>NC_136469.1:135726020-140721020 GCF_902686455.1 Sciurus vulgaris
TTTTATTTTAACATGAAAATATCACAAAAATTAGTAAGCCTGAGATGTAGGGTTTTGGTGAAAAACAAGAGGCTTGTAGTGTTTTGGCTGCTGATAAAGATGCATGTATTGATAGCTGGGGTGAAAGCAGAAGAATGCACTTATTTCTTCTGCATGTCAGTATCTTCAGACACAGTAAGCCACATGCACCCTTTCTTTCCTTGTTAAACAGAGGCCAGTTTGCTATTCTTAGTTCCAGCGGAAGTGGATCTGACGTGGACGATCAGCACCTTCCTTCACCAATGGCTTATGGAACTCACGTCCTGCACGAGAGTGGATATTTGCCCAACAAAACTCACAGTAATACTGCAGGCAAGTGACATTGGCACAAAAAAAGGGAGCAAATTTTCCACCACAGCGTGCACCCTGGCATTCATCACACATCTGGTCATCTAGCACGTATGGCTTTACCTCCACCTAGACAGAGAACAGAAAGTGTCTCATTAAGGTCGTCTTCAGAAACCAAATTTAGTAATGATTTAAAATGTTGATACAGTGTTCTAGAGAAAAGGATCAGTATTAAAAGTTGAGAATGTAGATAGTTTCACAGGAAATTAGTTTTGCTATATAGCAGGTTAAAAAAAGACACTTGTTCTTGTAATAATTATGTTTTTTATATATATAACGTTTTGTTTATAATTCACTGTGTGGTTAAGTGATAAGCACTTAATTCTGCTATTTTGTTTTGTTTTCTTCAGAGGACTGTAAATGGTGTTTGTTATATTTTCCAAAACCAAAATATTTTCTAAAAACAAAAATCTATTTGATTTGCAAGATATTCCACTTTCACTTTTCTTGAACTAACATCTCTGAAACACCTGTGTGTTGACATTTTCAGAGTTGGGGGTGACTGTGTGAAAAGCAGACAGGATATCAAGCAGTCATCAAAGACAAATGGTTTTCATACCTTTTCTCTTATTCTAATACCACAAAGATGGCAACACTCTTAACAGCTGCTGATTAAAGCACTGCTTCTTTACTTCATGTGAGAGCTACACCTTGCTTGTAAATAATTGGTACAGACAAACAGAACTGTGCCTAATCTTGTTAAGGGTATGTCTAGACTTCTGTAAATTTATAAGATATAAAGTAAAAGTCTCACTGTGAAGGTCTGACTCAGCAAAAGATATCAAGATGGGAGTCAGTCTGAATGATAAAACCTCTCAATCTCAATTTCCACATTGTAAAGTGAAAATTGTAGACTCTGTCTCCGAATTGTGAGGATTAAAAGATACAAGAAAGAGCATGACTAGGTTTGGGCATATGGTAAATACCATTTAAATTAGTGTTAACTTATGATTTGCTGCAATACCCTTGCTTCCTGTTCATAAGAATTTTATGAATGGAAGGTTATCATCTTGTCTGAATGATGCTAGAGAGCTCAAATTCTTAGCGGTTCCTTAGGACAAAAGGACAGAGTTTGAGATATAGTAGTGTTTGCTACTGTAAAAAATAACAACTCAATTAATTCTATTATGAATGTATTCCTTTAAAATACTTCCGTGTTTCAGAAAATGAATAAAGGATATTTTATAGAGCGCTATTTTTAAGAAAAACAGTAACAAATTGGAAATACATAAAAGCTGATGAAAAGGAGACTTCTATGGCAAATATTTGATAGAAATATAATGGAATTACACTGTTATTTATTATTTCACTGATTAGGGTTAGTATAAGCATTCTTAATGTAGGCTGGACATTGTTTTTTTCTGAATTGCCTGTGTAGTTTCTTTTGTGTATTTTCCCTGCAGGAGTTCTTTTTCTTTTTTAAAAAAATCGATTTATAAGTTCTCTTTGCCAGTTCAGTAAGAATTTTTACCCTTTTCCCATTGATCTGAGTTTTAAAACAATCTTTAACACAAATTCTAAAATTCTTATGCCCAAATTTTATGAAGTTTTTCCTTTATGAATTCTGTCTGATCTCTGATTTTGATTCATTATCTTCATTATAACTAAAATTAACAAAGTGCATTAGTATGATCAAAGAATAAATCCAGGTAACATGAAAGTTACGAGTTCATCTCACTAGTTTATAAGCTCCAGCACAGGGACAGCAACCACGTGCTCAACACTCGGTTTTTTTGTACCTAGCAGAATGTATGGCACGAAGCCGAAACTCTTCAAAACATCATAGGAAGAAATGTGGTACATTCA
The DNA here is from genome assembly GCF_902686455.1 of Sciurus vulgaris. NCBI lineage: Eukaryota > Metazoa > Chordata > Mammalia > Rodentia > Sciuridae > Sciurus > Sciurus vulgaris. The sequence goes on from NC_136469.1 coordinate 135,728,214, forward strand.
CATGCTTTCTGGGTTACTCTCTTGTGGTTGTTTCTCATTTTTCTTAATGATTTCAAGCACACTGAAGCCAGGGGTCTGTGCTGTTTACTTCTCTTCTACAGTATCTCAAAAAATGCCAGGTGCTCAGGAGTTACTTAATGAAAACTATTGGTTAAAATAAAAAAATGCAATGATATTATTTGTATTTTAAAAATTCTAGGTATTGTTTTATGAAGCTAATCTATCTCAAAAATCACAGAATTCAAAGAGAGAAAATAAGATTTCATACCTGTGATTTTACAGTATAACTGAACCTATTTCAGACTAATAATATCTAACAATTTGTTCTTGTATGTGTGAAAGGGAGTTTCATCAATGTTTGACCTAGTTTTATTTTTTGCCTTTTCCTTTTTCACTTCACAGAACTTACAAAGTAATATTTTGTCACATCGGACTCATAATTAGTGAAATAATTAACAATTAATAATTATCCAACTTGAAATATAACACAATTCAATTCAGTATCTACTAGAAATTAATGAATTAATTACATTAGTCATGAATAACACATAAAAAATACAATTAAATGCAGCTCTCTTGTGACTGTGCTTCCCAGCTATCGGAGAGAAACTAAGCCTCAAAATGTCCATGAGGCTTTAAAAGGTTAAGTTGAATATGTAATTTTAATTTCCTCCAAATAAGTATGCAATGACTCTTTGGGATACTATACATTTCAGTTAGACATTCAATTTAAGCTACTTTATGGTTTAATAATCATATTCGTGTTGAAGAGATGATGTATCAAGGTTAATGGCTTAATATTTCTGTGTATGAGAAATACGAGTTACTTCTAAAACAGTGACTTTTAAATATTTAAGAATCAAATTCTTTCAAATAAGATTCAAAATATACCTTTGTAGCATATAGCTTAGAGAATAAACTTTTTCTCAGTTATTTCAATACTTTAAGAAGGTACATGTTTTTAATTCATCTGCTCTGCATCTGAGTTGCTGTTTAGGAATCAGTACTCTGCTCCAAATAACTGGTCCTTCCTACCTTTTTGGAAACAAAGAGGTGTGAGATATGACACAGCAACCATCTGTTTCTTCTGCTTATGCATATTAAACAACCGCAATTAAACACATGTAAATACCTTCTTCAATGACCTACCACCTCTTTCTAGAAGTAGGGGATGAGACTAGATCAGTGATCTTAGCCATAGCTCTACATTAACATCTCTGGCAGAGCTTTATAAACTCCTGCTGCCCTGGCTATATCCCAAAGCAATTATAGCAGAAGCCTGGGGTAGGATCCCAGATCTCAAGAATTTTCTGAGTTCTCAAGTGATTAATGTGTAGCTGAGGTTGGGAACTGTAAGACTAGAGAAATCTAATGTTCGAACTAGTTTTAAAAAGTTAATATATTCATGGTTTGAATAAAAGCATAGCCCCCCTCTTACGTTTTCTTTTGGCAATATTTTATGTGGTAATGCAAACAAAAAAGTCACTCTATATTTATTAACTGAACCTTTGCTGTACTTCTTTTCTAAATGGGATGGTTTGGTAATTATATTGATTGCCACCTTCCACAGAACCACAGTCTAATCAATTAGAATTAAGTCAACTGATCTCCCTGTCCTCAAAATATTTTTTAATGTGCAAAGAAACCTCAACGGGCTTCATGAAACTGTTATACTGGGAATAAGTGCTCACTCAAGTTATACCTAATAATTTGGAATAAAAAAAAAATTCCTCTACTCCATATTCTTAGTGTATTACAAGTGTACTATAAATGTAAACATGCTTATTTTAGAATACTGGTTAGCTATGTACAAGAACTGTTCACAGATTTTTATGAAATGGATCTTAAATAAACAATTTAGTTTTGTTCACCTCTTAGCCCTATTTTAAGATGGTAATCAGTGCTTGGAATTATTCAGAAGGAAGGCTTTTAGTTATCATTCACAAACTTCTTGCAAGTACTTACAGTGATGGTGTAAGCAATACTACCAAAGAGTTAATGTTTTAAATTCTAGGTCAATTAATTTAGAGAAACTGCACAATGTATTTTAATTTTAAGTTTTACTAAGAATTTCATTTAGCTGGGTGTAGTGTTCATGCCTGTAATCCCAATGGCTTGGGAGACTAAGGCAGGAGGATCACAAATTCAAAGCCAGCCTCAGCAATTTACTGAGACCCTGTCTCAAAAAAAAAAAAAAAAAAAAAAAAAAAAGGGCTGGGGATGTGACTGAATGGTTAAGCGCCCCTGGATTCAATCCCTGGTAATAAAAACAAAAACAAAAAACAACAACAACAAAAAAAACCCAATGAATAGTACTTAATCTGCACCAAGTTCTACTCTAAGTGCTTCTATGAATATGTGGATTCATTTAGTCCTCAAAATAACGGAGACAAACACTAGTATTGTTTATCATTTTGTAAGTGAGGAAAAAAGTGGCATAGATTGAACTGATGTGCCCAGGATTACAAAGCAAATGGTAGAAACAGGACTCAATCCCAGGCAGCCTGGCTTAAGTACAAGCTTAGGAAAAAAGCTCTGCCTCTGTGTTTAGACAGTGGAAAATAACTGGCTGATAAAATGGTGGATATGGCTTTAAAATCATATCTATATTCATGATTTTTATAGTATAGAGTTTAAAGTATGTGTGGGAATTGTGCATTTCAAGGATATTTTGATATAACTCTAAAAGATAAAGGTGTATAAAAAGTGCTTAAATATATTATTAACTCTTTAGGGTAATAAGCTTTGGATCAGCAACTTCTTATAAGACATAAGTGACTTTCCAGTATGCAACTTACGCGTTTATCAATATCACCATGCTGAAGCTGAACAAATCGAGCACTAATGGCAGCAATATAGCTCTGCTGATTGGAAAAAGCAACTCGTCCAGCACCTTTTGGGTATTTTAGCTCTGGATCTGTGTCAATTCCTGCATAACAAACTCCACCATATAGCCGATCCATGATCATTGCAAGTTCCACTTCAAAAGGAAAGATGTTCACATTAAATATGAGAAAACAGAGCAAATAAGAATTTTTAAGTACTTTAAAAAAAAAAAACAGTGGAAGTTAATAGGACATTAACAAAAATCAGCTGCTAAAGAAGGACCTGGAATTAAGAAGCCTTTTTTTTCTTTTTTTTTTAAATATAAAGTTAGACTCACCACTATCACATTTACCTATTTATCACGCTAACCCTACATATGCTCTGTCTTCTTTTCTAGTGTAATTAGTCCTACACTTTTTTTCTCAATCTGATCCTGTCAGCTGTACACTAGGTCCCAGCTGCCCTCACTGTGGAAGGGCGTGCTTTGGCAATTCTCCCCTCTCCCTTCTTACCATCAGCTTCTCTCATACTGGTCATTTCCAAATACATTTTTGTTTTGGTTTGCTTTTTGTTCTCTCTTTTAAAAAATTCTCATAACCCTATTTCTCCTTCTCAGGTACTGCTTCATTTTTCTGTTCTCCCTTTACAGACACATTCTTTAAAAATTTTAAAGGTACTTCTGAATCCCTGCCTTCCTATTTTCAGTACGACCTCTAATAATCAGATGGTCATCATTCCCTGACTCTGCTTTAATTGCTATGTCAAGGTCAACTTTCCCTAGTGACAAGTCCAATAGTCCATCTGCCTGTAAAAAGCACTGACCATGATTAATTCCTTTCCTTCTTCTTAAAATATTTCCTCCACTTGGCTTCCAAGATATATTGTTTTACTAATTTGTACTTCATTGATAATTTTCTGTTAGTGTTTTTTGGTAGTTTCTACTCAACTCTTGACTTTTCAATGTCACATTGATATTTAATAGATACTGCGATATCTATTTGAGTTAAAAATGTAATACGTGTAAAATTGATCTTTCTCCATCTCATGAAACATGTTCCAGTGAGTTTTTGTTGACTCATTCATAAGCAAAAGAAAGGATAACAGTGTCACGTAAAGATCCTTGGCTACTTGTTTTCTTCTCCCCCACTACACACATAATCCCACGAATTTGATTTTCAAAACAGACCTAGAATCCAATCTCCTCACCTTCATTTCTAACATTGTTTCAAGTTATCATCATTTTTCACCTGCTTTACAGCAACAGCCATATCTCTTTGTTTTTGATCGCCCCTCTCAGTTATTTCCAAAACAGCAGCAAGAATGATTCTCTTAAAAACTATACCAGATATATGGTTTAGTTGAAATTTCTATTTATAATCTCTGAATGGTTCAAAACCAAGACCACAATCTTCCCTTCCAACTTGCTCCTTCTCCTAATCTAAGTGGAAGGTATTTACCTTTGCATTTATCTCATGAATATTTGTGACATCTGTTTACTTGACTCTTTGTCCTTTATAACTACTCGTCCCACCTACCACTGTCTCCTGGATGCCTAACCTGGCTACCCATAGTTTCTTGCAACCAGGATTCCCTCCCATTAGACTTTAGCTTAACTGATCTTTCCAAACTGCAAATATGATCATGTCTCCCCTGCTCTGAGGATAAATATCAAATCAACCTACTAAACTTGTGTGATCTGACTGCCATTAACTTTTTGGTGTCTTTTTGTGTCTCTCCCCTCACTCCTTGCATTCTTAATCAGCTACTCTGGGCTTCCTCCAGTCCTTCTATTGCACCCTGCCTCCCTGCACAGCACCCCTACTGCCCCACTCCTATTCCTTCTATTCATCTTCATATCAGCTCAAACACAAGTATCTTTAAAATATCAGTCCATATCACGTTTCCTTGCTAAAAATGCTCATCTCTCCCCCACAGCCTTTCTTTATAGCAGTCATCATGTTTAAGTGTTTGTGTGTGTCAACAGTTCTTTAACACATAACTCCTGGACTGGAAGAGGATGTTCTTAGGGATGGAATTCATTAACACCTTCTGATGATGATGTGGTACCATGTAACTTGCTGACACGGTAGGCATTTGCATCTATAATTTTGTCCTATATGACATCTTTCATTAGATTTCTGGTTCCTGGTTATTATAAACAGAAGGTTATCACTCACTCACCTAAAATGCTACTTTAGTTAATGGATAAATTATAGAAAAAAGTAAAAGATCCCATATTTCTTCTGATATGAAAAATCAACCCACATAAAAATAGAGAGTCCAAAGTTGCATATCTTAGAGAATTGCACTTAGGAATTCTGAAGTAGTCAAGTGGGTTCTTCTCAGGCTGCATGATGGTAGCTATTGATTTTGATAGATAAGTGTCCAATTATCCAGTTCCTTCACAGTTTCAATAAAGGTTCTCAAAATTTTCTAGAGAGCAATTACTAGTGTATTAAGAATCTGCCCCTTCCCTTCCAAATAATGTCAGGTTCATAATAACTGCCAATGTTTACTGAATTCTCTAATATACATTTAACCGAAGTTTCAAAAAGCAAAATTGTTAAGGTTTGACTTACCAGCCCTTAATGGCCTAGGAACACCTCCAACAAAAATTGTTTTTCGGGGATCCAAAGGTTGAGAACCATCCATGACAAAATCACTATCACTTAAATTCCAAGGACGGATTTGAACCTATGAAAAAAATTACATTTGAGCCTGACTCCTTTCATTTTTTGTGAATTTTATAATTGGATTCAGAAACAAATTATGAATATAATTTTCTGTCTAAATACTATATAATTCTTCTGAATGTTTTAAAAAATGAAATTTTAATATGGTTTTTTTTTTTTTTTTTTTGTACCTGGGATTGAACCCAGGCGCTCTCAACCACTAAGCCACATCCCCACCCCTTCTGTATATATATATTTTATATTTTATTTAGAAACAGGGTCTTGCTGAGTTATTTAGGGCCTCCCTAAGTTGCTGAGGCTGGCTTTGAACTCGCAATCCTCCTGTCTCAGCTTCTTGAGCTGCTGGGATTATGGTAGTTTGTTTTTAAACAAACATTTCAAAAGAGTTTTAAGAAAACTTATATTTGTAGCATGCAGTTCATAGGATATTTACTTACTGGTTTGTCCTTGATAGTAGGGCTGGAAACGCACAAATAGAGCTTTCCATCTTCTTCAATGCAAGCATCAATGAGTGCTTGAACTGAGCTTTCTTCTTGAAAGAGAAGGAATGCGTAGCCTGAAATAACCATTAAAAATGAGGCAATGTGTCAAGGTAAGAGATTTCACCCCAAATTTCAGTACTGTTTAGAAAATATGTTTTGGGGCAGGGGGGAAGCCCTATCAAATAGGATTTGAATCATTATGCCTTCTAAAAGAATACAATATCCTTTAGAATATACACAAAAACAGATAGTAAAACAATTAGCTGCTTTCTGTAGAGCACTTACCATTGGGTACTGTATATACTAAAATCTTAAATTATTTCATTTGATTCTCACAAGTCAATGAAATATTATCCCCTCTTTACAGGAAAAAAAAAAGGGGGGGACTTAAGAGGTTAATTACTTGCTCAAAGACAATCTCAGAGCAAGTAGTTAGCTGAGTAATTTCAAACTCAGGGTTGCCCCAGGATCTCCCATGTTCTAATAGTGAGAGACACCACATTTTTATAAACTTGGCAGAGTTAGCCTGTTGAATGTATTAAAAGCTAGAGTTTCCTTTAAATGTCCTCTGACTAATACAAGTTCTAGAGCATACTTGTTCTATAGCACACTTGGAAAGGCCCAGGAAATTCTGTAAGTACAGAGAGGATTCTAGTGTCCTAAAAATTCCCCAATGATACTATGAAAGTTACTCTACAGAGGCTGGAATGAAACATGTTGTTTAAGGATGGGTCAGAACTTTTAAGTCAAATCTCAATTTGGATAAGCAGTTTGGAGATTATGTTGAGAAATGGTTTAAACTTCTGCTTAAGATTCCTATATGGTTGGAAAATATTCCCTCCCTTCTTTCCAGTGAAAAACCAACTGCTAATATTTCTGAAAAAACATGCATCCAGCCGGGTGCAGTGTCTCCTATCTGTAACCCCAACTACTCAAGAGGGTGAGGCAGGAGTATGAAAAGATCAGGCTAGTCTCTATGACTGAGAAAGACCCTGTCTCAAAATAATAAGGGCTGGGGGGCAGGTAGTTTAGTGGTACAGTGACCCTGCATTTAGTCCTCAGTACCCCACCTAAAAAAGTAGAATATGAATCATATAAAAACAAATATCAAAATTTATATGGCAAGTTTACAATTGAGGATTATTCACAGCAGTTGAAAACTGCAACTGACCTAAAAATATCTTGCCTTGACAACATGTCTATCCAAATAAATGAACAACAATGTAATCTAGTCCCAATATGAAGCAGCCATTAAGTAGACTATGCACGTCCGGTTCCGTGATACAGTGGGAAGTGCAAGGTCATGTACTCAGAACTCAAAAAACACAGCTATTGTCAACAATGGATTCTATGTCACAAAGGTAGCAATAAAGTACTTCCCTTTATTTTTTAGTTTTTGAAACTGGGTATTGAATCTAGGGGTGCTTAACCACTGAACCATATCCCCAACTCCCCCCACCACTTTTTTTTTTTTTTTTTTTAATTTTGAGGCAGGGTCTTGCTAAGTTGCTCAGAGCCTAAGTTGTTCAGGCTGGCTTCAAACTTGGAATCTTCTGCTGCCACCACCCAGGTCACTGGAATTATAGATGTGTGCCACCATGCCTGGCAAAGTACTTTCTTTTAATAAAATTAATCATGCGTACATAAAATTAACCTACATATATAGGAACTTTCAAAGACAAGATTATGCAAGATTGAAAACACTTCTTGGACTTTTAATTGCTTGAAAAAAAATTAAATATGCTTGAAAAAATTTAGATTGATCTTCATTAAGGCTTTAATTTTGACACAAAGGAGCTGAGAACTATAACCAATCTGGGCTTGTTAAGAGACTATAAGACCAATTTACCGAACTAGTACTTTAAATTCAGTATTTTTGAGGTTGCTTAATTTTGTGATAATTTTGATATTAATATTTTAATATTACTTGATTTAAAAATATCCCATATTGTTAATATTGCTTAAATACTTTTTGTTACCATTTGGAAAGAAATGTTTGTATTACAAAAATTAAGCAATATAGTAAGTAAATCATAACCTAATGCAACCCATTAGATACTAAGATATTTGTATGTCTTCATACAAATAATGTCTTCTTTAAACCACATAATGATTTCTTTAACCTTTATTAAAGTAAGCTAGTGATCACCTAAGGTGATTGTTGGTCACTGTGAAGGAGAAGGTCCATGTGTGGTTCAGCATCTAAGGGCTCAAGTCCCTGCTTCACTACAAGGTTGCTGTACCAACTAAGTGGTTCTATATCAGTGTTTTCCAAGCCATGAAAAAATACTGAATTACAGAAATGACAAACACTTGAAGGAACAAGGTTTGGAAACACTAGTCTTTGGCAGTGGCTATAATTAACTGTAATTATATCAAAAAAACTATGATTTGACATTGCTAATTTTTTTCCTTTAATTTGAAAAAGTAAATACTGCAATAACAATAGTGGCAAAAATAGCAATGAAGACAACTATTGTGTTTTATTAATTGTTACAACCCATCTTTCTAGGCTTGGAAAGTCATTCCCCCTATAGTAGTTAGTGGTTCATGCAAAACTTTGTATCTGTCTCCACCCAAAAAGCTCTAAATTAAAGATACAGAGGGCTGACTATATATTTCAATTCCTTCCTGGAACCCTGTTCAATTCCTTTTTACTTATCTAAATTATACAACAGCTTTTAGAATTAATTCAAAACTTGTCAGTGAAGATTTCTCCCACCTACTTGAGGTCAAAGTAGTTTTTCTATCCTATAGTTTTTACTGTTGCTTGTATCAATTATTGGGCAATTATCAGTCCATGGATTAGTAATAATGTAAGAATACAAATATTTACAAAGTTGAAAGACATACAAAGACAGTCTTAGAGAGCAGAGAAAGAAACTGACATGAACAATCATGAATCTATACAGTTGTGCGAAGGTAAAAGTTGCAATGGTGGTGAGTGTTGTGAAAGAGGCAGTGCTCCTAGCAAAGGCAACAAGGGGAAGCTGACTTACTGGGAAGGTTCTCCAAGTTTTCTGTGAGCAACTACCGTGTAAGTTGAGCTACAAAAGGGAAGTAGGGAGTACACAGATAAAGAATCATGGGAAGAATCTTCAGGTCAGGAGATATCCTACAGAGAAGCCCTGAGGCAGGAGGGAGCAGAACCAATTCTGGGACGGGAGGAAGACAAGAAGTAAAGTTAGAAGAAGCTAGGGAGAAGGGAGACCAGACAGGGTGAAAGCAATTTTGCCTTTATCCTAACAATAAGAGGGTTTAAGAGAAGGGGAATAAATAACGGAATCATCAGTTCAGTTTTACGAGTTGTTTGTGGCTGGACTGTGGGGGAAAAAGTGGAGAAGGCAAGAGATGTGGACAGAGAATGGCTGGAGCAGACCAAGTGGGGGACGATGAGAGCTTAGGCAATAATATTAGAAACTAACAAATTTTTACTGAACACTCAACCTTTATAAAAGAACAAGATAATAAAACTATAGCAACAACAGCTTAAAACTAAGTTAACAAACATTTCTATCTATATGGAGCCAATTTTCTCTTTAAACTTAAGGCTGGAAGCTGGGCATGGTGACACACCTGCAATCCCAATGACTTGGGAGACTGAGGCAAGAGGACTGCAAGTTCGAGGCCAGTCTCAGCAACTTAGTGAGGCCCTAAGCAACTTAGTGAGACTCTGTCTCAAAATAAAAAATAAATAAAAAATATTATGGGCTAGGTCTAGGGCTAGTGATGTGGCTCAGTGGTTAAGCACCCCTGGATTCAATTCCTGGTACCAAAAATAAAAAAAACAAACTAAAGGTCAGTAAACTCCAAAATCATATAAAAACTTGGCATACATGAAAAGAGGTCTAAAGATGTAAGCAGATTCCCACACAGGTCTAGGATCCAGAATCCCTACATCTTTATCCCTATAAAAATGGTTTCTGATAATATAAGAGTTAAAAGTATAAAAATTCAAAGCTTTATTCCATTTCTGTAAAAGTAGTAATGGAAGTTCTACAGTTCTCAATAACAGAAGTGGAGAAGTCCAGACCCATCTAATTCCCACTAGAAACACGTGTTAAGTGTTTGCCATTCATTCTCTATCATGTTTCCTTTCCCACAGTCAAACCTCAGATCATCAAACAGATCCACTGGAGTCTTTTCTCTAGGCTTGATAATTCGCTCAGTCGTGAGTTTTTAAAACTGTTTATATGATGTTCAAAGGAAAGTTTAGTCTTTCAACTTCCCCCTTTCTTTTGCTCACTTTGGAAGATCTGCCACCTGCCATTCTGACTGACTGAATTAGTAACGTCCAGCTCTTCCTTCTTACCCTCGCCCTGATCATTGTGAGCAGGTACGCCTCTTTCCTCATAGAGGGTGGCCTAGATCAGTATGATTTCTTCTCTGTCTAAATTACTTCTTTATAAACAGAGTGCATATGACTCTGCTGTTATCAGGAACATTTATGTAAATCTTATAATATTTAAGCCTCTAATGTAGCTTTACATTTTATAAAATATAAATAAATCACTTCACATAGATCTTAATTTCAGAGGGATACTTTATTATATTGTCCTTACAAAAGTCTTAGCATGATGCTGTAGACAAAGTAGTCAAATATTTGATTTCAGATTATGAAATCATTATCAAATTATAATAAAAGTATATTAAGTCTATGATACTTATGTCAAGACTTTTATCAAGCATGACTGGTTTAAAGTAAAACTAATAGTTTTTGGGCTCATTCTGACTCATTCAACCCAGGTTATCATTCTCTATAAATTATTAATTTATATATAAAGGTACATATATGCAATTCCAAAAGGAAACACAAAGTGAGTAACTGATGTTATTTCTTTTGCTCTTATACAAATGATTCCTTAGTAACTATTAACAGTAAAAACCCTTACCTTTTGGTGGAAAATAGGATTTGCTTTCTGCTTTATGAGGCCAATCTACTACCAAAGGCCCAAATCTTCTGAAGCTAGCAGTGATTTCATCTTAAGAAAGTAAAATAATATGCATTAAAAATTAGCTTCATTCTAAGGAATTAGACATTTTTAATTACTTTGAAAACTTGATATTTAAAAGTGCCAAATGCCATAAGAAAAATGAATTTAAATAGAGGAATTATGTGTAATATCTTTATTAAAATGATTAAAGCTTAACAACTGTTTTGGTCAAAATAAACTAATTTTTAAGCATACGTAGGCTAGAATAATCTATTTGGTATGAATTTAAAAATTTTATATAACATCACATGGATATTCTAACACTAGAGTACACCAAGCCATAAATAACACTTGCTTTAAAAATAATCAGCATTATATCAAGTTAAATAAAGGAAGCTATTGCTGCTTCATAATAAAAGTCATGTTCTTGTAGGGGGAAAAATGATCTCCTGAAATAAGACTGAAACAGTATAAAAAAATACCAAGGTCTGAAATATGCCAGGATATTTTCATTGACACCCATATATGTGTATGTGTATGTGTGTGTATGTGTGTGTGTGTGTGTGTGTGTGTATGTGTGTGTATATATATATATATATATATATATACATATATATATATGTATGTATGTATATAGCCAAATCCAATGATATTATCAATGATATGTTTTGAGTCATAGAAATCTTAATAAACTGATTAATATTGACATTAAGTTTGTAGACATTTGAATCATACCTGAAAAATTCCCAAAAATGTAGCAATATCTTCTCTATTAGTTATTAGTGAATGGTAGATTTCCCATAATGTTGCAAACAAAATTTCAGAATTTTTCATCTTTATCTTATTTGATATTATTACAAGTCATTTTCACGTTTATTAGCCTTTGTATAACCTCAATTTTCAATTTTGTTTTTCTTTTGTATTTTATAGCCTCTTTCTAAGAATAGCCTGTTTCTAATTTATCCTTGAAGAGATTTAACTTTTGAATGTTATGCATATAATATAGTTTAATAGTTTCATTTATTTCATTTGCGTATGTGTGTGTGTGGGTTTATGGTTATATAAAAAGTTGTGTTATGTATTAAAATGTGTTCTACATTTAAAAGATAAGTGAGATATAATCTAGAAAGTCTTATTTGCAAAAAAACTCACCATAACAATATACAATATGTAAACAATAAAAAGCTTAAAAATATTTGTTCAATTACCTTCATATTTAAATAGGTGGCAAACTTAACAAAGATGGGTATCCCTTCTAACTATGAAAATTTCTAGGAGGTTAAAAAAAGTTTCATATCCCATTCATACTACAGGTTTTTTTCAAACTATGTTTTTAAGGTCAAATTACCTTACCTTCATCAATATCTGGAGGAAGCCCACCAACAAAAACTTTTCGAGAGAAGCGTTCTATTCGTTCTCCATTTTGATGAGCCGAATAACATGTGGGTGAATTTAGAACACCAACTTGATCACTGTGACCATCATCCAGCAAGCCATCATCTATTGGAAAGAGGGAAGAACGACCTAAAATATAAGAACAAATATAAACTGAATCTCAGGTCTAAGAAAATGATAAAGTCAAGCATAAAAATAGTGTAAAGACAAACTTAAAGGTAACACAGATGTAAAGAAAAATTAATGGAAATTCAGATAGTATAAGGTTTTAATTACAGAGAATTCAGACAGACATGATCTGGAAAAATGACAAAGGTACACAGTCATGTGACAACAATTATATACTGAAAAAAGAATGCTAGATCACTTGATTTTTTTATTATTGTTTTTATGTACAGCAGCAATAACCTGAAGTTTGGGGGACTGGATGTATAACAGAAGAATCCTTCAGAAACTGGTGGCAGAAAGAAAAGAGAACAGACTAAAACAGATTAAGACATAATAAAAAATCCACTTGCAGACTACAGTAAGGAAGGACAAATGCAGAGAGAGAGAGTCATATTTGTATGTAAGACCATGAACTAATCCACTACACATGTGCCAATTTTCCAAAAGTTTACTTGTACATATGCTAAATAAAAATAAGGTACCCTCTTGAGTACCCACTTGAGACCCCTTCAGGAGTTCACCCTTGTATAGGGCATATGCTGTAAAATGCTCTAAAATAATCCTGAGGCTAGACACTGTGAGGATCACAAAATGTAAGAAATAGTTCCCTGACCTCAAGAAATGTACATTTAGAAAAGGTAAAATCTAAACACGAAACTATGAAATAAGGAGAATTCAAGGTCGGCTAATACAGAAACGAGGAGAGTACAAGAAAAGTCCTTTGAAGCCAGCAGGAGTACCTGGCTTAAAAACCAGACTAAGCTGGGAGTAGTGATACATGCCAGCGTCTCAGAGGCTGAGGCAGGAGGATTGTGAGTTCAAAGCCAGCCTTAGCAAAAGTGGGGTGCTAAGCAACTCAGTGAGACCCTGTGTCTAAATAGAATACAAAAAATAGGGCTGGGGATGTGGCTCAATGATCTAGTACCCTGAGTGCAATCCCTGGCACCCTCGCTCCCCCCCCCCAAAAAAAAAAAAAAAAAAACAGACTAAGAAGATATTTAATAGGGGGGAAAAATCCAACTGGGTATAGTGATTCAAGCAAGATGATAACTTTCTTTCCTTTAGAAAAACTTATCTTAGCAAATCCAGACAAAGAAGTTGGAATGAGTAGATGAGGATTGTACAGAAACTCTACAAAGGATGGAGGGCAGTAAAAAGTAGATGAGAAGTAAAATAGGGCAAAAGAATGGAAAATGAAGAAGCAAAGAGACACAGTAGAAAATGAATGATATGAACTATTAACTGGGCATAAGGATAGTAAGGATCTAGAAAGGGATATAAGAAAGGGAAATGAATGAAGCTTTAGATATGTAAAATTTCATATGGTGCAAAGCATGGAACTGGAGCAAAGAGAAGAAATAAATTGCTGGGCGCAGTGGTGCATGGTCTTTAATCCAGCAGCTCAGGAGGCTGAGGCAGGAAGATCACAAGTTCAAAGTCAGCTTCAGCAACTTAGGGAGACCCTGAGCCATTGAGTAAGACCCTTTCTCTAAATAGAATATTTTAAAAAAGGGCAGGGCATGTAGGGGCTAGGTGGGTAAGTGCCCCTGGGTTCAATCCCAGGTATCATCAAAAAAAAAAAAAAAAAAAAAAAAAAGCAAATAATTTGGGGTCAACTCCACAGGGGTGATAGTTTAAAGTTCTTTGTAATGCCAGTAACTAAAAAACAAAGCCAAAAATCCCTCCAGAAGAATGATGAGGATAATTCCTTTGGAAACAAGAAAGCAGAACATTCAAGCAGCTACAGAAAGGAGGGGGACCCAAATGTTACAATACAGTAGTCCTAACAAAAAGATAAAATGGGGGGGGGGGACAGAGCAATTCAATTAAAATGTGAGATGTTAGATAGAGTTTTTTTTAAAAAATGAGAACCGTGTTTGAAGGTATACAAGATATTTGAAGGTACCAGTTTTAGTAAAATTGAATGGTGTTACAAGGAGTTAGTTTTGTGAAGTACGAACATCAAATGAAGACTAGTCCTTGGAAATGTATTTGAGAAAGAAAAAGAAGAATGTAGACAAGTTGTTTTTCTTTTAAGATTGAGTGAAGAATTTTTTTTTTTATATAGAGACAAATGTACAGTCTACAGAATATGCCTTAATCTATAAAGTAAAAAGTATTCAACATAGACTGTCTTTAATATGCTATCATCTTGAACAGGATGACAGACAATGATATAAAGATAATCAGAAATGTGACATCATGCATAGAATTGACTGGGGACAAGAAGGAGGGGAGAGTGGGCTAGGGAAATGTTGGTTATGAGAATGTGAAGTTTACAGGACACAAAAACAGGAGAAAAACCATATTTGGTATAGTAAACAGTAGTTATTTTACAGATTTGATTTCAATATAAATTCTGTAAGATGTTCTGAAAGATACCAGTGTTCACTAAGTGACTATAATTTAATAAATTTAATTTTCTAAAAACTTGTTATTAGAAATAGGGACCAATGAAAAACAAATGCTACTATTCTTTGTCAGAAATGGAAAGAAATCTCTTCAAAATGAAACTACAGGTATCTCTTATTTGAATGCTCAGATTTGTTTCATATTTTAAGAGTTTTTCAAATTTTGAATTTTCAAAATGCATAAGATAGAAACAAGATGCATGCTAACTAGTTTTCAGGGTATAAAAATGCTAAATCCAAATGTACTTATTTCAACAATGCAAATACTTTGGAAACTATTTCATTTTAAAGTGTCCTAACACACATTCAAACTTAGCATTACATAAATCCAATAAATGAAGTCTAAAAGACTTTTATCTTGAGAAAAAAATATAAATCATAAATACTTAGGGTCTAAATAGAAAGACTGAATACAGTAACAAAAAAAAAAATCATTATAAGCAATGCCAGAAGGAGAGATAACCCCAAAAACTTTTTGGTAACTATAATATTTTAAGTATACTTATATTACAAATACATTTTAATAATTTATTATTATAATGGTTACTATAATATTCAATCTATAATAAAATATTACACAGTATAATTATAAAAATATTATACAGTTCATATAACTATAAAAAAATCTATAATCTATTAGCCAAAGATCAGATGAACAAAAAATATAGCTGACAGATTAAGAACATTGCACACAGGAGCCACACTGGCAAGAATTTTCACTGCAGGAAAATAATTACTGCTCTCTTTCAAGAAGCCCCCAAAGCTATGGATTTTTAATATTGATTTAAAAGAGGAGTTAAGTAAATACAGAACTTCAACAAAAATACTACTTTTTATCTTGCCAGTTATTCTTCCCCATAACTCAAATTAATATGACTGCAAAAGAAAAAGAGCACTAAATAAGATATGTCTACCATGTACAATATACTTCATTCTTTCTAAGAATGATATACACATTTTTAGGTTCTTATACTTTGAAGAAATGAAAATTAACTATAATGTAAATGCAGCAAAAGTCCTGTGGGATGCAGCCAATGCCACACATAAAGGAGTATTTATAGTTTTAAATATACATTAAAAAAACTAGAAATGATTAAAACAAATAATCTGTTTCTAAGACATAGAAAGTTGAAAAAATAGCAAATTAAACACAAAAATCATGAAGTACAAAACAAAACAAAACCTAAAGTCGATGACACAGAAAATGAACTTAGCATTAAAAAAAATCAACAAAGACGAGTTCTTTGAAAGCTTAAAAAATTGATATATCCCTAGGCAAAGTTCATCAAGAACAAAAAAAAACTCAAATTATAAATTCTACATATGAAAAAGGGAACAACAATCAATGTAGAACTTACAGACATTAAAAGGCTAAAAACAGGAATATTATATACAACTTTGTTAAGGAATTCAACAACTAAGAGGAATGAACAAATTCCTTTTAAAAACAACAACTAATCTTTCAACACTGACCCAAGAAAAATATAGGAAAATCTAAATAGTTAATATCTTAAGAAAAACAACTAACTTAAAATGCAAATGAAAAACAAGATAAAAAAACCTTCCAACAAAGAACACTGCAGGCCTAGATGGCTATACTGTGAAAGAATGACTTGTATACAAATTCTTTCAGAGCATAAAGAGGAATCACTTCCTAACTTACAACTCTGATATTAAAATCTGGCAAGAATATCATAAGAAAACTCATATATAATATAAATATCCCTTATAAACACATCAAAAATCCTAAATGACATATCAGAAGAATGTAGAGAGCAGGCTGTGCCCTTCTGAGTTGCTCCATGAAAACAGCAGTTTTCAAGTTGTGCCTAACCCTTAGTTATTTCATTTTATAAAGCAGTAGTTTGCCATAAGTTATTCCATTTGAATATAAGTGCTGAGATAGAACTGCACACCTTGTTTGTACAAGTAAACAGCCACTCTTTAGCTGCCTAGCACAACCACAAGACACAAACTGAAAAATTGTGCTAATAAAAACGACAACCTGTGAACTCACCGAATTAAATCAGAAGCACATGGATGCATGAGCATATTGACCCCAATATCAGAAAAACCAGGTTCATGAGCATATTGGCTTATTAACCCCACAAGATTACGAGAAGAAGCAACCCCCTTAATCTGAGACCCAAAAAAGGAGGAACAAGGTAGCACACTGACCCCATCATCTTGTCACTCACCATGAGCCTTGTCCAGGAAAATTGCCACAGCAACAAACCTTTATTTTTGTCCCCAGTTTCAGCTCAGCAGTTTCTCCTACCACTGATGACGATGCAGAGCCCACTTCAAACTGACATCTCGAGCTGATACTGAGACTGCTGTCTGTCTGGACCCTGGACTAGAATAAGTTCCATGCACCAACAGCTCTGTGCCTCGAAAAAGTTCTTCAGCTGGTTCATAATCTTATCTGACCACCTACAAGGACTCTGAATTCCTTTGTGCTCTCTGCTTTTGCTCAGTTCAGCCTTCTGAACCCCAGTGGCCACCTTAACCCATTTCTGTAACACACACACATGCACACATGTAATTATGGAAGTGTGATGTGTGACTTGAGTGTTACAGATATTAGAAATTACAAATGAAATGGAATAAAAGATTTTGAGATTGCCCAATTACCAGGTGACCCATGAGTACTTGATGAATTGCAGCTGCTGAAAGTAGTGTAGCTTGGGAACTTATTGTTATTGAGTACATTCTTACACTGTGGAAAGACACAGATTTGTTTGGTCTATATTAATAGCGTAGCTCACTCAGGACACAGAGCAAATCCAAAAATATATGAAAAGGTAAAATATATCATGATTAAGTGGAATGTATTATAAGCCTAAGAAACCGTGCTTCACCATCATTACTAGTCATCAGGAAAATGCAAATTAGAACCATAATGAGTCACTACTCATGTCTTTGCAAATTTCATCTCTGATATATTTACCTTAAAATTAAGTTCATTAAAAATTCTGTTTCTTTTAAAAACTGGTATGGCTGGGTGAAGCAGTCTCCTCAAAGTGGGCAAGTTGGGTCAGCAAATTAAGCTTTGCAAGTCATACATTCTTTGTTGCAACTGCTCAACTCTGCCATCATTCTAATTCCAAAGTAGCCATACAATAAGTAAATAAATGGGCAAATAACCACTCTGTTTCATAAACTTTGTTTACAAAAAGAGGAAGCTTGGCCTATGAGCCATAGTTTGCTGACTGCTGTGTTGAAGTATTATCCTGGCAGTTTTTTCTTTTTAATGCTTCAGATGCCTTGCCCATTCTCTGATAACTATTGAAATTATCAAAGATGAGGATTCCAGCCTTGATTTAATCATAATAAAAAAAGATTTGGTAGGGGAGATATTAGGAAGTATGCACTTATTCTAGCTACTTCATAAGACTATTTCAAATCAGAAAGTAGTGATTCAGCTCTAAAATACATGGTATATTATTAATTATTCCTTATTTAAGATAGCACATAAATCTGAATGGCTATATGGTATAAATAAATCAAACCTCAGTAACTAAAACTCTATAGTTTGTCTCCTTTTAAAGTTATTTTTCTTATCTTCCCATTCCATGTGTAATTTACTAATTCAACCTTTGAATTTACCTGCTGGAAAAGATTGCTCCCTGAGGCTTGTATTATTAAAATAGGCTCTTTATTTCTATTATTCATTCTGGAGCAAAGCAGTCCTTTAATCCTCTACTAATTGGGCAGACTATGATATAGAAATATTTTAAGTTGAATGACAGAGCTTAAATCACACTTCATACTATCCTGGCATAACTCCCACCCTAGCTAACCCAGATCACCCTACTTTACCCTCAGAGTGGAATAAAAAAAACACTGAATAATACCAAAGAGAGGTCGTTTTCTACATGTGAAAGTCAGCTCCCCATGTGGGTGTTCCTTTCTTGATGCTGTTCCTCAGAAATCTCTGAAGCAGAACTCTCTCTGGCTCCCAAGGAACAGAGATAAGAGATACTAAGAGTAGTAGTAGGTTCCAAATGAAACGCAGGGAAAGGAATCTTTTTCTTAATTACTTCCAGTGAAAATTACATTTTGATTATTCCTAAGTCATATTTCATAAATTATTATCTAAAGTCAGCTTGATTTGAAGTTCTTATTGAAGAAATTAAGAGGTATAAAGTCATCTTGGTAGTAATTTGGTCTGATTGTAATCCAGTCTTAAATGGAAACAGCTACTCTGGGCTATAGGGTGAGTCAAAGACCACAAGTAAGAAAAAAAACCAATTCTTTCTAAATTGGATTATGAAAGTCAGAATGCCTTGTGAAATTCACACTTTCCTGTGACTATCAAAATCAGAATTTTAAAAGATTTTTACTTCCCGGAGAACCAACTAAAAAAATTACTATAGTAATGCCATATAATCTGAGAGGAAAATTTGGGCATTAATCCTCTCTTATGCTAAACCAAATACGTGAGAAAACTGCCAGCTTTGTCCTAAAGGAGAATTTTACCATATATGAAGCCTTAAAACCACGCGAGTCTTCCTGAGAGGCAGTTTTGAAGTACAACATAGAAGAATGAATGGTAGCAAGTTCCTATCTAAAAGCAGCAAAAGAAATGTTTGCTTTTGCTTAATATCATAATCATAATCTACACCTATTGAATTGAGATATAAGTAGATATAAGCAACATGACTTTCTGACACCTTGCTCCTAAGAATTTACTAGATCATGATATTTACATTGGAGTATTCCTAACTAAAGTCACTAAAGTTAAAAATTGGTAAGTATCTAACGAGAAAATTGAATTGCTCTGTAGTTTCAAAAATATTTAAAGATCAGATTAGTAAACGGATGGGTTGTTTTCAAGAAAATGAGTACTAAAATTCTAAACTGTCCCACTCTCTTCTCAGTTTGCTAATAGAAGTCTTTAGAAAGTTATTCAGTTTTATATTTCTAAATCTTGAGCTTCTAACTTTTTAGTGAGAAAACTGAAGAACCAAAAGTATGTGAAGAAACCAGATTCAAGCAATAAAATTAAATACAGACAATCTGAAATATGAAATTGAACTACAACTTAAGAATATAAAATGCTAGTTTTGGTTGACAGTGGTAGCAGATGGCTTCACTTGTTTGTTTTCAAAGTACACACACTCATGACTAGGTGAAAAGAAATTGAAGCACTGGCACACATCCACAAAATGTATCAAAGGGCACTATTATTACTGTCTACACTCCATGGCTTAAGAGAGAGCCTAGAGGTTAGGAAAACACTTTGTATTCAGTGTGGCACTCCTAACAAGCAGAACTGCACCAGCACCATGAGCACTGCTCACTTGGAGGACAGTCCAGTAGTGTTGTCAATTTTGCTTACTCTCATGCTATCTACTCTCCTCCCTCTAAATTTCTGCACATGGAAGAGGGAGAGGCAAAGTTTTACAGAGAGAAAATGTCAGCTGCTTTCTTAGTGAGTTCAGTAACAGTGCTGCATCACACAGTCATAGGACACCACACAACAGTGCTGAGGGAAACCCTGTTGCCAGGGAAGGAAAGAGAAACCAAGGGGCAGTGGGGAGGGAGAGGTGTTAGAAAGACTATAGTTTTAGAAGACAGACTCATACTAGCAACAGAGTTTCTAACCGTCAGTGCTAATTATCTACTTAGTATATGTGCTATTTTCAACTGAGTCAAAGATAAAAATAATCTAGAGTTGTAAATTATATACAATATCTAAGACAATGGGATAGTTGAGAGGAAGGAAAAAAAATCACATGGCCTGTCAACTTTACTAACTTTATTAAACATATTTCTTAAGCATACACACTATAAACAGCAGCCTTATTTTAAAAGACACAAATCACTTTTTAAAAAAAGTTTACAAAGGAACATTTTATTAAATAACCATAATTAGTATGAAAATACACCTTTAAAGTTAAGAGAGTCAGAATTAAAAACTTATACAAGTGATTACATCAAAATATAATTCTGTGAGTTTTTAAACATTGTATGAAAAATCTGGAATAATTAATTACAACATTGATCAGTAAAACCCAATTAGAAACAATTATACTGTAGCAAACAGAAAGGAATTACCTCGTCTTCGCCCATAACTCCTTGCTGCATGTAAACAAAGGACAAATTGTAAAATGTCAGAACTAAAAATAAGCCCACATATACAAATATCTGTGATATGAAAAGCCATGTGGGCATCGGAAAATTAGTGCTATTTTTAGAGCTGTGATAATATCACTACATTATATTTGCCTGATGTTTTACCATTTAAAAAGCATTTTTAGGTATGTGTGTGTATGTATACACACACATTTTTAGGTATGTGTGTGCACACACACACGTATGCACACAATAACTCAAGAAGTTAAAATCTAAACAGTTTAAAACAGATAATTTTATTAAATAACCATTAACATCACCTGAATCATATAAAACTATGAAATTAGGAAATACATAATTTATCCTAATTCACATTTAAAAATCAGAAATATTTAATTCATCTGATCATGATAGGAATATACAACAATTTATAGTTAAACAGTATCCCAAATAATTTTCTCAATGAATGGAAACAACTTGAATTCTTATTTCCTATTTTTTATAAAGAGTGGTAAGGTATGTGATATCCAACAAACTGCTATTTAGATCTAATCTACATTACAGCAAGAAATAGTTGACCAAGAAGATATACTACTTACTAAGCTGATACTATGAGGCCTGTACAGCTTAGCTAGAATATAAAAATCTGTGTTCACACTTGCTTGGTTAGAGAAATGGTTAATGATGTACTATAGCTAATAACACTTTCTAGTCTTTTGATATATTTCACGACATTTTTCAACTAAGTATTTATGCATCTACCTCTGGGAAAGATTCAGATACAAATCATTATTAATATAATCAAAGAGAGGCATTTCAACTTGATACTAGCTGTATACACGATTCCTGTAGAGAAAAAAATACTAAAATTTCTTCTTAAGAACTAACCAGTGTGATAAAATCTCCAACGTGATTTTAAATAACTCATCTTCTCAAATCTGAGTACACAATGAGTATTTTTACCATAGAATAAATGTATAAAATCAAAGCAATAAACCGAAAAAATGACTATTAAAAATTAATGTCTTAATTCATGTTCAAAGACTCTTTTGGGTCTGGAAAAAATTCAATATTGAATAAATCTCAAATCAAAATATGCAGTAAAAAATGTCAGATGTTTCAACCCCCCCAAAAGATCAAAAGAAAACATTTGACTTCATTAAATACAGTCCCTTATAGAAATTTTACAAAATGTATTTTCAATTTTATACTAAGTCTTTAAAGGAAGTATGACTATAGGTGAGACTATTACCTTAATTCTTCAATAATAAAAAAAAACGGAAAAACAAACTTATCAACCCTTGGTCATTTACATTTGCAAGAAAAAGTAAATAACATAGGGTTCATATCAAAACCTCTTAAATAAACTAGCAATTTTCATCTCTCATTACAGTGTCTTTATTAAACTCTATAATTTATTTCATGCTTAGCCTGTCCTTAAGCTCCTCAAAGCCTGGAAGATTTATTTCATAGCTCACCTGTTCTACATATTAGTTTAGGGTGTGAGTGAAAGTGCACGTAGCATTTAGAATTTTGTTTTCTAGGTCTTCAAAGATTTTTAGAGGCCTTAAAAATAACATTTCACAGCAATGGGAGATCAACTACACAATATCAGATTCATAAAAATAATTTTAATAGAGCTATCCAGAACAGTAGGCTGATTGAGTGAATTCTCTCAAGTCTTAGTAGGCACATCAAGCTTGGAAATAGTCAACAGGTCCCAAACCCTTCACAGCATGTCTCAAGAGCTGGGTTTCTTGCTTATCCCTGGGGTAAAGCCTAATGATGTTAATCCAGTATGAATTTGCTTTAGAAAATTTCATTCATAGCTGAAGAGGGTCAACGATTTTAAAAGCAAATAAAACTATTTTGATTAAATTTCAAGTCAAATGATGAATTATGCTGAAGCCATAATGTAGCACAAAAATCTTTACCTACTGAAAAAATTAACGACATCATAACCAGTTTATGTTCTTAAATAGTATGTTCTTAGCTGAGGTACTTAATACCAAAATTGTGAAAATACGTATAAATATTCACAGCATCTTAAGTTTCATCACATTCCTAGGCTTGAACATAATTATTTATAAAATTTCTCCAAGTAGCTCATACCTGAGGAATTTTAGAATCCTGTAAAAAGCCACTGCATTTTTTTTTTTTTTCAGATTACTCTCAGAAGTAAAACTGATTACACATGTAAAGCTAAACCATGTGAAACATTTCCTATTGCCTGTTATGGAAATAACCAATTTGCCACCATCATCCTTAAATAATGTGTTTATACTACCAATGTTTCTACATGATTTATGGAGGTATGTTCCAGTATAATACCAAATCAGAATTATCAGAAACCCCCAGTAAGAAAATAAAGTTATAAGTGACATTATTTTTTAGAAAAAGCTTTCTTTAAATGGTCTGTCTGCTCCTTTAATTCAGAATATGACTTAGGAAGGAAAGAATTTTGTTGCATAAAAATTATGTTTATAACATCGAAATTCATGAATATATATTTCATAAAGTATTTATAAAAAGTAACCTCACACAAAAAATGAGGACTGGCTATTTGATACACATATATGTACATTTAATCTACACATATATCACGCATGTCAAAATATATTATTGATGTGTACTTCTTTATGCATTTAAAGATAATAAGAAGGCTCTGAAAAAAACTAGAGGACCTCGCCTATAAGAAGTGACTTTACAATTTCATCCTTGGTTCTCAGTAATGTTATTCAGGTTTTTACCCACAGCTATAAAAAAGAAATAGAATGATTTTAACATTCTGTTTAGGGACTTGGTGCCTTTAATACTGACTCTCATCTAAAGCTGTGGCACCTGAATTACTTCAGCTGGAAGAAGGAATATGAAAGACATAAAATTAGCTGGAAACAGAGGTGAAAACTCTCTCAGTGAGAAACTAATTTTTATTTCTTCAACTTGAAAAAACCAGGAAGAGAAATATAACCACCCCCAAATTATAATAATCCTTTTCAAGATCCAAAAGAAATCTGCTGTCATCCACTCCATTCATTCCCACCAGAATGACAAAGAATGGCTACCCAAGATTCCCATTTTCATGACTTAATGTAGTGTATGTAGAGCATCTGCCTTTAGAAATGCAGCTTAATTTATGAGTAAATTTTCTTAAGTAGAAGTTATGTATAATTTCTTTCCTCCCAAAAAGTACAACAAACTTTTGATCACATATATGGCAGTACCTGGGTAATAAATGTAAATTTAAATTTCAAACTAGCTTGCTGATACCATCCAATCCCCTTTCTTTTGCTGTGCTTGTTAAGGTGCAAATAAAAAGTACATAATTTTACTTGGGAGAGGTGGGGAAAGTACAATGCAATCCAAATGGAAATAAATACTTGAATAGTACACCATCTTGAATTCCTTGTTACTGTGGAAAACAGGGATTTGGGTGTTTATTATTTTACTACTGATAATATGTAAGTGTAAGATTTATATACTCAGAAATATAAACATTTAGGCTGTCATTCTAACTTTAGACAGTATTTAACCTCAGGTTTCTAGACTATCTATATATTCTTATATATGGGATTTCCCTAAAGTGCTGAATGGTAAATGAGGACTCTTCTATAATATTTTAATTATTCAATGGTGGCAGTCTCTAAGTCAATTCATCTTGATTTCAACTCAATTTGAGGAACAGTCTACTCAGAAGTAGGAGCCACTTTGCAGTTTTATTTATTAATGATGTTTGTACTTATTCTTCTACTAATGTTCTGTTGCATATTTTTCATTGTTCAAAATTTTAAAATCTAGGTATTTTCATGATATACAGGTGGAAAACATATCTGAATGAACCAAATCTCAGAGTTAAGAATATGCCAGAGGCAATTAATAGTTTTTGCTAATGTGATCAAGGTCATGACTTTTAACCATTGCCTGAGAATTACTTAATGGACTATTTAAAAGTTTAGCAGTAAGCTGGGCACAGTGGTGCACACCTGTAATCCCAATGACTCAGGAGGCTGAAGCAGGAGGATCACAAGCTCAAGGCCAACCTCAGTAACTTAGTGAGGCCCTAAGCAAAAGAGTGAGACCCTGGTTTCTAAGAAAAACTAACACGGTAGGGGACGTGGCACAGTGATTAAGTACTCTGGGTTCAACCCTCAGTATCAAAAAAATAAATAAAATAAAAGGTTTAACCAGAATTATTAATTCACTAGTAAGGTATGCTATTTAATTACAATACTTATGAATTTATTTTAATCTGTGCATTATGGAAATTGATCTTGCATATCTCAAGAAGCTAGGGTACTATACTATTTTGGTCCAAATGTTGCCCCTATATATCTTCTTCAAATGGTTCCAGTTGGCTTTTTGGAATAACATAAAACAAGTTTTGTACTTATATATGATATCCTTCAAATAGTTCAAAGTATCGATGTATCTTCTCTTAATTTTATGTTCTCCAAAGTAGACATACTCAGTAATTTAATCTATTCAAAGAACACAATTTTCACTCTTGCAAAACCATTGTTTCTCACTGTTCTACATCACTCACTACTTCCAGCTAACATTTACTTTCAGGAACTGTTATAAATGCTTTAAATGAGGGAATTCACTCCATTCGCTCTTCTAAACAGTCCCTCTGAGACAGGCAGCATGCTATTTCCATTTTAGATATGCAGAAACTAAGTCAAAGTAAAGTAAAAGTAAACTGTTCAAGGTTACACAGTTAGAAAAAGCAAACTGGTTTCAGAGTCTGTGATATCAACCACTATGAGCTACTGCTAAATCACTACAAAAATGTTCAGACAAAATGTATTACTAAATATTGGTTTTTTGAAAGTCAACAATATTAACTATGCTTGTATGGTAAAGGATACAACCTATTTAATCAATTGCCCAAAATAAGTTAAAACTATGCCATACTTTGTTTTTAAAAGCTTTTAATAATTTAAAAAGTCATCCTCCGTACGTGGTGACGCACTTTCTTTAATTGGTCAATGATATTTAATAAATATTTAGTTTAAGCAGAACCTTGGACTAATAAGATTTACATTTCATATTTCCAGAGAGACAATATGCTAATACAGCTGAATTTCCTGCAGTTAAAAGTAGCTGTTAGTGCCCTAGTTTGCTAGTTCTCTCTTCAATAACCTTGATGTCCACTAAAATTTAAATAATTACTATTCAATACTTCTCTATCCCACAAACATACCCAATTATGTGATTCTTGCTTCACCTCTTTACCAGTGATCCAAAATAAGTAAAAGAAATTTTTTCCCCTTTGGATCAAATTGTCTCTTCCTGACCTATATACATCTTGATGTCCTAGTTTCATTGCCCTTAGTCTCTTGCCAAAAAGGTTCCAGAATTTCTAGGATGACTTCCTGTACTGAATATGTATTGCAGTTCTAAATGGTAGACTACAAGAATGCTTACATAATTTTAAAAAAGTGGATTTGTTTGTAAAAAGACATAATTGTTGCTTGAAATGGAATATTCTCATGTTTTATATGTGATGAAACTCTTCTCAAGGGCTTTTGACAACAAAATCATCAATTAGTTTAAAAAAGTTTAGTGCGACAGAAAAGCAAGTTGCAAAAACAATATGCCTATGAAGCTCTCCACTCACAAAATTAGCATATTTTATTGTGATCATCCTAGCTCACTGTATTTCATTCAACAATCTAAGAATGTCTGTGAATAATCTAACGAATTATCTAATAAAGTACTTCTCTTTCAAATGGACTTTTAACAGAATACGTGAAATATATGCAAATTCAAACTTTTATTTTAAACAGAATTGCTTTATCACAAGTTAAAGTAAATGTGAGCAATCTTTATTTACCAGAGTGTTTAAGGAAGGTAGATTGATATATACAATTTATTGTTACCTAAACTTATCCTTATTTTATAAATCAAGCAAAGGGAATAATAAAAATAAGCTATTTTCAGTTTTGTAAACTCAGTTACAGCAGTATCCTTTTTAGTCACAGATTTAGAATCAGAAGCCAGCTGCCAAGTAGAAAAAAAGCTGAACACAGAAATGGAATTTCTAGAAAGAACCTTTTTTGTCAGAAAACCAGTGCATACAAGAGAAAGAAACCAGTCAATATACAACTTAAATGTTGAACAGGTCAACCCAATCAGATCTCTTAACACTCTTCTTCAATTTTTTTCTCTCATTCCAAAATCCTAACTATTCTGACAGTCTCCTGGATAGCGTGAACTTTATTTTTCTGTTACTACTGTTGTCTTTACTTAATATTAGTTCACATGGCCTACCACTACATTGGCCTCATTTCAGTCTTTGTTCCTGGACTTTACTGCCACCTTATTTCAACAAAACTTGAGTTGAAATATAAGAGCCAAGTCCTTCCAATGTTATTTTTTAAAAAGTAACTGGAGTTTCTATTTCTTTCATAACTTTTCCTTTCTTCACTCATCTAGTGTGAAGGATATTTAAATTTTCAGTCCATACTCCTACAATCATGGCTGTGCTAAGTTCTGTGACTCTGTTAATACATTAATATTTGTTAAACAGAAAGAATAAAGCTCAAAGCTTATTCTTATCCCAACTGAACTTCACTAAGTAAACTTTCTAGTTAGAATCAATTAATTTGGCATTAATTTTTAAATTTACAGAATCACCAGTATATTCAACATAAATGTAAGTATTTACACTAAGAGAAAGTTCTATATACTTCATGAACTTGATCTTATTTAATTCTCGTAGTAATCCTGGAGACTGTGTTTCCATTTTACAGTTGGGGAAACGAAGGTCCGAGTTACTTACCAAAAGTCATAAACAGAAAAGTCAGTCTAAACCAGTTCAAATAGGACTGCCCCAATGTCTGTGACCACTAAATTAAATCACACTGTCACAAATATACTTCGATGACTACTACAGCCTGAAGTATATTCAGATTTCTAATTCTTTCTGTATAGGAATATCTATAATTTTATTTGTTGTAGTTTATTGTTTTTGATACAGGGTCATTGCTATGTTGCCTAGTCTGGTCTCAAAATGATGAGGTCTAAAATTCCTACTGCTTAAACCTCCTGAGTAGCTGGGATTACAAGTATGCACCACTGTGCCCAGTTATAGCTTTATTTTCACACTTATAAAACGATTAAATTATGTGTATGGAGAAGTTTCAGAGAAACATGTATTTATCTTTACTTATATAACCAATTAGAAATAAAACTTTATTATAAAACTTACCATTTAACATCAAAAGATTGTCAGTTCCTGGATGTGGATAGCTCAAACGACCTTTAAAAAGAGGAAAAAAGTATTTTGAATATTATAGAGCTATTTCAAAAGCCAAAAAAAAAAAAAAAAGCAGATGGTGGTGGTAAGGAGGAAATAATATTGAGCACAGTATATTTCATAAAAAATCAAAAAGTTAATCTTTAACTCAAAGTATATTAACTAAATTATCTTTGGAAATTGAAAAAGTTAGCCTTAGTTCCTAGATTGTAAGATCACAATGTGATTTGAAAACAATGACATTCAAATGTGTTTCCTAAAATGTAAAAACAATGTAGAAGTCCTAGTTGTGAACTTAATATGGGATGTGAATTTATTTTTTTCAAAGTTGTTTGTAATTTTCTCTATAGATCTCTCATACAAAAAATAAAAAATGAAGGAATTTTTATTTCTATATCAAAAATGACTAAAATGTTAACATAAAAAATAAGAAAAAAATTCATCACAACTTGCTATTTAATTCAATGTGGTTTTATGATATTTAAATAAAGCATAATAAAAACATCAATTTTATTATTACAAATGTTATTGGAAATGTAGCTTTGTTTAGGTTTTTCAAATGATTTAAAAATAAAAATGTTACAGTTTGTGAGCATGGCAGCAAAGTATTTCCTTTGAGTCATTCCTCATTCAAGAATTTTGTTTACAGAAGGGAAAAGAATACTACATAATGCTACAAAAATAAATGCTATGCACAAAATATACTGTGGTGTAGACAGTGTTTTTATAAGAGCGTAAGACTTGCTTGACTAAATATACCAACAATAAGGATGATCATTATTTTCAGCCTATTAAAATATAGTACTTTTTCTGGGCATGGTGGCACACCCTGTAATCCCAGTAGCTTGGGAGGCTGAGGCAGGAGGATCTGAGTTCAAAGCCAGATTCAGCAGCTTAGTGAGGCTCTAAGCAACTTAGCAAGACCCTGTCTTTAAATATTTTAAAAAGAACTGGGATGTGGCTCAGTAGTAAGCGGCCCTGGGTTCAATCCCTGGTACCAAAAAATAAATAAATAAATAAATAAAATAAAATAAAATAAAATACAGTACTTTTCTCTAAAGTCTGAATCTGATAGAGCAGACTAGAATCTGATAAATCTCTTCAGAAAATGGTTAAAAATTAAATGTCTAGGATTGTATTCTAGCCACTTTTAGCACTATCTGTTTAAAAAAGATAGGATAATAGCATTTAATTCATTGCCACCAGAAGGATGACTAATATATATCTGAATGTGACAGAAGCAGAGTAGAGACAAACTGCATCCACCTTACCACCTCTGCAGGTACTACACGGAGGCTTCAGTGTATCCAAACATCCCAAACAAGACAGAGATTGCTGGCTTTTGTTCTAATTATGAAGTTAATTTGACCATCTATGAATGCAAGCAGGAGTAGCATATCATCCAATTTTGGCATTAATGTCTACATACATATATGAAAGATTATGTTGCAGAGGAGACCTGTAGGGGTCCACAGTGACCAAACAGCTCTTGGGATCCTGCACTAAGGTTCTGGTCACACAGAGCAACAAGCGGGAGTTTATTAGAGAAAGCAAGATAAGCACATAGTACCTTCTCAGGAGAGAATCTTGAAGATCTTATAAAGAGTCAGGGTTTTGTAAAGGATTTAGGGTGCTTTGTTTTTGCCTTAGTTTCTCATATTCCCTTAAGTGGTTGTTACTCTTTGTATAGCCCTCAGCAAATTTTCTTAGTGAGGGTTGTTTAGACATGGACATGAGGGGAGAGTTGTGAGGATCTGGTCACAAGTCACAAGAGATAGTTGTGACACAGTCTTGAAACAATAGTTCCCTCAAGAGGTTATTTACTATGGCTGGGGGAATGTTTGACATACCAGTGCCCATTTTCCAGACACTTGTCAGCTTTAATTATGTTCTGTTATCACCAGTGCTGTTACTTACAGACTCTCCTTGATGGATATATCTGATGTCCTATCCCTACTCACCTGCTCATGGCTGACAGTCTACCTAATACACACACACACACACACACACACACACACTCTTGCATCTGAGTTCTAATTTAACTATGGCTCATTTTAATTTCAGACTCAGCACAGTTAAGCAAAATGTGTTATTGTTCCTTAAAAGGACACTTTCCCATCTCTTTATTTACTAGGACACTTTCCCATCTCTTTAATTACTCCTGAGTTTCATGCTACAAGATATTAGTTAACTAAATGAACTAAATAAGGTTGTCATCCTCTAAAAACATAATTAATTTTATTGTACTGATACTTGGGTTTTTTTTTTTTTTTTTTTTTTGTGTGTGTGTGTGTGTGTGTGTGTGTGTACACCAAGGATTGAATTCAGGGGCACTCACCCACTGAACCACATCCCCAGCCCTATTTTGTATTTTATTTAGAGACAGGGTCTCATTGAGTTGCATTTCTCTTCTACTGAGGCTGTCTTTGAACTCTTGATTCCTGTCTCAGCCTCTCGAAAAACACTAGGATTACAGGCATGTGCCTTTAATATGGAGTGAGAATTTTTACAGGAGATACAAAATAGAAAGAGCTAGGAAACAGTTTTCCTAAATTGGATTTCAACAACATTGCACATTTTTCTGAAGTATCACAGCTTATTTTGGAAATATATTTCTAAACATCTTCCTGCACATGGCCAAATTTAGAGAATAATTTAAGGCCATGAAAAAATTACTCTTATTTCTGACTTGAGTTTTAAAATAAAAAAGCTCCTACAAAAGTGGCAACCTGTTTTGCTATTCAGTATAACAAGTTAATTAAGTGTTTTGTGCCGACAGTGTGTAGGATGTGGAGGATACAAAAATGAATAAGACATAGTCTCTTATGATGTGGTAAAAGAGACAGACACAGATATATAACTTCAATAAAATTTGCCAGGTGCTCAAAGAGTACAGTATGTTACAAAACAAAACAAAACAAAACAAAACAAAACACAAAGACGCATTTAACCAAATCCAGGAATTAAGGCAAGACTTCCTGGAAAAATAAAGCAAACACAGGGCTTTCCTGAGACCTGGTTCCATTTTGAAAGACAGACATCTTTTCATTCGCTACATAATTATTTTCTAACAGGTTCATTGTTCACTTTACTTATCTCAAGAGAAAGGTAACAAGATAGTTACATTGCTCATAGTCTTTTGACACCTTGGCATTGAATAGACTTAAAAAGTATACCAAGGGCAGAAAATTTTAAAAGAAAACTACCTATTTGCAAATGAGTGTATATTTGTATATATGTTAGAGCTCCCCACACAGAAAAACCTCTCAATGTAACTAATAAAATACTCCAAAATGAAATAAACAAATTTAGACTCATTTTTAAATTATCCAATCACTTTACCATCGTGAAAATATTAATATATCTTTACAAGTTAACTTTTACAGTTTTGTTTTACTTAGGATGTTATTATCACTACTTTCACTAAGGTCCTACATGATCTGGTAACACTTGAGAATTTACTGTTACAGGAGCTTTTTTCTAAGTTCTATACAACCATTTAATCCTGACAACAATTCCATGGGTTTGCTACTATTTTCTTCCTATTTTAATATGAAGACACTGTGTCACAAAAGGTTAAGTAATTTGCCCAAGGTGATAGCCAACTGGAGTAGCACTGGAAGGATCTGAACCTCCACAGCTTGATGTGGCACTCTTTAATCACTATCTTATTACAGACTTCCTATTGCTAACATGTAGTATACAGAAAGGCACAGATACTGTATCACGGGACAAATATATCTATTAAAAATTCACAGAGTGGGCTGGGATTGTGGCTTAGTGGTAGAGCACTTGCATGTGTGAGGCACTGAATTTGATTCTCAGCACCGCATATAAATAAATAAATAATGGTTCATCAACAACTAATAAAAATATGTTTAAAAAATTCACAGAGTGGTTATATGGTATACTATATAACAAATTTTAATATTGAAAAATTGGAAAAAAAAACATATTGCTATAAAACTAATTTATCCATGTTATCTAAAGTCCTGTAGCGCAGTGACTGATAGTTGTACACTAATACCTACCCGTTCCTGTCAATAAAAGGACCCCCATGTTGGAGAGGCACAAAGCTGCCCAGAGTAAAATACTACATTTCTCAGTCTTCCTTGTAACAAGTGTGAATATGTGTGTAAGATCTGGTCAATGGGATATAATGTAAAATGGTTTTTACAGGGCTAGAGATATAGCTCAGTTGGTAGAGTGCTTGCCTCACAAGCATAAGACCCTGGGTTCAATTTCCAACACTGAAAAAAAAAGAAAAAAACCAAAAAACAAAAAAAGGTCGTTTGTACAATTTCTGGAAAATATCCTTAAAAAGTAAGACTTTCCTTTCCTTTTTCCTGCTTGCTGAAATGATATGATGGCTGACCCATATTTAACCAGAAGATAGAAACTCACACTGACCACCCAGGTCGAACCACCTGTGATACAAATCATCTCTTGGTCTGATCTATTCACATTACATATGTTACCCATGTGTTTGTCACTTGGTAGTTTTACCAGACATCAGATTGACTGTCATAACATCATAGTACTCATACGTAGGGGCTGATACTATGTAAGGTTTCAGTGATCCTCTGGGGGTCCGAAAACATACTCCCTGTGAATAAGGGGGTACTATGAAAATGTACTCCAAAACCTTAATATTCATGATAAGAATGTCAACCAATGCCTCACAGTGATGAGAAAAATGCTAAAAAAAAAAAAAAAAAAAAAAAAAAAAAAAGCCATACATTTTGCCAAGACTTTCAAGAAAAAAGTAAACATTTAAGTCATATACTACAATCATGAAGATCCTGAGTTAGAAGTAACATTAAAGACAGGCAGTCTAACAGAGGGGTTAAAAAAGCACATGCTGGAGGCGGGTATGGTGGCACACACCTGGAAGGCGGGAGGCCAAGGCAAGAGGATCACAAATTTGAGGTCAGCTTCAGCATCTTAGCTCTGAGCAACTTAGCAAGACCCTGCACCAAACTAAAAAAATAAAAAGGGCTGGGGATGTGGCTCAGTGGTTAATTGCCTCTTGTTTTACTTTCCCTATACATCCCCCCAAAAAAGAAAAAAATAAATAAAGCAAAGGCTGGAGAGCTACCAAGTTTCATCGCTTAATAGCAGTTGAAACTTGGCCAAGTATAAAATAAGAGTAAATGCCTACATGTTAGTTGTGGAAATAAATGATATTTATAATGTGATGAACTGCATAGGTACGGTAAACATAAAACACACACTCTTAATTGAAGACAGCTCATCATTCTTATGTGCTTTAAATGAAGCACTGCTCCCAGTGGTTTGGTATATTCTTCCAATATTTTTTTATCATCTACATTTCATCTTTACTTCTAAATCCAATTAGGAACAAAAAGGTTCATACCAAGTCTGGTAAAATCCACTTAGAATGTGGTCATTACCAACCTTGAATAACTCCAATCTCTGTTCAGATCCAAGGGGCAGGACAGTCATTCCTGACCTCACTCCCAAATCTCAATGCATGCCTCATAAAAGCCTAAGAATAAGATCATACAAATGTAGAAAAGACCCTTAGATCCAAAGTACCAGATCCCAAGAGAGCAACAGATTCATTCCTTACCTACCTCTAAAGCCATTAATCTGCTCTAGATTCAAATGAAGTTAATCTATTTAATGAACTCTTAAATAAGGATCCTACCACAATTTTTTTCATCCAAACAATATTTATAAAATTTCAGACTTTTATCCAATCAACACTATAAAATATACTAAGAAACACCAAGGAGCACAGAATACCAAAATGTTTTTTTTTCAAGTAAAGTACAATCACAAAAGAAACACAATAACAAAAGAATAAACTTAAGCCATTAATCATCTACTAAGATAATGTGTTACCATAGAGTTACCACAATAAAAATAACATGCAACTAATATTAAAACCAAATTGGACTAATGGTTGCAGAATTTTTTGCTGTAAGAGCATTTTAAATAAAAATAATGCTAATAGTTATTAAGAATGACAAATGAGCAATCAAACATTACCAGTGGCATAATGAATTGGTATAAAACTTAAAAATAGGGTGGCAATATGGACAGTCTTCAATTTACAAGGGTGCAAAAGTATACCCATAGAACCATTGTTTTTCACTTTCACTAGTCAATAATTGCATGAAATATTTAACACTATTATAAAATATTATCAACGATTTTGCCCAACTATTGGCTAAAGTAAGTGTTTCCGAAAACAGTTAAAGTAAGCTCAGCCAAAGTGTAATTTGGGGCAGGTTTTGTGTCTTAAATGCGTTTCTCACTTATAGCATTTTCAATTTATCAAAAACCAGGGAGCATCTGTACATATTAAGTGCTTCAAAAACAAATTTATTAAGTTTATCCTATGAAAATGAACGCAGAAAGAGTTCACTGAATTTTATTTCGTATTAAAAATACCTAAGCATCCGATTTTGGTGGAAAGGTTATACAAATTATATTACAGGCATGGATAATATACGTGACTGCTCTTAAAAGTTCTAAACAAACATTTATAAAGAAAAATGAATTATCAAGAAAAATGATTTAACCAATAATTTATTGAGCTGTTCCTATTTGCTTGGCATTATGATATATGCTGCTTCAAGGTAAAGTAAAAACAGTCTCATTTGAAAGAGATTAAAAAATACTCTATAGCAAACTAACGTATCAAAAATAAATGATAAAGAACTCTTTACGAAGGTTACAAAGGAATGATTCCTTAAAAATCTTTAACACAACGTTATCTACTTATGATCAGTGTGCAAAGAAGTCCTCACTAGCAAAGTACACATTGATTTCGGATTACAGAGATTTCCGACTGATCATGAAGGAATGAACACAGGTTCACTACTGTTGCTTTCTGAAATCTCTAAAATGGCAGTGAAGAAAGTTTTAAAGAGGCATAACTCCATCAGGACAAGCAGCATAGTACAGGATCACAGAAGGACCATGGTAACACATTCTGGGAAACTATAAATGTGAATGGTTAAGTGGTAACTGACATTGTGAACCAGGAATCACTGAAAACACAAACCTAAACCAGGATGTGTATGGAGAAAGCCATTAAGAAACAAGACATTTACTGTCGCAGACGCCTGGGGAGGTTTGAGTAGGAGATGCTCTGATGGTAGATATAGGGTAGAAACAGTAATGCAGTAAAGTTGATAAATGCTTGTCAAAACAAAACAAAAGAAAACAAAACAAAAAACCAGAGAAACACACAGTCTACTTTTTGGCTCTTCTAAGAGGGCCAGCAACTAGGCCTATAGTAGAAGGAACATATCCAGGTCACTATCCAGACCACAAAGACAGACTCAGAGACAGACAATCTGAGGGTCTCACCTGACTGACTTTGTGCAGTGAGAATTAGTTAAGAAACCCAACTATATACACAGAGCTTCCAATCTTCAGTTTTGTATTTGACTTTTAAAT
The DNA here is from genome assembly GCF_902686455.1 of Sciurus vulgaris. Lineage (NCBI taxonomy): Eukaryota > Metazoa > Chordata > Mammalia > Rodentia > Sciuridae > Sciurus > Sciurus vulgaris. Next base: position 135,763,899 of record NC_136469.1, read on the forward strand.
AACAGAATTGACAGTAAAGAATTATAAAATATTTGATGAAAGTCTCCGACACAAGAAAAAAAAAGAAACAGAAGACAACACAAGGAAATGGAAAAATAATACTTAAATACTATAACATCCTCCAGAGAAACGAAATCAAACAGAAGATATAAAAATAAAGACATGATAGGAGGGTCATGAGAATTATTTTAAAACAGAACCTTAAAAGTCAGCAAAAATTAAGCAGAGTGCAGTGGCGCACACCTATAATCCCAGCAGCTTGGGAGGCTGAGATAGAAGGTTTGAGAATTCAAAGTCAGCCTCAGCAAATTGAGGTGCTAAGTACCTCAGTGAGACCCTGGCTCTAAATAAAATATAAAAAAATAAGGCTGAGGATGTGGCTCAGTGGTCAAGCACCCCTGGGTTCAATCCCTGGTAACTCCCCCCCACCAAAAAAAAATAGCAAAAATTTTTAAATTAAAAAACTCAATAGATAGGTTGAAATATGAGAGATAAGGACACTTCTTCAAAAGAAAATTAAAAGGTAAAACAATGGAAAATCAAAAATAAAAGCGGATAATGGGTACAGGAGATTCAACATTTGAAAAAAAGAATTCCAAAAAGAAGTAATATTCAAAAAAAATGAAGATATTATCAAAGAAATACTCCAAATTTCCAAGAACTAAAGAAATGAGTGTCTTCATTAAAGGCATACAAATTAATGTGCAGCTCAATAAACAAATGAAATGAAGAAGGCAAGCAGGCACATATGCACCCCAAGACCCACATTTAGTTATTTTGAAAATTCAGAACCACAGGCATGAAAAGATCCTAAAAGTTCTCAGAAAGACAAAAAGAAAATTAAAAACAAGAAAATCATAAAACAAATGGTTTCAAAGTAGCATCATACTACTAGCAACTCTGAAGTTAACAGAAAATTAATTAATGCCTTAAAAAATTTTTAATTGCTAATAAACAACTCCTTACTGGCCTATCATCTTATATAGTTATAATAAATATGTTTTTTATCCATATAAGGGGTCAAGTTTTATGTCCCATCAGCAGGAAGATACTGGAAGACAAGCCCCATAAAAGAAAGGGAATAAACCATTAAGAAAAGAACATGGAGATCAGGATCTGGATTCCACGGAAAGAGAAAGGGATTCCCAGGAGCATGCAAGTTCCAAAATGACAGCCTAAGAGGGGACTACGAGAAGGATGCCTCCAGAAGTAGGGGAAAAGTCACTCTGAAAGATGATTTGATTTCATGTGTTTGCATGTACTGCTTTACAGTTTTACAGATAAATTTTGGGATGAATTACAGATAAGTATTTAGAAAACTAAGCAAACCAACCAGAAGAGCCTATGATTAATTTCCAAAATAGCAATGTTGTATGAAAAAAGAAAATGATATATCATAGTACAAAATATACAAGGTTCATTTATGAATATTATTTACATTATCTCAGTAATATAATCCATGAGTTAAACAAAATACTTTAATAATAAATTTGAGAGAATAGAATAAGGGAAAGAATTGGAGATGGGTAAGTCACAGTAGGTATCAACACGTAATACTTGAAATATTATTTACAATTACATGAAGAAAGAATTTAAAAAAAACAAAAAGGTTCAAAGTGGCTACCTCTAAGAAACAGGAGTAAGAAAAGGATTGAGAAAGATAGATAACACTGTTTTTTTTAAATATAAGTCTTGTGGAACTATTTCACTTTTAAACCTACATATGTGTATTTGCAAACTGAATTTTTTTAAAAAAGCTAACCAGGTTGGAGGAAGGGTAAAGAATTGAAAACTGCAAATATTTTAAGTTACACATAGAAAAAGGTTAGAAAAGTTATATATTAAAATACTGTCTGTGATTATTTTAGTTTGCGGGACTACTGATGATTTTAAAATTCATTTTTTTTCTGGTGTTTACAAGTTTCCTTTAATGTATATATACCATTTTTGGTAATAAGAAAACAAATGTCTAAAAAAGGATTAAATGGCTACACTTTGAAGGGAAGATTCTCAGATACTCTTTCAAATACTTTAAGCAGCTAAAATTCATAGGCCTAATCATCTGAAGGACTTGCTTTTATCACTACATTATACATAAGGAAGATTCTTTTTGTTATCGTCCATTTAAAGATAAGCTATACAGACACATATCTAAAATCATAAGAAAGATGCATCATGGGGAAGAACTGACTTGTAGTAAGCACATATGTATTCTGAATTAATGTGATTTTAAGCAAACTCACAGTAGTTTCTGTCTGATAGATTTTAGTTTTGAAAAATTAAGTTGTAGCCTGTCATAATTCAAATGAACATTTATCTAAATATTCAAACATGCCTGAAGACATGGCTTCACTGTGTGCTCAAATGTAGTAATACTGTTGCTAATAAAGGTAACTACCTAAAAAGAAATAAAACTTAAAAATCTCTACTCATGATACCATATTTCACATAAGTTTTCTAAAATGAGAACTTCTACAACCCACATTTTTATAATTTCCTTTTTAGTCTATAGATTATTTTGATGACAAAAGTTAAACTCATGTAAATTGTACTTTAAGATGAACTTAATTTTGAATAGCTACAGGGTAAAGTATCATGTATATTATAAGAGCAATCATCTCAATATCAAAATACATTTAATAAAATATATGTAGCTCCTATATAAATCCAACTTATTTTAAAGTTACTGTTTTTTTTTCTTATTTTGATAAAGCCAGTGGTAATAGGAACAACAAATGATTAGTTAAGAGGAAAGAAATATGTAAAATTTTCCTACTTTGTAAATTAAATGGAAATATTTAAAAACTGAAAGTATACACAGTAATCCATCTCAACTATCTTTTTTTGAAGGGACACTCAAGTACAGGTTAAAATGCTTAGGACCAGAAGTTTTTGGGTTTTGGATTTATTCTTTGTTGGATTTTGGAATATTTGCATATACAAAATGAGTTCTCTTGGGTATAGAATTCAAGTTTAAGTGTGAAATTCATTTAAGTGCTTCATATATACTTTATACATGTAGCCTGAAGGCAATTTTACACAATATTTTTAGTGTGTCTGAATTGTGACAGCAACATGTCACGAGGTCAGATATGGAATTTTCCACTTGGCACTCACTTAGCACTCAAAAAGTTTATGAGATTTTGAAACATTCTGAAATCTGGATTTTGGGATTAGGGATGCTTAACCTATATTTGTGATTTTATTCTGCACTTTTTTTTTTTAGAAATTATGAAAATTTTGACTCCAAGAAACACAGATGGCTGAAGAAAATCAAACAGTTTTGAGAAATCCATTTCTGTCAGAGGGAATAAGGCAGGCCTTGTAAGAGGAATCAACATAATTGCTTTATATCACTGGTATTTGTTTTATTTTGCACTTTGCTGCATTTTAACTAATGTATTAAACTTTTCAGACTACTTCATAGATCTCTTTGCCCGTGCTCTACTGTACCAGTCTCTCTGAATGTGCTCTTCACAGTGTGTAACACACAGTGTCTGGGAGTGCGCTCTGAAGCCTGCATGGTTAACCTCTCTCAGGAGTTTGAGAACCTCTGTGCAGCTCAAAAGGTTTAAGTTCTGAAATACAAGTTTTCACACAAGAAACTTAGAAACTCAAGCAAGTTATTTTGTGATCTTGTACTTCCATATTATATGATCAACTGAGAGAAAAAGAAAAAAGTAAAATAAAAGCAGCAAGAATTTGGTACTACCACAAACACATGGAACCTTGAAGCAGTAATTCCCCACTTTCTCAGGAGTTGGTGGTCCTAAAATAGGCAGAGGTTCTTACTTCAAGAGTCTTCAAAATAGGATTTAGCAATCAGTATTTAATAAAAATGATACTAGATAAACAAAGGCTCATGGTAAATGGAATGTTTTTAAAGCATTCTAAACATTTGTTGACATAAAATCACATTCTAAATCCTTTTTCCTGAATTTCCTTTAATTGTTCAGGGAACATTGGTAAAGACATTATGATCTGCTAAGGCAGATCTTCTCAAGAACTGTTATATAAGTTGTATTTCTTCCTATAGTTTTCAAATAAACTTTCATGGGCTGAAATTAAAATTTTTGTCCTAATACTTTGGGGAAGGGCATAAGCAATTTTGGTAAGAATGCTTACACAGTAAGACCTTTGAACAAAGTGTTGGAGGCAGGCGGGAAGAGAGCTTAACAATGATCTGTTTTGTTCTTTTGTTTAAAGTGGAATGAACTGACTCACACATTAAAAGATCACAAATTATTTAAAATAAGTTTGAAAATATTAAACTGCAAAATTATTTAACTGCACTTGGCAAAACATGACTTTTTATTAAAAGACTCCATGCTTATTTTTTCTTTGAAAAGAAAAACATTTTGCTTAAAATCAGGCCAGTTCATCAGAAAATAGGAAGTTAATAGAGAGAAACCACTGCAGAATAAACAAAGCAGATTGCTCAGTGCCACTCATACCAGGGAAAGCACCTTCTAGTGTTAGTGTGTTCAATCCGGAGCAAAAGATAGCAGCATATACGTGACAGTGCTGACTGAGCAGGTTATACCAATCAGCATCAGGCAGCCCTAAACATTAAGCTAAGCCAGGAGTAGCCACCTTTCAATTCCTCAGATGCAACAATCTTAGCTATGCTTTTGCACATGCTCCATCCTTTGTCTAGCTGACATTTCCTGATATTTTTTCTATCATTTTACTTCTGAGGTTTCAGGTTTCAGCTTCCTTTACCTTACAACTGAATCAGGTACTGCCACTTATTGCCTTCTAAGCACTTCGTCTCCTTCCACAGTACTTCCAACACTCTCTTCTGTGTTTGTGTAAGATCTGCAACTCTTTCCCCAGTAGGCTATACATTGCCCCCAAGGGCAGAGACCATGTCTGCTTTTCACAATTTACAGCCAGCAACTGGTGCAAAAGTAGGTACATTTAGTGTATAAAGTTCATTCAGAGTTCAATCTTTGGCTTCACATCTGTACATTGCCAAAAATTAGACCCTTCTCACCTGCAACACTAGACCACAGAAATCTTACTATTAAACTAGTGAGGTTCACTTGATCTATAAAAACCATTGGAGTGTAAAAAACGAAAATAAACTGTGGAGAAGCATTTTAGGCATAAGAGGGGATTTGAAGGTATTTCCATTAGTACAATCACAAAGTTCTCAGGCCAGTAACCTGCTACTTTCTCTGCATTCTAGGGATCTACTTAAACTCTCTTCCTTCCTGTTGACACCAACTCTCACCTTGACCAATTTCACTTTTCTTTTAGACTTAAGAGTGAATCAAAATGCAATTTTTTTATTGTTCTTTCTTTTTAACTCAGTTGTAACCAGACTGCATGATGGTACCCACTATTTTTGCCTCCTACCATTCATATCTCTTGAGCTAATAGGATACTGTGGAGATGATATTGTAGGACTTTAGGGTCTCTGCATTAAGCTCTGTCACCCACTCTGAAGGAGTGTTGAAAGAGAACTTTGGCAGTACTGTGGAAACACTCTCCTGGCAGTGATCTGAGTTCTTCTACCAATATTGTATACTAATTTGCCAGCTACATGAATGTGCCGTCTTAGAAAGGAATCCTCCAGCTCAACGAACCTTGAAGTCAGACTCAGGCAATTTCTTGATTTCTACTTCAAGACAGACCCTTAGTGAGAACTAATCAGTCAAACTGCTCCCAAATTCTAATCTACGGAAATTGTGTGAGATGACAAATGTTTATTGTTGCTTTAAGCTGCTAAGTTTGGGGATAATTTATTTTGCAGCAATAGATAACTAATATAATCTCTTATTGCTGAAGTCCATAGTTTTCTAGAAATTTCTACTGTCAATACAAAGAGAAAGAAGAGATTCAATTTAAAAATTTACCTGGCTACTTTCTTCTTTTCTATTAGATCCCATGAGATGAAGAAAATGGTTGTTTGGTTTTGTTTTTGTGGTTCTGAGGACTGAACCCAGGGGCACTCTACCACTGAGCTACATCTCTAACCTATGTAATATTTTAAGAAGGCCTTGTAAAATTGCCAAGTTTGGTCTAGAACTTTTAATCCTCCTGCCTCAGCCTCCTAAGTACATGGGATTACAAACAGTGTGCACCAACATGCCTGGCAAAAATGACTAACTTTTAAAAAAGCATTTTAAAAGGATAAAATAACACTAATTTTACTCCTGAGCAGAACTAATTCTTTTGTATTAAATGAAGGTCAAGATATTTTGAAGAGAGGGGATAAAGGTGAACACTATTCTAAAGATCAGGCATGGAAAGAAAGGAAAACAAATTTATGGGTTTCTTCCTTTTGCCATCACCTTGCTTTGGCAGATTCTACTGAGGTCCAACTCAAAAACTGTAATGCCCTACGTGTGGGGAGAAGAAAAATACATATGATATTGCAGGAAGCAGTGGAGCTGTACTAGAAAGAAAAGGAAGAAAAAACTTCTTAGGGTAGCACTCAGGTAGTAAAGTAATTTTAAGTATGTATATGATGGCAATTGTGAAGTACTAGTCTTATTTCTCTACGTAGGAAGGTTTCCTAATTTTTCTTTTTTTCTTTTCTTTTCTTTTTTTTTTTTTGTTGTTGTTGCTATAATGCACACAGTGTGCTCCAATCAGAAACAGATTTATCACCATGATGACTCCTAAACGTGTTGGTGGGCATAATTTTCTTCTTACAAAGACAATTTTTCTAACAAAAAATTTTGAAATCACTTGAGATTTTAAAACAATTACTGTTTGCCTTTTGCTGTTTCCATTTCCTTTCTCAAGTTCCTCTCTAGATGTAACCTCCACTTTTATAATTACCCAGGTTAGAAAAAAAGAAAAAAACTGAAATAATTAAGTGAAACACTGACTATTTTCTCTAACATCTTCAAAACCCTTTTAAAAAATGGGGAGAAATAACAATGGAAAAACTTTTCATCATAACAGTAACAATAATCTTAACTTGTCTACAATTTAAGAGTTTTCGTTCTAGAAAAGACAAGGAGAAAAACGACAATTCTTAATCATGAGTTGTTAGATTCTATTCAAAAAGCAGATCCAAGACAAACACCACTGAACTGTCAGCATAACAATGAGAACAAGACCCCATACAGAGACACTCAAAAAACTAAGCTGAATTTTGATGAGAAACAAAACAAACAAAAACCCAAAGTATAACTATATTAGTTTGTGTAGAGAACTACAAAGTATACATGATCAGCAACCACTAAGGACCCCTCAGCTTTCCAGCTCCTTAAAAAGAAGGAATTAGAAAGACAAACAAAAACTCTTCTACAAGTGAAATCCAGTTGGAGAAAATGATTAATTGATCAGTAGCAAACAATCTCGATGCCAACCCTGAAGTTCTAGATTTTGTAGCCTCAATCTTTTAAGTGAATTCTTAATTAGCTTTTAAGAATTAAAACAATTTTGATTCAATGAGAAGTTCTGAGCCAAAACTAATCAGTTAAGCCATTCCTGTACTCCTGGACCCATAAAACTGTGTAAGGTAATAAACATTTGTTATTTTTTTAAGCTGTTAAATTTTAGGATAATTTGTTATATAGCAATACACAACTAACCTTTCTCTTACTCAGATTGACCCAGTTTGCTAGATTTTCAGCATTAATATAATGCTTTATACAATAAAGAAATGTAAAATACTTTTTTCATTATACACAGAATATTTATGAAATAACGTTAATAAATTTTCCTCAGATACTATTAAAAATTAGTTGACATAGGAGCTTAGTGCTTATTTTCCTATAAAAACTGGTAAAATAAACAGAAAAACTGGTATGTAATACAAAATTTTTGTTTTAAAAAGTCACCTACCCTTAAGGGGATCATGCTCTGCTCTCATAATATCAATAAGGGAATTTTCCAAAGAGTGCATATTTAAACTGTCATACATTCTACTTCGATCCTAGAAGAGAAAAAAAAATAAACTTAAGATCTATGCAATTGTCAAAAAATGGTTAAAAATACTATTTAAATTCTCTTACGTATAACAGGACATCTGATTATTATTACTAAGCAATTGTATCTCAAGAAAATACGAGTGACTAAGAATCTCAAGAACTACAACACCCCTTACTGAAGGACAATATTTTCAACATATTCATCTCCAAAGTATCATACCAAAACAATCTAATTAAGTTGGCAGTATTAATGCAATACAGTAAAATAATTTCTTTTGTCATTCTCTGTAAAGATTCCTGAAATACTACACACACAAAGAGTATTTTCAGTAGTTTACCTTCTAAATTTTCCTCACATTATCTAAGAGGACAAGACACTAGAGCTTGGAAAATAAATATCTGGGAAGAAAGGACTTAATTCCATAATTGCACCGTACTTTAAACATCTATCAGACATTTTGTATTATTTAAGACATCTGAATTTCATAACAATGAATGTATAAGCATACTATATATCAAAAATTAAAAACATGAGATACTTATATCAGAACAAAGACTAACACTTAGAATATTCAAATTTCACCCTCCAAAGTGCTCCCTCCCATATTGGTCTCTCCCTCCCATATTGCAATCCTACCTTCCCCAATTACCCTGCAAAGGAAGTAGGCAGGAAGAGTGAAAGAACTTTCAGTGAAGTTTTCTACTTCAAGTCTCAGAACAAAGTTTTCTGCATTGTCAGAAGCCTGTTTGCTAAATGCTCAATCCCTTTGCTTATTAGAAGGACTTTTTACTGCCCATGAATTTATACTGTACTTTGCTCAACACATATTCAATGCCCATGAAAAATACGTGAGACAATGCCCATGCCCTCAGAATAGCCTGGGAGTCTTTTCCTAAAATACGTCAGTGCCATCTCCCACCCAATCCTGTGTGTGTGTGTGTGTGTGTGTGTGTGTGTGTGTGTGTGCAAATATACATACGTGTGGAGGAGACAGGACAGGCCACTCTAAACTCTCAACAAAATGATTACCACAGAAAACGGAAGAATCAGAAAATTAAGTGAAAAAACACTCCGCCGAAGTTAGGTACTTCTCAACTTTGATCCATGTACTTTAACACCAGAACAGAATCGCTGGAATTATATTTAATGTACATACATGTGTGTATATGTAATTTTTTTCTCAAGAAAAGTTTTATAGTTTTTCAAAGGGGTCCATAGTCCAAAGAAGATTCAGAACCAATTGTTCAGAAAGCCAAGAAAAACATAAAAATCTTTCTTGAGAATATGTTCATTTATTTACTGTACTTTGAGTTTAAATTAAGGTTGTAAGCTTTTTAAAACTGGGGGAGGCGGGGCGAGAATCAGTATTGCAGACCAAACAAGGTCCTCTCAAGGAATTAGAAAGGGCGAAAAGTAACACAGAATGATGGCAAGAATGCTGGACAGCAGCACTATTTCAGCTTTATCACCAGTGAACTCTTATCAGTTCCCTTACTGATTTTTACTGAAAGATCCCTGAGGAATAGCACAGCCACTGGTAACAGCTGTTCACTGGAACAGTGACCTTGTTGGTGAGAGAAGTACAGAGAATCAATGAGCTATCACAGTGCTTCCAAAACTTAAATTATCTGGAAGGCTGGTTAACACAGATTGCTGGGATACATCAACAGTGTGGTTCAATAGGTTTGGAGTAGCATCTGAGAATTTATATTTCTCACAAGTTCTCAGGTGTACCCATGCTGCTGGATTATAGATCACACTGCAAATGGGAATGAATTTTGTAGTCTTGTAAGTTCTGGTTCTTGTAGAAAATAATCATGTCAGACTAGATGATACCTAAAAGTCTACTTTAAAAAGTACACAAAAGACTCAGTCATATAACAATAAATGAAATAAAACTAGAATAGAGACAGGATTGCCCTTGGGCAAAATCTGGCCTACAATTTTAGGAATATCTCCAAATATTTCCATCTTTTGTGTTTCTACTATACTGTATTCATAACTAATTTGTTGATTTTCCTCTCTACCACTCAACTTCTTAGTTAATTAAAGCTGGGGACATTCTGAATACAGGACATTGTTAGCTCTCAAATGTCTGTTAAATAAACACTACTTTATTTCTACCATAAAAAACTTCATAAAAATGTGTCAATTGAGTTCTATGAGGGCAAAGATTATACTTTTTAAATGATAATTACAAAGGACTCTGAACTTTCTCAGAATCCTAGATAGAATAGGTAGTCAAATGTTAATCGACTAAATTGAAACAAATACCAGATATTAATGTAGCCTTGCCATCAACCCAAATTTCCCATTACTAATTGGAAGATTAAGTGCTAATATTGCATTTGAAATTCCAAGGCATATTTAAAATAGAGTTATAAAATACTGAACTATCATGATAAAAATTATCATGTTTTATTTATATTTATTAATGTTCATATAATTAAGAATATTTCATGTATGTTCATGTACTTTATAAGTACTTTAAAATACCATATATTCAACTTACCCTAAATTCTTGGAAAGAAAATGTGTTACAATTCAGAGCTGTCTTTTCAGGCTGAAGATTTTGAACAAATTCAACCTATCCCCATTTTCAGTCAGTCTATGACCTTACTTAATGATGATTATTAATATCACCCAAACAGTATTTCTTTCTTTTTCTAGGCAAGAGTGGGATGTGCCATCCACCTCCATTGCAAGGAGTGTGGTCTTACTTTAGAGCTTTGTAAAATTATTGAAATAGTTCTACACACATCATCAATGGGCCATGGACAAAAGTTAAGGTATCAAAGTGAAAATGCGAAAGCAAGCTATTCAATAAATATCGCTAACTGCTATGTGATCAACTCCAATAGTTGTCACTAAAAAGTTGATGTATTAATAACTTTAGTTTGAAAGCCCATTATCCAAATGAAATAGTAAAATGTCCACTTATTATAAGATCCCTTATTTTCATTTTTATCTTAAGTCTTTGGTTATGTACCAAATTCCCACTTTACAAAAGAACACAGCAAAGCTACTTTAAAATTATTAGCTTAGTTATACTTTATTAAGCATCAGTCACATCCCATATGATCTTTTAAAGCAACAAATACAAAATAGCCAGAGGAAGCAAATAAGTCATGACATCTCAAAATCACCTTTTAAATTTAATGAAGTTTAGAAGCTCCTATGCAAAAGATACAGAAAATTTCATTAAATAAACTATGGATTAAAATCTGACTTCTGGAAAACCAGAAAAAAATCTGGCTATAAAATAAGTATATATTAAAAAATAAACAAATTTAAAAATGTACTATTCTGAAATAAGGACATTAAAAATATTTGTATTCATGCAAACTACCATTGGTTAAAAAACTAAAAAGTTCTGTTGTAATTTTAAAGGAAACATGAACACACCAACAGTGATATTTAATAACAAATATGGACAATTACAACAATGCAACTTCCATTTATTATGATTATTTGAAAATTGACAAAAATATTTAATGGAAATAAAAATCTTCAAGGAAAAGTTTATACCCAACCTATTTTAAAATATGCAAATTATGCAAAATTTGTAAAATCAACAAATCCATTAAATGGGGTTTTAGAAACTGAGATTATAGACTCAATCCTATAATAACAGGAAAAATACTAGAACATACTGGTGAAAAAGTATTCCCTCTTGTAGTGTAATATCTATTTTATTGTTTTAAATTCACTTTTTGGAACTTCAGTAAAGTCTGAGTCTGAAAAACACAGAAAAGAACCAACTAATCCTAATTATAAAGATTTATAACACTAAAAATTAAGACAATCCATGTATGATATTAGATTATCATGACAAAGGAACTAAAACTTAATTTCAAGGAAACTTTTGATGTGATATTTTCTTTTGCTTTGATATATTCAAACCTCTAATTTATTTTTTTTAAAAAAGTGGTCAAGTAGACACTTTTCCCCTTGAAAATGAGAGGAAAAAGGAGATGAATGATAGCAAAAGCCCTCTTATCTACTGATATGACAGATGTCTGAATATGCAAGTAGAAAGTACAAGTAGAAAGATGAGCTATTATGTTTTCAATTTTTTTGTTTAATTCCTTAAAATTTACATAAAAGCACTGTTGTGCTAATGTTGTCCCTGATTTTAAGTACATATTGGTCATACATTCCTAATTATACAATGTTATCGAACCACAGAAAATTAGTAGTAGATGACCTGCTACACTGCTTCACCACACAATGTAGCATGCAGTCTCATAAACTCTCTCCATTCTCAGTTATTTCACACAGATGCTTAATTTATCCAACTAGGCTTTTATTTTCTCAAAGGCAAAGAATAGTTATTTTTCCTTCATCTATCCCAAGGGCAATTAAGACACTAATACAAGCACAATAAACACAATATTTCTTGAACTAACTTTATTTATTCTGAACCTCACTCAACAAAGTGAACCTCAATAAAGTGCTGTGATAGTCATTTTGATAAAGAAAAATCTTTTTTGAAATTTTTAAAAGGCCAAACTCTGCTAAAGTTATTCGAGTACCAACAAAGATCAAAAAAAAAAAATTAGTAAAACAAGTAGGAAGTATTGCAAGTACAATAAAAGATTAAGCACAGGATAAAAAACATTAAAAACAAGCATCCACTACCCAGGCATGTATATAAGAGCCCATTTTCTTTCATCTTCAGTCAATATGTAAGTATGAAGACCACCTATGCCCTAATTAGAGCTTAAAGAATGCTTTTGTTATATGAAATACTGAACTTGGTCTGCAATTACATACTGCTTTTCACTAAAGGTGCAACGAAGACCCACATAATGTATTTTTCTGAGAGAAAGCTCCAGATTGTGACATCACAATATTATTATAGTTCAGGTATTAAATATTGGTTTAAAAATTCCAATTAATTCAAGTTAATTTATGTGACACAGAGCAAAAATCCAGAATTAATAATCTCCTGAGCTAAGGAAGAGGCTGGGGTCAGGCCAACATGAATTTATAGGTCTCACAGAATCACAGTTGCAAGATGGTGCTTTGTTTACAGTGATATACTACATCTAAACTTGTAAGTAATAAAAACCTCAGTTAAAAGGATATTTACTCTGTGGCTTAAAATGTCCAAGTATTAATGAATAAATATAGTGTAACATTAACTTCTAATTGAAAATTCCATTTTAAAGTAACTTAGAAATCACATTCCTAAATTATAACTTCCTGCAAGAGTAATTTTTTATAGTAATGAAATTCTTAGCCCAAAATAAATTGACAGAAATATATAGTAAACATTTTAAAGTTGAAATGTGTGTATTTACATTTGCTTTCTAAAAAGTTTTAAATTTGAAGACTTTCCATTAAAAATCTTATTTAAGAAAGGCCAACCCACAAAATTTTACTTACAATAAATAAAATCAACTTATGAAACTCCCATTTACTGAATTCAATTACATGTTCAGATCTTAGTATAGGTAAGGTCTGAAGTGTCCAACTATAAGAATTAAGACTTCACTTCTATATTTTAATGTACTCTACACCTGATCAGGTTAAGTGTGATATCAGGTTGTTTTAAAATAATGTACTTTTAATTAAAAAAAATTAGTATTAAAACATATGATGACAAAAGGTCATAAATGAAAATAGTCTCTCCAGATATTTAAATGATGAAGCATGTTCTATGAATTTTGACAAATAATAAAGAACCACTCAATATTTTAAAATGCCAATTCCAGTCTGTAGCTGCGGCAGTATTTTTAAGAACCTCAACTTCAAATACCTCAACCTTTTATGGAAAGATGGGAACACAGAACAAATTAAGTATAAAATGGACCCTTCGGGTACTGAAAGGAGACAACAATATTGCTTTTAAGACTCACAGAAAGGTCATAGGCTATCTTCACTGCCATAGACAAGTGTCTTAGGCCATTCCTGGCAAGAACCAAAGACTCCCATTCTAAAAATAAAGGCCAGGGGTTGGGGTAAGGGAGAAAGGAGAAAAAGAATCGGCCAAGACAGATCAGAGAATGTCTAAGAGCTGGCTGCAAAGGCCTTATAAGACCTAGTTCAAGGTTCTCCTTTTATAGATAAGGCATCTAAAACCCAGAGACATGAAGGTTCATAAACTGTTATATTTAATGTCATAATGATTTTGAGGAAGAGGACGATGACCCAAGTTTCAGATCTCCTTTCCTTCCAATTGAGTTCAGTTTCCACTATCTTCTTTTTCCACCAGTCTTCATCACATCACACTTCTGCCCAACAGTTCATGAGGAATACTAATATCTCAGCAGTGTTCTATATTTAATACTAAATTCCTGTTTCCTAAAAATGAACCTACCTAAAACCCCAGGTTATAAAACCAGTAAAAGTGGAGTGGCTTTTAGACTGATGTCTAAGTGGAAGGACAGAACCCTTATCCTGTAGCAGTCCCAGAGTCCAGTTTAAAGACTGTCCTTTTGTTATCACCTCTACCTACTGTCTAGTCCCATTCCATCAAAGACAACCATTCCAATAAACTAATTTCTCAACCTTTGCCCCTCCCTGCAAGAACCCTTTCAACCATTGCTTCCGTATATATACTTAGAATAATTGTGTCTATTACTCTCTAAGAATAATTTCCATTGCCACCTTCAAAATCATTATAATATTTTAAATTTTCTTAATATTCCATTGCCTAGCCATTTAGTGTTCCATTTAAACAATATAAAAATGTGACATAAATATAAATATGTCACTAATATAGATTAACCAAGCCAGAGTGAAGGAGAAAGTAGGAATAGATGGGTAGCTAATATTAACAAGCTAATAAACTGCAAATTACATCAGATAACTATTTCTGAGCAGAGATCCTGACAGGACAACTTTTGTACAAAAGCAGGACCTGTCTAAAATGACTGCTAATGGTTGATTAATGAAGTTAGTGCTAATCCTCTAGGTTAAAATGCTACTTACAAATATATTATTAATCTGCTTATATGGTCTTTATTCATAATCATCTCATCTTAATAAACTAACTGAGGATAAAATAGCTCCATTCACTTAACTCACATAATGTCAAGTCTAAGCTCAATCAAATTTGGGTTCTGTGAAAAAGAATCCTCATATGTAAGGACGAAGCTTTCTATGTCCAGTAATAATCCTCATCACCTGCTACCCAGTATATATTCAAATTCGCTCTGCAGGAGGAAAGACAGCATTTTGTAACCACTTGAAGGATACGAGAGCAGTAATAAAATTTAGAATAAATAACTATGCCACTAAGTTTTTATAAAGGTAAAAAACTGAACTAAGACAGGGCTTTTTCAGAAACATATCTCAATAATATATTTCAAATATGAAATCTCCATAGCAGGTTTCAGGACAAAATTTTACAGGAAAGTTTTGTAAAACATAAAATGTAAAGCTGAATGTTAAGTAAATATGAGATTTTGTACCTAACTCCAAATAATTCTGAAAGGAGATAAAATCCGTTTAGTTTGACTGATGTTTAAAGTCAGGTGCTCTTGAGTATATAATTAACTTCTTTCATTCGAACCAAATTTTATTATGCCTTAGAAACATAAAATGATTACAAATCTTTTAAATTTAAAGCTGAATATTCTATATTAAATAGTAAATCAGGTTTAATGCCCTGTAACATATGCTTAAATAGGTATAATTGAAAAGTAAATGATTAATCCTACTCAAAATGTAAATACTAAACTCCTACTCAAAATCCTGAAAAACATACACTGTGCAGCCTACCTGGTCTATTCTGGATGTTCCGGCTGCAGTGCACCAACTATCTTGGAGTGAATCTGAGCCCCAAGCTGGCAACTGCAAACTAGATCTCACCTTCAATAGCATAGAAGTTTTCATCAGAAATAAGCAATTTTCTTCCCCATATCCTCCCCCTCCCCAAAAAAAGGAAAAATAAAAAAGGAACAAAAAAACAATCAAAGGTTCTTTCTCTTAAATCTTTGTTCAATCCTCTAAAGATTTCAGGGAAAATAAAATCTTATTTGAAACAGCCATAATGAACTTCAACAAGATATTCAACAAAAAATGTTCAACAAAAAATTTTTAGCTTGGAAAAAAACTGTCTAATCACATAACTATTAGGCCATACTTTGGAAAAAGCAGTCACTGGATCAGTGAAGACAAATTTGAATTAGATGTAAAAGTCTTGATATCATTTTGCCACAATCATAGCTGTATTCAATGTATTCTAATATATAGTCAGCTGATCACAGACAAATCTATGAATGACTACAGTGACAGAACATTTGAGGCTAACTTATATTGTAGGAGAAACAAATTTTGATGGTACTGCAGAATAATAAATTTCCTTCTAAAAGAACTGCCAAATAGCTTCAATCAGTATTTAAGAAAAACAAAAGGTTTTTCTACATTTTAAGAAGCTTATTTTCCATTGCGTGCTTAGAGAACGTTTTACATTCTCCATTTTCTCTATGAATCTCACCGTCTAATTATATGCTTGAAAACTAAAACAATATTTTTTTCCATTTACTAATTTTACTATACTACTACTACTGCCACTGCCACCCAACTTCCTATTTTGAAAGATGAACATCAGAAATAAGGCCATTTACATACCATTCTTACCTGTAAGGGTAAGAGTGTATTACTATTGTTGTCTGTTCTGAACACATTATCTTCAATCCAAGATTTTGGAGTCAGTGATGGAGTAGAGCGAGTAAATTTCGGTGGTGCTATGACATTACCAGAGAATGGTTTCTTCAATGGCGATATCTGATTCATGGTTCCTGGAATTCCCATGTTTCCAGTTCTACGATGATCTCGGCCATGCACTGCTCCCCAGGACATGCTTCCAGTGCCCCAGCCACTGCTCTGGTGGTTGCTCCAAGGAGATTGTTTCAAAAGAGGCTGGGGAAAACACATCTATTTAAATTATAGGCTTTAAAAAGCTTGTAATTCAAACTTAAATTTTAGACCTTAGCTAGCAATTCATGATTAAAAATGAAATACAAAAAACTGAAGAATACAGTTTAGCCTACAAAAAGCAATAAATTTGAGATCTCACTATTTAAAATCATTTATTTCATGATAGGCAAGTTTTTGCCATTTTTATCTACTATAAATATTTCAGAACAATTACTCAAACAGAATCATGCAATTATTTTTTCCTTTCAGAGAACTGTACACATGATAAAGATGAAGAAAAAATACATACTTTTAAATTGCAATTAACTTTAAATATTCTTAAAGAAACATCCCACTTATGAGAGTGAAATTTGCATGTTGGGCTTCCAAAACAAGTTGTAGTACTACAAAAGTAGCCAATGATGAAGTTTAGAATTATTACTCTTTTGAATGAATTAAAAATCTTTGGGGATAGAGCAGTATAGGAAATGTGTCATTTTTTTTTTTGCATTGTTTACTTAACTTTTAAGGTACCTAGTTTTGTGTAGTTTCTTTTCAAGTGTTATTTCACTTCAAGATCCATGAATTGTTAAGCAATTATCTGATGTTACCCATAGGTGGATCCACTGAGATATACTGCCAATAAGCAACTGTCAATAGGCTTGAATTATTCTTAATAATTTTAATACAAGTCTCCATTAAGTTCCTTCATTTTCACGAGTAAATTACATTCTAGTTTAGAACATATGGCAAGAAAAGTTAAGTCATCAAATAGAAAATTCATTGCAAGTCTGTAAGCAGTTTGTGCCTGTGTATGAATTGCTAGCAATCCCTACCGTCAAAATAAGCTAATATTCTAATAATTTTGTGCTTACATTGAGCCAATGGAAATATGGACTATGCAGTTACTAAAAATTAGTAAATACGGTGGTACCCTTACTGCTTTTTACAAGACAAATCTAACGCCTCTGACCTACAGTACCTTTACAAGTATCTTCTGAATGCCAATGTGACCATGAACATATACCACTCTCCCTCCACACAGTTCAGAAAGGGGCTGTGGACAAACCACCCCATGCATGAGGGCCTTCCTCCCCTAGTAAGGGATCCAGCGCTCAAAGTTCTCTTCCCAAGGTCTACAATTCCACAGGAAAGCTGCGTGGCCGCTTTCGCTCCGCGGCCAGCCTGTGCTCTGGTTAAAAGCAGATCACAGTTAAACGCGGATCGTGGCATGCGTCCTGCCAGGGCTCCACGTCCCCAGTTAGGGCACAAATCACCTACGAATGGCCGCGGCAAGTTCTCGGTTAAGGAGGGGCAGCCGGGGGCACCGAGGCGGCTGCGGGAAACCGTGAGAGCCCGGAGCGGGCGCAGGTGCCGCCGCGCACGGCGCTCCCAGGCCGGCGGGTCCGGGCACAACTGTTAACTGTTGCCGCGGCCACCGACAACTGTCAACTGTTACCGCTCCACTCGGCAGTGTTCACTCGCAACTGGCAACGACGAGGCGGGTCAGCTCGGCGCCGCGCAGGTCACGCTCCGCCGCTCTCGGGCCCTGACCACGACTCCGACTGGGAGGACGGCAGCAGGCGCTGCCCCGGCTCGGAGCCGAACCGCTCTCCGTGACGCGGCCGGCGCCGCCCGGCAGAGCTGCGGGGACCACGGCGGGGCGTGCGGTCGGGGTCGCCACGCGGAGCGCGGTCCCCGCGGCGCCTCCGCGACGCGCCGGGCGCACCCGGCAGCCCCGCCAGCCGCCCGCCCGAGCCCGCGCTCGCGGTCGGCTCGGAGCCCGGCGGCGCGCCCGGTCCGGGCACCTTCCTCCGCCCGCCGCCCCACCGCCCGGCCCCGGGCCCCGCCGCCCGGGCGTTCGAGGGGGCGTCCGCCCGCCGCCGCCCGGCGCGAACCCGGCCCGCCGCCCGCCGGCGCTGTCACCGGAGCGACCTGGGCCCCGCTCCCGCTCCCGCCGCCGCCCGCCGTACCTGGTGGTGGTTGTACGAGTTCCTCTGCTGCAGGAAGGCGGCGGCCGCCGCCTGGTGCTGCTGCTGGAGCTGCGGGCTGACGGGCGACCTCCGGCTCTGCGGCTGCTGCGGCGCCGCGGGCGGCGGGGGCTGCTGCTGAGGTAAATTCATGGCGGGCGGCGGCGGGGGCACGGCGGTCGCCGAGAAGGGGCCGCCGAAGCCGCCGCCGCCGCCGCCGCTCGCCGGCACGCTGAGCCCCGCGCAGCCGTGCGGCGACACGGGCGAGAAGCTCGGGAAGAAGGCCGGGTTCATGGACGACGGGAGCCCGGGGTAGAAGCCGTTCTCCGAGTCGGGGCTGGGCGGCGGCATGGCGCTGAGCGAGCCGCCGGCGCCGCCGCCGCCGCCCGGGGTGGCGGCCGAGGAGCCGGGCGGCTGCGGCTGCGGCTGGGGCGGCTGCTGGGGCGGCGGCGGCGGCGGCGGCTGGGGCGCCGGCGGCTGCTGGGGCTGCGGCGGCGGCGACGCGGTCTGCACCGACCAGGGGGTGCCGAAGCCGGGCAGCGGCGGCGGCGACGCGGAGCCGCCTCCCCCTCCGCCTCCGGGGGGCCCCCCGCCCCCGCCGCCGCCCGGGTGCGGAAGGTCCGGGCTCTGCAGGCTGCTGAAGGCGCCCGCGCCGAGCGCCCCGCCGGGCAGGAGGTTACTGGGACTGTTGAGCAGAGGGTGGTTGGGGGACTCCATGGAGCCCGGCGCGGGGTTCACCGGCGGCGTCGAGGAGGCCAAGCCCGCATTGGGGGGCTCGGCGGCGCTGCCCTCGCCCGCGGCCGGGGTCTTGCGAGGGCTGCCCGCGCCTCCGTGGCGGCGCCGCGGGGCTGCGGGCGGCGAGGGCGGGAGCTGCGGGAGCGGGGGCAGGTCGGCCGGGCGCTGCCGCGGGGCGAAGTCCTGTGGCGGGAGGTGCTGCGGGTGCGGGAGGCTGAACTGCTGTGGCGGCTGCGGCTGCTGGCGCTGGGCGAGCTTGGCCGGCTGGAGGAGCGTGCCGGGCGGCGGCGGCGGGCTGAACCGGCCCTGGCAGTGGAGCGGCGGCGGCGGCGGCTTCGAGTCCGGAGGGTGGGGATGGTGGGGAGGGCTGAACTCTTTCCTCTTCTGGCTGCTCAGCTGCTGCTGCTGCCGCTTACTGAAGTCCTGCGGGGAGGAGGTGCGGCAGCAGCAGCAGGAGGAGGCGGAGGAGGAGGAGGGGTGGTGCAGACTCAGTTTGAAGTCCTGGGAGGGGAGGAGGTGGGTCACACCCGCGTTCGTGCCGCCGCCGGGGTGGTGGTTGGGGAGTTTCTCCGCGGCCGCCGCCCCCGAGAGTGGCCGCGCCGGCTGCTGTGTCAGCCCCAGCAGCAGCTCATCCTGCATGGTCTGCTGATGCGCCAGGAACGGGGAGGAAGAGGAAGCGGCGGCGGCCGAGCTGCCCGCGCCGCCGCCCAGGGGGCTGGAGAAGGGGGAGGCGGCCTCGGAGAAGCCGGTGACAGGCAACGGCGGCGGCGAGAGCGGGCCGAAGGGCGTGGCGGAGGGCAGCGGGGAGGTGGCCGCGGCAAGCCCCGCGGCCTGGGGGCGGTGCGCCCCGCCGCCGAACAGGGACCCGGGGCTGCTGCTGCCACTGCGGAGCGGGACGGTCTGCAGCACCCCAAACCCGAAGTCCCTCATCTATCAGGCGGGCAGCTGCGGGAGGAGACGCGCCCGGCCCCCTGCGCCGCCTAGGAAGCGGCCAGCGCTGGGGCGGCCGGCCGGGGTGGAAGGAGGGGAGTCAGTGAGACAGGGACACTGTGACTGCGCCGGGACACCGACTTGGGCCCCGCCGCCCTTCGCGGCGGCCACCTCCGCCTCCCGAGACCCGCTCGGGCGCCGCCGCCGCCGCCGCCGCCCTCTCGGCTTAAGAACCCCGGAACGTGCGTCAGCGCCACCTCACAATCGCGCCGCCCCCCGCGGTGCGTCCCGGCACGCGCGGGCGCGAGGCCGCCGCGCCCCCGCCGCCCCGCCCCGCCCCGCCCATCATTAACATGCCGCTCGGCCGCCCGGCGCGCGCCCGCGCTCCCGGGAGGGCGAGCGGCGCGGGGGCGAGCGGCGCGTCCCCTCGCGCTGCGGAAGAAGTGGAGGCCGGTTGGGGCGAAGGCGGCGGAGGCGGCGGGCCAACAGGGGTCTCGAGACCTGGGCGCGCGCAGGCACCGAGCACGCGCAGGCAGCGCGGACGGTTCCTGGGCAACCGCTCCTCCCAGCGCGGGGTTGGCGCAAAGCCGGCCGGGGTCTCAGGAGCCTCCTCCCCGCGCGGCTCTGCCTCTTTCCTGTCACCAGCGTTCCGCCCTGGGTCACGTGAGGACCGGCCGCCCAGACCCACTGCTCCAGGAGGGGCGGGCGGCGGGGGAAACTGAGGCCCGGAGGGCGCCTGCCCTGTGCGACCCCGAGTGGGAGCGGTGCCCGCTGCCCGCGCGCAGGACGGGGCGGCCCAGCCGGGGCCTGTCGCAGACTGGCTGGTGCGGACTCTGCCCGCAGGAGGGCCGCCCCCCTGGGTCTGGACTGGGAGGGTCCGTGTCGCCCCAGAAAGCGCCTCTGGGTTTGTTTCCGTTTCTAGCGGGCGCGGGACGTGCTGCCCCCGACCTCCCTGCGCCGGGAAGGAGTTTGCAGGCTGAGCGTGAAGCACTGGAGCCCGTTCCGCCCGCCGCCCATTTGCACGTCGCTGAGGAGGAGCCGGCTCTGGACCCTGACACGGCTCCGTGTGGCTATTTGCACACGTACGTGCTTGGAACGGGTTAGAGGCGAGCTCCATGGTAACCCTGGGCCCGCTCCAAGTCCGCCTGCTTCATAGAAGCGCTCAGTGTGCTGTCATCGCGACCGTGGCGTGTGGGACTCCTCCCCAACACATCCATTCCGGCATCCCCGCCCCGTCCCCCAGGGAGACTAATTTAAACGTTTCCTAGGCTTTATTAATTTTCAAGGGAGAAAGATTTCTCACATCAGGGTAAGAAGGAGATTCTGACTCAGCAGCAGACTTGTTGAGGCTTGCAGAATGGAAGGGGAGAGGGCTTTCCACCGCCGCGCTCTCTTCAGGAGCACGGGAAGAGGAACTGATCCTGTTTATTTCCCTTCCTACAGAAACATTTTACATAGGGAAGAGTAGTTGAAAGTGTCGATAAAGAACAACAGTGAGCCACACCACATAAGATACACATTTCATATTCCTGTTTCACAATTTTAACTTTTTTTTTCTTGGCGCTTGTTAAAGTACAGAAAAATTCTAGAAATAAAGGCTAATCTCAAAAGCTGTAGAAGGCTGATTTAGACTACTTGATTTTGGTTTACAAGTAGACTACAATTAAATATTTACTAGTGTAAATTAGCATACCCTTGCTGACGTAGGCAGACTATAGTTCTATGAATCCTTATTCTCTATTAGTTAAATTTGATTTCCACTTCTGTTCAGCAATGCAAATATCTATAAATCAGAATACACAGTAGAAAGAAAAACATTGCAAGATGATATGTATTTCATGTATAATGTGTATGTCTGATATACTGTCTAAAGGAACTAAGTTTCATATTGTCTTCATAACAGGCAAAAAGTAACTTTTAAAAAGCTCATAAATGGTTCATAGATTGGTCAGGTAAATAGAAAATTTGTCCCAGTTAATCTTAAAATCATTTTTGACAATCAGGGAAAGTATAAAACTGGAGAAGTATTTTTATTATTCTAAATTAAAATAGACAATAACCTGAGCCCATTAGAATTAAAAACATAAATGTCCATTTTTACAACACCTATTGGCATAATCCTAAATATTATTCATTACTGTATTATACAGGGGAACATTAAGCACCTAAGGCAAGTAGAGTCTTGAAAATTGATGCATTTTTTTTCCAAGTAATGTTTTATTTGATTGGAATCATTGCAGACAACAAATCTCAAAAGATGAGGACAACATGGTTATAAATCTTAATTCATCCATCTAAGTTAGTGCAATGCAAGGAAGAGAGAGGATGTACATTTCAAAGCTAGCATTTGAACAAAGCAAAGATTTCTTAGTGTTCTTTTACTGGTTTTGTTTTAGAAGATTTAGAGCTATCCTAAATGGAAAAGGGCCATCCAAGTTGGTATTAAACAATAAGATCAGACTTCATAGTAAGTACACCAGATTCCTAATCCTAACTGCCATATACTTTGCTCACTACTTTAATATATCAGAGTGTTGTGAGAACCCCATTTTTCATAAAGGGAAAAGTTATTTTCTGACATCTAAAGCTTTCAAGCTGGTGAGCCTCCTGTCTGAAAATACTATAACAGAAAGGTTTTCTGCTGTGGGAGTGGGGTAGGGGGAAGGGTAGCAAGTGGTAGGTTGGTGGTGGGTGTGGTCCTTGAGCAGAGTCTGTCCCAAGATCATAGGAGTCTATGTTAGGATTTTTTTTTAAATGTGGATGTTAACTTTATGATTATTAACTAAGGACCCCAACTTTATCCCACAACCCCCTTTTCATTTACTCCCACAGTACTGGGCAAACATTTTTAAAAACATATTTGCACACAAATCCACACAGGCTCATACAACTGAAATAAAACTTTTATTTTGCAGTTCTTATCCTGTATACATGCAGTGGACTCCAGTTTTAAAATTTAAATTTACTAAGTTGACCTCAAATCACAAAGTTGATTTTAAGGACCAAGATTAGGTCATGAGCTGAAATTTTAAAATCACTGTCCTACAAAATCATCTCCCATACTCTGCTCTATCTTAAAACCTCTTGTCACACTTCTCCTATCCTCACTTTCAGCTGCTGACCTGGCTGCTTCATTCCCGAAACTTCCACAGTCACTCTGCATCTGCCTCTGGACATCTGGCCTTCCCTCCTGCTACAAGGGATGCCCTGTTTACCCTCCTGTCTAAGGCCAGATCTCCATTGCTGTACCAGATCTTATCCCCCCTACTCAGAACCAGGCTCCAGCAGTTCCCCCTCTCTCTCCTTCATTGTCACCTCTTGGGAAAACTTCCAGACACACAAAAGCATACTTTAGCAGTTCCTATCTTTGAAAAGCAAACCCAAATCTTCTGGACGTCCTTTCCCGCTTCGGTCCCCGCTTCTGCTCTCACCTCACCCTGTTTGAATCCCTACATGAATGTCTCATAGACACGTCAAGTCCCACATGCCCAAAATCGAGCTGCCTCCCTCACTAACCCTCATCCCTCTGGCTTTCCATGTCTTGGTCCTCTCTCTCACTTCATTATTGTACTTGCTCAGGCCAACATCCTTGGACTCATCCTTGGCTTCTGCCTTTGTTGCCTCATAGCTGAACCATCAGAGTGTACTTCTCATCCTGCTTCTGAGTCACTCCCGGGTCCACACGCTTTCCACTGCCACCACACACAACCTGCTCCAGGCGGCCTTCTCTCTCCCTGGATTGTCACTCTTTCCTCCCAACTGTAGTCCCCAGCTCCTGATTTTATCCCTTTCTGATCTAATCTCAGCACAGCAGCCACAATGGTCCTTTCGAAATGGAATACAGGTCACATCAACTCCACTGACGAAATGCATTTTCTCAGAATGAAAGAATGTTTTCATTAACCAAAAGCTTCTTTTGATTTCCCTGCCTCCTCCTACCCCACGGTGGAAGGATTACTTCACATACCAGGCCAAGTCGGCCTCGGGCCTCTGCCCTTACACTTCCCACTGCCTGGAATATTTGTCCCCCGAATACCAGCAAGCTCACTCCATCACCTTTTTCAAATATTTTCTCTCTGTCTCTCACTTATTTTAGGTTTTTTGTTAAGGTCATTTTCTTAGTAATAGTTTACCTGAAATTTCCCCCATTGTAGCATCCCTGCCCGTCATAGGCTGCTTGATAATGTGACTGCTTACTAAAATTATTTGCCTGTTCTCCTCATTAGACCACCAGTCCGGTAATGGAAGGTACATTTTCTTATCACTCATTGCTGTATCCTCAGTACCTAGAACAATGCCTGGTACACAGAGGCATCAGAGTTGTCAAATGCATTCACAGAATAAAGGAATTGTTGAATTAATGAATAGCAGTTTAGGAAATAATACCTATAAGTACACAGTGGTAATGTGAGAGTCTGTTTACCAATTGCTCATTTTCTGGCAGGAGCTACCCAAACACCACACTGATACTCCTAGAACTCATTATAAGCAAGCCAGGATTATTCCAGGCATCTATAGGATGAGTGAACAAAGACTGATTTTAACAGTGGAGTAGTGATAAAGCTGGATTCCCAAGGGCAAAATTCCTCTCTCAGGAGCCTCGTTTTGGGATTCTAAGCTCCAGAAACTGGTACATGGAGGAAGGAGGTGGAGACACAGGAATTTATTCCAGGAGGGTGAGCCAAGAGAGGAGTCAAGGCTGGCTCATGGACACAGAAAGCAGTCAGGATACACAACCAAAAGGTCAACTTAATGCCTCACGGTTTTCGCGTTGTGGCAGACACTGTAAAGTTGACTGACCCCACAGAGTCAGGGTCCAGTCTTTATTTTACTTATTTACTTACTTAGTTTTGCAGTACAGGGGATTGAACCCAAGGTCTGCTGCATGCAGGACAAGCACGCTACTACTAGGATACATCCTCAGTCTTGTTTTTCCTACTTATTTATTATTATTTTTGTTCCAGATGGTTTAATAAGTTGCCCAGGCTGACCTAGAACTTGTCCTCCTGCCTCAGCCTTCTGAGTAGCTTGGATTACTAGCATGACTGGGTCGCTCTACCCCCACAGGTTCTTTCTAGGTGACCTCCACTACTATTGTGTCTTAAAATATCGTCCAAATCCATCATCTAACCCTGAGATCCAGATCATATTTCCACCTGTCAACCTCTGTGACCTGGTGTCCCTCAGACACACCAGTGGAACGTATGTCCATACCTGCACTAGCATCTTCCTCTAAACCTGCTTTTCTGTTGCCTGTGGCCTGAGCTGATGTCAGCATACATAACCAGTTTCTCAACCTGGAAACATGAATCATCCTGTTCCTCCCTGTCTCTCAGACTTCAAAAACACTTGACCATCACACCCTGTCAATTCTACTGCAGAAATGCTGCTCAGACGCAGCCCTTTCAGTCCATCTCCACCTCTGGTGTCTTAGCTCCATGTCTTTTCTCTGTCCTGCTCCATTAACAGCCTCTTAGCTAGCCTCCCACCAGTTACCCTTCTCAGTCTTCCCTTTTACAGTCTCCCAAATAGCTATGTTCCTGCCACCTCTCCTCATCGGTAACCACCTACCTGGCTTTCCTAGTATCAAGTCCAAACAGGCTAAGAGCTAGGACCCTTCAGAAGACATTTGCAACAGGCCTCTGTACTTTTATCACCAGTCACAGCTCATACTCCCTGAACCTCTGAATCAGCCCTGTCATTTCACAGATCTACCTTTGCACATGTTGATTCTGCCTCCTGGAACACTTTCTTTCAACCTGTCGAAGCTTCCTTATTTTTTATCTTTTAGGACCCGGCTCAAATGTCCCAGCCTTTCTTGACTTCCCTAGATAGTGAGCTGAACCCTTTTCTATGCTCTCCCAAGATTGTGGTAACAATTATGTTTTATTATAGCAGGTGTCACATGGACAATAGCTATCTCGCAGTCCCCTTGACTGCCACAGTACCCAGGTCACAAGTGCCTGATAAGTACCTGTGGATTAGTAATTGCGCAGTGAATGTTATACAAAGGAAAGACAAGGAAAGAAGGGGGTGGGCAGGAAGGAGGAGAAAGGAAGGAAGAGGGGGAGAGGTTTCCAAAACACACAAAGAGACATGCCATTTTATGGAGGATTGTAGTATTACTGACCTGTTTGCTGGAGAAAAAAAAAAAAAAATTAACAGATCATGCAAACAAAAAAATCTCATTCCCCTTCCCAGCATTCTCCTTGAGAACATCAAACCAAATGGTCCATTCTGGCTGTTAAAAACTCCATTCTGATTGCTCTCTCATTGATGATGGAGAATATCTAGAATCTCCTGATGGCAAAGTTCAGCCCCCAATACAATAAAGATCTTTGCAGGTGGCATTACTGTTTTACAACCAGGGAGATTTGTCATCCAACTCTAACGCTCCACCCTAGGAGGGAAGCCTGCGACCTGGGCAGTGACTCGTCCACACTGTTCACTGGACTCTCAGGGACACGGCCTGCTGCCCTGTTGCTTTTAAGTCCTGGTCAACTCTTTTTGGAGGCAATGCCTCTGCCTCCCTTATTTCTTTATTTTCCTAATTCTTATGAAATCATTTATGCGTCCAGGAACTATTTGTTGAGGACCTACTATGAATCAGACACTGTGCTAGGCACGGAGGGTACCACAGTGAACAGAACTGAAGACACACGCATTATTCTGTTCATACTCACAGTGGCTGTAAATGAGGGTTGCTGTTGACACTAGTTATGATCATTCCTGGCCTTAATTGTCTAGTTGGGGTAATAAACAGTGAGATTCTAGGTTGAAACTGACCTACTAAATTGGAATTATGCTTGCTGTAACATAGTCTTGCTGGGCTGGTCATGTGTGGAGGCCGTGAGGATGGAATATTGAGGCAAGGCACATTCAGCAGGAAGGCAGAAGAAATTACTCACCAAAATGCATTGTAATCGTAGCTTGAAAAGGAATTTCTATTTATGAACTTCAAATACGTATGCAATGGAATTCTACTCAGCCTCAAAAAAGAAGGAAATGCTGTCACTTGTAACTACTACATGGATGAAACCAGAGGACATGATGTTAAGTGAAATAGGTCAGCCACAGGAAAACAGAAACTGCATGGTCTCACTCAGAGGTAGACTCCAGAGCAATCCAACTCAGAAGCAGAGAGTGGAGTGGTGGTTGACAGAAGTTGGGTGTGGGGAGAACAGGGAGATGATTTTGGAAGGGTAAGAGACTTTACGTAAGGTGATAGCTATGTTATATGGCAAGGTTCAGTCATTCCACTGTGTCCATTTATCACAAAACTACTGAGAACCCATTGTTACCATATGATTTTAAATTGTCAAAAATAAAATTAAAAAGCATTTTTAAAAACCTTAAGGCTGGGGATGTAGTTCAAAGTAGAGTGCTTGCCTAGCATGTAGGAGGCCCTGGGTTGAATTCCAGGCACTGCAAAAAATTTTCAAAAAAATTTTTTAAAGAAAACAGAACAATGGTTACTGCCTCCATTGAAAAGTAAGGGTGGGAGTTATAATCCTTCGAGCCTCTGCAGAAGCAGCTAACTAAATGAAGAGCAGCTGCAGTGAGAAACCGTCTTATTTTCAAGGTACATGTCCCACAACAACTCAGAGATATTCCTCAAACATCTTTTTCACATTTTTCTTCTATCTTATTAGATGAAAGAGACCTGGCAGTACATATTGGATATATGACATTTAATTCTTTCTTTTTTTCATCCCACATTTAGGAAAGCTACTTCCTTCAGTTGGTAAATTATCCCATGCTGAGAAAAATGAAGATGCATTTTGACTAAATATTCAGTCTTTATGTAGATATAGGGTATTGCATCTATCAAATTCCATCTTAATATTTTTAGACTCTCCAAAAGATTAGAACTTTATACTGGAAACCATGAATAATATTCATTTATAAAGAAAAAAATCATGAAGCTTATTTGGCAGCAGGCATTACCGCCAGGGCTTTGTATAAATAAGTGTTGATTAAAAACTATGGGGAAACCACTCTGAGCAAAGTGGGCGTTCACTTTGAACCCCCGGTCAGTGTGCCTTCCTCATCACTATCAACTCACGAGTACAGTCTACTTCTTGCAGGGCATCCTAGAGAGGACTGCAGGGATTTCTGCAGCTATGTGACATCTAACTTTCATTTAGAAGTGTAAACCATCATTGTAAATTTGGAGAACATAATTTGTAACAATAAGAGGAAACACAAAACTTGATTTTCAATAGAAAAAATTATAGCAAACTCGTATGGAGAAGGAGGCTTTAGAGTTTTCGATGACATGAATCTGTGAATCATAGAGAGGAAAAGGCCTTGTTTTTTGTAAGCATTGGAGATTGAACCCAGGACTCATGCACATTAGGCAAGTGCTCTACCACTGAGCTATAACCCCTGCCCAATACTGATGTTTTTAGGCCTGTGGTTGATCCATATTTATCTCACATCAGGAGGAGTGGTGTGGTGGATACACCAGGACTGTGGAGTCAGAGGAGACCTGGCACTTGGTTTGACTCCCTCTGTTACTGAGTAACTGCGGTAATTAGACCTTGGAAGCCTCAGTATTACTATCTGTGAAGGTCAGTGCCCCCATACCTTGGTGTTTGGCATTATAAATGTTTAAACAGACAAAAAATGTTAGCTGTCATCTGCCATGCAGCTTAAGGTAAGGAGCTGACTAGAAGGTCAACTGGAGGAACACAGTGAACGTCCTGGGAAACACGGAACGTCAAAATAAAACAAATCATCAAATGGCAATGAGATGGTGGTCATGGTAGTAAAAGCCCTGATTACCAGTAAAGGAAGGATAATCAAAATGAAAAAAATGAAGAAGGAAGCTAAATTCCTCCTACATCTGAAAAGTAAATTAAAAAAAAAATGAAAGTTAAATGTTAAACATATTCAATGACTACTTAATCCCTCTAAAGAAGATCAGTGATGTAGGTAGGACAAACTCCAACTTTAAGGGCAGAGCTGAATTCCAGTACCAGTTCTGTCACCTACAGTGACAGATGTGTTAACCTGATCAGGTTAACCATTCTCAGTCTATTTTCTTTGATAAATAACACAAGGAAATATGTATGAAAACCACTTAGTTCTGTCAGTGTACTGGTCTTCAAACTAGGACACATCTAGACCGTCATAGACCAGTAGAAATATAATACAAGCCCCAAGTAAGAGCTACATAGGTAATGTGAAATTTTCTAGTAATAACATTTTAAAAAGTAAAAAGAAATAAATTAATATTAGTAATGTGTTTTATTTAGCTCAGTATATACAAAATATTATCTCACATGTAATTGATATAAAATTATTACCACCTTACTATTTTTTTCTACATTTATTGAAATGATTATAGGTTTTGTGGTTTATTCTAGTATGTGCTGTGTTACACTGATTGATTTTCAGATTCTAAACCAGCCTTGCATTCCTAGCATATAATCCCACTTGGCCATGGTGTATAACTTTTGATATGTCATTGGCTTTGGATTGCTAATATTTTGTTGAGAACATTTGCATCTATAGTCATGTATCACTTAATCATGGGATATTTTCTGAGAAATGCATTGTTAGAAAATTGTATTGTTGTGCAATTTTGTAGTTGTGCAAACATCACCATGTATACCTATACAAACTAAAGGAGGCTGTAGTGCCACTACATGATGGAATCTTGTGGGATCACAGTCAGTATGTGATCTATAGTTGACTGAAACATTGTTATTTGGTACATGAATATGTTCACAGATATTGATCTGTAGATTTTTCTTTCTTGTGATGTTTTTGTCTGGTTTTGGCATCAGAGTAAATAATACAAGAGATTGAGTTAAGTAGTATTCCTTCCTCTTCTAGGTTTTCCTATAAGTTGTGAAGGATTAGTATTAATTCTTCTTTAAGTGTGTGGTAGAAATCACCAGTGAAGTCATCTGGTCCAGAGCTTGTCTCTGCAAAATGTTTTTTGACGTACTATTTCAAAATCTACATGTTATAAGTCTGTGATTTTTAATTTCCTTCTTTTTTTTTAGTTGCAGTTTTTTGTGTTTCTGTGGGAATTTGTCCATTTCTCTAGGTTATCTGCTTTGTTACCAAACAACTATTCACAGTATTCTCTTCTGATCTTTTCAGTTTCTGTGAGGTTGGTGCTGAGTCCCTCTCTGAGTGTCGATAGAGGAATCTGAGTCCTTTCTTATTCATCCTATCTACAGGTCCATCAATTTTGTTGATTTTTTTTTCAAAGAACTAACATTTGACTGCATTGATGTTTGCTATAGTATTTCTATTCTGTATTCCTTTTATTTGTGGTATAATGCTTATTTTTTTTCCCTTCTGCTTGCTTTGTTTTAGTTTATTCTTCTTTTGCTATTTTTATAGGGTAGAAGTTTAGTTTATTTTTCTGAGATCTTCTTTTTATAAACAAGCATTACAGGTATAAATTCTCCAATTACTTCTTTAGGTATACAACAGAACTTATTACGCTGTGTTTTTGTTTTAATTTATCCAAAAATATTTTTACCTTGTGATTTCTTTTTTGAACCACTTGTTATTTAGAAGGGTTTTAATTTTTCACATACTTGTGAATTTCTTAGATGTCTTATGTTACTGTAATTTAATTTCATTTCACTATAGTGAAAGAATATAATTTGTGTGATTTGAAAGTTTTTAAATTAATTATGGAGAATTTTCCCTGAGCTCTGAAGAATAGTATGGGGTTTGATCTTGTTGATTACAGTGTTAAACATAATGTTGTTCAAGCCTCCTATTTTCTTTTTTTTTTTTTATTGTAAACAAATAGGATACATGTTGTTTCTCTGTTTGTACATGGCGTAAAGGCATACCATTTGTGTAATCATAAATTTACATAGGGTAATGTTGTTTGATTCATTCTGTTATTTTTTCCCTTCCCCCACCCCACCCACCCCTCTTTTCCCTCTATACAGTCCTTCCTTCCTCCATTCTTGCCCCCCTCCCTAACCCTAACTCTAACCCCTTTCTGTTTGTTTTAGCCATTACTGACAGTAGGTTATTCAATAAATTTAGATATTGTCTATTTCTCCCTTTATATATTTTATTTGATATTTTGAAGTCTCTTTTATTAGGTTCAGTTGTATGTATAATTGTTTTAGCTCCCCAGTGGATTGACCCTTTTGTTTTTTATCCTCTTTTGTCTCCAGTAACAAATTTTACCTTAAAGTCTATTTTGTCTTATACTAGTAGAGTCACTCCAGTTGTCTTTTAGATGTTGCTTATATGGCACAAAAATTTTCCTTTTATATTCAACTTACTTGCAAATCTTCAAATCTAGTGTGTCCCTTGGATGGTGTATATTTGGTTCGCATTTGCTCTCTTCTGTTGTCTGCCTTTTTTTACTGGAGGAAGATACATATTCTTTTTAGAGGAATGAGAAAGCCTCATTTCATGATTTGTGCATTCATTGCTTTATACAAATTAGTTAACAAAAACTAGCAGATTAGTATATTAATGTTTCTTCTTTTTTAATTGGTAAAATGAATTAATTAATTGTATTACATATGTATTTTTTATTTTAATTTTGACCTCTTTTCATAATCTTTCCAGATTCATTTTGTAAACTATTTCTCAATGTTTCTATAATACTTCTTTTAATGTATATTAACACATTTATTTGAATTGGAAAAATGAAAGCAGAAATTTTCTGGTAGGAAGTTCAATTTGGCTTACTGGTTTGAAAATCAGATGTATGTTGTGCATTTTCCATAAATTGAACTAAATATGAATTCCCACACTTTTTATTTCATGTATATGTGTAAAATCCAATGTGAAAGTGCAAAGCACATGTGAATTCAAAGAGAAAAGGGAAAGATCTAAAATTTCCAAATTTCAAAAAAGAACTTTCATGTTCTTTAAAAAATAGTCATGATTTCAAATTGTCATAATATTGGGATTTCATTGGGTAGGTTTTTTTAAAAAATATTTTTTAGTTGTCAATGGGCCTTTATTTTGTTTATTTATTTATTTTTATGTGGTGCTGAGGATCGAACCCAAGGCCTCACACATGCCA
This sequence comes from Sciurus vulgaris, assembly GCF_902686455.1. Taxonomy (NCBI): domain Eukaryota; kingdom Metazoa; phylum Chordata; class Mammalia; order Rodentia; family Sciuridae; genus Sciurus; species Sciurus vulgaris. The sequence continues at coordinate 135,796,326 of NC_136469.1, forward strand.
GGCAAGCACTCTGCCACTGAGCCACAACCCCAGCCCTGGATAGGTTTAGAATAATATAATTATATATAAAGTAATATTATTAAATATTTACTAAATATTGCATCCTTTGTAAAAAAAAAAAAAACCTGAGCTTGTAATACTATTTTTAGATGACTTAAAGTATATAATGCATTTGAAAGTACTCAGATATACAACTTTTTTAAAAATATTCAAGTTTTTTTAGATAATTCTTTTGGTTGTTTGTTTTGTTTTTGCAGTGTTGAAGACTGAACCCAGGACCTTGTGTTTGTAAGGCAAGCACTCTACCAGCTGAGCTATATCCCCAGCCCATTTTTTAGATAATTGTTGAGGGAAAAAACTAGAAGACTAGATTAGAGAACAAAGGCACTTCAAATTTATGACATCTAGTTGCATTATTTACTGGTATATTCCCAGTGCCAAACACCTTGTATTATTCAACGAATTAAAAATGGAATACAAGCCCTGAATGGTATCATTACAAATTACATATTTGTCTCCTAAAGAAAGGACACCCTTGGAAGCAGATATTTTCCTATCTAGAATAGGTAATTTTCAGTTGATAGGTAGAGAACTGGATCCTCATGGAAATGGAGAAAATAAAGGGGGGTTAATACCTACCACCCTGGCTCAAGAAGGCAGTTCTGAGTGTTAGTTTTACCTGCATAAGACCTTAGAAAATGAGAGAAAGTTCAGAATATGGACTTGAGAGAGTTCAGCAAGTATTAAGATCCATGCATAAAAACCATCTTGAGCTCTACAAGCAGTTCTCGAGCATCTACTTGTCTGGCACTCTGTAGGCACTAGGCTTGTCAAGGTGAGCATACAGGGTACATGAGCTGTGTGCATCCCTAGGGAAGTCTGGTGAAGCAGGATAAATGCTATAAGAGGAACACGTTATGTTACAGGTTGAACTCTTTGAAATCACTGTTGTTTGACCATTTTTACCTACCAAAAACTTAATTTGTATGGTTCAACCTACAGGTATATGCAAACCTATGTGAGAGAAGAGTGTCCCGAGGGATTTACTAGTCAGAGAAAATGGCATGTAGTCAGGAGCACTTGGGCTGAGCAGTGAAGAATGAAGATGAGGGTGAGAAGATGGATGGGTCTTACCTAAGATGGCAGGACCAACAGCAGTGAGTAGAGAGGAACCAAAGATACAGGTGTGTTCTGGAGAGGTAACTGGAGTCGTCTGTGTGTTGGTACCTGGAAAGTGTGGATAAGAGTACAAAGGAGCCTAAGGCTTACACTACAGTTCTGCAGACCAAGAAGACACCATTGAGTAGGCAACGGTAAGCCACCTCAGGCTTCCCTACACAGTGTATTATAAACAGACACAAACTTCAGAAGAACTCAGGTGGCTGAATGACAAACTGGTAGTGGGACTGCACTTGAGCCTGGAGGCATCAAGTTGCTTAGGAAACCCCTGCATTTGTCAGGATTAAGCAGGAGGAGTGTGTGCACAGGGGCTGAGAAGTGGAGACTGGCGTTTCTCTGACGGAATTGCCGAGGTTTGGCCAATGATTAGAGTTGAAGTGTTAGTTGAAAGACATACAGGCTGAGGAGCAGAGGAAGATGGTAACCTGTGCAGACAGCCTAGAGTAGAAGTGGCCTTCTGGTTTGCTGTGGGGGTCCTATCTGTCTGGCGTGCAGCGGATAGCTGCACCCATAACAGTGGACATGATCATCAGGGAAATTTGCCTAGGGAGATCAGAGCAAAGAGTAAGGGCAAAATGACAGAGGAGGGGTCAGGAATGGAGCTCTGCGCTGGGCTTCACAGCGTTTTATCTCCGTCATGGTCAGAGCACTGCTTATCTGTCCACACTTCACAAGTCTGCAAGACTGCCCAAGGCTGCACTAGATTTTATCCATTCTTTGGCATCATCAAAGCTGAAAGGGACTCAAGAGTAACCTCTTCCTGCTCTCTGGACGATATCCTAACTCATGGAATGTCTTCCAGCTTCTTGGCAGTGTCCTAAGTGCCACCCAGGTGCTGTTTCATTTCATCCTTCACAATAGTAGATAGTGTCATTAGCTTCATTTTACAGATGGTGAAAATGAAGCTTGAACTTGTTCAAGGTCATGATTGGGTCTAAACTCAGGCAGTCTTAACACCAGATGCTATGGAGTACCTAGCTCTTAGGTTATGCAGTGAGTGGAATCGGAGTGACTTCCATTTAGCACTTTGCAGTTTAGAATTGCTTTCATAACAATTCTAATCTCCTTAAAGTAACTTTGTAAGATTGAGTGAAAGGGCAATATTATTATCCACATTTGACTGGTGAGCAAGTGAAAGTTAAGTCAATTCATAAAGATACTTGACTTTTAAGTGGCAAAACCAAGACAAGTCACCATGTTCTGAGTTACAACCCAGTAAGGTAACTGTTCAATCTTGTAACTGCTCAGTTTTGTTCCCTGTGAGTCCAGCTGTCTGTGGCCCTGTGATTGAACAAAATGGAGTGTCTGGGCTGGTGGTCAGAGGAAGCATCTGGAAAGAGTGGCTGTGGAAAAGGCAGGGAGATTTTTGACTAGCAGGATGTTTTTCCTTCAGGGACTTAGGAATTGCATTCTGGTGAGACTACAAGGTGTCTTGTCAAACGCACTTGTGAATTCTAACATAGTCTCTTTTATTAATAATCAAGAATCCTCAAATTTAGGCATGACCCATGTGTAAATGATGATTGGCTTGCTGATTTTAAATGTAAAGAGAAGATAATCTATTAACATGTTATTTATTCATCCTTGCTGGGGATATAACCTGGAATAATCTCTATATAACCTAAGGTGCCCCCCTCCTTAAGAGCCCTCTGTAGTTTATTTACTGAGAAGGATAAGATTTACCCTCTTAATAGGAGAATAGAAATGAGAATGATGGATTCCGAATTTCTGTAGGCATTTGTTTAACCTAATCCCCAACCACACATAGGCTTTTCTTTGATGGCTGGTCTCCTTAGATAGGAGAAACTCACAAAAGATTTCAAAGGAACTGAAAATGAGATTGATAATAAGCTTTTTCTTATGTTCAAGCTCCTTCTAGTTTAGGGGGAAAAATGTCCCAGTGCATAAGAAAGATACTGTCTTATTTGAAATTTATGAAACTTAGGCAAGGTTGTCTTGCCAGTTCTCTGACATTACACAAGATTGGTTATTTTGCCAGGTTTTTACCATTGCTAACAGACTCTGAAGCAACAAATACCGTAGAGGACTCAGAGAAGAAAAAAAAAATCTCATGCTTGTAAATTAAGAGTAGATTTTATTAATACAGAAAGTGAAAGTATATTCTCCATGTGGCCAATAAATTTAGTCCCTTCTAAAATAAGCAATGTAATGGAAATTAAAATGGAGGCACCTATATTCTTAATGTAGAGGGAAAAGAAGGAAGGACAGTCAGCAACTCCTGTCTGTAATATTAGCCATTAATATTTATATTAACTATCAACAATGTGTAATATAAAATATTAGCATTTATGTAGTTCTTTTTCCTATAAGGCATTATTCTGGACATTGGTCCACTTTAAAACTCTATGATAAACACTATTATTGTTTTCATTTCACAGGTAGGTGAACTGAGGCACAGAGATGTTAGGCCGCTTGCCCAAAATACAGAGCAGATAGTGGAGTTGGAATCCCAAAGTAAAATTTTATTCTTAGCCCATTATGCTAAACTTTCATGGACCTCATGATTTTGTTTCCATTAAACTAGAAAAGATTCCAAGAAGTGGTGAGAGTTTAGGTCTTTGAAATATGGAAGTCAGTTTAGAAAACTGAAAAGGTAGAGAATTTACAATGTTTGAAAAGGAACTGTGAGTGTAGCTTCGAGGAGTTCTTCCATGTGGTTCAGACTTTTGAGTTTACCTGAAATCTGGAGCAATCTTTCTCTGTGCAGCTGAGATGTGATGGTGCAGTAGGTTTATAAGAAGCTGACTGCTGAGAGCCAGGACGGTTTCCTGTTGATCTTACTGAAACCAGAGGCCACAGACTCCTCTGGTGCCTTCATGACCACTGATGGTGCCCTTCTTCGGAGTCAGACATCAACAGATGGAAGCCACGTCTTCTTTCTCCCCTGCTCCCTTCCTTTCATTCTCCAGGACAATGAAAACAGTTAAATTTACCAGGCTCTGATCCAAGTGCTGATGATTAAATAAGCATATAAGTAAATAACAAGACAGGAGTCCCTGGAATTGTAGAGACTCAACACTGGTTTTTTAAGTGGCCATCTGTTCCTGGGATAAGCAGATAAAAAACAAGGAGTGGTTACGTCACCCTGGGACCTTAGAGAATGGTTTCGTGGAAGAGGCTAGTACCTGAACTGAGACTTAAAAGATGTGAGGGTTGGGTGAGAGATATGCAGAGCAAAATGGGAAGAGCATTCGAGTAAAGAGGTCAACAAAGGCTTGTAGGAGGCAAATGGAAGGACGTGTGAAGAGAAGTGAAGAAAGAGTGGCCTGGATGGAGCAGAGTTGCAAGATGAGGCCATTTGCCCCGGCTGGAGAAGCAGGCAAGGACCAGACCAGGTGAGACAAAGGGAGTGATTCATCACCCAGCTTCTCTTACGGTAATTGTGTTTAAAATCTCCCTGCAGTTCATGCTACAGTATCTGAGTTTTAGGGCTTCAGAGATACTGGGCACTTTAACTAACATATTCCAAACTGGATTATACAGGTCCTGGCAAGATTAGCACATCATCTTCCATGATGAGAGAGAGCTAACACAAACTGCAGGTGTTTAATACTTGATATCAGACCTAAAGAATGCTTCTTCACAATCATTCAGAACTATTTTCAGACCTATTCTTCAGTTCCAATGTAATGTAAAAGTATGTTACTGAGATGCAATATTAATAGCTGGCAATCTTTTTTTCATGCTTTATTTTATATTAGTGCATTATAGTTATACATAATATCAGAGTTCATTTTAACGTAATCTTTCATTCCACATATTTTCATTGTCTTTAAAATGAATGTAAATTGCTTGCCATATGCTACATGTTGCTCTTTAAGCATTTTACAAATATTAAATCATAATGATATGATGAGAGGTAGATTCACTTTTAACCCCTTTTATTAAAAAGGAATCGCAGTTGAGTAACTTGCCCAAAGTTATAGAACTAGTGAGTGCCAGAGCTGGGAATTGAGGGAAGGTCACTATTTCAGAGATATAGGTCATCTTTGTTCTTGATTATCATTTATCTACTCTTCCAGTTTACTTATTATTCCAAGTGAAATTACTAGACATAATTTGAAGTTTATTTGACTACTTGTTTAATTAGCATCACACTAAATTATGTAAATATAATTTGCACAGATAGATATCACATATATAGATATATATACACGTGTGTATGTGTGTGTATATTATATATACATATACACATAATATGTATATCACATATATATACATACATTAGTTGGCATTATAGATCTCAACCCATAATACATACTAGAATTATCTAGTGTGCTTTTAAAAAAATTGTCATCAGTTTGAACCCTACCTTAAAAAATTCTGATTTATTTGATTTGGGTGGAACCTGGACATTACTATTGCAAAAACTCCCCTGGTGATTCTAATATTCATTAAGACTGAGAACCACTGATATAAATCAAGCATTTATTGATTACTTAAGGCACTGTGCTACATGTTGCACATGTTGTTATTTTGTATGACAACCTCACCAGATAGGTAATTTATGTTTTATAGATGAGGGAATTGAAGAATCAAGAGCTTATATGATTTGCCTAAGTTCACATAGCTAGTAAACAGAGAAGAGAGGATGTATGGGTGAAACTAGACTTTCTTAACCATAACCACCATGTGTAGCACAGCATAAAATTCATTTATGGTATCAGAAAATATTTTATCATCATTTGGGAATATATTTATTTCACAGATAAGTGTTAAGCCTCTTAAAATCTGATTAATTTAACGAACCGCCTATTCAGTTTCTTTTAAAATATCTTGTAGCCAGGCAAGGTGGCATGCACCTGTAATTCTAGCTACCTGAGAGACTGAGTAGGATCACAAAACAATTTATTGGTAACAAAAAGTATTTGGGTCACACTGTGTAAGGACATCCTAACCCTAAGCAGCATGTGGCAGCTACTGCTTCTGAGCATTGTGTCTTCTGCTTTCCATGTGTTACTTCATTTAATACACTCACTGTGTTGCCTCCTCCCACCTCATCTCTGTGTTGAAAACTCCTACACTTGCTTATCTAGCTCAGGATTCCCATCTGGGCTAGGTACTTCCTCATTCAACTGCCTGCTTGGTATCTCCACTTGAACATTTCTTAGGTATCTTGAAAGTAACACATCTGAAACGAAGCTCCCTGGGGCTTTCCTCCAGTTTTTATTCTCTCAATCTTCTCCATGTCAGTACGTGGCTCCCCCATCCAGCTAGTTGCTTCAGGTCAGCAAACAGAATGGGCTTGTTGGCTTCATCTCCAAAGTGTCTCTCAACTCCCTCCACTTCTCTCCATTTCCACTGCTGATACTCTAGTCCCATCCACCAGCATCTCCTGGAAGGACCCTTATGATAGTGTAATTGTCTCCTCACTTCCACTCCTACCTTCTTACAGTGCTTTCTCCACCCAGCAGCCAGTGTCACTTCCAGTGACACTTTTCATCAGTAGCTTACTTAAAATCTTTCAGTGGTTTCCTTGTCCTGTCCTACAAGTCCCTGTGTCTTCTGGCATCATCTCATACCCATCCAACCCTTGCTCCTTGCTCCCTGTGTTCACTCTCCCTGGTCTTTCCAGTTCTGCAAACACTCCAGGTTTTCCATGACTGAGTCTGTGGTGCTGCTTCCTTGACCCAGAGGACTTTCCTCCAACTGCATGACTGGCTCTTCATCGCTGAAGTCTCATCTAAGACATGACTTCCTCATGAAGACCTTCAGGGACCATCTTTTACAGTGTCCCCCTTCTTAGACTGCCCTCTATTTCCTTAATAGCACTTATCACCAACTTGTAACATATAACGTATTCATTTATGTTATTATCTATTTATCTCATTTGAATATGGACCCATGATACAAGAATACGAGACTCTGCCTCGTTTTGCCTTATCGTGTCTAGCTCCTAAGTACACAGTACAGGAAGTGCTCACAATGGAATACATTTTCATTCTTGTTAAATGAATGTATTTATGAGTCTTTTATATACAATTTAAAAATAGTGATCTCTTCCTGAGAATTTAAGAGAAAAAGCAGAATTGTGGTTCCTAAACTGTATTTTATGTAGTAATAAAATAAAAGATAAAAATCAAGGGCTAAAATTATGTTACTAAGACTCTGCTGTTGTTAAGTAAAGTAAGCCTACTCATATACAAAAAAAAAAAAAAAGCATGCTTTCTGTGTACACCATCATTTTACCAGACAGAATGGTATAGACCTAAAGCCACTGTAGGCCAAAACTGCACTGACAAAGGCACAGAATAGCAAATATTATTGCGACTTTGAGCAAAATCAGTGAGTATAATCGGAAGAAAATAAACTGAAGAAGTTTTTATGTTCAAATGACAGAGAGTCTTATACAGGTGATGGTAAATCTCATGTTGTCTACACAAACATTCGGGGTTCATCCTATAGGGAGTGGGGTGCTTTATAAAATAAAAGCTTTTAGCAGGAAAATGATGCAGTCCAATTTGCATTGAAAACTTACGTTTTGTGACTAAAGTGGCAATTGGCTTAGAAGGAGAGCAGATACAAATCAGGACTTCAGTTGGAAGGTCATGTTACTAAGGGCAAGATGGCAGGTCCAGCATTGAGCATGCAGGGCAGGAACAGGTGGTGCCTACCAGGTCTTCCTGGAATGACTTCTGAGAGGTTCCAATAGAATACTGTTTCCAGATTTGTCTTGCATTCTCTACTTAGGAACTTTAGAAGGAATTTCCATATTATTCATCAATTGGTCTCATACATACCTTTTTTGATTAATACATTTAAAAAAATCACTAAACTATATAATTTTCACTGTGAGGAGTAAAAGAAGACATGGATGTGAAGGTACTTGCAAGATACTATACAAATGGAAGCTATTGTTATTATAAGTTAAGTCAATCTCATTTACCAAGAGAAAAATCACTTTGTATCATGTAAGCTCCCATAAGCAGACTTCCCAAGGAAAAAAAAAATGATGTACTCTTATAGCCACAGCACTTTTTTTTATTCTTTTATTACAACACCTCCATTAATTATAAATTGTTTATGCATTAGATTTTCCTCATAGCATATAAATCCTTTGGGGACAGAGGCTGAGACTTATGAATCTTTGCAACCTGCATTTTGGTAGACAGTGAATACCCAGTAAATGTTAATTGCAGGTAGGAATGAATGATTAGTTAACAGGAAAGAATAGTCAGGCAGCAGGGTGCTAATATGAACTTCAAAGCTAAATACTAGAGCAAACATGATACAGTAATAAGATTCAGTGTTATTAATGATTGCATATTTTATTTTAGTTTAGAAGGTATGTGTAAATTTACTATACTGTCCAAAGGCTGTGTCAACCTGCTTGTAGTAAAGTTAAATATTTTATAATGCTGGTAATTATATATAATTATGCTGCATTTTATTCATATATCCATTCATTCAGCAAATCTCTTTCCAGTACCTAAGTATAAAGAATTGTGCTATGGGTTTAAACAAGCTCCTGTTCTCATGAAGTTTGCCATATAGCAGAAGTAGGAAGGACTTAGTCTGTGGCAAACACTGTCCTGGGGAATTTTCACAGTGTAGGAGGTATTTTCTTTATTGACAACAACACTGTGAGGTAAGCATCATTATGACCATTGTACTGATAAGATACTCAAGCTAAAAGAATTATTTTAGTTTTGTTGAGATTGCAGAGCGAGGAAGGGGTTGATATAGAATGATTGGTAATCAGGAAGAATGGCAAAGTTTATTTTTATTACAGATTCTGGATTCTCTTGTGGTGATTCAAAGGGACAAATAGTAAGGGAAAGTCAAGGCAGATGTATAAAATCAGAGTTGTAAGGAAGGGTCCCCACCTGTGTGGGGTGTTCCATCTGGCAGAGGAGTAAGAAAAATCATGCAGTCATGGGTAGGATCTTCACCAAGGATAGCTTCCAGGAGCAGAGCAGCAACCAGGTCTGGAAAGAGAAGTGTTCTGGGGTGGGGTCAGGAGACCTCCCTTCAGTTCTCCCCTGTGTGACTGTGGGAAAGATACTGACATCTCAGGGCCTCACTGTCCTAATTTGTTAAATATTAGCAATAGCAGGTAATGTTTCTACCTTACTCTAAAATTTAATAGGCTGAGGTATGAGAAAGCAGTTCCTAAAATGTACAGATTTATGATTAGATGCCAATTTCATAGAAACATTTTTTGGTATGAGAGCCATCAAATAAGAGAAAGCATAGAGAAATGATTCTCAATTCTTACCCCTAAGAACATGGCATGGTGCCTAATAAATACTGCCTGTGTTCCTGAATGACTGAAAGAGGCCAGAGGAGTTCAAATCTTCCCTCCTCCCGCAAGTGGGGAAGTTATGTTATACACAACTTCCTGTGACCTTTAGAACACATCAAGCAGTTATCATTAAATACTGCTTAGGGCCATCAAAATTGGATCTTTGCATTTGTTCATTTGGTTAAGGTGTACATGTGTTCATGTTGCAGAGGAGTATGTGGCTGAGTATGTAGGTGTGTGTGGGTAAAGGAAGACATTTGTGGGTTGTGAGTTGTCCTCATCTCTGTTTCTGCTAAGGCTGTGTTTGCTTCTCTTTACTGGGGACCATTTGCAGCAGGAAGCACAGCTGGTGTCTATAGTAATACCATAATTCTCCCCGCATGCATATTTCAATAGATGTTGTAGATACAAGCTAAAAACATAAAGCTTAAAACTGGTAATGCTAGGCTTAAGCCAGGGAGATTTATTTGAAGAAGACTGGTTTACCCAGCACCATGACATGACATACACATAGGCAGTTATCTGCCTACCAAGAGGAGTCCTAACTCAGAAAATTGGCCTGACATGTACATGGGTTTGCTGGGGATATGACAGACACCTCCCACAAACCTTAATCTTATATGTTAGTATTACAATATTAACATTATAACTTTCATCTATGCTTTCCCAGATCTGTGATTTCAGTTAAGTTAATAAAATTCTCCTAGCTTAGGTTCTTATTTGTAAAAATCCTACAATGTATGTTAGTAAACATTATAGGAATTTTTTGCCATTTTTTTCCCTATCTTTGCCATTTCATTTAATTCCACTTAAAAGTGTTTTCTTTTTTTTAATTATAAAATGTTAATAACAATTGTTCAGAACTTTTGCTTCCATGGGGTAGACGATTTTTCCCTATTCCTCCCACTAAGTACAACGTAGACTCCTGGACATTATATATAAAATTAACATTAACAAAGTCCAAAAGGTGAGAGAAGAAGGAAAGCTGTATTGGCACCTTGGGAACCAAGGAACAATAAGGAGGTGATGACCTTGGGTTTTCTTTTTGCCTATTTATCCTGGAACTGTAGCTGGAGAAATGAGAACCCTGTAATTGCTAACAAGTGCAGACATTGAAAGCCCAGCAAAGCTGACTCTCTGGAGTCAAGGGACAAGGGAAGAGTAGCCCACTGTCACAGAAATCTTCTATTTCACTCAAACACTACAGATAAATTGTGGCCCCACCTCCACCTGTGTCAGCAGAGACGGAATGGTCAGCCTAGCGTTCTACCCTGGCAATCTGTCGGGGGTAGTCCCCCACCACACCCCACCTCTGGATGGAGCCAGAAAGAAGGCCGAGTAGGGAGGTGGGGTTTTCATTCCCACCGAGCAGTGATAAAGCCCACCACTCCATCCAAAGTGTCCATGTGGAAGCCAGGTCTAAACCCTGGACTTCCCCTTGTACCCTTCAGAAGGAGGCTCCCGTCCTTTCCCTTGCATGGTGCTGATGGCAAAGGATACCTAGTGGAGAATCCAGACTTCTACTAGTGTCCAGGGTCACTGAGGCCATGCAACTGCTATGGTGACTTTGGAAGACATGTGGGGAAAAGTAATAAGTCACTCTCGCACCTCCCATTAAGGGTAGATCAGGGCAGGTCTAGTGGAGGATTGGAACTTTGGATTCTCAGAGGTGATGTGGAGCCCTCTGCCCTTTGGCAGGTATCAACAGGGGACAAATGAGGGACTTGGACTTGTGCCTCCACCTGGCAGTAATGAGGCAATATTGCCTCTCTTCTGCAGCCAGAGTGATATCAAAGGAAGTTACCAAAAGAAGAAGAGTGAAATAAAATCTAAAGTTTCTTAGCAAAATACTGAAGATATCCAGGTCCCAGTAAAAAATAATTTATTATATCAGGCCTCAGGAGAACCTCACTTGAATGAATAAGCACAATGAATGCTAGCATTAAGATGACAAAGATACTAAAATTTGGGAAGGTTTCAGTCATTATCTGTTAACTTTGCCCTATTTCTTCTTTCTGTATTCTGGTGGCACCAACATTAGGCTTCTATTTTAGTCATTCGGGTTCCTGAGTGCCTGTGCTTTCAGTTCATTTTCTTTTCATTGTTCACATTGGGTAATTTTTGTTCTTCTTTCTTTCAGTGTACTGATTGTTTTTTCTGTCCCCTCCATTCAGCTGAAAAAAAAAAAAATGTTTAAAGCAGCTGTTATTTAAAAATAAAGCTTCAGTGAGTGATTACAACATGCTTTAAATAAATGGAAAAAGTAGAAATCAGCTATGAAAAAATACAAAATTTTAGAACAGAAAAAATACAATAACCAAAACCAAAAACTAAAGAAAAACTCAATTGATAGATTTGACAGTTGAAAATAAGGATCAGAGGAAAGAAGAAGTCAACCGAAAGAAACATCAACACAAATTATCCAATCTGAGCAATGGAGAAAAAATAGACTTAAAAACTGAACAAAGACACTGGACCTGTATGACTATAAAGAAGAGCGAATATTCATATTACCAGAGTACTGGAAAGAGGGGAGAAAGAGGTTAAAGTCGAAAAAATATCTGGAAAAATAGTGCTGGAATCTTCCCCAATTTGGAAAAGACATAAACCTACAGACTCAAGAAGCCGAGTGAACTTCAAACAGGACAAACTCAAAGAAGTTCATGTCTGGATGTATTGTAGTCATACTTCTGAAAATTTAAGATAAAAAATCATGAAAACAGGGAGAGAGAAACAACACTTAATTCATGTAAGAAAAGCAATTACAATGAAAGCACATTTCTCATCTGATATCTTGGAGGTCAGAGTAAGTGTTATGACACTTTTTAAAGTGTTGAAAGAGCAAAAAGAACTATCAACCTAGAATCCTCTGTCCGTTGAAAACATCCTTCAGAACTTAAAGGGGAAATGCAGACTTTCAAGATGAAGGAGAACTAAGCAAATTTGTTCCCCAGCAGAATTGCCCTAAAAGAATGAGGAAGTTCTCTAAACAAAGAGGAAATGATAAAATAAAGAATATTGGCTATTTGGGGAGTAATAAGGAACATAGTGTGCAAAAGTATGGGTAAATAGGATAGCTTTTGCTTTGCCTTTTGAGTTTATAAATTACATCTGATGAAGCAAAAATGTAATTAATGGGTTCTAAAAGTATGTAGAGGAAATATTTAAGAAAATGTAATATAAATGTAGGAGTATGAAAAATGGAGTAAGTTTACTGTTGTTCACTCAAACTGGCTAAATGTCAATATCTGTAAATTTGTGATCCGTAAATTTTTGTATACATCACAAGGAGAAGCCACACCAAAAAAATCTATATGTACAAAAATATACTCAAAACACCATAAGTAAACCAAAGGAATTCTAAAAACTGTTCCAGTAGACTACAAAAAAAATCAAGAAAAAAAAAACAAAAACATAGAATCAAACAAATCGAACAGAGAGAAGACACAGAATTAAATGGCAAACTTAAGGACTAATATATCAATGATTACATTACACACAAATGGTCTAAATACACCAAACAAAAGATATATTTTGGGGATTAAAAGGTATAGATTGGAAAAAGGATGAAAAACATGACTCAACTATGGGCTATCTACAAGAACCTTGCTTTGAATGTAACAATATAGGTAGGTTTGAAAGGAAAAGAATGGGAAAGGATACTATCCATTTTCCATAAGAAGTTAATATTCATTATCTTAATATAATACCAAGTCAACTGGAAAGCAAAGAACATCACTAGAAACAGAGACCGGTATTACATAATGACAGAATGGTCAAAATACCTTACAACATAGCAATACATAGTGTGTACATACTAAGCAACAGAAAAGTAATAAACATTAAGCAAAAACTCACAGAACTGAAAAAGAGAAATTGATAAATTCATAATTATATTTGAGGACCTCAATATCCCTCACTCAACAATTGATAGAATAAACAATATTATCCAAGGTATAGAACTCAACGACACTCTCAACCTACAGGTTCTAAGCAACGTTTATAGAACACTTTGTCCTGCAGCAACAGAATATATATTCTTTTCAAGCTCCCCTGGAATACATGCCAAGTTAAACCATCATATATTAGGTGTCATTAAACAAATAACAAATTTATAAGCACTAAAATCACCCAGAGAATATTCTTTGCACTAAAATCAAACTAGAATCCATTAATAGAATAACAACAGAAAAATTTCCAAATACTTAAAAACTAGACAATCTACTTCTAAATAACCTATAAGTCAAAGGACTCTCAGGGAAACAACAACAACAACAAAAATACATTAAACTGAATTAAAATGAAAACAAAATAGGGCTGGGAATGTAGCTCAGCAGTGGAACACTTGCCTTGCATGTGTGAGGCCCTGGGTTCAATTCCTAGTGCTGGGAGAAAAAGAAAAGAAAACATTAAAATTTATAGGATGCAATTAAAGCAGTGCTGAAAGGAAATTTTATAGCACTAAGTGCTTATATTAGAACACAGGACAGATATCTAATTAATTCTTTCATGAACCTCCAATTCAAGAAATTAAGAGGACCAATGTAAATCCAAAGCAAGTAGAAGAAAGGAAATAATGAAGATAAGAGCTTAAACTAATACAAATGAGCACACAAAGACAACAGAGAAGGAGAAACAAAGAACCACTTTCTTAGGAAAGATCAATGTGATTGGCAAGCCTTTAGCCTGGGGGCAGAAGGATGAAGCAAACTGTGGAACATCCATGTTTTCATTCACATCTATTTGGTCTCAGGACTCTACCAGATGCTTAAATACATTTGTGACTCAAATCTTGACAGGCAAATATTTTGTAGATTAGAAACTTGAGGTTTAGAGAGTTAAATGGCTGACTCAAGGTCATTCAGATAAAGGGTAGAATTTTCAGCCATGATTTATGATATTCCAAAGCACATTTCCCTCCTACTCTAGGAGGTTGCCATGAACATCAGGTGAGGGTCTAGGTGTTCAATATTCTTTGTAATCTGGAAGGATGTTACTAATGGTGTTATATCCTAAGGACTGTTTCTTCTCAGCAGACCTACGGCCCAAAACAATTTCCAAAGAACAGACTTCTCTTCTCCAAAATCAACCTTGATTGCCTTTACCTAGGCATTAGCAAAGTCATGTCATGGCATTTGATGAATCTTCTCCAAGAAAGAGAATGGGTTCAAAGAGACTTCCGGCTTTTAACTCTTTTCGTCAGGTATCAGGACTAAGACTTGTTCTTTATCTTAAGGAGATTTGCAGTCTAGTTTGTGGAGCCTAAAACACTCAGTTGCTCACAGGGCTACCTGAAATGGGTTTGTTTTGCAATGCATATCCCTGCCTTCAGAGTCACCCAAAAGGCAGCCACTGATGTCCAAAATTATTGAACAAGCGTGACTGAAAAAGTTGACCCTCATCACATTTTGGACCAGGGGATTCAATTAGAATAATCATCTCATTTGGTAGAGAGGTAAAGAAACTTGTTGAAGTCTCAGGTATGTAGTTAAAATTAAAACATGAATCTCAGATTACTCCTGAGACTCAGATCTGGGTGTTACCAGCACTTCTTTTTATGTTACATACTTTGAGCTCTTGTTGCTATTTGTTCCAGGGTTTGATAAGAGCAATTCTTGTTTTGTAAATGTAGCATCAGCAAAATATCTAATTACTGTATTCATTTTGGAAACCAAACAAACTCCAAGGTTCTAAACCTTTAAGGAATGGCAAGTACAAAGTAAAATGGAGGGACATAAAATCTTATGAAAGAATTCTAGAAATGCTAACGTGCAGTTGGAAAAAACCAAGAACTTGAGCTTCCATTTGTGGGCCAGATGAACTGCTGTGCTAAGTCACACGATGTCATTAGCCATGTCTCCAAATCTTGATTTCTTCAGCAACTCTTACTTTGTGCTCATGTTATCCCTTGTATCTGGCTTGGTTCAGGAAATTCAAAGGTGATCAAAATAATAATAATCCTGCCTTTACCTAACCCAATAGTGTTGGATCATAAGATAAATTAGATAGTAGATATGAAAGCTCTTCATAGTGCTCAGTTCCATAAAGTAGACATAACCTTGTACTGTTTTTGATTGCAAGTGTATATGGTTCACAAATGGAGCTTTGAAGATATTGAAAATCCCTGAGTATGAACAGAAAATGCATTGATATTGTGAGATTGTGATGTCTAGAAATTGAAATTGAACAGTATGCTTAGTAATAAGCACTTGCTACATGCCAGTTACTTTCTTGTCATCTGATTCCCCCTCAAATATAAATGCAGAAACATTTTCTCACTTTTACTACTGTTACTCCAGCTCTTAGATCAACACACAGCACACAGAATGTACCAGATATTTGATGAATTAGTTAATGCCCTGTGTATGTTAATTTTTAGAATAAAGGACTAGAAGTGACATTAGTGGGCATAAGATCATATACACATTTAAAGACTGGATAGACATTGCCAAATACTTCTTGTAATTGATGTCAGTTTATCTTTTATTTGTCTAATGGATAAAAAGATACATGGAATGCCTGTAGTTTAGCCCTTTTTTGTATTTGGCCAGCGTATTTTTTTTTCTGTAGATAGGGTTGTTAGGCCATTTCATTGTTTGAGCATCAGAGTGTACTTCAATGAGCTTAGATGGGGTAACCTATATACGTGTAGGCTGTTTTATGAGTTTATGGGATCAGTGTCATATATGTGATCCATTGACTGAAGCTTTGTTATGTGGCACTTACTGCATTTGTACATCGAGGATACTGTCAATATTTAAACTTTTTTGTCCACATGGTGGGTAAAAATCATGGAATCACCTTATTGTTTTAAATTGTACTTCTAAAGAACCAACTAAACTGGGAAGATTGTCTGACCTTTACTGGCTATTTGTAATTTTTTCTGTAAATTGGTGACAGATAACATTTGGTCATTTTTCTGTGGGTTGTATTCTTATTAATATGTAGGAACCCTTTAAACAATGTGGCTCCTAATCTTTATTAGTTATATTACTTGCCACTATTTTTTTCTGGTCCATTTATGCTTTTTAAGAAATTTTTTTTATCCTGTGTTTTGCCATATAAAGATTAAAATTTTTAGCCAGGTGTGGTGATACATGCCTCTAATTCCAGCAATTTGAGAGGCTGAGGTAGAAGGATCCCAAGTTCAAAGACAGCCTCAGCAACTTAGTGAGGCCCTTAGCAACTTAGTGAGACCCTGTCTCAAAATAAAGAATAAAAAAGATGGAGGATACAGCCCAGTGGTTAAGCATTCCTTGGTTCAATCCCCTGGTACCAAAAAAAAAAAAAAAAAAAAAAATTGTTTTTTATGTATTTCAGTTTTTCCTTCATGATTCCTGGATTTTGTTTTCTTTTTACTTCTTTTACAGGTCTTGTCCTCTCTCCAAATCTTTGTAAAAATTTTAAATTTCCTTTTTATAATTTTTAAAATTTCATTTTATGTTATTCCCATCATTATACTTTGTCCTTTGTGTATATAATTCAATGCATACTTTCCAAGATAAGTATTGTTATCTTTCTTTTCCAGATTATGACAATGAGAATGAAATTTGGAAAGTTGGCTAGGTCAAACACATGGCAGGTGCCAAGATTCTTACTCAAAAGCTCACCCTCTTCCAAACTTTTAATGCCAGCTCTGCAAAGTATACATGAGAAGCAGGATGATTTGTAACTTCTGTATTTTTCCTTCTTCGTCCTTTGATTCATTTTCAAAGTGTTTTGTGCTGTGTAATATTAATACTTTGTTTTAGTCCATAAAGTTTTACAGCATTATGCATACTTACATATCGTCCCTGTACTGACTTCCATGTGAAAGGAGGCTCTTCAGCACTGGGTTCCATGCTTAGCAGATGTCTAAGCTAGAAGGGGTACAGTGTCAGTCCCCAGGCACTTTAAACAGCAGGGCACCAAGCTTTCCTGTGGGTAGCTCTGACCAGAGGGCCACCAGTGGCCACCAGCTTCCTCCTGGCCATTGACCCCAACACTAAGAAGCGTAGTAATGCCTGCCCAGCTCAGTGTCCACCCCCCAGCAATAGCCTTTACATGATGGCCCAATGAAAGTGTTCAGTGGACATCACATTATATGTGCATCTCACCCACATAAATGGCATTAATGGGGTAGGGACAGTCACAGGAATAGGCTTCCCAAATCTCCTTCCAAGAGACCTGCTGTGGGGAGCTCAGTGGACAGCAGCTTCTGTGCTTTCTCATATGAAAGTGCCAAGTTTGTCCTCTCCTGGATCCTTCCAGCAACACCTGAGTGCAGTGCAGGTCCTGCAGCCAGGCACTTTCTGCCCTACGTGGAGGCCCTCTAACAGTGCCTTTTCTCCTTATCCACTCATGGCTGGTGTGGTGGAGACTTCCCTAGAGCTGCAGTGCTGTCCGAGGCTCTTCCTAGCTAGTCTCCCTTCCTTCCTGCTCTGCTTGCACAGATGTCTGTTCAGCATCCTGGCTTAAGAGCTCTTTTTGCCCATTCTTGCTCCCTTCTTGATCCTTCATGGGGATTTCCCCCAATTAGTCTCTTGTACCTCTTATCCCTTCTTGATGCCTCCCTCTCAGAGAATCTAAATTGATACAACAGCTCATTAAAATAAATATGTGTGGTGTCCTGGTGGCAGAGGATGAGCAGCAGTTCCAGAGGTGCCAGGTGTGAAGGTGGAGCCCACACAGAATAAGTGTGAAACTCAGGGCCTCAGCCAGGTTCCATTTGTTTAAGTCCTCCTTTTAGCCCAGGAAGTTTTATAGCATTTGCAACATACCAGACATTGTTCTAAACATTTGTTTTACTTCTACAGAATCATTTGGTCCTTGCATCAGCCCTGTGATGAATTACTATTCCTATTTTGTAGATGAGGATGCAGTGGCACAGAGATTTTATAGAAACTTGTCCAATGCCACAGGGCTAGTAAACGACAGCTGGAATTTATTCCCACTCAACCATGTTGCTTATTATGTTAGGAATCTTGTAGCTGCATTGACATTACAGTATGTAAGGATACGGGGTTTTTAATAAAATGTGTCCACTAAACTTCAGTCAGTTCCCTTGCACAGCACTCACTAACGAAATTAGATTATTATTTTTTAATTCAGGAAGGAAAACTGTTGCACTGAACTTGCCAAAGGACAAAGTTGTCGGTCTAAGGGATTTGTAAGACCATTGATCGTTACTTTTTGCTTAATTTCCAACATGAGAATATACATCTGCTACTCACCTCTCTTCTCCTGAAACGCCACTGAAAAACCTCACCTGAGTGAAGCGAATCTGGAAACTGTCATTCTGATTAGTTAACTTTTCCAGAGTGGTGGGTTACAGATACCAAGTAGCTACAAAACTCCGAATGATATGTTAAGTAATAGCTGAGAGCTCAAAACCACCTGAGAAATGCTTGCTCGTATAGTTTGGACGTGAGGTGTTCCCTGAAAGCTTGTGTGTGAGACAATAAAGGAAAGTTCAAGAGGCGAAAAAATCCAATTAGGAGAGCTGTAAGTGAATCAGTGGATTAATCCACTTGAATGGATTAACAGTCTTCTCTAGAGCCTCCTGACTGAACTCAATCTGCCCAACATTTTGATTTCATCCTTAAGTGCCATGACAGATTGCAGAACCTGGCCAAACTCTGCCTGAACTTCTGACCTTCAGGACTGTGAGCTAATAAATGGATGTTGCTCTAAGCTGGTAAGGTTATGATCATTTGTTACATAGTAATAGAAACTAATACACTATGTGCCGAGCACAGTTCTTGGTGATGGGGATTACCATAGCATCTGCACTCAGAATTTATATTCTCGGAGGAGGATGAGGGATGGAGGAAAAGCCAATAACTAGGCACACAACAGAACTTTAGGTTGCATTCAGTGCTATGAGGAGAGCAGCTGGTGATTAGTTGAAGATTGAGAGACATCTCCTTGAGGCAGCCATATTTAGAAAGGTTTGCATGAAAAGATTCTAGTCAAATTCAATTTTGGGGAAAAGCAATATTGGCAGATGTGACACTACAATAAAGGGTTTCATGTGGGAAAGAATTTGTGATTCACAGACAGAAGTGTAGTGTGATTGGGACCTAAATCATTATCATGGAGTCACAGGAAGCTGGAAAGGTGGTTACTGACCAGATCTATAGGGTTTCATATGCCGTGCTAAGAAATTTTAATTTGGTTCTAATGTGTTGGGAAGGTCATAGAAGGACGTTTAGCAGGTTGGTTGATGTGCTTTGCATTTGTAAGGTTTTATACAGTGTAGAAGCAAATAGAAATGATCCAATTAAACTCAAGAATTGAGGAAGATCTTGTTTTTTTATTTTTCATCTGTAAAACGTTGAATGTATAAGCAGATGGTAAAATATTATGCCTTGACCATTTTACATTTAAAGTTTCAGTGCATTTTTTTCAACTGGAGGATATTTGACTTTTTGCTTATTTTATTGCTCTTGTCTTTCCTTCTCTGTGTTCCTTTTCTGCTATAGTTTGAATGTTTCCCCAAAGTTCATGTGTTGAGAACTTAATCCCCAGTATAACAGTATTAGAAGGTAGAGCCTAATAAGAGGTCATGAGGTCATAAGGGCAGAGTGAATGAATGAATGGATTGGTCATTCTCTCAGAATTGGGTTAGCTATTGACAAAGTGGATTTGTTATAAAAGTAAGTTGATCTCTCTTGTTCTTTTGCTGTCACCCTCTCTTATCCTTCCACCTTCTGCCAGTTGCCATCACCATACTCCTGGACTTCCTGGCATCCCGAACTGCCAACCAAGCAAATTTCTGTTCATTGTCAATTGCCCAGTCTCAGTTTTTTGGCTATAACAGTAGAAAACAGACTGAGACATTTTCCTTTTATTTTGAAGAGAACAATGCCCCAATATTAAACTGAGAATTGATATTTTAACATACTGCCTTGTTCACTTCAGCTTCTTATATTTTTTAATAAAAGAGCGTTATGTGCAAAAGAGTTTATGTGTAAAAGTTCATTTTATCCTTCATCCTTATCCTCTATCCTTATTTTTCTTTGAAAAAGTTAAATGAATCAGATTTTGTATGTATTCTTCTAGTCTTTGTTGACTTTTGAATTTTTTACATACACATGTCTGTTTTTATTGCTCAGTGGATTTTTAAAAATACTTTCTTTTATTCATTATTTATATCACATGCTGTTACATTTAAATTTGTACGAAGGGTATAATAAATGTAAAATAAAAAGTTTGCCTGGGTCAATAAGAAAGCAGGGGAACCTATTGGGAACTGAGTATGGACCTTCAGATGAACACAGATGGTTGCTCAGACAAGGACAGTGACAGTAGGGATGCAGAGAAGTGGCAGATTTAGATGTTTCAGAGATAGCATTAGAAGGTCCTGCTGAAAAATTGAATGTGGAAGACGAGGGAAAGAGAAGAATCGAGATAAATTTAAGATCTCTCCCCTCCCCCCCCCGCCCGCTTTGGCTTTGAACAACTGGGAGGATGAGATTAACGGAAGTAGAGAGGACCAGGGAAGGAAGAGACTGGATGATGAAAATCAAGAGGTTTATTCTGGTCAGATATGGAGTCTTAGAAGCCTATCAGACGTCAGTTGAAGACATCTGGTCTTTAGTTGAATGTATACGCCTGGAGTTCAGAAGGGAGGTTAGGATGAAAATACAGTTGTGGGGATAATGAGTAAAATGATCCTATTTGAAACCTTGAGGTTACCTGGGAAGAGACTAGATGAAAAAGAAAGATCGTGATGAGCATGATCCCACAAAATTTGAGATTAGCACAGGAGGCTGAGCAGGAATGGTCAATGCCTTAGAAAGAAATGGGACAACATGTGCTCATGACCAATTTTTATGGTCTTCCTGCTTCCTTGCCTATTGTTAGACGGCAATAAGTTTTCCCTGTCCTTGGTGCCCCTGCCTGGTGCCATCTAGCTTGCCTTCTGTTATTTTAAACTCAATCCACACTTTATGATTTACCCATGAATCCTGAATGTGTGGCAGGTAACTGCATTATTTGCAGGTAAGGCTAAGTGTGTATTAGTAGGATTGCTGGCTTTCACAGCATGCTTGGCCCTGTTGAATTGTCAGCACTGGGCCATTTTAAGTAAACATTTTCACCTAGCTTTGGTATTCTTGCACAAGTGTTTAGGGACCTGGATAAGTAACAGTACTGGATTTTCTCCATTCTTTCATCAAAATGAACTTGTATCTTAATTATCTCTCTATCACTAGTCCTGAGAAAGTACTCTGGTTTAAGTGGTATCTTTATTCTTCAGAAAGCAATCACTGGAATCTAATGGCCTTAAGCCTATAATTGAGAGTATGGGTTGTTGTTTTGTGGTTTTTTTCTTTCCCTGCTTGGTCTAAAGAGCACTCAGTTACTGAGAAGCAATAAAGAAAACTGAAATTAAACAATGAAAATGACAGAAAGGCTCTAGGAAAAATAAACCCCACATTTTTAAGATATGGAGGTTGAGTTTACTCTAACAATGATTTGGCTGATTTGGTAGTGTACCAGGAAATTAAAAACATTTGTTTTAAGTATAAACTTCAGCCAAAGTTTATAAGTAAGCTCAATGGACCAAGATTGTTTTTTAATGAGAAATTTTAAGATACCAGTTTGGAGGTGTAGGTCACAAAAACGTAATTATCCTTCTAAACTAAAATGGCACTTATTTGTCATCTCTCGGTTCAGTTGAACTATCTCCTTGATTTTCTGTCTAATGTAGAAAGTTGCCACATTATAATATTAAAGGGAAAAATGTCTTAAGATTGTATAAATTTAGGGGTATACTTTTACTTTCTCTTGGGAAGTACATACTCCATCACCAGGAGAAGAGCAAGGAAGGACACTCACCCGTTTGGTATTCATAACATGTATCAGGTACCATATGAGGAGTTTTCTTGTGTGTTACTGTATTAATCGGCTTTTCATTACTCTGGCAAATACCTCACTTGAACAACTTAGAGAATAAACAAATATTTTAGCTAATGGTTTCAGAGGGTTAGTTCATGGTCCACTGACTCCATTGCTCAGGAACCAAGATGAGGCAGAACATCATGGTGGTAGGGCAGAGTGGAGGAAAGCTGCTTGACTCATGGTAACCGTGAAGCAGAGAAAAAGAGCAAGGGGAAGGGGCTGTAGGCAAGATGGCTCCAGTGACCCACCTCTTCCAGCCATACCTCACCTACCTAGTTACCATTTAGTTCATCTGTTCAAACCAGGACGAATGGTTAGGTCACTGCTCTCATAATTGAATCACTTCATCTCTGAATATTCCTGAATTAACACAGGAGCTTTAGGAGGACACCTTACATCCAAACCATAACAATTACCTTGACTTTTGATTTAGATCTTTAGGTGGATTATACCATTTTTGCCATATGAAGAGAACACAGAGAGAGGTTAATCAACTGGCCTCAACTCATGCAGCCATTGACATTGGGTGCCTCCATGCCCATGGTGGTCTGGGTGAACCTGTCACACACAGGGCTTAGGGGTAGGGAAGGAGGAACCTGCTTTATGGGTGCATACTTCAGTCTCCTCATGCTGGTATGGCCATATCCTCTGTCTCCACAAGAGTGCTACCAAGGAAGGCAGTATGGTCTCCACTCTTCACAAAGCTCTTTATTATGTCACATGCCCAGTTAAAAGAAACATATTCATGGGAGCTGGGTCATCCGAGAGATCTGAAGATCAGGGTAGTAGTTTGCTAGGACTGTGACAGAGTACCACACACTAAGCACCTGATACATGTCATCTCACAGACTGGAGGTTGGAAGTCCCAGATCAAGCTGCTATGGGGTGGGGGGTGCTCCTCCTAAGGGCTGTGAGAGAATCTGTCTGCTCCAGGACCATCTTCTTGGCTATGCCCTCACATCATCTCCCCTCCATGCAGGACTGTTAAAATCTCTTTCCATAAGGACACAAGGACACATAGTTCTTTATCCTCATAGGACACAGGGTGCACTCATATGCCCTCAGCTTAGCTGTATTATTATTGTGTGTGTGTGTGTGTGTGTGTGTGTGTGTGTGTGTGTGTGTGTGCATGCCTGCTAGGGACTGAACTCAGGGGTGTTCTACCTCAGAGCTGCTTCCCAGACCTTATTATTTTTAATTTGGAGACAATTGCTGAAGCTAGACTCGAACTTACTAACTTTCCTTATACTAGACCAGGCATAGTACGAAGAATTGAAAATTTGAGATAACCTATTCTTTACTGTTCTAGGGAACGGTACTTTGAAGAGTATTCTTTACTGTTCTAGGGAAGACAGAGAATAGACTGGTGACCATAGTGGAGTGTGCAGAGTGATTGATTGAAGTTATAGGATATGATCAATACTTGGTCCCATGAGGAAATGCTGAGGAACATGTTTTCCAACCTCTCTCTTCAAAACACCTGAATGGCAGAAGAACAGGAGGCGGGACATCCTTTCCTAAAAGTCTCATGCTCCTCCCCTGCCCATGAGAGCTGTGTGCATCTCATATTCTATTCATTCATATACTCATGCTGGTTTCAATATAAAGACGAAGTTTTAAATTCCTTATGGGCAAGAGAAAGGCCAAGTAAAGTGGTTTTCTGGTTCCTCCAGGAAGACAGGTCATTTTACCTCCTATTTGTAGCTTAGGGATCCTCATTTTATTCCCTGTTAAGAGACACAGATCTAATCACTCTATATTTTCTCCTTGGATTAACCTAGAGTAAGAATTGCCTTGGTTCAAATATGTCAGAGCAACTTAAATTTGTGTTGATTTCAATAGACGTTTATGAACTTGCTGTTACAGGTACCATTATATATGCACATTTGGCACTGATGGTGAAACTTTTGGGGAAAATATTTTGTCTGAGGACTCTGGGCCAGAAAAATGTTTGCTCTTCCAAATTATACTGTAATCCTTTTGACCAGTCATTCTTTCGTCTTTCAGCTTTAGCCGCCAGGAAGCTCAAAACTAAATTATCATTTCATCTTTAATTAATTCACTTGGGACTTCAATCTTGTAACCTTCCCATTATTCTTCTCTCACCATTTCACCTTTATTATCTCTTTTCCCTTATTTCTTATAATAGTGTTCTATATTATTATGTGACATATATGATTATATATGGTATAAAATAATAAGACTATTCTATTGCTTAAGGGTGTCTATCATTTTTAAGGCACCCGTAAGTATGATGGATATTGATGTTTAGATATTCGTCGTTCTCTTCACTTGTCATACACCATCCCAGGGTTCAGTCACTGTTATAGATCCTACTAAAATGACCCTTGCTTTCGGGAAAGCTGGCTCCACCTTCAGCTCCATTGGTGGATTCAAGTGATCTAGATCTACCCAGTGCTGGCCAGGTGGTTCAGGAACCCGTCCCGAGACAGTCAGCACTTTGTAGGTCCCTGGACTCAAAGATTAATTTATGAGTGGCCATGCGACCCAGCTCAGGTCAGAGAAACAAATGGGGACATTTCTTGGGACTTTGGGTCAGACATTTCCTGTATCTGCAAAGGAAGCCACTGAATGTATCAGGGAAGAAATATCTTAAGGGGTGACCAGAACAGCATAGAGACACTGAGTTGTGATTACTGAGTTATTACATCCTGAAGAAATGAAGCGAGGCTACGATGTGACGACACATGTAACAACAAGAGCCACTGACGTTGGATCCTGGCTTCTCCCGCTTTCTCTCCTGCTGCATGCTCATCTGCTTCCACCATCTGGTCACAGCTCCAGAAGGATTAGGATTTTACCTTTGAATTTTCCAAATAAGGAAGCTGAGACCCGAGTGATAGGATGACTTGCCTTAAGTTCCGTAGCTTGTTAGACTCGGGGCGGGAAGATAGCCCAGGCCCCCTTCCTCCCAGATGGCTGTGTGTCTGCCACTTTTCTGCTCCCTTGTGGGCTTGCTGTCAACCCCTTGTGCGACCTCAGTTTGAGTCACCTAGCCTTTACTGAGTCTGAGTTTCTCTATCACAAGGATGGGATTATTCTCACTAGGTCGTTGTTGGCTGGAACCAAATGATACCAACATGTGAAAGCACTTTGAGCATCATTAAAATGTGACATTTCATCTTAGGCTACTTTTCAAGCCCGAGTACTGTGTAGAAAAAGCCACTCACTCCCTCCAGTGACAGGAAAACATTGTAGAATTCCACAGTCTGGCAAGTCTACAAAGGGCAAAACTCGAGACATTGCAGAGAGCATCTTTTTTCCATTTGTTTTAACAAGCATTGTTTCATTTTAATAATCTGTGACAAGATGTCTAGCTAATAAGAAAAGCCTGGTGAGTATGTTGGGTAAAAAGCAACAGTAAGCACTAGCAGGTCTTTCCTGACACTTGGCTCTCAACCCTTTTGCCAGGGGGCACGGTCAGTACTGCCAGGTAGGCATGTGGGGCTTTTCCAGCCTTGCAGATTCATGAAAATAGCTGGCCATTTACTTTAGTGTCTTTCAATATGCCTAGTTTATCTTAGTGTATGCATAAGGAATTTTTTTAAGGCTGGGATATGGATCGTTTTGTGCATGCAATGGAAAGCACAGGGAACCAACTACTTTCTGTCCTATCATCTTAAGCTTGCTCTTAAAATTTAGTCTAATCAGATTTCATTTATTACCCCAAACTATTGTGTGCTCGGCATAGTGGTAGGTGCTTGGGACAGAGAGGAGAATCAGAGCCCCTGGGCTCTGCCACCGTGCTGCAGGCTCCTAAGGAAGGGAGATGGGCAGGCACTGTGCTGAGGTGGGGCAAGGTGCTGTGAGAACAGGACGGGGCCTCCTGACCACCAGCATGTGACTGGACACCAACCTGGCCTCCAGGCTAGTTTTAAAGCCTGACAGTCCATCTCCTTTGCAGTTTAATTCCAACTTTCCACTCTATAAACTTTCAAGGTGCACTCATTGTCCTGCCCTATCATACTTAACAAAGATAACTAAACTGCTACCACTTAGGAAGTACCACCTTACACAAATACCAAGACTTAGTTTAATCCTGCATGTAACTCTACTTTCTGTCAGGAAAAAGAATCTAACTTAAGGCTTTCGTAACTCCCTTGCTGATACTTCAGATGATACCTTTTTCTGTTTATCTTAGCTATTTTTGTCAGTTCCTTAAGTCAAAATTTCCCCATTAATGTGGATTTTGTGGTTGTTGATGATGATGATGATGAAGATGATTGCATATTCTCATATTTGTTTGGAGGCTGCTGTTTTGCATGGTGCCAAACTCTCCACAAAGCCTCATATGATTTAACTACTTCTGTAGAGTTACGAGTCAGGTATGATTGTTCTGCATATTTTGCAGACGAGGAAGTGGAGGTGTACTGAGGGTACATTTCTTGATTGGGCACAGCTGGTGGTCTACCAGGAGACCATCAGTAGAACTCTGCCTGGATCGCCCTCTACTCTCCCTACTTGTCTAACTCCATTGTTCCTTTCAAATTGACATTAGGCTTCTGGTAATCACAGCATGTTGTCCATAAAGACTGATTGCTTCTCCTTCCCCAGACCCTGGAAATGGTGTCAGAAGAGTAAAGATTTTGATCTGCAAGGACAAAGAGAATAGCAGGGGAGTGAAGAGTGAATGGAATGGTCCTCAACCATAGGAACAGGAACCACATAGGTGTGGCCAACACTGAGCAGAGCGGAGAAAGTGCCCAGAAAATGCTCAAGCAGACTTGCCCAAGGAACCTCTAAAAGCTCTGCAAGAATTCCAGGAGGGGTAGAAGGCCGGGGGCCAGGCTAGCACAGGGGACCCCAGATTTCCAGCTCAGGTCCCTGCTAACCAGCAGTGCATTTCACTCCTACACAGGAAACCAAGAGTCACTCCATGGAGAATTAAACTAGTGAGACTGATCACCAAGAGCTGGGGAGGGCAAGGTGGTGGGGCAGGAGCCGATAACAGGCAGTTAAGGGATGTCTACATCGCAAACTCTGAGACCTCAGCACCCTTTCGTCACCGCTTAAGCTGGCCAGCAGCCAGGCGCTCATCCTGGTGCTGACTCCAGTGGCAGACTGGAAGGTTGTTTCATGCAGGAATTAAGCAGCTCCTGAAGAAAGATTTCTAGAGACAGACATATGGAGCTCTTCATCAACAAGAAAGGCACGCCTTTTCATTATCCCAAGTAAAAGGCAGCAATTAAGTTTCTGCTCGTGCTCACAGTTCTTTTAGTAAAATATCTGATGCTTCACTCTTAAAAAAATGGACCATCTAGAATAACTGGGCATTTGAGGAAGGCCTTACACATGAAAAAGATGAACACACACACACACACACACACACAGATCGACCAACCAACCAAGGGATACAGAGAAAAATTTTAAAAATCTGCTACTAATACTTTCAGAAAGATATGAAAATCTGTTTCATGTATAGAATCATAACAGGATCTTGGGAAAGAGAACACCAGAACAATTGAAAAATTCTTGGGAGGGAAAAGATAATATTGTTATGTTCTGTCCCCCAAAATGAAATTTTAAAACCTGTCAAAGATTTGGAAAATATTGCCATAGAAGAAATGAAATAATGATAGACTAGAAGGGAGTAAAGATAAGAAAATTAGAAGTTCAATCCAGGAACTTCCACCTCTAATCTTCAGGAGTTTCAAAAGGGAAGACAGAGGAAATGGAAAAGATAATATAGTCTAGAAATTATGTAGGAAAATTCTCCATTTTGGAATATGGGGGCTGTTTTAGTCAGCTTTTTAAAGGCAGTGACTAAAGGACCCAACCAGCAAAATTGTAGAGAAGAGGTTTTATTTAGGGGCTCACAGTTTTAAAGGTCTTAGTCCATAAAAGGTTGACTCCATTCCTCAGAGTTCCAGGAGAGGCAGAACATCATGGTGGAAGAGTGTGGCAGAGGGAACCAGCTCACGTGATGATCATGAAGCAGAGAGAGTGACTCCATTCGCCAGATACAAATATATATCCCAAAGTCACACACCAAATTAACTACTCTCTCCAGCCACACCCCACCTGCCTCCATTTACCACTCAGTTAATCACATCAGGGATTAATTCACTGATTGGGTTAAGGCTATAACCCAATCATTTCTCCTCTGAACCTTCTTGCATTGTCTCACACATGAGCTTTTGGTGGACACCACATTTAAACCATAACAGGAGTGATTACAGGCTCCCTGATTACTCAACATGCTATACACAACAAGACCCTACATCAAGGCACGTTATTGTGAAATTTTGTAACACTTAGCATAGAGACGAAAGAAGATTGAGAATTCAGGATGGTTTTCAATTTAGTGACAGCCACAGCAACTTTGGGTGCTAAAACAGAAGACCAATATTTTCAAAATTTAGAGTGATAATCATTTTTCTCCTAGTATTCTGTACTCAGCCAAATTATTGATTAAGGTTTTAAAGTACGTTATAAGAATTTTCTGATATGAAAGGCTCAAACATCTGATCCTCTGCAAACCCTTTCTTAGGAAGTTACTTAGCCAAGGATATGTTTTATAAAATAAAGGAGTAAATCAAGGAATAGGAAGATGTGGGATTTTAAAACCAGAGCATTTAATGCTTGGGAGAGAGAGGGGTGGAGAAAAGAAAACTTAGCATAAAAGTTGGGTAGCAAACTTGGAGATCAAAGAGTCCAGATCTGTGGACTATGAGAGAGAAAGAGTGCAGGGTGGTGGGGGTGGGTGGAGAGGGGAAGAGGAGAGGTCAGGAGGACAAATTGGATAGAATGTTTTAAACTGTGGTTGGGCATTTATGAAAACTACTTCGAGATTTAATAAAGATCTGTTGGGGGTGTCTCAGAAGAAAATGGTAATAGATACATTGAAAAAGTGAACAAATAAAATCTATTCTATTAATAACTCTTGGAAAAACAGTAAGTTCTATGAGAAAGGAAATGCAACCATAGTGCACTACTTGACTTAGTATAAACAATATTTATATACTCATATGGAATTAAGCTAAGAGAATGGGGGTTTCCAGGAGCAGGGCCACACACCTGTAATCCCTGCAACCCGGGAGCATGAGGTAGGAGGATAACAAGTTCAAGGTCAGCCTCAGCAACTTAGTGAGAACCTGTCTCAAAATAAAAAATAAAAAGAACTGAGGATATGGTTCAGAGGTTAAGCACCCCCGGGTTCAATCCTTGTGCAAAAAATAAAAAATAAATGGAGAGAGAGAAAGAGGGTTGAGGATGGTGTGAAAACACTAACTATATAAGAAGTCAATGCCTTATTTAAACATTACACTGTTGTATGTACACTAATGTAATTATATCGTAGTGTAATGTTTAAGTATATGCATATATTAGAACATCACATGGTATGCAATTATTGTATACATTTTTATGTTTTATGTCTGACTGCTTGTTCTCCCTCTTCTCCCACCCCTTCCTTGACTCATCTGGAATCCACGAATCATTGTGCCAGCTTCAGTTATTAGTTTAAGTTTTTGACACTGGAGGGTGAGCTCTTTGAATACAGGAACTACTACATCAGAGTTTCCCCCAAATCTCTGGAATCATGATGATCTCGTTGAATCAGTTTTTTACATAGCTCCCAAGTTAAAAAGAAATACCCAACAGGTCTATTTGTTAGGTAGCTAGGTCCAAACAACTGAGGATTTTCTTTTTAAAAGTGCTTCAGGAAGGAGCAACAGGAGTTTTTTGTGCACAAGTAGGAGAGACTCCAGTTTGAGTCCCTCGAGTAGCAACAGGAACTAACATCCACATGACAGGACGGGTAACCTACACATCTAGATAGCCACAATAATAGTGGAAATTGCAAATTAAGAAAGTAAATGAGTAGCCCAGAATTCTTTCCTCAGCAAACCACCTGTTTTCATCTCCCTCTTGCTATCCAACTCTTGCCCAGAGGCAGATCTATAATCAGCGAAGATGTGATTTTGTGTTTCAAGTTATTCACTCTCTGGAGACATTATCAGACAGTTTTCCTGCTGGCACATACTTTTTACAATGGTTATTTTAAGCAGTTTTGCAATGGTTCATCCCATTGTATTTATTTTACCATCTTCCTATGAATGGATATATTGACAGAATTTTTCCTACTATAGGATTAACATCTTCCTACATATTTCCCCATTATCTCAAAAACCATTTACATGAATTCATTTCCTAGTGAAGGCTAAAATGATATGCAGTTTTAAAGCTTTAGAATCTTAAAACCGGAAGAGGAGTCGCTTTATCAAATCTCAAACTCTGGGCAGTAACACCTGCCTCTTCTTGACTCCTTCCCACAACCTCACCTTCTCACATGGCAATTTATCCAACTTCTGGCTAGTTCAAATTTCTGAATTCCTGTTTTTGAACCCCAAATGGCATTGTTTATTTTGCTTCTTGGCCCCCGTTCTGCCCTGAGGGTCTTTATAAAGCAAGCGCCTTCTCCCTTCCACATGGCGGCCCTTTGAATATTTGAGAATGATGATCACAGACAAGCTGACCTTTGTACAATCTCTCAACTAAAATATTCCGAGTCCCTGGCTGCAAATCCTCCTACGAATTCACCTTTGCCATTTTCTGCCCTAATTACCCACCTTTCTTCTATCCCTGTCCATCATCCACAGTTCCCTCCTCTTCCATGGGCAGTCCCTCCAGATCCACGCTGCTGTATTATGTTCAAAGATGCCATTAATTATAAGATGTACCATTATTTCTATGTTAGGGTTTAGGGATGGGTTTGTGGATGGTGTCAGGGTGAGTACGAGAGGGTTAAAATGATAGGGAAAGAGTTAGATGTTGAGAGTCAGGGTTAGGGTTAGTGATTATGGT
Source organism: Sciurus vulgaris (assembly GCF_902686455.1). Lineage (NCBI taxonomy): Eukaryota > Metazoa > Chordata > Mammalia > Rodentia > Sciuridae > Sciurus > Sciurus vulgaris. The sequence goes on from NC_136469.1 coordinate 135,827,482, forward strand.
AAGAGTGATGGTTACGATTAGGGTCAAGGTCCAGGTCAGAGTCAGAGTCAGGCTAGGGTTAGGGTTAGGGTTAGGGGTTAAGCTCTACCAAGATATCAATTACAAGGTTCACAGTTGTTAAAGTGTGAAAAACTATGTGTGTCTTAGAATGAATGAAATACAAGAAGCTAGTTGTTGTCATTTTCAGATGATCAAGATGTGTCACCTGGGACTGGAAAGGGTATTCCCAGGGAGTTTTGACTTTGCCTGACAATGGTTGCTGCTGCCAAGGACTTTCCAAGTTTGTGTCTCTGAATTAGTCCCTGGGGAGTTTCTGGTACTTGTGTGTGTGTGTGTGTGTGTGTGTGTGTGTGTGTATGCAAGGGGTGTGGTTAACAAAGATGCATTTCTCCATCCTGAAGATAATAATACAATTCTACCTTAATGATAACTGATAATAATAAGAATAGACAAAAAGAAGAATAGAATTAATAATCGCCGGCACTTTTACTGCAAAGGCCCAATTCAGGGATAGAGAAACTAGTTAAAGTAATGATGATGAGTATGTACATATTCAGTAACTTTAAAAATAGAGCAAATCTGAAACACAGTTTATTTTAGGGTCACATCCCCACATGCAAATGACATCTTTGATAGTGTCACGATAATTATTTAGCAAATTCAAGGTGGGAGGTGGAGGGAAGATGTGTATATCTGGAAGTACGGGTGTTCCCGTCTCCTAGTATACAGAAGTCCATGATGGTATTTACATTTGAAGCAGTTTAAAAACATCATGAGCACAACAATTTCCATCCTTTTAAATTTAGCAATCTAGAGGGATCATCTAAGAACCGATACTTCCTGATGTGACAAACTGAATGATTTTTAGCAATTCCTTTAATTCTGTGTTATTTCTTCTTTCACTGTTAATTCAAGTAAAAATAAATTTAATATTTATTAATAATAGCACTTACAGTATGATCCTTTAAAAATCTTATCTCTAATTTTTTTCTAAAGCATAGTCAATCCTGAGAGTTCAAGGTTATTACATTCTACAAAGTCGTGAGGACAAGTGAACCAGCAAATACTGAACCTAGTGAAATATGTTCTTAGGATTGGGTTCCTGTGAGCTTCTGGTCATAGCGTTTTCATCAACCCATCAACATAAAATCTAATTTTATGTGTGTTTCTGTTTAAAGACACCTTAGCACAGATTGCCACTATACTGGCATGAGTACTAAAACTCATGCCTGAATGAAGCTTATCTAACATGTGTTTTTTCACATTGTCATTTCTTGTTTGTGTGAAAATGAGGTAGAACTTCAGCACAGTGCTCAGAGTCATTGTAAATAGTGAGATCTCCAACGGAAAGCACACACGTGAATAGCATTGCACTAGGTGGAGTACACAGAGGACACTTACTTGGAGTATGAGCAATGACAAGGGAAGGCAGAACACTGCCTTGTTGGACTTCAGCTGGGAATGAGCAGGAGTTGGGGCTCAAGTTTTTCTTGGTCTCTATGTATCTATGAATGATCACAAAAAGCTCCATGAGAATTCCTTTGGGTAGTACAAGTAAGTTTTAGTGCATAGATAAATCCACAAATATAGAATTCATGAATAATCAAGATCCACAATATTTTTCAGTGAAAACTTACTTCGCTGTTCTTCTATCCCTACCTCTCAAACTACTTACCTGTACTGACAGCTTTCTATCCATAGAGAGATGTCTAAAATTGTACTTAGAAAGAATGGGCCATCACTATTACTTAGTGGTGAGAATTTTTATTTTAATTTGAAAACAAAACTGTGGTTAGTTGCATTCATTTTTACAGATACAGTAAAATCACTATTGTCAAAATTGATATGAAACTAGTATCAAAGATTACAAAGATGAAATTATAGGAAGACTTTTTGTTTGTTACCTCAATAGTATTTGTGTTGTTTCCCCCATTGCAATTCATCTTTAATGAGGGCATAAGGAAGTGATCACACACTGCTGGTTTTAGTATAGATTAGTACAAATTTGAGGGAGGAAAATTTGGTAAAATGCATCAAAAGTTTCAATGATTTCTGTGCAGTATTGCCAATTAGAAATTTATGTATATATAAATGGAAGAGTATTCAGAATGAAATTATGGCATTTGCTGGTAAATAGATGGAGTAGGAGAGTATCATGCTAAGCAAAATAAGCCAAACCCAAAAAACCAAAGACCGAATGTTTTTTCTGATATGTTGATGCTAATTCACAATAAGGGGGTGACTAGGGAAGAATAGAGTTACTTTATATTAGGTAGAGGGGAGTGAAGGGAGGGGAAGGGGTATGTGCGTAGGAAGGATAGTAGAGTGAAACAGACATTATTACCTTATATACATATATGACTACATGACTAATGTGATCCTACAATATGTATAATCAGAAAAATGAGAAATTATACTCCATTTATGTCTGACCTTTCAAAATGTATAGATGCATTCTACTGTCATGTACAACTAATTAGAAAAAATAAAAAAATTTAAAAATTAAAAAAATTGCAGTTTGCTTTTGACATAAGGCATTTTTTGAATATTGTATATTCTATAAATTGATGCATCCATTAAAAGAAAAGAAATTTTGCCAGTGGAATAATCACAGACTATTGCAATGCTGTTATGGTCATAAACATGTAAATTAAACCAGAAAAATAAAATAAAATTAAAGCAGAGAAAATGAAACAGGTTTTAGAAGCCATGTTCTTTAAGAATTTGGGTAACATCATTAATACAAGGACAAGGTAAAATGCCATACAGGCAGGTTTGTGAGTAAAAACGTTTTGAATGGTGTGTAATAAAAACATTGGCAGTGGTTGTGTCTGGGAGGTGAGATTCTAGGTAACTTTAATTTAAAAAATATTTCTAGGTGCAATTCACAATTTTTATAGCAGATATGTATCACTTCATGATGAACAGAAAGTGGATAATAAACATTATTTTTAAAAACTTCATGGTCCTTCAAGCTGGGTATGGTGGCACATGCCTGTAATCCCAGCAGCTCAGGAGGGTCCTGAGTTCAAAGCCAGGCTCAGCAACAGTGAGGCGCTAAGCAACTTAGTGAGACCCTGTTTCTAGATAAAATACAAAACAGGACTGGGGATATGGCTCAGTGGTTGAGTGTCCCTGAGTTCAATCCCTGGTAACACCCCCGCTCCCCACAAAAGGTACATGGTCCTTCCAGAAAACTTAACAATTTACATAAATGTAGACACCTTTTGTGGTTCTCGTCATTATTATTTTGAGGATTTCATATTTGCTTGGCACTTTCATAACTGTTGGCTCTTTCAGAATAACTTCAATACAACCTTATGAGGTAGATTTGATTATATTCAGTTTATGGATGAGAGTAGCTAGATTCAAAGAGATTAAGTATAAAACCCAAGGTCCTCCAGTTAGTAAGTAGGGGCAGAGTCAGGATTCAGACATAAATCTTGTTTTCATCCAGAAATGCCAATGTCAGTCTTGGGAGTCCATTGTTCTGCAAAGACCAATAGGAAATCCATCATTTAACTGCATAAAAAAAAAAGACATTTTCTGTACTGTATCTCATTTCATCCTCACAAGAACTCAATGAGTAAATGATATTACTACTGAATATGGTCCTTTATATTATTATAAGAAATTATAAAAAAATAAAAATAAGCAGAGGACAAGTAAAAAATAAATTCTAACCTGAAATTTTTTAAGAAAAGAAATTATTTCAATCAAAATATGTAATTTTCAATGAGCCACTCAATCATAAAACCAAAGTATTGTGTTCCTGGAACCTGTTGGACATTGGTCTAGGTACTGGTAGTATAGCAATTAACAAAACAAAATTTCTGCCCTCATCAAACTTTCATAGCTGGGTGCTGTAGGGCATGCTTTTAATCCTAATGACTCCAAGACTGAGGCAGGAGGATCAAGGTTCAAAGCCAGCCTCAGCAGCTTAGTGAGGTCCTGAACAACTTAGTGAGACCCTGTCTTAAAATAAAATATATACATGAAAAAAGGGACAGCAGGTATTGCTTAGTGGTTAATCCTCTGTGGGTTCAATCTTTGGTGCCAATAAATAAAAAATAACGAGAATATTTTCCTTCTTGTTTGTAGAGACAGACAGTAAGTAGAGCATGCATGACATAGAACATGACAATAAATGCTTTGAGTAAAATCAAAAGTGTGAAAGAACTTTCCCAATCTTATGATCTTTCTCCATTTCTGCGTTTGGGGTTTAAACACCGTGATTAAATTTGTCTTGAGATATATATGCTAGAAGAGTAGTTTTGGGGAGTAGATAGAGTGTAAATGGAAAATCAAAACCATAAATTGGAGATGCATATTAAATAGCGGAAGGGGATGTCGAGTGGTTACACTTATGGATCTGAAGATTATGTTAGAGTTCAGTCTGGAGCTGTAAATTTGGGAAGCATTGTCTTGTAGATGATATCGAAGTCATGAAATGTATGCAGTTATCTAGGGAGATGGTTCCCTGGTGCCAATGTTTACAGGAAGAGCAAAAGAGCAAGAGGTTCCAAAGGAGACTGAAAAGAAAGAGAAAAAAAAAAAAAAAGAAAGAATCCCAAAGATTCATGGTATTATGAAAATCATTTATAGTAGGACCGGAATTAGACTGTAGTTCTTCTGATTCCTAGCATTTGTGCCATTTCTGTTACTAAAGATTTTTACGATGCTTCTTTTCATTTTAGGCTTATCTTTTTGTCTCTAAAAGAGTTATTTAAATAATAATCGAAGTGGTGGATTTGCCAGATGGTAATTACTAAGATGACTTCCTTTACTCTTAAGTCTTCAGGGCACTGTTCCAGTTTTCTGTAACCTTCAAGCATATGTGTAAATAGTTCTGTGAGTTCATTATCTAACTCCCTGAACAGCAAAGCATGATATCACCCGAAGCCAACTCGCACTCTCATAAAATGGAGCAATGAACCGTTTACCTTATAGGACCTTTGTAAGAATCTCCATTGACTTATGGGGTCCTTCAAAAGGCATGCTTTGATATTTTTAATTTTTATAATTTTCACTTTTCCTTAGATGTATAATCTTTGTATGATAAATTTAATTTTAAATGCAATGAATTTTCACACCTGTATGTGCCCATCTGCTGAAGTCAAAATAGAGAAGTTTTCCAACATCCAGAAGCCACTTCCACGTCCTTTCCCAGTGGAAACCAACACCTGTCTCTTCCCTCCTTTGCTCATCTGACTTCGGTATTCACTGATCGGATTTGCCTATCCTTGAAGCATGTATATGGAATTTTATGTTTTGTACCTGGTTTTTTTTTACATGTACTGTAATGTCTGGGAGATGTATTTATGTTGTTTCTGGAGCATTTCTTTTTATGGATATACTGCAATTTAAGTACAGACTTTGCTGATGAGGGGCATTTGGGCTGTTTTAGTGTTTGAGTCTTATGAATAGAACAACTATAATGACCTTGCACTTATTTATCTTGGATGTATACCTGGAGTGAATTGGCAATCATACGTATGCAATGAGGAGTGGAATTACTGGATCATAGCAGAGGCTAGTTTGTGTTTTAAAAGGTCGAACTTGCAAGAAATGCAAATTATTATTGGGTGATATCATTGATGGCTTATAAAATAAGTAAATATTTTAGCACACAGAATACCATATTCTGTTCTAACTTTTGCATATTGCTCATGGGGGGTATAAATTGGTATAAGGTTTTAGGAAAGCACTTTGTCAGCCTATAGTAAGTATATCCCTTAAAGTTTTCATAGTACTTGACCCAGGGTCCTTTTTCTCTTTTCCTTTTTGGATTCTATCCTAAGGAAATATTGTTAAAAGTTTTCAAACCAAAGTATTACTGGAGAACTATTTGAAGTAGAAAAAAACAGAGGAAATGACCTATGCCCATCAATAGGGACTACTTGGCAAGGATCACATAAGTAAAACCTTCTCAATGGAATATTTATTATATTTTATCCCTATAGATATTAATAAAATATAATTTATCAATTTGTCAATCATTTATCAATAAATATGGCATTTTACCTATGAAAAGTTTATAGCAGTATGCAAATATGGGTTGCTGCAGTGCTAAATTTTGGGGGGGAGGTGGTACTTGGGATTGAACTCAGGGGCACTCGACTACTGAGTCACATCCCCAGACCCATTTTCTATTTTATTTAGAGAAAAGGCTCTCACTGAGTTGCTTAGGAACTCGCTAAGTTCTAAAGGCTGGCTTTTTGAACCTGTGATTCTCCTTCCTTGGCCTCTGAGTCACTGGGATTACAGGCATGTGTCACTGCATTCAACCTAGAGTGTTAAATTTTAAAAGAAAAACTTGTGTTCAGAATTCAAACACAACTTTGAAAAACAGCATACAACAAATACAAAGAGTGGAAAGTTCCAGGAAGACATATTGACAAAATACTAATGTTAAATAACAGAGGGCTTGATTATCGAGTGATTAGTTCCCTTTCTCTCTCTTAAGCTTTTCTGAAGTGGTTGACCTAGTTTTATTTAAAAATACAGCTTACTTAAATGTTTCATTATTTGAGTCTCCACTTGCATTGTTAGCTGAGGATGGAACCCAGTTAAAGTAGATTCCTGAAGTGAGATCAACAGAGTTCAAATCCCAAAGCTTTGGTTTTGTTGCTCCTGGGCTGTGTTATCTCAGGAAAGACCCAGTTCCTCTTCATTTTCTGAATATTCCTTGAGTGCCTAGCATGAGCTGGTCACTATTTAGCAAAGAAGAGAAAGTTCCCTGTTCTCAGACTAGCGAAGGAGGGAAGAGACACGTGTTGATATCCACTGGGAAAAGACATGGAAGTGGCTTCTGGATGTTGGAAAACTTCTCTATTTTGACTTCAGCAGATGGGCACATACTGGTGTGAAAATTCATTGCATTTAAAACTAAACTTATCATACAAAGGTTATACATCTAAGGAAAGGTGAAAATTATAAAAATTAAAAATATCGAAGCATGCATTCTGAAGGACCCCATAAGTCAATGGAGATTCTTACAAAAGTCCTTTAAGGTAAACATTCCAGTGTGTGTAGGATGGGCCCCTGGCACAGTGTGCAACTCCTGGCTCAGTGTGAGGCGCCGATATTGCTGGAAATGTGCAGGCCTCCGGAAGTGCTGCCTGATACTGTTATTGTCATTATTATTACTAGTTATTATTATTATTCTGCAGTTCCTCACTTCTTTCAGTTAAATAAATCATCTCCTTGTGAAAGAATAGTTTTGACAGAATGATAAAATTATTTCTTTTTTTTAATTTTTTTTTCTTTTTTATATTTTTTATTTTTAGTTGTAGATGGATATAATATCTTTATTTTGTTTATTTATTTTTTTAATTTTTTTAATTTTTTTATTGTAAACAAATGGGATACATGTTGTTTCTCTGTTTGTACATGGCGTAAAGGCATACCATTTGTGTAATCATAAATTTACATAGAGTAATGTTGTTTGATTCATTCTGTTATTTTTTCCCTTCCCCCCACCACTCCCACCCCTCTTTACCCTCTATACAGTACTTCCTTCCTCCATACTTGCCCCTCTCCCTAACCCTAACTCTAACCCTAACACTAACCCTTCCCTCCCCCCCATTATGTGTCATCCTCCACTTATTAGCGATATCATTCGTCCTTTGGCTTTTTGAGATTGGCTTATCTCACTTAGCATGATATTCTCCAATTTCATCCATTTGCCTGCAAATGCCATAATTTTATCATTCTTTATGGATGAGTAATATTCCATTGTATATATATACCACAGTTTCTTTATCCACCCATCAATTGAAGGGCATCTAGGTTGGTTCCACAGTCTGGCTATTGTGAATTGAGCAGCTATGAACATTGATGTGGCTGTATCTCTGTAGTATGCAGATTTTAAGTCCTTTGGGTATAGGCCAAGGAGTGATCCAGCTGGGTCAAAATGTGGTTCCATTCCACGTTTTCTAAGGAATCTCCACACTGCTTTCCAGAGTGGCTGCACTAATTTGCAGCCCCACCAGCAATGTATGAGTGTACCTTTCTCCCCACATCCTCGCCAACACCTGTCGTTGCTTGTATTCTTGATAATCGCCATTCTAATTGGGGTGAGATGGAATCTTAGGGTGGTTTTGATTTGCATTTCTCTTATTACTAGAGATGTTGAACATTTTTCCATATGTTTGTTGATTGCTTGTAGATCTTCTTCTGTGAAGTGTCTATTCATTTCCTTAGCCCATTTGTCCACTGGATTATTTGAATTCTTGGAGTAGAGTTTTTTGAGTTCTTTATAGATTCTGGAGATTAGTGCTCTATCTGAAGTATGATTGGCAAAGATATTCTCCCACTCTGTAGGCTCTTTCTTCGCATTGCTGATAGTTTCCTTTGCTGAGAGAAAGCTTTTTAGTTTGAATCTATCCTAGTGGTTGATTCTAGCTTTTATTTCTTGTGCTATGGGAGTCCTGTTAAGGAAGTCTGATCCTAGACCAACAAGGTGAAGATTTGGACCTACTTTTTCTTCTATAATCTGCAGGGTCTCTGGTCTGATTCCAAGGTCCTTAATCCATTTTGAGTTTAGTTTCGTGCATGGTGAGAGATATGGGTTTAGTTTCATTCTGTTGCATATGGATTTCCAATTCTCCCAGCACCATTTGTTGAAGAGGCTATCTTTTCTCCATTGCATATTTTTGGCCCCTTTGTCTAGTATGAGAAAATTGTATTTATTTGGGTTTGTGTCCGTGTCCTCTATTCTGTACCATTGATCTACCTTTCTATTTTGGTACCAATACCATGCCGTTTTTGTTACTATTGCTTTGTAGTAGAGTTGAAGATCTGGTATTGCAATACCCCCTGTTTCACTCTTCCTGCTAAGGATTGCTTTAGCTATTCTGGGTTTCTTATTCTTCCAGATGAGTTTCATAATTGCTTGCTCTATTTCTGTAAGGTACGTCATTGGGATTTTAATTGGAATTGCATTGAATTTGTATAGCACTTTAGGTAGTATGGCCATTTTGACAATATTAATTCTTCCTATCCAAGAACCTGGAAGATCTTTCCATCTTCTAAGGTGTTCTTTAATTTCTTTCTTTAGTGTTGTATAGTTCTCATTGTAGAGGTCTTTCACCTCTTTTGTGAGATTGATTCCCAAGTATTTTATTTTTTTCGAGGCTATTGTGAATGGGGTAGTTTTCCTAATTTCTCTTTCTGAAGATTCATCACTTATGTATAAAAATGCGTTGGATTTATGGGCATTGATCTTGTAACCTGCTACTTTACTGAATTCACTTATGAGTTCTAAGAGTTTTCTGGTGGAATTTCCAGGTTCCTCTAAATATATAATCATGTCATCAGCGAACAGGGATAGTTTGAGTTCTTCTTTTCCAATTCGTATCCCTTTAATTTCTTTGGTTTGTCTAATTGCTCTGGCCAGAGTCTCAAGAACGATGTTGAATAGAAGTGGTGAAAGAGGGCATCCCTGCCTTGTTCCAGTTTTTAGGGGGAATGCTTTCAGTTTTTCACCATTTAGAATGATATTAGCCATGGGCTTAGCATAAATGGCCTTTACAATGTTAAGGAATGTTCCCACTATCCCTATTTTTTCTAGTGTTTTGAGCATGAAGGGGTGCTGTATTTTATCAAATGCTTTTTCTGCATCTATTGAAATAATCATGTGATTCTTGACTTTAAGTCTATTAATATGGTGAATTATATTTATTGATTTCTGGATGTTGAACCAACCTTGCATCCCTGGGATGAAACCCACTTGATCATGGTGCACTATCTTTTTAATATGTTTTTGTATGCGATTTGCTAAAATTTTGTTGAGAATTTTTGTGTCGATGTTCATTAAGGATATTGGTCTGAAATTTTCTTTCCTTGATGAGTCTCTGTCTGGTTTAGGTATCAGTGTGATATTGGCTTCATAGAATGAGTTTGGGAGGGTTCCCTCCTCTTCTATTTTATGGAATACTTTGAGAAGTATTGGAATGAGCTCTTCTTTAAAGATTTTGTAGAACTCGGCTGAGAACCCATCTGGTCCCGGACTTTTCTTTGTTGGTAGGCTTTTGATGACTTCTTCTATTTCAGTACTTGAAATTGGTCTATTTAAATTGTTTATGTCCTCCTCGTTCAGTTTAGGCAATTCATATGTCTCTAGAAACCTGTTGATGTCTTCGAAATTTTCTATTTTGTTGGAGTATAGATTTTCAAAATAGCTTCTAATTATGTTTTGTATTTCAATCCTGTCTGTTGTGATATTTCCTTGTTCATTCGGAATTTTAGTGGTTTGGGTTTTCTCTCGTCTTCTCTTTGTTAGTGTGGCTAAAGGTTTATCAATTTTGTTTATTTTTTCGAAGAACCAACTATTTATTTTGTCAATTTTTTGTATTGTTTCTTTTGTTTCAATTTCATTGATTTCAGCTCTGAGTTTAACTATTTCCTGTCTTCTACTACTTTTGGTGCTGTTCTGTTCTTCTTTTTCTAGGGCTTTGAGCTGTAGTGTTAGGTCGTTTATTTGTTGAGTTTTACTTCTTTTATTAAATGCGCTCCATGAAATAAATTTCCCTCTAAGTACTGCTTTCATAGTGTCCCAGAGATTTTGATATGATGTTTCTTTGTTCTCATTTACCTCTAAGAATTTTTTAATTTCCTTCCTAATATCTTCTGATAAAATTATTTCTTATTGTTACGTTTTGCAGTAGGCATAATATATATTTAACCATTTTCAGCAAATGATGCAATGATGAGTTTTGGTGTTTCCAAAGCAAAGTACTACCAACTGGCGGTTTAAAACAGAAACAGAACAGACATTTATTCTCTCACAGTTTGGGATGCTAGAAGTTTGAATAAGTATCAGCAGGGCCCAGTCCCCTGGGGAGCCCCTAGACGGTGGTCCTTCCCTGCCTTTTCTAAGTTCTACCGCCTCTTGGAGTTCTTGGTCCTGTGGAAGCACAATTTCAGTCTCTGCCTCCATGATTTTACAAGGTTTGTTCCCTGCTTGTCTCTCTGTGTCTCCTCTTCTTCTAAGGATGCCAGTTATTGGCCTTAAAGCCACCCCGATTCTGGGATGATTTTATCTTGAAATCCTTAACTAATTACATCTTCAAAGCCTCAACTTACAAGGTCACATTCTGATGTTCTGGGTGGACATGAATTTTCAGGGATACTATTTAATCTGCTGCAGTGAATAACAATATTATCAGCGATATTGGTCTTGTGATTTTTAAGTCCTTAAATTAGATACACCTGATAAATAGAGCAATCAATTCCTTAACTGTGTAGATTACTGTGTGAAACATTGGTAGAACTGTAAATTATTAGTAGTGTGATTCTGAGGCCTATGAACCTGAAAAGTTAAGAAACTACATATCTTTAGATGCTTCAGGCTCCAATTTTGGAAAGTTTTGGGAGAACTCATATATCTTCTCAGGAACTGGGATCTGAAAAGGTGAAGGGTTATGTCTGATGTGAATTTACTGGAAAAACAGGAAATGAACGAGGCGCCTGAACACTGGACAGGATTTTGTTCTTAATCTCATTTCTCTTGATGATGTAGGAATTCTGGCAGTACATTATTCACACTAAATCCCTCCATAGGCCAGCGTTGATTGTTGTGCCTTGCAACTTTGCTGTTGGTAGGAGGAATTGTTTTCCCGGCAATGGAGATCTCTAAATTCTGATATCTCTGCTGAGGGAAATTCCAAAAACACTTGCGGTAAAATAAACAGAGGGGCTAGTTTCTGGCGATTGGCTTTTCTGCTGTGCTTTATGGTTGTATAAATCAGAAGTAATAAGGAAAGCATTTGGATCACAAGATCTTCACTCTCTCCTGACCAGGAAGCAACATGGGATTTAGGACTACAATGGAGGAAGAAGACTGACATCCAGTTACTCATTTACTTAAACAAAATAAATCATTGAACACCTCCCAGGTCCCGTGTGCTGGGCTACACATTGGGGATGCTACCGTGAGCCAGACAGGGCTCCTCATCTCAGTCCTGAGGCAGGTGGACTAGTAAACAAGCATTCAGAGTATGGGGAGCGTGGCGGCATGAGGGTGGCATGGGCAGGGGTTCCAAGATACAAGCAAGCACACAGTGCCCCAGCAGTGGAAGAGAGGAGGTATCTAATGTCACCTCCACATGGGGAGGAAGGGATGGCATAAAATTTTCCTGGGTGGAAACGTCAATCAAGCAGAGATTTATGGGATTGGTGGGGGCTCAGTTGCATTCTCTCAATAAACATATTTGTTAAAAATGGAGGAAAAGAACATTCGCATAAGCCGGGCCTGGTGGAGCACGCCTGTAATCCCAGGGATTTGGGAGGCTGAGGTAGGCAGGAGAATCTCAAGTTCAAAGCCAGCCTCAGCAAAAGCAAGGTGCTAAGCAACTCAGCAAGGCCCTGTCTCTAAATAACATACAAAATAGGGCTGGGAATGTGGTTCAATGGTCAAGTGCCCCTAGTTCAACCCCCAGTACGCCCCCCCAAATGTGCTCGTACACACAGCCTTCCATGCCTATGAGAAAAGTGTCGTCTGCACGTTTCTCCACATGACCACAGTTTGAATCAATAGGGGAATGCATCTTTGTTTGTACAGGGAAACAGAAATTTAGGGACTCTTCCGGAATTTATAGGCCAAAACACCACCGCCAGTGACTCTGCACCCGTATCACATTCTATAATGTGCTGTTTGGAAGAAAGCCCTGTGGTTAGTGATTTCCATTGTCATAGGTGTTCACCTAATCCTAGTTAATACCGTCAACAAAGATTTACTGGAGGCAGTGACAACTTTCATTATTTGATGAATCTGGGGTTTTATTCTAAAAATTAAAATATTTGAATGAACTTATGTCTTCAGAGTTGCTTGCATATGTATGATGGGCTTGGATTACTTTTACTTTTAAATAGAAAACAATGGTGAAGAAATTGACCTTTGGAAAATTAACTTGGCTTATGAATTGTGTGAAATATTAAAAATGAGATAGCAAAAATGGATGAAATGACAAATGTCCATAGTTAGCTTCCCTAGTGTTGTCAAATCTTAACATTTTTGACATACAGTCATATGCCATGTAAGGATGTTTTAGTCAACAACGGACAGTACTTATAATGGCATGAACATACAATGTAGGTGTGCAATTGGCTCTATCATCTAGATTTGTAGCATGCCCCCTGATGTTTGTGCAATGACTGAATGGCCTAAACAACTCATTTCTCTGCAGGTATACCCATTGTTAAGTGACACATGACTGTATTTGCTTCAAATAATTGCTTCTTAAGGAATAAACCATTACAGATTCAACTGAAGCCTCTTGCAAAGTCAGAGCACAAATTGTATGTGTCCTTATTTCATGGATGCAATATCTTTTACCTCTGAGAATTTTTAAAAACTTTTGCTTCCCTGCATTTTCTCTATTTCTTTGTCCCTTTAAAAATAATTGTATAGGACTGTTAATTATACTAGAAATATTGTTTTTTGAAAAACGGGTGATTCTTAATTATTTAATAGTGAAGAATAAAACTTAGGAGACCGCTGAAATGTCCAACGGGTGGACCCGGTTTGCTCAGGGCTGGACTTCAGTATTGAGTCGCTTTCAGTATTGAGCGCCTCGCAGAGCCGCTCACAGTCCGGTAGCTCTGTGTTCCTGCTCTGGGCTCCTCATTCTCCTGGAGAGTTCCAGACTGTTCTGGTCTCCTTCCTGGGCATCTTGAATTGACTTGCAGCTGCTGGGAGAACAAAGGGAGCCAGGCTCTTCCTTCTAGCAGTTTTGGTTCTTCCCTTGTCCCTCAGATGTGCCTGGTGTCCCAAGTCCAGCGTCTTTTGGTTCAGTGATTCCAATGATGAAGCTGTAGCCTTTGTGGCCCAGGGCATGAGTGGGCAGAGGAAGGGTGGTTATGTCCCTGGGGAATAGGAGAGGTCCCAGGAGCCCAGTTGCTCTTTGTGTATACTTCTAATCTGTCCTCTTCTTGGTTTCACTGGACCTACTATGCCAGAGGTATCTAGCATTTCTAATTCCTGCTTTCTGTCCCATTAGGGGTAAACTAGGAAATAGGACTAAGATTCGATTTATGATTAAATTACAAATTTCCCTCATTTTCTGTCTCTCTCCATCTATTCTACTCTCACCCTGCCTAATGATTTGACAGTTGCCTTCCTCTTGCTCCCAGGCCAGAGTATGGGCCCCTTACTCTCTCCATAGAATTTCAGGAATCTTTTCCCACATTCAAATAAATGGGAATATTTCAGACCCAATCTCTAAGTCAGCATGTGGCCTGGTTCCATTCCTGGTGGTGAGCTGGTGCCTGTGCCCTCTAAGGCCTGGAGCCTGTCAAATCCCTAGCTCCAGGTAGAGCAGGGCAGTAGGGGATTCAACCCTTTTGTAGGTGGGAAAACTGTATATACCCTTCCACTGGCTCTGAGCAGTGACTCTCGTCCTTGCTTCCCATGGTAGATGAATGGCGGTTTTAGGATAGTCACATAGTAGGCCTTCCGCTGTACTCCCGCCCCAGTGCCCGGAAGGCTCTTGCTGCATCTCTGTCCCTCATTCATCTCTGTCTCATTTCTTATTTGAGGGAGACCATCTTTCCCTGCTTTATTCCAGGCCACGTGCACACACACACACACACACACACACACACACACACACATACCACACGCTAGCACAAATGTATGTCTCTAAGCATTTCTGTCTGTTTCTACATGTTTCTGTTGATTCTTTTGTTTGGGATCAGAAGAACACACATACCATCTCCACAGAAAATCTAAATATCATTAAAAGTTAAGTTTATTTTAAGTTCATTAAAGATAAACAAAATAGCAACAAGAAGACACAAAGCCAATAACCTACGGGAACCACGTCCTTTCACTTGGAGAAAAGTGGGTAGGATTTGATTGGGTGTGATACAGATGGATTAACCAGCACACTGCATATGATCACATTTATATTTTCTAACACCCATCACAAATCTTAATTATTTACTGTGGGTCTACATCACCTCGTCAGGAAATCCCAAGACCTTCCTCACATTTTTATTTATGCCCCAAACATAAAAGATGAATGTCTAAAGACCTGGGGTTTCACTCTCCCTCAGAAGTCTTCCCAAAACTTCCAGTGCAAATAGAACAGCATTTTCCTGTCTCTGGAGTCTTTGAGCAATGTTTGGCCTACAGGCACACGAGAAGAGGGTTATAAGGTCATTCTCAACAGGCTTGGTGAGACAGACTGGCCTCTTTACTGCACACGGCTCTCCAGCCCTGGATCACTGCCAAAAACACAGAAGTTTCCCAGAAAGACAAACAGTGAGAAGTTCACCAAACACTTGGACTTTAATTTGCTTCTTGAAATGCCAGGCCATTTTCTTTTTCTGGCAGCAATTGCTGCTCCTCCTCTAACCTCACAGGCTCTAAATTGTAGTCTTACTATTGGCAACAATTTCCCCTGAACTTCATCAATTCAATTCAGCAAATATTTATTGAAGTATGCCAGGCCATGTCAGGTACAGGGAGGATAATGGTGAACACAGCACGGTTGTGGCCCTTAATGACCTCACTGTCTTATGCCAGCAGAGACAAACAGGGCTGCGCACCCAGAGATTCAGCACAGGTGGCAAAACTTCCTGATTTGAGCTCGATGGCCCTGGCTCAAATGTGCAGGACTTTCTGCTCACTGTGGCACCTGGAACGAATTGTTTAACCTCCTTATGCCTCAGTTTCCTCATCCATATAAAGAACAAAATAATCATACTAATGTGTATGTGTGTATGTGTATAAATTTCTGTGGAACTATTATATCTATGCATATGTATATATATACATGCCCTGTATATAGGTACATGTGTATATATATATACACACACATATATATATATATAGTGTGCATATACATTGATAGATTCACATATGTGTATGTATATATATAATTTATCTGTATTGTATATGCATCCAGACAAATATATGTACATATGTTATTCATGCTGGTTTTTGCATGTGGGTATTATAATATGTTATATATTACAATACATTAAAAAAGTATATAATTGAGGCTGGTAAACAGGAAACACTCCATAAACGTTAACTTCTGTTTTTATGTACATTTTAGCTACGTAACATGAAGGAAAAGTTGAACTGGTAATATTGGAAACATAGGATTTAGAGTCAGACAGCCCTGTGTTCAAAACCTTGTTCAACAACTCATAAACTTGGATAACCTTGTTTGCACAGCCCTCAAGTCCATTTCATAACCAATGTTCATTAAGTGTTGCTTGTGCTATTATTAATCCTTCTTAATATCTTTGAAACAAAGTTTTTGCATCTCCAAAATAAGGATTATACTATTTATGATGCAAAGTTTTTCTTTGTTTTGGAAATTATATCTGCATCTATAGTGTCTATATCTACTTATAAATCCTAGCATAGAAAAGCCCATCATAGGTAATGAATAAGCATTTTAAATAATATCTTCTCCAACTATGATTTTGATAAAAGTGTTCCCTATGTACTAGACTGTGACAGAAATGGTTTTCACCCAAAGTTTCTACTTTTCTTTTTTTTTTTTTTTTTTTTTTTTTTTTTTTGCGGTACCGGGGATCAAACTCAGGGCCTTGCACTTGCAAGGCAAGCACTCTACCAGCTGAGCCATCTCCCCAGCCCTCTACTTTTCTTTTCACAGAAAAGAACTAATCTAGGAAAAGATTGTGCCCAGCCAGGAGCAACATTTACATGCCTACTGTATCAGAGAGGGATCAACTGATTGGTTTTCACAGTGGAATATGAGTGTAAGTGATATGTGTCCAGGTGATCGTGGTTAAGATGTGTGTGTCACTTTTATACTCTGTTGTCCAACCTACTGGCTGGAAGTGGAGGACTCAGATCTTTGGAGGTGGCAGAACCAAAAGATGGAGAGAGCCTGGTTTCCTGAATGACTGTGTGGAGGAGAGTTGCCTACAAGCAGGGAGACCCACATTACATTCTTAATTCTGTGTTAAATCACTAAAATTTGGGGGATTATTTGTTATGGCAGCTAATATTACCAAAAAAAAAAAAAAAAAAAAAAAGAATAAACTAATGCTGCTGAAATTTCCAGGAATGAACCAGAGACAGGTTAAATTTAGAATATATCAAAAGCCATTTTAAAGATCAAGTTTAAGGGCTGAGAGTATTAAATAGAGAGAAGGAGAAGGGAACAGAGGAGATGCCATCAAAGAGAAGAGTTTGATCCAGGCCTTGATAGCTGTGGACATGAAGCAAAGTTCAGGGAGGTATTAAAGGCAGAAGAAGCCAGAGCGAAATGGGGATGGTGTTCAGTAGAGAGTGAATAACTCCTTTAATCTTGTGGTTGAGTCTATAAAGGAGAATAGTGAGAATTAAAGTTAGAAAGATAGATAGAATTCAATTTGAGAAGGAACTGAAATGAGAAACCAGTGCCTGATTTTATTTTACCAGCAATGGAGAGCTGATCATTTTCAAGTAGAGGAGTGATAGACCATATTCACAACCAAAGAAGATTTACTTGGAAGTCTTGTGAAAGATGAACTTGAGGCGAGAGGGACGTGAATTAGAAGACTAGTGTAACAGTCTAGAGAAGATGCCAGCAGAATGTAGACTAAAAAGTATAGCTGGCTAGAAATGGACTGGATGAGTGTAAACTACATGCTGGAGATGGATGATGGATACTGTCAATTGATAGGATTTGTGGGGCAAAGAGACAAGAGCACAAAATACAATCTTAGATTTGTTAAGTTGGGTCACTGAGAGGATGATAGTGACATTAATAAAAGTGAGAAAGGGAGGCTAGGCCAGAGCAGGAAGTGGGGGACGGATGACTTTATTTTGGACCTTAGTGTTAGGATATTTGTGTGGGAGAGGCTGTTGATGTGGACCAACAGGTGGTTGTTGGTTTGGGATTAGAGCTGAGGACAGAGCATTTAGTCAGATCAGTTATATTTCTTGTGATGGTGGATGTACAAGGGATACTTGATCAGGGGGTTCAGAGATTGAACAAATGGGACTGAAGATACACAACAACAACAACAACAACAAAATACCATGGACTGGTGGTTTAGCCAACAGAAATTTATCTTCTTCAGTTCTGGAGGGTCCATGATCCAGGTTCCAGCTTTTGTTCCCTGGTAATGGTCACCTTTCTGTCCTGCAGACAGCTGCCTTCTCACTGTGTCTTCATGTCGCAAAGGGAGAGGAAGAGGAAGCCAGCCTTCTGGGAATTCTTCTTCCAGGAACACCAGCCTCGTCATCATCATCAGGGACCAGCCCTCGTGATTTGTTTAGCCTCATTCACCTCCCCAGGGTCTCATCTCCAAATGTCACCATGCTGGGGATTTGGGCTTCAACACACAATTCCCAGGGGGATACAGTCAATCCATAGCACACAGGTACCAAGTCAAGAGGAAATGAAGGAAGATAGAGTCTCAAAGAATCTTTCTGATGAAAGTTGTATTAGAGGAGGTAAAAGTGATTGAAGTTGGAAGTATTCAGAGGCTCCATAATGTGCATAGAAAGAAACAGGTAGCTATTTCACACCTCAATGGTCAGTAGGGATATGTCGCATGTGGAAACGCTACTGCTCTATCTTTGGAGATGGGAAGTGTTTGTCAAACCAGGAATTGAGTGCTGGCCACACCTGGTTTAGAGTTAACTTCTCATACAAGAGAAAAACCAATTTTGAGACTTTCAATGCCAGATATAGTTTATACAATTTATAGAGTGTCTATGGCATGCTTTCCTGGCTAGATAATAATAATAAGATGGTGATTTTTATTTTCTGTTCATTTTTTGTTTGTATATTTAGATTTTATAATTGGCCTATGAACTGTTGTGACTTAGAAGAGTCCCTAGGGGTAAACCTTACCTCTTAGTGCGCACCAAGGATGGAGAGCGGGTACCTCAGAGTTTACCCCGGATAGAAGAGAGATCAGGGTCTGGGAGGAAATCAGCCCCCTGGCATCACGCCCACCCCTCCACTCTTGAGCTAGGCCAGGTCCATACCTATCCTATGTTATTATGAAGGCTTCTGAATAGGCACTCATACATGTCTGACTGTGTCTAGTTCTACCTCTATGTCACGTGAAAAACCAGAATCTAGATTAGGGGTCACCCATTTCTGTAAAGTGCCGGACAATATTGAAAACTCTGCAGGCCATAGGTCTCTGTCAGAACTATTTAAATAGGCCATTGCAGCATGAAGGTGTTATAGGAAGTATCTGAATGAGCATGACTGAGCTCAAATAAAATGTGATGTGAGAAACCATGTGGTGGGTCTGCTTTCACAGCCCTGCCCTGGGGCGACCTCCCTGCTCCTCACATATCGAGTAGCAGAGGCTGAGTGAGGTTGAAGGACACACTACAAGCGAGGCCATGATGAGGGGTCATCCATTCATTTCTGTTTTCCCTTACTGCACCCCGTCCATAGCCCGTCTTTCTCCTGATCTCTCAAAGGTTTGTTCTGGTGCTTTGTACCTGCTCCAAGATTAATCGCTTGTTTATCGACTGGAATTATGTGCTCTCTTCTCAAACCAAATGCTTTGTATCTTCTTTAATGCATTATCTTCTTTAATATTCAAGACAGACCTACAGTGTGGAAATTATCATTCTTTGTAAAATTATCATCTTACGAAGAAGGACATGGAAGCTTGCGATCTTTCCGAAGACCCCGTGTTAAATAAGGCTCTTCATGGTTCTTGTTGGCTCAGGCTGCTTGACCTCTGAACCGTCATGGATTCTTCCCTTTCTCTCGGACCCTGCAGTCAATCCACTGTCAGTCAATCGGTTCCACCTTCAATACACATCCAGGATCCAGTCATTTCTCATCACCTCGCTCAGACTGTCCTGGCTGGAGACAATGTCCTCTGTCCCCGTCATGGCCACCATGATCATCGAGTTCATCTTTCTGCCTCAAGCTATTGGGCACTGATCCCACCACTGCGCTGGGGGAGGTGTTCTAAAATGTGAGAGAGATCATGACACTTTGCTGCTAAAGCCCATTTGCTAGGCCCGTTATCTCATGGCCACCCCCGCCGGGGCCCACACAATCTGCCCCTCACCTCTGTTCTCCTGCTCCTCTCCCCTCTCACTTCGCACCTACCGCCTGGGCTTCCTCGATGTTCCTGGACAGGGCAGGCACGGCCCCTCCAGGGCCTTGTCTCCAATCCGGCCAGTCTCCTCCCTGCTTGGCTCCCCGCCCCCACCCACAGAGTCACATGGCTTGCACACTCTTGATTCTGGTCTCTGTTCACAGGTGCCTTCCCCTGCCCTCCACTCCCCTCTTCCCACCCACCAGCTGTTGGCTCGTTTTCTCCCAGGGCACTTGCCACTCGGACCTACTGTATAATTTATTTGTTATGCTTGCTGGGAGGACCCCCTTCCCCCACTCCAACCAACTAAAGTCCTTTGGGCTAGGAATCTTTATTTTTTGACCTCTGTTTCCCTAGTACCTTGAGCAGTGCTGAGCACTTAGTAGATGCTGAATAAATATTTGTTGAATAAATTCGCAAAACTGTCTCCTTTATTTTAAAGCTACCATTATTTTTTGTTTCTTTTTAATTATACATGACAGTAGATTCCACTTTGATATAATTATATGAGCATGGGATATATCTTATCTAATTAGGAACCCATTCTTGTGGTTGTAGATGATGGTGAAACCCACTCTGGTGCATTCATGTATGTATGTAGGAAAGTTATGTCAGATTCATTTTAATTACTAAGTATTGTGGCCCAAGAAACGAGAGATTAAAAATGAATAAGTGAAGCAAGAGACTCCTCTAATAGTTGGAGAGCTCACTGGGGGCTGGGCGTCTCTAAGCCTGTGAGCAGGCCTGGGATAGAGCAGGTGCACAGTTAGTGCTTGCAGAGTTAAACCACGTCCCGCAGGCACCCGTGCTGACATTCGCTAGGCCCTGTTACCCTATAAAATGCTTCCCTCCGGTTTTGGCCCATCATGACCACAATTACTTCTCTTAGCCAAAAAAAGCCCTTTGTCCCTTGGCTGAGGTTCAGACCCTGCTGCTTTCAGCAAGACTGGGCAACAAAAAGGAGCTTCAGAGGGAAGGACAACAGTCACTTTCTTTCTGCAGGATTCTTCCCAGGCTGCTTGAACCTCCCTCCATGTCTCCCATTTTTAAATCTTTTTACTTTCTTTGCTCTGCAGGATTCTAGCTGGCAGCCCAAAGAGGAGATTCTGGCTGGAAATTATAAGGACAGTGGGGTTTCCTGGGGAAAAGGGGCTTTTTATGAAAGATATTCTAGAGCTCAGATGTTAGGGCAAAATCAGGGAAAAATAGCAATTTGATACTTACAGTTCTGTAGCAGCAAACTGGTCTGTGGAAAATTAAGAGGGAAGACAAAGCCCTGAGGAACCCTACTGCTCTCTCCCCCACCTGCAATCCTGTAGGTAGAGTCCTGCGCACAGCATGGAATGACAGGCAGAAGCCTCAGGCATCAGCCCTGCCACTTAGGGGTTGTGTCCTCTTAGGTCAGCTGCTAGGCTCTTCTCAGCTTCACGATATTACCTGTAGAATGAATGTGAAATGCAGGCTTCCAGAATGTCCTGAGAAGTGAGCAGGAAGCTTCGTCATCTTCATGAAATCCTTTCTGATTTTTCTTTAACAGTTAATCTTTATACATGTGATAAAAATCTCAGTACTACACACACACACACACACACACACACACACACACACACACACACGGCCTGTAGTTGAAATGAACTGTTCTCCAGAGAGACAGAAGTAAAGGCATAGACAAACAGTCAGGCAGATAGATAGGTACATAGTTAGATGAGAGGCGAGGGTATTAAGGAACCTGGCCCCTGCAGTCATGGAGGCTGAGAAGCCCCACGAACAGGCCATGCGAAAGCTGGAGACCTGTGCATGCTGGTTGCATGGGTCAGTGCCAAGTCGAATGGTCTCAGAACCAGGCAAGCCAGTGGTGTAGCTCTTGGATGGAGGCCCAAGGCCTGAGAACCCAGGGACCACTGGTGCAAGTCCTGGAGTTCAAAGGCCAGAGAGACTGGGGTTCTGATGTCCAAGGGTTGGGGAGGAGAGTATCCAGCTCCATGAGAGAGAGAGAGAAAAGGAGAGAGAGAGAGAGAGAGAAAGAGAGAGAGAAAGAGAGAGAGGGAGAGAGAAAGAATGAATTTGTCTTTTCTTTGCTTCTTTGTTCTATCTGGCCCCCAGCCAACTGGATGGTGCCTGTCTACACAGAAGACAGATCTTTCCATTCAGTTCACCAACTCACATGCCAATCTCCTCTCATGGACACCCCAGAAATGCTCTTTACCAGCTATCTAGGAGTCCCTTCATCAAGACAAGTTGCCACCCGATTTTTACCATCTCCCTGACCAGTCAGCTTCTGGGTTTGTGTTGCACCACGGTTGTGAAGATGTTCCCAGCAGGGGAGGCTGTGTGGAGAGTGTAAGGGGACTCTGCTTTATTGGCAACTTCCCGTCAGTCTAAATTACTTCAAATAAAACTTTTAAAAGTTAATTGCTGTTGATTTTTTCCTCCCATAATACCTTTCAAATGCTTATTCACAAGACCCAGCACAGAGTTGGCATTTACAAAGTTTTTTTTTTGTTATTGTTTTTTTTTTTTAGTTAAACATGACAGTAGAGTGTATTTTGACATGTCACACATACATGGAGTCTAACTTGTTCTAATTAGGATCCCATTTTTGTGGCTGTACATGGTGTGGAGTCATACTGGTTGGGTATTCATACATGAACGTCGGAAGGTTATGTGTGATTCATTCTACTGTCTTTCCTACCCCCATCCCCACTTCCTTCCTTTAATCTCCCTTTTACAAATTCTTTCTGCCCAGACTATTCAAATACGCAGCCTGTCTTCTTAGCTATTCTTATTCCATCTCTAAAAATGTTTAAGGAAAAGTAATTTTTTTGAAAGTCCATTTTACGCTTGGCATTTTGTATAAAGTTCTCTTAGTTAATACCAGCAAACCCATCAGGCATAAACTATGAGCTCCCATTTTACAGATGAGAAAAATGAACCTGAAAAAGCTTGATCTATGTGCCTGAGGGGGGCAGGATGGAAGTAGCAGAGAGCAAGGATTTAAAGCAGACTTTAACCATTTCATCCATTCATTCAAAAAAAATTGCCAGGAACTCTTCTCAGATCTTGAGAGATAGTCATGCACAAAACACATGCATCCCTGCCATCATAAGGTTTATTGTCTAGTGATAAATACAGATGATAAAGAGTAATCAGAATTTTAAAATTCACCAGGCCCAGCCTGGTGAATAAGCATTTGGAAAGTATTATGGGAGGAAAAAATGAACAGCAATTAATTTTTAAATTAACTTTTAAAAAGTAACACATGGGCAGAAAGGACCAAGAGTATAGAGAAGGGACATTGAGAGATGGTGGGTGGAGGGGAAAGTTTGTAGCAGGAAAAAAGACACAGGTTGTAGCAGCGTTGAGGGGGCAGTGGAAGAAGCAGATGTTTGGGGAAAGAATTTTCCAGGTGGAGAAGCAGCCAGGGCAAAGGCCCTCAGACATGGGGCACGTGCCTGGCATGTGTGCGGACAGTGCAGGCGACCGGTTTGGCTGGAGCAGAGTAAGCACGCAGGGGAGGGCAGATCACAGAGGCCCAGGGCAAGGCAGGGACTTTGTGAGGACTTTGGTTTCTCTCTGAGTGGGAATGAGGCCACCTCAGGGCTAGCAGGGCAGTGGCTTGAGCTGACTCAGGTCATTACAGGTTCTCTCTGGCTGTTCAGTGGAGACTAGGCTGAAGGGGTCAAGGGTGGAAGCAGGGAGCAGTACTCCAAGAAAGAGACGATGGTGGCTTGGGCCTTGTGGTCACAGCAGGGGAGATTTTCCCCTAACTGCATCTCTACCTGCCTCTCACCCAGTCTCGCCATATCTCTGTGAGAGTTTGCAAACCTTCAAACATTTGCAAAGGGCTCACATGCAAAGTGACTTTTCTGCCCACTCCTCTGCCCATCTGGTTGAGAGCCTGCTCCTTCTCACAGGCCCATCCATGAACTTCCAACCTCCTGCTGGCTCCTTGGGGCCCAGGCTTACCCTTGACAACCCACCTTTCTCTCTTGCCTGCCTCTGCAGATTGGTTGTCTTGAACCTCTCAGACATGTGTCTCCCCTGATTTGTTGTCTGTTGTGAAGCCAAAGGACTGATTCACAGATAGAGCAGAGTGGGACCTCCTCCCACCCATCGAAACCAAGAGGTTGGCAAACTGACTCCCAGTGTCCAGGTCTGCCAGCTGGGGATAATCAGCACTTGTCTCAACGAATGTCATACTGTCCAATAAGAGAACACACAAGAAGTTACGTGGCAAGCAGAGCATTAGGTGGGAAGGAAAGGAAGGAGGGAAGGAATAGGTTTGGTGCACACTTCCTGTCAAGTCCTTGTCTCCAGGATGTTAGGAAATCCTTACGAGGACTCCAAGGGAGGTACCGTCAATTCCCCGTTCACGGACTGCCTGTCTGCTTGCTACCCCAGCCTCTAAAGCTCAAAGATGCTCCATGTCTGGAGAAGACAATAGATTCTTTGTTAAAAAAAAAAAAAAAAAAAAAAAAAAAAAAAAAAAAACACACACAAAACAATAAAAGAAAAACTTGATTTCTTGGGCCTGGGTGTGACTGAGTCAGCAAGTCAAACCAGCAGATCCCCAGAGCCTTGGCTATGATGTAGCCACCCAAGCCGGGATTTCTCACAGACTCATTCTGGGCCCTTCCCCTTGGCCCACGTAGAGAAGGGGTGTGTGAGTGCTTTCCCATGACACCAAAATTCAGCTGAGCAGAAGGGCTTGTGACTTGGGGCTGGAAAGACATTGACAACAACCTGGTAATGGAATCCGTTTGACTCGACCAGCCCAGTGTGGCAGGTTGGGGCAAGAACCCCATCTAATGATAAAAGAGCTCCTTTTCATTGAGAGTGGCTCAGTATTCTCACACCCTGGAAAGGGGCAGGGAGCATGGGCAGGTGGACAGGGCCTGGGTTGCAGGAACACACTGGGAAGGTGAAAGCATATGTGACTCACCCCGCTAAAAGGCCATCCATGGCTGGTTGGCACCCTCTCAGCATTTGACACACTGGAAGTTCTCTCTTCCAGAATATGTCTTCCCTTGCCAGAGTCTAGAAAAGAGGCTGAAGAAATTGGCATCTTAAAAGCCCATGCCTTTTTCCCCTCCATTCAACCGTGGAAACTTTCTGGGAGCTGGTTAGAGGTATGTATGGTCAGGACCAATCTTATGTACCATCTTAACTAGACAATAGTGTCCAGTTATCTGGTTAAACACCAGTCTAGATGTGGTTGTGAAGATATTTTGTAAAGAAGATTAATACTCACAGTTTATTTTAAGTATAACCTTCATAATGTGGGCCTCATCAATCAGTTGAAGGTCTTAAGTGTAAAGACTAAGGTTTCTTGTAGAGGAAGAAATTCTGTCTCCAGATTGCAGAGCGGAAATCCTGAGGTTCCATCTCTCAGACTCCAGACTACAACATCACCTCGACCTTAATCTCCAGCCTGTCTCCTCATCCTGTGGAGTTTGCACTTGCCAACTCTCATGTTGGTGTGAGTCAATGTCTTAAATTACTCTTTTCATGCCCTCTGTACATGCATATGTGTATACGTATAAGTGTGTGTGTGTGTGTATCTGAACTACTGAGATAACTTGGGGACTCCTGAAGTCTTTCAGGCTTTTAAAATCCACTGTATTGCTCATTTACCCATAAGTATTCTAGAACCCTAACTTGAGTAGTTCCTGAATGCCCATCTCTAATCAAGAAGCAGGATGTGGCTAAAAAGTAGAATCTCAGCCAGTGAAGTTAACCTTTGCACTTCTCCAGCAGCCTCTCTGGAGCTATGCGTCTCTGCTTTGCTTCTGGTTCTTCTCCCAGATTTCTGACTGAGGTGATAGTCTACTTGAGTGATACATATTGAATTTCAGTTATCTCTGAGTAACGTTGGAGTAATAATTTGTTCTCTCATTCATCCAACCATCCGTCTCTCCATCCATCCATCCACCATTCATCCATCCAAAATAAATTCAGCTCCCTTCACCTATCAGCTCTTGTTCTGGGTGCTACTAGAGAAGGGCACACAGAGCGCAGAAAACCTGTTGGGGTGGGGTGGTCTGTGGTCTATAACGATCCTGCCCTTGAGGACCATGGGAAGAAATTCTATCTTTCCAGGGTCCTCCCTGTAGACCTCAGCCCCATGCTCTGGACTTTTGGCCTGCACATGATATGATGTGCAGCTCTGCAGCTGACCACCATTGTCATCCGTGGCTACATGTCTCTGCTCCATCCTGAGAGTCCAGGACCTCAGAGTTCCGCAGAGAGCTCCCCCTGGTGATTTTAGCCACCTCCTCCTCCCATGCCTCTCCAGAACTGTGTCTAACAGTGGGGGCCGATGTTGGCCCATCTTCTACTCTAAACCTCAGGCTGTCTAATTAATGACCATATTTTTCTGAGTGGTGGAATATTCCTTTTCTTCAGGTGTGACCCTTTCAAGGACTGACCCCAGCAGTGCTCTAGGCTTTTAAAAGCCCTGGGGAAGGGACATCTGGAGCCCATAGCCTCTGGAGGGCTCCCCCCTGGGCCTCACTGCTGCTGCCTGGCTCTGGGCCTTGGCTCTTGCTACTCATAGACCACTAAGGTCCACTTGCCTCTGTGTGTAGTGGTGCATGACGGGCTTTGTTTCACTCACTTTTTTCATTTCTGTGATCCTAAGACCTACCAAGAACAATTAGAAGAGTAAGAGTTTACTTGGAGTAAGAGTTTACTCAGTCCATAAATGGACAACTCCATCCTTTTGGGGTCCAAAGTGAGGAAGTCCATCATGGCAGAAAAATGTGGCAGAGGAAAGAGACTCAAGGCTTCAGGAAGCAGAGAGAGCTCTGATCAAGAAGGACAAAATATAAGCCCCAAAGGCACACCCTCAAGGACCCTTCTCCTCCAGCCACACCCTACCTGCCTATAGTTATCACCCAGTCAATTCTTATCAGGGGATTAATTCAAGAATCTTATAGCTCAATCATTTCACTTCTAAATTTTCTTGCATTGTCTCACACATGAGCTTTTGGGGGACTCCTAATCTAAACCATAACAGATTTCCTGGTCCTTATCTTCCCTTCAGGATGTGATTTCATGTCTCCCCCTTGGGAAAGAGATTAACATGGAAACCAAAATTTAAAAAATGGGGTAAGTGCCACAGATAGGCAGCTTCAGTGTTCTGTACGGTCTCCTGAGTCAAGGGTTGTGAATGGGTCAGCTTCAGCAAAGGCTTCCTGGTAAAGGGGTTGTTATAAATGAGATTTGAGTGGTCAAAAGGGAGAGTCAGATACTAGAGGGTAAGGAAGAACATTTGGAGTGAGTGAATACCAGCTGTAGCAACCCGGTCATTATATTCAGATATGGTCCCAAACCTGGAATCAGTTCAGGAGCACTGGATAGGAGGGAGAACGGTGGGAGGGAAGGTCAGAAAGGTCAGCTGGGGCTTCTCCTGCAACATTTCCACTACCATGAAGAGAGACACCTCAGTCCACTATGGTTTCTTCTCTACTGATGGTATTTCCTGCTTCCCGGGCAGGTGGATGGGTAGGTTGGACACATTTCAAATCAGTTTCCCTTTTTGACCCTTCAAATAATGAACCAGTTCCTGAAAATTTGCATTGTAAAATCCTATGGGGACTCAGACTTCATCCCTCAAAACCTATACCAGGGAGGAAACAAGAGGGGGTAAAACACATGCAAAAGATGGCCATTGCCTTAGAGCGAGGTGCTGTATGGTAGCTGATTGAATTCGTGGCTCTATGTTCTATGTTTACTTTTGCTTTGTTTTACTACTTTAATATTATATTTTAGAAAAAATTATATTATTATATTATTTGAGTTAGATCCTGGTTCCAATTTCTAGGTTACAGAAAGAGAAGCACCTCCAATTGGAAATGGTCTTGGGCTGTCACAAGGCTGGATTAGGGAATGATAAAGCCATGCACCAAGGTCTCAGGAATACAGGTGATTTCTCTGCCAATGGTAAGAAGGCTAATGAATTTGTTCTTTGTGCATTTGTAGCATTTGTTGGGGTGTCTTCTTTGCATTCCAGAAAATGGAAGGAAATTCAGCAACACTATTGTAATGTGGCTGAGGGTCCCAGGGAGCTGTGTGTTGAGCATAAAATATTCTTCATTTTAAGCATCTGCATCCTCCCCTTAAGCAGGCTGTTAGTGTGGCAATCATGTCCCTCTCTCTCTCGCAGCCCAGGAATTGAAACACAATTTGGCCTCTTTGTCATTTTCAAAAATCAAATCTGCCTAGGGACCAAGTTCCAGCAGCAGCTGTTTTTGCTTTATGTTTAATTTAAATACATTTAATTTTGAGACTTGTATGTCTCCAGTGATTTTTTTCTTCCTCTGGTAGAGCAGGCTGCAGATATGTATCCTTCATTTATACAGAGCAGTCCTTTCATTGCCATGGAAGATTTTTTTCTTTTTAGGATAAAGCTATATGAGTTAAGATCATCATAGTTATTCATTATCTTAGTACTGAAAATAGCAACTGGATACCAAATACTGGACATTAAATCCTTACTTTTTGGTGAGCTGTATTTTAAGAGGTTTACATACATTTTCTCATCAGGTTTTACCAGGTTCTTATGTAGACAGGGAAACTAATGTCCAATTTGTGGATGAAGTTCCAAGAGGAGTAAGTGATATGCCCATCTTGTCAGGCCTAATGAATAGGGAAGCTGAGAGTTTAACACCACATAAGGTATGTTAGAAATCATGTGTGAAATATTACATATGTAGATATAATATTACACATACAGATGTGATAATACAAATACAGGTGTGTGGTACTACATATACAACCATCAACTTACAGTGCTTGGTCAAGGAGAGTTGGTCATGTCATGTCATGTCGTGTGGGTGAGAATTCTGGTCAACTGAATTTTTTTTTTGTCAGAGTGAAGATGAACAGGCATGATGTATTTAAACCCCTGCTCTGCCACTCTCGATGTTACATATGCAGATGGCCTTCAATTTACAATGGCTCAACTTTATGATAATGCAAAAGCAGAGCACGTTCAGTTGAAAGTGTACTTGAAGTTTGAATTTTGATCTTTCTCCAGGCTAACATTATAAAACAACCATTATAGTTTGCATTTCCAGGGTACCATGAGATATTCAATACTGGTTTATAAAATTGGCTTTGTGTTCGATGACTTTGCCCAGCTACAGGCTCATGCAAGTGTTCTGAGCATATTTAAGGTAAGCTAGGCTAAGCTATGATGTTCAGAAGGTTCAGTATATTAAGTACATTTTTGACTTAGGATATTTTCAACTTACAATGGGTGAACCAGGACAAGACCCCATTGTAACTTGAGGAGCATCCACGTCTGTGTGTATATCCATATACTCCATGGCTTTCAAACTTTGACCTCATTTCCTTCTTACCTCTCTCTTTCTCTCTTCTCCACTTATTCTCACTCTCAGTGTGTTTGCTCCTTCTGATGGCTGTATCTCACTTCTCTTTCTGAATGCATGCTTTGATTTTGGCAAATCTCAGCAGTTCTCAGAGTCTTACAGATTTTCTGAGCCTTGGTTTCCCCATTTCACATGCTGGTCGATGCTAACAACAGTTGGAGATCTACGTGGTCACAGGTTATTGTAAGGATCAAAATTAAATATGAAGATGAATGTAGGATGTGGGGGAAAAGGAACTCTCATACACTTTTGATGGGAATATAAATTAGCATATCTACTAGAAAATGGGTATAGCAGTTTCTCAAAAAACTAAAAATAGAACTGTCACATGATCCAGGCATAGACCAAAAGAAATGAAAGTCAGAATACAAACGATGCCCCTGCATCCCCATGTTTACCATGGCACTATTCACAATCACCATGCTATGGAATCAGACTCGATGCCCATCCACAGATGAATGGCTATAGACAAGGTGGTCTAAATCTACACAATGAAGTGTTATTCAGTCATAAAGAAGAATGAAATCATGTTATTTTCAGGAAAATGTATGAAATTGTAGATTATCATGTTAAGCAAGATAAAGCCAACTCAGAAAGACAAGTATCTTATGTTCTCTCACATGTAGAAGCTAGGAAAAAAAAAAAAAGGCAGGGGCTAGGGAGCAGACATGAAAGTAGAAAAACTACTAGGGGAGGGGAGTGGGCAAGGTAGTGTGGAGTATGGGTAAAAGTGTGTGGAATGCCACAATGAAACCCATTAATTCATATAATTAATAGGCACTGATAATTAAATTTTTAAAAGATGTATGTGAAAGCACTTTATAATATCATGCTTTTTAAAACACTGTCATGTTCTCAAGGCTGCAGGTTCTCTGGATGAGGGCTTATCCTTCAGGACAGCCAGCGAAGTAAGGAAAAGAGGAATCCCTGCAAAGTCAGCTCCAGAGATGTGCAGGAGTTCAGAGGAGTTCATCTGGAACCTGGGGGAGGAACCTGCTTCTGCTCCAGAATGTCCACCGCAACACCTCTGTCCTGCTTGGTTTAACTTGCTGTTACCGATGAACGTTTCCCTCCTGGTCTCCAGCCTTGCTGCCTTGGCTGCCTCACACCTTTTGCTATCTCCTGTCTCCCACTCACAGTCTTCACTGTCTGAGTTCATTCTGATTTCGTTTCTACCACTGAATCTCTTTATAGGTCTCACATTCAAAATGCCAAGGGAGAAGATTCCATTCGTGATGGTGGTGTGCTGGGAAATGTTTAATACTGGATCTTAGTGGGAAGTTGGGTGAGGTTGGAGGAAGCCCTGATGCTTAATGCCAAATTCTGTGGTGTGAAGATTTTCACTATGGATGAATTCAGGGTACCAGTATGATGTCACCTGGCTCCCCTCCCTTCCCCTAGTAGTTTTTGGGTCTCCTAAGATGGTGGGAGCAAGCTCCGTCTACCTACCATCATTTCTGTAAGCTGCCTGAGTTTCTGATATGCCTAGGGGTTAGTCATCTTGAACTGGGTTCCTATCCTGTTCCATTTAGCTGAGACCAAGATATGCGAGTCACATTTAACTTCTTTCAGAGTGTCCTGTGGATCTGGGCAGTCTCTAGCAAGTATTATTTGTCCAACTCTCATTGTGCAGATCTCCCTGAGATTCCTCTCCCTAAAAAATTAAGGAGAAAGATATAAAGTGAGGATAAATACATACAAATTAAGGAGTGACTAATGTCCCTGGAGAGGTTAGAAAATGTGAAATGGAGGTTCAGAGACAGGAACCACTCCTTCTGGTAGAGTGAACGAGAAGACTGTGGTGCATGCAACACCTGGATCCAGTCTACAGGGAAGGCAGGTCATGAAGATAGAAGCAGAGAAGGAGTTTGAGATACAGAGAACAAAAGTGTGAAGGAAGCATGGAAGACACATGGAGTTAGTGGGCATTTCCTTTTATTGAGTAGAAGTTATGTGAAAGGGAGGAAAGGGTGATCATACACCACAGAAAGTCATAAAGGACTTTGGGTGTCAAGATGAGCTGTCAAATATGTCACACTGCTTTTATTGGGGGCTGTTACCAAACAGAAGTACAATATAAATTATAAGGCGATCACCTATGTCTTATTAGATAAGATTTTCCTGGGTCTCCTAAGTGGTTTCTTGGCCTTCTCCATTCTTTCAAATAAACTGTTATTGTTAATATTGATTCTTGCTTTAAGTGGTTCCCCAAGATGAAGCAGATCGTTGATGAGCATAGACCAGGATGAATCCTGAGGAATAATCCCTGCCTTGTCACCAACTCATGGAGTGACCTGGGGCAAGTCATTTCTCTGCCAACCTTGGTTCATCTTCACATCTGTAATCTCATAGAGTGATGATTTGATAGTTGCTTTCAAAGCCTTTCCAAGTTTATAATTACATACACTTGACCTCTTCAACCTCACTTCAAATGAAATCTTTCATTATTTGAGTTCTGGCAAAGATCAAAACACTCCATGTCTTTGGCATTGAGAATCTTGCTTTGTGAAATAGCTCCAAATGGCAACAGGGCTAAGGTCTATGTGTTGTCGGGGAAGAGAATTTGAATTTTGTTTAACTGAATTCTCTTTTTAGAGTGAAGATTAAGTAGCATGACCTATTTAAACCCTTGTTGTTATCAACATGTGTAAAGTATGCTCATTAATGGTTCTGTCCAAAGAAGTAGAGTTTCTCACATAGGAAAAGAAGAATTAAGGACTATCTTTGTGTAAACCTCTGTAATAGTCACAATGAAATGTCATGATAATAATAACAACTCACACTCAATGATCATTTATTCTCTGCCATGTCTGGTTCTGAGAGTTTTCAATGCCATTATCCTACTTAATATTTGCAATAAACGATAAAAGCTAAGCACACCCTTATGACTCCTTGTAGTGGGTTGGGTGACGGTTCCCCAAAGAGAGGTCCATGGCCTACTCCTTGGAACCTATGAAGACAAACCCATTTGGGAAAGCTTTTGCAGAAGTGATTAAGGACTTGGGATGAAGGGATTATTCTGGATTATTCTGGGAGGCACTGAATCCAATGAAAAGCAGCCTTATGAAAGACACAGAGGAGAGTAGGAGGTAATGTGATCATAGAAGTAGCGACTGAAATGATGTAGCCACAAGTAAGGAGGCCCACAGCCACTAGAAGCTGGAGGACGTGAGGAAGAGATTGTCTGCCACAGTCCGGGCAGCATGGCCCTGATGAGACCTCGTTATCAGACTTGGGCTTTTCAGCATTGCGAGAGCATACATTTCTGATATTTTAAGTCAACGAGTTTTTGGTAATTGGCTCCCACAGCCATAAGAAACTACTACATCACTTTTTATGTTTTTACAAGTTTGAGAATGAAGCATGCAATGTCAATTAACTTATCTAAGATTCTTCAGTTGGAAAATGAGGATTGCAATAGGCAAATCCAGGGATCTTAGGGTTTTCCTTTAATCCTAATAGAAAATTGCACCTTGTAACTGTCCTACCTCCATAGAGATATATGGACTACCAGTCACAGGGTACCACAGGAGCACATCAGAGGGCATGTCACCCAGTTTATGGGTATCAGTGAAGTATCAGTAAGAGGAGATGATAATATTGGACTGAGTTTTAATGTTGAAGATTTTTTCCTAAAGAATAAAGAATAAAAAATTTCCAAACAGAGAGAGCGACAATGAGAGTGATAAAGAGCAAAACACCTGTAGGAACTGCAATAGGTAGGCATGGACCAGGAAGTTTTTGGAAGAGGATGGAAGATGGGGCTGAAGGTAAAGGTGGGGACGAGCTAGTGGTGGGTCTTAGGGTCCAGCCAGGGATTGTGGAACTCCTGAGGAAGTTGGAGAAACTGGATAACTTGATACAGTCTGGTCCCATGATAAGACAGGTCTCTTATGGACTGACAGTGCAAAACATCCAGGAGGATAGATTGACTGGGTTGAGACCAGACTCAGAGTACCCTAGCATGATGACTGGGTTACAGCACTGGCTATGGTGACGGATGGGAGAAAACAGGTTTAGGAGGCACTTTAAGAAGGCAACATGAGAAAGTTCCATGATCAATGGGACAACAAGGGCAAAGAGAAGGAGAAGTCTGGGCTGCGTTTCAGGTTTCAAGCTGGAGGAACTGGGTTGATGGTAGAGTCACTTTTTGAAGTAGGAAATAAGTGAGCAGAGAGAAGTGTTGGTGTTCATGAATGTACATAAATATTTCACTGATTGCTTGAGAATCTTGTATGATTTTTAGTCTGAATATAAAAACATCTACGTATTAATTACATCTTTGGGATTGCAATTCTAGAACACATTGAGTATATTGTACACAATATACTCTGACACTGACTCCGTACTCTAAGCTGGGTGTGTACCCACATTTCCCAAGTGAGGCAACCATTGTTAAAGTGATTAAGGGTCTGGTCCAGCATCTCAGGGTCCATGTCTCGGAAGCTCTGACTTTGGATTCCAGCCTCCTCCTTGCTTCCTCCTGGATCCAGAGGCAGGATGCTCTTTGAGCCACACCTTCCCATTTGTTAGCTGTCTGACCTTTGGAAATTTGCTTAACCACTCTACACCTTAATCCCAGCAGCTGTCAGAAAAGGGATAAAATTAATAGTGCCTACTCTCCCTAAAACAAGTAAGAGCCTGGAAGAGAAATCTTTGCAAATGGAGAAGACTTAGAAAAATATGAGTAATTATTTATGTGCTGACTGAATTCTATGTTTTGAGCTGGTCCTTGAGTTTAGCAAGTTTTCTTGTGATTTGCTGATTTCTCCTAAACATCTAATGGCATGACAGAATTCTAGTAGACAAAATTTAAAACATTTGGGATTACTTAAATGTTCCTATCTAAATTATTCCAATGTGTTTCCATATGTGCTTCTTGATAGTCCTATAAAAACCCACACCACTGATAATGGAATTTTATTGACCTCATGAACACCAGACCTTCATACATTTGCCTGTGGAAGTATCCAAAAAACACACTTCACATTCAACGTGGAGCTCACATTGGAAGAAACGTGCAGCACCTCAACTGAGCAAGACAGATTTGGGTCCATCTTAGAATGTCAGTACCTGGGTATGGATCATGTCTCATCATCTCAAAAACTCTGGGATCTAACATAGCCGTGTGCTTTCCATGCAGAAAAAGTGGTGTTTGCTTCAGTTCTACAACAATAGGATGTTATTAGCTCGTCCCTAACCTCTGATTCTAAAAATTAATATTTTACCTTGAAAATCTCAGCAAAGGAAAAGAAAAGGAACTACGAAAATAGCCACAGTTAAGAGCCAGTGACACTTTGAAAGGCGTGTGTGTTTGTGGGTGCAAGGTAAAGTAATAGCATATTGTACCCTGTGTTTAGAAGTTGTGTGAAGTGGTAGCAGGGAAGAAACAGTGAGAGGACAGTTGTGTAATTAGCAGAAGAGATCTCTTCTCTCAGAGGGAAGACACTGTCTCTGTTACACAACTCTGCAGAAGTTTCTACTGGGTGATGAACTTAGCAGGGTAGAGGGGAAGGAAAACTAGCCTGGGAACCAGGTTAAATTTTTTTTTTTATTTTGGTCTTAATCTCTTAAGCTAGTTGGCATTGAATTATTTTACGAACTCTATTACACAAAGATCCCTGTGATATGACAGTGGGAGGCGGGCAGAGAGGAAAGAGAAAATAAAGTTCATTCATTCTAGCTAGGAAAAATAAAACAACCCTAACACCTCAGAATAGATCATCTCAAGCTTCTGAACAGTTCCAGCAGGATCTTTTAAGATCAGTTGGCCAGACTTGAAGCAGTCACTAGGCCCAGATGCTAGATCCTCTTCACATCAGCTGCAGTATTGGTTCACTCACACTGACACTTGGGTGAGGGAGTGACCAGGATTCTGATTCACAATGATTTGGTTCCCATGGGAAAGTCGGGTTCTGTTTTCAGAAGGGGCTGAGGGTTAGGCACAGGAGGACAACAGATGCTGGCCCTACCTGGCTTACCCTGTCAGTCCTGGAAATTGCAGGACCCACAGTTGCTTCTGTGGTTCTCACCAGCTCCACCCGGACCCCACCAGCTCACTCTTTGCATGAAGGGCTCAGTTCCAGTTTCCTCAGCTCTGATTTGTAAAGGCCATTATCTTCGTTGGGGCAGCACAATGCTTTTCAGATCTCCAGTCCACCAGAGTCCATGGCCTCTGAATCTCACCCTGTCACTTTTCCGGGCCATTGGCCTCCTTTCCCATGTTTCTGTTTCTTTCTCCTTCTCTCTCCCCATTGCCACCTTAGTTCAGACCTTCATTTCTTTGCAGATGGATGATTGAAAATTATCTTCAGCTTCTATCTCTGGTCAAATTCACCCTTCTCTCTCATCTCTTTTAGGGCAACCTTCCCCAAAGGTACAAAGCTCTGACGATTTCAGCACCCCAGGGCAGAGTGGAAAGGCAGAGCTGGGTGAGATCAAAACTTGCTATATTCTGGAGGTTCCTCCTGAAAGGCTGCCTGCACACTTTAGACCCTTCCAAAAGATCTGACGTGGAATATTTTGGTAAAATCAAAAACCAACTGACAGGTGGGAAGGTGCTGGAACTGAACTGAGGTGGGGAATTGAGGTGGAGTAAGTATCTACCAAGATGAATGAAGCAAAAGGGAGCCCCAAACCTAGAATTATTAAAGGAAGGAAACACAAGGCTTTGTACTAATGGCTATTGTTCTGCTGGCTTGAGTAGTTTTTGAAGTAAGGGTGTGACCCTGCCTGCTGGTATCGCGATGCGCCTCTGTTGTGTTGAGGCATCCAAATAGGCCTAGTTATTCATTCACTATGCAAATATTTATTGAGTACATACTAGAGGCCAAGCACTGAGTATCAGAGCAGACTGCCCTAGGAGCCTCAAGGTGATTATTGTTGACATGAGTAGATATGACGAAAGGAGAGATGGATTTCTGAGTCTCATCTTTCCCCATACATTCGGCTGTATGTTTTTCTGACTCGTAGATACTCACAATAGGTTTTCTGAATTGAAAACCAATTCATGCCATTAAAGCATGCTCCATGTCCTCACAGGGGCCAGGGAAGGAGTGATTGACACCTTTATTGAATAAATGTTGTGTTAGAGTCAAAATTACACTCTGCCTTTGTCTGACTTTACTGTGTTTTGCTTGCCCACTGGAACCCATACTCCTTTATGTGTTCTCTTCTGCCTTCTTTTTTTGCCTCCTTTATCTTTCTGCAGAGTTCTCATTAGCACACCTTAATGAGTATAAATGAGGATTCTATGTCTCAGGAAACTGAACAGGCAAGTGGCAGGAGGAAAGAGAGAGAGAGAGAGAACAACTATTGCTGTGGGTTTTTATATTTCAGAACCATCCCCGAGTCTCCTGAAGCTTGCCAAGCCTGCAAAAGCTGACCCTCAATTGCATGGAAAAGATGGGAAATATCGTGGTTTGGATGTGAGGTGGCCCCTGAAAGCTCACGTGTGAGACAATGCAAGAAGGTTCCGAGAAGAAATGATTGGGATACGAGAGCCTTAACCCAATCAGTGAATGTGTCACCTGATGGGATTCACCGAGTGGTAACTGGAGTCAGGTAGGGAGTGGCTGGAGGTGTGGTTCTGGGATATATATTTTGTATCTGGCAAGTTGGAGTCTCTCTCTCTGCTTCCTGATCATCATCTGAGCCACCTTCTTCTTCTACGCTTTTCTGTCATGATGTTCTATCTTACCTCGAGCCACGAGGAATAGAGCCTGCGGTCCATGGACTGAGACCTCTGACACCGTGAGCCCTCAAATCAACCTTTCCCTCTCGCCTGCTGTTCTGCTCAGGTTCTTTTAGTTGCACGGTGAAAAAGCTGACTAAATTAGGAGGAACTGGAGATTAAAGTGTGAGTGTGTGTGTGTGTGTGTGTGTGCGTGTGAGGGAGAGAGAGAGAAAGAATGAATAGGTACAGATGAGAATATCAAGATAGATATAAGTATAATATCCCTGGTGCATTTTCAAGTCTGTGCCCTTTATTTGACTTCTCATTGTTCTTCTCTAGCATGTTTTATATGTATGGACATACATGTATGATATATTATATAGATTTTATTATATACTATATATCATATTATGTTTACATATAATCTATCTATATATTATATATATGTATATGAAAATTTTTAGAAAGACTTAAGAACCTAAGAGATTGTTGAGGTCATCCTTCTGTCATCCACGGTGAGAGTCTAAGCATAAAGATCATTTTGTGTTAGAATATCTCCTAGTGGTCCCAGAACTCCCACCAGGGGCACGTCTTCCCGTCAAGCCTTGATCAGGCATGTGCAAGTGATCTGGCACAGTGCTCCACCAGTTCTGTCACACATGCTCTCTCGTTTCAGAGCCATGCTCTGAGGTCCCCGCGACCTTGATCTCCATCAAGGGTACAGATGGGTCTGTGCCTTCCAACTTGTGGTAGCCCAGTTTTGATTTCTTTGAATTCTCATGGCAGCCCTATTAGGGTAGCATGGATATCAGTAGAGTAGGTCTGCAGTTTATGATCTTTGAATATTGACATTGTCACACTAAATATGCCTTTAGTATCCATTCAGTGAAAAAGTTACAATGAGTAAAAATTGGCCTTAAGTTCGCTAACTAGTACTGAGGTACACGATAATAGCAAAACATTGAAAAATGTCTCACATTTATTTTGCACTTACAATACACCAGATATGGAGCCAAATACTTTATAGTGATCCTCTTATCTGATGCTTGTGGCAACTTTATGGGGTTTTCCCTTTGACTGACTCCATTTTACAGGTAGGGAAACTGAGCCTCTCATGTGGACAAGGGGATCAGAGTGGGTATCTTGGGGTCCTTGGTGACCAGAAATTTCAGTACCGTGGTCTAGAGAGGACAAGGGAAAAACATAAAAGTTTGGTCAATTTCAGAGTACCTGTGATACAGCCTCCCAAGGCCTGCAGGGATAAGTGGGTGAAGTTTGTGTCGGATCCTTTTCCTCCCAGGCTGGTAGGCATGTCCTGGGGAGCACACTTTAGCTATGGTCACCCATGACTGTTGTGTGAATTTCCTCTTCCAGCCATGTGGTGGAGAAGATGACCTGGAATACTCTTCCACTGTGGATACTTATATGTAGAAGGTATTACAGAACCTCACCCCCCACACTGGTATGTGTATTGCTGACCCCATGAAGACAGGAAGGAATGTCTTAAGACCACAACTCCAAACAAACTCTGAACCGAAACCAGAGAGGTGAATAATCATGATGGCAAAGTCGTCTTGAGTAAAATCTCATGGCCAGGCACCTAAAGCTCTAAGAATTATTGATCACACACAGTTTGAGAAAATGGACCAGAGGCACACAGAGGCAGGGGATGCGGGACTCAAGATACCTTCAAAAATAATGACTTCCAAGGGAACTGCATGGTCAGTAAAAGCTAGACCAAAAAAGAAAAAAAATAAATAAAGAAAAGAAAATAGCATGCATTTTTCTTCTTTCTTTCTTTTTTTTTTGGTGCTATGACTGAATTTTTATTTTTTTTTATTATTTTTCATTGTTACAGACTGCATTTTGATTCATTGTACACAATTGGGGTACATCTTTTCATTTCTATGGTTGTGCATGATGTAGATTCATACCATTCGTGTAATCATACACGTGCATAGGGTAATGATATCTGTCTCATTCCACCATCTTTCATACCCCCCTCCCTCTCATTTCCCTCTACATAATCTAAAGTTTCTCCATTCTTCTCTCATCCCCCACCTCCCTGCCCCCATTATATATCATCATCCACTTATCAGGAAAAACATTCAGCCTTTGTTTTTTTGGGAACTGGCTTATTTCACTTAGCATGATATTCTCCAACTCCATTATGCAAATGCCATAATATTATTCTTCTTGATGGCTGAATAATATTCCATTGTGTATATATACCGCAGTTTCTTTATTCATTCATCTGTTGAAGAACATCTAGTTTGGTTCCACAAGCTTTTGGCAAACACACCAAAAGAAAGAGGGAGTGGGTTAGAAGTTACTTTGAAAAAAATGGAGAAGTAAAGGGAGAAACATGAATGCATATGCTGTATCTTGAGTGTATTATTGCAGTATCCTAGACATCAGCTCTATGGCCCAGCTGAGCCTTGGTTTCCTCACTAGGAGCACAGAGAGAGTGACTTGGCAAAGTTTACTGCAGGACTATTTCTGGAGTTTAGGTTTCCCAACACTGAAAGAGTAAAATCATAATCGAGAGAAGGAGAGAGACAGAGACTGGTTTAATTCAGTCTCAAAATTTTCCACGCACATTCCTTTTGAACACTTTCTTGGCTTTTTAAAAATTCCATTATTATGTAGATTTGAAAATTGTATATTGTGCACAATACTTCAAAACAGTATTTTATCTGTACCATGTCATAAAAATGACTTGAGAAGAGCTTGCCACCAAGACGTCACACAGCAGGTACTTCCTGTCCACTGGATCACATCATTTTCATACACAGTGAGTCATAGCAAATTTAGGCATTATTAGAGGTTGATATAATAATAGTTATTATAAATTCCTTTTATTTAGAACAATTCTCCTGTCTGGATTTTGCTAGAGTTTAAAATCTCAGAAAAACAATTCCCTACTGGAATACTGTCTATTTAATGATATTGTTCTGATAATTGAAGAGATTATGAAAGTCTAGTTAGTTGCCGGTAGTAGCTGCTTATCATTGTTGGTGCTGGTGGATTGCAAACATCAAAAACAAACTCTGGCTTATTTAAGCAGATAATTTACTAAATGGAAGGTAAAGTGAGATGACTCACAAAATTGAGAGAAAGGCTAGAGAAACAGCCTTG
Organism: Sciurus vulgaris; assembly: GCF_902686455.1. Taxonomy (NCBI): domain Eukaryota; kingdom Metazoa; phylum Chordata; class Mammalia; order Rodentia; family Sciuridae; genus Sciurus; species Sciurus vulgaris. Next base: position 135,867,745 of record NC_136469.1, read on the forward strand.
GAAAGTGGGCAGGGAGAAAGGAAGGAAGGCCCAGCACCATACTATCAGAGACCCCTTGATTAGGATGCCCACTCTGGCATGTCTCAACACTCTTACCACAACAGTAGATTATTGAATCATTGTCTTTAACCTTGCTTTGGTGACCCAAAGTCACCCCTTCAAGCTTCAAAGTTCCATGTGGTATGGGATCATCTACCTGTTCATGTGTAGGTCACATGCTGGTACCTAGGGGTAGGGAAAGCACCTGACCTCTTTTGGCTTCTCTCAAAACAGATGTTGACATTCAAGTTGACCTCATCCATGTGGTTGCTTTAGTTAAAATAACAGAATATTGTGCTCTTGAAAAAATGTTTAAAGAATAGAGTTTAAGTATATTGTCAAAAAGTGGCGACTATGTTCGGTAATACACATGTTAAATAGTTGATTTAGCCATTCCACAATGCATGTACATTTTAAAACATCATGTTTTACATGATCAATATGTACAATTTTATCTTTCAGTTAAAACAATAAAATTTTAAAAGGCAAGCTTGTTTAAAAGAATACAGAAAGTTATTTCATTAAAGAGCTTCAAATCCAACTCACCTGAGTCATGTTTACTCACATTTTTGATGCACACACGTAAATGCAAATATATTCTTTATGACTTCCTGTAGAAAAAATGCATATGAATTGTATCTATTTTAACATATTTTTCCAACACACACTTTTTGTGTAAGAGGATTTACAAATTGCTTTCCAAGCACAGTGACTTCATTCTTCTTTGTATCTGTGGCTTCTTGACCTTTCCAGATCTCCCTTTTCAGGCTCTGAGCTTCTTGGCAACAGGACAATCCATGATGTCTGCTTCCCTAGCTCTTAACTACTGCCTCATACACGATAGGTCCCCAAAAACTCTGTGTGTGTGTGTGTGTGTGTGTGTGTGTAGGATGTCAGGAGGATCATACTGTCTGCAGAGGAAGTGATTGTTCAGTGGATTGTGTTGTGATGAATAACAGTACCTTGTTGAGGACAAGATCTAGATGCTTAGGAACCAGAGTTTTTCACTTGGACTTGGGGCAGGACAATGGCAACCTCACTGCCCTCTCGAGCTGCTGCCATCTGCCCCGTTCTCAGGAGGTCTGCCTGACTCAGTTCTGCATAGGCTTTCAGGAGCAGACTCCTTAGCCTTCACTCTGGCTCAGGAAATGGCACAGCCTCATCTTCCTGTGTAGAGTTGCATTGCTGCTGGTCCTTGAAGTTTAATTTCAGAAAGCAAGAGCCCAACACCAAAGGGGTATTTTATTTTGGTACGATTCCACACACATTTGCTAAACTGTCTACTGAGTTGCAATAGGCGCTGATAATACAGAAATGATTCAGCCCCTGGTAGCAGATTAAGCCTTTTCTGAGAAACTACAACATGCAGTAAAAAAAGACAAAACATCCAGGCCATTCCAAAGCAAGTAAAATATGGTTCTTGTCCTCTCATAAATTAAACTTTTTTTTTCTGGAGATAATATGAATAGATTACTGAAAACATCAAAGTAATTTAAAAAAATTTATTATGTCAAAGTATAAACACCATGTTAGGAAATCTTGAAGTAATAACAATTTTTATCACCCTATGCACACAGAACTAACTTAGGCATTTTGGAAAAATTGATATATGTAAACTAAGAAGAGCTGTCAATCTATCTATCTATCTATCTATCTATCTATCTATCTATCTATCTATCCTTATTTCCTTTCTTCCATATATTCATCTTCCTATATGTCATCCATTTGTCTGCCTCTCAGCTTATTCATAGATTTTTCTATGAATGTATGTATCTATCTATGTTTAGTCCATTCATCTGTCTGTCTGTGTCCTTATAGGAGGTTAATTTCTTTCGGTTATTCTGGAAAGTGAAAGTCAGTAAGAGAAGTGGGTGACTCAGAGTGAAGCTGGTATTTGCAAAGAACTGTGATTGATTACCAGAATTTACTAGAGAATCCAGGGATGATGAGAGGACAGAATGAGTGAAAGCAGAGAGGGACACAATGCAGGGGGCTTTGGGGGACGTGAAGAGGTCACATACTACTGGGGCATGGATATGAATGCTGGAAACATGCTCCCTTGTAGAAGGAAGGACAATTATTCATACCTCCATTCTATTTTTTTTTTTCTTTTGGTTGTGGTGTTAGGTATCAAAGCCAGGCCTAAAGCATGCTAGGGCGAGTACTCTACCACTGAGCTACACTCCCATCTCCCCAATCCATTTCTGTTGATGTTTTCTAATCCAAATAGGAAACACTAGCATAATGTTGAACTTGCGCCTTGCACTGTCCTGAGTGCTTCCTATGTGTTAAATAAGTTCATCCTCACAGCACCTTATTATGTAATATCATGCTATCCACGATTGTTCCCATTTTACTACATATGCATAGACCAAGGCACATAGAAGTTAAAAACTTTGGTCTCATAACTGGTAAGTAGAGAAGAGATTTCAATTCAGGCAGCCCAGTTGTGATGTCCCCCTCAACTGCTATGCTATGCTGCTATGCAAAGGAATATGCCACATGCTGGAGATACGGTGGCCATGGGCATAGTCCCTGTCCTCAAGAGTCTACATCCATGGGGACAATGTTAAGCAAAAAAAAAACAAGCATGAAATTAGCATCATTTCCAATTATAATGAGTAACCAGGAGTATAAGTCAGGGCCTTCTCACATGACCTGAAGTGGAACAGAAATGAAGAGTCAGGAGAGTTGGACCTGAGCAGGCGACACTTCATCTGTAGGCTGTGGAATGAGCAGAAGTTATCAAGGTGAAGAGGAGGGAGGCCCTAAGGAGAATCCCATTTCCAGCATGGGAATCATTCGATGTGTAGTCCTTGCGGCAAGAGGGAACTGGCCTCCTTCAGTGGACAAACAGAAAGAAGATTGGTGCCACCCAAGGATAGTGCCAGGAAAGTGTCTCTTAAGTCAAAGGTGTCAAGGAGGTGGGAACCCAATTCTGCAAGGTTTCTGCCAGAATTTCCCATTTTATCCTAAGCAATGGGTGATCCCAAGCATGGACTTGGTCTGGCTTGCGTTTAAGAAAATTTACTCAGGTAACTACTTGAGGAACACAGCTGTGGGTGGGTGGTATGAGGGAAAGGGCAGGAAAGGAGAGCCGAGGGGTTGTGGTCGCCTTTTTAGGAGGCTGATGTTCTAATGATGGCACTGGGATGGTGGGTGGCTGAGGAGATGGAGAGAGGCACAACAATTCAAGAGGTGTTTCAGAGGCAGAATCCATGGGACATGGTGACTGGTTGCACATGGGGAGTGAGGAGCTGAGTCTGTGAAAGACTTCCAAATCCCACAACTTTCTGCAGTAAGCATTGGTAAACTTTTTCAGCAAAGGTTCTGAATAAAATTAGAATAAATATTCTAGACTTTGTAGAACCTATGGTCTCTTGCAACTGCTCAGCTCTGTCATTACAGTGAGAAAGAGAAAGCAGCCATTGACATTAGTATATCAATGGGCATGGCTGTGTTACCAGGATACATCTTTTAAAAAATTTTTATTTGTTTTTTATTTATACAAATTACATTTTGATTCATTGTACACACATGGGGTACAACTTTTCATTTCTATGGTTGTGCATGATGCAGATTCATACCATTCATGTGATCCTACATGTACATAGGGTAATGATGTCTGGCTCATTCTGTCTTTCATGCCCCACCCACTCCTCCCTCTCATTTCCCTCTACGTAATCCAAAGTACATGTTTAAACTCAGGAAGCTGGCCAGATTTGGCCCATGGGTCCTTGGTGGCCAGCTGCTGGTTTGGAAAGTGTAAAGATCACTGAGAGGAGAATGGGCCATGCAAATGATTGGTCAGATGATTTCACTTCCTCCTGACGCACCGTGACACCACCCAGGAACTGTTATTATTCTTTATTAGAGACAATAATCATATCTCAGCACTATAATTGTCTTATCCAATATCACAAAGCTAGCAGGTGGACAGGTGGGGAAGCCAGTTCTTAACCCCAGGGTCTTGGGTGATTTTGTTTTTTTTAATTTCTAAGCTCATGAAAGATCATCTCTCTATACCATGCAGTCTCCTATTTCTTTCCCCTTGTGACTAACCCTAACAGTGGCAAAACTTCATTTTGTAAATTTTTCTCACTTTTCCCAAAGGGTACTTTTCCATTTTGAATAATATTTTTAAGGAGCCAAAAAAAAAAAAAAGGAGGACAGTGAGTCTCTAAGCGTACCATCATGGCTTTTGTTCTGCACAATAGACTTTATATTGCTTTGTCCAGTTTCTACAAAGTGGGACATAGGAGGTTTGTTTTCAAGAAATTAGCATTGTATTTTTCTCCTTTTTGCACCCGACACAATTTTATCTTGGGGATAAACAGTGTTATTTTCATTCCCTCCATTTGAGCCCCACATTGAATGTTTTCTATTAAAATTTAAATAAGCCACTTCAGAGAAAGATGAAGATGTGAGACTAAAATGAGCTGATTCACTAGAATTTGTTCCTGAGAATATCACTTATTTGCTCTTATTGCTTATGCAACTGGGTTTCATAATGGAAGTTTTAAGTGGGCCAGCACTGCGCTGCTACAGTCATTTCATTCAACTTTTCCATCTAGAAAAGCCAGTTGCAAAGGGAGAAATGAGAGATGCGAGTCCCCTCCTCCCCTACCCCTGCCCCATGGAGTCCCAATTATGTTCCCAGGAAATTGCTGGAGGCTGACACTTTTTCGAAGACACATCAGATTCTGATTGTGTGATCGTCAGTCAGTATACATAAGCAAAAGATTACTTTGCTGCTAGCTGATTGCTCAAATTTCCCTCTTTTTTTCTTTAACTGAAGTAGAATACAGGTCTTGCCAAGGTGGGGACACATATGGGGTACTGAGAGGAGATGGGGGGCAGACAGAAGGCAGGAGGAAGAACAAACATAAGGTTGAAAACTGAGTTTGGCAAAAACCCAAGAAGAGAGTTTAACTGACTTCTAAGTCTGAAGGTCTGGGTCAGGGTACAAAATACAGAATTCAAGACCAAGTAGTTGAGACAACTCTGCATGGTATTGGAGGGGTAGAGTAGTATTGGAGTTACTTTGAGTGATTACAGAGAAGAATATGATCCAAGTGATGTTTTTTTAATCAATCAATATTCTAAGAGAGAATGGTTCTTTTTGAGTGACTCAGAAAACATACAATCTGCCCGTACCTCCTTTTGATTTCCATGGTTTCAGTAACCCATGGTCAACTGCTGTCTTAAAATATCAAATGGAAAATACCAGATATAAATAATTCATGTTTTAAGTTGCATGTTATTCTGAGTTGTGCGATTAAATTTTATGCATTTCATCCTGCCCAGGATGTGACTCATCTCTTTGTCCAATGTATCCATGCTGTATATGCAATCTACCTGTTAGTCACTCAGTAGCCATCTTGGTATCAGATTGAGTGTCTCAGTATCACAGCATTTTGTGTCCAAATAACCATTATTTTACTTAATAATGTTCCCAAAGCACAAGATTAGCGATGTTGGCGATTTGAATATGCCAAATAAAAGTCATAAAGTGCTTCCTTTAAGTGAAAAGATGAAACTTACAAACTTAATAAGGAAAGAAAAATATCATATGCTGAGGTTGCTACCAGCTGTGGCAAGAATGAATCTTATATTCATGAAATTCTGAAGGAAGAAAAAGAAATTCATGCCAGTTTTGCTGTTGTACTGTAAGCTGCAAAAGTTACAGCCAGGATTCACCATGTGTGCTTTGTTAATGTGGAAAAAGCCTTAAACTTGTTATTTATGTTGAGTAAAATAACAATATATAAAGGGTTCAGTGCTCTCCCTGGTTTTGGACATCCACTAGGGATCTTGACCCATCTTCTTTGTGGATCAAGATGAGCTACTATGCATAATCTTTGATCCTTAAAAAGTTAGTGATGGGGATAAAAATAGAAATAATGATTCTGATAATGTTAAAAATAGATACATGGATAATTCCTGACGTAGTCTTACTACCACTTACCAATACCCAGTCTTCCTTCCCTTCTGGGCATTTTGAAGGAATGGCTCCTTCTCATCATTGAGGTCTGTCCTAAAATGTCACACCCGGCTGCCATGTCCTGGACCCTCACAGGAAACAAGACACTGCCCGCCCAAGCCATAGGGGTCACAGGGTGAGTTTCCATGTTGCAGGTTCCTCTGCAGGTTCTTCCTGTTTCAATCCTCTTCTAGCTCCAACTGTCTCTACCTCCATCAAAATAGACAGGAATCTGGCAACCCTGGGTTATAACTGATGATTAATAACTATGCTTTCAAACATTCACTCCAGACATAGTGTGGTAAGCCATTTCTCTTTAGTTACTGTTTGGAAGGCTTTCTTACTGCATTAAAAAGATTTTCAGAGCTAGCTGCCCTGCCTGACCCCCACGCCAAGGTTGGATGCCATTGCTGAGCCTGCCCGCCTGCCCCCCTACTGCTGAGGGACACTGCACCTGCCTCTGCGCTGACTCAGTGCACCCTCGCTGGGGTTCCCCAGCTTCTTTGGAGACTGGTGCAGGCATTTTTAATTATTCCTGAGGGCGTGGCCATCATCATTGGAAGGGCGGCTCCCTTCCTGAGATACCTACAGGAGACTGGAGGCCCTTTGAGAAGACTCAGGATTCAAGAAGAGAAGGTATTGAGAGACTCAGGACCAACTCAGAGCAGCTGGGTGAGTTTCTCCCACTGGGCAAATCTCCCTGGACGGGTCAGTAGTCCTGGAATGCAGGGAACTTTGTGGAGTAGAGTTGCCCAGTGAGACTCCCCTGTTGGAGCCATGAACCCGGACAACCGGGAGCTTTGCAGAGGAGGACCAGCCAGCAAGAGGCTTCGGCACAGAGTGAGGGTCCCAGGCCTGGGCAGTAGGTCCAGTCCTCAGGGAACGTTGTAGAGGAGGGCTGCTCAGAAAGAGAGTCCCTTGCAGGGCCACTCCCCTCAGACCAGGTGGTAGTTCCGGGTCCCAGGGAACATTGCAGAGGACGGCTGCCCAGTGAGAGTCTCAAATGCAGGGAGAGGCTCCCTGGCCCAGGAGGTAGGTCCAGACCCCTCGGAATGTCACAGAGGAGGGCTGCCCAGCCCAGGTGGTAGTTCTGGACTGAAGGGAACTTCTCAGAGGAGAGCTGCCCAGTGAGACGTCCCCACCGGGTGAGTCTTCCCCGCCGGGCGAGGGTTTCCCACCAGGGTGGTAGAACCAGAGACACAGGCCCAGACCAGCCATACTCCAGCCCGCAGTCTAGTCCCCCTTTTGAATGGCCATCAGTCAACAAGTGGAGGCGCCTTTTCCCACCAGCAGGAAATATACCCCACCTGAAGGCTACCACCCCTAGAGGGGCGGCTTACTTGTGCATTATCAAGTTCCTCCAGGACGTCAGGCTACTGAAGGCTAGGAGGCGAGTTATAGGGAATCTACAGGGACACTATAAGTCAATAGAGTTTCACCACTAGAGGGGTAGATACCTGAGCAATATGAGAAAACAAGGGAAGAAAATGTCCCAAACATACCTAGATGCTACATCAATAAAATTCAATGACAGCATGGTAGAAGAAAATCAGAAAGGGAGTTCAGAATGTACATAATTAAAATGATTGGAGAAGCAAACGATGAGAGGAATGAGCAAATGCAGGCTTTGAATGAACACACCACTCAACAGTGAAAAGAGCAAATGCGGGAAGCAAAAGATCATTTCAATAAAGAGAGATACTGAAAAAAAAACACACACAGAAATCCTTGAAATGAAGGAAACAATAAACCAAATTTAAAACTCCATAGAAAGCATAACCAAAAGGATAGAACACCTGGAAGACAGAACCTCAGACATTGAAGACAAAATATTTAATCTTGAAAACAAAGTTGACCAAACAGAGAAGATGGTAAGAATCATGAACAGAATCTACAAGAATTATGGGATATCATGAAAAGGCCAAATTTAAGAATTATTGGGATTGAGGAAGGCACAGAGAAACAAAACAAGGGAATGAACAATCTATTCAATGAAATAATATTAGAAAATTTCCCACATCTGAAGAATGAAATGGATAATCAAGTACAAGAGGCCTATGGGACTCCAAATATACAAAATTACAATACACCCAAACCAAGGCATATTATAATGCAAATACCTAACATACAAAATAAAGACAGAATTTTAAAGGCTGCAAGAGAAAAGAATCAAATTACATTCAGGGGGAAACCAATATGGATATCAGCAGATTTTTTAATACAGACCCTAAAAGCTAGAAGGACCTGGAACAACATTGACCAAGCCCTGAAAGAAAATGGATGCCAACCAAGAATCTTATACCCAGCAAAACTTACCTTCAGATTTGACGATGAAATAAAATCCTTCCAGGATAAACAAAAGCTAAAAGAATTTACAAAAAGAAAGCTGGCACTACTGAACGTTCTCAGCAAAATATTCCATGAGGAAGAGATGAAATACGATGATGTAAATCAGCAAAGGGAGGAACTACCCTAAAGGAATGCCAAATAAAGGAGAAACCAAGTCGTGTCAAAAAGCAAAAATGAGTCAAATGACCGGGAATACAAATCATATCTCAATAATAACCCTGAATGTTAATGGCCTGAACTCATCAATCAAAAGACATAGACTGGCAGATTGGATTAAAAAGAAAGATTCAATAATTTGCTGCCTGCAAGAGACTCATCTCATAGAAAGAGATACCAGCAGACTAAAGGTGAAAGGATGGGAAAAAAAATACCATGCACATGGACACAGCAAAAAAGCCAGAGTATCCATCCTCATATCAGATAATGTGGACTTCAAGCCAAAGTTAGTCAGAAGGGATAAAGAAGGACATTTCATACTGCTTAAGGGAAGCATAAATCAACAAGACATAACAATCATAAATATCTATGCCCCAAACAGTGGCTCATCCATGTATGCCAAACAAATCCTTCTCAATTCCAGGAATCAAATGGACCACAATACAATAATACTAGGTGATTTTAACACACCTCTCTCCCTACTGGACAGATCTTCCAAACAAAAATTGAACAAAGAAATCATAGATCTCAATAACACAATCCATAATTTAGACTTAATGGACATATATAGAATATACCATCCAACAAAGAGTGAATACACTTTCTTCTCAGCAGCACATGGATCCTTCTCTAAAATACATCATATTTATGCCACAAAGTTAATGTTAGCAAATAGAAGAAGATAGAGGTACTTCCTTGCATTCTATCAGATCATAATGGATTGAAATTAGAAATAAATGACAGAATAAAAATTTGAAACTACTCCAACACCTGGAGATTAAACAATATGTTATCATATGATGAATGGATAACAGAAGACATCAGGAGGGAAATAAAAAAATTCTTAGAGGTAAATGAGAACAAAGATACATCATATCAAAATCTCTGGGACACTATGAAAGCAGTACTTAGAGGAAAATTTATTTCATGGAGCACATTCAATAAAAGAAGAAAAAATCAACAAATAACGACCTAACACTGTAGCTCAAAGCCCTAGAAAGAGAAGAACAAAGCAACACCAAAAGTAGTGGAAGACAGGAAATAGTTAAAATCAGAGCTGAAGTCAATGAAATTGAAACAAAAGAAGCAATCGAAAAAATTGACAAAATAAATAGTTGGTCCTTTGAAAAAATAAGCAAAATTGATAAACCCTTAGCCACACTAACAAAGAGAAGGAGAAAGAAAACTCAAATTACTAAAATTCGAGATGAAAAAGGAAATATCACAACAGACACGAGTGAAATACAAAACATAATTAGAAGCTATTTGAAAATCTATACTCCAACAAAACAGAAAATCTCAAAGACATCAACAGCTTTCTAGAGACATATGAATTACCTAAACTGAACCAGGAGGACATACACAATTTAAAAAGATCAATTACAAGTAATGAAATAGAAGTCATCAAAAGCCTACCAACAAAGAAAAGTCCGGGACCAGATGGGTTCTCAGCCAGTTCGACAAAACCTTTAAAGAAGAGCTCATTCCAATACTTCTCAAAGTATTCCATGAAATAGAAGAGGAGGGAACCCTCCCAAACTCATTCTATGAAGCCAAAATCACCCTGATACCTAAACCAGACAGAGACACATCGAGGAAAGAAAATTTCAGACCAATATCCTTAATGAACATTGATGCAAAAATTCAATTCTCAACAAAATTTTAGCAAATCGCATACAAAAATATATTAAAAAGAGAGTGCATCACGATTAAGTGGGTTTTATCCCAGGGATGCAAGGTTGGTTCAACATCCAGAAATCAATAAATGTCATTCACCATATCAACAGACTTAAAGTCAAGAATCACATAATTATTTTGATAGATGCAGAAAAAGCATTCGATAAAATAGAGCACCCCTCCATGATCAAAACACTAGAAAAAATAGGCATAGTGGGAACATTCCTTAATATTGTAAAAGCCATCTATGCTAAGCCCATGGCCAATACCATTCTAAATGGTGAAAAACTGGAAGTATTTCCCCTAAAAGCTGGAACAAGGCAGGGATGCCCTCTTTCACCACTTCTATTCAACATTGTTCTTGAAACTCTAGCCAGAGTAATTAGACAAACCGAAGAAATTAAAGGGATACGAATAGGAAAAGAAAAACTCAAACTATCACTATTTGCTGATGACATGATTATATATTTAGAGGAACCAGAAAATTCCACCATAAACCTTTTAGAACTCATAAGTGAATTCAGTAAAGTAGCAGGTTACAAGATCAATGCTCATAAATCTAATGCATTTTTATACATAAGTAATGAATCTTCAGAAAGAGAAGTTAGGAAAACTACCCCATTCACAATAGCCTCAAAAAAAAAAAAAACAAAAAAAACAAAAAAAAAAAAACTTGGGAATCAATCTAACAAAAGAGGTAAAAGACCTCTACAATGAGAACTACAGAACACTAAAGAAAGAAATTAAAGAAAACCTTAGAGATGGAAAGATCTCCCATGTTCTTGGATAGGCAGAATTAATATTGTCAAAATGGCCATACTACCAAAAGTGCTATACAGATTCAATGCAATTCCAATTAAAATCCCAAAGATGTACCTTACAGAAATAGAGCAAGCAATCATGAAATTCATCTGGAAGAATAAGAAACCCAGAATAGCTAAAGCAATCCTTAGCAGGAAGAGTGAAACAGGGGATATTGCAATACCAGACCTTCAACTATACTACAAAGCAATAGTAACAAAAACGGCATGGTATTGGTACCAAAATATAAAGGTAGATCAATGGTACAGAATAGAGAACATGGACACAAACCCAAATAAATACAATTTTCTCATACTAGACAAGGGGGCCAAAAATATGCAAGGGAGAAAAGATAGCCTCTTCAACAAATGGTGCTGGGAAAACTGGAAATCCATTTGCAGCAGAATGAAACTAAACCCCTATCTCTCACCCTGTACAAAACTCAACTCAAAATGGATCAAGGACCTTGGAATCCCTCCAGAGACCCTGCACCTTATAGGAAAAAAGGTAGGTCCATATCTTCAACGTGTCAGCTTACAATCAGACTTCCTTAACAGGACTCCCATAGTACAAGAAATAAAAGCAAGAATCAATAACTGGGATAGATTCAAACTAAAATGCTTTCTCTCAGCAATGTAAACTATTAGCAATGTGAAGAGAGAGCCTACAGAGTGGGAGAAAATCTTTGCCACTCATACTTCAGGTAGAGCACTAATTTCCAGAATATATAAAGAACTCAAAAAACTCTACAGCAAGAATACAAATAATCCAATCAACAAATGGGCTAAGGAAATGAACAGACACTTCATAGAAGAAAATGTACAAGCAATCAACAGATAAATGAAAAAATGTTCAACATCTTTAGTAATAAGAGAAATGCAAATCAAGGATTCCATCTCACCCCAATTAGAATGGCGATTATCAAGAATACAAGCAACAATAGGTGTTGGCGAGAATGTTGGGAAAATGGTGCACTCATACATTGCTGGTGGGGTTGCAAATTAGTGCAGCCACTCTGGAAAGCAGTGTGGAGATTTCTTAGAAAACTTGGAATGGAACCACATTTTGACCCAGCTGGATCACTCCTTGGCCTATACCCAAAGGACTTAAAATCAGCATACTACAGAGATACAGCCACAACAGTATTCATAGCTGCTCAATTCACAATAGTTAGATTGTGGAACCAACCAAGATGTCCTTCAACTGATTAATGGATAAAGAAACTGTGGTATATATACAATGGAATATTACTTGGCCATAAAGAATAATAAAATTATGGCATTTGCAGGCAAATGGATGAAATTGGAGAATATCATGCTAAGTGAGATAAGCCAATCTCAAAAAACCAAAGGACGAATGATGTCTCTGGTAAGTGGATGATGACACATAATGGGGGGTGGGAGATGAACAAGAATGGAGGAAAGAGGGACTGTATAGATGGAAAAGAGGGGTGGGAAGGAAAAAATAACAGAATGAATCAAAAACTATTACCCTATGTAAATGTATGATTACACAAACGGTATGCCTCTACTTCATGTACAGAGAAACAAGATGTATCCCATTTGTTTACAATAAAAATAAATTTAAAAAAAGTCACATCCTCCGAGGGGACTTCTCTGACTTCTCAACTGGAAAATGGTTTTTAAGTAACCTCTGGAGACCAGCACAAGAGGTGACACCTAACAAAAGCTCAGTAAGTATTTCAAAATAGCCTGTTGAATCAATGAAGTATTCAATGACCAACTGCAACAAGACTGTAACATGTACATAAATGTACATAATGGACATAACATGGGCAGAAAGAGATGCTAATGTGAGAGCAGGCACAGCAGCAGCAGAGTGTGAAAAGCACAGAGTCCAAGCCTACACCAAGGGCCAGTGCAGGACCACAATTGGTGTTACTGAATCACCCAACTCCAGAGGCTACTCTTAACACCTAACCCTGTCCTGTGTGTGTTTGTGTGTGTATGTGTGTGTGTGTGTGTCTGTGTACACTGAGGGGTTATGCAGACAAGAATCTCTGCAGAATTCACATTTGTATCACAATCTCCCAGTTGACTGCCATCTCTTAGGTCCTCTAAAAATAGTTGTGGCAAGAGAACCCTATTCTTTTCTTGCCTCTCTACTGCCTACTCACTATTTCCATTTGGATGTGTGTAGACAATTTAAAATCAAGGAGTCTGAGAGCCTCGCTCTGGTCCCTGCGGCTGGCGGCCGAGCCGTGTGTCTCCTCCTCCGCCGCCGCCTTATTGTCTGTGTGAGGAGAGGGGAGAGCGGCCGCCGCCGCTGCCGCTTCCACCACAGAAATCAAGAGGACTACCAGCTGGTTCGAAAGTTAGGCCGGGGTAAATACAGTGAAGTATTCGAAGCCATCAATATCACAAATAATGAAAAAGTTGTTGTTAAAATTCTCAAGTTGCTTCGTGGCCTAAAATATGGTCTGTATTGGAGAAGCTTCCGTGAACCACTGAGAAAAAATGTTTTCCGCTATCTTTGGATGAAATATTCTATCTTTTGTAAGTACCTGCAGAGTGCCTGGCACAGTGGTAGGAGAAGGGGATTCAGAGACAAGTCTGACACATTTCCTTTCTTCAAGGAGCTCATAACCAGTAAAAAAGAAGAAAATTAAGCGTGAAATAAAGATTTTGGAGAATTTGAGAGGCGGTCCCAACATCATCACACTGGCAGACATTGTAAAAGACCCTGTGTCACGAACCCCTGCCTTGGTTTTTGAACACGTAAACAACACAGACTTCAAGCAATTGTACCAGACGTTAACAGACTATGATATTCGATTTTACATGTATGAGATCCTGAAGGCCCTGGATTACTGTCACAGCATGGGAATTATGCATAGAGATGTGAAACCCCATAATGTCATGATTGATCACGAGCACAGAAAGCTACGGCTGATAGACTGGGGTTTAGCTGAGTTTTACCATCCTGGACAAGAATATAATGTCAGAGTTGCTTCCCGATACTTCAAAGGTCCTGAGCTACTGGTAGACTATCAGATGTATGATTATAGTTTGGATATGTGGAGCTTGGGTTGTATGCTGGCAAGTATCATCTTCGGGAAGGAACCCTTTTTCCATGGACATGACAATTATGATCAGTTGGTGAGGATAGCCAAAGTTCTGGGGACAGAAGATTTATATGACTATATCGACAAATACAACATTGAATTAGATCCACGTTTCAACGATATCTTGGGCAGACACTCTCGTAAGCGATGGGAACGCTTTGTACACAGTGAAAACCAGCACCTTGTCAGCCCTGAGGCCTTGGATTTCTTGGACAAGCTGCTGCGGTATGACCACCAGTCACGGCTCACTGCAAGAGAGGCCATGGAACATCCCTATTTCTACACTGTCGTAAAGGACCAGGCTCGAATGGGTTCATCTAACATGCCAGGGGGCAGTACACCTGTCAGCAGCGCCAATATGATGTCAGGGATTTCTTCAGTGCCAACCCCATCACCCCTTGGACCTCTGGCAGGCTCACCAGTGATTGCTGCTGCCAACCCCCTTGGGATGCCTGTTCCAGCTGCCGCTGGTGCTCAGCAATAACAGCCCCATCAGTCTCCTGATGCCTGAGCAGAGGTGGGGAAGTCCACCTTCTCCTTGATGCAGCTTGCGCCTGGAGGGGAGGGGTGAATACTTCAGAAGCACCGTGTCTGAACCGTTGCTTGTGGATTTATAGTAGTTCAGTCATAAAAAAAAATTATAATAGGCTGATTTTCTTTTTTTTTTTTCTTTTTTCTTTTTTTTTTTTAAACTCGAACTTTTCATAACTCAGGGGATTCCCTGAAAATTACCTGCAGGTGGAATATTTCACGGACAAATTTTTTTCTCCCCTTCCAAATTCAGTTCCTCATTACTAAAGAACAAAGATAAACCAAAAAAATAAAAAATAAAAAAATAAAATAAAATCAAGGAGTCTGAGACTTGAATCTGCTCCTTTCCCATGTTTCTCTTTTCAGTAGATGGTGTCCCACCCTCTCTATTCATCAAGCTAAAACTTCTGAGCCCTTTTGGATTTTACATTTTGTCTCCTCTTCAGCATGAATTTGGTTCCCAAATTTTGTGTAACTATCCCTTGACTTCCTCTATATTTTACCGCTATTGCAGACAACTTAGCTCCTGTGTCCTCTTAGTACGTTGATATGGGCACTACATCGGGTCTCCCTGGGACACTGCTCCCGTCCATCCATCTCCCTCTTTGTGTCCAAGATGGTGATCTTGTGTGCATATCTAACAGATTTCTTCTCCTGTACGTAACATTTCAGAGACCTCTGTTATGGGTTGAAATGTGTTCCTCCACAAAGACATGTTGCAGTATGAACCCTTCGGTGTGTCAGAATGTGGCCTCATTTGGAGATGGAGTCCTTACAGGGACAATCAAACTAGAATGAGGTCATCAGGATGGGTACTAACCTAGTCCGGCTGGTTTGCCTAGACAGTAGGGTAATCTGGATGCAGACACACACTAGGTGATTCTTGAGCATTTTCTAGAACCCTTCACCATTCTTCCCTCTAGAGACTCTAGAGCCTCCACTGGGCTCCCTGGGCATATCAGGGTATTTCACGTATTCCTTTATTTCTTTACCACATCACAATCATGCTTTGAGTCAGCAACTGTCTTTTTTTTTTTTTTTTCTTTTTTAAAGAAACTGGATTTTTATTCTTTTTAAAAAAATTGTTCTGATTTATACATGACAACAGAGTGCATTTTGACACATTGTACACAAGTGGAGCACAACTTCTGCTCTGGCTGTACATGAGGCAATGGTGTTTTTGAAGGGGCCTCTCCAGTGCCCTCTCCTCAGAGGGAGTTCCCTCTTCTCTCTTCTTCTCTGGCATCTTGGGCAAGCCTCTATGGAGCCACGTATTCCCTTGGATTACACTTGTCTTTGTTTTTTGACCGTGTCTCCTGGTCTATACTGAGAGAATATTTCTACCCCTTTCCCTCCAGGGTCAAGGCCGTGAAGTGGTCTATGAGATCCAACTATTCTTGCTGGGATGTTACCAAGGAACTGAGGAGTCGTAGGAGAACCAGTGGAAAGTTGGGTGGTGAGGACCTGGTCTTGTGTTTACTCTGCTTCCAACTTGTTGGAAGATCTTAGACAAACTCCTTCAACTCTCTGGGCCTCTGTCTTCTAGTCTGCAAAGTGGTTGGTTAGATGCTCTCTAGGAAGCTTTAACACCATCCCAGGAGAATCTTCTTCCAAGGACATTCTTTGGTGCCATTCTCATAAGGATTCAAACTGAAGTTCAGATTCTTTGACAGAATTTCAGGCAGATGTAGGTCAAAGGGCAATGATCCTCATCAAAGGGGCTCTCGAGTCTCCCAACTGTCCTCATGAAGGATGCCACTTCTTTTACTTCTGGAAAAACTGACTGTAATCAAAATTTACATGGTCACAATGACGGGGGTTATAGCTCTAGTTGAGTTTTAAATTGAATGGCTTTAGGAACACTGATTATTCAGGACAGAACACTTCCTTTTTTGCTGGCAAGGATCTCAGGGGCAGTTAAGGAGGAGGCTGCTTGAGAAAATGGAACTGCTTCTAACAAGTTGCCTTTAGACCCTGAATGGGAAGGAGTAGACTTTCCCCAAAGCAATAAAACACTCTTACGATGAGCAAAGTGTGTCTGCATTGTCAGTCCATATGAGTTCCAGGTCACCAGGGGAGGGACAGCTCTGAATGGCTGGTGAGCTTGATTTTGTGATAGGAAAAGGCAGAACTCTTGATTTCTGCAGTGGTGCCAACATTTGTTGGTAACTGACAAATTTTCACATGGGAAATCTTGACTGTCTTTGGTTTTAGTGAAAGCTCCCTTCCTTTCGACACTGTTCCTTGAGAGATCTGTATCTTGACAGCCTGGAGCAGTCAAAGAAATTGTTCTCAGGCTCTGCAAGTAACCAGGCATGGTCCTCTGTGTGCATATCACAGAGACACCTTTTTCTTTCCTCCTGAGATGTTTAATATGCTATTTGGTTCATAACTTGCTAACTCGTGTCCTGTGTGGCTCACAGTGTCCTTCCTGGAAAGTGGGTACAATGGTGCCTTATTTCCTGTGACATTTGACTTCTTCCAAAGCCCATTTGTTCATTTCATCTAAAACTTTCTGTTCAATGATGGTACTTCCAGTTTTAAGGCATACAAGTTGCTGAAGTAAAACAGAGTTAAATTAAGTTTTGCAAAAGAATATTTATTTAACTGACTTTAGTGGGGAGAAAATCCTATTAGACTCCACATTGTTGTAGTGACAGCCATGACTTTTTCAAAGACCCTGGTTTGGATGATAATTTTAGTGACATTTCTCTCTAGGTTATATTGCAGCTTGTTCCTTCCTATTTGCATCTTCCTTTCACCCCAGTAGCCAAGAAAGCTATGGTCTCACATTCCTTTGCAGGGGAAGAATATCAGGACTCTGGGAGAAAAATGATGCTTCTAATGTCATCTAGTGGCAAGAGTCAGACTCAGTACCTAGAACTGGGTCTTCTAACTCCATGCCCATTGCTCTTCCCATCACAGAGATTATTGACTTTGCCATGATTGGAGCTGTCTGGTGCTCTGCCTGAACACCAAATCAACTATTTGCTAAGTACCTGCTTTAAACCAGGTTGTTTGATAAATGCTGGGTATCTCCCAATCTGTCACCTGAAGAAGTTCATAAATAAATATTCAAGATAAGATTCCTGCAGAAATAGCCCCTAGTATCAACTCAAAATATAGATCACTTAGGGGTTGGAAAGTGCTCAGGTTGTCTAGCGAGCTTTGATTTGTTGACAGGACATGGGGAAGTGGAAGTTGTCACCGAGTGTCTTGTATTCACTCAGCTCTGAACAAAAATGGATGCATTCAGAGCATGAATTTGTATTCCCTCCCAGCTCCCAAGGAAAAATAGAGGAGAACAAATAGGAAGTGGTGACCTCTTCAAATAACAATGAAGGAAAGGAGAGAATTGGGACCCCCAACCTGGTCATGTGCAGCCTCCATCTTCCCCTTTCCTCAGTCTCTATCATACGGACAGGTAGAAAATGGCTGGGCAGGAAGGCAGGAGGTAGCAAGGTACACAGGATTCCCTGGCTTTGGTCTCCTTCCTCTCTGGGCCATTGCACACCAGTCTGCTGAGTGTCAGGGGCAATTTTAGGAACTTAACCATGGGATTTGTTTGGCCAATGGGTGAAAGCAGATCTGACACAAGGGGTGTGTTGAAATAGCCTTGAACTCTGGGCTTTCCTGTACCTCTGTCATCACCAAGCAAGCATGCCTGGGCTGGCTCAGAGTGAAAGGGCTCTGCAAACTTGCATGGCAGAGTAGGTATGGGGTCAAGGGAGAACTGAGGCCATCATGGCAATTTATAAGAATTCGTCTGTTGTCACACCCACCCTTCACATCTCACCATGCTGTCTTTCTTCAGTATCTTGCCTGTGGTCCCACTTACGTCATCTATGGCTACCACATGTGGGTTCATGATTCCCTAGATTCTAATGGTGCTCTTTCTTTAAGTGCAGCCCAAGCAGCCTCTCTTTCAGAAATATTTAGCACTTCTAGTCCTAACAATGGTGCTCTTCTCTGGGCACCATTTTTACTATGGCAAGTAAAAATTGGTACCCTTATGAATAGACTATCTCTTGACATAGTTTCTTCCTTGAGTTTCTCCCTCAAGGATGTGTATTAGAGAGGGATTTGAGGGGAGAGGAAAAGAGTGTGTATGGGAGCCCCATGTAGCTAGGAATCCAGAGGATGGAGCAGTCCCCACCACAAACACTTAAAGCCTCCATGAAGCTTGTTCCTTAAGAACTCTAGGAAAGTGTCTTCCTTCAAACAAGCATAGAGCTCAGGCCCTAGAGTCTTACCATACTGGTGGAGGATAGGAGGGACAATCATGGGTAGATGACTGGTGTGACAGTGAATTTGAATTTGTGGGCAGTCAAGCCACTGTGTTCATATCAAAAATTATTAATAATACATAATAGTCTCGCCAGTAACTTATTTCACACTTTTCAAGTGTTTATTAAAACGTTTTAATAGATGAGAAAACTGAAACTCAGAAAAGAGAAGTGATTTCCCCAAGATCAACCAGCTCATAAGTAGACTAGAATTTCAAACCAGGTGTGCTTAGTTCAGACCTCAGTACTTTTGTGCTCTGCCATCTCAAAGCTGTGTGGTACCATTGTTATTTCTAGCCATAAAACCACCACTCCTACGTGGGTCACGCCCATGATTCCACACCAGTAGGTAGGGCTTCTGGTGGCAGGCAGTTACAGAGAAGGGTCCTGAGAGAACCTGTCTGAATCCCAGGAGCAGACAGGTGCACCTGGTTCCTCAGGCCTTGCTGTCTCCTTGCCTCACATGTTCCAGCGCGCCATAGCATTGACAGCTGTAGACACAGGTATTTGCTGGGGAAGAAGGAACAGATATTCTAGTTCTGGTTTGGCCGTGTGATACTAGGCCAAGTCACAGACTTGCCTGGTTTTGAGTTACTTGAACATAAAATAAGGAGTTAGAGCACATTCAATACAACAGACTACTACCTGGCACCTACCCGTGCTAGAGAATGGACCCAAGTGAAGAGAAACATGGACAGGGGTCAGTCTTGCTTCCAAAAAGCACGTGGAACAGTGGGAACAAGAACACATGCCCAGGTCTCTTAACACAACTCACAGTGCAGTGAGAACTTTGGCAGAGGTGTAGACATAGTGGGGCATCAAAGGAGGGAGAGGCCTCCAGGGAAGTCTGGGAGGGAAGGCTCACCTGGGAGGCCCCAAGGATGAGAACCTGCATGTGTCTGTGTCTGCCTGTCGGCTGTGCATGAAGGAATGAACTGAATACATGACTGGCTGCTTTCAACTCAGAAAAACTGTTGTTTACGGGCTGAGCATGGGAACAGGAAAGTAGCTTTATTGTATTTTCCGTTCTTTATTCTGGACGAGGAGTCTTGATGTTCTTTAAAACATGTGTTCCTTGCACATACACACACAAACACAAATACACACACACACACACACACACACACACACACACACACACACTGCTGTCTCCATTTTACAGAAGAGTTTTAGAAAATTGCCAGATGCACTTAGCTGGAGCCCAAGCTTGACTGTTGGGCACATGGGAGATAGCAGAGCCTCTGAGGATGTCAAAGGTTGATCCAGAGGTCACCACACAGGACTAAGAACTGACTTCCAAATGTTATAGGGTCCTTACATGAGTTAAAAAAGCTTCCCTTACGGCAGAGAGTGTGGTAGAGGGCAGGGGAGACAATGGTGGTGCCAGCCATTGACTGCTGTGCGTGTTAAGGTCCTGGGCTCACTTCTCTGACAACGCCAACCACCTCAGTTACCATGGGTGCTGTGGTCCTGACCCCTGCTGAGCTCCCACTCAATTCACAGCAGCTCTAGCTGCGGGGGAGATATGCTGGACCTGCAGGCCAGAAAAGCCCAACTGCTAACCAGCTGCAGCCATGAGAGACTTCAGGAGAATCCACCACCTGAGCCTGGTCATCCCACAGGATGATGAGAGGCAATAATAAATTGTTATTATTCTCATGATTTTGAAGGTGTTTTGTTGCACAGAAATGGAGAATCATAGCAGCATTTTGAGTTGGGTTGCATTTTAAGCTTAAGTTTTCCAAGAATTTTTTTTCTGAGGATATGGATTTTTGGCTTTAAAATTCAAATTCTTATGTGGGAAAGGTTATTTTTGACTATTACATAACTGGTCACTTCCATTAGAGGTCTGCAGTGAGCATTTTTTTCTCTGAACATATATTGGCAAGAGGATCTGTGTAGACAGACATTTCAATAGATTAAAATTTGGCCAAGCCATTAGTGTATTTAAAAGGCAAGGTCAGGGAACATGGTGCCCAGCGCCAAAGGATATGTAAAGATTCCTGGAAAGCCATGAAAAAAATACTTAGAAATATCAAGAGTAGATTAGGCTGTAGATTAATGTGCAGTGCACTGTTTTAACAGGCAAGTCATGTTGGCCTTCTCTGAGGTTCTCAAATGATAACGCTCTGGGCCAATACAGTAAAAGGAAGCAGACTTGTAATCTTGAGCTCATTTGCTCTGAATCATGATATATTATTCTTTTAAACAGCCCTGGATTATACAGTCTAATATCTTAATCAAGGTTGGTATATTCTTTATCAAGTTTCTATGATTTTGTTTTTCTGTTTTTTCAGGTTCTGAATATATTTTGATTACTTCATGATGGAATTTGTAGGTTTAAGTTTTAATGATCTGGGACATTTTAATGATCTAGGACTATTTGTCTTCAAAGCCTCAGTAAAATACTGTTGGGAAACCCTCTTGGCCTAGAACTCTGTGTGCATGAGAGTTCATGTGTGTGTGTGTGTATGTGTTAGAGAGCATGTATGAATGTGTGTTGGGAGGAAAGTGGGCATGAAGAAGAGTCAGCAATGCTTTCTAGAGTTCTGGCTTTCACAGTTGTTGAAGCTCTGGATACTATCTCTCCAAATGATCTCAGTGTACTTGGACTACTTCTGTAAAGGCCATGTCTCCAAAGGTGCTTACATTTTGAGACATTGGAATTTAGAATTTCAACACATGAATTTTAGGCAGGCGACAGAATTTAACCCATAATAAATATCAAAAACTCTTTTATAAGTTAGATTTTGTTTTTATTTTGGAGTAGTTCATGTGGTGGGGCTAATGGAAATTTGAGGAGAGATATACCCATTGATCAGTCACTTCCTTCACTACCACCAAGTTGCTACCATATGTTGAGATGACTCTGGATAATCAAAAACTGAATTAGCATCCACATTTAAAAGAAAAACATTCAGACTTTGGTTTTTTGGGTTTGGTTTATTTCACTTAGCATGATATTCTCCAACTCCATCCATTTACCAGTAATGCCATAATCTCATTCTTCTTTAAAACTGAGTTGTATCCCATCATATATATATGTGTGTGTGTGTGTGTGTGTGTGTGTGTGTGTGTGTGTGTATACCACATTTTCTTTATCCATTCATCTGTTGAAGGCACCTTGGTTGGTTCCATAGTTTGGCTATTGTGAGTTGAGCTGCTGTAAACATTGATGTGGCTGTGTCACTGTAGTATGCTGATTTTAAGTCTTTTGTTTATAAACTGAGGAGTGGAATAACTGGGTCAAATAGTGGTTCCATTCCAAGATTTCTGAGGAATCTCCATACTGCTTTCCGTAATGGCTGCACCATTTTGCATTCCCACCAGTAACGAATGTGTGTACCCTTTTCCCCATATTCTCACCAACGTTTATTGTTACTTGTATTCTTGATAATTGTCATTCTGGTTGAAGTGAGGTGAAATCTTAGAGTAGTTTTAATTTACATTTCTCTAATTGCTAAAGATAATGAACATTTTTTCATGTGTTTGTTGATTGATTATATATCTTCAGTGAAGTGTCTGTTCAGTTTCTTAGCCCATTTGTTGATTGGGTTATTAGTTTTTTTGGTGTTAAGTTTTTTGAGTTCTTTATACATCCTAGAGATCAATGCTTTATCTGTTGTGCATGTGGTAAGTATTTTCTCCCCATCTGTAGGCTCTCTCTTCACATTATTGATTGTTTCTTTTGCTGAGAAGAAGCTTTTTAAGTTGGAATTCATCCCATTCATTGATTCTCGATTCAACTTCTTGTGCTTTAGGGGTCTTGTGATGGAAGTCAGATTCTAGGCCCTCATGGTGAAGATTTAGGCTTACTTTTTCTTCTAGTTGGCACAGGATCTCTGCTCTAGTGCCTAAGTCTTTGATCCACAGTGAGTTGAGTTTCATGCAGGGTGAGAGATAAAGGTTTAATTTCATTTTGTGACATGTGACTTTCCATTTTTTTCTAGCACCATTTGTTGAGGAGGCTATCTTTTCTCTAGTAAATGTTTTTGCGCCTTGGTCTAGTATGAGATAACTGTATTTATGGGGGTCTATTTCTGTGTCTTTTATTCTGTACCATTGGTCTATGTGTTTGTTTTGGTGCCAATACCAGGCTGTTTTTATTACTGTAGCTCTGTAATATAGTTGGAGGTCTGGTATTGTGATGCTTCCTGTTTTGCTTTCTTGCTAAGGATTGCTTTGGCTCTTCTGGGTCTCCTATTTTTCCAAATGAATTTCATAGAGGGGAAGAGGTATGTGGGTAGGAAGGATAGTAGAGTGAAACAGACATTATTACCTCATGTATGTATATGACTGCATGACTAATGTGATCCTACAATATATGTAATCAGAAAAAGAAGAAATTACATTTCATTTATGTATGATTTATCAAAATGTATAAATGCATTCTACTGTCATGTAAAAATAGAGCAAATAAAGAATGAATTTTAAAAAGCATATGCTGTATACAGGGGGCCATATATTTTATGGTTCCATTTATACAAACTATGTGGGATAAACAAATCCATATACGTAGATTGTCAGTTTCTTAGGCCTGGGGTTGGGGTTGGGATATGGAGCATTGCTAATGGATATGGGGCTTCTTTTGGCGGTGATGAAACCTTCTACGATTAGGTTGTAGTGATGGACATAGAACTCCATGAGTATATTAAGAATCATTTTAATTGTGACTTTAGGTGGGTAAATTTTATGATACATAGCTGTATCTTAATACAACTGTTCTTCAAAAGCAGGTATTGTTAGATGCTGGGTATAAGAGTGGGTGAATCTAGAAGTCCATTTCAGTCAAGAAATTCTCCATTTCTTTATCTCTTTGAGTCTCTTTTTACTCATTTACAAAAATGAGGAAATTGGAGTCTGTTAAATAGGTGATCCTCTCTATACTTTAAAAGCTTCATCTGAGATCCCTGATCCACCTTACAGAGCATATGGTTCAGAGCATGGACTTTGAGAATCTTTGGATTTGAATCCAATCATTTCATCTACTTGCTCTGCAACCTGAGGCAAATTTTCATATTTCTCCGAAGTTTCATGTCCAAATGGGACACAGAATGGAAAACAATATTACTACCTTCCTCATGGGGCTGTTGGTAGGATTTAAAAGGCTCAGCAAGCTGCTGGGTGGAACATGGTAAATTGCTAAAAGTCAGTATTATTTAATAATAATTAATTATTATTTTACTACCTAGTGTATATGTGGCTTCCTCAGAGTAAGTGCTGTGTTTAAATTTCATAAAGTAAATTTGTCATTCCGTAGCATTTTGAATGAATAGTCCTTACTTTTTAAATTATGCATCTTTTCTACAAAAATAACATCCCAACTTATGGAGGCACAAAACAGGACATGTCTCTTGTTATCCTGAAATTTCCTTGCATAGTAGAAAGTGCCTGGCAGCCACAGCACAAGGCCTATGAGGGCCAACTGCTGAATAACTCTATGGAATCTCTGTGGATCTGTTCTGCCTCAAAAAAAGTATACTTTTATTTGAAATATGTAATCTTTTCGTTAAAAAAATTTAATAATTAATTATTAATCTCCTAAAGTCAAGGCTAATGACTTACTTTACCAGAGTGGGCCAGATGATTCTTTGTCAACAGGAAACAGATCCACTGGGTTGTCCTTTCGCGTTGATGCTCTACTGGTTACACCTCCTACGCAATATTTAATTTCTAAATAAGCCGACACAGCAATATCTGTGATAGTCCAGAACATATGTTTCTTTGCACCCCTCCTTCAGTCTGGCAAGATCAACTGACCCCTGTTTCCAAGAGGCTCCCAATACCATGCAGAATGTGACAATTGCGTGATCATTAAAAGCATCTTGATGGATGCAAAAATATTTAGTTAGCATTTCTTGAGGATGTACTTTGTTCAAAACAACATGCCAAGCACAGAAGGACATGCAAAGATGAGCAGTGTGAGGATGCCACTCTCATGGGTCTCATGGTCTGACATGGGATTACTCCCATGGATCTGTTCTGGCAGGTGTCATATTCTCTGCCCTCACTGGGGTGCTGGTGGAAAGCTACGTCGTGCATACATCACATGGAGCCCAATAATAGATCATGAACCAAGCGCTGCGGACACCTGGAGAAGGAATGCCCAACTCAGTTCGGAGAAGCCATGTGTCCACAAGGAGCGGGAGGAGGACAGTCCCTGGTAAAAGTAGGGAATGCCCTGAATCTCACCAAATAAGTCACGGCCTTTAATAACCTGCACTTCTGACTCAGAGACCAGGGCAGCCTTGGCACACAGCTGGCACTCCTACATCTGGAATGAGGGAGTAGGATTTGGATATTTGTTATGAAGAGACAATAAGAACCCTTAAATGGGAATGATGAGCCAGAATCAGGCATAGGTGTGTGTGTGTGTGTGTGTGTGTGTGTTTGTGTGGTGTGTGTGTGTGTGTGTGTGTGTGTGTGTGTGTTTGCAAGTGTTGGAAATTTAGCACACAGCTGCTTTTCCCCTATATTCAACTTAGCATTTTGTATGCATTGATCAGGAAATTGAGTTTCTTTTTCCAACACAAGTAAGGATGTGAGCAACACAACAGCATGTAGTTTCAACATCAAGCTCACTTCTGACTCATGTGTCTCTCAACACCTGACGTTTTCACTGTCAGGAACATGAATTCTATGTATCACTCACTCTAAAATGAACTTCACTTCTCTCTGCACGGCATTCTCTCCACATGGGCTCACACAAGGGAAGCTGGAGACTAGCGAGGTCAGTCCTGAGCCCTTTCCATGTGGCAACCAGAGCCCTGGAAGCACAGACCTGACTCCCAGGCTCTCGCATTGCTCTGCCTCCGGCCCTACATGCCCAAACTGAATTGGGGAACAGTCTCTGCCACCGGGATGCAGAAAAGCAGGTTTTTCTGTTTACCAAGCAATTGTTCATTTCAAAGGGTTGGGGCAAGCTTGCAGGAGAAAATTGGAAGAAGCAAACATTTATTGAGATCATTGAGTGAGTATGGACCAAAGACCCAAGGTTTGGGCTCAGGCCTGTCACTAATTGCTAGGTAGCTGGAGCAAAGCTCTTCTCTTCTCTGAGTAAAATGAGGATGCCATAGTTACTTTGCAGGGTTGCCATGTGGGTTGGTGGAGTTCTAGATGTGAAACCTGCATCCAGATTCTCAAAGGTCCGGGAAAAATGATACCAATGTATTGCATCTCCCACAGGGTTAAGGAAGCCGTCATGTAACAGGAAAGTCCTGTAAAATCCACCCTTGAGAGCCCTCAAATCAAGGGACAGAAGAATGTATGCTTTTCTGCGCACACACACAAAGAACATCGCTCAGGTTAGTGGCCACGACACACCACCCACATAAGCCAATTCTGCATTTATACACTGGAATCACATACATCATGAAACATGCTTGCTTAGGGACACACGGGAGCCAAGATGCACTGAGAAGTGGAAACAGGGAAATCACACCCTCGGTCATCTTCGTGGATATGTAACCCTGCAGTTATAAAAGGTCTCCACTCATAGGGACCCTGCATTGGCTTTAGTGCACTGTCATAGCAATCTAGAAATTCTAGACTTTCTAACAAGGAGATTCTCAATTTCATTTTATTCCCCAAGTTCCACAAATTATGTAGTCATCCCTAGTCATATCTTTAAGTTATTTCTCTCTTCCTCCTCACTCCCATTTGCTAGAGCTGAAGTCACATAAAATAAAGGCTTTTATGTCACTGTGGTGAACAAGCTCATGTACACAGTGTCTTAGTGCACCCTGGGAGACCGGTATAATTGTCCCCATTGGACGGATGTGTAATTTCCTGAAAGTGGCCTGATTCGTAAGGGGTTAGAGCAGGATTGGTATAGTTGTCCACTTTTTCTATTATGCCGTGATGAATGAGAAAACCTGAAAGGTAATTCTAGTTCAAAAGTAGCACGTAGTGGCAAATGCCTAATACGAAGACATTTGAACTAAGCTGATGTGCAGGGGCATGGGGGTCTCACCAACACATAATTTATTTACGATAAATTTCCCCAGACATGCACTTGCTTCCTGACATGGAATCTGCAGGGTTTTATTTGCCATTA
Organism: Sciurus vulgaris; assembly: GCF_902686455.1. Classification (NCBI taxonomy): domain Eukaryota; kingdom Metazoa; phylum Chordata; class Mammalia; order Rodentia; family Sciuridae; genus Sciurus; species Sciurus vulgaris. The sequence goes on from NC_136469.1 coordinate 135,894,708, forward strand.
TATTCCCAGCCCCTAGCCTAGTGGTTGGTACTTAGGACTCAATAAACATCTGTCCAATGAATGATATTCCTACCAAGTTATCTTTGCTCCACATTAATTTGGCCTCCTTTCTTATAATTTTATACCTTTACTCCTTCTCTTCTTTGAAGCCTTATCTGTTTGACCCGAGAATGTTCTTTGACAAGTTTGATGACTGATACTACCAGGCAGAAAGCCGTTAGATTTTAACTAAGGAAAACGTTTTGATGACCACTCTTCTTACATAAGACTCTGATGGTTTATTGTCTGTTTGAATGCTGCAGGAAGATTCCAGTTGCCATTTGAATTCCCCACAGCTGGAAGTGGTAGAAAAAGTCCTGGGGGGAAGACTGTGGTTCTAACCCAAGGCAGCATTTCTCCCCTGGTTACCAGGTCTGGGAACTAACAAGCTCACTTGTCATGGTCCACTCATCCCTCAGTCAAAGTGTCGTTGGTTTTTCTTTCTCAGGGCCACATGCTTCTCTCCATGACCCATCACCTCTCCAGCCTGGGATTTGTGTTTCCTTCCTGGACTATTCCAAGGGCCCCACCTACGGAGTGTCTCTCTCCCTCCTTCTAAGGCAGTCTCCACACGGCCGCCAGAGAGGTCTTCCCAATGCAGGACTCTAAACTGGATGCTCTGTAGGTTCCTGTTTGCATGGAGGGAAGGGCCACACCTCTTGGGAAAACAAAGGAAGACTTACCATCTCACTTCAACTACCTTTCCAACTGGTTTTTCTGTGGGAATCAGCCGGAGGCCTGACCCCGGCTGGCACTCTGGCCCACTGAGAAGCAGGCTGTGATACGGAGCTCAGAGTTCAGTGAGATCGAGTCCTCTGGGGAGGACGGAGGGAGCAAATGACAGTGACGCAAGATGGATGATGACTTCTGTCTACCCACCAGGAACCCTGGAGCAAAAGGCTGCTGGGATGGTCCACAGTGTTAAACCCAAGTGGCCAGGCCTTCATTCCCTAGTCTCAGCCAGTCACAGGAGTGGGTTCTTCCTGAACCGAGGTGACCTTTGTGGAGGCCTCTCTGCGACTGTCCCTCCCAAGGAGTCTGCAGCTGGAGGCGTCTGCTCTCAGCAACTGGGGAAGCAAGCCCCTCCCTCCCAGAAGGAGCCTCCAGGAAGCGCAGTTCCCTGCCTCCTTCACTCCACCTCCCTGTTTTCCTACAAAGCTTCCCTCTGTTTTTGTGGCTTCCTGCCTGGGCACTTGCCTTTTCTTTGGTTTGAAATGATCTTTACCTGCCTCTTTCTCCATTTGATCTGAATACTTTCAGTTTTTCTTTATGACTGATGCCAAATGCCAACTCCTCTTGAAGAGTCCCCTCCCTCTGTTGGGAAGAGTTCCTTGCTACTTCATGCCTCCCATCCATGCACCTTGCTGACACACACTGCCTCAAAAGCTCTGGGCTAGACCCAAAGATGAGTAAGATGCAGGCCCTGCCTCGTGACCGCTGAGCAGATACTGCTCTCCTGCGCGTTCCCAGCACGAACGCTTTTCTGTTATAGCATCTTCCACACTGCTTATTTATTCATCCACTCGTCATTCCTTTATTTATTTATTAAGAATTAATCCAGGCTTGCTGTCCATTTGCCCACTATTCCATGGAGTCCTGCAGATACGGTGGTGAATAACTGGGTTTGCTGAAGGATGAATGATAAATGTCACAAGCCTGCATAGCTCTAATCTGCACAAAGTAGGAAGAACTTCATGGAGCTGTGATGCTTTTAAAAAGGGGGCTTTTGATCTAGTGGGTGTGGTCGGGGGGAAGAAGCCATTTGAAATGATCATTTGGAGATTGCTGGGAGTTGCCGCACGCGCACAAGCCAGTGACAGGAGAGCAAGTGGAGACCCTGGAGGTGGAGAGAAGTTGCCTGGGCAGGAGCTTCCGAAGCACAGAGCACAGCAGAGGGTGAGGTGTTGTGATTGCAAATGCTCCTGGGATCGTTACGGGTTGTCACTGACGCCCACAGCCGCGGGAAGACACTGGAAGGTTTTAAGCGTAGTGTCATAATGATGGGGTTAGAAATCTGGAAGTTGTGCTGACTGCCTTGTGGAGAATAGACTGGAGGAGGACGAAGAGTGGGGGAGATGGGAAGCTGCTGTCAGTTAACTAATGAGAAGAGGACCTGAGACTAAGGGATGGGGTGGAGAGAAGGATTTGCCTAGCGCAATTTAGTGGAAAAAATAAAAACCCAGCAATCCTTGGCAATTGGTGTGGATGTGGCCAGTGATAATGGAAAGGGATGTGTCAAAGCTGACCAGATTTCCATTGCTACCTACCCCTTCTGCATTCAGAGTCTGATGAAAATTATAAACTCTTTCTGGATGCATGCACACAGACACACAGACACATGAACGTTTGCATGTCATTTCAGAGGGATACATAGGGTTCTGAAGCCCATTTGTGAACACAGCTTTAAAAAAAAAAAAAAAAGACGAAGTCCCATTTCTTGCTGTGCCTCCAGATTCAATTCTAGGAAATAGTACAGAATCTGGCACACAGTGCACGATTGTTCAAGAAATAAATGAAAGTGAGAGGAACCGGAAGGTACCTGGAGGCTTGCGATGCTGAAGCCTCGACTCTTTCTACTGCAGTGTGGATGTGGGTCTTACTAGAATAGCTAAAGCTTGCACGTCTGTGAAGCTAGTGCTCATTAGTTTGCAAGACAGAATGAGGGGGAGAAGTCCACAAACGGACTCATGAGCCTCCAGGTGGTGAAGAGGAATAAATTTCAAAGTATTAAGGCTCCAAAGACCCAAGATTTGTCTGCAGCAGATGTCTCTCCGTCATGCTAAGTACTTTAGACCGGAGAATAAAACCGTCTGCTTTTATTTTATGTGGGGGAGTGCATCATTTAGAGATGAAGACAGTCTGCCTATGGCTGGGTGGAAAAGTTAATGTCTTGCATCTTGTGATTCATTTTTACCTTGTGGAAGAAACAGAAATGGTAATTGTGTTCATAGACAGAGATTTAGAACAGAATCATGCCTTTGCAGATAAGGCATTTCAGGAAGCCAATAAAAGATAAGAGGGAGAAGAAACGCATAGGAGGAAGTTTCAGAAAACGATTTGGTGCAGACGTGTTAACCCTAGACTGGGTTAGCATTTTCTCTGTGCTTTGAACAGGGTCAGGTTGTCGGGAGAGAAAAACCCTACCAGGGGTGGGCCTTAGTGAGGGCCTAGCTAGAAACCAATGTAAGCAGGAATTCCTAGGCAGGGTCCCAGGCAGATGGCTTGTGGTTCCTTCTGAAACTACTTGAAAGATGCCCCATTACTGAACAGCTCTGATATAAGATCCTGTTCTGATTGAGCAGTCCATTTCAGGACAAGCATAGAGATTTAAATTTGAATGACAATTCCAATTACTAATCTTTTAGTTAATGAACTCAACTTATATTTAATGGGCATCTACTATGTGCCAGTCCCTACTAGGAATTAGGGATATAAATCTGGTGGTTATTCTCAATCCTGATTCTACCTGTTTTGTCTGCAGTGCTAGAAATAGTTGTCCATTTTTTCCTTCTTAAAAAAAGTTTCTCTCTCACAACCCCTATATTACTCTCTGCATTGGCCTTTGGCTTTCCTGAAACCATATTCTCTATTTCCATCTCACAGGTTATTCATAACTAATTTTCTTCTCTGCTTCTCTATCTTCACTGTTGGAGGGTCCCACAATTTTGTCCTAAATCTCCTTTTCTTCTCCATCTCATTCTCTATGGTGGTGGTCACTTCCAGTCTCAAGTCGTCTTCAAATACCACATTCTTATGATGTGAAACTTCATGTCTTCATTGCCAAAGTGAAACCCATATGATCATTGGTTAGCTGATATCTCTACACAGAGAACCAAAGTCCTTTTCAAATGCAATGTGTGCAGAAGAAAGCTCTTGATCTGCATAACACCTCCATCTGTCTCCAAGAAAAACCTCAGTCACCTGCCGGACTTTCTGTCTCAGCAACAGGCACTGTTGCACATTGAGTTGTGCTCAACAGTGAGTGAGGCTTTCTCTCCTTCCCTTACTGCCCTTATCTCAGTCACAACTCTTTTTGTCAATTCTACCTCCAAAACTTATCCCCAGACTGCCCGAATCGCTCTGCCCTTTGACCAAGCTGCTCATCTCCCAGCTCCCTGCACTTTCTGTTCTCTCGGTTGCTCAGTTGCCTCCTGCTCCTCTGTCAGTGTGGGTCCATTATGCTCCCATTCTGTCCAGTTCAGTGGCTCCAGGTGATTACCCCAGCTGTCATTTATAGAAGAATGTGTTTACCAGGGTCATCTGTTTACCAAAGGGCCTAAGTGGCCCATGGCTTAAGATTGTGGGGCTGAGACCATAAAGCGATAATCACGTGGTGGGGTCCCGGCATGGAGGAACATGGGTCATAATGACACACTGTGATATGAGCACCAGGGCAGACTCTCAATCTGCTCCTCCCACCCACGCTCTGCCAGCCCTGCAGCATTCTCGAAGGGCCGCATTCCTGGCTTGCAACGTAACACTTGTTATGTTGCTTCCACATTTGACTGGATGCAATAATTATACTCCTCTCTTCAACCAACTCATCTCTGCAGGGTAGGGGATGTCCTCACCCTGCACCAATCAGGTTCTGGGATGGCTTTAGTAGGCAGTTGTGCTGTCTGACTTCTACAGTTGATCTGAGGCCATTGTCCTCAAAGCATTTTCTGAAGTTTGTCTGAATCAGAGTCCCAGAGTGTGATGATAAATATGCTAATTGGGCCTCTTGCAGACCAGCTGAGTCATGATCATGTTATGATTAACATGTTCCCCAGATGATAAGAGCTGCTGCTCTGCAAGGTTAGCTGGGGCTGTAAAAATGATGGGTTGAGGTTGGGAAGATGGTGGTTTCCTGTCCCTGTTGCAGTACTTCCTAGCAGAATGATTTCTAGCTTGTCGCTCTTTCTTTCTGAGCATCCCTGGAGGTGAAACACTGTGTCTGTATTTACCTCTGTTCGGTGCTGAGATCATAGCTGGCCTTACCAGGTGTTGAGTGCATGCATGCAGAAATAAAGAGCTGAACCCATGCCGCACCTCCTACAGGAAAGACACCTGCACAGTGTCCTGCATGCAGTAGGTGCTCACCAGCTGCAGTTCTCATCCATTCCCTAGGGACACTGGTATATTTGTAAACAACTAGTGGGGACTCAGTGGAAGTATGGAGAAGGCACTGGGTACTCAGACACTTGGCAGAGACCCAGAGGTGAAAAACATTCTTGTATTCTCCAAACTTCATTCCTACCCCACTCCCTGTGGTCCTCAACCCATTGTCCTGGGGGTCACCAAGCTGTTGAAGGTCAGCAGAGGCCAATCACAGAGGAGAGGGGCATGACTGTCAATGCAGCGGACATGGGTTTGGGAGGCCACTTGGCAAATACCAGGTCCCTGTCTAGAAGCAGAAGTGGCTGTGTCTGTGAATGGCAGCTGAGGAAGGGTGGGCATCAATGTAGAGGGTTAAGTTGGGGATTTAGCATCCTGGGTTTGAATAATGGAATTCATTCAAGCTTTATCACTTGCGATATCACTGGGAAAATAGTGAATTTTTTCTACACTCAAAGCTTTTATCTGTGGGCAAATCACAAAAGGCATCCTTATCCACTCTCAGCATTTTTGTGAGAATCAAATGAGGTAATGAGGGCATACGTATTGTCTCTCTTTGGACTATACTGTGATGTTTTTGGCTCAAACCATCAGCATCAGCCTTACCTGGGAGTCTGTTAGAAATGCAGACTCTCAGGACACACCCCAGATCTCCTGAATCAGAGACTTATTTAAAAAATAATACCCAGGTAAGGCACAATTCAATTCTCTTTTGAGGTATAAAGGCAAACAATTATAAGAGATTTTTAGTTCTCTAAGAATTTTCTCTTTCCTAGGGAGCTACTCAAGGAAAGCAGCTCTATTTCTATCCTCTGCAGTTAACTGTAATTGATCATTAAATAATACTGAATGAGCGAATGCATCAAGATCTTCACCTGTATTGTCTTGCTTCTCAGCCTCTGGTTGGAGTTCTTTACCCAGTGACTTTCTGCTGTCATAGCAGGGGGCATCCATGGTGACTGCAGCTGTCTCACACCCAGCTGATGCCAGCCACAGACGCAGGCATTTAGCATGTGATTAAGAACACAGTAATCCACTTAATGTGGGTTGTGGGAGATATTTGGCAAGAACCAAGGTATTCAAGGGTTGGATTTTAGCTTCCAAAGATAATGTCTTTCCCAATTATTTAAAACCCTTAGTAATTTGGATCACACCCAGACAGAAATAAGCCTTCTTTAGACAGAATTCTGTAAATGGGAGGCTTGCTCATTTTTATAGCAGAATCTTGACTCTAATATTTATGTCACATGACAGGGAGGGGCAGTCCAGCCCAGATCCTTCTGGAGCTGAGCCCAACTGAACTTACCTCCTATAAGGAAGGAATGCTTTTTGCTTACTAGATTTTGCCACTGACTGACTTAATCAAAGAATTATTCTATTCCATCATTCAACAGGTACTCTAGAGCCTGGCTGAAGCTTACTGCCATGAATACAGGAGCAGCCCTTGTTTCCAGCAAATAAGTGCCAGGTGGTGAGGATGGAATGAGCATCAGGAAATGACTGTAAGATGTGGGGAAGTGCAGATGGAGGAAGACAGCAAGGGAGGTGAGGGGCAAAGGGGCTAGCGGGCTGATACTGAAGGGGGAGTAGGAGGCGAGCGATTGGGGTAGGAGGGAGGAAGTGAAGCTGGGACAAAGAAGTGTCTGGGTCAAAGCCGCGACGGAAACGCACAATGAAGGGAGCGCACAATAGCTAAGGACGTGGAGCAGAGTCTGATTTGGTCAGCTGGACAGATGGCGCGTGTGTGTGTCTGGGGGATGCTTGTGGAGCGTGCTGAGAGAGGAGGCCAGGAAGTGGGAAGTCTGGGCTTCACTGGGTGTGCCAAGCCTCCTAAGATATTTGCATTTTATCTCAAGGCCAAATGAGGATGTCCTGAAAGGCCAGGTGTCAGTGGGTCTAAAACATTTCCCAAGCCCCTCCCAGGCAGACCACAGTGTCCCTTCCTGGGCACGGTGGGGGAAGAGGTTTGGTTTTGCTCTGCGTGCCAACACTGCCCTCGTGTTCCCTGGCCTGGGCTGGAGCTGGGCACCTGCTTCTTGCTTTGCACCTGTTAATGCTCACTACAGAGGCAGCCTCAGAGCTGCTTTCTGTAACTCTTCAAAGAACCCTTCAGTCAGCCCTCCATGTCTGTGGCTGCCACATCTGTGGCCTCAACCAATGTGGGATAAGAAGTATGCAGAAACAAATTGCATCTGTACTGAGTACGGACACAGTTTATCTCGTCATGGTATAACGGCTATTTACATAGCATTTACATTGTACTAAGTAGTATAAGCAATCTAGGCATGATTAACAGTATATAGGAGATTTCTATAAATAATATGAAACACTACGCCATTTATACAGGAGATTTGAGCATCCATGGATTTTGGTATCCTGGGGGATCCTAGAACAACTCCACTGTGGATTGACTTATTTCCCAATGTGCTGCTGGTGGCTCTGCTTCCAGTCCCCCTGAGGCCAGGCCTTCCTCCTTGTGGTCTCTTTCTCTGGGCTTGCCCTGCCTGGTGGGGCAAGTGAGGGGCTGCTTGCTTAGAGCCCCAGCTGACGACTGCTGTCCCTGGGCCTCCCCAGCAGCATCCCGTTGGCCACTCCAGGGCAACGGGTCTATTCGTTCCTGCGTCATCGCTTTATGCCCATTAATGTGCCAGCTTACTTGACGCTATCACTAATCAAAGGTTTGTGAGCTGCCGTGTGGCGTGGTGATCAGACCACAGGACTGAAGTTCAGAAGTGCCGGCTGCGGTGCGGCCCCTTCCCGCCCTTGTCGTGTGACCTCGGTGAGGCATTTGAATCAGGGCTTCGGTTTTCACAGCCACAGAACAAGGGCAACCAGAGCTCCTGCCCCGTCCATTGGCAGCATGGTGCTGGGATCAAACAAAGTGGTGCCTGGGAAAGTGCTTTGTGAAGTCCTATAAAAGAGCGGGTTTTCATTAGCGCTGCGGGCATGGCTGGGGGGCCTGACCTTTCAGCCCTTTCTGGCTTAGCGCAGGTAGGAACCAGGAGCCGCGTTTTCTCTCCTTCCCCAACTAATCACTGCTTTCCTGTCTGAGGCTTTCAAATTAGGCTTCAATTTTACTCCCGCTCCTACACTCAGTCACTTAATGGCCAACCCAATTAGAGCCCATTCGCCCAAATGTAAACATTATTTTAATCCATAATTGTGGAGGCTAAATAATTCCAAATAATTTTTGGTGACAGAGCTCACTTTGAAATGCTTTTTTCTGGTAGACCCGTGGAAGGCAAACACGCCCAATTTGCTCCCCTTGTATGTAATTATCTGCTGGAGCTTCTTGCTGGCATTTTCTGAAATGTTAATGGAACAAGGCATTAAATTCCCGTTCATTTCAGTGCCCTGTTTTCTGAAAAAAAAAAAAAAAAAGAAAAGAAAAGAAAATGCTCAGGGCATCTTTTAAAATAGGTAGGTAGATAAAGAGGAAGAGCAACTTATTGTCAGTTCTTCAAATAATTGCCCTCTAGCACCGAAAACACCGGCAGGGGAGATGCCAGGCTTAAAGCATAGTGGCGAAAGTGGAATTTAGAGACTTTTCAAAAGCTCATAGCACTTTATCCTTGAGAAGCATCCTGACCATGCCTCTTCCAGTCTACGGTACATGGTGCGAATTCCTCTCTTGGAGATGGCGGACTGTGTTAGGATCCCAGGCATCAAATCTGTGCTGTTTTAAAGACAGCATGGAAGATCTTTCAGAAAAGGTGGCGCCTCCCTGGTCACATCCTCCTGAAGCTTCCGTGGAAACTTCTCCCACCACCTGCAGATGGTGCTTCTTTCTCTTTGCTTTAAGGAGCACCTATTCCTTTCCCCAATATCCTCCTTTCACTAGACTTTCTTGGTTTCCTTATCTGAGAAAAGGACCCGCCCACTACGCACACTTCAACGAATCGTGAGATCTCCAAGGACAGAGACTGGGTCTCACTCACTGTTCAGCCAGAAAATCACTGGAATCAGAGGCTGCAGCAGTCTCCAGACTCCCTTTTCTGATTTCTCTTTGCTTATCTCTAAGCCTTGCTTAGTCTGTGAGATGTGAGTCGGATCAGTCTTTCCCTGCTTCACACCTCCCCGAGTCTTCTCCTGTCCCAGAGTCAGTCCAAACTCCTCAGCATGGCACAGGGAGCCCTTTACCACCCTGACCTCATCAGCTCTGTCCACTGTCCCCCCCAGCCCAAGTTCCAGCCACCAGGGAATCACTGTGTCTGTCTGCATGGATACTGCCTTCTCATATGATGACACCCTCTGAGGTACTTGCTGAGCTAGGTACTTTGTAATTACTCTCTCTGAATCACTAATAAACCTCACACTGCCCTGTGTCCTGGTTGTTATTATCATCCCCCTTTTGCAGATGAGAAAACTGAGACTTGAAAAAGAAAGGAAATTGGCTCCAGGCCAAATAGTTAAAGGCAGTGAAAGGGTAATAAACAGGCCTGGGATTCAGAGACTGAGATTTTTGTCTGTCATATTGTGTTGAAGAAGATGCTGTGGTTTTTTTCACTGACAGTACTTGGGTTGAGCTCAAAAGATATGATGATACCTGAATAAAATCACTGCCTGTATAAAAGGAGTCTGCTGAATGCTCATGGAATCTGGGGCTTTGGGAAGCACTAGACAGGTACAGCTCTAATCAAATTCTAGAGGACAAAGTGGACATGCACAGGTGGAAAGAGAAGGGAAGGCTCCTCTGAGCAAGGGGAAATCACCAGAGCTGGTAGAAGGCCCAGGTTTATCTGCGGTGGGGTGGGGAAGGGTAGTTTTGTCTGAAGCAGAGAATCTGTGGAGTGTTTGGACATAGAGAAAGGGACAGAAATAGGAGATGAGGCCGGTTCCCAAAGACTCCCCAATGCCAGGCTGAGGAGTGGGGCTACATCTGAGAGACAGTTTAAAAGATGCTGATGACGTTTCAACAGAGAGGTAGTCTGATTCCAGTGTTGCTTAGGGAAAAAAAAAAAAAAAAAAAATCAGGGTGGGCTGGACAGGGATTGGGGTGAGTCTGAAATATCGAGTAAGGAAACTTTTGCTACAGTCCTGATACAAGACCAAAGAAGTTGCTGTACAATCATAAAGCTAAGGGCTGGGCTCCATAGTATTTAAATCCACCTGCAACTATAATTTGCTCTTTAATGGCACTGATGATCCTACTGTTATTAATGTCTGGGAACCACAGAGGCATTTTAGATACCCCTCTGCCCCCCACCCCCCTGTTGCATGGCTGTTGGCCTATGTGTAGCACTTTAAGAGCTCTCCGTTAGGGTTGGGAGCCTGAGGCCCTGGCCCTGGCCCTTCAGCCCTGGTGAAATGGCCTTGAGTGACTTCCTGAAGTTTCCTGGGTGATTATCACATTCGTCATGCCAGATGACCCATTCATCTGATCCATCCAATCAAATGGGAGTTTTAGCATAGAGCTACTCTTCCAGGATACCAGCGTGCCTGCCATGTGCCAAGTACTGTGGGTAACACTGGGGTCAGATCTTATTCATCTCCATCCTCCCGATGAGACGATCACGTGAGGTTGCCATTAATCACTGCTTCCGCCTTTGTAAAAGTCTGTGTATTAAAGGCCTCACTTAAAAGCAAGGCGAGACACAGGGACAGGCTGAGCACTGACCAGAGCTATGTGAGTCAGGCTACATAAAAAACCTGAAAGAGCCCTCTTGGGGTTGATTCCGAACTCCACCTGCCCTTGGGGTCTTGCACACCAGAGACTCAACCTGTTCGAAACAAGCCAGAGGACTTCATAACCCTTAGCCACAAAGAAAAGGAATTAGAACCTTCTGTGTGAGGATTCAAATAAAAGGGATCATAGTAAAAGCACAAAGCAAACAGAAGGAGAACTTAATAGAACCCAGTCAAACTCAATCCGAGAAAACTTACTGTTTAGCTTCCTTCATTCATTCACTTACTCTGAATTTTAGAATCACTTACTTTGTGTTTACCTGACTGCTGAACAAATTTCAAGCTCCTTTTGGGGAGAGAGTGCATTTTGTCTATCAACCTGCCATCAGGGCTACCATGGACCCTGGTGGACTAAATGTCCAGCACAGGTTACTCAGATGAATAAGTCGGGCTGGAATCCAGCCCCTGTTCTGTTTGCTGGGGCTTGCTTCAGACAATAGGAAGAGCGAGGACAAACAGTGACTTCTTCCAATTAGGACAAAGGTGCTCTCTATTTGCTCAGCTGTGCACCTGAGGAACTGTGCACAGTTCTGATTGGTCCGCCTGAAGGAGGAATTTGCTAATGAACATGAGTGTGCTCTTTGTGATCGAAGGGGCCATATGCATTATGGGCCCAAGGTAATCACACTCTAGCACTGATTTTTCTAGTTAACATTTATTGGGCACTAACTGTGTACCAGGTGTGGTGTTCAATTCGTTCTAGTCATGCCCCATCACACAAAGATGAAGAGGGAAAATTAGTGACTTCCAGTCCTGTAGGGAAATAGTCATATAACTAAGCAATTCAAGAGAAGTCAAAATAAAGACACTTACTCAGAAGAAGAGCCACCTCCTGCAATCTGGGTAGTGATGGACAACTTCCAGGAAGTGACTTCTGGTTAGGTTGTGCAGGATGAGTACGATTTGGCCAGTAGTAGAATGTGGGAACGTTGTGGTCCAACCCAAGACCAGATAAGAGAGTGGACATGAAAGTGGGTTAACTTCAAGTGGCGCAGGCCTGCTAGATATCAGAATTCATAACTTTTAGTATGCTTCTTCTCTGGGAGGTCTTCCTGAGTCCCTGCTGGAGAGACCGCGCCTCTTCTTGGCTGGGTCCTCAGCTTCTGTTATGGTATTAGCCACATGCCACTTCAGACATCTGTAATGTGTGCATTTCTGTGATTGGCTGGCAGCTTGTCAAGAATAGAGAGTTTGCATCTTCTTCATCTTTGTTTCCTTAGTAAGTAGCATAGGGCTGGGAATGCAGTAGGCGCTTAATGCCCACTCACACTTGGAGAAGGTGCCCTTCCCCCCAGAGTTGGTCTTTAGGGATTGATTATATACCCATTACCTTTAGGAAACCTTTAAAATCTTCCTTGAATTCTCCTATGTAGATATTTTTACTTAATCATTTGAGTATGTTTACATGTGTGCGTACATGTGTATTATGCATAGAGTGGAAGATTTCCACATCAAACTTCTCAGGCTTCTTTCAGGGAATGGGGTGAGAAGTGAGCAGATGGACACTGTTTGAGGACCATTGTGTATTATTGTCCACGTTGTGCATTGCACAATTCTATGGGACCAATCTTTTAGAAAAGTCTTCTCTTCACGATCCCAAGAATAATAACAACAGAGATATCATGAGAGTACAAAGGATTTTTACTTTCTTTGCATAGTTTTTCTGTATTTTTCCAAAAAGTCCTGAGTAGATGGGTAAGATTTTTCTACTAAAAATTGCTAAAATTAATTTCAAACAATTTGAGAAATACTGAAATGCATACAGGAGAAAATAAATAACTCACATTTTATCAACCACAGCAAACTACTATTACCATTTTACATCACAGAGTTTGGTTTCTGAATTTCTAATTTTGAAAATGATTTTTATTCTTTGCATAATTTTGGATAATAGTGTATGAAGAAGACAGTAAGTCATTTCTAACAGCACTCAGAGGTGAACTCCTGTTAACACTTTGTGCATTTTCTTCCAGACTTTTTCTGTATTAATTACAATCATAGCTCTCGTTTGGTGAGTGCTTAATTTGAGCCAGGCAATGTGCTAGGTACTTGCCAGACATTATCTCGTTTAATTCCCACCTAAGACTGCAAGGTGGGACTTGTCAGCCTCATCTCACAGAAGATGCACACCAAAGCCTTGGAAGAGCTGCTCTTCAAACACGTTCCCTGACTCCAGAGCTGCCACTCTTAGTGACTGCACTATACTCCTGAAGATCACATGTATGGTTGCTCATGCACACACACAGGGTTGTGTACACACAGACACACAAGCTGTGATCACACCATATCCTCCATTGTGTCATTTGTTGTATTTTTTTTACTTTATATTAATATAGTGTGCATTTTATGATGTCATGTAAAACCACTGTTAGAAAGTGGCTTGTCAAACTTTTTATTTTCAAGTTAAATTTTAAGAAAATTGGTCTTATGCATTCACTCTTCACAGACCACCCGCCTTTGCTGCCAGGCTTCCAGTCATGCATGGCCAGGCCTCATGAGCTCCCCAGTGGGATTTCTCTCTGCCCCTTTCCTCATCTACTTCTGCCTCCTCATCTTGCCAGGAGGAGGGTAAACTGGGAAGATTGGCCTCATCTGTCCCAGGAAGCTGTTGGAGGAAGCACACTGCCCACTGGCTGCATGCTATGACAGCTCATGCGAATCTTGCTCCACAGCCTCAAAGTCTTTCTCACTTGTGTGTGTGTGATATGAGCAGCCCTGAGTGGCTGAGAAACCATCTTCCAGGTCGAAAAACTAATGTGTAGATTAAGCAATCTGGAGAGTAAGAAATCTCCAGCAAGGGTTACGATGAGAATTTAGGGCACAGAGCACCCAACGTTCAATGGAAAACAAACTGCTCACATCCAACTCAGGATAGGTCACTGTAGGAGTTCTTAGGCTCATCCTGTGCACTGCGAGTTCCCAAGAGAACCAGGGATGTATTGCTTCCCAAACTGACTTGCCTGAGAACTCAATGGGGTGGAGGCAGCTTTTGCTGTAGTGTTCTGCAGTTCGCAGTTAGAGAAATATCAGTCTGTGGGTCTTCTGCATAATGTTAATTCAATAACTTAATTTCACTCCATAATTGATTCCTGACTACTCAAAGCACAGGAGCTTCTTAGAAACACAGAATCTGCCTGCCTCCCCATCTTGAGATCCACAGATTCAAAATGTGCTTTTTCATGATATCCACAGGCATATCTGTCTGAGACGGTTCAGGACCAAAAGGTGTCAATAAAATGGAAGTCACTATCCACGTTTTATTTACTCTCTTATAGTGTGCTGGCTTCCTGAATGCAAGAAGGTCATGAACACTGAGTTCAGGAAGCAGCAAATATATTTGAATCTCGGGCTTTCTCACACTGGCAGCCAATGGAACGTGTCCTCTGTGGGCAGCATATTGTAGTGCGGGCTTAACGTTGACCCCAAACAACTGGGAGCCCCACCCAGGTTCCTCCTAGGTCCTTGCTCTTTTCCTTTTTAGGAGCGGATGCAGTCCCCTCTCATGGCCACAGTTGGAACCTGAGCAACGTGCAGCCACATCCCATTAGCTAATAGCGCTGGGCCACAAGGCCCCTGGAGAGCGGCTTCAGCTGGGACACACACAGCTCAAGTCCCTCTAATGGCCCAGTCAGCTGTCAGGGCTGTAAACACATTTCTTCCCATTCAGTGCCGTTTGCCCCTCTCTGTGACCTCTCACGGCTCGGGACCCTGGCCACGTGGCCCAGATGGCATAATCTGTCAGGCCAAAGCAGGTGACAGTTAGACTTGCTGTTAGGTAATCAGTGACTATAATTAGCTGGGGTGGAAGCGATAATGGGACCAACTGCAGGGCTGGGGGCAGGGAAGGGGTGGGGCTAGGGGAAGCTCCAGAGGGGTGGGCTACCAGCAAGGGAGAGGGGCTTGCTTCCTCCTGCCCCCTTCGCCCTCCCCTTCCCTTTCTCTCTCTAATATTACGTTGTGTAGCATGTGGAGCGTGCATGGACTGGGGGCTTTATCCTCAATGAGGAAGGTCAGGGCTGAGCGCTGGCAATTCAGTAAGTGAGCTGTTTGGCAGCTGATCAAATTTATTTCAGGAGCCATTCCAGAAGCCTAGAGTTTGGTTTGATAATTAGTTGGCTATAAGGATCTTGTGGGAGCAAGGGTGGGGGAGGGTTGTAGGAGACTAGACTTGATTCTTAGGGGTCAGACATAGCAGCACTCACATACTGGTCCTGCCGTTCTCTCTGTGCCTCTGATAGCAGCAGATCCCAAACCCACTACCTGGACACATTGCTGGGGTTAAGTACATACCGCTGTGGATACTGCCCCAAAGATACTTAACTGAACTGGGGGCTCTGAGGGCCTCACTTTCCCCCTTCTTGATAGGTGTGATGCTGTACATGAGATGGCTAAAACAGAACTAGTCAACCAAGACATCGCCAAGCGCAGGTCTCACTGGTGATAGAGGAACTGAGTTACGTTCATCAAGGAGGCCGACAAGTGAGGTTGGCATCCTTTGTGAGTTACATCAGGAGGAGAGTGGTTCCTTCGTTTTCTGAATCAAAGTGCAAGAGAAGGGGAGAGCAGGCAAGGAGTAAACACTGAAGCTTTGTGTTTATATGACCCCTTTCATCAGATTGGGTCATATTTGCTTACTTGGAACATAACTTCAGTAGATATATTTCCATAACATCTTTTTTTTTTTTCAGTTTTCTATCATAGATTGTCTGCTCATTTACAAAGAGTTCTTCTCCAATTTATTTTACTACTACTCTTTTTCAGATGAGATAACTTACATAGCCCAAAATGCATCTTTTTAAAATATAAGTTCAGTGGCTTTTAATGTATTTCCAAAGTTGGGAAAACATTACTATTACTCAATTCTAGAACATTTCCATGTCCCTCAAAAGAAATCTCATATCTACTTGCTTCTCCTGCCTACTGGAGCCCCTGGCTAATAGTCGCCAGATTTCTGTCGTGGTGCCATGAGTTATTGACCCAACTCCTCACAGTGAGTTGCTTACAACCATCTATGATTTCAGAGGCTACTATAATGATCAGTCTGTGAAATTCTCATCCAATTAGATTATACTTTTTAGGTCAGAGTTAATGCACACATGCTTTTTTTCATCTAAAAAAGAGTGTCACATTTTTAAATGATGTGGTTTCGGGAAAATTCAGAATTAAAAAAATCTCTAGATCTGCAGAATTTTAAACATTGGGGATTTTCCAAGGAAAAGACCCAAAAAGACTTAACAGAGAATGAATGTGGTCATTGCAAAATTGCTTGTGCAACTACTGCCTGTGGAGTTTGCCAGACGTTGGAAATTATGAAATTATATTGCTCTGCAGTTGCACAGTAGAGGTTAATTCCTGACTCCATCCTTTGAGTGACAGTCAGAATTGTGTTCTGTGTCTGAACAACATGGGGACTGGTTCTGGTCATAATTTCTAGGACTGACTTGCAAATTTGACTTAAAAAAAGATCTTAATCTGTGCATTGTTTCACCAGTCTTGAGAAATCATCTACTGGGTCATTTACAGAATGGAGGTCAGAAGTTTTACATGACATAAATGATAGGCAAGCAACAGACCATTTGTGGTGTCGATTTGGCACATCTATTGTCTGAAAACGTCTCCCTTCCAGTGCAGATTCACCTCCTGCAGGCTGCTCACCCCACCTCGATCTTTACCTGAGGTTCCGCATCTGGAAACCAGAGACAGCTGTACCTTAGTGAAGAAGAGAGGTCTGAGGTTCCATATGTCACATGTACTTGTGATGAAGGTTGAAAAAATGTATGAAATGAAGCTGGGAGTGCTCAACAGTTATGGTCTGGCAGCGTGGGTCTGGCCCTGAGGTGGGGGCATGGAGCCCACTCCTGAGGTAGGGACAGAAGAGATCTCAGCAGGCTCCATCCAGCATGCCACATTAGGGAAAGGGAAGAGCTGGGAGTGGAAGTGACTTGTCTGGAGTCTCTGCCTGTCAGCAATAGAGCCTAACTTTATCTACTCACTTTCTGCTTGTGTCCCTCCAAGGCAAAGTCTGCAGTGGCTGGCTCAGCAGGAGGCAAAGGCCAGCACTCTATTTCTGCACTCTGTGCTCCTGGGTTTCCCTTATTTAGCTTTTGTTTTAACATAGTGCAAAGTTTGTTGAATTTTCTAGCAATGTCTACCACTTGGATGGACCACATATTGATACTGCAAAATCAGGCACTGAGACCTCAGTGCATTCTAACAACTCAGAAATTTTGTCCTTGTGAGGGAAGCCCATTCTTGTTCATTTCGCAGATGTGGAAAACAGAGATGAAAAAAAAAAAAAAAAAAAACCAACAAACAAAACAAACAAACAAGCTATGTCCAAGGCCACACAGATCTAAAATGTGTAGAACTTGAGAAAACAGCTCTTAATCAAGAGTTTGGCAACTACCTGGTTGAGGAGTATGGGTCCAGTTCCTTAATCCTCTGTCTTCATGTTTTCATCTGTAAAATGGAGAAATAACAGACTGGCCTTAAAAGGATGAGGCAAAGATTACTGATGCTTATAAAGTGCTTGGAAGAAGGCCTGCCATGCAATATGAGCTCAGTAAATGTCAGTCTTAAACAAAACAAAATAAGAACCAGTATAATTTGTATGGTTTGTCAGCTTTTAAAGCTTGTCTTCTTCCTGCTGCTCCCTGATACCTTACTAGGACTCAAGGAATAGAATTCCTATTTGGACACCCCCCTGCAAGAGTAAAACCTGTAAGACATCCAGAAGCGTGGCCTAGTTAGGAAGTACACGCACTCACACAAGCCTAGCTACTTTTAATAGCTAGAAAGAGCCAGAGAAAATCCAATTACAGATGAATCGATCTCTTAAAAAGAAAGGGGGAGAATAAAAGAAAGAATGTTGGAAAGACAGAACCAAATTACAGCCGCATAATAGAATTAAGGGTCTGTAGAACAAACTGGGAAAAATAACAAAGGGATATGGAGTTGGGGGCTCCTTCACGGCTCCGTGATGATTCGATTCTCTCAGGCCTGAGACTCCCGAGTGGGTGGTATTGGGCCAACGCCCTAAAGAAGTGAGCAGATCGGGAAGAGCCAGAATCGTGTCTGGCAAATCATATTGTACAGAGAAGCCAACCACCGCTGCCCCCACCACGTGTGGTCTCTGGAAAAAGACGATCGTATTGGGGTTAAACATGCTTGCAGCTAAGGATGAGAGCAGGGGGCCCGGGTTTTGGATTGCAAAGGTACAGCCTTGCTTCGAGGTTTTCTCTTTCCTGAGAAATGGCAGGGCTCTCAAAGGAACGTCTCACTGTTGAACAGCATCGCTCTCTCGCATGCAAACACTGAAAACAGCACGAGCACTTTTAATTTTATTTATTTTCTATTTTGGGGGAGGGGGCGAAGAGAGGAAGGTGGGGCTGTTAATCCGGCAACAACCTCTACAGCTGTGTCTATTATTGGTGGGTTCTAGAATAACATCCGTTGCGCTGTATTTATGGAAAGGCCTCCTTAACTAGGCCACATAAAGAGCCAGCGCATCTATAAATAAATTAAGGAGGCTGCGAGGCGCGGGCGGCCGCCCCTCTCCTGGCCCTGCCGCGCAGCTGTCGTCTTTGTGCGCGGCTTCCCTGCTCCATTGTCAACGCCCGCGCGCCCGGGCGGGGGCGGCGCGTGCGCGGCGGGCGCACCTTGGCCGGCGGCGTCTGGGGCTGCGCTCCAGTGGCGAGGCTGTGCTGCTGCGCGGCTGTGGGCTGGCCTTGCTGGGCCCTAAGGTTCCAGCCCCTGACTCGGCCCTCGCAGGTGACCTGCCTGCGGTCACCTCCTGGGAGCCAGCTGCACCAGCCTGGGCTCAGGCCGGGCTGGGCTGACAGATGGTGGTGTTGGAGTGCGTGGGGGAGGGCGGGGTGATGGGAGGACAGCGCCGAACACAAGAGCAACCAAATCACCCTGAATATGTAAGACCCAACAGGCCAAAGGTGGGGGCGATCGGTAGGCCAGCGGAACTTTCCCCCAGACCCGGGAGCCCCGTCTTTTCTTTCCGTTCTTCTGCCCGTCCTCTCTGGGACAAGCACAGAGGATCCTGAGTTGTAGCAGGTGTTTTGCTGAGTACTCAGATGGGAGGTTTAAAAATAAATAGTAAGTAAAATAAAATCGTAAAATTGGCAACCCTTCCCACTGTTGAAATGGGGCAGGGAACTTCCTGTTGTTTGGCAGTCATTTCTGGGTTCTGTGGGACTTCTGACTTGAAAAGAACTGCACCACTCAAAGAAGGACCTTGGATCTGCAACAGCAGTATGTCCTGGTTCCTCAGGCCCCAGGACCCTCTGAACAGAATCTGCCCTTTCACACGATCCCCTGTGGGTTCCCAGGTACATTCCCTTTGAAAAGCTCTGGCCTGCAGTACTGGTGGTTAACCCTGGCTGCACATGGAGATCACCTGGGGTTGCACTGCATCCTTCCCAACAGCGGTTAAGTTCTGAGTCCCAGTACCTGTGAACATAACCTTATTTGGAAGTAGGGTCTTTACGGAAGATCAGAATCAAATTAAGTCAGTAGGGTGGGTGCTAATGCAACATGACTCTGTGCATATCAGAGAGGCAGACACACATGCAGAGAACGTCATGTGAAGATGACCTCGGAGGTGGAGATGATGTATATAGAAGCCAAGGAATGCCAGAGGTTGCCAGCAACCACTAGGTACTGGGAGAGAGGCACACATTCTCCCTTATGACCTCCAGAAGGAACCGACCTGGATACCCTTTGATCTTGGACTCCTAGCTTCCGGAATTCCAACAGAAAAAATACTGTTTAAGCCACCAGATTGTGAGATTGTGATACTTCATTATGGCCACCCTAGCTAACCAAAACACCCAAATACTTCCAAGAACAAGCCAGGCATCTGAGCTTCATCTGAAATATTTGCCATCAGAATACACAGGGGTGGACCCAATGGACCTGCATTTTCTACACAGCCCGTGGGCAATTCTGAGGTCGTTGGGCATGTGGGAACCAGGGACCTCATCCACCCCATGATCCAGCGCTCACTTCAGCCTTACAGTGCCCTTCCTGAGAGTAGGGGCTCGGGTGTACCAATCCATTCAGAAACTTCAGGGATGGAATCATTATCCAATGGGACGGCTAGATCCATCGTGGAAAGTTTTAGTTGTTTAGCGAAATCTTTATTTAAATATAAAGTCCCCTGTGATTTTCTCCATTAGAAAGGAGGACACTGAAGCTTCAAGATGTTAAGTGACTCACCCAAAACCAGTCACTACAGGACTGACGGTGAATTTGAATCCAGGGAGGGTGTCAGAATTCCTTTCTGACCATTTAATATACCCAGACTGCCCAATCGTTTACAAAAAACATCACAGTGGTGAGAGCAGGCTTCCTTTGGTGCTGGGAGAGAGGCTCCAGCATAGTTCCTTGAGGCTCGAGGCTCTGGGATTTGCCCAGATGAGTTGGAAGTGGAGGCCAGAGAATGAATTCATTTCTTGTTTAAGTGCCTGCTCCTGACCCTAGATCCTTAAGTGCAGGTCTCTCTTAAGGGCAGGTCTCTCTTGCTCCATGGTCCTTGTGTTCACGCCTTTGCAGTGAGATAATAGGTTCTGCCTTTGCTACCTTATAGCAGTCTTGAGGGTCTCCAGTGTGATCACAGATGGGGACCACAAATTCAATGGCATGAGAAGAGAACTTATAACTGTTTTCACGAGAAGACTTCTCACCAGGGCGACTCTGGCCATTGCTCCTCCCAACCCATCATTTTGATTTCCGCTCAGTTTCTACCAAGTTGTTTCCAAGCTTAAGTGGAAGTGGGACGCACTGGGGAGGACTTTGAGGGAGCTGTCAATCCAGTCACCTACTCCCTTCCTTCCAGGACACACCCACAATGGACCTGAACTCCAGATCAGGAACTACGTGTGCCCCCTTCCAGTAAAGAGCAGCTGAGCTTCATTTCCTTGGGAGAGGGGCTTTCCATTTCCTTTATCCCTTAGAAATCTAGATTCCCATTCCCCATCCATCTCATCTATTCGGAAGGATCTGACTTACTCAGGCTTTAAAAGTCCTGATATTGTTTTGATTCCTACCCCCCAATTTTTTAATTGATTTTTGTACCCATTCATTCTACTGACGTTCCCTTGGAGTTATTAGCTCTGTTCCAGGTACTCTGAGCACATGGTGATTCTCAAGGCTGTTCTGCTCACAGGCCTCACAGCTGCCTTCTCCCTCCCCTTACAGTATGGGGGAGTGCTCTTATTCCTAGCTGTGTGACCTTGGGGCAATTCACAGCCTCTCAGAACCTGCATATTCCTCTGCAAAATAAGGTCAGCGCTACAGACATAGAATTCAATAAATATCAGCCAGCCACTATTCTAAGAGCTTCATTTATGTCAATTGTTTAACAACTTTAGGGATAAATATTATTAGTGTCTCTCTTTTATAGAGGAGGTAACAGAGGCACAGAGAAGTTATTTACAACACATCACAAAACTCATTGCAGAACCAAAAGTGAAGTCTAGACTCTTTGCCTCCAGATTTCAGGTCTACATTAACCTATCTTCCTAAATTGTCCCATAAGTATGTCAACTTATGTCTGTGATCAGACAGAGCTATTCAAATTAATGCATGGAGCAGGAGGAGGAGTGGGGAGGAAGGGGAGGAGGGGAGAAGGGAGGAGAAGGGGGAAGAAGAACAGCAAATTCCTTTTTTTAGTAAAGAAGTCTGAAATTCATCATGGGTCTTCTTTTTAAAACTGCACATATAGCACCAATTTTCTGTATTAGGAGAAAATGAAAGGAAGATGTTGAGAAAATATAAAGGATGAGGTTTTTCCCAATTAAGGGATTTAGGGAAAGAAAATTTCAAATGCCTAGTATATGAGAGACCCTGCATTGAATATTCTCATATGAGTAACCTTCTATCTATCTATACCTACAGAGAGAGAGAGAGAGAGAGAGAGAGAGAGAGAGAGAGAGAGAGAGAGAGAGAGAGAGATTGAGAGAGTTATATATAGATGGTATGATCCCACACAGTTCAGAGGTACTACTGTCCCAGTTTTATAGATGAGGAAATGAGGTGACGTTGACATGCCTAAAAGGTTGGCAAGTGGCAGTGCCTGAGTTTTAAGAAAGAGCTGTCTGATTCCAAACCAGGGCTCTTCTTATGCTTCTCTCGACTCTTGGGCAGACAGGAATCAGCAGTTCTCCTCTGCAGTTAGAATTCACCTTCTGTCCCCTTCAACTTTCATTTATCAGTGATTTGTGCAGCAATCTCTGTGTGCTATTTATCTACAGATCATTGAACCAAAACAATCCCACAGTCTCTTCTGTCAGGATCTGTAGTTTTAAATTATTGTATAATTTTATCTTCTCTAAGGTACAAGATGTACCCAAGGAATCCTCACTTTTAAGGGTGAAGACATCCGAGAGGCTTCTCACTACCCCTGCCCGCCGTCACTGTCCTTGTGAGAATCTGGATTTAAGTGTGCTTCCTGTGCCAAATAGAGTAGGTCTGTTCAACCCGAAGGTAGGTTGGCAAAGCCAGAGGAACCGTTCTAACTTACAAGTCTTTCAGGAATAGGTAGGACACAGAGAGGGATATTCCCAGTTCTCCTTGCTGCTTGGACAGATTTGACTTCTCACTGTTTTGTTCTCTGTTAATATAAGACATTGAACACCACAAATCAGAATTAGGATGATGTGTGTGAAGTTAAATTCGGCAAAAAATGGACAATGCAGTAAAGTTTTAAAATGACTAAAATTAAAGCCATTTTATTTTTCTCCTTTCTTTTGTAAGAGAGATATGTAAATTCTACTAAATTCCCTGCGTTGTACTAGGTGTTAGATTCTTGTGCTGGGTTATTCCATTTAATCCTCATGACTGCCCTGAAATGAATGTATTTTTGTACAGAAGTGACATTTTAGCATATTTCATTTTGCTATAATGAAATGCCTGAGGCTGGGTATTTTATGAGTAAAGGAAGTTTATTTGGCTCTTGATTCTGGTGACTAAAGGGTCCAAAAAGTGTGGTGTTGGTGTCCTGGTGAGGGCTACTGGACTGCATCAAAACATGGTGGGGAGGTAGAAAGAGAATTGTTCATGTGCAAAAAAGACTAAGCCTTGCTTTATTAACATCCCACTAACTTCCTCCAGAGTACGGGCATTAACCCTGTCAGAAGGGCAGAAACCCATGACCTAATGACCTTCCACTAGGCCCCACTGCCTGAAGTTTCCACCACCATAACCCTGGTGGGGACCGTGTCCAGCACCTGAACAAATGGGGGACAAACCACACCTGAACCACAGCACACTGAATTATTTGAGATAATATATATAAGAAAGCAAGTCCAGTCCAGGCCTGTAGTAATTGTTCAAAGGTGGGGATCATGATTGGTACTTAAAGTCCATTTGGTGGTGAGGAACGTTAGGCTCAGAGGGATTTAGCAACTCACCTATGCTCACACAGCTAAGGAGTGGTAGAGCAGGGATCCAGCACAGACTTTCTGATCCCTAAGATCACTCATGCGCTTACGGCAGCAGAAGTCACACATTGGTGGGGTTGGGGATGGGAGGGAGAAAGACAAAGCACAACTTTAATCAATTTTTCTGAAGAGATCTAAAATTCTGGTTCCCCAGGACCAGCCCTGTCTCTCACCTGTGTGTGTCTTCTTAGCTATTTTCCCGCCTCTAGTTATCTAGAGTCACCAATAAGAGGCCCCCATATAGTCCTTTATGAGCTTCTGGCTCCACTCAAAGTCTTCAAGGTAACCTGTGAGAAACCGGAAGGCATCATTTCCCTGGGCTTCAGGTCTTTCTCAAGCCCCAAGCTAATGAGACTTCCCCTCCATCATGACTCACAACCATCTCCCTCCCTGCCCCGTGGCTAACTAGGCTTGTGACTCACCCAGGCTTCTGACAGTTTCCAAAGAACTATAAATTTGAGCCCAATCCTTAAAGGTCAAGAAGCGCCATGGTTAACCCATCTTCCTCCTCCTTGACCAAGGGGAACTCCATGTCCTTGTGGGTTTCCCCCATCAGCTGGCAGCTCCCTTGGTGCTCCCGCACTGAGGCCCTTAGTCAAGGGGGTATCCCTAGGTCCAGTGAGGTCAGGTTGCAAAAGCTTCAGGACCGAGACCTTGGGTGAATTCTGGGGTTTTGCAAGACAATTAGAGACTGGAGAAACCAAGTCCTCTGTCAAGTCAAACTTATTAGGAATCCTGGCAGAAGCAGGGGGCCCCAGTGCTGTGTCATTGCCTGTGGTTTCAGGGCCAGTTATAATTAGCAGATGGCTCATCCTGGAGGAAAGTGGAGAATGAGCCTCAGAACTGGGCCCCCTGCCTCCTGTCTGGCTTCCCTCCAGCTTGTCCATCATCATGTCACTCTCAGGCTTAAGATCTTTAATGACTTCCCTTTAACCTCTATTAAACAAGAGGAAGAATTTTTTATAGCTTAACTAAAAAAGAAAAATTTTCTTTTCTCCTTCTCCTGCCTCTCTGCTTTCCCTCTTCAACTGTCCCTGTGTCCCTATGGCTTAGTTCTGCTGCTGTCTCTTTTGACTTGCCAGACTGGGCTGGGCACCAGGTCTGTGCCTCTGTTAAACACCTTGGAATTCCTCTGAGCCCAGTCCTCACTAACCTCCACCATACTCTAGCTTTGCATTTATTCATCCACCTTCTTAACCATGCCTGAGTTCTTCAAGGGACAGGGCCCTGTTAGTGCTAGCAACATCAGAGCTAGCTTACCTGTGTGTCATTTTATGCTTGCGGAGTTTCATTGGAAATGAAGAAAAGTCATTTCTCCCTCTTCCAGAAGGGTTAACTAATCTGTTCTGCTGAGATCTGAATTTTCTTTATTCCTAATGAAGGCAATTGATAGCCTTTTGGGGTGTCAGGGAGAAGGAATAGGCAGGACACTTTCCTACCCAATTCCACACCTTTTTTTTTCACTTGAAGGCACAGATCCACTTGAGTTAGAGTCTAAAGTGGAAAGTGGCTTCTTCGACCAGCTCAACTCACCTGGTGAGTTGGTTGAATCTTCGGGTGGGTCAAGGCATCTCGAGGGGAATGTGTACTGAGTTGCTTTGGTTGAAATGTGAACTTCCAGAGGCTTTCTGGTGGCTTGTTAGGCCTGATGGTTGCATGCGGTGGCCTCAGCAGCATCTGAGCAGTTGCAGTGGGAGAAATGTCTGCCGATATAACCACCCACTTTTTGGTGGTTCATGACAGCTGAGCGAGTCAACAGCAGGGACTGGAAATGAGAATGAAGACTTGTCTTCTCACCCTCCCACTCTGTCCACTGTTGTTCTAGTTCTAGGAAGCTCTAGGTTTCCTATATTCCAAGTGAAAGAGGGATCCCATTAAAAAGTGACCAACACCGAACTTTCTTGATAAACAAGGCTTCCATGGAGTACTTCTCTATACCAAAGAATCTCAGTGAACAAATAAGGCACACCACTAAGCTTGCAAGTAAACCGGCTGGGATGAGAAAGGCTTCAGTGCCTTGATATAAAGGGTGCTGACCCTGGGCTGGAGCTGGAATGCTGAGGTAGATAGGTCATGGCCCTTCCTCAGGGTGCCCCCTTGCAGCCTTTGTAAAGACCAGATGGTCACATAATCAGGACTCTTGGGTATACACTGAGCTAGAGGGAATCACTGAGGGGACATAAACTTAGCCAGGACCTAGGGAGGCAGGAAAGGTTTTTCTGAAGCTGATGGTTCTTGAACTGGTCCTTGAAGGTGAACATTAACAGAGTTTGTAATTAAAAAAAAAAATAAGTAGAGTGTGCCAAACACCATGAGGCAGGTAGGGATAGACAGAAAGGTGTGTGAGGAGATTGATGTGTGACTGGGTGTTACTGGCAAGTGACATGTGTGATATTAATGGTGGGAGTTGAGAGTAGAGGGTGAAGAGACAGAGTCAGGATGCTCTGGACTTGATTTCAAGGATGATGGGCAGAAAACAAAGAGTT
Source organism: Sciurus vulgaris (assembly GCF_902686455.1). Lineage (NCBI taxonomy): Eukaryota > Metazoa > Chordata > Mammalia > Rodentia > Sciuridae > Sciurus > Sciurus vulgaris. The sequence continues at coordinate 135,920,467 of NC_136469.1, forward strand.
TCAGAAGGTCAAATTTCTGCTTGAGAAAGATACATTAGTGAGTGCAATTAATTATGGGGTTATGACAGATAAATCCTGAATTCATTAATGCCATGCAAGATTATTTCTCAGAAGCATATATTCTAGTTGGCGACAGAAAACAATCTGCTCAATGAAGTTACTCAGTCTCAGGTTGACATTGGCCTTGTCATTTTCAAGACATGGCTTCCAACGCTGTCTTGTGACTGACACTGAGTCAGCAGACCAGGCAATGGAACAGAGAACAGTGGTGCAGAAAGCTTTGAAGGATTAGGGCAGGAGGGGGGCACAGGACCCCCATCTGACTCCACTGTCTGGAAGTAAGTAGGCTCAGTCACACGACTACTAATGGCAAGGCAGCCTGGGAAACATGGCTGTAGAAACAAATAATCTCCTCTCTGTCCTTTATTGTTCTGAGTTGGAAAAGACCTCTGTAACAAAACATAATCAACAAGAAAAAACCAAAGAAGGTTTTATCAACATACATATGTCAGCTGGGGATATAGCGCAGTTGATAGGGTTGGTAGAATGCACAACAAGGTCTTGGGCTCAATCCTCAGCACCACCAAAAACAAAACAAAACAAAACAAAACATACATATGTCCATGTGTCCATGGTGGATGTGCATGTGCATGTCATGTGTCCACAGTAGATGTGCAAGGAAAAGTGAGTGGATGCAAAGAGGTGGCATTGAATGCAGGTTCAAATGCCTTTGTCCACTTACACAGCATCAGCACAAAAACACAACGGCCTGTGGAAGACCAGTTATGGGGAGACTCTCAGTGCTTTGGTTGGAATGTCCCTTCAGAACTCAAGTGGACATTTAATTGGTATTGTGATCATACTAAGAGGCAAGGACTTTGAGATAGGATTAGATTATGGAGGGATGTGATTTTGGTTATGCTGAATTTGTATGGCTTATGGGAAAAAATGGTCATCTGAGTACAGTCTGGGCTCAGAGAGAAGACCAAATTAGGCAGTGGGCTGATTAGGGAAGATTAACACTTAAGAAGCCACACAAATATGATTTTCTAGAATAAGAAGGAGAAGACAGGGAAAAAAATATAAACGGATGGCAAGAAGGGAGAAGGAAGGTAATTATCCAAAGGATCCATAACATAGAAGTATTCTGGAGAATTCTCCTTGTCCTTCTTGAGTCCAATGTACAGGTGATCATCCTTGTCAAGTGTCAGGATCCACATTGGTGATGACAGAGCCACTTTCTACTCCGAAGGAACTTGAAGTTCAGTGGGGAAAGCCTTGGGTCAATCATGGATGACTTTTCCCCACATCTAAGAAGGTTTCTTTTTCTTTTTGACATTTTTGATGAACATATATTTTAATTTCATATTATAGTTGTACACATCTATGGAGCACACTGTGGCATTTTGATGCAAGGATGCCTTATGTGATAATCAGATCAGGATATTTAGCATATTTGTCACTTCAGGTATACATCATTTCTTTGCATTGGGTACATTGAAAATCTCCTTGTTAGCTGATCTTAAATGTCCAATTCATTTTTGCCAGCTATAGTTACCCTACTGTGCTATAGAATGTCACAAATTACTCCTCCTATTCAACTGCACCTCAGTACCCCTTCACTATTAACTCTCCATCCCTCTCTGCTCTACACTCTTCCATGATTCTGGGAACCACAATTCTATTTTCCTTGAAATCAACTTTAGCTTTCACATATAAGGGAGAACAATCTGCATTTGTTTCCTTCAGTTACATTCTGTTGCAGCAAATGACAGAATTTCATTCTTTTTTATGGCTGAATAATATCCCATTGTGTATGCATACCTCATTTTCTTTATTCAGTCATTCGCCAATGGACACCTAGGTTGATTCCATATCTTGGCTATTGTGAATAATGCTGCAATAATCATGTGAGTGCAATCATCTCTTTGACATACTGATTTTGTTTATTTAAATATGTACCAGTAGTAGGATAGCTGGATCATATGGTAGCTCTATTTCTACTTTTTTTTTTAGGAACTTCCATAATTTTTCCAGAATGGTTGTACTAATTTACATTTCCACCAACAGTGCGGGGGGTTCCCACCAACAGTGCGGGGAGTTCCCACCAACAGTGCAGGTAGTTCCCACCAACAGTGCAAGGATTTCCGTTTTCTTCACATCCTCTCCAGCATTGTGATTTTTGTCTGGTTGCAGGTTTCTCTCTTCCCTGGTGATGGGCCACCAAGAAAGACATTTCTATCTATGTGCCAAAAGTTCAACCATTGCAAGCTCATCATCTTTAATTAGGCTTTTTACCTTCTTTTCTTGGAACTAACATGGGGAAGGGAAAAGACTGCCTTTGGAGGTAAGCTATAAAAGGTGCTGTCCAGGAGCTGATAGACCTTCAGCTGGGGACCTGTATTCTCCCATTCTTTATTTAATGGGAAGAATGATACCAACTCTGCGCTGAGAGTAATCTGCATAACTGAATGGAAAGTTGTTGATCTTAAATATTCCATACTTCAAAATAAGAATAATGGTAATGTGATGATGATGTTGAGGATGATAGCAGTTCACAAAGAGATCATGCCAGGCCCCTGGATCACTCCAAGTGATTTAAAAATATTATCTCTATTCATCCTCAAAACAACCCTGTAAGACAGAACTCTGATTACCTAATTCCTTTGAACAGGTAAGAATGCTGAGGGAGAAGAGACCTTGGTTTGAAGCTGGAACTAATTCTGGATGGTAACATTGGAATTAGCTCTGAACAGATCCCTGAGGATGAACAACTCAGGACCCAGAGGACTGCGCAATTGGGAAAGCATCCATCTCCCGCTGAGCAGGGACCTAGAAATAGGAAACAGCTCGGGGTGTTGAAGTATGTGCACTTCCTTGGTGGGAGAGAAATGGAAGACACATCACTCCTCCACGTTTACCCAGAACTGCAGAGAATTCTGGAAACTGGACCAGGCTCCAGTTTACCTTCTTCTGTTCCTGGCCTTTCCAATCTCCTGGCTGACTCCAAGAGGGGCAGAGTGATGAATGCTGAATGGGCAAAAGTTTAAAAGAAGTTTCCTTTACTTACCATCCTTCCCATACTATGCATGAGTAGTTTTATGCCTGCCTAGCCTCCATTTTCTTTCTTTAGATTTTCCTTAAAAATAATAAGTGGGTGTATAAGCATATATACAACCACTTAGATTTTTAAATTTTTAATTATTTTTCTATTTATAATAAATTTACTTAATTGGCCACTTTTTTTTCTGTTGCTTTGCAACTGAAGAAATTTAACTAGTATGTGTCCTCTTCTGCCTCAGTTTTTCCACCTATGAAGTGGGGATAGTAAAAACTTGCTACTTACCCTCAGGAGGTTGTGCAGATTAAAGCTGCATGTCAGTAAAATGCTACCGGATGCTTGCCTGAAAGCTGTTGTAGAACTACAAAGTCTCGTCCTCAATCCTGTCTGTACTGTCAAACAACTTTCCTTACAGATCATAAAGCAGCTTTTATTCTGAGAAGAAGTCCCTCCTGTCACTGTCTCTGTGAACCGTCCTGCTTGCTGCAGTTCCAAGGCTCCATCCAGATAAAAGTCCAGCACACCAGCCTGAGCAGTAGCTGCTTGGTACACCCTGTGGTCATTGTGCCTTATTTAATAATGAGGATATCAGCTCAGTTCCTCAGGTTGTCACTTGGTTAGTTTCTAGGGTTAAGCTCACATTCTGAACTCAAATCAAAATAACATGTAAAACCTCACAATTTCAGAGTGGGAAGAGCAGCCTCTAATTAGAGCATTTGGCAATAAAAAAAAAATTTAGAGAGATATAAACCTTTATTTCACAATTCTGTCATAATTTGCTTTTTATCAGACATGTACTGGGTTTCAGAGTTTTAAAATACTGGGGAGGCTAGATGCTGGGTGTCTTCCAGGCTGGAGCACACACGTGGTCCCTCCAGGGCCAGGGGCTCCTGGGGTTCCCAGGCAGCGCAGATCTCTGTGCCAGTTTGACTTAGAGCCACCTCCTTTTTGGGGCTATCAGTTCTTATTTCATGCCAGATATTCGCTTGAGGCTACCTATGCTTCCAAATGAGTTCATGACCAGAAGTGATATGCCATATGCTGAAGAGCGCTCCCCCAAGATGTGCTGCCTGATCAAAAAGTTTCCATCCCAGGATCATTCTGGCTTATCCATGGCAATAATGGCTTCTACCCTGGGAGGAAGATGATGGCCAGCTCTGCTTCTGGGATCCTTGCGCCGACCGAGGTGGGCACAGTCATCGTTGCACCCCAGGCACCAAGAGAAGGTACAAATCTTATTTGTGTCAACTTCTCACACACTACTGGCAAAACTGGAAGCCACACCTGCAGCTAGGTACACTGCCATGAACTGCCTTTGACCTAGAGTGTTGTCAGTGCTGGAGGAAAATCTCCACAAGACATATTTGTTGCCTTGTGGAATAAGGAGAAATGATGGAATGTGACAGCAATGTTGGGGACCAAAGGACCTATGAGGCTGGGTTGGCGCGAAATATCTGATCATCTGCTGTAGAGAAGGTCCTCTCCATAGACAGAATACAAGGACATTTGCGGCTATGGTACCTGTCACAGTCCCTGTCCCTCACTTAAGTTATTCCACCACTTGTTAATCTCTTTCTGAGGTCTCTTTCTTTTTGTGGTTTCATGCTGTCCAATCAATCTGCTTTTACACCATCAGAATAACTGCACCCCAGGATTCTCACTACTAGAGTCAACCCTACATGACTCCTGAGTTATTACTTATAAATGAACCATTTTTTAATAATGTGCAAGCATTATCAATGCATGCTCAACATTTGCAAATGTGGAAGTGTAGAAACTACCTCAGTATTTCAGTAAACTCGTGGACCTACAATGACTGTTCTCACATCTTCACACATTCCATTTTCCTCTGGTCATGCTTATTTCACATTTGTTGATAGAGTTTTTCTTTGCTTTTTTCTTTTTATATTACATTACAACTCTATCAGTTATCTATTGCCACTCCAACCCTCAGTAGGTTAAAATAATGACCATGCAAGATTACAGATGAGTTCAGGGGTTAGTTGGGAGGTTCCTTAATTACTCTGGTCTCAGCCAGTCTAGGTCATGGGGAGAGAGAACAGGAGTGACTTTGTCCTCAGTCCCACCTATTGTTCATGCAACTTACAAGGCCAGCGTGGATTCTAGGGTGGGGAAATAGATGAAGTAGATTTTACCTCTGGTGGTAAGGGGCTTCCATGTCATTTGCAAAGGTCAGGGATAGAGGAGGAAAGAATTTCAGCTAGTTTTCCCAATCAGTATAGCACACTGTCAAGTACACTTGTATGGTTTTATAGACATTTGTAATGGCCACATAGTATTATACTGAGTGATTTCATTGTTGTGGTTTAATTGTGCCCCCTAAACATTCATGTGCTGGGACCTTAATTCCTCAATGTGACCCTGTTAGGAGTGGGCCCTGGTGAAAATGTTTGGGTCATGGAGAAGGAGTCCTCATGAGTGGATTAAAGCCTTTCTTGAGTGATTTCTTGCTCTGGCGGGACTGGCTTAGTTACCCCAAGGGTGGGCTATTGTAAAGCAAAGATACCTCATGTCTTTCCTCATCTGCATGCACACTGTGACTTGCAGCAGGACAGGTCTTTGGCCACAAATCGAGTAGATGCCAATACCAAGATCTTGGATATCCCAGCTTCCAGAACCATGAGCCAAAATAAACTTCTTTCCTCATAAATTACCCATTCTGTTGTTACTGTGATAACAACAGAAGATGAATGAAGACAATCATCATAGATAATTTTAAGTATTTTCAATATTAAGACATTTAGGTTTTTCTATTTTATTTGCCAGGGCAAAATAATATGGGACCATAGAAGTTAATGCTTTGTTTAAGGATTTATAAATATTCCTATTGGTTTATTTTTTATACTTGCAAAGAATTTTCCAAAAGGCCGACACCAATTTAAGTTCACATCTGTAATGGTTAATTTGAATTGTCAACTTGAATGGATTAAGAACTGCCAAAGATTCAGAAGCTTCTGGGTGCGTCAATGAGGGTGTGTTTAGGAATGATTGGCATGTGGGATGGTGAACCAAAGTGGAGATCCTCCCTAAGTGTGAACAGCACTGTCCAATAGGATGGCTTAGGTAGAATAAAAGTTGGAAGAACAAGGAAGCAGCAGCAGATGCAAGCTCAATTCTTCTTAAATGGGTTCTTATATCGGACTTGTTTTTTCGTTCTTCCAAAACAGACTCTGTCACTGATTCTCCAGGGAGTTTCCAGAAACCTTCAGTATTGGGCTAGGGTAGCACTGTTGATACCTCTTGTTCTGGGGCTTTAGCCTCTTGGAAAGCGCAGCTACTGGTTCCTCCAGCTCTCTGGTCTGTAGACAGTCATTGTGGACTGTCCAGCTTCTGCTTGTGTGAGCCAATTTAATAAATCCCCTTTTATAATCATACTTCCTGTTGATTTTGTTTCTATAGAGAACCCTGACTAATACAACATCTGTGGTATAGGAGTGCTTATTTCACTGCCCTGCCACTAATATTAAGTCTGTAAAAAACAATCTCTGCTGAAACAAATAAGGAACCTCTCCATTTCCCGATCTTATCAGTGTAATTGGCATTTTTTAAACTGCTTGTGCAGAAAGAAGAGAGCAGAAAGAAGTCCACAGCCAGGAGAGCCTGCAGTCCAATGGAGAGGGCACTGTGCCTGCTGTGCTGCCCTCTCAGTTATTCACGATGCTTATCAGTGTGGACACGCTCTGGAGTCACTTAGTTAGGAAATGCACTCTGCCTCCTGGACTTCACTATTTTCCTAAGTGATTTAATCACAGGACTCATTTTTGCATCAATGAACACTTTAGCATAACTGTTTTGAGTGGGTCATTTTGGGGAAATGGCATCCTAATAAAATATAGCTTTTCTTCAAGGTAGGAATTTCAGACTCCCTGGTAAGGCAGGGTTGGTAGACACAGCTGAGATTTCTGATCCTTCCTACAATCACACTAACCATGAAAAAGAAACAAAACTCATCAATGGAAATACCCAACATGTCTTTCCTCGCAGTCCTTCTCTTTGCAGAGATGTGTCCATGAGCTTTTAGGCACTCAGGGACACATTCTTTGCTGAAAACAGCATTCCAACTTTTTTCTCCTTCTCAAATCTACCCAGCAAAACAAATTCTGGCCCCACTGCTGAGGGGCTGGCCTTTGTCAAGGACTTCTCTGCTCCAAGTGTGCTCTGCAGAGCAGCGCAGTCAACAACACCTGGAGCTCAGCCACAGAACGGTTCAGGCCTTCAGAACCCAAGTCTGTGCTTTAACAAGATGTCCTGGTGACTCCTGCACTTTACAAATTTGGAAGCACTGCAGGGGCCACCTGGGCCATCTAAGAGATGTGTCTCTTCCTCCTGTTATTTGGTCTCTCTGAAGTCTATTCCAGCCACCACCATGTACTGCAAAGAGTTACCTGGACATGTTCTACTTTCAATCCTTCAAACTGTCATCCAAGCAAGGTCGCAACCCCATTCTTCTGGTTCCTTCCCAGAGGTTAGACTCACTGGAAAAAATAACCAAACCAAACAACAACAACAACAACTGCCCCCCCAACACCAAATATGGAGGCAGAACAACATGGACAAATAAAAGGAAAGTATTGAATCAAGTCTGGGAGGCAGGATACAGACTCCTGCTCCTGCACAGACTCATGCCTGCCTTCAGATCAGTCATAAGACTGAATCCATTCCTCAGTCTGTCTTGGGGGACTTGCCCCAAATGGCCTGCACAGTGGTCCAGGGCTCTCTCCTAGTCTCTCCTCTGTCCTGACTTATGAACCCTGGTGTCTCCAGGAAAGAGTTTCTCACAATTCACCTCATGGCCCTCATAGGCCTGAAATAATCTTGAGTATTCTGTGGTCAAGAACCAGAAGGATAGATCCTCAAGCCTATCCCTGCTCCACCCACTTTCCTGTGTCATTTCCTCAGATGACTAGTAACAGGCATCAACCACAGGCCTCAGCGTTCTTTAAAAGAGACCCTCCCTGAAGCCAGCTTACAGGGAAGTGGCTTCATTGTGGCAGACCTCACAAGGCCCTGTGTCCAATAGTCATATGCATCTGCCACATGGGGTCATTTTTAACAGCTTCTGGTCTAAGGGTCATTGGCTCAAGCATGAAACATGACTTGGACAATAGGAAGTAAGGATGGCAAGGCATGGAAGCCACTTGGAGTTATAAAGCACCGATTACTGCCTTTTCAGTGAGTTCTCTTACTAAGAAAGCATTGTCTGGAAGTTTTGAAAAGCAAGGATCACAAAGAGACATCCTTCTTGGGCCACTTATTAGCTGTGTGAACTTGGAAAAGTTAATTCTCTCATCGGTAAAAGGAGGATAAGGGTGACTCCTGTCTGCCAGAGCCAGAATTGGCTGCAAAAAAAAAAAAAAAAAAAAAAAAAATGGAGCCCTTTTTGAAAGTGAAGAATTTCAAGCTGACCTTTCTGAGTTCAGAGTCCCTCACACTAGGCAGGTGGCACGCTGTGAAGATGGTTGCTGTGCCCAGGAAATGGTAAGAAGGCAACACATTCTAGCTATAAATAAAGACTTGACAGGTATACCGTGTTAGTGGTGTTTAACCAGTGGAAGAACTGAGGCTCTGAACCATGGCCCTGTCTGCCAGGGCCAGACAGCTGAGTGGCTGAGCTGTGACGAGGGCAGATGGTCTCTAGAGAAGTGTTAGTGGGGAGAAGGCAACTGTGTCCCTGCCCTACTGGAGGTGGAGAGGGCTCAGGGATGCATCCATTCTGCTCTGTGAGTTGCAGGAAAGAGTTGCAGGTCCATTTATGTGACACCTGCAGACATCCACTGGGTCAAAGCAGGGCTGAGAGGCAGTGACCCAGGATCTGTCTGCATGGAGACTCCCCAGGAGAGTTTCCAGCTAATTAAAACCATGTCCTGTTTCTCAGGTCTCTGGTTTCCTGAGCCCTTGAGTGACTCCATCACCATGTCCATCAATTTCTCATAAATCTCTCTGGATAGATCCACATGGATGTGTTCACACAGTATCAATGGGAAATCACAAGGTCTAGTTGTAGAGTGCATTAAAGGAGGAAGGGGCTATCAGGTCAACATCCTTACCTTCTCCATCAAATCTCTGCCCATCACTGCCCAGCAAGGACTTTCCAGGTAACCAACCTGCACCTCCAGGCACCCCTGCACCTGGCTCATTATTCCCTTCTGCAACTTATTCCTATCTAAATTTTACCATCCTATGACTTATAGTTTCCTTACTATTCATTTGTTTATTGTCTGTCTCCTTGACTGGAATGTCAACCCCCTGAAAGCAGAGCCTTTGCTCTGTTTTACTGTTAGCATACAATTAATATTCAATAAGGACTCATTGCATGAATGAAAGACCTCGTCTAGCAAATAGTTTGCTCTGAAGCAATGTTAAACATCGTGAGTGAGGTGAAAATTATTAGTGTTTTGTCCTTCCGGGACACACACTGCCACCACGGAATCGAACTCCACTCCATAGGACAAGACATTAACCAACTTTAAAAGACTCTTCCAAGACTCTAAAGGCTTTGAAAAGCTCTAAGTAAGAGTCAGGTGATTTTGGAGGTTTTAGGATCTTTTGGACACCCCTCACCAAACAGGCCAGTGGAGTTGTCCTTCAGATGTGACTAAGGGGTGTCATCCTTGAGTGTGACATAGTCCACTTCTCTTTCAGTTGTGAGATGCAAGAATCAGAAACAGAGATTTTATGCCTAGTGTAGGCCATGAAGATTCTTGTGACTGTAACAGGTCCAGGAACATCTTCATCTGCACTTGTACAACTACCAGGCAACAGGTGAAACTCCGAATCCTAGCGAGACAGAAAGAGCCATAGCTTATTATATGGTACGGATCCATTAAAAAAAAAATGCTGCTAAGTCATCTCCAGGATATATAAAGAACTCAAAAAACTTAATATCAAAAAAACAAATAACCCAATCAATAAATGGACAATAGAACTGAACAGACACTTCACAGAAGAAGAAATACAATCAGTCAACAAATTTATGAAAAATGTTCAACATCCTTAGCAATTAGAGAAATGCGAAATGGCAATTTTCAAGAATAAAAGTAATAATATAAGTGTTGGCAAGGATGTGGGGGGAAAAATACACTCATATGTGGCTGCTAAGACTGCAAATGGAAATTGCAACCATTCTGGAAATCTCTATAGAGATTCCTCAGAGCACTTAGAATGGAACCGCCATTTGATCCAGCTATCCCACTCCTCAGTATATACCCATAGTACTTAAAATCAGCATACTATAGTGACACAGCCACCTCAGTGTTTATAGCAGCTCAATTCACAATAGCTAAGCTATGGAACCCAACCTAGGTGCCCTTTGATAGATGAATGCCAAAGAAAATGTGGTATGAATACACAATAGAATATTACTCAGCCACAAAGAAGAATGAAATTATGGCATTTGCTGGTAAATGGATAGAAATGGAGACTATCACACTAATTGAAATAAACCAGTCCCCTGAAAAACCAAAGGCTGGATATTTTCTCTGATATGCAGATGCTAACACACAATACGGGGAAGGAGGGAAAAATAGGAGTTCATTGGCTTAGATGAAGGGATTGGAGGGGGGATGGGAATAGGAAAGACAGTGGAATAAATTGGACGTAACTTTCCTATGTTCATATATGAACACACAACCGGTGTGACTCCACATCATGTACAACCACAAGAATGGAAGTTATACTCCATGTATGTGTAATATGTTAAAATGCACTCTACTGCCATGCATATTTAAAAAGAACAAACAAACAAACAACAAACAAAATGCTGCAAAGTGGCTGCTTATTGAGGATCCACTTTAATTAATGAAACTTTTTTTAAATTTTTTAATTAACTTAAGAAGGAATATAGACACCTCCTCACCCTGAGTGGTGTCTTCCCTCTGTGTGGCTAGCATAAGGCAGGTGGTTACATTTGGGCCACATGGTCAGGGAAATGTGCCCTGATGGTGGGACATTTTAACATCCCTGGTGTTCACCTTGCAGGCTGGTGGGATGACAGGTGGGGGCACTTAGTGGACAAGGGATGTGCTCTGGGCTTCCTTCCTGACCTGCATTTGAAGAATCTGGTAGCTCTGAAGTCACTCTCAAGCAGTGAAAAGTTACTGCCTTGCGGGGATGAATGACAACAGGGGTGAGGGCTCCCACTGGGCGCTCACTGCAGGCCAAGGTCTCTGGTGCAACGGATGACCCATTGGCTTCCCACTGACTCTGAAAGATCAGGAGGTGCTGCCGCCATCCCAAGTGCACAGATAAGAGACTGGAGCTTAGAAGATTCAAAAGTCCCTTCCAAAGCCACGGGTCTCACAGGGAAGTCAGGGCTCATCTGGGGATTCTGACCCTGCCTTAGTTTGCCATGCTGCCCCCATAGTACACTGCGGACTTGGTGGTTTAAAAACCAAAATGTGTTTTCTCACCAGTTCTGGGGGCTGGCAGGATGGTTGTCCATGAAGCCCCTTGCAAAGGCTACCCTCTTACAATATCTCCAGGTGGTTGTACACCCTAGGGAACTTTGTGTCCCTGAATCTCCTCTTGTGAGGACTCCAGTCAGATTAGATTAAGATCTACCATAACAGTATCATTTTAATTTCTATCACTCCTTAAAGGCTCTACTTTCAAATATAGTCTACTTCTTGTTGCGCCTTCACAAGGCAGAAGGAGAGACAGAATCTTTCTCTTTTTATAACCTCACAGCCCTATCAAGTTAGAGTTCCCCCTTAGGACCTCTTCGCCTTAACTACATCCTAAAGACACTGTAGCGGATATGCTCACGCTTGGGACAGGGTTTCAATATATGAATTTTGAAAGAACACGGCTTAACTCATAATAAGCCCCCATAGAGGGGGTCTATTCTTAGCAAGTTTACAAGCTAGAGGATGAGAGCCAGGGACCACCACATGTCTCGCTGATGCTCACTCTCCTTTTGGTCAAGAAGGGGCTTTCAGACTTCCTTAGACACACAGGCAGAGGCAAAAGGGTCTGTCCTTCCTTGATCTCCTATGGCCAGCAAGCTGGGGCAGGATAATTAGTTAGCTCTTCCTGGGGAAGACAACTCTTGGGCAAGTTGCCCAACCTCTCAGGAACTCTCCTTCCTCATTTGTGAAACAGACATAATGATAGTGCCCAGCTCCTGGGGATATGGTGAGAATTAAATGAGATACTGTAATTGAGTGCCTGGAACATGGTAAGCCCTTAATACATTTTAGATGGCATGAAGGAAGTGGTATTTTGTTTTCCATTAGTTACTTCCTTTCAAAGAGGCTTTAGAATATTATTAAATATCTCAGTTTCCTATAAGAGCATTTTCCAAATCCTTTGTTCTTGTTATTCTAGAGCCTAAGGACCCTCTGCTCAGAATGAGTTCTAGAATCACTTATGTTTGTAAATATACTTATAATTTCTCTCTCTTGGCAAATTAAATGCTCAATAAAAATCTTGTTCGACTTGGTTTCACATTTCACCTTCTAAGTGCTTTGATATAAAGTTTATTTTTCACACAGCAATGGCTGATATTCTTTGGAATACACTTTGGAAATGGCATCTTATATAAGTTCTCAATTATTCCCTTATATGAAGTTCCTAGATCATATTACTGATGTCTCCTGGTATACACCATAGCATGTCACCCAACCACATCATTAGCTTCTGCATTTTAACTCACCGAGACCCCAATATGAGATGACTTCACCTCTAGGCAGAAGAGACTGTCATGGAGGGGAGCATTGGATCAAAATCTTCTGCATTTCACTGACCTTATTTGTAAGTTCAGTGTGACAAGTTAGGGAGCCCTGAGTTATTTCTACTTTTAAACTCTATGAAATTCTGAAAGAGTGGCATTAAGGTTGGTGGAGTTCCATGATATTAATAGAGGAACGTGTAACCTTATGGAAATAAGTGACGACGAGTCAAGTGAGAACAGAAAAGGCTATTTCTTCAGGGTGTGCTCTAAGCAGATGCATCGCTTGTGAGACTCGAAGACAAACAGAGGCCTGGGGAAGCATTCAGGGGGGAAGAAGAGGTGGGCGCTGGGCTTCCACTGTGCCCTAGCCGTAAGTATTGACCTGGGGAACCTTAAGGTGGTCTTATGTGAAGCAGGACACCCCGTGCGTTTGGGGCGCCTATTTGGTTTTCTCTAGCTGTTTCTATGTCAGAGGTAGAAACAAAAATTAGGGAACCCAACAGTTACTAATCAAGTCCTGGCCATTGTGGACAATCATTTGGCTTCTGGGACCAACTACTAGAGATTCCCGAACACAGCTGACCCCACTTCCTGTTAGGCTGATTATGGATGACAGGCTCCTGGACGGGGGCCGTCCTTGGTAGGTCCCTGAGCTGCTGCAGCTGGAGAGCCCAGGTGCTGTTTTAGTGTGTGGTTTGACCATTGTATGTTTGCATATTCCGTCTCTTACCCTCATTAGCTCTTGGGTAAAATTCTCAGTTCAACTCAATCCAAACATCCAAGTTGAAAGGGATGAGTCTGGATCGCTGTGAGTTTCTGATCCACATGAAATCACGGATCTTTTCAGAATTTGTTTCCTGTCGTTCATCAGTGCTACAAACCATTTGTTAAATGCCAATTGTTTCCAATACTGGAAAGGTTTCTCTGGAACATTAGTAGGACAGGTATGACAGAACTCTGCACTTGAAGTGGCTCCGACGGTGACCAGTGGTAGGCTCACAGTATTTAGCTGCCGGTGCTGGCTCTCCCCAGACAGTCAATTAAGACTGGCCTGGACTTCATCTATACGTCTCAGAAATTTTGGAACTATTCTCAGGATCTCTACTGATTTTATTTTATTTTTTAATAAAAAGAGAAAGAAGTCCCTGTTCAGTGGCCCACACACTCTGGCCTGTTTCCTACCAGGAACCTCTCTGTGACTACTAGGGAGGGGCGGGGGTCCCTGGCATCCCCACGTAGTAGCTGTGGAGGATAAACAGTAGAACATGTCAGGTTGGACAAAGAAGAAGGAGAGTCTCAGAGCCTCCATCACTGGTCCCCAAGAGACCGGGACCTGGCTGCTTTGCTCTGGCTCTTAGGTCCTGGTGCCTCCCAAGTGCCATCTCCCTGGGTGTCCTGCTCCCTTTTCCAGACCAGCCTGCCCCAGGGCATGTGAGCAGTCAAAGCCTTCCAGCCTCACCGTATGCTGACCCCAGAGCAGGTCCCTTGGAGGAAAGTCCATGCCCCATTGTCCTTACTGTGTCCATTCCCACCACATTCGATTTTCAACCCTGGGTTCAAGATCCAGGCTGAAATTCCGAGGAAGTGCAGTGCAGTTATCAGACCCGCAGGGTGGGACGAAACAATACCCCTTAAAAATGCCAACAGCAAAACATTAAGTGAAAAAGTTGAATATGAATACAGATAAATAGCAAGCCTTTCCTAGTTAAAGCAAGTGAATCAAAAAGGCAACAAAACATGCCTTGAAACAGTGTCAGAAAGCAGACACGAAAGTTAACTTATTATCACCAGGATCGGGAATTCTGGGTATATATTCTTTCTTTATGGATTACTATACTCTCCAATTTTCCTGTTAAAAAAGCGTGTATGAGTATAAAATCAAATTAAAAATATTTTGTCCAAACACTGCTTTGGTGTGTTTTATTCAGAAGAAACGTGTATATTTGTGTTTCAGTGTCATCCTTGGAATTGACGGAAGGAAGATTCCTACAGATGGGGTTTGAACCAGACCATCACAGTTACCAGAAACAGGTAGAAAATAGAGGGAAATTTGACATCCGAGGGCCTTGAATTGTTCTGGAAACTACTTCCCTTCTCACTTTACTTTGCAGGCAAAGACTTTTTTCCTTGTTTTAAATGTTTCCATTTTGGAGCTCCTAAGAATTATAGTTGTTCTAATCTTTAATATACTTAATTTTCAAAACCTGAAATTTGAAGTAGAAATAAAAACCCTGAATGTATTTGAAAGTCGCTGATACCTTCTTTTTCACATAGGACAAATCCATTGCATCTCATATTTATTTTTATTGCATCTATAAATCGATTGGGACAATAAAAACCCAGAAACCTGAACATCAGGAAGAAATGGAGACTTGGGCACAAGTTGGTGGTAAGTTTGAAATATACATTTGTTCCAAGCCACAGAAGTGCAGAGTGTGGCATCTTTTCCTGCTTCGTAATGGAGGGAACAGTGTCTTCTCTGATGGGCAGCTGGTGACTTGGTAATGCTGCTGTCCATGCGTCTTTGCAGGGCAGAATCTCCACTTCATTTTCACCGTTCTTGTTCCTGTTGATATTTGCCCCTCCTCCCTGCTGGGCCACCTCCAGAAGTGTGAGACATCAGGACATACTTTTTTGCATTTGCCATTGGACTTATTTTTTGCATCTGCATCCGACTTATTTTCCTCTGGGCCTCCCACAACACCCCTGGCTTCTCTCCAGCAGCCATGATAACCTGCTCAGGACTCATTCCTTTCCCTGCCTGACTTTCTTTTCAGATTTTAAGCTCTTTGAGAGCGGGGATCAAACCTGTCACCATGATGTTCTGAGCAGTCATCACGGAGCCGGGGCTTCAACACACTCCTGAAAAGAATAAGTAAAACCAAATGAAATACTAACGGAGAGTGCTTTTTGCTGCGTTTCAAGTGCTGTTTTAAGCACCTTACCTGTATTAATTCCTATCATCCTCATAAAACACCTCGAAACACTTCTACTATTACCGCTGACGTGTGAGTGAGGTGGAGGTGCGGGGGGCTTGCAGACGTGGCTTCAGATCAGCAGATGTTCAAGGCTGTGCCTAGCACCTCCCCCAGGGCTCCTTGGGGTAGGATGGTGGGGACCACCCTGACCTGGATGAGGGCAGAAGGGGACTGCTTGGCCATGGCCACATGTCTACACAGTGACCTCCTCTCTGCAACTCCACCCAGACTACCCCTAGATCCTCACGCTGTGGTGTGTCAGGGTGCCTCTCATCCACCCAGATCCTTGGCCACCGGGACAGGCTGATCCAGCTGCACACTTGTCATCGGGCCCAGAGAAGCAGCTGCTGGCATTCTGGCCCATTGTGAGCATTCATCTCAAACCCAGTGCTTCTTTTCCTCTCTGGCCTCTCTCCGTGTTTTTTTTTTCCTGTCCCCTGAGTCTCTGGGCTTTAATTTTAGCTCCAGGTCCTCCCCTTTCCATTTAGCAATGGCCCTGCTTTCCCTGGGTGAGCCTCACTGCTTTCAGCTGGCAGCCGGCACTCACCCTGGACTCTCCACCCCACAGCTCCTGGCAAATCTCCTGCTGGGCCAGGCACCACCTTGAGCCCCAGTGCCTGGCGTGGGCGTGGGCGTGGCCTCTAAGGCAGGGGTGGGGTTT
Organism: Sciurus vulgaris; assembly: GCF_902686455.1. Taxonomy (NCBI): domain Eukaryota; kingdom Metazoa; phylum Chordata; class Mammalia; order Rodentia; family Sciuridae; genus Sciurus; species Sciurus vulgaris. The sequence goes on from NC_136469.1 coordinate 135,936,858, forward strand.
TCCCTGGAGTCTCTCACTTGACTCTGCAGATAAATCGTGTGACAGGCTTTATGTCTCTGGTTCCAGAGGGGCAGTGGGACAGGGTGGCTGTACAGTTTTCATGATCAGATTTCAGATTTAGGCTTATGGTGGCTTATCTCCCCAGTCCCTCCCGTCAGCTCTCTGTGGCCCTCGTCTGGGACCATTGCACACCCACACCTGCTGCCAGGGAACTTTCTCACCCCCCAGCCCTGTCACCCTTCATCTCTGACTCCTGCTCATACCTTGGGCCTCAGTGTTGACGTCACTTCCTGGGGAAGCTGACATGGCTAACCCCCACCCCAGCCTGGGTCACGTAGGAACGTCCATTCTCAGCATCACGGCCCATGTTCACGAAGGGCTCCATCTGCAGGCGGCATCTCAGCTTTATGAGAACGCGCTCCACTGATTCCACACAACAGCCCTGAGCACACACTATTTTTATCTCTGTTTTGCAGAGGAGGACATCTGGCACAGGAGAGTTGGGAGTCACGGCTACGATGATGCACGGTCCTTAGTGGCAGAGCCAGGTTCCGAACCCAGGCTGGCTGGCTGGCTCTGGAGCCACACGGTCAAGCTGCTCTTGGCTGCCTCTGGGTAGGGCATTTGTCATGCTGTGGTGCCCTGTTTGGATACTTCTGTTTTAGGTGTAGCTGTACCCTGGCATCAAGCTCAAATCCTGGCAAGAATTAAGCTCAATTAATGCCTTTGGTGGAATGAATGCCTAAATTCTAGTTAGGGATATCAGAGATCTCACATATTGGAGTAATACATTCCTGATTCTTGATCTTGTCAGATCAAGTTTGAATAAAAACAAGGACGGCTAATTGACTGGTGTCTGGGCTCTGGGCTCCTCTGTGAGTTCTGTGTCAGTCTGAGCTATTCGATCTGAACGTCTGAGCGGATGGGGAGGCATCCTTCCAGCCCCCACACTGAGTACAGCTGGAGACTGAGGCTGGAGCATTTGGGTGACTTGTTGAAGGTCACACATGGAGCAAGTGACAAGCAGGATGCCAGGCTGCCTGGTTTCCAATACTGTGTCCTTTCTCTGCACCTGGCCAAACAGAAACCACAGTCACATGAGGACATGTGACTTAACACACACGTTAAGTCCTGAACCGATTTGATCACAACTTCGAATAGCATGAGGGGACTCGTAGCATCCCTGGGTCTGTGATGACCCACAGAAAGCACAGGGGTCTGAGAGAGAGGCCAGAAGCACCTGGCTGTGGAAAGCCTTGGGGTGTTATGCCAACAGAGGGGACTTTCTTGCTGTGTGACTGCCCACAGCACGCCCATGGCTTGCTCCTCTGGTCTCCAGACCACGAGCTCAATCTTGGAGGCTCCTTCCAGCTTGAAGTGGTAGCACTCTTTCTCCCGGTCGCCTGTGCTCTGAGCTGGGTCGTTCTTGCCCCTCTGCCTTCCTCCAAGACGCACTCTGCTGCTTCTTCCCAACCCCCACCACTCACCAGGATCACCTCAGGTGGGGGTGGAGCTCACCTCTCTGCTTGCAGGTGCAGAGGCAGAGCAGTATTTTGGGGTGAAATCCAGATGCTTCTCTTGGCTTTTCGGGAGACTGGAAGCAGTTACTTCGCTTCTCTAAGCATTCAGTGTGAAGACTAGAATCACCACTCCTCAGCGGGTGAGGACCTTAGCAGGACTTTGAGGATGATTGGATGTCAGCAACGTTTTCTCTGTAAAAGTCCACGCAGTCAATATTTTCTGCTTTCAGGGCATATGTTTGTTCTCTCAGCTTTGCTGTTGCGGGGCAAACTCTATCACAGACAACATGTAAACAGACAGATGTTACTTTGCTCCAATAAAACTTTACTTATAGAAGCAAGTGGCAGACTGGAATTGCATCCCTCACCCCCGCGCTGTGCTTCGCGAGCCTCAGCAGTAGATTATGAGTCACGTTTTTGTTTTTCTATTTCTACTTAGACAAATGTTAGGCTGTATGTTCTGTCTTTGTCTTTCTGTCCATCTCTCCCTGTCTCATTCTTCCTTCTGCAAATGGATGTTTTTATTGACATCTCTTCATCCAGGGTTCTAAGCACATGCTGTCATAGATGTACTTGAAGTGCTGATTGAAATGAGATAAGGAGCCCTCCCTCCTCATTTCAGGCCCAGGAGCCAGATCTGAGGTCCCCATGTGCTGTAGCCAAGGGGCCTGGCACCAGGGGAGATGACGGCCTTCCTCAGGACCCAGGGAGGCACAGGCTGGGAGGGGCCTTGCCTTCTGAAGACACTGTTTTGACACTAGTGAACATCTGCAGCTGGCACATGGTTTCTGGCCAGCAGGCCTGGTGTGTGGCTCCAGTGCAGAGGTTTCCTCCTCATGCCGGCCACAGGGTTGCCTCTGCTGCCAGCAGGATCATTGTTCTTGCCATTGTGTGGAAGCAGGGTGCTGGGCATTGTGAGCAGGGTTGGATGCAGCCACTTATCTCACAAAGCTCAGTAAGAAAACAGAAAGACAAAGGAGAGGAGAGAAGACAAGAGTGTCTGCCACAGGTATGTGTTGGTTTGGAAATGGAAGTGACCTGCTGAGCTCAGGCTGTCGGGTCAAGGATGATATTTTCTGAGTCGCTCTGGGCTTGGAAGGGGACTCATGCTTTTAGATGCTGGTAACTGGAACATGCAGAGGTTTAGTAAAGCATCTGGCAGTTATTCTGCTAATCTCAGTGTCTTGGCCAGAGGCCAGGAGGAAGAATACTCTTCTCTTAATTCCCAGTGTGATTCCAACTGGCCTCAGCTGACCCCAGCCTCCAGAAGCACAAGCTAAATAAACCTCTATTCTTTATAAAGGTCCCAGTTTGTACTATTCAGTTATAGCAACAGAAAATGGATGAAGTAATAGCACCTATTACCTGCCTTCCACACCTGACTCATTGGACCCTCAGGAGCCACACCACCCCGGGTTGCAGAGGAGGAAGAAGGGCTCAGAGGAGCCTACCTGGACAACATCGCACAGCTATGTGGAAACAGGCTTTGCTCACCGTGCTCTGAGTTTCCAGTTGGCCTCACGGCACGGGCACTTGGCCGGCAAATGGTGGAAACAGATGAGGCCACAGCCTGCAGGATACTGGGTGGGGGAGTGGGTGAGCGTCAGTCCAGACGGTGGGTGTGGGCACACTGCCTTCACCTGGGCCATCTCAGACCCACCAGAGGCCAAAAACAAATTACATAACCTCTCTAGGTCACAGCTGCCCCAGGCTGGTGGGGGCCCAGGAGAGTCGCCTCCAGGAAGGCCCAGGAGAGCAGGCCCGTGGCTCCCGCTCAGGCCTCCCAGCGCTTGGATGTGAAGAGGCAGGCATGTCATATTCAAGAAAAGCAGAGGACGGAGACCCAGAGGCCCAGGAGAAGCCTCCACAGTGCTTGGCTCTGGGTTATAAGAAAAACTACACTTTTCAAATGACCTGAACCTTTCTTTGGGTGTTTCATGCACTCAAACCCTTTGGAAAGACCCTAGGTCAACCTCTCCAGGACTCTCTGGAGAAGAAAAGCAGGAGGGCATTGCACGTGGTGTCTGGGGAGCCCCCTTGCTGTGATTCCCAGGATAACTCACCAAGCTCAGGGCAGGAGCCGCCCGAGAGCCTGCTTCCAGTCCAGCGTCCCCAGCACTCAGGGGGCTGTGGCAGGGCCGGGCTTTGAACCTGCGTGCTTCCAGCCTCACCCTGGACAGCTCTGCTGACTCTACTGCAGGGGTCTCTCCCCTTGATGTCACAGGGCAGGTGTTGCATGACTGTCACTGTTGCCCGGTTCCCTCCTGCTCCCTGACTGCATCCACAGAAGCGCTTGCTGTTCCCAGACCTTCTGAGATCCTGATCGCCATTGCCGAGGCTTCGTGCCGGCCTGGATTTCGCTTTGCAGAGTCTACACGTCCATTAGCACTCTGTTCACATGTTTTCGTCCTTGGAAAGCTTTTCTTATTTTTTGTGGGCTGCTGGATGGCTTCCAGCCTGATCTTCTGGAATTCGCTCTCGCTGATCTGCTGCTTCCCCTTCATCAGTCAGTAGCTCCCCACTGTCCCTGAAGGTGCCTGGCTTGCATGGTTGGCTCCGCCTGCCTCTTGCCATGGCTCCCTTAAGTCCTGCCCTGCTGGTCTCCCTCTCACGCCCCAAGCTTCTTCTCATTCTCTCACTGCCTTCCCTTCTCACATGCCTCCCCCTCTCCCTGAAGCCCTCTGTCCTCAGTGACAAATATTTCCTCCTTCCCTAGAGTCTTGGTTTAACCACTTCTTCCCCAGGGAGACACCCTAGAGTCTTGGTTTAACCACTTCTTCCCCAGGGAGACACCCCCATCTCAGAAGCCAAGACAGCCGCCATGTCCTGGAGACACTGTGGTCAAACTCATCACTCTGTGCTGCTGCTATTTATGAACATCCCTCTTCCCTGGAAGACAGTGAGCTCTGCCAGGGCAGATGCCAGGCCTGGTACGTGCAGAGTTTCTGGTTCTTACCATGTAGGTGGATGAAGAGTGGGGACAGTGGTCTGCCCACAGTCCTGGAGAGCTACGGGTGGAGTCTTGGGACTCCACATTCCCCCTCCCAAACGGTCTCTCCAAGTCACCTTGTCCCTGGACCCTGCTCACCTTGCAAGCTTATTTCCTCCCCAAATCATCTTCACTGTTATTCCCACAATAGGTCTTGTCAAAGAATATAGGGAATGAGCCTCTGTGCTTTTATTTGCCCCTTCCAAATATTTGTGGTCTCTTACACTCCTTGTATTTGTCTGCTAGCCAAGTTATACATTTTAGCTCCTTTAGACTTTCTCTCTTAAATAAATCTCTCCATACTCCCGTTGGACGCCCTCCAGTTTTCATAGTATTTGTTTTCCCCCCTCCTGCAACTTCCTTAAGTACCATTTAAAAAAAAAAATCCTTACATTTAAAAGCACTGATTTTAACCACACGGTTCAGTTTAAGTCCAAAGACAACTCCTGAGCTTGTGTCTGGGAAAGAGAGATGAGCTCAGCATAGCTCCAGTCTTCACAGAGCTATGGTCCTCTACCTCTGGATTCTGCAAGCACCTGTGCTGGAAAAAAAGGTGACAGGACAGTTCTTCATAGTGGACATTCAGCAGGAGTCGAGCCCCTTGTCCCAGCCCAGGATGTTGGGGGCCTCCTTAGAATCATCCCATCTTTTCTCCTCATTTCACAACGCCTGACTTCCTGGCCACCCATTTCTCGGAGAGAACAGATGTGGCCATGGATCAGTGTAGTTTCTCTTGTGCTAGGTTAGTTCAGACGCGGGGTAAGGGAACAGAGTCAAGACCCAGACTCCAGGAGTTGGGTGGAAGCAGGCTTGTGGTAAGCAGCCTGCAAATTCGTTTATTGGGGGAACAGCTATACATTTTATAGGTTTCTTGCCCAATCACAATGCGCCATGGGGGATCAGACCACCAGATTCTATATGGGTTCCCTTGGTAACAGTGAGTCAACTTGGGGCAGTCGTTTACCTTCCTAGGTAGCCGAAGCAGAACGCTCCTCCCTGCAAGTTTTCCTTACACACTTGAGACATTCACTGCTGCCAGTCAAGAACTAGGATTTCCCCCAACAGGTCAAAGACTTGGTCTGGGGTTAGGTTAGAAAGTTGTATACTTTTGAGTTAGGAAGTCCTGAGTTTAAATCCTGATCATATTTATTGTTAACCTTATATTTGGGAGCAGGATTTGCCAAGCCCTGGTCTTTCCTCATCTATGAAATGAAAATGATGGTTCTGTGTTACAGAGCTCTTGCAAGAATAAAATGGTGGGACAAACCAAATGTTTCCGGTTCAAGGGCTCAGCAAGCCACAACTCCCAAATCAATGGAGTGGCATCTCAATGGAGTGGTCTACCTCTATTGCGGCTGCACGGTGTCCCTGCTAGTGGCCATGCATGTGAATTGCCGTCTTCTGTTTCGGTTACCCCACAGCTTTAGAGAGGTTTAGGCAGGGTTAGCCATTGTCTCTTAAGACTGGTGCAGGTGCAGCCAAGTGAGGAATATTGGAAAGAGTTTTGTATTTGACCAAATATGAAAGATGCATTTAGATGTGTTATATCTTCTTTATAAAATACCTTGGTTATGTCAGCCAAACATAAAAAACAAAAAATTGCCATTTCCAGTGGTGTGTCTAGCCTCGACTCCACCTATGCATTTGGCTGTCGGACTGGGTTTTATTGAGTCCTCCTTGGTGCCAAACACTGCACTAGTGAGTAACTGATGTAGCTCCTACTTGATAGGAGTATGTGAGGGTGCACAAACACTGAAAGAAAAAATCAGAGAAATTATGGGTCAGGGAGCAAAGAGGGGTTGCTGAGCCTGCTTACGGGATCAGGGAAGGTGACCTTGGGAAGAACATCTACTAAAGAAATTTCTGTCTTCTCTAGTTCAGGTCAAGGGGTGAGAGCCTGATTCTTTGATGCACTGTGGAATGTCAGGCAGTTAACCTTTGATTGCTGTCTCCCAGGACCCTCAGGGATGAAATAAGGAGGGAGGGGGCAGGCACTGTTACCTGGGGGAACTCAGTGCAGTGGCATGTACCAACCATATAGGAAGTTTTCTGTGCTTTGCCTTCTGACTTTCATCTTGCCTTCACCTATTCTGTTTATGAAGTTCGGAATGATGTCATCAGGGTTACAGAATTCCTGAATCCCTATCAGGGATGGTGAACTGAATATGAGTCATTTTAGTTCATTTTCACTCTCTTGCTATTTAAAAATTAGCGCTTCAGGCTTTCTTTTTCCATCAGTTGTACAGGTGTTTCTTTATTGTGTTTTGCTAAACAGAATTCCCCAAATGGTTTCCAGCATCTCATCTCTATAGCATCCTGCAGTGGTGGGTGTTTTGTGGCTCCTTCTCCACGGAATTCTGCCCAGGACACCTGTAAGCTTCTCATCTTATCTTTTGACCCTCCTTATGCATTAACTCAGAATCCTGAGGAGCTTCCTCTAGTCTCTGCATTTTTCAAGAGTAACCCAGGAAGTGCCTCTTGCCCTCTTCTAGTCTCTGAAAGCACTTCCTTGCAGTAAGGAAACAGGCAGTTCCAGGAGATGAACAGGACAGAGAAGGCACATTTTGGTCAAGAGAAACTGAATCCTCATTGACTCTTTGGCTGTAGGCTACTTAATTTTCCAGGAATTTATTTAAAAACTGGAGATAGGAATTACAGACTTCAACGAATGTACCTGGGCTGATTCAGGTCCACAAGAAGCAGCCACCAAGACAGGATTAAACACATGAAGCTTCATTAGAGGAAATGCCAGTGAGAAAGGAAGTGGGGTAAGAATTTGGAAGGGTGGGGAGAGCGTTAGAAGGCAACACGAGTCTGCGCTCAGGGAAGGGAAGAAGGAGAGGAAGTGGGTGGAAGAACTCCAGACTACTGTTTAGTCTGTGGAAGGGTGCAAGGCTTTTGAAAGTCCTCAAACCTAAGTTGAGGACTTCCCGATGAAGAAGTTCTGGAGCTCTGGGTCTACCAGGCCCTGGTGACTCTGATGTCCTCTTGCACTTACTCATTGGGGGACTGTGGTTTCTTTGTAGATGTGATGGATTCCAGGTGCAGGCTGGGGTGGGATCGTGGGTGAGGCCCCAACAGCACCTATTACATAGAGCTTTCTAGCTCACAACTGGATCAAGTTTGAACCTCTGAAATGTGAAATCACAGTTCATGTAGTCCTGAAAGTTCCGGCTAGGTATTACAGAAGTGTCATGAGGCATAGAGAACAACCACCTGGCAAAGACTGTATGTTCTGGGGTCAGTATAGACATGAGTGCTAGCTAACACTTATTAAACCTTACTATGGTACAACTGCTGAGCTGAGCACTCTACATATGTTGACACAAGAACTCTATGAGGTCGTTGATATTTTTTCTCATCTTACAGAAAGAGAAACATCTAGAGAGTTTTTGCAATTTGCTCAACAAGTTCACACCTGTTGCATAGCTAATAAGAAGGGGTGCTGACTTATGAACCCAAGTATTCTGTCTGCAGGGCTCACTGTTAAAGATGGAGTTGGAAGGAGTTGTGGAGACACTGTACATTCTTCTTTTCTAGGGCTGCCATAATGAAGAATCACAACCTGGGTGACTAAAGACAGAAATTTGCTGTCTCACAGTTCTGGAGGCTAGGGGTCTGAAATCAAGGTGCTTGTAAGACAAAGCTCCCTCTAGGAGAAGGCTCTAGGGAAAATTCTTTCCTGGCCTCTTTTTATCTCCTGGTGGGGACCACCCATCCGTGGACTGCAGATGCGTTACTCCAAAGTCTGCCTCCACCTTCACAAGGGATTCTCCTGTGTCTCTTCCTCTCTCCTTGTAAGAGCACCAGTAACACTGGATTAAGGACATGCCCTAATGACCTCATATTAACATGATTACGTCTTCAAACCCTATTTCCAAATGAAGTCACATTCACAGGTATCAGGGATTAAAACTTGTCAAGGAAACAAATCAACCCATAATGGACCAGAACTGGACCTACACAGCACTGGACCAGAAGCAGGGGAGCTGAGATAAATAGGACATGGTTCTGCTTTGGAGTCAATCATGGTTTAAGGGGTCACTAGGGGAGATTAAAAAAATGAGCAGCGAAAGTGAATCTAGTACCGTCTGTACTAGACTAGCTTCATTTACAAAGTGCATCTCTTCCAGTAGTCTGTTTGGCTCTCTTAATTTTCACATTTATCCTTATCTTTTGTCCTCGTATCGGTCATTGATTCCTGAGGCTGGTTACACAGTAGTGGGATGAAGTTTGATTTTCAATGATGGCAATAGTTACTTTTAGATAAGGATGGCTTCTTCCTCTGGGCTTCAACTTTCTCATCTATGAAAGATTCAGCAGGACACATTGGTGGATCTTAACTCTGGCAATCGCTAGAATCACCTGGAGAGAATTTAATGGCTATTGAGGCCTAAGCCCACCTCTAGACACCCCAGTTCAGGTATTCGTTGGGGCCTAGGCATCATATATATATATATTTGTACCCAGGATTGAACTCAAGGACACTCATACTGAACTAAATCCCCAGCCCTTTTTTATTTTTTATTTTGAGACAGAGTCTCATTAAATTGCTGAGGCTAGCCTTGAGCTGGCAATCCTTCTGCCTCAGCCTCCCAGGCGGCTGGGATTAAGGAGAGTGCCACTGCACTTGGATGCATGTTAATATTTTTAAAAAACCTTTTTATATTGTTCTATTATGAAACCAGGCTAAAGACTATGGCCCTTAAAGGTTTGGGAGCTCACCGCCCTGTCACACTTGGGTTCTAATGAGTTATGTTATGGGGCGCAACTTAAGAACAGACCGATCACCACTGAGAAGTCCAAATTTGAGAGTCTTTATTAAGCCGGCTGGTTGACTGTCTCACACAATGCCCCCCAAAATGGCTATTGGGAGAACAGCCCTGATCACAGGGTTACAGGGGTTCTTATACAAAAATCACATCAATCATAAGTGTCTGTTGTTATGATTCGAAATTATAAGCTAACAACATGAGATCATCAACAGAGGGGGAAGTGGGTCAGAATGACCCTTACCTAGGTACAAACTAAAGAATGGTTACTAACATCCACACAATCACTGTTCGCATGGTACATTGTTTAGGAGCAATAGGAATCAAAAGAGAGCAATTCTTTACTACATAGGAGTTGCCATTGTATATTATTAAACATGTCACACCAAGTAACTGATCATGGGTACAGAGGTGGGGTGTTCCCATGGGAGAAGCTTATTTCCTACATAACATGGAGTCTCAGAGCAAAATGGAGTCTGTTTAGTCATTTCCCTTAGAGTCTGACCTATACCATTCTCTTGGAGTCAGATCTGTTAGCCCATCACAAGTTATACACTTCCATTCCCAGACGAAAGGTATTATGGACGGAAGGCTTATCTCCCCCAGAGTCCACACTCATTCCCAATGTGTTGTCCTTTGGAAAGGGGTCTTTAGGAGGTGATGAGGTCACGAAGGCAGAGCCCTCATGACTGGGTTGGTGAGAGGACACTGAGAGAACTTGCTTCCCCTCCGTCTGCTCTCAAACCACAACCGGAAGCAACCAGGAAGAGAGCCCTCGTAAGAACCTGGCTTTGCTGGCAGCCCGATATTGGACTTCCAGTGTCAAGAATTGTGAGGAGTAAATCAGCCACTTAAGCCACCTCGTCCATGTAGTTTGTTGACCCAGGCACATGGCTTCCGTCAGGGAGCCCAGTGCTGCTTCTTCCTGTGCTTGAACGCCCACAATGCAGGCCCCGAAAGCATCACTAAAGATGTTCACAAAACGCTCCGCTTAGGGGGAATTGCCAACAGGTTTAGGGAACAGATCCAGAGACGCTAGCAGTTGTGAATTAGGGATTAATTGCCTCCTGGCAGAGCCGGCCCTTTGATGGGCCAAGGCTCAGACACTATGAAGATCACTTGGGTAAACAGGCTTCCTCCTTTGCTGGGCTTTGGAATCCAGGTGGTCGGGGAGCTTGGGGAAAATAACCTGGTTGGTGGCCAGAAATTGGAGTGCTTGTGTAGGTGGAAGGCCAACAGAGTCGTAGAAAGCTTTAATGCTTTTTAAAAAATCATCTTTTCTTTGTCATGACTCTAGGCCAGACTGTTCCTAAGTTAAGAGCTCAGTCTACCTAGATTTCAATTCCCTCTCTCTTTATTTCCATTGTGACCTTGGAGACATTCCTTAACTTCTCTGAGTCTCAGTTTTTGCATCTGATAAGTTAGTAGAATAGGGGGATGTACATCATTGGATCGTTGCAACACCTGTAAGGTTACAGGCAAGGATGCTTATGAAGTGCTTTGAAGGGTGCCTGGCAGGTAGACACCTAATAGATGTTTGTTGTTGTTGAGTTGTTTTCTAGTTATTATTGCATCATGAGCTTGTAGGTGACTAGGACAGAAACTAAAGGGCATTTACAGGAAATAAGTATCAGATGTTGGGCTAAGCAATAACAGATACAGGCTCTCAGCCAACGTGTATAATAGTCATGCAGGGTAGGTAGGTATCAATCCCTCCACTTTATAGATGAGGAAATTGAGGCCCAGGGAAGTTAAATAACTCGCTGTAGTTTGCACGGTGGTGCCTGGGTGGAGTCTGACTCCAACCACGCTCCCTCCTTCTGTAGTACGTATATGTGGTGAAACTGGGTTAAGAGGAACTGGGTTAAAAGGAAAGGCGAAGCGGGAAAGATTTCATAAAGGAGCAGCCTAGGGTGTGGTGTGCGTGTGTGTGCACACGTGTGTCTGCTAGCAGTTATCCCCATCAGAGGGTCTAATTATGAACCTCTTACTGAGATTTCAGAGTCTACGCCTTGGTGTTGGGAGCTGGAAGGAGCAGCACTGCGTAACAGGAGGAGGCGATGGCACCTGGAAATCTGTTTATCACTCCACCATCCTCCTGGGGCATGTCATGGGCTACAGGAGATGCTTTGGCGATCCAGCACCAACCAGAGCCCTGATTTCTTTGTTACAGCTCTAAGTCAGGCTGTTCTGAAGAACTCAGGCTCATTTTGTCCACCTGGATTTGAATTCCTCCTTCATCTTCTTTTCACAGTGACCTTGGAGTTGTTACTTAACCTCTTTTTGAAATTTTTTAAAAATTTTATTTATTCTAATTAGTTGTACATGACAGTAGAATGCATTTATACATTTTGACAGATCATATATAAATGGAGTGTAACCTCATTTTTCTGATTATACATATTGTAGGATCACATTGGTCATGCAGCCATGCATGTACATGAGGTACTAATGTCTATTTCACTCTACTTAACTTCTTTGAGTTTCAGTTTCTTCATTTGATAAATGGGCAGAACAGGGGAATGTGCATTATTGGATTATTGTGATATGATATAATATGATATGATATAATATACCTGCAGGGCCTTTCTCAAATCAAATTCAAAGTCCCAATAGGAGTTTCTTGGAAGAGAACCAAATTTGGCCTGGTAGACCTGAGGACAGACTCTCAGAGGGTGTCCATGGATTTATTGATTTCTTATTAACACTAGTTCAGTTTACCCATGTATGCTGTCCACCTTACAAAGGCCAAAAGCAACACCCTTCCCTCTTTTATTTATTTAATTAAAATATTTTTTTCTCCAACAAGTAAATCAGAATTATCTCATGGTTCCTATCTCCAAATATGGCCTCTCAGCTTGCTGAGAAAGAGCCCTGGATGCTTGGTGTATTAGGAGGAATTACAGTCTCCTGTGAAGATGCCCACATCTGAATCCCCAGAACCTGTGAATGAATAAGCTTAAATGGCAAAGGGGACCAAGGCTGCAGATGGAACTCAGTGTGCAAGTCAGCAACTGTGAGATGGGAAGAGAATCCTGGATTATCCAGGTGGGTGCCATACAGCCAAGAGAATCCTTTGAAGTGCAGAGATTAGGAAGCTATCAAGATGGCAGCACGAAGAGGACTGGACCTCTAACCTACAGGACTGTCCAATAATAAATTAGTGGTGTTTAAAGCCACCAGGTTTGTGGTAATTTGTCATAGCAGGGATCAGAAACTACCCACTTGACATTCACAGGGAAGTGGCAGGGTAGGGAGACTGCCAGAGAGCTGGAGCTGAGGAGGGGACAGTGTGAAGGTGACACTTGTGGCCTGTCTTAGCACAGGGAAGCATGGTTTAAACAGGAAACAAGGTAACCAATAGGTTCTTAAATGACAGGAGAGTAAATATCTACTGGAGATTCATTTTGGGAAGCTGGGAGAGCTTGGGTTTTAGAACTGAATGATCTGGTTTTCTATCCTGACCTTAGCACTTGAGCTCTGTGGTCTTGGGCAAGTTATTTAACCTCTCTGGGTCCCAGTTTCCTCAACCAGAAAGTACTTCCTTCAAACTCTCAGATTAAGATGTCCAGTATCCCATTGATTAGCTGTAAATTTAGCTATTTGCTAACTAAGCCACTGTTCTGAGGATTTATAACATCAAAGAGGAGTACCCAGAACAAGAAGAACAAAAATTGATGACTGATATATTCTTCAAAGGTTACATACCGCCAAGTTCACCACTGTTTTATTTCTCTAAACTAAGCCATCAAACACTCCTAATAAATGAATCTACATTTAGTGCCAATGCAATGCCATTTAGCAAAAGCTTCAAATGCAGGGAGTAAAATTTTGATGGGAAGGGAAGATGGCACTTGAACCAAGAAGACTCAGGATTAGGTCTAAGGACTGAAATATTCTTTGCAAGAATATACATCTAAATGAACCTCTATTTCTCCCTTATGACTTTCAGATCTTCTCCTTAATCATCCTACCCACAAAATCCCTGAGTGTTACTTCTTATCTGTGCTTCATGCCCAGCAATGATGGTGATGTGGCAGGAGGGGTGACAAATGGGGCCGGGACATCCGCATTGCCTCTGAGTCAGCATGCCTAGCTCAGAACTCATGGCTGTCCACCTCTGCCCCCAAATCTGCTCCTCCTGTGCTCCTCATCTAGGTGAGTGGCACCACGCTTTGTCTGTTCCAAGTCCAAGACCGAGCCCCACAATACCAGTTCTTGGTGAGGTCACCTCCTTGCCTCTTCCCACCTGTCCTCTCCACTTTATGCTCAAATCCCCATTGCTTTTTAAATTTTTTTTTCCTAAAAGGAAAAAATGTTGCTGTAGTGCCTCCAGTTTCACCCCAGCTGCAGCATGAACTTTCTAAGTTAGCAGAGTCACTGTGTTAACTTCTTGCTTAAAATCTTTCAACAACTTTCTGCTGCTGATGAGTGCCGTGGACAGAACTGTGTCCCCCTAAAATCCGTAGGATGAAGTCTTAACCTCCAGAATGACTGTATTTGGAGACAGGGTCTTCAAGAGGAAATCAGATGAAGTGAAGTCATGAGGGTGGGGCCCTGATCTGATAGGATTAGCGTCCTGTAAGAAGAGATGCCAGAAAGCCTGCTCTGCCACGCCAGCACCCTGTGAGAAGGTGGCTGCCTACAAGCCAGGCAGGGATCTCTGCCCAGAAACTAAGCCTGCTGAACTGGATCAGGGACTTCCACACTACAGGACTGAGAAAGCGAATTTTCATTGTTTAAGCAATCCAGCCTATGGCATTTTATTACAGCAGCCAAGGAGACCAATGCATTGAGATAAAACCATTGCTGGAGGGTTCTTTCCTTTCTATCCCCACCCATCTTGCAGGTTCCCCCACCCTTGGGCTTTTCCCACTCATCACTGAGGTTCTGGACCTACAAGGCTCTTTGTGTCCATGTCCTTCCCTTTGCAGGGAATAGCCTGACTGGGTTCCTTACATTCTTCATGATGTCCCTTAGTACATGTTATAATTCCATCTTGTGTTCTCTTAGTACTTGGCATGAGCCTGCTTCACCACAATAAAATACAATTATTCCTTGTCCTATGTCTCCCAGCTGACAAATTGAGGATAGAGGGGGATCTGTCTTACTCATTGCTGTGGGGTGGATCGTAAATGTTCCCCAAAGGCTCATGTGTTAGAGCCTTATTTCCCATCTTGGTGCTATTGGGAGGAGGTGGGGCTCAGTGGAAGATCATAGATCATTGGGGATGTGTCCTTGAAGGTGATAGTAGGTCCTCAGCCTCTTCCTCTGCCTCTCTTTTGCTTCCCCACCATGAGGTTTTGCTCCATGCTGTGCTCCCTGATTTCTGTTCTGCCTCACCTCGGGCCCAAAGCAACAGAATCAACTGATGATGAACTGGAACTTCAGAAACCCATGAGCCAAAATAAACCTAGACTCTTCATATGTTGATTATCTCAGGCATTTGTTACAGCAGCAGGGTGCTGACTAACACAGCATCTTTGCTACATCCATGGAATTCAACACAGATCCCGGCTCCTTGTATGCTTTGCAGAAGTGTCATTGAATGGATGAGTCAGTGAATGAATGGCCAGAGAGCCAAAGCTTCCCCTATTTTGATTGTAAATCCCCAATCCCCCCATGGCCTGATACCTCTCAAGTCTTGTTTAATTCCACCTCCTCTTGGCACCAGTTACAGGAGCTGTCAGTTGATTTCACTGGGCCTCCTGTCTTGGAGACATTGTCCATTCCCTTCCCTCCACCTGGACTGTGTCCCCTGCTCAAACCAATCATAACCCATGACTGGTACCCGTCTTTCAACTAGTGGCTAAATGGTTGCCCTGGAAGGTTTTCTTGACCCGAGACAAGCTCACCTCCCTTATCCTTCATTCACATAGCACCTTCTGTTTGCTTCCAAATTCTTACTCCAATGCGCTGCAGGGTGCGTCTGTGATCATAGAATTAAGGTTGGGCTTCCTGACGAGGCAGTAATGTCCCTGGGAGCAGGATGGTTTTGTTTGCTTGTTTGTTTTGTTTTCAGCTCCCTCTCTGCGGGGCTTAGAACCGTGCCGAGTACACAGCACACGCTCATACTAACACTGCAAGGTGCTAGATAACGGATGGCTGCAGATACACACTAGACTTGATTTGAGCCCTTTTTTCCTACCTCATTTCATTACTTGAAGTTATCTAATAACACGTCGGCATACATCAGACCTCGTCTCCCAGTGGCTTTGCCCTTGCATGGCTTGGTTTTCTGTCCACACTTGAACAAAGGCTGACTTTCTGGCTGTTGCACAGCAGGCTTGAAGGTGAAGGCCATTGGTGTTGCTCCAGATCCCTGCAGGCCCCCTAAGACAAGGGAATGCCAGGAAGCTCCTTCAATGGGGAGACCTGGGAGGAACTGGAGCTTGTGCCTAGGCCTCTCTGTAGGCAGAACTGGCCACAGAAAGGGAAGCATGTGGGAAGAGCAATATTGCAGCCATGGGAAATTTTGAACCCACCGGGTTTGGCAGTTACGAGCCTTGGTTCTGGGCCTTGACTTATTCAAAACCTGACTCCGTCCTGCCTGGCGTCATGAGCCCAGGAACACTCTTTGCTTTAGTTTCTCATCTGTTGAAACAGAGGTTCGCCGTGGTTCCTACTCAGCAGGTTGTTAGGGGAATTGAATGGGTTAAAATGTGCAATGGGTTTAATAGTGCCTGGGAGGGAGGATGCATCTGGAAAGGCTCACGCTCGTGGTAGCCACTCTTGGTGTTTTTGGTTTGTTATGGTGTGGATGTGAGGTGTCCCCAAAGTTCCTATTAAAGCAGGGACATTCAGAGGTGCAATGATTGGATTGTGAGAGGTCTGACCTAGTAACTCCACCCTAGTTTCAATGCACTGACTGGGTAGCCACAGTGGGCAGGTGGGGCATGGCTGGAGGAGGTGGTCACTTGGGGTGTGCCCTGGAAGGGTGCATCTGCCCTGTGACTGCTTCTTTCTCCCTCTCTCTCTGCTTCGGGCTGCCATGCGGGAAACAGCTTTCCTCAGCCACACCCTTGATCCCTGATGTGCTGCCTCACTTTGGGCCCAGAACAAAGGAGTCAGCTGTCTGTGGACCAAGATCTCTGAAATCATGAGCCCATATAAAACTTTCCTTTTCTAAGGTGTTCTTGTCAGGCTTTTCGGTCACGACTACACAAAGTTGACTAAGGCGTGTACATCTAGAGAAGCATCCATTGCTGATTTATTCCCAGCCTCCCCCAGGAAGAGAGGAATAACCAGACCATTTGAGAGTTAGAAGGAGGAACGGACCTGCTTGGGAGCTTCTCTTCCTCTTAGGGACTATCTCGGGGGACTTGTACTCCACGCAGCTCCCGTGGAATCAGGTGTGCCCTGACAGTGCTGTGACTGGTGAAATCTTCAGGCTGGTTCTGGGATTCAGTGCAAGGCAGATCCTCTCATGTAAGCTCAACGGCACAGTTTGGCACAGTCTGCCTGACTCTTTTTTTTTTTTTTTTTTTTTTTAGTCCAAATTGGTTTGGAACTTAATCAGGGTGACTATTTACTGGGTCCTTTTATTGGGGGACAGGTATTAGGGATTTAACGTAGGGGTGTTTAACTACTGAGCCACATCACCAGCCTTTTTAAATTTTTTTTATTTTTATTTTGAGACAGGCTCTTACTAAGTTTGCTTAGGGCCTTGCTAAATTGCTAAGGCTGGCTTTGAACTTGTGACCCTTCTGCCCCAGCCTCCCACATCATGGGATAGCTGGTGTGTGCCACCATGCCCAGCTGTTGGGTCCTTTTAAAGACCTCAATAAGATCAAATTTAAATTGAGTAGAAATGCATGAGAACTAAAGGCAGGAGTCTTACTGTCCCATGAAGAGAAAATTCATGCTGAGAAATGGGAAGATCTAAAGAAGGGATGGTCAGTGTGAACAGCAAACCAGGGTCTCCGATGAGACTGTGAGTGTGACATTCCTAAATACCAGAATCCCTAAACTCCTGGAGCCACAGGATGCAAATGCTGATACTCAGGAAGTGTCATGACAGCTGTTTCCATCTATAAAGGAGCTATTATTAGCACAGACCCCCAGCAGTGAATCTGAAGAACAACATGAAGGAAACATGTGCAGAAGCCAAGAGTGTGGCACAACGAGCAGGACAGCTCTTGGGGTCCAGAGTACTTCTATTAGAGAGACATACACAATGGACTGCAGGACCAGGCAAAGAGAACAGCCATTCACAGGCAGAGGAGCAATCGTGGGTGGTATTCGTCTAGCATTGTTAGGACCCAGCTAACTAAGCCAATTGTTTGAGATGATTTGTAAACCAAACCAGGAGAACACGTGCAGCAAGGACTGGGGGTAGGAGCCTGAGACCAGGGGAGGCTGTGCCAGGGCAGATTTGCGTGGCAGTGTGAGGATGGAGAGAGCGACCAGCAGACTTGGTCAGTGCCAATGGCAGAGCAATGCAGTCTGCACAGACTCTGCTCTGCCATGCCTGGCTAAATGTTTTTGGGTGGCAATCAGATGCAAATGGTTGACTGTAGTGTAAGTATTTAGTACTGCAGGAGTGAATAATTTTGCTTAAGGCAGTTGTTTAGTGAAAAACTTTTAATGTTCTATACCTCCCAGTGCAGGGCCCAATGATTCTTAAGTAAAGCCTGGCGGTTTGTGTTAAAGGGCCCACCAGGTACATGGGTCTAGAGCTGGGAAGGCCACATTCAGCTTTAGTCAGGTAGCTGGTGGGCCTTGTGGGCAAAATCACTAAGCTCACAGACACTCTTCACAATGTTATATTTTAATCTATGAATAATGG
Source organism: Sciurus vulgaris (assembly GCF_902686455.1). Classification (NCBI taxonomy): domain Eukaryota; kingdom Metazoa; phylum Chordata; class Mammalia; order Rodentia; family Sciuridae; genus Sciurus; species Sciurus vulgaris. The sequence continues at coordinate 135,954,927 of NC_136469.1, forward strand.
TATTCCTAAGCATGGAAGTTAAGGTTCTCATCACAGAACATGTACTTGACCAAATGTTCAAATTTCACTGGAAATAATACCACAGTGGGACTTTGGAATAGGATGGAAGATCCCTCCTCTCCTTCCTTCCTCTCTTCCCTCCTCCCTTGTTTCTTCCCTCCCTCCCTCCTGTTGAGAGGCATTGTATGTTGGGTATCTGAGAAACCAACTCAGAAAAACAGTTTAACAGGCAAATGTTTATTAAAGAGTTTCCTTGGAATACAGACCTGCGGAAGGTAGAAGAAGTACTAGGACTGGGTGGGTGGAGAGGCTGAGCTGGGACACAGGCCTGACCGCCTGTCCAACCCCACAGAGACCCTGGAGCTGGGGTAAACCTCCAGAGTTGTCCTGAGGTAGGCCAAAACGGCTGGATGTTTTCTATAATCTCACATTAATCCATCAATGGAGATGGGCCTGGTGGGGAGGGTGTGACCTCGGATGACCTTGGATGACCTTGGGGCATCTGCAGGGAAAGAATTCCTGAAGGGGCTTAACAGCTGCAGACTTCTGCCCTTTGTACTCCCAGGCTTGGACAAGGACCCAGACGGTGAAGGGGCACATCGCAGGCCACCAGAGGGCCCTAGTGAAATGTCTGCGGGAGACTGAGCCAAGGTTGTTACGTAAGACAGACATGAGGGAGGGGCAGGGAAGGCCCGAGAGTCAAGGAGGCCACCGCAGTGGGGCTGCACAAATCTGGGACTCAGATGTTAAGGTGAGAACAGACAGGGAAGAGGTTGAGAAGCTCATCTGCAGTGGAGACTTACAGAAAACCCTGCACAAAGGATGGGAACCAGGAGGGCACAGGGACTGGATCACGCACCTGCACCTCCAGTGCACCTTTGAGTCTAGCTGTCTGGACCCTCCCAGAACTGACAGAACCCGCGGCTACAGTATTCCTTACACATTTCCTTTTAATCTCTTGGTTTTCTTTGTTAGATCTAGAGGCAGCTGGGTGTAATTAATTTCTGTATAATTAATTCAAATGCTGGCTTTCACTAGTTTTAATGTTTGATTCTGGTCAAGTTTTTTAACCTTTCTGAACCCCAGCTTCCCTATCTGTAAAATGGGATCAATGCTATTTACTCTTCTTTTCCGTCATAATATTAAGAAGTACATCACAAGATTGAAAAATGTTCAATGAATGCAAAAAAACAGCACAGTGCCTCATACATATTAGATTTTCAACAAAGTCAGTTTTCTTCTCATGAAAAAGCAGACTAGATCAAACATTCCAGACTGTTCCATGAGACCCAATTTGAATAAGAATCTTGTGGGAGAACAGTTTTTGGCTAGCTTTCATGTGCAAAGCCCTTGTATTGAAAATGCTTCTGGTTTTGAGGTACAGTAAATGCACACAACATTCATCTTTCTGCTCAGACTTCGTGTGTTGAAATTGCCTGGAGCAAAATTTCATGGCTGAGAGCTCTAGAAAATGGCATTCTAAGTCTGAAGTTCTGCATGAACCTTTACATTGCAGCCCTATTTAAAGGAACATCTTAAGTCTACCATGAAGCGGCGTTTGGGGCTGATGTTTTTTGAAGGAGAGAAGAATGCAGGTAGCAGGGTTTGAGTTGCTTTGTTTCAGAGGCCTCCGCCTGAAACAGAGCAACTAGAAAAGGTCTCTGATAGAGAATGCAACAGGGAGAGGAAGTGTCTGGGGACCCTGTAATGTTCAGGCCTCTGTCCACCCAAGTGTTGTGCCCACAGTAGGAAGCTCCTTCTGCAGACAGCCACAGCCCCTGGGCACATCTGCATGAACACACACTTCCCTCCAACACACTGGGTCGAAGGGGCTGTGTTCTGACCCTTATCCATTAGACAACTGACACAGAGGGCCTGGGGCCAGTACTTTTCTATGGGCTAAAATACAAATTGTCTCATAGCTAAAAAAAATTGCAGCTTCTAAGAGAAAAATGAATATGGCAATTTAAAAAAGTAAATGATAAGTTAAAGTTTAAAATTTGAGATTGTATCAACTGGTCTACTGCATCTCAACACATGCCCACACATTTATCATTTATGTAATATAAATATGAAACAAATATATTATATTATATATTTAGATAATATAATATGAAACAAAGCTTCATAAGAAGAAAGTCAGTAATCAACAGTAAAACCAATGCAGAATTATTTTTATAATTTTTCACACTTTGGCAAATGAAACAATTATAGTTAATATGGAATGCAGAGATTTTTATTTTCATATCAGGGGCCTCTGAAAGCATCAGTGCCCAGATCTTTCAAAGTTCTAAAAATGGACCTTGCTGTGGCAGCCCCTGAGGATGTCCCTCCTGGGGAAAGACCCTAACCCAAGGAAGGTAAGGTAAGAATCGCATGTGGAACATGAAGTGAGCTTGGTGACACATCACATCCTCAGGCCAGGAGGGTTTCAAAACCAGTCCAGTTGGTCCATCTATCTTGCAAGAGGTCGGGCACTCTGGCCTCATGGAATGCAGCTCCGTGCTCAGGCCAGCTACGACTCGCACCATGGGGGACCGGGGCCAGCTCTCAGACTGAAAAGAAACTCAACTGTGCAAGTGCAGAGTGATTTAATCTCTTCCCAACTGTTTTGTGATTCTCTTTTGCAAAGAAACTAATTCTCTCAGACTCAATTGAGGGCAAAAAGAGCAGAGACCAATGGGACAGGTAAGTGGAAAAACAGGTAGCACAAAATCAACACGGAGTGCAGCGCCAGCCCAGTAGGGCTAGGACCAGCTCTGGGATGCGCTCCGCATTTTACTTACCTGCTCCAGCTGTGTCAGGGCAAGAGTTTTCATTAATCCTCCTGCCCTTTTGCCTGGCTCAGGCAGGAAACGGAATTGGAAGGTGGAGCAGGATGTCACAGTCGCAATTTGTTTTTCTGAACACTTGGAAAAATCTTGACATATTAAGTTTGTCTGGTTAGAATTTTGGAAGGAAGATTCACTTTCAATGGCAAGGCTCAGAGGAAGTGTTACTTCTGGGGATGATGGTTCTCTGCACACAGCAGAGGTCATCTATTCCTCCCCGGAGGGAGTTGATTCTGTCCCTCCATGAATCAGTTACCTTAGCCAAACTAAAACCAGACCTGTGTATGGTGGGACAAGGTTTAATTACAAAACTAGTGCATCGTAAATTCCAGTATTCTTATTTTTCTATATGTGCTCAGGTATTTATCCTTCCTTGTTTTCATATAATAGAGGAGGATTGAAAATAACAGCTATTGAGCTGAGTGCTTGGCTAAGTGGCTACAATTCTATCATTTACTTTCCACCTTGTTCTTACAAATTAGGTTGTATTGAGCCATTTTGGAATTGAGAAAGTGAAGCGCAGGAATGTTAAGAGAATAACCAGAGGTTGTAGAACTGCGGGGGGCAGAGCTGAGATTCCCAACCGGGGTTCCCAGACACTTACTCTTTCTCATAGCACAGAATATTGCTTTTAACTGTTCTCATTTTCTCTCCTCTCTTCCCACATGTTAAGTTAAAATAAGGCAGGCTACTCTCTCCTCTGTGATCCCGTTATAACCCATGACTTGGAACATGGAACAGGTGTCTGAGAGGCTGAAGCATCTGACCATGTCCTACCCTCCTCTCCACCCTCACAGAAAGAAGCCCCCACTCCTGCCCTGCTGGCAAACCTCCCTGCCTTCTCTCTCCTGGACAGACTGCAAACGCCCAGATGCCCACAAGAGTAGCACCTGCCTGCCTCCTGCCTCCTCTCCTCTCCTCCTGAGCCCTTTCCCAGAGCTCCTTCCTGGCCTTTCTCTGCTCAGCTGGATTACAATATTCCCCTGCTGCATAAATATGCAGGGCTACGATCCTGCACTTGAGATTGAAGGTCCCCAAATCCCTGAAAACTAAGTTATGCCCTCTAAATTTTGACACCTAAATTCAACTGGTAATAAAGCTATTTGCAACTGATAAGATAATTTTCACGTTGTTTGGTTTTCCATCTTTTTATAATATTTAGAAATTATTTTATTAATATTTACATAGAGGCTGGGGAGATAGCTCAGTTGGTAGAGTGCTTGCCTCACAAGCACAAGGCCCTGGGTTCAAATCCCCAGCACCGCAAAAAAAAAAAAAAGAAGTTAGAGGCAACATTTACATAGCATACAGTGATACATGAATGCCTATGTGTGGTTTACAAAAATCAGTGTATTTCCATGCTTGGTTGAATGGTATATATATCTAGAAAGGTGTCCTCTACGGTATGTAGATACAAGCAGAAAAAGTGTTTCACCACTGCTTCTACTAAATCATGATAAACTTTTGTTCATAATCAAGGTTCAGAAAGTAGGAGTATATTTGATTACAGGGTGCTGCCTTTAGCCTCCTAGGAATGGGACTATCATACACAGGCCATGTCATTTAATTAAAATGAAGTGACAACCTGCATTATGAGACAACACTGGCTCCAAGGTTCACTTTTATTGTGTCTTATTTAACCTAACCCCAACTGATGGAGATTTTAATGACTTCCAACCTCTGTTCTTACAAACGATGCTACAATGAATATCTTGATGCAAGTGTGATTCCATATATGTGTGTAAGTTACAGGTACAGGTGTGTAACTTCTCACAGGGATTCCTTGGGCCTAGTGCTTGTGGAGTTAGCACTTTGATCGGTTTTACCACCCTGCTCTTCTGTTCTCAGCAGCATTGCTGAAGCGTACCAATTTTCTCCCTCTGCTTTTCATGTACAATGAACTCTCAGTTATTCAATGCTTCATTAGCTGAAAGTCCATCAGCCAGGGCTGTGTTCTCCTGGCTTGCTGACTGTGGAAGCTACAAGGGATTAATGGCAAGAAGACCTAGTGGAGCTGAGTCTTCTTTGATTATAAGGAGGATTTGACTGCAGCCTCATTCTTGGAAAATAGACAGCCCAGATATTACTAGATGATGTTTAATGGTGAAACGATGTGACTGGTCTTTTAGTCACTATGCCAAATGCTAGGCAGTGATAAGACTGTGGATTATGAGGTTTATCTGAAGCCGAATCATTGCAACTTACTGTTTTAGCAACTGCAAGTTTACTCTGGTGAACCGGAATCGTTTAATCAGGATACAAGTTCTTGACTGGACCACAGAGCTTAGGGTAGAAGGACACAGCATCTGGAAAGGATGTGGGCAGGCATCCTGGCTTTGCTGTGCAAATCTAAGCAATTCACTAGATCTTCCAGAGATTTGGTTTCCTCACCATTTAATTAGAATAAATATTATCCTGCATGTCATTATTGTTAGTAGTCATATTGCTATAAAATCAGATGAATGTATTTAATGTTTCCACTCTGTACATTGTTTGTACTCTACCAGGTACAGAGTAGAAACTCATTAAAGGAGTTGTTTTAATATTGTGATCCTGAGCCAAAACAATTCTAGATGCTCTTTAATTCTTTAAATCTGGCAATAAAACAGTTATACCCACTATGCTAGATCTGTTCAGAAGATTTATTTGAACAGATTTATTTATTTGGTATGAATGAATAAGTTTTGAAGAGGGAAAGTTCTGGAAGATCAAGGAGACAAGTTATGCTGACCAGTTTGTCCTGATCTCTTATGAAACAGGCATCATGTGCTCTTGTCTGAGGTGATCAGGCCATAGTTAGATTTGTTCTCAGAGTGGATGTGCCTTTGTGTAGGACAGGCTTTGGGTGTGACCCCAAGCATGCAGTCTCCCAAAGGAGCAGAACCAAGGAGCCTCTCAGCAAGCCACCTCTGTTCCTCTCTTTATCCTCATGTGGGGGTAATTATAGGTGTCTTCCAACTTCCCATTATAGCTACCTATACATTTTAAATACGTGAATGTAAAGCAGGGATTACTCTCTCTACCACCATGTTTTTCCCAATGCAAGGAATGAAAACAAAATTTACATTAGATGACCGGATGCTCCACCCTCACGCTTAATTACTAAGTCATAGAGTTTGTGATTCAGGGATTTCTGCTCCTCGCGCATGCTCACAGGTTCTTTGCACTGCCATGAAGGGAAACAATATTGGTAATGTCTTCTGGAACCAGGAGCTTTGGAGTCTAGGGCTATGGCTGCTTTCAGTGGAGCTGTGCTGACGAGGTTCAAGTCCACCTTTGCCACTTCCTCTGGCTGTGGCTTTGGGCAAATTATGAAAACTCTGCACCTCCCTCTCCTGCTCTGTACCATGAGGATGAGATGATATTGAAATCAGCCCAGAGGGGTTGTTATAAGGATGAGAAAAACAAAGCAAAAAACCACCCGATCACGTGAAGTGGTCAGAACAGGGACTCCCGTGTGACGGACATTCAGTAAATGTCAGATAATATTCCTCATTCCCACATGACTGCTTGCCACGTGTCAGGCATTGTGCTGGAAAGTGGGAGATGAGGAGCCACAGCAGCATCAGGGTCTGTAATTGGGTCCACAGTGAAAATCCCTCTCCCCTGTCACGGTTTTGCAGCAACTGAGAAAGAGCTAAGGGCATCAGCGGATGGAGAACAAAATGCTAGACTTATTATTGATGAAGTCTATGCAGATGCACATTTTTTAGAGTGAGATTGCAAATGGACTTACAGACTCCCAGATCCCTGTCGGGGTCTTGATGTAGCCACGCTGCCAAAGTCTACGTCTCCAGCCCAGACCCTCTGGAAAGTGGACGTACTAACCATTTCCTACCTTTCTTTCTTTGCACTTAGCCATTCTCGTGTCCTCAGGCGTCCCCCTCCGTGTCAGCCAGGGACTGAGACACCCACGGTTCCCTCAGCCAGGTTGCTCTCCCCATCCCTCCCCTCTCAGACAACCCCTGACACCTGCTCCTGGCCCTTTTATGTTCACCTCGTGGCTACTTGATGTCCTCTCCCACATCAGAAGGGAAAACTCTCCAAGGTGACAGAGCCTGTCTGCTTTGGCTGCCATTACAGCCCTATGCCCAAGCCCTGTGTCCACATATGGCAGTGTCCAAAAACTGTTTGGAGAATTTTAAGTTTCTTTCAAAGGGTTCTCCTAAGGACCAAAGAACTCATGTATCTAAAGGACTCTTATGAAAGACAATGCACAGGGCTGGTGAGGATTTGGAGCAATCGGAATCCTTGCACACTGATGTTGGAAGTGTAAAATGGTGCAGTGGCCAGGGAAACAGAATAGAGGTTTCTTGAAAAATTAAAATCAGAATGACTGTATGATCCAGTGACCCCACATCTGGGTATTCATTCAGAAGAACTGACATCAGGATCCCTTCAAGAGCTCTTAGCTTCCTAATGTTTATCGTAGCACCATTTATAACAGCTAAGATGTGCAAACAACCTGAAAGTCTGTTCCCAGATGAATGGATAAAGAAACATGGTCTATACATAATAGAATATTATTTAGCCTTAAAAAAGGGTAAATCATGCCACATATGACAATATGCATGAACCTTGAAGACATGTGAAATTACTGACAGACATACTGCCTGACTCGACTCTGAGGTATCTACAATGATCTTACCCCTCTTTCTGGTGACGGTGAGGAGGACAAGAGAGACCAAGTCCTCAGGGCTTGAGATTCTCACAGATCAGCTTCACCCAGTGACCACTGCCATCAATTGGCGAGTGACTGAATCTCAGATGGAAGTAAGAGGTGGAACAAGGGACAGAAAGGGAAGAGGTCTTTTATCTACTAAATCATTAATTATGTGAAGTCCAGAAAAGGGAGTGTGGTATGTGCTTAGAAAGCACCGAGGAGCTTCAAAAGATGCCTTAACTCTGAAGAATTTTTATGACCATGGTTCAGGTTTTCTTCAGGATGAGCTCATAAATGAAATGGAAGAGAAGAAAGCTATCATTAATTGAGTGCTCACAAATTCTCACGTAGTGACCTAGAACTTTCTGTTTCCCACCTGCTCAGGGTCAGGAGGTGGTGGTTGGGCATGTCCCACATCTGACTACTGGCCCAAGGGGAGGACATGAAGTTCCTGGGGCAAAACAGGCTCTTGTGACTCTGTGTTCCCTTCCTATTCGTTCTTTCCTGGTAAGTATTGAAATTCACATTTGTTTGCTGCTTCTATTTGACTTACTTTATTATTTTTTGACCTTTATTATTTTATTGTGGTAAGGTTGGCAAGATGAGGCTTACTAATCTTACCACCTGGCGTGGAGGAGCAGTAGCTGGAAGCTCACCCCTGGTTCTGTCACCTGGACCTGCTCCCTCTGTGCTAAACCTGCACGGGGCGGGCAGTTGGCTGGGGTACATTGCTTGGCTTGGTGTCTCTGTGGGGAAGGAACTCCTTGGTAGATTGTTTCCCAATATCAACAAAAATGTCCCCAGTGCGTAGCTGGGGTCACACAGTGTCCCCCCACACAGCTAAGGTCTAGCAGTACTGTCTGAACATCGTGACACTTAGATTTCTGTTCAGAATTTCTTTTTTTCCCTTATATTTCCCATTCTTGTCTCAAAGAATGAAAACTCTTTAAGAATCGTGAAGAAAACTGACTACCAGAGAAAAACAGACCGATGGTTGTGTATGCCGAAGAGAAATCAGCGGGTCACATCCCCGCTCCTGTGACCTGGAGGGGGTGCTCCTCTGATCTCACTGAACAGTGGGACTTAGCAGAACTTACCAGATCCCTGGGAAAACCCCATAAAGCTCGGGACCTCCCTCCCACTCAGCACGACTCGGTTTGCATTTTCTCTGGGCCATAGGCCCTGTCAGCCTGCCTCTGGGTCTCTCCTCCATCCTCAGTGTTCTTCTGGACTGTCCCCTCCTAGCTCCTGGGTGTCTATTTCTTCCTCTGGGCTCCTGAGAGCAAGGGGCTGTGGGAAGAGCCGTGGTCTGGGGATCAGACACGCTGGTTGGGCTGCCTGCAGGGCTTGCCACTGCCACTTCCTGGCTCTGTGACCTTGACCCTTTGTTTCTCTTCGGGTTATCACTTGTGGCTCTGCTCTCTGTAAGGATTACATGAACTCCAATGTCACAGTGCCTGTGTGGGAACGGGTGGTAGTTGTGATCAGAGGACAGCTCAGTCTTGCATCCACCGTCTGAAACTGAAGGTGTGAGACCAGCTAATCTCTGGAGCTTTCCAGGTTCCAAGTCTGATTCCCAACTGCTCAACCCCCTGGGCTCTCCGTTGTCTTGCTCCCCGCTCTACTGCACCCCTGCACCTTCCATGGGCCCGGGCCGGGCTCCCGGAATTGAGGACCCTCCCGATGGGTGCAGAAAATGCTTTCTGAGCAGCAAGACTGCAAAGACTCATGGTGAGGGAAGATGGAGGATTCTAAAACAGGAAGTATTCATTTCCTGAGGGAGAATGAGTCCTTCTGAATCATCAAGCTGGGACCTGAGGTGACCTTTTGGGGTGGAGCCAAGCAGACCAGCCCCTGGGACATCTGAGAGTACCAAACACCCCTCCTGCTCTCCAATCCACTCCCTGGCCCACTGGACTATTTTCAGCTTGGAAGTCAGGTTTCATTAGCATCACGGAGGAGTCCTCTGGGTCTCCCTGATGACTGTGCAAAGAAATGAGCCTCTCCCAGGAAGGCAGGGCACTGGGAAGACAAGCAAGTCAGCCTCAGAGCCAGGGGCACCGGGGGCTCCTTCCAGTCCAGCTCTGCCGCTTACCTGCTCTGGGGTTCAGCCTTCATAATCTTCTTTTTCCTAACTTGCACATTTGAGAGTAATAGTAGATATTTTTTTGTCTAAATATGCACTTTTTTTAGCTGCTGCCAAATTTTAAAAAAAAATTTGTGTACTGATTAGGTTGTACATGACAGTAGAATGCATATATACATTTTGATTGGCCCTACATTCATGGAGCTCAATCTCATTTTTCTGAGTATACATATTTTTGGATCACATTGGTCTTGCAGTCATATTTTAATGGTGGCTTTGAATATCACATGATATATTGGCACCAAGTCACGTTCATCATAATCATGCAAAGTAGAAAAATAGGTTTTGCGTAACTCAGTATGATTTTGGCTGCATTCAAAATTGAACACTTTGCAAACAAGAGAAAAACACTTTGCAAACAAGAGAAAGTGGTATGGGGTGGTGTTTACATGGATGTCCACTGACTGCTTTCAAAGCCTGCTTCTGCCTTTTACTGACTGTTGCCTTGGGTGAGTTTCTTACCCACTCTGTGTCTCATTATTTTGATCAGAAGGGAAATGAAGGAAGTAATGAATGGGTAAAAATTTGGTCCACTAATGAGTGATGATGGATGTTGATGAATATGGTGACGTGGGCGTGTGTAGATGAGGAGAGATGATTGACAGGTCACCTGATGGATGGATGGACTGATCAATAGATAAGTGGATGCTTGGATGGGTATATAGAATACCTATAGTGGTGAAGTTCAAATGAACACATTAATGTAGAATGACATCTGGCATCCTGTTTTTTTCAGGGGTCTTGTATAACAATAGTGGTTTCCGTGCTTATCAGAATCCAAGAGTCTGGTCAGCCTTGGCAAAACCTCATGGCTTTCTCCTCAAGGTTATAAAAGAGAGGATAGTGCAGCTCCAAGCACCAGACTTCATACAACAAAACCCAGAGCAGGAAAGAAATGTTCTTTCTCCTCATTTGGCTGCTGCTTTTCATCCCCAGAAGACTTCAACTTTCCCTTCTTTCTCATGGGCCAGAACTGGGTCACTGGCAGATGTGATGAGATTCTGTGACATAGGCCAGTGGTGATTTGCCCTCTGGGATTGGGCAAATTGCTCCTGAAATCAACTCATAGTACTGTTGGCAAGGAAGAGGGGGGCGCCTGCTCGAGAGGCACCTGACTGCTTTGGATCAACTTTGAGAAACAATGACACTGGTCTCAGGGGGCTAAGGTGACTAGCCTTAGTCACACGGCCTGGAGGGTCGGATTCTCTGACTCCCTGTTGCTATGTTCATTCCACATGTTGCTCCCTGTTGACTAGAAAGAACCAGAAAGGTATAGAGTATTATTTGGGGGTTAAGGGTTCATGGGCCGCTCCTTTAAGAGTAAATGTGATATTTTAGGAGGGAAATGGAAACTTGGGACTAGAAGTAAGCACAGGAACTTTAGGTAATTCCTTCAATCAGCAGGCCACTTCTTCATGTATCCATCCATCTGTTCACCCACTCATCCATCGGTCTGTCCATCACCCATCCAACATTCCAGCCAGCCATCTGGCCATTCATTTCTTCCTTCCCTTTTTATCCATTTGTTATTTGTTAATCTATTTTGCATCCTTTTATCTACGTGTCCTTCCATATATGAACCCACTCATCCTAGCGTCCATCAGTGGGTCCATCTAGCCATCCATAGGTCAGGTGTCTTACCTGTTTTCACACCTACCTGCTCACACATTCTCTCATCCATTTTTATTTCTATTCATCCATTGCTCTGTGCATTTTCTTTCCCCTCCTCCTCCCTCCCTGTAACTCACCTACCCAGCCATTGCCCCTGACTCATCATGCTAGGTTTTGGGTAAGGAAACAGTGAAAAGGCCTGTTCTTGACCTTTAAGAAGTTCACATTCTGTTTGAAGAGCAGGCAACTCCAACACAGTGCATCCAGTGCCACCTGGGTCTCTTAATTTGTGTGTGCAGTGCTCAGGTTTACGTGGCCTTCATGGTTGGACAAAAAAGAAGAAGTCAGTCTGGCTCTGTCTGGAGATCCACAGGGCTGTGTGGCTACTCAGTGCCCAGGCTGAGGCCATGCAGAGCTCCTGGTCCTGATGCAGAGAGCAGGTCACCCAGCACAATGTCTCTGGAATGAGCAAACTCTCTTGCCGTTATTCAGATGTCTTAACACACCGAGTGCATTTGGCAAAGTGTTCTCCCTTGAATATTTAAAATCATGTTTTATTTAAGGGAAATGACTTTCATAAGTTTCTGACCTATTTGAGCTTTATATCATTGTAATATTCTTTAAGAGCCAATTCGTGTCCAATAAGGCTTTTCACCTTGTTTAATGACTTTTTAAAATTCTCTTTTCTTGCAATCAAAACTGTATAAGCCAATGCGAATGCCAAGGGGTTCAAGTTCGGTTCAGAGTGCTCAAATCATGAATTCTGAGAGAATTTTAAATTGTCGAAATGAGTTCTGCTCATCTGTATTCAACTCTGAGTCCCCAGTGGGTAGCCCTCTGTGGACTCAGCATCAGACATCATCTGAGGTTGAAGGACTGGACTCTTCACTGAACATTTCAACACAATTTAGGACAATCTTGCCTTATACCTGTCAGTCTGTCCCAAACAGAAAACTCGGGCTAATTCTGAGCCCCTGAGAAAGAAGAATGGATGACTATGTTAGTCTTTATTATGCTGCCTTCAACTTGATCTCACGTTATATCCATAGGAGTCTTGAGCAGTAGATATTCTCTCAATGCTACTAATATAACTCAGGCTCAGAGAAGTGAAAGAAGTTGAATAAAGTCACTAGACTTTATTTATTTAGTCACAGCTAGAAAACGGCAGAGAAGGCTGTTAGGTCTTCTGAAATTATTTCTTTCTGTACCCTCCTTGCTCCATAAACTCTCATTAAGATACATTTAGAACTCCCTCCCAGGTAGTCAGGGATTGAACATGAGCATGTTACCCCTCTGAGTCCCTCCTTCACAGTGTAGGAACTGAAGTGTCTGAAATGTACTTTTCATTGAAACAAATACCTGAGATAATCACATTTTAAAGAGAAAGGGCTATTTTGATTCAGAGTTTGAAGTTGGTCCATTCCTTTTAGGCCGTTGGTGAGTTTGCAGACGGTGCTGGCGAAATGTGCAGTGGAGCAAGCTGCTCACCTCTCGGCCAGGACTTGAAAGAAAGAGAAGAGCCCGCATCCCATAATCCCCTTCAAGCGCACGTCCCCGTCCCCAGGGACCTAAGGACCTCGCACAGGCCCACCTTTCAGAGGTACCACTGCCTGCCTCCCAGAAGCACCACCTGTGGGGACCAAGCCTTTGAAGCATGGAGCTTTGGGGGCGCTCCCCTTCCTCTGTCCCCTCCCGTTCTTCCTTCCCTGGTTTCCTGTTTCTCTTTTTCTTTTTTGAATCTCACACCAAAGCCCTTGCGGCACTCCACCATTTGCCAGGACCTGCATTAGGACCGGGGTGCCTGATATTGGCATGGAGTCTGTGCAGGCCCTGCAGCCGGGGAGAAAGAGAAGAGGTACAAGGGGAGGGCCAGGCGTTGGTGTGCCTAGGTCCCACGAGGTGAGACCCAGGTGTGTGACCTGCTCTTCCCTCCACCCCTCCTCACCCCTGCACTCTATCCCCTGAGTACTTCTGCACACCACTGTCCTGGGACTGACCTGTCTGCTGGGTGAGGATACACAACTGTTTTCCCAATGGTTTGTTGTCCAGACTGGAGTCACATTCCTGGATCTGTAGGCTCCTCTCCCACCTCCAGTTCCTTCTTCTTCAGAACATGGCCCTTGCACCAGTGGTATTCACTTGTTAGAAATTCAGAATCTCAGTTCTCACTTGGCTTCATCTACTTTGCGTTGCTGTAACAGAATACCTGACACTGGGTAACATATAAAGGAAGGAGGTTTGTTTGGCTCAGGATTCTGACCCATGGTGCCAGTGTCTGAGACCCCTTGGTTGCTTCAAGTCATGGTGGAGAAGCAGAGAAGAACCAGCTATGTGAAAAAGGGAAGCAAGACAGCAAGGGAGTCGGAAGGGGCTCCCTCTTTAAAACAACCCACTCTTAAAGGTATCAACCCAGTCCATGAAAGAAAACATCAATCCCTCCAAGGGTGGTGTCTCCATGGTCTAACCTTCTCTAAAGGCCCCAGCACCTCAATACCATAACACTGGGACCAAGGTTCTGGCACATGAACTGGGGGATGGGCACTGAAATCAAATGCCAACAGCCGCACCAGACCGGCTTTCCTAATGAGTCTGCACTCACCAGTTAGTTTGGACATACCCAAGCTGATTCATGGGTGAGTACACATTTAAGAGGTGCTGGTCTTCCTGTATCACATCAAACAAATTATGTGATGCCCCCCATCAATCTCAGTTTACCCATCTGTAAAATGGGGTACAGAACTTTCCTCTTAGTGACATTTGAAATTATAAATATTAAAGGTGTAGCTCAGGAGCACAGAGCACATATGAAAAATGCCAGTTTTTACTATTATTATTTAGTTTGCATGATAAGGACCAAGTTTTGCATGCTGACTCCCGGGTTACAAAGCACTGCCTGTTTTCTTAGTGGCCCTCACACCACCTTGTGAAGCAGATGAGGAAACAGACTCAGAGCGAGTATTTATTTATTTATTCATTCATTCATCTTTTGAGATGGGGGATTTGCTCTGTTGCTCAGACTGGCTTCAAACTCATGATGATCCTCCTCCCTTGGCCTCTTGGGGAGCCAGAAGTGCAGACTTACACCACTGTACTGGCTCAGAGCTCACATGAAAAGTCCAGCTAAGGCTCCAGTTTCAGAGGGAAGCAGGGCAAAGATTCGCGCACAGTTTCCTTTATTATCTTTAGGCAGAGACACTTCCACGGTGGAGCAGGGATGGCAGGACGTAAGTCTACCCGATTCCTGTTTCAGGTCAGGCAGTCCTTCCATACAGAGAGCTCATCAGCTTGCCAGATGGAAGGACATAGTTGGGTATGGCTTTTCAAATAATATAAACCCTCGATCTTGACTTTTAGTAGGCATTATCATATCCATTTTATAGATATAAGGCAACTCGAAAGCAGAATTTTGGTGATTTTTTTTTCCCCAAGAGTGTTAACTCGTAAACAGTACCTCTGGGGGCAGAGAAATAACCATGAATTCTAAAGGTTGCTCCTGAGCCGTGGAAGGGTAGAATGGAGGACGGGCGTTTCCGGAACCATGCTACATGACCCTCCCCTTAGTGACAGCTCTGTGGTAGGGTCATCCTAGAAAAAATGGAAGTATAATAGCATCATCTAGCGGGTAGCACAAGAGAAACTCAATCATCCCGGGCTCAAGTCTGGGTTGCTGAGCGTGTGACTTAACATCCCCGAGGCTATTTCCTCCCCTGTGGAATGAGGATCTTAATACCAATGGTGCAGACTTGGTTTTTCCTAAGGTGCATTCTCGTCTTGCTCCTTAAGAGTAGAACCTCACCAGACGACATTTTCCAGCTACTCTTGTAGCCACTAAGTATCAGCCAGTGATAAGCATACTAAAGGGTCACAGGTCCCTGTGTGGGATTTTCTTTTAAACTTGTGCATCCCACTCTTTTCCCTTATTCTTTGTCCTTTTCTCTCCCTGATGGATGAAATGCAGTCATAACGGCTGGAGCAACAACAGTCATTTTGGCCCATGAAGAGACCTGAAGAATGAAGATCATCCAGAGTGGCTAGATAATTATGGGGACAACGGCCCTTCACCAAAGCTTCATGGGGGTTCATTCCAGGGAAACTCCTGCTCTTTAAAACTTTTTGAAGCTAAGTCAGCATAGTAGCTTACTTTCTGTCTTAGAACTTAGAGCGAGAGAGGAATAAACTTTTGTCTTAAGTCACTCACCTTTTGAGACTCCCTCACTTTTAGCCAAACCTCACTCGACTATACAATGTTCTTTTTAGGGCTGTGTGAGTATTGAGAATCTTTTGTCCAATGTTCCTGACACATGGTAGACACCAAACAAATACCGTTGGTATTATAGTGTCACCTAGCATTGTTCATTTCACATAATTTGCAAGTTATTGAACATTCTATTAAATAAAATTCATGTTCCAGGAAAAACCACAGCTAAAAATGGACTATCAGGTTATTCTTCATGGAGAGACTTGAAGATGGTCCTGAGCTCTATTCAGCACAAGTCCTGCTTGGAACCAAGGCTGGTCATGCTAGAGACCAGCTTCTCCATCTGCTCTGCATTGGAGGTAGCTGCTCTCCTCTCCCTAACCCAATTGGCCAGAGGTAGGAACAGAGGCCGGGGGTTAGACCCCGCGCATTCCACCATGCTCTGGCTCCATGGTCGTGTAGGTAATGGCTCTGCTGACTACCCAGATCAGCCTAGAAGAGAAAAATTGGGAAATAAAAGGCCACTGTGGGGACAAAGGAGTAGGAAGGAGGAGATGGCATTTATGTAAGTCTAGTTTTTGAGAACTCAAATGGGGCCTTGTTTTTCTGCATCATTACTAGTGGGTGCACAGATTCAAATATAGGTTGAACACCCCTGTTATCTGAACTACTTGGCACTGGAGGTGCTAACGATTTGGAGATGTTTTTGGATTTGGAAATATTGCACATACATACAGGTGAGATAGGACTTGAGTCTAAACAAGAAATTAACGTTCATTTCATTAGCAGTTTCTGCACATAGACTGAAGGTAATTCTATGCGATATTCTTAGTGCGCCTGTGTTTTGCCTGTGACCTGTTACATGAGGTCAGCTGTGGAATTGCCCACTTGTGGTATCTGAGCAGCAATCAAAAACTTTCAGATTTTGGAGTAGCTGGAACTTGGGAGTTTTAGATTAGGGACGTGAATTGTGCCTCAGGAAGAAGGTACACAAAGGTTATTATTAAGATCTCACGCTAACTTTTCCTACTTATGCCCAAGTTTGGGAGACAGCGAGAATGATGGCATTTATTGAACATCCACCTGAGTCAAGGATTCTCCACGTGGTAAATCCATAATCCAGTCCTCCTAGCATCACTGTAAAGCAAATATCGATCGTCCCCAGTTGGAGATTGGAAGAGTGCAAGCCAGGAGGGGAGGGAGAACATCCCCCCAGGGCCCAGGGTGAGGAAATACCAGACCTGGGATTCACACCAAGTCCTGACTCCTCGTCTTAAGCTGTCCAAAAACAAAGTCTCTTCAACACCTTGGAAAGGAGAACGTGTTGTAAGACAACAAACTTCATTTTCCCCGGAGTAAGCCTGAGTTTCTGCCTCCCTGTGACTAACAGGGAGCCTTGGCTTTCAGATCCCCGCCCACCCCTGAAGGCCTGGCTCCGCCCTCCGTGGGAGTCCTGAGTCCTCAGCACAGCACCACCCTGGATTAAATGGTTTGCTGGGCGGTGACAAGGCTGGCCTCAGGAACCTCATCCTGCCCTGCCCCACCCCCACTCTAGCAAGCACGTCAGCCACTGCCCCATGGCCCTCGCCTTGGGCCACCTGCCTGCTGCAGACCGGGAAAGCTCGAGCAGATCGTGGATCGCCCCTGTGACAGCAAGTGAGCAAAGCAAGGCCGGGCCACCTCTTCCAAGGACTTCTGAAGCAAATGACTTGCTGACCAAGTTTTTTCAAAAGGACAAGCCCGTACCTGGGCACTTCTGAAGGACTGCAGCAGCCTGTGTCTGCAGACTGAGCATCTGAATTCCCACGAGGGACTCATCCTGGAACGGGGGCTACAGTTCATCCTAAGGCCGTGTGGGGGATTGCAGTATGCGCATGCGCCTCTGCGCCTGCACCCTGGTCAAGCCCTGGTCAAGATAAAACTTGCTTCACCTTCCAACAAGCAGTGAGGCTCCCGCATCCTTAGACCCGAGCTGGCCTGGTGATGTGCGTCAGCCAATGAATGGCAGAAGGCATGGAGTGTGGGTTCCAAGTCCTTGCTCACTTTTTGAGGCTTTGCCCAGTTCCAAGGTAAACAAGCCAGGGCTAGCCCCTGGGATGAGGAAACTGTGGGGAGGGACAAACCACTGTAACCAAAGCCATCCCAGATCAGCTCTCCCAGCCTGCGGCTCCACTGTAGTCTCCAGGGCCATGTTTAGCAGTTATTGTTTTAAACTTGAGCATCACTAAAACACTGCAGAGGTAAAATGTGTAAGAAAAATAAAGACGGTGATAAAATCAATTAGCAAACTTGGCGATGGATAATTGTGGATCAGCAGCTGATACAGACACAAAAATGTGAACAGCTTTACAGCAGGTGACATTTGCTAAGCTCTGCTGAGTGGCAGGTCCTTGCACACTGTACCTCATTTCATCTTTACAGCCCTAAACTATCATTTCATTGAATACTTACTTGGTGCCAAGTATGGAACTTCATATACATCATAAAATGTAATCCCTGTACACTCCATCTGAGCTGTGTCTTATCATTTCCACCTTATAGTAAAGAAACTGAGTCCCAGAGTTTAGGTGCATTGCCTGAGCTCATAGTTCCTGGCTGAAATGTGGAGCTCAGGTCTGCTCTAAGGTCATACCTGTGTTCTCTACCCCTGGGCTTCCATCCCTGTAGCTTTCCAAAGGGGCACTTTTACAGCCTATTTTCAGAGAAGGACTCAAATTCCAGGGAAAGAATGCTCAATTAATAAAAGAAAGAATTGAGTTTTGAACCTCGGACTCCCTGACTCCAAAACCCAAATTCACTGACATTCCTTATTAAGAAGCATGTCCTAAATGGAGAAGAACATGTTTATATCCATGTTTTTTCTTTGTTTTAGAAACATGCTCTGCTCTGTTTGAGTGTTTTAAAAGCCTGTGTTTTGCAAACCCCAAGTTGTAACAGAAAGCAGGTTGTAGAGGAACTGGTGAGAGTTATTGCCCAGAAAAACCAGCTGGGAAGCATTTCAGTGTCAATCTTATTATTGCTTTTAAATTAACAGTGACTTCAAAACCCTTTGAAGTAGCTGGCAGGGAATGCCTAGATCGGGAAAAACAATCACTACAGGGTATTCTCAGCAGGCATGTGCTTTAAAACGTTCCTTCTCTTATGCCTTGGCACCAGGGAAGTTGGAAAGGAGGTGGAAGGATCTTAGCAGGAAGCTCCTAGCTGACATGGGTTGCCAGGAAGACCCAATTAGCCTGTTCCTCATGGTAGCAAAAACCCAGGCAGAAGGGATGAATTATTTGTGTCAGTGGCTGAAGCTGCTGACAACTTCAGAAACCACCCGTGTGGTCTTTCCATGTCAAGCTGACTGGAAGGCCCTGTGAGGCTTTGACACCAGGGGTTTGATGGATTCCAACTTGAGAGTAGAACTAAGTTAAACAGCATGGTGGTTCATAACACCCGACGAAGAAGTGTCAAGACAATCTCTGAGTCCCACCCTGAACTTTTATCTAAATACCTGCTCTGGACAATGTCTAGGACTGTGTTTGGAGCATACTTCTTATTTAAAACTGTCGACATGTCCTGGAACTTCCTTCTCTTCCAATAGAGCTCGCCCATTTGTTTATTCATCCATTTGCTCATATATCCATACATCCATCTAGTCCCCCAGCATCCATCCATCCATCCAACCACCAATCCAGTCAACCATCCATTCAACCATCCATCATCCATCCATCCATCCATCCATCCATCCATCCATCCATCCATCCATCCATCCATTCATCCAGCCAACCAGCACTGGATACCTTCCCCCTAGGTTTTTGAAGTTACCAGGCACTGTGGATTCCAGTGATCCCCAGGTGGACAAGTTATGCTCCTCCTCACGGTGTTTAAGTCTTGTGAAGTGTATAGAGAGCATCAATGGGTAGACCAAGTATGTGCATGGGTACCAACAGAGCAGGGATGTCATGATAATGTTGGAAAATAATCTGATATTTTTGGACAATTACACCTTGATAATTAACATAAGAAAAAATCACAACCTGTTTGAACTTTCTTATACATGATTATGCTTTAGGGGTGTTTTTACATTAAATTACCTATCTTAAGAGGCAATGCCATCTTAGGAAGGCTTGGGGTATCCAAAGTTCATCCTTTGTCCTTGTAAATAGGAGAAAGAAAATATTTAGCTAAGTGCTCTGATAAGGAAGGCCTGTGAGCTGTGAAATGAGAAGCACGTGTAGGTATCTGTATGTGTGTGGATTGTGTGCATAAGAGTGAGTGTGCGTGTGTGCGTGCGTGTGTTTGTGTGTGTGTGGTGTCAAGGAATCTCAGTGGAGAAAAATTCAGTCATTGGCTATTGTCTGCTCTCCTAAGGCCTAGGTCATGCTTTTATTCTGGATTCTGCTTCAGTTAATTATCGGTCTGTTCACTCAGCTGGTGCCCATCCTGCATCCTGTTGGCAAACTGACTGGGCATGCCGATGGCGTCCTACTGAATGCAGTTCACTGCCTAAGAGGATTTTCTGCATCAGAGGCAGAAAAACCAGAAGTGCATGTCCCAGAGGTGCCCAGGTGGGACTGAGCCCCGCAGTAGCCAGCACAAAGACCCACCTTTTGACCCCTGTCGCTGCCCCCATCCACTTGTCCACTCCTCTGGATGGTCTCCCCAAACTCAAGCAGCAATCATGGTCTCAGAATTTGCTTCTAGGAGAACCAAACCCAAGACCGATGCTCCCCTCAGGGCAGGGCGGGGTCCGGAACAAAACCTGGCACAGTGTTGGATTTCATGTTGAGCACATGAATGAATGAATAAATGACTGATGAGGTGGCTGATAGCCATCTTCTCTCTGAGTGTCTTTATGAAACCCAAGTGCATCTCCAAATAATGGCATTTTGAAGGAGTAAGATAAAACCTGCTTGAGGAACAACTGGCGGGGAATGGGGACACCAAGACGGAGGAAGAGGCAGAGCCTGCTGACAGCCTCCGCCCTCCCTAACTGGGATCTGCCTCCCCACCCTGCCTACTGAGACACATGGAAGCCTGCCTGCCCTTCAGGGCACTTTGAGCAGAGTCAAAGGCTTCATGGAGAGTGAGTCCGTAAGATAAAGACTGAGGGACCTGACAAGTCCTACACAGGTCTCAGAAAACCTTGACCTCTATCTATTAATTTATCTGATTTATTTGTTTACGAATGCATATTCACCCAGTAATTTAATTACCCATGAATTTGGCCATTCTTTAATTGACTTATCCCCTCCCTCTTTAGCCGACTCAAACACTTTGCAGAGAAACTGGTCCTTTGGTCCAAAGTCCCTGGAGACAGAATGCCTGGGTTGGCATCCTGAGCTCATTACTTAACCTCCCTGTGCCTCAGTTTCCTCCTACATGAAATGGCAATAAAGAATTTCCCTTGCTGAGAAGGTCTGTGACTACTGTGTATGCCCAGAATTCAAAGCGGTGCCTGTGCATATCAGTGTCAGAGTGACCTTCATCCTGTGTCTTTGACCTTCATCCTGTGTCTTGGAATCCATCAGGCTGTGCTGGAGAGTGTTCATGCCTTCATTTTCTGTTTCACTTCCTCTTTTCCTATCTCTAATTTTCTTCTCTGCAACAGAAGACCACATCGACATGGGGGCACATGGTGTGCAACTTCCAAATTGATCCTTAGATTTTAACTCTCATACATCTCTATACTATTAGCCCAAATAGAATGAACTCCCAAGTGGGCAATGTGGAGCCTTTGTGCTATTTCCACTTCCTTTGGGGGCTGCTCACCCAGCCTCCAAGCCACACTTTAGCTGCCTGGTCTCCCTAATGTAAGCTGTGCATAGACTCCTGACCCAAAGAATCTGTTCGATAAGGAAAGTTTGCTGCAATAAGCTGCTAAGTTTGGGGACAATTTTTATGCAATGACAGATAACTAATACACCAGCACCCTGAAATTTAGCTTCTATCTTAGTGGTGTAGCCTCAGTATGGGGTTTGTGTTCCAACTTCTAGCAGGCGATAGGTTGGCAAATGGTATTGCCACTGTATAGCAGGTGGCACCAAGTTTCCTGCTTACAACATCCTTATTTAATAAATAGTGGCAGATTTTAGATTATGTGCCTTGTAGTATCTCTCCTACAGGAAGTAAATGCTATATTTCCCATAGGAAGTAAATATTAGGTTCAGTTGCATCTAACAGAAACTTTCAACTGAGTGGAATGAATATGGAAAAAGGAAGTTTGCTTTAGTGTCCTGTGAAGAAAGGTGACAGGGGGTAGCTTGGGACTACTCTAGGGGCTCTACATTTCATCAATGTCAGGTCTCCTTTCTGCTCCTGGAGCATGGCACTCATCATCAGCACCACCTCGTGGTCCAGAATGGTTGCTGTGGGTGCATCTGTCACATCTCCATTCCAAGCCACAGGATGAAGCAGGTAAGCAGGTCCTCTGAGCTGAGTCAGCACCCTTGATGATTCTTGCCCCAGGTGTTTTCCATAGGATTTGTGTAACAGACAAAGGGTATTTAAAAAGCCAGAGGCCACGGAAGTCATCTACGCCAATATTTCCCAAGCTTATTTTCATTCTGCCTTCGTGATTTTTGCTACATGCAATTATTCTCGTGATTGCTTTATAATTGTGTAGTGAATTGTGCAGTGAAAAGCTATTTCTTTACATTTTTATGCCATCTCTACTAGCTTTACACAGTGTGTTCTTAAGTGAAGTTTCTTTTGAAACTTAAATAACTATATCTAAAGCTAAATATTGGGACTGGGGTTGTAGCTCAGTGGTAGAGCACTTACCTCGCACATGAGAGGCACTGGGTTTGATCCTCAGCACCACATAAAAATAAAATAAAGGTAGTGTGTTCATCTATAACTAAAAGGAACAAAAAAAGTTAAATATTATTACCTTCAATTAGAAAATAATCCCTTCCATAAAAGGGATAGAAAAATAAATAAAATTAAATAAAAATTATAAAATCCAGATTGTCACAAGTGACAGGATTTCATTCATTCTTATGGTTGAACAGCATTCCAACCTGCACTGTTTTCTTCTCCCATTTGTTCATTGATGGACACTTGGGTTGTTTCTATATTTTAACTTTTGTGAATGGTGCTGCAAAAACCAAGGAGAGCAGAAGTCTCTTTGACATGCCAATTTCCTTTCTTTGGATGTACACGGAACGAAAATTGTTAATCACTCAGGAAGCTGAGAAGGGTGGTTGCCGAAGGCGGGGAGACTAGGGGAGAGAGAGACGGGGGAGTAAGGGTCAGAGGGTGCTGAGTTTCAGCTACAGGAGTGAGGAGTCTGGTGTGCGAGTGCACCCTAGGGGACTGCAGGTAACAGTGATACGATGTACATTCCAAAAGAGTAGAGGGAAGGATCTGGAAAGTTTTAACATAAAGAAATGATAGGAGTTTGAGGAAGCAGATATGTTTAAGTGGATTTAAATATTACACAATATATGCATGTATCCAAACATCACGTTTGATGCATGTGCGCATACCCATCAAAAATAAACATAATCAGAAGCTGTTTAAAAGAGACACCATGTGGACTGCAGCCAGCGAGACCACAGGGCAGAGCTAACAAGCCCTGTGGAGAGGACATGGTGATATTATGGGCCCCCGATGCTGGATGTGGAGCTACAGGCCCTGTTAGCCCAGCTGGATGTAGGCGTTGCTTTGGTCCCATCCCCCTCTCTATGCCCCTAAATCTGTGCCCTATTTTGCCCTGTGGAAATGATGATTCTGTGCCTTTATATATTGGACATATATAACTTGTTTTTGATTTTTATAGGAGCTCATGTTGAGAGTTTGCCTTGAGTCTCCGAGGAGACTTTGAACTTGAGCTTCTGGGCACTGATGGAACTGTTAAGATTATGGGAATTCTTGAAAATACAATAAATTTATTTTGCATTACTTTTGGGGCCAGGGGAAAAATGTTATGGTTTAGATATTAGGTGTCCCCCACAAGCTCATGTGTGAGACAGTGCAAGAAAGTTTACAGGTGAAATGATTGGGTTATGAGTTTTAATCTAATCAGTGCATTAATCACCTGAGAGGGATTAACTAGGTGGTAATTGTAGGCAGGTAGGGTGTGGCTGGGGAGCATGGGTCATTGGGATGTGCCCTTGGGTTTACATTTTGTCCTTGGTTAGCAGTTTCTGATTCTTGGTGCCATGTCCCTCTACCACACACTTCCTCCATGATATACTGTGTGGCCTTGGTCCCGGAGCTATGGGGACAGCGACCTTTGAACCCAGACCTCTGAAACTGTGAGCCCCCAATAAACTTTTCCTCTTAAAAAAAAGTGGTTTAAAAATTATACATAGACAACGTATCAGCCAAAGCTCAGAGACAGTCACTGTCCTAGTCTCCTCTCTTTTCAAAATGAAGATGGCATGCTCCACACTGTGGCAATCTCTGGATGACCCAGAAGGATATAAAGAGAGGAACTTTCTTTGCAGGCATGGTGGGACACACCTGTAATCCCAGAGACTCAAGAGGCCGAGGCAAGAGGATCGCAAGTGTGAGGCCAGCCTCCACAATTTAGTGAGACCTTGTCTCAAAAATATATAAAAAGGGTTGGGGATGTGGTTCAGTGGTAAAGCACCCCTGGTACCAAAAAATAAAATAAAATTTAAAAAAGAGTAACTTTCTTGCTACACTATTAAATGTGATTTAATGTATTTTTTCCCACCACCCAAATCGTCTCAATTCACTAGAGATCTGTATTGTACACTTGGGAAGCTCTGTGGCATTCTTTTGACCAATGAGGTGACTAATTTTCCAGAGGCCCCATAAAGTTTTCTGGTTGCCCCTTGGTTCTTTGTAATGTTTGCAAAGAATTCATGACCCGACCTTACTGTCAGTATTTGGGCTCTATATCCACGTGTCAGCCTGTGAGCTCTCAGGCTACACTTGATTAATCCTTGTTCCTAGGCAAGTTTGGTGCCTGCCCAGAACCAACGCATGCAGTGCACTGGGGCAAACAGAGTTGCCAAGGATGGGTACAGAGAGGGAACCAAGGCCCGTGTTTCCTGGATCTTCCTTCACATCGCTTTCCAAGTCAAGGTTCCAGAGAAAGAGACCGGTTTAACACCAAGAACGGAGAGCAAAGGGGTTTGCCTTTTATTTTTAAAACAAGGTGACTGGGCTTTTTTCACAGTGAATACTGTGTCTATAATGGGAGAAAAATAAGCCATGATTCAAACTGGAACCTCCGGGAAGTTGGCTGGGGGACGATGACGGTCGTAATGAGAATAGCCGCCACTGATGGAGCATTGTCTGCACAGCAAGCAGGTGTGCTCCTGAGTAGCAGGGTTTGCTCATGAGCTGGACACAATCACTATTCTCATTTTCTTCTCAGGAAACTGAGGTTTCCACGAGAAATGAGAGTCAGCGAGTGACGTCGGCATCAGACGGTGTGTCTGCGCAGGTCCCCTCGGCTGCCCTGGCTTTGCTGCCCTAACGACCAGCACGAGCTCCGTGAGCCTCAGGCAGACGTGACCTGACCTGACAGCACCTCGTCCCAGCACCCCTCCTGGCCTGGGCCTGCTGCCTCCTGTCCTGGGCTCCCCTGTGACCTCAGCTCCACAGTGCCCATTGCCTCCGGTGCGTGGCCAGCCCATGGGACCTGGAGGATCAGCGCTGCCCCAGGCCAACCTTTGGTCCATGGGAGACAGATGGAGGTGGACATTCTTCCCCGTTTCTTTCCCTGGAGGGGCTGGGCAGAGAGGCATCTTGCACACTTTGTTAAAGGACAAGTTTCAGTTAGTTGCACCTTGAGAAGGTCAAACTGATGATGCTTTCTTTAAACTGACACATCATAATTGGGTATTTATGGGGCAGAGTGTTGTTTCAGTACAGGGACAATGTGCAGTACTCAAAGCAGGGCCACTAGCACATCTACCACCTCAAATCTGTATCCTTCCCCCTGTGTCGTGGGAACATTCTAGATCATTTCTTCTAGCTATTTTTTTTTTTTTTTTTTTTGTACCAGGGATTGAACCCGAGGACGCTTAGCCACGGAGCCACATCCCCAGCCCTTTTTATTATTTTTTTTATAAAGACAGGGTCTCACTAAGCTGCTTAGACCCTTGCTAAGTTGATGAGGCTGGTTTTGAACTTTGGATCCTCCCAGGTCACTGAGATTACAGCCATGTGCCATAGCGCCTGGCTCTTCAAACTATTTTTAATCTAGAATACATTATTCTTTACTGTAGTCACTCTGTAGTGTTGTGGAACACCAGAACTTTCTTCCAGCTACATTTTTGTACTTATTAACCAAACTCTCTCTACTGCCATTCTACTCTTACCAAACTTTGATGACCACCTCTCTCCTTCTAGGAGATCAATTATTTCAGTATCCACACATAAGTAAGAATATGAAGTATTTGTCTTTCTGTGCTTGGGTTAGTTCACTTATAATATCTTCCAATTCAATCTGTATTTTAACAGATATCAAGAGTCCATTTTTTAAAAACTATTTGTTTTAATTAGTTACACATGACAGTAGAATGCACTTTCATATATCATATATAACAGAAGATAATTTCTCATTTTTCTTGCTATACATGGTGTAGAATCCCACCACTCATAGTTATATATGTAAATAGAGTAATAATGTAGATTCATTCTACTATCCTTCCTATCCCCATACCTCCTCCCCTCCCTTCACTCACCGTTACCTAATCTAAAGTAACTCTATCCTTCCATAGCCTCCGCCTTGTGAATTAGCATCAACATATCAGAGAAAAAAAATCGCCTTTTGTTTTTTTGGGATTGGCTTATTTCGCTTAGCATGATATTCTCCAGCTCCATACATTTATCAGCAAATGCCATCATTTCATTCTTCTTCAAGTCTTCAAGGCTGAGTAATATTTCATATTACATAATATTATATATATATATACACATACCACATTTTTATTTATCCCTTCATCTGTTGAAGGGCATCTAGGTTGGTTCCATAGTTTAGCTATTGTGAGTTGAGTGCTATAAACATTGGTGTGACTGTGTCACTGTAATATGCTGATTTTAAGTCCTTTGGTTATAAACGGAGGAGTGATAGAGCTGGGTCAGGTGGTGGTTCCATTCTGAGTTTTCTGAGGAATCTCTATAAAACTTTCCAGAGTGGCTGCACCAATTTGCATTCCCACCAGCACTGTATGAGTGTACCTTTCTCTCACATCCTCACCAACATTTACTGTTGTTTGTATTCTTGATAACTGTCATTCTCACTGAGGTGAGATGAATTTTAGAGTAGTTTTGATTTGTATTTCTCTTATTACTAAAGATGTTGAACATTTTTTCATATATTTGTTGATTGATTGTATATCTTCTTCTGTGAAGTGTCTGTTCAGTTCCTTAGCCCATTTATTGATTGGGTTATTTGTTTTTTGATGTTAAGTAATTTGAGTTCTTTATATATCCTGGAGATTAATGCTTTATCTGAGGTTCAGGTGGTAAAGACATCCTCCCATTCTGTAGGCTCTCTCTTCACATTATTGATTGTTTCCTTTGCTGAGAAGAAGCTTTTTAATTTGAATCATCCCATTTATTGATTCGCACTTTTATTTCTTATGCCCTAGGAGTCTTGTTAAGGACATCTGGTCCTAAGCTGACATGGTAAATATTTGGGCCTACTTTTTTTCCTATTAGGTGCAGAGTGCCTAAGTCTTTGATTTACTTTGAATTGAGTTTAAATTCATTTTGTTACAGGTGAATTTCCAATTTCCCTGACACCATTTATTGAATAGACTATCTTTTCTCCCATGAATGTTTTTGGTGTCTTTTTGTAGTATGAGATGGATGTATTTATGAGGGTTTGTCTCCATGTCTTCTATTTTGTACCGTTGGTCTATGTGTCTATTTTGGTGCCAATACCATGCCATTTTTGCTACTATGACTGTAGTATAGTTTAATGTAGTATAGTATTGTGTAGTTTGATATTGTGATGCCTCCCGCTTCACTCTTCTTGCTAAGGATTGCTTTGGTTATTCTGTTTTTTTTTTTTTTTTCTTTTTTTCCCAAATGAATTTCATGATTGTTTTTCTATTTCTATGAAGAACCTCACTGGGATTTTAATTGGAATTGCATTAACTCTGTATAATGTTTTTGGCCATTTTGACAATATTAATTCTGTCTATCCAGGAGGTCTTTCCATCTTCTAAGGTCATCTTCAATTTCTTTCTTTAGTGTTCTGTAGTTTTCAATGTAGAGATCTTTTACCTCTTTTGTTAGATTTATTCCTACATATTTTATTGTTTTTTTTTGAAGCTACTGTGAATGGGGTAGTTTTCCCAATTTTCCTTTCAGTAGATTTGTCACTGAAGTATAGGAACACATTTGATTTATGGGTGTTGATTTTATAACCCACTACTTTGCTGAATTCATTCATTAGTTCTAGAAGTTTTCTGGTGGAATTTTTAGTCTATTCTAAATATAGAATCATGTCATCAGCAAACAGTGAAAGTTTGAGTTCTTCTTTTCCTATTCATATCCCCTTAATTTTTTTGGTCTATCAAATTGCTCTGGCCAGAGTTTCAGGGCAATGTTGAATGGAAGTGATGAAAGAGGGCATCCCTGCCTTGTTCCAGTTTTTAGAGGGAATGCTTTCCATTTTTCTCCATTTAGAATGATGTTGGCCTTGGGCTTAGCATCAATAGCTTTTACAGTGTTGATTTATGTTCCTACCATCCCTAATTTTTCCAGTGTCTTGAACACAAAGAGGAAGTGTATTTTGTCAAATGCTTTTTCTGTGTCTATTGAGATAATCATATGATTGTTGTCTTTAAGTCTATTGATGTGATATGTTTATTGATTTCCATATATTGAACAACCTGGCATCCGAGGATGAACCCCACTTGATCATAGGGCACTATCTTTTTAATATGTTTTTATATGTGATTTGAGAATTTTTGCATCTATGTTCATCAGGGATATTGGTCTGAAGTTTTCTTTCCTTGATGTGACTTTGTCTGGTTTTGATATCAGGGTGATACTAGCCTCATAGAATAAGTTTGGAAGCATTCCCTCCTTTTCTATTTCGTGGAATAATTTGAGGAGTATTTGTGTTAACTCTTTGTTGAAGGTCTTGTAGAACTTGACTGAGAATACATCTGGTCCTTGGCTTTTCTTGATTGGTAGACTTTAGACGGCATTTTCTATTTCTTTACTTGTGATTCTTCTGTTTAAATCATGTATGTCTCCTGATTCAGTTTGAGTAGATCATATGTCTCTAGATATTTGTTGATGTCTTCAATATTTTCTATTTTATTGGAGTATAAATTTTCAAAATAGTTTCTAATTCTCTTTCATATTTCAGTCATGTCTATTGTGATACTTGCTTTTTCATTGGGTATTTTAGTAATTTGAGTGTGCTCTCTTTTTCTCTTTTTTAGTATGGCTAGGGGTTTATCAATTATATTGATTTTTTCAAACAACTAACTTTTTTTTTGTTAATATTTTCACTTGTTTGTTTTGTTTTAATTTCATTGATTTTAGCTTTGATTTTAATTATTTCCTATCTTGTACTGATGTCGGTGTTGATTTGTTCTTCTTTTTCTAGGGCTTTGAGTTGTAATATTAGGTCATTTTTTTGTTGACTTTTTATTCTTTTAATGAATGAGTTCAATGCAATTAACTTTCCTCTTAATACTGCCTTCATAATGTCTCAGAGATTTTGATATGTTGTATCATTATTCTCTATTAACCTCTTTTTTAAATTATTTTTTATTTTTATAGACTGCATTTTGATTCATTGTACACAAATGGGGTACATCTTTTCGTTTCTATGGTTGGGCACAATGTAGATTCACACCATTCATGTAATCATACATGAACAAAGGATAATGACGCCTGTCTCATTCCATCACTTTCATAACCACCTCCTGCCTCTCATTTCTCTCTACATTATCTAAAGTTCCTTCATTCTTCTTTCTTCCCCCACCCTCCCTACCCCCATTATGTATCATCATCTACTTATCAGGGAAAACATTCTGTCTTTGGATTTTTTGGGATTGGCTTATTTCACTTACCATGATATTCTCAAATTCCATACCTTTATTCGTAAATGCCATAATATCATTATTCTTTATGACTGAATAATATTCCATTGTGCATATATACCACAGTTTCTTTATCCATTCATCTGTTGAAGGGCATCTAGGTTGGTTCCACAATCTAGCTATTATAAATTGAACTGCTATAAATATTGATGTGGCTGTGTTACTGTAGTATGCCAATTTGAAGTCCTTTGGGTATAAACTCAGCAGTGGAATAACTGGGTCAAAAGGTGGGTCCATTCCAAGTTTTCTGAGGATTCTCCACACTGCTTTCCAGTGGCCGAATCGATTTTCAACTCTACCAACAATGTAAATGTGTGCCTTTTCCCCATATCCACGCCAACATCTATTATTATTGTGTTCTTGATAATAGTCATTCTAATTAGAATAAGATGAAATATTAGAGTTGTTTTAATTTGCATTTCTCTAATTACTAAAGATGTTGAACACTTTTTCATAAATTTATTAATTGCCTGCATATCTTCTTCCGTAAAGTGTCTGTCCAGTTCCTTGGCCCATTTTTTGATTGGGTTCTTTGTATTTTTGGTGTAAAGTTTTGTAAGTTCTTTATCAATTTTAGAGATTAGTGCTCTATCTGAAGTGTGTGTACAAAAGATTTTCTCCCACACTGTAGGCTCTCTTTTCACATTATTGTTTGTATCCTTTGCTTAGAAAAAACTTTTTAGTTTGAATCCATCCCATTTATTGATTATTGTTTTCATTTCTTGTGCTTTGGGAATCTTGTTAAGGAAGTCTGATCCTAAGCCAACATAATGAAGCTTTTTTTTTTTTTTTTATTTCATCTGTTATCTGTTCTTCATTCAATAGCATGTTATTTAATCTCCTGGTGTTACAGTAGCTTCTATTTTTTATTCTGTCATTGATTTATAAATTTATTCCATTGTGATCTGATAGAATGCAGAGTATTATCTCTCTCTCTCTCTCTTTTTTATTTGCTAAGAGTTGCTTTGTAGCATTAAGATATGATCTATTTTAGGGAAGGATCCATGTGCTGCTGAGAAGAAAGTGTACTCAGTCATTGATGGATGAAATATTTTATATACGTCTGTCAAGTCTAAAGTATTGATTATATCATTTAGAGTTTCTTTGTTTAGATTTTGTTTGGAAGATCTATCCAGTAGTGAGAGAAGTGTGTTAAAGTCACCCAGTATTATTGTGTGTGGTCTATTTGATTCTTGAAATCGAGAAGGGTTTGTTCGACATACACAGGTGCTCCATTGTTTGCAGGCGTAAATATTTACAATGGGTATGTCTTTTTGATGTATAATTCCCTTAAGCAGTATGGAGTGACCTTCTTTGTCCCTTCTGACTAACTTTGGCTTGAAGTCCACTTTTTCTGATAGGAGGATGGAAACCCCCACTTTTTACAGAGTTCATGTGAGTGGTGTGTTTTTTCCCATCCTTTCACCTTCAGTGTGTGGATGTCTTTGCCTATGAGGTGAGTCTCTTGGAGATAGCATATTGTTGGGTTTTGTTTTTTAATCCAATCTGCCAGTCTATGTCTTTTGATTGATGAGTTTAGGCCGTTAATGTTCAAGGTCATTATTGAGATATAATTTGTGTTCCTGGTCATTTTGGTTTATTTCTGGTTTTTAATTTGATTTATTTTCTCCTTTGATTTACTATTTCTTTAGTGTAGTTCCTCTCTTTGCTGGTTTCCGCTTTTTTTTTTTCACTTCATCCTCATGGAATATTTTGTTGAGAATGTCCTATAGTATAGGCTTTCTAGTTGTGAATTATTTTAGCTTTTGTTTATCATGGAAGGTTTTTTTTATTTCATCTTCAAATTTGTAACTTAATTTTGCTGGATATAAAATTCTTGGTTGGCATCCATTTTCTTTCAGAATTTGAAATATATTATTGTAGGACCTCCAAGATTTGAGAGTCTGGGTTGAGAAATCAATTGAGATCTGAATTGGTTCCCCTCATACATAATTTGATTTTTTTTTTCTCTCATGGCCTTCAAGATTTTATTTTTATTCTGTATATTAGTCATTCTCATAATAATGTGTCTTGGTGTAGGCCTGATGTAGTTTTGTACATTTGGGGTTCTGTAAGCCTCTTGTATTTGAGTTTCCATTTTGTTCTTTAGGTTTGGGAAATTTTCTGATATTATACCATTGAAAATATTGTGCATTCCTTTGGTTTGTACCTCTGTTCCTTCATCTATCCAGATAGCTCTTAAATTTGGTCTTTTCATGTTATCCCATAATTCTTGGATGTTCTATTCATAGTTTCTTATCTTCTCTGCATGGTCAGCTCTATTTTCAAGATTATATATTTTGTCTTCATTGGCTGAGGTTCTGTCTTCCAAGTGGTGTAGTTGTTGGTGATGCTTTCTATCTAATTTATAATTTTGTTTATTGATTCTTTCATTTCAAGGATTTTGGCTTGTTTTAGTTCACAATCTCTAACTCTTTATTGAAGTGATCTTTTACTTTCTGCATTTTTCTTTGATTCCATTCCTTATACTATCCTTTATTTTGTAAATCAGTTTAATTACATACATTCTAAACTCCTTCTCTAACATTTCTTCTACTGTGTCGTCAGTAGATTTTGTCATTGGAACATCTTGGTTTGTTTGGGGTGCTTTATTCCCTTGTTTTTTCATGTTGTTTGTGTGTTTTCCCACCTAGCAGTATGAATTTAATGCAGCACAAAATCTATCCTGCAGATGTATAGTGTTCCTGAAGGTTTCCAGCACTTCACCTTCAAGGGGGGAAACCAACATCAACGGCATCCAATGTCAACAACACACAGCCCCAAATCCACTAGATCCTATCAAGACTTCCACAGTTTTCTCCAAACTAACAGAAATGACAAGTTCAACTACTGTCCACACTATACACAGCAAATTTGCTCATTTGCTAAAAGGGTTCACAATTTCAAATGTTGCACAAAAAGAGAGCAGAAGTGGTGGAGGACATGATGCTCATGAGAGAAGAGGAGAGAAGCCAGAAGCAAAAATCTTTAGTATGAGTGGAAGAGGACTTGACAGAGACTGACTATCAGCAGGAGAAAAAAAATAGAGAATCTAGGAAAACAGACAATTGAAAAGAAAAATATATACAATAAACAATTAAAACTATAAGAATGCATAAGGAAACAGCAAAATACCATCCATCTACCACAGTCATCGACAAACTGATGCATGAAAAATACCCAGTCCCAAAAATAGTAGAGATGCTAGAGAAGAGAAAAAAAATTATTTAAAAAAAAAAAAAAAAAAAAAGAAAGAACAAAGAAAATAAATCTCAATGGAAAATTGAACAACCGTTTGCTTCAGAATTCAATGTTTTCTTAGTCCTGGTTCTGATTTCAAGGGATTGCCAGGCCCAAATTCACCCACCCAGTCACTATCCCACCCATCTGGGTTCAGATTCCCCAGGCTTGGCCCCGTGCAGTCCCAAGATCTCAACGCTGTTCCAGTTTGCAGAGGTCATCAGGGATGCGCTGACCTAGAGGAGCGAGCTCCAGACGAAGCTGCAAGACCGCAGTCACCGGTACTCCCACAGGAAGACTCCAGGCCCAGCCAACCCTGCAGGCACCTCAACACTGGCCCTCCAGGTCCCAGTCGGTGTCCCCAAACAGGCAGCTGTGCCCGGAGACGGCGATGGTGGCAAACCAGCTGGCCCCCTGCCCCCACCCCCGGCTCTGGCCGCTGCCCAGGATGGAGTTGGTCCTGTGTAACCACTGCAGGCACTCTGGCCGGACCTCCGGGTGGCGGCGGCAGCAGGCAGGGGTCACTCACAGCAGCACTGGGGAAACTGGTGGCGGCAGCAGCACCCGTGGTAGCAGCGCAGGAGAGAAGACCTCGGCGACTGTAGGAGTGGCATGAGGATAGTGGTGGAGGCAGCAGCGGGGCCTGGGAAGAAGAGCTTCGGGGACCAGGGGCAGCGGCAATGGCCTCGGAGCCTCGCCTGGTGAAAAGACCTCCAGGCGACGGTAGCAGCAGCCTTGGGGCCAGAGGCATGGGTGGTAGCTGTGTCCTGGGAAGAGACCTCTGGTCACTGGTGGCAGCTAGACAGAAAAAAGAGCCAGTTGGGGGCAGCAGCTTGGGGGACCGTGGCAGCGGTGGCGGCTTCGGGAGCCGTGGCCCGGTGGTGTAGGCCCAGACTTCCTGGCAACCGCAGCGTGACTGCGCAGCGTGTCTGCAGATTCCATTCTTTTTGTGGCTGAATAGTCGTTACTGAGTAGACACAGCACATTTCCTTTATCCATTCACGCGTGGATGACACCTAGGTAGCTTCCGTGTCTGGGGTATTGCAAACAGTACCCCATAAGCAAGGGAGAGCAGGTATCTCCCAAGTCCTGATACTGATACCACCATTGATGTTGACCGGTGACGAGTTCTGCTCCCTCTAATGTTGAAGTTTGGACACTAGAGAAGCACGCCAAGGCAAGCAGATTAGCAGGTTTCACTTAAAAGTAGTAATAATACAAACTTCTCCCGGGAGGGTGAACGGGGCCACCACTGATGTTCTAAAGTCCCAAGAAGTGAGCGCACCCTACATCTTTTATAGGCTGAGGTCTCTTGTTCTCCAGGTCGCTACCCTCTTATCTCTCCTTCCTGCCTAGGTTTTGCAGGTGAGATGTAAGAAGTGAGAAGCAGAAGGGGCCGTGGTAGGGCCAAAGTAATTCAGGCAGGTAAGGGCCTAGAGGGCATCAATTAGCATCTCCTTGTCTGTGGTACAGGGCAGGTAAATTTGGTAATCAATGGGCTCTGCAGATCTTTGATATCCCTTTCTCCCAGGGCAGTCTCCTACTTCCA
Organism: Sciurus vulgaris; assembly: GCF_902686455.1. Lineage (NCBI taxonomy): Eukaryota > Metazoa > Chordata > Mammalia > Rodentia > Sciuridae > Sciurus > Sciurus vulgaris. Next base: position 135,989,207 of record NC_136469.1, read on the forward strand.
GAGGCAGATGGCTCTCACGGCCTCCATTTCCTTGATTTGACCCCATCCCCTATTTCTACACTAACTTACTGTCCCCAGTTCTGGCTTCAATACCATTTCCTTTGGATATGTGCCTACTAATGGGATTGCTGCATCACAGGGTATATGGGACCCGAGAGTGAAAAGTAATGGCGATAATAGCCTAATTAAAAATGAACACAGTCATCCTCATCATCTGGGAAATGCACAATGAGATGTCATCCTATCCTCGTCAGAGTGGTTACAGTCAAATGGATAAAAATAACACATGTTGGAAAGCACACAGAGAAAGGGAACTCATTTACTGCTGGTGGGAATGTCGATGTCGATCAGTGTAGCCTTTATGGAAAACAAATAATACATCTTTTCTCAGCTCATATTCCTTTACTCACCTTTGTCCCCTCTCAGACTCTAAGGGACACTTCGTAAAGAACCGTCACCTGGGCCTTTACCTTTTGGCCTGCTTTCCAGGCCTGGCAGCTCATGCTCAGGACATTGTGCTGCCTTGGTTCAAAGTACGTCGTAATAAGAGAATAAAACAGGCACAGAAGACACACACCACGTGCTCTCACTCATACTAGGATGCCAAAAAATGAGTTTTATAGTAGTAGAGGGTCACTAGGAAGGATGCAGAGAAAAAAGACAGAGGAAATTCAGATAAAATGGGTATTAAAATACAGTTAGATGGGAGGAACGAGTCCTCGTGTTCTGCAGTAGCACAGTGGAGTGACCAGTTACTAATTTAATGCATAAAGAGCTTGAAGAGGAAATTCTTAGACCCCTAATACAAAGAGATGATAAAAATGTTTAAGGAGATGGAATCGCTAATTACCCTGATTTGACCATTACACATTACATAGGTGGATCAAATCACCACACTCCAGAGACACATAAACATATACAATTATTAATTATTAATTGACTTAAACACATATGTGTGTCTACACACACGCACACACGCACGTTTCGGGTGGTTTCCCTGGTGAGATACCTGCAACCTTCACTGCTGTGGTGATCCGTCCCTTCCCTTTCCCATTCCCTACCTCACATGCTGCTCAGCTCTCTCCTTCAAAGGCACCTGTTCTCTTTCTGTAGGATGCTCTTCTGCTGCCTTGTTAGGATTTAGATGTGGTGTCCCCCAAAAGCTCCTGTGGGAGACAATGCAAAAAGGTTTATGGGTTTTGAGAGCCTTAACCCAATCAGAAAATTAATCCCCAGAAGGGATTACCTGAGTCAAACTGAAGGCAGGTAGGGTGTGGCTGGAGGAGGTGGGTCCCTGGCAGAGTGCCTTTGGGGGATTTTGTGTCTGGCAAGTGGAGTCTCTCTCTGCTTCCCGATCATCATGTGCGCTGCTTCCCTCTGCCACACTCTTCTGCCATGATGTTCAGCTTCACCTCAAGCCCTGAGGAATGGAGCTGGCTGTTTGTGAGATGAAACCTCTAAAACGATGAGCCACCAGATAAACTCTTTCTCCTCTACAATTGTTCCGGTAAGGTCTCTCAGTCACCACAGCAAAAAAGTTGACTCAAACGTGCCTCTTTCTCTACTCCTTTTTGCTTCCTTTCCTGACTAACTCCTACTCATCTTACAGAATTCAGTCCCCGTGTCCTCAGTCCAATGTCCCCTCTTCCCCTGGTCCTCAGCAGGTATCAGGGATTGCTTTCCTGAGCTCAACTCTGCTGTGCCTGCCCCACGAGGCCCCATCTGCTCCCTGTGACATTGGAGTGGTCCCCACTGACGTTCTTACCATCTAGGAGTCCTGGGTTCCTCGTATCTATTCAGCAAACAGTTGAAGATCAGGACTCAGATGGCAAGCAAGCAGCAGGTGTCCTGCAAAAGCCACAGAGATGGAGACAGACTTCTGGGAATAGAGGGGGTCCCAGAGCTGGGGACCCTGTGGGGGAGTGTTGCCTGTTCTTTTGTGGTCTCTGGAATTTCCTTCTTTCCTCCTCTCCTCTCCTGTCTACGAGCTCCTCACAGTTATTGATTGGTGTCCCCCCTGTCCGTGCATCTGTTTTAGTTTTCTACTGGGTTCCCCGCTTAGGATGCAAGTATGGAAGGCTCTGCCCCCCCTGGGTCCCCACTTGTGCCCACCCACGAGCACCTTTGTCAAGCAGGAAGCTGACCTCATGAGAAGACCCTCTCCATGCTCCTTTGCTCTGGCCCTCTGGCGGATCTCTTTACTCGCCATCTTCCCTGACAGCCTAAGCCCTTCTACACCTCCCTCGACATCTCTGTTGAACAGAGGGGATGATAGTGTGGCCTTGTCAGGTGACTCAGGCCCAGGCCTTCTCTGATGCCCACTGCCATAGCCCTCTGGACAAGTCACTTACCAGCTCTGATGGTCAGTTTCCTAATGTGTAAAGAGTGGAAAAACCCTAGTACCTTTGACATAAAGTTCTTCTAAGGATCAAATGACACAAAATATATTTTAAATTTAGTAAGAAATTGATAAATGTTACTCTCATCAACAATAGAATGATTTATTTTTTATTTTTCTAAATGTGTAGATAGGCATTAGGCAGAGATATTAGACTAATTGTCACCTAGACATTAACGAAGGAATAACGAATGAATACCTCCAATATTAAGGGGGTTCTGGGGCTCTCTGCAGACCCCACAAACGACCAGGTCAAGTCAATCCACACCCTTTATTGGGCACCAACATGAGATAGGCACTGCACACTGGGTGCCCTTGAAGCCAGAATTGAGGGCAGGCAGTTCGTGTAGAACAGGAAAGCTGGTCAAATGGAGGCCTGGAGGCCTTCAGATCTGGGAAGTAGGAGACAACCCATGGGAGATTGGAATGTCAGTGTTCCAGAGCCCATTTGACCACCAAGTTCACCTGCCTAACTATGCCTCCCACAATGCTGCAGGCAGGGAATTGCTGATTGATGTCCCCTGGGCCCCCACCTGAATCTCCATTTGACCCTCCCCGCTGCCATCTGCTGCTCCCTTTTTTTGCTGTGTCACTGGCAACTCCTGATAGGCAGGAAAGAGAGATAAGGAGGGAAAGAACAGAACAAAGAAGACCCTAATCTATAAAAGATGTAGGGTGCACTCACTTCTTAGGATTCTAGAACATCAGCCGTGACCCTCTTCTCCCTCCCGGGAGAAATCTGAATTACACTACTTTTAAATAAAATCTGCTTAATATATGCTTGCCTGGGCATGCTTCTCTGATGTGATCTTTCAACACCTGAGGAAGCAGAACTGTCACCGGTAAAAGGCGATGTACTCACCGTCCTCAGTGGATTGCAGTCCTGCAAAGCTGTGACAGCAAAGTTGTGATCTTTTACCATGACCACATTCTCTCCCATCTTGAGAAAAATGCACCTTTTTCTTCAACAGCATATTTACTAGGCACATCCTATGTTTCCAGCCCTGTGCAGGCAACAGGAATACAGCAATGAATTTATATCTGATCTTTTGAATTTAACTCACATGAGGAAAGGCAGATCAAAACACACAAAGAAACACATAGCCCAGGGGAGAAAGTGAAGGATCAACCCATGGACAGAATTTCAGGAAGAGATGACAAACTGTGCCAAGGCGGGGAGGTGTTCAGTGACCTGGAGTCCACTAGCCAGGTGACAGCGTAGAGTCCAGGGGAGAGAGGTGGTCCAGGCTGGAGAGAAAAGCCAGTCACAGAATGAGTGCTGAGGACTGTCCTGAGATGAGGATTCTTTTCCATCACAAAACCCAGCAGGAGACAGTTGATTTGAGGTGAGGAAGACTGTGCAGCACAGAGTCAGTGTGGACTGAAAAGGAGATGGCCCCAGAGCAGCTGGATCCAAAGTTAAAGAGGTCACGTTGACTTCCTGTCTTCTATCTCAGCCTCCATCGGACTGTGGCATTTGTCTTTCTTATTGCAAAGATGAAATGAGGAATTTCTATGCATTGAGGAACATAGTCATGAGCAAGTCTGGTACCATTTCATTCCATCCTAATGAGTTGAAATGAAAAGGAAAACTTCTGCTAAAGAGAATAAATGCTGGTGACTTTGCTTGGGATAGTGGTTTCCCTAGCTCACCAGTCGCAGTGATCAGGGAATGGGAAAGTCTGGTAAGTCCAACCTGGGTTTCTCATTCATTGGCATCTGGTGAAGACAGGTTCTATGAAGAGAAGGGAATGAAAGAAACCTACCCAGACCAAATAACATCCCCGGAGCCTGGAATGCCATGCCGAAGAGCTTGGATTGTGTCTGAGGGAGGAAGAAATCACTATGCTTTAGGTAGGAAGATGAAAGGGTCGGATCTGTGGTTAGGAGTTCCCCAGGTGCAGGGTGGAGAGGTGGCTGAGTAGGCGGGGAAGATAGGAAGCTGGGAGACCTATTGCCATGCTAATGCCACAGCCTAGGGAAGGTGGGAAGGGGAGTGGTGGGAATGTGGGTGGATGAATGGGAGAACAAAGGGACTGCTGTTCCCTTCCGGGTCCCAGTGGGAAGCAGACTGGAGAGCACTGACCACTGTACATTGTCTTCAAAAGAAGTCTTTCCAGTGTAGCAATGGGCCAACATTCTGGACTTATAAATTATGTTTTTATGGGTGCTAAATTGGGGGAAAGATGCAGAAAGTCTACTTTTTTCATTCAGATAAAAGTAGTTCAATGGAACAAATATTTATTGGACACCTACTGTGTGCCATGTCCTAGGTATTTTGTATTTTTCAAGATGAACATAGCAAGTCTCTACCCCCCACCCCAAATCTGAACTATTATCCTGCTAAAGGATGCACCTCCAGCCTTCTTCTCTATCGGTCTTTCCCATGACTGCCAGGTGGTGGAAAAGCACACACACCTCCATTTGTGCACCTTCCGGGAGAGGAGAGGTGAATCATGTGCTGGGTGGATAGGGAGGGTCCTCTTCAGGTCTGTCCATTCCAGTCTTTGAAACCCACAGGTCTGGGTTCTTCCCCTGCTCTGGGAGCTAAGTGACTCCCTGAGGCGGCAGGGGGCTGGTGCATGCTGAGCAGCAGGCGACCTGAGCAGCATGCACTGATTTTTGTGGTGTGAATACTCCCAGCATGGCAGATTTCAAACTGTCAGCATTGTAAGGAATCCCACGAAAACCATGCCAGACACGGGAAATCACATAAGGGAGTTTATTCAGCAAACAAAGTGTCTCCCTACAGGGTAAGAGAGAAAATGAGAGGAAAAGAGAAAGGAAAGAGAAAGGGCGCGCACTAGGGAGAGTGGAGAGCGAGGAGGAGAAAGAAAGCAAGTCAGGGGGAGAGAAAAGCAAGAGAGAGAAGATAGCGGTGAAGCCATCTTTAAGAATTCCACCAGGCTAACGGGACCAATGACGGAGAAGGACACTTGCAAGCTGACTGATGAACCAATAGCTAGCTAGGATGTTCACAGACTGATAGTAGTTGGGAGGCGGGAAAATGCCCGCAATGGAAAGGGCTGGGGAGCAGCTTTGTACATTACAAGCTTGATGTCACTGAGTGCAAGCAGGCAAGAGGTGTGTGTGCACACGGGCCCTCTAGAGCTGAGAGTTCAGTAGTCTCATCTGCCAGGCCACAGCTTGGGGGCTGGTGGCAGGGTGGAAATCTTTCTTGCAGTCTGGTCTGTTTATAGATTGAATTGGGTCCCCTCCAAAGGACACGTTGCAGTCCTAACACCCAATGCCTCAGGAGGTTATCTTATGCGTACACGGGGTCATCCCTGGATGTATTTACTTAAGGTGAAGCCTAGTCCTTATAAGAAGGTAGCCATAGAAAGATGGAGGACTGAAGCATTGGTAGCCTGCCCAACCCTCTAACTGCCAGAGGCTGGAAGAGGCAAGAAGTCATGCCCTAGAGGCCTCGGAGGGAGCCAGCCCAGCCAACACCTTAATTTCAGACTTCTAAACTCCAGATGTGATGGAAAATACATATGCCAAGTCCCAGTTGTGGCACTGTTGTGGCCACCCCAGGAAACTGGTGGTCTCTGTGCTTTCCTCTGTCCTCCCTGCCTGGCTTGGGCAGAAGCACGTGATTGTGTTATGCTTCCAGAGCTCTCATTCTATGCTTTCTGTTTGGATTAGGTAACAGGAATCTAGTGCGCTGAGCTAGAGATGGGAGAGGAGAGCCCACTGCTTCATAGACCTAAGAGTCGTCGGGCCAGTTGAACACATACTGAGTGAGGGTGCTCTGCACTAAGTTGCCACTTTCCCTTTACTCTTCACAACTCCTGTGACTCAGCATAATCACTCTCATTTTCCAAATGGGGAAACAGAAGCTCAGTGATACACAGTCACTTGCTGGAGGTCACAGAGCTGGTTAAGGTGAAGGGAGGTTACAAAAACCACTCCACTCAATAAGTAACCCCAGGTCCCTTTGGTAAGCTCATCCACATCTGGTGATTGCCACTTCCATGTGGCAAACAATACTGAAGGATTTACCATGATCTTATAATATTGTAGCACTGATATTTTATGTGTGTACAACCCTGAGCAGCTCTGGTAGATTTCTTCTCTACTGGTTCTGTCTTTTCACAGGCTCAGGCCAGGCAGATCTGGGTTTGAATTCCAACCCCAAACTTGCTAGCAATGAGATGCTTAGTCATCCATGCCTGTTCCTTCGCTTTCCCATTTAGAACCTCCTTGGGGCTTTGGGAGGATCCAGTGAGGTAAAGTGGAGTGGGTTCTACCCATGGTAAGACGTCAGGGAGAAATGCTGACTCTCGACAGCTCTGCATCTCAACAAGAAGTTTCCCTCCATATTCAGGACCAGTTCCATGGTTTTCCTCCATATTCACACCATGTTCCTCTCCTCGAATGAATAGGAGACTCATGGTAGGAGACCTGTGAGGAGCAAATGGACTGAAAGTTCCCAGCAAGTGCCTCAGTTTCTCTGTTTATCTTCCCTGGAACAATGCTATGTCACTGCGTTTGCCATCTACCCTATGAGTTGCACTGTGTTCTCCAAAAAGATATGTTGAATTTCTAACCTCTGCATCTGTGAATGTCACCTTATTTGGAAGCAGGATCTTTGCAGATTTAATCAAGTTAAGATGAAGTCAATAGGGCAGGTCCTTCTATCCAACATGACTGATGCCCTTCTAAGGAGAGGTAAATACCATGAGAAGGCAGAAGCACATAGGGTAGAAGTTCCTTTGAACATGGAAACAGAGACCGAAGTGCTTCAGCTGCTGGCCAAGGAATGCTTTTGGCTACCAGGAGCTGGAAGACAGAAGGGAAGTTCCTCTCCTAGAGACTCTGAAGGGAACATGGCCCTGCCAACACCTTGATTTCAGACTTCTAGACTGCAGAACTGTGAGAGAGTAAGTATCTTCTGTTTTAAGCCACTAGTATGTCATATTTTGTTATAGCAGCCCTCCGAAACTAATACTGCCTACCAAGCTGCATAAAGGATCTCGTGTTACTGAATGAGTGAGCAAATGAGTAAATGAGGGCCTCTGTGGGAAGTGCTCTGAACCAGAGTGGGGCTCTTGAAGAACAAGGAGGTGGTTTTCTATGATCATCTTTCTGTTCTGAAGTAAATGAGGGTGAGAGAGGGACTATGTGAAAGGAAGAGCTGAAACAGGGGAGGGGACCAATGTATATTGAGCACTGTGTATTTTTCCCTTCACAGGGAGCATTACCGATGTCTCATTTAATCCTCATGTGCTCTTATGCTGTTTGAGGAAACTTAAGTCAGAGATTGTAGATACCCAGTTCAAGGGTCATGGGAGCCAGTGGCTGGGCAATTCCAGAGGCTCATCTAGTTCCAGTGCGTTCCCTTCCCCACTGCCATGAGCTTTCCACTACCGGCAGAGCAGCTGAGGCAATGGAAAGGAAATCAAATTGTGATGGGTAAAATTTCAAGTAGCGGTGTCTTGATGGAGGCACCCAAGTGAGTCCAGAGTAGTATATATCAGAGCACTAAAGAATGGTTAGTATGATAACTCTGAAGTTTCTCTGCCTGGGCCACAATGCTTCCCATATCCCCCGACGGACCGGCTGCCCTTGCTCTGTTGCTCCATCTCTCTGCCTCAGCCTCCCAGGCTGCCATGTGTCAATAACAGTAACGGGGACAGGGATTGTAAGGCTATAATGAGGTTTAAATGAGCGTTACAGAAAAGCACTGAAAATAGAGCCTTTCGTGTAGTGAACACAAAATAAGGCTGGTTGCTGTTATTATTTTTTATCACATGAAATGTGACCTGTTCCAGGACTCTCCCCCAGTTCCCACCAACAGGAAAAATGATACCATGAGGATGCCGGTCTCTCATGTGTCTCTCTCAGGATGCCTGACGGTTCTGCTCTCAGTCAACCTGAACTATTATGATTCTCATCAGAAAGCTGGTGGCCACATTGGTTAATGGCAGCTTCCATGAAACTTTTTGGTGTTGCAGAGTGACTTCGATAATGTTTCACAGTCATTAATAATAAGAACATGAACAGGAAGGTGGGCAGTAATATGTCATTTGCAGCCATGACTTCTAGCACTAATTTAAACAATGTCTTGTTGGTCCTTAATGTTTGTATCTCTCTCTCCTGGTTTTTTAAATAGTGCTGGGATGTGCCGTTTGAGCAAGTGCACCTGCCCCACACCCAGGAAGTTCTTCCCCCAAGAACTGTTCTTCTCTGGGAAACTCCCCAGATTCTGAATACTTGCACTGGGGCATGCCATTGTATGGTGTAAATGGGGACATTCACTTAAACATGGTGGTTGAGCGGACCTTGACCATGTTGCTGAAGCAAAGGAGGAACAAGCTGAGTGTGATGTTCTCTGGGTGCATTTCAGGGTGCTTCATCCTTTCCTAGATTCTAGTAATTACTTCTAGAACCCTCTTCTGACCAGCTATGTTTCTTTACTTTCCTAGGAAATACTTATCAGAAAGAGAGGTCAAATCTACTAGACAGAACTAGTCCAGGTCTGGGGATTTTATTATCAAATATTGTGCATAGGAGCTGTGTGATTATTAGGAAACAAAAATTAGCAGTCTTTTCATTCTTTCTGGTTCTGGGGAAAGGTCCAAGCATGTTTTTCTTTTTCTTTAAAAATTTCTTTTAAGTTGATAATATGACTTTATTTTATTTATTTATATGTGGTGCCGAGAATTGAATCCAGTACCTCGCACATGCTAGGCAAGAGCTTTCCCACTGAGCCACAACCCCAGCCCCAAAGCATGCTTGGGATTACTAATTCCAAACACAATGGTCAAAAAAATCACAGACTATACCAAATTTGCTGAATGTAGGATGTGGGAAGAAGGAGGTTCTCCACTGGATATGCTGTGTTTGAAAACTGGACAAATATGTGAGACTCTGATAAAAAAAAAAATAGGAATAAGAATTGTATTAGTACTCTCCAGAGAAACAGAAACAAAAGGATATGCATACTTTTCACGAAGAATTGGTTCATATGGCTATGGAGGCTGAGACGTTCAAAGATCTGCCATCTGCAAACGAGAGTTTGAGGGAAGTTGGTGGTGTAATTCCGTCTAAGTCAGAGGCCTGAGAGGCAGGGCTACTGATGGTGAAAATCCTTATTCAAGGGCAGAAGATGACAATGTCTCTAGTCAAGCAGGCAGGTAAGAGACAATGATGAATTCCTCTTTTCTCCCCCACCCCGTGGGCCCTCAAACAGAATGGGTGGTTCTATCCACATTAGGGAAGGCAAGCTACTTTGGGGAGCCTTCCTACTCAAAGCTAATCTCATTCAGAATCACCTATAAATTGTGTTTAATCTGGGCATACCATAACCTAGACAAGTTGGTACATGAAAATTAATCGTATCAAGAATTAAAAAAAAATAGAAGCTTCTCACCAAAGCACAATAATCCACAAAAATGTAATGATCCCAAAACAAATTCTGCATTTTTTAAGACATGCATAGCATACAATAGCTAGAAAGTAGATAAAGTGTAATAGATATTATTATACATATAATAAACCTAAGCAAATTGATTAGAAGGCAGACACACACACAACCCCATATTCACATTTGGCACACAACTGGATCATTCTATAAACACTGTTCTGTGTCTTTTGTTCCTTTAAATTTAACATATATTGTGGATATTTTCACATTGAAACCCATGATCCCATTAATATCATATTAGAACATGCTTTCTAATATTTTAGAGTATTTCATTATGTAAATGTACAAATTTTACAAACACATTACCTACTAATGAACTTGTAGGTTATTTCCAATTTGGAGTATTTTAATTTTTTCTTTCTTTCCTTAACCATACTGCAGTGAATATCCTTAGACTTATATTGTTGAGTGTATCTGTGGGTACTTAACTATAGAAAAAAATTCCTTGGAGAGAAATTTCTGAGTTAAAGGATATTTTTAATGGATATTTACCTTTTACCAAATTGACCTTCAAAGAAGTGATGCCAGCTTACTCCCATTTCTAGTGTGTGAATATCCATTTCCCTAGAATCTTGCCAAAACCATGTTTTGTAATCCCTTTTAATCAATGCCAATCTGATAGGTAATAATAACAACATCCTGCTGTTTTAATTTGCATTTATTAAATCAATGAGTGAAGTTTGGCTTCTGCTCATGCCATTTTGAGCCATTTCTATTTTTTTCTGAACCAAACACTTAAGAGGTGCCCAATAAATATTTGTTGAACAATTATACATATTGCTTATGCTTTGATTCCTTTTATGATTAGTCTGAATAATTCTTTATAGAGTAATAAATTAGCATTTCTTGATATAGTAGCAAATCTTTATTTTCTTATTTAATTTTTTATTGTTTATTTTTATGCACAGACTTTTGGGCAGAGGCATTCATAAATTTGATATTTATTTTTTACTGTAGTCAGATTTATTATTATTCTTAAAACAATTTATACCATCCCAATCATGCTTACTTTCCTTTTTGCCCTCTGGCGAACACAATGTTCTTGTCCCTTCTGCCTGGGGACATTCCTCATGTGCTCTTCATACTGTCCTGTGATTCCTAGATCTCCCCCAGGCTGTAGTCCCTTCCCACTTCTCTGCCCATGTCACCACCAGCATTTGGGTGAGTTTCCGCTTGCCACAGGTGCCTTGTTGCCCAGTACCCCTGGGTATGGGCACCTGCCCTGTAGCATGGTGAGTGTGGAGAGGGCTCTGTACAGGTGTGCTGGGTGCTCAGTGTGGGGAACACATCTGGGAGTAGAAAGCTGCCACGAGGGAGGGTCTCTGCCAGGCTGAAGAAACTGTTCTTTGTCCTGCAGGAGTCAGAGCAAGACGCGCTGTTCTTCAAGTTCCATGTTCAGTGTGAGCTTTAGATGAGAAGAACTGGGCTATCCACAGCCTGTGTTCCTTTGGGTTTTTCTTTCGGGAATTCCTATGTAGACATTTTTCTTTTGGGGTAGCTTCTCCAGTTGGCTCCTGTGGTCCCTGGTTTGGGTATATGTAACACGGACCTGGGGAACCTGCTGACCTTACAGGGTGTCCCAGGTCTGGAAGGCAGGCTTTTGGATGAGGTTGGTGAGTCCCAGCAGCATGTGCCTGAGCCCACTACATCGCTGGGCTGGTCCTCCTGTCTGCTCAGCACATTTCTTACTCTCCCTGCGTCTGATGGCCACCCTCTTTATTGGAAAATTGGCCTCTCCTTCTTAGTTTGCTTTACGCAAGAGGGAAGATGATGTAGCTGGCACTGGAATCGGGTTCCTGAGTGAAGACCTGTAGCCCCAGGGTTCTTGGGTCTGTCCACTGTGAGATCGCAGTGATAACAGCCTCTCATTTCTCGGCTCCCTAGTTACGTCCTCAGTTCCCGACTCCACGGGCCTTAGAGTTTTTGGGTTTCCCATGGTTTCACAGGCTATTCCTGCCAATCCAATAAGCACTTTTTCTCCCATTATTTGAAGGTGTCAGAATCAGAATCTGCAGCAGGCACACTGGCAACTTGGCAGATTTAAGAGCCTATTAGGGGCAGTGGTGCATGGAGAGAGGGGACCGAAGTCTTGTTCTGGTTCAGCATATGATTCTATTTGTAACCTAGGGCTAACACAGGTCTCCTGTGGGTTCTAGGTCACAAGGCTGGGAAGATTGGACCCCTTTACCTTATGGGCAAATTGAGACATGTGGAGAGCTGGGGACTTGATAGAACAGGGGAAGTCCTTGACAATTTCTGTACTATGGTGATTTTGCCAGGCTAATTATGAGCTGGTATTTGGGACCCTTGCTGGTTTCTTGGAGTTAGAACCAGGAAGCTCTGTCATCTGTTTGTGATTATGAGGCTCAGCCTGCCCCACCAAAGGCTCTCTGGCGCCTTTCCTGGTTGGAAACACATTCAACACATTTTTAGAAACCGCACTGAGAAGCCCTCCCTGAGAAAGTGACTAAACACTCTTAAGATTCTGAAAATATAAACAGTGCTGAGAAGTCCGTCCTAAGCTGTTTGGGACAAATGACTTGGCAATGGAGGAGAGTCAGAGGCGGCTAGCATTTGATTGGTGGAGATCATAAAATTCCTCGGAATGCCGGTATTGTCAGTGAGCGTGCATTAAGCTCACTCCCCATCTTATTGCTGGAGCATTCTGGTTGCATTTGGGTCCTTCTGGGCACTTGGGAGAGATGGGATATGCTGGGGCCCATGTTCCCTTTCCATACCTTTCTCCCAGTGCTGTATGTCATGAGTCAATTACGATCCTCCCAGTGCATGTTGAAGTCCTCATCTTCAGGACCTCACAATGTAGCCTTATTTGAAAATAGTGTCATTGTAAATATCATTGATTATGATGAGGTTATATTAGAATATAGCCCTTTATCCAAAAGTATTGTTGTGATCAGAAGAGGAGAAAGGGATGCCCAGGAAGATGCTCTCTCATGATAAATGCAGAGATTCTAATGATCCAGTTGGATCTTCCCTGCAACCCCAAGGATTGGTGGTTATTTCCAGAAGCTAAGAAGAGCCCAAGATTCTTCCTTAAAGAATGCCTGGCCCTACTGCCACCTTGATTTTGACCTTACAGGCTCCAAAATGTAAGATAATCAATTTACCTTGTTTTAAGTCACTCAGGTGGTGGAACTTTGTTATAGCAGCCCTAGGAAACCCACCATAGTTCCAACCATATCACTATCCTACATCGAACTGTCCATGCTTCCCATCATGACCTTTCATTCATTCATTCTATGAGTGTCTTTTAAGCACTGTTCCAGATCCAGTGCTGAGTGTGGGGTGAAAAAGATGTGTAGTCCCCCTTTTCTCCAAGAGCTTAGAAACTGGGACAGGGATAGAAATGAACCTGCCAACAGGTGAATCCATCTCTGCCTTAGGTTCTTGGTATTTATTCTCCTTTACTGAACTCTATTTGTGTGTGTGTGTGTGTGTGTGTGTGTGTGTGTGTGTGTTGCATGCTGAATCTTTTTTTTTAATTTATTTTTATTGTAAAAAAGTGGGATACATATTGTTTCTGTTTGTACATGCAGTAACGGCATACCATTTGTGTAATCATACATTTACAGGGTAATGGTGTTTGATTCATTCTGTTATTTTTTCCTCCCCCCACCCCTCCCACCCCTCTTTTCCCTCTATACAGTCCCTCCTTCCGCCATTCTTGCCCCCCTCCCAGCCCCCATTTTGTGTCATCATCCGCTTATCAACGAGATCATTTGTCCTTTGGATTTTTGAGATTGGCTTATTTCACTTAGCATGATATTCTCCAATTTCATCCATTTGCCTGCAAATGCCATAATTTTATTATTCTTTATAGTTGAGTAATATTCCATTTTATATATATATATATATATATATATATATATATATATATATATATACACCACAGTTTCTTTATCCATTCATCAATTGAAGGACATCTAGGTTGGTTCCACAATCTGGCTATTGTGAATTGAGCAGCTATGAACATTGATGTGGCTATATTTCTGTAGTATGCTGATTTTAAGTCCTTTGGGTATAGGCCAAGGAGTGGGATAGCTGGGTCAAATGGTGGGTCCATTCCAAGTTTTCTAAGGAATCTCCACACTGCTTTCCAGAGTGGCACCACTAATTTGCAACCCCACCAGCAATGTATGAGTGTACCTTTTCCCCCACATCCTTGCCAACACCTATTGTTGCTTGTATTCTTGATAATTGCCATACTAATTGGGGTGAGATGGAATCTTAGGGTAGTTTTGATTTGCATTTCTCTTATTACTAGAGATGTTGAACATTTTTTCATATATCTGTTGATTGCTTGTAGATCTTCTTCTGTTATTGATTCTTGCTTTTATTTCTTGTGCTATGGGAGTCCTGTTAAGGAAGTCTGATCCTAAGCTGACATGTTGAAGATTTGGAACTACTTTTTTTTTCTATAAGATGCAGGGTGTCGGGTCTGATTCTGAGGTCCATAGTCTATTTTGAGTTGAGTTTTGTGCAGGGTGAGAGATAGTGGTTTAGTTTCATTTTGTTCCATATGGATTTCCAGTTTTCCCAGCACCATTTGTTGAAGAGGCTATCTTTTCTCCATTGCATATCTCTGGCAGCTTTGTCTAGTATGAGAAAATTGTATTTATTTGGGTTTGTGTCCATGTCCTCTACTCTGTACCATTGATCTACCTGTCCATTTTGATACCAATACCATGTCATTTTTATTACTATTGCTTTGTAGTATAGTTGAAGTTCTGGTATTGTGATACCCCCAGTTTCATTCTTCCTGCTAAGGATTGCTTTAGCTATTCTGGGTTTCTTATTCTTCCAGATGAATTTCATGATTGCTTGCTCTATTTCTGTAAGGTACATCATTGGGATTTTAATTGGAATTGCATTGAGTCTGTATAGCACTTTTGGTAGTATGGCCATTTTGACAATATTAATTCTGCCTATCCAAGAACATGGGAGATCTTTCCATCTTCTAAGGTCTTCCTCAATTTCTTTCTTCAATGTTTGTAATTTTCATTGTAGAGAGCTTTTACCTCTTTGGTTAGATTGATTCCCAAGTATTTTATTTATTTATTTTTTTTTTGAGGCTATTGCAAATGGAGTTGTTTTCCTCATTTCCTTTCAGATGTTTCATCACTTGAGTATAAAAATGCTTTAGATTTATGTGTGTTGATTTTATAGCCTGCTATTTTGCTGAATTCATTGATGAGGTCTAGAAGTTTTCTGGAGGAGTTTTTTGGATCCTCTAAATATAGAATCATGTCATCAGCAAATAGTGACAGTTTAAGTTCCTCTTTTCCTATTTGTATCCCTTTAATTTCTTTAGTCTGTCTAATTGCTCTGGCTAGTTTTGAGTACAATGTTGAATAGCAGTAGTGAAAGAGGACATCCCTGTCTTGTTCCCATTTTTAAGGGGAATGGTTTAAGTTTTTCTCCATTAAGAATGATGTTGGCCATGGGCTTAGCATAAATAGCCTTTACAATGTTCAGGTATGTTCCTACTAACCCTATTTTTTTCTAGTGTTTTGAGCATGAAGCGGTGTTCTATTTCGTTGAATGCTTTTTCTGCATCAATTGAAATAACCATATGATTCTTATCCTTAAGTCTATTGACATCATGGATTACGATTATTGATTTACGGATGTTAAACCATCCCTATATTCCAGGGATGAACCCCACTTGATCGTGGTGCACAATTTTCTTAATATGTTTCTGGATATAGTTTGCCAATATTTTGTTAAGGATCTTTGCATCTATATTCATCAAGGATATTGGTCTAAAATTTTCTTTCTTTGATGTGTCTTTGCCTGGTTTGGGTATGAGGGTGATATTAGCTTCATAGAATGAGTTTGGTAGGGTACCCTCCTTTTCTATTTCCTGAAATACTGTGAGAAGTATTGGAATGAGTTCTTCTTTGAAGGTCTTGTAGAACTCAGCTAAGAATCCATCTGGTCCTGGGCTTTTCTTGGATATTAGGTTTTTAATGGCTACTTCTATTTCATTGCTTGATATTGATCTGTTTAAATTGTGTATGTCCCCCTGGTTCAGTTTGGGAGGAGCATATGTCTGTTGAAATTTGTCAATGTCTTCGGTAGTTTCTATTTTGTTGGAATACAGATTTTTGAAGTAGCTTCTTATTATGTTACGTATCTCAGTGGTGTCTCTTGTGATATTTCCTTTTTCATCACGAATTTTAGTAATTTGAGTTTCCTCTCTCCTTCTCTTTGTTACTGTGGTTAAGGGTTTGTCTATTTTATTTACTTTTTCAGAGAACCAACTTTTTGTTTTGTCAATTTTTTGAATTGTTTCTTTTTTTTCAATTTCATTGATTTGAACTCTGATTTTAATTATTTCCTGTCTTCTACTACTTTTGCTGTTATTCTGTTCTTCTTTTTCTAGAGCTTTGAGCAGTAATGTTAGGTCATTTAGTTGTTGATTTTTCATTCTTTTCTGGAATGCACTCCATGCAATGAATTTTCCTCTTAGTACCGCTTTCATAGTGTCCCCGAGATTTTGATACGTTGTATTGTCATTCTTATTGACCTCTAAGGATTTTTTTTATCTCCTCCCTGATATTTTCTGTTATCCATTTTTCAATCAATAGCATATTATTTAGTCTCCAGGTGTTGGAGTAATTTCTGTTTTTTATTTTGTCATTGATTTCTACTCTCAGTCTATTATGATCTGATAGAACACAAGGCAGTATCTCTATTTTTTTGCATTTCCTGAGGGCTGCTTTGTGGCATAACATATGGTCTATTTTCAAGAAGGTTCCATGTGCTGCTGAGAAGAAAGTGAATCCACTCATTGATGGATGGAATATTCTATATATGTCTATTAAGTCTAGGTTATTGATTATGTTATTGAGTTCTATGGTTTCTTTGGTTGGTTTTTGTTTGGAAGATCTATCTAGTGGCGACAGCAGTGTGTTAAAGTCACCCAGAATTATTGTGTTTGATTCCTGAAATTGAGAAAATCTTGTTTGATGTACAGGGATGCACTATTGTTTGGAGCATAAATATTTACTATTGTTATGTCTTCCTGATTTATGGTTCCCTTAAGCAGTATGAAATGTTCTTCTTTATCCCTTCTGACTAACTTTGACTTGAAGTCCACTTTATCTGATATAAGGATGGAAACCCCTGCTTTTTTGCTGAGTCCATGTGCGTGATAGGTTTTTTTCCCATCCTTTCACCTTTAGTCTGTGGATGTCTTTTTCTAGGAGATGAGTCTCTTGCAGGCAGCATATTGTTGGGTCTTTCTTTTTAATCCATTCTGCCAGTCTATGTCTTTTGATTGATGAGTTTAGGCTATTAACGTTCAGGGTTATTATTGAGATATGATTTGTATTCCCAGTCATTTGGGCTCATTTTTGGTTCTTAAGTTGGCTTGGTTTCTCCTTCGAGTGATTTTTCTCTAAGGTAATTCTTCCATTTGCTGACCTACAATGTTATTTTTCATATCTTCCTCATGGAATATTTTGTTGAGAACATTCTGCAGTGCAGGTTTTCTATTTGTAAATTCTTTTAACTTCTGTTTATCATGGAAGGATTTTATTTCATCTTCAAATCTGAAGGTTAATTTTGCTGGGTATAGGATTCTTGATTGGCAACCATGTTCTTTCAGAGTTTGAAATATGTTGTTCCAGGCCCTTCTAGATTTTAGAGTCTGGGTTGAGAAGTCTGCTACTATTTGTATTGGTTTCCCCCTACATGTAATCTGATGCTTTTCTCTCACAGCCTTCAAAATCCTATCTTTATTTTGAATGTTAGGCATTTTCATTATAATGTGCCTTGGTATGGATCTGTTATGATTTTGTGCATTTGGTGTTCTATAAGCCTCTTGTACCTGATTTTTCATTTCATTCTTCAGGTTTGTGAATTTTTTTGATATTATTTCATTGAATAGGTTGTTCATTCCTTTGGTTTGTATGTCTGTGCCTTCCTCAATCCGAATAATTCTTAAATTTGGTCTTTTCATGATGTCCCATAGTTCTTGGAAATTCTGTTCATGATTTCTTACCATCTTCTCTGTTTGGGCAACTTTATTTTCAAGATTAAATATTTTGTCCTCATTGTCTGAGGTTCTATCTTCCAAGTGGTCTAGTCTTTTGGTGATGCTTTCCATTGAGTGTTTTTATTTGGTTTATTGTTTCCTTAATTTCAAGGATTTCCATTTTTTTTTTTTTTTGTTTTTAGAATCTCTACCTCTTTGTTGAAATGATCTTTTGCTTCCTGCAGTTGCTCTTTCAACTGCTTATTGGTATTATCATTCATTGCCTGCATTTGCTCTCTTATCTCAATCTTTGCTTCGCAAATCATCTTAATCATGTATAATCTGAAGTCCTTTTCTGACATTTCTTCTAACATACTGTCATTGGATTCTATTAATATAGAATCTAGATTTGTTTGGATCATTTTCTTCCCTGTTTTTTTTCATGTTGTTCGTGTATCTTCCCCTCTAGGAGTGCAGATTTGGGGTATTGCAGATTTCCCCCTATAGGCTTATAGTGGCCCTATAGGTTTCCAAAACCTTTTTTCTTTAAGGGGAGATCAATAGTAGCAGTGCCCAATTCAGACACTGTACAATCCTAGATCAAATAGCCCCTATGAGGACAATAACAAAATTGTCATAATAAAAAGAATGAGTTCAAATATTATCTTCTGTATAACAAACAGATTTGCAATAAGGTCTGCAGTTTGTAACAGAGGACAAAGAGGATGCAGAGGGATGTAGGATATAGCTGTTAATGGGATAAGAAAAGAATATACAGAAGTTCTAGATAATAGAAAGGGTGAGAGTATAATCAAAAGAAATTGGATGTTAGCATGCAAAAAGGGAGAAAGAGACTCTGAGGGAACAGATAAACAAAAGGAAAAGAGAGCCAAAAAAAGTAAAGGAATAAAAACTTAGAATTGTTCAATAAGGAGAAAAAAGAAAATCTACAGTATAACAGTCATATAGTATTCAAACCTCCCAGTGTTCAGTAGCCTGATGCATGAGAGGTACCTGACAATGAGCTTCAAGCCTCCAGCAGGCGTCTCAGGGTGGGATTTGCCCCACCTAAAGATCAGAGCTACAGCTTCCAGGATTATCCAAGATGGCCGCTCTGGCTTCCAAATGTGTTGGCAAATGGGGAGCTGCAGCTCAGGGTGTGGATGTGGTCGGCTGGAGGTCCTAGAGGTGGGGTGCGGTTGGTCAAGCAGGGATTCTGGAGGTGGTGTGCAGTTGGTCAAGCAGGGGTTGTGGAGTCGGGTGTGTTTGGTGTGGTTGTGGGATCCTGGAGGCCAGGTGCAATCAGTTGGTCTGGGGTCCCGGTGATAGGACGCAGTCAGTTGGTCTGGGGTCCTGGCGGCAGGGAGCAGTCAGTCAATGTGAGAGCCCTGGAGGCAGGGGGTGATATGTCGGGCTGAGGGATCCTGGAATCGGGGCTTAGTCAGTCCGGCCAGGGGTCCTATGGGGCCTGGCTGATGTCTCAAAATGGCAGCAGCCATGTGTAACCAAACCTGCAGGTACTGTGACAGAGAACTTCCAGGCAACAGCAGGCAACTGGCGCTCCACTGGTGGTCTGCGGTCAGTCTGCTGGCAGCTGTCAGACGATCAGGAGGTGAGCCTTGGGTGATGGGTGATGGATAGGTGAAAGGCAGGCAATGGACAGCCAAGAGGCAGGCAAATGGCGGATGATAGGTGCCTGATAGTGAGAAATCTGCACTCAAAAAAGGCATCGGTATGCTGGCAGATTGCAGGTGATCACAGTAGACAAACAGGGTAAACATCAGGTGATTGATAAGCAGCAAAAACTGCCTCACCAAGAAACAGATATCCTCTGCTTGAAACCAGACTTACGGAGCAACAAGGAAAGCAGCCTCCCTCTAGTCCGCCATCTTGGATCTCTGCATGCTGAATCTTTAAACACATTGTTCACATTTCCCCAAAGACTATTTTCTTAACTGCTGTTGGGGTATCAGAGCATAATAAACATATTATCATAAGCAAAAGTAGTATATTCTAAAATAACAATAACGGTATAGTAAACATGTAACTTAGTAAAATAGTAATTTGTCATCCTTAGCAAGTATTATGTACTATCCATAATTATCTGTGCTTAATCTCTATATGACTGACACTATGGGTTTATTTACACCTGTGTCACCAACAAACTCCTGAGCTATGGCTTTCACTCCAGTATCATGACAACTACAATGTTACTAGGTAAATGGAATGCCTTAGCTCTGTTAGTTTTATGGAACAACTGTCATATATGTGGTCTGTTGCTGATGGTCACTATTATTTTGTGTGTGACTGTCACTTGTGTACAAAGAATAGCAAGAAACCCAGAGTGGTAGAGTATAGCAATCAAGGAGGAACAGTGTGGGTGCTAGGGCCGGAAAGGGCACCTTGGATTGTGTGGGCCTCGATGAGGGATATGGATTTCATTTGGAGAGTTTCAGGAAGCAGCTGAAGGAAATAACTCATTTATTTCCCCTCTCGCTAGTGTGGGAGCTTGTGGATACCCTGCTACGTATCACGTACCCAGAATAGTAATGGGCATGGCATGGATTTTACTGGAATTCTAGAAGTAGAGATTATGTGTGATCATATTTGAGATGTATTTAAGTTAGATGAAGATTTAGTGATAGTAAGTGGGAAATTAGAGTAATAGGGGTGATTTTAAGGTTTGGGGTTAAGCAACTGTAAAGGACTGAGCTGTGTGCCCTCTCCCCAGATTTACACATTGAAGCTCTAACCTCAGTACCTCAGGATGCTACCATGTTTGGAGATAAGGGTTTCCAATAGGCGTTGAAGTAAAATGAAGGCAGATGGATATTCAATATGACTGGTGTTCTTACATGAAGAGGAACTTAGTACTCACAGACAGGTATCAGATGGACTGACTGCAGCTCTGAGAGAGGCTCAGAAGAAAATAAACCTGCCAACACCTTGATCTTGGATATCTACTTTAAAATTCATGAGAAAATAAATTTCTTTTGTTGAAGCAACCCAGTATTGGTATTAAACTAATAAAAAAATGAATTATAGTGGTGCCATTTATTAGAGCAAAACAGGACAAAAGTAGGTTTGAGAGTTTGGGAGGTGATTTTAGTAAAATCAAGAGCTCTGGCATGACTTTGTTCAGACTGAGAGGCCCACTAGACATCCAGCTGCAGACTTACAGAGCTCAGGGGCACTCAGTACAGAGATGCTGTTTACCAGCACTGGGCAGGATGAGCTCACCAAGGACAGTGGAGGGAGGAAAGTCCTAAGGAGACTCTGAGGCACCGTAAGGTAGAAAAAGAGACTGAGAAAATGTCCACGAGGCAGGAGGAAAAATGAGGAGAAAGTGGAGTCCTGGAAACCTGGAGAAAGAAGTGATTACGGAGAGTGGAAGAAAACCATGTCAAAGGTTACAAGAGATTTCGAGTAAGGTGAGAAAGAAATGTTGGCTGCAAAGTTGGAAAGATGGAGACTGTTAAGGACCTTTGGGAATATTGTCAGAAGTTTGATGGAGAAGTTCTTAACTGAAATGGGCTAAAAGGAAAATAAAGGTAAGGAACTGGAATCATGCCTAGAGCTCTTCTGAGGAGCTATATTTTTAAGGGAAGCAAAGAAACAGGGAAGTAACTAAGGGATGTAGAACGAATGGAATTTTTTTTTTTTTTTTTTTACAGTGGATTTTGTTGAACATTTGAATTCTGTTGGGAATATAGCGGGAGATGGGGAAGGAGGTGAGAACCACACAGCTGGGGAAGGGCACTCCTCTAATTGGTGAGAGGAGACCGACTCAGATCAAAGACGGGGCTTACTATGGTGCTCTGGTTTGAATGCCCTCCCAGGACCCACGTTGAAATTTAATGCCATTGTGGTAGTACTTAGAGCTGGGACCTTGAAGAGGCGAATAGGTCAAGAGAGCTTCACTCTTATGAATGGATTAATACTATTATCACAGTAGTGAACTCATTAGCATGAGAGTAGGTTCCTGATTACATAATAAGTTCAACTACACTCTTCCTCTCTGCCTCTTCTATCATGGGATGTCACAGGATGAACTCTCTTTCCAGACTTCTATCATTTATAAATTACCTTATGTCAAGTATTCTGTTATAGCAGCAGAAAACAGACTAATACAGAAGTTCATCCACTTTGACAAGAAGCAAGCCAAAGTATACCAGTACAAGCATAGTCCGGGTGGTAGATTTGGTTTAGGGACATAAGGGACATAGCTGCATGAAAGCACATTTACATATGTTTTCTCAGTTTCATATGAAACAAAATCACTAGCAGATAGTAAAGGGGAGGGAGAATTAACCCTTTGAAAGGATCTGAGAAGACATCAAATGGTCATCCCAAAGAGTAAGAAAGTAGATTAGTTAAGGATATAAGTTGGGGATGTTGATCAGGGTTGGGTGACCACTTGGAATTGGTGATTGTAAGTCTAAAGTGAGACTAGTGAGCTTTTCACTAGCCACATTCTCATATGTAGTGACAAAGTAACAGAGAGTTGGAACTTACTAGGATTAAGTGGGTTTGTGGTATGGAAGATGACAGGAAAATGAGAAAGTCAGCTGGAAGAGTGAGCTGGTTCTCTGTAATGGCGGACACACTTGAAGGGAGGAGGGGAGGGGAGGCGTGAAGAGGAGCCAAAGACAGTAACATCACCTTTGTGGGGTCAATGGATTTGATTTCTCAAAGAGGGCAAAGAAGAGGGAAAATCATGCTTTAGAGTAAGCCAGAGATAACAGGGTAGTTAGATACTAGAGTGCTTGAAATCAAGCATCAGAGGGAGAACAGTTGGTGATGCCAATATTCAGGAAACTGCCATGGACAAATAGTGGATTAAAGCAACTTAAAGGATGAAAGATTTATTTTGACTCATTGTTTCAGAGGTTTCAGTACGTGGGTAGCTGGCTCCATATAGCAGAAGGTGAGGCAGATTAACATGGGAGGGAGGGCATGGCAGAGCAAAGAAGTTTGCCTTATAGCAGCCACAAAGCAGAGAGAGGAAGGAAGGGGCTGCTGGGGACAAGGTATATCCTTCCAGGGCACAGTCCAGTGGCCTGCTCCCTTTACTGAGAACCCACCGCCTGCGTTTTCCAACACTTCCCAGTAATGCTATCCAATTTTTACTGCATCAGTGGATTACTCCATTGGTGAGGTCAGCGTCCTTGTGATCTAAACACTTCTCCAAATCCCCACCTCAGACCCGTGCTGTATTGGAGACCAAGTCTTCAATGCATGGTTCTTTGGGGAACACTCCCGATCCAAACCATGCAGAGATCATACCCTTGGGGCAAGCAGCCCAGGCAGAGTAGAGGTCTGGCTTCTTTGGTTGAGAATGTGATGGAAGTGCAGAGCCAGGGAACAGCATTTAAAATGCTGAAGTTACCCATAAAAGTCACCTGGAACCGAGCTTGGATCTCACCCTCTACCTGTGCCCCTCCTGTGTTTTCTCTCTCAGCTGTCAGTGTCTTCATCTTTCTAGTCACTAATGACCAAAACTTTGGAACATAAATGTCTTATCTTTTAACCCACAGCTCACATTTAATCACCCTGTAAACCCTGGTGATCGCACTTTCGAAATACACACCTAATCCAACCACTATCTCCTTAATTATCTATCTCTCAAATTATTGCAACAGCCTCTCAGCTGTTCTACTGTCTTCCCTTCTAATATACCATTCAATGAGCAACTGGAGTAAAGGTGTACAAACATGTGCCTGCCCACACTGATCCGCTCAAAACAGTGGCTTCACACCCAACTAAATCAACTTTGAACCTCAGCCTGGCCTGCTGATTGCACTCTTCCATTGTCTCCCTGACCTCACCTTCTTTCTCCTTTTAGCTCATTCTGCTCCAGGACACTGGCCTTTGACTTTCTTCAGAAAGCCTAGGCACGTTACAATCCCAAGGATTTTGTATGTGTGGTTGCTTCTGTCTGGATCTCTCTTTCTACACACAGATGTATAGCCTACCTGTCACATTGCTCAACTGTCTCCATCTTCAGCTTTCCTTCAATATACATTAAAAATTAAAATAATTCCATTTTACATCCTCTCAAATAATCTGCCAAGTCTTCATCAACTTTGTCTTCCTCCATACTTAATATGTGTGTGTATGTATGCATTTATGAGTATGTATTTGAGTATATGCACGTATTTGTGTTTGTGTGCATACACATGTGCTTGAACGTGTATTTGTAGATATAGAGTGAAACAAACATATTTGGTGAGTGAAAACGAAGTATGATGAAAAGAACAGCATAAAAGGAAGACAGGGATGTCAATGCTGATCTCGTCAATATGGGAAGAACTGTGGTCATGAGAACCTTGAAGGACAGTCTCAAAGATGTGTTGTAGAGAGAGGGGTATTTGGTGGAATGCACTTTAGGAGGAGCTGGAGTTTTGTGAGAACATGTAAGGAGAAATGGGAGCAAACAGAATTTCCTACCTGAACTTTGGGCCCAGCAGTATGTGTCAAGGGAAGAAGGTGAGTGGAATAAGAGAGAAGAGTTTAAAGATCTGGGCAAGGAGGTGATGGACAAGCAGGTCCTAAGGACAGAATGCAAATAGAAATTACAAATTGAATAGTCAGACTGGGGAAGAAATTAGAAGTTTCTTATATAGCAAACCATGCATTTATTATGCAACCCAGCAATTCCATTCTTAGGCATTTACCTAGGAAAAATGAAAGCATGTGTTCATACAAATATTTGTCTATTCATACTAGTTTTGCTTATAATAGCTAGAAATCGGACACAAACCAAATGTCTATCAACTGGTGAATGGAGAAACAAATTTGGTGTATTTATTCAACTGGATGATATTCATAAAGAAAGATAGTAGTGATTATGCTAAGAAAAATAAGCTAGTTGCAAAGACTCCACATTGTATGATTCTGTTTACGTAAAATTGCCAAAAAGAAAAGGAGGAGGGAAAGCTATAGTGACAAAAAGCTGGTCACTGGTTGCCAGGAGCTGGGAGTAACAGGAGGTTGGGTACAATGGGATATGAGGCTGCTCTGGGTGCACTGAAGCTTTCCTAAGTCACGTTCATCTGTCAAAATATCTAATGCTGCACATTATAATGTATTCTATTGCATTTAAATTATAACTAAAATCATTTAAAATAATTAACATATTGGTGTTTTATTTCACTGTGTGTCTTTTTCTAGAATTGAGAATGTGAGCTTCTTGAAGGCAATGCTTAGGCCCAGTATCCTTGGCACCTAATAGACTATGAATATTTTATAAATGAATATGCTTCTGACAATAGCCACGAACTAACATATTTCTGTGATTAAATTTAGTATTCACCATTTACCATTGGTCTTGACTTGAACAATATGCTTTATGTCTCTGAGCCTTGGTATTCTCATTAGAAAGTTGATTAAAAATGGAATTTCTTTTACAAAGTTATTATGAAAAGGAAACAATTCAAGGAAGCATTATGCTTCCAGCACTCTTTGGCATATGGTGAGAAAATAATCAGTCATACAAAATTGTTGTTATTTTATATGACTTGGTTCTGTCTCACTTGTTTATGACTGTTAGTTATATTTATTATCATTATCATTTCTTAAGATTAGATACTTTGCATTTATTTTTGCAATCTTATTGCCCGGATGTTCTAGCACACAGTAAGTGTTCACTAAATATTTGCTGAATGGTCCTTGATTCTTTAAGCATTCAAGAGCCACCTTTCCTCATACCTTCTGATATTTATATGTGCAATCACCCTTTCCTGGAAATGTTGCCGACGTCCTCCTGCACACACACACAGGTACAAATGAGCTTCACTCTTACTGAGGTTGAAGCGTGGTTCCCCAGCAAAAAATGTTCCCAACTTCCCAGAAGAGATCACATAGCTTTGCTTTGTGTTTTCTTAGTATTCAATGCTTTCTCTTCTTGCACCTCACTAGCATTTGTAGTGAGTGATTCACTTGGATGGTTATTTGGGTGCTGAAAGCTGGGTCCACAGGTGGGTCCATGCTCTCCCTAGCTCCTAACAGTCCATTAACACTTCTTGACTGAAAGAAGAAAGTGAGGAGGAGGAAGAACATCTGAAAACAGGTGCTATTGCCAGATTAGGGAACACTTCTTTCCTGAAGGGGGAAACGGATAGTTTATTTAATTTTATTTTAAGCTAATGTATTTGTAAGTCAAGTATGAATTCTATGTGATTCAGGAGTAACTGTCAGGTAGGAAGAGAATATACATAGGTCAGCTGGTCCAATAAAGTAAGAAAAATCCAAGAGAGACCTTCCCACAGGAACACTAGCCTCCAAGTCCTGTAGGCAAGCTGTCTTAAGCACTAGCTGATCGCAGGGTGTGCTTGGCAAGCACCTCTGGCGACCCTGTGGTTGTCTTGCGTGGGAATTCTCAGCTGCTCCTCTTCACCACAGATTGCATCCCGAACTCCTCTGACTGGTGTTCAAGGACTTCTTGCTGTAATCTGAACACCTTTGACTGTTTTAGTTCCCAAGCATCTCCTTTGCTTGGTTCAATGAACACTTTATTTCATTGTTTTTACTATTCATACTCAAGTGTGGATCTAGTTTTCATGTGCCCACTTCCTGAACATCAGCTTTTTTGAAACATGTTCTTTTATATGCTATAATCAGGACATCCCTCATCATTGCATATGGAGCTCACTTCAAAAAAATGGTTTAGAATCCACCAGGATGTCTGATGTAGAATAGGGTTCAAAAGATGTTATCTGAGATGAGTGCACAGCCACAGGTCTTGATTATCTCTGTTAGTCCACATGGAATCAGAAGACTTTTATTTAGCTCATTTCTTTCATTTTGGTTTTTGACAGTGATAGTTCTGAATATGTGCTAGAGAATGGGGAAGGCCCTGAGGGGAGACTGGCGAGTGGAATACGGTCATTTTCTTTAAACAACTTGCAGTCCTGTTGTGGAGATGACCCAGGAAGCTGTAGGTTACAACACAGATGCAGTCCTGCACTCGGGAAGCTCAGCGTGCTGAGACCATGCTTCTGGGCCCAAGTGGAGGCTCAGGGAAGGCTTCTCCAGGAGAACAAAGGCACAGCCCTTCTTCCCTGTTCCTGGACTTCTTGGAGGAAGCCCCTTTGTTCCAAGGGAAAAGGCTCTCTCTGAGGGCACAGATAGAGAAGCCTTAGAGGAACATCAGCACTTCCGTGCAAGCACCGTCCTTGAGGTGGAGGGACAAGAGTGCCATGTTCCTTTCACCCACGAGAAATCTGAAGCTAAGGGGGACCGACTGACTTGACTAGGACTCCGCTGGAGAGTGTGGGCCCTGCTCTGTCTGGCTCCCCATTCAGTGCTCTTTTCTGCTGCCATGACATGAATGTGTCCCTAATATTTATGAATCGGAATCTTAATTCCTGATGCAGCAGTATTGGGAGGTGGGCTTAAAGCAAAGAGTTTGATCACGAGGACCTGACCCTAAGTCCATGGTGAAAGGGGCTTACTGGGTGGGTTTGTCTTGCTTTTGTTCTTCTGCCATGCGAGGAACATCGTTTCTCTCCTCAAGAGGTGGCATTCCAGGTGCCATCTTAGAGAGGGAGACCAGGCCCCTGGAAGATGCCAAAACTGCCAGTGCCTTGAGCTTAGACTTCCCAGCCTCCAAAGCCAAGAGAAATAAATTTCTGTTCTTTATAAATTACCCAGTCTCAGGCATTCTGTTATAGCAATACAAACCAGACTAAGACACATACGACAGGGAAAACTAAGCAAACCCCAAACTCCTGCCTATGATATTGCAAATGCCATAAAAATCAGCATCCAAATAATCATCCTCATTGTTTTTAACACAATAGTGTGATGGTGGTGACTGTGAGTGGCAGCACTACCTCCTGGCCAGGTGGCCTGCTTTCCTCTTGATGAATGCCTCACTGTAATGCTGCAGCTCATGAAGAGCACGGAGACAGAGGCCACTTGTCTACCAGGACAGAGTTGAGGGCAAATGCAGGGTCCCCACAGCCCCAGGGCTGCCCCCAGACAGCAGGACCTCTGAAGTCTGGCAACTGACAGTCTATTTTATAAGCACTGTTGTCCCCCCTCTGGAACAAGAAAGTCGTCTTTTGATTCTGTGGCAAGTTTAGACATATCAGCACCACTAAATATTGGTTCTCTTCATACCTGGCCGGCTGAGGACATCCTTGGGATGGAGGGTGACTCACCACAGATTCTTTAGAAGACTTGAAGTGAAGGTGTGGATAATACGTAAGGGCTGTTCTTTTATATATAAACTTGTACACAGTAAATGATTAATAACCTAAAAAATGAAAATGTCATGTTCATCGTCTAAATATTAGCCGGCAGACTTCAATTTGTTTTGGATCAGGATCAACAGTCATGCGTAAGGCAGAAGAGAGTCACCTCTGACACCACACATCCCCTCTAAATATCAAGATCTATTTAAACAAGACATTTGGAAGCACAGGAAGGCTAATTAATAACCCATTACATAAGTAGCATTTGCTTATTTTAATTACTGGAAACTTCAATTGGGTATCTTCCACCATTTAAAAAAAAATTAAACAAGAAACCACAGGCTTGTTTCTCAGGTAATGGTTTGAGGTTGCTGTTCTTAGAAATCTTAGTACCTAGTGATGACTCCAAGCTCAGGTCAAGGCCAGGGCCAGGGAGCACAGGACCTGGCCTGATACCCCCACAGAGGAGAGCAGGCATCTTCTAGGCAAGCTCTGGTGTTAAATGAAATCTTAAGTCCAGCCTCCATTCTCTCTGCTTAAAATCTTCTCACTTTGCTTTTGCTTTTGCTTTCAGAGAAGTGTCCAGAATAATTGCCATTGTCTACTGGGTCACTCACGGTAGGGTTTTCCTTTCGTCCTCAGGTGCAGCTGTGGCTGCTCCTTCACTTCCAGTATGTGAAATGCCCTGGCTGCTCAGGATGCCCAGAGTTCCTGCTTGCCTTCAGACTTGCCCAATGCAGATTCTATCTGAAATTATCATTTTCTTATCTGGAAACTCTACGCACTATTTACGGCTGGCTCCAGTACCACCTGCCTGAGAAACCTCTTCTCACCTCTAGTTCCCATGTCTGCTACAACGGTCACTCCTGGGATGTCAGTGGCCAGTTCCCAGTAGCCAAGGCACAAGTATTTTCTTGACATAATATTGATTCATTTGAGGATCAAGAAGAATGATCAAAATACCTGGCAAGAACAACTTAGAGGAGGAAAATAGTTTATTTGGAGCTCATGCTTTGGAGGAAGAGCCCATTGAAAGAAAACTGCTCAGCTCATGGCAGAATCAGAAAGGAGAGAGTGAAAGAGAGAGAGAGAGAGAGAGAGAGAGAGAGAGAGAGAGAGAGAGAGAGAGAGAGAGAGAGAGAGAGCGCTACAGAGAAGATACAGTCTTCCGGAGCACGCAGTAGGTGACCCACCTCCTTTATTCACATCCCACTTGCCTAGTTATCACCCCGTCATTCCTTCAAGCCAGGATGGACTGATTAGGTCACAGTTTTCACAGTCCAATCATTTTACCTCTGAGTGTTCCTGCATTAACAGGAGCATTGCATTAACAGAAGCGTTTGAGTGACAGCTTGTATCCAAATCATAACAGGACTTTTATAAAAGCAATAATCCCATCAAGTTTTACCCTCTTGATCAAATCACTTTCCAAAGACTTTAGGAATACCATGACCATGACCATGGGGAATAGGGTCTCACCATGAACTTGGGAGAAGTCATAAATATTTAAACCTTAGCCACAAAGACATCTGAAAGGGCTGACTTATTATGGTAAGTGTTGGAGCCACAGTCCACCTTGGAATGTGTTGTTGAACCCTTGGACAGAAGGACTGAGACTCTGGGAAGTGTGCAGCTGCATCGTGCTGTGTGTCTGGTGTGCCTGGGCACAGAGCACAGGGGTTGCTACTGGCAGGCATGGATTTTTGGACTCGGCCAACTTTTGTGACTAGTGTTAGAGGTGAACACTGAAGATCTGAAGAAGGTGGTGTTAGAGGAGCAGAAGCCTGTAGAGAGTGGACTGAGCACTGTTAAGAGCCAACTTCTGTCGTTCTTTTCCTTTGTACCATCATTTATTATTTGCTTTAGTCACTCTCCTTTGGGAGGCGTTTTGCATTTTGTTAGTGTTGCCATTGATGAGGTAGCAAGATGCTTTCCCTGCAGGGCTCAGCGATGCATACCTGTCATTGCAGCGACTGGAGAAGCTGAGGAAGGAGGATCACAAGCTGGAGGTCAGTCTCAGCAACCTACTGAGGCCCTCAGAGACTCAGTGAGAGCTTGTCTCAAAATAAAAATAAAAAGGACTGGGGATGTGGTTCAGTGGTTTAACACCCCTGGGTTTGATCCCCTGTACCAAAACAAAACAAAACAAAACCAACTTTTCTTACTGGGGTGTAGAAACTTGGTGGGGCAGTCATACAATAAATGCAAATGCAAAGAAATGTGCACAATGATTTCAGGTCATGATAATAGATGTTTGTGAAATGAAAGTGAGTAGTAGGTTAGAGAGCACCTCATGGGGGGCATGGATAATTTGGGTAGTTAATGGACAGGGGAAATTTGTACTGAAGCATGGTATAAAGGTGCCAGCCAAGTGAGGACCTTGAAGTGGAAGATTCCAGACAGAAAAAAAAAAAAAAAAAATAGCAAATAATGCACTCGAGTGTGTGAAAAGAAGTTGGGCCCCCTGAGAAAAAGAAAGGAACATGTGGTCTGGATCCAGTGAGTAAGAAGGAGACAGGAAAGACAGACATGGAAAGAGGCCTGCAGAATCTTAAAACCACAGTACAGATTCTGGATTTTAAGTGTTAACAGAAGTATCAGAGGGTTTGTGCAATTCAGAATAGACTACAGCTTTTTAAAAAGCTGTGTGATTGTGGAGAGAGGATAGATAGGAGGCAGGGGGAGCAGACACTGAGAAATCAGTTAAGAGGCGATTGCATTAATCAAATCGCAAAGCATTGAGAGTTGCTGGGATGTGAAGCATCTCATTGGCAGTGAGAGAGTGGTTGGCTTGGATGCTGTGGAGGTGGAAATGGCAGGATTTGCTATTTTTAGTGCCTGGATTTGTGTTCTTGCTCCCCATGCAGGTCATCCTTCAGTGGCATCAGATATGTGTGGACAGCGGAGTGCTGGCACTATAAGGGAAGCAGGATTGAGTCAGCAGAACCAGGTCCTGCCTGCCCTTTGTTCACCCTCTGTCCAGCTGTGCAGTAATCGGGTCCCAGAGAGTCATGGCCCTGGAGTTTGAGATGTGAGCAGCAGCAGCCTGAGAACCAGGGTGCACGTGCCTCCTGCAGTTACCAGTGGAATCCACGCTGACAAGACGTGAGGCGGGACCACCCTCTCACATGTTGTAGAGGAAGGTGACAATGTGGGGATCAGGTGGACGGAAGAACGAGATGGCAGAGAATCTGCGCTCTGCGCACCACTGAGCTGGCATTGCTTTGCTGTCTGTCAAGAGGTTCCGTAGACTAAGGTCACGGTGGAGGCTGGAGCTGAGTCTTACTCACTTTCATTTCTGAGTACACAGCACAGCATTGGCCCCTTGGGCCCTGCACACCCTGGCTGAATGGAAGTGCTGTTCGTGGAAACGGTAGTGGATTGAGGATTCAGGCTTTTCCTGACTGTTTGAGCAAGTGCGGCGGGATACAATGTAGAGTGAGGAATCCTGCTTTTCTCCACTTTTCTGTTTTGTAATCATGTTGCTGCTCCCTCTTTATCACTATGAAACGGCTGAACCTTCTCCAACAGAGGCCTCTTGTGCCCCTGGCTTTGAATGATACAATTTGCATCAGCCAGAGGGAAGGCATATACATTGGTAGGAAATGTGAATATGCCTATTAACATTCTCCTGAAGAATGTGGAGAGCCTTAGGAGTCAGCCTGGAGGTGCAGTTGCGCCCCTGGTCAGCACATTCTCCCGGCTCCAAGAAAAGGGCAAGCACAGAATTATTTACAGCCATGAAGAAACAGCCTCATAAAAATGCATAAGGGTGTGTGTGCGGAGTGTTGACTTGGATGAAAAAAGCAGTGTTTACATACTGTTACACTAAAAATATTCACACCTCATCAAATTGTCAGTCTTGTTTGCTGGCAACAATGGGAATTTTCCCCCGTAAGGCAGTAATAGCTCTCAGCAGAGCGCGGCACATTATGTCTCATTAATCCTTCCCAGATCCCAGCGAGGTGGGTGGCGAGGGGTAGGATTCCTGTTGTTCCAGAAGAGAAGAGAATGAGATTCCTGTTTCCCACTCTCAGCTTTCCCTGCTTCACTGGATGATAGAGGGTCTTTGCCATCTCATGTTTGAAGCTGGATTCACTGTGGTCCTTGAGGATCTGTCCTTCTTCATGGCATCTGGTCTGTGGACCCTGGAGGAGGGGAGTCAGTTTGCCCAGGTCTCTCAGCTGCTCAGTGGAAATTTCAAGCCCAGCTCACCATCTCCCACCTAGAAAGGCAGGATGAACAAGAGCACGTCTCGGGTATAAATGTCTGGATTCCAAGCGTTTTCTCTCCAGTAGGTGACAGTAGGTCACAGTCACTGTGACAATCTTTTAAGATTGGCTTTATTATTATTGTTAGTTATGACAATCCACCAGGCTCCAGTGTGAATTTTCCGTGATTCGAACTCATGGTTATTTGATGCCAGAGCTGAAATCACAGCACCCTCCACGCTGTACCCGCCAGGCTAACGCTCAGCCCAAGGACAGTGCTTTCCTGAGGTCGAGCAGAGGGAAGATGGCTTTAGACACAGACTGGATTCAAATACAGGTCTTGTCCTTGCTAGCTGGGTGTCCTTGGGTGAGCCAGAAAGAAAGTCTGAGCCTCAGTTTTCTCTTCCATAAGAGAAAGGAATAGGATACGCCCTGGATGAGAGTGTGCAGCTGCCTCAGGCAGGAGTCACCCCACACTCGCTGGCTCCCCTGCACCTCCCCCAGAAGCAGCCATGTGTTTTGAACAATCCTATCAGAGAACGTGCCCACTCACTTCTATATTGCTTTGGCTTCTCCACCTGGAATTGACTTATTTATATTGTCCCAGATGATTGACAGCCATCCTGGTGATTGTCATTGATGATCAGCTTTAGCTTGTGAAGGAGGTCACACTCTCAAACTTCATCTCAGAAGGTCACTGAACAGATTATTCAAGTTTCTTGGCAGTAGGAATCATGCGATCTGTCCGTTAACCACTGAGTACATATTAAGTTCATGGATATCACATGGGACATGGAAAGCTAAGGCTTGGTGAGCTCAACAGAGCCACAGACAGCACTTCAATTCCCGTGAAACCTTGGAATGTGCTTAACCTCTTCGGGCTTAGTCTTCTCTTCTCTAACAAAGAAAGCATTTGAGTAGACTTAATGAGATAATACACATAAAGTTTTCATTCAATGCCTTGCATGACTAATGTTTCAGTAAATATTTGGTATTAGTATTATTAACCAAATGCTTAGGAAAAGAAAATTCATAAGTTAATACTTTCCAATGGAAGGTGCTATATAATTCATTCATTCAGAATTCAATGTGTCTTTTACATGTTTATACTAAGTATTGAAGAATAAATGAATTATAATTATGTACTAAATATATACTAGGTATATGAATTATAATATATGCATATCTCCTATAAAATAACAGTAAATGAGCACCCACATACCAGCATCCAATATTTTTGAAACTTCCCATGGTCATATCCCAATACATTCTCACCATATTTTTTCAGGAGCAACCAAAACCCTGAATTTGATGCTGAGTCTTTCCTTGTGCATGTCTATAGTATACCATGCATGTTTTCATTTCTTAATAATAGAAATTTTTAGCTTTGCATGCTTTGTGTATTTGTTTCAATGGAAATCACATTTCTTTCAACCTTCTGCTATTTGCTTTGTTTGCTTGACATTACATTTTGAGAAGTATCCCATTGCTAATGATGCTATAATTTATTCCTTCAGAGTTTTTTTTAACAGTGAATGTATGTGGTACGATTGTTCATGTCCTGCTTAAAGGGCATTTCAGCTGTTTCCTTTAAAATTCTTGTCCTATTACCACCAGCGCGTCTACCAACATTACTACGTAAACTCGTGGTGTACTTGGGCAAGACTGATGCAGGATAGATATCCAGGATGGAAATTAATAAGCCCCATGATTTGAACAATTTCAATCTTATCAGGAAAAATGATTGCCTTGTTTTACAAAGTAGCTACCCATTTATGATCCTGCCTGCTGTGCACAAGAGCAATGGTTGCCTGGCATCCTTGTTAATACTCGATTTTCTGTCTTTAATTTATGTCCACCTGTTGGATGGAAAAAAATACGTCTTTGTGGTTTTAGTTTGCATGTTTTCATTTGACTGCTAAGGCAATGAAGACTATTTTCCAATGTTTTTGGCTCAATAGGGTTTCTATTTTTGTGAGTTGCTCATCCAAAATTTTACTCATTTTACCCCCAGAAAAAAATACATTGAATAGTGTGCTTTAAAGAATGTGGACACTAATGACATCATTATATATCCTCAAACATCTTCTCTCATTTTGTGATTTGTCATTGTACTACATTCTGGATGGTCAGATGTTCTTAATATTGTTAAGGGCATCATTCATTTTCTCATGATTTATACTTTCTATTTCTTGTTTAGAAACTGGTCCCCATCAGGATAACATAGACATATCCTCTATCTCCTGTATTACATTCTGAAATCTTTGTAGTGTTGCCTTTCACATTTAAATAATGAGTCCACTTTGGGATTGATTTTGTGTATGATGTGAAGTGGGCTGAAATTTTATTTTTGCTTCTATGAGTAAGTGATTGCTCTCAGATCACTTATGGGGTGATTGACTTTGCCACTGATCTGCAATGCCGGAAGTCGTCAGTCAAACTTCTGTATACAGGTGGGTCTGGTTCTCAGGTCTCCTTCTTATTCCAACACCAGCCTGCTGGAATTACTATCACTGATACTAATGCACGGTGTTTTGAAAGACAATTCCCCACATTGTTCTTCTTCAGGAGTATTTTGGCTATCTTTGGAGCTTTGCTATTTGAAATAAAATGTTTAGGTCAGTTTGTCAAGTTTCTGAGAAAATAACCTGTTAAAACTTTATTAGAATTACACTGACTTTATTGACTTATAGATCGATTTAAAAAGAAATGACATAAACATTGAATCTTCTTATCTATAAACATGATATATTGCTTCTCGAATTTTGTTCTTCTTTAATGTTTTTCAATAAAGTTTTATATTTTCTAAAAAGCTCCTTCCCATCTCTGTCAGATTTATGTCTAGGTACTTGATATTTTATGCCATTATAAATTGTTCCTCTGTTTAAATCTGCTTTGTCTGTACTTATTTTTTATATTAATTTGTGTCAAGAATTTCTGATAAGGTATCTATTGATTCTGATGATTAATTTGCAGATTTGAGTTTTTTCTGTATGGATAATCATATCATCTGTGAATAATAAGAGTTGTGTTCTTTTGTTTTGTAGAAACGTACTTCTTTTTCTTTCATGACTTCCTGTTCCACTAGGTCCTCAGCAGTACTGAATGCAGCAATGATGATAAAGCTCTGTTCTCTGATTCCCCAGAGGCCTGACTTGAATCGGGATTCCTCCAGACAAGTTCTCTTCTGCCAGTCTGTGAATACTTTAATCCAAATTTTCAGTGAGGGGCTTCAGGCCACACAGTTACTGAGCTTTGGAGCAATGAGTCTGGTTGGGAACCAACTCAGGGTTGAGGATGTTTAGAGAATCCCTGCCTCCTTGTGGGGTGGAAGTGTGTGGCTGACTCAAACCCTATAATCACTTTAAGGAGGGGTTTATTTCATGTTTACCCTCTAGCTGGGGTGATAGCTCTTTGGGGTCCCAACTTTACACCTGGGGAATCTCCTACCAGATTCTCTCCTGTGCTGGGCCTTGGGCATGTCTTCTCGTTGGCAAGGACTTGGGGCTACCAGGCTCAGTGAGCACCTCTTGGTGAGAGCTGACTTCAGTACTCTGCTAGCCTTTCTGGAGTTTCCCTTTGCACTTAAGTATTAAGTATTTAAAGAAAAAAACAACATTTTCCAATACGGTACCCAGAATTTTTCAGTCCTTCATCATTGGGGCCCTCATTTATCATAATTCTGAAATCACAAGTCTGCAGAGAGCCTTTTCAGAATACCTCCTACGGGTGTCCTATAGGTGTGTTGGGCATGCAGTGCTTTATGACGAGATACTAGCCTTGTCCCCATGGAGTTCACAGTGGAGAGCAGAGATGGGCGTGTGAGAAGACCATTACAATGGAGGATTCTACGTGTTCTCCTGTGGCTAGCCATGTGAAAGGCGCTAAGTGGGACATGACATTCTGGAAAGGAGACAGTGGAAGAGTCTGGGGGTAATGCTAGAGACACAGTATTGATTGATTTTTCATTTCTCTTCTAGGAGCTTAGAGAAGCAAATTTCACCATAAATAAAATAGGAAATGAGTTGTGTGGAGATTAACTGATTTGTTCATGGTATCATGAGTAGCTAAACATCTGACCTTTAAATCTAACTCCACTTCTCTTTCCACCCTTAAAACTGTTAGATCTTGAAAGATGGGATGAAAAGTCCCTTCCGAATATTCAAAGAGTCCCTAATTTAATGTTCCAGTTAACAGCAGATACATGATTGGTGCTTGTCTTTAACCCCCATTCTATTTAATTGTTATATTGGGAAAATATATTCATAAATTCTCCAAATAATTTTATTTTCCTCTGTTAGAAATCTGGCCATAGAAAGGGGATACTTTGGTCAGGGAGAACCCTTTATTGCTGACTGTGATTCTCAACAGAGCTGCTAATAATAAATGAGGAGGACAAAATTGCTAGAATTGTATCTTTGAGCAATTCCAATTTGTTCCGGGGGGGTCAAAGCTTCCCCTTCACTGATCTAACAGGGTTCCATCAATTTTTGCTTCTTTGTTCTTATTCTTACTTCCACTCATTTATCATGGGATTGGTTTGTATAACCTCAGTATCTGATATTTAACCAAAGTTTTAAATGTTAGTGTTCACTTCTCTGGATGCAACCAGTTGCTTTCTCTAATTTATTGATACCTGTGTATTGACTTATCCACATGCAATTCCTGCCCAGAAAAGCCTATGTGTAGATGTAGTTTTATAATTTGTACACACAAGGAACTTAGGAAAAGCAATTTGATAAGAAGGCAAAAGAAAGGAATATTTCTTCAAACGTTTTGCAGAACCAGCTCATGGCATGAACTGATATTACTTGGCTCTTCTTTGCACCATTTTTCTCACATAAAAGCAGGCCTCAGGCATACTTAATTCACTGGTTTCTTGTAAGGATGAAATGAATCAATATATGCAAAGAACTTTCAAGAGCACTTGATATGGAGCCACTGCTGAACAGAAGCAGGCTAGAGTAATATTAGGACTAGTTCTGTTAACTGTTAGATTGCTTATTTGGGGCTCTGTTGAACCATCATGATTGCATTACTGGGGAAGAGTTCTAGATTAGAAACAGCTGCAGTTCCCTGCATACTAGAGTATCATTGAAGGTTGGAAGAGGCTTATCACTTGCCTTAAATCTCTTCTAAGAATTTACAGTTCCTAAATTTTTGTCAATATTTGCGAATCTTTAATATGTTTACAGTTTTCTGTTTAAACACAGATGTGCTTTGAGATGGTTGACAAAGCAACGAAACAGGAAGTTGGAATTGAGAGATTTAGAATGGCATCTTTGTTACCCTGTTTGCTGCCTGTGTGACTTTAGGTAAGTCTCTGTTAAGGCTGACTCATGTCTAGCTCTTCCCTCCTTGTGGTTAACCACAGTAAAGAGGGAACTTGTTCTTGCCCCTCCACTGTGAGTGGAAGTGAGGCATGCCAGTTCTGAGCCAAAGCGTTTGTAACTGTGAGATCTTCCACTTGTCTTCTTCTGCTAAAACAGTTATTGAGGAGGTCTCACGTTAAGATGACAGAATCCAAAGGATCAACATGGAGTGCCAACACAATATATTGAAAAAAATCATTCTAGAGAGTCCCCTGGAGTCAGATCAGAAGGGGTTTTGTGTAAAAAAAAAAAAAAAAAAAAACCCAAAAAACAAAAAAAAAAACTTTGTTAATTTGAGCAAGTGAAATAAATTTGGAGGCTCTTTGTTAATTCGGCATAACTTAGTTTATTTTTTGTGGCGGGGAGTACCATGGATTGAACTCAGGGGCATTTGACCACTGAGCCACATCCCCAGCCCTATTTTGTATTTTTATTTAGAGACAGGGTGTCACTGAGTTGCTTAGTGCCTTGCTTTTATTGAGGCTGGCTTTGAACTCATGATCCTCCTTCCTTCTGAGCCACTGAGATTATAGGTGTGTGCCACCATGCCTGACTAGAGTATCTTCGATTAATAAAATATTTTAGTTTCTGAGCCTCAGTTTCCCTATCCTAAAAGTAGAACTAATAGTATTTAAAACACTATGAAGAATGAAATTAAACAGTGTTAAATGTGCAAAGTATCCAGGATAGCATCTGGTCTGAAATAATTGCTCCTAAAGGATAGTTTTTATTACTATATTTAAGATCCAATGCATAACCTCGAGGGATTCTGGGCAAATATAGCTGTGAAAAGGTCCCTGCCTTCATGAAACATGGAAAGTGTCGAGAAGTTTAAGAGATTCTTATTTCAAATTCTGCTCATCTGACTTCCTCCCTGGTATTGCCTAGCAACCACTGGAGAAAAAGCAATATGCCTGTTCCTTTCTTCTCAGTTCCAGACGCTAATGCACAGAGGCTGGGCACCAACACAAGACAGGAAATTGCCTTTGTCACTCCCCTGCCCTGCCACTTTCCCCTCAGCGTCCTCTTCCTATTTCTTCTAAAACCATATTCCATTCCTTCACCCTGCCTACTCTCAACTCTTGCAAGCAGAATAATCTGTCCAATAAACTTTCCCTCCTTGTTCCCACTCCCCCGAGAGCAGGAGATGCAAGTTCTGTCCTCACCTGAGCTGCTTTACATGGGACTTCATTTGATTTCTCCCAAGCTGGCAATATTTGTGGTGTTGCTGTGAAGTGGAATGCCCAGGTATTTGATGAAATCTTACTTATCAGTTGAGCTTTATTTTTTCAAAAAGAACTTTCAAGATGACAATAAAGTATTTGGGAAATCCTGGATTGCACCCCCATTCACATATGCAGTTGCAGCCACTTAGATCCTTAACTCTAGGGTTGGAAAGGAACTTGCTCTGCACTTGGTAGATGAAAGCAAGAGCACACACATTAGGCTACTTATGTGTGCTCTTGTAGGTCCTGCTCATTTTCAAGGTAACTAAAGATGATTTGAGAAAGTTAACCAGGGTGAGAAATGTCACAGGCAAAATCTCTTATATAAATCGTTTTCTTCCCTTGTCTCCTTTGTTTTGCTTCTTCAACAAAAGGCTCTTCTGATCATTTTAATGACACTGTCATTTTTACTAACCAAAGG
Source organism: Sciurus vulgaris (assembly GCF_902686455.1). Classification (NCBI taxonomy): domain Eukaryota; kingdom Metazoa; phylum Chordata; class Mammalia; order Rodentia; family Sciuridae; genus Sciurus; species Sciurus vulgaris. The sequence continues at coordinate 136,028,468 of NC_136469.1, forward strand.
CAGATAATTCATAAGAATAGTGAAAAGCAGTATTAAACTGATTTTAAGCAGCATTGGAATTTCTCATTTAATGAGATAGTGTATGTGCTAGCTGGAGAATATGGTGATGGCTAAGATGTGCTTGCTCCCTTGCGTTTTCAGTAATATTCATATTAGCCCCAGATTTTTCCAACACAGTCTTCATGAACTCACAGGTTCGTGGGCTCTCAAGAGGCTAAGCACTGATAAGGTCTAGTCAAATCACATAACACATTCAACAGCAACTGCCACAGATATCTACTGAATGCTTATGTATTGAATTCTATGCTGGACCAGGAAGATCCAGCAGCATTTTTATGAGCTTACATTGTACTGGGCAAGACAATTGATAAAATGTATAAATAAATTATTCAGTATATCAGAAATGAAAAGTGCTAAGGGGAAAATAAAGTGGGGAAGGAAGATAGGAAGTGCTGGAGTGTGTGTCTGCAATTCTAAACATGGCAAATAAACCGAGCAGTAAGGTGGAATGACTTTCTAACAGTCCGGTGAGCAATAAGTGGCAGACGGAAACCTGTCCCCGCTGTTCTTAAAATGTGATCAGCTTCAGCTCTCTGAATTTTTTATGGAAGCCAATCCCAGGACAAATGGTCAAAATGAACCTGTTCATTGCTACATTCTTCGGGAATTTTTTGACTTTGAAAGACAAATAGACACCTGCCTTGCATTTGTTTAAGCAAAATATAGGCATGTTTCCTGTGAAAGAACACTAAGGTGTCTCACATGACCTGATGGGTAGGTGGAAAGTGGCCCCAGGAATGTAAAGGCTGCTGAGATGGCCTTTCCAAGGTTCATTTCCACTTTTCTGGGATCAGCTTCATCTCCTGAGTCAGATATGACTGTCAACGTACTGTCCTTTGACAGGGGCAAGAAGGGGTCCTGGTCTTCCCTGAGCATCAAGGGCTGCTGAAAGTTTGGAGACCCTGCTTCTGGGTCTGGTTTTGCTGTCCAGTTGGGAAGCCCCTTGGGGTACTCCCTCACAATGCGACGTCCTGTGGGTTTGACCAGATGCTCTGAGGAGGTCAGGACTTGTGCCCATGGGACTGTCCTGGGACCTGTAGCCTGCCACGTTTCCAGCAGAACAGACTGGCAAGTAGATGGCTCCTGTTGGCCAATTCAATATTTATTTTGTAGGGTTGTGTGATTTTGGGCCACTGGTCAATTGACATTGAACTTGTGCAGGTAGGTGGTCCCTGTAACATCTCCTTGTATCATCCCCTTGATAAGGGTGCCACATCCAATTTACAGCATTGGGTGAGTAGGGGTTAAGAGCAGTGGACAGGGATCCTATTAAATAGCTGGGATCCAGATTTTACTGAAGCATATCATTTGACTTATTTAAAGTTCATTTTCTTTATCTTCAAAACAGATAGAAGGGACTTTTTAAATTATTAAATGAAATTCGGTTGAAAAAATACTTAGAACGGTGCCTAGCACATAATATATATTTAATTATTATCATCCTAATTACTATTATTTGGAGAGACAGAGAGATTAAAACATCTTCCCCAATATTTTGTAGAGACCTGGGTTCCATCTCCAGTGTTCCCTACACATCATTTCTTTTGAATATGTCTTACTGCCTTATTAAGTAAAAGGGAGTAGGTATCCAAAACAAAGCTGAAGCCATAACTGATCCCCTTGATAGTTAAGGCTTCTGGTTTAAGAACACCCAGTTTTGTCCAATCCTAATGCAGATACGCACACATACGCACACATTTTAAAAATACAACTCAAGTTCCAAGCATCTGGTGGAAGCAAAATGAGAGAGCATTTACAACTTTGTTGAATGTTGTTTTTATTAGGGGAAAAATCATATAAAGTTAATTGGTACTTTGAATTGCAAAATATTGACACTTAAGTAAATTTAACACACAAAAAGGAAATTATACCAAAGTCCAAAATGCTGGGGGAAAGTAATCAGCCCTTATATTGCATACAATAGTAAATTAAATTCAAATAGTTATTCCAGCAGCCTTCAAGCTGTGATTTTAATTATCCTTAGATGTAAGGATTCTAAGTTAAAGTTTTCACAGTGACTGTAATTTTTGTCCCATTAACCATATAGCAGAATCATCTTTATGTTAGAGACTCTCCCAAGTTAGAAATGATGTGAGTCTGTTAAGCTGGTGCTAAAGTGACAATTGGGGCCACAAAACTGCCTTTGGGTGTTTAAATGTACCATCATGAGTTTTTTAAAAGGGAATTTAAAAAATATTTATTTCTTTTTGGAATTTGTCTGGTATATCAGTCTTCCAAGTACTATTTATTGAGTGCTTAATATGTGCGAGCGTCAGTTGTAAGTAGGAAGAAAGGAATGAATAGAGGAAGGGAGGGAGAAGAGAAAAAAACCATGAGTTTATTCGTAACAGAATGCATGTGTCTGTGGCGGTGTCCCTGGGTATCTCCTCGTGTGTGCACTCGTGAGGGGGTGTCCTCTTAGAAGGTGATGGTAATTGGTAATGGTTTTATCACTAATCAGATAGGTCAGCTGTGGGGAGAGTCTAGCATTTCCAGTGGCAGATGTCAGCGGATGGTCTTTGATGTTCTAAGTATGCAGTAGGTAAATTCAGGAAGGAGATCCAAACTTCAATTGACTGTTATTTCAATATGACACAGACAGTACATGAAAAGAACACAGGACCCCATCAAGTTCCCAGGTCTATGTTATCTTGAAACTGCATTTGCTTAAGAGTCCTTACATGTAAACTATAACCACAAGATTACTGTAGACCTTGGTGGGCAGATCAGAGAGAGACATTGTGTTGAGAACAGAACTATGAGACTAGCCTTTCTCTAGATGATGTCTGTCATTTACGAGAGTGAGAAAGTCTCAGTTTAAAATCATGCTAGTGTTAGAATAATCAAATTTACAAATTAATGTTCTAAATTAATATTTTTTCATGTCTATATGTATTTGGTATTTTATATATATATGTAATGTTTAAGAGAATTTGAACTTGTGTCTACATTTTCACCAGTATTATTGAGAAATAATATAGCCTGTTACGAGGTGTCTCCCCAAAACTCCTGTGTTAATGGAGGAATGTTTGTAAGTTAAATGATTAAATTATTATATACAGGCATTGAAAATGTATTTACCCAATCTTTATATTCTTCATGTTATATTTTGGTAAATGAAAATTTGCTATTAAAATCATAATATTCTTTATTATTTTTCATTATGGTTAGCACATTTGAAGTCTTTTTATATACTTTTCTTCTAAAAACACTTACACTTAATTTTTAAAAAATGTTTAGAATAGAAACCCTCTGGAACTGATGCATGATTTGACAACAGATAAAGGTTAAGATATATTTGCATAGATATGAGTGCATATATCCATGTCACCTAGTATCATTTGTTGAAAAAGTGATTCCCCCATCACAATAAATTGTCACATCTGCCATTAATGTAAATTACAGATCTTTTCCTAGACTTTAGTCTATTCCATTGGTTAGTATATTATCTTTGTTCTACTATCACACTATCTTAATTATTATAGTCATCTAGTAGTGTACTACTTCAAATCTATTCTTTTCCTTCTTCAACATTATAATAGCCAACCTTGGTTCTTGCCATTTCTATACTAATTTTAAAATTAGCCTATTAATTTTCATAGCAAAACATTCTCTTGCTATGCTTCAGATTTTGTTCAAGTATGTGGACTAATATTAACATCTCTTAAGCATTGACTCTTGCAATTCATAAGCATTTTATACCTCTCCAGTTGTTTGGGTCTTCCATAATTTCTATCGATAACGTTTATAGTTTTCAGTGTGAAACTGCTACATTTGCCTTCTACTTGTAAGGGACTTTGATGTACATAGATAAAGTTAACGAATATACATGAACATGTAAAACTGATACAAATAAATAAAATAGTTAAACCAGCAAAAAAAAAAAAAAAAAAAATAGTAACCTAATCAGTCCATTCTACTTGAATTGGCTAAATGTTAACCATAACCTGGCGGGGCACGGCTGGAGGAGGTGGATCACTGCAGGTATACCCTGGAAGGGTTCATCTGTCCTGTGAACCCTTCATCTTCCTCTCTTTGCTTCCTGGCCCATAACATGGACAGTGATCCTCTATGAGGCCCTTCTGCCATGATGTTTTGCCTCACTTTGGGCCAAGAGCTATGGACTTGACTCACCACAGTGAACCTCTGAGACCATGATCCAAAGAAAGGTTTTCCTTTTTAAGTTGTTCTCTTAGGATATTTTGGTCACAGTGATTCAAAGTTGACTAACACGTGCCCTTAACTAAGAAAAAATGTTTTGGAAAAGGGAAAGCTTTGAGAAGCCTTAAAGCACCTGTCCTCTGTGTGCCACCAGTGACCATGAGAGATGTTCTCTCAGGAAGTAAAATGATGACTTCTGGAACAGCTAAGGCCAGTCTCATTCAACCATGATGCAAGCTGGGTGTGATTAAAGGACGTAGGCAAAGTCAGAGAAATGAGAAGATTTTGACCCACAGGACAGTGTGGTGGTGGCCAGTAAGTTCTCTTTTCTTCCTTCCCTCCCTTCCTTCTCTCTTTACCTTTTCTTCTCCCTCCCTCTCTTTTCTCCATTCCTTCTTTCTCTTTCCTGGTGAACAAAACTATGAAAATTTTGAGTAGATGAATAGCCCAAGAGTCCATTAACTGAACTGAATTTCAGTTTCTCAGGGAAATTAGAATGGGTCATGGATGAATTTCGGTTATTGCCTTGGGATTTTGATAGTGGAGGTGGCAACATATTCCCTCTTGTACTAAGGTATTACAGGCCAGGTTGCCAGCAGCCCAACTGCTAGAGACTTAGCAATAGATTGCACTTAATGGAGATAAACATTTCTGAATAGTGCAAGACTTCAAGGGTGGAACCTATCTGACATTCACTTTGTGATCCTTTTGGGTTTATCTTTTCCTTTAGCCACTGAAAGTAGAGTCTTCTTTCATGCAGAGTCAGTTGAAAAGTCTTGTCCAATGTACCTCTCACTTTCTTTTTCAATGTGAGAGGTGTATAACAAACATCGCAGCCTTTACATGCTTGCAACTTGAAATTGGGTGAGAATAATCGCACATTGGGTGAATCCTTGAATAGTCAGAGACAGTATCTAAAAGGTAAGTATCACTCCCTTTTGTTTCACAGAAGGATTTCTGAGACACATTTATAAATCTGCTCAGAAGACTTCTGATGGGAGCTGCCTTGGCCCATTGGATCATGCATCCTGGTATCAACTTCCTCTTCTTTTCCCTACCTGTTCTAAGTAAACTATCTTCAAGCAATTCTTTACGGTAGACTCTACTTTTAGAAAACCCACGATATGACAGAAGGGATTCTACTTTCCAATTTGAAAATGACTAAGTTCAGGCTTGAAGAAGTTAAGTAATTTACCCAAATCCTAAGGTCTAACTCTGAATCCTGTGCTCTTTCTATCATATACTTTATTCCCTTCATACAACTTTTTCTTGCCTTGTTTTCGCCTTGTTTGGAGCCCTGGTGTGATTCTGGCAGCACTGGGGGTAAGAACTTTATTCCAAGCTAGCACTCCAGGATGGAGAGAAGGGGGCTGTCTGTGTTCAGGGACTTGATTGACCCAGTGTCCTTGTGACAATTTAAAATAGGATTCAACTAACCATAGCAGCCACCAGGGCACATAAGACAAGGCAGTGGGAGGAATGGTCCAGTCCCAGCAGTCCCTATGAGAGATCCCAAACAAGAGGGAGTTGCAGTTAGAGTCAGACACTTTCTGTGGACAATTTCTGAGAGTTTAACATGTGTTGACATGATGGAAGATCCTGGGACTAGAAAGAAAAGGAGCCCTTTTTGAACTAAAGAAACACTAAAAACAAGGCAGGTAGACAACAAGAGCAACACAAAGATTACAACTGGCATGTGTTGACTGTAGACTAGGAATAATGTGTTTGAGATAGCACACTGATATATTTTCCCACCCATAGAAATTCCAGTGCCCTATGTGTAGCTACCCAATGAAACAATGGATTTCAATATTTCAAGGGCATCCAAGGTAAGACCTAGAATACAAAATTATTCCTGCGATTTGCGTGTCCAACTAGATGTTATTGGTATTATTGAGGTCACAGAATGGGTTTTAAAATTCAGGCTTTGAAAAAAATCTTCGAATATTAAAATACAAACAAGAACTCAATGTAAATGTATTTAACTACTAGTCATAGACTGAGTAAAAGACAGGACATAGAAGATGTTCACAACTGATGGAAAGGGGAAGTAGAAATCTCCATTTCTTTTAGTGCATGAGAGGACCAGGAAGAAGGAAGGAAGGAAGAGGAAGTACAACTTTACCCTTGGGATTTACATTCACCCTAGTGCTAAACATCCAGAGGGGGATGGAAAGAGTTGTGAAGTTGGGGACCATGTCTGACTGAAGCAAGATGAGTCTTTCCACTATCATAGAGTAATCTCAAGGCAATAGTGACTACAAGAGGGTATAAATTACAGTGGTAGACAGAGATAGGGTCTGGGACAGAGCTTTCTGGTTTCCTGAAGTTGGTCTATACTTCACAGAATGGTGGATACAGCTGGAAATCAGCCTGCCAGTCAAGAGGTGGGTGTGGCTTTAGAAGACAGAGTCTCATAGATGACACCTGGGGTGGGGGAACCCAAAGCAAAGGTGGGATGGGGTTGTTCCAGAACTTCCTGTGGAGAAGATGTGATGGATTCTCAAAGGCTCCACAGTGGCCAGTGGGAGCTGAGGTGGATCCTAGTTAGTAGAGAGAGAAAGCGAAGCTGCCGGTGCCATCCCTAAGCAGTGCACAGACAGGAACAACATGCTGTGGATGTGACAGCTGCTGTGACCCCAGGAGAAGATGGGAATGTGGTGCCAAAAGACCTGGCATGATGAGCTGGGCAACCTTTGAATAAGTTCCCCAAGGTAATGTAACCATACAATACCACCCAAGGTGAAGCAATGGCATATCTAAAAGAACTCACAGAATGGACCCAAGGGATTGGTTATAGAAAATAAAAGCAGATGCATGTTTAAGCACATCTGAGCTATAGTAGGAAGATATCCTACAAGTGAGGTGATGTTTCAGGGACAAATTAAGACTGTATAAACATGGAATGGAATGTGTAGTGGCTGCACTATTCGAAAGAAAATTCCATTGCTTATATCCTTGGCTGCTCTTGACCTCCCTGAGAGGTGAGTGACTTGCCAAATCCAGGTAGTTAAAGTGGCTAAGTTCTGTTGCTATAAGAAAATACTCAATGCTGGGTAATTTGTAAGGAAGAGAAGTTTATTTAGCTCACAGTTTTGGAGGTCCAAGAGCATGGCACTGACATCTGCTGTCTGTATTGAGGGCCTCCTGACTCCATAGTGTGGTGGACAATAGTGCATGCGAGAAGGAGAGATCACATGGTGAGAGGGAGCTGGAGAGTGGGAGGGGACATTCTCTTCTACAGCATTCATCTTGTGAGATCTAACCAAATTCCAGAGGAGCTCACTAACTCTTTTCTAGGACAGAGCTCCTGATGACACGATCACCTTCCACTAGTCTCCACCCCTTAAAAGTTTTGCCACTTCACATCACTGCTCTGAGGACCATGCTTCAAACACATGAACCCTTGGCAGACACAAACTTTATTTCAACTACGGAAGTCACTCAGAGGTGGCCATCTGCTCCCAGTCTGGAACATTCAAGTGCCATAGACAATCATCTCAGTACTTTTGAGAACTTAAAATATTTAAATATATTTTTAATTGTAAATGGACACAATATCTTTATTTATTATTTTTACATGGTGCTGAGGTCAAACCCAGTGCCTTGCATGTGTGAGGAAAGTGCTCAACCACTGAGTTACAATCCCAGCCCAAGAACCCAAAATATGTTTAAAATATGATTCTAATTTGAGAAGTGCAATAAATTTCAAAGACAATATGAATGGATGAATGTAAGATATTAATGTTTGATGTCAGTTTTATTTTGAAATTATAATATTTTAGATATATTAGATTTAATAAAATATTTTTATTTAACCTGAGTTAACCTGTTTCTTACCTTTTTCAGTGTGGCAATTAGAGATGTTAAATCATATATGTAGCTTGAATTCATGACTTGCCTCATGTTTTAGTCTGAACTCTAGCAAAGGAGAGGAAGAAAAGAAGGTGTCCATCAGAGCTGTGACCTGTGTTGGGGACCACATCATTTCCTCTTCAGGTTGGCATATTTGGAGAGTGAAGGTGGGCATTGGTAGATGCTGAGACAAGGCTCACGAACTGGAGCTGTCCTTGCCAAATGAAGATGTGAGGTTGTTCTTCCAGGGATTGAGGCTATGTTAATGCCACAGAGAAAGGTCAGGTGAGGACCATAAGTTTGTTTTAGGGAGATCACTTTTCCTAGTGTCAAGAAAAAGAATGAAGTTCTGCCACACCTATTTCGTGTTCTTTCTATTCTCAGAACAAACCTCAGCTTCCTATTTCTAAGAGGAGAATTTAAGATAAAAAATCCAGGCTTCAAAGAATTTCTTGAGTGTCAGAAATCATGATGAAGCACGTGGATGTATTAACCTAAATACATGAGAAACATATGATTGCATTTTCCTTTAAAACACATACACACTTAAAACTTAATGGGAAAAGTGCTTGGCAGATGGCTGCCTTTGGTTTTCTAAATCCCAAATGTTCTCATGCACATATACCCCCATACACATTTAGAGGATGCTCTTCCCACACAGAACAAGCCAGCTTTCCTCTGCCTACAGAACTGGGCTCTTTGGATGTGCACCCTGGGTTCATCACTTCAGGTCACAGCCTCAATGATCCTGAAGAAATCAAACACTATTCTGAACTCAAAAAACTGAACACCAAAAAGACAAATAACCTGGTCAATAAATGAGCAAAGGAACTGAATAGGCACTTCACAGAAGAAATGCAAAGGGTCCAAAAATAAATGAAAAAATGCTTAACATCTCTATCAATTTAGAAAAATACAAATTAAAACTACACTGAGATTTCATCTCATTCCAGTCAGAATGGCAATTTTCAAGAATACGGGTAACAATGTTGGCGAGGATGTGGGTAAAAAGGTACATTCATACATTGATGGTGGGACTACAAATTGGTGCAAACACTCTGGGAAGCAGTATGGAGATTCCTCAGAAAACTTGGAATGGAATCACCATTTGACCCAGTTATCCCACTCCTCGGTTTATACCTATACTGCAGTGACGCAGCTGCATGAATGTTCATAGCAATTCAAGTCACAGTAGCTAAACAATGGAACCAACCTAGGTACCCTTCAAAAAATGAATAAAGAATATGTGTTATATATACACAATGGAATATTACTCAGCCACCAAGAAAAATGAAATTATGGCATTTGCCAGTAAATGATGGAACTGGAGACTATTGTGCTAAGTGAAATAAGCCAGTCCCCAAAAAGCAAAGGCCAAATGTTCTCACTGTTATGTGGATTCTAAACCACAACAAGGGAGGGTGGGGTGGGGAGGAATACAAGCTGACTGAATTAGACAAAGGGGAATGAAGGGAAGGGAGGAGGGGGAACAGGAAAGACAGTAGAGTGAGTTGGACATAATTTTCCTGTGCTCATACATGAATACATGACCAGTGAAATGCCTCATCATGAACAGCCACAAGAATGAGATCCCAATTAGAATATGTTATACTCCATGTTTGTATGATATGTCAAAATACACTCTACGGTCATGTATGTCTAAAAAGAACAAATAAAAAATGGTTGTTATTTAAAAAAAAAAAAAAACAAAAAAAAACACCAAACACATTTCAAAGAGACTCCAAAGGAAAAAACAAAACAAAACAAAAAAAAACCCAAAAAAACACTTTCCTTAGTTTGAGATTTGGAGTGTTCGAAGGAAGGCGGAAAAAGACTGACACGTGAAGGAAGGGTTGTGCTTTTGTAGCTCATCCCCTCAATACAGTCGTGGAAACTGTGTCATGGGTTCAGGGGACCCAGCGGTGGAGGAAATGAATGTTCTCCTGCCAATCTCCGCCTGTCTTTGGGGTGGTGAGCAGCCTTGGGAAGGACTTGCTCCAGCACCTCTCTCTGCAAACTTCCATGGCCTGGATCGTCCTTAAGTATGGTGTCTCACTGAAGACTTCCAGCACAGGAAGCCGTTGTGCCTGCCTCTGCAGACTGAGCTGAGAGATGCACTAATTATCATTCCCCCTTTCCTCTTCGATGAATGTGATGATTCCTCTACTGACATATCCTATCCTTTCTATTCCGTGGGGTCCTCCTGCTGCCCTGGGAGACTCAGTTCGATTATTCTCCCTTCCCTGACTCCTAGGAGGCTTTTGCTTACAGTCTCAGGAAGGAACGGCTTCTCCACCGGGACCCTGGAGACCTCCTAAAACCTTCACGAGAGTGTTTCTTCATAATAGACCGTGCTCTTGGTTTCCTGGACCACCTCCTCACTCTGCATGAGCTCCTTCAGGGAAGGAAGGACCTGTGTCCCCTCATGGCGGCACCTCCAGAGTACCAGGTCACAGTGGCTTACTGACCTTTCCTATTTGTGGAGTGCTTCTCATCACTGAAAAATCACTATGATATACAAGATATGCAACATGACTAAAACCCAAAGAGATTGACAGGTGACCAGGAAGTCCCCCTTATGTCCATGAAGACCTTGACCCTTTGCAAGACTGAGCAACTTTCTCAGCATCACCTCGTTTGGAATTGCAGGAGCTAAGGAGAATCTGGCATTTAATCTAGAGAATTTTTTTTCCCCTCGCTGAACATGCCTGTTTGACTGAATTAAACACAGATGCTTCAGGTCACAGACAGACACATTTTGAATTTTGGATCTGATCTTAGCTTAAAAAAACAAAAGTGCTTTAACTCCAGTGAAGGCTGATGGTAAGAAGCTCATATAAAGTAGTAAGACTTTAGCACAAGATTCTCAAAGGGAGAAGTATCTCAGGGTGTAAGGGAGGGGCTTCAGGCCCGGATGGGGTTCATGAAGTCCAGGAAGCCCTATATTTGTGGCAAAACTTTGTGTCTGTGTGACTCGTTTTGTGCCTGTGTGTGACTGCGAGGAGAATACAAAGCGTGGTCATCAGCGTGCCTAAGACTCCTTCTGCCCGGGCAGAGGGGATGCCAGGCACCTACCTCCCTGGGGATCAAGCTATCGCCGTGTGGGCCAGTTTCCTCCTGCAGGCCCCCTTCCAGGCCAGGGGCTGCCAAGGCCTCGAGGAGGGTTCCTGGGGCTCATTGGCACCCTGTGTATTAACACTCCTGCATTGCAGACCCGCTAATCCCTCCCATAAGCTGCTTGGCTCAGCTCCTTCGCCAGATCTGATAGGAGGATTTAGCCTTTGCTTTTCCCTCTTGGCACGCACTCAATGGAATCCAAATAAAGAATTAAAGAGACTTGAAAGGGACTTTCCATTACCAAACAATTCGGTTTAGATTTCCGACCTTTCCTCTATCTTTTTTTTTTTTTTTTCTTTCCCTTCTTTCTTCCTCCTCAACATTTGGGAGTCACGGCTGGCATAAATACCCTGGGGACGTGTGAAGAGCCAGAGACTAGGAACGTGAGTGGAATTTTCCAAATTAAGGCGGCTTATTGGCTTTTGTTGCCAAGCGAGCTGGGGAGGCCTGGCTTTTGGGTAACGCCTGGGAGCAGGAGAGCTCTGACATCTGGAAGAGGGTTTGGTGTTTATGGCTATAGCCACACATGCTCTGGCTTCATGGAACACTTGGCATTTTTTGCAATTCACCCGACACCCTCCTCATTCTGAGTCCTTCCTCCCATGGCTCCCGGAACATAAATCCAACAAGTCTTAACTGAAGAGCTACGGAATCAGAAGCTGTTCCACCATCTCAGGGTAACAACAGTAGCTAAAATTTATGGGGAACTTCTATGTGCCAAGAATCACGCTGGCCCCACAACGCTAAGGGGTGGGTCCCGTGTCTTTCCCCATTGGAGGGTTGAGGATTCTAAGACGCAGTGAGTAAAACACAATTCAGGTTCTCCTGGACAGGATGTAGAAGAACTAGAATGCAAACCAGGCCATGGTCTTGAGAGCCAGAAAAGAATAACCAGGATGGAAAGGAAGCTTCTCACAGGGCCAGGAACATGAAACAGCCCAACAAATTTTACTTACGGCAATGAAGAGGAAGACATGTCAAAATAAAACCAATATGTGCTTTTTATTTAGTTCTAAGAATAGCTTCTGATTCTTTTAATCACGCTGATAGAATAATACTCTATGTCGATGGTAACAATTTTGAAATTACTCCCACCAAAGATGCCAGGTATGGGTGGCTTCATATGACAGTTCTTTCAAATGTGCTAGAAATGTTAATTGACATGCTGTACACACAGACCTGGGGTTTGGATGAAAGTATTTAATATTTCTTATAATAACAAGACCTGACATTTATTGAGTGCTTACCAAATGTCAGTTACTGTTTGGAGCTCTTTACCTATATTAGCTCTGGTGATTTTCCCAATAGTCCTGTGAGTTAATTCCAGTTATTATTCTCTTTTTTCACATATATCATGTGAAGTAACTTGCCTGGGATCATGCATAGCTAGCAAAGAGCAGATTGGGGTTTCCACTTGAAGTTCAGCTCCAGAGCCTGACCTCTCAGTCACCCATGCATCGGGGTTAGGAGTTCCTACTTTGGCGGTTATTCTTTTCTATATTTGTCTATGGGTCAGTGGTGTAGATGCCAATCACCATACATGATTTGAAAATAGTAGCACATGTTTTTGCCCAGGAACTGCAACAGAAGTTAAAAGCAACTTATAGCACAGCCTGAGAGGAAGTGACAAGAGGTGCCTGAAACACAAGAGGGCGTGATCTTGCCTAATGGAATCATTCCGTCTTGAGTTTCCCCAGGTAGGACGGCTTCTGTCAACATTAATCTAATAAATGAATGAACGGTTAATATGTACAGTTGATCACTAGAACTGAGAGTAGGTATACATGACGGGAGAGTGCACTTGGATGTATTATACATACACAGAGTATAACTTAGCCTAATTAGTATCCCACTTTTGTGGTTGTACGTGGTGTGGAGTTTCACTGGTCATGAATTCATACATGAACATAGGAAAGTAATGACATAAGTTGTAGGGTAGGTGTTTTGTTCCATCCCAACAGCCTTTGGAGAAGGCAGGTTTGGGAGAGCATCCTCCAGTACCGTGGTCCATCTACAAACAGTAACATCAGATCAGAAAGACTGATCGATCTGAAAAGCGGTAGGTGGATTAGGTGCTTTCCTGTTACACAGTCCGGGGCCAGCAGGTGCTGAGTTTGGGGGCTTGGAGCACATTTTTTGTACTTACCCGACCATTCCAAGCCTGGGCAAGACCTGTCTTAGAGATGATTTGTGCTGAGCCGTGCTCTCCTTGAAGCCGCATCTTACATCAGAAAAAAATAAACGCCGTAGTGGCCCAAGCCTATGTCAGGAGCAGACTGACTGAGCCGGGCTATGGGTTTGAATGTCATTCAACTTCTTTAGACTTCTCTGTGCTTATTTTTATTGGCAGATGGCAGGACTCAATAACTAAGTGAAGTAATAGGTGGTTTAACTAAAAAAAGAGTTCTCTTCTTCTTTTAGGGTCGATCTAACAATAGCAGCAATGAAAAAACAAGACTTGGTATTGAAAGTCACTACTGGGTAAGTGTAGCCCTCACTCCATGTCACAGCCAAGGAGAATCCTGTGCACGTCAAGACAGAAGACTTCCTTTTGGTTTGTCACCAGTGTTTCTGTCAATGTGTTGGCAGTGTGTCTAGAGGTGACATACCATGGTCATGTCTTCCATGTCTGGAGTCTGAAGGGACGACCCTACACACCATCAGCCTAGAGAAGGCGTAGTTTCCATTCTGAAGGCACTGTCTTTCCATTCTTGAATAGCTGCTAGATAAAGCCAATTTCAATCCTTAGTAGCCCACTGAGAAGTTTACAAAATATATGTTTATGAATTCCAACCAGCTGTTAGGATTTTAGAAGCATATGCATATTGTATTGTGGCTGCTAAACTTCATGTCTGCTGCTACTATTCAATATGCTAAAAGTTGTCATTTAATTTAATAATATGATGAAAACCTAAAAATAAATGACATGAATTATTATATAATGTCTCTTTCCACCCACCTACTCCACAGAGTCCCTCCTTATTTGGAGGCCTTTAATATTCTAGGTACACAGTTGAATCTTACACACCCACAGACTTTCTGAAACCTCATTATGATACAGCTATATGGGTCTCTAACTCAGTTCTGTAATTCTAGACCTCACCAGGGGAAGGTAACTACTAGCATTCTAAGCAGATCTTCTAAACCTTATAGAAGACATGCATCCAATGGCTGCATTAGTCTTTTACAGAAATATGCATAAGATCTCTCTAAGCATTTGTTTATTGATTGATGTGTGTAGAAGGTGAAGCGAGTATTCCTCAAAGTCTAATACATGCTAGGCTCTGTGTCAAATGCTTTACATGCATGTTTTAGCCATCTATTACCACAACTTAGAAGCTTCAAACAGAGCATGTTCATGATCTGCCAGTTTCTCTGGGCAAGAGTCTAAGGTGGTCCTCTGGTCAAGGACTCACAGGGTTGCTATCCAGATGTCCAGTGGACTGGTGACTCAGGGAAATGTATGCCTCCAGGCTCAATCAAGGAAGTTGACTCTTGGACTGCAGGACTGAAGCCCCTGGCTTACTACTAACTGCCCACTGCAGGCCACCCTCAGCTCCTAGGACTGCTGCAGTTCCTGCCACTTGGGCCCTCCATGGACAGTTTCCAACATGGCTCTGTTCTTCCTTGGGCCAGCAGGGGAATCTCCTCTCTCTCTCTCTGTCTCTCTCCTTAAACAAAATCTAATATAATGGCACTTAATCTCAAGAGTAACATCGCATTGCCTTTCACATATTCTATTGGTTAGAAGCCAGTTGCAGGTCCCTCGCACACTCCGGAGGAAAGAGTTATACAGTGCAGGATGCCAGAGCCAGAGATTCAGAGGGTTGTGGTAGAATTCTTTCTTCCAAAATGTGTAACCTCATTTAATCCTCTGAGGCATACTCTTTTATTATTTTTAGCATTTAGAGACAAGAAAGCAGGGAAAGCTTAGAGAGCAGAAACAACACACCCAGATAGATATGTCACAACCCTGGGACCTTACCACCTGCTTTCAAACCACATCTCTACTTCTGCTTTAAATAACAGACTGAGGAGCTTTTGTTTGCTGGATACTGGACTCTGTCCCCATACTTACCTTTTCTCCTTTCACCCTGACACTGTTGCAGGGAGATGTCATAATTCCTGTTTTATAGCACATAAAACTGATTCAGAAAAGTTTTTGCTTTGCCTCTTTTGACAAGTTGTTTAACTTCCCTGAGTTCATCCTCTTCATCTATAATAGGGGGACAATAGAAACCCATTGCATTGTGAGGACTGGATGAAGCAGTATGTACACAGGATTTTATTTTATTTTGTTTTTGGTACTGGGGGTTGAACCCAGGGGTGCTCAACCATTGAGCCACATCCCCAGCCATTTTTATATTTATTTAGAGACAAGGTCTCACTAAGTTGCTTAGGTCCTCCCTAAGTTGCTGAGGCTGGCTTTGAACTCGTTATCCTCCTGCCTCAGGCTCTTGGGCTGCTAGAAGTGCAGGAGTGTGTCACCATGACCTGCCATGCACAGGATTTTGAGAGTCGTCCATCTCTCATTATTAACTCAATAGGTGCTAGTAAGTATTGATCTCGGGGTTAGTGAATCTTACCTAAATCTGTGTATTTAAGATATAAAATTTAATAGTTTGGAAGTAGATCAAGTTATTTTTTAAGAACCTGTGTTTCTTTTGCCTCTATCAGATGATGGAGAAATATTTTTTACCTGCCAATCTGTTCCTGATAGCTTCTTATTTCAGATCGACTATTTTTCACTTATTTCCATAAGGGCCTTTTGGAGGTTAACTAAAACCTGGGTGGGTTACACAGCCACTGCATGTTATAGATGATTTTCTGAGGATGTTGGACCTCTCTACCAAGTGTATAGCTTCTACTCCTTCTGTGTTAGTCATGGTGAAAGGTCATGGGGAGGAAGGTTGTGTAGCCAGGGAGCAGAGAGAAGGTAGGGAGAGGGAGCAGGTACAGTTCCTGAGATCACGCTCTCCATGGCCCCCCTGCCTACCATTTCCACTGCATCTCAGTCATCCTTTCAGCTGTCAAAGCATTAATCCCCTGGTGAGGACAGAGCCCTCATTATTCTATCATTTTGCAAAGCCCCACCTCTGAGCATTGTTGCACTGGAGGTCAAACCTTCTACACATGAGCTTAGGGGAATATTCCAGATCCAAACCATAACATTTTCCCATTTCCTGTTCTCCTTTGGCTTTCCCCACTGGGGCCTGGGAAATAGATTGTAAGTTTTCATTTCTGTTTTCTGCTTTCCCCTCCGGTAGGACTCAGTGGGTACAAGTTAAATAAAGAACTCAGTCCCTCAATCAAAGTGTTCTTAGAGATGATCCGCTTCAGATGAAGAGAATGATCGGAACTAGTCTCTGTCCTCCAAGACCGTGGAGGATAAAACTAGAAAATCTCCCTCAAGCATCGAGAATCCCCAACATGATGAATTCTCCAGGAGATTTCCTGAAGTTAACAAGAATTTGGCAATCAGGGTCTGGTGACAATATGAATTTCTAGAAATAAGCCTTCGTCTTGGCATTGGATGAGCTTGAGCTCCAGTACCAGCTCTGCCTCTTGCTAGCTGTGTGGACTTGCTAATAAATTGATTCCTCTCTGAGCCTCAGTTTCCTTATCAGTAAGAGAGGGTCAGTACTAATCCCCTCCTCAGATAATGCAGTGTGCCTTAAGGATTGAAAAAGGCTTTGCACATGGGAATGATGATACAAGAACGAGATCCATTGCAGAGAAACAAGGACTTGCTAAAATCTTAAGCCTAAAAAAATTTACTGACTTTAAAGTTTATTCCAAGGATATGACCACTTCATCATCTTTTCTTCTCCAGTATAATGCCTTTAAAATTATGATCATACATATCAGAGCATTCTATTTATACATAGTATTTGGATTCCTTTGGACATGATTATATATATAAGGGATTTGATTGCAAACCTCATTCCCCCTTGATTCTTCCTCTCTCATTTCTTTATTCTTTCCTTGCCATTCTGATCTTCCTTTCACACCTTTATGCATTCATTTATTTTTTTAAAAAAATTTTTAGTTCTGATGATTGAATCCAGAGGCATGTTATATTACTTTTCATTTTTCATTTTGAGACAGGGTCTCACTGAGTTGCTTAGGGTCTGGGTAAGTTGCTGAAGCTGTCTTTGAACTTATGATCCTCCTGTCTTAGCCTCCCAAGTCACTGGGATTATAGGTGTGCACCCCCACACCTGGCTTAATTTATTTTTGATTGATACTTTCTTCATATACATAAAGGGGATATTCCCTTTGAGATATATATATATATATATATATAATATATATATATATATATATATATGATTTTCTCCATTTCATCCATTTACCAGCAAAGGCCATTACTTCATTCTTCTTTATAGCTAAGTAAAACTTCATTGTGTGCATGTGTTCATATACATTTTCTTGATCTGTTTATCCATTTATTGATGGGCATCTGGATTGATTCCATAATTTGGCTATTGTGGATTGTGCTGCTATAAACATTGTAGTGGCTGTGTCACTGTAGTGTGCTGATTTTAGTTATTTTGGATAAATACCGAGGAGTGGGTTCTTTGGTGGTTTTATTCGTAGCTTTCTGAGGAATCTCCACACCAAAGCAGGTGTACTAATTTGCAGTCCCACCAACAACGTGTGAGTATACTCTTATCCCTACATCCTCTCCAGCATTTATTTTTACTCACATTCTTGATTATTGCCACTCTGACTGGAGTGAGATGAAATCTTAGTGCAGCTTTGATTGCATTTCTCTGATTGCTAGAGATGTTGAACATTTTTTCATATATGTGTTGGTGTCATTTGTGTTTCTTCTTTTGAAAAATTTCTGTTTGTTGCTTTTGTCCATTTATTGATTTTTTTTACTTTAAATTTTTTGAGTTATTTATATATCCCCAATATTAAACTTCTGTCATAGGAGTAACTGGCAAAGATTTTCTCCCATTCTGTAGGCTCTCTCTTTATGCTCTTAAGTATTTCCTTTGCTGTGCAGAAGTGTTTGTTTGTTTGTTTTTTTTTTTTTTTTTTTTTAGTTTGATAGCATCCCACTTATTGATACTTGGTTATATAACAAGAGCTTTTGGGGTTTTGTTGAGGAAGTCAATGCCTGAACCTATATGATGGAGTGTTGACCTTATGTTTTCTTCTAGCAATTGCAAGGTTTCTGGTCTAATTCCTCAATCAATCTTTGATCCATTTTGATTTGATTTTTGTGCAGGGTGAGAGACAGGGATCTAATTTCATTCTTTTACCTACAGATATCCAGTTTCCCCAGTACCATTTGTTAAAAAGGCTATCTTTTCTCAAACATATATTTTTGGTACCTTTGGACATGTGACTTTTCAGAAAGAAAAAACTTGCTTTGAAACCATAAACCATCTATTATTTATTTATTTTTGTTGTTATTTTTATGTAGACTAAGAGGTAGAGAATGATGTTGTGTAATGTGAAGCACTGCCTACATCTGGAGACATAATTTAGATCTTCCATTTAGGGCTTCAGCTGTGGCTATTCAAATCTGAGCGTGCATAAGTAGCATCATTGGGATTCCAAGACAACAGAAAGCATTTTAAGTATCACCCATTTAACCAATTGCAACAACCCATGTTTACCTTCAATAGGAGGATTCTTGTGTCTAATTAGTCAGAATAAGAGAAAATAGTAATGCAATTTGTGGAAGAATCCAGTGTGGCAAACCATTACTTGATTTTGGAGACAAAATTAAATTACTGTAACCTGTTATGTCGTTTTGTCAGCAAATCAAATTTGGGTAAACTTTTCTATTTTCTATGCACCAGTGACAGATCTGTCAAATGCATGCTTTGTTTTATTCCAGTCTTGCTTGAATACTTATGCTTATACATTTTCAGGTCACATTCTTTAGTTGGTTTAGCTTCACAGAAGTTTTTCATGATGCATTTTTACTGTTCATTTTATCCACAGAATGCATAAATTCCAAAGAAATAATTTTACCTAAACTTCTTATTTTCCCAACTTTCAATCCTTTGTAAAGAAGAAAATGATTAAACTCCAGTGTGGAGTGATGAACACTGAAAACACTTACCTGTGGAGGAGACATAAGAATGCCCATCCTTGCATCATTTTAAAGTGAAGATCAGCTTGGGTTAATGAAAAGGAGATGTCTGTTTTGTTTAGCTCTAATCTATACTCAATTCATTTGCTGTTTGATGAATGAATGTGTTTTAATGTGAATTTAAGGGAATAACTGAGCCTTAAGTACAAAAGACAGTTCAATTTTAGTGTGAGGAATCGGGACTGTTCTAGTCTCACATGAGAATGGTTGGGAGAAAGTTGGAGCTCTCAAGTGTACAGGCAGAGAACAAGAATATGCTTAACTTTCATTTGAGAAATGTCCCCAGTATACTGCCTTTCACAAAAGTCCTAAACCGTCAACTTCTTAATTTTTTGCAGAAAATGTAGTGAGTCCCAGCTGAAGGTGGGATGGAGTGAGGTAGATGTACTGGTAATGAACACTGACTATTTATACAATGTGACTAGTAAACATTTTAGCAGGGAGTTTTATTTCCTCCTCAGATTTATGCTGTCTGATTGGCACTTGGAGGAAGGTTGTTTTGCATCTCAATTGTAATGACAAGGAAACTCAGACGAGAGATAAAGCATACAGTGCAGGTGACTGGGCAAACTGACAATAGTGTTCAGCACCAGGTCTTCGTGGCTCCAGAGACTTGGCTCTCAATCAATATTCTATGTGTTCTCCTAATGAGGTGAAATCTGCTGTGTCTCACCATGAAAAGAATGAACTCTACTATTTTTTTTTTTAAAGTAGATTGCTTTTTTATGTAGATACCTAGTCTACATCACAGGAACATTTTAATTTTCCAAAATCTGTTATCTTCCACTTGGGTCTCTTTCTCCTGACTCCTGAAACCATTCCAAAGATATAAAATTAAGTCTCCTTTCAGCCTCCCATTTGCATTTAGCTTATTCATCTGTTCTTCTGCCAGATCTCAGTGTTATTAAAGAATATTTTGTCATTCTACTGCAAGCATCTGAATTTTTAGGAAGCAAAATTCCCATATTTGCTTCCTAATCTACCATATCTTAATCTCACCACCAAGTATGTCTTTCTGTATTCTTCCTGCTAATGCTGGAGCTGGGAATAGGCAAACTATTTTTATGTTTTGCCAACTGTCCTATCCATCAGTAAAGTGGGCTAGAGCAAGGACTGGAGGCAGAACAGGATAGAGGGGCTGCTGGCCCTTTCTGTTTGCTTGCCATTCTCTTCAGTCACCCCAGTGATGGATGTCCACCCCATCGCATTAACGATACTGACCTCTGCCCCAGGATGGCAGCCACTTCCTGCAGTAGCTCTCTGGTTTACCTTCGAGTTGCCCATTTGCCTTTTCAGTTCTCTAGCACCTATGTCACTGATTCCCAGCACTAATTTTCTCTGTTAAAATACCCAGTATGGTTTCTGTTTTCCTGATTAGGTCTTGACTGAAAACTCTCTGAGACTAATCTTTCCCAAGGTCCTATTTATAGCTAGCAATAAATTATAGTATATTCAAATTTGAAATGATCTTAGAGAGTGCCAAGACCAAATGCTGAGGAGTAGAGAGGCGAGCTGTGTTTAGTGGGTAGCTATCCACCCATGGGTAGCTCTTGTTAGAGGAAGCTTCTGAAGTACTGTTGTGGAGCTGTAAGAGGTCCTATGGGACAGAAGGTTGTGTTACTCAATGGTATCTGCTTTCCATCTTGTCAGGCAGAAGCTCTGTGTCAAAGTCAGGAACACAGACTCCTGTGGAGTCAGGCGAATAAGTTTTTTTTTTTTTTTTGCTTCTAGATTACTTGTATGTATAATAACATATTTGAGACTCAGTTTACTGACCAGTGAGATAAGAATACACATATGTGTTCTTATCTTCCTCTCACAACTCAGGAGATTTCTAAGGAGTAGATCCAACCAATTCATCCATCCATCCATCCATCCATCCATCCATCCATCCATCCATTCATTATTTCCCATTCATCCTTTTATCCATTCATTCTTTTTTTAACTTTATTTTTTCTAAATAAGTATTATGCTAAACTGGGATATATAAGATGCAACAATAATATAATGGACTCCCACTTCAAGGATCTCTATAGAGTAGTGAGTAAGTTGCAGGTGAATTGATTCTGGAAGTTCAGAGAAGTTTAGTAAGAAGAAGGCCTTCCAGAGAGGGAAATCCTAATGGAAAGAGTAAAGTTGAATATAGTTGAAAGATTCTGCAGTGATCAGGAAACTAAGAAATTGCGTTAAAGTAAGGTAGTGTGGGAAATAAAGATAAAGTAGAATAGACATACTATAATGAACCCTTTTAGAGCAAAAATAAATATATGCATGCATTTATATGTGTGGGTCTATATTACCTTTCAAGTCTATTGCACACTGACTGAAGAAAATGGAGACTATTGAAATTCAACAATAGCTACTATCTAGCATAGATATTAGATAATAGGATCCATATCCAGTACTAAATGTAAATTTCCATAAAATTATTACTTTTCCAGTCAAGAGTCTTACCTTTATTCTCTCCCACCAACACCTAAAAGAGTGGGTAATGTAATCAATGAACGAATATCAATCTATCCACTAATTCACTCATTCTACATATATTTCCTATCTAAAACATGTGAGTCTCTCTAACCAATTCCAGAGTAAAACAGCAGACAAGACCCTTTTCTCTCTGAGCCTGTAGCCTAGCTGTGGAAACAAATGATGGAATTTGAGTGGAGTGTGATAAGCATTATTTTAGAGTGAGTTTGGTGTGATTCCAGAGCATATATGCAATATACATATATATGTGTATATATATACACATATATATATTTATTTATTTATTTATAAGGGATAACTCGAGATTTGAGGAGCCTCCTGGAAAAGTCAACACTAATCTCAACCTAAATATTTGCAAGAGTTTATCAGACAGGGGGGATAGTAATTCAGGCAAAAGTAGCTGCACTTGTAAAGTTTGGAGTTTGGTGAGAGGTCAGTGCTTTGAGAGTCTGAAAGAAGTTTTCTGTGACCGGATTATAAATGCCAAGTTAAGGGCTGTAGAAGCATGAAGGGGACAAAAGTTACAGGGCTGTTCGTTTCTTTAGACTTGATCCAATGAGTAACTGGATGTCCTGGGAAGGGAGGGATAGGATCAAATTTGTGAGTTGGTTGCATTATAGACAATTAGTTCTAGACATTATTTAGACAATTAGTTGTAGACAATTAGTTGTCATGGAGCACCATGATGGCAGGTGGATGTGTGTAAGGCCTAATGGTGACTTTGTCTGGGAACACTTCCTTGGAGATAGAAAGAAGGAGACCCAATCCACATCAGTGCTCTCTGGGGAGCCTCTGAGCCATAGATAGAGAAGTCTATAGATATGACTGCTGAATGGATGTTAAGGTTTGACTGACAAGTCTATTGATTTAAAAATACATTCCTATGTGGCTGTGTCTGACTTAGAGACAAAGAGGAATGAATAGGAGACAGTGAAGGTAGACAACTCTTTTAAGGGTTTGGATTTGAGGAGATGGGGGAGGGTAGTAGCTGGAATTGGGTAAGAAACAGGAAAGCCTTTTGTTTTAATTGGGTGAAGTTGAGGGTCACTATCTCTTAGCACATAGAAGTAAGTTGAAAGGAGATTAGAAAATGTGTTAGATGAGGGGAGAGAGAATTGATGACATAGGTCTCCAAGAAGTTGAAGACAATGGGGTCAGACTTTAGAAGGAAGAAGGAAAACCAAATCCACTGTCACAGGAAGAAGAATGTGTGGCTGAACAGATGGTTTCCAGGATTCTGGTTGTTGGTTTCTTTTGTTGCTTCCAAGGAATCTACCTAAAATAAGGGAAGGAGCTGAAAGGGCTAATTAGCTGAACATGGTGGATTGAAAATAAGTAGGTTGAATTATAAAATGTAGATTTGCATACTTAAGAGAAAATATAAATATTTTAAAGTAAACTTCAACAAGTAAGTACTTCTGAATTCAGAAACTATGCCTTAAAAATTTCTGAGCCCAAAGAAATAATTTACTCAGCCTTCCTACTTGCCTTCCTCCCTCCTTTCCTTCCTTCCCATTACCCAATTATTAATATTAAAGCTCCCATCACTTTAATAGGAAGAGAAAAGTTAAGTGCAGTTTAGAGTTTTAAATAGATTCTATTCCCCTCTAGCGAACATAATATAACTTACATACTATGAAAGAGAATTGGGAAACCAACTTTACTTTTTTTCAGTATTTGTAGCCTCTCAATGGAATTTTAATCTGCCCCATTACAGAACTGGAAAGATATTAATATGACTTTTTATCCTAATGCTATAAATTGTTTTTCCTTTGACATAAAAACACCTACAAGTCAGAAAGCATATCTGTAC
Source organism: Sciurus vulgaris (assembly GCF_902686455.1). NCBI lineage: Eukaryota > Metazoa > Chordata > Mammalia > Rodentia > Sciuridae > Sciurus > Sciurus vulgaris. The sequence continues at coordinate 136,052,077 of NC_136469.1, forward strand.
TCGAGTAAGCCTGATCTTATATATTATTTATTCAGGTACCCATTTACTCATTTGTCTACCTTTTAATAAGCATCTCTCTGTAAGAGGGATGTCCCAGGCACTAAGGGGGTAAAGTACATAATCCGTAGTCCCTACCTCAAGAGTTTTCGGTCAAGTTGGGTAACAGACCAAAAGGGAAAACACTAACGTGCTAGTTGGCTTTTTATATTTGTGACAAATACCCGAGGCAAACAACTGGGGAGGAAAGAATTATTTGGCTCATGGTTTCAGAGTTCTCACTTATTGTCAGCTGGCTCCATCGCTTTGGGCCTGAGATGAGGCAGAACATCATGGTGGAAGGGTGTGGTATAGGAAAGCTGTTCGCCTCATGACAGCTGGGAAGGAGGCGGGGTGACCAGGGACAAGCAAGGGTCCAAGGGCATGCCCCTAAATACCCTCTGCCTTCAACTAAGTCCCACCCTACAGTTTGTACTACTTTCCAACAGTCCATTAAATGAAGAATCCATCCATGGAGTAATTAACAGATGAGGTTAGAGCTCTCCTGATTCAATCACCTCCACAGAGCTGCACCTCTAAATTTTGCTGCATTGAAGACAAAGGTTTCAATGCATGAGCTTTGCAGAGGACTTTCCAGATCAAACCATGGCAATTGAACAATTAAAAGACTATGTGCTACATATGTAGCAAGCCCATACACAGTATTCTTTAGACAGAGGCTGTATCGCCTCCATCAGGGCATTGCAGCATAAACTTCCCTGGACTAGAAAGGTGAATGGAGAGGCATTTCCTAGTCCCAACTCTTTCTTCCCTTAGAATATGCCAAGCACACCAGGGGTTCTGCCTCTTAGAGAAGAAATCTCTGTAAGGACACAGGATCTCAGCAGGCAGCTGCAGACACACAGATTGAAACCAGGAAGATTGATGAGGGGAAATATCGAGTTGTTTAAGAGAAATTTGAAGAGATATTAACAATCACAGTTTATTGAGAAGTTAATGCTATGGCAGACATGACCATTAGGTGCTTTAGAGTTCTTGTTTCTGCATAACAGTAATCTCATGCAGGAAGAATTTTTATATCACACTGCTTAATGAAGAAACTGAGAACATATGTATTTAACCTATACTTTCCAAAGTCAAAAGAATAACAACAGGTTGCGAATCAACTTAGTCAAACACAAACTGAAAATCACTAAAGTTTGGACAAGATGAGAATTCAGCTAAAATTAAAATCTTAGTCTCCCATTTTCCAAGGGGAGTACTGATAATTTTCATGTACTATGAAATGTTAAAAATATTAATGCATTTCTCTAATCACTAGAGATGTTGAACACTTTTTCATATAGTTATTAATTGCCAGTATATCTTTTGTAAAGTGTCTGTCCAGTTCCTTGACCCATTTATTGATTGGGTCCTTTGTATTTTTGGTGTAAAGTTTTGTAAGTTCTTTATAAATTTTAGAGATTAGTGCTCTATCTGAAGTGTATGTACAAAAGATTTTCTCCCACTCTGTAGGCTCTCTTTTCACATTATTGATTGTTTCTTTTGCCGAGAAAAAGCTTTTTAGTTTGAGTTCATCCCATTTATTGAATCTTGCTTCGATTTCTTGTGCTTTGGGAGTCTTGTTAAGGAAGTCTGATCCTATGCCAACATGATGAAGATTCGGGCCTACTTTGTCTTCTATTAGGTTCAGGGTCTCTGGTCTATTCAAGAACACAAATATAGATGTTGGCGTGGATGTGGGGAAAAAGGCATACTCTTACATTGCTGGTGGAGTTGCAAATTGATGCAGCCACTCTGGAAAGCCATGTGGAGAATCCTCAGAAAACTTGGAATGGACCCACCTTTTGACCCAGTTACCCCACTCCTTGGTTTATACCCAAAGGACTTAAAATTAGCATATTACAGTAACATAGTCACATCAACATGCATAGCCCCTCAATTCACGATAGCTAGATTGTGAAACCACCTAATGCCCTTCAACAGATGAATGGATAAAGAAACTGTGGTATATATACACAATGGAATATTATTCAGCCATAAAGAAGAATAAGATTATGGCATTTGCAGATAAATGAATGGAATTGAAGAATATCATGCTAAGTGAAATAAACCAATCCCAAAAAACCAAAGGCCAAATGCTTTCCCTGATCAGTGGAGAATGATATATAATGGGGGCAAGGGGCGTGGGGAGTGAGAGAAGAATGGAGGAACTTTAGATTACATAGAAGAAATGAGAGGGAAGTGGGATATGAAAAATGGTGGAATGAGACAGACATCATTACTCTATATACATGTATGATTACAGGAATGGTATGAATCTACATTGTGTACAACCATAGGAAGGAAATGATGCACCCCATTTGTGTACAATAGACCAAAATGCAGTCTGCAAAAAATTAAAAATAAATAAATAAATAAATAAAAATATATTATTGCATTATTAATAATATTCTTCTTTAGAAATTGTCATGTTCTCCAGCTGTTTCTTGTTCAGTTCTAATGAATTTCAGTCAATGATTGATCCTCTATTCATTTAAAATAATAGCAAAAAAACATACTATCTTATAGCACGAGATTAATTGGAAAACACCCCAAATAATCTACAATAGAATTATTTTTAATACTTCTGTTATTGCACCTTTTATTAAATTTCTTTTATTTTTCTTATGAAAAAGTAATAGAAACTCATTAAAGAAAAATAACTTCATAATCTCCCCTACCTCAACAAATGTTGAAACCACTGTGTGCACCCAAGATCTGCCAAGATATCTTTCTTTATATTCTTATTTTACTATAAAAATGAGATTTAATATGAACACTCTTGCTCTCTTTTGCAAGTTATGTTGGCAATTGAAATAATTCTTAGGTCATTTAGGTTATTAAATTCTAAGTTATTTATATCATTCTGACATTTCTCAAAGAGAGTATGCAAGACAGAAATAATTGGCAAAACCAGATTTATAAACGGACTAGCAAAAAAATAGAACAAACATAAAGCATCTTGAAAAAGGTAGATTTTTAAAGACCAAACACTCTAAGATGTCCAAAAATTCTCATTTCTGTATCAGGAAAACAAATTACTGGAGATATATTAGGAATCAGCATTGTTTGTATTTATCAAGTGAGTTTCACAGGCAAGTAGATGGACCAACTTTCAGGGAAGATGGCAGCCATGGACAGGGTCCATCCAATTTTCCAAAGTGGGTATTAAGGAAGATGATTTTATTTGTGTTTTGAGGTTGCCCTTCTCTGTCTGGCCTGATATTCATGAACCAGCAGATCCTTTCGGCTCTGCATACCACACATCCAGGACCTGCTTGGTTCTCGGCACACCCACGTTGTCACCCTTGTTCAAGTAACTTATCAGCATGTTCTCCCTGCTTCTCCACTTGCCCCTTACAGTCTCTTCCTCACACATTGACCAGAGGGATCCCATAAACTCTGAGTCAGTTATCCCACTCCTCTCCTCATATGATGTTTCATCTAATTCAGAACAAATTCCGAACCCCTCTCAGAAGCCGTACCACAGTGTCTGCCCTCGATGCCCTCCCCTCTGACGGTGCCCCCCACTTCTGTCCTCACTAGCTCTCCTCTTGCCACTTGGAGCTCCTGACTCGTCCTCACACAATGCAGCATTCTCTTGCCTCACAGCCCTTCCCTTTGCATGAACATATTGTTGGATGGCTCTTTCTGGGTTAGTCCTGCATGGCCTCTAAGTTCTGCCAGGATGTCAGAGCCTCTGGCTGAGGCTTCCCATGATGTCTCTGTCTAGTTGCAATCTTGCATCTCCCTGATACAGTCCCTTGTTCCTCTCTCTCTTCCTCTCTCTCTCTCTCTCTCTCTGTCTTGTTGCTTAGCACTTATCAACCTCTTTCATGATGTATTCCTGATTTATGAATGGGTTGAAGGGGCCAGTCTTCCCGAGCACAGTGCAAGCTTTATGAGAAGACAAAAACTCTTGTTTTCAGGCTCCTTTCTAGAGCCTGGTCACCTACAGGAGGTGTCAAAACATTTTATTTTAGGGTAACCATTTTCCCTAACCTCCAGCTATAGAAGACCCTTTGTGCTATTACAGCCCATCTCATTATCTCTGCAGGGCTGTTGGAAGTAAAGATGAAAGGTACTGGTACAAATTACCAGGGTCCAGGGGGAAAAGGATGGGAGCAAACAGCTTGGGAAGATTTCTGACCAATCTGCTTTCACTAGGGGTATAAGATGCATACCTTGCCGCCAAGATCTACACCTTGATTTAGAAGCCTTGATCCATATCTTGTTACCTCTTTGTTTTTTGTGTCTTTCCCCAAAAGTAATAAATGATTACTACATGTTCCCAATGAGACAGTATGCTGCTGTTAAAAATAACTACAAGAAGGAAATAATCCTTAGAAATAGTACTATGAAAAATTTAGTATTTAAGAGCTCTTTTTTTCTGGATCAGAAAATAAAATTTGAATCTTTTTAGCTGTTTGAACTTAATCAAGTGTCCTCAATTCTCTAGGCATATAAATGCTGAGTAGAATAGCCTGTACCTAAGAAGGAACTGGCATGAATGAGGACTCTCATGGGTTACACAGCACACAATGCTCAAGGTTGAACAAATATGAACTTTTATTATTGTCTCTATAATTGGACTAAAAAAATCTGGGAGCAGAATTCTGTGTAGAATGAAGTGGCCACGTAAAGTCAAGCCCATCTGTGCCCAGGATTTCCTAACCCTACGGGGGGCTGGGGCACTGCTACACAGCTCACCTCAGTTGGTCCTGTTTCATATTTCAGCTCTGCCACTTGCAGTGCACCAAGTGGACACTGATTCTGTTATCAGTTGATGTTCTTTCAGTTCTGAGTGACGGGGCTCAAACTGATTTAATCAATAAGGCAATTTATTGCTTCATAAACCTTGGAAACCTACTGGGCAGAGCTGGCTTTAAGTCCATTCTGTTGAAGCGTCCAAGTAGAATGGTGCTGTCAGGATTCTTCTCTCTCTCTCTGCCTTTCCCCGACCTTCCCTCCCTTCCCTCTCCTTCCTCACGTCCCCGCCCAGTCTCTCCTTCTACCTCCTCAAGGCTCTGCTTGTCTTGGCTTGGATTTATTTTCAGGCTGACTTTCTTCCACATGAGAGCCAGAGTTCAAGGCCAACCCGCTGCAGGGATTTCATGCTTCAGAATAAGGCCTTCCTTCTCCATTGCTCTGGAACTGTCCCAGAGAGGTTGCCTATTGACTGGGCTTCATTCAAGGTGCTGGCCTCAAACAAATCACTGTGGTTCAGGAAGAGAGCAAATCACTTAGGCTCACCCCGAGGCCAGGGGAGCAAGGTGAGGTCCGTTTCTAGCCCACCCTGATGTGTTATTATGGTTCTATAATGGGGCAGATTATTTTCCTCAAAGAACTCTTGAGGAAACCTAGAGGCAAAAGAGTTTTTCAAAAATTCTCTGTATTAATAGTGATTAACAGGTGAAATTAATGTGGACGACTGACTTTTATTTTTAGTTTTTAAAAAGTCTCCAAACAATCTAATTGAAAAGAAAGAAAAAGACATTCTTGGAAGCTGAGTGGACTTGTGAGCCACCAAGGGGTGTGTGAATGGGTATGTGGACCTGAGACTGGCAGCTCAGCCTCAGACCAGTCAGACCAGTGCACGGAGATTATGGCCGCCTCCGCCATCTTTGCTTGGAACAAAGGCTCTCATGGGTATCTGTTCATCATCCAACCCCGTTGCTCCAGTTTTCGGGGAAATCAACTCCTCATGTTCAACCTTTCAGAAGTTGGTGGTCCTGGGGAAAGAATCCTAGCAGCTGGGAGAACTGCTGTCTTTCCCAGCTCTGGCAGTGACTGCCCTGCTGGGCGGCAGATCCCCTGTCTATAATCAGAAAGTTTATTTTCAGTTTTAACAATCTGTGATTATTATTTCCGTTTACTGATGGAGTAACTAATTACTTCATTACAGGATTTTTCAAGACCAGTTACCTCCTGTTTGCTTCAATTAGCAAAACGCCAACATAATTGTCATTGATTTTGATGTTGGGCTGCCAGGAGAAGAGCCCAATGGGAGTGTTACAGGATCTGGAGTAGATTTTGTATTTATTATTTGAGGGTGGTATGTGAAGGAGTGGAGCTTCTCCTGCCTTTTCCAAAACTTCTTGCTAAGAAAATACTCCCATAATTCTCTTTTGTTACACAGATGCTGAGGGATTTCTCTGGTGTTCTGCTTCAGCTTAGTTAGCCTGAGAAAAAGGACCAACCATAGCTAACACTGGCTGGAACTAAGCCTTTACTTTCTATCCCGGAACAGAGAATCAGAGAATATCAGACAGATGGTGGATCTCTAAAATCCTTCAATCCAACTTTGGAGTTAGAGGCAATGTTTACTGAGTACCTCAGTGCATATTCTGCAGAAAGAACATATGGTATGGGGTCAAATAATACCCACCTTACAGCTTGTGTGGATGTGGGAGGCAGAATAGTGACCTCCCAAAAAAGCCCCTATCTCAGTCACCAGAGCCTGGGTATGATGCTTTCCATGATAAAAAAAAAAAAAAAAAAAAAAAAAAAAACAAACAAACAAACAAAAAAAACAACAACAATAACAAAAAGACCCTACAGATGTGATTAAAAGAATTTTGAGATGGAGAGATTCTTCTGGATTATCCATGTGGATCCAGGGTTTACACAAGGGCCCTAACAAGTAAGAAAGGGACAGGAGAGTGAGAGACAGAGATATAACATTGGAAAGAAGCTTGAAACCATGAGGGGTGGAGGGACCACAGGCCAAGGGATGAATCGCAGAGCAGAGCGAAGCTGGGTGTGCTTGGATCAGGCTTCCTAGCCTCCAAGCCCTCCCACACCATTGAAGATGGTCTTGGTGCTTCCCAGAGGCCTTGACCCTCCACCTGCCTCCTGCTAATTTAGTCAGTGTCCTTTGCTCTCCTTCCCACCCCAGCTCCTCCTGTCCCAGATCCCCACGTCGTGCAATAAATTTCACCCAGGCACTGGCACTGCTGGCCATGATGCAGAGCAAAGGGTTCCTTTGTGGAATGAGGAATCCACAGAGCAGAGATCCAGCTCAGAGGACTGGACAGTCCTCAGTTCCACCACAGTTCTATCCTGGAACTTTCTACTCTGCCAGGCTTTTGCTTGGGAAGTAATCCCAAGCACTTATGGGCACTGTGCAGTACCTGTGGACACTGCTGTCCAGGGAACCCATGATTGTTGATGGACTGGTGGTATCATGGCAGGGTGGGAAAAGTTTTGGCTTTGGAACTGGACTGAACGGGGCCTTCCTGTTGATTCTGTCACTCAGGAACTATGTGGCTTTTGGAAAACTGCCTCACATGTTTGAGCCTGTTTCCACTTTTTTAACAAGCTTCCTAGACCTTGAGGATCCCACAGCCAGAAGAGGCTATAAGGTCAACTTAGCCCATGCAGCACTTGAACCCCAAAGATCTGAGGCTCAGAACCAGGAGGATGTGTTTCCTGAGAACACTGGGAGTGGGCTTCTTCCACAGGATGCTCTACTCACAGGATCAAATGTGACAAGGAGCAAACGCTGTGACAATGGTCATGTCACCAGGGGTCAGGGTTGGAGTTCCTTCTGGCTGTCCACAGCGAGGGTTTCTGGCTCTTGTTTGGGGCCATGGAACTACTAGCTCTGTCACCCATCTCCACTCTCATCTTCTGTTTGATTCTCTAGTTACAAGCACATAAAATGGCATAAAGACTTTTAAGATCAAGCATGAATGACACACGTTGGATTAACTGATAAACTCATAAAACAAGATTATTAAATGAAACATTAGAGAATGTAAAAATTCCCTAAGACCGTGTTTCCTGAACTTACCTTGGACTACAGTAGGTAAAATGTTTAAGGCAGCTCCTGTTTGGCAGAGAAAATGGAGCCTTGGGCGGTTGGAACGCTCCCACTCCTCTGCCTCCCTTCCCCCACCTCACCCAGGGCGGTGCAGTGAGCGGTCTCCCTCTCCCTGGGCAGCTCCACCTCTTTCCTGGGCTCCTTGATTTCCTTCTCCTCCCCTCCGGGTGGCTCCTCCCCTCCAGGTGGCTCCTCCCTAGTGCCCTCTCTCTCCAGTGCCTCACTAGGGACCTTGGAACAGGTCATCCAGCTGTATATTGTTATGCCTGCCCTGTGACAGGCCTGACCAGGACTCTGCTGGTACAACTTGCAGTGAATTCTTGCCATCACAGGTTGTCTTTGCTTCCATTTTGAATATGAATTTTACTTCCTCTTTCCAGAATTAGGGCTCAGTCACCATTGACACAGTTTGCAGTACTGTACCCTCTCCCAGTCCTTCAAAGTGGCTGATCCTGATGTCTTTGCCTCATACAACTTCTTCCTGGTAACCCCTCCGTAGGGGACAGCTACATGAAGCCTACTTGCTGGTCCCCACTGACCCTCACAGCCCACATGAACTCTGCAGGTATGTCATAATGACCTTCTCTCAGTCACTGTCTGCCCTCCTGCAAATCATGCCTGCCTGTTCATAGCCATAAATTAAAACTGTCCATGAAAAACACACTTGAATAACACCCTGACCTCCCCCAAGGCCTTGCTCATGAGCCCCTCTGTCTCTCACCATGTTCTGCCCTCCCTGATCTCTTTGTGACCTCCACGCATGCCCCAGGACCTGTAAGTCATAAAATCTTTCTTTCTCTCCTGTATCTCTCCTAATCATTTCCATCTTAAAGATCTTAAATTAAAACAAACTGCAAATTTGTGCTGGTTCTCAAGGAGTCTATATTCCAGAATGGAGAGAGAGCGCCAATTCTAAACAAGTCCACAAGATGCGAGGTACCATTGAGCAGAGCAAAGTGTCAAAGAGATCCTTAAAGCAGGGTTGGAGGGCACCAGCAGGGGGCTTCTGGTGGTGGTCATGATGGTCAGAGGAGGGTGGCTGCTGGGCCTGGGAAGGTCATGTTAGGTTAGGTAGTCTATGAAGGTCATGTTAGGTTAGGTAGTCTATCCACAAGAGTGTGATATTTGAGTAGAGAACTAAGTCATAAGGATCTAGACCTACCAAAATTTGTGAAGAGAGTATTGCAAGCACGGAAGCCACACACACACACAGGCCCTGAGGCTTCGCTGCCCTCTCTAGCGTTCTGGCCACTGCGAGTTGTGATTTACACCATCTACGTGGTTCTGTGAGGGACTGAGTCAAAGTTGTTGCAGGGGGAAGTCTGCCTGAGAAATCCTTCTAATAATTCACCTGGAGACAAATCCTCCTCTGGGGTCTTCTGCGAACCCCGACCTAACACTGAGTATAAATATCTCTTTCAAGGAGTTTTTATCTAAAGGAATGAAATTGGGGTCAAGATTATTAAAGTCCCACATGTAACTCAAACGCAACATTTCCAAAATGAACCCATTAACATTTTCTGTTCAAATTAGCTTCTCTTCCGATGCTGCCCTTCGGAGAGATGCTGCATTACTCATCCTGACAGAGCACAGGGCCCTGTGTCTCCCCCCAGTCCTCTCCACGCAGCTCAGATGTCCTTACTTCTTCTTCCTTTACATAACATGCATGGAGATCAGCAAGGGCCCCCCCAGGGAGCATTTGGGTGGCATTGGTGACAGGGGAACTACTGAGGCATGATCAACCTCATTCACTCAAAATAGAATTTAAAATCAGAGCCTTCGGACTTGTCTTTTGAGTCCTTTCCACTCTGCAGATGCACATATTGCCAAATGCATGCAGATTTTAAGCAAAAAGGGAAAGGGGAGGCTCTCTCCACCACCTGCTTGATGACTGTTACAAAGTGTGAGGAATCTCACATTCCTGTCCTTCCTCCAGGCTCCGAAGAAACAAGTATCATCGGTGGGGAAATTCCTAGAAGCTTAACAAAGAGCAAAGGCAATAGGTGAGATTTTGGAAGGGAAATTAATTAAGCTGAACTGAAATGAATGGTTTGGGTTTGGGATTCTGGGGGAGTTTGGACTAGAGAACTGGAACAGAGAAAGGAAGCACACTGGTAGGGAGCAGGCTCAGGGACCAAGATTAATTATCATTTGCCACCTAATTATGCAGTCAGAACCACTTCCCTGGCAGTGCCTCTGACACAGGGGACAGGGAAAGACAGGGAAAAGATAATAAAAGACTCCCCTCGGTCCTTTTCTGGTTATTATTTATCATTTTTATCTTTCTGAAGGAGCTGTTCTCTTTCAACTTGCTTCCTTCCTTCTTGTCAAATAACCAATTTACTTTCTTGTGATATGAATGTAAACATGCCAGGTGTATTCCCACCAGATATATGATTTAGACCAGGTGGAATTCTGGAACTCGTTATTCAATTTATTTATTTAGACTACCTACTGCGTGCAGGACATATCTTAAGACACTTCACTTTTGCTCATGGGTTCTACCGAGGGCCAATGTGGTCTGTCTTAAAGTCATTTACTTTGTTCACTAGGCCCAGCAACTAATATTAGCTCCATTTCATACATATCTAAACTGGGGTTAGACGGTTTAAGGACATTTTCTGGAGTCACATGACTAGTGAGTTAATGAATAGTCAGATATTCAAGGTCAGGCTTATGTGGCTTCTCCAATCACATATTGTTTTTATACTGATGAAGTCTGACCATGTTGATCCACCTAAGGAATCCCAACCACGTGATTAGGTTGATTTGGGACAAACATTTCAACATCATTTTCATGAAGTATTACAACAGAAGGGACAATGAGACATTTATATTCTGGGTCTCCTGGCTTCTACTAAAACTTCTTAGTGCATACTTTCTTTGAGGTTATCTCAAAATAATTTCAACGATGCTGCATGAAGCTCTTCCGGGCCCCAGCCTCTCTGGCTGTGCTGACTCACCAGTCCTCACTCGGCATCAACCCTGTCCTCATGCTTTATGGTTGAAACAAACTGGACCCACATTCCAGTGTCTGCTCTGATGGTGGTGACCACAGAGGTGTACTAAGAACAACGTGCAAAGACAAGAAGAAATGTTGTACCCAAAATAGTAAGTGAGGGATTGGATGTGGGCTCTCCAGCCCATATTGCTTGGGTTTGAATCCTGGCTTTGTAATATACAAGCTGAGTGAGCCTGGGACATTTACTTAACCTCTGCTTCAGTTTCCTTATTGGATGAACTGGGGAAAATAATAGTATATTTCTTATTTGATGAAGTGAAAAAAATACGCAAATTATCTGGGACAGAGTCTGGCACATGGTAATCGTTGCATAAGTATCAGTTTATTATTATTATTATTATTAATCAAACTGATTTGGGTCAGAGTCTTCTTTCAAATCCATGTCTTTTTTGTTAAGGTAGAAAGTTGTCATTGCCTCTGTCATCTCATTGATGTGAGAAATAAATATGACAAGCCAAATAAATACTAAGCTTAGGATTCGGCACATAATAATAATTTGTGAGCTATAAATTGCTATTCCTCTGAATAAGATCTCTATTCGTGAATCGTCCTCTCTTGCTTAAGATCCTTGAGATTTCCTTAGCTCTGAAGAGGCCTCAGCTCCTCTGAGGAGTTGCTCACGATCTAACCCCAGCTGGTTCCCTCTCACCGGGGCTCCTCTTTCATTGTGGCGGGATTCCATTTACATCCTGCTGTAGTTGCCCTGGGTGTGTGGTGGCCTGTGGGTGGACAAAGCTCATCAGCTCCATGATAGCCCTAAGTACCCACAGGTAGAAACATCATCTCTGCCCTCAAAGAGCTTGTGACAAATGGGCACATGTTAAGCTCATGGAAAATGGCTAGTAACCATTGGAAAGTTCCTAAGACTCCCCTGTGATGCAAACTCTAGGGGACACATCATTTGGGCCAATGCTTGGAGACTCTTTGAGGTACACTCATGTTTCCTGTACTCTGTTGAGCACCCAAGATACAGAAATTAATAATAAAGCACTTTGTTGTAAAATTGCTTAGTCTGTTCTGGCAAAACTATCATGCTTGCTCAGTTCCACCATATTGGGAGCCCAAGAGTGTGCTAAACATCATCACCAACAAAAATGACATGCTACCTAGCATTATGACACATTCTAGTGAAGAGGACCGTGGGGGTCAACACAGAAAACTCCCTGTAGTAACATACATAATGATAATGAAACACAGCAGTGGGTAGAATCCCAGGAGAGGAGGCCGGGGAGCTGCTTTAGACTGAGTGGACAGGGAAGGCCCTCTAAACAGGTGACAGGTGACATAGGGAGGATTTGGGGCTTCAATGCTGAGGAGTCACCTGTTAGGAGAGATAACAGGTACAGGAAACATCGAAGATAAAGACTCCCAGGTTGAAATTGCCTTGTACGTATTTTGAGAGTGATTCTAAGCCCAGCAGAGCATGGTGCAAGGGAACTTAGGGCAGGAAAGAGTTTCTAGAGGATGGAGCAATTGTCTCCAGCAGTGGTCAGTTAACTTTCCCAGAAGGATGAGGAGGAAATACTTTAGGTTCTGGGTCCAGACAGTATTTGTTACAATTACTCCATGCTGCTGGAATAGTACAAAACAGCCCCAAACAATGCATAATGAATGGACGTGGCTGCAACCCACCGAAACTCTACTCTTAGAAGCAGACACAGGACTGCATTTGCTGGCAGCCTGTAGTTTGCCAATTTGTCATTTACAATGTTAGATGAAGGACTTACAGGTGCTCTGGTGGACATTGCTTTCCCTGGGACCATGCTGTATTAGTCAGCTTTCTGTGCCTGTGATTGGAATACAGACAAGAACAACTTAGAGGAGGAAAAGTCGCTTTTGGGCTCATGGTTCATAAGTTCAGTCCATGGTAAGCTGACTCCATTGCTTTGGGGCTGAGGTGAGGCAGAACATCATGGATGAAGAGTGTGGGGAAGAAAGCTTCTCAGCTCTTGGCACCAGGGAAGCAGAGAGCTCTAGCAGCCAGGGACAAAACATATAATCCCTAGGACTTGCCCCTAGTGACACACTACCTCCAGCCAAGCCTACCTGCCCACACTTACCACCCAGTAAAGTAGTCCTCTCAAATCATTCACCCACCAGGTGGACTCATCCACTGATTAAGTTACAGCTCCCATATCTAATCATCTCACCCGTGAACATCCTGCATTGACACAGGAACTTTGGGGACACCTCATATCTAGACTGTAACACATGCTAATGTGCCTTATATCATATGCCCCTGTTACAATGTTGTGTTAGCATTGGGAGGTCTCTGGACTTCTTCCTCTTGAACCCGGATGGGTCTGGGAGGCAGCGAAGGCCTTGCACCATGACTTCTAAGGCTAAATCATCAAAGACGAGGCAACTTCCGGATGTCTGCCTTTGGACAGGCACCTTGGGCGTCATGAACTTATGTGTAAAAATTTCAGGAACGGCAAAACTGCCATGCGGTAGGCTCACGTGAAGAAAGCGCACGAGTCCCAGCCCGCGCTGCAGCCTTCCCAACCCTGTGCCACCAGTTCGCATGAGTGACCTTTGAGATGGTCCCAGCTCACTGCTTTCCATATGCTCCTGCTGAAGCTGATGGAGCAGAGACAGGCTCAGGCCTGCTGTGATTTCAGACCCACGAGCAAAGTGAAGGCTTAGGTTGTTTTAGTCGCTTGTTTTGAAATAGTTTGTTATAAAGCAATTGATAGCTAATACCCATGTTTTAAAATTATTGTTTGATAGCATTTTCTTTCAGTATCTTTAAGATATATTAGTTTTGTTTTTTTTTTTTTTTTTTTTTTTTTTTTTTTTGGCAGTACTAGGGTACTGGAGATTGAACCCAGGGCCTTGTGCTTGTGAGGCAAACACTCTACCAACTGAGCTATATCCCCAGCCCAAGAGATATTATGTATTATCTCCATTTTACATGGAAACCCAAGTTGAGAGAGAAAGAGAGAGAGAGAGAAAAATGAATGCAGTTAGAATTCTAAGAAGTTAAGAGGTTATTATTTTTGTTTTGTTTTTTGATACCAGGAATGCTTAACTACTGAGCCCAGTCTCCTACCCACTTTTTTTTGAGATAGGGTCTCACTGAATTGCTGAGGACCTAGCTAAGTTGCTGAGGCTGGCTTTGAACTTGTGATCCTCCTGCCTCAGCCCCGAGTCTCTGGAATTACAGGCTTGCACCACTTCAACTGAGGTTGTCCTCTTCACAGAACAATGACATCAATGACTAGCTACCTTCAAATTAGGTCCTTTTTTACTATCTTCCAACTGTTTTGTTTTTCAGAGTTGAAACTTCATTTGAGTTTTAAAAATCTTCTCTATATTTTTCCTCAGTTTTATTTATTTATTTCGCTGCTGCTTGAAGGGTTTGTAACTGCTCATAGGATCATTGTTATAATAACTGCCTTTAGATCATTGGTCTATAATTTCAATGTCTGTGTCACTGCACTGTATTTGCATTTTCTCATTCAAGTTGAGAGTTTTTCTGTTTCTTAGTGTGTTGTGTAATTTGGACTGCATACTGAACATTTGGAGTATTCAGTTATAAGACTCTTCTGCTTAGCTAAATCTTGGTTTAGCAGGTAGCTAATCTATTTTGGCTCAGAATTCATGTCCTGGCTCCCTTTTGTGATTCTAGTATCGATTTAGGGTTTCAAGACTCTAAAGTGCTCTTCTGGTCTGCTCATCTGTGTGTCAGCCTGGTGACAGCATTCTATCCCGCAGAGTCCTTGTGCCCCAGACAGAGGGACAGTACGACTTAGTTCCCGCAGGGTGGGGCATAGGTCAGAATGTGACCCACGGGCTTCACTCAGGAGTGCAGTTTTGTTCCTTCTCAAGTCCCAAGATTCCTAGCCCAGTACCCTTTTCTCCACCTTTTGGCATCTTCTAGTAGATGACATTCATTTTGTCAATTTTTAAAAATTGTGATTAGCAGAAGGAATACAATGGAGCATGTTTATCACACATTCAGAACCAGAAGTCCCTTTTTCATTCTGAAGCTTCTGCTTCTCCCAGGGTTTCACACTGGCTCCGAGTCTTGGATATTTGAAGCAGCTTGGGTCCTGCCCAATTTTGAATTGTATTCTGGACATTCAAACACAATTCTTTTGTTGTTCTCGTCCTTCAATTTTCCCATTTTGCTCTGTATAGCACTGTGTCACGGTAACAGTCAGAATATTTTCTTGCTCCTCTGGGGTCCTTTCCTTGTCCGTGACAGCCTGTCTCTACCCCAGTGGAACACTACCACTAGTCATATTCAAACCAGGGACAATCCACTCGAGCGTGGACCACGGTGTGTTTTAGTAAGATGAATGAACGGGGCTTTCTCTTCTGGACTGCTGTGGGCCAGCGCACTGTTCAGGAAGTGAGGGCCTCCGCGTCTCCTGTCTTTCTTCTCCCTCTTCAGTGCACCTGGCCTCATAGGTAAGTGACGCAGGGATTAGAGGGGGAGCAGGTCCAGTCATCTGTCTGCATTTCTGTCTATCTTGTTTCTGTGTGTGTCTTTCGCCCTCGTTTGAATCTTTCTTGCAGGTAATTGCAGTGAGAAGGGCTGGGTTTGTTCCCAGGTGGAAGAAGGTGTTGCGTTTGGCCTCTCTGTTCCTCTTCCCGTCACCTAGAACGGGTTTAGACATCAAGGGAAGCAAAACAGAGTCAGGACACTGGAGCGCCACCTCTCCCTTTGGTCCAGAAGGGATCCCAGTTAACTGTAGTGAGGTCAGGACTTCGGTGACAGCTCTGCCCCACCCCAGCCCCAGGACAACTGTTTTACTCAGCTATTTACTCAGCTGCTGTGACTAAATACCCAGCCAGCACAACTGTAAAGGAGGAGAGGTTTATTTGAGGGCTCACGGTTTCAGAGGTCTGAGTCCATCGAAGGCTGGCTCCATTCCTCGTGGCTGGAGGTGAGGCTGAGCATCATGGTGGGAGAGGGTGGGGGAGGGAAGCAGCTCACATGGTGATCAGAAGCAGAGAGTTTCCATCTCCAGGTACCAAATATATACCCAAAGCCACACCTCAATTCCCTCCTCCTCCAGCCACACCTACCACGAGAGTTACCACTCAGTCCCCATCAGGGAATTAAATCGCTGATTGGGTTAAGACTCTTACAACCCAATCATCTCTCCTCTGAACCTTCCTGCATTGTCTCACAAGGTGAGCTTTTGGGGGACACCTCACATCCACATCGTAACACCAACCCTACCCAACCTGTATGTGTGTACGTGTGTGGTGTCTGTAGTGTATTTTGTGCTGCTGTAACAGACTATATGGGTAATGTAAAATGAGTGCAAATTCATTAATTTACACTTCTACAGGCTGAGAAGTCCAAAGTCAAGGGTCAACATCTGGCTAGGGCTTTCTTGCCACATTGTTACATCTGGCTAGGGCTTTCTTGCCACATTGTTACACAGCAGAAAGCAGAGAGCAAAGGGGAGGAGGAGGAGGAGGCTAAGGACAGGGGAGGTGGGGGAGGAGGGAGAACTCCCTTTGTAATAATGACAGAAGCATTAGTTTGTTTTAGTCAGCTATTTCACTGCTGTAACTAAATGATCTGACCAGCACAATTATAGAGGAGGAAAGGTTTATTTGAGGGCTCATGGTTTCAGAGGTCTTAGTCCATAGATGGCCGGCCCCATTCCATGGGGCTTGAGGTGAGACTGAACATCACAGTAGAAGAGAGTGGCAGAGGGAAGCAGCTCACATCACAGTGATCAAGAAGCAAAGAGAGAGACTCCACTCTCCAGATACCATGTGTCTACCCCGAAGCCACGCCCAAGTCCAATCTCCTCCAGCCACACCTACCACTTCAATTAATCCCACCTGCGATTAATTCACTGGGTTAATACTCTTACCACCTGATCATTTCTCCTCTGAACCTTCCTGCATTCTATCACATGTGAGCTTTTGGGGGACACCTCATATCCAAACTATAACAGGGTGAAGCCTGCAGGACCCAAGCACTTCTTAAAGGTCTCACCACAATGGCAACTGAATTTCCACATGCACTTTGGAAGGGACAAGCACTCCAACCAGAGCAGTGTGTGCGTTCTTGTATCTCCCTATACCCCTGGGAGGAGTGTGTTCAGTCAGCAGGAAGGAAGGGAATGGTAAGTTAAGCTACTGTAGGAGAACATTCTAGAGCAGTGGTTTACCAATCTTGAGCCCCTGACTGCCCAGGGGTCTCCTGTTATTAACACCAGAGAAAAAGTCAAATGGCAGTGCAAGGACTTCGCTGTTTCTACTTTTATCTGAGGGTAACGCGTGTGTCTTAAAATCACAGGCTGTGAACCTGGGCATCCTCTGAGATGTTCCCAGAAGTCGAGGAGTCTTTGTCCTGCCCGACACCTTGTCTGTTTGACATCTCTCTCTTCCTCTTTCTTCTTCTTCTCTCCAGCCTGTTATGTGGAGGCCCCTCACAACTGACTGCAGACACAGATCTTCCTAAAATGAAAGATGGTTCCTATTTTTTGATTTTTATTTCTTTTTAATTGTTAAATACGATGTGTGTATTTATGGCAAGCAGCATGATGCTCTGAGATGTGTATGCTTTGTACAAAGACTAAGCCAAGCTAATTAACACATCCCTTCCCTCACATACTTACCGTTTTTGAGCGCGTGTGTGGCTAGAATACTTAAAATCTCCCCCCCTTAGCGATTTCCAAGCATATAGTACGTTGCTATTAACTACAGCCACCTTGGAGTATAATAGATCCCCTGAGCTGATTCCTTTACCCAACTGCTACTTCCTGTTCTTTGACTGACATCTTCCCAACCTCCCTGCCGGCCAGCCCCTGGTAACTAACTGCCATTCTCTTTTACCGAGGAACTGGGTTCTGCGAATCATTCACCCATTTGTTTTATATTCCTTTGTTACAAAAGCTCAGGCCCAAAGTCAGCCTGCGGGATTTGAGGAAGGTAGACCCTAACCTCTGCCCTCTGCCCACTGCGCACTATAAAAAACTGGGAGCACATTTTTTTTTTCTTTTTTTTGGCAGTTTTCCAGAGGTAGGAAGGAGACCGCTACTTCATGGGACTGGGTCCCAGGAAGTGGAAACTTCCCACCCTTTGCGCATGGAAGATGGATGTTTCTGACCCTTTTCCACCAGTGAAGTCAAACTGGGGTGGGGGGTCTGGGTTCCGAGGTGAGTGGCTTCATTCTCCTTCTAGGTTAGATCAAGGGCTACAACGTAGACCTTATTATTCAATCCACCCGCTCTACCTTTCTCAATGCATCTCAGGAAAATGCAGTTCATTCACTCAGCCCAGTTAAGCTGAGTTGAAAATTTTGAAAAGAAAAGAAAAAAAGCAATCCAAGTTTTGTTTTCCACTTCCCCCACCCCGCTCTGCACCCCGGTCCTCTGCCAGCTTCGTTCCCCAGCTTCCCTTTAACAGAGCTTGATTTAGCAGGAAAACAGTGGGTTCATTTACGCAGCAAGGAAGCACGTTTCATGTTTGAGCTTTGAAATGAAAATTGTCTTTGGGCAAGCTTCTCTGCAGCGCCATCTGAGAGCAGCAGGGCTGTCATCGTGACCATGGACTTGGGGGAGGGAAGGCAGACTTTGGAAGGCAGCAATGTTTCTCCCTGAATAGGATCTTGGACTGGCAAAGAGCAGAAACCAAAGGGGATGGGAATTCTGTGCTCCGATGGATCTGGTGTGGTATGTCTGATTTTACAGCCTATAAATGTGAAACAAACCCCCAACCCCCGCATCTCCCTTCAATAGACCTTGGGTACAAATATGACCACAGATCCCCACTTCGATGTGAGATCTACTTTAGGGTGAGGCATGCCTATAGACAACCTTAAGGTAAAAGGTGGAGGTGGGAACAGACGCTTCCCCCCAAGAAGGGTTGAGTTACTTCAAAACATTTTATCCTCAGCTTTTAAGCTTCTGCTTTTGAGTAGGATGGATTCACAGGTGACGATGCATACTCCCTCTGCTCTTGGGATTCATAACCTGATGAGAGAGGTAGTTACGGAAATGAATAGTTGTCATGAACACGGCACTCGGTGATAAATGATCGGCCCCAATGCCAACACAGACTGTGCAGGAGGACAGCTGGTGTGTGAGAAATGCCCGGTCCACTCCACATCTGGATTAATGTGGTGCTGTGTCTGGCACCTTGTTTTATCACTCAGAAACCCAGTTTTCCCCTTTGTAAAATAACAATAGCACTTTCTCACTTTGCAAAATAAAGTGATGCTACAAAAATCAAGCAGTTGGTATGCATCAGAAACGTGCAATGAATGCTCAAAAGCTGATACTTCTACATCCATAACTTTGGAATCGTGGAAGGAAAGGAAGGAAGCTCTGATGGAGGTGATCGAGGCTGGCAGGCAGTGACTCTGGAGGAGGGTTATGCTTCTGGACTGAGGCTGCAGGAAAAGGCAACTCAGTTGCTGGAGGAAGCAGTCATGAAGAGGAAACAGACACAATGTTTCCCGTGGACTGACGGTGCAGTAGAGACTCTTGTAAAAACAGGATGGAGCTAACTGGCAGAGGATTTTGAGTGCCCGCTGAAGAATATGCACTTGATTGAACAGACAATAGGAAGCCATTGCAGGCATTTGAGTAGGAAAATGACAGACTGAGAGTTTTGCCTCCTGAACAAGCTCATGCATGTTCAGAGCTCCACGTACAGAGGAGGCAGTGGGTAGGGGGGTAGAGTGGAGGACAGGGCTGGGCAGGGCTCAATGCCCTGTGGGAGTATGCCCAGTGATGGGGGAGGTTAGAAATCAGAAATGTGACTGGTTTGGATTTTAGGGGGAAATTGTTAATTCTGGGCAGGAAGATTTGAATGTAAAAGCTAATAATCAAGATGAGGATCGGGGGGAGATGGAATGTTCTTTCTTGTCTGCTTCACACCCGGACACCCGGAGTGTGGCTCCAGTAAATCATTCTGCAGAGGCAATCAGCACACCTGTTAAGTGAGCCTTGGCATTTAATTGGCATTATCGGGCCCCACGTACAGAGGCAGACAATGGATGTCACTGGCTTGTGAGCAGCACACATTTGCATTTCATAGATGGTCGGGAGGGAGCTAATCAAGTGCTCTGCAGCTTCCCCAGGGAGGGCACATCTGGATGGCACAATGAGTTCCTTGCCTCCTGCAGTCAGAGGAGTGAGAGTACTCAAGGGCAACCAGGACCTTCATGCCACGCTCAGGTGACCCTGCAGGCTGCTTGTTTGGCCAATAATAAAGGAGCCTGAGTAGAAGACCCTGATGGAGCCTGTCAGGGTTGTGAGCAGGGAGAGCACCAGGTGAGGGGCTGCAAGCTTGCTTTGCTCTGGTGATGATACTCACTGCACCCTCAGGCTTGGCCATCTGCCTTTGGTGTGTATCACCTTATTTTCCTGGAAAAATGACTCCACCAGTAAAGAATCCAAGTGCGATCATTGCGGACAATCTGGTTTGGTCAAGCTGATTATCATCCATGAGATGCTTATTGACCACCTCAATGATCCAGGCCCCAGGATAAGTTCTAGGCACTGGAGTACAAGGTTTAGTAAGGTGCTGTTGCATTTTCAAGACTCTCACAGTATAATGGGACCAATACCTAAACAACCATAGTGCGTCAATTCAAGTGCCGAAGGTGCTATGAGAGAAGTAATTGCAAAGCGTGAGAGATGCCTGGCTGGAGAAGGGCCATTTAAGATGCGTCTTGGGACACCATGAGGGTTTGCTATCTGGACAGAAGGGGACCAGCATTTTAAGTAGAGACAACACATTCTAAAAACCAGAGATGTCCAAGGTATGCCCTGTTGGAAAGAATAAGTTGTCGCTGTGTTGAAGGATTTAGTGGGAGAAGGATTTGGACATTTTCTGGGTCTAGGTGATCAGGGTCAGGAACCCTCAGGTTAACCCCATCAGTAACATCTGAAATCTCTTCAATCAGGATTAATTTTTGATAGGACTCAGTCAATAACACAGTATTGGACACTTGCTCTGGGAAAAGGCCCTTGAAAGACAGAGAGAAGAGTCTGATGTACAATCCCCACATTAGACTCCCTGCAAAGGAACAGAGGTGATAGAAGTGAGCAAACTCAAAGCCACCCATATGCATCTGTACTCTCATCACATCAATGGCAGACTTAACGAAGCCTGAGGTGTGCTGAGGTTCAAAAAGACAACAGAGTAATACTCTTGCCGACAGAGCTCAGGGTCAGTCCAATAGACTGCTACCAGCTGGTGGGACAGGCTACTACCTGGATAGGTGCAGGGCCTATTCAAGGACAGATCTAGAGTAAAGATTGGCCAAGGACAGCTTCTAGGAGGAACTGGGAACAGAGTGTGCCCCCAGAGTAGGACTAAGTGAAGCCAAGAGGGACAGAAGAGAGTGTGTATGCGTGTGTCCCAGAGGGTTCAGAGAGCCTGATGTGAAGAGGAGCCATGAGTACAGAGGAGCTGAGGTCACAGGAGGTGAGCACGAGTGAGCGAGAGAAGCAGGCGTGGCGTGGGCAGCTAGACCGGCCGGGCCTTCACCTGGTGCTGGGCTCCGGGGAGGAGCGTCTGGAGCACAGATGGAGTCTCCCTGGGGACATGCCCAGATGCTGGGCAAATCAGAGACAGAAGAGGTTTTCCTTGGAAAGGTGAAACCTTTAAAAATGACTTTTCATTTTATTCTAAAGTCTGCCTGCAGAGGGTCCCAGTTCAGGAAAGAGGAGGGGACAGGAAATTTTTATCACCAAATAATTTTTCTGCTGCCCATTTCAGGAGCAGTTTCTTTGAGACCTTGAGAAATGTTCAGAGTCTGGGGCTCACTGGAGGGCCGAAGCCCCACCCCTGTGAAGTGAGACTCTGTCTTCCTGCAGGTAAAGGTGAGCCCTCTGGCAGCTGGGGGTCTGGGTCTGATTGGAAATTGGAGGACATGCAGAGGGACGATCTGGACGTCTCGGGCATCAGCCACCCAGGCTCAGAGAGACACTGTCAACGGCTGTTTCCCGACAGTCCTTCAGACCTGTCTCAGTAACCAGCCAATGGGGTTTGTTCCTGCTGCAGTAATAATCAACTCAGGGCCTCGGAGGTTGGTGGCAGAGGGGTTTATTAAAGAATGAAATCCTATGGGTGTGCTCCAGCCTGGAATCTCAGCAACTTGATTTGGGAGGCTGAGACAGAAGGATTGCAACTTCTAGGCCAGCCTTGGCAACATAGCACGACCCCGTCTCAAAACAAAACATGGCAAGGACTGGGGATGTATTTCAGTGGTAGAGTGCATCTCGGTTCCATCCCCAGCCCTTGAAAAGAAAGAAGGAAGCCCCACAGAGATTCCAGTCCTTCTGTGATGGGCTGACAGACCTGGCTCCATGAGAATGTTATAGGCCAGAGTCTAAGGGAAATGACTAAACAGACTCCATTTTGCTCTGAGACTCCATGTTATGTAGGAAATAAGCTTCTCCCATGGGAACACCCCGCCTCTGTGCCCATCATCAGTTACTGAGTGTGACATGTTTAACAATATAGAATGATAATTCCTATGTAAAGAAAAATTGCTCTCTTTTGCTCCCTATTGCTCCTAAACAATGTGCCATGTGAACAGTGATTGTGTGGATGTTAGCAACCATTCTTTAGTTTGTACTTAGGTAAGGATCAGTTTGACCCACTTCCCCCTCTGTTGATGATCTCATGATGTTAATGTGTAATTTCAAATCATAGCAACAGACACTTATGATTGATGTGATTTTTGGTATAAGAACCCCTACAACCCTGTGGTCGGGGCTGTTCTCCCAACAGCCATTTTTTGGGGCATTGTGTGAGACAGTCAGGGGCCGGCTTAATAAAGACTCTCAAATTTGGACTTCTCTGTGGCGATCAGTCTGTTCTTAAGTTGCACCCCATAACACTTTCTTGTCTCTCAAACATTTTGAGGACCCCAGCAGTAGTAGAGTTGGCCCCGTCGGCTCAAGTCAGAGCGCCTGGGTCGGGCCTTGTGTTCTGTCAGCGATGGAAACTCTCAGACCTTGCTGTCTCTTTGTATTTCATTTTGATTGCTGTAACACGCACTGCAAACTTAATAGTTTAAAACAACTGGAATGTATTCCCTTACGGTTCTGGAAGTCGGAAACCTGAAATCAATGTCCTCGGCCAAAACCGAGGTGTCGGCAGGGCTGGGTCCCCTCCAGATGCCAGGGGAGCTTGGGCTCCTCGCCTCCTCCGGCTGCCGGCTCTCCTTGACCTGTGGTCGCACTACTGCAGCGTTCCAGACCCGATCTCCAAGTCGCCCTCTGCTCCGTCGTCTTCACTTCCTTCTCCTCTGTATGCAGTCAGATCTCCCTATTCCCCCTCTGGTAAGGATAGATGCTAAGTGCACTTCATACCCATCTGGATAAACCAGGATGATCCAGCACCCTCAAGATTCTTCATATAATCACGTGTGTGCAACCTTCTTTTGCCCTAGAAGATAGTCTTCACAGGCTCTAGGGATGAGACTGTGGATGCCTTCCTCCACCTACTGCAGTGTCCTCAAATGGAAAACAGGCCTCGTCCCAGTATTACCACTCTGAGTACTGGTGTGGATTAAAGATGCCACTTTCCAAAACACACACCGCACACACACACACATGCACACACACACACACAGAGGCATACATGCACACACACAGACATACACACACACATTCATGCACATAGGATAGAAGCCACATGGTAAAGGATCAGTACAGTTACATATTATCAATGACTGAATTTTTGATAAAACCATCTCTTTTCCCTTCTCTACCAGGTTCCCAGGGGCCTCTCTCTTTCTGTTGTTTCTACCCTGTTTTCAGAATCCCTCTTCTCAGCAACCTAACCAGTCTTATGATAACACAATTCTCCTACTTCCTACTTTTGCTCAAGAAGTTCTTTCTGTTGGGGGCTGTGCCATGTTGGCAGCGCCAGGATGGTGCCTGATCACATCGGCAGTGAGGAGGTTAATTGACATAAGCACACTCAGGTGATTTTCTCGTCCACGCACACAATGTATGCGTATGTGTTCTCGAGCACTAATTGCCTGCTCCAGCGTCTCCCCTAATCTTTGCGTAAGAGGCGTGGCCCTGCTCTCCGTGTCCTGGAGGTGATATAAGCTTAGGCAGCGCGAGACAGAGATATAGCAGCCATTAGAAGCAACCAGAGGGAAAGGCCCGCGGCGCAGCAGTAGCCAGAGAAGAAGACACGCCACAGCAGCCATTAGAAGCAGCCAGAGGGAAAAACACAGCAGCGAGTAGGGGCAGCTGCGGAAGGCAGATTGTGGAACGGAGAACTGAGACGCATCACTAGGGGACCTTAGGTAGACACACCCTTAGTTCACAGGATGCAGGACTTTAAGGCGTGGCAGGCCTCTCTCCTTCTAAGCTCTAAGAAAAGCCTGTCTTTCTTTCAAAGTTTCTCTCTTAAGCAAAGTTTCTTTCTCTCTGATAAGCGGGGTCTCTCTCTCTCTCCTCTCAAAAGCAAGTAACAAGCAAGAAACAAAGTCTCTCTCTCTCTCTTCTCTCAAAGCAAGTAAACCTCATTTCCTCTATCCTCTATAAACAAGCAAGAAAGCAGTGCACCAAAGAGAAAGATAGAAGTGCCTCAGTTTCCACTCCACCACCCATAAGACCCGTGCAAGTTGTTGCTGCAGGCGGTGACAAATATCCATGGATTTTGGAGCTGCAAAGAGCCAGGGACACTTTCTACAAGAAATTGAGCTCTCTTTTCTCAGGAGTGGGTTGTAAAGGTAGAAGGCAGAAGAGTAGAGAGTTGTGAACCAGGAAGGGAAGAAGGAAACCCTGAATCCACACACATGGATACTTCTTTTCTCCTGAGAACTCTTCCTTGCCTCCTCATTCATGGACACAGAATCTCCCTCTTCCCATGTAGGAACCTGGATGCATCTATGCCTCCTCCCCTCTCCTATGCCTCTCTTGACTGCAGCTTCACCCTCTCCATCCCTCCAGCCCAGGTGCAGAGCAGGCCCCCTCAGAAAGGTCTCTATTGGGCCCTGATCTCCAATTCCACTGCCGTGGTCTTAGTGAGACCCTTGTGGTCACAACTGCTCATGCTGATGACAAAATGGTAACTGGAATCCTGCTTCCCATTCTTCCCAGCCTGCCCATCTGCCAGGCCTCATTTTTGTTTGTTATTTTCTCCTTTACAGAAAGTAGGACGTGTTGAGATAGGAACATGCTGTTTGGACTGAGATAGGTGAAGATGGAAGCTCTGGCTCTGCTGTTTTGAGCTGGAGATAATTAATCTTCCTGAGCCTTGAGGACAGCTTAAAAGAGCTTTCACGGGAAAATCGTACAGAAGAGCAGACACAAAGCACGAGCTTGGTGTCTAGCATGTGGCAGATGCAAAATAGACCAGTTCTCTTCCTCAAGTGCTGCAAAACAGAACCATCATGTCCCATCCCTACAGCCAGATCCTGCCCAGGCACTGCAACTCCTGTTCCTTATGTCCTTGGAAGCACTCCTCTCTGTGGGGACACTTCAGCCAGCTCACAGCCACAGGGCTCTTTCTTGGCTTATATAACCTCTTGACCCTACTTCTCCTATGAATCTCCATCTCACTTTTAGGCTCCCCATTTGCTTCAGATCTTGAGAATGTCGTCTATTCTGTTTCCAATTCCTCTCTTCCTCTTTTTCTTTAAAGCCAGTCATACCAGACTTTCTTCCCCACCTCTCTGTGGGACCCTCTCACTCCAGGGCTACCACTGACTTACAAATTGCTAAATCTAGTGGTCAGTTCTTGAGCATCATTTCCACCCACCTTTGATATACTTTCTTTAGGATTCTCAGGACAATAAAATCCCTTGCTACATTCTGGATACTAATTTTTACCAGATGTAAAGTGTACAAATATTTCCTTCCATTCATCTTTTCACTATTTAACAATGTCTCATGATGCACCATGGTCTTGATTTTGATGAAGCCCATTTTGCCCCTTTGTTTTTCTTTTGTTGCCTCTGGCTTTTGATGTCACATCCATGACATTGTTGCCAAATCCAATTCCATTTAGATTTTCCGCAATATTTTCTCAGAGTTTTATAGTTTTAGCTCTTAAGTTTAGGTATTTGCTTGATTTTTGCATTATTTTTTATTTCTGTTGTAAGAGTAAAGTTAATCCAAAAGCCCACATGTTCTTTTTCATATTTTCCTGGCACCATTTGTTGAAATCTGTCTTTCTCCCTTTGAATTGGCTTGGTACCCTTAAGCAAAAAAAAAAAAAATAAAATAAAAATAAAATAAAATAAAACAATCCATCAGAACATTGGTAAAGTATCTGAACAGACATTTCTCCAAAGAAGGTATGCAAATGGCCAATACCAATGTGAAAAATTGTTCAATATCATCAATCAGAGGAGTGTAAACCAAAACAATGAAATCCCACTTACTCCTACTAGGATAGTCATGATTTTTGAATGAAAAAAGGGGAAAAATACCCAGTGTCAGTGAGGATGTAGAGAAATTAAAAAATGTATGTTGGTGGTGGGAATATAAAGTGGAGCAGCCATTGTGGAAAACAGCTTTGTGGACAATGAAAGCACTAGGCATGAAAATGCCTCAGGACCCAGCAATTTGCTTATATATCAAATTCCCATAAACAGAAGAAATGAAAACATGGACTCAAACCAGCTCTTGTACCTGATATTCATAGCAGCATTATTCACAGTAACCAAAATGTAGAAATGTGTATATGTATATATAAATTTTTTCCCAACTTTTAGTTTTCTGTTGCATGTATATAGGTATATATCATTTATACATATATCATACCTACATACATGCAATGGAATCTTATTAACCAGTAGAAAAGAATGAAATAGTCATGTATACTACAGCAAGATGGACCTTAAATAAATACAGTAGGACAAACATTATATGCCACTACTTACATGAAGTCCTAGAATACACAGATCATGGAGACAAAAGGTAGAGTTCAGGTTATCTGGGGATAAAGGGAGGTGGAAAGAGGCAGTTACTCTTCATTTGGTACAGAGCTTTGGTTGCGGGTAATTTAACAAGTTTGGGGCATAGATAATGGTGATGGTTACATAATATTGTGAATATGTTTAATGCCACTGAATCATACAATTATTACATATTATGATAAATATAATATTATGTATATTTTAATACAATAACAACAACAAAATGAATCAACTTGATTTTCTTCCTCCCTGTCTGGTCGTTCTTTCTTAGTTTCATTTACTGGTGTCTCAACTTCCTGACTTCCCCTGAAGCCACCCTAGATTCCATGCATATCTATCTTTTCTTCCCTTGCCAATACACTTCCTTGATGTTCTTGTCCAAAATTGGCTTTGAGCACTATATCATTATGCTGAAGGCTCCAGACCTCTCTCTCAGATTTCTTATTCAATAGCCAAGTGTTTATTTCACATGTCTCTTTGGAAGTCTTTTTGTTTCTAAGCTTCTCATAAGAATATATTTCTTTTTTTTTAAATTTTTTATTTTTACAGACTGCATTTTGATTCATTGTACACAAATGGGGTACAACTTTTCGTTTCTATGGTTGTGCAAAATTTAAATTTGAACCATTCATGTAATCATACATGTACATAGGGTAATGATGTCTGTCTCATTCCACCATCTTCCATAGCCCACCCCCTCCCTCCTCTCATTTCCCTCTACATAATCCAAAGTTCGGAACTCTTATAGACAACTCAAGACATTCCCTTTACCTCCTCACTCCACCTGCCATCACGATCTGCTCTGTTCTGTCAGCTTTCCATCTCACAGGATGATAATCCTTCCTTCCACTTTCTAAATTTAAATTCTTTCCTACCCAACCTGCCAGGACATCCTGTCTGGCTTCAGCAAACATGTCTGTGCTCTCCCAGCACACTGTGTACACTGTCAATGTGGTAATTATCACACTTTTGCTGGTTTGCATCTTTACCTGTGCCTCCATTTCTTTCCAGCTTAGTTGCACTATCAACTCCTTGAAGCCAGATACCTGCTCATTGTGTATCCTAAGAATCTGGCTAACATTTGGTATAATAACTGTAGAGTAAATGAATGAAAAATTTAGGGCACTAGGATCATGGTTCATCATTTAAAAAATGTGATCCTTTAAAGGTAATCAATATATGCATTAAACACAAGAAAATAAAAAAAACTAGGTGAAAAATGCATAAAGATTTGCCACTCTAGTTTTGATCCAGAGTTGGAGGTAGTGGTTTTTTAACAGTATTTGATGAAACAGAAAGGAGAGGAAGGATATGCTAGTTTTAAACCTCACTAGGAGAACCTTAGGACATAGCCAGGGTGGGGATTGCACTGTATATGCAATGAGAAGACCTGAGCTCTCAATCAAATCAAGTCCCTGTCAGGGAGACATGGAATTGAATCTTAGCCTCATGATTTAACAGATCAGGACTTTGCCCAAGTTTCTAATCTCCCTGAACTGAAGCTTCTTCATCTGTGAAATGAGCATAATAAATACTGATCTCAAAGAGTTATTCTGAACATCAAGTAGGAGAGACCTGGTTCATCTTTAGCCCTGGAAAACTGGTAACTATCCTTATTAGACTCAAGGAATTTTTTCAGAAACAAGAAATGACTGCCCACTGAGAACCCGTGTCTCTGAGGTGTTATGATTTTTCATAATTCTCTGAATTCTTATTTAAATGTGTGCATGAATGCATGCATGTGTCAGGTGAAGGCATGCATATGCATGTTTGTGTTGGGGGGTTGGAGAGGACAGAGCATGCTTGACCAAAAGTCTTACCATACAGCCATGGAACCATGTATGGCCATAAAGATTCAGGCTGACTTCCTCAACCCACCTGCTTGACATCCTGCCCAACATCATTCACATCAAGTCTATTGGACTCTGGTTTGCTCTTTGCCAGACACTATTACTAGAGAAATCCAAATAAGTGTGATGGTTGGGTTGGTGACAAGTCAGCATATATGTTTTTTAATCTCAACTTTGAGTTCTACCCACAGCTTGGCATTCTGTGCTCTCTTTTGATTTGTGTTGCTTTGAATGATTCCACCCAGAATACTAGCAAGAGTTACAGAACTGAGCAGCCCTGCTTCTTCCATGTGTGTCCTTTAAAGACAACATGTGGGAAGCTATGTCATTAGCACTCACAGTGTGCCTCTGCTGTGCTCCTTGCCCATAGGGCCCGAGTCCTGACCCTCTGCCAAAGTCTCCAGCGTGACAGCAACTCAACTGAACTGACCAGGTAATGTGCCCTTCTTCTCACTTCTCCATTCAAAATTCCCAAAAGCTGAACCTTAAATTCAAGAGGTTAATAAATGTGTTTAATGATTGCAAAAAGAAAAAAATAACCATACTTTGCTATGTACTTCATACCCTAGATTTCCTAAAATCATGTAGTGAAAAAATAAACAATATACTGGAATACATCTACCCATCCTTTGGAATTCTAAGTCCAATTCTTGGCTTTTTCCTCCTGGGTGGCCTGAAGACCCCATGCAGTCTAATTTGTTGTGTGCTATCCCTTCCACAGGACTGCAAGCTTCTTGAAGGCAGGGCCTGTGTGTGCTTAACCTTTGAAGAGATACTGTGGATGAGTGGACCTAGATTTATTGCTGAACTTCACTTTGCTGATCTTTACTTGGAGGCAAACATTTGAACTGCAGTACTATTGGGGAAAATAATAGGATTTGTTCTACCTCTCTTTCTTTTTCTTTATCTCTCTCTCTACCATACTTACATTCTAGTCCTCAGCTTCATGGATGGCAGCATTTGGTGAACACAGGAGAAACATGAAATAGCCAGTGCCCAGAAATGGGTGGCTCCTGAGCCTGATCTCATAGGCTGTTTACTTTTGACAGTGTTTTTCCAGGAATCCCCATGTGCACGACCTCACACTCTGCGGTCTGCATGTCTTATGCAATCGCTGCTCTAATGACCAATTTTATGCATGTTGGATCAGGTTCACCAGGTTTAAGCTGATACCATCTCACCTGGTTCTTCAGTGAATTTCTCATATCCTGCCCTGCATTTTCTCTGATTCTAGAGTTTGGAATTAATTGTATGTGCATGACCTGGAAATGTGAAACCACCCTTCAGTAATAGGGCCAGGGGTAATGGATATGTTTTCTGCCTTCCCATTTACCTCCTGAGCAGACAGTTGAGAAATAGTCCATATGCATCTTTAGAAAATCTTTCAGAACTGATGACCACTTGTCTTTTCTTCCCTTATTTCATGTCCTGGAGCCTTACTCCTCCTGCTAGGATCACATTCCTAAATAAACTACCTGCATGCAAGCCTTTGTTTCAGTCTCTGCTTGTCGGAAAGCCAGGTCAAGCTCTCACCCCACTAATATGCAATGTAGAGTCTGGTACCTAGTGTACCCCAATACATGGTGCATGTGATTGCTCCTAAGGCACCTCTGCTTTTCTATGAAAGCAATGGAAGATTCATCAAGCTCCCTCTGAGACTCTGACCTCTCAAATGTTCTTTTCCTTTCTCTCACATCTCTGCCCCATTTACATTCCTTTGTGCTTTAAACAAGGTAATCCTGCAACCCTCCACTATGACTGCTTTCCTGAAAGGTGAGCATCTTGCCCAGAGGGAGCCAATCCCTTAGCAGGACTGAAGAGGTCATGTGGCTCTGTAGAATTGGGTAGCAGGACATGGTGACCATAATTTGCTTTGCTTGTGCTCTTAATTGAGTAAAGTGTTGATTGCTAAAACATCAATCAGAAAATACAAGAGAGAAAGTCAGATTGCAAATAAAGGAGACTTAAAGCTACATGAGAGATGATAGGACTCCATAAATCAGGAATTGAGAAGGTAGAGGATTTGGTTCCATGAAGCTTTCCTATTCTAGCTTCTAGTCCTTACTAAAGACAAAGTGTACACCCTGCCCTTTACCCCTTTACCCCTATGAGATATTCCCTTACCTTTATCAGTAGGTCCCCTCCCAAGTTTAAGGTCATTTCAATGACTTTCTTTCCCTTGGAATCTGATGCTCCCTAGGACCCTCAAGGTGACGACTTAGCTTCCTTTCTCATTGGGTCCTGTCTTTCTTCCCCAGTGCCTCATGTAGAAGCCTGTACAGAGTAGATGTGCAATTGGTGTTTGATAAATAATCTCTTCCTTTATTCCTGTTTTTCCCTCAATTCTTCCCAGCCAAATCTTCACCTGCTGCCTCTGAGACGTTTCCTTCCACCTCCAACCTTCCTCACTACTATCCTCTCAGCATGCTGTCCCAGGTCATCCACCATCTGTCACCCTCTGGCTTCTGCTCTGCTGTGTGCCAGACTGCTAATGAAGAGAGCCAGCCATCAGTGAAGGTCTATCCATGGCAAGTTGATTCCCTGTAACCTCAGTCGGGCCCTACCCCAGGTGAGCAGTGCTTGCTTTATCTCTAGAGGGATTTGACAGAGTCCCAAAGCAATAGGTGCAAACATTTTATTGTCATCCAGACCCTCGTTCACTCCTCATTGACCACATTCGTTCCCTGCCTTACTGGAAAAAAGGAAAACATTTGCAACACAGGAAGAGTTGTGCTTGTCGGCTTCGCAGCCCTTCCTGCCTCCACCCAGTTTCCCTTTCATGGCTCCTTCGCTATGTGCCCAGTTCAAAGCTTTCACTTCTGCTGGAGTTCCCATTCCCATTCCTTCTCAGACGCGATCTGCCCGTCCATTACCTTCGCCGTGAGCACCTGGAAGACATCTTACACACACACAGCCCATGGGGCATTGTGTTCCAGTAGACCTGTGTACATCCTCCTGCTAAATTAGTTACCTGGATAGTGTAAAGTGCTCTTGCAATGACCAAATCATTCTGCAACTACAATTTTCTTTCTGCCAACTACTTCCATCCTTTGGGCTTTTGTGCAACTCCTTTCTCTGGTCACCCTGTCTACTTGATATGTGCCTTCCTTTATATGAAAGCTTTCTCTTAGGCTCAGTCAAATTTGCTCTCCTTGGAGACTTCTTCCTCTCCAGTGCTGTGAAGGGGGATGTCTCTCCAGTTGCTAGCATGGGAATTACTTTGCTTTTATAATCTGGTCTGAAGTTTCTTACTCTTTGCTGGACAGCTCCCTGGCCTTACTCCTGCTATACCTAAACTCTCAAAAAACAAACTCCTCTTCTTCTGCCAAGAAGACTGAATCTGTTTAACTTTGGAACTTATTCAGAGGGAGATTGCTAGAGGACAGGGAAATAATAAGAAAAGTAAAAGATGTTTCGGACACATTTTTAGCCTACTAATTCACGATTGGCAATTAACAAACAGAAAAAGGCAGGAGGCATTGGCTCACATCTCTCTCCACTCCCATTCCTAGGACAATTGATGAGAGGAAGAGGGTTGTACATATTATGCCAGACACTGACCTAAACATTTTCAAAGAGCTACTTCATTTAGTTTGCAGAAAAAAACTATTCTTTATTTTTTCATTGGTGCACTGTAATTGTATATAATAATGAGATTCCTTATGCTACGTTCATACATACACATAACTTAATTGATCATCTCATCCCCAATACCTTCCTTTCCCCATCCCTCCTCCTGTCCCCAATCTACTTGCTCTACTCTGTTGATCTCCCTTTTATTATTATTATTACTATTATTTTAATTAGCACAACATAATTACATTATATGTATAATACATAATAAATATATATATTTATCATATATAATATATATAATGCAATATATATGTAATTGCAGCATAATTTGATAGTACTTCCCTATGCCCTTCCCTCCACACTCCCTCTCAACTTCCTCTATTGATCTGCTTTTCATCTTCCTGAGATTCCTAGAAATAACCACATTTGTGTGTTTGCTATTATTAAGACCTTTTATAGGAAAACAAACCAGTAGCAGGATTGAAATTGAGATTATTTGAGGTTATAAAATGAGTTTTGAATCCAAGATTTGGTTCTAAGTCTATTCAAATTAAAAATCTTGTCTTTCTCATCATAGTTCAAAATGTAAAAAAAAAAAAAAAAATAAAGAGGTGAATAAATACTTGAGGATTAAAGCAAAAATTAATGACTAATGAATCACATTTATGACTGGATTCAAAGGTTCTTAGGACTTGCACTGGTGGTCAGTTATAAGTGCTAGTCCTTCTATTTTGGAGAATTGTTTTCCTGTATATCACTAAGACAGAGCCTTTATTTTTCAGGACTCAGCTCTTCAAGGAAAACTCACCTGATATTTGCACATCAATTAGCCTCCTCATCTCTCCAGAAACTTTACTACTTTTCTCCCTACACTTTTGTTGATTTTAACTAACCACCACTCTCTCTCTCTCTCTCTCTCTCTCTCACACACACACACACACACACACACACACACACACACACACACACACATTCTTCTGTATCAAGGTTTCTCAACATGCTATTAACATTTTGAGATGAATAATTGTTTACCCTGGGTGGGACTATTTGGTGCATCTTAGCGACTTTAGCAGTATCTCTGTCCTCAGTCCAATAAATTCCAATAGCATATCTGCTCTAAAATGACAACCCAAAATATCTGTAGTCAATTTCAAGTGTCCTCTCCAGGGAAAAATCACCTCTGGTTGAGAACTAATGGTCTACATCAACATCCATCCATCTCCACATCCAGATCCAGATCCACTCCCTGGGAACATTTCTGCGGTTCATGAGGACTCTGCTGTGTTACTTTTGATCACTTTCTACCCCAGTGCCAAGTATGTGCTTGGTACAAAATATAATAAATATTTGTTGACTGAATAAATGAGGAGAAAGGACATACTTTTTATGGATAGCCTATTTTATACCAGACCCTTCATTAAGCATTTTTCTTCAAAACAACTCTGTGAGCTGGGAAACACTAAACTTATTTTCAAGTTGTGGTAGCAAGATGTGGTAAATCTTAGGAAGATTTCCCTGATTCAGCATTTTATAGGAAAATGACTTGCAAATCATGTGTTGTCCAAAAGGAACTTGTGATTTCTAATCTTGCATCTTGTGTGACCTTGTTTCTAAAATAAAATATTTAGTCATAAGCTGCCTTGATTTCTTTCCCTCACTGTATAAATAATCCATCAAGAGCACATAGACTGAACACTCAAATGGGTGTCTGTCCTGTGCTGCCCCCTCTGGTCCCTGATAACTTTGGACCCCATCTAAAGCTCTTCTCCTCTCTCTCCTGGCTCTGCTTGCAGGTCAGCTGAGCTTTCTTTCCCTCGAGTTCTCTGTGACCCCCCTAAGCTTGTTACCTGGATTTCCCCTGTCTTTGAAATGCCTTTTGAAATGTTCGTCTTGAACATAAAGTTTTACTGCAGCAGAACCATTCCTACTTGTTCACAAATCGCCTGGGCTGCTCTCCTACTCCAATGGTAGAGGTAAAGGACAGCAGGAGGCAGGTGCTAAGGGGAAGGAAATGACCTCCAGAGAGCACTTTCAGTGGGTTGCGTGATGCTTCGCTCCTCTAACCCGGATGCGGAGGCGAATCTTTAATCTGTAAATGATAAACAGACTCAGGAAAACAAAGACAAAACAAACCACCTCCTTCCCCCAAATCTAAATAACCTCCAATATTATTACACTGGGGAAAATGGAGTCATTAAATGTTCATCATGGATTTGTTTCAATCAGTTATAATTAGGAAAGAAGATTGGCTTTTAAGGACCAGCTTCAAAGTGGCATCCAATAATGTGAACACTCATCTTTCCATTTCCGTCTTTCCAGACGACCCTGCAGTTGTAAACTTACATTGCCATCTGAGGGGAATGAGCTTTTCATCTGCTTAGCTACTCAGAGATGTAGATGTGGTCCCAAATTGTTGATGACTCATCAATTGCCCGGATATAAAGGGCCAGGTGAGCGTGACCGGCCAGGTCCTGCCAACACCTTCATCTCTCCTCACAGCTGGAGTCACAATCTGAGCCCCAGCAACTCTCAAACTAAAGTGTCATTTTCAAACTCTTCAGGGAAAATAGGATCCTTACTTGGAAGGGACTTGGCAAGAAAATGAACAAATGATTAAGAAAGGTTCTCCTTTTGACCCAAACTTCAAACATTGCATGCATTGAAGTGAGTTTTCAGGCTGCAAAATTTCTTTGGTAGGGATGACTTCAGTGTAAGAGGGGAATTACAAGCATCCATTCTTTTTTTCTAAAAGGTGAATGTTCTTTGATAATAATTATAATGACGGAAAAAATAACGACAACCCAAATAGGATAAATGTATATCAAAGGACCCAGAGTGAACTCCTGCCTAGAGCTGAAATGCCTTTCACACACGCTCAACTCCTAAATGGAGAGAACAAAGTGAAGGATTGCCATATACTTAAAGCCCTCATCCAGGACTTAATAAAAATCACCTGTTAATATCTCAATAGCCAAACACTACTAAAAAGACCCCACCTAGATTCAATGGGAGAGGGTTGGGAAATAGAACACCTGCTGTGGCAACTTCTTCCCAGGGAAAACTGTACCTTGGTAAGGAATCACGCATCTTTGGAAGTTTGAAATTGTGATGGGGGCACTTTCCAAGTGTTGTTAGGTATTGCCATTTGAAAAGAAATAAAAAAATTAGTATCAACAGCTCTTTCTTCCTACTGAAATGTCATACTGTGAATTAAATAGGTTAGTAAATGAAAAATGTTTAAAATAGTGAATGGCAGGTAGTAGATGTAAGAATCAATATTTATAATTTTTTGTTATCTCTCATGTGAAAATGGCCCATAAGCTTTAATATGATGATCATTTATGGTCATTCAGGGACTTCAATAAAAATCCTGTTCTAGTTTGGTATTCGGTTCAGTCCATTGGGTTACAGGGATGATTATTTAATGCTCACTGCATCCGATGAATTTGTTTTTCAAGGACTGTGGCTATCTCTGTCTTCTCTGAATTGCTAAGTAATCCACTACACGAAGGTTCCAATGAATAGAAAGGATGAAGCAGTATTTCACTTCAGGTAGCTTGTCCAAATTCATGAGACATGAATCCTTAAACCAAAATGTTTTCTGTGGTAGTGAGGCTGTACTAGCAAGGTACACCAATGGCTTCCCATGGCTGCCATCAAAAAATACTACAAATCTGGTGGCTTAAAGCAAGAGAAATTTCTTATCTAAAAGTTCTGGAGACTAGAAGACTGAAGTCAAAAGAACTGGGTTGGCTGCTTTGGAGGCCCAGTGGCAGGGTGGGGACATTCATTCCCCATTCTCTCCAAGTTCCAGGTGGTTACTGACAATCCTTAGTTTTCTATAGCTTCTTGCTGCTTCATTCTGAAATCTATTTGTTTCTCATGATATTTTCCCTGTGTGTCTGTGTCCAAATTTTCCTCTTCTTTTAAGGACATTAGTCATTAGCCAAGGCTTCCCTAATCCAGTGACCTTGTCTTAATTACATCTGCAAAAATTCTGTTTCCAAATAAGGTCATTGTTCACAGATGCTGGGAATTAAGGCTTCAACATACCTTTTGGCAGACACAATTCAACACACAACATGAACCAAATTGGTTTTATGAAGATTATTTCGATAATATAATAATGGAAAGTATTTAGTGTATGTTCACCCTATACTGGGCATTGAATTAGGTTCTTTTAAGAATTGCCTTATTTGGTCAAAACACTTGTATGAAGCAAGTACTATCATCATCACCATCGTCATCACCATCATCATCATCATCACCACCACCATCATCATCATCACCATCATCGCAACCATCATCATTATTTATTTCCATATGAGGAGATGGAGATACCAAGAGGTACAGTACTTTGCCCTGCTGAGAAGATGAATGGCAGAGCTGGACCTGAAATGGTCAGGAGGGATCCAGAACCAAT
Source organism: Sciurus vulgaris (assembly GCF_902686455.1). Classification (NCBI taxonomy): domain Eukaryota; kingdom Metazoa; phylum Chordata; class Mammalia; order Rodentia; family Sciuridae; genus Sciurus; species Sciurus vulgaris. The sequence goes on from NC_136469.1 coordinate 136,088,692, forward strand.
GTTCTGATCCAATATGCTGTATGCCTGACATCGGTCTTCAGGCCAGCACTTGCTCCTGCAACCAGGGTAGGCTCTTCCTCCAGTCCAGCAAGTGGGCCCGTCCTTTGCTTAGGCTCCTTTTTGTTTCCTACATGAAATTTCCTGCTTCGATGGAAGCACTTTTCCCAATTTTCTTTTCAGAATGGATGCATCTCTTCTCAAGCTCAACCTTAGTCAAGGATGATTGGCTGAATCTTTCCCTGGGGTTGAGCTCTTGCCCACAGCAATGTTTGAATGCCAGTCTCTTCCCTTGGACTCTGTGGCTGATATGCTGTGTATCTGCAGAGCAGCAAAGATGTCTTTCTGCCCTGCCAATTTGGCCTTAGTGTTCGTATAATACTTTGTAGAGAATTTGTGTTATTAATCCTCTCACCTAGAGGTAAATCAGAAATCTCTATTTTGAAGGTGAAAGCAAACTCTTTATTCTCTATTTTATGTTTTACAAATTATAATAATTACCTGCTGAAACATGTAAAAATAAAGAAAAAATACAATAATACACAAAAGCATAGTTAATGATTCTCTCCCCAGTGCCAGCTCCATTTCCACTGCCCTAAATAGTCATTGTTAAGTTCAAGTGGACCCTTCTGTTCTCTCCTGGTTACATACATACAAACGTGGGAAGTAATGTAAGGGCTCAGGTTTCTTTTTAACCGAACAATCATATATACTCACTCGTTTGGAATTTGCTCTTTTTCATTTTATCCCAGGTATGTGTCATGAATTTGGAGCATGGCTGTCATCTTTCATAGTTTAGTCCTTGGGTCTTTTCTTTCCTCTAATACACTCTTCCCTTGGTTGTAATATTCAATTCCAGGTGAAAACTCTTTGGGCTGCTGACTCTCAAATTTATACCTCCAGATTGGACAGTTGCCTGAATTCCAAATTCCTATATCCAATAGCCTACTTACTGTCACCGTGTCTGTATCACTGATTCTTGAAAGTTAACCTGTTCAACATGGAACTTTGACTGCTCCCACCTCTCCTGTGCCTGCAAACTGTTGTACCTGAATGCTGCCTGATCTTCATTTATAAAAATCCTATCATTACTTTGTTTCAACTTCCAAAACTCTGGTAGCTACCTGTGAACCATCTTCCTCTGCCACGTTCCTCTGAACCCTTCAGCAAATCCTTTTGCTCTTTCTTCAGAATATATTTGGAATTCAACCCCTTTGGACCTCCTTCATTACCTCCATCTGCCTGAGGTCACTGCCACCTCTCCCTGCATCATTTCTACAGACTCCTCCTGACCTCCCTCTTCACTCAAGCCTTTCTCGATCAGCTTCGCAGGGGACACCTTTCAAGCCACCCGTTGAAATTGCACTGCTCTCTGCACTGTGGCATTCTGCAACCTCTTTCAAGACTTGTTTTTCTCCATAGTACTTACCAATTTATGATAATAATACTGATTATATAGAATAATTGTCATAAGTATAAAGTATAATAGAACCTTTCATTATTCTGCGCCTACCCCATCATGGCAGGGAGTTCATTGTTGGCTTTGGGAAAATAGCACTGCATTATATTCAACTGTAGGTATCCTCCTACCTACAATCTCCACATTTTCAGATTTATCATTACCTGATAGAAATTCCATCAAGGTAATTGTTTTTGCCCAAATTTACTTTTACTTTTAATGCCTACTCAGTCTTTTACATGTAGATGCAGTAAAATTCATTCAATCACTTTTCACTGACGGGTATGTTGTGTCTTTTGTTTCCTTTTTTGGCAATACTGCACCATATACACTTACACATGGTTCCTTTTATTTCTTACGATCAGTTCCTGAGAGTGAGATTCCTTGGTTGAGAGGGATTCCTGGATAGTAAGTAGACTTTTTAGACTTTTAATTTCAATAGATGTTATCATTTTCTTTACAAAATGGCTTAATAGGTAACAGTTCTAAGTAATATATGTGGGTACATTCCCCCATCATCACCAGCAACCAGTGTTATTGGGTATTTGTGCTCTTGCCTGCAGATGGATGGAGATATATATATATATATACACCTTGCTGTTCCCTGTTTATGAGTGAACTTGAGCATCTTTTTATGTACTTTCTGTCCACTGGAACTTTCTCTTCTGTAGTTTACACATTCATACATGTTAGTGTTTTATTTTTGGTAATGTGCTATCCCTTTACTAGTCTTTTATTTGTCACCTGAATTCTTATTTACTTCCAATCTTCTCACTCATTTATTTATTGACTTTATGGCATCTTTTGGCATACATTTATATTTTATTTTAATAGTTTTATTAATCGGAGTTCTCCAGAGAAACAGAACCAGTGGGATGTGTTTGTGTGAATGTCTTTCTCTCTATCTCTCTGTCTTTTTAACTATCTATTATAATACATTGGCTCATATGATTGTGGAGTCTGAGAATCCCAAGGTCTGTTTGTAAGTTGGAGAAGCTCCAGTTGTAAGCCCCCAGGCTCAGAACCCAAGAACAGAGCTTCAGTTTGAGTCTAAAAACAAGGGAAAACTGGTGTCTTAGCTTAAGCTTTCAGGCAGGAGTTCCCTCTTTCTCTCAGAAGGAGGAGACTTTTTATTTATCTCATCAGATCTTCAACTGAGTGGATGAGACCCACCCCCATTAGAAGGGAAATCGGCTTCACTCAGTCTTCTGATATAGATATTAACTTCATTCAAATACATCATCATACACATACCCAGAATGCTCTTTGACCAAGTATCCATCCCTGCAGCCCAGTTAAGTTGGCAATATTAACCATCACAGTGGTTAATTATATTGTATTCTTTTTATTGCTTCTGGATTTTCTGTGTTGGGGTCTCTCTACCACATAGGTTGTAAATGGTCATATGCATTCCCTTGATTTTCTCTTTTTTTATATTAAATAGCTTGTCCATTTACTTTAAAATAATTAATATGGAATAGGAAGTCAAACCTATTTTCTTTGGAAGGATAACCAGTAACACTAGGACTAGTTATTAAATAACCCATCAATTTTCCACTGTCTTGAAATGCCATCTTTGCTATATATTAACTTTCTGTTGTGGTTTTTGGTGACACTAAAGATTAAACCTAGGGCCTCCCACATGGTAGGCAAGTGCTCTACCGATGAACTACATTCCCAAATCTTGCTGTATATTACTTTTAAAACAAAAACTGGGGTTGATTTCTGGATTATTCATTTACTCTATTTTCCTGCTATTGAATCATGTTGGTAGGTGCTCAGAGGAGTTGACGCTGAGGTTACCCTCTGCCCAGGTTACCTATCACTGCTTAGTGGCTTCAAATGGCAGAGCTTTGTTCTCCTGTGGAGCTGGGGCTGGGCAGCTCGTCTCTGTGCGCTTGTCCATGCCCCTGTGTTCAGCTGGTGTGCTGACCGGAAGCTGCACCATCGAGATTGATCACATGTGTTCTCACTTGGTAGGCTGCTGATGTCAGGGTCTCAGTCTCCTGTGCACGACTTCTCCCCTAGCAAGCTCCTTCAGGCCGATTTCCACAGTAGTCTCAGGAGTCCGAGATCAGCAAGACAGAGAAAACCTTAATTCACAAATACTTTTCTACTCTGTATTGTGTTTGTTAGTGTCAAATGGCCAAGTCCAGGTTGAAGAGAAGCCAGCGGGAAGACTGTCCTCTACTCTTGAAGGAAGGAACTGCAGAGACACATGACAAAGGGTGTGCAGGCAGGAATGGGAAGGGCAGGTGGCTTTTTGTGCCATCCACCACAATTGAGAGTCTGCATGAACACTTACCCACCAGCCTCAGACCTGGTCTCAACACTGCCTAGCTTATCAAATCTCTCATGATACCCCTGGTTCCTGGGATTAAATCCCAAATTTGTTAGCATGGCATAGTCTGCTCCCTGCCTACTTCTTGGCCATGTCCCATCACAGGAGCCCTGTGCTCCATTATGCATCCACACTAGCTTCTCTCTGCCCTGCCTTTGCCCACCAAAAAAAGGAAAAATGTGTATGGCAAGGGGTGCTTCTCCCACTTCCATGATTTTGCTTTTTGTTCATCCAGGAGTTAAAAACTTCCCTCCCATCCCTCTTTGCTTGCCCCCCCCCCCAAAAAAAAAAAAAAAAAAAACCACACACACAAAATGTGGTCACTTTGCCTGGTAAGAGTGAGGCATCCTTTGGACTTCTCACTTACAATCCTCAAGAAACATGTCTCTGGCCTCTTGGGTCTGCAGCTCTGGGGGAGAAGCCTCTCCTGTAGAGGTGTGTGCAACAGGCAGATGCTTTCTCTGGGAGGAATCACAATGGAGTCACCTTTCCTGGGGATGAGTTTAAAATAGGATGGAATTAATAATGATAAGATTTGTGGTGAGGTTATCATTTGTCCCAAATGATAGTAAGCAAACTAGCTATGTAGGCTATGCTGGTCTTCATAACTCCTGAGGAAGGCACCATTATGTTACCATCCATCTTAGAGGTGAGGACCCTAGAGCACAGAAACACTTAGGAACTTGACAATGTGAAACTAGGAAGAGTAGAACTAGACTTCAAGGCCAGGCACACCCACTACCTGTGTCTTGGAACTGAGATGAAAAGAGAATTTCTTCCTGATATTTTAGAAAAGGCTTTGAGAGCCACAGGGCTTTGCTCTACGCTGGCATCACATACAGAGCAGCAGGGCTTGGGCTGACCCAGGGGGTCCAGGGGGGCCTGCTTCCAGCTTGGCTCCTTGGACTACCATTTCTGTGTTTGTAGAATGAAAGACAGAGGCAGCTGAGCGTGGGAAAAGGATATGGGCTGTGTGGTCATGCCAGGTCCAAGATCAAGCACCACGTACTGTGTGTGCTGGGCAGGGTGTATCTGTTTCTTTTTTCCACATTGGAAGTGGGCAAATAAAACCTTCTGATAACTGAAACTGTTGCAGGCAGGGACTTGGGTTTTATAGGGGAAAGTCTAGGCTCCCAGGCCAGCTCCAGTGACAAGCTTGGGTCCTGCAGGTAAGGCTGTTCCTGGAGCTCCCGCCTCCCTCTCCTGAGGGCCTTTATTCCTACTGGCATCCCAATCCAAGCAGCCCTCGGGATCTGTGGCTGTGTTTGTGACACGTGGCCCCTGGCAGCCTCAGTGCGTCTGCGTTCTTCTGGGACTCCATGTGAACAGTCACTCTTCCCAGGGGCTGCAGGGCTTCTGTGCTCTCTCCTGTCCATCCTCTGAGGCCTCAGGTCTTGGGGGAGCCCTAGTAATGCTATCACGCCTCCCTGGTTTCCCCTTCTGGGGCTTTTCCTGAAGGGAAGCACTACACACGTGGGGAGAAATTAGCCCGCCTCGTTCAAGTCAGTAGTCAGGAATCCAGTATGCACGCGTACACAGATTGAGGACAGTTCTGAGTTAAATCTGGTAAAGTGGAGGTGAAGCAGGAGGACCTTGTCTCCCCCATATTTAAACACTGGGACTCATGGACTGAACCATGAAAAGGAAGGACGCTAAGAATATTCACCCCGCCAAACAGGTGGAGTGGCAAGAGGGAGAATGACCGGGCCAGGCTGCCCTAGTGCTCAGTTCCTGTGGGAGAGTTGCTAAAGAAGAGATGGGCCCCGGAGATCCCCCTACAAGCCACAGTGACCTGCCCTCCTGTAGATGTGGCCTATGGATGCACGAACTCTGATCCGTCAGCCTAACAAGACCCGCCCCTGAGGGAGGCCGGGGGTGAGAAATCATTGCTCACATTTGAGGAAAAAGCTGGAGAAGTCTCCTCCCCAGCAACCTGTTCATTCCCTTTGCAAACAGCCAACTACTTCCCTTTCAAAAAATTCCCGGGCTATCAAGCTGGAAAGAATCAGTGAGGACCTCCAGTATTCCAGCACTTCTTTTAGATGAATAGTAACCTTCCAGGAAGAGGAAAGGACTCTGCCGAGTGCAAGCATTTCAGGGATCCGGTTCCTGAGTAGCCCCTGCAGTACCCACCCCTGATCTTGAAACACTCTGTAAGTTTCCCCTCCATCCAATTTCTCTTCTTCCCTCCTGACCCTGTTACACATTCTTCCTTTCAACCAATCCTAATGTATAACCAACCTATTTCTGGAAAGGATTTACTTAGGTACCCTGAAAACTATCAAAAGGGCAACACATCCCTTGGCATATGTCAACCCAAGTGTGCATGTCCATCAAGATGATTGTGCACAAATGTTCACCTCAGTTACACTCATAATACTCCCCACACAGATACAATCCATGGGCCTATCCACACAGGCATGGAGGGGAAGATGGCGATACATATGCACAACAGTATACTATACAACAATGGAAATGATAAACTACTGGTTTAAACAAACAACAGTGACAAAAACAAAGGGTACATTAAAACATGGAAGCATGTCAAAGACATTAAATAAAAGAAGGAGGATTCTATACTCTATGTTTCAATTGATATGGCAAAAACAATCCATGGTGTTAGAAGTGAGAGTGTGGGTTGGGAGCTATTGACTGCAAGCAAGGCACCAGTAAAGCTTATGGTGATATGTAAAAAACTGTGTCTTGTTCTGGGTGGTGATTATTATGGGTAGGTGTATGAAAACATCTGTTGGGCTGTGTACTTCACAGCATATAATGATATCCATATTTTAAAAAATATTTAAAGGAACAGTGTAACAGCTAAAATTATACCAATAGGCACAGAGATAAATATATCCAAACTCTAGACTAATAGTGTCATATAATTAATTCTCAATTTTAATTTTGAGGTATTGCCAATGAAAATATTCCTAGTAATTTGTTGTCCCAATTTTTAAAATAACAAATCATCAGGAAAGAGATGGATTTAGGAGAGTTTTTTTCTTCTAGATATCAATTTTCATGTAGTTTTTGAAAATAAAAGACATTGAACCATGTAATGAAGAAAACCTCTGGCACTAATGCAATAAAAATGTTGGAATAAGCTGGGCATGGTGGCGCACACAGGAGGCTGAGGCAGGAGGATCTCCAGTTCAAAGCCAGCCTCAGCAAAAGGGAGGTGCTAAGCAACTCGGGTGAGACCCTGTCTTTAAATAAAAAATATACAATAGGACTGGGGATGTGGCTCAGATGTCGAGTGCCCCTGAGTTCTAATTTCCAGTAACCAACCCCCACAAAAATTTATATATATAAACTATTGTATCGCATCTAATATACATTAATCATATATTTCTTCTGATCTTTCAGAAAGCTGACATGATGGCAAAATGTAACAAATATGTTTTCTCAGAGGAGAAGCAGCTAACTAGTGATCTTCACGCACACCCAGTTACCTAACTCTCCAGAGCAGTCTGGCCTAACACTGTCCACTGTAGCACCTGCAAGAAGTGACTAGGGACCTTGTTAAGATGATGATTCTGATTTGGCAGGTCAGGGTGGGGGCTGGCCTTTTGTCTTTCTAGCAAATTCCAGGGGGATGCTATTGTTGCCACAATAAGGACCACACTTTGAGTAACAAGGGCTTAGACCACTCAGGAAGTTTTTATCTATGGTTTGTGTTATTTGTACAGAGATTACTCTTTAACAATCAGATTTCTGGGTTCCCTTTCCATAAAAGAAGGGGCCCAGATACTGCTGTCTGGTTTTCTAAATTTTTATTTATTTATTTATTTATTTTTAACAAATCTCTAGCAAATGACCACTTGTGCTAAATTTTTATTTATTTATTTATTTATTTATTTTTAACAAATCTCTAGCAAATGACCACTTGTGCTAAATATTTGGAACCACCAACTTAGAGAAGTTGTCTGTGGCATGCCCCTTAGACTGTTATTCTCCAAGAGGATAGTTTTACAGTCAGTTTCATACGTGGCAGGGAGAAGAGGGAGGGAACGATCACATTTCTAATGTCTCTAAGACACCAGGCAATTATTGGATGTGCAATTTACCTTAGTTCACTTAATCTTCATGTATATCCTATGAGATGGATGGTATTGTCAATATCTTAGGATGAAAAGTAATAGGTGTTCATCACTGAGCACCAATGGAATCCCAGACATTGTGTTAAATGTTTTAAAAGCCGCATCAAAGAATAGCCCCACAAAATAGGCTCTACTACTGTTGTCTGCATTTCACATTTGAAGAGATGACGTCTCAGAGAGGGTGGACTGCTGCTGAGATCCAGCTTCAACTGTTTGCACATAGGACTCCTCTAAATCCACACCCCACAGGAAACAGCAAGGCCAGGGTCTAAATGGACCTTACATCATATGGTGCCATGTCATGACAGATGATGTTGTTATTGATTTTACTCAAGTTGGTCGATTGACACATCTCATTTTCCTTTCATTATTCTTAATCCATCTTTCAGTTATTTTGCCTTGAGAAGTACCTCAGAAGGGACTCAGACTACAATTGTTGACATCTGTATAGTATTTTACAGTTCACAGATGGTGCACCAAATTCATGTGCTGATTTGATTCCCTAAACTACTTGTATCCACATCTATGCTGGAGAAAATAATCGATGTATCTGGGGTTCACATTCTAACCTTCTTACTCCAAATCTGTGAGCTTCCACTTTTGCCCTGATTTCCAAGGGGGCACAGAGCCGAAGGCAGCATGGTTGGTGGGAGATCCCCATCCTGGAGCCTGCCATGCTAGGTTGAGGTCCTGCCCCACTGGTGGCATAGGGCAATTTGGTGTCCCTCTGTGGACTGTAAGATCCTAATGTGACCAGTTATTTGTTAGACAGTGTTGATTTGTTTTTATCAAAACTTTCTTTAAAACAAATCTTACAACAGACAATGGCTCATGAAGGAAGTCTGACAGCAGGACCGTTAGAATCAGAGGACCAGAAACATGCCTCCTCTTCACAGGCAGCATAGATGCTGTGTCCTTGTTGCTCACTGAGCACTACACCAGGGTCCAGTGTGTAGTAGTGGCTTGTTACAAGCCTGCTCGATGAATAGAACCCCTCGTGGATGCCTTGGGGTGTGGTGTAGACGCTATCAGATTAAGGGTCTTAAGCTTCCCTGTGGTTTAAGATGCCACATTTCTTTCTTTCTTTTTTTTTTTTGGCGGTGCTGGGGATCAAACCCAGGGCCTTGTGCTTGCAAGGAAAGCACTCTACCAACTGAGCTATCTCCCCAGCCCAGAATGCCACATTTCTGAGAAACTAAAACCTTTTGCTTGAGTTCAGGCCACAAGCGGAAGTTTACCTGTTCTGTCTGTTCCGAGTTGAAGCCCTTACTGGCCAATCTGTTTATTTTGTTCCCTTCAGCCCTCACCTAGTCCTTATCCTGATAATTAGGGTACTTTCCCCCCTCATTGTGCTTTAGAATTTGGCCATGTAATGCTTGACCACATGGGACTAGCTGATTAAAAGTATTTTTTTTTTATCACAGTTTCAGTGTGATGGGAATCTTTGGCTTAGTTCATGAGTCTTGTGTTAAGGGGAACATGATTGAAATGAGTTCATGTGAAACAGTGTTTCCAAAGTACATGGTTGTGGCCACTAGCAGATTCTAAAAGAAATTTGTGAGTCATAACTGGCATCTAGAATAAATTTTAAAAACAATAGAAAAGAAAACATGCTGTAAATATGCAGGTGTGTAGTATTTTTGTATACATGTATACATACACATTTGTGCGTAGAACATATTACATGTGTGTAAGTATATGTGTTGTATAAATACTGGGCCATCATGGAAATGCACTTTTTAGTGGGGTGGTAATATAAGAAGTTTGAGAACCATTGTTTTAGAAGACATAACCCAAACAGGATAAGATTCTCACCTCTGTTTTTTGTGTCTTATGCTGCCTCTTATTCAAAGAGCACACCCAGACACAAAGTTATGCCTAAATATAAATATTACAATGAAGCATGTGAAATTTTACTCTGAATATTTGGTGATATAAAGTTATATAGAAACAATTAGATTCCTTCTACGTCACTCCGGAGGGCTGGGTCAAATGATGGAGATCAAGAGAACTCGTCTTCCTCACAGAAGAATGGGTGTCTTATCGTTCCTTCTTTTATGCAAATGCATCTCAAGATGAATGTTTTGCAAATATTATTTTGGTTTGAAGATTTGGGCAGTGCCTAATGTTCCTTCCAGTTTTCTGGGGGTTGTAGGAAAATACCATTTGCCAGGTGGTCGAGGTAAAAAGGAGCCTTGTGTGTCTGTTAGATGACTGGACGTCAGGAGTGTGTGTATCCAGGACTTATGTTGTGACCTGTAGGGGCTGTAGAATCAGGAGGGGCAAAGTCTCCTAAAGCAAATATGGAGATGTTTGAGCTGTATCACTAGGCAGTGAAGTGCCGTTGAAGGATTTAAGTCCTGGGCCAAGGCCTGGTGAGATAAGTATTTGGGAAGTCTGGCTTGGTGGAGGGTGGGGTAGAAGTGGTTGCTACAGCCCCGTGACAACTGGAGGGCCATCTGAGTGAGGGGTGGGACATGAGTCCACACTCCAGAGGAGCCCAAGAGATAGACTAGAGGACCTGAGATATGAGTGGACATGGGACTAAGGAAGAAGAAAAGAGACGAGGCAGCCTGGTTCAAGTCCAGGCTCTGGAGTCAGAGAGAAAATTCCACATCCTTCCAGTACCACCTCTGGCTTCCCTGTCTTAGGAAAGTAACGCTTCAGGTCTTTCATCTGTAAAGACAGCATTACTTCATGGGGCTGATATGAGAATGTCATAGTGAAGGCATGTAAGTGCTCCTACGCTGTTTTAATGTTGTGCCATGAAGCTGAACACAAGGCTTCTTTCCAGCTTGTGGACTCGATCACCCTCATACAACCCTCCCGCCATGTCCATCATGCTTTCAGTTAAAGATGGGGGTTTAAGAAGCCAAGCGAGGCACGGTACCTGGTCAGAACAGGATCATGTAAGCAGGGACCTTTAAGAAGTCTCTTCACAGGCTTGACTTTGTGTACATGTACTGAAAATTAGGCACAAACCAATACAGAAATTGTTTGGCACTTTAACTACTAGAATTTGCTCCACTCTTGACATTATTTATTTTTCACTGTCACACACAGATTTGAATTCCAAATGTGAAGACAAACTAATTCTGAACTTCTAAAAATGAGGAAACCAATCATTGTTTAGCTTGAAGTCACATCTATCTGTTCCAAACACTTCACTTTCAAATAAGATTTCTCCTGCCCCTGTTCTTCTCTAAACCAAAGGCCCTAAGTTTGAGCTGTGTGGCATAAATAAACAAAACAGAATGCAGATTCCTCCAAAGGCTGTTTGGTAAAAATGATAAAGGAAGATCTTAATTATACAGGTGTGTTCATGTACAGGGACCCCAAAGCAAAAAAGAGAAATTGACTCATTATTTATTTAACTAATTTTTAATGGTGTTAAAGTTAGTGTGTCTTTTCAATATTTATTACCTTTATATTGGCTAGTCTGGAGAGAAAAGACCCATGTCCACCTGTGTGTAGAGAAATGTGTGGAAGGAATCATGCCAATTCTGACCTACAGTTTGCATCTCCACTGCTAGGGCCTAATCATATTTCAGAATACAGCACAGCTTCATAACCCATAATGCTCCTGGACTTTGGTTGCTAAATTACATCTTTCACATTACAATAGATGGTTCCAAAAGGCAGCTCGTCTCAAATAATGTTCCAGGTTGCAGATGGTGGTGAAAAGCCTGGTTTAACCAGGGGAACACATATACAACCCAGCACAGGACTCTGGACCTTTCACACCTGGCCCTGGGCCAATACCCTCAACCCAATGTCTATTTCAAGAAGATTGTGATCTGCCTGTACAGCCCCCATCCATCTGAGTCTTCTGTATATTGGATCTTCTTCTAGGATACCTTCTCTTCTCTTCAGAATCAGGAAAACTCACTCATTTTCAAGACACAGTTTCAATGTTTTCTTTTTCTTTTTTTAAAGACACATTTATTTGGCATCATGATAAGACTGCTACATTTAGCAATCAACAACATAAATCCAAAAAAAAAAAAAAAAAAGGTCTACTCTATGTTGGAATGCTTCATGCTTTCCACAGAACAGAAACTAAAATAACTTGTCATACAATCAGTCATAAATACAGTCCTCATTTTTTTTGCCCATACACAAAGTATTGTCTAAACTATGACTTCTTTGTAGCAGCTGGGCTCTGCCACCACTGTGTTTGGCTGAGTTCAGAAATCGGTTGCAACCTTTAGCTTCCCTGACACTTCTCTGATTCTCCTCTCCTGATAAGCTTTGCTTCCTGGCAGTATTAAAACCTTCTGCCGTTCCGTAGTTACTGCCACTGCTGAAACTGCTGTAGCCACCTGGGTTTCATGGTTTGGCCAAGTATTGGCCTCCACCACCATGAGGTCCAGAACTTCTGTCTTCAGAGCTTCCATCCTTCATGGGTCTAAAATTCGATGTCTGATTGTTGTAGTGTCCAAAATCATTGTCTCTTCCACCACCTCCAAAATTGCTTCCACTACCAACCAAAGAAGCTTCCACCTCTTCTGTCTTTACAGCTGTTATAGACACCACTCCCGCCATAGCCACTGCCCTGGTTTCCATAACCCTGTCCACCATTTCCAGAGTAACAGGGCGGACTCCTCCATTATTACCGTCATTACCAAATCCATTGTAGCCCTCCCTGCTGCCACCACATCCATCACCACCACTGCTGCCACCAAGCCACCATGACCACAATTGCCATTCTCACCCAAACCACCTCCACAGCCACCACCAGAGTTTCTAGAACCGCTGAGACCTCTTTGGTTAGATGAAGCACTGGCCATCTCTTGCTTTGACAGGGCTTTCCTCACTTCACAGTTGTGGCCATTCACAGGATGGTGTTTCTGGATGACAATCTTATCCATAGAGTCGTGGTCGTCAAATGTTACAAAAGCAAAGCCGTTCTGTTGTCCACTGCCTCGGTCAGTCATGATTCTAGTAACTTCAATTTTCCTGTACTGCTCAAAATAATCTTTTAGGTGATGTTCTTCAGTGTCTTTTTTGATGCCACAAAGATCTTTTTCACAGTTCAGTGGACCCCTGGTCTTTGAGAGTCTTCTCTTGAGACAGCTCTTTGGTTCCACAGCTCTTCCATCCACCTCGTGTGGTCTCGCATTCATGGCTGCATCCACTTCCTCCACAGTGACATAAATGGGGAACCCCTGGAGTGCTTGGTGTTTGGGTCTCATGACTGCACTGTGTGAGTGTTCTCCATTGCTCAGAGGGCTTCTCAGACTCTCATCAGTTGTTTCAAAGCTCAGCTCTCTTGTGAAGAGCTTCTGAAGCTCTTTGGGCTCTTTAGGGGACTCCAATTTAGACATAACAGCAGTAGGAAGAGAGACTTTCATGATGCTTTCTTACTGGTATCCATGGGCAGCAAGACTTGATGTTTTATTTCTGAGATTTGGATTACTTACATTTTATTATTGATAAAGTAATTTGTGAACAAAAGCTACAATGAACTTATTAGTACATTATTGTATTATTTTCTTTTAACACAGGCAAGGTATCATTCTTCAGGTAGATTCTGGAGGTGCATTTATGCCTGGCTGGATTTCTGTTAATGACTCTAAGGACATTTCTATCCCCACTTGTAGTCTGCAGCTAAGAAACCCCTGGGTCAGAAGACTTGTTCACACCCTCACTGGACAAATGGAAAGTGTAGCCTGTGTTGTGGTCTGAATTGTGTTTTTATGAAATAAGTTGCAGACCTAAACCCCAACATGATGGCATTTGGAAATAGGCCATTTAGGGAGGTAATTAAGATTGCATAATATTGTGATGATGGGGTCTTCTTCGAGTTAACAATTGATGTCTTTATGAAAGAGGAAGGGACACCAGAAATCTCTCCCCCTCCACAAAAGCAGGGGCAGGGAGAAGATTGGTCACGTTAGGGGAGAAGCTGACTGTCTACAAACCAGGAAGAGTGTCCTTGCCAGAAACCTACCCTGCTGACACCTAAATCTTGGTATTCCATTCTCCAGAACTATGAGAAAATAAATGTCTAGAGCCATCACTGAGACAGTGCTATTTTGCTGTGACTGCATTAGCAGACAGGTTCCCTCCACTTGCTGCCTGCCTTCATTAGTCAGGTATTGATGGATTGCTCTGCTGCCTGGGAGGCTAGACTGCATCTGTCCATGAGGAGGTCTGACTATGCACATCTCTTTCCAAATGCACCTTCAGTGACTTAAGTAGCCCCCAAATCAGGCATGGTAGGAGCATTTACACCATGAAATTGAGCAAACAGCACTGCTGTGATAGTCCTCCATAGTTCTGTGTGTTATAGGGAGGTGCTATTGGGAGGTGCTGGAAACTTGAAAACAGGGCCAAAGGAGGGGTCCTTAAGAGAACACTTGAAAGGGATTGTGGGTCCCTAGTCTCCCAGTCTTTCTCTGCTTCCTGGCTTGTGATGTGAGCAGTTTGCTCTGACATACGCTCTCCATCATTGCCATCTGTTTTCCTCACCAGAAAACCAAAGCAACGAGGCTCCCTGATCTCGGAGGAAAGTTCCAGAAGTGTGAACAAAATAAACCTTTTCTCTTTATAAGTTAATTGCATCAGATAGTTCACTGTAGGGATGTGAACCTAACCAACACACATCACAAGTTTCCTCTGTAGGAACCCGTGGTTAAACCTTCACCAGAGTGTCCCTGCTCATTCCTCACTTCCTGGCATCTCCAGTAGGTTAAGGCTTCCTCATGTGGTATCCTAAATCCACGTTCCTCTCCTTCACAGCAGTTACTTTAGTAGAAATTTGATGTTTATTTCCCAGGGCACATTTCTTTGAGATAATGTATGTTCCATACTGATTACAGGTTCTGGCATAAAATGTCAATCTGTTTAAATTGCTAAGTGAGTTTCTATGCAAGTCTTTGGTGGATGCTTTCCTTTTCCTCCACAAGAACATAACCTCAACAAAGGCAGAGCTCATTTGTTTTCTGTCCTCAGTATCTGGCATAGTACTTGGCCTGTGGTAGAAAACCAACTGCAAAGTGATAAGTGGTTAAATGAAATATGGTTTTTGTTTCATGTTGCTGTTGCAAACTGATGCAGTCCACATCCACCCCTGCATGCTTGCTGCCTGGAGTAGGTAGGTATGAGTTTGCACATTGCCTGTGGAGGGAGATGCACCATATTCTGACTACCTGTGATTCTGTCACATCTCTATTAAGCATTTTTACCTGTTCCTGTCATTTAATGAATTATTAGCATGAGGACAGGTTTCCTGAGAGACCTTTAAAAAATGTTTAGTGAGGAGGGACAGCAAGTATGTCCTGGGTAGAAAAGAGGCTTAATTAGGTACTTGTATGATTTACTATTCCCCCTCCCTCCAGGTAATCATATGACCTTGATTTGAATACTACGTTGTTCCCAAGATAATGTCATCTCAAGAAAATGCATTTTCCAGTTGTCAGTTCTGAGGATGTTACTAAAAGATAGTTAAGAAATATTTTTAGCTTTTATTTTCTCAGCTGATTCATTAGTGGGAATGTAACTCAAGCGTGGCTTCATTAAATCTTTTCATTGATGGAAGTACATTCACATAAAAACGCAGGCTCCCAACACCGACTTTCATCCATGACAGGCATCCAGAGCTTCCTGCTAGCAAAGGGGATCTTGCATCTTTAATAAGAACAACAGGGTGCTTAGCAGCCAGGTCTGCATAGTAGAAGCAGCATCCGTGGATTTAAAGGTCAGTCCAGGGAAATGAAATTGTTTTGTTTTTCAGTACTTTGTTTTGCAAGCAGGTGATTTGAAACGTCTCAGATCTTACAGCACCAGGAATCCAGTGTGCAAGTTTTAATAATGCTGGCAGCCACCCATGACATTGTATTCTTAGTATAAATGTATCGCTAACATGAGAGGCCTCCTGGGATTGTGGAAAGGGCATTTGGTTAGAAGTCAGGAGACCTGGTCCTCCATTCCATCCCTGCTATTAATTATAATTATAATAAAAATAGAATACTCTCCTTGGGTTCTTATTTTGTACCAGATACTTGCTATGTTAGGTGCTTTATAAATATGAGCAGGTTAATGGATCTGAAACTAACCCACAAGGTAACTCAGACATGCCGACAAAATGCAGTTTTTTTTATTTGCTGTATGCCTGCTCCAATTTCCCTCCTAAGTTTCATGCATTGGTGTCTAGAAAAGTAACAGTAAGTCCAGTCTAAATTTAGTTCACAGCATCTTTGACCTGTGCTGTCTATATAGTAGCCACTAGCCACATGTTTCTATGGGAGAACTTAAAAAATTTGGATCTGGTCTTATCAGGAAGTGAGAAGACTGATCAGATTATCTAGTCAAGTTGTAGCTTATTAACAATACAGGCTGAAATTTTAAGTAAATATTGAAATAATATTGAAATATTTATTGTGTGAGAAGTTAGGAAAGTAGCAAATGGTGTTTCTGCCTTCAACTGATGATTATGTGTCCCTCAGAAAATTATCTGAAATTGCAATTATATTTATCAGAACAAAACTAAAGGAATTTGCAAATTTGGTGTTTATATCCACTTTAATATATGCACAATGATTTGTTTTATAGTCTCCAGCTACTTACAGTGTCTGGGGTCACTATGCTTATTTGATAATCTATCATTTCAATTTCTAGAGGAAAGTTGTGAGGTTTTTGAAGACACCATTATGCATTTTTTGGGTGTATTTGCATTCTCCATTCCAGTCTTTGGATAATGTATTGCAGTTTGGTAGATGCTGATAAATAACTGTGGAATTCATCCAGCCCTAAAATTCACAGCTTGTATTTTCTTTACAAATGTACATTGTCCTTCCCACAAATCTGTTAGAATATGGAGCTCAGTGAAAAATTTGAACATTTTGGTTCATACCTTTCTCACCTGGAATTGTCAAAACCTGTTTTTAATTCACATTTTATATAAACCTTCAAACAAACCATTGAGTTCCTGCTAGAGATTAATATGAGATAAAATTTTCAAGTTAAAAAAGTATGTCATTATTCAAAAATAAGTAATCCAAATTGACATATGCTATAAATATAAAATATGTATCAGATTTCAATGGCTTTGTATGAGAAAAGCAACATAAATCTATTTAATAATTTTTATATTGATTTCATGCCAAAGTGATAATATTTTGAATATCTGGGTTAATATATATTGTTCATATCAATGTCACTGCTTGTGTGTGTGTGTGTGTGTGTGTTGTGTTGTGTATGATTCAGAAGCTAAAATCTACTTTTTCATTGCTTACTCGTTTTCCTTATTTACAGGTTGACTCAAAACTCAAGGAAGACAAAAGCAATTTAATTGTCCCCATAGAGATCCCCATAGCAGCTGTAACTTGTTAGTCCTCTAAGTCTTGATCTGATCTCTGCATGCTCAGAACTCTGTGGGTATTTCTGGTTTCCTCAGCCTTGTTTTGGTACCCAACTTGGTTTGGCTGCAAACCCCAACTTCCTACAACAGTCCCATACAGCTTGTTGGCCTCCTAGTCCATTCTCCAGCTCTGTTGATGGGTTACCATCCTGGTCTTGGCAGGTGCCCTGAGAGCCATCGGCATTTTCCTTGACACATGGGTCCTTCAGGGAATAAAGGAAGCTCAGGGAAACTATGCCTAGAATCCCTGTGTGACTACTCTTTCCTGCCTGGTAACGAGGCATATGTGCCCGGCTCACCTGGACACATGCCAAGTCTCTCTGGCTTCCTGTGCCAGTGTAGCTGTGTTAGAGCAGGTGCTGTAGGGAGGGGGTTCACAGACAGCTCCAGAAACTGGTCTTCTCGGATTGGTTCTAACTCTACTTCTGACTGTGTGTTAACCCCTCAATGTGACAATCTGGACGATAATAGCAACTCCTTTTATAGTGATGGAACAGTGTCTGGCACGTGGTAAGTGCTAAGAAAGTGCCAAAGATGACATGACAATGACATTGATAATCTTGACATTGCTTTCCTACTGTGGAAGGGTAACTCTCCTGATCTGTATTCTTTAAATAGGAAAGGTGTCTTCTCTGTATTGTGGGAGATCCTATGGTTTTCCTGAAAGAAGGAAAAGGGAAAGAAATTCAACAAACTTTCTGTCTGCAGGCTGCAGTGAAAACATAATTTAAAGGAGGAAAGACAGATGTTTGAGTTCTGTCTTTGGAAAAATATTACTCACTATTTTTGGGGGGATGGGTACCAGGAATTGAACTCAGGGGCACTCGACCACTGAGCCACATCCCCAGCCCTATTTTGTATTTTATTTAGAGACGGGGTCTCACTGAGTTGTTTAGCACCTCGCTGTTGCTGAGGCTGGCTTTGAACTCTCGATCCTTCTGCCTCAGCCTCCCTACCCGTTGGGATTATAGGCATGCGCTACCGTACACTGCTAATATCACTCACTTGAGGTAAACATTATCTGATTTGATCTTTAAAATGATTCTACCAGATAAGACTAAATACTTTAACTTGATGTATTTACCTTTAATGATTCAGAAAGTGAAAGGCCTATTCATTGGTATATTCCTTAATGCATTCAACAACTTTGGTTCAGGGCCACTGTGGACCAATGTCCTCAGTTCTGGACACAGAGTTAGAAACCAAAAAGGAACTGCAGACTAATGGAATAGACCACATTAAACAGTAATTATAGTAGTTAACATACAATTGCAAATTACTATACTTTGAGGGAAATATTCTTGGTGTTACTAGAAAGTACAGTAGTGGTTCCTACTTTAGATGGTAATGAGGACTGATCAAGGAAAGCTGAGAACCTATGTATGTATATTGTTTTAGTTCACTCTCTGTGGCTATAATGAAGTATATAGACTGGGATAGTTTATGAAGTTAAAAGGTTATTTGGCTCATGATTGTTGAACTGAGCAGTTCAAGGACATTGACAATGTCTGCAAAGGACTTTCATGCTGTGTTATCTCATGATAGAAAAGAGGAAGGATAAGTGAGCATGTATGGAGAGAATTTTTTTTTTTTATTGCAAAGCCACTATCATGATAACTAACCCTCTTCTGCTAGAATGGTCTTTTGCATTCATAAGGGTGGAATTTTCCCATTAGGACTTGCTTCCCAACACCGCTGTTTTGGGAACTAAGGTTCCAACACATGAACATTCAGACCATGGCCTGCAGTACAAGTGGATGAAGAAAGTTGGAGAGATGGTTCCAGGCAGGAAACTGCATGCCTTAAGACGCCGAGTCTAGAGAGGCGTGGTGCTTTTGGAGCAACGGAAGACAACCCAGTATCTGGAAGCACGGTGAACAAGGTGGGGAATGTAATGAGATAAAACTAGAGGAAATGAGGGGTTAGACCATGTGGGGATTTCAGTCTTTGGTAAGGAGTTTGAATTTATTCTAAGAACAATGAGAAGATCATGAAAGAGGCTAAGCAGGAGAAATGTGAACAGTTGTATTTTATATCACCTCTCTAAACCTAGCTCCCCCATCTGTAAAGTAGGTGTAAAAATAATAATAATGTCTTTATAGATGATCAAATCAGATAATGCTTCAGTAAGCACCCTGAAAGCTAAGAAATACTATATAGATATAAGTTAATCTTTTTGCTATGGCTACTGCTGGAGACTCTTTAGTGACTCTTGGACACCATTGACATAAGGTTTTCCATCAGTGTGTTTTAAAGCCTTCCATCTGCTGGCCCCATCTGACCAATGCAAACATTTACATCACACTCTTCCCCAATGTATTGTCTACATTCTTTTCCCATTGTACCACCTGTTCCTACATCTGGCTCTGGCTCTTGCTCATGAAAGACAGCAGTTCATTGGGAATGTCTTCAATGTTTTCCCTACCCATCCTAATCCAATTCTCATTTATATTAGTATTAGTCAGGACTCTTTGGGTCTTAAGAAACAGAAACCTCTCAAAATGGCTTGGATTGTAAAAGGAATTTGGGATTGATGCAAATGAAGAAGACCATGAGACTGTTCAGTTCCCTCAGCCGTGGATGGATCATTAAACCACGTTAGGAACTGGTGTTTTGATCTCCATCCCTTCGTTTCTCTCCCTGGATTGTCAGAATGTCATACACACTCAGTTCTAGATTGCATCCTACCAGCTTAGTTCCTCCTGTAGAGGAGTGATTAACAAAAGTCTCATGTTTTCTTCTATTGACCTGAATTTGATGTATGCCTTAAATAAACCGATACAATTCTGACTGGCCAAATCCCATGGATTGAGGGTATGAGGTGGAGATAGTGGGATGGGTTAGGCCGCAAAATGTCTAAAGAAAAATGGGAAATGGGTACTGAACAGGCAAAACCAAAAGGGCCCCTCCTCAGATATCTACCACAATGCCACAGCTCCCTGTCCCCTGTCCTCCAGGAAGCCTGCTTCTGTCACTTCAGGCAATAATTATCTTTTTCCTTTCTGACTCTTCTTCATATGTGGGCTCTGGAGCACACATTTTTTGGCTCTTGATATTCTATTCTGCACTTTATTACAACCATAAATTTTTCATTGCTTGATTAGACCTTGGTGGCTATCTAGTCATGGAGGTGTAAAAGCCCAGAAGGAAAAATAATAAATTTTGTGTTATTTTTAAATATTCCTTAAGGGCTTTTTGGTTATTTCTGGAGGAAGGGAAAGGAACAAAAAATCTTTTAAAAGTAAGCCAACATTCCTTTCAGAAATTTTCTATTACTTTTCTTAGCCATGAAAATGTCAGTCATGACAATTTTATAAGCAAACTAAATAATGCATAATGTTATTTTGAAGTTCTAGAATAACAGTTTATCTTTTGATCAGGAAAACATGGATGCATTTCTTACTATAGGTATGCATGTATATATATATATGTAGGTGTATATGCATGTGTGTGTGTACAAATATAAATTTTATTTTGCCTTTAAACTTTCACCACCTCCTGATTTCACAAATGGGTAAAGAATAGGAAGATTAACATGCCTGGGTGCTAGCACCTTCTCTCACACCAATTAATTCTGAGTGCCCCAGCAACATCTTCACTCTCTGGACCTTGGTATCCTCATCTACAAAATAGCACTGATGAAATCTATTCTACACAATGATTATAAAATGCAAATGAGGTAGTGCACAAAATGTTTCAAAATCAATTCCTGGCATTTAAAAATCGATTTATTTATTTCATTTTTTTTAAAAAAAGATATTTTATTTACTTATTTATTTTTATGTGGTGCTGAGGCTCAAACCTGGTGCCTCACAGATATGAGGCAGATACTCACCTGCTGAGTTACAACCCCAGTCCCAAAGTGCTTATTTTTCTTGCATTCACTAAACATTTTCTTGAAGGCTTACAGTTCAACTGGACATTATTTTAGGCATTGGAAATGCAGAGATTAAACACAGAAACCTCTGTCCTTATGAGGCACCCATGACCATGAGACATGGACCAGCAAAGGTTGCTTCTCAACTTCTAGTGCACTTTTTTGAACCACACAAGCTCATTGATATCTCCTAGGCCTAGAATCCAGCATTAGGATTTAATTGTACTGAATCCCAGGCAAGGTTTAAAATACTGAATTTGCCTATCTTCCACTGACAAAAATCAGTATTAGTTTTGAAAGTCTACTAAGTAATTTTGAGGGACTCAGAGCTATAGGGAAACACCAGTATGAAGTGTTGTACCAGGATCTAGAGCGCGCACACTGCAATCGTGTCTTCTCTGCTTCCCGCTGACTGTGGAAACCTCTTCTCTTTTCTCTTTAGGCATCACTATTTTGAACCTCTATTTCCTTAACTTCAAAGGAGAGATTTGCACTAGACATATGTAGACCTAACATTCAGGTTTCTAATTAAAAATCTTCCCTTTCAAAATTCATGAGTTTGTTTTTATATTCTTTTATGTAATAGGTATTGAGTTGCCTTCTGTATGTAGGACATTTGGGTTACCAAAGAGGATAAAAGTCATGACTCCATCCTTCTTAGAATGCACATTTTAGTTAAAGAGATGATTGTTGCGTGCCTATTCATCTTCTTAATTAAAATGTACACTGGAAGAAAAAGTTTAATGACATTCTAATGTGAGGAATGCTCTAGAGTAGGCATGAAGAAGGGGTGATTGACTCAAAGAGACTGGGTTTTAACTCCATTGGGAATGATGATGGGGAAAGATTAGCTATTTAATTTTGGATATTCATGGACATTGATAGATAAAATTGTGATGGTGAGCAAAATCCATGAAGGCCTAAACCACCTTTACAGAATTAGCTAGTTGTTTGTTTTGGTAATATAATACTGCATTTTAAGAGAAATGGCAATCATCAAGTTAGAGTTGTAAGTTAGAATCTGCTTCTAGAGAATCTATATTGGACTTTGGAATCTGAACTCAGAAAGCAATAGTCAAGTGTTGAAATATTTTTTAGGGAGAGAAGTAACATGATTAATTTGGAAGAAAAATTGTGGTGGTGAATTTGTGGATGAATTAATTGGAGGATGGTCCAATAGAAGTGCAATGAGACAGTAATAAAGGTCACAGGTAGAACTGGGAGACTCGAAACAAACAAGGAAGTAAATTAGTGTTACAATTAAAAAACATTAATAAGTCTTAATAAGCAATTGGATTTAGGGGCAGGGTGTTGGGAGAATGGAAAGAGTTTGTTATTCTAGCTTAGGCAATTAAGATCACTAAACACCTAGGCAAGAGAGAAGCAAACTTCACATAAAAAATAAACATTCTAATTTAGAGTACTGAGCTGTCTCTGTGTGATACCTAGCTGGAAGAATCTGGGATATGTTTGGACATAGAGCTTTAGAGCTTGGAATAGGCTCTTGGATTTGGGAATCACTAGCATTTAAAGAGAGTCAAAGTCATCAACCAAAGTGAAAGTCCAGCTTGATAAACCAAAGTTCCAGGATAGAATCTATTAAAGAAAGGTCTTTGAGAAGTTTGGACCATAAATTGTTATGCCCCTGGTTGCTTCTAAATCACCAGAAGAGGGAAAAAAAGACAGGTTTTTTTTTTATTAATATATCCATCTATGAAGATATATATGATAGCAGTTAGATCATTATAATTTGTTCAGCATGGAGGAATTAAAAGACAGTCCTGGACCTCCCTCGGCTGTGAATCAGTATCCTCTGAAACCCCTAATACTGGATCTCTGCCTAGAAAAGTATAGAATTGCAAAACTTCAGCCTAGAATATATTGAGCTCTCTTGATATTTCTAGTGAAAGAGAAACAAGTCAATATTCCCGAGTTATAAAATTGGCTCCTGACTAGCACAGGTTACAACATACAGAAGATATTCAACCAGATTTTGCCAAATGGGTGATTATTGTATAGTGCATGACCGTGTGTTTACAGGGTAAGAACAGCAGGTGAAGGCCATGCTATTGTTTCTCCTGACACTCCACTCAGCTTACTCTCAGGTGAGTGTAAGGAGGCACCTTAGCTTCACTTTAGTCATTTGCAAAGGTGGGGTTCTGCCAGTCCTTCCCCACTCTAAGAAGGGCGTATTCATCAATTACCAGAATGAGCAGATGAAAGCATATTTCCTGTTTGCTAGGCTGTCTTGCTAAGTTTTTTATTTCAGAAAGGAATTAAAGAGAACTGAGGCCTGTACCTTTCACCCCTAATAACTCAGAGCACCAAAAGTTTTGAATACATTAACATTATGGTAGTCAAGATTCCTAAACTGAGGACCTCTCTATTTTGGGAAAGGTGGTGAAATTGTAAACCCATGGAAATATTTCTAAGGTGAGCTTCCAGGCAGGTCCCATTTCTCTCCTTGTTCCTCACTTTCTTTTTTCCATGTCCTTTTTTACCATGTCATTTTTACCATGTCCTTTGCACAACTGACCCTTGACCACTGGGACCCATCTGCCTATAATCTAATTATCCTCTGTTTAGAGAGACTGAAAACCAAAGGTAGTCCATCTTTCCACATCGCTTAAGGAGAAGCAAAAATGGTAGATACCTCATGCTCCCAGACACACCGATGTGACTTCAAAAGACCATGCACTGACCTTATATTCAAGAGGGATTGTTTGCTGTTATCGTGGAGACAGCAGCCCAAATGGATTGCCACAACTGGGGGCTTCTGGATAAGTATGGAACCCCACAGTCCATACTTGTTGAGAAATGGGATGTGCTGGGTCCAACGGTATGGAAGGACTGTTGTGGGGAAAATGGGGGGATATATCCAGGAAGGGGATGATGTCCTGAGTCCCAGTCCTGATTCTCTGAGGTCTGCTCGTATAACTAAATGAAGCCGAAGTTCAATTTGATCTAGAGAGCTCAGATTATGTCATCACATGCTTATTTTATCATCTCTGCTTCTCTTCCATTACCTTCCTCAAAGCGTGGGTCATCTGCCGGTGGCAAGATGACGCTGAGCCTGGTATCCTCCCACCTTGGGATCGGAGAGAGAGAGGTAGCTGCCTTCTTGCAGAAACCACAGCATGCCACAGACTCTAACCTGGTTTATGAACCCATGTCTGACTCAATTGCTATGACCAGAAGCATGGATATGCTGATATTTCTGGCCAATAGAGTATCATCCCTGGATGTAAGTGTAATCTACCCTGCACTGTCGAAACTGGGAGGTAATAATTTCCAAAAGTAAAAGCAAGAAAAGGACAAGGAAGGTAACTAAGAAACACCAATTCTGTTTCATTGATCTGATTAACCTTCTCTTCTTATTTTACTGGCATCTTGATCATAGGCAGAAAGTAGTTTTCTTTTTTCTTTTTTCTTTCCAGTTTAAGATGGAGGCAGATAAGAATAGCTATAGGAGTCAAATCAAAATGCATAGGTGAGACTCAGTTTTTAAACACTAGAAAAACAACATACCAATGTCACCTGAGGTTGCTGGTGATTTGAAATGCTAGAGACAGAGTTTACTTTGACTTTTTATTGGCTACTGTGGCCATTTCTGGCATGAATCCAAGATCATATTCCATTGTTCCAGATTTATTTTAGCTTCTTGGAAAGAATCATTGGTCTGGATATATCATTTTTCAACCAACTCCAATAGCAATATTTGACATCCACTTTGCTTTTTGGCTTTATTTCAAACTGTTACCCCTTCCATCAACACATTTTGTCTATGAAAGCAAAACCACAGTTTCTGCCTTCTAAATTTTCATGAAGATTTTCATTTTGGGAGATGTTATATTCAAAGTTACTGGATTGCAAATACAGCCTCAGGCTGGTTCTGTGGCCTTATAATTGGACTTTCTGTTCCGACAATTCTTTACTCATGCAAAGAGAAACAGGTAATATCTTGAAGTGAATTCCTGTGACCATTGCAGTCACAAAGCTGCTAGGTGCAGCAACTGAAAACCCCAGCTCCGTGGAGTAGATGATAGTATCTGAAGCTTGGGAATCACCTTACGAATCTGTGGTCCTAGTTTGGGTATACATGTTTTAATTTAGACTTGATTTATTAGAAAATCTCTGAACTACTGTGAAATTCAGCATGGACTAAAATACCTTCCATCAGAGGATCAATTGAGGATCATCAGTGATACTGCATATTGAAAAACACCATCCCAAACATAGTGAAAAACTACCGTAGTTGAAATGAAGATAACTTATTTCTAGGTCATGGATTAGCCACAAGCTTCTGTGTGATCTTGGGTAATATCCTTGCAGGGCCTCATTGACTTCATTTTCAAAATGTAGGACTTGGAGAGCTCCAATTCTAGTAATCTCCTCCATTTCTGTTTCTGTTCTCAACAAGCTAAGAGAAATGGAGAGAGAGAAGAGTGAGATCCAAAAAAAAAAAAAAAAAAAAAAAAAATTAGTCCAGAATCTATTTCATATTCACTACTATAATAAAACATAACAAAAAAAGTTGCAACAAAAAGGAGAAAAAAAAATCCATTCCACTTTATTTTGACTCAATTGTCTAATTTCACTTAGGAACTTCTAATTACATGTACTTAGACCTAACTAGCTTAATTATATGGATGTTTAAATTCTGTTTCAGAGGTTCTCTAGGTTTTTATCCTGCATCAGCACAGCTGTAGGGAAACACGAACTTACCCTGTTTCACTCTAGAAGTACATCTTTGATGACTGGACCACCCTAGAAGGATACATCAGAATTTCAGGGATTAGAAACTAGGAAGGACACAGAGATGCGCCCTCCCCAGGACCAACGACCTGTTTATAGGGTCCAGTGCAAAACCAAAACACAGACTCCTACTTTGTAATTATTATGAATTTCAGGACAGCAATAGTAGGGTATTGATGCCAAGATGAGCTCCTCTAAGCACAGGGCCCTGTGTGATGGCAGAAAACACACAGCAGGCCCTGGTGCCACCCAGATCCCCTTGAAGGGGCTGCTTTTGCCTCAGCTTCCAGGAGTGCTGCCAGCATTCAGCCTTCAGCTGCTGGCCCCGACAAAATAGCCTTAGCCAAGTGGAGTCCTCTTGCTCGAGATCTCACAACTTGCAAGGTGGGCCACATCCAACTGGTCAGCAAGGATAAGAAGAGACTAGACATTGTAGCTCCGTGTGTGACAACTTTGGTGACTGTTCCAGCTCCAGGCATTCTCCTGGGTCCACGGAGGCTCTCTGGACTGAGTCATGGTGTTCTTGCTCAGCCCCTCCAGTTCAGCCCTCCCCACCTACCTCCCTCTCAGCTGTTCCCCGGGGCACCCTGTGCACATATGCTCTCTCAGCATCTGCTTCTGGAGACCCCAAGTGTAACACAGCTCTTCAGATCACTACTATTATTTTGAATTATAGGGACTTGAAAAACAGTGTATTTTTATTTGTGCATATTAATTACACTAAATAATGGGTTCCATTGTGGCATATTCTTACAACAATGCATTTTTTCAGTTGAAGACATTTGTGCAGCACAAAATGTACAAAGAGAAAAGAACAAAATCATCCAAATACGCACAACCAGGAAGAAAACCTTATCTCAGATTTCACTCTGAGCTTGTGCACAGGCAGGAGGGTCAAGGGCTTTATGGAGAGTGAGATACAGATGGAGTGAGTAGAAATGAAATTAGTGTACTTGGTAAATGATGTTGCACAGTGAATCACACAGAAGTCAAAGTAATGTCAGACACATTGCAATAAATCGCCAACATCCCTCCCTGTCTCCTTTCTTCTCCTGTACTACTTTTAAACTTCAGTTTTGTTATCCCCATCCCCCACACTGCAAATATCACAGGGCATTCACACATAATTGAGGCACTGGAGAGAAATTCATCAAAGCAGAAGACCCAAAGAGAAAGAGGGGAAGGAAGGGCACTAGGCTCCCCCGGTTGATGCTGATTTAGTGGTGGCTGTTCTCCGATATGATGATAAGATGCAACATGAATAGCTCACATGTGTTATTTGTAATAACAATTGATGTTTTAAGGTCAAGACTCCTGAGGAACAAAGGCTTGCTTAAAATGGCCATCCATGCCATTGGCAAGCTGAGAAAACTTAATTGCCAGCCAAACCATAATAGAAGCAGACATATAACTCAGAATTCTCCTTTTTGTGGAAATTTTCTCCACTAAGCTAAATCATAAAAGCATAAAAATACTATATCAGATCAGATATTTTGCTGGAGGAATTGATGCTACCTCAACATACAAGGTATCTGTGAAAGCCTTAAAACTACAAGGAGTTTGGGGAATCTTGGCTTCTGTGGAGTGAATTCTCTTCCAAAGCTTGAGGGTTTGTTTGAAATGAGCCTTGTGGATCATGACTCTGAGAGTCTGGGACACACTTCCTGACAGTTTGTGATCTGATGACCACCCAACCCATTCCAAACTTCAAGACTGAATTAGAAAATGGATTAATCCAGTTAAAGGGAATCTGTGTTCATCTGGACAATGACACCACTTTTAAACCAAACAAACATATATTTTATTCTGCCCAGAAGATGTCCTGGGAGAATTCTCTGCCAGATTATATTTAAAGATGGCAATGCTATTTCTAGAAACCCAAACTAGAAGTGCTCTCAATAGAAGAACAGAGGTAGTGTGAGTATCATCCCTAGTAAACTAGACAGATCCTGAATGAATCCTTGGAAAGCCTAAGATCACCGGAATTCAAACCATAGTGAATCTTAAGTGGGCAATGTACTGGGCCATTTGAGGCTGTGCATTGTGGAGCCACCTGGAAGTAGGTATGAATTCTGGCTATGTCACTCCTTTCCCCCCGTCAGGAGTGGGTAAGTTACTTCACCTCCCTACACCACAACTTCCTCATCCCTAGGTGATGATGCAGATGACCATGCCAAATGTAACTCTACGGGTCGTTTGAGATGGTGCACATAGGCATGGGTGCCAGCAGCCCACATACATGGCAGCTGCTACCATTCATGGTGTCATCTTCCATACTCTGTCACACATGGAGAAAAGGGAAGACAAGATGGAAACAGCAGGCCTAAGAAAGATGACATTTGATGATTCAAAAGCATTTTGAAGATCCCAAGACCAAGGAGTTGCACCTCCATCCAATGGGAAATGAGGTACATAAACCTAGATAGTTAAAAGGCAGAGAAGGCTTCTCCCCAAAGAAAGACATAGGTGGGGAAATAATTTACACAGGGAACAGCACAGCACGAAGGCCAGCAACGGTGTGATCCGAAGGTGCAACTGTACAGAGAGCGTGCCACGGGAGTCTACGGCGGAAACAAGAGCGGCAGCAGTCTGGGCATTCGTGAGAGCTCCTTGTGCCTCAGGTGTAGTGTGACATGCTTGCTAACATGTCTTGTTGGGTCTTTAGGAGACCCCTGTGAACCTGATACTATTATAGTCATTATTAATCCTTATTTACAGATGGGAAAACCAAGGCAGAGGAAGGACCAGCAACATGCTCAGAGTCTCACAACTAGAAAACGATGGGGCCAAGTAGCTAATAGGAGCTGCCTGACTCCAGCGCGACCACTCCTAGACCTCAGACCTCACCCATCATGTTCTACAGTCTCTGGAATTGCATGGTGTTTGCTATTACAGAGAACTTGGCTTTGAATCCTAGTGTTGCATATTATTGTGTGGTTCTTGGCAATTTAGTCTGTTTCTCTGAATGGTTGTTTCTTTATTAGATAGAGAAAATATTTCCTTACTTGCACCATTGTTATTAATAGTAGCTATTATTATGTTTATTATTAATGTAAAATTGTTTACATGTTTCTTTATAGATTTTCTTATCTTTTAAAGAAAAAGTAATTATAACATTTTTCAAACAGAAAGGAGTCTTCTGGCCCAGTACCCACTAGCTGCTTCCCACCTTTAAGAATTGCACAGGTATATACACTCCTCTTATTATTGTTTTTGCTTTCCTTTAAATTGAATAACTTGAAACAATTTAATTACATACTTTGGTTTTATCCCATAATATTAGTGAAATCCCAAAGCAGATAAGACACATTGTTTTTATTCTAATCTACATTAAAATAAATGAATTGGCTATTATAACTTTAAACTTTTAGATTCGTCTCCATTATTATTGGCTTAAGTGCCAAAAGTGGAAGGGGCACCACACTTTGGAAAATGCCATTTATTCAACACTCAAAACAGTATGCTGATCCCCAGAGGCATTATGTGTTCTTGGCCCCACAAATAACTTTGGACCAAAATCAGAACTCACTTGATTCATCTCAGTGACTCACCCAGTTATCTAAGCCATATCCCTGGAAGCCAAAGGAGCAGGTCCGTGCGTGGAATCTATTCAGAGTAAGCGCATTGTCTTATCAGTCTATACAGAGGGGCAGCAGGGTCTCCGGTGTTGTGCAATATGACTACGTAACCTCTCTACTGATCTCAGTTTTCTTCCTATTAAAAACTCATGATAGACTTTGAAGAGCCGGCAGTTTATGACTTGGCAAAATTCAGATTACCTACACCTTGGCACTGCCTGGATAATGTTCCCGTCCTCATAGAGGAAGAGTCGCAGCACTCTCATTGAAATCTTACTGAACAGGAGTTCTTTTTTTGTCCATTGTTTGCTGCAAGAAAGACACTGCTTCCTGATGCAGAAGTAGTTGATAAGCATTGCTGCTACTGGACATATCAGGATTGTGCTCATTCTTGTAGAATGTCTAAATATAATGCTGTTTTTCAGATTCAGATTGACCTTTGCAGTGCCATTTCTTTTCCACACTCTGAATGTGGTCTTTGAAAGGTTTGGCAGATGAGTACCAAATGCAAAGAAAGAGCTCAGGGTTTGGAACAGGAAAACCAGCGTTGAGCTTACTAATCACATAACCTTGAGCGATGTACTTCGTTCATTGGAACACCATGTTCTTTCATTGGAAAATGTAGATAATAGCAATGCTTGTACAATGAAACCACGCAGATGTTGTGAAGACAAAATAAAACTATGTATGGAAAATCATCTATCAAAGGCATACTACCACACAAATCTTACCAGAGGTGTCATCTTGGTGTTCAATGATAAATTTGGTATTCCATTTACTGTGTATATGTGTGTGTGTATGTGTGTGTATGTATGGGTGTGTGTGCTAGAGATCTAACATGCATGCTAAGCAAGTGCTCTACCACTGAACTATATCCCCACATTCTCAGCTTTTTTATTTTATTTTGAGGCAGGACCTTACCAATTTTCCAAGTTTGGCCTTGAACTTGTGACCCTCCTAACTCAGCCTCCAGCACATCTGGGATCATAGTTGCACACCACCAGGCCCAGCTTAACAACATTTCGAAATGTGGCAAATACTAGATTACAAAAAAAAAAAAACAGTATATGAACTTTTTGTCTTAGTCATTTTCCTTCTAGAAACTATGGTATTTACTCTTCCCAATTTTCAGGGAGAGGGGATTTACTGAAAGTATCCTTTGTCAGATACCCAGAAGATTCCTGGTGGATTCTTTTGTTACTTATTTCAGAATAATAGCATTGCCAGATTCATCTGGTTGCATATTAGGGTACTGGGATATAATTATTCTAGAAAAATAATTGAAAATAGTTTTAATTTTTGTCAAGAAATTCAAGAGCGTGGTTAAAAAAATCAAAAGCAAAATATAGGAGGGAGTTTATGTCCTTCTACTCAAAACTACCCCCTCAAGAAGTTCCTACTTTCAGCTTTAAATCATTTTGAAACTCAGTAACATGCCTGCCCTTGAATACGGGCTAGCTGGGGACTGCTTTTATGACAGAAGTGTGGCAGAAATGACGTAGTGTCCGCTCTGGGTCTCATCGTTGGGAGGACTGGCAGCTTGGGCCTGGATGATCTT
Organism: Sciurus vulgaris; assembly: GCF_902686455.1. Classification (NCBI taxonomy): domain Eukaryota; kingdom Metazoa; phylum Chordata; class Mammalia; order Rodentia; family Sciuridae; genus Sciurus; species Sciurus vulgaris. The sequence goes on from NC_136469.1 coordinate 136,119,721, forward strand.
GGAGTCTAAAGCCACCATTTATGAAGTTCAGCTCCTCTGTGGACAAAACCACGTGAGGAGACCTTGAGACTGCATGTAGGCAGCTGCCTCTAGCCTTCCAACCTCCCCTACCCACAGTACTGGTCACATGAGAGAAATGATACCAAGAAATACCACATTAGAGGAGCCCTGTAGCCCATTCCTGCCTGAATTTCTAAACCACTAAATCATGAGCTCTTATGTTTGTCGTTTGCAAAGTTCATAATAATTAAAACTGAAATAGAATCTGATTACTTATTTTAACAAAAGCCTATTCCATGTAGGCCTGTCCAGCAAGCAAAAGATACTCTAAGTAAGGAATACCATAGGGTAAAGATCAATTTAGTGGCAGTGATACACAGTGTCTGGGCACGAAGTAAGATGTGTCAACATCTCAGAAAATTTTTCTGCATTTTTTTATTGGTTCATATTGTACCTATTGGTGGGATTTGTTGTTACATATTTATACAGGCCATCATATAATTTAGATAATATCCCTTCCCCAATTTCCCCCTCACCTCCCTGTTTCCAACCCCTTGGTCCCTTTTCTCTAATCAGCTCCCTTTGATTTTTAGGAGACCCACCCCACCTTGGTTTCCCTTTTTCCTCTCTAGCTTCTGCATATGAGAGAAAACACAGGACCCTTAACCATCTCTGGAAGATTTACAGGATTGTCTTGGGAACTCCCTGATAGGCAAGAGAACTTGGAAGAATTTTACAGGTGTTGACTTGCAGCAGCCTCATAGACCCAGATAAGAGAGCCTTTGTCAGAAAAATATGTGAGTGAAAATAGTATCTATGTAGTGAACGTCAAAGAAATTCAAATGAAAGTGATGAAGTTTTAAAAATAAGTTGATCGGTATATATAACACCAAATTTAAGTAAAAAGGAATAAGGAGAGGTCAAAATACAAAGAGCCCTTAGGAGATCCAAATTCTCAGCATAAATGGGGCTGAAACATAGGTAATAGTCCATTTCTTATAAAAAAAAAAAAAAAAAAAAAAAAGGTAGTTCAGGGTAGAACCCAAAACCCAGAAGGCAGAGGTAAGATAAGGGCCAGAGAGAATTTTCCCAGGAAGAAGGACCAGGATGAAAAGACTGGCAGGGCACACATGGTTGGAATTCAGAATTTCTCCAGACTAGTAACTACAACATGCCTCTTAATTGATCTTAAACAGGAGGATGTATAAATGGTCCCCTGGCCTCGATGCAAGCATTGCATATTGGTTGTGCAGGGGCCACAGAAGCACATCTTCATCCCAAGTCTGTAGACTAGGAGGAACTATACTCAAGGCATCACATCTGAAGAGCCTTTGCCACTCCTCATTAAAGGTTTTAATGGCACAATCTTGGCCTTTTAATCTAAGGCTGTAATGGCATGGGATGCTACTTAGCTGTTGTGAGACAGCGAGTGTATTTTGGATTTGAGGAAATGCAAATGATTGTGGTCAGAGGGTGGACCGGAGAAATAAAGATTTCATGACATTCTTCTCTTTGAGACAAGGATCTATTTCTCTCCTCTTGAACCAGAACTGGCCCATGACTTTTCTGACCAATGAAGCAATGAACAAATGATAGTTTATCAGACTGAGATTAGCATTTAAGAAAACCACAATCTTCTGCCTTAAGTTTTTGGAACTCTGAATCCACTCTTAGGCAGATATTGTGGAGAGACCCTGAAAATATATGGAGAAAGGGAAGAGTCTAGGTAAGTGCAGTTTCAAACCAACCAGGGAAGGTAGCAGGTACGAGACTGAAGCCACATTGGAATCTTCATTCTGCTGATATTTTAAATTAAAGGTGAAATGGGTTGGCGCCATTCACTATGTGGGCTTCCATGTAACACACATGTTCCCTCTGTCCACCTCAACCTCCCCCAGACATGATGAGCCTAAATAAAGGAGCTTTTTTGCTTTCATTTCTCTGTGGAATAGATTCTAGACTCAGTAAGTAACTGATTCTTCAATGGTTGATAATTTCAGGCCCCATTCAAATTTTCCATAGTTCATAGTACTGACATTTTTGAACATCTGATATTTGATAAATTTATCTGACTTGCTTCTCATTATTATTTCCCTCCCAAGTACTTAGGTTTCAACTCCCTCTGCTGGCTTTCCATCCTCCAAAAATTCATTGAACTCTGTCATTAATTGCCATTCACTTTCCTTTTTGTGTGTGAGAGAGTTTATATTTATTTACTTATATTTCACTAGTTCACAGAAAGGGGCATAGTTAAATGCACACATCTGCTACCATGTTTAATTGGTGAATCCCAACATTTAAAAATATTTAACCATGTAGGCCCTCTACATACATCACTTTATTTAATTTTGATAGTGATGTTGCATTAAGATAACATCTATTCAATTTTATACTTGAGAAAAATGAAACTTAGAGGAGTTCAGTAACTTTTATAAGATAATCAACTAAGTGGTGGTTTTAGGATTGGAATCTGGGTGTCTTGCACCCCACTCACCTTTCTGGCACTCTAGCATTTTACCTGGCATTTGCACTGATTACTTGTGTGACCTTCCAGAATTAATGGATCATCAGGATTAAATTTTGATATCCTCTGATGTTAGTTTGAATCATGGTTTTTCCATCTCCTTTTGGTATAACTTTAGATGTCATTGATTTTTTTTAAGTTCCCCTTCTTTAGAAAAATAGGAACGGTAAGTTCAGCTTTGTAGTATTATTTTGAGAAGTAAACAACGAATGTATGCTGTTTCTACAGAAAAATATTCCTACTAAAATGCAACAAATTGTGGCCATGTTTCCACTGTTTTCATCTCCATGAGAAGGAGGTTAACTGCAGTGTAGGGCAAAGGTTCTGGAACTGGACAGTCTAGGTTCTGATCCTCACTCTGATATCTTATAGTAAGGAGACTCTGGACAAGTTACCTCTTCTCTCTATGCATCAGTAATCTCATCTGAAACAATGAGACCAATTTAATTATTTTATAAGGTTGTGGTTAGGACTGCATGTGATAGTCCATATAAATTATCAAGCCCCTGGACAATGTTGAATGAATCTTAGCAACTCTTATTAATAACATTTCTTAGGTCCTTTCCAACTCAATGATTCTCAAATGATGTATCTCTATAATGACATTTATTTGATCAAAATAGAGTATTGAATGTGATGGCAGAGTTGCTGTTTATTCATCTCCTTGACAGCTCATTCATCATCTCTGTGGGCTGTCTGGGTGGCTGGGTTTTGAGACTTCAGCTTCCAGGTCTGTTGTCCTCTCTCTCTCTGAGAGGCTCCTGCATAAAGGACATGAGCTGGTTGCCTTTCCAGTGCTTCTGCTAAGAAGCTGAGATACAGAGATTCCTCCCAGAGATGTTTCCACATTGTTAATGGTACCATGGGTTTTATAAGCCATGTTCTGTTGGGGAATGAACCCTAATCACTGCCTCCATTGGATAGAACTTTAATCATAGAACATGTCAAACCATAATAAGAATGTTGTCATTTAAAGATGGTTGAAACTCAACTGCCTTGGAAACAGAAAATGACCCAATTGTCCTACAACAGGGACATGGAGGCAAGCTTCACTGGGAGCAGTGGATGTGCCACAGGAAAATCAGTGTGCTTCTTCCTGGAGGAAAGAGTGACAGAATGTGGCGGATTGTGATTACGTGGATGATTCTCAGTGGGTGGTGAGTGCACACTGGTTTAATTAAGAAAACACAAATTTGTTATCAGTTTCATAGTCAAGCATATTTCCATTCACTGGGTACATGATTAGGGTGATATGAAGTCCTACTCTTCGAAGAATCTACAAGTTAGGTGAGAAAAATGGTCCCCCATATAAACAATACTCATAATCACAAGGCACACACACAAAAGTTATTCTATAGAGAGCTCCTCAGTTTAGGGTACCTTTTAAGTTTAAACATTCCAGTGATATTTACACATCAGCAAGTCAACATTAGCTTCAAGCTTACTAGTTTACAGATTCAGGGTTAAGTGGTGACAAAACTGAATTAAACAAAATTGTGTATTAAGTAAGTAATTTCAGTAAATTATGGTTGTCAAATGCTTATGTTTGGGGACTATTTGGAATGACACCTAAATAGAGCCAGGGAAAGCCGTATGGAAAAGATTACAAAATTAAAAATATGCATGGGATTTACTCAAAGCAGAGAAACAGGAACAGGGAATTGGGGAGAAAGACTGAAGTGCAAGAACTCAGAATATTTGGAAACAGAATAGAATTTATTTTTCCTGTAGTGAAAAATTTGAGAAGGAAAGCAGTAGATGGGTCCAGAGGGAGAGGTAAAGACCAGGCTGTAGAGAATCTTATAAGTCACATTAAAGAGTTAGTGTCTTAGCCTAAGATCCCTGGGATCCTTTAAGGGTAGGGCCTTGGTCTAAATATGGTTTGCCCCCTCCAAAACTCATGCTGATTTAATTTCCAAGTAATGGTTTGGAAGAGTGGCAGGACCTTTAAAAAGTATTTGGGTCATAAAGGATGGACACTACTCTCACAGCTGAGGATAATTCTCACAGAGTGATCAATTGCCAGGACTGCAGGTTAGTATCAAGTCATGTCATCCTTGTGTTTTATTTCTCTTGCATGGGCTCACGTCTCCTTACTCCTTTCCACAGTGTTTTGACACATCATGAGGCCCTCACCTGTACAGGTGGAGATGCTGGAAACTTGCTTTTGGTCTTCTAAACTTCTAGTACCATCAGTCAGCAAAACTTCTTTCCTTTGTGAATTGCCTGCTGGGTTAGTCAGGGTTTTCCATTGCTGTGATAAAAAATCTGACAAAAATAACACAGAAAAAAAGTTTATTTTGGCTCACAGTTTCAGAGAGTTGTATGGCTGACTCCATACCTCTGGGCCCAAGGTGAGGCAGAACATCATGGCAGAAGGGCACAGCAGAGAGAAACATCTCAGAAAGTGGCAATGAGGAAGCAGATACCTTTTTTGTGTGTGTCAGAGACAAAATATAAACCCAACAGGCATGCCCCCAGTGACCACCTCCTCCAGTAACATCCTATCTGCCTACAGTTACAACCAAGTTAATCCATATTGGTGGATTAATCCACTGATTAGGTCACAACTCTCATAATCTTAGCATTATTTCACCTCTGAGCTTTATTTTTTATTAATTTTTTTAAAAAAAGCAAAATGACCTATTCAGGGATAAAATACAAAATCTATAAGTGCAGAATCTGTGTTAGAGGTCTGAGATGAATATTGAATCTAATATGTAACTAAGATTTAAGTAATCCCAGATGTAAAAGAGAATGTGAAAGTCATAAACCTTGATAATGTAAAAACAACAATATGGCTTTAAAAAGTTATAAATAGGAAAGGAAGTGGTGGAGGAATTGAAACAGAGTAGTTTTACCCTCTAATTTCATATTTTTCATAGTAAAGATTAAATTGAAATATTCTGTAATTGAACCAGGTAATTAAAAGAACTAAAGAGTCCAACGCTATAATGATTTCCTCACAGTCTTTTTTTTAACTATAGAAGAATATTTTTAATAAAAGTATTATTTCTTTTTGTGAGAGAATTTTTACTAGATATTTAACTATTTTGTTTATAAAAATTTAGTAGTGGGAAAATTCAACAATTAATAAATAACATCTATCGAAATGATTCTCTTTGAAATCATTTCAATTTGCTTCTCTCTACCCTCCCATGGTGTATAAATTGATAGCTGGTGTTGTGGTGTGTAGCAGGAGTAAAACAACCAGCACATCTTACTGAGTGTTTACTCAGTGCAGGGATTTTCCTGAGCACTGTTTATGTGACACTTCATTTAAAACCAGTCTAAGAAGCCACTGCCATTGTGACCATCCCCACTGCAGAGATGGAGGAGTGGAAGCACATGGGATTGTGAGAATCACCCAAGATAGCATAGGTATTAATTGGGAAAACCAGGATTCTAACATCGTTGTTTCTATGACTAACATTAAAGTTTCTAAATAGTGAGATGTTAGGGTGATTGCTTCTTTCACTTCCAGATCTTACATTAAATATAGCATGTATATTTAATGTAATATATATATCCTTATGTATATATCCATATACACACATATATGCATAGGGCAAAAAAGGGAAATGTGTGTGGGGAGATCTCAGAAGAGCAATCAGAGTGGGGAAGATAGAGCAAGTGGGGGAGAGAGAGACTGAGCTGAGAAATAGAGGAAAGGCAGCAAAGACTGACTTGCTAGAAATAGTGAAGGGCATTTGAAATATCAGGATTTTAAAATATTTAATATAAATATATTCATTCTGTTACTGCAATGTGAAGCCCCTAAAGGAAAAACAACAATCTAGTTGAGGAGGCTGACTGAGGAATGAAAAAGAAGGACATGTGTTTAAATTTGGGTTTACCCTGGGGCATAGATAACAAGCAAGGAAACATGGTAAAGATTTAAACTTTAACGGAAGATAGAAATTGAAGCCAACAGTGATTGGGAGATTGGTGAAATCTCAGGAATTGCTGTAAGTTTTGTGAAGGATTTCCCGCAGGATGTGGAATGAAAGATTAAGTTATTCAAATAACATTGGGGCAACCTGGTATCTAAGACATAGTCAGGTGCCCATCCTCATACCAACACTTCCAGTATTTGATTACTCCCAGCCTGACACAGATGAAAGCCAGCAAGTCTTAGAGAAGGACAAAGCGTGCAGTGTGCACCACCCAGTCTAGAGGCAGAGAATGAATTTACACCCAAGAGTCCCTACCTGCAAAAGGTGTAAAATTTCACTGACACTTCTTCTATGGAGTAGTGGAATCAATTTCATCTCAGCTCAAGGGATGTGAGACATCAAAAACAATATACACCAAGTCTCTTGCTTTATCAGCAGCCAATTGAACCTCACCAATTCTGGAAAACTGTCAGACCAATGCATTTATTCTCTGAGTCAGTGTGAGATCTCTAAGCCAATCACTTGCAGTTTAAAACTTAGTTCTGAGTAAAATTTCCCAAGAGACTTCATAGTACATTGCCCACTATGAGATTAATGGATCATGCCGTAGGACAGATGACCAATGGGAAAGACCCACTAGAGTGCAGTCCCTCTCCAGGACATCATGATGCTATCTAGTATCCTCTGATGCCTCCACCCTCATCTTTCACATACCTGGAGCTCTTTACTCGACATTAAGCTGCCTCTACCACCTAATGCATCCCCTGGATGTCTCTGCCTTGGTTTCCTTGATGATTCTTCAACATGCCTATCAACTTCCATGCTTAGGCATCTTCATTCCTGAAACAGCCCATGAAAACTATTCACATCTCCTCTGTGCTTCTGGACACACCCAGGAAAGGACAGTAATTCTTCTGTCCAGTCAGGGGATGATCCTGTGTCCGCCATCTTGCCAGGGTGGAGTGGAATCATGGGTGGTGCGGCCACTTCAGTGGATCCAGGGAGGAAAAGGAGGCATCTGTGTCACTGTCTTTCAAATTTATTAATTCCTTGGCAGTGTTGCCTCATATTTCCATCCTCTCACCACGTTCTTCCCCTGCTCCTTTCCCTCACTGTGTTGCACAATTAATAGGTTAAAAAAAAAGTGAAGAAAAAGGCTACATAGTTTTAAAAATATTACTTGCTGTTACATGATGTTATTGTTTATGAAGCTCCTCAGCTAAAATTGGAAAGAATACGCTTGATTATTTCTGAGTTCATGTATGTCAAGAAGTTCACAGATCTGTAACAAACATCAAAATGGTGGAAAGTCCACAAAAATGTTAAGAGAAATTTAATATCTATGAAACTAACTGAAGAAAAATTAATACTCTGTGAATTTAGTGACTTAATTGTGCCTGTATTAGTTAATTAGGTCATTAACATAAGAATGTGCTTTTCATATTATCTCTCTGTATATTAATAATAAAACTATTCATAATATGGGCAACTCTAACATTGAGAAATGCTAATTAATTTCAGAAATGGAACCTTTCAATTGCTAAAGTATTTTTTGATTTTCTCCAGAGAGGGCATAGTACCCTATGTGCTGGACCATCTTTCTTGAAAATTGACCCCTTTTTTTCCACACATTTTTGTTTTAATTTTCACATTCATTTAAAAACCAATAAAATACCTTTTCACGCACCTGTCATAAAGAAATTGACTTGACTGCTTCCTGTCTTTCTACAAGGTGTCTGAGAATTCTTATACTTCCATCAGGTTATAACTCTAACTGAAAATAATTTATCATGGAGCATATTTATTGGACTGAGATATCACTTCTGATATATTCAGCCCAAAAGTTCAGTGGTGTAAGGCATACAGAAAACGAATCTCTCTTCTGTTACAGTTTATCTGATGTTTCTTCTGCCTTCTTCACTCTTAGGTGGTTGGCACATGTTCAGAAGCTTGGTGAACCAGCACTGTCCCGACCTGAGGGTCTTCAAGATGCACCTTCGTTCTTAAGCTAGAGGGGCATGGACAGTTTTCCTTTAGTGCTTTGTGGCTGGAGTAGGTGTTGGGGATTTGAGACTCAATTAAACATATCTCTCTTTCCTACTCAAGTTCTGAACCAATTCAAATTAAAACAAGAAAAGTAAGCAAAGTATAGGGCGAAGGGAACCAAAACATTAATTAAGTACTGACCAAAGGGATATTGGAGACAGTGACTCATGTCTATGGAAAAAATGGGGGTTCATTACACTGAGCTTCACATATACAGAATTCCCTGCTCAGTAGGCAAAAAGGGAATATCGGAGGTGGAGAAGAACAGCGAAGAACAGTTCTCTCCCTAACAAGAAGAAGTCTAGGAGTTGGACATGTTTATCTTTGGCTAAGAAAGCTGAAAGGATTAGATTTTTATAAGCTGCAATCCTTAAAGGGGTCATTCCTAAGTGCACAATGGCACTTCCTTTTTATCCATAAATATGCCAACTCTGCAGATTTGGGTCTGTGACAACAAGTTTTTAATGCTTTGATACTATCTATTAGTCTGAGCTCAGTTCTTCTAAGGAGTTTTGAATTTAGATCCTTCTAAGGATTATTAGAAATTTTTATTTTTAGGAAAATTGATTATGCATCTATATTTCAAATTGAATGGTAAAATTTTTTATGTGGTCTTAGGCAAATTATTTAGAAAATGTTTTAAAATTTCTAAGTGTATATATAACTGTAGGTATTTACAGACACATGTAGATAATATACACATCTCTCTCTCTCTCTCTATATATATATATATATACACACACATATATATATATATATGCATACACACACACACACACACACACACACACATGGACAGGGCCCCATGTAAGTTATACATATATACAATATGTACATATGTAACTACATATAAGTTTTATACATATGCATATATACATATATATAAAGTTTATAACATAGTCATTAAAAATATAGTCTGTATAATTCCTTCCCATGTAAATTTGTTTAAATTTTCATTGTAGCTTAGTAAATGAGTTTTATGATTATGATACAGTCTTTTGGAAAATATACATTCAGATATAGATGTTAAAACTAAACTTGAGCTGCATAATGTTGTCATTAAGAAGTTTAGAAATATTTTTGTTGGCCACTTAGAAAACTCTCCCTATCCAAGTGTGCCTTATTTGATGTTTTCTCTCTTCTTTATATGATCAGAGCTTTCCATTCCACTTCCGTTATGACTTCACAAAAAGAAGTCGGCTCAGATATTAATTACATGTCCTAACTTCTTTTTGGTTGCCATTTTTTCATGTTTTCTTACTTTTTTAGTTGTTTTTTTTTAATTTTTTGCTTACACTTTTGTTATTTATTCTCTTGTTCTCCTAGTATATTGAATTGAATAGTTGTACCACACTCTTCTTGTTTTCTATAAGTGCATTGATACCATGAATAATTTAATAGTTATATTTTATTGATTCAAAATTCTACACAATTTTACTTTAATTTCCTATTCAAAACAGTTTTTTCTTATATGATACCTGGCTAAACTATCAAATTAGAGCAGAATATGTGTGAAGAGTTTGGAGTCTGTTATTTTATTTACATGTTATTATAAATTGCTTGAAGAACAGATGCCAGGAAATAAAGAAATAAAACAAAGAAGAGTATGTGAATCTCAGACCAAAGATCTCCAATTAGCTTTGGAGCAATGGAAAACCACCAGAAAAGCCCAGGAGAAGCGTCTCTAGAAGCCAACAGAACCAGACCATGGACCCATGAGGAGAAATCCAGTGCTATGGCTTGTGCAGCAGCTTTACATAACATTGTTAAGAGACAGTGTGTGCCCCTTCCTATGTCCCACAGTGCTGTCGCTATGTTCAGAAATGAAGTCATTCTCTTTAACACGGCCCATGATCTTACATGCGCCGTCCTCTCAACAGGTCCAGATAGCCCAGTCCCCAGAATGCTCCCACAATGTCCCGTTACCTCTTCACTGCTCTAGTTATAGGGGACACTGTGACAAAGACAAGTCACTCCTGCCATGGAGATTTCTATATTCTAGAAGGAAGAGTAATAACCAGGTATTTGACATAAAATGATCAAATTGTTTCAGAAATTAATAAAACTTGTTTTTTAAAATTTGAAAAGGTAATACAAAGTTAGCCAGAAAATACCTGAGGACTTGCAGTTATCCCCAAGGAAAAGAAGTAGTAATTCTTATGATTTTCTGAGAGTAGATTATCATGGTCCATCAAAGCCTCAGAGGAAGAAGACTCATCAGGCCCAGCCTGTGTTGCTATTGGGAAGTGCTGGTGAACTTTTAGGAGACAGAGCTTCATGAAAGGAAATTAGGTCCACTGGGGTGTGTCTCTGAACACTGGTATTCCCTTCCTCTCTCTTTTTGTTTCCCAGTCACCATGGTATGAGTAGCTTTGCCAATCACACATATTCTGTTATATATGCTGCCTCACCACAGGCCCAAAGTGATGGGGTCAAGTGACCATGTATTGAAACCATGAGCCAAAACAACCCTTCCTCCTATTAAGTCGATAATCTCAGGTAATTTGTCACGAGTAATAAAGAGCTGACCAATACCTAGACATTCCAAAGAAAGGGGCTGAGTAGAAGGGTACACAAGTACAAAAACCCTAAGGCAGAAATCCTTCAGGTCACAATTAGAAAATGAAAGGAGGCCAGGGTCTCTAGGGCATAATTATTAAAGATCTTGAGTGATAGGGAATGATATGGAGCAGGAAGTCCAGAGGCAATAATTTTACTGTCGAGAACAATGCAAATGAAAGCATCAGTGACGGTACCAACCTCCCACCATCAGAAACCTAAGAGCCTGGCAAATATCACAGGTGGAAGATGGGATTGCTTATACCTTCTCATTGGGCTACAAGTTGTGTATAACGACATTTGTCAGGCAATAGACTTAGCAGTAAATTTTAAAATGTGCAATCCTATATGATCTAAGTACTTTTCTTCTTAGTCTGTTGTTCCAGAGAACATTCTACAGGTGCACAAGATTTTCAATAGGCATTTCTGAGGTTAATAGCAAAAATAACAATGACAAGGTATACGAAAATCCATTCATTGGGAGAATAAATAATGAGTGATAAAGTTGTCATATCTAAAATACATATAGCATTGGAAATGGGTAAATAAGAGCCGTGAATAATCTCCTGAATGAAACTTATAAACACTATTGAGAGGAAAAGAGTTGGAGAATATATATATATATATATATATATATATATATATATATATATATATAGGGCAATTCCCTTTGATCCACTACCAGTTTTGAGTTTTGAAATAATTAGAGACTCACCAGAAGTTTTTAGAAGAGTACAGTGAGGGCCAATGTTCCATTACTTGGCTTCTCTTAATAGCAACATCTTATATAACTAAATATTGGACATTATTAAAAGGATAAAATTGACATTGGCATAATGCAATTTTTCAGATTCACCAGTTTATACAGCCGTCATTGTTTGGGCTATGATTTAAATGTATAAGATACATTTAAATACAATTTAAATTTAAATATGATTTAAAGGTATAAGATACAGATATTTCAGCCTCTGTCTGGATTTGTGTTTCCACCACCATGATCAAGATAAGGGCTATTTATGCCCAGCATGAAAATTTCCCCCTTATATTAGCTTTTATATTCCTTCCTCCAAATCATGACCCTGACTGATCTGTTCTCTATCTATGTAAGTTTGTCATTTTGAAGATGTTAGTAGAAGTTTAATCATAAACTAGGCAACCTCTTGAGATTGTTTTTTTTCTTTTAAATCTAACACAAGGCTCTTGAGATGTAACCATCCAATAATCAACTTCTTCTTCCTCCCTCCCACTCCCCTCCCCTCCCTTCCTCCCTCCCTTCCTTCCTTCCTTCATTCCTTCCTTCCTTCCTTCCCTTCCTTCCTTCCTTCCTTCCTTTTCCTAGTTTTGTTCTCTAGGAGCTCATCTTGGTTCTTGCTCATTGGTTTCATTTGGTCTCTGATTTGCAGATGTATCTCTCACAATTCCCAAAGGTCAGACTGAGGCCGTTGACCTCCTCTGCTGCCCCTGAGTGACCTGTCACTTTCTGTCACTGCATTACTGTCTTCATTAGGCCTTCACCTTCATGATGAAGGTGCACCTAGGGATCTGAGTCCCTGAAGACCAGAGTAGCTTCTTGGGTCTTCTCGCTGTCTCCTGTTTGGTCTCACCTCTGTGTTGAAGCCTTGGGTGGAAAGGGACGTCAGTGCCACTCTTAACTTTGGGATCATTAGATAGAAAAGGGCCCTCGGGCTACAGATGAAGGCTGAGGAAGTGACTATTTTTGTCAACACTGGCATAAGAAGCCTTAGCTTTTCCCATGTGGCTCATTCGATTTCAGAGAACAGACTCTGCTTCACGACTGCAGGGAGACAGGAGTTCGCCTCTGTGCTGAGCACAGATGAGGCGGAGTAGCCAATCTTCATTTATTCCACTTCCTGCTGCTGCCGATTCCCGCCTCCCATCCCACTGCCCTTGTTAACCCTCAGCTGCGGGTTTTCTGGGTCCATGTGAGTGAGTCAGCTCTCACTCTCACAGCCTCTCTGCAGCACGCTCAGCTGCTGCTCTTCCAGAATGCTCTTCCACTAACTTACTCTGTTTTCTCTTCTGTAATTTGCTGCTGCAATCCCTCCACTATTATCAGTGGTGGCTCCTTCTAACCCAGTTCATTGTTTTCTCATGCCAGTGTAGTCCCTTTAGCACTTCTTGACTTTTCTTTCAGTGGCCTGTCCGGAGAGAGAAGGCAAATGCAGGACCCCAGCTCCTCATCCCGATCCACGCAGGACGAGTCTGTTGAGTAACCTCTCAAGCCGTCCAAAGAATTTGCTGGATGAATGAGTTGAGAAATAGAATTTGGAGACCAACCAGGTGTCCCAACAGAGAGTGTGATCACTTTAAATAAGAAAGTTAAATCAAGATTTTCAGGTCATGATAACTTTAATTCATTTCAAGAAATGTTTTGAATCTGTCCGAAGCACTGGGTTCTTACCTTGATTGGGTGCTCAACCCAAGCTGTGGGGTTAAACCGAACCCCATTCCAACAAGGCCCTACAGAGCTCTCTGGTTAAGTTTTGTCTCTGGGCTCAGAAATAACCCCAGCAAATCCCTTCAAGAACAAGGTCTTCTCAATAAGCTGGCTGAATGCACTTGCCCTTGCTCATTTCTGAACTTACCTCCTGCTCCCTCCCTCCCTGTGGGGTCTTGAAGGCATGTTGGACTGGACACACTCTGTGTCCACACTTGGCCAGGATTCACACCATCCTCCGCACTCTGAGCATTTGCACCTCCACCTGGCTCCCCCAGAACGCATCCCCTACCCTCATCCTGTCCTATATCCAACGCGAATGAGGGGTCATCCTGCTCACAAAGCTATTCCTACTGACTCCGCCCTTCCACACTGCCTATTCCTGATGATAACTGCTTCTTTGGCATTTTCCTCTCTTTCTCCTGACAACTGGAACACAGGAGCAGACGTGCCACCTTGTGCACTTCCTGGCCGCTCCCTCCGGAGACAGTTCCGTGCTTCTGTTGCTGACGCCTCTGGCAGTGCGGATTCTTGGCCTTCCACAGGACCTGGATTTCAGTCCCTTCTTGATGCATCTCTCCAGCAAGACCTTCGTGCATCTCAAGAGTACTGTCCTCTTACTTATTTATTCATTTGTTTATTTTGCTTCACTTCCTAGTGCCTGCAACCAAAGAACTTTAGCAAAACTACCTTAAGTTCCTCTTCCTCCAGTTCAAACTTGCCTGCCAACCAAAGCCATGTTCAAACCTTTCTCTACAGGGAAACTTCCTGGTCTTATGTAGCGAGAAGCCTTCTCCTCCAGCTTCTGACCTCTTGGGGCTTCACCTTCCCATGTTCCTGGAAGTCTTGTGGTAATGGCATTGGTTGGAGGGTATTTACATCTGCTGGGTATCAGCTCACAAAGAGAACAGGAGTTCCTTGAGGGCATGATTTCTGTTTCATTTTCTTTACACTGTCTTGTGTGATACTTGCACAAGCAAATTATCAATAAACAATAGCGTAATTTATTAATTCACATGTTAGAAAAGAGTTTCTCTAGCTAGACAGAAGACTCTGGGAGAGACATTTGTTCAGAAACCATTCTATTAAAAGCAAACTACTCTCTCTTAAGTGTACTATTCTTATTATCTCATGTTTTCCTCTTAACCATGAAAGACAAGTGATAATATCGTGCCCACTTTCCAGATAAAGAAAAGAAAGTTCAGAGAGGTGGAGTTACTTGTCTGAGGTTGCACAGCAGTTCAGAAAGAAAATTGGGCTGGAATCTCTGTTTTTTTTTGTAAAAGTCTTTTTGTAATCTCCTTACCAGAGGCTACCTCTGCCCATCCAGACCTTTAATTCCTGGACATGCAAGAAGCAAGAGCACTGTGAGCAATCTGCATGCACTGCTTCCCTGAACTCTGGAACCAAAACAAACAAACAAAACCTTCTAGGGTGAATCAAGTTGTTTCTGATGAAAGAATTGGTGCAAACCGTCTTAGTTAGCCTTCATTATTCTACAGTGAAGTGAGCCATTACTGGAAGATGGAAGATGTTTTGAAAGGAGTCACTGAGAAATGTTCCAGTGGGATTAAACACCTAATTCAAGAAAATATTCTCAGTTATTCAACACTTGGAAACAAGAAGCCGCAGTTTCCTTCCCAGTAAGGCTGTTATCAGCTTCGGCATGAACTCACAAACGTATGTCGTCACATTTTTAAACTCTTCCTCAGAAGATGGGCATTGCTATTCCATTTTGGAGGTCAGGAAACCTGCATGGGCAAGTGTCCTGGGGCTCAGAGGATGCTTTGTGTTACCTGCCCCGAGGGTGCCAGGGTTAGACTTTCAGCAGAGCTTGTCTCCTTTCCACGGCTGCTTCTCCCTGTTCTGTGCTGTGCTGGCAAAGACCAAGTGGCTAAGAAACATCATGAAGGCTGCCATCAACCAGGGGGCTCCGTCTTGCCCAGAGACTGCTAATAAGCAAGTCTGTGCGATCCACGTGGGCCCCTCCCGGAGCACTGCGGGGCCCTCCCGAGCTCATCTTGGATGGCGGTTTTGTAAAGGATGTGCAGAGAGATGCAGGAAGATGCTCATGAAGGCTGCCGACAGGAGATGGGAAGGGAGGCTCGGCAGCTCATATGATCAACCAAAGAGAGGAGATCGAAATAATCTCCAGAGACTCGGAGGCTGGCCCCAAACAGCAACAGTTAAGGGGAAGTTGTTTATGAGAAAAAGTTACAAATTTATTTGATAGATGCAAACAGCCTGACCAGCAGCTGTTCAGAGAAATATCTGGGGGTTTGCTGGATTCCATGCTGTGAATGCACCCAAAACAGTGCTGGATTGGGGGAGCAGCACTACTGAGTTCAACCTATGCGCGTGGCTTTTGCGTGGGGGCAGATTCCGTTAAAGAGCTCCATCTGTGTGCTTCTTTTGGAGAAATGGAAAAAGCAGAGATTTGAGAGGTGGTGAGAGGACTTGGCTGCACATTCTGGTGCCTTGTCCTGGGTACCATCAGGCAAAAATCGACGGCCTTCGATGCTCCCTCCAAGGTTTTTTCCCCTGTGGATCCTCCCTTGCAATCTCCGAGGCAGAAAGTGCCTCTTTGGAAAGAGCAATCACGGGCCAAATTTGCGGGGTGCCTCTCTGCCAGGCGGGGAGCTCCGTCTGGTGGCCACTGCGATTCACACCTCATGCCACATGCATCGTGGGCTGTCGTCAGTAGGTAACTTCAGTTCATGGACCAAGCAAAACATTTTCTGGGGATGTAATTAATGCCTGGTATGTCAAGGGGCCAGCAATGGAGGCTCCACACATTGTTCGTGCCTTGGGGTTTTAAACCGCTTTTTATCCATGTGAGAGTACCCGGGGAAGGTTCTCTGGAGTGCTACAATGCTCCCTTTCAGATAAGGCAATCTGAGCTCTGTCAAATGGTCTATTGTGAAATATTGGATTTCACAGAAAGACAGAGGTTCAATTTATTTTTTTGCCCGTGTGCCCATCTAATCAGAATAGGCCCGCTGCAGATTTTTCTTTAGACATGATACCTAAGGAAGATGAAAGTGCAATTATATTCTGCTGCTGTGGGGCAGCCTGGAAGGAGTTCCTGCAGGTGTGTGAGATGCAGGGCTGGGGGACATCGGGTACCTGGCCGACGGTGAGCGGCGGAGTACCAGGAGGCGCTGGGAAAGGGACAGGGAGTTCCCAAATGATGACAAGCAACAACGGTCTCCAGAGCCATTTCAAGTGTCTGTCAGGCATCCGTCAAACAGTCATTCTCTGTTTGTTTATGGAGAGCGAGTGAACTTATCGAGTGAGCGCTTTCAACTCCACTGAACATAATTGCTTCCTGAAAATAGATGCTGATGAGTGAATGGAAACGACTCCCGCTGGGCCGTGGCCCCTTGGTTTTTAGAATTTACAAAGCACTTTCCCCGCACGCCGGCTCAGGAACTGTGGTGAGCACTATGAGCACTCTCGTGGGCACTGGTCAGGCCACGTTGAGAAAAATCATACGTGACTCGTGTCCTTGGAGAGGTTATCCTGCCCTGGAGCAGATAGACCTTCAGCAAATAAGCACAGTAAACATACTATTGAATTATGTTCATGACACAGGCAGTTTCCAAGACCAAGTCCCTCAGAGGTGTCTCTGACGCAGCTCTGGGAATAGGGGAATGTAAAGGAAGTGTTCCGGTCCCACCTCGTTCTAGTCAGCGGCTCTCAGATTTTGTTAGATTATTGGTGTCTGCAATAAGCTTTTTCTTGAAAAAACAAGTTTCACCTGCACCTAGAATGCCAAAAAACTGCTGATCTCCACGTTTGGAGGGGAGAGTCATGTGCTGTGGGGTAGAATGATTGCATTTAAAAGGGGACTGCTGGTGTTCCCAGTCCGGCACTTTTGTGTTGGTCTTCTTGAATCCACACAATGGCCTCGAGAAGGTTTCTGAGTTCCTGCAGGGAGTGGAGATCTGTTCTCTTAGAGGCTTATGTGCGGCTGCAGTAGGGTGTCGGTGCGGGATGGCCGACTGGCTCACACTGTCAAGGGAACCCACCCCTGGGGGTTGCTGCAACTTCAGGCAGCCTTAGTGCTTGGAGTGCCATTTCCACTCAGCACAGGGAGCTGACCTTCGGAAGACGGCTCACCCTCTTACAAAGCACCGTGCAGACTGACTGCCCTTTCAAAGGGCAGCCTCATTGTCTGTCATTGACTGATCTGACCTTTGGCCTTCCTTGGGACTTTTCTTGGGTCAGTTTCAGGGTTAATTAGCAGAGGGAGGGGCCAATCACACTCGCTATTCCCTTGACTGCAGCGTGCTTCCCCACTTGGAAGAGGAAGTGCAGGGAGGTGAAATGGCAACCCTTCGCCTCTTCCGCTCAGCCTCCTCAGCCCTTGCCATCTATCCCTCAGCCTCCCACAGGATCTCATCTGAGAAGTCGAGGACCTCTCTTTGATGCCCATGGTTACAGAAGATGCTTGCAACACTAAATAACTATGAAGAAACTTGAAAAAAATCCTCATATTATTGGCTATCAGGAAAATGCAGATCAAAACTGCAATGAGGTGTCACTCACCCCAATTAGACTTTTTATAACAAAGAAGAAAGTATAATAGATGCTGGGGAGGATGTGGAGGAAAAGGAGCTGTTAGGCCCTGTTAATGGGTACGGAGGGGCCTCAAACAGCTAAAAATAGAACACCATATGATCCAGCCGTGCCACTCCTGGGTTTATATCTGAAGGAAATGAAGTTGGCATAAAAAAGAGGTATCTGCAAACCTAGGTCTTTGGCAGCACTATTCACAATAACAAAGATGTGGAATCAGTCCAGTTGTCCATCAACAGAAGAGTGAATAAAGAAAATTAGGTACATATACACAGTGGAATAGTATTGAGTCATAAAGAAAAATTAAATTCTGTCATTTGCAATGAAATGGGTGGAACTGGAGCACATTATGTTAATAGAAATAAGTCAGAGAAAGATGACTATCACGTGTCTTCTTTCATATGTGAAAATAATAACAACAAAAAAAGTCGACTTGAAAATGGTCAACAGCAATTACTAGGGATGGGGAAGGGTTCTGGGTGTGGCGGGTGGGGGAAGGGTAGGTGGATGTTATGTGGCCAATGACCTCTGCAAGCACATATGCTAACATCACAGTGAATTCCATTAATAAGTATAAAACAACAGCCATTTGGGCAAACAGATAACTCGGGAGATTTCTGTCTGTAAATGGGTGGGGAACTAGCTAGCCCACAGCTTCACATCTTCAACTGGGTGCCCTGAGCATATCGTACTTGAACCCTTTGGCTATTTGTCTCTTTGTCTGAAGGATGAGTTATATCCACAGTTCACAGGGTTAAAAAATCAAATGAGATGATCAGAATGTGTTTATATTCCCCTTCTCATCCTGACAGCGGTGTCTTGGTTCTTCTTTTACCTGAACTTCTTTTACCTTGGTCTCTTTACCTGAACTTGCTACCCTCTCTTCTGCTTTCAATCCTTTACTGTGTTGCTACCCTTCATTATTGTCAGTAATATGCAATTCTTACATCCTAAATTCCCTAATAACATTGCAGATAGAGCTTGCATCTCAAGACACCATGACTGAGGGGTCCCTCATTCTGACCATCAATCATTCTTTATTTATGTGTCAAACACCTTCTGAACACATGGTCCTGCACCATACCTGGCATACAGCAGGGAGTCGCCTTGCCCTCAAAGCTTACATTCTTTCAGAAAGATCAACATTAAGGGTGTGGTTTCAACAGTGACTGGAAAACACCGGGTAGGATATTCAGCCAAGGAATTCTATCATAGCTTATAGGTCGATACCTTAGTGAGTCCTTTGACATTAATGAAACATGTATTTACTAAGTTCTGACAGCAGGCTCTGTTCTAGGAAATGGTCATTCAGTAGTTAAAACAGATGGAGTTCCTTGACACTGGAAGGTCACCTTCCATTGCCCACAGTCCTCTGATTAGAGGCAGAGTGGGAGAGGTGAGGTCAGTCTGCCTGCAGTTCACAGTGCACTGAATTCCAGCTCCAGTCACAGGTGGTTACAGAGCAAGGTGATTGAGACCCTCACAAGACTTCATCCAATTAGCTGCACTTCAAGAGTATGAACCATTCCAAAACCATTTCTGCATTTGCTTTGAAACGATCCTGGTGGATGGTGTCAGCTGCACCACGGAGTAGTCCAGTAGAACAGCCGTGTGGAAATCCACTTTGATGTAGGAAGCACGATTTTCCTCTTCTGTTAAGACACCTCTGAGCCACTGAACGTTTCTTACTGTGAAAATGAAACTACCCAGTGTATCATGTTTCTCTTGTGCTCTGGCTGCCCGGAAGCTCAGGAGAAAATTATCTATCAATGTTTATGCTTATTTACATACAAAATATGAGTCCAGGTGAGAATGCGACCAAGACTAATGACCCAGAATTTTTTGAGGTTATTTTCAGTTTGTTTTATTGTCTCTTCAATAGCATGTATTGCAAAAAACCACCCCTGGGGACTGAGAAGGAACAGATCCCTCTTCTCTCTTTCATGGCGGTCTCTCCTGGTGTGTACTTGGACTCTTACCTCTTTGCTGACTGGGTGTGGATTGTTGCTGCTCCCCATCCCTGCTAACTTTGTCTCACCTGTGGTTTTGTCTTCCAGTTCTTCCTCACTACTTCTGACTCATTCTACTGATAATCTCAGGTATGTTCTTCTGGCTTTTGTTCAGATTGTGATATATATTTGTGTATATCAGCTTTCCCATTTTAAATTAAAAAGTGAGGCATCTTTCATGGTCAATTACACATGCCAGCTTGACTGGGCAAAGGAATGCCTGCATAACTGATAGAATATTTCTTGGATGTTTCTGGAAGAGTTTAGCATCTGAATGAGTAGACTTGTGTAAAGAACTCTCACTAACCATAATGGACATCACCGAACTCAGGGA
The DNA here is from genome assembly GCF_902686455.1 of Sciurus vulgaris. Lineage (NCBI taxonomy): Eukaryota > Metazoa > Chordata > Mammalia > Rodentia > Sciuridae > Sciurus > Sciurus vulgaris. The sequence continues at coordinate 136,140,128 of NC_136469.1, forward strand.
GGGTTCAGATGGAACACCTAGGGGGGGGAAGGGCAAATGTGCTCTTTTTGAGTGGGGACAGGGACATCTTGTTTGATCTGCCCTTCTCCTGGTTCTCAGGCTTTAGATCTGATCTAGGATTTACAAACTGACTTCTCTTGTTCCTAGGAGTCGGACTGGAGTCACAGAGTTCACCCAGACTCCCAGCTTGCAGAAAGCAGATGTTGGGACTCCCCACTTTCCATAATAATATGAATTAATCGTCCTAATATCTGTGTGTCTAGGTATCTAGGTGTCAATGTATCCACCCATGTATGTGTGTATGTATCCATCCATTCATCTATCCATCCATCCATCTCCATATCTCCCATTAATCTGCTCATCTGGAGAATCCTGACTCACAGAATCTGATGGAACCATGTGTTCACTCTAGGCCGTAGGTCCACTTTACATGTCACTGCTAATCTTCCCAGGGGCCTGGTTATGACCTGGTTTACACAGTTGTTTCTTGGTCAGGTCAAACCATGTGGTACAAAATTCAGGGGTTCACAAAGAAAGCCATTGTTTTGTACAATTAGCATGCACTAAAAAAATAATGCAGGGAACATTCTTGATGGTGAATGGGGAAAGCATCTTAAGCAGGAAGTGGTGAAGTAGGGATTGTGATATCTCTAGCTAGGTGGCATTCCTGATGCACCTCAGGAACACTGATAAACTCTCCCCAGTGCTCATGCTCTTTCTGTGTGGTGTGTCTGGAACCTGAAGCACTCTTTCTTTTGAAAACCTTTTTAAGTTTCCTGCTCTGCTGATCTTGTTTATAGGGTTTTGAGACTTGGTCTTCTCATCTTGATGAAAGATTGTTCCCCTGACTTCTGCCCAGTCCAGACCCTTCCACTCTCACCTCAGGGGACTTTGTGCTTTGTGAGGTTATTATCTTTTGTCATGCTGGTAGAATAACGTTTCCTCTACTAGGGCCTAACAAGTCTTATTAAGTCAACCTTTCATTTCTGTGCCTGTGGTTCCTATACCATGTTCTACATGTGTGGTGGGATGCATTTGGAGATGAACGCAGAGAATGGAGGATGCCCTTCCTCATTCCCAAGTCAGCATCAAAACCATTTTCCTGAGCATGGACTAAGCAAGTGCTGACATCTGTGGAGGCCCTCTGTGGAACAAGAATGAAGTCTCCTAGTGCACACAGTGAAAACATGACCAAGACTTTCTTTCCAAAGAATGAGCTTCCTTAAATCTTCTTTCTTTGCACTTCTCTTCTAATCTTTCATCGAGGTCCACTCTTTGTGGCAACTAGTCCCATACTTACCACTATCTTATAACACCTCATCCCTCATCTTTTATGTCTTCCATGTAATCCTCATTGACTTCTCATTGAGATTCAGTCCTTGCTTTCTAGTATAAAGCCTGCTGACACAAACTTCAAGACTGTTTGCTTTGAAATGGATGGGGCTCAGAATTCTTGGGTACGAGAAGCTGTGCTTGTCTGTGGACACATGACTGCGAAGAACCCACCAATCTATTCACTCTAAAGAGAGAATCACAAGCCATGCTCTGCTCACTTCACAGTCTGATGAGAGAATCCAATGAGATTAGCATGAAAGTTTTGTAAGCACCTTTCAGATACTAGTGATGATTGCTATTTAACTTTCTTTACTTGCTCAATTCCATCTTCAGTCTTTTTATTTGCAATTGCTGATTTACAGAAAGGATTTAAGGCAATTTTCTTGGCAATACACCTTTCTAAAACTGTTGAATTCAATATAATATGCATTGATCTCTTATCATGCTAAATTTATTGAGCATGTGTGATATCACTACAGCTGAGTAAATTATATCACCAAAATCACACATGAAGCATTTGAGGGAAATACGTTTATATGCCATTGCCTGAAGATGACTGTATGGAGGTTAATAGATGATAAATAATTTGATCCAGGTTACACATTGAAGTTGTAGAGTCCAGAATTAATATCCACCTGAATGACTCCAAAGTCTGTGTATTTAACCATCATTTTATAGGACCCTTCATGGCCTGTGGCCCCAAATGGATCACTTTTGATACCCAGCTCTTCTCATTTCATAATCTTGTCCCAACATTATTCTAAAAAGTCTCTTCTGAGATTCCTGTGAAATTGGGAGATGTAATTTGTGCTCATAGCCACGGTGCACTCAATGAACCTGGCTGCCTCTGGGCTTCATGTTCCTTCAACAAATGACTCATTTCCACAAGGTAATTTTGGCCTCACTTGTCAGTCTACTCAAGTTGATTTCTAAACTCTCTAGAAATGATCGGAGTGATGATTACATGCTATATTCCTCACCTAGCTCATTTTTATTTTGGCCTGAATTAACGTAAAAAGGTAATTCTATTGTAATATGAGGATTTGAAGTTTATTGTGTTATATATTACAGTGTTCAATTTCAAAATATGGGATCCTTTACTCTTTTTCTTAGGCAGCCAAAACCATTGGCTTAGGAAATAGACACTGGAATTTCTGGGTGACAAGGAGATTAAGAAAACCCCTAATCTAGACTTCATTTTGGAGGCAATGAGATGATGGCCCAGATCAGGGAAGACACTGTTCTAGAAGAACTAGAAATGAGCTATGGATTTGGAGTGGTTCAAGTACTTCATGAAACATCTTGGAGTGGCAACATGGAAGCAGGAATATAAGGTGAAAGGGGAAATGGAGTCTGGGGCCTCCACTGCCTCCCTGCTATCTGGTGTGAGGCTGAGTCCTTCATCCCTTTGACTTTCATTTCACTTCTCTGGAAAATGGAGAAAATGACCTCTACTGAGACCATCAGAAAGGCCTTCCTTTGTGATTCAATCTTTACTTTTAAAGAGTTGTATAAAGAATGCCATGCTGAACACACATAAATACACATATTTGCAGACACACAATGAAACACATCATGAAACCAAGGACAATTAACTCATTTGATGTTGAATTCTATGAAAAATGGTAACATGTTGTACAAAGGCAGAAGAAGAGAGATTGTCACAGTAGAATTATCAGGTCAGTTCTTATGAGACAGCCAGTGTTCTTCCCTAGCCTTATGATGAACCACAGAGAAAAGAGTAGGAATGTGGTTCAAACAGGAGGACTTGCACAGGCAGACTGGAGAGTTGGGACTGAGCACGGGCAGGAATGGAAGGGACAGTAGGGCATGTGACCCCACAGAAGCTCACATTGGGGGTGGTGTTTAAAATTTTTGAAATGAACATCCACACTGTGATTTATTTATTCAACAAATATTGATGAAGCTCTTGTTATGTGTGGGACCTGTGTCACTCTGCAAGATACTAGGTTTGCAAGACATGTCTAATCCTTCTTATCTGAATGGATCTGCCCCTCCTAAATAGGGACCACTAATTAAAATTAATTAACAATTCTACATGATAAGCACAGTGAAGGCAAAGCCCCTAACACTAGGAGTGCAAACAGGGGTACAGTCGTGCAGCTCTCTGGAACATCTGCCATGTCCCCCTCCCTGCCTTTCCTTCACATTCCTCCAGATTCCAGCCTAGCCTCTGTCCTCCAGCCCTGTACAGATCTCCATATGCAGCTGTTTAAGTGCATCTTCCTCTCGACTGTGTTTGACTCACGCAGGCCAGTGGTGATGTTTTGCTCTTCCCTGCACACTCAGTGCCCAGTGCAGAGGTGGGTGTGTATTAGAGTGAGGGAGTGGAGCATCATCTGTCCTCCTCCAAGGAAAACACAAGCCATCCACAGCTCCTCTCTGAATGGACTCTGCCAAGACAGTTCCAATGCTTTTGTGAACTATCAAGCTAGAAATCCTTCATACAGGGGCCCGCCTTCTGTGTTTCAACATTGTCTACATGGGGTTGCTTAGCAATGCTGAGCTGGAAATATTACCTGATCATAAGGCAAACACAAGCTCAGTTTGAAAGATGAGCATCCTTTAATTTATGCCTGGATATTTGGGGCTACATCTTACAGTGACATCATTAACTGCAAAGGGAGGGGAGAAACGATAGATATTTGGGAGTCTTTGGCTTCTGTTTTGGAATGCTGCATTCCATATTTCTCCTTTCCCTAATTTGAGTCTTAGATTTGTAATGAAGAATGGAAGGAATTTCAGAGGAGGATTAAGTAAATAAGTCATATTAAAATGACAAAATGGGTAAATAGAGTATAACATGGAATGAAATGGAGATTGGATTTAGGCAAACGCTTTCATACAGCCTTACCGTCCAACCCTATCTGACCACTTCGGATTCCTATGGTGGCTTCCATACACGGTTCTATTACATGTTGCCACTCAAGGGCATTTGATGTTTTCTCTCTCTGGAAATTCATTTGCATTTAAATGATTTGAAATAATCATAAAAGCCAAGTGCTATGAAGTTTGAAATTAGTTACTGTCTATAAATTGCAATACCATTAAAAGATGATTGTGGAGAACTTTGCTGTCTCAAATGTAGACAGATTAAAATCTAACAAAGTACACCTTGTTACAAACCTGTAAAGAATGATGGTATACAGAATTAAATTGATTTATTCTTCTGCCAGTGCCTATAAACTCAATGCACTTGGCTTTATTCTCAGAGTAACAAACTTTTTCATCTTGACTATACTTGTCCTCTCTAAGTCTATGGCCCTTCTATAAAACTTGATAGATTTCATTCTTATCCTTTATGGAAAATTAAGAAGTGGGGAACTTGGCTGCATTTTCCCCTTAAACTGGAGAATTGGGCAGCATATTTTGGAGAAGAAGCCTGGAAGACATGAGATGCATGTTTGAATGTCTTAGTTTGGAGTTATCTCCAACATGGAAACGTCTGTATTACCTATACCAGCAACACATTGGCTTAGAGGGTAGGCATATGTGTCAGACATTGGGTTTAAATGCTGTTTCTGATAATTACTTAACTGTGTGGCTTGAACAAGTTACTTACTCCTTCTAATTTCAGACTTTAAATATTAGCAGCATCTATACTATAGGATTATTGTGAGAGTATGTACTTAAGTATTTCGTACAGTACCCAGAACATGGTAAGAACTCAAAAGTGCTAGCTGTTACCTTTACCTTTTCAAACCATATCCGAAATGTTCTGTCCTTGACCGTCTTCCGATCAATACTTGAGATGGTTTTTGCACATAGCCACAAAATTACTTGATTCTCCTTTCATTAAAAAAATGGGATTTATAATTAATAAATGGGCAAACGAAATGAAGACACTTCTCAAAAGAAGGAATACAAATTACCAACAAATATATCAAAAAATGTTCAACATCATTAGCAATGTAGGGAAATTCAAATCAAAACTACACTGAGATTTCATCTCATGCAAGTCAGAAAGGCAGTCATCATGAATACAAATAATAATAAATGCTGGAGAGGATGTGGAGAAAAAGGAACAGTTTTACACTGTTGGTGGGACTGTAAGTTAGTACAACCACTATGGAAATCAGTATGGAATTTCCTCAAAAGACCAGGCATGGGACCACCATATGACCCAGCACTACCACTACTCAGTATTTATCCTGAAGAATTAGAGTCATCATACTACAGTGGTACATGCACACCCATCTTTATAGCAGCAATTCACAATAGCCAAACTATGAAACTACCCTCAGTGTCCATCAAGAGATGAATGGATAATGAAACTGTGGTATATACACAATGGAGCTTCATCAAGTCATAAAGAAATATGAAATTATGGCATTTGCAGAATAACAGGTAGAACTGGAGACCATTATGTTAAGTGAAATAAATTTAACTTCAAAGTTTAAGGGTCACATGTTTTCTTGCACATGCAGGAGCTAGAGAGGAAAAGGAAAAGGCAACATGAGAGAAGACCTCATGAAAAGCAAAGGGAGATCAGTAGAGAAGGGACCAAGCGGTGTGAGGTGGGGAGGATGGGGAGAAGTGCTGGGGAGTGATATTGGCCAAATTATTCTGTTAAATTGTGTTCATGTATAAATATGTAACAACACATCCTATCAGTCTGTACAACCATAATGCACTAATAAAAAATGTGGAGAAAAACATAAAAATGTGGGATTTATGTTCCCTGTCTCTGAATCTGACCTCTTGGTGTTGGATAAATAGAATGCAAAGGGAAGGACACCATGACAGTTTCAAGGCTAAAGTCAGATAAAACCTACAGTTTCCACTTGAAAATTTTTTTGGATGCTCATTCTTGGAACATGGCCACCATGCTATGAGGAAGCTCAAGTCACCCTGGGGAGAAGCCCAAGTGCAGAGAAACTAGTAGCTGTCTTAGTTTGTTAGAGCTGCCATAGAAAAATGCCACAAACTTAGTGACTGAAACAACATGAATTTGCCTCACAGTTCTAGAGGTAAGAAGGCTGAGATTCAAGGGTGGACTCCTTCTGAGGGCTGTGAGGGAAGCATCCGATCCGGGCTTCTGACCTCGGTTTCTAACTGGTCATCTCTGTGCCTTCATGTAATCTTTCCTCTGAGCATCTTTGTTTGAATCCCCCATTCTAAAAAGAACACTAGCCACTTTGGATTAGGTCATGTTTACTTGATTATCTCCATAAAGATCTTCTCCTCAAAGATGGCAACTTTCTGAGGCACTGGAGGTAGGATTTCAGCATCTGAATTTTCGTTCATCTGTTGAAGTTCAACTCAAATCTCTAGCAGTGTCTTTCCAGCCATGTGGATGTTCTATCTTGAAAGTAGAATCTCTAGCTCCCACTCTCCTGCATGAGAACTGTGAAAATTTCTGATTCATGAAAAAAAAAAAAAAAGAGGGATGCCGTTGTTCCAAGCCACTGAACGTGTGGTGGGTTGTCAGGCAGCAAACCATGGTGTTCATTGGACTGTATTCTTGACATTTTCCTGACATAAAGACTTTTTCTCCAACTCACTCCTCATTTGATTTTACTCCTGGCTGCCTGAGATATATTTATGATCCAGTCCTGGCCCTCAGGAATGAAGCACAAACTCTGTGTAACCTGAAGATCACCAACCCTTCCTGGTCTGCTCCTCATGTTCGTTCACTCCAGGGATTCAAGTGTGATCACTTGGCTACAAAACAATAAAAATATTCTAAATGTCACTTGAAGGTTCAACTTAGCTTGTGACTGAAAGCACCATAACAGAAGTCTAGTATAAGGATAAAAGTGAGTTTAAGAAGAATGTAGCAAGATGAGTTGATGCTTCTTCTGATTCTGGCTATCCAGATCTCTACTAATGCCTGTGCATATAATTTGCCTGACCAATCAACTCCCATGGAGCTCACCTTATATGTGGTCAACATGAAGACTCCTTAACTCTCTTCTTGGTAATTTTTCATCATATTGCTTGTTCGTCTTTTACAAATTCTCCTTCCATTTAAATGTCCCACCTGGAGAGACCCAGTCATGTTTGGTGAATATAGTCTGTCATATTTGAGGCAGATAAGAATGGGAGCATCCAAAGAGAAATCTGGCCTGTTTTTAGAGTGCCCAGGGAGGGAACTTAGGAGACTGAGATCATACATTAAGCTCAAAGGATGGAAGAGTCTAGCTGGAAGAAAAGAAAACGAGCTAGGGACTGAATGCTCCTTCATTCTTTGCTTCTTACCATCACTCTTATCAATTTTCCTTCCTACCACAGACAGAGGGGGAGATGGGAAAATCCAATTAACTTGGAGGACCTGGCCTTGCACCCCATGTAGAGGAAATCCTGGCACCTCCAGATGCAGGGGCTTTGATCGCTGATCCCCTGTGGCCTCAGTTCCAGCTCAGCTGCAGGAGATGTCATACAGACTGTGTAAGGTTGTGGACTGTGGACAGACTCAACACACTTTGCAAAGAGGCTAAAACTACACTTCCTGATCAGAAGCTGTACCTTTGAAATGATGTAAAATGTTTTGTAAAAATGTATATTCTCAAGCTGAAGGTCTGGAGCCATCATGAGAGAAAAATAATCAAATGACTTGCAGGAATAGGGTGTGTACGGTTATCAGCAGTGCAGAAATGAAGGGGGATAGAGTGTTAGGAAGATCGAGCAGATCCTCCACATTTAAGCATTTCCCTTCACAGTGAGCAAGTTGATTGTACAATACAAAATTTCACCTCTAATATGTCCCCAAGTGGTATAAGTTCACACTGTCATTAACTGTGGAAAGTATTTGAATAGTTCCCCCCACTAGCATTTTATTTTATTTAGGTAATCTGTTCCCAATTTAAGGTGTGGCAATTGTCCTTGCATCTGCAAAACAAAGAAGCTTTTCATTTTAATTGATAGGTAATCCAAAGTTCATTATGAGATCCAGACTCAGGGAATTTGTATGCAGACAGACGGCGTGATTACACTCAGTATTTACATGCCTATAGACTTTCCCTAAACTCAGATATGTCAACTTGTGTGTGAGGGAATAAACGTGAAAGGAAGCAGAGATTGTGTGTGTGCCCTAGAACTCAAGAGGAAAAGATGTATGTTTCTGACATTAGGCTACACAAAACCCATTTCTATTCACCACAGAACAGGGGTCACATGAACTTGCAGAGGGATAAAGTGAGTGGTTTGAAGATGACCTTGAGATATTGACTTCAGAGGAAATAAAACAAGAGCCAAAATGTCAATTGTTTACTGAGTAGTTGGCCTTTACTCTATTAAATATTTACCTGTGATATTTGTAGACCTGTGGTCAGGGCCAGAAGATTAAATCTTCTGATCAGAGTTACAATTTGGGCTACAATTATGTGTAGGCTCCATGTGATCAGGCTGTATGAATTCTAATCTCATGATCGAATATAAAATAAAAGTTCTATACAACTCCCAGATGGCTTCATTCTTCTTCCATTGTGTATGTGTGTGTGTGTGTGTGTGTGTGTGTAGTGTTATTTAATGGCAAGCCAAGAAAAATTAGAATAAGTACTATAAAAGAGGCACTGGAAAACTACAAAAAAATGAAATGGGTCTGGAAGGGCCATTGGAGATGCCAAGGGAAAGGATACAGCCTAAAAGGATGAGATTGTTTCTGACGCTTAGCATCCATACTGGTAACTCTTCTAAAAGATGATAAACGTACAGAAGGCAGAGTCTGTGATGATTTCACTTTGATTTCTAACCTGTAACCCTGTGTCTGGTCCATAGTAGTTTTTAACATCAGTTAAGATCATTTGGGCTGCAACTAACAGAAGACAATTTAATTGGCTGAAGTAACAAGGGACACGTTGTCATAGCTCCTGTTGATGGACAGGGGGTTCCTAGGGGTGGGCGTCCAGTGTGTCAGCAATTTCCCAAGATACTCAGTTCATTTTATCCTTCGGTCTTACCATTATCCCTAATTTTACTTGTCCTTATAGAATCCTCCTATGGTCACCTTCAGTGCCAGAAGTGGTGCTTTTTCTTCCTACTCTTCTTGTAGGTTATGGAACTTAAGTGAAAGACCCTCCAGAAAATCCTTTATGATTCATTGGTGGAAACTGATGATCCATAGGCTTCCCTCAAACCAATCCTTGTTAATAGGAAAAGGATGGCCATGTGTAAGTAAAGTAAATGAATTTTTGTCTCAGAGCCATGTGGGAAAATTGTGAAACAAAATCAGGTATCCTTCTGGAGTGGACAGCAAACAGAACCTGATCCACTGGTAGATGTCTATATCAAATTAAATTGAGCTATCTCACTCCTTAGTCTATACCCAAAGGACTTAAAATCAGCATACTACGGTGACGCAGCCACATCAACATTTATAGGAGCTCAATTCACCATAGCTAGATTGTGGAACCAACCTAGGTGCCCTTCAACATATGAATGGATAAAGAAACTGTGGTATATATACACAATGGAATATTACTCAGCCATAAAGAAGAATAAAATTATGCATTTGCAGGTAAATGGATGAAGTTGGAGAATATCATGCTAAGGGAAATAAGCCAATCCCCCAAAAACTCAGATGTTGAATGAGTTCTCTGATAAGTGATTGATGATACATAATGGTGGGGGGGAAGGTAAGGGAAGAACGGAAGAAGGATGGATTGTGTAGATGGAAATGAGGGGTGGGGAGGGGGCAGGGGAAGGAAAGATAATAGAATGAGACAAACATCATTACCATATGTATGTGTATGATTATGCAAATGGTATGACTCTACTTCATGTACAACCAGAGAAAAGATAGTTATACTCCATTCGTGTACAATGAATCAAAATTTTAAAAAAATTTAAAAAATAAAAAATAAATTAAAAAAAACATACATTATGTTGAGATGGAATAGTTAGTTCTAGGCACAAGGTTCAGCACTAGTACAGGCAAAACAAACTCCCATTTTATTTTTTGGACTATTTCAATTACTCACCATCTTGTTTCTTCCACTCCAATCTCTTCTCCAAATGATGTCCAGAGTCATCTTTCAAAACCTCTGGACATGTCGATTTCCTGCTTTCAATTATATATTCAAATAGTGTAAAGGGTTACTGTTCCTAGTCTAATGTTCTTTCCTACAAACTGTGGTGTCTCAGTTATTTATTTTCATAATTTTATAAGGTAACTACAGCATGCCAGACTTCAAGAGGAAAGAAATGTGAGTGTTGGCAGGAAAGCATAGTGAAATATACACACAGAGCTAATGAAATCATGCAGCAGTACACGATGCTGTTACTTCCAAAGAGATTCTTCAATGGTGTGATACAGAACAATGTATCCACTGAGAAAATGGAGCACTTGGTGTTGGCTTAGAGTCCAAAAGAGGATTGCAGAGCGACTTTAGTGGTAAGAGACCGTGGTTACTGAAAGAGAGCAGTGCTGATCACAGCAGGGCTCTGGAGGGAGGAAGGGCTGCCGTCGTACATTCCCAGAATTCCAAGTCATGGACAGTTCAACAAGTCAGGATTCAAAGATTCCATTTTTAAAACCTCTTTGTTTTAAAGTAATCATAGATGTACTGGAAGTTGCAAAGGTGCTACAGAAAGGAGCTGTGTGCCTCTCACTCACTCAGTTCTGCCATTGGTTACATCATGCATAATGACAGGGCAATGTCGAGATGAAGAATTTAACACTGGTACTGTGCGTGTTTGTATAGTCCTACCGGTAGTATCACGTGTGTGTAAGTGTAATAGATACAGGACGATTCCATCAGCACAAAGGCCTCTATCATGCTGCCTTTGGTTGATCCCATCCAATCTCTTCTCTTTCCCATGATCTACAACCCTTGACAACCATTGTTCTGTTTTCCATTTATATACATTTGTGATATCAAGGATGTTATATAAAGGAAATTTCACAGTGGGTGATCTTTTGCAATTGGTTTTTGTTTTTCTTCAACATAATGCCCTTGAGATCCATCCCAGATGTTGCATGTGTCAATAATTCCTTCTTTCCTGATGCTGAGTGGAATTCCATGGTGTATAGGTACCACACTGCACTTAACTATTTGCCAATTGAGGAAAATGTTGGTTGTTATAGGTCGGCACTATTAAAGTCCAGTTGCTACGAGTAATTGTGTACAGGTTTTTATTGGGGTGTCTTCATTTCTCTAAGGTAAGTATCCAGGAGGTCAATTGCTAGAATATATGCCTAGAATATATCAAGTTTCTTTTAGACATTGCAAACTACAAAATGTTGCTGTGTCATTTTACATTCACACCAAAAACTCATGAAAAGTTTAATTTTCCACATGATCACCAGCATTGTGCGATGTCACTTTTTTATTTTAGTTACTCTAATAGATGTGTAGTAATATCTTATTAAGGTCCTAATTTGCATTTCCCTAATCATCAGTGATGTTGACTAACTTCGCCTGCTTATTTTCCATGTATGTCTTCTTTGTTTAAATGTTCTTCAAATCTTTCACCCACTTTCTAATTGGGTAGATTTCTTGCTTACTGTTGGGTTTTGAGAATTACTAATTTACTGTTGGTATGAGATTCGTGGTCAGATACCTAATGGAAAATATTTTGTCTTGTCTCTAGTTTGCCTCTTATTCTCTTAATAGGAAATTTCACAGAAGTAAACATCTTTCACTTTGATGAAATCTAATTTATTAAGTTTTTAAATGGACTCAGCTTTGGGCGTCAGATCTAAAACTCTTCACCAAAATCAGGGTCTCAGGTTTTCTCCCATGTTCTTTTCTATTTTTTTAAGATCTAAATCCATATAATTTTCAGTTAAGTTTTTAAAAGGGTATGGGATTTTAACCAAATATTCTTTTTTATTTTGTTTCTTTGCTTATGAATATTCAATGTTTTCATTTTTGGACTCACCTTCATCTATTGAATTTTGCATCTTGCATTTGTAAGTATCCTCATATGCTGAGGATATTAATACTCAGTCTGTCATATAGTCTGTACTTGTGGGAGTCTATTTCCAAGTTCTTTATTCTGTCCTATTGATTTATCTGTCCCTCCATAAATACTTCAGCCTTTATTATTGTAGCCATGTGAGTCTTGTAATTGAATAATGATTGCTCCTATTTTTTCAAACTTATTTAGCTATTGTAGTGCCTTTCTCTTTCTATATAAATTTTATAATCATCTTGTATGTGTCTACACCATCCTGCTGATATTTTGTTAAGAATTGTGTTAAACTGGAGAATCAATTTGGGGAGAACCAGCATTCTTACTACATTGTCTTTCAATTCTGAGCACAGTGTGCCTTTTCTCTTATTTAGAACTTCTTGGATTTCTTTCATCAGCAAATTTTATTATTTTCAGTATACAAGTTATTTATATGTTGTGCTTAGATTCACCTGCAAATCTTTTATTTTTGGATGTATTTAGCAGGATGAACAGAGACAACTGTACTTTCTCCATTTTTCCAGAAGCATGGATTCCTGAATATGTTTCCTGAATATGTTTCCTTGAGAAACAGATCGGCCACACGTAAGACTGAGAAGCAGCAAGTGGACTTCCGGCATGGACGACACTACACAGTGAGGACGACAGCAGCCAGGATACTCATAGATAAACTCAGCTGCTAAGGTCGGCACAAGGTTGAATGTGTGTGTGAGTGAAACAGATGGGCTTCCCAAACACCCCAAATTCTTTACCTTTGTGTGTAATGCGACTTTTCAGCTTTTTAGTTCAAGTGGGGAAACTATTATTTGTCTTTCTTTTGAATTTGGCTGGATTTGTGGCATGATCTGACCCATAGAAAGTGTGCCAGTAGTGAGATTACACTAGTGCCAAGCCTAAGGCTCAAGAAATCTTGAATATTTCTGATTTCTTTGTTGGACCTCTGTGATCCCTGTGAATAACCTAGCTCAGATTATCTACATCCAGTCATCCCCCAGTTATGCCAGCAGTAGATCCCCAATTGGCCCAGCACAATCCAGATCAGATAAGTGGCTCAGCTGATTCAGGCAGTTGAATAATAATAGACATTATATTAAGTCATTGAGCTTTGGGATGGTTTGTTGTGCAGAATTCCTAAATGGTGTATATATCATGGAGATATTAGAGGTAATTGAGCTCACTGCCTTTATCTTATGGTTTTCTACACACATACATACATATGCATATATAGTATATATGTACTTTTTCTCACTATCAAATATTCATTCTTATAGACTGTGTGATAAATAAGCCCATAAGAGACATGTGTTTTGAGAGTTCATTCGAGATAAGACATAGAAATATATGGCACTAGAAATTAAAAATCAGAAATAGTATATGCTGGCAGAAAGTTCATAAATTACAAGAGACTTATATTTACAATTTATGTTGACTACTTTGAATAACTCAAAACAATGAATAGTTTGTTAAGAAAGTGTGTATGACAAAATTAAATCACAAAGAAGTAGAATGTTTAGATGGTGTAATAACTAAGAAAGACAGCAGCAAATTGAAATTATTGGTATATTGAAAGAATTATATACTATGTCCAAGCAGGATTGATCCCAGGACTCAAGGATAGTTCAACATTAAGAAATTATTAATGACAGTTATTGCAACAGAAAAGAAAAAATTAGATTAGGAATCCTTGATAGGTTTCTAGAAATTATCCATGCAATTAAATATTTATTCTTGGTTTAAAAGATATTTTAGTAAAGTAATCATGGGAAGAAATGAAAAGAATTTCCACAGCATGAGAGATTATATATCAAAAGTCAATAGTAAGTATCATGCTTAATAATAACTGTTGGCACTTGCCAGTTTCTATATGCCAGGGACTATTCTATTTCTAAATATTCTACTTATTTACTGTTTAAGCCACCTCTAAGAAGGTAGCCTTGTTTTCTACTTTTATAGATAAGAAAACTGAGAAACAAAGATTGTGCAACTATGCCAAAATCATACATTATGAAACATCTGAATTCAGCTGGCATTTGAGTTCAGTCAGTCTGCCTCAAAAGTATGGTTTATAAGCATGAAACATTTCTTTATGAATACTCAAGCACTGCAACAAAAATCCCATACAAGTCAAAGGTGCCTAGTATCATCATTAATATTCAAAATTTTGGAAAGTTTATATGTGGCATATGTGTGTTGCATTTGCATTGCATGTCTTGAATAAATGTTGCAAATAATATATATGGTGTGTGTGTATATATATATATACACATAGATATATGCACACATATGTACATGTATCTATAGCAATGTGTTTCACTTGTATTAAATACATATCCCATTTCAAAATACAAAATCAACCCAAAATGCTTATTTATCAATTACAAAGAAAGATGTATGACTTTGGTGAGGAATACAACAAAATTTTACTCAAGTGAATGCAATGAAACTTAATAGATTTACTTAACACATTTCTAGGTATGCAAGAGTCAGTATCTAACATGTTAATTGTTTTTAAAAATAGGTTACATAAGATTTTTCAAAGCAGAACCTAAATCCAAGGAGTCATGAAAGCGGAGATCATCAATTGATAGTGCCCAGATCAGATACTGCCCAAAGATGCAAAGAGGCACAGAGGTTGGCTAGTGATGGGGTGCAGAGAGAAAGAGAGGGAGAGAGAGAAAGGAGGAGGAGCAAAAATGAAGGAGGAAATGAAAGAAAAAAGAAAGAAAAGAAAAAGAGGTAGGCAGGAAAGAAGGAAGGAAGGGGAAAAAAGAAAAAGAAGTAAAGAACTGAATTAGAAGCCCTCAAACCATACCCTTTTTTTGGCTGGTCCCAGTCTGTCTCAGCTTTTTGGTTGCTGTGGCTAAATGACCTGAGCAGCACAACTGTAGAGGAGGAAATTTATTTGAGGGCTCATGGTTTCAGAGGTCTTAGTCCATAGAAGGCTGGCTCCATTCCTCAGACGTGAGGCTGAACATCATGGCAGGAGAGAGAAGCAGCTCACATCAGGGTGATCAGGAAGCAGAGAGAGACGCCCCTGACCAGACACAAATATATATATATATATATATATATATATATCCCCCAATCCCCACCTCTTCCAGCCACACCCTACCTGCCTCCAGTTACCACTCTGTTAATCCCAACATGGATTAATTCACTGATTAGGTTAAGACTCTCAAAACTCAATTGTTTCTCCTCTGAACTGTCTTACATTGTCTCACACATGAGTTTTTGGGGGACACCTCACATCAAAACCATAACACAGTAACAACATATTATTTTATACATTTCTGATGTCTGCCTGTTTCCTGAAGGTACTTGATTTTGCATGGCCTGCCCATTTACCAAAAAGGAAAAGACCGAAACATTTTAGTACAAACAGAGTATATGTGCATAAGAAATAAAATAGTGTTAAAAGATAGATAGAACTTAGTCAAATGTCTTTAATTTGAATAACAGACTAAGCATTAATATACACTTACAAATCAATTTGAAAAATACAAAACACTTATAATGGACGAGGAACATGAGCAAATAAGAAATATATACCTAACAAATAAACAAATAAATTTAATATCACAAGAAATATAAGAAATCAATAAAATGAGATAATTATTTGGTTATAATTTTAGCAAAGTCTGAAATATTAATGAAACTAGCAAAAGCAATTAAAAATAGGCACCCTAGGTATCATCAGCAGTGTTATAGATAATAGTGTAATGTCAAAATATAATATATATATATATATACATACACATTCTAATCCAACAATTACACTTCAAAAACTTTTATTAATCAACAAATATGTTGAGATTTTTGTCACACTCCAAGTGCTACAATTACATGTTAGGGACACAAAATTAACATGTTAATGGGAACATAAATTATCACACCCATCTAGAAAAACAGCAAGATTTTTCTCAAAAAATTAAAAACAGAATTACCATATACTTCATCAATCTCTCTCTACTTGCCACATTTATTTATGTATATATGAATGTATATATCACATTTATATATGTATATATATAATCATGTATATAAAGGAATAAGATTTATTGATAAATATAGTATGATTGATTCATAAAATAATGACATACTGTCATTTTCAGCAACATGGATGAACCAGGAAGAAATTCTACTAAGTGAAATAAGCCACAAAAGATGTATGACCTCATTCATATGTGAAATCTAAGGAAAGTTGATCTCAGACCTCATTCATATGTGAAATCTAAGGAAAGTTGATCTCAGAGAGTAAAATAGTATTTGGCAGAGGCTGGAATCAGGTGAGTGTGGGAGATAGGGGGAGATGGGTCAATGGGTATGAAGTTAGCGGTGGGCAGGAGGATGCATTCCGGAGTCTGTTACTTGGTCTGTAGCCAACAGTGTTACATTGTTTATTCAACATAGTTACAACAGAGGATTTTCAGGTTCTTACCACAAAGAAATGATAAATGTTTGAGGTGATATACACACTAAACATTCTGATTTGATGGTGAGGTTATATATTTGTGTATTGAAACATAACACCATACCCTGTTAATATGCACAATTATTGTACGTTAGTTAAAAATAAGATAAACTCCCTTTATTGTGGAGTTTCCATTTTCATAGGAATTTATCCTAAGTAAATAACTGGGTAAATTACATAGATGACTGTGTGTATTTATTTCATGTACTTGATGATAACTAAAAACATTAGAACTGAAACAACACCAATATGGGTTAGATATTAATTATTATTAGATATCAATTATTACACACCTCAGAAGGCATACCAGGCATTCAGTGAAAAGATGATAGAAGGGCTATATTAATTAAAATAGAAATGTTT
This sequence comes from Sciurus vulgaris, assembly GCF_902686455.1. Classification (NCBI taxonomy): domain Eukaryota; kingdom Metazoa; phylum Chordata; class Mammalia; order Rodentia; family Sciuridae; genus Sciurus; species Sciurus vulgaris. Next base: position 136,157,175 of record NC_136469.1, read on the forward strand.
ATGGTATTTTGCTAAGAGAACGGGCAGGTTGCAGAATTCTAATGACCTATCTATCATTTGAAATGAATTATACTTAAATATTATAGTAGGGCGCTCTGGATGGTGGAATTATGGACAGTTTCATTTTCTTCTTTTTACTTATGTGCATTTTCTCTAATAAAAATAATTACATGTGCTAAATGTGGAAGTGAAAATGTAATTCCATCAAAGTTATTGCTATATAATAAATCATCCTTTTTTCCTTGTAGAAAACCTTTTTCAGATATATTCCATGTACTCAGCTGGAAATCTACGATGGTTGTGGTTACAACAAGAAACAAGAGTTATGCTCCCCCCAGATGTGGGGCAGATGATATCAAAGGGCTCAAAATTGTAATAGGCTAAAATCTAAGGCAGATAGAAAAATCTGTTCCCCAAGGATAGAGGGACTTTGGGTTCTTGAATGATGGTGTGCTAATTATTTCTCAGACTTGAAGGGACCATGGAAAGAAATGATTTCAGTACCTTTATTGTCATTATGGAACCTGATGCTTGTGAAGAGAGATGGTGAGGAGGGACTGGCAATTATGATCATTAAAAGCACTGAGAATTATTGGTGATTTCAGGTACTTGCAGTCAACCAGAAGGTATTAATAAGAACAACAGGATACTTTAAGGGGGAATTACATTCACATAACTTTTAGTATATTGTAATTGTCTTATTTTATTATTAGTTACGTTATCAATCTCTTACTGTGCTTGATTTATAAATTACACTTTATCACAGGTGCGCATAGGAGAAAACAGTATACATAGGATGTAGTGCTGTCCCCAATTTCAGGCTTCTGCTGGGTGTCTTGGATTTACACCTGATTCCCCTCTGAAAGTGCTCATGCCATTATTATTTTTAACTTATACAGGAAAGAAAACCATGAGGAGGTAGGAGAGTGGTTTAAGTTCACAAAGATAATTATAAAAGCAGAATTTGATACCAAGCCTTTCTGCCCCCAGAACTGGTGCTGATGGTCTAAAGCCAGCCAGGTCATCAGGGACAGAGCTAGGAGGTGACAATTTGGTCTCCAAACCAGGGCTTCTCTGAAAATGAAGTCCTGTGCCTTCAGTCCTCACAGATGCTGTTTTTTTCTCTCAGATGTTCCCTATTTATTAGAATCACTCCTCACTCCCAGGCCCTGGGACTCCCAGTCACAGTCTGGGTTGGAAGGTCATGTTCTTCCTGTCATGGCTGATTCCTCAGGGGCACAAGTCCGCAGGGAATGCAACAGCCAGATTGCTAGGGAGGGGGTCTGTCCTTCCCGTCTCCTTCCTGGAGAGGCTGACCCTGGCAGGCCTGGGCAGCCATCGGGGCTCCAGGGCAGTGCTCCAGCTGTGACGTGGTTTTGTCAGGTTAGGACCATTTCTCAAACTTGGCAGTGCTGACATCTAAGGGGTGGGGGTTTAACTGTTGCAAGGGGATGCCTTCTGCATCGTAGGGTCATTGCATGGTGCTTGGTGAGCCACCTGGCCTCTACCCTTTACATAACAGCAACTCCTTCCCCAAGTTACAAAAACCATCAAAAATGTCTCCAGATGTTTGTCTTGAGGGCGAATCTCCCTCAGTTAAAAACCTCCGGGGTCAAGAAATTCCTTCTCCCCAGACTCTAGGAAAACCCTATGAAATCCCAGGAAATCTCCTGGAAGTGGACTTTTTGTTGGACCCAGTTCTAGTTGCTTCTCAGGTCTGACTCTGCCTCCATGTGCAAGTGGAGAGGCACGAAGCCACAGGCCCACCTAGCTCAGTGAGAGGACGCGGCCTCTTCCACTCTTGAGGCTGCTTTTACTCGTCCTGTCCACTTATCTGTCCTTCAGTTTCCGAATTAACTCCCTCCAGTGTCAAGTGGAAAGGTTCTCTAATTCTCCTCAAGCCCTGGCTGCCAGGCTCCTTTACTCCCTTTTGTTGCCCCTTCCCTTGTCCTTTGCCTCTCCCTCTCCTTTCCTCTTTCCTCTCTGTCAAGGCACAAGGCTACCTTTGACTGCTGCGTGGAAGAGTCGAGTGTCCTGCGTTGGGTCTGCACCCCTTCTTCATAACTTCTAAATTGAAGAGTTTGCATCCCTCTCTGAGACTCATCTGTAAATTGGAGCATTCTTACCTGTCTTTCCTGCCTTACCAGGTTGTATTAAGGGTTAATCGACACAACAGATCTGAAAGTGCTTTGCTGAGAAAAAGTGTCACACTTTATTGATACCATCATTATGATAACTGATTGCTCCTGTCACTTAAATCAGATGTGGACACCTGAGCTTTTGATCCCATGACCCAATCTATGTCATCATCCCTGCATGGGGAGCCTGATTCATGACTCCCCTTTGTTGAGCTCCAGGTTTCTGGTCTAGCTGAGCCAGAAGACTTGGTTGGATACCCTGATATCTCTCCCTCTGCCATGTAGAATGATTCGTGGGACTGAGAGTGATCACCAGCGACCTCAGGAAATTCTCATGAGGATGTACAAGGCAGAATTTTGAGGAACAGCCCCTCCCAGACCACCCCATTCTTCCTTCTCTTTCCAAAGGCCCTGGGGCCTATAGCACACTCAAGAGCAGTGAGAAGTTTCCAGGAGACCCTCAGAGGGGAGTACGAGCACACACAAGTCCTTTGAACCACTCAATTGCACTTCTTACTCAGTGGGTGATGACCTACTTTAGATATCATAAAGAAGGAATATATTTTATGAGGTAAGGGAGCAAGGCTACAGGACCATACACTCAACATAGTTTCTAGGAATTTTGCAAGCTTACCTGGGGAGAGGTGGAAAATGTGCCCACTGTCAGCCTGCTCATCCCCTCAGGATGTAAGAGCAGGATCAGGAGCACTGGTCAGCTGAGGGCAAGGAGGTGACAGGAGATCAGAACTATCCTGTAGCTCAACACCATGACAGAGCACTCTAAGATGGTGGAAGGGTTCTCATCCACTCCCCAATAAGGCAGCCAGCTGCATCAAATGTGGCTGGGGTGACCAAGGAACTGTACTTTCAAAGGTCTTTAATTTTCATTAATTTAAATTTTGATAGCTACATGTGGCAAGTGGGTTCTCTGTTGGTCAACACTATGCTTGCCTTTCTGGGACACATATGGGCAGAAAACACAGCTCAGTGATGGGGCTGCTCCTGATACCGGCCCTGAGTTGAATTTCACGCCAGTGTCATGAACAAGGGAGTTCATTTCAAAGAGCAAGAAGAATATTTCTTACCAGAGTAACACCTACTCATATTCTCCTGTATCTGTTTCATGCAGTATTTTAGGTTTATAAATAAAAAATGAAAGCAAACCAAATTGATCCATCTCACAGATCAGTCTAGCAGGAAGGAAGAAAGGACAGGTGGGAAGCTAGCCAAATCCTCTGAGCTAGAAGAGGAACCTGGGGCTCAAAGAAGGAAAGAGACTCCCACAGGATAGGTCTATGTCAGCTCTGACCTCCCAGTCAGAACATTCTCCTTTGCCAGCTCTCACCTCAAGCGTCAGCACCAGAACACTGTGTGTATATACCATCTTTGATAGAAGTGCTGTCACCTCCCAGTGTTAAATGGACTGACCTTCTGATACCTTCAATAATGAAGAGAGGAAAAAAGAAGGAAGGAAGAAAAGAAAGAAAAAAGAAAAAAAGAAAGAAGGAAAAAGAGAGAGGAAGGAAGGAAGGAAGGGAGGGAGGGGGGGAGGGAGGGAGGGGGAAAGAAAGAAAGAAAAAAGAAAGAGAAAGAAAGAAAGAAGGAAGGAAGGAAAGAAGGAAGGAAAGAAGGAAGGAAGGAAGGAAGGAAAAAAGAAAGAAAGAAAGAAAGAAAGAAAGAAAGAAAGAAAGAAAGAAAGAAAGAAAGAAAGAAAGAAAGAAAGAAAGAAAGAAAAGCTAGGGACAAGAAAGAAAACAGAATATAAATAACCCAGAGAAATATTGGGGATATATTCATATGTACTCTCAACAAGATTTAAGAGGATATCAAATCGGAAAACCTAAGGTGATTTTTACTAAGTGGAATGATTTAAAGACACAAATTCTTAGAGTACTGAAGGATGGAACTTCAGAATTAAAGAAAAAAAGTAATAGTGATGGGAGACAGTGGACAGATTGGTTTCTGTAGGAAAAGTAAATACATCAGCATTTGAGAATTTGGTTCATATATATAATAACCGTTACTCAAGGAAAACAATAGAAAACTGTCAGGGAAAAAAATAAGCAACATGGAGAATAAGATGAGAAATGAAAGAAATGATACAATAAAGCTGAATAATTGATGCTTAACTCAGAAAGTCTCTCCCACCAAATTGACGCCAGGAGGCTCATGACCTGAATGCTCAGATGGAGTCTGAGGACATTCACATGGGAGACAGGAAGGGGCCATCTCTATGCTGCCACCTGAGCTCCTTTCCCAGGGTCCTGCATGGCCAAAGACCAGTATGATGATCCAGGCGTGATACCACCTTGCAAAGCACTGCTGATTGCTTTTATCAACATTATATAATGAACTACTAACTTGCTGCATGATTTCCAAATGATAAATCTGAAATAAAAATTCCCAGGCATTTTCATAGCTGATTTTCAACTTCTCAAAGAACAGATAAATCATAGGTTATTAAATTATTCCCAAATCACAGCATTTTATGGGACAAATATGATCTTCCAAACTTGCAAAAGGTAGTGTAGAAAACAATACTCCATTCCAACCTCGATTTGAACATAGAGGCTCAAAAATGTTTTAAATCACAGGAAAATCTATTGCAGTATTTTTAGGAATAATGTCCACTATTTACTTGAGGATTATAATAAATAAATTGACAAATTTTCACGATCTTGGTATATGTTATGATTTAGATATGAGAGTGTGAGACAATGTGAAGAGGTTCAGAGGAGACTGCTTGGGTTATGATTACCCTAATCAGCCCATTAGTCCACTGATGGGATTAACTGAGTGGTAACTGAAGGCAGGTGGTGCGTGGCTAGGCAAGCAGGGTCATGTGGGATGTGCCTTTGGGGTGTATATTTTGTTCATGGTGAGGGGAGTCTCTCCCTCTCTCTGCTTCCTGCTTCCTTGAGCTGCTTCCCTCCACCACACTGTTCCACCATGATGTTCTGACTCACCTCAAGCCCCAAGGAATAGAGCCAGCCTTCTGTAGACTCAGACCTCTGGAACCAACCATAAACCTCCAAATAAGCTTTTCTCCTTTAATTGTTCTTGTCAGGTCTTGACCACAGTAGCTAAAAAACTGACAAAAACAGTGCATAATAATATTATTAACTAAAAATTAAATGAGCACTTACAATGTGAAAGTTATACACCTTTTTGAGGTAGCTGCTATTGTCTTTGTATGATTTATAGAAAATGAAGGCACAGGTACTTGCGTAAATCTGCCTAGAGTTACAGAGAAAATAGAGTTGGAGCTTGGGTTTGCATACTGCCTAAGCCTAAAAACAGATTTTAAATCCTATTCTGCAGAGCAAGCACACAGAAAATATTCATTGACTAACATTTCACTATTTCAGCTCAGGTTCTCTCTGACTGCATGCTGAGCCATCCTGAAGTGCAATTTCTTAAACTAAAATGCATTTCTGTGCTTCTGGGTTTCTGCGGGGTGACTAGGTGGGTCTTGCTTGGAGTCACGCAAGGTGCAGTTGCAATGAGATATGGCCAAGGCCATGACCTCTGAGCTGGAGGTCTGGTGGCATTTTTACTATGCATCTGGTGCCTCAGTGCTTCATGGTCTTTGCCAAGGTACCTGTACCTCGGGAAGCTTGCCCTCTCAGAGGAGGGAGGGCCACAGCTGGTGCCTCTTCTCATGTGACAGGGAACTTTACAGAGCCGAGAGTGGACACACCTAGGCCAACTCAGGGCATCCAGGGCTGGCACCACGTCTATCACACTAGCAGTTGGGTGGGCACCTGCTCTCAAGAGGACACAGGCGCATGCTGGCTCCCGGATGACGCGTGGCGAGGGGACATCGGAGAAGAGCCTGTGTGACCTCCAGGATTATCAGGTTTAGGCAAGAGTGCTGCATTCACCTACATCAAAGCACTGCAAAGTGATCCTCAGTGGCAAGTAAGAATTCTTTCCTCCTTTTTCCTGTTGCCCTCCAGTTTGCCCCAGCTTCCTTCAACCCACAAACTCTCTTTATTGTGTGTTCTTCTAAATCCTTGTTGCAAATATAGCAAAATCAAATGCATCCTCTCATTCTCCCTGTCCTTACAGTGAAACAGAAACTTCGAGAACAGAGTTGGCATCTTATACCTTGAAAACTGCCCATATTAACAGATACAAAGAGCTGAGAAGTTCTAGGAGGGAGGAAAAGAAGAAAGGCAAGAGGAAGGGAGGCACAGAAAAAAGAGAGGGAGCAAGGAGAAGAGCTGATGTATTTTGAATGCCAAAATATATGTATTTTATGTGTAACAGAATACAAACAAAACCATGAAAGCATATACTAAATAATTAACGTTGCTTCTCTGTTATAAGGATAGTGCTGGTTTCTCTTCTTCGTTTTCCATATTTTCTAAAATTTTTATAAAGAGCATGTATCACATCTGTGATAAAAATGTTATTAGTACCCAAACCACATGGTTCAATTTTTATGCCTGTCTGTATGTTTATTTTTAAATTTTTTTTTTTATTTTAATGTTGTTTGCCTAAGAAACAAGAAATTGACTTCCAGCCGTGGTGTAGATGGAAAATCCAGACCTGGGAGGCTTCCTATAGAGATCCTCCAACAAAACAATATTTAGGTAGCAAGTATTCTAGCCAATCGCCTTTCATTCTTCTCCCCTTTGTGCTTCCGTACTGTTGGGGAGGCGCGCTCTGCAGCTTACCCTGTGGAACCCACGGCCAACCTCATGAGTAGGATTGCAGTCATGAGCTGTGCTCCCACCGCAGGTGAGGCCAACACTGCGCTCTGTTTGGGAGCAGAGGCCCACAGACGATGACGACACATGCACACCAATAGAGCTTGTCATGTGATGACTGTTACATTAGCTGCCTAAAGAGCCGGGGGCAGGAGTACAACAGCAGGACTCTCGTTTGGCCTGGAGAATTGGGGGCGCAGTTTGCATAGGGGGTACTATTTTAGCTGGGTCATTATGAAATCCATTTTAAAACCATAAGATAAGACAGTGGTGAGTGGGCAGCACACAAGGGGGTGAGGGAGCTGGGGAAACCCTGGTGACATAGCTGAGCGCACAAAGAGGTGGCCAGTGGTACTGGAAATGTAGACCAGAAGGGCATGCAGCCAGACTGAGCAGTTGGAACGATTTCCCGCGGGCATGAGAGAGACTGCCAAGACAGGCGCTTGGTGGTGACAGGCACCAGCTCTGTCTGGTCCCCATAATTCACAATCCATTAATATTCCTCCTTTAATCAGATACTTTCTGAATCCATGGTAATACATCCTTGCTGGAAAGATCTGTATTTCTGCGCTGTCAGCAGACCAAAAGGGAGGCATGTATCCCATGAGTTTTAAATGGAAGTGTAAAGCTCAAGTGTTCAGTCCGGTCATGTAGGGTGAGGCCCTCAAACCCAGCAGACAACTGCAGGGGCCACTGAGGCCCAAATACACCCCCCAACACAGAAAAATAACAAGGTGACTTGCATTGAAACTCTGTTGTTCCCTTACCCCTGTTGGTTATGAGTCATATGAAGTTAGGCAAGAACTAGCCTTTTATTTGCTGAGAGGACCCATCCCAATGCTTGGACCACACCAGATGCTAAAAGCAAGTTAGTTTAACATACGCTATGGAAGAAGCAAGACTAGGAGGGGCATCTATGGAGGATGAACCTGGAGAGGTCGTATAGGTCCCTCTGAGTCTTTGCACCAGCTTCTTTTCCCCTTTGACACCATGTCTGTGACTTTAGCATTGTCAGCCAGTGGGACAGCAGAGCAGTGAACTGTGAGAACTGGATTAGCCTTCAGAATGTGCAAAAGTTGAAACTTCCCTCTGTTAGGATCTCATTTTCCCCCAAGGTCAGCAGAGAAGGAGAGGAGGCTGGCCACAGGGCTGGGATCCCAGTCAACTTGGGACTCTCCTGGAAGGCTTCCCTGTAGGGGATGTGCATTTACTCTCTCTCCTTCTGGAACCACCAAGAAGACTTTAATTGGGAGGACAGAGATGCTGGAACCTGCTGGGGTTCCTCACTGTGGTCTCCCCTGGTCCAAGGGCACAGGTTCATTCAAGGCCCTCAGCAGTGAGTTGACAATCAAGCAAGAAGCCCTGAGTCCTTTAGCTGGACTTGCATTCTCTTCTCTTTTTTTGAATCAGGAATGCGTTTCATATTTAAGGATCTTAAAAATAACACGGCAGGAGAGAGAACACTGGCTACCCAGATGTCCGTGGTTTTGTTATCCTGCTAGGCTGTGGATTTGCTCTCTGATATTCCTTAAATGTGATCCCATTGCTTTTATCATTAAAGAGAAGGTACTGTCCACCATGGAAACACTGTAAGGATCACCAGAAACTACATGTAAATAACTGCTTTATTATTACATTTAAGCGGGTACTCAAAGTAAAATTAGGAGTCATTTAGAGCTGAATTGAAACCTGTCTCTATATCTTCATCTCTGGCCAAGTCTTCGGGCAAACACCTTCACGTTGATGCCTGAGTACTCTTGCTGAGACATGATAGTTCTCATACATACTGTTCGTAAGGATTGGTGAGAATGCCAATAGCAAATCTTGCACCAATTTCAGTCAGTTTTAGCAGATGCTTACATATGGCTGCTTCTCTTCTCATTTTTCAGTGGTGTGGTGGCCTTTTCTTATACTTCTTAGTGGGAGCTCCTGGAAAATCAGGAGCAAGCCTACTTCTCAGCATCTTCAATGCATGTATTTGCTAAATACAATGCATTTATTTATTAAATAAATACAGCATAAAATGTGAATAACTAGCTTAGCAAAATGGAGGAGTAAGAAGAGTGAGTTCATTGGTTGCTTGCTGTGATGTTCAAGGTACAGTTAAAGAGCAGGAAGCCTTGCTTACCTCACCCGCCACAGTACAGCCTCCCTGATCCCACGGAGTCTGAAGAGGACAATCTGCTCGCAGACTCGGGCATTTGTGATCTCTCCTTTTCCTGGAACACTGTACCCATGGATCCCTGTGTGTCCATTTCCTTAGAATGACATCCTCTTGCCAAATGATCACTTCTGGGAGAAGTTTACTAGGCCAGGTTCTCAAGCATCTGCTCCAACTATCTGCCCTCAAATTATTTTCCCTTTGTATCACTTACTTTGCTGCCCAAACCCCTCCCACTTCTTGGAGCGAGAGAACTGTGATTGCCTTTGAGAGCCCCTGAGCCCCGGGGAAGCTGACTTCATGCCCTGGCTCCAAGACAGGCCCACATGATCTGGACTGCAAGGGTCATTGAATGCCCTGCTCTGCTCACAGTGACTGGCTCTAGAATGGATCCCTGACTCCAATCAGGACCCTAGAGCCTAACAAATCCCAGTTTGGGGCAATAGAAGAGTTATGGAAGTTTATTCCTCTTTCCTGTAGCTGTAAGTCAGGAAAGATGTAGCCACTGAAGTGGGAGTAGCCATCTTGTGAAGAGGGAGCCGGGCTTGTGTTTGTGTCTTCCAGGGAGGTGAGGGGTGTGTGTGTGTCTGATGTTTCCCTTTTCTACCATCATCATTACAGTATCTGGGTCACCCTATTGCTAAATCAGACCCACTGACAGACTTAGTGCCAATACACTTCTTTGGCTCATCTGAAGCTGAATTTTCTGTCAGGCTACAGAAGTTAAGGTAGATACACTTGTTTAATGTTGGTCTTTCTGAAAGATTGAAAGCTTTACAAGCTTTAATTACCCCACTAGTTCTAGGACAGTACTAGTCATAGAAATTCTTAATCAGTATTTATTTTGTGGATACATGTGGAAGAGCACCAAGCTCTAGCAAGTCCTGGATGTGATCTCAGTTGCTCAGATGGTTTGGAAAGTGCTGGAAATGGCTTGGTTGCATTGACAAATCATCATGAATGTGGCGCATATAGAATGCCAGCATTAGCTTGCAGAATTTTTTTTTTTATTGGCTTTGACTTTATGTTCTTGTCATTGTTGTTGTTTGATCTTAGTTAAGATTTGTGTGACTGTGTATCTCTAAATTAAGGCTGTGTATTGAGGCAGTTTCTTGCTCCCAGGTTAGGAGTGGCCTGGTCCTCCTGCCAAAATCACTCTAAGACATAGAATTTAAAAGTTAAAATGGATCCTGGAACGTCCTTAGAAATGATTTAAAGATGCAGAAATGTAGGCTCGGGTAGTATGAAAATTGCTTAGGATTCTCAACTTGTTTTGAAAGAAGAATCAGGACCAGGGTGGAGATGCAGTCAGGTGCATTTCTCACATATGCTTCATGACCCCCTCACTTCCTTTCTTCCTCCCTCCTTGCCTACCTCCTTCTCTTCCTTCTCCTTCCCTCTTTCTTTTCTTTCACATACCCTCAGAGATGATGTGCCTTTCATCACTGCTACATCTGTAGCGTTGGAGTTACACTTACACTAGAAAATACAACATGATCTTTGCTTTCATTAAATGTGAGCATCTCATAGTCCACTAGAAGATGGAAAAAAGACAAAAGACAAAGTCGTAGTCCATTTGGGCTACTATAACAAATTACCATAAACTTGGCAGCTTATAAACAACAGAAGTTCATTTCTCAGTGTTCTGGAGGTTGGAAGTCTAAGGTCAGGTATGGGTTCTGCTGAGGTTTTTGCATGTTGAAGGTTGACTTCTCATGTGTCCTCACATTGCAGAAGAAGCAAATAAGCTCCCTCAAGTCTCTTCTATGAGGGCAAAAATTCCATTCATAAAGGCTCTGCAGACCCTGGTGACCTAATCACCCACTAAACGTCCCACCTCTGAATACTAACACATCGAGGACTAGATTTCAACATATGAATTTGGGGAGGGGGGCACAAACATTCAGACCATAGAAGACAAGTGTGATATTGTGTTAAGGTGGAGGGTTTCAAAACCCAGTAGCAGGTGCCATATCTGAGGTGGATGAGTGATGGTGATTGACGGTCAGAAAGACAGTGATGGAGGACTCAGGAGAGGCAAAACGTGCACTGAGCCTGGACTTTGCTCAGTCGAGGTTACCAAGCAATAAGAGTAGGTCCAGGTGACTTCATAATTAAACGAGAGTGCAGCTTATCAGACGGAGATGATACCAATGAGGCTGGGTTGGAAGCCCCTTCCTGGCCTTGCAGAAACTTCTGACACTGTCACAGGCAGGGGAAGCCTCTGAGGGATTTCGAGCAGGGAAGACACATGTCAGATGGGCTTTACAGAGTGGTTGTTCTTGCCACCAAGACTGATGGGTTGATGGGCTGGTGACAGGGAAATGAGTTAGGAGGTTGCACTGTAGTCTGGGACTGGGGAGCTGGGGACTGACAAGGGCTGGGAGGGTGTGGCAGCACAGGCCACCCGGACAAGACGAGCTGACGGATTCTTCCTCTGCTCACACACCTCCCTCCTTCACCTTTCATGATTTCAGATGTCCTGAAGTGGAACCCAGCAGATGGTGTTTTCAGAAAAAATGACTTCACAACCCCAGGTTTCAATCTGATTTATATTTTTTTCCTACCAGAAGGAGATGAGGATGCGGTACCTTCTTAGGTAATTAATGATTCAACATAGTGCCTTTGCAAAATAAAATTGAAGCTGCTGGAAGCCTAATTTGCAGCCATAAGAATTCAAAGGACACGAGAAGGCTGATTTGTGATTGTTGCTTTTCCTCAATAAAAATTAGACTGATTACAAAGAGCTGACAAAGAGATCGTGTCTTGTGGAAGTAATGTTTCTGACATTTTGCTGAGTGTTTACCATAAATATCCAAATTTATCATTCTTGATGTTCTTTAGAGAAATAGGGATAAAATGTTATTTTGGTCCTTCAATACTTGCTTGTATACATATTTATATTCATGCATAATTGATGGAAAATTAAAAGAATTCTGAGCTCTCTGTCAAATTCATTTTTTTAAACTAAGGGTTCTGATGCAAGATCATGGAATTAAACCTAAAGAACTTTTATTTTTTGGATATGAACATTGTTTGAAGGATAATTGTATCTATTTTATTTTGGCAAATTCAATCTTTTAGAGTAATATTGCCAAAACAGTTCTAGATAACACTTATGTGACCCCTACGAGCCTGTGACCTTGGTTACATTTTTCAGTAGTCACACTGATACTGGCCCTGTTCCCTTCCACAGGTGGGAGAGAGTCACACTCGTTGTTTGCTCTCAGCAAGTTTCTGGATTCTGTGAGTCCATTTCCTCTCTTGGAGCTGACTCTCCCTGTGTTGAAGAGCTGTTGTGAGGACTTCAGGATCTAAATGGAGCACTTAGCACAACCAGTGTTGGTAGATCCTCTTTACTACACTTAATTTGCCCAGCTTTTAATTCTGACCTTCTTATTTCTGTCTTGATATCCTGGGGTCACCTCCCTGATTGTATAAATTCGTCTTCCACCATGTACTCTGTTTTTCCTCTTTTCCATTTCTTCTAACATGGTCCTTGTATGCATTTTTATGTAGTTTCTTTAATGCTACTTATACAATCTCCAATCCATCATCCTATATTCAATCTGTTTACTGAAATGAAGCTGTATGGATCTTCCAAAAGATTAGCTTTGCTATTTTTACCTTCTTGATGACTTCTCAGTTTCTACAGAATTAACTAAGTATCTCATCTCTGCCATTCATGGGCTTCTAATTTCTCTAGCATCTTCTAATTTCTTCCTGAATGTTTTTATTACAATCATTCAATCATATTAATTATGCAAATCAATGGGCTTATTTGTGGCGTTCTCATACAGGCGTATATTCTGCTTTGATTCTATCTCCCGTCTCTGCCCTTACTTATCCTCTCCTCTCCCCTGACCCTGGTTCCTGATAGTCCATCTTCTATTTTCAGATCATCTCTCTCTTTCTCTGTCTGTCTGTCTGGGTCTCTCTTGTTTTCACATATGAGAGAAAATATGCAACGCTTATCTCTCTGTATCTGGCTAATTTTGCTAAACTTGTTAACCTTGAGTTCCATCAATTTTCTTGCATATGGCATAATTACATTCTTCTTTATAGCTGAATACAACTCCATATATATATAATTAAGGGTTCTGATGCAAGATCCTGAAATTAAGCCTAAAGAACTTTTATAATACATTTTTATATATTCATCTGTTGATGAGTACCTAGGCTGATTCACATCTTGGCTCCTGTGAATAGAGCTGCCATGAATCTGCAGCTATCTCTTCTTTTCTATGAATGCTGAATGGAGAGTTTCATGGACCCCTTTAACATAACTGACCTAATGTTTTGTAAGTTAGTGTGCTCAATATTCTTATGACATTTGGTGAGAAAATATCAACTTGCTCTGTCCCTGCCTTTGAGGAGTGGCTTACTAGAGTCATACTGGAAGTGCTCACTACCCCACAATTCACTGTATCTCAGATTTTCTAAAGACAGTGACTGCTGTGTCATTAGACATTCCTTTGGATCAGGAATGTCCCCCAAGGGCTCATGTGCTACAAGACTGGTCCCAGTCAGTCATGTTTAGAGTTGGACTTTTGGAAAATAATTGTGCTGTGGGGGCTCTGACCTCACCAGTGAACTCATTTATTGAAAGGTGGACAGACTACTGAGAACTGTCAGGCACCGTAGGTGGTGGCACCTGGTTGAAGGAGGGAGTGGGTTCTTGAGGACATGCCACTGGGGACTTTATCTTGTCCTCGACCCTTTCCTCCCTTTCTCTCTCTCTCTTATCCACCTGCCATGAGTTGAAGAGTCCTCCTCCACATGCCCTTGTGATAGGATGGTCTGCCTCCCCTCAGGCCCAAGGCAACGGAGCCAGTTGACCACGGACTTAAATCTCTAAAACCATGAGTCAAAATAAATGTTTCCTCCTCTAAGTTGTTTATTTTAGGTATTTTGGTAAAAGCAGTGAAGATGTGATGAACACAGTGGCTGTATTAAAAGAGGTTGTACAAGTTGCCAGAATGGTTAATTTAAAAACAAACAAACAAACAAACACTGACAATAGCTTTACTGCTATTAAAAATATGAAGCTACTTGATGGCATGGATGATGAGAATGTAAAAGGGCATAGTCATCCAGGAAACGAGTTTGTCAGTGTTTTATAAAGTTAAAAATGCATTTTTATATGACTTAGCAATTCTACTCCTGGGTATTAACCATGGAAAAAATGAAAAATTTTGCCCATAAACCTTGACACAAATGTTCATCTTCATTCATAAAAAGTAGAAATAACACCTTAATTTCCATCTCAAACCTTGAACTAGCATAAATGTCCTTCCAAATATCCATGGTTAAAAAAATGCATACATTCATACAAGGGAATATTACTCATCAATAAAAAAAATTACTGATACATAAAACAGCTTGGCTGATTCTTCAAGGCAGTAAGTTTTTAAAAAGGTAATCTTAAAACATTGTGCATTGTAAGTTTTAATATTATCAACATGACAAAGTTCTTGAGATGGAGAACAGATGAGGTCGTCCGGAGCTGGAGGAGGGCGTAATCACTCAGAGAGGCCATTGGGGTTTTCCTCAGTGGTGACAGAACAGGGTGGTCACTTGATTGGATTGACTATTATACAAATCTACATAGGTGCTGAAATGTCAGAACTAAAGACACCCAGGTGTGTATGTGAAAACTGGTGCGTTCTGGATATGGTTGGCCACTTAGTTATTAGTACGGTAACAATGGTTTCCATGGTTGTGGGAAACGTTATCACTGGAGGAAAGCCAATGAAGGGACACAGGCACGTTTGCTACTATTTTTGGAACTTTTGTGTGAATCTAAAATTAATTCAACATTTAAATTTTTTTTTAAATATAAGAAAGTAGCTAAAATAGTTCTGTTTCCATAACAAAGACTAAAAGGCTAAAGGAGCAGACCAGCTCCACAGAGATGTGTAGCATCGTTTCCATTACCGGGGCAGCAGCGGTGTGATGGAAGAAGCAGAGCTTCAGTCTTTGAAGTCTGTATCTGGAGGAAATGCATAATTCTAGCCTAAAGAAGCAGTCATTTCAACACAGAGTGGGGGTCAAATTCAACATGCGGCTCGGAAAAGGAACCGGGGGAACAAAGTCATAAATGTGGCAAACTTCTGTTCTACTACAAAGACAACTTTTTAACTAATTTAGAGATCCTATTCTAGAAACTGCTTCCAAACCCACGAGCTGTTTGTTGGACAGGAAAGAAGCTCTCTCTCTCTCTCTCTTTCTCTCTCTCTCTCACACACACACACACACACACACACACACACACACACACACACATACACACACAGGCTCTGGCATGAAACAAGTTCAGTAAACTAAATAATCCATAGCCTTTATTGGGTGGATAGATGCCACAACCTGGTTATTTTTAAAACTATTCCATTTTTCTTTTTGGTACCAGGGATTGAATCCAAGGGTGCTTAATCACTGAACAACATCCTCAGTTCTTTTCATTTTTTATCTTGAGGTAGGGTGTTACTAAGTTGTTTAGGACTGCACTAAATAGCTGAAGCTGGCCTTGAGCTTCTCCTACCTCAGCCTCCTCAGCTGCTGGGATTACAGACATGTCCAGCTAAAATTTTTTAACAGAGAAACACCCAGAGGTTACCAGGACACACGGTACATCCTGTGGAATTTGTGATTCCCAGTTTGATTTCACAACCTATGTAAAAGGGGAGATCTTTTATGCTAAAGGGGGAGCTCCCTCTCACTTGATAGCTCCTTGTTAATTTATCCATTCATTTGTGGAAGAAATATTAATTGCTTCTTTATTATGGGCCTTGACCTATGCCAATGGCTGGGCTACAGTAATGAACAAGACTGCAAGACTTCATAAAGCCATTGAAGTAGGGGAAGCACAGCTTATAATTACAACAATAATTAAAATCCTGACAAGTGAATGCACAACAGGGGAGTGGCCAAGCCCAGAGTTAGCAATGACTTCCCCACATCAGCTTGTTTTGAAAAGACAGCAACGGTGTCTCAGTTCCAATCATGATTCAAGATAAAAGAGGCCATGATATGGGCATAAGGGCCAGAGGCTAGAGCCTGGTGCACAGGAGTCAGTTTGCAGCATTTCAGAAGTTTTGAGAATTAGATTGTCCTGTAAGGACCTTCTTTGGGGGTAGCAAGTTGAATGTTGTAGCTGACGATGGGCAAAGCTTAATTCCCTGAGGATACAGACCCCAAAAGTAAAGCTGCCCTTCCAGTGTAACACCCTATCCTAAGGAATAACAGGTTAACAAATAATTACAAGGGACATTAAATGGTAACAACCACCTATCACCTAAAAATGCCCTTCCTATGAGTATTGAAAACTGTGCAAAGATGAACAGTTTTCACCTTTACTCAGAACCCTGCATTCCATTTGCTACTCAAGAACAGGCTCACTACGGCAGCACCGCTCATGTCTTTTATCAATGTGCCCATCACATTTTCTACACAAAAGCTGCGGGTCTCCAGATGTCATTCAGAGTTTCGATGTTACCAATATGAGCATGCAGGTCAAAGCTCCCCAGCACGGACCTTACTGCATGCACTTAAACTGAGATTCAAAGTGATATAAGAAAAGAGAAAATACAAAACAAAAATACATTTTTTCCTCAGGAATTTTAGAGGCAAAACCTCTAAAGTGGGTAGGGAGAGCTTCCACGAGGAGATGGCATGAAGAAGAAGGCTGTAAGGAACTGGTGGCATAGAGGCTGTGGAGGTGGACCATTCAGAGCTTTCTTCAACAGAACCTGCCACAGGAAGCACTTTGGAATGAGGCCTCTAGTTGCCACACCTTGTTTTGGAATCCTGCAGAGCGCTAATCTGAGGACATGATTCTGCGGGCTGTTCCCCTCGAGGTTGGAGCACAAGGGGTTCCAGTCTTCTCTAGTGACCACCCTTTGTTCATGGACTCTCCTGACCTGGTTGAGCCCCTCGGAGTTCCAGTGTAGCTGAGTCTCTTTAAGCACCTCCCTTCCTTCCATCTGTCTCTTCATAGGTGCGAGATCTACATCATGATATGAAGGCTCTTCTCACTTACTCCTTTATCCTTCCCAGGAGTTCCTGTGGAGAGATTTCTTACCCCCAAAATATATTTTTTCCAGCCAATCCAATCTTCACATCTGCTTCATGGAGGACTTGATGCTAATGGAACTTTTAAGTGATTGATTGATGGTTGGATTAATCAGGATGATCATAGTGTGGCTTAATCTGATAGATAGAGCTACATGCAGGTATCACTTGAGTGCAGGATCTTCCCTGGCTCCTTAGGAGTTGAGGCTGAAAACATCTGGAGAATATAATGTGGCAAAACAGAAGCTGCACTGTAAATGTCCCCAACTCTGTGTGAGCTGTGGTCTCTGTCTCGGTTACCCTCAGATTTCCCACAGACTCTTCCAATATCCAGTCCTATCTACCTAAGAAGCAGACCCTACCTCATTTCTCTATTAGCAGTTACTGCTTTTAGAATTTCTTGGACTTTTCTCCCAGGCTTGGTTGGATCTTAGCCATTGGATTTCATAAGGCATTATCAGGGCATGTCGTCAAGCCATTCAATCATCCATTCGCCTCTCCATGTAACAAACCATATCCAAGGGCTTGAGAAGAAATAGGCATTGAGTGTAATAACAGTAGACTTTGGAGCCCAACTGCCTACATGTAGATCTTAGCTGTACCCTTTACATCAATAGGACTGAAATTCCTGTGATTCAGTTTCCTCTTCTGATAAATAGTAAAATACCTATCCTACAGAGCTATTGGGAGAATTTTAAATAGGTTACATATAAAAAAAATCAAAATAAAATCTTCTATAATAAAAAAGTATTCCCCATACCATCATTAGTCAATAATCCTATTTGCCTGTGCTAGGATTTGGAGATATGATATTTAATAAAAGAGACAATATGTGCCCTCAGGGAGCTTACATTTTACTGTAAGAGGGTGAGAAAAGCAGTTCAGTAGAAATGAAAGACTCTCATATGGTATTGAGTGCTATAAAGAGGGAAAGGGATTCTGGGCCTGTGTGAATATATTTAATTTGAATGGTCAGGGAAAGCCTCTCTGGGAGAGTATATTCTAGAAGGAAAAACAGCAAGGTCAAAGGGCTTATAGCAGAAAGAAACATAGGACACTGAAGAAATGAGAAAAGAAGAAGATATTCTGGACAAGTTAATGTATCCTGAGGCTCAATTTTCTCTCTCTCTCTCTCTCTCTCACACACACACACACACACACACACGTTCTGGGCCTGCTCAGGAGTGGCTTCTCAGCACCACATACACAGTAGAGTCACAATCCCTTCTGGAGTTTAATATTCTTAGATTCTACCAGGCTTTTGACACACTTTTGACATCTTTGCTCCCATGTTCCACCAGTGTGTGACCTGACCATTCCCTTATGAGCCAACGGCTTCTCCAAGCTCATCCCAAATTATCCAATGTATGACTTTGAGAAAGCATACAATTTAGAAGATACGGGCCCTGTGGAGCCAGTTCCCAAAGTTCCTATCATCACTTGATTTTGAACTAGTTATTTTACCTCCCTGTGATCCAAATTATTTTCAAATTTATAAAGCTATTAGATATGTTCAAAGAATTTGCTTAAATAAAATTGGAACTACACTCACCAGGATATAAAAATCTGCTATTGGAATTATCACCATCATCATCATCACTATTATTGCACGGGTTCATGGCATTCCTTTGGGACCCTATTTTTGGGGATGCAGTTGGTGTTTCCCTGTTGTTCTGAATCTCTTTCCTTTCTACCCATGGAAAGGCCATCGCTGGGTTACCCAGCCAGGGTTCTTGTCCAAAGGCTATGCTCCCCCGAGAGGAGACAGATGTTCCCAGCAGCAGTGGTAAAGTCCCAGCGTCACATCCCAACACTCCCTTGTGAGCCTTCAGTGCCATCTCAAATGGTGCATCTTCCTTCGCTGAGCGACTTGCAGAAGAGGCTCCGTCTCTCACTGTGTAGATATTCTTTGCTATGTTCCATCATAAATGATAGTTTTAGGGAAAGCAACTGACATTTTAAATAATCATGATCTTCAGTAAAATGGCATCTAATTTTAATGCTTTCAACTGCTGCTCCTTTTCAAGGCACAAAGCAGCCAGACTTCCTTTTCAATGAAAAGATTGCGAATGTGATGACACCCGATCCATCAGCTGCCTCCCACGCGCGCTGACAGCTGGGGTGCTTTCAGCTTTCTCCATCGTCATTGTCCCCTCTCCATTCGCCTTGCTCACAGATTAGATTGAAATGGTAGCATTTTACTGGAGCTGAGTCCGGGGGGTTCTGCAGATTGACAGATGTAATTATCACATTTGCTTCCCAGCATGTGGTATCTAAGTAATGGTCTCCGTATTTATCCAGGGCTAATCAGGAAAGAGTTCATGTAGTTAGATTTTTTTCTAACCCAGCTCTTCTTGGAATACTCATCCAGTGACAAGAGCTGATATGAGGTTAGAGTCTTGTCCTGGCTCCATGTGCATGCAACAGTCATCACCCAAAGACCTTGCACCTTCACGGGCCACTGGACAAGCACAGTGACGGGCCTGCAAGGAGGCCTGGTTCCATTCACTCTGCCATGACAGAGCAATGCAGGGACTCTGACTTCCTGGAAGTCATAAGAAAATGATGGATTTGAGGAACCAGAATGTGGTTCATCACATTTTGGGAGCAAAAAGAGTGAAAGGGGTATCCCAACACATTGTCTTGTTCGTTACTGTTTTTTTTTGTAAGAAGGGAATGGCTATTTGATGCTCTGACAAACTTTATGGATAACCTAGTCTGCCTTTCTTCACTCCCTTTGTGATAGGAAAACACCGTGATAGGGCTTTGCTCACTGTCCTGGAGTCACTTAGTTAGGGGCAGTTCAGAGTGTGCATAAAACAAGTCAAGACGTGAAGCGGACTCACAAACAGCAGGTGCCTTTGTCATCCTCTGTGTTGCAGAGAAGGAGGAGGACTTCAGACATCCGTGGTACAGCCTCTCTTCCCAACCCCTCTTGAAAGGAGTTGTCCATTATCTCCTTGGATGTCTTTCATGAAAGATGGCCTTCCAAGTATTAGAGTCAGAGACTGAAATCTCAGCCAAAAGACTCACCAAGAGGAGAAGCCCCCAGTGTGTTTCTTCTCATTATGAGAATGGGAACAATAATAATGCTGGGGAGGAGGAAAACAGTCTATTGACCATTGTTTATTCCACATGGGCAAGTTTCAAGGACTTGCCATGAATCATGTTATTTAAACCTTTCCATAATGCTGTGACCTGAGTGACATTACTTTCCTCAGTTTAGAAACAAGGCTTAACGTATTAAACACATTTCTCTGGGTCAAAGAGTCATGAAGTGATAGAAGTGGAATTGCCTAATGGCAGTTTTTTCTTAGCCACAGGGCTGTGCTGCCTGGCATGTACCCTTCATTTTCTGGGACCATGGGTTCAAGGTGAGTGAGCAGGAAAGGGAAGTGGTGGGGGAGCGGGGAGGCTGAGCCTGGTGTTTCTTCAGGGAAAAGTCCATCATAAACAGTGAGCAACCGTGTGTGCTCAGGCAGAGATGAAAGCTGCACCCTGGAAGAAGTTAAAAGTGAATAAACACAGCCGGTTAATTTTGATTCTCAGATCGCTGTGAGTCTTCTGGGGAGGTCCATCAAATGGCCCACTGCTTCCCTTGTCTGTTTATTTTATTTTGTTTGTAAGCTCACCAAGCAGAAATCCATCTCTTCTCTGTGGCACTCCCATAAAAGTTAAATAACAGTACTATTAAAAGACACCAGGAAGGCTCATTCCTAGTTCCTTCAGAGGCCTATTAACCACTATTCCTTCCTCTACTGTGACCAGCTTAAAAAAGGATAATTTCATTTTCCCAGTGGGTATGGCAAACCTGTTCCAATTATTTGAGATCCTTTTTATTCTGAACAACACTGAATGTTTTAGACATACCTTTAAAGGGAAAAACAAATGTTATCCTTTCTTAAAATAATAGTACCATATATGCAAAGCACTGTGGTAAGTAGTCCACCTGCTTTGACTCAGTGGGTGCTCAAAACAATGGGTGGAGGTTGGCATTGTGGTAAGGTCCAGAGAGAAAATGGCAGTGCAGAGAGACTGCTCACATGGCCAATGTCATGGAGGCAGAGCACCAGGGCCTGGGTTCCCATGAGCCTGGCTTCAGGGCCAGATACAGAACCTTATGACCAGGATGGACATAAGGCAAGTTGTTGATGGAAAAGTTCTGATACTCAATTGGAGTTCTATGATATGGGCTTAAAATAGTGACAAAACTCATGAAATTGTACCCTTAGCATGGTGAGCAGGAGACATTCTTGTGGAAAGCTGGGCAGGGACACCCTCTGTGAAGAGGACAAATCTTAGCTGAGACCTGCAAGATGGGAACAGGCTGGGAAAAGAGCATTTTAAGCAAACAGAAAAAGTGCAAAAGTTCCAAATGGGAAGGAATTGAACTACCACTTTCAAGGGAGAGTACAGATTCTGCCAAGGTTGGAGGAGGATGACTGGTCATGGCAGAGCTGAGATTCCATCTGTGTAGTGTGACTTGGAGACCCACATGGTGGTCACTCTGGCACAGTCTCTCTCAGTCCTGTGAATCTGTAGGAAATCCTAAGAAGATGAGGGCCCAGAGCTGCCCGTTGATTGTGCGTTCCAGAGACCTTAACAAGAGTAATATCCTGAATCCTCTGCTCTTGAATGTTCATTTTTGCAAGTTCAATTATATATACTATTTATCGTGGATACACAATATATAATTTATATCTGATGGAGGGCTTTGTTCAGAATATGAAACAACTTTTATAAAATCAATAACAAGAGTAATTATCCAGCTGAAACTGGGCAAATGATTTGTACAGACATTTTATAAGAGAAGATGCATAAATGATCAGTGAGCATTTTAATAGGCGCTTAGGATCATTAGCCATCAGAGGAATACAAATCACAGCCACAAGAGACATCAGTACCCATTCTTCAGAATTGCTCAAATTACAAATCCTGAGAGGAACACTGGTGTGGCAGAGCAGCAACCGGAATTCTCATGTGATGCTTGGAGTGGGAGGAGGTGTAAAATAACACCAGCACTGTGGAACAGTATGTGGCAGTTGAATATGTGTCTTCTGAAACACCCAGAAATTTTCAGTTAGTTTTAGTTATTTACCCCAGAGAAATAAAATATCCACACACAAAATTTTTGAGAATACGTTTGTTCTTCACTCATGATAGCCTCAATTAGAATGTTCAACATTTTAATCAATAACCAAATTGTGATAAAGTTATGCAAGGGAATATTATTCTTTAACAAAATAGAATGACATTGATGCATGCAACATCATGAATGAATGTCAAAAACATGCCAGAGAATGAAGCCAGATGTGAGAGTGTAACAGTAACTGGATGATTCCATTGCACAGAACCTTATGAATGGTAATACGAGTAAGAACAGTGTTTGACCACAGGGTGGGGATTGACCAGGATGGACATAAGGCAAGTTGTTGATGGAAAAGTTCTGATACTCAATTGGAGTGCTATGATATGGGCTTAAAACAGTGACAAAACTCATGAAATTGTACCCTTAGCATGGTGGGCAGAATTTCCAAATAAGCCCCAGTGTACTTTCTCCCTGCCATCTTCCCCTTGGTTATAGAAAGAGAGGTCCAAGAACTTTGAAGTATGAGAAAAATCCAATGTACCTTGCTTGCTAGAAGAGAGAGAATGTCACATGACAGGGTTGCAGGGGACCTTTGACAGATGACAGAGGCCCAGGCTCACAGCCAGCAAGGATGTGGGGACCTCAGCCCTACAGCTGCAGGGATGCCTCTTCTAATGACTTCAGGAGTCCAGGTGGATTCTTCCCCAGAGCCTCCAGGATAGAGCCCAGGCCACATGACAATTCATTCCAGCCTCATGAGATCCTAGACAAAGAACCAAGGCAACGGTGAGAAAATAAATGGGTACTGTTCAAAACAATTAAGCATGTGGTTCTTTGTTTTGCACAAATAGGAAACTGACATGCTGATGATAATCTGGGAATTTCACTAAATGCATTTGTTACTCGTGTGTGTGTGTGTGTGTGTGTGTGTGTGTGTGTGTGTGTGTGAATACCTCAAGGAGATTAGGTGGTTCTAGATGCACAATGATTCCTAAGTAAAAAATCACAGATAAGTAACTGAGTTTACTTTGCAGATACAAAATCAGGACCTGTACTTCCATACCAATGAGATAGAAGAAATAGACATGACTAACAGGGACATCTCAGGTAAATCTTTTGGCATTACTAGAAAAAGGACCTTGGTATTTTTTTTTTTTTTCCCAAATGTGCTCTTCTCCAGTTTTTCCAGAACTGACAATTAATGAGCTCTTACCATGACCAGCCATGGTTTTAGGCACTTTCCATGGATTGACTCACACTAATAATCCTACGAGGTGGGAATTTTCATCAGCTCACTTACAGATAATTCATTTCTGCTTCATAGCAAAGCAGTCTGCCTCTGAAGCTCTGGCTTTTAACCACAATGCTGTATGTTGCTCCATGAAAATGGGAGTTGTCCTGTGTTAGTCAGTTTTTCATTGTTGTGACCAAAATACCTGGGAAGAACAACTCAGAGAGGAAAAGCTTACTTTGGATTCACAGTTTCAGAGGTTGGTCAGTGTTTGGCTGACTCTATTGCTCTGGGCCTGAGGTAAAGCAGAACATCGTGGTGGGAGGGTGTGTCAGACAAAAGCTGCTCAGCTCATGGCAACCAGGAAGGAGAGAGAGAGAGAGAGAGAGAGAGAGAGATTGAAAATAGGGACAAGATATAATCCTCAAGGGCACACCCTCCAGGGACCTACCTCCTTCAGACATGTTCACCTGCTTACAGTTCCCACCCAGTAGTTCTTTCAAATTATTAGTCCATTAAATGGATTAATACACTGATGGATTTACAGCTTTCAGAATCCAACATTTTTACCTCTAACCATTGCCACATTGACTAATAGATGAGCTTTTCAAAGGACATTAGAGATCCAAATCATAAACATTCTTTTGTCTTTATCTCAGACTCCAAAACCAGTCCCTCAGAATGTCCAATTGCTCTCAGACTCTGGGCATACCCTTCTGGATGCTAGGCCACCGTGATGTCTCACCTGGACCATTGGGACAGCTACCTCCCTGTTCTCCCTGCCTGTGCCTTCCTGGCAGCATTGATGGTATAATTTCTTTGATGACCATATAAGACATATTAAGGCTTGTTTTTATTATATACAAAGTTGTGTTCTTGTACAATGGAGGTAGTCTGCTAACAATTTAATGTGTCTTTTTCATTATCCACTCATACATGTGAAGTCATGTTATACATAGTATACAACTATGTATAATATGTTGCATGTTAACATTGATTCACATGTCTATTCCACAGACATCTACAATCTCTTCCTTTATGCTGGTCACTGTGGCTAATGATGAAGGGAAAGTGAAGATCCAGAATCTGAATTTACAGAGCTCAGAGTAGAATATATACTAAATTATTTTTTCTAAGTCACACTGACATGCAAATGCTTCAGTGACTATTTGTTACAACTAAGTAATAGATGCAACTAATTCACATTCATATATTAATAACATAATAAATAACAATCACATTTAAAAGACATTGCATGTTAGTATCTACAAGTTGGATTTTCTAGGTCCTTTCATACATCAATAGTCTGTTTAGCACCTTCCTTAAGATAGTTGCTTCCTTGGGATGGATGCATATCACGTATATCTTATGTGCTCTGCACCTGTCACAGAGTACCCTATATTCCAAATATTCCATGATGGTGGGTGAGTGGTGCTTCCTTTATATGTCATAATAAATATGTGAGGAGGTTAGTGGTATTCCGGCTTATCCAACTTGGCTGGTCTAAGTGTCTAAGGGGGGGAGACACAAACAATAGAAACCTGGCTTTCCCAGATCTATAGGCCATGGGTCTAAGACTAGGGTGCTGGCATGGCTGGGTTCTGATGAGACCCCTGTTTTGGTTTGCACTTGGCCTGCTGCCTTCTTCTTGTGTCCTCACATACAGAGCCTGTGAGCTCCCTGGTGTGTCTTATATAGTACTACTCATTTTGGATCAAAATTCTCACCCTTATGACCTCATCTAACCTTGGTTACTTCCAAGAAAGCTTTATTTCCTAATATTCACATTGAAGGATTAGTCTTCTACATATGAATTTTGATGGAACATGATTCAGTCCACAGCAATTCCCATTTTGCAAATGGAAAATCAGGAGTGCGGCAGGATTTCAACTGTGCTTCATCCCAAATGCTGATCCTTTTTTGTGGCTAGTGATTGCTGGGAGCTGGTAGGGAAGGACTCTGGAACCACACCTGGGCTAAGAAGAAAGCCAGGTGTGAATCAGATGACAAAGTCCTCTTCAACTGAGGAATAGGAAACTGCGTTAAGTGCTGACTTTCACCATCTCGGAACTTGAAGTTATGCAGCCCCATTGTGGTCTGAATCTATGTCACCCACAGGGCAAACTCTTTCCCCTTTAACAATGAATTACTTCAAGAGAGAGATGTTAAATATTCTAACCAATGCAGTACAGCTTCTATTTGATGTGGTTCCTGCACCCTTTAGTGAGACCGAATTCCTCTAATATTGTGGGTTTTCCTAGTTCCTCATTTCATACCACATTTGGAGCAATTTATACTCATTGATCAAATTACAGTGTTAAAGAAAGTGGAACCATGGCTGACCCCAACAGATAACTGGAATTTAGTATTTAAAAATATTAGTAATAAAACATTTTTGCCCATAAGACATTATTAGAATGCCCAATTTATAAAAATAAGTGAAAGCAGAGCTGTAAAGGACAAAGACTCCCCTTTGCCATCCCTAAGAATACCCATATCCCTGGAAATATCTGGATATATCTTAAAGGAGCCCTGGGCTCTAAATGCACAGTATAGAAACCACAGACCCTGCCTCTCCCTCCCTGTCTGGTTGAAAAACAGGCTCAGAAAGGCCATAAATAAATAAATAAATAAATAATTCTTGAAGGTCACACAGCTAATTAACTATAGAACCAACAGTGTCCACTGACCTCTCACTTCCTATTTCAGTGCTGCTTCTCACACACAGGTGTTGAAATCTTTTAAAAAAATCATCTGTGACTTTGAGGTGCTGGGCTCTTCTGGAATCACAACTGAATTACACAGGGCACATGAGGTTTTCTGAAAATCCCAAAGAAAACAAAGGTAAATTGCACAAGCACTATGGAATTGACTGCAAACAATTGAAATTCTTCTCAGTTAAATGCCGAGATGAAAAGGCCAAGGCAAACACGGTTCTGCAACAGGAGAAATGAAAAGTCAAGTCTGAAAGCTCCGTGGACGTGGACACTCTGCAGAGAAGACTGTTCCAGAAGAGGAAAGCTGTGCTTGCTGACCACGGCCACCCTTTGGCTCCAATGCAGATGCCCAGCCTCCTCTGACTCCAGCTGATGTGGGCCTATGGGATACTTCAGAGGTTCCTGCAGGATTAAGGGGGTCAATGAGGCCTGTCTCCTATATGTGGCAGGAATGTTCCCCCAGGACCTAACATTGAGAGAGACCCCCAGCTTTGGGCCCTTGTCGCTCAACACTGAACACTAGGAAGACCATATTACTCAGAGCCAAATAAAATGTGAGAAAGGAAAAACATTATACACTGTGCAAAATCAATTTTACCCCATTTAATTGTTTCAGTAAGGCACTGAGAAAGATTTTACACATGAGAATAATGATCCCTGGAAGTTTAGGCAACTGGCCCTGAGATGTACAGCCAGGGAGGGCACAACTGGAGTTTGAACCCACAACTGAAATTTCCATTGCCTGGCAAAGAGCACTAGTAAGTGCAAACGTTGGTGCTCTGCTTTCTTCCCAAGCTGTCTTACTCTGGCGAGTCCAAAGGATTGACTTGGGGCTACTGAGCAGAAGCAGTAAGAACCATGTCCAGGCCTGGCTTCTAAAATCACTTGTTTCTCTCCACTTGTAGATAAGGAGAGCTCTGAGAGTCTTGAATGGAGACACAAGATGGAAGGAATTTGAATCCTTACATGGCTTATGGAGTTAAGCCTCTTCTCCATGCTAAACCTCATCCTGCCCTTCACCAAACTCTGCTTCAGATATTTAACCACCCATTTTTTCAAGTGGAGGCAACAGAGCAACAGATCCAGGAAGCTGAAAGCTGGGGGAAGCCTCCTTTTACTCCTACAACCTCCAATCAAATGCCCGGAGGTGTCCTTCACCATAGATCCAGAGCTATCCTAGCTGATGCTGTGGCATTGCTCTCTAGGGTGGTACTTTAACCAGATCACCTGATGCAAAATTTTGAGCAGAACCACACATCTGAATTTCAGTCACATCCTGTAATCACTGGCAAGGAACTATGAGTGAGCCCATGCCAATAGATCCCCCATTCTCAGTCCAGGATGAAAAATTACCTGGCCCAAATTTCAGGGATATTGAGGATTCTCACAGCTTTGATCACCTCTCCCAGAAAGGCTCTTGGCCATCTTGTATGAAATAGTCCACATCACTTAAGATCAAAACTCCTTCTCAGTTGGTTTAATCAGCTTTTCCTCTGTGACCAAAAGACCCAACAAGAACAACTCTCAGGAGGGAAAGTATATTTTGGCTCATAGTTTCAGAGGTTTAGTCCCAGACTCTCTATCAATGGGCCCAAGGTGAGACAGAACTACATGGCAGAAAGGCTAGATGGTGGAGGACAGCACCTCAGGACATGACAACAGGAAACAGGGAGAGAGAGAGGCACACACTTCCAGTGACCTACTTCCTCCAGCCACACCAGCCACACCCTACCTGCCTATGGTTACCACTCAGTTAATCCCTATCAGTGGATTAATCCACTGGTTAGATCATAACTCTCATAATCTAATAGTTTCACCTCTGAAAGTCTTATAGCATCTCACACATGGGCTTTTTGGGGGCACCTCATATCCAAACCATAACACCAGTGCATCATTTATCTACTGACAGGTTCAGTGACAAGTTACAAAGACCCTTTCATGATATTGAAGTTCTGGAAAATGTTGGAGACTCACTTCATCTCCAGAGTCACCTGCCTGCCTCCTCTATGGGATTGGCTAATGCATTTGTGGTCAGTGTGACACATTCCAAATTCTTTCTCTTTTTAATTTTTTTATTTGCTTTAATTAGTTATACATGACAGTAGAATGCACTTTGATACATCATATACAGTCTTCTGGTTAAACATGATGTAGAATCCCACCGGTCATATAGTTATAGAAGTGCACAGGGTAATAAGGTCTGATTCATTCTACTATCCTTCCTATCCCCATGCTCCCTCCCCTCTCTTCAATCCCTATTTCTTTTTCCCTTAAGTTTGATGCACATATCAGAAGCATCCAAGCTTGTAATTTAAAAAAAAAAAAAAAAACTAAAAAAAATTTTTAAATGTTGTGTATTCTTAAAAATCACCCTTGTAATAATTGAGGAATAATTGGCTTTACATGGGAGGGAGATGATGGTCGGATCCATGGATTGTGAATAGTAGGTTGGACACAAAATTGTAGGCAAATTATCAGGAGATTGAGAGTTATAGATTGATTAAAGCTTTAATTCCCCTACACAAAGAAAAATATACATGTACTAATGTAAAACAGATATATTCCAGGTCAGCTGACTCCCCACCATCCTGCCTAGGCTACAGAGCAAGTTATCCTAAACGTAATTCATGATTTTATGTACCAATTTGACTGGGCTACAAGATGCCTAGGTATTTGGTCACACAGTCTTCTGGTTGTGTCCATGAGGTAGTTTTGAATTGACTCAGTAAAGCAGATAATTCTCCATGATGTGGATGAGTTTCATCCAATTGGTTGAAAGCCTGACTAGGAAAGAAAATAAGCTGACCCTTTCGTCAGTCAGAGAGAATTACTCTTCCCTGATACATTTGCTCCTGCCTTTGGACTTGAACCTCAGCTCTCTCTGGGTCTCCAGCCTGAAGGCCTTCTGAGTGGAGCTACACCATAGGCTCTCCTAGGTCCTGGGTTTTCAGGTCCTAACTGCAACAACACCAGCAACTCTCCTGATTCTCAATCCTTTAAACTTGACCTGAAGCTCAACTATCAACTTTCCAGGTTGTGCAGCTTGCCAACTCATGCTGCAGATCTTAGAAACTGCTGGCCTTCACAATCACATGAGCCCATTCTTTACAATAAATCTCTTTATATAAATATACACATAGTATTCATTCTTTCTCTGGAAAACTCCAGTAGAGCTTTTGGTAGCAAGAGTGGTACTAGAGAAGCAGAATTTTAAGGGCATGTCTTCTGAATTGTTTCTGGGATTTCTAGAATTGGCTCTCTAATATGATTAGAGAAGACATTAATGACCATTTTCAGCAGTTTGTAGAACACTGAGAGTTCACAGTATGACCTGGAAGTGGTGATAAGAAGCAAGGATAAGAATGACTGATAATATGATCCTTTTGAATATTTTCATCCAACTAAGATGGATAATACCACTGGCTAATTGTTCCCAATGTTACCAGGCAAAGTGAAGAAAGAAAGGTCTGACCTTAGGGATTAAAATTCCCATTCCATGTGCCATGTAAGCGACCTGCAATCTTCTATGTATGCTCTGGAGTATATTCGTTTCTCCTGTGGCCAAAGGCTGAGATTGCTGAAAATTGAGCCCTGAATCCCTTACTCCGTACGACTGGCTGATTTACAATGCAAGCTGAACACACAGCCTCACAGGTGTCTACTCCTAAAGCAAGGTTATGGATTGAGAAGGGACATGACTCTGAATGTTGGAATATGGGATGTGTGGGGAGACCCCAGTGGATCTAAATTCTGATGAGTCATCAGGCTGCTTTGAGTTACCACAAGGCTGAAGCTCTATCAGCATCTGGAGAATTTTTTCCCTTTTCTTGTTCTTCCTACATTATGAGTCCTTGATGGTATGATTCCATTAATCAGGATGACCCAAAGCAATGTGCCTCTTGGTTACTTCAGATTTGTCCTGTGACATTCAGCTCACCCCTAAGCTCAGTCTGGTAATATTGTGCTTAGATTTAGTATGGAGAGTACCGCTGTAATTCAAATATTGTATGACTTGTGGCTCCTCTTTTTTATTATCAGAATTAGCCAATTCCTTTTGAGATTCTCTTTTGCATCTGATGCATTCTTGCAACCATTACTCATACCATATGGTTCTGTTCTGATGTTCTATTTGCATGCTCTTCTACAATAATACAGAAATTCCTTGACTGCAAATAAGGATAGTGACCTATTTATTTCTGAATTCCCCAGGTGCTAACATGAGGTTAACTTCATGGATAATTTCTTTGGTGATGGTAGAATTTCTTCAATGGTGATAGAATTTCTTCAATGTTGGTGTACCACGAGACACATAAAGAGCAAATTCAATGCCTTTATTTAGCACTGTTCACTTGTTACCTTGTTAAAGATAAATGGAAAACTTTATAAATCTCAGCCTAGTCATAAAGGGAGCAAAGTGATCTGACTGTAAAAAATATACTCTGTTCATCTCAACAAAAAGGAGATGCTTTCCAAAAGAATGCAAGTTAGTTTGGACAAGTTTCAAGAAGGACTTTTCTCTCGAATTTTACAGCCGTTTATTTTCATCCATGCCCTCCATGCAGGTAGGAACCCTCACTGATTCATCCCAGACCTGGTGCCACATTCTTCTAACTGAACCACTCATTTAACTCATTGCTTGTATTTGTCAGGGTACTCTAGAGGAAAAGAATCAATAGGAAGTATGATCATAAAAAGGGAATTTATTAGATTGGCTTACATAACCAGAAACTGGATAGTCCACAATGGCTGTCTGCAGCTGGAGAGATGGAAGAACCAGCAGTTGTGCAGTCCAAGATGCAGAAGCCCCAGAACAAGAAAAATCAACAGTGCTATCTTAGTCTGAAACCGAGGCTTCTGGAAACTACCTGGAGAATCACTGGCAGAGTCCACTTTGGAAGAATGAAGAAGTCTGAAGTCCTCAGATGATGGAAGCAGCAATCAAGAACCCATTCAAGAAGAGTAGAGTGTGCATCTGCATCTGCTTCCTTGTTCTTCCAGCTTTTGTTCTATCCTATTGGGTCGTGCTGCCTATGATGAGGGAGGGGCTCCACTTTAGTTCACTATCCCACATGCCAATCATTCCTAGACATGCCCTAAAGGACACACCCAGTATCCTCTTAATCATTGGCATCACTTAATCCAATCAAGTTGACAATTCAAATTAACCATTACAATACCCTTCTCCAACCTGCTACTTGCTCTATAGCCTCAAGAGTGTTGCCAGCACCTAAGTCTAGTCATTGCAAAAATACTTCTCTCTGTCTTTAGAATGGCATAGTCCCTCTTGATCTGTGGCTGCCCAACCTTCCAGGACCACTCTCTGAATCCCAGCTATACTTGCTTTCTTTTTGTTCTTTTTGCAGGGCTCCTGAGCTTTCTGATCCCTCTACTGTGATCTCCTTCCTCTCAGTTCAACTGTAACTTGTGCTTATTCAGTACATCCCTCTCTCACAGGAAAACACACCTGATATTTCAGGGTAGCAGTGACTCTTAGGGATTAATATCTCATTCCTATA
Organism: Sciurus vulgaris; assembly: GCF_902686455.1. Taxonomy (NCBI): domain Eukaryota; kingdom Metazoa; phylum Chordata; class Mammalia; order Rodentia; family Sciuridae; genus Sciurus; species Sciurus vulgaris. The sequence goes on from NC_136469.1 coordinate 136,188,812, forward strand.
TGTAAAGCATCCATGATGGTGACTTTGTAGTTTTCCTCTTGGTACAAACAAAGGACATGCACATAGTGGGAACAGAGTGAATATGTGTTTAAGGGAAGAAAGGAAAATGGAAGGAAAGGAAAAAAAGAAGAAAATAAGGAGAAAAGGAAAGAAGAAACAAAGGAAGGAAGGGAGGAAGGAAGGGAGGGAGGGAGGAAGGAAGATACTAAAATAAACAAATTGAGGATTCACCCATAACTCCTACATCTTTCATGATGAAGCTGCTGATAGATACTACACTATATCAAAGCTCTAATTCATCGTATGTCCTTTGAAGATGTAAAGTTACCTATAAAGTAGCTAAACTCTACTGAGTTTGGGATGCAAAAGAGTCTTCCAGAGGGGTGTTTGGTACTTTCCGGAACCTTCCCTTGGTTCATGCTGATTTCTACCCTCAAGCAGTTGGTTCTATGATAGAACTGGAGAAAAATTTGGACATTCCTCAAAAAAAAAAAAAAAAAAAAAAAAGTCGGGAAAGAACAAAAGGCTCATGTGATGGGTGTGTAAACCAAACCAACCCAAACCCTAAAAGAAAAAACAGTTTGAATCCAAGTAAAACAACAGCATCTGCCATAGCTGAGAGAAAAGGCAGATGACTTTATCCAGGGGGGTAGAGACACACTGAAGTATGAAATCTGTTATCTCTGGAAAAGGAAAAGGGTTCAAAAATCAGCATCACACAAGCAGGAGACCCTATAAAAAGTGAAAACCACTGTGACATGATGCTTCTGCCAATAATTGCTGAATTCCCAGTAACCTTAGGGAAACATGATGTGATTTTTGCTCTGGACATGGATATGGTATTGCCTTAAAATAAACAAGACAGTCTACTAGAATAAATTTGTTAAAAATTAATCTGCCAAGACAAGCTGTAGAAAGTGAAAGCAAAAATAAAACCCGTTGGGAAGCAGGGGATATACTTCTGGATCTGCTCATCTCCAAACTGATAATTCATAAGGTCCAGTTGCTAACACATCCATCCATCCACCCCTCTTTTCCTCTGGTCTGATTTCCCATTCCTGGTGATGACCAGATAGGGTAGAACACTGGCCAGTGAGCTTCACAAGAAATTTATGAGTGTGGAATGTGAATGGTCCAAGTTGGCCTAAGCAAGGGAAGCCACGTTCAAAAGCCAGGGACTCAATAAAACACCAATCCCAAAGCAGAAACTACAGAATGAGAATGGAGTCCTGTGGGAAATATCCCACCACCCATGAGTGTCTGACTTTGCTTTAAGAACAACCACATGCATGCATTTGATGTCAAGTGGCTTCAAACTCCCCGAAATTCATGTGTGTGGTGGGTGGACCTATTACCCACTATCTAGTCATCCACCCACATTTTCACATGTGCAACCATCCATTTAGTTCACAATATTAGGAGGCATGGGCCAGAGACCCACCAAGCGAACGCTGACCCAGCCCTGTTCCCCTGTGTCTGTGTACCACACACCACCCAAACCTAGGAAAAGACCAGACAATTTGTACAGTGGTATTAGCTCCATTCTGTTCATCTGCTGCATAAGACCATATGCTAAAGGAAGGCAATTGTTTCATGTTCGTTAGGTTAGGCAGTGTAATTAAACAACACACTGATTTGAAGCCACAAAGTCCTTTGGAATGAATCCCTACCTCTTCTGCCATATTTCCCCATCTAGATTAACCATTTAAATGAACTCTGTGGGATCACGTCCATTTTCCTCTAGAGTCATTTCTTCCAAATGAAACTTGGCCACACCATTTTCAAAGCCTTAGTGACTCCCCAGTGACTCCTCAGTGAATGAAGCCCTTCTACCTGAGAGTAGCCCCAGGCTCTGCCTGGGCACCACGCTTCATCTTGCGTTCCCGGGGCTAGATGTTTTGGCTTCCCATACTCAAAATATTTTAAGCATTTCAAATGTTGTGTCATACTTATATTCAGTTTTGAAGTTTGCTTTGCCCTTTAAACAGGTATGGGAGATATAAAGTTTTCCACACCCAGGCCTTAGTGAATTCTAGGCCTACGCTGGGAGAAAGACCTGAAGCCATGATACAATTTAAGGAGTAAAACAAAACAAGTGTAGGTAACCTTCTACGTAGCAGGTTAACTGAAATTCTCCTCTATACCTCCAAGCAACCACATTGCTCACTCTAGCAGCTAAAACATGGTGAGAAAGTCTCAAGATTAGAGCTGAGGCTATAATGAATATTTTTGCTATATGGTACATTTCAGTACTGGCAGCAACATGTGAGGGTGGAGATTCCCAAGGAGGGAGCCACAGTCTTTCCGGGTAGTGCCCCCCAGTGGGTCATGCCACAGCCTGCAAGGAGCTGTGGTGTCTGACCACTGCATCTGGGTAGCCTCATCCCCACTGACTCTGTTGCTGGTCAGCTCTCAGATCAATCCTTCCCTGAGCCAGATTTTGTTCAACCCGCTTTTACGCACTCTCTGTGAACATTGTATATTCTACAACAATGGCACAATTGTAAATCAAATAATTATTTAGCAAATCCTGGCTCATTATCTGCCTCCTGCATTCTACTAAACTTTCCATGATGTCAGAAGACTGTATGTCAGTTTCAGTACTGTTGGTGCTTGTAAGTATGCCAGTGACCTGGCAGGTACTCATTACTGTTGAATAAGTGAGTTTCTTGTTGTTACGTGCCAGAAAGTATAATGTCTTTTGAGATAAGAAAATGACCCTGCATCTATAACCATTGTGATCAAAAGAAAGAATGTTTAAAATACTGGAAAGCTGTTGGTATAAATAAGGGAGGAATCAACAGCAACATGTACAAGTTACTGTGTCTATTAAAAAATATATATTGTTTTTGTTTAATATGTGCAGTGTTTTTTGTTTAATATAACTACATGTCAAGGGATTTCTGTAAGAATTTATGGTAAAGAACTGAAAGAGTTCTGCACAATAAAGGAAACAACCAAATGAATGAATAGATAACCTACAGAGTAGCAGAAGCTATTTTCAGTCTATGTATGTCATACAGGCTTAATATACAAAATACAAAAAGAACATCTACAAACCAATAGCAAAAGGAAACCCAATTCAAAATAAACAAAGGATTTAAATAGACCTACTAACTTAGGCTAATGGGTATTGAGGTGCAGAATATCAGAGTGATTCTGTTGGACCATGAGAGACTAAGTAACATTTCGTCAAAACACACACAGGTTCACAGGCTTTTGAAAAGATTCTTAAAATCATTGATCATCAAAGAAATGAAATAAAAACACACTGAAATACCACCTAAAATCTGTTAGGATGTCTGATATATATATTTAATAAGTATCAGTGAGAAGAAGGAGAAATTGGAAAACTTATATTCTGTTGCTGGGATTGTTTAACAAGTTATAGAAACTATGAAAGACATGAACTTTGCTTAAACTTTTTTTTTTGGGGGGATGCTGGGGATCGAACCCAGGGCCTTATGCTTACAAGGTAAGCACTTTACTGACTGAGCTAGCTCCCCAGCCCCTGCTTAAACATTTTTAAATGAACTACATTATGATTCAGGAATCCTACTCCTTCATATATACCCAAAGGAACTGAAATCAGGATTTTGAAGAGTTATTGCCCTTACCAAAATCACTGCAGCATTATTCACAATAGGAATATAACCCGTGTCCACTGACAGTTAGATAATGTGGCATATGCATACAATGTAAATTACGTTGAAAATGTAAACTCTGCGATTTCCAACAACATGGATGAACCCAGAGTACGTTCTACCAAGTGAAACCCATCAGTCTTGGAAGGATAAATAGGGCCTAATTCCACTTTACGAGGTATCTAGCATAATCAAACTCATAGAAGCAGAGAGCAGAACAGTGGTTGTCAAAGGGAAGAATAAGAATTTGTTCAATGAATATACAATTTTAGTATGGGAGATGAATAAATTTTAGCAATCAGTGGTACAGTATAGTGCTTATAGTTAACAACATGGTATTTCGTACTAAAAATTATTAAGAGGTTATATTTTCTGCTCTAATTCAGTTCTCCATTGACACCCATGTTGCTGGACCAGATGGCAAAATGCTTAAGAGGAGTCCCTAGAGTCAAACTCTGCCTTAAAATGGTGGGGTGATGGTAGTGGGCAGATTCTAAGGTAACTCCCAGTGACTCCTGCCTTCTGGTATCCATGACCTTCTGCAATATCTTCCTGTGGGTAGAACCTGTGATTCCCTGAAAATCAGTGAAACATGCCAATGTTATGATGTGTCACTTCTGTGGTGACTGCACGTCATATGGGATTATGTCTTGCTTGTAGATGCATGATGCATGCTAGAGATTCTCCTAGCAGCTTCCATGAGGAAAATAGTCACTGAGGAAGACCACATGTCTACAACTACAACCTGGAGAGGTGGGCACCCTGCCATGACTCTCATCAAGGACTAAGCTTGGAAGCAGCCTTCGTCATCGGAGCCTGCACATGGGAACACAGCCTGCCAAAACCCAGACTGTGGCCTTGTAAAACTCTGAGCAAAAGACCCAGCGACGCTCTAGCTGGACTCCAAACCAGAATAAAAGTGAGGTGACAAGCTTGTGTTTTGTTTGACCTGCTAAGTTTGTAGTAACACCTTCACACTAAAAAACATAAAAAACTAATGCACTGACCTTGGATCCCAACCATTTTACGCCTTAGCTCACTGTTCCATAAAATGGGAATAACAACAGTATCCATTTTATAGTGCTGTTGTGAGCAGTATGGTAATGTACATAATACACCATAGTGGTAGCACATAAAATAGTCATAGAGGCTTAGCTGTTACAATGATGTATGACATAGTACTTTGAAATGGCATAAGGTCTTTTTTCTTGGTTTTTTAAAATTTTATCTCCTGGTTTCCTCCTGACTTGGTCCGTAGTTTTCAGTCTCATTCACAAATTTTTCTTCTCCTTAATCCTTCTTTCAAAATCCTGTCTCCTGGCCTTCTCACCTTCTGCATCTCCCTGGGAGGTCTAGAGAAAAGGAACTCCTTTCTCCTCTCCATTGTATGTTAAGCAGTCCAGAGGACTAGTTCCCTGCTGGTTCCAAGAGTGTTCTCCATTAAAAAAATAAAAAGAAAGAAAGATAGAAAGAAAAAAAAAAAAAAAAAGGCAGGGGTGAGGGTTGGTGGTGATTCCAAAACCAATGCGATGGATTTAAATGCAAATGATCTCTGGGGCCCCTTTTGTGCCTAAGGTTTGTGTCAAGCATATTGTATTTTGTAGTTAATCCACATTTAATTTAATTTAAGCCACCCCATGAGATTAGTGTTATTGCACCCAAGCAAAGGGAAATGAAGGCTTGAAGAGGTGAGTGGCCATTCAAATAAGTAAAATAGGAAAGGCGCTAACTTTGAAGAGGAACCTGAGTTCAAAATCTTCCTGTCTCTTAATAACCGTGTGGCCTTGGACAGTTGCTTAACTTTCCTGAGCTTCTCTATTTCTTAGGCCAAAGTGAAGATAGTAACATCCGTCTCAGAAACAGATGACAATCGGTGAACGCCTGCGTGCGGCAGGAGCTCAGTTCCTCCCTCGCAGCTCTGTGTCTCTCCAGCTGCAGTACTGGTGCTGGGATTTATTTCTCAGTTTCACAACCAAATAAATGATAGATCAATGAAAATTGAAAATCTAACAAGTGGAAGATGAGGACAAAGACTTCATGGAATAAATAAGGTGATGCTTGACATTTCTTGATGGTTTTCTGGGAAAATGTCATGCCAGAGTTAAGGGAGCTGTTAAAGGGCTCCCTGGTTTATGGAGAGGGAAGCAAGCAGCTTAGCAACACCTGTGTTCCAGAAACCCCCGAGGGACCCTTCCACTGATCTGAATAGAGAGACTGCCATCTAAAGACTCTAGGTTCATTCTGAAAGTAAAAGTCTTGGTGCTTCCACCTGTCCTAGCATCAGAGTGTGTGCATCACGTGTTTATGCCAACTGCCCAGGACACCAGTGCCTCTGTTACCACGGGGCTCTGCTGCCTTGCCACAGAGCTCCATGGCGGCGGTCCAGTGGTGGCTCTTAGGAGTCTGCGTGGAGGAGACTTCTGAGGTTTGTATAGGAAGGCCCCGAATGAGAAAGCACGGTCTAACCCCTGGAGGTGAATGAATGAAGAAGGATGGGAGACTCCCGGGATTCTTCCCTACCCTTTCCCTTCTTTACTCCATACCATTCTCACATTCTGGAGACTGGTCTGGGAATAAAAAGTGGCAAGAAGCAAAGACCAAGCTCACTAAAATCTCTTTTAGTACTACGTGGAGGATGCATAGTCTTTTACTTTACAGTCTGAGAAAAGGGGGACCCAAGAGACTGACTGCTCTAGGGGAAACCATTGACTGTGTCCTGTAATGACAAGTGCATTAGGGGGCCACAACGCAGACTGAGATGAAGGAAGACCACAGCCCCACTAGACGGCATTCTGCCGCAGTGACAAGAAGTGAAGGCGTCCGCATTACCAGCATTCCTTCAGGGAGGAAAGGTGGTTGTGCTGCTGCTGTTGTTTTCTGTTTGTTTTCAATCTCTGGGCCAGGTATATTTCCATAGCACTGACATGTGAACTGTTGGACCATTTGCAGATGTAATTTTATCCAGCAATGAAGTGGCAGCTCTTTAGTAGTGTCTGCTTGCTTTGCAAAATAGGTACTTAGGACAAGTTGTTGGCAGCTGGGTCCTGAGTTAGTAAAGCTGCCCTGGAGGGGAAGTCAAGACTGAAAGCACACCAGGAGATGGACTGCTGCTCCTCTGTGAAACTGGGTGCCTGGTCCTTTACATAAATCCCTTGCGCAGTTAGTTAGCTTTGCATCACTTTGACCAAAATACCCGACAACACCAACATAGAAAAGGAAAACTTTATTTTGGCTTATGGATCCAGAGGTTCAGTTCATGCTTGGCCAAGTCCATGGCTCTGGGCTCAAGGTACTTGATGAGGAGTCTTGCTTCATTCATGGCAGCCAGGAAGCAGAGAGGAAGGGGAAGGGGCCACAGGCCAGATGCCCCCTTCCAGGGCAAGTCCCTAGTGAACTACCACCTCCAACCATGCCCCACCTGACTCACCGGGTCAGTCTATTCAAATTGGGATGGACTGATGGGTTACAGCACTTACAATCCGCTCATTTCACCTCTGAACATTCCTGCATTAGTGGGAGCTTTATCATATCCACACCATAACGGTTGCCAACACCAACATTCTCCTGAATGATGGTGGACCACTTTCCATCTCCTTCTTGCTAACCTGGTAACTGAGTGCTCCAGAACTCTCTCTCTCTTTTTTTTTTTTTTTTTTTAATTGCCAGATTTAAACCCTGACTCGTGTCCAAGACTCCGATTCTGAGTCAACTAGATTCTCTGTGGCTTATGCCTTAATACCTAGAAATTGACTTGGCTTCAATGCTTATCTGTGACCAATTCCTAGATGTTGATGTCTGACTACAACCCATTTGGAACAGCAATCACTGGACTTCCTTTTATTTACTCTCCATTTGGAACTCATCACTTGAATGCACATTCAATTTCAGGTCATCAGAAAAACATAATGGAAAGGAACTCTCTCTCCCCCAACTATATTTCTCTTCAACATGTCCCTCTTTGACTTCTTTGTCTTTTAAGACTAATTACAAATAGTCTATGCTATGATTTATTTATGAGGTGTCCTCCTAAAGCTCATATGTAGACAATGCAAGAAAGTTTAGAGGTGAAACAGTTGGGTTATAAGGACATTAACTTAGTCAGTACATCAATCCACTGATAGGGTTTAACTGGTTGGTAACTGTAGGCAGGTGGGGAGTGGATGGAGGAGTTGAAGCTCTGTGGGGACATGCTGTTGGGGTTTATATTTTGTCCGTGGTGAGCAAAGCTGACTCTGTCTCTCTGCTTCCTGGTTGCCATGTTCTGAGCTGCTCTCCCTTCTACACACTTCTGCCATCATCTTCTGCCTTATCTCAGGACCAGAGCAATGGAGTTAGTCATCTATGGACTGAGACCTCTGAAACTGTGAGCCCCAAATAAACTTACCTTCCTCTAATTGTTCTTATCAGGTCTTTTGGTCACAGTGACAAAAAATTAAAATAAAATAAAACAAAACAAAACAGAACTAAGATGGTCTGTGTTAACCTGATCTTAAAACACAAAATCAGAGAGAAGTTGGGATAGCATAATTTTCCCTGAGAAAAGAGCAGTCTGCAGGGTAATTATGTTAATGAGATCATATCATCACACCTTCAGAAAGTGGGGAGATCTGATCAGTTTTGAAGGCAGAGGAAACCAAACCAGTATAGGAGAAATTGAAGGGAATATGGGAAATCTCACTGACTTGGAACTCTGCTTCTTCTAAGCAGAGCGGTTTGCTTCAGAGGATGGTTCATAGATACTGACAAGTACACACAGCTCAGAAAGCAGTTGGGGTCTTTTTGGATCAACAAGTGCCCATTGCCAACCAGGGAAGAACCAATTTCAAACATGTCTGAGGCCTATAGTTTTCCCACCTAAACAATAGTAACAGATGTTTATATACATGTCTAAAAGCTCTGAAACCAAGCAAGGTAGTGTTATTAATAGTTATGGAAAAAAAGAGTGGGGTTTCCAGTGAACCAAGGAACACTTTAAAGAAGACTAAAGACCTAAGAGAGGTTTCAAGGTGCTCGTATTTCAATTCCAAGTCTCCCAGGAGCACCAATAATCCTTAGTCCATTTCAAGTTATTTCCTCCACTACTACTTCTCTACAGTCTATAAAAGCACTCTTTCCTCTCACCTAATATCCTTATTGCCATTGATTTATGTCTCAACAAATTAAATGGGGTTGGCATCTGACTCACAAGGCCTCTCTTTTCTTAGGAAAGCCGGTGTCACGTGAAACATCTGGCGAGTGCCTTTGTGAAGGGGACTTTAAATACATGATTACAGGGGCTCTTAAGAGCTATGTGAGGGAGACTGTAAAATTTTTCTCTACTGATCCTCACTCAACAGGTTGTAAACATTTTTCCATTGCTAAACAAAAAAATTTTTTAAGTGATAGGGCCTAACATAACATTTCTTTAAATGTCAAAAGATTAGGTTGAGGTTTCCAGAAAAGATGGACATTCTTTATTAATGGAGATTCCTTAAAGGCTGTTTAAGCTAGAATAAGGTAGACATCCTTTACTCCAGGGTTTTTAAAAGATTTAAAAATTTTTTTTACTAAGGAGGAAATTGAGTCTCATACACACTCTAATATTTACATATCATTCATGTTAAAAAAAAAGTTTGAAAAACCGATGCTTCAGATAATACAGAAAAACATTTTTACCTTTTCAGATTGACCCTTAGGTTATTTTATGATGTCTTTTCCCCCTAGTGGCCAAAACATCCTATACACACATTCATATATGCATTTTAGTCATCAAGTGAAAATTTCATTTATTTCTTATGCATTTCCTTGAAATGAATCTCTAAGGCCTGAATACTTAACCTGGGAAAGATTTTGTCTTATTCTCACAGTCCAGTAGGTTGTGGTTTGATATTTTGGTTATTTTAATTCAAAATGGCTGTGTCCCTAAAGCAGTCTCTGATCCAAAGGCTCATCCTGTCTGTGTGTGTCTTCTGCACCTTGTTTGCTAGCCCAGAGTGTTCTCCGCTCATTCCAACACAGTGAGGGGCACATTGAAATCATTTTGATTGGAAAAACTTATTTCTTTCATGCATTCTCAACTAGAAGAAGATTCATGTTTCTTCTTTCTAAATTAAAAATGTAATTAACAGGACAATGACGTTGCATCTTCCTATCACACATGGCCATCTCCCCTTCCTCACTGACCCACGCTGGAATTCAGGGTGATTCTACTTCCCCACGTCCTGCCATGTATGTTAGATTGAACTCATATCATCACACCCACTGTGTGTGCCAGGGAGATTGAGGAAGAGGAGTAGCATTTATTGAGGTTTCTTTATATATTAGGTTTATTGGATTTTTTTGTTTCTTCATATGAAATGGGTATTAGGTTGTTTTGGCACCAAATATTGAAAAGACTCACCTTCTTACTTGGTTTTTGTTCTTGGTATTTGTGTCAAAAATAATCTCACTACATGTATGCATATGTATATGTGTATAGTTACTTCTATAACTTCTATTTCTCTTCCTGATTTCAGTCTTCAATGTTTTCCCCAACAATGTGTTATTTTTTTAATTTTCAAAACACATATTAGATGCAGAATTCTAAGTTCAGAGTTTGATGCAGCAATTTGGAGATAACTTTTTCTTCGGATTCGCCTACTATTTTATGATTGTGTATTGGTTTAAATATAGATTATGTATATGACTTCTTGTAAGATTTATTGCTATGACTTATTTTCTAGGATTTGATTATGATGTTTGGTGTTATTTTATCTTTTTTTGCTTGTCTAACTTGAGGTTCATTGAGTCTCTTGAAAGTGTAGGTTTATAGCCTGGTGGCAGCAAGTCTGTAATCCCAGTGGCTCAGGAATATGAGGCAAGAGGATCTCAAGCTCAAGGCCAGACTCAACAACTTAGTGAGGGCTTAAGCAGCTTAACAAAATCCTGCCTCAAATTAAAAAAATAAAATTAAAAGGAACAGGATGTGGTTCAGTGGTTAAGCACCCCTGTATTCAATCTCCAGTCCCCAGAACAACATCAACAAAAAAGTGTAGACTTATAAATTCTAATTAGAAAAATGTCTATTATTTTAATGTTTTCCAGTCCACAATACTTTCTTTTTGTACTTCATTTGTATTGTACATTAGAGTGTGATTTATTTTTTCCTTGTAACTAACTGGCGCCTTGTTGAGTTTTGTTTTGTTTTTAAGACTTTTATTCTGTGAAAATTTTGCATAATTGCTATTGCTTTTTTCAGTTTAACTGATTGTTCTTAGCCATCTATGATCTCCCATTAGTCCCTTCCCACTTTTTATTCCACTATTCATTTCATGTGTAACATATTTTCATTTCTAGCATTCCAGTTGATTATTTTGTCTCTTGTATTTATTTCTCTTTCCTTATTTAAATAATATGGCATAGTGTCTCATTATACATCTTAACATCTTTACTATTAATATCATTTTTCTTTCATTTCTTTGTCTGCTTCTATTGACTGTTGTTTCTCCATGTTGTAACTTATTTATTTCTGCTTTTCTAAATGTCTAGCAATTTTGACATCCATAATCTCTCAGGAAAGTAAAAATACAATAAAATAGAACCCTTCTCTCTGTTCTTTATCTCTTCAGCCATCAGCCCAGTCTCTCTTATTCCATAGGATGTGATCATCTCTTCAAAATTTTGTTTCTGTTTTCTCATCCTTAACCTTAACTCCTATAATAATAATAACAATAATAAGTATTATTAGTATTTTGCAGTGTGGGGGATTGAAACTGGGGCCTCATGCATGGTAGGCAAGCACTCTACCACTGACATAAGTCTTCAGTCCCTGACCCCCAATTGTTTACCCTGTAATGTGAAGTAGTGAAGCTTATCTTCTCAGAATCTGGGGCATTTTTTTTTCAGTCACTTAATCTTTCTAATTTGTGAAATGGCTGTGATAATATGCCAACTCTGTCACCTTTTACGGTCAGAAATCACCTGTGACAGGTGACATGAGATCATAGTGTGTCACACACAGGCATCCTGCATCCTTCACCTTTCACTTGGTCCAAGTTGAAGCACTGGCCCATGCCTCCTCTTCCAGATCCCAGGCTCTGTCCCACCTCCATATTTTTTGTCTGTGCTATTTCTTCAACCAGGAATTTATGCTACTCTGGAAATTCTCCAGGAAGGAGCTGGGTTAGATGTTCTTCTTTTAGTGCTTCTCTATATTTCACTTGTCGCAGTGTAATAATATTTTCCACTTATACATTTATTTTGTTTTCTAATCTCTGTTCTCCTTATTCACCAAAAGACTTCAAGTTTTTCTTCTAAGTGTGTATTATGTGCCCTTCACTTAATTTCTGGACCCAGTAAGTGTTTGACAAATATTTATCAGTTGAGTGCATGTGTAAACACTTTAATAGTATAAAAGGAAGGTCTAACATGAGTTCACAGGTGTGACATCATCACAAGTAAATCATGGAGCCCTTGAAATTCCTATCAAAGATTAATACTATTCATGAGGTGGACACTGAATCTAAAAAAATCTTGACAAATTTTCAATTTTGTTTGCTTGGAATTATGCATGTAACAATGACAATGGGCAGTAAGTAGGCCCCCACTGTTGTTTTCTATATTTGCCTTCTGGTCATTTTCTTAATAATGATTGACCCAACATTAATGGTATATTATTTGCCCATTTGTATAAATATCTATCTATCTCCTGCATCAGATTTTAATTTTTCTTATCCAGTTTTATTCACTGACTTATCACCAACACCTAGTATCCAACATAAACAAGTGCTTAAATCAATGCAAATTCTATTTGTCCCACCTTCAATTTTTCCCACTTTCTAAACACAATTCCATTTGCAGAGTGAAAGGGAGCATGTTGTGAAGGACAGAGGCCTTTAAGCCAAACTGAGCCAGAAAACTTTTCCACCAATTTCACCAACTGCTTGGAGTAAGACATTGAATCTCACATTTTTCTTATAAAAATGATTCTAAAACACCTACTGTTGTGTTGTGAATGAGAAATTCATTCAATCCACACAGGTAATGTGATCTGTCCTAGTTCAAGAAAATCTTTTATTCCCATTCCTTGTAGGAAGTCTGATCAATCTCATATATCCCATAAAATGGAGATGTCATTTAAATTGTGAAAGCAAAATAGTTATATTAAAGATAAAACGATGCTGATGAAAATAATCTGAAAGAAGTTTGAGTCTTTGAGCTGAATTTATGAGACGAACATTTACACAGCTCTCTGCCTGCATTGTTGCCAGAATTAGTAAAGAGAGGGACATTTTTAAAAAGCAAGAAAAAAATTCCAGCTGGCCTAGATTTATAAGTTGAAGGAATTGCATGCCAAGAAACATATGGCAATTCATTTAGCAAACACTTACCGGGCATCTATTATGTGCATGGTGCAGCAACTCGTACTGAAGGTGGAAACAGATGATGAATTGCCTCTGGTTCAAGGATGCTTGTCATGCCTTGGGAAAAGACAGGATTTACATTCACTTTCTACAAGATTTGGGGCAAATGTGTACATTCTATTGTCTTTAACTTTTTACATTTGTAAGAAAAAGAAAAAAAATCTTTTCCAGTCACCTTCACAAAAGTATGGAGGAATCCAAAGGAGATGTATGTGCAAGAGTCCTTCATCCATCCATCCAAGTAAATATATGCCCAGGACCATCTATGTTCTAGGTTGGCAATAAAAAGGCTCATGAAGCATACAAGCCCCTATCTTTACGGGTTTATATGCTTTATGATCTGGAAAGCACTTGGTGAATCATAAATACTCCAACAAAGTTTCAAGGTCCTGGGAGAATTTAGCATAGTAGTGAGAGCAACAATGGTATTTCATTTGCCCAAATGTAACATTGAGGCCCCCACAATGCAATGACATTGAATGGGATAGAAATTTTAAGAAAACAGTTCTCCAAATAAGGGAGATTAAATTCTTAATTTTGGTGTTTCTTGGTATAGCCCAAATTCCATTAGCTGGTCTAATGTCTGGATGGCTAGAATGGCATTTCCTAGATTCAAAGTATCATTCAGAAGTTTTCCAAACTAATAAAACTATTAGTTCTGGCTCTAACAGAAAATAAATCTTAGATGTTGACCAGGGTCATTTAAGTATATTTCTCCAGGCGTGAAGTTTTTGCATAATTATTGTCTAATATGCTTCTGGTTTGGCCGTTAGTGTTAAACTCAGATTTAAATTATTTATCAATTTGAACTTCAGTTAATTTTGTCTTTTAACAGATGGTTCTATGAATCAGCAATATAACCATGAACAATTGCTATACACATTTCACACTGACTCATTTCTACATAGACAAAATTTTGTCCCTACTGTAGTTATTATAAGGTGGTTACAAGAAGACCTTCTGTGGAATTTATCATATCTCTTACATTCTGGACTCCCACAAAATGTATTTAAACTCACAAAATTAATCCCACCTCATTCTAATCATCTATTGTAATGTCTGTCATTCTAAAACTTGTCTCTATTATGGACCTCATATGCAATCTCTGTCTCTTGTAGCATGGTAGGAATGACATGTCTCCCACAGGCTTGTGGCCATGAAATGAGGCATAAAGTGCCCAATGGAATGATTGTGTAGCCATATCTTGTGTTGCTTTTTTGTCCCATAAAATGCTCAACCCTGTCTTGGATGTCTCCAAATGAGAGCGCTGCCGCCCAACGATGGACTGTCACCTGCAGGTAGCAGGGTTGCTTACGTGGTCAGTGTTCAAGCTCAAGGATTCCTAACATAAACAGAAGGAACCAGGTCCTTGGAACTGCACTGAAGTAGGTTGTGGGAGTTTGGGGTCCTGGACTGTATTTTCTCACTTTCAAGTCTCAATTCTAGGAAAAGCCTGGCTCGTAACTCAATAAATATTTGTTAAAGGAGTTCAATAAATAATGTCATTGTTGCAAGATAAAATAAAACTTTAATGGCCATTTTTATAAATTTAAGGTGCTATATTTGAGAAACTTGATTATTCTGGTAAATGCTCTTTGTTACATAGCAATTTACTAAAACTAGTTTATTTTAGCTATAAATTTCACTGTGTAGGACCAAGTGTAAAAGTGTAAGACCTTTTGGTATATTTTGCTTTATAGTTGGAAGTCAACACATGTCAATTATCACACACACACACACATACAAAGTTAATTTTATTAATTGGTCAGAAAATTAACCCGGACTTAGTGCTAAATCTGTGTTTGAGGTCAATTCATTTGCCAAGTGCTTTTTGACAAGTTATTTAGAAGAGAAATAGGAGAAATTTGGATTTTGGATTTTGAAAGAATAAGAATCAAATTTCCTTAAGTAACAAGTTCCCCATCTGTAATTCCTGCCACATAAGGTTATTAGAAGGATTAAATAAAATAATGTCTTGTGAAATGCAGTTGACACCAAATAATTTATCTAAGGGAAATTTTCTGCATTTATAAAATGGAGTTGATATGTCTATTATAGCATGATAGGAGTTGAAACAATATATCTGAAATACCTTTTAAATAATAAATTGATATTGATGTATGCCATCATTAAAACTGAAATTATTAATATGGATGAAAATATTCTATTCCAAATATTTTAAAGACCTCCTTTATGGTATGCTGAAAAAATGTATTCAGACAAAAATGGATTTCTTTTAAAAATGGGAAATAAAAGTTGCTTGAAATTAGACTCCTCGTACCATTTTAGAGCCGTAAAATACATGTTCTCATCAACAACGTGAGCACCATTTTTCCTTCCAGATGAAGTGATCAATTCTTACTGTGAAGTCCCACACAGGGACAGGTTTTGCTGCTGAGTAAAGGGCACCCTATATGTCAATAGGACTCTCTTGAGGGAACAGAATTTTTTTTTTCATTTTCCTACCACAAGGGCAAGGACTTTAATTAACAAATCAACCCTCCAGTATTCAAGTTACTGGAAGCCTGAAAAGATGACCACTTCCTCAACCATGGAGCAGCCGTTGGTCACAGGTGACCTTTAGCCTATTAGAGATGCACCACTGGAAGAGTACTGTTTGAGAAGAGGTGATTTTACAAACTACTGAAAGCCATCCTTTCAATTGAGCTTGGTTAATTTTTTTTTTAATTGTAAACAAAGGGGGTATAACTTGTTTCTGGTTGTACATGAAGTAGAAGCGTACCATTTGTGTAATCATAAATTTACATATGGTAATGATATTTGAGTCATTGTGTTATTTTTCCTTCCCCCCACCCCTCCCATCCCTCTTTTTCCTCTATAATGTCCCTCCTTCCTCCATTCTTGCCTCCCTCCAACCCCCCATGGTATATCATCATCTGCTTATCAGCAAGATCATTTGTCCTTTGGGTTTTTGGGATTGGCTTATCTCCAACTTCATCCATTTGCCTGTAAATGTCATAATTTTATTCTTTGATGGAAACTTTCTAAGTAAGTTTAATGTCTCTTCACTGTGTTCACTGAAATCCTACAGTTGTGAACTACTGTAGTTTCTGGTGTCTTCCTGGGTGTCAGTATGAAAGTCTATGTGCCCTGTCTGAATGATCCCAGATTGCTGTGCTTAGAGTTGTCATGTTTTTTCGGTTCTGTCCTCTCTTTCTGGTGACTGGATCTTGTTCTCTCTGAGTTTTCTTGTCTTAGCTCTGTAAGTCCCATATCCTGGGAAACCAGTGGGACATTGGAAGCAGTTGATCATTGTGCAAGCTACCAGGTAGCAAAACTGAGAGCTGAGCTGGTTAGAAGCCATCGTAATGGAGAAAAAAATAGAAAAAAAAATATAGAAATGGGTGACTGGAGGTCTCCTCACAGGAAGTATTAGTGAGCTTTGTCACATGGATCATCCATACTTTTAGAGCCAAATTCTGTTTCTCTCTGAATTGTCAGCTCATTCATGAATGACTGCAACTACCCCACATAGCATGCTTCCCTCTCTGGGGAGCTGTGGCCCATTGTACCTCAATAAAGTTGGATTCCACTAATTAATAAGCACCTGATTAAATGTGACTTGGGTCATGTTTCCATAGTATCAAACGATTGGTTTAAGAGTTAAAAAAAAAAAAATAAGTCCTCAGAAGTGATCCTTGTGTCATTGAGTATAACCAAGAACTCATAAACATCTCAGAAAGAAGGTAAAGTTGACACATTAGCCTGTGGTTCCCATAAGTGCTTCTCTTGGGCAAAGAGAAGGAGGATGTGGGTGCAGTCAGGAGTCATAGGGAGGCCTTGGGGATCTTGACCTGGCATGCACATAAATTGTGACTCTGAAACTGTTTAAATAAGAAACTGTAGGAGGATTACTAACATCTCTTATTATTTAAAATCCTACCTCACAGGTCATAAGGATATACTGAGTGGTGCAGGGGACACACATGCAGGCTGCATGCTCATTCCCTGCACTCTCTCTGTCCTCCTCCAGAACATTCAGCATTAGAGGCTCTGTCCCAATGACCAGGCCACCCTGGTCTCTTTGCGTTTCTGGAACACAGCAAGCACATTCGGGCTCAGACTTGATCTCTCTCCAGTCAGACTGTTCTTCCTTTGAAAATCCATGTCATCTAGGGATCTGTTCACAGTACTTTCCACGTGCCTTGGTTTATACACACGTACACACACATACACACACCTGTGTATGTGCACATGGTATTATCAGCTTATTTGAGATGTTATAAAAAGACACACTGAATGAATGGCTTGTAAACGAGGAAAGTTACCCTCCATAGTTCTGGACAGGAGAGTACAAAGTCAAGATGCCAGCACAATTGGTATCCAGCAAGTCTTCTTTGGGTTTCAGGGAGGGCTGCTCCTTGCTCTGCCTTCACATGGTAGAAAGAGAGCACTCTGATGTCCTCAGCCACTTATAAGGGCACAAGACCCCTTAATGTAAGCTCAATCCTCACAACCAATTCATCTCCTTAAGCCCCCAACTCCTAAAGCCATCACCATGGGGATCAGAATTTCAGCACTGAAATTCAAGGGACACCTTCAGTCTAGAGCATCTGCTATGTATGTGGGTTCGTATTTTTGTTTATTGTCTGCCTCTCTCTGCCAGATGGGGACTTTGTTTTCGTTATTTAGTAGTGCATTCCCAGGGTCTAAGATTTTTTCTGACCCCTAAGTCAACATCACTTAGGACATGTTGAATGGACAATGAATGAATGAATCCAGGAAGAGAAGTTTTGAGATAAATTTACCTACAGAGTAAATTCTATAGGTCATTGTATTTGAGAGAAATCACGACCCTGTCCTTTTCACTGGGGAGGTTGAGAAGGAAGCTGCAAGCACAGAGGGGCAAAGAGGCGTGTGCAGCATCAGGCAATGGCTCTGCCTCTAGCCTCTTATGCACCATGCTGAAACACAACAGCATGCTGTGTTGAAGTCAGAGTCTGCTCAATGAGGTAGACCCGGTCAGGGTGCTGGAGGAAAATACTATCATCTCTCTTTCTGTTTAAGTTTTTATGTCATACGTCTGTAGCTACTGCTTTTATTTTTAGTTTACATTGCATAGTCTATATAAATTAAATTGCACCTATGTAAAGAGAGAGATTAGAAAATACATTTGTGAAATCTAAATATACATGTACAGATTAAAAATGTATATGTGGGACATGTTTGGAAATTTTTTTCCCGATGGATGTGTGAACAAGAAATCTCAGAAATCATAGTTTTTAGCCATAATTAGTATTAATAGTGTGTTTCTGTCTGAACTAACTGCACATTTTATGTAATTAATAGTAAATACCTATACAGAACTAAGTACACACAATTCTAAGAACTTTCTAAATATTGACTTGTGCAATGTGAATGGAAAAAAATAAATTTAAAGTGGAATTTCTCTAAGCCATGTATTCTCAATGGGGGAAGGGGTATGGTCCCCACAGGGGTGAAACTTGATTCTTTGTGGAAGGTGCAGTGAATGTTACTCTTTTTGTATGTAAAGCATAGGTATATACACAACATATAAACTTAGATAGTACATCTGTGGTATTGGAATCCCATGGGAATCAATTAGAGAAATAATGTCTAAAACGATTCATTAGGTAGTACTAATGAAACAATAAATAGTTAAAAGGAGAACCACAGTCCTAGACAATAAAATGATATAGGCTATTCTTAAAAGTCATAAAGGTTCAATAAATTAGAAGTATTTAAGATGGATCCAAATTGTGTGTGAGTACTTCAAAATTGTGCACTATTTCCAGAGGGAAATTCATCATGTGACTTTCTTGGAAGAAGAAAAGGTCAGTGATAAGACCTGAAAAATTCTTACTGAGGTGTTGATCCATAAAACCACTCCAAAATGGCACATCAGTGCAGGGATAATCAATTGCATATGCTAGAGACTTTTTAGAATTTCAAAATGCTTATGCATTTATGAGGCCATTAGGTATTTACAACAATACTTATCTACAAGGTAAGTATTATTGTCTTTCGTGAGTGAGGAAAGTGATGCTACAGGAAGTTTAGTAAAACTGAAGTCCCACATTATTTTTTCAGAAGGCTGTTGGTTCTGAATATAAACATTTTAAAATATTTTCTTTCTTAAGTATGTATTATGGCATTTTAACATCGAAATTTGTCCTGTATTATAATCTCCTAAACAAGAAATTTGTTCATTATAATTGAGAACAATTACTTTTTTCAGCAGAGTTTTAAATATTTCAACATAATTTTTATACAATAACAATAGAACTTCAATATTGGTTTTAGTAGTTTGAGTACTTTTTCTTGTGGTAAATGTTGAAATGGGGCAAATTTTTCTTTAGAAAAGTACACCATCTGATATGCAGGTGCTAACTCACAATAGAGGTGGGCACTAGGGAAGAACAGGGTTACTTTAGATTAGGTAGAGGGGAGCGATGGGAGGGGGTGTGATACGGGGCGAGGAAGGATAGAGTGAAACAGACATTATTATCTTATGTATATATATGACTTCATGATCAATGTGATTTTATAACATGTACAATCAGAAAAAGGAGAAATTGTACCCCATTTATGTATAATGTATCAAAGTGAATAAAAGTGAATAAATGTATTCTACTATCATGTATAACTAATTAGAACAGATAAAACATTTTTTTTTTAAGTACACCATTCACTGAAACTATGGCCTTATTTTATTGAAATCTGACTGTCATTCGTTTTATCAATAATGCTAGTTCTGGACTTCACCTAGGGAGTCTGGAGTTGGCCCATAGTAAGTCCAGGTGAACCCCTGTTTCAGTGCTCTTGTTAGCCAGGTGAGTTGGGTGAAGCCTCTGCTCAAGATTTTCTATTTTAACTGAGTTTCTTCATTCAGGAATTGGAAGATTAATTGAGGAGAATCACAATGACATGGTGTGTCAAAATCATCTCATCCTGCAAGTTCTTTCATTTTCTATCTATGTGGAGGTCATTACTGCACAGGAAGCCTTTACCAAGCTGTGATGGTTTCTAGATTTTTCTGTACTAAAGTTTGTAGTTCCAAGGCACAATATGCATGGGATTGCTTCCCTGTTAGCCTAGAAATTCCTTAAAGCCAGGGCTGTGTATTTTCTAACTGTCCCAGTATATCTTTATATTTGTTTGCTGGGGCTTCAAGAACAAAGTCTCACAGAATGAGGGGCTTGAACAGCAGAAATGCACTTCTCCACAATTCTGGAGCCTGGAAGTCTGAGCTCAAGGAGTTGGCAGCATTGAATTCTCCTGAAGCCTCTCTCCTGGCTTATAGATGGTCTTCCCACCGCGAAAGTGTCTTAGAATTTGTGTCTTAATATCATCCTATTCTTATGTGGACTCCTGATACAGTGCATTGGGACCCACCCCAAAGCCCTCATTTAATTTTTTTTTTTTTTTTTTTTGCTGATTCTTTTATTTATTTATTTTTATTTACACAGCCTGCATTTTTTAAAATTATTTATTTATTTTAATTAAAAATCATAAATTTACAGCCTGCATTTTGATTCATTGTACATAAATGGGGTACAACTTTTCGTTTCTATGGTTGTACATATGTAGATTTGAACCATTTGTGTAATCATACATGTATATAGGGCAATGACGTCTGTCTCATTCCACCATCTTTCATACCCCCTCCCTCTCATTTCCCATGTAATCTAAAGTTCCTCCATTCTTCTTCACCCTCCCCCACCAATCCCCATTATGTATCATCGAATCTTAATTACCTCTTTAAAAACCTTATTTCCAAATGCAGTCACGTTCTGGGAATCTGCTGATTAGAATTTCAACCCATAATAATATTACAAACCAAGTCCATGGTATACTCTTAATGAGCAGGTATTGAAAAAATTTCAAATTTACAAAACAAATAGCAGAGAAGCCATATTTTTTTCTTCAATAAGTCTGATTCCTAGAACATAGTATTTATGCATATCTAGTAAGTGTGCAGCTTGATCAGGCATTAAAACATGGGTAAACTCATGTAACCATCAGAATCAGTCAAAACCTATAAGATTCTTTCCTCCTACTGTGCCCAATAAATATTCCTTCTGACTTGCTACCATTTTGACTTCTAGCACCACAAATTGTGTTTGCCTGTGTTAAACTTGAGATAAATAAGGCCAGGAGCATCTATTTCTATGAACTGACTTCTTTTGCTCTACATTACATTTGTAAGACTTATCCACATTGGCACCTGCGGTATGAATTAGCTCAGGAGTATTGCTACGTAGTATTCCATTGTATGCCTATGCTGTTCTCTTTCTCTTCAATCTGTACTAATGTGCATTACTGTATACGATTCATCTAATACCTAACAGGAAAAGTACTGTAGCATGGTATTTTTATATTCCTTTTAATGATGAATTCAAGTTTTTCATTTATACCAGGAACTCCTTATTTCTCAATGGAGTTCTTCAGTGTCTGAGCTTCTACTAGTGGGTGTGTATTATCTCACAATGGCTTTTTTTTTTTTTAATTTTTCTGATGATTTCTGAGACCAAGTGTGTTTTCATACATTTATTGGAATTTGAATATCTGTTCTGAAGTATCTTTTGTTCATTTTTTAGTTGATGCATCTCTTTCTTGTCAATTTATTTTGAGTTTTATGTACTTGAGATGCTAGACTTTGGATAGTGATGTGTCTTACAAATATCTTCTCTGACACTGTGATTTGCTTTTGCATGTTTTAATAGCATTATTGATCATTATCATTGGTTCATGATAAGCTGCACAATTTTAAAGTGCACAACTTGACATACACATTCCAGTATATATCACTGCCACTACAGTCAGTATTCCCCGGGTCCCTTGGCAATTTCTCCCTTGGTGACCCCTTGCCCCTTGGAGTCTATATGTTTTCTCACTCCTTTCACTAGGTAGGCTGATCTACTGTTCAAGGATTGTCAACTATTACACCACTGACGGCTTGGGCTGGATAGTTCTCTGTTGGGTGGTGGAGAGGGCTCTCCTGTGCATTGCGGTATGTTCAACAGCATCTCCAACCTCTAACCAAAAAAGGCCAGGTCCACCTTCCAGATGCACAACCAAAATGTTTCTAAACATTGCCAAATATCTTTTGGGATGGGGGCATAATTATCTTTGATTATCTTTGTTGAGAAACTCCAAACTTATCTGTTATTTCAAAATTTTAATTTTTGAACTTTTATATCCTAGAATTTCTTGTTCTTTTTTAAAATAATTTTCAATTCTTTGGTCACTGTATTTCTTATTTCAATTTCATTAACATGATATAAGAATTATTATAAAATTATGTCTAAAATCTTCAGAATCCGGATCTCTACTGGTTGTTCTTCTATCTTGGAGTTTGGTCAAATCTTTTTGTAACTATCTGTACATATATGATATCTTATATAGGCAGATTTAAAAAAAAAATTACTTAAAAAGCAACTATATTTTTTCCCCTACTGTCCTTTTATTTCTCTTCCCTGGAGCAAATCCTTCTCCTACTCCTGGATAAAACCTGAGCAAATTCCATAACTTTTTTTGTTTTTTTTTTTGGTATTGGAAATTGAACTCAGTGGCGTTTTAAGTTCCCATGACTTTTCTGATCAATTTTAGTTAACAGGTAGCCTTATCTCAAATCAGTTGGCAGATGGTGTTAACTCAAAACATTCAGCTGAAAATGTGAATCATTTCAATCTGTACTCGAAGGCACCCCTTCTACCCTTTCCTGTCAGAACTTCCTGTGGCTCGCTGTCTCTCATGGGGGTTGGAGAACATGGTCCTTCTTTTCTCTTTTTCTACCTGGACCATATCCTTTTTCTCGAATTTGCTCGTTTTAGTTTCTAAGGCAGAGATTCCAACCAAGGAATAAGGTGACTGAAGCCAGGGGTCATTTCTAGTGAGGGTAGCTGATTTCATGTTCTCCCTACTTCTCAGATCCGGTCCTCCAAGGTGCTCTTACAGGATGGGTGCCTTCCCAGGGACTCTCCTCTCTGATGGGTCCTGAACCTCGGCCTCGGCCCCAGGTGTGTGATGCAGGCCCTCGTATGCTCAGATGTCACCCTCCTGCTTCAGGAGAGGGCCAGCATCTCAGGGAAGCTCAGCAAGCAGAGTCTACCTCTGCTGACTCCTTCCCGCTCCAGGGCTGGTCGTGCAATTTCCTGCAGTCTTCAGAGTGCTCCATGTCTTCAAACAGAGGTTCCCCTCTGTTTTAAACAGTTTTCCTAGTTGTTCTCAGACGGATGGTTGTTTCTAAACAACCTAGACAGCCATTGCCAGAAGCCTATCTTTTATTTTTCCTTTGTTTACAATCTATTCAGAATGCTGGACTGCCTTGGGGCTTGGAGATGGACCTATTTTTTCTTTTTTCCCCCCTTCTCTATACTTATCTCCAGGAAGTCAGTTCTAACTCACAGCCTATTTTTTTTTTTTCCCTCCAGAAATAATTACATGATAATGGCAAAAAGAAAAGGATCTGGTACACACTGGTAAATTAGGTAAGCAATTAATAATCTTCTCCTCAATATTTCCCTCCCGGGTTCTCTAAAATACACAGTGTGGATCTCTCCATCTATGACATTACAACTTGTCATTGTGCACCTGTACAAATACATGTGTGCCACACAGCACCCAGGACAGAAAAAGAATTCTGTAATTGCTCATTTTATAAAAAATTGACTTCCTTAAGTGTGTTAGTCTGTATTTAAATGTCATTCTCTTGATTTAATGTATATCATGTTTTGTGGATATCCCTTTGCATGAGGGCCTAGCTCATCGATTTTAAGATCTGCATAACATGACATGGTGTGGCCATATGACACTTTCTTCATTTACTTTTGTGTTGAAGTATAGTGTGTTTTTGTCATAATAATGTTGATAGGTAGATCATAGACAGTAGTTGATGGATTGATGGATATATAGACATTTGTAGAAAAAAACAAAGCTTCACACAGGTTATGACTGGGCCAAAAAAAATCTAAGTATTCTAATTGCAATATGTACCATCTCATCGTTTTCTAAAAGTTTGCAATCATGATCACTACGATCGGCATTCTTTGTGGACCCCAGCTTATCAGATTAGAAGTTCTCCAGGACAGACTTGTTTTCTTTTACTTTCTTCTTCTTTTTGTTTTAAATTTCAGTCAATCTGAAAATAAAATGATCTGTTTAAGTTTTAGTTAGAATTTATCTGGCCCACAGAAAAAACCTTGGGGCTGAAATCTACATTTGTGTGCATATATATATATATATATATATATAGAGAGAGAGAGAGAGAGAGAGAGAGAGAGAGAATAAAAATATTACAATATTATTCTAAAACCTCTAAGAGCAATCCAAAGTGGAAAATGCTTGCTCTAAACTGCCAAGGAAATGGCAACATGATCTCAGCGTAAATCTGTGGAGAGATCATTAGGATGTCAAAATGAAAATTTAAAAAGTCAATACATGCCTAATGTACTGACATCTGAGACTGACACTTACTGTCAAGTTGAGGGGGATGAATGACTGTCAGGAGCGTTTGCTCAAATCAGCTGGGGGAGTCAACAACGTGGGAGGCAGAAGGACCGCCCATCTGAGCTACATTATATAATCCCAAGATATAAAAACAAATACGCATGCTCTCTCTGCATTAGGAATTCATTCAGTGCAATGTTCTAATTCTACATTTTTTATCTGTCACTCATTTGAGAAGAGCAGCATTCTCAGGCTGTGTTCATTTTATGATTAGAAAAGACACTAGGGGGGCTTTACTGGGTCATATGCATGTTGGGCAACTGAAATTTTTCTCTAGTATCCATCCAAAGAAGCCAGCTATTTATAATAATGCCCAAAAGGTTATTTGCCTCAGGACTGCTACTGGTAGAAATGACTGAGTCCACAAGCTGTAATGAGAACCCTTAATTCTTTCCTGTAAACACTAATAAACACAAATGTAAATACAATAGAGAAGGGTCACATTAGTCACACCATTTGCTAAACACCAAGTGTGGCTAAAGGAATACCTCTGTGCTGGAACAGGTCTCTACTTCCTGTTTTACGGCTCATGCTATTTTGGTCTGATGATTTGGTCTATTAGAATGGCTAGACATTGCCTTACGACCGCTGCATTTTATTTTTGCTTAAACATTTCCTTACAGTTTAAATTATTGATTAGCCCTCTTTCCTAAATATTTTAGGACTCTCCTCAACTGCAGCTCTTTGTCAGCATTTAAACTATCTTGAGTCCTTTTCAACATGATCAAAGCAACAACTAACCTCCAAAACCACATCTGCCCCCGACGCCTGCTCTCTGCCACTGGCCTTCAACAGTGAACTTGGGAAAAGTGATTCCTCTCTTCCCTTTTCTCCTCACCCACTCATTCTTCAGCCCACTTCAGCCAGGTCTTAGTGCCCCCAACCTACCTGCAGTTGGAGCAGTTCACGCCACCATGACCACGGGCCTCCAGCAGTACCTGGTCCCTCAGAGGATGCTGTTCACCACATGTTCTTTCTCCTAAAAAAAAAGATCATTGCCCCCACCGTATGGCCCAGATCTAGGTGTCGTAATCCGACCTTCTGGCCTTTCCTCTTCCCTGTATGCAGCTCCATCCTCCGCTGCTTCTCTTCTCTCAGCAGGTGTAGCCAAGACAGGTGCCTTACCTTGCCCCTCGGGTTCACTCCTGCTTCATGCCCATCTTCCTCCACATCATAACCATAACTTCCAACAGGGAAATCTGATCATGCCAGTCACCCGTGGAAGCTTTCCAATGGCTTCCCCTTTTTCTTAGGATGAAGACCCAAGTTCTCCAATGTTCTCTTACCAAGGTCCAGCTCTCATCCCCTCTCCAACCTCATTTCACTCCTCACTCTTCACAGGACCACCCACCTGCCCTAATCCCTCCTCCACAGTGTTTTGCTGCACAATTTCGCTTCTGTCTGTAAAGCTCTTCCCTCCTAAGCCTTTGGCTCTCCATGTCTCAGTGCGATTGTGTTCTCAGGAACCTGCTGACCCTCAGATGGGGTCACATCACCCCACGCATGCCCTTAGCAACGCATACTTTCCTTCACACCATTTGTCACAGCAAGGCACTGTGCACTAATTATTGTGGGTTTTCTATGTTTTCTGGGAATTACTGGCAGCAGCATGAGGACAGGACCCATGTCAGCTTCTACTCACTGCTATGTCCGGTGCCTAACTTAGTTCCTTGCATATGGAGAATATTTTATTGAACTTCTGAACTACTAAAACTTCCTCATTTTTAGGATAGAGTGCTTGTTTCCCCAGTACACTCTGAAAATCTATTTTTAGATGTCTGGTTGTTATATTTTGATGCAAGGAATCTCTCCAAATTTTCTGTCACTGTAGAAATGTTCAGAGGTGAAATTACAAGATTATGAGAGCTGTAAGCCAGTCAGTGGACTCATTCATTTAATTAATTCATTCATTTAATAGATTAATAATTTGAGTGGACTAACTGAGTGCTAGCTCTAGGCAGGAAGGCATGACTGGAGGAAGCGAGGTCATGGGGGTCTGCTCTGGAGTTCATATTTCCCTAGAGCCTTCCTTGCTCCCTATCTGCTTCCTGGTTGCCACGAGGTGAGCAACTTTCTCCACTATGCACTTTTACCCTGGTGCTGTGCTTCACCTTGGGCACAAAGCAATGTAGTCAACTGACTATAGATTGAATTTCTGAGACCGTGAACTCAAAGTGACTCTTCCTTTCCAAGTTGCTCTTGTTGGGTATTTCATTCACAGCAGTGAGAAACTCCCTGGCATGGAAGTGCTACAGCAATCTAAGCTTTCTTTCCTTCCTGTTCATCTCAGGAATTCACTCAGGTGTCTGTCTATCAACAATATCTACCATGTTGGATTGTGTAGATTGTTTTAATGATCCAGTTTTTTCATGACTGCCTATACCTACTCACTTTTCCACATGACTTTGTAGTTTCTCTTTTTAAAAAGTCAGAATAACTTTTCCCTCCCTTAATTTTGGGTTCAGACACAGGTCTTGTTTTGGCCTTCATAAACACTATGATGGCAGGGCTTCCTCTTTTGAGCCATTGGCATCTCCCTGGAAAGAGCACAACCAGAACCCTGCTGCTCCTAATAGCAGAATGAGAGACAATCAGACAGAGGTCGACAGCTGCACCAGGTAGGCCAACCAACCCCCAGAAGACCTAGAAAAGAAAGCTAAGCGAAGGCTCATTACATACTTTGGATATTGCTGTTGCCTGTTACACAGCAGTATTGTGGCTGAAGTTGCATGATGCAGGAAGATTAAATGAGATAAGGAAGCAAAACACCTCAGCAGAGCCCACTTCTCTCCCTGCCTTTCTTACCTGATGAGTTTGTGAAATGACACACTTTGCAGCTTTGCACTTTCTGAGACAATATCCAGCTGAAACCTTGATATGCTAGTTCCAATCAATCAGACAGTCAGAGGCAGGCACTAGTGACAGTGCACGCAGATGTCACCCCTTATTGTGTTTATTGAGTGTCTGCCATTCTTGGATTCTCATTGATCTTTGTTATGGTGTCTTTGCTTACTCATTTATTTCTCCTCTTATCTTTATTTTCCTTTTCCTTCTTCAGGTTTACACTGTTTTGCTGTCGTTGCTTTGTTGGTTTTAGCTTGCTTTCCTTTATTTTTCTTCTAAGTTCTCTAGTTGAAGAACCCATTTATAATTTTAACCTTTCATCTTTTCTTGTGTGAATATGTTACAATTCTTGTCTATCCAGAATGGTTACCTACAAGAATAAGTTTCATCACATCCCTCGATTTTATATATGGTGTTTCCTTTGTTATTTGTTCCTAAATATTTTGCAATTTTTTAATTTCATTTTGGATGTAAGAATTATTCTGAAATGCTGTGCTTTTGCTGTTATTATGTATTTTTTGTGTGTGTATGCGTTTAGATTTTTCTGTATGTTATGATGTTTTGCACCTAAAAAGAAGCTCTTTCCAGGGAGATGCCGATGGCTCAAAAGAAGCCTCTCCTTGTGGGAGACTATGCTCCCTGTACTAGCCAATGCTTAGAGATGGCACAGAGTCTAGGCAGGAGCATTCCTCCTTCATGCAGACTGACTCCTTACACCCTGAGAGGCACTATTTCTCAGCCGTGGTTATCTCAGGGCCAACTACCAAGCAACCAGAGACCAGAGAGCCCAGAGCCAGAGAGAAGCGCTCAAACTTGCTAACCCCAGGCACTGCAATTCCATCTGCATCTAAGTCCATTGGAGCTACTGCTACAAAAATAGCATAAACCAAGTCATTTATCAACAAGAGACATTTATTTCCCTCAGGTTATGGCGGCTGGATGTCCAACAGTAAGGCAGCCTCAGGTTCGCTCTCTGGTGGGGTCTTGGTTTCTGGTTGTTTGGGTGATGTCTTCCAGCTGTGTCCTCCCATGATGGAAAGAGAGCTCTAGTCTGGAGGGAGGGCTGCACCCTCATGATCTAATGACTTCTCTGAGGCCCTGCCACCTAATGCCAGCACGGACATCCAAACCACAGCCTCTGGAAACCCCAGCCAGGGCTCTTTCTGGTGCCTTTCCTTACTTCCACCATCAGCTCCCGCTCTCCCGTGGGTCTTCCCATGAAGCCCTTGCTGGCACGCTGTGCCTCCTGTCCCTGGAACCTGTGATGGCATGAAACCTGTGTTCCTGAATCTCCTCTCTTTCTCCTCCCGTATGGCCCCGGTTTGACTGCACATCTTTTAAAATAAGAAAATAAGCACAAACAAGCCAAAAAAATTACTGATTTAAGTTCAGAATATATATATATATATATATATTTTTTTTTTTTTAAATTTATATATATATTTTTTTAAAAAATATATAAAATATATATATAAATATATATATTTTTAAGAATATTATATTGAGTATATATTTCTAATATTATTGCAGCACATTCAGAAAATGTAGACTATACATTATAAATTCTTTAGTATCTCTTATGAGTACTTTGTGACTGTAAAGATCAACAGTGTTTTTAGTGACTCCATCAGTTTTCTCTTGGTATGACTCCTTTCAAGTATATGACATCACTGTTGCTCTTTAATGTTCACTGAAATTCTGAGGCAGGTATGTTTTTTTAAAAATTACTATATTTTTTTCAAAAATTTCCTGCAGTTATTTTTCTCTCTGGGAATAAATAGAGTTTTAGTCATAAAATAGTACTACTGAAGCACTTAGTAGAAATTTTTATCTTAAATATACCTTATCAGATATAAATAACATTTTATTAAATTCATTTTGGTTACTATTTTGACATATTCTTTTTCTTCCTTTGCTTTAACACTTGCTGCTTTATTATCTTGCAGAAATCTTTTGTACATAATATAAAGTGGATTTTATTGTTCATAGATTCAACCTGAGAATCTCTCATTGCAGATAACCTTAAAAGTTTTTCTCCTTTCTACATTATTAATTGTGGTTCTTTTTAATATTTTAATTGTTATCTTTAAATTTTTAACATGTAATATTTCAATTAAATTCAAACACAAGTCAAAAAAGACAATCTGTTAAGCCTGTGCATCTATTTTAGTTGACTTCATAAAGGTTGTTCTGAAGCTTGTTTATGATGTAGAATAGCCTACACATTACTGAGATTTGCAGAATTCCTGTAAAACTGTCTAATGACACTGATTTCAGGAACTGGGAAACAACTCTTTGACAACCTGCTTATTCTGTAATAAATGGTCTAAGATATTCAAGTACTTTGAAAAAAATATTGGACTGTATCTTCTTTGGGTATTATTCGTTTTATCTATATTGCACGTAAATGAGGAAAATGTCATTATTCCTTTTTTAAATTTTTAATTGGTGCATTATAATTACACATAATAGTGGGATTTATTGCTAAGTAATTTTTTTTTATTTCTTGTGCAACTTGGATTAGTTCATTCTTGCAATTTACTTGACTTTTGTATTTTTCTTCTTAATCCTTGGAAACATTCAAATTTACTCATGATATTTTAATTCTTAGACCACTGAGTCTATTGGGTCTCCTGACTCTCCCTTTTCCACTATGGTCTTTCACAGGTATAATTTATTATGAACTCATCTTCTGTGGACTTATTTTACATTCCATGGGCATCCTATGAGTGACTCTATAGAGCAGGTCACTGAAAAGGCACTTAAGACCTAGAACATTGGCAAGAGTTTTCACTCCATCCATAATCTTGTAGAAGCATTTTGTCAATATTTGTATTGGGGGGGTGGTTAACATTTAGGGTCTAGGTACCAGTTCTTCATCTTCCATGGTCCAGAGACATTTTGTTTTACCCCATGAAAACTTTAGAACCTCAATCCTGTGGGTATTCAGGGTTTTAATGGTAACAAATTCTTTTATATTTGTCTACATTTTAGATGGTCATTATTATACTGACTTTGAGTTCTCTTTACATTTCTTTCACATGTATATTTTGCTTTCTTCCTTTTGAACTCAAATATAAACATCTATTTCTATAGAAAGCTATTTTATGCCTAAACTTTTTTAATCTAAAAGCTGGTTTTAACATTTTAAAAACATTTATATTTCACCAGAATTTCTATAAAATTCATTGTAGGATCAAAGCAGGGGAGTTTGTTACAAGTTGCTCTACCGTGTGGCCAGAGGTTGCCTCCACTGACTTTAAAAATAAGAAAACAGGGCAGGCAGGATGAAAACTGTCCTGCTTGCAACTGTGTTCACAGCTATTAAACAAAGAAGACTCAAACCCACATTACCGCAGTGCCCAGCTTGGGTCCTGACATTTAACAGATTCTCAAGAATGCTTAATGGTTGGATGTCTAATTCAAATGAAGGAAATAAAAAGTGTTTTCTTTCTTTGGCATGGCCATTAATGGAGGAGAGGGTCAAGATAACGATGTTCCATACTTTTCCTTTCTGAAATTTGCAGTTGAAGGGCATTCTCAAGAGGTAGAGGTGTCTTGGACATTTCTGTCCTTGAGACTGTCACCCAGATACCTAAAGGGTAAATGCTTAACCCTAAATGCTGTCCTAGTCAAGGCAAGGAGCTCAGAGACATGGTGTTGGCATCTCAGGACTGCTCAGTAATTTATCATCCAAGTCCCTTTCAAATGCGATACATTTCCTTCCCCAATCCTCCCTATCCTTCATCTATCAGGAGTCACGTTTTGAACAAAGCAAATGTTAACAGAGGACTGAGCAGCCAGCATTTTAATCCGGCTTTAAATTCTGGCTGCATTTCAGATGATTTACAAAGAGCTTTAAAGAAGAAAGATCTATTATACCTGCATTATTTCAGGAGAGGAAATAAAAACCCTTTAATTCAGTTATACAAAATGGATTAAATTATTCAGTGGGGAAATCAGATTTTGATTTCCAAAACAAATATTTTATTTACAACCTCTGGTAGAAGTTCTAACTTTTATAGTACTATTTGAAAATACCTCCCTGTTCTCCTCCCTTAGTTCAGTGGTTCTGATCTTCTCGTACATCCATAGGTAGCATAGCATCCAGACTGAGGCTGTTAAAATATGTTAGACTATGTCACTCCTCTGCTGAACAACAATTAGGAGCTCATAATTCCAACAGAATAGGAGCTCAATTTCTAACAATGACCATATAAAGTCTGGCCGCTCCTACTTTGCTGATCCTATCTCCTTTGGCATCCTTCTGCTCCTTGGCTACTGCTCCCTTTTCTCTTCCTCGCTGGGCATCTCAGGTTGGAGTCTTAGTTCTAGCTCTTCTCTCTTGAAGAGCCTCCAGCGCTCTTCCTCTTGAAAGTCTTGTAACTTTCATATTCTGTTTTTCATGCAGCCGTGGTCAGATGTTGCCTTCCCTATGAGACATTCCAGGACCATCCATTTATAATTAAGATCTTTTCTATACCTCTTCCATAACATTCTTAATTCCCCATTCCAGTTTCTTTTCCTATTTTTTTTCTCCAAAGCATCATGTAACATGCTATACACACACACACACACACACACACACACACAAACATGCACACACACACAGAGAGACATTTAAAATATCATTTATTGTCTGAATGCCATTATAATGTCAACTTTACAAATTTTGTGCCTTCCCCACCCCATGTATCCTCAACTCCTAGGCAAGAGTAGATTCTTGAAAAATTTTGGACAATGAATAAATGAACGACTGGATACAATTACGACTCATTGAATCTTTAAGACATTTTTGTGCACTTTACAGGCATCAATTTATTTACTATTGCAAGGCGGGTCCTGATATATTTCTGGTGTTATCATTGAGGAAACAGAAGCGTGAAAAGATTGTGTAACTGTAGCAGTATATATAAGAGAAACTTAAAGTAATTTTCCACTAGTCATTGACTGATTTTCTTATTGCCGGTTGTACAAAGTACAATTTTTAAAGCTTTAGATTCAAGACCCTCTGAAATCTGGCACTGCCTCATCTTCCCAGGTAACTAGTTTATTCTCTTTTCCAACTATATCAAAAAATTCCAGCAGAAAGGAAGAGGAAAGCAAAAGCATTAGGAGAAGAAGAGGAGAAGAAGATTGTTTATAATCCCCTCTGGATGAGCTCCTAGCAGGCACCAGGAATCATGCCCTATCTGCTACCCTCTTCATCTCCTTTAGTCCTCCACAAAACCATGTGGGAAGACAGAGACTTGGGGAAGCCAAGTCCTTTTGCCAAGTTTACACAGGTGGTCAAGAATGAAGTCTATAATTGACACAGGGTTCTTGGCTCTCAAATCCAGGACCTTAGACAACCACACGTTAGTCTCAATCAGCATTAACCCCAGCATGGTGCCCACTGCACTATACTCAGGGGGCAACCAGGTGAAATTGCTGTCGTAGCATCAGTTTGTCCTATGTATTAGTTTTCTATTGCTGTGTAACATTCTCCTCACATTTAGTAGGTTAATGTGACAACTATTTGTTAAACCAGAGTTCTCTGAGTAGAAGTCCATTCTAGCACAGCTAAGCGCTCTATTCAGGGTATCACAGGGCTGAGATTGAGTTTGCTAGGGCTGAGTTCCTTTCTGGAGGCTCTGAAGAAGTATCTGCTTCTGAGCTCATTCAGGTCATTGATAAAATTATTTGTGGTGACTGTAGAACTGATATCCCCATTTCCTTGATGGTGAATAGCTGGGGGCCACTTTTCATGTCTAGAGGACACCCACAGTTCTTACCACATGACCGCTCCATCTTCAAAACCAGTGATCACATTTTTAAACCTCCTTATGAAGTTTACTTGACTTACTTTTTTCCCGACCTGGGATCTATATTCCAATGGCTCATGTGATAAATTAAATCCCACAAAGATAATCTTCCTAGACAAAGTGAAATGATCTGAGAGAGTAATTGCATCTGAAAAAAATTCCTTTTGCCATATAAGGAATTATAACCATGGGAGTGATATTCCATCATCTTTGCAGATCTGGAGACTATAAGGGTATGTGTATAAAGGGAATATCCGAGGCCATCTTAAAATTCTGCTTCCTACCCCCACCCCTTCACATCCCCTTCCTTCTGTCAAATATCCATCCATTATCCTTGTAACTGCTTTGTCTCTTTCCTAGAAGTAAACCCATGTAAATTCTTCCTATACACAAAAATGGTTGGCCCTTGGCCTTTGACCCTCCTTCCCATCTTGATCTTTAGGACCCTGAAGGTAGGCAGAGAAGAAGGCAATTCCCATGTATGGCAATGATCATAGCATATTGCCATAACTTAGAGGTTTAATACAAATATTCTTTCTCACAGGTAGTTAGTCCAGAAGTTTGGCCTGGTTTCAGAGGCCTGCTTTCCTCTCCAGAGTCCCTCATGACCTTTCCTCACTTCCAGATGCTGCCTATACTCTGGTTTATGACCCCATTTCCTCCACCTTCAACGACTGCAGCCTTACATCTCTGAGGCTAATCATCATTAATCTCTCTTTCAGTCTCCCTGTCAAGGAAAGGTTGCAGTTGCTGAGATTGGATAATCCAGAGATGATGCTAAGGTCGTTGTTATCATGTAAAGTAACATGTTTATTGGTTCCAGTGTTACTCAGTGAATATTTGGGTACATGTCCATGTGGGGGGATGTGTGCACTGTTCTGGATCACATCATGTTAAAAAACTATGACCTTTTTCCAAAAGCAGATAGGATCACTGAGTTTGGACACAACATTTTTAAGACAAATTTGCTTTTAGAAAGATTGCACAGGTGTTGGTTTGGAACCAACAATTGGGGAATGGCCATATTAATTAATCATAACTATTTCAGTATGCTGTGTTTATCAAACTTCTGGTACTGTTTGAAGTACGTTGCAATTCTTAATTTATTTAATCCTTATTTTGATAATATTATACTAATAATATTCCCATTCTATAGGTCTCATCAAATGTTCCCATTCTACATGTGCACAAATAATTTTTTATTATTTGTTTTTATTTTTACAGACTGCATTTGATTCATTGTATACAAATGGAGTACATCTTTTCATTTCTGTGATTGTGCATGATGTAGATTTACATCATTCTTGCAATCGTTCATGTGCATAGGGTGATGATGTCTGTCTCATTCCACCATCGTTCATACCCCCATCCCCTCCTCCCTCTCATTTCCCTCTACGTAATCTGAAGTTCCTCCATTCTTCTCTCACCCAGAATTTAAGTAAACTTGCCCACAAATTTATACTCAGCTAGGTTCAGAACCAGGTCCAATCCAGGCAGTCTGGCTTCCAGAACCAGTGGTCTAACCAGTAACAGCCTGTAACAGTGCAGAGAATATCTCCTCCAGCCTGTGAAAGAGGCGGGAAGCACAGGCAGGCACAGTGGTCAGGGAATGCTTTACAGAGGCAGTGGGGTGTGGAAAGAAAGAAGCCACAAAGAAGAGGGAGGATTTGAAAGAGCAGAGAGGTATGAAGAAAAACTTCTGATAAATACCTTAAATGCAGTCAAGTCTATGTCATCCCTAGCCCATAAAACAGGGTCCTTGGCCCTTATAATTGCTGGGCTTTTTAAATGTTTGAAAGAGTAAATCAGGGATATTTTGGAACAATATGTGCTGGTGGGAATAGCCTTCCCCTTTGATTGCTACTTTGCAAGTTTCACAAATAACAAACCACCTCAAACCACCTGAGAACTTGCTTCCCTACAACTGAATTTCATTTTTTTTCATCCTTCTTGATCCTTATCGCTTTGTGCCAAAATTGTATTTTTCCAAAGATGTTTTTCAAAAGTGTTTTTGTTCAGATTTAATGGGCTCAGTTTTCAATGTTTGGGCTGAAACTGAGGAGGTGCCTTGTGAAAAGCAAATGGATTTGAATGGTGAAGTTTCCTATGAACAGAAATGAAGTATTGTTCTCCTCTGAAGCTGCCTCTGTTATTTTACTTCTAGGTTTCCTTCCATCTTTTTCAAAACTTTTCAAAATGACATCAAACAGCCTTGCTCTTGTTATGAAATAGAGAAAGCCCTTTCATCTGGTGGTAGGCTGATGGTGTGGGGATTATTAAGCAGGGACATCCACGGCTATTGTTCTTGAGAAATATATTAACTTAAATCAAAAGAAAACCTTCCTTTCTGGCTACTCCCTGTGAAGCACCTGCTGTATGTCTGTAATCCTTAAAATCAGAGATGGACACAGAAGTAGGCAGAACATCAGTAACCACAGGAAAAGGAGACCATCTGTGTGTATTTCCTCCAAGGGAAGAGGCGATGGTGGCAAAGGGGAAAAAGGGAGCAGAAGTATTTATTGATCAATTATTCTGTGCTAAGAAAAGCAACACATCTTAAGTCACATCTTAAGTCACTGGCCTTTTAAAAAGCCTCCAAGCAAACTATTCTTATCTCCATTCTGCAGGTGAGGAAATGGAGATACAGAGAAGCCAGGCGACTTGTTCATAAACTTCACGAACAGCAAGGCCAGTGTCTGAATTCTGGAATTTCTTGCAGTGATGAATGACGTCATTTACTTTGTCAACTTAGCATCATTCTGAGTAATGACCATTTATGAAGGTTTGTTTCTTTTAAGAGATAAAAGAGAAACCAGAAGATTTGTAAGTGCTGTGCAGACAGAAGAGTAATCATTTGTTGAACATTAAACAAATTTATGTGTTGAATATCTGACATTCCCCTAGACTTCTCCCATAAAGTGTGGCATTTCAATATACTGCATGGATTCCTCCCATCCAAAAGCTTTTGCTATAGGTTGAAAAACTAGCATTTCATATCCACAGAAGAGTTAGAAAACTGCATTCAAATGTACTCAATCCTATAGCACAGACAATAATATTCTCTAGCATTTGATCAGAATTTTTGACTTTGCAAACATTTCCCTGCAGTCTGTCACTGAATTGCCCTTCCTTTGTGAGATGAGCATGATTTGACCTCTTGTTCCCTTAGTAAACTGATGCTTGGAAGGAGTTCAGCAGCATGATGTAGATAACACAATCAAACATGGTGAATCCGGATCTAGAACTCTGTTTCGCTGCCAAGGCATAATTCTTCAGGTCCTGTGGGCTGACATTCTCCTTAGTCTGTGAATAGATTCATTGAAGTCTTATCAATACAAGATAAGACAGTCTCTGCAGAGCTGTGTAAGGAAATTTGCACCCCCTCAGGAACTTTTCATCCTCTGGCCCTAAGAAATGATTATGTGTATCTTTCTCCATTTAGTAATGTATCATTTTTTGGGGGACCCCAACTTCAAACTCACATTAGAACCCATTGGAAATAGCATGCACAGATACTTCCCTTGGTATTTTTGTCAACTTTTTTACTGCTGTAGCCAAAAGACCTGAGAAGAACAATTAGAGGAGAAAAAGTTTACCTTGGGGCTCAGTTTCAGAGGACTCAGTTCATAAAAGACTGGTTTCATTTCTTGGGACTTAAGGTGAGGTAGAACATCATGACAGAAGAGTGTAGGTGAGGAAAGCAGCTCCGGAGGTGATTAGAAAGTAGAGAGTGCTCCATTCAACCAGGAAAAAAATATATATACCCAAAAGGCATGACCCCAAGAACCCACCTCCTCTAGCCTCACCCTACCTGCCTGCAGTTACGGCACAGATAATTCCTATCAGGAATGAATGCACTGATTAGGTTACGGCTCTCATAGCCCAATCATTTCACCTCCAAACTGTCTTGCATTGTCTCACACATGTGCTTTCAGGGGACACCTCATATTAGAATCATAACAGTACTGTAGGTTTCCTTTCTTTTACAGCTTTCAGTTGGCTTACGCCTCTCCCCACCAGTGTCCTCTGTATGGTGGGACCTTGTTTTCTACGGACATGGAATTCTAGAATCCAAATGCCACATATCCAGGTCAGCTTTGGCCTCCACTGCAGTCACCAGTAGGGTCACATGCAGAGATCAGAGGAAGACGCCCTAAGGGGAGCTTGTCATCTCAGGGGAGACTTGAGCTGGGGTTCGAAGGATGAGTAGAATAAGGCGAGATTAGAGGAAAGACATGGGACAGGAAATGAGGAAACCATGAAATTAAAGGAACAAAGGCTGGTGGGCCTATAGTTTATGGGGGAAAGTTGGAAGAAGAAAAATCTTGCTAATAAATTCCAAAGTTGCCACACTACAAACTCATTCTCTGTCTTTTTTGAGCTCTTGAATTGTTTATTTTCGAGTTATTACACATGTGTTCAAATGCAGAGAGATACAGCTATCACTGAAGTTCACAGAATTTTTACTTTATAGTTAGAAACACATGAACATAAAGGGTTTTGGAAGATTTTTAAAAGATGTAATCTTACCGAATGCAGTTTTGTAAGTTCACTTTTATAATCAAAGTGCTGCACGAATTTCAAAGTAAATACAATCTATGTTAGACGTTTCAGAAGTCACCATCTTAAAAAGTAAAGTCGGGACAGTTTCAGCAAATAGTTGCAAAAACCATAGTAGTAATGTTCTGATGTGTGATTCCCATTGCTGATACTCTGGACCAGTCATAGCTAGTGGATGGCATCCACACTCCATGACACCCAACGACAAAGCGGGGAGGGAAAAGGTGAGCCAGCCCTCGGCTTCCTGCTAAATGACAAGAACCATTCTTGCTCAGTACTTTATAGATCATTACCTTCCCAGAACAGCTCTGCACTGTAAATACTCTGCACATTTACCAGATGGCTAGAATGAGAAACAGGTTAAATAACCTTGTCAAGGTCAAATGCCTCTTACTTTTTGGAACAAAGCTTTAACTTTAAATCTGTTAGATGCCAAAGACTTATTATTTTCAATGGCTATATTGCTTTCGCCTTGGACTATATGTAGGTAGGTTCAGAAAACTGACGTGGCAGGGTCTCACTAGTTCATTTCTTTGTTCCATTGACATATTCATGAACTCGAATGGACTTGAGTACTAGCTTTGTTTTTCATTTTTGCTTAGATTCAAAGGTGAAATGCACTCAGATATACACATAATGTTTGCCCCTTAAATATGAAATTAATGACCAAATTGTCTTTGAAAAAACCAAAATGACAAGAAAAATCATTTCTTAAGGCTGATGTTAGTCAGAGTAGGCCAATTTATGTAAAGAAAAGCCCTGTCAGTAGGCTAACATGACACAAGCTGATTTTTCTCTCAATTTATTATCTCCATGTTGAGTGAAAAAGTGGGTGGGGAAAGGTTTCTTTGCCATGTTGGTTTTTAGGGATATGAGCTCCTTCCTTCTCAGAACTCCACCATCCTGGGTGAATTTGACCCATCAGGAAGAGACCATGTGCAGGACACCCAGTTCCAGAGAAACCAGAGCCCAGGTGTGCTGCACACCACTTCTTGTAGTACCACCTAGGCCAGAACTGCTCACATAGCTGTGCCTTGAAAACAAGGAAAGGAATATCATTCTGCACAGAATCTCTTCCCAATAACTCTAAGCAATGAGAAAAGACAGTTAGTGCTTGGTGATCAGGAAGCCATCTCTTTCACTGTCTATCCTTCTGGTCACCAAATATCCAAGAATAACTATATTAGACTGCTATTACTACATTCATGGAGCTATAAATCCACTATCTAATGTTTCTGTAGGTCAACAGTCCAAGTGTGGCCTAGCTCTGTTCTTCGCTTAGTGTCTCCCAAGGTTGCAAAGTGTGGGTCAGGGTTATATTGTTGTCTGAGGGCTCAACTCATTCTCACAGGGCATCAGAGTGATTCATTTCCTACAGCTGTAAGATTTATAGAAAATAGCTTCTTCCAAATCAGAAATGGAGAAAGAAAGAGGAGGGGTAGAGAGAAAACACAGAGTGTACCTGTAAGCAAAATTTCTATAAAGAAATGCCATGTAACATAATCATTTGGGTGACATTTCATTACCTTTGCTACTGAGGACTGGTGATCCCTACTGAGCTACTGCTTAGAAGCAGGTCTCAGGTTCTACCTAACCACATTCCATGGAAGAGTGTACAAGGGTGTGAATCAAAGGGCATAAGGACCAAGGAGACCACCAAACCAAATTTCTTGCAATCACACTCAACTCTTCTCCAATGAAGAATTCAAATGTTGCTGTCAGGCACTATATTTAGATGAGAATTCAGGATTTTTGGATTAAGTGTAGTCCTTATTATCAAGATCTGGGCATGACTGCCTTGCATTCAGCAACCTATGAACTAAAAGTATATATTACTTGTACCTCCACCCCAACACTTATGCCACAAAAATGCAAGAGTAAAGTAAATCTAGGATAACCATAATAAATATTTCCTTCAAAGGGCAGAAGACCAAGAGGTCTGCAAGAGTCAAGAGCCACCAGTAGGTATGGGGTCTTGCTAGGTGAACATTGTGACCATCACCTGTTTTGAGGATGGGAAAACTACCTGCAGGGCACTGATTCTCAACTCTAGATAGGGATGAGAATTGCCGGGACATCATGTTCTGTCGCCCTGATTCTGCCTACTCAGGCACTCCCTTGGATACATGGGGTGCAAGCATGCGTTTTCTTGGGGCATAAACCCAGGTCTAAAGATTTCTTTTGGTCTCAATTAATCATGATGTGT
Source organism: Sciurus vulgaris (assembly GCF_902686455.1). NCBI lineage: Eukaryota > Metazoa > Chordata > Mammalia > Rodentia > Sciuridae > Sciurus > Sciurus vulgaris. The sequence continues at coordinate 136,228,743 of NC_136469.1, forward strand.
ATCTTCAGATACTTTCCTTCAGTAACTTAGTAGGCCTTTGATATGTTGGCTTCCAGTTCATTCCATGTATTGTATCTGGATATACACCTCAGTCCTTACCTTATCCATAGTTTTCAAACTTTCTTTTAACTATTCTTTTTCTTTATTTTCAACCCTACTTCACCCATCTCTTTCTTTCTCCCTTTCAATAGTGACTTTAAACTATCAGAATTGAGTAAAAAGTTTCCACCCTTAATCTGATCCTTATTGCAATGTTGGATTCCAATGGGCCTTTGTTTTGCAAAGATTTTCTCAATCTTATTCCCTGTGGCTTTAAGTCTGGAAGAAGTTTTTTGTTTGTTTGTTTTCCAATTCAGGGTCTCAACTTTCTAAACTCTCCTTTTTAATTTATGCTTACAAACTTGTTAATTCTTTCGTGTATTATTGTCTCTCTTACATATGTTAGTGCAGTCAGTAACTATCAGCACATGTAACCAGTGTTCTGTTTGATCATTTCTCATCCTAGAGCTACAAGTCATTTTCTCACAGTGTGACATGTTCACCATTTTTTTAGCCTATAGCAAACATTTCTCTGCAACTCTTTACGGCACAGCCTTGAGAGATGTATTTTCTTCTGTAACTTCCTGTGCCTGACACTCTATATTCAATCAGAATTTGATCAGGACAATATAGACTCCTCTAGGAATTTTGAACAAGATAATATTTAAAGAGGGTTAAAAAAACTTTGAAATAGGTGGGGTGGTTGGGATTTAGGAATTTTACATATGCTTCTTCATATTACTTGGTGAATATTAGTGCCACTGAAAACGAAAGGCAGATTTGTATGACACATAATGAATAATTTTTGGATTAATGGGTCATGGAGGTCAGGATATCTGCTAAATGGCCTGCAGAATTATCTCAGTTCCCTCTAAGGAATGTCTGATAGAAGAAAAATGATGATGAGATAAAGGCAAAACAATATTTCTCATGGTTATTTTACCACTTGTCCTTAGTATTTCTATGGGAGTATGTTTGCATTGATGTATTTTTGCCAAGGGGGAAAGAAACATCCATGAACTCTTCTTAAACTTCTTCATACCTAATGAGCCAGAGGGAAAATTTTAGTCTTTGTGGCTGAGCAGTGAGACTCAACTAAACAGAAAAAGAAAGCATGGCCTGAAGGCACAGAGACGCTCCAAGAACCCACACTGGCAAAGATCACCATTCAGCTAGCCTCATAAGGAGGGAGCCACTTTTATATTCTTTCATATCCACAGAAACATGACTTTGAATGACTCTGCCACTAATGAGCTATGTGATCTTAAGTAAGCTACTTAACTGTTTTAGTAAGTCATTCTTATTTTCACAGGTAGAAAATGCTCATATTTCAAAAGTGTAATAGCAATTAGTTAAAATTAATAAAATGGGTGTTTAATAAAAGGTGGAAGATGTTATGTTATTGAAGGACAAAATGAAAAGTGGTAATAAAGAAAAAAATGAAAAAAGAATAATAAAAAAATAAGAAGTAAAGAAAACTGACAAGGAGAAAACAGAAAAACCATAGACTTAACTGTAAAACATAGAATCTTAGCAAGTGGATCCAAAATTAATTTCAATCCACCTACCTATTGAATGCACTCTCATATTGTTAAGTATGTTGTTTTTTTTTTTGCACTATATTGCTTTAATTCCATTCAATTCAGGGAACACTTAGTGGCTGTCTGTTGTATGTGTCCTGGTCACTCTGTCAGGCATGATGCACAGTTGCTGTTGAGGGGCTAGAATTGTGATCTAGATGGCATTATGAGTAACTATAGACATTTCTACAAGGGCAAGAGATGTTGCTTGTTTAAACATGTCAGCAGACTATCAATGAAGGAAAAAAATCACCATGGGAATGGAGTGCTGAGGGATTCTTTTTCATTCCCAATCAAGTCCACATTTTCACCAAGACTGCCAACATGTGGAAACCACCATCAAAAAGATCACTGCTCATTTTTGAAACTAGCGATAAGAGAATATTGTATTAACTATAACCTTTGGAGAAATTTCAGTTTCTAAGTATACGACATTGTAGACTTTGGCAATCATAAGATAAAACAAATACAAATAATAGAAAGATAGTACATTCCCTTGAAAAAGGTTATATGGTTACTAAGGGTCTAAGAACCATTTCTCCAATGGTTTGAAGATATGTTTTAAATTATAGGGGTTGGGGAGATAGCTCAGTCGGTAGGGTGCTTACCTTGTAAGCATAAGGCCCTGGGTTCGATCCCCAGCACCAAAAAAAAAAAAAAAAATATAATCAATTCTCTTAATTTAATAATACTTCCCATCGCTCCTCATAAAAATATCCAGGAAAAATGAACACAAAATATTTTGTCCATGAATGTATTGGAAATTGCTTAAGTGATCCATAGATCCTTTATAAAACATGTGCTTTTTGGAGGAAAAGCAAGATATAACAAGTAGTCATTTGCTTTTGAACACAGCTAACTCCACATTCCAATTTCTCTACTTACTACCTTAGAGTCCTTGAGAGTTTTACCCAGATGTTATCTGTACATCGGGGAAGAAGAGGTGCACAGGTATCTGACTTGACATCGAATACCGCATGAAGAAAGTGAATGCTCAACAAACTTAAATCTGTGATATAACATCCCCTTGAAGGTAAAAGCTCCAGGGAAGAAAAAAACGAAGAATCTTGTGTCAAAGCCTGCTGAGTGATCCAACCGAAGGCAATGAAAATGGGGTTGGACACGTAGATTAAAGCCGTTACCTAGGGCCAGGGATATAGCTCAGCTGGTAGAGGGCCTGCCTTGCAACAAGGCCCTGGTTTTAATCCCTAGCACCACCCACACACCCACACATACACACGTACAAAGCTGTTATCTGAGTTCCAAATTCCACTTCAGACTCTTCATTACCATCACCATGCAATATCCACTGAGACTCACAGGGAGACCAATATCCTTAGGGTGGCATTTTCTGTTTGTCTTATTTTTTTACCCTCTATCAGAAAAAATTATTTTATGTGTTCATCCCTAAAACACAATGGATATAGAGCTATCCTAGTCTCCTTGGCTCAGAGATATTTGGTTCAAATGAGCTACCAAGAGAAATCACGCTGTGTCACACAAGAGACCAACTCTTCTGAATGAACCTCAACAGAACATGTTGGAAGTGAAATAGAAAATGATTTATTAAAAATAGGAAAGGACTTACCTCTTTGAGAAATGAGTCTTTTCTGTGCTTGTCAAATTCCTGGCATGTAATTGTGTTGATGAGTACCAAATCCACTGAGTCATACAGTCCACAAATACAGCGTCGACTCTTTCATATTCTTCACTGGTTCATAGCTTGCCCTTCATTACACTCTTGAGATAATGTACCCAAATATCCACAGGATCATCAGAAAATTCAAATTTAGAGAATAAGGTAAAAAATGTCTACTTGATGAGATGCCCAGGCTTCAACACCATGGACAGGTTTCTCTGGGTTAGTGTGTACGTGGATTGTCCCCTCTTCCTCCTTCCCTTCAGTAAACTTTTAGAAGAGCAATTTTAACTTCTGGCTTCATTTTCCCACACATTTCTGAAATTTTACATGGAATCTCTTTGCCATTGTATAGAAATGCTATCTCAGATGGTTTTTGTGTTTCATTCATTGCGTAGGTCAGAGATTTCTCAGTTTGACATTCTCCTTCTGAAACTATTGCTTTCTTGAACACTCATGATATTGTTCCTACGTGAACCTCTTTATACGTTTGAAGTTATTTCTTCTCCATTTCTCTCAATGTGACTTCTTCCTTTGTTTGTCATTCTATCTTCTCCCTCCTTCTCTCTGCCCCCTCCTTTACTCTCTCATTTTGTCATATCATCTGCCCTCAATGTGTTTATTATTACTGCTATATAGGTAAAACCAGGATTCTCAATCTAAAATTGTCCCTCTCTGTAGGCCTGCTTGTCCAACCACATTCGCATTGCCTCGGTTAGATCACTCAGCAGTCTCTGACACAAGATCTGTCATTTTTTCTTTACTGGAGCTTACCCCTTCAAGAGGACATTATGTCACAGAGCTAAGAAATCTCCAACTGTTGTGTTGAGTCCACCATGGTCAGGGAATGAGGAAGAGGGCTTTTCTTTACCTGTGTGTACACAGGATACACGCAGACCGCAGGAGTCCAACTCTCTTGGAAGATATGCTATTTACAGTTGTTAAACCCAAGACTGTGTCCATAAAAATGGCAGCGTACTATGCTTCAAACCATCAACTTTCTCATTCCTTGTTTGTTCAGTCCATGATTATCAAGTGATTAGTCGTTTCATTAATTGAAAAGATCAATCATCATTGCTTGGGCCATCCAAAAACTTTTTTGCATTTCTTGTTACATTATCACATGTAATAATAGTTGCCATTGTTAAAGTTATTTATATTAATGTGATGTGTCTCCACAATGTTATATATCAAGGATATCAAATTTTTAGGATAGGCATATCCTTTGTCTATATATCCTTTGTAGCAAATAGGTGCCTGTAGCTAATAAAAAGATACTTTTCAAACCTAATTGGAAGTTTGCAAGATATTTGATAGTGATGTTCATCAGTAACTTGTGGGATATACAACCTGACACATTAACTCTGAATAAGAAAGGTGTCAAAGATCATAGGATTTGTTCTGACTCTTTAATTGTTTTTCTGTCATGGTATCTATGTATTCAAGAAAAACAATTCAAATTATGTTTGGAGAAATTTGTGTTTATTTCCACAAGACTGAGCAGAATGCTTACATGATCAAACTTTTTTTTTCATAATGACTTAAAAGTAAGTTAGTAAGTTAGCATTGCAATGTAAAGGACCCAATTGTGTTGCTATGAAATCCAAATTTTGAAACCTTAGCCCTCAAAGTGATTATATTTGGGTAATAGGGTGTACAGACCTATATAATTATATAATTACCTCTAGAGAGGTAATGAAGGTTAAATGAGGTCATAAAGGTGGAACCTAAACATCAATGATCTTATATGAAGAGGAAGAGACACCAGAGATCTCTCTCCACATGAGCACAGCAGAAAGGTCTAATGAGGACACAGTAAGAAGGCACTGTCCACAAAACAAGGAGAGAGTCCTTACAAAAATCAAACCTGCTGGCTCCTTGATCGTGGACTTCCACTACTAGGCAGAACTGTGAGAAAATAATGTCTCTTGTTTCAACCATCCAGTCTGTGATTTTGTTTTTGTTTTTGTTTATTTTTTGTTTGTTTGTTTATAGCGGCCTGGGAGACTAATGCATGCATAATAGAATCCTAAAAGCAGAGATGCATATCGAACTTCTTAAAGAATGAACAGTATTCTTAAGTCAAGATTTGTTTATTAGTGGTTTATTCAGTGTTACTGTTTTCTGAATCTAACCAATATGTTCCTTGTAGAAAATCTGGAATAGAGCTATTAAAAAGAAAAACTGGGCCTAATTTGCCATTAAAATCTCTGAGACACAGGAAAATATCACATGCAGTTTTGAAAGCTTATAACCCAATCTAAGAATGTGAGAGAAAATTCCACTAATTGTTCATTCCACTGAAAGGAACCTCAAGGTGCAATTGGTGGTCTATCCACTCTGACTGTAACGATTGCAAAGAGAGCAAAGATCCCCCAGTTAGGCAGGAAGGAGCATTCATGCCCTCTCCTCTTGTCTCTGAGGGTAACTCCTCTAGCCACCTTGTCAGAGCTCCTTGTTTTAGCCAGCTTTGCATGGCTGTGACCAAAGCCTCAGTGAGAACAATGTACAGGAATTAAGGTTTATTTTGGGCTCACTCTTTCAGGGGTCTGAGTCCAGAGATGGCTAACTCCACTTCTCTAGACCCCAGGTGGGCTAGTACATCATGGAGGAAGGGCACAGAGGAGGAAAGCAGCTCAGGACCTGGCAACGAGGAAGTAGAGACAGCTCTGCTCAAAAGGGACAAAATATGAACCCAAAGGCACACTTTCAGTGAACCGTCTCCGCCAGCCACACCCTTACTGCCTACAGTTAGAGCCCAGTTAATCTCTAACAGTGGGTTGATCCTCTGATTAGACTACACCTCTCATAACGGAATCATTTCACCTCTGAAGATTCTTGCATTGCTTCACACATGAGCATTTGGGGTACCTCAGACCTATATCAAAACACCTTTATTCACTCTTTTCTTTGGGAAACACTTGCTCTCTTCTTCCATCCAGTTAGGCCTTATGGAGGCAACACCAACAGGGGAAGCCTGAGCTTTCCTTGTTCTTTCTTTGAAATAGGTCCATCTAATTCAGGTTAAAACAATAGCAATTCCACTTGGCTATAGGCCTCAATCCAAATTCTTCATTAACTTCCTTATTAAAGAAGTGAGTGGTAGTTTTAATAGGCCTGTGTCCCATCTCCCTTTTATTTGTTCATGAGTTGGGCAGAAAAAATAATATTGCTTTTTAACAGGCCCCTTAAAATACCCAGGGATACCTTTTGTCACTATTCTGATATAGTGGTTTTGTAAGAAACAACTCTATTATTGTCACCTTTCTTATCATGTTCACTGATGTCTCTCGATTTCCAAAATGCAAAATCAGAAACAAGAGATTTACTACTTGGGACAGGGGTGTAGATTTGCATGTGGCATGCAGCAGTGTAGTGTAGTGTATTCCATCTTGAGAAGAGTAGTAGGGAAGGAAAAGATTGAATTTTAACCAAGAAAATCTCCAGAGTGAAGAACTTTTAGTTGCTGTTCACTAGACTAGGAGATGAGAATATAGCCTCCTTTTGATTTGGGAATGGAATATGACTGACAAAACAGGCAAAAGTTGGAAGTCAGTGCAAGATACACCTTGGGTATAGCTGGGTAGCCGGGTCCTCTAGGTCTTGAAGAAACTACTTATTTTTCATTTGGCCAATGCTTGCTCTGGATAGATAGCACACTTTAAAAATGAGTACTATGTAAATTTTAAATAAATAGGCAATTGTGATAAAACATGAAATGTGAAATAATTGAGCAATGATTTGAGGCTCATTCAAATATGCTGAAGAATAAGGCAAAATGAATACTTTCATCAAGACTTGTGGATAATTTACCTCTGCAACTCATTTGTAAATGGAACCATATTTGATGCTTTTAATTATTAGCTATAATGCTCAGTCAGGCACATTTCTACCAGAGGACATTCTGTAAAAGAAGAACTTCAAATAATAAGAAAGAAAATGGTAATACAAGAAAATTTAAAAGATGCAGAATAGGAAATGACTTTGTTCTAATTTTATGTAAATAAAAAACAATAAAAGAGAAGTTTAGAAGTTTGTAAAATAGATATTGGGAAAAACCTAAAAATTGTGCCATTCATAGGCAAAATTTTAAAATATTTAAAAGAGAAGAAAATCAATGACAAAGTTTTCCCCAGGAAACTAAGTTTGAGAAGTAAGATTCTGAGCACAAAGATGCTAAATAAATAAATAAACAAAAGTCTCATATCATATTAAAGGATCACATTTGATCATATGCTTGGGAGATATGTGAGGTAAAGGCATAACAAAAATCGACAACTATAAAAACTAAAACTATTAAGGAAACTATTAATGAAGAGCTACTGCTAGAAAGAATTGAGCTATTGTCAGATATTTCTATTTCTTTCTATCTCTAAATATTAGTAGCCAAATGAATTAGAATTCAAAATTTGTCAGGAATATAAAAAAGCCAAAGAATGTTATATCAGGCAAGTTGACATTCAGACTTGAAAACAATAGAAAAAATTTCAAAAAATATACAAATATTCTGCAAAAAATAAATGGTAAAAATTACCTGAAAACTCATATCTTGCTTCAGCTGGACAGAGAAATCAAAATTGGAAAAATGTGTAAAGGAATATTTGTGGTTTTAAAGGACCTGTAGGTCTTCCCTTGCCACCATCTACAATAATTTTGTCTCTGAGAAAACTTAACCCTTTGCTTTTCTTTTGGCCATTTCAATACCATTTTTTTCTTATGGAGCAGGTTTACTCTTGATGGGTTTCATACAGTTTAAACCAATTAGCAATACTATTTCTTTCCATCATTTAACTATGACCAAATGTTTAGGATTCTGTGCCAAAAAATAATAATAATAATGTCAAATAAACCATCGCTTATGTCTGATTTTTCTCTCACTAAAGCAGGTAATATTGAGCTGCATATAGCACTTTTCATAATCGAGGACATGTAAAAATATTTTTCTACAATTATGAAAAACATTTGAATTAACAGAGTCATTTTTAAAACTCTGAAAATAAATAAACCATATGGGGTAAAACTCCGTTGTGATGTGCTATTTCACTGTATGTTTTGAGTGTCTACATATGCCAGCTGTTAGTCTAGATTTTAAGACTTTGAATAAAATAGATGTATCTGTAGGAGAAACTTTATAATCTAGTGGAGTATATAAACATACTAGCAATTGTAATAGAACATTGGGGGTAGTCACATGCGTTTTTAGAGAATCTGTCTCCTATGATTAATCTCTTGTAGGTTTTATTCCTTGTTGTCAAAATATCAGTATATGGAACCTGATTTAAACCATTTAAAATAGTTCAATGAAAAGTATAAGATACACTTTAAAAAGTTAATGGTAGTCATCTGGGTAGTGAAATTATAAGAAATTTTTCTTCTTTCCTTTCTCTTCTGTGCATGTTGTTCAAAATATTGAAACTGGGAATCAGAAAAATACATACATAGACATTTGTCTGTACCACGTTATCAAGATTAGAGGAAGCCAAAGAGAAGAAAGCTCATCATTGTTCTTCACCTTTTCAACCTCGAAGGTTTTTCCAAGTTCTCAAGATGATTATGTATCTCTTTAAAATGGGAAGGGAGTTTTAATTATATCTTAACAAAGAAAACATAAAATTAAAAATACTGATGTGTAATATGTGTATTTTATATTTTTCAATTGCAAATGATATTTGCATGTTTATTTTTTATAGTTAAAATATTTTACCGAGAATTTGTCAAATTTTGTCAGAGACACCAAGGTACAAGTTGAAGTAGTTCCATAATTTTTTCCACACGGACCTGCCATTGTTTACCATTTCCCTATTCTTAGACATGTGGCTGGTGAAGGCACTTTTCTATCATACAAATGACAAGCCCCTGAGAAGTCTGGGCCTCAATCTCACCTGGATCAGAATATTTCTTTATGTTGGAGGTACCAGACTCAGGATACTAGATTAAATGATGTGAGTTCTTAGCCCTTGATTGATACAACCAAGTAACCATCTATGAATGTTTTACATATTTACACCAGGGGAGTGCAGGCGAGCTCTGCTCTAGACTGTCGCATCATCCTGAGAACTAACAATCTCTCTTCACTGTGAGGTAGGGTTATTACCACCTTATATCTAGATTACAGATTGAAGGAGAGTGTGCTTTCACAGGGCTTAACCCAGCACTGAGCAAAGCAGAGGAGCAACCACTGCTGTCTTCCCCCACCCTCTTCTGGAAGATAACCACCTAGCTGCAACCTCTCTTTCTGTCCCAAATCACTTTTGTGATTGGCTTTTACCCAGTGCTCAGGGATGCCCTTTCAGCTCTGCTCTCTGGAGCTCTGCCTTCCCTTTTGCATTTCTTATTCCCAGCTACACTGCCTGTGTCTCATCTATATTAGAAAGGGCTTATCTTATTTCTCCACTCTATAAATAACACACTGCTGATAAGAATAATAATGAAAAATCATATTGCAACTGAGTAGAATCAGGGGGAAATAAAGGTAACATTGAGTGAACTTCAACTGGGATGAAAGGAGGCAGAGTAGATAATTTTTTCTCTACCCTGAGGTGATGAATGCCATCAAGCAATAAATACACGAGTCTCACACACACACACACAAGGTCATTGTGAACACACACACACACACACACACACACACAACAAGGACATTGTCAATACACAGAAATGAAAAGAAATCCAGAAGCAGTGAGAAAGCCAAATAGTGTACCAAAAATGAAAATAAAAACAGATCCTGACTTTTAAAAAAAAGTAGTAAAAATGGATGACATGGATTGCAGATAAAATGCAGAGAGTACAAGGGTCAGGGAAGATTTGAGTCCATTATGAGAGCATTTCAGGCTCAAAAAAGAAGACCAGGTCATTGAAAGAGCCAGTGATGCCAGCAGAAAGTGACCTTGGTAAGATATTGATGCCTGAATCCCAAGAAAACCAGACCTCAGGATGGGTACAAAGAAAATCAGAAAACATTGACAGTTAATGTTTAGAAGCAACCACCAACTCAGGTGAAGTAGGGGGCTGTGTATAACACTCTGTCTTACAGGCCAAATCAGAGTTTTAAAAAATAAACACAATTTTAATGGTGAGTCCAGCTTTGAGGTGTGTCCAGTCATGAATGGCTTGGACACTAGTTGTCCATTTGAGTGATATCATAAGTCTTCATGGTTGGCTTCTTCTTTGAAGGTCTCTCTACTTCTAATTGTGACTCTCTGATGGGTTTTCCAAAGCTAAACCTACACTTTCTGTGGCTCACCATGGCTGTGGAGTACCTGAGTTCCTAATTCTGACACCAAGATCTCTATCATATAGCGTCAACTCACTCTTCCAGAAGATTCTCCATATTCCCCATAAAAGTCTCAGCTCCAAAAGGTAGAAATTGGTCTCCTCATTTTACAGATGAAGTAGGAATCTTGATTCTCATCTTACCGTGGAGAAGTTATGAACTGTGCTCAAACCATGTGTGGTGGATGCCTGAGCCAGTCTTTGCAGCGGTCATCTGGTAAAACCTGTGCTTTAATGACTATGATGGTTCTTCCTTGATCTTTTACCCTGAATCTTGACCATTTATAATGGATTTACTTCTTGGTGGGTCCTTAAGCTCTCCACTACCACACTATGTTCAGAAATAGTCAATTCATTTTGAAATGAGTTTTCCCCTTGGGCTTTGGAGTCAGGGCTTAATTCCAATTTCAGTTTTGTCAATTTCTTGACACAGTTGCCAATGTCTTGGATAAATCCACAACAATGTCTGTGCCTCAGTTTCTAGAGGGAATGGAGTAAAAAGGGTATGGAGATGAATTTTTTCTGCCTACCTTCCAGGGTAGTTGAAAGAATTGGATTAGATATGCAGGGGGGCAATCTGTAACACAGACTGTGCCATATGAAGATTGAGAATCATCGTGATATCATTTTGCCATCATTGGTTTGTGTCACTTAATCTGTGTGGCACAGATCAAACCTATTCCTTATATTTTATTGCCCCTGTGAGGCACATACTATCACCAAAATGCCATGAGATCATATGATAGTCTTCCTGGTATATTTCTGAAGGGATTCAATCCTGGGTAGAATTAAAGTGTGAGGATTTTCTCACCTGATCCAAAGGGCAAATCTTTATGGTGGGGCCAAATATGACTTCATATTTTTCTTCATCATTAAGCTTTTTACCTTTATAAATTTGTGAAAAAAGAAGAATGCCAATAAACAGACCAAATAATGCTTCATGAAATGATTTTAGATCCTACAGAATCCTTCTGAAATACAGAGGACTGTATTTTCACTGATATATTACTTTACCAATTAAAAGAAAAAACAATTTAATCAGGCTTCATTATACTTTCCCAATTGTGAAGAAGCCAGAGGAAAATTTTTGAGTTTTTAAGGGATAACATGCTTTATCTCATCTAAGAAAAGTGGAAAATACCAGATTTTCCTTTGAAAAGTTTTGGTGGAAACTTAAGGCTTCAATTCTTTTCTACCCACCCCAAAACCTCAGGAAAACGAAATTTTACTTCTTGGAAACTGCTTTACATGGACCCCAGAAGATGGTTAGGTTATCTGGGAAGGAATCTGAAAAATAAATCTGTAATCAAACACTCTTGACAGTGATGTTTGGTCTTATTCTTGATTTTTTTTTTTTTTTTTTTTTTTTGGTGTGTGTGTGTATGTGAGTGTGTGTATGTGAGTATGTGTGTGTGTGTGTGTGTGTGTGTGTGTGTGTGTGTGTTCACAATTCCTGGTTTATTACAAGGGATATTCTAAAAGATAAAAATAAGCAACCAGATGAATACATACATAGAGGAAGGTCTGGAAGGGTCCTGAGCACAGGAATTTCTGTTCTCAGGGACTTGGGCTGTGCCACCCTCCTGGCATGTTTTGACTCAACTTTCTGAAAGTCCCTCCCCTTTACAGTTTATATAGTGTAATTTGAATTTATTTTCACATTTACCAATATGAAGCAGATGATATTAATCCTGCTTCTTTGGAGGACTAAATTAAGACTGAGAGAGTTGAATGGCATGCTGAAGAATCCAGAATTAAATGTCCCCAAACCTGAGCAAATAGTGTAAATGTTACAACCACGTTGTATGACGTGGTCCTTCTACACAGAGTATCTGATGCTCTCCGACTATGGGCCCTACAGATAAGATCAATGATTTCCTTTTGAAAACTTATTGAGGCTGCAGGAATCAACCAGCCACCCTTGTCTCCCAGGCAGTGAGGGGCACATCTGGGGATGCACCCAGGTTTTCTGCCTTCAGAGTCATCCACATGCATTTTGTTTCTGGAAATCAGGAAATGTCCCAAAGAGATCATGAGTGGAGTTTGTCTTTCCAGGTGGAAGCATGTCCCTGTGACTGGAGCAGAGCATTCATAGGGTTCCCAGCAAAAGAGTCATGTTAAATGGCACCTGGTATCCCTGGATGCCTATACTAGATGCCTTTTATCCCAAATGCTCTGGGACCCAAGGAGCTCACCTTTTGTCCAACAGACCTCAGAAATGCCTCTGCGGCTAAGGCCTGGGTCTAGTGCACAAGTTCTGCCACAAATGGAAGAATCTTTCTGCATGAATCAGGGTAGTAGCATAGCCACAGGAGAGCTGAGCTGGAACAGACATTCATAATAGAGGCCACAGCCAGCAAGGGGAACTTTTTGCAGGTTGGGTGGCCAAAATTTAGAAAAGCAATAAACTAATTTTCTGAGGAAGAGTGTCTGAAGTGAGGAGGAGGCACACTTGGTGTTTTATAATATGTGTTGCTGTTGAAAATAATGTGTTTTCTCTGGTTATCTTGCCGTACAGAGACATGATTTACAGCAACATTGTGAACTCTCCAATTTTATTTAGGAGATTCTCTGTAAATACCTTCGGATTTTTTATGTCCTTAGTCTAATAACCTTTTGAAGCCAAGATAAATTCCTTGATGTCCTAGGCATGTGTTTGGGGACATTTGTAATTATTTAAACTTGGGGGCTTGTATTCTTCATTTTCAAAGTGAGGCTGATAGGCATCTCTCAGTGCATCTTTAAGATCAACTGGGCTAATGTGTCTTGGGTGCTTGACTCAATGTGGATCCTGTTCTGGGCTGGAACCCTGCCACATGATCATAGTCAGTTGTTAGCAAGGAATGTAGTCTAGCTGCATACTAAGGAATAAAAAAGATGTCACAATTATTGCCCTCTAAAATTTGAAGAGACTTGACTATTTAAAAGATTTTAGTTTGGATCTTATGATTCAGTTGTTTTTGCTGTATTTTTTCTCCTTTCCAACAGTGGCATTTATGCTGAAAGGGAATTGGCAAGGAACAGAGGAAGATAAATCAAACTGAAAAAGATTCTGGAAATGGACTTTTTATCACCTTAATCTCTGTTTCCTGAGAAAAGGTGATGTACGTGCTCACACACACATTGGTATACACACATGCATATACACACATTGGTATGTATCATGCTCAGGACAAACCAAAATGTGCTAGTGCAAGAAATTTAGTGAACCTCCCAGTTCAAGTTCAAACTTAAATATGGTGACTCTAACCTTAACCTGAGAAAGAAAACTAAGTTTAGAAGACAAATTCATAATCAATAGGGCATTGAAGATGTATTTATGAATCATATGGACATTAAGGCTCATATCAAAGAATGGGTTCAAAACAGAGCAGTACACAAAATGTGTAACTGTCTATCAAATGCACTGCAGTCCATGTTACATGTGACTCTGCATCAGCCCCTCTGCCATGCAAAACACTCAGGTCTCTTCAAATGCACTGCATACAGCATGTGGCTCTCTCTACTCAATTCACAGCCAGCAATACAGAACTGTACTTAGGGGTTCACAAAGCTTCATACATAACTATCTAAGAAATGCAAAGCTGCTCAGCAAAGAACATGCATAATGTCCACCAAGCACACATCTTTATACAAAATACATAGAATGCAGGTTTTCTTGAAATAACCATTCTTAAAACGCATATTGGGAAGAACTGTAGAGCCTTCTCTGTTGTATCTGTGGCTGGGAATGGAGTGCATTAACTGGAAGCCGTGCATAGTATCAGTGATTGAGAAGCACGTATTCTTTAACTTTCAGTCTGTCCAGTGTGATTCTAAATGATTGTCTTCAACTTACGGATAAGAAAAAGCAGGCTCGGAGGGGTTTGGAATACTTGATAAAAATCACCCCTGGTACTGGGCAGCACTTTCATGAATTAAACCCAGGCCTGATTGTAGAGGCTGTTTTCTTTTCTTTTACACTGAGAGTCCTAATGAATAAACTGTAGGCATGAGAAAGGTCGGGGTGCAGGCCTGAGTCAGAAAAGTAGTAGATGTTTTTAAGAATCAGATCACAGTTCAACGTGGCTGATATGAAAAACCCATGAGAAAAAATCTAGTGGGGAACACAATTGTAAAAGTAGTTTGGAGTTCTTGGGGAGCCCTCTTAGGAATTCCTGAAGATTAGAGGAACCACACCTATTTTTGCTCAGGTTCTAGGGTACAATGTCAGAGGAATGCGAGTTTGAATTCTCACTCAGCAACTGTGTGGTCTCAGGTAAGCTGCTCAATTTCTCTCCACCTCAATTTCCTCCTCTAAAACACGATGCTAATAATGCCATCTGCAGAAGAAAGGATAAGTTGATGGAGCATTATTATTGCCATTATATATTAGGTGAAAATATCTCAACACAACCACTTGCAGAGCAACTCCAGAGCATAGAATCTGGAGTCAAGTGTGCTCTGTCCACTAATTTGTGGCTCTGTGATTATTCCCAGATGATTCATCTCTCTGTCCTCAATTGATACAATATAAAATGGGAATGAACATAAACCATGCTGTTGCAACTGCACAGGCTTGTGAAGGTCAAATAAAATCACAAGGTACAAGAGGCATTTTCTATGACATAAATTTTCATCATGTGACTTTATTTCACATGTAATGAGTTCTCATTTCCCTGGAACTGAGGAGTTTCCCTGGACATAGGACTTTCAGAGCTAGGGCTATAATAATCCCCAGAAAACTGGGACAGCGGGGCACCTTAATCTTCCCTAAGAAGTATCAGAGGCACTAAAGAGGCATTGAAAACAGTTGTGAACCAATTTTTGTACAGCTGAGAGGAAAAGTTGGCTTTCCCCATTCAAACAGGCATCACTGTGACTTGCTGGAACCTACCTCTGGGTGGCTCAGTACAGAACCTGGCTCACATCTGTCCTCACCTCCTCAGAGTCTGGGACGCTGGGAACATGGGGAGTGCTTAGATTGACATGGTGGATTGACAGTTCATGCCCCAAACAACAAGTGCCTTGAGAATGTCTCGCTCTAGAGCTCCCTGGAAGCTGCTGAAATAGCTCTTTCCATGACTCATGGATGACAGGCCCCAGGGGGTGTTTTCAAAGAAAGGATGTTCTAGGAGTGAAAGTTCTCCCATGTCCCTGATTCAAGATACAAATCTCTTTCACCATCTATTGTTCTGGGGCCTTTCTGTGTCCTTCAGGCTCTTGCCAGCTCAACAGACATGGAGGGGTCAGAAATCCTGCTCACCCTCTTCCCTGAGCTTCAGACAGTAGCACTGGGCAGCTGCTTAGACCCTCCATATTGCCCCTGATCCTGAGTCTACCTTTATCCATGGACTGAATGATCTCAACCTGCTGATTTTAATTTTTTATTCACTTGGCTTAAAATAAAGACAAAGCAGTAAAATAGGAATCATAGTAAAATGCAACAATACCCTGTTTTTCTCCTTCCTGTGTCTATGCCCAGCCCTCGGAAGTGCACAGCTCCTTAGTGATTTTATATTGCTCTTGCTGGCTTTGTCAATGTTAGATGCATCCTGCTGTGACTGAGGTTGGTCTGGCTCCTTTAACCCCCTCTACACTTCTCCCACTCCTTCCAGTTCTCAGTTTGTCTATTGATATTCTTTGTCACTTCATGAACACATCTGCAACTTCATTTCTGATTCATCAAATATAAATGTGTCCCTTGACTCTCTGCCTTTATGATAAGAATGCTAATGCCACCTTCCTTTCCTCCAGCCTGCTTCCTGCTTCTGCCTTCCAAATTTCATCTTTAGTTTTATGTTTTTCAAAGTCAGGGCTGCTGCATCCTAGTCTGTTACTACCTTCCTTGATTTGACTGTATGTGGATTCTAAATGTCAACAATGACTGACTGGCTTACATAATTCTAATTGTGGAAATATCATAAATACAGAATCAATAAATTGCATCCTTTCTTGATTATTACATCTTAACTTGCCTTGGTCATAGTTTGTTTGTCTTTCCTTAAGCCATTCATCTTTATTAGGCTCTAATTTTTGTTAATTAAATCTTCATTATATCTTATTTCTTCTGAGACTTCCTTATATCCTGGGTCTCCATTTTTATCTAAGTCCTGTACCCAAGCAGTACACTTAAGATTGTCTTTGCTATTCTACTGAGTTGGATATATCATCCTCAACTTTAGGTTCTTCTTTCTTGATTTTGTTCAGGTATATTTTCAGGTATTTTATCAAAATATTTTTTAAATACAGGAAATTCTAGAGTCCTTTCATGAATGAAAAATGCTGCTGCTGCTTCTTTTAAAAGCAAACAATAGTTTGGTCAGGTACTGAGCTGCCACCTCACTTCTGCATTTCATGTATGTCCAGAACCTCGTACCCACAGTCTTCTGGGGCTCCACTGCTCAGGCCTGTCAGCAGCAAACATTAATGTCCCACAGGTTAAGCCTGCTTTCTTTTAAAAGCACAGAGGATTTATCTTGGGGGAAAGCAGGAGAACTTTGGAATTCTTCATCTCTTTTCCCTAATCACATTAAAAGATGAATATTTTTGAAGTCCAAGCATCTTCCTATAAAGTTAAGTTCTATTCCTTTTATTTATTCTTGCTTTTGGTTTCTTAACCTTTGTGGGCATAATAATTACCCTGCATGGTAAATATGCAAATTTGTTGTGCTCATTAAAAGCCAACTTAAGGAGTTTTTAGAGGTAATACTTGATTAACAAATTATATTTGTTTAAAGTTGCATGTTTTTGTAACTAAATAGCTGAAATCAACGTGAGAATTATAAAACAAACGCATTTTATAATTTTACTTTTCAGAATTTTATTTTGCATTTTGAAGTGATATTAAAAATGGGAAAGCTTCTGAAAGTCAGTAGAGTATTATATTCAAAGAAATAGGTAGAATCTACAGTAGAATTCAAGAGAATTTTGGAGGCATGACTTTTAAAAAGTATTATTTATGTACTCTTGCTATGAGAAATTGGTGTCATTCTTGTTACTTTTTTAGGTGATGTTTTATTTTTGGTCTTTGTAAATTTCAAAGTGATACTCCAAGTGAGGATTTTTCCTGATTTTCCTTCATAATTACTTTTTAAAATTTTGTTCTTTTTAGTTATACATGACAGTAGAATCTATTTTGATATACTTATACGAGCATGGAATGTATCTTATTCTAATTAGGAACCCAGTCTTGTGGATATATATGATGTTGAGACTCACTGTGGTGCTTTAAGGGGAAACTTACTCTTTCTAATTTTTAATTATTTACTGATTTTTTTATTCTCACAATCATAATTTTGATATTGAATTTTTCCTGGATTTGGAATTGTCCTTTTATCTATATCTTTTGATTTTTTTCTGCTTTATAGGTGCAAAATATATCCTAATATTCTTGAGGATACTCATCAGACTTGTTTTTAAGTTCTGTTACCAAATGTCTTCTATTTTTCCTTAGGATTATACCCTTTTGCTTGTTTATCTTGATTTTCATATTCTGTGCTTATTTCAATTACCTATTGTTCCCCAACAAACTGACCCAGAACTTAGTGGTTTACAACAACTTATTATCTCTCACGTTTCTGTGCAGTTATTGGGTTCAGTTGGGCAGATTTTGCTTGGCGACTCTCATACTGTTGCAATTATGTAACTTTTGGGTCAGATAAAGTCTTTGCTTGTTTTGAAGTCTAATAGAACTTCTTCATTCAGATGTCATTCCTCTGCTAAGATGGCAGGAACCATTGGCGATCACCAGGAATTTATCTCCACGTAGACTCTTCACATGGCTACCTGAGTTCTCTCAGGTAGGACAGACTCTTAGAATAACTGTTCTTATGTGGCAAATGACTGACCCCAAAGTGAGTCCGTCAGGAGTTCCAACCAGAAACTTAGAGAATTCTTTGCAGTATCAGGATGCTGCTTCTGTAGCACTCTACTGGTCAAACAAGTCACTAAGGCCAGCCCATGTTAGAGGCGGGCTAACGTAGTCTCCACTTCTTGAATGAAGGATTAGTATGAGCTCACAAGAGGAAAGGTCCTCCCGGAGTCCATCTTGGACCCTCTCCACCACAGCGCTGTGGGGTTTCTGGTCTGTGGTCCCGTGTCCTGTCTACACTGAACAGTGAGCAGTAGAGAAAAGATGACTTGGAGCTCTGCGAGAGGGGTGTGGCCCTGTACAGTAGAAGTTCCCATTTTCGGAAGTCTTCTTGTCATTCCTAGGCACTGTGAGATTCTGGTTTGCTCTTCAGGTGCTGTGATTCTCCACAGAGCACTTGCTTAGATTTTTAAGAGAAATCTCTAATTTTATTTGTTGTGTCAGTTTGCTTGTTTGGCTAGGCTTCTGGATGTTCTGCACCAGGGAATGAGGCTCACAGGTCAGGCCACTGTCCTATACACAGATTTGAAGATTTTTTTTTTTCCAGACTCTTTCTTACTTTTGTTCTTCCTTAGACTTCTCAGTTCCAAGTCCCAAACTACCACGGCATTCTGTAAGATCCTCCATATTTGTTCCCTTATTCACTGCAGCTCCTAAGTAAATACTGAAACCAACACTTGGCCTTTGCTTCCCTGTTTCATCAGCCTCCATCCCTCCAGTGACCTTCCATTTCCCAGAGATTCTTTGAAATTTCTTTTCCATGGATTTCCCCAAATCTCATTATTCTTATTGCTCTATTCCTTTGCTAGACTTTTTGTGGTGCCTGTGGAAGGAGAGAGGAAGATATCATATAACAGAGGTGAATGGGACCCTGGAGCCCAAAGCCCGGCCCTGCTGTCGTCTGTGTCTGCCAGGCCGAGCTTCTGCTTCTGTGCCAATCCTACTGGCTCTCCGTCTAGGCTCCCCCTCCAAAACGGTGCTGGATTTGCTGTCATCCCAAGCCACACTCCACCCCCTCTCCACTCGTTCATCTTTGGGTGTTCCTGATGTCAGCAGTCACCAATGTCCACTACAATATCAGTGGTGTCTCACTTTTCCTCATTTGCTAAGTCTTAGCAAGTCTGTCTTCCAAATAACTTATTTTCTCTGATTCTATCTTTACCATTTCCATTCTTTTCAAACCATTTTCTCTCCTTGGTCTTTCAACTGATTGTGTCCCTCTGACCCCTAACCTAAACTTTTTCATTTGATCATAAACCTACTTCTAAATTTCAAAATTTGACTTGTCTCTGCATAAAAGCTTTAAAAAAAAATCTTGCCTTTTTTTTTTTTTTTTTTAGTACCAAATACTGGACCTGGCCTTCTGTTCTCTGGAGAATCTTAACCTTGTTCCTATCTGGTATCTCCTTCTTCCTCACTTTCTATTTTTTATCTGCTCTGTCCTTGCTGTGTGTCTCAACTGATAACAGAGAAAGATCTTTTTCTGTCTGATCTGTCACTCTTTCTTACAGTTGAGTTCAAGGTGCTTATACATGTTTCAATCCTGTGTATTCATATTTTGTTATAATATGATAATATGAATTTGGGGGAATTTTGGGAATTGGATTCAGGTGTGCTTAAGTAGTGAGACACACCCCTAGCTCCTTTTTATATTTTATTTAGAAACAAGGTCTCACTTAGTTGGTTAGGGCCTTGCTAAGTTGCTGAGGCTGGCTTTGAACTTGTGATCCTCCTGCCTCAGCCTCCAGAGTAGCTGGGACTACAGGCATGTGCCATGGGGCCAGGCTTGATCATGAGTTTTGCCTTGTCATTAGAATTTCCTCCAAAATTGTATTTAATGCTTGTTCAGTTCTATTCACATAACTTTCTTTAATAAGATGAATTTTATTGCCATGTTCTTGTGAAGGAATCATTTTTGACATGAATATGTAAATAAACTTCTGTTTTTGTATGTTCATAGTGGAAACTATACACCAATAATTTTTACTGTTTTTTCTTCCTTGTCTTAGTAATTTTGTTTCCTGTTGTTGAGAGCATAGTTCAAAAGATTTTTTTCCCCTCAAGAATGGGCCCAAGGGCCATCTTCTAATGCCTTCCTATAGAAGATTGATTTTCTCTGCTTCTTTCATAAAAGACTACTTGTCAAGATGAGAGATTGCCACTTTCCCTACAAATCCACCAGATGTTGTTGTGTTGGTTTCTGTTTTCTACTGTTGTAGACGATAAGTCTGAAATGTTGATTCTATTTCTCTGAAAATAACCTACATTTATCTGCCTGGAAGGCCATAGCATGTTTTGTTATTTTAATATGACCAGAAACTGGTCCATTCATTGAATTTCCTTAGAACATATTGATCTTTTACCTTTCTATTGTCAAATGTTCTTTTTCTAGGTAATTTTCTTGTCAACCCCAATGCTTCTTCCATCATTAAAATAATATTTTTTTTCTTGGTCACATTCCTATTATTTCTTCTCCAAACTCCTAATTTTTTGGCATAATTTTTATTGCTTTATGCTTCTGTTCTGTTCTGGGAGACCATTTCAGTTTTTACTGCACAAGATTAATGCAATATTATGCAATGCCAGTTTTGTTCCTGCCTGTATCCAAGGTAGACTTAATTTTGTAATGGGTGTTGCGCTCATGTTTTTATCTACTACGGATCTCTTTCACTATTCTTGATTAGCTCTTCTTCTCACCATTTCTTCCGAGTCCAGTTTTTTCTGACACTCAAAACTGAGCCTGAAAAGCCACCAGGGTTTTCCTCTTCTCCTCCCCTAAGCACAGCGTTCTGCTAGGCTCACAGTGGTGACATTGCAGTGTGAAAGTCACAGGAATACGGACTTTAATTACAGGAAAATTTCATATGGGGTTCCCTTGGGGAATAGATTTCCATTATAATTAGTGATATTTGGGAGATAAGAATTCAAATTCAAATCAGCTTCTTCATCCATGAGATGTGGTATTGAGGAGGTTTTTGCCAATGATAATGCTTCACAGAAGGTACAAATGAATTTTCAAGATTGAGGAAAACAAATTAGGAATTATAAGAAGGATTAGTGAGAAACAAGAGAAAAGGTAGATAAAGCCAGTGGAAGAAAATAAACCATTTTTGCCTATAATTTTGGTGGAGGATAAAATGAGAAAAAGTGTCTACTGAACTCTAACCACTTGCCATTTTCCCAGCAAGGGGCACCTGAGCCCAGGTTTCTGACCCTCATGCCAGGAACTGTGACCAAGTTTTGATGAATGGAGGGTCATTTTGTATGTGATGATCAAAGTGGGTTTTAATACAGAAGGTGGTCTAATAGCATCTCTACTGGTCTCAGTTTTGTCTCCCCAAATATGTATAATAACTTTGTTTTAAAGTGATAAAATGGTGTCACTTCAGCCTCCTCCTCTTACTTTGCCTCTCAGCTTCACTTGCACCTGCTGCCTGTACCTTCTACAGAAAGACATCTCAGCCCTTCAGCCCCTTCCTTCTAGGTGGTTCTAAGGAACTGCCATTTTTTTCTCCCCTTCTCTGCCTTCTTGCTTATTTTCTCTTTGTCAACTTTACCAATCGCCTGTCAATATGAAGTTTTAGGCACTCTCTGTTGTTCACCCAAACTCCCTTAGTAATCTTTCCATCCTTCAGCCTCAGTTATACTAAAAGACTGAATTGTCTATTGAGTTAAGAAAACCAGAAATCCAGGTAACATTCTGATAAAGTCTTTTCTCTCTGTTATAGAAAAGCCATCACCAAGTACTGTCCAATTTTCCTCTTAATATGGCATAAATCATGTCTCTAGTCCAACTTAACTACCACCTATCACCAACAGCCAACACGGCTTACCCCCATATAGCTGCTCCTGCATTCCAGCTGTAGCAAGTGACCTTTACAAAACATACATCTGTCGGGCCTTTACCAGTTAAAGATTTTCAGATATTTAGCTCAGAAGATAAAGACAGGCTTCTTGGTATCACTCATAAGGCCATGCCTACCTCCTCAGAGTCATCTGCTGCATCTGCAGCCACCCACAACTCTGGCATTCTCTCCGATCTCCCTACTTACCTTGCTGACCCCAACATGAAGCATTCGTGTAGTTCATTCTCAACTCCTCTGGTTTCCCTACATAGATCTTCTCTTTCAGAGTTCAGATCATTGCTTTCTTGAGGAGCGTTGGCAGACCCGCTGGATGAGGCCAGAATCTCACAGTCCATAGCCTGTTTCATGGCACTTGGTCCACTCAAAATATCCTGCTTGCTGATGTGATCAACTCAGTTTCTACACCCTTCGTCCATAAGGTGCAGGACCATGCTACCATTTTGTTCTCTCAGACATCATCCTTGTGCTTAAACTCATAGCAGAAACTCAAAGATATTTATTGGAAAAATAAGTGAATGAATAATCTGACTAAATTAAATTTAGCCCATGTTCTCACAGGTTAACTCCAGAGCTTCTCATCTCACATTATGGCTGGGGAAAGTTGGCCACGTATTACACTCTGGTGGAGGCCAGTAAAAACTGGCTCTGTGTTTCTATAGAAGCAGAAAGACTACTGCGTGTGTTTCTCTGTACTTCTCCCTAAGGAACTAACATTTTAAATATTTTCTATCAGACTTCAGGCCTATTGCTGGACAATTTTATATATGTTCTGTTACTTATTATTGCTTATACTTATGATCTTTCCCAAAAGCAGTATTATAATCCTCATTTTACAGATAAGGAAGTAGAAACGCAGAGATTTTAAGAGTCTTGACCAAGGTCATGCAGGCTTTTCCAGTGGCTACAGATTGCAAGCCATTACCTGGAGCATGGCATTAGGCTGTTAGGTACAGAGACTGCAGCGAGTCTCATGTTTCTTCTGGCAACTGCCTCTTGCCAAAGCACAATCTATTTTACTGCCACTGAGAACAAGCCCCACAGCTAAGTCGTGATGCCTTCCCTAAGCCAAAGTGAGGACCTTACTGAAGATAGGCTAACCAAGCTCTTACTTTGACAGAGGGTACCTCCTTCTCCCCTCTGCTTTCTAGGTTCCCTCAATGTAAAAAGTATGATCACTGGTTATGTTATGATACAATGTTTTTCTGAAGACAGCTAACCCAAAGGAAAACACAAAAAGTTCAATTGGTATTATCCATTAAACAAGTCCCTAAAAATCGTGACATCATAAGCAGAAAGGTCCAGAAAGGAGTACACTTGTTTTGGCAAGGAACATGGCCACGGCAGAGCTTTGCTATCACAACCACGTCTGTAACGGAACTTGAGTAGAATCCCATCTATCAAGACCCACACTGGTGGTGACACCGCTATTTCTTTATCTCATGTCTTGTGAACAGTTCTCAAATGAGGCACCATATATTGAAAGATGGTACCTGAACCCAGTGTGGGAAGATGAAACTCTATAGCATAAGCCTACTGGTCTTTCAGAGTCAGGGACTGACAGGATATTACCAATTCATTTAGCAACTGATTTTTATTTTCACATGTGGAAGGAGGAATGAATTTAGAACTGGACATCAGTTTGGGTTTGTTTTGCCTCTATGCCCTATCAGAGACGAAGTATGTAACATTAAGCAATCAGTCAGTGAAAATCCAGAAGCAATGGCTTCCATCTCCTCAGGGATTAGGATGGGGGTCAGCATTTGAATGTGTGGAGTCCCTCTCCTATCCTATTCCTTGAAGTGCATGTAGTAGTCTGTGCAGTAGAAAATCATGATGGCAGTAATAATGATATATAACATTAATGTAACTAGTAACTATTAAATCCTGACTCTGGGCTGAGTTGCACTTCATCTCATTTGATCCTCCACACCGATTTGAGCTTGATAGCATTGCAATAGTGTTATGGTTTGGATGTGAGGTGTCCATCAAAAGTTCACATGTGAGACAATGCCAGTGAAATAGCTGACTAAAACAAATAGTCCTACTTTATCTGTGATTTTGCTTTCTTGTTGTTTCAGTTACCTGTGATCAACCACAGTTTGAAATTATTAAATGGGAAGTCCCAGGTATAAAAAAAACTCGTAAGTTTTAAGCAACTCTACTTATGCTATAAGAGTTTTATTTTATTAGTGGTTACTGTTAATCACTTACTATGCCTAATTTATAAATTGAACTTTCTCATGGGTATGTATGCACAGGAAAAAAACAGTGTCTATCTAACATTTGATATTATCTGTGGTTTTAGGTATGCATCTGGGGTCTTAGAAAAGAATCCCCTACAAATAAGAGGGACTACTCTAATTTCAGTTTGCAGATGAAGAAACTGAAGTTATAAAAATAAACTAATTTGCCCAGGGTCTCTTAGCCGCTGCCAGGGCTGGGACTCACTCCCTGCATGAGTACAGAGGTAGAGTCTCAGTTCCCTTCTTGAAAGTGAATGTAGGTCAAATAATGTATGCCTGGACATTTAAAATGCTTTTAATATAAAAAGAAACAGATTCTGCCTGAGCCCTGCACAGAGCCCTCGTGGTTTCTGTTCTGTTGGAGAGGGAATTTGCTGCACTAAACCTCCATGGACTCCTGGTGTTCTTCTGTCTGAAGAAGAAGATTAAGCCGCCAATTGAACATGACACAGTCAGAGGCTGAGACAGACAGGAAAGAACACCTTTATGCTTTTCCATACGTGAGTGTTATCCTGCCCAAGGACCCTTGTTTGTTATCCTGAGTTGTGCTTTGAGTGTCTGGACTCACAGAGCCCCTCTGCTCCCCTTCTCAAAATTTATCAAACACCTATTTCATTATGTTCTGTTGTGACTTAGCATCTGGACCAAGGAAAAGAAGCCTCCTGCAGCCACTTGGCAGGTATTTATTGACAGGCTTCTTTGTGTTCAGTCCTATTGAGTTGCATCACCTGCGATCCACCAGGGGCAGGTTTATCAGAGTCACAGTATCTCACATCATAATCTCCCTTCCTTTCTCTTGTCTGCAGGTCACTTGATGGGACCTCCATGCCGACACTTCATGCTTTCAGGATATTTACTTTTCTTATTTTTAAAATTAATTTTAAAAATTTGTTTTAATTAGTTATACATGACAGTAGAATGCATTTATGCATTTTCATAAATCATACATAAATGGCATAAAATTTCTCATTTTTCTGATCTCCTCAAGTAAATCCAGCTCTCACATCTTTTGTACAGCCACTCCTATGGTGGCACCTCAAGCTAAGTCAATACCCAGGACTGTTTAGCTTCTGAATGCTGAACATTAATTTTACAGTTTTGTTTTTTTTGTTTTTTTGTGGTGCTGGGGATTGAAGCCAGGGCCTTGTGCTTGCAAGGCAAGCTCTCTACCAACTGAGCTACATCCCCAGCCCTGAACTTTAATTTTAAACTCTTGACTCAATCACTGGGTCTTAACAACTTAATTTTCTATTATTTATTTATTTTTTGCTTTCCTCCATCCCCCACTTCTGTTCTTTAGCCTTTCTTTCCTACTTCTGTTCACCTATCAGGGCTTTTTAATCTCCCAGATTCCATGACTGAGCTGGACTTCATTTATGATAATTTAACTTTCTCTTTTAAAAATACATAACCTCAAATTCATGTCATCCCTGTCGTGTGCTACACCCACCCAGCAATACCCCAGTCTTCATTTTCCCTACACCACTTCTCCTTAAGGCTTGGTCAAGTGAAGGAAATACGAAGAGCGGCAGAGAGCATGATGGAGGCACCTCCATCAGCTTAGACCTCCGCTGCACCACCTGCGCCCGGGTCCTCTCTCCTCTTCATGGTCAGGCTCTGTTCCCAGACACCTATCCAGATCATCACCATTTTCGTGAGTCTTGACTCAGTGAATAACCCCCGATTCCATATAAAATGATCTTGTCCTTAATTAAAACCACCGAGTATCCTCTGCCTCCCTACCCCCCCCAGGTCCCTCAGTGACAATCACCCGTCTTTTCCATCTTCACTGCCCTCCCTCGAGCTCATGCATGGAGATGCTTCCCATGGTGCAACACTGGCCCCTCCGGTGGGCTGTCCATCACACACTCTTATATCCTCCAAGCCCTTCCTTCGTCAGTGCTGTTACCAAGAGCATTGTGTTATCCATAGATTACCTTCGAGTTGGTCTAGGGCATCTTCATCATGAGAGACTTAATCTCCTACTCCTTTTCAACAGAGTTCCCACTCCTAGTCTGGTGTGTTTACACTCATAGAACACAGTTTTCTCATTTTGTCCCCAAACTCCTGGATGGTGCATCAGACTTGCCCAAGAACCTGCTCCCTATGCTTTTTGCCACCAGCAAAATCTTACTTGGGGGATGGTTTCTTTAGCCCTGCTTGTGTCAAAACAACCAAGAAGCGAAAAATCAGTATCACTTTCTTTGAGAAATACCTGTCAGTTGGCTATTGATTTATAATGAACAACCCCAATCTTGAGTGACTTGAGTATTTATTTAACTCACAATTCTTCAGGTGGGTAATAATGGATGGAGACAACGAGGCAGCCCTTCTGGTATTGGTCAAGCTCTTTCGTGCACCTGTGGTCAGTTATGGGTATGCTCAAAGGCTTTGCTGATCTTGTCTGGGGCTTTCCACATGTCTCCCTGGGTAGTTGTACTGACTCAGCTCTGACCTTAATACCTCATTCTGCAGCAGATTAGCAGGAGATGATTCACATGACATCTGAGAATAGAAGCATGCAAAGCCTTTTGAGATTTGTCACAATGTCATTCCAATAGATTCTATTAGTTAAAATGAATAACAAGGGCAGCCTGGATTTGAGGGCTGGGGGATGGGTTTCACCTTTTGCTGGGAGTTACTAAATCTCATGGCAAGGATATAGATTCAAGGACTAGGGGAGATCCATGGGGCCATTTTTGCAAAACCTCAACCACATCCTTAGTTTCTATTAGTAGTTTCTTTGAACAAACCTCAATTTTGAGGGGAAACCGTGGCAAGAGGAAGTAAAGTATTATGCTTTTCTCTGTAGAGAATGTGTCTGGGGTCTTCAGCCTCCTTCTTGCATTCCAGTGAGTTGAACTGAAGTTCAGTGATATAAGGAAGGTAGAAATGCACCTTTCAGTAAACTCTGCAACTTGAAATTTCCCCCTAGCTTTGAACTCCACATATACATACTGAGTATCTATGATGTGCCAGAACCAGGGTATTGGAAAGGGGTGTTGAAATGGTGAGCCAGAGGAGGGCTAGGCAAGCCTTCACTGAGAAGGGAGGAGTCGTTCAAAACTGAAGGAAAAGAGAGCGAGAGAGCTAATTGTGGAGATGCCTGGCTGTCTGTGGATTTCTAGAAAGAAGGCTAGGAAGCAGGAGATTCATCCAGCATGTTGAGGGTAACAGGAAAGCTGGCATGGTGGAAGTGCATTGAGCAAGGGAAAGACGGAAGGGGAATTAGGTCAGAAACAGACGTAAGGAAATGGGAGCAAGTCCATGGGGGAAGGATCAGCAAATATTTCTGTATCTTGTGAGTTTGGTTCTGGGACAATGCCCCAATGGAGGAGATATGACACCCAATCTCACTTGGGCTCCTTTTATCAAGAGTGTGATACTCAGCTTTGCTATCTAAACTCTGCACCTTGATATTCCAGATGAGAAAGCAGGTGCCTAAATTGCATCTGCTCCACTCTGCTGTAAGAATTGTATATGATCATTTCTGTTCAGTGATGTCAAACTAATTAATAACTGATGCATAGCAGACTTTGAATAAATACAATTCATGGATGATTTTTCTATGCATTATTTTTCTGTTCCAGGGGAGGTATTCTCTGATCTGAATGGGGAGGGTATTTCTCTGTTCTCTACAGCCACCCTAGGGTCAGCAGTGTCCTTAGTTCACACTGCCTGGAGGATTATTGCTTGTTAATTCTAAACTTTTGCAAACTTGCTGTGAGGAAGGATCAAGCAATATCACAGGCGGGGCTGGGAGACTGCAGGGAGGATACCCTGTTGTGGATTACTCATGAGGTGCCGCATAATCAGGTTCTGCAGACAGAGATACTAGAAGCCAGCTCAATTAGAGAGCTGTGCAGTGAGCTCAGGACAGCTGGAGTTGATCTGCTCCTGGAAGTAGAGGATTCTTGGGCCCACTGGTCACCCACACAGAGACCTGGAAAGGGGTTGTTCAGGGCTGGGGAGGTGCTGGGGAAGTGGCAGCAGGAAGTGGAAATTTTTAATAGGAGAGAAAATAACTTGCTGAGCTCTCTTAATTTGAAAGTGGAATCTTTTCCAAGTTTTCTAATGGTGCAGTGAAGTAGTAAAACCAAACGATGTTGTGAACAAAATTGCATGTCCCTGCTTTTCCCTTGTCTCTTGTAAGAAGTTCCAGAGGCTTGAACAGGTCAGTAGAGTGTGACTTTAATTTTATAACTTCAGTACAATATTCCTTTTTAGATTTTCAAGGCCGTGTATACTCAATAAAATTCAGAATCATAAAAGAAAAAGAAATTTGCTCTTTTATCACAGAACCCATATACTGTAACTGTGACTATTTGGGTGTTTTTAAAATTTTATTTGTTTTTAATTTATTTTCTTTTATTTTTTTGTTCTAATTTTCGTACATTTGTTTCAACGTATTTTGCATGAATAATTGGTTATCCCCAAATTTATGAATAAATTTTCCCACAATCGTGTTTCTGCAGAGACACGTTTTATAGAGCTCTCCTCATAACAAATTGAGTCACCTGTTTGTTTTCTTGAATTTTTATATTTCATTGGATAATGACTTTTTTTTTTTCCCACAGAGATAAAGTCATTGTTTCAAGAGTTGCTTCCTTGCACAATAAATTGACACCAACAAAACTATGTGATAATGTATCAGAAATGTCAGCCAGGTTTAATAATCATTGCAAAACCCATGGTTCTAAGTATTTTTAAGCAACTTTATATATTAATACATGATGTCTTTGTACACATGTGTAAGCACACACACAGGTACGATAGGTAGAATTCACTACATATATGCAACTTTGTATTTCCCCCTTTGACATCCCAACTGCCAAATGACTTTTGTGTCACTAAGCCATTGCTCACTAGGTAAACCTCCATTGCCAGATATTACAAATGCTTCAGATTTTGGTCACTGTATATAGTGTTGTAATTCATATTGTTGGAAAAAATATTCACTGTATCTTTAGTATTTTCCTTAGCATGGAGAGGAATATTACTCAGCCATAAAGAATGATAAAATTATGGCATTTGCAGGCAAATGGATGAAATTGGAGAATATCATGCTAAGTGAGATAAGCCAATCTCAAAAAGCCAAAGGATGAATGATATTGCTAATAAGTGGATGATGACACATAATGTGGGGGAAGGAAGGGTTAGTGTTAGGGTTAGAGTTAGGGTTAGGGAGGGGGGCAAGTATGGAGGAAGGAAGCACTGTATAGAGGGAAAAGAGGGGTGGGAGGGGTGGGGGGAAGGGAAAAAATAGCAGAATGAATCAAACAACATTGCTCTATGTAAATTTATGATTACACAAATGGTATGCCTTTACGCCATGTACAAACAGAGAAACAGCATGTATCCCATTTGTTTACAATAAAAAAAATTAAAAAAAATAAATAAATAAAATAAATAAAATAAAAAGGTGTAACTATTTTAATAACATACTTAGATATAATGCTAGATTGTTAGAAAGATATGGAGATGTTTGGACAGAGATAAAGAGAGACAGAGTCATACAGAGAGATGTACATAGACAGTCAAATTACTTTTAAGAGCAGTTTTAAGAGCATGTCCCCGAACTCTTCCTGGGCTCATGGTAGACCTGTTCCAGGTCTCTTCTCCACCAACTCCAGTAGGCAGCAGTGATTTTTAAAACTACTTTGAGAACTTAACAGGGATAAGTTATTTCATCTTTCCTTTAAATTTATTTTTGTTGCACAGGAAAGTTTGAATATTATTCTTATTATGTTTATTAGCTATTTTTTTCTACAATGTTCTGTTCAAGTCCTTTTGCCATTGATATTCTTGACTTTAAGTGCTTTTCTAATTGATTTGTATGAGCCATTTGAACACTAAAGATATTTTTGTGTACTTTTATGGGAACTACTTTATGAGGTTGTTTCATTTTAATTTTGCACATGGCATTGTTGACATTTAAAATATGCTTGTGTGCAAATCCCTCACAAGTTCTCTCTGCAATTTCCCTTAGGATTTTCAAGACACTTTCATCTACAGATCATGAAGTCCTTGCCTCTATGTTTAAATACTTTTATGCAATATGTGTGGCATAGGAAGATGGGGTGGGGACTCAGGAGAAGAGGCTGAGGAGGAGCTAGAAACCTTTGTGTAAGGTAGAATTCAGCAATTATTAAAGAAGAGCAAGTGTTTGACGCGGGCTCCCTTTCTTTGAGGACGGGATGAGGTGATCCTTGTTTGTAAGTGACTCTCACTGCCCTAAACTCAATCCCTACCATCTTACTCCTGGATCATTGCCTCTACTTTCTAATTTCCCCTCTTTGCATCCAATCTTCTTCAACTACACTTCCTCCTGCACATTAAAGTCAAGGTAAGCTTTTTCAAACAAAGATCTGATCTTCTTATTCTTTAGTTAAAAATCCTCCCCATCAGTTTTAAGTGCAAAATCATAGCAGAGCATCCTGGGCCCGAATGCCTGGTCTCTGCCTGCCACTCGAATCTCCCCTGCTTCTCCTCATCTCTTCTTTACATGCTTATGCTATCAAGCTATTTAAGATACGGGGACTTTGCTCATGATGCTCCCTCTATGTTAAATCCTCTTTATTCTCTTAGCCCAAGCCAGGTAATATCTCTCCTGGGAAGCATTTCCTAAAGTACACCCTTTGCTAAGTGCCCACTTCTTGTTTGTAGAACTCTGGGTGGAACTGATTCTTTTTTGTTTTTACGAGTGCACTTAGCTGTACTTAATTGTGAGCTTTATTTTGACATCGTCACAATTGCACATGACACAATTCGCTCCAGTCTTTTTCCCTTTTCTCCTCTCCTTCCTTCGCCTGATCCCCTCCCACTACTGTACTGGTCTTCCTTCCATTTATTATCGATTTTTTGTTGATGCATTATAGTTATACGTAAAAGTAGAATTCATCGTGATATATTCATACATGCACATTGCGTATTTGATCAATTTTATTTTGCTGTTCCTTCCATTTTCCATCTCTCCCCCCTCCCCTCAATTCACTTCCTCTACTCCACTTTTCTGCCTTCCGTTTTCATGACACTACCTTTTTTATATCTTATTATCTGTATCTTCTCATATGAGAGAAAATATTTGACTATTGACTTGCTAAGTCTGGCTTATTTCACTTGGCATGATGTTCTTCAGTTCCATCACCTTACCAGCAAGTGACACAGTTTCATTTTTCATCATGACTGAGTGAAACTCCATTGTGTATATAGTCTACATTTTCTTTTACCCATTCTCCTGTTGACAGGCTTGTGGGCTGTTTCCATAACTTGGCTATCGTGAATTTCACTGTCATAAACATTGGTGTGGCTATGTCACTATAGTATGATTTTAATTATTTTGGATAAATACCAAGGAGTAGAATTGCTGGGTCATATGGAGGTTCTATTCCTAGTCTTTTGGGGAATCTCCACACTGCTTTCCAGAGTGGTTGTACATTGGAGTCCCATTAACCATTCCTGAGTGTACATTTTCCTGCACATACTTGTCAGCAATTATTTGTGGTTTTGATGATTACCATTCTAACTGGACTGAGATGAAATCCAAATATAGTTTTGGTTTATATTTTCTTGATTGTTAGGGATATTGAGCATTTTCTCTTATACTTGTTGTCCATTTGTGTTTCTTCTTTTGAGAGACGTCCATTGAGTTTTTGCCCATTTACTGATCGGATTATTTGTTTTGTTTGTTTGTTTTTTGTTGTTGATGTTGGTTTGGGGTTACATTTTTTGAGTTCATTATATATTCTGGATGTTAATCCCCTGTCGGAGGACTAGCTGGTAAAAATCTCTTCCCATTCTATAGTCTCTCTTCATGTTCTTAACTGTTTCCTTTGCTGTGCAGAAGTTTTTTGTTTCATGCATTCCTACTTGTTGACTCTTGGTTTTATTTCTTGTCCTTTAGTAGTCTTATTAAAGAAACCTAAGCCTGCACCAACATATTTGAATATTGGCCCTATGCTTTCTTCTAGCAATGACAATGTTTCTAGTCTAATTCCTAAGTCATTGATCCACTTTGGTTTGATTTTGTATGCAGAGTGAAAGGGATCTGTTTCAATTCTTCTATATATGGATATCCAGTTTTCTCAACATCATTTGTGAAAGAAGCTTTTTTTTTCTCCAACATATGGTTTGGTACCTTTGTCAAAGATCTTGACACATTTGACTGTGTCTTAACAGATGTGTCTCTATGTTTCCTATTCAATGAATGTGTGTCTTCTATGACAATACAATGCTGTTTTAGTTATTATCACTCTCTAGTATAATTTGAGATGAGGTATTGTGATGCCTCCAGAATTGCTTTTATTGCTTAGTGTTGCATTGGCTCTTCTGGTTCTTTGCTTCTTTCATAAGAATTTTAGGATATTTTTCTAGTTCGATGAAGAACTGTTCCTTAAGACATATTACACTGAAATTCAATTGCATGTATGTGTCCCTGTAAATATCTCCACATTGCTTATTTCCTCTTTAGTACCTCCAGTGCCTCATGCAGTCACTACACACTTTAGGTGCTCAATATTATGCAAGACTTAAAAGTCGCCATTCACTTAACTATCAGGAGCCTCATCAAGATCCTCAATAGCCACTTTCTTATTCAACCTCAACCTATTATTCTATCTTTGGTGAAATGAGACTATAAATCCTTACTGTAACTTCCCCCTTGAACAGAAGTGAAACTCAAAGTTGTAAATGTGAATAATTTTGTAAATTATGATGAATTCTATATGTGTGTTTGCAAGTGTGTGTACACACATGTGCTCATGTGAATCTCCATGTGTGTACTTATTGCTGATATAATTACTCTTACAGAAAGATGACATTATAAAAATCACAAGATTTTAGAATGTCACATGCACATGTACAGTGGACTGATGCTAGACTGCTGGTTTGCAAACTGTGTTTTCAGGTACCCTTCAGTTTCCTAGAGGTGCTTCATGGGTTCTTTCTGAAAGGGGTTGGAAAAGCAGAGGCAAATCAGTCAGGGTTTCCAGATCCCATATCAGCAGCAACTAGAGCAACTCCAGTTGT
Source organism: Sciurus vulgaris (assembly GCF_902686455.1). Lineage (NCBI taxonomy): Eukaryota > Metazoa > Chordata > Mammalia > Rodentia > Sciuridae > Sciurus > Sciurus vulgaris. The sequence continues at coordinate 136,262,261 of NC_136469.1, forward strand.
AACCATGTGATAACTATGTGATACACTGGAGTTTATATATACGTGTGTGTGTGTGTGTGTGCGTGTGTGTGTGTGTGTGTGTACATATGAGAACTCCGTAAACACACCGCAAATCACCAGCATCACTCCCAGGTCAGTGTTCTTTCCCCTACATGACAGCTTACCCCAGGATGCTCCCTCCTCTTCTATCCCAGGATATTTTCCATGCTTGCCTTTTTGGTGGAAGAGTTTTGCAGCTCAAGACCATGCTTCCACCATCTGAAAGCAGAGTGGATTCTGCTCAGGGCCAATTCTTTTGTGTGCTTATGTATTTCAGAGCAACCCTGAGCACAATCCCAAGACTTGTCATTCTACCATCCACACTTTCAAAGATTCCCAATCTTCCTGAGATATTCCAGGCACATGTCTTCTTGGCCAGCAGGCTATAAAATCTGCTCATTACCAAGGGTTTTAGCAAGAGCAATCTCTTCCAGTTTGGTGACTTGTTAATCAGCACATTTTCATGAATTGCTCACTAAGAGCTTGAGTCTAAAAGATGATGGGATTACATTTACAGTGCTCTGGAATTGCAGGAGATTGGTTTGCTGGATAAATGGGAAACCTGCCACAATTTGGAAGTCAGGGCAATGAATCAACAAACTAGCTGAGCATCTCTGACGTGCCAAGCCTGTTGGAGGTGCGGAGATCACAAAGCATGTTTGGTAGTGCTGCTGCCCATCAGAAACTCACATCCCAGCAGGAGCAAGATACAGAAGGACATAAACGCAAAGAACCCAAAGCACAGCATGCAATTAAAAAGGAAATATAAAGTGAGAGGACGAGGCACTTCCTCTGAATATTGTCAGGGCAGCTTGACAATAAAGATGGAGAATTAGTTTCAAAAATGAGCACTTATTTTATGGGATACAAGATAGAATGTCATTCCATCTATAGAAAATGACTTTCTAAAGACAGGAGAATTCTTTTTTTAAGCACCGTTCATTTTCAAATAACCAAGTAGGTGTCAGAAATTGAGTTTGTAACTGGGAACTAAAATCAGCCTATTGTCATACAAAGTAAGGTTCAGTGAGGAGTAAGTCAACAATCAAAAGGCTGTTACATTTTCTTTCCACTCATCCATTGATGGGAACTGAAGGACATTATGTTAGCAGAAATAAGGAGGACACAGAAAAAGTCCATGGGTTTTCTCCCATCTGTGCAGATTAAAATAAAGTCAATCAGAATTTCTGACAGTGATTGCAGAGGCTGGTGGAGAAGGAGGTAAGAAAACAGGTGTCCAAACACAATGGTGTAAAAGTAATGAGTTCTAGAGTTCTACAGGACAGTGGGTAAATCCTGATCACAGAATCTATTGTAGACTTTGTAAATAACTAGGAAAAGTGAACTCAAAGTCTCCAAACACAGAGCAATGATAAAGTGATGGAAACAGTACATATCATTATACATGTATTAAAATATCATACTGTAACCCATAAATATGTACAGTGATTACCTGTTTTTTTTTTATTTTTTAAAGAAGTTAAGGAGATGGATGGTAACTACTCTGATCTGATCATTACATTCTATATTCATGGATTGGCAATTTATGTGTCCCACCGATTTATAAATTAAAATAGCAACCAATAGAAATAGCTAAATAAAATGTGCATTAGTATACAGAAAAGGGAAGAAAAGGAATTTAATTTTTCAAAACAGAAGAGTCTTGTTAAAGTGTGAGAGTTCCAGCAAGCAAGGTGTCTGGGGAGGTGGCCATTGATCAGGAAATAGCGGTCTGCCCACACAAGGAGGCCAGAGGACACCATTGTGTTGATAGGGTGGACCTCCTGAGGGCTTCTCAGCTGGAGAGTGTTACATCTTTTTCTTGTGGTGAACTTTATCTGAAATAAGGAAGACTAGACTAGAAGTTTTCGGGGAAATCATATTGGGCTTCAGGCAGCAGTCACACTTTTGGCCTTCAATTGTGAGGCAAGGCAGAAAGTAAATTAAAATCTTTATGCCCTCCCCAAACAAATAAGTTAACCCTAAAACAAAATATCTTTTGTCAATTTTGAGCTTTGGCAACTGGATTCCAGAGACCAGAAAATACATAATGAACAGAAATTCATTCTCACAGTTCTAGGAACTCAGCATCCAAGACAAAGCACTAGAATCCAGGATGGACTTTTCTGCTGCAGCATCGCATGGTGGAAGGTAAAGCGGGGAGAGGGCAGGAGTGGGAGGCCTGCCCTGTATAGGACTACAGTGCCACCCTTGCAGGTAGAACCCGCATAGCCTGATCCCTTCTGAAATGCCCCACCTCTTCATACTGTTAGGACAGCAATGAAGCCTCAACCCGAGTTATGGAGAGGACAAATATTCAAATCACACTATCAAACAAAGCAAAATAACAAAAACAATCACAAAAGACACAAGGAGCTTAAAGCCATCAGGCGTGGAATCACATCTATAAACTTTGCACAGTGAAACTTTCCAGTAATGAATTCTATAAACTTGGTAGGACCTCTCCCCCTCTCCTCCTCCCACCTTGTTAAACAGGAGATTGGAGTTTTACAGGCTGGGCAGTAAATGTGAGTCCTGGCAAGTCTTGGTGCTTGCCCAAGAGTTTCAGCTGTCATTATTTCACAGTTAATAGATGAAGTTGGGCAGGAGAGGGAAAGAGAGGGAAGGATTTGATTTACGATTGCCCTTGTCCCAAAGTGTCCTTGACGATCTGTTTTAGGATGCTCCTCAAATCGCCACAAAAACATCTGCCAAACACTCTACTTGAGGGCAGAAACTCAGTTGGTTTTATGTGCTGCTGGATCAATGGCCTATTTCTCCAGACTGTAAAGTGGGTTTAGAGTTTGCTGGAAACTTAGGAAAGAAAAATAAGAAGCTCATTTGATGGATGGTTGCATAAAAGCCAACACCTGCTACTTGGATGATTTTTTTTTTTTTAAAGTCTAGTTAAGAGAAAATGTCAAGGGCTTTTCAAATTTGCATCAATTTAAATAAAGCCATTGTTCTATACCGTGCAAAAAAGTCAAAACACTTTGGGGAAAGTTAGAACAGAATCTTTTTCTTTGCAGAGATTGGCATAAAGCAAAACCTCAGAGATCTTAATCTGAACTAATCTTGTGAGAATTGCCCAAGCCCAAATTTGCCAATTAAAATCATGTTCCAGAAGATAAAGCATTTGCTGAATTAGAGTATATAATTTGATAGATAAGGGTGTTTCTTGCATTCATAAATATTTTATCAGAAAGTGGAAACATGCAAGCTTCTACTCCTGATAAAGCTATGAATATCAAGGAAAAGTGATTATTTAATATGATTTTCAAGAGAAATCATTTTGATGTAAAAATCCGTGTTCTCTGGTATATGTTCTAGTGAAAAGAAGGCTATACATCTTCAAACAAAAACAAGTTTTCAAAACATGAACAATGTGCTTACAAATGGGTTTAACATGAAAAGTTAAATTGGAAAATAAATGTTGCATGTATTTTTCCCTCTAAAATATAAATTTAAAATCTGACAAAAAGCTTTCTCAAGAATCCCTAACTGCTATTGCTTTGACCACGATGGTTCAAGCAGATCTGCAATGTCTTTAGTACTCAGAGATAAGCATCAAGAGGCATGGCCAAAAAAGTTCCATGAGCAATGCAGCTTAAACCTTTGTGAAGGTTTGAATGATGTGGACAGCCCTGAGGTACTCAGACCATAAGTGTGCTCTGCAGTGAGCAACAAGATTTTTACAGGAGTGAGACTTAGTGGGATGGGTATAAGTTCATGTAACTCAAAAAATGAATTTTTATTTTCTCATTTTAAATCATTGAATTTGCCCCTTAATAGTCCTACTAATTAACAATAGGACTATGAATATAAATGATATTACTTTTAAGTTATCATCAAAATGAGCAAGAGAAATATTGATAAAGTTTTCCAAAGCCTTTTTGGTGGGTTACCTGGTTATTCAACTCTAAAGACATAGGCTTTAAAGAAATCATCCAGAACCACACCTGGGTCACAGTGCTGGGCTGTGGAGCACCCACAGGAGGACTTGAAGGTTAAGTGCTTTACAATGACAGCTGGAGAGAGTTTGGAAGGCAGATGGTAGGAATGGAAGGAACTGCTTCCTGCTTTACTGCAGAACCCAGGAATGCTGTTGTCTTCCACACCCTGGAATGATAGACCACCAAAGGGCCACTCAGCAGTCCAGAGCCACTTGGTACTCCCAAGGGAGACCCCTTTCCTAACCCAAAACATCACTAACACTAAAATCATTGAGCGTCTTTCAGGTCCTAGGCACTATGCCGAAGGCAGTGACCTGATCATCCTCCTTGTGTGCACAAGGGTCCTGTGAGGTAGGTATCAGCAGGAGCTCTGTTACAATCAGGCAACTGAGGCACAGAGTAATTATCCCTGATAAGTGACAGAGCCAGAATTTTAACAGGCAGCATGACTTCACAGTCCTCATTTTTAATCACCATAACCTACTGACTTTCTAACATATATTGTGATATAAACTGATGTTTTGATTAGAATCTCTGAAGGCCAGAGTCAAGAGTGGCTTTATAAATTCTGTGATATTTTTCTTTTCTTTTGCTTTTTTTTTTCAAAACTTAAGCCTATTTTCTTGTATGCAGAATTCACAATTGCATGAAACACTAGATTAACCAGAACACGTAATATGTAATCTGCCTTCTTGTAATCTACTTGTAATATGATACAAGTACTGAATATCAGAAAGAGTTATTCCTTTTCATTTTTAACTCCAGTTTTGCTTCTGAAGTGATCACTTATTTTAGGTCTGATTTTCATGTTCAACTGCAGTGTGAGCCCTCTGTGGTGTGAGTCCTCTTCGTGCCCTGGATCCTCTATTTCCCTGACTGTACTTCCTAATAGTTTGCTTATCCTTCACCCTAATTTTCATCATCTATCCCCAATATTGAATATAGTGCCTGGCCTGTGGAACCAATTTTAATTTTAACTAAGTTAAAGAATTGCAGACTCTCAGTTTATGGGATGATGAATTGGCCTTAACAACCTTGGAGGGATATTATAAAACTTGAGACAATGCATTGGAAACTGTGCAGAATTAAAATGTGGTACAAAACAAGAGATTATTTCTCTGAAGATTATCTGGGATCTTTTTCATTTGTAAGTGAACTCAACTTATGAATCACCGCCAAGGAAAATGGAAATGATACTGTGAAAATTTTCTAAAGTTATTTAAAAAGCTTGATTACTCTATCCTTCATTCCAGTAAATCCTGCCCTGTTTATTAAAGGAAGAAACTTTTGGTTTCAGAAGTGCTGGTTGAAGCGAAATTTACAGAATTTACAAAATGAAAAGAAATAGAGATCTACAGATCTTTGTGAAGAAAGACCCAAACCTTGGCACTTTCTACCCTGTCATCTGACTTACTAGCCACAACAGATCACCCTCATGCTACTTGAACCTGCCACAAGGAAAGAAGGGGTGGTCTGCAGGTGAGGGGAATTAGTGGGTGAAGATTAGAATATCAGCTAATGAATGAAGGGGAGTCATGGGCATTGGGGTACCTCAGAAGAGCTGACAGGAGAAGAAAGCAAGGGAACCTAATAAAATCCTAGAACCAGGGACTTAAATGCTGTTAGATCAGTGTTGGCATTTCCTGAATCTTCTGCATATTCTCTCAATGCCCGCTTCATTCCATCTCACTACAGACAGGACCATAGACAGCTCCCAAGCACAGAGTGCTTTGTTGTCCAGTGTAACCATTTTGACAGAATCTTAGATGAAAAATCACTGGGAAACCTTAATTAGCCCAGTTGGGCCTTCTGTCTGCCTCTGCACCAATAAACTGAATCTGAGGAAACAGAACAGAACATTCTGCTGTGTAGAAGGAAAACTCAGAGATCACTGGACATGCGACTTCCACAACCTCAATGTGTTAGGACCAAATAGGGCCAGGGGAGTCTATGAAGCTTTTTTGCAGAGAAATAATTCCCCGATGAAAAACATGTTGAGGTCCCAAATGTCTCAAGAGTCACTTCTTTTTCCTTTATATATGGTCTTTATCCAAACATTTAGACTTCCGAAAATCTGGCTTCACTAGTATTTTTGTTGAGCCAGTAGGTAAAGGTCAAAGAAGTATTTCTATTTTACATGAGCACTAAATTCAGGGATGCCTGGTGTGGGCTCATAGAAGAAAAATTAACTATGCATTACATGTTATAGATGCACATTTCAGGTCACTGGATCAGAATGTTTGAGTTGTCTCTGGAACTTGGAGTTCACCAAGAAGCTCAGATGATTTTCATGAATAGCAAAGTTGAGCAACATTTGGTCAAGCAGGGTGACTGTCAAATATGCCTGTGGCACTAGCATTCTTTGTTGGTGATGGTATGCCATTGTTCTAATGTGGGACAGATGAAGCTGGACATCCAAGGAGTTAGACACCAGTCTGGAGCCTAAAAATCTCTGGACCCTGAGTCTGGAAGTTCTTTAAATTTTATACTCAGTGAGGTGGTTACATGTCAGTGTGCAGGTACATATCAGTGACTCTTTGTCCCATATTCTGAGGATAGACAAGGGTTTTACAAGTTTTTACTAGGAAAACAGAGATAGTATCTTTTGCATAATAACAAACTCTCTTTGAGACACAGTCTATCACACCTTTGTCTGCAAACCTGGCAGAAGAAGCTTCAGACCACAAAGTTCTCTGCCAAATTCCTGCTGATACTCTTTGTAAAATCTCGGTGACAAGAAGTATGATTATAGGGAGGGTCTTTGGGGAAGTTTAATTATGGCAAGGGTCTTTTTGTTTGGGGGTACCTGGTGTGTTTCAGTGTTGTCTTTATTGGAAGTAAATTTACTGCATGTGAAGGATCCTTAAAATATTCATAATCCTTACTCCTATTAATTTTGCTTCTGAAAATCTCTCCTAAGGAAATATTGTGAAATATAGAACAATGAAGCACTAAATATAGAGAATAATAATTACATTATATTATTCTCTATATTCTCATTTTATAAGACAAAAAATATATATCCTAAAGACATCAAGGTGAAAACAGTTATGTAAATTTTTTTGTCTACTTCATCGTAAGGTTATTCAGACACTGTAGATGTTTACACATAGTGTACAGTAACTTGACAAAATGCTTGTTATGGTTTGAATATGAGATGTCCCCCAAAACTCACCAAACACCATAGCAAGGTTCAGAAAGTGAAGTGATCAGATGAGATCTCTAAGCTAATCAGTGGATTTATCCATTTGAATAATAATATGAATGGATTAACTGGGTGATAACTGTAGGCAGGTAGGTGCTGCTGGAGGAGGAAGGTAGCTGGAGGCATACCTTTGGGTTTTATATGTTGTCCCTGGCACCTGGCTCTCTTTGGCTTCCTGGAAGTTGTAAATCAAACAGAGTTTCTGGGCTTCTACCATGATGACCTGCCTCACCTCAGACCCAGAGCAATGGAGCCAGCTAACCATGGACTAAACCTCTAAAGCTGTGAGCCCAAATAAACTTTACCTCCTCTAAATTTTCTTGTCAGGTATTTTTATTACAACGAAGAAAAACTGACAAACACAATGCTGAAATTATGATGTGAAATGAGGAAAAAGGTAGTGTATAAGCATAATCACAATTATGTATGCCAAAGTTAAAAAGCAGTTTTATACTAAAGAAAAGGCCAGAAGGAAATACAAGGAAATAATAATGATGGTTCACTAAATTATGAACATTTTTTCTTTCTCCCTGCTTTTATTTTTAAAATGCTGTACAATAAACAGACATAATTTTTGAAAAAAGATTTAAATAAAAATAGTATCCATTAAGTTAAATATAATTTTATCTCTCAAAAAAGAAATTTGGAAAAATAGAAGTGCCACTTCCTTCCAGCATCTGGGTATAGATATGTTATGAAAAACTACCTACCCCCTTATCAGGCTCCTATGATTACCTCTTCCTTATTTTCTGTGCCAGGTCTCCTGGATATCCTTCTCCTTGTTCTTACTCCTCTTTCTTGAGACTATAGTCCTATATAGCCTCCTGATAAATAAAGCTGGGTCCCCCAAACCCACTACCATAAGTTACAAATAGCGACCTGGGCAGGTGTAAGTATACCATCCTGTTTGCAACTTTCTCCGATGTCCTAGTGTCCTAGATCTGTTTAAAACAGCATGCACCTCTCTGTGGCTCATTCTAAGGGGGTAATAAGCCCCTGAAGAATAAGACCTTGGAAGTTGTTTCTTTCTGTGCATCTCTTTAGGTATAACCTTCAAGGTAATTTTTACCCTTCATTATCTGTCCTTCATATCCCCTTTCGCTTTTTCTATAATGCATTAGATTCTTTCCCTGAAGTCCCCAGGCCAGTGAGTTTTTGTGTCCTACCAACTGGGCATTTGTAACCTCACATTTTTAACGTCTGCAGACTATCGTGGATTTCTGCAAGTTGCCTCTGCAATTGTATCTATTTACTGCACATACCCCCATTCCCTGTTCTTATTTCCCTTCTTTTCCAAAAACAATGATTGGAGTGTTTTTGACTTCTGTCCTTCAACGAGTGTGTGTTCTCGGAGAGGATGGGTTTGTGTGGTGCATATCTAAGTTCTGTTCCCTGATCTCCTGCTGCAGTCTTTATGTTGTATCTTTCCCTTCTGCTCGGCATTCCTATGGACGGTGTGGTCATGTTTCTGTGGGCGCAGCTGGCCTGCAGTTTGAACTGCTGTCCTGTTGCGTGGTGCGCGGCTTACACAGTGTGTTTACCTTTCCTCCATTCAACTCCTGCATTGGCTTCAACCTGTCAGCTCCTTGTTTAAAAATATGCGTGGTAAGTGCTTATGCTTCTACTTTCCTTAACTGGTAGAAAAGAGAAAAGAAGCCAAACAATATACCACCTAAAAGTAGCAGGCAGTTTCCATCCTCTAACTAGAGCTAAATTAAGTTGAATCTTGGAACAAACTATTTCTTAGTTTTGGGAAAAAAGAAAAGGTAATGGGAATTTTAATTAGAAAGTTTTCACCCTTCCCAGGGGCTAGGGAAGAGAAACGGAGTTCAAATTAACCAGATTGTCTTTGAACCACAGGCTGCATTTGTACTAGTCATATTAAATGGATACTCTTTTTTTTTTTTTTTTAGCAAAACTTGGACTTTGGATACGAAGGGATATTTATTTCTGATTTCGGATTAAATGAAATGTGTGATTTCTCTTGTGCATTGTTTGTTCTTTGGCTTTGAGGAGTTCTTTACTGTTGCTATAGAGCTGATATCATGAAGATGTCAGCAAGGACCTGCATCCATGAATGTCATTCATCGCTCCTCATGATTTCTCTGAGGATTGCTATGTTCCATGCTCTACTGCAAGAACAGGGGCTAATACAGGTGATAACATAAAGGTCTGCTCTCATAAAATTTCTATCTCACCCTTCGAGAGTGATTGGGAAAAAAATAGTGCCCTTTTCTTAATTCCCCCTAAATATAGTTAGGCTGGGTTTTCCCTCTCTAGTATCATCATTTACAAATTCATTAATTATTAATATGCTAATTGCTTGAGTGGGGATAAATGACGTATAACATAAAACATCATACTTCAGGGAACATGATCTTTTAAATAAAGTATTTGTAAGAATGTATGGTGGTTGTGTTGATTAAATATGGTGAAGTAAAGCCATTTATATCCACTTTCCTCTATGAAAATAATTCCAGAGATAACAAAATAAAAGTGTAATCCCTCATTGGTAGCATAAGGGGATAGCTACAATTACAGATCATAAAACATAAAGAATGCATGAAATAGAGTATATGAAAATAGAGGACAGAAGTCTCCTCAAATTTATGGACAGATGTATATTTCTCTAAAATCAATGCCAGTGCAATGATACTTTAATTGTCACACAACATGAAGGTGTACAAGGGAGTAGAAGAGGATGTCATCCTCGGAGACCACAGTGAAGCTAGAGATGAGGCAGAAAGAAGAGGTGAGATTGGTCAACTTCTTCAGCAAAGGCATTGCTTGAAGTAACTACCCAAGAGCCATAGGAAGGAGAAAGGATAAGCAGATGACACCTAGAAACCACGTCTTCCAGAACTTCACTGTGAGCCCCGCAACCCCTTGGATGTCCAAACTGGAGAAACAGATGCCCTCAGGCCAAGGTCATTGGCTGAGAAGTGGGTGAACCCATTCGTCAAAGGGTAGCCTGCTGACTTCCTCTGTCCTTTGCGTTCGATCAACTTCCTCCCTCGCTGGGAGCAAATAACCATCTTCTCCAAGCTTCAGGTTCATATAAACAGAAAATAAGTGACTCAGAAGTTATGCACAGTCTCCTAAATTAAGATAATAATAATAAAGTGTACAAGAGGAAGGAAAACAGCTAGAGTTTATCACAATTAGTCCAGAAAATAGCCAAGCCACAGACACCAGAATTATCTGAACATCCAGTTTCCATGAAAAAAGAAAATCTCAAAGGATGAATTTTAGATATCAAAGGTAAAGGAAACTGACAATATAATAGAAGAAGTTTAAAAAGGAAATAAGAATAGATTGGAAAGAAATGGATGAGAAAAATAAAACTACCGCAGAGATGACAGTCACATTTGAAACAACATTAAAGCAATGCTAAGAAGGAAAAAAAAAACACTAAATAACATGACTGGAAACAGCCAGGGACAGGAAGTCAGGCTCAGAAAAAATCATATGCAGAACCTAACAAAAAGAAAGCAGCATAATTTTCTATAAAAGACTATGTGAAAGATAAGAATGGGATATAAAATAAATTTAGGAGTATGTTTCATACTGACGATTTATTTTCAATAAGGAGTAATTCAGAATAACCTGTACATTTTGCTATGGTGACCTTGTTAGCACCAAAGAACAAGACCCATGAGGTTGGATGAAAACTTTCAGGAAGAAAATGGACATTCCTTCTTCCCCTCATCCTGGGAAGCTGTATGTACTGAGTGAAGAGATGGGACCTGGACAGGTTGTCCTCAGAAGAGCATGAGGAAGCCCTGCTTCTCTTCTTCTCGGGGACCTCATGCTCTTGTATTAGAACCAACTACTGGGATATGAAGGACCCAAAGGCAGTGGGCTGTAAGAACACTGGATTCTCCGTAACTTGCTCACGGTAACCTGAGGATGCTAAACCCAGTCAGCTGGAGCGCTCATGTCAAATTCTTTTCTGTCCTTAAATCTGAACCCAGTCAAAGTAATGCTGAAGGCAGGTTTGAGAAGGTGGCCATATACAAGAAGAGAGTCTCCCAAAGAAGCCAACCCTGCCAACACTTGATCTTAGACTTCCTTCCCCCAGAACTGTAAGAAAATAGATGTCTATTTTCAAGCACATGGTCTGTAGGGTGTTGTTATGATGGTCCTGGAAAACTAATGAAATAACTGAAGAGGTCTTGCCATAATCGTTTTTCATTGTGCTTATATAAAAGAATACCTGAGACTGGGTAATTTATAAATAGCACAAATTTATTTTCTGATGTTCTAGAGACTGGGAAATCTGAGATTGAGGCACAGGCAGGTTTGGGGTCTGGGGACAGTCTGTTATCTGCTTCCAAGATGTCATCTTGAAAGCTGCTATTTGCAGAGTGGATTAATGCTGCTCCTTACCTGGCAAAAGAGCAGAAGGGGTGGGCTTCATCCTGAGAGTCTCCAGGATCTAATAACCTCTCATTAGGACCCACCTCCCAACATATGATTCTCAGAGGGGACAAAAGTATAGACTAGTAATGGTCATAGCAGAAAACATTTACAGACCGTTTACCACATTCTGTACAATGTCCTGTGCACATGCATCCATACTTAACCTTACCAGAGTTCTAAGAGAAAGATTCAAGGCACTAATATTGGCAAGATGCTTGGGAAAATTCATGCATTAGATGAGTGTTCAGCAGGTATGAAGGCCACGCCTGGTTTCCTAGCTACTCAGGAGGCTGACATGGGAGGATCACTTGAATTCATGAGTTGAAGATCAGGCTGGGCAACAGAGTGAGACCCTGTCCCCCAAAAGAAAAAGTTTTGCCAATTGATATTTTCTACATTTTTGAGGGACTCAGTCAGGCAAAGGCCTAGAAATGTCAAGTCACTTCTATACCTTTTCATGGGTGGTTATGTTAGCATCTCATCCCCTCCCACAAAGTCAGAGAGGACAAAGCAGTGATCAACAAGAGAGAAGAGCTGCATTCAACAGGATAGAGGTATTTTTAAAAAAATTTCTAAACATTTTTATTTCAAATATCTTTTCATTTCTTCCCCAAAAAGGCATGGGTCAGTACAGCAATCATAAACAAGGAGACACAAACACAGGAGTCAAATGTCTCCCATCCTGACACTTAAAAAAACTGGGAATTGTACATGGAGTTTCCAAAAGGGACCTGCAGCAGCTACTAATCTGCCTTTACAAGAGTCAAACGTGCCTCTTAATACAGTACATACAGATGCCCCATTCTGGAACTAATTGATAGGGACTTCCCAACACCCACCCCCTCTATCCTCAGAAAAATACCAAAATAAACCCAGAGTGCATTTATTTTGTTTACATTAAAACAGCTTTTCCTCTCCCCATCCCACCCTCAAACCCTCCTGCCCCTTTAAGATTGGCCTGCAAGTCTACTTTAACCATGTAGTCATTTTTTACAGTTTATGAAAATAAATTATACAGCAACTATTTTAATAAATGATGCCCAGAAAGGAGAGTAAAGGAGGAATACCAAATGGGAAGATGAAAGCCAGGCCACGCTTCAGCTTGTAGGGCAGGAGTGGCTTAAGAGGACAGCATGGCTGCAGGGTGGCTCTGCTTCTGATGAAAAGTCGGCAACCACCAGAGCACAGAGTGACACTTCTCTTCGTTCAAAAATGTACAGCAGTGGTGGTGCCCTGGGCAGTACCAGTTTGGCCACCCCAACAGCAGGCCTCTCCTGCCTGTCCCTCAAAGGAGCGCCAAGGATGGAGTCATCAGACCAGCCCCCTGCTCCATCTGAGCTGGCCGTGCATCTGAGGACGCAGCTCTGAGCACAGCTGGGTGTGCGCTGTGCGATCACCCTGGCTCTGATGAAGAGCATCCTGTTTTCCTCACACTCTATCTCAAGGAGCAAATACGATCGCAGTCCAGCTGCAACCCGACATCCGACATTCATGTCTTCCAGTCATGGCTGCCTCCCTTTTGCCTGCCCCTTGATCCTCCCTAGCATTCTGGAGGAGTGGGTAGGAGAGGGAGAGGGAGCAGTCTGAGGCACCCTCTAAGACCCTCCGAAGATGAAATAGGAGTCAAGGTATGTCGCACACTTGGCATGCAAGACTGGCTACCCAGGAGATAGATGAGGGTAGGAAAGGAAGGGAGAGGTATGGAAAGGACAGAAAAGGAGACAGGAAGAAACCAAGTGGCACTGACCAGGAAGGCCAAGCACCAGTGAAAAAGACAAAGATGGTATAAAATGTGCAAATTTAGAAAGGTCCTTCATGACTACCTGACTGATGTGATCCTACAATAGGTACAATCAGAAAAATGAGAAATTATATTCTGTTTTTGTATGATTTATCAAAATGCATAAATGCATTCTACTGTCATGTATAACTAATTCAAACAAATTTAAAAAATCAATAAAAAAGAAAGGTCCTTCTCTGACAGATTAGAGAATCAATATTTTAAATGCAACTTATTCCAGGGCCTCTCTCTGTAGTTCAACCTCATATCACTCCTCCCAAAACTTTGTTCTCCATTTGCTGAAGCCCTCCTGATGGTATCCTGATGGACATAGCAATGGACAGTGCAGTGTGGTAAGATGACTCTGAACCTCACACAAAACTGAGGGGTTATCCCTGGACACATACAAGGTGGCATGTTATGGGAGGACCCTAGGAGGTGACATTAAATTCTCCCATATAAACACACACTGGTTCTCAGTTGAACCCAAATGTTTGAGTAGTATGTCTTTCTGAATATCTCAATAAACAGACGGGTCATTTCTTCTGGTCTAAAAATGGGAGCATTAGCTCAGAATCTGTGGCTGAATACTAGTCTTCAGACATGAGCCCTTTAAGAAGTCAACCTTTTAGAGTGAAAAGAAAATAAGAATTCCCAACTGGGACTGTATAAAAAAAAATTCAGTCAAGAGCATGACCATTTGTTGAAGTCCAGGGTATCTGTCCTTGTTTGCAGTGGTAGAACCTTCTTGAGCTTGCCTGTTTCCTAGGCTAAGAGTTTCAGGAACTATCTTATTATTCGGTATTTTCTTCACTATGTTCATCTTTTCTTTCTCCTACAGGGATACTCACAACACAAGAAAGCACAAGGACGGGAAAAGAGAGAATGCATGACTCACATGTCAAGGTCAACACCACAGGTAGCTCATTTCTTTTCGGATTATGTGCAACATCCTTATCTCACACATTTGAAGATAAGACAGGAAAACAGGTACAAGCAAGGGACAATTAGGAAGATGGTCGCAAAACTGTGTGTAAATGTGTGCATCTTCTTAATTCCAGGAGCGTCCTCATGGCTGCCATGAGCCACCACCTGTTCTTGGCAGATGCCACCATCATTAATCTGTCAACACTTATCGATTTATTCTCTAGACCCTCAGCACTCCTAGCAGGAAAACAATATGTTTTCTCTGGTGACTACTTTTCTTTCTGTTTGATGCAACTGCCATTTTTATTTCCTCTGGAACTACCATTTTGTCTTTTTCCCCTTATGGTGAGGGTATTCAGGTATCCATATCCCAGTAGCAGGCACACCTCCAAACAGGTGGAGCAGGGTGGGGTGGGAGAGTATGGACATTTGTTCAAGGGTCTGCACTTCTCCCTCAGCCTGTAGACTATCTTATTTTATTTTCAAGAATGAATAAAGATTTATGAGTGTGTGTGTGTGTGTGTGTGTGTGCATGTGCCCACACAGTCATGTGCATGTGAAGGGAAATAGCTTTGAGAAGGACATAGAGATGCATAAAGGTGTCTGTTCCCTTATAGATACAAGACTTGCAGAAAGTATACGAAAGGACCTTTCAGAACTTGTACTACTCAGACTAACTGTGACAATTCAGAGTCCAAATAAGGAAAAGTAATGCAGAAAATAAAGGAGGGGACTTCTTTGTTATGTGAAAGTCACCAGGGCATGTGATGCTATTTGATCCTCAACATTTTTGCAGTTTTGGAGCTAATGTGATAGAAATTCATTAGTTTTCAAGAAATATTAAAAACTGACAAGGGGAAGAACTAGCACAGAATAGAAAGAGGAGGAATGGGGCATGTTTGCTCTTGAGCATACTTCAGAGGACCCTTGGCTGCCGAGAATATCTCTGGTTGAGTTTTGGTGCAGAAGCGAGGATAGGAAGAAAGAAGTGGAATTCCTGCAGCCAGCTTCTAATATTCAGGTATTAATGCTGATGCAATATTTTTTTATTTAATTCAGGCTGGAATGTGACTTTTGTGCTGTCCTTGTTGATGATGGTAGGTGCCTTTGTGTGTATTTTGTTATGTGCAGAGAATAAAATGATTGTGGTCTCATGTTTAGCCTTCAACCTTGTAATACTTTATATATCTCACCAGCACAAATGCCTGTCTCTTATCAGTGAAAAGATGAAGTTGAACTACTTTGTAAGTTTTGTTTATATGTCTTGAAAATAGCTGTTGAGCCCATGAAGATGAACCACTGAGATCAGAGGCATTTCTAAAATCACAGGTCTTGTGTTGCTTTATCTCCTAGTTAGAAGAAAAGGTGGGAAGATGTGTTTAAATAAGATTTACTTGATGTTTATATGTGCCATGCACTTAAGGAAAATACTTGGCACATAGTGACTCCTCTAAAACAACCATGACTGTGTGAGAAGATTTGACCTTGTAATTCACATTTGACAAATGAGGAAATTGAGTTACAGAGAGCTACACAGTGAGTGGGACTGGACCTTGAGCCAAGTACCCTTGCTTTAACGCTGTTGTTCTTAATTACTAAGGACCTCTCCATCTTTTCCTTGGCAAGCACATCAAACAACAGACATGAGGCACACTGGGGAAAAGGAAGGTGTTTCCCTGTAATAGGAGTCTATTTTCCTGGGACTTCAGCTGCTCCTGACCCTGTCCAGTGGCCTGGAGAATTGAGTGGTTGATTCTCTCAGTTTATGTTCAACCCATGGTGGATACTACAGTAGGAAACTGCACAAACCCTTATTATTTCTATGTAAAGAACATCACATCTTATTTCTTCTAAATCTACATTTGGTTCTTTGGTCTCCCATCCCTTCCAGGTACTTTTGCATACAAAAATTCTTAGCAGAAGCATTGGCAGAACTTTAAACAACAGAACAAAAAAGCTCAAGCCCATTAAATCTGCAGACATTGAACATATGACTGCAGCCTGTGGATACCTTGTTGGACCACACTAGATTCATCTCTCCCTTTCTGCATTGTGTAACTACACTATGCGCCTATGACTATTGACTCTAGATCTTAGGGAGGAGGAGGGTCCTGGGTAGCCTAGACTTCTCTGTTGATTACATCATACCTGTTCATTATTGGTGATGAATTTGGACATGACTGATTTCTCGTCTCCAGGAGAAGTTGTTAGAGGCTTTAACATTTCCCCTCACTTGTAGGGTAGAGCAACAGGGAAGGGGTTTCTGTCTCCCCCAGGAGATATACCAAGTTAAGGTGAGTATTAATGCTCCTGCCACCAGGTCATGGTTATGCATGAGCCCTCTTGTCACTAAATTGGCACTGTAAATGGCAGAGTGGAGAGACTGAAAGAGCCTGTACCACTCTCATCTCTGGCAGCTTACTGAATCAACCTACCCCAAATTTGAAGATACTGTGTACCCATACTCTGGTCGTTAAATTAGTTAGAGTTAAGTTTTTCATTTCTTGCAGCCAAAGTTGTCTGAACTGTTTAGCTGTCCTTTTGGAAGCCTCTGTGAATGTCTTTTCTCATCACTGAAATAGGGGCTCTTCATCATTTTATGCCATGTGTATTAGTCAGGTTTTTATTTCTATAACAAAATACAAGAGGCAGACTTTCCTTCTTTAGGAAGAAAAGCAATAGCTCACAGTTTTGGAAGTTCAAAGTTCAAAGTCAGGCAGCCTCACTGCTTTGGCCTCTGGTGTTCTGGTAAGGATGGTAGATGGCTTACATCAGTGCAGGAGTTTGTGTAGAAGCAAGAGGTCACATCTTTAATCAGGAAGTAGACAGAGAGGGAAGGGCCTGTCTTGTTCCTTTCATAACAACCAACACATCAGACAACCAAGTGATTGCACAAAAACTGTTTGAATCCCTTTGGAGGGCAGCACTTTCAAACATCCAAGGACCTCCCATTGGGCTCTGCCTTTTGCAGGTTCTTCCACCTTCCAACTCTACCATGCTGCAGACCAAGCTTTTATTGCATGAGCCCTGGGGGACACTCAATCCATAACTATTGATTCAAAACTATGACTTATTTTTTTTTTTTTTTTGACAGTAGGGATCGAACCCAGGGGCACTTAGCCACTGAACCACATCCCCCACTTCCCCAGCCATTTTTATTTTGGGCCAGGGAAAACTAGAATGTCACTGTTTTAGTCAGCTTTTACTCCACTGTGACCAAAATACCTGACAAGAGCAATGTAGTGAAGGAAGAGTTCGTTTGGGGTTCATGGTTTCAGAAGTCTCAGTCTATAGAAGGCCAACTCCATTGCTCTGGGCCCACATTGAGTCAGAACATCAAGGTGGAAGGGCATGGTGGAGGAAAGCAACTCAGAACATGGCAATAAGAAACCAAGAGACTGAGCTTCCCTCACCAGGAACAAAATATATACCACAATTACCCACCTTCTTCAGTCACATCCCACCTGCCTCCAGTGCCCACCATTTAATGAGATGAATGCACTAATTATGTTAAGACTCTCATAACCCATTCTTTTCACTTCTGAGTTTTTTGTACTGTCTTGCACATGAGCTTTTGGGGGACACCTCATGTCTAATCCATAACAGTCAGGGATGTGATGATGAGGCACAGGTGGGTCAGAGAGAGGCTCTGGATGCTACAGGCAGGGAAGGCAGAGTTAGGAAACAGTGGTGGCTACACATGCCCTGTTGGCTACCCCAGCCCTCCCAATTGTCCCCACAAACACAAACATACTGTGTAGAAACACTGTTGTCTCATCTTCAGGTGAGGAATAGAAAGCTCAGAGGTGAAGCCATGTGTCCGCGATACGAATCCAGTAACTGCTAGAGCTAGAATCAAAGATGGTCATTTCTGACCCTATGCCTCCTTTGTTACACCATTCCACCCACTGATTCCTGAGAAACTGCTCATCAAGAATGGCCATGCTGCACGATAGCTCAGATGGCCTCTGATTTCCACACTAGACCATAGAGGACCCAGAATAATGGATTTGACCTAACTGCCTTCAGACCCTCAGTGCCCGTTAAAGTGTCCATCTCAGAGCAGACACTTAATAGTTCTTTGTGGACTAAAAGAAAAGAGATTTGCCTCCTAAGAGAAGTCAGAAGTCATTTTTTTTTTTCATTTGTCCCATAGCACAAAATAGGGACTTAGTTGGCATATCCACAATCCCCCTTCTTGCATTGACCGTAATGTGAGCTGCCCTTGACCACTTTTTAGCAGACACTTACTTGTTCTCCAAAACACCTAGAACCAAAATATCCAGTGCAGCATTTGCAGATATTGGCAGAGAGGGATGTGAAGTCTGTACAGGACTTTCTTATGACAATGCCACCTCCCCTCCTCCCCTTCACTGCCAGCCCCAGGCAGGGTGCAGGAACAGAAGCCTGCCTTAGAGAAACTGGAAAGGTTAAAATCTGTGTTTCAGCAATGGGCTTTGTGCAATGTGGCTGCTAGGCTGTGGATTACACTGTTCCCTGACCTTTCTAGGATGGAGCATTCTTCACAGCTGTCATTGCGTCAGTGCACAAGCCCAGAAATATCATTAAGGGAGACATCTTGGCTGGGAACCCATGCCACATCTAGGGCAGGGGAACTGTGAGGGAGAGACGTGATCAGTACTTCAATCAGTGGAGCTTCAGTCAGACATGGATGCTGCTCAGAGACCGAGGGGTGAGGCTAGGGTGCAGGGAGGTTTGCCTTCCCCAATATCCTCACAGCACTGCTTTCCAACTGTTTCTGCATCTGTCCCCTCTCTAGTCTGCAAAGCTTTCAAAGGCAGGAGCCTGTCATGTTCCACTATCCCCACTGTAATCCCTGGCACACGGGAGAAGTTCTATACACTTCTACTGAAGTGAAAGGAATCAAAGTTGTTCAGAAATGGCTTTAAGGACAACACATACACCTTAGTTCTCAGCTCAGTTTATGTGATTATGGAGGCTGACAAGTTCAAGACCTGAAGTCTTCAAGCCAGAGACCCAGGAGAGCAGATGGCATAGCTCTACTCCAAGTCTGAAGAGGAGCTGAGACCCAGGAGAGCCAAAGTCGAAGTTCCAGTTTAAAGTGCAGTGTCAGACACACAGAGAGAGAACTCTTACTCAGCTTCCTATTCTATTTAGTCCCTCAGTAGACTTCCTCACATGGGAAAGGAGAATCTGCTTTATTCAGTCTTTCATTTCAATTATTATTGTCCTCTAGAAATATCCTCACCGCCCAGAGCAAGTTTAACCAAAGATTTGAACCAATATGACTTGAGTCAAGTTGACATGTGATATTAACCATCACAAGCACAGGGACAGGAGAAGACAGAGAGTAAAAGTAAAGCCTGTGTGTTGAGCCAGCCTCTGATGTAAGCAGCTGAGCAAATCTCCATAGGGATTCTCTGAGGAATCTTTCAGAATGTGCCCCATATTTTGATTTTCTTTTGAAGCATGGGAAGCTGGCACATCCATCCTTCCCTTCTGTCCATTCCAGGAAGGAACTATAACAACCTGTCCTCCCAAGCTGCACCTGCTCCTGGGCTCAGAAGCCCTGTGGAGCTTAAAGGAAACCCTATGAATAAAAACAGAGGTTTGTGCAGTAAGCTCACCTAGGGTGTCCACATCCCATCTTCAGTTTTCTGAGCATGTGGAGCATTACAGTTCTGTAAGAGCTTCAGGTTTAGCAAAGCACTTTCTTACTTAGTAGGTAAGCATGGTCTCCCTTCCTGCCTCCTGGGGAAGATATGAATTGCTCTGCAGGGCTGGGGTCTGTCCAGGGTTGTTTGGGTGGCAGAAGGGCTGGAGACAGAACTTTAATCTTTGGACTTTCTATCCAACTCTGCTTCACCAGCTTGAGAATCTTTCTGTCTCCTCTCCTTACTCTTAGGATTCTTAGAAGGAGAAAAGTAAACCACTGAAGGAAACATTAGAGTAGCCACAGGTTAGATTGGCAGGAAGTTATATAAATCACAGGATTTATTTAGGTCATAGGAGAGAGGCAGGTGTGCAAGGAAGAGTCCTCTTCTGGAAGTCTAGACAATTAAATTCTAATTTGAGCACTACCATTAGCAACCATGAGACCTTCTTTCCCTTTCTAAGTAGAGAGACCCTGACTTGCAATGATTTGATTTAGAATTTTTGAACTTCATGATAGAACAAAGTGAAATTATTTAATAGATAGTTAGTTTTGAATTCTGATCTTTTCTCTGGCTGGTGATAAGTGGTATAAACCCCACTCACTGACTGCAGCTCCCAGTCAGCCAGACCAACACAAGCAGAAACAGCAGATGCTGCTCAGTTGATAAAGGAGGCAGCTCAATAGGCAAGGTATATTAAAGACATTTTTTGACTCATGATATTCTCAAGGAATGATGGGTTTATCAATGTGTAACTCTATTGTAAGTCAAGGAGTATCTGTTTTCCATTTTATTCCTCTATCAAATAAGAAAGTCCCACTAGATAAGTTGCAGGGAGGGGGAAATTATCAACTGGGCTGAAAAACTATCCATTATTATAGTAGAACTAGTGTGTTGAAAGAATGTTTTAAAGTCACAGAGATCTGGGGCCATCCTGCTTAATGAGTGATATTGAGCAACTGACCTGGCTTTTCTGAAGTTTGAGTCACTGTATTCTAAGTGAGTTTAATATTGACCTTATAGCATAAGTAAGAGATTAGTGATTATATATGTGCAGTTACCATGTCATTGCTTTAGACAAAGAAAACACAAATTAATAGTTTTTATAATCACTATTTTTATTTTGATAATATGTCCAATAAGCTAATTTGCATACAAATTCTTTTGAGCTTTATGTCTCTTTATATCATAAAGTAGATTTGTCACTGCATCATCTCTGTTGTAAGCATTGAGAAGGTGTAAATATTCTGTATTTTCTACAAAAATACAGCATTCTGCACTTGGCATTTAATAACTAGTAGTGTCATGAATACCAACACTTGGTCTTTTGCACACACTCAAAAAATATTAGTTTGGATTATTGATAATGACCCTTTCATTCTGTTTCATTTAGTATGAACATTTCTTCTAAATGTATGGATATTAAAAACATGACTGATATGTGCCAGAATACTACTAGTTGTTTTAAATATACTATGATCTTAAAATACTCAATAAAAGGCCATTCTATCTGGGATACAGGGAATTAAGGAGTCATATTGGGCTCCCTTAAGATTTTAAGAATGATGGTTATTACCCACAGCTCCACCTAATGATGCACAAATTAGTGGCTGAAAGTTAAATGATAAAAGAATGAAAAAAATGAGGAATTAGAGAGTATTAGACATAGTCCTTTTATTTTTATTTTTTTCCTCATAATTTAGGATCTTAATTTCTTCTGCAATATAAGAGAAAGAAATTCAAGGGTAAAGAACATGACAATCTGATGAAAAGTCCTTTGGGCTTTTCATAAAACCCTACCCCATCAGGATACTGAGAAGATTACCATCGCATCTTGGCCTATGGTGCAAAGTAAATTCTTGTTTTGTCTGTATTCTCTTGGAGACCTCAGCAATTTTCTTCTTTGAATTTACTTGGTTGTTTGATGAAAATAATGTCCTTTCCAAACATTTTCAATTTACCTCCACAGAGGATGATTCAGCCCCCAAATAGAATAATGTGGATTGATTATCAAAGGCTTTGAATTCTTTCCACTACCAATGTCGCCAAGAGTCATGGTTGCTGCAGAGACCAAGGGGAAGGGACATGAGCAAACAGAAGAACAGAAAGGGGAACCCGTGTGAATGTGGAAAGACTGCAAGATCATAAAGTTGGAGATGCCACCTGTGCAGTGGCCATGAGTTTTAGCAGTTATAAAGGCCCTGAAACAAGAACTTCTCCCCCTGTGAATAAACAAAGTAGGAGAAATCCTGGCTTTTGAGCTGTATTTGTGAGCTTGAAAGTCACTACTATCCCAGACTGGTTGAACAATCTTGAACAAATTAAATCAGCTCTCTGGACCTTAGTTTCTTCTTCTGTTAATGGTGGATTATCAGGGGAGTAGTGAAGATGCACCGTGAAGAAAATGAAACTGAGTCATTGTTGGAGAAACTAGGGCAATCCAGCACAGTCTTCTGAATCTCTTCTCCAGTCTGTGTTCCTTCTGATGGTTCGTTCAATCCCCAGCACCGAAAAAAAAAAAAAAAAAAAAAGTATGAAAATAAACAACATTTAACTTGGCATGGCACAAAGATGGAAAGATTTTGATCACGAGGCAATCTTAGAAAAGTAGTGTGGTTTTCATATTAAGAAAAATCAAGGTTTGGAAAAGCTATTGCAATGCTACTAGCAATTCGTCCCACCTAGCCAATTATATCCTTTCATCTAAATCTCCACAAAGCACATAAAATCATCTTCCTAGACTTCAAATCTGACCACAGTGCTCTCCCATTTAAATCTATCTGACTGTGTCTTGGTCCAAATCCTCCAGCATAGCCTAGAAGGTGCTCTGCTGCGTCTCCCCTGGCGTGCTGTCCTCTGATCACTCTCCCTCTTCTACTCTGCAGTCTAGCTGTGTTTATCCTTTCTCAGAGCTCAGAAAAGAAAACATTTTCTCTTGCTTGTGGTCTTATCACCTGCTGATTTACCTGGGGGATGGCGCTTTTCTTGCCTAGCATTCTCCCTCTTTGCTTCTGTAACTCCATTGATCCTTCAGGCTTCAGTTCGGTAGTTTGGTCCCACTCTTTGAAATGTATAATTCTCCCTCTAAATAGGTAATAAGCACTTTTTTTCATTGAAAACATTTTTTATTATCCAAGTTTTATGTGTTGCTAAAGTTCTGTTGGGTGGAAAGTTTGGGATAGATGAACCTATGTTTTATTTGTGTCAAATTGGGAGAAGAATCTTGGCTGATGTTGCTGATGTCCATCCATCCATTAGGAGCCCAGGAGAGGTGAAAGTTCTTACTGTACGTATCAGTTACAACCAGGACTCTCCCCACCGGCAATCAGCACAGGCTACAGTGAAAGCAGACAGTGAAGGTGTTGGAGATATGTGATGAAAGAAACCAACACTTACCAGAATAAAAACAACAATTATAGATCTTGTCAATTTAAAATTCTATTGACCAAAGGGTTGAGAGGAGGTAGGTGGAGCCTGGGGACATGGTTACTGCTCTATGATATTGAAGCGGAGGGAGAAGCATTGGGGAAGAATAAGTAAAATAGTATATGCCTCAGGCTTTTCTATATCCCGGCAAGTGTTTTCATCCCTTAGTTTGTGATTCAGGCAGCAGATGCCTGCAAATCAATATCCAATGAAAAGAATAAAAAAACTAAATGTAATCTTCTATTTTTGTGCCTTTGCTTACAGTTATACAGCTAATGATAGCATGATATCGAACTTAAAATTGCATTTTTAACAGGGTGCCTCTGTTTATTTCAGGATGATGTTCACTGACAACAACAGTTATTTCATTCATGTCATCTGTGATTTCTTTGAAAGTGCTCATGTTGTGTATTTTTTCAGATTTCTTCCTCATCCATCAGTTTTGCAGATATTTTCACTTAATAATAAAGGGAAGGTGGTAGAAATAACTACACAACAGGTTTACAAAGCAAACCCACTAAATGAGATGCTTGAAGAAGCATCTTGAAGAAGACTTGAGGTATTACTGCTGTGCAATTTGATTCTACTGCCAGGATTTGTGATCACTGCTGTTTTCATTTGCACACACACACACACACACACACACACACACACACACACACACACATGCAGGTTTTGCTTTCATTCCCTGTTGGGTGGTGAAATTTGCTTAAGAATTCTGCTGGTTTTCATGGCAAACATTTGGCTAACGAGAGTATGATGATTTAGTCAGGGCTACTTCAATTTCTTTGGGTGTCTCTCTAGCCCATTAGGATGGAAGTCATTCTCCAGGAAGTTTAAGCCTGCATTGTAGTGCTGTTATGGTGCTGTAGCAATGCCTTATTTCCTGCTCACAACTCAGAACCACTCTTGACCCTCTCCTTCTATACTCTGTCTTGTACCATCATGACAGAGAGACTGAAAACTACAACACCAGGTTTTCTTGCCAGTGTGGTTCTGATTTTGGTGCTGCTAATAGAATGGCAAGGATGTGATATGGGAGAGTGGAAGAGAGGCACAGGCAGACTTCTCTGAGGAAGAGCAGCATCAGTAAACTGGTACAATCCTGTGCATGCTGGTCTCTGTTCTAGCCAAGACTGAAACTCAGCTCTTATATACATCTTGTCACCTTTTAAATATCCCATACTTATTTTTCAAATAGGATGCATTAAAGAGACTGCCTGATTCATGGAGGGTCTCCTTTGGGTATTGAGGTGAATGACAGAACTGAAGAAGTCCTACAATGAAAACGCTAATGTCAGATAGGGCTTGACTAGGCAAAGACTTGCATTTGCACATGCTGAATTGCAGGCCTCTCCAGGAACATATTAATTGATTGACACTGTATAAGTTCCTTTATTCTCCTAAACAACTGAATGTGGAAAGGGGTGCTAGATGAGTGTATTCCACAAATCTTGAAAATAATAGTCCACTTTTAGGTTCAGTCATATATTTTGGGTGGTCATCAACATAACCTCATTCCAACGAAGTCAGGAGAGTAGAGTACAGGGATGAAAATTTTGGAGAAAGAAAATATATTTAGTTTAAAGTATTTAAATTGTTGTGATGAAGGAATGAGATACAAATACATGCATATGTACATATTCTATCTCATTTCATACCACAAAATTCAATGCATGTTCATTGAAAAGTTGTGATGGTTTCAATCCAAAATGTCCCCTGAGTAGATCTTATTTTGAAAGCCCAATCTCTAATGCTGTAAGGTTCAGAGGCGGGGCATGGATAAATTCAATTGGTGGATTAATCTATTGATAACTGAATGGACTACAGGAGATGGAACTTAGCTGGAGGAAGTAGGTCACTGGTGCTGTGCCCTGGAAGCATTCATCTAGTTCTTGACCTCTTCCCTCTCTCTCCCTCCCTTGGCATCATGACTGTCATGAGCAGAGCAGCTTTCCACCTTTCCTCCACCATGACCTTCTGCCATGATGTTCTGCCTCATCTTTGACCCAGATTAAAGGAGTTGGCCAACCATGGACTGAAACCTCTAAAACTGTGAGCCCCACATGAACTTTTTCTCCTCAAAGTTGTCAGGTATTTTGGTCACCAGCAATGCAAAGTTGATTAACACAAAAGTATATGCTGATGAGAAAATATTGGAACTATCAGGAAGATCCCTGGTTATCCTCAGAGGAGGATAGAGATAGAAAGAGACAAAAGCTGCATGCAATGATAGGGATTTTTAAAAAGGGTAACCTTGTTGAGATGGAACAATAGGTACAAGAGTGATTGAAGGATTTCTGTACCCAGATTGACCCTTCAGTTGACTTAGGGTCAACACATGCACACACCATGAGTCCAGGGACTGACACAAAGTTGTCTGAGATAGTCTTGCTGACTCACTGCACATTGACTGCCTGCTCTAATTTGGATTGATTTCATCCTCAGATTCTGCCTGTTAATTCTCTCTAGAATTCACATTCCTCTTTTTAATCCTTTGGTCTTGGAATTTGCCTCTGTCTCTTCAGTGGCTGACTTTTGGAACCTACTCAGAATTGTCTTACTTTGGCTTTAGTTTAAGAAGCACGTTAGCTGCAGTTCTTAGCAGTGGACCATCTCTGTTTGACCTAATTCATTTCTCAGTATTGGAGTGAGGTAGATGGGCATTTTGGGTGTAGAAAAAGATAGGGTACAATATATCAAAATTATGCAAAACTTTAGGAGTAAGGCTAAGGAACATAATACTATGAAATGGACAAAATCATCCATTCTTTCTGCTTTAGCTGTGAAAATGTGTAAGAGACTTCACTAAGAACAGGGAAGACTTCATCTAGTAGGAACAGTACCCTGCCTTCTACTTGTCAACCTCCCCGCACCGCTCTCACCAACCCAAGGCCGAACTCTGCTCTGAAAGAAGATTAATAACACCCTTTTTGAGATCAACAATTTCCAGCATGCACAATGGGGGAAAAGACCTGAAGTCTTGTGTGAAAGGCTTAAATTCTTAGCTCTTCCATAAAAGTGGCCACAATTCTACTTCACGGTGCTTGAGAGTAGAGATAATGCAAGAGACTCCCTTGCAAAAGAGTCAGTTTAATTACTTTGACAAAAGGAACATTCCTCTTTTCTATTCAGCCACAGAATAATTTCAGAAATGCTAAGTCTTACTAAATCACCTCTTAAATCATAGTTAACAGTGCATGCTCTTAACCCAAACTCAATAAAAACCAATGCCTAAGGGGAGGGGATCAGAGAGAAGGAAGTTTATAGGACGAAAGGAAAGGCCAGTAGGTGAAATAAAAAAGTGTGTTTGCTGTTGAGTCTACCATAAACACTTATCAGTGGGTGGGCCCATTCATGAAATAAATAGTTTGACCCCAACCAACTGGGAAATGAAACCTGTTTTAGGGAACATGCATTCATGAAATCTATCAACAAACACATAACCATTGCTTCATGCACAACAGGGACTCGGCTAGTGACAGATTATTTCCCATAGAGTAACTAAAGGGATCTTTTAAAAATTTGTAAATAAGGTCACACTACCCACTTGCCAAGGACTTCTGTTAGAATAAAGTCCACACCCCTAGCTCTGGCCTATGGGAGCCTCCAAAATCCAACCCCGCCTGTTGAGCTTCATCTCCTACCTCCTCTCATTTGATGTGCTCTGACAGTTCATCTTGGTTGCAACTCCTCAGAAAACAGCATCGGAGGCAAAACTGTTGTGGTGATGTCTTGAGTGTGCTGTCCCAGGGAAGCGAGAACAAGGAAGGCCTGGGATATGATGTAGCAAAAGAGAAGGACGATTCAAAACCATGCTGACCACAGTGCTACCTCAAATCCCACTTCTGGTTCAGGCTCCAGGTTGCCTCCTATGGAAGACAAAGCCTGTCTTAGAGTTTGTCACCAAAGGAATTATGAATGATATCTGCTCACTTCCTTCTGTCCTCTGTCTCTAGTAGGTCAACATCATCCTTGTAGTACACTGACTACCATTAACTTCTGGATCATGTGATCCAAACCCCTGCCCATCACCTAGGATCTGCCCATCACCTGAGTCTCTGTGGGCCTGACAGTTTTCAGTACTAGAGCCACTGAAGTTTCTCCTTGTCTGACTTAAAGGAAATTTTTTCCTGAGACCCAGCATGTAATGTACTACCAGTCCTGCTGGTATAGGTTCACAATCACTTGACCTTGTGACCGAGGAAGAGTGCTGGAGAGTAAGGTAGTCAATCAGTGAATTAATCCCAGATGGGATTAATTGAAGTGGTAGGGTATGACTGGAGGAGGTGGGAGTTGGGGTGTAGCTATGGGGTATATATTTTGTATCTATAGAGTGGAGTTTCTCTCTCTCTGCTTCCTTATGATGTGAGCTGTTCCCCTCCGCCACACTCTTCTGCCATGATGTTCTGCCTCATCTCCAACCCCAAGGAATGGAGCTGGCCTTCTGTGGACTAAGACCTCTGAAACCGCAAGCCCTCAAATAAACCTCTCTCCTCTACAATTGTGCTGTTCAGATCATTTAGTCATAGCAGCGAGTTTGGGCCAAGTCTACCTGTCTTCTGTCCTTGGCACAGATCTAGATCATTCTTAGCTTGGCTCCTCTACCCTGTGCGCTGTGCCTAGCACATCAGATGCTCTTAGCTCTGGGTCCTGGCTCAGATATCACTTCCACAGGAGGCCATCCCTGACCACACCGTCTATTGTAGATCCATCTTCTCTGACCCCTGTCTATTCCATTCCCTTATTTTGTTTTTAAATGAAAATTTTCACTACCTAAAATCATTTTATATTTCCTAAAGGATTTGAATGGTTAGTGTCTGCTTCCATTCCCCAAGAACTGGAAGCTCCATAGGGCTAAGCATTTATCTTTCTTGTTCATTTGATATTCCTGGTATATACAGCACCATTGGAATCAAGTATGTGCTAATTAACTATTTGTTGTGAGGAAGAATAGAGGAGAAAGTAAGTGAAAGAGACTGTCCGCCTGAGCATCTGCTGTACTATCACCAAAAGAAACTCGGGGTGTGTAGCGCACACTGCAACCACTCCATTTCATCACAGTGTCACAAATTCTCCACTTGAAGTAAATTCGGGGTGACGTGTGCAGAAGCAGAGATATCATCTTAGACTGATGCTTGCTGTTCCTTGAACAGTCTCAGAGATCTTGCAAGAGTCATCCAATGAGATGTTTCAAAGAACACTTCACCTCTTCATGTGGTCACAAGGTGAAGAGCAAGACCCTAAACTGCCTGAGTATGAGTGCTGTTCTTCCTTCACTAGCTGGTGACCTCAGATTAAATGCTCTGCTTCAGTATCCCTGTCTATACATCGGCCTGATATTAGCAGTCTTCGTAGGGTTGGTGTGAGGAATAAAGGAGAGAATCCATGTACAGTGCTCAGTTCAGGACCTGGCCCATTGGAAGTTCTGGATACGTATACACTATATATATTAATACTAATGGTTATTAATTTATGCATTACCTAATAAATGCCAGATGCTGGAATACTGTGGGCAACACCTAATAAATGCCAGATGCTGGAATACTGAGTGGCAAGCAAAATGAACCAGGTCCCTTTCTCATACAGCCATCAAACTGGCAATACCCAAGTAAACAGATCATTTCTAAGTCTTTATAAAATGTGTGTGTTGCAGTGAAGCAAGGAAATAGGGATGCAGAATGCTCAGAGGGACAGTCAACTAAGGCTCAATAAGAGAGTGACATTTAAGCTGAGATCTGAAGAAGGAGCAGGAGCCAGACACACAAAGAGAAGAGCAAAGCAATCCAGGACTGGGGAGCAGGGAGAACAAAGACTGTGCCTTTCCAAGGCAGGAAGAGAGTCGTGTGGGAGGCTCTGAGAGAAGGGTCGATGTCTGGAGGGCAGAGATAAGGGCAGGAGGTCTGAGACCAGGGTGGAGAGGGGAGCAGACAGATCACTCTGGGCCTTGAAGACCAACATAACTGCTTTGGATTTACTTCAAAGCACTGTGGAAGTTGACTGCATGGCTTCCAGTAAGTGAGCAACAAGCTCCAGTCACATTTTTAAAAGACCACTCAGGGCCCTGCGTGGAGAATGGATTGAAGATGACCAAAGGCAGCAACAAGGAAGCCCATTAACTGGTAGTAAACAGCAACCCCAAACCTGGAGGTTGTCACCACAGAAGGTGTCTTTGGAACCATTGGAGCTTTGCATGTCCTTTCTGGTGGTCACATTCTGCAGTGCATGAGAGGAAGGTGACAAACGACTGAACTCAAGAACCCTTGGGGAGATCCATATTACCCAGCTAAGCGAACATTCACAGACACTAATTTTTATGGCCCTCCTGGCTTTTCATCATGAATTGCTAAGTCTTAATGTTTCATCGTCATGGTGGTCAACTGCTTTGGTGGTCAAAGCGATTAATCTTCAATTCTCAGGAGACACTTGTTAGATTTTATTGTGACCCTCTGTGCCATCCCCTCCTATAAAACTTCACCTGGGTCCCATGACAGAGAGGACCTGGGTAAAAATCATAAGTTATTCATCAAACTGTAGTATTTCCTCAGAGAGATATTAATGGCTTGGTGTCAAGATTGTCAAAGATCAGATGAAATACATTGAAAGGATGTTATCTCTTGTGACCTTAAAAACTGCATGTGTGTGTGTGTGTGTGTGTATGTACATATATATAATGTGTGTGTGTGTATATATATATATATAAAATGTGTGTGTGTATATATATATATATAGTGTGTGTATATATATATAAAATGTGTGTGTGTATATATATATATATATATAAAATGTGTGTGTGTATATATATATATAGTGTGTGTGTATATATATATAAAATGTGTGTGTGTGTATATATATATATATATTGCTTGTCCAATGTCAAAATGTTTTAACTGCTAAAACATCATTATGCAAAGGTTACATTAAAATACAAGAATTATGATCCATCACCGCCATCAGGACCATCCTATCGCAGCCACAAGACCAATAATTAGCATACATGGTGTGTTCGTCACATGCCCTGGATTAAGCACTCTGCTCGCTGATCTCATCTAGCGCTCACAATGACACCGTGGAGTAGATCTTGTTATCCCCCATTTTATAAGTGAAGAGATTCAGGCTCAGTGAAGTCATACAATTTCTGCTGTTTCCCAGCTTGAATGTGGAGGTGGTACTCAGGTAATTGTGACTCCAGAGGCCATATATTAATCACTGGGCAACTGATATCATTGCACCCGCTTCCGGATGAAAAGGACAGCACCACCCTTGTGGGTGTGAGGGGAGGTAGCACAGAGGACCTCGTGTCAACACCTGATACTCACTCACTTGGTTGTGTAGAAAGAGGGTTGAATGAGAAGTCCAACCAGTGTTGAGCTGGGAATGTTTTTTTCTCCTCAGCATGTCTAGAAAATTCCATCACCCATAATACCTTGGGGGAATGTGCTGGGTATCCATTTCTTAAACAGCTCGGCAAAAGCCGGCACATGGCACCCATAGTTCTTCTTGAATGAAACACAGGATGGAAAGTCCAAGTTTCCATGGTAACAGCAGCTGGTCAGTTGCTAGTTTCTGGGCATGGACCTCAGAGTTGGCCACTGGAAAATGTGTAAAATAAAGAAAACTGTTCACTAGATCTTTATAACTCACAAGACTTGAGCAGCATGAGGTTGCTTTCTTGTTACTAAAGCTGAAATATAAGGCTTCTAAATTGGCCTTTTTTTAGTTTTCTCAAAAAAATAACTTACTCTGAAGTTACTGTGAGGGGTGATTGGAAAAACAACAGACTCATGTCTGACAGCATCATAGTGAAACAATTGTCTACCGCCTGTTTACTTCTGTTGATTCAAGACACCGACTAACGCTGGGGATTATCAATGATGCCTTTTAGATCACTCTGTCATTGAACCCTGTGTGCCCATCTCCTGATGAGTTTCCTGTCTGTGTCTAAGTCATCCTCAGCTCTCCTAATTCTCTATATTCTTCACTGGCCTGTCTCCTTTCTCCCTGAAAGACTTCTCACCTTCTCTTCACAGTGATACCTCTCTTACACATGCCTCTGAAATCAGATTTTGCTCCTTAAAACTCTCCTGACGAATTTTTCTTTGTTCTTTCAAGAATCTTTTCCTCTCCTCTGTCTGATAGGCACGTATCACATCAGACTTTATGCTAGATGAAAGGGACTCAGACTAACTCTTACGTTGAGAAGTGTCAATTGGCATCGATGGCCAGTGTTAGAAACTGGAGCACACACAAGTCCTGATTTGTAGTATTTGCGGAAGTCAGTGGTGAAACACTCCATCCATGGCCAATTTCAATCTACCAATGTGACTTCACTTAATAAGAAGTTGGTCAGAGATGTGTATAATCGGCTCTCGCTAGCCAGAGCAAGAAGGCTACAATCTAATACAGCTTAGGTGCACGCCCTAACGTTCCACCGAAGACACAACTATTTAAGCCAATATTGACAATGTGTTGGTTGGAAGGTCAGGGTTCCCTTAAGCCCACCTTTCTCAAATAACATATCACACGTATTGTACAGTAGTTACACTGCACGTGTCTGACTACAACAGAAATGCTCTGGTTAACTCCTCACTCATCTTCAGCTGGGTATGGAGGGCATTGGTCATGTGTCTTGGGGGGAGTTATTTGTCCTGAGGTCTTCATTTTTTTCTTTGGACAGTTTCTAAGTTATGCTATAATCAGAATTCTTGCTGTCCTTGTCTACTACGTCATAATTCTGTCTTCAAAGGACACAGTATTACTAACTTTGTTACACAAGCATGACTCAGTATCTATTGTTAAATTTGCACCTACCATTTTTGTTACATAGTCCTGTGCAAAACAGGGAGATTTGGGACGTAGAAATCTCCAAATGTTTCCTATCCCAGATACGGACTGTGACGCTAAAGTCCCTTCTTGACATGTGCAGAACAAGTGATCCCCCAGGCAGAATGCACTGGGAAGTTCATACATTATTATTCAGGAAGTAAAATACCCATTTCATCTGGAGTTAAAGGGTATTTCACCTATTAGCCTGATGGGAATTGCCATGTCAACCATTCTTTCCATGACCTGTCATTAACAATAACAAGACTGGAACTTCTTCTGTGTCCTTGCTCTTCTACCACCTGAAATTATTGTGCACATATGTGTGTGCATACATATACATACATATATGTATACATATATGTACATGTGTGTACATACATATATATTAAAATTGTACCCAGTTATGCATAACAACTGAGTCACATCCCCAGCCATTTTTTATATCTTATTTAGAGATATGGTTTGCTAAGTTGCTTAGGGCCTCACTAAGTTGCTGAGGTTGGCTTTGAACTTGTGATCCACCTGCCTCAGTCTTCTGAGTCACTGGGTTACAGGCATCAGACACCACATCTGGCTTATTGTTCATATTTAATTGTAAAAATCTTTGTCCAAGAATGTTCTGGAACTCTCAGGGAGCCAATTCTCTGCAACACACTTATGGAATACTTTTCGTCTTCAGAAAAATAAATAACTTTGATCAGACATAAGAGAAAGAAACGTGAATCTCCTCACAGCCACAGTGAACTTCAGTTCACACTCTGTCCTTTTCCTTTCCCATTAACAGGTTGGTCGAATACACATGTCTGATTTTCAGCCTTGCTGCCCATTATCCTGGGAAACCAGTTACTCAAGTTCCAGAGACACTTGCACTTACAAGAGTTTCTCACATTTATACTTCTACGCCACGTACACCTGCTTTGTTTCATTTTGCCACCATGGTGGAGCAGAAATTATTATCCCTGCTGTATCCTCCACCTCAGTCACAAATTGGCCTCTCCTTTCTGTAGCCACTGTCCCTACTTGAGAAAGGTCTCCATCATTCTTATTTCTAGCTTGGTCTTCTCAGTTTCAATAACATCCCTAGACCAGTTCATGACCCTGCCAGCTGTCCAAATGGTTTTGTAAAACTCAAATCTCAGAAACTTCCTCCTGTAACTCCCATTTACATAACACCTGGAGCTCTAGGATAATGTCCAGACCTCACGACGGCAGGTCTTGAAATGTCTGCCTCCAATCATTTACACCTGCGGCATGGAATTACCATCTGTGTCTCTTACTCTTCACAGCAAGTCTCAAACACGAAAGCCAGTCAGGTCAAAGGAGAAAGAAACGCAGAACAAAAAGAGATGGAGACAAAAGGAGAGGAGATAAAGGGAAGGTTTTAGAAAACAGGCACAAAGAAAGATGTGCAGATTTCTTTGTGCAACTTATCAAGAGAACAAACAAAATGTAAGAGAATGCTGGAGAATCAATGCACATTCATGAGATATATGAGCGTGTTTATACAGAAGCAGGAATGAACACTGGAGAGTACGTGTGCACATGCACACTTGCTGAAATACCATGAAATCACTCCAGCTCAACAGCAGAAGGAAAGAATGGTATTGCGCAGTTCTATCCAGCAGCAGAAACCAAAGGGCTTGTTTGCTCACACTGCTACGAACCCTGGAGTACTACCACCCTGGGGCACTAGGACATCTGGTTGTGGTTTGTTCATTTTCCTAGGGTGCTTGATCTGAGAGTGTGGAGCCCGTTTGTGGCAGGGTGACACTGGCTCTTATCTGTGGAATGCTTACATTTGTTCAGTATCAAAATGAGCAGAGAAGACAAAGGTGGCGGCATCCATCACTGCAGACCTACTCACAAGGACTGGATTTTACCTTGAACGTGATCCCATTGTGTGGACAGAAACCTCAAGTCTCAGAAAGGCAATTAATTAACTGCTCGTTGAAACGAGAGAACCGAGTGAAAGGCTCTGTGATCGCCTGAAGCACAGGATGCCCACAGCACAGGTAGGCTGCTGGCCCAGCTGGCCGGATGGTCAGAGACAGAAAGGTCTTCCTTGGCAACGGAAGAAGAGAACTGAGTCAGAAGGAACAAGTAGCTCTGTGAAAAGGGAATGAGAATCTTCCAGAAAGGAGAGGAGACAGTACAAAATCATTAGGGGCAGGAGGGCTGTTTTGAGGAAATAGAGATGTCTGGAGCATGGGCTAGGACTGTCACTCTTGGAGGAAAACTGCTTTTCCACAAGGAGGCTGCAGGAGATCGATAATGAGCAAGGGTTTCCAAAGGAGCAGAGGTGTGGCTGCCTCCTCCCTTTCCTCTCTTCCTTTATTCCCTCACCCTCACCTGTGGCTCTCCCTCTTCCTTCCTGTGCTGTTCCTCTATAGAAGGAAGAAGTTTTAAAATCTGGTTGTGACTTTTAGTCTCAGTAACCTCACTGTTCCTCAGCCCACATCCATGGAAGGTGAGGTGGCTCTGTCTCCAGGGGAGGTGGGAAACCAAGAGGAGACAAAGGGCAACTTACACTGTGTGTGCTTTTAAAAATAGGCTCTCACGATGCACTCAGGAGCCAACACTAGGCAGGCTTGTGAGAGCCACACTCTTTAGAGGGAACTAAGTTTTCTCAAATTCAAAAGCTTCATTTGAAGCTGCAAGGACTACAGTTGGCTAATTAAGATCAGAGGGTCTTGCCATGAGCCACAGAATAGGAAGGATGGAAGCTAAGACCTCCTGTAAGTTCCCTTTCCACAGGAAGGATAGACGTGACTTGTGGGCCTGGGTGGGAAGTTTAGAGTCTCAGAGCCCAACTTCCCACGAGGGGCCCCACATGCCTGGACTCTGAGCCTTGTCCAGGGTGGGGCACAGACTTCGGGAAGTCTTACTTGGAGACAGAGTCTGAAAGGAGAGTAGGATTCTGCCCTCTTTCCTTGCGGAATACTCAGGAGAACACTGGTCCTGGAGCTTTATAGAGTAATTTCAGGAGTGTCGAAAGGGTGACATGGGTTGTTTGAACAGAACAAGGTTAAGGTTCCTCATCCAGTTTTCCATGGTTTCTCTCATATGTTCTCAAGACCCAAGATTCCCTGTTCCCCATTGAGTGGATATGGAGATGACAGTGGCCTTCTGGCTAAAATCCAGGTATTGACAGGATGGCACCCCATTCTCAAGGGCGTATCTGCTTTCTTGTTCTTTCCAGTTTCACCCTGACGTTCCTTGGTGGGTGGGCACCTTCTCCCATCCCCAAAGCCAGCAAGACAGTATCACTCTTGCTGTTCCCCTTAATCAGACCTCACTCAGACCCTCAGCTCTGCCTCCTTCTCCCACTTTTAAGGGCTATTGCAATTATGTTAGTCTCACCCAGATACCCACAAAGACCTCCCTGTCCCAAGGTCAACTGATTAGAGGCCTTGATTCCATCTGCATTCCTAATTCCATTATGCTGTATAGAATATTATGGTCACAAGTTCTTGGGAGTAGGACATGAACATCTTTGAGGGGCCATTTTTCTGTCTATCATTGAGGACTTCAATGTGGAAGGCTGTTACTAGAAGAGGAGAGACCACTTTTTATCACCAGCAAAACCAGAAAATGTCCAGAATTCATTTTTGGACTAGTTACTGCATCCATATGGTCATATAAGTATCCTAGTTAATCCTCTGGAAGAAAGGGAAGGAGGAAGAAAGTAGAAAAACTCACGAAGAGTCTAAATTAGCCTGACGAGAGTCTATGATTTAAACAGGAAGCGACAGATAACCTTAAAGTAACAAGATTAAAATTTTTTGCTGACACCAGTGGAACTGGAGAGAGAACTTATTACCAAGTTACTTGAATTCTAAAAGTAGAGAAAACTGCAGGCGTGCATATGAGAATAAATTCCAATGCTAACCCATTTCCTTATTTTATGTCTTCTTTCTGCTTACGCTTCTTTTATTTGATTTTTATTTTCCTCCTCTGCCTCTCCAAACACTGTTGATTTCTCTCTTTTCTTTTGCTATCTTGTCTTCCTTTTCTAACTGCATAACTCGTCTTTCTCCTCCTTTTGTTCTTTCCTCCCTCTTTTTAACATCTAACCTGGTTACGAAAAGAGAAGAGTGAAGTGAAACTTACTATATTTTTGTCCCCAAGATTTAGCCTGGAGCCTGGGAAGTAGCAGATGCTCAGTAACTATTGACTAAGTGGATAAATAGATTGAATTCTCTGCTATACAGCAAGAAAGGGATGTTGCAAAACATTGGAGATCACTGCTCATGATCTCAAAACACAGAGAAGAGCAAAGTTGCATTAAAAATGATGTTAATTATGTTACCCTTTAATGATCTCAGTCTTTCCAGCTGCCAAGTGAATTATCACCTTTTAAACATGCCACATTTGGGAAAGACTTCAAATTATAGCCAGAAGATGTGAAGGAGGCAGAGTAATTGCAATTAAATTTATACAAAAGAGTTTTTATTTCTACAGTTGTTTAAATGAGTTCAAATACATTGAAATGGCAAGAAATTTCCAGATGTATAAAGACTCCAAAGTGAGGATTACCTCATCCAAAGCCAAAGACTGAGATAAACTGATCAGTTAAGAATTATTCTCGTAAACAGCGGGTTGAAGTGCTTTTAAATCGCAGGGCTATGCAGGTTTCTCTGTTTGAAAAGAACCCACTCTGAAAATAGCACACCAGTCTCTGAAGGACAGCAATCGCTCCAGATTATAAGGGTACCCAGATTATGGGTTGAACACGGCTTGGTGACTATGTTTCTGAATATGCCACCCAGGAGCAAGGTATTTCCGATTTCCTAAAGCATTTGCAAGAACACCACCAACAAAATGAGGCTCTAGACCTCGGAACACAGCAAGCCGAGGCTAAGAATGGAAAGAAGCAAAATCAAGTAGGCCATGGAAACAGAGAACACCAGGAGAAAGTCCTGCCGTGTTGTCAAAGACGGGCACCTGTAACGACTGCCTGCGTGTGGGCAAGTGGACCACGCCACACAAGCCAGGCAAGAGGAGGCAAACGGGCTTTTTCTTTTCCATGGACAGAGGACGTGTGTGGGCATACGACACACAGTTTTTATTTGATCTCTTCTAAGACTTACCAACTATATAGCACTACACTCATTTTTCAGAAAAGGAAATTAAAGTAGTTAAAATGTCAGTAACCTGTCTACATTTGTATGACTTAATGGTGGACCTGGGTTTGTACTTGAATTTGTATTACTCAGGCTAAGTGCTCATGCTGGGCGTCCTGTCCTTCTTTGGCACCAGCACTTTTGGTTTATTTGTTGGCTGCTACTTGTGTGTAAGCAGAGTATATATTGACTCCAGGTAGAACTTTGCCTACAGGAACTGAAAGTATGGTATATATTACCCTAGCTGCAAAGCAGGACCCGAAACCCAGTGCCCACCTAACCCTCATTACCGGTACCTTCCTACATCCAGAAAGCGGGGCAAGGGACGGCAGATTCTGGAGCGTGACCATGGTCTCTTATCTCAAATTCTGGATAGTTCCAAGGCAAGGTACTGAAACTAAGGGCACTGAGGGATGGGGGGAGTTAGACAATAGCCTAGAGGGGCAGAAAAATAGCTTCTACGTTATGTGCCTTCCACACGGCAAGTATGTGCATGTAATTTGCGTTTGGAATCCTGGCTGTGATGGTCTAGAAAAACGTTGCTTTTTGCTTTTTCAGCCCATGGAATCACAAATAGAGATAACAGACAAAAGTTAAAACAAAGGTTGTGTACTGGTTTTATATAGACAATGTGTCTGGGGAATAAAGAATTGGGTCTTGCAGCCTCTACTCCAGAGGAAGAATGAGAATGTGGGCATGGGCAGTCCTTCCTGGGAGCACATGCATGTCACCTTAAGAGGAGCGATTTCAAGATCCACAGAAGCAACCTAAGGAGAAGTTTTACTATTCAAACCCCCTGCGGCTGAGCTTGGGAGCACATGGCTCTTACTGCTTCTGACAGTCGCTTTGCACTCTCAAAAGAAGAGCCCGTCAGTACAGAGGGAATGAAGCCAAGGAGCAGAGAGGAAGAGGCAAGTGCAGAATTACAGCATCGAAATCCCTTTTTTAAAATTTTATTATTTATTTACTTGTTTATTTTTATTTGTTCTTTTTAGATAAACATGATAGTAGAGTGTATTTTGACATTTCATACATACATGGAGTATGACTTATTCTAATTAGGATCCCATTCTTGTGGTTGTACTTGATGTGGAGTTTCACTGGTCGTGCGTTCATATGTGAACATAGGAACGTCATGTTGGATTCATTCTATTGTCTTTCCTATTCCCATCCCCGGCTCCCTTCCCTTCATTCCCCTTTGTCTAATCCAATGAATTTCTGTTCCTCCCTAACCTCTCTTGTTGTGGGTTAGTATCCACATATCAGAGAGAACATTTGACCTTTGGTTTTGGGGGACTGATTTATTTCACTTAGCATGATAGTCTCCAGTTCCATCTGTTTCCTGATAATTGGCATCATCTCATTCTTCTTTATGGCTGAGTAATACTCCATTGTGTATATATATATCACATTTTCTTTATCCTTTCTTCTGTTGAAGGGCACCTAGATTTGTTCCACAACTTGATTTTATGAATCGAGCTGCTATAAACCTTGATGTAGCTGCATCACTATAGTATGCTGATTTTAAGTCCTTTGGGTATAAACTGAGGAATGGGATAGCTGGGTCAAATGGTGGTTCCACTGAAAGTTTTCTGAGGGGTCTCCATACTGCTTTCCATAGTGATTACACCAATTTGCTGTTCTATCAGTATATATAAGTGAACATTTCCCCCAAATCCCTTTCTGTGGCCACACTTGAGGCCACATCTGCCTTTCAACTACTTGACTACAAAGGTTGATGAATTCCATTAAAAAAAAGTAAGCTTTATCACCTGTCATCTTCCACCAAAAAGGAGGCTTCTAGTAACTGGAAACGCTCTTGCGATACTGAGAGGGAGCACAAGGTCTCAGGTCTTCAGCTGGCAGGTGGAGTGCAAAGAATATGTGGTGTTTCCAATAATCAAGTCTAACAAACAGGGCATGTACTTGAATCGGTTTTCTGTTGCTTTAACAACAGAAATGCTCAGTGCTTTATACAGAAAAGAGCTTTATTTAATTCTCAGTTTAGAGGTCTAAGAATGTGTAAGGGCATCGACTTTGGTGAGGGTCTTCTGGCTACACCACAGCATGATTGGTGGCATCAGGGATGTGGGCAAGTGGGCTAGACACAGCAAGATAGATAATGAGAGAGAGGGAGAGTGCGCACTGAGAAGGACTTGCTTTATAACAACCCAACTCATACGATCTTCTTGAGACCAGTGTTCATCCCGTCTGCGGGCAGCACCCCATGACCTACACCTTCTATTAGGCTCCAACTCTTAAGATTCCACATCTCAACACTGCCACACTGGGACTCCAGACCAGGGGCCCATCAGACCACACCCACCACCTGAAAGCATGGCGAGAAGAAGCAGGTCTGACTGGACCAGATGCATACACAGAAACAGTGTTTCCAAGACTTACGTCCTGAGAGAAGAGGGAAATTAAGATCAGAAAGACAGTAGGTTGCTTGACGTTCCCAACTGAGTGCTCAGTTCTCTTAAAGAATGGGTCTTAAATGAACAAATAAATTAGAACTCTATCCAATCAAATACCACGGTTTTAGCTTTAAAGAAAAATAGCAATAGAAAGTTATTTTTTCTTTTGTTCCTTTGGTATCAGAGATTTCTGAACACAAGAGCTCTTTACCACTGAGCTTAGACCTTTGTATAATTTTTAATTTTGAGACAAGTTCTTGCTAAATTGCTGAGGCTGGTGTTATGGTTTAGGTGTGGTGTTCCCAGAAAGCTCATGTGTAAGACAATGCCAAAATATTTAGAGGAGAAATGATTGGGTTCTAAGAGTCTTAACCCAATCAGTTAATTAGTCCCCTGATAGGGATTAAGTGAGTAGTATCTGAAGTGGTGGGTGTGGCTGCAGGAGGTGGGAATTGGAGCATGGCTTTGGGTATATATTTGTACCTGGTCAGTGGAGTTTTCTCTCTCTCTCACTCTCTCTCTCTCTCTCTCTCGCTTGCTCTCTCTGCTTCCTGATCTTCATGTGAGCTGCTTCCCTCTGCCACACGCTTCCACCATGATATTCTGCCTTACCTCCCACCCCAAGGAATGAAGCCTGGTATCTATGGATTCATACCTCTGAAACCATGAGAATTTAAATAAGCTTTTCCTCCTCTACAGTTTCCTGGTCAGATCTTTTAGTCACAGTAGAGAAAAAAATGACTAAAACAGCTGGTCTCAACTTGTAACCCTCCTACCTCAGCCTCCTGAGTTCCTGGGATTTCAGATGTGTGTCGCCATGCCTAGCTCTTATTATGCTTTTGATTTTTGGTGTGTTGTCATAAATGGTAGTCATCCGTATTTCTTTCTTTTCCCCTTCATAAACACTGAATATGTTAATTTCTGCACTAGGTTAGAATGTGAAAACAGTTAATGACGTGCATCACTTTTAAGCAGAGATCTAGCAAAGTATTTACATAATGTTCTCTTCCTCTAACTGAGAAAACCAAGGATTCTGCTTGGGACAGGTACAAGATGACAGAGCTTTTGTGATGCACTGAATGGGAAGCTATCTCCAACACACATGGCTCCTATGATGTGATCAAAAAATCAACTTTATCATGTTAAGACAGTGAAATTCTGGGTATTAATGTTACACAGCATTGCCTAGCCTATTACAACTACACTGGGAGCTAAGATGAAATGAGAAATCTCTCATCCTGTCACTTACAGTGGGGACGGATGATCACAGAGCAGAGCTAGCTTAGGGAGGGAGACCCTCACACAAGTTGCAGGATCGAAGAGACTGTGTCAGACATAGTCATGTCTTGGCAAGCTCTGCAGTTGAGGGCAAAGAGACATGGCATGATGAACAGTAGACAGGCAGGAGGGCAGAACAAATCTAGCTTCGAATCTAGCACTGCTACTTATTAGCTGAGTGCTATTCTGTAAGATTTTAATATTCTGGAGTCTCAAGTTATTTATCTACAAGGCAAAAATAAGATTTCCGTTATTGTAGGACTATCATGAACATCAAATAGAACATAGGAGAAAAGTATGGCAGTGACTCATTAAGTGCTCGTTTGCAGGTAGAGACACAGGTGTCCTCAAAAAGTAAAATTAATTAAACCAGAAACCAGGAACCAGATTCCCAGTTAATGATCACTCTACAAATTGCCTCTTTGTGTTTGTGCGAATCCCACAGCTCAGGATGCCAACCACGTGTCCCCATCTGTACATCATCAGCACCCAACTTGGTCATATCAGCAAGTGTTGAACAAATGGTCAGACCTAGGATGTGACACTTATTGTCCTGACCTCTCCTAACTGCTCCTGGGCTAACATTTTCCTTTGTCATCTCAGCTCCAGGTTTTTTCAATATAGTAGAAAGAAGGAGCATTTAAAGTCTTTTTTTTTTTTTCTTTCTTCTTTTTTTTTTTTTTTTTTTTTGCTTAAGAAGAAGAAAAATGTAACTCATGGGAGGTGACAAACACTCTCTAGACCTCAAGCATTCTGCAAGAGGAAAGAAATGCCCCTAGATTAATGAAATAGAGAGCCCTTCACCCACAGTTCACCGGCTCACATCCTCCTTGATGAGGTCAATACCAAGTCATTACCACCTGATGGCTGTTCAGCGACCTATGTAAAATGAGTTGGAGGTCTTATTTCCTTGCACAAAAGACAATGTCCAGATTAAATGAAAAGCAACACTGACACCAGCGTCGTAACAAAGCCTGGTGTCATACGACAACTTGAAGTAGGAAGCCGAGTGTGGATAGTCTGTTTGGAGAAGAGAAACACATAGACCAAGTAGTGCTTTCTATCTGTCACATTTGGGTCATCTCAGGAAGTGAGAGAGCTGACACTTGAAGTTATGTATCTTTCTATCTAGGGAGAAATTCTCTCCTGATCCCTTAAAAACTATATTTAAATTGCAGTGATATGTTTTCTTTAAAAAAAAAAATTCCTGTTATCCACTTTAGTGGATTGGTTCATTAATAATTTCCAATGGATCACGTTGGCTCACCTTCACAACCTTATGCAGTCTGATCCTTCAATGAGCTCCTGTGTGACTCTATAACTTGCTTTGGCCCATGAATAAACTGTAACTATGACCACAGAAAATCGTTTGCGTATGAGACTTACCTTTTAGAAACTCAGTCACAATATAAAGAAGTCTCATTGCAATGGAGAGGGCACATGGAAATTCCTCAGCTGGTGGCCCCAGCCATGTGAGTGGGGTACCCAGGAAGAACCAGCTTTCAGGCAACCTGCCAACTGAAGACACATTCATGAATGACTCCATAAAATACCATGGACTTTAAATAAACTGTTCCTGTCAGGCTATGTGGTCTCAGCCCATTTATGCTGATAAAACAAAATATCTGACACTGAGTATTTTATAAAGATCAGAAACTTATTTTCTTGGAGTTTTGAAAGTTGGGAAGTTCCAGATCAATGTCTCAGCAGATTGAGTGTCTGTTAAGAGCCCTGGTCTCTGATTCCAAAATGTTCCCTGAACACTCTTCATCCAGAAAGGAGGAAAAGTTCCTCACATGGCACATGAGTATACAGCGGTGAAGCCGTTCATGGAGCCCTTTCATGAGGACTCTAATCGTGTTCATGAGGGCGCTACCCTCATTACTTAATCACCTCCCATCTCTTAGTGCTATCGCACTGGCCATCATGTTTCTACTCACGAATTTTGAGGGAACATATTTAGACCATGGTGCATACCTAAGCTGCCATCCCACAGAAGTGTGAGAAAATAATTGGTCGTTCTATGAAGCCATCCATATCTGGTGGTTTGTTATGCAGCAAATGTTAACTGATACAGAAATTAAGATTCTGACTCTACTTAAGATGAAGCATTAAACATATTTTGCTGAAGTATCTCTACTACAATAACTGAGGTGATAACA
Organism: Sciurus vulgaris; assembly: GCF_902686455.1. NCBI lineage: Eukaryota > Metazoa > Chordata > Mammalia > Rodentia > Sciuridae > Sciurus > Sciurus vulgaris. The sequence continues at coordinate 136,305,455 of NC_136469.1, forward strand.
GCAGTGGATTAAAAAAGTGAGACACTTTTCCACCGAAGCGAAAAGCTGGTGGCCTATGGCACAAGTGTGGCTTACAAAAGTGTCATGTTTCACTCAGGAGGTGTTTGTCCTACTATTGATTCAAACATTGGAAGCATTCACTTTAAAATCGGGAGGCTCAGCTTCTCTTTCACTCCAAGAAGAAACAGAATTTCTGGTGGAGCAGCACTTGGCTGCGCAGGGCATGTCCACACCCCTGCACACTGGGCATAAGCTCTCCAGGGCCCGCTGTCCCATCACTCCTGTGCTGTGCTTGAACCTAAGGTCAATCATCGACTTTTTCTTCCTCGTTGTCCTACATGCTTTGTGGAAACATCTAAGACTTCTTACATATAAGCTTCATAAAAGATCTGCTGCAAGAGACAGCTAGGATCGTCCAGAGAAATGGAAAAGATAAAAAATTGCATTGGGTGAAAATATGACAATGAGCTACTAAATATCAATAATTCAACCTTTCTGAAGTCAAGCAACCCATTCCCTTAAGTCTACATTAAAAGTGTACGTCACACAACGTATCTTAAGAGTTAGGTAAATTAGGTTATAGGACCATCATTTATGGATTTCTTTATGTGCCCAAAGATATCCTGTCCCAAAATATTTGTGACTTCACAAAACCACCATTCAAACTAGAGCCCCATGGTCTAATCAGGCAACATGAAAGATAAGAGAAACATCAAAATTCTCCAGGTCATCAAACCCCAGGCAGGAGCTCAACTGGAAAGGATGTCCCCACTGACCTTGTATTGCTGGCAGATCCAATCTGTCTTCCTCCTGGTCCAGAATCTAAGCCCTCTTCAATATTAGAGCCCAAAGAAAACAAGTGCATATTTAATTAAAGTTGAATTATAGAATGGAGTGCTCCCATTTCATAAAAAAACAAGTTTTGTATATACCCTGAAGATTTAGGGCAGAGGGCTATTCAGATGAATTACCAGCCTCCATTGTAGCTGGAGCTGGCCATGTTCCCGTTGTTTGGTCATATTTAGATAATGGTTGACTCTTTCTCCAAATCTTATGGAAGATACATTAGAAAAAAAATACTAGAGGAATATTGTAATCCCATTGGCTCGGGAGGCTAAGGTAGGAGGATTGGGAATTTAAAGCCAGCCTCATCAAAAGCGAGGCGCTAAGCAACTCAGCGATACCCTGTCTCTAAATAAAATAAAAAATAGGGCTGGGGATGTGGCTCAGTGGTAGAATGCCCCTGAATTTAACCCCCGGTATCCCCAAAAAAACACACACAAAAAATTCCAGACCACCTACATAAGACCAAAATCAAGATAGGAATAGTGGGAAAAGTCTATTAATCTTCAAAATAATTTAAACATGACACTTTTGGGAGTTAGGAAAATACTGTCAAATCTCCTGGAACAATGTGCTCGGATACATATGAGGAAACCATGGCAACTAGTTCCCAAAGAGGGCTGCCAGTGATTTGTGCTTCCTGTAGTCAGATGCTTGTGCATTTCTTCCCTAGTGTCTGGTTGACCTCTGAGTAGTTTTTGATCAATAGAAAACCTGCAGCAGGTGAACATGGCCAAGTGTGATTTCTGAGGTTCAGTCACAGGAAGCCTGGTAATTTTTGCTAGTAACACTGCCCCACCCCACATCCTCCTTCAGCATCCCACCACCATCTCATTCAAACAATTATTCATTCAAGTATTGCTTCTGACCATAGGTAAATTACTGAGCACCGTGTTTACCATCTTCTTAACAGTCTCCAAAAGTAAGGCTGTGTCCCAGACTTGGTGTCTGGTAAAGAAGACAGAGTTGCGACTGTGGCAGGAGATGGTGTATTTGAAAGAATCAGGTATATACAGGTGTATATTGTATAGTGGGTCTTTGTCAGGATTCTTCTGGGAAGATCCAGGAAGGCTTCATGGAAGAGGGGACCATTAAATCGAGCTTGAAGAAGATGTACCAGCTTCTCAGACAAGTTGATTCACACAGGCTGATGCCTGACAGGGGGTGACTGTGAAGAGCTTTCTGAGGAAACCGGAGATGTATGAAGAAAGATAAAGTTCTTTTCATGAAGTCAGGACTTCATTGTAAAAGTCAACACTTCATCTTCTCTAGCTCCCACTTGTTAGTCTTCGATGCACGAGTTGAGATCAAAGGGAGTGTCCTGTTTTATGCTTTCATGTAAATAAGAATAGGATGTATGACATATGTTCATGTAATCATGTTTGTGGTGTGTTTGTGAATGTTTTATTCAATTTTTTTTTTCGTGCTTCAACCAAAAGACCTGACAGGAACAATTTTAGAGGAGGGAAAATGTATTTGGCACTCACAGTTTCAGAGGTCTCAGTCCACGGGCCCAAGGTGAAGCAGAACTTCAAGGCAGAAAGGTGTGACAGAAGAAAGCAGCTCAGGACCAGGTCTGTGATTCAGTCTTAGGTCGGGAAACTTCAGTTTGGAGGGGGTAGAGGCAAACCAGAGCCCACTCAGAGAAAACCAGCGGGAGGTCAGAGATCTCCGTGCAGAAGGTCTTTGATTATGGTTCACGTTGAGTGTGACCAGGCAGCAGAGAGACTGGTCCACTCAACAAAGACAAAATATAATTCCCAAGGCACAGCCCTGGGTCCACCTGCTCCCGCCACCCGCCAGCCTTGGGAGGATTCATGCACCCATTGGATTTGGCTCTCATAACCCAAACACTTTACCTCTCATTGTGCTTATATTATGTCACACATGAGCTTTTGGGGGACACCTTATATCTAAGCCAAAGCAGTATGTGTTTGTCACATGAGTTTGTCATCTTAAAACCTTTGTTGAAGTATTTCCTGAGTAAATTTTAACTGAAAATCACCCCTACCTGAAGGATGACACTTTGGACATATGAAGGTCATCTCCATGTTCTCTCTCAGGTTTTTCTTCCCAAAGTTCATTCTCGCAACCAATTTTTCCCAAATAGAGACTGAGTACTTTCCATCCAGTGGATTTCACTACGACATACCCTATGGCTTGGACGATATGCCAGACAAACAGGACTCAACGTGAACCATAATGAAAGACCTTCTGCACGGAGATCTCTGACCTCCCCGCTGGTTTTCTCTGAGTGGGCTCTGGTTTGCCTCTGTCCCCTCCAAACTGAAGTTTCCCGACCTAAGACTGAATCACAGACCTGACCTAAATTAACTTGCTGACATATCGGATGCCATATCATTTGCAAGATAAATTATCACTCAATTTAGGGAGTTGGGGATTGATGTTGCCCCTTACTTCCATTTATCCTAAACTCATGCAAAGGTCCATACAAATATTCTCAGTCTCAATGACATTAATGAGTACATTTAATTTAATTACTGTAATTAATGAAAGAAATAGTCCAAAAGACATATTTTTAAATCATTAATGACATCTCATTAGTATGAAGGTTGGATTGTGAAAGCACGGTAAGAGCAGCTTTCTGGGGAAATTTAACCCTTTTCTCTGGAATAGGGGTGATATGATTATTATATAATTTTAAAAGTCCTGTTATGGTTTGGATATGTGGTGTCTCCCTAAAAGCTCGTGTGTGAGACAAGAGGTAAAATGGCTAGATTGTGAAAGTTGTAACTTAATCAGTGGGTCGACTACTTGCATGGATTAACTGGCTGGTATATTTGTAGGCAGATAGAGTATTTTGGGAGGAGGTGGGTCACTGGGGGCATGCCTTTGGGTTTATATTTTGACCCTGGTGAGTGGAGCAGTCTCTGCTTCCTGGTTGCCATGTCTTAAGCTGCTTTCCTTTGACATGCCCTTCTACCATGATGTTCAGAGTCCCCTGAGATCCAGAGCTTGGAGTCAGTTGACCATGGACTGAACCTCTGAAACCATGAACCCAAATTAACTTTTCTTCCTCTCAGTTGTTCTCATTAGGTTTAATAGTCACAGTCACATGACACAGAGTGACTAAACAGACCCTATTAAATTTTCTCTTTCACTTAATGGGCATTAATTGATTGTTCTTGGCAAGACTTAGATTGAATAAACTTGAAATATTTAGACTAGACTGAGGAAGACAGTAAAAAGTACAATAGACTTTTTTAAAGACCTGATAGATCATCATATGAAAAGACATTTGCTCTGTGAGGGCCCAAAATGCAAAATTAATACCAATGCATCTACATGGCAAGACAGAAGGTTTCAACAGTTTTTAAAAGGAGTGAATGATCAGAGTCGGAATGGATTTATTGGGAGGGACAGAGTCTTATGCCTCCCAGTCCAGAGACTAAAAAGGGAAGGCAAATGTTGCTCAAATAATACTGGACTAGAGGGTTTTAAATCCACCCTTAGTTTAAGATTCTAAGATTATACCCATATGATATCTATGTATGCTACAGATTCACATGTATACATATTCACATGTTTCTATTAAAACTGAAAGAAATGTATGGTGCCACAAAATGAGCATGCACGTGTGCACATGTGCACACACAAACACACACACACACACACACACACACACATTTTGAAATGTAGACCTCAAAACAGCATTCTATAAACCAAGGAGTGGGATAACTGGGTCAAAAGTGGGTCCATTCCAAGGGGGGGATATAAAAGATGGTGGAATAAGAGAGACATCATTGCCCTATGTACATGTATGATTACAAGAATGGTGTGAATTTACATTGTGACCAATCATTGAAACGAAAAGAGGTACTGCATTTGTGTACAATGAATCAAAATACAGTCTGTAAAAGTAAAGAAAAAGTTTAAAAAGCACCACTCAAAAAAAAAAAAGAAAAAAAAAAACCAGCATTCTATAAGAAATCAATTTTTACGTTTCCCTTTACTTACTCTTATTTAGTCATAAAAAAGAAATGCCTACAGTCCTTTGGCAGTATTGGTTCAAGTAAAAACCACTTTTCTTTCTACCTCCGGATTAGTCAACTAAATGGTCAAAAATGGAAATTGAGTTACCTGGGGACTCAAGGATTTACCTCTGGTTCTGCGGCAAGGTGGCAATACACCAAGTAAGCACCAGGGTGTGACTTGCCTGCTTCTGGTATTTGAGGCCAGTGGGTACGAGGCTGCCATTCCTGATAACACGTCCAGGTGTAATGACCCCCAAAACTTCAGGGTGAAGGATTTAAAAATGTGATTAATAAAAAATGTAATAGATGAACTCATATCGCCTACCAGAAGTATACTGCGAATAATGAAACTGTGTTGAATTTATTTCTTTTCTTTCCTTTCCTTTCTTTCCTTTTCTTTTCTTTCTTTTTCTTTTTCAAAACAAGAATAACTTAAGCCCACTGAGCAACTCTCCGCTGGGAAGCACCCCTGTTAATGCTGTAATCCAGCGTCTACAGCTCTTTCCAGTTGTCACAACTTTAGCTACAGTGACCTTTGGCGCTTTCTGGAACCCTATCTGCTCAGTCCCCTCTACTGTTACTTCTTCCTAACGTGGCTCTGCTTCTACCCCAGCAGTTCTGTGGTTGTCCCTGGCATTCTTCAGGACCTTGCTGAAGTGTCACCTTCTCTGTCAGGCATTCTTGGGCCACGTTGGCATTCTAAGGGAAAAAAAAAATGCCTCATCCACGTCATAAGGTGTGAGGACTGTATATTCCCTCATTTGTAGACCGAGAAAGTCATAGCACCCCTGTGGAGCTGTAAGGTTGTTTTTACAAAACCAGACTGTGCTAACCTGTCTCTTCTGAATTTGGAAAATGAACCATTTGCTCAACATTTGCTGTATATATGTGACAAAACCTTCATTAACTCAGTATTTCAGTGTGGAAATACTACCCGTTATGTGAGACGGTCAACCATTCCTCAAAAAAAGAATATTAAAAGAGATTAAAGGTGATGCTTGCTATTTAAATGTGCCCTCTATCCAAAGCTGCATCATAAGAGGTTAGTTAGCCCAGAAGACACAGAGGAGAGGACAAGCGGAGCTGCGTCCCCAGACCTGCACTGGGGGCCAGGCTTTTGTGGGTCTTTGTTGAGCATCACCCATCCAGTATTTTGCTCAGGGTCTGGGGAAGCGAAAGCTCTTAGCAGGTGTGTGCTAAATAAACAAACATGGACATGTGTGCAACACGATGATCCAGAGCAACTTGGAGGTTACTCCTCTAAGATCTCTCTTAAGTCCCCTTCATTCTCTGCCTTTCTCTCTGGGTCCAGGAGGATGACTAATTCTGATCTGTGCCCCTGGGCCCATGGCTATAAGCAAACCAGCTGAGGGTCCACTGTGTCCCCTCTCAGAGGCACCCTGGGTCAATCTGCTCAGTGTGAGTAGCTTCAGCCTTACTCAGTATTTGAGGTTGGCTTGCTCACCGTAACTTCAATAACCCAGGGTGCCTGGAATCACCCCTTGCTCAGCTTTTCTCCCCATTTTTCAGGTTCCCCATACTGGACCTGAGAAGCAGAACCAGTACTCCAGCCCCAACTCCAGCAGAGCTCAAAGACTCTAGCCCTGAAACTAACTTCGTGGTGGCTCCAGTAGTTAATTTATATCTTGGTCACAGCTTATGAGGCTGCATAATTCAGTTCACAACAGTGGATGTGGGGAGACATCAGTCATGTCTGTTATGTTTTTAGTGCACTTCTCCAAATGCAAGACGAGTTGTATTTTCTTCTTTTTCTTTGACAGAGGCACCCTGCTGGCAGAAGTGCCTGAGAGCTCACAGAAGGAAGTGAGCCATTGTCCTGAAAACTCACCTGGAGTGTGGTAAGGTAAGGGTGAGACAGAGAAAGCCTGTGGTCTCTCCTTTCCTGTCTATTTTTCTCTCCAATCACAGGGCTGGAGGACTGGAACAGGTTTCTTAGGAGACTTCTTTGGAACTCAACATGATTATTCAGAGACACAAGCCCACATTCATGGTGGAAAGAGAATTCAGTGGAAGACCCAGGGCTAGAGGCAGAAGAGTGAGGCACTTGTCTTGGGTGCAAAATGCAAGGGGACACCCAAAATCTCAGTCATCAATATAAACAATATTCTAATGCTATATTTGAAAAGATCAAAATCAAGCCCAGCCATTCACAATGAAGTCAATTTGAGCAAATTAAATAAAGACAAGGTTAGTATTGCTTTTTCCTCTTCCCTCAGGCTGCTGTATTGCTCAGTAGGTCAAGTCTTTATTGAAGTTTTTGATATTTTGTTCATCATGGAAGCTTTTGTGTAACTTTCACTTTAGTATATACTAAATATTTATGTTGTCTGCTGAGTCTTTTTGGCATTCTCTTAACTTTTTTGCCTTAGATGAGCATCATGTTAGCCTCACCCCAGCCTGTTCCTGGCTCTGTGTAGTGGGAAGGGAACTGAGATGAGAGAGACATTTCTGGGGAGCCTCCTTCCAGGCAGCGGATCACCGAGATTTCCTGAAATATCTGAGTTACTTTCAGGGTTCACTGGCAGCATTCCCAGAGATGTTTATCCCTAGGGATGCAGCTCTAGCCAATGTCTCAGCCACTCCTCACCAAACCTGAGGAGCTTGAGACAGCAGACAGGACCTAAAATCAAATTAATAACAGCAGTTATTTATTTACCACATCTATATGCCAGACACCTTTATATAAGTAACAGTGATAATGTTTAAAAAGTACTCAAACTAATGCATTTTAATTTCCTTATTCTCTCAGGTCCTAAATTTTTATGTTCTGTGCACAGGAGATAGCTGAGACTTGACCTCTTTAGCAGGACAATAAACTTGAAAGTTAGGTTTGGAGGACTGAATTAATGACATAGATATTAAGAATATAGTCATACGTTGAGTTATGTCTTTCATATACCAAGCTAGAACTTTGCGTATATACTTTCTGCACTCCTGTAACAATCACTTGACAGAAAGTCTAACATTTCCACTTTCACTTAGGAAACTAAGAGCAAAAGAGAGCATAATATCCTCACATAGTTGAGACTGCATGTGTTCAATCCTCATACCATAGAACATCTCTGGGAGAGAGTGAACTACTGAAAGGTTCAAACCCACTCTGGCTCTGAGAAAAGTGAAAGAAAAACAGGTGAGCAATAGTCAGGATGTGTAATGGCCTGCTACAGTAACAACAACTCCAAATGTCTCCCTTTAAGTTTGATATTAGTCTCAATGCCTGGAGGCTTCCCAGGCTCCAGTCTTGTCTGCAGAAACTCAGTGAACCAGGCTGTTTCCTTTTCATGGCTTCAACATTCCCATGAGGTCTCAAGAATCACAGTAAGAGGAGAGAAGGGGTATTTCCTGCTACAGTCCAGAAGTGATTGAGGTCACTTCCTCCCCTATATCATTTTCACAAGGGGAATTATGAATAATAACTTTCATAAGCTTGGGAAAGAAAATCTCACTGGACATTGGGGGTTATTAAGAGAAAGGTAGGAGATATTCTTTCACATTTGGGTTCTCAAGCTCTCAAGGTGGACTAGCTACATGGCACTGCTTGTTGTCATTGTTATTGTTGGATTTTTTTTTTTTTTTTTATGATTTGGCACCAGGGATTGAACCGAGGGGCACTTAACTACTGAACTACCTCCCCAGTCCTTTTTTATTTTTAATTAATAAAATAAGCTAAGCTAAGTTGTTTAGGGCCTTACTAAGTTGCTGAGGCTGGTCTTGAGCTTGCAATCCTCCTGCCTCAACCTCCTGAATCACAGAATTACAGGCATGTGCCATCACCAGCTCTTGATAAACATTTTGGGAAGAAAAAATGTTCTTTCTTCCTTGTTTCCTTGAGCCCAGGAGGCTGCCTGCACTCCTACTGCTGAAAACAGGGGGAGACACACAGGATACGCGCGCAGATGAGAGGTAGCCAGGCACTGGAGAAGCCCTGAGTTCAGCTCCCCAGAATCTGTTTGACTCCTATGCAGTGTGGAAGTTATGGACGTTTCTAATGAGACAGGCTAGGGAGGAATGGTAGTGGTCGAGGGTTTTGGCTGGTTAACATGCAGAAGAACCCACAAGCAAGAAGAGTAGCACCCCAAACAAAGTTTGAAGAACTCCCAGAGCCAGGGATTAGACAGGAGCCATTATATTAAGTCAGGTTTCTTCCTTTCAAAGAAATCAAAGTAAGCACCCGTCAGGGATAGAGTAGAAAGGAATCCCAACAAGAGGTGGCAGAGAGGAAAGTCTTGTCAGCTGCGAGCCTCAGCAGCCAAGCCACTGTTTCCACCCTCCACACACAACACTGCTTTTGCCAAGAGAGAAGCCGGAAGTAGGTAAAAGACATCTAAGGCCCCTTATTTTGTAAGGAACCATGAGTGTGTGTCCACCTTTGTCCCTGGAGCCCGTGAGCATGTTATCTTAGTGCTGGGAAGGTTCTCCTGTGGGGGGAGATGAGACTGGGATCATCCTGGGTTATCTGGGTGGGCTCAGTCTAATCTCATGAGTCTTTACGTGGTGAGGAACTTTCAACCTGTGGTCAGAGAACGCTTGACAGTGGAAAGAGGATCAGGGAGATCAACAGGATTGGATCCACTGTTGTTGGTTTTGAAAATGGAGGAAAGAAGCAAAGAGGGAAGGAGGGAGCCCGGAGTCGCCAACTCTGGAAATCAGCGATGGCCCTAGCACACCACCAGCAGGGGCATGGCGATGCCAGTCCTACAGTTGTGAGGCCCGGAATTCTGCCACCACCTGAGTGCAGGAAGCAGATCTCCTTCAGAGCTTCTGGGAGCAACATGGTCCTGCACCAGTGGAGTGAGACCCGCAATGGACGCCTGACCTCTGGGCTGCCAGAGGACAAGTTTGCGTGGTTACAAGCCACTCAGCTTGTGGCAAGTTGTTACAGTAGCAACAGAGGATGAACTCAAACCCTTTAAATCACAGCGAACTAAAATCAAAGCGAATTAAAATCAACTTCTGTTGCCATTTTTCCTACTACCAAGTATTTGAGTGTTCATGTTAAAGACTAAGCAATTTTTTTAAAAATTTTGTTTTCTCTATACAACTCAGAGAACAAATTGTCATAGGAACAATATTGTGAACCTGCCCCCTATACCTTTTTTTACCTCATTTTCACAATAACCTGCCGGGCACACACTCTTATGTTTATTTACAGATGCCAAATTGGAATTTATTTAGGTTACGTGAGCCATCCAGGTTCACTCCAGGAACAAAGGGTCAAGGTGGGGGTCAAGCTGAGCCATCTGATGAAGCCCTGGCTCTCCTGATCCCTCATGAGATCACGTTGCTCCATTCCCTTGATCTCTGCTTGGAGACTATCCCTCACATGCTTCCTCTCCAGCTAGTGCTAAAATTCAAACCCGATTATTTTTCTTTGCGTGGGTGAAACCTCAGTGAACTCACAATAGTGCTGCTCAGCTATTCTGAGCACGAGGCTTCCCTATTGTGAACAAGGATGCCGGCAGCTTTAGCCTTTGCGGAACGCGGAGAAAGGGCATTGGGGAGGGCACACTTCTATTTACGTTGTAGCTATCAATTTGCTCGCATCTCATTATGCAGAATCTAGTCAAATGATTGAATTAGCTGCAAGGGAGGCCAAGGCATGTAATCTTTCCACTCAGATAAAACTTCTCATTTTTGTTGGAGGGCACAGATCTTGGAGGGGCAGCCCCAGTCTCTGCCACATGCGTTGCACCGCACGGTGGTTTGTGTGTTCCTGGTTAATTATATTTATGGGTTGTGTGATCTCACATCGACTATGCTAATGCTTGAAGAGTAAACAAGTGGTTTAGCAGGGTCTCCACAGAGAAACAACTAACTGAAGATAATGCCAATAACAGAGGCTCAAGTGAACAGGAAAATGACAGCAATGACAGTTCTGCTCCAAGATCTTCTTTAGCCACAATCATGGATAAAAATAACGTCAATCCAAACAGTTCTGACAGTGAGACGAAAACCAGCCAACCAACCAACCAAAACCCTGAAATTGTCTAGAAAGGTATTTGAAATGTAAATTCCATTCACTCCCATCAGTAGAAGACATTAAATGTAAAATGCAAGATTAGTAATAGATTCACACATGACCATTAATTATCGCATCATGCTGGATTATTACATTTAAAAAATTCTGTGTGTTCATTTGTTATCAATATCCCATGCAACATATACTAATCCTAATGAAATAAACTTACACAGTGACTGCAAAATTATAATCCCATTTTAGTATTAAAGAATAGACAAAATATGTAAGTTCAAGTTTTATATGGTAGCTATAATGCCATCACAATTATTAAGGCACTAGAACATATTATTTATATCATCTTTATTATATCCTTTTAGTGTCCACTTTTATAACACAAAACATATTAGTATTTTAGCACTAATACCAGTTTTAAAAATGTAAAAAGCATGCAAATACTGAAGATGGTATGCTCAAAATGTTTAACTCAGCATGGGCAATTCTGTAAATGCCATAAGAACTGATAAATGTAGTCAATTTAACTGTAAAGGCAAGGATCTTTTTACAAGAGAGAAAAGTGGGTACTTCTCTTTGGCCAGCCAGGGAAGCCTAACCATGCCTCTGACATCTAACACCTTCGTTCCACCTTTAAGCTTCTTCCATTTCCAATCACCTCACCATGAAAGATGACATTCTCTGACATTTGGGGTTTGACATGAATCTTTTGATGTCTTCCATGAAAATCAAAATCACTGAGGATTGACAGTTAATGCTGCTAAACCCAGCCATAAGAAGATACTGGAAAGTTTTGAGAGAGTCTGTCTCTATAGAAGTGGGGATGCAGGTCAAGAGTTGGATCGAAAAGAAGGGGAGGGGCTTTGCAAAGAGATGCAGAAAATAGCAATGGGGACAGTCCAGCTCTCAGTGTGGCTCTTGCCTTGAGAAAAGAGGAATTTCGACTCATAGACACATTTCATTGTTTCTAGCTCTGAAGTTTAAGACTTTTTCACTCTGCAAATCTCTGACTTGCTTTCTGCTCATCTTCCTCCTATTTCTGGTCTTTATGGAGGAAGAAGAGATGCTTCCTTTACCTACCTTATAGTGTAAGTGTAGACAGGATGCAGACATGTACACGGAGGCCACTTTGCAAGTCACAAATCCTCGTGTGTCCTGACTTTCATGAAAAGATGATGAAGTCTTTGATCTTAAGAAATTTTAGGAGCTGGGTGCAGTGGTGCACACCTGTAATCCCATCATCTTAGGAGACTGAGGCAGGAGGATCTCCAGTTCAAAGCCAGATTTAGCAACTTAGCAAGGCCCTTAGCAACTCAGGGAGACCCAGTCTCTAAATAAAAATATAGAAAGGGCTGAAGATGTGGCAAAGTTGTTGAGCACCCTGGGTTCAATTCCTGGTAACAAGAACAACAACAAAGAAATTATAGCAGAACATATTTGACCACCTGGAGGGAGTGGATTCAGACAGACAGAGAATATTTGGGAGCCTTGTCAAAAGACTAAGCGAGTTGGTAATAACTCATTTTTAAAAATTGACATCTGGTTCAGCAAAGTTTGATGATATGTCTGGGCACAGAGAGAAGGCTTGGGGCTTCCATGTAAAGTATCTGCAGGTAAGTTTCCCACAGGCAGAAGCTGGTGGAGGCGTACAGGTGCACTCAGTCTTAATGGTCTCAGGTACTGAGGTCAGTTCTTGTGTCAGGGACTGAGGTTGATATATTTAAGGAGAATCATTTATGTGGAAGGTGCTTCTCTAGATTTTTAATATTAAAGCAAGTGATAGACTTAGCTCCAGCCTTTAAGTGGCTAGTGGAGGAGTTCAGTAAGTAAAATATCAATCCATTGCCACATGTCATGGTACAGGAGAGCAAAATCCAGATTACATGCATGTGTTCCAACAATGCATATGGTTTAGACTATTGCTTGGATCATTTCAAACCCTCAGCCCACTGTGTGAAGATAGTTAACTGCTCTTCCTGCACATCTGTGAGTAGGAGCTCCTTCCCACATGATGGCTACGGTGTGTGTACACTGACAGGCACAGAGCAATTGTCCTTTGTAATGAAAACATGGCCACCGACAGTTTTATGTCCCTGAGAGTCAACCAATGTCAACAGGATTTTATGGTGAATTTATAGTAGCAGGCTCTGAGTCCTGGATTAATAGACCTTCTGCTTGTGTAATAAGGGCCCATTTAAAAAGTAGGAGGGAGGACCCCCATACACAGTCTGACTCTAAAACTCAGGTCCTCTAAGCTGTGGGTGTTAAGTGACTTCCTTGCTCAGGAATCACACTATAGATGATGATTTTTTTTATTTTTTATTTTTTGATGAACTGCCTTCCAAAGCATCCAGCTCAGGCACTGAAGGTATGAATCCTTGCATCTGAAGCAGACTACTCCTTGCTGATCACAGAACTATGGGGAAGATTTTTCAGAGATGTTTGGTATTGATGAGATATTGCAAAATAGACTAGCAGTTCTGAACTTATCGTCTGGGAAGCAAAAAAATCGAGGCTGTCAAATTTCCAGCCACTGTCAGTAACATACTGTTCAAGAGGTGGAAATGGACTTCATGGGCAAGAGTCACGATTGCAACAAGCAGCTTGTGGGAGCAAGTTGTCATAGGAAACAGAATATCAGCATGTGCATTTAATTAGAACCAAGTCTACTGCTGCAGGTAGTTAAAATGCCAGATGCCACACTCAAACTCTTTCTTTTCTATTTGATCCTTATGAGAGATATTTTACTCACCCTGTTTAACAGTGAGAGGAACAAATTCAAAGATACTGAATTCTGTCACCCAGGGACATAGAGCAAGGCAAGGTTTTGAACCCCAGTCCATCTGAGCTCTTTGCACGCTGTCACACGTCCTTTTTAATCCCTGTGAAATGTCACAGGTAAAAATGGTTTTTCAAAAACAAAGAGAAAAGCCTGAATACTGTGACCACTTGTGTCCCCATGGCCAGGAAAGACAAAGAAATGGTATATCAACAAATGCATTATAGAATCACCATCCCTTATCTGACCTTCAGGAGCCAACTGTGATGGGAGTTTTCTGGATTTTAAGACACTCAATATAATGCAGCTCTCCCAGTAGGGCCTGGGGCAGCACCACAAAGCAAACAGGCCAACATTTCTGCCACGAAAGTCATGAAAATTCACAGTGCATTCAAACCCTACGGGCTACGTATCTACTCACTCCCCTTAGGCTCAGATTAAATTTTGATACTGAATGAGGATAGATTAGGTCAGAGGTCCTCTCTAATGCCTTAAAAGAGAAGGATTGTTTTCAAACCTTTTGTTTGCCCCAAGACATCATCCTATTTAAGTCTCACATATATTTTCTGATGGACATTATTATAGAGACCATCCGACAAACTTTGGCATCCAGAGACAAAGTCTCTGGCTCAGTTCTTCCTCTTCCAATTTGTGTTGGACTTGGTCTAAAATTCAGGTGCTGGGACTTGCTTTCTGGAGAGCATTTCCGTGCAGCAAGGACAGAGGGAAAAAAAGTTGGAGCCACCAAGAACTGGGTTCAAAGGTAGGCGTGCCTTAGTCAGCTTGGGCTGCTGTAACTGCAGCCTGTGACTTAACAAAGTCATGTGTTCCTCAAAGATCTGGAGGCTGGCAAGTCTAAGATCAAGGTGCCGGTTGAAGAAGTAGAGAAGGCCTCTTCTTGGATTGTGGATGGCCACCTTCTCAGTTTGTGCTCATGGGACCTCTTGGCCAAGAGGCGGGAGAGGGAGAGACAGAAGCAGAGAGAGCACTCTTCTTATAAGAGTATCAATCACATCCTCATCTGAACATAGTTGCCTTCCAAAGTCCCCCTTCTAATAGCAGCAGACTGGGAGTCTGGACTTCTGCATGTGATTTTGGGAGGACAACCCTAAGTTCATGATGAATTCCTTCTTCTCCCCTTCCTTCCTGTTCAACTTGGGACAGCCAAATCTGTTCTCCAGTTCCAGATGCTATAATCTCAAAATGGGCATGGACCTCATGTCATGGTGGTGTGATAGGACAGACAGATGAGATAGTGAGAACATGAGATCAAGAGAATAATTCCCACTGTACTGACCCCCACATGCTTTCTTTTCCAAGGAGAAATTTACCTGAAGCCCTGCCTAGACTGAGGAGACAGGATATGTCACATTCCTCAGCAAACTACGAGTTATCTGCACGAGAAATGCAGACCCAAGATAATGTCAATGGGAGAAATCCAAAAGACTGTGGTGACCAGATCCTGAAATTCAGGGAGATAAGGATAGTTCCTCCTAACAATAAAATCTATACAACTGTATGGTTAAAAATCTAATTATAACCAGTCAGCATGGGACACAGGGATCTAGAATTGTCATGACAATGAATACTTGAAAGTCTGATGTCACCTTGCTGTCAGTCAAAAATCAAGAGATGGATCTGGGCAAAACTCTTTGGAAATTTCTCTGGAATTCCCAGTAAAACTGGAGTGCTGGAGGGGCACATTGTCCCTCTCCCCTCAGAAAGGACCCATCCTCTCATTTGAGAGAATCCCCTTTCCCTTTTCCTATCCCTTTAACAAACTCATTCTCTGAGCGACATGGCTGAAATTTTCTGACTTGGCTGCAAGAATCGGGTTTGAAGGGCCAGTCTTCGCGATGACTTGGGTTCTCAGAGGACCCCAGCTCTGTAACAGTGAGAGGTGAGCTGCTGCAGGGTTTCCTGGGGTCTCTTCTGAGTGCCCTCCTCCCGCCTCACCTGAATGCTCTCAGCCCTCGATTCCTGGGAAATCTCAGACCTGACTTTGAGTGTCAAATTCTTCTGTGATAATTGGAACAAACCCTTCATAGTTCTCTCTTTTTTTCTCTTGTGGTCTCTCTTTCACTGACTTCTTGAGCATAAATAATCAGGAAAAAAGCTTTTATCACTTGTCACATCAGGACCCCAGGAGTGTGTGGTTTGTTCCCATCTCCAGAATGTGACTTCAATTGAGTCAAAACTCCTGGCTGCAGCAGCCATCTGGTTTACCAGATGCGGCTGCTACGTGTCCTCCTACTTCCAAGGATACAAAGGGGATCAGAGCATATGATCAATGCACAAAAGGCCCGCGGCAGTACAGCGTGTTCTTCATCCACTTATTCACTCAATAATTATTAATTTGTATTGTATGTGAACCTCTCTGTGCAAGACAGTATAAAATTATTATAATGAATTTTTTTTATATATTGGACATAATATAACATTATAGGAAATCTTGACCAAAAAAATAAAAAAGAAAATGAGAACTATACTAATAATTGGACTTCTATTTTTTAATATCTTTTTCCATATTTTCCTAAACTTTAAAATTTTTTTTATTTTATTTGTTCTAATTAGTTGTACATGACAGTATAGATGCATTTATACATTTTCATAGATCATACATAAATAGAGTATAATCTCTTATTTTTCTGATTATACATATTACAGGATCACATGTACATGAGGTAATAATGTTTGCTTCACTCTATTATCATTCCTTCCGCCATACCCCTTCCTCTCCTTCACTCCTCTCTACCTAATATAAAGTAACTCTAATAATTTTTTAAGTCAGACTAAACATATAAACTTGTGAGTTTTTACCCTTTTTTGAAGAACATGCATGCTTTTTAAAAATTTCTTTTTATTCTTTTTTTTTTTTTTTTAGGGAAGAGTTATATATGGTTTTATTTACTTATTTTTTCTTTCTTTTTATGGTTTTTAAATTAATACATTAGAGTTATACATAGCAGATGGGTTCTTCTGTCTTGTGCTTTTAGTGAAGTTATAGTTGTTAAGAGTATTCATTCTGAAGGCAGGAATGTTAATGCATTGAATGTTTGCTCTTTCTCAAGTTCATACATTGTAGTCCTGACTTCCAATGTGATGGTTTGTGAAGGAAGGGAATTTGGAGAAGTAAATAAGTTTAAATGAGTTCATGTAGATGGGGCCCTCATGAGGGGCAGAGTCTCACCCTCTCCACCTGTGCAGAGATCTCACTCTCTCCACCTGTGAGGACACAGAAAGAAGACAGCTCAGGAGAGCCCAGGAGTTGGTCCTTCCCAAGAATCTGGCCTTGCTGGCACCCTGCACTCGGACTTCTTGCCTCCACAGCAGTGAAAACTAAATGTCTATTATTTAAGCACCAGTGCATGGAACTTTATTATGGTGCCAGAGCAGACTAAGGCACAGACTGCTCAGGCTATTCGCCTAGCTGGGAAAACTGGGGAAGGTTATCAAACTTCTCTGTGTTTTGTTTTCATCAGTTGCAAAATTAGATGATAATGGCAGATACTCCATGGGGTTATTATGAAGACAAAACGAGATACCATACATAACATGCTTGGAAACAGCATTGGACACGTACAAAGACTTCAGTAAATAGGTGCTTGTAACTGGTGCTCGTCCATTTCTCTTACTGTTCATCAGAATGAGCTTTCTGTAAGGCACAGCCATATGTCCAACACCGTAATGCAGTGACTGGAAGACAGCAGATTAGGAACTATAACAAATATCGACAAATGGGATGGAATCAAACTAAAAACTTCTTCTCAGCAAAGGAAACAATCAAGAATGTGAAGAGAGAGCCTACAGACTGGGAGAAAATCTTTGCCACCTGCACCTCAGATACAGGATTAATCTCCAGCATATATAAAGAGCTCAAAAAACATAACAGCAAAAAGACAAATAACCCGATTAACAAGTGGGCAAAGGAACTGAACAGGTCTTTCACAGAAAAAATACAATTGGTCAAAAAATATATGAAAAAGTGTCGATATCTCTAGAAGTAAGAGAAATGAAAATTAAAACTGCTGAGATTTCATCTTACTCCAATCAGAATGGTAATTATCAAGAATGCAAGTAACAATAAATATTGGCAAGGATGTGGGGGAAAAGGTACACTCATACATTGCTGGTGGGACTGCAAATTGGTGTAACCACTCTGGAAAGCAGTATGGAGATACCTCAGAAAACTTGGAATAGAACCACCATTTGACCCAGCTATCCCACTCCTCAGTTTATCCCAAAGGACTTAAAATCAGCATACTACAGTGATGCAGCCACATCAATGTTTACGGCAGCTCAATTCACATTAGCTAAGCTATGGAACCAGACTAAGTGCCCTACAACAGATGAATGGATAAAGAAAATGTGGTATATATACACGATGAAATACTACTTAGTCATAAAGATAAATGAAATTATGGCATTTGCTGGTAAATGGATGGAAATGGATACTCTCATGCTAAGTGAAATAAGCCAATTCTCCAGAACCAAAGGCTGAATGTTCTCTCTGATATGAAGATGCTAACTCACAATAAGGGTTGAGTAGGGAAGAATAGAAGTACTTTGGATTAGACAAAGGGGAATGAAGGGAAGGGAGAGGGGATAGGAATAGGAAAGATAGTAGAATGAATTGGACATTACTTTCCTATGAGCATATATGATTACATGACCAATACATCATGTACAACCAGAAGAATTTTCCATTTATGTATGTCAAAATACATTCTACTATCATGTATAATTAATAAGAAGAAATTAAAAGAAATACAAAAAATTAATCTTTTGACTCAAATACAAAACCACTTGTAACCTTGACAGACAAGGTTCCTTTTGCTAATAAAGGCAATGGAAAGTAAGGGTGAACAATGGCCTGAGGACTCTTTTCTCCTATTGTGGATGCAGAGCAACTACCAAGACAATTTTCCATGAGGGTCCAGGCAAAGGGAATGGGGTTTCCAGGTTTGGCAGCTTATCAATGAATCACCACACCATCAGAAAGTTCAAGGCCCAGCACAGTATCAGAATTTTTCTGATGGTTTTCATGGAAATTCAATACTGATCACAAAGTCCACAAATGGATTCTCTTGGGCTCAAGTATTCATGAGTAGAGTTGGTATTTATTTACTTTGCAATGCGGGAATCAGTCAATCAACAATATTATGTCAGCAGAACCCAGGGGGTAAAAAGAAGGGGACCCGAAATTCTAAAACAGTGGGTGAGATTCACTTTCTTTTGGGTAACAGGAAGCAGAACTTTCTCCTAAGAGCATTTCAAAGATAGAGATGCCTTTAAAGTCACTTATAATCTGACAAATGTTGGGTGCAATCTGAAGGAAAACCCAAGTATAAATACATTTTGTGGGATTCCTGTGTAGTTCCAAATACCCAGTCACAAATGAGTGAAGGATTGGATCCACCAGTCATAGGTCAAAAGCCTGGTTCACCTCTCTTTGAGTGGGACAATTTGTAGATTGTTGAAATGATTCAGTGTAACTTCTGAAATAAGGAGGAGGTACAGAGTATGTTCAGTATAACTAAATAAACTATAAGGGTGTTTTACTGCTGACCTTTCTGAAGCTTCTAGTGTTCTCTTCCAAAATTACTTGACAATCACCAAGTCCCCACAGGCGTCCAATATATGACTCAAATATTCAATGGCAATTTTGCATTTTGGCATCCAAACTAGAGTTTTCTAGAACTCTGCCCCCAACTGGATAATAAAAAGTATTTGCAGAAGTACTCAGTATTTCAGTTTTAATCTCTGTAACATTCTGTGGTACAATAGATTTTCCTCCCAATATATTATATGGATATATGAGTGATAGTTTTAGGTAGTGTACTTAAAGTGCTTTGGGTTGTGTTATAAGTAAATGGAGGAGGTTTTATCACGAGTAAATCATTGTCAAATGCATTTTCACAACGGATGAATAACTGAATGAATGGATGAATGAATGAATAACTGGATGTGTAGATGAGTGGATGGGTTGAAGAAGTGTTACTTGTTTATTTTAATATTAGTCCTCATTTCATGCAGTTTGATACTTTCTCTGACTCTATTAGAAGATGTAAAAGAAAAGTAAAGGAGAAAGGAAGGAAAGGAGGGAAAGAGGGAGAAAGGGAGAATGAAAAAAATGGTACAATTGTGTTCAAAGTAAATGTTGGAAATCCATAAAATCTTAGAACGCATTGACTGTCAAACTTATTGTTAGGCTGGTGAGCTATATGAAGGAGAGAGTGTGACAATATAGACACTGAAATGAAACTACTTATTTCTGAGAGTTAAAGTGACCACGTAACTCATAAGTACTGCTGACGTCTGTAAATTCCAGGGAGTCATGGTGTATGTGTCACGGGGGAATGGTTCATAATTCATTCATGGGGCTCTCTTTGGTACACCCAGCCAGACTATTTCAACATTTCTTTACTCTTTGCAGAAATGGAAATACAACTGTGTTTTTCTGGCAACTGATTTATTTTTCTTGGAATAATAGGGTTTTAAGAAATGTTTGGATACTTGCTGCCATTTAACAAATGTCCATGGTGACATACAGGCAGACAGACACCTACACAGCATCGCTGGACCACTTGCACAACTTCCCAGTTTTCCAGTGTCTGTCCATCACCCAGTAATACATTGGAATCCAAAACTACCAAAAAATAATGATTATTTTTTTAAATGCAGAAATTAGTAATCATTATAGAAAGACTAATAAAGCAACCATAAGAAAAAACTCCTTCCTAAGCTCTCTGCTTAAAGAAATTATTTTTATTGAGTATGCATGTATATAGTCTATATAGTAAGATCTCAATGAACTCTGATCATCTCAGCTTCTGCATGTTCACTTAGTCCAGGGCCCTCCCAACCTGGCAGAGGTGGCTTGCTCTTGCCAAGGTTACAGATGTCCTGGTGCAGCAAGGCAAGGGGCCCATATGGACTGTCCAGTCAAGACTGAGAGTGAACTCCTGTCATTGCTCGTCAATCTTCAAGGAGGGTCATGAGTTACGGTAACACTACGGACTGAATGCTACACCAAAACCCATATGCAAAAACCCTAATCTCCAATATGATGGCATTTGGAGGCGGGACCTCGGTGAGGAAATTAAGTTTAGATGAGGGCACAAGGGTAGGTCCCCCAGGATGGGATTAATGGCTTTCAAAAAGAGGAACAGGTTCACTGTGCTATCTTTATCCCTGGACATAATTTGATAGATTTCATTCCCCAGAACTGCATCTCACATATATATATTTATATATTATTTAAAATGTACTAATTAAAATAATAAAAATAAAAATAATAAAATAATCATACTAATAATAGAAAGGAGATAAGTAGAGCAGAGCAGAACAAGTGTATCAGAGGAGGGAGGAGGGAAGGGAAAAGGAAGGAATTGGGGAATGAGACTCATGAATTTATGTTATTCGTATGCACAAATATGACACAATGAACACCAATGTTATGTAAAATTTTAATACACCAATAAAACACCTTTTAAATTTAAAAAAATCAGGCTTTGTCAATATTAAAAAATTACCATTGCTATAAAAAGAGGAAGATAATGATGCTCCTCTTTCCTTGTGTGTACAAACTAAAAATTAGGTATATGAGAAGATGAACAGGAAGAGGGTCCTCACCCAAACCTGACCATACTGACACCCTGATTTTAGACCATCAGCTTCCAGACCTTTGAGAACTGGTTGTCTGTGGTCTGATCTCCCGAGTCTCTGACGTTCTGTTACAGCAGCCAGAGCTGAGAAGAGCAATGTGAAGGAATGAAGAGAGGGTTCCTCTTGTAGTTTTAATGGCTCTCCATCTTGTTAGTGTGCTACAGTTTATTTTGATGCCCATTTTTCCCCCTAGGATTTAAAAAAATATTACATATATTTTATGTTTGAAAATTATCTGTCAAATGGTAAGATCTCCTGTGAAATACTTGTGATCCTAGTATCAGGTAGTGATCCAGCCTCTTAGGAACTAACACGGGTTTGACCTCACGCCCTCATTTCAGGGCATGTAGAAAGTCCAGTGCCCCCAGCAACACCATGCCTGTGACTTCTCAGTGTGCTGATTTCTCAAGCTCATGTTCACTTCTGAACTTACACTCCTCCTAATGGCTTTCTTGCCTGTGTCTTTTCACCAGCTTGTAATGGCATTCTGTGCTCCATATTAAATTTTTTAGGTGGGAGATGAAGATCTTCTGGATTGAGTAACAAAAACAACTAAAGTAACTCTTACAAGGCCTTTGTGTGAGCAGCCAGATGCAGTGCAAACCTTTCCATAGAGAGGGATTTACAAGCCAGCATCATAGTGGACGCTTAGGGCTGCCTCTCCCTGGGCATCCTGTCAGAGCCTCCATCACCAGGAATTGCCAGAGATGAGTGTGTCTAACAACCCTGAATCCCAGTCCCACCTGCTCTGCCTGATTCCTTCTGTATCCGTGTCCTCCAGGAATCCAGCAATATTTCAAGTCCTTTCCTTTTTTATGTGTAACAATTCGGCTCTCTTTTGTTCTAAAGGCTTCTTTTAGTTCTAATCTTGAGTATGAATATTCACATCTAAACGGTCAACTCCCAACTCATTTGCTAAATAAAGACATTTCCTTCAAGATCCACACACCTGTGCAGAGTTGGCAGTTATAGTGGGGAGCACAGTAGTTTTCCAGGGAAATTCTCATGCTGCTCCTTAGGATGACATATTGTTATAAATTTTGCTATACATTTTTAACTCATGAAAAAAACCTGGGGAAAGAGGGTTGATATTCATATCAGAAAGCCATATATGCTCCTCCCTTGAGCCCTAGGGCCACTACTCAGATGCACACTGAGATATCATTCCCAAGTCTGACTATATCTTTGTCCTTGAGCCTGTCACTGCCCATCTGAGCTGTATGGGTTCTTTCCTTCCTGAGAGCATTTTTGGATAATGGAATAAGGTCATAAAGACCCTAATGCTCCTCATTGCTCCTTAAAACAAGGTCGTGGATAATTTTCGCTTTCTTATAAATATCTCTAATTGTGCAAGTAAGCATATAGCCTCTCTAGCCATAGGAGACTGATGGCAGCTCAGAAGAGCTCACATCTTCTCTGATCTGAGTGTCCCACTGATGTCTTGACTTCCTTCTCAGATGGTCAGCTACATGGTGACTCCTGTTTGTTTTTTCCTGCCTCTAAGAGTAGTGTTCATTTTACTCGATCCCTTAAAACAAACAAAAAAATAACTTCTCTTAAAATACTCTTATTTGTACAACAGGGACCCCAAACCACCAGAATAGAAAAATAGGTATCCCTTTTCTCAAACCTGTATGCAGAATTTGGCACTCAAAAGAAATAGTTTGAAATCATGGCCTACACTAGCAGTTAGAAATGTGTTTAAAACACACTTAGCCCATCTTTTTGTTTTTTCAGTTGTAAAATGAATTTAGTTTAGTGGTATAACAACACTCATATAATGTAAAGAACCTAAAAAATGTTTGAAAACATTTAAAAATATTCTTAGCCAATATTGAAATGGTAAACAAAGAAATGGCTAAAACTTCTTTACAGCTTTGCTTTTCATTATGAGATCTTGAAGACACAGCATAGTTCTCTTAAGTCTTGGCTTCCTTGTCTGTCAACCGGGGCTGCCGGCACCTGCCGTGAGGACTAGTGAATGCTCATCAGTGTCTGCTGAAGAGTCCAGTCCTCAAATATTCAAAGGAAATCTTGATCTCTGTGTCACACATGGCAAGATGGTACAATTCAATCATTCTGGCACTTCCAAGGAAGCTAGTGAGGGTGGGGATATAAACGCTTTTCTAGTCAACTTTGTTCCTGAATCCTCGTTAAATGAGGTATGCCAGACCATGATCTCACAGTCCCCGTGGTGACAGGATCCACACAGTTTAATCTTCAATCCCTTTTCTTTGACATCCCTACTTCATATTGTTACTCAACAAGATTGATGGGTGTCCCAGTCTTGCTCAGTCTTTCTTTTTCTTTTTCTTTTCCTCTTTCTCCTCCTTCTCTACGTGGGATAGGATCTGGGGTGCATGACCACAGAGCTGCATTCCAACACTTTTGTCATTTTTTTTTTTTAATTTTTTTGTCTCAAGACAGGGTCTCAGCTCAGTAGCTGAGGCTGGCCTCGAGTTGGTGATTCTTCTGCCTCAGACTCCTGAGTCACTGGGATTGCAGGCGGGTGCCACCACACCTGGCATTTCTTCCTCTTTTTATAAAGCCAGTAATGCCATAATGGAGACCCCACATTCATGACTTCATCTAACCCTAATTATCTCGCCAAAGCCCCCCCCCACTAACTATCATTAACATATATATTTGAGGATTAAGTTTCAAACATGAATTTTTGTGGTACACATTGAAACAATGGCCGTAGGTAAGCAGCCAGTTTTGCTGAACTGTTGTAGTAGCACCAGGGCGATTAGTTAAAGGCACTTGGCTTCCCCCCTCAGGTTCTGTCCCTTTAGTGTGGTGTTTCCTGAAAGCTCAATTCCTCTGGGTTTCTTTTGATTGTTTTCCTTTGGTTGATATTTTTGTTTCTATTAATATAAATCAATATAGCTTATGTAGCCCTCCACTGTGCTTTGCTTATACAAATTCCTGAACAGGAGCCATTGTGATGCGCCATCATCTTGCCCTATATTTTCCTTCACAGCATGGCCCTCTGACATTCTACTTTCCCTTCCCTTCCCTCTGCACCAGCCTCTGCCAAGGGAAGGGAAGTTCAGGGGTCAGGTCTCTACTCAGACGTCCCTTCCGCTAGGGAAGGACAGACGGAAGCAGCTACTATGAGTTTGGATCCTCCCCTTAGCTCTCCTTTCCCCCTTAGGACATTTAAATGCAGCAGGTTCTTAAAGAGTATTAGGAGGGGTCAGGGGAAGAGAGGGTGATATGAATGGAAAGAAAGAAAACGAATAATGTCAAAAAAAAGTACGGGGCTGATGTGACAAATCGCAAGTCCCCGGGGCCAGGGGATCACCATCACACCACCACACTCTCCTAATGCAGCCACCGACGCACTTCCAATACTGAGTGCAACAGGCATGAAACCTCCACCATTCCAGCCCGAGAGGCTCCTCTGCTCTTTGCCACTGGTGACAGTCCTCCCTTTGTCTCTGTTGCTCAGCACCTGTGTGTTCAGAGAACATCTCCCTCGCCCATGCGGGAGCGCAGATGTGGAAGGCAATGATTCCAGAGGGTTTATTTCAGACACAGAAAGCAGCTTCCTAATGAGGGGCGTGGGAGGGGGTTTCATCCCATTGGCTCTGTTGGCAGATCACCCTCTGCTGATCTGTTTTGTCATTTTTTTGTCTGTCGAGGAGACAACAAAATGTTGGTGAGCAGCTGGTGGCAGAATTATGTTTTATGTACAAAATGTGGGAGAAAATTCTGGCCTGGTGCTATAATTGTCTGATTGGATGAGGTTGGGAGAATGAGCTAGGCTTTTATTTGGATGAAATGTGTTTTTTCTCCTCCAGGTTTAGTGTCCCCGACTCTGATGGAGTCCGTGTGCAACAACATCCTTTGTGCATTTCAGATGGGATTCGGGGAGGAAAATGAAAAGAACTTCCGTGACTAGATTAGAAATTCAGTCAGAGTCTAGCGAGACTGCGGTGATGTGGTATCTGGGTTTATCTGAAAGGAATTACCCCCACCCCAGAAGTGATCCTGACAAGAGATGTTTTAATAGAGGAGTAGCCACATGGGGTAGTGGGGAGAATGCTCATCAACAGGAATTAGAGAACTTACAAGGAAGCGAGCAAAACCCAGTGTCAGAGAAACTTCTAAATCCCAGTTCTGATTGCTTTGCAAAGCACAGTGTGCAACACCTATGATACAGTGATTGCTCAGAGAAATTAGGAGATCATCTAAGCACCATTTTCTTTTGCTCCAACCACTCTAGTTGTGTGCTTCTCAAAGTTGTGTTTGTTCCCTAAAGTGTTATGACAACTGTACTTCATAAGTTAATGACATAGTTGAACAAAATATTATCTCAACCAGTGACATGAGAATATAAAAAGAAAGTTGCTGTTTCTTTAAAATTTAGATGAAAAACTTGTTAAAAAGAATGACCTAAAATATTCCTGTGGAATGTGGGGTGAGCAGGTTAACTTACCAGTTGAAGGAGATAATGGAAATCAACATGATCTGCCCGAAAATTGACCTGCAATGTTGTATATCAATCCATTCTAAAGAAATGGGAATTAGATGTTGAAAATGATTCACTGTGATGTTTTTTCAAGTAAGAATGAACACTGCATCATTCACAAAACCCATGCAAAGGAAAGACCTTAGTGCTGAACTCCCAATTTGGCAAACTAATGTGTTATCAAATGCTGATCTCATGCATACATACATACATGTGTGAGACTTCCCTCCTTAGATGTTGCTTTGAATTGCACAATGGTTTCAGATCTGGGTTGGTACGGAATGGAAGTCTTCAACATTGACAGGAGGGTAGAGAAAATGGGTAGACTCAGGGAACCAAAAAGAGGTGTCATGTGATGAGAGGGTGGAAGGAAGGAGGTGAGCACCTTGTAAGCAAATTGTATCATGGAGGTTGGGTTGCAAGGTTGCCAGGTGGCAGGGTCAAAGTTCAAGAAATAGGTCTAGGTCAGGACTCCAACCCATGTGAGAGGGAGAATGGCTAAAGCAAGTGAGAGGTCAGGTGTAAGAGTCTGAGGTGGTGAACATGGTTAATAATTACAAGGTTTAGGGACAGAGAACAAAATACAGGCCTGCTCAGACAGAAGTATTACAGAGTTTGATGCTGTGCCTCAGGTATGCAAATTATGCTTTCTGACCCTCAATTTCTTCATCTGTAAATTGTAGGTAAACCTTCTCTCATAGAGTAATTGGAATGATTGAATTTGTAGTACAACCGTGTGTTGTTTAATTATGGGGACAGGGTCTGATAAACGTATGGCTAGACAGTTTTTCTCATGAGAACATAAGTCTAGATGGTCAATCACTCCACATGGGCCTGTCATGCAGTAAAAACAAGACACATGAAGCTGTTTGCTGCTGATATAACTCAGCTTGTGGTTTCACAGAAAATTTTTTTGTTTTTTAAAAGCAGAAGAAGATGTACAAGCAATCCACAGATATAAGAAAAAATGTTCAACATCTCTAGTAATAAGAGAAATGCAAATCAAAACTACCCTAAGATTCCATCTCACCCCAATTAGAATGGTGATTATCAAGAACACAAGCAACAATAGGTGTTGGCAATGATGTGGGGAAAAAGGTACACTCATACATTGCTGGTGGGGTTGCCAATTAGTGCAACCAGTCTGGAAAGCAGTATGGAGATTCCTCAGAAAGCTTGGGAATGGAACCACCATTTGACCCAGCTATCCCACTCCTTGGCCTATACCCAAAGGACTTAAAATCAGCATACTACAGATATACAGCCACATCGATGTTCATAACTGCTCAATTCACCATAGCCAGATTGTGGAACCAACCTAGATGTCTTTCAATTGATGAATGGATAAAGAAACTGTGGCATATATATACAATGGAATATTACTCTGCATAAAGAATAATAAAATTATGGCATTTGCAGGCAAATGGATGAAATTGGAGAATATCATGCTAAGTGAGATAAGCCAATCTCAAAAAAGACCAAAGGACAAATGATCTCACTGATAAGCAGATGATGACATATAATGGGGGGTGGGAGGGGTTAGCATTAGGGTTAGGGTTAGGGTTAGGGTTAGGAAGGGGGGCAAGAATGGAGGAAGGAAGGACTGTATAGAGGGAAAAGAGGGGTGGGGGGGGAAGGGGGAAAAATGGCAGAATGAATCAAACAACATTGCCCTGTGTAAATTTATGATTACACGAATGGTATGCCTTTACTCCATGTACAGAGAATCAAAATGTATCCCATTTGTTTACAATAAAAAATAAATAAATAAATAAATAGTAAATAAATAAAAGTAGGAGTAAGCTCCAAAATAAAAATAAAAATACAGTAACCAAATAGTCCCATAACATAGTCATTAATTATCATTGCATAAAAGTCAGAGTATAAATATCATGCACTGTGCATAATTATTTGTGGTGCTCTTTAGAGAAGAGAGACACTGTAGAGTTTACAACCAACTTCATCACAATAGCATAGTAATGTGCTATGACATCATGATGGCGCTGACTTCCCTTGGTAGTAGCACTTCAGCTCCAGTACTATCTTGTGGGACCACCATTGTCTAATTGTCTACTCAACTCCTCACTGAGCAAAATACTGTTAGGCGGCACATAACTACATTTCAGACCACCTAGAACACACTTAGTAGTGATGCAATATTTATTTCCCCTTTCTTCCATTCTTCCATTCAAAAATATTTTCTGAGTCCCTGTTGTGTGCCAGAAGTGGTTCTAGCCATAGAGAATGTCATAGCAAAGAAAAAAGGTGAATTCTACTATCCAGGAGTTTGCCTTTCAGCGGAGAGGCTGATGCTCAAAGAGTTAGAATATGATATAATGGCAACGGTTTGTGTGAAGAAAAACAAATGATGGGAAGGGAAACCCTTCACAATTTTATAAGGAGAAGTGAAGGGGTGGATAATAATCTGTACCCTCTTTTTTTTTCCTAACTGGAAAGAAAATGACAAAATGGCAGCTCAACTATTACAGTAATTAGTGACGACTCTTCAGCTGCCAGTAGCACAAAACAGGGCTGACTCATGGCAGGGAAGTTTCTGAGAACCCTCAGTCTCAAACTTTTAATGTAATAGCTTATTATAAGTGTTTCTTATTGTAAGTGTTATACATACTTGCTGTACAAAACTAAAACAATATAGTAAATTACACAGAACTGAAAAGGGAAAGAAAAAATAAAAATGACCCCAAAACCCAACAAGTAAACAGCAACTTTTAACATTTTTAAGTTTCATTTTTCCTGTTTTGGAGGACATTCTTTAAGAAATCTCTCAATGCATGCTAATCCCTTTGTAAATAGGACAAGTATAGATATTGACTATAACTCTTAAATATGTATGAATATATCCTAAATGTGTGCATATTCATACATACACACATATTTATTTACACATGCACACAGATAGTCCCTGTCCTATGATGGTTCAACTTACGATATTTCTGTTTTACAATTATGTGGAAGTGATACACAAGTGAATTTTGGTATTTTCTTGTACCAGTGACTTGCTGGTATGATATTTATTGTGAGGTATATGATGGTCTCTTGCTAGGCTGGAATCACATGCAGCCAGTCAAGTGATCATCAGGGTACGTGCCGGATGTCCTATCGTGCATTGTGCTGCTAGCTGTTTCTGGATATTATGTTTTATGTTTTCACATGCTTTCATGGCTGTAAAATGCTTATCTATATCTCTGGTACCTATTCAACCCTCTGTTTTTCTCTTTTAGTATCATTCAGTAAGTTACACGAGATATCCACTCGGTTATACGGTAAGTTTTGTGTTAGATGGTTTTACCAAAGTGTAGGTAAATGTTAGTGTTCTGAGCATATTTAAGGTAGATTATGCTGACTCATGGCAAGTTAGAGCTATTGCATGCATTTTTGACACCATATTTTCAACTTTCAGGGGTTTATCAGGACATAACATCACCAGCGGATGAGCATCTGTTCCATGTCCCTCCAAGTCATAAACGGAATCTTAATGGGCAATGTGCTAAAAGCTGGGTCTGTTCGGTGGTGATTAGGTCCTGAGGGCTGAGCTCTCCTGAATAGGATTATTAGTTAGGAATAAATGGCTGGAGGGAACTACCTAGGACTTTTGTTTGTTTTTCGCCTTTCCATTCTTCTTGCCTCGGAGGAAACAGAGCTCAAATCAAGATTTCAGAAGCAGACACCAGGCCCTCCCTGATGCTGGACTTAGCCCCGCCTAGATCCTTGCCTCTAGAACTGTCAGAAATACATTTGTTGTTTACCAGTTCTCCAGCACCGGGTGTTTTGTTAAAGCAGCACACACGGACAAAGGCACCCTCCAAGTTTCCTAGCTCTTGGTAAGGCCTCACCTGTGGACCATTTCCACGGTGAGGCTGCCACCAGCAAACACTCTTCCCCAGTGCTTGCTTCTCTCCTGTGGGATGGAAGGTGTGGGAGCCCAGAAGTACTCTCCCCACACTGCCAAGAGCAAGGAGCAGGAGGAGCAAGGAGCTTCGCTGCATGAGGTCTTGGAGTGGACCAGTTCCACAGGGTGGAACTCCTTCCTGACCAATGCAGCTTGAGAAGACACATCTCAGGCAGTCATGCAGGTGAAGCCAGATGAAGTATGACGTCTGTGACAGAAGTTCAGTCAACACTAGTGAGTGGCAGAGAATGGAGAGAAAATGAGTTATACCAAAAATACCTTACAGTAACTTGTGGGCAACATGGGGAAAATCCTGATCAGGGTCCTCTAATCAGCTCTAAAGTCCTTTCTTTTTTTTCAGACTCGATTTGAAATTTCTCCATGCTCTTTCTTGGTCTCCGGGAAACTCTCCAAGATCATAATCGAAAAATCACTATCCATTAAATGTCATCCAGCAATTATTTCCCTGATACCATTTCCCCTCATGCTCTGCGCCAGAACCACCCTGGCTGCCTGGCTCAAAACCACAGAGGTGACTGCTGCGTCTGGCCT
Organism: Sciurus vulgaris; assembly: GCF_902686455.1. Taxonomy (NCBI): domain Eukaryota; kingdom Metazoa; phylum Chordata; class Mammalia; order Rodentia; family Sciuridae; genus Sciurus; species Sciurus vulgaris. The sequence continues at coordinate 136,335,671 of NC_136469.1, forward strand.
CCTCTGCTCCCCTTTCCTCTGCCTCTCCTGCTCTTTCAGATGCCTGCACATGCTGGCTGCCTGTCATTCCAGGTCAACCTGGACATTGTGCCCCTGGATAAGGAATTCCTCCTGATTTGAGGTAGCTTCTTTCTCCTCATATCAGTCACTTTCTACCACAAAACTCTCTTATATTTCCTTAATTCTCATCCATGCCCCAAATTAACTTATTCACATATTTTCTTATTTACTCTTTGACTATCAGCCTCCACTAGCTCGTGAAAGTCCCGTGGGAGGGTGGATTCTGCTTCTTGGAATCACATTCCTGGTACATCACATTCAGTCACATTTGCTGAATAAATGCATGGGCACTTACTGATGCTAGACACGGCCCTGGGTGCTGCAGCAGGTACAGATTTGAATAAAGTGGAACAGAAAGAAATGAGTGCTAATTAAAGGTGATGGCAATTTTCTATAGAACTATCAGTGGAAGAAGCAATCAATTCTTACTGAATAAAAGGCAGCAAGAAACTCTTCTAGAGGTGATATTGTTCAGCATCAATGATGGAGAATGAAAAAGATTCTGAATGGTGAGCTGTAATGGCGGTGAACAGGGAGAAGAGAAAATACATTCCTCGTCAGTCGAAGAGTAGATCCAGGACTGGGACTGTGAAAATGCAGGACCTATTTCAGCAGAGTGACTCTTTCAGCGCACAGTTGGGAAAGAAGGATAGAGTGAGAGGGACAGTGCCTGCTGGTGTTCACTGAAGACGATCAGAGACAGAAATAGCACATTAGTGAGAGAGAGACAATATTACAATGGTGAAAACAAAGGTTTTGGGTCCTTCCCTTGCCTAGTCCCATTTGTCACACACACATTCTTTCTTCTACAGAAAGCACAAGCCAGAAAGAAGAGGCTATTTTTGTCCCTCTCTATCAGACTTTCCTTGTCATTCTCTTTTGAAGACTCAGTTTGCTCATCTCTCAGATGGGGGAGCACTAACTGTACTTTCCACACATTGGCATGATGGAACCACCCCAGGCCTGCGAGGAGCTACGGAAAACTTAGTCATTTTATCCGGGCATCGTTGAGAGCATCACTCTTCCATTTCGGAGGCGTTTTGCATAATAGGGATGAAGAAGAAAAAGAATCATTAGCCTATGTTTCCTAGGAAAACCAGTGTGATTCATGATTCTCATGCTGACACTTCACTTAGGTGTGACCACGGGGTGCCCAGAGTGAAGATAAAAAGAAAGTCAGAAAGAGAAGAAGGGGAAACAAAGACCAGCTGAGCTACTGCAAGAAGAAACGCAGTCAGTGCCCTGGATTGGACAGGCAGGCAGGAGGCCTGGGTCTCAGATGCACAGGAGCAGGGACTGAATGGGAATGAACCTGCCAGTCCCCTGTCCCCTCTCCTACTTTCCAACTCTGATAAGTTTGGCTCTCAGAGAATTCAGCCCGGAGGCTCATTAGCATTTCTGGATTACATCATCTGACACTTCCTGCAGGACGTTAGACATGTGTCGACTCAAGACCAGATGCAGGCAGGAGCCAGAGTCTCTGGTGTGGCCTCAAGTCAGGAACTGCTTATGAGCCCTCCCAGAGTCAGTCTCAATGTGACCTTGGGGTACAGCAAGTAGCTGAGGCTCTGAGAACAGGTATGGTCCGTATAATTTGAGCTAACACTTAAGAACAATACAATAGTGATATATACCATCTGTGGAATATTTTAGCAGGTCAGATGTCTCATATGAGTTCTTTCCTTTCATGCTTACAGTTGTCCAATGGAGTAACCCAGTCAGGCACCTCAGGATACCTGAGATAGTTCCCAAAAATCTTAAGAACTTCATTGAAAGCACCCCTGACTCAGTTTACATGTCTTCCAAAGTCAACAGGAAAGGATGAATGTTACCAAGTTCAATGACCTAGGACTGGACTTGACTCCACACTGTCACTGGAGATAAATCAGCAAGGGACACACAGCCACCTCAGCAGGAAGAATGAGGAATTCTGAGACACAATCCAAGCTATACCTGTAACAGATCATTTATTTGAAAATGCCTAAAGAAAATCTGGCCAAATTAATATTTGTAAGTCAAATGCAAATTCCACAAGGACAGGGGCCTTGGTTCCTGGCTGTATCATCAGTCCTCAGAACGGCAAATGCTTAGTCCACAATTGATGGTTTTTGAATAATTTAATATGGTAAATCTGAGTGATGAGAACATGTGGGAGATTTTTGTAGAATTTTTTATATGTTTTCAATATTTTATTATTATTCTTTTTGTCATTTTAAGATGAACTCTATTATCAGTAAGGAGAAGGTAATGAAGGTTTAGAAAAATGGAGAAGATGAAATTAGACAGGTTTATCAAACACTCTTCAAGGAAGAGAAATCTTGCTCTTATTATGCCAATTTACAGATAACCAAATTGATTAAAAATGTTCAGATATTTGCAATGTTCAGATATGGGACTGGGGGCAAATTGAACATTTATAAATGAAGAGAACTTGAATTTGGAAGCCAACAAATACAGTATTGAATTCTGAACCTACACACCTTCATGTTTGTATGTATGGGAGGTGTTGAATGTGGTTAAAAGATTGAATAATATTCATTTGCTAAAAAAAGTTGTGTGCTTGGATTGGATATTTATCACTATGTGACAGATACTACATTAAACGCTATCCTCTCTAATCCTCCAACAAATTCTCTGAGGATCATACGTTTAAAAATGACACTGCAGAGATGTTTTATAACTGGACCAAGATCACATGGCTAACACATCATCAGTCAGGGATTCCAAGGATGGCGGTCTGTGGAGCAACCAGGCTCACGGTGAAGAAGCCAGCCCACACCCCAAGCCATACTTTCAGAAAAGGTAGTGTGTGAATTCAAATCCAGGTTCTGAGGTCTGAAAATCCAAAAACATGTTGGGTTGAAAAGTATTCAATCCCCAATGAGAAGGTATGGAGAAGTGGTGCCTTGGAGGAGTGACTTCGTCAGGAGGGATCTGCCCTCGTGAATGGGCGAATGCCTTCTAAAGGGCTGCAGGGAAGTAGCCTCTCCTCCTTCTGCTGTTCCTCTTCTGCCATGTGAGGATACCTGCATGGCACCATCTATTGAGAACCTGCCTTCGTCAGACACAGAACCCTCTGGAGCCTTCGTATAGGACTTCCCAGGCCTTTGAATAGGGAGAAAAACATGTCCTGTGTTTATAAGTTACCCAGTCTCAGACATTTTATTATAGCAATGCAAATAAACCAAAATGTCACATGTGTTTCACTGCAAAGTCATTTGTTCATTCTCTCAGTCTTGCTCTCTTCTTTTTTCTAGGACCTCACTGGTGGATCTGAAGGCTTTATCTTGCTCCTTTCTGCATTGGCAGCAATCTTGGCCAAAGCCTCCTGTCCATTTTAGAATTCATGTGGTTAAACAATCACTGTGCACCAACACATACCCTTCATTATCTACCAACGCTGCAGGCACTGCTCTCCGGCTGTTTGACAGAGTGGAGGAAAAGAGTTCTAGGAATTCCAAGCAGTTTACCAAGGGTATATAAATAATCACATTTTGGACATCAAACGACCCTTCTCCAACTTCCTTTCTTTTTATTTGTCTTTTATTATAGCATCAAGCCCAGCCAGACACGTATGTGTCAGTTCTTAAAGATTTATAGAAAAATTGGTTGTAAATACAAGGATGAGAGCTGTGGATTGACAGAGGAGTGTCATTTTTTTTTCCTTTGCTGAGGAATCTTTTGCTCCTAAAGCCAGTGAAAAAGTAGCCCGAGGAAAGAGCTGGAGCCAGTCTTCAATATTTAATTTCCATCTTTGAACTGAGATGTCAGGAGAGGTTGAGGGTGGCCCCACACAGGAGTTCAGCAACCAAAGAAGTTCCAGCTCTGGTCCTCCTCCTCTGTCTTACATGTCATGGGACTTTCACTTGCTATTTATCTTCCAAATCCAACTCTCTCTACAGGAACTAAAACCCTATTATTCTTAAACGGTCTGGTTTGATGTCACCCCAGCAGTGAAGTCATTATGATTCTCCAGAGCAATTTTCTTCCTGGACTAATAACACTCCATTAGCATCTTTCAAAGGCAGAGGAAAATTTGTTCTAGGAAAAGGGAGAAAGGTAGCAAAAAGTGAAAAGCAGAATAAAATATGTCCCACTGGCTTTATGTAATCCTTTGCTGACATGCGATTTCTCAATTAGACAGTGCCGGCCGCCCTATTCACTGCGGCTGAGGAAAGAGGCTTCTGTCAAACTGGGGAAATGCTTGTTTTCTTTTGTAGGTCTGCCTGTCAGCAAACAGGCCAAGATGATCCTCTGGGCTTTCTACTCTGTGGACAACTTAGATGTGATCAAGAAAATGGGCAAAAGTGAATGCAGTTGTTGCAAAAAACGGGGAGTTCACTGTGGTCACATAATACTACCCATAAAAACGACTACACGTTTGTGACCAAGAAGTACATTTTTATGCCATTTGGCAAGTAACTCTAATTCTAAATTGCATGTGTATATGCATTTGCATAGAAATCACATGTACATATAAAGTATGTATCTGTGAAGTTATGCACATGTGTACACACGTGCACACACACCCTGAAGCTAAATCTTCCCTTTCATTTTTACTCTTTGCCATTTCTTGTCTTGTTTTATTTCAACTGTGCTGGTTCCTAAGCAGCTGTCACTCTGTTGGCCATTATGCAGGGTGGAGAATACAAAGACAAGGGTTAAATTTGTGCTGTCAGGGGCTGATGAAGAGAATGTGCCCTGGAAGACAGCAAGAGAGGATTAGGAAGAGGAAATCTCCAACCACCTGACTTTTTAGAGTTGAAGAGACCTTTGGAGATTGTGAATGCAAGCCCATGGCAGGATTGATTTAATACCATACCCTAATTTCTACTGGATATTGGACCTGTAAGTCTCCTAATGGCTTCAGCCTGTAAAGAGGAAATATTAAATAGCAGCCCATATTTCGGAGAACATATGTATATTTAAATAGGTGCATAAGTATACAATTGCTGGTTACAGGTTTAGTTTCAGAGTCATATCTATGAATGGTAGTGGATTAGTCATCTCTGCTAATGCTTATAGTATTTTCCTTAACAGTATTTATTTGAATAAATAAAATATTCATTGCTTTTGGAAACAATGCAGTAAACAGAAGTGACATTGTGTCTCATGAAATATTTTCATGAGTTAATAATTTCAAGTGAGGATAGTAGTTATGAACGCAAAGAATAAATGCTTATAACCAAGTCATTACTTTGTCATATAATACTATGGTTAAGACTTAGGTTTTAGACCCAGATTACCTTTACTCAAATCTTATTTTATCACTTATTAGTCATGTGATCTTGGACAAGTGATCTACTCCCTGTGCCTCAGTTTCTTCATCTGTAATACAAAGATAACTGTTTTAACTGCATTAGGACTGATATAAAAGTTCAATGAAGTAAAATGTCCAAAGCATTTAGAATAGGCACTGGCATTTGGTCAAGCACAAATAAATGTTAGCTGCCATGTGCTGTTGACCCAGTTCTGCTCAGTCCATTTGAAATGAGCTCACATCCTGCACGGGATAGGTATAGTAGTTAGAGACCATAGATTTTGAAGTTCCTAACACAGTACCTAGCACATAGCCTGCAAGGCCACTTTCCTGTGACTTGTTGACATAAATTATACTGACTGACAAAGTGTGTTAACTCGATGACTCAAATTCAAACAGCACTTTACATGTTACAGAGAAGTTAACCTTCTTTTTATCTTAAACTCTCTGAACATCTTGTGCGCATGTCGCTAGACATGTTTTGAAGTTGAGATTCGATGTGTTTCAGTGGCTTCCCTGAGGTTAAGCGACTCTAAATGAAGGTTAGGGTTGAGGTGGACATTTTAGTAGCTGTCTGTACACTGACCACACTGGCATTTAATCTTTGGTGTGTTATTTACTCTTTCAATGATCCAAAAAGTTAGGGATTATTACCCATTGGGATGCAGAAAGCAGTCCAATGCCCAGAGCTACAGAAGGGCCAGATTCAGCCCTTGTGCCTGGCGATGGAGGCGGGGAGTTAATGCTTTCCATTAAGCCACAGGCTGCCTCAGGTTCAGAGGAGCACTTTGTTTTTATGATTTTATTGCATATTAAAATAAAGGAGAAGTATAGGCTCTGTTAGCTTCACGCTGCATGGCTATAAAAGCTTGAGGACCTCTGTGAGGCTGGAATCAACACATGCTCCTGTCTCCCAGTGCTTCTCCTGCCCTAAAATCATCAGTTCTACTAAAGAAATACAGATTTTAAAAAATGCAAGAAAGAAAAAGAAGGGTTGGGGCAGTGAAGGCTGCCGGGTGTGTGAGGCAGCAAGCCCGTCTCAGGGGCCCCTATCAGCGACGCTGGCCCTTTCATCTTCCAGTGCCTTGAGCTACTGTGATCTGTTGAGCCTTCTGTGACTACATATGTCTCCAAGCAGTGTGATTGCTCCTAACAGCATGAACTCTGCATTATCCCCACTTCTGAATCACTCTCAATTAAGCAGTGGCTATGTGCACTGGCACGAGGGAGAAGACTGCCCGGGCCCCTAGAACCAGCCCAGGTTCCCCATGCTTTAAGACTTCCCTCCCATGAGTGAAAAGAGGACATCTACCTGTCTTCACTAAAAATAGCATAAATCAGTCTTCCTTCACACAGGGAGATCAGAGACCGTAGAGATAAGTAAAATTATTTCTTCAAACGCTCTCCATTGGATTCATTGCCAATAGAAGGGTTATAAAATCCTCAACATGGCAAGAAAGCATTTGGCTTGGCTCCTGTTAAGAAACAAAAGTGAACAACACAACAGGACAGTAAGAGCTAACAGAGAAAGAGGAAGGTGTTGATACTGACATTTACTGGTGACGAGTTCTGCTTCTTCTAATGTTGAAGATTGAACACTAGAGAAGCACGTCAAGGGAAGCCTATTAAGCAGGTTTTATTTAAAGGTAAAATAATACAGACTTCTCCTGGCAGGAAGAAGAGGGCCATGATGTTCTAAAGTCCCAAGAAGTGAGCGCACCCTACATCTTTTATAGGTGAAAGTCTCTTTTGTTCTCCAGTTCTCTCCCCCTTATCTCTCCTTCCTGCCTGCTTGACTAAGGCCTGGTTTTGCATTAAGTGAGAAGCCATGGGCAGGGGGAGGGCCAAGGTGATTCAGGCAGGTAATGGCCCAGGGGGCATTAATTAGCAGCTCCTTGCTTGCTGTCCTTGAGAAAGGCAGGTAAATTTGGTAATCAATGGGCTCCAGAGATCCTTGACATTCCATTCTTCCAGGGGCAGTCTCCAACTTCCAGAGGCAGATGGCTCTCATGGCCTCCATTTCCTGGATTTGACCAGATCCCCTATTTCTACACTAACTACCTGTCCTTAATTCTGGCTTCAGTGTTAAGAATGAAGTGAGGTTTCTGAGAATCGTTCCTTTTGTTCCCAGAGAATGGTCAGCCTCACGAAGCACCAGTTGGCCTGACCCCGCTCTGCCCAGCACTGTCCACTATAGACTTCCCATCCCCGCAGGAGGCCTTCTTGCCATGGAAGCAGAGGTCCTACAGCAGGAAGGTGGCAGAGGTGTTCTGACCCAAATATTCCCTAGGACAGCAGCTCCCTGGGACACGTGGTAATGCCTTTGATACCTGAGTGGGGTCATATTGGTACTGCCACTAGTTCTGCTGCTGGTGAGCCCATGCCTGTTGTGTTAGTTACTTTCTTCCCCTCAAAAGAGGTTCAGAGTTTAAACATTATTATCTGGCACCCCCTCCATGCAAAAATGTTCTCCTGGTTGCAGGCAGAAAGAAGAAACAAGCTGGCTGGAATGTGAGCTGCTCCTCAAGCAGTTTATGGAGCAGAGAAGGGAGACTTATTCAAACAGTTCTCAAGAGGCAAAGGAAAATGGAGGAGACAAGTTGCTGACTGGTGGCAGGTGCACATCACTGTTAGAAAGAGTGCCACTGCACAGGTGCCAACTCTTGGATTCTGATTCTGGTACATGGCAAAGGGTTGTAATGGGGTCTGGGATGGGACTTCCATCTTCTGCCTTCAGCTCTTTGAAGATCACATGCCTGTCCCCTGCCCCTCTCAGCTCACACAGTCTATCTCCCCAACAGTATTCTAGTGAAAATTTGACCATGTGGCCGTCTCTGCTTAGAAGCCTTCAGTTGTACATCTTCCACACTGCTTCCTGGGAGGGAGACATTTTTAACAGGGTGTATAACAGACTGTCATGATTCTATCCCAGCTTTCTCTTCCAATTCCACTTGTATTATAGATCTAACTGAAGTTCTCAGACAGGCTGCACCCTCTCTGTTCTGGATTGTTGCACACATAGAATATCCTCTTCCCCTTTCTCTGTGCCTGGCACCTGCTAATGTTCTTCCAGGTCCCACTCAGTACTCCTATCTCTGTAGTTGCCTCTTTTCTCTGTGTGCATGTTGGCATCTTAGGTCCCATCACTTGGGAGATGCCTGCTCTTTCCACCAATGCAGTGAATTATAATCTCTAGGAATAGGGAGGAGGGAATGGAGGGTAGGCATTGGGTGTCTTCAAAACTCAATGGGTAGCCAGGCATTGTAGCACACACCTTTAACCCTAGCTACTCAGGAAGCTGAGAAAGGAAGATCTCAAGTTTGAGGCCAGCCTGGGTAACGTAGCCAGATCATGTTTCAAAATACAATTAAAATAAGTTCTGGGGACATAACTCAGTGTTAAAGTGCTTACTGAACTTGTACAAAGCCCTGGGCTCAATCTTCAGTACTATACAAATAAACAATCCCCCCACAAAAGTAAAACTCCTTAGGTGATTCTACTGTGCAGCCAGATTTGAGAGCTGCTGCTATGGACAGCCTTCCTGCCTTCTTGATTCTGCAAAAATACTCTGTCCTACACAGCAGGGGCTTAAACTCTTCCTGTGAAGAGCTATGTGGGTCATACCCTGTCACAAGGACTCAGTTCTGTCATTGTAGCCTGAAAACAGCCAAAAACAATATGTAAGCAAACAGGTATGGCTGTGTCCCAGTGACAGCATGTCTACAGAAACAGGCTTCATGAAAGATTTGGTTTGCAAGAGAAGCTTTCCACCCTCCACCCCATAGAATACCCGAGGACCATACTGCATGAGGTTGCAAGGCCTGTTTTCACGTCAGTCTGCTCTAGATGGCCGCCCCTTTGAAAGCAGAGAGTTTGCTTACCTTTTAGTCTGCACGTCCTGCACGGTGCCTGCCATCAACTGGCACTCAGGGCATACTCCTGAGATGAACGCCAAATGAGTTAGCGTAAGGACCAGGAGTGAGGAATTGTAAATCCTGTTACAAATCTGGGTTCTTATCACAAAGTGCTTCTGGGCTCTGGGTTTAAGTCTAGTTAAAGTGAGAAGTATTTCAAATCCCATCTCAGAACTACAATTGATGATGAAGCTTCATTTTATTTCATTTTATTTAAGCTTACTCTATTTTTCTTGCTTTTTCCCCTTGTGCTGGATCAAACCCAGATCCTAGCACATTCCAGGCAAGTGCTTTACCACTGAGCAACACCTCAGGTCCCAGAGCTTCATTTTCTAAAGTCTTTCCCAGTTTTGACATTCTGTGACGTGTGAATCATCTCTTATTGAAGAATATTTGTTTAGACAAAGAAAAAAAAATCCATTCCAGTTTCCTTTTCTCCATCTCCAAATACTCATTTGAAATTGTGCTTGAAGTCAACCAAAGAATCACACAAAGAATCCTAATGTTGTTCAAGGCTTTCAAAGGCAGTATCTCACTTACCTACACCCCCTCCCTGTGCCCATGCATTGAGACTCAGAGACTGGCTGATCTTTCCTCAGCTGTTCCCCAAATCCTTCCAGATCTAGCTGTTTCCTCAGACTAATGTCTAAAACTTCAGCAGAACCTCAGCGATTTCCCATGGTCTTTCCTCACTCATTTGTTTGGAGAAAGCTTATCGTCAACAGTTTCTTAAAACGCTGTCTTCTCTGCAAGTCAGTCAGAATCCAGAACAAGCATTGAGCTCGCAGTAGTGAAGGCAGTTTGCCTTAGCAACAGAGGAGGGAGTTTCTCTCCCTTATTACAATCTACTTTATAAACAAAATACTTCCCATGTAATCTTGACTAAATTATTTAACCTTTCTGGGCCTTAGTTTCCAAGTCTTCAAGATTACCTGAGTCACAAAAACTCTCTGATGGTTTTGGAAATGAGCATGTTGAATATTTAGGACTCTGCCTGGAATGGAGAAAAACTTCCTAGTTATTACCATGAATATAATTTTTAAATCTTCTGACCCTCTCTAAAACCCTGTACTATAGTCAGGGCAGGGATAATCGCCCTAGAAGAAAGGGGAAATCCCTTTCCTCTAGGTGAGGAAACTGAAGCCTAGAGAAGTTAGGGTGTTTGTCTCAGGTCACACAGCACTGCAGCATTAAGCTGTAATTATTTCTAAGTCTTTTGATGCCTAGGAATTTTCTCATCACACCCTTCTCCGTCTGAAAGGAGCACTGTGTTAGAAATATTACAGATTAAACTTGTACTCTTATTAACACAAGATTACTGAAGAGTCAAATATGAAGAACCAAGGAAATAAGCCATATAATTTAGAAATCATAACTGTTTATCAATGCCTTCTTTAGTTGGAAACTCAAGCTCTGAGGGCCTCCGTGTGACTGGTGGATGGAGGTCTGCTCAGCACACACAGTCACCTAGCAAGCAGATATAAATTTCTCATAGAATATCAAGACGTATTTCTAGTCTGGCTTCTTCCACTGCTGCACTTGGAAGTTGAATGTACCCAAAAGGTCTACGTGTAAAGGCAGGGTCTTCCAGTGGCGCTGGTGGAAGTCGGTGTAACTTTGGAGGTGGAGCCCTCTGAGAGGTCTGCAGGTCATCGATGGAATACCTGGGAAGGGACTGTGGGCTCAGACCCCTTGCTCTTTCTGCTTCCTGGCCACTGGCGAGCCCTTGCTTCTCCATGAGGTCCCTCTGTGTGATGGACTTTGAGCAGTTGGGCCAATCAAGCACCGACTGGAACTTCCAAAACTGTGAGCCTAAATAAACCTTTTTTCTTAAAAACACAAACAAAAGCATGGGATTATTGTTTGTTGTTGTCTTGTAGCCAAAAGGAAGGCACAGGAGCTGAGCATATGGGAACTGACAGATCTGCCACTAGCAAGCTGTTACCTTATGTCCTAAGTTTTCTCATCTATTAATAGCAGATTGGGCAAGACCACCCTTAGGTGCCATCAGCTCCAGCATTTTGTACACGTTGTAAGTCCTGCAGTTCCCCAGCCTCCGGGTTCTCAATTATTCATGCTAATGGAGAGCGGAAGTGTGAGAGTAATTGAAATGCTCAGCTAATCCCTCAAGTTGTCTTGGAGTCCGCGCCCACCAGCCCTTCATCCTGGAGTTTCCGTTACTGACGAGTGGGTGTAATTGGCCAATTTGAACTTGATCTCCCTTCTGATCTTACTCATCCTTGGGAGGAAAGGACAAATGAGTGGAAACTTTGCAAATGGGGGAGGGAGACGGGAAGGAAAAAGCATCAATGATCAGAGTTGTTTTTTAGCTTCCCGAGTTTTTCAGAGTGTCTCTAGTTTTGCTTCCAGATCTGAAATGATGTGTTGCTGCAGAAATCTTTGCAAATCAAATTTCTGGAAACTACCTCCTGTTTCTGTGAAGTGGAGGGCTGACTTAGAACCCCACAGACACACAAGTACCTCCTGCTCTCACTGCCTGCTTCCTGCAGTCTTGCTCTGTTTGAAAGAATCGCAGGAGCCTCCTGTTCCTGTCTGTCTAAGGGAGCAGTACCATGGAGCCCTCTCAGTGCAGCGTGACGCAGAAAGCACACGTGCAAGCATAGGCAGAGCGGGCCAAAGGCCAGTGCCTTCTATCTGATGGTGCAGTTTGCAGTTTATATATTTTGGGGAAAGATAAGTTAAAATACCTATCTTTGCAAGTCTAATGAGTGAAATGATACAGCATACTGTTTAAGAGACCAAATCTAGCACCAAATCTCACTGTTGGCCTTTGTTGGCAATGTGACCTTTTGAAGGTTATTTAATGTCCCTGTGCCTCAGTTTCCTTGTTTGTAGAATAGAGATAATAAAAGTTACTACCTCATAGGATCTTTCTGTAAGAAATTAAACAAGTTACTCTACATTAAGTCCTTAGAATTAAGTCTTCTTAGATTATGTGTTAAAAGACATAATTCACAAATCGTTCATATCTAAATGCATGACCTATGTATTTTATTTCAATACATTGGCACCACTTGAATTTCAAACACTGCTGTGAAACAGAAATCATCACTTCCCATTTAGAGAGCAGACATGAGTCACCAACTCTGGTTCTTCCGACAGCAGACACTGGTTCTCCTTCCAGAAGGACTTCCGTATCTGTAAGGCCCCCCAAAAGGAAACCCCAACTCTGTCCCATGGATGGACGGCAACCCCAATCAACCGCAGGAGGCGTCACTTGATGCAAACCGCAAGAGGTGTTTATTCCAGCGCGCTGGGACCCAACTCCAGGAGTCGAGTCTCTAGCAGAAAATCTTGTAGGTTTATAAAGGCAGAAACCACACATCGGGAGGGGTCACACATGAAAGGGAAAAGGGGGACAAAGCTGCCGGGAAATTTCAAAGGGGGTCTGGGTTTGCTGATATCATACAACATGTTTCACAATGTTTTACAACAGGGCGTAGATTCTGGTCAATAGTTTCTGGTAATCATTCTGTTTGATCACTATCTGGCTATCTGGCTCAATTTACCCTTTTATTCTCTGTTTGGGGCTGTTTCTTGGAACAGCTTTAAGGGCTTTGTTCCCATTCCTGGGAGGATGACCTTAGGGAGTTGAGATGACTGGGAGGGTGACCTTAGGGAGTTAAGATAACTGGGAGGGTGACCTCAGACAGCTTAAAAAAATGTCCATTCTTTCATATCTACACAGTGAAGTCTTCAGGAGAGTCAGGACCAACGCTCTGCTTGTGAGTGCTGCCTCAGTTTGTGTCTCGGCCCACACCACTGACTGACTTGATGGATGTCACCCTGATTCTGGCCAGGTCTCAGATGCATGTGAACCCGGGATCATTTGGAACTAATATTTATTTGATTGCTTTTTTTGTTTTGTTTTTTTTAGAGACACAAGAAACAAACAGATGTTTGGACATCTGGTGGCGTCTTCTATTTCATCACACAGAGCAGGAAACTCAGCCTGTAAGAACAGATTAGTTTAAAAGGAAGGCTCTCTCAGGTCTACTTTTTGCTTGGATCCAATTCAGTGCAGGCTAAACGTGGAGGGCGGCCCAGCCCCTTCCTTCACAGCCTCGCCAGTTCTGGCTTACAACAGTAAAAATGGCCAAGGCCCTGGGCTACATGTCTCTAACCGTGACTGAGAGTGTGGGGGAGCTCTTCATATATTGATCAACTCTTCTGAAAATTGCCCTTTAGAAATCTTCTCTGGGTTTCTGTGAGACCACACGTGCCCTTCTTATTGGTCTTATTGGTCATTTGCAGATAAGAATACCAACCCAGTACCCACCGTACATATTTCAAGCGTTATTTCCAGTCTAGAATGAATAGTTTTAGATTTTTAAAAATATTATAAATTCATTATAATCCAATTTGGATGGATTCTGAAACTTCTTGTCTTATAAATCGAATCTAGGGGTACACATCCCCAGACATTTTTATGTTTTTATTTTGAGGCAGAGTGACACTAAATTGCTTAGAGTCTCACTAAGCTGCTGAGGCTGGCTTTGAACTTGTGATCCTCCTGTCTCAGCCTCCTGAGCTGCTGGAATTATAGGCATGGGCCACGGGCCTGAATTTCCTAATATCCTTCATTAGGATATTTTCTTTTGTGTCATTTATTAAATATGGAGTTTCGCCGATTTCTGGACTTTTTACTCCCCTTTGAAGGATTCAGTCACTTCTTGAGTGCTATCCAAATAAATGACTTTAATTGCATGACTTCATAGAAAGGACTGATTTCCAGGAAATTGGAATGTGTAGCTTCCCTCACTACTACAGCTTTTCTTATTTTTTAATTTTTCAAATTTTTATGTCATTCTAAAATATTTTTTCATATATTTTTAAAATCATCATTTTCAAGTTCAGCATTCTAATTAGAATTGTATATGCTCATTAATATTTGAAGCAATTAACATTTCTATACTCTTAGTTATTCCTATGTAGGAACAAATAGTTTCAGAATTAATTATATGTCTAATTAAAAATGCTTAGTGTTTTTGTACTTTTTGGAGTTTTCATCTTAAATTTATTCTTATGTGTTTATGTGTTTGTCTATTGCCATTTGAACTTAAAAATATTTTAGCTGAATATTATTAGTATAGGTCAGAATCATTTATTTATATGAATATAATACATGTATATATGATATATAATATTATTGCATTATAATAATATATAGATATGTTGAATTCAGGAACTTTATTCACTCATTTTATTAATTCTTGTATTTAATTTCATTTTCCTAGAGCATTGGTTCTTGCCTCTTTCCTCCTTTCTTTCTTCCTCCCTTCCTTCTTTATTTCATTTCTAAGTCTTCAATTACACAGTCTCCAAATAAAGATCAGTCTAGTCTCTGATCTATTCCTTGTATTAGTTATAATGTCTAAAACAGTGTAATCACCAACACCTCCCTCAATCTCAACTTTAACAAAAGTAACTTTGAGCAGGTCCTGATTTAATGTACTGTTTGCTCCTGAGAAGCAGTTTTTCCTATGTAAAACGGTTTTCTTCTAATCCTGTTTAATGTGGAGAAGTCATACCAATGGGGCTTCTGTATTAATTGTCTGTCATTTTTGCTTTGATCTTTTTTGTTATGATGAATTATTAACATGGATTTCCTGACCCTGAACCATTCTGGAGTCTTGATAATGGTGTAGTACTCTCAGGAAAAAATGTTTGTATTTCATTTGCTATTTTTTTTTTCAATTTGATATCTGTATAGATAAAATTAACATTTCTATTTTATAGTGTTATGTTTTTTAAATTTTGATTAAAAATTCTATGATTTGTTTCTAAGATTAATTGGGAGGGAGGTTCTGGGGCGTGAAATTGGCCAAATTATGTAGTTAGAGTGTGTACATATACAAGAATGTAACAACAAATCCCACAGTTATGTACAATTATAATACACCAACAAAAATATGAAACAAAATAAAATGAATTGAAAGGCTACCTTATGCCATTTAGGACATTGGCATAAACTTCAGAAGTTTTCTTCTATTTAACAGTTAAGAGGAGAATGGCAAGGGATTTGCACATGATTTCTTTTTGCTTAAGGTAACACATTCTTTGTAGCTCTTTTTTAATTGATATTGGTGATTTTTATTTTGCTAGATGACATCGACTTACTCTGCAAATTCAAATTCACTCCTACATAATTCGCACATATGTTTATGCTCTCAATTCTCAGTTTTACTTATCCCTTTCTAGAGATTTATATGCTTTATCAGATTGCTTTTCTTGATCACGTTTTACCTTCCTCTGGGATATTCTGTCATTCTTTTCCTAATTTCTTTTGTCAAAAGCTTACTCCTCCCCCCTCAGTATTTTACTAAAATAGATCAAGACATCTATTCATAAAATAATTATTAGAATCATAAAAAATCAACATCAGAAAGCACTGCAAAGACTTTTATACATGATTATTTGAGAAAATAAGCATTGAAGAGAGCAAGAACACACACCATATGGGTGATTTGGAAAAGGAGAAGAAGAAGGAACAGGATTCCCCAAATCATGTGAACTAATGGATACTTTGGGAAGACTCCCAGGCCATGGGGTTGTTGCGGGCCCAGGGTGTGCACTAAATGGAACTGAGTTCCTCCCTGAAATGAAGAAAGGCATCTTGGGAACTAGTCGAGATGGAATAGCTGCTTTTGTGTCCAGACCTTGACCTTCTCCAGACCTTCACTTAATTCATTGTGTCCAAGCAAATCCAAGCTCCCAAACGTGGAGAATGAAAAGAGATGGCTTTAGGGGCAAGGTCATGGGCTGGCCCTTTATTTGACAATAGCTCCAGCATTAAACCCACAGATATGGTGGCATGATGATGCACTTCTGCCTGAAGCCAAGAAAGACCACATGACCAAAGTGTTGGCCACACGCAGGCCAAAAACTCAGTGGAAATATTCAGAGTAAATGCTGCTATTTGAGGTGAAAGAGAGGAAAAGGAGGAAGCAGTTTCCTTCAAGAGAAGGAATAGTGTGCTGAGAGAACGTAAAAGAACACAGCCACTCATGACACACATTTGATTTATACAAGGAACAAGGATTCTGCACGTTCGCGAAATAATACAACAACTACCTGTGACTTCAGTTTTTATTTGTAAGACATGGAACCTCATTTTATGGGATAAATGGTTTTTATCCAGAAAGAAGAACCCAGAGGAAGCATTTTTGTCTTTAAAGCATCTTTTTACTTTCATTCAGAAGAAGAAAGAAAATGCAAAATGAAAAGACCCTTCTATGTCATGTCAGCAGATATGTAATATTTCCAATTTTCTTTTCATGACCTCTCAGAAAAACATAGTCTCAAAAGTGCTGTTCAGCTGGAAAAAGAAATTGCCCAACAATTATAGATTCATTCAGTATAAGGTATGTGGTTTCTGGAAAGTGCAGCAGCAACAACAAAATATTCTGTATTTTGCTACCATTTTAGTGAGTCAATAAAGAATTTCTTGAAGGCCTGGTGCTTTGTAATAAAAAGTTATTTTTGCTAATATATCCCCTAGACATAAGGCATTGTGTTATATTGAATCGCATACATTAGACCAAAATACACTCCTGTTCAAACTTCTATAATTCCAGAGGCTTTCTGCAAGTTTTATGTGTGTGAAGGAATTTGCTCATGGGTCATTACAAACCAGTCGTTCTTCATGAATGAAAAGAACAGCAGTGCAGTGTAAAGGGAGTGCTGCCCGAATGTAGAAGAAGAACTTCAAGGCGAAAGACCAATTGAAATTTCTGACTATTTTATTCATAGGATTCTGAAAGGAGGAAATCAAGTAGACTGAATTTTTTTCTGCAGCAGTTTTTATGAATGCACACAGTAATTTATTATGGCATACTTCACCAGCAATAAATGCATAATCCTAATTGTGCAGCTTAGTACTCTTTGCCAAACCCTGACAGCATCATAACTACCACCTGGTCAGTATGTAGAGCCTCATGCTCCAGAAGGTTCCTGCTTGCCCCTTTCCACATACTTCATCTGGAAGTAATCACTGTTCTGATTCCCATCATCCCCGATTAACCTTGTTTGTTTTCAAATTTATACAAGAGGCATAACTTGGGGGTTATTCTTTCTCATCTGTCCACTTCCACTCTACATGTCTTGTTGATTCACCATGTTGTTGCAGTTCTTAGTAGTTTCTCTTTTATTGGTATTCCATTGTCTGAATATTCTACAGTTGATTATCCATTCCACTGTTAACAGGTATTTGGATTGTTTCTAGTTTTTAGTTATTACAGATAACATCACTGATATTTTGTATGATGTGTTTGTGCTTGTGTGTGTGAGAGAGAGAGAGAGAGAGGGAATATATTTGTAGTCTTCTCAATTATATCAGGAATAGTCACATGCTATAGTGACTCATATTTGAAGTAGATTAGAAACTAAATTTTTTCTATACATGTCTTTTTGCATTTGAATATTGCAAAAAGATGCAAGGTTATTATTTATTTTAGTTCAGAAAAATAAAGAAGATATCAAAAGTCACAAATACATGACAGCTAATATTGTGTGTATGTTTCTAGTTGTCTTCTACGTGGTTGTGAAAGTATTTATAGTCATACTGATATGTATTGGATGATGAATTAATATTCAAAAAGTATTTCAATTACACACACAGCTTGCCCTTCTGTTGATTTAGCAACCTATCTCAGACATATTTTCCTCTCTTTCTCTGCCTTCCGACATTCATTTGTTCACTCCAGAAATGTTGGGTTCCAGTGAGCACAGGCACTGGTCCAGGCGCTGCAGATCCAACCTAGCAACGTCGTCCCTGCCCCCTCCAGAAGCTCGCATGTCTGTGCAGGTGGACAATGATGGACACGGAAACAAGTGACACACAGACACTCAGATGGAAGTAAGGGCTGCGAGGAGAGAGAGCATAGTTAGGTTTGCAGAGTACAGTGTGAGATAGAGGCTGAGAAGGTGATGTCTGAACAGAGATTGAAGGAAATACAGGAAGAGGAAGAGCAAAACGTCAAGTTCTGCCTGGAAGAAGCAGGGTTTCCCAGGGCTGCAGAGTGACAGAGACGGGGAGAGGACAGAGGAAGAGGCCTTGCTCACTGCCAGCGAGCCCTAAGGGGAAGTTCATGTTTGCCGCACAGTGAATGCTGCAATTAGCTTTCTGGTTATGTGCAGATGTAGCCATTTCTAGAGCAGAAGTCCCCAGAAATAGAATCGCTGGTCTACAATACAAGCATTTTACATTTTTGAAGAGTATTGGCAAGCTGACGTGTTCTCTCACAAACAGCTCACAGCGTTTTAAATCTCTCTCTGTCTGTATTTTCTCAGTTTTACATTGGGGATGATTTTTAATAGCACCGACTGCAGAGTTTTGTTCTTATGCTTGCTTGTATGATTTTTAGGATGAAATGAGTTAGTGTATGAGAAACTCCTTAGAGCAAAGCATGCTACTCAGAGACCCCCATACAGTAGTTATAATTATATAGTCATTTTATTTTTCTCTTCTGTAAAACATAAAAAGTCACACCAGAGGAGATCCCTACTGCTGTTTGTTATGATGCTCTGTCTCATGGTGAACCTAAACAATACAGCTGTCCTCTTCCCACACTCTTGCTTTCCATATTTCAGTTACCCACAGTAAACCATGGTCCAAAAACATTACATGGAAAATCCCAGAAACAAGCAATTCCCAAGCTCTACATAAATTTTATCATGGTATATTGTTATAATCATTCTATTTTATTATGCACTATTGTGGCTAATCTCTTTCTGTGACTAATTTATAAATTAAACTCTATCATATGTCTGAATGTATGGGAATATAGTACGTATATATTTATATATATATAGTACGTATATATTTGTTGAGGTTAAGTGCTGTCTATGGTTTCAGAGTCTTCGAATGCACTCTCTGTGGATAAGCAGGTGTGCATGTGTGTGTGTATGATTATCTTCACTCTTCCTGTTTTTCCTACCATATACGTGTAGGCGTGGCATGTCTCCACACACATACACTTACATGGCTTCACCTTTGTATCCCAGCACTAAGCAGAGTGTTAGGAGCCTCACAGGAACTCAAGAATTTTTACTGACTGACAATGAATCACATGGGCTTGTGTTTTAAGTTATAAGACACTGGGCAAGCACAATGATATACACACATCTACACACACACACACACACACACACACGTACGAGCAAAGATATGTGAAAACGCTGGCACTAAACAGAGAATAATGAAAGGGTTCAATAAATGTTATTTTGAGCCCCATCTGGGTTATGATAGGATTCATGCTGAGTTCAATTCCTGAGGGCCAAGAATTTCTGCTTCATTTCCCCCTGAATTTCATCCAGGAAAAAAAAAAAAAAAAAGAAAAGAAAAAGAAAACACAACCAGGGAGAACAGCAAACTTCAGCTTTGCCCCAGGACTAATTCATCTTACAAAAATAGCATCCCTTATATTTGATGTTCCTCTCTAGATGCAGGGAATTTCCCCAAAGGAATGAGAGTGTCCTCCTTTCTCAGGCCACAGAGGCTCAGGCCAGGCCTCCCAGGAAGGCCCACCTGACTATTTTCATTGCCTTTGCACCTTGGAGGTGCTGGCAAAGCAGGCTGCAGTCTTCCCTCGTGAATGACTGGTTTCTTAGGGCCAGAGATTTGATGCCGCTCTTTGGTCTGGATGGCAACAGCTTTAGAGCAGATAAGTGAGGCACATGATATAGACATGCTTTCAAGTTCCCTCAGTGAGAAAAGCCAGGTCCTGCCTTCCTCATGAAATGGGCCTGGCTGTTGTATTCTCTCCTCCTCATAATCATGGGGAGTGTTGAAACGTGCTTGCTGGAGAGGAAAGAGAACCAGGGGAAGAGCCCAAATAAGCAGAACAAGATCCAATATCAGGTTACATAGAACCTCCATGATGGTGGCCAAAGACTGGAGCTGTGGCAAGATGGTAACGCAAAGCTATACAGTAAAAAATGAAAATGTCAAGAACACCCATCCTACCCCCCCCGCAGAAGCCTGGGAGTAAGAGAATCAAAGGAAGTAGACCAGTTTAGCTCATCCTCTGCAGGAGTGCTTCACCCTCCCCTGGGTTCTGAGCTCGGGGAGACCAACGGCCTCATCTTTGCATCAGGACTGAGCATGTTGTAAGAAGCTTCATAGTCAGAACTTTATTGATAAAACATAATTAATCACATGAACTTTTAAGTTAGAAGGCACTGGGTGAATATAATGATATTTTAAAAATTATGTCTAAATATCTTCCCCATATTCTCAGAAACACCGAAATCTAGAGAGAAGATGAACAATAGAGGAGTTTCTTTGATATACACACTTTGACAAACGCATCAAAAACTTTCTAATATCCTGTTGGGGCATCATCACAAATGGGGTGCTGCCTAGGTCCCAAGCAGACTCTCGTCTGGGCGGCTCCTGCCAGGAGGGAGTGACTAGTGCCTGCCCTGGAGAAGGGGCAGCTTGCCATTCAGCAGGTGAGCACCGTTTCAGTATCTGCGTGACATATGAAAACACTTAACAGGTGTCAATGTGCATGGGTGATTTTTTTTTCAATTCCACAGCTTTACTGAAACAGTTTAATTAGAAGCTATTAGAGGTGATAATGAATTTGCCAGATCTTTGCATGACTGCTAAGGATTTTCATATTCAAAAGGGAATTTAGTTCTCCAAGGGCTAGCAGGTTGCAGAATTCCTTAGAGATGCTCATTCACAGGTTTTTATCTAGTTTGATGAACCATTTTGGCTGGTTTTCTTCATGGACAAAATAAAATAAGCTCTTCATTGAGGGATGGTTTATATACACTTCAAAAGCAAAACATTCTGTAGTTGGGACTCTTTAAAAGGATTAAACAATGAAAAATTCCTAAGGTTTTTACTTTCTGGATCATCTGTCCAGTAGTCTGAAAATGATCTCTTGGATATTTTACAAACCTTTCGTCCTTTCTTTCTAACTCCATTTCTTTTTTCCCATGACATTCCTGTTCCACCTCAGTCCAGAGGTGCTCTGCCTACCCTCAGGTATGCTCCTGACACTTGTCTTAGAATCCATCTTTGGCAATTCAATATCTAAGAACAGTTTTTATATACACTTTAAACTTCATGGTGCATAGATAACAACAGTATCAGCCTGGCACTCAGGGGGAAAGACAAGTTTGCTGTGGCCAGAGGTGACTGTCAACATTTGCTTTACCAGGTAGGAAGCCCAGGTCTGAGCAATGTTCTAGTTCCTCAGCATGACTTCCAAGCTCTTCCCACATAACCTTGTCATCATTCCCCAGACCTGTGATTCTGCTTCCATCTGTGAAGTAGTACCTGTGTCTGGATTTACTTTCCTGACTAAAAACAGCAAAGATGAAATTTAAGAAACGATAGTCATAAGTCAAGAAATGACAGTGCTGCCAAATCAATGGGGTAAGTCCATGTTTTCCCAGCTTGCTCTCCTTCTAGCCCAAGTCACAGGGTGGGAGCAACCAGGAAGCAGAGGAGAGGAGTCCAGAGTCCAGGGAAGACAACAGCAAGAGTTTGCGAGACAGACCACCAGCAAGTTGAGAGGTGTACAGAAAGAGCACTCCAGAGCAGCAGGTATAAGCACAAGTGTTCAGTGGAGGACTGAGAAGCAGATGCATGTGGTCAAACTACCAAAGGCCAGGAAAAGATTAAATGTAGCAAAGTCCCAAGCAAACACAGAGATAGTGCTTCTTTTCACCAGTCAGGCTAGAAAAACACATAGCTCACTGAGGGTCCAGGATAGTACATAAGAGGGTCTTGCCTAAATAGTGGGGGAAAATTAGCATTGTGCTCTGTGCTGCTATCTACTCCTCCATGAATTATGAATTTTTCAGTCTGACTAGTAGAAACGGCCACTCTTTCTGGTCCTGGGTATTTGGCACCAGATACAGATTCTTACAAATTTCTTGGAAGGCACTTCCCCTAGCCTCAGACAATTTAACAACATCCTGAAAGGAAGTCCATGAATATTTATAGGGAGACCAAAATATCTATCATACAATAAGATATAATTCACGACAGAATCAAATTTACAACTGACATGCAATTAAAAATTACCAAGCATACAAAGAAGCAAGAAAATATGACTCATAATGAGGAAAAAAGAACAATTGATCTAAAATGACCCAGAAATGACAGATGAAACAGTGAACTAGAGATACGAAAGATACAAAAAAAAAAAAACCCAACACTAACTTACAAAAATGAAAAATATCTGAAAACTAGGTATGAATTTATAAGTCAAGACAGAGACCAAAGGCACATTAAGCAATGAACAAGAAAATAGTGAACTAATAGAAACTATCCAAAATGAAGCTCAGAGGAAAAAAATCAGAAACAACAACAAGAGAATCATTAGACAATATGCAAAAGTGATGCTGTGACTATGTTACAATAAAACTTTATTTACAAGAAAGGTGACCAGTTCAGGGACACCTGTTTTAGATCAAAGTAGCAATAAATTCATGTGCTCAAACTTCCCTGTTGAACTAAAAGACTACTGTGTCTCTGATACTAGTGAAAGAGACCATTACTTCCTATGGCTCCTGACATGATGGGTGCCGAATGAATCATTTGTTTATTGAATGAATGAACATAGCACAAACTCATAGCATGAGTGACTTAAATGATGAATCAATCTAGATGGACACATCCCTAGAAAACATCAAGTCTAGAATTCCTTTCTTTGATGCAATTACTCAAACTGGTCTCCCTTTCCCTCAAAGAACCTGGTACAAAATGCTTACATCCAGCTAAATGTTTTTGTGGGACAAGAAAATAGTTTTCAAACATATTCTGCAATTCATTCCTGGAAATGGAGGGAGAATTTGCTTTCCATTTCGCTTGAATGAGGTAAATGCCCTTCATTTGAAATTCATCAATGTTGGAAAGCCATTCCTGGTGAAAACACAGGTGCTGTTTTTCCATAAATTATTTGGGCCTCTGTGGAGCCCAAGCAAAACAGAAACGGCAGGGAGTTTACAAAATTGTTTTCTATATTTGAAAATGCCACCTAAATGGAAAATGAGAAGGAGAAGCATCTGGCCAAGCACAGGCTTTTGTGGATAGAGGGGACGGGAGGAGGCAGAGCCCAAAAGGATTTTATCTCAATTCAAGATGCTTTTCTCCCCACAGAAGAACTCTATGCTACATTATAAAATAGTGAACATCTTATTTGGTGTTCCTAAAATTATAAAATCTCATAAATAAATGGTGCCCAAAGACCATTTATTCTGGTCTAAAATGGAATCTGTGTTTGACTCCTCTGTCTATACCATGTTCCACCAAATTGTCCTTTCCCTTGGGTTGGAGCACCTTGGGGACAAAGTGCTTATCACATCTGAGAAGCTGTCCCCAACTTACAGGACTGGGTGGTTCTTTTTCACATCTATGAAAAGACTATCCTCTCTGCTTTCAATTCCATTGTCTATTTTTTCTGTCACACACCCAAAGAATAGTAGGAATTGATAAAGTTCCCAAGACATCACAACTAAAAGTAGGGCATAGAAAAAACCAGCAAGCAAGTTCCATGAAACCCAGACTTTTTTTTTTTTTTTTTTTTTTTTTTGGTTACTTCCAAATTGTTTGACTCCAAAACTTTCTGATTTACAGTGTCCTCACTTAAAAAGATAGTGTTAAGCTATATCACTGATCATCATCTGTAGAGTGTATTGGAATTGCCTAAGGAGATTGCTGAACAATAGATTATCAGACTGCACCAAGTCTCTGGGTCAATAGTTGGGATGGGTCCTAGAATTTGCATTTCTGACCAGTTCCCAGGCAATTGCTGATGCTTGCACATGAACTATATATTGAAAATCAGGGAACTAGATAATTCTAAAGACAGTTCTTTGACATTTTTGAGAACCACCTGTTTGGTGAGGCACACTCCAAAGAAAGAGAATATTATTGAATAGATATTTTAAAAAATGTTGATATTCCATTATCCTGAGATGTTCATATTTTGCAATGGTATGGAACAGGTTCTGAGAAAGTTCAATAACTAAAAGCAAACACAAATATAATTTCAGTTCATTTTAACTAACATTCACAAACATTTGTGACCACATGTGACATATTTGCTGATATTTGATCTATAAATACCATTACTACTCTGCAGTACGATGATTTAATACATTTCTTCTGGGTTTTTAAGTTTGTTGAATACTTTGGACTTTGAGGAAAAACATCTAAAATTTATAGAGTAAATATTTGGAAAGATGAACCCTCACTCAGTTTTTATTGAAACTCCAGTGCTGTTTGCTGCTATACAGTCAGGATCCAATCAGGATAAAGAAACCACACAATAATTTGAATGAGGTAAGTTTAACAGAAATAATCACTAATTATGAAAGGGGATTGTAGCAATGAAAGATTGGAAAGAAGTAGAGTGAGATCCCAAGGATATAGGAGTAGGAGATATGAGTAGTAGACCCTACCCCTAGGGCTGGGAGACTGAGTCCAAAAGACAGGCCCTGGCAGGAAGATTCAGACCTTGGAACAGGTGCTTACTGAGAAATGACTTAGAAGATATTGGAGAAGACTCTGTGCAGCTGTGCCAGAGAAACTCTCTGGAAAGCAATTTCCTAAAACTTTAGAAATCTTCCCTGTACAGTTCTGAACGAAGATCTTCATAGGTCGGAGTCTTGGTGCCAGAAATTAGCTACACACTTGTCCAAGAGAAGAACAGCAACTTCTGGGGGAAGATGCTAGCCAGCAAGCAATGTTAACTACCATGTTCTGCACATGCTGGATGCTGTACAATGCCATAAGATCCAAGCATTGGGAAGATGTTTTGCTACAAGAGTGAGGTGCTAGATAAGCCAAGGAGCCTGCCACGTTAGCACATGTGACCAGAAAGCAAAACCTCTTCCTCCTGCATTGTCTCTCTACTAAATCACCTCAGCACTGTGCTAGAGAGTCGACAAGAAACAACAGCAGGACCCATCTCTGTTTTCATAAATCAGTCAGTGAAGAGGTTAAAACCTGAGAGGCAATCAATTGATCATTGACATCTGCATATTGCTTTAGCATATGCAGGCCAGGAATTCTGGCCCAAACCTAACTGATTGACCATGAGTCAAGCAATGTCCTAGACATTCTGAGTGGGTGACAAAAAGATTTGAAAACAAGCCCTGATTCACAGAGATGCATAGTTCAGCAGGGAGGCAGAGGTCTATAAATGAATGTATTAATTCATGCCCATACACATTTGTGCACACGAATATTTAATGAATGCCTAAATATTAATTACGAACATGGTAATTTGTTGCATGATAGGCACTTTCTTCATCCACAAGAAATAACAGTGTGGAGGATAAAACAATTAACAAAAACCCAAAATCCTACTAAAGATTTAGATATGATTAAATCACAGCACCTTTGCTGGAGGTTATGGTCACTGATGACTCTGCATTTAATTAATTTTACAGTAATGAATCAGCTTCCTACCTGTTCTATATGTTATTAATATAGCCATGAATGTTTTCAAAATGATCTTTTCTCTTAGGCCTCTGTATGTGATAGAATTTACTAGATGTTAAAGAAGATGAAGAAAAAATGTACATTAGCTAAAGCCCACAGTGTAAAATTCCACATCAGGCATTCTTAGAGTCTTTTTTGGTCACACCACCACCAGAGTTTTTCTGGTGTCTTATTTTGCTCCATGTAACAAAAGCCTCATAGCATTTTCTGATTCATCTCCCCTTGCTTTGTCTCTCTTTGTTTCCCTCACCATTCCCTCTAAAGTTAGCTTCAGGAAGTTTTAGACTTTTCTAGCTATGTTAGGGTCAGTCAATGGAACTATCTCCAACTCTGTGATTGAATATTGAAACGAATATTTGGATGGTCAATTGTATAAAAGAGTCACTCACAATTAGTACCTGTCTCCCTATCCGATACAGTATTCCTGAGTTAGACTCTGAGTATATTGAGAATATATATAATGAAGTGCTTGTGATCAAAGCCTATGGAGAGGAGGTTAAATCAGAGGGAGAAGTCTAAACAAGGTGCAGGATTGGTAACCTCAACTCAAATCACAGGAGCTCTGGAGACAAAATTACTTATTAGAGTTGCTCCACTCTGAGCTGAAATAGCTGGACGTCAATCAACCATTAAATAGGTCCAGGAAGCACTAGACATGGAGCCACGAGAACCTTTTGGGGCAACATCTGGAGGTTCTGACATCTAAACACTATCTGCTTCCAGTGCTTCCAGGAACTAAGGCCATCACCTGTCTTCAAAGAAAGACAGGAATTGTGCATCACTGGGTCTTCCAAAGTCATCCATTGTGACCCTCGCGTTCACCTTTTCATGTTCGTTTGAGAAGTAACTCCTCCTGGATTTCTGATATTGCCTTGAAAGAAGAATGTAAATGAGGAAGTGAGATAAGCTACCACCCTTGCCATAGCAGGTGTCTCAGGGTCACAGCCGAAAGCATCCTCTCCATCCTCCATGATCCCTCTTCCTCTAGCTACCATGCCTCCTATATCGGTAGCTTACTTGTGGCAAAGCCCAGGTCCTCCTCTGGAGGGTGTGAGCCCTGTGTGCTCTTACTGTGTTGTCTATGAGCCAAGCTTCTGTTCCTGTTCATTTGCCTTCACCATTGGGTGAGTGGATGGCAAACATATTCCATCTTGGCTCTATTGTGTAAAAAAGTCTTGCCTCCTTGTGAGCGGTAATGGGTAATAGCTCTGAAAGACAGTGCTTCCTCTCCTTTCCTGCTAGACTCTGCATACAAGGAACCCCAAATGTCCAGGCACAGCCATCACTCACCACATGTATGA
Organism: Sciurus vulgaris; assembly: GCF_902686455.1. NCBI lineage: Eukaryota > Metazoa > Chordata > Mammalia > Rodentia > Sciuridae > Sciurus > Sciurus vulgaris. Next base: position 136,362,698 of record NC_136469.1, read on the forward strand.
CATCTGCTTTGACCCCTTGTGGAAATGTTCTCTGTTTGGAGATCAGGATTCAGAGCACTGCAGAGCAGAAAGCTCGCATTCTCTGGGTAGATCATTGGGAGTGAGAGCAAGAGAAGCACACCAGCTTCTATTCATTGGTCCTTAGGCACATGTGTTATTCCTGCTGAGGGTGTAAGATCATATGAAGGCCTTTGATCCCATCTGTGCCCACAGAAACCTTTGAAAACATCTCCAAACCTCCAGTGTCTCCTCATCTCACTCAGGGCATGCCTGTGATTGATGCCCTGGCATCTCTCCGATCTCACCTGCTATCCCTTTCTCCTTTGAGATAGTCTTGTTCCAACTACCCTATCTTCCTAATCTTCCTGGAATAGTAATCTTAGAATACTCATCTCACAGCTTTAGTGTCCTCTCCAACTTTCTTCTGTCCCATTCTCCATTCTGGTTTTACATCTTCAGCAGTTTCAGTTATTTGTTCAAACATCCTCTTCCCAGTGAAACTTCCTCACCACCTTACTTTTCTACTCATCTCTACCAGCTGGTGGAGTTCTCTCATTTACTGTCTTTCTCCCAACCATACGTAGGCTCCATGAAAGTAGGTGGACTTTGGTTTCTGTTTCCTTTGCTTCTTTTTGACTTTTTAACATTATTATTATATCCACAGTGCCTGGAACAGGGCTGGTACATAGTAGGTACTCAATAAATATGTGTTTAATGAATAGACAAACACTGAACATTTTATTGTGGTTGTCATTACTCATTTATTAGGAGTAAGATGGTATAATTGGTCTGTGAATTCCCAGAATAACAAAAAGACCAGCTGGACACAAATGTGGGGCACAAGATTTGAAAAGATGGGGAAGAATTTTATTGTTTCAGTCTTATCTTCTCAAGTCTTCACTGAATTCCTTATTGAAGTAACAAGATAAAAATATGAAATACAGTAATGTTGGTTTTTCAGTAGTTTCTGCTTGACTTTTGCTTAAAATCACAGCTTGTTAGAGCCTAAAGGAAATGGTAGAAGGACAAAGTGATTTACGGAAGAATAGCATCTATTTTTCATTAGTGGTACATTCCCACTAAAAGCAAGGACAGCTATTTAGCTTGAATTTCGGAAACCTTAGGCTTTGTGTTAGTGGTTGATACTGAAAATGTTAACAAGTTTCAAGTTTAGAGATTCCAGTCAAGCAAAGGAGGTTGAGCACTCTAGCATGAGTGATAGTGTGGCTTATTTTATTCCTGTATCGCTACCAATTCAACATGGTGCATACACACAAGCATCCGGCTATCCAAAATACAATTTAAAAACTACTTTATTAACCTCTAAAATGTACTAGATATTGTGAAAAGTACTACATACATACACTCACACACACACACACACACACACACACACACACACACGCACACACGCAGATACAACAAAAATCCCAGGCCTTGAAGGACTCAGAATCTGGAGGCAGCAATAACCAACCAGTGGCTTAATGAGAGTAATGATAATAATAGTGGAAGGAAGTATACCTGTGATAGGAAGGAAATCAGGTGAGTTAGAGAAGTCATTGCATAGATGATGATTTCAGAACTGGGCCCTAATGGTTAAATATTACCCCTGATGGTTGTAATAAAAAGAAATTATTTTTGGAAGAAGGGATCATATATATTTAAAAGCAATTGATTCATGAAATATATGCTATGTTAAATGAGTTGTAAATTAATAATGATAATAACAGCAAACACTTTTACAGTGTCAGAAGACACTATCAACTATTGCAAGCATTTTACAGCTACATTTTATTTGATCCCTCCAGTTATTCTGTAAAGTAAGATAGTATTAATACATCCATTTTCAGATGAAGTGGGTCAGTTCATGTCCTTCAAGAAGGAAACGTCAAGACAAGGTTAGGTATGCAAGGGGTTTATCAGGGAAAATCCCTGAGAGGCAAAATGGAGAGGAGTCCAAGCGGGGGCAGGAGAGTTGACAGGCTGCAGTGCAGATGGAGCCTTTATGAAGGAAAAAGGAAGGAAGGAACATTGAAAGATTTTAACACCACAGTGCAAACTGAGGAAGTTCTGCAAGGCCAGTGCAGGCTCCTCAGGCCAGAGTCAACCTCAGAGGATTCCCAGGAAGGGTTCTGTGTTAGTTTCTCTGCTGTTTTCAGTCATTTCCTGAATGGAGAGGTGGCAAATTGCAGAGGGCAAACTCTGCTGCCATTAGTCCATTTTATGTTCCCTGCAGTCAGAGATCTAACAGGTAGATGCTCATGGCCACCACACGAACAAATGGAGGGGCTGAGCGAATTCCATGGAGTTCACAGAGATAATGAGTGGCAGAGTGTCTCTCAAGCAGTTTGGTTCCAACTCATGCATAATACGACTTAAAGCAAGAAACAGTCACGTCAGATTTTAATCAGGGAATACCCATTCTCATAACTGATAGGTGGAGTAGCTCAATGACAGGAAACTGAAGTAGCACAGACTAGCAAGGAGGCTGTGGTAATCACCCAGAAAATGAATATTGAAAATCTAAACAAAAGATAGTAGCAGCAGAGAGTCAGAGAATTTTGATGATACTTGATCAATGAAATTAACAGGGTTCAATTTCTGACAGGATGTGAAGGAGAAGGAAGAGTAGAAAACATCACAAAATTTTCTACTGTCAGGAGACTGAGCCTACCTGCCAAAAATGAGGATATACTAGTGACTTGACAAGAAAAGAGTGAATTACCTTTGGGTGTATTGAGCTTGGGACATTATTTTATGTTCAGGACTTTAATAGATACCATGGGAACCTCTAAATACAAAGCTTACTTTTGTATCTTGGTAGAGTTTTATCATTTACTATTTTTGTATTATTTTATACTATTTTTGTATTACTGTTATGTTACATAGTTTAAGAATTATAACAGTGTGCTTATAAGAGTAAGCACTTCATTGGCACTGAAGTCAACATTTATAGAGATTGGCTTACTCTTCCCTGGTTGTATTGGAAAGATGTTCTGACTCTGTGCTCCAATTCTCTGTTACTACTATTTTTTATTCACAAACAACAGAATCTAATCAACGGCAGCTGCCCAAGCTCTGCCTTCTGTGTGAAGATCTTTCCTTGGGATGTGAGAAAACAGTTGTTGAAGATATCAGTAGGAACCTAATTGAGACTTTAAACAATGGAGGAAAAGTTCGAGTTTTGTTGTGTAAGGAGAATCACAAACTTATATTGAACAGCATGTCTGAGTTCACAAGCTCTTCAATGTATTTCCAAAGTAGATTTTCATGATAAACTAATGGGACAGTAAGGGAGGGAGTATGCCCATTTTACAGAGCTGGACAGTAAACTGGGTGATGAATTTGTCAAGGCTACATAGATGTTAGGTGAAGTACCCAAGATGATACCAAGTCTCTAGGTTCCATGTTTCTTGGGTGAGTTCAGGAAAGTTCCTGAATTCAAAAGTAGAAAATCACAGTTGTGCCTGAAGAGGAATCATCTGGTGGGAAGACCAGAGCTGCAAGTGAGGGCACAGGCAATTGAATACAAATGCAAACAAGCTCCAGCTTAACCAGAATGAGGTAAAGCAAAAGTCAGACCTGCTCCACCCTGGCCTACGAAGCTTGACCAGTTGGTTCACCTTGGTTCATGAGGATGTTGTGATTTTTCTAAGTCTATTTTATACTGATCTGATGAATGGAGAGGTTCTCACTGCAACCAAAAGCAGCAGAGCTTAGCTTTGTGGCTGGAGCAGTAGGAGAAAGAAAGAAAGAAAGAAAGAAAGAAAGAAAGAAAGAAAGAAAGAAAGAAAGAAAGAAAGAAAGAAAGAAAGAAAGAAAGAAAGAAAGGAAGGAAGGAAGGAAGGAAGGAAGGAAGGAAGGAAGGAAGGAAGGAAGGAAGGAAGGAAGGAAGGAAGGAAGGAAGGAAGGAAGGAAGGAAGAGAAAGAAAGGAAGGAAGGGAGGGAGAGAAAAGGAAGGAAGACAACCTCAAGGTGATTATTAAAAGATGCTTTCCATTGTTCCCCAAGAAATACGTTTATTTATACACTTGTATACAATAAAGAGAAATGGTAAGTAAATAAGGAAAGAAGGCAGCCAAGCCAAGCCAGTGCAAAAGAATGTAAAAGTGAACTAAGTCATGACATTTAAAGCTGATTGCAGAATTCCTCTCAGAGAAGGGGAAAACTTATATAGGAACTGACCTTAATGGTTAAGTTTGGAGATAAAGTCCAAAGGAGCCAGAGTGACACAGAGTTGATTAAGCCACTCTGCACTTGAGCTCCAGGAAATCCTGGACTATAAGAGATGGACAAGAACGGGCTCCTTGCCTAGCAGTCCTGGGGTCGTGGATTCAATCAATAGTGGGAGGAGAGAGAGGGGAGAAGGGAGAAGGAAGAAGGGGAAGGGAGGGGAAGGAGGGAGAGGGAGGGGAGGAGACAGAGAGAGAGAGAGAGAGAGAGAGAGAGAGAGAGAGAGAGAGAGAGAGAGAGAGAAACTTAAGGAGGACCAGATAGATGATGCAGGGACACAGAGAAATGAGGATGAAAGTTTAAATCCAGAAGACTGTTTCTCAAAACATGAGCAGTGAGAGCCACCTGTGCAGGCATAACGAGGCATCTTTCCAGTGGCAGGACTATTAGGTATGTTGTTCGCTCATGGGCTCATTGAGCTCTTCTCTTTCTTTGAACCTCCTGTCATGGCAATCAGATCTGTGAAGTTCCCCTCCATGTGAATGCCTTCTGTGAGTGCTGTTCTGTGGAAAGGGGCAAGGTTCTGTGACCGACTCAGGCATCCTGAGAAACGGCGTGTCGGGGGAACAGCCTGATCAAACCCTGTCCTAGCCCCTCCTCACTCTGCTCCAGCCGCCTTGCTTTTGCTCTCCTCTCTTCTACCCTCCTCTCCTCTGCTCCTCTCCCCTCTCCACTCATCTCCTCTGCTCTGCTCTGCTCTGCTCTCCTCCCTTCTCCTTCCCTCTCCTCTTAGCACCTCCCCTGCTGCTTTCTTGTCTGCTTCCTAATTCATCTTCTTAATTATTTTGTCTGGATCATGTAGCTTGATCCTACCTTGGACTTTGTGTCTTCATGGTGAAGGCTCCAGCCTTCTTTAAGGTGGCTCACTTGTGGCATTCGGATTTCAGGGTCTGGACTCGAATCTCACCCCTTCATGCTGTCTTTTTTTTTTTTTTTCTTGTTATGGGAAGAACACTTAACTTGAGATCTACCCACTTAACAAATTCTTAAGTGTCCAATACATTATCATTGACTATAGGTTCAATGTGGTGCAGCAGATCTAGAGTAGCTTATTCATCTTGCTGGACTGAGACTTTCTGCCCATTGATTAGTATCTCCCCATTTCTCCTTCCTCCAGCTGCTGGGAAATTCCACTGCAATTTTAAATTGTATGAATTTCACTACTTTAGATACCTCACGTAAGTACAAAGGTGTGGTATTTGTCTAAGACTGTTATTTTGCTTGGCATAGTGTCCTCAAATGTCATCCATGTGTCACAGATGGGATAATTTTCTTCTTTTTAAAGGCTTAATAGCTCGAGTATACCACAGTTTATGTAATCATTCATCTGTCTGTGAACACTTGGTTTGTTTCCACATCTTGGCTATGAACTTGGTAGTGCAAATATCTCTTTAAGATCCTGATTCCAGTTATTTTTGATAAATACCCAGAACTAGGATTGCTGGATTGCAGGCTAGCTTTATGTTTAATTTGTATAATTTCTGCCTTTTACCCCAGCGGCTGCACAGTTTCATATTCCCACCACAAGTGAACGAAGTCTTCTCTCCAATGCTTGATGCTTCTCTCTTTTTTAAAATAGTCATCCCAATATGTAGAGAATGTTTATCTCTTTGTGGGTTCATTTGCTTGTCCCTGATGACGATGATGCTGAACAGTTTTTTCACAGACCTGTTGACACTTGCATGTCCATATTGGAGACATGTTTATTCAAGTCCTTGGCCAACTGTATTTATCTGTTTTGTTTTGTTTTACACTTTTGAGTTATAGGAGTTCCTCATATAGTTTGGAAACTAATCTTTAATAGATTTGTAGTTCATGAACATATTCTCTCATTCCACTGGTTGTAACTATGGCTTTGACAAAATTCAGTGTGTCTCTGAAGCCTTAGTGCATAGGATCCTTGATCTCAAGTGTGGCAATGTGAGAAGAAGTGAGAACTTTCAGAGGTGGAACCCATCGGGGTCTGTAGATAATAAGGCAGCTGCCCCAGAAAGGGATCAAGGTAATACACATGGACCCCTCTTTCGAAAGCAAGTTGTTACAAGGGTGAGCTTGACCCCTGAGTCACTGGTTCCTATTTTGTGATGTGATCACTGCCATCATGTGCCATTAGGCCCTCCTCCAATAAGACCACCCAATCTTTTGCTTGCTGACTTACTTTCTCTTTTTTCATTCTCTTATTTTTTTTTAACCAGTGATAGATCCCAGGAGTATTTAACCACTGAACCACAACAGCTCTGCATTTTTATTTTGTATTTTAAGACAGGGTCTCATTAGGTTGCTTACAGTCTCTCTAAGTTATTGGGGCTGGCCTTGAACTTGCAATCCTCCTGCCTCAGACTCCTGAGCTGCTGAGATTACAGGCATGTGTCACTATGCCCAGCAATCTTGTGTTTTCAACCTCTAAACATGTTATCAAAATAAACTTCTTTTCTTCATAAAACATCTTCTCTTGGGTATTTTATTATAGTAATGAAACACAGACTAACACAATTGCCTTTACACTCTTTGATGGTTTCCCTTGCTCTGCAAAACTTTTTAGTTTGACATAGTCTCTCTTGTTTATGCTTTCATTGCTTGTGCTTCTAATACATGCCCATGAAATCACTACAGAGTGCAATGTCAGGAAGCTTTTTCCTGCGCTTTCTTGTAGGAGTTTTGCAGTTTCCATTCTTATCTTTAAGTTTGTAATCCATTTTGCATTGATTTTTATGTATAGTGTATGATAAGGATCCAACTGTATTCTTTTGCAAGTGGATGCACACTTTTCCCAACACTATTTGCTGAGTGGACTCTCCTTTCCCCATTGAACATTCTTGCTGTCCTTTGTGAATGTCAGTTCACTTTACATATGTGGGTTTACTTCTGGGCTTTGTTCTATTCCATTGCTCTGTTTTTCCATCTGGGATTTTCTTTCTCCACTCACTCCTGCAGAGAAGAGGCAGGTCAAAGGCATCTACCTCTCCAACATACTGCCCATGTTCTCCTTTCCATGACCAGACTGTGCCAGAAACATTGGAGTTTCAGGACTGATGGAGAAGACAATATTTAGGGGAGTCCCCTTGGAAAATTGAGGTACTGTATGTGTAATCCCCTTCTCCCCTAGGTGAAGCTGAAATGGAAGATTTCTTCCTGATTGCATGTCAGGAGAAGGACATTTAGCCTGAGGGTGTTCTATATCTCTCTACTAGCTTTATTTTCCTGGGATATGGGTCCTTCTAATTAGCACCTCTCACAAAGGCAATGTGTTCATGAACTGTTGCTGAATGAGTTTGTGGAGGAAAGGGGGATCCAGGAATCCACATTCCATGTTTTTATTTTCATTCTCTCATAGGGTCATTCTTGGTCATTCAATTTAAAGTCTCTTTTTCCATTGCTCTATAACATGTCATCCTGCCAGGCATGGTGGAGCATGCCTATAATCCCAGTGATTCAGGAGCCTGAGGCAGGAGGACCACAAATACAAGACCAGCCTCAGTAACTTGTGGGTCCTAAGCAACTTAGCAAAACCCTGTCTCAAAATAAAAGGTAGGCATGTCCACCCCACTCCCCACCACCACCACTAATGGATGCCAGAGACGCCGCCCACCCCCGCCGTGCAGACTTTGTGCACCCGCACTGAAGCTCCCCAGCTCCTTCGGAGGGTGGTGCAGACATTTTGAATTATTCCTGAGGTGGGGCCACCATCTTTGGGTGGGGCGGCTCCCATCCTGAAACACCTACAGGAGACTGGAGGCCCTTTGACAGGTACCTCTATTTACTCACTTACATCCTACACCATTCCCCACCCTTTTTGTTCACCACTAGAAATACTGTAGATAATAATTGAACTCATCCTGTTCATTACAATAATGTTAAAGTCTTTGTAGGGGCTGTCTGGTTCAGGGCTGCATTTTCTTTGTATTGGGTGCTGCTAATATTGATCTCCCCCTCAAAAGAGAGGTACTGGAAACTTGCAGGATCACAATAAGCCTGTAGGGGGGAATCTTCAGCCCCAAATCCTCACTACTAGATGGAAAAATACAGAAACAATATAAAAGAAACAGGGGAAGAAAGTGACCCTAACAAACCAAGATGCTATTTTGATAGAATCCAATGACAGCGTGGAAGTAAAAATTACAGAAAAAGAGTTTAGGATCTGCATAATTAAAATGATCTGTGAAGCAAAAGATGAGATAAGAGAGCAAATGCAGGCAATGCATGATCACTCCAATAAACAGTTTAAAGAACAAAAAGGAAGCAAAAGAACACTTCAATAAAGAGATAGAGATCCAGAAAAAATAAACAGAAATACTTTAAATGAAAGAAACAATAAACCAAATTAAAAACTCAATAAAAATCATCACCAACAGAATAGATCTCATGGAAGACCGAATCTCAGACAATGAAGATAAAAATATTAGATCTTGAAGATAAAGATAACCAAACTGAGAAGATGGTAAGAAATCATGAATGGAACCTCCAAGAATTGTGGAATATTATGAAAAGATCAAATTTAAGAATGACTGGGATTGAGGAAAGCACAGAGATACAAACCTAAGGAATGAACAACCTGTTTAAAAAAATAATATCAGAAATTTTCCCGACCCTGAAAAATGAAATGGAGAGTCAAATATAAGAGGCTTACAGAACACCAGCTGCACAAAATTACAACATATTCACACAAAGACACATTATAATGAAAATACCTCACATACAAAATAAAAATAGGATTTTAAAAACTGCAAGAGAAAAGCATCAGATTACATATAACTGGAAACCAATATGGATATCAGCAGATTTCTCAGGCCACACTCTAAAAGCAAGAAGGGCCTGGAACAATATATTTCAAGATTTGAAAGAACATGGATGCCAACCAAGAATCCTATACCCAGCAAAAATAACCTTCAGATTTGATGATGATGATATAAAATCTTTCCATGATAAACAAAAGTTAAAAAAAATTACAAATAGAAAGCCTGCACTACAGAACATTCTCGGCACAATATTTCATGAGGAAGAAGTGAAAAACAATACAATTCAGCAAAGGGAGAATCTACCCCAAAGGAAAAGTCCATCAAACGAGAAACAAAGTCAAGTTAAAAGCCAAAAATAAGCCAAAATGACCAGGAATACAAATCATATCTCAATAATAACCCTGAATGTTAATGGACTGAACTCATTAATTAAAAGACTGATTGGCAGATTGGATTAAAAAGAAAGACACAACAATATGCTGCCTTTAAGAGACTCATCTCATAGTAAAAGATATCCACAGACTGAAGGTGAAAGAATGTGGAATAACATAACATGCACATCGACTCAGTAAAAAAGCAGGGATCTCCATCCTCATATCAGATAAAGAGGACTTAAAATCTGTGTTAGTCAGAAGGGATAAAGAAGGACATCTCATACTGCTCCAGGGAACCATAAACCAGCAACACACAATGATTTTAAAAATTTATGCCCCAAACAATGGGGCATATATGTACATCAAACAAACCCTTCTCAATTTTAAGAATCAAATAGACTAAAACACAATAATAGTGGAGGACTTTAACTAACACACTGCTCTCACCACTGGACAAAACAAAACCTGAACAAAGAAACTATAGAACTAAATAATACAATCAGTGATATAGACTTAATGGACATATACAGAGTATTTCATCCATCATTGAGTGAATATACTTTCTTCTCAGCAGCTCATGAATTCTTCTCCAAAATAGACCATATGGTATGCCACAAAGAAGCCATTAGTAAATGCAAAAAAAGAGATACTACCTTGTATTCTATCAGACCATAATGGAATGCAATTAGAAGTCAACAATAAAATAACAAACAAAAACAACTCCTACACCAGGAGACTAAATAATGTGCTGTCGAATGATGCAATGATAACAGAAGACAGGGAAGAAATAAAAAAATTCTTAGAGGTAAACGAGAACCATGACACAACATATCAAAATCTCTGGGACACTCTGAAAGCAGTACTAAGAGGAAAGTTTATTGCATTGAGCTCATATATTAAAAAAATAAAAAGTCAACAACTAAATGACCTAACATTACATCTCAAAGTTCTAGAAAATGAAGAACAGATCAACATGGAAAATAGTAGAGGACAGGAAATAATTAAAATCAGAGCTGAAATGAATGGAATTGAAACAAGAGAAACAATTAAAAAAACTGACAAAACAAAAAGTTGGTTCTTTGAAAAAGTAAACAGAATTGATAAACCCCTAGCCACACTAACAAAGAGAAGGAGAGAGAAAACTCTAATTACTAGAATTCATGATGCAAAAGGAAAGATCGTGACAGACACCATTGAAATATATAACATAATTAGAAGCTACTTTGAAAATCTATACTTCAACAAAATAGAAAATATCCGAAACATTGACAAATTTTTAGAGATAGATGGTCCTCCCAAACTGAATCAGGAAGACATACACAATTTAAAGAGATCAATTTCAAGCACAGAAATGGAAGAAGTCATCAAAAGTCAACCAATGAAGAAAAGCCCAGGACCAGATGGGTTCTCAGTCAAATTCTACAAGACCTTTAACGATGAACTAATTTCAATACTCCTTAAAGTATTCCAGGAAATAGAAAAGGGAACCCTTCCGAACGAATTCTATGAGGCTATTATCACTGTGATACCAAAATCAGACAAAGACGCATCAAGGAAAGAAAACTTTAGATCAATATCCCTGTTGAACATAGATGCAAATATCCTTAACAAAATACTGGCAAATTACCTACAAAAACATATTAAAAAGATAGTGCACCATGATCAAGTGGAGTACAAGGGGTGCAAGGTTGGTTCAACATCTGAAAATCAATAAATGTGATTCATCACATCAATAGACTCAAAGTTAAGAATCATATGATTATTTCAATAGATGCTGAGAAAACATTTGATAAAATACAGCACCCCTTCATGCTTAAAACACTAGAAAAAGTAGGGATAGTGGGAACATTGTAAAGGCTATCTATATTAAGTCCACGACCAACATCATTCTTAATGGAGAAAAACTGAAAGCATTCCCCCTAAAAACTGGAATGAGACAAGGATGCCCTCTTTTATCACTTCTATTCAACATCATCCTTGAAACACTAGCCAGAGCAATTAGACAGACCAAAGAAATTAAAGGAATACAAATAGGAAAAGAAGAACTCAAGCTGTCACTATTTGCCAATGACATGATTCTATATTTAGAGGATCCACAACACTCCACTAGAAAACTTCCAGAGCTAATAAATGAATTCAACAAAATAGCAGGATATAAAATCAATATGCATAAATCTAATGCATTTCTATTCATAAGTGATAAATCCTCTGAAAGAGAAAATAAGAAAACTACTCCATTCACAATAGCCTCAAAAAAATATACTTGGGAATCAATCTAACAAAAGAGGTGAAAGACCTCTACAATGAGAACTACAGAACACTAAAGAAAGAAATTAAAGAAAACCTTAGAAGATGGAAAGATGTCCCATGTTCTTGGATAGGCAGAATTAATATTTTCAAAATGACCATTCTCCCAAAGGTCCTATACAGATTCAATGCAAATCCAATTAAAATACCAATGACATTCCTCATAAAAATAGAGAAAGCAATCATGAACTTCATCTGGAAGAATAAGAGACCTTGGATAGCCAAAACAATCCTGAGCAGGAAAAGAGAAGCAGGAGTTATCACAATACTAGACTTTAAACTATACTACAGAGAAATAGTAACAAAAATAGCATGGTATTGGCACCAAAATAGACAGAAAGACCAATGGTACAGAATAGAAGACACAGAGATGAACCCATATAAATATAGTTACCTCATACTAGACAAAGGAGCCAAAAACATACAATGGAGAAAAGATAGCCTGTTCAACAAATGATTCTGGGAAAACTGGAAATCCATATGCAGTAAAATGAAATTAAACCTCTATCTCTCACCCTGCATAAAACTCAACTCAAAATGGATCAAGGACTTAGGAATTAAATCAGAGACTCTGCACCAAGTAGAAGACAAAGTAACCCTGAATCTTCATCATGTTGTCTTAGGATCAGACTTCCTTAACAAGACTCCCAAAGCACAAGAAATCAAAGCAAGAATGAATAAATGGGATGGACTCAAACTAAAAAGCTTCTTCTCAGCAAAGGATACAATCAATAATGTGAAAAAAAAGAAAAGCCCACAGAGTGGGAGAAAATCTTTTCCATACGCACTTCAGATAGAGCATTTATCTCCAAAATTTATGAAGAAATTATAAAACTTTATACCAAAAATACAAAGAACCCAATCAATAAATGGACCAAGGAAATGGACAGACACTTTACAGAAGAAGACATGCAGGTGATTAATAAATGAAAAGGTGTTCAACATCTCTAGTAATTAGAGAAATTCAAATTGAAACAACTCTAAGATTTCATGTTACTCCAATTAGAATGGCTATTATCAAGAACACAAACAATAATAGACGTTGGCATGGATGTGGGGAAAAAGGCAGACTTACATTGCTGGTGAAGTTGCAAGTTGGTGCAGTCATTCTAGGAAGCAGTGTGGATAATCCTCAGAAAACTTAGAATGACCCACCTTTTGACCCAGTTATCCCACTCCTTGGTTTATACCCAAAGGACTTAAAATCAGCACACTACAGTAATGCAGTCACATTGATGTTTATCGCAGCTTAATTCAAAATGGCTAGATTGTGGAACCAATCTAAATGCCCTTCAACACATGACTGGATAAAGAAACTGTGGTATATATACACAATGGAATACTATTCACCATAAAAAGAATAGTATTATGGCATTTGCAGATAAAGGGATGGAATTGGAGAATATCATGCTAAGTGAAATAAGTCAATCCCTACAAACCAAAGGTTGAATGTTTTTCCTAATAAGTGGATGATGATATATAATGGGTGTGGGTGGGTGGGAGTGAGAGAAGAATGGAGGAACTTTAGATTACATTGAGGGAAATGAGAGGGAGGTTAGGTATGAAAAATGGTGGAATGAAACAGACATCATTATCCTATGTACATGTATGATTACATGAATGGTATGAATCTACATCATGCACAGCCATAGAAATGAAATGATGTGCCCCATTTGTGTATAATGAATCAAAACGTAGCCTGTAAAAAATTTAAAAAATAATTAAATAAAATATAAAAATCAATAAAAAATAAAACAGGGCTGGGGATGTGACTCAGCAGTAAACTACCCCTGAGTTCAATCCCTGGCACCAAAACAAAACAAAGCAACAAAACAAAACCCATCACCCTTTTTTATTGTCCTTAGATCACTTGTTTCATTTGATATCAGTGAGTCCATGTGCTTTGTTTCCTAATGTCGCTTACTTTCCTCCCAATATGTAGCATCCATGGGAGGGAAGACCTTAAGAGTCTGCTTCAAATAAATTAATAATACATTAGTCTTTAATATCCAACTATTAGTTCTCAAGTTTTTGGCATCACAGTCTTCTTCATGAATCTTCTATGAACAATACTTTCTTGTTACAGATAATGGCATACATTCATGCAATTCTGCATAAAATTTAGAGAATTCTGGAATCCTAGGTGCAAATTTTATGAATAGATGAAAAATTCCTTGAATTCAGGAATCAGAAAATATAATACTATAGGGTCTAGTTCAAACCTTGGTATAGAAAAGTGTAATATATCACAAATAATGCAAATATGTGTATATGTGATATACAATATGTTTTTATCTGTATAATATATATATATATATATATATATATATATATATATATATATACCAACTTCAATTTCCATCCTTCTCGCTATGTACTCATAATTGCATCCTAATGTTGGTATGTTGTAAAAGGCCATAAAGAACCCCTGAAGCTGTACACTGATTTTACATGTAAGTAATGAAAGTTCAAAAGAGGGAAAGTGGCCAATCAGATTTCTCAAAGACAAAAACATGCCATGCCAGCAGGAAAACAGTCCACCTGAGTCAGGATCCATGTACATTCTCAGAACACATGGTATTATCTGCTTCCTGGTCTGCAAAGTAAATGTGTTCAACAAAAGCCTTTAATATTCCTTAATATTGCAAAACCAAGTTACCTTTCATGAATCAAAAGACAATAAAAAATGCACCTTTCAGAGTTGATCATGAGGAATCTATAAACTCCAGAGTCTCTGAAATGATGCAAGCGAATCAGGTATAGGTTAGTCAGAAGGGGTAAGACATTAATTCAAGTGTGTGACTCAATTTAAGACTTAAAGCAGTTCAAGTCCTAAGAAGTTACCAGCCTTCTTCTTTAAATATGTATAGAGAAATGGAATTTGTCTCTGGAAGGCTTATGATTTCTCCTGAGGCAAGCTGAAATGAAGATACAGGATTTCCTATCAGGGCACAAAAACGGCTAGAGAGTGACAGCTTTGGGAATTTTCTCTGCTACATTCCTCATTCTGTCCCAAAGGTGGCATCTTCCATTGCTGAGGGAGAAAAGAGGAAAAATGTGAAAATACTCATCCCTATGTGAATGACTCATTAAATTCAGAGAGTTAACAAGACTTATCTGAATCTGGGAGCAAAACACACTTATTGAGGTGTGATTTTACTGGAACTCCTTTCTCCAGTCAGAAAGTGTAAGTTGTGTGCATTGACCCAGGCTGTATGTGCCATCATGTGTGTTCTTCAGATGGAAAAACAAAAAAAAATTGAATTGTGTTCGTGTCATTTTGGCAAAAGATTCCTATTCCATTTTCTGTACTCAACTATCCACCCATTTATAATCACCCAGTGAGATTAGAAGATTACAAATTACTTGTGTCCATTTCTCTTCTGTGACTTTGTTTCAAATGTATTCTCCCTTAAAACTGTGAAATTGGGGGTTTCCCCAAATTAAGAATGGGAAAGAATTAATATTTTGGCATGAATTTTGTGATTCTGCATATTTTAAGTAGCTAAGGGACATTGATGGATACTTTAATGACTCCATTTATTCAACTTACAGGATGAAAATAAAATTTCTTAGCCTCACACATATGTTAGGATTCTCTGGAGAACCTGTCCCCAATTCCCACACACATACACACACTATAAGAGATTTCTTACAAACTATTGACTACTGTGATGATTTTAGATACTGAGCAGTCTGTCCATCTGGTATGTCAAGGTGGAGTCTCACCTGCCTCGGTGGTATCGTTTAAAGTCCCAAGACCCAGAGCGTCAAGCTCAAATGTAGACTGAGGCCATCAGTCTGAAGACCTGAAAGCCAAGAGTTGTTGGGGCAGAAGATCCATGTTCCAGCTCATGCAGTGAGGCTGAATTTAATTCAACCCTCCTCTTCTCTTTATGCTATTCCAGCTGATTGAAGGAAGTTGACTCCCAGTGGGGAGGTCCATCTGCTTTATTCAATCTAACAATTCAAAAGTTAATCTCTTCCGGAATAACCCTGATAAGCACACCAAAGAATAATGATTAACCAGTTATCTGGGTGCTCCGGTCCTATCAAATTGAAACATAAAATTAATCATCACAATCCACATCAGTTAGATCATAATACACATCAGTGTCCAGCTTCGTATTACTAACTTCATATTCCTTGCCCCCAAATCACCAACCCCTTCCCCCAGTCACTCACCTGTTTCAGTCATAGTTAAAATCTCAACATTTTCCCCAAATATATTTTGAATATTTAGGCCTTTGCACATATTAGACTCTGCCTAGGATTCTTTCCCTTCATTTCTACATTTATCCCTTCTTTTTTTTTTTTCTGATCTTTTTTTTTTTTTATTGTAAACAAATGGGATACATGTTGTTTCTCTGTTTGTACATGGCACAAAGGCATACCATTTGTGTAATCATAAATTTACATAGAGTAATGTTGTTTGATTCATTCTGTTATTTTTTCCCTTCCCCCCACCCCTCCCACCCCTCTTTACCCTCTATACAGTACTTCCTTCCTCCATACTTGCCCCCCTCCCTAACCCTAACTCTAACCCTAACACTAACCCTTCCCTCCCCCCCATTATGTGTCATCCTCCACTTATTAGCGATATCATTCGTCCTTGTCCTTTGGCTTTTTGAGATTGGCTTATCTCACTTAGCATGATATTCTCCAATTTCATCCATTTGCCTGCAAATGCCATAATTTTATCATTCTTTATGGCTGAGTAATATTCCATTGTATATATATACCACAGTTTCTTTATCCACCCATCAATTGAAGGGCATCTAGGTTGGTTCCACAGTCTGGCTATTGTGAATTGAGCAGCTATGAACATTGATGTGGCTGTATCTCTGTAGTATGCTAATTTTAAGTCCTTTGGGTATAGGCCAAGGAGTGGGATAGCTGGGTCAAATGGAGGGTCCATTCCGAGTTTTCTAAGGAATCTCCACACTGCTTTCCAGAGTGGCTGCACTAATTTGCAGTCCCACCAGCAATGTATGAGTGTACCTTTCTCCCCACATCCTCGCCAACACCTGTTGTTGCTCGTATTCTTGATAATCGCCATTCTAATTGGGGTGAGATGGAATCTTAGGGTGGTGTTGATTTGCATTTCTCTTATTACTAGAGATGTTGAACATTTTTTCATATGTTTGTTGATTGCTTGTAGATCTTCTTCTGTGAAGTGTCTATTCATTTCCTTAGCCCATTTGTCCACTGGATTATTTGAATTCTTGGAGTACAGTTTTTTGAGTTCTTTATAGATTCTGGAGATTAGCGCTCTATCTGAAGTATGATTGGCAAAGATATTCTCCCACTCTGTAGGCTCTTTCTTCGCATTGCTGATAGTTTCCTTTGCTGAGAGAAAGCTTCTTAGTTTGAATCTATCCCAGTGGTTGATTCTAGCTTTTATTTCTTGTGCTATGGGAGTCCTGTGAAGGAAGTCTGATCCTAGACCAACAAGGTGAAGATTTGGACCAACTTTATCTTCTATAATCTGCAGGGTCTCTGGTCTGATTCCAAGGTCCTTAATCCATTTTGAGTTTAGTTTCGTGCATGGTGAGAGATACGGGTTTAGTTTCATTCTGTTGCATATGGATTTCCAATTCTCCCAGCACCATTTGTTGAAGAGGCTATCTTTTCTCCATTGCATATTTTTGGCACCTTTGTCTAGTATGAGAAAATTGTATTTATTTGGGTTTGTGTCTGTGTCCTCTATTCTGTACCATTGATCTACCTTTCTATTTTGGTACCAATACCATGCCGTTTTTGTTACTATTGCTTTGTAGTAGAGTTGAAGATCTGGTATTGCAATACCCCCTGTTTCACTCTTCCTGCTAAGAATTGCTTTAGCTATTCTGGGTTTCTTATTCTTCCAGATGAATTTCATAATTGCTTGCTCTATTTCTGTAAGGTACGTCATTGGGATTTTAATTGGAATTGCATTGAATTTGTATAGCACTTTAGGTAGTATGGCCATTTTGACAATATTAATTCTTCCTATCCAAGAACATGGAAGATCTTTCCATCTTCTAAGGTGTTCTTTAATTTCTTTCTTTAGTGTTCTGTAGTTCTCATTGTAGAGGTCTTTCACCTCTTTTGTGAAATTGATTCCCAAGTATTTTATTTTTTTCGATGCTATTGTGAATGGGGTAGTTTTCCTAATTTCTCTTTCTGAAGATTCATCACTTATGTATAAAAATGCGTTGGATTTATGGGCATTGATCTTGTAACCTGCTACTTGACTGAATTCACTTATGAGTTCTAAGAGTTTTCTGGTGGAATTTCCTGGTTCCTCTAAATATATAATCATGTCATCAGTGAACAGGGATAGTTTGAGTTCTTCTTTTCCAATTCGTATCCCTTTAATTTCTTTGGTTTGTCTAATTGCTCTGGCCAGAGTCTCAAGAACGATGTTGAATAGAAGTGGTGAAAGAGGGCATCCCTGCCTTGTTCCAGTTTTTAGGGGGAATGCTTTCAGTTTTTCACCATTTAGAATGATATTAGCCATGGGCTTAGCATAAATGGCCTTTACAATGTTAAGGAATGTTCCCACTATCCCTATTTTTTCTAGGGTTTTGAGCATGAAGGGGTGCTGTATTTTATCAAATGCTTTTTCTGCATCTATTGAAATAATCATGTGATTCTTGACTTTAAGTCTATTAATATGGTGAATTACGTTTATTGATTTCCTGATGTTGAACCAACCTTGCATACCTGGGATGAAGCCCACTTGATCATGGTGCACTATCTTTTTAATATGTTTTTGTATGCGATTTGCTAAAATTTTGTTGAGAATTTTTGCGTCGATGTTCATTAAGGATATTGGTCTGAAATTTCTTTCCTTGATGAGTCTCTGTCTGGTTTAGGTATCAGTGTGATATTGGCTTCATAGAATGAGTTTGGGAGGGTTCCCTCCTCTTCTATTTTATGGAATACTTTGAGAAGTATTGGAATGAGCTCTTCTTTAAAGGTTTTGTAGAACTCGGCTGAGAACCCATCTGGTCCCGGACTTTTCTTTGTTGGTAGGCTTTTGATGACTTCTTATATTTCAGTACTTGAAATTGGACTATTTAAATTGTTTATGTCCTCCTCGTTCAGTTTAGGCAATTCATATGTCTCTAGAAACCTGTTGATGTCTTCGAAATTTTCTATTTTGTTGGAGTATAGATTTTCAAAATAGCTTCTAATTATGTTTTGTATTTCAATCCTGTCTGTTGTGATATTTCCTTGTTCATTCCGAATTTTAGTGATTTGGGTTTTCTCTCGTCTTCTCTTTGTTAGTGTGGCTAAAGGTTTATCAATTTTGTTTATTTTTTCGAAGAACCAACTATTTATTTTGTCAATCTTTTGTATTGTTTCTTTTGTTTCAATTTCATTGATTTCAGCTCTGAGTTTAACTATTTCCTGTCTTCTACTACTTTTGGTGCTGTTCTGTTCTTCTTTTTCTAGGGCTTTGAGCTATAGTGTTAGGTCGTTTATTTGTTGAGTTTTACTTCTTTTATTAAATGCGCTCCATGAAATAAATTTCCCTCTAAGTACTGCTTTCATAGTGTCCCAGAGATTTTGATATGATGTTTCTTTGTTCTCATTTACCTCTAAGAATTTTTTAATTTCCTTCCTAATATCTTCTGTTATCCATTCATCATATAATAGCATATTGTTTAATCTCCAGATGTTGGAATAGTTTCAGTGTTTTACTCTTTCATTTATCTCTAACTTCAATCCATTATGATCTGATAGAATACATGGTAGTGTCGCTATTTTCTTGTATTTGCTAACATTAGCTTTGTGGCATAATATATGGTCTATTTTAGAGAAGGATCCATGTGCTGCTGAGAAGAAAGTGTATTCGCTCTTGGTTGGATGGTATATTCTATAAATGTCCGTTAAGTCTAAATTATTGATTGTGTTATTGAGATCTATGATTTCTTTGTTCAATTTTTGTCTGGAAGATCTGTCCAGTGGTGAGAGAGGCGTGTTAAAATCACCTAGTATTATTGTGTTATGGTCTATTTGGTTTCTGAAATTGAGAAGGATTTGTTTGACATACATGGATGAGCCACTGTTTGGGGCATAGATGTTTATGATTGTTATATCTTGCTGATTTATGCTTCCCTGAAGAAGTATGAAATGTCCTTCTTTATCCCTTCTGACTAACTTTGGCTTGAAGTCCACATTATCGGAAATGAGGATGGATACTCCAGCTTTTTTGCTGAGTCCATGTGCATGGTATGTTTTTCCCCATTCTTTCACCTTTAGTCTATGGGTATCTTTTTCTATGAGATGAGTCTCTTGCAGGCAACATATTGTTGGATCTTTCTTTTTAATCCAATCTGCCAGTCTATGTCTTTTGATTGATGAATTCAGGCCATTAACATTCAGGGTTATTATAGAGATATGATTTGGTTTCCCAGTCATTTGTTCATTTTTTAAATTTTATTTATTTATTTGTTTGACACAACTTGTTTCCTCCTTTATTTGACAATTCCTTTAGGATAATTCCTTCCTTTGCTGATTTGCTTCTTTGTTTTTCCTCTCTTCCTCATGGAATATTTTGCTGAGAATGTTCTGAAATGCTGGCTTTCTTTTTGTAAATTCTTTTAGCTTTTGTTTATCATGGAAGGATTTTATTTCATCATCAAATTTGAAGGTAAGTTTTGCTGTGTATAAGATTCTTGGTTGGCATCCATTTTCTTTCAGATCTTAAAAAATGTTGTTCCAGGCCCTTCTAGCTTTTAGGGTCTGGATTGAAAAATCTGCTGATATCCGTGTTGGTTTCCCCCTGAATGTAATTTGGTTCTTTTCTCTCACAGCCTTTAAAATTCTGTCTTTATTTTGTATGTTAGGTATTTTCATTACAATGTGCCTTGGTGTGGGTCTGTTGTAATTTTGTGTATTTGGAGTCCTATAAGCCTCTTGAACTTGATTTTCCTTTTCATTCTTCAGATTTGGGAAATTTTCTGATATTATTTCATTGAATAAATTGTTCATTCCTTTGGCTTGTTTCTCTAGGCCTTCCTCAATCCCAATAATTCTTAAATTTGGCCTTTTCATGATATCCCATAGTTCTTGTAGATTCTGTTCATGATTTCTTACCATCTTCTCTGTTTATTCAACTTTGTTTTCAAGGTTAAATATTTTGTCTTCAATGTCTGAGGTTCTGTCTTCCAGGTGTTCTATCCTATTGGATATGCTTTCTATGGAGTTCTTAATTTGGTTTATTGTTTCCTTCATGTCAAGGATTTCTGTTTGGTTTTTTTTTCAATATCTCTAACTCTTTATTGAAATGATCTTTTGCTTCCTGTATTTACTCTTTTAACTGTCGATTGGTGCGATCATTCAATGCTTGCATTTGCTCTTTCATCTCATCGTTTGCTTCTCTGATCATTTTAATTATGTACATTCTGAACTCCTTTTCTGTCATTTCTTCTGCCATGCTGTCATTGGGTTTTATTGATGTAACATCTAGATTTGTTTGCAGCATTTTCTTTCCTTGTTTTCTCATATTGTTCAGGTATCAGTGGACCGCTGAGATATTGCAGATTTCCTCTATTGACTTACAATGTCCCTGAAGATTTTTATATATATCCCCCCTTAGCCTTCAGTAGGCTGAAGTCTTGGAGGAAGTTGATAATGCGGTGCTCCACAAGGAAGCTGCCTCTCTAGGAGTGGTGGCCTTCAGGTGGGGTATAATCCCTGCTAGTGGGCAGAGGTGCCTCCACTTGTTGACCAATGGTCATCCAAAGGGGACCTAGGCTTCGGGCTGAGGCAAGGCCTGTTTGGGCCTGAGTCTCTAGTTTTACCGTCCTTGTGGGGAAACCTCACCCGGCAGGGAACATTCACCCGGTGGGGAGGTCTCGCTGGTCAGTACCCTCCTAGAGGTTCCCCTCAATTTACAGCTACCACCTGGGCTGCCTTCCTCTGCAAAGTTCCCAGGGGCCCGGCCCTGCCTCCTGGGCCTGGGAGCCTCACCCTTTGCAGATGAATCACCTTAGGCTGCCCCTCTTCAGAGAATCTGCCCGCAGGCCTGGAACCTTCGCTCTGCCCTAAGCGTGTCTCTGTGCGGCTCTTCCACCCAGATGCCTCCTAGGTCCTGGGACCCTGCTCTGCACCTAATCACCTGGCTATGCGGCCCCTCCTCTGAGCAGCCACCTGGGTCCCCGTACAATCGCTCTGAGTCCCAGAGATCCGCCACACGCCTCTTCCTCCAGACAGCCACCCAGTATTCTGGTGCGGTCACTAGGATTCCAAGAAACTCACTTCGTGCCTCCACCTCCCACCAACCACCCGTAACCCTGGGCAATCAATCACTCCGAGTCGAAGTGACCCTCCCCGTTCCTCCTCCTTCTCCAGATAACCCCCCGAGTGCTCAGGAGCGGTGGCTCTGAGTGGCTCTGAATCCACGTGACCCGCAGCACGGGTCCTCTGAGCAACCGCCCGGAGCTCTGGTGCGGCCACTCAAGACCAAGCGACCCACCACGCTTCTCCTCCAGGCAGCCCCCTTGTGTTCAGGCGCTGTCACTTTAAGTCCAAACAACTCACCACTCGCCTTCTCCTCTGAGCAGCCGCCTGGAGCGCTAATGCAGTCACTGCGAGTCCAAACGATCCGCCGCACTCCTCCTCCTCCTCCTCCTCCTCCTCCTCCTCCGGGCAGGCCCCGGCGTTCAGAAGTGGTCTGAGTCCAAACAGCTCGCCACGCAGCCCCTCCTCTGGCAACCACGTGTAGCTCTGGTGTAGTCACTCTGAATCCAAGCGGCCGCGCTCCTCTTCCTCCTCCTCGTCCTCAGGGCAGGCCCCGGCCTTCAGAAGCAGTCGTTCTGAGTCCAAGCAGCTCGCCGCGCAGCTTCTCCTCTGGCAACCACCTGTAGCTCTGGTGCAGTCACTCCGAATCCAAGCGGCCACGCTCCTCCTCCTCCTCCTCAGGGCAGGCCCCGGTGTCCTGAGTCCACACAGCTCTCCTCGCTGCTCCTCCCCTGTGCAGCCGCCGGAGCCCCAGTGGTTGCTCCGAGTCCCAGCGCTGTGCCGAGCGGCCTCCTTTTCTGCGCTCCCAGTTGTCCGAGTTCACTGCTCCAGCGGGGGGAGGGGCGTCTCACCGACAGCTCTACTTCACAAAGTTTCCTGCGTTCCGGGACCACTGTCCCATCCGGGACGCCTCCCCAATGGGTGAAAGTCACCCGGCTGCTTAGAGTTGGTCCCAAGTGTCTCACTATCTCCTCTTTTGAATCCTGAGTCCTGGGGCAACATGAAATGCAGCCACCCTCTAGGCCGCCATCTTGAAAACCCCCATTTATCCCTTCTTAAATATCCAAATAAAGGATTTTTTTCCGTGTGCATCCTTCTTCGATGCATATAAAGGGTGTTAACAGCTGCCTCCTTTACATTTTCCTGATGTTCAATGGTTTTCCCCTTTCCTACATTTATAGGATTCTGCAGGTTCGCAGCTGCCCTTCCCCTTGCCCTACACACATACTCTCCTATGGTTCTCTCATTAAGGTCAAGGTTCATCCTTAGTGGTCTGTCGCCTCATTGCAGAATACATCTTCTGGAGCCCAGCAGGCTTCTGATAAATAAATGATTTCTAATGGCTCCCATGTCTAACCTTCTCTAATGGCTCCCATGTCTAACCTTCAAGCACAACTATAAAATATATAGTACCAGTGCTGGCTTCGGCAGCACATATACCACAATTGGAAAGTCACAGAGAAGATCAACCTGGCCCCTTGCACAAGGATGACATACAGATTCGGGAAGAGTTCCATATTTTTAAATACCGAGGACTGAATCAGAGCAATTATATCCCATGCTTTTATGTCAAAATGAACCCTAACGTTATGTGGAACTACAAAGAATCAATGCACATTAAAAAAAAAAAAAAACATACATATGAGCCATCCTAGTTTCAAACAAGAAATTTGAAAACATCAGGATTAAATAGTACCGAGAGTCCAGGATTTAGAATGGAGAAGATTGTAAAGGGAGAAAGACAGCTTCGAAGCACCAACAGGGGTTTTGGAGGGAAAACTAGGAAGAAAAGAAGAAAGTTGATCAACAGTGAGATGATGGAAGGAGGGGACAGAGCCTGCTCCCCAGAGGCCCTGCGGTGAAGGAGGTAACAGCGGGAAAGCAGGGAGGGGGCCTGGCCAGGAAAAGAGGCACAGTTTCCACTGGGTGCACCGCTGAGTTCTGCCACACAGAACTTCTCAACTCCTACTCTGTAACGGAGGCAACGGGACTGGAGCCTCAGTCCCTGAAAACGCCGCTTGCCTCACCAGTGACCAAGGTGGAAGAAAATGAAGAGAGACGGAGGAAGGAGTGTGGGAAAAGAGAGGACAGAGGAAAAGAGAAAAAGAAGAAGGAACGAGGGAAGTGTGAGGCAAGGAAGAAGACGGGAGGAAAACTGGAGAGGAGAAGAGAAAACCCAGCAGCCGCAAGCCTGATGCTGGTGCTATTTCTCTGCCAGAACAGGTTGGGTTTGTTGGTTAATTACTGATACTCACGTGTTTCCATATTTAAAAGAAATCACCATGTAGATGTAATCAATGGACAAATTTCTTGCATGTCTTTATTTTTGAGCTATTTTATAAATATTAAAATGTCTATAATTCCTTTTTCACATTTTATATAAAATGTATGCTATGCATATGGACCAGTCACACAATTTTGCATTGCCTTCTTTCAATTAAAAGTACCTTTAAGGGGCTGGGGTTGTGGCTCAGTGGTAGAGCACTTGCCCAGCATGTGTGAGGCACTGGGTTCCATCCTCAGCACCACATGTAACTAAATGAATAAAATGAAGGACTATCAACATCAAAAAAAAATTTTTTTAAGTATCTTTAAGCTTGTTATTGTATAAATAGTTTCCTAATTTTAATGCCTACCTTGAATTTCACTGAATGCTTCATATACCTATTCATTTAGCTAGTATCGCACAGATGGACATTAGCTTGTTTCTAATCTGTTGCAAGTATACAGAAAGAGAGAGAGAGAAAATTTCAAATTTCAAATATCTGGTGGTTTATTTGCTGAAAAATGGTATTACTGCATTAAAGTGTAGCAGTTTATGATTTGGGTGAATATTCCCACTGACCTTATAAGTGAGGCACCATTTATATCTCCATGATCACAAGGATGTGTACTTTGCTTTCCCTATAGCCACCTCTAGATAATACAGCACCAGAATCTTGCCAGCCTTTCAGGTTAAGAGCAGGATCTCTATGCAGTTGTTTCACAGATTTGAATTATTATTTGGGGTTCATAATATATTATCATCATGGATCATGTATGGCTCTTGACTATATGCAGTTGAATCATTTAATTAATTAGTACAATTACTTTCATGAACCTGATTTTACATCTCAAAAACTAAATAGCAGAGGGAGCCAGCCAGCCAGCCAGCCTGCCCGACCCCCATCGGTCGCCATCATGGAACCTGCCCGCCTGCACCCCCCCTACTGCTGAGGGACACTGCACCTGCCTCTGTGCTGACTCAGCACACCCTCGCTGGGGCTCCCCAGCTTCTTTGGAGGCCGGTGCAGGCATTTTGAATTATTACTGAGGGCGTGGCCATCATCATTGGAAGGGCTGCTCCTTTCCTGAGAAACCTACAGGAGACTGGAGGCCCTTTGACAGGACTCAGGATTCAAGAAGAGGAGGTATAGAGAGACTTGGGACTAACTCAGAGCAGCTGGGCGAGGTTCCCTGAACGGGTCAGTAGACCTGGAATGCAGTGAACTTCATGGAGTAGAGTGACCCAGTGAGACTCCTCCACTGGAGCCGTGAACCCGGACGACCAGGAGCATTGTAGAGGAGGGCCGCCCAGCAAGAGGCTTCGGTGAAGAGCGAAGCTCCCAGGCCTGGGCAGCAGGAACAGACAGCAGACAGCTTGGAGAAGGGCCGAGTGAGAGACTTTGGTGCAGAGCAAGGCACCCCAGCCCAAGTGGTAGTTCTGGACCCCAGGGAACATTGCAGAGGAGGGCTGCCCAGCAAATGACTCACTCGCAGAGCGAGGCTCCCTGCCCAAGAAGGTAGGTCTGGAACCCTGGGAACATCACAGAGGAGGGCTGGGCAGGCGGTAATTCTGGACTGAAGGGAATTTCTTGGAGGAGAGTTGCCCAGCTGGGTGAGTCATCCCCGCCAGGTGAGGCTTTCCCACCAGGACGGTAGAACCAGAGACATTGTCCCAGACCAGCTGTACTCCAGTCCATAGTCTAGTCCCCCTTCGGCTGACCATTGGTCAACAAGTGGAAAGGCCTCTGTCCACTAGCAGGAAATATACCCCACCTGAAGGCTACCACCCCTAGAGGGGCAGCTTCCTTGTGGAGCACTGAATTGTCAAGTATCTCCAAGACTTCAGGCTACTGAAGGCTAGGAGTTGAGTTATTGGAAATCTACAGGGACACTATAAGTCAATAGAGGAAATCTGCAATATCTTGGAGTTTCACAACTAGAGGGGTAGATACCTGAGCAATATGAGGAAAAAAAAAAAAAAAAAAAAGGGAAGAAAATGTCCCAAACAAACCTGGATACTACATTACTAAAATCCAATGACAGCATGGCAGAAGAATTGTCAGAAAGGGAGTTCAGAATGTACATAACTAAAATGATCAGAGAAGCAAACAATGAGATAAAAGAGCAAATGCAAGCTTTGAATGAACACACCACTCAACAGTTAAAAGAGCAAATGCTAGAAGTAAAAGGTTATTTTAATAAGGAGTTAGAGATACTGAAAAAAAATGACCAAACAGAAATCCCTGAAATGAAGGAAACGATAAACCAAATTAAAAACTCCATAGAAAGCATAGCCAATAGGATAGAACACCTGGAAGACAGAACCTCAGACATTAAAGACAAAATATTTAATCCTGAAAACAAAGTTGACCAAACAGAGAAGATGGTAAGAAATCATGAATGGAATCTACAAGAATTATGGGATATCATGAAAAGGTCAAATTTAAGAATTATTGGGACGGAGGAAGGCATAGAGAAACAAACCAAAGGAATGAACAATCTATTCAATGAAATATCAGAAAATTTCCCAAATCTGAAGGATGAAATGGAAAATCAAGTACAAGAGACTTATAGGACTCTAAATATACAAAATTACAACAGACCCACACCAAGACACAAATAATGAAAACACCCAACATACAAAATAAAGACAGAATTTTAAAGGCTGTGAGAGAAAAAAATCAAATTACATTTAGGGGGAAACCAATATGGATATCAGCAGATATTTCAATCCAGACCCTAAAAGCTGAAGGACCTGGAACAACATTTTTTAAGATCTGAAAGAAAATGGATGCCAACCAATAATCTTATACCCAGCAAAACGTACCTTCAGATTTGACAATGAAATAAAATCCATCCATGATAAACAAAAGCTAAAAGAATTTACAAAAAGAAATCTGGCACTACAGAACATTCTCAGAAAAATATTCCATGAGGAAGAGATGAAAAACAATGATGTAAATCAGCAAAGGAAGGAACTAGCCTAAAGGAATAGCCAAATAAAGGAGAAAACAATTTGTGTCGAAAAACAAAAATGAGCCAAATGATTGTGAATACAAATCATATCTCAATAATAACCCTGAATGTTAATGACCTGAATTCATCAATCAAAAGACATAGACTGGCAGATTGGATTAAAAAGAAAGATCTAACAATTTGCTGACTGCAAGAGACTCACCTCATAGAAAGAGATACCCATAGACAAAAGGTGAAAGGATGGGGAAAAACATACCATGCACATGGACACAGCAAAAAAGCTGGGGTATCCATCCTCATTTCAGATAATGTGGACTTCAAGCCAAAGTTAGTCAGAAGGGATAAAGAAGGACATTTCATACTGCTTAAGGGAACCATAAGTCAGCAAGACATAACAATATAAATATCTATGCCCCAAACAGTGGCTCATCCATGTACGTCAAACAAATCTTTCTCGATTCCAGGAATCAAGTAGACAACAACACAATCATACTAAGTGACTTTAACACACCTCTCTCACCACTGGACAGATCTTCCAAACAAAAATTGAACAAAGAAACCATAGATCTCAATAACACAATCAATCATCTAGACTTAGCAGATATATATAGAATATACCATCCAACAAAGAGTGAATACACTATCTTCTCATCAGCACATGGATCCTTCTCTAAAATAGACCATATTTTATGCCACAAAGCTAATGTTAGCAAGTACAAGAAAATAAAGACACTACCTTGTATTCTATCAGATCATAATGGATTGAAATTATGAATAAATGACAGAATAAAAAACAGAAACTACTCCAACACCTGGAGATTAAATAATATGCTATTGAATGATGAATGGATAACGGAAGATATTAGAAAGGAAATTAAAAAATTCTTAGATGTAGATGAGAACAAAGCCACATCATATCAAAATCTCTAGGACCCCATGGAAGCAGTAAATTTTGAGGAAAATTTATTTCATGGAGTGCATTCAATAAAAGCAGAAAAAATCAACAAACAAACGACCTACCACTAAAGCTCAAAGCCCTAGAAAAAGAAGAACAATGCCAAAAGTAGTAGAAGACAGGAAATAGTTAAAATCAGAGCTGAAATCAATGAAATTGAAACAAAAGAAACAATTGAAGAAATTGACAAAATAAACAGTTGGTTCTTTGAAAAACAAAATTGATAAACCCTTAGTCACACTAACAAAGAGAAGGAGAAAGAAAACTAAAATTACTAAAATTTGGAATGAACAAGGAAATATCACAACAGACACAAGTGAAATACAAAACATAATTAGAAGCTATTTTGAAAATCTATACTCCAACAAAATAGAAAATTTCAAAGACATCAACAGGTTTCTAGAGACATATGAATTACTTAAACTAAATCAAGAGGACATACATAATTTAAATAGATCAATTTCAAGTAATGAAATAGAAGAAATCATCAAAAGCCTACCAACAAAGAAAAGTCCAGGACCAGATGGGTTCTCAGTCTAGTTCTATAAAATCATTAAAGAAGAGCTCATCTGAATACTCCTCAAAGTATTCCATTAAATAGAAAAGCAGGGAACCCTCCCAAACTCATTCTATGAAGCCAATATCACCCTGATACCTAAACCAGACAGAGACACATTGAGGAAAGAAAATTTCAGACCAATATCCTTAATGAATATTGACACAAAAATCCTTAACAAAATTTTCACAAATCGCATACAAAAATACATTAAAAAGATAGTGCACCATGATCAAGTGGGTTTTATCCCAGGGATGCAAGGTTGGTTCAACACCCAGAAATCAATAAATGTAATTCACCATATTAACAGACTAAAAGTCAAGAATCATATCGTTATTTCAATAGAAGCAGAAAAAGCATTTGATAAAATACAGCATCCCTTCATGCTCAAAACACTAGAAAAAATAGGGATAGTGGGAACATTCCTTAACATTGTAAAGGCCATCTATGCTAAGCCCATGGCCGATATCATTCTAAAAGGTGAAAAACTGAAAGCGTTCCCTTTAAAACTGGAACAAGGCAGGGATGCCCTCTTTCACCACTTCTATTCAACATAGTCCTTGAAACTCTAACCAGAGCAATTAGACAGACCAAAGAAATTAAAAGGATATGAATAGGAAAAGAAGAACTCAAACTATCCCTATTTGCCAATGACATGATTATATATTTAGAGGAACCCGGAAATTCCACCAGAAAACTTCTAGAACTCATAAGTGAATTCAGTAAAGTAGCAGGTTACAAGATCAATGCTCATAAATCTATTGAATTTTTTTTGTGTGTGTGGTGCTGGGGATTTGAACCCAGGGCCTTGTGCTTATGAGGCACACACTCTACCAACTGAGCTATATCCTCAACCCCAATCTATTATATTTTTTACATAAGTGATGAATCCTCAGAAAGAGAAGTTAGGAAAACTACCCCATTCATAATAGCCTCAAAAAAAAAATAAAATACTTGGGAATCAATCTCACAAAAGAGGTGAAAGACCTCTACAATGAGAAATATAGGATGCTAAAGAAAGAAATTAAAGAAACCTTAGAAGATGGAAAGATCTCCCATGTTCTTGAATTGGCAGAATTAATATTGTCCAAATGGCCATACTATCAAAAGTGCTATATAGATTCAATGCAATTCCAATTAAAATCCCAATGACGTACCTCACAGAAATAGAGCAAGCAATCATGAAATTCAACTGGAAGAATACAAAACTCAGAACAGCTAAAGAAATCCTTAGCAAGATGAGTGAAGCAGGGGGTATTGCAATACCAGATCTTCAACTATACTACAAAGCAATAGTAACAAAAACAGCATGGTATTGGCACCAAAATAGACAGGTAGATTAATGGTACAGAAGAGAGGACACAGACACAAACCCAAATAAATACAGTTTTCTCATACTAGACAAAAGAGCCAAAAACATGCAATGGAGAAACGATAGCCTTTTCAACAAATGGTGCAGGGAAAACTGAAAATCCATATGCAACAAAATGAATAAACTCCTATCTCTCACCCTGCACAAAACTCAACTCAAAATGGATCAAGGATCTTGAAATCAGACCAGAGACCCTGGATCTTACAGAAGAAAAAGTAGGTCCAAACCTTCAACATGTCGACTTGGGATTAGACTTCCTCAACAGGACTCCCATAGCACAAGAAATAAAAGCAAGAATCAATAACTGGGATAGATTCAAACTAAAAAGCTTTCTCTCAGCAAAGTAAACTATCAGCGATGTGAAGAGAGAGCCTACAGAGTGGGAGAAATTTTTGCCACTCATACTTCAGATAGAGCACTAATTTCCAGAATATACTAAGAACTCAAAAAACTCTACACCAAGAATACAAATATCCAATCAACAAATGGGCTAAGGAAATGAAGAGATACTTCACAGAAGAAGTTGTACAAGCAATCAACAGATATATGAAAAGATGTTCAACATCTCTAGTAATAAGAGAAATGCAAATCAAAACTACCCTAAGATTCCATTTCACCCCAATTAGAATGGCGATTATCAAGAACACAAGCAACAATAGGTGTTGGCGATGATGTGAGGAAAAAGGTACACTCATACAGTGCTGGTGGGGTTGCAAATTAGTGCAGCCACTCTGGAAAGCAGGTGGAGATTCCTCAGAAAGCTTGGAATGGAACCACCATTTGACCCAGCTATCCCACTCCTTGTCCTATACCCAAAGGACTTAAAATCAGCATACTACTGCTGCTTAATTCACCGATAGCCAGATTGTGGAACCAACCTAGATGTCCTTCAATTGATGAATAGATAAAGAAATCGTGCTATATATATATTATATATATATATATCTGATATATATATATATATATATATATATACACACACACACACACAATGGAATATTACTCAGCCATGAAGAAGAATAAAGTTATGGCATTTGTAGGCATATGGATGAAATTGATGAATATCATGCTAAGTGAGATAAGCTCATCTCAAAAAACCAAAGGACGAATGATCTCACTGATAAGCAGATGATGACACATAATGGGGGTTTGAGGGGGGCAAGAATGGAGGAAGGAGGAACTGTATAGAGGGAAAAGAGGGGTGGGAGGTGTGGGGGGGGAATAACAGAATGTATCAAACACCATTACCCTATGTAAATGTATGATTACACAAAAGGTATGCCTCTACATCATGTACAAACGGAGAAACAAGATGTATCCCATTTGTTTACAATAAAAATTAATTAAAAAAAACTAGATGATACAGCATAATATCTGCAAGAATGTCCCTTTATACATCTGGACTCACCTTACTTTCCCGTCTACCTCATCCCAGGGCCATCTTGCAACATACTGTATGTGGAGGTTGCTATGTATCTAACTTTGCTACTGCAACACCCCCCACTCTGTCCATTCATCTAACAATATGCCTACAAATATGCATTATTTTTAACCTCATAAGAATAATTAGTTTCTTGAAATGCACAGGAAACTGCAGCATCCTCTATTTTCTCTCCAGATTATAGTTTAAAGCCCATCTCTTTATATTCATGTCTGCACTAAATTTCATATCTGTTTTTGACCTTTTGTGCATTCATTATGCATCCTTATGAAAAGCTGTGAAGATGGATGAATTCTGCTCCTCATCTCCTTGTGATCCACTGAGTCTCCTAACCAGATGAATTATGTGTCTATAAATTCATTGATCCTCATCTCGGGACTTAATCCTGTCCCCAGATATTTTAACATTCACTTACATAGTCACTCAGGTTTTCCAATTGTTGTAAAGTCAGATTCCTCTCTGTCACTTCTTACTCTTAGTAGATAACATTTTCTCCTAAGTTATTAAAAAAAATTAAAGCCATTGAACTGAAAATGTTTGAAATTTGCTTATAAATTCACAAGTCCACTTAAACCTGGATCCACTTTTTTCCTTTCTGTCCTTAATAAGGAAGAAACATAGTCAGATTTCCGCTTCTTTACTCCTTTCTATTTCTTCATTTTTCATTTCTTTTATAAACATTAAGATATTTTAGGAAAGAATTTTGCTCCAGAAGTGTTCTCAAATTCTTCCGACTTTGGCTGCCTCATCTCCACAGCTCCACCGAAACTGCTCCTGCTGATGCCACCAGTGATTTATTGCACTAAACCCCAGGGTCTCATTTCCACTTTTCCTCCTCCGTGACCTTTCAGCAACCTTAGACAGTGGTGATGTCTTGCGTCTCTGATTGCTGGCCTCCCCTGGTCCTACTGTTCTAGCTTCTTCTGTCTGTCATAGGGTGTGGAGATGCTTTCCATCTCTCAGAGCCTCTCCTCTGTTCCTACGGTGCTCACTCAACACAGTTGTTTTCATATTTTTGAGATACAGTAATAATACACTTGCCCATGCCTTTCAAGTTTACATACCTCACACCCAGGTTTGAACTGGACATCCGTACGTGGAGATGTCACGTACACCTTTAAGTCCCCCAGCTCCTCTCGTTGGCATCAGGGTACACGCTGTGCTCTAATTTGCATGACATGGCTCCTCCCTGTCCTTCCTCCTATCCAGCACTGTTCATCATTTACTGTGTCCTTGCCCCATTCGTCTCTCCGAATGTGTCTGTCGCGGCTTCGGATGTGAGGTGTCCTCTTAATGCTGCAGTGTTAATGCAAGCATGCTCAGAGCTGGAACATTCCATCACGACGGCTGTGACCTAGTCAGTCCCTCCTGGTTTGAACGGACTGGGTGGTGACCCCAGGCAGGTTGGCATGGCTGGAGGAGTTGGGGCACTGGGGACATGCCCTGGAATGGTGCCTTTTCTGTGGCCACTTCTTCATCTCTTTCCTTTTCTATTCTTCTGAGTTGAACTGCTCTGCTCCTCTGGACTCTTCCCCCTATGCTGCCTCACCTGGAGCCCAGAGCAATAGAATGAGGTGTCTACGGACTGAGATCTCTGAATCCTTGTGACATTTCCTTCTCTACTATGTTCTTGTTGTTTATTTTGTTCACAGTGACTAAAACAGTGACAGGGATTTTTCTGGCATTTTCCATCACCCAGGACACTCTTCTAATAGGACCACTTAGCTCTCTCTCCTGTTTCTGCTCGTCTTTAGGTCTCAGGTCCCTTCCTAGGAAAAGCCTTCCTGACTCCCAGAGGAGGCGAGCCTCTGTATTCCACCCCTGTAGCACACGCTGCTTGAGCCTCCCTCTTACTCCATTCCTATTACTAGTCGTTCTGTCCTGTTTGCCAGGCTGTAAACTCCTCAAAAGCTACACTCCCAGCTGTTTTGTTCACTACCATTTTGCCAAAGCCTTGTGTGACTTGGTGCCAATAACCCCAACTCATCTCCTGGGCAGCTCTGGAGCAGGGTCTGTGTTAGGAGCACCTGGTCCCTCACCCAGCCACCCCCTGTTCAGTTCTCACCCTACTCTCACTCAGGAGCAAGGAAGGAACCTAACTGATGGGTGAATTTGGAAGAAGGGCTTGAAAACAAGTCACTCTCATTATTTGGGCACTTGGCTACCAAACTGGAAACATTATCTTCCAACGTGTTTGTAAGTGTATTTTAATTTTCACCTCTCAATTTCTTGGCCATATTTCTCTACTGATTTCCAACTCAGACACAGAATGGGAATTCTAATTATCAAGCCCTTCAAAATCTCCCAAGACCCTAATTTCACTGTGTGTACATATTTCTTGAATAAATTGATGAAAGAATTAGTAATGTTACATTTAAGTCTGTGAAATCATGGGAGGAATAAAGAGGACTTTGGAATAGAAAAAAAGATAAAAGGATGGTCAAGGAAAGGGAATCGGTAAATAAAGAATGAACAAAGGAGGAAAATTATTTGAGGATATTTCAAGCAGGTTATTTAATCTTAAAAATAATTCTGGATGGAAAATAGAGACGGGGTTACAATTAAAACACTAAATAAAATGGGGAAAAGTTGAAGAAAGCATCCATGTTTTATAAAAATGGAGAATCAAATGGACAAAGCTCTAGAGAAATTTTTTTTTCAAAAATTCAGAGAGTTCCAGGGTTTAGGGACTGAATGATATATTTTGTTTATTGATAGGTGAAAAAAAATAGTGTCCCAGAGTCACCAAGTAAGTCGAAAGCAACTTTGAGACCAGAGTCAGTTTTCTTGATTCTGAACTCAAAGCACTGCAGGCTCCACATGCCTTCTCCTTTAAGATGTAGAGTCTAAAGAAAGGTCAAGGAGAAGAATACATGCAGAGATTGGGGAAATCAGGTGAATGATGGGAAATGTGTCGTGGGATGAGATAAGTGAATAAAAAACTCAAAAGGACTCATTTCTAATTCATAGATGTTTTTCTTTATTCACTGTTTAGCATCTGTGATTTAGTGGTGGTTTGGCACATAGAACAGGAGAGCAAAAAATAATGAAAATACGATGCTGGCGATTCCATCTATCAATCTGAAATACAGTCCTGGCAGGTATGCGTTGAAGATCAAAAGCCCTTGTGTGGAACAAGCCAGGAGGCTCAACCAAATACCAGTATTTCATCGTTCTCTCACTGAAATGAGAAAAAGAAAAATTCATCTGTCTGTAACCTTCATGCAGAAGGTTTTGTCAAAAATTAGCAGCTAAAAGTTAAGGGAGAAGTGTTGTCCTTTGTGAGGAAATTTGTTGCTCATTTTTATTCCGAAGTGTGAGGTGGAGGTAATGAAAGTAATTTTCACTGGGAAGTCAAAGTTGCTTTGTCTTTCTAGTGGTTTAATCAGTTGAGATAGAAAGTATGGGGCCATGGACAATGAGGAGAGCTCACTGCCTTTCTGGTTTAATGGATGATGTTGTAGATATAGTGTATCCAAGGCTTATACTGTCTGTGCATAATCTTTGGTCATATGAGACTATGCAGCTTGTCATAAAGTAGTGTATACTATTGGGGAAAGCAAAGAGAAATCCTGTTTCATACAAGGATAACTTAGATAAACCTGGAGCAGAGGAGAGAATATTTGTTAGGAAGTATACTTAACTTTTTTTGAGTTGTTGATATTTTTCAGGTATGTTTCCAAGATTCTTACATAAATTTCTCATTTAATACTCACCAAAACCTTTTCAAGAATGCCTTATTGTTAAACATGGGACTCAGATGAGGATTCTGGGACCCAGAGAGGGAAGATAATTTGCCTTAATTTCCACAGCTGGATAGAAGCACTGATTATGTTTCAAGAACCCCATGAACAGATTCTGTCACAAAGAAGTCACACAAAACATAAATTTCATCTTACAAAAAAGAAGACATAGTACAGTAATTTATTTATGTGGACTCTGAGGGCTCATGTAAAACAGCAAATCAGGCATTTCTGGTGAGTAATTTATGTTCTTTCATTTAAATTATCCTCTGGGTGTGTGTGTGTGAATGAGTGTGTGTGTGTGTGTGTGTGTGTGTGTGTGTGTGTGTGTGTGTGCCCTCGTGCATGTGCTACTGGGGATTGAGCACAGGGTCACTTTACCACTGAACTACATCTCTAGCCCTTTTATTTTAAATTTTTTAAAACAAATCTCACTAAATTCTCTAGGTTGCCTGCCCTTGAACTTTTGATCTTCCTGCCTCAGTCTCTTGAATTGCTGAGATTAAAGGTGTCCACCACATGCCCAACGTCTACTAAGTTATTTTATAGCAACAGCAACAACAACAACAACAACAACAACAACAACAACAAGAACGGTTAGAGGATGTGCAAGAACTACAGATTCACAGGTAGCTAGATGGATTAATCCTGGCATTCTGTTGCACAGAGGGTGACTGTAGTCAACAATAAGGGATATTTCAAAATAGCTAGAAGGAAGGACTTTGAACGTTCCATCACACAGAGGTGATTAATGTTGGAGGTGATGGAATGCTAGTTACCTTGATTTGAATATTGTGCCATTCATACATGTATCCAAAGAGCATATCGTACTCCATAAATAAATTATGCAACTATTACAACTATTCAAACAAGATAAAACACAAAGAAAAGTTCAAGAATTGCCAACTGAAAAAATTAAAGTTTCATGATGGAAGCAATAATAAACTTAGAAAATCAATTTTTCAAAACCAGTTGATCAGGCGTGGAGGGAGGGTGCCCCCAGACCAAAGAATGATAAGATAATGGAAATGCAGTGCATCTGGGGAGGAAAGGCAGGCCAGGGCTGCTTGTGTTGGGTGAGAGATGAGTTTGACCAAGTAGGTGGCAGGGACCCCTGTTAGCCAAGGCTTTGAATGTGAGCCTAAGGGGGAACAACGGAGGATTTGCCAAAGCTTCGATTTGTCCTGGATTGATGACTGACTAGCTCTAAATTCAACCCTAGCTTCCCATTGTTGAGAAGAGGCCTACTCGTGGCAAAACTCTAACCCAAACTTTTCAAGAGTTCATTAAAAATCTCCAAAGCTTTTTCAAATACCAAAAGGTCCCAGCACTCCACTTAAAAGTAAATATATTTGAGAGTTTAAATTCTAAGATTTAAGAATAAAGTCAGGTTATTTGCAAATGGACACCAGGAGGAAGAGCCATTGGACACCGAAATGCAAAGGAACGGAAACATTGAAATGAGAACTCAGCTGGACTTGGGCTGCTATGTGCTTCCAGGTGGCTGTTTGTCTAGAAATCTGTCAGGGCGGGATCCACAATGGAGAGGTGACCTGACCAACTCTGTACAGAGAAGGCTGCTCCCATCCAGATGACATCAGAGTGCCTCTGGAGGGTTCTACTCTTTCTTCATCTTCTCAGTGACTTCCATGTTGGTCAAGTCCTCATAGGACCTCAATCAGGAATCAGTGTGACAGGACAATGTATTGGAGACAACAGAGATAATGGATCCTGGGTTTTTTAATGTTGCCATTTTAGAAAGAGAATTCAGAGGAACTAATAAAGCACAGATAAAAGGCGAACTTTCCATTGTTTGTAACAAAGAAGTATGCAAAACAGATAGTTAAATTCTCCTTCCTTCATCTCTGATTTCAATTTTATTAAATGCTATATTATTTATAAGTAAAATAGATTTTTTTCCTTTATTACAAAAACTATAATTAGGTTTAGCCCCTGTATTGTTTATATTTATATGAAACCAGGTAATTTTTAACATAGAACACATTAATAACTTAAAACATTCAAAGAAGGCCATAAAACTTATGTATAAGTTGACCAAAAGAGGCAACATTTCTTAATTTTTTCTTATTTTTTCATTCTTATACCATAAATATGCACAATTTTTTAAAAAACTGAAACTATGTCATATGTAAATTATGTTTAACTATATTGTTTATATGTTTCCATAAAATAATACAGGAGTTTTTTTTTTTTTGGCATAAGATACTATTTTTAGTTTAAAAAATAAAAATAGAAAAGTGAAGTTCTTTGGGTATAAACCGAGGAGTGGGATAACTGGGTCAAAAGGTGGTCCATTCCAAGTTTTCTTAGGATTCTCCATGTTGCTTTCCAGAGTGGCTCCACCAATTTGCAACTCCACCAGCAATGTAAAAGTGTGCCTTTTTCCCCACATCCACATCAACATCTATTATTGTTTGTGTTCTTGATAAAAGCCATTCTAATTGGAGTAAGATGAAATCTTAGAATTGTTTTATATGCATTTCTCTAATTACTAGAGATGTTGAACACTTTTTCATATATTTATTAATTGCCTGTGTGTCTTCTTCTGTAAAGTGTCTGTCCAGTTCCTTGACCCATTTATTGATTGGGTTCTTTGTATTTTTATTGTAAAGTTTTGTAAGTTCTTTAAAATTTTGGAGATAAGGGCTTTATCTGAAGTGGGTGTGGAAAAGATTTTCTCCCACTCTGTAGGCTGTCTCTTCACATTCTTTTTTTTATTGTAAACAAATGGGATACATGTTGTTTCTGTTTGTACATGGAGTAAAGGGATACCATTGGTGTAATCAAAAATTTACATAGGGTAATGTTGTTTGAGTCATTCTGTTATTTTTTCCCTTCCCCCCCACCACTCCCACCCCTCCCACTCCTCTTTTCCCTCTATACAGTCCTTCCTTCCTCCATTCTTGCCACCCTCTTTAACCCTAACCCTAAACCTAACCCTAACCCTAACACTAACCCCTCCCACCCCCCATTATGTGTCATCATCCACTTATCAGCGAGATCATACATCCTTTGGTTTTTTGAGATTGGCTTATCTCACTTAGCATGATATTCTCCAATTTTATCCATTTGCCTGCAAATGCCATAATTTTATCATTCTTTATGTTGGAGTAAGATTCCATTGTGTGTGTGTGTGTGTGTGTGTGTGTGTGTGTGTGTGTGTATATATATATATATATATAAAACAATTTCTTTATCCATTCATCACTGAAGGACATCTAGGTTGGTTCCACAATCTGGCTATTATGAATTGAGCAGCTATGAATATTGATGTGGCTGTATCTCTGTAGTATGCTGATTTTAAGTCCTTTGGGTATAGACCAAGGAGTGGGAAAGCTGGGTCAAATGGTGGTTCCATTCCAAGCTTTCTGAGGAATCTCCACACTGCTTTCCAGAGTGGCTGCACTAATTTGCAGCCCCACCAGCAATGTATGAGTATACCTTTTTCCCCACATCCTCACCAACACCTATTGTTGCTTGAGTTCTTGATAAACACCATTCTAATTGGGGTGAGATGGAATCTTAGGGTAGTTTTGATTTGCATTTCTCTTATTACTAGAGATGTTGAACATTTTTTCATATATCTGTTGATGACTTGTAGATTTTCTTCTGTGAAGTGTCTGTTCATTTCTTCACATTCTTGATTGTTTCCTTTGCTGAGAATATGTAGAAGAAAATGAGAGGGAGGGGGTATGAAAAATGGTGGAATGAGACAGACATCATTATCCTACGTACATGTATGATTACACGAATGGTATGAATGTACATTGTGTAAAACCATAGAAATGAAATTATGTACCCCATTTGTGTACAATAAATCAAAATGCAGTCTGTAAAAAATTAAAAGCTAAATAAAAATAATAATAATAAAAAAAGCAAAGTTCTGTCAGGGCTGAACTGGTATGTAAGAATGAATTCATCTCTCTTGGCTTCTAAACTTCAGAACACTATACGTGATGTTTTTACCTTCCTGAGCATATTAAAACTATATTTAGAATATATTAAGTATTGCTTGAATAATTTGACACTGAAATAAAAGATCATATTTTGATCTTGTGAGCATTTGCATTTGGGTTAATCAGTTAACAGAAAGCAGAAACACCCTTTTGGGGGATTTTCAATTAGGAAAAAAATAGTTGTTATTAAACAGATGAGTATGACATCATAACCTTAAATAAAAATTCTGTGTTAAAATTAATTAGACCTAAGAAGTTAATGTGAGTAGAGAATGACATTTTCTTCACTTGGAGAGACTAATAATCTTATTCGTGATGGGAATCAGTATTAGTGGTCTGAGACCCTCTTGCCAGGTAATACTTTACCTAAATTCCAGCCATATTATCCTCCCCTATCCTTAACCATTCCATAAAATTCACACCAACACACCCTATCAGGGTGTTCTCAGTGGGGTAGTGAGCAACAGGTTGTACTCAGAAACGCCATGAGGCTCTGGGAACTATGTGTTTGTATTTTCCTTGTTTTCACTCTCATGGATATCCCTGCACACAGAAGTTGAAGTGCAAAAACTTGTAAGACATAGTTCTTCCTCTTCGAGAGTCAACATAAGATGACTGAGATTTAGTTTAAACATTACCTGGCAACCAGGTCTCAGATCACTGATGTCCATTCCCATCATAGGTAAGATTATTAGTCTCTCAAAGATTTCTCCTCATCCCACACTCCTCTGCTTAAGGATTGTCTCTACTCCAAGATATCCCTTTCACCCTGAGAGCTCTCACCTTGAAATATTCTGCTTTTGTTAAAGTGTATTTGACAGGCATTCCTTGCCTCTTAACCGACAGACCTTTCTCAAATACTTCCTTCACCTCATCAGCCCCGTATTCCTTGACTATTCTTTCTTCCCCTCCCCAGGAGTATGTCACCACCTAGTATTATGGCCTATGGTTGTTTTCATAGCACTATGTCATGCTTTATTTGCTACCAGAATCCAAGCTTCCAGAGGGCAGGAACTAACTTGTTCTATTCATCACTAAATCCTTGAAACTTAGAAGTGACCTAATATAGAACAGATTAGCAAAAATATTTTAGAAGTGTAAATAATAGATGAATACAGAACACCTTCTGTATGCATTGAAGTATTTTCTACTACACTGTACACTTCAGTTTCTCTCCATCACCCCAATGGTGAAAGCTGCTGACTCCCAGTCTCATTGCATTGCCTGCTACATGTTGGTGTCTGCTAGGAGCCCGTCAGAGGGTTTTCACACTCACCTAGAATGTCAGCACCCTGCAAGTTAATGAAGACCCTTACTCATTACTGTGGACTCCACCCCCAAGTCCTCCTCTGACTTCTTAGCTCTCCTACCTTTTAGCTGCAATTGCCATGGCTCTCCATACTCTCCAGCAAGTGCTAGAGGCCACTTTCTTCCTTGGAATCTCTTGAATATGGTTTAGCCCTGGCCATGTGGATCACAGTCACCTATGCCGTCTGCCATGCTTCTCTCATTTTCTCAGATATGGCCACCAGGACACCAGACCTTTTCTTCCTGATCCATTTAATTCATTTTCCAGGTGCAGATACTTTACCCTAACTTCCATCCACTCCAGATGACCAATATCGTCAAACAAAGTTGGAAATAGCCAATAGTAGGTGTACATGAGTGGATTTTCACCAAAGATGAATTCTTTGGTTAAAAGGATTCTTCAATTCTTTTATTATTGTTGCATTTTAAATGTGTGCCCCAATGCAAAGGTAGAGGGAGGCAGGACCTAAAGGGATGTGTTTAGACGGGAAAGCGTCCACCCTCAAGAATGGATTGATGATGTGAGTTCAGGATCTCGCCTCTCTTGGGATGGTGGAGCAGGAAGGCCCTCCCTCTTCAGATGCACCCCTCAACCCCGGATTTCCCAGTCTCAGAACTAAAGAAATAATCTCTGTCTTTTATCAAGGATCCAATCTCAGGTATTCTGTGTCTGAGCACAAAATGGGCTACAATAATCAATTTTAGAAGGATTTCTGGAACTGGAGATGTTTTGCAGGGTAAGGGGAGTTTTCAGTGATGTTAAAATCATCATTTATTTCAACATTTTATCTGTATTTTATGGATGTTATGCTAAAAGAAAGTTTACTAAATTTTATAATTGATTTTCTTGTCCTGCATTAAATTTTCAATACTTTCCACCAAAAGTCTTGGTCAAAATAAGGAGGAATTAATTGTGAATTTCTGATAATCTTATCTAACATTGATTGAGCCAGGGTTATGTGACAGGTATTGCATAAATTTATTTAGTTCTCAGAAAAACCATATGTCCTGGAACATGGGCCAGGAGAGGTTAGATTAACCTAAGGTGACAAATGAACTCAAAATCTTAGAGATGTAACACAAACCTAACACAACAAAACCTTATTACTCATTCATGTTGTATGTTAATTGAGATAGACAAGGGGACCACAGTTGCTTAGGGACCCAAGTTCCTAAATGCATTGCCCTCTGGAAAATGTGCTTCCACTGTCCCTGCAAACGGGGAAGAGGAAACATGCCTCTTCTTAGAGTCATCTACCTTTGTAGGATTTGGGTTGGTGTCATCTTTGCCATATAAAAGGATGGGTGCAGGGATAACTAATGGACCCGTTTTAAGCACACGTGCTACCTATTTGCACTGACCTTGGGGTTCTCTCTCTGATGTGGTATGCAGAGTAGCATTTAGTGGGAATAGATCTCTTGGTCATTATAAACTTCATCAAACTGTGTAAGTGAATTATTTGTATAGCCTTTTGAAAGTGCTACACCTTCCCAAACCATACCGCTTTGTTTTTCTAGACAGCAATGTTGTATTTTGCTCATTACATCTTTGGGGAATATGTAAATCTGAATTCTACCTTAGTTATGCAAAAATCATAGGATATTTCTGAATACATTTCATTTTTTTCATAGGTAAGATATAAAAATAGAAACTCCTTCATATAACCATGGATAGAATAAATGTAAAAAATATTATATGTGAGTTGATTATATATGGAAATATATAATACCTAGCATATATCTGACACAAAACTTGTGCTCAGAACTGTTACCTATTATCATGTATCCAAATATTAGTAGTTTCAGGGAGATTAAAAATTCTATCAATCAAATACAGATGTTATGTATTATGGACATTTCAAAGACTAGCCTGTTTAAAAAAGTTATTATCCAAAGAGAAAATTGTGTGCTGAAGGTAAACATTAAATAAATTAATGCCAATACATTCCTTTATCTTTATCTTTGGATTCTCAAATTTTGGCAAAGAACTAGAAGTTTGGGTAGGTTTTACGTTAATATTATCATAATTTTCCCTATTTTAAGAAACAAAACTGAAATAAGTGATAGTCTCTTATGATTTAGGTAAGGACTACTACTAGATTTTCAAATATATTTTTGAGGTATTGGGAGAGATTAAGTTATTGAGTGTCAGATAATGGTAACAAGTGAATGACCCATTCTTAAACCAGCATGATGAATTTTACCATATTTCAGTTTGTTTATTAGTTTTTGAAAATAGAATTTGGAGACTATATTGGTGAGTTCATTTTTAAAATATCTATCAAATTTCAAGGGTTTTCTCTTTTTTAACTCTGTCATTACACTTCTAGAATTTATTAGTATTTCACATGCTTTTGAAATGATATTGCAATGTAACTTTTGAAAAACTATATATTAAAACAAAATAGTAGAAATGATTTCAATGTTTATCAATATAGTTACTAGTTAAACTGTGGTTATAAAATAGAAAATTAAGATAGTTTTTATGTTCATAGTGCTGGTATCAAGTCAGATTCTTCCATATGTTAAGCAAGCACTCAAACAGTGAGCTACTATCTGAACCCCTAAGTCACTTTTTAAAAAATTGGATATTAGTGAACTGATCCTGTGCGACTAATTCTTAAAACATTGGAAAGACTAACTAAGCCTGTTACACTCCAACAAAAACTCTTTCAATAAAACTTTAATCAAATTTGAGGTTTACCAGCGGGTATATGGTGTGAAATTTTAGACTACATTAATTTTGTCATTTCAGGAAAACATCCACCTAGGAATGTCTTTTGGTTCTTTGAGTTTGGTGTTGCTGTGCTTGGAATTCTTTTGTCCTCAGATCTTTCAGTGCCTGACTGTACTTTGTTGAGTTTCAGATCAGGTATCACATCTCTTCCAAGTAGAGCTACTTTTACTCTTGCTTATTGCTAGTAGGGATATAAAATGTTGCAACCATTTGGTGAAAACTGGCAATTTCTTAGAGAGCTAAACATACAGCAATACCGTGACCCAGTAATACCATTCTTGATATATATCCAGGAAAATGGAAAACATATGTTCACAAAAACACAAGTATAAAAATGTTGATAGTAGTTATATTTTTAATATCCAAAAACTAAAATAAAGGAAAAACATGCATAGTTTTGGCTAGAAAGACTCACTATAAGTAAATTATTGATTTCCCTTAAATTCATGTGCATTTTTAACATGATCCCAGTAAAAAGATCAATTTTGCTTAAATAAACCAAATCTAACCAAAGTTTACATAAATGAGTAAATAAGAATGCCAGAAAGCATACTCTGAAAATTAATAATAATGAGAAGAAACTAGGATTACCAGATACCATAATATCTAATGAAACCTCAACATTTAATAGTGTTACTAAAACAAGAGAAAACAGATGGAACAAATTTGAAAGTCTAAAATAAACCATAAGGCATACAGGAATTGGCAAACAAAAATTTTCAAGTTGTACTTTTTATATCAATGAGCAAGCAACAGGTCAATCAATTAATTGGAGGTAATAGGTTAGCTAATGGGAAAAAAATAAGATCTTACATGATACCTTACATCAGACAAAAATTAAA
This sequence comes from Sciurus vulgaris, assembly GCF_902686455.1. NCBI lineage: Eukaryota > Metazoa > Chordata > Mammalia > Rodentia > Sciuridae > Sciurus > Sciurus vulgaris. The sequence continues at coordinate 136,406,756 of NC_136469.1, forward strand.
AATGACTAACATTTGTTCCTTTAAATTGAACGCACTCTTCAGCCACCTATAATTGATTTGGAAAGGACTTTGGAATTGTTATATGGACTCTAAGAGCTAAAGAAAACAGTAAAATTCAAAGTGGTAAGAGTTAAAAAAAAACTGTTTTATTAGAACTAAGTTGTTTTTCAAAAGACTAATGACAAGTTGGGGAAAATATTTACAACTCACGTTATTGCAAAGACTTGGCAGAAAGGTTTTCAAAGTGCATGTGGTAACTAATCTCACATAACATGGAAATCAGAGTTCCAAGGGTTCCTTCTACCTGTGATGCTTGGTATCACTAGAGCTCTAATTATGTACATTAGTGGTGTGTAGTAATAGTTTTTTATTTAATTTGCTTTTCCTTGTTAAAAGAAAAAATAAAAAACAAAACTAACAGCAGCTTTTTGCTCCCTGATTCCTTAGCTATCGTCCATAGTGAGGTTTTGCTCACAGATGTAATTCTCCTGGTGACAGAATTTCAGAATTTGTCTGGAAAATGTCTTTTGTGGTATCTTCATATTTCAAAGATGTTTTCTCCGATTTTAGAATTTTAGTTTGGAAGTTTCTTTTTGCCACATCCCTTTTTAAGATGTCATTCAATTGTCTTTTGGCTTCTACAGTTTTCTCAAGTAAATTCATCTCTGTGTCTTATTTTTGCTCCCTTGACAGCAGTATGGTGTTTTCTCTGTTTATTTTTAAAATTTTCACTTCATCTTCAGTTTTCTGAAGTTTCACTATGATGCTTGAAGGACTTATTTTCTTTGACCTGCTTGAAGTTTGCTGAACTACTTGAATTTGTGGGATTGATCTCTTAACATATTATCCTACGTTATTATACCTTTAAATATTGTGTCTGATCCATTCCTTCTAGCTGCCCATGAATCCTTTCATACACGTGGAAAACGTTTTGACTGCATCTCACGTGTGTCTCTTGTCCCTGTTTTTTAATTTCTTTTTATCACAGCACAGCAGAGCCCTTTCTCTGTTGGTTGGTCTTTGAAGGGATCCATCCTGATATCTTCCCCTTCCTGATGATTCAAGTTACCTCAGGTTCACCTCTGTTCCTCAGGGCCTTTCGGGGCTGTTAGTAGAGCTGTAGCTTCTTTCTCTTGGTGGAATATTAAGCCCTTTCTTCAGAGGATTTTAACCTCCTGCCTCACACAGTGTCACCAGCTGAGTAGTGAAAGCAGGAAAGCAGCTCTGTGTTTGTGGTAAGCACTTCCTCTGGCAGGTCTTTGTGCCTTGGTTCCATGAGTCTGCAAGGGCCTAGTCTCCTCTTTTGAAGCTGTAGGCTGAACATTCCCTGATTCCTGAGTCTGGGGTAAGCATCAGAAGGGGACCAGTAGCCATGAATTTGGACTTCTTGTTTCCAGTTTGTTACATAAGCCCTGTGTCTTTGGTAGAAATCACATGGACTCTTCTTTTCATCCTTAGACTCCCTCAGTGACTTCTCTTTCCTGCAGGATAATCTATTTTGTCTAGACTCAGAATTGGCAAATGCAGGAAGGAAGCAACTAGCCATCACTAGCTTACCTGTGAAATACTCTTTATTTTATCTTGAATTCATTGCTTCCACGGGCCTCTGTGCCTCAAGAACATGATTTCTGCAATCTGTCATTTTTCTAACTGTTGCGATGAGAATACTCACCTATCATGAACTATTATGCCTAGGAGTAGAGGCCTGAGACCATTTTAATTCACCATATTGTTAGGAAAAGCTAAAATGTTGGTAACTCCCAATGTTTGACAAAGCTGTGAGGAAAGAGACCCATTATTATATTTCTGGTCCATCCTTATGGGGGCAGTTTGCATATAGTAATCAATATTATAAATGCTTTTCTTTGATCTATCAAATATACTTCTAGTAATTTCACTCATATGATTGCAAAATGGCATATTATAAGAATATTGAAACATCATTTATCATAGAAAAAGGTTAAAATCAATCAAAATATCCATCACAAGGACTTTAGTGTTAAATGAAATACTATGCTAACATAAATAATTAGAGTTCTTTATCAAATGACATGGAAGGTAATTCATTGCTAAATAAATAGATCAATGGGCATCTAAGGTTATGGGACTGTTATAGTTTGCAATAATTGAATATTTTAGGGAATACATATTTATATTTACATATATAACAAATAACTGGGATACACATTGACATGTGACATTGAAACCAGTGACATTAAAACCTTTTAAAAGACTGGAGAAAGGAAAATGAACAGATGGAAAATAGAGTATAATAAGGAAATTTTTCACTATGTAACTTATAGATAGATAAATAGACATTTCAGGTGAATTATAACTCATCGCAAAATTTATTACATACATCTAAAATGTAATAAATTGTGAAATTCACAATTTTAAGAGAAGGAAAAGTAGTATCACATGCAACATTTAAAACAAGAAAAATTGCCATGACTCAAAATTCTTGCAATTCCTTGTTTTGTTCTGTTTTAACAAAACTGACCAAATTGTGAGGAAAATGCAGAGTCACATTATGATCCAAGGAAAGTAGGACTGAAAATACAAAGATGCTATTTTGCTTTCCTGGGGTATATCATCAATTTTAAGTTCTGAAGCTTCTCATAGTATCAATGAAGACAGAAGAAATTCTTTTCTTATTCAAGGAAGTACTTAATATTCTAAGTCTCAGAGAATCCATCACACAACCAAAAAAATTTTTTTCAGCATTGGTTTTATGAGTAAAACCTCTTGGAAGAAAAAGACATTTCAAGATAAAGTAGATAATGTTCTTCATCAAATCAACAGACTTGCTGTAAAAGTTAATGGAACTTCTAGGCACTGATCCAACTCGCTCAGGAAAAAGGAGATTACAAGTGAGGAGAGGTTTGCATCTTAGAAGTAAAGCTTGCAAAGACAGTCTGCAGTCTGATGTTTCTAAATGAAATGTGAAGATTAGTGTCTTGGCCACCGTTAAATGAGAAACTTGTGAGTCTTGTTTCTGAACATTTGACACTTTCTCAGCCTCCAATTGCATGTCCTTCAGAGTCTCAACATCCTCCAGTATCCAATCTGATACTGGAGGCCAGAGCACTAGTTTGAAAGTCAGGAGGCAGATTCCAGTCTAAGCTTGCCATGAACTGACCCTGGAACAAGTCATTTCTCCTCTGTTCTCATTCATTTCTTCCTCTGATAAACAAGCTTGGACCTTGATCTGTGCCATGCCTTTCTACTTCTCATATTATAATTCTAATATAGAAGGAAAGAATGAGGGGCCTTGAGAATGAGAGATCCAAGCAGCTCTATCTTTGGATTGAAATGCACAGAGTGGATCTCATAGAGCATCTGATCCACACACTGAGAAGCAAGATGTTCTGGAAGTCTCTGTGAATCCTTTCCCCTTAGGTCCCAGGAGCCTCAACTGTAGCATAAGGAAATTGGACTGGACGACCTCAGTGAATTTTAAGTGGGAAGTGTGGTTCATGAGCTCCAAATAATGATGTCAATTGCCTTTGCATTAGAGAGCTCTTTGGGCCTTGGTCATTTCATGACTTTATTCATAAATTAAATACTTGTTTAACCCAAATTGCCCAAACATTTAAGGTACATTTTCTCAGCTTATTTATCTCTTTCTGTTCAGCTCATCTTGATCATTCCAGTGCCTGTGAGAGAAAAGAATGGAAAATTAGAAAAGAGCAAGAACTGGGGAGCTCCAGCCTCTCTCAGCATAAACCAGAGTAGTAAATAGGATCTTTATTATCTAAGTCTGATCTCCTCTCACCAGCAACCTATCAGTGTTAACTCAGATGTCTTCTCTGATTAGTCACTAGCATGTAAAAGGATCATTTATCCTAAGGTGTCCTTTCTTTTCATGTAGCTACCATTAATGGGACACTTAACTAGATGCCTACTTACCATACTAAACCTTGCACATATCCATTCTATTTAATCCACATTTCAGTCCTGAGATATCAGTATTATTTGGACAAGAGAAGACTGTGTTTTAGAGAGGCCAACTGCTGGCTGAGGTCACACAGCCTTCTCCACACTACTAGTAGCAGAACCAAGATTCAGAGTCAGATTTATAAACTCCAAAGACTTGTGTAAAACTGCAGCATTGTCTTGCCTCCATTTAACTACATTCTTCAGACATGAAGTGTTATCTCTTACTATCCTCACTCATCTTACAATCTCCTTCAATATCTTAGCTTTCACTATCCAAATATGTTTTGTAGCACTTTGCAAAAATGAAAAGACTCAACATCCAAACTGAAAATCCACATTGGATGCACGTGCTCTTCTGTCATGTGCAAGGTCAGGCTGCAGAAGACCGAGTTTGCCGGAGCCGTATCTCAACAGTTCTTCAGTCGGGACCAGGTCAAGGTCTCTTACTGCTTCCACATCACTATGCTTCACTGATGTCATCTTTCCACACTGTTAAATGAGAACATTTTAAAGAAAGGACAAAAAACAATAAAGGAAGAAAAATAAATAGATTGATAAGGTAGTTAATTAAAGGGTCTAGAAAAGACTGTGCATTTGGAGAAAAGTTGGAAGTGGAAAAGTAGATTGTAGGTGGGAAAAAAGCTTCATTCTCTCCTGAACATTTCTTAATTAGGCCTCCACCCCATACCACGATTAAGGACACAGTGGTACTCAACACCACTGATGAACTCTGCCACAATGAACCCATAATGTTCTCCAGCATCTGACACAGTTGTTTGGTTCCTCTTCCTGAAATATTTTTCACTTAGTTCTAGGACAGCATGTTTTCCTCATTTTCTTCCTAAATAACTGCAGCTTATCATCTTTATGACATCTAAATGCTAGAAGTGGCCAGATGTTGATCCCTTTATCTCTAAATTTACTCCCAAGGAAACTTGGTGCCACTTAAATAGAATCTCTCAGTACACCTACTGTATCTCTGTATCCAGGTGGACATCCTTCTGCACTTCATCCCTCCTGTCCACCTCTATACCCTGCATTCCTACCAGTTCTCTTGGATAAAAATGATTTGTGTGCAGCATTTGGTGTTTGTTGTGTAATGTTTCCACTATAGTCATTTTCAAGTCACCTTGTAACATTGGCTTTCCTGATCCAGTGGTATTCAGTTCTGAACAACCATTAAATGCATCAACTGTGAACTTGAATTCTCCTTGTATACCAAACTTCTCAAAGGTAATATGTTTAAAACATAAATTTTATGATATCCCTTTCCTAAACCTGGTACTTCACTGATATTCTGTTCCCCATAAATGGCACATATATGTACTCAATGTCTCATAAAAATAGCCTGATTTTATCTGTTAATTTTCAGTGGTTCAAAGAGGTTTCCAAACTGCTAGATACCTTCAGGTAGAATTTTTTTCTGGGACAGCACTGTTTCAGTTGTCTCTTTAAGAATGTAAGCATGTAAACTCACAAATTCAGAACTTGGCTCTAGAAAAAAAAGCTCAATGTTGGGAAATATATTCTTTAAAAGAATACATGCAATGTTATTAGAAGAATTTCTAGAATCATGATGGAATATCATGCATAAAAAAAGCTATGTTAAAATTTCATATCCAACATCCACCCAGACAAGAAAATGACACAGAGGCTTTGAGTCACCACAGAACCCTGGGGACCAAGCAGAGCTATGCTGAGTTAGTGCCATGTCTATACCTAACCCATATTGCCAAATCACTGCTGATAAGATTCTGTATTTTAGTATAATCAGGATGGATGCTTAATCTAATCAGACCACTGTATGTTTCTGGAAGTGTGTTTGAGCATGTGTTTTCTTCATGCCAATTCATACATGGTTCAACAGAAAACTTGTCATTCGTATAAACATATGGATGGATGGAGATAAATATATATTTATCTCAGGACCAGAAACCACAAATAGATCTGGATTCTCCATATTAGTATAGAAAGTTTCAAACCTACAGAGAATTGATCAGAAAATTATGATGATGTGCCTCCAAGAAGGTTTAACACTTGATAATACTTTGTGAGGTGTTTGAATTGTTTTTATCAGCATGATTACATGTGTCTGGTGGCTATTTTGTGTCCTTATTTTCTCTCTCTCTCTCTCTCTCTCTCTCTCTCTCTCTCTCTCTCTCTATATATATATATATATATATATATATATATATATATATATATCTCCTTCTTGAAATGTAAGCATTTCTGTGAAGGTATCATGTGCTCTCAGGAGGAAGAAAACTCACTTCGAGGACTTCTAGTAGTCTTGCAAAGGCAGGCCAGCATGATGCTACCAAACGATCATTTCTAAACCATCATCAGTCATCATGTGCTGTTCTTACTGCTGGTACCTCTCACGTGCTCTAGGAGACAATTCCAAGAATACTCTCTCCAGTACGAGCTACATGGCCATTCCATTCCATGGACTTCCATTCCTTTGGCTATACACCCAAGAGCAGTTTGGCTAGACCATATGGTAATAATACCTTTAGTTTTTGAGAACTTCCATACTGTCTTCCATACTGGCTGTACTACATTACGTTCTCATCAATGAGTTACAAAGTTTCCTTAATCCTTGCCATCATTTGTCAATTTTCGGTGTTTGTTCTTGATATGAGCCATTCTGACTGAGGTGAGATGGAAGCTCATTGTAGTTTTGATTGGCATCTCCCTGATGTCTAAAGATGTTGACGATTTCTTTACATTTTTTTTTCTTATATTCTGTACCATTGGTCTACATGTCTGTTTTGGTGCTTATACAATGCTGTTTTTATTACTGTAGCTCTGTAGTATAATTTGAGGTCTGGTATTGTGATGCCTCCTGCTTCACTTTTCTTGCTAAGGATTGCTTTTGGCTTTTCTGGATCTCTTATTTTTTTTTTATTTATTTTTATTGTAAACAAATGGAATACATCTTGTTTCTCTGTTTGTACATGAAGTAGAAGCATTTGTGTAATCATACATTTACCTAGGGTAATAGTTTTTGATTCATCCTGTTATTTTTTTCTTTCCCCCACCCCTCCCATCCTTTCATTTTTAATGATCATTTGTACTTCTTTTGAAAAGTGTCTGTTCAGCACATTTGCTTATTTATAGATGGGATTATGGGTTCTTTTGGTGCTAAAATTTTTTAGTTCTTTTTACTATATATGCAGATATTAATTATGTGTCATATGACGAGCTGGCAAAGATTTTCTCTGTTCCATATGCTGTCTCTTTTTACTGTTATTTTCTTTGCTGTGCAGAAGCCTTATAATTTGATATAATGCTGTTTGCCAAATCTGTGATTGGTTCCTGAACTATTGAAGTTCTAGTCAGGAAATCATTTCCTATATCAAAATCTTTAATTGCTTCCCCTAGGTTTTCCTACAATAGTTTTAATCCTACATTCAGGTCTTCCATCCACTTTTAATTGATTTTTGTACAGGATGAGGAATAGGAATCCAATTCCCACCTTCTGTGGGTGAATATCCAGTTTTCCCAGCATCGTTTGTTGAAGTGGCTCTCTTCTCTAACATATGGTTTTCATTCCTTTGTCTAGAACCAGACAGCTATAGATACACAGGTTTATTTCTGGGTCTTTTATTCTGTTCCCACTTTTACGTATTTGGTTTTGTTTCAGTGTCGCACTGTTGTTGTTGTAATGGCTCTATATTTTGAAATCAGATATTGTGTTGCCTCCAACATTTTTCTTTTTTCTCGAGATTGCTTTGGCATTTCAGGGTCCATTGTGCTTCTATATAAATTTTAGGGTTGTTATTTTCTAGTTCTGTAAAGAGTGCCATTAGTATTTTGATGGGGATTGCATTGAGTATGTAGATCACTTTAGGTAGTATGACAATTTTAACAATACTTGTTTTAGTCAGCTATTTCACTGCTGGGACTAAAAGACCCAACCACCACAATTGTATGGGGAGGAAAAGTTTATTTGGGGACTCACGATTTCAGAGGTCTCAGTCCACGGACAGCCGGCTCCATTCTTTGGAGTTTAAGGTGAGGCAGGACATTGTGGCTGAAGAGTGTGATGGAGGGAAGCAGTTCACAAGGTAATCAGGAAGCAGAGAGAAAGAGAGAGAGAGAGAGAGAGAGAGAGAGAGAGAGAGAGACTCCACTTGCCAGATACAAATAAATACTCCAAAGTCACATCCCCAATTTCCACCTCCTCCAGCCACACCCTACCACTTTAGTTACCACTCAGTTAATCCCTATCAGGGCATTAATTCACTGATTGGGTTAAGACTCTCACAACCCAATCATTTCTCCTAAGAACTTTCTTGCATTGTCTCAGACGTGAGCTTTTGGGGGACACCTCACATCCAAACCATAACAATATTAATTCTCCCAATCCTTCTGCTTTTTAATATTATTTTGAATTACATTTGCAAGCATTTTGTTAACAATTTGTGCACCTGTGTTCAGTATATTGGTCTATAGTTTCTTTGTTTTTTATGTGTGTAACTATCAGGTTCTGGTAGCTTGGTATTAATGGTATCATGCATTGAGTTTGGAAGGAAACTTGAAGAATGTTGGTATTAGTTATTTAAATGTGGGTCTAAATTTGTCAGTGAATCCTTTTGGTCCTAGGCTTTTCTTTGTTGGGCAACTTAATTACTGCTTCAGTCTCATTGATTATTATTAATATATGTAGGTTTTTCTAATTCCATCTTGATTCAATTATAGCAGGTTACATGTGCTCAGAAGTTTGGTCATTTCTTCTAGATTTTCCAGTTTATTGGCATAAAATTTTTCAAAATAATTCCCTGATGATCTGGCTTTCATTTTTATCTATTGTTAAATCCCATTTTTTCACCTCCAGTTTTATTTGTTTGGGTCTTTTCTGTCTTTCTTTTGGTTAGTTTGGCTAAGAGTTTGCCAATTTTCTTTACCTTTGCTAAGAAGCAAAGCTTGGTTTCGTTGACCGTTCATATTGTTCAGTTTCTTGTTTTTTTTTATTTATTTCTACTATAATCTTAATTATGTCTCTACTCATATTGATTTGGGGTCTTATCCTTTCTCTTTTTTCTTAGGACTGCAGTTGTATAATTAGGTTATTTACTTAAAATTTCTGTTTTCCCAAAGTAGGCATTTATAGCTATACATTTTCCTCATCATGATTTTTTCCAAGTCCCACAGATTCCGGTAAGTTATATTTCCATTTTCATTGGATTCTATGGATTTTAAAATACCCTTCCTGATTTCCATAAGGACCCATTGCTAGTTCAAAAGTGTGTTTTTCAATCTTCATGCCTGTTTATATTCTGCAGTTTTCTTTTCTTGTTGATTTCTAGTATCGTTCTATATGGTCTTATAAGATACAAGAAATTTTTTTGTTCTTGTTTTTGTATTTTTTTAAACCTTGTTTTGTTACGTAAAATGTGATCTAATTTGGAGAAAGTTCTGTCCAGCTCTTGGATGGAATATGCTATAGATATCTGTTAAGTCCATTTATCTATAGTGTGATTTAACTCTGATATTTCCTTCTTTTTTTTTTTTTTTTTTTTGTCTAGGTGATCAATTCATCTATGAAAGTGGAGTATTGAGTAACATCACCCACTGTTATTGCATTGGAGCTTATTTTACCCTTTATGCTCTATAATATTTGGGTTTTTTGTTTTGTTTTGTTTTGCTTTGTTCTGTTTTAATTTGATTAAAACTGATTCTTTTTTTTTAAACTAATTCTTTAGATGTTGATGGACCGTTATTTTATTCATTTTATTCATATGTGGTGCTGAGAATCAAACTCAGTGCCTCACACATGCTAGGGAATTGCATTACCCCTGAGTCACAACCCCAGCCCCTGATTCTTTGTGTGTGTGTGTATATATATGTGTGTGTGTGTGTGTGTGTGTGTATATATATATATATATATATGTATATATATATATATATATAATAATTTTATCTTCTTCATCAACACATAGCTTTCTATCAAAGGTAACCTATCAAACAAAGCCACATAGTGACTTTCTTGTTCTCTTTTGACTGCTAATAACTTGATAATTTGCCTGATTTTAGTAAAACTATTCCTATCTGCATTCAGATTCCATTTTGTTTGGAATAACATTCTCTACCTTTCATCTTCAATCTATACATGTCCTTGCTAGTGAGGTGAGTTTCTTGCTGATAGCAAACAGTTGGGTTTATTTTTAATTCAATTGGGTAGCCTGCAACTTTTAATTGAAGAATTCAGACAATTTAAGTTCAGTATTATTACTGAAATACATGTATTAGTTCTTGTTAATTTCTTGTTTTTCTTTTGGTTGTTTTGAATAATCTATGTTAATTGATTATTATGTCATTCAACTGAGAGTTTTGAGGATTTACTGGAATAGTTATGTTTTGTTCTTTCCTACTTTTTATTTGTTTATCTACTACTCCAGTGATATTCTCTCCCATGCCCTTGTTGTTGTGTTTATCTTGCTTCCTTCCCTGGGCATAGGATTCCTTTTAATATCTTCTCTAATGCTGGCCTAGTGATCATGAATAAGTTTTCTTAAGTTTATCTTATCAGGTCATTATTTCTCCTTCAATTCTGAAAAACAACTTCGTTGGATGTAGTAATTTAGGCTGGCAGCTATTTTCTTTCAGGATTTGAAATACATTACTCTATGCCTTCTGGCTTTTAGAGTTTCTGCTGAAAAATCTGTTGTTATTCAGATGGATTTTTTTCTTTATAAATCACTGTATCTTTCTGTCAGCTTTTATAATATTTTTTCTGTACTTTTGACAGTGGATTTATTCTTTGCTGTTTATGACTATTTGGATGTTGATGAACCTTTATTTTATTCATTTTATTTATATGTGGTGCTGAGAATCAAACTCAGTGCCTCATACATGCTAGGCAATGTGTGAGGACCATTGATTATTGTAGCAGTAATCTCAGACAAGACATTTTCAAAATGACTCCACAGAATTGCATGTTATATGTTGGGTAATAGAATGTACTCTCCCAGTGCTGGAATGCTATGCAGATTCCAATTTCACTGTCTGTGAAGACTGCACAGTACTGAGATGTGTGTTAACAGGTTTCTGGGTTTCTTACTTTTCCACCTCTATTCATGCTCTCTGCTGTGCTTTTTTGTGTTTGACACTAAGGTTTACTTTATCACCCTTTATTCTACTCTCCAAAGTCTATATTTTTTTGAAGTCTTTATTCACATAAAATTTCAGCACCTTCCCATAGTCACTCATCTCAAAGAGTAGTTGTTCACTAGTTTTCTTGATTCTATCCACTTTAGAAGCTGATCACTGGGTGTGTTTAACCTATCATCTTAGAACACAATATTTATGATTTTGGAACAGGAAAATTGTCTCAGCTTCATGGATCTGGGACTTCTTGGAGCAATTATCTGAAGAAAATTTTCTGCTTTGAATACTGAGCTCATGTATCAATAACCAGTGCTCTTTGGGTCAAATGAGAAGCATAGGATTGATAATGGAATCTAAGGATATTTCTTTCTTTTGTTTCTAGATTACAACAACAACTATACACGAGGGGATGACGGATTTTTTTCAGGAACATGCATTTTGCCTCTTTGATATCAAACTGTGCTTTTGAAGAAAGGAACATGAGGCTAATTAGACCCATTTTCATTTGCACAAAAATCATGATATACCAATACCATCTCTTCCTAGTTCTTTAAATTTTCCTGAATTCACTCTATTCTCCAAAGAAATGTCTCATGCTGAAGAAAAACAAAATAAAACCTTGAAACCACTTTCATGTTTGTTTAAATCTCATTGAAAACTGGGGAATAAATAACTTAAATCAAAAGCTGCCTTTTTCCAAAGGGATGAGAGTAAAAGGAAATTAAAATCAGCATTGTATGCAGTAGTTCTTCTAAGATGTGAAATATAGTTTCTTTAACTTTCCTATTTTTGCCTAAAATACCATCCATCAGACTCAAAAGCCAGCCTATCTACATATTACAGTCACAGGCTCTTTTCCATCTATGGTATGGATTCATCTTCCTGATATAATCAGATGGACTTGATAGCTCCTGATAGGGTGACCTCACTATGGACAGAATTATTGGATCTTGCTAGCAGCACTGACCTCTTGCAGCAGTCATTGGTAGTTGGCACATGCTACATGCTATGACTATTTAGCATATGTGAACTGTGTGGTCTCCATGTCTGAAGCTCTGGCCTTCCAATTGGTGGCAAGAGGAAAATCTGCAGAAGGGGACAATCATTTTTATGCTCCATTTGTAACCTCACTTATGTCCTCTCTCACACACATTGTCTTGCAAATTTTGCCTTTTAAACAATCCAGTCCAACAAGTCTCAACTTATTGAAGTGACATTATGTATTTACAAAGTAGTTACTCATCATTGTCATATTCACCAAAAACTAAGGTGTGGTCAGTGAGTTAGAGCACCTTGCTGAAGCACTCCCTGCTGGGAAGTAATGAGGTCAACTCTATCTCAAAGATTAATAGATGCCACCTCTACTCTTTTCATCAAGACAAGACTATTCTGCATCTCCTCTTTGTAGCTGGTGATATTACAAAAAAAATCTGTTTTTTTCTAGAGCAGAATAAAATGTCCCATCTCACACACACAAAAAAAAAAAAAAAAAATTGAAGGAAAAAGTCTAATAATTGATTTGAAGCTTATCGGATTGCTCTGGCCCAGAGCTGTGATCTTGTGATGACTCACTTGTTGTCCTTTAGATATTTCAAGTTGTGGAAGTATTCAAGAGATAAAGGATTGTAAGCATCTGCATTCAGCTTTCACAAGCATCAGATTTGGAGTCTCTCTAGTTTTATTTTGGGAAAAAACACAAGGTCATAGAAGTCATGCAAGGTGATTCCGCACCTTTACTTCATTCTTCTTCACTCTACCCTATTTTTAAGTTGAAGATCTTGGGCATTAATTCTCTAAGCTTCATGAACCTGTGAGTGTCCTCAACTGTGAAATGAGTATGTTGTTTCAATAACATTATCAAAGATGATCATGAAAAGTACATGGCCTGAAGATGTGAATCATCAGATAATTTTATTACACATATGTGAGTAGTCATTAAGAATGTAACAAATTGACTGCAACATTCTTAACCAGTGTACATTTAATTTTGCAAGTTAGACTATAGCATCCACTGCTTTTGTAATACATATGGACTTAGGATCCAAACATCATCAACACTGGCTTCCAGTAAACCACACTCTAGTATGTCCATATGCTTTGCTCCCCCAAGTCAAGTGGTATATCTATCAAGATTCTCTTGTGGCTTTCCCAAACCTACCAATATTTTTATGATTACATAACTGTGAATTTAGTTTAATTTATATAAACTTGAGACATCATAGGTATAAACCAAGTTATTGAATCAATTTTTTTTAAAACCAAGTGTGATGTTTTGTATAAAGTGGACAATCCTAAATTACTAAAAGCCTGTCAGATAAAGTGGTAGCAAGACTACAATGATAAAGTAAAAAAGAAGGACTATTAATTTAGAACAAGTCTGAACTCATATTAGCTCACCAATATGTTAAATTTTAGTTCCTGTTAAGAAAACTGAAATTAAAATTTATTTGGATTGAGGTTTACACATGAAATTCGGAGGGAAATACAATCAGAGAGTTCATGTTTATGTAAAAGGTCTTGCCTTCACATCAAAACATTTCAGATTAATCCACAGCATTCTGGTATAAATAATAATGAAATATTTATGGTAGGTATGTATCTTTTAATTTTAAAGACATGGAGTACCAAAATTTATTCAAAATAAAACAGATGAGCTAAATAGTCTGATCTCTATTTTTAAAATTTTTAATTTTGTTTTAATTAATTATATATGACAGTAGAATGCACTTTGATACATTGTATATAATGGAGTATAATTTCTCATTCTTCTGGTTATACATGATGTAGAATCCCACCGGTCATATAGTTATATATGTACACAGGGTAATAATGTCTGATTCACTCTACTATCCTTCCTGTCCCTGTGTCCCCTCTCCTCCCTTCAATCCCCTTGATATGCATCATTTTTATGATTCTCTGATTTAACTGACCTTTCTGTTTAGCCAAGGAATGAAGGGTCTAAACGGCATAATAAAGTTATTAACAAAATGAGAAAAAATTGATTCAAAAATTGGTGCCAAAGGAGGGAAAGGCAAGGACAATTTCTTGATGAGAGAGCTAAATGGTTAAGTTTAGGCAGTGTCTATTCTTGCTAGCTCCTTCCATTTAGTGACCTCTTCCCAGTTACTCCCATAGGCCACAGACTTCATCATGCCACCCAAATCAACCAAGGAACCATGTCAGCTGTGTGCAGAGGGATCTTGCCCTCTGGATTTGAGAGAGTGGGGACTTCTCATCCTTGGCTTCTTGAATAAATCATAACTCCAGTGTTTCATAAAGTTGCCTAAACAGTTCAGCCCAAATTGCAGCAAGAGTGGATGGAAGCCCACAATGTCTGGCACCTGCATCCTAGCCTGGGCTCAGATGTCCAGAGCAAATCCTCGTCCATCATCCAGGGTCAGTGAAGCTTGAAAGTGAGAGCCAAACCCACAGACACCATCTGGGGAAGTGGGAAAGAAAAAAAAAAAAAACTTGTGAAGCAGAAGTCAGAAAAATTGGCTTTGAGGTTTGGCTGTGTCTCTTCCCAACAGGAAGATTCTAGGCAAGCCATAAAATTGCTCTGGGCCTAAATTTCACTGTTCTATAAAATGTGTATAATAATTCCTACCCTGCTTATCTCAGATTATACCACTTTTTAAATTTATTTGCTCATTTATTTTCAGACTGGTCTCTCTAAGTTGCCCAGGTTGACCTCACACTTATAATCCTCCTGCTTCCACCTCCCAAGTATCTGGGATCACAGGCAGTGCCGACAGGCTGGACAGACAATTCCTATGAATGGGGGAAACAGACTTGTCCTGATTCTCTTCAAAATGGAGTGTCTACTCTTCTCCTCAGAATGTGCCTCTCTGTACTTCTCCATTACCAGGGTTTTCAAAGTGTGTGAAGGAGCTAGTTTGTGAAAGTAGGATATTTATTAGAGAGTCTTAAACGTCAATACCTACACATTGCCTCCATCTTTGCAGTAAATTGACTTACAAAGAATTTTCTTCCAGAAGGCAGAGTTCCCCCATGGACCCATTTGAAGTGCAAGCATTCCTATTAGGTGCAGCATGGTCTAGGAGAATGAGACTCTAGATCCAAACTCATTCTACCACTCATTACTTAGAGTCTCAATCATGAATTAAAGCATATTTATCAATATTGACCACTTTCTTTATCATTGGACTATCCAAGCTTTGTCAGAAACCCATTTCAGGATAGGAGTCAATAATAAGACAAGAAAAATCCACTCGAAGCCCCCAAACAGTTAAGATCAGAGGATATGTGCTTTAGAAAATAAATATATTCCATAAAAATAGAAAAAGTTCTGGCATAAATATACTCACTTCAGCGTCATGAATTGTCATGAAGGGGAAGGTAAGAGATGTCAGTTTCTTATAGCTATAAAAGCTGTAACTTTGACCACATTTTCTTGAGCTCTGCACAGTTATATTTATTAACCAGTGCTATTCATTTTCATTCACAATTCAACACGATGATCACAAAACTCTCTATTGGACAGATATGTTTTTTACCATTGTTTAAGCAGTCTCAGACCTTACAAATTAATTATATTGTGCTTCAGTTCCTCCATCTGTAAAATAAAACTATCCAGTTGAAGAGTTCTTGCTTCATCAAAGGAATGAAGAAGATGAGGGATCAAATCAGAAAATAACAAGAAAAAAATCTAAAGTATTAAACAGAAAATATCTATACACACGTATGAACATACAAATTCTACATGGAAAGATGTACATGTGCACATATGTATATATATGTGTGTGTATGTATATGTAATTATAATAGTTCAGAAAAGAAATGTGTCTCTTTTTCTCTCTTTTATGCATGATTGTTGAGTGCTAAACATGAGCCAGGTATAGTTCTAATTTCTGTGACATGCTTTCTGGCACTGGACTCTCACACCAACTCTTTTGAGACAGCTTTTATTATCATCAGTTTTCAAATGACCAAACTAAGACATGAAGGGAAGTTTTTCCTGGACCTTGAGGTCAGACATGTCTGTCTTGCAAGCTTCTGAGTGAATTTCAGTTATCTAAGTTGGGTGAGTTGTATTCCCTAAAACTCACCACCTGTTTTAACTACATTAATTTCAGAAAGGTATGAAGAGGCCAAAAATAGGCCATGAGAAAGAAATGTGGAGGAGTTCTTCAGTTTCGATACACTCACAGTTCTCTGGACGAAATTCAGTGTGCCACATAGGGCCAGAGGAAAGCCCTCTGGTTCAGGCACAGCCTGAGACAAAGGAGAAATGGAGAACATCCGCTGCTGTCGAGGCTTCTGCAGGAAGGAGAGGCTGAGGCAGGGCAAGCAGGCTCAGGATTGGCAAGTGTGAATAATTTAACAGACTCAGGGACCTAAAGGTTGCCTTTGGTTGTCAGGTAACAGAACCTAGGCAATTAAAGCAAGTGTGTCAGGGCCTAGACAGTCAAGAGCCTGAGGAAGTCTGAAGACAGCACACACAAACCTATATTACACTGCCTAATAGAAGATTCTTCTAGCAATTTCTTAAAATTTTTTCTTCTTTGAAAGAAATAATGAAACAGCCTATGAGGCCACAATATAGAAAAGTAGTAAGACACCCAGATCAGGGTCGAATCTTAGTGGTCCTTGCTAGTTACATGGATTTGGAAAAAAAATAGTTTATATATACATTATGTAATCCTAAGACTTACTTAGATAGAAACTTATAGAACATGTTACATATATACTAGTTTTGAATCAAACCCAGAACTTAAATAGTTACATAAAGCTGCTTGTTGGTCCTTTGGAATAATTCATGAAATTTTGTTACCCTAATCTACTTAAACAATCAAACTTAAATAATAAATTATAACAACTCACTACAGAATTTAAGATGAAGTTAAGTAGAATGAAGTGGCTATATATATGGAGTTATAGCATTTTAAAAGTTTCTCCAAGTCTCTTAAAATAATAAAAAATACTCTTGTAAAAAGTAATAAATGTTTATTTTTACCATCTCCATTTTATTCACAGAGCCATTGAAAATTAGTGGAAGTTTATCATACATTTGAGATATCTTTAATACACTTTACTTGTGCATTGTCTCATTGCCAATGCAGAAATAAACAGCAAAGAGAACGCATTACACTATTGTAGAACTTTGAGAAACATCTGGTGTAGTGCCATCATTTTAGAAATAGACTCTTGTGACATAGAAGTCCAGTCTATAAATATCCTTGAAGATACTGACCCCTAAGGATTGCTGGAACAGAGGGCAAATCCAAGTGTTTACTTTAGTTAGGCTTTGGATAGTCTAGAAGGCCAAGTATCAGGCATCCTTTCAGAACAGGGTCAGCAATGGCTCCATTAAGGCAAGCCTGTGACTCCCACTGCAGATATTCTGTAGTTCTCCATTCATCACACTTGCCTCAGTGCAGAGAACTGGAAAAGGGCTCTGGATGAAGGTTGTGGGAGCTGTGTTGATTGGCAGAAACTTCCCACTGTGACCTTGTGACCCAAATGGGCTTACCTCATTGGCCCATGTAGTAACTGGTCCACAGTTGGCCCATAATAAGTATTTATTTTTTCTGGGCAGATCTTTGCTAATGGTTTAATCTAATTTGTCTTCTGTTATCCTCTTACACACTCTAATATTTCAAGGTCTTAATGGATAGTGCTGTTATTATCTCAGAGCCTTTCATCTCCTCCTCAGATTGCATAAAGGTAGCAAATATGGAAGCATCCTTTACTTAACATCATCAACTGTGTACTGAGGGAGTATTCGCTATGCTCTGTGCATCATGGGATGTTCCCCTGGATCTCTGCCCTCCGTCATCCATCACTTTATAATTCTGTGTTGCCATTTGTTAATATCCTAGTGCTAGAAAATAATTATTTGGGAGCGAAAATAGAGAAGTTTCCCATATGGAAAGAAACACTGTGTATGGCTACCATCATCTCTCAGGACAAAGTCCCTTGAATGACAGGAATGATGATTCCTCCTTTTTTGTCAAACTCCAAGGAGTGGGCTAGGGAAAACTGCCACTTGCCCCAGCCGAGCTGTGCCGAGATCAATGTTTACATTGTGTGGAAGCACATATAAAATAAATGATGTGGGAAGAAGGTTCGTCATCTATTTTAAAATGCTACCTTCTATTTTAGACTGAACATGTACAATTTCTGTTTAGCAATTTCAGCTAATTGTTGGATTAACATTTTGGGGAACAGATTGCAAACTTCAAAATGGAAAAGATCATTTTAGGGAGGGAAGCTAGGCAGCTGTCAGGGAGTCGGAATTAACATACATTTGCATAACAGATGTACAGTAAGGTGTCTATGACAGACAATCACTGAATATTAATGCTATAGACCACGACATCATTTGCGTAAATGCTGTCTGCTGGGTATTGAGGTTGGTGTGCTCTTTGCAGAAGACAAAGGGCCAGAGAACAGAACAGATGCACCAGATACGCGATGCATCTTAATTTATGACATCCTCGTGAAAGACATTGTGGTGTGATTTCAGATTTTATTACAAATAATTTGGAGATAAAGGAACTAAGTAATTATCTTTTCCCCTACAGTTAGTCTCTCTCAAAGGAAGAGGGTTCATCTGCGGAAGGCCATTGTAATGCCTCAGGAGAGGATCATTCTTTATATGAAGTGGGGGTGGGGCGAGAAGAAAAGGAAAGCCTTCCTGAAAGTCAACACTGTGCCTTGAATAGATTTGGCTATTAGCATGTTGTGGGACACCTGTCACAGAGCCACTCACCCCTCCCCACATACTCTTAAATGAAATAGCAGGTGATTCTATGGCAGGTTTCAAATGGTATTTTTTTTTAAAGTGAATTAATGTCGAAGTATAGAACTCATTTTGTCAAGTCAATGTTACGAACATATGTTGAGCTTGTACTATGTGCAAAGCACAGGTTTCCTTTCATGGTATCTTAATAGATTCTTTGCTGTGTTCCAGCCAGTCTCCACTGGACACCCTCACCAGCGGTTACACTCCATGAAATTGCTTGCCTTCCTGACCTTCCATGGGTCGGGATTGGCTAATTCAGGGTCATGCATTTGATCAGTGTCTATCTGGACACATAGCATCTTCCAGCCCTGTACTGCATGCTGCATCTAGAAGGCATAGTGTCTGTCATAAAGAAGCTCACTGTCGTGTCTGGATGATGGTCAACGAATGTTTATTGAGCAGGTACTCCATATTGGGTGTTGCCAAGGTGTAGAGGTGCAGCAATAAATAAACTACCAATTATTGTCCTTGAGGCATTTTTTTTTCTAGTGGGAGGAGACAACAAAGTTATAACTAAATAAATAAGATGTTATCAGTGATACAGAAAAAAATGATGAGAGAGCATAGCACAGATGAATGGGAGTCATGGCGGGGCAGGTCAGCTGTATTTCTAATCAAAACTGACTGCTCTATAGAAGCAACATTGACCAGGTAACAGAGCATTGGAAAGCAAGCAGCCAGAAAGAGCATGTGAAGCAAATCATTTAAGTACAAGGAATCACAAATGCAAAGTTCCTAAGACTGAGTGCATATGTATGTACAAGATTAGATCAGGAGGAGAGAAGTCCTAAGGATTGCATAGTTCACAGATGCAGAGGATGAGAGCACAGGACAGAGACTCTGACTCAGGTACTGCCTAGATGTGAGGGTCCAGAGAGTTAGAAAAAAGAAGAAATTCCACCGAGGTTTTTCTTTTTTCTTGGCATCAAAGCTTATAATGTCGAAAGAAATTGAGGATTCAAAAAAGAAAAAAAATAGCATATGCAGGGAGCCTAGAGAGAAAAGGAAGAAAGCAAGATTCTTGCTAAGAATGGCATTTTGTGCGTGTGTGGCTGGATCATAAACTGACTGAAGAAAGGGTCAGAATAGAAATGCAAAGGGGTGGTTAAGGTGAGATGGAAAAGAACTTGTGTGTTAAATAAAGGACGCCTGGATAGACTCAGGTTCTGCATTGAAATTTCTTCTGAGGACACTGTCATGACCTGGTTGAGACAAAGCAACAGGATAATACATGCTCCCCTTGTCTAGGGGAGAACGTCTCACTTGTGGGGATAAACAGAGACCTTTCAGTGATGATTCAAGTTCCTTTGACTTTCACCATTGTTGCTTACCCAAGACTTTTAATGATCTTGAGATCCACCACGGAATTGAAAGAAAATGCCTACATTAATCCATGTACTTTTCCCCTTGATCCTTGTTACTTTGTCCACAAATAATTCAGAGAGCTCATCACCACTGATGTGTACAGTGCTCTCTGAGAGAACCCCAAAGCCTACCCCAGGGCAGTTCCTTCTACTGGTACTTCTAAACTTGTCTCCTCTTCAAGGGCTGAGTTGACTGCTTTTCCAGGATCAGGGTTGAAGATGTTCATCCCACAGTGTCACACCTCAGTAATAAACAGTAACTACCAATGCCACTATCAGTCTGCGACTCTTGAGAATTGCTTCAAGCTTCTCTCGCCACGCTCCTTAATACTCGTAGCTAATATGTGAATATGAGCAGACTCCAAGTCTGTGCTGCTTTCTAAACATGGAGGATTTTGTTTCAGCCTCACAATGCCCATAGGTATATTATCCCCTTTTAATGTGTAAGAAACAGAACTTAGAAGGGGTAAGCTACTTGCTCAGGTCTCACAGTCAGCAAGGGACTGGGCTGTCTGATATCCAGGAAGGGTAGCTGCAGCACCCCTGTGCACATCCATTTTGCTTGACCACCTTTACAGAGACCCAAGGCACGAGTCCTCCCTACACCTCCTGCTGCCCACAAAACCCCCTTCTACAAAGACAAATACCTCCTGAGACCTCATTGCCCAGTTCAGATTGGGTTACTCTAAGAAAATAGCACATGTTAAATGACTTCAACGATAAATATTCAATTTTTTCAAAGTTCTGGAGTTTGGAAAGACCAAAATAGTCACTGGTAGAGTCCATGTCATCTGCCAAGGGCCTGTTTCCTGGCTTATTGAGAGCTACCTTCTTACTATGTCTTCCCCTGCCGAGAGAGAGAGAGAGAGAGAGAGAGAGAGAGAGAGAGAGAGAGAGAGAGAGAGAGAGAGAGAGAGATGGAAAGGGAGTGCCTTGTGAGGGAAATAATCTCACTGACTAGAGTTCCATGCTCATGGCCTAATTGCTCACCAACAATCTCATCTCTAAATACCATCACGTTTGGTGTTAGGTTTCAACATATTAAGTGATGGACAGTCTACACCAAATGTTCTTAAATCCGAGCAAATGCTCTAGAAAGAAACTCCTTACACATTCTTCTTCATCTGCATCCTACTGGTTAGTACTATCTCTTCAGAGAGGGTGCAGACTCTCGGAAGGCACAGAGTGTAGAACATATCGTGTTTCTTTTTTTATAATACCAGTCAACCTAAACTGACGTTAAACTTATTGCAACATTCTGTTTTATAAGCTCTTCTATTACCCCTACCCAAAGAGATGATGGAAGATATTCAGATGTATGAAGCAACTCAGGAAGAACACTGTTTAATTGGGACAATATGTTGTGGTGAAAAACCTGAACTCTGCTCCACATTTCCAGTACCTTGATTACCATGAAAATAATGCAAGAGCCAGGCACATGCTCAATAGGAGTTAAGAGGATTGTACTATTCTCCTACTCCTTTCTCTTCTTTGGTTACTTAAATTTCTTTTTCCTATGCTGACCAGTAGTATCAAAGGTAATATCAGCAACCAAAGCCAAGATTTTAACCATTTTCCTGACACCCATCCAGAACTGCCATCAAATTCTCTTCTCTAGCTAGCCAATGAAGACTCCGTGTTTAGATTGTCCACTGAGTAAGTGGCCAGGTGATATATTTTTTTTTCATTTTAAAAAATGCCAAGACTCAGGTTTATTATTATTATCCTGGAGCACACACTTTGGAATGATATTTTCACAAAAGGTAGAATCTGAAATTTGAATCCTGTCAGAGCCCCAAAATACTGAAAGTCCAGATCTCATGGGGTATAACATTTAAATATTAAATGTCTACGTCCAAGGCAGGGACGACAAGAATAAAAATTTCAAGTGAAATCTTTGTCCTCTTTTTGTTTTCTTTTTTTGAAATTTATTTATTTTGATTCATTGTAAACAAATGGGGTAAAACTTGCTTCTCTGTTTGTACATGAAGCAGAGTTGTACCACTTATGTAATCATACATTTATGAAGGGCAATGATGTTTAACTCATTCTGTTATTTTCCTTCCCCCCACCCCTCCCACTCCTCTTTTTCCTCTATATAATCCATTCTTCCTCCATTCTTGCCTTCCTCCCAACCCCCATTATGTATCATCATCACTTATCAGTGAGATCATTCATCCTTTGGTTTTCTAGGACTGGTTTATCTCACTTAGCATGATATGCTCCAACTTCATCCATTTGCCTGCAAATGCAATGCTTTTATTCTTCTTTATGGCTGAGTAATATTACACTGTGTATATATACCACAGTTTCTTTATCCATTCATCAACTGAAGGGCATCTAGGTTGGTTCCACAATCTGGCTATTGTGAATTGAACAGCTATGAACATTGATGTGGCTGTACCTCTGTAGTATGCTGACTTTAAGTCCTTTGGGTATAGGCCAAGGAGTGGGATAGCTGGGTCAAATGGTGGTTCCATTCCAAGCTTTCTGAGGAATCTCCACACTGCTTTCCAGAGTGGCTGCACTAATTGGCAACCCCACCAGCAATGTATGAGTGTACCTTTTTCCCCACATCTTCACCAACACCTGTTATTGCTTGAGTTCTTGATAATCGCCATTCTAATTGGGGTGAGATGGAATCTTAGGATAGTTTTGATTTGCATTTCTTTATTACTAGAGATGTTGAACATTTTTTCATATATCTGCTGATTGCTTCTACATCTTCTTCTGTGAAGTGTCTGTTCATTTCCTTAGCCCATTTGTTGATTGGATTATTTGTATTCTTGGTGTAAAGTTTTTTGAGTTCCTTATAGATTCTGGAGATTCGTGCTCTAACTGAAGTATGTGTGGCAAAGATATTCTCCCAATCCATAGGCTTTCTTCTCACGTTCCTGATCATTTCCTTTGCTGAGAAAAAGCTTTTTAGTTTGAATTTATTCCAATTATTGATTCCTGATTTTATTTCTTGTGCTATGGGAGTCATGTTAAGGAAGTCTGATCCTAAGCTGACATGTGAAGATTTGGATCAACTTTTTCTTCTACAAGGTGCAGGGTCTCTGGTGTGAATCTGAGGTCCTTGACCCATTTCAAGTGGAGTTTTGTGCAGGATGAGAGATAGGGATTTAGTTTCATTCTGCTGTGTATGGATTTCCAATTTTCCCAGTACCATTTGTTGAACAGGCTATTT
Organism: Sciurus vulgaris; assembly: GCF_902686455.1. Lineage (NCBI taxonomy): Eukaryota > Metazoa > Chordata > Mammalia > Rodentia > Sciuridae > Sciurus > Sciurus vulgaris. The sequence goes on from NC_136469.1 coordinate 136,430,130, forward strand.
TTTCTGCATTGTATGTTTTTGGCACCTTTGTCTAGTATGAGAAAACTGTATTTATTTGGGTTTGCCTCTGCGTCCTGTATTCTGTACCATTGATCTATCTGTCTATTTTGGTGCCAATACCATGCCATTTTTGTTACTATTGCTCCGTAGTATTGTTGAAGTTCTGGTATTGTGATACCCCCTGCTTCGCTCTTCCTGCTAAAGATTGCTTTAGCTATCTGGGTCTCTTATTTTTGCAAATGAATTTCATGATTGCTTGCACTATTTCTGTGAGGTGTGTTATTGGGATTTTAATTGGAATTGCATTGAATTTGTATAGCACTGTTGGTAGTATGGCCACTTTGACAATTTTAATCCTGCCTATCCAAGAACATGGGAGATCTTTCCATCTTCTAAGGTTTCTTTAATTTCTTTCTTTAGTGTTCTGTAGTTCTCATTGTAGAGGTCTTCCCTATCTTTTGTTACATTGATTCCCAAGAATTTTATTTTATTTTTTGAGGCTCTTGTGAATGTGGTAGTTTTTCATAATTCTCTTTCTGAGGATTCATCACTTATGAATAAAAATGCTTCAGATTTATGAGCATTGATTTTATATACTGCTACTTTACTGAATTCATTTATGAGTTCTAGAAATTTTCTAGAGGAATTTTTCAGCTCCGCTAAATATAGAATCTTGTCATTGGCAAATAGGGATAGTTTGAGTTCTTCTTTTCCTATTCATAACCCTTTAATTTCCTTGGTCTGTCTAATTGCTCTGGCTAGAGTTTCAAGGACAATGTTAAATAGAAGTGGTAAAAGAGGGCATCCCTGCCTTGCTCCAGTTTTTAGGGGGAATGCTTTCAGTTTTTCACCATTTAGAATGATATGGTCATGGGATAGGCATAGATATTCTTTACAATGTTGAGGAATGTTCCTACTATCCCTATTTTTTCTAGTGTTTTGAGCATGAAGGTGTGCTGTGTTTTATCAAATGCTCTTTCTGCATCTATTGAAATAATAATGTGATTCTTGACTTTCGGTCTGTTGATATGGTGAATTACATTTATCGATTTCTGGGTATTGAACCAACCTTGCATCCCTGGGATAAAACCCACTTGTTCATGGTGCACTATCTTTTTAATATGTTTCTGTATGCGATTTGCAAAAATTTTGTTGAGAATTAGTGTATCTATGTTCATTAGAGATATTGGCCTGAAATTTTCTTTCCTCAATGTGTCTCTGTCTGGTTTAGGTATCAGGGTGATATTGGCTTCATAGAATGAGTTTGGAAGGGTTCCCTCCTCTTCTATTTCATGATATACTTTGAGGAGTATTGGGATGAGCTTTTCTTTAAACATTTTGTAGAACTCGGCTGAGAATCCATCTGGTCCCAGACTTTTCTTTGTTGGTAGGCTTTTGATGACTTCTTCTATTTCATTGCTTGAAATTGATCTATGTAAATGTGTATGTCCTCCTAATTCAGTTTAGGTAATTCATATGTCTCAAGAAACCTGTTGATGTTTTCAAGATTTTCTATTTTGTTGGAGTATAGATTTTCAAAATAGTTTCTAATTATTTTTTGATTTCAGTAGTGTCTGTTGTGATATTTCCTTTTTCATCCCGAATTTTAGTTGTTTGAGTTTTCTTTCTCCTTCTCTTTGTTAGTGTATCTAAAGTTTTATCAATTTGCTTATTTTTTCAAAGAACCAACTATTTATTTTGTCAATTTTTTCAATTGTTTCTTTTGTTTCAATTTCATTGATTTCAGCTCTGATTTTAACTATTTCCTGTATTCTACTACTTTTGGTGTTGATCTGTTCTTCTTTTTCTAGGGCTTTGAGCTGTAGTGTTAGGTCGTTTATTTGTTGATTTTTTTCTTCTTTTATTGAGTGTGCTCCATGAAATGAATTTTCCTGTAAGTTCTGCTTTCATAGTGTTCCATAGATTTTGATATGTTGTATCTTTGTTCTCATTTACCTCTAAGAACTTTTTTATTTCCCCCTGATGTTTTCTATTATCCATTCATCATTCAATAGCATATTATTTAGTCTCCAGGTGTTGGAGTAGTTTCTGTTTTTTATTTTGTCATTTATTTCTAATTTCATTTCATTATGATCTGGTAGAATACAAAGTAGACTATCTTTTTGTATTTGCTAACAGTAGCTTTGTGGAATAATATATGGTCTATTTTAGAGAAAGATCCATGTGCTGATGAGAAGAAAGTGTATTTGCTTATTGTTGGATGGAATATTCTATATGTGTCTGTTAAGTCTAAATTATTGAATGTGTTATTGAGATCTATGGAGTCTTTGTTCAATTTTTGTTTGGAAGATCTGTCCAGTGGTGACAGAAGTGTGTTAAAGTCACCTAGTATTGTGTTCTGGTCCAATTGGTTCCTGGAATTGAGAAGGATTTGTTTGAACATGGATGAGCCACTGTTTGGGGCATAGATATTTATGATTTTTACGTCTTGCTGATTTATGATTCCCTTAAGCAGTATGAAATGTCCTTCTTTAGCCCTTCTGACTAACTTTGGCTTGAAGTCCACATTATCTGATATGAGTATGGATACCCCAGCTTTTTTGCTGAGTCTATGTGCCTGGTATGATTTTTTCCCATCCTTTCACCTTTAGTCTGAGGGTATCTCTTTCTATGAGATGAGTCTCTTGAAGGCAGCATATTGTTGGGTCTTACTTTTTAATCCAATCTGCTAGTCTGTGTCTTTTGATTGATTAGAATAGTCCATTAACATTCAGGGTTATTTTGAGATATGATTTGTATTCCTGGTCATTTTGGCTTAATTTTTTTTAAACATGACTTTGTTTCTTCTTTATTTGGCTATTCCTTTAGGATAGTTCCTCCCTTTGCTGATTTACATCTTTGTTTTTCATCTCTTCCTCATGGAATATTTTGCTGAGAATGTTCTGTAATGCTGGCTTTCTATTTGAAAATTCTTTTAGCTTCTGTTTATCATGGAAGGATTTTATTTCATTGTCAAATTTGAAGATAAGTTTTGCTGGGTATAAGATTCTTGGTTGGCATCCATTTTCTTTCAGAGCTTGAAAAATGCTCTTCCAGGCCCTTCTAGCTTTTAGAGTCTGGGTTGAAAAATCCACTGATATCCATACTGGTTTCTCCCTGTATGTAATTTGATTTTTTTTCTCTTACAGCCTTTAAAATTCTATCTTTATTACGTATGTTAGTTATTTTGATTATAATGTGTCTTGTTGTGGGTCTGTTGTAATTTTGTACATTTCGCGTCGTATATGGCTCTTGTACTTGATTTTCCATTTCATTCTTCAGATTTGGGAAAGTTTCTGATATTATTTCATTGAATAGATTGTTCCTTCCTTTGGTTTGTCCCTCTGTGCTTCCTCAATTCCTATAATTCTTAAATTTGACTTTTCATGATGTCCCATAATACTTGGAGATTCTGTTCATGATTTCTTCCCATCTTCTCTGTGTGGTCAACTTTATTTTCAAGATTAAATATTTTGTCTTCAGTGTCTGAGGTTGTTCTTCCAGGTGTTTTATCCTATTGGTTATGCTTTCTATGGAGTTTTTAATTTGGTTTATTGTTCCATCATTTCAAGAATTTTTTTTTTCAGAATCTCTATCTTTTTATTGAAATGATTCTTTGCTTTTGGCATTTGCTTTTTTAACTATTGATTGGTGCAATCATTCAATGCCTGCATTTGCTCTCTCATCTCATCATTTGCTTCTCTAATCATTTTAAATCATTGTAATTGTATACATTCTGAACTCCCTTTCTAACATTTCTTCATTTCTTTTCTTTTTTTTTTTTTTTTTTTTCAGTGCTGGGGATTGAACCCAGGGCCTTTTGCATGCAAGGCAAGCACTCTACCAACTGATACCAACTGAGCTATATCCCCAGCCCTCTTTCTAACATTTCTTCTGCCATGCTCTCATTGGATTTTATTGATGTAGCATCTAGGTTTGTTTCAGACATTTTCTTCCCTTGTTTTCTCATATTGCTCAGATATCTTCCCCTCTCCTAGTCTTCAGTAGCCTGAAATCTTAGAGGAACTTGATAACATAGTGATCCACAATGGATGCTGCCCCTCTAAAGATGGTGGCCTCGAGGTGAGGTATATTCCCTGCTCGTGGGCAGAGGCACCTCCACATGTTGACCGATGGTCAACCGAGACTGCAGGCTGGGGCCTAGCTGGTCTGGACTTGGGTCTCTGGTTCTACCTCCCCAACAGGAAAGTCTTGCCTGGTAGGGAAGTCTCACCCAGTGGCTCTGAGCTGGTCTTGAGACTCAATATTTCTTCTTCTTGAATCCTGAGTCCTGGAGTGACATGGAATGCAGTCACCCTCTTGTCCGCCATCTTGGATCTCTCCCACCAGGTTATATTTTAAGCAAAAATGTTTGCAATCTGCCGATGTAACAAAATCTCATCTGAGTAACTGCTAGGTGCTACCAGGGTCTAAGATAACCCTGAGCCAACCTCACTCCCAGAGCACAGGACTGAGTTCCTTTGAGTGTTTGACATCAGGGAATGAATATCTAAGCTCATCAAATATGCACCACTGGAATAAAGACCAGGCTGTGAACTGTCTCCAAAAGTTGAGACCTGTCACCATGGAGACCAATAATGTTCTAAGTCAACTCTCTTTTTTGTAGGGGTGGTTTTGTCTTGAAAGTTTCTGGTACTTAAAAAATTAGAGTTAACCTGCAATAGAGGGGCTTAAAGATGTTTGGATGCTTCAATCTTGTAGTTCATATAGGATAAAGGTAACTGAAGCTGTCTGGAAAGGGAGAGGATAGATTTCAGAGTGATATTTTAGGGGTGATCAACAAGATCAAGTTGTATAGTATAATAAAGACAATGATACTCCACTAAAGAGGTTTATGGACAGAAATGATGAACTCAATTTTTTCTGTAAAAAACATTACTTTAAAAACAATGCAGAGAATGTATTAAAGGAGAGTAAGAGAGAACAAAGAAAACAAATAAAAGTTGGAATGAGGTCACCATAGTTCAGATGATGAATGATGGTAATGTACTAGACCAAATGTATAGCCATGGGTATGAAAGGACATGTACAGCATAGATAAGAGACAGAATCACCAAAATTGGCTATCAATTGAGTATAAATGTAGGTATAGGAGAGAAATCAAGGATAAGGTGATTTCAAATGGAAATCACCTTGGGTAGAAGGTGAAACTATGTTCTAATGGAATACCAAAAATACGTGTGATTGCAGACATTTAAACATTAAGAAAAAATGTGCACAGACCTTTTAATTTATTAAGCTAGAATTCAGTAAGAGATTGAATTAAATTTAGATATGGAAAATAGATGTTCACAGAAAGCTCACAATAGTAAATGAAACTGTAAGAATATAGAGTAAAATGGAGATACAAAGCAAGTAAGATTGAGTTCCATGCAACAAAACTTGCACTGCAGATTGAATCTCATCCTGATGGTACATATATCTCAATAAGGAGGAGCATACTGAGGAGACCAGAAAGGAACAGACAGGAAGGTAGAAGTGAAATGTGAGGAGACACAGAATCAAAAGAGGGGGATTATTTTTTGGAGGGAAAGATCATAAATAATGCCTATGTCTCTGATAATTCATTCAGAAAAAGGACAAAAGTGCCCTCTTGGCTAAGAATGTAGTAGCATTGGTAACATTAGAGTCAGAAGAGTTTTGATGGAATGGTGGCAGTAAAACTAAATTGCACTGGTTAAGGATGGGTATGAAATGGGGGTGTGGAAGCATCCATGTTGGGTAATACATTGGAAACCATCTGTACTAAAGGTGAGGAGCTAAAGGGTGCAGGTTGGAAGGAATGGATGGTTGAAGGAGAGTTTTGGTGTGAGGGTGTGTGTACGTGTGTGTGTGTGTGTGTGTGTGTGTGTGTGTGTGTGTGTGTTACAAGTGAGGGAGAACTCAGCAGGTTCAAAGTCTAGGGAGTTGTGTGTACAAGGGTTGAAATGTTGCAGATACAATGGAGTAAATGTCAAATCAATGCAATGGGGTTCTTGAGAAGGCAGGGGCCTGGCCTTGATGAAGGAGGAAATGCTCATCATCTTAATAGGAGCTAAGAAGAAATGGCTGGGGAGTGGACTGTTAAGTTTACTGAGAGGGAGCTGAGAAATTTCCATCTGCTTTAAAAGCTTCCAATTTCTCTTTAATGTAGAGGAGAAATTAGAGTAAAAACAAGAAAAAGCATCTACTAAGTCTTATGGGATAAGAAAGAAAAGTTCTAAAATTTGAGAAGAATCAGAAAAATCTATAATAGTTGTTATGAATGAAGAATTGATCACAGGGACACAGAAGTGCCAGAAAGAGTTGGTGCTCCTGACGAATTTCTCAACACTTTCCTCTGAACCATGTTGCCTCCCAAGGGGTCATGGGCAGGGCTGTGACAGAAGCCACACTCTCTGAATTAAGGCAGAAACAGCACTTTTTCTGTGAAACAGAATGTGCTTATTCTCATATTTGATTGATTAGACAACAATACTTCCAAGCCCTAACTTTGTTCTCTTCTCATCCTTCCACTCTCTGTTCAAAGGAGCTGGTGGTTCTCTTTTCTGCCAAATGTGTTAATCATAACAGAAACATGTTATATGAGTGAGTGACTTATGCACTAACAAAGTGTCCCTGGGTCAGTGCAAACCATGATCAAGAATCTCCTGGCCTGGCTTCCAGTGGGAGTCCTCCTCTGTGTGTCCCCTCATTCCCATGGCTTCTCTCCAGCATCCACAACGTAACTCATGATTGCAAGACAGTGACTCTGACAAGCTCAGAAGGCACTGCTCCAGGAGCTTGATAGGACCTCAACCATTTGCTTCATGGTCCATGGGATCAGGCACAGATTAGTACCCCACAGGGAGTGCTTTATAATAACAACTCCAGTGGCACTGTAGGTCATGAACCTGCAGATACTGGTCGCATTTGGTAGGAGGATGGAAGAATACTTATGACAAAACACAGAGGATATTCCTGAATTAGAAAGCAGAAAGTTGAATCAAACCACTTCATGCCTCTCTTCTTCAGTCTGATGTGTACAGTCTCAAGGAGTCTGTTTGAAATGAATGCAATGATATTCTACATGAAGGATCTCAGGTATTTATCATTTCTAAAAATTTTATTTATTTGTTCTAATTAGTTGTATATGACAGTAGAATGCATTTATGCATTTTAATACATCATACATAAATGGAGTATGATTTCTCCTTTTTCTGAGTCTACATATTGTAGGATCACATCAGTCATGCAGTTATATAAGTACATGAGGTAATAATGTCTGTTTCACTCTAGTATCCTTCCTACCTTTCTCTCCCTTCACTTCCCTCTACCTAATATAAAGTAACTCTATTCTCCTCTAGCTCTCTCCTTATTGTGAATTAGCATAAGATTCTCAAAACAACAGGTGAAGAGGAAAGAGTATGGCCAAGAGATGGGGCAAACGTAGGTACAAATCCCACCTCAATTATTTGCTAGCTACATGGCCCATGACAGATTACTTAACACTTTTAATACCATTTTATATTCTGTAAGAGGAAGATGTTATCTGCTTTCCTTATTATGTAAGGATGCATTTGCCAAGATAATAGCCACTAACTACACATGACTATTAAAATTTAAATCAATTAATATTGAGTAATATAAAAAAATCAGTTCCCCAAAAGGGCTAGCCACACTTCAAGTGTTCAATAGCCACATTTGGCTCATGGATACCGTGTGGGATGGAAGAGATACAAAACATTTTCATCCTCACGGAAAGTTCCATCTAACAGCAATATCTTAAAGATCAGAGATAATCTTTTTAAAAATACATACTAAATACTTGCATATGATAGCCAACTTTATTTCATCATATAACTTTTAAGACTATCAAATCTGTACTGTGTCACACATTTAATGTAATTTTTACTCCTGTGTGAGATTGGAAATGGAAATACTCTTATTCTATGAATGAGAAGATGAAGCATTCCAAAGGTTAAATAATTGCCCAAGCTTGCAAAAAAATGTGATACTTTAGTATTGTCTTTGATATTAAAGAGGAAACATTTCCCAGAAATTTGTTTTGAAAGCTGATTAATCTGCCTACACACCCATGCTGTTAGATGTGGGCAGTGCACATCTGTATACCCTGAAACTAACAGAAAACTCCAGCTGCAGCTTAAGGGAAGGCAAAAATTCAGAAGGTTTCAAACAGAAAAGAGAACAGAGTAGGAAAAGTACTCATTTGTAAAAACTGAGACAAAAGGATGAAGTCAATGGCCTCTAAGTTCTATCATCTTGAATGGTAAGATTCTGAATGGTCTCATATTGCATGTTCTATTCTGTCAGAGATAATTGAAAGGTAGAGTTATTTATTGCAAGAAATGGAGGTATTGTCTCTTTTTGTCTTTGCCAATCAATATCTGCCTCTTTGAGGAGACCTATGTTCTGAGGGACATGTGGAGAGGAGCAATTTGATCTTGAAAGCAAAGAAATAGGTTAGGAAATTGGTCCAAGTAGTTTATGGTAGGATCTTATCAATAGGACAAATTGTGCTTTTAAGAAGTCCTCTCCTTGTCTGTACACGTCCTGTGTCTCAGGACTTTATTCATTGTTTCCAAAAGAAATAAACCAGAACATTCAAACAGCAAACACAATGCTATCTTGTTAAACACATGCCAGATTAAAAAGAAAACAGAAACAACTACAGCAAGGCAAAAACGAAACAAAAACACTTGGATGAATATATGAATAAATTAATGCAACATTTTAATAGCAGTTATGCTGGTCAGGAAGAAATGTGTGTTTTAAGCTAGAAAAGATAAAAAAGCTGATTTCTCACTTGAATCACAGCTACACTGAGAAAAACTGAGTAATGACAGCTTTTCTTTATGATTCTCATCCAGATGGTGACTAAGGGATCCAACATCTGGAATGTGTTTTCCAAGGTCCATAGGATTTTGAAGATATGTTAAAAGGCTAAGTCTGAAAAGACCTTATGTCACTTCTGTTTCCTGCCTTTAACCAAAATTCAGTCATATGGCCCACAATCCAGCAGTAGAAGGTACTGGCACATGTGACTTTTTGGAAGTTCCAGTGTTATGAACACAAGGCCTTGACTCTAAAGGGATCTTGTCCTCTGAAGAGATTCCTATAAGCATCTGCAAACTATTCACCAATTAGAAAAATTGACCCTTTGTTTTTAAATAGCTACTTATTTTTTTAATTTTCCCAAACTCCTGTACTTAAATGCCACCTTCACCACCTTCAACAAATGGGATCTATTCCTATCCCATTGAGAACATCAGCCCCACCAGACACACTTCCTACCATCTCCTCCTACCTTCAGAGGAGCAGGCCTCCTCCGGGGGAAAGCCAAATCTCTTATGAAACCTTAGCTCCTTTGCTTCTTATAGACCTTAATTTATCAATCATTGCTTTTCATTCCTATTCTTTACTTGTGTGTATTTTTATCTCTTGGGTCTATACATTATTTCAAATATCTTTCATCCTAAAAACCCTTCCTTGACATTCAGATTTTACTCTATTAAGGGCAGTTTAGTCTCTACACCACCTTTCATTATATAATCTTGGAATAATAATCTATATTCACTTCCAATTTAATTTTAATCATTAGTCTTCATAACACACCAGTTTTAATTGCATACATATTTTGTGTGTGACTGTTCATTGTCCAGAGCCTCCAGTGAGACATAACTATGTCTGTTTTAATCACCCGGATGCCCAGGGCTCAGCCCAAGGCCTGGCACATGGTAGCAACTCAATACATACTTAATGGTTCAATAAATTAATCCACTGAAACTGATGCGAACTGAGATTATCAATGACATTTTCATTATCAACTCCACTGGCTATATGTTTGTGTTTACTTTCTGGGATAGCTCTACTTCATTTCACATCATCAAATGAGCCATTTTCCTTAAATTTTCTAATTCTTCCATGCCCCAGACCCATCAACTCTTATTGTTTTTCTTGCTTCTCTGGTGGTTGCTTCTCTATCTAATCAATTGTCTGGTTTATCTTCCATGATGAGCCCCTCAAGTGGACATGTACTCTGGAATTTTTTCCTTGGGCTGTTGGTCTCCTCAGTATTCTGATTATTAAACAAGTGATGATATTTATTTTAAAGTCTTCTTCTGCCATCTATATTCCGATGCCTCCTCAAATACATGTTAGTCCTAGACTTCTCCCTTGTAATCCAACATTTTGGCAAACGTGCCTGCTCAATATCATCCTGTTCGTGTCTCAAACTGAACATGATAAAATCTGAATTTATTTTTCTCCAAGTTGGTTCGTCTTCTCTTACTCTGGGTCTCAAAGTCTAACTAAATGGTTATCAAACCGACAAGCAAAGACCCATACGCCCTTTTCCTTACCAGCTCCATCCTGTTCCACCCGTGTCCTTCCGTCTTTCTCGGATTCTTCCTCCCCTCTGCATCCTTACCAGTTTCTCACCCACATTCTCCACTGTGGACTAGGGAAAGCCTCCTGTCAGTCTCCCTGCCCCCAGATCTTGTCCAGTCCAATGAATTCTCCATACCGCAGCAGTCAGACTGACCTTTTCAGAGACAGCAATCTCACCTTTCGACACACTGACTTAAACCCCTTCAAAGACTCCCCATTGTCCATAGGTCCAAACACTGCAAGATGACTGGACCCTAAAAGGACCCCTTCTGGGTCTTATCCCTTACCTTTACTATCTCTGCCTTCACGATTAGTAGTACTGGTTATTTTGCACATACCTGTTATTCTTGTGTTGATGGTTCTGATTAAGGAAAGTGAAGCAAATTCCAGCTCACTCTTCCACATTCTTGAAGTCTGATCTCAGGCCCCACTTCTTCTAGAATATCTCCATGTCCCTGCTCAGCCAGAAGTAGGTGCCACTCCTCAAACTCACCGAATGCCCTATTAATGTCTGTGATACTGAATTGCATGAAGCAAAATCACCTGAAAAATCATATTGGACATGCTGCAGGAGTGAGAAATAACTTTTTTGCAGTGTTAAGTCATTGATATGTGGGGTTAATTGTTACCCCTGCATACCTTTACAAATCCATAATAAACTGTAGTTAGCATGTTCCAAGTGAACAATGGGGTTTAGAAAAGTTATCTTTCTACTCGGCTCACACAGAAAAAATGCAGTTCTTTTGTCCTCTGCAGTTCTGATAGTCACTGTGCTATTTTACTAGAAACTGTTCAAAGACAGCCAATTTGACTCTAGAAGGAAATGGAGAAAATTATGGGGAACTGCTTTCCCTAAGTATAGCAAACATTTGTAGAATAAATGAGTTTGCAGTTTATAATCTGTTTTCCACTCTAGCAAAGCTGGTGCTATTCCATCTGAGCTGAGAAACTACTGGAGCTTGAATTATCTGTGCAGACCTTGCCTGTTTTTTTATGCAGACTAGTCCACAGAGGACAAGGTTTACACATTGAAATGCAATGAGGTCAAATTGGAGACCTATCAAATACCACTGCACTTTGGGGGCTGGAGCATCGTGCCCTGTGCGTTTTCAGGAGCCTCAGTGCGTATGGGGAATAGCATCAAGAAAGTGACCCTTGCAGTGCGTGTTCAGGGCTTAGAGGAGAGGTATAGAATGACTGGGCTCTGGGTCTCGCAGCGCTAGGGAGGGACAGCAGCAGGATGCTGAAGCTCAGTTTCTGGAACGCAACTTCCAGAAGAAAAGACTGCCAAATATCTCTTGAGGACAGGGATAAATATAACACATCACATCAGATGCTTAGACCTTCAACAGATGAGAGGGATCTGTAACTGGCTCCATTCCACTGTGAACACTTTTGATTATTGCCATAGTTTGTCTCTTGATTAAGGCATATTCATTGCTTTGGGGCTTCTAGAATCTAAACTCCTATAGGTTCAGTGAATTCCCCAGCATATGGTGTTGGTGAAAGGCAGAGTCTGTCTCTACCTTAAAAGCCGAAAGTCCAGGTACACTCTCTTCTTATCTTCCTTTCATCTAGGGACTTGGCTCATGTCCTACTCTCAGCTACTCAAATACACTCAATAATAGCTCTGAATTGGGAAAAAGAACATAAAGATGCAGGGCCTCAGTAAATGCAATCCAGGATCTGTGGTAGCAAGGGCAGCAATATCCATGCACTAAGGTAGCAGGTCCCCCGTTGCCCATGGAAGGGATGTATGTGGGACATCTAGCATTCATGGGTAGTAGTAGCAATGTCTGATAAGCTCAGGCTGGGAATGATTTGGCTAGGGTCCTGGTGGCCTGGACTTCTTTGTTGTGGGTCTTTTCCTGACTCTGTTCTCCAACCTTCCTGAGAGTTCTATAATTCCTCAGCAACCTCTAAATAAATTCATTTCCTTCTCGTATCAGTCAAAGAAAGTTTCTGTGTTGCTATTAAAATTCTTGGCTGATAAAGTTCCTTATGCTCATAGCAAGATAAGGAATATTACTAAAACAATTATTGTATAAACTGTTGTTAATGGAATCTGTTCATAAAATTGATGAGGAGAAATGATCTCAGTATTCAAAATCAATGTACCTTGTAACATGCTAAGATTGTACTTTCTCTTGGTTTAATTTGTCAACTTAGATCATTGTTTCTCAATCAAGGACAATGTTCTCCCCTAGAGGCACTTCACTAAGGCTGGAAGCATGTTCGATTGTCACAGTTTGGGGCATGGATGCCACCGTCAGTCCTAGTCAGAAGAGGCCAGGGATGCTGCACAGCATCCTGAGGGCATAGAGAAGCCATAGCTGCGATGACTTATCTGCCCAAAATGTCATCAATGCCAAGGTCAGGGCACCCTGACTGAAATATGTGCTTGATGGACCTGAGAACCAACTGATCCCACAAATCCTTAGGCTCTTAAAACTAACAGACACTCAAACAACTTTCCATGTCCTTCTCCAACTAACAAATAGTTATTGTCTGCTGCATACTAGGTATCATAATAAGATGGAGTGGTTAAAAATTAAAAAAAAAAAAAAAACAGTGTGTAAACCTTCAGTTTTCACAGTGAAGAAACTCAACAAATAAGCAAAACAACTAATACATCTATACGTATAAACTGTCATAAAGACATCCAAGGGTAAAATCTCTGCTAAGCAATGAAAATTAGTAAGAGGAAATCAACTTGGAGCCAGAGACTTCTCTGAGAAAATGGCATTTAAACCAAAATTGGAAGAAAAACACAGTAAGCAAAAATAAGTAAGTAAACAAAATAAAATAATAGTGTGATTGGAGTTTTCACAAGAAAAAAGATCTTGATGGCTAAAGAACTTAAAGGAAGTCAGTATTATTTTTGAATGGGGCTGAGGGAAGAGTAGCAGCAGGCAAGATGGGAGATGGGTCTCTGGAGGCTGTGAGCTGCTGAACCATGCATCCTGACTTTCTTCTACTCACCCTGAGGATTCCTGGGCTATCATTACATGGAGTGGCTTTTTACTCCTCCACACTGATTTAAGAAATCATAGGTTATTTCACTGTGATTAGACGTCCCAGTTGGCAGTTTTATGTGTCTGATTAATGAAAAATGGCCAATCAATTAATTGCATAATAATAGATATAATTCAACTAATGAATAAAAGTCTTTAAAAAATGTATGCCCTAGCAAGAAGTTTGAAGTCCTCCAAACAAATTCAGCCACTGCATTTTTGGCAAGATGAAATGGACACACAAGTACATAAGACTCATCCAAGGTCACACAGCTTAGAGAACTAAGTGTAAGATCTGAATCCCTGTGGGCCTACCTTGATGCTCTTTCCAACAGACCACCAGCTTAGATGTAAGACAATTGCATTTCATAAAGAATGTAAGATAACTAAAGGAAACATCTGTTATTTCTCTCTTTGACCAAAACCTTTTGCATTCTTCAGTCAAACGTGACACCTTGACCACCAGAGATCAATTCAATAAATACTTTTTTCCTGTTCATTATGGACCCAGCTTCACCTTTTCTATAGATGTGATTCAAGTGACTGCCTGCAGGGTTTTGGTAAATCAACTATGCAATGGGTAATCATTAATTTCCTTTCTATTACCCATGCGTGGAGTCCTATGCTAGTGCTCAAACTGATTTCTTTTTACCATACCAAAAGAAAAACAAAAAAGAATTGTCTCACCCTGATGCCTCTGACTTGAATTTGTAATTTCTATTAATTAATAATGTGGATTTGTTTTTCTATCCTTGCTGAACACAGATAAGCTCAAGTTCAAGGGAAACCAGTGGGCTCAGTATCTAATAGCTGAAACCCCCATACACATCCTATCTGCTACTGGACAAGCAGGCCTTAACATGCACATCTCCAGAGCTGACCTCACTGAATTCTGGAACAGACTGCTTATAGGAAAAGAAAGTTCTAAGTTTCTCATTTACAGCTGATGAGCCCTTAAAACATATCCTCAACACTTGAAGCTTGTTTCCCACATAAAATGGAAGGATGATAAAATTCAAAATCATACTAATATTTATTGAGGCTTTACTATATGCCTAATGCTTCTCTATGAAATTAATGGAAATCAATGCAAGATATTAACATCTTGATTATAAAGGATAGAAAAATAAATTTTTTAAAGGAAGCTTGCTTAAGTTCACAAACCAGAAAATAATAAACTGATTATATTCCAAAGTTTTGTTCTTAAAACCACATAAATTCTAAAGGTGTATTCCAGCTATTTCATTCATTTTTCCTGAAAAATATATACATTTTGAGTTTGTTCCAGAGAGATGAAAATGGCAAGGCTATTTTGTAACCCCCTGGCTATAAACCTTCGTTTTGTTCTCCATCACAATGCAATTTCATGAAATCATGCTGCCTCAATAGAGGAATCTACTTTAATTTTCTAAAATTTATTTGCTTCTGAAACTATTGGAGATTAACCAAGATTCCTGTGAATTTACACAGAAACATGTGTTCTAGAGATCTTTGAATAGACCTGGAAATTTGTAGCACTCTCCTGGGCTGTGAAACTCGGGGTTCTGAGTTGAACATGGGGCTCTGTCATCCTTCTCTTCTTCTTGGACTCACCTCCCTCACAGTTGATCACTACCCAGTGAACTAACTGGTCTGACATGTTGAAGCTACTCCCAACCAGCTCTGAGGTCCAACCTTTTCTTTCCCCAGTGCTGCTACTGCATTGGCCCAGGTTATCATCGCCTCTCTCCCACAAGAACTCCAGAAGGCTTCCCAGTCTCCTGTTTTGCTCCATCCTACCATTTTCTACCCTGCAACTAGGGTGCTGTTTCCCAAATCAGACACAATCATGCCACTCTCCTGCATACACCATTCAGTGGCTTCTTATTGCTTCTAGGTCAGGTTGAAACATGTTCCAGGTAAATAAAAGAAATTAAGATAGTCATATCTCAATTGTAAAGGTAAAGATTCTACAGACATTTGTAGATTTTGTTTGTTCCTCCAGCCTTAATTCTTACTACCTCCTGTCCCCTCCCCATCTCCCACACCTTCCCTCACTGCCTGCCCTGCACACAGGCTCAGGCACATAGCCACGTTCTACCAGCAGTAAGAGAGAATGTACAGAGATACACACGCACCCTTCTGTTACTGTCTCGGCTTGCTGCAACATAGGGAAGCAGGTACTTTGAGAGCATGCTCACTCCTTCTCCCTTTCTACTTTTAGCATTATACAGGTCCCTCCCTCCTCCTAACACAGGACACTACATTGCTCACATACAAACCTTACTCTTTGTTATTTCTAATTCTGTGTTACTCAAGATTCTGGCTTGTAGAAATCCAACCCAAACAATGGTATAATAATGCTAAAGATATCTGACTGGAATTTCGGCCTGTCCCAGATCCCCTTCTTTTCTGATAGTTGTGTTCTAGATGAGTTTCCTGTAGATGCTCTTGCATCCCAGCCCCCACCTGACCCTCACCAGTCCTGTGTCATGGTGGATTGATCCACAATGAGCATATACTCAGAGAGCCAAGCACTAGTTCTTCCCCAGCAAGGTGGAATTAGAACCAAACAGAAACAGTGGGTCTTTCTATTTGACTGAATCTAAACGTAAAATATCTGGTGTAATGGGGGTGGCTATGCCTTCTGTCATGTGTATCAGCATCAGAGAAAGACAAAGAGAGAAAAGAAGGAATTAGATACATGGGGGCAGATACAAATTTTAAAATAGTAACAGTAAAAGCCAAAAGAGAGTGCCATCTCCTAGTCTTTCTTTCCTGTCTTTTTGATGCCTAGAAGCATTTTTGCACCTGAATTTCATAAGAAATTGATGTTTTCTCTCTTTTTTATTTTTTATTTTTTACAGACTGAATTTTGATTCATTGTATACAAGTGGGGTACATCATTTCATTTCTATGGTTGTGCATGATATAGAGTCATACCATTCATGTAATCATGCATACACATAGGGTAATGATGTCTGCCTCATTCCACCATTTTTCATACCCCCTTCCTCTCATTTCCCTCTATGCAATTTAAAGCTCCCCCATTCTTCTCTCACCCCTACACTCCCATCCCCATTATATATCATCAACTACTTATCAGGGAAAACATTCAGTCTTTGGTTTTTTGGGATTGGCTTATTTCACATAGTATGATATCCTCCAATTCCATCCATTTATCTGCAAATGCCATATTATTCTTCTTCTTTATGGCTGAACAATGTTCCATTGTGTATATATACCACAGTTTCTTTATCCATTCATCTGTTGAAGGGCACCTAGGTTGGTTCCACAATCTAGCTATTGTGAATTGAGCTGCTATAAATATTTATGTGACTGTGTTACTGTACTATACTAATTTTAAGTCCTTTGGATATAAACCAAGGAGTGGGATAACTGGGTCAAAAGGTGATGTTTTCTCTTTTATCTGCTTAAGTTTGTTCAAAATTATTTGTTACATAAAAATTAGTTAACATTACCTGTTTGCTTACCATGTGACATGCAATATACATGCACATGTATATATAAATGTGTATATACATACATGTGACTATGCATGCATACAAATACACAAAAAATCTCATGTAACTATCATCACAACTCTAAAAGTTTGTGTCAAAATTCCCATTTTATGTATAAAAACAGGAGAATCATAAAAGTTATATTACAAGTACAAGACTGCAATATAAAATGAATGTTTGTGATTCCTAAATGCATATTTTCCCCATATTTCTATATTTCTCATTTCTACTCATTTGGATTCAATACCAATCAATTATTCATTCATTCATTCTTCTATTTACTCTTTCACTCACAAGACACATGTCAGTTTGCTTCTCTTTAGTAGATACTATGCAGGAATCTTTCTCAAAATGTTCCTAACAATTTGATAGTAGTGTTGAGAGAAAATTCTCCATGCATCTCCTGTGGTTCTGGATTGTTTTTCAAGGATGTTTGCATTGCAAACAGCCTTGGAAGGTAGCTCCTCCCTCCAAAGCAAAGAAAAAATTCCTGGCCAATATAATAAACATAACACCCTCCCTGTGGAATAAGTGATTGGCATGTTTGCTAGCAGTCTCCTGGGAAAGATTGGGATTTTCTAATCTCACGGTGCCGCAGCTGTGATGCAGGCACTTTGAGTATGTCGCATCTTCCTGGCTGCTCCCCCTCACTCCATGCAACTTGGGAATGAGAAACACAAAAGTGAATATAGTGTTCATGCTGCTTGCTGTACTCTGAGTAGTAAAGTCCACCACTACCTTTAACCCAGGAGTCTCATGTCTTCTGTTGGCACCAACGTATAGCAGGTTAATGTGGTAACTTGCAAAAGGAAAAATCTCAGAACCTTCACAGTTCTTGACAAATAGGATCAGCATAATAAATATAGGTTGGTAATCATGGACAGCATAGTTTGTTTGACCAATGTTTACAAAAACTTACTAAATGCTGGAACCAATATATGAACCTAGATCTATTAGACTCCCAAGCTATCAAAGTATAAAGGATTTAAAAGAAAGAAATAGAATTAACCAATCAGCCTGACATTTACTGCATACAGTAGGTGCATGATGAGAGCTTTTGAAACAACCAGCATTATAAAGTAGCTCAGAGCCTGGAAAGGAATCAGGGAGTCACGTGGAGTAGACAGATGATCTTAGAGTTAAGAGACTTTGGAGTCAAACAGCCCTAGGTTCAAATCTGACACTCTGCATAACACTGAACCATTAGTTCAATGGGTTTGAGCAGTGATTTCCTTATCTCTAAGGCAAGAGTAATAGATCCTATCTCACATAAGTGTTGTGATAGTTAAATAAGGAGATGTATGGAGCATTCAGCACAAACCTGCACACATAGAAACTACTCATTAAACGATAGCTAATAACATTACTAATAAGTCCTCAATAAAGATTGAATGAGTAATGATCGATTTCTCCACGTCAATTTGCCAGCACCTATCAGACCATTTACTATGCGTATGCCCCTGGTAGTCAGCTAGGTAACCAGATTTATAAATGTTGATCACTGCCGGAAACACTGCAGTTTGAAGAACTGAAGGGGCCTCTGGTTTTAAGTGTGGTGAATACTAATGGTTCCTTTCTTGTAACGAAAATATCTCCAGGCTGCAATTTTGAGATAGCGTTCAGGCTGAGCACTCACTTTGTGCCTTCTACAAATGGTATGAGAAATTACAAGGCTGTTTTTTTTTTCCTGGTTATCCATTTGTCTCCTTCCCCTCTTGCCAGTGGAACAAGCACTGCTGTTGCCAAGCAACAGAGCAGTGGTGGAGTGACTGTGCATAAAAAGTGTAATGTGCTGCTTTGGGAGCCAGGGGCTTAGTTCTAGAGTTGGCCCAGGGGCACTGAGAAGGAACACTGAAGAGTGCCCTCTTCCTCACCAGCTGGACAGTCCTGTCATTAATGCAAATCCTGCAGTAATTAAAAGCTGCTTCCACCCAGCAATCCGATCACCAGCTTCCTGTAAATTGTGGAAAATCCTAAGAACTACTGGGCATGGAAGCTCTCGAGAGCCTCCACTTGCCCTCAGAGTACCCTGGCCTGAACACACACTGTTCTATGAGTGCAGAAATGCCTCCTGGCAAATAATCAGAGCCACTCAGGGTAGACTCTGAAAAGGGCAGGAGATCTGACTGACAAACTCATGTCCATTCTATGGAAAAAACAGAAGAATGTTTCTGTTATTCACACAAGATCATCTTGAAAAAGGGATAGGGAAAAGTAAGAAGAAAATGAGAGAGTGCACACGTTTCGGCAATGGCCGTTTTCTGTTTAATATTAGTAAAGCAAACAAGTGAAGGTTCAGATGTCTCTGCTACTTTAGGAACTGAGACCTCCCTGATTAATTGCAGTCAGATTTCACTAACTTGGAATAATACGGTCAAGTCTTCTTAGAGTGGGAAGAGCTTTTGTATAGAAGTTAAAAGCACAGGCTCAAGAACTCAGGACTCTAGGCTCAGGATTGCCTAAGTTTGGATCCCCAGATCTCCAACTCATTGATTTGAATAAAATTCTAAAGGTCAAGTAACCTTTTGCTGCATTATTACATATAAAATAATTATTGTACCTATTTCACAGGATTGTTGTAAAAACTAATAAACAATTCTAACAAAATCAGGCATACAATAAGTTTCAAATTCCAACTGGCTATTATTAAAAATTGTCTCACACATTTTCAAATGGCCTCATTCTATATCTCCTATTTTTGCTGTCATGAACTATAACCACCTCTTTCTGATGCATGATAAATGTTGGCAGTATAAGCAAATAATAGGACACTCTAAAATTTCAGTTGCCTTACTTGGTCCAATACATCTTTAAATTGGACTAAAGAAAATACAATTCCAAATCAGAAAATGAGTAGTACTGCCAGATTACAGAGTAGTTTCACATGCCTTTTTCCTTGCCTCAGTTCTCAAAAATATTTTTAAGAAATGTTAAACTCAAAATTAGAAGCAATATTGATTGGCCCTCTGTCTGTAATTCAGTTAGGATCTTTGAAATAAAATGCTCTTGTCTTCCATTGAGCTTTAGTGGATAAATCCTTTAGCATCAATGGGAAATGATAAACATCTTCAAGAAAACATGGACCTCAAAAGTGCCCACGTGAGTTCTACTCTGGTCCCTCACTTGGGTCAACAGCTTTGCCTCTTGTATTGCTTTCTCCATCTTTAAAATAGAGACCATTCAACTCTTCATACTTCATCACATGACATCATGCATTTTGAAGTGTGACATTGCTTAAAAGGTTCTCAAATATTTCTTAGCCACAGAAACTAATGTCTCCATATGAAGGAAGATGTCAGCTGTGATGGATTTAGAAACCTGCCCTTTAAAAGAAGAAAGGTATAGGTTAGTGGCACAAATGCCTTTTTCTCTTTCTTCTGGAATCCCTAAGATTATTTTTCATTTATCTGATAAAAAAATGCAGTTTTTTTCAACAGCAAGCAAAGCAAAGCAGCCACTGTCACTGCAATCAAGAAAACAAACATGTAATACACACATGAAACAGAAGCACAGAGACAGGTACAACCAATTATTATTTGAGACTTTAGCCCTTCCATAGAAAGTAAAAGTTGGGGACCCCCCCAAACTATGTGTAATTACATAAATGAAGTCCATATGACTCAAGAGGTATTTGTCACCAATAGTCAAGCAATGTGGCAGGTTCTGCAATAGGGTGCACAGATGTGATGTTCTTGGAACCACATCCTCTAAATGCTGTCCATGACAAAGCACACCCGCTCCTATACTCATTGCTCCATCTCTTTGCCCTGTAAATCTGCAGTGCCTTTAACTGGCCCTAGTGTAGGAATAAGAGATAAAAAAGAATCAAGAAGAACTGGTGTCTTATATGTAATGTCGTCAACTCTCTGTAACCTCCTGTCGTACAGCAGTAAATTCAACAAACAGTGCATTGAAAATATTTGAAAAAACAATTGCATCTGTACTGAACATGTACTTACTGTTTTTTTCCTTATAATTATTCCAGGAGCAATCAGTATAACAACTGTTTCACATACAATTCTATAGGTCATACATTTCCCATTGCATGGCTGAGATATCTGCTTAAGATATTACAAGGATAAAATCAAGGCATGTATCAGGCCAAGTTCTCACCTGAAGGCTAATGAGAAAAACCCACTTCTAAGCACATTCTTGTGGTTGGCAGGATTCAGTTCCTTCCAGTTGGTCTGGGGTCCAGTGTTCTTGCTGGCTTTCTGCCAAGGTCCCCAGCCTCCAGAGGTGGCTCTCAAGTCCTTGCATGGGGCCCTCTCCATCTCAAGGAAGAATGATACTCCTGTTAAACCCTTCTAATGCTTTAGTCTTTATGATTTCCATTCCTATGACCCACTAGAGAAAGCTCTCTTTTTTTAAATGACTCCTGTGATTATATCAGGACCACCCAGATAATCTCCATGTACTAAGGCCAACTATGCCATATAATGGAACCTAACAGCAGGAGTAAAATCCATCATATTAACATTCCTGGGGATCAGATAGGGCATGTTACACCATGATTGGGATATCTTAGTATTTTGCCTTAAATACCTGTCAAGTAAATGTTACAAGATTCTGTAGAAAGGTCGTTTGAGGGAGAAAAGAAAATACTGAAAATCTAAAGTAAATCTAGAAATTCCTAGAGTCATCTGAAGGCAAATTTACTCCTTTCTTTCCTCTTTAGAAGACTAAGTACTTCAAGATAAGAGTGAAGGTAACTATCAGGAGTGCTGAAAATATTCTAGATGTTGACTTGGGTGTTGATTACATGCATTTTTCAAAACTTGCTGAATTGCATGTTGAATATCTGATCAGTTTACTATACAAAGATTATAATTCAATAGAGAAAACATGATCTTAGAGCCACACATGTATAGGAAAATGTGTAGTAGGTACAAAAGTACCTCTGACTCCTAGAAGACAGAGGGATGGTTTCCAAGGCAGGGACCCAGGAGAAGCAACCACAGAAGATAATTCTCCTCTCCTTTTGGGATTTCAAAGTCAGTATATGCTTTCAACATCCATTTTGAGGAATGCAGAATTTTCACTTCAATTGAATACAAATGATGTATTTTTAAATTCTATTTTACTTATCCACTGTTTCTTGACATCTATTCTGTAAAATTGTCTCTCTTGTATTTCAAATAAACTCCAGGGAGAGTTTCGGAGCGATGGGAAGGAAAAGAGGGGACCCTCAATGATTTGTTCACTACTCCATTGACCAAGCATCTGACTTAGAGCATCAAATCTGCAATGACAGGGATGTGAACATAATCCAGGAACATTCCTGGAAGAAATCACTCTTATGAAATTGAATGCCACACTGTTGTATAATAGTGCGACCAGAAATATTCTGTCCATAGAAACATCTCAGATGTGGAAATGGCTTTATGATGCGATATTAGCACCTACATGAGCATTTCTATATTTTTGTTCCATGAGAGATTTCAAATAGGCCAAAACAATTAGCCCCTTTTTCAGCAGATATTTTATTTGTTCTTTTTATATATATGTGACATAATATACATACATGGAGTATAACTCTAATTAGGATCCCATTCTTATGGTTGAACATGGTGTGGAGTTACCTTGGTTGTGTATTCATGTATTAGCATAGGAAAGTTATGTCCCATCAATTAGCTATTTAAGAAGGTAAAAATTCCTGTGTCTCCCTAATCAGTTAGGGTGACATCTAGATCTCAGGAATTTGAAAAGAAGACCCCATCTCATAAATATAATCTTGAATTCACTAAAGGTTTAGTGGAAGTAAAGAAAACATAAAGATGATAATGTCTAATGAGATAAATTTTGATATCATTGCTTATTTTAAAAGAACCAACATTAAGTTTCTTTTGAACAACAGGAAATCATCCCCAGTTGACAGAGCACATGTCTGCTGTGAGTGAAGTGGCCAAGATGAGAGGTTTTGGAGAGGCCAAGCCTGGGAACAGCTGCTGAGGAAAAAGAAAAGGGCTTCAGCTGAAGGGCAGGTCGACAAGTGTTTCTAGACATTTCAGTCTGAGAGGGAAATGACTCTTGGGATCTGCCTTTCTCAAGGCCTGTCTGCTTCCTGGTCCAAAAGTGTGTGAATGTCACTGGCAAAAGGGGTCTGAGCATAATGGCTAGAACGCACCCTTCCTGTCTTCCCTACACAGTTCCCAGGAGTCTCACGTCTTCCCCTAGAGGAAATCCTCCTTCAACTCCCTCTTACCTGCTCCCTCCTCATCACTTCCGATTCTCCCATGGTGGGGTCCCTGGTCACTGTGTTACATTTTCCTCAGTTGTTCAGTTTTACTACAGAACCACAGAAATAGGACACATGTGGTTAATGCCAGTATATGACATAAATTTCAAGTATCCTTTATGTTCCCCCAGGTCCACTATCCATGTTTTCACAAATGACAGAATTTCCTCTTTGTATAGCTGAGTTGTATTCTGGTTTTATGTTATGTGGAATAGGCCAGGCATAGAAAGACAAATACTGCATAATTTTACTCATAGGTAAAACCTAAAAATTCGATCTCATACAAGTACAGAGTAGAATAATGATTTCCTGAGGCTGAGAGGGTGCAGGTGGGGTTGGGGAGGCTGGTCCATGAGTTCAAAGCTAAGGACCTTAGTGGGAGGGAGTTCTGCTGCTCCATTGCACAGCAGGGTGACTGCAGCCAATCACAATGTGCAGCATATTTCAAAATAGCTAGAAAAGACGATGCTAAGTGTTGTACCCCAAAGAAAACATAAACATTTGAGTTGATAAATCTGCTGGCTACCTTGATATGATTATCACACAAGGTACAGATATGTTGGAACTTCACGTGTTACCTCGTAAATTTGTATGATTATTATGCCAGGTAAAAATAAGTAAATGAATGTCTCATAAGTATCCTTACAGATTGAATGGTTTATTGATAATATTTTGGCTATATTGACTCAAATACATTCTTAAAAAATTTTTTTTTAGGAAGAAAATACAGATGACAGTGCAAAATACATTGTCAGGCCAAAGTAAGAAAAAAGTAAGTAAAACAAAGGAGCAGAAAACCCCACAAGGGGATTGTTTTCAGTCTAAGAGTAACTCTATACCCTTCCTACGGCATTTATCTCCAAAATAGTTTTCAGCCTGAAACTGTTAGAACACCTGATTTTCTTTTCTTCTGCTGCTTTTCCCCTGTTTTTTACCCCCCAGCATCTTGTCCCTTAAGAACTTAAGAGGAAAGGTAAAAAGACTAGTAGTGATTTATAGGATATAAATCTCTGCCTCAGTGCACGTTACTAGCATGTTGAAGAAAGGCAGTCCACAAAATGGAGATGATTAAACGAGCTATTGGATGAAGGGTCTGACTTAACTCTCTTAGTCACCTTAGTTTGGAAATGAGGAACGCACCACTGCTATGCGACTGAAAGCACGTGACACCTGCAGGTTGGCAGTGCTATTTGGTAATTCTGTCCCCAATAGTACCTGTGTGCGTCACACTGGATAAATTATTTAGCCTTTCTGAGCTTCAGTCTCCTCATCTTTAATAAAGAATAGGAGCACTTACTTCACAAGGACTAGTGAGGATTAAATATATATAAAGACTTTTTGCAATATCTGTGCTCTTTCTACTAAGGAACACGCAATTTCTTCCATATAAGTTGTGGGGATAAGGCAGAGTTGTATTAGTTTCAGTCTCCCTACCCAGGTAACTATCATGGAGAACTGCTTTAAATCCTCCAGGAATCCTCTGAGATGCTGCGTAAAACACATCTCAGAACTGCCTCACCCCAGAGAGGAAAGGCTAGAACCTTTATCATCTGACTCCCATTCCTCATTAGCTGACAGTTGCTCCTGAAGTGTGTCCCTGGGGCAGTACATCCTGAGTGGTACTGATTTGCCACTGAAGAAAACCCCTGGGGAGGGAGAAAAAAATAGGTGCTGGAAATGGTAAGCGGAGGGTATGCTGGAAACCTGACTCAGGTGGCCAAGGACACGAGCAGGCAGGTTATCCATAGCACCTACCATGGTGGCAAAGGGGCCATGGGACCATTATTCTACATGGAATCTCAAACCACCTGGGGAAAAATCCCAGCTCTATATTTAACTAAATAGGAGTCATTCATTCACTCAGCAGATTTTAGTTGAGTACCTAAGTTCCAGATAATGTTCTAGGCAGTGAGGATAACCAGGGAACAAGACAACCTCTCCTTCACCATGTTACAGAGTGTTTTATCTGTTCAAGCCCTTATTAGTTTGCAAAAAAAAAAAAAAAAATAAAGAGGTGATTCTATACTAGGATAGGGGTCACATATATAGTACTTTTAGTGACCTGAAAAATTTAAATAAGTAGAGCTGATGATTTGGTCAGGGAAATGATAGGGAACTATTTTATTGTTTAGGTTACATGTTTGAGTCAGGATCAAAACAAAGTCCTTTCACACATCACTTGTTATTTATAGGCCTTCATCTCTGTCTCTACGATTTTGTTTTGTAAATTATTTCTTCATTGAGGAAATACAATTTTTTCAATTGTAAAATCTGCACAACCTGATCTTGACAATTGTATCTCCACAGTTCCTATAGTTTTTATAAAAGAGTATTTAGATCTTCAGGCTTGATAAGATTCAAGTTCTTTGGTTTGCCAAGATTGTTTCAAAGGCATTAGTATGTACTTCTCTCAATTGGTGTGCATTGTGAGTTTGTCTCTTTGGGATTTTAGTAGCCACTGGTGACCATTGTCTAAATCCACAAATCCATCTGCAGTTACAAAACTTTTCATATTTCATTATTCCTAATTTCTGTTTTAGCTGAAATATTCCTATAAGAGGAAACTCACTCTCCATAACTACTTAATTAGCTAAAATAGAGATCATTAATAAGGGTAAAGTAAATGCTTTATTCTTTCCTCTTATCTACCAACTTTCAAAATAATGATACCTTAGTATCCTCCAAGTTATACGATAATAGAAAAACATACAGATAAGTGAACAAAATGTTTTTCTTGTTGCTTTTCTATATTTACTAAGAACTAATGTATTTAATGAGGATTGCTTTCTCTTTGGCCCAAGAAGCTTTTTTGGCCCATGAGTTCTTTAATATAACCCTGGACATTTTGACATACCTTGATTTCTGGAATGACAAGATGTTCCAACTAATTTTGGCCTACTTGCAATTAGCAAGTAGTTCATTTTTTATTGAAATATTGTGCTTAGAGACCACAATCTGGATGCTAGGGAAGCTCCTTATTCATTACCTGTATGGGTTTTCAGTTCATAGACCAAGGATGTAAGTCCTTTTTCCTGATGGCATAAATTCGGCCTGATACTCCCACGACAGCACAATATTACAGTAGTTTTGTAAAATCTCATTGCTTTTATATTTCTATTGCCCTTTCTAATATACTGAACCTCTCCATTATAGATGATACACAAGTAATTATTCATTTGCAATATCACAGGAAACAATCCCAGAACTACAAAATCCAAAATACCACTGATAAAATTTCAAAATGCTTGTTAAAATTGTCCTCAGGATACATTTTTCTACAGTCAAAATTATATTAAATCATTAGCATAGTGTTTTCTTGTATGGTTTTCCAACACAGTACAGACAATTGACTTTCTATGATAGGCTTTGCTTTCAATTAAATTTATGTTTAAATATTGTTTCATTATATTGACTTCAAATCTTAGCCTAGTACCAAAGTCAGATCCATAAATTAAGATAGGTATTTTTAAAGTATATCTTCCAATAAGGTTCAAGCCACCTTGTTTTTCTCTCCCTCCCATTGATAAACAATGTTCTAAATATATTCTTTTAAATAAACTATATTCCATTGACTTCCAAATAGTCTTTGATTAAATTAAAGTTAACATCCTTATGTACTTTTTTCTTTAATAATATATCCTAGAGTTCATAGCAGAATACAGGAATAGTTCCTAATATTTTTAAAATTATGTAACACTCCACTGTGTATTTCAATTGTGTTCCCTCTTGATACATCAACTATATTAAAGATTTTTTCCCCTGTGGTATTTGTAATTAAAAGTATTTGCAAGTTTGTTTTTTGTCTTTTACTTTTCTTGTAATGATTTCCCCACCCCAAAGTTGTGGCATTTCAAGTTAATTTTGTCCATGTTTTCTCTTACCATTTTAGATTGTGCCAAGTTTTTTTTTTTTTTTTTTTTCTATTACCAATAATGCTACAATGAATATATATCATTCCTAAAAGTGGGATTAAAACTAAAAAGAACAAATTTGCAAAAGGAGGATTAGTAGGTCAAAATCTCCAGTCTGCATTTTCCAATTTTCCTTGTAAGGGTTATAATATTTTATTCCTAGCAACAGTGTATGAGAATTCCTATTTCTCAAAGCTCTAACCAACAGAATATGTTATCAAAATTTGTGATATTTGCTAAACTGATAGGTAAAAATAGTATTTTAATATAATGATTGACATTTTTAAAAATTCTAAGCAAGTTTGATCTCTATTGATGTGCTTGCTTGCCAATTGCATTATTTTTGTGGAATATTTCCTTATTTAGCCCAAATTAACTAAATTTTTAGAATTTACTTTTTTGTTTCTAGTATCTCTCCTGATACTAAGAATATTAACTCCTTTTTCTGTAGTATATGTTATAAAAATTTGTAAAAAACATGAGTCAGTTTGCTTCTTTTTCCTTTCAGTGATTTTTCTCAGGCAAAATTGTTTTGAAGGTAAATGTATCCATATTTCTCTCATTATTTTACATGTGTCTATAGGCAGAAAACTTATCTCTATAAAGTTACAAAGGAATTAATTCATATTTCAGTATGGTACCTGAAAGGTTTTGTTTTTCTTCTTTTGACTTTTTAAATCTCTGATTCATTGGAATTAGTTCATTCCAATGAACTATTTTAATTCATTAGAATTAAAATAAAGTGCAAAATAATCTAATTATGTATTTTCCATATAGCATATTACAAAATCCTGTGTTAATAACCCCCTTTCTTTACAGTTTGAAAAGCTATTTACTAAATTGTTATAAGCAGCTTTTTGTAGTCTGTATTTTAAGCTATTTTTCATTAGTCTGTTTACAATTCTAGTCAAGGACAAAAATCAAATAGTTTTAGTTTTAGAAACATCAAAATATGTTTAATACCTAGCAAGGCTAGTCTTAGTCATTTCATGGTTTTTATTTTTTTGTTTTTTTTTTTTTTCTCTCCTGGGCTTTCATGGTAATTTCTGATAATTGTTTTAATGAAATATATAACCAACACATTTGCTCAAAAGTTTTTTTTTTTTTTTTGTCATTGTTATTTTGTCTTTCAGGTATGAAATGTTATCTCTTCTACACAGTTTTGTGACATCTTTTCTGGAATGTACACTGAAATATTTTATCTTTATTTATGCTACTACAAAATGGTATTTTCTTTTTCTTAATATTTTCCACTAGATTTTTCTTTGTATAGGGCTATTGGTTTTAGTACTCTATGACATTAATTTATTAAGTTGTTTTGATTGTAGTATTATTTCATTTTATTTGGAATACTTATATGTAATATGATCTGATTATCAGTGGATAAAGGTATTTTTAACTCCTTCCCTGCAAATTTTTGTGCCCTGAGCTTTCCTGGGTGACTATATTGGCTTATATCTCCATCACAATCCTAAATGACGCTGGAGGTAAATTGGTACATTTTCCTTGTTCCCAACATTAGTAAGCAATCCTCTTAATGTTTCCATAAGAAGGTAGATGTCAACTGTGATGGATTTAGTTATTTTCTAAAGTTCTTCACTCCATTCTTACAGCAGCACTGCTTATCCACCCTCCTTATTATGTGATCCAGAAATGCCCTTACAATAGAGAGAAGACAGTGTTGAATTTTATTAAATGATCTCTCCGCTTCGAGAATAATAATAGTAATATTTTTTTGTGTGTCCACTTACGCCCTTGCCCTGGAAACACGAAGTTTCAAGACAATAACTCACAATAATATGAGATAATCGAAGCAGATAAGCCCAAATGGTCTCTGATTCTCTAACTACCCTCATTCATACAAAGGGGATTTTGAGAAATGTGTTGCTGCAGCTTTATACCAGAAACCACTGCAGTCTGTGAGGGTGACGGCGCTAAAGCAAAAATTTGGCAGAGAGTGATTTTCTGCAGAAAAACTAGATCAGTGTAAAAACTTAATTTTGAAATATCCACACATTTCCAAAGCCACAGTTTGCCTTGCCTGGTTCAGTTCAGCCCTCGGCATAGGAAAGCAGACCTCAAGCAGCACAGGGTCCTGCTTTTCGTTCTTGAGCCCTCTGCTTGAGCTGAGTGCCCCAGACATGGTTGTTTTCTTGGGGTCACCTTCCACTTCCCTTTTACGTTTTCACCTTTCTTGTTCTATTGAAAATGAGACAAAAACAATGAGGAAAACGTCCTACGTATTTTCATTTTCAGTCCTGGATCGGAATCAGAAGTAAGAAATGAGATCCTGAGGTTCAAGCTCTGCCTCCTGCATTCTTTAAAAAACAGGCGATCGTGACCCTCATTGCTCCTGAATAGAAAATCGCGAACATGGAGAATTCAGGAAATACAGAGAACTCTAACAGAATATGACGATCCATGTTCTCGAGAGATTATCATGCTTCTTTTGTCAGTATTCTTTACGTTTTTCCAAATTTTCTGCCTATGCTAGAATGTATATCTTTGTTCCTTTTACCAAACAATATTTAGTAAATCTGTGTTGTTATCATCATCAATTGTTATGGTTAACATATGAGTCATTCCCCAAAGAGATCAAACTAAAAAATTCAGAGTTAAAATGATTGGGTTATGAGAGTCTCAACCTGATGAGTGTATTTGTCCTCTAACAGGCCATTAACTAGGTGGTGATGTAGGCAGGTGTGGAGTGGCTGGAGGAGGTATATTGCTGAGGCAGGAGGATTGTGATTTCAGTGGCAGCCTCAGCAACTTAGCAAGGGCCTGTCTCAAAATGAAAATAGCTAGGTATGTGACTCAGTGGTTTAGGGCCCCTGGGTTCAATTCCTAGTATAAAAAAAATTAAGAATAAAATTTTGGTTCACATTGCAGATTATATTCTTAGGATTGATCCTTAGAAGTAATCAGTTATAAATCACTAATGTATTGTTACATATTAGACAATCTGCAATGAGCCATAAAAAAGTATGAAATGATGTGTTTTTTCCAATAATGGCAATAGCTTTGATGACTTTGAATGCACAGTGATGGGGCTAGGAAAAAAGAGCTACCAAGTATCTCACTATTTTCCCAATAATTATTAGGCATATTTCCAAATCCCCCAAACAAAGTTTGAATGGCACAACCATAGTCAATGGACAGCAGCAAATGTGAAAAAGTGTGCTCTGGGTCATTATTTCAATCTATCTTCTTGTTATTTCTCTCCCTCTCTTTCTCTCCTCTTTTCTTAGCCTCCTGAATTAGTCAGCTTCTCATTACTATGATGAAATACCCGATGCAGGATACTTTGTAAAGAAAAGAGATTTATTTAGCTCACAGTTTTGGAGGTGGGAAATCCAAACAACCTGGTGCATGCTCTGGTGATGGACCCTCATAAGTGCATTACATCATGATAGGAACCCACATATTTCTCTATGTGTCCATGGTTTATCTTATTCTTCTTATAAAGGCACTAGAATTCAGTCATTCCACCAGAATGACAATCTAATATAATCACTTCCCCAAGGTCCCATCTCTAAACACACTATAGTTGGATAATTTTACACCCTCTAAATTCATTAGCATAAGACTTTGGGGATCCAACTCCTGCTTGAGAGTGTGAGAACCCATATTTAAACCCTGGAACATCTCCTCTCTCTGCAGAGGCTATTCACTAGGTAAAGCTACAAGGAAGAGTAGAAGAGCTTGTGCTTACCTGGACCACACCACCAGCTCAGTCTTGGTAATGTCCTTCTTCCTGGACGTTTTCTATGATGCATTATTCTTCTCTTGGTTCCCCTAAGAGACATGAGCAGTTACACCAGGTCTCGAGACTTCCCTAACTGATCTGTGGAGCCCTCGCAAGGAACTGATGAGGTGGCCCAGGTCCCCCCTGGCCCAGTGGAAGCACACCTTCTGTTCTCCAGTTCTTGGAAGGTGGACCATTGTCTAGAATGGTCTCAATTTGACCAAGTGTCCTCTGTCATTTTAAACACACCCTGCAGCAACAGATGCATCTCCTGGTGGAACAGGTGGCAATTTCGTGTGAGAAAACAAAATCTTTAATGTTTCAAAAAACTATTCCCAACTGCACAGCAGAACAAAGGACCCTGCTTGTGCTTTCACTTGTACGAATTTGATTTACCAATAAGTTTAAATTTCTTAGTGTTTATTAATGTTCTTAAAGTGTGTATTAGTCATAAGATTTTTCAGTAATAAATAATCTGCTCATGTCTGCTTCCTTTTTATTCCCGTCTTTTCTTATCTGGGAAACTAATATATATCTACATGTTTAGATATTATATACGTGAAACATCATTAAATAATGAAAATGACAAATCTCTATATTCTATCTCCTTGAATTAACAACTTTTGCCATTTTTTTATCTAATATTTTTCCTGTGTGGTTTGTCAACCATCTTGTTTGCTCACCGAAAATATCTTCCAGTTTTGTTATCATCATTGAAGCTTTGGAACTTATGCTACCTCAGGTAGCCTTGCTACAGGGAGGTTTCCTCTGAGTATTTGTGTGTTTGTGTGAATTTTGCACAAACAAGTGCAGGTGATCTTCAATCAAACAACAGATGGTGACCACCAATGTAGCCAGCAGCAGCTGCTCTGCTCAGGACCCGCTTCTGAACTTTTGATTTTTGGAATCTTGGTCCAAGGATTCCCATCTTATTATCTAAACAATAACAGGGTAGACTTGGAAAGGTGGAGTGAGCCAGTGGTTAAATGGAAGGCTTGAGGGAGTGACAGGAAAGGGAGGGAGAACTCTCAGTTCCCCACCAATGGTGGGGAGGGGCAGGGTCACGTTCCACATTTGAGTCTCCCCACAATGCAAGGCTCACTTGCCATCTTCAGTGCAGATGACTTAAAAACCCTCCAGTGCTGTTCTCCTCCTATTCATTTCCTTTTGTGACCAATAATGACATTTTACCATTTACAGAGGACTTTTACATATGCCCATTGCTTAAACTTTCCTATCATCTCTAAACAGGTATTTTTATTTTCTATTTCTAGCACAGGACAAAGGCTGAAGAAAAAAAGTGCTGGGTCATGCTGCTAGTTAGTTGCTGTGATGAGATTCAAATATAGGCTCTATCTTCTCCCTCCTTCTCAGCAGCCAGACATGCCCCTTTGTTCCTTCCAAGTCCCCATACCTAATCAATGGTAGGGCCATCATGATAAAGAACATTTGCCTGTCCACTCTCCCTTTCTGATTGGAAAAATCCCTCAACTCCATTGAGTTTATCTGAAAACAAAGACCAGTTCTCAAAGAAATCAGAAAAGTCCAAATCATCATTTCCACCGTCCTATTTTCAACAAAAACATGAAGGGTGTATCACCCAATCAGACACCAGTCTATGAATCTGCACTTAGTTCTGCAGTGATCTGTGATGGTGGAAAATTCATTCTAGCACCAAACACAATGGCCAGGGGAACAACCAGGTGAAGTATAGTGGTTGCACTGCCACTGTGCATAGTGGCAGGCAGGGTCCAATGTCACATGGCAGTAGTGTGGTAAGCAGCAATGCCAAGCCTAGCTGGTCAATGTGGACTGAGGTGCTATAAAAAAAGGCAATTTCATTTTCTCAGTGATATAACATAAGTTCTTTGCTGCTCCTACACCACAGTCTAATGTGAGGCATTGGTGGGGATTAGGGCTCAACCAACTCCTTGAGGGACCCAGGTTCCTTCCATCTAATGATTCAGCCACTCCCTGCATATAAGTTTGCTAGGGCTGTCTGAACAAAGTCCCACAAACTGTGTGGCTTAAACAGTAGAAGTGTATTTCCTCCCTGATCGGATCAAAGTTCAAGATCAAGGTGTTCATAGGATTGATCATTTCTTTTTTTAATTTACATTTTACATTTTAATATGTTCATTTTAGATATACATGACAGTAGAGTGTATTTTGACATTTTATACATGCATGGAGCATAAATTCCCATTCTTGTGGTTATATATAATGTGCAGTTACCTTGGTCATGTATTCATATATGAACAGAGGAAAGTTATGTCCCATACATTCTACTATCTCTCCTATTCCCATCCTCCCTCCCTTTCCTTCATTCCCCTTTGTCTAATCCACTGAACTTCATTCTTCCCTCCCAGCCCCTTATTATGTTCAGAGAGAACATTCAGCTTTTGGTTTTTACAAGCTTTTCAATGAAATAGTATTGATTATTTCTTTTTTTTTTTTTTTTTTTTTTTTCAGTTTCCAAAAGGTTATTTTATCAGATTGTTTAAACATTAAATTTATCCTCATTTGCAATCCAAAATAGTTACCTGAAGTAGTCTACTGTCTGTGTGTGTGTGTGTGTATTTACTTTTATTGGTTATTTGTCTTCTAAACTCTTTGGCACAATTTTTTGGGGGCGTTCAGACTGCCACAATACAAGTCAGGAGAGAGCTTTTCTTTTGTGCTGCCAATTTCAAGTATTTAAATTTTGGTTTGGGTTGTGGCATTTTTGTCTTTGAAGTCTGCATTCTTTATTTGTAACAATTGTACTTTTATTTTTCTATATCCTCTAACTCCAGAGTTTTATTTTTCTCCCCCCTCCCCCCACTTCTACATTCACAGTTGAACCATATTATTAGGAAAGGCGCCTTGATGAAAAGATCAGGATAGGACCTCTGACCATTCGTCAGTGTTTTCCCTAAAATTAAAAAACAAAAACAAAAACAAAAAAAAACCAACAAAACAAAACCTGAAGAGCGTCTTTCCTTTTTTTTTTCCTTTTTTCTTTTTTACATGTCTTGTGCTGCATCAGTAGACAGAACTTCGGTTAGTTTTATGAAATGCAACATCTAACCCCTTGTTTTTCGGGAAAAAGAAACTGCAATGACTTGAAGTTGAGAATGTGGATACCGCCTCACTCACACACACTCATTCTCAGACTGTAAAAATCCCTCACCCTCCTTCCAGCCTGCACGTGTACAGTACCATGTGGCAAAGGTACAGCGAAGGTGGGCTTGAGACCCAGGCTCCATCTTTCTCCTCAGTAGCAAAGGCCAGGCTGCCTTTTACAACAAAGCACCACAGCTGAACCCAGTCCCTCCTCCTCTCCCAAACCAGTCATTCCACTCGGCACTGCCAAAAGACAGAAAAGCTAGTTCTAGCCTCCCCTGGGAAGAGACAGCTTTTTTTGTAAGCAAGTAAATCCATCGTTTCTCTTTTCCAAGATGGCTGATGTTATGGTTTTCTACGAAGTCAGTGCTTACTTAGCTCACTAAGTAAGCTATTACTTACTTAGTAATATTGTGATATTGCCCTTGCTATTGGTGGAGAGTTTAAGAAATACCTAGAGGTTGTATTGAATACTCTTCAGCAGGCCTCCCAAGCCCAGGTGGACAAGTCTGACTATGACATGGTGGATTATCTGAATGAACTAAGAGAAGGCTGCTTGGAAGCCTATACTGGAATCGTCCAGGGATTAAAGGGAGATCAGGAGAATGTACACCCGGATGTGATGCTGGTACAACCCAGAGTAGAATTTATTCTGTCTTTCATTGACCACATTGCTGGGGATGAGGATCATACAGATGGAGTAGTAGCCTGTGCTGCTGGACTGATAGGGGACTTATGTACAGCATTTGGGAAGGATGTACTGAAATTAATAGAAGCTAGGCCAATGATCCATGAACTGTTAACTGAAGCACGGAGATCGAAGACTAACAAAGCAAAAACCCTTGCTACATGGGCCACAAAAGAACTGAGAAAACTGAAGAACCAAGCTTGATCTGTTACCATTGGGATGATAACCTGAGACCCCCACTGAAAATCTCCAATCTTTTGAAAAACCCGGAAGTGAGGAGTGTGCACGGATGCTGAATGTTTGGGAATGAGAGGATGAGTGAGTGAGGCTTGAAAACACACCACATTGAAAATCCTGCCACAGCAGCAGCCGCAGCCGCCAACAGCAGCGCTGTTAGTGAGCTAAGTATTGATTATTTCTGATGCCTGTCTCCTCAACTTGTCAAAGGCCAGTTTCTTTTACATAGTCTTCCATCTATCTATGTATATGTCCCAATCTCCTCTTCTTATAAGAACAACTGCCCATTTGTCTTAGGGCCTACCCTAAAGACCTACTTTAATTTAATCATTTCTTTAAAGACCCCATCTCGAAATACAGTCGCATCCTAAGGTATGGAGGGTTAGGACTTGAACATGAATTTTAGGTAGCACAACTCAGCCCGTAGGACCATGGGAACACAAAGTCCTCCACTGAGTCTCCTCTCTCAGGCTGATAGATGAGAGAAAGAGGAGAGCGGTGGACGACCATGGACAAAGTCTAGGAGTCCCAGTGAGAAGCACCTCGCATGGCTTCTTCTCACATTCTGTTGACTAGAACTCAGTCACAAGGCTCCACATAACTTCAGGAAAAGAGGAGCCTGATAGGAACAGAGCAGTGTTTTCCGATCCCTGCCTCTGCCACACAGAGACACAGATGCAGGCCCCATGGTAACCATGGTGTGCTCTTCAGGGAGATTCTAGCTGCCTGATTTTCTTTTTCCAGAATGGCAAGTTCTTCAGCGTTTTCAAAATATTCTTTCAAAGAATTTGAAGGAAGAATTTTCCAGAGGCTACAAAATTGGTTTTTAGGCCCATCAAGGAATACAAAAGACACCAAGAACTCAAGAGTCTGAACAGTGCCACCAACAACTGAGGCCAAAGGGCAGAGAAGAGTAGAATGAGCTCTACTCTCCTAAGCCAGCAAGCTAATGCACAGGCTCCCTGCTGCGGGCTCACCAGTGCCTGCGGTGTTCATATGCTGAGGTCCTAATCCTCAGTTTCTCAGAGTGTGACTGTATTTGAAGACAGGACTTTTAACGAGGTGACTAAGTTAAGTTAAGGTGAGTAAGTTGGACTCCCATCTGACTGGCATTCTTATTAGAATAATTTTGGACGTGCGAGGGTAGCAGGATGCAGGCACCCAAGGAAGCCACTGAGAAGAGACAGTGAGAAGGCAGTCACCCACAAGCTCAGTCCAGAGGTCTCCAAAGAAACGAAACCTGTAACTGCTTGATTTTCAGCTTGGAGGCTCCAGGAATGTGAGGGGAAAATCTATCCGTTGATTAAGCCCATTTATCTGTGGTACTTTGTCCTAGGGAAGGAAGGCGCTCTCTGGCGTGGCCTATTTGGTGTTGGTATGACAAAAATCCGTAAAGCTGCACGCTTGATAAAGAAAAGAAATTTATTTAGCTCACAGTGTTGGAGGCTCAAGAGCGAGGTGCAGGTGTCTGCTTGGCTCTGATGGGAGCCTCATGGCAGGTGGCATCACAATTGCAGAAGAGTACGTGGAAGTGAGAGTCACAGGAGACGCCAGGCCTGCCTGTGAGCCATTCTCATGGAAACTAACACAGTTCACATGAGCTGACCAACTCCAGCAAGACAGCATCAACACATTCATGAGGTAGAACCCCGGGACCCAATCACCTTCCCCTGGGAGGCCGAGGGGTCTGAGGTCAGAATCTGGTTCAACTCTCGCCACCGCTTCAGAAATCCTTCCTCCTCCCACATCTCTGCACCTTTTCTTCCCTGCATGTGTGTTGCTATGTACAAACTCTTCTTTATATAAGGACACTAGTCATTTTGGTGTAGGGCCCATACTTATGACCTAATTTTGACTTGATTGCCTAGGTACAGACCCAATACTCAAAGGAGGTCGAACAAGGTCACATTCTGAGATACCTGGGGTTAGAACTTAAGCATGTGAATTTACAGAGGTGACACAGTTCAACCCATAACACCGTATTTTTGCTTTTTTTTTTTTTTTGTACTATGAATTGAACCCATAGATGCTTTTTCACTGAAGTACATCCAGTCCTTTTTTTTTTTTTTTTTTTTTTTATTTTGAAACAGGGTCATAATAAGTGACCCAGGCTGGCCTTGAACTTATGACCCTCCTGCCACAGCCTCCCAAGTCGCTGGAGTTACAGGCAGTGCACCCAGTTTGTTTTTCCTTGTTTCCTGATGATTCCCATGAACACTTTTCTTCATTTTTTTCATGATACAGCTTTACACCATCTTCTTAGTAAATTTTTTTTAACAATCTTAGCATCCTGTATCTCCAATTAAATATACTTTCCTCTTTCAAATGTCCATTATATTTAGCTCTTTTTCCCTGACACTCATCCCCTACCTTATGCTATAAGCTGTGTATACTTTCCTTCTTCCCTTAGTGGACAGTGGATGACTTCTGGATTCTCTAATTCTGACCTTATCCACTGCCAAATGCTGGTCTTTAGAATGAATAGGAAAATGTGTGTGTAACTGGCTCTTTATTTGGCCAACAATTGAAGCAGTAGTCTAAATGGAAACAGTTATAATTAATTTGTATTGGTGTCTTTAGTTCTGGAAAAGTCGCATGATATTAAGTGAGTGAATGATCTTTCTAACTCTGCGAGGGAGAAGGGAGGGAAATAACTGGTAGAGGAGGTTGACCAAGCTGCGTGCTGGCCCTGAGTCCTGCAGGCCTGTCATGGCCGTGTCCCTCTGCACTGCAGAGTGGCACTAAGTCCTAGGCTCACCTCTGAGAAGAGCTGGGAGGGCGAACACCTCAGGAGGCGAAGGGCTGGCCTTCACCGCAGGCTCCTTTGAGGTTCACATCGCCATGTACAGAAGGCAGAATAAAAGGAGCAGGGCTGACTTGGGGTGGGTACAGGAAGCCCACCGGGAGTGTTAGCAAGAAAGAAGAGAAAGCTAGGAAGAAACCCTTCCATTAACAGCAGGACAATTCAAGCAAGGGCAAAACCTCAGTTTGCTGGGCCTGTGTGGGTACTGACCTTCATGCTCTCCCTGTGGTTCTGCCAGGGTGGGGAAGAAGCAGAGGCTCTGAGCAGTATTTCAGAAGAGGCTTTATTATACTTAGTAAGGCACAGGACTCAGGGGATGAGGGCTCTCGAAGAGACAGTTGGCGGTGCTCACGGGTCCTGAGAGAAGGGGCCACACCACAGTTGGTGGGGGGAGGGCACATGGGAAGCACTAGGGTCAGTGAGGAGGAAGGGGAAGAGTCTGTGGGAAACAGCCCTTGGGGGGTTTCTACAGAAGCACCAGGTCAGGCAGGACGTAGGACTGGCTGGTTAGGGTGAGTTTGATGAGCCCTGGGACATGAGCGGTCAAGGTCCGCGGAGGAGGCAGGGAGGGTGTGCCTTGTAAGTTGGTTGGATGGAAAGGTAAGTTTTACTACCTCTTGGAACTAATGGATTCTGAGAGGGGCTGTTTTCCAGAGTCACCAAGGCCCAGATGTGAAAGCATAAAAGTACAGGAAATCAAAGACTCGGTTAGCACAAGCAGGCTGGTCCCCCAGCACCCCGTTTTTCCATTAGAGCCCCTGAAATACGCATGCCATTAACCTGCACTGTTTCCCCTCACCCTCACAATTAGCATGCAAGGCAGGTATTCCCAGTCCCCTTTTACGCTAAAGAAATGCAAGACTTGCACAGGTCAAACATTCCCCCAAGTTCATACAGCCAAAGTTGTAAGCAGCTTAATTCATTTCTTCAGGACGATGGATAATTTGTTTTCACCTACAATTTTATGCCTGTGCTGTTTGCTTATGATTTCCAGGGTCTTTTAATATCAGACCTGTGCAAAAATATATGGGAATCATGCTTTGTGTGACAGATGAGAAGAAGTAGCTTCTGTATGGCTACCCTGAGCTCCTGGGCTACTCTAACAGAGTTAATAGGACTCAGGTCTACAGAGCTTACATCACACGTTCTTCATTTATTTTTATTTTGTTTCATTATTTTTGATAAATTGTTCACTCAAAGATTCTATAAGTTCAAGTCCAAGATTACATAGCCCACTTAGACCTCAGTATGCACGGCACATGATGCTGTAAGCACATGTGGGAGGTACTCACCTTTGAAGCCAGGAATCAGATAGAGAAGAAAGGCTGATTCTCACAATAATGTTGTGTGTGTGTGTGTGTGTGTGTGTGTGTGTGTGTGTGTGTGTGTGGTCTGGGGAGTGGCCTATCACTGAGTCATATTCCTAGCTTTTTTAAAATTTCTTTTTAATTTTGAGAAAGCATCTTGCTAAGTTGCCAAGTTTGACCTTGAAGTTGCTATCCTCCTGCCTCGGTCTCCCAAGTTGCTGGGATTACAGGCATGTGTGAACATGCAGAACCTATAATAACTTTCGAAGGCACTTCCCCTGTGACTTGATGGTCTCCCAGAAGTAATGGCAATGGTCCGCAGCATCTGCAATACTGCCACTCTGGGACCAAGTCTTCACATATGAACCTTTGAGGGACATATGCAAACCATCATACTGTGTGACCTCAGCAGTGTGGCCTTTATTTGAAGCAGCTATCAAATTTACATCATGTTTTCCAGGACTGATTTGAGAATTAAATGAGTGTGTGGATGTCAGGAGTCTATTTCAGTGCCTGTGACAGATCAAAAACTAAGAACTTTAGGGGTTGATAATGATGTATATTGGGGGTGGTCTACTGAAGGTCAACAGTAATATTTTTCATTTCTTTTTTTATATTTAACTTTGATTTTAAAGTGAGAAGATTTAAGTCTCCATTGCTATCTTCCTAGACAAAGCATTTCCAGTTTTGTTCAGTATTATCATGAATTTTAGAGCCAACCTTTGGTTTGACCTCTTCATATTATACAAGAAGAAGGTGAAAAGCAGGGTTCAAAGGTCATTTAGTTACCACTGAGAGTGAGGAGCTAACACAAAGATGTAAATATTGGTTCCATAGAGTCAGGCAAAGCTTTGACAGAGCGTGAACTCTGAAAGCTGGTGAGTCCCAGAGTGGTTCCATCAGGAAAGCACCAGGGAGGTAAAAGGAGCAAAATGTGAGCCTGTGTCCTGGTCACTTACCTTACAGTGACTTGGAGAATTGCTCTTCCAAGGAAGGGAACTGCATCAGAGCCTGTCTTTGCAGTGTGTGTGGGGGGATTCATGGTAACAGCACTGGTATTACAACCCCTGGGGAAAAATTTCTGAATCCTTCATGTCTGACCTTTGCAGGATTGTGGCTAAAGCAACCCTCTGTAGTGTCCAAAGAAGGAAGAATTCCTCTGCTGGCTCTGTGGTTGGCCAGAAACTGGGAGCGGCAGCTTCACACAGCTTAAGCAAACTCTTCCTTAGGGACCCTTGAATGTTGAAACACGCACAATGCAAACTTTGCTTCTTAGGACCAAAGTCCATATTGGTCGGTCCCATCTTCCCTTGTCAAACTGTATTATATAGATATAAGAAACAAAACTCCAGGTTTCTATAGCCTAACAAAGTATCAAATGGTACTATATAGGATGAGCAATGAAATCATTAGCATGAACTCCAATCAAGATCTGATTCTTTCAGAAAAGGGACTTTGAAAAATGTTCCTTTTTTTTTTTTCCTCTCACAGTAACAAGGAACCCAAAGGAATTCAAAGTAAAATGGGGAAGATGGGAAAAGGTATGAGAGATTATCATGATGAGCCCTTGTCTGGAAGGCACATTGGCTTGTCCTGGGTGAAAGACTCATGGACTCAGAGGGCTTGACTGCCACACTGGTTCTCTGAAGCGACTGATGTGCAGTTGCTGTGACTATTTTCTGTCTTTCTCAATTCCTTGTAAAGTCTCGAAACAAGCAAATAAAACACCATAATCGCTCACCATGTCCATGTGGATTCCGTGGTTTAGGTACTGCCTGACCCCATATCCTCCCATCCACACCTACCCTGGCCACAGCTTTCACACCTTGACACCTCTAGCTCATTCCTGTTGCTATTCAACCTCCATGTTTCAATTCACGCCCTCCAAGAGCCCCTCTCTGAACCACTGAACTGTGTCCCATGTTCATGAGTATGAGGAGGTTCCAACCAGAGCCACAGAATCAGATATACTTGCATGTATACAAACCCAAACATTTATATGCATACATGTGCATGTGTATGTGTCTAGAGCGTGTGTCTATACCTCTGTGCGTTCATGTGTGTGTGTGTGTGTGTGTGTGTGTAGAACTGTTACAAGGGATTGATTTATGCAATTATGTGCCTTAAACCAGGCTGAAGGCAGTCAGGAAGGGAAGGATCCGGGGGAAGGAAGGCAACTTAAGGCCCAGATGATGCTTGGACTATGTGATTATCAAGAGGTGTTCTAAAGTCTCATTTTAAAG
Source organism: Sciurus vulgaris (assembly GCF_902686455.1). Classification (NCBI taxonomy): domain Eukaryota; kingdom Metazoa; phylum Chordata; class Mammalia; order Rodentia; family Sciuridae; genus Sciurus; species Sciurus vulgaris. Next base: position 136,471,313 of record NC_136469.1, read on the forward strand.
TTACATCCACAAAGAACAACCTCTCTAATCTCTCTTTTGACTTATTAAATTCAACTAGTTTGGAACTTTATGTTACATTGGTAAAATCTCTTTACAAAAGCACTTAGACTCATGTTTGAGTAATTGAAAAAAGTTGTATGTAGCTACGGATGGCTGCAGGCTCCCTTCCTTCTCTTTAATCTCTTTTTGTCCCTCAGCTCCTAATCTTTTTTGTTTGTTTGTTTTTAGATATACATGACAGTAGGATGCATTTTGACATATCATACCCACATGGAGTGCAACACATTCAAATTTGGATCCCACTCTTGCTGTACATGATGTGGAGTTACACTGTCGTGTATTCATATATGAGCATAGAAAAGTGATGTCTGATCATTCTATTGTCTTTCCTATTCCCATCCCCCTCCATTCCCTTCATTCTCTTTTGTCAAATCCAATGAAATTCTATACTTCCCCTCCCTACACTCCTTTGCTATGGGTTAGCATCCACATATCAGAGAGATCAATTGACCTTTGTTTTTTTATGACCGACTTATTTCCATTAGCCTGATGGTCTCCAGTTCTATCCATTTACCTGCAAATGCCATCATTTCATTCTTCTTTATGACTGAGTAATATTCCATTGTGTATATATACCACCTTTTCTTTGTCCACTCATCTGTTGAAGGGAACTTAGTTTGGTTCCATAACTTGGCTATTGTGAATTGAACTGCTATAAACATTGATGTGGCTGCATCACTGTAGCATGCTGATTTTAAGTTTTTTGGGTATAAATTAAGGAGTGGGATAACTGGGTCAAATAGTGGTTCAATTCCAAGTTTTCTGATGAATCTCCATACTGCTTTCCAGAATGGTTGCACCAATTTGCAGCCCCACCAGCAATGTACAAATGAATCTTTTCCCCACGTCCTTGCCAACATTTATTGTTACTTATATTTTTGATCATTGCCATTCTGACTGGAGTGAAATGGAGTCTCAGTGCTGTTTTAGTTTGCATTTCTCTAATTGCTAGAGATGTTGAACATGTTTTCATGTATTTTTTGACCCTTTGTATTTCTTCTTCTGTGACCATCTCTTGAGAATAGTCCTGTAGCATGACCTCCTTGGAGACCACATATTGGAAGTGTAATTCTGGGAAATGTAGTACCACCTAGCCACACTGATCCTTCACAGAATTATTGTTTTTAGTCCTTTGCTTTATTGCTCTTGTCACAAAATCAAATAACTCTGCACTTCTGCTGACCTTCCCCAGGAATCTGTATGCTCCCTGAGGGAGATCCTGGAGCTTAAGATCCCCCATCACCAGCCTCATGCCTGCACAGAAAAGGAGTCGCAAATATCTGATGGGTGAATGAGTGAATTAACGTGATTATGTGAGTGTTGCTTGCAACTCTTTTTTGAATTTAAGATCTTTGTCATGGGAACCTTGGAGATACACCCTGTGATGAGGGAAATGTTCTCCAAATGACCAGTGGACACATAAAACTTAAACCATGTTCATTTTAGCTAATTCCTTTTTCATCTCTTCTTCCAGATCAGCACAATTCTTTTAAGCTAGCAAGAGTCAAAATGGATCCAATAACTAATCAATTTGACCAATGTTGACGGAGCATTCCATTCATGCTCAGGAGATACACTAGAAACCTGTGACACAAAGAGGATGTGAAATAAGGGCCCTGCTCTTAAGAGGCTCACAACACAGAGAGAACAGGCGGGCAGGTTGGCTCGCTCACTAAAAGCTTCAGAAACATACGGAATGTCCCTTCACGATATGATAAAGGGAGGATGAAGTTATGGATTTTCTTTGCCAATGAATCAGCGAGAGTGGTAAAAAAATGACATTGTAAAATGCTTCACTTGGGCTGGGGTTGTGGCTCAGTGGTAGAGCGCTTGCCTCACATGTGTGAGGTACTGGGTTCAATTCTCAGCACCGCATATAAATAAATGAATAAAATGAAGGCTCATCAACAAATAAGACAGTAATTTTAACAAATGCTTCACTCTAGTCAGGCACGTTGGTACGTACCTGTAATCCCAGTGACTCAGGAGGCTGAGGTAGAAGGATTCCAAGTTCAAAACCAGCCTCAGCAACTTAGCAAGGCCCTAAGCAACTTAGACTCTGTCTCAAAATAAAAAAATAAAAAGGGGATGCATTTCCGTGGTTAAGCACCTATGGGTTCAGTCCCCAGAACCGGGGGGGGGGGGGGGGGGGGGGGGGGGACGACACACAGTTTTACACTAATTTGGTGCATGTGGTGCCGAAGGTGTTGACAGTAGACCAAGTAGCTTAAATAAAGTCACAGAGCATTGGAGAGTTGGGGAAGAAACATTTCACTAAAGTTTATTATTAAGGACTGTGTTGAGAAAGGCCATAGGTAGGGTACATATGAGGAACTGAGATGGGTTGGAAAAGACAGAGCCCACTCAAACCTTTCCCCCACTCTTTCTTGGATCCCCTTGGACTCCCAACTACGTCTGTATGACTTTTCTTGAATGATTTGAGGATGTCACACATTCAGTCTACCACCCAATTACTCCCTGTGCACAGGAAGTTACTCTTTCTCACATGCTACAGGATCTGTTTCCTAAGTGCCTGCGATCAGGTCAGGAAGATGGACTTATTTTTTTTTTAAAGAAATGAATTTAAAAAGTTCTAAATTAATGAATAAATATTTACCAACTGTGTTTTGAGGCAATCAGAATAACTCTAATTACTGGAACATCTCTTGTCATCCTAATCAGAAGCCTTTGGTTAACCTTGAGGTTCTCAGCCTGATGTGTTGGTGTTGTGGGTTGGATGCATGCTGGTCACAGTGACTTCTCTGTGCATCATAAGATGCTTATCAGCATAGATTGCTTCTACTCCCTATGTCACTCCCACCCTCCTCCCCAAATTTTTAAAACCAAAATTGTCTCCTGATTAAATATCCCCTGTGGGGCAAATTACCCATAGTTAAAGCCATTAACTATTTTCATATCTTGGCTCAAATATTTTATATGTACCAATGGTCTCTTATTTTTTTAGTGCTTTTAATTTTTTCTAATGGGTCATACATCACAGTAGAATGCATTTTCACACATTGTAACAAATGGAGCACACAATAGTCTCTTCTTAAAAATTCATTTATATAAAGAGTTTCTAATACTTTCCCACAGGCATAGATGATATTAATTAAAGGCTACTTGCAAGATACTCTGTAAAGAAGTTTTTGCTATTAATACCATTTTTAAGGTATAACATTTATAGTCATGAAGTTTAAACATTTTTCCAAAGGGATAGAGCTAGTGGAGTAAGTGAGAATGTAAATTCAAATTACATAACTTCAAAATCTCTTAGAAATTCTGACACACTATTTTGCAATCAGGATTCAGAGCAGAGTGTTGTAGGGATGCCAGGGAATCTCTTAAAATCCAGTCTACCTCACTCAGGTGGGAAAATAGAAACCTCAAGGTGTTCCATGAGTTGCTATTTGAATATTGATCATCGAGAAAATGGGAGGGGAGATCACATCTGCAGGAATGTCTTTGATGGACACCCCAAGCAGGAGGGGTTGAGCTCATCCCTTCTGGAGGACTCTGCATCCGCATCACAACGCCATCCTAGCCACCGACATGTGAGTCAGAGCCTCCTCAGCACAGACATATGTTCACTCCTCTTTTTGGACAGTTTTTCACCCATATAGTAGAAACTCAATCAAAGCTGATTGAATGAATGAACAAATGAATCCCAGATTGATAGAAAGCTGTAAACATGCAGGATGGGAGTGACAAGCAGCTACTGGAAGCCCAAGTGAAAAAGAAAACATGTCAAGTAAACCATTTATAAAGTGTTTTCGATTATCCAGACAGGAAGCCGTTGGGAGCATAATACATGGATTTAAAGCAGCAAATAAAGTAACAAAAATTCACCCCAAATCAATAAAAATTGCCCATCTCCTCTTTTCAGTCTCATAATTCAGGCTCTGGCTGATCCAAACCACCCAACTCAATTTCACTGCTATTTAGGACTATTACTTGCCCTTTTAAATATTCAGGGCACTGCCCCTCCGGAAAGGGCATGAGCACTTTAGCACCGCAAATTGATCCACCAGCACCTCTGTATGTGTTGAAGGAGATTACAAAGCACTGCTCCTGTTTTTTGACAAGTTTCCCAGACTTGGAGCTCGGCAGCTGGAGGCAATCAGGCAACCTTCTCCTTCCCTGCCACTCACAACCCTGGATTTGGAGAACTGCTTCTTTATTCCCAGGATGAATTGCTGACTTGGAAAATTTCCTGATACATGCTTCTTCTTTCAATTTTTATTTTGTCTCAGACAAGGATCTTCAGAATCCTCTTTTGCCAGAGTCACTGGAGCCTAAAGATATGGTTAGTCTTGATGAGTATAGGAAGGGGAAATGATGTGCCCAAGATGCCTCAGGGAGGTAGCTGTAGACTGAGGTTAGCTCAGGAAATGTTGATGGACAGAATGATTCAGATGATCTGAAGAGCCAATGGATCAGATCTTCCACTGGACCTAAATAGAGAGGTGCATTTGAGACCCTGAAGGAGGAGTAGCTGTAGCCAGGTTCAGAAGTACTTGTAGATATTCAAGATGGCTTGAGCTATTCATTCATTCACTTTTAATTCACTTTTAATTCAAAGTGGCAGGAATCATTTATTCATTCATTTCTTCATTCTTCCATGCATCTACCAAATATTATTGTGTGCCTGATATGTTCTGAATAATATGCAAGTAATTAGAGATAAATGATGAGTTAAGCAGACACGGACAAAACATATTAGCAGAAAATAGAGGTTGTATGATACACAATACAATACAATGGAATAAAGTAGCATGTAAATCTATTATTATGTAGTATTGCATGTATTCTTGTTTATCATATCGCATGAAACCTATTAATTTAGTCTGTTCATGCTGCTATAACAATGTAGAATACAATAGGTGACTGAAGCAGCAGGAGCTTATTTCTCACAGTTATGGCAGCTGAGCGATTAAGATCAGCGTACCAGCATGGTTAGGTTCTAGTGAGAGCTTCTGTTAACAAATGACTTCTTGCTGTGTCCTTGCATGAGAGAGAGAGAGAGAGAGAGAGAGAGAGAGAGAGAGAGAGAGAGAGAGAGAGAGAGAGAGAGAGGAAGAAGAAGAAGAAGAGGAGGAGGAGGAGGAGGAGGAGGAGGAGGAGGAGGAGGAGTTTACCACAGGGGTTCGTGTAATGGGGAGTGAAGGACGCAGTGTCAATAACCACCCAGACACCGGGAGCCAGGTAAGAGCAGGGAGAGCTGCTGACTCATTTATTGTGGAAACAGCACACTCTTATTTGGTTCCTATCCAATCAGCACGTCAATCAGTGTGTCACACCACTAGAAACCACCAATCATTTAGTCTTCTAAAACCACCAATCATTTGATGGTTTTGTATTTTGCACCAATGGGGATATATGAGTCCACAGAGGAGGAGGGGAGAAGAGGAGAGAGCACATACAAGCTCTTTGGTGTCTCTTCTTATAAGGAAACCAATCCTCTTCACCCTGAGTAACACATTGGAGGTTAGAGCTTTAACATGAATTTAGGAGGCATACAATTCAGTCCACAGCATATATAACTGGACATATAATATAACATGAAAAGATATAGAAAATGGAGAATAAGAATGGCAAGGGAAAAGTCTAAAGAAGGGTCCTTGCAGGAAGCATCCTTTAAAGCTCAATGTATTCTTCAGTTCAGTGGACAAATAGAAGCCAGAAACTAGAGAAACGTGCAAAAAGTTCCTGAAAAAACATAGGACTGGATAAGGAAGCAAGCAGAAATGCAAAGTCCAGCCACCGAGCTCATGTGGACTACAGCATCAGGCAGAACTCGGGCATTTGCTGGTAATGACCATGGACAAAACATTCCAATTTTGAGTGTCCATCTCCCAAGCTACAAAATGGAAAGAATAAGAATAGCCGCGGACAGTTGTGGAAGTTGTGTGGGGTACTTGACCTAAAGAGCTAAGGACTGAAGCTGTCATATTATACGTACTTGGAGCCATTATTATTGAAATACGGGAAATTTTACATCACACATCTTTCCAGAGCCACCACCCTGGTCCAACTCACCAATTCCCCCTGTGACCTTGGGCCAATGATCTAAACTCTCTGTGCCTCAGTGTCCTAATCTGTGAAATAGGTCTGACAATGGTGCTTATTTCATAGAGGTGCTGTGAGCACTTGCACATGAAAACATTAAGTACTTTAAAGGAAGCCTAGAGCCCAACACATGGTGCGTGCTGAGAAGTGGCGGCTTTTATTGACATCTCCTGTCTGGATTTTCACGGTGGCCTCCCCCTTATCTGCTCCAACCTTCCTCCTCTTATCCCTTCACATGTCAGCTGGAGGAATGTTGAATAAGTGAGGGATACTACTTATTTCCTGCTCAACCACTCTCCAATAAATTAGGATCTCATTCAGGTGGAAAGCAGTCTTCCCATCGACCTGGGCCTGCTTGGCATCCTGACCTCATTCTCTGCCATTCTGGTCTTGTTCTCCTGCCTCTACACCCTGGTTGCCTGCTCTTTCTCTCTCCATGCACAGCATCCTGCACACCTATCTCTGAACTTGCAGTCTCGCTGCTTCTCACAGTGCTTTTGCATGAGGAATGCGCTGCGTCCTAATCCTGCTTTGGTCTCTGTTTAAATATTACAGGAGCCAGAAGACTTTCCCAGACTAATTAGACTAAATAACACACCCCACCCTAGCACAGCCTCTAACCCTGCCTCCGTTAGGATTTATACTGAAAATTGGCTACTATCTCCAACAAATATAGATTTGATGAGTTCACCACTGTGTCCTCGGCAGCAGGAATTGTGTTAGGCACATGGTAGGAGTTCCATTGATACTTGTTCAGTAATAAATGAATAAGAGAGATTTTGTTGGGGCTGAGATGCTCAGTATGCTTCCGATTATCATTGACCATATGGATGGAGGTGGGCATGGCCCCAGGGGCTGGAATGCATGCTGACTCTGAGCTGGAGTGAAGGACTCATGGGCACAGAGCCTTTGACCACTAGCCTAGTGCCTTTTCTAGAACCATCCTGGGAAATCTAACAGAATAATTCACAGAGGCAGAGGGCAAGTAATCTGCATTGTTTAGCAATTTAAGCTTACCTTAATGACCCAGTAAATCACCATGAAAATCTAAATGTCTCTAAAATATGGTGATTCTGAGAAACTGCTGACTCCAGCAGTCTCCAGAGGCATGTTATTAGTGATCAGTTTAAAATAGGTTCTTTGTAGGCACTTTTATGTTCCACTCAGGTCAGGGTGCAAGGGAACAAGGTATATTTCTTCTGCCTTTCATGAAGCAGAGTGTAATCCATTCACAGGCAAGTCAGGGCTGTAAATAAATCTTTGTCTGTGTGTGTGTGTGTGTGTGTGTGTGTGTGAGAGAGAGAGAGAGACAGAGAGAGAGAGACTGCAAATAAACATTGGTGGTATTTTTTTAAGCAGAAACTTCCGTCAAGGGAAATCATGAAGCAATGTTGTTTTTTTAATATACATATCAAATATAAAACAGGCAGTCTTCCAACAACTTTTTTCCCTTACTTCCTTACTCCAAGGGTTCATGTTGAATTTCATCCTGAGTTCAGCCACTAAACTACCCAACCAGACCCTGTGAATCCATACCCTTCACATTGGGTAAGAAAAGAGCTTCGATGCTGGACCCCATACTTGTAAACATTAAAAATAAATTTATTCAAATACTACAATGCCTTCACCAGGCATGGTGGTGCACAGCTGTAATCCCAGTCATTTAGAAGGCTGACGTAGGAGGATCACGAGTTCAAAGTCAGCCTCAGCAATGTAGTGAGGCCCTAAGCAACCTAGTGAGGCCCTGTATCAAAATAAAATTTAGAAAAGGACTGGAATGTGACTCAGTGGTTCAGTGCTCCTGAGTTCAATCCCTGGTACCAAAGAAGTAAATAAGTAAATAACAAAATAAAATAAAAGGCTACACCAACACGTTTGCCTCCTGGCCTCTGCGCTCAGCTCTGATGCAGATGACTACTGATCCTGAACTTCTACTCTGCGTGCTCAAGCTACAGGGAAATGCTTCTCCCCATCTCTTGTTCTATGTCTTTGAAACAGAAGGTCAGTGCCTCTAAATGCTGTGAGGGTATCCAGATGCCTCACTGCCAAGGTCACTGGAGCAGGAGACCCCTCAGCAAGACAAAAGAGAAACTAACTTGTGAACCTCCTTCACAGGCAGTGCACATACAACAGATCTGAGGGCACGGTGGGCAAAGTGCCCATGAACTTGCTTGTCTTCAGGGTCATCTCACAGCGCCAGGAAGACAGGAGTCCTGAGTCCCGGAAGACAGTTCCGCAGGGCTGCTAAGAAACTTTTTCCCATATCAAACTATTCATTTTGCTCTTCAGGTTTTCTCTGTTTGTACTCTACATGAAAGAGGCAAGAAGCAAGATACTGATCCTTTACCTTTGTAACTGGTGAACGTTGCATGGTACAAGAGTGAAGGATACCACCTCTAAAAACACACTGGAGTAGGATTTCATCAAGTTCATGAACACATTCAGCCTTATTACAATAATTTAAATTTAGTTGTTATTTGATTGAGATAATTGTAATTTGAAGTTTTAACTATAAGATATTTGAGTATTATAGAAGAAAATGTTGAAAAATAAACAATATTATTTTCACAATTTAATTTACATATTTAAAAATATATTAAAAATTCATAAAATGAATCCAAATATATGTTATGCTTCATTCTTTTGAATCATTTAATATGAGTACAATCTGATAGAATCCAAAAGAATGAAAATTTAGATCAAGGAAGAAAAATGCTGAAAAGACAAAAAAAAAAGATATTTTCAAAATGAAATGTATTTAAAACTAGAAATAGAAAGGTTGAATAGACTTTATTGGCAGGAATCACATAAAATTAATTATTATATTGCAAATTCTTGATGTAAAAAAGACTTTTTAATCAAAACAATGAAAACTAGCAAGGAAGTTATTCTCCTCAAATTTATAATCTGAAGAAATCAGATGAAATCAATGTGACTTCATGCTACTTCCTGAACTAGGATATAATTACTGATCAAAAGGACAGACTCCTTTGGCCTCCAATCTTGCCCTAGATCTGGTCCCGGAGAGTTAGCCTTCCCCAGGATGAGCTACAGAACAGAGTGCTAAAGCCTCAGCTTTCACCTGGCTCACTGTCCCTCACACAGATCCACCAGCCTCCTTTTGCACAGTGGTTATTCCAGGGAGAAGACAGAACACCACAGGAATGACAGCATGGGGAGCTGCCGGTTTCAGGGCTGTGATGGTCAGTCTCACCTGACAGTCACTAGCACACACCCTGAGCCTATTCCCTTCACTTCAAAGTTTTTAGCCACACTTGCATTGAGTGTGTGCTATACACAAGGCCTTTGCCAAATGTCTGATACACTTTTTGGGTGCACAAATGACTCTATGATGGAGTTATTTCCTGCAAAGATGAGGAAAACAGAAGTTTGGTCCCACATAACTAAGGTTAGTAGAATCTGAACTCAAACAGTCTGATTCAGGATGCCAAAAGCAATGAATGTTTTTCCCCATTAAATCAAACTATCTTCAGTATCTGTGCAGGGAGGGGTACCCATCCTCTGTCCCTTCTGGATTATTCTTGAGAAAAGAATCAGGTAGAGCTCTCCTAAAAAAGGTCTTATTTCATTGTAATAAATAGCATGATTTCTATTCTTTACCCAATAGCCTGTAAGCTCCTAGAAGCATGGGCTACATCTTATTCATCTTTATATCCCCATGCCTACAACAGGACTTCTGTATATTAGGAGCTAAAGAAGTTCATTGGTAAATGAATAATGAAAATGAGTAGATTGGGATGCAGCTCAGTGGTAGAGCACTTGCCTGGCACATGCCATGCCCTGAGTGCTCAATCCCCAGCACCACCAAAAAAAAAAAAAAAAAGGAGAAGCAAATTGCTGGGGGCACAATCACACACACTGCAATCCCAGCAGCTCAGGAGACTGAGGCAGGAGTATCACAGGTTCAAGGTCAGCATAGCAACTTAGCAAGGCCCTAAGCAAGTAACTTAATGAGACCCTGTCTCACTAAGAAAAAAGGGCCGGGAATGTGGCTCAGTGGTTAAGCGTCTCTGGGTTCAATTCCTGGATAAAAGGGGAGAGAGAGACAGAGAGACAGAGAGAATGAGAGATAGCAAAAAAAGAAACAGAAAGAAAGGAAGAAAGAAAGAAAGAGAGAGAGAAAGAGAGAGAGAGAGAGAAGGAAGGAAGGAAAGAGAAAGAAAAATTGCTTCTGGGTTACTCAAAAAAAATAACAAGTGAATGAAGACAGGGCAGTGTGTCATTCTTATCTCAAGAGAGTAGTTGCACCTCTCAAAATCTTCAGGCAGGTGATATTATTTGAGGACACCCTAGACTCACCTCTCTGAGCTCCTGCTCTGGAACTTCTTGTAGAAAGGTCTAGAAAGCCAAATTCAGACTACACGTCCCAGCCACATTCTCCAACTGACCTTAATCAACAATCAAGCTGATATTTTGATCCCTATTGACTTCTATGTATGTGTCTTCAATTGTTTCTGTACTCCCAAGAGGGAAGAGGTAGAGAAAAATCCATTTCTTTAGAATCCATCTAAGCAAGCACAGTTGGTTTCAGTCCAGTCTTACCCGGTAGCCTCGTAGCACTGTTGCAGGACAGCCCCACTGTCACTTCATCTGTCTTCCTTTATTCCCCATATTATGATATACTTCCACTTCACCTCCATGACCTTCGCTCTCAGCACTCTGCAGAATGATTCCCACCACACAATTCCATTGTGAATATTTTTATTTGCTTCTTATCACTCTTCACAACCCAAGATACCAAGCCCCTTAGAAACAGGGAGATGGAGACCCGGTCTGTTTCATTCTTCGCTGTATTCCCAGTAGCTAACCCAAGGCCCACTGAATTTAAAGAAAATTAATAAATGAGGAAATTAATAAGTTAATATGCAACTCTAGTACCCAGAACTATCTTAATGATCAGAAAATTTATGCAAAATACTTTAAGAATCTATGCTGAAATTGCAAAATAACACTGAACCAAGAAAGCTCATGTGAGGCTGGTGCTTGACTGGGGAGAGGCTCAGTCTGAGAGCATGAGGGCCAGGATTCCAGAGCCACTCTGCTTCCAGCTTGTGAAGGAAACTGGACAATGTGAGCTCTTCCAGACAATGGTTCTGGCCCAATTTATTGACATCCTTGGATCTTAATAAAAGCATATAATTCTTGACCAAGAAGAGAAAACACAAAGATTTTCACCTGCTATTCCACGGCACGAGGAAGCTGAAAACCAAGGTGAGATGGACTCTTCATCCACACGACGACAGAGGTAGGAGCAGAAAACGGGAGTTCTTGTCCGATGGGTCTGGGTACCTGACATGCTGTCCAAGAAGCTCTCCTGACTCTGGTTAAACACCCCCGTGCCAGGATCTGGGCAGCTGGTGAAGACGGACTGTGGCTCTGAAAGTTCACCATCTAATACAAGGGAGTGTTTAATCCATCTATGATTATAGATAAAACTGGAAAGCCCTTATGATGTGGTAGGTTTGGGACCCAAGATTATGGGAGACAGGAGGAGAGCCTTCTGGGCTGGCCTGGAGAGAAGCGATGCCAGCTTCCTCATTCAGGGTGGTTCCTGAGCTGCGTGTTGATGGTTGAGTCACTACGGTGGATGAGCCTGGTCAGGGGTGGGATGGCGGAAAGCAGCGGTGATTGCAGGGGCAACAGAGGTCATGCAGAAGGAGACCCTTTCTACCTGATTTTTTTCTGCTTCCCAGTTTCTCCAGTTCATTAACATACCTACCTTCCCTGTCCCCTTTATACTCCACACACTTGTCCTCTCAAACGGCCCCACGCCCTGCACACGGCTTCTTCCCAGTCTGTGCATTTGACTTACTTGTAGAATCCCCAAGAAGGCCTGCTCTATCTGTTCCCAGTCAAGAGCAGCTTCTCCCATCATTTCTCTCACGTTGTAATTCACACATTTAACACAAGTTTTAATGGAGCATTTACTTATGTTTAAAGTTTTAATATTCATCTCCATACTGGACTATAAACCTCCAAGCGCAGGGACTATCTCTGACTTGCTCCCCACAGGTATACACAGTGCCTTATGTAGAACTTGACACAAAATCAGTACCCAGCAAACCTTTTGAATGAGTACCTACATTAGTGGATTAACCAATTTTATCATTAATGTTGCCCAACATGTAGTATGAGCAAATAAATTTCAGTTTACATTTGCTAAGTACCTACTATCTGCTAAACACATTCTAAAGGTTTTATAATTTGTGACATCATCACCTTAGTATCCTTATGAGACAGCTACTAATGTGACCCTGCTTTTATGAATGAGGGAATTGAAACACAGAGAGGTCAAAAATTGCCCAAGTTCACACAGTGGCAAATTGCTCAAAATTAAAATGAAATGCTCTAGAGAGAGGGCATTTTTAGCCTAGGTGCCATGCTGCTTCCGATGAATGAATGGTTGAGTGGACAAATGAAAGAAGCCTAAATATCAAATGGCCCAGGGAACTGCTAAAGGTTCAATTTCCTGGAGTAAAGGCCAGCAAGGAGGCCAGGGAATGGGGAGGGGGAGGACAGTGGGAGGGCAGTGAGATAGGGCAATATGAGTTCACCATAAAAAATAAGCCTTGTGAGGATCTGGAAGTCTCCATTGAATATATAAGGGATTCATTTCAGGAGAAATGGGTAAGGGCATGGAAGTAGGGCATAGAGTAATTCTCCAATATTTTTATTGTTAGAAATTTGAATCAATCTTATCTCTTGAGGAAACTACCTAGTTATTTGACTTCATAGTCTTCAAGAAGAAAGGTCTCTGAGACACTGATGAGCCCTCAGAGATCACCAATGACTGATCCCCAGGCTGTAGAGTGGCAGACTGCACCCTGTGCCTTTCTGGGAGAAAGCATGGCAGAAATGAAAGGTAGAATGTGCCATGTGAAGAGCAAATAATTATGATAAATCTACTTTATACTCTTCTAATTGAGGCCCAGGCCTTGAGGAAACCAGAAATAAAATGAACTTAAACATAGCCAAGAAGTGGAGCTAGAGGAATCTCAATGGTAATTAATTTTAATATGGAAGAACTGAGAAAACAAGCAGCTAACTGACCTTGCTAGACCCTTCTCCTGACACATCTAGGGCTTCAGGATCTCTAAGATAAACAGAAGCAGTTAATCCCTTGGTCTCATTCATTTTCAGGAATTTGTCTCCCTTGATCTAAACTGATGATCTGCCTCATTGCCTTCTAAATACACTCTTCTTTGCTCAAGTGAGTTAATGATTCCTTTACGTGGTCTGCCTAACCTACCTCTGTGTCAGCATGTCCTACACTACCAACCCTCAGAAAAACCACCTCCTATTGAAACCTATGTACTAACCAGCCTGAACCCAGGGTCCACAGCACTTTATTCCACACAACACATCACCTTGCTCTAACCCACATCATCTTGTGGGGAGCTCAGGCAGATATGGTCCAGGAAAGACCAAAAAGAAGATTTCAGCTAAATGGGCTTGGCTTTGCTCTGGACTTACAGAAAAAAGGAAGAAGACCCCATAGTTTCCAGATTGTCCTGCCTGGCTCCCTCACAGGAAAGGAAATTAACTGGTTTATTCATAGAATATGTACATAGTTGCCACAAACTTTGCAGATATTACAACAGGAAAGAGACCAGACTCATTCCTGACTTAAAGGAACACACAGGGTAATGGGAGATGGATACATCTGCAGCACATTCACAGTCCTGAAAGGAGGGTGTGTGGTGAGCAGTTCCTACCCTAGTCTGGAAAGCGGGAGAGGGTGTGGGGAGCAGTTTCAGGAACAGAAGCACTTGTGGTGGTTCTGAAATAAAACAAGCAAGCAAAACAAATAGAAAGGGCCAATAAACCAAAAAGCAGTGGCTAGTAGTTGGGTAGCAACAAAGGAAGAGAAAACCTCTAAGCTGAAAGTGAAAGAAGGGTGTGGTGACTCTCCAAGCAGGAAATGGCAGGGTGTAGAAGGTTTGGGTTCAGGAAAAAGAAAACTAACGAGAACTTGAACTCCATACAGAGAGACGTGCTGAAGGAGCTACAGAGTAGGAGAGAGAAGGAAATAGCCCTGACACGACCAACTGGATTGTTACATGGTTTCTTCCAAGTGGAGCATTTGCCAGGAAGTGAGAGGAGAAGTAACAAGGTGAATTGCAATCCCAAGTGTAGAAAGTTTTGAGTGTTTATCATTGCTGCAATGGTTTTGATGAAAACAGAAGAAAAAGTATTCTGAGTCAAGTCTAATTCTTCCACACACTGACTCTGGGAACGTGAGAATTTCCCAGTATCTCTATCTTCTTTGCAAAATGAGGGAATTGAATAGAAGAATTCCATGATTCACATTTATGGAATCATGGATTTGTACCTCAGAAGCAGATTCTCCTTCTCTGTAAGCTAACATTTAGAAATAGTTGATATTTTTGATGACCAGTTCCAAATAACACATGCACATTTTAACCTGAGTGGCATACCTAATCCAGAATCAGACCATCAGTCATAACTACTGCAGTCTTGGGTTGGCACAGGTTCCCCAAAATCCTCACTCTATTAAAGAAAGAAATTGCTCTTTTTGGGTTCTTTTGTAGTGATCATTTTCTTCCTAATGTGAAAAAAAAAAAAAAAAACTATCATAGAGGTTATAAGAACTCATTTTGGTGTTCAAGGGACTGGGAAAGTCTGGCATTCTATTCTGTTGGATGTTGAAAGAGAGTATGTTGACTGAGAAAACATTGACTTCTGTTGCTGTGTGTGAAGGTGTGTGTAAGTGTGTATGCTCCTAGTTCAAGAGACAATAAAAAGATTAAATCTAGAATGGTTTCATTCTCCAAGATAAGGTATTTCACAATGATTATATTTTACAACATTTTCAGGAAATTTTTGATTACTGTGAATAACTAACTATTGATTCATGTTTCTCAGAACTCAACAAGGCAAGGAGAAAAGTCACAGCCAATTGCAAATTCTTGAAAGTGTTCTCAGGCAGCATAGCTTACCACCAAAAGTATTAAGAATTTAAACAAAAAACCAAAGGTTCTGTCCCACCCACTATAAATGAAGTAACTTACTCCTCCAAACTTGGCTTTCCTGGGTATAACTCACTCCTCCTACATCAAATGACATGACTATGTAAAAATCTGTGTGACCCTGGCATTTTCAGTAATAAAGTCCAAGTAGGAAAAAAAAATAATATTAGAATGTTATCTTCCATCCATAATTAAAAGCACTGCAGTGTAACCTTAGCTTTTCTTAAGCCCAATGAGCTCTGATGATCATCAAAAATTAACATTCTAGGAACATATAGAAGAAAATGCAAGTGATCCATTAAGGTTCAATAGATCTGGGTTCAAATTCTAAACTAAGAGGCCTTGAAAAATTGTCTTAATCTATCTGAATGTCACCAGTGAAACAGATTACAAGAAGAGGAATGGAAATTCATTACAGAGCACTTACTATGCATAAACTAACTACATTCTTATTAACTTATATAACAACAACCCTATGATTTTGAATCTATTATCATTCCCCCCGTGATAGAAAGTTAGTTTCATAAAAAAACCCAAATCCAAGTAGGCATTTTTCCTAAGTAAGTATACAGTTAGTTCAAGTATTACATATGTAAGAGAACATTCATGTAACTATCTAGCTAGGTATGATATTTTATTATATATCTATGAATTTGAGTTTAGACTACACTTATAATTTAAAGCCTTTCCTAATTCCCATGCTAGATCACATGCTCATAGTTTTATTTTGGCAAAATTTATGTAGCTATTTTTAATAATACACAAGTACATGGCAAGTCAAGATGGAAGACCAAACTTTAATTTTGACAATAGATACCTCTTATTACAAGCTTTCTCCCATCAGACAAGAGTTCTGCCTCCACTAACAGAATGCAAATATTAATTGGAATCCTTTGTCACTCCGTTGCCTCTATTTTTATATAAACCATTTATTTGGATTTATAAATATTATATGCAAAGCACACAGTTTCATTTTATTAGTGCATATTAACTGTACAGGATAGTGTTTTCATCATAGCATATTTATACATACATCTCTATAACATAATTTGGTTAGTACTACTGCCCAATACTTGTTTCCTCCTCCCTTTCCTGACCCTCTTCTAGCCTAATGGTTTCTCTTCTACTTTATTTACTTTTGTGTATTTTATTGTTTTCATATTTTGTACCAGGGATGCACCCAGGGCACTTAACCACTGAGCCACATCCCCAGCTTCCTCCCCTTTTTAATTTTGAGACAAAAATGTCTATGAATTGAATTAAATAACCCTTGTCAACTCCCACTTGTTTAGTGGTTTAGTGTTTTGTTGCCAAGAGTTGTACAAGATGTTTTATTGAACAAGTCACAATCCAAATCAACCAAGTCTCAAAATTATGTACTATAAACAGCAAATCCAAACACAATTAAGTTGATACAACATGACATTGAACTATATTTTCTGTTTTGGTGAGACAAGTTAGAAGAAGTGCATACTTTATGTGAGAGGATAAAGAGGGTTGAACAAAGGGAAAGGAAGAAGCAGACACGTGGAGAGGTGGAGAGAATTGGTTTAGCAACCAAATGAAGTCATGGGGTTGCTCCATGGAACTGTCCGTGGTCCTGACAACATCTTAACTTTGAGAAATTGGAAACATCCCTCCAACTTTCTCCCAGAATTTCCTCACAAGGTAAGGGAAGAAATCATAACTGGTAGTAGAAGCTACTGGCCATATTTATACAACTCTCAGAAATTTGTAGAAACTTAAATTTAAAAAAATGTTTAAAAATAATTACCTGAGCATCATTACTAAGAAATTTGAAGTTGCCAAGAAAGAAACCACTAAATGTCTTTATTGAAATTTAAAAATAAGAACAGAATAATAAATATGCAAGTCAAGGAAATAACATTTGTGTTAGTGTTGGCATAAGTCAACTTTCTATGATGATAATGCTGAAGTTATATCAACAGGGGTAACAGGTTTCCCTTTCTAAAATTTCTATTCTAATCTTTATAAGTTTGCATTTTTCTATCTCACTGAATAATAAGTTAAATCATGACTCATATTTTGAAATATTTATTACTGATTTTGCATTAGTTTGATGGTTTTGTCATATTATTGACTATTACATTTTCTTTCAAATTGATACTTTTTTGTTTGGAGTGTATGTAGAAGATTCTGTCTTTTCTTCATCTACTCTGTATCTCATGGTTATGTGTGGGCTGTCAGCAATAGATCATCTTTCTTCTCGTGTGCTCCTAGCACATATTATTATCAACTATTAGCATAAAGATAGAAGTCATCCTCAATATATTCTGTTGAAATTGCTTTCTGATAGACATTTCCACATTTATACCAGTACTTTTCCTACAAGTACTTTATTTATAATGAAAGAAAAGACCAGGGCAATTTGACCAAGACCTGTACTTTCATTCTTATCACTCACTACTCTGATTAAACTATTCTAGTCTACTCACCGTGCCAAAAATATACCATGCATTTCAAGATTTTAAGTCTCTGCCGATGCTGTTTTCTCTTCTAACAATATTATTTTGCTTTATTTATGTAAAACTCTGGTCATTTTCAAAGAGCCAGTCAAAATATATTAAACTGTCTCAGTCAAAATTACTTCCTTCTTTGATAATATACTGCTATAGTTCTTGGGCAGCACAAAGAATTATAGAATGCAGTTGATCAATGTTGTGAAATAAGAGGAATTATGGATCATTGAATTTAAAAATTTGAGTTTCAAGTCATTACTCATTCACTCAGCCAATATGCACTGAAATCCTTACAGAACTAGGTACTTTTGTAAGCATTGGGAAAGTGAATGAAATAAGAAATTTATTTACCATCATTGTACTGCCAAATTTCCAGTCATAAATGGCAGTTAATAATTGTGTAGATGAAAATAAATAAATAAATAACTACTTCCATATAACATTTCGGTATGTTAGTGTTCATTGCTGTGACTCGACTCCCTGGAAAGAAAAACTTAAAAGGAGAAAGAGTTTATTTGGTCTAATGGCTTCTGATGTCCAGTCCACGGTCAGTCAACTCCATTGCTTTGGGCCTGAGGTGAGGCAGAGTATCATAGTGGAAGGGCACAGAAAAAGCTGTTCAGCTCATGGCAGCTGGGAAGCAGAGAGAGAAAGAAAGGGACAGCATAAGTATGCAGGGAACCTGGGATAAGACATAATCCCCAAGGGAACACCCAGGGACCCACTTCTTCTCTCCATGCCCCACCTGCCTACAGTGACTATCTAGTAGTCCATTCAAATTATGAATCCATCAGGTGGATTAATTCACTGCTGAGGCTTCAGCTCTCAGAATCTCATCATTTCACCTCTGCACATCCTTGCACTGCATAAGACATGAGCTTTTTGGAGGACATTAAAGGTTCAAACCATAACAGATAGTGAAAAAAATGTAGATAATAAAGCAGAGTAATAGGCTAGAGAGTTCCCAAGCATAAGGAATAATTTCCTAAGGGGCTTGGAGAGGCTTCTTTGAGAGGTAGTTTTATTCCCTTTTCTCACTCTCTCTCTTTATTCTCCACCCCATGTATGTATGTGTGAATGTGTCTCACACGGGCCTGTCTGAGAACCTGAATAATAACAAGAGTCAAAATGGAAAGATGATGGTAAGGAGAACCAGCAAGAAGAGAAGGAGGAGAAGAATAGGTGTAAGAACGATTATGCTAAAAAATATTTATTGAAACCTTAGTATCTTCCAGTCACCTGATTAAAATTAAACAATTCTACAGGCTGGGTACTACTAATATCTACATTTTGTGAATGAGGGAGAAAATGAGCTGTCAAAGATTACAAGTTCAACATGAGTCAAACAGCACATTAGGGCTGCTTCAAAAGCTACTTTTGTTTCCAGATTATCATAACAGCCAGAAAAGGGAAGCAATGTCTCATGTGATCTAAAGGTTTCTCATTTGTAGCCAAGATCTTTACAACCAATCATTTGCTCATAATGTAAGCAAAAGATGTAAAGAATAGGAAAGGAATACCAAAGATGTAAAGAAATATTCAAGATAAAGAAACAATTATAAATTATTTAAGGCTGACTATTCACATACTATCATTTCAAAAGTGTGCTTGTGCACATTTTATATGCAAAGAGACTGACTTCATGTGGAGAACAATATAATTAAGCAGGAAAACAAAAATCATTAAAATATTAGACCGATGAGATTTGTAGGCATAAATACAATAAAATAAGACATTTAAGCACTATACATACATTTTTAAAAAGAGATATTATAGGTTAAATCTAAAAGTCAGGAAGGATAAGAATATGTGTGCGTATATGTGTAGAGATGGTTGTTTATATATGTGGTTGAACATTCCAAGAAATTATCTATTTTAAACTGTCTGAGAAAATTGGTGCTGAACAGATAACCTTAGAAGAGAACTTAGGGATTCTGCTATAGTCAGATGATATTTTTAAAGTTTTCCATCAATCTTGAATATTGTTCTCCTAGATCTAAGGTAAGTTATTTTCAAATTCTGAGGTTTGCCAAGGTTTCTTTGTAAAGAATTGCTTCTCATGTGATTCATTAACCTGGGTTTTCACTTCTCAGAAGGGCTCTGGGTCAATCTTTTCAATCCCTGGTGGATATTGCCTGTTGGTGCTAACAGCTAAGTGGCTGAGACACAGGTATACTTGAGATTTTCTTGCATAGATCTAGCAGTTGATAGACATAAAGTTTTTGTACCTCTTGTTTTCTGATGTGTGAGATAAAATGAAGTGTTTTCTTTCATGACTGTTGATTCTTTTCTTTAAATTGATCTATTTAGAGGTGCTGTGGTTTTCTCAGTTTTGAACTATTGACTTTAAATCATACAAAACCATCATTTTGCAGTCTATTTTCATATCCTAATGCCAGTGCATTATGCCTCGAAAGATAGCAAGATGCACAGAGAGCAAAGCTACTCACTAATATTTGTATTTGAAGATCATATAGTAATTCCGCCAACTGATTTCAAAGTTGATCAGAGAAAAGAAACTTATGTTGACTATAGCAGCAGTTTCCAGAGCATGGTTTCCACACGAGTGTAATACAGATTTTATTCTCTATTTACCTCCATCTGGAATCCAAAATCAAAAGCTTACAAATAATGTATTCGCACTTATTACATTAACATTCAGATCTCTTTGTAGATTAAGTGATTTAATTTGCAGGAATGTGCACTTAAAATAATTCCCATAATCTCCCATAATGCTTTTAGAAATGTTCTACATACAAAAGCACCATTTCTTGCAAAAAGGAAATGTCAGATGGAAATAGACTAGCTTAGAACTTTGCTACCTGTTCATTCTGTAGTAAACATATGAATAATTATATATATATATATACAGTTTATACAGTGGCCAAAGATATGTGAAAGATAAAAATAAGGATACTCTGTCTTATTTTGGTAGTCCTCATTTCCAGAAACTAAGCATAAGAAAAATAAGTGGATGTGTTTCCATATTCAAAAACCTGAAGAATTATCAAGTGAAAGGGGATATGATTATTTTATTTCAGTCGAATATCTTGCATGTTTGTGGACAGAAAAAAAAATACTCCACTACTCACCTCTGTATTTTCTGTGAATACTGAAAATTTCTGTTGTCTTTTGTGATGAGAGACATTGATACACAGTAGAAGAGTATTTTTTTAAAAGTTAAATTGAATAGACATAAAGTGGATCAGTCAAAAGGGGAAAATATTTCAGTTTAATATGAAAAAATAATTAAGCTGGGTATGGTGGTGCATGCCTCTCATCCCAGCAACTCAGGAGGCTGAGGCAGAAGGATTGTGAGTTTGAGGCCAAACTGTGCAATTTAGTGAGGCTCTGAACAACTTAGTGAGAAATAGGAGGTCTGGGGATGTGGCTCAGTTACCATTAGAACTGATCAAAGAGGAAATAAGTTGCTACTCTAGGTTGTTGGAGCCCCACTGCTGGAAGCATCGAAGCCTCCAGCTTCTAGATGGAGAGTTGAAGTGCATTCTTTCACGTACGAGTCAGACTGGGTAGGTGCTGTGGCACTCTGTGTCCTGGTGTTCCTGCCTGTCATCTTCTCATCAAGACATGTCCCATTATATATCCATAGTAGGCCATTTTCAGAGGATTTCCATTTGGAACAGAGTGGGTGGATTGAGGTGAACCAGGTGGCATGATGTAATCAATGCACATTGGAGCATGAATATCCAACTGCAATCCTTAGACATCCACAGCTGTGCAGAACATCTGACGACACAGAAGAGAAACAACTGCTTAACATTGTGGGGGAGCTTTGTCAAATTTAAAAACATTATTTTTTCAGAGTGCAGCCAATAAGTTTCTTCAGCTCTTCATCAAATGCAGAGATTATCAATGAAAGTTAGAAATACTTTTAATGCAGTCATAGTCCTATAAAATCTATAAAGTTATGGGCTGGGGAGATAGCTCAGTCAGTAGAGTGCTTGCCTTGCAAGCACAAGGCCCTAAGTTCAATCCCCAGCACCATAAATATCTATAAAGTTCTTGGTCCATTCATTGTGGGGATGAGAATTTTTTATTCCCTCATCAGGGATAGTCTGTTTGAATTAGGTAACACTGTCTGCAAGAATACCAGGTCTCACATGTGGGCACACATAAAATGCTTTATTGGATATGAGAGATCTCACAAGTAGAATGAAATGCATATCATTTATTAATTAGTACACAGAAAGATATATAAACATGTGGAGATATAAATACATACAATAAACACACTGAGACACAAACACACACACATATTCTATCATATATCTGATACTATCTGACAATTTTACCTCACTACTATACTGGTAAGGAAACAAAATATCAGTGAAGAAGCTATAGGCAAAAAGACTACTTAGGAATTATTGTCATTACTAATGCATGAGTTAAGAAAGTATTTGATGTGATAGACCAAGTAAGATGCAGTTATAATCCATGAAATGCATCAGACAGAATTTGAAGTATGATTACATTAGAAGTGAGAGAGAAAGTTCTAGAAATGGCTTTGAATTATCTAGCCCCCAAAACAAGTGGAATGTTAGTGAACTTTTGTGTCTTTGTGAGTCAGATTTTCATCACTCTGACAAAATACCTGAGATAGACAACTTAAAAGCAGAAAAGATTTATTTTGACTCATAGTTTCAAAGGTGTCAGTCCATAGTCACTTGGCTGTATTCATGGTAGAGAGGGTGTGGTAAAGCAGGCTGTTCATTTCATGGTGGCCAAACATCATAGAGAAAGAGACAGAGAGAAAGAGGGGAAAGATCTGGCAACAAAAACCTTTCAGGAGCATACATACCTTCAATAGCTTGCTTCCCCGACTAGGTCCCACTTCTTAAATTTTCTACCACCTTCCAGTAGCCCATTGACTTTTGAATTCATAAGTGGATTAGTTCATTCTTAAGAGCAAAGCTCTCATGATTCCAGCACCCAACAAAGACCCCACTTCTGAACAGTGTTCCATTGGGGACCAAACCATTAGTACATGAACTTTAAGAGGCCTTTTGAGATCCAAACCAAACAGTAACTGTAACAAATACCTGAGATAGTCAATCTATAAAAAGAAAACGCTTATTTGGGCTCATAGTTTTGGAGGTTTCGGTCCACAATTGGGGGACCCTGTGGGTTTGGGGCCTTGGTGAGGCAGCACACCATGGAAATAGTGCATGGCAAATAAAATCCCCTCTTCTTATGGCTAGAAGTAAAAGAGAAAGAAGTGACTCAGGTCCTATCATAGCTTCAAGCACATTCCCTCCAATAAACTAAACACCTCCCATGAGGGTCTACCTCTCAAAGGTTCCACCATCTCCCACTAGTGTCAAGTTGAGGACCAAGTCTTTACCACATGAACATTTAGGGGACATTTATGACCCAAAGCACAGCACTAAAGAAAGAAAAGAGGAGCCTCTTTAACTGCCAGCATTACTATTCTTGAGTTCAAGAAGCATTTCTGAAAAGAAGGCAAGACCACTCCTGTGTCTGCCAGGAGGCTAGGATAGGTTACAAGAACAAGTGACCCCAAATATTAAGGACTGAAATAACAACTACGTATTTCTTACTCATGCTGCATATCACAGTAGGACAGAAGGCAAGAGGTGTGGGTCAGGGGATTCTCATTGCATCACTGAGAAATCTGAGCTAATGGAAAGGTTACCATCTTAAACATGCCAGTCAGCATACCCACAGAGTGCAGGACTGGAGGGTCTCCCACTTATAATTGAATACTGGCTCCTTATCACTGCTGCTTATAGTCCCTGGAACAGAAATGTTCACCTAACCTCTTCAAAACCATCCAGAAGGTCAATTCTGCCTGGTTTCCCACAAGAAGATCAGAAATACCCAGAAAATAGAACCACATATTACCACAAATTCCATGCTTCACTATTGTGAACACTCCAAATTTACCTATAAATAAAACTCTCCTCTGATTTGTAGTAAAGTTTTTGTGTGGCAAGCACTGATTCCCCAAATGAAAGGAAGTGTTTTTCCTTGTTAACATTTATATTTAGCAACAGAATATAAGACATCTCTGCTAGGGTAGTTGTCTTTATTTCCTATTCTACCCAGAGCCTGATCTAATTATCAATGATATTAGCAAAGCAAAAAGAAAAAGACTCAGCTTTCAAATCATGTTGTGCTAATCCCTTGATTTTTCACTGTCGCTGTCATCAATCTGCACAATGACATGCATTTAGGAAGAAAAGAGAAGTTTAGTCTTGAGCCCTAAGAGCTGACACTGCAGTGCTCCCTGAGACTCAGAAATAATCTCCTCCTCTGGTGAATGTCTTTCTCTGGGACTGGTCATCTGATGCAGGAGGATAACCCAGGATTGAGAGTTAAAAGGTCCGAATCTCATTCCTGGCTGGATCACTTACTAGCTATGAAATCTTGAACAGAATAGCTTACTTCTCTGTGTCTTCATTTTCTCTCTATACATCCAGAATTAAAAAATGATGTTTCATACATAGAAGATACGCAATGAGATTTCCTATGGTTCCTGCATTCATTCATTTTTCTCTTCCCTCCTCCCTCCCTTCTTTCTCTCCTTCCTTTCCTAACCACTCCAGCCCTCACAGCTCTGTAACTTGGATTTTAACTACATTTGTAACTTCATGATAATAATTTTGGCATAGGTATACATAAGATTGCATTATCCAAAAATAAGTTCTGCTGCTTACGACAGCACCTAGCCATCCTACGCCAGATGGGTGTATCAATGTGAGTCCATTTTGCAGATGGAGAAACGAGGGCAAGCTTTTCTTGACCTTATGGGTGAATGAGATAATAGCATTTGGCAATAGGAGTCACTGCAAATTGTAAAGCACTTTTTTCTTAATAAATATAAACCTCTTGCAGGAAGAATCTATGTCTATCTTATTTTTTCATCCTCAAAGCATCTAGACCAAGACCTGGTCATAGCAGGATCCCAAGAAGTGGTTGCTATCACCTAACCTTTGCAAGCTCATTCATGAGAAGCTCTAGGAGGTGAGGACACATATGGCAATGTTTTAACAATCTGTACACTTACAGGTGATATGGTGAGAGAGTATGAATAGTGGAAATGGCAGTTTTCAGTTACACACATACTTGACCTGAAATTCTGGGCTCTGTCTTTAAAATCTGAGTTTTTGAAAAGTTTGAATCTTATTTCAGTCTTAGAAGAATAATTAAAATCATGCATATTGAATGATCAGCACAGTCCATGGCACATAGTAGGACCACTTTAGTGGTAGGATTCATCATCATATGATTATTTTATAATTATGTAATATATGTTAAAGGAATTGATACAAGCCATTCATTAAGTGACAACTTCACAGTTATACATTAGAGTTAGTGATTATTTTCTTTGTTCCTGACTCAGGGTATATATAATCTGTTAATTCTGATAGTTTTCATGTATTTAACTCAGATGGTTGAAGAAGAAAGATTAATACAATTGTTCCAAGGAAACCTATTGGCAGATATTAAGCAAATTACTTGTAGAACCACTTAACTTATATCACCCCAAATAAACCTAAAAAAGGAGAAAAGAGAAAGCTTTGTGTTTTGGACATCCAATTTGTAAAGGAATTACCTGCTCAAATCTGTTCTGTAGAAAGAAATTCCATATCAACTTGTCTCAGGTCCTTCTAAAAACTTGATCACCTAAATTTGTCCTTGGGATTTCATCCATGTTAGCATGTGAATTACTAGGTAAATAGCAGTGGTGGGAAATAGCACTGGGCTATGTGAACAGTGGGCTTAGAGTTCTTTCACTTACTAAGTAAATTGAAATTTTGTATTCTTTAAAGTGGGAATAATGGTTGGTCACACCTGCCTTAAGAATTTGTAATGATTCTTTATTTTTTTTTTAAAGAAAATCGGGGAAAGTACCTTGAATAGTAAATATGCACACACTGCAACTTTTCAGTGAAACATTCTTATTATTGTTTTAATCATCCTCAGTTCCAAGGAGTGTCCCAAGGGGAACCTGACCTGTCAGCACCCTGTAGGAATTGTTTCAGCTAAAGAGAAATCACCTGTTCAAACTCATGTCTCCTTCCTGGGACTGTCTAGGCTGATGACCTGTTCAAGACAAGGGTGCTGATAAAATTGCTAATAACTAGCTAGTATGTTTCCACAGCAGACCTAATCTATTGCAGGTTGAGTATACTTTATCTTAAGACCAGAAGAGTTTGAGAGTTTGGATTTGGAGCAGGGGATTTGGACTATTTATATATACATAATTAGATATCTGGGGACTGAGACCAAAGTTTAAACGCAAAATGCACTTATACTTCATGTACACCTTATACACATAGCCTGAAGAAAATTTTTTACAATATTGGTATTGCACTTTGACTGTGACTCAACTTTTTTCCATGTTCTTACTGATGTATTCTAGTTGGAACTTGTTGTTACATATTTTTACATACATACCTGTGACCCAACTTTCACATAAGGACATGTGCAGAATTTCCACTTGTGATATCAAGTGGACACTCAGAAAGTTTTGTATTTTGGAGCACTTTAGATTTCTGATATTCAGGTTAGTATACTCAACCTGTATATAATGACAATTCTAAAGTCCATCATCCGTACATTGTTCCCAACAGTAACCAGGTTCAGAAAGTGTGAGTCCCATCCAGGCCCTAAGGAATAAACTCTTTTCACTTAATTTCTGCTTTAAGTCTATTTTCTGTTTACCTGAATCATGAACACCCCCATTTCTCTTGGTTACAGTGCACAAGAAACTCAGTGTAGTCATGAGTCTTAACCACAACATCATATTTTATTCAATTATTCCTGTTCTTGCTTCATAGGTAGACCATTTCTAAATAAGCAAAAGTCCTATATTTTCCTTGAAACACTAGCATCCATCCTGATATACCAAGATCTTGTTGATCAGACTCTCAGTGATTGGCAGGTTTTATACCTCTTGTTTTGAGATGCTCAACTTAAGAAATACAATACAAAGTGACTGTAGAGGAACTGAACGTCTTATAAATGATTTCATAGAACTGATGAGAATGTTCTTGGAGAAAGGAGGGCTCAATTTCAAAGTACAAAACCATTGATAGCTGAGAAGGTGGCAGAATTAAACCAGTTAACAGTTGAAGAAAAGAGAAACTACAAAACGAATCAAAGTATTTCAATGGTTAATCGTTTGACTACACAAAATTAAGAAAGGACTTTGGAAAAATGAATAAAGTACTAAGTATTTTTTAAAATAGTCCTCTTGTTTAAGATTATGATATGAAAATCAGTTGGGAAATGAATGATATTTTATCTTGATTTCATGTTTGTTACAAAAATTATTAACTTGCCTCTAAATCAATGAATTATACTTAATCCAGTCTGTTCTAATTCTATGAATTAGATCACAACTGCATTTGTAATTTATACTTAAGTAGAAGAAAGGATAAACAATTGTAGCTGGGTATAATGGTGTACGCCTGCAATCCCAGTGGCTAGGGAGGTTGAAGCAGGAGGATTGCAAGTTCAAATCCAGCCTCAGTAATTTAGCAAGGCCCTAAGCAACTCAATTAGACCTTGACATCAAATAAAATGCAAAATAGGGCTGGGGATGTGGCTTAATGGTAGAGTGCCCCTGGGTTCAGTCCCCAGTCCTCCCCCCCACCCCGAAAAAAAGTTAAACAATTGTCACTTTTATGTATCATCCATTGTCTTAGACTTACTTTTCTTATTTTCTCCATATTATGGCCCCCCCCTTTTTTCTGGTTGTAGATGGATGCAATACCTTTATTTTATTTATTTATTTCATGTGATGCTGAGGAGTGAATCCAGTGCCTCCTATGTGTGAGGTTAGGGCTCTGCCTCTGAGCTACAACCCCAGCCCTTATTTCCCAATTTTTGTGGATTCACTTTAAGTAGCCTTTTGTCAGTATGAATTACCCTGAAATAATGAGACCCTTCTTTTCTGCACCCTTCAGGCTGTCCCCAGACTTCTTCTATATGTTCTTATTGCTATTGGGTCTCTTAGCCACATCTGTTCATGAACTCTGACCCTTTGCAGAATCACCTTTCCATCCAGGTACGTGAGGTCTTAACAAACCCAGACTTTTCTGACTGACGTTTCTTTCACCATCTGGAACTGGACAACAGGATGCAGCATGAATATGTGCGCGCGCGCGCGTGTGTGTGTGTGTGTGTGTGTGTTGTGTGTGTGTGTGTTTATGTATAAGCTTATACATATATGAACAAAATATTCACAATCACTGTTATTTTTATCCATTTAAACATCCATAAAAAATGTATTTGTGTGCATTATGTTACAGAATACAAATTAGGTGAATATTAACAAAGGGGTTTTATTTTTCCCAAATCCTGAGTTATAACAAGAATTAATGACTAGAGTAACTATGGGAATGTGGGAAGTTACCAGAGTTGGCTGAAAAATGCTGTGACAGAGAGATCTTGCTTGCATGACAAACAACCAGAACATTCATCAAATTAAAATCATGTTCAAGTGAAATCCTATTTGCATGACAAACAGCAGAGCATCCATCAGAACAAACACCAGCATTAAGGACTTGATAAAAATTATGCCAGGAGAAAAAGCAGCAGATGGAAATGGACACCAAATTTAGGGTAAAAAGGGAAAGTCAGAGACACAGGGCTTTTGAATGAAATGAACTCTGTCTACAAGGTTCAACAAAATGCATTGAACAGCGTGTTTTGGTAATGCTTTGTCAATTCTCATAAAATGAGAACAAAGTCTAACCTAAAAGAAAGAGGGAAAGGAAGGACAGAGGGACAGAGAAAGAGTGAGAGCAGTTCTTCCGTAGCAGAAAGGGAGAAAGAGAGAGATCTTTCTTCTCTGGAAAGGACACACAGGCACTGGGTCTGAAGGGAGATGATTAGCCAGCCAGCAGCCAGCAGCTAAAGGAATGGGCAGGCTACAGGGAGCAGGTGTGCTTGGCTGTAAAACAAGCAATGCCTGCCAGGCCTTGGCATCTTCCCAGGTACATATGTATCATGCAGGCATATGGGGAGGTGATGAAGAGGGACAAGATAATGGTGGGGGAGGGGTGGGAGCCCTGAGTCAGGGGCCTAAGCTGAACCCAGTTATCTCCCACATCCTCTAGACCCGTAAGCTCTCTCCTCCTGGGAGTTTTAGAAAGAGACCTCCAGAGTTCATCCCACGCTTCTCTTGGCCTAGTTTTGAGGAGTAGGCTTATGATCATGGAGAGGATATAAACTCTTAATTCAGGCAGATGTGGCCCAATCCTTAACATCTCTGTGATCTTTTTTATCTTCCCGATCCTCAGAGTCTTCATCTAAGACAGAAGACAAAAGTAGGATATTGTGAGGATTACGTAATGATACATGAGATGATGCTTGACAGTGCGTGCTGAATAAAGAAGAAGCCACACCCCTGGTCTTGGAAACTGGGAGGTCCTCTCGCCCCATTCAGATACATCTGCCAAATCCTTGTCATTTCTTATTTTGTGAAAAATACTTTCTTTCCCTTCCTCTTTAATTATGAAGCAACATTTATTATTGGGAGGCAGCAGGAAGTGAAGAATTATATAGGAGGAGCCCTGGACAGAGAGCTAAGAAAGCAGGGTACTATCCTGTCTTCTCCTCTGGGTTCTAGCTCAACCTCAGGATTATCACATCTCTATATTTCAGTATCTCATCTGTATTAGGGTTGTCCAGAGAAATAGAACTAAGAGGATGTTGTGTGAGTATGTAAGATAAGAAATGGCTTGCCTAGTTTAGATAGTCGATGGTCCTAAGTTCTGCAGGAGACCCAGAAGAACTAGTGTGGTCAATTTCCATCTTGAAAGCTAGCAACCTCAAGACCAGGAAGAGCTGAAGTTTTCATTCAAATCCAAAAGGAAGAAAAAACCACATCCCAGCTCAAGGCAATTAAGCAAGAGGAATTCTCTCCAAGGAGAATCAATTATTCCATTGTCCTATTATGCCATTCAGACTTTCAACTGATTGGATGAAGCCTGCTCATATTAAGGAGTGATCTGTTTTGCTCAGTCCATTAATTCAAATGTTAATCTCATCCAGAAACACTCCCATAGAATCATACAACATAATGTTTGAACAAATATCTGGACATACTGTGACCCAGTCAAGTTTACAAAAGAATTAATCATTACATTTACCCAGAAGTATGACTTCTGGAAATCTGCTGCTATTTATCATCCTTCAGGAGATAAGGTGCAACATATGGATTCTATAGCATACTAAGGAGATATGGAGGAAAATGGCATGCTACCACATTATGGAAAAAACTGGACATGAGCTTTGTGAGGAAAGTTCGCTTCTTCATGAAGAATAGAATGATCAGACATGCGTACCTGTGTGCCTGCTGTGAGCTAGGAGTTTTCCATGCATTCTTATCCACTCTTCACAGTGATCTTCAGAGTCAAGCTTCATTATGTCTATATTAGAGAAAGAAGTGGAGACACAGAGGGGTTGAGTAAACTGCCCAAGTTCCCTTAGTGAGTAACAAGGCTAAAATTTGCCTGCCAGTCAGGCCTCATCTCCTTTATATTATGGCTTACTTGGTCACCTCCAGTTCCATGTCCTTCTGCCCAGGACATGGCGTGGCAAATGGCAGGCACTCAGCAAACATGCAAATGGATAGATTTTTGTTTGTTTGATTTTTAATTGATTTTCCTTAGTTGTGCATGACGATAGAATCCATTTTGATAAAATTATACAAGCATTGGGGATATCTTATTGTAATAAGACTCCATTCCTGTGGGTAGGCACAAGGGTGGACTCCACGTAGGTAATTTTGGGTGTGTACATAGGAAAATTATGTCACATCCTTTCCACTGTCTTTCCTATTCCTATTCACCTCTTCCCTCCAGTCTCCTTTGTCTAATCTACTGAACTGTGCTTCTTCCCCTCCTGCCTTGTGGTTTAATTTCCATATGTCAGCAAAACCATCTGACCTTTGATTTTTGGGGATTGGCTTATTTCACTTAGCATGATGGTTTCCTGATCCATCCATTTACTGCAGGAAACCTTCATTCTCCTGCCTTTGTCTTCACCTGTTCTCTCATCAGAACACCTGGGCAACCCTACCTGCCTTTGCTCTGTTTCTGAGTTAGCCAATCCCAAACAAAGGAAGAAGAATATCCTTAACCTCAGCTCTACCATCAGAGGAGGGCTGGATATTTCTTCTGTAAAAGGTAACACTTTCTCTGAGATAGAAAAAGACTACAGCAGCTCAGAAAATCCCCAAATTTTAGTACTGCAAGTCCATCTCCCTGTAGGATACACCAAAAACACTCACCTCCCTCTCTGGTTCTTTTTTGTGAAGAGCCTTACCACACACATGAAGCCCTCCCATGTGATAACCAGGATGACACTGACATCAAAAAGCCTTGAGTTTGCTTTCTTGTCTTCCACTTTGCTATGAATCTGAGCAACACAATCAAACTTTTAGAGTGAAAATTGTTTATGATTGCATCTAGCGTATAAGGCTGTCATGAAGTGTTCACATGTTAACTCATGCAAAGTACTTAGTATAGTGAGTGCCAGGCACATGGGACATGTGATGTGAAGATGAGAGAAGATCTATTAGCTATTATTATCACCCAATTTAAACCCCCAGTGTCATCCTATAAGAGACATCTGGCTTCTCTGAAAAGAAGTTTCCTGCACTTGTATTACACTAAGTGCTCCCTGAAGGACTTACATTGTTTGTATTCTGCATCAGAATGTCAAGCCATGACAGAGTGCGTTTTGCTAGCTGAGCTGGCTCTCCTGCCTCATGCCCCTCTTCTCGGCTTGGCTTATACAGAGACTACCCAAACCCTGAGTCCCTCTCACCCTTGGTCTGCACTGTCTGCCAGCCTTAGGAACTGCCTTCTCCATATTTATACAGAAATGGATCACTCTTAGTTTTTTTTTTTTTTTTCCCCAAAAAGTTCCCTTTCACCTGAATTAATAGCCTAATTGTTCCAGTTCACCACTTCCAAAGCGACACAAGTAAGTAGAAACCAGAACATTTTGAAATCGCCTCCAGGCCTCACTGTGAGAGTCTCAATTGGAAATCTCTGGCTGCTGCCTGTTTTCTTAATGACCTTCCATTGCTTGGAAAATGTATAATTCATTCTCCACCTATCCTCACTAATCCTACTTTCCTAAAATAAATATTAACTCAACTTATCTGCTAAAACAAGCCCAAATCAAGTCTGTTATCAA
The DNA here is from genome assembly GCF_902686455.1 of Sciurus vulgaris. Taxonomy (NCBI): domain Eukaryota; kingdom Metazoa; phylum Chordata; class Mammalia; order Rodentia; family Sciuridae; genus Sciurus; species Sciurus vulgaris. The sequence goes on from NC_136469.1 coordinate 136,503,135, forward strand.
ATGAACTCAGAGGCAGAACAGAATGCAGGGAATCAGGGCATGTGGAAATTACCTTTCTTGGAAAGGCAGGTCCAAAACTCTCTTTGCCCTGTCGTTCCATTCGATCCAGTTCAACAAGCTTTTCTGGAACACTCTGCATACGGGCATCAACAGGCCACACAAGGTACAGGAGAGAACACTGGATTCATACTGGACTCAGGTTTAGAAGGCCTTATAGCAGAAGAACTGAATTCAAGTTCCATCCTTATTCCTTATCCCTTCTTTTTTAATGCAGTGCTAGAAATTGAACCCAGCTTGGAAAGCACTTCATCACTGAGCGACACCTCCGACCCTCCATCTTTACTCTTGACCAATTATAAATATCAGGAAAATCATTCTGAGTTGCAGTTGAGGTGGGATAATAACATCATTGTTATCAGCGTCCCCGAACTTCACCCTGTCACTGCCTGGCACACACTATTTGAAGTAAAGACTCCCTAGATTTGTCAGTGATGAGACAGTGAGTGGCTTGTGGAATAGTAAAAGAACTAATTGACATCTTAGGCATGGAGGGACCATGGGGATAGAGGTTGAATGGCTCTACCTCAATTTAAGAAGAAATTTGTTGTTTAATTACCTGAAAATACATAGACCCCCATTAACTATAAAGATATCATTTACAGTCCAAATCTATTCTACCTGGCTTTGGTCCTAATGCCCTAACAGCACACTGCTTGCTGTTAGCACAGGAGACTGGAGGAGTAAGTCTAGAAATGTCACTTGCAGCCCACAGTCAGAGGTGTTTGTGCCCACGCACCAGTCTGGTGATCTCACCTTTTTGTTTGATCTTTGGGATGGTATAATTTTGGGAAGTCTTTCTCCTTCTGGATTAGACCACCTGAATCTTCATAGCATCATATTAAGCCATGGACACCTGACTCATTATAAGCTTCAATAGGCATTGAGATAACCAAGATCACAGAGATGGCACATAGGAAATGATTCCAGTTTCATCCTGCTGATCCACAACTACAAAGACAATTTAAAAATTCTTTAAGAGAATTGTGCATGTAGGATTGTCTGTGTTGGACTTCACCCCTGTAATGATCCTGTCTACTCACAGAACAGATCCTCTCCAGTAAACAGAAGGGAGATTTTACCAAAGCACAAGGTTAGGAATGGGTTGAGAAAACTGCTGATTGAACTTGGCCTCCAGTCTGACTACCCATTCTTGTTCATAATGCTCTTTCCCCTTGTATCATCCCACCCAATAAAACCCTCTAGTACTTCCTTCCCAGGGATGTCATGACGAATTGAACAAATGTTTAGAAGGGACCAGACAGACCATCAAATCTGGCATCCGAAGATGCCAGAGGTCACTGCCATTATTAGCTACTGCAATAGCCGCTACAAAGGGCAAAAAGATGAAGCTCTCATGATCGCTTCCATGCACGTGAGACCGTGAACTGGAAATAGGCTCTCCAGCAAGAAAAACTTAGAGTTGTAGAAGAGGAATGATAATGGACTAAGAACGTGAGTGTTTGGGAAAAGGCCTATGTTATTAAAAGAAAATCATATCCAAACAGGGCAATTATGGAGAAGAAGTTACAAATGCCTTACAAATCTTCAAAGAACATTTTTTGCCCTCTGCAGGGACCTATCAATGCACTCTGAGTAAAGCATCATTAAACCTGCATGGGCTTAATGAGGTAACTCCACATCACCCAGTTATTAAACAAACAAAAAGGTCTGCTCCTCTTTCCCAGAGAGCTCTCCAACCCACACTCCTTCTCCTGAGCTCAAATTAAGGAATTAAGTATTTCAAATTCTTGCATCAGCTTATATGCAAATCCTTCATTGACAGAGTTGGGTATGGAGTAAGGAAGAAGGGGGGTATCTAACAATTTATTTCTCTCATCAGCTCCTACTCACTAATGCTGTTTTTCACAAAGAGCACATGAACTAAAAACATACTTCATTATTCTAAACACTTTAAGGATAAATTAAATTAAAAACATAGAAAAATATGACTAAGGGCTGGGGAGATAGCTCAGTCGGTATAGTGCTTGCCTTGCATGCACAAGGCCCTGGGTTTGATCCCCAGCAGTACAAAAAAAAAAAAAAAAAAAAAAAGAAAAGAAAAGAAAAATATGACTAAAAAAAGATAAACTACATAGATGACTATCAGATTATTGAGTTTTATGCTCCATTGTTCAGTGCTACTTTTTAAATGTTTTTGGTAGCATAGAAATGCATTATTAAAAAAAAAAAAAACACCTCCAAAATATTCTACAAGTTGGTAATTAGACAATATAGGTATGGCCAATTGGATTTTGAAATTGGTAATGCTACTATATGAAAAAGCTCTGCTCCTAGCATCTCTCTATGGAGCAAGAAACAAAAGCCAAGGACACATGAAAGGGTTATCAGAGTGATTTCCTTAGGCAGGAAAGCTCTCACAATGCTTCAGTGGTGTGATACAACTTCAGTGGATCTAAACATTGGAATTCTAGGTACAATGAATGCTGTTCTATCTTAGTTCCTTCCTCTTCTCCTGCTCCTTTCTCAAGGAATAGAAATGATTCCTTCCAGGGCCCTTGTCAGGATTGCAGGTTGCTAACTGAGTTGAAAATGTCTCTACCTACACACCGTAACTCCCAGTGTCCAGATCACAAAAAAACTACAATTGCTTCTCTGTTCATCTAAGTGAATGAAACCAAATTCACCTCCAAATAATCAAAGAACAAAACTTATCGATTCTACTACTACCCACAAAATGCATGCATTGAGGTCATTTTACCTTGTTTATTTATGTATTTATTTTTTGTTCTAAGAATCTTTGATGGAGCACATTTTTTTCCACAAGTCTTGAGCTGGCTTTCTGCTGCTGGAATTGACCATTCTTGAACTTTCTAAGTAGAGTTATGTATGCAAAGTCACAGAGATGGACATATAACCCTAAGACAGGTAGGCACCTGGAAAAGTCCTTAGTATGAAGCTTTAGTTCCATTCAAATGTTTAATTAAGGTTTACATGGTGGGAAAATGGCACTCCAGAAAGAGTGACTCACAGGAGACCGAGGTCAGGTTGGTGGGCTGAAGCCAGCCCACACCAGCAGGCAAGAGCCAACTGAATGTCCCTTTTCCCAATCCCTTGATCATCGACTTACCAGGAGAATCAGCTATCACTAAAAATCAGAGTGTTTTGTATTGTCCCAGAGAGTCCAGTGTTAAATTTTTACCAGCACAATACACCTGAAGGCCTAAGGAGGGCCATCTTTCAGACTTAGCTGACTGGTAAAGGCCTTACATGAAAGACCACTTATTTCTAGTGTTTCTCAAGGAAGTCCAACAAGATAGGGAGATCCACCCTAGGACTGTTTTGTTGTCAGGGCATTAAAGCAACCCAGACCAGAGTTCTGGGCAATTACCTCCTGCCAATTCTCTACATAGTACATGAGTTTCAAAGTACTAAGATTGATTTAGCCATATAACTTCTTACAGCTTTGTTGTGTTATAACTAGTCTTGTCTGGCTTTGGAACCATTCTGTGAATATATCAGTATAAATTTCCCTTTTTCTGTCACCCTCAATCCCTGATTTCCATCCCTTTCAAACAAATCTTCACGGATACAGTCCCCTTACCCCTCACTGCTTGCAGCAGGCTCAAAGCGCTCTGGCTCATCTGTGATGCCTGTCTCTTCCCATCTTCTTTAGGAGTCATGTCCCTGAAACTCTTCGCTGGGCCACACAGCTAAATAGTGGTTCTCAGGCTGAATTTTTGATTGGTCTTCTCTCTCTTCATAGTTGAATTGCTTTTTATTCCTAGTTATTAATCTCAGAATTTCTTAATGAGTCTAGGATAGGGTCCAGTCATTTGGTCCTCATGGTTCTCAAAGCCTCTTTGACAGCAGTGAATTATTTGCAAATAAGGTACACTTTCTAGTCAAACATAGATGCTTTAAGAACAAGAAGGGTCAAATGGTGGTTCCATTCCAAGTGTTCTGAGGAATCTCCATACTGCTTTCCATAATGGTTGCACCAATTTGCAGTCCCACTAGAAAAGTATTGAGTGCACCTTTTCCCCACATCCTCACCAATATTTATCGTGGCTTATATTCTTTATAATTGCTATTTTGACTGGAGTAGGATAAATCCTTAGAGTAGTTTTGATTTGTATTTCTCTAATTGCCAGACATGTTGAACACTTTTTCATGTTTGTTGATTGTTTGTATTTCTTCTGTGAAGTGTCTGTTCAGTTCCTTAGCCCATTTACTGAGTGAGTTATTTGGTTTTCCAGTGTTAAGTTTTGTGAGGTCTTTATATATCCTAGAGATTAATGCTTTATCTGAGGTGCATGTGGTAAAGATTTTCTCCCATTTTGTAGGCTCTCTCTTCACTTTATTGATTGTTTCCTTTGCTGAGGAGAAGTTTTTTACAAAAATAGTATGGCATTTGCACCAAAACAGACATGTGTACTAACAGTACAGAATAGAAGACACAGAGACAAAGCCCTTAAGTACAATTATCTCATACTAGACAAAGGCACTAAAATTGTTCACTGGAGAAAAGATAGCCTATTCAACAAATGGTGCTGGGAAATTTTGAAATCCATATGTAACAAATTGAAATTAAATCTGTCTCTCACCATGTACAAAACTCAATTCAAAGTGTATCAAAGACTTAGGCACTAGAACAGAGACCCTATGCCTAATAGAAGAAAAAGTAGGCCCAAATCTTCACCGTGTAGGCTTAGGATCTGACTTCCTTAATGAGACTGGTAAGTGCAAGAAGCAAAATCAAGAATCAATAAATGGGATGGATTTAAACTATTATACAGCTTTTTGAAAGAGACTGATTTGTTCATTCCTGAAGGGACATTTGACAAAGTCTTAAGACAATTTTTATTTTCACAACTATGGTGAGCAAGCATGATGCCAGCTTCTAGGACTTAAAGATCATGGGTACCACTGACTGTGTCACAAGATACAGAACAACCATCCCCACCAGAAAAAAAAAAAAAAATGTCTTGCTCAAATGTTAATGTGATGGGGTTGATAAACCCTGCTGAGAATGGCCATCTTATTTCAGTCTCCCACCGCAGTTCAGTTCACTGGCTAATGGGAATCGGTGTCACTTTACAGAGTCACTTGCTCTAGAGGCATAAAAGCATAATTGCATTTTGTCGATCCCTTTAGTCACACATGTGTAACTACCCAATGCATCATATCTCAAGGTTTGGTGCACCCACGTATTTATCTCAATCTGAGGACAGGAAGTTTCCCTCCTGACTCTCCGTAGGATCTTGGTTCTGATCTCTGCTCCTCAGTCTACAGCAAAACCTCTCACTCAACACTTGTAGCATTGAGTTTTTCTAAATGTGGGTGTTGGGAATCTGCATCTTTAAGAAGCACATCATATATATCACAAGCATATTCACACTTGACGATCAGTAACTTAGCTACAGTTTAAGTTAGTGACTAAAAATGAGAAGACCAAAGATTGCTAAACCTCACTCAATTTTCTTATCTGTAAAATGAGGATACTATTAAAATGAACTTCATGGAGTTCTGAAAACTGAGTGAGCTGGGCAAGTAAAGTGTCTAGCAAGATATCTAACAAGTACCAATCATTTGGCAGGTCTGAGGTGCAGCAGTAAGTCAACTTTAGGTTCTCTGTGGTTGAAAAAAAGAGATGGAAGCCAAATTATTCTTTTCACATCAGAACATTATGAAATGTAATTAAACTAATAACCTACTTTCTATATGTACTCCATCAATGTTTTATGAGTTGAATTAAAATAGACTGATTTGAGTATACATTTATCCCATCATTTGTAACCCAGCAACAATCAAATAGAATAATACATTGTTTGAAATGAATAATTCCTGGGTCTTCAAAGCAGTGAGAAGAGGAAAAGGGAGAATATAACACAAAATGTATTGTTGTGAGGGGAAATCTTGGATGTCAGCTCTTTCTCCGTTAACTTTGTTTTGGAAGTCCAAAGTATCTTGCTAATCTAATGAATGACTCCTCACAGCATCCCGATATGATCGTTTCAATGTTTTGAAATCTGAGCAAACTGAACCACAGAAAAATGGAATGAATTGCCCAAGGTCACATGGAAGTCAAGCCTAGAATAGAACTGATGTGTGCTGGTTTCCCATTCAGTTATGGCCATTCCCAGTTCACTTATTCAAAGCAGTCTAGTTGGCAATACTTAAGGGCTTTGATATTTTTGAACCATTAACTTTTTTTTCCCCTGAGTAATGCTTTTGGCAGACTTGCTTATTTTCCAGAGTGAGAGAAATTTCTGAAAATACAGTCTCTGGATAATGTTGATTGCTAATGTAAAAGAGTGGACGGTCTAAAAGCAGAGAATTAATTGTAACCTAAAAGTGTGGGTTTTGGGACAAACCAAAGATACCTAGATCATGATACCTATATCATGAGTCTTAAAAGCTTAGAAAAATTGAATGAAAAGTATCAAATATCCAGGTAAGACTTTTACAGAAGTTGGAAAACCTGTGTTCAGAATAAGAACAGACTATTAGTGCTGAGCTTGAATTCTTGCCAGGAAATGCAGTCCACCTTGGCACCCTGCCCTGACCTCACAATTCTAGGCATTGGCTTATAGCTCATGGTACAGCCAACTCATTTCCTCCAGCCCAATCGATGACTTTCTAATAGCTGAGCATCCTGCTCTGAATCACTTGCAAACCACTGAGACACACTTTCACTGTTTATTTTCTGACTTGAGATACAGAAGAGCAAGGTCAGTTGATTCTTTCAGTGATTGCTCTTAAAATAAAAACATTCCCTACAGTTTCCAAACTTCTGAAAACCAATTTCCAATAATACAGCCATTTCAGCAAATTCATTAGCTCACAATTTCAGTGTTTCCATAACTTTACCTTCTATGTCTGTCATCTATCTATCTAAATGTGTCTACTAGTAGTTAGTTAATGGGTGGTGCCTTTACACCTACTAGATGGAGGGTTTTATGCTACATAGTCCCTAAGTGAACATTTAAAAGGAGAAAATAAAATACATATAAAGAAAACAAACAATGTCTTTATAATTAAGAGCTTACTTTTCATGACAGAATGCTCACCTTATAATCAGAAAAAGTCTATATTGATCATATGACAGTAAGGAAAAGATTTTACAAATGGGAATGTATCTGTCCAAGAGCTGTGGGAAACAGGATTGAAGAGGTTTGTAAGTCAGGCAGAGAACATTGTCCTGATATTACAAGATGGTGTGAGCAAAAGAATGAAGAGAAGTGAAGTCACAGTATGACAGTTTGAGTACGAAGTCACAGAGGGCAGTAAGTTTTCTCCCCACTCTCCTTGGCAGCCAATATTGGCCTAAGCTGCTGCACCACCCCCACCTCTATCCACCAACTGCAAGTCAAAAAGAAGAGAAATGCTCAACAGCAGGTCAGGAAATGAGAGCGTATGCATTATCATCAATTATCACTATCAGAATCCCATGCTCTTTTGTTGTAAATAAGAGCTTTATTAGAGTGTAATTCACAAGTCATATAATTCACTTCTTGAAAGTACTTAATTCACTGGCTTTTAGTATGTTCAAGAGTTGTGCAACCAGTTTTATAACAACCTTACAACCAGTTTTGGGACCTTTTCATCACCCAGAGTCCTGCACTCATTAGCAGTCACTGCCTATTTCCTCCCAAGTCCCTCACCCTTAGGCAATCACCTCAAGTCTTTTTCTATGTCCTAAAATATTTTAAGATTATTTATACTTACAGAATCCCATGTTCTTTTTGTGTCTATGTGAGACCACTATTACATCAAGATAAGATTACTTACTTTCTCAGGATCTGAAATATCATAATGTATGCAGCACAGTATGTGGATGTTCCACACCCAGATTTACTTAGTCATCATGTACCTTGTTTGAAAGTGATGAATTGGCAGACACGGACCAAAGGATAGATTAAACTTTGCTGACCAACTATCTGCAAGAAGTGGAAAAGTATGTCATATGACCAGTTTGTCTATCTTACATCTATGTTGTCTTTCACTTAAATGTTCTTTTAAATGGAAAATTCTATTTTCAGATACAGGCCCTCTTTGTAAAAGTGACTGGAATAATCTGAGTTTTTTCTCTTTTAAACTCCAAATTCTGTTTCAGATGTTAGTTGCTTGTTGCTAAGAAACCATTATAGGCCAATTATCATTAAAACAACCTCTGAAATTAGATATCTGATGGAAGAGAATTGTTCTCTTTTCTCTAAAAGCAGATGCTTGAACAAACCCTTTTTCTAGTTAGAAAAGCCTGTTTGAGTTCAGGCAACTTTTCCTTTTCATTTCTTGGGGAAATGGTGAAGGACAGAAGTTTTAAGAAGAAAAAGAAAACCACAGATAAGAGAAGGCTACATGATCGATAAGCTCCTGAAGTCAGGTTATAGCCACAGAAGTAGTAGACAGATACAGCTTGAAGGCTGAGATACAGAAAGTTATATTTAAACTTGAGGAATAGTCCAAAACCTTTTTCTTTTACCTTTTTTTCTTTGTAAAAAATGGGGGGGATATAATTGACATATAATAAAATGCAGATTTTATGTACAGATTAACCAGCTTTAACAAAGGCATCCATTAGTGCTGATTTGGAACACTTTCAGCATCCCAGGAAGCCTCTCTCGTACCAACTTCCAGTCAATTATCACCCCCCTGCAACAGACAGTCATTCTATCATATCTGTTACCATAATTGTTATCCCTATTCCGGAACTTCACGTAAGTGAAATCACATAGTCTATAATCTTTTCTTCTGACTTCTTTTGCCCAACTGCAAGGTTTTTGAGATTTTCTCAGGTTACCTTTATCCATAGTATGTTACTTTTAATTGCTAAGTAGTACTCCACTGAATGAATACACCACCTATCTGTATCTACAACCTCTTGGTGAACATTTATTTTACCTTTAGGTACTGTGAATAAAACTATGAGTGTTCTTTTACATATCTGTGATCATGTGTTTTCACTTCCATTTTAGGTTTTAGTCATAGGGCTATACTCCCCTCAACTCTGTTTAGAGAGACTTAAGTGTCTTATGTCCCCACAAGCTCATTATAATTTGAAGGTGCTACAGGTCAAAAACACACATAGCACCCCTTTCCTACCAAACACGGCTTAGCCTAGTTAACCTTAAATGTATTCACAATACTGACGTTAGCCAGAGAAGTTGAGTGAAATGATCTGACACACAGCCTATTTAATAATAAAGTGCTTAGTCTTTGAATAACTTTGGAAACACTGTGGCAACACAGTTCGTTGTAGTATGTGGGTTGTCCCCCACTGTGTGGCCTAGCTGGCCAGGAACTGCTGCTCAAAGGTGCTGCCCAGCACTGAGGATGTTGGCCACCTGTCCTTAGCCTGGAAAAAGACCAAAATTCAGTGTAAGGTTTCTATTGAGTGTTTATCTCATCCTCACAGTCTGACAGCTGAAAAATCCCAAGTCAAACCACTGGAAGCCAGAGATGGGATACTATGTGATAAATTCAAGGTCCTTCCTCCTTCCCATTTCCCTTTGAATAATTAAGACCTCCTTTTAATGTCCAAACATTGTCATCAGGTAAAGGCCACAAGAGCAGTGGTAGATGCCTGTACCTGGAAAGGTAGTGGGGAAGCTGAGGCTGGAGGATCACAAGTTTAAACCAGCTTCAGTAACTTTAGCAAGACCCTGCCTCAAAATTTAAATAAAACAAAACAAAACAAAAGAACAACAAATATATATATATATATGGTATATATAAAAATTATGAGTATTATATATATAATACTCATATATATATATGAGAGAGTGTGTGTGTATCAAAAGTTAAGTACCTCTGAGTTCAATCTCCTGCACCCCATGTCCCCCTGAAAACTGAAAAGCAACCTCAACTTTTCAGAGTAGTTGCTTCTGAGTTGCTTCTAGAACTCACCTGGGTGGCACCCCGGGCACTGTTTCTGGGTGCCACAGATTACCACTTGGTGTGTTCATATCTTAATAAAAGAGGACGTGGGTTTTAACATTTCACTTTCAAGGAGGATTTGGTGAGCTCTCATTTCTCTGAGCTGTAGGAAGGGTCTGTTTATAAGGCCATATTTAAAATTCACCCAAGTGCCGCTGAGAGATCCTGGCTGAGAAAGATGCCCTGGCTTGTTTGCTACCGACCACACTGAGGCTCTTCTGAAGCTTGATGGACTCTGACAGCGGCAGGTGCTCGGCTGGAGGACAGTGTCTGGCTGCAGGTTTACTCGAACATGTGCTTTGAACCGTGGGGTGGCGAGCATGCTATCAGCACCTTGGTTCTGGCATGCCCAGGTTACACCTGCAGCTCTCCCACGTGTCTCATGCTCCTCTGGGGTGACATCCTCACTGATTCCATCCAGCCATTGCTTCTTTTTGCTCATTTTCCTGAGATGAGCTGAGGTGCAGACAATGCCTCTTAAATGCCCTTAACGGATTTCTCTCTCCTGGATGCTTCGTGCTGTTGGGTTTGGCTTTCTTGACAATTAAGCATGGAGACGTGGCGTGGCTTGAAGGTCCCTCCCAAGCTCATGTTGAACTGTAATCCCAATGTGAGGTGTTATGAGATGGGTCCAGATGGGGCAGTTAGGAAGCAACTGCGTCGTGAGAGCTCTGTCATCATGAACTGGATTAATCCACTAATGGATGGGTGGGCTGATGTGTTATCTCAAGTATTGGTCTGTCATAAAAGACACCTTGGTTCTGGCCCTTGTATGTACCCTCTTGCCATAGAGTGCTCTGTGCCACCTCAAGACTCTGCAGAAGAGAAAGAAGTCCCTCATCAGGTGCAGCCTGTTGACTGTAGACCTCCCAGCTCCAGAACTGTGATTCCAGTGAGCTTTTACTCTTTATGAACTCCAGCCTCTCACAGTTGATAAATACGGGAGCAGGACTAAGACAAGTGCCATGCCCATTTTATGGGTGGTAGAAAGAAACAGATGAAGCGGTTTGTCATTTTACATTATAAACTATGCATCTGTGAGCAGACTGCCAGTTCCTCCCCAGGCTAGCAGGAGGCAGCACAGCATCCCTGAGAGAAATCACTAGAGTGGTCCTAAATTTCTGGAGCAAAGGACAATGGATATTCTTATGAGCAACGAGGTATGCCCCTTCAGTTCCCTTCAGTACATGTAGCTGGTCACTTGGAGTCAGGAATTGTGGACAGGAGTCAAGAAAGCTCCTGGAAAGAAAAGGCTCTAGATTCTGCCCCCTCTTCCTCTCATGGGTCAATATTTGAGAGTATATCTGAAGAATTAGAATGGTCAGAACAGAAAAAATACCCAAAGGTCCAAAGACTGAATCACCAGAGGAAGGAAGTGGTATGGATCAGATACCTGGAAATACCAAAGACCAGAACTAGCAATATACAAGTGAAATACAATGCAAATCACATAGGCAATTTTTCAGTTTTTTTATAGTTGTATTTTAAAAAGGAGAAAGTAAAATTAATCCAAATGTGACATTGTGTTTAACCTACCATTGAAAATATTATAATTTCAATAATTAATACAAAAACTATTCATGGAACATTCAATACTCTTCTTCATGTATTAAATCTTTCAAATGAAGGTTATCTTTTAAATTTGCAGCATATATTCACTTAGAGAAGCCACATTTCAAAAGCTCCAGCCCTTAAGTGACCTATTGGACAGTGCAGGTCTGGGTGCTCATGGGAGAAAGAAGGCATATGTCTTCTTACCTGCTATCCTCACAACGTGGCTGTTTTTTGGAACTGAGGCAGACACTGGGGGGCCAGCCAGAGTCTGTGAACTGGTAAAGTCCTAGGAGTTGTACATGAGGGACACAAAGTTCAGTGAGGATGGCACGAGGAATCTGCAAGATAAAAATAATAATAGTAACAATAATCTTCTCTTCCTCTCTCTGCCGTGTGGAAATAGAATTGATCCTACAACACTTAGCCAGTTGGTATAGGAAGAAGTTAGGACAGGATTGATCTTATGGCAAATCAAAGAAAAGGAAACTTCAGTTAAGGGTCTGAAAATCAAGAGTCATATGAAGTTCTTTTTTCTGGGTTGAATCAATCATAATTATTTGCTGTGAATCGCCTTTCCCTTCCAGTATGCTAAAGTATCTTGAGGGAAAGGGTTAAGGCTTCTGCTTCTCTACCAGTATCAGAACCTGACATAGCACCTCAATTGTGGGAAGCAATTCAGCATCTTCCTAGATGTTGACCTGAAAGAGGACATGGCACAGAGTCAAATACATTTGAAGTTGCCGAACAATTGGCCAGAGACACCTGATCTCCCTCCTGCCCAATTGCTGTTACTTTCTTGAGAAATTGACATAGCCAGCTAGTTCACTCTGTTCACATCTCAAGTAAGTCACTGGGCAGATGAAGGTTTTATTATCTTTCACTGGAAGAAAAGAGCTGGGGATGAAAAATGTTCCACCATTTCAGATCGAATAGACATTCTTATATGCAAATCCCACTTAAATGTCCATAGTTTACAGATGCAGAGAGAGTCAAATACTTGCTAAAGTCAAATGGCAAACAGGTTATTCAGTTGGAAATTGAACCTAGAATGTCCAGCTGCAAATCCAGTGCATCCTCAGTCTGCTTTTCTCTGGATCATGGCTGCTGCCAAATGCAGAACCACATTTGCTGACAATAAAATGCTTCAGACAAATGCAGAGTATTTCTATCATGTTATCAGGAGGGGCTCAGTAATCCCTGACTAAGAAAATGTCATCATTATTTGAAACTGCCTTTGATCTATCTTTACGTATATTAAATACTGCTATTGACCCATCAGAAAACCCAGAGTGGTTCTAAATAAAGATTTTCATTTTCCAAGTTGTACCATGATAGTTTGTCTTCCAGAATAAAATGACTTCTTTGGAAGCAGGGGAAAATTGATTTCTTAAATCTGACCCAGACATCGGGTTGGTGTGCTTTGTTGTATGAGTCTAACTGAATGTTTTCTTAGCAGGATCTCCTGTTACCAGAGCAAGTAGATTTTGCACAATTTATTCATCAAAGCAATGGGGAAAAATAGGCCAGACCACACAGATAGATTAAAAAACAATGCAAATGCTTTTTTGTTCAGTAAACAATTGAAAAGGGGAAAATAATTTCCTCCCAAGACAACAGAAAGTGAGAAAGGACACACATTTGCTGTTTTCAAATTCAGCCTGAATAATTTATTATCTGATACAGATTAGGGTATGCTAATAATATTGTAAGAAGCAGTAAAGTTCTGCTACCTTTTCAAGAGAAGTTTTATGAGTATCCATAATTGCACATCAGCCATTATGAGGATTGGGTTATGGACAGTTGTGATCATTGGTGAAAGTTATATTCTGAATTTTGGTGAAAACAAATCTTACTACTTCTCAATAAGCTGTTAAGGAAGATGGGTGGACTTGAAGCTCAAAGACCCGGTTTCACTTTGTAGCTGTATCATCTTGCAAAAATTACTGAAATATCGTTAAGCAGGCTAATGCTATCTACTTCACAAGGTTATGAAAAGGATTTAATAAGATAATAGAAGTGAAATTCCCTGGTGTAATACCTGATCCATAGTAGAAACACCTACAGATAACTGAAGCATAGTGATATATATTCATAAATGTGAGTTTTCTTATGTAAATGTAAGTGTCTAACGTCTAGTAGTCTGTTACCACAGCTGCTCCGACATTGAACTTGGAATGATCCGACAACAATGCACCACTCATTTATTCATTCCTTCACTCTCATAGTCATTAAAAAAGATTTAATTTACTGCCTGCTACATGCAATCACTGTACTAGTCCCAAAAGACATATTGGTTAACAAGGCAGGTGATGTATCTATCTTCCATAGACTAAAATCTACAGTCACCATTTGAGAGCAGGGGATATTATACAAAGAGCCTTGTTATACAATGAGCCTTGTCCTTCTTGTATGGAATGCAGTTTTTAACCTCCACTATGAACAGCAAAGGATCTTCTGCAAAAGGCTGTCTAAATACCCACCATTGTACCTCCAATTTTAATCACAGAACACCAGCCTAAGATAAACAGAGCTGTAGTATCCTGCAGCAGTTTGTTTTGACACTCCCAATAGGTAAGTTTCTATTTCACATGGTATTTTAGGAAGCAAGAGGTCATTACATTCAAGTTGTAAGAGCTCCATATTTAAACTGTGTTATTTGAGCAAAAACAAAACTAAAATCTAAGATCTCCCTACTATTAATAATACCCTGCAGTAGAAGGCAGATGTCCCAGGAAACAGCAATCGACAAACCCCAAGCAAAGATGGACTTTCAAACAAATGGTGCTAGGAGAATTGAGTAACCATTTGGAAAAAGATAAAATTAAATTCATTTCTCACTCCACACACAGTAGTACAGTCCAAATGGATTACAGATCCAAATATTTTAAAAAAATGGAACCATACAAGTATTACATGGGTTGAATTTCTCTTTAAATTCAGGGTAGGGATTATCTAACTATGATTTAAAATCCAAAGGCAAGAAAGTAAAGATTGGTAAATTTGACTATAGAAATTTTTTAAAATGCAGAGCAAAAAACACTTTCACAAAATAAAAGACACTTACAAAATGGGGAAAAATATTTATAATATGCACCGCATGTAAGAATTGAAGATTCCCAATATTTAAATAACTTAAAAATTAAGGAACAAAGGACCAAATACAGAAAATTGTATACATTACCTCAAGTTCATATAAAAATTTTGATGTAACATAATTGAAGAAATACAAGTCATAAAAATTCTGAGGTATAATTTCTCATGTCAGATTAACAAAAATTAAAATGTAGTACAGATATTGCCAGAACATTTGGTCATTCAGAGCCAAGACAATGAATCTAGACACAGACCTTCTGCCTTTCACAACAAATAGCTAAAACTTGATCACAGACCTAAATGTAAAATGCAAAACTATGAATCTCCTAGAGAATAAAGTAGGAGAAACTCTATGTGACCTGAAGTATAACAATGCCCTTTTAGGTACACCACTAAAAGTACAATCCAGGAAAGAAACAACTGTTAAATTGAATTTCCCCCAAATTAAAAGCTTCTGCTGTGCAAAACACAGTGTCAAGAGAATGAGATTGTAAAATACAGACTAGGAGTAGTATTTACAAAAGACATACACAATACAAGAGTGTTGAATAAACTGTCATAAAATTCAACAATTTAAAATTCAACAATTAGAAAACGAGCATCCTGATTTTAAAACTTATTTTAAAAAGTACACACACACACACACACACACACACACACACACACATACACATACCTATACATACCAGACACCACATCAAAGACATACATATGGCCAATAAGCATAGGAGATGATGCCCCACATCATATATCATTAGGGGAATTGCACATTGAAATGACAGGGAGCTACCCTTTATGCACCTGTTAGAATGGTCAAAAAACGGAAGCACAAACCACACCGAATGCTGGTGAGAAGGAGGAGAAACAGGGACTCTTGTTCATTGGTACTGGGGATGCACAGTAGTCCCCTCGGTTTACAAAGTAGAGATTAGCAGTTTCTTACAAAAACAAATATGCTCTTACCATGCAATCCAGCAATCTCTCTCCTTGGCATTTACCCAAAAGAGTTGAGAATTTATGTCCACAAAAATGCTTGTTGTCCACATGAATATTTATAATAGCTTCATTCATAATTGCCAAAAGTTGGAAATAATCGAGCTGTCCTTCAGAAGGTGAATGGTTGGGTAAATATACGTGGTACATCCAGACAATGCACTATCATTCAGTACTAAAAAGAAATGAGCTATTAAGCCATGAAAAGACTTAGGAGACACTTAAATGTGTATTACGAAGGGAAAGAAACTAATCGGAAAGGGCTGCGAACTGCACAATTCCATTTGCTAGAACATGACATTATACAGAAGGCAAAACGCCGGACACATTAGAAAGGTCACTGGTTGCCAGGGGCTGGGAAAGGAAGGACGAATAAGTGGAATGAAAAGGATTTACAGGGCAGCGAAGCGACATGTATCATCAAGGTCCACGAAGTGTGGACCTTCATGGAAGCTGGATTTGGGGTAAAAATGATGTATAACCATAGGATCATGGACTAACCGCTGTCCTGCTCTGGTGAAGGAGGTTCATAGTGGGAGAGGCTGTGCGTGTGTAGAGGCCGGGGGATACATAGGAACTCTGCACCTTTTATTCAGTTTTACTGTGAAGGAAATGTATATTTTAAAAGTAGGACAACACATTCTGTAAGCAAAGTTATGAGGACATAAGCTCTCTTCAAATATTACCAGTGGGTATGCAAAACCCATACAAACTTTCTGTAGGGCATCACCCAGCAAAGCTATGTATTCGCTCAACTTTTGATCCCAGACTCTACTTCTGGGAATCTACAATACAAAGACGCTCAAAAGAACAAGGCTAGTCATTGCACCTTTGCTTATATTACCAAATATTATAAATGTCTTCAATATCCATACATAGGAAAGTTATTTAAAAATATAATGTATTCATTTCCTTAGCCCATTTGTTGACTGGACTATTTGAATTCTTGGAGTAGAGTTTTTTTAGTTCTTTACAGATTCTGGAGATTAGTGCTCTATCTGAAGTATGATTGGCAAAGATATTCTCCCACTCTGTAGGCTCTTTCTTCGCATTGCTGATAGTTTCCTTTGCTGAGAGAAAGCTTTTTAGTTTGAATCTATCCCAGTGGTTGATTCTAGCTTTTATTTCTTGTGCTATGGGAGTCCTGTTAAGGAAGTCTGGTCCTAGACCAACAAGGTGAAGATTTGGACCTACTTTTTCTTCTATAATCTGCAGGGTCTCTGGTCTGATTCCGAGGTCCTTAATCCATTTTGAGTTTAGTTTTGTGCATGGTGAGAGATATGGGTTTAGTTTCATTCTGTTGCATATGGATTTCCAATTCTCCCAGCACCATTTGTTGAAGAGGCTATCTTTTCTCCATTGCATATTTTTGGCCCCTTTGTCTAGTATGAGAAAATTGTATTTATTTGGGTTTGTGTCCGTGTCCTCTATTCTGTACCATTGATCTACCTTTCTATTTTGGTACCAATACCATGCCGTTTTTGTTACTATTGCTTTGTAGTAGAGTTGAAGATCTGGTATTGCAATACCCCCTGTTTCACTCTTCCTGCTAAGGATTGCTTTAGCTATTCTGGGTTTCTTATTCTTCCAGATGAATTTCATAATTGCTTGCTCTATTTCTGTAAGGTACACAATTGGGATTTTAATTGGAATTGCATTGAATTTGTATAGTACTTTAGGTAGTATGGCCATTTTGACAATATTAATTCTTCCTATCCAAGAACATGGAAGATCTTTCCATCTTCCAAGGTGTTCTTTAATTTCTTTCTTTAGTGTTGTATAGTTCTCATTGTAGAGGTCTTTCACCTCTTTTGTGAGATTAATTCCCAAGTATTTTATTTTTTTCGAGGCTATTGTGAATGGGGTAGTTTTCCTAATTTCTCTTTCTGAAGATTCATCACTTATGTATAAAAATGCGTTGGATTTATGGGCATTGATCTTGTAACCTGCTACTTCACAGAAGAAGATCTACAAGCAATCAACAAACATATGGAAAAATGTTCAACATCTCTAGTAATAAGAGAAATGCAAATCAAAACCACCCTAAGATTCCATCTCACCCCAATTAGAATGGCGATTATCAAGAATACGAGCAACAACAGGTGTTGGCGAGGATGTGGGGAGAAAGGTACACTCATACATTGCTGGTGGGGCTGCAAATTAGTGCAGCCACTCTGGAAAGCAGTGTGGAGATTCCTTAGAAAACTTGGAATGGAACCACCATTTGACCCAGCTATCCCACTCCTTGGCCTATACCCAAAGGACTTAAAATCTGCATACTACAGAGATACAGCCACATCAATGTTCATAGCTGCTCAATTCACAATAGCCAGACTGTGGAACCAACCTAGATGCCCTTCAATTGATGAGTGTATAAAGAAACTGTGGTATATATATACAATGGAATATTACTCAGCCATAAAGAATGATAAAATTATGACATTTGCAGGCAAATGGATGAAATTGGAGAATATCATGCTAAGTGAGATAGGCCGATCTCAAAAAGCCAAAGGACGAATGATATCGCTGATAAGTGGAGGATGACACATAATGGGGGGGAGGGAAGGGTTAGAGTTAGGGTTAGGGAGGGGGGCAAGTATGGAGGAAGGAACTACTGTATAGAGGGTAAAGAGGGGTGGGAGGGGTGGGGGGAAGGGAAAAAATAACAGAATGAATCAAACAACATTGCTCTATGTAAATTTATGATTACACAAATGGTATGCCTTTACGCCATGTACAAACAGAGAAACAACATGTATCCCATTTGTTTACAATAAAAATAAATAAATAAATAAATAAAAAATATATAATGTAAATCAATGCTATGCAATAATATGTAATTTTAACAAAAATAAAGGAAGATCTCTTGAATGATATGGAGCAATTTTCTGGGTAAATGTTAAGAGAAGAGAGGAAAGTACAAAGGTATGATATATGTATATCCTTTATGTAAAAAGGGGATGTAAGAAAATACATTATATATATATATATATATATACATATATATATATACTGCAAAAATATACAGGAAGGGCAACTCAAAAAAGGTAGAGATAGATTACAGGCAGCAGATGGGGAAGAAAAGACCAGAAAGAAGCAGGAATAGGAATAGGTAGTAGGGTTGAGGGGAGAGGGACACTACTCTGAGTAGAGATTTTGTATAGCTCTAACTCAGAATCACAGGAGTATTTTACAGACTCCCAAGTTAAATCATTCAGGGGAATCCAAAGTGGAATAGGAATAGAAACAAACAAGTTTAATTGCATGACCATGAATAACAAAACCATACTGAAAGGATGAGGAAACAAAGAACTAACTTGAGCAACTTTGGAAAACTTTATTTTATTTGATAAAAACACTTTCTAAAGCAAAAGGTCATAAAAACATGGTACCTAAATGCTGTAATGTAGTTAGTAAGTGTGGTTCTCATGAGGCTGTGTGTATGACAGGATGTGTGAGGGTTATGTAACGCAAGGAGCAAAAACACTGCATCTGATGAGAGCCAGACTGTGCAGCGAGGGACATGGTAATGATTATTTTTAATTTTTTTACATTTCTGCTGTCTCTAATCTTTCTATTATAATCATATATTATTTTTAATAAGAAAAATGGGGTATTTTAAGGAATATAGGAAAAACATCAAAGATTACTTGTTCAGGGAAACAATTTATAAATGGAGAAATAGAGGCCCAGATCTGAAGCCCACGTTCCCTAGAAACCCCTTGGGGGCCCTGGATCTGAGGGTCATGGCCGTCTGTCCAGTAACGTGGTCCACTAGTCTCATGACATACTTCAGTCATGTGACTTTTCCAGAGCTCATGTTTCTAGAGGAAATCTGAATTTTTCCTTTGCAAATGTAGCAACTGAAAGTATCCAATCTGTCTGCCTATCAAATCCCAGCATACTTTATCAATATGTCCTTTATGTATTGATGAAATTTCTTTTCCTGTGAGGCAAATAATAAAGGTAATATCACAGTAAAGCAAAGGTCTCCAAATTTTTAAAAGTCCTCAATATACTTATTCTTCTTTACATAAGACTATTTTATTTCTTAAAACTCCAATTCTACAATGATTTTTAAAAGCTATTTCTAAAATTAAGTAGAAAAATAAAAAAGTATTCTTTCACTGAAATTCTTCAAGTGAGAGATCTTGGTTATTCTGTTAATTCAGGAACAAAGAACTTTTGGAATAAAGAAGAGTTTTGAGCAGCACAAATATCCTCATTTTCTTTAGAAATTGCTCAGACTCTTAGCACTGCAGATAAAAAACTGATACCAAAGTATCATTTTAAAAAGGTAGGTATTTTTTAATTTGTGAAGAAAAAAAATACTTTTTACAAATTAAAATGAGTATAGCATTTTCTGAATACAATTACTCTTCTTCCAGGTTCCATTTTCTAGTACAATTACTCTGCATCTCCGTAAGCATCTCCTTTGGACTGGCTACATCTTCATTCTAGGTTCAGGGTGCTCATGAATGAATGAGTCCAGCAAAGGTCAACTGTGAGAAAGGCTTACAGGTTCAACCCTGGCAATCTGGAAAGCAGAATGTTTTTTGGTATTGAAGGAGGGGTGCTGGTGAGTGTGGAAAGAGCCCTCGTCAGCACTTCTCTTGACCCCAAAGAAAGAATACTAATATTGACGGCAGATCCAACCACAGGCTACGTACTCCTCAAGGTCTCTGTCATCATCGCAACCACCATCTCCTGCAGAAAGTGTCCCTTTGTACAGTTCTGGACATTATGGTTCAGAGAGCTCAAATAACTGAAGAGGTTTAGATGGAAGTAACGACAGAGATGTTGAAAGAATGGCAAGAGAGTCTGGTTTCGGTGGTTCACTCCCATTATCATGTTGAAAAAAAGAAGCTGAGGGGTTGGGGATTTGACCTGGAGTTTGGTCCTCAGCCTTGAAAAAAAAAATCACCTTCATATTTGGACTGGGGAGAGAGAGCTCAGTTGGTAGAGTACTTGGCTTGCAAGCACAAGGCCCTGGGTTCAATCCCTAGCACCGAAAACAAACAAACAAAAAAGACGAACTAACTAATGGAAGGACATAGGTACATCCATTCTACAGCTGGTCCTTGCAGATGCCAGGGTGAATTTTGGGCTCTGCTTTAGAAGGTAATGGCCACGCTTAGGCTCTGGGAAGTGGCCTCCTATGGAGGTATAGAACTTAGGAAATAAGAAAGAGGGGTGAAATTGTTGCTTGTAAGGAGAGAACCTGGGATGCAGCTTCCATCTTATTACTGATGATGACCTGCCTCAACATGGCAGAATCATCAGCGTCTTGGATTTATAAACCTCATTTCTAAAGTACAAGTATTGAAAAATCACCTCACAGAAGAAGGAAGGGAACAAAAAGTCAGTATATTGGATGCAAATTGGTTGGGGGTCGGTTGGCACTGGTTTAACCTTATCTCCCTTCACAGGTCTTCATCTGAGATCAGAGGAGGACCATTAGATGTACTGACTTTGGATTCCCTGAACTTCTAAACCAGAACTGGAACAAGTCCAGGTCTGGGGGCTTGGGGAGAAGAAGCTGAGGGAAATGGATCCAGGTGGGCAGAATCCATGCAGTCGATGTTTTTGAGCAATGGTACTGACGTCATGATTGAATTTTGATGCCATCCTCTGAAGGTCTTTAAAAGTCAAAGTGAACTTAATCAAATGAGGTTTCGCTGGAAGTAGCAGATGGTCTTCAGGACCTCTTCTAGCCCTCAGGTTCAATGATAGAATCATCTTCAAACTAGCCAGCCTTTGATTGTTTATCCAAGGCTTTCTTTTGCAGTCAGAGTGTGCAACTGATGACTTACCTTCCCCTGCCTCTCAGTGGGGTTTATTTATAGAATAACCACATGACAGCTAGAAATACCTTCAGACCAGGAGGGACCCGACCATCTGTTCCTCAGATAAAACCTTCCAGCGATTTCTGCAGGATTCGGGTACTTAACAAAATGTTGCTGCAGCATCCTCCAATCTGTGTATTTATAGGAGGGAGATGTGTGTATGTTACATATTTGGACTTGTTTCTTTCAGCAGGAGAAATATAGCCTCTACCATATGTTTGCCACACACATAATTACCTCCCCACTCCATCCAGCCAGTTCTGAATATTTCACCATTCAGAGAGCAGCAGGTTAGACTCTTCCCCTTGAGTTCAGGTAATTGTAAACCCATTGTCCTGGAACAGAGGAACTTGATGGGATGGTCAATAATTGAACAATTACTAGCTTTCAAGCTGATTCTCTACATAAACATCCCCTATCGTGTGCTATCCCTAGGAGGTTGGACAGAAAGTCATGATTCCTATGTTGGTCCCAAGGCCCATTCCAGCCTCCCCTCAAGCCCTCCTGCTCATCTCCTGTAAATAAAGGAGTGACTAATAGTAGGGAAATTAGGTGCATTTACTGGACTCACTCATCTGTCACACTGTGCTGCTCATGTCCTTTGCATTGTCTCATTTTACTTTTCACAACAAATTTGGGTGGTGGGACTCTGATTAATCTCCTCTTACAATGAGGCCAGGCCACTTCTCCTTCTGGTCTCTTCATCTTTCTTTGAAGTGGAAGCAGTCACAGAAGTCCCTCTATATTGGACCATATTTCATCCTTTATTATAGTCTGTGATTACCTTACTTGTCTATTGTCTAGCTTCTTCTATAAGAATTACTGGTCCTGTTAAAGAGGGGCCTCCACCTTCTCTGTGGAATCTAAAGCAAGGTGTGGTGACTGGAGACTTTCAGTAAATATTGACTGAATCTATAATCTATAATAATCTATAATCTATATAATCTATAATCTATATAATCTTTGTTATTGAACAAAATTGTCCTCCTTTGGAGTGAGAAACCTGAGCCAGCTCTGTCATTTACTAGCTTCCCCATGTGTAAGAGCATTCCATGAAGAGGAAACAGCCCAAGTCTGAGGTGGGAGGCTGGTGGGACCAGAGCCAGGTCAGGGAAGAGAACTCAGTTATGGAAAGAAATTCCAGTGGCAAGCAGCACCACGTCGTGCAGGATTGGTGGACCGGGGGAGGAATTTGACTTTTGTTAAAGTGTTCGTGTGACTACTGACTGGCCTGGAGGTATCAGTGGGGGTTTTAGTCATCTGATCTGCATTTCTCATGTTCAGAGTAAATTTCCGGCATATTGCAGGATGAATATAAGTTCAGGAAGCACTGTGACGAGGTGAGCCACGGCAACAGCAGACTGACAGAGGGAGGGTTATTTCTGCCTGGGAAGGAGTGTCCGGGCAGAGGGCAGAGTGTGCTTCTCATTTGTAATCTATCTAGAAAGAGAACATGAGTTTATCAGGCAGAGGAAGGACAAAGGGTATTCTAGTTAGAATAATGAGTGCAAATGTTTAGAGGTCCGCAAGTACAGAGTGTTTTAGGGAAACAATGTTTACCTACAGATTATGGTGACGCTGAAAAAGTTGGAAGCAGACTGTGCGGAGCTTCAAGGAGGTACAGCCCCGTCCCACAAGATGGGGGAGACCATGTGGGACGGGGCTGTACTTCCTTGAATCATGGAAATTATGAGCCATGCTGGATCTTCTTCCTGGTCTCAATCTCAGCTGCATCAATAACAGTATACAGAAATGTCTGCATTCCCTCACCAAGCCCCAACCCCACCCCATCTCATGCCTCCTCTGACCCTTGCTCAGTCCACTGGGCTCCATGGTGAGACATGCCTAATGGCATAAATATGTGTCCCACATATCACGTAGTGATCCAGATCAAATATGGGCCACAGAACTGATGTAAAAAAAAATTATCTTGGATGTCTCTGTTTCAGATATTTTTCTAAATCTTGCTTCTCAAAGTATGTCTCATAGAACAGCAGCATCCACTTCACTGGGAGTATGTTGGAGATGCAGAATCTTAATCTCCACTCTACAACAAGGAAATGGAATCTGCATCTTAACATCGCTAAGTGGGTTGCATGCTCAGTTTAGACCGAGAAGCATCAGTCTAGGCAAATCTGTCCATGTTAATGTGTGCCCGACAAAGCCAGAATAGGCCTGCGCTGTACAGAAGTGCATGATGCAATGGCCTCAGGTGGTCAGTGTGTGTCAGGGGCCAGATGGACGCTGAGTATTTGGGATCCCATTTCCAACTGTGTCTGGCAGAAAAGTTCTCTTAGAGCCCCACCTCCCCATTTTTGCCTGTGTCCAGCTGGGAAGATGCTTGTTTAAACGGATAGAAAGGAAAGCTTAAAAGGAAGTACTAATACATACATGAAATTCTCTCAGGAAAAATCTAGATGTCCCCCTGATTGTCATCAGAAGACCTTGAAGAATACTAAGAGTAAAGGATCAATTTATAAAGTGAGAAACCATAAGAATCATTTCCAGTCTGCAAGAAATGCCCAGTGAGTTCTCTTCCTATGGAGTTTTAGTCACTCTTGTGCACAATTTTTTTTCATAACATTACCATCTTTTAACACACTATGTCATTGCCTAATTTTAACATTAGGATCTGCATGTCTTGGAGTGTGATCTGAGACTGAGGTGGGCTCCAGTCTGAGGTGTTGGATCAGAGGGAAAGAATCAAAAAGACTCAAACATTCAATTACCACTCGTTAAATGTGAAATGTGTCTTTGAAGCTCACAAGAGTTTTTTTTCAATACTGGATGGCATGTCACTCTGTCTTAAATCTTTGCAAGAAAAAATTCAATTAGCATCATGGGGTGGTAATTCTACACTCTATTCTGCAACAAGGGGAATGACAGAGCAAGAGCAATTTAGGCTGATAGCTACATCAACTGCAGTACAGTTGATTAAAAATTTAACAGTTTTTCTGATGAATGTCCTAACTCAGATTTGGAAAACACTGACGGATTTAATTTTCCACTGACTAAATAATCATTTTATAAGCCATGTATAATTCATGTAATGGCAATGTTATGGGCTTGTTAAAAATGACTGCTACTAAACAGTTAACACTCTCTAGCAAGCAGAGGCTTGTAAAGGACCATTATTGAAATTAGTTGGCACCCATTGACTGAGAATGGGTTTTTGCCTTCTGAATCTTTAAAATGAAATAAGTTCAGCCTTTCAGTACAAGTCACACCCCAATCTCCAACTCATACCAAAAACCCCCACAAAATGTTTGTTGGAGAAAGAAAGGGGCTTAATTCATTCTAAAATAGCTTATCAGTTGTTGCCATCAAACAAGATCATCAGCTTTCTCAAATTCAGGTTCCTAAACTAGAAAATGGAGTGGAGCAGTGGTACTTACTCAGCAGGTTTGCCAGGGAAGTGAACAAAGCAATGCTTCTGAGTTCATCTGGCCTGAATGCACTCGTCAGTGGGTGGAGTAAGGCTGGCGGCTGCTGCCCAGGGTCATGCCATCACTGGCTGCTGGGCTTTGTTCAAATGATTCTTTCTCAGTGAAACATATGCAGAGGAGCCCATTTAAAATCACACAACTGTCGGTCAAATGTAGGTCTCTACATCCAACTTGGGCTATGGTCTTCATCACGTTCATCATTTTTTAGCATACTATAGAACTTATTTCTTCTTATTATTATGTAGAGTCATGCATCATATAATAATGCTTCAGTCAACCATGGGTCACATAAACCACAGTGGTGCCTTAAGATTGTAATGGAGCAGAAAATTCCTACCGTTGCGTGACAATGTATCTGTCCTAAGGCCATAGTGCCTTGTGGTATGAAACTATGAGTTGTGTAAAAGCATAGCACATCCAATTATATACCGTTACTCAATGCTTGGTATTGATAATTAATGTCATGCTACTAATTTATGTATTTACTGCACTATATTTCTCATTAATCTAGAGTGTATGTCTACTTATGAAAAACAGTTAACTATAAAATGTATGCCGTGTTCCACTGGTAGCAGCAGCCTCCTAGTGTGCATTTCCTGGGATCTTGATCGCACCAAAAGCCCGTGATTGAACAAGAGGGTCTAGTCTCTGGGAAGGCACTCGAGGTGATTCATAAAAATCACCTGTTGATGCATTTCTCAGAATGGATCCCCATTGTTGAGCAAGGAAGGAAGGGCAGCCTTTATTACATTCAATTATTTTTTATTAATTACAATATTTTGTCATTCTGTCTTGTTTTCCCCAAGAAAAACAAGCTGCACAAAGGCAGACAATATTGCGAGTTTTAGTTCTTGATGTGTTCTAGCACAAGGTTTGGCATATAAGTACTCAAAAAACCTTTAACGAAGGTGTGACTATTTCAAACATTTTAGTGATCATCTAAACACTTGTAATCATTACACTCACGAGACAGAGCTATAGAAAATGTAATTTCTTGGGAAGCATTCCCAGGCACTCCATACCTAGACACTGTTTAAGAATCAACATTTTTGTTGGACAAGGTGAAGGGAAACATTATAACCTTGGCCATGAGTCTTCCTCCCTGTATCCTCACTGAACAATGCAGGGCCTGGCACATGCAGATTCACCACCATGACCAGTTTTTAATGTAGCTTTTTCAGTAACACCTGCACCATAGGGTATGTGTAAATTTGGATTCCACATCAATATATGATCAAACTTTATCAGTGAAGATCTTACCACCCCCGCTCAGAACCCTAAGGAAAGACAAACATTTCTCTTTCTTTATCTACCAATGGACAGGAAAACAGTCTTAAAAAAAAAAAAAAAAAAAAAAAAAAAAAGACAAAGGGAACTCAGACTCTGTTGTCAATGAATCTCCAATTCTCAAATCCCTTATCATCCACTCTTTTCATCTTCATTATGATCTTGAAGTCAGAACTTGGTTGTGTGTACTTGGTCATGTCATTCAATTTCTCAAAGTCTTAAATTCATTTATTGAAAGGGCCCCGTGATTCCAGGTTTTTCTCCCTTGTTCCCAGAATTGTTACAAAGATCAAAATATTTTAAATAACCCATCCTACATAAAAGCAAAATAAACTGTAGATTGTGAAGCAGTGGGGTTTGACAGCAATTTTTCAGTGGGGTCCTTAAATGGAGCCCAGTAGATTAATTTCCTCATGAATTCTACTCCTACATCTGAGAGAACGTCCCAGGAAAGATATGGAGTTTGGTCTTTGTGTTCAGTGCTCTCAGACTTGGCTGCACAGAGATCCATCTGCACAGAGATACCAGGGCTCCAGCTCAGAGATTCTCAGTCAGTTGGTCTGGAATGATGCTTTGAATCTGTGTTTTGATGCATCGTCTGTCATGGCCAATGCTAAAGCCTAGGTTTTCGAATCGAGCTAAACAAATGTCCTTCTCCTACAGAGGAGAAGCCAAGTGCAAAGAAGGGGCGTCATATGCAGCAAGGACACAGCATATTGGGAACGGAATAACAAGAATGAACTGAGTATCTCTTGTCAGATTTTAGTTCACCTTTGAGTTCCACTGAAGCGTAAAGCAGGCAAAACTATTTGGAGAAACGATGCCACAAGGCAGAAAACAAAGATTTCAAAATGGGACCTCAAACTAAGAAGAACATTTTTTCTTGCTTTGGCATATAGAAAGTGCAGTGCAAAAGGAATCTTTTGACGGTGTGAACACTATCAGATACGACAAAGGGGACACCTGAGGACACACTACCTACCTACTTCAATGCACCAAGGAAAAGAATTGCAAAAGAAAAGCCATAAATATTTGTTTGGGAATCATTCCTGGGAAATTGTAAGACTGATTTTTTGTTTATTTTGTTAAACATACAAACATTATGCCTGCAAGATTTTAAAGAATTTTCATGAGTACCTTAAAGTTTTAGACTTCTCTGTCCTAACCAAAAAACCAATGTGGATTCTAATTTACCTGGACTCATAAAACTGAGACCACAAGACAACTCAGTTTGTGCTAATAATCAAGTAACTTAGAGGACCCCTATTTTTCTTCTACTTTGTGTGGAATAAAATAAAAGGCATTTAAGCAATCCACGGCATGTCAGATAACAAAGCCAAATTGCTCAATTGGAATTTTCATTTACCACAGCATTGTCTTAGGAGAATACAACTATATGATTTCTCTTTTTCTTTTTCTTTTCTTGCTAGCCTTCTTCTTGCTTCATTCCACTGTGTGTGTGTGTGTGTGTGTGTGTGTGTGTGTGTGTGTGTGCGCGCGCGTGCAAGCACGCTCTGGGTACTGGGTCAAAGCTTAAAGATGAATAAAACATGAGGTTTGAGGAGCTCTCCTCAAGTGGGGGAAATAGATAGTTCCAAATACAATGCCATGGGGTGAGGGCTGAGATCAGCAGGACAAAGAGAAAGTGATTGCTTCTTTCACATTCAAGGAAGGCGTCTCCGAAGGACCTTGCAGCTGAGTGTGATAAGATGAACAAGGGTTCTGCATGCACACAGAAGGGAAAATGGTATCTTGTGCAGAGAGCAATGTATCAGGAACAAGCAGCTGCTTCATGTCACTAGAGTAGAGCATAAATATCTGATGAAACGTTCCTCAGCCTGCACACTCAAGGAGCTCTATCAAGTGTCCACCACTCATCCAGAGGAGCAGAAGGATGAATTGAGTTGTTCCCTCTCCTAGAGTTCATACTTGAAACAGGTGGATATTCACACATGCACACGTGCAGAATAAACTGAGCAATTCTAGAAGGGTGAGGGAGTTGCCATAGGAACTTGAAGACACCAAACAACTAAGTTTGATGAGAACTTTACAGAGCATGATCCATGACTGCAAGGGTTAGGCAGAGAAAACAGGTAGTGACATATGCATAAAGCATAGGAGCATCGCATGGCATCAAGATTGGGCCTGGGACAGCCCTTGCTATCATAAAGGATTGATTGAAATTTTTTTAAGAATCTCAAGATGGTGACACAGTGTCTCCAATCAAGCAAGGGACCTTAATGTGTACTACATGTTATAAAATCATCTTGCCCTGTAAGATATGCAAGAGGCTCACCACTGCTGTTTGCATTGCTGAGTCCTTTGTCCAAACCCATGTAAAGGTCACATAAGTGTGACTACAGGCTTATTACTCTTTTGCATAATAAAACTCTGACGTTGGAAAACATTCAACCAAACAACACTTCACTGCTACCCAGAACAGTCTAGGTAAACTTCATAGAGAAGTAAGAGCAACCACAGATAATCTAAAAGAAACCAAGAAATTAAAACTCGACTCAATTAACTCCTGTCAGGCATAGAAATTGTGTAAGAATCCAAGAAGCTAAATGACTCCCCATGTCCCAGAATTCTCTCACAATAATTGAAAACCACTTTAGAGTTTTCTGAAATCATTGCACATTTTTTCCCTCCCAAACAGTGCTTGCAAGTAGGGCACAGGATAAACAGAAATACCATGAAGAATTGTCTAGGAATTAGAAACATAAAACCTTTTATGTTTCAGAAATAAAGGCTATAAAAACAAAATATTTATATTTAACTGTTCCAGTGGATGGTAATGAGATATTTTTAGAAGAGAAAAAGCTTATATGGCATATGCACACTGCCTTGTTTAGATCAGGTTCAATTACAATGTAATGACTAACCAACTGCAGGTTTTATGGTTAAACAAAATTTCATCTTATTTATGTGCATGTTCTCTTTATTACTCTGCAGAATGTCTGCTTCTTAGCGTTAAATATGGACTGAGCACTTGTCTACCTGAGATTCAGGAAAACCAGGTCTCTTTTAAAAGGGATCAAACATATAAATTAAAGTAAATTGGCAAAGCAAAATATTCCTGGGGGTCTCAGAAGCAGTTCCAGCATGCCTGGGAGATGTATTCAATAACCACACCACACGATCTCCACCCAGACCTCAGTCTTCCTTAGTCCTGCACAGTGCTTAAATCTATGCCTTGCCCCCACTCTCTGTGCATGTCCATGGGTGCAGAACCCCTGCAGACGTGGGCCTGCTCCAACTTCTATGCAAGTCCTTGAAAATCAGGCAGCATCCTGAGCCCTCCTGTCAGTTGTCTTCTAATAGAAAGTGGGAGTTGACAGGTGGTGGATTTGTTCTTATAAGAATGTTTAATCAACATTGTCATTGACTGAACCCTCCACGGTGCCTGCACAGGGTTCAGCATTTCAGGAGGACAACGTATTTCCTTAACCCATCAGGAAAACCCAGCAAGGCAGATGTCATTCTTAGCCCCATATTAAAATAAGGAAACAGGGCCCTGGCAAGTCAAACCCTTTTCCAAGGTCACTCGATTGATTTGTGTAGGAGCCAGAATTAACCTCAGTAGGGAATCAGTCACTAGGTCAGTACTTCCCAAACCTTGATCAGATTTTTACCACAGCTCAAATTGGTGGTTATTATTTATTTTATTTTAAAATACTATTTCATTAACTTTGGTGAAATAATCTTGAAAAGTTTCAGCTATAATAACATTATTTGAAGGTTTAAATATAATAGCTTACAGTTTTCAACAATTTAAATGTTCGGTGATAAAGGATTTATAAAATTGAACATGGTAGAACAGAATGCTCTACAGTGATCAAAGACTGACGTCGTCCAATACATTGACGCTGTCAATGGAATAAAATACATTCTTTCCCTCTCTCTGTCTTTGAGGTGGGATTTCAAACTCCTCATGCCTCTGGACTCAGACTCAGACTACATCATCAGCTCTCCTGGGTCTCAGTCTACATAATCATATGAGTCAATTCCTGATAATAACTTCTATGTGCGCGCACACACACACACACACACACACACACACACACACAAACACACACACACACACACAAACACACACACACACACACACAAACACACACACACACACAAACACACACACACACACAAACACACACACACACACAAACACACACACACACAAACACACACACACACACACAAACACACACACAAACACAAACACACACACACACACACAAACACACACACACACACAAACACACACACACACAAACACACACACACACACACACACACACACACACACACACCGTTAGTTCTTTTACTCTAGGGAAAACTGAGACCTAGATAACTCAACCTATGCATATTTCCAAGTAGGGAGATATGCCTTTTAGTAAAGGGTATATTTCTCTGGGTCATAATTCTCAGGTTAATTTCCAGGTATCAGCTGATGAGGAAAAGAAAATGGATCATTTTTAGACAAAACTTTCTTCTTTTTCCTCCTATTCCGTTTGACTAGTGGACAATGTTGAATCCTGAGCACTACATTGTTAAGATAGAGACAGTATGGATCAAATGAACTAGAACTTGGAAGTTATACCCAGTTACACCAAGTCCATGCATCCCTGAGTGTACCTTGTTCATCTTCTCTGGTGTTCGCTGACCATGGCTTCTTACTTCAGACCTGAGGCTCAGTTCTTACCTACTTCATGCTGTGGCTTGGCTACCATCCTAATTTGACTTTTCACCTCTCTCAGTTTTTGAACTAAGAAAATGACTTTCATTTCTGGGTCTGATCTCTGCACCTGGCACCTGTGTAGTTTAATAATTTGCCTTGAGGTGCTCTCCAGGAGCTGACCCATCAAACTCCCACCGAGTTCTCTTCATAAGTCACTGACCTTTCCCAGGGTAAGACCGGCTGGCTAAGATCATTCCTGATGCATGCTGCCTTTCTTAGTTTCCATGAATCTATCCACCAAGGGATACCTATTGAAAGGTTACTGATTTTTCACTTCATTATCCAGATAATCAGAAACAGCAAAGATCCAAAGAAAAGGTCATTGATATTGAAATCAAAAGAGCTAAACTGAATCTCTATTACCTCAGGTCCCTAAGATTCAGTCATTTCATCCACGTAATAATAAAACCCAATGCACATATTTAAAGGCTTCATTAAGATAATATGCAAGGATGTTTGTGATAATTGTTATAAGCCACAAAAATGTCATGTATGTTTTTATTATTTCAGTTTTGTCCCGTGCTGGTAATATCCTGTAAATGCCATTGGAATCGACAGAGAGAATGGATTCAAACTGATGCTTACCTGGTGGCTGCCTGCTTCTGTGCCAAGCATCATGTTTTGTACCAGGTACAAAGACAGGTGCAGAGATCACAGTTGTTTGACTATGCAGAGATGGTAAAAAATTCCAATTAAGATCTGGAACATTTCAAACTATGCCTGAAGATGGGTGAAGAGTCACTGGTCATTAGAAAAAGTCATCTGGGCATAAGTCTTTCCAAATAAAAATCGTTTTAATCCCTGCATACCATCTTTAGTGAAGTGCTTCCCCAGGAGTCCTGACTGGCTTCCTGAAAAAGACTGGTTTGTAGGGAGCCCTCTACAGGCAGTTGGCATTATTACCTGCGTTTTCCTAGAGTCAGAGCTCTAAATAAGTAGTAACTGATTTCCAGATGTGGATTGCTGAATCTCAGAGAACATAACATGCAATATCAGCTTTAAAAAGAAAATTGCTTTTTGTTTAAATTGTAAAATTTTTAATTAATTTGAATTGAATTGATACTGTCAGTAAAAAATTCTGAAACATTTAAAATACTATTCTAGTCTCTAGTACTTTTATCACTTGGAGCTGTTTTCATTCTTTTATTAAAGAAACCTTTACTTTCTCATCTTAAAATTCAGGAAAAATACTTTTCACGGACCTTGAGGTCTACGAGCGAATACTATCTGTTAGATGTTTACTCATGTACTTTATAGTCCTTATATGTAAAGTTCCATCTTTAATTAAAAAAAAAAAAAAACTTCAATTATTTAGAGCTTAGAAAATAATGAGGTTTTTTTAATATCTCATAAATTCCAGCACTCCTGCTTATCTGTGTTTTGCAACAGGTAATGTGTTTGCAAAAGGAAGTCACTTTTGGTTCCTTCCTCTGTTCTGATACATTGCTCATTAACTCATATGGCAGTTAATCCTGGACCAACTTTTAATAGTCTTATCTTACACTCATGGATATCTTTTTGAAAATACATGTAAGAATCAAAGCTAATTTTACTCTTTTTGAAGTCAGACATGTTTAATGCCTGGTAGGGAGAGTGAAGAACTGGTGATTGAGTTGATATAATTCTAAGCTCCTAGTGGCTCCTTCCGTCTTAAGTGTCAGAGGAGAGAAAAGGTTTTAGCAATTTGCATATGCACAGGAAAGATTCCCAGGATGGCCCTGGATTTTCTTTCATCTTGTAGCCTTGAAACTCTTTAGTAGTTATAGCTACATTGGGATAATGGGTGTTCTAACTGTAAATGATAGGTAGACTTGATGTCTTTGTCAGTTTTGTTATGGTTTTTAAATATCCCTTGTCCCAGGAAGATAGAAATGTCATTAACCCACCAGGACAGGAAACTGAAAACAAAGAGTGAAAAAGCAGTTGAGGTCGTGGGGTGGGGAAGGAAAGATCCGAGCCACGGGGCAGCTGCCTTGGGGGAGCAGCAGGCCCCTGGCCTGGTTGTGTCCTCTTCATTTCCCAGCCGGTCTTATCTTCCTTTGCTCTGTTTCTTCATTTCTGTCTGCGGAAGAATTCCCACTACCACATACACCTTGATTTCCAAAAGAAGAGGCTTATGCTAGACAAAGAGCTTTCTCTCTCTTTGACCCTGCCTCCCGAGCAGTTAGTCAGTGTTTTCCAAAGAAGCAGAATATTTCTCAGTGTTCTCCGGAGAAATATGGAAACACAAACCCCTTGTAGATAGATAGGTAAGTACATAGGTCAGTAGGTAAAGAGGAGATTAAAGGAATTGGACTCATGATTACAGATGCTGAAGTCTCCAGGATTTGCCACCTGACGCTGGAGAACAGCAAAATCCTTGAGGTGCTTCTGTCTGAGGCCAAAGTTTCAAGAATCAGGAGTGTTTGTGTCTTCCAAAGGAGAAAATGGACATTCCAGCTTAAATAGAGACAGAATGAATTCATTCTTCCTCTACCTTTTTGTTTAATTCAAGTTTGAATGATGTCTTTCTGCATTAAAAAGGTCCTTTGACGTCATTCATTTTGCTGATTTAACTTTGTTGCAGAAAAACTCTCAAAAATACACAGAAATAATGTTTTACCAGCTATCTGGGCATCTCTTTCCCAGTCAAACTGACACATAAAATCAAACTTACAGTCATATTCTATTCTAGACTTCCTTCTACATCTTCTTATCAGTGGTTATTGTCCTAGGATGGGCAGCATATGTATTATTTATGGCTACCTGGAATCCCATAATTTCCTTTCTCATCCTTTTAACTTGGGTAGACTTCAAACTCACATACAAAGTCATAAAATTATTAATAACAAGATAATGGTGGGGAAGCAGAAGGAAAGTAGCAGAAAAATAATACCAAGGCAACTATTATCTATTTATTCATTATTTTTAATCCCAATTCAACTCTGAGGCTTTATTTCTTAAACCAAGCGGTGAATAACAGGTGTTTGTCCCATCAGTATGTATATTTTATAAATGTTTCTTTTAAAAGCAGTTTGGGGTGCACAGAAAAATTGAGTAGAAGATGCAGAGAGTTCCATAAACCCTTCTTTGCTCCAGCCCAGCATTCCTCAGTGGTAAATTTTTCACAAATCATGAACCTACCTTGACACATTATTATGACCCAACGTCCATGTTTATATTAGAGTTCACTCTTAGCAATACACATTCCATATTCATTATTGAGACTCGATTGTGCAGACCCCATTCCAGAGGGGTTGTATGATGATGAACAAAAGCACATACACTTCACGCCGTGGCTTTTATGTTTTTCTCAAGAGGTAGGAGGCACGGTGTGCATTGATCTCCATACCAGCTGAAGGAAACAGAAACCCACAGGGATTTTCACCTGCTCTGAGGATCATGTTCCTGAGAGATACACCTGCCCACCACAGGATTCCTTGCTATTGAAAGGGACGTTCCCTTTATCAGGATTTCTGACTTCTTCAGTTGCAATGATTTTCCTGAAGGTGGTATCTAACCCAGACCAAGTCAATCAGTAATTTTAGTGTTTTGTCCAGAAAGTCCAGATGTCTCTTGCAATGTGCATGGAACTCAAGAGTTGACAGAAGCCATGATTCTGGATCAGCAACAACAAAGAGAAAAGAGAAAATGCTGAACAGCTCTGCCAAATGTATGTTCAGCTTCAGTGAGACACTGGCTCGCTGTAGTTAAACCACTTAGGTACAGTCACAGAGAGCTACAACAGTTTATTTTCAAACACTGTGTTTTATGTGACTTCTTTTTTTTTTTTTTTTAATTTACTTGTCTCTGTGTCTCATGTTACTTGCCCGTTTAAAAAAAAAATCTTAATTGTCTACTGAATTTGTGATAACTTTAACATGATGAGCAGCCAAACTCCAAATATTTGTAGGTTTCTTCTCAATTTTCATTTCAATGTATCCTTTGCTTCTCTCTTACTTATTTTTCTGCCAGACCTTGTGTTCATTTTTAAAAGGGATTTCCCTTTATTTATTCCTCACCCATATACTCTGGACTCACCCATTGATTCAAGATGGTTGTTTAACTTTTTAGAACACATTGGAGGCTTAGAATGTCTTCTCCCCATGTCTCATTTCTGATTTACCACTTAAGCTGACTGTGAATGATCTCACTGCATTTGAAGTCATAAGTATCTTTTGCTTCTGCCATTTCAACCTCACTGAGAAGTAGAGATAAAATAAGATCATTGACTTGCACAATACAGAAGGAAAAAAAATGGAAAATATTTAGATGAGAAAAGATGTTCCAGTTCACCTTATTGGAACCATAGTCCTGATAAAAGAGTAGCCTACACTGTTCTTCAGGCAGGAAGGTCACATTTCCATGTCAAAACTTTACCACATTCTATGGTGGTAGTTTAAACTTCTAGTGATGGCCTCTGACTAGTTTTTGTTTTGAACTTCTGGATTGTTAGGAGACCAAGTCAATTGTCTTTTTGTGGTGTCTGGGATTAAGACAACTGTTAACTACACTAGAGAATAGAGATGCTCCTCAGATTAAAATCCAAAAGAATAAGTTCCCAACTCAGAAGGGAAAGGCGAAGCCACGGACACAACTCTGCCACAGCATGTGGATAACCCGGAAGCTCCCAGTAGTTGGCAAGGAAAAACTTTAGAAGGCAGGCACAGAAGTTCTTCAGATGTCTTGGTCAGAAATCTCAGCAGTCAACAAAATTGCAGGGCTTCACCACAAACCTATGCTCTTTTTTCAGTGGTAAATTTTTTGATCTCAAATCTTCCTGGAATGTTGATCCTTAACAATCAAAAACACAGGCTACTAGTTATTTACACCAATGTCTTCTGCTGCAGAAGCCCAAAAAGAATCTAATTCATCCTAGTCAGTTTTATTCTTAGAAGAGTGGGCTGCTAAAGTTAAAGGTGCTCATTGGGAAAATTTAATCATGCCAGCAATGAACAATTCTTAAAGAACAGCACACACTGTGAAGATCCAGTTCCACATCAACCCCAAGCCTATGTCATTGACAGAGGCTCAAAGTCTTCATTTCAGTCGTTTTATGGAAAGGAATACTTTCTCACAGAGCACAAGTAGACCCAACATTCCAGAGTTCAGAGAGCCACAAATGCTTGGATGTCTTTGGAATTTTTACCACCTTCTAAATTCTCTTGTTCTTCCATCTTCTTGGCAACTGTATTCTGCTTTTGGTCCAATTGGGTCTGCAGGATGCTCAGCTTCAAAGATGGGGCAGATGCTAAATGACTAAGGCACATCCAGAGATTTGGAGTCTAAGGCAGACACAAAAACATAAGGCATGATTCATGTCCATCAAACCTATGAATTGTTTCTGAAATTAGGTTTTCATTTCCACCAAATTGCAGTACAATTCTTTGACAGCTGTGATTTCATTGACTCCAGGGTAGTTTAGCAGTGGGGATTAGGTGTTGTCTCGAGTCACCATCTGCTCGATCCACATGTCCTGTTTCCTCTTGGGTGCCTGTGCCTCCTCAAACAAACCGGCAGAGTTAAAATATATGCTCTTCTTCTATGACATCAAGTTTGGTGAAGCCTTTGCTGCCATAGCAGTCTAAAAACGTAATTCAGAGTTTTAAGATTGATGTTGTTCACAGTCAATTGATTTATCAAATGCCTTAATCTGGAAAATGAGATCAATGCACTTATTCTACCTTTATTTCTTGACTTAGTTATCCACCTATGCAAAATGAACAAAGTTGTAGTTCAAATTTTTTTTTTCAAAATGAATCAGCCCAAAGATGCAGAAAATTCACAGCCTTAATCATTTCCTCCACTAACACTTGCAACAAAGTAGCTCTTCTGAGAGTAGAAGCTCTCTCTGATATTTGGCATCGTAGAACAGAGTCCACCAGTGTACTACTGTGACTCCTAAATCTATTCCTTTCTCACTGTAATAATTGAGCTCAGACTGTAGTTCAGACCAGAATGTCCTGATTCCTTATGTGAAAGTAAGTTCACACAGCTCATCAGTTGGTAACGTGAATATTTTGTAGCAGCTTGAAGGTAAACATATTTACCTTCATGTTGAATATCCCTCCAGTGGGAACAGATGAATGAGCAGAGAAAAGCTAGTACCTTAGTCCATCAGTGATGCTATAACAGAATGTAGAATATAGCTGGTGTGGAGTAACTTATAAGGAACAGGAATTTATTTTTCACAATTCTGGTGACTGAGAAATTGAGGGTCTAGGAGCCAACATCTGGTATCCAGTGAGAGATTTCCTGCTACATCCCCCCCCCCCCCATAATGGATGGCAGAAGGGCAAACAGGAGCTAATCTTATATTCTCATTTGACAGAAAAGAAAGGAGAGCAAACCCACTCTGGCGAACCTTTTTTTTTTTATTTATTTACAGGTGTTAATGTATTCGTGAGGCTCCACCCTCATGACCTTGACCCTTCCCATTAGGCCTGACTTCCCTTCGTTGCATGAGGGATTACATTTCTGACAGGAGACTTTGGGGGAACACATTCACACTATACCAGCTGACTATCTATCACCACTTGGGTTACTGGGAATGCTTTTGGCACCTGGTATATAAGATGAACTTTGAGATCTGCTCTTTTTTGATTTATGGAGGGAGAGTTGAGGGATCCAAGCTAGAGACCATTCACAAATGTCCTTTATTAGGGACTCCTGTTTGTGTCTCTGGCTTTCTCCTCTTTATCAGTACTCCCCAGCCTGGTTTTTCAGTTTCCTTTTGCATATAGATACCTGCTCTATGCCCCCTGTGCTACTATTCGGTAACTCAGTTATCATTTGATTTCTACCTTCCCTTTTCCATTTGGTTTAGTCAATTTATACATATTGTGCTCTACTGAATTGTTTAAATCTCCCTGTGACTTAAACTAGACTGGGAAGGGGCTGAGAATTGAAATCGGATGTCTTTGGTTACATAGATTATGTTCTAAAAATAGTACTTAAGAACATAAAA
Organism: Sciurus vulgaris; assembly: GCF_902686455.1. NCBI lineage: Eukaryota > Metazoa > Chordata > Mammalia > Rodentia > Sciuridae > Sciurus > Sciurus vulgaris. The sequence goes on from NC_136469.1 coordinate 136,541,001, forward strand.
GTAAGATTTTTTGTTTAGTGGTAAACCAAAGGCAGACCCCTGGTAAGAAATTGAGTTTGGAAACCAATATTTATACTAGTGTTCCATGCAGTACACCAGGAAAATAATTTGAAAATTACTGGCAACATATCTGAATTCTCAAACACAACCTTGATAACTCAGTGGTCTTGAAATATATGATTTCCTGCATTCTATAATAATTATCAAGAATCTGCCTGGTACCAGTCATGTAAAGTACCGTGGATTGTCACTTCTGGCCCTCATCTTCCCTAGCCCTATTCCCTGAACCACATCCTTTATCATGGTCTTTCAGTGTGGAACCCATCAGCATTGATTAGAAAGAAGTTTCCCAGAATGGTATAGCAGGAAGAAATTGATTGGGAGTAGGGCCTGATATCAAATCATGCCAATAAAACACAGGTCTTGAAAATACAAAGACTTCATTTTCCTAGGTGTAAAATACAGAAAGCCAGCAAATCATATCCAGTAACCCTGCTGTCGTGAGTTGAATTGTGTCCCCTCAAAAATGGGACATTCAAGTTCCAAACCCCAGTACCTTACTTGAAAGTAGATTTTGCACTTAAGCAAGTCAATGATTCAGACACGGATACATAAGGAGAACACCATGTGAAGATACAGAGACATGCAGATGCACTGAAGGAAGACCGTGTGAAGATGGAGGAGAGATGGGGGTGACCTGTGATGGGCCCCGCCCATCGGCCATTAAGTCTGAGAGCTAAGATGGCGCTGAGCGGAAGTTCCTTGGAGCACTTAGGTGGTAAACAACTTTCAGGAGGTCTGACAGCGGGAGCATGAGATGCACGGAACACCGCATGCCACGGGGCAACTGCCAATGGACTGGCTGAGTCCATGTGATGTGCACGTGGACAGGCTGCTGATTGGCTGATGGGCTCTATAAGGGAGTGGTTTCTGGGGTAGGGGGCGGAAGAAGATCTATGGGAACTCTGTAAGAACCTGGGGTAATAAAACTGCTTGAGGAAGATCGTGTAAGAGTCGTCATTGCGAGGGACTGTGACCCTTTTATAAGCCTAAGTACACGGGGTTGGCCACAGTCACCAGAGGCTGGATGAGAGGCTTGAACAGATTCTGCCTCAGAGTTTCCTGAAGGAACCAGTCTACAACACCTTGATGGTGGGTTTCCAAAGTCCAGAACTGGGAGGCAATACATTTCTGCAGTCCCAATCACCATGTCGTGGCTCCTTTATTAAAGCAGCCCTAGGAAACTCATACATGCCCTGAGTGACAAGGTCAAGAAAAACATCTCTAGAGAATCTAAAATTCCAGAAGCAGGAGGAAAGAACCCATTCTTGGGTGGATTCTTAGATCAAACAATGGAAGCCAAGTGACAGTCCAGGGTTCTACTGGTGTGAGCGGATTCTGGATCAACAGGTTCTCCCATCCTCTTCACCTTCCTAAAGGAAGGGAGTTCTCACACCCCTTCATCCACTAGTCCTCTCTAATGCACCCAATTGTCTTTACCTGCAACCTTTTCTTCTTAGTGTTCTATTTACCTTTCTATTTTTCAGTCCACCTGCATCCTCTACCCAAACTTGACCTACCTTCTAATCTCCCTCCTCACTTCAGTTTAATTTGAGCACAGATGTGAAGATCCTGCAACCAATACATCATTTCAGTCTCTCTGGTCTCTCTGTCTTCAAACCAACCGTGTCCAGCGTCCTACCAGCTCACACATTCCAATCAAGCCTTAACATACCTACTTTGATGCTCTTTCGATATAAGGAAGTTAATAGCTCAAGTTTGGTAACTAATGTGTTTTGAATAGTCCCTGGGTGTTTCTTTCCTTATTGAAGAAAAAAGCAAAGGGAAATTAGGTGAATAGTGAACCCCAATGCACCCACAGTTCCTTAATACTTATGGTGAAATTTGCAAACTGGCTTTATATACCCAGATCTTGACTCTGTTGCTGACTAACTCAGAACCTTTGCAGAGATTACATAATTTCCAAATTTCCAGACACTCAGTTGATAATGCTGTTTATTTTCTGGCATGGTTATAAAAAATGAATGAATAATGTGCTTCATGCTTTGTATTTAGTAAGCTCCCAGTAAATGTGAGTTCTTCCTATTTGTCTCCTAGATTTTAGGTAAATATCTTATTTTTATCATAACGCATTTACAGCTTTTTGTTAATTCTTTATTCAACTAGGTCCTTTACATAAAGACTTTTTTAAAGCAGTCGCTTAATAAGAAATTGAAATGGTGAAATTGAAGTACAAACTAATGAAAAAGAAAATAAATAAAATAAAATCAATGCCAATAAATCTTGGCAGAGTGTGTTTTAAAAAAAACATGGATTGCTGCAATTGATTTTACACCTGTGTTTTATGAAGTATATTTCATTTTTTTAAAGTATTCAATTACCTTGAATAGGTGTCCTAGTACAGGCTGATAGCTATGTCATGGAGATGGCAATAAATTCACATTTTAAAAGGCTTCCAAAGTGACTATCAAAGCTTTTCCTACTTGTCTGAGATTGTGCATCTTGGGGATAAAAGGAAGGGAAGCTTTCAGAAGTCTAGTGTGGGGCAGCTGTGCTCATTGGTGCAAAAAGTAGGAGATAAGAGCACAAGCAAAGCAACCCAACATAGCAAGGCAGTTCTGACTCCGGTCAATACACAGCACAGAGTGTGACATGGACATACATTTCTTGTGTGAAGAGTTGACTCCTACCAGAATGGAGAAATATCCATGGTGCTAATATACTTTCAGGGAGACGATCTATCATCTTAATTCGAGTATATTAAGGTTTTATTTCTTTCCTTATCTTCTTTCTTTGGAGAGGAATATTCATTCACATGACTTAGTACTTAAATGATTCAAACTATTAAAATGATTGAGTGGTGATATATTTTGAATATGGGCAATATTTCCCAAAGGTCCATGTATAATGGCTTGGTCCCCAGGGTGGTGGTATTGGGAGATCCTGTGGACCTTTAAAAGACCTATGAAGTCTTTAGGTCATTGAGAGTCTGTTCCCACAGGGAACGGTAAGACCCTGGTCTCTGTCTCTCTGTATTTCCTGGATAGAGGTGTCCGCACTCCTAGGAAACACTCTCACCATGACGCGCCATCCTAAGGTCAAGCCAACGAAGGAGGACACCCAACCATAGACTTAAGTCTCTAGAACCATGAGCCAAAACAAGCCTTTTTACTTCACATGTAGTCCATCAGGTATTTCCTTACAGTGATGGAAAAATACCTGATATAGGTGGATACATGGATGGATCAACATATACACAAAATCCTGTTTCTCCAAATAGTCTGCAAGGAAGACAGTCAACCTCTCCCCTCAGTTCAGCTTTATTGCATATTTATGCTGGTGGCTCCTGGACACTTCTGAGGCAGGAGATACGCTTGTTTACCAGTTGGATGGGCTCCATTGCCTCTCACCTGTGCTGAGCTTAATCTGGCAGCCTTCTTCTGAGCCCAGCATTTTTTTTTTTTTTTTGAGCCAGAGGGAACCTGGGTATTTTGCATAAATCCAAAGCCTCTACATCAGACATTGGCAGAAAGACCATATTGAGCACTGAGGCCTTTCCAGAGCGTGCAAGATCAAAAACACAAGGCTAATACCCCAGGTGCATGGTGTCACAGAAGACAGCCACCGAATCACACATGCTAATCAGAGTCTGAAGGTTGACAGAATTCAAGCAGTGATTTCTACCAATCTCCACTGGACTTTTCTTGGGAATCAACAGGGAGATGTTGGATCTGACTATTAATGAATCAGGATGCACTTTATCTGTCTGAAAGCACATTTGTCATGGCAATTTACATGAGTTAGCACCATGTTTCCTAAGCTTGCTACAGAATCTGGCAAGCATTCTTTTTAATGAGCTAACATCCAGAACGACATATACTTTTTATGGCATTTATTGCATATTGTCATAAACACTATTAAGTTAAATTATGGAACCATTTGCAGACTGAAAAAAATATTAAAAGGTTCATCATTAAAGCAAGAATCTTCAGAGATGCTCACTTTGTCAGACCTCATTCTGTTGGATATGGAAGAAAATCTGGCATATTCTTTGTCTCATTCTAGCTGAAAGGAAGTTCAGAGGTCAGCACTTTGGCCAGGGGACCAAGAAGTCTGAGATAGAAAGGGAAGACACAGGGACTACAGCAGATGGAACCTGCATACCTTCCAGTGACATAACCCAAGAGAAAAACTAAAGCCAACTTTAAATAAGCATGGAACCAAGTTACCAACCTTTGGCCTCAAAGAAAGAGAACCCAACTCATGGGTAGATTCAGGAATGAGGCATTAGAAGGAAACACCCCGGGGAACGTCCTCAAGCAGTTCCAGCATAAGGTGTGCTTCATTATAGATGTTGCCCTCTTGAAGGCATGAACTTACACCTGCACAATAGCCATCAGTAATCTCCTGGATTTTAATGCCCTGTGCACCTGCAATTGGAATCAACTGGTATAGAAGAGCCCACTGGGGTGATGTGTTATCTCTCTAGGACTTTCTAGAATGCTGACATATGCTCTGCCCTACATTTTTACTAACCTCCCATACTCAAAGCTCCTTCTTGATAATTCTGCCATTCTGGGAGCTAATGTGACATGATGATTTAAGACCAAGGTCACTGGGTTCACCTACTAGCCACCTGTCTAGGGAAGTTGATGTAGCCCCTGTGTTATTTGCAACTAAAATGCTGGAAATGATAGAAACTACTTTTAGGGTTAGTGTGAGGATTGAGTTAGCACAGACTGGTTAACTGCCTTAAAACTTCCTGATAATTATTGAGTGTATTAAGGGTTTTTAATATTAATTAGCTTTTATTAAGTATCTATTCTCCTCTATTGTCTAGGACTACCCATATAAGGAAGTAAAGGTACCAGACTGGAGTTTTTAAAAAGTATTAGCATTATTCAATTTTAGTGCATGTTTTATAAAAACATGCACTAAAAGTAACTTTTATAAAAGTTACTTTGCATTTTGAAATAAGGGAAAATGAGATGCAATGGTATAACAAAGCAGAATCCCTCTAAATGCAGACTGAAGCAGGTGAGTTAAATTGTTGACACATTATATAAGCAATACTACCATTATTAACATGATTTTCAAAAATGATGATTATCTACTCTGTGAAGTTCAAATTACAATTGCTTCTTGATTTGTAAATTTGTTGAATTCTTGGAAATCCAAAGTATAATAAAAATGAACAACACATTTTTTTGAATTTTATGAAAAACAGATGTATGTTCTAGGCCCATGCAACTGCTGTAACTTTTTTTACTCATCTGAATGTCAGGCTGGCCATTCAAACTTTGTGGGCCATGGAACAATTCTTTGTTGTGTGGGAGGGACTACACAACACACAGAAAGATGCCTGGTCGCCTGAGCCCTGTCCTCTGAGCACCAGCAATCTCCTCTCCTTATTCATCTAGCAATCAAAGACAACTCAGAAAAGTTCCTAATTGCTAAACTGCTGTCCTAGACTGTGGCTAGGTCTGGGAGGCAGACTATTGGTTGAGTGAAAGACACAGAGAAAAAATCCAGAGGCCAGGTGAAAATTCCAGTGAAATGCAAACATTTAATAAATAGGAAGGTGAGAAACACCTGCAAAGAATGGGAACAGACAGGAGAACCAGGTCCAACGCCAAAGAAGAGAGGGCAAGAAAAGAGGAAGTACAGTATAGTGAAGACGAGTCAAAATTGGTTAATGGAGTGGGTAATTGGGATAAAATGAGGTATCGATGTCATCTGAAGTCTCTACAGAGAAGTCATTTCTGAAGACTTAATGTTGCCTTTGTGGACTTAGAACACATGGCAGCTATCTGAAATTGAATATGAGGAACTGGACAAGAGTATGTTGTCCACTGCTTCTGCAAGTCAGCTACTCTGGAAAGCAGTGTGGAGATTCCTCAGAAAACTTGGAATGGACTCACCTTTTGACCCAGTTATCCCACTCCTCGGTTTATACCCAAAGGACTTAAAAGTCAGTATACAACAGTGATGCAGCCACATCAATGTGTGTAGCAGCTCAATTCACAATAGCTAGATTGTGGAACCAACCTAGATCAATGGATAAACAGATCAATGGATAAAGAAACTGTGGTATATATACACAATGGAATATTATTCAGCCATGAAGAAGAAGAATATTATGGCATTTGCAGAAAAATGGGTGGAATTGGAGAATATCATGCTAAGTCAATCCCAAAAAACCAAAGACCAAATATTTTCCCTGATAAGTAGATAATGATATATAATGGGAGTGGGGGGATGGGGGTGACAGAAGAATGGAGGAACTATATACTATATAGAGGGAAATGCGAGGGAGGAGGAGGCAGGGGTATGAATAATCGTGGAATGAGACAGACATCATTATCCTGTGTACATGTACAATTACCCAAATGGTATGAATCTACATCATGCACAACCATAGAACTGAAAACGTGTACCCTATTTGTGTACAATGAATCAAAATGCAGTCTGTAAACATAAAAAAATAATTAAATAAAAAGAAAAAAATGAAATGAGAAGAGAGATGGGGATAAACCCCTGATACGACTCACTGGGTCGAGGTAACTTAGCTGTAATTCTAGTTCCTTTGCTTCTCCGTGAAGTGCCTTATTTTTCCAAGCTTATAAAATGCTCGAGCATCTCCTGGCTTTGAGTATTTTTGTTTGTGTGTTTACTTGTAAGAGAAAAACTGTTTCAGCTATTTAAAAATAAGACTTTTTAAAACAAATTCTGCTCTGTGAAGGTGGAGATACATAGACTTCCTCCTCTTCTTGAAGTCCCTGGTAATATCCGTAAAGGAGTCTGTAAATAACTCCAGATCATGTAAACAACAACACGTTCCTTCTTTTCCCCCACCACTCGCTAGTCTGGCATCTTTCGTCTTTCTTTCCAGGAAGAAAGAGGCCAGTGCTGCTGTGCTAAAATCCCTTTGCTGAACGTCACCGGGTTCTTCACGTAACTACACACCTCTTCAGAAATATCAGCAGCTTCTGGGCTGTGGAGAACTGGTTGCCAAAATGCACCTCAGTCTCGCAGTTGAATTGACGAAGAAGAGCACCCTAAGATTCCATGTGCAGGGTGGAGGAAGCCTCCAAGGAGGGCAACATGAAGAGGAAGAGGCTGGTGGACAGGTGCTCAGGTGGCTGACTGAGGAAATGAGAACGTCGGGGTGGAAGGCAGAGATCCAACATGCTCATCCTCTCCCGATTAGAGGGGAAGGAAGAGCCATAATCGGGACAGTGGGGAGTGCAGGGTTGGAGGGGAACGCACACACAAGGCCATCGTCCCTTGGCCTGCTTTACTTTGCAATGTAGGTTAAAAATGTCCCAAGCAGACTGAAATTAAACAATAAAGGCATTTCTTACATCATTTAAGAAGATATTTGTAATTCATGTGAAACAATGAATATAATTATCTGAAAATTAACCTAGAAAAACATTCTAGTTTGCTAGGAAGGGAGGCCATCTGGGAAAATAATTACGACCTTCTCCAAGAGGTGGAAACTACATCTAAGTTAAGCATCCTCCCTTCCCCTAGCACTCCCAGACGCCTTCTGTACCTGTGCATTTAAACAGATGATCCTTGGTCAGGGACCAGCAGCAGCACTGAGGTCACCTGGGAACAGGTAGGCAGCACATTCTCAGACTCTCCTTCAGACTGCTGAATTAGAAATCTGGGAGCGAGGACCAGCCGTCTGCGTTCCTGTGCCAAGGTCCATGCTAAGGCTGGAGAATCACTGATGCAAACAGTTGACGCCCCAAATCCAGGTTCAGTAGTCAGACGTTTGAGGGTTTCAAAAGCAATCGTAAGGACTTTCTTTACAGTTATGGAGGAGAGTTCTTTGTGATGCCACACAGTAGCGCTAGTAGCTACCCTCCTGCAACCACTTTCAAATTTAAGTTAGAAAAGTGAAGGATGCTGTTTTTTAACAACTGTAGCACAAATTTGATCGTTCACAGGGGATGAGGGTATTCACAAGAGTATTGTGAGACAGCGACCAGAAGGTCACTTTGATTCAAGTTTACCTGATGATTGCCTCCTTATTATAAAGCTTGGACAGTCGGTATAGTAAGAGAATACACGGAAGACCCATGTTGGCATTCCAGTTCTGCCTTTGACACACTGTGTGACCGACCAGGTGTATTGTCACCTCTCTGAAATCACTTTACTCAGACATACAGACCCCTTAATGTTCTTATGAGAAAGAGAGGCCACCGTCTGCTGTACTTAGCACAGTGTTTGAAGTGTCGTAAAAGGTCAATAAAGGATGCCAAAAATCTCACTGCTGTGTGGCTTTTATTGTGACTCACGACTGTGCCACCAGCTCTGGGTGTGTTGCCAAAACCATGAAGGAGTGACGAGACTCGGTGGAAGGAGAGTCTCAAGCTGCGCTGGGAAGGACGGCCTGGAGAAGAGGGCCACAGAAGTCCCCTGACACTGGAGAGGGCCGAGTGGAATCTTGGAGGTGAGCAAGCAAAAGAAGAGGCGTGAGGAAAGGGATTCAGAGCGGAGGAGGCAACACAGACCAGGGCACCCAGGCTGGAGGCAGCTCTGCCTTTGAGAAAACAGACCGGGATGCAGTGCAGCTAAGGGGCAGACGCGACAAAGACACAGGATGAAACCACCGGCTGAGCCAAGGCCTGTCACCAAGACCCTCTTGGCCTAACCTAGGAATCAGACACGCAGTGAAGAAAATGAGGGGACATTGGTTGTATTTCAACAAGCAAATGAGGTCGGCTTTAAAAACCCTACCCCAGCTAACAGGATGAGATTCTTTGAAGTGGGGAAGAAGTTGTAGTCTGGAGTTTGTCACATAAATCTGGGGACCAAAATGAGGGCCTGGTTAAACCATGGAAGAGAGTGAGAGGCTACTTTATAGTTTTTTGATTCTTTGTTTGGGCACCAGGGATTGAACCCAGGGCCTTCTTGACCACTGAGCCACATCCCCAGCTTTTCTTGTTTGTTATTTTGAGACAGGGTCTCACTAAATTGCTTAGGGCCTTACTAAATTGCTGAGGCTGACCTCAAGCATATAATCCTCCTATCTCAGCCTCCAGAGGTGCTGGTTTGCAGGCATGTGCCACCACACCCAGCTGCTTTATAGATTTTAAAGAAAAATAATGTTTTCTGTAGATAACAGGAACCCCGTGGTCAATACTTCTACACTAAGACAAAAGAACACACACAAGGGACTCTGAGCACACTTCAGGTGACTGGCACTTGCCAGGGTCCATGGGGCTTGGTTACTGAATGTAAGACCCTGTGACACCACAGGGAGAGCCACCAGATGGCCAAGCACTGTTCCAATGCAGCAAAGGCAGAAGGTGTCAGAGCTGGTTAAGATGGTAGAGAACCAAGTGGGGGAATCTAGACTCAACTCTGGCCTTGCCTTGAAGGGTGGTGACCTTTGGCAGGAAGGTCTCAGATTCTTCCTTTACGTAAGGGTTGAGTTGAAGATACAAGGAAATATGCCTGGTCATGCTCCTTGGCCAGGACTTATGCCTGTGACCGGCTGTTTGACCATGGTGGGATGAACAAGGTACGTAATCCTGATAAAGTTTTTCCATTTTTTCTGATGGTAGGTATTACATAACACTATCCCTCTATTAAAATAATCACGGGCATACTTCAGCATACAATACAAATATGCATACATTTTAGAGATAAAACATACAAAGACATATCTGGCATGCAAAGTGTGGTAGGCAGACTTCTACAAAGGCCCTCAGTGACCCACACCCTTGGTATCTGCATATTTACGTAATCCCCCCCTAAATATACGCAGTTCCTGCTGACTTTTCTCTAAGGAATACAATACAGCAAAAGTGATGGTAGGGAATTTCTGAGATCAGATTGTGATTGAAAGCTTAGTCTTGTCCCTGATGCCAATCCAAAAATGAGGACACAGTTTTAAGAAAAAGAGAAAAGGAGTTTTATTGGTTTGCTAGTAAAGAAGCAGCACCGGGGTCCCCTGTCCCAGAGGCTGTGATTCTGCACATTAAGGGGAACACAGAATTGTTTAAAATGTGATTCAAAGTGTTCGTTCAGTGTCTGAAGTTGAAATTCACTTATCAATTTGAGGGATGGTCATTTCTGAGAGGTTCAGGTCCCATCCCCAGTCTAATTGCTTTGTTCCTGTGGTGGGTATGCGCTGAGGGACAGCTATCTCTGCCTAGGATGGGGAAGAAAGGTGATCCCATTTCCCTTGAGATTAGGGAGGGGAACAGATTAGGAAGAAGGGAGGAGAGAGAAAGAGAAAGAAACATGTACTTTTGAAAATAAGTCGTTGGCAGAGCAGCAAGGGCTCATTGCAAGCATGAAGTGGACCACTGCTACAAGATTGCAAGAGACACTGATTCCATGAAGCCAACTGCCACACTGTAGCTAGCCCACTGGAATGTCCACCTGGAAGGGAGCAGCCAGCAAGAAACTCAATCCTTCATCTGACGCTATCAGGGCTCAGATGAGGGGACCCAGAAACACATCTTTCCATACCCAAGTCTTGATGGTTACCCTGATGACCTTTTGATTGCCAAAGAGTAGATGGCCCCAGCTGAGCTTCACCTGGATCCCAGCCTCACGGGAGCTACGAGATAATCCCGGTGTGTTATTGGGGGAATTTGTTGCATAGCATAACTAATACTCCAGGGATGACTTTGGGCTGTGGCCAGAGATACCTTTAAAAATAGCCTCTCCCCAAATGGATGAAATTGGAGAACATCATGCTAAGTGAGATAAGCCAATCTCAAAAAACCAAAGGACAAATGATCTTGCTGATAAGCGGATGATGACACATAATAAGGGGTGGCAGGGTTAGTGTTAGGGTTAGGGTTAGGTTTAGGGTTAGGGTTAAGGAGGGTGGCAAGAATGGAGGAAGGAGGGACTGTATAGAGGGAAAAGAGGGGTGGGGGGAAGGAAAAATAACAGAAGGAATCAAACAACATTACCCTATGTAAATTTATGATTACACAAATGGTATGCCTTTACTCCATGTACAAACAGAGAAACAACATGTATCCCATTTGTTTACAATTTAAAAAAAAATAGCCTCTCCGTTGTCTCTGTCTTTAGAAGCAGTGTGTAGAAAACCAACCCTTAAGGAAAGCAAACTTTCATGTGGTAGAGGCCAGTAGAGGGGTGTTCCATTGAATGTACATAATTACACTAATTATTAATATTACACATACATGTAATTATAGTCATTATCTTTACCAAATCTGCAAAGTATTATCTAGAAATTTGTTTGTTTTCTTGTTAGCTTAAAATATCAGAATGCAAGGGTTTTGTTTTGTTTCCTGTTTGTGTTCAGTGACTCCTAAAGGACGCTATCAAAAATCTTTGGACAATGATCACAGAATGTTGAATTGAAAACATTTCCCAAAGCCCCAAGACATATTTCAACACTCACCTCCAAACACCATTGTTGCATGGCTGCCCAAGATAAGACTGGCCCTATTTTATAATTCAACTTCACTTCAGGGCAGAGAGAGTGAGGCAGAGCATCATAAACTCAGCCAATGGAATATGTTATAAAAGCCCTTGTTCTTTCACCCTAAGGACGAGCTGTAGAGAAATGATATGGGAAATGTGGATAGGCAGTCTCCGCTTTTAGAGAGAAGTGCATTCTTGGAAAAGTCAATGTAGCTTTCCCAGTGACTATTTTAATTGCTGTGGATGTCCAGAGAATTGGGATTGGATTTACCTTTGTGCTTAGAGGCTGCTGTTTTTGTTGTTGGGTTGCGATTTTTGTTGCTATTTTTTAATGGTCCTCTGCACATGGTGTGTTATCATTCTAACCATTTGGGAATACTTCAATAATAAGAAGTTGGGTTTTCCTTCTGTGGGTCTGTTTATCAGGATGATCTAGATTATGCTGCAGTAACAAATAATCCTCAAATCCCAACAGGTCAAAACAAGGCGATGTGCTTCTCATTCTCATTAAATCAGCAGAAAACAGCTCCAGTTTGTTGTCACTCTCTGAGTCCCAGGCTGGCAGAGCTTCCCATTGTAAATCATTTCAGATTATGGTGACAGAGGGAACAAAGCAATTGTGAACTGGTTCCAAGGTGTTTTCCCAGACTTGAGAAACTGGCATTTCATTGGTCAAGCAGAGTCATACTTTCATGCCCAAATGGAAGAGAGAGATGCAGTCTTCCAGCAAGCCCAGGAGGAACTCCGAAACTGGGAGGAGTCTGAGTGAGCACTAGCAACATGACTTCACGTTAGATCACAGAGGGAAGTGAGCAGGAAACATGTGCATGTGCATCAACATTCAACCTGAAGACTGCATAACAAAGCTAATGGGTTTATGGTTTGCTATTCCAGGCAAAGGAGCTTCTCCCCATTTTCAGTCCCACCTAGTGGAGACGATGCAGGCAGGACAGTCCAGCTTCCATGTGTGGGCCAACTTTTCTGTACTCTCAGACATACCATCAGTCTCGACTCCCATCTCCCTGGGATTTCATATTATAAGGCCCCTTCTCCTGCCTCTCCAGACACATCCTGAGCCTGACAGTCCCATCTCCCAGTGTCACCTGCTTCTTCCCATCTTTTCACAGCCAAGAATCTTCATAGCAGTCAGAATGAACTCTCTTCACTCTGTCCTCCTTTGCACCACACTTTCCATCTCCCCTCATGCTCAAAGGAGAGGGCACAGGGCAAGAGTGAGCGCCATTGGGTCTCTAACCAAGACCCAGGAACAACAGCTGTCAATTCTAGTAGGATCTCTATTCCACTTGTATGAAATTCCTAACCAAGTGAAAGAACAAATGGATGGTAAAGCCCTGAGGCCTCTGGACCACATCCTGCCGGGCTACCTCGGCCTGGGCAGGTACTAACATTGTATGTGCCTCCATCGTCGGAAAATTCTGGCACATTAAAGGAACACTTCTCCCTTCCATGACCTTGACACAGCAGGATGCATATTGGCTCTAAAACTCTGGCACAAACTGGTTCACATCCTTTAGTATCTTGTCATGCTACCCTCACCTCACCTGGGCTCAGCATGTTTCTCCAAAGACAATAACGATAATTGGCTTATAGTGATTGCAGAAGAACTAAGAGGCTGCGAGCACACCCCTAGACACATACAAGGTGTTCAACAGGTATTATTATTACTGTTACCGGCACTTTCTCCTATTCTTTTATGCCATCAGCATCTTACCCTTCATGGATTTTTTTCTCCTTTATCTCTCTAGTTTTCTTCTTTCCTAGAAGCAGCCGTGAACTTACTACATTTGCTGAAGAGCTGATACCAACACGCGCGTGCCTGCACACACAGAAGCACCGTAAGCCAACGTTCCGGATGACTGACACCCTTCATGGGTTTCCTCCCCACCACCTGGGCCTGGCCCACAGCATGGGAAGTAGAGTTTGCAGCCCGGAGGCCGAGCGGGCCTTCTCTTTTCTCCACTTGATACGGTGATGTGGACAGAAAGGGCCTAAGAGGGGCTAAAGGTCTCAAAAAGAAAATCGCAGATGGTTTATGAGAAATGACTTTTCCATTAACCATCCGCGTGACCTTGGGCCGGTTGCCCTCCGCCACGGCAAGTCCTCCTGGCCTCTCTGCAGAAGGAGGAGTCTGCTCATGAGATCTGATTTCTCTCGCTGACATTCTGACATTTGCCATCTGAGAACAGCACTCCCGCGCAGCAATGGAGGACACGTGCGGATGGCCCTGGCCGCTCACTGATTCAACAGTCTGGTGCTGCCAGCAAGGGAAAGCGGCAGTCCAGGCGTGGGGGCTGAGGTCAGAGGGCAGAAAGGAGGCAGGAACGGAAACTCACAGGAGTCAGCTCTCCAGGTCGCTGCCGCACATCTCGCCCCACGGGGCTCCTCCAGCATCACCCAGCTGGAGTCCACGAACAAGGCTGTGGGCTAGAGGGGTGCACATTATTGTCTGTGTTTATGAAAGAGACCTATGTTCAGGCTTCTGCCTAGGATGAGAAAACGGGGACCGAACCTACGGGTAGCATGGTGACAAGTGAAAACGTTCTGAGTCTTCAGTCCTTGTTGATGTTCATCGTCTCTCTGCTGGAACATTGACAAATTCTGCACTCAGAACTTCATACCTTCCCAACCTTATTGTAAAAGGGAAGTAATGCTGCTGCTGCTGATTCAAATGTTGGAGGGTAATTGTAAGACCCACATCATAGCAAAAGAGCAATCAGATTCCACCCCACGGACTTTAAAACCGTGGGATTAGTTTTGTTGATTTTTTTTTCTGTCTCTTGAAACTGAAGTCCACCTACTCTTGCAAGCATGCTCACCAAGGGATGGCAGAATAATCTGCATAATCTGCCCAGCAGATGCCAATTCCTGACTCCCTTTCATCTACCACATTCTGTGTGCCAAACCTCCTGCTTAGCAGACCCCTGTCACCCTCCTCCCCAAATCTATGCCCTTATCTTACAGGCTGTCACAAACTTCAGCTTCACCAAGGACAGGGAGGGTGCTGACACTCCTAATTCAGACCCTTCCCCCTTCTCTGAATGCAGAGCTGGCTGGTCACCTGTGTACCCATCCAGTGGGTCAATATAACACCATCCACCTTGTCCTTGGCAAATCACAAGTGGAGAAAAGAACGTTGGTTTGGGAGGACTGCATCGAGGTTCCAGTTTTGCCACCAAACAGCTGCGTCAGTTTGGTGAAGTCATTGTAGAAGCACAATTTCCTTGTATGAAAAGTTGAGAAAACTTTTGCTGTCCACCAACCCCACAACCCTGCAGATCTCTGAACACCAATAAGGAGAGTTTGCAGATTGCTTTATGATTCGTGGACTGCTGGAGAGAGTTCTTGCTCTTGATTAGCTATTTAAATATTGTAATCATGCTCCAGTTTTTACTGAAGTCTTGTCTGAAATCTTTCATCTGAAAGTAGCCTCTGACTGGATCAACTTTCATGGTACGTATTTAAGTCAGGAGAAGAAATTTCTCCTGAATGCCCACTACAAGCCCAGTGAAGTATTCAATATTTTGCATTGTTATTTCAATTTATTTCCATACCAGCCTTCTGAGGAAAATGGTAGTGTCCCCTCTCCGAAAGTGAGCAACTCTCTAGGGCTTCTGGTGTGAGTGGTGGCACTTATAGTGGAGCCAGGGACTGACGGAAGAGAGAGATCAGCTCCAGGCAGGTGGCAGTGGAGGGGCCTGGTGACCTGCATGGGGAGCTGAGTGTGTCTGGAGCCAGCAACACCTCTGCCCATCCAGGAGGGTTCTCACTGGACCTGGACACCGTGAGCCACTCATGAGGACAAAACTGAGTCTGAATGTGTGCATGTGGTCAGCCTTCGAAAATGAACAGACAGAAATGTGGAGGCAGCGATGGAAGGCTGGGAACTGGCATCTTTAAAATGGGCTGAAGAAGAGGGAAAATGGAGAAGATTAAGAAGAGGTGAGGGTCCAGGGGACTGTCATGGTAATGTACTCATGCGCAGTTCAGAAGAGGAGTTTCAAGGAGGAGGAAATGCTCAACAATGCTGACAACTGCTTACTTTTTGTAATGCAAGGATTGAAGTGTCCGATGAATTTGGCAGATAGTTCTTTGTTAACCACAGGGAGGCCATTTTCAGGGGTTCACGCTGGTTGTGGGGGAGGAGGCATCACTGTAGTTTAAGGAATGACGGGGAGGGACGAGAGGATCATGCAGGGAGAGCAAGAGTTGACAACTCCGCGTGAGACTGAAGGCTGGTGAGTGGTAACTGAGAGCATGAAGACTCCGGAGAGAAGCTGGGCATGCGTGGTGGTTATAAACCAACAGAAAGCTGGCAGGTGCTTATGGAGGAACAATGATCCCTTCAGGAAGCTGGGGCCCTGCTCCTCTTGCACAGCTCAGAGATACTGGAGAAATGTGTTCCCATCAGGCCCCAAAGAAAAGCCAAAGGTAAACACAGGAGATGGAGCACACCCAGCAAGGTGAGGAAAATACTCCCCATGCTACACACACAACACACTCAGAACCGTCAACAACTCACGTCACGTGCTCATCACACACACCATGAACAACACACATAAAATACCCTTGCAACACACATCACATGCACTCATCCACAAGACTCACACGACACACATATGCAACACAATTGAAAACCACACAAAACACACATAACACGCACATCTCACCCTGTATGCCCAACACACACAACATATGTATCCACCACACCAACATATGCAATGCTACAGATGACACACAGAACACAGCACATACACATTGCAAGTATGTATTTGCACAGCATACACACACAAACACACACAAACATAGAGTAGAGTTGTCTAGCAACACAACTCTGTGCACACTATGATCCCAGTGAGTAGATCAGGAGGAAGGGAAGGGAAAGCTGTGTGCTGGTCCCTGAACGGGTGCAAGATTGAGTATTTAGCCGGGCAGGCAGAGAGGAGGTGGGAGGGTGACTGAAGGGAGCGACCTTCCCCAGGCCCCGCAGATGCAAGAAACAGAGCGCAGGTGGGAATCCTGAGTGTGCTCTTGGACCTCCAGCCCAGGCAGTGTCAGAGAGCGCAGCCCTTGTAAAAGGCAGAATAAGCTTCTTTTTGGCTGCAGTGAGTGAGCGGCCTCTGGAACTCTCACTCATCCATCTCAGCCGCTCCTGGAAATGCTGAAGGCACAGAAAGGCCATTACACATCATGCGTCGTGACTACAGTCTCTCATTTCTGGACAATAGAGGAAGGAGAGGCTTAGGGACAGGATATGGAGCCAAGCTGAGGCAGAAAGAGAAAGTTGCCCTTGGTGGGCAAGTTTCTTCTGAGACGGAAAGAAGGCCGTCCCACCATGACTAGTCCCAGAAAGAGTTCCTGGGTTTTTTCCTGAACAGTCTTTTATTATACAGGAGGACTCCTACCTAAATGTGGATATTCTCTGTTTTTAAAATTTTTTTCTTGCCTCCAGTGTAAAGGGGGATATTATTCTTCCATAATTTCTGTCTTCATCTCCCTTTTCACTCCTAGAGCAGAAAATTCTGGAAAATACTCCCTGGTTTTCAGAAATGATCTTCTGACTCCATATCTTCCTGCTTTCCCTTTCTTTCCCAGGTCTCTTCTGACAGCACCAAGTAGCATGCTGGGCTGTCACAGGTTGTTCTGAAGTTGTGCAAAAGGAACTGGCACACAGAAAGAAAAAAAAAGAGGTTTTCTTCTACCCTGCTTGAATTAGTCATTGTCTCCAGCAGAGATAGCCCTTTCTTCTCACTTTCCTGGTAAGCATCTTTTATTTTCTTTTTCTCTTTTGTTTTTTTCTAAAGATATTCTTATTTGAACCCAGTTTACATACCCAGAATCCCCAGAATGCCAAAAAAGATCTCTGCCAACAGACCCTCTTATCCTGCTCCTCCTGAGATGCTTTGTCACTCTCTGGATGTTAGGGACACAAGTCTGTTTTTCTCTGGGTTTCTATAGTCACAGCTCAATAATGCACCATGATAAGGTGTCCCAGCTGGCAAAAATGAAAAGCCAGAGCCCTCAGCTGTCAATGTTGGTGCTCTAGGTGACCTTTGCATGTTTTTCCTTGAGCTCAAAGAATTGGCCCAAAGTGGTTTAGTCTTTGAAAACCCATGTCTGGAGCAATGTTTCTGCATTGTGCCTGGGACTGTTCCCATTTAGGACTATTGTGAAGACACCGTTATTAATAGAGCCACTTTTCTCTCACAAAAGAGTATCTCAATTTGATCAGTAAGTTCTTTAGTCAGTGAGGATAAAGTACACATCAGAGACATCAAGATACCATAGGCAGAGCCCTTACCGTATAGCTCAGTGTCTTCAAAGACAGGCAGATCACAATTATGATATGACATAAGATAAAGGTATACAGGGGCATATGGCTTTATCCCATTGTGTACCCTCTCTCCAGCACACAGCCCAAAACATAGAGGTATGTGACAATTTTGTTGTTGCTGTTTTTGTTTTAACCAATCAGTGCTCTATAAGCAAAATAATTCCAATAATGACCCTTCTCTCATTCTGTTACATTATCTTCTTTCCTTACTCCCTCTGTCTTCCTTCCACAACTCTTGAGGACCCTGGACATGAAACCTCAGGGAGATAGATAGGGGTTGGGTAGCAATCATACAGGTCAAAACACACATTCCAGCTCTGGGTCCCTCCCCAACCCCTGCAGCAAAGTCACTGGATCTCCCTCTGCTGCTCTCCCCATGTCCTCTCCCTTTCTCTAGCAGGTGGTGGATGCTCACTGAAACATTGTTTGTGGTGGGTCTTATTGGTTTCTTGCTGCAGCACTGAGTGCCAACTTCTGTCCCCTCCTGAAAGCCCAGCTGGTTCCTGCTGTTTCTGTCCTTGCTGTCTTGGTTACTGGTAACAAAGACAAGCCTGGCTCACAAGTCCTCAAGATCAGTACTGACACTCTGTCCAGACACAGGCAGGTTGGTGCAGAGCTGGGACCTGGTGGCTCTCACCGCCCCAGGAAAGGCATGATCTCGGCGGTGTCACTGACAGAGTCCTGGTCCTCCTTGGTCAGTCACTGGTTCTTCCTGGAGAAGGGCAGACTTTCCTCACCTCTCCTCCGATCTTCCCCAAAGGATGACTTCCCTCAGCACTTCTCCTAGGCTCCTTTGCTCAAGCACGCAACTCCCACAGATGGATCCTTCATGCTGGGAAATTCTACCCAAGCAAAAACTCAGCCTCCATCTACAGATGTTAAGTGTTCCCAGGTTTCTTATGTCTGTTTAATTTTTATCGACTTTTTAATGAAAATGTCATCACAAACTTGAGAAGGAAAAGGTGGAGAAAGGCCAGAGTGGAAGAAATCTCTTGGACCACAAGAGGTCCGTCAGCTTCTTCCTTTCCTTACCCAAAAGTGTACTAAATGTCTGACATTTTTGTATTTTTAGTAACTTTAATCTTAAAGTTGATGGGCTGAAAAATGTAAGATACTGACTTGCCAACTGGCAAGAATTTAAAAACAAATAGTAAACAGAAGAGTTACGTGCACAACTGCGATTCTGTGCGATTCGGGTGAGAATGGATGGGAGAACGGGGAGCTGAGGGCCCAGGGAGGTTTCTGCCCAGGACACAGAGGGAACGAGGCACAGGACATGTACTGTCTCTTGACTTTTCTTGGAGTCACTTCCTAAGATGTCTTGTTTCCTAAAATTGAAAATTCTTCCAGTAGAAGGACAATATTCTCTTTCTCTGATGGATCTGTTCACATTCCTTTGTGGGCTTTGCAATGGAGAGCTCCCAGCAATCATCAATTGGTGACTGATAATCAAAGCAAGTGAGGACACAAAATCATCTAGAAAAGTCCTGGAGCAACAGACTATTGCCCCCGAATCTGCAAGCAAATCTTTGTATGACCTTGAATAACGATTACCTCACGGCTTCTTCTTCGGCAAAAATAAGGATGATCTGATAATCCCTAAGCTGTAGACTGGATTAACTGCTTCATGGGCCTATAATCATGACTTGGATCATGATTAAGGAGAAATTTAGAGGAGAGACTCAAGACCTTGATGACTTGCATGCAGAAGCCATTTTAAGGAATGAACATGAACCTCAGTTTATCTTTAATTCAAAAAACATTAGCACAGACGATGGTCTTCATGCTGTCTCCCTCTAAATTGCAAGAAATATCTGAATCAACATGTTAAAACTTCATCTTCAAAGACCAAATCCAATGACACTGTATCAGTTCTCAATATAAGAAGGAGAAATAGACCTGATTCACATATAATTCACTGGCCCATTGACTAGAAACCAGTGGATTCATTTTTATCTCAGCCATAAAATCTCAATTCTATCTCAAACATGATATTTTCCCTTTCAATATAAGAGGCAATTTATTTTATTGTTACTTGAAACTAAAGAAATCCAATAAGCTGGCTTGGAGCCAAAGAAGACCATAATGACAAAATGATTGATCTTTTTATAATGCATTGCGTTGCTATCCTCAAATTGGAGAAATGCAATATCGAAGACACTCATTTATACCACCAACTGGTATTCATCTCTGTGATGGAATGTAATACTCCTTTGTATTTATTAAGTACCTGTCATCACTAGGAATACAAAGTAAATGGGCTTCACTATTAATTCTGAGGCATGGTCAAATATTAGTTTTTTATATTCCATTGATGTGAAGAAACTATGGGGGTTTGAGGCAGAAATATCAGCTCTATTGCATGATGAGAAAAATAAAAGTGTTGTATCCAGGATTGATTGGTGGAAGTGAAAGTTAAGTTAGTAGACACTTTTCAACAGGAGTAAAAATATATTTTAAGCCATTGGAGTTCCCCAACAGTGGGGCCTAGCAAAGGGCGACAACCCTAAAGGTCTGGCTCTGAATAGGACACATTTCATGACAGATTTCCGTGTGTGTGTGTGTGTGTGTGTGTGTGTGTGTGTGTGTGTGTGTATACATATTTTTGGAGGGTACTGGGAATTGAATGCAGAGGCATTTAGCCACTAAGCCACATCCCCATCCCTTTTATGTATTTTATTTACAGATGGGGTCTCACTAAGTTGCTTAGGACCTTGCTAAGTTGCTGAGGCTGACTGAACTCATAGTCCTCCTGCCTCAGCCTCTCAAGCCTCTGGGATTACTAGTGTGCCCCACTGTGCCGGGTCTCCTTTTATACCGTCTTGCTGATGCTTTATAACATACTTTGGAAACACATGGTGTTACTCCATTACACAGATGTAAAGACTCAAGACAGCTAAGCTCTCCTATTATTAGTGAAGTTACTGAGCTGTTATGTAATTGAGACAAGATTTGAAATGAGTTTTGACAGATTTATTGTACCTCAGCTCACCTTCATGAAGTAGTGACTTGCTATCACCTAATGTACGCAGAGAAAACATTTACATGTTCTTAAGGTCTTCCATCCAGTCCGCAACAGTCGCAGGCGAAGCTGTGTGAGGTCTTCAGGAACATATCGCTCTCAAGTATTCTGCACTAACCCCATGAGGTAGGAGTGACCCTTGAGACTTGACCCAGGGTTTCATGAACTCTCAGCGTGAGAAAGTTTATCAGGGAAGACTGCCTGGAGGAATGTGGGGACAGAACTTGATTTTTATGATGGAAAGATGTTGAACATGAGCAAGAGCATGACAGTGGTGTATATTGCAAGTGCTAAATAAATCTGGTGAATGATGACTGGTAACCGCCTTTGAGATTGCCTTTAGGGGAAACAAACAAACAAACAAACAAAAAAATTATTGTTTAATGTTGTTTCTTGTGCTTCCGATAGCCTATTTGTCTTATACTTCCCTACTAGTTAGAAAATAAAGCTACCTGAATTAGTCAGGGTTTCCCAGAGAAACAAAACCAATTAGACAGAAAGAGATAATTAGAGAGATAGACAGACATACAGAGGTAAGATGAGTTAGATACAAGAGGAGACTTCTTACAGGACTTGGCTCACGTGGTTGTGGAGACTGAGCAGACCCATGACATGCCTTCTGCAGGCAGGAGAACCCAGAAAGCTGAAAAGGAGACCCGGCACAGTGATGCGATTCAGTTTTGATAGCTGGGGTTGGGGTGGATGGACAGACCCTGGTATAAATCTCAGAATCAGACCGTCCATGAGTCAAGATTTCCAATGTCCAAAGGAAAAAGATGTTCCAGCTCAAAAAGGAAGTGAATTCCCCCTTCCTCCGCTCTTTGTTCTATTTGACTCTCAAAGCATTGGATGAATCCCATTCACACCAGTGAGGGTGTGTCTGCTTTACCAGACTACTGATTCAAATGCCAATCTCTTCCTCAAATACACCCGGAAATAAGGTTTAACCAGCTCTCTGGGCATCTCTTTCCCAGTCATGTTGACATAGAAAATTAAATATCACAATATCTACTTAAATAATATCATAGTTTTCTAAATAATAGTAACTGACATGTAATCTAAATAATAAAGTCTAAAACATGTACTTTTATAGTTCATAACTTACATAAATTAGGAACTATTCATCTGTCATATTAATGTACAATACTTTTATTTGGGTTTCCACTAAAACTTTGGTGTTCAGTTCTGAGCAAATAAACTCTGGTCTGGTTGGAACCAAACTTCGAGTGGCTCCCATTCTAAATTCAGGGCAACTGAGGCTTGATGGAGTTTTGTGGTTACCTACCTTGAATCAGTATGTAATAAGTAACTGGACCCTGGTTTAGATGCATCTGAAAATAATCAGGTGGAGTTTATGGGTATATAAAGTTCCTTTTCTCCCTTACATACTAAGATCTTGAGAAAGTTACACTTTATATGCAAAACTTAAGTCCATTCTTGGTGTAGAGTTTTTTGAGTTCTTATAGATTCTGGAAATTAGTGCTCTATCTGAAGTATGATTGTCAAAGATTTTCTCCCACTCTGTAGGCTCTTTCTTCGCATTGCTGATAGTTTCCTTTGCTGAGAGAAAGCTTTTTAGTTTGAATCTATCCCAGTTATTGATTCTTGCTTTTATTTCTTGTGCTATGGGAGTCCTGTTGAGGAAGTCTGGTCCTAAGCCGACATGTTGAAGATCTGGACCTACTTTTTCTTCTATAATTTGCAGGGTCTCTGGTCTGATTCTGAGGTCCTTAATTCATTTTGAGTTTAGTTTTGTGCATGGTGAGAGATATGGGTCTAGTTTCATTCTGTTGCATATGGATTTCCAATTCTCCCAGCACCATTTGTTGAAGAGGCTATCTTTTCTCCATTGCATATTTTTGGCCCCTTTGTCTAGTATGAGAAAATTGTATTTATTTGGGTATGTGTCCATGTCCTCTATTCTGTACCATTGATCTACCTTTCTATTTTGGTACCAATACCATGCTGTTTTTGTTACTATTGCTTTGTAGTAGAGTTGAAGATCTGGTATTGTGATACCCCCTGCTTCGCTCTTTCTACTGAGGATTGCTTTAGCTATTCTGGGTTTCCTATTCTTCCAGATGAATTTCATAATTGCTTGCTCTATTTCTGTAAGGTATGTCATTGGGATTTTAATTGGAATTGCATTGAATCTGTATAGCACTTTAGGTAGTATGGCCATTTTGACAATATTAATTCTTCCTATCCAAGAACATGGGAGATCTTTCCATCTTCTAAGGTTTTCTTTAATTTCTTTCTTTAGTGTACTTAGTTCTCATTGTAGAGGTCTTTCACCTCTTTTGTGAGACTGATTCCCAAGTATTTTATTTTTTTCAAGGCTATTGTGAATGGGGTAGTTTTCCTGATTATTCTTTCCAAAGATTTATCACTTATGTATAAAAATGCATAGATTTTAGATTTATGTGCATTGATCTTATATCCTGCTACTTTACTGAATTCACCTATGAGTTCTAAAAGTTTTCTGGTGGAATTTCCCGGTTCCTCTAAGTATATAATCATATCATCAGCAAATTACACCAAGAATGCGAATAATCCAGTCGACAAATGGGCTAAGGAAATGAATAGACACTTCACAGAAGAAGATCTACAAGCAATCAACAATCATATGGAAAAATGTTCAACATCTCTAGTAATAAGAGAAATGCCAATCAAAACCACCCTAAGATTCCATCTCACCCCAATTAGAATGGTGATTATCAAGAATACAAACAACAACAGGTGTTGGCGAGGATGTGGGGAGAAAGGTACACTCATACATTGCTGGTGGGGCTGCAAATTAGTGCAGCCACTCTGGAAAGCAGTGTGGAGATTCCTTAGAAAAGTTGGAATGGAACCACCATTTGACCCAGCTATTCCACTCCTTGGCCTATACCCAAAGGACTTAAAATCAGCATACTACAGAGATACAGCCACATCAATGTTCATAGCTGCTCAATTCACAATAGCCAGATTGTGGAACCAACCTAGATGTCCTTCAATTGATGAATGGATAAAGAAACTGTGGTATATATATGCAATGGAATATTACTCAGCCATAAAGAATGATAAAATTATGGCATTTGTAGGCAAATGGATGAAATTGGGGAACATCATGCTAAGTGAGATAAGCCAATCTCAAAAACCAAAGGTCGAATGATATCACTAATAAGTGGATGATGACACATAATGGGGGGTAGGAGGGGTTAGGGTTAGGGAGGGAGGCAAGAATGGAGGAAGGAAGGACTGTATAGAGGGAAAAGAAGGGTGGGAGGGGTGGGGGAAAGGGAAAAAATAACAGAATGAATCAAACAACATTACCCTATGTAAATTTATGATTACACAAATGGTATGCCTTTACGCCATGTACAAACAGAGAAACAACATGTATCCATTTGTTTACAATAAAAAAAAAAAAGTTAAGTCCATGGGACACTAAGAACTGCTTTGTTTGCATTTATTTCCTTTATACATTGCTATAGTTTGAGTACATGTGTCCCAAGGGTCCACGAGTTAAAGACTTGGTCCCCACCTGGGGGCACTCTGGAGGATGGTGGAACTTTTAGCAGGTGGGCCCCACAGCAATGCAGTCACCAAGACAGTGAGCCAGGACAAATAAAATGAACCTTTCGTCCTCAGAAGTTGTTCATATCAGTTATCTATTTATAGTGATAAAAAGCTAGCACACATCCATGCTAAAATAGTCTAATTTTTAAATAAAGAGTGAGACATTAAGAAAACCTAATAATAACATAGAGCAATTATAATAAAACAGGAGAGTGAGAGTCATGTGAATGTGTTCTATCCTCTCTCTCTCTCTCTCCCCTCACTTTCTTGCTCCAAATTTTCACCTAAAGGAAGCTCATTATGGTTTTATTTTAACATATCTGAATTGCCAGCTTCACTACTCTTGTGCTTTGGGGTCATTATTGGGTGAAGTATGGGTGGTTTGGACAGAAACACTCCACCACCACAACAGAGGATGTGATAACCTAGACACTACTGAGAGGTGGATGAGTGGGTAGCACATACAGATGGACGCGCTGGACAAAGGGATGATTCACATCCACAGTCAGGCAGAGCAGGACAGCACGAGATTTGATCATGCTTCATACAGTTTAAAACTTATGAATTGCTTTTCTCCAGAAGTTTCCATTTAACATGTTAAGAACATGGTTGAACACGCTTAACATGGATAATGAAAATGCAAATGAGGGTGGCGACCATGCTGCTACAAAGCGGAGGCTGATTTCCTCCAGCAGAACAGGTTCCAAGAGATCACAGTTGAGGAAGCTACTGAGGTCACTCAGAACAAGAACATCTGGACTGGAGACTCTTGTTAACTCACATGTTTGCACACAGGCAAACTTCATGCATAGCAGGCTCATAAGGTGTTTGATAAAAAGTGCTGATATCAAGACACTTAAGCAATCCTTGATAGCACCATGCTTGATTGGAAAATAAAATATGGTGTACCCTTGTGGGCATGCTGTGCTGACTTCACAGAATTGCGGTACTTGGAAGACCAGGGAGACTTTCAGCTCAGTGATGGGTACTTCTCTTGAGGGTTAGAGTTCAAGTTCAGTTCAGGTAATGACTTAGCTGCTTTTTTGCTCCCTGAAGCTTAACAGAGTCTGAAGGAGGATAAAGGGGGTTGAAAAAGAGAATTGCTTTGAGTAGCCTATTGTGAATGCACAAATCAGAAAGTCAGAATCTCAGCTAAGAGGTGACACACAGGGAGTGCCTGGGGACCAGTTCTTGGCTGCAGCAAGTGAAAATGGAAAGGAAGAGGTGTCTGCTCTCTTGCTCTTTATTCTAAATCCCTGAATGAAGTAAAAAAGTTGAAGGTCATGTGAAACCGTTCACTTTGATCCCGTTTGAAATGCAGCTAGAATTGTGCTCCATCATGTCTGCCTGTGCAGGGCCTTATCAGTGTTTTTGTAATACACTGACCTTTAATCCTATATTATAGAACAACTCAACAAATATATTCCAGAGCCTGCCATGTACCATGCAGGGTTTAGTTGCTGTGTTTTAGAGTCAAGTTATGTAGGTTCAAACCCTGACCCTACTACTTATTTCCTGACTATAGACAGGTTATTTAACATCCCTATGTCTTCAGACATTCTTTGGTAAAGTGGAGATAATAACATACCTGCCTCATGGGGTTGTTTAGAGGGTTAATTGAGTGACTATATGTATAGTCATATGCAAGAATAGTACCTGCCACGTAATCAGGGTGACATTCGTGAGGAAAGAAGATGCTGATCAAATAATCACCAAGAGAATGCATAATTACAACTGTGATCTTCAGTATGAAAGAAAGTCAGATGAGGCTATGGAAGCACCTATCAGGGAGACCTGGATTAATTTATCAAAGCAAGAACCAAAGAAATCTCCCAAAAAGCAATGACACTGGAGATGAGGAATCAAGTTTGAGTAAGAGTTTACTGAGAGCAAAGGAAAAATTGGGGTGAATATTCCAGATTGATTCACAGTAATCTATCTTCACTAGACTGGTGGGTGGTAGACTTTTATTTTTTTTTAAGGTCAGAACATAAATACTTTGTACTTTGTGATTATAAGGTGTGCTGTCCACAGCCCAGCAGTGCTAGGGCACTGGGATATGTTGCTGAGAAACCAAAGCGCACACAAGAGGTCGAATGTCAGGCAAGGTTTATTGAAAAATGCTTATAGGATGATCTAGTGGCGATGAGCGGGACAGGTGCCAGGCGGGAAGTCCAGAGGCAAGGGGCTCAACAGGTGCACCTCTCTTTCCTATGGCGTCTCTGGTACCTCACTAGAAAGAGCACCTCCATACGGCCGGATACTGTCCAGTGGTGCCAACTGGACCAGCACTTCCGTCACCACAGCTCTGTTCCAAATCAGTTCTCATGGGGTTGGGAGCGCACAGGGCAAGTGACTAGACTACTGAAGCAGTGGCATCGTAGATTTAGTTTGCTTTGTCCCATTATATGACCAGCATCCCAAGGACTTGGCATGTATGCAAGAAAGTGAGTGCACGCAGGCAGCGCTAACTTGCCCCCATTCCCAGCATAGGTAACAGAAAACAGTGTCCCACGAGAGAATATTTACCTGGATATTCCAGCCCAGACCCCTTCTCATTGTTCCCTTCACTTGAACAGGTTCTTGGGAATGGCACCTCAAGGACGTGGTGTTGTACTGTCTGATTTTTCCTCCGAGGATGACACAGAAGGTCTCTGCCTCAGTTGCTCCACTCTCCTGTGGCGATGCAGAGTGGACGCAGGCCACGTGGACTGTCACGTCCTGCACTGCCGCAGAGGCTCTCTCAGGTCTCCCTTCTTGGTCCCTTTTGCATCCTAATGCCGACACTGAGAGGGCACTCACGAGTACCTGGGAAGGAATAAAAGAGGAAACCGGGCCGCAGCAGGCACCGGGACAGCGCAGTGATCCTAGGAATCCACTAGGGCTTGGAGGGACCAGCACGCAGCACGAATCGGACTTCTGTTGGAGAAGCCTGTCTGCTAAGCACCTGCAGTGCTCCTACTAACAGCTCGCGCTGTCGTCTCTACTTTCAGCAAAGCATTCGGCTCAGTAAAGTCGTCCCAGAATTCCTTCATTCTATTTTATTTTTTTTTACAGCCTGCATTTTGATTCATTGCACACAAAGGGGCACATCTTTTCATTTCTATGGTTGTGCAAGATGTAGATTCACACCATTCGTGTAATCACACATGGACATAGGGTGATGATGTCTGTCTCATTCCACCATCTTTCATAGCCCTGTCCCCTCCTCCCTCTCATTTCCTTCTATGTAATCTGAAGTTTCTCCAATCTTCTCTCACCCTCCACCCCACCACCCCCGTTACATATCATCATCTACTTATCAGGGAAAACATTTGGCCATTGTTTTTTTTGGGATTGGC
Source organism: Sciurus vulgaris (assembly GCF_902686455.1). NCBI lineage: Eukaryota > Metazoa > Chordata > Mammalia > Rodentia > Sciuridae > Sciurus > Sciurus vulgaris. Next base: position 136,568,731 of record NC_136469.1, read on the forward strand.
TTATTTCACTTAGCATGATAATCTCCAATTCCATCCATTTATCTGCAAATGCCATAATATTCTTCTTCTTTTTGACTAAATAATATTCCATTGTGTATATACCACAGTTTTTTATACATTCATCTGTTGAAGGGCATCTAGGTTGGTTCCACAATCTAGCTATTGTGAATCGAGCTGCTATAAACATTGATGTGGCTGTGTCACTGTAGCATGCTAATTTTAAGTCCTTTGGGTATAAACTGAGGAGTAGAATAACTGGGTCAGAGGGTGGGTCCATTCCAAGTTTTCTGAGGCATCTCCGTACTGCTTTCCAGACAGACTGCTCCAATTTTCAACTCCACCAGCAATATATGAGTGTACTTTTCCCCCACATCCATGCCAACATCTATTTTTGTTTGTGTTCTTGATAATAGCCATTCTAATTGGAGTAAGAATTCTTAATTCACATTTACTTCAACTCAGGGTTTTCACCTTTTCTTTGAAATAAGGTAAAGAAAACCTAAAAACAGTTCCTTCTTTCTACTCCTTTGCTCTCAATTTCAATTCAGCATCTAGCTGAAATGATCAGCCTTCAGCTATAAATCTAATGCTTCCCTTTCTATGGCTTTACACTGTTTCTGGAAAGCAGCTCTTCATCCTGGCTTTAATTCTCTGCAATCTCCCACCCCTGCTCAGGGATCCTGTGACTAATTCTCACCAATGAAACTGCAAGTGAGTGATGTATGTCACCTGCAGAGAGGGAGTGGGAGATGTGCTTTCTCACTCTCTGTACCTCCACCCACCAGAGGTGTTGAGGTCACAAGGCTAAGATTCAGTCACTGCAAGGGAAGCTGCCCACTGGCCAGGAAGAGCCATGCATTAGTCAGAGTTCTCCGAAGACATAACCAATAAGAGAGAGAAAGATGGGTAAGATAGATGATAGATAATATAGATGCTATGAATTATACAATTTATAGATATGCTAATGTAATATAATGTACATTATTTATTATAAGGTATTAACTCATACGATTAGAGAGGCTGAGAATTCCCTCGACCCAGGAAAGTCAGCAGTATAGCTCAAAGACCTAAAAGTCAAAGTACTGGTAGTGTGGATTCCAATCCCAATCTGAAACCCTAAGAGGCCCAAGCACTATGGGCAGAAGGAGATCAATACCCCATTACATGTAGGCACAGAAAGCAAGTTCAACCTTCCTCTGCCTTTTTGTTACCTCTAGGCCTCAACAATTTGGAAGATGCCCTCCTCTGCTGGGGAGAGTTATTTACTATACTCAATCCAGCAGTGCAAGTGCTAAGTTTATCTTAAATCACTCTTACAGGCATACCCAGAAATAATGTCATACCAGACATCTGGGCATCCTGTTGCCCAGTCATGTTGACACACAAAATTAATCATCACAACCCACAGTAGATTGATCTGTGAGTCAAAGATAAACTTATTATGTTCAACCACAATTCAGTTTCTATGTTGTTATCGTAGCTAATGTTACCTAGTATACCTTTTACTAGAATTTAAAATCTATGTCTTCAACATAGAATGGATAAAGAAAATGTGGTACATATACACAATGGAATATTACTCAGCCTTAAAGAAGAGTGAAATTATGACATTTGCTGGTAAATGGAGTTGGAGAATATCATGCTAAGTGATGGGAAGGGAGGAGACATGGGGATAGGAAGGATAGTAGAGTGAAACAGAGATTATTACCTTATGTATATATATGACTGCATGACCAATGTGATTCTATATCATGTACAGAGAAAGGAGAAATTGTTCTCCATTTATCTATGATATATTAAAGTGCATAAATGCATTGTACTGTCATGTATAACTAAGTAGAACAAATTTAAAAATTTTAAAAATTCAATACAGGTTGTGAACTGCCTTTTTCTCCATAAGAACCTTTTATTTTTCAACCTAAACTTGATAGTTCTCCGAATATGGTTTTTAGAGGAAGTAACTGATGCTGAATTTAATATAAGGTGTATTTGATAATCTGGAACCTTTTCCAAAACTTCCCAGAAGTCATTGGTGAAATCATGATGAAAAGGTCTAGACCAAATGAACAGAGAAGCCTCCTCCATCAATCATGCATAACCCAAGTCTCCATCCTGGATAAGGTAACATTCCTCTTACCAGTATTGTTAATTCCACTACAATAAACTATCATAGTCATCAAAGGTCACACATGTAGGCAGCACTACATGTGTTTTCATAGCTATCACCACATTACATGATTGGTTTGGGTCTAATATTACTATTAGTTTGCCTGGGTTCCGTAGCAAAATAGTAAAGACTGGCTTCAACAACAGGTATTTATTTTCTCACCCTTCTGGTACTCAAAGTCCAAGGTCAATGTGACAGCAGGGTGGTTTCCTTTGAGGCCCCTTTCCCTGGCTACCTTCTCCCTGTGTCTTCACGTGGTCCTCACTCCGTGTTGTCTGTGTCCTAACCTCCTCTGCTTATAAGAAAACTAGTCAGATTTAGTTAGGACCCACCCTAATGACTCCATGTTAACTGAATCCTTTCTTTTTGAGGACTTATCTACAATTATAGTGACATTTTCAGACATAGGGTGAGGGCTTCTACCTCTGAATTTCAGGAGCACACAAGTCTGACCATGTCTCACCTGCATCTAACAACGAAGAACAGAATGAGGTTAGAATCAATGTATGTGTCACAGTCTAGCCTTGAGCCTGGGCTCCTGATTAAAAGTCCCTGCTCTTTAACATGACAGGTCATCAGACTGGTCAACAGGTATCCCCAGGAGTGAATTTCATTCCTTTGCCCTTGACACTCTGCACCGTCATTAATGGCGTCTGGGGGCTTCTCCACTCCTGCTGCTCATAAACCTGGAAGGAGCTTCTGCTGGCCTGATTTCCAAGATGGCTTTGCACTGAGGGCATTTGGGGATATGCTTTATCTGTGGTTGACTTTTCTTCAGGAAAAATAAATAAATAAATAAATTCAGGTCCTCCAGGGATCAGCCATTTCATCCAACTGTCTGGGGAATATCACCCCTACAGAACAGCTCTTTCCAGATTTTAAATAACCTACACAAAAGGTCTTGGAGCTGCATTTTTCTTTTCTTGATTATTTCAGAGTCATGTGTGAATCACCTTTCTGTTCCCTCTTCCTATGTCTTGGAGCAGGGGACAGATGACCCAAGTTTTCCTGATCCCTCAGGTCATGGTGAGCTGATCCTAATATAATAATATATGTCTCTTGTCCCTTTCTGCTTCACCAGTGGTGTCTGCCCTTATTAAGACCCTCAGGTCCCAGATCTTCCTAACTCATCTCTCTGACTGTGGTCTCCCTGCTCCCAATCCGTCCTCCATTCAGGTTGTGGGAATAAATCCCTAGACACCCAAATCCCTTGAAGGCACCCCTAAGCTTGACAGTGCTCAATTCTCAGTGTTACTGGTCAGGCATGTTCTTTCCTCTCCATGACCCCAGGTCCTCCCACCTCTTGCCTTACGCACCTGTCCTCCCACAGAATGTCATTGTCCTGCTCTCTAGGTCTCACCTCCTTGCCCATTTCTGTGTGTTTTGCCTTTTCTGCCTGTGGTTCCTATCTTATTATCCTTTAGAGTCAGTGTGACACAGTTTCTTAAGAAGCCTTCTCTGGTCCGTCCAATTCTGTTTAGGTTCCCTCCCTATAGGCCTATTTTCTGCCACAGCCTTTCTGACCATAATTTCCTATTCCAGTGTCTCTCGTGGCAGTTTCCAGATCACATGAATTTCCTTGCTGCATGTCCATTTTCCCCACAAGGCCATGAGTTTCTAACTCATATTAGAGTCCCTTAAACAGAGCTGAACCTCAGTCGATGAGGAACAGAGATCACGATTCCTAAGCCTTCACGTCCAAGTTCCCAAATCCTAAACATAGATTTTAGGCTAGAAATCATCACAAACTTCTTCGCAATGTTCAACCAAGATACGCAAGGAATTTGGTAATAGTTCTAAATCCTCTTCCTTTGTCATAGACATTGACTCAGGCACACAAACACCAATAAAACATTTATTTTTAATTTTTTATTTAAAAATTATTTATTTTGGTACATTATAGTGATACATAACATTGGGGTTCATTTTGATATATTTATAAATGTTTATAATAGTTTTCTCCATTTTAATCCCCAGTCCTACCCCCTGCCATCCACTCCTCCCTCCCCACCAATCACTGCCTTTACTCTATTGGTCTTCATTCTATTTATTTATTTATTTTTAATTGGTGCTTTATAATTTTGAATAAAATTGAGATGCATTGTGGCATGTTCATACACATACCTACCCAGCATAATTTAGTCAACTTTATTCCTCAGTTCTTCACCTTTCCTTTCTTTTCTCCCACCCTCTTGGTCCCCCACTTCTAACCTACTGATCTTCCTCTGGTTTTCACAAGATTCTTCTTTTTAAATTTCCTTTTACTCTCCAACTTCCACATCCGAGAGAGAACATTTCAACTTAGACTTTCTGAGACTGGCTTATTTCACTTAGCATGATGTTTTCCAATTTCACCCATTTGCCAGCAAATGCCATGACTTCATTCTTTTGTATGGCTGAGTAGAACTCCACTGTGTGTATATGCCTTATTTTCTTTATCCATTCATCTATTGATAGATACCTAGGCTGGTTCTGCAATATTGCCATTGTGAATTATATGCCTATATCAGTACAGTATGCTGATTTAAGTTATTTTGTAGAAATACCAAGGAATGGGATGCCTGGGTCATATCGTGTTTCCATTCCTAGTCTTTTGAGGCAAATGCACACTGCTTTCCAAAGTGGTTTGTACTAATCTGCAAGACATAAGAAAAACTTAAGGTAGTTCAACAGTTCTCAAGGTAAGTATGTAAGTTATGTTCAGATAATGTCTGCATTTTTCCAACTGTAGCATTATGTTGACAGGATAGAGGATGACATTGAAGTCTGCCTTCATTTGACCCCATCAACAGTTAATATTCTAGAAAAACCCTATGCCTCACTCTGCTTTCACCTGGTTATCACTCCTACTTTCTGATACTTGGCATGTCTTCACCCAAGAATAAAAGTATAAATTAGCTAATTAAATACAACATAGATAGTGTTATGATTTGGATGAGGTGTCCCTAAAAAGTTCATGTGTGAGACAATGCCAGAATGGTCAGAGGTGAAATGATTAGATTATGAGATCGATAATCTCATCAGTGGATTAATCCATTTGATAGATTAATGATTTGAAGGGACTACTATATGGGATGATGACTATAGGCAGGTAAGGTGTGGCAGGATGGAGAAGGCCAGTGGCAACATGGCTTTGAGGTTCATATTTTGTCCCTGGCACCTTGCTTGCTCTCTCTGAGCTGAGCAGTTTCCTCCACCACACCATGAAGCTTTGCTTTGCTTGGGCTCAGAGCAATGGCATTGGCTGACCATCTACTAAACTTCTGAAACCATGGACCCAAGTAAGCTTTCCCTCCTCTAAATTGTTCTTGTCAGGTATTTTGGTCACAATGACAAAAAACTCATTATCACAGAGACCCAGTTCTCTTCCTTCTTATAAAAGATAGGAGACGTCCCTTTTCTAGGCAGAAATCTTTGTTAAAATTTAACTCTGCTAAGAGTATCCAACTTCTGACTATAAAAAGTGGGAGACAACCTATTTTCAGCTATTGCCACCTAATAGTCCTGAATGCTGATACTCCAGCTTTCCTTGACCTTCTCTGAAAGCCTGCTTTCTTACACCATCATTAAGGGTTTAAAAGTAGAAAAACATGTTATTTCTCAGGGACCCTGTACATATGAAGGTTGCTCCTCCAAAAGGTACAAGAATCCTCAAACACCTCAGCAAAGGTAGCCCCAAAGAAGCTCCTGAATGCCTGTGGTCTCCTGGGCTGCCTGGAGGTGCAGGGGAAGCCCTAATCGCCCTATGTTTCTGGGTTCACACAGCGCTCTGTCCACAGAGGCACCAGCTCTCTGACCAGTGAGAAATCCTGCACTTCACTTACAACAATTGCACTCTTGGAAGCAGGGGATAGATCTGGCTTCAGACCCCAACTGTGACGTCAACCTGGAGTGTGGCCTTGTGAAAGCCAACTGCATTTTGAAGAAGTTTCACTTTCCCCTCCTCTAATAAGATGTACTCCAGTCAACCTTTCACTGGAGGAAGAGAAAGGAAGGTGCTATATTAGAACCCCTGGTGAAAATCTGGAGAAAATCTTAGAATCTAGAAAAATGCACACTTTACAACACAGTCACTGGGAATCTGTAGCTATGTCTGGAATCTAGATACCAAATCTCCAGGATAGACTCTTATCTGGAAGTAAAATTCTATGACCGTAAGGGGGAAATGCAAAATTAAGCAATAAAATCACCAGTCAACATCTGGGAAGCTGCAACAGTTCCATTTTTCACCAGATTCTGATTTTTGAGCAAGGTAATTGGCCTTCATTTTCATTCAATTTTCAAGAATGTTTCATGGTATAGATTATGAATAATGCAACCCATAGAAATCTCTCTTATGTCCATCTGTCACTCGCCATAGTTACCTGTATCTGTCCTCAAATTTTCTGGCATCCCCTCCTCCTTTCTCTGGATAAGATGTACACAGGGAGCCTAGACCTTCCTGCCCCATCTCTCCCTGAAGCTCCCAGATCTTTCCCTCGTCCATCTACCCTGGTCTCCATGACCATTACCACTTACCACTCTGCATCTGCCACCCAGATGTAGCCCCACTTTTCAATTTATGTTTGACTTTTTTCTTTCTTCTTTCTCAAACATATTAAGGGTGAGTTTCTAAATGGAGAAAATCCTAAATGTATTCTAAACATGGAAAAATAAGCCCAAGTCCAAGGAAAGATGGAGAAGGGCTTTTGAACCACAAGTGTTAATAACGTTGCTTTAATTATGTGCTAGATTTGACTTTGCAATCCCTTGCAGACAGGACACAAAAGAAAATCTAACATAATTCTCCTTACAGGCAAAATAGAAATGATCATGTTCCTCATGGGACAAAATTAATTTTTTATTTCTGTTACTAAATTCTGGAAAAGATTTCTCCTGTGAGCCTTTATGAAAATAATAGCATGGTAGTAATAAGCAGAACTGGAGGAATATTAAGAATTACATGCACACACACATTCCCTAGACATGTATTGGAGGTCTAGCAGGACGCTGGTTCCTGGGAATCCAAAGTGAAAACAAGGGATCCAGGCTTCTGTGGGATTCACACAGGACTGATTGAAAACTGGTCAATTGCAGAAGGGTAAGAAATTCAGTGGGAAGTGCAGAGCAGGGGATTAGGCAGACTCCACAGGCAATGATACATTTCATTCATTCAATCCTTCAGTGTCTCACTCCACCTGTCTGTTACCCACCCAGGACATGGGCCAAGCAATGCTTGAAGCCCTTGGGATACGTCAATAAACAGGATGGACAAAGTCACTCCTAAAGACTTTACCCTATAGTGAGAGAGAAAGAAACTACAACAATTAGCATGTATATGTCTGAGTGTGTCCAGAGAATCAATGAGAATTCGAGAAACAACCAAGCAAAGGTGAGAGAGAAAGAAGGAAAGGAAGAGCAAAGAAGGAGGCAGAAGTTGCTATTTTAAAGCAAACGACCAGCCAGTGCCCTCCATGGAGCAGCATTTGAGCAGAGACTGGAACGAAGGCAGAGGCAGGCTGTGGGACTCTCTGAGAAATGAATCTTCCAGGCAGAATCGGCAGCAGCAATTACACCTTCGGTTATGGACTGAGTTGCCTCCAAAATTGTAGAAGTTGAGGCAGTGTCGGAATGTGAGTAAATTAGACCATAGGCTCTGTAAAGAGCAATTAAGTGAAAAACGAGGTTATTAAGGAAGGCTCTAATCCAGTGTGACTCGTGACCTTAGACGCAGGGGAGATTAAGACAGGGACACACAGACCAAGTGACGCCCCAGGGAGAAAATGGTCATGCTCAGACCAGAAAAAACAATCCTATGACACTGATCCCAGACTTCCAGCCCCCCGAACTGTGCGAAAATAAGTTTCTGTTGAGCACTTTGCTATAGCAGTCTTAGGAAATGAATGAGAACCCCAAGATACAGATTCATTCAGCATTTATAATGAAGGGCTAACTGGGGGAGGCAAAGGAGCTGAGGTCTGAGCAGCAGTCTCGGAATCCATGAGGACACTAAGTGTCGGCTCATGCTCATACCCTCTTGGCCCTGCTCCGTCCAAAAGGTAGACCCAACATCTATGCTGCTCTCCACTTATCCTACCCGACTGCTTCTCTCTACTTGACAGCTTAGGGTTTTCTCCCACTTCATAGAGCCACGTTTAATTCACACTGATGGCTGGATTCACCTGCCAGAGGTTCAACACTCCCGACCTGATGCTCAACCAGAGGAGAATGAACACAGATGGAGCAAAGCCCACACCCACATCACTAGGGGCAACGGAGCTGAGGCTTATCCAAGCGCTCTTGCAGTCTGCTTTGAGACTGTCGCAAACTGTGACTATAATTTGGATTTTCTTTCAAAATGGTTGTTTTAGGAGGAGTTTGAGCCGAAACATAACATGATCTGATTTTTCACCTCCCTTTGTCATCTACACACCCAGCCTCTGGATCCTTCTCATTTGTGTTCATCCACAACGAGCTGTCTCACACAGGATATCACTGTTTTTGTTTCTCAGTTTCCTCCTGTGTACAGTGAGGCTTTGCTGTGACTCTTCAAGTGTCCTATCAACTATAAAATTCTGTAGTTTGGTGCAGAGAGAAAAAAGGAGGAAAGGTTTCTTGGAACGACATTGCTGAACCCAGCCTAGTGTCTGGCATTAATCAAGATAATTAGACACAAGTGTCTTCTGTGGGTTGAGAGGGAGTTTCATTTTCAATCGGTGGACAGTGAGCCCCAACACTTGCTTGGAAGGTTGCTCCTGGGCTTTGATTTGATTGATGGAATTTGTGTTTCAAGAAAGTCAGAAATGAACCAGAAATCAGTCTTAACATTTGAGCATGGCGTGCTCTAACCCAGCTTTCTCCCTGCAAGTATTCCCACATTGACAAGCAAAGAACTTTCTATTGTCCTAAAATTAGATGGACAGAAGACCAGAACAGGAAGGATACCCAGGGGTTCATTAATTTAATTAAATAGTGCTGTGCACAGTAATGTGTGCCCGTAATCTCAGCAACTTGGGAAACTCAGGCAGGAGGATTGTAGGTTTGAGGTCAACTTCAGCAACATAGTGAGACCCTCAACAATTCAGTGAGACCCTGTCTCAAAATAAAATAAAAATAAAGGATGGCAATGTAGCTCAGTGGTAAAGTGACCCTGGATTCTATCTCTAGTACTAAAAAAAAAAAAAATTAAATGTGACAGATGCAAAACAGGTGTTGGATTTGCCTCCCTGGGCTTCAGTTTTGTCCTGTATAATAATTGATCTAGTCAACATTGCTCTTTACAGTCTATGATGCAAAGGAAAAGACACCAACCTGAACCCAGTGCTCAGAGGTCCATTAGAAGGAGGCCGTTCACAGGACCCTTGTGGCCTGTTTTCAGTGGAAAAGGAGCCTAGTGTATATGCAGGATGGCTGGGGGGCCAGGGAATCAGCATTCAGAATGTTCAACCGCAAAATCTTCTCAGTATGAATAAGTTTCTGATCCTTCCCATGTTTGGAAATGAAATAGGTAAAGACGAGGCCACATCAGCCTCTGGGACTTCTGAACAGTGCATGAGGAGCTCAAGGAAGGAGGAAAGATGGGGAACAGGATCCCCTTTCCTACGAAGAAGTCTTGCACCACAGCATTGTCCAGTTTGATTAAACTTGGATTAAGATGCCAGCTCTGCTATTGTGGAGTGTGCACTCAGTCAGCATTGGAACTCTCCAGAGCCTCAGTGTCTTCCACCAAAACAGGCCTGGCTTGGGGGCTGCTGGAGAGGCGAAATGCACCACTGGATGTGGAGGGCCGCCCAGTGTGGGTCTTGAAGATGATGCAGGACACCCTTGCTGCTGCCTTGCAAGGCTCTCTGGGGCCAACTGCACGCAGTACGTGGCTTTGCTTCTAGAGGGCAGAAAGATAAACCAGGTGGGGATTTCAATCCCACAGTTTGTGCAGAATTCTGGTCCCAAGTTGAAAGCACACACCCAGGGGGCCCAGCTTTGCTGCTGACTTGCTCTATACTTTGGGTGAATCCCATCCTCTCTCTGCCAGGTTCCCTTTGACCTCTAACAACCACAGGAGCTACTGGGTGCACACACACACTGGGCCTGGGAAGCAAACCTCCATCTGGGCGTTACTACCTGCGGCACCTACTGACAGATTTCACCATACTGGTTCTTCCCACACCCCATGTGATGGGCCACTTGTCATTCCCATTTTTCAGAAGAAACAGAAGCACAGAGAAGTAAAATAACCAGTTTGAGATCAAGAAAGTAGAAACTTCCAAATTCAAAATCAGGGAAGGTGGCCCCAGAGCTCATACTCTCTTGTACACAAATGCTGCATTTGAATTCAAGGATCCTCTAGCCCATTTTGCAGTGACCAAGCTAAGTTTCAGACATTCTTCAAGGCCCTGGACAAGTGGCAGATCCAGGACTTGCACCCAAACCTTCTGACACTAGCAATGCTCTCCTGAACTCTATGGGGGAAGATGTCATGGCCAGAGATACTGCCCAACTGGGAGTCCAGTGACCCCTTGGCTTCTGGCCTCTCATCTTCCAGTTGACCTCTTCCTGACTGGGTTTATCTTGTTCCAGCAGCTTCCCCTCCTCCCCAACACTGGAGCTGTCTATGGAGAAGAGAGTCTGCAGGTGAGAGCACAGATGTGTCCATTTTAGATTTATGAGATGCTGGATCAAGTCCCCAAAGAAGCAGATTAATCATAAGAAGTTATTTTCCTTTTAATTAAAAAAATATTATCAACAGTGGCTCTGGCCCTGCTGATTCTCAGAGCAGACAGTGAGGCTGAGCGCAGAGAGTGAGCAATTATTAATTTCCCCCACTAATTTACAGATAATATCCCTCTTGTGCGCCAACAGCACGCAAGTCTGTTTGAACACCAGGTCATCCTTTGCTGCAGGCACTGTCTGAGCTTCCCAGGTTTTTCCGTTCACTTCGGAGACATCTTCAAGGAAGAGAACATGCAGCATGCAGAGCAAGGGAAGCTACTAGATACCAGCATCCTCGTCAGAAATAACACTTCTCTGGGAAGCTGGATGAAGGGAAGTACTTCCAGCTAAGAGCTGATAGACCACATATTTCACAGAAAAAGATCTGAGATTCCAGATTCCATGTGACTTTATGTGATCATGGTTTATGAGCAAAATTAAGCTCCTCCACAAATCATATGTTGAAGTCCTAACCCCCAGTACCTCGGAATGTGACTGTATTTGGAGATAAGGCATTTAAAGAGGTAGTTATCTTAAAGTAAAGCCAGTAGGGTGGGTCCTGTCCTAATACGACCAGAGTCCTCAGTGGAGAAGGATATCAGGACAGAGATGCACACAGAGAAGAGCACCCAAGGCACAAGAAGATGACAGCCATTGACAAGCCAAGGAGAGAGGGCTTAAGAGAAACCAACCTTGCTGATACCTCAATCTTAAACTCAGGAACGGTGAGAAAATAAATCTCTGTTGTTTAAACAACCCTGTCTGTGATAAGTTTGTTATGTCAGCTCTCAAAAACTAATGCATGTGCCAGGCATGGTAGCACACAACTATAATCCCAGTGGCTCAGGAGGCTGAGGCAGGAGGATCACATGTTCAAAACCAGACTCAGCAATTTAGCAAGGCCCTAAGCAACTCAGTGAGACCCTGTCTCTAAATAAAAAACACAAAAAAGGGCTGGGGATGAGACTCAGTGGTTAAGCGCCCTTGAGTTCAATCCCAAGTACCACCACCCACCCCCAAAGCAATGCATGGGAGCAGACTTCTCTCATTCCCAGTCTTCACATCTATGAAATAGGAAGACTAAGAGAACGGATCTCCACAGACCTTGCTGACTTTGTTTTCCTTAGATGGGTTAGAGTGGTTATGAAGCTTGTCATCCTCTGACACCTAACCCAGAATGAGAAATAAAGACAAGTATTTTCTGAACTTCAGAGCAAGACCATATTAGCAAAGGAGCAGCCATTGCCCTCCATTTTCCCAACAGACTCAGAAGCCCACCCAGCCTCAGGAGCAACACCTCACTGAAGCTATTCTTGACCTCTTCTCATGTTCTTTCCCTCTGCCTTCTCTGGCTGCCCAGGCTTGTCAAGTAAACTGTCTTTGTAGCTCGTGGCCTACCAAACCCATAACACTGTATTTGTATTTCCTGTTACCTTTGCTAGGTGGATGTCATTAGTAGTCAAAAATAATAATTTTAATATCTCACTGTCTTATTCAGCATGAATTTGCCCCTTCTCTCATTGAAAATTACAGTTTGCTTTCCAAACTTTTGAATCTAGGTTGTTCTTATGAATTGTTCAACCCCACAGAATGCAGCAGAAGTGACTTCGTGCCAACTCCAAGTCCATGTCTCAACAGTGTTGTACGGATTCTCTTGTTCTTTTAGACTCTTCCTCTTATGTGAAAATAAGACAACTCTATCCTGTCATTGAATAAAAGATCACATGGAGGAGAGCCCAGATCTCTCAACCCAGGTTATTCTAGTCTATTCTAACGTTAACCAACACCAAGACAAATGAGAGAGACCAGCCAAGATCAGACCACTAATAAATAAAGTTGACCATTGACCCAGGAGTGTGTACAACTGAGATGAGAAGAACCCTCAGAGGCCAACATGAATCACCAACATACAGTCATTGCTTTTAAACCACCAAGGTTTTAGGTGGCCTCTTACATAGTACAGATGGGCTGGTAAGTCACTTTTCTTTATTTCTGCTAGAAAGTCAGCACCTTACAAACAGGAAGCATGGCTTATACTGTGTGTAAAATAAATGAAGGAAAAAAAATCCATTATATTTATATAATTGTTCTTTACATATATTGGGCTATTCCCAAATGGTTCATGGAAGATATTTTCCAAATTGGATACAACAGTATTTCCCATCTCACATGTTTTTTTCTGCAATGTGACTTTGCCAAAGTCCAACTGAAGGCAGAGTCTATTTGTCCAACACCTTAAATCCAAGTGGGCCCTTTAAATGTTTTGAACAACAAAACACAGCAGAAGCGAGGTTGTGCCAGAGCTGAGCAGTCTTAACTTGGCTGTGTGTCACTTCTTAAAAGGCAAGTTGCAATGGAAAGAAATACAGTCATGCTTCAATAAGCCCAAGTCATGTACAGAAGTCCTAGATCATGAAACACTGCCGAAAAGAGAGAGATACACAAAGGAGTGATAACCAGCCAGATATGGGAGTGAGGCGCCATTTTGGAAATGAAACCCCCATCCTTAACTGTGCAGGCTGGAGCTCTGTGAGGCCAGGATGACTTGACCAATCTAGTTCTTTCCAACACCCTGACTGACAAAACTGTAAGCAACATAAATGGTTTCTTTGAGCCACTAAATTTGGTGATTGTTTACCATGCCACAATAATTGACATTTCTATGGCATGTTGCCATAGAAAACTTTGCTCTAGATTGGGTAAATGTGGATTCATATTGTGCCTTGATGCCTGACAATGTGTTAGTGGGAAGCTCATTTATGTGTTCTATTTCTTAGTGTTCTCATCTATATGGTAAGGATGCATTTAATCATTCAATAAACTCTGCTGAGAACTTGGTGGTAGCATGTTGAATAAACCTCAGTCTCTGTCTTCAGGGAATTTATGGTCAGTTTGAAGAAGCAAGGCAAGAGGCCAGAGATTCACAGAGCAGGGCTATCTATTCTCCTGTAACATGAAGTACAATAAATTCTGAAGTACATAGGAGAAGTGGGGAAAGTATTGGATTCACTCTTGGGGCTGGAAGGGGAAATGATAGATGAAGCAGAATTCTGACTGGGACCAGCAATGAGGAGAGTTAACCAACAGAAAGCGGGCATTGAAGAAGAGGGAACAGCGTGTTTAAGAGCCAGAGCTAGGAGAAGGCACAGGGCCTTAGGGGAGAAATAACTGGCTGGACTGGGAGTTGGGGTGAATGTACAGGTATTACATATAACCACTTTTAATCCATTATCACGGATTTGACCAATCTAGGAGACCCTAAAATGAACTTCTCAGAAATGAATGGTGTGGTCATTTTTTAACTTTTAGGAAGGACACAACCTGATGAATGTACTGTGAAAAAGTGTTATTTTAAGCATTGCTGGAAAATAACAAAAAAAAAAGTTGGATATTAGAAAGGAGGATGCTTTTACAATTCAGCAAAGTTTTGGGGGAAGCAGTAGAGAATATATGTGATTAAGAAATACAAACTTGATCTTGTTTTGTTTTATTTATTTATTTATTTATTTATTTATTTATTTATTTATTTAGATACTGGGGATTGAACCCTGTCAGGGTGCTACCACCAAGCTACCTCTCCCCTCCTTTTTATTTTTATTTTAAGACAGGGTCTTCCTAAGTTGTTGAGGCTGGCCTCAAACTTGGGATTCACTGTCTCAGTCTCCCAAGTTGCTGGGACTAAAAGAGTGTGCTATGCTCCCAGATCTTACACTGTTTTAAATACAAAATGTGCAATTCAAGACTTTTCAAAAGAAAGGATTCAGTGTGAGGTGGGAAGTGTAACTGCATAAAAGAGCTGTCAATGAGAATGGACACTACTGGGTACTCTTTCAAGCTCTATGCAAATTGCATTTGCTTCTAGATTATATCCACTTAATAAAGAGACTGAGAAATGAAAGAGTAGAGTCAGCAGGATGCAGTTAGAAGTTCCAAATGTAAGAGTTGGGAATGATGCCCCAACCAAGGAGGGGAGTGGATTCCCCACACAAGCTGCTGGGGACTGAGTTCCAGGAGGGCAGATCCTCAACCCAAGGAGCAGAAAGTCAAAGGAAGTCCTTCTCCTCTTCACTTGGAGGCCTTGGTTAGGTAGGTGAAAGGGATTATTGGCATGTCTTCCAACAGAGTGATGTTGAAAAAGCTCCTGGGCCCCTGTGTTGGACCAGTCTTTTAATCATTCAGGAGCAGAAAATATCAGGAAGGGACAATGGAAGGAATTGATCTTACTGAGATCAGAAGTTGGTGTGGGCAGAGTGGGTCCTGCTGGCATAATCTTCTCTAAACATTTCAATTATTGGAATCTGGAATTTCATTTCCAAATGGACATGAGCTTGCTTGCCGGGCCTGAAAGGGCTTCTTGCTTAGATCTGTCCTAATAAAAATGACTCAGGAATGAACTAAAATTGCCACACATAATGAAGTGTTAACCTCGGATCCTCTGGAATACTTCCATTACATGAAATAAATAAAGTACAGGAAATTTCCTCTTTTCTTTGGATACTCCAAATCTACGGACTGGTCCCAGAATAATGTAATAGGTGGCATGGTCCTAAATATTAAATAAGGAAAGTTGCTTACTGGCAAAGGAGCAAGGCATAGATTGATTAAATCACTTTTGTGAAGAAGTACCTTCGATTAAGTCTCTTTTCATGAATGTGTGAGGAGTGAGCACACAGCAAATATTTGCAAAAATGCATTGTGCACAGAAATATGCCAAAAAAAAAAAAAAGCAAAAGTAAACTGACCTTGCAGAAAGGGACAACAGTTATGTCCCCCTTCCCATGCTTAGTTCACCCTCTGAGGACTAAATTAGAGAAATTGCAATGGATGAGGCCATATCTAGGAGTAACTGGCTTTTAATAGCCAGGTTCCCCAGGAGATTTGGAAAGACTTAAATAGAGACTTACAGAAACATGACTGGAATGTGATTATCCCTGTGAAGAAGTAGAACTTAGCAAGTGAAAAATGCTGCTTTTGAATAATAAATGAACCCAGAGAAGGGGCACTCATATGAAGGTGAGAAATGGAAAGATGAGAGGGAGGGCTGACGTTGATGAAGCATCTGTTATATGCTAAGCCTTCAGTACAGTCACACAACGATTCACTGGGGTGGGTGATATTGTTCTCATTCCATATGAAGCAGACGTTTTAGAAGTTTGAGATACTAGCCTAAGAGCACACATCTAGTAATCAGCAGAATCTGTATTTCAACCCAAATGACACAAAATAAGAGCTGGACTGGAAGGAAAAAAATACACCTGGATGAAAATATTTGAGAATTATTTGTCCATGACAGGTCTTCCCCTAGAATGGAAAAGAAAGAAGAATGCTTCAAAATTTATCCTTTGACGACATTGGCTGTGATCATCATCTCGGTATTATTTGTTGGATTCCATCATTACTCACCAAATGACATTCTGAATATCATTTGGGTTCTCAGGTAGACTAGTCAGCAGTGAAAGAACTGGCTGCCCAGTGAGAATGAATGCAGCAGACACACCTGAAGATGACTCCACAGGATTCAAGTCCTTGTGTGCCTACTGCCCTAGGGTGCAGGTAGAGCCTGTGACTGCCTGCAAAGTGATGGATGTCCTCCTTGTGATTAACTTTGTTACATGAGAAAGATTTCCCTGGTGGCCTTGAAGAAGTCATAGGTCACATTGTGAACCACCTCTGGAGAGGGTCACGTGGCAGGAAACTGCAGACAGTCCGCAGGAGCCAAGGGCAGCTCTGACAGGTGGACAGTGAGAATCTGAGGCCTTCAGCCAGACAGTCTCAAAGGCATGCATTCTGCACCACCCTAAGTGAGCTTGGAAGCTGATCCTTCCCTGGCCAAGCCTCCAGAAGAAAACTGATGGGCTGGTACACTAATTGTAACCTGATGAGATGGGGGAACAGAGGACCCAACAGAACTGTACTCAGAGGTAACAAATATGTGTTTTAAGCTGCTAAGTGTCTAGTAATTTATAACACAGCACTCTACAACAAATACCCTGAGATTCAGGTCTACTTGTTACAGCAAAGAGCAGGAAGGCTATGCTTTCAATGTACTCATTATAACAAATGGCAGATGTAGTGTGAGCGTGTGCATTGGTAAGTTCTGCATACAGACTAAAGAGGCCTAGTACTGAGGGAAGTCAAAAGCACAAGGGATCACTTGTCAAGAAAGAAGAATAAGGCAAAAGGTGGGGAGCACCTGGCATCCTCAAATCTAAGGTGCTTCCCACCTTGATGCTGCATGCAGGTATAGCAATGGTTTACTGCCTGGATGGATTTCCTAAAGTCCTAGCTGGAGCCATTTTTCTATTTTATGACTTTAGTTATAAACTCTACACCTCAGTTTACACATCCATAAAATGAGAATAATAATAGTGCCTCTCTCATAGAACTGATATGAACTCCTATAAGCAGGCCTCGCCAAAGTGAGTCTGAAAGGAATGTTGTTATTGTGAACCTGCAGCTAAAAACTAAAAGTGTCAACCATGAATCTAGGAAGGCCCGTAGTGGAACCTGTGCAAATACCACCTTCCATTGTTATAGTAAATACCTGAGGCAGGGTGTTTTATTTGAAAAAGAGGTTGATTTAACTCATAGATTTGGATCTCAGTGTATCAGATTGGAGAGCCCCATTGATTCATCTGTAGGTGAGGGTCTTATGGCAAATGATATCACATCATCTGGAGCACCTCCAAGTGCGATCTCATGGTAGGACGGAGAGACAGACGGCAGGCAGATAGCATGGAAGGTCGAGTCTTGCTCTTCTATAACAATTCTTCTAACTTTTTCTCATGAGAACTAACACAAACTGTGAGACCAGCATAATGGAATGAATTCGCTCTGAGGACAGCACTTTATTGGTCTAATTACCCTGCACTAAGCCCCACCTCTGAAAGTTTCCACTACCTCTTGCATCGCCACACCAAGTATTCAGTACTTGGACCCTTGGGCTCACACTCAAACCATACCAAAATCAGGGTAACCTCTGTGCTCCCAGGCTGACAAGAAGGCCCAGGGAGCTTCAGCATCCTCCATGAACAAATGAGTTCTTGCTCTGCATGTTTCTAGAGGTGCAATCACACATCCATCACCATTGAGGTCTGTTTTCTGACTGTCTATCATGTGCCTGCTAACAGCACATAAAAACAAAAATAATATAAGTAGAACAACCCTGTCTCCTGTGCATAATGGAAGGTAATAAATCATGAATAAATCATTCATCAGGAGAAAAACAAGTGAGTGGTCATGCATTTCAGCAAATAAATCACTAGCAATGCTTCTGGAAACTGAAACAAGAAACATCTGCAGGGAATCAAACAATCCTACTAGATGGATAAGTCACTCCATTAGTCTGAATTAGAATCTCACTGATCAAGTCCATCTCTTGAATGACAACTTCAGACTTGCATGTTACTCTATAATTTGACCTTGTCTCTGAGAAATCAGTCTTAAGCAACCTGTTTTCAGGCAAGAAGAAGGAATTTATAATTGATATGAAAAATAACAAGCTTCTTGGTCATCTGCTAGGAAGCTGATGTTTCCAAGTCCTTTAAAACAAAAAGGTACTCTAAACCCACTTTAGTTACAATTTAAAAATCAGGAAGGTGATTCTGACAAACCAAACACACAATTTTAATCATGAAATCTCTCATCCTAAGGGAAAGATTTAAGAAATTGCCTATCAAAGAAAGTCATAAAATCTTAAAGCAGAAAGGGACCTTAGAAATTTAATGAGCTCAACACTGGTGCAGAAAGATTAAATGGTTTTTCCAAGATCACAAAGCTTCAAAGGATCTAAGTCTGTAACTTCTTAGCCCAGGGTAAGGTGTGATGTGGACCTATATATACGAGAGGTGACACCCCATGAAAAATGACAAAAATGAATCTCACAGTGGTTAAGTAACTTTCCCAAAGCCAAAAGACATTTAAGGAGAAGATTTAGGAGTAAGTCTTAAGTCTGCCTAATCCTGATCACCTCATGCTTAGTCTTTTCCAGTGTAATCTCTCCCTTGTGAGAATGAGAGGGTCCTGCACTCAGACCATGGCTTCTGGCATGCATTCAATAAAGATTGTCTAATATTAAAATTGTCATAAAAAGGAGTAAATAGGATCATTGTATTAAATTTGTTATTTATTTTTCAGACCTGGGGAAATTGGTCTTGATATTTAATCAACCATTCCCTGATAAAAATAGAGTTAAATTATGAAACCTCAGCTACTTTCACACTTGGCAGAAATTGCCTCATTTATTGAAAGTTATCACATTTCCTAAAAGGACTGCGGTTGATTCTGACTTCAGGATGCATTCCTTGGACTCACTGCCCAGATGAAACTCAAGGCCTCCAGCTAGTACCTCACATAAGACTTGTCTCAACCTTTGAGCCATAGTCATGTTTCATTTTTCTTGGGGTTGCCCCCAGGCAGAGACTGAATGAGACTGTCGGATTCAAAGGTTCAAATGTGATCTGTGCCCTCTCTCCCGTGGGATGGCACACATTTTGCCTGTCAGCCAACGTTGTTACCCGACCCTGTCCGCTGTCCTTTTCCTTTCATAGGTATTGCCCCCAACGCCCCCCCCCCAATAAAAACTGTTTACATTCCACACTCCATTCCAATGCCTTTTGCTCAAAGAACCCAGACTGCAACTACCAGGAGAGATCTGAGAAGGCAGGTTGTTGAAATGGGATTTTGTCCTGCTAAGCTGGAAATGGTCCCCATCTCTGGTAGATATGGAATATGATGCACATGGATTGGATGGCTGTTACATTGATGTCCTAGTTAATAAAAAGAGACATCTTTTTGATAGTCTGCTAAGAAACTTTCATCTCACAGAATGGGTAAATGGAGAACTTAGGAAGATCAAGCTTAGGATTTAGTAGTCACAGTGACTTATAGTCAGAGAATACTGAACACTAAACCCAGGAAGAACTGATCTACAAGATTAGGGCCCTATGGCTAGATATCATTGATAGGGCCATCTGGCTAGACGACCCCAAAGGCATACCTATCAAATCTTCTGAATCCTAACAAGTGAGCACTCCTCCCCTTGTGGTGATAGCACTCTCCTCCTGCAGTGACACATACAGAGGTCTCTTCCCACAGGCGAGAAGTTATCTTTAAGCAGTTGCTACATCTTCTGGGCATCAAGTCTATGAGAAGGGCCAGGTAAGGAAGCAAAATGGCTATATCCCCAAGTAATTACAAAAAACAGCCAGCATGAATGAGCAGAGGCTGGGAAATACAAGACTGTACTCCAAGGATGCACAATCAAGAGTCATTACAAAATAAGACTGGATAAGGGTGAGTTTGTGGAACTGAGACCCATTCTCAACACACTTCCAAGAATTTTAGGGAATAATGCAAAGTCCATACTAAGATAGCTCCTAGGCAGGCTGAGAAAGATGGAAAAATAGAGAGATCACTTCCCTGGTGGATCCCTTGTGTGAAAACAAGGAAAGCAGATAAGAAGCTTTTCATAAAGGTGGGAAGATTTTTCCCCTACAAAAATTAGGGGATGTTACTGGAATTTAATAATGGACACTCAAAACAGATTGGGGGACTCAGGAGATCAAATATAATAGGGAAGAAATCCTCAACACCACAGCCACAGTAGTAACTGGAGGCACAATCCAGAACAGTCCGGACATGAATGCAGTAAGGGAATTAAAGGAACCCCCATTCTCAGGAGGACCGAGGTTTGTCTGGGTACACAGTTTAGAGATCAAAGACACTGCCCCACTAACAGTAAGGTGTGCTATACGACATCCTTGCATGGGAAAAAGACTGCATCTCTTCCCACAGAGGCCTGTGGAAGACAGCAGAAGGAACCATTTTGCAATAGAAGAACTGAGGTCAGCAGCTGGGGGAGCTGATTTCCAGCAGACCCAAGTCTAGCTCCAAAACAAGCCCCAGGCAAGCCCACACTGTGCTACAGAGACCAGGAGAAAAATCAAGCATGGAGAGAGGTTTACACAAGGAATACTGGTCACTGAAACCCACCTGGCTTTTCCCTCCCCTTCTAATCCATCTCTTTGCAGGACAGGCTGGGAGAGAAGCTCCTGACTGGTAATTCAAAAGGGGCAGTAGAGATTGAGTTTGGGAACTGAATGAGAGACTAGGAATCATGAGGTCCACAGGTGACATAGCTGGCTAAGAACTGGATCCTACACCACATGAGTGGAAGCCAAAGGAGATTCCTGGGGTGCAGTCTTCCAGCATGGACTGGCAGTTGCTGGGAGCTGGAGTTGTGCTGATTTAAAATCTCCAAATCAACTGGCATTCATTGAAAAGCCTAGAGCATACTTAAGCCTAAGCACCACCTCCAGGAGTTCTGCCTCCAGGATTAACCCTCTCACCATAGCAATGCCAGCTTGAGGGTGGAGGAAGTATCAAACTGCAAACCTAACACTGAGGACATGAGATGATGAGAATCTTTTGATCTCCAACAGAAAGAGTTCTTCGACTTTTCATCAAGATCTTTTTATTTTCTTTTTTCTCTTACATTTCTACCATTTTAAAAAATATTTTCTTAGTTGTCCATGGACACAATACTTTTATTTATTCATTTGTATGCAGTGCTGAGGATCAAACCCAGTGCCTCACACATGCCAGGTAAGTGCTTCTGCCACAACTCCAGACCACATTTCCACCATTTAAAAATTTTTTTTAATTTTGTTTGTTCTGATTAGTTGTACATGACAGTAAAATGCATTTACACATTTTGATAGATCATACATAAGTAGAGTGTAATCTCTCATTTTTTCTGATTATACCTATTGCAGGATCACATCTGTCATGCAGTCATACATATGCAAGAGGTAACAATGTCTGTTTCATTCTACTATTATTCCCTTCCCTACACTCCCTCCCTTCTTTCCTCTGTACCCAATATAAAGTAACTCTATTCTTCTCTATCCCTCCCTCTTTATTGTGAATTAGCTTCTGCATATCAGAGAAAACATTTGGCCTTTGGTTTTTGCTTACATTTCTATCATTTCTGAAGTCAATTATTTTTCATGCATCATTTTTTATTGAGGACTAGGATGTCTGATTAGTATATTTCAGATTTTTTGGTATCTTTTTACATTTTTCTTTTTATCTTTTTAAAAGTTTTTATTTTATATATTTTTTTCTCTCACTTATCTGTTTAGCTTGATTCTCTTTCTTTTCATCCTACTAACAGCAAACCTTATTATTCCCTCTTTCACTCTTCCTTTAATTTTTTCACTTATATCTTTTCTCCTCCTTCCTCATAATCATCACATCCCACACCACTTCTGTTCCCTCTTTGTCCATAATTTAAAATTGTAAACACTTTTGCAAGCTTGCTGTTTTTATTGTAGGCAATAACTAAACTTATCATTTCTGTATATCATGACAAAACTGTAGATGTCTTAGTGAGAGCCTTTTGGTTTAAGATTGTATATTATTTTCATTGGTTGCTATTATTATTTGTCTCCCCTTTAGATTGAGGTGCTGAAAACATTCAGGCACACTATAAGTCTGCAGGGTAAAAAACTGCACTGCCTCAGATCCATATTGCCAGATGGGTAGACACACAAATAACATGCAATATCAAGGGAACAAATCACCCCAAACAAAGATGCTCCAATAATAGAATCTATTGACACGGTAGTGGAAGAAATGTCAGAGAAAGAGTTTACAATGAACATAGTTAAACTGATTCACAAAGTAAAGGACAATGTAAGGAGTGAAATCATAAAGAAAATACAGGAGGTGAAAGATAATGTAAATAAAGAGAGATTCTGTAGAGAAATCAAGGCAAAAATCCTCAAAATGAAGGACTCAATAAACCAAATTAAAAATTAATTGGAAAGTGTGATCAACAAACTAGACCATGTACAAGAGTTTTAGGAAATTAAGACAAAATTTATAATCTTAAAAATAAAGTTGACCATGGAGAAAAGGTGTTAAGAGATCATGAAATGAATTTTCAAGAAATATGGGATAACATGAAAAGACCAAATTTGAGATTTATGGGGATAGTAGAACACATGGAGATACAAACCAAAGGAATGCACAATCTTTTCATTGAAATATTATCAGAAAATTTCCCAAATCTAAAGAATGAAATGGAAAATCAAATATAGGAGACTTACAGGACCCCAAATATACAAAATTACAATAGACCCACACCAAGGCACATTATTATGAAAATGCATAACATACAGAATAAAGAGAGAATTTTTAAAGTCTACCAGAGAAAAGTGTCAGATTACATTTAGAGGGAAACCAATTCAGATTTCAGTTGATTTCTTAACCCAGACTGTCAAAGCTAGGAGGTCCTGAAATAATATATACCAAGCTCTGAAAGCAATGGATGCCAACCAAGAATACTATGCCCAGAAAAATTAAGCTTCAGATGTGAAGATGAAATAAAAATCTTCCATGGTAAACAAAAGTCAAAATAATTCACAACTAGAAAACTTGCACAACAGAACATTTTTGGGAAAATACTTCATAAAGAAGTGGAAAATAAAAGTGAAATTCATCAAAGGGAGGAACTACACTAGAGGAAAAATCAATCAAAGGAGAAATTAATTCAAATTAAAAACCAGAAATAAGTCAAAATGACTGGGAATACAAATCATATCTCAATAATAACTTTGAATATAAATGAAATAAACTCATCAATCTAAAGACATAGACTGGCAGATTATATTAAAAAAATTAAACCCAACAATATCCTGTCCCCAGGAGACATACCTTATAAGCAAACCCATCCAGAAACTGAAGGTAAAAGAATGGGAAAAAATATATCATTCTCTAGGATCTCATAAACAAACAGGGGTTTCTATCCTCATATCAGATAAAGTGAATGTCAAGCCAAAGTTAATCACAAGGGACAAAGAAGGACATTTCATACTACTTGACGGAATTATATATCAATAATTCAAAACAATTATAAATATTTATACCCCCAAAATGGAGCATCTACATACATCAAACAAACCCTTCTCAATTTCAAGAATCAAATAGACCCCAACAGAATGATAATGGGGGACTGTTACACATCTCTCTCACAAATGAGTAAATTCTCTAAACAAAAACTAAATAAGGAAACTATAGAAATAAAAATTAATAATTTAGACTTCACAGATATATAGAATATTTCATCCATCAATAACTGAATGCACTTTCTTCTCAGTAACACACAAATCAGTCTCCAAAAGAGATGATATCTTAGGTCAAAAAGAAACTCCTAGCAATACAAACAAATAGAGATAATACTTTGCATTCTATCAGATCATAATGGAATAAAGTTAGAAAGTGAAGCAGGAGGAATCACAGTACCAGACCTTAAACTATACTACAGAGCTATAGCAACAAAAATGACATGGTCTTGGAACCAAAACAGATATGTAACCAATGATATAGAATAGAAGACATGGAGAGAAACCCACATAAAGACAGTTATCTCCTACTAGACAAAGATGCCAAAAACATACATTGGGGAAAAGATAACCTCTTCAACAAATGGTGCTGGTGGAAAATTGGAAATCCATATGTAGCCAAATGAGATTAAACCCTATCACCCTGCACAAAACTTAACTCAAAGTGGATCAAAGATTTAGGCATTAGACCAAAGACATTGTGCCTAACAAAAGAAAATGTAGGCCCAAATCTACATCATGACAGCCTAAGAACTGATTTCCTTAACAAGACTCCAAAAGTATAGGAAGTAAAAATCAAGAATCAACAAATGAGATGAAATCAAACTAAAAAACTTCTTCACAGCAAAAGAAAAAAATCAAGAACATGAAGAGAGAGCCTACAGAATGGGAGAAAATAGTTGCTACTTGCACCTCAGAGCATTAATTTCCAGGATATATAAAGAACTCAAAATACTTGGCACTCAAAACACAAATAACTCAATTAATAAATGGGCAAAGGAACTGAACAGGCACTTCACAGAAAAAAAAAATACAATCGTTCAACAAATATATGAAAGAATGTTCAACATCTCTAGCAATTAGAGAGCTGTCAATTAAAACTACAATGAGACTTCATCTCACTCCAGTCAAAATGTCAATTATCAAGAATACAAGTAACAATAAACATTGCTGAGGATGTGGGGGGAAAAGGTACACTCAACATTGCTAGTGGGACTGCAAATTGGTGCAACCACTCTGGAAAACAGGATGGAGATTTCTCAGAAAACTTGTAATGGAACCACCATTTGACCCAGCTATTCCACTCATCAGTTTATACCTAGAGGACTTAAAATCAGCATACTACAGTGATATAGTCACTTCAATGTTTATAGCAACCCAATTCAAAATAGATAAACTATGGAACTAATTTAGATGCCCTTCAACAGAGGAATGGAAAAAGATAATGTGGTATATGTACACTATGGAACATTACTCAGTCATAAAGAAGGAATTTATGGCATTTGCCGGTAAGTGGATGGAGCTGGAGAATATGCTAAGTGAATAAGCTAATCCCAACAAACTAAAGGATGAATGTTTTCTCTGATATGCAGATGCTAACTCACAATAAACTTGGTGGGTTGTTGGATAGAGAAGAATACAAGCACTTTGGATTAGACAAAAGGGAATGAATGTTAGGGAAGGCAGAAAAAAAGGATTGTTCCCAGATGACTGGAAAAAAACAATAGCTCAAACAGTGATTTCAAATAGACTAAATTGCTGGGGAAGGGACTCAAAATCTTCAGCAAGTGGGAATATAGGAATGGTTACATTATGGAGGAACAAAGTGCCTTCCAGAGGATTATAGTTCACAAGAGAGTCTAGAAAATGAATCATTCACCTTCTAACATCTTCTCAGTGCCTACTAGAGAAGCCACTCATAACTCCTGAATAACAGGAAAATTGCTGGTATTCCTTTAAGACTTTCCTTCAAATAGTGTTTACAAATATAAAATATAAATTCTGCCTCTTGCCTAGATGAACAAACTTCATTCTTATCTAAATGTCCATTCACCTCTGAGCCTCACCTAGTTCCTCTCATGTACTTTAACCTTTTGTGGAGGTTAGAAATAACCTCTATCACTCAGAGGGAGTCAAAATGGCATCATTTAATGCAGTCACACTTATAAATAAAAGTTATATGTGCTATAGGAAGTACACATGTCCTCATATACAGGAGAGTCCTACATAAAAAGAACATTTAACCAATCATTTCCACCATAAAATGACCTGAATAATGGCCATGTCCTTATTCCAAATAGATGAGTATTTCATGGATACCTGATTTGTTTTAGTGACCGGACTACATAATAGAAACCAATAATAATAGTTTGTGATCAAAATAGTTCACTGATCAGGAGGGAGATAAAGGCTCACAGATCTTTTCAGTTCAATAAACAATTCACTTTGGGTTGAGAACAACTACAGCAAGATTGCAATTTCTTTTTTTTATTGAAAATATTTGTGTATATATATACATATTATATATATGAGTTAGTATACATACATATACTTACTAACTGTGCTCACTGAGAAGACCCAGAAATAATGACACCCCAGTAGTAATGAACACACCTACCACCCAGATCTTGGTTTCTAATACCATTATCCAGTGAAAAGAATCAGGGATCTTCAAAGAAATGGCTGGTTATAGGGCAGGGGTAGGAAATAACAAGATGCACCTGGCGTATTTTAGGGTGCCATAAAGTAAGAAAGTGCTCAAAACTAAAATAATGGGGATATGTCAAAGGGACACAGAAGCCAAATGAGAGAGATCCCAGTGACCAAACCTAGAATAAACAACATAGTATTAGATTTATCACCCAAAGTAAAAAATATCCATGAGTTCATACTCACATAAATAAATGACTAAATATATATGTGATGAGAAGAGACAAATATCACACACAGAAGATTACAAATAATCTGTTTTTTTACAAATGTCATTTAGCTTCCCATTTCCATTTTGCTTTGCTTTGTTTGGCATTGCCGGGACCGGGTTGTTTCCAGTCCTGCCTATACAAATGGAGGAATTAACGAAATCTGAAGGCCAAATCTGAGATAAACTCTGAGCTCAGGTCTAATCAGCTGCCCACATTTGGTCCTTCCCATTGGTCAAGCATGTTAGGTATCACTAGCTCACACTGGTTTTATCCCAGCAAGCTTCCCAAGGCAAAGTGCTCTCTTCATATTACTTACCTCTAGTCAGCAGAAGTTACCAGCATCTGAGATGATTAAAATCAGTATTTCACCAAGGCAAGGTGGAGTAGAAATGACCTAGGTTCAAGTTCCTCATTCACTCATTCATTTATTCTTGGCGGGAATAGAAGAATCGTAACCAGAAACACTAAAGCACTCTTGCGCCACCTGGGGCAACACTCTAAGGAGTCTATTTTGCCTCCTCAGCACTAGGGACATCCCAACCATGAGTATTCTGTTGCAGGGGCTGCAGGGGTGTCCTAAGCCCCTGGTCTGCTGCTTTCTGCCTGGTGTGTGGGTTCTGCTTGAGTCTGGCCCTCCTTTGATTTTTCACTTGCCTCTCATGGTGAGCTACCCAAATTCTGAGCTCTGTGTCTCCCAACATTCACAGGTTTGTGATCTCATAGAATTGATGGGATTTGTTATTAGACTGGTTTTAAAAAATGCAAAGCAAAGCCCCTTCGGCAACAACCATCCTTTTGGGAGAAAGTCAAATAAATATTTTTCCTAGCTTTTTCCCTCTCTCAACTTTGTAAATGAAGCACAGTTGCCTGGGGCAGGCATATATCATCTCTGGTATATTCTCTACTCGCTGCAACTTTTCAAAAGGAGGAAAGGAAATAATGGAAAGGAGGGGAGGGAAATGGAGGGGAGAAGGTGGAGGGAGAAAGGAGAGGGGTCTGTGCCCAAGGACATGCTCACCTTGAGGCAGAGGCTCTGAGGCCACTGCCTGGCTTTGTGAAGTGACTAAGAAGGGCCAGGTTACTGCATTCACACCTGAAGGGGATTTTCCACTCATTAGGTATATGGGTTTTATTTTTCCCATTAGGCCTGTACCACAGTTTCAGAGAAGTTTCTTTGAAAAACAATATTCAGAATAATGCAGTGAGAAATTTTCCAATTCCTCAATTCTCAGAGAATAAATAAACAATCTATCAACAGGCTCCGATTCCAGTGGAATTTCCAGGAAAGCTTCACAAACTCATAAGCACTTCTTAAACTTCCAAGGAAATCTTACATTGTTCAGGAAAATGAATATAAAGCCAGCAATGACACTGCTGTGTTTTAAAAGGCTATTTCAACATTTTAACATAAAAGCATTTCTCTTTCCCTATGCTTGTGCTGAAAGAGAACTGAGGAAAGCATTTGGCACAACAAACATTGCAAAGGGGGAATGTTATCAGAGAGTAATTTATTCTGTTTCTTTATAAGCCAAATAAAAAGTAGATTTCAACCACAGCAGCTTAGTTTCAGACTGTGAGATTTACAAATATAATTTTTCAGTTAACAAGAGAAAAGAGTAAATTATTGTTCAACGGTCGCATGGCCCATGAAACGAATTTGTTGGTAGGTTTCAAAGACCCCAAGATGACTTGCTCCAAGTCTCTCCTTTGTCCACTCTTCCTGCCTCTGCAGCTCTCTGAAAAGATTAAAGATAAGATATCTCTGACCCTCCCAAAGGTGCAAATGGAGAAAAGGTGGAAATGCAGGCAAAGCTGCGTGAGTTTTTATATGAGGTGGCAAAAGGGTTGCCAAAGAAATTGCATAGACATTCTCATAATTTGGACACCTACCCAATAACAGGTGTCATCACAGGTGTGTTTACACGGTGCAAATAAACCATGGCCATGCAAAGGAGAATAAGCCCAAGTCTCTTCATTCAGAGTTTGTTACAGGAAGGGAGTCAGCCAATGTCCCTGACGTTCTGGCAGAGACTCAAAGACAGGCGGAGGAGTGGGGACACTTCATGGAGGGAAAAAGAGAGGATTTCATGCTCTGATCCAAGACTGTTCAACTGGGGAAGCTTCAGGTGGGCTTGCTCAAAATGGAACATCCTACGTCATTGGTTAGGGGTTCCTATCTGGCTCTTCTGCTTCTGGTACAAAGTCAGAAGTATAGCAAAGCTTTCATCTGTCAATCAGATCCTGGTCACTTGGGTTGTAATGTCAGAGAAATTGATTACCTTCCCAGATTGCCACTACATCTGACTTCTACAAGTTAGCTATATAGATCTATAGCAGGTGCTTCCTGGGCTGTTGGTGTGGATGAGGGTTGGTTTCCTGAGCAGGTCGCTACAGGTAGGGTCATGTTTCTCTCATACTGTCTGGCCATTTCCTGTCTACTTGTATATTCAATCAACACATGAGTTCTCCTTTCATTCTCATCTCTACTCTGTGAATTAGAAATCGTTTTCCCCATTTTCTAAAAAATAAACTGAAACTTGGAAGATATCGGGATCTCATCATAAAGACTTAATTGATAAGTTCCTGAGTTACTAAGTTAACCCAGGTTTGTTACCTTATCAGACTTCAAGGAAATGGATCACTATGGGTTGGCCTACTCTTTCAAATGTTGGGTTATCAAGAAACACAAGCTCTCCTACTAATTAGAATACTTAAGTTAATGTTCCCACAGACATCCCTTGGAGACAGCAGCTTGATGTTTTACACTCTGATGTTTCCAAAGAAGCTTCTAGATCCCAAAGGGCACTAAAAGATGTGAAACTGCCTTCTTCATCAATGTGTACCTACTGTCTGCCCATCCCTGCCTCCCTTGATTCATAAGTTTAATATAACAAACATGAGCTGAAGACATAGTCCTGAGGGATAACAAGATGAATTAGCCCAAAGTAGGAGCCTATGATTATTCCATATTCTAGTGGGTAGGAGAGATATTTAAATATGATAATTAGCTAAGTGTGGTATTTGAGAGGTCATGTCATTCATTGCAGAATCTCACAGTCAAGGTACATCAAAGACCCCAGGGTGGGCATGATGTGGGGACTCAGGAAAACAGCAAGAATGGAGCATCTAGGTGGAGGAAGTCTTGTGCCTTTGTCTTGCATTATCTGACCACTCACTTCCTAGGTTGAGCTAATTCTTGCAGAATTCAGCATCTTCTCTTGCTGGTACCAGTTTTCAGGCCCGAGCTGATGATACTTTTACATGATCTGTAGTCGTTGGCAACGGTGGGTGCCAGAGGGTTTGGAGTAAAACTTCGAAGCTTGACTCTCCCCTTTCCCCCACTTCCAGGTTTCCTTAGACAGCAGGTATGAATTTAAGCCTATATTAGTGAACGAAAAGCCACTTTTCTTCAGAGGCAGCAAAGTATTCAATACCTACAACTTGTTGGAGGGCTCCTGTGATAAGTGGAAAACCAAAATCAAGGTTTGTCAGGGCTGTGTAACAAGTAACACACCCACAGCCTGGGTGGATTGATCAGCAGAAATGCTTATCTTCACAGCTCCAGAGGTGCGTCCAAGATCAAGGTGTGGGCAGGGCGGGTTTATTTGCACTCTCTCTCCTGGTTTGTGTCATCATGTGGTCCTCCTTCCATGTCTGTGCAAAGGCCCTAGATGTATATCCAGCCATATTCTGAGGTGTCAGAGTCAGTGTCAGGATCTCAAACGAGAAACAATTTGGTTTGTAACACAAAACTGAGGCTCGGATACAAGATGGAGCTCCCATAAGATCCATCCCTGCATCTCAGTGGCAAGATCGCCTGGCCAGCTCTGAGTGTTCTTATTCTTCCTCAGCTACATGGACCAGGAGCTGGAACAGAAAGAGCTGGAAGTTTTCTTCAGCCCATCAGGACAAGTCTTGCCTCATTGGAAGAACAGAAGCAAAGATCTTGACCAGGAAGTTAAAATGGGAAGCAATTTAAGAGGTAGAGAAATCCAGTGAATTTCTAATTTTGGGCTATTTTATGAGCAACTTTACCCCATAAAAAGAGAATTGGAAGATAAAAGTCAAGGTGGACTGGGAAATAGGAAAAAATTTATCTTTTCTATGATCAGGAACTAAGCTAATGTGAGACACAGGCAGGAACCAACCCTCTCCAAAAGGTAGTGCCGCTCAGTCCTTTGGTTCCTGACCATGACGGACCTGTCCCCAGAGCATCCAACATTTCTCCTTCTGTGTCCTCACCTCTGCTTCCCAGCCGCCCCAGCATCTGTCAGAGCCTGGCTGCTCCGGCAAGCTGCCCAGCAGGACACTCTCTGTCTGCTTCATGATTTAGGAGCAAAACATCCTTATCAACTCCTCAAGATCCAAGCTCTGTCAGGAACCTACTCTACATGAAATGTATAGATCAAAACCCTGAGGAGTTTGACATTTATATTTTAATAGATTTTTTTTCCTTCTGAAAACATCCACAGGCTGAGACTGAAGTGGAAATATGTTTGCTTTTAATTGCAGAGTGTGCTCAGTCAGCTCTGAGGCTACAAATCCTCCTCCTCAGAAGCAGAGCATTTGTATCAAGCAGAGCTGGGAATGCAGAGGAACGAAAGGTCTGAAATGCCACACGATAAGAAAAGTTCTTTTAAAATGCGTCAGTAACAGGGAGTTCAGTTCTGGAGAGAACTGAATTCACAGAAGAAGATTTAAAGAGCAGGGCACCTATAAACCCTGTAATAATTGTTTGTCGTTATTGTTGTTGTTTTTGTTTTGCTATTTTTTTGTTGTTATTTTGTTTTTTTGTTTTTTGCAATACCAACCTCTGTTTGGAGACTGGTTGCATTTCTATTCACCAAAAAGGTAAATATTGCCAAGTCTCTGGCAGCAGCTCCCTGTAACAAACATTTGCTGAGTGCCTCCTCATTTCTGGGGGGCACACAAAGACGAATGAGAGGTGGCTCTTGCCCCAGGCGGCTTAGGAGTCCATGTACCCAGAGCAGTTCTCAGATGGTAGAGACTCACTAGAGAGACAAAATGGGAAACCTATTTTTCCTACCTGAGTCCAGTTGGCCTCATGCCCAAAGTTCTCCCAAAGATTTTGCTGAAATTATTTTCAAGCAACCTGTTCACACATCTGAGTCTAATATTCTCCTCTGTGTTCTGAATGGGGATTAGTTACAAATATTAAGAATCCTGCTTTCTCGAATAAGAGGATTATAAGCATTCTTTAGAGGTCTCAGAGTTCAATTACTAACTTCTCTGCATAGTAATAAGTATGGCTCTTTCACCAGCAATATTTTCATTATGAAGAACTAGGCTAGGCTGCTTGCCCAAATATCTACTCTGGAGATATATATTTATAGCCCCAATTGCCTGAAGCTGGAATAACAGACTCTGAGAAGCCCCTTTCAAGGGACTTCCTATAAAGGTGTCAAGTGCATGCAAGAGACCTCCTCCAACCTTCCCATCACACCCAGCTTCTGATCTTGCATTTCTTCCCCTCTCCAGTAATGAGTTAGGGCATCTTTATGTTAGAGAAGAGATAGCAAATGTTCACTGTTTCCTGGGTTCAGGCACACTGGCCCTATCCCGAATTCAGACAAACTAATCCT
Source organism: Sciurus vulgaris (assembly GCF_902686455.1). Taxonomy (NCBI): domain Eukaryota; kingdom Metazoa; phylum Chordata; class Mammalia; order Rodentia; family Sciuridae; genus Sciurus; species Sciurus vulgaris. The sequence goes on from NC_136469.1 coordinate 136,601,018, forward strand.
TAACCTAAAATGACATTCTCCTGGCTGAGTAAAAGTCAGCACCTGTTTTTATGTAAGGCATGCTGCTTTGACACCTGGTGTTCACCATGGCCTGTACTGACCCCATCTGGGATACGAGGCGTGGACAATAGATCTCTCTCCTCTTGCAGCATCCTTGGACCACTGTTGCATTGTACCCTGTCACATAGAGGCATCTGCCCTCTGCTGCAGTGGGCTCCTTCCTTATCACATTTTCTCCTCTATCCATGAGCCCATCCTGCCCATTCAGTCCCCACTATACCAGCAGATGTTCTTTCCAAACTCTGCAAAATGGATCATGCATGTAAAGTGTATTGTTTCCATTTTACAGGAAAGAAAACTGGGGTTTAGAGAATGAAAGTGACTTCTATGAATTCACATTCATAAATAAATAGTTGAAATAAGTTTAGTCCTAGAAACTCCAAAGGTCTTACTCTCGCCTCAACGTGAAGAACTGATGGTGAAATGATATCTTGCAATTTTGAGCTATGTGGCAGGGACTTATTTTTCGGACTAGTGTCTCATTTTGCTATTGAAACCACAGCAGTGGGACACATCTACTCCAGGGTGCTGGGGTCCCATATGTATGGACTCAGAGTTGGACTCTACCACGATTAATGAATACATTTGAGACAATCTTTTATAGCATACGAGACTCTGGTTTCTTAACTAAAAAGAAGGATGGGGTGGTCATAATCCTCCTGAAATGACGACATGCAGAATAAGTTAAAATGGAAACTGAGCACATTTCCTTGCACTTGGCAGTGGCCCAGTTGAGAAAAGAATCTTTCCATTTGGGAAAACCTGGTGAAGCACAGCAAGTTTTCTTCTAACCTTTTCATCTCTTTTAATTCCATACCAGCCTACGTTGAGCTCCATCATATTTAAGGTTTCTCTCCAGGTTTAAAATTGTATTAACACCTCCCCAGCCATCTCTCGTTCCCTTCCTTCTTGGAGCCGTGTGACTACAGCATTTTGTCCACAGAGGCGTTCCGATGTGATCAAAATTGATAGGCGGGGGTTTTCACCTAAGCACACGTTCGGGGGCTACAGTTGTGCTGACTCTTGGTGAGGTTGTGACATCAGCGGGGACTTCCTTCTCCTCTCCTCCTCCACCAAGGCTAATATTATTAGCCTCAGCCAGAGGCAAGCAAATGATAGATACCAGCGACAGCCACGGTAAATGAATTATCTCAAACAGCTTATTCCTTGGCAGTCAGGCAAGCAACCTAGCATTTCACCTGCTGTAAAACTGCAAGTGTTCCCAAATGAGTTGGCAAAATGTCCTCACTGGCTGTATTCTGCCTAGTTTATAAAGAAAAATTAAGGATATTCTGTCCACAGTTTATTTCTTTCTCTCCATTATGAGAGTACTTTTAATTCCAGAGATCAATTAAATGGTAGACAGAAAACCTGAAAGTTAGGAAATGGAGAAAATCTGAGGTTAAAAACAGGGGCTGCATTAGACCCGCTGTTAAATATTGATGCCAAAGTCAGCCAAGGTTGCTGGAGGTTAATCATGATGATAGAGCTGCTCCGCTCTCTCCCCCAACTTGGAGATTAATTCTCCTCCTTTGTAAAGAACTCCACCACTTAGTCAAGGGCCCTGCTCTGCTGAGCTTGTTTTCTCTTTTTTCATTTAACCTAATTTGATGAACCAAATCCTTTGCACCAAGTCACCTCGTCACCCACTGCCCAAAACTGCAGAAAAGAAAAATCATACTACTTGAAAAATGTACCTAATCAACCAGAGGCAAATGCATTTCTAATTAAAGATTATGAATATGGGTCACCCTTTAGAACAAGTAAACACAAGTCAAGCATCATTCTTCTTGATTTGTTCCAGGTCATTGTTCTCTCCCGACTGGCTGCAGAACACTAATGGATCACCTTGATAAAAATTTCTTTTTCATTCATCTGTTTTATGGCACTTCTAATGTCAATTTCTCCTAATATATCTTGATTTTGCCCCAGCCCCAGCTGCAAATGCACCACATTTTATTAGAATAAAGTCTCATGTCTCCAACCCTCTAAACGAAAGAAGTAGCTGCAGGACAATTTTCTCCCCTGCATTTAGTTTTAAGTTTCAGCATATGTTAGCATAATGCTTCATTCAGTACCATTTCCAAAGGCAGAGGCCCTTCTGAATCAATTTTTGATTCAGAACTGGATCAAATCACATAAGCAGTTTATGCCCATAAAAAACGAGGAAACTGACAGCAACAAATGTCAAAGACAATGGAGAAGAGAATATTTCATTTCAGAAACAACTCAAAGCACAGAAAGTTTTCTTCTGTTCCAATCAAATGGGAAAATATGAATTTTTTTATAGCCATCTGACAAAACTAGGACATTTTAAAGTTTTATAAATCCGTGCACGAATCGCTTTGCAAATTCAGATCTGAATTATAAAGTTCTATACTAGGAGAGTGAAATGCTCTTCACCAGACCTCAGCATCTGTAGCTTCAGATGTTAAAAGCAAGACCACAGGCAACCTGGCTAAGTGACAGAAGGCAGTGTGACTGAGGAATCAAGGACACACAGCCAGATAATAGAGAGGCAGGAAAATAAAGTTAGACACAGATGAGAAAACCAAAACACCAATACCACAAGTGATGTGCTCAAGCATGACATCAGCAGCGGCTGCAACAATCTGACTGTAGGAGTCGGTTCATAACTTGAAGACCTTGGGTCACCTGGTAAGGACTTCGGGGGAGCACTGTGTGGGGGTGCGAAGCCGTGTTGGGCAAAGTCAGTGAGTAGATCACATTGATTCTCCAAAACACCACCAAATTGTACCTGCTTAGATAAGAGAGAACACACTGCAATTTTCTGCTCATTCTGGCATCTGGGGAATCCCAAAAATGAAGATACATCTAAAACTCCCATTCTCCTTTTCCTCCTACTATGTGACCTCTGCTCCTTCCTTGGTCTGCACAGCCTGGGAAATACAAGAGCCTCCATGTCCTTTCTGCTTTCCTTCCTACGCGACCCCAGCTACACTAGATTTGCTCCCTCACAGGGACCTTGATTCCAGCCTGAGAAGCTTGCCCCAGCCCCACCCCCATCCTTCAATCATTCAATCCCATTTCCAATGTCTCCTCCTCAAATTGACCTACCTGACCGCCCTGTGTGAACTGCTCCTCCCCATCAACCTGTCTGGTAGCATTGGGCTTACCACCAATCTGTTCTTGTTTATTTGCTTACTGATCCACGTCCTACAAAAACCATACTTATAACCCAGTCTTCTAAGTAGAAATGTATCACCAATACCTGGTGCATAATGGAATCTTGATAAATGCTGGTGGAGTGAATGAATAAACTTCATAGTGATGAAGAGAGTGAACATCTGAATAGGGACAGCTCAACCCCAGACAGACAGATGAAAAGGCAAGCCCTTCAGCGTTGATGTGCATGCCACCTTGAAAGGAAAGGGACGGACAGACCTTTCTCCCTCTCTGGTATCTTGCTACAATCCCTCACTTCCGTTTTTATACTCTTTCCCCTATTGTGGTCGTTATTTGCCTTTTAATTTTCATCTTCACTACCTTGCATTTCCTTTCCCTGAGCTGAGTAACCCCCTGCTGACATAAAACAAAAATCAAAACAAAAAAACAAAATGCACTTACAAATTTTTGCCTCATTCTAAACCTGAGCTATTGTTATTCCGGATTTCATTTGGATATTTATCCAAGAATGGAATTTGGGAATCAGAGGGCATAATGCATACTTAATTTGACTACAGTCTACATAACCACCACCAGTACCTGGGTTTCTGAATACCATATTGCCGAGTACACCTGACATTATTCCAGTTGTCTTATTTTTGTCAATTAGGTATCTTTATGTAGATAATATTCTATTTTATTATTCACTACACAGATCTAGTTTTTAAAAATTTAAAGTTTATCACAAGTACAGAATAGTCTGAGGCCGTTGCAAGTGAGAAATGGAGACAAATGTAAAGATGTAGCATTAAATCATATAGATTTGGTAATTTTAAATTGATACATCTTTGTTATCGGATTTTTAAAATACCTTGTTTATTAATAATTTTGAGATCTCATTATGTCATATATTTAAACCTAAATATATACATATAAATATTATATGACCTCTATATTTTAGTTTTAATTTTTTATTTACTTTCTTGTTTTTCCTAGACCGATGATAAAATCAACCACAAGAATGACACACATCTCCTCTCTTACCATTCAGACTCCTCTGATTTATTTCTTTATAATTGAGTGAAGTTTTCATGTCTATGTAAAGTCATTATTACAATTTGTTCTGTGTTTCAGAAGGAATGTGTCTAACTTCTAATCTCTTTCATTTTAAACTTATTTTTATTAATCTTTCTGATTTCCTGACTTTTTAAAACAATAACACTATAAAATATACATGCTTTAGCTGTGATGTACAACTTTTGCTACGTGCTATTTGCATTGCCAGTCATTCTATGTATTTTGATTTTCTTTACAATCCAAAAATTTTAGTGACATACTATTATTTTATGCACTCATGCAATTTTAAGTTATGTTTACACTATTTATTTCCAATTTTACTGCATCATGAACATAAAACAATTATATCTTATTTCTCCAAACTAACCCTCTACTTTTGATATGATATGGGAATGGCAACACTGGATGATTTAAGAAAGTTTAGAAAAGTGATAGAATCATAGAGGGAAATGTCAATGTGATTAAATCCTTGTTCAACCAATATTTATTGAGAGTCTTCTCTTCTTGACTTTATGCTTAATAGTAAGAGTTCAAAAAGGAATAAGATACTGGGTGAATAAATTCAACCCCAGAAAGGAAAAACTGACACACAGTCAGTAATTTATAAAACACGTGAGTCCAGTGATAGATGCAAGCACAGAGTGCAAAAGAATATCACCAGGTGCCCTGTGTATAAGGACAGCGGGGATCGAGACAGATCTTACCAGGAACACTTTCTCAGCACACATTAAGTATTATCTTCTCACTTCATCAGCCAAACCAAAGAAGAAATTCTCTCTGAGTAAAGGGGCAACCGGTGTCACCTGACCCCTGTAGAGCATCCTGTGACACCTATACCAAAGCAGCTAGGGCAAAGCAGGTAGACAGAACAAGAGCAGACTCCTCTCCACACACAGCTCCCAGCAAATCCAGCTCAGGACCGGGTGTCAGCGGATCAGGGTTGCCCACAGTGAAGTTGGGCGTCTGGATACTTGCCGTGTTCATACATCTGAATGTGTCTGAGTTCCTCATTTATTCATTCTACAAGCATTTGTTAAGCACCTAAAGTACCAAGGGAAAGCAAGAGCAATAAAAGAAACCAGAAAGTGTCAATTCCTCAGAAGTAGACTCTGAAACAGGATCCCTATGCTGGTGGTCTGAAGGCAGTGTCCCTAAGAGAAACAGCGAGAGATAGAGGGAAAGGAGGACTGAACGGGCTGACTTCAAACAAGGGGCATTTCAGGCAAGGTCCCACAGAAGATGATTACATCCTGATCCTACAGAGCTCTCTCACCCTGTTTCTTAGAACACAAGAAATGAGCGTCCTTCAGATTCTCCTGAAAATTCATGTGAGATATTTAAATTTAATATTTTTTTATAATTAATACTATTATAACTATAATATCAGTATTATTATAATTTATACATTTCTGAAAATATTATTTCTTTACTGGGTGACTTCCTGTGGGTCCAAAAAAAAAAAAAAATCAGTCATGTGTTTACTCTCACAGATTTCCAGACAGGTGTTTATGGAATTCATGAACCATCTTAAGATCTGACAGGATTACCGATATTAAAGTTAGGAATCAAGAAAGCTAGCACATAAGGGCAAGAACAAGCACAGCTAATTTGAGCAAAAGAAAGCATTTTGATAACGCTTATAGAACGCTTAGGGTAAAGCAAGTAATAAAATATTCTTTGGGGCAAGTTTGAATAGAGATAGTCTCTGACTTAGAACTAGACTCAAGGTGTTAAGACTTTGGATAATGTGAAAGTAATACAGATTCAGTAGAAACTACACTTCAAATTTTGAATTTTGATCCATTCTCTGACCAGCAGTATGCAGCAGGAGACTCTGGGCAGTGTCCCCATTGGCACACATCATGAGGGAGACAAACCATGCCCCACAGTGTGTGTGTGGCTTGACTAGGGTGTTTGGCAAGTTATGCGTGCTCAGTGCATATTTGAAATATAGTATTCTCAACTTAGGATAGGTTTAACTGGCCACAACCCCATTGTAAGTAGAGGAATGAACACCTGGTAATTTCATGGTCTGGGGGGAAATGGAAAAGGAATAAAAGTAACAATAGCTGTCTAAAAAACAGAACATCGTTTTTCAATGGTACAGTTTTCATCACACAAGCATAACATTGGCTTCCACACCTTGGAAATCACAATCCATCAGAGTTAATGCTGAGCAAGGGCTGGCAGAGAACCCCCAAACTCTCCCCATTTTACAAAGACATGGGGATTGTAAATGACTGGAATGGGCAGTTTTGTGCATCCCCAAGAAGTTGGTACAAGCCGCCCTAAAAATAGCCATGTGGGGTCAAAAACAAGGACCAAAAGTTGGGGGACTGGAGGCTGGAGACCAGCAGGCATATTTTAGCATGGGTGCCTGAAGTCAGGTATAGGGTCCCGTGGCCCGAGGGTGGGTCGGGCAGTTAGCAGATTGGTTGATGCGTACATAACAATTCCATTATCATGAGTAAACTTTGTTGCACAGAAAAGATGGAGCTTCATTCTCATGAATTGGATGGATTGATATTTAAGGCAAACCTACTGTGAGCTAATCACAAACTTAGCTCTAAGTTTTCTGGAAAGAAATATAAAGATCGAAAACAGAATATAAAATATGCAAGGAATAAAAATAAGTCAATAGCTCAAGGGAATGACAGACAGATTTCCTTGGCACTAAGATCCCATAGGGATCTCCCAGGGGTCATTATAAAAGAAAGAGATAAAGCAAAGAAAAAGGAGACATATGATAGGCTGACTATAGAGATATATTTGACATCCTTACTATAAAATGAACTGAAATCTTCTAGGCTATTTCTCTTCACATCTGCTGTGGTTTGGGTATGAGGTGTCTCACACTAGACAATGCAGAAATGGGCAGGTGCGACGTGATTAGATTATGAGAGTTGTGACCTAATTGGCTAATCCTCCTGATGAACTAATAACTAGAAAGAACTAGGTGCTAGGTAGTAACTGTAGACAGGTAGGGCAGAGCTTGAGGAAGTAGGTCACTGGGGGCATGCCTCTGGGGTTTATAATCCTGTCCCTGGCACCTTCACGATTGCTCTCTGCTTCCAGGCTGCTCTGGGCTGAGAGCTTTCCTCCACCAGGCCCTCCAGCCATGATGTTCTGCCTCACCTCAGGCCCAGGGAGATGGAGCCAGCAGATGGACTGAAACCTGGAGACAAAATAAACTTCTCCTCCTCGAAATTCTGGAAACAAAATAAACTTCTCCTCCTCGAAGTTCTTCTTGTTAGGCCTTCCTTCCTTCCTTCCTTCCTTCCTTCCTTCCTTCCTTCCTTCCTTCCTTCCTTCCTTCCTTCCTTCCTTCCTTCCTTCCTTCCTTCCTTCCTTCCTTCCTTCCTTCCTTCCTTCCTTCCTTCCTTCCTTCCTTCCTTCCTTCCTTCCTTCCTTCCTTCCTTCCTTCCTTCCTTCCTTCCTTCCTTCCTTCCTTCCTTCTTTTCTAACATAACATCCCAGTAACTTGAACAGACAGCACAGCACAGTGAAATGCAGTTTACAAAACACCCTCCCGGCAAAGTCTGGGAATAAGCTCTCTGATTATTTCACATGAGCCAGGTACATGTTCAAGGCTGTCTGAAAAGACAGCCCAAGTATCCCAAGCTCTGGTCTCTGAATACCATTGCTCTCAACTGCTCTCTGTGCGAACAGGAAGTCACAGAGAAGTATGTGTTGTTTCTCCCTGGCAGATACTTTGAGTTTGGCACATCTATGATTTCCAGGAGACCAGCAAGGCAAGGACAGGGACATAAGCTTTTCTGGGAAATGAGGAACCAGATTAGAGAAAATGTCTGAATGAGAGTCTTCCCACGTCCACTCTGAGGGGAGATGAGCAAGAACTGGCCTGGGGCAAGATTTACTCAGAAGACCGTTTCCCATAAACTCACTAAGAACACGTGACTAATTAAAGCCCCAAATTCCTCTCTATCTGCATGGGAGCGGGGGAGGGTGAGGGGAGGCCAAATCTACACCTCCTAGGACAAAAACAACCAACTTTTAAAAAACATTTAAGTCAACTACCCACAAGGTATCTAAATTTAAGCTATTCTACTAATTAAAGGTAATATAAACTATTCAAACAGGCAACCCCATAAGGCAATTTATTGAAGGAAATTATGACTTATAAGCTATTTAAAGTGAATACCCTGAAGCAGGCCGGAGATCCCCACTCCAAAGACCCTTACCATAATTAAGCTTCTCCTCTTGTCAGATCAGCAGGATGTCTGCAGAGGTTTGTGGTTGGTAGCTTCCTCTTTCTTATAAATGCCAGGTTTGCACACAGAAGGTTTGATAGAATTAGTCTATAAGCTTTCTGTGCACAGAGATATTATCTCTGTTTTCTTGGTAAAAACTTATGAAACCTGTGTTTTGTCTAGGGATGTAACAGAGAGCATTTATCATGTGACCCTCCCAGCCCCTACCCCTTACTGGGTATAAAGTTCAAAAAATTTCCAAAATCTTTGTTCAGAGGAAGAATACTTAGGCAAGAACCACCTCTGAACCCTGCTGTCAATAATCCCGCTTCCTGAAAATTCCTTAGGTGTCCAGCCTCTTCTGTCCTTCAACCCCTAGAATTCCACATGCGTTCACAACCCCACCATGAGCATAGGGGTACCTCTAACTAATCGACATCCTTGCCAGCATGTGGAGAATAATTGTGCCCCATCTTCCCAAAATAAGACTTTTCTGTTTATCAAGTAATTCTACTTCTAGGAATTCACCTTACCCACGATAAGACTTGTCAAATCAAGTGCATTCTTCATCAAAAAGCTCCAAACTATTCTCATGTCTGCCCATCCAGGACAAATTTAATTTTATTCCAACACTGGAATTCTGTGCTATCAGAGGGAAAGAATCTACATGAACTTATTTGGACATATTTCAATGATATTTATTAAATGCTAAATGACTAAAGCATAGGTATAAATGATATAGCTGATATATCAGGTGTGTGTGTGTGTGTGTGTGTGTTGAGAAACTAGCATAGCGGACAATAAATTGAGAGGTAAATGGAGTCTCATATTCAAAGAGCCTCTCAGCGCCACAATCTCGACTCCCTGCTCCATAGGATGAAGCAGACGTTACTGGTTTCCTTTCCAAACTACTCTCCTTGGTGAACAGCACAGGGTCGCCGGTGGGATGGCAAGCCCACCCCACTCTTTCCTCCCACATATGACTCTACTTGGAGAGTGCTTTTGTTATTGCTGTTTTGCATTTTTCAAATTACTGTAGAAAAAAACGTCAGCTTAGGAGTAAACCCAAGGACATACACCCCAAGGAGGCACCATCTCACCCTCAGGAGCCCTGCTTCTCTGGCCAAGGGCCCCATTTCTTGGTACCGTTGCCTCAGTTTATGACTCTCCATCATGCTCTGGGCCAGCACTGCTGTCCTCTACAGGTGCCAGCTATTGAAAGACAGTGTACTTATGATCTTAACATTCTTCTCCCTGTTCATGCTTCTCAATACCCCCATTTTCTCAGGTGTTCATTCAGAACACAGACAAGTACCCACAAAACACCCAGTCAGCCTGACTATTCACCTGGGGCTTACATTCAACAAACCTGTCATTCACGTCACTCATAATAGCAAACGTGTCCACTTTGTAGCACACCATTATGAACTTGTTGATTTATCCTATGTTGCTTATACCTTTATAGAATTTATCATGGAGCAAAATCACTGGGTAAGGATAAAGTCAGATAGACCCCAGCACCCCTGAATAAGGACAGGATAAGTATCTGGCTCACTAGATGGGACATGTTTTACCAGGGTAATCACACCAATCGATCTTAGAATCCTGCTTGTGGTAGTGAGTTAGCCTGTCACAACAAGGGGAACAGAACTGCCTGACGAGAGAGCCTGATCGCTTTGGACACTTACATTGATTTGGGAAAGATCTTCAAAAATAGAAATATTTAGAAACTTCAGCTGATGATGGGCAGCAAAGAGAACAACATCACTGCAATGCTAAACACCTTTTTTTATATTCATCATCACCTTTTCCCCCAAAATAAAGAGCCACTCTATTCTGAACGTGATATTTAATCCCTTGCAACTTTTAGCAAGTACTGCTTCTGTGTTGACTGTGTTGGTTGAATTAGTGTGATACACTAATTTTGTTGGGATGTGTTATGATCACACGTACCCAAAGATGGTATTGTATTTACAATTGATCTGTAGACATTTCACCCAGAACACTGCTTAGGGTAAGATGCTGTGTCCAACCAATAGTTGCATTTGGGTTATCACCACAAACATAATTTTTCTTTAATGTTTAGATTTTAATTGTATTATTAGTGGCATTTATTATAATATCAGATATGTCATGTCAAAGGGAATAAAGTTCACAAAGCATTACCCTATTTCATTTACCAAGTGACTAAAACAAAAGAGCAGTTATTGAAATGATCCTAACGCATTTTTTACATGAACAATCAGACAATATTACTAAATAGTTTGCCAAGGTTCTTTGCTTCCAGTGGAACTAAAAAGCTATGCTTTTTATTTTTTGGTATGTTTGCAAAATAATTGAAGTTTAAAATGAGTGAAACAAATTTAGAATAAGGCTCAACTGATCTAAATAAAAGGCCATGTTTCAAGCCTTCTGCAATTGGGACTAGTAATTCATCATTTTTAGCTGGTGTCTGCAGTCAATGATACACTATGGCTCTCATGGCAGATGATTAAATGTCAAAAATTCTTTAGGCGAGTTCCACAATCATTATCTGCTTTATAGAGAAATGAAAATGCAATAGCTAATTTTTCATCCGACATGAACTTCTGCTTTTCAAACTTTTTCGCTTCCCAAAGCAAGTTTATTGCAGAAGAAGGAAAAGAAGAGGATGAAACAAGATGAGGAGGGGGAAGAGAAGGAAGAAGTGATCTAACAATAAAATAAGATTAAAGAGTCACATCACAAAATAAATGACAAGGCCACCTCAGGAAGAAAGTCAGACTCCCCCCTCGATGCTCCTTGGCAGTGCTGCTCAGCTCCTGTAGCTTCAGCAACTCAGGGACACCTGTCCTTGAATTCTCCATGTTCCCCACTGGCCCTGCCAACTAGCAAACCAAATGCCTGGCAGGGAAAAGTCAGCAAGTATTTCTCCCACATCCATCAAAGAGGAGGACAAATTCACTACCCTGACCAGCACTCTACATCCAAACTCCTCCTTTCACCAGCAAGAGTCTTGCTGCTGTCCTTGGAAGGGAGGTGCTATTTTGTGACTGAAACGTGTTAGAAGAATACAGGCTATTCTTCTTTGACATTCGTGTTGAGTCACATGATAAGGAGAGACCTCGGTGCACTATACATGATCAGATTCCCTTTTAGAAAATGTGATATTTTATATAGACCCCACACGATCTTCAGGAATGATAAACTGATAAACTGATGTGTAATCTCTCTTTGAACCACTTGAATGGTGTAGAAGTGGGCACGTGATCCACCAATCCTCTCATAGAAGCTGCTAGCCCAGTGCAATGGCTTCCTAAATCAGAACCAATTTGCTGACTTAGAGATGATACCCCCAAAGTCATGGTACATTCCTTGAATCAACAATACTGGTGTCATGTTCTCCAATCTGTAGAGTGCACAGATATAAGAACCATCATCTCTCATGACCCAACTGGGAAATTCATGCTTCCACTCTTCATTAATCTTGTCTCTACAAGTGTAGACGTTCTGGTTTCCAGAAGGGATAACATTTATCCAGGTCACAAAGGAAGTTTCCCTCTAAACTTAAAGCCCCTTTTCACCTTGGATTCCAAATATCTATACATAGAAGTCAAAGAAGGGTGTTTCCATATTGGTCATCCTAAGGAGGTGGGATTGCTATTACACACAGGAATAGGTACAAAAATATTAGGAGATCCTTTGGTATCTCCACACTCAGTTTTATCTAAATAGACCAAGCATGTAACCAGACCTAAAAACTCAGAGCAAAGCCAAAGAAAAGATGAATATTCATGCAGTAATAATACCATATATCACAGCAAGTTAAACCCCAAAAAATTCATTTTTATTTGCTCTGAATTGGAGCAAATTTCCTCCAGGTCTACTTTGGGCTTTTAATTACTTTCTATTATCATTAATAGTTGCCTTACCAGAAGCATTAATTTCCCCTTTATCCTCTTAGAGCACTAGGACAATGGCAGATAAAGCTGCCCAGGCTCAACATAACATTGTGCAAAGAGATCAGAATGCTGCCTAGATTGTTATTTTTGTACAAAATTGCTTTCAAGACAAATTGAATTTCATTGCTTGAAATGAATTTTTATGTTTTTGCAGAGAGAGGACAAATGGGTGTCAGCCATTACAAAGTACATGGCAATGACATAATTGAAAGAATTCAAACAGAATTTTATACATGAGATTTAATGCTATCTTTGCCTGAGCATTGGGAGGTCTGTGCCAAGGTCCAAACATGATTCATCACTGCAAAGTACAACTGACAAAATTAAGATTACACTGTGTTTCAATGTAGTGATAAAGAGGTTAATTCTCATTGTGACAGCAATTTTTCAAATTCAAATGCTAAGACTGCCTTGAAGTCAAATGAATTAAGATGTTTCCAAAGATTCCACCCTACAATCCAAATGTGTCCGACAATATTGATTATTACCAATATAAAACAGGGTTTCATTAGAAGTGTAACCAGTTGATAAAGATGTGTCACAGAAAATAGGCAGTATCTTTCCACTAAGGAGGCTGCATGAGTCCTTTCCTGGATGTATCCTTCCACAGAAGGAGGGCCACCAAGGCAGGGTGGATGCTTCTCATTAGGATAAATTAGACTCTCCACCTGACCAGCATTGGCTTGGGGATGGATTTGTTGTGGCTAGTGAAGGAAAAATAAAAATAAAGAACGTCTCAGGTTTTTTACTTGAGCTACTAAGTGGATAACAATGTCATTTCTGAAATAAAGGTGACTGGGAGGAAAAGCACTAGAAATTCATCATCAATATAACTTCCTCCTTCTGGCTCTTTTCTTTGTTTCTAATCCTATTCTTTGTTTTTGTCATGTTTGGAAAATGGGCCACTTGAAAGGGAAATACAGTCAGCCCCCTGTATCCGAGGGTTGTACCTCCTTAGATTTAACCAACTAAGTGTTGAAAAAATTTTAAATATATTTTAAATATATACACTAACCATGCACAGACTTCTTTTTCTGCACATGAATACAAGAGGATACACAGAGATTAAATGCAATTTTGGGGATTTTACATAAGGGACTTGAGCATCTCTAGATTTTGGCATTCATGAGAGGTCCTGAAACCAATCCCCCAAAGACACTGAGAGATGACTCCACTCGCCATTCTTTTCCGTAATTCTCTTGCTCAGACTGTCCACGGGCAACATTACATACAGTGATTCTACATTTCATTCACCAATGTCTCTCAGATTATTTTTATGATTTTTAAAAAATTTCCTATCAAGGAACTTAGAATGACGATGTTTTGGCCTCACTTAATTTCAGCTAACTCCTCAAACTCGGTGGTTGCATGAATTCAAAGGTTGGTGTTTCAAAGATCCAAACTTATTGATGGAAACAACTTTTCTTATATAGAAGAAGATGTACAGAGATGGAACACATCCAGCACCAGAAGCAGCCCTATTTATGGCCAAGAAAAGATAATTAGAGGAGAATTACAACATCTGGCTTTCTGTTTCCAAATATGGCCTGTTCTTGACTCACTTCAGTTTTATTCCTTTACATCTCTAAGGGTGGTCTTCAGTAAATGATGGTTTTCCTTCTTCGATAATCTTTACTGGCTATTGTTCAGGCAACTAAATAGACTTGCCATTGAGCATGAGTTAGGCCAGAAGATGAGATCTGACTGCTTCTTTTTATCTAAAACAGTCCCAAGAAATTGGGTCACTCAGAGTGAAAGCAAGAAGTACTATCACACAGGTGCTAGGATCTGACAGTGAAGATCCACTGAGGTTGGTCTTGAGAGAGTTCACTCTTCCAAGGAGTTTGCAGCCTTCAAGAAAATGAAAAGGAGGGAGCCAATATTACAATATCGGAGCTACACAACAGAAAGCTAATATGGTTCACCAAGTCCTTAAACCTGATGACTCTTTTTGAACTAAATATTGAGTGTAAAGAGACCTGAAAAGCGAGGAAAGTCACACGCTTAACAGTGAGTTTGGCAGGATTGAGACCCAGTTTCTCAAAATCTAAAGATCTTCCTTCTAGTACTGATCACACGCTTAACAGTGAGTTTGGCAGGATTGAGACCCAGTTTCTCAAAATCTAAAGATCTTCCTTCTATTACTGACTCATGAAGAGAGATGAAAGAACAACAGACCCTGGTCTTAAGGACTTTAGAGTATCAAAATGCAATTATTTTCAGGCGAGGAGGTAAGTTCACCCCACATTAGAGAACTAAGCCCTTATCTACAAAGATAAGAATCAAAAATTAGGGTTTTAGCAATCAGAGTTCTTGAGAGAAACAGAACCAATAGGATGTGTGTCTTTGTGTGTGCACAGACACACACATACTCATGCATACACAAGCTTGTGCATAGAGAGAGGTTATTATAAGGAATTGGCCCACAGGATTGTCAAGACTGACAAGTTCAAATTTGCAGTGTGGATCAAAACTGAGGGAGCAATAGTGCAATTCTGGCCTGAAGACTAGCAGGTGAAAATCTAGGACAGCTGAGGGTGCAGATGAAGTCCAAAGGCTTTTAGCTGGATAACTTATTACCTTTTGCCATAGGAGGCTACGATGTTCATTCTATCAAGTCTTAAACTGATTTGGATGAGCCCATCTACTTTTGGGTAAGGCACTTGCTAATATTCCAATCTACCAATTTAAATATTACTCTCATTTTAAAAACATACCCAGACTACAGTTTGACCAGTAATATGGGAACATTGTGGCCCAGCCAAATTGACCTGTACAATTAGATATCATAGAGGTTTATGATAAAAAACACTAAGTGGAAAATTACACAAGTTGGGATACAGGTAAGACAACAGGGAACATGAAAGGCAAATATAAAGCACAAGCAAGTATGTGCATATGTGTGTGTGCACGTTCAGCACGGAAAAAGACAGATCTCTCCATTCTTCCCAAGGTCACTCTGCCAAGGCTCAAAATCCACACAGTATGCAGAATTATCCCACAGTCAGTAGGTGGTTCTCTCCAGACACTATGTCAAGAGGATGATGCTGTCTTAGCAAAGGCAAAAGCTTCCAAAGAATTGCAATTATACATGAGACTCAGAGCTCATCTTGTTGAATGTTACACCCAACAACAGAAATCCTATCTACCCATCTCTAGAGCACTAAGAGATACCCACCTCCTGGCTACTCCTAAATGTCTGTAATGAATGGACGATCACCCTGTCCAGGAATCATCTCAGGCCTTTGTTATATAGCACCAGTTATTTAAAACTACTATTTCAAAGTGAGTCTGCCTATCTGTAATTCCACTTTGATCTACTCTCTGTAACCACAAAACTGCAATACAAATGCTTGTACATTTGATGAATAAATGTTGTTCTTCATGACATGGTCTCCTTAATTCCCTGGATTCTTTATGATTCTAATTTTCATTCACTACATTGAGCATTACTCTTCCAAAAATCTGCCATTTTCCAGATCCATCTCCACTCTTGCTTCTTGCTCATTCCAAGGAACAAAACAGCAGAGATGATACTCACAAGGGAATTGTGGTGGGAAGCTGTCTGAATGATTACAGATAGCACAGACTGACAAGTCCTGTCTCAGAAATCATTTTCCAAACTAGAGAAGACTCACAGAAAGAAGGTTGACATAAAGGATGCTGCCAACACCTTGGAAAGGGACCCACTTCCCATCATATCTTGCATTGTATCAGATTTAAGTTAATTATGAATTGTTTGCAGGGTTACTAGAGCCTACTAAACAAGCATGTCAAAGCTAACACATATACAGCATTACCTAGTATAATGATCTCCAAGTAAGTGTTAAAATAAGAGAGAGAGGAATTTCAGACACACGCCAGCAGCAGACCATGAAGAATCTACCTGACTTCACCTACATTGGTCATCTTGATCCTTCCTAGAGACAAATGCCACCAACTGATGTACAAGCAGCACTGAATGTTTATATTGCTTTCTCTTTACTAAATATCTTTTACAGCATTATGTTCTCTCATCTTCCATTTTCTTTTTTTTCCCTTTATATAAATATCCATTCGGCATCAACCATACACCAAATATGGTGAGGTTCAGAGAAAACTGTTGACCAATGAATTTATTTCTCAAAACTTATTGAGGTGATGACAGAATGACTAGTTAAGGGTGACATGTGATAAACAGGAAAACCATGGAAAAGATGGAGCATTCTTTATATCTGAATGACTTTTTCATAGCCAGTTTATATCCTTCTAAGCCCAAAGGGAAAATTTTTACACATGTATAAGTATTATGGTTTGGATATGAAACGTCCTCAGAAGACGCATGTGTTGAAGGTTTGTTCCTAATGCAGCAATGTTCAGAGGTGGGGTTTTCAATATGTGATTAGATTATGGGGGCTCTGACTTTTGTGAGTGGATTAATCCACTAGGAGGTGGTAGAGCTAAGGGGGACCTGGTTGAAGGAAGTGGGTCCTCTGGGTCATGCCCTTAGGGACTACAATATCCTGTGTGTTGTGCTTATCCCCCTTTCTCCCTCTCTCTCTCTCTCTTCCTCCCTCCCCCTCCCCTTTCTCTCCCTCTCCCTAACAGTCTCTTCCTGGCTGCCTTGAGCTAAGCAACTTTCCTCTGTCACATTCTTCAACCATGATGTTCTATCTTACCTCAAGTCCAAACCAATGAGTCTGGTGAAACATGGGCTGATATCTCTGAAACTATGAAAAAACAAAATGACACTGTTCCTCCTTTAAGTTGATTTTCCCTGGTATTTGTTACAGCAACTAAATCTGACCAACAGTTACATGCAGTCATGAGAATGTATGGTAGTCAATTTATAGGTCCATGCATATCATAAATTTTCTGAAAATGTAATGAGTTAAAACAACAGTATTTATTATCTCACAGTTTTGTGGGTCATAAATTTGTGTGGCTTAGCTGGGTCCTGTGGCTAAGGCTGTCTCACAGGTGCCACTCAAGGTGATGGACAGGGCAGAAATGTTCAGACTCCACTGGGCAGGAGTCTGCGTCCAAGCTCACTCACACGGCTGTCCACAGGAGTCAGTTCCTTGTGCATGTGAGATGGGGCCTCGATTCCTTGCTGGCTGTTGTCTAAATGCCTTGCCATTTTCTTACCACCTGTCTCATAACCTTACAGCTGACTTTCTCAGAACAGGAAGGCAGAGAGTTCCATCCAGCAAGATCAATGTGGTAGCCTTTGCCATGTGCCCTTTGTTAGAAATGAGTTCGAGGTCCAACCTCACTCCAGGAAGGTCAATATCAATTCCATAATCAAAATTAAGGGAAAAATATAACTATAAAGTATATTTATTAGAACTTCAGGAATATATGTTGATCATGTATATTTCTAAAGAACTCTGCATGTAAACTTAATGCCCAGCCAAGGTTGTAAACTATAACTTTATTTAAAAACTAGTCAAAGGAAACTTTGAGTGACTGTATTAAATAATGTGTTGGATAATTTTGTGACAGACATATTTTGTTCACTTGAACATAAATTTTCCCTGTGACAATCCTATGGCTTCTATACTATTATTACCTCACATTTATAAACAGTGAAACTGAAGCACAGAGGAATTGTATAACTTGCCCACAAACACATAACAAATGAAAACAGTTTTCTGAGATAGTCAATTATGTTCATCAGTTTTCCCTCACTGTGACAAAATACCTGAGAAAAGTAACTTAAAGGAGAAAAGATTTATTTTGCTCATAGTTTCAGATTTTAAAATCCATGTCCACTTGACCCCATTGCTGTGGGTCTGTGGCAAAGTAGAACAACATGGCAGGAAAGATCATGAAGAAAAGGAAGCATTGCACCTGGTGTTGCCAGAAAGCAAAGAATGAGAGAGGGGGGGCTATGAACAAAATATACCCTTCAAGGGAATTCCCCCATGACCCACTTCCTCTTAGAAGGTCATACCTCCTAAAATTTCTACCACCTCCCAAAAGCCCATTAAATTATGGACACATTAATGGGGTCATAACTCTCATGATTCAATCACCTCCAAAGTCCCTGATCTTAGCAACTTTGTAGTTGGAAAAAGAAAGGGGAATGGGCTGATAAAACAAAGAGAAGAATATGAGGAAAGACCTTCTTCTGATCTGGATGTGACTCTTCAGAAGGAGCAGAGCAAAAGCCCCCTTTCCTCTCCAGTAGTCATATTACTCTTCTGATATGAAGTAGATACATTTGCTAAATTGTCACAGAGTTTTTAAAAAAGATAAATATTAAAAGGCTAAATTTTGCAGATCTGAGAACATTCATGAATAGGTAAAGTAATTTTCCAGTTGAAAGAACCAAAGTAATCTTTTTTTTTTTTTTCAGTTGTTTACAAAATATTTGTTAAGGCCCTGAAGAGCACGGGAGATAGAAGGGAGAACTTTGAAGGTAAACCCAGCATGTGATGGGATGTGGGCAGGAGTAGGATTTTGTACAAGGTACAAGTAGAACAAGACAGGAGAGAACTTGGATATGAAAACTGGAGGTCAGGAAAGTCCCTGTGAAAATGTGACATTGGCAGATGATCTAAAATGAACCTAGAATGTCATAAGGAGCTAATGCTGACTGTGAACCACACAGCAGGGAAAGCAATCCCACCTGGAGTGTTGACTGGGTATTCTAGAACGTGTCTTAATCTTTCTAAAATATAACTTCACCGTCGGAAATTGAGGACAAAAATCCTTACCATGTAGAATCTTGTGAAAATTAAATGTTCACATGAGAAATGCCCACTAAATTACAGCTATTATTATGACTACATAATCCTCACAGAATGCACACCAGACAAGCATCCCAGCTGAGCATCCTGACAGTCCAGAAACATCAGGACCACAGCTGTCGTGGAGGATGCTGGACACCTGTCCAAGAAGCTGAGCTCTGCCTTTGCAGGTAAAAAGCTCATGAAGACCACAGAAGGTCAGCAGGGTGTTATCTGAGGGATTTCCACTCTCCCAGCAAGCTTCCTGGGATCCAGAACCATAAATCCTCCCTCTATTGTAGCCCTGAAAATATTTTTGGGTAGGAGCTAGGAAACTGTTTTTCTCTCCCTGAACCAGTTTAACCCCTGTACATGGTGATAAGTTACTGATTTGATATGGTATGTGGCCAGCTCACAATTTCACATGATGAAGGGGCACTGGCTTAGAGAACAATATGCATCCATGGAACAGATTCTCATGCATGATGCAGGAAGTGAACTGAAAATAATAATATCTCCAGAGTTCCAGATCTCCTTCAGGATGGACATTCCAGCAACCTCACCGTAGTCTTGTCTGAACCTTGTGATTTTTCCTGGTCCCATCTTTATCTTGCCCTTTCCACCATCCATTCAAAACCACTTTCAGGACCTCATAGAATCACAACTTTTTCACATCTTGAAATGTTTGCACCCAAGATCCCCTTGGCATGGACACCTCCCTCTGCACAATCCTTCAGCTAATTAACTTGCATGCTGTTATGGTTGGGATGTGAGGTGTCCCCCAAAAGCTCACATGTGAGACAATGCAGGAAGTTTCAGAGGAGAAATGAATGGGTTGTAAGAGTCTTAACCCAATCAGTGCATTAATCCCTGGTGGGATTAATTGAAGTGGTAGAGTGTGGCTGGAGAAGATTGGTATTGGGGTATGGCTTTGGGGTATATATTTTGCATCTGGAGAATGGACTCTCTCTCTCTCCCTCTCTCTCTCTCTCTCTCTCTCCTCACTCATGATGTGAGCTGCTTCCCTCTGTCATGCCCTTCTGCCATGATGTTCTGTTTCACCAGGACCCTCAAGGAATGGAGCCAGCCTTCTATGGACTGAGACCTCTGAAACCGTGAGCCGTCAAATAAACCTTTCCTCCTCTACAATTGTGCTGGTCAGATCATTTAGTCAACAGTGACACAAAAGCAATGTAAAACACATGTGCTCTTCCAAAAAAGAGCTTGAACTTAATTTCCATAAGTTTCCATGCCACTCCCTGCACACTCAGATTCTGACACCTCACCTCTGTTTCATATTCTCTCATCAACAATTTCCCCATTACCCATTGACTGACAAGCCCTGCATTCTCATGAATGTTCATTTTCTAATAACATTATCTTACAATCATTTGTTAGTTTGCCTTTCTCCCTGGAACGTATGTTCCTTAATGGGGGGGAGGGGGACCAAGCATCATTCATCTGTTTCCTTATTACCTAATAAAAATGCATGCAATATATTTTTTCTGAATAGATAAAGGGAAGGAAGGGAGAGTTGGAAGGGGAGATGAAGGTAGAGTGGAAGGGTAGAACAAAGAAAGAAAAGAGGAGAGAAGAATGAAGGATGATGACTCCGTCTCTCCAAGCTCCCATACCCCTCCCCACCCACCGCCATGGGGGCAGACCTCATTTCCCAGTTTGCCTCTTCTTGGAATGATCTCCGTCTTGCTTACTGGTGCCACTGCACTTGAGTTTTCTCAGGACTATAATTTGCTCCAAACAAGCACCTTTGTAAACACTCCTGATGGGGTGTTGCCAATGAAGCCTGTGTTTTAGATTCCTCAGACATCTGTTTATTCCCTCTTGCTACTGAAATCCCTCTGATGTTAGTAAAGTTATTTTTACATCTTTGCCTCATTTTTCTTATCTGTAAAAACAGTATTTATTATACCCACCCTGAAGGTAAGAGTAAAAGGACATGAGGAATATTTGAGATGCTTTGGAGCCTCAAGCAATCGACAGGGGATCTCTCAGCTCTTGGAGTTATTATGAGTTTTTTCTCAATTTCATTTGCTTTTTGAAAACCCAAGGAAATTTTACAAGTAAACACTGTAAAAATGTCTCCTGCTTCTTGCAATCACACACACCTAGTAGACTAATAAAATTAGACCCACTCTTTGCTCAACTTATGACTCCCTCAGCTTTAATATTTCCTGCTAAATGGATCTTTTAAAGGTCCTTGGGAAAATATCTGCATTAAATATGTCAAGAAAATAAATGCATACTACAGCATAACAAGAGTAAATTCAAATTAGTGAGAAAAACATCAACTTCTTAATAAATAAACAGGCAATGCATATTCAGTTTCTGCAGGGGGACAGGAGATCGACAGTGAGGTCTGACAGATACTCATTCCTGACTTGATTCCACCTTCCTATACTCAGAACTTGAGAAAGTTATTCACTTTCTCTCTGACTCAGTTTCCCCATTAATAAGGTAAATTTCTATCAGAGAGTGGGAGTGAGGATTAAATGGGTATTCATAGTAAACTCATGACCAACTATCTCATTTCTATGAAAGATAAACAAAACACCTTTAATTTACTGGGCATTTACTACTCTGGACACTTGGTCATAGTAAATGTTCAAAAAATTGTAGCCTTTTCTATGAAAATGAAGAGGCTACAACTTATGGATGGGAATTTACACAAATGGGATGAATCTACATCATGTACAACCATAGAAATGAAATGATGTACCCCATTTGTGTACAATGAAACAAAATAGAGTCTGTAAAAAATTTTTAAAAATGATAAATTTTGCTCATGTTCAAAGATAATGTGGAGGCTAATTTTATGGTTTACTTGATTAACTATGATTTCTGAGTGTGTCAACGAGGGTGTCCAGAGGAGAATAGTTTTGGAGTGGGCAAGCTAAGTAAAGCAGATTTCTTCCAGCCAATTTAGACAAGCATCATCAAATCTTTGTCAGGTTCAGAGGGAATAACAGGCGGAGAAAGGGTGAAATCTACTTCATCCAGTTCCTATCTCCTGCCTTTAGACAAAGTTGCTCCTGGTTCTTGAGCCTTTAGACTTGAACCAAATTATAGTATTACTTTCCTGTTCTCCAGGTTGCAAACAGCAGTCAAGGAACTTTTCAGCCAATAATGATCCAATTTGCATAATAAGTCTTTTTATCTATCTATCTATCTATCTATCTATCTATCTATCTATCTATCTATCTATCTATCTATCGATGGTTCCGTTTCTCTGTAGAATTCTGAATAACAGAGAAAAATTAAAATAAAAGTGAGATGCCATCTATACATACCACATTAGCAAAACTTATTAAGTGATGGTGCTCTTTGCTGGGAGTGCAGTTGGGAAACAGGCCTCATACTTTGCTGAGAGCTGAGCAAGTGGTTTCAACATTTTTAAAAAAATGTAGAGTTCAGGAGTCATAGAAAGAATTCAAGAAGTGTTTATAATCTTACACCCCAAATCCTACCACTGGTTATTTATCCTAAAGTATAAATGTCCAGTTTTCCAAAGGAACTCTACCGTTAAGAGGTAAGAGATAAATCAACTCCATTTTCGTCCTATACATGGCAAGTCAGTGCAATGCATTCTTAGGCAAAAAAAGGATCTTTCTTCTGAAAACAATAATTATTCTTTAGAAACTGGTGTTCAAGGGCAAGAATTCAAAAATGTGGGGGGATACAGAAAGGTAATCAACACGCCAATTTTAATTAAGCAATAAATTACTTAAGATTGAAAAATATTGTCATGTGAATATCCAGCAGAGTATAAAGATTTTATGATATGAATTGTTCAGTTGACAAAATCCCTGGCAGTTTTAAGAAATCATCACTCGGAAGACTTCGTTCTATCACAATAAGAGCAGGAGAAGGGGCAGAAGCAGGAAGAAAGCGAGCCTCTTAGCTGATTACAGAACACGCATGGCCAAGCACTGAGTTGAAACCATCTTGCGAGTGAGACAGAGGAACATGCAGTGTGCTCACAACCTGAACCCAGCCCTGCATGCTTATGGTCAGGTACCCTGGAGAAGAAAAAAAACATTTCCTGTTTTCCTGAGATGGGAAGGTGAAATTGTTTTCTTTCTTTCTTCACTTTTTCTTTCGTTTCTTCGATATTGCTTTTGTAATAAAGAAAATTACAGCCTACTCTGAGAAGAATTTGTAATAAAACCCTAATTTCCAGCCTGTATGAGTACAAGCCAAGGACTTTTGTGTTTTTCAAAAATGCCTCATAAACAGATTGTTGAAAATAAACCATTTTATATTAAACCTTCTTTTTGTTGTTACTTTTTAAATTAATAGAAGTGCACCAATCCCAAGACTCCAAATAAAAACTGAGAATCACAACAGCTTCCCAGGCTCCACCCTTGTCCTCTTCCTGATGATTCTACTCAGAGTGGCCTTTTAAAACACATCAGATCGTTCCACCCCCACCCCCCAACACACTTTTCCAAAGGCTTCCCAAGGCACTTGTAACCATGCACGCTCCTTACTGTGGCCCATGCTGCCCTACTACCTGCTCCTCCCCTCTCTCTCTCCAGACTGCACTCTTCCCAACCCCCTTGGATCTGACATGTTCTCAGTCTTCATTATCAAACATTCTTCTTGCTCCCACCCCAGGGCCTTTGCACTTTCTCTTCATTGCCTTCGACTCTTTTCTTTCTCATTTGTTCTCAGAACTGGCTCCTTCTCACCTTTCAGTATCCAGACAGAAATGGAGGAATGAGGAGATCTTGCTTATGAATAATCATCAACCTGTTGAACTCTACTGATGTGCCAAGCCCCGTATTCAGTGCTTTTGGTCAGTTCCAGCATTCAAGGAGACGGGGATATAATGGAGCACTCAGCAAGTAAACAGGCAAGTGCAGGTGCCTGGGATGTGTTGTGGGGTGCTGGGGAGACAGGGGGACCTGGTGGAGCCGCCGTAGCTACAGCTTGCAGGGTCAGGGGAAAACTGCCAAAGAGGACACTGAGTTAAAGGGTGAGCGAGAGAAGCTAGAGGAGTGCTAAGACAAATCCTTCCAGCAGCTGGGAACAGGAAGGCGGGTCTCATAGAAGTGTGTGCTAGTCTGGTGGGCTTACCAGAGCTCTGCCCACTGAGCCATCCGACTCAAGAGGCCGGAATTCCAGGATCTTGACCAAGTGTGCGACATTCAGCTCAGGATCAGATAAGAACCCCTGGCCTGCTTCCTCCACAGCCCCTCGGATACCCAGTGTCGACCTCCTTTCCCTCCCCCCTGGGTTTCTCAGGCAGCCAGGACCCTACGGCTACTGCATGATGTTCCAACAGGGCTCTCTTTAATTCTGGACTCATGGAGAGAGTGCAGCAGGGTGCAGCCCACTCACCCAGCCTGGCCAGAGGTGAGGAGCTCACGAGTCCCACAGGCCTGGATTTTATGCTTCACCCCCAGAGCCGAGGACAAAGGCAAGACCGTGGGTGTGAAAGGCCTGGCCTGGCATGTCCCCAGGGGCAGCTTCGGGCTGCGGGGGGTGGGGGACTGGTGCGGAGGACACAGGGGTTACTTACCTGCTCCCCACAGGTCAGTGCTGAGGGGAGCAAGGAGGGTGCAGAGGAGCAGAACCTACCTGCCAGCAATAGCCCGCAGCAGGGCTCTGGGACACTGCTCGGCCTGGACCTGCCTGGCCTTCCTGGGTATTCTCCACTGGCCCCTCCATCCTCGGAAGCCATGAGCGGCCACCTTAATGACAGAACAGCAGCACGCAGCTACGCCACACCGCGTGCCAGCTGCTCCTCCGCAGGCTTGCCACGTGTCACCTCCTTTATTTTTTTCTTTCTTTCTTGACTTTTTTCTCTCTTTTGTTGATTATTTTAATTGATAAATAAAATTTCATATTTAGTTTGATGTTTTGAAATAGGTCTACATTCTGAAATGGCTACAGCAAGCTAATTAACCTACCACCACATTATTTTTGTGCGTGGTGAGAACAGTTAATACCTGATCTCTTAGTGATTTTTTGAGAAGAGAGGCATTACTCATCACAACCTCCACGTTGCATAATAGATCCCTGGAAGCGGTTCCTCTGAGACTTTGCACCCTTTCAGCAGCACACCCCAGCCCTTCCCCTACCACCCAGGCCCTGGTGACCCCGCTCTCTGCTCCAACTGGCCAACCTACTTCAGACTCACCTGTGAGTGGGATCACGTGACATCTGTCTTCTGAGCTGTGTTTATTTCGGAGGAGAATCCACGTTGTCACAAATGGAAGGACTTCCTTCAGTTTTAAGGCTGACTCCCATTTCACTGAGATGCTCTCTCGTTTTTACACAGGCCTCTGCTGGTCCACACTTAGGTCGTTTCCACATCTTGGCTGTTGTGAATTGTGCTGCCACAATCGTGGGACTAAAGACATCTCCCTGATATACTGATTTCATCTTTGGAAAATACCCAGTAGCGAGACAGTTGGGTCACATGCTAATTCTGTTTTCAATTTTCTTGAGGAAACTCCATAGTGCTTCCCTGAATGGCTGTCCTTGCATTTCCACCAAGAGTGGGATTCACTTTCCTCCACATCCTCAGCATCCCTCCTCACCTTCTGCCTTCTGATAGCAGCTGTTCTAGGTGCGAGGTGACATAACACTGAGGTTTTAATGTGCATTTCCCTCCCAAATGGTGATGTTCAGCATTTTCTCAGGTACCTACTGTTCATTTATAGGTCTTCACTTGCAAAATGTCTACTTAAGTCTGTTTACCATCTTTTAATCAGACTTTTTTTCCCTCACTTTTGAACTGAGTTCCTTTTATATTGGATATTAATCCTTTATAAAATGTGTGGTTTGCAAATATTTTCTTTCATTCCACAAGTTGTCTTTTCACTCTGTTAATTAATTTCTGACTTTGAAATATATTATAATGTTATTAGAATCATAACAGTCTAATGGTAGGATAGAAGCGAACTGATGAACAGAATAGAGGCTAGAAATAAACCCAGGCATTTAGGACAATTTTGTGAACGTGTCAAGAATCCACAGTAAGTAAAGGAAAGTCCCTTCCTTAAGTGCTGTTTAGACAACTGGATATTCACCTACAGAAGAATGAAATTAGAGTAGAGCTCATCTCACACCATAGACAAGAGAACAAGCTCAAAGAGAATTAAAAATGTGGGCCTAAAACCCAAAACTCTTTAAGTTACTAGGAAAAAAAAAAAAAAAACAGAAGAAAGCTTCATGACTTTGGGTCTGGCTAATGACCTTTCTGGATGTGATTCCAAAGCACTGGCAGCAATATGACCTCAAAGGAAAAGGCTTCTTCGAGGAAACAGACAACCTATTAACCCTTTTAAGGTTTACACAACCCACACAGGCAAGTGCCTTTATGAACCCACTTTACAGAAAAGAGAACAGAGACACAGGAGATTAACAAACTCACACCAAAGTCACCAAAGAGTCCTGTTAGAGAGGAAATTCTGAAGATGTGAGGGACACCTCAGTGTAAGAGACCCAGACTGAAATGTGGTGGACACGCTGGCAGGGGAAAGGCAGAGGGCAGGGCAGTGGCAATAGGGGTCTCAAAGCACACAGTTGGCACCTGCAGACAGGTATGAGGTGACAGGTCCTCAGCTAGGGCCTTCAAACTCTCCAGTTACCCTCCTCATGTTCATTTGCCAGGGATAATTTTCTACTTTGCTTTCTTCACCTTCTCATGGGCTAAACCCACATTCGTAGAAAGGAAATTAAGTGTGAGCTGTCCTGAGAATTGTTGCTGTTTTCTCAACCACGGTGATTGGCAGAGAAGCATGACGGTCCTCTAAACTGGACCTTCAGGAGCAACCCCTGCAATTATGGCTACTGTAGATAAAGAATGCGTATTCAAAGATGTCATCATGAAAATTCAGATGAAGGGGTAGAATTAGGAAATAAAAGAAGTTAATTTCTATTTTCCTCTGTCTGCATGAATGAGGCATATAATTAAACAAAATCACCTTCACCCCACTCACACGCATGCCAAGCCCGAGCACACATGTGCACATGCACATAACCCAGCCTCCTCCTGTGTCTGTATCCACCGTCACTCAGGGTAGAAAAGCAACAGCACAAAAAAAATATTCAGTGCTACATGGAAATAATCGCACTGTCTTTCCTTCCACACTTACCACCATATTTTCTTGGATTCTTGACACGTTCATGTCTCTATTAAGACCCCAATCTGCTGTCACCTTATGACAGGTGATTTAGATGTGAATTTCAGTTCTGGCTACATCAAAAGGAACTGGTCCTCAATTCCCTCACCATGCAAATGAAATGATAATATGGAAAGAGACCGCGATTTATTTTAAACACTGCAACTACTCCTACTTTACAGATGGAGACTTTCCCAATGAAGAACCCAACCACGACAGTAAATGAATGGACTGTATTGGCCTGTTGTGGAATCGTCTGGGTGAGATCACCAGTCTGGAGATTGCCTTCTGGTTTATACATTTACTCAGCTGGACAAACAGCCTTACAATTCCTGAACCAAAACCTCAGGCGAAGCTGCCAGATCCTAAGCCTTAAAGTGTTCATGAAGACGAAGTCCTGCTGTGAGCATTTCAAGCTTAGTCTTCCTCAGGACTAGGACTCAGGTACACCTTACTCTGATAGCAACCCTTGTCTTTCTTTCAGTGTTAAAAACTTCAGCTCTTGACTCCTCCCCTGATGCTCTGGGGGACGTGCTGCTAGTGTACCATTTTCCTCTCAAGAGTTCTGACTCTTCCAAAAGACTGACTGAGCTTCCAGAGGTTTAACCTACATCTTACGCAAGTTCCTTTTGTTAAATTATTAAAGATGACAGTGTTTGCAGGATATATGTGGCTTCTTCTTTTCTCTTATTGGTGACTGTCTTTAGGGGCAAGAACTATACTACCCACTGTGATCTCAGGAGGGCACACATCAGCCAAGTTTAGCATTAGGACGATTTTCTCACCCTTATTTTCATTATCACTCACATCTTCTGAGTCTGTGCCATGACACACGCATCCTCGATGGTAGCAACACACCCTAGCATAGGTATTTTTAGACTTCCCACCTTTTTTATCTTTTCTTTTTCCAACTTGATCCACAGAATGTTAATGCCACAGATATAAATACCTGATTATGTTTTGGAGGGCTACAAAATGTTGCAATACTGAAGATAATTTTCACCCTCATCACCCCAAGAACCATCCTTAGACGTGGGATTATCCCCAAAGGCAATGCATGTAATAGAAAGCTGGTCCAGGAAAAGGGTAGCCAGACACTTGCTGTGTGTCAAGACAGACCCACTCCTGTTCTCTACAGGTGCAGTGGTTGGTTCCAATAGGTTGAAAGAACTAAAAACTCAGAAGATATCAGGAGAAGTGAGGACTTCACTTTCCACTACTTTCCCGCCATTTCTCAGCTATGCATGGGATCCTCCCTGGTTACTTCCCTGCCATGCACAAGAAGGATTTAATAGCCACTGACTGCACTCCCTCTTGGTGGACCTCATCTATTAACCATCTACAAACCTCAGGGATCAATACTCCTATCTCATTTCTACCCAGTTCTGGTAGGAGGTATTCCACTAACCTGTGTCTGCCAAGTGAATCTAAACTTCTCTTTAAATAAAACATTCTGATGTCTAGCCTCAAGACAGAGAATATGCACAAGTTCATTTTTCTCTTCTCAGGCCACATTTGCTGCTCTTTTACCAATTGAGCTCCACCTCTTCCATACCCTATTTTCTCAGTTCTAAATCCAGGAAAGATAACAGGCTTACACATCCCCTAATACTTCAACATCGCCTCTTTGTATAGGTTATATGCCTCCAAGAGTAGTGATCATGGGTTTCATCCAAAGTCCTGGAAACTTTGTTGAATAATTGATGGATAGCTTGATGAATCAAATATTTCTTTCAACTGTCATTCAAAACTCGGAGGTAAACTAGCTGTGTACTACTGAATAAACCACGCCCTCTTCTCAGGTCCTCCAAGTTTCCACGCGAGATGTGAAGACAGCACTCCGTGTGCTCTGAAACTCCTTTCAGCTTGGTCATAGATCTGATGTGGCCAAAGCGTTTAAATGAAGGGGGTAGGAGGCATGGAAAACAATCCCTGGAACGTTCCTGGTTCTGAATCATAATTTTAAACAATATTTCTTCTCAATCTCTTGGGAATGGAGTGTCCACTATTCAAACTTTCCAGGAAATCCTATAACAACTAAGAGAGGAAAAAATGGGAGAAAGGCAAGAGACAGAAAGAGGCAAAGAACAAGGAGGTGGTCAGAGAGAGACAGAGATACACAGAGATCCTGCAGGTCAGTGAAAGGCATAGAAATACAGGAATCGAGACGGAGAAAACCTGAGAATGAGGCAGCAGGAGAAAGGGAATCACGGAGAATCTGTGAGAGAAAAACAAAGACAGAGACACAGAGAAACAGAGCCTGGAGAGAGCAAAGGGGGAGACAGACAGAAAGAAAATGAGCCATAGAATCAACTGAACAGACAAACAAAACAAGAGAAGAGCTCATGAGCTCTTGTGGAGCATCAACTGAGATTTCCAGAGAAGAAAAGGACAAAAAGAGGTGTTTTTCTAACTTTTCAAATGATCACCGTACCAAGACTTTTATTCCTTTTCAATTACCTTGGATAGTGTAGGGACCTTGGTTCCCTTTTGTCTTTTTCCTCCTCCAAGTCTCTGCTTATACACAAAACCTGAGTGGGTTTCAAAAGGGACACGCTGTTCCTCCAGAGATTTCATATAGGAGAGTCAGCCAAGAATAGCAGAGGCTGCCAGCTGTCCTCCTAAAACCACAGCACAGCCAAGAGTCAGAGCACATTCACACTTCAATTTCATGAGTTTGCAACTTTGGTTTAATAGGCCCAACAGTGCCAACAGCAAAAAAATCCACCCCTGGCCTAGAAGCAGCACTACTCTAATGCTGAACTCCAAAGAAAGTACTTGCTTAAAATATGAGTCCTAAGGCCTGGGAAGGTGCCATGCCACCTACCACAAGATTTGATGATTTGTGGATTCCAAGTAGGAGTCTAGGAGTTCCTTAAGGGAAGGAGGATTTTGATATTATTCTTGCCTCTGCTGAACTTCAGGGGCTTAAAAATCCAATGGTACCTGTGGTCAATTGCCTTGAACTGTGGTTTGGCATCAGCATCAGTCCAAGCATCCTCCTACTTGACTAGTTTGGCTTTTATTCCCATGATATTTCTTAACCTGTCCTTCCCCTTCACCATCTGGGCATCCACTCCCATGTCCACAGACATTCACTCACATACCTGTGTATTCATGAACATGGCATGTACCGTCACATTCTTACCTAAGTGATACTATCCATAGATTCCATTTCATGTGGAACTCATTGCATCTCTGTGATTAAAAACTGTTTTGCACAGTGCCTGTCACTTAGTCGGTACTTCAGAAATATTTTGAATAAGATAAGAAAACTTCTCTTGGATTATTCTTTCTTACTACAACGTACGACCAATGAGTGATGTTCACACACGTGGCTTCAATGCTTCCCAGAACAAGTAAGAAGGTATAAACACCCCTTCTGATATTCTAATGTACCAAGAAAGACTTGAATCACCCTGGGAACTCCCAGGATGGAAAGATTATTGGAATTGAAATAGTTATCTGAAGATTGAAGTTCAAATCTTTGCATCTACACATTTATAACTTGGAGGAGCTCAATTTCCATCATTTCTAAAATATGGGTTTCAAAATCTATCTTGCTTAACACTCATTAGGGTTTAATAAGCTAATCCTTGGAAAAATGTTAGTCAATGGCAAGAACTTAATCCTCTATCCTTATTTTAGGTTGTCTGTGCTATCATTAACATAGAGGCAAATAAAATGAGTTCATATTAAGCTTCACGGGAACAATTCCTATCTACATGATAGACACTCAATCAGCATTTATTGAATGGTGGGATGGCTGTGGTCCCTTCCTTTAACTCTCTCTTTTCCTCTCTTGGATTCTTGCTGTTTGTTTTCTATTTCAAGCCATCCTTATGTTCTTGTCCTAGAGGAGAAAGAAATACCACCTTTCTCTTTTCGTTTATTTGTTCTTCTCCCAGGTGCTGGGGATTCGAACCCAGGTTCGTGCACACACTCAGTGAGCGCTCTACAGGATGAGCTATTCGCGCACTTCCACATTTTTCTTGATCTTCGCTGCTCCATTGAACATGGACAGTACTTAATCTCTGCTCTTTCCAACACCACTCTCTTTAAGTCTCAAGTTCTTTTTGGGATTTGGACCACAATATCCTCCTACCCTCAAATTCACATCTGCATTTCAAATCATTTGCATTTCAAAACAGTCTCCATACAATAGACCATACTGGTATCGGAAATTTAAAGCAAAAAACTCTGCCTTTGGGGTCTTTGAGAGATGGGAGAATTTAGAGGTCTGACTCCAAAAGAAAGGAATACAATTGAAACCACCGAATGGGTCTGCAGCCCACCTCTACAGACCCACTCCAGGACTCTGGATCTCATATCTGGGGCCCAAGAGACCAGCAGTGACCCCCATAAGAAAGAAGAGGCCTTTCAAACATTCAGAAAACTCCCAAGGAGAAGCAGCCCTGCTTTGTTTTCTCTGAGTACTTCCCCTGAAATACCCTGAGAATAAAAACAGCTTCAAAATTCAGCCTACATTTAAGTCCAAATTTTCAAATCTTTGCTGTTAATCCTTTTTTAATTGACAGGGAATGTATTTCCAATTATTAATGGAAAGTGTAATTTTGGGGCTTAATTAAATGCTCAAATCACATTTCTGCCATTAAAAATGGTTTTAGGTTTTTGTTGTTAATTTTTTTTCTAATGAGCTGTTTACTCTGCTGATAACTACAGTGTGGACGAAAGGCGAGATTCAAAAACAGTTCTGAATACTCAAAAAGAAATAGCTCTGCTATTGATAAAAATAATAACCTCCTATACAGCAGGGGGTGGTAAGAAAGCCTAAATTTATTGCTGCTGTGTTGAGTACGCAAATGTCACTTCCTTAAAGAGGGAAAATTAGTTTTTAAGCCTGGTTTAGCAGCCAGAATCTCTGACTGTCTGCATAATATTGGATTTTTCAAGGCTTCTATGATGCCCTGGGGTGGGGTGTTTTGCATGCAAATTGCACATTATATAATGCTAAAGATGTTATATAAGGAAAAAATGAAGGCTGAAATCTCCGTCTTTTTTCTTTTTCATTCTCCTTTTCAAATGTTCTGATCCTGTAGTTCCAGCTAGCATTTATTGAGCACTAGTGTCTTAGGTGCTCTTATATCATTTAAAACTAAGGGCAATCATTTGAAAGAGGTAAAACTATCCAGTTTTTGTGGATGAAGAAACTGAGGCTCTGAGAGTTTAAATGACTCAGCCATTCACAACAGAGGTATTGCTCATTGCTCTGCACCAGAGCTTTTTAACCTGGGGTGTGCATCAGAATCCCCCAGAGGACTTGTTAAGACACAGCTTGCTGGGCCCTACCCTGGAGTTTATGATTCATGATGCACAAGTGTTCATCTTCAATAAGTTTCCAGATAATGCTGATACTTTTGGTCAGGTGCCCTACGTGGAAAATCAGTGCTCTGTAAGATGCTAACTTTTCCTTTGACTCTTAGACCTTAAAATTAGACTGTACTCCAAGCAGTCATCCATCCACGTGTCTTCCTCCAGATGGGTAAAATGCCAGGCATGCCTAATTTAGAGACAAGTGATTAGATTTCTGGGAGCAGGAGAGGGAGGGGAGTCAGCCAGGTGGGAAGGAATAGGCTATTCTCGCTTGTCATTAGATTGAAATTCAACAGATAGGATTCTTTTGGAGTCATCTCATGGGCTGATTCCCACTCTATCCCCAGGCCTATAGGCCAAACCCCAACTGAAAGCAAGTTAGCTTCAAAGTCAGTTTCCTCCAAACAGAGGATCAAGGCTCATCACTAATGATGGAGGGAGGAGAAGAGGGAGGAGGTGCGAGACAAGAAGGGTCCCTTAGTCCTTAGACTTGAGCTTTACCAGGAAGAGGTCATTTACATTACTCACTCCGTCAAAATGAGATCCCCTCAAGATTGAGAGAGGCAGTCATTGTTCCACTTTATATTTGTATATACTTTCTGTCAACCGTGTGAACTAAATTTTTAGTAATTTAATAAGGTATTGTTTTCCTTTATACTTCTGAACCTGCAGAAAAGTTTAATTTAAAGCAGTCTTAAATAGCTAGGTGTGGTGGCCCACACTTTTAAATCCCAACCACTCAGGAGGTCAAGGTAGAAGGATCTCAAACTTGAGGCCACTCTGGGCAACTTAGTGAGATCCTGTCTCAGAATAAAATATAAAAAGTGTTGGGAATATAGCTCAGTGGTAGAGCACCCCTGGGTTCAAACCCCAGTAACAGACAAAAATACAGTCTTTAATATTTCAATACAAACATTTAAAATTTCATAAAATTTTTGTAACCCTGTTGTCATATTTCTTCAGTTTTTCAATTTAAAGGGAGCTTCTGAAGAGCGGCCTGGGTCTCTCACTCCACCCTGGAGAAGCTGCAAGCATAATACCTCTGGGTAGATAAAAGTCATATTTCACAAATACCATTATCCACAAAATGTAAGTAAGAGGAGAACGGCAGAGGAATCCTGGTATGTGCACAAGTCCTCGGCTCCCAGAGAAGCTCTGTGCTGCTCTGAAGAAGTAGCAGGAGCAGGGCCTCACTGGCTGTCTGATTATGAAATCAGAAGACCCTCCATCTGCAGAGCTGTCAATCTGTCTTCCACTCCAGCAACCACCCTCCTGAAATGTCTGCCCCATGCTGCACCATGGGAGCTTCAGTAAAACTCAAATCTGAACATTCCCTGGCCTTTGTGAGGTCCTCCTTGGGGTGATCCAGGATACAACCCAGCTTGCAAGTCTGGACACACATACCAACAAGAACTGAGGCCAGATTTCTCTTCTAATTGCCATTGATTGATGGCTCTGATATTGGTGACAAACCATCTTTGGGTTTTATGAATACAAATTGTTTATAAAGTTGCAATCAAAGAAAAAAAATATTTAAGACTTTATATTCATTATTTGGATAGGATTGCAAGCAAGAGGGAGCAGTCCAAATCTCATCACTACAGAGACATTTTATTCTTCACCAGACATTTTTAATAAATTCCCTTTTCTATATCTTCACCACACTCAAAGTTGCACATTGAAATAACACAGCTCTAGATCTGAGAGTGTTCAGTCTCAAGACATGAGCAATCCAGAAACCAGAGAAGTTAAAGTGCATATCAGAAAACACACACCTGGGAAGTACAAGGCTGGACCCACCCCCAGGCCCACTCTCATTTCAAGGTCTGAGCCCATATGGCTTCATCACATGTGTGCATGAAGTGGACAGGGACAATCATGGCAGGGCGTCTGTGAAGGTCAGAACCTGAGGCAAGATGCCCTCCATTCACAGTGAGGCTGCGTGCTGTACTCACTGTAGAACGTGGTCAATTCTTTATCCACATAGGGCCACAAAAGCCTTTTCCCTTAGTTTCCCTCCAGCTGTGACACCTTGATTCAAGAAAACGACTCAACTTTCTTTATCCTCAGAGTCTTCCTGAGATATCAAATAAATAAAAAAATAAATAAATAAAAGATTTTAAAGAATTACTACAGACCTGAACTAGAATTTTATTCTTCCTGATTTCTTTCTTCTTTTCTGTCTCTCTGTTGCTCTATCTTCGATTTCCTCTATTCTTTCTGTTCTGCTCTCTATTCTGCCTCCTTTGCCTGTTGTGGAGAGCTAGCATTTCCCATCACCCACTGCCCCATGGATTTCTAAGTGGGCACGATTACTTGGGCAAATGTCACAAGCGTGCTGGTTGATTAGAGTACTCATCTTGGGCTGTCATAACAAAATGTCATGAAGTGCATGGCTCAAACAACAGAAATCTATTTTTTCACAGTTATGGAAGCTCCAAGTCCAAGATTGAGGCACTGGTAGTATTGATTTCTGGTGAGGGCTCTTTCTGGCTTATTGTCACCCCTCTTCTTCTCATTGTGTTTTTGCATGGCCTTTCCTCTGTATTGGGATAAAGGAGAAAGAGAGAGAGAGAAAACTCTGTCTCTTCCTCTTTTATAAGGATATCAGTTCTATCAGATTAGGTTCCTACTTAACCTTTATTACTCTTTATAGACAATCTCAAAATGCAGTCACTGGAGGTTAGGACTTCAATATATGAATTTGGGGAAGCATAATTCAGTTTGTAATAGTGATCTAGATCAAGACATGAGCCTTTCTGGGTCTATAATCCTCATCTATAAAATGGGAAGTTTGGGCCAAATGATCTCTTACATCTTTCTCTATACATAATAATTTCAGCAATTTCTTCCCCTAGAAATGAGAAGTATTTCTGAAGATCCCCTGCCCACCTTTCCCAATGCTACCTTCTCTTTGTCTGCCATCTGGCTCCATAGGAGATGTGAGATTTTCCAGGACTGCTGAGTGTACCGTTCCACCTGGAAGGAGAGGAAACCAAGACCCCAGACACTTCCTGGCAGTTAAACAGACCAGATCAGTGGTGGCAACAGTGACTGATGAGGATGTCCCAAGTTGGTAACACAGGAGCTTGAGGGCCCTTCAACAGCATTCAGATGACAGAGCCGGGAGCAGTGAGTAATATGAATCTATTAATGCCAAATCATGTCACAGAAAATGGATCAGCCTTGGGATGCACTATATAAATGAGATCATGAAAGGAACAAGGTGGCTTTGGTACTGTAGACCTAAGGGACACTTAGAGCTACAGTCTGGTGAAATCATAAGATTGGCAGGCAGGAGCTTAAGGGAGTTTTAATTCCACGTGAAGATGTAATTTCCTAAGAAGAAAGTTAACCCTAAACTCGAAGCAAGAGGAAATTTAGTTTACTATTTCATAGTTAATAATTCTTAGTGACCATATTCCTTTGTCCTTCTTATCTTAGTGCCCAACACAGACGGGGTTGAAGGTGTTCCTTTGGAAAGTGTGATCATGTGGGTCATGGTAAGCTCCTAGCTCAGTGACAACTCCATCAGTGGTGGACAGAGCACCTGGTGGTGGTTCTGCCTCAGTGCAGATATGATATGACAGGCGCAGCCTTGGGTGGTGACATGAACTCTTCCTGGGCTGGTCCTGGCTTTCCCCTCAGGCCTCATCTCTATAAAAGGCAAATATTAACCTGTTGTGCACTGATTCATTTATTCTAGTTGAAATGTTTTTATACCGTTTGTTAGCTTTGGGGGCGGGGGATAGATGAATAGACAAATCTCTGAGTCTACAAGCAGAGAACCTAAAAGGAAAGATGTTACTGCAGGAAACTGATCTGAATTTTCCTCTATTCAAATCCCAGTTTCTTTGATCCCTGTTTGTTATGACTCTTGGCATAAATTCTGGATGATTTTTCTCTTTGTTCTTTTTAGATATTCATGAAAGTAGAATGTAGTTTTACATGTAATACATAGATGAAGTATAACTTCCCATTTTTGTGATTGTATATGATTGGCTTACAGTGGTCCTATATTCAAATATGAACATAGGGAAATTATGCCCAATTCATTCTATGGTCCTTCTTATTCCCATCCCCTCTCCCTTCCTTTTATTACCCTTTGTCTAATCCAATGAACTTCTGTTTTTCCCTGCTGCCAGTCCTTATTGTGTGTTAGCATTCACTTTATCAGAGAATATTCTGCCTTTCGCTTTTTGAGATTGGCTTATTTCATTTACATGATGGTCTTCAGATCCATACATTGACTGCAAATGCCATAATTTCATTCTTATTTATGGCTGAGTAATATTTCATTGTGTATACATACCACTTTTTCTTTATCTGTTCATCTGTTGAAGGGCACCTAGGTTGATTCCACAGTTTAGCTATTGTGAATTGAGCTGCTATAAGCATAGATGTGGCCACATCACTGTAGTATGCTGATTTTATGTCCCTTGGGTATAAACCAAGGAGTGGGATAACTAGGTCTAATGGTGGTTCCACTACAAGTGTTCTGAGGAATCTCCACACTGCTTTCCACAGTGGTTGCACCAATTTGCAGTCCCACCAGCAGTGTATGAATGAGCCTTTTTCTCCACATCTTCATCAACATTCATTGTTACTTGTATTCTTAATAATTACTATTCTGATAGGAGTGAGATGAAATCTCAGTGTAGTTTTAATTTGCATTTGTCTAATTTCTAGAGATATTGAATATTTTTCATATATTTGTTATATGATAGTATTTCTTTTTCTGTGAAGTACCTGTTCAGTTCCCTTGCCCATTTATTGATTGGGTTATTTGTTTTTGGGGGGTGTGTGTGTGTTTGTGTGTGTGTGTTAAGCTTTTTGAGTTCTTCATATATCCTGGAGATGAATACTCTATCTGAGGTGCAGATGGCAAAGATTTTCTCCCATTCTGTAGGCTCTCTCTTCAGGTTCTTCATTGTTTCCTTTGCTGTGAAGAAACTCTTTAGTTTGATACCATCCTGTTTATTGATTCTTGATTTCACTTCTTGTGCTTTAGGAGTCTTGTTGAGGAATTTGCTTCCTAAACTGACATGGTAGGAGACTGGACCTACTTTTTCTTCTGTTAGGCACAGGTCTCCAGTCTAATGCCTAGGTCTGTGATCCACTTTGAGTTGAGTCTTGTGCAGGGTGAGAGCTAGGGGTTTAATTTCACTTTGCTCTTTCCAGTTTTCCCAGTGCCATTTGTTGAAGAGGCTGTCTTTCTCCACCATATGTTTATGACACCTATGTCTAGTATGAAATAACTATTTATGTGGGTTCTTCTATTCTCTACCATTGGTATACACGTCTGTTTTGGTGCCAATGCCATGCTGCTTTTGTTACTATAGTTCTGTAGTATAATTTAAGGTCTGGTATTGTGATGCCTCCTGTTTCACTTTTTTCACTAAGGATTGCTTTGGCTATTCTGGTTCTCTTATTTTTACAAATGAATTTCATGATTACTTTTCTATTTCTATGGAGAATGTCATTGGAACCTTAATAGGAAATGCATTAAATCTGTATAGTGCTTTTGGTAGTATGGGCATTTTGACAATATTAATTCTGCGTATCCAAGAACATGGGAGATCTTTTCATCATCTAAGGTCTTCTTCAATTTCTTTCTTTAGTCTTCTGTAGTTTTCATTGTAAAGATCTTTACCTCTTTTGTTAGATTGATTCCCAAATATTTTATTTTAATTTTTCGAAGCTATTAAGAATGGGGTAGTTTTCCTAATTTCTCTTTCGGTAGATTCATCACTGGTGTACAGGAACACAATTGATTTATGGGTGTTCATTTTTTATCCTGCTACTTTGCTGAATTCATTTATGAGTTCTAGAAGTTTTCTGGTGGAGTGTATTAGGTCTTCTGTATATAGAATCATGTCATTGGCAAATAGGGATAGTTCAAGTTCTTCTTTTCCTATTCTTATCCCTTTAATATCTTTCTTCTGATTACTCTGGCTAGGGTTTCAAGAATGATATTGTATTCAATATGTGGTGAAAAGATGTGGTGAAAGAGTACATTCCTATCTTGCTCCAGTATTTAGAGGAAATGCTTTCAGTTTTTCTCCATATGGAATCATGTTGGCCTTGGGTTTAGCATACATAGCCTTTACAATGTTGCTAGGTTTTCTAGTGTTTTGAACATGAATGGATGCTGTTATTTTGTCAAATGCTTTTTCTGCATCTATTGAGATAGTCATATAATTCTTGTATTTAAGTCCATTGATGTGATGAATTACATTTATCATTTTCCATATGTTGAACCAACCTTGTATCCCTGGGATGAACTCCACTTGATCATAGTACACTATGTTTTTGATATGTTTTCTATGCAATTTGCCAGAATTTTATTGAGAATTTTTGCATCTATGTTCATCAGGGATATTGGTCTGAAGTTTTCTTTCTTTGATGTGTCTTTGTCTGATTTTGGTATCAGGGTGATACTAGCTTCATAGAATGAATTTGGAGGGGTCATTTCTTCTCTATTTCATGGAATAATTTGAGGATCATTGGTGCTAGTTCTTCTGTGAAAGTCTGGTAGAACTTGACTGAGAATCTGTCTGGTCCTATAACCCTAGATGTTTATTTTGTTTGTGTTTGTCTACTCAGCCCCTGACTGCTCTCCCTGTTCCTTGTCAAGTAGTCCAATGCTGGTCTCACACATTGTTCTTGTCTCTATGCAATCTCACTGTGCCCACAAGTCAGATCAAATGATTCAGGATGCCCACACATGGTGTGGTTTGATCTTATCCCTTGGAGTGTTAAGAGAGCACCTTGCAGGTGTGACTGGTACCAGTCTGGATTTGTACTGCTCCTCCAGAAGGCCTGCTTCTTACTGACTTGTCTCACTGCCCACTGCTCTCCTGAGCCTGGCTCTGAGATCTCTCTGTTTTAGAATGCAAATGCTTAGGTGTCCCTTTCTCAGATGTCATGAGGGACAAAGGATATGACTCAGTCTTTTGTAGCCTTCATACCAAGGGAGTGGCCAGCCAGGCTTTCTCAACAACCCTTAAACCTTGTTCCTATCCTTAATGCCTGGCAGCCCTTTCCTGGGACAGAAATTGGGTTAAGAGTACCCATCTCTACAAGGTGTTAGAACTCTTTAAATTCATATTCACATCTAAAACTTCCACATATACAAAAGAAATCAAAGCAAAGTCACTGATTTCAATTTTTTAGACGCATTTTAGGCAGAAAGAAAAAGTTGGATAACAAAGCTCTATTTCAAATCAGTAGATTGGGGACCGGTTGCCACAGCCTCAGTGAGCTCACTGTCCCTCCCAAATGCATCATTCCAATGTTCTTGTTGCTGGAATGAACTGTTTGTGCATTGCTGCTCTGAAGTTTATCTGTATCATACTGACAGCAAGATTTAAATCTGCTCTACTGTAGGAAATGTCCTGAATTTACTTTGTCAAGGGCATTTTTTTACAAGGATAATGAAAATGGTTGCTACAAGTATTTAGCTCACAGGGTATCTAGTTTCTAACCCCATTTAAACATCTGCTTTTATTTATTTGTTTGTTTGTTTGTTTGTTTGTTTGTTTTGATTTGGGGAGGTTTACTGAAATAATATTTATCCTCAACACATGGGCAAAGGGTCAGATCCCTAAAGACCTCTAATTTGTATAAAATATTAATAAGGGTTACATAGGTACTAGAGACAATAATTTTATTTAAACATAATAACATTGAAATATTTTTAG
Source organism: Sciurus vulgaris (assembly GCF_902686455.1). Classification (NCBI taxonomy): domain Eukaryota; kingdom Metazoa; phylum Chordata; class Mammalia; order Rodentia; family Sciuridae; genus Sciurus; species Sciurus vulgaris. The sequence continues at coordinate 136,641,336 of NC_136469.1, forward strand.
GCTCCTTGATTTCTGAGATGGGATATTTATTTCCTTTAATTTCAATAATAATGCTTACATCAAGTCAATAATAAATTTGAAATAGTCCTGAAAACATGGATGAATAAACTGTCATTTTGTGAGTTTCATGGTTAAAAAAATATGGGAGAAAGGGAAAGTCCTTGGAATAGTCCTTCTTGATATCCACATTCAGTTTTTCAGTTGCTAAGTTCCTTAGTAGGAACTAAGGATCCAGAAACAAGAAGCAAACATGTACCCTCCGTGATAGTCTCTAGAGGTGGCTGTCCAACATAACCAGTAGTCCACCTTTCAGGCACTTTCTGGCTGGCATGCGGTTGGGAGGCGTCCATGTGTCTACTTCTGGATGACACACTGTGAGCAAAAATCCTGCATCACTTGCAGCCAGAGCATGTAAGTATCAGTACAAAACTCTCCCCTTCCTCTGCCTATGTGGCTGGCTGTATGTAGACAGAGGTGGCTCCCCAGGAACATGAGAGGAACCTATGAATATGATGGAATATCACTCCTGTGATTAACTTGCTAGTCAGCCAACTTTGAGTTAATCAAAAAGATCATCCTGGATAGGCCTGACCTAATCAGGTGAATCCTTTAAAGATTGAAGTATTATGAGACTTTTCTACTGGGCTATAATAAGAGCCACCAAGATAATGAGACATTAATCTATAATCACAAGAAACTGAATTCTGCCAAAAAACCTGAATGATCTTAGAAGAGGACCCTCCCCAAATATTGGCAGTTAGGACAGGGAAACGGTAGAAGCTTAAGTCTGTGGCCTGAATCTGGATCATAGGGAATTAGGTCATTACGTTAGTTAGCTCATCATTGCTGTGATATAAATACCTGATAAGAACAACATAAACCAGGAAAGGTTTATTGGGTCTCACGGTTTTATAGGTTTCAGTTCATAATCAACTAGCTCCATTGCTCTGAACCTGAAGTGAGACAGAACATCATTGCAAAAGGGCATGGCAGCCTGGAAGCAGAGAGGGAGAGAAGATCCAGGGACAAAGCATAACCCCAAGAGCATGCCACCAGTGACCTACTTCCTCCAGTCATGGCACTCCTGCCTACTGTTACCACCCAGTAATCCACTCAGAATATTAATCCACTAAAAGGATTAATCCACTTACGAGGTTACAGTTTACATAATCTAATTGTTTCACCTCTGCACATTCCTGTCTTAAGACAGGAGTTTTGGAGGGACACCTCATATCCAATCCATAACAGTCACTGAAACTCGCAAGTCCTTAGAGAGACAGAGCAGCCACAGTCCCATTTAAGCGATGTTGTCCCCTTATGGGAATTCATGGAAGTGACACTGGAAGTGGATAAGGATCACCTTTAGGAACAGCGGCTCTCAACATGAAGATAAGAGTGGCAGATGAGACACCATGCAGCTGTCACTGGGTCAGTACTCCCCAACAGTTACTCAGGACTCAAACCAATTATCGTAAGGAGTGGTGCAGATGGAAAACACAAGTAGATTCAAAAAAGTTCAAGGGTTAGGAAAACAAAGGTTTCAATAATTCCTATCATAGGCTGCACACTATTAATACCTGGGAAATAGCAATGTGAGTAAAGGCTTCCCCAAACCCAGTGCTATAGGTGGGTAGGAAAGCGACCCTGATCCCTCTGCAGTCTCTCATTCTTTTCTGACCAGAGCAAACATAAGGAAGGTTGGACCATTGGTTTCCCTCACATGGTAAGCCTCTCAGCACACATTTCTCACCTTGTCCCCTGGCACTAGAGGACCTGACATATGCCCCAGCAATAAAGAACAATTGCTGAATGAATAACCATCTTCTCTCATCCCTGGTTCCTTGATTACACTGGTCTTGATTTCCCAATCCCCCTAAGTGGAATACTTCTGCATGACATTCTGCTGTGGTTTGGATATGAGTATAACTCAAAAGCTTATGTGTGAGACAATGCAAGAAAGTTTAGAAGAGAAATGACTGAGTTATGAGAGTCTTGACCCAATCAATGAGTAATTCCCTGATGAGATTAACTGAGTGGTAACTAAAGGTGTAGGATGCGACTGGAGGAGGTGGGTCATTGGGGGTGTGCCTTTGGGATATATATTTTGTGTCTGGTGAGTGGAGTCTCTCTCTCTCTGCTTCCTGATCATCAAGTGAGCTGCTTCCCTCTGCCATGCTCTTCCACCATAATGTTTTGTCCCACCTGGAGTCCCAAGGAATGGAGCCAGCTGTCTATGACTGGAGACCTCTGAAACTTCTTCTCTAAAATTGTTCTTGTCAGGTCTTTTTGTCACGGCAGTAAATAAAGTTGACTAAAACACCTTGAAAAACTGGTGTGAGAGTTTTCTCTTCTAATTATGCTTCCCTGATCCCCAGGATGCTGAAGTATTTCGTGTCATCACTTTGGACCCCCTCTCTGCACACCTTCCACTCTAGTTTATAGATGTGACTTGCCTAACAAAGCTATGGACTCCTTAGGACCTGGACTATCATATTACTTCAAGCCACAGTCTCGGGAGTGATTACTGACACATGAGTAAGTGCTGAGTAAATATTTATTTGGTACCTAATGAAAGGATGGATGACAAGTTATTGAGCCTGAGTGTGCGTTAAGGCTGAGTATCTAAAATCCATCTTACAGCTACAAGAAAATATTCTGATAATCTTCAGGATTGTTTTGATGACTTCACACATTTTATATATGAATGCAATTCATCAAGGTCCTCAACACTGACATTAGGCCTCAGTGTCTTAGAACTATGCCTGGGGAGAATGGCAGAGATTGAGTCATTTTTTTTGCTAAAACTAGTTCCATTATTTACAGTCACAGATTTTTCCCTGTGAGTTTGTTTTGTTTCAACTATTATACCAGTAGTAAATAGAATCCTAAGTCTCCAAAATTATAGAACCACAGGTCAGTAAATTTGGGCCCCAGCAAAGAAGGGAATTTCACAGCTGAGGACATTGCTTGAAGAGATAAATCTACCTCATCACAAATTTGGTGCCATAGCATACTTTGAACTTTCTGAAGTGATGTATAAGCAACATAGCTGGGAAAGTGGCAAGGACACCACGCCATGTAAGACTTCTCTAAGACTCTTTCGACCATTTCCTCATCAAAGAGTCCATTGCTTTTTGGGTCCATCCAATCTTGCAGACTCCCCAGGAGACCAAAGTTTCATTGTGAGAACAGTCAATAATACGGTCCAAGGATCAGCACCTCAATCTATACCTAGGTCCCCAGGAACAATTTTTTTGTGACTCCCATGACTTCCATTTACTTGCAACTTGAGAATCAGAGAACCAAGTTCAAGCTCTTTCTAAACTTATACTCCCCAATTATTTTCCTGACACATCCAGATCCATAGCCCAAATGCTTTCTTTAAACTAATTTTTTTCCCATTTAGTATACATTTAAAACTTGAAAAGTTATCTCTTAATTAACCATATCACTAGAATGATACAGCTGAGAAAATATTATAAAAGGACTGAAAACTTCAAAATAATTTTCTCCTGGCATGCAACCTTCATATTTCTATTTGTAAAAGTTTGCATTTAATGATTACATGGTACTCTGGGGCAGGAGAGTAAGAAAGAAGTTCCAAGATATATTTATAAAATAATGATGATGAAGTATGTTTAAGTTGATTTCAAAACTCACAACAAGCTTTTACATTTTCTTTCCTTGGACTCTTAACATCCTTTTAAGGCTAAGTAAGTAAGCAAAATCACTTACTAGAAAGAGTGAGGGTTTTAAAAATAGACTGCCTGGCTCCCAATTCCAGTTGTGCCATTTATTAGTTATTTAGCCAGTGGCTTGCCACATGCCAGCATCCATTTTTAATAACTATGATACTAATCTCATGCATGCATCATTTACTCAATAAACATTTACAGAATGTCTATCATGTTCTGGGTATCTGTATAGATTTGGATATTAAAGTGAAGTATCGTGAAAAATAATGAAAAAATTACAATCACAAAATTACTGTAAAGAGTAAATAAATTAACCTTCATGAAGTGTCTGGCATGTGATATTTGCTCAATAAATGTGATAATCCCCTACAACTCTATAGATGGAGATATTAAATTCAGAATAATAATATAATCTGTCCTTGGTATCATATCTAGTAAGGATTTTTTAAAAGTAGTACTTAGAGTCAGGCATATCCGCCAAGGCCAGGACAAACCCCCAAACTTCATCTGGGATTTTGGAAGAGACTTTGTAAGGAAGTAACCATTTATAGAAGTTCCAGTTGGTTTTGAAGATCCCAAAAGAAGTGTTGAAGAACCCTGAGACTGACAATGGTCAGGGTAATTATTAGCCTCTTATTATAACAGGATAAGGGAGTCGGGGTGAGGAACAGAAGGGCCACCCTTCTACAGCTATGGTCATGAAAGAACAAAGCCCTTGCCAAAACCACTCTGAAGTCTGGAGGGAGCAGAAAAAAGACTCAGCCTCAGTCTCCTCATATCCGCAATCTCTTCTGGCACCTCCCATTGGCCAGAGGACGAGGGAGCCATGGTACTGAAATCTGGGGAGCTCAGTCTCTTGAGACAAAGAATAGTCCGAGGAAAGGCAGCCTCTGCCTTTACGCTCCAGTAACTCACACCCCTTGGTGTGCGAACTACACTGACCTTCTCTGTAGACCCCAGAAAATTCCATCAGTGATGACATCTGGCTTGAAATCCACATGATCTGACCAGGTCCCAGTGCTGACCAAGTGATGAGGGCGCAGTCCTTTGCGGCTCGTCTTCTTGAACCAGAGACAAACCGTAGGAAAAGGAGTTGTATGTCCCTCAAGCACTCAACATATAATGGTGAGACAGAAACAAACCAACTGCAATAGACACATTTTTAAAGGGACAGGAGAGGCAGAGCAATCGCTGATTCACAGCAATTTTGAACGTCAAGAGGGTACACGTCAGGTCTCTTGATCCAGGATCAGAGAATTTTCCTCCACTGGGTTGTTTTGCAACCTGGGTGTTATTCCCTGGTCCACTGCTGTCCTTCAGCTCTTGGGTCAACCTTTTGGATGAGGGAGGATGCAAGTGGCTTCTCTCACCATAACTCCTGATGAACCAGTAAAAATGGAGTCATCCTGCTCCACTGCTTTGAGCTCAGCTGACTTAGAGTGCATTCCTCTAAAGAAAACGCCTCTGCCAAAGATGACAACTATAACCCCATCATGTAGGAGGCTAAGACTGGCATCTGCCACATTAGGCTTCTAGAACCACTGAAACCGTAGGCAATATGGAGGACAGGGATTGCTGAACAGGCTGGGCAAGTGGTTCTAACTGCAAAGTGATATCACTAACAGCATCCCAGGGGTCAGAGAGGAGTTTGGAGTACAGTAACCCACCTCGGATACTTTTTCTACACCTAAGTCCTATGATGAAAGGTAATGGAAAATTAAAACCTAATATAGACAGAATAGCAAACATTATTGGCCCTCAGGTATAAAGATTTGAAGAAGGCAAGGAACCAAGAGTATTCAAGGTACTTACTGAGGATCAAAGGAATAAGAAATGAGGTAATGAAAGAAGTTACAAATGAGAACCATGATCATGTGGCCATCTGCAGATCTAAGGACTGTGAAGCTCCAGCTTTGCTTTGATAAATTTATTTGCATATAAAATAAGCAATTATTTCTTTCCTTTTCCTTATACTATTATCCTACTATTCAATACACAGAGTTAATAGTAGTTAAGTTTACATCTCAGTATCTAAGTCATCAGATCCCAAGAACAGAGTGGGATTGAGCTAGAAGAATGAGCACCAGTAAGCGGACGAGATGGCTTGTGAGGCTCTGTGCCTACTGTCTGGGGCACAGGCTCAGCATGATTCAGCTGTATAGGAGATAATGCATTGCAGGAAATTCAAATATGATTTTTCAATTACTTAATTTCAAAGTTTATTATTATAAAAAAAATAAAGCTGTATGAATGCCAGATGGACAAGTGCAGTCTGCACTATGTTCCGCTCCATCAACCAAGCTGGTAACTGTGTTTCCTCAAATCACCTTCCCTTTATGACACAAGGCTAGAATTGAACTAGAGAAGCTTGCATGAGACACAGAGGTCACTATTTTCTAAACTGTGGTCAGAGACAGTGAAAAATAGGTATAGACCATCCAATAGTCAGTACCTGCTGCCAGATATTTTAGGCCACTTAAAACTTTCAGCACAAATCAAGCACCCATCTACTGCTATCCAGAGTGGTCCCAGGTGGGACAAGCAGACGAGTCATATGCAACCAGACCAAACCACAGACCCATTGAATTGTGAGCAAATAAGATTGATCTTTGTTTTAATGTTGAAACCACTAATTTTTTTTGGGGGGGGTGGTTGTTATGTTGCAATAAATAATATGCTTGGAATTAATAGTGGTAGATGTTAGTTTAAGTAGAAAAAGTCAATATTTAAATTGATGTTTTAAATATTTTGCTTCTAAGATTGTGACAAAAATAACTAGATTTATTAATGGGCACAATAAACCTCCAAGGATATTCTCCCCACCAGTTTCATGAAGGCTTGCATTGGACAGTATTATGAGTGGTATATGTGTGTGTGTGTGTGTGTGTGTGTGTGTGTGTGTGTGGTTTGTCTTTAACACATATCACAAACACTAGCATACATCACGAAGTCAATGAATGTGTTGAATAGAATTAGAATTGAATAGCATTGATTGCATAACCCATTCCAAGCTCCATGGGACAGTAGCATCTTTGAATTCGGGTTATTTCTTCATGTATCATTTCTTTGTCAACTGTTGAATTAGTAGTAAATATACCATAGTGATGAAAAAAGTGTACTACAGAGCCGGATTATTTGGTTTAACTCTCAGTTCATCCAAAGTGATATCACCTTGGACCAGTTTCTCGGATTTTTTTATCCCATTTCTTCTTCTACAGAATTAGGGTAATGATTTACCCATCCCTAAAGCTATTGTGAGGATTGAGTGGTTTAGACCCCAAAAGTACTTAGAATAGTGCCTGGCATGCAGCAAGTGTTTGATAACTATATGTTTTAAATTTTATAACAATCTTCAGTCTCAATTTCTTCATCTATAAAAATGACAATCATTACCCCAGTCTCATAGGGCTGTGAAAATTACTGAAAAAATTTATGTAAAAGATCTCAACACAAGGTGTGGGGCACAAATCTTTAATCATTGCTTACCCCCCCCCCCCACTTCCCTCTTTCTCCATTTCTTTTCTCCATCACACGTTAAGGGTTTCTTGGCATCACAACCAAGGGAAGCCCATTCTTACTGAAGTTATATGAGGATCAAATGAAATTATAAAGGCCTACCAATACTAATTCCTCTTCTTTTTCTTTCCTTTTCCAAGGGGACTTGAGACTTAAACAGAGTTAGATGTTTCTAAAGAGATAGTTGGTCTCTTTCCTAAGCATCCATGCTCAGAGCAAACCTCACTACTTTGGTCTCTCTGTACTTCCGTTTACAATCTGCAAATTGGGAGCTCTAATAGACCCATGACCTAGACTTCATGCTGGGTGAAGGTGGTTGGAAGACCATCGTGAAAGAAGAGACACAAAAGGAAAAAGGCAAAGCTAAGCTCATCATGTTGCTCCTGAGTCGCCCCATTAAATACCTGGGGTTAAAATACAAAGGAAGCTTGAGTTAGCATACGACCAGCACATGTTCAATGTTTAATGAATATATCTCCTTTGAACTGATAAATTAATGAGTAGAGTTGAAGAGAGACCTTGTATATAAGAAACAGTGTTGATTGGAGTTCTGAAAATTTAAAATCAACAAGTTAAACATTTTAAAAACTTGCTTTTAAACAAAGTTAAGTTCTGGAGCCTACACCTAGTCCAATTTAAAAAAAAATGATTGCAATTGAAAAAAAAATAACAAAACAAAGAACTTTAATTTTGTTTTTAGATTATCTGGTTGCAACTTGACCATAATGGAAAAATAAACAATGACTGTCAGTCTTGGTAAGGTGTAAATGCTAAATAAATAGAGCAATTTGAATGGGATTACACTACGTAAATAGTATTGATTTTTTTTGTTTGTATTAGAGTAAATCACCATTAGAAAATAGCTTTCCAAATCAATGGCTCTAATTTAAAACCTAATTATTTTAATTATTCCCCAAAGCAATCACATTATATTCTACTTATATACACCAGGAAAATATGCTGAGCCTATGTCCATACATGTTGTGCTAGAATCCCATATACAGACTTTGTAGCTCATCACTTTCTGCTGTGTGGACCCAACTCGAGGCAGACCATCTTCTCACAAAAGCAACCCTGTGCACCCTCCTCTAGTTTTCTTACAGAGCAACTGCTATCACAAGCACAGGATGGCCCCACATCTGCATTTGCAGCATCCTTTATTTTATGTGAGTTAATTCCTGGTTCATATCCAGGTGATACCATGTTTTAGTCAGCTATTTTGCGACTGTGACTGAGTGATCTGACCAGTACAACTGTAAAAGAGGAAAGGTTTATTTGAGGGCTCACAGTTTCAAAGGTCTTAGTCCATAGAAGGCTGGCTCCATTCCTCTGGACTTGACTTAAGGCTGGAGAGTGTGGCAGAGGGAAGCAGCTGGCATCCTCAGGTAGCAGAGAAAGAGAGTCTCCGCTCTCCATATACAAAATATATACTCCAAAGCCACCGCCTCAATTCCCACCTCCTCCAGCCACACCCACCACTTTAGTTACCACTCAGTTAATTCCTATTAGGGGATTAAGTCACTGATTGGGTGAAAACTTTTCCAGCCCAATCATTTCTTCTCTGAACCTTCTTGCATTGTCTCACGAGGTGAGCTTTTGGGGAATACCTCACATCCAAACCATAACATACCATGTGAAATAAATGGGACAGAAAAGCTTTCCCTGTGTTTTGGGAGAGGTTCCATCTTGAGTTCAGTGCAGTTTGAGAAGATGAACAGGACAACAGAAAGCAACTCCTATGCAGAGCAAGGAGAGCACTTTTTGCACATATATTTTAGAGCAGGGTCAGGACAGGATATCTTGTATGTTTATTCATCACTCAACTCCAAGGACTTATGTCAACCCTGAAAAGAAAAATGCTGCCTCAGTTTATCACTGAGACACAGGGACACAACACCACTTTGAGGTACTTAGCAGAGGTGAAGCAGGGTAATGACAGACATCCAAGAGCTCCCACCCCAAGGGAGTAGGAGCTCCCAAAAGCTCTATTTGGGCCACTTGCATGCAGCATCAAGAAAGGCAATGGCTTCTGTAGACACATCAGTGTCCTGCACTCTGCTGTGGCAGGATGAAGTTAGATCCATTGCTTTCTTCCCAGCAAGTACCAACAAGAAGGAACCAGAACAGAGAAGTGAGAAAGGAAGAACTTGGGAACTCACAGGACATGAAACTCTGATCCTCAAAATAATTCAGAGTAGGGTGGAAGTGAACCAGAGAAATGGTCATTACCATACCTTCAGCCTCGTTTTTTTGCAGATCAAATAAAGAATCCTGAGGAATGCATAAGCAGGTGAAAGAGCAAGTGTCCTAGAGAAGACCAAAGGAAGATTCCCCCCTTACTACTTTAAGGTTGCTGGGAGAAGGGGGCTGGGAATTTTAAGCAAATCTAGGGAAGACAGTGGGTGAGAGTCACAAGGAAATTCTAAACAGTTACGGCTCAGGAAGCATTTCTACTCATCAGAACTGACCCATGAGAAGACTAGCTACCTTGGGTGACCTGAGCTCAATCTTGGTGGAAGTTCATAAGTGAGGAGACTGGATCCCATCAACAGTGCTGAGGTGATCCTTGGGCCAGGTGGAGGACCAGCTGCCATATGGAACCAAAGAGGCTAACTCGGAGTGAGTCCAGAGAAGAGAAATGGGACTAGCAGATTGAAGTTACAAAGAAGCAGATTTTTACTCACTAGAAAGAGCTTATTACCAACAAAGCCAGTGGCCACATGAGTTGGTGAAATAGTTTTTCACAACTATGCATGTTCAAGCAGAATTTAGTTGACTACATCACAAGGTTGCCTTTCTCTGGATAAAATTAGAAAAATACCTTTGTGTGTGTGTGTGTGTGTGTGTGTGTGTGTGTGTATGTGTATGCACATGCACATATTTAAGTATTTTTTTAACAGCTAAGCCCTCTCATCAAATAACCTGATGCAAATGTTTATAGCAGCTCAATTCCCAATAGCCAAACTATGGAACCAACCGAGATGCCATTCAACAGATAAATGGATCAAGTGAATGTGGTATATATACACAATTGAATATTACTCAGGCTTAAAGAAGAATGAAATTACGGCATTTGTAGTTACATGAATGGAACTAGAAAATATCATGCTTAGTGGAATAAGCCAGTCCCTAAAAACCAAAGGCCAAATGTTTTCTCTGATAAGTAGACGCTGATCTATAGTGGGGAGTGGGTAGGGAAGAATGAAGGAACGTTGGATTTTGCAGAGGGGGGTGAAAGGGAAGAGAGGGGTGACGAGATGGGAAGGATGGTAGAATGAGACAGACGTTATTACCCTGTATAGGTGTATGATTACACTACTGGTGTGACTCAGCACTTGTACAGTCAGAGGAATGAGGAGTTGTGCCCCATCTGTATACAGTGTGTCAAAATGCATCCTATGGTCATGTATGATCAATTAGAACAAAACAAAAATTTTTAAAAATAACCTGATGCATAGCATGTCAGTGTGATGATGATGATGATGTAGATATTATTAACAATTACAGGAAAAACTTACCTAGCACTTACAATATGCCACCGGCTGTTCTAAGCACATTAAATGTGTGGTCATGAATTTTGCACAAACAGATTCGATCAACCAGGGATCAACAGTATTCAACAAATAAAATTCTGGATATGTGCGTTTTTGTCAGTAGAGCCACTATTTACATAAACTTTATGTTGTTTTAAGCATTATAAGTAAATAAAGATGATTTAATAAAGTACATGGGAGAACATTAAGTTACATGAAAGTACTACAAGTACAAGAGACTTGAGCACCTGCGGATTTCAATACTTCAAATGCTGAGGGACACTGTACTAACTCATTTAATTCTCACACAGCCTTATAAGTACTGTCATTATTCCCATCGTAGAGAGGAGAAACTGGGATGCAAGGAGGTTAATTAACTGGTCCTAGCTCACATAGCGAATAACCAGGATCATACCCAGCAATCATAGGTCTGTTACCCCTGTTTTGAATTTCCATGCCATATTAGCAAAATTGGGATGGGGGAACTCAGAGACTCACTTATTTCACCTTGACAACTTTGAGGCACCAACAACCTGCTTAGGTATCTCCAAAAAATCTAGCTCACCTTGGAGCACAATTTGGAAAACACTGAAGTAAAAGAAATGCAAGCTCCTTTCTGACTCTGATTGATGTATGGAGACATTCGCAGACACAAAGCTCAGAGACTTGGGCTCTGCTGAGCCAAATGAATGTGTTCTGTTCACCTGGATGGCGTGCTTGAGCAGGAGCAGTGTCTTAGCAGAGAGGAAGCTGTGACCCTGGCCACAAAGAACCCGCTGCCTCTGGCCTCCCTTCCTCATGGCTTTATAATCAGTAGAGACCTGTCTCCCAGAAACATCTCCCTTCATCTTCTGGATAGTAAGTTACCCTCCAAGGAACTCATTAGTAAAAACGATGGAGTGAGGAAGGAACGGAGGAAGGAAGGATGGCACAAAGACAGACACAAAGACAAGCACTCGGGAAACCAAGGAGATGACGTGATGCTCGCTCCGAATGCTGCATGCCGGCTCTCTCGGTGGGTGGAGAGAGCAGACCTCGCTTACGTAATGCCCGAACTAGAATAGTTCCCTCCTCCTTTCTTTTCTGTCATTAGCAGAACTGAGAAGTTGCATGAGCCAAGGATCTTAAAAAGAATCCAAACTTTATTCCAAAACCACCATATGCTAGGCGTGAAACCAAACTCTCTAGCATATGTGCCCCATAGCAACTGAACTCGAACAATGACACAGAATCATCCAGCAAGAGCGTGGGGGAGCGCGGCCCTCGGGACTCCCCAGAGCCGTTCCGAGCGCTCTGAATCCTGCCAGCTTGCCGTGGTCATCTTCAGGGCCCTTCTCAGTGTGTAGACCCTGGGGCTGAAAGGCTTTCAACTCTCTAGGAACCTTTTATAAATTCATAAAATGCAACCCCTTTACCAACATTAAACAACAATTAGAGAGAAAAGCAGGGTATGAGCGATGGACGGCGGATTTTTCAGACACCATCAAACAGTTTCATCTTTTAGATGAGGATCTTAAGATCTCAAAGAAACAAACTCAGGACTAGAACAGGCCTTTCTGTTCTCTAAACCAGGATTCTTCTCATTACTCTACATTATATACAAGTCCCCCCAGAACACTGCAAGTCTGATTTTCTTTAATACTTCCTTTCCTTATGGGCTCACAAAAAATGCATTCACTGTTGCTGACTAGTTCTGTGAACCATCTAGTCTGAAAACAAGACAATATCAATATGAGGTCTATTGGTCAGAGGTAAATATCATCAAAAAGCGTCTATAATCATTCTTCATTGTTTATGTTACTAATTTTGCTGAAGGTCTAAGCCCCTTTCTCAAGATGCCTAGGTAGTTCCTTCTTCTACCTATACCAGGGTAGTATAATTGGGGACTGATGCTTGGATGCTTGGTTCTATTCAGTAAGCAGTTCCAGACAGAGCAGATTGTTCTCCCCCTGCCTGGGACCATGAGATATTTAGCTCCTGCCTCACATTCTCATGCTCTATCCTGTGTCTCCATATCTAGGAGTATATCTCCAAATGCTGCCATAAATATTTCAATTCATCATGGAAGAGATTCTGCTTAGACATTGGCTTAAACTGCACCTCCATTAAGATGTCCAATTCTCTTTCCAAAATAGCCAGAGCAACTATAAAGCGATTGCTGCTTTTATAAGATAAATGATGAGTAGTATTGGATTCTAACCCATAGAATCACACAAATACTTGTGATTTCTACTGATAGGATAAAATCAAATAAAGTAAATATATAAATGGGGAAGAAGAGTGAGTAAAATTCCAGTTGTTGAATGTAGAAAGGAAGGGAAACTTCAGATCTCCAGTAGAAAAAAAACAAAAAGAATAAAAGAAGGACATGCGGTCAATGAATTGGAGTTTGAGAGTTCGAGGAGAAACAGAATTTATATCATCTCTAAGTATTTCACCCAATGTATTTCTCAACAAAGTCAAAGATAGTGACTCTAATGGAGAAACTCAGCAGAGACCAGCTTAACTATGCATCCAAGGTCAGCATCACGAATAATAAGATACCCCAATAAGGTGACCCGCTTGGTTTGGTGTACTGAGAAGGAGACCAAATGACCTTTTCTTGGCAAAAACACGTGCGTCATTCCAATAAGAAAACATTGCTCAAAACCAAATCTGGGGACATTATACAAAATAAGTGATCATTACCCATTAGAAGTGTCAAGGTCATGAGAGACGAAGAGGAACTACCATAGACTGCAGGTGATTAAGGAGAAATAAGAACTAAAAACAGTGCAGGATCTTGAATTGGATCTTAGAAGAGAACATAGTGAGAAAAGTTGGTTAATTTTGATAAAAATCTCTAATTTAGCTAATAATCTTATGCCAATATTAGTTTCCTGGTTTTGATAATTGCGCCATGGTGCTGAAAGATGCTAATATTGTTCACATTAAAGGAGTGAAGGAAGGGATTTAGAGGAATGACTGACACTATTTTTGCAGTTTTTCTCTGTGTCTAAAATTAGTTTAAAATAAAATATTAATTAAAAATAAAAACATGACTTTGGCCTGCATTCTGCTGTTGTGCTTTGTGTTTATCTTCCAGAAGGGTGGCTGTTCCTGGCCATGGCATTAAAAAATAACCACCAAATTCAACTTTGATTCCTTGGCAAATTCATAACACAAACAACAGCAAAGAATGTCAAAAAGAGTCAGTCAAGTTGTTCACCTGAACAACTATTAAGAGATGTCAGAGAGGAAAATGAAACAAGCAGCAAACCTTATTCTTTGTCTCCCTAAGCTCAGTCCCCTGGTCACTATAATGGTGATAGCAGACGTGTCTTAGTAAGAAGACAAAGAATTTACTCTTGATAAATTAGTTGTGGTTTGGAATGTTAATGTCCTCCATTAACATTTATTTCCTTTATAAAATAAATATACTGTCATTTGAATTGCTCATCCCCTGAACCCATGTGTTTTATATGCCTTAACTTTTCTAGTAACAATCTTTCCTAACAATGATATTTTCCAGGAATATAATCCTTGTGGTTGGCGAGAGTTATCATTTCCAGAAGGAAGGAGTAGCATGTGGAAATGGACTATTTCTATGATAAATTACATTTCGGACCTTTTCTCATAAGGAAGCTTTATGTGAACATGGGAATAGATCTGCTATTTCTTAGAAAGGGGTCCCAGAATGCCCCATAAGGACAGACAACCTGATGATGACTACTGCTCATTGACAGCCTACTGGATCCCTGGGACACACTTGACTTTCGACCTCTGTGTCACAGTTACTATCATCTTAGACTTCAAAATACCTATTATTTTAAAAAAATTAGATTCGATTTTCAAACACATATAGTAGGTAATAGGAACCAAGAGTGAAACCCAGGTATATGTCCCCAAGCTCCAAGATATCAAGAGTCTAACATCTTTAGAGATAAGATCAAGATCATCTGGTCATGGGATGCCTTAAAAATTATAGAGAGCTGCTTTAGGATTTTTTTTTTTTTTTGATGATGTTGTTTGTCTTAACTGGGTCAGAATGATCTGAGAACTTGCTGTGCTCAGCTGGTATCTGAATGAACAGTCCTGCTGCCTGTCCAAGGAATCCCAAGGGATCAAGAAGAAAAATTAAATCAGCCTTCTATGGGCGGATACAGTTCCCTTTCGGAGGTGGTGACATTTAAGCATCAGTTTGAGCGATGAGTTAAACTGACAGACAAGTGTTTTCCTGGCAGAGAAAACAACATGTACAAAGGTACAGAGGCATGAACTTGGAAAAGTTGCAAACAGTAAGTATGGATAGAGCAAAGGGACACTTCACATTTAAAGTGACAATATGCACAGAAGAAGCACAAAGGAGATGGATCATAATTTACACCTTCATAGTGCATGCAATCTAACCAGGGAGCCTGCCACCCACAAAAGCTGATGAGCTATAAAATGAACAGAGCCCATCTCTTGATACACTGTAAAATGCTGTTGGAACAATTACCTCCTCCTCTACCTTCTTCACTTGTTTCTACTTCTGCAACTCACTTTAAAAAATATGTGGGAAAAAAGTTTTCTGATTCTCTATGATGTTGAAAACACAATGAAAAACTTCATAGTTTTAAGAGAATGTAGCATATGAAACACTTATTCCTGCCAGTCAAGTCCCATAGTAAAAATGTTTGACTTGGGTGAACAGATTTGTCATTTTTATTTATTCATGATGCATAACTGGGGACCCTTGCCCACATGCTATGCCTCCTTTAGCAATGACAGAAAAACACCAAGCAGTGGGAAATAGGACTATCTATTAACTACTGTAGCTTGGGCACTGAGCATAGTAATGGTGAGCATCTCTGGAATGTTCTCTGGGTCAGGTTCAGAGCTTACTGTGTCATGATGAACTTCTCATTACTCTTCACATCAACAAGAATGTTCCAGGGTATTTATCCTCAGTTTAGAAGACACTGAATCAAAGAAGGGCCAAGTGACTTGGCCAAGAACACTGGTGAGTTAGGAGCAGAACCAAGAATCTGTCCCCACTGCATAAGTCTCCTGGAGTTCATTTAAAAGCTCAGCTCTGTATCAGTGATTATCCTGGGCAGAGGTGTGTGTGACCCTGGATGTCCCTGACTTCATCAATCATGGGCAAAATTGAGGATCACTAGATCACTATCATAGATGTGATGTACTGTAGTCTCCATTCAGTTTTGTTACAAAGACTCAATTTGATCAGTTCTGAGCATCCATGGGTAATTTGAGCTGAGAGAAAGAGAGAGAGAGAGAGAGAGAGAGAGAGAGAGAGAGAGAGAGAGAGAGAGAGAGAGAGAGAGAGAGAGAGAGAGAACTTGGTCCTCACGGCACATCTCACCAATGTGCACAACTTGCGAAAATCTGTCTGGTGGCGCACACCCTCCTGGACTCAGGCATTTCCATGCATTGGGAAAGAAAGCTGAAGCTCATGCTCCATAAGTGCCTCAGAGATGCACTATGGAGGCAAACCAAACGTAGGTCAAGAGAAACAACTGAAGTGATGTTCCTCAATTCCGCTTGTCATCCCCTGAGCGTCTACCTGCACCCCTGCAGCATACTGAAGATGATAAGACTCTGAGTAACTTGTCCAAGATGCAGAATGGGCCCGAGCAGATGCTCTACAGCCTCCCATTTCCTCATCAGTTGTTCTGATGGCTGAGCTGGGCTGCCCTTCGGGTCATGCTTGCAGCCCCATGGGAGAGATGAGATGGCTGCTATAAAAGTTTCCTCGTGCCTGGGCCTCGGGTGTTACTCCCACCATGGCCTGTAGTAAGAATGCAATCTCTCCTCCAAAAGGTCAGGGGAGTTGAAGGAGATGAGGTATGCCTTAAGGCACACATCATGGAACAAGTTCAGGACCAGGCAGGTTCACACTGATGCTTAGATTCCAGTAGATGCAAATATCCCTCTTTGTGTTCTACTTGGAGAAAGGAGAAAATAGAGTGGGGATAGAAATATAAAGTGGGAGAAGAGGAGAGGCGATGGGGAAATAGCAAGAGAAATGGAAAGAGAAGAATTGACTGCATTGGCTAGAAGATCCTGACCAGCTACAGTCTCTGGAGGCCCCTCCTTATTCATTCCGCCCTTCTCTCCTCCCTGGAGTGAATCTAAAACCAGGTCCCTGAGGAGTCCAGTGGGCCATCTTCCTAGATAGTTGCACTAGACAGCTTGATAAAGCCTGGCTGAGATGATGGTTTAGCAGAAATCGGGACCATGCAAGATTATAGTTTGACCACATACAGTTTTCAAAAAAGACTGGACAACAGCTAGAGTTACTTGAAAATAGGCTATGCAGAATCACTGGGTGGGCATTTTGCATACAGCAGAGTGAAATGTTACATTAGTCAGAGGTCTCAGCTTCAAAAAGCAGAACCTGACTTGGGAATTAAAGTAGAAAATGAATTTATTACATACCCATTGAGAAGACTGAGGAATTGTCAAGAGGCTGGATAAACAGTTTGAAAATGGATGGGAGCAAAAGACAGCAGATATCATCACTGCCTGAGAAGTTTGGTGCTCATTGTGTGCCTCGGTGAGGACCTGCTGTCCCCACTACTAGGGAGAGTGAGGCGGGAGAATCACTTGAGCCCAGAAGCTGGAGGCCAATCTGAGCAATGTAGGAAGATCCTGCCCCCCCAAAACAAACAAACAAACAAACAAACAAACAAAAAGTCTGATGAGTAAGTTCCTGCACCCCTGGGAGCCATGTGGACTTATCCAGTGAGATTCTGAGGTCAGTGAAGGTAGAATATCCTGTGCTGACAGTTTCCAGCAACATCTCCATTGACTCAAGGTTGAATAAAAAATGGCAGCTATCACTGGTATAGGTTTATCCTCTGAAGCATGGGTTACAAAACTCTAGAGGTGGAGTTTGAAGTCCTGAATTCCAAAAGCATCCCAGTCACTAACAAACTGACTTGAGAATCATTCACCCTTCCACCAATATAAGTTCTACATTTACCTGGTGGAGCTAGTAACTTCCACCCTGTTGCTGAACAGGGCTGCATCAGAAGCAACCAGGAAAGGGTATATAAATGGCAGTAGGACTCAGTGTCACATGCCTGTAATCTCAGCAGCTCTGGAGGCTGAGGCAGGGGGATTGTGTGTTCAAAACCAGCCTCAGCAATGGCGAGGGGCTAAGCAACTCAGTAAAACCCTGTCTCTAAATAAAATACAAAATACAGCTGGGAATGTTGCTCAGCGGTCAAGTGCCCCTGAGTTCTATATCTGATACCCGCCCCCCCCCAAAAAAAAAACTTACAAAATGCTAAGAACGCTCTTCGTGACCATCAATGTTCAATTATTACTGGAAGAGGATGCTGCACATGTAAGAGGCGACCTCCAGAGACACATCACAAAGGTCAAACACTGGCTGCACCTCTTATCACCTTGGTGGCATTGAAAAGCCTGGATGACCCTCTGAGTCTCAGGTTCCTCCTTATTCCTGGGGAATAAGGTTATCAATCTCAAAGAACTACTGCAAGAACCAGAGGAGAGATCATATGCACTGCTGAGTGCCTGAAACTCAAAAAATGGTGGCTAGAAATAATCACAATAAGCAATAATAATAGTCATTATTAAAGTAGTAATCACAGATTTCACAACTCTTACTCTGACTTAGCAAACCATACTAACTTTCTAATCACCCACAACAATTTATCATGGATGATTCATCCTCTTGGATTATGCTTTGGAACTGAGAATCAACATTTTATTTACATTTCATAGCTGCTGTTGTAACTCACATGTTCTCTCCAGAGGTCTACTTGAAGTAACTCACTGTAATACCAGCCAAGAAAGCTGAAAAATCCTTCCAGAATCCCTGCCTTTCTAAATGCCAGTCCAGCAAGGAAGGGGTTACTGGGAATTCTGAGCACTTGCTTAAGCACAAGGCAACCGACCTTGTCAGGAGGCCTCAGGCTTTTGCAGCCCTTCTGTTTGTCTCTGCACGCAGCCCTTAGTGGAAAAGTACTGCCCAGACTCTGAATTATTAATCTCATCATGACATTCAATACCCACTAGATGAAAAGAACAAGT
This sequence comes from Sciurus vulgaris, assembly GCF_902686455.1. Lineage (NCBI taxonomy): Eukaryota > Metazoa > Chordata > Mammalia > Rodentia > Sciuridae > Sciurus > Sciurus vulgaris. The sequence continues at coordinate 136,660,126 of NC_136469.1, forward strand.
GAGACCCACAATGAGGATCTAAGGGAAAACCAGGAGTCAGCAAGCAGTACATTTTGACCATAATCAGGGTTTTCCTGCTCCCCTCTGGGGTGGGGGGCAACCTCCCTCATCCTGAGTGCCCTCACCCATGCAGGCATCAGGTGAAACCACCGCTGCTTCCTTTTGGGGGCCGGGAAGAAAAGACATCAAATGACCCCAATCATCAGTCAGTGATGTCACACCAACTTTAAATCGGCTTGTGCTTTGAGTTCCTGAGAACTGGAGCACAAGAAGGAGGTCAAGGTCTTTACATTTTCAAGGACCAGGCACTGAATCTGGCAAAATCCAACTATGCTGGAGGATAGAAAATTATTGACACATGGAAAATTCCAGTAGTAAAAGGTCCACGGGAAATACATTTGTCATATTCCACATTATTTGGCAAGGCTTTGAACCAAGTTCTTAGTAAGGCTAACCTCTGAAAGAATGGATTTATTTTTATGTCAGAAACAGAAAATGACAGGACAGAAAGATCATGGCTCAAGAGATTCAAGTTCTGTAGCTTGGAGCTTTTTACTCCAAAGCACTTGCTCAATGCTGGTATGCTAAGGGTGGACAAGCATGGCCACCAGGGAAACCCACTGCCGTTTATGCAGTGCCTGGTATCTGCCAGGTACTTGCCAAGTGTTTATTCTTCATATCTAATTTACCTGCACAATAACCAAAGGATATGTAGTTTATGCCCCTTTTTACTTTTGAGGAAATTGATATTTAATAAGATATGCATTGACCAAGGTCACTGGAGTTGAAACTCAATCCCAGATTTATCTGGATTTAAAGCCCTTAAGAAACATATAATTTAGCAGAAGGACCCACAGAGATAACAGCTAATGCCAAAGCTGCAGACATTAGCAAGCAGAATTAAATCCATAATACAGTATCTGTTGTAGGATAACAAATGGCCTGATTTTGTTCAAGACTCAGGGGTGTCTCAGGATACAAAAATCCTAATGCCGAAACCATAGCAGGCTGGGACAAATGGGGACAGGTAGCCACCACAGAAGCAAGGGGGCGTCAACTACTGAAGGACAGTTTGTGTGATGGAGAGGAGTTTGACCTTCACCCTCTGAGGAACAAGACAACTGATTTGGACAGAGGACTAGTCTGGGAAGGAGAGAATCGTGGAAGAAGCTGGCTGTTGTCTGAATAGTGAATCAGAGTCTGAAAATGCCGGCCAGGAGGCTCTAAAAGAAGGGAGACCAGGAGAGCAGACACACAGGCAGGGAAAGCAAAACGAATTTTATGTTTCCTTTTAACTCTGAGACGTGCTTTTACTATTGAAATCTAATCAGTGAGAAGTCTATATTACATATTGACCAAATCGACTAGATTACTTCCGGGCGATTCAGTATCTACCTATTACAGGTTGGATTATCCCTGCCCCCTCCCAAACAATGCTGGGTATGTTGACGCCCTACCCCTACTACCTCAAAATATGACCTTACTTGCAAAATAGGTTTGTCGCAGATGCAGTTAGATACGATGAGGTCAGCAAGTGCAGTGGTGAGCACCTGCAATGCCAGAGACTCAGGAGGCTGAGGCAGGATGCTCATGAATTCAAGGCCAGCAGCCTCAGCAATTTGGCGAGGCTCTAAGCAACTGAACGAGATCCTGTCTCAAAGTATAAAAAGGGCCGAGGATGTGGCTCAGTGGTTAAGTGCCCCTGGGTTCAATTTCCAGTACCAAATAAATAAATAAATAAGGTCAACTTGGCAGAGTGGCCCTTAATCTGATATGACTAGTGTCCTGCTAAGAAGACAGCCATGTAGAAGTGGAGACCTGGGGAGAGCTCTGTGTGACCACCAAGGGTGGATGGAGCCTGGTCAAAGAAAACCAAAGATCACCTGCAACTCAGAGGGTGGAGGAGGCAAGGAGGGGTCCTCCCAGGCTTCAGAGGGAGCACACCTTGACAGAGGACTTACAGTATCAAGAACTATGAGCTTATAAATTTCTGTTGAGACATCCATTTTATAAGTGTTTGTTATAGCAGCCTCAAGGGAGCTAATACACTAGTCAATCAATATCCAAACTTGTTTTTTCCAAAATGAGAGACCAGATAGAGACTAGACATGATATAAATACTCTGCTGAGAGATTCTGGCAGGCAGGCACTAAGCTGGGCACTTTCCAGTGAACCATCTCAACAGACGCCTATCAATCCAGGTGACAGATGAGAAGCTGGGATGCAGAGGTTGCAGCTTGCCCACAGGATCCCAGCTAGAAAGTGGCAGAGTCTGGCTTGCACTCATGTGTCTCTGCCTTCAAAGACAGATTCTTAGTTTCTCCTCCTTTGAATTTCCTAAAAGGAATGGCAAGAAAGCCAAGGCAGAAAGCCAGAACAAACCGGAAAAGCTGGCAGAACTCTAAGCTAAGTACAAACATGGGAAAACACAGCCTCGAGGTGCCCAGGGAGGGAGGGGTGGAAGAGGCCATGCGGAAGAAGGGCCTCTTGCTCTGCAGCTCTGAGTCACCAAAATGTGATTCTCATTCTTATCAGCACGACTTGCTTCCCATCGTCCCCAGGGGCTCTGCAAGCCAAGGGGAGGCAGACACAAAGCGTGCTCAGAGAGACTTGGGAGGGAGCAAGTCTTTTCAGAAGCCCTTGGGGCCTTACAGGGAAGACACTTTGCTAAAGTTAATTACTTTCTGGATGAACATCTGATTACAAATATCATTTGCAAGCTCCACCTGCCGCGGATGTCTCCTGTTTTTCAAGTGGATGTTCAAAGAATGTTAAAATCCTAATATATATCTTCATCTCCCATAGAAAACAGAACAGTGATTATTTTGGGCCTCGGGAAGTTGGGATCCAGTCACAGAATTCATCATCACCCTTATGCAGTCTAGGAGAACAGGGAACAGATCAGATGAGAATTCTTTAAGGAACACATCCCGCCTGCAAAATCAGCCTGAGTCACTGCGGCAAGGAGAGGCTGCGTTTAAATCAGAAATCATTTTTAAAATGTTGACCAATGACCCCTTACTCTGACAGGGAGGCTGCTGTGTTTGGTAAGGAGCCAATACGCTTTTGTCTGTGTGCAGAAGATGCATTTGGAGCACAATTCACCACCCAGAGGAAAGACACAGGGTCGGCAGCCCGGAACAAGTTCCCCCTCTCCTGTGTGGCTCGGTGGGTGCCCTTCCATCCTGGTCTCAGTTCCTCATCTAGCAGCGGAAGTTCTTTGTTCTGATGGGATTCTGTCACCTGTCCCTCCCTCCCTCATCTCTTGTCCTCTCTTTTCAACCTTATACTTCCCATCACCAGCGTGAAATTTGAGGGGTTGGTAGGCGGGTTTGGATAAGCACACAGGAGTGGTCCACACAGTGCTGTGCAGAAACCTCTGGGGGGGGGGGGAGACGGGAGGGGCTGAAACTTGGATACATAAAGTTCATTGATCCCTGCGCTTCACAGAGCACACACTGCAAGCCTCAATGAAGTGCTAGACACTGGGAGTCAGGGGATAGAACTTCATTCCTGGCCACTCAGAACCCACAATCCTGGTAAGGAGAGAGAAATGGTCCGCTCTAAGTGAACGTTACACACAAGGAAACACTCACAGAGAGAAGGAAGCAGGTGCCAGAGGCTTTGTCCAGTCAGGGAAAGCTCTTGTAACAGGGGTTCATGCGATGCTTTGACTATACCCCTTGTCGCTTTGAAACTTACATGGTTTTTACTTTTCCCAACCTTTTCCCTGACATTTTTTTCCCTACCTTCTCCTCCCTGATCTCCTTTTCCCTGATCTTCTCCTTCCTGATCTCGCCTCTCGAATCTTATTCTCTCTGAATCACCTCTGAAAGCCCCCTGTTCCCCATGATGGGCAGAATCACAGCCTCTGGGACAGGAGTCCCCTGTGTTTCTTCTTTGCTATTAAAGCAATAAACCTTCTTTTCCCTTTTTCTCAAAACCGGGTCCTCGGTATTGGATTGGCATCGGGGACAAGGACGGAGCTTTCGGCAACACTCTCAGGTCCCAGAGAAGGCAGATGCGGGGAAACGGTGGGAAAGAGAATATTCTAGAAAGAAGAAGCCCAGTACGCAGCCAGAAGTTGAAGCGATTGCTTCCTGCAGTTCAAAGCCCGAGGGCCTGTGACCTACGCAGTGAAGGGCCTCGTTAGGGCAGACGGTGGGCTCATGGGTCGCGGTCTGCGTGCTGAGCTGAGAGAGATCATCGCCTCCTCTCTGGGCTCACATATCTGGCAGCGAGTCCACAGCTGTCACACCTCTTGCATGAAGTGCACGCTTGAAAGACTGATGGGAATCATTCTGTGAAGCTCCAGAAAGCTGGAACCAAAGTGCAGAAATTACTGAAAAGCATGAACTTTTAATAGTCCGTGCTGTTAAACTGGAAGAAGATTCACGGACAACAGTTAAGTGCCCATTAATGACTGGGTGACATAGATTATTTTTTTTTTTTTGGACAAACTAAACTTTAAAGTCACCTTAGACCAGTGAGGCCTGATGCCTCAGTGAGGCCCTCTTCTCATGGCGGAAATCAATTAAGCCATCTACTAAAAAACACGTGGGACCAGCCTGCTGTGCTAGGCAGAGTTTTCTACCAACAATCATGTTGTTTATAAATTACTCCAGTTACTCCACCATGAACCCCCTCTTTTCCAAACATTCGATTCCAGAACTCAAATTTATCAAGTAATAATTGTTCCTATTTGAGTTGTAAAAGCCAAACATCAGCGCTATGATTTAACTAGATATTTTCAAATATAGAAAATAGCTTGAAGTCTACCATCTGGGGACTCAAGATTGGAAATGTCTAGAGAAAATCATCTCCAAGGTCCCTTCTAGGCATTGTTACTCCAGGGAATAAGAGTGACAAAAAAGGGAGAAGTTGGTTGGAGTCTGGCAACATTTTGAAGGCCTGCTCTAAGGAGAGAAAGCAAAAGTGAACATATTCCTCAGTGCAGAGGGAGCAACGCCAAGAGGGCAGACATCCAGGCCAGCCAGGGGCAGGGAGCATGGGATGCAGGACCCGCAGGTCTGGCTTAGAATCAGGGCTGACTAGTCATAGACTTTGAGTAGGACAAGGAGCTTGTCACTCTGAGACTCCTGTCTTCTGCAGATGTGGCCAGTGGTCCTCGAGAGTATTGCTGCAAAGGTTGCATGAAATAATGTATTTTAAAGCAACCAGACACAACTATCACACAGTAGGCTTGCAAAGCTGGATAGAAATCAGAGCAATGACAATACTGCCTGCATCAAGAGGTTCAGATACCACGGAGCAGTTTAATTTGTTTACTGTGCAGAAAGATAGGAGTCTTTATTGCTCTAATGACAGTTAGATGACTTTAGAAGCTGCCTAGGGATAGCGTGCTGTTGTCATTGTAGATAATAAAAGCAGGATTGAGAGGAGAATTAATGAGAAAACCAGACGAATCCAAAATACTGGGCCATCACCCGTCTGGACTGCGTCAATGCAGGGAAGGAAGAGATGACGTAAGCGTTTATTTCTAACTCTCCCTCTCTGAGAACACTGAGTGTTTTCAGTCTGATTTCTGCTTTTAGCACTCCCAACACACCTGGACTCCAAACAGCATTCTTTTTAAATCTTTGTTATTGCTGCTGGCCTGAGTCCCTAAAGCATCTGCGTGCAAGATGATATTCTTGCGATGTGGGAAGGAAGGTAATGGCGACACGCTCCCCAAGAACCAGGAATGAGGCAAAGAGATTGTCCTCCCAAGAGTTAAGCCAGGAAATCAGTAGAGTCAGATCAAGATGTGCAAAGACAGGGCAGGGCCCAGTGCAGCAGGATGAGGGCCAACTTCAATGAAGATATTAAGGTAGCTAGAGAAAAATTATTTTGGTCAGAAGGAGGCTGACCAGCAGGGAAACACAAAAAGAGAGCCACAGAGGACACACCTCAGCTTGAAACATGTCCTACCCACGGGCAGGCAGCGTATCCAGCACATCGGCATCTGTAGTGGCTGCTGGTCACCTTGAGGATAAACCCCAAAACAGCTTCCATGATCCATACCCTGTGGGGTTGAAGCCCAACACAAATGCACCCACCTCTCTCCACCTCCCTCAGTCCTGCTATATCCCTGGGCTTCTTGCTGCTTGCACGAATGGCTGTTCTCCTGGACTCTGATTCTCCTTCCCCACATTTTGCATGGCTCCTTGCCTCACACCATTGCTCAAGCATAACTTGGCCTTCTCTGATTACCACATCTAAAATCCATCAGAGAACTAGAAGCAACCAATGTGTTTGGAACGCATGAAATGGCTGGATATTTTTCTGAGACCTTAAAAAAAAAAAAAAGCTCTGTGTGTGAGTGTGTGTGTGTGTGTGTGTGTGTGTGTGTGTGTGTGCAAAAGCCAACAAGTAGCCTGGCAGGAAGAAATGGCTGGTTTAAAAAGTTGAAGGAGGGCAGAGGGGCAGCTCAGTGGCGGAGTGTGTGCTCAGCATGCACGAAGCCCTGGGTTCCATCCCCAGCACCACATAAATAAATAAATAAAGTTGAAAGAGAGGTTTGCTCTGCACAACGTAGGGCTCGTGAAATACTCGGTCTCCACAGATTGCAGTGCTGCAGCGATATCTACTGAACAAGGGAGAGAGCCATCCAGGAGGGGCTTATGTATGTGAGCAGGGTCCACAGTCATGAATCATCTTGCTAAACAAGAGGATGCTTTTCAGAATACTTGCCTGCTTTATCTCTTCAGTGTATTTAGTGGAAAATTTTTAAGCTTGTTTTTCCCTTAACCCTTCATTTTCTGAGATCTGGATTTTACCAACTGAGGTTTGTGAGATCATAACTCTTAGAGGAAAGAAAGAAAGAACTCAGTTTCATTCCCATTTGTCAAAAGTATCCCAAATGGAAGCTGAAGAGATCAGACCATCCCATGACATCCCTAAACTCCCCAATACAACAAATCGCCTTAACTCTGATTTCCTTCTCACCAAGCAAATGTCCTCTGATAGTTTAACTTTTCACTCAGATTTGCTAGGAAACGAAGGAACTGGGAAGTGAGGGCCTGAACTCTTTGGCTCTTGTGTCAACTGCATTTCTCGCTGTTGGTTAGAATAGAGCACAAATGACCCATGAACTTGTGCTTTGGTCTGCGTTGGTTGTGTCTTCAGTACTGCAGCAAGATGTTCTCTGGGGGCTGGCAAGGATAGGTCTCTGGGTCTTTACTCAGGGAAAATTGGAAGGAGAGAGAAGGGTGAAAGGTTTGGGGGTTACCACTTCCTGGGACTTTACTAACAAGCATCTGGTTCTAATGTGGGAGAAATCTGAAGAGTGTGTGTGTGTGTGTATGTGCATGTGTGTGTGTGTGTGTGTGTGGCTGTTCTAGAATTATCCTTGGAGAGGAGAGATGGATGGGTGGGGGTAGCTGGACTTGTGGTAAATCACTTGAGATCTGAAAAAAAAAAAAAAAAAGTCTGTCTATGTTCCGACATGGGAGTCTCTGAAGGAATGGGGATTTGGAAAAGAGCGGCCCTGAAGTCGGAGTCGTGGGCACCAAGGTCCAGGCCACCAGTGATCAAACCTAGGGCTCGGTAACAAGGCCACCTCTGTTACAAGACCACAAAAGTCTGCACAAGGAAACAGACAAGCAAACCCATCCCTCAATGAAGCTTGACTCAAGGCTGAGAGTTTGAAGATGAGAAAGCAGCCTGAGGATTTAAAGACCTGTGGATCTCATGCACCCTTCTCTGCCCTCCCTCGCTCAGCTTACAGACAAACCAGTATCTGATCAGGCATGGACAAGGCCAACACCCAGAGGCCATTCTGCCCACTCTGTTCAACCTCCCTAGATAACCCCACCCACTCTGGCCTCTTCTTTGAAATATCGAACTGTGGATCAGGGCCAAGCTCAGAACTTAAACACAAATTAGTAGTTTCTAGGAGCATCTCCCCAAAGTTACTCCTTTTTCCTATGGGAATGCTTCTGTCGGGGAAAAAGACTATGTAATGCAAACATATCTCTCTCTTTCTCTCTCTCTCTCTCTCTCTCTCTCTCACACACACACACACACACACACACATACACACCACATGCATACTTAAAACAAACACAAAGTGAAGTTAATTACACTTACCTCATAGACTTTTTAAGGGAGCAAGCTGAGGCATAGAAAATTTAAGAAAACGGTCTACCACCACTCAGCAGATCATGATAGAAACCCAAACCTGAGTCAGAGAGTCTAAAGCAGTTTTGACATGATCAAGGCATTTGGCAGTAAGGAGAGGACTTGACTATTACATACAGGCAAAATCCATTTGCTATTCCAAAAGTGGACACCCACTGTGTGCCAGACATCACATTAGGTCTTGAAGTTGAAGTTCCAGTCCAGAGAGCACAGTTATCCTAAGATGAAGGTGAGCAGTTCCATGACAGGGACTTATGGGTTCCTCCAGCAGTATGGGAAAGGAGAGGAAGGGTGGAAAGCTTCATCTCAGAGAGGAAGCTGCATTCAGACAGACATTCAAAGAGGGGAAAACAAAGTGGATAGGGTGTAGAGAGTTGAAACAGACTGTGGATGAGGTCAAGAAGTAGCAAGCTGCTTGCTCTCCTATCATCCAAAGAGGCTCAGACGATCTGTTAAGAAGTCATTCATCTGAGGTCTTAGAATTGAAATTCAAGGAGCACAGATTGTAGTATAAAACTCAATGTGACCCTGTAGGAAAAGGTTTCAAAGGTCCATTCAAGGATTTTAAAGAGAGATGTTTAAGTAAATTCAAGAGATTGCTTCTGAAAAGTTATCACTGGAGGATAGATGGACAGCCATAGCTTGGTGCAACAGACTAGCTTCACCATGCCTCTGTTCTATTCTAGGAGAGAGTTTCACTTATACCATCTTCGGGATGTTGCTTCTCAGCAAAAACTTTCTTTGGGCATGTTAGCAAGTTCATGGAATGTTCACCAAAGCACGAGGCAGAGTCTGGGTCGCAAAACAGAGTCACTCTTGTCAACTTTCTTTCACGCTATTTAAAGAATAAGGTGCAGCTGGACACAGTGGCACTTACCTATAATACCAGTACTCAGGAAGCTGAGGCAGGAGGATCACAAGTTTGACGCCAGCCTCAGCAACTTAGCAAGACCTGAGTTTCAAGATTAAAAAAAAAAAAAAAAAAAAAAAGATCTGGGGATGGAGTGCAGTGATAGAGTCCCCCTGAGTACTGCCCCCCTCAGGGGAAAAAAGAAAGGTACAAATTTCAGAGGAGAAGATGCAGGAGAAGATTATGTAAAACTGCAAGAACAAAAACAGAGAGAGTGCCAAGTCCTTGAGACATCTAGGAACATTGCAGGACAATGACAAGAGCTAAAGATTGAGAACTGAATTTAAAGAACTCTCAATTTCTTGAGTCTTGGTTGCGTCTTCACCACTGAGATTCTGGTTATTTCCATCACTTTAAAATCATTAATTCGACAGTAATCCCTATGGACTCTCCCTCTGTAGTGGAAACACAGAAGCAGAACAGACTCGGATTTGGGAAACACGCTGGTGCACAGGGCCACTCTGAAGATGGTGATGAAGAGGATGTTCTGGGGCTGAGGATAAGGGGCCACAGGAAGTGGCTCCAGGCCTGGGTCCTTGGATAACAAAGAGAACTCTCGCCGGGCTACTCCGGAGGGCCACTAAAATGCTCAAAGGAGATAAAACGTGGACTCACTACCCACACGCTCGGTCTTTTAATCTGACCACCCTCCAAATGTCACCAGTGTTTCTGGCCTCAGCCTATGGCTGTGCGATGACATTCCAGTGAGGCCTAGCAGTGTCCTCCGGCAGCTTCTGGCCTGTGGCTCTCCCTTTAAAGAGGGGCCTTGGGATCCCGGTCTGCATTCGGGCTGAACAGAGCTCTCTGTCTGTGCCTGGTTCACACGCGCGTGAAATCCACCTCCGTATCACTCGCTCCTGGAGGGGATTTTCTCTCTGTGTTACACCTGCAAAATGCCATCCTCCTTTCTCTGGCAAGCCTGGTTACATGATTAATATTTTAAGCCTCCCAGGTTCTGCTTTCCCTAGTTTCAAAAGTGCCTGAATGTTGTGCTTTAAAAAAAAAAAAATGTATTTATCTACCCATCCAGACTGCTGAGGAGGAATTGCAAGTAGAAGGTACAGCCACAGGGGCCTCGACAAATCCCGGCAAATCTTTAAATTGCTTCTGCAGTCATTGGGGTTTTCTTTCATTAGCATCTCCGATGCTACTTCTCTCCTGTCGACCTTCATTTTGAAATGGAAGGGAGAAGGGTTTTAAGAGGGCATTATCTTTTTCTTCCAAAATGTAGACTTGAAATGCATGACCAGTGTTCTCAGCTTGGTTCAGAGAGAAATAGGTCTGGCTTCCCCTCCTGTCCTTGGCCCCACCATCTCCCCCAGCTCACATCCCAGGAGACTCCTCTGATTTTTCTCTCTCCTAAGCTCCCTCCTCGGAGCAAGAAGCACTGCAAAGCTTCCCCCACAAAGCTTCTTGCATTCCCCTCACGGACGGCTGCAGGCACCTGGTTATCTCCTCATCCACAGTCTCCTCGGCTTGGCTCCTTTGCTGGAGAAACAGAAGGGGCCTTAGATAGGAAGGCAGAAAGGCCTGGCTACATATCCCAGAATCTGGAATCAGTGGCTGATGTTCAAATGCAGCTCTGACACTAATTCCTAAGAAATCTCATTCCTGAGGCACAGGGCAAACCTGCTGATGTCTTCAAGCTTCATTTTCTTTACTTACAAAGCCTGTAATGGTGATAAAATTCAATAAATAAGAAGGAATATGTAATAAATGAGAGTACAAAGAAGACTCATTGTGGCAAAAGGTGCAATATATTACACATAACTATTGCTACCTAGTAGCTGAAGTTTAGGGTTCTGTTGTTCACAAAGATACTCTTCAAAGTTCCTTTCCATCTCTAAATCTCAGGGCATTGATTCCTAGAGTAGATAACTGCATATTGATCCACCATGTCTGTATTGAGCATTGGAGACACAAAGAAGAATGAGGAGCAGTGTTCACTTCTGTATTCAGTTCTGTCTTGTGAGACAGACAAACCCCTAAAACCCCAAGAGAAGGTCCAGTCACGTCCTTTACTTGGTCAATAGCCAAGATGATGAAAGGGCTTCCTTACTGACTCACTCCAAGAAATGCTGGATATTTGCAACTAGTAGACTCCACTGTATAATGTGCTATGCTTCTGCTCCTTCCAGCCTTTGATTGAACACCACTCATCCTGATTGGACTGAGTGAGAGATCCCTAGGTATTGACAATGTGTTAGGATGTATCAGAATAGTAAAAGCAGGCATGAAGTCCTAGGGATGCCTGCCTTCAAGATTTGAAGTTCCAGGTTCCAGTGCACATCATGGAACTCCCTGTCCATGAATTTGGACAATACCCTTGTTCTATGGGAGCTCATGTCTCTTCTTGCAAAGATGAGCTAATTCTCTCTGCCTGCCAACAGTGTTGTAAGTAATGAAACAATATGTGTAAAAATATATTTTTTAGATTGTATACCTCCTTATAATGTTAGTTTCAGAGACTAGCATAAGAAGGAAGTTAAAGAAAATTTTCTTTTTAAAAATTCATGGAAGACATGAAGCAAAGAATTAAGGGATGAGATAAGATACACTGATAGCATTTTTTTAAAGCAGAAAAGAAGAAAATATCTACCAAGAGCTATAGAAATTCAGAGTAGGAAAAGAGAACAGAGGGTGATAGATTTTCATTATAGTGTTTTCTTAATGTAGTAACTGATTAAGGTTTGTGACAGCTGATAATAGTGATAAGAAGACCAGTAAAAAAAAAGAAGAAGAAGAAGAAAAGAAAAGAAAAGAAAAAGAGAAAAAGAAATAGCTTTAGTATTCAGTAATAACAAGCAAGGAGTGTCCATCTGGATGGACAGAATATATTGAAACAAGACTAAGCAGGAAGACATTTCAGGATATGGGGAGGAAGGCAGGTTTCAGGACTAGTTTTCAGATTTCCCACTGGGATAGCTGGATGTGGGGGCTATAATTTAGGTAGCACAGGGAACAAACACAGGAAAGAAGGGTCAAGGAGGCAATGACAGACTCAGTTGAGGACAAGGCAAGTTAAATTTCTACAGGGCAGCCAGGTAAAGATGTCAGCAGGTAGCTGGATTCAGAGGCATGAAGCTTAACAACAGAGATGTGGAAGATGATGCAAAGGAAATGACTGAGATCAACACCCTGGACGTTGTAAGGTTGAGACTAATAAAAGTGACCTCAAGACAGAACCCGGAAGAACTCCACAATGTTTCCTTCATACTGCCAAAAAGCTGATGTCATTGAAAGGTAGACAATTTATGTGCAATTGTCAACGATAATGTCAAAGCACCCGATCTTCAGTCAGACTGACTGGTCTTCAGACTTAGCTCCACTTTACCAACATGGGCAAGTCAGGTCAACTCTGAGTCTCACTGTTCTCATCCGTACAACGGGTATGCCACAGGAATGCCTGTCGTGAGGACAAATGAGGTAGTGGTCAGGTGTTCAGGGCCTAAAACAGACACACATATATATTTAAACCGTGTTAGATGCTTGGGGCAAGAATTTCACTTGTTTCTGTTTTAAGATTTCATTTACTTTCTGAAAGGTGTTTTCTAGGCCACCAATGGAAGAAGGGGCTTTGTCCTTACCTCCTCGATGGTCCACTAAGTAACCTCCAGCATCTCTTCTCCATCTTCCCTTCTCTCAGCAGCCCCTCACCCCATCTCAGACAGCACCCCCCATTCTCCTTGCTGTAGCTTGCAGAGCTTCTGCACTCTGCGTGTGCTGGTCTTGAATACCCATGGCAGTACCACGGGGAGCTCCAGGCAGGCGGGTCTGCTGCCCACCATGTAAGCCTGTGACCAAGATCCCCACCAGACTCCTGGTCCTGGAGAACCAGACAATCAACCCCTCCCATTCAGACGACTGGGCCACCTCATGTCCTGCTGCTCTGTTCTCTACCCCAGATGCCATTCCTTGCTAAGAATGGCCCTATCACCATGGCCTCTGAACCCCAGCATCTCCAGAATATGGGGATTCATTTATTCAAAACAAATTTATTGTGTTTTCATTATAATCCTGACCCTTAGGCATTGGCAATATTGAGGTGAATAAGACTTCCTCATGGAGCTTCTCATCTGGGGGGAAATATAGTAATCAATAAAATGTACACATAAAACAATGAATTCAAATAGTGCTATGAACTGAATTTTGTGCCCACCCCCAAAATTCACATGTTGAAACATAATTCTGAATATGATAATGTGTGGAGATAGGGTTGTGTGGGCAGAAGTACACGCCATCCTCAGAAATGGGATTATGGCCCATATAAAGGGGCACCTAGGCAGGCCCCTCTCTCTTCTTCACATGAGGTGACAGTAAGAAGATAGCCATCTATGAACCAGAAAATGTGCCACCACCAAAAGCCAAATTTGCCAGCGCCTTAATCCTGAACTTTCTGGTCCCCAGAACTGTGTGTTAAAAAAAAAAATTGTGTTGGTTATAAGTCACCCTGTCCAACAGCCTCAACAAACTAAGACAAGACGTGAAAAAAATGTGATAGAGGAAATAAACAGAAGTGTGATAGGGCAAGATTGTGTATCAGACAGCTTCCCTTTACTGTGACCAAGCTACCTGACATGAACAACTTAAAGGAGGAAAGATTTGGGGGGATTTACAGTTTCAGAAGTGTTTTGGTTAGGTTTTGCATTGCTGTGACCAAATTACCCAACAAGAACAACTTAGAGGAGGGGAAGTTTATTTGGGCTCATGGTTTCTGAGGTCTCAGTTCATAGATGGTTGACTCCATTGTTCTGAGCCAAGATGAGGCAGAATGTCATGGGGGAAGGACCCAGGAAAGCTGTGACCTCACTGCCCATCAGGAAGCAGAGGGAGAAGAAGGGAGGAAGTTGCTGCAAGGAAGATGCACCCTTCCAGGGCATGTCCCCAGGGACCTACCTCCTCCATACATGCCCTACTGGCTTTCAGTTAACACCCAGTTCAAACTTGGATACACTTATTAGGTTACAGCTCTCCTAGTCCTATCATTTTATCCATGAATATTCCTACCTTAACAGGATCTTTTCAGGGACAACTCATATCTAAACCTTAACACAAAGTTTTAGTCCCAAGTTGGCTGACTCCATTGCTTTAGGCCTGAGGTGATACAGAAAATCATAGCAGACCAAAGCTGCTCAGTTCTTGGAAGCCAGGAAGCAGAGAGAGTGGGGGCTCAGAAACAGGAAATTTCCTTCCAGGGCACATCCACAGGACCCATTTCCTCGGACTAGGTCCTCCCAGTATTAATCCACTGATGAGGTCAGAGCCCTCAGGACCCAAATCTCTTCCCAAAAGCTCTCCTTCTGAACATGGCTGCCCTGGTGACCCAAGACTTCAACGCTATGAGTTTGGGGAGGACACTTTACATCCCAACCACAATAGTCTGAGATGAATCTCTTCTGCATGGACATTTAAGGGAAACTTTGACCCTAAAAATGTGAACGAATATGTAGAAGGTGGGGATGGAGAACAGGGATTCTTACCTGAGCAACTACAAAAGCTAAGCAAGCATGCTACAGGACACAGTTTTAGGTCTGCATCTCTCATTTGCAGCTCTCTTTTTCCCTCTGAACTCAACAAACCCAACAAAGAAATGCTCTCACCTCCTTTCCAATGAGCTACAGGGAAGAGGATGCTTTGAATTACATGACAGACTTTCCGTTCTGTCATTCTAAGTACCTCACGTTTTCAGGTGTTTCATGAGTGAGAAGGTGAGATTCAAAGATGCAACCCCACAAGAACACAAAACTAGAGAATTTCTTGTCACTCAACTAGAATCCACAGCAGCACTGACTGTTCAGAAATAATACAGCTCTCTCTCAAAACTAGGTAGGGCAGTTTGCAAAGTATTTTTGTGAACATGGTTATATTTAAAGCCCATAGCCTCAATGTGAAATAATATTTTCTCTAATTCACAGATGAGGAAACTGAGGTTCAGATCATTTCTGTCTCTTTCAAAATATGCCACTTATAGTGATGAAGCTAAGATTTGAAGTCATGGCCCATCTGGTCATGGGGTCCATTTCCACCATGGTTATTGCAGAGCTTCTGGTCCATTCAGGACTCTGGATCAGACCCACATTGCGACCTCTGGCATTTATTCAGTCTTAACTATGGAGCCCATCTTTGCTGCAGTATCCCCCACCCTAAAGTAAGAAAAGAATCACTTTTTCTGCTTCACACATGATGCTGTATATAAAGTGACTACCTATTCTTCCAACAATCCCAAGAGGGTGCACAGTGTGGATTTCCTTGGCCTCCCCTGTTCAACACGTCTGCTGTCCTTGAAGCTCCTTTGCCTCCCATGCCAAAAAGCTAGCTCCTTTCCCCACTTCCCTTACTGACTGAGAAAATGGAACAGCGCGAGGGGCATGGCAGCACCTACTGATACCATGGTTTTCTATGAAGACGCCAGTCCGGGCCAGCTTTAGGCCTCAGAGTTGATGCAGGTCACCCAGGAGCCGAGAGAGGGCTGCTGCTCCTTGCGTCACTTCACTTGGGCCTCCCATACGCTTTCTGACATGGTGTTGCTCCAAATACCTCTGTATTACAGGTCAAGGAGGCAAAGACTCACTGAGGTCAAGTCTTCAAATCCCCATAGCCAGTAAGTGCCAGAAGCGGATTTAAACCCAGGGGTATCAGAAAGCAGAGTGTACCCCCTCTATTCCCTGTGAAGTTGTGATTTATAATAAGAAATATGGATTTGGTTTTCATCCCTGTTCCTGGCTCAGAGCTTCTAAAACCCTTGGAATTTCCCAAGTGATAAGAGCAATACAGGTGAGAGAAGAGCCTTTTGTTATTCCTTAAAACCCCTTTCCACCTGAGTTTGTGTTAGAGGTAACTTTGGAAAGGCCCTAGACCTCCACAAGAGGGGACTGGTTGCCAGGGGAGCCAACCTTGTAATTAGAGGATTGGTACATGCTGCCCACCATCTAACTTCAGGGGAAGGCAAAGGGAGGGTTTGAGGTGGTCACTCATGGGCAATGATTGATTCAGTCATGCCTAAGCAATAAAGCCTCCATAATCCCCCCAAAAGAAGAGATTCTGGGTTGGTGAAGACCTGGGGGTACTGTGGGTTGGGTATCCTGAGAGCTCGTGGAAGCTCCGTGCCCTTTCTCTATTCCTTTCCTGTGCTATTGATTAATTATATTCTTTTATAATAAGATGATGATGTAGTGGGTGTTCATGAGTTCAGTAAGCCATGCTAGCGAATGATCCAAAGTGAAGAGGGTACATGGGACTCCAGTTAGCCACATCAGAGATGAGCTGGAGGTCACTTGGAGACCCACCGTCTGGAATTATCATCTAATATGGGCCAGGGGTGCAGGCTACCGAATTGAGCCCTGAATCTGTGGGATCCGATGTTATCTCTAGGTGGGATTACAATTAAATTAAATCTCAGGACACCCAGTCCGTATCCATCTAGTTCCTTTGTATGGAAACAAAAAAAAAAAAAAAAAAAAAAACACAATTTTTGTGACCAAAAGTGAAGTGTTGTGACTACGGAAAAGAACTGGTATTTGTTCTCTCCTCCCTCCCTGGTGCCCCTATAGGATAGCCTTCAACCTCAGGTGTGGTACATCTCAATTTTTCTATCAACCTATGGATTTCTGGTCTTCAACTTCTATTTAATCTTCTTAATAGCATCAGGTGGACTGTACACGTAAAGAATAGTTAAGCTGACAAGTTTTATGCTACATGTACTTCACCATGACGTAAAATCAAAGTAAAAAAGAAAATCTGAGAGTCTACGTCCTGTTACCAGCTCTGCAGCATGGACTCCATGCCTCCTCAATGGCTTCTCCTGCTGGCTTTTCCCTTCTACCTTTTTCTCTAAATTGTGTTTCCTTTTTTTTTCTTTTTATAATTTTATTTGTTCTTTTTAGTTATGCATGGCAGTAGAATGTATTTTGACATATCATACACACATGGAGTATAACTTCCCATTCTTGTGTTGAACACGATGTGGAGTCACACTGGTTGTGTATTCACGTATGAATATAGGAGAAATAAGTCCAATTCATTCTATTGTCTTTCCCATTCTCACCCTCGTCCCTTCCCCCAATTCCCCCTATCCAATCTGGTGAACTTCTACTCCTCTCCCACTGTCCCTGCCACCTATTGTGAGTCAGCATCCACATACCAGAGAAAATATTCACCTCTTGACTTTTTGGGGATTGGCTTACTTCGCTTAGCATGATAGTCTCTAGTTCCATCTATTTACCTGAAAATGCCACAATCTCATTTTTCTTTATGGCTAATATTCCATTGTGTATATGTACCACATTTTCTTTATCCATCCAGTTGTTTAGGGCTCCTAAGTTGGTTCCATAGCTTAGCTATTGTGAATTGAGCTACTATGAACATTGATGTGGCTGTGTCACTGTAGTGTGCTGATGTTAAGTCCTTCTGGCCTAAGTGGAGGAGTGGGATAGGGTGTCAAATGGTGGTTCCATTCCAAGTCTTCCGAGGAATCTCCACACTGCTTTCCATAGTGGTTGCATCAATTTGCAGGCCCACCAGCAATGTCTGAGTGTACCATTTTCCCCACATCCTTGCCAATATTCATTGTTACTTGTATTCTTGAAAGTTACCATTCTGACGGGAGTGAGATGAAATCTCATTGTAATTTTAATTTGCATTTCTCTAATTGCTAAAGATGTTGAATGCTTTTTCATATATTTGTTGGCTGATCTTATTACTTCTTCTGTGAAGTGCCTGTTCCTATGCCCATTTATTGATTGGGTTATTTGATCTTTTGGGGTTAAATTTTTTAAGTTCTTGAATCCTGGAGATTAGTGTCCTGAGATGCAGGTGGCAAAGATTTTTTTTTTTTTTTTCATTCTGTAGGTTCTGCCTTCATGTTCTTGATTATTTCCTTTGCTGTGAAGAAGTTTTTTAGTTTGATACCATCCCTTGTATTGATGCTTTATGTTTCTTCTTATGTTTTAGAAGTCTTGTTGAGAAATTTGGTTCCTAAGCAGACATGATGGAGATTTGGGCCCACCTTTTCTTCTAGAAGGCACATAGTGTCTGTTCTAATACCTAGGTCCTTGATCCACTTTGAGTTGAGTTTTGTGGAGAGTGAGAGATAGGGGTTTAATTTCATTTTATGACATGTGGGTTCCCAGTCTTCCCAGCACCATTTGTATGTTTCATTTTTGATTAACATTATAATTCTGTATATTTGTGGGTAGAATGGTGATGTCTTGATACAAATGTCCATCATAGAATGATCTACTCTTATTCCTCAGAGGTATGGAAGAATCCTGTCTTCCTTGAGGCTTAATCCTTCCTGGATTGAAAGCAGGAAGACGTGTCCTCTGCATTTCCTTCTTTCCACTTCTCACCAGGAGTGGAGGCTTTTCCTACCCAAGTGGTAGGACCATGGGTCTCTCCCTTTCTTCTTCCCCCTTTTCTTTCTGGATCCATGCTTTTGTGTCTGTCTTCTCCACTTCATCTTCCTCTGGGTCATATGCAAGCTGGTCACATCCTTCCCCAAGGGATTCAATTCTTCCAGGTCCCGCATTGGGTTCCTGGTTTGTTTCTGCCATGGCACCAAGCTTTTCTGTCTGACCCAAGGCACACCAGCAATAGGACTGACTTCGTTTTAACAGTTATCTAGTTCTTGGGACCTTTTGCAATTGGTTCAGAACCCACAGAGGAGGGACCTTGGATAATTAATGTTCTCAAACCCAACCTAAAGATCTAGAGACAGAATGTATGTTTTTGTTTTGCGTTAAACTTGCATAACCTGACAAAGATCCTGATTCCTAAATAACACTGCATATGTTCCACCAATAAGTCAACTATTATGCAAGTTTTTGACCACATGATTTGAAGTTGTCAATGCACTAAAAACATTTTAGTTCTCCCTCACAGTTCCAAGCCTTGTGTCAGGTGCAGAGTGGCCCTCATATCTGTTCATTGATTGACTCATGGTCTTAATGCACAAAAGAAATGATTTTTTTGAACACTTGCATATTTGAACCATCCTTGACTTGGGTAGATAATCTACCCCTGGGTATTCAGCAGCAAAATGACTCATCTAACTGATTTAGGTGAGACATTCATCTAAACTTGATGAATTTAGACACCAGATGGTGTGGTAAATTCTAAGTCTCTAGTTTTTTGTCTACAAAATTAGGGTCTTTATGATGATGATGTTTAACTTCCCCTCTCTTAATTGCATGGTTCAATTGGATTTTCAACCTGGTATGTAAGAGACGAAAGCAGAAACACTCCACCCCTTCCCACCCGCGCACTCTGGCCTGCAGAAGTGTCCAGCAAGCATTTTCCCTTTTGCAGGCGTAGGGAGGATCCAGCAGGCTGCTGAACTGGGACATCAAACTCCAGTCATCTGATCCCCCACTGGCTTTTTAAATCAACATGGAATGGTTCTGACCCAGTGTGAGGGCGGCTGAAATTGACAATCCAAGGGTGTCTGTGGGAGGTGCTGAGGAACACTCTTGATAATCAAAATGAACAAAGATGTTCCTTTCATCAGGCTATCAAAAATAAATCTAAGCTATGGGTTGTCTTTGGAGGGACACCACCAGCCCTCGTCCCATTCATCCCCACATTCCACCGTCCTTCCCCACTGACTTGGCAGCTTGCCGTAGGTCAAGGAAAGCGGCTAGGAGCTGTCGGGCTTTGCATTTAAATATTACTCACCCAGCTAAGTTCAAGGTCCGGGTCAGCCCATAGTATTAAGTTAAGTACATTGGGAAATGCATTATCTTTTGGGTCACAGGGGTACGATTCAGTGAACAGCAACAGGATTTCTTGGTTGATAGATGATTCCACAAGAGGTTATAGCACGCCTGCCCTAGAAATAATAGCAATAATCCCCTGCATTCATATTCCACTCTGGAGTCTGTGGAGAATTTTCACATCCATTATCTCTCTGGACTTTCTCAGGGGAGTCAGGGTGGCCCAGGGGCAAGGGCAGAACACAGCCAGCCAGTTAGACCTGACTGCAGTTAGACCTTCCTCCCCTGCACAGCTCTGCTGCGGGCAGTCACAGTGCCTCTCAGAAGAGCCTCAGCTCTCACCCAGATCAGGAACTGCTGCTGATATCTGCCTTGCAGAGGAACCCAGACATCAAATGAGGCAATTTCACATTTTTAAAAAACCTTCGTGCAATGGAACATGCGGAAAGGACTATGTACAAACAAAGTTTAAAAATCATATAAATAGGCCCTCATTTACCTGCTAAAACTTCAAAAAAATATGAACTAAACGAAATATCATTCCAAAATATTCTTAATTTTTCCTTCTCAGTAGCATTCATTCCCTGGGTTCCTTTGCATAATACTTGTTGAAGTTCAGTGTCGGCACTCAGGAACTTGGAAAAATAAGATCTATCCAGCTGGAGCTTCGGCTGTGCGTGGCGGTAGAGAATGGAACCGGACGAGACAGGTCTGTCCAGCAGGGGCTGGATGCCGATGACCGCAACTAACACAGTACTTGAAGGCGTGCTGAGAAATCCAACTCTGTGCTGGACCCGAAGGGCCACTGACTGCCACATCCCACGGAGTGACATCTCCTCCAGGTACCTCTCTTAAGTCCCCGCAAGGTATTCCTGTGACCTCCCCAGCACCCCGACTTAGGAAGGGATAACTGGGGCTCGGGGAGGTAAGTCAGGTGTCCACAGCTGTTCTGTTTCTGAGCATGAGCTCGCCACCATGACTGTCTGGACCCAGAGCCTGGGTCTCCTCCTGTAGGCCACACAACTTGCCTTCTCAGAAAGCAGAAGACGGGGAGCCTGACTTGCATTTGGGGCTCCCCCAGGGGGAGGATGGGCCCTGAAAGAACTCAGAGTAGGAGGCAGTACTAAAACAGGCATTTCAGGAGAAGGTCACAGTATGAATAAATTATGAATATACATACCTTTAGAGATATTGAGGAATCCAGTCTGCCTAGAGAGGCAGCGGTAGCAGACTGATCATCGTCATGATTTCTAAGAGCATTGGAGTCCAAATCTCCAAAAGACCAGTGAACAGGTGGCTTCTTGAGGGTCTCTCCTCAAGGAATGCAGCCCCTGCCTCGGTAGCACCCCTGCCCCCGTGCAGGTTCCATATTTTGAGCAAATGTTCACTAATGGTGAATGAGACCATCCTGATGATCCAGCACTCTGGCTCCATCCAGTTTCCAGCTCCAAATTTAGTGGGTAAGCAGCAAGCTCAAATGACCATGCTGGCAGACCCCATGGAGCCCCACCAAAAAACGTCAAGTAGAGCATCATGCTTCTAAGCTAAGACCCACTGGAAACTCGCTGGCTTTTCTTTTTCAATTATTTGTGGTGAACTTGATGCCCTAAGGATGAGTTAGCATGCTGCATCCGTGAGTGATAGAGTGTGTTTCCACTCAGCAGAGATGAGCAGAGGGATGTGGGGTACACAGTCTCTAACTCACAGTAAGTTAGCATGCCTACACTTATTTTTCTACCAAAAGGATGTGCACTGTCACAAGAGGAGTCAATGGCATCCACTTTTATCACTTAGATCTTCCAGCTGTAAACAGGTGCTTCCCATTCTAACTAATTTAACAGAAGTATTCCAGAAGCTCAGAGAGTAAAAGGAAAATTTGGATATTCAGGATTTTTGCAATACATCAACCAGGAGTATTTAAGCCTTTGTCCATTCTTTCATGTGTTCATTCCAAAACAATATTTTGAACACCTGCTTTACCTGGAATTGTTATAGGTATAGAAAATGCAGTGGAGGCGGATTCTAAGATTTGGTTGAAAAAACTAGTGGACATATTTTAGGTCTCAGTGCCTGGACTCTCAAACCCCACAGCTGCCTCCTTAGGAAGCTGAGCTCAAGTTGCTGTTTCATCCAAGAGTCTGAAACCACCTAGGTTGGCTCAAGTGCCCAGCACTTTGGCTAATGTCAGGGGTGCTAAAGTTCTTGTGTAGGATTATTATTACTACTGGGGTGCTCGAACCCAGGGGTGCTTAACCACTGAACCACATCCCCAGCCTTCTATTTTTTATTTTGAGACAGGGTCTTGTTAAGTGTCTTAGGGCCTCTGTAAAATGCTGAGACTGGCCTGGAACTTGCAATCCTCCTGCCTCAGCCTCCTGAGCCACTGGGACTACAGCCATGTGCCATGGTACCTGGTTTGTGGAGAATCTTGACAATTGCAGTCCCACCATGATAGTACAGCAACAGTAAAGAGTAATCCCAGAGGATAAGTGATGCTTTCGTGAAAAAGAAAGGGACGATGGGAAGGCAAAAAATCATTCTCATCTCCTCTTCTATCCAGAGGACAGAGTGAGGTCATGCATGAGAATGTGTCAGCACTGCTCCAGGCACAAGGCATGGGCTTGATATATAAATAACAAAAAAAAAAAAAAAAACAAAACTTCAAAATCAACTACTCTGTGACTGGACATCAGAGCATGAAAAGTAACTGGACTATTGTTTTACTTATAAACATGCAGTCGTGTGGTGGCAGTAAGAAGTCACATTTACATTATTTGGGAAATTTGGTGAACATTAACAGAAGTGTCTGAAATGACAAAATCAATGACCCTGCCTTTCCTGATGCTGCTCAGACTTCATTTAAATTTGGTTGAATATTTAATTAAGCACATGCTATACACCAAATGCTGGGAGCAGTGTCTCAAGATTTTAGGAGACCTCAGCAAACAAGATCTTAGAGTAGAAATGATAACAAGAGCAGGTCCAAACACCACCACCACTGTGAAGTGGTTGAAAGGGCAGAGGCATCTGACCTGAAGTCACAGCATAGCACTACGGTTGTATGTAGCTGTGGTTGGAAAGAGCCTTCCTCCTGGAAAGGAGAGAAGGTTTCAGGACAATATCACAACCTCCTAGAATAGCCTTTGAGACCAGGGTAGGAAAGAGATAGACAGCAAGTTCTGCCACTAGCAAGAATATCTATTGTGTAGTGTCTTTCACAAAAGACCCCCAGCATACTTTACCCTTAGAGGTGGGAAGAGGAAAACTATTGCCTCATGTCTCTGTGAATTTCCAGGAACACAGTAGTGAATCGTCTTCTAAGCTGGAATGAGACAAGAGCCAAGTGCCCACGCCTGCATGCTCAGGTGCATGGGGCATGAATTTGTGCATTAGGAAGACAAATCTGTGGGACTCATCATCACTGTGATAGGCAGCGTCCCACTTTACCCCAATAATGCTGCAAATGAAGCTGCAGTGAGTTCAGGTTTTATATGGCAGCTCAGAGAAGGAAACTCTTGAGAAGTAGGGAAAATATCTGAGCTAAACATTATAATGAAAGTTCCAGTCCTACTTCTACCACTTGATGGAGAGTTGTCAAGCCTCAATCAAATCTCAGCCATCACAAACACTTGCAAATGTTACAAAGGGATTCTACATGCCATCTCACAACCTTGACAACCACCTCCCATGCCTATTACTAGCCCCATTTTATGGGGGGAGACTAGTGACTTGCCCACCAGCACAGCCGGCAAATGTCTGCACTGGGATTACACATCTTCTTCTATTTCTGAGCTTCAAAACCAATTTACTTTTATTGTTCTGAAACGAATGGCCCCTCTCTCAGCACTGTAGAACAGTGACCGTTTGTCACCACCTTCTGGCGTGAGGGCTATTAGTCTCAGCTACACGATCTCACTCAGTTTCTCAGGTGGTTGCAGTCAGACAGCCTGCAGGCCTGCAGTCATTAGGAAGGCTGGCCACCACCTGGTGGTTCATGCAGGCTGTTGGCTGAAGCATCACCTGGAACTGTGGTCAAAACACATACCAGAGCCTCTCCATGTGGCCTGGGCTTCCTCACAGTATGGCAGCAGTATTCCAGAGTATGGGGTCCTGAGAGACAGCCAGGGACACTGCACAGCATAGTCCCCAACAGGAAGAGTTGCAGGGACACTGCCACCCATTATATTCACTAGGCAGTACCACCAGGTCACTCCATGTTCAAGGGAAGGGCCATCAGATCCTCCCATGAGAAAAGTGTCAAATAATTTGCAGATCTGCTTTAAAACCATGCCACTGTAGCTGCTGCTGCACAGGAAATTACCTCCATTGTCCCCGAAGATGCCCAGACAGCTTTATTTACTATTGCAACAGTTTCAACTTCCAATCTAGGCTCTGATCAACAAAGTTCTCTAAAATGGAAATGACAAGGTTCCCCAATTCTAGCACATGGCCAGGCTGTGGATTATGTTCAGTATACGTGCATGCACAAGTTACAAACACACACATAAAGTCATGAGGACTTTTTCAAAGTAGGAACTGCTAGTTGTACAGAAAGCACTTTAATTCATGCAATTTTTGTATATCTTCTTCCAGATAATTAATTTTATGGAAATTTACAATCCTTCCTCTCCTGTTCATCTTAGACACACACACACTCACACATACACACAAACTACATTCCTAGAACTCTTGGGAACATCAGACAAATACTCGTGCCACAAAGTTATATTAGGAAGTTAAATTAACTTTAAACATTGCCAGATACGTGCATCCAACAGAAAAAGCTATTGGCAAATGTTGAACTTTCCTAGGCAACCTCAGAACAATTATATGTTTAACTTCAAACATTGATTCCTGGTTCTCAGATGGCATTTAAAACACTGAGATGTATCTCTTTGTCATTTTGCCCTCCAAACAGTTCTGGAATTGCCCTGCATTTTGCTGAGTTTGGGCAGTGGCCACAAAAAACATCTATGATATAAAAATGACTGACTATTTCCATTATGTATCCTTTTCTTCTTCCAAATAATGAAGATTTCAATCGTTCACAGGACTATCCAACCAAAGAGTTTATTTTCCAAATTCACCCAAAGGTAGATATAGAGAGATCTGACTATATTCTGGTCAATGGCATATGAGTGAAAGTGTTGAATTATAACTTCTGACCCAGCCTCCTATTCTCTTCTCTGTTTCCTATTGGCTGGAATATGGGTTGGTGAGTGATGCTTACCAATGTGCCCAATAGACCACGGGAAAATCTTCCATGTTCAGGAAAGCAGAGTATATTAGTCTGTTTTCCATTGCTATAACAAAATACTTGATGCTGAGCAAGGTGTAAAGAAAATAGTTTTATTTAGCTTACAGTTTTGTGGTCCCCGGGCATGGTGCTGACTTTGTTTTGGCAAGAGACCCCTTGGTTGTGTCACATCCTGGCAGATGCATTATGGCAGGTGTGTGAGAGGGAGAAATCACATTACAAAACAGGAAACAAGAAAATAAGGAGGGGACAGTCTTGCTTTATGAAAGAACCCTCTCATGAGAACTAGTTTTATGTCTCCCAAGGGCTACATCCCTAATGACCTGACACCTCCTACAAGGGTCCACCTCTTAAAGTCTCACCCCCTCCCAACCTCACCACACTGAAAGTCAAGCTTCCAGCATGAGCCCTTAGGGGTATACTCAACCACATCCAAACCATGACACATAACAACAAGAAAACCCCTATCAGCTTGACTTGATATGCTTTACTGTCACATTCAAAGACAGTTACCCAAAGAGAAGGAGCTTTGATCTGGCTTGAAAGTGAACCAATAGACTCTTGCAGACCCAGGTAAAGACCACCCCAGCTGTACTCAGCACTGGCTCTTCCTCCCCACTCTTTGAATTCTGAGCTATCACCCCCCTGCCCTTCAGGAGGGCCACCCGTCCACTGTTGCTGGCCTGGTATATACTCCACCTGATTCACATCTGACACCAACCCTCTCGGAGTCACTTAGAAAACCTTTCTGTTGATTAGCACTTTGCTGTACTCCTCACATAGCTCTAATGCATCCTACAAAGTTCCATAGACCGGCAAAACAGTGAAATATTTAAAACTGGCAGGTTTCAGGCAATAAGCCATCAGAATGGACACTGCCATAGACAGCTGCTTCAGCCACTGCCCTCTCAACTGTGCAGCCATCCAGGGTGCACCTGCTGGCTCCTGTGGGTGCTGTTTCCTGACTCCTGGCCTGCTGCACCTCCCACTTCATATCAAAATGCTGTGGTAGAGACTTACCATGACCTGAAAAAAAGAGACATTCTAATGAGAAGATGGATGTTGCCCTTAATTAAAAATCAAATGGTATGTGACCTTACAAAGGACTACAAGACAGAATATCTCTTCTGGGCTTTCATTTACACATACAGAGTCTGCAGGCATGTTTTAGCATGCATAGATACTCAGCCTTGCTACAGACCACTGACTACAGCCCTTGCAACCTGGGTTTTAAATTCTGGCTTTGGCACACTTTGAACAAAACAGTACACTGTGGCCACAAGCAATCCTGCAATTAGCAAAATGCTTCAACACTCAAGCGGGAATACCACATTTGCACAAATGAGGGACATTGGTATGCCAGGCAGTAACCGTAACAGTAAAACAAAGAGACCTGCATCCTTAGGAATGGATTTTTCATCCTCAAAGACACAAGAACAGCTCTACGTTTTTTAATTGAATCCCACTAAATGTGTACCAAGTGCTTATCCAGTACCAGGTATTGATGCTACCAGGTGCCAGGGAGACAAACAAAGGTGACCGGTGCAAGGTCCTAACTGTCCAATGAACCGATGAATGAGTCTTAAAAAGCTGCAATTCTATGGAATTATCATAATTGGCACATGAGGCAAGTGTCAGGGGACCACAGCTGAAGTTGCAGCTCCCATGGTCTGGCACCAGGCTGCCTAGGACTCAAGTGGGCAACCCCTGCCTGAGTCACGTAGTGAAGGGTGGATGATGCTCACCACAACAACAGCAGGGGCTGGCAGCCCAGACATAGAGACCACACAGGTAGGAAAATGCCGGGTTCAGGGAAGGCAGGATCAGGTGGAGAACCTGCAAGCTGTTCTTCTCCAACAACGGTGCATGTGAGCAACGCTGACCCAGTTATGAGGCCTATGGTGCCAGTATGCTGGTACCCAACAAGACCATGACATTAGAGTTTCTGGGTGGAGTTGGGCACAAGAGTTTGTGACAAATCTTCAGGGGATGCTTAAGGTTGGTAACTAAGGGGTGTGTGTGTATGAGAATGCTTAAGATCTACTCTTAGCGAGTTTCAAGTATGCGATACGTCATTATATACGACTCTGTGTATTAGGCCTCCAGAGTGCATTCACCTTGCTACTGAAAGCATGCACCTTTGACCAACAGCTTCCATTTTCCCCACCCCAGCCCCTGGCCACCACCAGTCTCCTCTCTGCTTCTTTAAGTTCGACTTTTACATTGCGCTAACAAGTGAGATAGTGCAGTCTTTGTCTTTCTTTGTCTGACTTATTTTTAATCAATGTCACGTCCTGCAGGTCGCTATTGCCACACGTGGCAGATGTGTGCGTTGACAGGTTTGTTGATTAGGATGACTGCAGTAATTAGTTAACAATGTAGATGCATACCAAAATGTCACACTCTACACCTTAAATATGTGTGGTATTATCTGTAATTACAGTAAAGTTAGAAATAAATAAATAAATAAAGATAAGAAAAAAAGTTAAAAATGAACACCAAGATCAAGAACTCATTGTGGGTAGGAACCATTGAAATGAAAAGATAGACTTCTCTCAGCGTGTTAATTCTGAATTTCAAGTTGCTGAGCATTCAGGGTGGGGTAACTCTAATTCCCATAACCTCAGTAGGTAGATACTAGAATTAATTCCATATTTCAGACAAGAACTGTAGAGCACAGCAGCAGGGCCAGACTACAGTGCCCCCTTGCCTCATCTAGCCCTGGGTCCACCTAGAGATGGACCCAGAGCAAGAACGTGGCGGACTCAAGGAATCAAATCAAGGAGTCCCTGGGGGTCCACTCTCAACCACCATGCGGCCCCTTCTGTGCTTCTTTCTTGGAGGAAACTGGCACAGCCCCAGGCAAAGGATAGAAGAGGAAGAGAGGAGAGGAAGGGAAAGGAGGAGCGGGGAGGAAGGAGGAAAGAGGACAACGCGGAGGCTGATCGTCTGACAGAAGAGCATTCACTTCCACAGCTCCTCGGGTCAGCAGGTACCTCAGGTCTGAGAACGAGGACCCACAGGAGGCAGATGAGAAACAGGACGTGTCAGCCACTGGGCTGGAGCTCCTCTTCCATTTGGAAAGTCACTCCTGCCTGGGAGCCCCTGTTTCCCTCCGTCTGCCTACCTCAGCCTTGGACAGCAGACCCTTCTGTTGGCTGTTCCCGTGTTGCTGAGGGGAACGGTAGGAACCTGGGGATCCAGGAGGACCCCAAGACTACAGGCCAAGGTGCAGAGGGTAAGGTCCAGGAGGTCCCCAGTTACCCGGTCACATGCAGACAGCACATGGTGCAGCCATGACAACCAAGGAAGCTCAACTGAGCCCTGGTGTCTAGAAATTCTACTGGGGATTGGTCATGTAGATGTGACTGGCTGGCATGCACTCACCTCAGCACATCCCAAGGTCCCCATGATAAATCACACTGGTAGGATAGGGAGGACATCCCCAGAGCGTAGGGGTTACCCCCAAAAGCCAGTCAAGGACCAAGCCTTTCTTTGCCCAAAGTTCACCTACGTGACACAGAATCAGTCCCATCTTGGAACTCAGTAGAATAGGATTGACCCACACTTCCTGCTAGCATTTCCTGGCTGAGTGGCCTTGGGAACACTCCTCTAGCTCTCTGAGCCCCCTTTGTTCCACTTGTAATACAGTGGCAACACCCCGATGATGGTTAGGAGGTTGGGGTGGCCAAGGTGTTATGCACTGTAAAAGCAGTAAGATCAGTTATGCCATCAGTCCAAAATGAACAGGTGGTTATTTTTAGGGAAAATCACAGAAATTGCAATACCTGGAGAGTGTGCCTCAACCTAGAAAATTACCATTTCTATGGAAACACAATTGTCATGTCACTCCACAGGCATTTATTAGGCACCCATGTGTGCCAAGTCCTAGAGAGGCAGGAAGAGAAGGGCTTGTTTCTGAGCAAGTCTCTGTGATTGGGGAAGCGATGGATGAAAGGGTGTTATTAGCATGCAGATTAACTCAGATCCAAGGGCATGGGATGCAGCTTGCCCCCTGCACTTCCCAAATTCCCACAGTCAGCTCCTCTCAGCAGGCTTACTTCATAATCCCAGGTGTGCTGGAACCTTCTATGAGACACTAAGCTTCTTCTCCCCTCAGCCACAGTCTTTAAAAGGTACTCTAAACAATGTGACAGCAGCACAGGCCGGCACACACACACACACACACACACACACACACACACACAAACACACACAGTCTTTCTGGTACGTGTAGGATAGTTTTCTCCCTTGGCATACTTTAACACTTGGCATCAGACAACCAGGAGGAGGTGTTTTAAATACACCGTGTTTTAAATACAGATGTTTTGAAAGATGATTTTTGGATTCCAAAATTAAAAAGGGGAAGATTTTTCTTCAATGTTACACATTTCATTGAGCTCAGCATCTCTCTTCCTCAAGTCTTAATGCTTGTATGCATCCGTGGTATCCATTCATTGATACAACAGATTTTTATTGAGCATCTACTCTGTTTTCAGTGTTGTAGGTAGAAGGAAAAAAAAAAAAAAATGAGTAAGCTAGTGTTTTAAACTCCCTGCCTTTGTGGAACTTATATTCTAGTGGACTCTGACAGAACACTGGCTTTTGAAAGTTATGAACTGAGTTCTAATCACCCATCAACAGTGAGATCCTGGGCACCTGGCCAAACTCATCTGTGCCTGGTTTTATCATTTTGAAATGGAGCTCATAATCCAAAGCTCCTAGAGTTATTGTGAAAATAAACGAAGCAACCACACTACTGCACGTAGAGCAATTCTGGCTTGCAGGGGCTGCTGGATGTATGCTAGGTGTCCCTTCCCTTCTACCATTTATTTCCAGGACCCAATGCAATTTCACTTACAGACCATGGAAAGACATTAGGTAGTAGGTGAGTTAGAGGCAATAAATGCCTGTCACTCGATAAACTCAAAAATAAAATCTGAGCCTGGTGTTTTGGCCAGTGGCTTATCTACTGCTTCATATTTCCCCACACGAGCTTAAAGAAGACAATGCGAGAAATAGGAGAATGTCCAAGTCACGGTCAGGAGACCTGATTTTATGACTAGCTCCTCAAACAACAGCTGTATGTCATTGGACAACTCACCCTCCCACTCCAAGTCTCAATTCCGTGAGCTGCGAAAGGAGGGCTGCATTAGATCTGTGCTCTCATCCAGGCTACACCGCGGCATCCCCTCCGGAGTGAGCTCTTAAAATATATGGATGCCCCAAAATTAAATCAGAATTCCTGGAGGGACGTTATAAAAGCTCCTCTGGTGTGAAGCCAGGACCCAGCCCCTCCAGGCTCAGCTCTAATATGCAAGGACCGGCCTCGCAGCCCACATGCCCATGGAGGCCCAGCATGCAAAGCAGAGGCACGAATCAGGCAGGCTCACCTTTCACAGGCCAGAGCAGCGGGGCCAGGCAGAAATGGGAAGGCATGGAGGGGATCTCTGCTGCCTGCTGGGAATGGGGCTGGTGTCCACGTGCACCATCTTCATGGACATGCGCCTGTGCACTCCAATATGTATACAGTTGTCAGAGTGAGGAGTTTTTCAGTTTCATTTTCATTTTGTATAAACAAACAAAACCCAAAATCAAACTCCTGTGAATCATGCTAGTCCTACGGGCCACAGTGACTGGCCCCCATCCCCTAAGACTGGGTAGGCTAGTTGTGGGGACGTGAGACCCAGTTGAACACGTAGGTTTGGAGCTTCCCTTTCTTCCTCTCTCATGACTTTTTTCATTATGTCTCCCCCTCTAGGAGCCACTGTAGACATTTTCCCTCTAATCGCATCCCATTAATTTTTTGGGGGGGTTGTAAAATATTTTGAGTAATCAATTTCTCATTTTTATCATTTTCTTTTTTATTTTTATTTTTATAGACTGCATTTTGATTCATTATACACACATGGGATACATCATTTCATTTCTGTGGTTGTACATGATATAGATTCACACTATTTGTGTAATCATAAATGTACATAGGGTAACGATGTCTGTCTCATTCCTCCGTCTTTCATACCCCCACCTTTCATTTCCCTCTACATAATCTAAAATTCCTCCATTCTTCTCTCACCCCCGCCCCCATTGTATATCATCCTCCACTTATCAGTGAAAACATTCAGCCTTTGGTTTCTTGGGATTGACTTATCTCGCTTAGCATGATATTCTCCAATTCCATCCATTTATCTGCAAATGCCATAGTCAGCAAAGGGAGTCACCAAAAATAAGCCAAAATGACCAGACCCCATTAAATTCTAATGTTAAGATATGCTGTGCATCTCTTTGTGTCTCTATGTAATATATACGTGTAATGTCATATATATAATTATATATATGTACACATGTATGCAAGTATGTGTATATACATGTATCTGATTTCTTCACTACCTGCTCTACTGAGAATCAAGTTTGGCAATAATGCTCCCATTGGAAATTCATGCTTTCCATAAAAGAATTGAGGCCTCTTAACCTGTCTGCAGAACTAGCATGAATCTAGTTTTGGTTTGTGCTCTTTCCCATGTCCACTCTAACTTTGAACATCCCTTTTGCTTCTCAGGGAGAAACTACACGAGGCAGGGGAGTGTGAGTCTGGGTCGAGTGCCCAGGTGATCAGTGAGTGCAGAGGAGACTTCACAAGCACCCTGACCTCTCTCAGGCAGTTCTTACCTCTCACCAACCTCACAGGGATGTCTTAAGCATTATGTTAGTCAGCTTTTCATCACTGTGGCCAAAGTGCACGAGAACTAGGGGAACATATTTATTTTGGTTCATGTTTTTAGAGGATTAGTCCATGGTCGGCCAACTCCATGGCTCTGGGCCCAAGATGAGGCAGAACATCATGGTGGAAGGGTGTGGTGGAAGGAAGCTGCTCTGTTCATGGTGGTCCAGGAAGTAGAGGGAAGAAAAGGAAGGGACTGCAGGGAAGATGAACCTTTCCAGGATGCACCCCCAGTGGCTTCCTCCTCCCCTCAGGCTGCACTAGCCTAGAGTCACCACCCAGTTAGTCCATTCAAACTGGGATGGGCTGATTGGGTTACTGCTCTCACAATCCCTCACTTCACCTCTGACCACTTTCTTCATAACAAGTATGAAGAAAATCCAAGGTCACGGAGGAGGCTGGAGAGTTGGTGAATGCTGCGATGTGCCTCCAGATCATCCTCCATGAAGTCCTCAGTGCTAGAGTGGACAGCCTCCAGCTGCTGACCCCTCAGGGGCTGGTCTCTGCCGTATGCGGCCATCTCACCCAGGGTCATGCTGTCCCCACACTGCCCACATGTAGTGATCAGTGAGAGAGCACAAAGGCCCAGTCGTCTCTTCCTAAGGGACAACCTTGAAATGCCACTCCAGCTAGTTCCAGGGTTGCCCTCAGATCTGGCCAAAGTTGTCACAGGGTCCGCCCCTCAACTCAGCCTCTCTTTCTGCCCCGTCTTGTTTCATTCTTCTCTCTTCTACAGATGAGAATCCCAAGGATACAACTTGAAAAATACCCTGCATGCTCGACTCCATTCTGAAGCTGCTTCCAGGGAACCCACAGGCAGGGTGAGGCTGTGGTCAACATTGCTGGGAAGAACCGTTGATGCTTTAAACACTTGCCCATGACATCATCAACGAAATTTTCAGCTGGAACTTTAGTCTGCTCTGGGCTTGCTGGACAGCAGCTCCCGGAACCAGGGATGTCATGGAACATGAACGGGATCACTGAGGGAAGAATTCACAGTCCTGAGACCCAAGACCTGAACTCAGAAGGGGCCTTGTTCAGCACACTTTTGCCGATTTGTGTAATCTATCCAGACCTTTCAATTTCTGCCCTGGGGGAACTGCTTACCTCCTACCCAAGTGCCTTCAAGGGCAAATAAATAAATCCTACTCTGTTTGGGTTTGCTGTTTGGTGACCTTTGTTTCTTGTCTTTTCATCATCGTAAGTCACTGCAGGGCTCACTCCCGTCACCAACCCACTACGTGCAGCACCTTGAGTTTTTGATTCTCTTACTGGCAAGTCACATGCACCCTCCTCATCCCTCACCACAAACAGTTCCTATCCTGCCTACATAGTGATCATGATAGTAATAACAGTATGTAGTATTTAAAAAATACTCACCATTCTTTCTAGACCATACACGTACATTATTGATCCTCAAAACAACATCACGATAGAGGTGTCATTGAAATCCGCAGGATACAGGTTAAGAAAAAATGGATCAGCTAACTTGCTTCACACCACACAAAGAAAGTAGTGGAACTGGAACCTCATTACAAGTCCCTAGAACAGAAAGTCAACCTAAGGAACTATGCCACCACCAATTGACTCTATCCTGGTTCTCATCCCTCCAGGACTGCACACAGATCTGTTTTTATGGTTGCAGACAGCCTCTCAAATGCACAAATGAGCAGATATAATATGCAACAGGGGAGGAAGAGATGGGAAAGAGACAGGCAGAGGCAATCAACAGCAAAGATCCCAGCCCACAGGGCACAATGGCAACCTATTTTAGGGCAAACTGTCCTCTCTTCATCTAGACATTGGCCACCTCTCCTGCCTCTCCTGAGTGATTCCAGATCCACTCTGAATTTCTAGTCTCAGTGTTTGTTATCCTTAAACAAGGGTTTCTCCCACCTCAGCATAATGGATATTTTGGGTCCTGTCATTCCTTGGGGGCTTTCCAGTGCATCGTGCATGATAACCAGTATTCCTGATTTCTGTCTACTAGAAGGATACCAGGAGTCCACTGCCTTTGTCCATTTTTGTTGCTATAACAGAATACCTGGTGCTGGGTTATGTATACTGAAAATAAGTTTATAGGGCTGGGGAGATAGCTCAGTCGGTAGAGTGCTTGCCTTGCATGCACAAGGCCCTGGGTTCGATCCCCAGCACCGCCAAAAAAAAAAAAAAAAAAAAAAGAATCTGAAAATAAGTTTATTAACTCACAGTTGTAGAGGGCTGGAAAGTTCAAGATCAGCCTCTGAGGGCCTCTTTCCCTGTTATCACACAGCAGATATCACTTGGTGGAAATGTGTGCAAGAGTGGAGAGGATGGAAGAGAGAGAGGTCTCATGAAAGAGAGGAAGCAAAAGAGCAAGCAGAGTTGATTTCACTTTGTACCAACTGCTTTTTTGGCAACGAATCCCGTTCCTGGAGATCTGACTCATTCCCGCAAGATGGATTTTAATCCCATCCAAGGACAGTGCCCCATGACCTGATTACTTCCCACTAGTCCTGCCTCTTAAAGGTTCCACCACCTCAACACTGCTACATGGGAGAACAAGCTCCCAGCACATGGACCTTTGAAGGATAAATCATTTCCAAACTGTAGCACACATGCACTGCCTTCCCCAAGTCACACCCGTCAAAAATCTCTGAGCTATTCCGAAAATCCACTGAGACAACCTCATGGAGAGGCCAAGAATCACTGCAGCAGGTCCCTGCCCTGAGTGGGCACTTACCCTCACTTCTTGACCCACTTAGGTTTAATCCCAGGAGCCAAGCCTCCCATCTCAGCATCTATTGAACTGTGATTGTCCCTGTCATGGTTTTTATCAGGAGGCGGCCTCTTGACGTCCAGGACAGAAGTTATGTTCAGCCGGCAGGAGGAGGACCCCTGGGGGGAAGTGTCAAGCCCACTGGCCAGTTCTACATCATAACTGGTGCCTCCTGTCCAGTTCTGGTGGGTAGGAACTGTAGCCTGTCCACTCTCAGAGAAATTCCCGGGAAAACATGGGACAAAACACAGGCTACTTTAATACTTGGTGTTTCTGGGCCAAACTCACTACTTTTTGACAGCAAAGTTTCTCAGACTTCCACTTTTCATTTTTAAGAAGGCACCCAGCATGTGGACACTTATTATTTTATTCCTACTGTGTCTATCAGTGGCTATTTTAAAAAGCAGCATGAAGGGCCAAATAATAGGCTTAACTCTGTAAAGGGCCTTGCAAATGGCTTATTGACACAACTTCCAGGCAGGCAGAGCTGGCAGCCAAGACCCAGCGGAGCCCGAAAATGAATGTCCCAGGACTCTGGACCCAGGTCCAGTCCTCCCCCCTTGAGGAACATGCTCCTCCAGAGGTCCCCCTTCTTCCTCCACCAACTCCCTGCTGCAGCAGGTCAGGAGGGGCGGGGCATGCAGCCGTCCTGCTCCCTGGGTGTGACTGCGGATGATACTCCTCTTGGATTACTAGGCCCTTCTCTTTTCAGTCATTCACACTCATGTATCTGTGCATGGATAGAAAGAGACTGTACTTGGTGATCACAGAGCCCTGGTTTCACTTTGGCTGTGTGTATGCAGAAGATCTCTTTACTCCTCTAGACTTTGATTCCTCTTCTGCAGATTGAAGCCTTAATATCCGGGGGCTTTGTGGTTTTGGAAAATTGTGCAGAGTCTAGAAGCCTCTCATTGGAGGGGTTTATAGGAGTGGGCTGATGGTGCTGTGTTAACATGAAATAGCGATAATGATGTGCATGAGTTCTTCTCCCCTGGGGACAGAGATTCTGCCCTGAATACCTGACACTTTTATAATCCTAGGCAACAAGGCCATGCTGTGAGCTCCTTCTTGGGATTAGAGTTTTCCTTTGAGTTAAGCATCTGATTCCCTGTTCCCTTTTTCCTGAAAGGAAAATGACAGAGTTCTCAAGGAGAAAGTACTTCAAACTTCACCCAGGGAGTCAATAAAAAATGACCTTCCATGACCCTGAACCCACCTTGCAAATTGTGGCACGCACACAAAAATAATCAAGGAAAAAATAAAGACTCACTTCAACCATTTTTGATGCCAGGAAAGGATTCTGCCTCTGCTTTGGGAAAGGAGGTGAAGGCAGCTCTTCTACCTCTATTTAATACTGCTAGCGTTTCTTTGTCTGAAAGCAAGAAAGAAAATATTAATTGAGATCCTATTACTCCCCAAGCTGGCCAGTCTCCATCATTTACAGGGTATCATGTCTTCCATATGAAAACGATGGGAGGTAGGCACTATTATCCTTCTTATCCAAATTTCCATATTGAAAAAAAAAAAAAAAACTTCAGAGGCTCACAGTATATACCCCCAAGGGGGTTTCGAAGTGTGTATTCCAATCTCAGCCCCTAATTTAAAATCCAATATTCTTTCTGTGATATCACATTGCTTCTCGATCTTACTTCAACTCTCAAATCTCTCTCACATTGTTTTAACAGGGTTTGAAAGTAGGGAGCCCTGCGTGATGCCAGAGAATGGATCTTGTCACTCACTAGATAGGGAATTTGATGTTAGGAATTGTGGCACCTGACCAAAAATGATCCGAGCTTCTTAAAGGCATTACAGACACAATATTCACAGAACAAAAGCTGGGGGAAAAAAAGTTAATTAAAAAGGAGACGAGTCCTATGTCCTTGCCAAAATACAACCTAACCTCTCCCAGCCCTTTGGCCTCATACCTTCTGCCAACATTCGATCTATTTCATTCCTTTGGTTGTACATCTCTCATTTCCTACCTTTCTTAGTCTTAATTGGCTTTAAATTACAAATATCAGATATCTGACTCAGACTAGTTGAAGTGAAAAGGAATTCCTTGGCTTATGTAACTAGGAAGTCCAGGCACAGAAAGGTCCTGGGATCTGTTTTTCTCTCCATGGCTCAACCCTGCGTGGTTGCATCATCTAGAACATTCTTTTCATAGCCTACCCTCCTCTCTAAATCCACATCTTCCTCCTTTAGCAAATGCAGTGGGAAAAGAATTCCACTCCCCAAGTCCACATATCAATTATAGGAAAGCCTCTGACTGAGGCCAGCTGTCTATGTATGCACACCTGCAGCCAGTCTCTGCCCAGAGGTAGGGTGCTTGCCCTGTTGGGGCCACATGTCTTCTCTTCAGCTGGGACAAAGGACAGAACAATTTTCATCCCTTGTCAAGAGAACAGGGATTGAGAGAGGTGTTCCACAAAGGAATCAGAAGAAAACAGGATTCAAAAACATGCTGGAGTGAACCAAACATCATTACCTCATGTACACATATGACCATGACTGATGTGATCCTGCAATATGTATAATCAGAAAAATGAAAGATCACAATCCATTTATATATGATCTATCAAGACATATAAATGTCTTGATACAACTAATTAGAACAAATAAAATTTAAAAATTAAAAAAAAAATCCATGAGGGACCAATGAAAAAATAATGTTAACTAGTACCTTCTGCTACAATGTTAACTAGTACCATCTGCTACAATGTTAACTAGTACCATCTGCTACATTGTAACATAGGCTAAGGTCATGATCTGCAGACTTTACCTAAGCCTCCCAAACTCCAGGGTATTGCTCCTGATCAGACACAGAAATGCTTTCTAGATAGTACCAGCAAGTCACAATAATATTCCAGCGCCACTCTGTCCCTTTGCAGGCCTTCTGGCCCCACCAGTCCTCCCTGCACTCAGTGAACATTTGGAAGCCTAAGAACACCCATTCCTTCTGCCCATGGTCCACAAACAAGGTGCTGTTCATTGCTCCTCATGTGCCCACCCTGCCCCATGGCCTGATGCTAATCTACAAAAGATGGATTTAGAGAGGCTGCTGCTTATTCATGAAACTCCGGAAGAGCTTTCCAGATGGAGAGGTACCAAACAAACAACATCTTTTTCCTTTCTGGTTCCTATTTCATTTGCTGGTTCAAAGTAATTGCAAAAGATGAACCTGCATTCCTTCATCCAGAGCAAGTTGAGCTGATTCTGCATGAGAAGCCATAAATACTGGGGGAGAATTGCAATAAACTCCTTGTTCCTTCAGAGCTGGTTCTGGTGGAATGATACCAGTGAGAGCGATTTCAACGTATGTCATGACGAGTAAGACAGGAGATCTGAAGAAGATCCAGTGATCAGGGATCTGGTCCTACAATCTCAAGAAAGAAGTGATGGCTAATGAAATCATACAAAAGAGCTATTCAGCCGATTGTTCTGCGCCCAGGGAGAAGAGTATTTCTACTCAAGCTTCTCAGGTACTTCAAATCTGTTATTACAAATATGATGCCCAAGTGACAGGAAAGAGCTTGAAGCGAGGGTTTGATCACAGTGTTATGCTTGATCTATTCAGCTCAGTTTTTCAAAATAAACATTGAAAGTTCATCTGAAAACACAATTTCTCCCTAATATATATTAGTTAGCTTTTCATTGCTGTGATAAAATACCTGACAAAAACAACTTAGGGGAGAGAAACTTTACTGGGGCTCACGGTTTCAGACTTTTCAGTCCACATGTCTTGGCAGCTTTTACATTGCTGTGACCAAAAGATCTGACAAGAATAATTTTACAGGAGGAAAAGTTCGTGTAGGTCTCCTGGTTTCAGAAGTCTCAGTCCTTAGATGGCATCCTCCATTGCTCAGTGCTCAAGGTAAGGCAGAACATCATGGCAGAAGTGTGTGGTTGGAGGAAAGCAGCTGAAAACATAGCATCAGGCAGCAGAAAAAGAGACCTCCCCTCACCATGGACAAAATATAAACCCTAAAGTCACACCCCCAATGATCCACCTTCTCCAGCTATACCCTACCAGCCTACAGCTGGCAACCAGTTAATCCCTATCAGTGGAGTAAATAATTGATTAGGTTAAGGCTCTTATGACCCAATCACTTGCCTCTAAACTTTCTTGCATTGTCTCACACATGAGCTTTGGGGGACACCTAACATGTAAGCCATAACACCATGGTGAACCAACTCCTTTGCTCTAGGCCTGAGGTAAGGCAGAGCATCATGGCGGAAGGGTATAGGCTAGGAAAGTTGTTCGCTCATGATGACCGGGAAGTACAATGAACGAGAGTGAGGATCCAGAGACAGAATATAATTACTAAAAGAGTGTCCCCAGTGACCCACCCCACCTGCCTATAATTACCACCCAGTCTGTCCATTCAAATTACTAATCCATCAAATGAGTGATTCCACTGATGAGGGTACAACTCTCACAATCTAATCATTTCACCTCGGAACATACCTGCATTTACACAGGAGATTTTCAGGGAACATTTCATGAAAACTGTAACAATATAACCTCAGCCACTGAAGAAAGTCCCCTAACCAGTCAAAGAAAATCAAATAGCTCAATGTCCTCTACTCTGTTTACTAGTGGGAAGAGGGGTCAAATTTTGATCTCAATTATTAAACTTTACATACAAGTCCTTTTACATTCATTACCTCAAAGTTAGTTGAAAATTAAGTGTTATTATTATACAGGATTTGAAAATGCAGAACTGAGATTCAGTGGGATAAATAGATATGGACAGACTCCCAGGTAGACTCTGGTCTGGTAAATTCTAACTTCCTTGTCCTTTCCCCTAAAACCCTTTTGTGAAGGCTCTTGCTGTGAGGCCTCCCTTGACCCTAGTCGTCCAAATTGGCAGATGTGTTATATTTGGATACTTCGCTGAGGAAGATCAGTGGGCTACCACATTAAGCCAATTTTTTTTGAGTTTTTTAGCATCATCAATATGTTGAACTTTACAAGCACTAACCAACTCTTCCAATGTTATAAAGGCACCATGTTTCACTTCATTTCAGTCTTCCAAACATTTATTGCACCTGGGTAAGTGGGCTGAACTCATTTTTTTCCAACATGGTTTTAATGTTATTAATGTTGGAAACTCAAAGGCGCCTTCAAAATTAGTGCTGAGGGGAGGTCAAAGAAATGACTCTTTGGACACTGTGCCAGTTGGATGCTCATTACCATACTAATGTTGCCCATGCAAAACCTTCAGTGACATCCTCCAACATATGCAAATATGCATTGGGAAAAATGGAAATGTATGTTAATGACATAGAGGTTACACTGGCCTATTAACATCACAAATCCCCATTTACAGCCCACTTTTAATTTAAGTGATCTTTCTATTAGGAGGACCACTTATGAAGTTAATCTGGAACGAAATCACAGCATGTCAATTAAAATGGTGTGACAGTGAGACCACCATCAATTGGTAACTCTTAGCAGATGTCTTAATTAGGCTTCTCGGTGGCAGATTGACCAACGACACTCTGTGAAAGTCATTTTCAAGTTTGCATCTGAGGCCTTTCCTTCAAATGTTTTCTCGTTTTCTTCTTTCTGTTTAAATCCTAGCTGGTATGAGGCTTCCCTTTGTGCATTTTCTTCCCGTAGACTTGATTCTTTTTCTCCTTTCTTCTTACTATAAGAGAATTCCAGAGAGGATATCTTGCCCCTAGAGGCTCTACAAGCCTTAATTTATTTGAAGTCTTTTGTTTTATCTTAAATATTCATTTGAAATTCACATTCTCCTCCTTAAAATAGCCAGGCTGATTTTAATATAAAAATTTTCAAAGTCATATACCGTGGAGTAAAATTGAAGCCATGTTATGTATCTCTGTTCTTGGTTAATGATATATACAGAAAGGAACTCATAAACCTCAATTTGAAAAGTGCAAGTTTAGAAATACTTTGGAACCATCTAAATCTGAGTTCAAAACCAGATGCTGCTACTTACTGTGCGTCCCATGGGGCAAGTTCCATAATCCAGATCGATCTCTAAGAATAGGGACTCTTCCTTCCTTGCCCCCATCACCCCGCTCCGCACACATGATCAGCATTCAGACGTGGGTTTTATTTTGGTTTTCAAAGTGAATGTTATTTCTATGCCTAAATTTATTTTTTTTTCTTTCTAAACTGGAGATGACAACTACATCCCAGTGTTTCAGAGAGCATTTTACATAATCATTTCCCCTTGTCAAATAATAATCCCCCCTAAAAGCAAATAATTACTTTATGATAAAGAAATGCCAAAGCAAATGAAGATGCTATTGAATAAGTGTTTATGGTATCTCCTTGAAGAATCAGAATGAAAAGCCATGCACACAACCTGATTAGAAATGTAAGATGGAAGTGTCTCATGTTGTCACGGGCCAGGGAACAGCAAATGCTCACTGCAAAGTGAGAAGTAAATAGTTTCCACTTGGTGGGTCATATTGTCTTCATTGTAAATACTCTGCTATGTCATGTATCACGAAAACAGTCCTAGGCAATGTTAAATGATCAGGAATAGGTAGCTGTGTTCCAATAAAACTTAAGTTATAAAAATAGGTGGCAGGTTGAATTTGACCACAGCCCTTTAAAATGTATAAACTAAATCAAATTTTATAAACTTGAAATTGTCTTAGACAAGTTAAACTTTTGTTTTTAACTTTTAAGATAGCAGAGGAAATTAGTTTAAGCTAAAAACGATGCAAAACACCAAGTATCATCCAAAACACACCATGGGTGATCTCTAGATAACAATGATAAGAAAAAGAACGTCTTTTCGCATACAAGACATGGGAGTCAGACCACCCTCCTTAGATAAACTTGATTCCTGAATGTTTTGCACCAACTTCTGCAATGCCTGGTGGGAGGGTGCAGGGCTGTTTCTGCTGGCTGTGAAGTCCAATGCAACACAGATTCCACAGTGTGGGCCATTGTCTGATAGGAGAGACAGCTAAGTCAGGCCACACCACCTCGGTGAAGTCACTAATGCATTGTCCCAAACAGAAGGCCATAACAACAAGAGATTAAAACTTGTTTCTCTTGGGTCCTCAGAGAAACAAGGAAGAAAATTCTGTGTCATGAGAAGAGGCAAAGCTCTTCATGTCTCAACAGTGATGTGGTGTCCAGTATAAATCACAGGCAGCTGCTGGGTGGAAGAGAAAAAGCATAGAATTTGAAGACAAAGATCCAAATTCAAATCTCATTTTTTCCACTTGATTTGTGAAATTAAAGGACAAAGCTCTCAAATCCTTCTGAGCATCAGCTTCTGCATGTATGAGGATGACAAAATTCGCCCTTGAGGAGCGTGGTTGGATGAGAGGTTCCAGTGAGCTGGCATGTGAGCCAAGGCATGTTCAAAGCGTAGGGAATGACACCTAGCACAGGTTCCACGAACATTCAGTTCCCTGCTTTCCCATCTCCTTTCCCAAACAGCACACAAAATAAGACCTTTCTGCTGCTCTGGGCTAGACCATCCATTTCCCCTGCTAACGAATGAGAGTATTATTGCTCTTTCTCAGATGTAGAATTCTACTACTGGTATCACGCCTGCTGTCTCTTGATCCCTTTGCTAATGTACCATTTTACCTTGAACTCTCCCACGTCCTGCCCCTGCCCCTCCTCTGCCACCTTGCTGCAAAGTCAGGACTCAGTATTTGAAATATTGTTCCCATATCCACAGTCTGGCCCAGGAACATACCGGTAGCCCTCGCTCCTCAGGCTGTGCTGTTTCGGAGTCCTCTCTTTACCTGTTTACAGTTATTCCACTTATTTATCCAGCTGTTGCCTCAGTACTCTGCCTATCTACGTGTCTGTGTCTGTGTGTAAATAGATGCAAATTATACACACATATATGCTTTTTTCTAATTTTCTGAAATTTGGGTTTTGTAAATATTGTTATTTGGTAAATAAATAAGTTATTATCAAACAGGAAAATGCATTAATATATTTAACATATTTAAGAAAGCAACAACTTTCAGGCAAGGTGAAAAGCACATCCTTCTTCAACCTCTTGACAAGACATTTTAAATTCTGATTGCTTCTTGAATACTCATGAAAGCAGGCCAAATGAAATTGTTTTCAATTTCCTACTTAATTTTCAACTTTTAGACAAAGCTCAATGCCTGAGGACTCCACCTCTTCAGTTGATATCGTATACAAACATAGTTTGTTCCATCCAAAACTCATGTGGAGATGTAATTGCCATTGCAAGAGTTTTGAGACAGGAGTCTCTCGTGAATTCCTTAATGTCATCATTACAGGAATGGGTTAGTTATTGAGAAATGATTTGTTTAAAGCAAGTTGTTCCCCCTCTCTCTCTTTTACCAGCCATGCTCTCTCTCTTGCCATGTGATGTCTTCTGCCCTAGATGAGGCAGCATGAAGACCCTCACCAGGACACAGCTTTATAATCTTGGATTTACAAACTCCCATTCTGTGAGAAATTGGGTTTTTTTCTTTATAAATTACCCAGTCAGTGTTATTCTGTTACAGCAAGAGAAAACAGACTAAGATGAGACATCGATTTTAATCTTTTGGCCTAAAATATGGTTTGCAGAAACACAGGGTTGAATGTTCACATTACCTGACTGAAATTTCAGTTTTTAATACCTGGGATCCAATATATGTGCTCAGAAATGTCCAAGTTATGTGTCAAGAGTCCACTGAATTCTTCAAAAAATTTACGATCCCAAGCAGAACTAAAAAAGACGAGGTGAGCAGAACTCAAAAACAGCTCCATCCACGTCTGCTACGTCTGGTT
Organism: Sciurus vulgaris; assembly: GCF_902686455.1. Taxonomy (NCBI): domain Eukaryota; kingdom Metazoa; phylum Chordata; class Mammalia; order Rodentia; family Sciuridae; genus Sciurus; species Sciurus vulgaris. The sequence continues at coordinate 136,703,384 of NC_136469.1, forward strand.
CCTAAGATGACCTCCCTGTAGCCAGAATTATCTTTATTCATTTCAAATCTGATGTTGTCCTTTCCTTGCATAACATACTCTAATGACTCACTAAAATTTGCAGCTGAACATTCAAATTCCTTAGGATGACATAAAATTTCATCATCCATGCCTAAATTTATAACTTCATTCTCTAATATTTGCTTAAAAGTAAGGTTGAGTTCTGTAGCTTTATTTATTTAGATATTTTTTGATGATCTATCTAGTGATGAGAGACTCATGTTTAAGTCGCCCAGTATTATTGTGTTGTGGTCTATTTGATTCTTGATGTTGAAAAGGGTGTGTTTTATGTACATAGACGCTCTATTCTTTGGGGCACAAATATTTACTGTTGTTATGTCTTGTTGTTGTATGATTCCCTTACACAGTATAAAATAACCTTCTTTGTCCCTTTTGATTAAGTTTGACTTGAAGTCGACTTTATCTGATAGGAGAATAGAAACCCCTGCTTGTTTATGAGGTCCATGTGAGTGATATGTTTTCTCATATCCTTTCACCTTCAGTCTGTGGATGCCTTTGCTTATAAGGTGAGTCTTGGAGACAGCATATTGTGGGGTCTTGTTTTTCAATCCAATCTGCCAGTCTATGTCTTTTGATTGATGAGTTTAGACCATTTACATTCAATGTTATTATTGAGAGATAATTTTTATTTCCTGTCATCTTGATTTATTTCTAGTATTTAATTTGAATTAATTTCTCCTTTGATTGACTATTTTTCTAGGGTAGTTCCTCCCTCTGCTGGTTTTCATTTCTACTTTTTATTTCTTCTTCATGAAATATTCTATTGAGCATATATTATAGTGCAGGATTTCAAGTTATGAATTTGTTTGACTTTTTCTCATTGTGGAAAGCTTTTATCCCATCTCCAGTGTGCATTCTATCTTTTTAACAAAGTTTTAAGTGTACAGTACTGTTCACCATATACACATGTTGCACAACAGATCTCTGGAACTCCCTCTTGCATGACTGGAACTCTGTCCCCATGGAACAGCAGCTCCCCTTTGTCCCCCACCCAGCTCCTGGCGACCACTATTCTGCTCCTCTCACAGTCCATACTCTTCCATCTTGTTCACTTTTAAGTTCAGGTTGGGAGAGTAAGATTTATTGTAAAATGATTTGCCCTTTGTTAATATAAACTCACAATAAGTAGTTATTAAAGGAAATAAGGGAGGGAAGGGATGGAGGGAGGGAGGCAGGAAACAGAAGAGAAGGAGTGGAGTGGGGGAGAAGAAAATACCTTTAAATACGACAGACTTCTCCATAAAGTGAAAACCTGTGCTTCTAAATTTCTCTGAATATCCTCTCCTGATCCCTTTTGATGGAGTCAAGTAATTCTTCTTCTTCTCAGCACCTTTATCATCACAGAAATTCTACCTTTAATAGTATGTATTATAGTTCTGCTGCTGTCTAGTCTTCATAGACTGAGTTCATCAATAGCGGAAACTAAATTTCCCTTATCCTTCACATCCTCCTATGGTGCCTAGAAGATTAGAGGCATTTAATAACTGTTTAGTTAAATGAAAAGTGTGTTAAAATAATTAGTAAAATCCATGAAGTTTTGAAAACGGATCCAGAAAAAGCTCAGGTTATTCTTTCAAAGAATCAAGGATGATTAAGAGACGTGGCTTAGGATGATCCTTCAGAGTCAAATGAAGCATTGCTGAAGGTTTCTTGGTTGTATCCCTAGGAAAACAGGAGCTTTCGGAGATTCGTGCCAAGTAGCCTGTCAAGGCAGGCACTACTTTGAAGGATTCTCCATAAGGGGATCCATTCAAGGTCACCAGATACACTTTTTGCAGATGTGTTGTGTCAATAACATCCAGGTGTGCTTCATGGAACGTGGCCAAGACAACGAGAGAGTACCATCTGGAAATACAGTTTGACATACTCCTGAACATCTTTCTCTACAGGCAAAGACCACTTCCTGAGGCCCTTCCCCCACCAGACATATCTACCATATGAAGTCTGTGATCCTTCTGGAGTCCCAGGTCCAGTGTCTCCAACCTGGTCAGTCTAAAGCTGAGGGTTGGGGGGCTTCTCATATGTGCATCTCTAGTAAAGATGGTACCAAAAAATTCTAAATGCATGTCTTTCAGAGTGATCTTATTAACTCTGGGTCTGATCTTACCCTTTTTTTTTTTTAACTCGCTATCCTCCTGTAGGTGTCCATCTCACCCAAACTAAAAATCAAAATACTCAAAACAAACATAAGTACAAACAGAATCTCACACCCTGCTACCTCAAAACACTCTTTCCCGGTGTTTCGACTTCAGTGGCCTCCAGCACACTTCCACCTCAGGGCTCCTGAACTGTGCCTGGAATATTCTTCCCCAAGAAATCCTCATGGCTGGCCCCCCTAAGTCTTCCAGGCTTCTCAGTGAGTCCTTCTGCATGGTCCCCTTTCTTTATTCTTCTCCACAGAAGTTTTAGTGTTCTATTATACTATGTCATGTTGTGAGATATTTCATTTAAGTTTCTTTAGAAGGTAAGCTCTATGAAAAATCCACGTGGGACTTTTGTCAGCTATGTTTATTGTTGAATCTCCAGTGTGAAGAATACCTGTCAATAAGCTTAGCAATTAAGCAAAACTTTGCTTTGTTGAGCAAAGGTAACTGCTTTTATTGGTCTAAATTACCATCAAGCATAAAAGCAAGAGTAGGAAAAAAGAAAGGCCGAAGTCAAAGTCCAGAGAAAGACTTGATTGACGTTGTCTTTCTCGAGCTGGGTCACCAGAGTCTTTGTGAGTCTTGATCTCCCCCTCAGTGAGATGGGGACACTTACTGCTCTACCAGCCTTAAATAACAACTTAGCTTGTCCCAGCCATTCAAAGCTGTAGGTATAAATTCTCCAACCAAGTGTTGTACTGTTGTACTGCAAGTCTGGATCTTACAGTGGGTTCCTCCTAAAAAGGTAGCAACTAGCCCAGTGACCAACTGCCTGAATTGAGTTCCTGAGATCCAAGTGGATTTGACATTATAGACCATAACTTCTGAACTTCATTGTGTACACACGGGAACGTGTTTTACAGACTGAACACAATTCCAAGCCAATTCAGATTGACCAAAAAGTTCATCATATGGTGTTCTCCATCACTGAAAGTTAATCCTCTTCTTCTAAACATTTCTTGTGGACAAATAAGAAGACAGTAGCTTAGGGGAATGGAAACTTCTGGAATCACGCCCCATGCCTCCTTCATCTGCCTGACCACAGAGATCCTGCTTCACAGCAGGTTCTCATTAAAGTCTTGTCAAAGATTTTATCTAGAATTTTAAGTGGTTTCTCATTATTAAAAAGTCTAATGTTCCTTAAAATCTGTGAAAAAGAAAAGAAAACCCTAGTTCCACCATGCAGATAACTACTGGTAACACTTTGGAATACGTTCTTCCAGGCTAAATGATACATACATTCGTAATTGTAATATTATGGTATGTTAAGGTTAAATAGAGTTGTTTCTGGTTTTGCAGTGCTGGGGATGGAACTCAGGGCTTGACACTTGCCAGGAAAGCACTCCTCCACTGAGCCACATCCCCAGCCCAACACAGTTGTTTTTAATACTGTCCATTTACTTTCATTACAATGGAGCAAATTTATTTCTGTAGAAAATTTAAAAATTAACAAATAAAAAGGCAAGATAAGCACACACTCTTACTTTTTCAAAACAATAATTATCAAGTATTTAATGACAACCAGAAATAGCTGCTTTTATTTGTCCTCCCCTTTTCTATGTATTTTAATGTGCTTGAAATAATGGCATAATACGCTTTTAAGCATAAAGTACTCAGACATGTTCATAGTTCCTAGATGGAAGATAAAATAAAGAGCAGCTTAATGACAGATAATATCTGCCAGTGGGTGGTTTATTTCTTTCCAAAAACCCAGGCTCTTTCTTGTTTCAACATAAATTTTAAAGATGCAGAAAATCATTATTCAAATTCTGTGGCACTGAACATGGTCATATGTCACTCTCTGCAATGCTGCTTTCCAGAGGAGAAAGGGATTCCATTTGCTGTTTATTAATTTTTCTCAGTGGTGTCTTAAAATTTCAGCATTTTAGCAATCCTTATCAAGTGCTTGGAGAGAATAACAGGGATTATTGTTTAAAATGGACATTAGTCACAAACACAGGTTCCACCTGAATTGGTGGAATAAAGAATTCTGGAAACACAAGCCCTGGAAAGGTAGAGGAAGGGAAGCAATAGTGAGGGTGGGCAGCTCTGTGGCAGCCCCGTCCCTGAGGTGGGGTCCACACTGAGGGAGGGAGAGCCGGCCTGCTCCTTTCTGGGCCTCTTCCTTTGTAATCAGTTATGGGCAACATGCAGTACATCCTCTAGGCCGAATCTCCCCCACCTGCCTGGTAGACAGGAAGCAAATGGTCTGAGCCTGCTTATCAGAGAGTGACTATTTTTTTTTTTTTTTTTTTTTAACAGAAAAGACCACTTGAAGAGGAACAATAGTCTTGGTAGACAGTATTGGTTTTCCCCTTAAAAATCCTGCAGATGTAATTCCATTCAAAGACACTCCGGCATCCAGCGTTTCAGAAAGAAAGCCTTGATTTCTGTTCCTTTGTAAGAAACCAGCCTGGGGATTTTGTTTTATTGGTTTCATTTCCTGCCTACCTGTATCTTTGAAGGATTTCTTTGTTTTTATCTTCAGGCCAAACTTTACACTAGAGTAATTCTACATCAAGAAGTTTGTGCTCTAAAGAGTCTAGCCAGAGCCTATTTGCACATTATGTGCAGAGATAAGAATATTTGCAGCATCTCTGTTTATAGTCAAAAAAGAGAAAGAAATATTAATTGTGGGATGAATCATAGTACATCTGTACAAAACCATCTCTTCCGTGGCTTCAAAGATCAAATGGAGCCATACATCCCGACAAGAAGAGACACCCCCAGTATATTGTTAAATGGGAAAAAAAATCACAGTGCAAAACTGTTTACTGTAATAATCATTTTGTCTAAAAGACCAACAAATGATTGCAGACGCTGGTAGAAGGCAGAGTGAACGTCTTCAGGCCTGTGGAGCAGACTGTCACCACCCTTGCCTGTGGCGAGCAGGAGAGGAGAGGTGGCGTGGCAGATTTCATTATGTGCATTTTCGACCCCTGGGGCGTTAGACTATTTTATAATTTCTCTAATTAAAAATAAAAGAAAGTACATGCAATCGTGTGTCTGTTTTTGTTTATTTGCTGACATGACCTATAACTAAAACAATTGGAGAGAATGTATGTACACGGATCTTTTCTGGAAATGTGTCTCTTATTTGTCTCTTTCCCCCACCGCGGAAACAGCTCCTGTCTCATCTTCTTTGAGCAAACCTGTCCCTCTCATCCTTTCGTCTGCGCCCCACATTTTCTAGGAGAGCTCTGAACTTTGTCCCGCGCATTATCCAACTTCCTGTGACCTCCGTCGCCTTCTCGCCTGCTTCTCAGTCCTAGCATGATTCCGCTGCTGCACTTGGAGCTTCCTAAACACTCATCTCACCAGGTCCTCTCACTTGTCCTCTTCTTGTCCTTGCTCTGACCTTTGTCCCAGTTCCAAGAGGCTTATCATCTATCACAATTCTTCTCAAGATGCCAAATGATTTTCTTTAAGAAAAAGCAATCCATTTCCTTCGGCAGATAATTGCCCAGGGTCTGCAGCTCGGGGAGGTGTCATGATACTCTTTGGCAGTCCTCGCTGGAGTTCCTTCATCGCGATCGGTGTTGTTGTTGAAGCTTGTCTTCTTCTGTTTCATTGTTTCCCATCCCCAAGCCCAGGGCTTGCCAAGGATCTCCAGGATGCCACTTCTTCCAGCCAACTCCTCTGCTCCTCTGCAGAATGATGCCCAGTGAAGGTTCACGGCTCCAGGCAGACTCCCAAACAGGCTGTGCTAGCCATGGCACCAGTGGACGGAGATGGGATCCTGCCCACGTGCTTTCGGAGTTCTGATGAGAGGGACAGTTGGCTCCTCACGCAGTCCCGACACATACCACCACCAGGATCTTCCTCTGTCTCTTCCCAGCACTGCAGAGAACCACATTGTTCTGCCTCAGAATTTTATGCATCACTTCCACTAAGACCCTCTCCCTGTCCTACCCTCCCATCCCTGCCCAGTCATCTTAGGAGAAGAGCCACCTCTAAGGTAGTAAAAAAATAATGGAAGGGGAGAAAGACCATGACTCTGCCTCTTATAAAGTGAGAAGCCCACAGGAGAAGGATGGCTGTGAATGGGACCAAGCTGGCCGCCCACGGGGGCATTCTGACCCCCGTGCCAGGTCTGAAGTCATTAACACCATTTTTTTAAAATGTAATTGGAGGCAACTAAAAACAGATAAAATACACAAATAAAACCAATGATTTCAGCTTCTTTTTAAACTCTAGAAAGATTTAGCAAGTCTGCATGTGCATTCTTGCAAGACAAGGATAAGTTGTCCTTATTTGAGGCTGACCCTCTCCAGTTCACCTCTGTCATCTTAGGTGTTACCTCGGGTGCTAAAATGTCCAACTCCTGGTATAAACTTGTATTTCACATTGTATTCATTTGCTTGGGTTCCCTAAATAATTACCTGCAAATTTGGTAACTTAAAACAATAAAACAGTATTCTCTCACCATTCTGGAGGCCAAAAGTCCAAAATCAAGGTGTGGGTGGGCAGGACCTCACTCCCTCGGGAAGAGTCCTTCCTGGACTCAAACCTGAGGTGGCTCCTGGCAGTACTTGGCTGTGGCGGAATGACTCCACCTGGGGCTCCAGCAAGGCCAGCCTGTCTCTGTCTCTGCTATGCTTTTCCGTCTCTTGAAGGAAACTCTCCTTGGACTTGGAACACACCCTAAGCCAGTGCCACTCACCTGGATCCTTTCTTAACTAAATCTGCAGAGAATCAGTTTCCCAGTAAGACCACTTACCAAGTTTGTGGGTGGACACGAATTTCCACCAAGGGATGTGTTCAAGGATCGGATCCCTTGAACACAATCCAGAGGCAACATGATCCCGGGACTCACCACCCAGGACATCGCCATCCAGGGAAGGCCTGAGGAAGGATAATGGTGCTACCCCTCTTTCCCAGGGAGTCTCTGGCTCATCCACACCCCACACCTGCAGCATCTTCTCTCCTCTCCAGTTCCAAAAAGTTTCCCCAAGAAACTTCAGTGGGTAGTGAGGGCAAACCCATGGCTATCTGTCCAGGTTACATCTCCTAAGATTTCGTAGCCATTTTACTGAGCATTAGAGAAGCAATACCAGGGGCTGCTAGCAGACAATATGTTAAGCCAGCAGCCAGGGAATCGATTTTATCAGCTGCAGTTTAGAAAACAGGGAAAGGACTCCTCATTTCCTGCCTACTCCCCCGACTACCATCTGTTCTCCCCAAAACCACCAGTCACGTGGGTGACTCTAGAGTGACATGCGGAGCAGGACGGGGTTGCAGTGGGGATGCAGAGCTAGAGTCTGGGCGAGGCGGAGGCACGCCTGGTGATAAAGCTCCCAAGCTTTCATTTGTTAAAGTTGATTAAATAATGGAAACAATTCCAGGTTAGGAAAATGTTCGTAATCAGCACTACACAATAGCTATTGTCATTGATTTGTGTATTTAATAAAAAAACTAATTGCCGCATATTCATGATTGTATTACGGTTAATAAGCCAGCCCAAGTGTGGAAGAATGGAAGTCTTCAAGAACAAGAAAAACCTCATTCCTGGAAAAACTAGGCAAAGGCACAGAGAACAAAGAACAAACACCTTAAAACTTCCAAAGTTCAGCTATGGAAACGGCAAAATGATTCCTCCCAAGTCGCGCAGATAATTGCTAACAAAATTGGAACTGTAACCTAGATACCCTGCCTTTCAAGTTGCTCTTATCTCTGGAAATAATGCAGTTAAGCTAGTGGAGAATGTATCATTTTCTATATTAATTCCATTCGTGCATATATTACTTTGCAGTTTCTAAGGTGCTTTGTCAACAGTTTTACAGAAGACATGTCATTGGATTCCTGCGATAGTTCTCAGGCACAAGGACTGGAGGCGTCACGGTTGCATTCGGCACTGGGGGACCCCTCTTTGCATCTCCACAGATCAGCATTGGGGGACCCCCCTTTGCATCTCCACAGATCAGTATTGGGGACACTGCTTTGCATCTCCACAGATCAGTATTGGGGACACTGCTTTGCATCTCCACAGATCAGCATTGGGGGACCCCACTTTGCATCTCCACAGATCAGCATTGGGGGACCCCCCTTTGCATCTGCACAGATCAGCATTGGGGGACCCCCCTTTGCATCTGCACAGATCAGCATTGGGGGACCCCACTTTGCATCTCCACAGATCTGCTTGGGTATCTCGCATCGGATCTTCTAAGACAAAGAAGGCTCAGAACCCCAAGCGCCACACCATCTGGAGGAGGAGAGAAGTGATAGGAGGGCGTGAGAAGGGCCGACGGAGCTAAGGACCTGGAGGAGGGGTAACAGAGGGAAGGGGTCAGAGGAGGACTGGTGCCTGCGCTGAGGCTGAAGCCGATGTCCGCCAGGTGGACAACTGAAGAAAGGGGTCAGCGGCTGTCGGAAGAGGAGAGCCCCACTAGGGACAGAGCGTGCAACGCGGCACAGTGTTTGGAGAGGCTCCCGGGAAGAGCACCAGTTAGAAAGACCCACAGAAACAACAAGAGCCCGGCATGGAGGCCCTTCTCTCCTGGGGTGATGAAGTTGGATCTCATCCACCAAGAAAGCCGGAGGGGGAGGGTTTTAAACACAGTGTGACGTGATCAGATTTGTACTCTAGAAAAATAAGTCTGTAAAAGAATGTTCTCTCATTCAAACACCTCCCAGGCCGAGGCAGGTTTTTTAAAGAAGGAAAGACATAAAATAATAATAAGGAAGAGAGATTATGACTAGCCAGAGAAAGATCAGATGCCTGTGTTAAAAGCCGCTGTTTAACCACCCGGTTGTTGTTCCACGTGGCCCAGCAGGGTAAAAGCCTTTGAATTTCCGAGAGGAACAGGAAACACGCATTTTATGTAAAATCATCTGAGTTTTTAATTTTGACATCTTTGCCCAAGGAGCAGTTGAGAAAATCAGGAAAAATAAAATGTGTCTGGTCTGCAGGTACCTGACAAATCGCCATTCTGTCCCTCCACCTGTGTACAGCACAAGGCTCTGGGGGCAGGGACGCTAGTTAGGAGTTTGTTCCAAAAGGATCAACCTGAGGCGGAGCTGGGGAGGAACGAAGGTGGGAGACACGGAGACACCGGACCCTCAGAACCAAGAGGACGCCCGGGGGAGATGCAGTAGCCACACCAGGTGCTGGCGCTGTGGTCTGACACCTCGTCCTTGGGGTCACTTGCTATGCTTTCAGAGGCAGGTTGCACATTTTTTATTTTCAACACAGAAAGTAGACTCAAAGACTGAGTTCTGAAAAAAATAAGGTTTTTGTTTTTGGTTTTTTGTTCTGTTTTTTGAGAAAAAGAAAGAAGAAGGTTTATTGCTTTGCTAGCAAAAGAGAAACACAGGGGACTCTTGTCCCAGAGGCTGTGATTCTGCCCATCAGCAGGAACAGGGGCTTTAAAGTCTTGATTCAAAGGTTACAGTCCACGTGTGCTGGACTTCACTTGTAACAAGTTGTAATTCACTTGTTGATTTGAGAGACAGTCATTTCGGAGATCTTCGGGTACCATCCCCAAAGTCTGGATCACTTCGTGCCTAAGGTGGGTGTGTGCTCAAGGACAGGTAAATCTGCCTCCAATGGAGAAGAAAGGTGATCCTGTTTCCCCTGAGATTAGGGAGGGGAGGAGGAGGGAGAGAGGAAGAAAGAAACATGTCCATTTTAAAAATCAGTGGCAGTGACAGAGCAGCAAGGGCTGTATTCAAAGCATCAAGAGGCCCACCGTTACAATTCCTCCATTCCATTTCTGTGGAAAAACGGATGATGACATCTCTAAGCTGCTTCCAGCTGAAAGGGGGTGAAGTTGGGGGAAGTAACCCAAAGTCTTTGGCAGGGATCGTCCTAAGACAACAATAAACAAAACAGCAAAGCATTGCTTTTTTGTAAACAATTAGCACAAAAGCAATTCGTATTTAAATCAGTCTCTGAAAATCAAAAATGAGCCCTTAATAATATCCAAAACACGCTTCCCCTGAGCCCCCCAAGTCCAAAATAGCACACCGCAGCTCCAGTTTGGATCCAGAAACGAACTCAGAAGGAAGTTGAGCCTTCTTTGTTTCTCTGCTTCAGTCCCTGAAGGGTTCAGTTAATGTTCTCTGCCATAAAACAAGAAACGGTTGGGCTCCTTCCCCTGACTACGCTGTCTCTCTGATTTAAGTACTTTTCACCTGTGGACGTCCTTGGTTACTCCTGAACCGTATTCTGTCCCATAAAAGGCACTAAATTCGAGACTGCTTTGGTGCTGTGCTTTAGTGAAGGGATTTTGAAAAGTGCTACAAGACCGTTCCTCCCCTCACAGAACCAATGAGGCTCACCCCAAATGTCACCTCCCTTTTGTGATTTTCCCTAAAAACCTACCTCCAAGCTTTCTCTTTCCACCCCAGGACCCTCCTGCAGCCCCAGGTGGGGCCGGGTGCCTTGACCATGTCATTCATCATCCTTTGTTACCATCTAACTCAATTCCACTCCTGAAAAATCTGTCAGCCACACTCCACATGGCAGCTGGCGTCGTCTTAAAACAAGTCAGGTAGTATCACCCATCAATGCCCAACTTAACAGCACGGGCTTTCCTTTGCAGTTAAAATAAAATCAAACCCCTTTGAACGATTTATAAAACCCTGGATCATCTGATCCCCTTTACTTTCTCCATCTTCCTTTCTGATTGCTTTCAAGCCACAGTAACCCTTTCATCAACCCTTAGATACCACCACAGGACCTTTGCACTGGCTGTTCCCTTCATTTACAATGTCCTCCCCACTCTTTCCACTCCTCATCCTTCTGGTCTTAGGTTTAATATTATCTCCCCAGAGAGACCATCCATCCCTGATCACCTGAAAGCCCATTTTCCTAGTTTATTCTCTCAGCTACCAGCTTACTTGTTTCCTAGTTGTGGCTTGTTTTAAGAAGTGCCCTGTAGTCCTCCACGTGTGGAGTCTAATTGTTCATTGTCCCACTCTTGCTCTGTCATCCAGCCACACATGGGCTACACTTCCCCAGTGACTGGGTAGGGCAGAACACCAGGGCAGCCTGTTCCCTGGAGACACTAAGCTCCTGTCACTGGCCACACTGGTGTGGAGACACCTGCTGATCAGCTCTGCTAAAACCTATTAGTCTACCCGAGAGCTGGAGCCTTCCCACCCGACCTCTCTCTCCTCCGTGGAATCAGACAAGCCCTGAGCTCCACCAGCTTCCCCAGGCCTGTCTAACGCTCTCTCCAGGTTCCCCCGAAGACTCCTGAGTCTTCCAGACCCCAAACTAACACAAGAGCGTCTACCCGAATCCTCGTCCGCTTTTGTTTATTTATTTTAAGTATTCCCTCCTTCGAGGAAAGACTCACTCACGGCCACATCCACAGTACCCGGCGCCATCTTGGCTTAGGACAGGTGCCCATCAATATTCTCCAATTGAATGAACCTCTCCCGGCAGCCACAGAAGAGGGACACACGCCTGCCATCACGACACACGGAATGGGAGTGACCTGCGAGCCTCTTCATCTCCCAGGGACTGCAGATTCCTTGACAAATGTCCCGTGTGGGGTTTGGTGCCAGCATTGACCATTGGGCACAGTCTCCAGTCAGTTGTGTGCAGAGCTGAGACCGGCTCCTCCTGCCTCGCCCCTCACGCCCATGCACCCGGGCAGCAGAGCCAAGTCCTGACTCTCTCCTGGGGCCACCTACCCGCCACGGCCTCTCCTGCTCCTGGTCCTGTCCCCGTGGACGTCCTCACTGCTCTCCAGGTCCTCCATATGTCCTCTCTGTCCCTGGATTCCTGCTGCCCCAGCTCCCGGGACATCTGCCAGTCCCCTCCCAGCCCCTGAAGAGCCGCACTCTAGGGCACTGTTCTCGGTTTCCCCCTTTCTGCTTTGGTCTGGGCACCTGCATCTGCCCCGTGACCAACACAGAACATCCTCCAGGTGAGCCTTCCTCCCGTGGCGCCCCACCCAGCAGCCAGGGGTCCGTCCTAAGAGACAGACCCGTCAGGTGACCCTTGACAGTCAGCCCAGGAGGCCTCAGGGCCTGCCATGGGCCCACCCTGCCTGGCGTCCTCCCTGCACACTGTCCCCCTCTCCCGGCCCTGCCGAGCTAATTGCCAGCCCCACTCCACCTCCCCGTCCCTTGGAGAACCTCTTCCCCGACTCATCCCTCCTCCAAACGCTACTTCCTGCTGGTGACATTTCTTCTAAGCAGTCTTCTGCCGACAAGCCCAGTCTGGATAGAGTGCCTTTCCTCTGAATTCCTGAAGTCCTCCAAGACGCTGTGGTCTTCTTAGGCTGGCCCCTTGACTTCCTGAGACCCTCATTTCCACCTTAAAGCCCGACCATGTCACCCCGTTGCATTCGATCTTTGGATCACTTCCCTGTCACCTCCAGGCACGGTGGAGTCCAGCCGATCGAGCCTCCGCTCTGCGCCCTCCCTGGGCTCCGGCCTTCCCCAGCTGCCCGCAGAGCCTCACCGCACGGTTCGGGCTCACGGGTCTTGGCTCGCATGGCCTCTCTGACCTGGACTCCTGTCTCCCTCTTGCTTGGTCGGCTGGCCCCCACCCTTGACCCGTCACTCCTAGTCTCTCCTCCCCGAGGTCCTTCTGACCCGTCTCTCTCCTGGGTGGCATTGCTCCCTCGTCCACCCTGGTCCCCAGTTACGGGTATAAACTCCATTATTCTCCTCAAGGCTCTTGGGTTAAGGTTCTGTCTGCCGCTGACCGACAGGTGACAGAGGGCAGCACGCGGCCTCATTGAGCTTTCTCTTCCAGGGCCTCCTACTTGCCGAGGGGTGTTCAGGACACGCTTCCCGATGGAGGAAAGGAGCCAAGGGCTCCATCGCTCCTCAGATGGCCGCGTTCCCTCCTCTGCTTTCTCTCCCTCCCGTGCGCTTCAGCCAGTCCTGCGCTTCATTCTCTGCGCCCTGTGCCTACTTCACGTCCCCACCTCTCCCACACGTTCGGACCATCCCAGGAGCAAGGACAAAGCCTCGCGGTCCCTTGGTTTCTGCCCCCATGTCTGCCCACAGAAGGGGCTCGCTACACTTGGGCCGATGGGTGGTTACGGCTCCATCTTTTATTCCTTTTTGATTCTGCAACTTACTGAAAAAAAAAAAAAAATGAAATAAAAGCCTTCTCAGAAATCACACGATTCAAATCACAAAATGTTCTTTTCTAAAAATACCACATCCCCCGACGCTCAAGGCACAGCGCATTTTCTCCTCTCCATTAATGAGAGAAAGAGACCACTTCCTCCGTTTCTGAGGCGTCTGGGTCCTGTCTGTGCTGCTTAGAGATTCGCGGCTGTTGTCTCAAGAAAGATCAGATGACAGCGGGAGATGGACCGGCTCCTTGATTAAACAGTGGCGCTCAGACACCACAGCTCTCCCCGGACGCACATGGAGGGTCAGAGCTGCGTGTACTGAGCCCCACGGAGGCTGGCCAACCCGGTCCAGACCTGCCCACGCAGGACCCACTGAAGACCGGCACAAAGTAAAATCAGAGGATTATAAAACAGTTTGCCACTTACTGTCTCAGGACCTTGGAGAGATGACTAAAACTGCCTGCATTCAAATCCTAGCTCCTACACTTAAGAGCTGTGTGACCTTGGGTAAGTTCCTTAGCCTCTCTGAGCGTTCATATCATTGTTTGGAGAAACAGGACGATAAGAACATACTGAATGAGGGCAGAGGATGTAACTCAGTGGCAGGGAGTTTACCTAGCAAGCCCAAGGCCCTGGGTTCAATACCAGCACCACACACGCGTGCACACACACACACACACACACACACACACTCCAAATGAAATTGCTGATGATGTGGGAAATGAGATCATCCAAAATGCTTGGTGTCTCCTCCAGTGCTCGTCAGAGGTGGCCAGACCGCAGCTGTCGTAGCGTTCCCAGTGGCTGATCAACTGCGCTGTGCCCCACCTGCGCCAGCTGTGTCTATACGGACGTGTTTACCTTCTCACCTGTAGTGGCCACAGCGGCTGGATTGAAGTGACTGTTCCTTATCACAGGATGCAGGGGTGGCCCTGTGGCAGAACGAGGTGACCCTTTTCTCACTTCCCCCTGCCTCCGCTTTCTGTCCTAATAGGAGTGAGAGGTGATCAGGACTCTGAAGGCTGCTCAGCTGCCATGGCTTCCGAAGGGCAGGTGGCCGAGTGGATTCTCACTGATGCTGCTAGTTTAGGCTTTACCCACAAGGGCCCTCAGATCTGCTCGCTCCAATGGAGGAAGCAGAACAGAGCAGAAAACCCTCCCCTGGGTCATCACCAACTAGGCAGAGTGACCTCAGCTACCTCCACTCCTGTGAATCCAGATCCCCAGGGACACAAAAACCTGCCCCCCAGGAGGAACCCTGGGCTCTTTCAGTGAAACGGCACTTCCTTCCAGGAAATCCAAGCTTCCTTTTTCCTTCCCACTAAATATTCCCATCTCCCCAGCCTTTCATCTTCTCTGACTCCTCAGAGCGCCTTCCTCCTTGGAGAGCAGTGCAGGAGATGGACAAAGGCCTGGAGCTCCTTCTAGAGGTGGCCAGCATAAGCCACCCTTGCCTTATGCAGCCGAAGGTGAAGGACAGATTTTATCCTCACCTGTCAGGAATCCTAAAGGAATGGATTCAAGCCCCCATACTCTTCTCTGGTAAAGCAAATGAGGGTCAAAGTGGAGATCCCCAGGACCCCCTTCATGTGAGCAGAGACATCTGCTTTCTCCAATGGTAAGATGGTGACTTTGGCTCCTGCAGCCTTCTGAGCCTCAGCACAAAGACAGGCAGTAACCAGCCAGCCACCCCAGGCTGAGTTACGAGACTCTCCTGGCCACGGGAGAAAGGAAAGGCGCAGCTTACCACCGCCCAGCCTGCCAAGCACAGGAGCTACCTCTCCAGAAGAACAGCACGAAGCATCCCCGTGCCCGGAGACCCACGGGCTGCATTTCCTGCCTCTGTGCCTCGCTGTGCATGGCATATATTTGCAACTGGGTCCTGAAGTTCTGTCGAACAAGTACACACTTAACACAGGTGCTAGGGTCAGCCAAACAAGGACTACTTCCCTAGTTAGCATAGAATGCACTTTTTATGGTTAGAATTATGTCCCCTGAAGGGTTCAATTCTTAGCCCCAAACTTGTGACTGTGACTTTATTTGGAAATAGGGTCATTGCAGATGTTAAGAGGAGGTCACACCACAGTAGGGCAAGCTCTAATCCCCCGGCAAGCGTTCTTTTGAGAAGAAGAAATTTGGGGCACGAATGCACAGAGACACAGGGAGAGGAGTGTGGGACACTGAAGGCAGATTGGAGAGAGAGGCACCCACAAGCCAAGGCCTGCCCAGCAAGGCCTGCACCCTCAGAAGACAGAGCAGGGCATGGAAGGATCCGGTGCAAGTGTTTTGGAAAGACCCCTCTGATACCTGGGTTGGAGGCTTCTGGCCTCCATAACTGTGAGAGTAAGTGCCTGAGTTTTTAACAACTGCATTACGATAATTTGCCTTGGAAGCCCTAGCAAACAAGTACAGCAGGTTCTCCTTTCTAAACACAGCAAAATGAAAATGTGTGCACCTACCAAGAGGGCTTCAGGGCCCTATTCCCTTCCCAGAAAGCCAGACCACACCAGCTGGTGTGTGCTCCTTTCCTTGTTCTTTGCTTGAAAACAGGACATTTTAATCATGCAAACAGTTCTGGGCTTCAGAATTTGAGGCACAACACAGAGGTCTGCAGCTAAGACTCTGAAGGTCAAACCCAGCTCTATTCCAAGAAACAGGTGGATGAAGAAAGAGGGGAGAAATCATGGGCCCTCTGGGTGCCCGCAGAGCAGACCGAGCAGCAGCATTCTACCTAAATCTTTCTGCAGTGATACATTTTTAAAGCAGGCATACTTCGCCACGACAGGAGCATTTCAGACATCTCAGGCTCTGGTTGCGGGAGAGCTTATCTTCTGCTTAAGGACAATAAACAATCATCATGGTCTGCCACTATTATCTGCTTCCCGGGAGAAGGGAAATCATCGCATGTAAGGGACAGAGGGACACACACCTCCTCTCGCACAAAAAAGGCTTGTTCTTGGGGTCCTGTCTCCCAAGGGCCCTGTCCACTAGATTGGGAGCTTTAAAAGAGAACTTCTCGTGCTTTTCATCTTTCAATACTAGATTCACTGTGCCAAGTCTGGCATCTCGTGGTCTGAAACATCTTCGGACGAGGAGGATGAGGAAGTGAAGGATCCTCCCAGCCGTCAAGATCTGAAACCCCAAAGGCTGACAGTCCATCCTCTTCCTACCAAAACTGGTAACAACACTGGGAGAAGCTTCCTTTGAGTTAGCGTGAGTGGAGGTTAAGTCCTCCGTGTAACCCCTCCCCTGCAATCGCTGGGCTTCAACCAAACCAGAGTGCTGCTCAAACCTGCATGCTTAAATTTCTCTTGGTTTAAGGTGCAAAAGTAAGGTGAGCTCACAGCATTGATCAGACCTACCTAATTCCAGCACAGAGGCTAGCAATTGGCCACACTTCCTGACATGCCTTTTGATTTGTCATGAACTTTGGATCTCTGATAAACTATTTGCTGACTCTGGATGTGGCCTGGTTTGTTTGTTTCTTTCCCAGCAGGGCTCCTGGAAAGCCCATTTGGCCTGAGTCCCCAGATTCCCTCTGATCAGCTGTGTGTGACACGTGCCCACTGAGATGCCAGTCCCCGTCCTGACAGGTGGCTGGACCTCTGCTTGGACTGAAGAGGGGAAGGCTCCCAGGACAGTCGCTCGGGTTCTCCAAAGGTCCATCTCGGGTGACGTTCCCAACAGTCATGCAAGCTGTGAGTCTCAAGGAACGCTTAATAAGTAAAGTCCCTGTTATTGCGTCATGTAGGTGTTGCAGAGAGCCTTTAAGAGGACGGATGGGGACCCACTTTAGAGAATTGTCTTTTACCATCTTGACTGCACGGCTGGTAATGGTTAGAATAAGAAAATCAGACAGCAAACAGAGAGAATGGGTGGGAATATAGAAGCAGGGGCTTTTGTAAACCGCTTGGAAAGGAGCAGAAAACTGCCTTTCTGTCTGTGGGTGGAGGGAAGCTCAGACATCAGACGTCCATGGAGGCACGGACAGCAGCCAACGCCCATCTCCTGCTTTGATGAGACGTTAATACACACACACACACACACACTCACACACGCACACACACACACACACACTCACACACGCACACACACACTCGCGCACACACACACACGCACACACGCACACTCGCACGCACAGAGCTTTCTGAACTCAAGGTGTGCAGGTCATCTGCACCAGGCTGGTCGGCCCAGTGACTGGGAAGGCAGGCGGAGAGCCGGGCGTGTGGAGGTGCAGAGCCGCAGCGCCCAGGCGTGGGGAGGCCCGGGTGAGGGGAGAGGCTCCCTGGTGCCAGGGGCACCGCACGGCATCCCGTCACCATGATGGCGACACTGAGGTCCCAGGAGCACCCTGATGGGCAGCCCATGCCGGACCTGTCAAGTCACCTTCAGAATGCGCTGGGAATGGCAGCTCGGCCCTCCTGAGAGGCTCTTGGCGGGGTTTCGAGAGGATGGTTGCTAAGGAACGTTGGAAGTAGCCTCCAAAGGAGCAGAGAGGTTTCGACGTTCTCCTCGCCTCCGGGAGGCACAAAGCTCCTGTGGCAGGAGAGGGGCTTCCACCATTGGGTGCAGGCCGAGGGACCCGGGCGCTGAGGAGCAAGCGCCCACGGGCAGGCGGCCTCCATCCGGGGGGATAGGGAGGCCGGGCAGGATTTCCCTGGGATCTCGGGATCCTAAGCAGAAGAGGGTGCAGTGCAAGCAGTCACAGTGAGGAGAGGTCAAGGGCATCCCGGGGCCGGGGTGCCGAGCTCTCAGCTGGGGCAAAGCAGGTGCCCATGCCGGTTTCCTCAGTTGTAAAATAAAATATCCTGCAGTCGTTTCTGCCTGCGACACTTTGCGAGTGTGTGTGAGTGTGAGTGAGTGTGCACAACGCCCTGGTCTATGCTGATGTCAACTTGCTTTCCTTGGCGTATGCCCTGACACTGCCCAATCCCTGTGGCTCTGGGGAACCCCCAAAGGGACAGTATGAAGTATGCAGACGGCTTCTCCAGAGCTGAGTAAGAGACGTCTTCTCCCATACTTCATCTCCATGGGCTGTGCCACCCGGGGCAAGTCACTTCTCCTCTCTGGGCTTCACTAAGATGGCACCTGTGCCCAGGAATACTGTTGGAATGAGGATTTGATAGTGTGTAAATCATTTGCACAGTGCCTGAGTCTGCGAGGGGCCAACACACCGTGATCCCAGCAGCAAGGTGGTCGCCGTTCTCTCACCATTGCCCTGGTTCCTCTCACAGCAGGTCACACCTCCAATCAGGCACATGCCACCTAATCACCACTGTGCTTTCTCTTTCCGACTCTCCCACTGAATGGCGAACTCCCAGGCAAAATCGGGCCTTCCTGTCTCGTTCTTCACTCTCTCCTCCGTCCCCTGCTGAACACCTGGCTCATGGCAGGGGCTCGCCACTCACCCTGTTGGAGGAACGTGCAGTTTAAAGCAGAGGCTCTTAACCCTCGCTACACGCCAGAGTCCCCTGGAACCGTGGCTTGGATGTGACTTGTCTCCTCCAAAACGCATGTTGGAGTTAAATCCCTGCTGTGAGAAATGAAGAGCTAGCGTGGACAATTGATCCCACCCCAGTGTTTAGAGGTGGACCCTTGCGGGTGATTGAGATGAGACAACATCAGCAGGCAGGGGCTGCGACTGAAGCCTGGTGGCTTTATAAGGTGAGGGACAGAGGCTGGGACCCACGTGCACACTTCTGTCTCTTGCTCTGCAACACCCACAATAAAACCTTAGGTTTAAACCTACCATACAGAATGAATGAATGGTAGAGAAGGGGAGGTGGGCCCTAGAGCAGGTCACAAAGCCATGGGGACAGAAGAGCTGTGGTCAGACCATCCTGCCCTGTGAGCTCACTGCCTCTGCCCACTGAACCACCCTGCCCACCCTGCTGCCTCCCCATGGGACACACCCATCCTCCCCCAAAAAGGGAGCCCAAGACCCACTGCAGGAGTTTTTATTGTAGCTAAACCCACAGCCCTCAGTAAAGATCAATCTCAGGCCTTGCAAGATTGAGGAGAGAAAACATGCCTAAAATATATAAATAATTCAAGGCTGAGTTTATGCACGAGGCTGAGTTTTCTCCAGGCAGCGGTTTGTGTAATCTCTCTTACCCTGCCAGTCGGGCTGCCTCCGTAGCATTTATTACTGCAGACAACCCGTTAGAAGCCGTTTTGATTTATGCAGCTACATTCTATTATGGAGGTACGTTTATAGCACACGGCAGCTTCAGCTGTGACATGGAAGGAGGGACAAAAAGAAGGCAGTTGACAAAAGAACAGGAACAGCCATTTCTGCCAGTGCAGAAGAGAGCGAGAGAAAGCGGGCTACATTGATGAAGCATTTGATCCGCTTTCTGGAACACGAATACAGACCCCACGCACACACATGTACACTCACGTACAGCCACGTGAGTTCATGGTATCATCATGTCTGCAAAGGCCGCAAAGGTTCATCGAACATTAAGCGCCAGCTTTCTCTTCTGGGCCATGGAGACACGCGGGTGAATAAAGTAGACAAACCCCCTCCTCTCAGGACATACCCCTGCTCCTGCCAATGCACGCCGTTGGAGATGACGCACCGCCATCTCTGGCCTCACTCCAATGCTTAGCCTGGGCCGATGTGCACTCAGGATGTGTCGAATGCGTGTGTGGACGTAGACAGCATCAGGAACCAGATGAGGCTGGACCGCCAAAGTCCCTCTGCACAGCAACACTGCCTGAGAAGAACCACAGCAGACCTCGGGTCACAATTGGCTCCTTGTTCTCACATCTAGGACGTCCTTGCTTGGCTGACTCACGTAGCTTGGAGGGCTTCACTGCCCATCTGTTCAGGCTTCTGCTGGGTGAGCCCCGTCCATGCATCGCTCATACCCTAGAATGCGACGGTCTGGCGTGTCCCGAGGGGCATGGCGGAAGAATGGAGAGCAAGTAGAACCTCACAGGCCTATTGCAGTCTGGACCTTGAGTCTGGTCACTGAGCTTTCAGTTTTACATGATCTCCACCATCTTGGACCAGTTGGACTCAACATAAAACATGCTAAGAATTGTTTGTTCACACAAACACCAACAAACTCATCAAGGATTCTGTGTCATTCCTGTTGTTGGTCAGTAAGGAAGCTGCTTCTGGACCACAGAGAAGTCTGAGAACTACACCTGCTGTTGCAAAAGCCTTGTCTTCCTACAGCGGCACCTCGCTGGGGACCAAGGGAGCTGTGAGCAAGGGGGTAAAAGGCAGCTGGTTCCAGTCAACAGTGGAAAGACATGAAGTTCCCCACTGGAAGGATGTCTCTCCCACCCTCACTTCGCAAAGCCACAATCAGGCTCCCTCCTCACTCATTGTGCCCAAAATATCTGAATAGAATAACTAAGAGGAGGAAAGGTTAACTTTGAGTTCATGGTTTCAGAGGTTGAGTCCATGTCCAGCCAACTCCATCACTCTGGGCCTGAGGCCACCCCTCACTCTGGGCCCAAGGAAAGGCAGAGCATCATGGGGGAGGCAAGCTGCTCATCTCAGGATAGCCAGCAAGCAGAAAGAGAGAGAGCAAGGATCCAGAGAAAACAATGTGGAGCCCAAAGGCACACCCCCAGTGACAGCCTCCTCCAGCCACGCCCCGCCTGCCTATAGCTCCCTCCCTCATCCATTTAAATTAGGATGGACTTTCTGGGATACGACTCTCATGATCTAATCACATCATCTCCTGCATTAGCACAGGAGCTTCTTGGGGACACCTATATCCAAACCAGAGCAGCCATTCTACAGTTAAACCTAAAAAACGAGGGCCAAGTGGAAACCGACCCTGTGCTCCATGGGTTTCCGGATTCATGACATCCCAGTGCAGCTCTCTGGTAAAAGCTGGGTTGGAGGGCATGGCTTGGCTTTGAAGACCCGGCAGGGGCAAGCTGAGGCATGCAGAGAAGTCAGAGAGAAACACAGGACTCTTCAAGCACAGGGTCCTGGGGCATGGGGCCAGCAACCGCAGGAGGGAGAACAACAAGCCCGCTCCACCCCGTGGCACCATCTGCAGAGGGCTGGGACCCTCCTGGGAACGTGCATCACGCTGGGGAGAAGGCAGAAGGAGCCTTGTATGTCCAAGAAAATGAAGGGTGGAGATGGGGACCTGCCTTTGAGGCACAGTGAGCTCATCTGTTGTAGCAGCCTTAGCACCTCGTGTGTGTTAAACTGGGACCCATAGACTGGCCATCGTCCCCTCATGACACAGAGTGAGGGTGGCATGGGGGGGCACTCTCCCTTCTCAGCATTGACCAATGGGAGGAAGGGCAGAAGCCAGCGGATCTTTGAAAAGATGCTAGAAGAAGAAGAAGAAGTGGGAGTCAGCACGCCATCCCGCAGAGAAGCCAAGAAAAGAGCTGATAGCTTTAAAAGCTAGTAGAAAATACAAAATAAAGAAAATAAAAAATGAACAGCAGGCAGTTTGAGAAAGTAGCGGACAAGAAGAAGCTGAAAGCTAACGTGTTGGACAGATAGCATTTGCTGTGCCTTGGTCTCCTGGAATGTCAGCCTGTCTCTTAGGCACAGCTTGATGTGTGGGCCAGGGTTAGGTCCACAAGAGAAGGCAGAGGCAGATGCTAAGCGGGTCCTCAGAACAATGCAGTAGCCAAGGTGTGAGCCAAATGGACGGGGGGCCAGAAAGGGGAGGGAAGAGACCACCAGAGAGGACAAAAGAGAGATGATGGGGACTCACTCAACACGGGCCATCTCCCCTTGCAGGTGGATGGCTACCTCCCCCAGGGGCTCAGGCAGAAAGGATGGACAGTGTCCAAGGCAGGCTTCATGACCTCCTCATTTTGGTCTCTTTGTTCTCTAAAGGCATGCACAACCACATTAGTATGCTCAGCAAAGGACCTGCCTTTGTTGTGGCAGGTGCTGCAGGAATTCAGAGCAGCTGATGTTTCATAAAATCATGAGCCTGCAGAGAGCCCCAGGAGGTCAGAAACCCCAAGCCCTGCCCTGCACATCTGCTCCGTCGGTGGACTGGTGCCACAGCTCAGGAGTATTTTGAAAATCATGTTTATTGTACCTCATCTTATTTTAGGAGGGATATGCTTTCACGGGAGGAAGGTGGAGCATGCAATAGAGCACACAGAAGAAAAGAAAAATAATTTCTGATCTCACCACCAATGATAGTCCCTGCCAACACTTCAGACATTCCCTCTCCCGCCCCTCCACCCACGGGGTATGGAGATGGGGTGTGTGTGTGTGTGTGTGTGTGTGTGTGTGTGTGTGTGTGCACGCGCGCATGTGTGTTATGAATATATAAAAAGTAAGTGGGACTTTTCCTATTATTCCAGAAGTGACAAATAAAACCGTCAATAAGGAGGCATTGAGTGTCACATATTCTCCGTGAAACCAAACACCTTCCTCAAACCTTGAAGAGTGGGATAGGATGCAGCCATCCTACTTCTGGCTTTTTATCAAAGGAATTGAAATCAGCATCACAAAGAACTATCTGCAATTCCAGGTTCATGGTGGTATGGTTCACACAGGCCAGGACACAGAAACAATCTTGAAGTCCATCGTTGGGTGAATGGATAAGGAATCTGTGGCACACACATACACCAGAATATTACTAGTCTTAAATAGAGGAAAATTTTTCCATCTGACAACACGGATGGACCTATAGAACATTATGCTAAGTGCTCTTTTCCAGGCACAGAAAGACAAATACTGTGTAATCTCAGTGTTATGTGAAATCTAAAATAGTTAAATTCATGGAACCACAGAACAGACTGGTGACTACGAGAGAGGAGAGACAGGGAGTGGGGAGAAGCAAGGGGTATGTCTGCAGCCTGGATGGTGATCAGTTTCATGGGTGTATGCATACCCCCAAACGCATCGAGTCACGTGCATTACATAAGTACAGCTTTGTACATGTAAATCAGATCTCAATAAAGTCATTTCTAAAAAAGTAAAAATGAAAAGGTGCTTAAACCTCACTGCTACCCTCAACCAACATCCAGCAACACCACCACCCAAACTTCCCCTTTCTATGAGAAGAGCAAAGAGAGGAGAAAAGGACAATCTCTGGTTATTGGGTGGAAATGATGGGCTGCAGATTCTCTGAGAGCTAACCAGGGACTTATGAATATGGAAGGAGCTTTTCAGAAAAATAACACATAAATTTTGGGAAACTTCCAAGAAGGGAATTCGACATCTCATTCCCTGGCCATGCAGTTGATTAGACAGCAGCCTTGTTGATTTGCTCTGCTCCTTCCTGAGTAGGAAAATGGAGCCTTAGTAAGAGTAGGGCAGGGAATGGGTGGCCCTGGGGCAGTGAGCTTCTTCAGTCTTCAAGGTGGAGAGGTCCCACCTCGCTGGAGTTCCAGGGGACACTGGAGAGTCAGTTCTGACCCCCACACAAGACTGCAGGTTGCCAAGGAAGAGGACCTGAGACCCAGGACATCCAGGAGGCATTGAGGGAGGTTGGACTTGTCAACTGGAGTTGGACTTCCTGCAATTTTGGTTACCTCCCTTTTCCAGGAAGTCCTCTTCTCTGAAAATGTTGACAAGGCATCCCTTGGCTAGCTCCCACACACAGGATCCATTTCTAGTCTACTAGGAACACATGTAAATATTAGAACCAAATTCTGCAATCACACTCTTCCTAACATAATCCTCTACAAACATCTCTACTCCTGGATCAGGTGCTAGTGTTCATATTACCCAAATACCAAGAGAAACACGTCAAGTTCTCCAGTTGGTTTTTTTCAATTCTTAATGTTTAACAAACACACACTTCAGACAGGTCAGAGTTTATTTCTCTACCTCAGGTGATGCTGGGCTTGGTCATTTGACAGACTTTGGCCAATCAGTTTTAGAGAATACAACACTATGGCAATTCCATGTGAAGATCTTAAGAGTATAACATCTTTCAGTCAATTCTTGTATTCTGCCATTCCTAGAAAACCATGTCCTGGGAGACCACCAGACGCAAAACGATGAAACATACAGAATAGACTTGAACACAATCTTCAGTGAGAAGCAAGCCTGATCAAATCAGAGCTGAAGTAGATCTTTCCAGAAAACCCAGCTCTCCTGAAAATCTATGCAAATAATCGTTTATTGTAATAACCTAATGAGATCGTGATATTATTTGTTACACATCATTATAGTAATTGCTGACTAGTACATATTGCTTATAGTGAGAAGTAAATATTTATTTCTAAAGATTCTCTCTAATACACTATCTCAAATAACCAATTATCTTAATATGCTTTGTGTAGAGATGGGAAATAAACTAATACTGAGACAAGAAGTTCTTGTGATGTCTCCTTTGCAAGTGCTTACTTGATGGCTTAGCACAGAATTTTAGAAAATGATAATAGTTCAGGATTTGTTGATTAGTTTGAGGACTGAAGTCCAGTCTAAGAGGATAGAACAAGTTGTTTCCTCTCTTACGTTATACATATATATACACAATGTGGATCATACTATACAAATAGATTTGCAACCTACTTTTTTAACTTAAAATTAGATTTTAATATTTTCCCATGTCATTTAATTTATTTTAAATTATGTATAATCCATTTTTGAAA
Source organism: Sciurus vulgaris (assembly GCF_902686455.1). Taxonomy (NCBI): domain Eukaryota; kingdom Metazoa; phylum Chordata; class Mammalia; order Rodentia; family Sciuridae; genus Sciurus; species Sciurus vulgaris. The sequence goes on from NC_136469.1 coordinate 136,728,189, forward strand.
AAAAATAAATAAACCCCGAGAGTCACTAACAGTATCAAATGGAGGGAGGAAGTGGCAATATAAAGCATTGGAACTTCCTGCCTGCCTCTGATGGTTTACCCAGACACTCCAAATGCTCATGTCAACTGATAGAGCCTCAGTGTTACCCAATCATAAATCTACCAAGGACTGAAGTCATTCCACTTGTTCTTTTTGTGCATAAAGGAGGGATTAAATTATATTGAATTTAACTTAAATAAAAAGTGTCAAATTGAATCGAACTATAGCCAAAACAAAAAAGAGGTATTATATGAGCCCATGCTAACTTCAGCAAGATGGTCCTCCAAAAACAAAACGTGGTAGTGTTTCTAAACAAGATTTATTTTTACTCTCAATGAAACAAGTAAATAAAATTCTCCAGATGTGCAAAGGTTTCTACCCTCATCCTATGCCAGGTTTTAGACCTCCAAAGAAAATATGACAAATTTTGCTGAAAGGATTATGCATATTATAGATCAGGTTTCTAAAATTGTAAATACAGTTGCAACTTTTCAATTTTTCCAAATATTTCACCCCCTTCACATTCTACCACTGCCTCCGAAGAAAAACAATTGCCTTGATTTTTTTTTTTTTTTTCAAATGTCCTATCTCTCTTCCTGTGTCCTTGGCTTCCAACATGCTCCTTGAGTTCAGACCATCTACCTGAAAATGGACAACTATTCTCAAAGGAGTTTTTCTAAGTCTGTGTGTAATTGGCTGTAAAGTGGCCCCAAACTGCTTAGGGGTGAATGCTAAGGAACATAATATGGGTAGAGCTGATGGCCTCGCATGCTTACCTTCACCGCTGATCTTTAGGAGTGTGATAGGGAAAGCGCAGAGCTTCCTTCCACTGCTACGGTACCATCATGATAACAGTGACAGCTATCAATTCATCAGTTACACAAGAAGACATGATCCTATCACGTAACTCATGACCAGAAACAGTCTGTAAGAGATACTCTTGATATCTGAACCTTACAAATTTAAAAAAAAAAAGGGGGGGGATCAGAAAGGTTTAGGGACTTGCCTTAGAGTCCCAAGATGGTATGTGAAGGAACAAATGATACTGCTCGTACCTGACTCCAGGACTCACACTCTGCAGCTACCAAGTTTAGTGTCTCCAACCCTATTGCTCTCTCAGAGAGAATAAGAACAGTGTTAGCTAGCATTGAGTTCTGCTGAGGAACTCTGCCCTTTGTTGTTCCTTCTAGATATGAATAATATGAATTTATTCCACACTAACATCCAAGAAATGCCACATTGTTTTATTTGTCTGAATCCAGGGAAGTCTATCTCTGACTGCAGTAGAGAGTGTGGCAGGAAGTCCAATAGAGTCATTGCTACGGGGTCCTCCTCTTCTTGGGGTTGACAGTGTCCCATCATACTGAACATTGGAGATGGCCCGCTGTCCTTCACTCTGTCTCTGCTACCCCTAAACTGTGCTGCCTGGTGCCTCCATGGGTTTTTAACTGGCCACAGGTCATCCAGATAATAAACATAGACTAGGCCTCTGCCATTTTCAAGACCTCCAAACTCTTTTCTACCCCAAGACATAAAAATGCTCAGTGCCCATTTGTGAGCTGGTGTTTGGTGATCATTCTTCTGGGGTCGGTACTTAAGAACTAATACCTTCCACGTGAACATGAGGAAAAGGAGCGTCAGGGAGTAGAACACACTAAAGGGAATCTTAGCCCACCCTGGAAAGAGAAAAGAACAATGTGTATCATAAACCATGCATGGTGCCAGACACTCCGCCATATTCTGCTCTACTGCTCCTAAAAACTACAAGGGAGAAATAATTATAATTGCTTTTTTAAATGAAAATACAAAAAAATAGCTTTTTTTAAAATGAAAATACAAAAAAAATAGTCGTTTTATTTTAATTCCCAAATCATATGGCTATTTCATTCTTCGGGGATAGCCTAAGGAAAACACCATAGCTGATCTTGATAATAGTGACCATTTCTTTGCTCTGGGTCTGAATCAAGGTAGTACACAAGCACTTCATTTCCATCACTTTCCATAACGACTCTGTCACTTTTCCATTGGTTCCACCTAGGAGATGTGCCACTAGAGCTCAGAGAAGCTGAGCCTCCACCTTAAAATCCAAGTCTGGTTCTTAATGCCACACAGCATGGCATCTCCTCAGCACTATGGATGGAGTTGCAGCCCCAGAGGGCCTGGGGCTGTGAGAGACGGGTGTAGAGAAGGACCAAGAGTGCTGTCAGGTATGCCTGGTGCTCGCTCAGCCTCATCGCCCGAGTATTTGCTGTAATGAGTCACAGGACAAAAGGGCAGAGGCCTTGCTTGCTTTGTTTTGCTGTGGAATGAGAATAATTATTAGTCATCTGTGAGCCCTGTGGCTGTGGCTTAGTCATCCAGCAAGGCTGGTAGATCACGCATTCCGAAGCCTCTGGCAGAGCCTCAAGCCACCTACAGAATCCTTGAACAACTTTCCAGGGCTCACGGTGCTGGGGTGGCTGTGGACACACTCCAGAAGCCATGCTTGTCAGAAGGACACCCTTTGACCAACAGCATTACGAGAAGTGGTTCAGCAGCTCTGCCCCTCGGCCACACACACCTCTGGTTGACTTTCCAGCACAGTAAGACACCCGAGAGTTCTAAATCTCCCTGAGGGCGCAGGAATTTCATCTCAACTCTATTTTGTTGATTTTATAAGAGATGCTGTTCTTGTGAGAGAGATAGGAAAAGAAAATGCAGCAGGCATATAAATGGGCAAAAATATAAAATTCTGATAAGAAATAATATGAACACACACACATACATACACCACTTAAATGCCTTTGTGAAAAATGGAAGTCACAGTGAAGGTGGTGAGCGATTTATTACTTTGCTTCCCATTTGGGGTCCTAAGGTGTGCAGCAACCGAGATAAACGAGACACGCTTGCCATCCCAGAGACCTCATATCTTAGTGGGACACAAAAATAAAATTTATGCAATCAAATCAAAGAGGCTATCATTAGCCCTCAAGAAAGACATCCAACAAACACGGTGGAGGGGTGGTCAGAGGGTTCAGAACTGATGCTTGAGGAGCTGGCCTTTCCAATTCATAACCCTGTTCAGGATGCCATCTGCTAACATCGTCCCCTAACATTCCAGGTCACCGAGTCCCTGACTGAAGCCTTCATTCATATATATTACATCAGTAAAGGTGCACCAAGCTGTAAATCACAGAAAACACAATCTCAGGTAGAGCAGAGTCCATGCATCAGAGGGAAGGTGGGTGAGAGGGAGAGGCAATGTAATGAGTGATGGATTGATCAAACTACGATATGTGCATGTGTGAATGTGACATAATAAATCTCACTGTTGTGTATGATTATAATGCACCCATAAAAAAGGAAAGAAAAAGAAAACTCAACAGCCACTCAGTTAAACAATGAGCAAGAATTATCTCACATAAGTACAGAAAGGCTTTGGAGAAAGTTACCAACTCAAAGACATGATCCGACCCTTGTGGTCCTACTCTGAAAATCCCAACCAGATCCTCACAAGTCCCTTCTAGCTCACTGCTGCTGCTGCAGTTCCACGCAGCACACACCGACACAACAACATCAAGTCAAAGAGTGGATCTCTTGCCATGTAACTTCTTTTGTGAGCAGAGACATCAGCTGTTTTGTATCTCATGCGACAAAGACGAAACACTATGATTGGATGTGTAAGACCTGAATAGAGATGGTTGTGTCCCCCCACCGTGAAGGGTCTGGGGAGCACGGAGCATCTATTGCTCTATTGTGTGGGCAACTCTTCCTTGGCACGTTGTGTGTGGGAGGTGTGAGGAACAAACATCAAATCTTGTGAAAATTGAATGCTTCTCATTGGCGAGGCTGGGCAAACCTCTCTGAATTGAGTGGCTATTACTTTGGGGAGTATGTCATTCTCCTGTGATTGGTGCTGCATCAAAATGCTAAAAATTCAGGCCCTGAGCAGATAGACCCAGAGAACTGATCTTGATACCATAGAATATTGATACTAGAAATGACCCGGGGTGATAATTTTAGAGTTCTGGAAACTGGTTCGCCACTTAATAGATAACATGCATTGGGACTTTGTTTCCTCCTGTGCAAAACAGTGTGACCACCCACAGCTTTGGGGCAAGACCAGGTGCTTTCCTGAGGGTTCTACCAGCTTTGACAGCTGAGTTTCTTTCCTAACCCTGTTGGTCTCTCTCTCTCTCTCTCTCTCTCTCTCTCTCTCTCCCCCCCCTTTTCTTTTTTCTCTCTGTCATATGTACGAGATGCAGACTCATAATGTTCCTCATCATCAATACAATACCTCCTGATCAATACCTTGCAATATTCCATCTCCTTTGTTTCTAAAAATCCAACTAGAATGTGGCTTATTGAGAGTCCAGCAACACTCCTGGAAATTCATACCATAAAACTTACTTAAGGGCTGGGCATGTGGTTCTGTGACAGAGCACTTGCCTAACATGCATGAGGCACTGGGTTCAAGCCTCAACGCTGCAAAAATAAAGAGAATAATTAAAGCCATCAGAGAATCACAAAGATTCTCCCAAAATGTTATGTATCACCATGAAAAGTGTAAATATGTAGATATTCAATGCCAAGTTTCTGTTTATATGAAGCTTGGGATATTCGATTAGTGGGTTATAATCACTACTTTTTTTTTTTTTTTTTTTTTTTTTTTTTTGCCAGGTTGGGAATTGAACCCAGGACCTTGTTTGGCAAGTGCCCTGCCACTAAGCTATATCCCTCAGCCCAAAATGTATGTTTGTAAAGACCTTCTAATATGTACAAAACTTGCATCTTAAACTATTAAGTGAAAAGTGGCATTAAATGTTACATACAGTATAATGATGTCAACAAAACACCCAAAATATTTAGAAAGAAAAGAAGTAAGACTGAAAGGAAAGAGACTCTACTGTGCATAGTAGTTGCTTTGGGAAATGACTCAAAGGTCAGTCTTTTTTCTTTCTACTGTTTGGCATTTTCCAAAATGTTTATAATGAGTACATATTGCCTTTATAATGGAGAAACACAGTAAGAATCACTGATGGATTATTTGATTGATTATCTTTATTAACTCGGTCCTACCTATAATTAATCCATATTACAGTTGGTGACAGCAATAAATCCAGGTGTTTAAGAATGAGCATGGCTTGTTCTTCCAAACCATGCTTCATCCTATCAAGCTCACCTCCCACGCCAAACTTTCCTCTGGTTAGGGTCCAGAAGACCTGATGTACAGTCTTTGCAGAACCTGAGGAGTGCTCCTGCCCCCTGCTTTTTGTTAAACCAATTTTTCTTCCCAATTTTTCTCCCTTCTTTATTCCATCCCTGTCTGCAACCAATATTGAAGAGTTCAGGCCAAAGACTTCATCACTTTCTGGGTGATCTCTACACCAATTATTTGGTTTCTCAGAGTCCCTGTTTCCACATTTCTATAAAATGGATATAATGACATACAACTTGCTTGTTCTCATACATGTTACACAAAATCTGGCTGAGTGCATGGCACCTAGTAGGCATACACAACCTCGAAATTAATGATAGCTATCCTTTTTGTCAATTTGTCCTCCAAATCCCTCTTTCCCAACCTGCAGCCAGCTCAGGGCCTTGCACATAGAAATCCCTTAATCCATGGTTCCTGAGTGGTCGATAGTTGCCACAGGTGATCCCAGACCCCGGCAGATACAGATTCATCTTGGGACTGTGTGATGTTTAGATGACTTATCTCCACAAGAAAGCACAAAGACAGAAGGAAGTTGTGAAAAAAGAACTTCCTTCCTACACAGAAAGAGAGCTTTATCGACTTTGATCAAAAAGAAGCTTTGGAAATCCGCCTCCAGGCATCTCCTAAGAACTCACACACACAAAGCAAAGAAAATCAGAGAGAAGATGGAAAGTTTTCTCATTCCTCCTTCTCCACTCCCATACCAGGCCCCTAGCTCCAAAGTTGGATTTGGTTGTGTTTTTAAATGGGCTTTTGCACTTTTTCAAAAATCAGCTAGATACCAATGCATCCCCACAGCTGAATAAGCACAATTAAGATGAAAGATGTATCCTGGGGCAGCATAAACTGCAATCCAGCTGCCCCTCCAGCTTGTGGAATTCCTTCTGCTGGTGAGAACGGGGTTGGAAGGGGAGTGTCCTCCAGCCCGCATCATGCAGGGTTAGCAGCCTCCAAGTTCACTTTGAAGGCAGACCCACAATGCTGGCAGGCTTGATTGAGTTTGGTCTTTTCCACTCAGTGGCCCCAGCTATGAGGCTGGAGAAGGTGATTTTGCTCAGATCTTCTAGAGAAACCAATGAGATCCACAGGCAAACAGATTCTCATCCTTCCATCTGCAGAATTCAAAGCAGTTCCTTATCATAAAGGACTCACTCTCAACTAGAAATAAAACATCAGACAAGTCGTAGCATTTTGCTGATAGATGGATCGCAGAGGGGAGTGTGAAAGGAGACAGTGAGTTGAAATTCAAAAACAGCTTGGGTGTAACACGTGTAAAACATCCTTTGGTTCCGTGCAAAGAAGTGTGCTTGACAAATTTCCTTCTGAGTCCATTAAATTATTCATTCATTCATTCAGCAAACATCCAGTGATGAACTACTTTTCATTTGCCTTTTCATTTATTCATTCAATAAACATTTACTGAACACAGGATGGATATCATGTGCTGTCCTGTGTATCATGAGGAATATAAATAGTAAGTGCTTATATTTGTTGAATGATTACAATATTTAGGGATTGCATAAGGTCATACAGCTGCCCAGTGGTAGAGCCAGGTGGTATCCAGGAGTCTGACCCCTGAACCCAAACCCTTGACCTCATGCTATAATGCCCTTCAGAAATGCAAGACACCCAGATGTGAAGACACAAATCCTGACTCCGGGATCTTAACTTGGAAGAGAGCTGAGACAGGTTGAAGGCCTTGAGAGAGGTTCAGAAAAAAGAAACAGAGGCATTTAGAGAAAGAAGAAAGGATTTTCTCTTCTCTGGAAAAGGAGTGAGCGTTCTATGGACGTGGTAGAATTTGATATGACTCGTGATGGACAGGTGGAACTGAACAAGATTCAGGGGGCAGAAAAGGCCTTCTAAGCTATAGGAACAGAGTCAGTTCATTTCAAAAGAAGGAAAGCTGGAGATTTGGGAGAAGACTTGATACACAGTTGGGTTAGAGCATAAATGCAAACCAAGAGCAATGGTGGGAGGAAGCTGGACCTCCAAATTGAAGCACATGTCTCCATTTTAAATATTAACAGACTCAAGCAAGACAGTCACTCTGGAATCTCAGTCTTCCTGTCCACCATGGGAAAATTTTGGGATGATAACAACTCTGTAAGTCTGGACAAGAGATTTGAGGAAAGTGTCCTGAAGCAGCAAAAAATTTGCCTGTTGGGTCTGGCCTAGGGGAAGTGGACGCAGGTGTCACTCCATAGCAGAGAAGGGTAGTGAGTAATGCCGTATTCACAATGGGAATCCAGTGCACTGTATTCTTGATTGTACCCACTGGACAGCACTCCAAGACCTACTTCACACTCTGCGTTGGAGAAGGGAGACACTACTCCTAGAACCATGTTTTATTTATCATGAGACCTCTGACCTTTGTTCATTCAATGTAAGTAGCAGGCACCATGCTGTCTGATCTTTTCTTCCATTTTAAGGGGGAAAGAGGACATTAGAAGAAAAGAGAATGCACATCAATTATATGATCAATAATCAATGTTCTGACTATATAAGAGAAGACTAGAGGGTGTGCATGGGAGAAGAACCAGATGCTTCTTCAAATGTTTATAATATAATTACATGTAAAGAGGAGCTATCTGTAACTCCAAAGGACAGAACTTAAACTCAAAGTTTGCTTGAAATTCATTTGCATGGTACACTAAGCATTGTGATAATTGCATATGTGATGTAATCTAATTTTCACAAAAAGTTCTGCATTAATATTTTACATTAACAGTGATTACACATCATTTGGCAGTCTCAGAAGCACTGGGAAATGCATTTGAATTTCCAAAGCTAACAAGTGATGAGTTGGAACCCAAACATATGTCAACCATATCCCAACTTCTTGCTACCCAGGCTGCACCCTCAGTTTAACATGTCTTAAGACACTTTTCTATTAACTTCTATATTAGCCAAATTCTCATCATTGTGACTAAAATACCCAAACAATAACAATTTTAAGGAGGAAATGTTTATTTCAGCTCATGTTTTCAGAGGTTCAGTCCATGGTTGGCCAATTCCATTGCTCTGGGCCTGAATGAGCAGGACAACATGGTGGAAGTGCACAGTAGCCAGGGAGTAGAGAAGCAGGAGAGAGGGAGACAAAATACATACTCCACAGACACTATCCAAGTGACCTACTTCCTCTAGCCACACCCCACCTGCATATGGTTACCACTGAGTCCATTTAAACTATTAATTCATCAAATGGATCGATCCACTAATGAGGTAATGGTTCTCATAATCTAATCATCGCACCTCTGAACATTTCTGCATAAACAAAGGAACTTTTGGGGGATACCTCATATCCAAATCATGCAGAACAAAGAAGAAGGAGCTACAGGGAAGCATATTTTAGCTCAACATAAGTGATTCCATCAAACTTAACTGAATGTTTTTGGGCAGGATTATGCTCACTTTCTATACCTCAGATTTCCCTTCCAAAAAAAATGGAGTCACATAGATAATCTCGGTACACTGCTTCCAGCAATAGCTGCCATGATCTGTAAGATGTTATTGGGATGAACAGAGCTCCTTCCAAGGCATTCATGCACCTCCACGACCCTGCTTCTGCCCATCTCTCCTCCTCACCTTCCACCCACTTGAACTCACATTCTTTCTTCCAGCTCTGTGGAGTCACCTGCTAGTCTCCAAATGGAGGGTCACTCCTCTGGGGCTCCACATGTGGTATTCCCTCCAGTTGGATAAAACCAGGTGGTTAGCTTTCCTACAAGTTGATAGTCTTAACTATGTTTCAATATTTACTTGGCATCAGCCAGATAAAATGTCAAGCACATTTTTCTTAGGTCAGTAAACAATGTTTCAATTACCATCTCACCTTCCTCTTTAGGTTGCTGTAAAGTAACATGCCACTCTTATAAGCATACAAGGGGAATCTGCTCCACGTCTCATAGAGAAGATCAGGAAGGCATTTATGTCACATGAAACATGGCATGTCATAGAAAATGACCCCACAGTACAATCCCTCCTCACAGGCATCTCATCTCAGCCAGTGCAGGGCCTTCTCCAGCTCTTCTGCTGTGCCCCATCCCCAGGCAACAGTCCTGGGAGCTCTGTCCACCTTCTACCTCAGATGTGCTTCCCCACTACTTCTTGGTTTCCAAAGCTGCTGAATTAAGGATGGAAATTGTGTTTGCAACTAGCGAAAATAACTTACCCTCTCATGTTTTAAATCCGAAATAGGCATCTTATTCTATGCATCAGATTAGAGAGATGAAGTTACATGCCTCCAAACACAGAGAAACACGTGTAGAAACCCAGGTCAACTGGCCCCTTATTCCAATTTCTTCTAGAGATGTTTTTGTGTCCCTGACGGAGTAAAGCCTCAGGTCACAGCCCTGCTGCTCACTATCTTTGTCCAGATCTGCACCTGACAAACTCGTGCACACCCCACAAGATGAAGCTGACAAAACACCTGCTCTCTGGGAAGCCTGCACCATCCCCAGCCCATCCCTGACCACCTTCCTGCGTCCCTCAGTCTTCTCCGATGGTCATGGGAACTTCAATTCTATGATTATTTTAGAGCATCTGCCAATATTGAGGCACTTATCAATTTGTCTCTCTCCCCCCACCAGACCGTGAGCTCCCTAAGAACAAAGATTTTGGTTAATCCACCTCTGGCTCTGCAGAGTCGTACAATGGAGAACAAAATAGTCTGTGTGTAAAAAGTGTTTATTGTATTAAATAGAACAATTAAGCCTCTTCTAACTGTTACTTACATAAACACGTACATCCAAAAGCACATACGCATCTATATACAAAAATGTACAAATACACAAATACATGCACATACACCCTAGACACGTATGTGTTTTCTTATGCTTTCGTATGCTTTCTCAAGACCTTGATTCAAGGCCAAGTTGATGGCAAAATTGATTTTGAAGGCAAAGCCTGTCCTGCATCCCCCACTTTTAACTTAGGAAAAGGAAGCTTGCCTTGACCCAGTCCTGAGCACAGAATTCTCTGTAGGTGGGAGAAAGAAGGAAGAGAGAAAACAGAAGGTGATTTGTAAGGGAAAATGAAGCACACGGCAAGGTAGAGTCCCCAGGGCTCTTAAAGTGGTAGTTAATTGAATCCTGTGTTCCAAGACCTTAATTTCAAACGAGGTCTTTGGGAAAAACAACCAGTCGCTCTCCCTCAGGCAAATGCAAGCCCTTTCCCTGAGCTCTGGCTCCTGACAGATCTCCTTCTCTGCCTTAATTCTTATACATGTAAGCCAGGGACTCACTTTGGGGGCCTCAGAAGGCAGTCTCTGAGCCTCACTTCCTTCTGCCTACCCTCCATCCCAGCTGGTCTACAAACCCATGTAGGCGTTCTTTCATTCAAATCTCTGCATAAAACACCATACTTGCCAGTTCTGAGTCCTGGCTGACTTAAACCAGGCCGTAGCTGGATGAAGGGCTTGATTTGCAGCCAGGTTCCAGAATGAATCTCTCCATCTCCCATTGCAATTTGCTTTGCTCTTACTATAATTTTTATGTTCCTTTTTGCATTAGAATAAACTCATTCATTCAAAGGTAGGGATTTGCTGAATATTCGCTATGTGCTAAGGGTAAAGATACATAGCACAGTCATAACAACAGTAACAACATGTATTTTTTTATTGCTCACTATAACAAAAATTAAATAAAATGAAAAAAAAAATCTGGATCATTCCCCATCACATTTTAATCCTCATAGAAATCCTATAGGGTAGGAGAGTGACTTTCTGAATAGTTAGGATAATTTTGTTTACAGATAAAAGAAAAATCAACCTGGCATGGAATATACAAAGGGGAAATGCATTATCCAATGCAGCAGGATAAACAGAGGGAGGCAGCTCTAGGACTGGTAAACTCTGACAACATACCAGGTCACCTCCAGCCTTCACACTGCCAGCCCCAGCTTCTCAAGCTGGATCCTCAAAGCTGCAACAAGCCTGAGAAAATTTCAAGAGATTCATCCAGACATAAATATCCAAGGGCAAAGGCCAAAGCTGATCTTCTATGTGCCTTATTGTTTCTTGGGGGTGACCCTAACAGCATCACAGGGCAAGGGACAGAAACTTCTCTCACAGTGCTGGAAACTAAGCCTGAAACTGAGACTCTAATGGATCTAGAAAACTGTACTTCCTTGCCTCTCCCTAGCTTCTGGTTGCTGCCAGCAATCCTCAGAGTTTCTTGCCCTATAGGCACATCACTCCAATCTCTTTCTGTATGGTTTCCTTGTGTATGCAGGTGAGCATGTACACGTGTACATGTATGTGTGTTTCTGCCCCTCTGGATCTCTCTCCTTTTCTGGGGGTGTGGGGTGGGGTACTAGAGATTTAACCCAGGGGCATTTTACCCCTGAGCTACTTCCCCAGCCCTTTTGTTGTTTTTCTTCTTTATTTTGAAACAGGGTCTCACTTAATTGCTGAGATTGGTCTTGAACTTGTCATCCTCCTGTCTCAGCCTCCCAAGATGCTGATAATACAGGCATTTGACATGCACCTGGTTCTTCCTCTCCTTTTAAGAATAACAGTGTTATTGGATTTAGGACCCACCTTGCTCCAATATGACTTCATTTAACTTGATTATATTTGCAAAGACCCTATTTCCAAATAAGGTGACATTCACAGGTACCAGCAGTTAGGACTGAATGTACCTTTTGGTAGGACAAAATTCTATCACAACAGTGTCCTATTAAGATCTAGAAAATGTTCCTGAGATCTCCCTACCCAACTATGATCTCACTGGTCAGAACTGCATCACATGTTGAAACTGAAAACAATCACTCTCCAAGGGAATGAAAACCACCATGATCATTTCAGACAGTCAAGTCCATGCAGGGCCTGAGAACGGAGCCCAAGCTCCCGGAAAGCACTGCATGGACAGAAGAGAGTGGGTCCCTGATCACTCTTAAGGAACAAAGAGGTGGAGAGAGCTGATGTCCCAGGAAAGGCCATCTATGGTGTCTGCTACACAGACACCTAGTCCCACGTGGGTGTCTGATTCTAGAGGCTGAGGTCTAGGACTCTCAAACCTCCATCTGAGCATCTGCCATGACATCATTCTTTCTGTCCTGCCGGGCACTGTACTGTGGGCTTTATGTCAATCTTCTTACTTAACCCATGCCACAGTCCAAAGAGGTACATACCATGATATCATTATCACCATTGTTTCAGAGATGATAAAAATTGGAAGCATCAAGGTTAAGGCTGTGCAACTTTTACAGGTAAATGTTTGTGAAATGCAGTCATCTGCAAAACCAAGAGATGGCCACTCAGAACCAGGGGTTAGGGCAAGCTCATTTTTTGTGAAACCAGCACATAGAGTCATGGTATAAAAGGAGAAGGGGGAAAGAAAGAAAGGGAGAGAGAGAGAGAGAGAGAGAGAGAGAGAGAGAAGGAAGGAAGGAAGGAAGGAAGGAAGGAAGGAAAGCAAATAAAAAAGAGAAAAGAAAATGTTTGGTAAATGTTTGCTTCATGAAAATCCTCGCCTTCCCTCCCAGAAAAACCTTTTGTTGGGTTTCAGGAAAACATGTGAATTTTAGTTTCTACAACATTTGAATTATAGTTCCTGCAAAGCATTATATCCCTTATCAGGTCCACCATCATGACTAAGAAATCTTTCTTTATCCACCTAAATGGAACTTGGTTTTTTGATCATTGGAGATTAATGTACAAGGTGAAGTCCTTTGCTCTCCTTGGCTGGCTTGAACCTAAAAGAATGTTCCCTCTTAAAGAAGATGAGCAGCCAGTTGCTTTATTTTTTTTAAAGTTTTAATTAAATTTATTTTTAACTCATACATAAAAAGATAAAAATTGTACAGGGCATCATATGGCAGTTCAATACATGCATGCCTCATATAATGTTTAAATTACATCAAACACGGCTATCTTCTAAAAAAAATCACATTTAATTACGGCGGAAACTTTCAAAATCCTTTCCTTTAGCTTTTTTTAAATACACAGCACATTACTGTTGTCTGTGTTCACCCTGGTTTGCAATAGCACATGGAAACTCCCATAACTCAGTCCCCACTGATCACAGGCTCCCCGTCCCTCTCCCCAGCCTCAGAAACCACCATTCTACTCTAAACTCTTATGAAATCAATGTTCTTTTAGTTTCCGTAAGTAAATAAGATCATGCAGTCTTTGTCTTTTGATGCCTGGCTTATTTCACTTAACGTAAGGCTCTCTAGTTCCATTCAAGTTGCCAGAAATGAAAGAATCTTATTTTCTTTATGGGTGAATAGTATTCCGTTGTGTGTGTATATAGGCCATATTTGTTCGCTCCATTCATCAACTGATAAACACTTAAATCATTTCTGTCCCTTGGCTATTGTGAACAGTGCTGGAATAAACACAGGAGGGCAGATGTCTCTCTGACAGACTGATCTCATTTCCTTTGGATATATACCTGTGGGGTTGCTAGATCCTTCGGTAGTTCAATTTTCCATATTTGGAGGAAACGCCATAATTTTTGTCATAGTGACTACACGAACTTGCATTTCTGTCCTCTTTACCCCACATCCACTTGTCACCATGAGTATCTCATTCTTCCTGGGGTGAGGACATAGGTCACTGTGGCTTTAATTTGCATTCCCCTGGTGATTAGTGATGCTGATCATTTTTCCATATACCTTTTGATCACTTCTATGTCTTCTTTTGACCCTTGTCTATTTTTATCATTGGCCATTTTTTAATCAGGTTGTTTGCTTGCTGCTGAACTTTTGGAATTCCTTATGCATTCTGGAGAGTAACCCCAGGTTGGATGTTTAGATTTCAAATATTTTCTCCCATTCTACAGGTTGTATGTTCACTCTGATGATTCTTTCCTTTGCTGAGCACAAGCATTTTAGTTTAATCTAAACTAAATCTAAACATTTTAGTTTAATCTAAGCATTTTAGTTTTCATTGCCTCTGTTTTGGGAGTCTTGTCCAAAGGCATCCTTGCCCATCACAGTGAACTAATGTGTTCCCCTTGTGTTTTCTTGTAGTATATTTGTGGCTTTTGGTTTTCAATGAATTTTGAGTTGATTTTTGTTAATGGTGAGAATTAAGGTCTAGTTTTATTCTTTTGAATGTATATATCCAATTTTCCCAGCACAATTTATTGAAGAGACTGTCCTTTCTCCAGGATATGTCTGTGGGCCCTTTGTTGAGAGTCACTTGACTATAGATGTGTGGGTTTATTTCTGAAATGCCTAGTTATTCTTCGGTCGTTGTGACTGATCTTATGCCAATACCTTGGAGATGGAATGCTGCTAGGTTTGAATGTGTTCCCCAAAGTTCATGGGTTTAATACTGAATCCCCACTGCAACTGAATTGGGATGTGGGTCCAATAAGAGTTGATTAGATGGATTAATATTTTTATTATGGAAATAGGTTAGTCACTGAGAGTGTGGGCTTGTTATGAAGCAAGCCAGTCCCATCCTGTTCTCCAATTTCTTGTTTCTTTCACCTTCTGCACAGACTAACACAGCCTCTCCTCAGGTGCCAGCACCTTGCTACTGGGCTTCTCAAGCTCCTGAGCTATGAGAAAGTCCTTTTCCTCTCCATTAGTCATTCTGTGGCATTCTGTTACGGCAACGTAAAATGGGCCAAGATGAATGCTCATCATTCAATCCCTCCCCCAAATTCCTTACAGTGAGAGCTCTCAATAGGAAGCCACATGTTCCATGATCAAAAAGGAGGAAGGAAGCATGTCAAGGGGCAGAGTCTGGAAGGAAATATCCAGGTGCTTCCTTTGTCAGGGCAGTTGGGAGGAAGAGCACTGGTCTTTGGATTAGGACTAGATCCTTTCTTCGTTTAGCAACTAAATAGCCTGGCTCATTCACTTGGGCTTCAGAGCACAAGTTTCTCATCAATGAATAAAGAAGTTAAAATAGATTATGTTTAAATTCTTTTTAGCCATGACATTCAAAACTTGGAAACCAGGGCCTGGAGGTTTACTGTGAGCTTGCCAACTCTACTTCCCTCTCTGTCTTTCTTCCTATGTACATTTGATAATTTATGGATCTAGGTGATGACAGCAAAGTAGAGGATAATGAGTTAAAATTATGCTTCCACTGAACACTTTGGTTGAAAACTGATTTCAAGTTTGCTCTCTTGATTCTTTCATACGACAATTCTGTGAGGGCATTAATTTTTCCAGTATTAAACATAAAGAAATTGGAAAACGCCAAGCTTGACCAAAATTAGTCAGTTAAGTGACACATTCAGATCTGAAGTCAGGTCCTGGGTTCCCATTTGATACCCTAGAGTCTGACTGCAGAGCACGCGTGATTCTAGGGAGGACTCCCCTGCTTCACCACGGCTGGGAGAGCCCCAACTTAATGTTTCTCCAAAGACAGAGCAAGATTGTAGATAAAAGTACTAAGTCTCTAAAGCTTTTGTTATTTTATAATTAATCTAGCACCCACCCATAAGGAATTCAGTATAAGGAAAGGCTACCTAAAAGCAAAGTTGCCCCAAAGACAACAAGTTGCTTAGAGAGAGAGAGAGTGATCTGCTCACCATAGAAAATGTTCAATCATATAATAAATGAGATAGGAATTACCCTTTGACCTCTAATGAGATGTTATTCACACCAAGGAACTCTGAGCTTTTGTGGAACAATTTTTATTTCTGAAATAGATAAATAAATAAATCTATGTGTCAGCAATGCATCACCAGAATTTTAAATTATAGACACAACCCCATTTATATAAGCACCTTTCAAAATTGAAATACTTAGGCTTAATCTAACAAAATCTGTACAACATCTATAGAAGGAACCTGCAAAATTCTACCAAAGAAATCAAAGTTCTAAATAAACGAAGAGATTGCTTGTTCATAGAAAAAGTTTCAGTGGTGTTAAGAGGTCATTTCTTCCCAACCTATTCTATAGATTCAACACGATCCTAATCAAAATCTCAGCAAGTTAATCTCATGGATCACGACTAGCTAACTCTAAACTTGGCATGGAGAGGCAGAAGATTCAGAATAGCCCACACAATGCTGAAGAAGAACAACAAAGTAAGAGAACATATAGAGAACATGGGATAAAATCCAGGTGACCTTGACTTTGGCTATGAATATCGGATATAGCAGCAACAGCACACTCTGTGGAAGAACAAATGGGCAGATTGAATGTCATTAAAATTAAAAACTTCTGCTTTGCAATAATTCGGTTAAGAAAATGAAGAGACAAGCCACAGACTGAGAGAAAATATTTAAAGCTGGTAAAAGAAATGTCGACAAAACATACAAAGAATATTGAAACCTCAAGAATGAGAAAACTACCCATTTTTCTGGACCAAAGATCTGAACAAACACCTCACCAAAGAAGATGTATGAATGTAAAATAATCATATATTTATCAAGCATGTTTAAGAATTATAGAGTACAACATCAGGAGAAACCATCGGAGACACTAGCACACACCTGTGAGAGAGGTTAACGTTGGCATGGGCAATGCCAGCAAGAGTGCAGAGCAACAAGAACAGTCCTTGATCACTGGGGACAATGCAAAGTGGTATAGACATTGGAAAGACAATTTGGCAGTTTTTTACAAAACTTAAGGTACCCTTACCATACAATCCAGTAATCATGCTCATAGACATTTACCTAAATGATCTGAAAATTCACATCCACGCCAAAGTCTGTATGCACAAGTCAATCACAGCTTTAATCCTAATTGCCCCAACCTGGAAGCAACCAGCAACCGAGTGTTCTTCAATATGCAGTTGTATAAACAAACTGTAGGACAAGTATACCTTGGAAAGGTATTCAGTGCTAAGCAGAAATGCACCCTCAAGCCATGAAAAGACACAGAGGAGCCTCAAATTCATATTGTTATGCAGAAGAAGCCAGTGAGAAAGGCTGCATGATTCTGATTTTCTGATATTTTAGAAACAGTAAAAATATTATATATATATATATGTTATATTATATGAACAGTAAAAAGGTGAATGGTTATCAGGGATTCTGGGCTGGGAAGAGGTGATGTACAGCAGACTCCAGGGTGATGAGATTATTCTATATGGTACCATAAGGGTGGATGCATACAATAAGCATTTCATTTGTCAAAACCCAGTGAACTGTACATCACAGAGAGTGAAACCCTGCGAATTGCAGATTTCAGTTAATGGCTGTATCGATATTGGTTTTTCAGTTTTAAGAAATGCACCCACTAATGCAGAATGCTGTGACTGCAGGGACAGGAAAGAGAAGAGAGAGCCGATGTGCTGCACGTCCTGCGCCCATGGTTTGAAATCTTGACAGCCAGGAGCGTGCCCCTGACATTTGAAAGCTGCCGACAATTCTATTTCTTCCAAGGAGGAGGCTCAAATTCCTCTATGAAGGAACGTAGAGTTTAGGGAAAAAAACACCAACAGGGAATTTTAATTAAAAAATGGTAAAAACACAGAGACACAAAACAATGAGCAATCAGTCATGTGTGTGAAGTGTGTTCCTGGGTGACTAACCTGTGCCGGGTTCAGAAGGAGCCTTGGCTTTTCTCTCTCTCAAGCCCTCCAGAGAGTGAAGCGCCCAGGCTAGGTTAAGACAAACCCCCATATTCTGTCCACTCTCCAAGGACTGTGAAAATGTCGAGCATCACACCTGGGGCTCGGGAGGAAACAGCAGGGTAGGGCTCTGCTTGGAAGGGCTTGGGCGAGGGCGGCTGGGGCCAACACTCCTAGCGTTATTCTCC
This sequence comes from Sciurus vulgaris, assembly GCF_902686455.1. NCBI lineage: Eukaryota > Metazoa > Chordata > Mammalia > Rodentia > Sciuridae > Sciurus > Sciurus vulgaris. The sequence continues at coordinate 136,746,103 of NC_136469.1, forward strand.
TGAATTCTAGTCTGTCTTACCGCACAGTTCTTCACTATAGAGAATTGAAAGACAGACCTGGTTTGTGTTTAAGGAAAAGCAGTATAGGGGGAATTATAGCAAGGAGGAAGGTCAGAGGGGACTTGAAATTTTTCAAAACCCAGAAATGCAGGGCAGCCCTTCAGATGGAATGAATATTTGCATCCCTCCCACCTTCCAGATTCACAGGGTGGATCCTGACCTTCAAGGGGATGGTACTAGCCTTCACATGTGATTAATGAGGTCACTGGGGGCACCTCATGGATGATATTAGAGCTCTTAGAAAAGCAACTGCAGAGAAGTCTTGCACCCTCTTTATGCCAAGTGAGGGCACAAGGAAAATGTCCATCTGCAGCTCTGAATAGAGTCCTCACAGAACCTGCCGATGCTGCACCCTGGTCTCAGAACCATGAGAAATAAATGTCTGTTGTTGATAAGCCATTCAGTGTCTGGTATTTTGTTACAGCGAACCAAACTGACTGAGACAGCCTGAGTTTGAGAAAATGGCATAGACAGTAAGGGCTATTGAGGTTCTAAAAAGAAGAACGCTGGGGGGTTCAGGGAGGCCCACCAGGTCACGCTCTGATATTTTATAGGATTGATATGCTGGGAGAGAGCACTCTCCTGACAGGAACCTGGGGTACCTTATGTCTCGGAGTAACCCATTTCATTAAAAGTTAGTCCCATCCTTAATGGTCATTTAATACATTTCTTTCTAGGGAGTTCCACAGCAAAATATTGTCCCCTTGTGCAAATTTGGGAAACAGTCAGGAGATGACCATACACACACACACACACACACGCACACACTGGGCATGTCTCTCTGTGTCATTGTCAAAGGAATTCCAAAGTATTTCTGGCTCACTCTGAAGTTATTTGTCTCTCCCAGCCTTGAATGCAAAATTATGTTTTCTTATTTCTTTCTGTCCAAGTCCTGTGGATCTGCTTAATAAGATTCAGACTTTCATTTTTTTTCCGACTCGGGAACTGAAGACAGAGAAGTCTCTGGGGGTCGGCTCTGCTTGAATTCTCAGCAGACTCAACAATGGAAGAGTTCAAACATTATGGCCTCCAGTCATTTTCTAAAACAAACAAAACCAAAGTGAGCCTGGTAGGCTCTTTCATGACTTACATGACTAAAATCTTCCCTCTCTCTCTTTCTCTTGGTTTTTTTCTTTTCTTTCCTCCTCCACATATTCTTCAAAAACATGTGAGTCATAAACACACTTGGAACGCAACCCATGAGTCCTCACACATCAGTGCGAAATGTCAGCGAGTAAATTAAGTAAAAGTTCTGGCTGGGAGACCAGAGGAGGTGAGAGCTGCAGAGCTGGCCTTTCAGGCCTGGTTTCCTCAGGGGAGGGTGGACAGGAGGAATCAGGGTCCGGAGACACCAGGCAGTAGTCTAGGACAGAGCTCACCGTCAGGACCAGAAGACAGTGAGAGGCAGCAGGAAGGTGGCAGAGGACAGCATCCCATGCCCGGGGGTGGAAGGAGGAAAGGGTATGAGATAGATAGGCAGGGGCCCCGATGTACCAGCCAAAGCCCTGCTTCCCTCCTCCTCCCGAGTCTTCTTCCCATTTAATTCTGCTTCCCGAGAACTGGCTTTTTCCCTAACAACACCAGTCTCTGTGCAGTTATCTCAGATGTCATCTCCCAATTTCAGCAGGTCCCTCGATGTTCCAGAGCTGAGGTCAGCACTCCGGATGCCCAGTGTCATGCCAGCAGCCTTAGGTAGAAGTCCTTCTCCTCCTGAGGCTCAGATCCTCTGCCCCCATCACAGCTGCCCCTAATCGCCACCTGCCTGGTGGTTACTCTTTCCAAGGATGACTAGATGATGACAGTGGTATCTGGCCCATAGCCTCCCCTTCAGCCCATATCACCCCAGGTGACTGCAACCTGCACCATGGACCACCAATACCATCTCCAGACCTCCCAGGTCCCTAGTGCCTCTCCTCAAAGGCCTGCTCTCCTGCCCACCCAACCCTCCCGTTCATCACGCAGTGATGTTACAGCATCTAACACTCACCGTGCCCCGGTGCTGAAATGAACACAGATCCGCTCTCGGCTAGCTGGTAGCCTGGTGGGAAGAAAGTTATCTGGCACAAAGGAACTTGATCTGGTAGGAAGGAAGGATGTGGTGGCAGGGCCCCTCCCAGCAGAAAGTCAGGATGACCAGGGTTAAGGAGGTGGACACTCTGTCTGGTCTCTAGCAGGACACACCAGTGTCTGGGGTTGAGGCAAGAGGGGGCCTAATCCTTTAGAAGAAGGGAAGGCTAGCATTAGCTAAGGAGCGCCTCATCAGCCCTATGAGGTTTGGGTTACGTTTACAAATAAGGGCAAGCCTGACTTTCAATGCAGAAGCTCAAACACAAACACAGATCTTATTCATCTCTAGCCAGCATCTCATACTAAGCTGGCTTATGGCAGGTGCTCAGTAAATGATTTTCAAACAGCACTCAATCACAGGAACAGGGTAAGCATAAAAAACAGGCAGGCTGCGTGCCTAAGCGAGACCCATTCTAGATCCCTTTTACCTTTGCAGATGGGGCTCCTGAATGCCCCACTGTTGTTCTTCAGGGATCAAAGCTCATCTGAGACTCCAGGAGGGAGTGAAGGGCCTCAAGAGCTGGAGGGACCTAGGACAACCAGAGCTTGTGCTACCAAGATGAGCTTGTGGGGGAGATGAGCTTGTGAACCCGTCTTCTGTCTGGTAACCTCTTCCATGCCCTTTATTGTGGTGGAAGTCAAAGAACTGGGATATGGACCAGCAGCTGTGTATCAGGGACCTCAGCCTGGGTCCCCAGCAGAGCCCCCAGACACACAGGAGTATGCAGAGGTGTCCAGGAGTTGATAGACGTTCAAGTCTTATATTTAAACCTATTAGCCTTTAAATCCCAACAGAATTTAAATATGTACAAGCAAACCAAAGTTCCTTATTTTACTGAAATTAGAACCAACTCAGTGTGCTAACACTGGTCATGCAAGATGAGAAATTGTTGATTAGAGGTTATATGCGCATTTGATTAAATTTAAATGGGAAAATGAATCAAATTTTTATTAACAAGTGTAGTTCACTTAACAAAATCTTTCAAAACATATTGCACCTTGCAAGGAGCTAGGAAAAGAGGCATGGTTGGTGTGGAAGGGTTGGAAATCATTTGACAAGGAGCAAGAAAAAGCTTGTATGTTTCATGAGTTCATTACAAGAGGCCAGAGGCATCTTGTTCCCTGCTAAGGAGATGCTGATAATGTGTGTTAATCCACCTCGTATTCAGGGAACTGCCTGGCCTTGGGCCAAAGCAGCTGGTTTACAGATCAAGCCTTTAGCCCTCCTTTTCTGTAGGAAGCAGATCTGGGGGTCATTGAAGAGCTAATGAGGGACTTCTCCCTGTAGTAGTACCTAACCATACTCCTTGCCCAGGATTGTGCATGCTTTTTAACAAGAGAACATAAACATCAGACATTAAGAAACCTGGTCCGGAAACCCAGCTCTCCCGCTCGGAGACTTTGTGCATGACTTTGGACAAACTTATCAGTGAAAACATGTGGCTGCAAGTGTCAAAAATGCCAAAAAGCAGTGGTTTCCAAAGCAAGGTTTCTTCTCCCACAGCAACAAGGCAGGCACCATGATCTCCAGATTTCTGAGGGCCTTCAGGGACCACGACTCCACTGGGGCTGTACTCCTCAGCGTCCCCACGCTGCTCATCCTCTCTGCAGCATGACCACAGCTGCCCTCCCCTCCCGAATCCACATCCCAGGGGGGAAGAAGTAGAAAGGAGAGGGCAGAAAGTGCACACCTACTCTATCTCTCCCTTTTACTTAGGAAAACATGCTTACTACAACCACATCCACGAGGGTTCTGCTTCTGTATCTTCCTTGGCATATTACAGCGATAGTCCGGATGAAACACCAATTGGCATTTAAAGACAGGATTAATCAATATCATACACAGAAATATTTTCTCCAAATAGAAACAAGCACTGTAAAATTAAAAGGTAACAAATGCTACTGGAGCCCATTGAATATGTTTAAGTTAGCTAAGAGGGCGTTGTTATAGGCATAGTAACATGTTGCAATAGGCGGGTGCAAATGAAAGACAGGGCCAAGCAAGGTGGTGCACACCTGCCATCCCTAGAGCTCAAGAGGCTGAGGCAGGAATATCTCAAATTCAAGACCAGCCTCAGCAATTTAGCAAGGCCCTTAGCAACTTAGCAAGACTCTGTCTCAAAATTTAAAACAATGATAATATGGGCTAGGGATGTGGCTTAGTGGTTGAGTATCCCTGGGTTCACATCCCTGGCACCAAAAAAAGAAAAAGAAAAGAAGATAAAAGAGAGAGAAAAGCAGGGAAAGAAGGGAGGGAGGAAAGGTGATGGGGAGGAAATCTCATTGGTCACCTTTGAAATTTTGAAAATTGGTAAAAGTAAAAATGAGCATTTATTCTGCCTTTTGTACACAAAGCAAATGTGAGTATTCAAGGGGTTAATGAAAGGGATTTTACAGACATATTTAAAATAAAAGAATGATAAAATTAGAAACTCACATTTTATTTAAAAAAAAAATAATGAAATAATGGATCTAGGAATGGCCAGGAATAACTACTAACTTTACAGAAAGAGAGTCCATTAGACTGATGGAAAACATAACACCATTTAAAAACTGTGGCATTTTAGCCGAAAACCCCAACCTGAATCTATCAAGTTTCAACAGCTACTACCAAGTTACAGGAAATGGAGAGGCAGAGGAACAGGTTAAATGATGTCACAGAAATCCCATCAGCAAAATCCAGAAGGTGGGAAAGGCTACAGGCCAAGTTAGTCGTTTTTCCAGAAAATAAATTGCAAGAGGCAGGGAAAGATGACCAGAGCAGGAAGGGCGCCCGGTGTAGAAGCTGAGAAACGCCCAGAAGCTGCAACGTGTGGTACTTAGTTGACTGATGGAGAGAACTCTTTCAAAAATGCAAAACAATTAGGAAAATGTGAACGCTGGCTCCATATTTCATTGCTGTAAGTAATTGTATTTAATTATTTAGATGTAAAAATAGCATTGTCATCATATTTCTTTAAAGACTTCTTCCCTTTTAAATGCATGGTGAAATCCACATGGATTAAATTATACAATGTCTGGGATTTGCTCCAAAATAATCTAGGGGGAAGTGAACGGAGATATTAGCCCGAAGTTAGATAATTGCTGAAATTGGATCAGGCGTATATGAGAGTTTTTTCTACTATTCTCTTTAGCTTTTTTGTACTTTGAAATTTTCCATAATAATTTTTAGAACATCAACCAGCTCAGAACGAACATATTTGACAAAAGTATCATTCAGACTAAACCAAATGAAGGACGAAACCATTCCAGGCCAATCATTTTCTTTCCTAGTCTGGCTGGGTTTCTTCCAGCATCCAGAGACCAGGGTGTAAGAACCTGAGGACCCTCATGCCAAAAGCCACAGTGTGGCCAAAGCTACCATTTCCAGTTAAGTTCCTGCATCCTCTTCACAAAAATTGGAATTTAAAAATTCTTTTCAAATTTTATTACAATTACCTAACTGCAAAAAAAAAAAAAAAAAAACAATGTAAGATTTTTCCCAAATCACCAAAAGCAGGTAGATAGCTCCCTGCTAGAATATTGTGATCTAACAAGTCTTTTCTTTTTTTTTTTTTTTTTCCTGTCTCTCTATCTGGGTGGGGTCCCAGTTAGGCGCGCACATACATTGTCACATGATCGAGAATTTTTAGAGAAAAGGAAAAGTGACCGTGGAGGAGATGGTTTGTGAGCTCTCCCAAGTTATATTTGTCTGTTCACTTCAGTCAACAAATGTTTGATGGCCGTCACTGACCCGGGTCCTGCAGTCACTGACCCGGGTTCGGCAGAGTCAGGGTGGATGAAAAACAGAAGGAGCAGCTTGAGCCCTGGGGAGCTCACAGCATGGGGAGGCGAGGGGAGACAGCACAGCCATGGCCAGAACCCACGCCTGGCTGTAATCCTGGGTCAGCAGCTTTGCTCACGGTGGACACAGGTAGAAGCATCCCAGGTCTCCACCTGCAGATGAATGGAAAAAGAAACTGTGGCACATTCATGCATTAACATACATTTACCTTAAAAAGGAAGGAACGTCTGACACATGTCACAAGGATGAATGGTGGCCCTTGAGGACATCATGCTGAGGGATGTAAACTGCCGTGGAAGGACTCAGGAGTGCTTAAAGAAGTCAAGCTCAGAGGAATCAAAAGTAGAACGGTGGTTTCCAGGCTCTGGCAAGACGGGGAATGGGGACTCTGTGTAAGAGTTTAATAGTTTCCATTTTATAAGATGCAGAGTTCTTTCCGTAGGTGGGTGGTGGCGATGGTCTCATGTGGAGAATGCACTTTAATGTCACTGCATCAACCCTGAAAAAGAGCTAAGAGGGTAAATGTTACTATATGTGTATTTTACCATAGTTCAATCTTCTTAAGTACAACTTAGAGTCAATGCCCCCAAGGAGAGGCATGTAGCTGTCCCCGTGGTCACATCTGACTGCTGCCCGCATCCATCCCCATTGTCTCCTTTCTGATATATCCCAATTTTGTTGAGAAGCCTACTGTTCTTCCACATTGTCATGTGACTCAGGAGACACCACTGCCTCTTCCTCCTCTACTGGTAAATCCTGATTGGTCCATGTCAATCATACCATGATGATACTCTGCTGACAGCCAGTGTAGGTCTAAGGCCTGGCTTGGTACATGAACTATGTTGGCCCAACCTTACAAAGTACAGCATTATATTCCAGGGCAGGAGGAGATGGACTCAAGCAAGCATGTTAGCTCATTGCTGCTGTTAGCCAGACTGCAAAGAGGAGCTGACTTTAGGCTGGAGGTAATATGAGAACCAATCGCAGAAAAACTCAAAAAACCTTGATATGGAAAGAATCTGGTGACATTGCCAAGTCACTGAAACAACCAACTCTGCAGTCTTTCCTACCTCTGGGCTTACGCTTATACCAGAAAGTCCATAGTATTATAATGTGTGCCAGCTGAATTTAGGTTCCTGATAGTTCCCCAAAACATCCTATCACAGTAATAAAGCAGAAGAAGCAGTGAGTAGGAACAGCTGGCCTAACTGTAGCAGTCTGGACAAGTAACCTCTAGGCTAAGGCAGCAGTATGTGGCAGGAGGGAATGGAGCTCTGTCCAGGAGTTCCAGAAGGGCAGGGGGGAAATCCACAGAGGGAGGGGTAGGAGGCCAGCTCTGATACCAGCAGAGGTTGAGTGACAGGAAGTGCAGGGCCTGTTGTGTTTTTGGTCTAACTCTAGTGAGAGTCGGATGCCATTGGAGTGTTTTATGATAATATGAATGCACAACCAGATTCATTTTTGGGTAGATGCTACAATGTGGAAGACTGGTTGGAGGAAGACTGTTTGGGAGGCAGAAAAACAAGTATTTAAGGCAAAAGATGATGACAGCTCAGTCTAGGGAGGAGGCAGTATAGATGATAGAAAGTGGCTATCTGTGAGATATTTGAAAGACAGTATGGATGTAATTTGGTGCTGGATCAAATATATGTTGTGAAAGAAAAGGGAGGTGTCAGGTATGACAGCCAGGTATGCGGATGTAAGGGGGCTGGTGAACCTTTTGGTACAGAAGCAGACAATGTTCAGACTTGGGGAGACAGAGCTTGACCACAAGCAAGAACTAATACCTAACTAAAGCTGGATTTAAATAGCATTCTGGATTATAATGGATGCTAATAGGAGTTACTATATACTAAGCTTTCATGATAAGAGGGAATCCATACAATACACTGGGCTTCGTCATCTTCGTTGTAGCAGACTATATGTAACAACCTCTCTCATCCACATGATTTTCTTCAGTGAGATCTTGTCCCCACTCCCATCAAGACAGAGTATCTTTGTCACCACCCTGAATTTGGGCATGTTTATAGCTACTTCTACCAGAAGAATATACCAGAACCCATGGTCTTTGACTTCTGAGTGTGAGTCCTAAAAAGACCTACAGCTTCTGACAAGTTCTCTTGGGACACTCATTCTGGGAGAAGCCAGATCATATAAGTGGCCCGATGACACTGATTCCACCCAGCTAGAGAATCCACGCTGGTTGTCACACTCAGCTGAGCTCCCTGAAAAAATCAGGCCAACTTACCACCTTGGAAAGGCACCCCCAACTCCAGTCTCATCACCGCCTCTGTTGCCATGAGAACAAGAAACAAGTCATCCACGCTGAACCCTATCCAAAAGGAAAAACTGTGGACTAAATAACTGATTGTTGTTGATTGTTTACAGCCCTGAGCTTTGGCAGTCTTTGGTCAGACTCTCCTGACATTGAATAGGTGAAAGAAAAATGAAACAGAGAGAAGAATATAACTTGCTCAGGATCACAGAACTAGTGAGCACAGAAGTTAAAATTCTAGCTACATCCATCTGATCTGGAAGATGTGCTATTTTTTTAATTGTAACTATTTATGAATTAAAAATGAAAAATTTAAAAATATATTTTGGCCTCTGTGTGAATAAGCTTATGACCCTATGAGAATTTATGTAAGACAGTTTTCTGAGAATTTATTTTTAGAATTTTAAAAATGTGGTAACATTGTTTTTCTCAGATGGGGTTCTTTTGTTTTGTTAATTTTTTATTTTATTTGTTCTAATTAGTTGTACATGACAGTAGAATGCATTTATACATTTTGGTAGTTATACATAAATAGAGCATAATCTCTCGTTTTTCCGATTATACGTATTGCAGGATCACATCGGTCATGCAGGCTGTGCTATTTTAAAATCTAATTGCTGCTACCCTTTTGGTCACATCCCAAAATTAAATTGCTATTTCCATTCAAAATCTTACACTTTATCCCAAAACACTCTTCAAGCCCTAACCTCAAACGAATGCATTTGAAAATAATCCATTCAGCTTAAAAACAGCAACCAACTAGCAGAGTAAAATGTGGACAGTTTGCAAGTGCTTGAAAAGTTTTTGTTTTTCCCTAGCACTTCTCCCCAGCCATAGAAAATTGATATGAAATTAAAACAGACAACTTCTGGTTTCTTTCCAGAGAGATTTATGACCACTGTCTACAGAATTTCTAGCTGTGAAATGAACTGTAAAACAAAATGTTTTTAAATAATATATTTAAAGCAAAGCCGTGTTATATACAATTAATGTAAAAATGATCAGACGTGATAGTTGCTGAGTAAAAATAAAAATAGAGAAATTTGAGCCATCAGGGTAATGGCATTTCATGAAGCACTAATCTGTCAGCAAAGAGCACAAATCAAGTGGATAATCAGGCATATTAATGACTTCAGAGTGACTTTCTCTTCTTAATCAGACATTTTAAAGTAGAGTCCAATCCTCTGCCACTGCCTCTGTCCGAGGCCTTGGGGATTCCTCCCCAGGGCTCTGCGGCCTCTCTGCACGGCTCCGTCTGTCCCTCACCCCCAGCACCAGTATTTCACCAATGCCTCATGACCAGGTCACCACTCCCCTTCCCAGGGCCTGCCTTCTGTCCACTCGTGGCCAGGATGAACTTGCTCATGCCCAGTTTCCACTCACAAGCCAGCTGCTTGGAGCTGCCTCTCCTGGTGTCTTCCAACCAGAGATGGGTCTTCCTCCTCGGAGTTCCCACAAGCAGTAACGTAGCTCCAGGGTGGCACTTCAGGGCTTCACAACCACATTGACTCAGCAACCTTGTGTTTGTGCATGATGCGAGGCCCTGGGGAGTCAGAGCCAATGATGGACAACTCCTTCCACAGGAGACATCAGTGCTTCTCGCCCAGGCGTGGCTCTCCCCGCTGGGGACATTTGGCAATGTCTGGACATATTTATTTTACTGCTATGCCCGGGAAGAGAGTTGCTAGCACCCAGAGGGTCGCGACCAGGAAAACTGTTGCATTGCTAGAACACAGGACTGCTCCCGCTGCCATCTGGCCCAGGATCTCAGTCATGCTGAGGCCAAGAGGTCTAAGTAAACTACAAAAATAAATCAAGTCATTTCAGGACCAAGAGCCAGGAAGACAATAAGTATGAGAATATGAAAAAGTGCTGGAGACACTAGAGAGACTGGTGAGCAGAAAATGGAGAAGCTGAGCCCCTCACTCAGCCTTTCTGACTCTAGAGACCATGGCACCTCCCTGCTCACTTGGAGTTATGGAACCACACCTCCTCAAACTAAGGACCAAGTGCTAAGGACTGACCCAGGACAGAGTCTAGTCTCCGCCTCTCCACTCCTCTCCTGTCTGCATTTCTTGTTTCCCTACATTGGAGTCCACTTGAGCAGCCATGTGTGTGCATGAACGGAGTAATGATCCTTGCAGAGCTTGGATGAGAAATTCAGGAGCTCAGCTCTGCTGGCCTAAAGTGCTTTAGGGTGATGTGTTCACCTCCTGGAGCTACTGTAACAAAATATCACAAACTGGTTAGCTTAAAACTACAGAAGTTATTCTCTCATGGATCTGATGGGCAGAAGTTCAAAATCAAGGTGACTGGGAGACCATGCTCCTTTGGAGATGAATAGACTCTTTCCTTGCCTCTTCCAGTGTCTGGATGCAGCTGGCCATCCTTGGTGTCTCTTGGCTGAAATCAGCATAGCTTCAATCTCTGCCTCTCATCTCATGGCATTCTCCCTGTGCATCTCTGTCTCTCCTTATAAGGACACTAGTCATACTGGATTGGGGTTCACCCTAATGACCTTATTGTAACCTGATTATATCTGCAAAAACCCCATTTCCAAATAAGGTCACAGTCACAGATTTCAAGGGGTTAGGACTTCAGCATATATTTTTGGAGGACACAGCTCAGTCTGTCTAGGTAAGAGACATGGGTGAAGAAAATATTCCAGACCAAAATAAACAGTTCAGCTGCAAATGAAAGACACTCTAGCCAACTGCCACCTAACAAAAGGGGCTGTGAAGCACTTAATAAAATTAGAACCTGCTTCAGCAAAGGCCCTGTGGTATTAACACTGCAACAGACTGGTCCAGGTAGTGACCACAACTCCCTTGCTAGTCTTCTTTCTGCCCTTTTTCACCACCCAGAAAATTAAAAATAGCAACCGACCCTGGGATCTTCCCAGGGCCTTGCAGGGTTGAGCATCTTCTTACGTATCAAGTGAGTCCCACAGAGCCGTGAGCAAGCAGACCCAGGACTGTCACTGATTTCCCGAGGGCTTCCTGCCCTGCCAGTGTCCACTGTAATGCTTCTCCTTATCTGCTGACCAAGACCCCACAAAATAATGTTTGGAAAGCACCTGACACATAGTGAGATTCAATGAATCTTTTGCAAACAGACCAGGAAACTTCCAGGCATAAATGTAACTTGAATCTCTCCTTCTGAACTCACAGTTTCCTATTATTAAACAGAGTGACTCAAGTCCCCATGTGGTATGTGTCTGCAGGAAAGACCAGGCCCTCCTGCAAACGTCTGTGGACCACACTGGGCAGGAAGGGATTTCTGATGTGTGTGACCTGCTGGCTGGGGCCTCTTACCTCCAATTCCAAATGTTCCTCTACATCTCTTCACGCCAAGCATGGACAGAGTCCTCTCCCCTTCACTTCTCAAAGCACCTAAACACAGCACTGTTAAAAGATACAGGCTTTACTGAAAGATGCAGGAACAAGAAAAAACTGCAGCATGACATAGAAAAGAAATCTACTCTCTGAAATCGCTGCTGCTAAGGTCCATCAGTCATGATCTCCAGACCATCTCCCTCCAGGCACACACCTGCTGCCTTACTGCTCTGACCTGCATTCTCCCAAGGACCCTCTCTCCCATTGCCTGTCCATAGCCCCTGTACCCAGGTTCCAACCATCATCCTCACCCAGTTCCTTGGCTCCCATCCTACAAGTTTCTAAGATTCCCAGGAATAACCTGAAGATCCTATTATTATTTATATTCGACAATTTTATTTTTTTAATTTATTTTTATTGTAAACAAATGGGATACATATTGTTTCTGTTTGTACATGGAGTAACAGCATACCATTTGCGTAATCATACATTTACATGTTGAATCATTCTGTTATTTTTTCCTTCCCCCCACCCCTCTCACGCCTCTTTTCCCAATATACATTCCCTCCTTCCTCAATTCTTCCACCCCTCCCACCCCCCATTATGTGTCACCATCCGCTTATCAGTGAGATCATTCATCCTTTGGATTTTTGAGATTGGCTTATCTCCCTTAGCATGATATTCTCCAATTTCATCCATTTGTCTGCAAATGTCATAATTTTAGTATTCTTTATAGCTGAGTAATATTCCTTTGTGTGTGTGTGTGTGTGTGTGTGTGTGTGTGTGTGTGTATATATATATATATATATCACAGTTTCTTCATCCATTCATCAATTGAAGGGCACCTAGGTTGGTTCCATAGTCTGGCTATTGTGAATTGAGCCGCTATGAACATTGATGTGGCTGTATCTCTCTAGTGTGCTGATTTTAAGTCCTTTGGGTATAGGCCGAGGAGTGGGATAGCTGGGTCAAATGGTAGGTCCATTCCAAGTTTTCCAAGGAATCTACACACTGCTTTCCAGAGTGGCTGCACTAATTTGCAACCCCACCACCAATGTATGAGTGTACCTTTTTCCCCACATCCTCGCCAACACCTGTTGTTGCTTGTGTTCTTGATAATCACCGTTCTAATTGGGGTGAGATGGAATCTTAGGGTAGTTTTGATTTGCATTTCTCTTATTACTAGAGATGTTGAACATTTTTTCATATATCTGTTGATTGCTTGTAGATCGTCTTCTGTGAAGTGTCTGTTCATTTCCTTAGCTCATTTGTTGATTGGGTTATTTGTATTCTTCATGTAGAGTTTTTTGAGTTCTTTATATATTCTGGAAATTAGTGGTTTATCTGAAGTATGAGTGACAAAGATACTCTCCCACTCTGTAGGCTCTCTCTTCACACTGCTGATAGTTTCCTTTGCTGAGAGAAAGCTATTTAGTTTGAATCTATCCCAGTTATTGATTCTTGCTTTTATTTTTTGTGCTATGGGAGTCCTGTTGAGGAAGTCTGGTCCTAAGCCAACAAGTTGAAGATTTGGACCTACTTTTTCTTCTATAAGATGCAAGGTCTCTGGTCTGATTTCAAGGTCCTTGATCCATTGTGAGTTGATTTTTGTGCAGGGTGAGAGATAGGGGTTTAGTTTCATTCTGTTGCATATGGATTTCCAGTTTTCCCAGCACCATTTGTTGAAGAGGCTATCTTTTCTTCGTTGCATATTTTTGGCACCTTTGTCTAATGAGAAAATTGTATTTATTTGGGTTTGTGTCCCTGTCCTCTATTCTGTACCATTGATCTACCTGTCTATTTTGGTACCAATAACCATGCCGTTTTTGTTACTATTGCTTTGTAGTATAGTTGAAGTTCTGGTATTGCGATAACCCCTGTCTCATTCTTCCTGCTAAGGATTGCGTTAGCTATTCTGGGTTTCTTATTCTTCCAGATGAATTTCACGATTGCTTGCTCTATTCTGTAAGGTACATCATTGGGATTTTTTTTTTTTTTATTTTATTGTAAACAAATGGGATACATGTTGTTTCTCTGTTTGTACATGGCGCAAAGGCATACCATTTGTGTAATCATAAATCCACATACAATAATGTTGTTTGATTCATTCTGTTATTTTTTCCCCTTCCCCCCACCCCTCCCATCCCTCTTTACCCTCTATACAGTACTTTCTTCCTCCATACTTGCCCCCCTCCCTAACCCTAACTCTAACCCTAACACTAACCCTTCCCTCCCCCCCATTATGTGTCATCCTCCACTTATTAGCGATATCATTCGTCCCTTGTCTTTTTGAGATTGGCTTATCTCACTTAGCATGATATTCTCCAATTTCATCCATTTGCCTGCAAATGCCATAATTTTGTCATTCTTTATGGCTGAGTAATATTCCATGTGTATATATACCACAGTTTCTTTATCCACTCGTCAATTGAAGGGCATCTAGGTTGGTTCCATAGTCTGGCTATTGTGAATTGAGCAGCTATGAACATTGATGTGGCTGTATCTCTGTAGTATGCTGATTTTAGATCCTTTGGGTATAGGCCAAGGATTGGGATAGCTGGGTCAAATGAGGGTCCATTCCAAGTTTTCTAAGGAATCTCCACACTGCTTTCCAGAGTGGCTGCACTAATTTGCAGCCCCACCAGCAATGTATGAGTGTACCTTTCTCCCACATCCTCGCCAACACCTGTTGCTTGTATTTTTGATAATCGCCATTCTAATTGGGGTGAGATGGAATCTTAGGGTGGTTTTGATTTGCATTTCTCTTATTACTAGAGATGTTGAACATTTTTTCATATGTTTATTGATTGCTTGTACATCTTCTTCTGTGAAGTGTCTGTTCATTTCCTTAGCCCATTTGTCGATTGGATTATTTGTATTCTTGGTGTAGAGTTTTTTGAGTTCTTTATAGATTCTGGAGATTAGTGCTCTATCTGAAGTATGATTGGCAAAGATATTCTCCCACTCTGTAGGCTCTTTCTTCACATTACTGATAGTTTCCTTTGCTGAGAGAAAGCTTTTTAGTTTGAATCTATCCCAGTTATTGATTCTTGCTTTTATTTCTTGTGCTATGGGAGTCCTATTGAGGAAGTCTGGTCCTAGCCCGACATGTTGAAGATCGGGACCTACTTTTTCTTCTATAATCTGCAGAGTCTCTGGTCTGATTCCAAGGTCCTTAATCCATTTTGAGTTGAGTTTTGTGCAGGGTGAGAGATATGGGTTTAGTTCATTCTGTTGCATATGGATTTCCAATTCTCCCAGCACCATTTGTTGAAGAGGCTATCTTTTCTCCATTGCATATTTTTGGCACCTTTGTCTAGTATTAGAAAGTTGTATTTATTTGGGTTTGTGTCCGTGTCCTCTATTCTGTACCATTGATCTACCTGTCTATTTTGGTACCAGTACCATGCCGTCTTTGTTACTATTGCTTTGTAATAAAGTTGAAGTTCGGGTATTGCGATACCCCCTGCTTCATTTTTCCTGCGAAGGATTGCTTTAGCTATTCTGGGTTTCTTATTCTTCCAGATGAATTTCATGATTGCTTGCTCTATTTCTGTAAGGTACGTCATTGGAATTTTAATTGGGATTGCATTGAATCTGTATAGCACTTTTGGAAGTATGGCCATTTTGACAATATTAATTCGGCCTATCCAAGAACATGGGAGATCTTTCCATCTTCTAAGGTTTTCTTCGATTTCTTTCTTCAGTGTTCTGTAGTTCTCATTGTAGAGGTCTTTTACTTCTTTTGTGAGATTGATTCCCAAGTATTTATTTTTTTCGATGCTATGGTGAATGGGGTGGTTTTCATAATTTCTCTTTCTGAGGATTCCTCACTTATGTATAAAAATGCATTGGATTTATGAGCATTGATCTTGTAACCTGCCACTTTACTGAATTCACTTATGAGTTCTAACAGTTTTCTGGTGGAATTTCCTGGTTCCTCTAAGTATATAATCATATCATCCGCAAATAGGGATAGTTTGAGTTCTTCTTTTCCTATTCGTATTCCTTTAATTTCCTTGGTCTGTCTAATTGCTCTGGCTAGAGTCTCAAGAACGATATTGAATAGGAGTGGTGAAAGAGGGCATCCCTGTCTTGTTCCAGTTTTTAGGGGGAATGCTTTCAGTTTTTTCACCGTTTAGAATGATATTAGCCATGGGCTTAGCATAGATGGCCTTTACAATGTTAAGGAATGTTCCCACTATCCCTATTTTTTCTAGTGTTTTGAGCATGAAGGGGTGTTGTATTTTATCAAATGCTTTTTCTGCATCTATTGAAATAATCATGTGGTTCTTGACTTTAAGTCTATTGATATGGTGAATTACATTTATTGATTTCCGGATGTTGAACCAACCTTGCATCCCTGGGATAAAACCCACTTGATCGTGGTGCACTATCTTTTTAATATATTTTTGTATGCGATTTGCTAAAATTTTATTGAGAATTTTTGCGTCAATGTTCATTAATGATATTGGTCTGAAATTTTCTTTCCTCGATTATCTCTGTCTGGCTGGGTATCAAGGTAATATTGGTTTCATAGAATGAGTTTGGGAGGGTACCCTCCTCTTCTATTTCATGGAATACTTTGAGAAGTATTGGAATGAGCTCTTCTTTAAAGATTTTGTAGAACTCAGCTGAGAACCCGTCTGGTCCTGGACTTTTCTTTGTTGGTAGGCTTTTGATGACCTCTTCTACTTCATTACTTGAAATTGATCTATTTAAATTTTGTATGTCCTCCTCGCTCAATTTAGGCAATTCATATGTCTCTAGAAACCTGTTGATGTCTTCGAAATTTTCTATTTGGTTAGAATATAGATTTTCAAAATAGCTTCTAATTATGTTTTGTATTTCAATTGTGTCTGTTGTGATATTTCCTTGTTCATTCCGAATTTTGGTGATTTGGGTTTTCTCTCCTCTTCTCTTTGTTAGAGTGGCTAAGGGTTTATCAATTTTGTTTATTTTTTCAAAGAACCAACTATTTATTTTGTCAATTTTTTGTATAGTTTCTTTTGTTTCAATTTCGTTGATTTCAGCTCTGAGTTTAACTATTTCCTGTCTTCTACTACTTTTGGTGTTGGTCTGTTCTTCTTTTCTAGGCTTTGAGCTGAAGTGTTAGGTTGTTTATTTGTTGATTTTTACTTCTTTTATTGAATGCGCTCCATGAAATAAATTTTCCTCTAAGTACTGCTTTCATAGTGTCCCAAAGATTTTGATATGATGTTTCTTTGTTCTCATTTACCTCTAGGAATTTTTTAATTTCCTTCCTAATATCTTCTGTTATCCATTCATCATGTAATAGCATATTGTTTAATCTCCAGGTGTTGGAGTAGCTTCTGTTTTTGTACTCTTTCATTTATTTCTAACTTCAAACCATTATGATCTGATAGAATACAAGGTAGTGTCTCTATCTTCTGTATTTGCTTACATTAGCTTTGTGGCATAATATATGGTCTATTTTAGAGAAGGATCCATGTGCTGCTGAGAAGAAAGTGTATTCGCTCTTGGTTGGATGGTATATTCTATAAATGTCCGTTAAGTCTAAATTATTGATTGTGTTATTGAGATCTATGGTTTCTTTGTTCAATTTTTGTTTGGAAGATCTGTCCAGTGGTGAGAGAGGCGTGTTAAAATCACCTAGTATTATTGTGTTGTGGTCTATTTGGTTTCTGAAATTGAGAAGGATTTGTTTGTCATACATGGATGAGCCACTGTTTGGGGCATAGATGTTTATGATTGTTATGTCTTGCTGATTTATGGTTCCCTTAAGCAGTATGTAATGTCCTTCTTTATCCCTTTTGACTAGTTTTGACTTGAAGTCCACCTTATCTGTAATGAGGATGGATACCCCAGCTTTTTTGCTGAGTCCATGTGCATGATATGTTTTCCCCCATCCTTTCACCTTTAGTCTATGTGTATCTCTTTCTACGAGGTGAGTCTCTTGCAGGCAACATATTGTTGGATCTTTCTTTTTGATCCAATCTGCCAGTCTATGTCTTTTGATTGATGAGTTCAGGCCATTAATATTCAGGGTTATTATTGAGATATGATTAGTATTCCCGGTCATTTGGTTCATTTTATTTATTTATTTATTTATTTATTTATTTATTTATTTATTTATTTGAGACGACTTGGTTCTTCCTTTATTTGACAATTCCTTTAGGATGGTTCCTCCCATTGCTGATTGTTTCTTTTGTTTTTCATCTCTTCCTCATGGAATATTTTACTGAGAATGTTCTGTAATGCTGGCTTTCTTTTTGTAAATTCTTTTAGCTTTTGTTTATCATGGAAGGATTTTATTTCATCATCAAATTTGAAGGTAAGTTTTGCTGGGTATAAGATTCTTGGTGGCATCCATTTTCTTTCAGGCTTGAAAAATGTTGTTCCAGGCCCTTCTAGCTTTTAGGGTCTGGATTGAAAATCTGCTGATATCCGTATTAGTTTCCCCCTGAATGTAATTTGATTCCTCTCTCTGCGGCCCTTTAAAATTCTGTCTTTATTTTGTATGTTGGGCATTTTCATTATAATGTGCCTTGGTGTGGGTCTGTTGTAATTTTGTATATTTGGAGTCCTATAAGCCTCTTGTACTTGATCTTCCATTTCATTCTTCAGATTTGGAAATTTTCTGATAGTATTTCATTGAATAGATTGTTCATTCCTTTGGTCTGTTTCTCTAAGCCTTCCTCAATTCCAATAATTCTCAAATTTGGTCTCTTCATGATATCCCATAGTTCTTGGAGATTCTGTTCATGATTTCTTACCATCTTCTCTGTTTGTTCAACTTTGTTTTCAAGGTTAAATATTTTATCTTCAATGTCTGATGTTCTGTCTTCCAGGTGTTCTATTCTATTGGTTATGCTTTCTATGGAGTTCTTAATTTGGTTTATTGTTTCCTTCATTTCAAGGATTTCTGTTTTGGTTTTTTTTCAATATCTCTAACTCTTTATTGAAGTGATCTTTTGCTTCCTGTATTTGCTCTTTTAACTGTCGATTGGTGCGATCATTCAGTGCCTGCATTTGCTCTTGCATCTCGTCATTTGCTTCCCTGAGCATTTTAATTATGTACATTCTGACTCCCTTTCTGTCATTTCTTCTGCCATGCTGTCGTTGGGTTTCATTGATGTAACATCTAGATTTGTTTGCAGCATTTTCTTTCCTTGTTTTCTCATATTGTTCAGGTATCAGTTGACCGCTGTGATATTGCAGATTTCCTCTATTGTCTTATAATTTCCCTGAAGATTTCTATTATATCCCCTCTTAGTCTTCAGTAGCCTGAAATCTTGGAGGAAGTTGATAATGCAGTGCTCCACAAGGGAGCTGACTCCCTAGGGGTGGTGGCCTTCTGGTGGAGTATATTCCCTGCTAGTGGGCAGAGGTACCTTCACTTGCTGATGAATGGTCATCCAGAAGGGAAGTAGGTTGTGGGCTGATGCAAGACCAGTTTGGGCCTGTGTCTCTGATTTTACGGTCCTTTTGGGAGAACCTCACCCAACAGGGAGGAGTCACCTGGTGGGGAGGTCTCGCTGGTCGGTTTTCCTCCCAGAGGTTCCGTTCAATTCACAACTACCGCCTGGGCTGGGCAGCCTTCTTCTGCAATGATCCCAGGGACCCGGACCTACCTCCTGGGCCTGGAAGCCTCACCCTTCACAAACGAATCTCCTTCGGCTGCCTCTCCTCAGAGAAGCTGCCTGCAGTCCTGGAGCCTTCGTTCCGCCCCTCAGTTTGTCTGTGGGGCCCTTCCACCAAGAAGCCGTCTAGGACCCTGCTCTGCACTTTTCACCTGGCTATGCGGCCCCTCCTCTGAGCAGCCACCTGGAGCCCCTTACAATCGCTCCGAGTCCCAGTGACCCGCCACACGCCTTTTCCTCCGGCAGCCACCTGTTGTTCCGTGCCGTCGCTCTAAGACCTAGTGACCCACCACGCACCACTTTCTCCACCAGGCAGTTACCCAGAGATCTGGTGCGTCACGAGTCCCAAGAACTCACTGTGCACCTTCTTGTCCCGACTGCCTCCCGTAGCCCTGGTGCAGTCACTTCGAGCCCAAGCACCCCGCCGCGCTCCTCCTCCTTCTCCAGACAACCCCCTATGTTCAGGAGCGGATGCTCTGGGACCAAACCACTCACCACGCTGTTCCACCGGATAGCCGCCCAGAGCCCTGGCGCAGCTGTTCCAATTCCAAGCGACGTGCCGAGCCCGTATTTCTCCTTCTCCTCTGGGCAGCCCCCTGTGTTCAGGGGTGGTCACGTTCAGTGCAAACAGCTCACCAAGCACCTTCTCCTTTGGGCATCCTCCCAGAGCGCGGGTGGGTTGCGCCGAGTCTAAGCGCTGTGGTGAACAGCCACCTCTTCAATGCTCCCAGCTGTCTGCGGTCACTGCTCCGGCGGGGGGAGGGGCGCCTCGCCGGCAGTTCTACTTTGCAACGATCCCTGCTTTCGGGGTTACCGCCCTGTCCGGGGGCTACCGCCCCGTCCGCCTGCCCAGTGGGAAACACTCACCCAGCTTCTTTGAGTTGGTCCCAAGTCTCTCAATATCTCCTTTTCTTGAGTCCTGAACCCACGCTGCTCCTCCGGATAGCCGCCCGGAGCCCTGGCGCAGCTGATCCAATTCCAAGCGACGTGCCGAACCCGTATTTCTCCTTCTCCTCTGGGCAGCCCCCTCTTCAATGCTCCCAGCTGTCTGCGATCACTGCTCCGGCGGGGGGAGGGGCGCCTCGCGGCCGTTCTACTTTGCAAAGATCCCTGCTTTTGGGGCTACCGCCCCGTCCAGGGCTCCTGCCCCGTCCGGGACGTCTGCCCAGTGGGAGATTCTCGCCCGGCTGGTTTGAGTTGGTCCCAAGGCTCTCTATATCTCCTCTTCTTGAGTCCTGAGTCCTGGAGCAACACGAAACGCAGCCACCCTCTAGTCCGCCATCTTGAATCCCCTCCTCATTGGGATTTTAATTGGAATTGCATTGAATCTACATAGCACTTTTGGTAGTATGGCCATTTTGACAATATTAATTCTGCCTATCCAAGAACATGGGAGATCTTTCCACCTTCTAAGTCTTCCTCAATTTCTTTCTTCAATGTTTTGTAGTTTTCATTGTAGAGATCTTTTACCTCTTTGGTTCGATTGATTCCCAAGAATTTTTTTTTTTTTTTGAGGCTATTGCAAATGGAGTTGCTTTCCTCATTTCCCTTTCAGTTGTTTCACCGCTTGCGTATAAAAATGCTGTAAATTTATGTGTGTTGATTTTATAGCTTGCTATTTTGCTGAATTCATTGATGAGGTCTAGAAGCTTTCTGGAGGAGGTTTTTGGATCCTCTAAATATAGAATCATGTCATCCACAAATAGTGACAGCTTAAGTTCCTCTTTTCCTATTCGTATCCCTTTAATTTCTTTAGTCTGCCTAATTGCTCTGGCTAGAGTTTCGAGGACAATGTTGAATAGAAGTGATGAAAGAGGACATCCCTGTCTTGTTCCCATTTTTAAAGGGAATGGTTTCAGTTTTTCTCCATTAAGAATGATGTTGGCCTTTACAATGTTCAGGTATGTTCCTACTATCCCTATTTTTTCTAGTGTTTTGAGCATGTAGGGGTGTTGTATTTTGTCGAATGCTTTTTCTGCATCAATGGAAATAACCATATGATTCTTATCCTTAAGTCTATTGACATGATGATTATGTTTATTGATTTACGGATGTTAAACCATCCTTGCATTCCAGGGATGAACCCCATTTGATCGTGGTGCACGATTTTCTTAATATGCTTTTGGATACGCTTTGCCAATATTTTGTTAAGGATCTTTGCATCTATATTCATCAAGGATATTGGTCTAAATTTTTCTTTCCTTAATGTGTCTTTTCCTGGTTTGGGTATGATGGTGACATTAGCTTCATAGATGAGTTTGATTGGGTACCCTCCTTTACTATTTCCTGGAATACTTTGAGAAGTATTTGAATGAGTTCTTTGAAGGTCTTGTAGAACTTGGTTGAGAATCTATCTGGTCCTGGGCTTTTCTTGGATGGTAGATTTTTAATGGCTTCTTCTATTTCATTGCTTGATATTGATCTGCTTAAATTGTGTATGTCCTCCTGGTTCAGTTGGGAGGAGCATATGTCTCTAGAAATTTGTCAGTGTCTTCAGTAGTTGCTATTTTGTTGGAATACAGATTTTCAAAGTAGCTTCTCATTATGTTCTGTATCTCAGTGGTGTCTGTCATGATATTTCCTTTTTCATCACAAATTTTAGTAATTTGAGTTTTCTCTCTCCTCCTCTTTGTTACTGTGGCTAAAGGTTTGTCTGTTTTGTTTATTTTCTCAACCAACTTTTTGTTTTGTCAATTTTTTGAATTGTTTCTTTTGTTTCAATTTCATTGATTTCAACTCTGATTTTAATTATTTCCTGTCTTCTACTACTTTTGCTGTTATTCTGTTCTTCAGAGGGCTGGGGACTCGAACCTGGGTCTCCAGCATGAGAGTCAGGCACTCTACGTGAGGAGCTATACGGCCAGCACTATTCTGTTCTTCTTTTTCTAGGGCTTTGAGCTGTAATGTTAGGTCATTTAGTTGTTGACTTTTCATTCTTTTCTGGAATGTGCTCCATGCAATGAATTTTCCTCTCAGTACCCCTTTCATAGTGTCCCAAAGATTTTGATATGTTGTATCGTCATTCTCATTGACCTGTAAGAATTTTTTTATCTCCTCCCTGATGTTTTCTGTTATCCATGTTTCATTCAATAACATATTATTTAGTCTCCATGTGTTGGAGTAATTTCGCTTTTTTATTTTGTCATTGATTTCTATTCTCAGTCCATGATGATCTGATAGAAACAAGGCAGTATCTGTATTTTTTTGCATTTCTTAAGGGCTGCTTTGTGGCATAACATATGGTCTATTTTCGAGAAGGTTCCATGTGCTGCTGAGAAGAAAGTGAATCTGCTCGTTGATGGATGGAATATTCTATATATGTCTATTAAGTCTAGGTTATTGATTGTGTTATTGAGTTCTATGGTTTCTTTGGTTGGTTTTTGTTTGGAAGATCTATCTAGTGGTGACAGTGATGCATTAAAGTCACCCAGAATTCTTGTGTTGTCATCTATTTGATTCATGAAGTTGAGAAGGATTTGTTTGATGTACAGGGATCCACCATTGTTTGAGGCATAAATATTTACTATTGTTATGTCTTCCTGATTTATGGTTCCCTTAAGCAGTATGAAATGTCCTTCTTTATCCCTTCTGACTAACTTTGGCTTGAAGTCCACTTTATCTGATATAAGGATGGAAACCCCCGCTTTTTTACTGAGTCCATGTGCATGGTAGGTTTTTTCTCATCCTTTCACCTTTAGTCTGTGGATGTCTTTTTCTATGAGATGAGTCTCTTGCAGGCAGCATATTGTTGGTCTTTCTTTTTAATCCATTCTGCCAGTCTATGTCTTTTGATGATGAGTTTAGGCCATTAACATTCAGGGTTATTATTGAGATATGATTTGTATTCCCATTCATTTGGTTTATTTTGGTTTTTAAGTTGGCTTGGTTTCTCCTTTGAGTGGTTTTTCTCTAAGGTAGTTCCTCCCTTTGCTGACCTCCATTGTCGTTTTTCATTTCCTCCTCATGGAATATTTTGTTGAGAACATTCTGTAGCACAGGCTTTCTATTTTTAAATTCTTTTAACTTTTGTTTATCATGGAAGGATTTTATTTCATCTTCAAATCTGAAGGTAAGTTTTGCTGGGTATAGGATTCTTGGTTGGCAACCATGTTCTTTCAGAGCTTGAAATATGTCGTTCCAGGCCCTTCTAGCTTTGAGAGTCTGGGTTGAGAATTTGGCTGCTATCTGTATTGGTCCCCCCCCATATGTAATCTGATGCTTTTCTCTTGCGGCCTTCAAAATTCTATCTTTATTTTGAATGTTAGTCATTTTCATTATAATGTGCCTTGGTGTGGACCTGTTGTGATTTTGTACATTTGGTGTTCTGTAAGCCTCTTGTATTTGATTTTCCATTTCATTATTCATGTTTGGGAAATTTTCTGATATTATTTCATTGAATAGGTTGTTCATTCCTTTGATTTGTATCTCTGTGCCTTCCTCAATCCCAATAATTCTCAAATTTGGTCTTTTCATGATGTCCATAGTTCTTGGAGATTCTGTTCATGATTTCTTACCATCTTCTCTGTTTGGGCAACTTTATTTTCAAGATTAAATATTTTGTCTTCATTGTCTGAGGTTCTGTCTTCCAAGTGGTCTAGTCTTTTGGTGATGCTTTCCATTGAGTTTTTTATTTGGTTTATTGTTTCCTTCATTTCAAGGATTTCCGTTTTTTTTTTTTTTTTTTTTTTTTTTTGTGAATCTCTATCTCTTTGTTGAAATGATCTTTTGCTTCCTGCACTTGCTATTTCAGCTTATTGGTATTATCATCCATTGCCTGCATTTACTCTCTTATCTCATCCTTTGCTTCGCGAATCATCTTCATTATGTATAATCTGAAGTCCTTTTCTGACATTTCTTCTAACATACTGTCATTGGATTCTATTAATATAGAATCTAGACTTGTTTGGATCATTTTCTTCCCTTGTTTTTTCATGTTCATGTACCTTCCCCTCTAGCAGTGCAGATCTGGGGTATTGCAGAATTCCCCCTATAGGCTTATAGTGGTCCTATAGGTTTCCAAAACCCTTTCTTTAAGGGGAGATCAATATTAGCAGTGCCCAATTCAGACACTATGCAATCCTAGACCAAATAACCCTTATGAGGACAATAACAAAATTGTCATAAAAAACAGAATGAGTTCAAATATTATCTTCAGTAAAACAAACAGATTTGCAGTAAGGTCTGCAGTTTCTAATGGAGGACAAAGAGGATGCAGACAAATGTAAAATGTGGCTGTTAATGGGATAAGAAAAGAATATACAGAAGTTCTAGATAATAGAAAGGGTGAGAGTGTAATCAAAAGAAATTGGATGTTTGCATGCAAAAAAGGGAGAAAGAGACTCTGAGGGAACAGGTGAACAAAAGGAAAAGAGAGCAAGAAAATTCAAGAAATAAAAACTTAAACTTTTTAATAAGGAGAAAAAAGAAAATCTACAGTATAACAGTCATATAGTAATGAAACCTCCCAGAGTTCAGTAGCCTGATGCAGGAGAGGTACCTGACAATGACCTTCAAGTCTCCAGCAGGCATCTCAGGATGGGATTTTCCCCACCTAAAGATCGGAGCTAAGGCTTCCAGGATTATCCAAGATGGCCGCTCTGGCTTTGAAATGTGTTCGCAAATGGGGAGCTGCAGCTCAGGGTGTGGCTGTGGTCAGCAGGAAGTCCTGGAAGCGAGATGCGGTTGGTCAGGCAGGGTCCTGGAGGTTGGGTGTGTTTGGTGTGGTTGTGGGATCCTGGAGGCCGGTTGCAATCAGTCGGTCTGGGGTCCTGGTGATAGGGCGCAGTCAATTGGTCTGGGGGTCCTGATGGCAGGGAGCAGTAAGTCGATGTGAGGGCCCCAGAGGCAGGGAGTGATCAGTCAGGCTGAGGGATTCTGGAGACGGGGCTCAGTCAGTCCGGCCAGGGGTCCTACAGGGCCTGGCTGTTATCTCTAAATGGCGGCAGCCACGTGTAACCAAACCTGCAGGTATTGTAACAGAGAACTTCCAGGCAATAGCAGGAAGCTGGCACTCCACTGGTTGGCGATCAGTTTGCTGACTGTTGTCAGACGATCGGGAGGTGAACCTCGTGTGTTGGGTGATGGATAGGTGTAAGGGCAGGTGATGGACAGGTGAGAGGCAGGCAAATGGCACATGATAGGTGCCTGATAGTGAGCAATCAAGAAACAGATATCCTCTGCTTGAAACCGGAGTTATGGAGCAACAAGGGATGCAGCCTTCCTCTAGTCCGCCATCTCCGACAATTTTAAATCCCCTTAATCAATCTCTCCATTACAAAGTAGGCTCAGGGGTCTTATATTTTATAGTCAAAGGTCCACTGAATGATAAAAAAAGCATGAATTTCCCCACTTCCCCCTTTCACCCTCAGATTGCAGAAATGACTGCATCATGACTTTAGGTAGGGATTCTTTCTTCAAGTCACACATAATAGATCCATAATATCTATCCATTTCTCACACGCTGATTGGGAAACCAAGGCCAGAGAGGTTAGTTGATGTGCGGAAGGGCTGTTCTACTGAACAAACATGATGCATCAACCTACCCACGCCAATCTCAGGTAAGTGTCTCACCTGGATCAGAGTCCATGGCTGCTGCTCAGCACCGCCCCAGCTGTGTGTGCCCAGAAACATCTATTGCACCCTCCCAGACTCAGCAAAGTACTTTTAGCTCTTTGGGGAAATTGCTATACCAAAGAGAAATTGCTTCTTCTTTGTCCAGAGAAGTTCATTCAGACTACAGACTCCCATTTCAGTCTCCTACCTTGGTCTTTCTTCTTCCGTGAACCTTTCTGATCTGGTCTTTCCACACATTACTGTACGCTACCTTCACCAGTGTTCTTAGACCCCCTAGACAGAAACAGACCTGGCCACTCTAGACAGGAACCTATTAATAGACCACTAATAGAAATTTGAATGGGCTAGAGATCCAGAATTGGTGCTGCACAGCCAAGAGCATCATCTCAAAGGAGAAAAAAGAACGAAATCTGTAGTTGATCAAATCTGGAACTAACCAAGTAGGGTTGAGTGTAAAGCAAATAGAAGGGGCATAATCCCAAAACCCGAGGACTAAAGGTGATGAACCAAACAAAGACGATGAATGTCTAAGGCAGCTGTAGTTGAGATGGAGTGATGTAGAGGGATTCCAGAAACAGGGAAGATTGGCCATACCTTCAGGCTCATTAGGGTGGGAAGCAGAAGTCATCTGAGACCACTCCCTAGAGTCTAGGTGGGGTGCATGGTGGTGTCACTGACTGAGGTAGGGAAGACAGCTGGAGAATCTGGGATAGGGAGTGATGGCAGGGAGAGCGTTGGGAGCAGTCTGGGACACTCTGGGGTAGCAATCAATGTGAGGTGGCCATTGGTAGATGGACTGAAGCTCAGAAAAGATGTGGGGGAGGAAGCTTCTAATGGGCAGCTGAGAACCTGCTGGTATTCGAAGTCAGTGGAGCCCACGAGACTGACCAAGAAAACCACAGGAAGAAACACAAGGGAAACCTGGAACAGGGGCACTGACTTGCCTCAGTTTTCATGAGATTCTTCTTGTTTTAAAACTAAATGTCCTATGTCATGGATGACCATTCGGTCCCAGGCAAGTCAGGACGTCCTGTGTAAAGAGAAGCAACGTGAGAGGGAGAGGCGCGGGCTAGGTCAGTTACCACAGTGGCAAGGCCATAGCTGGAAGCCAAACTTCTCACTCCAAGTCCACTGTCCTTCCTTCACCCTCTGCCAGGCAAGAGCCAAATGGAAAGAAAGGAATAGGGAGGTGGAGCATTAGGGTCCAAATCCTAGACTCCTGACCTGCTAGTTGTATGACCTCAGAAAGCCAGATTTACTCTCTGAGCCACATTCTTCTTACCCCCCCACCAAATAGAAGTAATATCTGCATATTCCCTAATCTCAGCATAAAATATAGAATTAAATAAAAGAACAGAGACCCTCGAAGATGGAGATTCTGCCAATAAGCTGACAATAGAGGTAAAGAGCCACAAAGAGACCGCTCGCCTGACTTTGGAATCCCAAGAGTGCCAGGTCTCTCCTGGACCAGGGTTCATACTAGTTTGAAGAGTTTAACCCTCATGAAAGTGTCCTCACCACTTCTTTGAAAAATATGGTCCCACTACTAAAACTGTCTGAAGCAAAATATATTTCCTCCAGAAAATGCTGGTGGATTTATCACAACTGGGCCATTCATCTGTTAAAAAGCAGAATGGCATTTATTGCCAATTGCTCGCTTTATGGGACCAAAGAAACAGGGAGCCTAATAAGCTTGGTTAATTTTTTTCTTTTATGGCTCCAGAAACTGCACTAAATATTTTGTCTGCTTTTCTTGCACAGTTTGGAGACTGCTCTGGACTTGAGAAGTGCTACAAAAAGGTTCCAATCTACTCAGGCGCTGCTGCCTCAGGAGGCAACATTGGTAGAGAGAGGTCCCACGGAACCTTCCCAAGGAACCATCTGCCAGAAGTCTGCATGATCGCTGAGCAGTTTACAGAACTGAGGATGCAGCCTAAGAAGAATAATGATGATAATAATACATCAGTAGGTGGGCAAGTTATCTGTAGTGATTTGGCTGAAATGACTTTGAAATACACTGGCATATCACTGTACTTTTAAGACACATGGAAAAGCATAGTCATCTTCCAAAGGGCTGCAGAGTTCAGGCCCAGGTCTGAGCCCTGATAATTGTTCATGGTGTGAACCTGATTACTGTCTGGGGGCATGCAGGCCTGTTTCAAGCACTCTCCTCCAGCATCCCACAACATAGCGTATCCATAGTACACACATCTACCCTGATCCTCCTGCCAATTTCATTTCCCAGCTGCTTACACAGTCTGAGGGCCTCCTCTAGGGACAGTACACTGCATCCTCTGCAGCACAATGCTGCACAAGAACATTAAAAGCCTAGTTTTTCAACCAAAAACAGTTCTAACATATAAGTGACCTTCTAGGCTAATGCTGTTCAAAAGAACTTCCTGAGACAGCGGGAATATACTAACCTGCACTGTCCAGTAGAGTAGCCAGTGGGAACGTAGGTTTAAGGAGCATTTAACGTGGCTAGAGCAAGACTTGGAAATTGAGTCTTGAATTTTCTATGATTTTAATTAATGCTAATGTAAATTTAAGTAGGTAGTGGCTATCATATCAGCTGAGGGATGCCCTACCTGAGCCGTAGCTTTTTCATCCCCAAGATGTTGCTCTAAAGGGCATCCGTAAAATACATTCTGATCAGGGTGATTCTGAGAACCACAGTTACAGGGCATAAAGCAAAATAACACATCATCCATGCCACCAGCCCCAAGCCCAGCATAGAGTCAGGGTCTGTGAGACAAGAAAATGGGACCCCTCATTGTATCCATCTTCATCTGGTCCTAGAATCAGTGGTTTGAGGGCTGATATTAACTGGAAGTGTCAGGAGGCAGAAGGATTCTGATCAACCCTTGTCCTCAGGCCACAGGAAAGCAATCCATCTTTTAGAGAATTTTTCCATTGGTGGCCAGCAATGTTCTGCATGAGGAAACCTATTAACTGCTTCATGTGAGCGAATATTTACAGGAAGTTAGAAAATGCTGAGTTTAGCTAAGGAAAATGCCCCTCTGTGGAGTTTCATGGCTGATTAATGCCCTGGAATTTCATTGAAGGGATTTATGGATAAAGGTTACTAACTAACCAGTGTATTATTAAACATGTTCTCACAAACTGTAGGTTCTATTCAAGGTGTGGCACAGGCTTCCAAGAGGCAAGGGAGAGCTCTGTTAATACCAAACTACATGAAAGCAAAACCCATAATGCTTCAGTATTGTCAGCTACAGGCAGTATTCCAAAAGTAAGCCTCTCAGCCTCAGAAGAAACATAAAGATCACCCCATCCATCTCTCTTGCATGCTTAAAAATCCTCCCCACGCTTCAGTTTCCACTTGAAGAGCTCCCAGGATGGGGAGCTGCCTGTGTCCTAAGGCAGTTCATTCAGTTTTGGGTTGAACATGTGACATGGACAGAAAGAGTATCCTACATGAAGCAGGACAATCCAGAGAAGGAATGGTATCTTAGAAGAGTCCTGCCATTTTCTGTCCTAGGACATAAAATAGGAATAATAAAGCTGCAGTGTGGGTTCCTCAGCTCTGGGGGTACACTGATGATTGACAACTCTTACAGCGCCTGTCCCCACAGCTGTCAGAGCAGTCATGGTGACGGTAGAAGTAGTCACACAACTGTTATGTTTTTCACCAATATTAATGTTCCCAGTGCCTCTTCCACTGACTTGTGAAGATATGGATAGGTGCCGTGCCACCTCACCAGGCTCAGCAATCTTATTTCCTTCAGCATCTTTCATCTGTTAAAGTTTCACGATTCAACCAGGATGGCTTGATGTTCCTGTGATTGACGGACCAGCCATGTGAGTGACGTCTAGAGCTGGTTCCTCCTTCCAGATCCACTTCCCTTGATTGTGTTGACGTTGCTGGCGGTGGGCTGATATCACAAGTAGTAGACATAGTCCTGATGTTTGAGGATGATTAAGAGTGGACCCTATGTTATGAATTTAGAAGAGACTGAGACTGGTGCACTCCTGTAACCCAAGCAGCTCAGGAGGCTGAGGTAGGAGGATCACAAGTTCAAGGTCAGTCTGAATAACTCAGTGAGACCCTAAGCAACTCAGTGAGACCCTGACTCAAAATTAAAAAAAAAAAAAAAAACTAAAAAGGTTTGGGATGTGGTTCAGCAGTTAAGTGACCCTGAGCTTAATACCTGGTATCAAAAGAAAAAGAAATAGAATAGATAATTGCATTTAATTTTCAAGGCAATTCCGTAAAGCAGTTATTATTAGTATCATCTTCATTTGACAAATAAGAAAAACTGAGCAAGACAAGCAACCTCCCCAAGAATACAAAGCTGAACTGGAGATAATCAGGGCAAACCGACTGCAATTTTCATTTCACAGGAGAGGTGTCGAGAGTGCAAACTCTGAATCCAGCCAGCATGCTCCTGTTCCAAAGGCTGGCAAGAGATACAGTCCCAGTGAAAGCAGAGACCTTGGCCTGAAAGTGAGAAGAGACAGGAGCAGACGGATGGAGATACTTTTCGTGGACAGGATTCGTAGGACTTGGTGCTTGCTTAGATGTGAGATGGTGGAACTTCTCTCCCGGAAAAGGAATAGAAGAAAGGAAAAGCAAAGTCAGTGACCCGTCAAGGACAATAATAATGTTTCTGAGAATTGTAAAATGCTGCAAAACCAAGCCATTACACAAGAACATGCCTTTAAAATGGAGACAATCAGCATCCTAAAAATTAATTTTGCCTCTGGGACCATCAGAATGGGGACCGTGTGAAGATTCTCACCAAAGACCTGGTTCCCAAGTTCCAAATTCATTAGCCGTTTCCACCTGCCCACTTTCCAGATAATGCTGCCCCTCTCCTAGAGTCCAACAGCCTCCTTACTAACCCTCAACATGCTGAGAGGCCCCATCTTCTGCTCAGGTCCACTGTAGGCCCCTGCATCTGAAGTGAATTTGTCACAGCCATGGGTACGTATGGGGTTCTGTAGAACCCGTACAGGTGTGTTCCAAATTTCTTTTTTTTTTTAATACTTTTTTTTATTTGTTGTTTTTAGATATACATGACAGTAGGGTGTATTTTGACATATTTTACCTACATAGACCCATACCCCATTCCAATTTTGATCCCTTTCTTCTGGTTGAACATGATGTGCAGTTACATTGATCATCTATTCATATATGCACATAGGAGAGTCATGTCCAATTCATTGTACCATTCTTCCTATTCCCATCCCCCTCACTTCCCTTCATTCCCCTTTGTCTAATCCAATGTACTTCTATTCTTCCCCTCTCTACCCTTGCATCAACATATCAGAGAAAATTTGACTTTGGGGTTTTTTGGGACTGGCTTATTTCACTTAGCATGATGTTCTCCAGTTCCACCCATTTACCAAAAAATGCCATAATTTCATTCTTCTTTATGGTTGAGTAATACTCCATGGTGTATGTATACCATATTTTCTTTATCCATTCATCTGTTGAAGGGCACTATGTTGGATCCATAACTTGGCTATTGTGAGTAGAGCTGCTAAAAACATTGATGTGGCAGTGTCAATGTAGTATGCTATTTTTAAGTCCTTTGGGTATAAAACAAGGAGTGAGATAACTGGGTCAAATGGTGGTTCCATTCCAATTTTTCTAATGAATCTCCATACTGCTTTCAAAAGTGGCGGCACCAATTTGCAGTCCCACTGACAATGTATGAGTGTACCTTCCCCCCACATCCTCACCAACATTTATTGTCCCTTGTATTCTTGATAATTGCCATTCTGACTGGAGTGAGATGAAATCTCAGTGTAGCTTTAATTGGCATTTCTCTAATTCCTAGTGATGTTGAACATTTTTTCTTATATTTGTTAACCATTTGTATTTTTTCTTCTGTGAAGTGCCTGTTCAATTCCTTTATCCACTTACTGATTGGGTTATTTGTTTTGGGAGTGTTAAGTGTTTTGTGTTTCTTGTATATCGTGGAGATCAGTGCTCTATTGGAGGTGCAGGTGGCAAAGATTTTCTCCCATTCTGTAGGCTGTCAGTGCAAATTATTTTTTTGTTTTGTTTTTGTATTTTATTTAGAGACAGCGTCTCACTAAGTTGCTTGGTGCCTCCCTTTTACTGAGGCCAGCTTTGAACTCATGATCTTCTGTTGTATGTTTGTTGTCTGCAACGCTGGAGAGTTTCCCGCTATGTTGGACAAACCCTGTCAGCAACACTGAAGGGCCACCTTGTGTTGGACAAACCCTGCCAGCAATACCAGCAAAGTTTGGGAAAAGGACTCAGTCTCTGTACACTGAGGTCTGAGGAGAAGAGCTTTACTCGGGAAGGTGGAGCACTAGTCACATAGGAAGCTGCTTCTCTCTTTATTCCATATAACACTGTCTTTTATATAACATTGTCTTTTATATGCTTGCAGTTAAGCTAGCCATGCATCTTAAAGGCCAAGCCTTGTGTAAGCAATTACTAGCCTACATGGCAGACTAAACAGAACATAAAAGACAACAGTGTGAACACAGAAGGTGACAGTTTCACAGACTCTGAGGAACTGTCTTACAGACCACAGAAGAACATCCTGTTCACAGAACACACATGAAAAGCCATGTCCATGGGACAAGGCCCACAGTCCTCCTACCTCAGCCTCCCCAGCTGCAGGGAACTGCACCACCACACCCAGCCTCTTCTGGCTCTTGATTGTTTCCTTTACTGAGGAGAAGTTTTTTAATTTGGTACCATCCCATTTATTGATTCTTGATTTTACTTCTTGTGCTTTAGGAGTCTTAATGAGGAAGTCCACTCCTGAGTCAACATGAAAGAGAGGTGGGCCTGCTTTTCTAGTAGGTGCAATGTTTCTGGTCTAACGCCTAGGTCGTTTATCCAATTTGAGTTGAGTTTGTGCAGGGTGAGATCTAGGGGTTCAATTTCAATCTACTGCATGTGGATTTCCAGTTTTTCAGCACCATTTGTTGAAAAGCTGACTTTTTATGCTGTGACACCTTTGTCAAGCATGAGATAACTATATTTATGTGGCTATGTCTCTTTGTTTTCCATTCTGTTCCATTTGTCTTCAATTCTATTTTTGTGCCAGTACCATGCCATTCTTGTTACTATAGCTCTGTAGCATAATTTAAGGTCTGGTATTAGTTATCTCAGTAAGAATTGTTTGGGCTATTTTGGGCCTCTTATTCTTCCCAAAAAAGTTCATTGTGGGGGCGCCTGGCTCTCCTTACAGTGCTTGACAGAGTTCCACTGAAGGATGATTGCAGAGACTCATCCTAAAAGGATTGGAGCCAGATGCATGCCTCCCTAGCTTGGATGTTATTCTGGGGAGTTTTCCTAATAATATATTACTCACGTCAGTCTGAGGATCTTGCTAGAGGTGAGGGGAATAATTCTACAAATTTCCAGAAAAACATCATGGAGACAAAACACATGTTGAAACCCTGTGATGATTAACCTCACAACAGCAGAATGTTTTT
This sequence comes from Sciurus vulgaris, assembly GCF_902686455.1. Classification (NCBI taxonomy): domain Eukaryota; kingdom Metazoa; phylum Chordata; class Mammalia; order Rodentia; family Sciuridae; genus Sciurus; species Sciurus vulgaris. The sequence continues at coordinate 136,779,268 of NC_136469.1, forward strand.
ATTATGTTAAAAACCAAACGCTGCATTTACTGGCACAGCCGAAACCTGTTGGGGCACAGAAACTTATAGATAACAATGTTTCCCCAAGTTCTAAGCACAAAGCATCTCCCACAGTAGCTACTAGATATGGACCAGCTTATTTTATCAATGGCAAGCCCTGGGGGTTAAGTAAGGATAATCTGTAAGGTTACTGTTTTCTCATAATCTTTCGGTAAAAACAATCCCTGCCTATGCTTTGGAAACTTCTTTGATTTTATTAGTCACAAGCCTGTCATCAAAGCCTGAAGAAAAATGTATATAAACCCAGCCTTCCCCAGAATAAAGTGGGAATGATTGCACCAGAACTAGAGTCTGTGTCTTTCATTCTCCATCCATCGCCGACGCTGTCTCCCCACGCCCCCTTACCAGTGTGGAACCCATGGACTCCTGCTGGGGCTGGACCCCGGCAGTTCATGACTGCTTTTTCTTTCTATGAAGAAAATCATTGGAATTTTAATGGGAATTGCATTGAATCTGTATAGCACTTTTGGTAGCATGGCCATTTTGGTAATATTAATTCTGCCTATCTAAGAACATGGGAGCTCTTTCCGTTTCCTGAGGTCTTCTTCAATTTCTTTCTTTAGTGTTCTGTGGTTTTTATTGTAGAGGTATTTCACCTCTTTTGTTAGATTTACTCCAAAATATTTTATTTCTTTTTGTTTGTTTGTTTGTTTTTAAGCAAGTAGGAATGGAATAGTTTCCTGATTTCTCTTTCAGCTGATTCATTATTAGTGTATAGGAACAAAACTGATTAATGGGTGTTGATTTTATATCCTGCTACTTTGCTGAATGCATTAATGAGTTTGAGAAGCTTTTTGGTAGAGTTTTTTGGGTCTTTTAAATATAGAATCATGTTGTCATCAAAAAGGGATTCTTTGAGCTCTTCTTTTCCTGTTAAAATCCTTTTAATTTCTTTTTCCTGTCTAATTGGTCTAGCTAGGGTTTCAAGTACTATGTTGAATAGGAATAGTGACAGAGGACATCCATGTCTTGTTCCAGTTTTTTGGAACAATTGAATGCTTTCAATTTTTCTCCATTTAGAATGAGGTTGGCATTGGGTTTAGCATATGCAACTTTTACAGTGTTGAGGTAAGTTCTTACTACCCTAGTTTTTCTGGTGTTTTGAACATGAATGGATGCTGTATTTTGTCAAATACTTTTTTTGCATTTATTGGGATAATCATATGGTTCTTGTCTTTAAGTCAATTGATGTGAAGAATTACATTTATTGATTTCTGTATGTTAAACCAACTTGCATCCCTTGGATGAACCCCACTCGATCACAATGCACTATCTTTTTAATATATGTCTGTATGTGATTTGACAGAATTTAATTAAGAATTTTTGCACTTATGTTCATCAGGGATATTGGTCTGAAGTTTTCTTTCCTTGATGTGTCTTTGTCTAGTTTTAGTATCAGGGTGACAAAAACTTCATAAAATAAGTTTGGAAGGGTTCCCTCCTTTTCTATTTCCTGGAATAATTTGAGGAGTATTGGTGTTAATTCTTTTTTGAAGGTCTTTTAGAATTCAGCTGCAAATCTGTATGGTCCCAGGCTTTTTTTAATTGGTAGATTTTTGATCGTGTCTTCTATTTCATTGCTTGAAATTGATCTGTTTAAATTGTGTATGACCTCCTGATTCAGTTTGGGTAAGTCATAGTTCTCTAGAAATTTGTTGCTGTCCTCAAGATTTTCCATTTTATTGGAGTATAAATTTTCAAAATAGTTTCTGATTATTGTCTGTATTTCAGTAGTGTCCATCATGATAAACTTTCTTTTTCATCACAAATTTTAGTAATTTGAGTTTTCTCTCTCTTTCTCTTCACTAGTGTAGCTAAGGGTTTATTGATTTTTTCTTCCAATGAACCAATTTCTTGTTTTGTCTATTTTTGTGAAGTTTTCATTTGTTTCAATATTACTGATTTTGGCTCTGATTTTAATTATTCCCTGTTTTCTACTTTTGGTGCTGATTTGTTCTTTTTCTAGGGCTTTGAGATGTAATATAAGGTTATTTGTTTGTTGACTTTCTATTATTTTAATGAGCTCACTGCAATGAGCTTTTCTCTTAGCACTGCCTTCATAGTGTCCCAGAGATTTTGATAGATTGTGTTGCAACTCTGATTTACCTCTGAGTACTTTTATATTTCATCCCTGATTTCTTCTACTATCCATTAGTCATTCGATAGTGTATTATTTAGTCTCTGGGTGTTAGAGTATCTCTATTTTCTATTTTATCATTGATTTCTAATTTCAATCTTTTATAATTTTACAGGATTCAGGGTATTATCTCTATTTTTTATTTGCAAAGAGAAGGTTTGTGGCCTAAGTTATGGTCTATTTTAGAGAAGGATCCATGTGCTGCTGAGAAGAAAGTATATTCAGTTATCAATGGATGAAATATTCTGTATATGTTAAGTCTAAATTATTAATTGTACTTATTAGTTCTGTAGCTTCTTTATTTAGCTCTTGTTTAGAGGATCTATTTAGTGATGAGAGAGGTGTGTTAAAGTCACCCAGTATTATTGTATTGTGGTCTATTCAATTCTTGAAATTGAGAAGGGTTTTTTTGATGTACATAGATGCTCTACTGTTTTGGGCATAAATATTTATGATTGCTAAGTCTTATTGATATAGAATTCCCCTAAGCAGTATGAAATAACTTACTTGATCCCTTCTGATTAACTTTGGTTTAAAGTCTATTTTATCTGATGTGAGGATAGAATCTCCTGCTTATTTACAAGATCCTTGTGAATAATATGTTTTTTCCTATCCTTTACCTTCAGTCTTTGATGTCTTTTGTTATGAGGTGAGTCTCTTGGGCTTGTGTTTTAATCCAATAGGCCAGTCTGTATCTTCTGGTTGATGAGTTTAAGCCATTTACATTCAATGTTATTTTTGAAATATGATTCATATTTCCAGTCATTTGATTTATTTCTCATTTCTAATTTGAACTAGTTTCTCTTTTGATTGACTATCCTTCTAATATAGTTCTGCCTTTGTTGGTTTTCACTTTGCTTTTCATTTCTTCTTCATGAAATATTAAGTATGTTTTGTGGTTCAGGCTTTCTAGTTGTGAATTCTTTTAACTTTTGTTTATCATCGAAAGTTTATATTTCATCATCAATTCTGAAGCTTAACTTTGCTGGGTATAGTGTATAGTGTTCTTGGCTGGTATCCATTTTCTTTCAGAGCTTGGTATATATCATTCCAAGACCTCCTAGTTTTGAGGGTTTGGGTCAAGAAATCGGCAGAGATCCAGGTTGATTTCCCTCCAAATTTTACCTGTTGCTTTTCTCTGGAAGTCTTTTTCTATCCTAATTCTAAATGTTAGGAATTTTCATAATAATGTGCCGTGGTGTGGGTCCATTGTAATTTTGTATATTTGGGGTCCTGTAGGCCTCTTGTATTTGTTTTTTCCACTTCTTTCTTAAGGTTTGGGAAATTTTCTGATATTATTTTCAATGAAAAGATTATGCATTCCTTTGGTTTGTATCTCCTAGTCTTCATCTATCCCAATAAATCTTAAGCTTGGTCTTATCATGTTATCCCACATTTCTTGGAAGTTCTGTTCATGGTCTCTTAACATTTTTTCCCCATGGTCAAACTTTATTTTCATGATTATAAATTTTGTCCTCATTACCTGAAACTCTGACTTCCAAGTGATCTGGTCTGTTGGTCAGGCTTTCCACTGAATTTTTTATTTGATGTATCGATTCCTTCATTTCAAGGATTTCTAACTGATTCTTCTTCAGAATCTCTATCTCCTTATTGAAATGATCTTTTACTTCTTGTATTTTCTCTTTGATTTCATGTCTTACATCATCTTTTACCTCATAGGTCAGTTTAACTATGAACTTTCTGAATTCCATCTCTGACATTTCCTCCACTGTGGTGTCAATGGAGTCTACTGTGGAGGCATATTATATTATTTGGGATGGTTTGTTCCCTTTATTTTTCATATTCTTTGTGTGTCTACCTATCTATTTAGATGGATCTGATATTTTAGAGTTTCTACCTTAAGGGTTTATAGTGGTCCTCTATGTTACTAATACCTGACAGATGGGGAGTGGAGCCCAATGATGGCAACAATGTATGCAAGGAATATATCAGTAGACTAGGTTCTTAGTTCCTATTTTAATATCTGGTATTAATTGGTACAATATGTAGGGATAGTTGGATCATCAATTTCCATCATTTAAAATAGTAAACAATCATGAATTATAGCTGGCTTAAAATCAAACAATAGGTATTGTCTATGACTTTTGACATATTAATTACTCCTATGACATTTGTGGTGGGGTAGATGTTATTACCTCCATTAGTATTAAGAAGTCTTAGAGATAGAGTTGAACATATGGAAATAAGAAGATATAAGACGTCAGAAAAGCATTTGCAATTTCAAAGAGTGAATAGGGAAGATGCAGTGGTAACATAAGGTATGTTGTTGATTTGAAAGAGGGAGAAAAAATAGAATAATATAAAGGAGGAGAGGGAGAATGGGATTTGGTTGTTGGGAACAGAGAAAAGAGAGACGGTGACAAGGGAGCTAGGATAGTGATAAAGACGACACAAAACAAAATCAAAATAAGCTAATCAGAATCCCTAACCCTCAAATAGAAAGCATGGGAAAATAACACCTTCAAAACATCAAACAAAAAAGAAAAAGAAAAAGAAAAAAGAAAGAGGGCTTGAAGTGAGGAAAGATAAACAAATAAGAATATGTGTATGAGTCCTTGACTCAGTTAGTAGACATTCAAATAAAACAAAACCCCATATAGAAAACCCAAAACCAAAAGCAAAACAGAACTACTACCACAACAAGCAACAACACAACAAAAGTCTTGGTGAAATGTTAAGCAAACGAGGAGTCCTATCCACTGTGGCAGACCCTGTCTGTGCCCACTTGTTTTCTTTCCGTTTCCTCTTGAGCTATGATCTAGCCATGGGAGTATGGACTGTGGGTTGTGCATCCTTTATTGTGTTGCTCACAAGGGGAAGGTTGCTCACCCAGTTTCTCTTCTTGGGAGATTAGTGTGGGTTGGCTGGGCTGCAGGCCTGGAGATTAAGTGGCCTGCAGGCCTGGAGGCTAAGTGGCCTGCAGGCCTGGAGGCTAAGTGGCCTACTGGGGAAGCTGGGTTGTGGGCTGGCAAAGCAGCTGGCCATGTCTGGGACAGCTGGATCAGAGGCAGGCGCTGGGTCCTGCAGGCTATTGGTGAAGCTATGCACTGGAAGGGGCAGGTCTGGCAGGAAAGCAGCAGCCTAGCATGCAGGGTTATGGGCCAGCAGCTATGCTACAGACCCAGTCAGTGGAATAGTGGGCCAGGTCAGGGGCCAGGTTAGGGGCCAGGTCAGGGGCCAGGGGTTTGGGAGGCTGGACTGGGGCACCCAAGGGCCCTGGTGCTTGCCAGACTGGCACCAGTGATGGTGAGTCCCAGGGATCTGAGGACCCGCGCAGGTGGATTCCACACTGGGGAGGGAGCCGGGGACCAAGCTGGTGCCAGGAATAAGATGGTGCTAGGACCTGGGCAAGTGTCACCCAGGTGGACCTCAGGAACCCAGTGGGTGCTGGGACCAACTGGCTGGGCAAGCCAAGAACCAATGCCCTCATACCCACCCTTCCAACCTCCCCGCCTGACCTACTATGGCCAGCCCATCAGTCCCCGCTAGCCACAGGACTCACAGAGCTGGGGAGAGCTGGGTTCTCTCTAGCCTCTCTACCCTGTATTCCCCCTGGCAAAATGCTCCCTGTTTCTGACTTTCCAGATTTTCTAGGCTCACACAGGTCAGTGCAGACCTAGTTGCAAACTCACGGATCTGGGTTTCCAGTTTCCCTTGGCTCCACCACACTGAAGTCCCAAGATGGCCCCTGGGTCAGATCTCTGCAGACGATTAATAAACTCCAGTCAAGAGGGGTTTTTTAGATCCAATTAATGAGTCAAACAGTCTCTGGTTCCGCAAGAGCGGAATGCGCCTCCAGTCTCAGGATTTTTTACGCTAAGCCTTGGGGAGTCTGTATTCCCGAAGCTTTGAGTTCTGGGTAGCTGAGCTAGAAATATTGCTGCCTCGCTGTCATCTGCCATCATCCTGCCCCTCCTGGAATGTAATTCTCTACCTCTTTGTCTCTCTCCCACTTGGATATTGCCTTGAACGAAACTCAGTGAATGTTCATTGAGGATGAGTACTGAGCTAGTCAACTCCATGGAATTAGTGACCAGTTACCATAGCCACTGTGTTGGGCCAGGAGCAGTGGTGTGTCCTCCCAAATTTCTTAACCAGCCAGGAACAGCTGGCATGTATTAAGCATCTGGGAAGAGTCGGGTATTGTTAATTAGCTAAGTAACTCTTTGCCTGACCCTGTGAGATGGATGCTGTGACAACCCCCATTTTACAGATGGGGAAATAGATCCAGAAACTGGTTAAATAGTTAAGCCAGTATTTGAAAGCCAGCCGCCTGGTGGCAAAGCCTATCATTTAAGGCAGTGGATTGTATGTTTAGTTTAACAAGTCTCGGTTGGGCCCGTGTGTGCCTTTTTACCTGTAAGGGTTGACAGCTTCTCTTTTAAGGTAAAGTAACAAAACATCATAGAAAATGAAAATTTGGGTCAACTAATAGGGTTCCCAAATCATGTAGGAAATCAGCGCCTAAAAACAGCGAGTGAAATATCCAAGGTCAATCAGTCATGGCAAAGTCTGATTCAAACTGTGGCCTCTTCCTGTGCTCTTTCAAAGACATGATGAAGTACACAGAAATACTCTGAAAAAGATCTGTTCTACAAACTCATGAGATATTTATTATTGCTAATATCCTTCCTATCCCACCAGGCAAAATGTTTTTCACACAATAGGTGCCTGACAGACATGTTTAGGCTATAAAAAGTGGACCTACGAATATAATTTAAAACTCAAGGTCTTAGGTAAGAAAGGACTTTTTGGAAATATATATGAAAGGCTTTTTTGCAGGGCCAACATTCCATTAGTACTTCAAATCATTAATCATATTTTGTACTTAAAGTCAACCCAATGCCTTTGCCTGTAAACTTTTAATAGATTGTAAACAGGGGACCTGTTTCCTGGACTCTCCTTCAGTAGCAAAGCACTTGGGAAGAACTATGCTACAGTAGCTCCTGGGGCCCAGGCTAATGAGGACCTGCACGGCCTGCAAAACTGTCCCCTGGAGTCAGGCAGATGTGTCAGGGGAGCACATGGCTTGGACTAAAGTCGGTTAGGGGAGCAAGACCACCACTTCACAGAACAGGAACTAAGTCTCCCCAGTGTCTGTGTGCACACTGACTGGACTAAGAATTGAAAGAAGTGGAGACAAAGCTAACATCTCACAAATCCACAATTCTAGAGTGTTAATCAAACATCTTCATCCTAATGTCATGATAATTCTGTTACTGAGGAAAATTAATGACTAGCTATTTCCACTTCATATCTATGTAGGAACCGCCTCTAGTCTAGAATTGGATTGGGTGTCTGGAAATTTCATAGGAAGTGTTTGACATGATTTCAGCCACTGAGAGTCTCTCTCTGCCTATGAGCATAAGAAATGCTAGGAGCAAATCTCTTAGGATCTTTTGATTCTTGTTTGATTGTGATAGATCCCTGGCTGTCAAGCAGAGTAGTAAAGAACATGGACTTCGTAGCCAGACATTTTGGGTTCAAATTCCTGTCTCTGACACTTGCAAGCTATAGCGGTACTTTGAACTTGGCCAAGTCACTGAGTCCCTCTGAGCCTTTGTTCTTCTCCTCTGAAAAATGAGATAATGTTAGCACCTACCTCATAGGACTGTTCTAGAGATTAAACAAGCTACCATATGCAAAGTCCTAAGTCTACGGTCGGCACAGAATAAGCACTCTGAGAACATTGATCATTTTTCTATCAATTGGGGAACTAAAGCTGACAGTATCAATGTGCCCAGAGGCAGTACAGGCAGCTATGGTGGTAAGAGTCAGAAGTCGAAGACCTGTTACTATAATGTTATATCAGACATGATATCTCTTCCCTTGACTCTTTAGGACTGTAGCAACTAGCCTCAAGCTAACCTGCCAGTACTGAAATCAGACAATACCACTCAAGCTGACTGCTGCAGATAGGTGTTTGGATATAATAATGTTTTTAATCTGTGTGTGTAAATGAATGTAACGGTTAGTCAGTGAGTGCATGCTAACCTAAAGTAAATGAATACATTTGAATTAATCAGATCTTTAGTCTGTGAAAATTGATGATTTATAATGATATTAGCACAAATTGCAATGATAAATCATTTCAACATTAGATCCAGTGCACCTTAAGACTGCAAGGACTCTGGAGACTTGAATGTAACTTTGAGACATTTAAAATGTAGATTCCCCTGGCTGAATTTGCAGGGCAGAAGCAGGGACAAGAAGACCTGAGGGCAATGTTGATCCACGTCCTTTGAAGGGATAATGGTAACAGGCCCAGCAAGTTCATAAAAATGAGTAAAAGTCACTATAGAGTCCAGGAAAAGAGCACATTCTGCATTCTTAGTTCACTTTCTGGCTTGAGACCTTGAGACTTCAAATTCAACAAGCAGGAATTAAATTAGGCAGTTTGAAAACGAGGAAAGGATTCTGCTGGCTCTTCCTCTTGGTGGTCTTGGGTGAGATAACTTTGCTGAAGCTGGAGACTTCATCTGAAAAACGGGTTTTGTCATCCACACTCTGAAGTATTATTATGAGAATTAAACAATATTGGATGAGTAAAGGGAAAAATCTCAGTTTATGACGAGTAAGGTAGTGAGTGATGGAAAATGGAAACCAGACCCCCTGGGCACAAGTCCTGGTATTGTTGCTTACCAGCCATGGGACTTTGAGCAAATAACAGCCTCTAAGCCTGAGTCCTCTCACTGAGAGAACGGGGGTAAAACTAGGACTCATCTATTGGGAAGAGTGGGAGAACCAAGTGCTAACATGCCCACTCCTGTCACTTAGGAGAAACTCTGCAGGTGTTCAAAGGTTTAATATAAATCATTGTCATCGATGTTATCTTGATTCCTGTGTAACAGTATCTGGAAACTGTCTGAAGAAAGGGAAGGTATAGGAATGTGCGGAACACACCGAAGGAAAGGGGATCTGAGACCAGAGTCTCAAGAAGAGGAGGAAGGGAACAAGAGTAAGGTGGTTAAGTCACGGCACCCCAGCCCAGCTCCTCAACCTTCCTCATGCAAGGGAGGAATGTTCAAGCCCACCCGGCATCTCCCCTACTCACCCCAGGCTTACCCTCCATTCTTGCAGATGAGGCCAGAGAACTGTGGGTGCAGAAGGTTACCAAAAAGCAAGAAGCTGAGCATTGCTTTGCAAGTAAAAAAATGAGGGTCTTGGAAGTCAGGAGCCCCTTCTGAGAATGGGCCCCCTGTAGAAAAGTGAGCGTGGTCTCTGATCAGGTACTGGGAATTAAATGGACCAAATTACTTCACATGCATGTGTGAAGATGTCACAGTGAGCCTCACCATTATGTGTAATTGTTTTTATGCACAATAAAACAATTTTTAAAAGATTAAATAAGAAATCCTGCCCTAGTGCTCAAGTGGGCACTATTAGAAATAAAAATATTAATAATGCCCTAAAAAACCCATCAGAATTTTTTAACCATCTGACTTTTGACTCATTTTGGAGACTCAAAAAGAAAATCCCAAGGTGATTGTAAAACACTGCTATCAGAATGCGAGAAGAGGATGGATAAAAGATAAGGGGTGACAATAAATTGTCATTAACTAAAAGTTTGTGACCGAGAAGAAAATATGTGTGCTGATGTTAGGGAAGGAGGGACTGAGGTTGTTTTCTAAGTGTCTGGAATGAAGACAAGATAGCTACTTTATTATACACTTAACAATTTTGTATCCTCCCCAAAATTCACACGTGGATGTCCTAGTCCCCGATGGGATGGTGTTGGAAATTGGGCCTTGGGAGATAATAGGTTTAGATAAGGTCATGAGGTCAAGGCCCTTATAGGAAAGGAAGACAAAAGTGCCCTTGGAAAAAGTATCTACCAAAGCTCTCTATCCCCCATGTGAAGATCCACAGCGAGAAGGCAGCTGTCAACAAGCCAAGGAATGACCCCTTACCAGGAACCAAATCAACTGATACCTCGATCTTCACAGCCTCCATGCTGTAAGAAATAAGAATGTGTTGTTCCAGTTGGCCTGTACCAACTAACACGCATTTATTCTATGACTAGCACTTTACAGGAAGAAATTCAGGAACATGGCACCTCATCTTGAAATTATAATCTTGCTGGTGAGTGTGTAAGTATCTGCATGTAGACACACACAGCCACACACAGACTCTCCTAGACAAAAAATGGAAACAAATTGAACTATAAGCTACAAAACCATAAACATTAGCTATGGGTTTACTCGTTCTCCACAAAAATCATACTTTCTCAATGCTTATAAATAATAATAAGCAAAAATAAAACGGTTTCCTCTAGCCAGAAGTAAACCTATGTGCCCCGGCTGGTTAATTAGTAGCCAGTCCACCTACCACAAAATTGTCCCCTAGTGCAAAACTGCAAGAACTTCTGGGAATGGATTCTAAATCAGCAAACTAACTATCACTAAATACATGATCTTAAATGTAGTCTAAAGATAATCAGATGGTCAGTTGCATTTTCCAAGGCACATAGCTGATTTGTTCAGGGATATCCTCCTGAAGGAACATTCCCACATGGGTCCAAGGAAGAGTACAAAGATGTGTACTATATCATCATTTGAAGCAACTGCTGAAATTAGAAAGCAGCCACCATGTCCATTAGTGGGGGAATAGGCAAACACGGGTTTGTTTTATTTTTAATGAAGCAACTGTTAATTTTAGATCTTCAGAAAGTATTTTTGACTGAAAGAGAAAAAAAAAAACAACAAGTTTCAGATTAATATAAAAATACAAAAAAAGACTTTTGGACTGGGCACAGTGGCACATGCCTATAATCCCAGAAGTTTGGGAGGCTGAAGCAGGAGGATTGTAAGTTCAAAGCAGCCTCAACAAAAATGAGGGGCTACGCAACTCAGTGAGACCCTGTTTCTAAATAAAACGCACAATAGGACTGGGGACATGGCTCAGTGGTTGAGTGCCTCTGAGTTCAATCCCTGATACCTGGCCCCCCAAAAAAGAGAATACAAGATTTTTCACATCAAATAAACCCCAAACACAAAATAACACTTTATAGTTTCTGTGGAGACATGTATATGTGCAAATGCATTTTAAAAGAACTGGGAAAGTGAATAACGAAGTAAGCAAAGCAGTTCATTTTGAGAGGACAGGAAATCAGATTGGATCAGGGATAAAGGAAATTTTTTGATATTCAAAATTCCCAACTTTAATAAAGGTATAGAGGCATTGTTATTATTATTGTTATGTAACTAAAATATTAGGTGTGCTTGTTTTAAAATCAAAAGCATGGTAGTCCATCTAGACAAGTTGCAATACTGCAGTGCTAACTACGTGAAGGTGGCATCAGATCTTAAAACTTAAAGGCACAGTCCCCAGCAAGACCGCCCTCTCTGTACACAGCAGCCGCAAATTCAGGGATCCTCAGGCCACCTGCACTTCTGATCAGTGGGTGCCAGTCCAGGGGCTTTTCATGACTTCCCTCCGGTGTGATGATTTGCCTGAATGACTCACAGAACTGAGGAAAGCGCTTTTCTTGTTGTACCATTTAATAATAAAGGACACATAACATGCCATTCGTAGGGCAAAGTCTGACAGCATCCTAAATACAGAGCATCCCTGTGTTCTCCCTTCGTAATCAGGACAAGTCATCCTTCTGACACACAAATGTGCTCAACAACCAACACACATCAAAGTGCACATGGATTCTCAGTGTCCAGAGTGTGTGTCGGGTATCATCGCACACACCAGAGTCAACGAAACACTGGCCAGATGCTCCACCTTCATCTCCAGCTGGCTCAAAGCCAAGCCCTCTCCAACATAAGCCACCCCCATCCTGAGGCACCTGATTGGCATAAACTCACGTACAGTCTGAGGGGCTTACAAATGACAGGCACACCTATCTCTTAGGCACATCAAGGTTTTAGTCTCCCTCCCGCCCTCCCAGAAACTAGGGATAAGGCTGACGCGACACTTCACTAAACAGCACCCACCCTCCCCAGCTGCCCTGCACCTCCTCACTGCAGCCTCATGAATCTAGGAGGTGAAGATGTACCTCATAAAACAGGGCCGCCGCATTACAAAAGGAAGCGACACTCAGCCAGGACTGTGGAAGAGCTAGCTTGCATCACCTGTGAGTATTATGGAAAACCTGTTTTGTCTCCTCAGTGAAAATCTCCTATTTACCTCACTCTTCTTCTCCCCCTCGTTATTACTTTTCTTTATAATTACATCTTTTTTTTTTTTAAATTAAGAGAGTGTATTTGTCAATTTTTTAGACATGATTCACTTACAAATTTCACACTGATGTGCCATTTAATAGTACAAGAGGTTTTGGGATAATAGTTCAAGGTCAAATTACCAACTTTGTAAAAAGTGCAGTTTTTTGTTTGTTTGTTTGTTTAGTTGAACTCAGAGGGCTTTTACAACTAAGCCACATCCCCAGCCATTTTTATTTTTTGAGACAAGGTCCCACTAAGTTGCTTAGGGCCTAAGTTGCTGTGGTAGGCCTTGAAGTTGGGGTCCTCCTTCCTCAGCTTCCTGAGTTACTGGGATTACAGACATGCACCACCACAACCAGGTTAATGGTCTGTGATTCATTTGCTATATTCTGTAATTACATCTTGATTAAATATAAATCAATTCTGCCATCTTTCTTGGTATTCCAGTCTGATGCAAAAAAAAAAAAAAAAAAGAAAAGAAAAGAAATTTAAAAGAAGAGTTGCCTTGCATCTGTCCCAAATTTCCCTGCAGTAAGATTAATGCTTTGAAGACTAGCCCATGGACAAGAGCTCTGGTTCTCAGGTCAGATTCGAATATCAGCTTCACCTCACACCACAGCTAGCTGGGCTCTGTGTGTTTGCAGGAGCTGAGCCTGTGGTTTTCTCATGACAATGAGCAAGATACAAGAGACTTGCACACTGTCGTTTTCACTATTCTTCTTTCCTTCTGGGGATTGGACACTTCTCCACTGCACTACATCCCTACCCTTTTTATTTTTTGTTTCGAAAGGATCTATTTAAGTTGCTGAGGCTGGCCTTGAACTTGCTATCCTCCTGCCTCAGACACACCTGGGATTACAGGCCTGCACCACAGCTCCCAAATCTCCACTACTTTCTTTGCAACAGACGAGTCACATTGCTGAATCTTGAGTGGCAGCCACTACTGGGTTAAATGATAAAGAATGTCAATACAGAGTGGAGAAGAATTGGGACATTTTGGGATTTACCACCATAGCCAACCCTTTTTGAGAATTTACAATACAACATGGTCTTTGCTAAGTAGCTTACATGAAGTAATATTAAACAGTGTTATTAGGATTTTATAGACCAAAGAACTTGGACTTAGAAAGCTTAAGTAGCTGAAAGTCACACAGTTAATAGGAGGTAGAATCTGAGTTTAAATAAAAAATTGTCTGACTTCAGACCCCAACCTCTTAAACTCAAAATTATGTATCCTTTGTCGATCCCCCATCCTTTGATAGAGCCGGGAAGTTAGACAGAACCAGGGCCATGAGGCATGTGACCCTGGGATATCCAATTGCTGTGTGATGTAATTCTGGGACTGAGTATCATATTTTCCTATTTGGAAATTATTTGGTCCTATTCAACCAAACTCCCTGGTTTGGAATCCCAATTAAATGTGGTTAATGTACATGAGTTACTTGATATTTCTGTCTTTCATCTTTTTGTCTGTAAAGGGAGGAATAAAATTAAAATAAATACCTTTTGCGTTGTGTAAATTAAATGACGGAATAATTCATAATGATGTAAAATAAGGCCATCTAGCACTAATATAGGGGCTTACTATGTGACAGGCACTATTCTGATAGATTAGCTCATTTCATTCTCACAAGAACCTAATTCCATCCCTCCCAATACTATTATTCTTCTCAGTTTATGCGCAAGAAGACGTCAATAGTTTGACCAAGTTTCCCCAGCTCACAGAGCTAATGAGTGGCCAAAGTGGAATCCCCACTGGACAATGTGATTCTTGATGTCCATGTTCAAATAAAGAATAGTCTGGTTGTTGTGGTAGCTGTGATGTTACTGTAGAGAAGGTGCTGGGGGCGATGCCCACACGGGTTCTCCTTGGTTAGTCCCCTAGTGGTGGAAGGACAAGCTAATGAGCCAAACAGAACCAGATAAGGGCCCTAAGGAGTCTCATTTCCTCAGGCGTGTGAAACACCCGGCTGCAGGCCTTCCATTCAGGCTGTCCCCTCACTGTGGATTAAAAACAAACAACTCTCAAAAACCCACTTGTCAGGCCCTAAACTGGATCTTCTGGCAGGGAGCTGAGGAGGCACTCTGAAGTGTTTACTGCTTCTACAAGACTGATCTGAACGGTTCCAAATAAATACATATGAGCTGGAGATGAAGGCATCCTGAGTTCTCCGGCCCGAGACACGAGTGTAAGCTCCTTACCACACATGCTAAACCTTGGGCTGCCTTGTGGCCCAGGCTCTCCCAAATCATGCCCTGTCCTTTCTGGTGATTTCTAACAGGTGAATCATAATAACAGGGATTCACTTTCCTCCCATCACAGATGTATGATACTGCTAAGATCATAGAACAGAAAGGTGGGAGAAGTAGCCCACAATCACATTACTAAGATGTGATAGGACCAATGTCCAGCCCTATTTTCCTGTCTCTCTTTCCTCTGCTTTGTCAGCTACAGTAGCACTGGGGGAGAGCTTGCCTCAGTGATGGTGTTCATCTCTAACAAACTGCAAGCTAGAGAAAGCCCCTCCAAACACTCCCCATCGTCTCCACCAATAAAAAGGAAAAAGTAAGAATCAGGATAAGGTAAGAAAACAGATTCAAAGTACAAGACAAAACTGCCTTCCCTTGAGGTCCTATCACTTAATTTGAGTGTAAGAAGTCAGAAGTTCGTTCCAAGGTGCATTTTGGGATAAGCCAAGTGATAATGTAATATAAAGATAGTGTAATTAGGAATGATGTAATGATAATGTAGATTAGGAAACAGAAGCAGAGGCAAAGTTTGTTCATCACACCATTTCCTCTTCCTGCATATTGTTAAAGTCTGCACTTCCCAGTCACCCGGAAATTACATGAAGCCATGAAACTGATTTCTGGCCAACAGCATACAGGCAAATGTGATGTTCATCATTCCAGTCTTTCCGACATCAGCAATTGATCCTAGAGAAATATTTGTGCAATTGCACAAAATAAACTTATAAAACCTCCTTGCAGCATTGCTCATAATAGCAAAGAGACCAGAAATCCTATAAGGACTAAATAATCAATCAATGTGTTCAAGATTTAGAATTTTCTGACTTTGAAATGATTAAAACAGTTCCAGTTATTAGGAGTAGCTTATATCATACTAGCTCTCTTCCGGAAAACAAACTAAAAATTTAAGTGCCTTTTAAAAAGACACTTCTGGAGATTCAAGATGGCAGACTAGAGGGTGGCTGCATTTCATGTTGCTCCAGGACTCAGGACTCAAGAAGAGGAGATATAGAGAGACCTGAGACCAACTCAAAGCAGCCGGGTGAGTCTCTCCCGTTGGAGAGCCCCGAACGCAGGGATCTTTGTGAAGTAGATTTGTCTAACGAAGACACCCCTCCCCCCGCTGGAGCAGTGAATGCGGACAACTGGGAGCATCAGAGAGGAGGCCAATCAGCACAGCGCTGGGACTCAGAGCAACCCACTGGGGCTTTGGGAGGCTACCCAAAGGAGGGAGTGCGTGGTGAGCTGTTTGGACTGAAAGCGACCACTCCTGAACACCGGGGGCTGCCCAAAGGAGAAGGAGAAGCACGGGCTTAGCAGGTCACTTGGACTTGGAGCAGCTGCACCAGGGCTCCGGGTGGCTATCCGGAGAAGCAGCATGGTGAGTGGTTTGGACTCACAGCAACTGCTCTTGAACACAGGGGGGTGGCTGGGAGGAGGAGGAGGAGTGCGGCGGGGTGCTTGGGCACGGAGTGATTGCACCAGGGCTACGGGTGGCAGTCGGGACAAGGAGGTGCACAGTGAGCTCCTGGGACTCGTGAGGAATGCACCAGATCTCTGGGTGACTGCCTGGAGGAGAATGAGGTGCGCCGTGGGTCACTTGGACTTAGAGCGACCGCACGGAACACCAGGCAGCTGCCGGAGGAAGAGGCGTGTGGCGGATCACTGGGACTCGGAGCGACTGTAAGGGGCTCCAGGTGGCTGCTCAGAGGAGGGGCCGCATAGCCAGGCGATTAGGTGCAGAGCAGGGTCTCAGGACCTAGGCGGCTTCTTGGTGGAAGAGCCGCACAGACATACTGAGGGGCGGAGCGAAGGCTCCAGGACTGCAGGCAGCTTCTCTGAGGAGAGGCAGCCTAAGGAGATTAGTCTGCGAAGGGCGAGGCTTCCAGGCCGAGAAGGTAGGTCCGGGTCCCTGGGAACATTGCAGAAGAAGGCTGCCCAGCCCAGGTGGTAGTTGTGAATTGAACGGAACCTCTAGGAGGGGAACTATCAGCGAGACCGCCCCACCGGGTGAGTCTTCCCTGCTGGGTGAGGTTCTCCCACAAGGGCTGTAAAACCAGAGACACAGGCCTAAACTGGCCTTGCATCAGCCCACATCCTACTTCCCCTTTGGATGAACATTCAACAGCAAGTGAAGGTACCTCTGCCCACTAGCAGGGAATATACCCCACTGGAATGACACCACCCCTAGAGAGGCAGCTTCCTTGTGGACCACCGCATTATCAACTTCCTCCAGGACTTCAGGCTACTGAAGGCTAAGAGGGGATATACTAGAAATCTTCAGGGACATTATAAGTCAATAGAGGAAATCTGCAACATCTCAGCAGTCCACTGATACCTGAACAATATGAGAAAACAAGGAAAGAAAATGCTGCAAAAAAATCTAGATGTTACATCAATAAAACCCAATGACAGCATGGCAGAAGAAATGACAGAAAGGGAGTTCAGAATTTACATAATTAAAATGATCAGGGAAGCAAATGACGAGATTCTAGAGCAAATGCAGGCACTGAATGATCGCACCAATCGACAGTTAAAAGAGCAAATACAGGAAGCAAAAGATCATTTCAATAAAGAGTTAGAGATATTGAAAAAAAATCAAACAGAAATCCTTGAAATGAAGGAAACAATAAACCAAATTAAGAACTCCATAGAAAGCATAACCAATAGGATAGAACACGTGGAAGACAGAACCTCATATATTGAAGACAAAATATTTAACCTTGAAAACAAAGTTGAACAAACAGAGAAGATGGTAAGAAATCATGAACAGAATCTCCAAGAACTATGGAATATCATGAAAAGGCCAAATTTAAGAATTATTGGGATTGAGGAAGGTTTAGAGAAACAGACCAAAGGAATGAACAATCTATTCAATGAAATACTATCAGAAAATTTCCCAAATCTGAAGAATGAAATGGAAGATCAAGTACAAGAGGCTTATAGGACTCCAAATATACAAAATTACAAAAGACCGACAACAAGGCACATTATAATGAAAATACCTAACATACAAAATAAAGACAGAATTTTAAAGGCTGCAAAGAAAAGAATCAAATTACATTCAGGGGGAAACCAATATGGACATCAGCAGATTTTTCAATCCAGACCTTAAAAACTAGAAGGGCCTGGAACAACATTTTTCAGCCTGAAAGAAAATGGATGCCAACCAAGAATCTTATACCCAGCAAAACTTACCTTCAAATTTGATGATGAAATAAAATCCATCCATGATAAACAAAAGCTAAAAGAATTTACAAAAAGAAAGCCAGCATTACAGAACATTCGCAGCAAAATATTCCATGAGGAAGAGATGAAAAACAAAGAAGCAAATCAGCAATGGGAGGAACTATCCTAAAGGAATTGTCAAATAAAGGAAGAACCAAGTCGTGTCAAAATAAATAAATAAATAAATAAATAAAATGAGCCAAATGACCGGGAATACAAATCATATCACAATAATAACTCTGAATATTAATGGCCTGAACTCATCAATCCAAAGACATAGACTGGCAGATTGGATCAAAAAGAAAGATCCAACAATATGTTGCCTGCAAGAAACTCACCTCATAGAAAGAGATACCCATAGACTGAAGGGACAAAGAAGGACGTTACATATTGCTTAAGGGAACCATAAATCAGCAAGACATAACAATCATAAACATCTATGCCCCAAACAGTGGCTCATCCATGTATGTCAAACAAATCCTTCTCAATTTCAGAAACCAAATAGATCATAACACAATAATACTAGGTGATTTTAACACACTTTTCTCACCACTGGACAGATCTTCCAAACAAAAATTGAACAAAGAAACCATAGACCTCAATAACACAATCAATAATTTAGACTTAGTGGATATTTATACAATATACCATCCAACCAAGAGCGAATACACTTTCTCCTTAGCAGCACATGGATCCTTCTCTAAAATAGACCATATATTATGCCACAAAGGTAATGTAAGCAAATACAAGAAGATAGAGACACTACCTTGTATTCTATCAGATCATAATGGATTGAAATTAGAAATAAATGAAAGAGTAAAAAACAGAATCTACTCCAACACCTGGAGATTAAACAATATGCTATTACATGATGAATGGATAACAGAAGATATTAGGAAGGAAATTTAAAAATTCTTAGAGGTAAATAAGAACAAAGAAACATCATATCAAAATCTTTGGGACACTATGAAAGCAGTACTTAGAGGAAAATTTATTTCATGGAGCGCATTCAATAAAAGAAGTAAAAATCAACAAATAAACGCCCTAACACTACAGCTCAAAGCCCAAGAAAAAGAAGAACAGACCAACACCAAAAGTAGTAGAATACAGGAAATAGTTAAACTCAGAGCTGAAATCAACAAGATTGAAACAAAAGAAACAATACAAAAAACTGACAAAACAAACAGTTGGTTCTTTGAAAAAATAAACAAAATTGATAAACCCTTAGCCACTCTCACAAAGAGAAGATGAGAGAAAACCCAAATCACTAAAATTCGGAATGAAAAAGGAAATATCACAACAGACACGAATGAAATACAAAACATAATTAGAAGCTATTTTGAAAATCTATACTACAACAAAATAGAAAATTTCGAAACATCAACAGGTTTCTAGAGACATGTGAATTGCCTAAACTGAACGAGGAGGACATACACAATTTAAATAGACCAATTTCAAGTAATGAAATAGAAGAGGTCATCAAAAGCCTACCAACAAAGAAAAGTTCAGGACCAGATGGGTTCTCAGCCAAGTTCTACAAAACCTTTCAAGAAGAGCTCATTCCAATACTTCTCAAAGTATTCCATGAAATAGAAGAGGAGGGAACCCTCCCAAACTCATTCTATGAAGCCAATATCACCCTGATACCTAAACCAGACAGAGACACATCGAGGAAAGAAAATTTCAGACCAATATCATTAATGAACATTGACACAAAAATTCTCAACAAAATTTTAGAAAATCACATACAAAAATATATTAAAAAGATATTGCACCATGATCAAGTGGGTTTCATCCCAGGGATGCAAGGTTGGTTCAACATCCGGAAATCAAGAAATGTAATTCACCATATCAATAGACTTAAAGTCAAGAATCACATGATTATTTCAATAGATGCAGAAAAAGCATTTGATAAAATACAGCACCCCTTCATGCTCAAAACACTAGAAAAAACAGGGATAGTGGGAACATTCCTTAACATTATAAAAGCCATCTATGCTAAGCCCATGGCTAATATCATTCTAAATGGTGAAAAACTGAAAGCATTCCCCCTAAAAACAGGAACAAGGCAGGGATGCCCTCTTTCACCACTTCTATTCAACATCGTACTTGAAACGCTAGCCAGAGCAATTAGACAGACCAAAGAAATTAAAGGAATACAAATAGGAAAAGAAGAACTCAAACTATCCCTATTTGCTGATGATATGATTATATACTTAGAGGAACCAGGAAATTCCACCAGAAAACTTTTACAACTCATAAGTGAATTCGGTAAAGTAGCAGATTACAAGATCAATGCTCATAAATCCTATGCATTTTTATACATAAGTGATGAATCCTCAGAAAGAGAAATTATGTAAACTACCCCATTCACGATAGCATAGAAAAAATTAAAATACTTGGGAATCAATCTTACAAAAGAGGTGAAAGACCTCTACAATGAGAACTACAGAACACTAAAGAAAGAAATTAAAGAAAACCTTAGAAGATGGAAAGATCTCCCATGTTCTTGGATAGGCAGAATTAATATTGTCAAAATGGCCATACTATTAAAAGTGCTATACAGATTCAGTGCAATTCCAATTAAAATCCCAATGATGTACCTTACAGAAATAGAGCAAGCAATCATGAAATTCATCTGGAAGAATAAGAAACCCAGAATAGCTAAAGCAAACCTTAGCAGGAAAAAAAAAGCAGGGGGTATCGCAATACCCGAAGTTCAACTTTATTACAACGCAATAGTAACAAAGACGGCATGGTATTGGTACCAAAATAGACAGGTAGATCAATGGTACAGAATAGAGGACATGGACACAAACCCAAATAAATACAACTTTCTAATACTAGACAAAGGTGCCAAAAATATGCAATAGAGAAAAGATAGCCTCTTCAATAAATGGTGCTGGGAAAATTGGAAATCCATATGCAACAGAATGAAACTAAACCCATATCTCTCACCCTGCACAAAACTCAACTCAAAATGGATTAAGGACCTTGGAATCAAACCAGAGACCCTGCAGATTATAGAAGAAGAAGTAGGTCCAGATCTTCAACATGTCGGCCTAGGACCAGACTTCCTCAACAGGACTCCCATAGCACAAGAAATAAAAGCAAGAATCAATAACTGGGATAGATTCAAACTAAAAAGCTTTCCCTCAGCAAAGGAAACTATCAGCAATGCAAAGAAAGAGTCTAGAGAGTGTGAGAATATCTTTGCCAATCATACTTCAGATAGAGCACTAATCTCCAGAATCTATAAAGAACTCAAAAAACTCTACACCAAGAATACAAATAACCCAATCGACAAATGGGCTAAGGAAATGAACAGACACTTCACAGAAGAAGATCTACAAGCAATCAACAAACATATGAAAAAATGTTCAACATCTCTAGTAATAAGAGAAATGCAAATCAAAACTACCCTAAGATTCCATCTCATCCCAATTAGAATGGCGATTATCAAAAATACAAGCAACAGGTGTTGGCGAGGATGTGGGGAGAAAGGTACACTCATACATTGCTGGTGGGGCTGCAAATTAGTGCAGCCACTCTGGAAAGCAGTGTGGAGATTCCTTAGAAAACTTGGAATGGAACCACCATTTGACCCAGCTATCCCACTTCTTGGTCTATACCCAAAGGACTTAAAATCAGCATACTACAGAGATACAGCCACATCAATGTCCATAGCTGCTCAATTCACAATAGCCAGATTGTGGAGCCAACCTAGATGTCCTTCAATTGATGAGTGGATAAAGAAACTGTGGTATATATATACAATGGAATATTACTCTGTCATAAAGAATGATAAAATTATGGCATTTGCAGGCAAATGGATGAAATTGGAGAATATCATGCTAAGTGAGATAAGCCAATCTCAAAAAACTAAAGGACGACTGATCTCGCTTAATAGTGGATGATGACACATAAGGGGGAGGGTGGGAGGAGTTAGTGTTAGGGTTAGGGTTAGGGTTAGGCTTAGGGAGGGGGGCACGAATGAAGGAAGAAAGGACTGTTTAGAGGGAAAAGAAGGGTGGGAGGGTTGGGGGGAAGGGAAAAAATAATAGAATGAATCAAACAACATTACCATATGTAAATTTATGATTATACAAATGATATGCCTTTAACCCATGTACAAACAGAAAAACAACATGTATCCCATTTGTTTACAATAAGAAAAAAATAAAAAATAAAAAAAAAAAATAAAGCGACACTTCTGTAAGATACTTGGCACTTACTTAGGGAGCAGATAAGGAGTTAAAAATTTCTGACCACACAAAATCTGAACATGAATATTTATAGCAACTTTATTCATAACTGCCAAACCTTGGAAACAACCAAGATGTCTTTCAGTAGGTTACTGGTAGATAAAATATGGTACTTCCATATTTTAAAAAGGAAATAATCAATGAAAGGACATGGATAAAACTTAAATGCAATTTACTAACTGAAAAAAAAGTCCATAAGGTCTACAAACTGGATAGTGACAACTATATGACATTCTGGAAAAGACAAAACTATGACAGATAGTAAAAATATACTTAGTTCTGAGGTGTTAAAAGGGAGTTAGAAATAAATAGGTGGAGCCCAGAGACTTTGGGGGACAGGAAATTTACTGTGTGTGGTACTATAATGTGAATACATGTAATTATACATTTGTCAAAACCCATAGGGTGTAGCGGGCTGAGGTTGTGGCTCAGTGGTAGGGTACTTGCCTAGTATGTGTGAGGCACTGGGTTTGATTCTCAGTACTGCATATAAATAAATAAAATAAAGTTCCAGTAACAACTAAAAAAATATTCTTTAAAAAAATCCCATAGGGTGTAAAACATCAGGAAGGAACTCTACTGTGAACTATGGACTCAGAGTAACAATGTCATGTAGCCTCAGCTGTTGTAACAAACATCTGCTCTGGTGTGGGAGGTTGATAGTGAACAGACCCTGCCTATTTGAGGCCAGTAATATATGGGAAATCTCTGCACCTTGTACTCAATTTTTCTGTACGACTAAAATGTTCCAAAAACATAAAGGATACTTTTTTGAAAGTTCAGGAAGAAAAAAAAAATACTTCTTGAAGGTGTCAGAGAACAATTAAAGTAGATTAGACTGGGGTGTCAGAATTCCAGAGAGAAAGGAAAAATACAAAGAGAAGACTTATGTCCAGTGCCACTTTTTTCCTTTGAGGTCTTGCCAATCTGCTCAAAAGGCAAGAGGACAACAGAAAGCAGTGGCCTGGAATGAGCAGCAGACTCACTGAACGAGGAAGACGGGAGTTAGGGTAAAGAGTGTTTAAGGCAGCCAGAACTGGGAGAGCCCAGACCATGGAGAAACGGGCACCACACAAAAGTGAACCCAAAATTGCCTGTGATTCCTCCCCCGCAATTACTAGGCAGTCTTGGAGCTACATAGTAAAAACAGCAAGCAGAAGCAGCTGCTAAGAGCTTTAGACAGTCTTCAGGTGGTAGACAGAAAAATAAAAAAGAGTCCAGAGCCCTTCCAGGAGACAGCCCCTATCAGAAAATCAGGTCTTCAGCAGAAAACATGTAAAGGTTATTCCTAAGAAGTAAGGGAACACATTGAAACATTAGTCCCAGTAAACTCAGACCCCGTACGTATTTGAATCAAGGGGTATATCAGCCAGAAAAAAAAGTAAGACCTCCTCTAGTTTAGTAGCATCATCCAGAGACTCTAAGATTTTCTATAAACAATATTGGGCATTTAATAAAAGATTAAAAATCATACCAAGATGAAAGAACAAATAATCAAAAACTAAAAAATCAGCCTACCATAGTGATATAGGCACATCAATGTTTATAGCAACCCAACTCACAATAGCCAAGTTATGGAACCAGCTTAGGTGTCTGTCAACAGAAGAACAAATAAAGAAAATGTGGTCTATATACACAATGAAGTTTTAGTCAATCACAAAGAAGAACAAAATTATTTTATTTGTTGGTAAATGAATGGAACTAGAAAGAGTCATGCTAACTGAAATAAGCCAGATTCAGAAAGCCCAGGGTCAGATCTATTCTCTTATATGTGGAAGCTAGAGCAAAATAAGGGTGAGTGTGGTATGAAAATATAAGGGGGATAGGTGAAGGAGAGGAGAGGGATGGGGATTGAGGGGGAGGAGGGATGGGGAAAGGGAGGAACGGTAACATGGAACTGAGCAAATAAGGCTATGTACATATAAGAATGTGCTATAGGGAATTCCACCTTTATGTGTATCTTAAAGCACCAATTAAAAATAGTAAATAAATAGAAATAAGACTAGAGAGTAGAAGAGGGGAAGAGGGAGGAGAATGGGAGAGAAAGAGAACATACTAGGGACTGAAATGAAGCAAACTGTGTTTCATGCACATATGGTTATCCCAGAATGAACCCCACTGATATGTGTAACTATGATGCACTAATGAAAACTTTTTCTAAAAAAATCTGAAAGAAAGCATAGACAACAGAAACTCACCCAAAGGCAATCACACAGCTGGGTTTTCAAAAGTGACTTTAAAAGAATTATGATTAATGAATTCATTGAAATATGATAGCATAGAGAGTTACCATCTAAAAACTGATATCTGAAAAAATAACCAGTCTTTTCACCAAGAGGGCAGCAAAAGTAAAGAAGGAAATTCCTGCCCCTCTCAAAGCCAAAGTTAAAGAGAAAGCAAAGCAGAAAGGTGTCCACAGCCACAAAAAAAGATCTGCACATCACAAACTTCTGGCAACCCAAGACACATCTGCTCTCTAGACAGGACAAGTATCCTTAGAAGGCAGCCCCCAGGGGAAATCAAGTTCCCAGACCTTTATGCTACCCCAACATCTCTCTGATCACTGAGTATATTGTGCAGGAGACACAAGGCAATCACACACCTGTGCTCATTTTGCATGTCAAGGCCACAGTGCCAGATCAAATAATCCATGAAGAAGTTCTATGACAGCAACATGGCCAAGGTCAATACCCTGACCAGGCCTGGTGGAGAGAATAAGGAATAAGCATGATGTTTTGGATGTTGCCAACAATATTGAGGTCATTCAGAGTTTGTCCAACTAATTCTAAATACACATTTTTTGACATAAAGACAAGAGAAATTCCTTAATTTAAAAACATAATAGCTGAAGTTAAAATACAAAGGCAGATTTGAAAAAAAAAATAGAGAACTAGTAACTGGAACACAAATGTTCTAAAAATCTATATCTATGCACAGAATGGAAAGGTGAATACAGAGAAAAAAATGACAGAAATATCAGAAACATGGAGAAAAGGTCCAACATATGTGTAATTGGAGTCCCAGAGAAAGATAATTGATTAAAAATGTATTTGAACTCTAGCTCAGAATTTTCCCAAGCTGGTGAAATACAGAAAGTCACAGACTCAAAATTATCTCAGAACAGGAACAACATATCATGAACACAAACACACATACATACACACACACACACACACACACACACACACACACTCAAAATCATGAAATGAACTTCATAAATACTTTGTTGCAAAACATTTATAGTGGAATGAGACAAACATCATTACCCTATGTACATGTAAGATTACATAAATGATGTGAATCTACATCTGTACAACCATAGAAACAAAAGTTGTACCCCATTTGTGTACAATGAATCAAAATGTAGTCTGTAAAAAATAATTAAATTAAATTTAAAAAATAATAAAAAACGGTGAAAATCTTAAAAGTGAAAAAATATTTCTTCTTAGAAATATTTCTTAACAGAAATTATAAAAGTCAAAGACAACATAATGAATTTTTAAATACTGAACAAAAATAACTTAGCAGTCTAGAAAGTGCTTATACATAAAATAAGAATATTTTTCAAAATAAAGACCAAATACATATTTATAAAAGTAAAAATAGAAATTATTTTCACCATCAGATCTATTAAAAAACAAACTTAGTTATTCAGTTACTGTCATTCATGGGTGAAAGGACTTAATATTCTAAAGATATTGGTTTATCCCAAATTGAATTATAGATTTAATTCCAACAAAAACTTCATGAAGGGCCTGGGGTTGTGGCTTTTGTAGAGCACTTGCCTGCCATGTGTGAGGGACGGGGTTCAATTCTCAGCACTACATATAAATAAATAAAATAAAATAAAGGTCCATTGACAACTAAAAAAATATTTTAAAAAACTTCATGAAATTGATTAAATCCTATTCATGAAAATAAGTGTGGAAATGAGAGGTAAAGAACAGTGAATATAATCTTGAAGAAGGTCAAAATTTAATTGCACATTACCAGATATCAACTCAGAAAACTATCAATTGTGAATGGAACTACCAATTGGTAGTTTTCTGCTATGGCCAATAGGATAAACAATATACTAAAGGAATAAAATAGAGACTCAAGAAACAGACCCGCATTTATACATATTTCTGATTTATCATGAGCTCTTTATTTTAATTTGTTCTAAATAGTTATGCATGACAGTAGAATGCATTTTGGCACATTGTACACAAATGGAACACACCTTCTCATTTCTCTGACTGTACATGGTGCAGAGTCACACCTGTAGTGTAATCATACCTGTATAAATGGTAATAATGTCTGTCTCATTCCACAGTCCTTGCCACCCCACCCTCTCCCCTCCCTTCACTCCCCTGTGCACAATCCAAAGTCTCTTCATTCTCCCCCCACCCTTTATGAATCAGCATTCACATATTAAAGAGAAAATACTTGGGCTTGGTTTTGGGGGGGTTGGCTTATTTCACATAGCATGATACTCTCCAGCTCCATCCATTTATCTGCAAATGCCATAATTTTATCCTTCATTATGGCTGAGTAATATTCCATTGTGTGTATATACCATGGTTTCTTTATCCATTCATCTAAAGGACATGTAGGTTGGTTCCACAACCTAGATATTGTGAATTGAGCTGCTATAAACATTGATGTGGCTGCATCACTGTAGTATGCTGAGTACTACAGTCTTTTGAGTCTTTTGGGTGTAAACTGAGGAGTGGGATAGCTGGGTCAAATGGTGGTTCCATTCTGAGTTTTCTGAGGAATCTCCATACTGCTTTCCAGTGTGGTTGCACCAATTTGCAGTCCCATAAGCAATGTATGAGTGTGCCTTTCCCCATATCCTTGCCAATATTTGTATTGTTGATATTTGCCATTCTGACTGGAGCGAGATGAAATCTTAGTTTTTATTTGCATTTCTCTAATTGCTAGAGATAATGAACATTTCATAATTCAAAAGCAGAGTTTTTTCAATAAGTGGTGCTAAGTCAATTAATCTTACCCTTGTCTTCATACCATACACAAAAAATCAATTTTAGATGCATTATTTGTAAATAGTACTTAGAGAAGATAATAGCTTCATTGAAGTAGCAAATATTTCTTCAACAGAACACTGAAAACATTAAGCATAAAATAATATGTAGATCAATTGGACATTAAGATACCTTGAAAGGTATAAGGGTGAATTGCAAAGCAGGAGAAATATTTATAATACCTACATCAAACAATGGGTTTATATTCAGAATATGTTAATAGGTGCTATTTTTTCCTTTGGTATACCACAGGGGTAGGCATGTAGCTCATTAGTAGAGCACTTGATTAGCCTCCATGAGGGTCTGGGCTCCATCCCCACAACTGCAAAACGTAATTGCGGCAAATCTGTGTGAATGAAGAGAACACAATAAAATATAGTCAGAGTAGTTGTCCAGGCACTTCTCTCAGGAGGAAGAGGCTGCCCAAATGGGTAATGAGGGCATGAAAGTACATTTAGCATCCTTGATCCTGAGGGAAATGCAAACTGAAGCCACCATGAATTGCCACAGACAGTCACAAAACGGAATAAAGTTGAAACCTTTTTAAAATGCTATACCATGTGTTGACAAAGGTGAAGAGCAACCAGAACTCTTCTGCACCACCTGTGGAAGTCAAGTTACTTAGAATTCCTTTGGAGAATCGCCAGCAGCAGCAATCACTGCTGAACACACACACAAATTCACGTCCCAGTAATTTCACTTCCACATATCCAAGAAAAATGTATACAAATAAACATATTTAACATATATATATATGTGTGTGTGTAGATTCATCAAAAGATGCATATGTATAAAGGTATTGTTCACAACAGCCCAAAATAACAATCTAAAAGTCCATCTAAAGCAGAATGGCTATATGAATTATTGTGTAATCATTTAATGAAATATTATGACATTAAAATAAGCTAGTATCCCATGCAGTGGCATAGGATAATATCATAGCCACAACAACAACAACAACAAAACCAAGACACAGAGTTTAATTTGATTCAATTTATTCAAATTATATTAATCTCAAAAAAATTAAAATCAGTCTATGGTGACGAATTCAGTACAGTGTTTACATTCAGGGAGAATTCTGAGAGGCATAGGAGGGAGAATACAAGGATAATGATAATCTATATCTTCAATAGAAGTTCCATGTTTCATTTGGAAGAAAATTCGTAAGGATCTACACTAAAATTTTATTCATTCTACAGTATACTTTTAAATTTTTTTAAACATTACACTTTACTATATACTTCAAACTTTCTAAAGTTTAGATCTACCCGTATTGGATGTGGAAATCAGATGTTTGATTTATTGCAAGTTCTGTCCATGAAATGCAGTAGAAGGAGCAGAGTCTTTATATTATAGTCCATGCTATAATATAAAATAAAATAAAGTAAATTGCAGAACAATGCAGATAAACAAATCTGCACAGGAAAAATAAATGTATAAAGCATAATGTGTGTGTATCTGAAGGAACACACTGCCTGTAGTGAAAGTTTTGTGTGATAATGAGGAACTCTGCCTCCCTGTCAATCATTTATGCTCTTTACTATTTTAATTTCCCACCAAGCATTAATGACCTTACTGATGGCCATGTTTTTCTAAAATAAAGCTTCTGAAAAACTCTTGGAAAAGTGAGGGCTTGAATTCAATTATAATTGGAAGAAAGGCATTTCATTTGGTATAAAAAATAATTTGAATTTATCCTTGAGCTCTGATGACTAGGCACCTGGCCACAGGAAGTAAGAGGAATCCAGAAACTGGCAATGTTTCAAAAAGAGGCCACACCACTCAATCAGCCAGAGTAATCTCAGTGTCAAAATGAAGCGTTTTAACCCAGTGCCAAAATTAAAGGCTATGTTCAGCTCTTCTGCCACCCTGCCTCTCTGCCCGGCCTCCAACTCTTTCCTGTATGCTGTATTTTAACCAACTTCATTTCCCTCCAAAGTCTTCTGTATTTTCCCTCTCAAGAGTAAAATGTATTCTGCCATATTACTTTCAATTACTATTTAATAATTTATGAAATTACTCAGCATCATACCTGCAGTATTTCAGTCAGGCCCCATTACATTGTAATGAGCTTTGATTTAACATGGTCATTATAAATGCTGCTAAAGGTTAATAGGGAAAAAAAGTTTCATTCCAATGCATTTGCTTTCTATCACTTAGGAATAAAAAAAACATCTGTCACTAAGCACAGGACTCTCTCTTTCTGTAAGCAGGAACGTTAAGTATGATTGTTTCCTTCACAAAAGTTTAGCAGAACCTGAAGGACCATAATCAGGTAGAAAGCCAACCTGTGGGAGACATGGTGTCCTGCAGAATTGGCTGAGGATTGTGCCATATATTTGGGGGCAGGATGTTTCTTTCCTGTTCAGGACTGTCTTTCACGTGGCATAATATTGAGCATTCCTGATCTTTGGGGGATAAGTGTCCATAGAATCACAGTCACTGCTACAACCAAAAAAAAAAAAAAAAAAAGACTCAAAAAATGTCAAAATGCCCTCTGGGGGGCAGCGCTTCTCCCAGTTCATTACTTGAGCACCAGTTAAACCTAGACTGTTTAGCTTTGAAAGTATAGTTTATGCTAAATAGTTTTTTTCTTTAATATAGTAACAGAAAGTCAAGTAGTTCTTTGTGATCTCAACCACCCTTTAAGGTAGGTAGATCCTTCACAGGATGGTCCCTTCGCTGGAGTGCCAGAGGCAGCTCATGCCAGTTCCTAAAAACTAATCCAGCAGATGTCTTCCCAACTCTATTTTCAGTGACCACATGCTACTGAAATCTGCCATGGCAGGAATTTCAGGAGGGCCAACTGTTAGGCACTCACCAATACACCATCGTTCTTAATGGACGTACTAAATAAGCTACCTTCAAAGAAGCTTGGGAGACCTGGATTATTATTTCTTATAGAATGAAAAACATGCAGCTTTCAAGGGACAATGGAGAAAGGACTTGAGAGCAGGGCAATGAAAGGAAAACAGAGCAGAAAATTGCTTCCTTACTTTGTTGAGACCATCAATTGATTGATTGATTGATTGATTTTTTAAATAAAGCTTCTTAAAAAAATGCCTGAAGTCACAGAGAAACCAGTGAACAGGCTGGATTTTTCCCAAATGATTCCATTTATTCATTCCACATTCCACAAATATTTATTGGGCACCTACCAAGTTCCAAGTACTGTTCTAGAAACAAAGTTGCATGAATATGCAAGTGCAATACACGTAATAGTAAAACACAAGAGAGTGAGGTACCTGGGGAGCAGATTCCAGAGAACACATGGAAACTCGATGGACGATTTCAAACAATTGCTCAAAAATCAATGAAACTCAGAGAAAATCATATCTGGATATGAAAGGAGCAAGCAACTGAATTTCTATAGGAAATGAGAATTCCACAGAGACTCAGTGGGGTCTGTAGCTTCAGTGCTGAATATCCCCCAGTGGCCTGTGTGTTGAAGACTGGGTCCTTAGGATAGAAGTATTGGGAGGTCCTATGGACCTTCAAAAATCAGATCCTAAGTCAGAGGCAGCTTGCCTTTGAAGGGGATGGCCACACTCCACTCATCGTTCCCCACCCCTCTCTGCTTCCTGGCTCAAGATATGAACACTCAGTCCAGCATGTGTTCCTGCCATGTTGGGTATCTCTCAAATGGGTACTTCCCTTCCCAGAGATCCAAAACAATGGGGTAACAGATACTCCAGAACTGTGAACCAAAATAAACCTCTCTTCGGCTCATAAGTAGCCAGTATCAAGTATTTTGTTACACTGAGACAAAACTGACTAATACATTGAGGGTGAAACAGCCAGTTTCCTGGCCTCCAAGACCAAATGGCTTACTTTTCCTCAGCCCCAAAGACAGTACCTATCTGCCAATCCCTTAACTCTGGCACACAGTAGATGCCAATCTCAAAGGAACACCACGATGGTGAGGAATCTGGAATTCATGTCACATGAAGATATGGCCCTTAAAAAGACAAAAAGGAACACAGAATCTATCTTCAAATGTCTGAGGCTGTCAGATTGGGAAGAAATTAAATAATCTCTTACCATCTCTAAGAGTCAGACTAAAACCAATGGTCCGAAATAACAGGGTGGCATATTTAATCTCAACAAGAGAACAACACTTTTCAGCAGTCATATCTCATTGGCAGTAGATCAACTATGTTGTATCCTACTCCAGTATGTCAGCAAGAGAAAATTTGAGGACGTTTGTGGCTCCTTGAGTTTTTCATGACCTGTCTGATTTCTGCCTAAAAGGACTAGCTCCAACATCTCCAGTTCTGCCTGGCATTTAATGTTCAGCAAAGATCAAACTGCTAGTAGTTTGGCAAGCTATTTATTCTCATTGCCTTGCTTCCACCTGAAATGTCTTATTTCCTCTTCCTGATTTGGCTATTTTCTGCTTGTACCTTAAGGCTCAACCCAAGTGATTCTGACTGGCATGCCCTTCTTCTCTGCTCCATGACATTCTCCATCCCTGCCCTTCAGCAGGCACATAAATAAAATCAATTTCTGACAAACATATGCTACTATCATGGTTAGAAAGAACTAAATGGATTTTCATTTCATTTGGGTTCTGTTTTTTAATTTTTTTTTATTTTATTTTTTCTAATTAGTTGTATGTGACAGTAGAACGCATCTATATATTTTGATAGATTATACATAAATCGAGTGTAATCTCTCATTTTTCTGATTGTACATATTGCAGGATCGCATCAGTCATGCAGTCAGACATGTATATGAGGTAATAATGTCTGTTTCACTCGAATATAATTTGGGTTCTTTATGGAGTGGTTCTACATCAAAGTATAGACTATTCAGCAAGCATAAAATTTACTTAAGTTGACCTTGGTAATTCTCCCAAATGATCATCTTCCAGAGCAGCTGAAGCTGAGGTACAAGAATGGCACGAAAATATATCAATTCAAGAGTATTTAAATGCTGTAACTAGAAGGAAACAATGGCTTCAAACATGAATCCCAAATCAGAACTCACCAGGACAGACATTCCAAAGTACAATCATTGCTCAGTTGCTTTTCACAAGTATGACATCGAGCCACAGTGGAGAAATATTCTCCATCAGCACTCAGTAGACAAGCGGGCCCTATTTAACTGTCTGACAATCTCCTTTTCTCTCCTCAGTCAATTGAGCAAAGGCAAAGACCTTGTATGACTTGTCCCCTTCCAAGTGGGGAGGAAGGAATTCAAGTCACTGGTTTGAGATCCACTCTTCTCCCAATGAGCAGAATATCTGAGGAGAAGCACTGCCTTGCCTACTGTGTGCAGTAACCCCAAAGCTTATTTACAAACTCCATCTCTTACACAGGGTTCATATTTGGTGCTTGAAGGACAGAGTCAGAGAGCCACATGGAATGCTCTAGACTTCTCCCTGCTTCACCTGTGTGAATTGGTTGTGAATATGCATGAAAGTATTGATAAACTTTGACCCTAAGGAAGACCTCTGATTCATGTGAGTTTCATTTAACATGCCAGTATTCTGAGTTATCTCACTAGTACAGTGCCTACCTCAACATGAACTGATTAAACCAACTGCCCAGATAGAAAATACCTTTTTCTAAGTTAGTTCCTATTGCTAGAATTATCACAACTGCAGTCAGAAGACAATCTTTCAAGATACCATCTGGTGGGGTTCTGTTTGACGGTGGCTCATGCTAGATTAAACTTTAAAGGTCACCAACATTAATATTCCATAACACATAATCCATCTTTGGAACCTGGAATCTCTTGCACCCCAGCCCTGCCTCCAACCTCAGCTCAATGCTAAGCAAATTATAATAACATACAGCTCAATTAACATGACTCCTACAAGGCAGAGCAGCTTGAGAGAGCCGAGGACTGACTCGATATTATCAAGTCACTATAAAAAACCCTGGCACTTTTTTGATATATTGACATTATAATCATAATCACAATCCTATAAGAGTTTTAAGGGAGAGAACATAGTATTATATCTATAAAGAAATAAAATAGAAAAGTCATCTTTCCAAGCTCAGTCAGCTAATATTTGCTGGAGGTAAGTGTCAAATCCAAGGCTTTGTTGGAAGCCAATGTTCTCTCCTCCATATTATACATAGTTCCTGCATTGCACCAGGATCTATCAGGGTACCAGCTGGCTGAGAAGCACAGCACTAGAGTTCAGGGAACAGAGCCTGCCATGAGTGATAGCCCAGGGCCCCACCATTGAAGTTGTCCTGCCCCATCACTCCTGTGATGGGAGGGGCAGATCTGACGACTACTAAATGGCCTTCAGGTCACTATTGTCTAAGAGAATACTAAGCTTCTCCTGATTTCAGTAAAGATGACCAACTCACAAATTTCATCAAACCATGTTCAACCACGTTCTTCATGTTCTTCCCCCTAAACAAGTTTTCTCATTCTTCTCAATATGTATAGACTGAGAATTTTCAGACTTTTAATTTCTGCTTCTCTTTTAATTAGAAATTCCATCTTTAAATAGTTTCTCTCTTCTCCTATTCTTACTATAAGCAACCAAACAGAATGGGGATATTCCTCTAAAATTTTGCTTCGTTAAATAACCTCAGTTGAATATCCAGTTTCATTGATCATAAGTTCTAGTTCCACAAAACGTGAGGATGTACACGCAATTCAGAAAAGTCTTTGCCAATTCATACCAAGCCTTGCCTCTCCTCCACATCCAGTGACATGAGCCTCACTCCACTGAGATCTCAGCAGAAAGGCCCTTACCTCCCCTTCTCTTGCCAACTTTCTATCCAGGATTGCAAACCTGCTCTCTAAGAAGGCAGGTTTTCTCTGCAGCTCCTCCCCATTCCTCCTGAGCCCTCACCAGAATTCTTCTGAGCTTTCCATTCACGAAACACAGGCTTTTCCCATGCCCTTCAAAACTCTTCCAGCCTCCACCATTACCCAGTTCCAAAGTACTTTCACACTTCAGTGGCAGTCACACTGGGTGACTTAAAAAAAAAAATGAAATTTATTTCTCACAGTTTGGAGTCTGGAAAGGTCAAGAACAAGACCCTGGAAGACTTGGGGTCTGGTGAAGGCCTGGTTCCAGGTTCATAGGCAGCACCCTCTACTGTGTCCTCACATGGCTAATGGGGCAAGGGAGTTCTTCAGGATCTTTCTCATAAAGGCGCAAATTTCATTCATGAGAGCGCCACCTTCGTGACCTCCTATAGGTCTCACCTCTAAATATCATAAGACTGGGGATTAGAATTTCAATATATGGATGTTCAAGTGACACACTAATGTGCCAGCCTCACACACAGTGTTGGAAATGTTTCATGATAGCTTCTGTGTGTTCGGTATTCTGGAAAGGTTCATAGTACTAATGGATTGGCATTATAATGATCCTATGTATCTGCATCAAATTTTATAATTTCATATCTATTTCACATTCTTCATTTCATTTTATTTACCCCTACCATCTTTCAGGATGGACCGGGTGATTAAGCCCTCTATGTTCATTAGGCTATAAATTTCCCAAGAAGAGAGGGAGTGAAATTTAGTGTTGCTTTATAAAATTCTTGTAACATCTAGCACAGAGTGTTACTCTCAGCTCCAGACCTTTAGCTGATTCATTCCTTCATGCATATATGACTTTACATATAAAAATTTATGTATGAATATATACACATTGATCAAACTTTGGGCCCATTTTTCAAATTAAAATTATTCAAGAAAGAAACTGACTTAATTGGTTTAATAAACTGACTGAAGGTGAGGAAATGAGGGTAGAACTCCTTGTCAATGCTCCATGCAAGATGGTACAAAAATTTTATAAAATAGCAAGAAATGTATTGCTTTCCCCCAGAAAGACTTAACCCATCCATGAAATAAGGTGTGTTATTATGGTTTCAAATAGTGTTTACAGATGAAATGCTGAGGGAGCATCTTCTTCATTCAACATCTGCAGGAATCATTCTTTAATTAGGAAGCCAGCAGAACTGTGACCACCACTGATCACAACCACAGAACACAGACTAAGAGCTGTTCACAGTGCAAATATCCTTCAAGTCCTTGGCTTTGGGAATTATTAACTTGTGGGTTGGTGTATAAATATGGAGATAATTAGGTGCCCTTGAAACTTTCCTAGATCCTGCATTAATAGTCAATGTTTTCTAAAATAATCCACCTAGCTAGAGTTGAACTGTCTTTGTCAGTAGAATAGAGACTAAAGTATCTTCCAGATTTTATTTGAGAAGAATTCCAGCTATCCACTAAGATCTTTTCTTTCATTCTGGATGCAGAACTGATCTGAATTTCTCAGCCTTTCCTGTAATTCAGTATGGTCATGTGACTAGGTTTGAGCCAACAGATTATGAGAGGAAGTTATTTGTGCCACATCAGGACCTGACCCATAAGACTGTCCAGCCTATACCGCGTTGTCTCCCTCAGCTAAAATAATGGTAATTGAGATAACCTTGGAACCCATCCATTGAATATGGCAGAGCCAATATGTTCCCAAATCCCTAAAGACCACACAGGGGAGAAATGTCCCTGCTATTTCCAATCAGCAACCACTTCTGCTGACCTGGAATAGCCCTGCTAGATTCTCAGGTGAGAACAGCTTCTTTTTTGCAGCACTTGAACCCACATAAACTAATATAAATGATAAGGTGCTCTTTAATTGTAAAGGATAATTTTTCTCCAATATCACAATTCTAAGCCCAGCTCTCTGGCAGTTTAACATTTATTGTACATGTCAATTGAAGTCAACCTGTTTATTTTAATAACGTGTTGTTCACAGAAATGAAAATCTGTTTTACTACTCTGCAATTTCTCTTAAACTATAGTTTTTATCACTTTAGTTAAAAGCAAGGAAATCCAGGGGCTCCCAATCCAGCTACATGCACTTTAGCACCATCTGATGCAAGAAATAAAGTAGTCACACCCTGTGCAAAGAGGTGCTTTATGGAATAGGTCAATTACTATTTAAAGCCAAATAAACTGAGTTCCAGAGCATGTACAATATGATGTGATTTAAGAATATCAAGGAAGCCCAGACCAATTAGCCTGCCTGCCTTTTACAGAACATTGGTGGAGAAAGGAACTACGCTGAAATTTGTTAAATGTGCTGATTTTGGAATATAGAAAGTATAGTATGGGCTTCTGGCCTCCGCAGCTCTTATCCATCCCAAATGTCACTTTCACATTACTCTTCACAAAGCACCACCTTATTATGGGTGTTCCCAAAATCAAGAACTTACACCACATCTCTATTGTCCTTGAACCTGTCCTCTAGGATTCCCCACCATGACCCATCCCTACTTTTCCTCCACCATGTTTCCCACCATTCTCCCTCCGTCTCTTCCTCTTCTCCACCTTCACCAACCTCGTGGTATTCTTAACACCCTTGCCTGGAGTTCACTCATCTCTGCTTCTCCCTGTCTAAGTCTTGCTCAGGTCTACTCTACCTACACTAATATGGGAAGATTATGCTAAAAATTGCAGCCCACATCACTTTTTTTATTTCTGAAGTCTATGTCCTTTCATGTCAATACTACCAATGGTAGATGCTTCATTACTCTCTCTCTACTTGGTTTTATGCATTTCTCTTTCATTGTCTAGTGTGGACTTTAAATTCTACAAGGAGAAACTTTTCACACTAAGAGACACCACGGTTGACACCAAGGTATCAAGGGAGTGCAGTTCTAGTTCTGGACCTTCTACTGATTGAACTTGAGGAAGTTACTGAAGATCGCTGGTCCTCATTTCTACATTCTTAGAAATAAGTTTTAATAAGTTATCCAACTCTATCAGTGGAGTAAATGTGCTTTATATTGATGTAGTAACTAATTCCAAAAGGACTCCTTGAGCCTCTGATAAATGTTACACGTGACTCCTGCTACTGAGAATTCATTGCTGTTTATCTTCTTTCCTTTTCATAATCAACATGAAGCTTGTTTTGGAGAGTGCTAAGCTCCCCACAACTGATACCATTGAATCAGAAGCAAATGAGGAGTGTGGTCAAAAGTAGTGGACATGTTGCAGCAAGAATCCTGTAGCCAGCAGAGGCTGGAGCAGACTGTGCCCTTGCAGAGTTCCTGTGCTGTTCATACTTTCTCTGGAATCCTGAAGGTACAGTTGCAGGGATCATCTGTCAAACAGGAGGCAAACTATGGACCACTGCATGCCAGTCAGTTCTGGCTGCTATAGCCAAACACCATAGGCTGAGTGCCTAAAAAACAGACATTTATTTCTCATAGTTACAGAGGATGAAAGTCCAAGAAGAAGATACTGACATATTCAGTTCCTGATAAGAGCCCTCTCCCTGGCTTGAAGACAGTCACTGTCTTCTTGTATATTCACATGAGAGAGAGAGAGAAGGCATGGATCTCTCTTCCTCTTCATCTTAGGACTCAAATCCCATCAGGCAGGCCCACCCTGATGGCCTCACCTAAACCCAATCACTCAAAGGCCCCCACCTCCAAATATCATCACATTGTATTTCAACATGTGAATTTTGGAAGACACAAATATTCAGTCCATAGCATGTACTGATCAACTAATACAAATCAAAATTGTATTTCTATTAGTATATGACTATATTATAATCACATACATAACAATTAAATACAAATACAAATAAATAATAGTCATACAGACATAAGACATTTCACAACCAAGTTCTGATAAAATCTGGACTGGAGGATGTGACTAGTAGGGAGAAAGCCCCCCTCCACCTAGCAAGCATACTTTGAGGGAGATTGATAGAGTGGGTGCAGAGGACAAATGAGCCTGGAGAACAGAACCTGAGTGACCTTTCCCAATCAGAAGCATAAACAGGGCCGGGGTCCACCTCAGCTATGAAGTCAGGGGTAGGACAAGGAGACAGATAGAGACCTGCTTTGCCTTCCCATGGAGTAGTCTCATTCTACTCTCTAAACATGACCTAAAGAAGACATCTACAATAAAGTGAGTCATGCCTTTTTCCTGACGGGGAAGGGAGCATCACAAATGATCCTTGCGCTCTCCCCTGTCATTGCAGGAGGTAAGGAAATGATTCACTTCCAGTAATTCCCAACATCCTTCAAAACTACAATATTAAGCTTAATCTGCTAGAGTGTCTAGCACAGCAGAGAGCTAACATCAGACTATATTGTGCCACAATGCCAGGCCCATAATAAAATAGGCTACCATTTCCATCCATGGTTCACAGAACCCATCCTTAAAGAGTTGTAAATTAGGTCCCCATCTGCCCATTCCATCATGGTAACTTGTCCAGCACATGGTCTCACATGGCTGGGTTCTCTGTTCTTAACTCCAATGCAGTTCAGAGTCTCCCTCTATCTTTGCAATCCCAACACCCTGGGAAATGCTCCTGTCCAAGTCTCAGCCTTCTCAGCCAGAAATCTCACCCAACTCCCTGCCCTGTACCTCTGAGGACACCCCATGAAGCAAACCCAGGCATAGGAGAGGAGTTCAGTGAATGTGGGCTCATTTTAATATATCACTCTCCATCTTGGATAGTTAAGAGCTGAGTAATAAGCAAGTCTTCCTAATAATAACAGTAACATAAAAATTGAGCACTCACTATGATTGAAGTGTATGCAAATGAACTCACTGCATATATTCTTTGACCCTTGATGCAACCTCTATGCTACATACTTCTATCCTCAGCCCTCTTTTATAGTCAGAAACCAAGGTTAAGAGAAGCTGAGACTTTGGCCAAGGACCCACAGTAAATGACAGGTAATAGGGCCCAATTTGCCCTCTGTCTTTCCAATGTTAGACCCTAACCATGCACTCTTCATGGCTAATGAAGTCTCTGAGCCTTACCCTCAGGTCTTCCCCTTTCCTAAGGTGATGATGGGGCTTTCTAGTGTGGTT
Source organism: Sciurus vulgaris (assembly GCF_902686455.1). Taxonomy (NCBI): domain Eukaryota; kingdom Metazoa; phylum Chordata; class Mammalia; order Rodentia; family Sciuridae; genus Sciurus; species Sciurus vulgaris. Next base: position 136,818,254 of record NC_136469.1, read on the forward strand.
TACATCATACCCAGAGGATCATGAAACCCTCCTTTTCAAGTTCTGATACTGTTCTCTCAAATACTCATTTCTGTTTCCATCACTGGATTAGAGTGGCCAAGAAGTAGAAAGGCAATTTCAAGCTCCAGCAGTGGGGGACCACGAGCAAATTATGCAACACTGAAGATTTTCACCTTTTCACCTGCAAAATGGGCATAACTCACAGCTTTGTCTTCTCCATCCAATTACCTAAAATCATGTGAAGATTCAGCAAGATGATGCATAAGAGAGCATTATGAAAACACAAAACAGCCAACCCAAAATAAGATGCACTCAGCGGTCGTCCTGCATCTGTTGAGCATCAGCATAACCCAGAGAGCTTGTGAAAACCCAGACTGCTGGAGCCCACCTTCAGGCTGTCTGGGATGGGTCTGGGAATTCACAGTTCTAATAGTTCCCGGGTGCTGCAGCTGCTGGTTCCAGGGCATGTTTGAGAGCTACCACCCTATGTTAATCCCTTCCCTGAACAGAGTGTTTCATGTGTACTACCAGAGTCAACTCCTTCTGTGAAAGAGGGTGACAGTGTAGGTTGGATTTTGATTCCTAACATCTCAAACACACAATGGTAAACTGTTCTTCTCAGGGAAGTTATTATACCCCGCCAGGCTCTTGATGGGTTAGTGGAGGTGCCAGGCTGAGGAGCCCTGGTGAGAGTGAGCACCAGCATGGATGAGAGGCACAGGTAAAATCACAGCAGCCCCCAAACAGAAAGGGAGCCTGAGTCACAGCAGCCAGATCTGAGAAACAACATTATGACGGACAGAATCGCAAGGCCGGGGACAGCCAGCTCAGTGACAGGCCCTCTAGTCCGCAGGAACAAAAGCACGCCATGTGCTCTGAGAAACCTCCAGGGAATGTGCCAGCCCGGGTCTGCTGACAGGCGAGCGGCGTGTTTCTCTTCTGCAGTGAGGGAGCCATTCTCATGGATGCCTCTCAGAATGTGGCTGTGGCTGATAACAGCATCATTTCCCCTGGACCACGTCCTCTCCATCTCTAGTTCTCATTCACCGTCCTGTCTCCTTAAAGAAGAAAGAGGAAGACAATGAAAACGAATCGCAGTCTTTCACAACGTTCCTCAGCCATCTCCTGTCCGTGGGTCTAGAACACCAAGTCGAGGTCCAGGCACAACCTCCCTCTTGCCCTTCTCACCTGCCTGCTGTGGGATGCCCTGGTTCCTGATGATGAGGGCACTTGGCAGCCTGTGCACCTGCTGTGGGCCCTGAGCTGCCACCATCCTGTGGATTAAGCCCTCTCTCCTCTGTGTTCAGGGAAGACTGTGGGGCTGTGACTAGATGCCTGTAGGACGCTCAGCTGCAGGGGCTGTCCCCAGAATCTCCATGGGAAATGGGGCAAGTGCAGAGCCAGCCACCCTTGCTGCTCCTCCTTGATAGTCTGCCTCCAGAGCTCTCCGGGGTATTCTTCCGCCCCCTTGCCTGGTCGCAGAACAGTCTGGGCTCCTCAGATATGCAAGTGAATCATTTTCCATCCATCAGAGATGAGACTTAAATAAATAAAAAGGTACTTCGTGGGGCGGCTGGGCCTAATGATAAGCAATTATAGGAAGCCAAATGAAGGCAGAGCTTTGTGCGGGGCCTGTGAAATTGGTTAAGCAAAAAGAATAATGGCCCGTTTCGGTGATTCATCCCTTTGCTCATTTCAGAGGGAGCATTATCTCAGTTAAGTGATGCAATTAATATGAAAATGAGGGAATCATTGTTTAAGGAGATGAGGGGAGAGTGGGGAGGGGGCCTGGATGCCACAGTGGGGAAGAATAAGGGCCAGCAAGATGGATATTTGCATAGGTCAGTAGCAAAGTGATGCCTTCAGCATGCATTCAAAGCTGAGCTTGCATTGTGATACGTCGCCATTAAACTCTCATTACAGTGACCTGTGTCCAACACAATTCAATTTTTTCAGAATCTTAATGATAAAAAGTTAATTACTCTAAGGTGAAAACCTTTTGTACTGGGCCCTAAAATAAAACACAGAAAGGGCACTGTGAGTCCCTTTAGGACACTGCAGGTAGAGCCAGGGAGGCTTAATTTACTGTTTTATTAACCATAACATGATTTGCAGGTTGATTTTTTTGTAAGCTTTGCAGATCTTTTGTAACAAAGTCAAGAGTGATAAATAGGGTACTTGTCTCATCCTCTTCACTTTTTTTTTCCTTCCTAGGTTCTCTGTTGGTATTTTTCCACTCAGTAACTTCCAGAAAATATTCCAAGGACTGGTTGACATCCTTGGATGTAGAGTAGGAGGAGAACAGGGAACTTGAGTGCAGCATGTGACAAGGAGAGCTGAAAATCTGGAGCTGTCTAGCTGTCTAGCTGGTGGCAAGGATGCCATCATCTCTTGGTGTCTGTGTGCCCAAGACATTTCATTCCCACAAGACTCCAAGCAGAGGGGGAAAGGGGCAGAGTCTGGTTTCACATCCAGCTTCTGCTGTTTCTCTGCTCTGTGTCCTTGAGCCAATGACCTGACTCTCCAGAGTGTCAGCATCCTCTGGGTGTGGGAAGGATGATGTCAGCTTCCCTACAGGAACTGAGGTAAGACTTGATATCAAGTATATCCAGGGTTTCACATCAGGTTGGGGGAAGAAGAGCATCATTATGGTCTTCATTGATACCACGGCGTCGGAACCTACCTCTCACCTACAAGAGGGACACAGTCAGCATCAGTTCCTATCCCATGCTGAGTTTCCATGTCTTCCTTTTAAGAACCAAAGGGTAAATTACAATTTTCAGATCCTGACAAGAATGATCCTGCTGACTCCCTTCAACACTGGAAATGCTCAAACTAAAGGAAGGGAAGTTGATGGATTTCTCAAACTTGCATAATAACAGTGAGGATCCAAGGAGCAAGAGAAGGCGACTAGGTCCCTGGAGGTGAGATAGAGGGGTAGAGGAGACAGCAACCCAGAGGAGATGTCCAAGGTAAACCACTGCAAACCAACAGGCATGAAGACAACGTCAGAGTGGCACCTCGGATGTTTCAGTCAGCTGAAAAGTCCCCTGTGAGACTTCTTTCTCATTTGGACTCTAAATGTCAACTAAATAGTGTCCCCACTTCTAGTCTTCTGCAAGAGGAAGTACTTTAGAGAAGTAGAAGTGATTGTACTAAAACTGAAGTCAATAAAAGGAGCTGTGGCTCTTGGTGCTCATTTTGTGTTCTTTATGGTGCAGACAATTTTCACAATCATCCATACTAAGTCCACAAAAGCAAAGTAAGTATGTATATTTATATATATTTCTTCAGTAGTAGAAAATCCTAATTTACAATTGTGGTGTCTTGATGAATACACAAAACTCCCACAGATACCCACCCTGACACACCTCTGTATCCATCTCACAGGCAGAACATTTAGTGACACAACATGCCCACAAGTCCTACTCTAAATACCTGCAGCAGAAGTTTCCCACAGTGGGTTTCACTGTGAAAACCAAGAAAAATGCAAAGATTTGACAGCACCTGACCAAAAAGAGAGGGCAGGCATAGGCAACCAGAGCTGTATAAAAGATTCCTTATGTAGGAGGAAGGTGTGTTCATCAAATGAGCAGTTAGGGAGTGCACTTTGAGGATCTAAAGGAGATATAAAATCTGACAGTGAAAAACAAATTATTAAAAAAAAATAGGGTATCAGAGAAGAGAGAAAAGTCAAAACAGGAGGAGGTCTGAAATGAGAACATCCGCCGACACCTGTCTAGGACACAAAACATCCCTGAATCCATTCGTGAGCCTCAGGAACTTGGGACTAAGACAAGTGTTCCATAATAGTAACCTTGTCTTATGAAGGAATTTATCCCATCTTCAACCATCTTGACTCATTTTTGGATCAAGAATTCTTAAAGATCTACAGCATTCCATGCTGGAGGGTCCCAAGCATGGTTTAGCATGCAGATCCCCTGGAGAATCTGTTAAGGTATATTGTACCTGGACGAGAGGCTCTGGAGCTAAACCTGGTAATCAGTATTTTCAGCACGTGGTCCACAGAATTCTTATGACAGCCAGACAGGACACAAGTAATATGGGGAAGACTGTTCTTTGGAGCCCAGAATGGTCAATTTCTCTAAAAGTCCAACACGTCATATGCATCCTTGCTTATTAACTTTCCTGAAACACTTTCTACAGACAATAAATGTTTCCTGAGTATACACAGTGAATGTACGTAAAGAATGAAGTAGCATCCCTGACATCTCTCAAAGTACTAGAAATGCAGTGTGGTTCAGGCCTGGGCACTATCCATAAGACAGCTCTCTGAAGATGCACAGCCATAGAGAGAAGGACTGTAGAGTTGGACTTCCATCTTCCATGATTGAGAAAGACTTCATGCAAGAAATGGAGTTTGAACTAGGCCTTAAAGAATGAGCTGGGTTCAAATTCGAGGAGGAAGAAGAAGAAGTGCCCCATACTGAAGAAGTACCATAAGGAAGTTGGTGGAGCACGAGAAGGCAGAGGCACATGTGGCAATGAGGGACCAGGGTCACTGGCCTGTCGCGGGCACACTCTCTGGGACAGGTTGGGGTGGGCCTCGCAACTCTCTCACAAGAATGTCAAGCTACTGCTGGCAGGCTTTGTGGTGACAGTACAGATGTTTAAGGACGAGAGTGGTCCTGAATCAAACTCTGTCAAGGGAATACGAGTCTTCTACAGAATAAACCCAAAAATCCAAGAGGCCGAAGACCAGAGAGGGGCAGCCCTGGGTTGACTGTTCACGTTCCCAAAGAGATAACGTGACCTGAACAAGGACAGCTGCTCCCTTGGTGAGCAGGAGGGGCTGTGACAACGGTCATCTCATGTTGGTCACTTACTAGATGCTCTCTCCCTTGGACAAAAGCAGTCCATCCCTCTGGGCTTCAATGTCCACCTCTGCAAATGAGATGAATTTACCTGTTGAGTCTCCTTCCCAGGATTATTATAGCATCACAGAAATCCTGCAAAGGGTTTCATAAATGTAAGGAAATATTGACATTAGAGATGATACAAGATGTCTGTCAAAGGAAGGCAAGGCCACAAGAGACAATCGAGAGACCAGCATCACAGCAGGACTGAAGGCCGCCCCCGCCCTTTCACAAGCCTCCCTCACCTCTCAGTTGATCGAAGCTCTTATTAAGTCTCTAAACACACAATCCAGACAACCCTAAATCAACTGCCCTGTCTTTTTCTTAGTCATTTTGAACTTTAAGCTCATCTTTTAAAACACTAATGCATCTTAGCTCACAGATTCTCCCAGTAGGCACACATTCCAGCAGCTATGTTTATTTAGAAAGTAACAGAAAAATCCACATCTTACCTGAAGCTTAATATCTGTAGGCAAATGAGTGAATGGTACAGATTTCCTTATTAAGCAAATGAACCATCTTCCCTGACAGGAGAAAAGAAGCCAGTACAAAATGTAGAGCCTTGGGGAAAAGGCTTGGGCTGTTATGCTGAATGTCTGTTTCATTCTTTCTTGTCAGGCAAAGGTGCCTGTGGGAGGGGACACTACTCAGCATTTCAGTGATATATCGGCCTTCAGCATGAGACCTTGAGGGGCTTCAGCAGGAATTTTCATAGAGTTCTCCACTTGCCTTCTATGCATCTTTTCTCCCTCATCTGTCCTGCCAATCCCCTCTCCCAAGGCCCAATCATTTGCAACTGAATACCATACAGAAACCTCAGGTTCTGAACACCCCCAACCAGAATATTTGACTCCAAAATCTGCTCTTCCTCTGTTTGATTTTTGAAAATCCTGTCAATAACCCACTCCCCCAGATCAGAGTCCACGTCTGTCTAAGCCTCACTCTCACTCCCAAAGTCCACCTGGTACTAGGTCCTGAGGCTGATCTCCCAGGCCACATGGATGACAGGAGAAGGGCTCAGTCAGGACCCTTGGGTCCACACCCCATTGCTCTTTCCTGTCACACCATAGAATCCCTTGACTACCTCAGGGTGCAGACAAATGTCAAGAAGGAAGAGAGAGGGCTCTGGCCAGCCCTGAATCAGGATGTGATACTAAAATCAGGAATGCAAAGTAGCTAAGCAGTGGCCTACTGATTTATAGAGAGACCAGAAAACCAGGATATTAATTAGGATCATTATATTCCTTAATAATGAGATTCAATTGACTTATAACCAGTTATAAGCTCACTGTCTTTTGTTCTGCATTGCTAATTGTACTTACTCATTTTTACAGTTGCTAAATTATAAGATAAGCTATGGTTGTAAAAGAAAAGGAAGGATTTATGCGTGTTCTATGTGAAGCTGTGCAACAGCAAGTGAAATCTAAAGTGTTAAAAGCATTCATGAGAAAGCCAATGTTATTCTCCCTCACTCACAGTCCTTAGTTCCCTAGATAAAAATCCTTGACAAAGGAGAAAGTCAGGACAGACATTTCATTCCATGCTGTCAGCTGCACACAGGTGTCAATGTGCCACTCAGGAGTTCTAAAGCAGTTTGTGAGTTGACAACTGGTCCAGAATTTGTTTCACAACCACCTTCCAGGGATCCCAGGCAGTCTTAACTACCCAACTCCTAACACAAGAGACCTGTCTCCAAAGACGGAAGTCATGACCATTGTTTTTATCATCATCACCATCATTATCATTTTTATCCAACACTTTGCTGAGAAACGTCATATCCAACATGTCCCGAGAAAGCTTCTTACAACCTGATGGCTCCATTTCTGGTTTGTGACATGTGAGAAAGAGAAGAATAATTCTTGCCTCCATAACACAGGGTCTCAGCTACAAAGAGTGCTCAGTTCATAGGAGCTGCTGGGGTTCTAAGCAGAGTAGTATGTCCAGCGAGACGTCTCCCTGATAGAGTGATCTCCACTACAGGCCCATTTCTGCCTTCCAGGTGAGCCTCCTCTACTTGGCTCAGGCAAGAAGAAAGAATCAACTGAGCATTCACTCCTCAGAATGCTCCCAAGTATTTACAAGGAGGCTGTCTTTTTACAGCCCCAGATAGACTACCTCTCCAGGAATCAGTGCTATGTGCATTTGTACCCATGTAGTAAAGTTGGGGAAAGTTTACTGTCACAGATATTATAAGAATCTCCCTTGTGAAGGACCCCACCTTTTTGCTTTATAAGAAGATAACAGTCAGCTGGGTGTGGTGGCACATGTCTGTAATCCCAGTGGCTCAGAAGGCTAAGGCAGGAGGATCACAAGCTCAAAGCCAGCCTCAGCGATGGCAAGGGGCTAAGCAACTCAATGAGACCCTGTGTCAAAGTAAAATACAAAATAAGGTTGGGAATGTGGCTCCATGGTGAAGTGCCCCTGAATTCAATCCCAAAAGGAAAAAAAAAAAAAAAAGAAGAAGAAGATAACTCTCTAACGGTCTACTTAGGAGGATCACAAGTTCAAAGTCAGTCTAGGCAACTTAGCAAGACCCTGTCTCAAAATAAAATAAAATACAACAGTGACACAGCTACATCAATGTTTATAGAAGTTCAATTCACAATAGGCAAACTATGGAACCAACCAACCTGGATGCCCTTCAACAAATGAATGGATAAAGTAAACGTGGTATATATATATATATATATATATATATATATATATATATATAGTATATATGTATGTACAAAGTATGTATGTATGTATATATATATATATATGCATACAGTGGAATATTATTCTACTTAAAGAAGAATGAAACTATGGCATTTGCAGGTAAGTGGATGGAACTGGAGAATATCACTCCAAGTGCAATAAGTCTATTCCAAAGAACCAAAGGCCAAATGTTTTCTCTGATATGCAGATGTTAATTCACAATAAGGGAGAGAGAATAAAGTTACTTTGGATTAGGTAAAGGGGAGTGAAGATAGGGGAGTGTATCCAGGTAGGAAGTATAGTAGAATGAATTGGACATTATTACCCTGCGTACATATATGATTACACAACCAGTGTGATTCTATATCATGTACAACCAGAAGAATGAGAAGCTATACTCCATTTATGAATGATGTGTCAAATGCATTCAACTGTCATGTATAACTAACTAGAACAAGAAAACCTCAAAAAATTCATGTTATTCTCATGTATAACTAATCAGAACAAATATTTTAAAAAAAGAACTGGGGCGGTAACTTCGTGGTGAAGTGCTTGCTGATCATGGGAAGACCCTGGGTTCAAGCTCCAGTGCCAGAAAGGGAGAAGAAGGCATTGGAGAGGAGGAAGGGAGAAGGAGGAAAGAGGAGAAAGGCAGTCAGGTACTTCAGCTAAAGGGTAAGGCCTCAGGGAACATGCACCACTATATAGGTGCTTTCTGTGCAACTTCCTAAAGAGTCGAAAGGAGGGGCAGTGTGGGATGGAGCTAGGAGAGAGAGAGGGAGAGAGAGAGAGGGAAAGGAAAGTCTGATTTTTCTGAGTGGACTTGGTTTTGTTGGACTCCTACTTGTTCATGGCTCTGTAGATCTAGGGACACAATCTGGAAAGGAAGAACTTGCTCTACTTAACAAAGAGATAAAGAAATTGAAGGTCTCTCAAAGGAAACCCAGGAAAAGAAGGACCGAGGTTTTCTCCTGCATGGACACGAGAGAAAGGGAGTCCACAGGAAATGGGCACTTGGTCGATGTGACTTTTCTAGTATTTACATATAAACTGTAAAACCATTGCTTCTGTCTGCCTGTGGCTTTCTGCAGGGTGAAAAACGTGGACCGAAGGGGCTAAGGTGAAACCTGCAAAATATATATGGAGGTTACATTAAAACGAGTTCCGGAGGTCTTTCCACAGCTGACGCTATGAGCAACTGGCTCACCAACACCGGTGGCCCCGCCATTCTGTGCACGGCCTTTTCACATTTTAACATCTCTGCAGTCGGGATTCTTCTTACAACTGATGGTGTGTTCGCGTGAGGTGGAAAGGCTCTACCCTTTTTCCTTTCTGTGTAGAGGCGAGTAGAAGACGGGCCTGTCTTAGGATCAGTGGCACCTCAGACTCCGTGAAGATGGCAGTTGCTTTGATAAATGGCAGTGACTTCACTCTCACACCATATCGCACCCACACTGGCAGCGTCACGGTCCTTGGGGTTCAAGTGTTGGATTCCAGGCCAGCAGAGACAAACCCTGTCCCTCTCTCAGCTGCTGCCTCTCAGAGCTCCGAGATTTCGCGCCCAGCCTCCGGCAAGTGACAGCACCGACGGGTTTACCTCTGCCTAACGCTTGTGCCCCCGGCTGCTCAGCCTGCAAATGGTGTGCTTTGACTCACTCACTGGGTCACAAATACGACTTTTTTCACTCTCTTATCATCTCAAGAAAGGTAATTTCAAACACTGCACCTCCAGAAACAAGTGCTTTTAAGTCCTGTGGTATTAATTTTTATCTCTGCGAGATTTGTTGTCCATTCTTACCATTTGCTTCCCAAGCATGAGAAAAAGGGAAATGACATACTTTTTTTTCATATTTTTCTTCTAAAGGAGATCCTTGATCTTTCTAATTCCATTTTAGCTTAGTTGCAGTCTCTGGGGACAAAAAGTCCAATACAAAGTTTTTAATAGGATAATAGGCATGGCACAATGAGACCTTTCCTCAATGATGCTACAGACCATGGGTAGAATCTCCCAAACACACACACACACACACACACACACACACACACACACACGCACACACACACACACAATGCTTGACATATTTGGATTTTTCTTTAAGATCACAATTTGTTACCTAGGTAGATGTGGAAAAAAATTGTATGTGTGACTGAGGGAACAGTTGGCGTGATAGTCAGTTCTTGATTGCTATAAACAAATACCTGACAAGAACAACTTAGAGAAAGGAAAGTTTACTTGGGCTTCTGGTTTCAGAGGTCTCAGTCCACAGCCAGTCGGCTCCATGGCTTTGGGCCTAAGGTGAGCCAGAACATCATGGCGGAAGGGTTGGCAGGGGAAAGCCAACCAGCTCCTGACAGTTGGGAAGAAGAAAGAGAAGAGATGACCCAGGGAGAAAATATAATCCCCAAGGGCACTCGGTCTGTGATGTTCTTCTTCCAACCACGTGCTACCTACCTAGAATTACCACCCACTAATCCATTCGGATTGTTAATACATTAAATAGATTCATCTGCTGGTTGTGTTACAACTCTCATCATCTCGTCATTTCACCTCTGAACATTTCTGCTTTAACATATGAGCTTTTGGTGGGACACCTCGTGTCCAGACCGTAACAGCTGGCATCTGTAATACATGAGCGTTAACCAAAGTCCTTCATACCAAGACTTAAAAAGACCGGGCAAACAGATACAGGAGGTGTTTTCCATGGACCTTGCTGTTTGAGTGACTAAAACAAGACTGACACCAGCTGGCCTCACGGATCACTCACCACGTGCCAGGCACTCAGAACCAAGCTCACCGACACAGATGACAATTCCTCAAGGGAGGCTCTGCTGTCCAAAGGGTTATGTGATGCACCCAAAGTCATGAGAGCAACATACACTAGGTCCCCAAACAAACCCAGGACTGCCCCCCACCAAAGCCCTTACTCTCCCCTGCGCCCCATTGCCTCTCGATTTCAGGCTGCTTCTGCGCGTCCCCACCCTCGGCAAAGCTCCCCAGCTCCCTCCTGCCAGCGCTGCTTCTGAGAATGAGCACTGCAGCACACCACCGTCTTCGGGTGGTGAGGAGCCTGCTCTCTTGCATCTGACCTTGTGTTCTCCATTCAGTGCTGACAGGTAGCCGCAGTCCTCCCTTTCTGAAAATGTCACAGAGCCATCCTCGCGGAGAAAAGGCGATGCTGACATTCTACTTTTCTTGTGACTCCCTGGAGAATGCTTAATCCCCTTGACCTTGTAGCTATTTAAAAGAAGCCAATCCCCAGCCTTGTCAGTCAGTGACAGCCAGCATTTCTTCTAACAGACCAGAGAGTGGGCCCGGTTTGCAATGGGGAAGGATAACATCTGGCTGGCGTTTAAAAAGTAAATGGGATTTCTCGGTGATTATTATTCATCAACAGTACCTGAAGGCTCGTCTTCCCTGTGTTGTGTATAGTCAAAGCAACTGCCACACATGGATATTCAACAGGAGCTGAAAAGATGCCACTTTGAGCCAAAGAATTGGAGGATGCTCCCTCTCAATTTGATTTTTCTGGCTCCAAAAATTGAATATTACAATATTATTAAGAATCATTAGGGCCGGAGTTGTGGCTCAGTGGTAGAGCGCTTGCCTGGCATGTGTGAGGCCCTGGGTTCCACCCTCAGCACAGCATATTAAAAAAATAAATTAAATTAAAGATCCATTGACAACTTAAGAATATTTTTAAAGAAGAATCATTAAAGCACAATATTTGGGACATTAATTCACAACTGTCACTCATGAAGCTAGTTTTTGTGTCCTAAAAACTGTCCACATGTAAAACTACTCCCATTGTACAGATGACAAAAGTTGAGACTAAGTTACAAACCCAGGACTAAGACTTCTCCATGAACAGTTTGTTACCTACCCATAATAAAGCTGAGAGGATTTAGAGACTTTTACAAGCATCAGACACTGACATCACAAGCAACACTAAATTTTTCTAGCAATTTGTTTTTATTGTATTTTATTAAAATAGCAATAGAAAATTCATTTGTCCTTCACTGTAGATGGTTCTAGAAGCATTGTTGGTTCTAGAAGATGGTTCTAGAAGAACATTCTCCTTCTGGAATGATGGTCAAATGGTAAGAATCAAACAGACTGGCATTATTCCAACTTGCACTTAATCATGAACTTGGAATCATTCTTCATCAAAGTGGCAGGACTTCCAGAGTGACCGGTGGGCCCAGGCATCTGCATTATGGAAAGCTCAGCAGAAGGGTCATGCTTTGTGAGGGTAATGGTTTCAGCCCATCATGTTCACTAATACCTGCACAGCAGAACAGTGCCTTGTACCCAGCAGGTGCTTAATAAACACTGTTAAGTACATGAACAAACGAACATCTTCTGGATAGTCAGACAAGCTTAAGAACTTTTAGCATTCTATAATTTTTTTGTTTTTTGGTTTTTTTTTAACCTAGGCCAGAAGTCTGAAGATTTCCATGTAGAGTACAGTCCTGGTGACCAGGGCTGAGGCCAGTAGGGTGGAAAGCAGGAATGTGGAAATGTCTGTCAAACGATACATAATTACATTTAGATAGAAGGAACGGATTTCAAGAGATGCTGTACAGTCAGGTAAGTATAACTAATGATAAGACATTGAATTCTTGAATGATATAAAGAGTGGATACTATGAAAGTGTTCTTTATATATTCTGGATACAAGTATGTTATCAAACTTATGATTGCATATATTTTCTTCCTGTCTTTGGGGTTTTTTTTCACCTGATAATATCCTTAGAAACACAAGAGCTTTAATTTTGATGAAGTCCAACTAATCAATCTTCTCTTTTATCATTTAAATTTTTTGTGTCAAAAGTAAGCAATCATTGCCTAATCCAAGATTATGCAGATATACTTGTGATTCTTTCTAGAAGCTTAATAGTTTTAGCCCTTGTATTCATGTCTATGTGTTGACTTACTTTTTGTATATGGTGTGAGGTAAGGACCCACCTTCATTCTTTTGTATGTGGATATGCTATTTTCCCAGCACCATTTATTGAAAGGATAAATAACATTTTAAGGCAACAAAGACAGGATCAATAATAGTGCCCCACTGAGCCATAATGGAGTCTCAGGCAAAATAAAAAATCAGTAATACTCTGTTCTGTAAATATAAACTCTTTCTAATTTGGTTTTGAAGTCTTTCTCTGGAGAATGGCTATAAATTCTAGCCCTGCACTGGCAGCTTCAGGGCGGGTGTCTATAGATATTTATGTAGTGTGCCTTTCAAAGGATATATCTTTATCCTGGTTGACGGTCTCAGGTAAAAGCATCCAACTCAGGACCAGTTACCATCATACAGGAAGCTTGTTTATATGGAGGATGACCTTGTAGCTCTTCTCTGACCTGTGTCCAATTTATTCTTATTAATTATTCCACTTTTTAGGAGAGTCTTAACCATGAAAATAGTTAGGTTCTTCTCTGTTGGTCGGGTGAGACACAGAGAAGACAGCACAACCAAACACAGGAAATAACAGAAGTATTTTATTACCCACAGATCCCAGAGAGAAGAGGGCGGCACATCTCACAGGACCAAAGGGAAGGGGGATACCATCTAGAACTTGTGCACTCCACCAAAACAAGTGGGCCAAGTTCTGTGGGCCAAGTTCTTTACCGGGTTCCAGAGATCTTCTCAAGCAGGTTCTCTGCAGGGAGTTCTAACTGGTAGGTTTGAGTGAGTACACACAAGTCCATGGGGTCAAACTATGGTACATCTGGGGTGTCATGAGTTTGTGGGGGTCAGTGGGACCAGTCAAGTAGGTTGCAGCTAGCTGCCCCATACGGAGATGGTCAGCAGGAGGCAGTCATATCTGGAACTGGTAAGAGATATAAAACTGGAAAGTCTGTCAGGTTACTGACCCTGCTTCTGACAGGAGCAAGTTAAACCAATATTCAAAATGGATGCTGAAGAAACATAAAATTATAAGAATTCAAAACTTACGGATTCATCATTACTTCAAGTTTTTTTTTACCATAGATTTTCATTCATTTTAATTATTTACAATATTACATGAAAACATTATCTATCGTGAGTGCTGGGTTTGGAGTCCTTTTAAATGTTGCATCTAAGGTAAGGCCTCCCTCAGCTCACCTTGGTTGGCCTTGCTAGCTCCTGAGGTTATACGAAACCTTCCACATCCTTACCCCATCTGCCCCTTCGGCCTCTGTTTTAACCCAGCACACCTCCACCCCGATTGCCAATAGCACCGAGCTCCCTGCACACACATACTGTCAGGTGTCAGTCATTTCACTTGACTTGGAATATATTCTTCCTTGTCCAGTTCTGTCCGATCCACCTGAATATTCCCAGATCCTATCTCAGCAGCCAGAACATGGCAGATGAGCAAATAGATGTTTGTGAAACAGGTTGTCTAGACAGGTGCACGGCAGGGAGGAGGCAGTTCCATCTGCCCCCATAAACAGGCTTCCTCACAGAGCCTTGCTGGCAGGAGGACCCTGGCTAAGCAGCTGGCACAGGACATCTCACTGCCGAGAAGTGACACATCCCAAAGAGCAGAGTCCATGGCAGAGGCATATCAGAGCTCCTGGCCGCAAGCAGACTCCCAAGGCCTCAGCAGAGGGTCAGGCCTGGTTCAGGAGGAAACTTCTGAAACCTGGTGCCTGAAGCTGGTCCTAGAGGTCTAGGGTAAGCAGGGGAGCAGCTGCTTCCAGCGGGTGCCACAGTGGCCGAGGGTGAGGGCACATCCCTCTGGGCTCCTCCACTCATCCATTTATCACCAGCCATCCCACAGGCATTCATGGAACACCTTTGGGCAGCAGTCTGGATCCTGGGAGACAGGAATGAGAGCTCAGATCCTTGCCCTGGAGAAATGTACGGTGGATGAGCCGCTTTCCATCTACCATGTGCAAGGTGTTCGAGGGTCGGGCATCAAGTTCCAGCCCTCAGGGGCCACGCTACATTCCTCCATTTGCCTTTGTGAATCCACCCTCCACCTTGGTGCCCCCTGCTGTAGCCTGGGAAGCTGATCTGCTTGGACACCTTGTCTTCCTTGCGCGCTGACCTCCTCCTGTGTTCGGTCCTTGTGGGTGGGAAGAGGGAGGGAGTGCATGATCCCCATGGCTGCAGGTCTCCTTGGTCTGGAGCTACATTTGGCCCACACTGCCCCACTCTTTCCAGTCCTCTCCCCTGACTCACTCCTCCCTTGGGCCTGTAATGACAATCAGATGTCATAGTCCTCTGGCACAGAATAGTCTTCATGGTTTCCCTAAACCCTGCTACTAGTTTTGCAAGGAGTCTTTTATTAAATTCTTCTCAAATTATCAGAATGTGAGCGTGCCATCTGTTTCTCACTGGGACCTTGACTGATACAGTGATGTCCTAGGAGACGTGTGACGAGGACACTGATACACAGAGGATGAAAAGAGGAATCCCTTTGGAAGAGTGAGTGAACACACACAGCCGCACGCTGGGAAAGACTCGGGAAGGAGTCAAAGCCAAGCGCCCTGGGGTTGTGTGCACCTGTATCCAAGAATGCAGGGACTGGTCGGAGCTTTCTAGAATCCACCTCTGAGGGAGAGCAAATGCAAGGAAAAGCTTCCTTTCCACCAGAGACATGCCGCGGGCAGAGTTTTCTTGGTGTGGATGGCAATGACATCTTAATGACTTAACCTTTTGAGGTCAGCCCCCTTCTAGTGCCACCCTAGGACCTAAAGTGAAGGAGCATGTGGATTGAGCACCTCCCATGTCAGAGGAAAAGGGAGATCAGAGTGGTTCTGAGGGTCATAGTAAGAAAACAACCTATAAAAGGAAGAAACAGCTCTGCCAAGTCACCAGAGAAACACAAAAGGGTTTCCAGGCTGACAAGAGTCACCTGAAACCTGATAGCCAGGGGTGATCCAGAGGCTGCCAGTGTGGGATGTCCCAGGGCAGAGCGCCTGCCTTAGACAGTGACATCAGACTCTCCTAACACAGCAGCCTCGAGCACCCCGGTCATGCCACTTTCTAACTCTGTGTCCCCCAAAATCCTCAGGAGTATTATTATTCTTAGGTTGTATTTCTGCAAAGAAAAAAATGTGTGACTATATTGTAGATCAGGTGTAGAGCACCTCACGAGTTTATTTCATGCTGGAAATCTAGACTTTGGGAATCGGTGGTTGTTCTTCGTTAGTCTTCTATAAGCACCGTTAACATGAGTCACCCCTACCACGTACAGCAGACTCAAACCCACGAACCAAGGCCAATCCTCTGACCTGGGAGAAAGTCATGAATGTCTGTCTGCCTGGAGGCTCTTGGCAGCCCCTGGACACACGGAGACACACAGGAACCTGGTGGGCCCTGTTAGGCACTAGAATCCTTTAAAATTCATGGTACCAGCTCTCCTTTATCCCTTTCTTTAGCAACGGATTGCTTGACCATATGTCAAGACTTTACCTTCATCCATTTTCTTTTTCATTTTTATTCTTTATGTTTAATTGAAAAAAGACAAAGTATCTGTGGATCATGTACAACATGTTGTTTTGCAATGAGCATACTCTGCAGATGGTTAAACTGAGCTAATTAGTATATGCAGCTCCTCACGTGTTCATCATTTTTGTGATGAGAAGCTTTGACCCATTTTCAGTCTGGTAGACGGACACCAGTTCATTGTTCTTCTTGACTGATTCTGTCAATCACTGTATGCACTGCCTCTGTCAGACTAGGGCAATGCACAGATCTGATAAGCAGATGTGACCCAAGTGACTGATACAGTGCTAAATAGGCGGAGGAGTCCTTGAGTTCTATCTTTGAAACTCTCCGTTTAAAACTGTCCTTTCCTCTTGGAAGGGTGTCGCCTAGAACTGTGAGCTCCGTGACAGATGCCATCTAGCCCGTGCACAGCGGAGCATGGCCCTGACTTCAGCCACCCAAACTCTCCTGTCAGCGTGGGCTGAGGTCGACCATCTTCCTCACGCGCGATGGCACACATTACTGCCAGTTAAACTTGGCCATCATAGTTCATCCTGCAGGGATGCAGCCCCCTTCAGTCCACTTGGGTGGTTTCCTTCTGGACCCCAGAGCAGCATGGTTGGCCCCCTGCAGTTCTGCGTTGCGCTCAGACAACGGTAGCTCCTGGGTATTGAGCTCCATGAGCATCCCAGGACAACAGTGGGCCAGACATAACCTCTCAGGCCTCACTTTTGCCCAACTCCCCGGACTACTCCGTCTCCACTTGTCTCTGCATCGTGGAACCAGCAACATGAACTGCCAGGGTGCCCCATGTCTCCGAGACTACACATAAGCTGCCACTTCTTCCACAGAGGGAAGGTCTCAGACCTACATGAAGGCACACATCCCAGGCCCCAGTCCATTCCACACGTGCTCACATCCAGGCTACAGAAGGCAAAAGGACACAGGAAGCCTTCGAGCCACGGGCCAGGAGGCCAAGGTCAGCCTTGCCTTCACCCTCAGGAAGCTGGCACTGGTGGTAAGAGCAGGTAACTGGCTCAGCAGTCCGTGGACATACCATGACTGTTCCTGCCTCTCGACCTGTGCAGAGGTAGATGATGCTTCCTCCTCTTAGGAACAGAGCTCAATTTTTAGCAGAGCACATGCGACCACCTGAAATGGCATTTCCAGCTCCTGTACAGCTGGAAGGGGTAATGAGACAAAGTTCTGGCCAATGACAGGCAAATGATGATGTGTGAGTAGTTTTCAGGGAGTGGTCTTAAAGGGGAAGGATCTTTGTCATCACCCACTTCTGTCTTCCATCTGCCCGGAATATAAATGTAATGACTGACTTTTCAGTAGCCATCTTGGGTGCATGCAGTAAATCTGAGTTTAGAAACTAGCTCTGATGACTGTGGAGAATAAACTTCTCATTTAAGGCATGTATCAGGAGTTGCTTTCTGCTATATTCTGTGATCTTATCCCTCGCTGCTTAACTTTGGGAAAGGCTCTTGTTCTTTGACCCTGTTTCTTCAACTACGAAATGAGACTGACACTGTGATACGAGAACTGGCCCTCTCTCTTCAGCCAGCAAGCTTTTACCGAATGCTTGTCCCATGCTGAACATGGACAAGGCATCAAGAATATGAAGGCAAGGGATTAAAAGAATCCCATCTGCAGGTGTTGTTTTAAGATCACTCTCATTGATCACTCATCATTTCTTTCCTTCTCAACCCATATTTACAAGCACCCACAGAGATGGCAGCCCTGCTGAGGTTAGGGTTGCGCTATTTAGCAAATTAAAAAATACCACAAATGCCTTGTGCAATTCAAATTTGGCCAAGTGTCCTATATGTTATCTAACAACCCGAACTGGCACTACCATGGCAAATAAACCAGCCTGTCCCTCAAGGAGACCTTCCCAGAGGAAGTGATGCAAAGAGACCAGCTCAACATCATACCTGAGCTTAAGGATGAGTGGCATGAAGAAATCAAGCAGCTGTGGTATGACAGGGGGGTGAATTTTTAAGTTGTCAGAGAAGCCCCCTGAGGAGTTAACATTTCCCAGGTATCTGGAGGTGGCATGGAGCCAGCCTGGCCAGGGGAGGAGCAGACCAGCAAGAACAAAGGCCCTCAGGAGGAAACATGTTTGGAATATTCCAGAATTCTGAGGCCAGTTTGGTGAGAGCTGAGGTGGAGAGATGGGCCTGTGTGTTAGAGAAACCATGCATTTTATTCTTACAGCAACTGGCAGCCAGCAGAGGGCTGTTAGCAAGAGGGATGTGATCCAGTTTATATATTTTTATTTACTTTTAAAAGGACTTCCTGCTTGGTGTGGACAAAACAGGTCTGAAGGGAGGGAGGCAGCAGCAAAAGGGAGAAGGATGAGGAGGCTTTTTAATGGCAAAACTGAAGAGATAGGGGCTTCGAGCATGGGGCAGCAGAGAAGCTGGTGAGGCAGTCCCACTGAGTGTAGGCTCGGGGGGTGGGACAGGCAAGACAGGTAGTGTTTTAGTCAGCTTTTTTGCAGCTATGACTAAGAGATTTGGCCAGAACAATTTTAGAGGAGGAAAGGTTTATTTAGGGCTCTGGGTTTCAGAAGTCTCAGTCCGTAGGAGTCCAGCACCATTCCTTAGGGCTCCAGGTAAGGCTGAATATCATGGTAGAAGGGTGTGGCAGAGGGAAGCAGCTCATATCAGGACACGGAGAGAAAGTCCACTCATCAGTACAAATATGTAGCCAAAGCCAGGCCCCAACTCCCTCCTACTCCAGCCATGCCACTTCAGTTACCACTCAGTGAATCCCTACCAGGGGATTAATTCACTGATTGGGTCAAGACTCTTACAACCCAATCACCTCTCCTCTGAAACTTCTTGCACTGTCTCACACGTGAGCTTTTGAGGGACACCTCACATCCAAGCCATAACGAGTAGTAAGCAGGTTCTGTCTGTAGAGCAGATAGAATCAGATGTGACGTGTCAGGTTGAGCCCTGAGGTACCGAGTCCGGGTTCTCTCTCCTTGAGATGGAAACATTCCCCAAGTTGAGGTTCATGGGCATTGCTGTGTAGGATATTAGGGAGTCTATGCTGGTCAGGTCCTTTCCATAATATATTCAAGTGAAGATGTCAGTAACTCAAAGTGGCTTTTGTTATGCCTAATTTATAGAAGAAACTGAAGTCCAAAAGGTTAAAAGGAAGGACTTATATCCAAACCTGTGCAGACCCAGTTCTTTTCATTAGACCATGTTATTTTAACCCTCCCCACTGCAGAGAGAGGCAAGCATCAAATGAGATCACTGACTTTTATACTGTGATGATCACTATGGTGACATAGTGTCTGAGCATGGCCAGGGCAGGGAACCCACAGGTAGTAGGAGCAAGTAGAATTCACCCGGCATTGCCTGTGAGGGGGACCACTGCACGCCAAGGTCAGCTGACAAACTCTTTCTGAGCAGGTCCGCAGCATCACCTCCAAATCATTTACGCTGTCTTTGCTAAATAATTTACCTCCATGTAGATCAAATGGGTTCACAGGCTCCCCAAACATTGTGGGGCTGATGCATAATTTATAGACCACTGCTCAGCCCCCATGCAGGGAGAGGAACAGGGCTTGGACACCTGCCAAGGTGGAGGAAGGCACCAGCTGGAATGGAGAGAAATGAAGCTCCATTGAAGAGGCGTCTGAGAAGCCAAGAACCACTGAGCCCAAGGCTAAAAGCAAAGCAGGAAAATACAAGGGGCAGGCTGGCTCCACGCAGGAACTAAAGCCAGCAATGGAGGGAAGCTGAGGCAGCACGTGGTCGGACGTTGGAGGAAAATGGCATTGAGGTCACACTCTTCCAGCTTGGGAAAGCAGCATTGCCTCTGGCAAGAAATTGGTTTAGAAAATAGCCCAGCATTTTAAGACCGGCAGCACCAAAGTGGACCAGGAAAGATAAACAAGACACGTACTTCTCTGTGCCTGGAGGGCCCTCCTCCCCAACCCTGGAACTCTTGACAAACCCTTGCTCCTCTTACAAGAGTCCTCTCAAGGCCACTTACTCCAGGAAGCCTCCCCACTCCCTCAAGAAGATCAGGGTCCTTAAGGTAATGAGCTACACATTACACATTAGCTCTCATGACTTTGTAAATGCTAATCTCCTATACTGGAGTTTCAGCTCCTAGGTGAAAAGGACTCTGAAATCTATAGTCCCAGTACACAATTGAGTCCTTGCACCTAGACAACAAATGGAGGAAACGACCAAGACAAACACCATGGTTTACAAGGTCTTTTTCCCAGTGGTGCACGAATATTTAAGAAGGAACATTCCAAGCAGAAGAGAATGACAAAATGTACATAAAAGGAGAAAACACAACAGAAGACACTTAGCATCTTCAGAGACGAGTCCACCTCTGCTCTGCCTGGACCAGAACTCTCCCTTTCTGACCACGTGTCAGCTTCAGCCCTTTGAGTTTGGCAATTGGTGGCCACTACAATGAGCTACCTCTTAACTGGGTGACCAAGTTATTGAGTCAGACAGGTTTGCTGTGGTCTCTTTGTGAGTTTCCAGCCCTGCCACTTAGACACTGTGTAGCTTCAGCTTAGTGAGTTGATGCTCCTGAGCTTCAGCTCCTTATCTGTAAAACAGGCACAGCAGCAGGAATATGGGGTAAGAACACCTCCCTCAGGGCAATGTTGAGAACATTAAATGAGATAGTATCTATCAAGATCTTCCCATAGTTTTTGGCACTTAATAAGCATTAAACGAAAGTTGGTTAGTACTGTTTATTAATTATTTAACCCCAGATATTGGATATACCTGCTTTCTGCTTCCTCTCCAGCACATACATCTTCACCTTGCCCAGAACTGTAAATCCCATGGGCAGGGCCCACAACGCATTTGGCAAGTTGGTGATGATCACTTATTTCCTATCCCCGGATAGTTCTTAAGATCAGGAGTAAAGATTTGAGTAACCTTAACTATTTCCAGTTGTCAGTCTGCCCTTCTTTGAATGCAGCTCACCACAACGTGGACCACCTGAGACCCCAGCTCATATTTAGATTACTTGTGCTCGATCCTAAAGATATGGTAACAATTAAAATTTAAATAGCATTTACTTTATGCTTGGCACTTTCCTAAGTATTTTTTATGTAATGCTCAAAACAACCTGTGACATAACAGTATGTTTCCATTTTGCACATGAGAAATTAAGGCACAGAAAAAATTTTCAAGAGGTTTAAATAATAAAGCACAGTGAGGTCTCATTCTTATGAAGTTTGGGTTGGCCATACTATGATCAGGAGAGCTAGCTAACTGGGATTATTAAATAAGTTCATATGCTCAGGGAAAGAAAAACAAGTTCACCCTTGTCTGATCTTTCCTGGTTTTGGACATCAAAGAAGAAATGGACCCTGGAGTAGAAAATCAAGCCTGGTGGCCAGGAAGAAGTCATGCTCATTGGTCTCTGAGCTCATGCTCTTCAGTTAAGATTTTGATGCTTTAAACATACTTAACAGTGTAGGTGAAAACTGGCTCTTGCCTCAAATAAGTGTGTGGATAGAGTCCTGGACAAGGTGAAGAAAGCCCAAGCATACCGCCTCTTAGGTATCTCATCAACAAAATATCAAGTGTCACTCTCTAAGCTAATTCCCTTCTGATACCTGGGAGCCCTGTTGACCACTCTTTCCTCATCAGATGTACCATGAGGAACAAAGGCATGAACTTGGGTCCACCTTGGACACCTGTGTGAAGGTAACACCTGCAATATCTGAAGACGGCTTTGCTGGCAGTAGCAATAATCAGAGGCAAAAGGAAAGATACAGTTCAGGAATAAGAAGGAACCCCCGCTACCCACGGGGAGCTTCTCCACCTATTGCTGTCCAAGGTGGATGAAGATTCGATCCCACATGGAACGTAGCACATTTCTTCATGTGCCCAAAGGTGAGCGTCCCATGAAAGGATGAAAAAGAGGCCCTTTGTAGCCACACTTGGAGGCAGTGGTGGGTCAGGCAGCTGGGTTCCCTAGGGAAGAAAGGAAAATAAATTAAAGTCTTTCATCTGGAAAATAAATACCAAGTGGCAAGTGATCGTGGGTACCGCATGAGTGGGTAAAGGAGGTTTAATTCTTTAATTATTGCCTCTAGTTTCCCCATGGAGATAAAGAGCAAGTTGGTGGAGAGAGATAATCAAGGCATAAAATACCATGTCTCCTCCTCTGCTTCTTTTACTTGATGAAGAAATAAAAATATTTCCTCTTAAGCACCCAGTTCTGGTAAAATATATATATATATATATATATATATGTGTGTGTGTGTGTGTGTGTGTGTGTTCACGTATGTGTGTATGTGTGTTTGAGACAATATATGTTTTCATGTGTGGTGCTGGGGATTAAACCTGGGGCACTGCACATGCTAAACATGATTTGCCACTGGGCTTCAACCCCAGTATGAGATAATATTTTATTTTATGCTCTGTTCAAAGGATTCATAGAGATTTGCTGAGAAAGTACTATGACACTCTTTTCAGTACTGAGGCAACTAAGCTCAGCGTGATGGCCTCTGCTCAGAAATCACAATTCTGACTTCTCCTTGACATTCCCCACAACACACGCTCACACGTCGATGGTACATAATGGGGATAAGGGGTGGGGGGTGAGAGAAGAATGGAGGAACTTTAGATTACTGGAGGGAAATGAGAGGAGGAGGGGGCGGGGTATGAAAGATGGTGGAGTGAGACAGACATCATTACCCTAGAACATGCGTGATTACACAAACGGTGTGAATCTACATCGTGCACATCCATAGAAATGAAAAGATGGTCCCCATTTGTGTACAATGAATCAAAATGCAGTCTGTAAAAATAAAAATAATAATAATAATGATAATAAATTTTTAAAAAGAAACTTTAGGTCTCAAATGTATTTTTATGATACATTAATGATATTCACACTCAAGATTTTACAATTCTACTAAGAAATTCATTCTTTTGAGACATTGTGCCCTGTAATCTTCTGTGTATGTATGAAACAAAATGTATTTACTAATAAATAATAAGTACTGATGCCAAGATGGCAAAACAGAGACGGGGCACTCGTTTGCTTCGTCACGGGATGGAAACAGAGCAGAAGCTGCAACTGCAGGTGGAGGCGAGAGGCAGTGGTAAGGACTGGAAATGGATGGTATGGAAGTCGAGACCTGGCAGAGAATCAGGAGAATGACAAAGCAAGAGACGCCCAGTACCCTAGCTCCCGGCACCTAGCACCTCAGGTGGGGAAACAGGATGTCCATCTCCAAGAAGCAAAAGTGAAGGAGAAAGAGCTACCGTGTGGCACGCAAGGCTGCACCCTGCCTATTACCAGCTTAAATAAATAGGTGACCTGGAGTCTGCACAAGCTAGCTTTAAAGAAGGAATTCACCACATCTCTCAGCAGCTTGAGATGGGCCCTCTTGTTAGGAACTAAGCTGCTCTGGGGGTCAGAAAACTTGTCATAGTGCCACCTCTGCACTGACTGGGTAGGTAGTCAGGGGCTTGGGTAACGGTCTCTGACACAAAATTACACACCTTTCAAAAACAACCATGAATGAAAGATTTTTAATTCTCCATTTAAAAGACGAGACTGGCTAATTGAAATTTAAAAACAGAATACAACAGTATGCTGCCTGCAAGAAACTCACCTCACTGGCAAAGACACACAAACTGAAATTGAAAGGACAGAAAATGATATTCCAAGCAAATGGAATCCAAAAGAAACCAGAAACAACTACATTCATAACTGACAAAACATACTTTAAGCCAAAATCTGCTAGAAGAGGCAAGTAAGGCCACTATATATTGATAAAGAGAACAATTCTTCAAGAAGTTTGCATGATAATGTATATACCAACATCAGCACTCTCAATTTCATAAAATGAACACTACTGGACATAGTAGGAGAGATAGGCTCCAATAAAATAATAGTGGTTGACTTCAATATTCCTCCCTCACCAATAAATAGATCATACAGATAAAAAAATCAAGAAATAAATATCAGAAATTAAATTAATCAAATTAACCTATAGATCAAAGAAATTTATCAAACTTCTACAGAATATTTCCTCCAACAGCAGAATACACATATTTTCATGAATGCATAAAAATTTTTTCTAAACAAATTATATATTAGTTCATAGATCAAGTCCTAGTGAATGTTTAAAAAGAAATAATTTCTTGCATTTTATTAGATCATAATGGAGTGAAACTAGAAATCAACAGTAATAGAAACTACAGAAATTATGCAAACATGTGGAGATTGAACAATACACTTTTGAATGAATGATGTGTCATTGACTAAATTGGGAAAGGATTTTAAAAATTCTTAGAATGAAGTGAAATTAGAAACATGACATTTCAGAATCTGTGTGATACAGTGAAAGTAGTACTAAGAGGAAAGTTTATAGTTATGAGTGTCTTCATTAAAAAACAGATTAATACAAAATAAGTCAATAAGAAAATAATCTAATGATGCATCTCAAAGTCTTAGAGAAACAAGAACAAACCAATCCCAAACTCAGTATAATGAAAAAATAAAAATAATAATCAGGAAAGAAGTCAATGAAATAGAGACAAAAAATATAAAGGATAAATGAATAAAAGACTTGATTCTTTGAAAAGATAAAACAAATTAATGAAACTTTAGGTAAGCTAACAAAAAAGGAGAAGATTCAAATAAATAAAATTAAAAATAAAAGGGTATATTAGAGCAGATACCACTGAAATACATAAGATCATTAGGGAAAATTTTGAAAAACCATATGCCAATAGGTTGGAAAAAACAGAAAAATTGAACAAATTTATGGATGCATAAGATTTTCCAAATTGGATCAACAGGATATGAAAAACATAAATAGATCAATAACTAGCAATGAGCGATAAACTCTCTCAACAAACAGAGGTCCAGGACTGGGCAGATTTACTGCTGAGTTTTATCAGACTTTTAAGTAAGAAATAATACCCAAGTTCCTCAAACTATTTCATAAAATGGAAAAGAAAGAAACCATGCCAAACTCATTCTACAAACCCAGTAATATTCTCCTACCAAAACCTCATAAGGACACATCAAAATAAAAAGAAAACTATAGACCAATGTCCTTGAGGAATGCAGACAAAATATTTCTCAATAAAATACTTGCAAATCAAATTCAACAGTACATTAAAAGATCATACACCATGATAAAGGTGATTTTATTCAAAGGATGCAAGAACGCTTAAACAGATACAAACTAAGAAACATTGTATTGTATATGAATAGAAACTAAGATAAAAATATCACTTGATAATCTCAATAGATGTAGAAAAAGCCTATGACAAAATTCAACATCCCTTCATGATAAAAGCCCTGGATAAATTAGGTGGAGAAGGTTCATACTGCAACATAATAATATATGTATTTGTATGCTATATATGACAAACCCAAAGCCAACATCATACTGAATGGGGAAAATCTTAAAACGGTTCCTCCAAAAGCAGGAATAGGACAAGTTGTCCACTTTCAAAACTATTTTTCAATGTAGTACTAAAAATTATAGCTAGAAAAATAGACAAAAGAAAGAAAAAGGATGTGAATAAGAAAAGAGGAAGTCAAATCATCCCTGTTTGCAGATGATATGATTTTATGCTTAGAAAGCTCTGAAGAGTTCACCAAAGGAGAACTAGAACTGATAAAGTCAGCAAAGTAGCAGCATACAAAGTCAACATAAAAAATCAGTAGTTTTTCCACATTACAGTAATGAACCTGCTGTGAAAGAAATCAGAAAAGCAATCTCATCCATAATAGCCTTGATTAAATAAAATATCTAGAATAAAGCTAATCAGGAGGTGAAAGACCATTACAATGAAAATATTAGTACACTGAAGAGAGACGTTGAAGAAGATAAGAGAAGATGAAAAAACCACCCATGTTCATGGATTGAGATATTAAATATTATCAAAATGGCCATACTACTGAAAGAGACCGACAGATTCAATGTAATCCTCATCAAAATTCCAATGACATTCTTCACAGAACTAGAAAAAAAAATTCTAAAATGTTGACGGAAGCACAAAAGATCCCAAAGAGACAAAGCAAGCCTAAAGGGGAAAAAGAAGCAATACTGGAGGTCTCATAATACCTAATTTCAAAAATATACTGCAGAGCTATAGTAACAAAAGTCTTTGCCATCTATTCCTTTGATAGAGGATTGATAGCTAGAATATATAAAGAACTCAGAAGATGGAAAGACCTCCCATGTTCATGGATAGGCAGAATTAATATTCTTAAAAAGGCTGAACTACCAGTATACAGATTCAATGCAATCTCCATCAAAATACCATTTTAATGGAGATACATTCTCGGCAGAAAAAATAGTCCTAAAATTCACTTGAAAGAATAAAAGATCTGAATAGCCAAAGCAATTCTAAGCCAAAAAAAAAAAAAAAAAAAAAGCAATACTGGAAGCATCATGATATTACACTATAAAACTATTGTAATATACACTGCATGGTACTGGCATTAAAAACAGACACAGAAACCAGTAGTACAGAGTAGAAGACAAACTTACTCAGATACAGGCTTCTGATCCTTGACAAAGGTACCAAAAACACGTTGGTGAAAAGACAGCCTTTTTAACAAATGGTGCTGGGAAAATTGGTTATCCATATGTAATACAATGAAACTAGACTCTTATCTCTCACCCTGCACAAAAATCAACTCCAAATGGATCAAATACCATAAACCATGCAACTCCTAAAAGATACAGGCACAGGCAATGACTTTCTCAACAGAAACTCAAAAGCTCAGGAAATAATGCCAAGAATTAATAAATGGGATAGCATCACATTAAAAAGCTTCTGCACAGTGAAGGAAACAATTAGGAATGTGAAAAGAAACCCTACAGATTGGGAGAAAATCTTTGCTGGCTACTCTTCTGTTTTAGTCAGCTTTTTCGCTGCTGTTATGAAAAGAACCCGACCAACACAATCGTGGAGGATGAAAAGTTTATTTGGGGACTCACAGTCTCAGAGGTCTCAGTACATAGACAGCAGGCTTCATTCCTCAGGACTCAAGGTGGGGTATCTATTTCATCACAGTGGAAGAGTGTGGTAGGAAGGAAGCAGCTTACATGATTATCAGAAAGTAGGAAGAGACTCCACTCTCCAGATTTGAAATATATACCCCATAGCCATGCCCCCAATGAACCACTTCCTCCAGTCTCACCTCACCAGTTACCACTGGTGACTCCAGTTACCACTCAGCTAACCCCATCAGGGATTAATCCATTGATGGGTTTAAGGTTATAACTCGATCATTTCCCCTCCGAACTTTTCAGTGTCACACGCATGAGATTTTGGGGGACAACACACTAAACCATAACATCTTATGACTGAGAACTAATATCTAGATTATATAAATAAGTCAAAAAAACCCAAAAAATCAAATAACCTAATTAATAAAGGGGCAAATAATTAACAGACACTTCTCAAAGGAAGAAACATAAATGCCAACAAATATATGAAAAAATGTTCAACATTTTTAGCAATTAGGGACATGTAAATCAAAACTATACTGAGATTTTATTTCACACTAGTCAGAAGGGCAGTCATCTAGAACACAAACAATAATAAATGCTGGACTGGGGTTGTGGCTCAGTGGTAGAGCACTTGCCTGGCATGTGTGAGGCACTGAGTTCAATTCTCAGTACCACATATAAACAAATAAAGGTCCATCCATTGACAACTAAAAAAATATTTTTAAATAATAATAAAAATAATAATAAATGCTGGAGAAGTTGCGGAGAAAAAAGAACACTTTTACACTGTTGGTGGGATTATAAATTAATACAACCACTAAGGAGATCATTGTGGAGTTTCCTCAAAAGACTAAGTGTGGAACCACCGTATGACTCAGTTATACCACTCCTCATTATTTATCTGAAGAATTAAAGTCATGTTACTACCGTGATACTTGCACACCCATGTTTATAGTAGCACAATTCACAACAGTCAAACTCTGGAACCAGCCTAGATGTCCACCAGGGAATGAATGCATAAAGGAAATGTGGTGTGTACACACAATGGAGTTTTATTCAGCTATAAAGACAAATGAAATTTTAGCATTTGCAGGAAAATGCATGGAACTAAAGACCATTACATTAAGCAAAACAAGTCAAATTCAGAAGGTTAAGGGTCATCCATTGACAACTAAATGCTCTCATATGTGGAAGCTAAAAGGAGAAAAGGAGAATGAAGTTGAAGTTGGGGTGGACGTCATGAAAATCAAAGGAAGATCAGTAGACGAAAGCACCCAAGGGGTGGGAGGTGGAAAGGGCTAGGGAGTGACATTGGCCAAATTAAATTGTGTAGTGTGTATTGTGTGCATGTACAAATATGTAACAAGAAATCCATCAGGATATACAACTATAATGCACCAATTTAAAAAGTGGGAAGACAACTGAAAAAGTCTAACAAAAAGATGGATAAGCTAATCAAAATGGTGGGCAAATGATCTGAATAGATACTTCTCAAAAGAAGCACCAAACACCAATGATTATATGAAAAAATGCTCAATATCTTTAACCATCAGGAAACTGCACATCAAAACTACAGTGAGATTCCATCTTTCCCCAATAAGAATGGCTATTATCAAACAAACAAATAAATAACAAAAAACAACAAATTGTGGTGAGGATGTGGGGGGAAAGAACCCCTTATATACTGTTGGCAAGAACATAAAGTAGTACAACCACTATGGAAAACAGTATTGAGTTTCCTCAAAAAACTAAAAATAAAGCTGCCATATCATTTCTTTGTATATGTACCACTTTAGGCAAATATGCAAAGAAAATGAAGTCAACACACAAAAGATACCTGCATACCCATGTCTATTGTGACACTAAGCATAATAGTCAAGATATGAAATCAATCTAGGTGCTGGTCAACAGATGAATTAATTAAATATAGTACTTACAAATAAAGGAGTATTATTCAGTCATAAAGAAGAATGAAGTCATGTCATTTGCAGAAAAATTCTTTATGCATCATGAATTCTCACATAAAATTAAAGCCAGAACAAAATTTATGCAAAATAATAATGGTTACATTATAGTGTTATTATATGATGATAAATTCTATTGAAAAGTTAAGAAATGTAGTCCTGGAGACTTAGAGGCTTGGTGAATATGCAGAGAGTACTGTGATTTATAATAGAATTGTTAGCATCAAATTCATGGAGAGGTGCTCGTTAAAGAGGTAAGAGAAGTCCATACAGCTACATCATTCTAAGATGAGCACGCTAAGTGGACTGGCATACTGAAGCATGCTTAGGGTATCTAGGGAATGGTCCCTCAGTGTGTCTGGACAAATCAAAGCAGAGAGTAGCAGATGCAGGTGGTGGGTCTGAAGAAAGATAGTGCAGTTGGGTGGGGTGACATAAAGACACTGGCCTTCACTCCAAGGGCAACAGAGAGCCTTGAAGGACTGCAGGCTAAGGAGTAACCTGAGGATACACCATTTTTCATAGTTCATGCATTGTTTAGCCTACCACCAGGCATTCAGCAGGTTTTTAAGAATACTGAAAGTATCTGGAACAGCTTCCCGGTCCACCTCTGAGCTACAGCAAAAGTCCAGACATCCTTTTACAGAGAGAGGAGGAAATGGGAAAGAAGAACAGGGACTAGCCCATGGCCAACCTCTGAGTTAGGAACAAGCCCAGGAATAGACACAGGGCTCCTTCCGTCCGTTGGTACCATCAACAGAAGTGAGCACTGCAGTTTGAATGTGCCACCCAAAGTCATGTGCAGGAAATTCAATCCTCAGGGCAGCAGTGCTGAGTGGGGACCTTTAAGAGATGACTAGGTACTGAGGTGAGTGGATGAGAGTGATTATTACCAGGGTGATTTAGTTACAGCAAGAGCAAGTGTCCCATAGAAAGAACTCTCCCTCTCTCTCTCTGTCTCCCCCAAACTATGTCCTCTGACATGTTATAATGCAGCAAGAAGATTCTCAATAGATTTGACTCCCTCAATCTTGCACTTACCAGTCTCCAGAACTGTGAGCCAAATATATTTCAGTGGAAATTACCCTGTCCATGTCATTCTGTTATAGCAGTACAAAATAAATGAAGACAGTGAGTACTCAGAAAGAAAACCACCTCTGGTGCACTGATTTGTTTGTTCAGCCCTTCTTTGTTGTCAGGTACGTTAGTAAAGGCTTTATAAATAGTAGCCCCACGTTGCAGGTGTAGATCTTCCTGGCTCATAAATGAGGGACTGAGATCCACAGGGCTTGCTACACTTATTCAGGGTTCTCAACAGCCTTGAATAAGTACATGGTGGAACCAGGGTAAAAACTCAGGCTCCCACCTGACTTCAGAGCTCACTCTATTTATTACTGAAGAAAAGAATTAAGAGGACCTGACACCATTTTATATTAAATTTGAATTCTGCATCACATTACTCGGCTTCCCTTCTTCCAATGACTCCCAGTGTTATTTGCAATATATTGATATGCACTCACAAGTGTTGGAATAAATACTTTGGGAAAGTTAATGTCACTACATAAAAGATTTGTTAGGGATGGTCTTCAATCTGTTTTCTAACAGATGTGAAAGATACTTTCCCAAGAATCAAGGATTATCTTTCAATGACCACGTCAAGGTAATGTCCTCTTTAAGTAGGGAAAAAATTACTCCAATTCCAAGCTTTTCCAGCTGCTAGTACACAGTGATGACAACCACTCTCTATAAAGACCTAACTATGGACCAGGCGCTAAATTCCCATGGTGTCTACACTCCTCAGCAGCACCTTTGGGTACCTACAATTATAATCATCTCTATCTTACAAATGAAGCCTCAAGGAAGTTGAGAAATTCATTTATGATTACACAGCAGTAAAGTAGCAAAATTCTCTCCAAACAGCTGTGAAAATCCCTCTTACTGTACTTTGAGTTCAAGTCTGCTTCCAGAACTCCTCAGCTGTGATTCAGTGCCAGGAAGACAGGGAGTTCCTCCTTCAGCCACACTGGATTCCTAGCACCCTAGAATAGTTTGGCTATTTGCTGAATGAATCTATCAATCAATGCCCCTCTAACATTCAAATTCCTAATCCATAAAACACTGACCCCACGTACAGATTCAACTATAAAACAAAGGAGATGATCTTTTATGAGCCACAAATGCTTAAATGCTGATTATTCCAAAACTAGGATGCTACGATTTGACCTTTTGTTTCTGTCATGTCTATACCTTCTCTCTCCTAAGAAGCCATACGTGAGTGACAGAGTCTGATGGAATTTTGTACCATCATGTAAATAAACAGGAAGAAGTTTTTGTTTGAGGGATGATGTGGGAAGAATAGATGAATTAGACCAGAAAACGTATGTATCCCTCAAAGGGCACCTGTGGTACCATATCCCACAGGATCTGGCCCTAAGGTAAAGAAGTGGTTGCTTCTGGAGTCTGAAGTCCTCCCTCCGGTTCAGGACTTCAGACTTGCGGGCCTTCCTCCTGCGACGCCGGTACTGACAGGCGAAAACAAGCATAAACATCGACAGCGGATGGAGAGAGACTGCGAGGCAGAGGCTCGTCCTCCCTCAGGAGCACAGGGGAGAGATAAGAGGACCTGGGTGAGGGTGTCTGAGGTCGCCCTTTCACCTGCACCTGGTTCAGAGTCCCAGGAGGGCAGGCTGCCGTTCTAGCCGCCCAGGGTCCAGGAGTCCTTTCAGCGATACGGCCACCAGGGCTACACTGGCTCCCCGTCATTCCCCAAGGACTTGTTCCATTTTTCTCTTCAAAGCCACACTGTCGGCTTCCACGCTCGCTCTGCTTGACCCCCCTGAAGCCTGCCTACGGGGAGGGTCTCTGCTCACAGCCTCCAACCACCCGCCGTGGTTCTGCCAGGCAGACACACAGGGCCCTGGTTGCCTCCAGGAGGGAACCTGGGTTGCTCACAACAGGCATGACCTCAGGGCCCGACTCCCAGCCTCCACACAGGCCTCATCACCCAAGGCCAGCTGCCCGGCCACCTTCTTCACCCCTGCTCTGTCCTCCAGGAAGTGACCCCTGCTCATCTCTGCAGTCTCCTTCCTTGCCACACGCCCTCTCCCCACAGCCCCGTCAGTCCTTTGCCCAGCCTCATCCTTGGATTCCCCCAGCCCTCTCCTCAGGCCTTTCCGGATGGGTAGTGGGGTTTGTTTTAATCAGGTCAAACACACAAACCCAGAAAGGACTGCCACAGTTCTCACATTCCATGCAGAGCCTCCCGAGGGGGCCACCAGGTCAGATAGGAGGAAGGCAGAGGAGGGACAGTGGGCAAGAGCCAGTCTTTCGTGGTGTCCACAGGAGCAGGTGAGACAGGGTAGGTACACTCAGGATCAGCTAGTGATAATTTAGTGGACTCTTGAGGCAAAGAGGCTGTCCCTAGTTGTCTGGTCCCTGGCCCTAGAAGGAAGATGCTGTATAGAGGAGGCAACTAGGGACAGCAGCTCCAGATTGGCTGGTTTGCATATGAAAGGCACACATGCAATCGGGTGTTTTGTTTTGTTTTATCTCCAGGAATTAGCTTGTTCTGGGAGAATGTTCCCTCCTCAGTCAGCAAGTCCCCAAGATGTAAAAACATCAAAAATGCAGAATCAAAAGACATGATTGCTGGAAGCCCACACTCACTCAAGCATCCTAGAAAGACTGGTCTCAGACCTGGCAGCACCCTTAACATAGCAAGCCTTTAAATACGTGTACAACCTTCACCTGCAGCACAAGCTGAAGGCAGCCACCTCTTCCAGGAAGCCTTCCCACTGCACCTTCTCCTGAGTGAGATGCTCCTCTGTTACATGGGGCTCTGCCTGCGCTTCCATCCAGTCCTGAGCACAGGTGGTGTAAAACAGCCTATCACAGATCTGCCACTCCAGCAGATCATCAAATCCTCAAGGATAAGGGCAGGCTTTTGACACAATGACAGTAACAGGGAGGATATGTAACGAATATTTGCTCTAGGAAAATTGGTCAGAACTCTTACTTAAAACTTCTTACCAAGCGAGCCAGGAGATGTAATCATGACTGAATACTGAAAGCAACTGCTACCTACAGAGCATCTCTATGAGTTCCAAGTAGATGTTCCCTGATCAGGAAAAAAAGGAAGGAAGGAAGGG
Organism: Sciurus vulgaris; assembly: GCF_902686455.1. NCBI lineage: Eukaryota > Metazoa > Chordata > Mammalia > Rodentia > Sciuridae > Sciurus > Sciurus vulgaris. The sequence goes on from NC_136469.1 coordinate 136,851,364, forward strand.
AGGGAGGGAGGGAGGAAACTGGGAGGGGGAGGCAGAGGGGGAGGTGGGGAGAGAAATGAATCAGTGCAACTGTGTACAACCCAAACAACCTTACAAGACTGACTTTGTAGAACTCTCCAGAGCATGTTGGGTAGCAAAGTATTTGCCTTTTACCAGCTATACCACAGTTTATATCACTTAAGCTCTTCGAGCCTCTTCCCTATCTATGTCTTGAAGTAAGGATGCTGCTACCTAGGGTCATTGTGAGAAGTCAGTGGAATCCCATCTGTAACATACCTAGAATAAGCAGGTGGTAACACTCAGAGGAATGGTTACCTGCTTCCTGGTGTTAGGAGCTTGAAGCCATCTTCTGCTCTCAGGTATCCTCTTAGCGACACACCGTGGAACTCCTTACTCCCCATTCCCAGCTCGCCCTGTCACTGCAGCCATTGCCTAAGCCAGGGACTCAGGAGTCAGCAAAACCCTCTCACCACGGAGCCCAGTCTCTGACCGAGCCCTGTCCTGGGCTCTGCCGGGGCGTGTCGAGAGCCAGCAGGAACAACATCTGCCCTGAGGACTCGTGCTTCACCTTGTGTACTGCTCCCAGTCGCCTCCCGAGGACCACGGGCTCAGCTCCTGAAGGCTTGAGGAGGAAGGAGAGCAGCAGACCCACACAGCCTTCCCGTGTCCGTCTCCTCTGGCTGCCATAACCAGGCGACACACACTGGGCACTGTACTCTCCCACAGTTCTGGGGCCAGAAGAGCAAGATCAGTGTGTCACCTGGGCTGCGTTCTGTCGGAGGTCTCCAAGGAGGACTCTGTCTCACCTTTTCCAGTCCCTGGTGGCTGCTAGCTGTCCTGGTCACTCCTAGGCTTGCAGCTGAGGACTCGATGCTGTCACCCCTGTCCATCACCCCTGTGTGACGATCTCTCTACCTTCACACAGCATCCTTCTCTCCATGAGTCTGTGTTCAGATTTCCCCATTCTGATGAGTAAGTCACTGGATTACAGCCAACCTTGATCCAGTGTGACCTGACACCAACATGATTACGTCTACAAAGGTCATCTTCGCAGAGGCTGGGGCTAGGACCTCAACGTATCTTTTGGGGCCACACAAATCAACTGACAATATCTGCCCAGGATGCATCCTACGACAAGCCAGGAGAGCACAACAAATCCACAGATAACGAGTGATACTTTCTTAAAGAACAATGCTTGGAAACACTTTGTGGCATCCACTTCTTAATAATTTATAGGGTTCTATATTCACTGTCTCCTACTTCCCTCTCCATCCCCTCTTCTATGTCAGAGGTGCTGTCAGCCATTGCTGGCAGTGGCACCTCTGTGTCCTTAGAGAATGCCCATCAAGGTCACTGTGAAAATCAAGACAAAGCAAAACTGATCATGTCTCATCTCTTGCCAATGTTGTGCTGAGAAGAAATGACCCATGAATCCCGTGTATAAAAGGCATCTCAAAGTAGTACAATCTAGGGAAACCAAAATTCCATTCACGAAGCCACTAGAAATGTCAACTACTGAACTGTAGCAACAGCGGCAGAAATGATGTGGTATGCTTGCATCTCCAGTACCTTTGCCTCTGGCAAATAAAGACAAACTCATTTCCCAGGCTGCGTCACTATTAGGTGGGACTATGACATCCATTACGGAAATGAGTTAGACATGGATATGTTGAGTGCCTGGTTCAAACCCAGCCTCCAAGCCATCTCTATCCTCTCAACAATGCAGAGAGGCCAGCAGAGGAGCCAAGGTCGTGAAAAGGGTCCGTCCACTCTATGGAAGAAGCCTGGAGCCTGTCAGAACCGCTGGGACATAGCAGACCCAGGTTTGAGTTCACAGAGGCCTACAATGGACAGGGCTGTGAAGAACACTTGAGGCTTAAATCACCCAGGTTGGGGGATTGCTCTGTTTATAAACTAGCAGAGCCCCAAGCAAGCATGGCCTTGGTAGAAGAGACAGTGGTGTGGGCTGAAGTCCCAGGAAGAAGTTACTGGAAGGACATGAGACCAGCATTGTAGAGTTCAAATCTACCTCGTTACATGGAGAAAACCAAGATCTGGTGCTCAGCAAAGGGAAAATGGAAAGCTTAAAACACATGGTGGGGGGAAACACTGCAATGGTGAAGGGGGAGTGGGCAGGAGTGAGGACTGGCAGGCGTCTTTGGCCAGCTCAGGACAGGGGTGCTCTGCCCTGCAGGACACAGGGAAGGCAGACTGAGTGGGGGTTACTGCAACAAGCAAGAGCTTGCACTGAAGATGATCAGATGAGCGAATGCCTTGGCACAAAAGGGCACCCAGAGAGCGGCAGGGCAGGCCTCGTGCCAGCTGGATTCGAGGAGGGTAGAAGCAGCAGATCCCACCAGGAGGCCACTGCAACACTGTCGCTGAGCATAGCACCAGCTTCACATGAGGCCGGGTCCCACAGTGAAGAGGAGGACCAAGGAGAGATGACAGCCATAATAGCCTTGCTGTGGGTTCTGCTATCGCCAGGTAGTTTATGTGCATCACATAATTTAATTCTCAAAATTATATTCTGTAGGGCAATCACTCCCTGGAGAGTTGAAGAAACCGAGGAACAGAAAGGTGAAGGCTACAAGCTAGTAAACACTTGAACTGGGACTGAAACTCAGGCATTTCACTCCACAACTCATTCTTTCCCCGACCATGTGGAGATAAAAGTAGTTATAAAGGAAGAAGTTCAGGTACCCTGACAGGCCGATTGATCTTGCTTAAACCCTCCATGATCCACCACCCAATGTGAGCTTGCACAACGAATTCTAGATCATTTTTAGTACCTTCAAATCATCTGCCTGTGATCACATAATACATCCTTTTCAGTAAACAATAAAATGTGGTCAAACTATAAACATGTTCCTGCTCAGACCCTCTGGGGCCATAACCATCGGTGCACCATGAACTCCAAGCAGCACCTGGACAGCAGCAGCTACTCCAGGTACAAAGCTTCCCAAGGGAATAAGCTGCTCTCAGACTAGTGGAGAAGGGTTGTCCTGCTCTTTGCCCAGATAGGGAGCAAATAAACCGGGATCTTAGCTGAGTCCTCCTGGAGACTGTGTTTCTCAGCCCCTACTGCACACCAAAATTGCCTGAGGAGCTTCTAAAAAATACCAACACCCTAGGCTCATGTAGACCAGCTAAATCAAAATTTGGGGGTTGAGACCCGTGCCACATGTGTCAACTGTCTGCTGGGAATCTACTGCAGGATGAAGGTAGAGAAGCCCTGCACTTTGGCAAAGCTGAGCAGAGAAGTCGCTCCTGCACCATTTGGGAACCCTACTGGACAGCACTTCTGTGGCCAAAATTCAGTGAGCATAGCTCTGTGACAGAAACTCTATTATGCGTGTTCTGGAGATGCAGGGATAAATGCCATGATCTTTCCTCAAGGATTTCAAAACTGCAGGACCAAAATGGTTATAATGGAGCACTGGAGTTGGTCAAGCATGAGGACAGAGGGGAGTACAGAACACCATGGAGGCACGAAAGAGGGCAGCAGCTTTGGAGCAGGGAAAGGAGCTTGAGCCAGAATCAGTGCCTGCTCTCAGTGTTAAAAGAGCAATGAGACTAAGCCAAGGACTTCAAGGTGAGGTGAAACATTCATGGCTGAGAGAACAGTTTGTGTGGGAAAAAAAGAGAGTCAGGAGACCCAGCCTGGACCACTGAGGACTGATAGAATCCAGGCCAGCAGGAGCATCTAATGCATTTGAGAGGTCCATGGGTGAGGTGGAAACTGGGGTGGGAGAGGAGCTCCCCAGAGCCTAGATATAGCACAGACGACTGGACTTCTGTTGGAGGGTGAGCAGTACTTTCAAAAAAGGTATCTGGGATCAAAGAATGAATGTGTGAAAAAAACATGATGTGACCCATAAATGCAAAACATTTATGTCGGAATCACGTGCACACTGATTATACCACCAGCTAGCATTTTTTGCACACTTAGCACACATCAGACCATTCTGTGAGCATTTCATCTTCCTGCACACAGCAATTCAGTATGATTTATTGGCTCTCTACTGCTATGGGCCATGCACCATGGAAGGTACAGTAAATATAACAGTAAAGACTCTAAAATCTGTTCCCATGGTTTACATATTAATGCAGGAGAAGGACAATGGGCAAAATAGGTAGAATCAGGAATTAGATGCTGACAGGTACAATGGCAAGAATGAAACCGAGGGAGACAATAAGGAGTACTGGGGTGTCTGGTCTTCCGATGTGTCAGCTTCTCAGTTCTAATACTACTATTGCACTAGACATTAATCCAGATATCACTGGGAAGGTATTTTTAGATGTGATTAAAGTCCATAATCAGTAGATTTAAAGTTAGATTATCCTAGACAGTCTGAATGGGCCTCATTCAATCCATGGAATGGCTTCAAGGGAAATCCTGAGTTTTCTCAGAAAGAAGAAATTCCATTTGTGGACCATGTCAGTCTTCTGCCTGTGAGTTGCAGCCTGCTTTTCCCAATGATCTTTTCAAGGATTTCCAATGTGTCTAGCCAGCCACCACAGTCCCACAATACCCAGGATACAAATCTAATGTGTATTTCCTACAGCTTGTTTCTCAGGTGAAACCCTGGCTGATATACAGAGAAGTTACTGTTTTTTAAATAGGAAAGTTCAGATAGACTTCGCGTAAAAGGTAATATCTGAGGAAGAGCCCAAAGGAGGTGAGAAAATGAGTGAATGAGTGAATGAATAGCATGTGAATCTGTGGGGGGCGGGGCACAGAGAATTTCAGACAAACTAACAGCAAGTTCAATGACATTCTTCCATCCAATACTCATAAAAACATTGTGAAGTAAACATAACACTCTCAAAGACTGCAAAGGGTCTGAAAATGTTCCCTGTTTGCTAACGAACAAGTCAATCTGCCACACATCGATACTCGTAGAAGATACTAGACTTCTGGGTCAGAAGTAACAGACATTATTACTCATGGCTCAGTGGGGCAGCATGAGCTTCATGTTCACTGCAGTTGCCTCTGCTTCTCCCAATACAGCTGGGTCCATGTAGGTGCTGTGCACACTCTGAAACTGTTTCACAGGTAAGGAATTCAAGCTTAGAAACCTCCGCTCTTATCCCGAGGTCACAGGCAAACCTCCTCAACCTTTGCCTGTGATAAAGACACATTATCTTTATTGTATTGGTCTGAACACAAATGTGTCCTCACCACTGCAGGGAGACTGGCTTTCCAAGGATGTTTGCTATACAAATATACTTGAGAAAGGATCCAAAATGAAAAATATCACTAGAGTTACAAAAAACTATGGATAAGTGTCTTCCATTTTGCAGATGAGGAAATGAAGGTACAAAGGGTTTGAGTAACTTGCCTGAAATCACAGAAAGTGAATAAAAAGCAGGGGAGTGTTTAGCGCTGAAATTAACACCCCTGAAATAGATGTTAAGGAGAATGGAACAGAACAGAGAAATACCTACAGGTCTTCTTCACCTGTATGGAGAAGAGAGCAAAGATGGTTCTCATTTCCACAAAGCTTAGAGTTCAGACTGAGCAAAGCAGAGGAAAGTGTTAAAGCACTACAGGGTGACTCAGGAGCAGTCATCTGATCTTTTGACAAAGGTGCCAAAAACATGCATTGGAGAGAAAACAGCCTTTATGATCAATGGTGCTGGGAAATTGGTTGTCCATCTGTAGAAGACTGAAATTAGACCCTTACCTCTCACCCTGCACAAAAATCAACACCAAATGGATCAGAACCTCAGAATTAGACTAGAAACCATGCAACTCCTAGAAGAAAATGAAGGATCAGCCCTCCAAAATATAGGCACAGGCAATGACTTTCTCAGTGGGACCTCTAAAGCTCAGGAAATAAAGCCAAGAATTAATAAATGGGACAACATCAAATTAAAAGCTTCTGCAAGCAAAGGAAACAATTAGGAATGTGAAAAGAGAACCCAAATAATGTGAAAAGAGAACCCACAAAATGGGAGAAAATCTTTGCTAGCTACTCTTCTGACAGAGAATTAATATCTAGAACATATAAAGAACTAAAAGAACTTACCCAATTAATAAATGGGCAAATAAATTAAACAGACACTTCCCAAAAGAGGAAATACAAATGCCCAATAAATATATGAAAAAAAAATCTTCAAAAATGTGAGATTTCAGCTCACACCAGTCAGAATGGCAGTCATCAAAAACACAAACAATAGTAAATGTGGAGAAAAAGGAACACTTCTACACTATTGGTGGGATTGCAAATTAATATAGCCATTATCAAATTCAGTATGGAATGTCCTCAAAAGACTAGGCACTGAGCCACCATGTGACTCAGCTATACCACTCCTCAGTATTTATCCTGAAGAATTAAAGTTATCATGCTCTGGCGATACATGCACACCCATGTTTATAGAAGCACAATTCAAAATAGCCAAACTATGGAACCAGCCTAGGTGTTCATCAATGGATGAATGCATAAAGAAAATGTGGTAGATATGCACAGTTTTATTCAGTCATGAAGACAAATAAAATTATGTCATTTTCCAGAAAAATGGATGGAACTAGAGACCATTATGTTAAGTGAAATAGGCCAAACTCAGAAGGCTAAGGGTTGTATGTTTTCTCTCATATGTGGAAGCTAGAGAGGAAAAAGGAAAAGAAACATGGGAACTTGGGATATCATGAAATTTGAAGGGAGATCAGTAGAGAAAAGGGACAGGGGGTAGGAGATGGTGAGGGAGAGGGGAAATGCTGGGGAGTAATATTGGTCAAATTGTATTCTTACATTTTGTGCAGGTACGAATATATGACAACAAATGCCATCATTATGTACAACTATAATGCACCAATAAATATATGTGGAAAGAGGAAAAAAATCTCCACCCTGAGGGACAAAAACTAAGATTTCATCTCATTCCAGTTAGAATGGCAATTACTAAAAACATAAGCAATAATAAATTCTGATGAGGATGAGGGGGAAAAGGTACACTTGGTCATTGCAGACCAGTGCAACCACTCTGGAAAGCAGTACTGAGATTCTTTGAGAACTAGGAATGGATCCACAACATGACCCAGCTATTCTGCTCCTTCCTTAGTAGTTATGCAATAGAACTAAAATTTGCATACTATAGCCATGTAGCCACTTCAATGTTATAACAGCACCATTCACAATCACTGAATCATGGAATCAACCCAGATGTCCATCAATAGACTAATTGATTATGAATTGATATATATACACAAAGCAATTTTACTCATTTATAAAGCAGAAGGAAATTATGGCATTTTCTGGTAAATGGGTTGAACTGAAGAATATTATGTTAAGTGAAATAAGCAAGTCTCAGAAAATCAAGGGTCAAATGTTTTCTCATGTATGGAAACTAGAGTGAAATAAAGGAAAGAAGAAGGGGAGGATCCGAGGTCATAAAGATATCCGGAAGATCCACAGAGTAGAATGAGATGGAGAGGGAGAGAGGAGGAATAGGAAAGGAAAGAAAATGCGGAATGAATGTTTAAAAATCATGCTATATGCATATACAAAAATACCACAGGAAATTTCACTTTTATATGTAAGTTGAAATAACCAATCCAACATAAATAAGTAGATGAGGAAAAGAAAGACCTGTAGAGTAGAAAAAGGATAATGTGGAGAGAGAAGACAGGAAAGGGGGAAATGAGCTGAAACTGAATGCCAAGCATGTACAAATTTGTCAAGATGAACCCAACTACCATGTTTAACTGTAGTGCTCTAATAAAAAAATTCATTCAGTCAAAAAAAGGTGAAGTTGGTTCACCCACAGTTATACACAATAAAAAAACTATTTACATTGCATGCAAATTAGCAAGATTTGTCAAGTCATTTCACTCCCCTGAACTATCAAAGAAAAAAGATGACGATGAAGTAGATAGCCTCTCATCTTCCTGTCAGCTTCATTACTTTATCACAAGTGAAAGGAAGCCCTTAAAAATTCTACTTGTCCATATTTGCTAAATTTTCTCTTTTCTCTCCAACATTACCTTGGGATTCATATAAAGTAGTATTTTCTATAATTGCCCAGAACACTACGGGCAAAACAAGTTCTGTCTGACTGGCAACACCACTCTGAATTCTCAATAGTAGTGCAGATCTTTTAAGACAAAGAAATTCCGAATTCCAGAATATATTGGGAAAAAAAAAAAAAAAAAAAAACCAGCAATAAATTAGAGGGTTGGTGATGAGTGAGATGAGATTGGAGAGGGAAGCAAAGTGGGATCAGTGGTCTTTCAGACTGTGAGGGGAATGCTGGGTCTCAAGCAAAGCACCGAGAGAAGCCCAGGTGACGGTGCTGAGGTGGGGGCAGCATAACTACTTGGCATCGTTGAGACATCACCCACATGGCGGTGTGTAGAAGAATCCAAGGCAAGAGACCCAGAAGTGGAGAAACCAACTTGGTAACAAGCACCATCAAACAGGTGAGAAATGGGGGTAGCTCGGATGGGATTAAAATCAGTGGACCTAAAAACAGGTAAGCAAACTCAAATGTGTTTTTAGAAGATGGATTTTCAGGATGTGGTGTTAAATTGAACATGCGGAATAAGGGGTAGGGAAGATAACTATCATGTTTCAGACAAGAGCAACTAGTTATTTAGTGCACTGGGGAAGTCTGGGAAAGAGGCACGTTTAGTGGGGAAGTCATAACTTCTGTTCTGAGCATGTTCATTTTGAGATGCCTGGGAAATACTGAAATAGAGCTGCTTAGATCATACTGATTCATGAGTCTGGATCCAAGACAAGAAGAAACCTGCAAGTCACAGAGTGAACTGAGGAGTCTCTGACATGCAGGAATTTTCTGTTGCCGAATGAGTTAATGGAATTACTTGGTGGGGCAGGGGTGCACAAAGAAGAAAAAAGGCCCAGGACTCTTCCCAGAGATATTCCTTCACAGAAATATCAGCAGGAATAGAATTAGCCATCAAAAGATTCAGAAGAAACTTCCAGATAGCTAGCAATAACACCTGGAGAATCTGAAGTCATTGAAACCCCAAAAAGCTTTCCATCAGATTTTGCACTATGGAGACCATTTGGTGCCTCAAGATGGGAATAGGTGGAGGTGTGGGAAGTGGTGGAATCCACATCAAAATGGGTGGAGAAGAGCTTTAATGAGTAAGTGGAGTGAGCTTGCAAAAGACACACCTTTCGAGAATCCTGAAAATGAAATAGGAGAGTGGGGAAGGACCTAGGCAGCAACTAGAGGGTCAAGGAATGTTTGAAGGCTCCCAGGGAGGATGCAACACTAACAGGAACATTACATGATGGAATAAAGAAGAATAAAATTATGGCATTTGCAGGTAAATGGATGGAATTGGAGAATATCATGTTAAGTGAAATAATCACACAAAAAACACAAACACTGAATGTTTTCCCTGATAAGTGGATGATGATATATAATGGGGGTGGGCAGGGGTGGGAGCTAAGAGAGGAATGGAGGAACTTTAGATTACATAGAGGGAAATGAGAGGGAGGAGGGGGCAGGGATATGAAAGATGGTGGAATGAGACAGACATCATTATCCTGTGTACATGTATGATTACACGAATGGTGTGAATCTACATCGTGCACAACCATAGAAACAAAAAGTTGTATCCCATTTGTGCACAGAGAACCAAAATGCAGTCTGTAAAAAATTTTTTTTTAATTTCAAAAATATATATGACATTCAAAAAAAGAAAGAACAGAAAGAGGCAGAAATAAACAGGAGAATGGAAACTGATGGAAGAAATTAGATCTGGGAACAAAATTTACAGAAGACTTGGAAAGTTTGTCTCTGCTCGGAGGATCGAGACTGGGAAGTTATGGGAGGAGATGGAAACAGAGCTGAGGTTGCAGGTTCGCCTTCCTCGGAGAGGAAGTTTCAACAATCTCTCCCCTGGTATTCTCTCCATGCCAGCAGAACTGTTCCCATTAACCACCCCGACGGATCTCCTGTGTGCAGTCTGGAAACCTATTCCCATTGTTCATAGGGAAACTGAATTTCAAATTGATTCAAGTGACCCACCTGAAATCTTATAGAAAGTTAATAAAGAACGAGGAGAAATCCAAGTCTTGGGTCTCTGTGCACCTCCCTCCCGCCTCCCCTTTCTCCTCCCTCCTCACCCACTCCCCTCACCCTTGTGTCCCCTTCCTATTCTCAGCCCCCTTTCCTGCTGCTCTTTTCTGAATGCTAGTCAGGTCCTTCAGCAAAATCAATCTTGGAATTAGTGTACTGAAACCCTTTGGCACACATTTCTCAGCCTAGATTTTACATGCTATCAAAGGACAGATTCGCCAGCAGATTAAAGCTGTGTGAAGCCTGCTCGAGTTTTATGCCTCAGTTGTTTGTAGTTAGGGACCTCTCAAGTTCTGGATGTTAAAATATGGCTTCTTTTCTTCTTTTCAATTTTGTTGACAATTTCCATTAGAGCCCTGTTATCCCCCTGGATTGCTCCAATATAAAACTGCTTTAGAGGTTAAAGATTGCATTTGCCAAGCTTGGAAGCTGCCTGGAGCTTCCTAAACACAAGGCTTACCTTAAATGCTGAACTTGTCTGTGGTTTAAATTCATTCACACTTGACATCTGCTATGACTTGCATGTCCCCTAGAGTTCGTGTGTTAGAAATTTACTCCCGGATGCGAGTTTTGGGAGGGGGACATAATGAGAGGTGATTAAAGTTGTTATCGCAACTTTAACAACTCATGGGTTCGTTACCATGAGTGAGTTTGTTGCAACAGTGAATCAGGGCCCTCTTTCTCTCTCCCACTAGCCTTTATTTTATTTATTTATTTATTTTTCCTTTCTGTACAGGGGATAGAACCCAGAGGCGTTCTAATTTTGAGCTACATTCCCAGCTCCTTTCTAAATTTGATTCTTGAGACAGGGTCTCATTAAGTTGACAAGGCTGACCTGAACTTTGCAATTCTCCTGCCTCAGTAGCCAGGCCCTCCGGCCTCCAGCCATTCCTTCCTTTCCACCTTTCACTATGGAATGATGCTGTACAAAGGTCCTTACCAGCTACAGATGGCATGCTTTTGAACTTCCCAGACCCCAGAACAGTGACCTGAATAAAGTTCTACTTGTTACAATTAATCATCTCAGATATTGTGTTAAAGCAGCACAAAATGGACCAAGATATCATAATCAATACATTCCATGAATAAGAGAAAGAACTTCAAATAGCCTTTAAGCAGGGCTCATAAGCAGTGGGCACTCAGTCAGTATTCAGAATATTCAGAATATTCATCTGAATACTTTTCACATGTAAAATGAATAAGGACATATGAATAAATGTGTGAATGAATAAGAATCCTTGAGCTTACATTTTACTTGAAATATGCTGGAAAATAAAAGGCTTAAATGCTAATGTGAAATTTCATAAATCCTAAAAACACCAAGTTCCAACCACTTCATTACTATAAAATAATACATTAGCTCAATTCACTTTGGGTGCTCAAGTGGAAATCTCTGGTACAAATAAATTATTTGTATGAAAAGATATCTGCTTCACTGAACCAAACAGTGCTCTTGTGTCCCAAAGCATTAATGATGTTCCCAGTCACTTCTAATGATGTGCACCGAAATCACTCTGGTGCTTAAATAAAGGCAGAGGACTATTACCAGTGCCGGGACTCACACAGTAGAGGGAAGAGCTGGCCTTAGTGAGCCTTTCCTGCAGGTCCTACCTGCCGGAGTCTACCTATGTGACTTTGTACACAACATTTGACTCCATGAATTCATTTCCTTGTTTTCTAAATAATAAAGATAAAAAATAATAAAATCTCTCTCTTCAGATGGTCATAAGGGCAATGTGATATACAGGCGATCAATAAATACATGAAAAAGTGTTCAACATCTTTAGTAATTAGAGAAATGCAAACTAAAATAACTCTAAGATTTCATCTTACTTCAATTAGAATGGTTATTGTCAAGAACAAAAATATTATGAGAAAATTGTATTTATTTGGGTTTGTGTCCCTGTCCTCTATTCTGTACCATTGATCTACCTGTCTATTTTGGTACCAATACCATGCCGTTTTTGTTACTATTGCTTTGTAATAGAGTTGAAGATCTGGTATTGTGATACTCCCTGCTTCGCTCTTTCTACTGAGGATTGCTTTAGCTATCCTGGGTTTTTTAATCTTCCAGATGAATTTCATAATTGCTTGCTCTATTTCTGTAAGGTACATCGTTGGGATTTTAATTGGAATTGTATTGAATCTGTATAGCACTTTAGGTAGTATGGCCATTTTGACAATATTAATTCTGCCTATCCAAGAACATGGGAGATCTTTCCATCTTCTAAGGTTTTCTTTAATTTCTTTCTTTAGCTTTCCACCTTCTAAGGTTTTCTTTAATTTCTTTCTTTAGTGTTCTGTAGTTCTCATTGTAGAGGTCTTTCACCTCTTTTGTGAGATTGATTCCCAAGTATTTTATTTTTTACGATGCTATTGTGAATGGGGTAGTTTTCCTAATTTCTCTTTCTGAAGATTCATCACTTACGTATAAAAAATGCATTGGATTTATGAGCATTGATCTTGTAACCTGCTACTTTACTGAATTCACTTATGAGTTCTAAAAGTTTTCTGGTGGAATTTCCAGGTTCCTCTAAATATATAATCATGTCATCAGCAAACAGGGATAGTTTGAGTTCTTCTTTTCCAATTCGTATCCCTTTAATTTCTTTGGTTTGTCTAATTGCTCTGGCTAGAGTCTCAAGAACAATATTGAATAGAAGTGGTGAAAGAGGGCATCCCTGCCTTGTTCCAGTTTTTAGTCATACTAGACAAAGGGGCCAAAAATATGCAATGGAGAAAAGATAGCCTCTTCAACAAATGGTGCTGGGAAAACTGGAAATCCATATGCAACAGAATGAAATTAAAGCCCTATCTCTCACCCTGCACAAAACTCAACTCAAAATGGAGCAAGGACCTTGAAATCAGACCAGAGACCCTGCATCTTATAGAAGAAAAACTAGGTCCAAATCTTGAACTTGTTGACTTAGGATCAGACTTCCTTAACAGGACTCCCATAGCACAAGAAATAAAAGCAAGAATCAACAACTGGGATCGATTCAAACTAAAAAGCTTTCTCTCAGCAAAGGAAACTGTCAGTAATGTGAAGAGAGAGCCTACAGAGTGGGAGAATATCTTTGCCACTCATATTTCAGATAAAGCGCTAATTTCCAGAATCTATAAAGAACTCAAAAAACTCTACACCAAGAATACAAATAATCCAATCAACAAATGGGCTAAGGAAATGAACAGACACTTCACAGAAGAAGATGTACAAGCAATCAACAGATATATGAAAAAATGTTCAACATCTCTAGTAATAAGAGAAATGCAAATCAAAACTACCCTAAGATTCCATCTCACCCCAATTAGAATGGCGATTATCAAGAACACAAGCAACAATAGGTGTTGGTGAGGATGTGGGGAAAAAGGTACACTCATACATTGCTGGTGGGGTTGCAAATTAGTGCAGCCACTGTGGAAAGCAGTATGGAGATTCCTCAGAAAGCTTGGAATGGAACCACCACCATTTGACCCAGCTATCCCACTCCTTGGCCTATACCCAAAGGACTTAAAATCAGCATACTGCAGAGATACAGCCACATCAATGTTCATTGCTGCTCAATTCACCATAGCCAGATTTTGGAACCAACCTAGATGCCCTTCAGTTGATGAATGGATAAAGAAACTGTGGCATATATATACAATGGAATATTACTCTGCCATGAAGAATGATAAAATTATGACATTTGCAGGCAAATGGATGAAATTGGAGCATATCATGCTAAGTGAGATAAGCCAATCTCAAAAAACTAAAGGACGAATGATCTCGCTGATAAGCGGATGAGGACATATAATGGGGGGTGGGAGGGGTTAGCATTAGGGTTAGGGTTTGGTTTAGGGTTATGGATAAGGATGGTGGTAAGAATGGAGGAAGGAAGGATGGTATAGAGGGAAAAGAGGGGTGGGAGGGTGGGGGGAAGGGAAAAAAATAACAGAATGAATCAAACAACATTACCCTATGTAAATTTATGATTACACAAATGGTATGCCTTGACTCCATGTACAAACAGAGAAACAACATGTATCCCATTTGTTTACAATAATAAAAAGAAGGGTAAAAAAAAAAGAACAAAAATATTAATAGATGTTGGTGTGGATGTGGGGAAAAGGTACAGTTTTACATTGCTGGTGGAGTTGCAAACTGGTGCAGCCACTCTGGAAAGCAGTGTGGAGATTCCTCGGAAAACTTGGAATGGACCCACCTTTTGATCCAGTTATCCCACTCCTCGGGTTATAGCCAAAGGACTTAAAATCAGCATACTACAGTGACACAGCCACTTTGATGTTTATAGCAGCTCAATTCACAATTGCTAGATTGTGGAACCAATCAACAGATGAATGGATAAAGAAACTGTGGTATATATACACAGTGGAATATTATTCAGCCATAAATAAGGCTGAATGCCAATAATATTATGGCATTTGCAGATAAATGGATGGAATTGGAGAATGTCTTGCTAAGTAAAATAAGCCAATTCCAAAAAACAAAAAGCCAAATGTTTTCCCTGATAAGTGAATGATGATATATAATGGGGGTGAGGGGGATGGAGGATGAGAGAAAAATGGAGGAACTTTAGATTATGTAGAGGGAAATGAGAGGGAGGAGGCGCAGGGGTATGAAAAATGGTGGAATGACACAGACATCATTACCGTATGTACACGTATGATTACACGAACGGTATGAATCTACATTGTGCACAACCATAGAAATGAAAAGGTGTACCCCATTTGTGCACAATGAATCAAAATGCAGTCTGTAATTTTTTTTAAATAATAAAATAAAGAAAGTGGGCCTCGTGGTAATTGGCATCAGAAAGAGCTGAATATTGTTAGCCCCCAACTCTTAGCCTCTCTGCACCCCTGTGCAGCGACTTACCGACTTTGGACTCTTAGCTGGTTTTCCGTGGGATTCAGCTGGCTCTGCAAGCCAGCATTTCCCATGGTCTACCCTTTGCCTGTGCCCCATTCCCTTCTCCACATGCGTGGATTTGAAGTACAGGATCAGATACAACATGGAAATAACTCAGAGACCATGTTTTCTCCCTGCCACACACATTTTTTTGACAGTTGAGAAAACTTGGTCCCCAATAAGGAAAGTAACTAGCTCAATAGTTAATTACCATAATTTCTTAATGCTGTATTTCCAGGCCTGAACATAAGGCAAAGGGTACATTGTGTGAAATACACAACAAGTCTGTACAGTTCAGGCAAGTTTTCAGAAATAGACCACAGAACGATTAGGAGCTCAGTTGGGGGAAAATAGCCAATATCTGATCATCATTCAATGCTTATTAAATCTCCCTCCAGCATAAACCGCTGCTGGAGGTGCAGAACAGAGTGGCTTAAAATAAACACAGACATAAGTCTGGGAGATCTGACGAGGATCTAATAACCAGGCACTAACGAGGACACATGATGCAGCAAAGTCAACGTGACCTACCTAAAAGAACCAAAGTCGTGTTACTATAAATTGCATGTTCTCATTTTCTTTTAAAAAGAGATAAGTAATTTTAAACATCAACTAAACAAGCATTTATGTATACCTGGCTCAGTAGCAAGTTACTTAGTGTTGCCAGTGACTTGAAGGACTTTATGATTAGCTGGAAAGATAAAAGTCTTGAAAACTAGCTGAGGTGCAGTAGATACTAAACGAGGGCCACCGGAGTGGACTGGATGAGAGGCGGTGTGGGTGGCATCAGTAAGCGCTGCATTCGTAGCAGTTACAGCTTGCTAGGCAAACTACTGCTTTTGTCAATGAAGCTCCAGGGCCACAGAGCCACGTCCATCCCCTTTCTGTGGCAGTTTCGCCACGAGGCAGAGCTAAGCAGGTACGGTAGGGACTGAATAGCCCGCAAGGCAGAACATGGTTGCTCTCAGTCCTTCACAGAATGTTTACTAACTTCTGCTTCAGATCCGCAAATCCGGTGATCACCTGTGGACTTCACCACCTGATCACTGGGTCACTAAAGTATCCATGCAGTGGAAAGGCACACCTAGGAAACAAGGATCCCGAGGCCTAGGTTCAGATGAGGGGATCAGATCTGGGCTAAGTTTCACCTCCCTGCTTATTACTTTTGTGAGGCCAGATTTCTCTCTGAACCTCAGTTTTCTCATCCATACAATGGGTAAAACATTAGTACTTACCAGGTAAGGCTGCTCTGGGGAGTAAGTGAGGTGACGCATGAGATGGCCTGCTGTCATTAGCACAGTGGTTAACACAGGATGATGGCCCAAAAACATAAACTACATTAAGTATGCTTATATGATACTATAAATAGTATGGCTAACATTTAGCTCCCTTTAAAAAAAACCTGCCTAAGGGCTGACTAAGGTCTCAGGATAGCTCAGTGGTAGAGAACCTGGTTTCAATCCCCAGCCCCTCCCGCCAAAAAATGCCTGCAAGAGGAGAGATTTAAGGAAGATCATGTAAAAGATAAACCAACCATATTCCCCCCAGGTCGGTGTTCTTCATATTTTTTCCCAGAATGTAAAGTGTGTATAAATTTTGAACTTAAAATACAAGACTTCAAAGGGATTTCATGCTATTCCCCATATCCGCCCACCCCACTGTCCTCCAAATCCACACCACATACAAATTCTCTGTGGGCTGTTGCTAGCAGACTTGGACTAAAATGTTTGGAGAAAAGTTTATGAGGACCTCCTATAGGACCCCACTCCCCACCCCAGAAAGCTGGGGCAAGACCCACTTCCCCAGTCCACCCAGGGGCCCCCCTCTGAGCTGGGCTTTGATCTATGCTCCGGGGGACCCAGCAACAGACACCACACGAAGCAGCCTAATGAAACCCATGGCTGCTTTTGCAGAATGTGAGGATCTTCTCAGAAATTTGGCTGTCATTTGATGATAAATTTGAATGTGATCTGCATGCAAAGTCTCAGGTGGAAATTTCCTTTAGAGTTTATTCTCTGGAAAAAAGTCTTGGTTTTCCTGAGGAACTAGTGTATTCCTTTCTGAACCTTAAGAATTCTACATATATATCAAATTACATGTTACAGTACAAATGAACACACGCACACCCCCCACCCAGATTCCTGCTCTCTGCTCTTCTCCATTGCCACCTTCAGACCTGAACGATGATGCCCAAGCACTTCAGATGGCCTGGAGGACCTGTAGCTTCCTGACTCAGGGCAAGACCCTTAGGAGACCTTGGCTGCCCCTGGGGGTTACTTACCCGGTATCTACACCTTCTGGACTCCAGTGTTATTAAGGAATCCATGCAGCGTCAGACTCAGATCCTGATCAGTCTAAGCCAAGTGGCACTGATGTTCCCCTAACTGCCTACTCTCTCTATAGTTGGAAAAGTGAACTAAGTAGACCCCATAGGTCTGCTTAGGGCAGAGGTTCCTTCTCTTTCCCAGCTGTCTCTGCCTCCTTTCTCCTTTCCTCCTTCTCCCTCTCTCTCTATGCCTGTCTATATCTCCCTCTCACTCTGTCTCTCTCTTTCTCTGGACATGACCATGGAAGAAGGTACAGGCTCTGCAGGGAGCTGACTAGCAGAAACCACAATGGCACACAGAGGGAAGAGCTAAGGGAACGACAAAGAAGAGATAGGTCCCTCAATTTCTTGCCCAGAACCTACCTTAATCTTGACATTCTTGCCCAGTGAGATAATATTTGTGATTATGTGAGCCATGTTGACTGGGATTTCCGTTACAGCTCCCAGCACTCTGACTGGCCCAGACCTCTGATACATGTCTGTCATGGAAACTGATGTCTTTGAAAGTTGCTATAAAGCAATCCTCTGCAGATCTCCTGGAACAGAGATTCCCATGGCTGTGCTTCCATCAAATCCAATTCCTTATGCCCATACAGAGCTTGCCTGGACAGTGTCCCAAGCTCCTGAAAGAGCGAAGTTAGTAAAATACATACATAACAAATACGAGCACAAAGAAGCCAAACTCGTTCCTTCTCCCAACTAAAAATACCTCCTTTGTTGGACTTGCCTTGATCCTAAAAATCACCCCCAACACAGTGTTGGATCACACTAGTGAATGATTCTGGAAAGGAGCAACGTAAGAACTCAGTGGTCACGAAGGACAGCAAGAGCTCTGGCATTGCCGACCTCATACACCGATGTGCTGAGTCTGCACAAGCCCCAAGGACTCAGGAGGAAGCCAGCGTCCCAAGGGTGGGTGGGCCAGCAGACTAGAAGAAAGCAGAAACAGGCTGGAATGCAAACTGCTTCCTTCTGAAGGATGGCACCTGTGACAGAGTGACAGCACGGAGAGGCTGTGCTCGTGGACAAGATGCACTTCCAGTCCTAAGCCTGATGCTGCAGCAGCATCCAGACCTCACCTGGGACCTTTCCTCCCACTTCTGTGTGAAGGGAAGGGAGTGGACAAAAGCAGATCCAGAGGAAGTGCTTTGACAAGGAGCATTTGGAGCTCCTGAAAGTCAAGTCCCCAAAATCAGGGCAGAGGCCTAGGAAGGGACAGAATTGCCATGACAGGCAGCCCTGTTGGAGGAGAAAGAGAGCTGGTCTTGGATTCATATCATCTAAATCCAGATTCTGGGCCTGCCATTTAATAAAAATATAGCAGATTCAAGGAAAAGCCAGATCAGACAATAAGTTGGGTCTGGCCCATGGACCGAGGTTACTGGCTCCTCTCCTGGTCTCTCTCCCCTCCAACAAGCCCTTCAGCCATCCCTCCCAGGCCCCTCCCCACGAAACATCAGAGATCTGTGCTTTCTCCTTCTTCCCTACTTCTGCATCTTTCACATTTAGCTTCGTTCTATTCTTGAGACACTCAGCACTTTCTAATATACTCTTTATGATTAACTGCAATCTCCCATTCTGGACTGTGAGGGTTCCACCTTATATCCCCCAGGGCTTTTGAACACGGTCTTGATAATGACTGTGAACAATGGAACGTCTCCAAAGGCTATTTCACCCTTGTGAGCTCCCAGAACCTGTCAAGGATGAATACTGACATTTTACCTGAGATGTTGAATGTTTTTCCAGAGATAATAATGAGTAATAGCAAGCATCAGACATAATAGGAATTCACTCACATTTGGGACTCTAATGGGTAAATACCCAAAGATGAAAGGAATCCTAAGGAAGCTTAGGACTGTGTTTATTATGAAATAGTCATATTTCTGGCAATAAATATTGTTCTAAATGTCTGTTTTATCTCCCAGTGAGATCAAAAAGCCTTGGGAAGACAGTAAATCAAGCGGTTTGGACAGTGAGATCAGAGCTGGTTTGAATCTTTTCTCTACAAATTACTAGCTCTGTGACCACGGGAAAATTATTTGACATCCCTTAATTTAAATTTTCTTAGCTGTAAAATGGGGATAATAAAAAAAGTTCTTCCTTCATAGGGTTCTTGTCAGGATTAAGCGAAACAGCATATGAAGTCTTCGGTGCAGAAGCTGATGGAGAGAACACGCAGCATCTGTGTCTGATGGTAACATTATTAGCATCACTATTTCTGAAACTATTATCAGTGTCAGGCACCAGGCTTTCTAAAGAGTCTTTAATGTCCACCATTAGCATCTTTACCTTCATTCCCCAGTTCCCTGCCTGCAAGATTCTCCCAGGAGTTACTGGGGGTTCATCTCTACTTCTCTACTAATGATATTGAATTTACACATCTGTGCCAGCCTCCTACTACACTGGGGTCAGCTACAGAATTTATTAATGTCTCAGGCAGACCTTTTCCCCTCAGCCCATAGAAACTTCCGAATTCAAAATTTGAATAAGCCTGAGGTTTTCTGGTCCAAAGTTGATGGCCAGTGCCCCCATTTCAGATCTCATTTTCTTGGGGTCAGTTCTGCATAGTTATTGCTTCTTTGATCAAATTACCAGCACATGGATAATAACACTTACCAGCATTTTTCATCTCCAAAGCAATGCAAAGACCTTCAAGTCCATCTGTCTATTCAGTGAATTTTCCATCCTTAATAAAAATAAGTTTCAGGCACCAACTTCAAAAGCTGATGTAGGCAAACCTGCCTCCCGGGGAGCAGGTGCACTACATGCATATTAATGTGCAAAAATCAGAACCTGGAGGCAAGGAGGAGACTTCAAAGGCACAGGATGTGGACTCAGAAGATAAAGATTCGCTTTGCAAATTCTGACTTTGGGCAAGTAATTTAAACTCTGAGTCTCATTTGCCTGGTGTGTAAAATGGGGATGATAAATATGCCTGACCCATATATCATTTTCTGTAAGAATTAAGTGAGATAATTTCTCAGAAAATGATTTATTATATGATGTGAATGATATGCATTCATCATTACTTCCCAAAGGGGTCATTTTTGTCCAAATATTCAGCTTCTATCAATGAATCCAGATATAGCCCTCTCCCACTTATTGAACAAAATGTCCCCAAAGTGACTTCTGCTCCAAAGGAAAAGGGGGAGATAGTTCTTTTATTGTGCATTTGCAGGCCAGGAATAGTAATTGACTCTGGTCATTTACTAGACTCTGCACTACACTAAGAGACCTTCCATAATCCTCAGGGCAGTCCCAGGAGCAGGAAGTATCTTTATCTCCATTTTACAAAAATGAGGGACATGGATGCATATAATATGTTGCCCCTGTTTGCCCAGTTATGAGGGGAAGAGCCAATTTTCCTAACAAACTTTCTCAGCATCTGGTCCAGGGACCCCCAGAGATGTTTCAGGGGAGTACTTGAAAGCAAAACTATCTTATCATAATGCTAACACATTACTTCCCGTTTTTTTTTTTTTTTTTTTTTTTTCTTTCTCATTCTCTCACAAGCATTCCCAGGAGCTATCCAGAGCTGAACGGACATGTGATCTTCTAGCAGAATAAAAGCAGAAACACATAGGAAAACCCTGCTGTCACCTATGAAATCAGAAGAGATTGGCAATAACGTCAAACAACACCATTCTCCCGCTCCTTCTGTTTTGGAAAACTTGTTATGATTTGGATCTGACATGTGCCCTAGAGGCTCATGCATTGAAGGCTTGGACCCCACTGCAGCAATGTTCAGAGGTGGGGCTCTTGGGAAACAAATGGGTCATGAGGGCTGTGACCTCAGCAGTGGATTAATCCACTAGTGGGCTGATGGTATTACTGGAGGTGGTGGGAACTGTAGAAGCTGGGACCTAGTTGGAGGAAGTAAGTCACTCAGCCTGTGCTCTGCAGAGTATTTCTTGCCCCCAGCCCCCTTCTTGCTCACTCTCTCTGCCTTGAGGCAAGCATCTTTGCTCCCTTCTGCCATAATGTACTGCAGCACCACAGGCCTAGAAGTAACAAAACCATCTGACCATGGGCTAAAACCTGTGAATAAGTGAGCCAAAATAAATATTTCCTCCTTTAAGTTTCTTTTCTCTAGTATTTTGTCATAGTGACACAAACTATTTTTTCATTTTAAATGTTACATATTGAACATGCAATGCACTTTCATTAATACTTTTAATGAATTAATACTTTTAAAACTCTGCTGTAATATTTAGTAGAGTAAAAATGATAGCAATAACAAAAATAAACAGAAGCCTTCCAAGATCCTCAGTAATATCTAGGGGTTTCAAGTGGCCTGACATCTAAATCTTTGAGAGCTGCTACTCTTAGCTAGATATCACAGTTACACTATTATTCCTAGTTTTAACTAAATAAACTAGAAATAATAATGAAATGGAAAGAGTAACACAGATGATTATTTGTTAATTCCCCACAGAAAATATAACAATTTCTAGATTTTTATGATGAAACTGAGTCTCAGAGAGGTTGAGCTGTCCAATGTCACATAGATTATAATGAAAATATTCAAGAAATGAGTCCACCAGCTCTATTGGTGACTCACATTCCCATATTCTCCAGTTTACCATGACTCTCTCACACCCATGTGCCACCAGACACTTCGGCTAACAGAAAACTCAGAAACTAAATTTTAGCCTCTGTGTGTTTGAAAGAAAGCAGAGCTTACAAAAGTCTTCCAATGGGCTTCTAAACTTAAGCTTGTTGAAATGTAGGAAAATATCAGAGATGACATGCATTATTTTTGACCCTGCTCCAAGAGTCCCATCACACATCCTACAACACAAAGATCCAATGACATTATTATGACATCACTTTTTCTGCAGTACATGGGCAACACCACCCATGTTCTCCCTGTTCCCAGAGCCCCTATTAATTTAGTCCAAGAAGAAAATTTCTCATTGGCCTACCTACGTCAGTCAGGGAAATTTTACTCAACAAGTGATTAGTCCAAAGGAAGTCATGTGCCCCAGTTCTGGCCAGTGACATGGAAGGTCACAGGGTGATACCTAAAAGAAACCATTGCTTCGGGGGGGGCAGTACCTGAATACAACTGTGACTTCTGGAGATTTGCAGTTTACTGAAACATTGAGGTTATTACTACATGAAAAACCAACAGAAGGAATGGCAGTGATCTTTATATTCCTGAGCTATTAAATCAGAATCAGCAATTGCTTACTTACACACATTTTATGAGACAAACCCACTCTTCCATATGTCATTATGGCTTTAGGTCATCCTGTTACTTGAAGCCAAACATATTACCTACCGACACAGAGAGGTATTCTCTTACAAATGGCAGGGATATTTTCACACACAGACAGGAATCTCCTTTATCACCACAATGATGAAGATAGTGGATTTGGCAAATAAGCACTTTAAAATTGCTAAAACAAACTTGTACAAGTTTGAACAAAATGAAATAAGTAAACAAATAAATAAAAACAATGAGGAAAGAAATTTTATAAAAACAAAGTAGCTTTCCAGAATTGAAAAAATAAAACATTTGAAATGAGAAATTTACTGCATGGAAATAATGACAGATTCAACACACAAGGAAAACACTCAGTGGGATCTGAAAACAGCAGTCGGAGCTGCCTGAAGTTAATAAGCACAAAGAGAAAGGAGACAAGAAAACTAATAGAGTCTCAAGAACATTAAAAGAGTATCAAGCGTAAGTCCAACTAATGTTGCAAAAGGAGGGGGACAGGAAAAGATATTTTTAAAAATAATGGCTGAATTTGTATTTAAATTGGATAAAAACTATACAGTGAAAAAAGTCCTGATGCAAAAAAAAAAAAAAGAACAAAAACATTAGCAATACACACAACATCAAATTGCTACAAACTAGTGATAAAGAGAAAAATCTTAAATGATGTAACAGGTAAAACTGGCACATTGCATTCAGAAAAACAAAGATACAAATGACTGCCACTTTTATATCATGAACAGTGCAAGAAAAAAGACAAAGCATCTTTAAAGTGCTGAAAGAAAAAAAAAATGTCATTGTATATCCAGTGAAAATACCTTTCAAAAGTGAAGGGTAATTTATAATGTTTTCAGATGAGAAAAAAAAAAACTAGAAGAGTTTAGTCATGAGGAGCTCTCCACTAAAATAAATGCTAAAAGGAAGTTCTTCAGACAAAAAGAAAATGATATGTGGAAAGTTGGAGCTACTCTAAAGAATTTAGGATAGTTTAAATGATAGCTTTCTCTGTAAAGAGAAAGGAAGGTTTTCCTGGTGTTCTACTCTCTGAAAAAATATATTTAAAAAATATAAAGAAAAACATTTTAAGGAGAGCAAAAAATTAATTACTTATTTGCCAGGTTTTTAAATGCCTAAAGTTATCTTGGCTTCTACCTTAAGAAGCTGGAGTGGGGATCAAGATGGCGAACGAAAGGGAGGCTGCATTCCTTGTCGCTCTGTGACTCAGGATTCAGGCAAAGAAAAATGCTGTTTCCTGCAAGGCAGCCATGGCTGCCCACCAAGCTCCTGCTGTTTTACCCATTAGTCCACATCATCTGCCTTTTGTGCACAGAGCATTCGCTGACTGCTGCTGATCATCTGCCATTTGCCCATTTGCCAGCCTGATGCCTGACATCCACCTTCTGACCACCCACCATTAACCCACAGACTGCTCACAGATCTCCTGCTGCCCTGCCCACTGTCCACTGCTGCCTGGAAGTCCACCATCAGAGTATCTGCAGGTTTAGTTACATGTGGCCACCAAAATCTTGGGACACTGGCCAGGGCCTGGGAGTCCAGGGCTAAGGGACCTGCAGGTTTGCCACCCACACTGCCACCATCTCGGGGCATGGCCACCTCAGATGGAGATCCGTTATTGGGCCAGGTCTTGCTGCACATGAGGTGTTTCTGCTTGGTGTGCTGGTGGCCACCATCTGGCTGCCTCTTTGCAGGTTGCTCCTTTGTATAATAATGTCCCTGCTGGTCCCCCTGACAGTTGAAATGGCATGGAGATC
This sequence comes from Sciurus vulgaris, assembly GCF_902686455.1. NCBI lineage: Eukaryota > Metazoa > Chordata > Mammalia > Rodentia > Sciuridae > Sciurus > Sciurus vulgaris. The sequence goes on from NC_136469.1 coordinate 136,875,657, forward strand.
CTGGACTGCAGGAAGGCAGAGCCTGGGAAACCTGAAGCCCAGATCCATCAGATTGCAGCTGAGTCTGCATGGGCCAGTCTGGGCCTGGCAATCCTGTGGAAAGCTGGAGACTGGGGGCAGTTCCCCAAGAGAAGCAGAGGTTGGGGAAACTGGAGAAGACAGAATCTCTCTGACTCAGTGAGTCCTGAAGTGCGGGGGACGGAAGGGACTGGCTACAATGGGTGAGAAGACTGGAGGGTGTGAGAGCATCTTGCTATGGGCTTACCCAGTCAAGTGGTCTGGCACCCACCAGACTGGAGTTCCCATCAAAGTTCAGATAACCCCACCTATCAGTGGAGAAGGGAAGCTGAGAAATTTTTTGAAAGCCAACAGAAGCAATCGTTCAATTTTCCATTGAAATTATTCTTTATTTTTTTCCTTCTATTACATCTCTACCATTTTTGAGTGCAAATTTTCATGCATCAATTCATTGAGGAATGGGATGTCTGAAATAGTATGTTGCAGTTTTGTTATATTCTTATGTTTTTACTTTTTTCTCTTTAAATCTGTATGAATTTTTTCTCTCACCTATCTGTCTTCCTAGAGTCTCCCTCTCACTTTCCCCATGCTAACAGTTAACCTCTATTAATTTCCTCCTCACTCTTATTATAAATTTTTACCTCTATCTTCTCTCCTCCCTCATAAACATCCCATGTTACACTACTTCTGTTCCCTCTCTGTCCACCATTGGGAACAGTAAACTCCTTTAGTAAACTTACTGTTTATATTGTAGACAATAATTGAATGCATCATTTTGGTTTATAACAACAAAGCTGTAGGCTTAATAGGAGTTATTTGGTTTATGTCTGTATATTGTTTGTAATGGGCGCTATTAATATTGGTCTTCTCCTTAACAGTGAGGTACTGGAAGCCTTCAGGGACGCTGTAAGACTACAGGGCAGAAACTGTACTGCCTCAGATCCTGCTAGATGAGAAGACGCACAAACAGCATGGAAGAAAAAAAAAAACAAGGGAACAAAGCACCTCAAACAAACAAACCAAGGTGTTCCAACAATAGAATCCATAGACAACAGTGTCAAAGAAGGAGTTTAGAAGGTATATAGTTAAACTGATCTTCAAAATAAAGAATGGTATTGAAGAGAAAATATAGGAAGTGAAAGATCATTTCAATAGTCAGAGGTTAAAAAAAGGAATCAAGCAAGAATCCTTTAAATGAAGGAAACAATAAACCAAATAAAAATTCAATGAAAAGTACCACCAACAGACTAGATCACTTGGAAGACAGAACCTCAGACAATGAAGACAAAATATATACTCTTGAAAATAAAGGCATCATACAGAGAGGATGGTAAGAAACCAGAAGTTCTACACAATAACATGAAAAGACAAAATTTAAGATTCATCGAGATAGATGAAGGCATGGAGATACAAACCAAAGGAATGCACAATTGTGTCAATGACATAATATCAGAAAATATCAAAAATCTAAAAAATGAAATGGAAAATCAACTATAATAGGTTCACAGGACCCCAAATGTACAAAATGACAGTAGATCCACACCAAGGCACACTATAATGAGAACAATAACATACAGAATAAAGATAAGATTTTAAAGCCTGCAAGAGAAAGAAATTAAATTATATAAAGGGGAAATCAATTCAGATTTCAGTTGATTTCTCAGCCCAGACCCCTTAATGTCAGGTGGTCCTGGCATAACATATGTCAAGCTCTGAAAGAAAATGGGAATTTTCTGAGAATTTTATATCCAGCAAATGAATCTTAAAATATGAAGATGAAATAAAAACCTTCCATGATAAACAAAACTTTAAAGAAATTCACAACTAGAAAGCTTGTACTACAGAACATTCTCGGCAAAACATTCCATGAGGAGGAAATTTTAAAAAGCAATGAAAACCACCAAAGGAAGAAGCTACACTAAAGGAAAGGTCAGTCAAAGGAGACTGGATTTAGAAGAAAGACCCAACAATATGCTGTCTTCAAGAGACTCACCTCCTAGAAAAAAGACATCCACAGACTTCAGTAACATATCACTCACATGAACTATGTAAACAAACAGGAATTTCCAAACTTATATTAGACAAAATGGACTTCATACCAAAGTTAGTCAGATGGGATAAAAAAAAAAAAAAAAGACAATTCACACTGCTTAAAGGAATCATATATCAACAAGACATAATAATCATAAATATATATGCCCCAAGCAATGAGGTTTCTACATACACCAAACAAACCTTTCTCAATTTCAAGAATCAAATAGACCATGACACAGTAATACTGGGTGACTTTAACTCACCTCTTTCACCACTGGGTGGATCTCCCAAACAAAATCTAAACAAAAAAACTACAGAACTAAATATTACAATTAATGATTTACACTTAACAGACATATATAGAGTATTCTGTACATCACGGAGAGAATACACCTTCTTCACAGTAGCACATGAATCCTTCTCTAAAACAGGACATATGTTATGCCACAAAGCAACTCTTAGCAAATATAAAAAAGAAAACTACCTTGCATTTTATCACATAATAACAGAATGAAACTAGAAATCCATGATAAAATAAAAATTTAGAAACTACTCCAACACCTGGAGACTAAATAACATGTTACTGAATGATGAATGGATAGCAGAAGAAATCAGGAAGGAAATAAAAAAAAATTCTTAGAGGTAAATGAGAATACCGATACAACGTATCAAAATCTCTGGGACACTATAAAGGCTGTGCTAAGAGGAAAGTTCATTGCCTACAAGCCAAGAAAAGCCCAGGACCAGATGAATTCTGGTCTACAAGATCTTCAAAGAAGAATTAGCAACAATACTCCTCAAACTATTCCAGGAAATAGGAAAGGAGGGAACCCTACCAAACTCATTCAGTGAGGCTAGCATCACCCTGATCCCAAAACCAGATAAAGACACATCAAGGAAAGAAAACTTCTGACCAATAACTCTGATTCACATAGGTGCAAAAATTCTCAATAAAATTCTGGCAAATCTCATACAAAAACATATTAAAAAGATAGTGCACCATGATCAAGTGGGGTTCATCCCACTTGCAAGGTTGGCTCAACATATGGAAATCAATAAATGTAATTCATCACATCAATAGACATAAAGACAAGAATTATATGATTATCTCAATAGATGCAGAAAAATTATTTGACAAAATGCACCACCTCTTCATGTTCAAAACACTAAAAAAAACTAGGGATAGTGAACATACCTCAACAGTATAAAAGCTACATATGCTAAACCCAAGACCAACATCATTCTAAATGGAGAAAAATTGAAAGCATTCCCTCTAAAAACAGGAACAAGACTGGGATGCCCTCTTTCACCACTTCTATTCCACATAGTCCTTCAAACTCTAGCCAGAACAATCAGACAGATGAAAGAAATTAAAGGGATACAAATAGGAAAAGAAGAACATGAATTATCACTATTCACTGACAACATGATACTGTATTTAGTAGATCCAAAAAATTCCACCAGAAAACTTCTACAACTAATAAATGAATTCAGCAAAGTAGCAGGATATAAAATCAATACCCATAAATCAAATACATTTCTATATATCAGTGATGAATCCACTGCAAGAGAAATTAAGAAAACTACCCCATTCAAAATAGCCTCAAAAAAAAAATACTTGGGAATCAATCTAACAAAAGAGGTAAATGACTTTTACAATGAAGACCACACAATACTAAAGAAAGAAATTAAAGAAAACATTAGAAGCTGGAAAGATTTCCCATGCTCTTGAAGAGGCAGAATTAATATTGTCAAAATGGCCATACTAACAAATGTGTTATACAGATTTAATGCAATTCCTATTAAAATTCCAATGACATTCTTCACAGAATTAGAAAAAACAATCATGAAACTCATTTGGGAAAATAAGAGAACCAGAATAGCCAAAGAAATCCTTAGCAAGAAGAGTGAAGCAGGAAGCATCACTTTACCAGAACTTAAATTATACTACAGAGCTATAGTAACAAAAACAGCAGGGTTTTGGCACCAAAATGGACATGTAGATCAATAGTACAGAATAGTAGACACAGACACAAATCCCCAAAAATATAGTTATCTCATACTAGACAAAGGTGCCAAAAACATACATTGGAGAAAAGACAGCCTCTTCAACAAATAGTGCTGGGAAAACTGGAAATTCATATGTAGCAAATGAAATTAAACCTCCACATAAAAATCAATTCAAAGTTGATCAGAGACTTAGGCACTAGAACAGAGATCCTGTACCTAATAAAAGAAAAAGTAGGCCCAAATCTTCTTTGTGCCTGTTTAGATCCTGACCTCCTTAACCAGACTCCTAAAACACAAGAAAAAAAAAATCAAGAATCACTAAATGGGATGGACTCAAACTGAAAAGCTTCTTCTCAGCAAAGGAAAAAAATCAATAACATGAAGAGAGAGCTCACAGAGTGGGAGAAAATATTTACCACACACACCTTAGATAGAGCATTAATCTCCAGGATATATAAAGAACTTGAAAAGCTTAACAAATTACCCAATCAATAAATAGGCTAAGGAACTGAAAAGCCACTTCACAGAAGAAGAAATACAATCAATCAACAAACATATGAAAAATTTTCAACATCTCTAGCAATTAGAGAAATGCAAATCAAAACTACTCTAAGTCACTCCAGTCAGAATGGCAATTATTACAAATACAAGCCATGTCTTAGTCAGTTTTTTTGCTGCTGCGACTAAATGATCTGACCAGAACAATTTTAGGAGGAAAAGTCAATTTGAGGACTCAGGGTTTTCAGATGTCCTAGTCCATAGAAGGCTGGCTCCATTCCTCAGGGTTCAAGGTGAGGCTGAACATTATGGCTGAAGAGTGTAGTAGAAGGAAGCAGCTCACATCATCAGGAAGCAGAGAGAGAGAGACTCCACTTGCCAGATAAAAATACATTCCAAAAGCCACATCCTAATTCCCACCTCCTCTAGCCACACTCTACCACTTCAGTTACCATTCAGTTAATCCTTATCAAGGGATTAAATCACTGATTGGGTTAAGAATCTTACAACCCAATCGTTTCTCCTCTGAAACTTTTTGCATTGTATCACATGTAAGGTTTTGGGGGACACCTCACATTCAAACCATAACAAGCAATAATAAGTGTTGGCAAGGATGTGGGAGAAAAGGTGCACTCATACATTGCTGGTGGGACTACAAATTAAAGCAACCACAAAATCATCATACTACAGTGACACAGCAACATCGATGTTTACACAGCAGTTCAATTCACTATAGCTAAACTATGGAACCAACCTAGATGCTCTTTGACAGATGAATGGGAAAAGGAAATGTGGTGTATATACACAATGGAATATTACTCAGCCTTAAAAAAGAATGAAATTATGGCATTTGCAAGTAAATGGATGGAGTTACAGAATTTCATGCTAAGGGAAATAAGCCAAACCCAAAAAAACAAAGGCAGAATGTTTTCTCTGATAAGCAGATGCTGATCCTTAATGCCAGGGTCTGGTAGAGAAGAATGAAGGAACTTTGGATTGTGCAGAGGGGAGTGATGAGAGGGGAGGACGTATGGGCATGGGAAGGATGGTGGGATGAGATGGACATTATTGCTCTATATAAATGTTTGATTATGCTACTGGTGTGACTCAGCATCATGTACAGCCAAAGGAATGAGAAGTTATGCTCCTTTTGTGTACAATGTGTCAAAATGCATTCTACCGTCATGCATAACTAATTAAAGCAAATTAAAAAATTTAAAGAAATTTTAAAATGAAGCTGGAAAAATATATACCAAAACCCAAAGTACAAGAAAGTAATAAAAATATGATCAATGAAAGAAAAAGCAAACAAACAACAAAGAAAAATAATCCATAAAACCATAAACTGATTGTTCACAAAAATCAATATAAATGATAAACCTCTAGCTAGCCTCATTAGAAAAAAAATACAAAAATAGAAAAAATAAAATAGGATGTCACTGAACATTCTCCAGACATTTTATAACAACAACTGAATGTTACAAGAAACACATGACAACAAATTGGACAATTTTGGTTAAATTGACAAATCATCAAACAACCAAACATGACACAAGATATGTACTAAACCTGATATAAGTAGAAAGGCAAAATCAAAATAGTTGTATATCTCTTAAAGGCATTGAGTGTGCATCCATGGGGGGCATTCCAAATTCAGATGGCTACACTGGTGAATTGTATGGAACCTTTAGAAAAGAAATAATACCAACCTTACACAAACACTTTCAGAAAACAGAGGACTGGGGAATACTTACCAACCCATTTCATGAGGCCGGCATTGCCCTAATACTAGGAAACTACTGAGATGTGACAATTCTCTATAGCTTAGAAGCATGTTAATCTAACCACAATCAGAAAGGATAATTCAACTGATCTAGTGTGATTCCTATTGAGAATGTAAAGTTGATGTGGGCTGGGGATACAGCTCAGTTGGTAGAGTGCTTGCCTCACATGCACAAAGTCCTGGGTGTAATCCCCAGCACCAGGAAAAAAAAAATGTAAGGTTGATATCACACTCCAAATTCAGTCAATGTCATTCATCATGAAAATAGAATAAATTAGAAAAGATAGTAAAGAAAACAATAAGTGCAGAAAAGACACAAACAGGTTAAATGTTGGAAAATGGGAGAAGGTTCACCACGCAAGCACTAAGCAACAGAGTTTGAGCAGCTGAACCAACATCAGACAATTGGACCTTAAGACAAGAATGGGCATGGGAAACAGAGAACATTTCAAAAAGATAAAACTGCTACCCCAAAAGGAAGTAATCACGTATGAACCTAATGAGAGAGCTCCAACATATATAAAGAAAAAACAGAATCAGAGAGAAATAGACAATTCGACAATAATGGATAAGAACGTTTATATCCCACTTTCGAGAATGGACAGAATAAATAGGCAGAAGATCAGCAAGGAAATAGAAGACTTTAAAAACTCTAACTGCTGTTATATTGAATAAGCTGGAGAACATTGGCCTGAGTCTGTCTCTCTACTTTGAGTTGCAATGTCACAAATTGCAACCTAGCTCAGTGTGTAAGCAAGGTGAAATCTTAGCTGGGTGTCAACCCATCTCAAACAGCCAGGTGCCAGCAATGGGCAGCAGCCCATCGAGCAGACCATGCCCAATGCTTCATCATGTCATGCCTAGATGAGGCAGATGTCTAGCTATAGCCAATTAAGTGATTCCTCTACTCTGTTTCCATGTTAGACTCATAAAAAAAAATGAGATAAGTAAAACCTTATAGAAAAATTGGAATTAAAGTCAAAGGACGTTTTCTAGGGATAAAATGTTAACTCATCTGCTTTGTGTCCATGTTTGTCTCATGAATGCTCACTGCTTTCACTATTGGGTTGAGCTCTCCGAACATCTTCTGACTCAGTGCTACCCTTCTTGTGAATTGTTCTTTGCTCAAATGGACTCTGCTGAATTTAATTTGTCTAACAGTTTTCTTTTAACAGATGTTTACGGAATGATTCACCCAATGACAGCAGAATACACATTATTCTCAAGACCACAATGAATCATCCTCTAGGATAGATCATATGTCAATCTATAAAATGAGCCTCAATAACTTTAAAAAGATGCAAGAGACAAATTACATTTCCTGACCACAATGGAATAAAAACAGAAGTCAATTGCAGAAGGAAATAGCAAATTCACAAGTATAATCAACACACACATAAGTAACCAACTGATCAAAGAAGAAATCATAAGAAAAATTAGAAAACACCTTGAAATGAATGCAAACAAAAATGCAACATATCAAGAATGTTTGGGATGCAGCTAACGCAGCACCTTGAATCAAACTTATTGTTGTAAATGTGTATTTGAAGAAAATAAATGTGTCAAATAAATAAGTAACCTAACTCTTCATCTGAAGAAAGAAAACAAGAAGAGTAAACTGAAAGTAAAGCAGGGGAAGGAAACAGTAAAGTTTAGGGAGGAAATAGAATGAAGAATAGGAAAACGATCAATGAAATTAGTAAAACAAAACATTATTTCTTTTTAAAGACCAAAAATTTAACAATTCTGTAGTTAGACTGACAGAGACAGAAAAAAGACTCAAATTACTAATATCAGAAATCAAAGGTGGAACATCACTACTTACCTTAAGGAAACAAAAAATGTCAAATGGGCTTACTATGAACAACTATTCCAATAAATTTGGTATTCAGGACAAAATAGGTGAAAGCCTTATAAGATACAAATTAGTAAAACTGATTCAAGATGAAATGGAAAATATTATTAGATCTATAACAATGAGATTAAATTAGTTATTTTAAAACTTTCTACAAAATGATCCCTAGACCCAGATATATTCACTGATGAATTCTACAAATGTCTAGAGAAATCAATACCAAACTTTTATCTTTCACAAACTAATTCCAAAAATAAAATAGAGAAAAGCATTTTCTAATTTATTCTGTGAGAGCTTTCTTACCCTAATATCAAAATCAGACAAGGAATCACAAGAATATAAAATTGTAGACCAATATACCTTATGAATATAGATGAAGAATCCTCAATAAAGTATATAAAACTAGATATCACAACATTTTAACAGGTTTATACATTATGACTTATCCCAGAAATGGAAATTTGGGATATATTTTCAATATATGAATATCAATCAATGTAACTTGGCATGTTAATAAAGACAAAAACCATGTGGCCATTTCATAAGTGAAAAAAAAAAAGTATTTGACAAAATCTAACACCTTTCCCTAAAAAGAAAATTTAACACACTAAGAATAGGAATGACTGTCCTCAACCTAAAAAAGATCATCTATGAAAAACCAACAACTAACATCACACTTCATGGAAAAGAGAAAATGTTTTTCCTGTAAGACCAGAAACAGCTCAAGGATGATCACTTTCACCACTTTTATTTCAATATTGTATTGAAGATTCTAGTCAGAAGAGTTGATAAGAACAAAAATAAAAGACATACAAATTGGAAAAGAAAGTATAAAATGATCTCTATTCATAGATGGCACCACTGTGTATGTAGATGATCGTAAGGTATCCACTGAAAAAAATTAACTGCATTAATAAATGAGGTCAGTCAGGATTTATGACAGAAAGTCATTTACACAACGAGGCCTATGGTGCCTAGAAATATTGTCTGACTTTGAGCAAATTATCAATCTCATCAATCTTCACCAGTAAAGTGGGACTTGTCCTAACTGCTTCCCTGGCTGAGGTGGATGCAATAAAGACAACGTGTGCAAAAAGCCCTAGTCCAGTGCATGGTCCATAACCAAGCTCAAGAATATCAGCCCAATGACTGGTACTGCAAAAAAATGAAGAAAAAATATCAGCTCCTCTTCCTCCTGTCATTTAGCTTGCCATTTGGTCCATTAAAGATGGTGGTTAATGGCAACACTTCTACAACAGGCAAACATCCTGGCACAGCTAGATTACTGGACATTTTTTACATCAGAATAAAATAAGCTATTCTAAAGCAATTGTCTGTTCATAGCTGGCAGAGCAAGATGGGAGCAGGTGTTACGTTGGGAAAACCATCTGCTTCTCCAACTCCCAACATGGTGTGCTCCTCACACATTCTACTCTGGATTGAATCCTGCCTAAGGGTTGAGCACTCCGTCCCTCCACATCAGGAGAACAGGGCAAAGGAAGATGGACAAGCATCAAAGTGGAAGGAAAGCTTCAACTTCCAACCTGCTCCCAGTACATTATACTTACACCCAATTCCCTGGAGAAGAGCTGAGCTTCTTCCTTCCACTCTATCTCCTCTCTCCCTCCCTTGGGGAACAAGGGAGGAAGAGAAAACCTAATTACTGTTGAAAAGAAATCTCCATGAGATGGGCCAAAAGAGAATGGAGTTTGAAGCTCACACAAAGGATCAGAAGGCAAGAAGATGGCATTACTGAGAGAAGAGAAGAATCACAGGTAGCAGGGCTTGGCACATGCCTGTAATCCCAGCAGCTTGGGAGACTGAGGCAGGAGGATCTCAAGTTCAAAGCCAACCTCAGCAAAAGTGAGGCACTAAGCAACTCAGTGAGACCTTGTCTCTAAATAAAATATAAAATAAGGCTGGGAATGTGGGTCAGTGGTCAAGTGCCCCTGAGTTCAATCCCCGGTACAATGATCACTGATCTCTTCCCTGTTTTATCCCAGTGCTGCCAGTCCTAGGTGCTCTTGTTTTTCTTTTCATTCACTAATATCTAAAATGTTAGATGTAAATAGGAGGGCTGCAGGTCCGGGAGAGGACTCAGGAGACCAGTGGAGCACCTCCATTCAAAGTCTCAAGGTGCACAGGCGCTTCACTTATCTTACATGGCCAGTTCACCGAAGAGCTTGGGCCAGAGCCCAGACCAACAATCACTGTGTGCTTCACTGAGATGCCCTCATTATGAGCTTAGTTGCATTCCCCCACAATAACCACAAAAAAAAATATTGGTGACCTAGCCCCTAGCACCTGTGAATGAATGTGACATTCTTAGAAGTAGAGTTTCGCAAATGAACAAGTCATTTGGGTAGGGCTTAATCCAACATGACTGGTATTTGGAAATTTACACACAGACGGACCTACACACAGGGAGAACATCTTGAGAAAAGGTAGGCAGACATCAGGACGGGACATCTATAAGCCAAGGAGCACAAAAATGATCAGCAATCCACAGTAGCTAGGAAACACACAACGGATTCTTGCTCATGAAACTTGAAAGGAACCAACGCTGCTGACACTTTGATCTTGAACTTCTGTCCTCCAGAGCTCTTTAAGTCACACAGTGCATGGTACTTTGTGACAGCTACCTTTGCAAACTAATACACCCTCTGTGGTATATGCAACGGGATGAGGAATCGGGATTCAGGACCTCTCCTGGGTATTCCTAGGAGGTTTGCAAACCCACACTCCATGGCTATTTCTGCAGTTGTGACCAAGGGTCTCTTCCTCTTCTTCCCTGGCTCTACCCCTGAGAGGATGATTAAAATAATATCTGAAGTATCTGATCCACATTTAAAGGACCCCTGATTCTTTAAATCATGTCAGCCCCCCTAGGGTCCACCCTAGGGGCACACACTGCTCAGAAAGTGACACAGACCTCAGTGATTCCTATCCCAAGCTCTGACAGACCTGAGCTAGCCCTGGTCCTCCCACTTTCCAGCCATGTGACTTTGAGCATGTGACTCAACCTCTCTCCACCTCAAGGTGTTAAAGTTTGCATCCTTCTTGGGCTCTGAGGACACTCGGTGCAGCGTCCATCCTACAACCAGTGTGTATGAAATATCTGCTTGGCAATGCCTCATGGCAGTGACTGTTTCTCTCCATCACTGCTGATTCCTTCCTCTTCTCTGATTTCCCCTGTTCAAGGATGCAGCTCAATATCCCAGTGTGAGGATCTACTCTTGGTACTTCTATTTATAAAAACTTTCCTGATACCCTTCTGACTTTGAATTTTGGCCATCCACCCTGTTCCTTCCCTGCTTTAGTCATCAGAGGTTTTAATTTCTATAATTTAACCCCAACCTCAAAAATTCCTACTGGGCCTACCCAGGGATACTGATCGTGCAGCTATACCACCCAAACGTATTCTGGAAAGCCCAGTCACCATGGAAAATGCCATTAAGAAGGTTACATAAGTGTTGTCTGTAGGTGGACCTAGAAAATGAAAAGATGAACAAATGAACAAGTTGGTAGGCTTAGAGCAAATGGAATATATAATCAATTTCACTATTCAATCTAAGGTTCAGAACTTCGGAGCTGGTCAGAACAAAACAACCTTGGATCAAAGTGTTCCAATTGTCATGCTTTGGCAAGCACAATGCAGGGATATAATTGTGCATCCAGCATGCTTTGAAGAGTCAGAGATTACACCTCCCTCAAACACACAAGGGGCCTTGTCAGAACAGATAACCGACTGACTCCCACAGACTGGGGCTATGTGAGTCACCTTGGGGAAATCAAGACCCCAGCTGCTGAGAAGCACAATTTCAAAGCTAAGAGTTTGCTGGAGACAATTTTGTGCACAGCAGAGAGAATTTCTGCTGGCTTCAGCTCAGTATGCAGAGCATGAAACCAGTGCTTGCATGAGGCTGCCTACAACAGCAGTTCCCTGTTGGAGGAGATCCTGCCCCCCAGGGCACAGTTAGAAATATCTGCAAACATGTTTGTCTTTATCACAACTTGGGAAGGAAGTGCTACTGGCATCTAGTGGGTAGAGACCAGGGATGTTGCTGAACAAAGTGCAGAATAGCCCTGAAAAACAAGAAACTATCCAGCCTAGAGTATCAATAGTGCAATAGTTAAGAGACATTATCTCATAAGAGGAACCAGTATGATTTCCATAGCTGGTATGAGGCATAGGGGTCCTAACTACCCATGGCCTGGCCCCAGTCTGGTTGACCAACCTCATTCCTGACAAGAACATTTAGTTAAAAGAATGAACCTCTAAGCTCTAAGCCATGCAAGTCCACTTGCCAGTATAGGCAAGAGTCTCTATCCTCTATGCTTTCCTTTTCCTCATCTATAAAATGGACATAGCAATTGTGTTATTCAGCTTTCCATCTCTGTGATCAAAATACTCAATAGAGGAGGAAAAGTTTATTTTGGCTTACTGTTTCAGAGATTTGGTCTATGGTGGGCCCCATCGTGAGTCAGAACATCATGGCAGAAAAGCACGGAAGATGGGAGCTGCTCCATTTGTGGTGGCCAGAGAGCAGAAGATGGGGGCAGGGACCACAGGGCAGATGTCCCCTTTCAGGGCACACCCCCAGACACACCTTCTCCAGCCACAACTCTTCTGCCTACAGTAACCACACAGTCAGTCCATTCAGACTAGGACCGACTAACTAGGTTACAGCTCTCCTGACCCATCATTTCCCTTTCAAATATCCTTGCATTAAACAGGAGCTTAGGGAAGACATCTTGTATCCAAACCACAAAAATAATAAAACTTGTTCATAGAGATGTTTAAGGACCAAATAATTTCAAGAAATAGTGCTCATAAAGTACTTCATTAAGTACCTAACACTTAAGAAGCAACGTTATGAAGATTTGGCTTAAACTTTGCTTTATTTTACTTATTGTTACATTTAAGGATAATCTGCTGTTGCCATTCACCTGAAAGAGAAACCCTTCTCCCTTTCCCCTTCCCACCTATGATCATTCCTTCCTCCCTCAAAGTTCAGTTCGAATGCTGTTTCCTTTGGGAAAATCCTCAGACCTGCACATAAGACCACTCAGTCCCTCCTCTGAGCTCCCTGGCCTCTAATTTTCCTTTGTGTCCATTCTGATTACCTAGTTAATCCACCAGCCCCTAAATGCCAGTGAACACATCTTACTACCTGTCTGCCCTCAACAAGCCACAATGAATATTTTTTAATTAAACCTCAATCTGTGTTCATCACAGTTGAGGCATTTCTGCTTTCCTACTCTGTCTGAGAGCTCTTCCTTCCTCCTTTGATTTGCTTCAACAAATAATAACCCCTTCAAAATGCTAAGGTCATCTCCAGTGATGAGTGTCTCTCGGGAGTTGACTGTGGATCCAAAAACCTGCAGGACTTTCTGAGATGGGATTGGGAAGACCAAATACCAAAGTAGATATCTTTGGGGAGACACAAAGACCCCAACCCTCATTAACACCCAAGGGACAAAATCATTTCACGTGTGATTCACAGGAATCAGATGAGCCTTTCCCATGAACTATCTTTTTGATATCCAACCACATAAGGGAGGCACTAAAAGTTATCCCAATTATAATTATTGGACCAATGTTACACAGCAAGAATGACTAGGCAGGCAGGTCTGTCTGACCTAACATCTCTAATCATCTCTCAAACAGTAAGTGACTTGGCACTGTGAAAAGAAAAATAACAAAAACTATTTTTCCAGCAAAAACTTAAAAACAAGTCTGATTTGTAGAACTCATAAGAAGACTTATTCTAGGTTGAAGATGTGGGGGAACCTCAGGAATCACTCACCTGTCACCCCCTTCCCACTTCAGATGTCTTCAAAGACATTCTAGACCCAGATGATGACACCTTTATATCCTGCAGATGTGGAAGTGAACCTAGACCTAGAAAGGGGAGATGATGTGCTAAAGTTCCTACAGCTTGAAAGTGTCAGAGCCAGGAATTTTAGGTCCCCTGGTCCTGAATCCAAAGTCCTTTTGACAGTGTTTTGACCCTTGTTTGTGACAAGTCTACCTTATTAAGAAGCACAGAAATAAAAGATAAGCTCAAGATTCCACAAAGAATTACTGCATTTCATCTGACCTAAGATGCCATCAGGTATAGACGAATCCCAACTTGAGTTGCTGATGGTTCAGACTCAAGGGCGTGACAGGTATCTGTCTGGAGAACAGCAGTTCTGCTGATTGCTGGTGGAAGACACCTGTTGGTCTCTCCCTCTGTCCTTCAGCAGTCTAACACAATGATCTCAGTCTTTTTTCTTTTAAACTGAATGTGTCAAGAATTTTATTTAACTTATTAATTAATGAGGAATCCATATGATACATAAAGTCAGTTCAAAAGAAAATCTAAAGAACAGACTTACATATAGGTAATCAGAAATGCTGAAATAAATATTTTAAATAGAAATAAAACTGATCAATATCTATGTGACAAGGATCAATTATATTACCATTGGACAAAATTTGTTTGAATCTTTTTTTATAATTTACTTATTTTGATTAATTGTAAACAAATGGGGTACAACTTGTTTCTCTGGTTGTACATGAAGTAGAGTCATACCATTTGTATAATCATACATGTACATAGGGAAATGATGTTTGTCTCATTCTGTTATTTTTCCTTTCCCCCACCCCTCCCACCCTCTTTTTCCTCTGTACAATCCATCCTTCCTCCATTCTTGCTGCCCTCCCACCCCCTGTTGTGTATCATCATCTGCTTATCAGAGAGATCATTTGGCCTTTGGTTTATTGGGATTGCCAAGTAATCTTAGTCTTCTGTGGTAATGAAGTCTCCTTTGTAATATAGTGAAAGTTATGGAAATTCTAGTTAGAAAAAATGCACTTACAACACAGATTTAGATGAAGTCTGATGGTCCCTTGACACCTTTCCACAGAACCCATGTACTTCATGCATTCTGTAATAATCAATTTCCACTTCTAGAGCTCAGATCTGTCCTACTTACTTTGTTCTGATCAAAAGGAATCTGTTCTCCATCTTACAAACACAAAATCAGTTTTGTGCTCATTTTGAATGGAAGGTCAACATTCTCCATTGTCACCTTACAAAATAGGAGTCACAAAACAAAATGTTCCTCAATTTTCAAAATTATAAATCCTAAAAAGCAAAATCAAAATGAAGCAATTGAAACTGCATTTGGAATTAATGCCTACCCACTCAGAAAAAGAATTATTCCACTGACTTTTAGAACAAATGTACAGTACCTCCCCAAAGACAAAAATGACAACTGAAAAGTAATTGTAAACTCCTTTAATAATTATATTGCTTGTATTAATTTTACATTGCTATTTACATTGCTATTAGTTTGTAAAAGTTAATAGTCTTTCCTCAGTGTTTTTGGAGATTTTCTTTGGGTTTCTGTTCACTTCAGAGTAGAAAACCACAGAAGGTGGTCTCATAAGTTGGAGAACTCCAAATCTAGGCCAGTTTCCCAATCGGCTTCGGTTGTGGCAAGATAATTACTCAAGAGCAAACATATGTTGTCACAGCAATTACTTTTTCCTGAAGGAAACAGACTTGTTGCCAAAGATAAAAGAGATTTTCCATTCACATAGTTTGTCCTATATTCTTTTTAAGAGATTTTCCTTGGTCTCAGTATTGGGTGACAAATTTGTCTGGGTTTGTGCAGTAGTTTTCTAGTTTTACCTGGAAGTCAGTGTCCCAGGACAACCCTCAGGTCTGTGACAATTGGACCATTTGTCACTACCATGCCAGCAACTCACTCACCTTGCCTTAGACTGGAGCTCTTTTTAAAATCCTCCATGTTGACTAAGAATGATTTTGATTAAATTTTATGGAAAAGCTGTTAGCAGGCCAAAATGCCTCTTTTCCAATCCCCACAGTTCTCCTTTGAAAGAAGGGGAAGAGAGCTGGGGATGGGCAGAACAGGGACTTTCCGTTTATTCACACAACTCACGTTATTATAGTAGGAGCGTAATTTCTGTCTTTCCCATGCACCTGTCTTCTTCACTGCTTCTAACAGTCGCACTTGCCTTCCCAAATAAGGCATGCCACCACCTAGGTACTATTTTTTTGGCCATGTGGAAGGGAATGTAAAAGAATGAACAGCTCTCAAACCCTTTTGAGGGGGTATCTGGAGCAAAGCAGGGGTGAGTTATAGACCCCTGAAAGCGTCATGTGCGAAGTTATTTTCAAGTGGAGTAAGGTTTGTGATGAAGGTTGTGTCAGTCAGCTTTTTTTCACTGTGACAATCACTGAAAAAAAGAAACTTAAAAGAGAGAAGATTGATTTTGGCTCACAGTTTCAGAGGCTCAGACCATGATCAGCTGGCTCCATTTCTTCAGGCCAGAGGTGAGGCAGAACATCATGGTGGAAGGGCACCACAGTGGAAAGTTACCCAACTCACTGAGCCAGGAAGCAGGAAAAGAGCAGTGAGCCCAGACCAGAAATATCAGGGCATGCCCCTGTGACCTGCCTCCTCCAACCACGCTACGGTTCCCACCACCTCCTAGTAGTCCAGTCCGTCACCAGTAGATTAATCAGTGCTGAGGTCAGAGCCGTAGCGATTCTATCACTTCCCCGAACCTTCTCTGACCAAGTCTTCAGAACATGAGACTCTGGGGGACTTTCCAGGTCTGAACCTTAACAAAGATGGAGGCTAGCCTTTGAAAAAGGGGAAAGGAAAGAAAAGAGAAAGCATCCAGTGGCAACAGGGAAACAAAAGCCAGACAGCTTGTCCAAAACAGTCCTGGGCCTAGATGAAGAGATCACGACCAGAAAATGGTCAGGACTGCAGAGTCAAGAGGACTCAAGGAGGAGCTTGGGAAGCAGGGTGTGAAGAAACTCCGTGAAGATGGAGTATGGCCACCACTGCTCTCACTGGATTTTAAAACTTTTACTAGAGAAAACTACAAACATATATGAGGATCAAGACACTAATCAAATGAAATTCTATGTGTCCATTTCCAGCTTTCAAAAATGATCAATTCATGGTGAATCTTTTACATTCTTACCCTCCCAATTCCCATATCCCATAATTTCTAAGTATTTTTAAACTTATCAGTATATATCTCTGAAAGGGCCTCTTTTTCCAAACATATTCACAATACCACTACATGTCTGAAAAATCAGTAACTTTTCCATTGTGTTATATCCAGGTTGCTCATTCATTCATTTCCTGTGGCCATGGTTAACATATCTCTTAATTTCTTTATATCTATGGGGTTCCTCAACCTCTTTTGTTTTCCCTAATAATTTATTTGTTTTTTTTTATTCATTTATTAATCTGCAGTGCTAAGAATTGAACACTGTGCCTCACACATGCTAGGCAAGTGCTCTACCACTGAGCCACAACTCCAGCCCCAAATAATTTATTTGTTGATATAGCATATAACTCATCTGGTAGAGTTTCCACACTCTACATTTTGCCAAGTGCACACCTGTGGTATTGTTCAGTGTGTTCCTGTGTCTCCTGTATTTCCTGGAAACTGTTGGGTAGATTAAATGATTTGATCACATTTACATTTTGTCAATTTTTATGATACAGTGAGGTTCCATCAGGAAGCACCTAATACCTGCTTACTTCTGTTTATATGAGGTTAAGATGAATTCATGGGCATCTGTGTTCCCAGGCAAATCTATCTTTCATAATATCCCCTATTAGCCTTTCACCTAATGATTTTATCTCTATTAAAAATAATTATCTTTATTTGAATTTTCCTCTTTAATTTGTAATCAGGAATACTTTTGTAAAGAAAAAAACTTTCTAACATCAACGACTTGGTTGCCTTGGGGTAACATTTGACTAAAAAGAAAGGGTAAATGATTCATCTTTCCCTTTATTTACTACTTTTCTCAAAAATTAACAGGGTCCCCAGAATTCTCCAAATGTAACAGTGATTGCTTTGTTTATCTAAAATAACATTAAGAGTTCATGGATTTTTTACACACATGATGTATTTCAATATATTGCAATTATTCTTTCTTTTGGTGTTCACTTTGCTCATCTCTGGACCTTACAAATGACTTCACATTGCTTTTAAGTCATGTTAACATGTCCCCAAGGGCCTCTGGTAGCCCCCTTGCCTTCTTAGGTGAAAAGATGGTCCAGAATCTTCTTATGCACTTCCCATCTCCCACCTGTAATCATTTACTTCTTGAAGAAGCCCGTTTTTCAGTAAGAAATGGTATTTGGAGACCACATTTGGATATGAAGTATTCTCATTCCTACCAGGTTGGTCAGTCATTCTTCCCAGGCTTTTTCAACGGAGAGAACTTTTTTTTTTATTTAAGAGAAAACAAATCAAGAGGTCATTTCACTAATACTTTGCTCTTTAATGAGGAAAAATTCAGTTCCTAAATGAACTGGAATTATAATTTCTAATACATATGTAAGTGTACGCATGCTTGTGTGTTTGTGTGTGTGTGTGTGTGTGTGTGTGTGTGTGTGTGTGTGTGTGTGTAAACATCTATGGCAAAGAAGAGACCTGGGAAGGGACTTCATTTCATGCAGAAGAAAGGAGAGCCCCAGGGGAAGGAGTGAAGAGAATATGCTGGAGGAGGACAAGGAAAAATGGGGGAAGGAAAGAGAATTAAGGAAGGAAACTTCACATAAATATAAAATGCAAGGTCTTATGCATGGGGTGAAGATGTTTATGTGCTAATAAAGTTGTAAAACAACTTCCTGAAAGCAAGGAACTTCAAAATCACTTTCCTCAACCATTTCCCACAATATAACATTGTTTTAAGTACTCACTATATAAATTCATTGATTATCATAGCAACCTTAATACGTGAGCATTATTATTATTATGTCCATCTTATCAAAGAAAAATTAGAGTGCAAGGATAAGCCATTTGCTTAAGCTGGAATTACTGGTAAAGCAAAGCCAAGATCCAACCTGGGCAATTTGAGTCCCATCATGAGGACATATGTCTCTCAAAATAAGGTGTTAAAGACCAACACATAAACATGCAAATATTCACACACATATATATGATTTGAAAAACTGAAACTGTAACAAACCCAAGCTATAAACATCTCATTATAAAATGGAATTTTAGAAACCCATTAAATTTTTATACAAATCAATATCATCTATAAAGGTAGGAAAACTTACAGGGATTAGAATTAAAACATAGATAGATAGATAGATAGATAGATAGATAGATAGATAGATAGATAGATAGATAGACAGACATTCATCCATCCATCCAATCCACTAAAGAGGATGCTGAGGGCTAGAGACATTAACTTCACCCAAGTCACTCACCTAGGAAATCTACAAATTTAAAAATGTATAGTCCAAAGACTTTGCAATGCCTTTAGCTTGGAGGAACCCAGTGTGACAGAGCTGAAGAGTGAATGGTCTTGGCATTGGATCCAGGCTGTCGCTTCTCAAGTTGCAGTACCATGTCATCCATGAGGTTTCCTTTCTGAACTTAGAATTTAATCCTCTTGTTCCATTACAATAAGCTAGAAATAGTCCCTTTGTCTCAAGTAGTCTCAGTCTAATGGGTGAGAAGGACGTTTCCCTCATGCAAGCCAGAGCAGGTGCAGGAGGCCATCCGCCTCCTTCCTTCATCCCCAAGGACCAATTCTCACAGCTTCAGCCTGAGGATGCCTGAGAAGCAGAGCCTGCAGCTGGGCAGCCCTCCTGCCAAGAGTGTGTAAACCCAAAATGGAAGCTGGAGGGAAAATAAGGCAGGCTAAGCACATCAATCCTCCCACTTGCTCCCCATCAGAACTGGGGAGAGCAGACATAAAAACATCACCAGCTGGTGTGTTTCCTGGCAGGGACATCAGCCACAGCCTTGCTGGCCTCGAGACACACTCCTGCAGCAAACAACCTCCATCTGTGGTTCCATTTCCTTTATTTACTGGGGCTAAAAGGCAGGGAAGAGAACAGACCAATGTTTCAGAAGCCCATGGGACCTGGGTGTTGTCTCCAGTGGGTCAGGGTTGGTGGACGGTAGACTGACAGTCAACAGATGAAACCTCACTGTGCCATTAAATCTAACTGCGAAATAGCAGGTGCTCCCCCTGGCACCTCCGCTGCAGTGCCTGCCCTTACCTCCTGGCTCTGCTCAGACTTCTGCCTTTCAGAGCCCAGGTAGATCAGCGGGCTGCAAGGATGAGCAGGATACTCTTGGCAGGGAACACTAGGATAAGACAAGTCCTGTCTGGGAGGGTTGGGGACAGAATGGGAAGGACCTGCTCCTCCAGGCTTCCTGGGTATTCCATCCCTGGTCATTGTTTTGGTCCCTTAGAGTCCATTGAAGAAACTACAATTCTTACATGGTCTTTTCTGGATAACTTTGAAAGGAGAAAAACAGAGGAGAGAGAGAGAGAGAGAGAGAGAGAGAGAGAGCAGGGTAACTGAGAGTTGGCTTTCCTTTCGTGACTTGATGTAATTTTGTTTGCTTTTAAAATTCCCCCATGTTTCTTCTTTACTTCTTTTCTTCTGTTCTTTCATATATCCACCTACTGTCTGCCTCTGTGTGTATCAAAGCAACCACTTCAGCCATGCTCCAAGAAGATTCCAAATAGCAAGGCAGAAGAGTCACAGTGGTTTCTTCCCCGTTTCAATGGCTTTTCAACTCCAAATTCAAGTGCAGGGCACAATGAGAAGGGAAGGTGGGAGCTGTCCTCCTGGTCCCAGCTCAGAATCCAGGGCAGGTATTTATCATTGATTCCACCACAAACACTAAGAACCTCTTATTTAGAATGGAAAGTTTTTTTAAGAAGATCGGTTCCCTGTTATGACACCAG
Organism: Sciurus vulgaris; assembly: GCF_902686455.1. Lineage (NCBI taxonomy): Eukaryota > Metazoa > Chordata > Mammalia > Rodentia > Sciuridae > Sciurus > Sciurus vulgaris. Next base: position 136,896,625 of record NC_136469.1, read on the forward strand.
TGAAGGTAGGTAAAATGTTTTCCTAAGATGAAGATCTGAATTGCAACAATTTCAGACCGATGTGCATCATCGTTGGATCCAACAGTACTCTGGCTTATATCCTGAGTGATACAAAGATAGTTGATTTGTAGATCAAGTGGATCTACATTTTAAGATATATTAACTCAAGTAGAGAGACATAAATGAATTATACTAATTTTAGAGTAGGGTACACTAAAACATGCAGGAAGGGAACACGAGAATTTATTGAATGTCTGCTAATGATATGGTGCCTTACTCATATCATTAGGAAAGTATCTTTGGGAATTATTTGTTGAGCGTCTAATCTGTAGGGTAGGCCTGGTAGTATAGTCTTAGGAGGTATACAAACGTGATTATAATGTAACATGAGGTAGTGAGAGGGGAAGCGTAGGAGGCCAGAGAGGCCGTGTAGTACCAAGCTGGGGAATCAAAGATGGCTGCCAGAACAGAATGGCTTCTGAGTATGAAGAAGGAATTAGCCAAGTAACTCAGTAAGAGGAGGAGATTTCAGTAATAGGCAGAGAAAAGAAACATGTTTAAAGACCCAAAGGCATGAGAGAGATTCAAGATCCTTATTTAATAGAGGGAGCTGAAGTTCAGGAGTTATATAACTTGCCCAAGATCAAAACTTGTGGCTGACAGACCACCTAGAAATGTTAATAACAAAGGAAGAAAGATGAGTTTTGATTGAGAATAATAAGGAAGATTGAAAAATTTGGTTTTGAATATCAGGGCAGAAATGGAAGGAGGTGGACCCAACAGGAGGGGAAAACTGAAGCTAAAGGAGAGTTGAGGAACAGAGAATCACAGTTTAGCTGGAGTGTGGAGGGAGGCTAGTTTGGGAAGAGGTGCCTTGGCAGATAAAATTGGAAAGAAAAATTAGGATTGTAGACGGAAAGACCCATCAGCAAAGTGGAAGATATTTCATTCCCACCAACAGGATTATTAAGACCAAATGGGATTGAACATTTTAAGTTCTAGACAAAAAGAGAAGACACAATGCTAAAACTGTCGTATAGAGACAGAGGCACTTCTCACTTGAACTGGCAAGCAGCACACCTAAATCCCATCCGAGGGAAGAGCACAGTTGATCCACCCTGAGTGGACCCACAGAAACTGGTGGGCTATCACTTCCAGAAGACCTCACAGGGGCCCACCATCCTACCCGCTTCCTTCTTTCCTTATTTGCTTCTTGTCTCATTTCCTTCCTTCCTTTTTTCTCTCTTCATTTCCTTCCTATCACATGCATATTTGAAGTTTTGTTGTTTTTTTTTTTTTTTTGAGGGGGAGGGAGTGGGGAAACAAGCTCTCTTTGAGTAATAGATAATATATAATACATATAACAAGAGGTTGTATAAAAAAGTCATCAGAAAAAACCATACTGCTTCATAACTAGGTTTGATGGAGTATCCTAAGGTGTTGAACTTCTAACAATTGTATCTGGTTACCAAACAAATAATAAATTAAAAAACAAGTTAACTCACTGTTCCAAATCAGTAAATTAATAACGAGAGACCTATTCACATTACAAAGCAGAATTTGTTATTGTTGTTGATTCTCATTATTATCGGTTCATTGTTTTACTTAAGTAATTATCAGAAAAATTGAAGTTCATGTGAAATAAAAGTTGTAAATGGTCCAAAATCACCACAAGACAGGCAAGGATCCAAGAGATCAATGGCAGAGTAGGATGTGCTAGTGATTACTAAGCAACCCTCGTGGGGCAGGACAAAGGAAATGTCCATGGTGTGGCCTTCGGAGCCAACAGACCCGAGGACCTCTCAATCCCTCTGATCTCATCAAGTCCCTTCTTTGTTGGTCTCATTGATTCCAAATCCCTGAATCAGTGTGTGGAGCTTGAAGATGGTCAATCAAAGATCCCTCCTCCACAGGCCGGCTCCCACACTCATTTTCCCTCCTCTCATGAGAACGTGTACATCTCTCTATTACACAACACTTCAGACACAGCATCTAATGTTCCGACTACTGGTCTATGTCTCCCATTAGATATGAGCCATCTGAGAGACTAAGCCATGTCTTGTATATGTATCTGATAACTAAGAGTGAACAGTAGTTCACTGGCCATTTTTCAGATGGTCACATTTTAAATCTCTCAGAAGGATCAAAACCTGAACTTTGGACACATTACCACAAGCAGTTATGACTTGGTGCTAAACCCCATGCTACAGCAGACTTGTCAGAGGGGCGAAGTTCACAGGCAAAGGAAAGATTAGATAGGAGCCACCAGGGAGAGTGTAATGGGAGAGGCAGCTTCCGAAAGGAGGCTGGAAGACAGGGCAGCACTGAATGGAATGAGGGAGCCACTTAAGAAAGGGTGAGAATGGGCAAAATGAGGGGTGGAAGCAAGCATGCCACACTCAAGGAAGGGAAGGAACTAAGGTGCTCAAAACCAAGCAGGCAAGGGTGTCTGGACTTGATGTCACGGGAAAGGGGAGCAACGGGGGATGCATGAGAAGGGGAGGGGTTTGGCCTTACAGCTGTTTAGACAAGGTCATGAACACACGGTCTAAAGCCTCCCAGCATCTGCAAGAGGGACACTCTGAAAAGATTCAGTCTTCTTCTGCAGTTGCTGGGAAAGGAAGTTCATGGAGGGAATGGAGCCCCAGAGCGTCCTGCATGAGGGTCAGGCTCTCCTGGGGCCCGTTCCATTCTGCTGGAGCTGTGTTCCCAGTAGGAAGCCACCCTGAGGTCACGGAGGACCCGCATCCCAGCCCAGGCATGAGAGACTCAGGTGCTCAGTGCTCAGGGCTCACCCTCACAAGCACGCCATCGCTGAAGGTCTTTCCAGAAAGAATGATGAAGGGCAGGTTGAAACGAGTTTGGGGAAGAATGGGGTATCAGTTTTCCATCACTCTGGAAAAGTTCCTGAGATAAGCAGCTGAAAAGGAGAGAGGTTTATTTTGACTCTGTTTTCAGAGGTTTCGGGCCATGGTTGCTTGGCCCCCTGTCCCTTGGCCTGCTAATGATACAGTACATCATTGGCGGAGAGGCCTGCTCACCTCACGACTGCCAGGCAGCAAAGAAAGAGTAAGGAACTGAGGTCCCAACTTCCCCTTCCAGGACCCCAGTGACACAACCTCCTCCCACCAGGTCCCACCTCTCAAAGGTTCCGCCCTCTCCCAGGGGCCACAGGCTGCCCACCAGGCCTTTGGGGGAACCACTTCACAGAAGAATGTTGTTGGAAGTGGAGATTTTTTTTTTTTTAAGAGGCATAAATATGGGAAAGACAGAACGATTTAAAAGGCAGTCATCCATTTTGTGTGCAAGTATGCTCACACGTGCCTCATTCGCTCACTCACAACCCTGCATGGCAGACCTCACACTCGCTTCATGGATGAGGAAAGGGAGGTCCGTGAGGGAAGCGGCTCTCTCAAGACCACACAGCCTGCAAATGGCACGGCCGGCATGCATCTGCCTCTGCCGCAGCAAAGGAGGCAGAAAAACAAACAATGCCACGGAAACCCACGAAGCGGTAATGCGTGATTCGATGAGCGATGGCTTGCGTGTGAGCTGCGTCTTGGCATCTTTGGTTAGAAAAGCCAGGTGTGACTTCCAGTGCCCTCGCCGGCTGCAGGTTTGATAGAAGGAATTAGGAGATCTGGGAGGGGGCTCCTTTCAGAACTTGTGAAAGTGTCACAGTTGCTCAGGTCCCCTGCAAATGCCTGGCACAGAGTTCAATTTGTTGCCATTTGCAAATGACTGAAAATCTTTTCCTTCTTCTGTGAAGGTTTGAATATGGAACAAACGGAGAGGAGGCCATTCTCTGTTCCTGGCTGTAACCTGCAGCTGAGTGTTCTTAGAAGCACAAAGAAAAGAAAGGTCATCTCTCCTTTCCAACAGAGAAAGTAAATTGTAAGCTGTTTTGAAATATGCTGGTGCTATTTTAAGCCTGACCATAAATCCATGTATCTTCTAGGTTAGCTTGTAGTTTGTATAGACAGTAACTCCAAACTGAGAATGTCTCATTATGCTACATGTCACTGGACAAGGTGCAAAAAGACCAGACTCAGCCCAGCCACTATCAGCAGGCAGAACTCAGGGAGTGATGTGACCTTGCTGGCCTGCCTTGCCTGCTTCTCAGGAGCATTGACATGCCGACAAGTGCTTTGCAACTTACACAGACTCATGTCCATGTAAGCCATTGTCATCAATGCATCTAAAGCAACAGTTACACTTTTTTATCTTCAGTTTGTAATTCCATGCCACCCTCAAGCTGCATCCATTCTGGTCTGTAACCCTTGGAACCTGTGTGTTCAGGTACAGTGAGGCTGGAAAAACAATCTGACCCAGGCAGGCAGGACCTGGAAGTCCCCAAATTGTCATGGAGACTTTATTTTTGGAATAGGACTGGTCAGGGTTTTTGCATCTGAAGTAACCATAACTTCTACTACTTCAGAAGACAAAGAAAAGAACAAGGTGATTATCATAATCACTGGTGTCAGATAGACAATGATTTAAATCATGTCTCTGCTTTGTAATAGCTGAGCAACATATCCTTTCTTGACATTGGTTTTTTCCAACTAAAAATATAAGCAACTAAAAATAATTGCATTAACAAGTGTATTTAAAACAGCTGAATGAGTGTCTTTTATTTAGAAAATGCTAACTAAATGTTAATTACCTCTCCCATTTATATATGTGCCCTTTCTTCCATGATGTATCAAAACAGAAATTACATTATCCAGGCCACATCTTTTCAAATTATCAAGTACTGTTCATTGGGTTTTTTGTTTGGTTGGTTAGTTTCTTGGAGACAGGGTCTACCATGTTGCTCGGAGCAGTCCTAAATTCACAATCCTCCCATCTTATCCTCCTGAGTAGCCGGGACTGCCAATGTGCATCACCACCATGCCTCTAGGACTTTCTTTAAGCTGTCTACTGCATATTTTGTCAGTTTTTGTGATATCTTTAGAACTACATTCGTCTAAATGTCTGTGTAATCTCCAGTAGCTGAAACGTGCCCGCCCACAACAGCAGACGGCACACCCAAAAGAAAAAAAACAGTTGAAATCCAAAGATATTCTTTGCAAAACAAGACATACATTGCTGTACTTCAAGTAAGTGAGCCTCTGAACAGGCAGCTGAGTGCATAGATCCAGCTTCAGGGAAAGTACAGCTTAGCTTCTGGTTTCAGAAAACATGCTGTGTTTCGCATGGTGACCAATTCCAAGCATCATCCTAATTTCACTCATTCATGTTAACAGGAAAAGAACCATCTGAACTAGTACCCTTTATTCTTATTTTAAGTCAATTTTACCTGCCATGCGATGCCAGGAGGAGGCCAGAGCTGAGGACGGGTCCCCTTTCTCATTGTCCTAGAAGAGTTCTTTACGCCAAGTTTCTTCCTGACCTGTCCCAGTACCACCCAACTCATTGAGGAATGTAATGTGTGCCCCTTACACTTTACACTTACATGTGCAAGCTATTTATTAAGACAATATCGCCTCACTTGTATTGAGCTCTGTGCTGGGTGCTCTGTGCTGCCATCCCGTCCCCATAAGAGGATCGTCGTCCCCATCTCACCAGCAAAGGAACTGAGACGAGAGTTCCTCCCTCACAGCAGCAGAACCCAACTCACACCCAGACTGCCTGGCTCTGAATCCTGGCACTCAAGGGTCACATTACAGTGTCACTTCTGCCTCTGTCAAGAGATGACTGCTTCTTTTCTTCACCTTTCCATCAAAGGGTATCCCCTCCTTCCCTGTCTCTCATCCCCCAGACTCCCAAAGAACACTTCTAAAATTAGCTTCCCTTTCTGCTTTCTGTATTTTCAACCACTACTTTTCTCCAGTCCCTCTATTCAGTGACAAATCCCTCTCACATTGAACAAGAAGTCCCTCAACCCTCTGTTCACCCCTAGCTCTGTAGCTTCTGCCATTATGCCCCTTTTATTTACCACCCAGGTCCTTGGAAGAGTAGTCAGCATGCAAGGTCTCCAGCTCCTCTCCCCCTTCACTTTTTCAGTTCACCAAAATTCAGATTCCTTATACTCTTGCCACTGTAGAGCTCTTCCAGCTGGTCCCAAATTCATCCCAAGTGCGCAGCTGCAGATCAGCCTGCCCTCCGCCGCAGCTCCACGCCTGTGTCCTCAGTACTAATGGCACCTCCACCGGCGTCTCTCACTACAGTGCATCCCAAGCCAGACCTGGTTCTCTCAGTTTCCTCACACTCTGATCCCCTCCGTCTCCAAAGTCACATCGTCACTCAGCCACTCAATCCAATGTCCTCCAAGATTATTGCTCTGCCCTCAGATTCTAATGGCATCCGCTTGAACAGAAAGTCATGATGCGTTTACCTAAAAGTATAGTTCAGATCCTTTTGCTCCTGCCTCTCTCCACTCAGCTCTCCAAGACCCACCAGACAACATCTCTGGTCCAGACCACTGTAAGAGTCCTCCTCCACCTGCTCTCCTTCCATCCACATCTGCCTCCTTACAACCGACTTTATCCAGCCACCAAAGAAGTACATTAAAATACAAATCAAAGTATGTCACTCCCTACTTCGAGTCTTTGGTGGCTTCCAATTGCTTGTAGAATAAAGCCCTAATTCCTCAAATCCCTGCATGATCTGGCACTTCTGACACCATATACAGAAATGGATTCTAAGTAGTTTATAAATTTAAATATGAAAGGTTAAACTTTAAAAAATATTTAAATATATGCACAAGAGCATATCTTTATAAATCAGAGAATGTTTCTTAAACAACATAGATAATGAATCCTGTAAAATGAAAATATGAGCCATAGGAAGTATACAGCATGTAGGATCTATAAGAGTTCTTTAATATATGTAAGTATATTATTACATATCTAAGTGTGTTTATATAGATATATATATATACTTATAAGAATATATATAAGAATAAATACATAAGAGAATGTGTTTTTGTAACAAAAACAAAGGATTCATTTTCAGAATACATGAAAATTTCCACAAATCAATAAAAAAAATACAAACACCTCAAAGAGAAAAATGGGAGTGAGTCACAAATAAGTATTACACATAGAGGATGCTTAGCCTTATTAGTGATTAAGAAAATGCAAATCAAGACAACAAGGAGGCCCCATTCACACCCACTAGTTTGGCAAAAATTGAGAAGAAAATGCTAAGTGTTGGTAATTGGTACAACTGCTTAGAAAAACAATTTGAATTAAGTCGAGCATATAAATAATCCCAGGTCTTTAGATTCACTATGGCTTCTGCTTAGCACGCACATCTTCAAGTTGTCTAGAAAAATCTGATTCTGCTTTCAAACTTTACTTAGATAGCACCTGCTTACTTGAAACCTCCTCAGATTCCCATCATTTCTTCCCCTGCGCTCCCTGTGCAAGTGTTATGGTTTGATGCGGGTGTCCCCCCAAAACTCACGTGTGAGACAGTGAAAGAAGGTTCATAGGAGAAATGATTGGGTTGTAAGAGTCTTAACCCAATCAGTGAATTAATCCTCAGGAATTAAATGAGTGATAACTGAAGTGGTAGGTGCGGCTGGAGGAGGTGGGAATTGGGGCGTGGCTTTGGGTATATATTTGTATCTGACCAGTGGAGTATCTCTCTCTACTTCCTGATCATGCTGTGAGCTGCTTCCCTGCGCCACACTCTCCCACCATGATGTTTTTTTGTTTGTTTGTTTCTCCCCTCTGAGGGACAGGGGATTCAAACCAGCGTCCCTGTGCATGCCAGGCAAGCACTCTCCAAGATGAGCTATTTCTTTAGCTCTCCATCATGATGTTTTACCTCACCTCCCGTCCTGAGGAATGGAACCGGCCTTCTATGGACTAGGACCTCTGAAACCATGAGCCCCTTAAATAAACTTTTCCTCCTCTACAATTGTGCTGGTTGGGTCTTTTAGTCATAGCAGCCAAAAAGCTGACTAAAACAGCAAGGTTCTTCCATTCTTGTTGATTGGATTATTTGTATTATTGGTGTAGAGTTTTTTGAGCTCTTTATATAATCTGGAAATTAGCACTCTATCTGAAGTATGAGTGGCAAAGATATTCTCCCACTCTGTAGGCTCTCTCTTCACATTACTGACAATTTCCTTTGCTGAGAGAAAGCTTTTTAGTTTGAATCTATCCCAGTTGTTGACTCTTGCTTTTATTTCTTGTGCTATGGGAGTCATGTTAAGGAAGTCTGATCCTAAGCCAACAAGTTGAAGGTTTGGACCTACTTTTTCTTCTATAAGATGCAGGGTCTCTGCTCCATTTTGAGTTGAGTTTTGTGCAGGGTGTGAGATAGGGGTTTAGTTTCATTCCGTTGCATGTGGTTTTCCAGTTTTCCCAGCACCATTTTTGAAGAGGCTATCTTTTCTCCATTGCATATTTTTGGCACTTTTGTCTAGTATGAGAAAATTGTATTTATTTGGGTTTGTGCCCATGTCCTCTATTCTGTACCTTTGATCTACCTGTCTATTTGGTGCCAATACCATGCCGTTTTTGTTACTATTGCTTTGTAGTAGAGTTGAAGATCTGATGTTGCGATACCCCTGCTTCGCACATTCTACTGAGGATTGCTTTAGCTATTTCTTATTCTTCCAGATGAATTTCATAATTGCTTGCTCTATTTCTGTAAGGTACATCATTGGGATTTTAATTGGAATTGCATTGAATCTGTATAGCACTTTAGGTAGTATGGCCATTTTGACAATATTAATTCTGCCTATCCAAGAACATGGGAGATCTTTCCATCTTCTAAGGTTTTCTTTAATTTCTTTCTTTAGTATTCTGTGGTTCTCATTGTAGAGGTCTTTCACCTCTTTTGTGAGATTGATTCCCAAGTATTTTATTTTTTTCGATGCTATTGTGAATGGGGTAGTTTTCCTCACTTCTCTTTCTGAAGATTCATCACTTATGTATAAAAATGCATTGGATTCATGAGCATTGATCTTGTAACGTGCTACTTTACAGAATTCACTTTTGAGTTCTAAGAGTTTTCTGGTGGAATTTCCAGGTTCCTCTAAATATATAATCATGTCATCAGCAAACAGGGATAGTTTGAGTTCTTCTTTTCCAATTTGTATCCCTTTAATTTCTTTGGTTTTCCTAATTGCTCTGGCTAGAGTTTCAAGGATGGTGGTGAAAGAGGGCATCCCTCCCTTGTTCCAGTTTTTAGGGGGAATGCTTTTAGTTTTTCACCATTTGGGATGATATTGGCCATGGGCTTAGCGGAGATGGCCTTCACAATGTTAAGGAATGTTCCCACTACTCCAATTTTTTCTAGTGTTTTGAGCATGAAGCGATGCTGTATTTTATCGAATGCTTTTTCTGCATCTATCGAAATAATCATGTGATTCTTAACTTTATGTCTGTTGATCTGGTGAATAACATTTATTGATTTCTGGATGTTGAACCAACCTTGCAGCCCTGGGATAAAACCCACTTGATCGTGGTGCACTATCTTTTTAATATATTTTTGTATGCGATTTGCTAAAATTTTGTTGAGAATTCTTGCGTCAATGTTCGTTAAGGATATTGGTCTGAAATTTTCTTTCCTCGATATGTCTCTGTCTGGTTTAGGTATCAGGGTGATTTTGGCTTCATAGAATGAATTTGGGAGGGTTCCCTCCTCTTCTATTTCATGGAATACTTTGAGGAGTATTGGAATGAGCTCTTCTTTAAAGGTTTTGTAGAACTCGGCTGAGAACCCATCTGGTCCTGGACTTTTCTTTGTTGGTAGGCTTTTGATGACCTCTTCTATTTCATTGCTTGAAGTTGATTTATTTAAGTTATATATATTCTCCTTGTTCAGTTTAGGTAATTCATATGTCTCTAGAAACTTGTTGATGTCATCGAGGTTTTCTATTTTGTTGGAGCATAGATTTTCAAAATAGCTTCTCATTATGTTTTGTATTTCACTTGTGTCTGTTGTGATATTTCCTTGTACATTCCGAATTTTAGTAATTTGAGTTTTCTCTCTCTTTCTCTTTGTTAGTGTGGCTAAGGGTTTATCAATTTTGTTTATTTTTTCAAAGAACCAACTATTTATTTTGTTAATTTTTCCGATCATTTCTTTTGTTTCAATTTCGTTGATTTCAGCTCTTATTTTAACTATTTCCTTTCTTCTACTACTTTTGGTGTTTGTCTGCTCTTATTTTTCTAGGGCTTTGAGCTATAGTGTTAAGTCGTTTATTTGTTGATTTCTACTTCTTTTGTTGAATGCACCCCATGAAATAAATCTTCCTCTAAGTACTGCTTTCATAGTGTCCCAGAGATTTTGATATGATGTGTCTTTGTTCTCGGTTGCTTCTAAGAATATTTTTATTTCCCTCCTGATGTCCTCTGTTATCCATTCATCATATAATAGTGTATTATTTAATCTCCAGGTATTGGAGAAGTTTCTGTTTTTTATTCTGTCCTTTATTTCTAATTTCAATCCATTATGATCTGGTAGAGCACAAGGTAGTATCTCTATATTCTGTATTTGCTAACAGTAGCTTTGTGGCATAAAATATGGTCTATTTTAGAGAAGGATCCATGTGCTGATGAGAAGAAAGTGTATTCATTCTTCGTTGGATGGTATATTCTATATATGTCCCTTAAGTCTAAATTGTTGATTGTGTTATTGAGATCTATGGTTTCTTTATTCAATTTTTGTTTTCTTTATCCAGTGGTGAGAGAGGTGTGTTAAAATTGCCTAGTATTATTGTGTTGTGGTCTATTTGATTTCTGGAATTGAGAAGGATTTGGTTGACGTACATGGATGAGCCAATGTTCGGGGCATAGATATTTATGATTGTTATGTCTTGCTGATTTATGCTTCCCTTAAGCAGTATGTAATGTCCTTCTTTATCCCTTCTGACTAGTTTTGGCTTGAAGTCCACATTATCTGAAATGAGGATGGATACTCCAGCTTTTTTGCTGAGTCCCTGTGCATGGTATGTTTTTTCCCATCCTTTCACCTTTAGTCTATGGGTATCTCTTTCTATGCGATGAGTCTCTTGCAGGCAGCATATTGTTGGATTTTTCTTTTTAATCCAATCTGCCAGTCTATGTCTTTTGATTGATGAGTTCAGGCCATTAATATTCACGGTTATTATTGTAATATGATTTGTATTCCTAGTCATTGGACTCATTTTTGTTTTTTGACATGATTTGGTTTCTCCTTTATTTGGCTATTCCTTTAGGCTAGTTCCTCCAGTTGCAGATTTACATCATTGTTTTTCATCTCTTCCTCATGGAATATTTTGCTGAGAATGTTCTATAATGCTGGCTTTCTTTTTGTAAATTCCTTAAGCTTTTGTTTATCATGAAAGGATCTTATTTCGTCGTCAAATCTGAAAGTAAGTTTTGCTGGGTATAAGATTCTTGGTTGGCATCCATTTTCTTTCAGGGCTTGGTAAATGTAGTTCCAGACCCTCCTAGCTTTTAGGGTCTGGATTGAAAAATCTGCTGACATTCTTATTGGTTTCCCCCTGAATGTAATTTGATTCTTTTCTCTTGCATCCTTTAAAATTCTGTCTTTATTTTGTATGTTAGGTATTTTCATTATAATGTGCCTTGGTGTGGGTCTGTTGTAATTTTGTATATTTGGAGTCCTATAAGCCTCTTAAACTTGGTTTTCCATTTCATTCTACAGATTTGGGAAATTTTCTGATATTATTTCATTGAATAGATTGTTCATTCCTTTGGTTTGTTTCTCTAGGCCTTCCTCAATCCCAATAATTCTTAAATTTGGCCTTTTCATGATATCCCATAATTCTTGTAGATTCTGTTCATGATCTCTTACCATCTTCTCTGTTTGGCCAACTTTGTTTTCAATGTTAAATATTTTGTCTTCAATGTCTGAGGTTCTGTCTTCCAGGTGTTCTATCCTATTGGTTATGCTTTCTATGGAGTTTTTAATTTGATTTATTGTTTCCTTCATTTCAAGGATTTCTGTTTGTTTGTTTGTTTGTTTTTTTCAGTATCTCTAACTCTTTATTGAAATGATCTCTTGCTTCCCGTATTTGGTCTCTTAACTGTTGATTGGTGTGATCATTTAATGCCTGCATTTACTCTTTCATCTCTTCGTTTGCTTCCCTGATTGTTTTAATTATGTACATTCTGAACTCCTTTCTGACATTTCTTCTGCTGTGCTGTAATTGGGTTTTATTGATATAGTATCTAGGTTTGTTTGGGACATTTTCTTCCCTTTGTTTTCTCATATTGGTGAGTTGTCAGCGGGACTCTGAGATATTGCAGATTCCTCTATTGGCTTATAGTGTCCCTATAGATTTCCAGTATATCACCTCCCAGCCTTCAGTAGCCTGAAGTCTTGGAGGAACTTGATAATGCAATGCTTCCGAAGAAAGCTTCCCCTCGCCCACTACCGGTTCCAGGGCTTGGAGCTGGCTCTGTGCAAAAAGGCTCTCACTGGGCAGTCTGCTCTGAGAAGCTGGCCATGAAAGGAGCCTGCTGCCAGAGGGAGCAGGGCTGCTTGGGGAAGTCCCCGGTTGCCCCTGTCCTGGTCCCTGAAGCTGCCTGCGGGCCAGACCTCACCACTGGCTCCAGGACTTAGAGCTCGTTCTGTGCAGAAAGGCTCTCACTGGGGGGCCTGCTCCGAGAAGCTGGCCGTGTGGAAGGAGCCCACTGTCGGAGGGAGCAGGGCTGCCTGGGGAGACTCTAGCTGCCCTGCCCTACTCTAATAAGCCACTCAAATCCGGGCCTGCCGCCTGGGTGGAGCTTCACCAGGTGGGGGAGACTCACCCTGTGGTTCTATTTTAGTCCGAGTCTCTCAATGCCTCCCCTTCTTGAATCCTGGGTTCTGGAGCGACAGGAGATGCAGTCACCCTTTAGTCTGCCATCTTGGATCGCCCCAATCATTCATTTTTTAATGAGCTGAATCACTTCTTGGAATTACCATGTAGCGCAGAATAAAAATGTAAAAATATAAAAAAAGAAAAAAAAAGAACCTGCAAGTTTGCAGGATCTCAAATTACACCATACTTTAATTATGTACTGCACATCTCTCCAAACAGCCTGGAACTTCTAGAAAGCACATGCTGTTCCATCTCTCCACCCCAGGGCTCCACACAGAGCAAAAAGGAAGGAGACCTATGCCCATGTCCCTGTCCACACCCAATGCCCCTGCAAGGGCAGCTGTAAGTTGAGCTCCTGGGTGCCGCACCATCTCCTGCCTCTCCCTCAGCTTCACACACTTCAACATTCACTATTTTGGTGCAGATTCACAGGACACAAACCAAAAGCTAAATCAAACAGTCAAAGAAATCTGCCCACATTTTGAGTGGAATCTCAGTCAAATATATCTCACTCATGAGTGTTTTTAGACTCCAAAACAAGTTTTCATTTTAGGAGGACTTTGGATTCCTACTTCTCCAGACCCTGTGGGCACATTGGGTCATCTAGGACTTGGACAAAGGTGACTGCTTACCACTGATGAAGACGTGTGTTTGGTGTATGGCAGCTTCCTGACCCTTGCCTTCTGTGTCTCCTCCTCAGGGACCTTGCACTGAGGGGCAGATGTGGACAAGGCAGCAGTGATCCTGTTGTGCTGTGTGGACAGTCAGCCTGGATGCAGCCAGTCAGCAGGTGCCACACTTGGGAAACCCGCAGTTGCTTTTCCAGGTCAATACGTGGGGCTTGGTGGCACAAGAGAAAGAGAGTTACAGAAAGAGCACCCAGGTAGATCTGAGGCTCCACGGTGTTGCCATTCATAACTCTCCCCCAAAATCAACCTCCCTGAACCTCACTGTGTCTGGCTGGAAAGTAGTGACTATCTTGGGAAGAGTTTTTCAGAATTAAGCACAATGATAAATTTAGTCTAAGATTCCATACAAATATTAATATTAGCCAATATTTTAATGCCTCTTTTGCATAGACATGATGCTAAGCACTTTGTATTTGTTGATTTACGGCTGGCAATTGGATTTAAGTACTTCGAGTCCCATTTAAAATATGAAAAAACAAAAACACACACAAAAAAATATTAGGAACTTGCTTAGATGACAGAACCAGTAATGGAAGATTCCGGATCTGAGGCCAGGCCTTAACCATGACACCACGGAACACCCTAGAAGTTGCTTCTCTGTTGCTTTAGGTTTGTTTTTAATAATATCCATATGGCCAAAGAAATCACTTCCTTACCCGTGTTTCAGCGAAAGCACATGCCATGTTGCTATAATTTGGATGCTGTATGCCTGTCTCCCTCACTGGTCTGTGAGCTTCTGGGGGAAGGGAACGGCATTGCAGCCAGCAGCGATAGTCCCAGCCCCGTGTGCTGGGCCTGGCCTATTGTAGGGAGGCACATCACGCTCTAGAATTTGTTGGGCTAGAAACATAAGGAAGGGAAGAAGTAACTGGTGAATGAATAAAAGGATGATGGATGGAGAAGTGGGTAGGTGAGTGGGTGGGGGGAGGGAGGGTGGGAGAGTGAGCAGGTGAGACTGTATAAGTGGGTGGATGGGCAAAGGATTGGATGACTCACACTCTCAGTTGTACAGGGAAGCGTCTGGTCATCTTGACACTCTTGTGTATTTTCTCCCTCCTCGCTGCATGTGCCCATAATCTTTAATTATTTTCTATCTTGAGCTACAGAGAACCCATTTACTATTCTCATAGTTTAAATTTAAAAAACAATGATATGCAAAGGACACAAGGAAGGGACTGAACCAGGAAAGGAGAAGAAATTTCCACTCCATCTCAGGATCTATTCTAGAACCTTGCCTGGCATTTCAGGATTTTCTATCCTTGTCTTCTTTGAGAAATTTTGAGAGTGAAAACTGGGTTTGGAACTTCTCCAAATCCCCAGCATGCCTGATGCAAGACAAAAGCATACTGTCAATAAATATTGGGTCAGGAGTCAGCCACGTCCTGGCCCCTCCGTGTGGCCTCCTCTGTCACACACAGCACACACTCTGTCACACACCTCCTTTGGAGGAAGGTGGAGCCAGCAGGCACTCCGCCTCCAGTGCGAGTCCAAGCCGCACAACACCTTCACCTTGACTCTTGCGTGTGAAGGTCTTCCCCTCCCATAGGGAAAGTTCTTCATTTAAATTATTAAAGTATCAGCCAATTTCCTTTTCGGAAAGTCTCACGAACTTGCTCCAGAAGGCCTCTCTGACCAAATAGTACTGCGAAGTGACACCCAGCCGAGACTTCGCTCCTCTTGTGGGAGTCAGGCACCTTCCCCTGTCCCTCTCGCCGCCTCTCATGCACCTTAACTTCCCTGGTTTCTTCTCGTTGAAAATACAGGGACACGGGGGCGAAGGGAATCAAGGTGACTGAAGGAGAAATGGAGGGAGAAAAGGAGAGGAGGAGAGGGCAGATAAATAAATAGTACTAAAATTCATTGAAAACTTGCTCTGGTTAGAATACCCTTAGCAAAACTCTTAAAATTGAAATTTAATGCCCATCATGAAGTAGGAGGCAGTCCTTTAGAAAATAATCAGTTTTAACTCTGGAAAGCAGTACGGAGATTTCTCAGAAAACTTGGAATGGACCCACCATTTGACCCTGTTATTCCACTCCTCCATATATACCCAAAGGATTAAAATCAGCATGCTACAGTGATGCAGCCACATCAATGTTTATAGCAGCTCAGTTCACAAGTTATGAAACCAAACTAGGTGCCCTTCAATAGATGAATGGATAAAGAAAGTGTGGTATATATACACAATAGAATATTACTCAGCCATAAAGAAAAATGACTTTATGACTTTTGCCAGTAAATGGATGGATCTGGAGACTATCATGCTAAGTAAATAAGCCAATCCCAAGAAAACCAAAGGCTGAATGTTCTCTCTGATATGTGGATGCTAACACACAGCAAGGGAGTGAGGGAGGAGAAGAATAGAAGTTCATTGGATTAGACAAAGGGGAATGAAGGGAAGGGAGGAGGATGGGAATAGAAAAGAGAAGAATGAGTCCGACATGACGTTCCTATGTTCACACATGAATGCACGACCAGTGTGACTCCACATCATGTGCAACCACAAGCAGAGGATCCTAATTAGAATAAGTTATACTCCATGTATGTATAATATGTCAAAATACCCTCTACTGTCATGTATATCTAAAAGGAACCAATAGCAAAAGGAAAGTAATCAGGCTAGATGAGATCAGGAGGGTAGGGCCTAATGACTGCATTAGCAGCTTTATGAGAAGAGGAAGAGAGACCCAAGTTAGAAAGCTTGTCCCCTCTGACCAAGTGAGGCCTTGGACCACCTCAGGCCTCTGTAGAAGGCCTTTATCTGATGCCAAGCAGATGTTGGCCACATGTTTTTAGCCTTCCAGAGCTGTGAACTAAATATATCTTTTTTCTTTGTAAACTACCCAGACGGTGGTATTCCATTAAAGCCACAGAAAACAGCCTGATACAACACCTAAGTGCCAGTTATTTAATTATTATCTCCCAACTCCACATCCACCCCTTATGCTCCACTTTGATGCTGGGCCTGAGAGTCAAGGAAACCCATTTCCACTCTGCCTCCTCCTGCCATCTCAGATCTGCCCATGGTGGTAACCAGGAGCAGACTGACAGGGAGGGGAGGAGCAGGGACCAGCTCCTTCCTGCTTTGCTCCTGTTCCCGTCTGGGTCACAACATCACCAGCTCTTCACCAGGGCCATTGCTGTGGGCTCCAGACTCCAGCTTGTGTTTCCCCCACGCACTCAACATTCACCTCAGAAGCGCTAATGTCCCCTCCCCAGAGCTCAGTCCCAAGCTCCACCTCCCAGCTTCTAGGTTCTGATCCCCCAACCTCCTCCTTCGCTTCTGCAGTTTTTATCTCTGTTTCTTCCATGTTCCCTCTGCTTGTTTAATCCTCTGATCCCTGTTTAACTGACTCTCAGTATTGCATTCTTTGTGTTAAAACATCAGGTAGAGTTTCTGCTTTTCCTAAATGAATACTGGCTGATTCAACTGTAGTAACATTTGCTCTTCACGGAATCCCTATGGGGCCTTTGCCCTCCTTTTATGGATGAGTAACCTGAGACACAGAGATATGAAAGTCTTGCTCAAGATGACACAAGCTTGAACTGTAGTGCCAGAAGCTTCTAACCCCATGCAACCCTGTCTAAAAATATCTATTTGCATAAGACTCTTGGTTCCTACAGTGAATTTGTGTCCTCAGGGTCCTTCTTAGAACCAACACTATATACAAAGTTCCCTGAATAAAGAAGCATGAAGTTTTCCCCCTCTGCCCTCACCGGGCAGTCACATAGAGACTTGCTACCAACAGATGGCTGCAATGCAGGAGTAAGACTCAATGTACCTGGGCCTCTTGAGGCCAACAGAGCAACCCTAGGTGATTGCCCACCGTACAGCTAAAAAGGAATAAAATTCCGTTCCAGAAATGATTGTCTTTCCCCAGAGTTTCTGATGCAAAAAAAAAAAAAAAAAAAAAAAAAAAAACCAATTAAGGTTCATTGACCTTATTTGAGCCACACATACCATATTATCTTCTTTACCTTCATAACACACAACCCCGCTCCCCATCCTACTTTTGTGCATGTCTCCATTACAAGTCTCCTTCACAGTTTTCATCCCCTTTTTATTATTTTATCTCCCTGTCTCTCAGTTATATAAGTAAAATACATTCTTGGAAGACAGCTGAATCCTTTGAGGGAGAGATTTGGTCAACTTTCTGAACTTTACACAGAAAAAAATATTCCCAATACTAAGTTTTTCATCAAAAAGTGACCTGTAACCTAAAACCTCCTGAAACCCCAGTAATTCCTCCTGTTTGATTTTGGTGATGGAAAGATGTGTGCTGGGTGTGTAATGACAGAGTTATTCTTCTTTAGAGCCATGGACCTCTGGAGATTCATTGTTTTTCCCTTACACAAGAAACCGTGACCAGTCACAGATTTATCTTTATCTATAACTAAGTTCTAGGTCATCTCCAGTTATTTAAAACAATAACATCAAAATAACGTGTCTCACGTCTCTCTCACCATTGACTTGCTATTTTATTGCTCTTGGGCTTTGGCATCATTTCTAATCAGACCGAAGTTCCTTCATTTGGCATTCCACCCTAGTGTGAGATTTCTCTTATCATAGTCTGGAAAATCGCCATTTTATTTTTTTTTCTTTTATTTATTTTTTATTTGTTGTTTTTAGATATACATGACAGTAGGGTGTATTTTGACATATTACACATACATGGGGAGCAACCCACATTTTTTTTTTTTTTTTTTTGGTATTGGGAACTGAACTCAGGGACACTGGACCACTGAGCCACTTCCCCAGCCGAATTGTATTTTATTCAGAGACAGGGTCTCATTGAGTTCCTGAGCACCTCACTTTTGCTGAGGCTGGCTTTGAACTCATGATCTTCTTGCCTCAGCCATTCTTGTGGATGTACATGATGTGGAGTTACACTGGTCTTGTATTTATGTATGAGCATAGGAAAATTATATCAGATTCTTTGTACTTCCTCCCTTCCTTATTGTGTTTTACCATTCACATATCAGAGAGAACTTTTGGCCTTTGGTATTTTGGGATTGGCTTATTTTGCTTAGCATGATATTGTCCAGTTCCCTCCATTTACTGGCAAATGCCTTAATTTCATTCTTCTTCATAGCTGAATAATATTCATATATATATACATATATATATCACATTTCATTTATGCGTTCATCTGTTGAAGGGCACGTAAGTTGGTTCCATAGCTTAGCAATTATGAATTGACCTGCTATAAACTTTAATGTGGCAGTGTCACAGTAGTATGCTGATTTGCCATTCTAACTGGAGTGAGATGGAATGCGTGTACATTTCCTTGATGGTTAAGGATGTTGAATTTTTTTTTTCATATATTTGTTAGCCATTTGCATTTCTTCTTTTGAGAAATGTCTGTTTAGATAATTTGCCCATTTATTGATCAGATTATTTATGTATTTATTTATTTATTTATCTCCAGTTCTTTATACATTCTGGATATTAATCCCCTGTCAGAGGTAGTTGGCCAAGATTTTCTCTCGTTCTAAAGTCTCTCTCTTCATGTTCTTCTTTCATTTGCTGTGCAGAAGCTTTTTAATTTGATGACATCACATTGACAGATTCTTGGTTTTCTTTTATATGAACAGTTTATTTATTTTCTTTTATTTTATTGTAAACAAATGGAATACATGTTGATTCTCTGTTTGTACATGGCGTAAAGGCATACCATTTGTGTAATCATAAATTTACATAGGGTAATGTTGTTTGCTTCATTCTGTTATTTTTTCCCTTCCCCCCACCCCGCCCACCCCTCTTTTCCCTCTATACAGTCCCTCCTTCCTCCATACTTGCCCCCCTCCCTAACCCTAACTCTAACCCTAACTAACCCTTCCCTCCCCCCATTATGTGTCATCATCCACTTATTAGCGATATCATTTGTCCTTTGCCTTTTTGAGATTGGCTTATCTCACTTAGCATGATATTCTCCAATTTCATCCATTTGCCTGCAAATGCCATAATTTTATCATTCTTTATGGCTGAGTAATATTCCATTGTATATATATACCACAGTTTCTTTATCCACTCATCAATTGAAGGGCATCTAGGTTGGTTCCAAAGTCTGGCTATTGTGAATTGAGCAGCTATGAACATTGATGTGGCTGTATCTCTGTAGGATGCTGATTGTAAGTCCTTTGGGTATAGGCCAAGGAGTGGGATAGCTGGGTCAAATGGCCGGTCCATTCCAAGTTTTCTAAGAAATCTCCACACTGATTTCCAGAGTGGCTGCACTAATTTGCAACCCCACCAGCAATGTATGAGTGTACCTTTCTCCCCACATCCTCGCCAACACCTGTTGTTGCTCGTATTCTTGATAATCGCCATTCTAATTGGGGTGAGATGGAATCTTAGGGTGGTTTTGATTTGCATTTCTCTTATTACTAGAGATGTTGAACATTTTTCCATATGTTTGTTGATTGCTTGTAGATCTTCTTCTGTGAAGTGTCTATTCATTTCCTTAGCCCATTTGTTGACTGGATTATTTGAATTCTTGGAGTAGAGTTTTTTGAGTTCTTTATATATTCTGGAGATTAGCGCTCTATCTGAAGTATGATTGGCAAAGATATTCTCCCACTCTGTAGGCTCTATCTTCGCATTGCTGATAGTTTGCTTTGCTGAGAGAAAGCTTTTTAGTTTGAATCTATCCCAGTTATTGAATCTTGCTTTTATTTCTTGTGCTATGGGAGTCCTGTTAAGGAAGTCTGGTCCTAAGCCAACATGTTTAAGATCTGGACCTACTTTTTCTACTATAATCTGCAGGGTCTCTGGTCTGATTCCGAGGTCCTTAATCCATTTTGAGTTTAGTTTCGTGCATGGTGAGAGATATGGGTTTAGTTTCATTCTGTTGCATATGGATTTCCAATTCTCCCCACACCATTTGTTGAAGAGGCTATCTTTTCTCCATTGCATATCTTTGGCCCCATTGTCTAGTATGAGAAAATTGTATTTATTTGGATTTGTGTCCGTGTCCTCTATTCTGTACCATTGATCTACCTTTCTATTTTGGTACCAATACCATGCCGTTTTTGTTACTATTGCTTTGTAGTAGAGTTGAAGACCTGGTATTGCAATACCCCGTTTCACTCTTCCTGCTAAGGATTGATTTAGCTATTCTGGGTTTCTTATTCGTCCAGATGAATTTCATAATTCTTGCTCTATTTCTGTAAGGTATGTCATTGGGATTTTAATTGGAATTGCATTGAATTTGTATAGCACTTTAGGTAGTATGGCCATTTTGACAATATTAATTCTTCCTACCCAAGAACATGCAAGATCTTTCCATCTTCTAAGGTGTTCTTTAATTTCTTTCTTTAGTGTTCTGTAGTTCTCATTGTAGAGGTCTTTCACCTCTTTTGTGAGATTGATTCCCAACTATTTTATTTTTTTCGAGGCTATTGTGAATGGGGTAGTTTTCCTAATTTCTCTTTCTGAAGATTCATCACTTATGTATAAAAATGCATTGGATTTATGAGCATTGATCTTGTAACCTGCTACTTTACTGAATTCACTTATGAGTTCTAAGAGTTCTCTGGTGGAATTTCCAGGTTCCTCTAAATATATAATCATGTCATCAGCGAACAGGGATAGTTTGAGTTCTTCTTTTCCAATTCGTATCCCTTTAATTTCTTTGGTTTGTCTAATTGCTCTGGCTAGAGTCTCAAGAACGGTGTTGAATAGAAGTGGTGAAAGAGGGCATCCCTGCCTTGTTCCAGTTTTTAGGGGGAATGCTTTCAGTTTTTCACCATTTAGAATGATATTAGCCATGGGATTAGCATAGATGTCCTTTACAATGTTAAGGAATGTTCCCACTATCCCTATTTTTTCTAGTGTTTTGAGCATGAAGGGATGCTGTATTTTATCAAATGCTTTTTCTGCATCTATTGAAATAATCATGTGATTCTTGACTTTAAGTCTATTAATATGGTAAATTACGTTTATTGATTTCCTGATGTTGAACCAACCTTGCATCCCTGGGATGAAACCCACTTGATCATGGTGCACTATCTTTTTAATATGTTTTTGTATGCGATTTGCTAAAATTTTGTTGAGAATTTTTGCGTGGATGTTCATTAAGGATATTGGTCTGAAATTTTCTTTCCTTGATGAGTCTCTGTCTGGTTTAGGTATCAGGGTGATATTGGCTTCATAGAATGAGTTTGGGAGGGTTCCCTCCTCTTCTATTTTATGGAATACTTTGAGAAGTATTGGAATGAGCTCTTCTTTAAAGGTTTTGTAGAACTCGGCTGAGAACCCATCTGGTCCTGGACTTTTCTTTGTTGGTAGGCTTTTGATGACTTCTTCTATTTCATTACTTGAAATTGGTCTATTTAAATTGTGTATGTCCTCCTCGTTCAGTTTAGGCAATTCATATGTCTCTAGAAACCTGTTGATGTCTTCGAAATTTTCTATTTTGTTGGAGTATAGATTTTCAAAATAGCTTCTAATTATGTTTTGTATTTCCATCCTGTCTGTTGTGATATTTCCTTGTTCATTCCGAATTTTAGTGATTTGGGTTTTCTCTCGTCTTCTCTTTGTTAGTGTGGCTAAAGGTTTATCAATTTTGTTTATTTTTTCGAAGAACCAACTATTTATTTTGTCAATTTTTTGTATTGTTTCTTTTGTTTCAATTTCATTGATTTCAGCTCTGAGTTTAACTATTTCCTGTCTTCTACTACTTTTGGTGCTGGTCTGCTCTTTTTTTCTAGGGCTTTAAGCTGTAGTGTTAGGTCATTTATTTGTTGAGTTTTACTTCTTTTATTAAATGCGCTCCATGAAATAAATTTCCCTCTAAGTACTGCTTTCATAGTGTCCCAGAGATTTTGATATGATGTTTCTTTGTTCTCATTTACCTCTAAGAATTTTTTAATTTCTTTTCTAATATCTTCTGTTTCCATTCATCATATAATAGCATATTGTTATCTCCGTTTGTTGGGATAGTTTCTGTGTTTTACTCTTTCATTTATTTCTAACTTCAATCCATTATGATCTGATAGAATACATGGTAGTGTCTCTATCTTCTTGTATTTGCTAACATTAGCTTTGTGGCATAATATATGGTCTATTTTAGAGAAGGATCCATGTGCTGCTGAGAAGAAAGTGTATTCGCTCTTGGTTGGATGGTATATTCTATAAATGTCCGTTAAGTCTAAATTATTGATTGAGTTATTGAGATCTATGGTTTCTTTGTTCAATTTTTGTCTGGAAGATCTGTCCAGTGGTGAGAGAGGTGTGTTAAAATCACCTAGTATTATTGTGTTATGGTCTATTTGGTTTCTGAAATTGAGAAGGATTTGTTTGACATACATGGATGAGCCAGTGTTTGGGGCATAGATGTTTATGATTGTTATATCTTGCTGATTTATGCTTCTCTTAAGCAGTATGAAATGACCTTCTTTATCCCTTCTGACTAACTTTGGCTTGAAGTCCACATTATCTGAAATAAGGATGGATACTCCAGCTTTTTTGCTGAGTCCATGTGCATGGTATGTTTTTCCCCATCCTTTCACCTTTAGTCTATGGGTATCTTTTTCTATGAGGTGAGTCTCTCGTAGGCAACATATTGTTGGATCTTTCTTTTTAATCCAATCTGCCAGTCTATGTCTTTTGATTGATGAATTCAGGCCATTAACATTCAGGGTTATTATTGAGATATGATTTGTATTCCCAGTCATTTGGTTCATTTTTTAATTTTATTTATTTATTTGTTTGACACAACTTGGTTCCTCCTTTATTTGACAATTCCTTTAGGATAATTCCTCCCTTTGCTGATTTGCTTCTTTGTTTTTCATCTCTTCCTCATGGAATATTTTGCTGAGAATGTTCTGTAATGCTGGCTTTCTTTTTGTAAATTCTTTTAGCTTTTGTTTATCATGGAAGGATTTGATTTCATCGTCAAATTTGAAGGTAAGTTTTGCTGGGTATAAGATTATTGGTTGGCATCCATTTTCTTTCAGGGCTTGGTAAATGTTGTTCCAGGTCCTTCAAGCTTTTAGGGTCTGGATTGAAAAATCTGCTGATATCCGTATTGGTTTCCCCCTGAATGTAATTTGGTTCTTTTCTCTCGCAGCCTTTAAAATTCTGTCTTTATTTTGTATGTTAGGTATTTTCATTATAATGTGCCTTGGTGTGGGTCTGTTGTAATTTTGTGTATTTGGAGTCCTATAAGCCTCTTGAACTTGATTTTCCATTTCATTCTTCAGATTTGGGAAATTTTCTGATATTATTTCATTGAATAGATTGTTCATTCCTTTGGTTTGTTTCTCTAGGCCTTCCTCAATCCCAATAATTCTTAAATTTGGCCTTTTCATGATATCCCATAGTTCTTGTAGATTCTGTTCATGATTTCTTACCATCTTCTCTGTTTGTTCAACTTTGTTTTCAAGGTTAAATATTTTGTCTTCAATGTCTGAGGTTCTGTCTTCCAGGTGTTCTATCCTATTGGATATGCTTTCTATGGAGTTCTTAATTTGGTTTATTGTTTCCTTCATGTCAAGGATTTCTGTTTGGTTTTTTTTCAATATCTCTAACTCTTTATTGAAATGATCTTCTCCTTCCTGTATTTGCTCTTTTAATTGTCGATTGGTGCGATCATTCAATGCCTGCATTTGCTCTTTCATCGCATCATTCAGTGCGTGCATTTGCTCTTTCATCTCATTGTTTGCTTCTCTGATCATTTTAATTATGTACATTCTGAACTCCTTTTCTGTCCTTTCTTCTGCCATGCTGTCATTGGGTTTTATTGATGTAACATCTAGATTTGTTTGGGGCATTTTCTTCCCTTGTTTTCTCATACTGTTCAGGTATCAGTGGACCGCTGAGATAATGCAGATTTCCTCTATTGACTTACAATGTCCTTGAAGATTTCTATATATATGCCCCCTTAGCCTTCAGTAGGCTGAAGTCTTGGAGGAAGTTGATAATGCGGTGCTCCACAAGGAAGCTGCCTCTCTAGGAGTGGTGGCCTTCAGGTGGGGTATATTCCCTGCTAGTGGGCAGAGGTGCCTCCACTTGTTGAACAATGGTCATCCAAAGGGGAACTAGGCTGCGGGCCGAGGCAAGGCCTGTTTGGGCCTGAGTCTCTGGTTTTACCGTCCTTGTGGGGAAACCTCACCTGGCAGGGAAGACTCACCCAGTGGGGATGTCTCGCTGGTCAGTTCCCTCCTATAGGTTTGCCTCAAATTACAGCTACTGCCTTGGCTGGGCTGCCTTCCTCTGCAATGTTCCCAGGGGCCCAGCCCCACCTCCTGTGCCTGCGAGCCTCACCCTTCACAGATGAATCTCCTTAGGCTGCCCCTCCTCAGAGAATCTGCCCGCAGCAGTCCTGGAACCTTCGCTCCGCCCCTAAGCGTGTCTCTGTGGGGCTCTTCCACCAAGAAGCCTCCTAGATCCTGGGACCCTGCTCTGCACCTAATCACCTGGCTATGTGGCCCCTCCTCTGAGCAGCCACCTGGGGCCCCGTACAATCATCTGAGTCCCAGAGACTCGCCACATGCCTCTTCCTCCAGACAGCCGCCCAGTATTCCGATGCGGTCACTAGGAGTCCAAGCAACTCACTGCATGCCTCCTCCTCCCACCAACCATCTGTAGCCCTGGGCAATCAATCACTTCGAGTCGAAGTGACCCTCCCCGTTCCTCCTCCTCCTCCAAGTAACCCCCAGGTGTTCAGGAGCGGTGGCTTTGAGTGTCTCTGAATCCACGTGACCCGCTGCACGCGTCCTCTGGGCAACCATCCGGAGCTCTGGTGTGGCCACTCGAGACCAAGCGACCCACCGTGCTCCTCCTCCAGGCAGCCCCCCTGTGTTCAGGAGCGGTCGCTTTAAGTCCAAACAACTCACCAATCGCCTCCTCCACTGAGCAGCCTCCTGGAGCTCTAATGCAGTCGGTGCGAGTCCAAATGACCCACCGCGCTCCTCCTCCTCCTCCTATTCCTCCGGGCAGGCCCCGGTGTTCAGAAGCGGTCTGAGTCCAAACAGCTCGCCTTGCCGCTCCCCCTCCGGCAACCGCCTGCAACTCCAGTACAGTCACTCCGAATCCAGCGGCCACGCTCCTCCTCCTCCTCCTCAGGGCAGGCCCCAGTGTCCTGAGTCCACACAGCTCTCCCCGCCGCCCCTCCCCCAGGAGCCACCGGAGCCTCAGTGGTTGCTCCAAGTCCCAGCGCCGTGCTGAGCGGCCTCCTCTACGATGCTCCCAGTTGTCTGCGTTCACTGCTCCAGTGGGGGGAGGGGTGTCTCGCCGGGCAGCTCTACTTCACAAAGTTCCCTGTGTTCCGGGACAACTGTCCCATCTGGGACGCCTCCCCAATGGGAGAGACCCACCCGGCTGCTTTGAGTTGGTCCCAAGTCTCTCAATATCTCCTCTTTTGAATCCTGAGTCCTGGAGCAACATGAAATGCAGCCACCCTCTAGGCCGCCATCTTGAAAACTCCGAAAAATCACCATTTTAAATGGAGCACATTGGTATCTCAAGGAAGAAGAGAACGGCATTATTTCACATCTGGAGCTTTATCACCAGAAGCCAAAATTATTCTCACCAGGAGTGTGCAATGACCACAGCAGATGTCATGAAGGCCCGCAGTTATGCCAACAGAAGGCCTGGTATAATGGACGGAGAGAAGCCTGCACCTGAGTCCCAGCTCTGTACCACACTTAGGCTCTCAGAGTCTCAGTTACCTCATTTTGCAAAATGAGATCATTCCTCCTCCCAAGGGTTAGCAGGAGCCACGAATCATTAACAGTGATAATGTTCACATGGTGAGCCCTGAATCTTCTCAAGTTGGATATTGTTAACCATCTTTATTTCTACATATGAGGAAACTGAGCTCAGATAGTTAATTAACTTTTCTGAGGGTTCTGAATGAGTATGAGGTCAACCTAAGTTTAAATCAAATTGTCTAACCCCTAGTTACAGCTTTTCTGCACACCACTCGGATGCCTACCAAAGAACAGATGCGTCGTAGCAGACAGGCGGAATGGTATTAAATGAGAAGCCTATCTCTGGGGCTCTTTAAATCACATCAACTGTTGCCTTCAAGAACATGATGTGCATGACCAGAGGAGGGTGTGGAAGGGAAGCACAGGGAGAGAGCCACGTCACATCAGGGAAGACGCTCTCTCGTAGCTCAGAGAAGTGGAGGCCGTTGGACTTTGGTAGAAAAGTCTGCCCTCTTATGCACATTGAGGGCGCGCTGGCTAGCACTCTATGTTGTTGGGTTAGAAGGCCAATGTCTGTCTGTCTTCTCTCTGAAGGACTCTGGCTCACTGGGAAGTAGACCCAGGGACCAGGCAGAAATTAAAAGCGTCTGATTTATTACAGCTGGGTTGTGGCATGCTGTTTGGACCCAAGGCCAAAATCAGCTTCTGAAATGATTTATTCTTTTCTTTCATTCACATTTCCCCAGATTCTATTGCCAGAGGGAACTAAGAGATTAGGCTGATACAAGAATCACTTTTCAACACTTTGACCTAGACTCTAATTCTTCCTTAAAAGGGAAGAAATCTTGGTAGAATTGACTCTTTTATGACCCAAGACAGCTCCAAAGGAAAAAGGAGACTTTCTTTCCTAACTACATTAACATAGTTTTATAATATATATACAGCCCCATTTATTAAGACAAAATAAAGTAATACTCTCTTCTAGGATGCTGTGATTAAATAGACTTGCCTAGAAACCTAACTTCCATACATAACCCTGTTTCTGTGGAAAAAAACATATTCTGCCTTCCAAACAACCCACAAACTGAAGGTGGAGAACTCATTTATTTATCAGTATAAACATAGTACTCTATTCCTGTAGTACTATTTCTTAAGAGAGGGTCAGCTCCAAAGATCTTATTTTTAGTTGAAAACAGACAAAGTCCAATGCTAAACTCTAGGAATGTCATAATGATGAGGAAAAAAATTTGAATCCCTATAACTCTTTCCCCCTGTCCTCTTCTCTGTACATGAAATCCTCAGGTTTGTCTCCTTTTCAACAACCAAATTATAGAGGAAACAAACATTTTTAAAGACAAAATTGCTTATCATTGTCTTATGATTTTATTCTGTGAGAGCTCTGGAAAGTTAAATGCTTACAGCATCCAGAGAGAAAGAATTATGAAGTAATTCTCTCAAAGAAATAATTTATCATATTCTATTGTTAAAGATTAGTATCCCCACTTTGACTCACCACAGATTGGGATCCATCTATTTCTGCCTTATCCACTCTTAAGACTTTTGTCTTGGATTGTGATTTGATTGTCATTGTCGAACAACTCTTTATTCAAAAAATATTCCCTGAGCATCTCTACACCTTTCCAGGAACACTCTTTGGATCTGACCCTCTCAGCAGCAGTATGGAAAGTATGGGGCAGGCAACTTCAATATCCACACAGACGACCAGCCAACACCTTGGCTTCGTTGACTTCTTCTCCTTCAATAATTATATGCACTCCTCCTCCAGGCGTCCATCCACTGTCATATTCCAGGCTACCACACTCTACCACTAACACTTCAAAATATCATACGCAACAATCCCTTATTTACCACCAACCCCATATGCAGTTCCCTCCTGCTGTGCCCACTTTCAACTATTCCTTAGCTCAGTGCAGATTAAAATGCATCACCTCTTCTCATTTTCTCACCATTCCTTATCCCTCATCCTTTTGTTCATATTCAACTTGATTCATGGCCCATCACTACAATCGGTCCCAGATGTAGACTCTCAATCTTTCTCTCCCCCATTCTTGCCTGGGCCTGGGGGACAAGTCACGTTTAACGACAATTCTCCACCTATTCTGTGCCTGCAAACATGGAAGAAGGAAACACATGACCACATGGATTGAATCCACTTTAAATTCATGAGCACTAAGCTTTAGAGGGTCCCTATTACTGTTGATGAAATATACCACACGCCCTCCATCCATCCGCAATTATCTTCTCTTCTGGAGAAGCAACATCATACAGCTTTGATACAATTTCCCCATCCATCCCTTCCAGCTACAGTCCCCATCTCTCATAGAAAACTCTTGCTAAGCATGGTCTGTATTCTTTCCCCACTTTCTTTACACTCTCATAAACATATGCCAGTAAGGCTTTGAACTTCGCGTCTCCACTAAAACTGATTCCGTCTAATGGCCTTCAAGTTGGCATTCTCACTCAATGCTCAGTTCTTGCCAAACTCAACCCACCAGCTTCATTTGAGAAGACTGACCTCTCCCTCCCTTGAAATGCCTTCTGGGTTTACTTTGGGAGTAGCACTTGACTCTCCTCCTAGCTTCTCCTGCTGGCACTCCTTCACCATCACCTCCTTTTATCCTGACTTCTGAATTCTGGAGTGCTCAGGACCCAGCCCTTAGATATCTGGTGTCCTTTACATTATCTTATCTACGCTTACTCTCTGGGTCATCCGATCCCCTGACTTTAAATATCATTCATATGCTGTTCGCATCTGAATCATTGCTAATCTGGTCACCACTAATCTGGACTTCTCCCCCTAACGCCAGAGTCCTGCATTCAACTTCTTCTTTCAGATCTCCCAGATGTTTTGTGGACCCCTCAAACGTCCCATTACCAAAACTCAGCTCTTTATCTGCCAACCCGCTTTTTCCATCTCTCTTATCTGTGCAAATGGCAACTCCATCCTTCCTATCTCTCAGGTTAAAAACATTGGAGTCATCCTTCAATTCCATCCCAAACCCTATTTGTCCATTAACCTTGCCAACATTAATTTTGAAAGACATCTCAAGCTTTGAGCCACTTCCCACAACTTTCCCTGCTACCACCTTGTCCAAGTAGCCATCGTTCATTGACTAAATAATAATCGCACCAGCTTTGAACTAGTCAAACAGTCTCCCTACTCTCATTCTTATTCCCTTGCATTTCCCACAAAACAGCCAGAATGACCTGTGAAAATTATAACTCACATTATGTCTCTCCTCTGGCCAAAACTATTTGATAGATTCCTGTACCACTCAGAATAGAGTCCTTAGCAGGCCCCCGCGGCCCCTGACATCCCAGCCTGACTCCCTTCCCCCCTAACTCTCCTGGTACCAGTATCCTTCTCTCACCCTGTCCCTGCCACACTGGCTCCCCTGCTATCCCTCTTTCACCCAAACACATCTACCTCCACAACTTTGGCCTGACTGTTCCCCATGCCTGGAAATCTCTTCCTTCTGACACCTTCTTTAAGATTCTTCTGCCATTTCACACAGGTCTGACTTAAACATCACTTTAGTAGAGTAACAGCTCCTAAGTAACCTGCCCATAATAGCTTTACATCACCGCTGTGTCCTCTCTGGTGTTGTTTTTCTTCTTAGCACCTGTCCCCAATGGCATACTATGTAATGTTGTTCCCTGCCTCTGATAGAATGTAAGTTCCATGAGACTCTGCAGTTCATGTCTTTTTTTGTTTTCAAATACCACATTGCCAATAATCTCCCTAGAGGCATCAAAACATTCCTAGAAGCATCAAAAAATTAGTAGAGGGCTGGGGTTGTGGCTCAGTGGTAGAGCACTTGCCTAGCAAGCATGAGGCCCTGGGTTCGATCCTTAGCACCACATAAAAATTAAATAAGGGTATTGTGTCCACATACAACTAAAACAAAATTTTAAAAAATTTAGTGACATTTGTGAGAGACTGGATTGATGAACGCTTGGGCTGTGGGGCTGTTTAAGCCTTTCCAGGAAGACCTTTCCCACATCAAGGCCACAATAAAGGCAGGAATAAAGACTCAGCTTCTGTACTGTGATGTTGAGGTGCTTCTCCATGCCCTTCATCAGAGCCTTCTAAGAAATTCTAACTTGAGGGTCATCCCAGACTGAGAGAGTTCACAAAGAGTCTGCTCTGTTTTCTAAGTCAAGTCAAATAATTAATACCAACTGTGACTTGAGTCTCACACTCCCAGAAAGATTAACCTTGCTTAATGATGGACAACGATCAAAAGGATCAGGATGTTTTAGCTTGTTCCCTCCTGTATTAAGGTCATACTCAGCCAGCTTCAATCCTCCCAGAGTCTGTCCCACGCCAGCGGTACTAGCAAACATGCCACGTCCATCATTCTGAAGCGGTCCTCTTTGCCGTCTCCCGGATCATTCTGTAATCACCCTTTGCACTTGATGTGCAAACTGACTGATGTGCCCATCCTTCAATTGCCTGGCATTCTCAGAGTGTACATTTTCTGGAAGGACAAAGACATGAATGTCTGAAAGTCACTGAAATATATGAACATGCAATGTTACCAATACCTTTTTGACTTACACACTGCGTGAAAGTCCCCTTCTCCCTAAATTAAAAAGCATCAGATGAGTAACTGCAATTCTTTGCTAACAAGGGATTGGACACCTTCTGTGCCCAATCTGCCCTTTATTCTATTCAGAGGGCATGTTTCTCTCTGCTCTAGGTAGCTGCTATCTCCATATGAGCCAGACAGAATCAGACAGAGATGGGTTCCATCTCAGCTCCTTAGGAATGGTGTGACCATGACTAATCATTTTATCTCTTTGAGCTTCCATTCTTTTATATGTAAAGTGGAGATAATAATAGTACCTGCCTCGTGAGGCTGCTGGAAGTTTTTCTTACTATAACCTGTAAAACCTTAACACTGTGTCAGGCACACAGGAAGGGTTTAACAGACTTTTTTTTTTTTTTTAACTTTTCCAAGTCCCTTTCTCTCCGCGGTAGGTTGTTTCCACATATGGTGAAAGGAAGCCTCATGCTGCATGCCCATCTGCAGTGTGACTTTGCCATTCCTTCCATCAAGAAGTGGAGTCCATTTCCCACCCACGTCCAGGCTTGAACATTCAGGGCCAACCCTGCGACTGGCTTGCATCCACAGAAGGAAGCAGAAGTGACGCTTGCTGACTTTGAGGCCTGAACTGAAAAGTCTCAGAGCATCTGCTTTTCTCTCTTAGGAGATGGCTGCCGTGTGAAGGGTCTTAGGCTCAATCAATGCAGGGGGAGAGGCCACACGCAGGCAGAAGCCACTGGAGGAAACCAGGGAAGCCAGCCAACAGCCACCACCAAGGCCGCACGTGCACATCCAGCCTGTCTTGGGTGTAAGAATTTGGCTGAACACCTCTCTAGTCATGTCTGAGTATTTGCATACTAAAATATTTTGTATATAATATTTTATGTTAAATAGCTTTCCTTTAATTCCTCCTTTTGTTATTTTAGTTATATGAGGTCATTATATTAATTTGGTTTTGAAATTATATTGCAGATGGATTGTATTCTCTTTTCAGTAAAGTGACGGAAGTGCTATGAATTATTTGTTAGCAAAAGGGGGCGTGAGAGAGTAAATCACTGCCTTTGACAGTCTAACCTCGTCCCTCAGGCCCAGGAGTGCCCTCACTAATGTTTGGTTAAGTGTATTGTCTGCATTAAAAACAAGTTTGAGTTTCTCATGGCCCCAGTGAATCATTTCTTCCCTCATGGGTTCTTAACATTTTTTATTCCAAAATATTTTTTGACAAACATGGAAACAATTTCTCTGTGTTTCTGTGTCTCTGTTCATGTCTGTCTTTCCATCCATCTCCCTCTCTCTCTCTCTCTCTCTCTCTCTCTCACACACACACACACACACACACTTCCAGATTTTGCTAGTATAACCTGCCCCTCTGCCCCAGAAGGTCACCCTTCCTCAGCCCAGCTCTAGGTGGTGTCTGGCTCCCTGAGGGACAAACAGCTTGATACATTTTCCCCAATAGTGCCTACAACTGCACTTAATAAATATTTGGTTTATTTCTTCTTGGTTGACTTCATAAAGCAGAAGTAAATATTGCCTGGAATTAATATCTACTTGTGCAAATTTCTGACTCACTGTTTCTAATCTCCAAAGGAAATATTTACCTCAACACCTCCTTCCTTGCCCATACAGAAACCAAGAGCCCTAAGAATCCTTCTCTGATATAAATATCTTCACATTAAATGCAATTTTGCACAAAACCAAGTTAATGACCTAGAAATATTCAGGGAGGTTGTATTCAAATTTTTAATAAGAGAGGTTTATAAAGCATCTTCATGTGTGAAGAGATGGCCATTTATTGAATCAGGCACTTTACATAATTTTTCAATGCTTACAACAGCTCCTTAACGTACCTATTATATTCCCCATTTCATAGATGAGGAAATGAATGGAGAATGAGCATTACATGGCTTGAAGGTCAAGGTCATACCCTGCTGAATGGCAAAGACCATGTCTCTGAAGGCTGAGTCCAGGGTGCTTTCTGCTACCTCCCAACAATTAACAACTGTAGAAAGACTACATGACCTGGGGATGCTACCAAATCTTTTAGTCTTAACTTTTCTCATTTTAAAATGGGGAGGTTAATGTCACCAACATCAGAGAGTTATGCAGACCGCATAAGCTGCTACAATGATCTGCTCAGACTAGCATCTGGCATATAGTAAGAACAGGCCAGAGTCTGGCACAAAGTTAAAGCAGAAATACAAATTGATCATCATTATGCCTTGGCCTCTGCTGCTTTCTGCAGAAGGAAGTTCTTTGTGTTTGCCACAGTGAGAGAATACCTCGAATATTCATGGGAGATTGAGCTTTGGCAAGGACAGAAAAACAGGAAATAAACAGCCTGGCAGGTGTATTTTGTAACAACCTATTTGGTTTGCCCTTGAAAAGGGCTTTCAACATTTGGTGAGACCCAATGCCTATTTCTGTGAGGCATGTATTATTCTCACCTTTCAAAGTGTATTCCAGGAGCCATTCTAAACCCACATCCACTGTGTGACTTTGTGATGCCACAGAGGCGAGACATTCGAATTGTGATTCACACCCTGAACTGCAGGGAGTCACAGAATGGAAGGCTCTGAGTGACTGTCCTTCTAACGCTGCCCACATTTTCCTGAGAAGGAAGGAGACTCTTTCCTTGGGCTCTGTTCCAATAGCTCTGGAAGCCAATGGCCCACCTGTTCTACATGTCTCCCTGCCCTCGAACACACACCAATACTCCCCCTGCAAACTGTGAGTCCCCAAAAACATCCTGTCCTCACCCCCATGCCTTGCTGTCTTGTACACTCTCTCCTTCAGCCCCAAACCCCTCTGTGTTGCCCTCCTGACCATTACAAGTTTGTCCATTCAGCTGAACTCCAGTCCCAACTCACTCTTACCTGGATGCTGGCAGCAGACTTCTGCTTCCATGTGTGCCTTCCTAATTTTATTTAATATAAATCAGATCGTGATGCTCTCTGCTTCAGTCTCCAATGGCTTCCAGACACACTAAAGATAAAACCCAAGCAGCAAGATACAGCCCTGCCTCCTCTCGCCTCACTTCCTACATCCTCCCTACACTGTTTCACCCAGAAGGACTTTTCTTCTGCTCCCCACACATGCAGGGTCTTGCTAGGACCTTGGCTTTTGCTCCTGCTTCTCTTCCTCCCAGGACCTCTTGCCTCAGACCTGCACAGAGGTAACTTGTTCTTGTCCTTTAGGTCTCCACGCAACTGCTCTGTCTCACACCCTTCCTACCATGGCACGGTTACTCAGACTTACCCTCACCCTCCATAATTCTGTGGATCAGTGGCAGAACACTTGCCTAGCACGTGTGAGGCATTGGGTTTGATCCTAGACCTGCACGTATAAATAAACAAATACAATAAAGGCACGCTGTCCATCTACAACTGCAAAATTTTTTTTAAAAAAAAGCATTTCCAACTACCTGAAGTAACTGTCCTCATGCATGTCTGCATGTCTCTTCCACCAAATGCCCTGCCCCATGACGGAAGTGGTATGCTCTTGTTTGCTGTTAATTTTTAAAGCTTAACCCAAGCCTGGCACAGAGTTGGTGCTCAATAAATGGATAGGTGAATCCACATCCAGCCCTAAAGGGCAAAAGGTTGGTAGTTTCAAAAAGCTACAGAGGGTAGTTAATAGGTATGAGAGTGTTCTTTAGTATCCACTCTCTGTCAGCTGAGGGTTCCTCTGACAGTCCCAGACTTTTAGTGTTGGCTTATAGAAACACAGGAAGTGTTTTTCTTGAAATGAGTCACCATTCTTCCCACTCATTCTTATCTGAGAATTTGGCCTTATCTACTCAACACATTGGTGTTTGTTTCAGAAAAATGGACAGAAGAAATTGTCCACCTGGTAAAAGATACAAGGGAATCAGTATCAATAGGCTCCATGATCTCCTGTGTTGACAGAGCAGCAACCTCATCTCAGAGACGGCCCCAGATGGGAGGAGGGGACAGATCCTCTGATCAGGGAGACAGGGACCTTGGGGTCTCATTTCTTAGGGGTGACTTTAACAATCATCGAGGGCTCA
The DNA here is from genome assembly GCF_902686455.1 of Sciurus vulgaris. Classification (NCBI taxonomy): domain Eukaryota; kingdom Metazoa; phylum Chordata; class Mammalia; order Rodentia; family Sciuridae; genus Sciurus; species Sciurus vulgaris. The sequence goes on from NC_136469.1 coordinate 136,931,347, forward strand.
TTCTCTTTATCTTCCAAAGTGTCTTAGATGTTCTCTGGGGTTCCTTCCAAGGCTAAAGTTAATATTCATTTATTCAACAAAGGCAAATATTTGCTCCATACCTCTGCCAAGCACTGTCAAGGTACTGGAAAAAAAGCTTTGGAAAGAAGAGTGAGGTCATCTCCATTCACCTTGCAGGACTTCGTGTGATTGTTTACGCTTGATCCACTTACTTCTTGAAAGCTTGGTTTGATTCATGGAATATTTAATTATGAGAGTGGATTCCTTGCATCCTCCCACTCTAGGATAAGACTTCTATTTGCTTTTCAGTCTCAACTCTGCTTTCCAGTGTGAGTGGAAGAAAACCCATCCCTGTCTCTTCAGCCCAGCCAAGTGTTCAGTCCCACCCAGTGGGCTTCCTATGCTTTCCCGTTCCTGCCAAACACCCCCAATCTGGTGGGGCCAGACAGAGTTTGGGGAGGTGGGAGGACATGCGAAGTACAGTTAGAGTCACATTGTGTCTTGAAGAAAGCAAAGGGTTAGGGTCCGGGAGCCTGGCATTCATTCACCTCTGCCAGTCACTGGGCAGCAGCCCTTGAGAGCCAACCCTAACCCTTAACCTCTCCGGTGTCAGTTACATACATCACCTTAAGTTGTGGTGGTCACGAGAATGTCCCTGTGAGACCCCACTGTGCGGAGTGGGATGGACTGAGGACCTCAGTTCTGCCGTCCAAAGTCCATTGCCACCTTGGCAGCACCAAGAGCTCCCAGCTAAAACCCAAGCATGGTGGGGTGTTCCTAGGAGAGGCAGGTACGCTTCCGGAATACACGGGACTTCTCTGGCTGCCAACTCTGTTCCCAGGCCTCCATCAGCTTTGCTGAACTTTCTTCAAACTGCACGACAGCCTACGACTTTTCCCACTTTGACTTTGTTCCTCTCTCTTCCACATGAGCAAGACCTGTGCTGTGGTCTGATGTCTTCCCAGACTCCACTGTCCCTTCACCACTGCCCCCAGGGCTGGTTCCCTAATCAATCTCTTGCATGTTGAACCCAAACTTAACACCCCCTTTTCGAACTAACGCTTTAGGATCATAATACCTTATTTTCCTCACACTCTTAGGAAGATAGCGTCAGCAAATGTATTTTACAAACTACATAAGGCTTTATAAAATACAAAGATTCATACAAGGGAGAGAGTGTCATTCACTCATATGCATTGATGCGGTAGCACTGATCAATTGTCCTGAGCAGGGATCTGGAGTCACAAAGGAATGATGCTCTTCCCTGAGCAGATCACAGGCTAGAGGAGCCTTCCAGCTTCATCATGGCCTTGCACTTAGATGATAATATCTTAGAAAATGTTGGTAGTGAAATGAGGTGAGAGGAAAGAGGGCGGAAAGACTCAGTCATCGCACCAAGGAACAGAGTGTGTTAGATTATAGCTGCTCAAGTGTATGTGAGAGTTTTTTTAATTGTGCTCTAATGTAATTTGATGCTCCCCTCCCGCCAGAGCCATGCAACACCAGGGGACTTGTGGGGATGCGATGGCTGCAGCACATTCGCAGGGAACTCAACTGTTGTCACCATTTCATGGCCCTGAATATTCAGCTATACAACAGACCTCCAGGAGAATATGCTCTGAGTTGTAATTTTCCAAAGGCAACATGATTATAAAACCCAAGCAGATGGAAAGACAATTGCAGTGGACGGGAAAGCTGTTAGCAGTTTCCATTTGTAGACAAAACCATTATTTTTTAACAGATCGCTGCCAGAATTTGATGAATCTGGTACTCTTTGCACCCTCTGCTTTGCAAAAAGCCCTGTAGCTCTGTAAGACTTTGCAAACAGTTGCAGAATGCTATTTTTATACATTTGTTTATGTCAAAGGCATTGGCTCATAGGGTTTCACATTTAGCTTGCTGTTTATCTCTAAACTGCCATTAATACAGAGTTCCCAACCCTGAAAATTGTACTTCAAAATAAATGGTGGTGCGATCATCTTTTATTTAAAATATTACTGCATCCCATCATTCAATGTCAATGCCCAGCTTGTTTATGGGAGAGCTTGATTACATAATTACATATTAGGAATCATTTGTAAGGAAAATTGATTGGTGTATTTACAGCAAGGATTTCACCAGAAATAACCCTGTCTCTAGATGTAGGAGTAAAGTACCAGGTTGAAATGGCACAAGAACTTCAGGAGCTTGTCACCACGTCATTTATTTCTCGTGGTAGGAAGGAGTAATCGCCCACAGAGCAATGAGGGACACACTGTCAGCTTTGAAATCCTGTGATCCACAAATCAAGTCTTGGGCAGTGTTATGGAGAACCGGAAAGAGTGTTCCACAGGAATTGGTGAGTCTCAAGTTCAAGTTCTAACCCCGCTGGTAAATGGTAAGCAAAATCGTTCTGTCCCTCCACACCAATAATAAGTGGGGATGAAAATCTGAGTCGTTCGGTGTGAAAGGAGCGGGCGCATGGGAGCCGAGTGAGCTTCACTCCAAACTGGAAGATGGATGGATGATGGGCAGATGACCTTCCCTTGGTGGTCCCTCCGCAATGGTGACAGGAACACTCAGCTGGCTCCCACTCCGCTTCCGGGCAGTTTCCGGGCCCCAGATCACATCTGTCCACTCTTCTCTATTCTGATTTCCTGTCTGCACATTTCCTTCCCCAATATGTGAATTCTTTTTTATTTGTTTTCTTTGCTTTTCATGATCTCTGGCCACAGGAAAATTTGGTCAATAGAATCTATCCAAATTTTTCAGTGGAACCTGTCTGCAGCCTCTGTTTCTAGTACTGAAGAAGATGACTTGTGTCTTTTTTTACCAGATGAGCATGAAGAAAGCACACCAATTTAAACCTCAAAATAGTGTCTGTTCATGGAAATGAAATGGTGATGAAAATCACAGCAATAGCAGCAGTTATAAGCCTTGTCCTTCTAACTGTATTGGACTCTAGAGGGAAAGAGAGCATAAATGGATCGTCACCATATCTCCGCACATGTCCTTTGTCATTTCCAGTTCCCCAGCGTTTTTCTGAAAATGTTGCTGCCATTAAGAAGGCAAAACTTAACAACTGTGACCAGGCCAAAGATAACCTTAGAAAGCAGAATAATTTGAGCAAGTTTGCAAGTGAGACCTTCCCTGTGAACTTGGTTGTCTCTCTCTTCAACCAGGATATTCATCTTCCAGGCATCTGCCTCCTCCACCTGGTGTATTGTACCCGTAAGCTTCCCGAGGATGGAGACGAGGGCTCGTTCAGCTTGTCAATACCACCGCCTGTCCTGGGTCCATCCTAAGGCACGCCTCGGTAAACGACAGTCAAACTGAACTGAACTCAACCCTTTTCCATCGATGGGTAAACGCCTACTCATCCTGCACGAGGTCCCAACTCAGAAACCACCTGCTGTGTCAGTGACCGTGTCCTTTGAGTCTCCCTCCCAGTGGTTCCGTGGGGTTCTTGTCCACGCCCTTCGGAACTCATCATAGTGGATGTTCTGCATCTGCACGTCTGCCTTGCTCTGCAAGAGTCTTTCCAGCATTCGGCAAGAAGTAAACTGAATGAGCAGTCAGAGGTTGGGTTTTCTGAAGCTTGTACAGTCGTTCACAATATCAGTACTTAATAGATGCTTGTTGAATTGAATTGGATTGAACTGAATTGAGCGGAACTGAATTAGTGCGAGGGTTTCCAATAGTAGAATTGGATAAATTGCTACCTCTTTACTCTGGTTTTAACCTTAATGATCTTACTGATGTTCGATGATGGATGACCACAGCATAAACTGTTTTGCCTTTATCACCTGCCAAATCCAAAAATGCTGACACTTTTCATGCCCTGTCGGTTCTTTTCCTTCTTACAAAGGATAAGGTCAGAAATGGTTTCCTTGCAGTGATTGTATTGATCTTCATTCTTAAGATGCAGTTGGAACTTCCCCTTGCAGGCAACTTGTCACTGGCTTTTACTTGGAGAGACAGACACTGACCATGGATGCTTTGGGGGAAGCCGACACTCAGTATTCGATTTTGACCAGTCCAGTGAACTGGAATTTTACGCAGACAGAGCTAACCTTCATTATCCTGTTAGATGGGCTCTTTTATTTTGCTTCCTAAAGAGTTTTCTAAACACAGATTTGTACAGTGGGAAAGGAAATACTACATTATTTAAACTTCCCAATCTAATAAAATTCACATCCTTTTCAAGCCCACAGTTGTCATTGTTGAGTCACGTATGTCATACATCAAAGAACAGTAAGGACCTCAGCTACCTGAGTGAGCACAGGTAGATAGAGGAAAAGCACAACTCTTTACTTTGAAACAGAGCTGTCCAGTTTAAAACACACACACACACACACACACACACACACACACACACACACACACACATTTATAAGCACTGATTCAGTTGTCCTTGAGAGCACCCTGGCAAGAACTATACATTTATCCCCTTTTTTTACATAAGAGGAAACCAAGGTTCAGAGAGAACAGGAAAAAATGGAATACAGCACAGTCAAGAAAAGGTCTAATTGTCAACGCCCTTGTTCCACTATACCTTGCCACTATGTGATTTGGCTTTTGTGACATGTGACTGTTCATAAATACCTTCCTATGCAATATCTCACCTTCTACAATAATGCACAATAGTGATGCATGATTCCTTTGAAGGCAAGAGTCTGTGCATTGATAAAGTTATTCTTTTTAATGTAAACTTGAGCTAGGATCTAACAAACATACATCAGACTTGCATGTTCAAAATTATCAATGCTGACAAAAGAAATCAAAGAAGATCCAAATGAATGGAGAAAAATACTTTTTTCTAGGAAGACTGAACTTGGTAAAGATGTCAATCCTCTCCAAAATGATATACAGATTTAACACAATGTCAATCAAAATCTTAGCAAGATTTTTGAAGGTATAGGCAAGATTATTCTAAAATGTATATAGAAAACCAAAGAAACTATAACAGTTAAACAATTTTGAAAAAGAGAAACAAAGTAGAAGGCATTAGTCTACCCCATTTCATAACTTCTAGTTACAGAAATTAAGACTGTAACTGGCAAAGGGATAGATACATAGATCAACCAAAGCCAACACAGAACACAGAAATCCATTCACACTAACGTGACAACTGATGTTTGACTAAGTTGCGAAGGTAATTCAAGAGAAACTAGAGCTCTTTCCAGAAATGGTAATGGAGCAACTAGACATCTATAAGCAAAAAAAAGGAGGAGCAAGAGGAGGAGAAGGAGATGGAGAGTGAACAGGATGAGGACAAAGAGCAGGAGGAGGAGCAGAAGGAGAGAGAAGGAGGAGGAGGAGGAGAAAGGAGGAGGAGGAGGAGCAGGAGGAGAAGCAGTGGCAGAGGCTTAAACCTTCTTTGAAAAGTGACTCAAACTGGGTTATGAGCTTAAGGTGCATGAACACATTATATGAGAGAAAATCTTTTGGATCTAGAGCTAAGCAAAGAGTTCTTAGACTCAACACCAAACACAATCCTTAAAAGAAAATATTGAGTAGGACACAGGGGAGCTTGTCTGTCATCCTGACGACTCGGGAGGCTCAGGCAGGAGGATGGCACATTTACACTAGCCTCAGCAACTTAGTGAGACCTTGTCTCAAAATAATGTTTTCTTAAAAGGACTGGGGTGTAGCTCAGTGCTAAAGCACCACTGGGTTCCATCCTCATTACAAAAAGAACAGGAAAGGAAGAAGATATTGATAAATTTCACTTGGAATAAAAATGTCACTCTGTGGAAAACACTGTTAAGAAATGAAGAAACAAGTTACAGAATGAGAAAAAATACTTGCAAACCACCCAGCCAACAAAAGGCTAGTATCTAGAATATGTAAAAAAAGAAAAAGATCCCAAACTCAAGAGTAAGAAACAAACAACTCAATTATAAAATAGCAAAAGACAGAGACATTTCTCCAAGAGAAGATAGAGGTAACAAATAAGCACTCGAAAATATCTCAACATTATTAGACATTAGGGAAATAAAAATTAAAACCGTGTGCGTCACCATCACACACCTATTAAGATGGCTAAAGTAGTAATTGTGACGTCATCCTGAGCTAGTGAGAATTCAGAGCAACCGCCGCCTTCATCTCTGCTGGTGGAGATGTAGAAAGGTATAGACACCCTGCCTAACAGTTTGACATTTTCTCAAAATACTAAACATGCAACCACGTTACAAAATGGAAATAGCACTCCTGGGCATTTATTAGAGAGAAACGGATGTTTATGTTCACACAAAACCAAAAATGAACACAAATGTTTATAGCAGCTTTATTCATAACAGCCTCAGACTGGAAACAACCCAAATGTCCTTCAGTGGTTAAAATGTGGAACCCATGCACCATGGAATACTACTCAGCAATAAAAAGGAATGAACTGCTTTTACATGCAACCTGAATGACTCTCTGGAGCATCTTGCTAAGTGGAAAAGGTCAATCCATAAGGTATTTCACTGTATTATTCCATATATTTAGCATTTTGGAGATGGCAGAATTATAGACAGGGACAAAAAACGCGTTGTGGCCAGGGATTGGGGGAATAGGCTTAGGAGGGAGGGGTGTGGCTATGAAGGGGAAGGAGAGGCGTCCTTGCGGTGCCGGATGACTGTGTCCTGGCTGCATGGATGGCAGCCCTCCAGGGTGTTCAAAAGAGCTTTGCAGGATGTCACCATCAGGGGAAGGTGAGGAAATGATACTCGGAAGCTCACCCATGAATTTCTTTCCACGTGGGAATCTACATCATCTCAAAATAAAAAGTTCCATTTTAAAAACAGAAGTAGAGAAAGAAGCTTGAAAAGGAGTCATTCAGAGGAGGATGTCAAAGCTTCAGGTTTCCACTCATGACACGGAACATCTCTTGTTACCTCTTCTACATTGACTTCTTTCAGTTTCCTCTAATTGAAGCATCTGATGAAATACCACCCGATGGCTGCCTAATAGGGCCCAGAATGCCAAGGATTTACACCTGCTGTTCCTTCTGCCCAGACTGCACCTTCTCTCCAGGTCCCCAGCAGACCCCCAGGACCAGAGACGGTGCATGTGCCTTCTGGAGAGGACCCCTCCAGAGGCCCAGGGGCATTTGCCTCTTGGGGACGACATGCTATCCTTCACATACTTGTAGCTGAGACCATCATTGTTTAATGTTTTTATTGACACATTAATTGTACATAGTGTGGGTTTCAGTGTGTTATTTCCATGCATATGTACAGTGTGCATTGATCATACTCCACCTCCCTTTTCCACCTACAACCCCCCCACATACCCTTCCCGATCTCTAGTAATCAAGACTGTGAGTAAATGTGATACTTGCCTTCTTGTTCCTGGCTTATTTACTAAACAGAAGATTCTTCAGTTCCATTCATTTTCTTGCAAATGATAGGATTTCATTCTTTATGGCTAAATAATACTCCACTGTGCATATATGCTACATTTTCTTTACCCATTCATCTGTTGATGGGCATCTAGACTGACTCCATATCTGAACTATTGTGAATAGCTACCACAAATGGTTATGCAGGTATCTCTTTGGTCTGCTGATTTCATTTCCTCTGGACATACACCCGGAAATGGGACAACTAGATCATACAGCAGTTCTATTTCCAGTTCCATGATCCATATTGTTCTCTGTAATGGTTATACTAATTTCCATTTCCACTAACCACGTGTATAGTTCCTTTTTCTCCACTCTTGCCAGCATTTTTTATTTTTTGTTTTTATTCATAGTTACTCTAATTGAGGTGAGATAGACTCTCCTTGAAATTTTGATTTTCATTTCTCTGACTAGTGATATTGATTATTCTTTCATACCTTTGGCTTTGCATTTCTTTTGAGAAGTATCTGTTCAGATTATTTACCCAATTTTCAATTAAATTACTTGGTTTGGTCGAGTTTTTTGAGTTCCTTATTCATTCTGGATATGGACCCTCTGTTGGATGAGTGGTTGGCTCTCTCTTCTCTCAGTCTGTGAATTATCTCATTGCTCTATTGCTTCCTTCGCTATGCAGAAGTTTTTCAGTTTAATGTAACAATATGTTAATTTTTGCTTCGGTTTCCTGTGCTTTTGGGATCCTAACTCAAAAACCATTGCTTATACCAATGTCTCAAGGTGTTTTCCCTAGATTTTTTTTTTTCGGGCAGTTTTAAGATTTCTAAGTCTTACACTTAGGCACATTGTCTTTTGACAGTCTTGAAATTTTCTCTCTGTTCTGTTACACTGGCAATCCTCACTTATCCTATAAACAACGAAAGGTTGAAGATGATGAATCACAAACTAAAGTAAAAGAACAAAAGCCAAAGGGCCTCTTTTGCAGAAGTTAAGAAACTTACCATATTCTGCAGCCTGCAGTCAGAGGATAGAAAGCACTAAGGATCAGATCCAGGATTTAAGTGGAGTAAGCGAGTTCCAGAGAAGACCATCTCAACGCAGACAAACCTGTTCCACCTAGGCCTGCATTCTGATTAGAAAGGACTGGGGCCCTGATGTGTGGGATGGAAACCTTGGTGTCAATGCACTCAGAAATTGTGAATCCCCAGATTCTCCTAACCCCTCTGCGCCTAAAGAAGTCCCTGCCTCCATGTGAAAGCTGAGTTCCCCTCCACTTCATAAAAATACTGCAGAAGCCTCTACCTTACAACAAAACATGACCACGCCCAAGCCCCAGATCTGTTTGTCTCCCTTCCTGGCCACTAGACCTTTAACTAGGGTCAAATTGTAGTGAAGCACTTGAGCTGCTGAGAGAGGAAAGAGACCTGCTCTAAGGAGAGGAGGACCCAGTCAACATCCACCAGCAACTGATAGGTGAGAATTCATGTGACCAAACACTGAGGCGCTGGTCAAGCTGGATGTGGGTGGAGCTAGATTTCGTTGATATAGGGGTCCTCCCTTGAATAAAGACTTTTTCTAGAATTAGGACAAATTCCAGGGCTCACAGCAGAGCCTCAACCCCTTATATGAGTTCATGTGATACTACATGTAACCTAGAAAGAATTAAAAGTTGTTGCTTCCTAAGTTTTGATCAAATAATGGAGATTTCTACCATAACACAAGATGTCATGTGTCTATATATTGAGAAGTCCAGATAGGTGTAGGGTAGGAAGACCAAATATGGAAAGAGCAAAGAGGAAATATAATGTACCTGATGGTCACAGAGTTCTCAAAAATAACATTGATTTTAAAGAAGTAATCTGCTCTTATACTCAGTCAAGTTCAGGTTGGAAGGCACAATAACAATTCACTGGTAGAAAGAAAAATCTCCTGGAGAAGTTTCATAGGTGAAAGAAAGTTTGCCATATGGGGTATTTTTAGAATGTCAGTTTGATGACTAGTATGATATTGTGAGAGAATAGAAAATACATATACATTTCTTGTTATGTATGTTTATATACATAATTATATATGATATAAGAAACATGTATTTAATAAATACTCATATAACATATATGTATATACACACACACACACACACACACACACACACGTATGAAATCTTTGCACCCATTTCTAGAACAAATCTAAAACTTTTGGAATTAATTTCCTGAGTAATAGGGGTGAGAGGTGTGTCTTGCTGTCTATAAAAGCCCTTTCAACCACGCTGAGTTAATACTGACTCTTGGTGAGCACCTAGACAGCAGTAGGGACTGGCTGCCAGAGGAATCAACCATGTAATTAGAGGGTTGGCACTTTAGTCTTAGTCCCCAACCTTCAGTGACGGGAGTGGAACTGGAGAGTGAGTTAATTAACTGTGACCAATGACTTAGTCCATCATGCCTGTGTTAATAGAACCTTCACTAAAACCCTAAAGATGGCTTAGAGAGGTTCCCAGTTGGTGTGTAAACGGAGGAGGTGTGAGGACAACGTGCCCAGAGAGATCATGAAGCTCTCTCTACACCCCTTCCCCACAGCTTTACCTATGCATTTATACCCTCACCTTGAGTGGATTAAGAAACATCTAGAGAACTGGTAAACCATTATTTCTGAGTGCATCTGTGAAGGGGTATCTAGAGGAAATTACCATGAATCGGTGGACCAAATGGAAAGATGCACCCTCAGTGTGGCCCTGTGACATCCAATCAACTGCAAGCCCAGATGGCCCCGAAAGACCAGGGAGAGGTGACTTTGTGTGTGTGCTCTCTCTGTATCTGTGTGTGTCTGTGTGTGTGTGTGTGTGTGTGTGTGTGTGTGTGTGTGTGTCCTGGGTATGGGCATTTCTCTCGTCTTTGGACATCAGAATTCTAGGCTCTCCAGCATGTGCATTCTAGGACTTGCCTCAGGACCCCCCAAAGTTGACCCCCAACAGGTTTCCCAGACTTTGAGCTTCAGACTGAGAGCTACACCATTGACTTCTCTGGTTCTAAGATTTTCAGACTCGTGCTGAGTCAGACTACTGACATCCTAGACTCTCCAGCTCAACAGCCATCCTGAGTGAGCCTCCATTACCACGTAAGCCAGTCCCTCTGACAAATCTCCTCTCAAACGCCTAGATCATTCATCCATTCTTCTATCTGTCTACATATATATACACATACACACGTATAGTATGTACACTCAGTATGTGCATTTTGTACAAATTCATGCAAAAACAGGCACATAAGACTTGAAACAAAATGGAGGCAAATTACTATGAAATTCTTCACTTACCTTATTTCAATTTTTGAGGTAATTCTTCAAGTTACATGCACAAGTTTTTGCATGAATTTAGATATATAGATGATAATTAGATAGATAGATGAATAGATAGATAGATAGATAGATAGATAGATAGATAGATAGATAGATAGATAGATAGATCCTATCAGTTCTGTATGTCTAGAGAAGACTGATTTACAGAGCACATCTCCTATCTGGTGGTTACTGAGATGCAACCCTTATAATAAGGTAATAGCAAGTGTTACAGCCTGGTTCTGGAATGTTCCCCAAAGCTCACATGCTGAACGCTTGGTCCTCAGATGGTTGTGCAATTGGGAAGTGGTGGAAACATTAGGAGTAGGGGCCTAGGTGAAAGAGGTGGATCACTGGAGGCATGCCTTACAAGGGCATATTTTGCCCCCAGACCCTCCCCCAATTCTCTGCTTGTGGTTGCTGTAAGTTGAGTAGTTTTGCTCCACCACACCCTCCTTCCACCATGATGTACTACTTCACCACAGGCCCAGAAAAAAAAATGGAGCCAGCTGATAATTAACTGGAACCTTTTCAGCATGAGCCAATATAAATCTTTCTCAAGTTGCTTTTCTCAGGTGTTTTGTCACAGTGATATAAAGTGCTTTCCTGAGTTCTTGAGCCATTTGCAAATTATCAAACCAGACTACACAGTCATGAGAACTACCAACTTTATAGCACATGGATTGTGATTGGCATCTTGTAAGTGCAATCTTATGGGACTAAGTCCTTAACCTGTGTGGGATCTGCAGAAGTTCTAGGTAGTGTCAGAAATGAGTTAGATCATTAGAAACCAAGGTAGTACCCAGAGAGTGGGAGAACTGGCTCATGTGAGGAAAAAAACATACACATTTGTTATTAGAAGTGTTCTTTGAGAAAAAAATAGATCTTGGTAACTAGGGAGCTTATGTTTTTAAATTCTTAAATTAAATGAATTCATTAGTTATATTATAGATATATATAGAAATAAAGATTACAAAATGAGGCCAGGTGTACAGATTCTTTAATTCAACAACTGCACTTCTGGAAAACTAACTTTACAGATGCTTTACGAATATTCATGACCATGTATGCAAAGGTGTTGTAATAGTTAATTTAAATTGTCAACTTGATTGGATTAAGAGAGGTTGATGATTAAGAGGCTTCTGGGTGTGTCAATGAAGGAATGTCTAGGAATGATTGGCATGGGGGAGAGCCAATGGAAGTGGAGACCCTTCCTAAGCATGGGCAGCACCGCTCAATAGGAAGGTGGTTTGGATGGAATAAAAGTTGGAAGAACAAAGAAGCAGATGCAGATGCAAGCTTGATACTTCTTGAACATATTCTTGATTGCTGGTTCGATCATCTGAGGATATTGAACTCTTGCTTCTTCACTCTTCCAAAGCAGACTCTGCCAGTGATTCTCCAGGGAGTTTCCAGAAATCTTAATCTCAGACTAGGGTAGCACCATTGATCCCTCTTGTTCTGGGGCTTTGACCTCTTGGACTGCGAAGCTACTGGTTCCTCCAGCTCTCCAGACTGCAGATGACTATTGTGGAGCATCCAGTTTCTGGTCATGTAAGCCAATCTAAGAAATTTTCTTTTTATTATACTTCCTGTTGATTCTGTTCCTCTACAGAACACTGACTAATACAATGCATATAAGAAAAGTGCTCATTTTAGCATTACTTGCATTAGCCAGGAAAGAGAAGGAAAAACAACTGAATCCATAGTGCTATATAAAAAAATAATTTCTCATTTATATAAAGGAATGCCAGTCAGACAGATCTTTCAAACAGATCATTCAGAGAAAAGTGAAATTGTGTAATAATCTCAATTTTGTTTCAAGTTATATTTACATGTTTTTGCATGAATTTACACGAAAATTTTCTAAACAAATACAAAATCAACTGTTATTGCTGACTTTTTCCCCAGTGAGAAAAGGGCTCACACTTTCAGAATTTTGTTCCATTTGTATTGTTGAAATGTTTCGATCTGTTCAATTCACTTGATTATTTTTAAATAATAGCAAAGGTTATTGGCAGTTTTCAAGATGGCAGACTAGAGGGTGGCTGCATTTCATGTTGCTCCAGGACTCAGGATTAAAAGAGCAGATATTGAGAGACTTGGGACCAACTCAAAGCAGCCGGGTGAGTCTCTCCCATTGGCGAGGCGTCCCAGATGGGGCCGTAGTCCCGGAACGCAGGGAACTTTGTGAAGTAGAGCTGCCGGCGAGACACCCCTCCCACCGCTGGAGCAGTGAACTCGGACAACTGGGAGTGTCATAGAGGAGGCCGCTCAGCACAGCGCTGGGACGCGGAGCAACCACTGGGGCTCTGGGCGGCTGCCCAGGGGAGGAGCTGCGAAGAGAGCTGTTTGGACTCAGAGCAACCACTCCTGAACACCGGGGCCTGCCCAGAGGACGAGGAGCACGGCGAGGCACTTGGACTCGGAGTGACTGCCCAGGGCTACAGGCGGTTGTCGGGAGGAGTAGGCACGCAGTGAGTTGCTTGGACTCCTAGTGACTGCTCCGGAACACCAGGTGGCTGTCCAGAGGAAGAGGCGTGTGGCGGGTCACTGGGATTTGGAGCGATTGCACGGGGCTCCAGCTGGCTGCTCAGAGGAGGGGCCGCATAGCCAGGCGATTAGATGCAGAGCAGGGTCCCAGGACCTAGGAGGCTTCTTGGTGGGGGAGACGCACAGAGACACACTTAGGGGCAGAGTGAAGGTTCCAGGACTACGGGCAGATTCTCTGATGAGAGGCAGCCTAAGGAGACTCATCTGCGAAGGGTGAGGCTCCCAGGCACAGGAGGTAGCTCCGAGCCCCTAGGAACGTTGCAACGGAAGGCAGCCCAGCCCAGGCAGTAGTTGTAGATTGAGGAGAACCTCTAGGAGGGGAACTGACCAGGGAGACCTCCCCACCCAGTGAGTCTTCCCTGCCGGGTGAGTTTTTCCCACAAGGATGGTAAAACCAGAGACTCAGGCCCAAACAGTCCTTGCCTCAGCCCGCAGCCTAGTTCCCCTTTCAATGACCATTGGTCAACAAGTGGAGGCACCTCTGCCCACTAACAGGGAATATACCCCACCTGAAGGCCACCACCCCTAGAGAGGCAGCTTCCTTGTGGAGCACCACAATATCAACTTCCTCCAAGACTTCAGCCTACTGAAGGCGAAGAGGGGATATACTAGAAATCTTCAGGGACATTATAAGTCAATAGAGGAAATCTGCACTATCTCAGCAGTCCACTGATACCTGAACAATATGAGAACACAAGGGAAGAAAATGCCCCAAACAAATCTAGATGCTACATCAATAAAACCCAATGACAGCATGGCAGAAGAAATGACAGAAAAGGAGTTCAGAATGTACATAATTAAAATGATCAGGGAAGCAAAAGATGAGATGAAAGAGCAAATGCAGGCATTGAATGATCACACCAATCAACAGTTAAAAGGGCAAATACAGGAAGGAAAAAATCATTTCAATAAAGAGTTAGAGATACTGAACAAAAAAAACAAACAGAAATCCTTGAAATGAAGGAAACAGTAAACCAAATTAAGAACTCCATAGAAAGCATATCCAATAGGATTAGAACACCTGGAAGACAGAACCTCAGACACTGAAGACAAAATATTTAACCTTGAAACAAAGTTGAACAAACAGAGAAGATGGTAAGAAATCATGAACAGAATCTACAAGAACTATGGGATATCATGAAAAGGCCAAATTTAAGAATTATTGGGATTGAGGAAGGCCTAGAGAAACAAACCAAAGGAATGAACAATCTATTCAATGAAATAATATCAGAAAATTTCCCAAATCTGAAGAATGAAATGGAAAATCAAGTACAAGAGGCTTATAGGACTCCAAATACACAAAATTAAAACAGACCCACACCAAGGCACATTATTATGAAAATACCTAACATACAAAATGAAAACAGAATTTTAAAGGCTGTGAGAGAAAAGAACCAAATTACATTCAGGGGGAAACCAATACGCATATCAGCAGATTTTTCAATCCAGACCCTAAAAGCTAGAAGGTCCTGGAACAACATTTTTCAAGCCCTGAAAGAAAATGGATGCCAACCAAGAATCTTATACACAGCAAAACTTACCTTCAAATTTGACGATGAAATCAAATCCTTCCATGATAAACAAAAGCTAAAAGAATTCACAAAAAGAAAGCCAGCATTACAGAACATTCTCAGCAAAATATTCCATGAGGAAGAGATGAAAACAAAGAAGCAAATCAGCAAAGGGAGGAATTATCCTAAAGGAATTGTCAAAATAAAGGAGGAACCAAGTCGTGTCAAATAAATAAATAAATAAATAAAATTTAAAATTGAACCAAATGACCGGGAATACAAATCATATCTCAATAATAACCTTGAATGTTAATGGCCTGAATTCATCAATCAAAAGACATAGACTGGCAGATTGGATTAAAAAGAAAGATCCAACAATATGTTGCCTACGAGAGACTCACCTCATAGAAAAAGATACCCATAGACTAAAGGTGAAAGGATGGGGAAAAACATACCATGCGCATGGACTCAGTAAAAAAGCTGGAGTATCCATCCTCATTTCAGATAATGTGGACTTCAAGCCAAAGTTAGTCAGAAGGGATAAAGAAGGTTATTTCATTCTGCTTCAGGGAAGCATAAATCAGCAAGATATAACAATCATAAACATCTATGCCCCAAACACTGGCTCATCCATGTATGTCAAACAAATCCTTCTCAATTTCAGAAACCAAATAGACCATAACGCAATAATATTAGGTGATTTTTAACACGCCTCTCTCACCACTGGACAGATCTTCCAGACAAAAATTGAACAAAGAAACCATAGATCTCAATAACACAATCAATAATTTAGACTTAACGGACATTTATAGAATATACCATCCAACCAAGAGCGAATACACTTCCTTCTCAGCAGCACATGGATCCTTCTCTAAAATAGACCATATGTTATGCCACAAAGCTAATGTTAGCAAATACAAGAAGAAAGAGACACTACCTTGTATTCTATCTGATCATAATGGATTGAAGTTAGAAATAAATGAAAGAGTAAAAAACAGAAACTACTCCAACACCTGGAGATTAAACAATATGCTATTATATGATGAATGGAAACAGAAGATATTAGAAAGGAAATTAAAAAATTCTTAGAGGTAAATGAGAACAAAGAAACATGATATCAAAATCTCTGGGACACTATGAAAGCAGTACTTAGAGGAAAATTTATTTCATGGAGCACATTTAATAAAAGAAATAGAAATCAACAAATAAATGACCTAACACTACAGCTCAAAGCCCTAGAAAAAGAAGAACAGACCAGCACCAAAAGCAGTAGAATACAGGAAATAGTTAAACTCAGAACTGAAACCAACGAAATTGAAACAAAAGAAACAAATCAAAAAACTGACAAAATAAACAGTTGGTTCTTCGAAAAAATAGACAAATTGATAAACCTTTACAAACAAAGAGAAGATGAGAGAAAACCCAAATCACTAAAATTTGGACTGAACACGGAAATATCACAACAGACACAAGTGAAATACAAAGCATAATTAGAAGCTATTTTGAAAATTTTTACTCCAACAAAATAGAAAAATTCGAAGACATCAACAGGTTTCTAGAGACATATGAATTGCCTAAACTGAACGAGGAGGACATATACAATTTAAATAAACCAATTGCAAGTAATGAAATAGAAGAAGTCATTAAAAGCCTACCAACAAAGAAAAGTCCGGGACCAGATGGGTTCTCAGCCGAGTTCTACAAAACCTTTAAAGAAGAGTTCATTCCAATACTTCTCAAAGTATTCCATAAAATAGAAGAGGAGGGAACCCTCCCAAACTCATTCTATGAAGCCAATATCACCCTGATACCTAAACCAGACAGAGACAAATCGAGGAGAGAAAATTTCAGACCAATATCCTTAATGAACATCGACACAAAAATTCTCAACAAAATTTTAGCAAATCGCATACAAAAACATATTAAAAAGATAGTGCACCATGATCAAGTGGGTTTCATCCCAGGGATGCAAGGTTGGTTCAACATCCGGAAATCAATAAATGTCATTCACCATATCAATAGACTTAAAGTCAAGAATCACATGATTATTTCAATAGATGCAGATAAATCATTTGATAAAATACAGCACCCCTACACACTCAAAACGCTAGAAAAAATTGGGGTAGTGGGAACATTCCTTAACATTGTAAAGGCCATCTACGCTAAGCCCATGGCTGATATCATTCTAAATGGTGAAAAACTGAAAGCATTCCCCCTAAAAACTGGAACAAGGGAGGGATGCCCTCTTTCACCACTTCTATTCAACATTGTCCTCGAAACTCTAGCCAGAGCAATTGGACCAAGGAAATTAAAGGGATACAAATAGGAAAAGAAGAACTCAAACTATCCCTACTTGCTGACATGATTATATACTTAGAGGAACCAGGAAATTCCACCAGAAAACTTTTAGAACTCATAAGTGAATTCAGTAAAGTAGTGGGATATAAGATCAATGCACATAAATCTAATGCATTTTTATACATAAGTGATGAATCTTTGGAAAGAATAATTAGGAAAACTACCCCATTCACAATAGCATCGAAAAAAATAAAATACTTGGGAATCAATCTCACAAAAGAGGTGAAAGACCTCTACAATGAGAACTACAGAACACTAAAGAAAGAAATTAAAGAAAACCTTAGAAGATGGAAAGATCTCCCATGTTCTTGGATAGGAAGAATTAATATTGTTAAAATGGCCATACTACCTAAAGTGCTATACAAATTCAATGCAATTCCAATTAAAATCCCAATAACGTACCTTACAGAAATAGAGCAAGCAATTATGAAATTCATCTGGAAGAATAAGAAACCCAGAATAGCTAAAGCAATCCTCAGTAGAAAGAGCGAAGCAGGTGGTATCGCAATACCAGATCTTCAACTCTACTACAAAGCAATAGTAACAAAAACGGCATGATATTGGTACCAAAATAGACAGGTAGATCAATAGTACAGAATAGAGGACATCTACACAAACCCAAATAAATACAATTTTCTCATACTAGTCAAAGGTGCCAAAAATATGCAATGGAGAAAAGATAGCCTCTTCAACAAATGGTGCGGGGAGAATTGGAAATCCATATGCAACAGAATGAAACTAAACCCATATCTCTCACCATGCACGAAACTAAACTCAAAATGGATTAAGGACCTCAGAATCAGACCAGAGACCCTGCAGATTATAGAAGAAAAAGTAGGTCCAGATCTTTAACATGTTGGCTTGGGACCAGACTTCCTTAACAGGACTCCCATAGCACAAGAAATAAAAGCAAGATTCAATAACTGGGATAGATTCAAACTAAAAAGCTTTCTCTCAGCAAAGCAAACTATCAGCAATGCGAAGATAGAGCCTACAGAGTGGGAGAAAATCTTTGCCAATCATACTTCAGATAGAGCACTAATCTCCAGAATCTATAATGAACTCAAAAAACTCTACACCAAGAATACAAATAATCCAATCAACAAATGGGCTAAGGAAATGAATAGACACCTCGCAGAAGAAGATCTACAAGCAATCAACAAACATATGGAAAAATGTTCAACATCTCTAGTAATAAGAGAAATGCAAATCAAAACCACCCTAAGATTCCATCTCACTCCAATTAGAATGGCGATTATCAAGAATACAAGCAACAATAGGTGTTGGCGAGGATGTGGGGAAAAAGGTACACTCATACATTGCTGGTGAGGTTGCAAATTAGTGCAGCCACTCTGGAAAGCAGGTGGAGATTCCTCAGAAAGCTTGGAATGGAACCACCACCATTTGACCCAGCTATCCCACTCCTTGGCCTATACCCAAAGGACTTAAAATCAGCATACTACAGAGATACAGCCACATCAATGTTCATAGCTGCTCAATTCACTATAGCCAGATTGTGGAACCAACCTAGATGTCCTTCAGTTGATGAATGGATAAAGAAACTGTGGTATATATATACAGTGGAATATTACTCGGCCATAAAGAATGATATAATTATGGCATTTGCAGGCAAATGGATGAAATTGGAGGATATCATGCTAAGTGAGATAAGCCAATCTGAAAAAAACCAAAGGACGAATGATATCGCTATTAAGTGGATGATGACACATAATGGGGGGAGGGAGGGGTTAGTGTTAGTGTTAGAGTTAGGGTTAGGGAGGGGGGCAAGAATGGAGGAAGGAAGGACTGTATAGAGGGAAAAGAGGGATGGGAGGGGTGGGGGAAGGGAAAAAATAACAGAATGAATCAAACAACATTACCCTATGTAAATTTATGATTACACAAATGGTATGCCTTTACGCCATGTACAAACAGAGAAACAACATGTATCCCATTTGTTTACAATGAAAAAAAATTAACAAAATGAAAAAAAAGAAAAGGTTATTTTTTAAAAAGGAGAACCAAGAAATATGAACTTATTTTAAATTGTAAAATAGAATGTTGAACAGTATTGGGAAGTCATCCTCATGGCTGAACAAGGTGAGCAAGGCCCTGAGATTCAAACTCATCACAAGGAATCAAATAGGCAGTAGTCACTGGTCTTGACAGGTGAACACTGTCTGCAAGGTGCATTCATCCTTGACCTGATCACTGGGAGTCACAGAATAAAACAGGAGAACGTCCTGACCACACTCCATGGCGCTCAAGTGTCTCCTGAAAGCAAAAGCAGCCAGGCAGAAAGACATAGTGGCTTTCAATCTTGAAACCTAACCTGAACCCTTGACTGGTGTTTAAATTACCATGTGGGCAGCTGCAATGGGGAAGCACAGTCTGTATGTTCTGACAGAGCGATGACATTGACCATCGTTACGAATTCCAAGTGGTGGCAACACCTAGCAGAGATTGGCAAACTTCATTATGACAAAAAATGGAATTCTAAAGGGTCAACATTCCCCAGAACCAACTGAATTTACCTTTACCAGGTTCACTGCTTTTGTCCCCAAACTGGACCAGCATAATGTAGCAGAAATGCCAACAAATTTGGATGCAGAAAGCTTAAGTTTCAAGCCTCAGGTGTCCCAAATAATGTTTAGTTAAGTCATGTAAATTTTAGGCCTTGATTTTTTTCATTAACTGAAAAAATTAAAGAGGACTATATACAGGTGACTCAGGTGTTAATTAGAAAAGGAATCCAATATTCACATCCACCTACAGAATTAGATTTACACAAACTCACACAGACACACACAAATATGCATCCACACACACACATTTTCAACCCAGTTTTATAATGCTTAGACCCCATAAAATCTATTCATGGACTCTCAGTAAGAATCTCTAACATCATGTCCTCTTATGGAAAATGAGATGTCAGTGTTTGATCAGAACAACAAATTAACACTCGCCATGTAGCAAATAGAATTTTATTAAATTTATTGTTTCTTGCTCCCAAAGAAATCAATGATCACTTCATATTAAATACCCACATAACAGCTGGTGATAATGTCAACTGCTAATTTTGAGGGTTTACCCAACTTTTCCGAATCATCTTCCCTGGCTCGTAAGGAGGAACCTGGATTTTCACACATGTCTGTCCAGCTAACAAGCCCTTTGCTTTTCACTCTATCACTTGGGCAAGTAGATGTACGTACACCTGAAGGTTGATCAGTTTCCCAGTATACCTTTCAGATGTTTGCACACAGAACCCAAGAATATCTCATAGTTAATAACATTTTAATATTCTCTTCTGAATCAAACTATTGAAACAAAAACAAAATGTCCACCCTAAAGAATGGAAAACATGAGGGCTTTTCTGACACTTAAACATCTGCATGGAATACTTAGTGCTCTATCCATTTTCTATACAATATTTCAATCAGTCACAGGATAATTACTACCAAACATAATTTTTGTTTCTTTCCATTCTTTTCAGACAAAGTAAGTCTCACCACATAACCTTTCCCACCACAATTATGTTGTATTTTTGCATCCCTAACTTGACTTTTCCTGATTTACTGAATGATATTGATGTTCATCACTTTCAGTTTTGAAGACAGACGTAAACTTGTGACAATTCTAAGTTTTAACTTACCGTGGTGCCATTCTTTCCTTCATACGATACCCTCTGCTTCCAATGCCCCCTCTCTACCTGACACTACCTACGCTGACATAGCCACCAAACTCCTACTAATTAAACTGAACTTTAATGTGAAGTCTTGTAAGGGCCCCTGACTATGGATTCCCTTACCTATGGTAAAAATAACTCTTCTTCTTTCACATTGGGTAGGGGAAGTGACTTTAAGTAATTGTGAATGATGGACACAAGCAGGGAGAGAAAGATCAAGAGTGAGTTTTGTTTCATACATGCCAAAGGCAGTTGCAAAAATTGATCCTGATCACAGCCATCAGCCTACTGGTTTACCCATGGGATATCAAGGATGAAACAACTTCCTCTTCACTCATGGAGGACCCCAGAGGACCCTGGCATAGCCATCCCCACCTTCTTCTCTATGAAGAAATGGATGAAGGCTCTTCCACACAAACTCCTTTTATCAAGGTTAAAAGAGAGATTAAGGGAAGACCCCCTTGGGAGCTACTGTTACACACTGAGGCTCATAGAGGCATATACTTACCTCCTACCAGACCTTCCATTAGGAAGAAAGTTTTTGCTACCTGAGCCCTCTTCTTCTCCCTTTTCTCCTGCATGCAAGAAAGAGACAAGGTGTCTGAAATGGCAGTGTGCTAACCAGGAGACCTCATCCAAAAGCCACCAATCACCACATGCCCCTGTGGTTGAGAGTCTGTCCCCGTCACAATTGCACAGGCTGATTATGGTCATGAGGCTCCAACTCC
This sequence comes from Sciurus vulgaris, assembly GCF_902686455.1. NCBI lineage: Eukaryota > Metazoa > Chordata > Mammalia > Rodentia > Sciuridae > Sciurus > Sciurus vulgaris. The sequence continues at coordinate 136,952,836 of NC_136469.1, forward strand.
ACACTCCCTACATCCTCACCACTATGCAACACTTCTGAGGCAGCCTTAAGTACTTGGTTCAAACACTCCTCCTCTCAGAAGTGCCTCCCCAGTCCCTAGACATTCTCTCCCCAACTGGGGTTGGAACTCTTTTTCTGGACTTGACCTTTGTGCTACCTTTACATTCTATTTACACCATAGATATAGTCCTGGTCACACTATACAGCTATCTTGTCAGTTTCCCCCCCAAAAAAACAGTGACCTTGGCTCTGAGTCCATTAAGAAATTAGATAAACTTAACTACATACTCACTCTGCACCAGGCATCCTGCTAAGTGCTTCATATAGATTATATAGATTAGCTCCCTGACTTCTCCCACCAAGCACACTACTACCTCCAGTGTTTCAGATAAGAGCACTAACTTTGGGACAAATGACAACTCATCGGGAATTGAATCCAAGCAGCCTGATGCCCAGCCCACATGTTTAGCTACTGTACTATATGACTCAACCCTTCAAGATGTGGGATTGTGAAAGAGGAAGAGCAGTCTATGTGGTGGGCAGTGGGGAACAGGCATTTTTGTGCCTAATTAACAACTGATGTAATGGCTCAAAAGTACAAATAAGATGGTGTTAAGGAGGTGGAGGAGCAAACAGCAGTTGGTCAATCAAAGAACAAGGGGAGAACAAAACCTCCAAGGATTTATTTTGCTAAAACAAAGAATTTGGAACTTGAACTTTATCCTTCAGGCAGTTGGTGTCATTGAATGATTTTAAGTAGAAATTGAACAATATTATGAACAATATTATATTACTTTTTAGAAATTTTTTTTTTTTTTTTTTTTTGCTGGCCATGTGCAGGGTGATTTAAAAGAGCAGTGTATTAGTCAAGGTTCTGTAGAGGAACAGAATCAACAGGAAGTATGAAAATAAAAAAGAGATTTGTTTGATTGGCTCACATGATCTGCAAGCTGGAGAGCTGGAGGAACCAGAAGCTTCGCAGTCCAAGAAGCTAAAACCCCAGAACAAGAGGGATCAATGGTGCTACCCTAATCTGAGATCAAGGCTTCTGGAAACTCCCTGGAGAATCACAGATTACATCTGTATCCTCAGATAATCAAAGCAGCAATCAAGAATACATTCAAGAAGAATCAAGCTTGCGTCTTCATCTGCTTCCTTGTTCTTCCAACTTTTATTCCATTCAAGCCACCATCCTATTGGGCAGTGCTGCCCACACTTAGGAAGGGTCTCCCCTTCAGTTGGCTACCCCACATGCCAATCATTCCTAGACACACCCTCACTGACACACCCAGAAGCCTCTTAATCATTGGCATCTCTTAATCCAATCAAGTTGACAATTCAAATTAACCATTACAAGTAGAGATGAAAATTTGAACTGTACAATAAAGCTAAATGATTTTTATGTCAGGTCTGGCACCAGGTTTGTGAGTGGGAGGCAGAAGGTATAGATAACTCAAGAATAAAGATTAACCATCCTTAGCTTCAAGACATCTACAGAGTGGTAATGGAAAGAGACATGCAATGACAATAAACAAAACCAGATTACCACACATTAGGTAAAGGCACTAGCTAAAATATGAACAAAATTCCAAGAACACACAAAGAAGGGAATGGTTAATTGAGATCATTCTTTCCTACATTTCCTTTCTGAGATCTGCCGATATCCTGCAAGAAGATAAAAGGTGGAGAGAAGAACGAGGCAGCATGATAGAAAACTGAGTGCTGGATGATGCGAGCAGCCTACTAGCGTGGGAAACATGTGGCACCCTACATCAATTCATGACCACAATGGACCTAGTAAGTTGACCACAGCTTTTTCTGTGGATGCCAGATGGAAGCTCAGACCCCTTCCCAGAGTGTCTTAAGTAGCTACCACCAGTAGACTGGGTTGACTTCCAAGTTAAACCAATTATCCTCCTCAAATGGCTGGAACTTGAATAGGCCATTGTACTGAAGGATGGCTACATTGGAAGGAAAGATAGTCTGGTTTCTCCCTCTTTGGTTTTTCCCACCATCATAGGTAGCTAAAATTTTGTTTTGTTTTGCTTTTATTTGTTATAATTAGTTATATATGACAGTATAATGCATTTTGACACACTATACATATATGGAGTACAATTTCTCATTCTTCTGGTTGCGCCTGATTTAGAATCACACAGGTCGTGTAGTCATATATGTACATAGGGTAATAATTTCCAATTCATTCTACTATCTTACCTATCCCCAGACCCCCCCTCCCCCTCACTCCCCTCTGGTGGCCACCAATTTAAAAGTGATTGAAAAAAGACTTTCAATAAGGAATCAGGAAAATGAATACCTTTGTTTATCCCAAAACCATCAAGCAGATGTCCATGCATAACTTTATTGATACTTAGAGTAATCTTTATACTATGTATTGAGCTTATAAATCTGTATGATCTAAAGACAACTATGTGTGATTTTTTTAAAAAACAGGAAAATAACTTTGTTGTTAAAGAGTATTAAACAAAGCCTCATTCAAAGTCCTCTTTGCCCTCTTCATGTAATATTCAGCTCACATTGGTAATGAATTTCCTGTGACTGCTGACTCTTCTAGGAACCTCCAGGAACATTCTGAATATGAATGACCACCTTCTGGAGCTGCTCATAGAATCCTCCCAGAGACCCTATAAAGTTGGTAGGAGCACACCTATTTAACAGATAAGGGGAAGGCTCATAAACTTGCCCAAAGATGCAGCTTTGCAGCAAGACCAGGATGTGATTCCAGGTCTGTCCCCTCCAAGGTGGTCCCCTCCAGCCACTAACCACTAACTTCTTCAGCAGCTGGAGCTTTACCTTGATAATGTCTGTCTGGGACACTGGGCAGAAGAAATGAGATAAGCAGGAAGATTCCTTGCAGTTGGCTACTTGGAGAAGAAAATCCATAACTCAGCCCTTGGAAACAAGTCCTTGGCAGTCTCCAAGACCAGAGAGGGCCAAGGTGCACCTTATAAGGAACCATGTTCACTTAGATCTCAGAAGACCCACACTCTGATTAACTGCACGTCTGGACACTCAGGTCTAGCATTGGCTCTTCCTTGATTCTGGATTCTTTATTCCCTTACTCCCTGGTCCATCTTTCCAACAAAGCGTACACACACGTGCACATACTCATGTACTGGATCAATATTTTTTCAACCATCCTTGAATTAGTTACCACCCACATGAGAATTGCATGGATTCCCCAGTTTTCCAGACACTACTCCAATATGATTTTCATTCAATAGACAAAGAAATTCTCTGGAATCTATACTATTAATGTCCCAGATAAGGAGTCTGATGCCTCTTAAATAATTTTCCAAATCTTGGCTAGTATTAAGTCATCAGGAGTTTTTAAATTACCATGCTTAAAATGTAGTCACAGAAATTCTAATATAACTAATCTGAGATGGGACTTGAGCATCAGTATTTTCAAATGGACAGCTGGGGTTGAAAATCCTGCATTGAAGTTTGGGGTCTACTCTCAGACATGTTCCTTGCTCTTAGCCGGTCTGGAAAATCATGCATGATAATGTTTAGAAGAATCTACAGGAATTAACTTAAAACTGTCAAGCTGCCAGGTGTCCAGGTGGTCCATTCCAACAATGAGCCAAACTGAAAGTACCAGTCAAGGCTTTATTCACTTACTGTCACACTGCAAGCAGTAGAGAGAAAAGCTGCCATTTCCTCAGGGTCCACTTTTCCCACAGAATGGCACACCTGAGAGTCAGGTGGATACAGCACAGGTGGAGAAAGTGTTGCAATGAAGGAACTCTGAACAAAAGCCTCCTTCCTCCTAGGGCATGTCAGCTAGGAGGAGAGAGACAGAAAGGCTAGGAGTAGAAAGCAGAAAGAACCAAAGGAGAACAGCACCTCCACCAAGACTCTTTATGGGGACTTCCAGAAGGAGTCACCTGTCTAAAAATGCAGATACACGAATGAACACGGCTGGCCCCAGGGCTGAGTCGTTAGCTGCATCTCCCTTCAGACAACTGCAATGTGCTAGCTGTTTGATGTGAGGAGAGCATCTTCCCCCATGAGGACTACCAGGCAGAGCTTCCTAATTGCCTATAGTCATGCCTAAAAGAACACATAGTATTTTGGACAGGAGACAGATCCTCAAAAATGTCTATCATTCTTAAAACTGTATTAGAAATCAAGAGTCAGTATGTGTACCTTCTTTTTTTTATGCAAGTCTATTCTGAAAGACAAGCCAGCTCCTGACCACTATTATTAGGCAAAGTGAGCCTCTTCAACTCCTTACCTGCTTCTGTAAGGACTCCTTCATTATATGCTTCCCATGACACCAGAACCCTCATCTCATCCACCCAGTCCAAGTACACAGTATGGTTTCGTTTTTCAATCAAAAAACAAAAGAAAGTTTAAACTAGCTTAAACTATACAGGATGTTTGGTCTCAGAGAAGCAAGCAATCAGATGAAGGGTAAGGATAAACTTAAGCAGGTTAAATAGATTCAAAGGTTCAAATATACCATGAATAATCTTTCTTTTTAAGATTCTTTGTACTGCTTTCCATCATGGGGGCTTCATTCTCAGGGGACTTTTTCTAAAGGCATCAAAGACAGCCACCAGCAGCTTCAGGCTCATCCTTTCTCACAGCTAGCAATCTCAGGGAAGAGTGCTGCTCTTTATCCACCAGTGACCCCAGCAAACTCCAACAGACTACGATTGGCTCCTCTAGAATCATGTGTCCAACCCGGATAATCACTGTAGTAAGGAAGGCAGAGCCACATCATTATCAACCCCCACAAGACATATGTGGAGAGAGGGAAGAAAGTTCCCAACGGAAGGAATGCCAAATGCACAGAAAAGGAACAACTAGTCAGCTCCAGAGGAGGAAATAACTTTGAAAACTTGTTTGTAAAGCTCTGATGTTTGTTCTTGAAGATCATAGACCAGATTTAAATAAAATGGTCCTTATCCCAGAATATTTTAACAAAATCAAGTTATTAACTCAAAACAGAGGTGAGAAGAAGAGCTTCTTATCCAGGACCTACAGTACAAAAGTCCCAAACACAAAGAGTGCCATTCTACACAGATCACCTCACTGAAGCCTCAGAACCACCACCAAGAAACATTGGAAAACTGGAGCCCAGGGTGATAATGTACTTTCCCAAGAACCCAGAACAGCTCTTGTAACCCAAGCCCATTCTCTCATGGAAACACAAACTTGTTTTCTTATTATTAGCGATATTTCCATAACACAATCACTTACATAATATTATGATTGTCCCTATCATATTACACTATTACAGTTACTTAACAATACTTTCTCTAGCTCAGTCCCTAGCAATATCACTGTGGGCCCAGCCACCAGGGGAAAGGACTCCAGAGTAGCCCTAAGGAATTCCTGGCACTTCTGAACAGCACACCAGTCAGTCAGGAGAGAGAAAAGCAACATTCCTGGCTCCACCTGTCTTCCAGGGGTCTCTCCTGGGGAAAACAACACATTTCCTGACAGCTTTCATCACTCCTTACTCGCCTGCCATGCAATCTCCCTGGAAGACACTGAAGATGACACCACTCCAGGGTTGTTTCCTTCCGTAAGTGTTTTAGTCAGCATTTTCATTGCTGAGACTAAAAAGACCCAACCAGAACAACTGTAGAGGAGGAAAAGTTTCTTTAAGGGCTCATGGTTTCAGAGTTCTCAATTCATAAACAGAAGGCTCCATTCCTTGGGGCTCAGGGTGAGGTAGGAAATCATGGTGGAAGAGTGTGGTGGAAGGGAAGCAGCCCACATGTTGATCAGAGAGCAGAGAAACTCTACTCTCCTGACATGAAATAGATACCCCATAACCATACCTCCAATGAACCACTTCCCCCAGCCACATCTCACCTGACTCCAGTTACCACTCAGTTAATCCCATTAGGGATTATTTCACTGATTAAGTTAAGGATATAACTCAATCATTTCTCCTCCAAACCTTTCAATGTCACACACGTGAGCTTTTGGGGGACAACGCATCTAAACCATAACGCTAAGTGTACTAGCCCTTCACAACTGAGAGTGTTTGAGTAACCCAGGAAACCAAACCTACTTGATCAATTTTATATCATAGCCCTGGAGCTTACAGTTTTGCATCCTTGTATCAAAAGAAAAAAAATTACTGGGAATGGAAAGAATATAGTTCTTGGGATAAAATACATGATAGTTTGGATTCTGTCTAATATATTTTCTGGCTCCTAGTAGGTTCACATTAAGTTCTTTCCTTTCTTTATCTTTCAGTTCAATTCAAATGTAATGTAATAGAAGGAAACTTGAACTACAAGCCAGAAAAATTTGTATTCCAGTCCTTCCTCTGCCACTAGTTCACTCTGTGACCTTGTTAAGGTGATATAGCCTCAATGTTCCTTGGCTCCCTCATTCTTCAAATAAGAATAATAATGCCAGTCTAGCCTACCTTCAGACTATCATGGGGATTAAATAAATGAGTGATCGTGAATTCATTGTGGAAAGTATAAAGAGCTACACAAATATTAGGGATCACATTGGGCCATACCCCTCATCAATAATCTCTGGGACAGCCTTTGGAGAGCATGACTGCTGGCAGAAAGAAATGCAAAGTGGCTGTTCCACTTTGCAAGGTCACTGCCGTGCTACAGGCATCGACAAGCCTGAAGAACGTGGAGGTCGAAACCAGGGAAATCCTTCATGCAACCGAACGTTTTTGTCAGCAGAACTGAGCAGAATGCCAAGTCACAGACAGTCCCTAAAAGCCTGGTTAATTCCCTGATCTACATTCCAAAATGGTCTAGAAAAATCATCACAAACCAGACTCCAAGAAGGACAGATGTGAAAGAGAACCTTAGAAGTCAGAAGTTCAAAGGCTTCATTGTCCAGCTGGGGAAACTGAGGCCTAGACTCACACAGCTAATTTCACATCCCCATTTTTTCCTACTATACCAAGTAACTCTCTCAATAAAAATAAGGAATGAAATATTCTCAAAATCCTGAAATACCCTATGTAGAGTTGGTACTGCCCCTCAAGCTGGCCTCTGGAGGGGACTGCACCTCCACAGGATTTGGAAACTTTGAATTAAACATGGTCAGGATGTAAGCTCCATAGACAGCATAATTTATAAAATTAGCATGGCACTGGAGGCACTTTGGATGAAACTCACCACAGAAATGCCCATATTTTCATGAAATGACATCGTAGTACATCTCACAAGGTTTCCATTAACTTTCAAAGCCGCTCTGTTTGGTTAAAAGAGTTTTTTGTTTTGTTTTTTTTCTTAAATGTCTAACTCCAGAGTTTTAACTTGCCCGTGGTACTTTCAATATGACCACGTACATTTTTTTCCTTCCCTGAGGAAACGAGGCTCAGGTCACAGAAAAGATGTCTCAGGAATGACAGTGACCCTCAAATATGGACCATGACTCAGCAGGGAGATGGAAGTCCTCTCTTCCTTTGTTGGTTGGAATACTACCATCTTACGAAATCACTGTGTCATGTAAACAAACAAGAGTGGCTCACAGAGGGCACACTCATAAACACGCCTGCATACAACGCGCGTAAACTTAGAGCTGTGCTCTCCTCCCCCTACCTACCAAGTGCACACTTGAAGCAGCTCTCAACCAGCCTCAGGCCAGGTAAGCAATTAGAAAGGATGCCCCAAGCCTTCATAAAGGCGTATCCTTGGACACCTTTTGCTTACCATTGTTTCCCCAAAACGATATGCAGAAACCCACTCCCAATGTCTTCTAATGTGAGCTTATTTAGAAATAGGTTTACTGCAGAAGCAATTTGCTAAGAAGAGTGGGGTGATCCCTTAATCTAATATGACCGGCGTCCTTACTAGAAGAGACAGAGAGACAGATACAGACAGGGAGAATGCACAGTGATGACGGAGGTGGAGACTGGAGTGTTGCAGCCACCAGAGTAGTGCAGAGGATGGTTGACAGAATCACAAGCCCAGAGAAAGAATGGAACGCTTCTCTTCTAGAGCCTCCCAAGAGAACATGACTCTGCCAGGTACCTTGATCTCAGACTCCTAGCCCCCACACCTATGAAAGATGCACTTCTGTTGTATTAAGCCACTCAGTTTATGGTGCTTTGTTATGGCAATTCAAGGAAAATAACACAGTTTCTGACTCCAAGAAGGACAAAAACCCAGGACCAAAACAAGGACATGCAAAGGTCAACAGTGCAAAGCAACCCCACCAGGGGACCCCACACCTCCCTCACCTGGCCCGAGGGGCTCTCTTATGGAGGTTTGAGAAATGGTCTCTCCTGTCATATGGATCTGGAAAAAGAACAAAGGAAGGCCACCTTTATTGCTGATCTGGCCTCATAAAAATAATTAGCAAATTGCCACAAGGTGCTTCCGGAAGGTGATTCAGACCTGCTGCTGTTCTGCCTGAAAGAACAGTATGGAGCAGCCAGCCGGGCTGCTAATGCATCACTTTCAGAGGAAACGACTCTGTTTATGAGCAGATATTACTCCAAATTGTTCTCCACAGCAAAGAACTTCTCTTCTGCACCTGGCACATCCATATTTGGCTCACAGAAAACAGCCTCAGGTGTGGAAAGAAGGTCATGTCGGTCTGAGTAAGTGGATGTGACAGCTCCAGTCCAGTTCCAAACCCCAAGGGCAGCCCCTCCACCTGCTTAGACCCAGGAAGCTCGATTGCGCAGTTTCCCTGAAACAGACCATTACCCAGAAAGCTCAGCGAGCAGCTCCAGACCTTCAAAGTCAGTCACTCACAAGCCTGAGAGCACTGAGAACATGAAAGTTAAGTAATTTGCTCTAAATATGTCTTTTAAGATGCTGCCAAACTTGATCTCCTGCTCCTCATCAAGTTCTTATAATCAAAGTTCCCATTTTTTAATTTAAACCCAAGTATGTTTGGTCTATTCAGACATATATTTAAGGAATAACTCTATGATTGTCACTTTAATTTTCACTTTCTATTATCAAAAATGTAAACATTGACCTTGAAGGTAGAGCTGAGGCAAAGTAGGGTAAAGGGTGGTCTTGCTACCATTTGTTGACTGCGTTGAACTTCCAGGTACCGTGCTGAATTCTTTGTATTATTCTTTAAGCCCTCGCCAAAGCCTTTCAGTGAGGACCCCTTATTATTTCTTAATTTCAAATGAAGAAGCTAAGAAACTGAGGCTCAGTTGATTGACATAGATTATCTATCCAAAGTTCCACAGCAAATTAGAGCAAAGGTGAGATTCAGCCTAGGCTTGTTTGCCTTCAAATTCTGCACTCTGACCCTCTGCTTTACCTGTGCCACTTTGCCCTTGAAATGGGAAAATTCCAAAAACTGTGTCCAATTTGTGATTACAGTACTGAGAGATTCTCTGTGGATGGTAGGGACATCTGCATCTACCCTTCCCAGGCAGGTAAGGATTTATAAACTGTCAAGTGCCAAGCGCCAACAATGAGCAAGTTTCTATTTTGCACTCCCTGGCTATGTTTGGCATGTGCCCAGCAGGCACTTTTTCTGGTTCAAGAGAATATTGATACAGAACAACGATTATAACTTAATAATACTATATCGTATATGTAAAAATTGCTGAGACTAGATCTTACAAATTCTCACCACCAAAAAATAACAATAACCATGTGAAGCAATGGGTATGTTCATTAACTTGATTATGGTGATCATTTCACAATGTGTGCATATATCAAAGCATTTCGTTGTACACCGTAAATAAATGCAATGTTTACTTATCAATTATACCTCAACAAAGCTGGAGGCAGGATGGAAGACAGGAAGGAAGGGTGGAAGGAGTGAAGGAATGAAGGGAAGAGAGGGGGAGGGGAAAGGAGGAGAGAAGAGGAAAGAAAGGAAGAAAAGAAGGAAGGTCAGAGAGAAGAGAAGTAGAGAAGAGGGAGAGTAAGTTAAAAATCACCAAAATAAGGAAGCTGTTGAACAAAGCCAATGGCAGTAAGATATGGCAACATGAACAAGCCATTTTTTTAAAGATGAGATGGATAGTCAGAGAAGAAAACACCACATGAAGTGGATTCTGAACCACGTATGGGAACAGAAGGGCAAAGGAATTCACAAGAAATAAAGTAATTCCAGCAACACAACCAGAGACAGAATTGTCCTCTTGCTTCCTTGTGTGAGGTGACAATCCATAAGGAGAAAAGTCGGTTTAAGGCTTTGAATAAAAAGGAATACAGGTAGGATTGTTGGAGATCATTCCTCTCCCCTTTAGGACATACCAAATGTCTCATCCTCCTGCTCAGAAATTGAAAACAAGGAACTTTTTTCAGTAAGCGCCACAAATGGTTAAATCAATTATGGTGTGGCCATAGACTGGAATACTATGCCTCTGTTAAAAATCATATTTCTGAGAATATTTAATGATATGAGGTAATGTTAGCAAATAGAAAGTCAAGCATGAAAAACTGGATTCAAATGTGCCTCTGCAATAGAATACTATTTCATTAAAATAAATGTAATTTCAGTTCATTTGAATGTAAAGAAGATTGGAAGGAAATACACCCAAATTGTTAATCATGTTTATCTCTGGGTAAAAGAAATTTTACCCATTTTACCCAGTGATCATTTTTTTGTTTCAATTTTTTTGTTTTCTTTTCAGCTTCTGTATTTTTAAACATTTTTATGAAGGCCATGTAATATTCTTAGCATGAAAATATAATGTTTTAAAGTACATTTGGCAAATGCTAAAGAATATTGGAGGACTGGGGGTATAGCTTGGGGGTAGAGCCTGAGCTTAGTATGCAGGAGGCCCTATGTTCAATCTCCTGCACAAAAAAATTAATAATTAAAAAGTAAAAATAGTGGATGGTGAATCACAGGAGGCAGGTCCACGTTCTGACTCTGCTTCATATCTCTACTTTATATGCCTTGGTTTCCTGATCTTTGAGCTCTGGGGGTTGCTCTTAAGGTCCCAAGTTTGTTGCTTCCATTACCCATAGTAGCCAGTTAGTGAAGAGAAGAAAAGGGAGGAAAGAAACAGAAGGGAGGAGGAGATAGGAAGCCATCCAACAGAGGAGAAAGGGAGAGCCGAGAGAGCGAGAAAGCAGGTGAGAGAGGAACACAGACAGGCAAGTGCAAACTCAGAGGATTTTTTATTTAAGTAGCCATCATTGTTCATCAGGGCCCATGTTCTTTAACCTTGAGTTATTCACAGATCTTCTTCTGCTTTAATAGTCACACTTTTAAACACCTCTCAGAGTGGTTTTGTCGCACAAGTCCACCCGGATAGAAATTAATCTCTGGGCCAAAGCAGGGCTGACCATAAGAATGCACTGGAATCAAACTGAAATCTGGATCTAGTGCCCCAGGCCAGAAATGACTCACCCTTGAAATAAAGCAATTATTTGTGTTATCTGTCCACTTCACCTTTAGCCCTTGGTTTATGTGGAAAACAATTCAGTTAAAGATGGTACTGATTAACCCCATTCCACCAAACCCAGGTCCCTTCTCTCCACACCCTCGAGCTCTAGGAACCTGTGGACAAAATTTCCCTCCTGTCCAAGTTGATGGCTTCCAGGGCCTGGATATTTGCAGAGGGCACAATGTGATTCACAGTAATTTTCACTCTGCTAATAAAATGGGGATCTCTATTTTCTGTCTCTCTTCTGTCCTCACAGCATTCAGCTGCTTGAAACATGATAGCTACCGTAACTCTTGGGATGTCATGTTTCTAGCCTTGAATGCATCATGGAAAATCAGTGCCCACCAAATCAGGAGCAAGGTGTGGCAGATCTTTTAGGTAGAAGTCATGGAACTTCAATTCCTTATTTCTACATATCACTTTAAAGTTATGATCATACATAACCTGGAAGTAGGCAGGACAGTGTTTACTTTCTTTTTTATTTTTTTATTTGTTCTAATTAGGTGTACATGACAGTAGACTGCATTTATACATTTTGGTAAATTATACATAAATGGAGTGTAATTTCCCATTTTTCTGATTGTACATATTGTAGGATCACATGGGTCATGCAGTCATATACGTACATGAGGTAATAATGTGTTTCACTCTACTACCCTTTCTGTTCCCACACCTCTTCCTCTCCCTTTACTCCAGTCTACCTAATCTAAAGTAACTCTATAGGACAGTGCTTACTTTCTAAGGTTACAGGGTCATGCACATTTCAATATCCTACCAAGGAGGTGCAAGATTGAACCCCCTCCTAGTGAGAACTGTTTATTTCTGTGGGAGGCATTGAGTGAAGTGGTCAAGAAAACCAGCTCTTGGGCAGACTGCTTGGATTCAAATTCTACCTCTGGCATATACTAGTCACTCAACCTCCCTATGCCTCAAATATCTCACCTGTTAAATGGGTTGAGATGATTATGCCAGAGAGCTATCATGAAATCAAATCATTAAACATTCTACCTAGTCCCTGGCACAGTCCCTGAAATTGTCTTAAGGAAATAAACTACTTGCCAACCTTAACTGATTATAGGTATGCACTATAGTCTGAACGTCTGTGCCCTCCCACAAATTCTTAGGTGGAGATCCAAACCCCATTTTGGTGGTACGTAGAGGTAGGATGTTTGGGGAATGATTGGGATATGAGGGAGGAGATTTCATGAATGGATCAGTACCCTTGCAAAATAAGCCCAGGAACTCATATACACCTTCCATCAAGTGAGGATACAGCAAGAAGTTAATACTCCATAATCCAGAAAAGAATCCAACCATACTGGTACACTGAACCTGGGCTTCCCCACCTCCAGGACTCTAAGAAATAAATTTCTGCTATTTTTAAGCTAATCAGTTTATGGCATTTCATTAGAGCAACTTGAATGGACTCAGAAATGCTTGTAATCTACCCCTCCCCTAGTCCTAAGAATTTGAGGAGATTTACTATAAAGACAGGTATGTTTTGTGGGCTAATCAGCATATAGTAAAGATGAAAGTACTGATACATTCATATTGAAGTACTTTTCCTCTATAATTCACGTCAAAAACTTCCAACAGGAGAATGGATAAAGTGAAATATATCCATGCAAGAGAATCCTCTTCAGCAAAAAGGAAAAAAGAAAAAGAAAGACGACTGCTACATCCATCAATAAAGCTAAACTCAGATTCACGACTACATGACAGAAGCCAGATGCAAGAGTACATAAAATGAAGTTCAAAACCAGGTAAAATTAATCAGGGATGACTGAGGTCACACCTGAGGGGACGTGGGTGACCATTTGTCCTGTTTTACCCAGGATTTTCCCAGCTGTCCCTAAAACCCCACATTCTAGGAAATTCCTCAATTCCAGCAACGCCAGTCTCAGACAAACTGTGACAACTGGTCAACATAATGATTATCCCAGAGCAGGAGGTGAGAGTCTTGGAGAGGACCCAGAGGAAACTTCCAGAGGAGGGACTAGAAATGCATAACATTTGACCCCCGAATCCCAGGTCCTGGTACTAGGCCTGTCCTCAATGTAGGAAGGGCAGTTAAAAAGCTATGAATTCATCAACTCACAATTTTGTACTCATGGTCCAAACCAGTTGTGCACCAAGACAGCAGTGACCTCCCACCAAGACCCTGGGGTTACGCCCTCATCCAGTCAGGGAATTCAGGGCCACCTTCCCAATTAGCCAACACTCATTTCCTCTACCCCCATTTTATCTGGCTTCAGTCATCATTTCATAGACCCGGTTTCCACTGCTGCCAAGCCTCATCTCAGTCAAACTGCTGGGTAAGCTGGTTTCACCTTTGAAAGCTTCTAAAAGAAATGGAAGCAGATCTCCAGTCCAGAATGCCTGAATACTCCCAGCAGCACCACAGCCAATGCTTCTGCCTCTAGAAACCATTTCTAGTATTCTCAAGAATCCAGTCCCCATCCAACTTGCCCAGGTAAAACCTCAAGCCAGGAGTGGTTAGTAAATATTTGGCCTACATGCCTCCAATCCACCCTGTCACACGCTGCACAGATGTCATGAACCGATGCTGAATCTCCTCTTTGAACCAGGACAAGGTTCTGGTTTCCTCACTTGCCCCAAGTTCCCTGTACTACTCATGGATGACAGAAGATGAAACCTACTTTGTTATCCCCACGCTGGGAGCCAAGTCCACAGAGGGACTTTCTTTGCCTTGTGCCTGGCCAAAGAAGACAACAGCATAGATGGTGCCTCTGCACTGGCCAGTTCATCTGCTACTCGGTGATGACCTGGACCTCCCAGGTGCATTAAGTGATTGTGACCACTCCTCCAAACATTAAATCTGACTGACAATTCTAGCACTATCTGCCCAACTACTTAGTGGCTGTTAATTTGCCATGGGGATGGTAGCAAATGAAAGAAAAATCTTTTTTTTTATTATTTATATGATTTTTATTGAGATACTGATATCAATAAGAAGGACTGACCTTTGATGTAGAGGTTTATGAATTTTGACAATTGCATAGCTTCATGCAACTACCATCCAGAACAAGACAGACCATTTTTGACCCAGCCATAATTTAGTACCCTTGCTGGTGGGACACTTCTCATCACAGAGAAAAGTCTAAAGGAAGCTGTCCATCAGTTTTCTTTACGAGGCTGGGGTCAGGTTCCTAGCTGGTTGGTAAATTGCACTCCTATAACGGCAGCTGCAAGCTCAAGCAGCGACTTGTAATTTTCTATTTAAGACACAGAAAACTCCATTCCATTTCTATCTGTCCCTACACTATTGAGTTTTATCTCCCCAGGCTTCGTTGACCTTCTAAAAGTTTTTAAATTTCTTACATCCTTGTTCTTCCACTTATCTTATTTATTGAAGTAACTGTTTCTCAGAATAGACTGTGTAGGTTCTTTTACAGCATTGCCCAGCAGTCTTATATATTAGGTATCTTGTGGGAGCGTCATAAACACAGGAGATTGTGGTAGCCTAGTGCTTGAGACTTGCTGTAATATTTTTTGTGCCTTGTTCCCTGCAATATCGGTGTCTATGACTTGAAATCCATAGGTCTTGACCTATGGGATATGTGATATGCTTAACACAACCTTTCCATGTTATACAAATTTGCATAAATTTCATCTACCCAGAGAAAGAAGTGTTGTTAGAAATGTTAAAAATTAAGTTATAATTTATATACAAGGTCCATGAATTTTAAAAGTAGAGTGTGTTACTGTACTATGCTAATGTTAAATCCTTTGGGTATAAACCGAGGAGTGGGATAACTGGGTCAAAATGTGGGTCCATTCCAAGTTATTTGAGGATTCTCCACACTGCTTTCCAGAGTGGCTGCACCAATTTGCAACTCCACCAGCAATGTAAAAGTGTGCCTTTTTCCCCACATCCACACCAACATCTATTATTGTTTGTGTTCTTGATAATAGCCATTCTAATTGGAGTAAGATGAAATCTTAGAGTTGTTTTTATTTGCATTTCTCTAATTACTAGAGATGTTGAACACTTTTTCAAATATTTATTAATCACCTGCATGTCTTCTTCTGTAAAGTGTCTGTCCAGTTCCTTGGCCCATTTATTGATAGGGTTCTTTGTATGTTTGGTGTAAAGTTTTGTAAGTTCTTAATAAATTTTGGAGATAAGTGCTCTATCTGAAGTGCATGTGGAAAAGATTTTCTCCCACTCTGTAGGCTCTCTTTTCACATTATTGGTTGTATCTTTTGCTGAGAAAAAGTTTTTTAGTTGGAGACCATCCCATTTATTGATTCTTGCTTTGATTTCTTGTGCTCTGGGAGTCTTGCTAAGAAAGTTTGATCCTAAACCAACATGATGAAGATTTAGGCCTACTTTTTCTTCTCTTTGGTGCAGGGTCTCTGGTCTAATTCCTAAGTCCTTGATCCAATTTGAGTTGAGTTTTGTGCAAGGTGAGAGATAGAGGTTTAATTTCATTTTACTGCGTATGGATTTCCAGTTTTCCCAGCACCACTTGTTGAACAGACTATCTTTTCTCCATTGTATGTTTTTGGCTCCTTTGTCTAGTATGAGGTAATTGTATTTATGTGGGTTTGTCTCTGTGTCTTCTATTCTGTATCATTGGTCTGTCTATTTTGGTGCCAATACCATGCCATTTTTGTTACTGTTGCTCTGTAGTATAGCTTAAGGTCTGGTATTGTGATACCTCCTACTTCACTTTTTCTGCTCAGGATTGTTTTGGCTATTTAAGGTCATCAATATTTATAGCAGTTCAATTCACAATAGCTATATTGTGGAACCAACCCAGAGGCCCTTCAACAGATGAATGTATAAAGAAACTGTGGTATATATACACAATGGAATATTATTCAACCATAAAGAAGAAGAATATTATGGCATTTGCAAATAAATGGATGGAATTGGAGAATATCATGGTAAGTGAAATAAGTCAATCCCAAAAAAACCAAAGGCCAAATGTTTTTCCTGATAAGTGGAGAATGATATATAATGGGGTTGTGGGGGTGGGGAGTGAGAGAAGAAGGGAGAAACTTTAGATTATGTAGCAGGAAATAAGGGGGGATTATGAAAGATGGTGGAGTGATACAGACTTCCTTACCCTATGTACACGTAGGATTACACAAATGGTATGGATCTACATTGTGCACAACCATAGAAACAAAAGGATGGACCCCATTTGTGTAGAATGAATCAAAATGCAGTCCGTAAAAAATAAAAGATTAAATAAATATTTTTTAAAAAGAATATATTCAACTAGAAAAAAAAAAACAGTAGAGTGTGATGAACTGTGACAAATGTTTGTATGGACATCACTCTCATTTTATTCAAGGCATAGACCATCTTCATCTTTCCAGAAAACTCCATCCAGCCCAGTCCAGTCAGTTGTATCCCCAAGAGGCAACCACTTCTCTAATCTGTCCAACCATAGTTCTGTTTATCCAGAATTACATGTAGTTGAAACCATATGACATGCCCTCTTCTGTGTCCAGCATCATTCACTCAACGTAATGTTTCTGTGATTTGTGTTCCGTACATCAGTACTTTTTTCCCTCATATTGCTTCATAGTCCATCGTGAGAATATACAACAATTGGATTATTCTTCTGCAGATAGCTATGTGGGCTATTTTGCATTTGGGGCCATTTTTTTTAAACTGTTATGAACATCTTTGAAAAAAGATGCATTATAACATTATTTATAATAGCTAAAAGCTATATATGACTTAAATACCCACAATGAGTTAATCCAGTAGTAATATAGCAATATAAAATAAACTATGAAATCATTCTAAATTATGTTTACTAAGAATTATACGTGGAATGGAAAATATTTATAGGAAATGGATGAAGGGGGAAAAGTAGAAGGCAAAATCATTTTTTGCAACTGGACTCTCTTAAGTATATGCATTTCACATAGAAATACATATTTTCATGTAAATATGAATGAAGATACACTAACATATCAATGAGGAAAAAGAAAAGTGTGACAAGGGGTTATGAACTGGATCCCACTATTAATAAGGCAAAATTGTTTTTCAGATGAAAAAAATGCCAGATCCTATTATTTCAGTTATTTGTCAATCTCTGTGCCTGAGCAAGTTACAATTGAGTCATTTCTAGATATCTCCGCATGCTAGCCTGCAGTGACCTAAATGTGAAAGACATCCAACCTGATTTCCTCTGGAGGAGACAGACACAAGCAAAAGCATGAAGGAAGTAGCCATGAGGACCTGTCCCTGCTGCCTCCGCAGCCCCCGTTCAGTGGCTTTATGAGACCCTCATTATTTCTTGCCCAGATAATTTCAATGACCTCCTAACCAGTCCTACGTCACTAGCCTCACCTGCCTCCACCCTGATCAAGGACCTTGCTATGCAGTTCTGCAGTGGCTTCTCCATGCCTGCAGAATGACACCCACCATCCGACCTGCCATTCACGCTCTCCCCGGATCAGCACTACTCCCAACCACATATACTTCTATACTCAAGTGTGACCTCCTGCCACTCCACAGGCAGGCCCAGGACAGCCCATGTTCTCCCAACCTCCTTAGATTTGCAACCACTTTTTCCTATGCCTGAAATTTAATTCATTCCATCTTCTAGTTAATTCCACATCACCATGAATTAGCTTAAATATTGCTTCCTCAGAAGCTCGGCAAACACTTCTGAAGAGCTCAGGTCTCCTCCCCTGCATCCCTGTAAGTCTCTGTTAAAGCCTCTTCAGTTCTTCTGTGTCCCCCAACTCCAGGGATGCCACTCACATTCAATGCAATCAGAATGGGACTCCCTGGAGCGGCGTCCTAGGGACCCTGAGTCTTCGTACCTGAATCATCTGCTTCACTTTCTCTCCCACTATCTTTAAGTCCCCTACTGCAAACCTTCACTTATGGCCGTGGCCTCTGCTACCTTCCAGTCCTCTGAGCCTCTTCTGCGTCTGCCCATCATTTTGAACCAATTTATTGCATTAAACTAATTCCTTCTGTGAACACTGTGCTTTGGAAGTTTGGTTTTTCCATTAGCTCTTTTTTAAATTTTTTTTATTTGTTCTAATTAGTTGTACATGACAGTAGGATGCATTTACACATTTTGATAGATCATACATAAATGGAATGTAATCTCTTATTTTTCTGATTATACATATTGTAGGATCACATTAGTAATGCAGTCATATATGCACCTGAGGTAATAATGTGTTTCATTACTATCATTCCTACCCCCATACCCTTTCCCCTCCGTTCACTCCCCTATACCTAATATAAAGTAACTCTATTATTCTTCATCCCCCCACTTATTGTGAATTAGCATTCCCATATCAGAGAAAACATTCAACCTTTGGTTTTTTGGCTAATTTTGCTTAGCATGATATTCTCCATCTCTATCCATTTACCAGAAAATGCCATAATTTCATTCTTATTTAAAGTTAAGTAATATTCCATCATATATATATATATATATAAAATCACATTTTCTTATCCAATCATCTATTGAAAGGCATCTACATTGGTTCCATATTTTAGCAATGGTGAATTGAGCTGCTATAAACATTGATGTGGCTGTGTCACTGTAGTATGTTGATTTTAAGTCCGTGGGGTATAAACCAAAGAGTAGGATAACTGAATCAAATGGTGGTTCCATTCCCAGTTTCCTGAGGAATCTCCACACTGCTTTCCATAGTGGTTGCACCATTTTGCATTCCCACCAGCAACATATCAGTGTACCTTTTTTCCCACATCCTTGCCAACACTTATCATTGCTTGTATTCTTGATAATTGCCATTCTGATTGGAGAGAGATGAAACCTTAGAGTGTTTTTTTTTTTTCTTTTTTCTTTTTTTCTTTTTTTTTTATTGTAAACAAATGGGATAATGTTGTTTCTCTGTTTGTACATGGAGTAAAGGCATACCATTCGTGTAATCATAAATTCACATAGGGTAATGTTGTTTGATTTGATTTGCACTTCTCTCATTGCTAGAGATGTTGAACATTTTTTCATATATTTGTTGATCAATTGTATATCTTCTGTGAAGTGTCTGTTCATGATTGAAAAAGGAAACATCACAACAGACACAACTGAAATATGGAAGATAATTAGAATCTAGTTTGAAAATTTATACTCCAATAAAATAGAAAATGTTGAAGACATTGATAAATTTCTAGAGACATATGACCTACCTAAACTGAATCAAGACTTCACACATGATTGAAACAGAACAACTTCAAGTAATGAAACAGAAAACACCGTTAAAAGCCTACCAATTAAGAAAAGCCCAGGACCAGATGGATTCTCAGCCAAGTTCTACAAGACCTTCAAAGAAGAATTAACACCAATACTCCTCAAATTATTCCAGTAAAATAGAAAAGGAGGGAACCCTTCCAAACTCATTCTATGAGGCTAATATCACCCTGTTACCAAAACCACATCAAGGAAAGAAAACTTCAGACCAATATCCCTGATGAACAGAGATGCAAAAATCGTCCTTCGGAGAGAAGTGACGCTTTCAATCTCCTCACCACTCTTCTTTCTCCCTACATTAACTAGTTCCTATCGTGTGCATCATAAATAGTCATTTACTGCTTTGGGAGTGAGTGCATTTATAAGTTAATTAATTATATGGAGCAAAGAAAAAATATTTATCTTTGAGGGACATTCATTCCTAAAACAATAAAATTCAAAAGGTTTTTTTAAGCATAAAGAACCTATGAATTGTTTTTATTATATTAGTATTATACATTTTCTGCAAACTTGAGATTTTCTAAGTCAACTACTTGGAGGAACTAATTAGGGAAATGCCCATTTTGGTGCCTATAAGCAACAGACACAATCCTTTTTGGCAGAGGGCATTCTCCACAGTGAATTAGATAGTCATTTTTCTTAGGTTTATTGTTGCAGATTCTCGGTTTCTTTCCAGAGACACAAAGGTAATAAAGTCTTCCAAAATCATATATTCAAAACAGATAGGCTGTTGGATAGAGGAGGACAATAAGAATGGGTTAGAAGAAGGTTCTGGTGTCTTCCTGAATGTACAAGAGCATCACTCCCTACTCCTGACCTTGACCCCATGGCAACCTTGAGTATGCAGCTTTCTGAGACTGCCCACCACCCTAGGGAATCAATCTGCCTCACCGAATTTTTCTGTACTTAAAAAATAAATAAATAATCTCTCTGCTTTGAAACCTCTAATGATCAAGTGAAATACCCCTTGTCTTGCTCCGAAGTTCACACACTGCCAGGCAATTACAGGTAGCTAAGGCATCTGCCATGGACTCTTGTTTGGTCAGCATTCAGATCCTATTCAGTTCTTAATCTTTCATCATAAATCATTTTTTCTGACTTTTTAATAACTCTTCTGCTGGGTTCTGAACTGGTTCCAGGGTAATAAATCAATTAGGAAACATTTGTAAAATGTTTTAAGTGGTAAGAAGGGTGCATAAGAGCAGTATATTGTGGAAACAGCAATGCACTTAAAAGTGAGTCTGGCCTGCCAGGATCAGCCCTGGTGCAGAGGGGCTTGTTTCTAATACACTTCCCAGTGATCTCACTGAGGCAGGTTGATTCATTTCTCCTTTGGTATCTCTCTTATTTTGTAGGAAAAAAAAAAAAAAAAAAAAAAAAACAAATCATCGAGATACTTGCTCTGGTTGAAAAGCCAAAAACTGCGTACTTTTACCAAAGGAGGGGTTGTATTTGGATATAAGGACGTTCTGATGGCCAAAAGAAGAGAACGAAGAAGTGATCAGCAGAAGGAAAGTGTCTCTGTTGATAGAAAATAACAAGCAAGTAAAAAAAAAAAAAAAAAAAAAAAAACAAAGAATACTCTGGGGGCTGGGGAGATAGCTCAGTTGTTAGAGTGCTTGCCTCACAAGCACAAGGCCCTGGGTTCAGTCCCCAGCACCTCAAAAAAAAAAAAAAGGATACTCTGGCTGGACACCACCTGGCCTCTAATCCCAACGGCTCTGAGAGCTGAGGCATGAGGATAATGAGTTCAAGGCCAGCCTCAGCAATTTAGTGAGAGTGAGGCCCTAATCAACTTAGTGAGACCCTGTCTCAAAATAAATATGCTAAAAAGGCCAGGGATGTGGCTCAGTGGTTAAGCACCCTGGGTTCAATCCCCAGTACCCCACCCCCACCAAAAAAAAAATATATATATATATAGATAGATAGATAGATAGATAGATATAGATTAATAGAATTTAAGTTTCAATTTAAGGGCCAGTTCTGATGAATTGGTACTAGCCACCTATAAAAACAGCTTTAAACAGCTTCAAAAGAATGTGGAGGCCATGTCCAGGCTCAGTGGG
This sequence comes from Sciurus vulgaris, assembly GCF_902686455.1. Lineage (NCBI taxonomy): Eukaryota > Metazoa > Chordata > Mammalia > Rodentia > Sciuridae > Sciurus > Sciurus vulgaris. The sequence continues at coordinate 136,974,470 of NC_136469.1, forward strand.
AAAGCAACATGGTCAATTCACAATGTTTGTTTGAAGGAGGCTCCTGGAGGCAAGACGTTACCTGTTTGCCATTAGCCTTTGGACAACCTGAAGGCAAGACACATAGATCAGGTCTGACACAAGACAAGTCTTCTCATGCTCTAAAACATTCCCAGTTTAAATTAAAACAAGCTCAGAGTTCTGCTCCACTTTGCACCCAGGACACATGGACTACCTCAGCTGCATGCCTACTCTCTAAAGAGATCTATGCTAACTTTTTTTTGTGGGAAGAGAATAGAGTATATTGCATTTGCATCATACCCTAAGTTTACAAATATTTGCATCTACGTTCTCTTATTTTCTGCTCATTCATTTTTCAGCAAGTATTTACTGTTCCGGGTTATTTGCTATGAGCTGGATGTAATTGGTAAATTCATAGATAAAATAAATATGGGCCCTGCTTCAGTTGATAAGATCCCAAATGGAGATGACAAGGAAAGGCATCGTAGCTGGAGAGGATGGCAGTGTAGGAAGAAAAATAGCATGAAGCTACATGTAAAGATAGAAACTCAGAAAAGAAGGAAGTGATTCAGGGAACAATGAGTGGATAGGTTTGATTAACCCAAAGGACAAACCAGGGCCAGGTACTTTCTGAAAATTTATTTTATTCATTAATCCTCCCAGCAACTACCTGAGCTAAGAAGGCAGTAAGCATCCATCTGCAAAGATGGGGTAGATATTATTCTTCATGGCCAGGTAACTTGTCCAAGTCTGCAAGCAGATAACAGGTGAGCCAGGGTTCACGACTGGGGTTTCCCTCTCCACAACCGACATTCCTTCAGCTCAAAGCATTCATGGTGGGAAGTGCAAGGCTCTCAGTACACAAGAGGGTGAGATTTGTGGAAAGTGTGAAAGTAGGCAACAAAAGCAGGCTGGAGACAAGAAAGACAGACCATCTTTGCCAGTTCGCTCTTACCTGCTCTTGCATAGCATTCGATGTGCTGAGAGGAAGATCAGAACCAACAATTTACCCACAAATCCAAGCCTTCTCTCTACCACAAGAAGGAATATCCTTGACCGGTTCTACTCTAAGGTGTGTTGAACACCTGGAGATGGGCTTCTCACAGGTCCTCTCTCCTCCTGCTGCCTGTTTGTACATCTGCTACTCTGCCTACCCCTTTGCGTCTTGCTGAATGTACAGCTGCTTGGCTTCTCCATATCAACCCCCTCTTCATCCTTCCAATGGAACCTCAGAGTCATTCATTCACGTCCACCCTCCCCCACAAGAGGTGTTCCCAGCCACAGCAGGTGACCTGGCCTGATCTAAGCCAGTCATGGTGGTCCCCTTGCTCTTAGCAGGATTGACGTAGGTGTGATGCTATCAGGTCAATGAGATATGAGAATGAGTCTGCTGGGAAGCACATGGGAGAAAGCTCTTCACTCTCAAGGGGATGCAAGAAAAGAAATGGCCTCTGCTTCCTCCAGATATTATTCTCTCTGCCTGGGATGACTGAAGCCATGGCAGCCATGTTGCAAACCTGAGGGGACAAGGGTAAGGACACATCACCCTGGCCAATTTGACAATATTGCTCTTGCCTGGTGTGTTTTGAGGGGAAGATGGTGCTGAATCATTGTGCATCAAGGGGACTGGTGAAGAATTTTGGCAACCGAGGTTATGAAATGGGAGTATGTGCTGTGAAGGAGCAAGACAGAAGGAAAACAGCAGGATAAGAGGTGTCCTTTTGTCATTAAATGAGTTGTATAAAGATCTTTCGAAAGAAAGGAAAAAATAATGAAATTCTAAAATTTTTTTGGTTGTTGAATTATGCTTCTTGAATGTGTCACCTCTCAGAAATTAGACCCCAATGATTATAGCTTCCACAGCACTGAAACAGTCAGGACAGAGCGAGTCACAACACACATTTGTAAATTTTGTGGAAACCCTTTATTCTAGAACATGGTCAATGAACTAGGACAGTAGGGTCAAATCAAACCTACTGCTTATTTTTGAAAATAAAGTTTTATTGGAACACAGCCAAATTCATTCCTTACCTATCATCTGTGTCTGCTTTCATGCTAAAATGCCAGAGTCGAGTGATTGCCACAGAGACTGAACAGCTTGAAAGTTGAAAATACTTTCTACCTGGCACTTTACAGAATGCCTGCTGAGGCCTGATCTGGAAGGAACAAGACAGACTGACAGACTGAATGCACATACAATGGACAGATGGCAAATAAAACTGACCTTCATGGACCCATAAGAACTCTGAACCACAGTCTGGAGCAAGCAACCCAGAAAACAAAACCATTATCTTTAGAATCCACCCAGGAAACCAGCCGCTGTCTGTGATTCCGACTATTCTAGGAAGTCAGACAACTGTCTCAGCAATTGATCCAGGGAGCCAACAATGACCTCGCCACCACCCCCTTACAATCATCAATAACTGACAACCTACCTAAATACTGTCCCTGCTTCCAACTTAGGACCAAAGAACATCAATGGCACACCCCTAACCAACTACACAGGAAGCCCTCCAACATTCCCAGGCCAACAACCTTCAACCTGGAACACCTGAAGCCCTCCCTTCTTTCCACTATGAAGTTCCCCTGCTCCTCTGCCTGCCTATAAGTTTGTACCAAATTACAAATAACAGTGGCTGACTTCTTTACTACAACAACTCCAAATGAAGAGAATTCACTTATTCTCATCTGTTTGGTCTTTACTTATTTCCACAGAACTTGGAGTCTAAGGATCTGGACCTGATCCTAGATCTGCCATACATGCCATATGTGACTTTAGATAACTCACTTCACCTGTTAAAAACAATTGAAGAGGCAGTCACTGCTCATACCTAACACACAAGCCACATGCAATGTAAGGTTGAGATTATTGCCATACCTGAAATATAAGCAAAGGACAGAGGTGTCCCTGAGGAAGGAGTGATGGATTGTATCTTCATGCATTAGTAATGCCAGTAAATACTTGGCACTGAGTAGCTAATAATCACTATTATCGTTGGTCACTCTTAACATTGTCCTTAGGAAAGGATCTATTCCCTAAGTTTACAAATTTCTCCCTTTTCAAGTACGACCAAAAACTACTCATTTTGAAATATTGGCCAACCATTGCTTTGAAAATATAATTCCATAAATGGCTCATCTGTTAAAATAATACTATAATGGACCTTGATTCAAACAGAGTCCTAGACTCGAACCTTCTTTTCTAATGTTTCCATTAGTATAATAATTTGAGTTTGTCCAAAGTGCTGCCTAGTTTGGTTCATAGATGCTTAGGGATTCCCATAAATGATACACTTCTGAATGTTTTGAATGCCTTAAATCTTTTATAAAACACTTACTTGATGTATGATGTGTAAAATAAAATCCAAGTTGTGCGGAACTTGCGCTGATGTCTCAAAGCCCATATGTGATATCATCACGGTTTTATTGTCAGTGAGTATCCTATATCTGTACTTTTATCACTTCTAAAATTTTCATTATAAAAAGAGAATTTTAAAGCCATTTGTTAATGAAGAAAATATGTAAGGGTTTTTTTTTTTCAGCTTAATTTAAATGTATGGACATATTAGCAAAGTCCATACTGTGGTATCTTTAATTCTCCAGATTTTCCTTCCATGTCCAACCTGCCAAGGACAGTGTCCTGGCTTCCAGTCTAGAATCTATCCCCAACGTCTGGGTGATCTGCAGAAAGTCATCTCATATCTTTGGACACCTATTTTTTCTCATGTAAGGTTCATTTCAAGACTAAAAATCTATGGTTAGAGAGCTATGTGAATTTTAAGCACAGGTGAAAAACAACATTTTGATACGTTCAGCTGGATGGCCAGACTAAGCTCATGGAATTTCAATAAGATTCACCTCAGAATCAAGTCGGAAACACTGGATTCAAAGTGGAATCTGGGAAGACTTCACTCCAGGTGATGTTCCCAGACAGAGCAAGGCTTCATTAACATCATCTGGAAAGACTACGAGTACTGAAAAGGTCAGTGAGGAGATCGATCACTGTCCCTCAGTCATTCATTAAGCCAGGACTGAGCTGAGTGCTGGGAATCAGGATGAGCAAGACACAGTCCCTCCTAATGTGCACAGGAAATGAGCAGAGTGTCTGCAAATGAATGGAGACAATGCACTTGGCCTAGATCTTATTCTATGACTCCTTGAGATAAGAAGCAGGTGCTTTATTGATATTTTCAGTGTGGCAGTTACCAACAAGACATCTACAACCAGGCTTTCTGGGTTTAAAATTCTCATGCTGTCATTAACTGTGTAATTTTGAGAGTTACCTAAATGCACTGTATCTCTTGCTTTCCTTATCTGTAAAATAAGAATGATAGCCAGGAACAGTGGTACTCACCTGTAATCCCAGTGACTCTGGAGACTGAGGGAGGAGGATCACAAGTTTGAGACCAGCATACACAATTTGGTGAGGCCCTCAGCAACTTAGCAAGACACTGTTTCAAACTAAAAAATAAAAAGGGACTAGGAATGTAGGTCAGTGATAAAGCATCCCTGAGTTCAGTCCCCCAATGCCAAAAATAAATTAAATATGGATTATAGTAGCACCTTCTTTGTGGAGTTTTCTGAGGAAAAAAACAGCATATGAAAAGCACTTCATATGTAAGGCACTGTATGTAAAGCATATGTAAAGCATATGTAAAGCATATGTAAGGCACTTCATATAGTCCACAGAAAATTACAAGCATCCCTGAACTATTAGTAAGTATTAACTATTTATTGGCATTGTCTAAACAGTATGTGCAGGATGCCATTTAACCCTCACTAAAGCTTTACTCTTATTCTATAGTGAAAAAATGAGGCTTAAATGTCTTTGACAATACCATAATCCATACTGGTCATCTGCCTCTAAGGTTGCACATAAGTTCAGAGGTGATATGTTTGTGTTATGGGAACGATAACCTAATCAGTGCATTGATTCACTCTGATTGGATTAACTGAGTGATAACTATAAACGGGAAAGGAGTGGCTGGAGGAGGTAGGTCACTGGGGAGTTATATTTGGTCCCTAGTGAGTAGAGCTCTGTCTGCTACCTTATTGCATTGTTCTAAGTTGCTTTCCTCCTCCCTGCCCCTCAACCAGGATGTTCAGCTCACCTTGGACTCAGAGCTATGGAGTCAGTCATCTATCTACTGTGACCTCTGAAACCATGAACCCCAAATAAAATGTTCTGGTTGGGTCTTTTGGTCACAGAAGCAAAACAGCTGACTGAAAACAAAACTATAGTTTCAAAACGTAAGTAATGCCAATGTTTTCATTTCCTACAATAATGCTAACAAAATACCATAAGGTTTATCAAGAATGTGCAACTATTGAAACTAATGATGAAACCAAACAGACTGTCATTTATATTTAATAAGTATGAATAGCGGCGTGTGAAAAGCACAACTAGCAGACTGCCCTGATGGCATGTACTGAGTCCTTCCAGAACACAGAGGGGGAGCCTGCTGCCTGCACGCAGCCATGCCCAGGATGTCTGCCTGAACACCAACCTCACCCCATCACAAACTCCAGTCCCGGAGAATTTCAATTTTTAAATGCAAACTTAATCCCCCAATGATCCACACAAAATTAGAAGTATGTGACATTCAACTGTAGAAAGGGAGAAAGAAAGCGGAAGAAGGAGAGAAGTGTTATGCTTAGATATTAGGTGTCCCCCAAAAGCTCATGTGCAAGACAATTCAAGAAAGTTTACAGGTGAAATGATTCGATTGCGAGAGTCTAAACCTAATCAGTGCATTGATTCCCTGAGAAGGATTAACTGGGTGACAGGGTGTGGCTGGAGGAGGTAGATCACTGGGGGTGTGCCTTTTGAGTATATTTTGTCCCTAGTGAGTAGATTCTTTCTCTCTGCTTCCTGGTGCCACGTTCTGGGTTGTTTCTCTGCACCATGATGTTCTGCCTCATCTCAGACCCAGAGCAATGGGGCTCCTGTCTACGACTGAGACTTGTGAAACCCTGAGTGCCAAATAAACTTTTCCTCCTCTAAAATTGTTCTTGTCAGATCTTTTGGTCCCAACAGCCAAAAAGCTGGTTAAAACAGAGAGTCTATGGAATTTTGCATAATTCATCAAGAGGAATTACAAAAAAGACACTCTGAATTTTTTTAAAATGTATTTTTTTGTTGGTGGTGGCGATGAAGCTGGGGATAGAACCAAGGGTCTCGTGCATGTTAGGCAAGTACCTACCCTTGCCACTGAGCTATGTCCCAACTCCCCTGGATTTTTTTTTAATCTTTCCTTCCAAAGTCCAGGGTACAATTCTGACTGCACTTCTTTCCTTCTCCCTGGCATTCGTGAACTCTACAAAGCTGTGGTCATCCCAAAAGGAGAAATCCCATCTGGCTTTACATTTATACCCTGTGATTTCCACTTCACCAACCAATTAGCAGATCATTAGTGGGTTCAGAGTGGAAATTCTTTAGTCACTACTTCCTGGAAGTGAGGTTGCCAGTAAAGCTCAACAAACACCAAGTACTTTCAGTTGGATAAAGATGGAGCAAATATCCAGAGAGGTGACAAATCCCCTACTACCATATCCTACCTCTGCACACTTGTGGCCTGGATAAGAAGGACACCAGTTCTCCTGGAGGTTCACAAGGCCCTTTCTATGCCTTTAAGAATGTCTCTCCATGCATCTTTATATATATTTGTATATCTTCTCCCTGAGCACTGCTGCCTGTTTCCCTCCCTCAAGACTTCAAGTTACCCTGAGTCTGTCTGAGTTTGGTTTTAATATTAAAAAATATTTTCCCATTTAATATTATGGTTATTCCTTGATATCCACAGGACATTGGTTTCAATCCCCCTCCCCATATCAAAACCTACCATGTAAAATGTAAACTGGTGTGCATTCACCTCTAACCCACATACATCCTCTCTTATACCTTAAGCCATCTCTAGATTACTCACAAAGGAAATGAGAGGGAGGAGGCGTATGAAAAATGGTGGAATGAGACAGACAACACTAACCTATGAACATGTATGATTATGTGAATGGTATGAATCTACATCATGTACAACCGTGGAAATGAAATGATGTACCCCATTTGTGTACAATGAATCAAAACGTAGTCTGTAAAAAATTATAAAATAAATAAATAAATAAAAATAGCCAATACAATGTAAATGCTATGTACACAGCTGTATGCTGTATTATTTAGGGGATAAATGATAAGAAAAAAGTCGGCACATGTTCGGTTACAGAAACAATTCTTTTCATGTATTTTCAATCCACAATTGTGTGACACTGCAGAGGCACAAACTAAGTGTGGGTCCTGAGATCTGGCTGTACTGCTGTTTGAATTCACGCCGATACTGAATTTCAGCCAACTCTTGACTACTAGAAAATATCACAGCCACCACCTTTGCCATTCATTTCTTTTATTTCTCAGGCTGCTCATTTGTATGGAGATTCCAAGACCATAATTCCCATCCTCCTCTGAAATCTTTCTTTGCTATAAGTCCCCAGACACTTGCTAACTTCCATTCCTCTCTCTGAGTCACACGTATTAGCATCCAAAGCAATTATTTTCATGACTCTCTTTCCCTTCCCATCTGTATTAGTTTTCTTAGGCTTTTGTAAAAAAAAAAAAAGAGAGAGAGAGAGAGAGAGAGAGAAGAAGAAGAAGAAGAAGTTCCACAAACCTTGGAGCTTAAAATGGTGAAAATCAAAGTCCTGGAGGCTAGAAGTGCAAAATCAAGACATCGGCAAGCTCTGTTCCTTCCTTCTGCAGGCTCAGAGGGATAGTCTGTTCCAGGCTGCTCACCCAGCTTCTAGTGGTGGCTGGAAATCCTCAGTATTCCTTGGCATGTAGATCACTCAAATCTCTGCCTCCCCTCACATGATGTTCCCCCTGTGTGTCTCTGTGTTCTCAGAGACTTATAAAGACGTCAATCAAAGGACTTAGGGCTACCCTAACTTAGTATGAGCCCTTGTTAATTATTCTCATATGCAAAGACCCTATATCCAAAGAAAGTCATATTCACAAGTAATAGGGTTAGAACTCTGTCATATCTTCTGAGTGTTCACAGTTCTACATATAATACCATCCATATTCCCTTTAGAGCCCTGCATTTTTGACCAGCTGGACTTCATAAAAAATAACTTGTTCATCCTCAGGGATGAAGCCAGTCTGAGAAGCCACTACCATTTCCACCCTTCACTTTGTCTTATGATGCCAGATCCCACTGTTCAACCCTTCCCAGACCTGATCTCCATTCCAAGATCACAGTGTCTATCAGAAGAAAGAATGAACACCTTCCTGTGGTCAAAAGTTCTCCTGCCTCCAGAGATCCTTCCTGGATTGTGGTGTCTTCCATGTGTAATTAGAAGGAACTGATAATAATGTGCATGTCATAGTCTGTTTTCTGTTGCTATAACAGAATACCACAGGCCAGATCACTTATAAAAGAGAAGTTTATTTGGCTCCTGGTTCTGAAATCTGAGAAGTCCAAGGACACAACGCCAGCTTTTGGTGAGGATTTGTACTGTGTGAAAACACGATGAGAAGTAGAAGGACAGGCAGGCAGATGCAAGAGAGCTTTCTTTTGTAACAGAGCTGCTCACATGAGAACTAAACCAATCCCATGAGAATGGCCTTAGGCCATTCATAACAGTGAGTCCGTGAACCAAATACCTCCCATGAGAACCCACCTCCCAACATTGTAGCGCTGGGAATTAAAACCTCCAGCACATGGATCTGGGAACAAACCTAAATCATGGCAGTGTACCAGGCTCATGGATTCCCCAAATATCAGATCAGATTGGATAGTGAGAATAAAAACTCATCAGATGGGTCTGGGTACAGACCCATCGTTGGCTCTGCATCTTTTTGCCTCAGACTTTACATCTATAAGATGAAGTTATTAATAGTACTAGTCATGGGATTTGGTTGAAAATTAAAAATGATTATGTAAAATGTTTAGCTTCAGCTAGTGCCATGACACATACCAGTAATCCCAGTGATTTGGGAGGCTGAAGCAGGAGGATCACAAAATTGAGGATGGCCTCAGCAACTTAGCAAGACCCTGCCTCAAAAAAAAGAAAAAAAAAAAAAAAGAAGAAGACATACAATTGATCAATAAACATATGAAAAAATTTTCATCATCTCTTGCAATTAGAGAAATGCAAATCAAAACTGCCCTAAGATTTCATCTTGCTCCAGTCAGAATGGCAATTATCAAGAATACAAGCAATAATAAGTGTTGGCGAGGATGTGGGGGAAAAGATACACTCATACATTGTTGTTGTGACTGCAGATTAGTGAAACCACTTTGGAAAGCAGTATGGAGATTCCTCAGAAAACTTGGAATGCGACCACCATCTGACCCAGCTATTTTACTCCTCAGTTTATACTCAAAGGACTGAAAATCAGCATACTACAGTGACGCAGCCACATCAATGTTTACAGCAGCTCAATTCAGAATAGCAAAACTATGGAACCAACCAAGATGCCCTTCAACAGATGAATGGCTAAAGAAAATGTGGTACATATACACAATGGAATATTACTCAGCCTTAAAGAAGAATGAAATTATGGCCTTTGCAGGTAAATGGATGGAGAGAATCATGGAGAGTATCATGCTATGTAAAATAAGACAATTTCAAAAAACCAAAGACTGAATGTTTTCTTTGATAAGCAGATGCTGATCCATAGAGGGGGGTGAGTAGAGAAGAATGAAGGAACTTTGGATTGTACAGAGGGAGTGAAGGGAGGGTGCAGCGGGTAGGAAGGGGAAAGATGGTAGATTGTGAGACACATATCATTACCCTATATACATGTATGAAAAGAATTTTTTTAAAAATTTATCACTGTCAAGAAGAAACTAATGAACATAAATAAGTAAATAAATAAATGTCAAAAAAATAAAACGTCTAGGAATGTAAATCAATGAGAAAGTGCCACCCAAAAAATAATAATAATAATAATGAAAGAAAGAACATTTTTAGAAAAAAAGAAAGAAAAAGTTTAGTTTGATGTCTTTCGAACTGTGTGTCCCCTCCCCCACATTCATCCATTTAAGTCCTAACCCCAGACCTTCAGAATGTGACTATATGTGGAGATAAAGGAAGAGGCTAAGTTTAAACAGGACCATTAAAGTGGGCCCTGATTCTATCTGACTCGTGCCCTTAATGAGAGGAGGAAATTCGTACACACAGAGAAAAACCCAGGGATGGGCTGACACAGAGAGAAGACCTGGGGACACAGTGAGAGGACAGCTCTCTGCAAGGCAGGGAGAGAGGCTCGGGGAAGCCAGACCAGCTGCCTCCTGGGTCCTGGTCTTGCCACCTCCAGAACTCTGAGCAGCTTAGCTGTTGTTTCAGCCATGCCCACCTGAAGTCTTCTGCTATGGCAGCCCAGAAACCAAAGCAAGAACCAATACTACCTAAATGCTCGCTCATCCTTAGCTGTGGCTGTCAGGATGGTTCTGGCTTCCTCTAAACCTGCACCAGGCAGGACAGCAGGCACAGCCTTGCGTATGCTGAGCACTTGCAACACAGTCAATCAAAGTGAGATGCACCTTAAGTGCAAGATACATACAGGATTTCAAGGAATTAACATAAAAAGTGCGCACATATACACATCTCCTTGGAAATTCTTCATTTTGATTGCTGTTAAAACTATGATGTCTTTGGATATACCCAGCCAAATCAGATGCATTATTAAAATGAATTCCACATACTTCTTCTTTCCTTTTTAACAGGATAACACGTGGCAAGTGCCATATTTCTTGTGAACGGGGCTGCTCTCAAGCCTTCAACTGGAAGTAACGATCACAACCCCTTCTTGCCTTTGAAACCACCAGTTGGAAAAACCTCCTTCTAGAGCCAAGGCATAGTGAAGAGAGACTAAACGCTAAAGCCCAAGGAACCTGGAGTTGCAACCTGCTCCAGCACTGGCCAGGCCTACAACCTGGAACGAAGCTTCTCTGAGCCTCTGGGTTCCTTCCTTGCAAAACTGAGAGCAATGAACACTAATAAAAGGCAGTGATACTCAAAAATCACTTAGCATTGTCTTCTGCACACAGTAGGTGTGCATTACAGACTGCAAGTTTGTATTGCCCTAAAATTCCTCTGTTGAACTCCCAACCTCAGTGTGATGGTATCTGGAGGTATTCCTTTGGGAGGTGATTAAGTTAATAGGGTAATGCCCCAAGGACAGGATTAGCCCTTATAAAAGACCCAGAGAGCTCGCGCGCATCCAATGCCATATGAGATTAGTGAAAAGGTTCCATCTATAAATCAAGAAGCAGCCCTTCCTGGACACTAAATCTGCCAGTACCTTGACCTTGGACTTCTCACAATCATAGGGGATAATCTCCTATCATTTATAAGCCTCCCATTCTGGAGTTTTTTGTTATAGCAGCCTGAACAGGCACAGTAAATGTTGGCTCCTATTGTGGACCTCCTGAGACACAAAGGGCCATCCTCTGTATGGACGCAGCAGGTGTAGCCTCCCCAAGGTGACCTCCAACAAAAAGAGAGCCCCAGGAGGGAGCCACCTCCCAGGAGGGCAGAGCGTCAGAGTCTGAGTTCAGGTGATTCTGGCTTTCATAGATGCACTTCCTTGTCCTTCTGTCAAAATCCCAACATCTTTCAAGTCCTGGTTAAGATTCTTCTTCCTCCATAAAACTTCCACTGGAAATCATGTGCTCTTTCTCTACAACATCTGAGAGACCTGGAAATGGAATCCAGACACACATGCACCCAGTTTGCTCTCCCTATGTTGCTGAGCACAGGGCCTAAAAGATAAAATCTTAGTGAAATGAAGCAAAGAGAATATAAAGCTGCAGCGTGGAGTAGAGACGGGGAAATGCCAAGGCACTGTCTACTTAGGAAATGGCTTTATGTTTGAACACTTGGCAAAATATGAAAGGAAACCCTACCACTTGGATTTCAAATCTTATTGTGTTCACAGGGATAGAATTCTACCAACTCCTCCAGGAGACATACATCCCTCAGGCACGAGAGGGGAAAGGTTCCTCCAGTGCCCCAGACCCTCAGCTCTTCCTGAGTGAAAAGGAGATGAACTAGTCTTAGAGAGAAACCACGGTGTGGGCCATAGCCCGGGTAGTCTCTGCAGAGCACAAGATTCACAGTTGAAAGTTCTTCAAATAACAATTCAAATGAAAAACTAAAGAAACTCTGCCAAAACAAGTTGCAAACATCTAAAATTCAGAACGTACTGCCTAAAACATACACAGAGGTACTGAGGACCCAGCCACAACGTGGGTGGGCACTGTGCTCCATGGATGAGAGCTAGACCCATAACCATATGGCCTGCACTCAAATCAGCCCAGTCTCTTCCTTAGTGTGCAACCCTGGACAGGTTACTTAACCTTTTTAAGCCTCATTTTCCTCTCATCCAAAAGAAAAGTGGTCTTGTAAGTCAACATTAATGAAGTCCTTACCATGTGCTGAACATGGCTACACATGCTTCCCATGTAGCATGTTATAGGATTGAACAGTGAGCACAAATGGAGCTCTCGGTTCAAGACTTGGCAACTGAGGTCTGAATGTTTTGTCCCCCTGGAATCCATACGTAGAAATTCTAGTCTCCAAAGTGACAGTATTAGAAGTTGGGGGCTTGAGGTATGATTAGCTCATGGGACAAATCTCATGAACTATACTGGTGCCTTTATAAAAGAGGACAAAGGCAGACCCCTTACCTTTCTACCAGTTGAGAACACAAAAAGGAGTCACTCTCTGTAAACCAGAGAGCAGACCCTCACCAGACACTGAATCAGCCAACACCATGAACTCCCAGCCTTCTGAACTTTAAAAAATAGTTTTTTGGTTTTATAATCTACTCAATTTGTGATACTTTCATAGCAGCTCAAATAGACTAAGACAGAATTGTTACTAAGAAATGTGAGTGCCGCTGTAATAAATACCTGAAAACATGGATGGAGTTTTGGAACTGGGCAATGGGAACAGGCTGGAAGTTTCAGGCTAGGAGAAGTTTACATTGCTATGAACAGATTGCTGTCATAAGTGATTTTCTTGAGGACCCAGGATGAAAAGAGGAAAGCTATAGAGAGAGTCTCAATCTTCTTAGGGAATAATTAAGTGGCCATGAACAGAATGTTGGTAGAAATATGGATGTTAAGGGCCATTCTGATGAGGTTTCAAACAGAAATGAAGAACCTATTACTGGAAACTAGAGGAAAGGCCGCCCTTCGTATCAAGTGGCAATGAATTTAACTGAGTTGGGTTCGTGTCCTAGCATTTCGTAGGTGGAGCTTACAAATAATGAACAAGGATATTTGACAGAAGAAATATTTAGGTAGTGTTGAATGTGCAGCTTGGCTTCTCTTAACTTTTTATAGTAAAATATGAGAAGAGAAAAATGACTTAAAGACAGAATTTTTAATCAAAAGAAAAGCAGAACTTAAAGGTTTGGGAATGTCACAACCTGTCCACACTGAAAAATAAAGAAAAGGATATTCAAGAGAGAACAAAGTTCAGGCCAAGCAACCTTTAGATAAAAAAGTTAATTTGAATCACCAGGATCAATTGTCCGAGACAATGAAGAGTGACCCAACGGTATTTGAAAGATCATCAGGGGCTGTCCTTCTGAAAGCCAGAGTTCCAAGGCCTGGAGGGCAAAGCGTTTTGAAGACAGGGACACAGATACCCATGGAACCTTAGCACTAGCCACCTGGCACCTCCTCAATGCCCTGCTTCCCACATTCAAGGGCAGCCCTCCTCAGTCACCCAGGAGGGCTCCAGCCAGGCTCAAGTGCAGCATGGGCCATGTGGCACACCTCCAGAGGGCACAGGTGATGAAACTCAGAGCAGTCTTGAGGTGCCATCTTTGCCATCACAGAGCGCGTGAGTCATGGGTGCTTGGCTACTTCCACCTGGACTTACAAGAATGGACTTGCCCAGGTCTTCAGGCACTGACCCAGGCAGTCGGCTGCTCTGTGCATGAGGTCACTGCACAGCCCCTAACAGGACAATGCTCAGCACAGCCATAGAGGCAGGACTTCCGAGCCACAAGGGCAGGGCCACTATGTCATGGGCCTTGAGCAAAAGATTATTCTGAAGTCCGAAGGCTTTGGACTAGTTCAGGACCTGTGGCTCCTTTCTTCTTCCCTGTTTCTTTTGGGATAAGAACATCGGCTTTATGCCTTCCCACCATTGTATTTTGAAATCCCATAACTTGTTTGATTTCATAGGTTCACAGCTAGAGGGAAATTTGTCTCAGAGTGAATCATATCATGACTCTCACCCATATCCAATATCTAAATATCATATTTAGATGAGACTTTGGACTTAAACTTTAAAGTTGATGCTGGGATTAGTGAAGACTTTGGGGACTATTTGGTATTTTGTATGTAAGAAAGGTATAAACTTGGGGGAACCCAGGGCAGATTGCTATGATTTGAAGATTTGTGTTCTCCTAAAATTCTTATGTTAAAAGCTTGGTCACCCCCAACAAAGTGAATGGTATTAGAAATAGGTGCCCTTGAGAGGTGATTAACCATTGAGAACAGAGCTCTTACTAGAGAGATTAGTGCCTTTATTAAAGGGGTCCAAGAGTGACCTTTCATCTCTTTCATCATGTGAGCATGTGATGAGAAGATTCCATCAGAGAACAGGCCCCCACCAGAGACCAAATCAGTCAGCTCCTTGATCTTAAACTTCCCAACATCCAGATCATGAGAAATAAGTTTCTATTGTTCATAAGCTACTCAGACCAGTGTTTTGTTATAGTAGCCAGAACAGACCAAGACACTGGTACAGGGTAAATTATAACATTAGATGGTTGTTAGGATGGCAATTATTTTCCTAGTTAAGAAAGACATTCCTATAGCCTACAGCCAAATGATGAACAGGCCTTTCATATGAAAAACTCCAGTACTGGCTTAGTCTCGAGTGGCTGTATGACTTTGGCTAGACTTCTGACGCAGCTCTGCCTTTATTTCTCTGACTTCTCAATCGTGCATAAAAATCTCCATTTTACAAGGTTGTTGGAGAACCAGGTGGAGATTGGAGGTAAAAGGCTGTGAAACTTACTGTGCTGTGTGCATAGCTGAGATTATTTTCATTTCTGCCACCACCACTGGGTCATTTTCTGCCCCATTCCCATAGTAAGCAGCATAACAGTGTTTAAGGGAACATAACATATAACCAGCCTACCCCTCCATGGGTGAATTCATAGTGGCAAGTTGAAATCCCTTGTGCTGTCATCTGGAGATCTGAGTCTGTGTCCTTCAAATTCAGAGGACATCCACAAACCACATCCAAGAAAGGTCAGCAGGGAAGAATGCATTTAACTAACCTGTCTGTCACTTCCAGCTGTTGTCACATTACTATGGTTACAAGAAGGGCACCCAATGAGCAACATGGTGGCCTTCACCAAACAACAGGGGACATGGAGAAGGCAGCATGGATTTTAGAGGTACTCAGGAAATGTATACCCCTTGTCCCTACTTTAAAGTCACTTCCCACAGGAACCATACTGACTATATTATTATACCTTGTGCACATACAAATGCTTATCAATAAATCCCATCATGTATAATTATAATGCATCAATAAAAAATATGGAAAAAAGCCACTTCCCACGGATGTCTTTCTTGAGCGTACTGTCTAAAACAGCTCATCCCTCCCCATTACTTTCTAACTCTGTACCTCAGTTTTCCTTTATGAAAGATAATAATTATACCTATCTTTAGAATGGTGACAAGGAATAGATATAGAGACAAATGTTTAAAACTGTGTAACAGAGTACTTAATAGGTAATAGCTTTTATTAATATTAGTATTATCATTTATGTTATCTAATCACTATTTCATTCTACCACACTTGATATCTAGAATGTATTGTCTTGATTATCTGTTGACATGATTATTATCTGATGTCCCCACTAGATCTTAGCATAAAATGCCTAAGTTATCTTCCCACTAAGTACTTCATAAATACAAGCTGAATGAATGAATATGAATGATTTAATGAGTCAATATCTTAATAAGTAAATAGACAACCAAGACATTCACTTTTTCCCCCTATAGCTCTATCCCAAGAACATATGTAGGAGGTAACTTCTAATATGAATTTGAGGGATGAAGAAATCTTGACATTGAAAAAGTTCAGTGACTTGACGACACAGGATGAAGGTGAACTGACGACTAATGCTTATCATACCCTGATTCTGCACCAACCCCTCATCCAAGATCTATTGATTTGTCCAGGCTGCTCATTCGTTTCACAAATATGCATTAAATCCCTGCTCTGGGTCATTCGCTGGGCTCCACAGTCCCACCCAAAGATGAGCTGTCCTTAACCGCGTATTAAACCCCACTTTCGCAATCTCGTCGCACCCACAGGAAAGCAAGACTCAGAGCAGGCATCACAGTGAGGCGGAGGCAGAAAGCTGCGGCTCCCCAAGGGCAGGCCCTGAGCGCGGCTCAGTCCTTTCTCCCTCGGGCCTGATTTCCTCCGCTGACCGTCCAGGCCAGAATTAAATTGTCCCGGGACCAGGGCTTCTGGATCCAGTGTTGCCAGTCTGCAAGTTCAGCAGGCAGCTCTGCTGGTCCCAGCAGGGGTGTTGAGAATCAGCACAACTGGGATGCATTGTCCCACCTTGCCATTCACTTCCTCACCATCATGGCATTTGTTCAGGCTTGACGCTGACCTACCTGCTTCATGCCACATTCTTCAGCAAAAGCCTGCTGCTGCATTTACTGGGGGAACCAGCCTGCTCTTGCCTGGCTGCTGCAACGAGCATGGAAACTGAGGCTTAGAGGATTTCCCCCTCCTCATTATCTCTGAGCCCTTCTTTTGGACAAAAATTTGTTTCCCTCCTTCCCTATTCCTGTTCCTTCCTTCCCTCCAAGATAACCTGAATATTTACAGGCCTTAGCAGCTTGACCTCTGGGTCAACGTGCTGCTCTGCTCCCCTCCTGCCCCACCAGGACACACATATGTACTTCCATACGTGTGTTCTCACAGCCACACACATGCATGTGCACACACAGAATGTGAGCTCACAAGATGCTGTGTGACCTCAGGCCAGTCACATCCCTCTCAACCTCCAATTGTACAATTCCAATTTTCCCTTAATTCCCAAATGCTGCTGTTAGAATTAAAAGATGCCTGAGATGAAAGACATATTTAGAAACAATCACCCACAATATTCCCATATTCCAATCATTTTGGTGCTACCTTCAACACTCTTGCCACATTTACATACCACTATCCTACCATTCATTCAACTATTATCCTTTAAACTGATCTCTTTTTTTTAATTCAAATTCATGTATTTAAATGAGACAGTTTATCACTACCATAAACAGACATCCATAATGCTTTAGCATAAATGTAATCATGGCTAAAGAAAAATAAAACAATCTAGGAAAGTTCTAGCAGGAACTTCAGGCTGCCAGAAGACCCCCACTGGCTGCTTGCTCTTCCCTGTTGAAATGACAGACCGTCTTCACTTTGACACAGCAAGTGTTAAAAGGTGCTGAAGTCACAGTCACGCTAGTACCAAAGGAGACTGGCTCCTTGCTCCACTCAGAATCAGAAAGAGCCAGGCTCTCTCCCCAAGGGTGTTGATGTTATTTGATACAGAAAGGGGGTGTTACCCAAGTGCACCCCTGAGAACTCTGCTTTGATACAGCGTGGTCACCAGGTGCTCTAGGTTCATTGTTCTGATCAGTCCATCCAGGGCTCCCAAACTGCCACCACCTGAGTCTCATCAGCACTTCCCCGGAGGCAGCTCCAGGAGGCTGGGGTAGGAAAGCTCAGACACGCACACCCACGAGCACAAAATGCTCTCAAATAATGTTTTGAAGAGCACAGTGCTTTCCTTGGCACTTCCCCAAGTCCATAGCTCTAGGAATCTCTGACCTTGGGCAGTTCCACGCTACTCCCTTTCCTAAAGGAACTGCTGCCCTTGTGTGACAGAAGGCAGTTCCATTGAGCATTTGGGGAGTTCTAGCTGGTTTTCCTGTCTTCCTTTTCCTTCTCTATCGACCCTTTGTAGATCAGAGAGCAGGTGGGACACCCTTGTGTGAAAGCCGGTACAGAGTCTGCCGGAGGAAGACAGACAGGGGAAAGACCCACAAGAGAGGCACTGCCTTCTGCTTGTTTAAGTAGGGTGTAGGGATAAAATATTTAAATGTTTCAGTTTTGAACATGATCTGCCTTTTCCATTTCCATTCTACAATTTTCCAGCAAGATAAAGTTGGGCAAGTGGCTCAGCCCCTCTGAGCTTTAATCTTCTCCTTAACAAAATAGCTCTAGTGACCCTCATGGTATGTTAGGATGTAAGAAGCTATAGCAGGCACAGGGCCAGGCATATAGATAAGCAATCGCCCAGCACCCAGCCTCCTCTCTTTTTACCTTTTCCTTTCTTTTTTTTTAACTTTGGCACCCTCTGCAGAGGTCCAAAATCAACCCTCTTTTTATTGGTTTGATTGTTTGTTTTGCCTTCCAAATCCTGAGTCTTATCTGCACAATGAAAAAATAAGCTGTGAATTTCCATAATTTAAGTTTTGTTTTCTGTGACTTGATTATGGCAAGTGCTGTATGGGAGCTGAGTGGAATGATAAGGAGGGACAGAAAGAAGAGGGAAGGACTTTACACCAGCAAACCCAACAATCAGCCCCTTTTGAATAATCATTAGCAGCCTGCTGGAAGCTCCAAGTCCCCTCAAGATTTGGGGGATGAGAGGGTAACAACATGAATCTAGCAAATGTGGTGCATTTTGTGCATAGATTTGAATTAAAGAATTCTAGGTCCATTTTGCATACCAAGTTGGGGAGTTGGAGAAAAGTGCAAAGAAAAACAGAGAAACACCTCCCCCTGCTGCCTTGATGGCAAATAGCAGAATAGAAGAGAAAAAAAAAATCCATGATCCTCTGAAAACACTCACACCCACCCCTAATGTTTGCAAAGGATTCACCAGGTGCAGACATTTGAATGTTGTGCAATGCATTTTCCCATGCAAAGCTGCCTTCAAAGGTTGTAAGAATGATTGTAGGACATTATTACAATGATTATGGTCTTCACTGGGCATTTCATCATTTATGTCTTTATTTGAACAAGAAATACATTGATGGGATTTTTTTAAATCAAAATGATCTAAAAGGTATGAATCAAAAAATCTTGTTTTGCCCTACTTTTCCATATCCAGTACTTTTATGACATTAGTATGCATACACAAGCAAATGTTAACTATGTAGTCTCCCCTTATACAATACTTACATAGGACTGTTCTTTATATTACTCTTGTCACTTAACAACATAACTCAGAGATTTTTTCCATTTCAGTACAGAGTAATCATCCTTACCTTTTACCTTCTGAGCTTGTTGTATGGGAAAAGAACATATCTTCCATTGCAAAGCCATGTGAGTTGTTTAAATTATTGCAAAAAGTGAGTGACTTACACATCTTGAGTAGAAGTGCCCCTCTTGGGTATACATTACCCACAGACCAATGCCGCCTATAACCCCTGCCTAAGTCTTTTTCTGGTGTCCCTTTTGATCAGAATCTCTGACCTTGGTACCCACTGTGCTCTATAGCAGAACAGAACTTTGACATCACTTGAGAGAACTGTGCACAAATTAAAAAGGCTGAATGTCACCAAGATTTCTGTTAGGAAGCCCAAAGTGAATGAAAAAGCATGCTTTTTCAGTTGAAATGTTCCTATAAAGGGCAAAATGGAAAATACAAACACACTGGCTTTGCTGGCTGGTTGCCACAGCCTTGGCACCTCGTGGTGATGGCAGTCCTGCCAGCCAGCCATGGAAGCCTGGTTTGGCTTGCTGTATTTGAGAGAGTCAGAAAACTGCCTTCCAATGGAGGTAGTGAGCCAGCAAGACTGTCAAGGTCAAAGAAAAATCCAATTATACACAGCAAACACCAACTGTACAATTAAATTACACCAGTCAGGAAAACATTTGATCTTCTGCAACTATCTTTTCCAGAAAATTCACCCTCAGATCAATCTGAGCCACTCATCGGCATCCAGCTGACCGGCTCCTCTGGTCACCCAGCATCCTGCAACATGTCTGCAGCTGATGGGTCCTTGCCACCCACATCCTTTTGATCCGTCCCAGAGGTCACCTGCAGCTTCAGTAGGCAGTTCCCGAGCACACAGACATATTACCAGCAAGGACATACTTCTCTCTTCCTGGGGGCTTTTTCTGGCCTCGGAAGTATGTTCTGCACATGCAGGGCAGGACAGAAGTGCCAGGGTTTTATCCCCAAGAACAGCCCTTAAACAATGAGCTCCTTCCGTTTGTCCCTGCTAGGGCAAGGCTAAAGGGTGTGGCATGCAGACTTTCAGAGGAACTCTGGTGGGTCTGAGCCCTAAGTGTGCACAGTGGAGACCACCCGTTAGCATACTGCTCCTTGGATCCTCTCCCTTCCTTTTTTTTATCCTCTTCCTGGGATGGTCTCTTAACAACACTTACGGTCCTCAGAAGAGAGAGATCTCATAGTAAGGTAACAGGAGTTTAGAATAAAAAATCATTAAGTATGATAAAGGGTAGCAGTAAAATATGAAGACAGTCTAGAAAGCACCCTGAAGGTGAGGAAGGGCACCCAGCAAAAAGCTGACTTGAGAAGGACCCAGCCCTCTAGGGGAAGGTTTGGTTCTGCCCACTGGATAGCACAGAAGCTGCTTTGGACCGGCCGCACGCGGCCTGGAATCACGGAAAGCAGGCCAGCCTCCCGAGTGCAGGCTAGGATGCGATCAGGATGAGGTCCTGGAGAAGGTCGGAGCACGAGGCCTTCCGAGAGCGCGGGACGCAGGATGCTGTAGGAACCCACTCTAGAAGCGACCCGCTATTCCGAAAGCAGCTGTGCACTGGGCACACAGAACCTGCAGAGGGAGGCCCGCACCCACCTGAGTGCAGCAGGGACTGCAGGCAATCAGCCACCAGAGGCTGTGGCGCGTAGGGAGTCCGCGCACTGGGAAGCGCAGCAGCCCTTCAGGGAGCGCAAGCTGCCCTGGGGGCTCTGCTTTCTACGTCAGGGG
Organism: Sciurus vulgaris; assembly: GCF_902686455.1. Taxonomy (NCBI): domain Eukaryota; kingdom Metazoa; phylum Chordata; class Mammalia; order Rodentia; family Sciuridae; genus Sciurus; species Sciurus vulgaris. The sequence continues at coordinate 136,995,484 of NC_136469.1, forward strand.
GCGAAGGAGACGCACAAAGGTTATTAGCAGACCGAGGCTGCTCTGTCACCAAAGGAGGAATCCTCATGAACTCACACCTCCGAGCCCTGGCGCGTGCAAAAACAGCGGGGACCTTGCTCGGGCGCAGTGTCCTCCAGCGCCCTCTACTGAGAAAGCTTAACATAGAGCTCACTTCAAAGCAGGAAGTCTAAAGGGAATCCTTTTGTTTGCCACAGAGCATATATTGAAGGGTACATTCAGAGCTGAGACCAAAACTTGATAGCAATTACCGAATAGGCCACTGTCACTCAAATCTTAGTCTAAAGGGTCAGCTTTTGGAAGACCCCAAATCAAAGCAACACCTATCAGACCCGATTTCCGTCTGAGCTCTGCCTGACCTAAAGAAAGGGCTTCAACCATCCAGAGTCCTCACGTTCTCACCTGTAAAATGCAGGTGATAAGTAACAAATAAAACATGCCTCGTAGGATGTTAAGAGAATGGGGGGGGGGGGGGGGAATAACCATACAAAAGACATCTGGTACAAAATAAAAACTCAAAATGGGCCATCTTCTTTCATCCTTTGCTAACCAAATTGCGTTGTCCAGGATCATGATACAGAACTTCCTCTTGGCATTCACGTAAGTGGACTTAAGGGTTAACATACAGTGTGATAGCGCTATCATTCACTGAGAGCTCTCTGTCAGGCTCTCTGTCATATTCTCTCAACTCTAAGACAAAATAACTCTAAGATAAATGCTATTTTTTAATCTCCATTTTGCAAATGAGAGGGCAGAAGTTTAGAAAGAGGAAACAATTTGCCCAAGGTCAAAGTCACAATTTGAAACTATGTCTACATGACTCCAAACCCCGACTCCAATTGCAAATCAAAATCCTGGTTTAGACTGAGAATTCAGGAGCTTGTTGCTATGGTCCACACATTACCTCTAAATCCCCCTGTGTTCTAGGGAGTAATTCTTCCTTTCGGGAGGTAGTGTGTCTCTTCTTCATAGAATGAGAATTGAGTGGTACCAACCTGAAGGATGTTTTGGAAATGTGTGGGTATCTTGGGCTCCATGACAAGGGGGCACTTGCTGGCATTTCACCGGTGAGGACAAAACAGGGTAAATACCTTGTGACAATAAAGCCTGGAGCTATCCACCCCATAAAGACTAGGCTTTATGTCCATGTGTCCCACAGGATATTTACCTAGTTGAAAAAGTTGTCAGAACCTAGATTCCAGCTCCTTTTTACATCTAAACACAGAGCATTTTTATATAATTTCTTTGCTTTGTTTTGTGTTTTTTGTTGTTGTTTTTTCCTCCTGTGCCTCACACATGCCAGACAAGCACTTTAGCACTGAGCGACATCCTCAGTTCTATATAGATTTAATATAATGAATTTTCCAGAGTCAATTAAGGGGAGATTGTATGTAAGGAGAAATCTTACCAAGAGTTGGTCACCATTTAGGAAATGCAATACATGATATAAGTTGGCAGAACATGTCAACCCTTTCTCCATGTTTGTGTCTACCCTGTATATAGGTACAAATATCTGTGTATTTCACAGGGTCTTTAAATGTAGTAGTAGGCATTTGTATGTTGAAATATTCATTACCTTACTGTAAATTACTTTATTTTCATATTTTCCCTGGAAGAATGACAAAGACATCATATTGACTTTTTTAAAAATATATCTGTAGACAAATTATGTGATCTGTGAACTTCATTGCAAGACATTTCAAGAGGCATTATAAACTAGTTATTTTAAAGGAGGAACACTGGGCAGAGGGAGAGAGGTTCTGACCTCTTGTTCACTGAAACTTGACAACCCCAATAGGAAGCCAAAACCAATATGCACATTCTGCAAATATATTCCGTTACTCCCAAATGACTTATTAGCACTGACTCTGAGCCAGGTACTGCCAAGGGTTCTGGGGACAGAGGGGACAATATGAGGAATGGAGTCCCTCACTTTGTGCAGTCTCTCCTGGACAAAGATTTGTGTCTTAGTCCACCCCTGCTGCTACACACACACACACACACACAGACATACACACACATACACACACACACATACACACACATACACACACACATACACACACACATACACACACATACACACACACACACACACACACACAATCATAGATTAGTAGTGTCAACAGCAGACATGGGCTGCTCACAGTTGTGGAGGGTTGGAAGTCCAAGGTCAGGCACCAGATTTGGTATTCACGAGGGCTTGTCCTCACTGATGGCACTTTCTACGCGTCCTCCGGTGGCAGAGGGAACAAGAAGCCTCACTCACGCGTGCTTTACTTGAAGCAGATTTAATATATACAGTCAAGAGACAACAGACACAAGGTGCCAGCCCATTCCCCAACGCTCAGGAACACTGCCCGGGGAAGTAGCGTCTCCACTGTCTGTCTCACTAGCAGCAGTTGAGGGAGCCGGAAAGAAGCCCTGGATTGTGTTGAACAAACAAGGCAGACACGAGAAACATTGAGCTGAGTCACCGCAGAGTGTCCAAGTCCATTTCAAGCTGCTCTAACAGAATCCACAGACTGTACACTGTAGAAAGAAAATTAATTCATTTCTCACAGTTCTGGAGACTGAGATGTCTAGAATCAAGAAGATGGCACGTAGTAAGAACCTTCTTGCTGTTCTTCCGGGGGTAGAAGGCAAGAGGGGGACGGTGGAGAGAGAGGGGAGGCAGATAAATTCATCCTTTTACCAAGAGCCCACTCCTACCATAACTAATCTGCCCTGTGATAACAGCATTAATCCATTAATATCACCTCTTTTTTTAAATTCATTTTTATTGTAAACAAATGGGATACATCTTGTTTCTCTGTTTGTACATGAAGTAGAGGCATACCATTTGTGTAATCATAGATTTACCTAGGGTAATGGTTTTTGATTCATTCTGTTATTTCCCCCCCACCCCTCCCACCCCTCTTATCCTTCCTTCCTCCATTCTTGCCCCCTTCCCACCTCCTATATGTGTCATCATCTGCTTATCAGTGAGATCATTCATCCTTTGGTTTTTTGAGATTGGCTTATCTCACTTAGCATGATATTCTTCAACTGCATCTATTTGCCTGCAAATGCCATAATTTTATTATTCTTTATGGCTGAGTAATATTCCATGGTACATATATACCACAGTTTCTTTATCCATTCATCAATTGAGAGCCATCTAGTTTGCTTCCACAATCTGGCTATAGTGAATTGAGCCGCTATGAACATTGATGTGGCTGTATCTCTGTAGTATGCTGATTTTAAGTCCTCTGGGTATAGGCCAAGGAGTGGGATAGCTGGGTCAAATGGTGGTTCCATTCCAAGTTTTCTAAGGAATCTCCACACTGCTTTCCAGAATGGCTGCACTCATTTGCAGCCCCACCAGCAATGCATGAGTGTACCTTTTTCCCACATCCTCTCCAACACCTATTGTTGCTTGTATTCTTGATAATCACCATTCTAATTGGGGTGAGATGGAATCTTAGTGTAGTTTTGATTTGCATTTCTCTTATTACTAGAGATGTTGAACATTTTTTCATATATCTGTTGATTGCTTGTAGATCTTCTTCTGTGAAGTGTCTGTTCATATCCTTAGCCCATTTGTTGATTGGGTTATTTGTATTCTTGGTGTAGAGTTTTTTGAGTTCTTTATAGATTCTGGAGATTAGTGCTCTATCTGAAGTATGATTGGTAAAGATTTTCTCCCACTCTGTAGGCTCTCTCTTCACATTACTGATAGTTTCCTTTGCTGAGAGAAAGCTATTTAGTTTGAATCTGTCCCAGTTATTGATTCTTGCTTTTATTTCTTGTGCTATGGGAGTCCTGTTAAGGAAGGATCCTAAGCCAACAAGTTGAAGATTTGGACCTACTTTTTCTTCTATAATCTGCAGGGTCTCTGGTCTGATTCCAAGGTCCTTGATCCATTTTGAATTGAGTTTTGTGCAGGGTGCGAAATAGGGGTTTAGTTTCATTCCGTTGCATATGGTTTTCCAGTTTTCCCAGCACCATTTTTTCAAGAGGCTATCTTTTCTCCATTGCATATTTTTGGCCCCTTTGTCTAGTATGAGAAAATTGTATTTATTTGGATTTGTGTCCATGTTCTCTATTCTGTACCATTGATCTACCTGTCTATTTTGGTACCAATACCATGCCATTTTTGTTACTATTGCTTTGTAGTGGAGTTGAAGATCTGGTATTGCGATACCCCCTGCTTCGCTCTTCCTACTGAGGATTGCTTTAGCTATTCTGGGTTTCTTATTCTTCCAGATGAATTTCATAATTGCTTGCTCTATTTCTGTAAGGTACGTCATTGGGATTTTAATTGGAATTGCATTGAATCTGTATAGCACTTTAGGTAGTATGGCCATTTTGACAATATTAATTCTGACTACCCAAGAACATGGGAGATCTTTCCATCTTCTAGGGTTTTCTTTAATTTCTTTCTTTAGTGTTCTGTAGTTCTCATTGCAGAGGTCTTTCACCTCTTTGGTGAGATTGATTCCCAAGTATTTTATTTTTTTCGATGCTATTGTGAATGGGGTAGTTTTCCTAACTTCTCTTTCTGAAGATTCATCACTTATGTATAAAAATGCATTGGATTTATGAGCATTGATCTAGTAACCTGCTACTTTACTGAATTCACTTATGAGTTCTAAAAGTTTTCTGGTAGAATTTCCAGGTTCCTCTAAGTATATAATCATGTCATCAGCAAATAGGGATAGTTTGAGTTCTTCTTTTCCAATTCGTATCCCTTTAATTTCTTTGGTTTGCCTAATTGCTCTGGCTAGAGTTTCAAGGACGATGTTGAATAGAAGTGGTGAAAGAGGGCATCCCTGCCTTGTTCCAGTTTTTAGGGGGAATGCTTTCAGTTTTTCACCATTTAGAATGATATTGGCCATGGGCTTAGCGTAGATGGTCTTTACAATGTTAAGGAATGTTCCCACTATCCCTGTTTTTTCCAGTGTTTTGAGCATGAAGGGATGCTGTATTTTATCAAATGCGTTTTCTTCATATATCAAAATAATCATGTGATTCTTGACTTTAAGTCTATTGATATGGTGAATTACATTTATTGATTTCTAGATGTTGAACCAACCTTGCAGCCCTGGGATAAAACCCACTCGATTGTGGTGCACTATCTTTTCAATACATTTTTGTATGCAATTTGCTAAAATTTTGTTGAGAATTTTTGCATCAATGTTCATTAAGGATATTGGTCTGAAATTTTCTTTCCTCAATGTGTCTCTGTCTGCTTTAGGTATCAGGGTGATATTGGTCTCATAGAATGAGTTTGGGAGGGTTCCCTCATCTTCTATTTCTTGAAATACTTTGAGAAGTATTGGAATGAGCTCTTTTTTAAGGGGCTTGTACAACTCAGCTGAGGACCCTTCTGGTCCCAGACATCTCTTTGGTGGTAGGCTTTTGATGACTTCTATTTCATTCCTTGAAATTGACCTATTTAAATTGTGTATGTCCTTCTCGTTCAGTTTAGGTAATTCATATGCCTCAAGAAACCTGTTGATGTCTTTGAGATTTTCTATTTTATTGGAGTATAGATTTTCAAAATAGCTTCTAATTATGTTTTGTATTTCAATTGTGTCTGTTGTGATATTTCCTTGTTCATTTTGAATTTTAGTAATTTGGGTTTTCTCTCTTCTCTTTGTTAGTGTGGCTAAAGGGTTTATCAATTTTGTTTATTTTTTCAAAGAACCAACTATTTATTTTGTCAATTTTTTTGATTGTTTCTTTTGTTTCAATTTCGTTGATTTCAGCTCTGATTTGAACTATTTTCTCTCTTCTACTACTTTTGGTGTTGCTCTGTTCTTCTTTTTCTAGGGCTTTGAGTCATAGTGTTAGGTTGTTTATTTGTTGATTTTTTTCTTCTTTTATTGAATGCACTCCATGGAATAAATTTTCTTCTAAGAACTGCTTTCATAGTGTCCCAGATATTTTGATTTGTTGTTTCTTTGTTCCCATTTACCTATAAGAATTTTTTTTTAATTTCCTTCCTGATATCTTCTGTTATCCATTCATCATACAGTAACGTATTATTTAATCTCCAGGTGTTGGAGTAGTTTCTGTGTTTTACTGGGTCATTTATTTCTAATTTCAATCCATTATGATCTGATAAAATACAAGGTATTATCTCTATCTTCTTGTATTTGCTAACAGTAGCTTTGTGGCATAATATATGGTCTATTTTAGAAAAGGATCCATGTGCTGCTGAGAAGAAAGTGTATTCACTCTTAGTTGGATGGTATATTCTATAAATGTCAGTTAAGTCTAAATTATTGATTGTGTTATTGATATCTATGGTTTCTTTGTTCAATTTTTGTTTGGAAGATCTGTCCAGTGGTGAGAGAGGCATGTTAAAATCACCTAGTATTATTGTGTTATGGTCTATTTGGTTTCTGAAATTGAGAAGGATTTGTTTGACATACGTGGATGAGCCACTGTTTGGGGCATAGATGTTTATGATTGTTATATTTTGCTGATTTATGGTTCCCTTAAGCAGTATGAAATGTCCTTCTTTTTCCTTCTGACTAACTTTGGCTTGAAGTCCACATTATCTGATATGAGGATGGATACTCTGGCTTCTTTGCTGAGTCCATGTGCATGGTATGTTTTTTCCCATTCTTTCACCTTTAGTCTGTGGGTATCTCTTTCTATGAGGTGAGTCTCTTGCAGGCAGCAAATTGTTGGATCTTTCTTTTTAATCCAATCTGCCAGTCTATGTCTTTTGATTGATGAATTCAGGCCATTAACATTCAGGGTTATTATTGAGATATGATTTGGTTTCCCGGTCATTTGGTTCTTTTTTTTTTTTTTTTTTTTTTTTTTTTTTTTTTGACACGACTTGATTTCTGCTTTTTTTTTTGTTGTTCCTTTAGGGTAGTTCCTACCTTTGCTGATTTACATCATTGTTTTTCATATCTTCCTCATGGAATATTTTGCTGAGAATTTTCTGTAATGCCGGCTTTCTTTTTGTAAATTCTTTTAGCTTTTGTTTATCATGGAAACATTTTATTTCATTGTCAAATCTGAAGGTAAGTTTTGCTGGGTATAAGATTCTTGGTTGGCATCCATTTTCTTTCAGGGCTTGAAAAATGTTGTTCCAGGCTCTTCTAGCTTTTAGGGTCTGGATTGAAAAATCTGCTGCTATCCATATTGGTTTCCCCCTGAACGTAATTTGATTCTTTTCTCTTGCAGCCTTTAAAATTCTGTCTTTATTTTGTGTGTTAGGTATTTTCATTATAATGTGCCTTGGTGTGGGTCTGTTGTAATTTTGTGTATTGGGAGTCCTATAAGCCTCTTGTACTTGGTTTTCCATTTCATTCTACAGATTTGGGAAATTTTCTGATATTATTTCATTGAATAGATTGTTCATTTCTTTGGTTTGTTTCTCTAAGCCTTCCTCAATCCCAGTGATTCTTAAATTTGGCCTTTTCATGATATCCCATAGTTCTTGGAGATTCTGTTCATGATTTCTTACCGTCTTCTCTGTTTGGTCAACTTTGTTTTCAAGATTAAATATTTTGTCTTCGATATCTGAGGTTCTGTCTTCCAGGTGCTCTATCCTATTGGTTATGCTTTCTATGGAGTTTTTAATTTAGTTTATTGTTTCCTTCATTTCAAGGATTTCTGTTTGGTTTTTTTTTTCAATATCTCTAACTCTTTATTGAAATGATCTCTTGCTTCCTGTATTTGCTCTTTTGACTGTCGATTGGTGTGATCATTCAATGCCTACATTTGCCCTTTCATCTCATCCTTCAATGCCTGCATTTGCTCTTTCATCTCCTTGTTTGCTTCCCTGATTGTTTTAATTATGTACTTTCTGAACTCCCTTTCTGACATTTCTTCTGCCATGCTGTCATTGGATTTTATTGCTATACCATCTCGGTTTGTTTGGGACATTTTCTTCCCTTACTTTCTCATATTGTTCAGTTAACTACCCCTCTAGTAGTGAAACTCTGGGATATTGCAGATTTCCTCTATTGACTCATATTGTCTCTGTAGATTTCCAATAACTCACCTCTTAGCGTTCAGTAGCCTGAAGTCTTGGAGGAACTTGATAATGTGGTGCTCCACTAGGAAGCTGGCCTTCTTGGGGTGGTGGCCTTCAGGTGGGGAATATTCCCCGGTGGCTCTGAGTTGGTCCCAAGTCTCTCAATACCTCCTCTTCTTGGCTCCTGGGTCTTGTCAAAGGTCCTCTGTCCTCCTATAGGTGTCTCAGGAAGGGAGTTGCCCTTCCAATGATGATGGCCATGCAGTCAGGAGTAATTCAAAATGCCTGCACTAGCCTATAAAGAAGCCTCTGGCTAACTCCGTGTGGTGACAAACCTCGGTGTGGTAGTCAGGCGGGGTTGTTCAGTGATGGTGTCTGTCTTTGGCCTAGTGTTTGGGCAGGTTGGCTACCTGCTGCTCAGCTCCGCAAGGCAGGTGGGTTGGGTGCCCACCTGCTACCTCGGCAATGCAAGTGGCCTGACTCGCCCACCAGCTCGCTCCGTGACTGCAACCAACCAGTGATGGCACCAACCTAGGTGCAGAGGTCAGGCAGGGTCACTTAGTTATGACATCTGTCCTTGGCCTATTGGCTCGGCGGGTTAGCTGCCTGCAGCTTACCTCCACGATGTAGGCAGCCTGACTCAGCCGCCAGTTCGCTCAGCGACTGCAACCAACCAGTGATGGCATCGACCTAGGTGCAGGGGTCAGGCGGGGTCATTCAGTTATGACAAATACCACCTCTTAAAAGATCCACCTCAACACTGTTGCCTTGAAGATCAAGTTACCAGCACAGGAACTTTGGGAGACATGTTGAAACCATAGTAAAGGGCATCCTGTTCCTGGGGAGGTCAACTGGAACAGAGCTCTGATTGTCCAGTCTGTCTCTCCTTGTCTGGGCATGCTGTGTTCTCAGGACATTCTCTGGTTATTCTTGAGACCTACATGTAAGAAAGGGGGAAGAACTGGTTTAGTCCAAAGTCACCTGAAGAACGATTCATTCCTCTCCAGCTTGCCAAGATGCCTCAAAACGCGACACAGTGGGCACACCTACCCCGTCCTCTTGCACAATATCTATTTTTTTTAAGATAAATTTCACACTGTATTAGCTTTGACTTCTGAAAAGTAGGGTTTGTGACCCAGGATGGCAAATATACGACATTTGCGTTCCCAACTGCCCCCTCCTAAGCCACTGTGACACTCTTCCCTGTTCACCCTTAAAATCCATCTTGCAACAGCACTCCCTGAGTCCACACCACCCCTTGAGAGCTGGCTCATGAAAGAAAACTTATTTGCCATTCCTTGCCTTGTCTGTAGCATCTAGTTCAAGCACTTGTCAAGCTCATAAAAAAAAAAAAAAGGACTGATATTTATTTAGCATCTAAAACTCAGCAGCACTCAGGCTGAGGATTTTATACATATATGGTACCTCTTAAGTCCCCACAGTAAAACTCCTCTGGGGGAAAAAAATGTAATTTGCTTTGAGCAATCAAAGAAAGTGAGACCCAAGTTTATTTAAGTAAGAAACACCAACCCACGGATGAGATGGCTAAGTCAAGTTCAAATTCAGGTTTTTCCACCTTGGCATGCCCCACTTCATCACCTTTGGAAACTCAGTGCATCTCTAACATCAGAAAAGAAACATGTAATGGCTCATGTCTTCCCTCCACAATTATGGACAAACATCCAGAATCCAGATCAAGGAAAACAGACATGCATGAACCCATTAGCAGCAAATTAGAAAAAGCATGTAGGAGATGACTTCATGCCAAGAAGTGAACAAAAATAAGTGAGGTCTGATAACTTAAAAGGAGCTGGACAGAAACTGCAAGACTACTGGCTGCTAGTTCTGCAGATTTGCTTTTCAAACATATTAGGTATTCTGCCAGTGGTGTCAGAGAGCACCTCCCCTAATCCCAAGTGAAGTGCACATACATATTCTCTGCAGGACTTGGTTTTCTTGCTTTCACTTTGGTTTGCTTCCTACAGTCCGTGTATCTCATGAGAAACTGAAGTTAAGAAAACGGAGCTGCACCTGACAAAGAAGAGGTGTCTCCTGGGGAGGACAAAGAGGATCCACTAAGCACAGACCTGAACAGTCAAAGTCACTGTTTTGAATCTGAAGATATGCGTGCCACCCCCTGTCCTGGAGAGCACATGGCCACAGAGGAAACAGGAGGAAAGACAGGGAGGAGAGAGAGGAATGCTAGGAAGTCAGAGTCAGGAGGTCCTTTTGCCTGCTCTCCTAAACATCAGGCATGCTCCTTATTCCTATACCATCTCCACTCTTATTTAATTAAGTTTAGCTTCTTCTAGGGAGTAACATCTTATCTCATTTATTATTCTCAACAACCATGTGAGAAAAAACATTCATACCAATCTTATTTAAATGTAGTAAGTTGACTGGGGCAATAAATCCTAAAATTGGTTGTAACTAAGAAAATCTGTATGTTATATGTTCACAGTGAAAATTTGAACTTAGCTTTAGGGCAGGCTGTTCTTTTGTTCTGGAAATAATCATCCCAATAGTCACCGTAAGTTATACCTATAGAAAATAAGATCACACCTACCCATTGGTTCAGGTATAGGACCATTTTTATGGGACTTGGAAATAGAACATGGAAAGAGTTTTGGGTCCAGAAGAACTGATAGGTAAAGTAATGATGAATATTCTCTCATATGTTTTTACATATATGAATCCATACACATATAAAGAAGAAATAAAGGCAACTTCTGAGAGAAGAGGATTTGGTATTTATCTATTTGTTACATTTACTAAAGTACATCTTATCCATGAGAGAAGACTTACCTGAGGTCAGGTGGTAAAAAGCAATGGAAGAATGACCAAGCAGAAAAATACCAGGAGGAACCAGGAGTATGGACTGGGTGACCCCGGCTTAGGTGGTTGGAGCAGAGTGCTGGAACCAGGCTGTGGGGGTGGGGGACATGTTACAGTCTGTTGTGAGACTGTTCCCCAGGTTCTGGGCTCTGCCTTGGGAAACAGGGCTGCCCTGTGTGAAGTGAAGGAGCTGATCTCTTACAGGTTATGGCTCTGGCAACCCAGGCCAATTGTGGAGAATGGTATCCTTAAGCAAGGGTAAGCCAAGAGAATGACCAGTGTCCACTGTTCTCTGAGGAAGCTCTGCAAGGACTGGTATTTGTCTAAACCATCAGGGGATTCCCATGTTCAGCAAGGGCCAAAAAAAAAAAAAGTCAAAGAATTGTTATTCATCTGCAGAATGGATGTTCTTGGATCCATCAGTGGATGTTCTTGGGCATTTCATGAAATGAATCCTAATGAAAAGCCATAGGGAGAGGGTACCCACTAATCTGAGCAAGTAGAAGATTTGAGTCACAAAGTGACTGTTAGTAAAAACTCATTTTTTAATTTATTTTTATTGTAAACAAATGGGATACATGTTGTTTCTCTGTACACGGAGTAAAGGCATAAAGTTTGTGTAATCATAATTTACATAGGGTAATGGTGTTTGATTCATTCTGTTATTTTTTCCTTCCCCCCGACCTGCCCTACCCCTCTTTTCCCTCTATACAGTCCCTCCTTCTTCCATTCTTGCCCCCTCCTACCCCCATTATGTGTCATCATCCACTTATCAGCGAGATCATTCTTCCTTTGCTTTTTTGATATTGGTAAAAGCTCATTTTTATATTGATGTGAGATATTGGAGTCCAGGGACTTCCAGATTCTGAGCATGTGAGCCAACTGAGGCACAGAGAGAATTAATAAGAGGATCTTAACAGTTCTTAACATTTTCTGCACACAGAATTACATGGGGAGCTTCTAAAACAGACTGATATTTGGGCTGAAATCCAGTCCAGTGGAATCAGTCTTTTGGAGGACAGCCCAGGAATCCACTATTTCTGAAAAGTTCCCCAAATGATCATATTGTGTAGCCAGGTTGTGAAATACAGCCTAGTTTGAGGTAAATAGATCAGCCAGAGACAGACAGACAAGAGTGAGATAGACCCACATTATGGGGGAATTCAAGAAAGATGGCTGTTTTCTGGGGGCTTCAGACATCACCAAAGAGGTCTCCATGAACTAGTGCTTTAAATACAACATGATTAGAGCTCTTGTTTATATAGAGCAGCATGGAATCATGAGGTTTTCTTCAAAAGGTTATGTAACTCTGCTCCTATGGCCTTAATGGTTGCAGCCCACATGGTCTCTCTCTTGACTCGTTCCTGTGTATTTCCTCAGTAGACATTCCACATTACTGGCATTTCTTAATGTTGGCAGTCTCCAATGCAGCTTTGGCTTTCTTCTCATACCTCCATATATCACCTTTTCAGGAGCTACTTGCAGGGACTCTGACTCTGTTACACTTTATCTGGCATCCCAGGACTGGTTGTGAAATCTTGGTGGAAGCCTCCATGACCCCCTAATTCCAATATCCTGCATTCCTGCAGAATCAGCACCTCATGGATGAAGCCAAGGTCTGCCACCACCTTGAGCAGTAGGCAAGCCTCCTGGGTCCCTCATTCCAGCAATCTCTCGGTGCCTGGGTGGTGGAGCATGGCTAAACAACTACCTAAGCCCCCCTGTGCAAGTACAGTGCCCCACTGGTCTCTGCTCAAGGAATTTTTACTTTTACACCTTTAAGCCTGAGATGGGTATGGTTCTGTCAATTTCTGAAATTCCCTCAAGCCATCTTTCCTCTTATTTCTGAGTGAAGTAATTAATGTTTCTTTAGTGGCTGTTTACTCACAGTTTTCTGGCCAAATTACAAGTTTTTCAAAATTTTTGGTTTGCTTTCTACTCCTGATTATTAGAATAAACTTGGCTAAAAGCCACCAGCAATCCACACCACCTCCTGAAGGCTGCGTTGTCCTAAAATTTCCTCCACCAAATTAATTAGTCCATCACCTTTAAATTCAGTTTTGCAGAAAGACTCATGACATGGACAAAATATAGACAACTTCTTAGCCAGAACATAACACAAATGCCCTTTAGTCCCACATCCGATAGAGTGCGCCTCTGCTCTGAAAACTCATGAGCTCAGTTTTCTCCTTCCCAGTCCTATGGACACTCTGATCTTCTGAGCTGCCAGTCGAGTCACCCATGAAGTGCTGCTCAAAACAATCTAAAACTTTTCCAGTTTTCAACTCTAAATGTTTCAAAATTTTTTCTTCAAATTTCAAAAAGCTCCAAAAGCTTCTGAACCACATGGTCAGGTTAGTCACAGCAACAACCCCACTTCTTGGTGCCAATTTCAATTTTAATCAAATTTTTCACTACTGTGACAAAAAGACATGACAAGAACAACTTTGGAGGAGGAAAGGTTTATTTGTCGCTCATAATTTCAGAGGTCTCAGTCCATACATGGCTGACTCCATCACTCTGTGCCTGAGTAAGGCAGAACATCAAGATGGAAGGGTGTTGAGGAGGTGCCCATGGGGGTTATATTTTGTCCTTGTTGAGCAGAACTCTTTCCCTCTGCTTCCTGATCATGTCCTGAGTTGCTTTCCACTACCATACTCTTCCACCATGATGTTCAGCCTCACCTAGAGACCCTAGGAATGGAGCCAGCTATCTATGGACTAGACCTCTGAAACCATAAGCCACAAAATAAACTTTTCCTCCTTAATGTTATTGTCAGGTTTTTTTTGGTCACAGAAGTGAAAAGGCTGACTCAAGCAATAACCAAAGGTCCTAATAGTATCTGGTAACAGGTGAATTTAAGCAAGTAAACCTAAACATTTTTCATTTTTATACATCTCAAGATTTGGAATTTCCCAATAGTGGTTCTACTAGATCAGAATCAAATTAACTCAGAACCAACTTATAATTTTGGCACAGGCTCTTTTGATAGTATCATCATACATAAGAACCCTTTTGGTTCTTGGTAGGGCTGGCACAAGTATATATCTCAAGTTATATTTAAGGGCCTTGTCTTTTCCTTTTAAATGGTCATGCCTACATGACTGTTCTTTGACCTTTCTTCTTCCCTCATATTAATAGATGTGTCTTCATTTATACTTCCATGTTGGGCATTCGAGATCACTTATGTGACCCCCTATGCTGATCAAAAATCAATCACTTTCTGTTCTACTATTAAGGAGAGCTGAGACTCCTTGGGGGTTACTTTTAGGAAAATGTGAGGGGTCTCCTGGCTCCTTCAGCCTTTTTCCTCTTCCAGTTTTGCCATCTGCCAGAATGGGTTGGTAGCTGCTGACCATGTGGCTTACCTTGGAAGTTTTAAACATATTTTCCTCTGCTATGCAAAACATACACCAATTGGTTTCCTGCTCTCTGGAGTCCTCATAATCCCCCAATCAGGAGGTCAGGCCCTTGCGGGGGGTGGGGGGGTCCCATAGTTCCTCAGGTCCTAGAGACCTTGAAAGGCAAGAGCCAAAATATTGGCTATTTTTTTCCTAGCTCTTTTGTTTTCCTTGGTTTTGGTCTCCATGTCTCAGTTGTTGAACACCTGGAAGGCCAGCTCCACCAGTCATGAACTGGGAGTAGTGGGTTTGAGTTTTAAGATTTGCGATTTTCCAGTTACACCGTCCATTACATTGGAGTCGGTATCAGCTCTGGGAGCCAGCTTCATATCAGTGTCATGTAGGTGATGGTTCATTGTCTCAAAATACCTCAGGTTAGTCTGTTGAAATTTTACTTCCACAAAATGCTAACAGGCAACAAAATTTTAAAAGGAAAATACAAACTGAAATTAATAATAGCAAAAATATACTTTGTGTAATATCTCTGATCAAAATTTTATATAACATTAAGGTACCTTATATAACTGTTTACCCTCTACAAAAATTCATAATTTGTCAACTCAGTCACACATAAAATCTTCTAGAAGTTCTATTTCCTTTTAAAAACCCTTTTACAACATTCAAATTCCTATTATAATTCATCCAAATCCTTACTTAATTTTGCATTATATCGATTTTAAAATTGTAACAATGTTCATGCCAAAAATTTATCCTTTCAAACAGAACTTCAGATGGGTTTAATTGTAGAGGACTAAGCAATCCTAACCTGCTTTTGTTCATATACCAAAAATTTATGAAAACACATTTATTAACAGACCCAGATATGTACTTTTATAGAATTCGAGACATGAAGAGTACTTAAATCTATAATTAGTGATTGATATTTTAGAATTTTATCTTACAAATGACTTGGGTTTTTCCAACAAATACAGTTACCAATGTGTATGCTATTTATATCAAACATAATTTACTCACTTTAACAGCTACTTTTAGATTACCAATAAAAAACAAGATATCAGACAAGCATAGTTATCATTTTAAGCCATTTTTTCCTGCCAAGGAAGAACTCTAAAAGCAATGGACATTGTATTTCAAACATCTAGACAGAGAAAAATAAAGTCCCAGATGGCTAATTAAAAAAAACCATTAACTAATTAACTTAGTTTTAAAAAGTTAATAATTTTAAAGACAAGTTTACTTTTATCTTGCCCACAAATTTAAGGTAACTTAAAATATATAACTTAAGATAAATAACAAAGATATATTTAAGTCACATAGACTAAAAGGCATTTGGGGTTATATCTTTTTAAATGTGTGAGTGCTCATTTATTTATAAGCCAATTTGGTACCATGTAAACACAACATACATTATATGCATATAGCTCTTATTTAGATTCACTATTTGCCAGTTTTTAAAAAGTTAGATTATTACTAATATGATTATCAGAGCAATCTTTAATATCATGCCTCTACTTCAAAAATAAAACTCAGCTGAAACAAGGCAGAAATTTTATATCTCGAAGACAAAATCTGGCCTCGACATCACTAAGAAAGGGGTAGGTGAAAGCAAAAGGTTTAAAGGGGAAACTTGTTATGCAGACTTAATATCTTTTCCTATTTTAAGAGCTATTCAATAGAGAAGACAGCCCTACAAGTGGAAAAAAATTTTTAAAGAATTAGGAAAAGTATATTTTGAAGAACTATTTACTTGTTTTCTAATCAGATGTAGCACTTACATGAGTAGGGGAAAAGAGCACTTTCTATGTCCACCCAACTCAGGAATGCCTCCTTTGATATTTCCAAAGTTTCTGAAATTATATTTTTACCCAATACTGGTTTTAGGACAGTTTTGTTAGAGGTTAATCTGTTGGCTAGAGCTAGAATCCATGCGAGGGCATAGAAAGCTTTCTTTCCAGAGTCACCAATGGACCAGATATCCCCTTTAACAAAAAGCAAGAAATAAAGTTTCTCAAGAGACAGGAGAAGGAAGAAAAGACAAAGAGACAAAAAGCTGACTTTTTAATTTGCATAAACCAGGTATTGGATCCCCTAAGGTAGGGTGCAAGAAAGTTATCAATGCTTACTAAACAGAGCATGCACCAGATTTAGAATTCCAGGAACCAAAACAGAGCCTGTCACAGATGTCTATCATGTGACACAGTGAGAAATAGATTATAGCATAGGGAACATAGACACAGGGAGGCTTGTACAGTTGGGGACATCCAGGGCAGGATTTTCCAATCATAACTGACAGTGAATCAATGGTTCAGGTGGCCACTTGTCATTCATGAGTCAAATCTGTCTTGATCATCATCACTGTTTATCTCCCACTTTAGGACCCTCTAAAGGGCATTATACCTCTTTGTCCTTTAGTCCAAACTGAGTTTGAGAGTTAGCTAGCCCTTGAATAATTGCTTGAGGTAATAACACTTGAACAACCAGTTTTCTCAGAAAAGACACCAGGGAGAAAACAAACTAAATAGATAATCAGATCTTGTACATTTCCCTTCCCATTTATAGTGTAAATCTCCATTCCCTAATTTATATTGGAACCAAGCCATATCACAAGAAGAAATAAATTTCTTTTTTTCTTTAAGTGTGTGCTCCAATGGCTTTCTTCTGTTATTTTGAAAAGGATAGAAAAAGAGAAAGAGAGAAAGAGGAGAGAATGGCGATACTACAGCTCCTAGGGCACTCGATGAGTCTCCACCAGGACAGGACGTTTTACTCCGTACCATGTTGCATCCTTGGTGTACTTTACGAGCCAATTTACTCCCAATTATTGGCACCGTGAGCATCCTCATTCCTGATACATCTATTCCCGCTTCTAGGCATTTCTGGAGCCCCCAAGAGCCCAGGCCACTATTTGAGATCTTCAAGGAAAAGCAAAACAGAAGTCTTAGCCCATATGAAAAAAAAATATTCCTGATGTTTCAAGTATTATAGGTGCAATTGAAAATTCATAATTTTTTAAATAGGACAAAAGACCTTACAGAGTTTTTTAAAGAGGATTTGGAGATATTAAAGAAAGAGATAAACTTCAATAGAAGAAAATCTATTTATAGTCAATGTCTTAGTCTAACAAGTTAAGATCACCTAAGTCTTACAGCAGTTTAGATTTAAGTGATGCCTTTTCTTACCTTTGATTTCAAATGTGGAACAGGCGGCCAGTCTGAAAAGGCTGAGAATTCAAGATAGGAAAGTGCTAAGTAGCACTCTGTTTAGGTCTGGGGAGTTTGTCTTTGTTTCAACCTTCATTTATTTTTAATTTTCTAAATTGTCTTTGGGAGTAAAACTTTTGGACCAAGGACACTGCCACTTCTATGCCACCCTAGAAATGCCTCTTGTAAAGATTTACTCTAAACCTGAAAAGGTACCCCCTGGACTTTCTATGCAAAGACTTATTTGGCTAAGTCTGTATTAGAATGAATACTTGCATTCGAATACAATCTGATAAAAAGTCAAATGTACATTAAATGTACGTTCAATCAAAAAGAATCTTTGCTATTACTCAGTTTTTTAATGTTTATCTAAATTGCACCTTGTAATCATCTCATACTCTTGTCACACAGTGGTGACATTTAAACAAAAGTTCCTCACTTAAATCCAGAAAAGCATAATAGTCGCTTTGTTGTCCTTTGTCTAAAATAATTACTAAAGAGGATTTTTATTCAACTTTCTTTTAAAAAGTGGCCCCATTTTCTCTTTCTCCAAGTAACTGCTCCCTCTCAGGCATGCCACTAAATTCCATGGAAACCATTCTTCAAAAAGGTTCTTGCTTTTGTAAAGGTGCCACTCCCCAATCCATGGCTTCCCTGGGGTAACTCATGCACCATTATGAAAAGAGCAACCCGTCTGGCTTGAAGAATATCAGCTGTGTATTGGCATTCTGATGCATGCCAGCATCAATTAGCAGCAAGTGCCAAGGTTCAGTTTGTTTACGAATGGGTAAATATTGGGAAATGTTGATATTCATTTGTCCCTGTGCAGGCTGCACCATTCCTCACAATCCCTTGCCATTTAGTGCCCTTCTGTTACCAAACCAGTACAGATTCCAGTTCAACAATACTCTTATCAGTTTGGGTAGTTTGAGGAATTTGTTCCACATAATCAAATGAAGTGTAGGAACAAGTATAACTGGGCTTCGGGAACATGTGGAGTGCAGACAGGGCATCTGCTGTCCACCCTAACTCTAGTGGCTCTGCTTCTGGCTCCTCTTCTCCTTTTGAAGACTGGCTCTGTTCAGATGGCAGAGGCTCTGCCTGTTGACTTCTCCAGACTTCTGCTTATGGCATGACCATCAGAGAGATACCAGCTATCTTCAAAACTCCCACAAGAGGATTCTAACTGGTCCAGTTTGGGCCTTGTGCTTATCTCTGGATAATTCACCAATGTCAATAAACTTATGCCTTTACCCAATTTTCTACATGGAATTTGTTACTGGTGTAATCACTAAAAGTTTCAATAAAAAAAATATGGTCAATCCAATTAGATGTTACCTGAAATAGAAGAGCTGGTCTTCTAAACTGGTCCCACAGCCGTACTTGAATTTATTGACCAATGTGGGGCTCAGTCTTCAATCTTAAAAAGTCAGAGATGATTGTCTACCCAAAGCGAGGATATGAATCTCAACTGGGTTCTAAGTGCTTAGGAGGCATATGCATAAAAATCACTCAGGGGAAGATATAACCACCAAGTATATTATTTAATCATCAGCACTTATTCTTCCTATAGGCATTTCCAAATGTGACCCAAAAAGTACTTAATGACCATAGAGTCAGAAAGGGAATTACTTAGATGATCTTAATGGCTGGCACCCAGCAGCTAATGCATGTTCTCCATAGAGACAATGCCAGTTCCATCACTTTGGATTCCTCCCTTTCTGAGATGCAATCCCAGCCACCTCCCCTCTAAAAAGATTCTTTCTTCAAATATAGCACACTACCTGGACTCGCATATCTAATTA
Source organism: Sciurus vulgaris (assembly GCF_902686455.1). NCBI lineage: Eukaryota > Metazoa > Chordata > Mammalia > Rodentia > Sciuridae > Sciurus > Sciurus vulgaris. Next base: position 137,014,691 of record NC_136469.1, read on the forward strand.
CTTATTTATAATCACTATTTGGTCATCCTTCCCAGAATTTCTTCTTCCATGACCTGGATTGAATTTGGGGTAGTCATAAAATATCATTTCTACAGCTCTTCCTTCAATTTCTACTCTTCCAAATTCATTCTTGGAGGTAGGGTTTTAGTTTTCAAGGCATCCTGTACTACCTAGAATATTCAGGAAACACACATAAAAGTTGTCTTAAAAATAAAATCGACTTTCTTGAAAACTAAATGCAAAACTTCTTCCATTATTATTATACTAAAATATTCAGAAAAATATACACTAAGTTTATTCTTTTTTTGGGGGGGGAGGGGGGCGGGTTTCCAGGGATTGAACTCAGGAACACTCGACCACTGAGTCACATCCCCAGCCCTATTTTGTATTTTCTTTAGAGACTGGGCCTCACTGAGTTGCTTAGCACCTTGATTTTGTGGAGGCTGGCTTTTGAACTTGAAATCACCCTGCCTCAGCCTCCCAAGCCACTCCAAGCCTGCACCTGGCTACACTAAGGTTATTTTTAAATAAAAATACTTTTCTTGAAAACTAAATATAAAACTTCTTTCTATCCTTATTAGTATATGAGGGAATATCTTTTTTTGTGACATCTACCATCCCAGTTTTCAAAAGAGTGAGCATTTCAGTGATCTCTAGCATCCCACAACTCCCCCCCCCCCATGTTGGAGATCAAATCCAGGGCCTTGCACAGACTAGGCAAGTGGGCAAGTGCTCTACCACTGAGTTATAATTTCAGCACAACTCAGCAGTATTAATTGATACTGGCCATCTAAATTCACCATAAATACTACTTTTGTAAACCTGATTGCTATCATTACCAGGAGGTTTAATCCTGAAAGCAAAGAAACATGGGAAAGGAGAATATTATCTGCATAAAAGGAATATCCTCTTACAAAAAGAAATGTTAAGACTTGAAAACACGTGATAAAAATATTACAAAAAAAACTAAAAGGAACCATAAGTTGCCATCAGGAATCAGGGTTCTCCAAACATCGATGAGAAAATTCAGATTTTAGAAGTTGATCACGCCATAGCCACAAAAGCCAGAAATAATGTTTTCACAATGTAGTAAATTTGCATGTGTGTTAATGGAAAGTTTACTGTTAATTAATGGGCAAGATCATAGACTAGTTTTTTGCTTTCTTTCCTTTTGGTACATCTATGTGGGAGACTGAGACAGGAGGATCACAAATTTGAGACCAGCCTTGGCAACCCAGTGACATCCTATCTCAAAATAAAAAGTAAAAAGGCTGGAGATGTAGCTCAGTCCCACATCTTTGCTACCTCCTCTGGACCCAGCAGTTGGCAAACTTGTAAGGGTCCAGATGGTAAATACGCTTAGCCTTGCATGCCATGTGATCCCTACCTAAATCTGGCATTGAATCAAAAGAAACCATAGATAATAAGCAAACCCAGCAGGCATGGCTCTCAGTAAAACTTTGTTTATAAAAATAGGTAGATTTAAATAGGCCTGTGGGCCATTATTTGTCCAGTTCATTGTTTCTCAAATAAAAATCTATCATTATCTGTTAAAGATGGAAAGTCCGGGGTCCTTCCCAAGACCTACCAAATCAGAGACTCAAAGAAGGTGCCTAGTACTGTGTCTTTTAACAAGTCCTCTAGGAGATTCTGAAGCAAGAACAAACTTGAGTACCACTATTAACCTTTCTCACTACCCTCAGGGAACACTCCTGAAGTATTAACAAATAAGGTGGTTAATGATAAGTGAAATAAGCCAATCCCAAAAAAGCAAAGGCCAAATGTTTTCCCTGATAAGTGGAGAATGATATATAATGGAGGTGAGGGGTGGGGAGTGAGAGAAGAATGGAGGAACTTTAGATTATGTAGCAGGAAATGAGAGGGAGGGAGTATGAAAAATGCTAGAATGAGACAGACATCATTACCCAATTTACATGTATGATTACACAAATGGTATGAATCTACATCTTGTACAATCACAGAAATGAAATGATGTACCTCATTTGTGCACAATGAATCAAAATGCAGTCTGCAAAAAATTAAAAGATAAATAAAAAATAATAATGAAAGTCTGACTTCAAAGAAAAAGTCCTCCCTCCCCTTTCCTCTTTATGATTTCTCTCTTCTGAAGTTCCTGCCCTGATATTCCAGGGTTTACAAAACTTAATCCTAGTCTATGTTGGCCATGACTGCCACTGTGCTGCTGCAGACCTGTCTTCCTTTATCTCAACAGCTAGTCACTCTGCTGAATTCTGCAGCTCTTAAGGTAACACAAGCTCACACAGCTTAACACATTCACCATTTCAAAAGCACCTGCTCTCAGGTTCTTCCAGACTGACAGGGAGTGAGGTTTCCAGTCTCTGCCACATGTCCTAGAATCACCTTTCTCCCTCGGCACTTTACCATCCCTTCCTGTTGCCCGCCCCCCACGTTACCATTGTATAAGGTTCTGCCCAATCAGCAGCTCCACTTTCATGGACTGTTTCATACCACAACAGAAAAAACAGCTGTGACCATGTAGTTTGCCTTATAGAAGCAATGGCACATCTTTGCTTCTTCCCCTTGAGCTCTGCCTGAACCATCATTGAAGATTCTACCAGACTTTAGATGAAGAGTCGCTTAGAAAATGATATTTATTCACTTGTTTTTTTTTTTTTTTTTTTAAACACAAAAGGCTTAGTCAAGATGGACATGCCACAAAGTGGGGACATGAGGAAAAGGAAACAATTCTGCCTGGAAACCAGACAGGCTCCCCAGGGTTGGGAAATCACCAGTGTTTGACTTTCACTAGATACAACCCCCGAGAAACAGTGTTGGGAGGACTGAGTGGTGTGGTGGAGAGGCTGGACAGCAGGACAAAGAGGAAGCCCAGGAGTCAACCACTTGGCAATACTCTGGTACTCAAGGACACAGCTGGCTACCAGTAATGGCTATCTCAAAAACTCACCATTGCCTCCCCAAAGTGTTGCTAAAATTTGCTTAACTGTGAACTTAGTATCACACTTGAGAAACAAAATGAGAGTTAATCGTGTTCAGGGAAGAAGTATTTGAACTTTTGGGGTGTCCTTAATTCAGAACACACATACAGATGGCTAGGGGTATGATGGAGATTATTTTGTGTGTGTGTGTGTGAATATGCCGTCTCTTCCAGGACCTAACATAGTCAAACTTTTTATTTTATTTTATTATTTTCGTTTAGTTTTTGGTCCTAGGTATTGAACCCAGGGGCACTTTCCCACTGAGTTACCTGCCAGCCCTTTTATTGTTAAATTTTGAGAGAGGGTCTCTCTTAGTTGCTGAGGCTGGATTCAAAACAAAAAGGAATAAACTTAAAAATAAATAAATTAGGGCTGGGGATGTAGTCCAGGGATGAAGTGTCCCTGTGTTCAATCTTCAGTACAAAAATAAAAAATAAAAAACTTAAATACTGTCTCCCCTCACCCCAGGTATTTGCAATGCTTATCTCTAGGACCCATCTTCAAATGAAAAAGAAACTGTACAGCCAAAGCTGTACAGATCCCTGACCTGGATTCTTTTCAATGTATCCAGATGTTTTTCAAGGTTGCAACATTGTTCCATTTACACTGTATTCAGCACAATGTGGGTAACAAGTGTAACTTGAACTCATTGGTACAAATGTGCTATTTCTTTTAGATTAAGGTTGTGCTATTCAATAAAGCAACTATTACACATTTTAGAAAACCAGTTGTGCATTATCTACTTAAATTATTATCAATTCTCACATTAACACATTTTGGAAAATATTGAGGATTTTCTACAGGCTAGTCACAAAATAAAAATATTTAGTAGCGACCAAACAAGTTCTTCTTTTAGCATCAAATCTTTTTGACCATTTTTTTTCCTTTTTCCATTATTTTATTGGTGCATTAAAATTATACATATGATGGTATTTGTTACATATTCGTACATGCACACAATATAAGTTGACCAATATCACCCCCCAGAATTTTCCCCAATTTTGGTCATTTTGCCTAATTAAATTTGTGGAGATTTACAGAAGTCTTATGGACAATCCTTAGTTATTCTCAAAAGGATGAATAAACATGATATACACATCCACATATACCATTGAAATACCATGCCTTTTCCATATATACACTTGATAATTAACAAGTTTTGCAACATATTGTACTCCATTGGTGGCCAATTAAGTAGAGAATCATGTTATAGTCTCATCTTGTTTTCAAAACTAATTTTGAAAATAGGTAAAACAATAATATTTTACACCACTTTAACCTTGACTATTTTTTGTCAGAAATCTTTTAAGATTAATTTCATGATTTTTTTCCTCCCCTCTCTGAAGTCTTCATTATGCTTCTCAAAAACTGAACAGAGGCTATTTAAATTGAAATGATGAAGTCAAAAGGTCTTTGATGGGGAATACCTTGACATGAAAATGGGTCCTGTTAATTAGGTTATATGACAAACATTTTCAACTTGAATTAACTAAATCTGTAGCTGCAAAAGTTATGACAAAAACATAATTTAAACACCTAATAATGAAAAACATTTTTCCAAGACTATTCATTAAAATGCACAGTTTAGATTTTCACCAAACTTTCAAGTATATCCAGTTAAACAAGGTGCATTTTGTTGAAAAAGTTTAATTCATAGCCATTTGATATCTTTATAAAGCTCATCTGGTATACTTCCCAGAAACTGAAAAAGTGCAAGAGTAAGGACTAGGTAAACAAAGCCTTTGGTAAGCCAGTTTTTGGTTGCTGTCAATAAAATCGAGGGAGGACCTAACTGAATATTCAGTTTACAAATGACCAAATCTAATTTTCTGAGGTCAAGACTATAAAAAACATAAAAAGTGAATCTGCTACAACAAAATTCATCCAAGTACAGAATTTTTCTATGTGAACAAGATTTCTCAGGCCATACAGCTATAACAATTTAAAATAGGAAAAAAATTGATACTCAACCCTTTTCCTTCTAATCAGATATATTCATCCACAAGGGCTTGAATTTTAAAAGGAACAATAGTCATCCTATGGAGGCGCGACTTCTAATAAAATTTATATTCTATTCAATAATTGTAACTTTTTAATTTTTACTGTTGCTTTGATAGGGCACTAATAATAATTTTAAGGACAACTCGGTCCCAAATCAAGCGATCTGCTGGCTGTGTAACCTTGTGCAATTCAACCTCTCTGGGCCTCAGTTTCCTGTTTGTGAATTGGGGGTAGTAGTGTGACCCAGCCCTTCGTACTCCTCCGAAGATGGAATGAGTCAACCCACAGCGCGTGCTAGGTGAGCTTTACCCGTAATTTTTGTAATCATGAGCAAAACCCCTGACACTAAGAGTTGGGGGGTGTCTTCCCCGACGGGAAGAGCTGGAGGGCAGGGGTCCAGGCAAGGCACGCTGAACAGCAGGACTGCAAAAGGGAAACCCTCCCGAGTGGGAGGGACTCAGAGAGTCGTGCTGCGACCTCCGGGCAGAGCCCGGGCAGGACCGCAGGCGAGGCAGAGAGCGCAGCCTCGCGGAGTCTGAAGCAAGAGGCCTGACGCGCGGCTCGCAGGAGCGGGAGCGCCCCGTAGCGACGCCCGGCGCTCGGGACCAGCCAGCGCCCCACCCGCAGCCCGGCCCTCAACCCGCAGGTGCCATTCAGGCCCGCGGATCCCGGGCGTGCTGCACGTCGAACTCGCGACCGTCCTGGAGCCCACACTCGAAATCTGTGCACCAGACCCGCAACCCGCCGCCGCTGGGCCTTTGCGTTGCCGCCGCCACGGCTTCCGGCACAACGCAGCCTCCAGAGGGCGCCCGCTCCCGGACGCGGCCGGAACTGGCCCCTCGCGGCCCCCGTAGCCGCACTGAGCTGCTCTTATCGCCGCCTTTTCCTTCCGTCCCTCGGTTCCCTTTCACTTCCGGGGTTGCTCTGGATCCGCTGGTTCCGTAACAACATCCCGTTGGCTTCCCTCAGGCGGCGGGACCTGTGTAGCCGCCGCCTTCCAGGAGCGCCTCCCCGCACCCGCAAGCTCCCCGGCCCGGGCCGCCATGGCCACCAACCCGCAGCCGCAGCCGCCACCTCCGGCGCCGCCGCCTCCCCCGCCGCAGCCGCAGCCGCAGCCGCCGCCGCCGCCGCCGGGCCCTGGGACTGGCCCGGGCGCGGGAGGGGCGGGCGGCGCGGGGGCCGGCGCCGGGGACCCGCAGCTCGTGGCCATGATCGTGAACCACCTCAAGAGCCAGGGGCTCTTCGACCAGTTCCGCAGGGACTGCCTGGCCGACGTGGACACCAAGGTTCGGGGCGCGCGGGGGCTGGGGCCGCGGGCCCGGGGCCGGAGGCGCCTTGCGGGGCGCTGTCCCGCGCCCCCCGGCCGGCGGCGCCCCCACTTCCCCAGCCCGGCCCCTCCGAGCGCGCCTCTCGCCGCTGCTTTTGCAGCGCTTCCTCTTTGAGCTGCAGCTGCGTGGCACGCGCTGCAGAGCGCGGTGTGTTCATTCATTCTCGTGTCCTTGCTCATTTAACCGACTGGTGTTCCTTAAGTGCCTGCTGCTGGCCAGGCACGACCTGGGCTGTGGAATTACACCGGTGTGCTGAGCAAGACCAACCATCGTTCCTAGGGAGAGCGGTTTGCTGGCACTAACGCCAGGAGTGCTGTTTTGTGTCGGTTCTCATCTCTGACAATTTGTTCCTTGGTTTACTTTGTATCCAAGTTAATGTGTCTTCGCTCTTGAAGGTTCCTGGGCGGTAAGGGCCTTCCTTGTCCTTGTCTTTTAAAGAAATCACTCAGTGATGATTGAATAAATTACTTGCAGTGTGTTTGGCTGAACACTGGGGACGGGGGTAAGGAGGCAAAGCCAGGCAGTGAAAAGGGGTTAGGAGATGGGATTTTGGTTTGGTGTCTAGCAGTGACTGCCTGACTAAAGTAGAATAGGCCAAGTTATTTTTCTAAGGTGAGGGGCAGGTAGAGAGAACGGAGCCATTCTTTGGGGAAAGGATGGAGGAGAGGTGCCAACAAATACCGAAGAGGAAAAGCAGAAGAGAATGAGTTCAGGAGAATAAGAGGGAGATCGGGAAGATCGGCAAAGATGTTCCCTGTCCAAAAAGGGGGCTGGAAAGGGAAGGGACTTTGTACCAAATGTCAGAGTAAAAGGTGCATTAGCAGGAACAGGTAAACTTACTGGATTTGGCAGAGAATGAGCTGAAGACAACAGGAAGGAGCAATCAATGAGACGAATGAAAAAAACAGAACCTAGAACTCTGGAGGCAGGTGAAAGGTGCAGGTGAAGCAGGAAGCATGTTGGAAAATTGTTTTGTTGTTATGTCTTTTGGCTTCAATTCCGGTGTGTCTTGTTTTGATGATGTAAGAATTTGTTCATAAACTATTTGGCTGGTCTGAGAAGCCTGTTTCTTTGAAAAAGGGGTGTTTTCAGTATTTGCAGGTTCTTCCCAGACTTTGAGATGAATGCACACAATTCTCCCACTTCTAGGAAAAGCCCTCCAGAAAATCTGGGGATATCTTTCCCTGTCAGGACCACTATGTAGAAGATACTTTCTCAGGGTATTGAAGTTTTTATACTAAAGAGAATTTGATTTATTCAGGGAAGTTGCACAGCCATCTTTTTGTTTCTGTTTTTTGTTTGTTTGTGGTGCTGGGGATTGACGCCAGGAGCTTGCACGTGGTAGGTAATTGTATTACTGAAGTATGTACGCAACCCTTTTTATTTTTTGAGACAGGATCTTGCCAATGTACACATCTTTTTAAAACTGATAGCAGTTGCCTTTTTTTAAATTACTTGATAGAAAAATATTAGACATGTCCAGAGAAATGGTACCACATGAAGTTGGTTTTTCAGTAAGTAGAGATTTTACTTTGCTACTCTCAGAAACCTACAGTTCTGTGTGTTGTTATTTGTGTAGGCAACTGGAAATTTTTAATACATGAATTGGAGAGAGCTACAATGTCTAAGATTTAATTTTTATTCATCCTATTCATATTAAATGTTATTATTGTGTCTCTATAATATCCCTGCCAGACCCTCTAAAGTGGATTATTAAAACCTTTCTTGGGGATAGGGGGAAGCACAGTTTCTTTGACAATATAATGAAAGCTAAGGTCTTCTCCCAAGAAAAATACATGTATACACATTAAGATACTGCTCTCGTAGTTCAAAGTGATCAACTATAGACAATTTCATATGGTTCCACCTAATCCGTAGGTATTCAGGGACCACAAAATAAGAGCAAAACTGAAGTGACATCCACCTTCCAAAAAACAAGAATTTTCTGAGTATGGTTGAAGTTCTTCCCTCACTTCTCATATGCTGTCATACTCCTGCAATCAGTTACTCTCTCCCCACTTCTTTTCTTCCTCTTCCTTGGCAATTTTGTTGATTTTAATTGTATTTAAGGTATTCTTATTTATTAGCATTTTACATTCCCTTTTCTTACTTGGAAAAAAAAAGTAAGCTTAAAAATCTCAATAAACACAAAAAACTAAGTTTTCTTCATACGAGCTTCATATTCATAACAATGTGATAAGTAGGCCAAAGTATAAATAAGATTCCCTGTCCAAGCAAAGGAACTTCCTTGATTGTCATCTGCCACTTGAAATATGGTGCTTTTGATGACAGACCCTGAAAGACTGACCTGCTTTTTGTCAAAAAGTCTCACCAGCAGCATATAGGATTGCAGCAGCATTCATTAGTCATACACATGTAAGAAATAAGACTTCTGATACCTGCCAGGTGCTGTCCAAGAGAAGAGCTACCCAACCCCCCAAAAACTATGCTGGGGTCATCAGTGATCCCTGACCAAAGAAGATCTGACTATGTCAGACCAGATGAACTCTCCCAGCCCAAGGAATAGAAGCCTTGACTAACCCAAAGATCCAACTACTACTAGGGCTTCTCCATCGTAGACTACAGTTTCCAGATCTCTGGAGCAATTTCATGATTGTGAGGCCATTCTGACTCCTTTATATTAATTGCATCTGAAGAGGAGAAGGAGAGACATCGAGAGGCGCACCATTGTGGCCTAGGCAGAGAGCTCTCCAATAAGTAAGATCGGCTTCTCTACCCCAAGTAATATAGGCAGATTTTGGATACTTTCTCAGTTATACATGACTCCTAGTCAATTTATTCACCCCAGAAATATTCACTGAGCAACACCTACATATCAGGTGTAGTTTTCAGTGCCAGGGATACGGCAGTAAACCAAAAGTCCAGCTGTTATGGAGTTTACATCCTAGCAGAGAAAAATGGACAGTAAATAATGCATGGAGCTGTACGGGGAAATGAAAATAAAGGAAACAAGGGGAGAAAAGGCTTACCGTTTTCCTTTGAGTAAGTTGTTCAGGGAAGGTTCCAGTGAGATGATATTCTAGCTCACTGAAGGAACTGATGCATTCCAAGTAAAGAGATGGGAAGTATAGAAGACCTGAGGCCTTGGAACCTGCCTAAGGAAAGGTACACCTCCCTCCCTCCACAGATTCTGCAAGCTTTAGACACCAACCTAATTGGTTTGCCTTTTTCTTGAACTGAGAACCTATTAGCAGGTTTTGAACAAAAGGACATGATCTAACTTGTATTTTAGGAAGGTTGATCCTGCATAATTATTAACAACATTCCCTTTTATGCACATTCATGATCTACTTTGGATAATGAATCATGGTTACCCTCATTTTAGAATATCTACTGTACTCCCTTGGAAAATAGACTTCAGGTAGGCAAGGGTGGGCAGATCAGTTCCTGGAATCCATACAGATGAGAATACCTTAGGCCAGAGTGGTAGCAGGGAAAGTGGTGGGAAGTAGTCAAGTGTCTGAATGTATGCTGATGCTAGTTCTGACAGCATTTGTTCATGGAAGGAGAACTTAGAAGCAAAAACTTGAGCTTATTTTGGATAGACTACAATGCTAAATGCATTATGATATCTGAAACTAGTGTTTACTGGATTTGGGAATACTGGGGAGAAGTGTGTTAGGCTTTGGAATCATTGGGCAGAAAAATATTAGTTTTAGTTCACATTCGTAGAGTAAATGGAGAGGAGCATGAGAAATGAGTGTTGGAAGTGATGAAAGTCCATCTCCTAGGGTTGGAATCTCTGTCAACTGTGGCAGAGATAGCTACCCAATCGTCTAAGAATTCTTAATTGTTTATCCTCTAAGCAGTGTGAAAACAAAAAGTAAGAGAGGAAGAGGAGCAAGATTATACCCATGTGGAGAGATAAATATCTCTCCCAAAATACAGTGAAGTGGAAGGATCACTCAAATATTGTGTGTATAGAAGATAGTAGGAACATGGAAGAAGGTCATTGTAAACCTACCTTGGGCTTCAGAATGACTTCCTGGTTTAGGATGAGCTCTGAAGGTGAGAAGTTTCCCATACAGACAAGTAGGGGGAATGTTAGGTGCATGAGAATTTATTTCTGGAGTTTAAACTTTGAAAAGCAAAGGTAGCAAATGGCAGAATATGAGGTTGTACTGTTTCTGCCTAATATCATTCAAGGATACTCAAACTCATCTGAGTTAAGAGCCATATAAAGGAAAAATAAAGACCTTGAGTGGCAGGGGCAACTTCCAGGGACCGGGAGCAGTCCTGAGTGAATGGTTGCGAATTCCTTCAGACAATGCCCTTTTAAGTGGAGATGACCTAATATATGTCCTCTCTCTCTGTTCCTCTTCTATCAGGTTCTCAGCATTAGCACTGATGACATTTTGGGCAGGATAGTTCTTGCTTGGGGGCAGCGTGGGGCCACTGTTCTGTGCATTGTAGAAGCTTCAACAACATTGCTGCCTCTTACTGGGTGCCAGTAGCATCCCCCTCCGTTGTGGCAATCAAAAATGTCTTGGACATTGCCAGACTTCCCCTTGACAGTGGGGGAAGTTTGAAATCACTGTGGTTCAGAGCCACTGCCTTATTCACATCTGATACCTAATTCTAGTGGTTTTCCCTCACTAATGAGTCCACGCCTTTCAAAACATTTCTGCCACCGTGACACAGACCTCCATCAGTCTAATTATTGCATGCTTTCCTAAATACGTTTTGTGTCTTTTTACTCTTTGACTATAGGATGATTAATCATCCGGAGACAGCACATCACTACCCTGTGTGTAATGCGTTCCTGCTCTCTACCTTCTGACTTCAGACTTCTCCAAGTGCCAAAGCCTTCCAGCACCAGGCCCCAATCTCTGTCCCCAATGTCATTTCTCTGCTTTTTGTATTCTTTTCTCCAACCAAATTGGATCATCAGGGGGTTCCCCAAATGCTCCTGACCTGCAATTTCTCATCTGCTTGCTCTTTGCTCATATTCTGGACTGTATCTTCAAAGAGGGCAGTTCATATCCCAGCTACAGTGTGAAACTTTGGAACTGATTTTTTTGCAACTCAAATGCCACATTTTCAATGAGGGCTTATTTCCTCTACCTTTCTCCCTTTGTTTCAGATCATCCAAATTAACATGTACTTGTGTTTTATTTTCTAGTCCTTTGTCTATAATTATAAGAGGTGTTTTTCTACTTTGTGTTCCTCACCCCAAAATACCTTGTCCTAGATAAGATAGGCAATATTTGAATGAGTATAAGTTACAAGCAGGATTGTCATAGGTTGTGAAACTTTGTTGCCTTATTACTTACACTATAAGAACTATTAACACTGCTAAAAGTACACAAATTCCTGAGACTGATACTTATGTTTTATAACACTGGAAATTTTTTTAAAAATTTTTTTGAAGTTGTAGATGGATGGCATGCCTTTATTTTGTTAATATTCTTTTATGAATATAAGGATCAAACCCAGTGCCTCATACATGCTGGGCAAGCACTCTGCCATCGAACTACAGTCCCTTTAACGTGTATGTTTGTTTGTTTTTTCATTCTAGCCTGCCTATCAGAATCTCAGACAGCGTGTTGACAACTTTGTTGCAAACCACTTGGCTACTCATACTTGGAGTCCCCATCTCAATAAGAACCAACTAAGAAACAATATTCGGCAACAAGTCCTCAAGTAAGTCTCAGAATTGGAGTTTCTAGGCAGGTTTAAAGTGTCCCAACCTGCTCTGCCTGAGAGCTGAAACACGGCATAGAAGTTTAATAGTCTAATGATGTTGGCAATTTTTTTCAGGTTTGGTGTGGCTATTCCATGTGATGCAGTATAATTTTGGAATATGGTCTAATTACTTCACATTTCTCCCATTAGTTTTAACAGTCTGTTTTTATTTTATTTATTTACTTTTTTTTTTTTTTTTTTTGGCTGTTGGCCTTTGAAAATATGTGAAGAAAGGAAATAACATAAGTTTTAAAAAGTTCTACATGATAAATATAATGTCCTGTATAGCTGCACTCACAAATATGTTTTGACCCTGAAAAAGCAGACTTTATTATTTTTGTTTTATAAAGAAACATTAAAGATCACTGAAATTAAAATATTTTCACATAATTTGAGGCCATGTCTTTATTCTTTTATTGACTTCTGGCTCTACTGTTTATTAATGATATAGAAGAGGAGAAAAGGTATTGATCTATCAGAGCTATTTTGAGTGAACATAAAACAAAGAGAATAAGAGTTGAAATATTTAAATAGGTCTAAAAAATGTTATTTACTGCAAACAAACAAACCTGATTTACAGTGTCTTAGTTGTTTTTGAATATACATATTTGCGAAGACAAGAAGACTTTCTATCCCTGCTTCATCACACCCAAAGAGTAAGTTATTTAAATAGCTTTTAGTCTTTCTTCCTTGACAGATACATTCAGGCACATTTTTGAAAATGAAGTCCAGCTCTTAAACAATTAAAGTCTATTTTACACCTGCTACCTCTTTAATTCTCTTCAGTTCAGTAGGAATTGCAAGCCCTCTCTAGTGTGATAGCTTCAAGCCACAGGAAGCCCCAGAAATAAAAAAATTCACACCCTAACTAAAGGATTCAGTTAGTCACAGATAATACTAGAAACCAGGAGCCTGGGGGCTTAGACTGTGTCTCCTGGTGAATAAGAGAAAAGGGAAATTAACAACAGCCTTGTTGTCTACATTTTAAAGGATGTTTGAAGAACCTGTAAGAGAGTCCAGGTGAGATCAAAAGATTCCACTAGAGGGCTGCATCATAATACCTGTTGGAGGAAAAAGTCAAAGCTCTTGCAGGAAAAAGAAGAGACAGAAGACGTTTGTTGGGTGACAGGCTTGGAGGGCTATTCATTTCCACAGAGCTTCAGAACAGTTCCAAAATAAGCTGCAGGAATGGGACTTGGGCAAGTGGGGACCTGCTTACTGACAGTGTCCCTCCACCTTTATGCACAGCTCTACTGCTTATGTGTTGCTCTCATTCCACACTTTCTTAGCTGCCTTTTCACAAATGATTGTGTTGCTTCTTTAAAGCATATTTTATATATTCTCGAGTTCTTTTTCTTTGTATGTTGAGAATATCAAATGGAAGACAAACTTCTTGTTACATATTCGTATGTGCACATGATATAACAATACAGTTTGGTTAATATCGTTTTTTAGTATCTGAAATTACATTTACTCTTCAGCATACAGAAACTATAAGATGAAGAAACAATCTTTCATTATATTTTATTTAAGGGAACTTAACCTTGTGCTTTTAAAAATCAAACACTTAAAATATTGTACCAATATGAAAAATTGTTACCACAAAATTATGTTTAGTGAGGGAGTAAGGTGTTCTGTGAGGAATTCTGGAGCAGTCTACTTATGAGTAAGAACATAGACATTTTAAATGTCAGAAAACAGCTGTCTTCTTGAATAACTTAGGCATCATTCTTCCTGGGACATCTAAAAATTTTCTCCTTGTTATTTTTAAATTATTTTTATTTAAATATCATTAGTAAAGTTTTCTGTTATGGTGATAACATTTTAAAACTTTCTTGAAGGAAGAGATTATTTAGTTGTATGTTAACTGATGATATAGGAATAGATTAACCTATATAAATAAATATAATTTCTGTTTTTTTATGCATGTATTTTGAGAGATTAAGCTACTAGTAAGTTTGAGCTATCTGCAGTTGCCATTTTTGTTCTACAAAAATGTCCAATATCAGTAATCTCAGATGGTTTGACTGGATTCCTCATCTCCCAACTTTATTGGAAGGAAGTTTTGATCCTATTTAGGCTTTAGTTTGTATTGCTGAATTTGAAAATCTCAGAGAGCTTTGAATAATGATCTTGACAGAACTGAATTTCAAAGACAAAGAAGTAACTTTAACCAGGCAAATGTCAGCTGTCAACACTTTGGCTTTGCCCTTGAACCTAGGACTGAGGGTTCTTTGCACTCTTGTGAAGCATCTGTGGTCACAACCCAAGACATTGAGGCCACTCGGGGCGGTGTGATTGTTAGCACTGACTCCATTCCTATTTAAGATCAGAACTTACCTCCACGGGAGAGAGGACTAATGTAGACGTGTTTTCTTTGTTTCCAGAACAGAGACACTGAAGCAATAGTTTTGGAATGAATGGACTTTATTTTTTATTTTATGACTTTATACTTGGGTCCTAAATCAAAACATTTTTAAAATTGCTTATTTCTTTTCCACCTCCTGTATTTTGAAGGCACCTCTTAAATTTAGCAGGGTTTACAGGATTTGCATTGGGGTTTTTTTCACTACTTTTTTTTTTTTTTTTTAGTCTTAGAACTTTAAAAAGCGGGTAACCTACTTTGTGCTGTATTGGCTCATTTTTCTCTGTGGCCCACATAAGTGGAATTATAGTATCACATGGTGGAAATGTGCCTCAAGAAATGAAAATAAAATCCATCCTCCACTTCAGACAGAGCTATATTCAAAAATAGCTTTTGGAAGGTGTGAGAAGTAACGTCCTCTCACTTGCTCTGTAGAGGGAGACCAAGACCTAGAACCTGGAAGTGACTAGCTTCTCAATCTCCCAACACAGTCACTCCTCCAGTTCTGTTTTATGAAGAAAGTGTTTCTTACAGTAATTTCATGTTCACTTATTTTGCCCAGACGCCTTATAGAGAGCTTGTGTCAGATACTATTTTCTGCCCACTCCTCTTTCTGTTGTGTGTTATCTCTTCAACCTGAAGCTCCTTTCCTCCCTTTCTCTTCTTTAGAAATCAAGACTCAACTCAAAGTGTCTCCTTTGCGGAGCATTCCCAAGTTACTTTGGCCATACAAATGACTCCTCTCCCCTCTTTCCCTGCAGTACCTGATGTGCTCGTGTGCTTTTCGTATGTGTTATAATTGTTCAAGGCCAGGTCTGATTTGTCTCTGCTGGGTAGCCATATGATGACTATTATAGAGAAGACAATTGTAATATGAATGCTGAACAAATAAATTGCCGTCTTTATATCAGGAAGATAATAAAAAGAAAGCCAGAAGTCCTAAGTTTTAGTTGTTTTTTCCTAAAGTTTTATTTTTATTTTTTTTAATTTGATGAAATTATACTTTGTGCATGCGTTCTTCAGTTTTCCTGGAGTCTCTAAGACTTAGAAAAGGCTTGTGTTTTTCCATTTAAAAAAATGTTGCAGAGTTCATTGATTGAAAACCCTAAACTCAGCTTTAGTGATTATTTATTCCTGTGTACCATGGGCAGAGTGGGAGTGCGAAAAGAATCACCTATATACCTGGGCTCTAGTACTGTGGCTAGTTCTAAAAGGGTTTTGTTTTTGTTTTGTCTATTTTAGTTTTCAACCAATTGCACAATGATGAACAGTTTTCATTCTTTTTTGTATTTATAGTAAAATGTTACTCCAACATGAAACTTATTTTCTGTCTTCTCCACTTCCTATATAACCAGATAAATGGATTGGGACAATTTAAGGTTAAATACATACTTATGAGAGATACAGTTTTATTTAAAAGTAGTTAGTGCAAATAATAGAGGATTATTTTCTTCGTGATTTCTACTGTTAATTATGTTATTTCAGATCGGGAATGCTGGAGTCTGGTATCGACCGAATTATTTCTCAGGTTGTGGATCCAAAGATCAACCACACATTCAGACCTCAGGTGGAAAAAGCTGTGCATGAGTTTTTGGCCACACTAAATCACAAAGAGGAAGCAAGTGGCAGCACATCTCCAGATGATGAGAAACCAGACTCCTCCGTTGTTACACAAGGTGTTTTGGTTTTACTCTTGATCAGTCCCATTGTTTTTCTTCTTGAACTGAGTATCAAATTGGGATATTTGGTCTTTAAAATGTTGCCCTACTTGGCTACTCCAGTGAAATTATACTTATTTTAAATATTAACCAAGCTTCTCAACTGAAGCAATATTTCTTTTTTTGAGATTAATATAAAATGATAAACATTTTAGCAATGTGTGGGCAAGTAACAATAGAGGGAATAACTAAAATAGAGAAGATACTCTTTTTTTGGGAACTAGGCTGTTCTGGGGTTTGCTGGTGCCCTTCCCAGTATACTGTGTTAAAGGAAGTAGAACATTCTGAATATGTGTACCTGTACTGGTTCCTGAAAGCCTAAAGGAGCACAAATGGTCTGCATAAATGTACTCTAAAAATATTTTTTTTCCTTTAAGGTGTCCCTGCTCCTGGACCCAGTGCTAATGTAGCCAAGGATGCCATGTCAATCTTGGAAACTATAACTTCTCTTAACCAGGAAGCTAATGCTGCCAGGGCTTCAACAGAAATGTCCAATGCCAAGACCAGTGAGAGACTGTCTAAAAAACTCTCATCTCAGCCAAGCAGTGACATTAGTATTGACAAAGAGAGAACTTCAGAGGACTTGACTGATAAAGAAAAAACTACATCTGACACTGGAGGGGAAGGACTGGAAACAGCCCCAAAGTCAGAAGAGCATAGTGATCTCCCTTGTCCAGTTGAAGAAATTAAAAACTACACAAAGGAGAACAGTAGCTTAATTCTACTCAGTAAGGATGTTCAGCAGGAAAATGGTGATCAAAAAAATAAGTCAACAGACAAAGGTGAAAAGAAACCAGACAGCAATGAGAAAGGAGAAAGAAAAAAAGAAAAGAAAGAAAAGACTGAAAAGAAACTTGAGTACTCAAAAAGAAGTGAAGATACACAAAAAGTAAAAGATGAAAAACAAGCAAAGGAAAAAGAAGTAGACAGTTCAAAACTTCCTTCAGAAAAGAACAAAGCCAACACTGTCGAAGGGGCGAGAGAAGGTACTTAAGAACTTGCGAAAACCTGCAGCAGTGTGTAGACATTGTATTGATTGAGGAAAGGGAGTATCAAATTTGCCTTTAAATTTTAATTAACTTTTTGAGACTTGTTTCAAAACTATGAAAATATTTATTCCCTTTGCTAAAAGAAAGCAATAAGCATTTATGTATTTTCATACTAATGTATCTATGTATAGAAAATTAGCAGAGAAACTATAAATTTTGTCTTGTGTTTTCATCATATACATTATTCCAAGCAACGTAATTCATAGTTGTACATCCTAATTGCTCTAAGGTATCCAGTACAATTACTAAAAATTTACTTTTGTGTTTATCATTTACACTAAATTAATAGTTCAGTCGTTTTTACAGTATACTAGTTTGCATTTATATTTTCTGAAAACAGATCTATTTGATAGTTTAATTTCTTTGATGTATATTTAAAGCATAAATTGTTAAGTGTAATTTAGGAATTGGGCGTTGAGTATGTTCTTGTAATGAGGTGACTTATTTTCTATTTTCTTCTCTTTTTGGAGATTGCTCTTTGATAGATTCTGATGTAGATGGACTTACAGACATCACAGTTAGCTCTGTCCATACCAGTGACCTTTCTTCTTTTGAAGAAGACACTGAGGAGGAAGTGGTAATGTCTGATAGCATGGAAGAAGGAGAGATTACATCTGATGGTAAAGCATTTTCCTTACAAATGCCTCTGTGAAGCTTTTGTTGAGCACTATTTGCATATTCTGCTTTATCCTGGGAGATAAGGTGGTATTGTGGCAATAACATGGGATTTTGTAGTTGGAAAATTTCTTTTTTCCAGCTTCAATGTTGTCTGAGCAAGCTTGGTAAGGTAACCAGCCTCAATAAGCCTTGGTTCTCCATCTCTGAACTCCATCCCCTGGGTCTGTCATAATATTCAAGTGAGATAATGTATATAAAGATGCTTCATATATGTGTATGTGTGATGTTTAGGAAAGCACAGTCTACAAGACCAACCTTATCTCTGATACCAGTGACAAATTCAGGGGTCCCCAAAACTATCCTTCAGTAATTCACTAGAAGATCTTACAGAACTCACTAAGGTGTGGTATACTCATGGTTAGCAGTTATTACAGCTAAGACATAGATTAAAATCAGCCAAGGGAAGAGGTATATGGGCAGAGTTAGGAAAGTTCCAAACAGAGAACTTCCAGTCATCCTCTCCTCTGCAGTTCAGGACAGCCTCACTTTCTTGGCATCCATGTTTAATAATACACACGGAGTATTGTCAGCCAGAGGAGTTCATCGGAGTCTTGGTTTCCGAAGTTCTTAATGGGGCTCTCGTATGTAGTCATAGTTGGCTGCCTCTCTTATTCAAGCTGAAATTCCATGACCCAAAGCCCCTCCCCTCAACCACATCTTAGATTGTTTGGTTTGACCTGAGGCTGCAATGGAAACAAAAATCCTCCAGTCAGTCACAGCATTCCCAAGGCTTAGAGATACTTCCCAGAGGCCAAAACCAGACCTCTCCCTGTGCAAGGCTGAATTCTTTATATGCAACTCGTTTTCCAGCAAACCCTTCCTAAGAGCTCAGTATGTTCCAGGTACTGTGCTTAGGGCCTCTGTGATAACTCCTGGAGTCCTTGCCACAGCCCTGAAAAGCAGTACAGAAGAGGAGCAGGGTCACTGGAGAGAGTGTCTTGCCCAGGGTCACATGGCTGGTGAGCTCCAGTGCAGCTTTCAGACCTGAGACTGTGCTTCTCACCAATACCTTATGCTCTTCTTTACCCATGATTCAGTCTGTCTTCTGACTTTGTTTAAAATATTCAAAAAATACTAAAGTGAATCATCTGTCAGTATAGCATCTGGTAAATTTGCTGCTGGCTTTGGTTCGAATACTTAGGAAGAAAATCAGGAGAAAAAAGTAGAACCTTTTAACCACACAGATGTTTTTCTCAGTCTTTCCCATTATCCATTCACTTCTTTATATCTAAAAATAGCAGCATTACTCCCTAGTTTCCATGCCTGTGTTCACGAGACCAGTTCTACAGCGCCCATTCTGGAAGAATGCCGCTCCTTCTGTGGACACTCTGCCTACTCTACCCTAACTAAAATTCCAGTATGTGATGCTGTTTGGAGTCTCTTCTCTTTTTTTTTTTGCGGTGCTGGGGATCGAACCGAGGGCCTTTTGCATGCAAGGCAAGCACTCTACCAACTGAGCTATCTCCCCAGCCCGAGTCTCTTATTTTAAATAAAGATTTTATGTGTTTGGGATCTAAAAGATAAAAAGATGACTATTTTGACTAAATGGTGAGAAATAAAAAAACCTCGTTTATTCTTTTCCTTTTTGCCAAATGGAAACAAATCACCTTCTTAGTGCAGAGGAAGTAGTGTGTACTTGGTGTACAAACCGTTATTGATTCTTGCCTGAAATCAAAGATGATTATTAAAATCTCAAGTTTTTTGGTTCATATTTTCATTGGTGCATTCTAATTGTACATATTAATGGGATTTGTGTTACATATTTGTACATGTTCAAGTTTTCTTTTAAAGTACAGCTTCAAGTGAATTTGTTCAATATAACGGTGGTAAAGCATTCATATCAAATTCATGGACAAATAAGAATTAACCATTTGTCAAAAGAACTTTGTTTTAAAAATTTGGGGAGTGGAGGAAGCATAACACTGAGATGGCTCTAATGCCTCAGGTTCCTGGGTTCCCCAGAAGCAAACTGAAAACAATGTAAATCATAAAATGAAACTTAAACTTAACCCATCAGAAACCACCAACTTACCTCTACTGAGGGACTGCCACCTGACCATGCCAAATAAGGCAAAGACCATCACCAATTCAGTAAGTTATTTGCTTTGCTTCTGCATTCAACCTGTAAAACCTTCTTAAGGCTTAAAGTGAAGTTCTCAAACCTCTTCTGGTTCTGAGTTTGCCAGATTGATGAAACGTTCCTTGCTGACATAAACTGCGCTGGAGGAGTAGCTCCCTGGTAGGTTCTTACCTAGCATACACCAAACTCTGGGTCGTATTCCCAGCACTGCAGAAAAACTGTTGATTCAGTCTGTCTGAAGTTCTTCTTTTAACAACATAAGCAAGTGGAACATTTCATTTTTTCTTTTTCTTTTTTTATATGTGAGAAGATGATCCTTAAGAAATAAGATAAATAATAACTTGTAAAATTTTCGATTTCTGAATTTTCACATACCAGATACACTTGAACTATATTGATACTGCTTTTACTGCTTGTACTAATTGATTTTCTTACTAATTCATAGTCACATTCTTTTTTTGTTGACTTTCTTCCAGATGAAGAAAAGAACAAACAGAACAAAACAAAAACTCAAACCAGTGATTCTAATGAAGGAAAACCAAAAAGTGTACGGCATGCTTATGTTCACAAACCATACCTTTACTCCAAGTACTATAGTGATTCTGATGATGAGCTTACTGTGGAACAGCGACGACAGTCTATTGTAAGTCCAGTTTGGGCTGTTCTGTTTTAGCTTCCTGCTTCAGGTTGACAAACTGGTGCACGTCCAGAGCAGAGACATCTGACTCTGCCTTCAGGAACCTTGTCATTTAACTAGGTAGCATAGACATATACGTATGAGAGAGGTGTTTGGGACATTGTTATTAATAGAAGTGAATACTGGTAGCAATCTAAATGTTTCATAGTATGGACATATGGATCAGTATGGATCAAGTCATAGAAAAATATGATATGCAGCTATTAGCATATTACTAAGAGAAAAATGTAGTTAACCTATTTCCTGGATTTCAAAATACTTTTAAATTTGAGATGTGCTACTGAATTAATAATAGCTTTTTAAAGAAAATTCTTGTCTCATTGTATGTGTCCATCAGGTTAAGTTTATTTACAGTGTAAGAAACATTAAAATACAAAAAGTTAGTACATTAAAGTGCGAATAGTGCATAGCCTTCCTTCCAGTCCTGTCTCTTATAAAGATTACACGTTCAGGAGTTGTCCCTGCTTAGGATTGGTGGTGCTTTGACTTTGAACAGTGAGTCAGAAAGGGGTGGTGGGAGTATCACAGTGATTGTGAATTCTTCCTTATTTAAAATATGAAAGAAGAAGGTCCCAAATCCAAAACCTGTGTGCCAAGGGTATAACCACCAAGTCAGATCTGTTTAAAACCAGCCCATTAACTCAGACTTGCATTCCAACTTTTTCCTACCTGTATTTACTTGAAAATCTTTGATATTTTTACTGCTTGCTTTTTAATTGAAACTGACAGTTAAAACTAAACAATCTTTTAAATAGTACCTTTCCCATTTTGTAACCCAGTGGCATTCTGAATAAAGGAAAATCTTCACGTCTGTCTCTTATTCTTCTGATAACTTCCAAATTGAAATGTACACAACTATACATATATACACCTACACACTCACAAATGTGTGTGCATGTATATTTTCTGTGTACATACATACTGTATATACACATGGGTGTGTGTGTATAATATATATGTATGTAGTATATATATGTGTTTTTGCAAAGCCCATTAAATTATAAGAATATCTGAGGGCAAACTAAGACTTTTTCCTATTTAATTCAAAATATTTTTACTTTTGCCTGATAATCTGTCTGGGTATTTTGTGGGTTTAGGCTAAAGAAAAAGAAGAGAGACTTTTAAGAAGGCAGATTAATAGAGAGAAACTTGAAGAAAAGCGAAAACAGAAAGCAGAAAAGACAAAGTCTTCCAAAGCCAAAAGCCAAGGTACAGTAGATTTGACTTTTTTTATCTTAAGCTGTCTTATGTACTCTCTTATTTTCTAGTTGCTCTATTAATTAATTGTCTATTAATTGTGACATCATAATGTAAAATATATTCTTAAGTGTGGAAGATTTCCTTCCTTTTGATCTGATGTGTTTAGTTTTCTTTTTATTATATTTTATATGTAAATTAAGCATTCCATAGGGTACTAGTGGATGCTCTCCATGTGTTAGCAATTTGTTTTTCAGTAATGGTAGATTGAATCATCACTGGAAATCGATCATTGACATGTAAGTAATCAAGTCTTTCTACTGATAGTAATGCATTTAACCTATGCTCTATGTTAACTTTTTTTTTTTTTTTTCTTTTTTCTTTTTGGTGCTGGGATTAAACCCACCTTATGAATGATGAGCAAATGTTCTTCCAATGAGCTATACCCAACAGCTTCTTAAGTTAACATTTATCTGGAATATTGATTAAAACAAAATTGAATTCTGTTATGTTATTTCAGCACCATTTAAGAATATTAAAGTCATTTTACATTTTTAGAGTAATTATAAACCTTAATGAAAAAGAAATATAACACTGTTTATAAAATTTTCCTTTGAAATATTTTATTGATTGCTTCTTCTCTAGGAAAAAGTCCTGTGGACTTAGAAGAATCATCAACAAAGAGTTTGGAACCAAAAGCCCCCAGAATTAAAGAAGTCCTTAAAGAACGGAAAGTTTTAGAGAAAAAAGTAGCCTTAAGCAAAAAGAGAAGAAAGGATTCAAGGTGCATGTTTTTTCTGGCTGTGTTCCAATTGAACACTTGGTTGGCCTGCTTTTAGAAGAGAGGTGTTGAAAATGTAGTGAAGAGTAGCGCCTTAGACGTGTATGTTGCTGCATGTTTTGCAGGACCTTAGGGCTTCGTGTTTGTCATTGGGGTGATTCACTGAGTGTTTATCTATAACATTTCAAAGTAATATATCTTTTATATGTGTGGTTCTGGGAATTGAACCCAAGGCCTCATCCATACTCGGCAAGGGCTCTTCCACTGACATAATTGTAATGTATTTTAATCTTAATTACTTTTTCTATAATCTCATAGAAGCTTTAGAGCTTCTCTTGAAAATAGTGTACATGTGTAAAGGTATTATTATCCCTAGAATTTGAGAGTTTATGAACACTATAGATCACTATAGATATACTCTAGACGTATCTCTTTTCTGGGCATTTGGTAGCCATTTACTTAAAATGATTGCGTGCATTCTCCAGTCTTTTATCTAGTCGTTTTACCAGTGTCCCATGCTTCTCCCCCTAACTCAGAGCCTGAACTAGATTCTTTTTTTTTTTTTTTTTTTTTTTTTTTTAATTTTTCTTTTTTTTGGGTGGTGCTAGGAATGAAACCCAAGGCCTCATGCTTGTTAGACAAATGCTCTATACTGAGCTACA
Organism: Sciurus vulgaris; assembly: GCF_902686455.1. Taxonomy (NCBI): domain Eukaryota; kingdom Metazoa; phylum Chordata; class Mammalia; order Rodentia; family Sciuridae; genus Sciurus; species Sciurus vulgaris. Next base: position 137,037,931 of record NC_136469.1, read on the forward strand.
TCTCCAGTCTTTTTCATTTTAATTTTGAGGCAGGGTCTCATTGAGTTGCCCAGCCTGGGCTTGAACTTTAGCTCTCCTGCCTTAGCTTCCCACATAGTTAGGATTACAGGTGGTACCGCTCTGCCCAGCTAGTTCATTTCTAACATTGCACTATCACTGCTAATTCTGTAAGAATTGGAAAGCCAGAGAGACTTCTGAGAGCAATAATAAGGTCATGTGAGTCCTGAGCTACAATTTTGTTGTTCCATCAAGTCACAGTTAGGTAACTTAATCATAAACTTCAAGATAACTGAATCAGTAATTTGCAGAACTCAGAAGTAAGCTGTCAGATTTATTACTGTACCTCATTTCTGTTGATCTGAATAAAAAAGAATGCCCTATTTACTCAAAAGTTGTAAGACTTTCAAAATGTAAATTTGGCCTGTACATTATTTCTCTTTATTCAACAGATCAAGAGTTTTTGTTTCAGCTAGTCTTCCCTTTAGCACCAAGAGTAATACATGTCACATTTCAGATTGTTTTCTGTTGTCTAAGAATAGGATTTAAATTGAAGTATTGCAAATCTCCTTTTCTAGATCAAGTGTTTATAGTAAAGGAAAGTTTTTTTTTTTCTTACCTTCCTGAGAAATTTTGACTTTAGATTCAAAGTTCATGTTTGACTTTTCCTCCTCTTTAGGAATGTTGAAGAGAATTCCAAAAAGAAACAACAGTCTGAAGAAGATTCCAAAGAAACCTTCAAAACAAATGAGGTGTGTGTTAATAAATCCCCATTTCAAGTGCTCTTTTTGTAGTAATCTTTTCCATGTTAAATTAAAAAAAAAAATGCCTCAGATTCAGCATTCTTAAACCCTCATCCTATTATGGTCTGAATTCTTCCTCATTTTGGTGAGCTGATTTATATGATCTTTTATCTAAGTAATAAGCTTTTGTCTTCCTTCCCCTCACCCTGTTTCTTATATCAGCAATAGCAAAACTGCCAGTAATAATAATGAGAAAGAAAAATGAGGGAAGAAAACTAAAAGGACAATAATCCATTTTCCTCTCTTTGATTCCTTAATCACAAATGCACATAATATTTTAGGGTGGAAGTAATCTTTTTCATTTGATGTTATCTTGCAAACTTTGTAATTATTTAATGATTGCATTGTGGTGTAGTAAGTGCATTTGTAGTAATTTATTTAAGCATTTTTTATATTTGAGCACTTAGGTTATATCTGAGATTTGATCATTTTAAGTAGTAAAATTATATGCAGTGAATACATTTCTTCTCCTTTTGGCTTATTTTCTCAGGACAAACTGGCTTTCATTGGGTTTAAATCCTCTTTACTCAGCCATTTTTACAGTTCTTTAGCTGAAATATCTTAACATTTCCAAGGGAGAAAACTAATAATTCAGTGATTATTTGTTCATAGCCAATAAGTATTTTACATTTCTTTATCCAGAAATTAGAGTCATATAGAAGTACATCCTAATATTTTACTGGCATATCTTTAAGTGTTTAATTTTTATTTTGGGTAATTTTTTTGGAAAATTATAAAATTTTATTCACATTAATTAATTAGAGTTGTTTATTGTATACATTGATGCAAACTCCTTTCTTTGAAAATTTTAATTTTAAAATAGTTATTAGGATCTTGCTGAGTCTGAGTCCATATATTAGTTGAAGTACATAAATCTTTATGTTGAAACATGCAAGTTGTATTATTAAACTGACCCAGAGACACAAAGGACTTTCCTAAAACAGGACTTTGGCCCATTATTTGAACAAGAATAATTATAGCTAATAAACAGTTCTTTTGAAGTGGGTTTGGTTAACATCTGCTGATTAATATTAAGAATCTACTCAGTACCAAGACATGGAGAGGAGAGGAAGGTTTAGATGCTATTATCTCTTAGTATCTGCCTCTGAATACATAAACTTACTTATTTTTTATATTAATTCTGTGAGTTACTGTGTACCTTTGAAACTTCATAAGTAGAATATTGTACAAGTAATCTAGTTGAAGAGTTTTTCTCTATAAACGATTTGGGGTTCTAAAGTGAAATAAAAGAAATCTTTATTTCAGTATAAAAGCATTTACATTATTTTCATTAGCATGCATAGTATTTTTAGAATGAAGATTGGAATGTCATTCATCCAGTCACGTTTATTAATGACTACTGGGCATTCGTGAGTTCCAACTGTTTAGAGTCGAAGAAGGCTTCCTAAGTGTGTGAACAGATTTCGGGAGAAGTAACTAGTCTCTGCAGATCTGCCTGCAGTGCAGTAGAAGAGTGCAGGACTCAGAGCAAGATTATCTAACTCACTGGTAGCACAAGTACTTATTGCCTGAATGTCCTGTTATTGAGTCATGTAGTCTTCAGCTTCCTACTGCATAAAAGAGGTTAATAATACCTACCACAGGCTGTTTCAAGGATTGGATGAGGTGTCACATATGTGGCAGGACTCAGCATAGTAATATAGTGTGCTCAGATATTAAATTTGAATCTAAAGATTGGTTGTGGTAACTCTCCCATTTTAACCTTTATTTCCTACAGCACTGTGAAAAGGAAAAGACATCTTCTTCAAAGGAGCCGAAGCATGCTTATGCAAAAAGTGAACCAAGTAAACCTGCCCGGAGACTTTCAGAGTCTTTGCATTCAGCTGATGAAAACAAGAATGAATCCAAAATTGAAAGAGAACATAAAAGGCGGACATCTACCCCTGTGGTTATGGAAGGAGCACCAGAAGAAACTGACACAAGAGATGGAAAAAGACAAACAGACCGCTCAGAAATTGCCGTGGAAGAACCCCAGAAACAGAAGAGCACACTTAAAAATGAAAAGCATTTGAAGAAAGATGATTCTGAAACACCACATTTGAAAAGCTTACCTAAGAAAGATGTGAAATCCTCCAAGGAGAAGCCAGAAAAAGAGAAAACTCTGTCAGAAGAGAAATCATCTATGAAACATAAATATAAAGGTGACAGTATGCATAAAACAGGTGATGAGACTGAACTTCACTCTTCTGAGAAAAGTTTAAAAGTAGAGGAAAATAGTCAAAAGCAAAGTCAACAAGTGAAGCTTTCTTCAGATGAGAAAGCTGAAAGAAAAAGTAAACATAGAAATGAAAGGAAATTATCAGTTTTAGGCAAAGATGGAAAGCCAGTTTCTGAATATATTATAAAAACAGATGAAAACGTACGAAAAGACAACAACAAAAAAGAGAGACATTTGTCTACTGAGAAAACTAAGGTAGAACACAAGTCAAGAAGATCAAGTGATTCCAAAATTCAGAAAGATTCTCTAGGTTCCAAGCAACATGGTATCACATTACAGCGAAGAAGTGAAAGTTATTCAGAAGATAAGTGTGATACAGACACGACTAATTTAGATAGCAATTTAAAACCAGAAGAGGTTGTTCACAAGGAGAGGCGAAGAACAAAGAGCTTGTTGGAAGAGAAGCTTGTGTTGAAGTCTAAATCAAAAGGTCAGGGCAAACAATTAAAAATTGCTGAAACAGAATTACAAGACAACGTCACAAAACAGATGACAATTCCAAAACCAGATAAGGAGAAGAACACAGAAGAAAATGACTCAGAAAAACAGCGCAAACCTAAAGTTGAAGACAAATCTATAGAAGAAACGGGTGTTGAGCCTGTATCAGAAAGTGCTGCTGCTTCAGCACATAGTACACAAAGGGACTCTAGTCACCGAACTAAGTTACCACTAGCAAAAGAGAAGTCTAAGGGGGAAAGGGACTCGGGCTCCTCCAGACTCGACAGGAAGCTATCAGATGGGCACAAAAACAAAAGCTTAAAGCATGGCAGCAAAGATATGAAAAAAAGAGAAGAAAACAAGTCAGATGACAAGGATGGTAAAGAAGTTGACAGTAATCATGAAAAGGCCAGAGGAAATGGTTCAGTCCTAGAAAAGAAATTGAGTAGAAAGTTGTGTGAAAATCGAAGAGGAAGCTTATCACAAGAAATGACTAAAGGAGAAGAAAAATTAGCAGCAAACACACTGGGCACTCCCAGTACTTCTTCCCTTCAGAGACCAAAAAAATGTGGTGACGCCACATCAACGCCTGAGCAGGAGCCAATGGAAATTGATTCTGAGGCAGTTGTCGAAAATGTACCGGAAGTGTCTAAACCCCAGGACAGCAGCAATAGTAGTTCTCAGCAAGACCTCGACTCTGAAAATGTTGCAAAACAAAAAACTGCTACCACAGTTCTAAAGGATGAGTTAAGAACTTCCACAGTAGATTCAAAAACAGCAGGTACAGCCTGCAAACCAGGGCGTGGAACAGGCGTTACTGGCAATTCTGAAAAGCATGCTGACCATAAAAGCACCTTGACCAAGAAAATGCATATCCAAAGTGCTGTATCTAAACCAATTCCTGGGGAGAAAGAGCCCATTCGAGGAACTCATGAAGTGAACGTGGACTCCAAGACAAGCCAGAAAATGTTCCCTGGTGTCCCATCAGAAAATGATAGGCCACAAAAGAATTTGAAAAGCACAGCCAGACCCACTGAAGAATGTGTTACTCAAGGAGATGCTGCTTTTGAACATTCCACAGATGTAGACCCCTCATTATCTTTAGGTTCAATGACTGTTATGCCTCAGAAAGAATTTCATGATTCAGCTGTAATTCCTCTGGTTGACAGAACTATTTTAGAAGGTAGCACAGCCAGCACCTCCCTTGTGAATCGCTCTCATATCCCTAACCAAAGTTTGACTACTAGGAAATCAGAAGCCCCTAGGACAAGTGACAGCAAAGAAGGTGGCAAAGCTTCCACAGTAGACACACCAGCAAAAGTAAGTGTGGCCAGCAAAAGACACATTCCAGAAGGTTACCAGGACACTTCCTTAGACAGCAAACAGGGAAAAGTGAACACATCTCTTGCTAGCAAGTCATTGGACATGATTGTGGAAAATGAGAATTTTAGTAAAGAAGGTGGATTGATAGACACAACCAAGCAAGAAAGTGACTTAAGTGCAGAGCCCAGTTTAAAGCAGACAGATAGAGCTCCAGTAGAAAATGGCAGGAAGGATGGCATTGCTGTCAGTCTTGTGGCAGACATGAGTACGGGAAACGATGCTGAAACCGTGGCACCTAAGCTTAATAGAGCCCCAGATGAAATTAAAAATCTATCAGTTGATGCCGAAAGGAGTGAAATCAGTGAGGTAGACACCAGTGCTGGGGGCAGTGCCGCATCCTCGGTCTTACAGCAGAGGAACGGAAAACCTGAGAATGTGGCGACTGGCGCTCGAGCAGAAAGGGCTTCTGCTGCCACTAGTACTGAAGAGAAGGACAAAGGCATTGACTTAAATCCAGTAAAGACTGGGGATGCCACTACCACTTCTTCAGAAACAGGAGAGCGTGGGGTAGCTCTTCCCTGCACCAGCATTGAGGCAGACGAAGGCTTCATGGTAGGTGCATGCCCCAGAAACAACCCCCTCCTGGGCCAGGCGGAAGCCAGCGAATGCACTGTTTTTGCTGCAGCTGAAGAGGGTGGGGGCGTTGTCACAGAAGGATTTGCTGCAAGTGAAACTTTCCTCACAAGTACTAAAGAAGGAGAAAGTGGAGAGTGTTCTGTGGCTGAGTCGGAAGACAGAGCAGCAGGTCCCGTGACTGCTCATACAGTTAAAAGTGAAGCCAGTATGAACAGTGTTGCCGTAGAAGAAAAAGATGATGCCGTAACCAGTGCAGGTTCTGAAGGAAAATGTGATGGTTCTTCAAGCACAGACCCTGAAATAGTTGAAGGAACTGGGACTTTTATTAGCGAAATTGAAAGTGATGGTGCAGTTACAAGTGCCGGGACAGAAATAGGAATGGGATCTCTGAGCAGTGAAGAGATTGATAGGTCCCAGGGAAATAGGACAAGAATGGGTCCCAAGAAAGAAACAGAGGGCACCGTGACTTGTACAGGAGCAGAAGGCAGAAATGATAACTTTGTTATCTGCTCAGTAACTGAGGCAGGGCCCCAGGAGGAGCGCATGGTTACAGGGGCGGATGTGGTTCTAGTAGATAATGACACACCCCCAGGAATAAGTGCCAACCAAGAAGGAGACGGTTCGGTCAATGACGGTGCTGAAGGTGAGAGTGCAGTTACCAGCACAGGCATAACGGAAGAAGATGGAGAGGGACCAGCAAGCTGCATGGGCTCAGAAGACAGCGGGGAAGGCTGTGCTATAAGTTCTGAAACAGAAGAAAATGGAGAGGGTGCAATGGACAGCACAGTAGCCAAAGAAGTCACTAATGCACCATTAGTTGCTACTGGTCCCTGCGATGACGAAGGCATTGTGACCAGCACAGGTGCCAAAGAGGAGGATGATGAGGGGGAGGGCATTGTGACTAGTACCGGGAGAGGAAATGAAATTGGACATGCTTCAACATGCACAGGAATAGGAGAAGAAAGTGAAGGGGTGTTGATTTGTGAAAGTGCAGAAGGGGACAGTCAGATTGGTCCTACGGTGGAGCATGTGGACGCTGAGGCTGGGGCAGGCATCATGAATGCAAATGAAAGTAACATTGATAGCATGAGTGGTGCAGAAAAGGAAATCAAAGACACGGAGATCTGCTCCAGTGCCAAAGGGATTGTAGAAAGCAGTGTGACCAGTGCAGTTGGCGGAAAGAGTCAAGTGGCACCAGTTCCACAGGGTTGTGAGGATCTCATGACTAGTGCAGCTTCTGATCAAAGCGATAGTCATCTCACCAGGAAAGAAAAGGTTGACGATGCCACTATTTCTACTGGCCTTGTGGGGGGCAGTCATGATATTCTTATATTTGGGGCAGTCCCAGAATGTGAAGTTGACCACACATCTCCAAGTGAGAAAGAAGACGAGAGCATCATCACCTCTGTAGAAAATGAAGAGTGTAATGGCCTCGTGGCTGCTACAGCTGGTGGCAGTCTTTCCAACCAAGATGGTTTAGCTGGGGGTAAAAGTCAAGGGAAAGGCTTGATGATTTCCACCAGTACAAGTGATTACACCTCTCAGGTGAGCACAGTTGTAGACATGGGGGAAGGGCATTCACGTAGTCTGAGAACTGAGGAAAATTTGGAAGGCACTAGAATAAACTTGGAAGAATTTGAGGCCCCCATGCCCAGTGCAGTTTCAGGTGATGAAAACCAACTTACAGCTAGGAGTTGTGAAGAGAAAGATGAGTGTGCTATGATTTCTACAAGTATAGGGGAAGAATTTGAAATGCCTATTTCTAGTGCAACAACCATCAAATGTGCGGAAAGTCAGCAGCCAGTTGCAGTAGTTGAAGAGAGAGCTAAAGGCCCAGTGTTGGTAAGCACTGAGGACTTCGAGGGCCCTATGCCCAGTGCTCCCACAGAAGTTGAATGTCCTCATGCCTCGACCAGCAAGGAAGACAAAGATGAGTGTGCTCTCATTTCCACCAGCATAGCAGAAGAATGTGAGGCCTCTGTTTCTGGTGTAAGTGAAAATGCACAATCCATTGCAGATGGGAGTGCTCTTATCTCAACAAGCTCTGTGGAAGATTGTGAAGGCCCCGTGTCAAGTGCCATCCCTCAGGAAAAAGTCCGTCCCCCAGTCACACCAATGGAAGAGCCAAGTGACACCACCATGATTTCCACAAGCACTTCTGAAGGGTGCGAAGCAGTCATGATTGGTGCTGTCCCTGCAGATGAGGACCAGGCCACCGCTGCAAGGGTAGAAGACTCAGGCGATGTTGCCATCATCTCCACCAGCACGGCAGAGTGTGTGCGGATGGTCACCAGCCTAGACAGACCCAAGGAGACTCAGCTGGCTGCAGGCAAACCAGAAGGGAACGACGACTTGCCAAAGGTGAGCAGGTGCGAGATCCCCATGCCAAGCCTCATTGCTGAGAGTAACTGTCAGTGTCCTGGGCCGTTCACAGGAGGCAAAGAAGCAGGCCCCCTGTTGGCAGTGAGCACCCAGGAAGGGCACAATCGACTGTCACTTTGTGAGCCCTCCAGAGAGCAAAGCCAGCCAAGGGCTGTAGCTATAGAAGAGGAAGACAGACATGACAAGGACTGCCCTGTTCAGGGCTCATTTACAGCAAGAGGACAAAATGAAAACACTTTGCACCTCATAAATATAGAAGAGAAGAATGTAATGTTGAGCTCCATTCAGAGAAAAGACAAAAGCCCAGAGAAAGAGACAGCAGGAGGCAGTAGCACTACAAGCTGCTCTCCAGCAGGAAGGGGCTCAGAAAAAAGCGCCACCTCCTCCATCCATCTGAGAGGACCGCAGCAGAGGGCTGGAGACATCTCTGTCAGTATTTGTTCTTTGTCAGCAGTAAATACCGGTGCTAAAGAGGCTGATGACATGCTACCTGTCAAAGACACTGCCCCAGAGTATTCTAGTCCTCCTGACCAGCAGGGGCAGGAGGACAACCTGAAAACTACCATCACCAAATGTATTACTGGCCAAGAGTCAAAAATTGCTTCCTCCCACCCAGTGAGCCTTCCAGCTGCCAGCCATGTAGCTCAGTCCTTGGCTTTAAAATGTGGGAAGGACTTGACCACAAAGAGTGATCGTAGCAGCAAACAGGCTGTGGAAGCTTCTACTGAGAAAACCGGTCATGGGAATGGCACACAGAGGTCATTGCATGGAGAAGGAAACGTAGAGGATACTGTTTGTGTCGAACCCAACGTGTGTGACATAGGTGAGAATCGGTTTGTAACTGCATATTTTAGCGTTTTACAAGGATGATTATTTAACAGTTCACTTAAAACATTTTCCAAAAGATGGTTTTAATTCCATTCCAAAAGAATGATATATCAGAATATTTTTTCATCATATCAGAATGTTGCAAAATAGTTCTCAAACTTCAAGGTTGAGCTTCTCTAAAAATATACTTGGGTTTAAAAGTTTAAAACCTTAGACCCACATCTCATTTTCAGGAGAAAAGATGCAGGAGGCTGAGATACAGAAAGTCAGTTAACTGTTTATCTCTGTGACTGTTTCAAGTTTCTAATCCTCTATCTCATCTTCAGATTTCTTTTTTGTTGTTTTTACTTGGCAGTACTGGGGATGAACCCACAACCTCACTCATGCTAGGCAAGCATTCTGCCACTGAGCAATATACCCCCAGCTGCCTATCTTCAAATTTCTTGTCAGTCAAAATGAAGAATACTACCAGAACCCTATGAGATCAATATGTTTTTACCACCCTAATTTTACAAATGAAGAAATAAGGTTAGAGAACTTAAGTAATTTGTATGACACTTGGGGATATCTTAGGGAAAAAAAATGTATAATTTCTGAGACTGTTTTCTATTGTATAAAATGGAAATTGAAATAGTTACAATCCATAACAGTAATTATAGATTTTGTATATGGTTCAGTTATTGCCTACTCCTAATTGAGGGAGCACTTGCTTTTGGAAAGCCTGGGAATGGATCCCAGGGCTTTGCATATATACCAGACAAGCCTTCTTCCACTGAGCTACACTCCAAGCCCCTACAATTTTTTAACTGAGTTTGCTTTTCAAGTAAAAAAAGTATTTGTTTTAGAATATGTTTGAAAGAGAAAGGAAACATAGTCCCTCCTGACAGATTTCGGAGAATGCTCGTCTTTTAGAAATAGGTGATAACTTTAGAGGTAATTTCTCTGACGTTCATTATACCATCCAGTTTCAGATACTTTGTACAAAATACTACTTTCTGTGCTCTGGGGATGCAAAGATAGAGAATCTGGGAAGACAGCTACAAATTCAGCCATGTATCATACCCAAGTTAGCAGTGATACTGAGATATGACACATACATAGGATAAAGTGAAGCCCTGTGTTGTGAAAACTCAAAGCACATGGGCTAAACTTGAAGGACTCAGGGGACAGATTTCTTTTCCACTCAGGGTGTGTAATTTGTGGCATCCTGGACTTTTAAACTGGAGCTGACCTTAGCTATCATCTAACATAGCCTTAGGAAACAGGCCAGTAGGGTTAGTCCTGTTCATTATAAGGACTTAGGTAAAATTAAGAAATGTCCTAAGGGTTAAAAGAAGTAACTTTAAAATTTTCCATTGAATTTAGCCTGAAGTAAATTGAATACTCTGGAAGTTTTCCACTTGGTCACTGGTAGTCTGTTACTCTACCCTCCCCTGTCCCCACCCCCAAGGAAGAAAAGTAGAAGAGCTTTTGCAAGAAACAGTCCACAAACTCTTGGAGAAAAAAAGGTTTTTTTGTTTTTTTTTAATTCATTTTTATTGTAAACAAATGGGATATATCGTGTTTCTCTGTTTGTACATGAAGTAGAGGCATACCATTTGTGTAATCATACATTTACCTAGAGTAATAGTTTTTGATTCATTGTTATTTTTTTTCTTCCCCCCACTCCTCCCACCCCTCTTATCCTTCTATACAGTCCCTCCTTCCTCCATTCTTGCCCCCCTCCCACCTCCCATTATGTGTCATCATCCACTTATCAGCGAGATCATTCGTCTTTTGGTTTTTTGAGATTGGCTTTTCTCACTTAGCATGATATTCTCCAATTTCATCCATTTGCCTGCAAATGCCATAATTTTATTATTTTTTATGGCTGAGTAATATTCCATTGTGTATATGTGTGTGTGTGTGTGTGTGTGTGTGTGTGTGTGTGTGTGTGTGTATACCACAGTTTCTTTATCCATTCATCAATTGAAGGGCATCTAGGTTGATTCCACAATCTGGCTGTTGTGAATTGAGCAGCTATGAACATTGATGTGGCTGTATCTCTGTAGTATGCTGATTTTAAGTCCTTTGGGTATAGGCCAGGAGTGGGATAGCTGGGTCAAATGGTGGTTCCATTCGAAGTTTTCTAAGGAATCTCCACACTGCTTTCCAGAGTGGCTGCACTAATTTGCAGCCCCACCAGCAAGGTATGAGTGTACCTTTTTCTCCACATCCTCGCCAATACCTATCATTGCTAGTGTTCTTGATAATCGCCATTCTGATTGGGGTGAGATAGAATCTTAGGGTAGTTTTGATTTGCAAGAAAAGGTTTCTCTGGCAGCTTATGTGTGAGGCAAGAGAGGGAAATTGAAGAAGCCACAGCCACAGAAGGACAGGGACAGAAAAGAAAGAGGCAAGACCCAGAGTAAAATTGAGTTTCCACCTGAGAAATTTTTCCTTGTCTTTCTTATAAGTTTTTAAAAAATGTTTTTATTAGTACATTATATTTATATGTAATAGCAGGGTTCATTTGGACTTAATCATGCATGCATGGAATAAAGTTTTCTTCAGTTCATTCACTAGTACTTTCTCTCTCTCTCTCCCCTCCCTGCTCTCCCTGTTCCCCTTCCTCTAATCCATTGGTCTTTCTTTCTTTGTTTTTTTGTTTTGTTTTGTTTTGGGGTTTTGTTTGTTTGTTTGTTCGTTTTTCATTCTTTCTGAGTAGCCAACTTACTGTACAGCAGGAAAGTTTTACTGCCTCAAAATGAATAAACTACCCTGCCTTTGATCCAGATTCTTTTCACACAACATATTCTTTTCTGTTGTTTTGTAATTACTATAAAATAAGCCAGCAAAGAAATCTCTGCCAGATAATATTGTCTTTTTTTTTTTTTTAGAATGTATTTTGCAATCAGATTCTTAAGTTATTTTAATTGTTTGGATTTCATTAGGTAATGAAGAGTCTCCACCAAAAGTTTTGGAAGGAGCAGAACTGTCAACCCACTTCAAAACAGAGGTATGGCTGATAATTACCTTGAGCTGTTAGTGGTTGTATGCCATTTTGCCATATATTCATTCGTGTGTGTGTGTGTGTGTGTGTGTGTGTGTGTGTGTGTGTGTACATAAGTATATATACATGCACATATCCAATATGTACATACCTAAGCATCACATAGCTCCTCTTTTTACTGAATTTCTGACACTGAGTATCGGCATTACCATATCCTATGGGGAAGGGTTGGTAAGAATCTCAGTAATATTGGTAAATATTACCATCATCAAGTCCATTTTCTCAAGCTTGAAACCCAGGAAGGAGTCAGCCTCATCTTCTGTCAACCACATATACTCCATTGTCAGTTCTTACATCTATTTTCATTTCTGTAGCTACTGCCCTCATCTAAGCCACTGTCTCAGTAGCTTCTCATTACACTTCTACTCTAGCCCCCACCTTCAGTCTGTAATTCATACAGACCCAGATTGAAAAATTAAAGGATTGGCTTTAGTTTTTATTTGTTTATGTATTCAAGTACTGGAAATTAAACCCAGGGTGCTCTACAACTGAGCTACACCCCCTACCCTGTTTATTTTTTGTTTTGAGACAGGGTCTCACCACATTGCCAGGGCTAGTCTCAACCTTGAGATCTTCCTTCCTCAGCCTCCTTGGTGGATGGAATTAAAGGTGTACATACTGTTCCCTGCAATGTGCTTTGTTTTATAAAACAGATCCTATCATTCTGCTTAAATTTTTCAGTGACTTCACATCACACTTAGAACAAAATCCTTTTTTTTTCCCCCTTAATTGTGGCCTGTGTACCTTATACAATTTAGTCTCTGTGCCTCATTCCATGCCCCATTCCAGCTGCCTGATTCCATGGCACCTTCCAAGATGGCAGTAAATGTGGAGGTTACCAGGAGGGAAGAGGGCTCACAACCTACCCAAAAGGAACCGTGGGCCAGGAGACATTTGAGTGGAACTTTGAGAGTAGACTAGATGCTCACCAGAAGAGAAAGCAAAGGAAGAGCCTTCCAGGCAAAGGAAGTATGTGTTCTAGATTCAGAGGGCAGAGCCTGTGGCGTCCCAGGCTCCTAGCAGCTTGGGGTTATGTAGGCCTGATCAGGAAGGCTGCGTATTGTGCTAAGTTGGACTTTTACTTTTAAAGCAGTAAGAGAACCATTGATGGGTGAAGTATGAGATTAGATTAATTTTTCTTTTTCATTTTTCGATTTTGTATGAATTTGAAAGTATGCTTTTATATTGTTTAAAGATTCTAGGTTTTTTTTTTTTTTTTTTTTTTTTTTTTTTTTTTTTTTGGTCTAATTCACTTGAGGCTAGTCTAACCTCCTTGTTTTAGAAACTTCAGTTAACTTATTTTTATGGCACTTTGGATTTTTTAGATACTTGTGTCTTCAGGGGAAGAGAAACATCAGAACGTTCTAGCATCACCAGGGACTGTGTGTGGAGGTAAGCTCCTTTTAGCAGTGGTTCATGCTGACTTCTCCTTGCATATGTTTTTATTTTCATTACATCTTAAAATCAGTAGCTGATCCAGGCTGTGTGAATTTGCCTCTAGAGGGACTCCGCTCCCCTCTGCCCTGCCCTGGTGCTGGGCTTGAACCTCTGAGGCACATGCCCAGGCTCTTTATTTTTCATTTGAGACAGGGTCTCACTAAGATGCCAATGCTGGCATCAGACTTGGTGTTTCTACTTCCTCTGCCTCCTGAGCTGGATTTATAGGCATGTGCCACCACACCAGGCTTATTCTTTCATTTTTAACATTTTTTTCTTTAAATATCAATCCATTTTATTTAAGGTAATTGCTTAAATGTGATGTCTCCAAATAATAGTAATCTTAAGACAAATCAATCAGTCCTGGAAGACCACACCAAGACTTGTTTCATGATGAAGATGTCTAATCCAGAATTTGGACAGATACCTTAATTAGTTCAGATAATTAACATCTTGTGTTAATCATTGAGAAGGTAACATTTTTGGATTCTGAAGTCCTTTGTTCCCACAGTTATATTTCTGACTGCTTTTCTGTGTTTAGTTACAATTCAATAAGAGATCTATTTATGTAAAAGGAAATTGTTTAAAAGAAAAATGTGTGTTCTGTCACTGTTGAGTAGAAGCAGCAGACCTTGTACTTCAAATATCCAAATATAAACAGACCATTGCTGTTTGAAGGGATAGGATCTAACTTGTCATTTGATGGCATTATTTTTAAATGAACCAGTGTTATATTGTAGCTTAACAGTTGCATTAAGTCTCCACCTTTTTCCTAAGCTTCAGATCACCAAGATAGTTAAATCACTGTAGTGACTAAATGGACCATTGCCATCATTACAAAAATGCAGTCAACCTTGATTTCCATTGTTTTTCTAGTAGTAGAAAAATAATTGGTCAGAATTTTATAGTTCACAAACACTTTGTGATCCTATTTAACTACCTTGAAAATCTTTAAATTTGTTTCTCTGCAATTCAAAAACTATTTTCCTTACTTCTCATTTTTCTTTTGAACAGCTGAACTACAGAAGGAGCTTTCATCACTGAATGAATCCCTAAATGTAAGTGACTAATGGTTCTGATTTTGGTGGTGATGGTGGTTTTGTTTTGTTTGAGAGTGAGAAACAGATACCAAGTGGAGGGGTTGTCTGTGCTTCTTCTTTTGAGGACTTATGAGGCCAGTTGGTAGCATGCTTACCACTGAAATTCAACCTACTGCCAGCTGCTTTTTACTCTGTCTTTTCCCTGTTTACCTACAGCCATTGATAAAGAAATTTGAACTTTATGGTTTTTATAATTATAGTAAAATGAAAATTGGATCATGATGTCTTAATTCATCCTGGTACTGTAGACAAAATAGTTTTTAGTTTTGAGAAATTTTAGAAAGCTGTCTGAAGGTACTGAACCATAATTGCCATATATACATATTTTTCCCCAGATCAGACTCATAATTCCTTTCATGCTTGGAAGAGTGTTATTTGGTTTTGTTTTGTTTTGTTTTTCCTCAATGTATTCATAGGAAACCTAATATCATTCCAGAGGTAAGCATTCTGTAAAACACTAGTAAATCATTGATAGCCACCTTCTCTTCAGGGCTCTTAGAGTTGCTGAGAGAGCTTTACTTACCATCAGGCCCCGTGGGATCATAGTGCTTACCCTGTTCTGCAGCTGCAAGCTCAGACACAGTGTGCTAAAAAGGAAAGGAAGGATGGAGAGAAAAGCCCCACTAAGCGTGCTTCAGGTGTGCCCTCCAAGAGTTACAGAGATTTTAAATAGGGCTGAAACCCACAGAACTCGCCTGTGTGCTCCCTCCTGTGTCGGCCTTTCTCCAGGACCCCAGCAAACATCCTGTCCCCAGATGAGCACAACTTCCACCCAGGCACAAAGTTCTATAACTGGAACTTGGAATATTGTAGGATATTTTGAGACTTTCCTCTCAGTTTAAAATAAAGTGGTATTGACGTGATTTACCTAACAAGTAATTATGACAAAATCCTGCAGAGTTTTTTTAAAAAAAGAGTACCATGAGAGTTCTTTGGAAGGGAAGGGAATTCAGAAAATTCAGAAAATTTTTCTCTTAGTTTTCACTCTTTTGCCAAAACTATTTCAAACACAAGGAGAATAAACACTGAGGGGTGAGAATGTAATTAAATCGAAACTTTTTACAAGGAAGGTGTTCTGTGCTTTGGAGCTTTGGGGTAAATTAAAAAGAGCATGTCCTCCAGTTCCTTTTGGTGTCTGCACAAACAACCAGATTATATAAGTACTGCCTTTTTTTCTGCTTTTTAACTTTTTCTGAAACTATCCATAAGTAACCATTTATATTGTGTATTTAGGTTGAAAATTCAGGCTCAAGAGCAAATGAAGGAGTTCATAATGAATCTTACAAAAAATCGGGTAAGTTAATGAATTTCATAGTTGTCACCCCCATCCCAATACTGAGGATTAAACCCACTGAGCTCCATCTCCAGCCCTCTTTTCATTTTGAAACAGGGTCGTGCTGAGGCGTAGGCTGACCTCAAATTAATATCCTCTTGCCTCAGCCTCCTGTAGTTGGGATTACAGGCATGTGTCCCTGCATCTAGCTCATAATAGTCATTTTAAGATTAATTATATTTACCAGTTTTTGAGAATCTTCTATGTGCCAGGCTCTGTGATAGTTACTTCCAAATTTTCTCATTGAATTTATATAATCCACTGAGGTGAATGTTAAGCATTGCATAAATCTTTGAGTAGACTAAGGCTTGCAGAGGTCAGTTGACTTGTTCAAGGCCACACAGCTTAGAAGTATGGTATCATGCCTTAAATAACTTTTGCCAGTAACCTCATAGTGGACTCAAAGTACAAAATGCATAGTCCCCTACGGTTTGTACCATAGAAGTCTAGAAGTTCTGTGCTATATTCTCAACAGAACATTTGCTAACTTCTGATAGGTAGTCTGAAATGTAGTAGCAGATCAGGAACATCACATTTATGTGGGTCTTCTCCCAGGGGTCATGTCTCATTGCAGACAATATGTAGAAGCCCCAACTCCAGGCAGATCATTTTCTTCTCAACCACAAAATAGAATTTTATTGATTCTCCATTCTGAGAATGGAAAACAGGGTCTATTTCTCATGCACTTATTTTATAGCATATCATATAAAACAAAAGTTAAAGCAGTGATAATTATAAATACCCCTATACCTAGTGCCTAGTTTAACTGTATGTTAACATTAAGCATATTTGCCTCCCACGTCTTTTTAAAATGTTACAAATGTAGTTGCATCCCCTTACCACCCCTTCCCGTGCAGTCTCTTTCGGTTACCCCACTCTAACAGGAAGCACTATTCTGCATTTAATAGACTTTCTAGTTTCATAAACAATATGCAGCATATGTTGCCTTATTTAGATGAATGGTATTATATAAACCATCTCCATGTTATTTGCTCACTTGGCAATATGTTCTGAGGTCTTTTTCCTGTTGACTTGTGTAGCACTAGTTATTTTAATTGCTAGTCACTGTTCCATTGTGGGAATATGCCATAATTATTAATTGCTTCTTTTGTTGGTGAACATTTAGATTTTCTGCTACTTTTCCTAATTACAGAGTGGGCTGCTTTGCTTACTGTTGGGCCTGATCCCCAGAGTCTGCAGTGCACCTCTGTCTCTGGTGTGGTATCATTCTGTTATAGGCCACTCTTTAGTGTACCGAATATGCCAAATTGTCTCGAGGCTGTGTGCTGATACTGTGCTGCTGCAACACAAGCTGAAGGGAAAAGGCCTGAAGTCGACTGTGAAATCCACTGTTGTGACCCTGCACATGTTCCGCGCCCCCCTCAATTAAGTCACATCTAACAATGGCAGAAACTGGAACTTACCTGATGGAATTTTGGGGATGATCTCATCAAAAATTATTTATGAACTATAGCAGTACTCCATAACATTACTGCTATTCTGTAAATTTCTAAGTCCATGTTTTCCTCACCCCATCCTCACCATGCACCCCTAAAACAAGTATTAGAATAAAAAATATTCCAATATTTAAGGTGTTTTCTTCATTATTATCTTTATTACTCAGGGATATCCAGTGGTGGAAAAGACAACACAGAAGCCAGAAGAGGTCACAGTGTTGAAGCAAATTCTAAAGAGGTATGTTTTCATAATAAACCTAAGCATCTCATGTTTTAGATATAATATTTTCATCTGTACACCAAGAAAAGTGTTAGAAAGGCTTTAATTATTTATAATATTAAATGGATGTAATATGAATTCTACATATCACTTGTATCTGTGTGCTGTTAAAATGTTTGGACAGTTTCACAGGTTCCAGGATTATTTGGAAGCATCTATGTTATATGATCAGAATGTGTCTTCATCAACCATAAGAAGCCCTTTTTTAATGGGCCACTAAGAAAGTAGGAAAATTACTAATTAAATTATGATATGCCATCGATGTAAGATATAGCTTATCCTCAGAGATGACAAAATGAGAAATGAAATAAAAATTATTTTAGAATTGTTGAAATGTAGTATGTTACCATAATCAGGTTTGGATGTTCTGTATGGATTTACATTCAAAACCAGAAAGACTAAAGATTAGAAAATTATGTAATTCAAGTCTAGATGCCAACAATGTTACTTGAGGCGTTTTTTTTTTTTTTTTTTTTTTAAATTTATATAGAAATTTATTCCAAAGAATAGAAGCTAGTATTATGTGCCCCCATGTCAGTTCATTTGGTCAAGATTCTGTTGCCTTTAATATAGTCATTCTTCATTCTAGGTCGAAGAGGAAGAAAGGCATATTCCTAAAAGAAAAAGAAAGAAGCATTATGCTTCCTCAGAAGATGAACTGGGTATTTAAAAAATATACATACACTTATATATATATATATATATATATTCCTCTTTCAGACATCTTTAAAAATTACATTATTCGACATCCAAAAGAATAAACCAGTAACAGAATCCTTGAGGGTGTCAACTGTTCACGTCACAACTCTGGAGGCTGATGTGAGGTGTCTTGACACGGCCAGGATCTCTTTCTTCTAGACCTCTCTAGAAGCTAGGATGTCCCCTGTAGAAGAGTCAACTCCTGGACCTCACAGCAACTCAGGCTCCCTGTGCAGTGTGGTCTGTTACACAGCCAGGTGTCACCACGTCCTTGCTCTGCATCAGAAGCAGACGCCCTACAGAGCTGAAGCGCTTTAGGCAGAGTGCATGTGAGGCCCCCCCTGCTTCAGACTGTTGGTTTTCTCATGTCCGGATATCAGTGCCATCAGCTGGAACTTCCCGTAGTGATGCAAGTGTTCCATGCTTACTTGGTCAGTTTAGTAGCTACTGGTCACATGTGGCTGTTCACATCATTGTGATTGATGTGAATAAAAGAATGAATTTTTAATTGTTTTTAATTTTAAATTTCAGTAGGCACATGTGACCAACTTTATTGGACAGTTTAGGGACCTTTCTATTCAAATATCTGACACAAAGTAGAAATTCAATAAATACTTACTGAGTGAATGCAGGAGAAAAAAATGATAAATACTTTTGTAGCTAAGTTATAGTGATTTTTTTCAGTTCATATTATATTCAGGTACCATCCATGGCACTTCATGTACATTTCCCATTTTTATCTTCATAGCAATTCAGTGAGTTAAGTATTGTTGCCATTTATAAAGAAGAAATTAAGGTTCTGAGAACTTGACTTTACGTCTGCCAACCAAATCCAATTCCGAAGCCCAACCACTAAGCTGTGCCTCTTAGGTAGTAACTCATCCAGGAAATTGAAGTTAAGGTATCACTGGGAACTGTAAGCGCACTTAGCCTTCCCCATAAAACTGCTGCTTTGTTGATACCTTGTGAGCATTTAGGAATTTTTTATGTTATGCTTTATTTTACTTTATTTTATTTTTTTACTTTGCCAGAGCCAAAGGCCAGTGGTTGATACTCAGATCACATGGTATTGTAAATACATTCAGAATAACTTCGGACTTCCTTGTGTCACAAGCCTAAAAAAGAAGTTTAAAACTGTCCTAAAATAGAACTGTGCATTTCATTTTTCATTTAGCTTTTATTCCTTTGTGATTCTGTCCAAACTGATTTACAGATGGTAATTCAGATGTCCTGGATTCCAGAATAGAAACAACACAGAAACAGTGCTCTGAAACTGAGCCACAAGACACAAAGGTATTTTTTTCTACATATTAATTTTAAGTTTGGGAGTAGCCTAATTACATCACTCTGAATACTTAGTATTTTTTCATCCTAGTATGCCTTTTACTTTGTTTATACCTAACAATAATCACTGTATTAAAAATATATGGATTTTTTTTAGTGTCCCCCACAAAAAAAAAAAATGTTTTACTTTATAATCCGTAAATTGCAAGATTATGTTAACGTCACAATTCAAAGTAATGTTTCTTTGGGGTTTTGCTCAGTAATATTAATTTCTTAAAGAGGCTTTCATGTACTTTCATCACAGATGTACCAAAATACAAAATATAGTGATGTGTATTACTTTAAAATATTAATATTCTACCTTCTCTCTTGCTTAACCTCTGCCCCTAAAATATAGGGATCCCCAAGGTCAGCCTCCCTACTGCCTTTCCCTGTGGTTCTGTTTTTTTTTTTTTTTTTTTTTTTTTTTTTTTTTTTTTTTTCCCTCATGTCTCAGAGAAGTTCAGACTTTCATTTCTGCTCCTGCTCATATTTCCCCTTTTTCCTGCTAGACTTTTAGAATTTTCTTCCATTTCTGAGACTTGGCACTTTGAAACTTCTTATTGTGTATCCAGACTAGCTCCATCTCCTTCTCTTTCTTTTCTTTCTCTGTTTTCTTCCACCTCGTTACAAAAGTATTTAAGTCAGGTTGTTACTTACCATCCAAAAAAGGAAAATGGCATATTCTCATAAATTCTGGTGAATTGTAGTCAAAGGAAGAAGTAGCTTTTAACCTATCCCTTACTTCCCTGTCCAGAACAGGAGCTAATGCTCCTAAATTTGAAGAGAGGCAGTTTGAAAGGGTATCTATTTATTGTCTCTTCAATTTCATTTAAGTTTTTTAATATTAAATTTAACCAAAATCAATCAACTATTTTCATCAAAAATTGCATACACAGTATTTTTAGTATTAGAATGTTTTCTTGCATGGAAAGCTGTCTGTAATAGTATTTATTTCATATCACGGTTAGTGTTAATAGTAATTTTTGCATATTAGGTTGGAAGAGATTTTATAATTCCTATTATAACTTTCTGCGTAATAAGTATGTATCACTTTATAAAAGGAATAACATCATTATTCTAAAATGTGTATGCCAAGACTAAAAGAAGACTGAAATTGAATATGTGGAAAAAATGTAGGCACTGGAAAAATCATAGAGGGAATAAAAAGTGAGATGTACACATGTCCTCAGGATCTGATTAAGTGCCTAAGGCGCTAGAGATTGACTCTCAAAAGAACCACCCCAAGGACAGAAATGCAGTTCATTCAGTGGTTTGAAAATTTCTGGGCAGTTCTTCAACCCACTATATAAAAAAAATTATGTGTGTTCTTGCTGCACTTAGAGCAGGGGTCCCCCAAATTCCTGCTCACGCCAACTCCCCAATACACACACACACAGAGACACACACACACACTCACTCACTCTTCCCCCCACTCTCACATGAAGAAATTCTAGACTGGAAATCACAGTGTGCATTAGTCTCAGTGTTTATTGGATTAGAGGAAATAATTTGCTTAGGAGAAGGTTCTCACTTTCCCTAAGGACTGACCTTTCATTCTCTAAACCATATCCTTCCAAGGTGGGTATAAAGTATACCATTGGGCTATGAGATGAAATGGTAGAACCACTCTTTATATCAGGCTTTTATCCAAAAATAAGCAAGTCTCTAATAATATTTAATATACAAATTGGGCCTGATGTCCTTACTGAGAGCAACATTACCTCAATATCACATGTCAGTCTTGCACCATAATTGCATGTCTCAGTCCTGGGCATGTAGGACTTTCAAGGTGCCTTAAGGAAAGTGGTAGTTCCATAATATAGGGGACTTGAGAATAGCCCCTTCAGTTCTTTATTCTCTTTCAACATTTTATGATTGACTAGAATTTACAAATGCTCAGTGAAAGGAATTTGCAGAGTCTGTCAAACTAGTTTTAATTGAACTGACCCTTTCAAAATAAACACATACTTAAGATTCCTGCAAGGCAAACCATAAGAAAAAAATAACATTTATAATGCAGGCACAAATACATAAGAGAAATGGCTGAGCTACCACTTAGTATTACTAGGAAGTAACAGAAGCTCTTTGTCATCCTCAATACTAAGTACAAAGAACCAGCATGAGATAGGCAAAAAAAAATTTAAATGTTTAAGAAAAAGCATGTGAAATGTGGATGTTATATGGATGTATTTGCCTTCATATTTATACTCCTTCACATCCTGGAAAGGCTAAATCAAAATCCAGTGACATTGAACCTCTCTGAAGTAAAGTGTCAGGTGAGGGTATTTCTTTGTAGACCTTTTGTATTTTGAACAGGAGAACTTCTTCAGATAAGTAATATTAAAAGTAATAGAGGGCCAGGGGCAAAGCCCAGGGGTAGATGTTTGCCTAGCACGTGTAAGGCCCTGGGTTTGATTCCCAAAAGTTCATCATCATAGAAATTATCCCACTCCTCAGTAAATACCCAAAGGACTTAAAATCAGCATACTACAGTAACGCAACCACGTCAATGTTTATAGCAATTGAATTCACAATAGCTAGATTGTGGAACCAACCTAGATGCCCTTCAATAGATGAATGGATAAATAAACTGTGGTATAGATACACAATGGAATATTATTCCCCCTTAAAGAATAAAATTATAGCATTTGCAGGTAGATGGATGGAATTGGAGAATATCATGCTGAGTAAAATAAGTTAATCCCAAAAAACCAAAGGCTGAATGTTTTCTTTGATAAATGGGTGATGATACATTATGGGGATGGGGGTTGTTGGGGGTAAGAGAAGAATGGAGGAACTTTAGATTACGTAGAGAGAAATGAGAGGGGGAAGGAGGAAGGGGTATGAAAGATGGTGGACTGAGACAGACATTACCCTAAGTACATGTATGATTACACAGTGTGAATCTACATCGTGCACAACCATAGAAACAAAAAGTTGTACCCCATTTGTATACCATGAATCAAAATGCAGTCTGTGAAAATTAAAAGAAGTTATATAATTAAAAAAAAAAAAACAAGGATTTATAATTATTGTAGTGGGCTAAGTAAAATTAATTAAGATTTTTAGTTTTTAAGTTTATCTCATCCTACTTTATATAGTTTTATTTGCATACTGTATTGGTATTATACCATAAACACTTTGGTATTTCATGCTCAAAACCTTTTGTGACTAAGGGTATATCATTTGACTATTGAAAGATCACTGATCTACACTCCTTGAAATACTCAGAAATCCCTTTAGCACCTTACAATTTATCCCTTCCTCCTAAACCCGCCTTTCCACCACTCCACAAAGAAAAATATCTTTTGCCAATCTATTCATTTTTAATAAGCTCTCTAACAGCAATAATAGTTGCTTTTTAAAAGCCATTTTCCAACTAAGTGTCCTAAAAAACAGCTAAGAAATTGTTTTTGAAATAGAAAACTTTGCAGAGAGTGAGTGGAGGCAGAGTTGTTTGAAAAAGAATCCTCATGTTCAACTTCTCTATAGGAAGAAAATTCTGGAGACTTGGATGAAGTATCCAAAACAAATTCCAAGACAAACAGCACTACTTCAAGGGCCATGGAAGAAAAAGGTGAGTTAAAACATATACGTATACCGGGATAAATTGAAATACTAAGCCTTCAAAGTAACCAGCATCTTTCTCACTGAACTTTCCCCCTGAAATATCTGTTTTGCTCATTTGCTTTCTCTGTATAACACCATACCTCATGCTTGAGGTTAATAAGGTTTGAGAATTATTTTTAAATTGGTCCTGCTCTACCCAAAGTGTGCTGCTGCTCTCTTAACCAAGCTCAGGCTACTAATTTTGATGGTGGAGGCATGAAAATGAAGTGTGTGTGTGTGTCCGCGATGGCGCAGGTCCCCTAGGTGAGCACCCCTTGCAGTGGTGAAGGATGACTTTTGGACTGAGCCCTGCCTGCCTTTTCTGCAGATGAACTTAGCAGCAGTGAGGCTACCAGTGAAAAGACAGAGCAGAATGAAGATGATAGCATCAAATCACAGGAGGTGAGAGCTGCTTTTCATGTTTATTTGCTCAGAATGGTTTAGTACTAAAACCAGATTGAATGTGAGAAATAGTGTTACCAAGAGATTTTCCTAAGTACTTTTGAAAGAGCTTTACTTTTTCAGTGCAGTGGGACACTATTATGTAGCATGCATTTTATCAGTGTCATTATGATTAATTTTGTTCATCTTTGTTTTATCAGAACATTTTCGTAAGACCTACTTTGGCATGGTCAGATCAGGTCAGTCCAACACTTCCTCAGTGGCAGTGTGAAGTCTGACCCTGAAGCTTAGCATTCTGCCAGGCTAGGTACCAGGACAGGACAGCAGCAAGAGTCTGAGCCCCATGGAGCCCAGCCAGGAGAAAATGGGAGCAGCATCAGGATGGGCCAAGGGGACCCAGTTTCATGAGGCATGTCTTAGGTTCCTGGGAGGATGAAGGAACAGACAAGATACTTCAGCCCTAGCTTTTATAGACCCATTCAGGTTTCAGGGAGCCCATGGACAGAGCCCCTTAAACCCAGGAACAACCTGTACACTAACCAAGACTAGATAACCATTGCTAACTTTGCAATTTTTAATGGTTCATTTTGTTTTTTTATACTTCTATATGAGAAATCAGTGAACTCCTTTCTTTTTTATATGAAATAACATTTGTTCATAAGTAACTTGAAGTAAGTCCCAATTCAGATGGGATTTACATAGTTCTTACAGAGTAAGAGGTAACACTTGCCAGCACTTACCTCCTTGACCCCATCCTCTCAAAATCCTCACCTCTCCCTGGATTCCGAGAGAGTTGTCAGGGTCCAGTGAGGGAAATATAGAGAGAGAAGTAGAACACCACGCCCAACACCTCTTTTAACTTTAAGTCACAAAGTTGGAATTTGATCACACTTAGGAGGAAACTAAATCTCAGGCTGAGAAAACAAACTGTATAATAGAGGATAAAATTGTTCTTTTGCATTTTTTTTTTTCATTTCCCTCTTAGGAAGATCAACCAATTATTATTAAAAGGAAAAGAGGAAGACCTCGTAAATACCCTGTAGAAACAGCATTAAAAACGAGTAGGTATTTGGAAGTGTTTTCAGTTCATACACAGGAGAATTCTTAAACTCATCTGTTAAGTGTGTATTTTTGTTATTGTTTTCTTTTTTTTTTTTTTTAGAAGATGACTCCAAAACAGATACTGTCATTGCCACTGTAAGTACCTACAAAAATATGAGAAAGAACTCTTCAACTACTGGCTCTTGGCCTTGAAAGGGTACACTGTAATATCTAGTATTTTGAACTCCTGTTTTTTTAAGTATTTGAAAAGCTTTAAAAGATTTTCCTAAACATGGGGCAACCGTTCAAATGTTTTGGCTAGTAGTGACATCATACAAATGGAATTTTATTAGCTGTTCTTAGGTTCCATTCCTTCCTCCCTTGAGTTGGATCATGGGAAAATTGTATATTGGAACTTACTTCCTTATGGTTACCCTTAGCTAAAATATTGAAATTTGCTGTTTTATATGATTTTTGAGACCAGTAACTTTTATGGAAATCTCTAACATGTCTCGCCATTTACTACATTCTGTGGAATTATTTTTATACTAAAATGTGTACTAGTTCCAGTGTAGAAGAATCCTCAACAATAGTTTATCATTTTGAAATTTTTTTTATCTTTGACCCTGAAGTGCATGCCCACTGAAATCATGGTGTCAAGACTTTACTGTATGCGGTTTGGTGGCAGCACTGTTAGGAGGATAGACACATGACCACCGACCCAACAGAAACCCTTGGGATGCTAAGCTCTGCTGGGACCAGTCAAGGGACCTCTGATTTCCTTGGCTGTAAAGTGACATAATGATACCTGCAGCCCTTGTCTCATAGGGATATTATAAGACAAAAAAAAAAAAAAACCAGTGAACCAGTGTGACTCTATTTACCAACATGGGAAATAGTTTGCTGGCTCTGAGAAATGAATATTAAGAATATCAACCACAGGGGCCCATTCTCTAGCATGCAGCAGGATGACTGGGGAAGAGGCTGGTGGCAAAGACTGTTCCGAAGCATGGGCATTCATGTTGGCTAGGTGTACTTAGCTTGCTGCAGAACGTAAGTCCCAGACTTCCTGTCTGTGTAATAAGTAGAGGTGTGAACCTTCTTTTCATTATAGATTGCCTTTCTATGTGATAAACTGCTGGTTTCAGTTTTTTGTTCTTTAAACTTAGGTAGAACATTCTCCACCTAGCAGCAAACTGAAAATGATGCAAACAGGTATGTTCCAGGAGCGCCTAGCTCTGTGTATGCTGTAAGGAATTTGGTGTGCTTTCAGTTCTCTCACAGAAATTTTCAAACCACTTCCTAAGTAAGTCTTTTTCCCTTGGTGAGCAAGAAGGCTGACTGTTGGGGAAGGTTTTAGACTTTCATTCTGTTCATTGGTAAAATGAGTGAACTCCTTGGTAAAAACAATTTTTCATAGAGCCATGAGAGAATATACTTTCAGTCTCTTTCTGTGATCTGAGCCTGTCTCTGTTAAGAAACCTAGGAGGAGGAAGGTAAAGGCAATAAAAGGCACAGGCTGGGGATATAGCTCAGTTGGTAAAGTGGCTGCCTCACATGCACAAGGCCCTGGGTTCAATCCCCAGCACCATGAAAAAAAAAAAAATTGAAGGCACAACACTGGGGGCCTTGCATCCACAGGAAGAGCCTGTACTGCAGGGCTTCACCAGATGTGCTGGATTTGTAGGAAAGAAATAGACGAGCTGCCTGGGATTGGGCACTGTTTCCAGGAAGGCACAAATTCAGCCCAAGAGCCTGCTGAGCTCAGAGGGATGGTGATTTTGAAGCAGTCTCTTCAGTTTACAGAGCCCAGGACACAAGAGATGAAATTGTTTGAAATATTTTTGTCCTCATTCCCAGGAGAAAATGCATTCCTAAACACTGGCAGTCTTGAGCTCCACGAGGCAGAATGAGGAGAGCATTCCTTATTGTTTAGCCTGCTCCATGCATTTTCCAGATTCTTCAAAGTGCATACACATTGATTTTAAGGTTTAAAATTCTGTGTATTTTTATGTAAGAGCCACTGGTGGATTCTCAAGGGCTGACATAAGCAAAAAGCATGAGAGGGAGAGCTATTTTATATCAAACAAATAGCACAGCCAGTGTAGGAACGTATCTGTTCTGATCAGCAAGATAAAGCAAATGTATAATACCTGTACAAAATGTTTTCCACATTCAGCCATGTGTAAGCTTGTGATTATTTTTGTCTCTAGGTAAGTTAAGGTTCATTTATTTAAAAAAAAAAAAAAAAAAAAAAAAAAGGAGAATTCTGCTTTATGTATTTTGGGAAGGTTTTTGTCACCATTATTGAGTTTTTTTGTTTTTTTGTCTTACAATGTTGGGGGTTGAACCCTGGACCTCATATATATATATTAGGCAAGCATAATAGCACTGACCTGCATCTCCAGTTCTTTTTATTTTAAGACATGGTCTCACTAAATTGCCTATGCTGGTTTCAAACTTGTGATCCACCTGCCTATTAAGCCTCCTTAGTAGCCGGAATAACAGGCATGTACCACCACACCTAGCTATGCTTGGTTTTTAACCAATTTTAATTTATAATATTCTAAATCCATATAAAAAGTCTTCATAACTTGAATGTCCTTTAAAGACTCCAACTTAAGCTATGTGATTCTGTTGTGAGGGTTACTTGACAATAGTTTTCTGAACCTGGGTAGTGATGAACAGTTTAAAACCGACTTCTTTGTTGGCCTTTTTATCAGATTTTTTCCATCTTCTCTGTAGTATAATATATTGAACCTGCAGAGAAGGGCAACTACTATAGTCTTCATCATTACTAAGTACCTTTGAATTTTTATCATCTACAAACATGCCCTGATTATAGCTTCAAAGAGTACATTGACTAATCTTCATTTTTCATATCAACATATATTCTCAGCAAATTGTAACATCTCCTGAAAACAAATGCATTGTGAATAGGCATAAATAGCCTACAAACAGACTTGTAATACATAATTTTTTAGTTGCTGTGATGTATTAAACTATCAGTTATCATTCTGCTTATTCATTATGTGACTCCAAACTATGGAAATCAAATTATGCAAACTTGGTTTTTCCAAACTTTAAATCAGGATTGTAATTTACAGAACTACCTTGAAATTTAAAAGCAGCACAGGTTTAACATCCTTGATCAGAAATCTGGAATGCTCGAAAATTCAAAACTTTTCAAGTGTTTGCATGACACCATAAAATTCTACACCTGACTTCATGTGACAGGTCACAGTCAAAATACAGGTGCACTAAAACTGCTGTATAAAATTACCTTCAGAAGAAAGGAAAGATAAAGACCAAAACTTACCTTAAAGAAATATCAGTGAAGCTGCCAACCAGCTTCGTATATCCACCTGATGTTTATCACTTTAAAAAAAAACTCACACACAAGCACAGTTGTCTATCAATATGACCTACACAGATATAATTGTCTGCCCCAGTTATAATAATATTTTGAGAAATTTGTGCATTAAAATGGTATTTCTTTTAGGAATTTATCCTCAAATTGCAATGCTTTTTGCTCCTTATTGTCATTTTTATACTGTGTTATTTGAAGAAACATGAAATTCTGTACTTTTTATATTTAAAAATTACCTACAGGATATATGTATATATAAAGTATATTTGAAATATATGTATGTATATAGTGTATTTGAAATATAAATTAATTTCACATTGAGACTTGAGTCCCATACCCAAAATATCTCAATATACATACAAATATTCCAAAATCTGAAACCTGAAACACTTCTAGTTCTAAGCATTTCAAATAAGGAATACCTAACCTGTACATGATCCTGAGTTGCATGCGTTACTGGTGTGTCTTAGAGTCTCCCTAAAGACCCTGTTTCCCTGCCTTTCTGGGCTCAGAGCATTTGAGTTACAAGGGACCATAAAGGTGGTCTAACCCAGCTCCTTGTCTTTACAGATGAAAACATTGAGGCTTAGGAATTTTAAATAATTGGCCAAGATCACAGCTTATACATTGCAAATCTGAAATGAAAACTGTTTTCCTAACTTAAATTCTGACATGCTTTCTGCTAGGTATTCTCTGATTCTTTATTTAACTGATATAAAATGATGATAAATTGTATAACAATACATTAAATAGCATTGGTGCATGAACAGATAATAATCAGACAATCAAAGTTAATTTTTCAGTAATAATGTACTAATGCAAAGATTTCCCTTTTTTTTAAGATGAATCCAATAAAGAAACAGCTACCCTACAAGAGAGAAGTATAAGCAATGTAAGTGTTAGTTTTCTTATCAGGATACATCCTTTAGAAGTAAACGTAATCAATGATCAATTGACCACCCTTTCAACTTTACTTTTATTACCCCTAGGACGATGGTGATGAGAAAACCGTGGCGAGCGCACGTCGGAGAGGAAGGAAGCCCAAGCGCTCGCTCACTCTGTCGGATGATGCTGGTATGTCTCTAGTGTGATCTGAATTACTGTCTTATTATTTCAGAATCACCTTTTTTAAAGAACTTTTCCTTGGAAGAGGAGAATCCAGTGGGGTACAGCTCGTATTCATGTTATGTAAATATGTGTGAAATGGCTCTGATCCCCTGTCAGAAATGGTACATCCCAGATGTTTTTCTCAGAACAGGTGATTTTCTCATGCATGCTGGCTGTGAACTGCAGAAGTAAACTATCCCAAATGTGTTTGAGATCAAGTTAAACAGTTGTGAATTGCAAGTGCTGAAACTAAAAGGAAGTGGAAAACCACTTCTTTTGCCTCCAAGTCCCCAATATCCTTACTTCTAAACTCCATGACTCTCCTTTGAAAGTGTCTTTGGGAATTGTACAATCCAGGTGTTACCCTTCTCTCTGAACAGAATTCTCAGAGCCAGAAAGAAAACGCCAGAAATCAGTTTCTGAAGCAACTGAAGACAAAAAAGATCAGGAGTCTGATGAGGAAGAGGAAGAAGAGGAAGAGGAAGAGCCCCTTGGAGCCACCACAAGATCCACCACTAGATCAGAGGCACAGAGGTAATGGGGGCAGCTTAGAGCTGCCAGACATCTTCACCAGTTTCTCCACCCAAAAAGAGCTCCTAGTTTCATGGGATTCTCTGAACTGAAGCACTCCTGCCCCAGTGGAAGCCGTTTCCTTTCATTTTATCTCTAGCAGAGGGCACATGTTCTCAGCTGTCCATCATTCTGCACCTTCTTGAAGAACCCATTTCCTTTTTTTCTTGGTTCTGGGGATTGAACCGAGGGTACTTCACACTGAACCACATCCTGACCCTTTTTATATTTTATTTAGAGACAGGGCTTCACTAAGTTGCTTAGGGCCTCACTAAATTGCTTAGGCTGGCTTTGCACTTGCAATCCTCTTTCCTCAGCCTCCCAAACCACTGGGATTACAGGTGCAGACCACCATGCCTGACTTGAAGAACCTGGGTCCAGTCCCTGGTACAAAAAAAAAAGAGCCTTGGGATATAGTTCAGTGGTAATGCCTCTTGAGTTCAATCCCAGTACCCCCAAAAAGTGATTCTTTAAAAATCATATTTGACTTATATCATCTGGATAAACCACCTGGATATTACTGTTCTTCCTGAAGGTACTTTAGGAACCTGTGATTTATGAATGGATTCTTTTCTCTCTGGCTCAGATTCCCTGGCATGGGTTGATTGGTTTCAGGGCTATGGCGTCTTCTTCATAATTTTAGATCTCAGGTGGCTGTGCTCTCAGTGGTCATCCAGGCCTAGGCCGTCAGTGGCTGAACACTGTTTGAGCAGTCCCTCTGAGACGGTCTTCCTTTTCTTGCACATGGGCAGGGGAAGCCACTCTCCTTGGCATTCTCTTCCTCATGTGCAGTAGAAGCTGGTCTCATGGTAACTTTTAGTCTTGCTTCTAGTTCTACTTTGGGGGCCTTGTAGTAATTTTCTCTTAAGTATTTAAGGGTGACTTCTGGGTCTTCTTGTTTTAAACCTCCTTATCCCTATTTGCTCCCTTCAGTTTGTAGTCTCTTTCAAGCAAATGTTCTATAACAAGTGTTTCTGGTGAACTCAGAAGAGGACTGCCCCATCTTATCTTCTGGATTCTATTTTCAGTATGCATCCAAATCACTTCTCTCAGATTGAGCCACACACCAGCTAGACAGTTCTTTTTCTTAGAGTTTTTATTGGTAATTCATCTTCCCTCATTTCAATTTCTTTTTTATGCAGTTGACTTTTGGGGACCTCTGAATTGTGCTTTCATTAATCTAGGCCCCTATTCTGCTCCAATGAACTCTTCTGATATCTCTATTTTGTCAACCAGTATATTTTCTATTTTTCACAAATTCATCTTTTTCTAAGTTATGATAAAATGTCATGCACAGTAAAAGCCAAGATAGAGCCATACAAGTAGCATTAGTCCTGGATGACATCGAGATCTGCTTAATAGTGATGGTCAAGGAAGCCAACCGTTTTTCTGCTTTTGATCCCCATTTTGATTCCCCACTCTCCTGTGCACAAGGAGCCTCATCCTTTCTAAATAGTCCCAAGGACAGGAGTATTCAGTGCTACTGTTGCCCAGTGTTTCTATAATCTGTTTCAGAAAGCATCATAGTGAGCCATCTGCACGTGCAACCTCCAAACTTGGCAGCCCAGAAACAGTTTCTCCTAGAAATCGCCAAAAATTAGCAAAAGAGAAGTTACCTACCAGCAAAAAAGTTAGTAAATCTCCCCCATTAGGAAGGTAAGTCCCTGCTTACACTTCAAGTCATGTTTAACTCCTGAGACTATTTTTGGTACAGTAATGCTTTGTTCCTAATTTGTTTTAAGATTTTTATCTCTCCAAATAACTGTCTTTGGCAATCCTTGGTTTCCAAAAGGAATAAGAAGGACTTCAGAGGTGTCTTCAGTGACCTTGCCACCCAGCCAGGCTACACAGGCTCATCCTTTAGACTTGTGATTATTGATTCTCAGCCACCACCACCAAAGGCAAGGCATGCTTTCCCCAAGTGGTCACCGGTCTGGATGCTTGGTTAAATCCACACAGTGTGGTGAAGCATCATACATCTGGCTTAGCCAGAGCCTTGCAGAGGTAATGAGGTGACAGAGCATCTTCTTTAAGACACAGCCACCTGCCAGCTGCACCTTCCACAGCAGCCTGGTCAAGCTCTGCTCTACAGGTTGTGCCAAGTCCTATCTCTTTGCCTTAGCTTGGCCTTTGCGTGTTTGTCCCCCTGCTGGTAAGCTGGGTCACTCCAGTAAACAGATCCTTCCCCTTCTTCAAGTCTCTTCCTTAGGGTGCCCTCCCCACCTGCTTCAGCCCGTTCTCCTCTCTCCTTCCTGATGCACTTTCCGTCAGTACTGGGCAGTTACTGGCATGGCATTGTTTTCCCCTTTGGGCTGTCTCTCCTTGAGATCTTACTTCAAAAATAAAAGATGGTTCACATGTATAAAAAACTGTTTTGGTATCTCTTGCCACACTTTGATCTTCATAGCACATTTGTAATACATGGATATGTTCTTATCCCTGTCTTACGAAGGAAAGCAGATCTTCTCATGATGTCCTGGAGGAACTAGGGGCATACTGCTCAATTCAGTGTGTAGAGGGATCACCTGGTGAAAATGCAGGTCACGATTCTGAAGGTGTGGGGTGGACTGAGTCCGGGACTAACAGGCTCCCAGGCGACCAGTGCCCCTGGTCACAGACAACACTCTGGGTAGAAAGAAAGGATATGGAAAGGGAGTTCCCACGGCAGGAGACGCAGTCTGCTCAGAGCTGTTCTCTGATCACCTGGGTCCTGACACAATAGCACTGGGTGATCGTGTTCCCTGAGTGACCACTGTCTCTCCTGTACATGGTCTGCAATGGTTATTGGCAAACACTGCTTCGTGGCCATTCTCCACACAGGGGTAGGAAACGTGCCAGAACCACACTGTCTGCAACAGTGTTAAAGTCTATAAGCAACTGTTTTTAGACCAGTGAAGTTCCATTTTTCCCTACTCTGCAGTTTTGACTTTCCTAGTCTTTTCATTCATTGACAGAAATTCCTTGCCTATTCCTATGTGTTGAGCATTGCACTAGACACTGGAGATAGAAAAATGAATAAATCTCAACAGCCACCCCGGGTGAACATCTTATCTATTGGGAAAGATACACGTAAGACTTCGAAAGCTTTTTTGACAGCAACCCACAGTAAGAATGTTTTGCAGTATATCTGGTGCTAACATTCCCACTGTAGAAGCTGAAGCAAGTTTTCATGAGTAAATCCAGATAGGTATACCATCAGTGGTATTTTCTAATGTGTTCTACTAATATGCTGCTTTACAATGCTGACAGTAATGTGAAGATTGAAAAGACATCACAGAAAAATTACCATGGTGAATGCTATATGAAGATACAAAGTGCCATGGATTCTCTGAGGAAGGCACAGCTTGCTCTCTGATGCAGAAGCCTTCCCAGTGGAGTGGCTTCTTTTTTTTTTTTTAAAGTAACTTTCTTTTAAAAAAAAAAAAATTTTAGTTGTAGATGGACACGATACTTTTATTTTATTGATTTATTTTTATATGGTGCTGAGACTCTAACCCAGTGCCTCACATGTGCTAAGCAAGTGCTCTCCCACTGAGCCACAACCCCGGCCCAGAGGAGTGGCTTTTGAACTGGGCCTTAACAAAGGAATCTGGTCAGAGGGGAAGAATGAGTTGATTTAAAAAGCAATCATGTCAAAAGCATGAAGATGTAAAGAAAACATCATTTGTTAAAATTAGAGAGCTGGTTATAAAAGACCAGGTATACTGTGCTCTGGATACTTTATCCTGAAAATTCAGAGAGCCAACAGGGATTTTATACATCAAAGGTCAGTAACATGGTTAATTGGAGTCCTAACAGTTCTGAGTGCAGACCAGAAGACAGGGGTATGCTGGTGACAGGGATTGGACAGCACATTCTTCCAAACAGCCTATTCTAACTCTGCCATCTGTTTCCGTGGTGCTGAACTGCGAAACATGGTTTTGCTTTAGACAGACCCTAGGTTGCAGTCCTGCTCTTCCTGTTAGTTGTTTCGATTTGGGGCAGTGTGTATGTTGGTAGGAATGTGTACGTAGGTAAGCTAGAAGGAAGCCCCGAGGAGGCGGCCAGCCTGTCCAGGCCAGCACCCAGAGGTGGTAGAGCAGGAACCAGAGCACAGGTTCCGCACTCTTCCAGGGGCTCAGGGTTTGTGTGTCTGGTTATCTCAGGCTCCTTTTTCTGTATAAATGCCACTGGACTTTTCTCTTCTTGGCAGTCCAGTTAAAAACTCTTTTTTAAAGGACTCCCAAATTATTTGCAGCAGCGTTTTTAACTCTGGCCATTGTCTTGACTTTGTTTAATGCAGATCAAAGACACAGCTCTCCCCTTCCACCAAACGCAAGAGAGAAGTCAGTCCTCCTGGAGCCCGGACAAGAGGCCAGCAGAGGGTCGAGGAAGCCCCTGTGAAGAAGGCGAAGCGATAATCCTGACACTGCGTCCCTGACGCTTGAGGAGCGCAGTGGAGAGAAGAGGGGATCGTCCTCCTGGGCCGTAGGCTTGTTTTTTTCCCAACCAAGAAAAGGATATGCATGTGCTATAAGTTCCTAGGTGCAAGCTTTTTCTTGTTATGTTTTAAACAGCTTTATAAACTATTGTTCATAGAAGATACTATGTACATTTATTTCAGATAAAGGAAAATAAGTTTACTTTGTATCTGAACTCAAAACAAAGTAGTTGTATATTTTAACATTCAAAATTGGGATTTCCCAATGTGACACATCACTAATGCAAACCCTTCCAGCCATCAGACACCAGGCTGCCTACTGGTGATCTGTGTATAGTATATGAACATGTAAAAATAGGTTGTATTTTACTCTATGTATGATGCTAATCAATGAACACTTTATTTATTTTACAGAGAAAACTTATTGGTGAACTTTACTATATCTGTTTATTTTATTTTATTATTTTTTTTAATAAAAAAGGGTTTTAAATGCTATGCAGTCATTAGTAGAAAATTTTTAGGACTCTGCCTGCCCTTTGACTATCTGAACGTGACCTGGCAGGAAACACAGACATTGTCGCATGTATCCAAGTAAAGTAGCTGAGCTGAAGAAGGGTCTCCATTTCTTTTCTGTTCACAGTCGTGACTGTTTTTAAGAACCTAACTCGTTTTTAGATTGTGTTTGCATCCGTGACTTTACCACCAGCCCCGCTGATGGTAGAGAGCCTGGATCAGGTAAGGTGACATGCCACCTCCCGCAGTGGGGCTCCTCTGCAGGTGTCCATTCCTCTCTTCCCGCTGTTCCGAAGCTTCTACCAATATTCTTTCCATATCTTTTTCAGAAAGAGAAACGCATCGAATGTTAGGTCACTCCTGTCTATTCAGCTTCAGAATTTTATGTTGTTTTATATACAATTATTTCAGGATAGAAACTGGTTTTATTGCCAGGTTCTTTTTTAAACATGTTTTAACTCCCATATGAACAAACTATCCAATTTAAGTTTTTCATAAACTTTTCTTAAGGTCAAATTTGTCTCTTGCAATGATGTGATGAGTTGCCAAATAATTGAGATTATTTTAAAATGTTTTGTTCATATTCTTGTTTTATAATTAAAATTTACATTCAGTGTGTGTGGGTTTTTTGTTATTTTTTTGTTTGTTTTGTTTTTTGGCTCAATGTAAGGTGGATATTTCTGTCATTTTACATGGTTTCTTACTGAGATTTTATATATAAATTATAAAATGTTTCCCTAAATCTTGAGTGGTAAATTTTTTTTCATGTGTCTTAAATTCTTTTCCTGTGCAAACCATTTCTTCTCTACAAGTAACTGGTTTTAAATATACTGCTCCATTTTCATATTCAAAGATGAATCAGTAATGGCCTCTTGTGTGATAGAATTGAACTTTAGACCTAGAAGAGACCTTTGGACCAGGAACATGAGAGTTTCTCATTTTTATTTGTACGGACGAGTTTTAAACAAAGCTCAACAATATAGTGAATCATCTTCAAGTCAGCCAAGGTTAGAAGGCTGACTAGGTTTTAAGCTCCCAATTCCTTATACAGTCTTTGCACTGGTCACTTTTAGATCAGTTAATAGAAGTGCAGACCTGAAAATATATTCTCAGTACAAAACCACCCTCCGTTTAGAGAGGCCTGCAATGGGGCATGACCTTGTAGGGACCCGGTAGTTGGATTTTGAGGAAATACTGCCTCTCAGCTAAATCAAAACTGTGTGAAGAATTTCCTAGTGGAAGTCAGCTAGACCACGAGCTTCCAGTGGTTCTAAAACCTAAGCAGAGAGCAGGTCCCATGGGGTCCTTGGGAATGTGTGGGGGCAGTTCTTGGTGATGTGGTGACTTGATACTGCTAGCATTTAGGGAGAAACAGGATAGGATGTGAGACATCCTGCAGCTCACAGGACAGACAGAATCCAAAACTGTGCAGCCCAGCACGCCAGTGGCTCCCTGCTGATCCACTAAGAAACACTCGGAGGTCTCTCCCTGTACGTCACTCCCCTGCCATCACCACTGCCAGACCTCACTGCTTCTCCATGAGAAACTGAACCCTGCCATCCGCTCTCCTCATCACAGCGAGACAGCTGCCGCAGTCCAGGGAGACTTCCTGAAGGTAGGGAGCATCCCACAACCGAGGGCAAGGTGGCTCAGTCTTTCCCTTGGTGATCCAGTCCTACAGAAAGGCCACTTCCTCAGGGTTATACCACTGGAGTTAAGTTCTAGAACCTACTAAGGTTCACCACATCCACCCCAATTCAGAATGGCCAGCAGGTAACACTCCCCTCCTCGGCCACATCTCAGTGAGCTGGTGGCAAAGCTGAGCCTGAGTTATTTTTTGTCTCTAGCCCCAGGCCAGAGGGTTCATCCTGTTCCCCAGGGGAGGGGGGCATTAACCCTTCTACCTCCACCGCATGCTAACGGACCTAGGGCCATAATCCAGTCGGTGCTTTCCCCAAGCATCTCCCCAGTTTGTAAAACCTGACGGGAGAAATGGGGAAATGGTTCTAACTCGAAGAAATGCTGAAGGAGTTTACTTTCTTATTTGTGTTTTGATTTTTTATAATTTATTTTTCCTCCTATGTGCAAAAGAGTACCTTATATTTTCTAAAATTACTTCATTGTGTAATATTAATCAAGAACAAGATTTTTTTTTAATATTTCAATGACAGGGACACTTTTCTTAGGGAAAGAAAATAGAAAATGGCTGTATAGCCACAGTTTTTCCACTGGAAGTGCTATGCTATAAAAATGCACATTTATTGAGTGCATGTGCCCATCACAGAACAAATATGAATGCAAGTGCCAAGGGGTGACAACCACAGAAGCACAGAACTGGGCGGCAGAGGTTGGTGTCGGGCCACAGAAAATGGCAAGGGGTGAAATCACCTTCAGAGAGAAGTTAGGACACAGGATAACTCCTAGCGGTCAAGATGGGTGGGAGATGTTTGTTTTATAGGGATAGAGTTTCAAGCAAGGTTGGAACTTGGAGAAGAGAGCATCTTGGGAGCTGAGGAGCAGGAGAGACAGAAGACAATGAGAACCATGTTGACCACAGAGTCAGCCTTTCAGAAACTTGCTGGAAGAGAACTCTGCAGGTAGTAATAGCTAGATAGCTCTTAGTCACATCAAACTCCTTCTGAGAGATGCACCTTCACACTCAAAACTTCTGGAAATTCAGTGTGCACATTAATACAACTAAGAAATGAGTAGAAATTAGACCAGTAGAGGAGCAGACCAGGAATAAGGTTGCGGGGCAGGTTTCTGTGCTTTGGAGTGTGCAGTAATTTTGTTTTGAGGCCAAACTACAATGTACTTTATTGCTCTTGTTGCTAGGGATTGGCCCAGGGGCACTTGATCACAAAGCTACATCCCCGTCCTTTTCGCTTACTTGTTTTTGAATTTTGAGACAGCAATTTGCTAAGTTCCTGAGGCTGCCCTCGGACTTGCGATCTCCCTGCCGCAGCCTCCCAAGTTACAGGGCTTGCAGGTTTGAACCACCATGCCCAGCATCTCCACAGTACGTTCTTTTAATTGGTTCTTTAAAATCAAATTATGTAGAACCCATGATGTATTTTAAAGTGACATCCGGCTGAATAATTGTGAACAAGTCCATGCCTGGCAAACACGGTGAACCACATGAAAACTGCTACTTGCTCCACAGCAATTGTAAGATGCTTTTGAACAAGAGGCAGTTATTCGAGTTGTTTCTCTGAATTAATTTAACATGTAGGTTTTTTTACAATAGCAAGATTTAACATATCTACCTTTTGTACCATTTTTAAAATACTGCACAGTTTTATGAAATGTCAAAAGGATAAATATTACACATTTTTAAAAATCCTACTTACTATGCCTTCAGCTTAAGACAGAACAGTACCAACACAAAACCTTCTGATGTGCCCAACCCCATCCCAGTCACATTACTCACCTTCCCCAAGGCCACCACCATCCTAAATACAGGTCCTTTATTTCTTGCCTGTTGTCAGTTTTACTACATACGTACATATCTCCAAGCATGAAATTTCTCATTGTGCTTTTACATAGTCAGTTTATACGAATTATTTAAGACTTGCTTTTTTTCTTCTAGATTTTGAAATTAACCTGTTAACTATGTGTAGCTCCAGATAGATCATTTTCACTGCCATATAGTATTCTACATACACATCTTATAGTCTGAGCCATTCACCTGTTGCTAGGTCTTTGGTTGCTCCCAGGTTAATCAACAATTTGTGAACATTTTTGTGAAATTTTTGTAGGACAGAGCTTTGAAAACATGTCATCGTTCACATACAGTGTGAGACATGAAAAGGCACATTAAGGTCAACATTAGGACAAGGATGGTCGCTGCTTGGGGAAATCCCCTTTTCACCAGAGGATCTGGCCATCTAGCCAATTTATCCCCTGCCCCCAGGAAAAATATATATTTTATTGAGGCATAATTGACAAATAGAAAATTATGTGTATTTGAGGTATATGATGTGATGATTAGACAGAAATGAAGACTGAGTATCTCCCTCCTGGTTTGTAGAGATTCTTTGTGCAGACGCATACACATCTAGTATGCTAACAGTTTTGTTTCCAATCCACCGTTCCTTTTTCTTGTAACATGAGATTTATTGGCTTCACATCAGTGTTAAGCTTTATTAATTTGACAACCGGGTATTCGAGTGATGGGTTCACTCAGAGAGCTGAGTGAACATCACCTCAGGGTTCATTCTCCTCCGCGGCGGGGAGGGAGCAGTGCATTGACTACCTCGTGTTAGGCGGGACTGTTGCCTATTAGCATCTTTTCTGTACTTTAAGTATGGGTTAAGGAGATGCACGTGGGTACCAAGTCAAGAACAGCTGGACCTGCAGCGGTCAACTTTAGGTGCCAACTTCACTGTATTAAGAATACCTCGAAACTTGCAAAGCATTCTTTTTGGTATATCGAGGAAGGGTTCTGTGGGTGAGCCTGAGTGGACGAGGTGGGGTAAATTCACCCTCCATCTGGGCAAGACAGCATCCGGCTGACGGAGGGTGGGAGATAAAAACAGAAAAGGTGAAATCTCTACCGATTCCCACAGGCCGGGATATACTCTTCTCCTTTCCTTGGCTCCCTGGTCTTTGGTCCCCAGGACTTGCACCAGCAGCCCCCTGGGTCTCCGGCCTTCAGTCAGAGCTACGCCATCAGCTGTCCTGGCTCTGAAGCCTTTGATCTGGGCTGGGCCTTGCTGCCAGCATCCCCGAATCTTCAGCCCGCACGGTCTGCCATGGGACCAGCCTTCAGCACCACATGAGCTAATTCCCTAGTGTTCACCTCTCATATCTCTGTACACGTCCAGCTGGTTCTGTTTCTCTGGAGAACCCCTTGATAAGGACCCAGAGACCCGGAACTGCCACTGCAATACAGAATACAGGAAGAATATAGGAAGGACAGACTTGGAGGTGAGACACAGGGGCTTCATAATTGGCATGGGTCACATTCTGACCCCTCACAGCCATCTCGCCTTCTCCAGGTGTTTAAACTTCGATTTAACAACTATGGCTGCCAGGTTTCCCTTTATCTCTGATAAACTCAGCTGTGCTCTTTAGGCTGACCAAACAAGTAATCAATCTGGCACCTGAGACTTAGCCTGCAGGAGGGCCTTTACAGGTTCCTGTGTGCCACACTACCTAAGGTGGAAACCAAGCCTGAATTTTCAACTTCTCTGAAGGAATTGTTAAATGTCCTCATTTGCTGTTCACATTGCCTGAAGGATCAGTCTCAGTCAGTTTTTTGTTTTGGGGGGTTTTGTGGGGGTACCAGGGATTGAATTCAAGGGCACTTGACCACTGAACTCCAAAAAAGTTTACTGTCAACAGGTGGAGCTGTTTTTGTTTGTAGGAAACAATTTGTCAGTCTTCCAAAAGTCTTACTCTAAATAGTCAAACTGACACTTCTTTCAACCCAAGATCTCAAACTCTGTTAATTTCATCTCTGTCATTTGGGATCCTCTGACTCTTCAAAAAAACATTTCCCCAGTAAACACTGTTAGAGTTTAAAAGGATGGAATGGATCATTTCAGATTCTTAAAATTTAAAAATGTACATCAATCCTTTCAGCAAAAGCCATGTCTGGATGCATTTGTCCCCCTTCACCCTCGGCCCCTGCTTCCTTCTGACCTGAAGGTGGATTTATTCCAGAGATGATCTGCAGAGAAGGTGCCTTTGCTTGTCCTCCCCGTGCTTTGCTAACAACCCGTTCTGCGTTTACAGGAAACACATGTCCCCATCCCTAGGTCACCTGCGTTTGTGCAGGGATTCCTCTGAAGCCTCCTCAAACTACTTCCTTTGACAGCTCCCAGGACAGCACAGTCCCATCTGTTCTGACATTCCATTAAGCCTTTTCGCTACCACAATATCCTGTTTTCTCCTTCCTGTTTCTGGCCACACTTACTCAGACAGAGTGGCAGCATTTGCCATAAATCTCTCCGGCGAGCTTTCTCCCCTACCTTAAACCCCTTTCACTGGAAGTACAGCCCTCAGGCACTTTCCCTTTCAGAACCCAGTCCAAAACATCCCATAATGGAAACAAACATCTCCACGTTAGGTCTCGGAAGATGATTTCACACCAACATAAGAAACTAAAATATGTGATTTGTGCTAAAAGGCTAAGGGAACTGCTGTGTACCTTGGCGTGGTGGTGAGCCAGCACACGTCTTGTGGAGCAGGCTGTTGGCGCGCTCATCCTAGGGAGCAGCCAGGTTCAGGTGACCCAGAACAAATCACCAGGCTTCTCCATGTCCTCATCTGTAAAGAGAAATTCAGGAACCTGTCCTGCTCATCTCATCTCACAAGGTTGTGTGGAGGACAGAATGAGACCATTGTTCAGTGAATATTTGCTAGAAGTCCACCATGTCCAGACCCATTCCAAGCACTAGGGACGTTATAGTGAGTCATTTAAAACACTGAGTTTATGAGATCCATCCAGATGGCTGCATGTACTGGTAAACAGGGCATTTCTTATGCTGTACAGTTTTCCATTGTGTGAATATACCACACAATATCCATTTTACTGTTGAGCATTTCAGCAGTTTCCAGGTCTTTGGTTATTACTATATATATATATATATATATATATATATATATATATATATACACATACACAGAGAGAGATACAGATATAGATAAACAGCTGTGAACATTCTGGCATAGCACTTGGTGGACTTATTTCTGTGGGGTCAAATTCACCTTAAGTCTTCCTGATTAAACCAGAAAGGAAGTCCCAGGTTGGCACTAGCATGCTGTGACTTCTCTTTGGCCATGGTCAATGTGTCCTCACAACAGAGAGCCAAACTCATCCTGCTGCCTCTAGCTAGCATTCCCAAACATTGCTCTATCTGCAAAATATATATGTAAGAGTATATAGGGCAAAAAGTTACTACTGCCCCATTTATTTATATATTTATAAATATGTTTGTATTGCTTACCTATAGTTTATACAGGGGTTCTTTCAAAAACAGTTTTAAAACGCAAGTCACATCAAAGTGGTGGAGCACACTGGTGATCCCAGCAACTCTGGACAGGACAGGGCCGAAGGCAGAGGATTGCAAATTGAAAACCAGTCTCAGCAACTCAGCCAGACACTGCTTCAAAATTTAAAAAATAAATAAATAAAAATAAAAAGGACTTGGTATACAGTTCATTGATAAAGGCTGGGTTTGATCTCTGTATCATAAAAAAAGTCATTTAAATAAAGGTATTAAATACACTGTAATGATAGGTGGATATATACAGGTGGCAAAAATGTAGAGA
This sequence comes from Sciurus vulgaris, assembly GCF_902686455.1. Lineage (NCBI taxonomy): Eukaryota > Metazoa > Chordata > Mammalia > Rodentia > Sciuridae > Sciurus > Sciurus vulgaris. Next base: position 137,079,571 of record NC_136469.1, read on the forward strand.
GGGCGTGTACAAAAACTGCAATGTAGGACGTGTTACTCTGCAAAAGCTCCGCTCGTGAATTAAGCGTCTTTATCATCACTGCCTCCACTGGTCCCATTTATGAACACCTGCTCAGGTGGACAAACCACTCTACAGCTCTGGGTGTGCTCAGGAAGGGTTACAGTCAGTAGAGGGCGGTCTCAGAAGGACCCAGAACTTAGCAAATGCGTGGGATGAGCTGCAGGCAGAGAGCAGAGCCTTTTACAGGTCGCCTTTGCACACAGCACACCCTGCCAGGTGCTCCTGGCCACGTTCTTGGCCACACCTTGTAAGTCAGAGATCTCCACACCAGGAATGGGAGGCTCAGCACATGGGTAGCACAAACAGGAGCGCGGGTTGTGAAGGGTTCCAGGTGAGCACCAGAGACCCACCCACCGGGCTCGGGTAGGAGTCGGAAACCTGGGGCAGGAGCGGAGCTCCTTCAGGAATGGCTCCCTCTGCTCCTCTCCTCGACCACAGTCCTCAGAGGGCCCGGGCGTCTCTGAACACTGCCTTCCGACTCATCTCCCTCGTGTTCATACTCCGGCAAGCTTTCATTGTTTTGTTTGGCTTGTTGATGTTGTTATTTTTTTTTTTTTTTTTCCTCTTCCAGGACTTCTAATCCATGGGACCTACTTCTTCTCCATTCCCCTCATGTCATTATATTTTGCTCGGATCCACCTGGGATTCCAAGGGCCCATGACTATAAATCCTCCCCACTGTCAACAGCTTTAAATCCCTGTTCTGATATGGCCCAGCAGGGCCTCCACCTTGCATAACTCACTGTCACCACAGGGGCGGGGGGCGGGGGGGTCATTACTGGAGAAAAGCACACATCTGTGCTATCTGCTCACACTTCTGATTCACGGATGTGAATCTCAGATACACCCTCAAGGTCGGTCAGCTGTCCTACCATGCTGCCCAATCTCTTCCTTTCCCAATATACAGAGGACACCTTGGCTGCTCTTGGCCCAGCTGACCTCATACTCCTTGAGATAACTACATAAAGGGAGTTTGACATACCTAAGCCCTTGGTCAGCACTCAGTAAATGCCAGCCAACCCTGTTATGACTACACCCTCTGTCACCTAGATTTCCGGTCAGTAGGCATTGGACTGGCTTTCCAGACTAGAAACCAACCCTCTCAGGCCACTGCAGTTTTCTCCTCTCTCCTGCATCTTCAACTGGCTCTGCTGGAGGCTGACTTGAGGATTTGCAAATACCCCACTGTCTTCTATCTAAAAATGAATCTCTGCATTGTCTTAATTTGCATTTCTCTAATTACTAGAGATGTTGAACACTTTTACATATATTTGTTAACCCCCTGTAAAGGGTCTGTCCAGTTCCTTGGCCCATTTATTGATTGGGTTCTTTGTATTTTTGGTGTAAAGTTTTGTAAGTTCTTTTTAAATTTTGGAGATAAGTGCTCTATCTGAAGTGCATGTGGAAAAGATTTTCTCCCACTCTATAGGCTCTCTTTTCACATTATTGATTGTATCCTTTGCTGAAAAAAAAAAGATTTTTAGTTTGAATCCATCCCACTTATTGACTCTTGCTTTGATTTCTTGTGCTTTGGGAGTCTTATTAAGGAAGTCTTATCCTAAGCCAACACAAAGAAGATTCAGGCCTACTTTGTCTTCTATTTGGTACAGGGTCTCTGGTCCAATTCCTAAGTCCTTGATCCATTTTGAGTTGAGTTTTGTGCAGGATGAGAGGTAAGGGTTTAATTTCATTTTACTGCATATGGATTTCCAGTTTTCCCAGCACCATTTGAACAGCTATCTTTTCTCCATTGTATGTTTTTGACTCCTTTGTCTAGTAAGAGGTGTCGCTGGCTCTTTGCGGTTCCAAAATCCATGGATATTTGTCACCGCCTGCAGCAACAACTTGCATGGGTCTTATGGGTGGTGGAGTGGAAACTGAGGCACTTCTATCTTTAGTGCACTGCCTTCTTGCTTGTTCATAGAGGATAGAGGAAATGAGGCTTACTTGCTCTGAGAGGAGAGAGAGAGAGACTTTGAAAGACAGGCTTTGCTTAGAGCTTAGAGGAAGGAACTTGCTACGCCTTAAAGTCTGCCTTCTGCCGCTGCCCCTACTCGCTGCTGTGTTCTTTCTTCTGGCTTTTCTGCTAATGGCTGCTGTTGCGTGTTTTTCCCTCTGGCTGCTTCTAATGGCTGCTGTGGCGTGTCTTCTTCTGCTGTTTTTCTGCTAATGGCTGCTGTGTCTGTCTCGCTCCACCTACGCTTATATCACCTCCAGGACGCGGAGAGCAGGGCCACGCCTCTTACGCAAACATTAGGGAGACGCTCGGAGCAGGCAATTAGTGCTCGAGAACACATGTGCATACATTGTGTGCGTGGACGAGAAAATCACCTGAGTGTGCTTATGTCTATTAACCTCCTCGCTGCCGATGTGATCAGGCGCCATCCCGGCGCCGCCAACATGGCACAGCCCCCAACAACCTAGATGCCCTTCAACAGATGAATGGATAAAGAAACTGTGGTATGTATACACAATGGAATATTATTCCGCCATAAAGAAAAATAATATTATGGCATTTGCAGGTAAAAGGATGAAATTGGAGAATATCATGCTAAGTGAAATAAGCCAATCTCAAAAAACCAAAGGCCGAAAGTTTTCCCTGATAAGTGGATGATGATATATAATGGGGATGTGGGGGTGGGGAGAGAGAGAAGAATGGAGAAACTTTAGATTATGTAGAGGGAAATGAGAGGGGGGGTAGGAAAGATGATGGAGTGAGATGGACATCATTACCCTGTGTACATGTATGATTTCACAAATGGTATGAGTCTACATCGTGCATAATAGAAACAAAAAGATGTACCCCATTTGTGTACAATGAGTAAAATGCAGTCTGTAAAATAAAAAATAAATAAATAAATAAAAAGGAATCTCTGGAAATAGGATCCCCTGTATCTTCTGCCTCATTGCTCTGCTCCCTACACGTCAAACTTCTTTAGAGTGACCCTTTCCATCAGCTCCACCTCCTTCTCCTGCTATGTGCTCAATGCATTCCAATCTGGTCTCTCCCCATCACCCTGCAAGATGATCCTACCAAGGTGACCAATGGCATCCATGTCGCTAAACACAAGGGCCCTGTCTCTGTCTCGTACTGTGAAACAGCAGTACACTTTATAGTTCATCGCTTCCTTATGTGTGGCATTTTCTTCTCTTGGTTTCAAGTACCAACTTCTCCTGGTCCTTCCTCCTGAAACGGTGACTCCTCAGTCTCTGCTGACTCTCCCTCAGTGATCGAGTCTGCAAAAGTTGCAGGGCCCAGGTTCCTGCACCTGGGGTCCTCTAGGATCAGTGCGGTCTCTTCTACGTGACCTATCCAGTTTGGCCAACACCACCTTTCCACTGATAACTCCCAAATTTCTGTCTTGGCTGACTTCTTGAAATGTTATCTTCATTCCTTAATTCACACCTCACATATGGTTTCTTTATCAACAATCATTAAAAATGTAATCATTTATAAATATTTTCTCCTACTCTATGGTTTATTAGTCAGTCTTCTTGGTGTGGATCTTTAAGAAGCCTCTCAGATGTAATACCTCCAAAAGTGAACAAGTTCCTCCTACCCTCTCCCCACCAAGTCTTTTCCATCTAGATCAACAACAGCATCACTACTCACTCAGTGTGTTAACTAGGTTTCCATCCCTATGACCAAAACACCTGACAAGAACAGCTTAGTGGAGGAAAATATTTATCTTTGGCTCCTGGTTTCAGAGGTTCCATCCATGGTCAGCCAGCCTGAGGTGAGGCAGAACATCATGGTTCACGAGTGTACCAGGGTGTGCTGCTCTGCTCATGGAGGCCAGGAAGTGGACAGAGAAAAGGAGGAAATAGGAGACAGGATCTATGATCCTCCAGGCCCACCCCCAGTGACCCACCTCCTCCACAGACCCCATCTGCCCACAGTTACTGCCTCGTTAATCCATTTAAACTACGATGGACTGATTAGCTCTCCTCATCTAATCATTTCAACTCTGAAGACTTCTGCATTAACTCAGGAGCTTTAAGGGAACACGTCATATCCAAACCATAAATTCAGTTCCCCAGGCTCAAGTCCAGGAAATATCTTAGATTACTCCCTTCTCCTCACCTGCATCCAGCCCACTGGGTCTGTTAAGAATGGCAACAGAGAAGCTGGGTGCAGTTGCACAGGCTTGAAACCCGAAGGGAGGCTAAGGCAGGAAGATCACAAATTTGCAGCCGCCCTGGGCAATTTAGCAAGAAGCTGTCTCAAAAATTTTAAAAGCGGATGGGGATATAGCTCAGTGGTAGAGCTCCTGCCTAGTATGTATGAAACCCCGGATTAAATCCCAGTACTGTCCTCCCCCAACAAAAGAAAAAAAGAGAGAAAAAAAAAAAAAAGAAAAAGAAAACTATTGTTGTGGTTTAGATGTGAGGTGTCCCCCAAAAGCTCATGTGTGAGACAATGCAGGAAGGTTCAGAAGAGAAATGATTGGGTTGTAAGAGTCTTAACCCAATCAGTGAATTAATCCCCTGATATGGATTAACTGAGTGGCAAGTCAAGTGGTAGGTGTGTTTGGAGGAGGTAGGAATTGGGGCCTGGCTTTGGGTATATAGTGTGCATCTGAAGAATGGAGTCTCTCTCTCTCTCTCTGCTTCCTGATCACCTTGTGAACTGCTTCCCTCTGCCACACTCTTCCATCATGACGTTCAGCCTCACCTGCGACCTGAGGAATAAAGCTGGCTGTCTATGGATTGAGACCTCTGAAACTGTGAGCCCCTAAACAAACCTTCCCTCCTTTACAGTTGGTCAGGTCAGGTCCTGTAGTCACAGCAGCAATAAGGCTGACTAAAACCACCAGTGACATTCAATCCACAGAATGGGAGAAAAAAGTGCAAATCATATATTGATAAGTGATAAATATCTAGATTATATGGAGAACTCCTACAACTCAACTACAAAATAATAACACAATTCAAACATAGGCAAACAACTTAGGCATTTCTCCAAGAATATACAAGTGGCCAACAAGCACAGGAAAAAGATGCTCTGACATTCCCAATCATTAAGGAAATGCAAAACAATTCAACAATGAGATACCCCTGCTATCACAAAAACAGAAAATAACAGGTTTGGCAGGGATGTGGAGAAATCCCTGCACTTCGCTGGTGGGAGTCAATTCAACAGAGCATGGAGGTGCCAGAAAAAAATTGAAAATGAAATAATCACATGATCTAGCAATCCCATTTCTGGGTCTGGAAGCAGGATCAGGAAGACATAGCGACACACATATATGTTCAATGCAGCATTATTCTAGAGAGCCAAGAGGTAAGAGCCACTCAAATGTCCACGGATGGATGACTGGATAAAGAAAATACAAGAGAACATAATTTAAAAAGAAGACAATCCTGGCACAATCTACAGTATATATGAACTTCAAGAATATTATACTAATTAAAATAATCCAATCACAAAAAGAGAAATGTTGCATGATTCTACACTTGGAGTACATGGAGCAGGCTGGGGAGGGGGAAGTGAGAAGTCAGTGTTGAACAGATCGTCAGTGTGAGCAGGTGAAAGCATTCTTGGGATGGATGGAGGGACTTGATACCCTGAACTGCATATTCTAAAATGACTTCAGTGGTAAATTTTGTTGTGTATATTGTGCCATAATTTTTTTAAAAATCAAGAATACTGACAAATGCCAGTTCTGATGGTCACCTCCCTCCATCTCCAGTAGAACTACCTGATCCAGGCTCAGTTTCTTGCACAAGCTTCCAGTTGGTCTCGCTGAGTCTTCTTTTGTTGTCCCTACCAAGTTTTTGCCAGGGAAGAGGCAATGTGTTCTTTTTCAAAATGTAAATCATATTCAGTTACCTCGGCTTAAAATCTTCCTGTGGTTTCCCATCATATCTAGAGAGAAGCTCACCCCCCCTAGGGTGGCTTACAGAACCCTGCTGGACCTGAGCACTCTCAGGCCCCAGCTCCCCGCTCTGCCCCTCGTCCCCTGTGCCCTGGCCACAGGAGCATGCTGTTGAGTGGTGAGCACACGAGGAGAGTGCCTCCACCAGTTAGGTCTACTCTAACAAGAATGGCAGATTGGATGGCTTAAAGGGCAGACGTTTATTTCTCACAGTTCTGGAGGTTGGGAAGTTCAAGATCAAGATACCAACAGATCCAGTGTTTGGTGACAAACTCCTTCTTGTATCTGCATATGGGAAAAAGAGACAGAGACAAAGACTCACAAAAAGAGGAAGCAAACTCCCTCCTGCCTCTTCTCACTGGGGGCACTAATCCCATTCATGAGGACCGAACCTTTATGACCTAATTGCCTTCTAAAGACCCCACATTCTAATACCATCAATTGCAGGACACAATATCAACATGTGAACGAGGGCGATACGAAGATTCAGACCATCACAGTTTCAGTCAGCTTTTTTGCTGCTGTCACTAAAAGACCCACCCAGCACAATTGTAGAGGAGGAAAATTTATTTGAGGGCTTATGGTTTCAGAAGTTTTAGTCCACAGAAGGCCAGTGCCATTCCTCGGGGCTCAAGGTGAGACAGGACATCATGGCGGAAGAGTGGCAGAGGGAAGCAGCTCACATGGTGATCAGGAAGCAGGTAGCAAGATGCTCCAGGTCCAGATATAAAATATGTACCCCAAAGCCACACCCCCAATTATCCACTTCCTCGGGCCACACCCCACCTGCCTCCAGTTACCACTTAGTTAATCCCATCAGGGATCAAGTTACTGATTAGGTTAAGGCTAGAACCCAATCATTTCTCCTCCAAACCTTCTTGCATTGTCTCACACATGAGTTTTGGGGGACACCACATCTAAACCATAACAAGATTGGTAACACCTAAATATTAGGTGTGTATTAGTTTCCTCTCTTTCTCTGAAAACCTCTCCAGTCTTCCCAAGTTATCTCTTTCTGCTTTGAATCTGACTCCATAAAAAGCAGCCCTGTCTCTATCACATCACAGTTTTGATTTTTTCCATAGCACTTATCACCACCTGAAGTTTTTCCATTTTTCCATAAACAAATACCTTTGTTTATGGAGGGTAGGGTTTTTCAAAGGTCTTTGAACCCGAGAACCTGGAAAAGTGCCTGAGAGGAGGCACAAGCTGGGAAATTTCCCAAGAAGAACCTGGTATGGAACAGGGAGGCCCCAAGATAATGAGACACAGAAACACAATGAATCCATAGGGCTTTACTGGTATTCCACAAGCGTCTCAAACTCAGCACGGCCAACAGTACAAAACCTCTTTCTCTGTCTGGTCTCAAACCCGCTTGCTTTGGAGTACCCTCCACCTCGCCCAAATAGCACCTCCATCCACCCACCCTCTAATTGCAACCCAAATGAGAAAATAAAACTCTGGGGAGGAGAAGGGTTTTGTAATGCCTAAGCATTGCGATGTTTAAGGTTAAATACCTCGTTAGTATTACGAACAAAATAGTCTCTGAAAAAATCCCTATGGCACCAATAAAACCCAAAGCTACATATGCCCTAAACCATCATCCAAGGAGAGCGGCGAACGCTCACAGCTATGCAGGGCTACAGAATTTGCACAGAGGAATCCAAGATGGGTTAGGAAGGAGGTCAGAAGTCTCTAGGCTCGCCCCACTGCAACACCCATGGTGCTGAAAATGATCTCTACATGTTCTCACCCTGCCCCCAATCCCTTCCCCCTACCCTTGAATGAGCTCAGTCTTAAGTGTAATTCTGTGTCTGGGCGAGTTTTAAAGTCGAACATCTCTACTATTAGGTCACTGACTACGTGAGACTGTGGAAACATAAAACTGGGAGCAAAAATGTTCTGTTTTGGGAAACTAACCTTTTCTCTGTGTCTCCCCTACTTAGCCTCCGTACTTCCTTACACCGGTCCACCACGCATCCCGAAGGAGTTTCCGCTAGGTGGCGCCCGTTCTCCATTTACCAGGCGGGTTCCCGAGCCAGTGCTTTATTTTTAGTACACTTAAGAGCTGATCTCCAACCCCGGCTTTCTACAGCAAGGAATCTAAGCTCCAAAGGGAACGTGTCTTGCTTGTGGTCGCTTCCCTACATCTCGGACTCACAAGCTTAATCTGATCTCTGAACCCAATGAGTTTCCATCACTTGGCTGTCTCCCTCTACGCATGGTTTGGTTTATTGAGTAAAATAAGACGGTGTTTCTTTCTCCTTAAAGAGAAGTTTAGGTTCAGATCCTCGGGCCTTAGAGTGCTTTATTTTCAAGTGCGCAGAATAGAAAAAAAAAAAATGGTTAATTTGCCTACTTCATTTTTTTCTTTGACTTTCTTAAATGCAAATAAGGCTCGTTTTCTAATGAATGAGTTATTAGAAACTGATAATAACGATGCTGGAAACGTTTAAGGAGAATACACCTGGAGGTTAGTGAGAAAAACCGGTTACAGAGGAAAATTCAACTAGATTTGACATCAGATGAGGCTAGGTGTGAATTCTGCTTCAGCCACCTACTGATACACAGTTTCCACATGTGTAAAAGGACAACACTGTTTTCTACTCATTGCATCCCTAGGGTGCTTGGTCTACAGGAAGCAACCCAATAGGCTTCGGCTCCCGTGCTTTGTGGACCAGCAGTGTCTACCCATAAAACTACCTTGGCCCGTCACGGCAACCCTTCTCTCTGCAGTCTGATGCACCTGGTCCATGCACATGGGACACCCCGCCGTGGCCTGAATAACTTAGGACCACAGCAGCCGGGTCTGCTGGCGGGAAAGCCTGTGGCTTGACGCCTGAGTTGCTTGGCTGATTGGAGAGCCCTCGGAGTGTGAATGGCAACCCAGTCGGTGCGGGGCAGGACCTCTGCCTAGACGGAGTTCTGGCCAGTCGACCACCAGCCCCCTGCCCGTCCCCCTATTCCAGCAGCTCAGCAGCCGCCTCACGGGGCACCGTCCAAATCCTCGTTTTAAAGGAGTAGAAACTAAGGAGGACAGGTGACTCCAGTCAGCCGACGCTGAGAGGCGAGACCCGCAGGGCCTGCAGTTACAGAGGAGCGCCCGGCGCGCGCCCTCGGGACGCTTGTGGCAGAGGGTGGTCTCCTTGCCTAAGCGAAGCGGCCCAGGGAGGGTGCCGGTGGCGGACAGAAACGACGCGTCGCATGTGACCCAGATGAAAATGCTCAGCGGACTGGGGCTCCTGGGAGCGCGGACGCGTGTGCATCAGCCTGAGCGCGCGCCGGAGGCCGGGGTTCCCGGCTGGGCAGCCCCCGCGGCTTTCCATCCTCATGCCCTCTCCGCCCGCGGCGGGCGGAAGCGTCACCACCCAGCGGCATTCCAGGCCCCGGCCGTCTCGGGGACCCGAGGGCGCGGCACGTAGGGGGCGCGCAGGAACCGGACTTCGGAGAAGGAACGGGGGGAGGGGAGGGGAGGAGGAGGACCTGGAAGGAGAGGAGGCCGCCGGAGGGGAAGGAGAGGGAGAAAACTAGGGCGAGCCGGGCCGGGGGCGAGGAGGGGCGCGGCCGGGGAGGAAGGCGCGGGCGCCGGGCGAGCCGGATGCCCCTAGGAGCCTCTCCGGCCGCCCAGCCCGACTCCCCAGCTCCGCCGACGCCTGGCCGGCTCAGGCCGGAGCGCGGCACCAACGAAACGACAGGCGGCACGGTCGTCTGCGCCCCCGGGTCTTGGCGCTAAGGCGTAGCCCGGAGGAAGTCGCCTTCCACCGGCTCAGAGCGGGATTCCGGCGCGCCGACTGAGACCCCCGCGCTCCCCAGCGACCTGCGCCCCTAAGAAGCGTGGTAACTTCCTGAGCTCCAGTCACACACCTCACTCGCGGGCCTCGACTCTGTAGATGCACCCCAGGGTATCTCTGTGCACCCGACTAGCTCCACTCTCGGTCCCCAGAAGCCTTGCATCTCCACCCAAGCCCTGTTAGGAGCAGCTTCTAGTTGTAGCTCAAGACCCTGCCACATACCCACCTCCCTGGCCTGCCTGCAGTCACTCACCCAACCTAAAGATCGACTCGCCGCCGCAGTTGCCCGAGTTGACGACAGCAGTCTCCGTGGCGGTGACTGAGCCGCGGAATGCAGCCACTTTCTGTTACTCCCGGAACACACAAAATACCCCCGACAACTCAAGAGTGTCGAACCGCATCTTTCATGCTTTGAAAACCTCTTCCCAAGCCTGTGGCAACCGAGATTTGATGGGATTTTTAATTTTTTTTTTTTTTTTTTTTTTTTGGTCAACTAAATAGTAGTTCTTATTTTCCAGTAAGTATATAGCTCCCAAATTTATTCTAGTACTCGACCATTCAACCTCCAAACATCTCTACCCGCCCGTATGTCCGAAACACACTCTATTATTTGTCAAACCAAGACCTAAGCCCACAGAGCCATAACTCTATGGGACACAAAGTCTACACCTGCCCATCCCCTACATTCTGGGAAGCCTATGTCAACCTCGTCCTCAATCTGCTCCTAGAGAATGACAGTACCTAATGTACTCCCTACACCCTGACTAGGGTGGGTAGTAGGGATGGCAATTTAAAAAAAAAATAGGGGAAATTTGTGGGGAGGGAAGGGTCACTTTCTTTAGAAACCTTGCAAGCATTCTGTTATGTTTCTCTCCCTGGTGTGGAGTGTACCCAACTTTTCTGCAAAATCCTGACATCAAATTTAAGAACTTTCCTTCAAAACTGATATAATTGTAAAAAAAAAAATTATAAATGGCAATGGCTTCTTCTAGTGGGAACTTTTTCCAAGGTACACTACAGGTTCTGAACAAAGAAAAAAATCATGTGCATGAAATGCTGAAGTCTACGTAATGCCAAACCTCATTCTGGGTCTGCAAACTAGGGCTTGTACATGTATTTCTTCCTGCAGCACAGAACAAGAACAACCAAAACAGAAATAGGGAAATGTTATTTATTTTAATGACTTTAAAACACAAATCCCAGCAAATCAGTAAGTTAACAATCACAGTTCTTTAAATGTATTTAATGGTTCAAGTTTGTGTATTTGATGTTCTTAAACCTCTGGTAAAATTTGTAGAAGACAGTAAAATGTTACTTGAACAAATTTTACTTAAAAATAAAAACAACATGTGTTTTAATATACCCACAATATTCGTATTTCTTACTTGGCTCCTTCTACTCCATAAAACAATGTGTTTCTTATTTTTTAAACAGTATTAAATTTTGTCAGTTCTGGATCATTACTATGGTAATTCCCAGATATTCCTTCGAACAAACGCTTATCTGTTTCTATTAAATTCACAAGTAACAAAATATTTAAAGAACAAATTTTAAGATTTTCTTCTCTTCCTGGTGAAAAACTTAAGCTCCAATTAAATTCAGTGTTCACTGCCCAGAGAAATGACTGAACAATTCCAGAAGTTCTCCCAAAGATGCCTTCCAATTTCTCGCCTGACTTTAGTTCTAACTATAGGATTTTAAAACTCAATTCCTGTATAGAAGTCACATCAAATCAAAGACGAGAAGGAAAGGAAACTATTTCCAGAACGATTTTAACTGATTATTTCAGCGAATAGCATTAACACAGAGGAAGCAGCGAAACTTTGGGGATAAGAAGGACGCATTTTTTTATTTTTTTCTTCGACTTTGGGATCCTTCCTAAAGAACAGAAACTCCGAGTCATTTACGAATTATCTTGGATTTTCGCCGCAGACTTTGACCGAACTTCATATCCGTGCTCCATCATGACCCTGGAGTAGGTGGTTATATCTGCAAAAATAAGAAACGTAGTTTCGGGGTGGGTGAGCCTCCTTGTTACTGGAGGATGCTTCGAAAACCAGGTTCAGGAGAGAAGAGGTTAAATGAGACTCTGTCTTGAGCGGCTCGACGTGCCCAGTTTTGTCTCTTCCAGCCAACGTCTCTCTGCTGGAACCAGCCAATCGACTGCCCGGAGCGCTCCGGACGGCCCAACGAAGGGGTGTGACTTGAAGCTGTCACTCAGCGGTGAGGAATGACACCCGGGAGGGAGGGGGGTGCGGTGGAACGCAGGGGAAGGAAAGAGAGAAGAAACAGATAAAACCAGGGCAGAGGGTAAAAAGGTGCCCGTTCCTCTCTGAATCCAGAGGCCGCCGCCGCCGCCACCGCCGCCGCCGCCGCCGCTGCCGCCGCCAGGGGGGTGGGCTCCGGAAGAGCCAGCCCAGCGGGGAAGAGGAGGACCGGCCCCGAGTGAAATCCTGCAGGCGGGGAAGACAGAGGCGCTAAGAAAAAGTGACTTGGGCCGTGCGCCCCGGCGGAACTAGGGACTGCAGCGCGGAGGGGCCCCCACCGATTCTCCCGCACTCCCCAGAGGGGGCAACCCCTGGCCAGCTGAGCAGGGAGTGGAGAGCGTCTGGCGCTGGATTCAGGGGGCGGGGGGTCTCCAGGCGGGGTGGGCCTCGGAGGTGGGGGCGAGGGTCGGCGCAGATCCTGGGACAGAGGGGGCGGGGGCTGGAAGCTGCGCAGTAGTGGGCTGCAAGGGCCTGGCGCGCCCGGCTCACTCGCTCTCGGGTTGCTGGCGTCCTCTTTCTGGCTCCGAGCTGCCCCGCGCCCCAGCTGCCCGCCCGGCCGGCCGCCCGCTCCGGCCCGCGGCGCAGATGGCTGTGCGCGGCGCCAACACCTTGACGCCCTTCTCCATCCAGGCGATCCTCAACAAGAAAGAGGAGCGCGGCGGGCTGGCTGCGCCGGAGGGGCGCTCGGCGCCTGGGAGCACCGCGGTGGCGGTGGCCGCAGCGCCCGCTGTCTGCTGCTGGCGGCTCTTTGGGGAGGCGGACGCGGGTGCGCTGGGGGGCGCCGAGGACTCACTGCTAGCGTCTCCTGCCCGGGCCAGAACAGCTGCGGGGCAGACCGCGGAGACCCCGGGAGGCTGGGACTCGGACTCTGCTCTCAGCGAGGACAACGAGAACAGGCGGCGCTGCGTGGACGTGCCGGCAGCCAGCGGGGCCGGCGTAGCCGGGGGGACCCTGGGCCTAGACCAGCCGGTCTGCGGGTTGCACGCCGCCAAGGACCTGGAGGAGGAAGTCGCAGGCCGGAGCGACAGCGAGATGTCAGCCAGCGTTTCAGGTCTGCTGGCTTGGGGCGGGGGAGGGGAAGGGGTTGAACAAGGAGGGCATGAACAAGGAGGTCACCCTGGGGTCACCCGGGACTCAGCTTCTGGCCAGGTCCCAAGGTTCTGCGCTTTGGTGAGGACTTCCCTGACCCTCTGGGAACTGGGACCCCCAGAGGACCGAGGAACTCCTCACCCTGCTTCCTGGGGCAATGTGCCCTGGACCCGGTAGGAAGAGAAGAGTTGCACTTGGTGCTGGGAGAGCTTGGAGTTCGTCACCAGTGCCTTAGCTGTGTCTGTCCTCAAATCCTCAAAGTCAGCAAAAAAGGGGACCAGAGATCTCAGCTAGGCAGTGACCTCGCCCTGGCCCAAATACCCTGACGTCTGGATGTTCCAGGACTCAGCCTTTACCTAATCCGAATAACTTGTGGACACCTCCAAGTGGGACAGAGCCCAGGATCTGCAGAGAGGGACTTTGGAGGAAAGGCTGGTTTAGTTTTCCAGCCCTAGGGCTGGGAGAGTAGTGTTGGACTGAGAAACCAGGAGCTGGGAGCAAACTCAGTAGCCATCTGAAAGAAGAGGGTGAGGGTTTGAAGTCAAAACCAAGGCATCTCGAAGAGGAGCCCCCTCAGCCAGAAGCTGACACGTTTCTTGGTGGGAAGTCAACCCCGATGCCTGTCGGTTGGGTGCACGCTGCTGTAGGCCTAGCGCTGCCCCAAAGCAGGCAAACACAGTGGACCACTCCACTGGGGGGCTTCGGGGAGAGCCGGGGAAGAGCCGTAGGACGAGTCAGGGGCAGACAGCTCGCTGCACCGTTCAGCCCCAGCCTTCTCGTTTCCTTGGGAAGAGAGTCGAAAAACCCACCTAAGTCCTTGGCACAGCAATCCTAGGCAATGGGGGGAGGGGGAGATGCCAGTTACCTCTGATCCCAAGATCTGCTCCCCACCCCCCGACATTCCGACATTCCCTTTATGTGTAGCCAATGCGTGTGTGCTGTGACGGCACACGTGTGTGAGTGTGAGTGTGAGTGTGCGGAGGCGGTGAACCGGAGGAGGGTCACAGAAACGCAGCCTAGAACGCCAGGGCTCAGTGCTGAGCAGAGGGCTTCCAGGGATGCTCAGGCCCAGCGTCCTGCGTTACTAAGGGGTCACGTTACTAAGGAGAACCTGGAGCTCAGAGTGCGCGGGAAGCACAGCGTTAGGACAGTTGCTGATTTCTTTGCCCTTTCCAGAAGAAGCCTAGATGCGAGAAGCCAGTGGGACAGGGTTCTGAGACATATCTCCAGAGCCCACGGATTTCGGGACTTCATCTCTGTGTTGCGGGGATCGAAGCGTATTTCCGCCCCCGGTGGCCCCTGCAGTTGAGACTTAGACTCACTCTGCGACTCTGACATTCTCTTGTTTAAAAAAAAAAAAAAAAATGTTTTTACCAGTGCATAATAGCACCGAATAGTGTGTTTCACTGTGGCATATTCGTACACGCACATAATTTGATCAATGTGACATTCTCGTTTTTGTTTCCACCGGGATCTGCAGGCGACCGAAGCCCGAGAGCCGAGGATGACGGCGTTGGCCCGGGAGGTGCGCGCTTGCCAGGGCTGTGCAGCGGCGCGGGCGGCGGAGGTAGCGGCGGCCCGGCGGGCGGCGCGGAGGAGGAGGAAGAACCCGCGGCGCCCAAACCCCGAAAGAAGCGCTCGCGCGCCGCCTTCTCCCACGCGCAAGTCTTCGAGCTGGAACGCCGTTTTAACCACCAGCGCTACCTGTCCGGGCCGGAACGCGCCGACCTGGCAGCGTCACTGAAGCTCACCGAGACTCAGGTGAAGATTTGGTTCCAGAACCGTCGCTACAAGACCAAGCGCCGGCAGATGGCCGCCGACCTGCTGGCCTCGGCGCCCGCAGCCAAGAAGGTGGCAGTGAAAGTGCTGGTGCGCGACGACCAGAGACAGTATCTGCCCGGCGAGGTGCTGAGGCCACCTTCGCTTCTGCCACTTCAGCCCTCCTACTATTACCCTTACTACTGCCTCCCGGGCTGGGCGCTCTCCACGTGCGCAGCCGCAGCTGGCACTCAGTGAGCCGCCTGGGACAAGGCAGCCAGTGATCGATTCCTGCGCCCTAGCGCCAACTGCCGCTGACAGCTGTTCAGGTTGTCCTCGGTGCAGGCGCGCCCAACCCAAGGGGCAAGTGGAGGATGAAATCCAGCTCTGGCTCCGCCAGTCAGTACGTATGACCTGAACTAAGTCACCCCGAGGGGGCGCCTTTTTTCTAATTTGGACAGTCACCCCATGGCCTCAGAGCCCTGCTCGCCCCTCATCTGCCTGTAAGCCCCTGGACACTATTTATTACCACGACTGTGGATTTGGATTCGGATTTGGATTGTGTTCGCCTGGGGATGGTGTTTCCCCGGAGCGGAGAGGACTCCTGGAGACCACATAGCCTGAATCCCCAGAAATTCAGGCCTGCCGAGAGCTTCGTGCACTAGGCCACACTAGTTCATGGTATCCATGCTACCGATCTATGTGTATCTACATATCTCTTATTTTTGGAAATTGCATTTGTGACAAAGGAGTGCGGAAGCCTGGCTGCCCCAGGCCCGGGGTTGATTAGAACTGTGAAGGGTTGGCTTTGGGAGCCTCCGCCCCACACCTCCCGAGTGCCAGAGCACCGGCGGGGGTGCACTACAGGGTGCTGAATGTAAGAAAAGGCGCCTCTAGGCGCGGGGCCGGCCAGGAAGTCCCCACGCCTTCCTTTTCCCAACCAGTTACCAGGCCCGCGCCCAAACAGGGAGTGCCTGGGAGCCCCCAACATGAAGAGAGCGCACCTGAGCGACCCTTCGCAGAAACTTGCCTTTATTTCTTTTTATTTTTCAAAGGAGGTTAAGACTTGTAGCACTTTTCAGTTGTTTGTAATCAAATAACGGTTATTTTTGTAATCAATGTGAATATCCCTGGCCAGCCTTCCCATGGCGCGCTCAGCAGTCCAGCCGCCAGGCCCCTCCGCGACTTCTGCGCTCTGGCTCGGGACTCCCCTCTACGCCTCACTTGTTTCTAAAACAGGTGATCCTACCTGTCTGGTCAACCTCGCCGCTTTTCGCCTCCTTAAGGGCACTGTGCACTCAACTAGAGTATTATCTTTAAAAAGATTTGTGAAGTTTGGAAACTATTCGCTGTATTTTTTTATTTATAAACTTAGTTCAACTTGCCTTCCTCGATGCGGTGTTTTCTCTCAAACTCGGTGCGGCTTTGGCTTTAGGGAACCGATAGCGTGGGGTGAAAGTGGCTGGGCTCGTTTTCTCACACTCTTCTCGGTCTTGGACTGGGAACGTCTTGCCTCCCCAGGGCAGCCCGCTGCTCACCCGGCAGGAAGGGCTTGAACCCCACAGTCCAGGGGTTTGTAGGAGCCACGGAAGAATCCCACTGAATCCCATGGCAAATTCCTAGGATTCCTTGTTTTCTCGAGGGCATTGGCTGCAGATCTAGGAAAGCCCATAGTTGAGCCCACAGCCAATTCCCACCCCCTACTCTAATCTGCTGACCCTTTCGTGTCCTCCGCCATCCTGTTTGCTTTCGATTTTCGGAGCATTTCTCTAAGTGGTCAGTTTTTATTTGATTCCAAGAACCGGCTAGTGAACACTCGCTTGAAATTCTGAACCAAGTCTCCCAGGAAGGATCACCTGGCATTTATCCCTGCTGGGGACAAATAGTACTCTACGTAGTGTAAAAGCGCTTCTGCTCCTTCAATGACATGTCGTCGTTTGCTCCGCACCAAAATCCACTGGGGGAGCAGAAGATGGCTGGGCGAGGTTTATTTACTACCCCGTTTTACAGATGGTCAGGCCCCGCTGGGGTTCCTGACTCCCCGGAGCGAAATGTTCGCTTCAGCAGCGTCCTCCCGCTAGGTCCCTGGCGAGCAGGGAAGAGTTAATGCCACATTGCAGGCGCCCAGGCCTCCATTCGGTACTCGGGGGCCCGGAAACACTGAAACCCAGGCCTGGGCTTCTTTCAATTTCACGTGGAGGGGAAAGACTGATGTGCGGCGTTCCCCAGCCACAACCTTCCCGGCCTCCGGGCCTCCCTTCGTACTGGGAAGGCCGCAGCCAGGAGTCCCGCAACCCTTCGTGAGGAGGAGCGTGGCGACCAGCGCTTTACCGAAAGATTCCCCCTTCCGGGAACAGCGAAAAGCGAAAGGCAAAGGCCCTCGGAAAATGCACACCCCGCCCTCTCGCTTCCCAGCCTAGCTACCTTCCAGATGGTTCCTGCGATCATTTTGTTTCTTCTTCAAATATTTTAAAATTACACTTTAATTTTATAATTAATCATAAATGCATTTTCCTTGTGGAAAGTTGGAACCTTTCCGATAACGTTGCAATGCCCCTTTCCTTTCCCCGGAGAGCTCCATTTAGTGAGGGTTTTTAGGAAGGGGAGATTGATTCATTTTCTCTCTCTCCCCCACCCCCCTATCAATGGCAGTAGTTTGTCGCTGCGTCCTAACAGAAAAAATTCGTAGGTCAAACAACCGGAAAGCTTCGAAGAGAAAAAGGAGTTCCAGGCTCCCACCCCGAGCTTCCTCTTCCACCGCGCACCCACCTGCCCTTCCCACCTGGGTGCCCGGCGTCCTTTCTCTCGCTCTCCCACTCCCTGTCCCGCACTCCCCAGATGGGCTGGCTCTACTGGGCTACCTGGAGTGCCCGGGGGAAAATGATTCGAGTGAATTCAGTATGGTCCGGATTGGAGCAATTTCCCTTTGAGTTGCCTCCGACTGTTTTGAGGTCGGGAGTCAGGCAACCTCTGAATCGGCTAGGTCCAAGAGGTTTCCTACCTCATTTTGGGACACAAGACCTGGTGTCTTTACCTGTAGCTCGGACTTCAGATGCGGTTTCTGTTGGAAATTCACAGCATTACTTTATTTCTTCTTCCCACCCTTTCTTACCACACCCCCCTTTTTAAGATGAAAAACAGTCTGGCTCCCTGACGCCCTGCTGACTGCTCAAGGGTCTCTCCATCTCCTCCCCCTGTTCTTCTTCCAAGCCCTCTCTGCCTCCTGGAGGCCTGGTCACTAAGAGCAGCCAGGGCTGCAGCCTGAGCCCAGAGTCCTTCCTCTTCTTCATCCTTTTGTCCATTTGTCTTTTAGTGAGCATTGGAGCTGGTCTTGGGGTGATATTCAGGTCTCACCGCCCCACTTTACAGATAGGTAAACCAAGACAAGGGGAATAGTTGGGAAAGGGGACAGAATTCGCTGTGACCTGCACTGAATGAGTCCCGAGGATCCAAGTTGACCCCACAAATCTCATTCTGGCAACAAGTTAGGGATCAATGGATGTCAAATGTCACTGGTGTGTGTATGTGTGTGTGTGTGTGTGTGTGTGTGTGTGTGTGTGAGAGAGAGAGAGAGAGAGAAAGAGAGAGAGAGAGAGAGAGAGAGAGAGGGAGGGAGAGAGAGAGAGAAAGCACCTGGGTCTGTAGGCCTTGCTTATCTCAATTTGTGTCCTATTCCAGCAGCTTAGGTCTGTGGTATAATGTTCTAGTTATATAGGGATATAGCAGAGTTGAGACTGGGTTCTATTTTCAAAAACAAATGGCTTCCTGGTCATAGTAAATCCCAGCATACTTGCAGGACTCCCACACTGAGAAAGGGAGAGGGTGATGATGGCTAATCTAATGTCATTGGAGACAGTGGGAAATGGTCTCCAACACTGTGTCCTGATACCTCCAAGCAGTGACTCAGTAGTGTCAGTGACTTGAACCTGGAGAGACTGGGTTGGCTGGTGGCCTGTTGGGGTTTCTGAGGAGTGCAGCATGACCTGAAGTACTACTCTTAGTTCCCAGTCCCCTTCTGTCAGAGGAGGGGCCCTCTGGAGCAAAGCCTGGCAATGACAGACCAATACTGCAGAGAATTAGAACCTCATTCCAGGCCTGAATCTCTCCCTCCAGGAAAGGGTCCTATAACTAATTTCCTAACCAGCCACCAGAGCTCTCTACCAACAGCTGAAAATCTACTCTTCTCTACCCAAGTTTCTGTTGGTGTTATGGAGGAAAATGTAGAATCCGGTCTCCACTGCAAAGTCCACAGAATTCAACCCATTTATAGAAAGCCGCCTGCTTTGCTCAAGAGAAAGCCACTGCCAACAGAGCATATGCTACAGGAAGAATCAGATATTTCCCCTGAAACCTGGAAAGTTGTGGAGGAGGTCCTGGGCTCCAAAGGACAATCAGGGGACATGGGGCAGCACTCTTTGGGGGGAGCAAAATAGACCAGTGCAGGGGCCCAGTCAGCTGTCAAAGGGGCTCTAAGGCTTCAACTTTGTAGTCCACCAATCTCACTCTGCCTACTATTTTAATTGGGAATGGCACAGACTATGCAGGAACTGCAAGAGGCAGCAAATGCTTGAAAGCACTTTGTAGGTCAGAAAGAGTGAAGGGCTGGCTGTAGCATGGGGGTTTTTGGCACCCACTCAGGGCACTCTGCGGCTGCAGAAAGCCACTTCGATGAAAAAAACAGCAGAGGCTCCTAATCCAAGGAAGGCACAGAGGAGTAACCTAACAATGTTTACAAGAATGACAATAATAGCAAAAAACCCGACAACGCCATTCATTTGTCTAGAGATTTATACATGAGGAAGTGTCTCCAAATCATGTCCTGCTCAAATTCACTGAAGCTGCCTGTTGCCTAGTGAACCTGATCTCCATTCACAGAAGAGGAAACTGAGGCTCAAAGAGGCCATGTGACTTTTCCACCATCATAGGCCACTAAGAGGTGGGGTCAAGGTCATGCAAAGCCCTTTTAGGATTCAGCGCATGCTTTAGGATTTGAGGTGGCCAAAAGATTGTTCTTTAGCACTGGCATTCCCCAGGTTTAGCTCTAGTGGTGTGTGGATGCACTTTGAAAACCATTAAGCTCTGTACAACTGGTAGGACCATATCATTGTTGACATTATTATTAATTATTATTACTATGAACTCTGGGCAATGCTGAATTGCTGATCTGAATTCCTACATCCTCCAGGGGGGTTCCAAGTGCACTGTGGTCTGCTGAACTTAGGGTCTGGTCTGTCAGTCTGGAGACACCTGGCCAGTTTTTGGTCTCCTGATCTAAATGTTTTAAAAATGAAACTCGGTTGCAAAAAAAAAAAAAAAAAAAAAAAGTTTTATTATAAGTGGTTACATCATCTAATAATAAATTGTTTTTTTCCCCCGGAGTGACACATAGGAATTGTTCAAATAAATTGCGTTGTTAAAATCATTAAAGCATTTATAGGAGAAGACTGACTGATTCCCAGGACCCTGCAAACCGGGGTGGTCCTGTGTAGGGTACAAGTTCAAGTTGAATAACTTGTTTCAAATTTGTTGAATGCGAGAGACTACACTTCCTGGGAAGGAAATGTCAAAGTCTACATTAAGAGCAGTTGGCCAGCGTGAGAACTGGGAAACAGCCCTGCAGTCCCGCACCTGGCCCCTAGTCCTGCTGAAGACTCTCTGCTTTGAGGCCGACGGGGAGAGGCAGTAGCGGGGACTTCTGGCGCACCCTGAGCAAAGCCGAAATCCCTGGTCACCACGAATAGCATCTCTTCGTTCCTTTCAGAGGGAAAACAAGAGAGTTGCGGGGTCGTCACCTGAGGGCTTCACCATCCCTGGAGCCTCTGGCGAGGTAAGCTAGCTGCTGAACAGAAACGTTTCCTCCAAGTTTGAGGGGGTGTGCACGGTGAGATCTTCGGATCCACAGCGTCCACGCTCCCTAGAACAAGCACCCTTGTTCGCCCCTTCCCTGTCCCTGCCGGTAGCCCCTTTGTGGCGCGAAGCCCAGCGGTTTGTGCGCCCCCAAGGCCAAGAGCGTGAGGATCTCTGCACCAGACCGCACGGTCTCCGGTGAGCGCCTGATTCCTCCCGTGCTTTCTGTAATGGCATCTTTAAACCCCCGGGAGTGAAGATCTAGCGCTAGGTTCTGTGCGGGCGTGGGGGCTTCCTGTCCCGGCCCCCACCAGTGGAGTCTCAGCTCTTTCCCTAGGACTTGGGCGTGTGCCCTGAGGTCAGGTGGAAGATGCTCGAGTTAAGAACTACGCGTGTGTGTCCTGCCCGCCCGAGAGTGGGAGGCGGTGGATGGCAGTCAATGGCTCCTTAGGTCCCTACGGTAAGGCTGCCGGAGGGCCTGGACTCCACAGGCCAGGCAGTTCTGCCACTGAGTTGTTGAATCTTAAGCAACTGATTTCTCCGGGCGTCTATTTAAAAAAATAATAAGTCGAAAGTCCCCTGAGTAACTGGAACCCACGCTCAGCTCTGGCGGAGAGTGATGGTAAGGGACAAATGCTCTCTACTTTACACGCGGAATCCTTGCCTTCCAGAGCAGTGTTAGCTTTCGTCCGGGGAGCGGGTATTGTCTTCAGGGTTTGGGGAGCTCTGAGTTGCTGTCCTGCAGGCCTCCGCTGGAAGGTCACTAGCTGGACCGCCTCTGCCTGCCTTTCAGGTCAGCTGTTTTGGAAAAGTCCAGATTTTCCCACCACGCTGGAGCGGGAGGAGATCTGGGGCTCTTCCGCCTCTGAACGGCGTTGGCCTATGGAGCGTACCCTCTCCTCGCATGGCAAATGCGTTAAGGGGGAAAATGTCTCCAGTGCTTTCGCGTTCTGGGTCCACCTGAAAGCGAGGGTGGGCGGCTCCCTGTAAAACGACAGCCAGTAAAGCTGCTCATTTTAATACGCTTATTAACATTTTTGAATGGCTTCCCTTGTGCGCGCCAAGGCCTCCCTGGGAGACTCCGCGAGCTGTGCGACTGGAATTTCTGCGCATCGACACCCACGAAGGCGTGCGCGCTGGTGCCTGGCTGTCAGTGCAGCGGGGCCGGGCCTACTGGGAACCGCTGGGCGGCGCTCACAGCGCCACCTCCGGACCTCCGCATCTGGCGTCCAGCTTTGCTAAGTGTGGACCGCAGGCTAGGAGTCCGCGGGGGTTCAAAGGTTGCGGAGGAACTTGGGCAGCGCCAAAGTGTCATCGTTTCGAGGGATCTGTGGGCCCACTCTACTTTTTGCTTGTGTTTTTTGGAAAAGCTTCAGTAGAATGGACCCGCTTGAGGAAACAAAAACCGAGTAGTAAAATCTCTGCTCCAGCATGTGTGCCACGCATTCCTGACGGTGTCAGGAGGTAGCCAGGCATAGTCCGAGTGCATCACCAGGGTGACTGACCTGCCACCTAGGTGACTGACCTGTGGATGGGGGAGGCCCTGGGACACTGCCCCTTCTTCCCGTCCCCCATCTGGGTAGTTGAGGGGTCCTTGGACCCCTGGACTGTGGGAAAGGAAGATGAGGACACAGCTTACGAAGCTAGTGAGAAAAAGAGAACTTGCCGGGACATGGAGCTGAAGAGAAGGCTGCCTGGTTAAATTCAAGTTCTTCCTGGTTTTCGGGCCTCAGACCTTCCCCGGGTCACCCCATACTCCCAAGTTTGAATTTAAAATTCCTCCTGAGTAGGTCCACAACCCGACCCTTATCACCTGCGTGCAGTGATGAAGTGATTTGTGAGTTGCTGTGTGACAGACCTCCAGGAAGACCAGGCATTTTGGGATGGCCATAGCGTCTACCATTGGGCCTGAGGCTCCTTGGCTTCTAACATGAACCAGAAGGCTCATGAATGAAAACAAGTACCCTCCAGATTTTCCCTTGTCTGTCCTTGCAAAAACTAAAGCAAATAAACAAAAAAAACTCTTCCCACCTCAGCCTCCCAGTGCCTGGGAAACTGGCAAAGGGGGCTTCAGGGCCAGCAGGGCTATTCCAAGTCCCACCAAACCCTTCGTTTTTTTTCTGCCAGCTGGGCATGGGTTCTAGGGGAAAAATCTAGTGTGAGAGCTGGGCTTGCCTTGGGATCAAGTTCTCCAGCCTCTCAATTAGGACTCTTCTGGTGCCTGGCCATCAGGCTTCATTCCAGCAAACTGGACGGAACATTCCATCATCTGTATCATACTTGACCATATTAAGATGCACATTAACATCTGCAAAGTAGCTAAGGGCTGGAAAATCTAGGGTCCTGAAAAAAACCCAAAACAAACAAAACAAAAACAAAAACAAACCTCTTAATTTCCCTGTCATGGGGAAAACAGTCCAATTGAAATTGGACTGATGCTCTGGTGTGGAGTAAGCCAGTTAGCCAACAGAGTTCAGAAACCTGAGCAGGGGAGGATAGAGACACCTTTAGAGAGGTAGCAGTGATCAATCAATCAGATTGACTGGGAACATAGACCTCAGAGGGTCCTGGTAGAGCGCTTTGTCCAGACACCTTTGTTGGAGTGAGCATGGCTCATATCCAGGGCTGGGCTGGGGTCATGACCTAAAGACTTACTGGGAGCTGAGTGTAGTAACACATGCCTGTAATCCCAGTGACTTCGGAGGCTGAAGCAGGAGTATCTTGAATTCAAACCAGCCTCAGCAACTTAGCAAGACCCTGTCTCTAAGTAAAATATAAAAAGAACTGGGATGTGGTTCAGTGGTTAAGCGCCCCTGGGTTCAATCTCTGGACCCCCCCCCCAAAAAAAAAAAAAAAAAAAAGACTTGTTGGGATGGCTGATTTTCAGCAACTGCCCAGGCTTTCTGGATTCCTAATGCAGGGCCTGGCTCACACTAAGCACTCACATATTTTTTTACATGGAAGATCTATACAGTAGATCTTTTGACATTTCAAGAACTGACTCCTCTACACTTCCACAGACAGGTGGTTCTGGTTCCATTAGTGGTCACAGGAGCCAAGAAGCTGGTGACTTGGCTAGAAGCAATTCCTTGAAAAAACAATCCAGAAATTGAGGTCTGGTGTCTTCTTGGCCCTCAAGAGGGATGGCAGTGAGATCTTCATCCTGAAAATCTCCCTGGGCACAACAACTGGATTTGAAGTCAGGCTTTCCTGGACCCATAGGTAGCACTACTCTATTAAAAAAAAAATCACCCCAAAGATGTGGTAGTGAATGAATCACATGCTCCTTGAGTAGCTGGTGTTACTAAATGATTATAGCCTAACTGGTAAGTTTGCAAAGCCAAAGGAGAATATGTGCTATTTTAAAGAATTTATCAAGATGGTAAAGAGTGGGCAGGGAGCATTGAGTGATTGCAATAAGAACCAAAAATATCCCAGTGAGAATAGTCAACCTCCCTTAGAAATTTGTTTCAAAGCAATAAGTTCCTCACATCCTTTGAATTTGCAGTTGTGGTTTAAAAACAACCTAGCACTCATGAGGCCCTGGGTTCTATGTCCAGCACCAAAAAATCAAACAAACAAACAAACAAAAAAGTAAGAGATAGGAATATGTCATCAAGAGCAACTGCTGAACCTCTGTGCCACAAAATAAATAATACATAAATATGAAAGATAAATTCAATAGGGGACTGAAGGGTAGCTTAATGGTAGAGTGTTTACAAGAGGCCCTGGGTTCCTGTAGCCAGCAGTGTGTGTGTGTGTGTGTGTGTAGAAATGTCCATATATATACATATGTTATACATATATAATATGTATACATACACATATCATATGTATATGTCTGAGAGAAATACATTGAAGGGGAACTTCACTTTCCAGTGCATTCTGTCTGTTCAAAAGAATCTGCAGGAATCCTTTAAATTAATTATTTTCTAAGATGTCTATATTTGTTGGGTTTACAATAATCATCCACACAAGGCTGCCTTGGCCAGGCACTTCCTGGCCATGCTGGTCCTCCTGCTAGCAGAAAACTGAGTCCGCCTGCAAGGTTCAGTCCGGTGGAGCACCCACCCCCCAGCACTGCACAGCCTCAGAGCCTGAGGAGGCTGGCTGTAGCCTTCAGCAGCTGCTGGGCCTAGGGGAATCTAAACTCTTAGCTCCTAGGGAAGCATACAACTAGAGATGTTTGAAATGGAGAAAAACCTTTGCTGTGGAATTGCTCTCTCCTCTCCCCTTCATCCTTTCCAAACTCATTCGTTTATTTGTTAAGATATTCATCAATATCTCTTGTACGCCTACTCTCTGCCAGTGTTACACAGGAGAAAAGTCCTGCTGTGGTGGCATTTACTGTCTAGCAGGAGACTAGGATGTTGATGTGAAAAGAAAAATGAAGCCTGTCTCGCATTAGTGCGGCTATAATTTTGAGGAAGGTCCCTGGAACGTGGACTAGTTGTAAGAGCGCTTTGGGGGCGCACTCGCTGAGGCAGCATCGCTACCTCCATGTCTAACAAAGGATCTTTCTTCTTGGCTCCACGTAAGTCCCTGCGTCCCTCATCTGGGTCCCTCTCTGAGCCTATGCGTTTGGAAAGGCAGGACGGTGGGGAGACCAGGCCCCGAGCTCCGAGCGCGGGCCGCTTTTTCTCCCCGCCTCCTGCCCTCAATAGCTGCGTGTCTCCGCCCGGACAGAAAGAGGACTAGAAGGTTCTGGAGGGGTGGCAGCCCCAGCACTCAGGTGCCCTCTAGAAGCGGCACTTGAATTCCAGACAACGAGCGCTCTGAGATGCTGGAAACGCCCGAGAAGTTTCCGGAAGGAACTGGGGGCAACGTCTCACTCTCAACCAGAGGAGTTCTGCACACCTGTGTACAATCGCTGCACCCCGGGACCCAGCGCCTTATTAACGCCCCTCTTCTTGCCGCGCCCCCTTTTGCTTTCGGTGAATGACTTCCTTCATCTCTCCCAGCTCCTTTGAGGGTGGGCCCAATCGCTGCGGTATTTGAGACCCAGCGGGGTTCAAACCCAGATTATTTGGCTCCAAACAAGTGGGCGCTGGCCTCGCTTGCGTTCTCCTCTCGCCGAGGGAGCTGCGGCGGTGAGATCCCAGTTACGGAAGAGAAAAAACGAGGCCTAAAGGGAGGGACTAGGTGAGCACCAACGCTGCCAGGCCGAGCCGGTTACACTCACTAGCTCTTTTCATCCTCACAACCTGAGAGGTGAGATTAGCTGGCCGGTAGGAAGGAGGAAAGATAGGAAAGGCTGACTGGCCAGAATGTGCAGGTGGAAGTGGCCACGTGTTTTTAAGGCTTTGAAGGCAGGGCCAGCTTGGTCAGGTCCAGCTTCCAGTCTCCTAACTTCTGAGTCAGATTTGTCCCTTGGGACAAAGGAGATATAAGGAGATGATGAAGGCAGAGTCTTTGGAGTCTTTGGAGGTTGATGCTTGGTGCAGAACGAACTCTCGAAAGGTTATTGGGCACCCGAGACTGGAATGAAGTAGCCTTTCTAGATTCCCTCCTGGTGTCTTTTGGGGAAGACTCTTCCCCAAACTCTCTGCTGGGGAGGCATCAAGGGAAAAATTAATTACCTTGAGTCTCCAAAGGGGACAGAGGCAGCAGCCTGGAAAGGCAGGCTTCTTAATCCTGCTCCATTTACTCTGAACCACTCCTTGGGGACAGTGTAGATACTAGTGGACTCCTATCGAACTGGCGGCTGGGAGCAGGCTGAGAGAGGTAGAGTGGAGGACCTAGTGCCCTTTTTCCTGCCGGGTTGGTAGGGTGGAGTGTATACACAGCCCCTGGGTCACATCCGTGGCTCTGAGTTCACCTCTTTTATTTTGCTGACATTCTGGTCCTGTTACTCAGGGCCTGATGGGAAGTTTCTGGAGACTGGTCACTCACCACCAGCCCCAAACATTCACACACACACTGCTCCTCCTTCACTGTCATGGTCTCACCAGGGTCCCCAGCTTAGAGACAGGAGCTCTAGGAAGGGAAGGGAGTCCGACAGAGTCTCATACCTCTGTGTGCTAGGCACACCTGATTTCATTTAATCCTCATGAGAACCCCAATGATGTGAGTGGGATTATCCTTCTTTTACAGACCAGTGAGCAAAGTTCAGGAAGGTCAAGTGACTTGGACAGGGTCACACAACTTGGAAGTCATGACAGGGAACTGGCCAGGGGGCCTGTGGGACTTCAAAGTCTCTAGCTACTGGCTGCACTGCTTTGCCCCCTACTCCCACTCCCAGGGTGGGGACTTGGCGTTGGGAGAGGATGGGAGACTCCCAGGGGGGTCGGGCAGGGGTATTAATTCTCTGGGCAGTTTCCTATTAAGAAAACACCCGACTCGAGCTGGTCTCCTCCCCAGGGCCACTGCTGGGCCTCCTGAAGGCGAGGCCTGTATATTTGTAGTTTGATTCCGCCCGTCAAGGCTAATTTCTCCCTACAACTTAATGGACTCGGCTTGACGTGCATAATGATTCCTAATCACGAACATTATTTTTGCTAGCACGGAGACATGTTCCAGTTGTTGTGACAGATCGCGTTTCAGCCATAATGACGGAAAATTACCATTTCTAATTCTCCGGTTTTTGACACCTAAATCCACAGACCATATGTGGCGGCGGGGAACTCTGGGCCGGGCGGTCCCCCCTCTGCCCTCAGTGTAGCTGTCCTGAAGCCCAGATCTTCCACCCGCCAGCCCCGCCCAGAGGGGCGGAGCCGGAGGGGCCCTCTGGGGGACTGACTTTGGGGCCACTCAACCTTCTGGCCCCTCCTGGCAACATAAAGGCCCTCTATCACCAAAAGCAAGAAGCCGAGCTTGGAAGGGGCCTTCGAGACCAGTGCATCTTTAGGGACCCATTTCAGTGAGGACCCGGGAGCAGAGGCGAATGCAATTTGCCCAAGATCTCATGACTAGGAAGTAATAGGCAGTAAATTTGACGCAGAATTATCCCTGGAGTTTCCAGGGATGAGACAGTTGTGTCCTTCAGCCCTGGAAAAAGAGACCTAGTTTGTTCTTTTATTTTCAAGTTGCAAAACCGTCAGTGAGGCTAAGATTTTTTTGGAAGCATTGATAACTGAACAGTTTAAGGAGGAAACTGAGAGAGAGGTCAAGTAATTTGCCCAAGACCACAGCACTGATAGGAGAAAAGAGGCCCAGAACTCGGCTCTTAAAGAGCTCTCTGGATGATATCCCAGTGTCCACATCAGTCAGGTGTGCTTATTACCACTTGAGGTGTGAGAAAGCATGCCACTGGGTGGAAGCCAGAATCAAGACACCAGGTCCACGTCCCCTGAGTGTCTTGGCCACTTTAGGGTGGGGGGGGATGGGGACCCAGTTTATTGTCTGCCAACTTTATTCAGTTTGTCCAAGGAGTCCCTTCCTCTGTGCTCCTCTCCAGTACCCTACTTCAGGGTGGAGTCTGGATGAGGGGATGGGGTTAGGGATAGAGAAATACAGGCACCCACCAGGGATTCATGGCCGGGACTTATTCTACTATTCTCTTAGGTACTCAGTTCTTAGCGAGTACAGAGATCCCCCGGGACGGGGCGCGGAGTGTTGCTCAAATTTACTAACCCTGCCGTATCAAGATGTCGCAGAACCTCATATTCTACCTCTGTAAAATAGGTATAAAGTGCCCGCTTCCGAAAATAGCCAAGAGATCAACAGGCCTCTTGTCAAGGCACCCAGAAGGTGCCAAACTTCGCAAGGACTCACCCCCTCACCCAAAGGAAGCGCTGGCTCGGCACCTGCGGTGGTTGAAGCAGGAACGCGGCAGGTGCTAAGGGATGCGCGCCCCAGTCCGACAACGAAGCAGGACCAGCCCGGAGAGCTTCCTTAGGCAGCAACCGTGAACTTTAGAAGGTCGTGTCTGTGCTGAGGTCAGAGCCAGCCACGGGCGTCTTGATTCTGGCTATCCACGAGCTCACACCTAAACAGTGCCCAGGGAGTCAATGGCCCCAGAGCAGCGGTATGTCCCGAGCCACCTGCCGGCTCTTCGCGTTGTCTAGCTTGCGCTTGCAAAAAACTCGGGTCTAAACGTGTTTCTCCTTGAGCGGAAGCAGTTTTGATCCAAGAAGGTCAAGGAGACCAGGTGCGCCCTACTGAACTGAGCTGGAGGAGAGAAGTCACACAAGGCATGAGTCTCTTTCTCCAGGCGCAGCTGTGCTCATCTCCCGGTGCTCGCCCCTCTCCTCGCTGCTCATGCGTCTGCTCCTGGCGGGCTTGCTCCTAACTTCTGCTTCGTCATCCCCACTTCTTCCTCCCTGCTGGGGACCACAAAGGGTCGCTGCCACAGCCTTAACCGCTGTTTCTGACCTGAAGCTCAGACCCTATAGGGAATGTCAGCGAGGAGTTGGGGAGAGGGGCTGAGACATGCCAGTAAAGGTAAATGCGAAGCTTTTGACCTCCCTGCAATGCCTACCTCAACCCACCCCCAAGGTGGGGCTTCTTTGATTAACAAGAAAGGTCTTGGAATACATTTTTAGATACAAAAGAGTTAGAGGTTCCCACAGAGAGAGGCCAAAGACATCTACTGGGAAAGAGTGGGAGCCTGTTTGGTTCATTCCCTTGGCACCTCTGAAGCAGAAGTGGGTCAGTTCAGTCCAGAAGATTCTGAATGTCAGCCCCTTAAGAAAGAGTAACGGTTCCCACCACCTTCCTGGAGGGAAGGTGCTAATGGAAAGATGCTTGTGAAAGTGCTTTGCAGCTGGCACAGAGTTTGAAAACAAACAAAAACTTACTTACATCACTGCACCTCTGACCTGTTTTTAAAAAAAAAAAAATGTGCTCAGCGACTGGGGATGTAGCTCAGTGCTTGCCTAATAAGCACAGAGCCCTGGGTTCCATCCCCAGTACCTTTTTCGCCCATCTCCAAACACCAACAAAATCAGTGCCCAGGAGCCATGGAGAGCTTAAGCTTATGCTTCAGGTTCCAGGCACAAGTCACAAGTTCCTCCAAGACCTGCTTTCCTTTCTCATTTTACTAGTTTGGAGAGTGAGGCCAAATCTAGGAGTAAGTGGCTTTAGGCTGCTTGAAGCTTAGCTCAGTAGGAAAACTTTTTGCAAATGAATCCCAATTAAAAGATGGTAGGTATTGAGCAAAGGGGACCTCTGAATCCATTTTCAGCCAGACCACCTGGGAGTCAACCCCACTTTGCCTTTTACTGGTTGTGGGATATTGGGCCTTAGTCTGATCATCTGTAATTTGGGGATAGAACCTTCCAAGGAATTTGTTGAGCATTATATCAGTTAAAACTTCCAAATTGTTTAGAATAATGCTTGGCATATAAGTATTCTATTACTGATGCCTGGCATATAATAAGCATCAATACATGTTTGCTATTTTTGAAAGACACCACTGCTCATTGGGGAAGGAATTCCAAGTTGGTACCTTAATTTAAACAAATATGGAGACAATCATAGACCCAAAGGAGTCCCTAAGAACTTTTCAGAAAGAGGCCCTAGTGCTGCAGAGGAGGGCAGTTTGGAGGGAGGCCCTCCCAAGTTAAAGATCTTAGATGTCAATTTCAGTGCTGTTACTTACTGACCAGACAAACTTGAATAAACTTTGTGTCTCTGTTTCTTCTTTTGTAAAATGAGGATAACATTCCTCTGTCATAAAGATGTTATGTAGCTTAAATATATGTAAAGTTTTAAAACCTATACTTAGTACAATGTGAGAGAACTTCATGTTTGCTTTAATGGGTTTCTTTTGTCTGTTTGGAATTTCCACAATCTACCAGTGCTGGGGACTCAAACCCGGGTCTACAGGCTTGAGAGGCAGGCACTCTATTTGATGGACTATATCGCCAGCATTCATGTTTGCTTTAAAAAGACATATATAAAGTACTTTTCTCAGTGCCTGGCACTCAGTAAGAGCTAAATATTGTTTGCTCTTTTTCCTTCTTAGTACAAAAACTGCCTTTACAGATGCTGCCAGCTTAGAGGTAATTGATAATTCTCTTGTAACTGAGTGTATTACTCAGAACAGGGGTTCAGGGATGATCTGAATTCAAGACTGACAAGATCCTTCACTAGCTGGGTGGGCTTGTGTTAGTCACGGCCTCTGCGAACTGGCTGCCACCTGTCCAAGGAGGATAACAATTTACACTTGGCAAAGGAGTCTCCATTATTTTCCCATAGGAAGAACTGTGGCGTTAAGGGGACAGTTGGAAGTGTGTCTTCAAGCTGTTCAGGAGAGAAAGCAGGTTCCTGACCTGGGTGGAATGTGTTCGTGTGATCTACTGGAGGAAGGACTGCAACCACAAGTGTTTAGCTGCTTTTTGCAGCCCTGAGCCTCATAAAAGGCCAAATGCTGTGCTAGGTTTCTATTGTGACTCCCTAGGCCTGTTGGGGGTGGGGGCAGAAAGACTGGCTTAAAGTGTCCTTGAGTAGGCATTTGGAACTTAGTCCTTCATAAAATGTCAGCGGAAGTGCAGAATTCTTCCGGGATACACAAATGCCCCTTCTGAAAGTCTACCATAAATCACTTGTATGCCTGCAAGGTGCTGAGAGATCTGCAGGCTATTTTGTAGATTTAAATTTAGAACATAGAAAACGGTTAACAGTGTGTCTGGCAGAGAGCCCCTATTATTAGTCAGCTCACAAATGCCTGAAAACAGAAGGACCAAAGCAGGACTTTCTGGGACGGATGCACAAAGAATTTCAAGGTGTGTTTTTAAGCCTTCCCAGAAAAACTTTCAAAGTGCCTGTGAGGCAACTTCTGCCCCTTTCACTGAAGACATCTCAGGGTAGAAAAGGTTGTCCTTTTCTGCTGGAATTTCCCTTTCCTTCCGATGCTACTGCAAGGATTTAATTCGAAAAGTGGTTGTGAGCAAGGGGCCTCTTGGCTTTACTCCCCAGCCGCAGTGCCCAGCGGCGGTGTTGCTGAGAGCTGGGATTGGGGTGGGGTTCAGAGCAACGGCTGCCTCTCTCCACCCCTCGGAGTCTGCGCCAGTGGTTAGTTTCCAGGTTTTGGGGCTGTGCTGCACACCGGCGGGATTCACTACCAAATCGCACCGCTCAGCGTCACAACTCCAAGGCCTGGCAGAGCAAAGGGTTCCCTGTGCTTTCAGCTTTCGCTGAAGCTGTTGGTGGGGACCCAGGGTTGGCTTCTTCAGCGGCACCCAGGCTGCCCGCTCCTCCGCCGGGTTTTCACTTGTGCATTCTTCCCTTCCATCCTAAGGACTTGTTCTCGGCAAGATGTGGCCATCACTCGCAGTCGGAAGCAGGATAATGAGAGAAACGGGTAGCAATTGTTGAGCTTTTGGTAGGAGTCAGCCACCACGGCAAATTATGTACACTTTAGCTAATTTGGCACCCCCTCTATGAGGGACATATCATGACTCCCCTGTTACCGCTGAGGGGGCTGAGTTACAAAGGCTGAATTCCTGCGCGGTCCTACACTTAACCAACTAATGAACCTGAATTTGATCCTTGAGCCTAGTTTGGGAGCCCACAGGGCCTTAACCATGCCTCCATGCTTCCTTCTCCTGCGTTCCCAGGGCCCAGTGTACCTGACATCTGGTAGGTTTCTCTGTGGCAAAGAGGAAGGTATTGTTATCCTAATGTTATCAACTGCAAAAATTGAACTTGTACAGAGATTACTGGTTGCTTGAGAACACAGAATGAGCCGGAGAAATGGCTGGACCATCCCCATCGTCTCTAAAGGGAAGCTGCCCTAAGGGGTCTGAGGTCGCTTTGCGCACACTGTTCCCCTTGCATCTCAGGTGGACGCAGGGACAGTAAAAGGATGACTGAGCACTCATACCCGGGTCCTGGGTCCCAAGTAGGGCGTGAATTATCCACTCGGTTTTGCCTGCATAGAGAAAGGACTGACAACTTTGAAGCCCGGGCTGCCCTACACGCTGACGGATCTCGGTCTGGCGCCGAGAGCACGCGCGCTTAGCTTTATCTCTGGCGTGCTCTCCTCTGAAGGCCACACTGTTCCTCCCAATCGATCCACCCTTCCCTCTCTGCAAACTCCGGACTGTACAGGATACGGGAAGCAGATATGCGCTAGATTGGAACATAGCGGTGTCCAGCGGCGGCAGGATCCCACTGGCGTCCCCCAGCCCTAAGGGCAGAAAGGACTAGGCCAGGAATTCCGACGCCGGGTGGTGACTGTAACAGCGGGAGTAGGTCCCTGCTAGGTGGACAGGAATACTCAGAGGGCGGGGACGGAGGCTCAGCTCAGGTCCAGTGGTATTGGGTAGGGGCAGATGAAATTGGGTCGGGGCCGCAGACGTGGCGTGGTCTCCCTCAGAGATCATCTGCGCTAAGAGCCAGGCTAGTGTCTCTTCTTCCCCTCCCTCTTCTACTTCCCTCTTGGCAGGCAGAGCTCAGGAGGATACTGGGTGCAATCGGCCTCTGCCTTAGCTGCTGGACACTCCCAGTCCAGGTAACAACCGTGGCGTTTTCTGGAACGCCAGCAGCCAAAGGCGATTGTGCTGGCAAGAGAAGCGGGAGTAGGTTCAAGGAGGCGGGAGGGTGGCGACGGTGAGTAACCCAAACGCTAGCAGTGCTTTGTCCTTCCTAACGCTGCCTTGGTGCAAGGAGAGCCCCAGGCGCTCAGGACCACCTCCTGCGTGGGGCTTTGTGCCGCAGGTCCTTTCGGAAAGCAGAGCTGGCAATGTCTACCTCATTACCAAGGTAAAGAGAGACAAAGAGCCCCCAGATGAAAATGCTCTGGACTGGGGCAGAGCCTAGATTGCCTCAAACTTCGGCACACATGAAAATTCAGTGGGGGTATGTGCTTGGTTTTAATGGAGAAGGGCGGGACTCGGGGATCTGCATTTTTACCCCTGGGGTGATCTTGGTGCAGATAGTGCGGGGGGGGGGGGACCTCACAGCAAGACGTTGGGGCCATGCAGAGCAAGAAGGTCAGGCGACAGGAGACTGGCCTCGATTCAATCTGCACGTCTTGGGAGCCACTGTGCCAGCCAAAACCAGGATGGCCCGCGACCTGCTCCTAAGGTGCAGCAGCTGGGCGTCAGACCTGCGACCAGGACTGCATTTAAGTCACCCCCTCCGGTGAGGCTGCCACGCTCGTCCACAGCATCCATGTGCCACCTCAGGCCCTGCTCTGGGGACCTCTCTGGGCTCTTGGATTGGCATAGTTCCCTCGAATCTCATGGCGCATGCTGTGCTGGTCCCAAGACACCTCTGTCGCCCCCGGGTCCTTCTAAGCCAGGTCCTGCGGTACCGGCGCTTTGGTGAGCATCTTTGCAGCCACCAATCCGGGCGTGGCCTTAGAGGACGTTGAGGCCTCTGCCAGCTGGGGACTAGGTGAGTGAGAGGCGATCGCGCGGCTGGAGGGTGTTTGGGAGCGTTGCCACTCTCGGATTTTGCAGCAGTTTGCTTCGAAACTCAGGATCCCGGCTGTGCCCGACAAGCGGAGGCCACATTTTTCTGGCAGAAAACAGAGGCGTCGCTTCCTGCCGGCCTCGGCGGGGGTCATGTCAGGCTTCCCAAGCCGGCGGGTCTTGCTGCCAAGGAGAGCCACCTGCGGAGGCCTCTGGCGAGGGCCGAGCTGAACCCACACCTGGAACGCGCCCCTCCCCAGTTCCCGCCTCAAAGCCCTGTCCTTGCTGGTCTGAAATGGAGCGCGAGGCGCGGCCTCTCCCTTGGGTAGGAGGTAATGAAGTCGTCAGGGATTCACAAGCGAACACTGTTTGCTCGCCTTTACCTATCCAGGTGAATTATTTGCGGTGACTTCTAATTTCCTTCCGCGAAGAAAACCATGTCCTCCCCTCTTTCCACCCCCACCCCTTTAGCTTAAATGCTTATGAAAAATTGGTGGAAAAACATCTTCAGTGGCCTTTGGCTTCTCCTAGGAAAACAACCAAACCCCAGACCTCGCTAGTAATACTGAAGGCTTTAAAATTCAAGTCTTTCTCCCAGGCTTTCCCTAGTTTTCAAACCGGCAAACATGTTTGGACTTCAAAGTGTCAGACTTGATATCTGGCTGTTTTACAGAGATGACCTACAAGAGGAATGATTGAAAAATGTAGAACGTTAATTCCAACACAATTGGACTTCCCAGTCTCTCCTTTTGCTTTCACTAAGCCATCTATTGACTTACTGAATGATTATGCCAGGATTGAAAAAAAAATTTTTTTTTGGCCAGTATATTGGCTGTTTATAAGGGGGGGGAAAGGTAGAATATTGAGCTCATGAAATTCAACAAGAATACCATTAGAATTTTTCCTTATTTGTTGTTCCCCCTTGGTTTCTTTTACATGAAATTCCATATAAAGTATAAACTATTTATATAATGGTTTGCAGTGTTACTTTAACCAAAAATACAAGGAATGAAACAATTAAGGAGCACAAATAGGCATATTAATTAGCCCACCTTGCACATGGAGCTCTGTATTCTACATGGCACTTTTCATTACTACATGAGCTGTTAAATGTATAAAGGAGGTACATTTGTGGGCACATTAACACACTATGAGAACTTGAACTTGTTCATTTCCTGGCTTTTATGGGCCTGGTTGAGCTGTATGGGCATGCTTTACATGTACTCACATGCCCTGAACTCCCATTGACTTTTGGAGTCCTACCTCCATGGATGCAGGGAAGCCAGGAGAAAGTGGCACCACTAAGAAAGCTGGCCAGATCTGAGCTGTCAATGTGTGCCTAACGCTAACTGCATCCCACAGTGGTCTTGACTCCAAGACAGAAGGAAGCTCTTGATTCCTGATGAAGTTGGGCAAGGGTCCCTTTCTTCAAATGGTGGTCTTTTCAGAGACCACCACACAGCCATAGTTATATTGGAAATATATTTCACCATGGGTTGCCTGGGCTGTCTTCCCAACTTTTTTTTTTTTTTTTTTTTGCCTTTACAAATATGAAAACTAAATTGAAGCTTATTAACAGACTACCCAGTTCTTTCCTTCAGTGCCAGTGAGTTTGAAATAATGCTTATACCCTACCCACACAATGAGACACTGTGGCTTTTACTTTGGATTTCTACACTCTCTTATTCTCAATCACAAAGTTGAAAATAATTTTAATAGTGTAATTAGATTCCTAGAAATGGATTCTAGAAAAGAACAGGTACTCTGACTTAGAAATAAATAATCTTAGGTCTTGTTGGATATTGCAATGTAAGAGAATTCATTTATATTACTTGCATTAAAATAAGTTATATATGCAAGAGAACTGAAGAAAATGAATGGTACATACACTTATCTTCCATATATAGATATTTTCTTCAGTTTTTTTTTTTTAATTGTACTAGGGATTAAATCCAGATGTCTTTACCACTGAGCTATATCTCTAGGCCTTTTATTTTATTTTTTATCTTAAGACAGAATCTCCCTAAGTTGCTGTGGCTGGCTTTGAATTTGCAATCCTCCTGCCTCAGTATCCCAAGTCTCCAGTATTACAGGTGTGCACCACCGTGCCCTGCTTAATATCTTTTTAGAAACAGTAATCTAGCAAAATAAGTTAGAATATGGAGTTAGAATAAAGAACAAAGCTTTAGAATTCTGCTCAATAGTGGACTATTTAAGAAGAAGGCAAAGTCAACTTCAACATGAGTCTTGAAATGAATGTTAAAATACTATTTGACTTACATGCAAGTGGCCGAAGGAAAATACTATATGGGTTTTTAAGATAGGAAAGAACAGCCAAATGATGTGGCAGATGCCTATAATTCCAGAGATTCAGGAGGCTGAGGCAGGAGGATCTTAAGGTTGAAGTCAGCCTGGCAATTTAGCAAGACTCAAAATAAAAATTAAAAAGTGCTGGAGATGTAGTTCAGTGGTAGAGTGCTCCTACGTAGTCAATCCCCAATTAAAAAAAAAAAAAATGATGGCAAAGGGCTTTGAAGAAAAGTGAAAGATACCCTTGTCATTTTAATGTCCTGTTTATGAAAACAGATAGCCAGATAATTTGAAGGAAAAGATTTTGCTTTCATTCTGTTTCGTTTGGGTTTTTAGTGGGAAAGCATTTACGAATGATCCAAGTTTTCACATTTTATCTGATGAGCACAGTATGCAATCTATGAAAGATTAACTGACATCTGAATTGAAGAGTGACAGTTTTAGAAAGGTGACATTGTTTTGATCTAAAACTTCCATTTAATTAAAAAAATCAAATTAAACATGGAGATAACTGCTGCCATGACTAAGTGCTTACCATATGCTCGGCACCATGTTTAGTGCCTTGTAAACATTACTTCATGTCCTCCTGTGCAAGTCTTTAATGTTTTACCCACTTGACAGGTGAAGAAATGAAGGCTTAGAGAATGTAAGTGACTAACTCACAGCCATATGGATAGGAAAAGGTAAAACCTGTATCACTTAACTTTAAGACCCAAGTTTTAGCTACTTCTCCAAGCTGCATCCTTCCATTGATATGAATAGCGATGTTTTACTGAATAGACACTTGAATTCACAGAACCTTGTATTTAAAAAAATGTTTACTAAATTAAAACGGTTCAAGTCAAAATGGGTGAATTGGCATGAATGGGGACTTTGAGAAAATTACCTGGCTTTCAAGAAGGTGGTCTTATTTGCTAGGCCCAAAATGTTTTACTTTACTGTTCTGTTTTGAAATATTATTTTTTGGAACAAAACCAGTGGTAAGATTCAGAAATGGAAATGCCAATATAAGACGAAATGCTGGAAAATTTTCAAGTCATAAACCAGGGGAATGCTGATTTGGGGAGTTAATAGGCATATCAATTTCATATCAGATAATTCGTAAGTCTGATGGATTTTGTGCAGTCTCTCTGTTTAAAAAGTATTTTTTAAACGTTTGTTTGCTGAAGCGTGTAACTCCAAGGACCAAATTCCCTGGCTTGTGTACTGACGATATTCAGCGTACTGAGTGTTAAGAAGAGTCGAGAATTAATCCCTGAGAAAAATTCCTTCCATTTCCAAGTCTGCCAATGCAGGATTTTCAGAAAGGATAGTTGACCAAGGAAATTAAGCTCCCTTTTACTATGCAGATGTCAAGAAAGAGCAGGGGCTTCAAAGCAAAGCTATGAAACAGAAGAATTTTTTCTTCTCTTTGAAATATGTTTTCCACTTGGTGTTTGGTATCAAAATTACCTTTGAGTTTTCTGTGAAAGTTTTAGGGTTTTTGCTCTTTGTTACTGTGTACCATTGATTATTTATATCCAAGGAACATTAGGTAAAAGAATTTAAAAGTACAGCTCCAATCTCCAATTCTCAACAATTATTTAAAAAAGCATACTGGAATCAACATACATGACATTTAGGTTGGATTTCAGATTTGGTCCTAACAATCCCAATTTAGAAATAGCAGAATTGCTTTGTGGTCGGAGATTCTTTATGTAATGGTAGTTATCAAACGGGATGAATGCTGCCTGAGTAGGTTAGCGTGCTGTCTTTTTAATAGGGAGTCATTGCTACTGGCTCACTGTCCTTAGACGTGCACTTTGGGTTGTTTTTCAGAGCTATGAGAACTAATGAAGGCCAATTTAAAGCAATTTTCTTGAAGATTGCTGCTCAACCCTGT
Source organism: Sciurus vulgaris (assembly GCF_902686455.1). Lineage (NCBI taxonomy): Eukaryota > Metazoa > Chordata > Mammalia > Rodentia > Sciuridae > Sciurus > Sciurus vulgaris. Next base: position 137,117,754 of record NC_136469.1, read on the forward strand.
CTGACTTGTAATTCCAACACTTATGCCAGGCAGGAGGGAGTAGTGAGAGGTTAGTAAATACAATTATATTAATATTGATGTTATTTTAGTTACTTAGAGTTTGGTTATCTTTTAGGCAACCAGTCAGATTCATAGAGACCTGATATGTTCAGCACATACACTGCACCAATACACTTGCCATTCAAACAGACACTGAAACTAAGTGTGTAAGGGTAAACGTAAAAATTCAGTGTTTAGCCTGAGCTTGCTCTGAGCTGATGGAAGAGGGCAAAAGACTCTCTTTCAACTCCAAACTAGTGGATGAGTCATTGGTATTTGTAATCTTAGATATGACACTGCCCAGTTTACTATAAAATTAGGTTTTGGGGTTTTTTGAGAGGTGAGATTATTTGACCTTGTGACAGATGTCATTTTGAACCATGAGTTCACGACTACAGAAGGACTTCCTTACAGGGGAACCAAGTAGCTTATGTTGGATGTAATGAAAACACACAATTCGCAAAGAGGTTACCTCAGTGATTTCTGCACGCTGCCAACTCAGTTAGGTCCCTTTAGTTCAGTGATTTCATTATTAAGGGGGGGGGGGAAAGAGAAAAGACGACTTTTACACATTTACTGTCATTCTGTAGCCTCAGTCATTTTCAGGTTTCACTTTTCATTTTAAAAACAAAACCTCCCAGGCTTCTTTTCAAAGAATTTAACTCACTCTGGCAACTACAGATTTAAAAAAAGAAAAATTGTCTTTGGAACCTTAGTTACCAATGTTACTGAGCATATTATACATGGGACTTAAATTGGGTTTAATATTCATATTTTATATCTTCAATGTCCTTGAGATCAAAATGTAATAGATTTCTCTAAGAAGCAAAATGCATGTTGAAAATGATTTCAAAGACAATGACTAAAAAGTAATCATACAAAACAAGTTTTGTTGATGTTGCTTCTTATTTTTAACTGTGTTGCAGAGGAAAAGAGTTCTAGAGAGGACAGTTTAGAGATATCTAATTTGCAACTAAATCTGGTAATTTCATATTTATAAATTCTTTTGCAATTTTTAGCTGTAACATGGAAATTAGTGATTTATCAAAGATGTTTGTGAGGTGTATAAAAAAGATAATGAATGTCATATAAAATGTGACATTTGAAAAAATTACTTAATCTTTTTTTCCCTCCAAGTTTCATTTGATATTGACACATTACAAGTTGCCCTTTTATGCAAATGCCACATTTTAAAGACAATTTAAATAAAATTTAAAATGAAGCAATTTGAATATCCAAGGTTGTCAGTAATTTGTATTTGGTTTAATCATTTAATTTTTCATATTTGAATAATGGCTGGGTAAATCAGGTTAAGTTTCCTCTTTGGGCCTTTTTTCTTACTTTGTACTTTGACTTGAGTATAAAACAACTGCTTTCTAAAAATTAAAACTTTCATGTTGGCATTTAAGGCTTCTTTGACTCATAAGAAAAATGAGGTGTTTTGAGAGTGTAGTGAGCATTTTTGTCGGATGCCCATTTGAAAAGAACTCTGTGTTTACTTGGGTAGTAAACAATTTGGAGCAATTTTCTTAAAGGTGATCCTTATGAAGGTATGAAAACATATCCTCTCATCAATTTCTTTCTGTCTTTCCACTTCCATGAGGAATAAGGAAGTGCATGTGATTTATTACTATATAGTAACTTTATGGATGGCCTTTTTCATATTCCCCCTTGGAAGCCATTGGATAATCTGTTTTTGTATTACTGAATCAAACATTCAGTTTAATATTCTTTTTCAAGAACAGACCACATAATCATAGGATTATTGGACATCTCATAACTTTTAGCGGTGTTTTAAATCCATGCACGTTTATTCCCGGGCTGAGAGTTTCCTAAAGTTACAATCTTTAATTCTTGTTCTCAAAAGCAAACAAACAAAAAAATGTTACCCAAGATGCACATAAAACATGCATTAAAGGGGTTTCCTACTCTATGCTTTTTATTATCCTTCTACCTTACCACCCACCAGTGTTGTGGATTTAAGAGAGTCGACATAATTGAGTAAGTAAATTACCAAAAACCTAGGCAGCTGCTGCAGACACCTAGCAAGAGACTGTGCCTTGGTTCTAATGTTCTCGTATTAGCACATTAAAACAAGCAGAAAGGGGCTCTTAATTACGTCGTGCTTTATGAGAGCACAATAAATTCCCTTTGTTGACCTTGCTGCTAACTCAATGGTGTTTTTGTGCAGCGTTGAATTAGGAGATATCAAAAGTCATAGATTGAAGGATTATTCTGAGTATTTAAGGAACGTGTAAGTGGGTAGTAATGAACCCCCGGCACAACCAAATCTGCTCGTCTGAATGCGAAAGTACCAGTTATTCAACATTTCAAACTGACAGCTTGTAAATGTAAATTTTATTAAATGCACAGCAATAAAAATTTGTAGGTTTCTGTCACTTTGAATTTTAGTGGCTCAAAATGAGGCCTCTAGCCTTTTAAATCACAGCAGGTAAAAGCAGAGCTCTCATGCATACAGCATTTACAAACGGGGAACTTTTTAGGTTTCACTGTGCGCATTTGTTCACATAATATCCTTTTCAGGATTCGAGATGGATGTGTTAGGTCACTAACAGGCCTGCATTTTCCATCACCTTCATATCACAGTTCACAAAATGTTTCTCCTATAACCCTGATGGAGGCGGGGTGAGAGTGCCCGGTGGAAATAAATATTCAAGAGATAAAAAGGAAAGTAGGTTACAAAAGAAATAAGAAATCATATCATGCAATAATTCACAGCATGGACAAATTTGTACATAAAAAGTTAGTCAAGCTCATTCTCATGCAGGTTATGGAAAATAGCAGACTGAAGTCATAAAATAAGCATATGCTGAGCAAATATGGTTGGGAATAAACACTGGGTTAAATTTCCTAAAGACTTCTAAAACATACAAGGGAAATTAAAAACATGAATATATCAAGGCTCACTTTTTTGACCAAAATGATAATTTTTTAAGGAAAATCCAATGCTAGATTCAAATAGCAGTTGCATTCTATGCTCTCACCTTGCTTAATAGTAGAAGTGTTTCATTTCTGAATTTATCATCCTATAGAGAAGTAGTTTCAATTGATACCTGACCAATGTCAGTTTAAATAGTAATTGAATAAGCAGTTTGTCAAGTGATATTACTTTACCTTGGTGAATATTGTTGCTATAAATGACTTTTCTGATGAGACTATGAGAAAGCATTTGGCCACCTGCAGTTGTTAAATATCCCCCTGGCACTTTTTCTAAGAGTTGAAGTATTACCCTGTGTTTTGGCCACATTCCAGTTTGTGCTAATGGCATTCATCCTTTCGAAGTTTCCTTTGCAGTTTTAATTGGATTTGACCCTTTTTTCACTATAAGGAGACTTCCCCCCAAACAGTCCCAGTCTGGTAGAGAGAGGAGACAATCATTCTTTCTTTGCTAAATTCCTGGAGAGTATTACAATGTTCTGTGCATTATCAAATTGAATTTCAACACTGTGAGAGTATTAGAGGGTTTTAGCATTTATAATTATGAATATTTTATGTGTACATAGACTCTTCCTTCAAATGTTTTTACTTTTAGAATAATTTAAAGAATGCTGGAAAGGAATTATTGTAAATGCACAAACTCAACATCTTATTTTTAAGGTGGAAATCCAGAATGCCTTATAATAATTATACACATACAAGAATTGTGATTACCAAGACAGTAATCACATCTTGGTGGTCCAACTTTCCTTTTCATATTAAAAGTCAAAGCTCTTCATCCAAGACCTCTCTGAATCAGCTAACATCTATTTGTAGCTATTGCAAGTGTATACTCCTTGCGATTGCTACAACTATTGAACTGAAACTCAAATTAAGTATAGAAGACATGCCATTAAATAGTTAAGATTTTCTTAGCTAACATGTTTAAATATGAGAAATAGTCACATTTAAGAAAATTTCTATTTCTGGTTTCTCACTTCCTCCTATCACTTTTGATTGAGTTTACTACCGATGTCGATTCTTCATCTTATTAGGGGTACCAATACAAGTCTGTCTCTGTGCAAGACTGTATCCTGGATTCAACAAACAGTAGGTGGGAAATTGGGAAGGGGAATTGCACCTGTGCTGAACAGACTTTTTGTTCTCCCTAAACAACACAGCCTACCAACTACTCACATTACAGTTGCATTTTATCAGTCACTGAGTTATCTAGGGGTGACTTAAAGCATCCAGGAGGCTGTGTGCAGGTTATATGCAGACACTACAGCATTTTATATAAGGGACTTGAGCATACTCAGATTTTGAGTATATCCTTTGGGGTCCGAAACCAATACCCCATGAATTCCAAAGGACAACTGTATTTTGGGGAGCACTGTGGAAAGGAGGGAGGTGGAGTAAAAATACAGGAATGGGACTTAAAATCATGGACTTTCAGAAATGGAATTTTATAGTTTGCATACAATCACCTTAGTATAATCTACTTTATAATTTCTTCTTTTTCTCTCAAGTTACATAAGTAATATATGACTATTGCAAGTCATAAACTGAATAAAATAATTTGGTCTTTCTTCTTTCCTACCTTGCTTCCTTGCCCCAATCCTAAGACCCTTCCCAGTGATAATTACGCATATTACTTCGGCATTTGTTCTTCCAGACACAAAGCATTTGCATACATGGTTTTATTTTTGTGTAATTCATTTCATGTATAATTAGATCATACCATAACTGTTACATAACTTGCTTTTATTTTGTTTTCAGGACTGGAGCTCAAACCCAGGGCCTTGCACATGCTTGGCAAGTGCTCTATCTCTGATCACACCACTAGTCCCTCTGCTTTTATTTTTGCCCTGTAGTCTTACTTAAAGCCGTTTCCATATTAGCACATGGAGAGATACTTAATCCATTTAAACTGGACAGGTAAATGCTTACTTTAGGTGCTCACTACCTGCTTTGCTGAATGTTTCATTACTATAGCTATGTCCTTTGCCTGCCCCTCTTTATGTGCATGTGGAATTATTGCCCTAAAATAAATGCCTGTGGAGTGTGCTGTAGTTATCTCATATTGGGTTGGGGTAACCAGGGTTTAGAGATAAATGATCTAAGGACACATGCGTTTGGCAAAACCAAAATCGAAGCCAATTGGCAAAACCAAAATCAAAGCCGGGGACTTCCAACTGTTAGTTTTATTGAACTTTCAGTCTGATATCACATGTGGTGGTTCCTGCAATGTTCTGCCCATGTCCTTTCTTCGTTGCATCTTCCTCAGAGGAGGGGCATCTGTGTCTGACAGCTCACTGCTGCAGCCCTCCCTGAGAACAGCTCTCAGCTGCAGAGCACCTCTATACTCCCTCTCAGAGGTTGTCCCATGATTAGTGACCAGTTGGTCACTAAGAATTCAAAGAACTGGCTTCATTGTTTCAATTTGGGACAATTCAGAAGAGCCACCCACCTCCAGAACACCTTGTTGGATGGAGTGAGGACTCAGTAACATATTCAGGGTTAGCTTCTCACTGGACCCAATAGAGACCTCCTTGCAGGAATAGCTCAGAGAAACACCTGGCAACAAAATTTCTGCAAAAGATTCTCAGGCTCAGGGATCATTTTCAGTGCTCAGAAGGAAAACAAAATCTTTTCCTTTAAGCCTTTAGAGATTTGGCTGGAGCCTCTATAACAAAGGGCAGACCAACAAGAGAAAAACAGAAGTTTATCAATGTGTATATTTCATATATACGTGGGTGAAACTCAGGGATGAGTAATTCAACAAAGGTGGCTAGAATTTGGGCTACATCTAAATATCATCTGTAGTTAAGGGAAAGAAAGGTGTAAGTTATGGAAAGGGAACTGGGAAAGGCATGGTAAGCAAGAGTAATGTTTTTTATGCAGATTTGTGGGTGTCTTTATTGATAAGCACCTCTTGTAAGTAAGAATCATTCATCTCTTCCTGGTACAGTACACACTTACAGGTGATGATTTCCTTTGAGTCTGAATTTCTGCCAAGGTCAATTCTTCATCTTATTAAGATTACCAGAACAGTCTGCCTTTGTGCAAGATCATATCCTGGATTCAACAAACAGTAGGTGGAAAATAGGGAGTGGGGATTGCACCTGTACTGAACAGACTTTTCGTTCTCCCTAAACAACACAGCCTACCAACCACTTACATAGCATTTGCGTTTTATTAGTCAGTAAGTCATTTGTACCTGTAACAAAAGGGTAACTGAGACTGTTTTTAGAGCTACTTCTTTGTGTGCTGTTTCTTAACAATAATCAGCTCAAAATAATTCTTATGCCAATGAGGCATGTTTCTGATGGCCTACACCAATCTCTTATGGCTAGTTATAGTTTGACACAGCACATTCTGGTCTCCTACACTAGGAAACCCAATCCTCCATACCACACAGCTTACCATACACCTTCTCTCCATATGAATTTGGAAGAGATAAAATGAGAAATGATTTTAGTACTGTAGTGTCACTGGGTCAATAATTCCTGTAGACTTCAGAGCCACTAACAAGGCTAGCATTGATGTAGCCCGTACTAAAAAAAATCATGCAGAAGGAGGAGAAGAAATAAGAGGGGAATGCAGAAATGAGAACAGCTGTTAAAATTGAGCGGGCAGAAGATAAACATCAAGAATAAACAGGTGAGTGCATGTATTAAGGTGGAGAAATTTTATTCACCAGAGTGAGCTCCTTTTAGGGATAACAATAATACAGTTGATGTTTCTCTATTCCCCACCCCTTTAAGACACAGACACACCAAAACCTAATACGTGGATGCAGGCTATCATCAAGAGCACAGACAGAGTCAGACGAAGCTAGAGTCCTAAGGGAAATCAAGAAGGAAAAAGAAGGCAGGGTAGCTGGGTGCTGAAAGGGAGAGCAAGCCCAAAGAGAGCGACTACATGGACAGCTGGAACATAATTCATGAAGGACACAAAAGCATGAAAGGAGTTTTGGTAAGTTGCTCTCAGTGGAGTATACAATTTAAGTCATCTCGCCTCGCTCTTTATTGTCCTCCTCACATGGGACCCTGCGTAGTGACCCTGACCTGAGTTCCAGGTGGACAGACCTGGAATGGACTCCTGAAACAAACTGAGCCAGTCAGATTCTGTCAGTTGTTTGGAATTGGGAATCACTTAGTGATAGTGAATTTATCTATGCTGTAACTGAAATTATAGTCATGTAAGCCTGGGTGTTGGGGCATGGCTGTGTTACAGAATGGGGTAAGGAAGCAGAGAACGCCGGGCTGAATAGAGAGAGCAGAATAAATTACATGCATGGAGAAAAATTAAAAGGAGAGACAATACTCTCTCGCCTCCCCCAGGTGTGCAGGTTCTGCCTAACGTCCTGCGGGAGCCTTTACTTTGTTTGGTCCTTTGGTTCTGAAGGACATGGCTAGATCTGAGCAATTACCAAATCTAGTTCAAGCTATATTCCCATACTTTAAATTTTTGCTGTATTTGGGATTGAACCCAGGTGTGCTCTACCACCGAGCTACATCTCTGCCACTTTTTATTTTGAGACAGGGTCTTGCTAAATTTCCCAGGCCGACCTCAAATTTGCAATCCTCTTGCCTCAGTCTCCTGAGTAGCTTGGATTACAGCTGTGTGCCACCATGTCTGGCTATTACACTACTTCAACAAAAAAAGGGTTTAACATAAGGATGCTGGTAGCAGAATTTGGATTGTAGACAATAGCCCCATAGAATTGACTATGAGGTGATATAAACAGGAGCAAACACTGAGGACTTCTCCAGGAGAGGACTTGAATTTGATATTTACTACCATAAAAATCTTACTAATCTTGATTAGAATGGAAAGAAGAAAAGTACCAAGAGAAAACCATTTAGCAGGATCCTGTGGAAAATAATAGAGAAAATAACTGCATATGGGAAGAAAAATCCGGTGTTTTTCAGGTAAGAGTGTTTAAAAAGTGTGTTGATAAAAATACTGTCCTCTTTAGACGAGGGAAATGTTAGGAGAAAGTAAATTTCATATTTCAGTGCAATTAAATATGCACATATATAAAACAATAGCGAAATGGAGAATAGTATGCACACCATTTGTGTTAAAAACTGGAAGGATTATGGGTTAATTTCTTCGGGCTACTAGATAACTAACTACACAGCCTGAGTGACTTAAAACAACAAAACTCTGTTCTCTCATATGTTTAGAGGTATGAAGTGCGAAGTCATGTTGTGGGAACACACTCTAAAAGCTCCAGGAGAAGATCTTTCCTTACCTGTTCCAGTTTCTTCTAGGCCGGGCATTTCTTGGTTTGTAGTAGCAGAACTCCAAACTCCAGCTCCAGTTCTAAGGAACATCTTTCCTGTGTGTGTGTCTCTGTGTCTTCACAAGGCATTCTCCTCTTTTCTCTTCTTGTGACACTAAGGGCCCACCCAAATGACTTCATCTTAACTCAATAATCTGCAAAGATCCTATTTCCAAATGAGATTGCCTTCACAAGTACTGACTGTCAGGGCTTCAGTGAATCTTTTGGGGGCATGCTTTTCAGTTCGCAGCAAATTGCATGTAGGAGTTCACTGTTCTGTAGGTAAACTTTTTTAAGATTTGGATATTGTCCTTCAAATTTTCCCAGGAACTGCAACAATATCATGCATCCTCATTGCTCTTCTGCCATGTGCACTCACCATTCTCCCACTGATAGATGGAGTGTAATCCCCACCACTTGAATATGGGCAGGCCTTAGAGACTTGCTTGTAGCCAAGACAATGCATGTAAGTGATGTCAGATGACTTCTGAGCCTCTGCCTATGTCTTTAGGAATGTGTGCTTTCTGGTTACACCTTCTTAGGAGGCTCTCTCTGGGAACACAGTCATCGCGTTATGAGAATGTGAAAGACACATTGAGAGGGGACATGTTAATGCTCCTAATGTCGGTCCTAACTAAGCCAAGTCTTCAAATCATCCAGTATAGAATCCAGACATTGAATGAAGAGGTCCCTAGATTATTCAGTACCCCAGGCATTTGTGTTGTTTCTAGTCATTTGAGTTTTTCTATCTATAAACCCAGACATTGTACAGCAAAGAAGAGCCATCTCTGTTGTGCTGTGCCCAACTTCCTGTCTTGCAGAATCCCTGAAGGTGATATCTGGTTGTTGTCTTATGCTACTAGTTTGTGAAGATAATGAGGCAACAGTCATTAAAATACTGAGTCACAGTTCATTAACATTCTGTAAAGTGAATTTAGTGGGCCACTACAAATTTAAACTAAAAATTAAAATGTTTACATTGTACTGTCTTTGTTTCGTGTGGCTTTATCAGAATACCACAGCCTAGGTAACTTACAAAGGACAGGAATTTGGATTGGGAAGTTCAAGATCAAGGCTTGGTATCCTGGAGGACCTGGGCTCCACTTCCAAGATGGTGCCTTGACCATTGTATCCTCTGGGTGGGAGAAGCACTGTTCTTCACACGCCAAAAGAGCAGAAGAGAACAAGCACTCCTCTGATCCCTCTTTAGAGGGTCATTAATCCATTCACGAAGGGGAGTCCCTGCCTCTTCTAACTGGTGCATAGGAATTAGGTTTCAACATGAGTTTCAGAGCAGACCGAAACATTCAAACTAGAGCATATATTTTGGGATCTTATGTAAATATGATCAATTTGATATTATAAGTGATTATATGGAAAGGATTACTGGCAAGAGTGCATAGCAGAGTGGTTGAGAAGGGGGATTCCGAAGACTGGACTTTGTTGAAGTCTTCACTCTGCAATTTTTCACTTGGGTAACCTTAGACAGATGTCATCATGAATCTAAAATGCAGTATTCTCATCTACAAATTGGGGGATAATAATACCTGTTTCATAGAATTTTTAAGAGATTAGGTAAACTAATGTGTATCATCTAGTAAAGGACCTTGCCCATAATATGAGTTCAAATTTTAAATAAAAAGTAGGAAATTTAATATTCTAGCTTACTTCTAAACCACAGGGGAGCATGAGCTGGTGTGGAATTAGAATTCTGAGATAGCTCTCAAGATCTTCACCCACACCTTGGTGTGTACATCTCGTGTGTGACTGTGGTGGAATTGTCACTCCTAGGATTAGGTTATGTTGTATGGTACAGGAGACTTTAAGAAAAGTAGTTGATTCTGGCTAGGCCTGACCTAATCAGATGGAGCCTTTCATTGTTGTTATTAATATATTATGAATATACATATTAGTGGGATTCATGGTTTCATATTTGTACATGCACATAAGAGAACAACATAATTCAGTCAATTTTGTTCTGCAGTAGCCCCATTTTCCCTCCCTTCTCTTTCCTCTGGTCCTCTCCCACTACTCAACTGGTCTCCCTTCTACTTTCATAAATCAAATGGATCCTTCAAAGACTTGGTCCCTTCCTCATGAAAGAGATGTCAAGCAGGAGAGGGATTTGACACAGGAAAACTCTCTTGTGTTGGCTTTGAAGATGGAGGGGAGCTACATAGCAAGGGAAACAGATGAGAGAGGTATTCCAGGTGCCACCAGCAAGGAAACAGGGACCTCCATTTTACCACCTTAAGTTATCAAACCCAGAGGCAACCCCACAAGTTTGAAAGAGGACAACAGACCAGGTGACAATGCAGCCTAGTTAACACCTTTATTTTAGCCTTGCAGGACCCTTAGTAGAGAATCCAGTCGCATTGTGCACAGACCTCTGACCACCTGAACCATAGAAACATGAAAAAATGCAATTTCAAGTCACAAAGTTTGTGGTCACTTGTTATGCATTAATAGAAAGCTAATGTGTTGTGTTTTGTTAATCATGGGAAGTTCAGAACAAAGTGATCTTGTGCTTTGGAATTTTGAATTTGGAAGTGATATTGGGCATAGAAGGTGTTCTAGATTATAAGAGAACAAGATATGCATAGTCTCATGATTTAACACTGGAAAAAAAATGAAGGGTTTCAAGAGGTTGGAATTAGTTATGAAATTCTGGAATGAAATTTTAGTAGTTCAATTGTAAACAATGCTAACAGGGATTAAAGAAGTTGTTTTAAAAAATAAATACTTGCATAGAGAACTTCTTGAGAAGCTTAAATATAAAAAGAATTAAAAAAAAGATGAAAGAGAAGTCCCATAATCAAGAAGTAGCACAAAATTGTGAGAATATGAGGAAGATTACGGAGTGAAAACTTGTGTCAAAATTCAAAGTTTCCGAGTATGTTTGGAGGTATAATTAAAATAAAGGGAAAGCAAACCACAGGTAAGGGGTGTATTACTCAGCTTTACATTGCAGAGACCAAAATACCTGACATGAACAATTTAGAGGAGGGAAAGTTTATTTTGGCTCATGGTTTCAGAGAGTTAGGCCATGGTTGGCTGATGCCATTGCTCTGGGCCCATCATGGTGGAAGGGTGTGAGTGAAGGAAGCTGCTCCATTCATGGCTGGCCAGGAAGCAGAGAAAGGGAAAAGAGAAGGACCACAGGGCAGATGAGCCCTTCCAGGACATGCTCCTAGTGACCTCCCTCCTCCAGTCACACCCCCACCTGCCTTCAGTCACTACCCAGTCCATTCAAACTAGGATGAGCTGATTAGGATACAGCTCTCAAAAATTAATCATCTCACTCTGAAAATTTCTGCATTAACAAAGGTGCTACTGGGGGACACCTCATACCCAAATCATAACAAAGGGGAGTAAGGCTCTGAGATGACAGAGTGCCACTCGACCTGTTTGGTTCTGCTCAGTCAAGGAGAATAGTTCTCACTTAAATATTGAATGTAGTGGAGTTTATCTTAATGTATTGGCCCATCATGAATACCATCTCCTTATCTTCTTCATTGTGTGGTTTTGATTTTAACACTTGTAAATATTACTTTTCATGTATACACACATACATATATATTTTAAAAATAAGTATGAACTAGACAAACTTTTAAAGACTACACAAGTAAAAAGAAATATTACCCGAACCTTGGACATCCCTCATAAGCTTGCCACAATCACTTCCTCTCCCCAGTTAACCTATTCATTTGTCTTGAATGATAATTATTTCCTTGCTTTTCTTTACTATCTAGCCATGTGTGTAAGCTTCTATGTATAATGTAGATTAATTTCTCCTGTCCTTGATTTTCCATTCTTGGGATAATTTTCTCTCTCTCAAATGTGTGTGCCTCTGTGTGTGTGTGTGTGTGTGTTCTTTTGTGACTTGCCTGTAGCTCCATATTATATGACAGAGATTCAACCACATTGTTGGAGTATCTGTAGCTTTATTTTAACAACATTAATGTATAAAATGCCATTGTAGAACATTTGTTTGTTTTGGGGGGGATGGACATTTTATTAAATTTGGGTTGTCTAAATAATGCCTTAATATATCTTCTTGTACATATTTCCTTGTGATTGTGAACAACAGATATAGAAGATAGACCTATGAGTGGGTCATAATGTATGGGTGCATCTCCAAGTTATTACAAAATGCTGATCTGTTATCTCAGAGAATTTATAAATCTGCATTCTCAAGGGTTGTAACAGTGTGTTACTCCACCTCCTGTCCATGATTTTGTATTGTTAATCTTTTAAATATTTTACCATTTTTTGGGTGCAAAGTGATGACTTACTGCTTTAAATTCCACCACCTTGGTTTCTGAGGAGGTTCTAAGTATTTTTTTCATGTATGTATTGTCTATTTGAATTTCTTCAGCTTTGAAGTACCAATTCCAAATCTGTTGCTCATTTGTTTATTGATATATATTCACTGGATACAAATGAGTCTTGAAAATTTCTTATACATATGTAAAAATTTTATATGCATTGTAAATAGTCTTTCTCACTCTGGCTTTTCACTTTCCTTATAGGGTCTTTCTGACACATGGAAGTTCTTGGTTTAGTGTAGTTTTATCCATCACATTATTCATTTATGGCTAATACTTATTGTGTTTACCTTATGAAATACTTCCTTCTTCTGAGGTCAAGAAGATATTTTTCCTAAATTAGATCCTAACATTTTATAGTCTTGCTATGTATTCATGTTTAAGTCTTTATTGTCAAATTTGTGTGGTATATGGTGTGAGGTAGGAGTTTTATTCAATTTTATTTTTCTTTGGTTTGAATATCCATTAGTTTTTCAAAAGTCTAATCTTTCTTTCCTGACAACCAGGGTCTCCAATAACAGCTATTGAATTTCTATGTGTGTGAACCTGTTCCAGAGCTCTCTGACTAGTTCATTGTTCATTTTTCCTTCCATTTATCAGTACAAATGAATTGCCCCTTCTTACTAACAACCTAAACTATTTAACATTTTTTACTGAAAAATTTAAAGTATATGTTAAGTAAGTCTGGTCACATGTATTCTTTTTTTTTTTCAGTTTGATACATGCTACAACTCAATTGAATTTTTTTGTCAAGATAATGGAATTTCATATTTATTAAAATATATACATACATTATACATGAGTAGGTTAAAAGAAAAGTAGTATAAAAGTTATTGGGTGAATATGAAAATAAAATAATATACTTTACCATTTTTTTAACTAATGCTAAGAAACTAATATTAGACTTTCATAAATATCAAGCATATAAAAGACCCCTCTATCATTTGATATGTCATCAAACAAGAGTGTAAACTCCAAAAGTGTAAATACTATGCCTATTCAAAATTGCTAATACTATGACTGCTACACCCTGTAGATAATAAAACACATTATTAAGTGTATGTATTTACACTTAAATGGTGTAGTGGTGTTAGTATGTTGCACTGATGACACAAATTTGACATCTTTTCTAATTTTTAAAAGAAGACATTATTATAGTTACTTGCATATTTAAGAATGAATTCTCATGGATCATAGCAAATGCCTCCCTACAAGAAAATAGCTAGTGGTTACCCCTGTAAATTATCCTGTCAATTTCATGCAAGCAACTGTCTTTTAGGTTGCTTCTGGATAATCTTTTTTTTTAAATTTTTGTTCTTTTTAATAACAGTAGAATGTATTTTGACATATCATACATACATGGAGTATAACTTCCCATTCTTGTGGTTTTACACGATGCGAAGTTACACTGGTCCTGTATTCATATTTGAACATAAGAAAGTGATGTCCAATTCTTTCTACTGTCATTCCTATTCCCATCCCTGCTCCCTTACCTGCATTCCCCTTTGTCTAATCCAAAGTACTTCTATTCTTCCCTACTGCCACCATAACTGTGTTAGCATCTGCATATCAAAGAGAACATTCGACCTTTGGTTTTCTGGGATTAGTTTATTTCACTTAGCATGATATTCTCCAGTTCCATTCATTTACTGGCAAATGCCATAATTTCATTTTTCTTTATGGCTGAGTAATGTTCCATCGTGTATATATATAGATCATATTTTCTTGATCCATTCATCTGTTGAAGGGCACCTAGTTTGGTCCATAGCTTAGCTATTGTGAATTTGCCACATCACTATAGTATGCTGATTTCAAGTCCTTTGGGTATATAACAAGAAGTGGGATAAATGGATCATATGGTGGTTCCATCCCAAGTCTTCTGAGGAATCTCCATACTGCTTTCCATAGTGGTTGCACCAATTTGCAGTCCCACCAGCAATGTATGAGTGTACCTTTTCCCCAACATTCTTGCCAACATTTATTGTTACTTGTATTCTTGATAATCACCATTCTGACTGGAGTGAGATGAAATCTGTGTAGTTTTAATTTGTATTTTTCTAATTGTTAGAGATATTGAACATTTTTTTCATATATTTGTTGATCAATTGTATTTCTTGTTCTGTGGAGTGCCTGTTAAGTTTCTTTGCCCATTTATTGATTGGGTTATTTGTGTTTTTGGTGTTAAGTTTTTTGAGTTCTTTATACATTCTGGAGATTAATGTACTATCTGAGGTGCAGGTGGCAAAGATTGTCTCCCATTCTTAGGCTCTTTCTTCACATTGTTTCCTTTGCTAAGAAAAAACTCTTTAGTTTGAGGCCATCCCATTTATTTGTTCTTGATGTTACTTCTTGAGTTTTAGGAGTCTTGTTGAGGAATCTGTTCCTAAGCTGATATGATGGCAGTTTTGGCCTACTTTTTCTGTTAGTAGGCACAGGGTCTCTGGTCTAGTGCCTAGGGACCTGATCCACTTTGAGTAGGGTTTTGTGCAGGGTGAGAGATAGGGGTTTAATTTCATTTTGTTGCATATGGATTTTCAGTTTTCCAGTGCCATTTGTTGAAAAGGTTATCTTTTCTCCATTGTATTTTTATGGCACATTTTTCTAATATGAGATAACTGTATTTATGTGGGTTTGTCTCTGTGTCTTTTGTTCTGTACCATTGGTCTTCATGCCTATTTTTTTTAAATATAATTTTTAGTTGTAAATTGACACAATATCTTTATTTTACTTATTTTTATATAGTGCTGAGGATGGAACCCAGTGCCTCACACATGTAAGGCAAGTGCTCTACCACTGAGTTACAACCCCAGCTCCTTGATGTCTCTTTGGTGCCAATACCATGCTGTTTTTGTTGCTGTAGCACTGTAGTATAATTAAAGGCCTGGTATTTTGATGCTTCCTGCTTCACTTTTCTTGTCAAGGATTGTTTTAGCTATTCTGGGCCTCTTATTTTTCCATATGAATTTCATGACTAATTTTTCTATTTCTATGAAGAACGTTGTTGGATTTTTAATAGGAAATGCATTAAATCTATATAGCACAGTTAGTAGCATGACCATTTTGACAATATTAATTCTGCCCATCCAAGATATATTCTTAAATATGCATTTAAGCACTATTTATTATGCTATTGTGAAGGTTAGCTTTCTCTTTTCATTTAATTTTCTAGTTAGTTCTTGGTTCATAGAACTGCAATTGATTTTTGAAGATATGGATATTGAATTTGTATCCAGGAGACTGGCTAAATTTACTTATAAAGTTAATCATTCATTCACAGTTCTTTTGGATTTTCATTGTGCATAATTGGGTCAACCTCAGATAATAATTTTGTTTTTTTCATTTCTGATCATTTTAATACCTCCTTTTCTGAAGTGATGGTGCTAGCTAGGGCTCCTGGCACATCCGTAAGGAATGTTAGTGGGAATTATCTTCTTCCCAACCTCAAAGGGAAAACTCATTATTTACCCCTACGTATTATATTGCTATAAGCTTTTTGTAAATTTCTTAATCAAATTAGGGGACTTCCTTTATATTTCTAGTTTTCGGAAAGAATTTTAAAGAAACCATGAATGTAGGTTGGAGGAGCATGATTCACCCAGTGAGTTGTTCCAGCTGGCAGTGGAGGAGGAGGAAATAAAAACCTTTAAAGACCTGGGTGTGACAGATGTCTATGACCAGTGGAGGTGGGCAAAGCCCTAAGATTCATATTGAAGCTATTCTTCTGGCCATGCAAGGTTGTGATATTAGGCTGTGGAAGAACAGGGGCCTTGGCTTTGCCCATCCTGAATGCTCTGCTGTAAGCACCCTGGTTGGTTTGACCACATGCTATCCCCACTCAGGAGTTGGCCTTTCAGATCTCAGAGCCCTTTGAGGCTTGGGGTCCACTATTGGAGTGCAGAGTGCTGTGACTATAGGTGAAATCTACTCAAGGTCTCAATCTCTATCCTTGGCAAAAAAATCCCAAACACACACACACACACACACACAAAACAAACAAACCAAAAAAACCCAACATATAATAATAGGTTGATATGATCCTAAAGTGATCCCTTAAGCTTGGAAAACATTTCTTTGCTAACACGACCCAGAAGGTGCAAAAACCTCAGAGTACGACTCTGAAGAATTCTGTGAAATCCTGTCATACCAGAAGTTGAAAACTTATAGCAAATATTATCTTGTTATGTTCCCTAAATTCCAGATACCTACCTGGTTTATATTGTCAAGGAATTGCCTGAAAAGTCCTTCATGATATTCCACAAAACCTGTAATAATACTCAGAAAACAGCTTTGCTACTTTGAAATCTTGGATTTCCTGCTGCCCTCACCATGAACAGATGAGTCAGAGCAAGTGCCTAGGATCACTGAATAAGTTTAAAGACAAGGCTTGTTCCATTCTTCTGTCAACTGATGTTGCAAGCAGAGGTTTGGACATTCCTCATGTGGATATAGTGGTCTACTTGGACATTCCACTCCATTCCAATGACAGCATCCATGGTATAGGTTGAACAGCCATTGCTGGGCACTCTGGAAAGGCACTGACTTGTCACACAGTATGATGTGCAACTCTTCCAGTACATGGGATATTTAATTGGAAAAAACTGCTTATATTTTCAACACAGGATGACGAGGTTATGATGCTGACCGAACAAGTGACTTAAGCCCAAAGATTCACCCTAAATGGAGTTAAGGGGACATGGAGCAAAGAAGAAACACAGACACATGAGGATGCTGGAGAGATGATAGAGGGTGTTATTGGTGTTAGGAACAAGGTGGCTGCAGAGACAGGAAGCCTGTTCATCACTTCTACAAAGACCTGAGTTCTGCTTTCTCTCTGCAAAATGGAATCATAGAAAAGAATGAAAATCCTTCAACAGAGTCCCTCAGTCTAAAATCTGTTCAAATTGTGTCCAGAAACTGCTAAACCCTGGGCTCATTCCCTTCTCTGAGTGTTGGGGAATCCACTGCTGCAGGGTAATTTTTACAGGACCGGTGGTAAGATTGTTTCTGCCCTTCAGCTTTGATGCCTTGCTCAGGACATGAGAGGATGTGCTCTTCTGTCATCTCACAGGGACCTTTCACTTTGGCCATTGCAAGTCAAAGAGCGGTCTGATGAAGTTTGTGACCTGTAACTGTACGTCCTTAAGTGGGATTTAAGACATTGGAGCTTGTGCTTCCTTAGACCCAATGTGAAGCAATACATTGAAATTATATTGAAAAAATCATAAATAGATTTACACTTCTATTGAATTGTGATGTTTTCCTCCTTCCATCTATTAAGATGGTCATATTTTTTAATCTTTTAATTTCTAAATGTAATGTATTACATTATTTAATTTTATAATGTCAAACCAACTTTGTTCTTCATTATGACTTCAAATCACTTTTTATTTATGCCTTTCATTCTCTGACACAAATATTATCATTGTCACATATTTTAATTCTATCCTTTCATCCGGTCTGATGTCATCTTATGTGCCTGGTGTTTACTTATTTACCCACATAAATATCATTTTTTTTGTTCTTTTTACATTTCAGTCCACATGGTATTACCTTTTCCCTCTTAAATATAAATTTTCCTTTATAAATACCCTTAATCATTGCACATTGCTCTTATATACAGCAAACCTTTTTATTTATTTATTTATTTTTTTATTTATTTATTTTTGGTACTGGGAAATGAATCCCAGGGAACTCTTTACCACTGAACTACATTCCTTTTTATTTTACGTTGTGGTAGGGTCTTGCTAAGTTTACAAGGTTGGCTTCAAATTTGTAATCTTTCTGTCTCAGTCTTCCAAGTAGCTGGGATTATAGGTGTACTATACTGGGCCTGTCCTTTGTATCCAGCAATTTTAATGAACTTTTCTTAAGTGTGTGAGTTATTAAATTTTCTTACTTCTTTGTGGAGGTGATCATATCATCAGAGACTGCTTATCTTTTCCAATGTTTGTTCTTATAGTATCGAATAGAGTATAACATAATAAGCATCATCGCTTGTTTATTCTAAACTTAGGAATGCTTCAAAGTTTCATCATTCAGTGTGATGTTTATTGAAGGGTATCAAGATTTTTAAGTCATATTAAAGAAGTTTTCCTCTAGTATTCCTAATTTTCTAAGGGTTTTGTTTTTTAAAAGGTCATGAGTGATTATAGACTTTGGTTGAAGATATTTTTAGTTACTGTAATATTTTAATAAACAGGTTGATTTTATTTGAAAATGATAAATTCAATGTATTAGAAAAACAACATTTGTCGGAAAAATCCTTAATATAAAAAATTTGATAAAATTCAGCATTTAGTTAGAACTAGGACTAGAAAAACAAATTTTAAAGTTGAAAATTTTCCCTCTGCTATTGAGGTGATTCAGATAGATGCTCACTCTGACCACTGCATTGCTTTATAGGTATTACTGATCTTTGAAATATTAAAAAATTTAAATTGATTTTATTTTTCAAGACTGAAGTTAACTTACACTCATAGATTTAGTTCTCTTAACTGCTTTAAGCTTCTGCTTCACTGTAATTTTGTACCTTGAGTCCTCTTTTCATACTTCAATCTTTTACGTTCATTGCTTTAGTCAGCTTTAGTCAGCTTTTTGTCTCCGTGACCAAAAGGCCTAATAAGAACAACTTAAAGGAGGAAAAGTTTATTCTGGCTCATAGTCAGTCAACTCTGTAGCTCTGGGCCCATGGTGAGGCAGAACATCATGGCATAAGGGTGTGGCAGAGGAAGTAGCTCAGGACATGGCAGTCAGGAAGCAGAGAGACCTCTGCTCACCAGGGGCAAAATATAAAACCCAAAGTCATGCCCCCAGTGGCCTGCTTCATTCGTTCACAACCTATCTACCTATAGTTACCACCCAGTTAATCCATATCTGTGGATCAATCCACTGATTAAGTTAAACCTCACATAATCTAATCACTTCACCTCTGAAAATTCTTGTATTGTCTCATGCAGGACCTTTTGTGGGGATACCTCATGCTTAAACCACAACATTCAAGGTGGAGTAGATTGTCTCAAATCAAAAACTTGGAGATGGATTCTAACTAGAAGTCTGATTAGAAGTGTAGCAGGTTGAATGGGTCCCTGAAAGATGTATCCATGTCCTAACCTCTGGGATCTGTGAATGCCACCTTATTTGAAAAATGCACCCTTGAGGATGTATTAAATGATATCACCCTAGATTATTTAGGAGCAGCAAGTGTCCTTCTAAGAGCCAGAGAAGAGGAAGGACTTGGAGAAGGAGGAGGTCACATCTTGATGGAGGCAGATAGTGGAGTGAGGCAGTCACAAGCTACAGAATGCCTAGAGCCACCAGACACTTGAAGAGCAAGACGGATTTTCCTTTCAAGCCCTTAGAGGGACTGTATCTCTACTGACAATTTGCTTTTGGACTTATGACCTCCAGAACTATGAGAAAAAATACATTCCTGTTGTTGTAAGCCCCAAGTTTGTGTTAATTTTTTATCGCAGCCCTAGGAAATCCTGGTAGCACTCCCATAGTGTAGGCAATCTTTTTATTCTGGTTATTCATTATATTTTCTCCTTATGTGTGGCAAATCTCTCCTATGACTCTGTCATTAGTCTTTTAACTTTGAGTAGGGGTGATCTCTTCTATCTACTAAAATGTCTATTATTTTTTTTCCCAGAATGACTAGGGCAATGGTTAATTTGAATTGTCAACTCGATTGGATGAAGAGATGCCAATGATTAAGAGGCCTCTGGGTGTGTCCATGAGGGCATGTCTAGGAATGATCGGCATGTGGGACAATGAACTGAAGTGGAGACCCTCCCTCAGCGTGGGCAGTACCACCCAATAGGATGGAATAAAAGCTGGAAGATCAAGGAAGCAGATGTAGATGCAAGCTCTGCTCTTCTTGAACTGGTTCTTGATCGCTGCTTTGATAGATCGTCTGAGGCTATCGACTCTCACTTCTTCACTCTTCCAAAGCAGATTCTGCCAGTGACTCTCCAGGTAGTTTCCAGAAGCCTTGGTCTCCGACTAGGGTAGCACTATTGATCTTTCTTGTTCTGGGGCTTCTGCGTCTTGGGACTGTGCAGCTCCTGGTTCTTCCAGCTCTCTTGCCTGCAGACGGCCATGTGGACTATCCAGCTTCTGGTTGTGTGAGCCAATCTAATAAATCCCCTTTTATAATCATACTTCCTGTTGATTTTGTTCCTCTAGGAACCCTGACTAATACAACTAGAATTATTTTTCCTTGAAATTAAGGTAAAGGTGGAGTCACAGGAGTCTCACAGGTGCCTTTAGTTATGTCTTCAGTTATGTCTCTTGGCATAAACAATAATCAGCTTCATATCTGACACAACCTTACTGATAGGATCAAGGAAGGGAGAGTTACACCTTCAAATGGAACAGGATCACAGGTTTTTATTATCCCAGAAGGATCAGGGAGGGAGAATAAATAAATCCATGAGAGTCATGGTAAGGTGGCTTGAACTTGCATACATTCAGACAATGCCAAGGTAAATAATTCTGTGTCCTAATTGCCTGTGTTTTAATTTTTTTTCTGTTAACATAAAGCATTTTTAAAATTCCCTATATCTTGTATTTCTTAGTGTGATATATAATTTTATATTTACACATTTTCCCCTTAAGAATGATTTTTCCTGAGAATCTCAATATGGCTCCAACCATTCACAGGTGACTATTTAGTAACTCAGAAATTAAGTGAATTATCTAATAAGTAGAAAATCATTTTCAAGATTTCTAGATGGGTTTTAAGTTACCAGTACTCTGAGAGCATGGATCTTTTCCCTCCATGGGTCACCGACAGAGGACCCCTACATGCGTTCACATCATTAAGGATTCTTCTCATTAACTAATGAGAATACTGATGTTTGGGGTGAGGGCTTTGGAGGGAGAGGCAGGAGGGTCACAGCTCACTGTATCGTACAATGAAGCTCAGAGATGGGCATTTCTCCCTGAAGTACTTTAGCTGTGACCTGAACTACTGGGGTTCAGCTTCAACATAATTGCAGCACAGCGAGGGGTCCCTTCTGGAAACCAGCTGCCTCATCAGGGATTCATTCATCAGGGGCATTATGACTCCAAACATTTTCCCTAGACTGTTGTGGCTATTTAAAGAGGGGGAGAAAAAGAGGAGTCTGGGGAACTAATTAGGAAGGAGTAGCTCCCCTCAGAGTCTTGACCTTAACCCTACTGAGAAAGTATGGGATTTACTTTACCTGAATAAAGAAAGAACATAAATAGTTGGTAAAAATGCTTTCTGGTATGACTTCCAGCAAGTAATGAATTGAGCTGATACACAGAGGAACAAACAAAAAATATGAGGAAAACCTCAAATGCTTTAAAAGTCACACTTAAATATATCATTGTGATATGTGTTATTATTTTGTACTTCCCTGGTTATGAGGAAATAAGTTAATTTGGATTTCTGATTAGCCTATGTAGACTATAATATGAAAAACATTTTTTTTTTTTTTTTGGTGTTTGGTGGCTTATGAAGTATTGGCACGAGTCTGAGCACCACTTTCATTATTCTGCTTAGTATATTGTGTTTACATATCTGCATTTTAATGTGTTTCATTAGTTCTGGAAAAAGACTTTATCCTTTAGACTAGTGCCTCTCTCCAACTCAAAGGCAATATTATATCTTCTCATCTTGTTCTCCAGGTTTCTCTTCCCCTCTTTCCTGTTTTTAATATCCTGATACATTTATGTTACATTCTGGGTAATTTCATTATATCTATCTTTCCAGTTACTGAGCTGTTGCAAAAGTACTATTTAACTCACTTCCCAAGATTTTAATTTCAGGGATTGTAAATTTTACTTCTTAAAGTTTCATTTTAAAAAAATGAAGAGTTTTAGCTATAGCTCTTTTCCAAGTCTATTTGTTATATTTAAATTGTACATAGAGAAAAAGAAAATTCGCATGAAGAAAAATAAAAAGTATTTGCATATCTTTGTCTAAATCACAGAGGTCTTTACTAGTATTTAGCTTGATCTTCTTAATACTGAGGTGTCTGCTTATTTTTATCTTATTGTAACAAAACTGAGGCTCAGAGACTTACCCAAGGCAACCAAGTTGCTAATAACTAGAATTGAAATGAATTCCATGTTTTATTATTCTCATTATATTCATATTTTTTCCAGTATAGATCCTTAAATAATTTTCAGGAATATACCATATAATAGTGGAGGTTGAGTATCTGGGGAAAAGTATACTCTGCTTTATTATGTAGAAATTGAACTTTCTTTAGAGAAAGCTAATTATGCTCAGCTCAGAACGGCTCAAAATGTTTCCTGGATAAATTACAAGAGATTTTTGAAATAAAAATTTTTCCTACTTACCTATTCATTTTTCATTTTCAGGTTTCCTTACTTCTTGCTTTATTTTTTTCTTTTTTAAAACCCTTCTTTCAGTATCTCATATTCTGTAAAGCAAGTTATAAATTTCAACTTATGATAATTTAAGACCTTCTCCATCTTAATTCTGTTGGAACATCATGAAGATAACATTCGATAATCTACGTTGAGGTTCCTCTTGTCTGGTTCATAATGGGGGCTCAAAAAAAAAGCAAGAGAAGAATTAGGAAATTCTTTTATATGGAAATGCAGCATAAATATTAATCAAATAAAGGCATAATTCATTTTCATATCCCTCAAAAGGTGTATCAGTTAGAGTTCTTCAGAGAAACAGAGTGTGGGCTGGGGAAACAGACAGAGTGACAGATTTTAAGAACTAGTTCATGTGAGTGTAGACTCTGGCAAGTTTGAAATTTGCAGGGCAGGCAGGCTGGCTGGAAACTCAGGCAGGCTTTCTAGACTGTGGCAGTCTTGAGGTAGAATTTCTTCTCCAGGAAACCTCAGTTTCTGAAAATTAACCATCACAAAGCATGCAGTATTAATCCACAGCTTTGTGTGTACACAGGCTAAATCCAATGTTTTTATTGAATTCAGTTAAATTTCTTCAGGAAAATGGTTCTCCCTGCCCCACCAAATGCTCATGCAGGTTTACTCAGGGAGTTTCCTCTCTCTCCCTTCATTCGCCTCACAAAAAAAAAAAAAAAAAAAAAAGATTTTTTTTTTTTTTTTAAATATTAGCATTGCTGACTCCATTGGATAGGTTGCTAGGATGAGTGTTTTATAGATGGAGTACATTTGAATATTTGTGTTCTAATATGCTTATTTGATATAAAAATGAGACTTTACTAGTAGGTTTTCATATAGATTTGGTATTATACTAAGCACTATATCCATATTGTTGATAAGCTTCATGACAATCCTATAACAAAAGTACTATTACTATAATCTCCATTTTGCAGATGAGCTATTACTGTAATCTCCATTTGTAGACAAAGAACTGAAATTCATGCAAATTTAAAACAATTGTTCAAGGTCATAAGCATGAGTATAAAATGAACATCAGACCTACTTAAATCTGAGTCCCCACTTTAACCATTGTGCTGGAGTGGGTCTTTCTGTTCCTATGATGGTAATTTGTTTTCCTAATCATGATGAAGGTACTTCTCAGCTTTAAACAGATTCTTTTCAAAAAAGGAAATAGTCATTAAGATGTCTTTATTTTGATATCAGTATTTTTGTAGGCCTACATAAATATCAGTGTGTGTTTTTTCTTCCTTTGAGCTTTATATACATTCTGAGTCAAAACATTTACATATCCTACAGAGCTCCACATATATTTAAGGAGAGATGGAGGACCATATAAGCTCTTCAGTAATGAGGATTTAAGTATTGGGAATCAATTTTTTAATGGTTTGAAAGCTTTTTTTTTTTTTTTTTCCTGAAATTTTTTAGTTCAAATTAGGATTTCAGAAATTGTGATTTATTTTAGTTCTATATAATATTAGTAAATACTGCCTGGGAAAGTCCCCAACTTCTTGACCAAAGAACCTATTTTGCAAATAATATTGGATTACTTTCTTCAAGCTGCACTGGGTTTAAACAAAGACCCACAGAGGTGGCTTATTGCAGTATTTCTCAGAGTAAGAGGTGCTCAGGTTCATTGTCATTTCCCAAATGTGGAATAGCCACAGCTGCTTTCAAACTTTATTTGAAAAGCAATTCACAGGACTATTGTCCAAAGAACTCATTTTGGGGAGACCCTATACCAAGGTTAAGGTAACACTTTATAAAAGCATCCCACACATCCCAATCTCTTGAAACTAAATTGAACAACACGAATAAACTGGAAATCTGGATGACACAGGCAAGGGCCATTGGAGATGAAGAATTATGCAGTAGAGAGATGCATAAAATAAAGTTTCAGAAGAGATCAAAGTAAAAGATGCTATATCTTGGGGAACATACTACCATACCATGGAATCTGGAAATGCAGTTTCCCCAAATCACTGAATTCTGAGAATTTTGAGGTCAGGGAAATCCATATCCTGAAAGCTCCCACCGTTGAGCTTCCAGTAATAGTTTGCATCTGCACCCCAACTCCAACGTTCAAAACACTTGCACAATATTACCTTATTTAACCAGGCCTCCTTGCTGGAGAACTGTGATAGGTCTGGTTTTCACAGCTGTGGAGGTGATTTGAGAACTCTCCTGCTCTACAACTTTTCGGTTTGTCTGGAGCTATGCTTTAGGAATCAGTGAAGCACATCCTCAAGCAATGAGGCAGAACTGTGGACAGCTGGGAAATTGCTGCTCACAAACCAGCCTGAGGTTCTGTTGCAGAAGAACTTTTTTCTTTTCAAACAAAGGCTTTTAGATGATTGTGAAACTAACAGATTTTCTATGTAATAGTAGAATGTACTAAACACAAGACGAAGTTCTCATTTGCTCACTGAAAAGGACTGTTATTATGTCTTTTGTAATTGTTGACCTACTTTTTCATTCTTTCTTTACCAATTTCAAATCAAATTTATGTTCACTGTAAAGAATTCATATAATACCAAAATGTGTAATATGGAAAGGGATAGTCCTCTGTAATCTAATTTCTATGGGTAGCTATTTATAATTTGGTTTATATCCCTGGTAGCTATTTATAATTTGCTTTACATCCTGTAGATTTGATTCCACCATGCATTTACTATCCATCATATATACATATATTTATATTTTTAATTTAAGTGAAACATAGAAAATTGCACACATCTTAAATTTATACCTTAGCAAATTATCACAAAGTAGATATGGCCGATGATTACTTCCCAGGAAGTTTAAAGGGAAGGCACCCAGATGGTGACCATGGTGGAAGGTCAGTCAAGGCTGAAAGTTGCCTGGGTCTAGAGCCTCAGAGAGCAACTATGTTACCTTGAAAAAAGATCCTGTGGAGGGGAGTGGGCACACAGTGACAGCCCAGAGCCCAGCATCCTGAACTCCTCACACAATAGAAACAGCTAACAGACAGAATACCCACACCCTCCAAGCAGTCAGTCACAGGCCCCTGAGCTGACAAACCAGAAATGGCTGGTGGGAGGTCCATGGCAACTAAGAGAAGGTTCCTGTGCTCCAGCACCTCTGGAAGGGTCCACAGCCCAAGAATGATGGACATCTGCTAAATGTCCCAAATCCTAATGAAATCCAAACAAAGACTCAATAAGAATTTTCTTCACCTCGGCATGGTTTACTATAAATAACTCTAACGTCAACTTTGATCATGGATATCACTATGTATCTTGATTGATAGTTGTTACCCTAATAATCAACACTCTACCTTCAACAAATTTGACTGTATTTCTTCTAAGGTTTAAAGCAGTAATTGGGATCACTCTCTCTATCTTTGTTTTCCTAGTTCTGGTTTATACCTGTTGCTCTTACCCCCATCCCTTATACTATCTGCTACTACCTCAATACCCCCTGTACATCTTTTTCTCCTTTTTACCTTGGTGTGTATTATTCTTTTCTATCTTTTTCTTTTTTTTTTTCTCTTTGGCCAAATCTTACTCTCTTCTCCCTTTCAGCCCCCCTATAATGTCATAGCAATCTTATCAATTTAATAATTTTTTTATGTACTCCAGAATTTTACTACAACTTTATACCTGGATTAGGAGAATTATGGAGAACTGTATC
This sequence comes from Sciurus vulgaris, assembly GCF_902686455.1. Taxonomy (NCBI): domain Eukaryota; kingdom Metazoa; phylum Chordata; class Mammalia; order Rodentia; family Sciuridae; genus Sciurus; species Sciurus vulgaris. The sequence continues at coordinate 137,144,376 of NC_136469.1, forward strand.
AACAAGGTTTTCAGTTTACATAAGGTTAAATAGTACATGGCTTGGCTTTGAAGTGATTGTAATAAATAGGGTTCAGTGGCTTCTCTAAAAATGGTGCACATTGAATTAAATATCAATAACCAGATATCTGCCCAACTCAGGAGTCTTACAAGAAAGAAGCTCTTAATCCCTCGTTTAAAAAAAGTGTTAACCATCCCAAATGGATGGGTAGACATACAAACAATATGAAAAAGAAAGGGAAGAAGCAACCCCAAAGAACCCATCACATTTTAGCAATTGACTCCATTAGAACCACAGTGAAGGAATTGTCAGAAAAAGAATTTGTAAAGTTCATGGTTAAAATGTTCAATAAGCTAAAAGAAGTGAACTCAGAGAGAAAATACAGGAAGTGAAAGATCACTTCAATAAAGAGAAAGAAATTCTGAAAAAGAAACAAACAGAATTCCTGGAAATAAAAGACTCAATAAATCAACTAAAAATTCAATTGAAAGCATTACAAATAGATTAGATCACATTGATGAGAGATTTCCAGGCCTTGGAGACAAAGTATATAATCTTAAAAATAAAGACATAATAAAGAAAAGATATTAAAAGAACATTCCAGAATATTCAAGGAATATAAAAAAACATGAAGACCAAATTTAAGAATCATTGGAGGTAGATCAAGTCTCCAAAATACTAACTAAAGGCATGTACCATATTTTCAATAAAATATTTCAAAATATTCCAATATCAGGAATGAGATGGAAATTCAAATACAAGAGGCATATAGAACTCTAAATAGACAAAATCAGAATAGATCTTCTCCAAGACACATTACAATAAAAATACATAACATATAGAATAAGAATAGAATTTTAAAAGTTGAAGGAGAAAACAGCAGGTCACATTTACAGGTAAACCAATTTAGATTACAACTGATTTCTCAACCCAGGCTATAAAAGCTAAGAGGAACTTGGATAATTTATATCAATCTCTGATAGAAAATGGTTGCCAACCAAGATTATTATGCTCAGAAAAATTGTTCTTCAGAATTGAAGATGAAATAAAAACCTATGAAAAGTAGAAATGAAAAGAATTCATAACAAAGTCACACTACAAACATACTCAAAAAATATTTCATGAAGAAGAAATAAATAAGAAACATGAAAACAAGCATAGGGATGAATTTCACAAGAAGAACAGTCAATTCAAGAAGAATCAAATCTCAATAACACATCAGAAATAAATCAGAATGGCAGGAAATAAAAATCATTTCTCTATAATAACATTGAATGTAAATGTTCTAAACTCTTCAATCAAAAGATATATATATATTAGTTGATTGGAATTAAAAAAAAAACAATAATATGTTGTCTGCAAGAGACTCACCTCCCAAAGACATCCACAGACTAAAGCTGAAAGGATGGGAAAAGATATACCAAGAAAAGGGTACCCATTAACTAACAGAGATGGCTACTCTTACACTACACAAAGTGAACCTCAAGGGAAAATTAAAGTTCATCACAAGACACAGAGAAGGTCACTTCATACTGATTAAAGGATTCATCCAACAACAAGATATAATGGTGTATCTACATACATAAAATAAAAACTTTTCAATATTTAGATCAAATGGACAACAATATAATAGTATTGGGTGATTTCAGCCAAGTAAAGATTCTTCAGAACTAAAAAACTTCTATTAATCCAATGGACCTAACAGACATCTACAGAACATTTCATCCATCAATCAATGAATTCCCTTTCTTCTCACCAGAACATGGAATATTTTCTAAAATAGGTTATATTTTTGGCCACAAAGCAAATTTTAGCAACTACAAAATAAATAAATAAATAAAATAAAAGGAGAAAGACAGAGAGAGATAGTAGCTTGTATTCTATCAGATGATAATGGAATGAAATAAGAAATCAAGGACAAGATAAAGAACAGAAACCACTCTAACACCTAGAGATTAAATAATACACTCTGAATGATAAATGAATACCAGAAGAAATCAGATAGTCATATAGAATAAAAATAAAACTTGAATCCTACCTTATATCATATGAAAAAAGCCAATTCTAGAAATTTCATGAATAAAAACATTCTTAGAAACAAATGAGAATAGTGACACAATATGTCAAAATCTCTGGGATAGTATGAAGGCAGTTCTAAGAAAAAAGTTATAGTACTGAGTTCTTATATTACAAAAGTAGAAAGATACCAGATGAATGATTTAACATCATACCTAAAAGCTCTAGAAAAAGAAGAACAAGTTAACCAAAATCAGAGGAAGATAGAAAATAATTAAAATCAGAACTGAAATCAATGAAATTGAGGATGAAAAGAAATACAAAGGATCCATGAAACAAAGAGTTGATTTTTTTGAAAGGATAAACAAAATTGATAAATTCTTAGCCAAACTAACCAAGAGAAAAAAAAGAAAAGACCCAAATTAAGAAAATAAGAGGTGATGGGGGGGTTGTGGCTCAGTAGTAGAGCTCTCGCTTAGTATGTGAGGCCCTGGGTTCGATCCTCAGCACCACATGAAAATAAAATAAAGGTATTATGTCCACCTACAGCTAAAATAAAATAATAAAAAAAAGAAAAAAGAAAATAAGAGGTGAAAGTGGAATGTCACCCCAGACACTACTGAAATCCAGTGAATCATTAGAAGAGATTTTGAAAAGTGATACTTAAATAAGCTAGAAAATCTTAAAAATACTCACAAATTCCTATAGACATATGAACTACACAATTGAACCAGGAAACTTAAACAGATTAATATCAAATAGTGAAACTGAAAAGTTATCAAAAGCCTTCCAACAAAGAAAAGCCCATACTGAAGGATTCTCAGCTGGGTTCTACCAAATCTCTAAAGAAGAATTAATACCAATTCTTCTCAAATTGTTCCATGATACAGAAAAGGAGGGAACAATCCCAAATACTATGAAGCCAGTATCACTCTGATACCAAAACCAGACAAAGACACAACAAAGACATAAAACTAATATCCTTGATGAATTGCAAACCACATACCAAAAAAATTGAAAATTAAAAAGATAGCACACAGTGACCAAGTGATTTTATCCCAGGGATGCATGATTGGTTCAACATACAGAAATCAATAAATGTTATTCACCACATAAAGAGATGTAAAGACAAGAATCATATGATTATCTCAATCTTGATACAGAAAAGTAGTGGACTAAGTCCAGCACCCATTCATATTTAAAACACTAGAGAAACTAGGGATAGGAGGACGTCACCTCAACATTGTAAAGGCTATACATGACAAACCCAAGGCCAGCTTTATTCTGAGTGGAGAAAAACTGAAAGCATTTCCTCTAAAAACAGGAACAAGACACAGATGTCTACTTTCACCAATCCAATTAAACACAGTCCTTGAAACTTTAGCCAGACCAATCAGGCAAGAGAAGGAAATTAAAGGGATATAAATAGGAAAAGAAGAGGTCAGTTTATCTTATTTTGCTGATGACATTATCCTATATTTAGAAGACCCCACAAACTCCACCAGAAGCCTTCTAAAGCTGATAAATTTAGTAAAGCATCAAGATCAACACACATTAATCAATTGCTTTCCTATACTCCAATAATGAATCTGCTGAAAAATAAATTAGCAAAACCATTCCATTAAAAATATTGGGAATCAATCTAATGAAGGAGGTGAAGGATCTCTACAATTAAAACTATAGAATACTAAAGAAAATAAATTGAAAAAGACCTTAGAAGATGGAAAGAACTCCCATGTCCTTGAACAGGCAGAATTAATATTGTCAAAAGTGTTGAACTACAAAAAATGTTATACAGATTCAATGCAATTCCCATCAAAAAATCAATAATATTCTTCACAGAACAAGATAAAGCAGTTCTAAAATACACCTGAAAATATAAGAGACTCAGAATAGCTAAAGCAATCCTGAGTAAAAAGAGCAATGCTGGAGGTATCACAATGCTGGACTTCAAATTATACTACAGAGCTATAATAACAAAAAACAGCATGCTATTGCCACCAAAACAGGCATGAAGACCAGTAGAGTAGAAGACACAGAGACAAACCACATAAATATAGTTATCTGATACTAGACAAAGGTGCCAAAAACATTTGTTGGAGAAAAGACAGCTTTTTAAACAAATGGGGCTGCGAAAAGCAGATTTCCATAGGTAGGAGAATGAAACTTGACCCCTATCTCTCACCCAGCACAAAAGTGGTACATATATACAATGGAGCGTTACTCAGTCATAAAGAATAACTTTATGCCATTTGCCGTAAATGGATGGATCCCGAGACTATCATGCTAGGTAATATAAGCCAGTCCCCAAAAGCCAAAAGTAGAATGTTTTCTCTGATACATGGAAGCTAACCCACAATAAGGGATGGGGTGAGGGGAAGAACAGAAGTTCAGTAGTTAGACAAAAGGAAGGGAGGGAAGTAGGGAATAGGAAAAGGAAAGACAATGGATTGAATCTGACAAAACTTTCCTATGTACATACATGAATACACCACAGTGAACCCCACCATCATATACATCCACAAGAATGGAATCCTAACTAGAATAAGATATATTACATGCTTGTATAATTATATCAAAATGAATTCTTTTGTCATGTATAACTAAAGAGACCAATAAATGAATAAATCAGCTTACTACAGTAATGCAGCCATATCAACGTTTATAACAGCACAGTTCACAATAGCCAAGCTACGGAACCATCCTAGGTGCCCTTCAACAGATGAATGGATAAAAAAATATGGTATAATTACACAATGGAGTATTACTCGGCCATATGAAGAATGGAATTTGGCACAGGCAGTTAAGGCATTTGCCTATAAATGGATGGAATTGGAGACAATATGCTAAGTGAAATACTCCAGTCCCCAAAAGTCAAATGTAGAATATCTACTCTGATATGCAGAAGCTAATTCAAAATAAAGGGGTGGAGGATATTAAAAAAAAAAAAAACAAGGAAGAGAGAAAATAGAGGAAATGAGAGTAGGTGAAGCTGATTGAGGAGGAGGAAGGGGCAGGAAAAGGGAAGAAGCGTGGAACCAATGAGTCTGACCTTTCCTGTGTGCATGTATGTGACACAGTGGGTCCCGGCATCGCCGTGTGTCCACTGGATACTAATTTAAAAAATGGATTGAAAAGGGATTGGTGACGTGGAGGGAGGAGAGCTGGGCAGGGGGTCAGGGGGAAGTGCTGGGGACAGAATTGGAGCACCTTGTGTTCCATGATCACGTCAGGAGTTTTACTGGTGGTATAGAAAACTAAAAAGAATTTTGAAAAAAGAAAGAGAAAGAATAAATACTCTCTTATCTTTGAACTATAGGAAACTATAATAAACAGAAAGAGCAGTAGAGTAGAGGGAAAGGAACAAGGGGTGAGGGAGCAGGGGAGGGAAAGGGGAAATGCAGGAGAATGAATTAGAGCAAATTTATTCCATGCTTTTATAATTATGTCAAAATGAATCCTATCATCAGGTATAACTACAAGAATCAACAAAAATAAAATGGAAAAATAAAATTATATTGATAATTGATGTCTCCTTTATTTCTTGCCCCTCCTCCTTACTCTCCTGGTTGTTCTTAAGTGTTTATTCTTTCAAATGAAATTTAGCAACATTCCATCAATTTAAAGAAGTAAGGGAGGTTTTGATTGAAAGTTAAAAGTATTTATTTGTGTGGAAATGACAATTTTATATTTCTGAACAAAACATTCAGTGAAAATTGATGTTTTAGTAGAGACCCCTAGATATGTCAGCTAAGATGCTCCAAGGTTAAATCACTACATGCAAACGTTTAGAAGTTGTATACATGAGCCAGTTTCCTGATTGTTAAGTGCCTCACTCATCTCAAAACTATAAAATGTACATGGACGATTTGTTTTCTTTTTAAATATTTTTAGCTGTAGATGGACATGAAACCTTTATGTATTTATTTTTATGTGGTGCTGAGGATCGAACCCAGTGCCTCACATGTGTGAGGCAAGCACTCCACCACTGAGCTACGATCCCAGTTCAGGAACTTTTTGTAAGTAGAGTGGTATTTGTGGACTGAAATTTCCTTTGGAGGAATTGTAATGTGTACTAAGGAGCATACTTCATCATTTCACAAACTGGAGACAACATCTATGTCCATCAAAGGAAAGTGGGTAAATGAATAGTGATAAATGGGCACAATGGAAAAGCATACAGCAATGTTGCACATACAACATGAAAGACTCATGTACATTCTATTGAGTGAAAGGAGGCAGATACCAAACAATACATACTTGTGTAGTCTATTCATGAGCAGTTCAAAAACACTTAAAACTAATTTATTTTGCTAGAAATCAGAATACTAGTTACCTTGGAGAACTGATGACTGAGAGAGAACATGAGGAAGTCTGCTGGGATTCTGAATTGTTCTGTATTTGTTCTAGGTGGTTTTTAAACACACCCACGCACACCCCTACATACATTCATATGTCTGTCTCTATGTTTACATACAAACATTGGAAAGAATAATTTTAGGAAGGGTGGTTCATTTCTTTTTCCTTAGACATTTTGTACACCAGTAAGTTCTGGGGATTGCATCTATATTTTTCCTATGTTTTTAGTAGAAATACAGAAATGTAAAAGCTGAGAGTACAGACATTACTTTGCCTTACTCAATAATATTTTATCTTTTCCCCCAAATACATATTCATGTGGACTTCTGGGCATAAAATTTGTATCTTCAAGTTATGAAATATTTCAAAAAAAAGTTGAAGGAACCTGAGGAATTACTACTGCATTTGATAAGAAGATAGCAGAGACTTGTACTTTCTAAAATAAATTACTTTCTGATTAACTTATTTTCTTACTATTTTTAGTGATGAATAATAATGTTCAGGTATTTTATCCCATCCATCAGCTGTTTCACTATTTTAAATCTATCTGAACCTGAAGTTTTCTTGTTATTAAATATCTGTGTTGTTCTTCGAATTACTTTCCTGTGACTGTTGTATCAAATTATCATAAAATTGGTAGCTGAAAATAACATACATTCATATATGCTCACAGTTCTGGGAGCCAAAAGTTCTAAGTCATAAGACTGGAAAGCAAGGTGTGGGTAGAGATGCATCCTCTCTGCAAGCTGAATGGGAGAATTTAATCTTTGCCTCTCCCAGCTCCTACTAGATGCCAGGTTTCCTTGGCTTCTGGCTGCATCCCTGCAGTCTCTCTTTCTGTGATTATACGGCCTCCTTCTTTTCTGTCTGGGCCAACTCTCCTTTTACTTTTCTAAGGATGCATATGATTGCATTAAGGGCCTATCCAGGTAGTCTAAGATAATCTCCTCTCAAGATCCTTCACCTGATCACATCAGAAAGATGCTTCTTCCATATAAGTCAACATTTACAGTTTCCAAGAATTGGGGCCTGACATCTTGTCTAGCCATTATCCTGCCACCAGACTGTACTTCCCGTAGAGCAGAGTTCTTACTCGTTTTGTTTTCCTTCCTGTCCTCAGTGGCTAGAAGAGTTGTGAAGAAGAATGCCCCATACAGTAGGTATTCGCTAAATATTTGTTGAACTAAGTATTAGGTATTAATTATCACCCCTCTCCCCCACTGTCCCTGGCCCTTTGAACAACTTCCTTTAGAATGAGAATTTTTTGTTTTACTTTAGAGGACATACTTATTGCCATTGGCTAAAATTTATGGTGCGAAAAAAATTTAAAAAATGTTTAAAAAATTATTAGTTGCATATTAATTGTACAAAAATTGGGTTCCTTTATGACACTTTCACATGTGCATATAATGTACTCTGATGGTATCTTTAGTTCCCTGTCTTCCCTACCCACTGAGAAACTTGAGTATTCTAATAACCATCGCATAGTCCAGGTTGTTTCTGAAAGAATGAACTGCTTAAGTGTGGATGTACTCTAATAAAATTTGGGTGATCTTCTGTTCGGAAATTGTCCGGGGCAGTTCTCCCTTTATTTGGACCAGGCCCCCTATACTCTTAAGAAATCTGTGAATGCCAAAGACTTTATGTTGTGGTGGGTTATACGTATCATCAATGCGTTGAAATTAAAACTGAGAAATGTTTGAAAACTGTAGCAAAGGGGCTGGGGATACAGCTCAGTTCGTTGAGTGCTTGCCTAGCACACGCAGGACCCTGGGTGCAATCCCCAGCACCACCAAAACAAAACAAGACACACACACACACAAACTGTAGCAAGTACCAGCTCCCTTCGCTGCTAGAGTGAAGATGTCATACACAACAGGCATCCTCCGGGAAACTCCATATTTGTGAGAAATGAAGGTGGAAAAAAGGAAAATTATCATGGAAAATCGGAATCCCGGCGGGGCCGGACTTTTCGGTGTCCTAGGTGAAGAGCGTTCGCCAGGAGGTTGGCCCCAGGGTACAGGTGGTGAATGAACCTTCCGACTCCGGTAGTTAAGGGGAGGAAACCAAGGGCTTGAAGGGCCGAAACAAGTAGCAGACCGAAGGAGAGCCCCACTGATTTCACTGCGGCTCCTGCTGCTAATCGCCTGGAAGGCGGCGGTAGCAAGCCCCCACGGCCGCGGCTCTTTCTGCGCGGGACCTCGGACTCCAAGTCAGTTGCAGAGAACGCTCCCCTCCGACTCCTTGGGGTAACGCGCGTGGGTGCCCAGAGACAGGCCACGCCCCATCGCCTCTCCGACTCTTGGGTTCCATGGCAACCAGACATCAGCATCCTCCACCCCGTTGGGTTAAACCATTAGCTTTAGGGGTGGCCTCAGGCGGGGACAGACAGAGCGGAATTTGTTAGGATGACTGAAAGCTCCTATGCCCACATTTTCTATATTTAACCTGAAAGACACATTTACCTTACTCTTTCAGCAAACTGCCTCTGCCAGTGCAGCGCTGAGTCGCGTCAGTCCCTCTAGGACACCCCCACGCATTCTGGTGGTCCAGCCTGCCGGGAGGCTCGCGGCGGGCCGGGGTTGGCGCAGGGGCGGGGCACGCGCCGCACGTCATGCGCAGGGGCGGGGGCTGCGCGCAGGGGGCGGGGAGGCTGGCAAGATGGCGCCCGGAGAGTGAGTCTCCCTGGATTCCTCCAGCGCCTGTGGAGACTCCGGGGCGGGGGGTCGGCGCTTCATCACCTCCCTTTCTCCTCTCCCCCGCCCCCGGAGGCCTCCTGCTTCCCTTCCTCCCTCCACCGCGGGGGGCGGGCCAGGTTCGCCGGACACCATGTCGGACTCCGAGGAGGAGAGCCAGGACCGGCAACTGAAAATCGTCGTGCTGGGGGACGGCACCTCCGGGAAGGTCAGTCCTCGAGCGGGCGCGCCGTCCCAGGCCTGCAGGAGCCCCGGCGCGGCCCCGGCGCCCCCGCCAGCGCCGCGCCGGCGTCGCCTCGTCGGCCCGCGCCCCGCGGCCCTAGGCCCGGTCCTCCTGGCGGTGCCTGCGGCCGAACTCGGAGCGGGCGCTCGGAGGCGGAGAGCTGTCCAGCACCCCCTTAGAAACGGAAAACCGGTTCCCGCGGGATCGCGAACTCCTTCAAGACTCGGGCCAGCGCCCTTCGCTGGGGAGCTTTCGGCTGCTCGCCTCCCAGGAGGTCGAGCGTCTGCCAGGGCGTCCCGCGCCTCGGCGTGCAGAGCAGGTCTCGCCTGGCGTCCCCGGCCCTTCCCGGTCCCGATGCCCGCGCTGCACAGGGAGCCCCCAGAGCTCCGCTCAGGACCCAGGCGCCCTGCCAGACGATCCGGGCCGGCTGTTTCCCGGCGGGTCACTGGAGGGCACGTTGCAAACCTATTTGGGCTTCTTCTGTAAGGTGGGATCGATAGGGGTCGCCGCGAGGGGTGAAATGTGAAAATACACGTTCAATGCGAAAATACACACGAAGCTCCCAGAACACGTGTGCACTCAATAAACGTTAGCTCCTACGCCAGTGTCGTACCTGTCCTGCTCCCAGCGCGGCACCTGTCAGCACAAGCATTCGCTCAACGAGCCTTTTCTGAGTTCCTGTTGTGGGCAAGATGCTGAGGGTAGAACTGCCCGCATGACAGAGGCCCCTGCCTTAAAAGCCAACCTTCGCTGACCAATGACCATTGGCCGAAAGAATGAATGAGTGCGTGCCTGAGAACATACCCGGCAGTCAGTGCCCTGAGCAGGGGTTCTTGACCTCAGGTAGCGAACTCCTGCAGTGCTATAAACTGCCAGGTATTTGCTCTAGGGAGAGGGTCGCAAGGATCTCAGAGGATCTGAGACCCACCCTGCAAATAAATGGAAGAGCCTCTGCCCGGGGTATCTTCACACCTGTCGCTTCTGTCGAGGGCACCAGCACGCTTTCTGGGAATATTGCTAAAGTTTGTTTCCTGCCCGCCTCCTTTCCCCAGGCAGCCTTCAGGAACGCCGGCCTTTATTGCTGCCAGTTTCCCCTTTTCGGTGTCACATTTCCATGTTGCTGGTGTAGTTTGGACCCTGGTTTCTGCAGTGACCTTTTCTCTGCGCATCCTTGGCAGTTGGTTCTGCACAACTCCTGCTGCTTTTGGTTCTGAAATTCGAGGTTTAGGGCCGCTGGTAAAGATGCCATAGTACGCAAAATTTAGAGTACTCCTATCATTTCTTGTATTTCTAGGCTGCATTAGTGAGTTTTATTCTGAGGAAAATACTTTGATATCCTGTAATTACCTTTAAATATGATGGGAAAGAAAAGAACTTGGGGTCACTTTTCTTTATGAAGTATATGAGTTTTTGGACACTTTAAAAGGATTTTGAATAAGTGAATTGTTATAAATAAATCAGCATTGTTTCTAACACTTATTCAATAAAAATTTTAGGTTTTTATGGTTTTATCATTTAGATTTTATTCTGAAGGCCACATAATTTTTTTGTTTCCTAGATTTTATGGTTTCAATTAATAACAGCTTATTTTCCATTTAAAATTAAGACTGTCGGTAATACTAGTACAGTTGTAAAATCATTCTCAAATCACCTATTATCCCATATGCTGTCATATTTCTTTAAGTTTTTGTTCATTTTTTTTTCTGGCTTTTATCTACTGTATATCTGTTAATCAGTTGAAATTCATAATTTCAAATCCATGTTTTCCAAAATTTAGACTTTTATACATATTTTTACTTAGTTGCTAATTTAGTGTGAATAATTATATTTTTTCATCTCTGTTTTAAGTTCTGTCTTCTGTAGGACAAAACAGTTTTTTTTTCACCTGTGAATCAGGACTTATTATTCTGCTTCAAAGAATAACAGTGATATTTTTTTATGGTGCTCTGACTTAGTCTTTATCCTCTTGACTAAACAATGCATTTAAAAAGGAACAGATTTTTCTCCTGCCACTAATTTTCAGAAATGGGCATTTGAAACCTAAGGTTCTTTTTTATTCTTATGTCAAACATTTCTTTTTACATACCCTACTCAGTCTCAAATTATTGGCAGCTACTAACATTCCAGTCTCCTTTTACTGTCTTTTTCTTTTATGAACTCAGCTTCTCTTCTTCTTTGTATCCTGATTTAACTCGTCATCATTTTTCTAGCATTAGTTTTTCCTGTTCCTTTTAACTCCAGGCATTTTTGATATGCACAGACAGAAGCAATAAAGAATACTATTGACAACCACTAACGGGTTTCTTCAAGAGAAATTTAGCTCCGCCCTCCAGTGACACGTGTTTCTATTTATTTTCAGTTCTGATTTATACTTAAGATTTATTAAACATTTCTTAAGATATTTTTGAGGAAAAATAGTCTTTTTTGCTGTTTTATCAGTGTTAGTCAATATAATTTGCTTAAAAAATGTTACTGTTAATTTTCCAAACAAAAAAATACAAAGAATCAGATAAAAATGTTTCAGATATGGTAGCTGGTGGTGGTTCACTTTATAATTTTTAGGAAGGGTATCCATATAGTAATATGTGAGACATTTTAAGTGTGAAAGATGGGATAATGTCTAGACAATTGAAGAAGCAGCCTCTCCCCTATAGATTTTGTTAATTCTCTGAATAATTTGTAGAGCAAGATGTCAGGAGATGAACTTATTTTAATACTGTGTGTGTTTCCTATGACCTACTCTTTTGACAGTTTATGCTTTCTTCCCATTGAAATTCCACCAATTTTGAGACTTTATTTTTGCCTCAAATATTTGAGGACAGAGCTTTAAAAATCTTGGAAGTCCTGTTTCCAAGAAAAGAACTTTACTCAGAATTTTTCTGAATATTAACATAAAAATATTAAACATTGAGAATCTTAAAAGAAAGGGAAAAATTACTTCAAATGATAATATGCTGTTACATGTACCTTGAATTTCTTCTTGACCTGTATATTTTCAACCATTCATGTATTAAACATTTGAAATACTTATAGTTGTGGAAGTGGTGATACTTATTTTTCTTCAGCACTTTGAGCCTCTTTACAGGTGACTTTTTTGCTCCAAGTTCGACAAGTTCAATGACACAATTAGGCAAAGAGATAACCAAAAAGGCTTTAGAAAGAATGCTTACCTCTTTTAATCTGATCTTTCAGTTTTGAAATTGTTATGTGCTTCAAGGATGTAACAAATGTAGTGAGTGTATTTCTAAATGTCTAGTAGAACATGTTTCTTATGATAGTGCTCAATAATTACTTGATCAAATATCTTAGCAATTTATTACAAATTCTGAATAAATATTTTTAAAAGTTGGGGTTAGGGTGAACAAATTGCTATTTGTGAAAAATATGTTTTTGGTGAAAAAGGAAGTTTAAGTCATGTTAAAAGAAATTGAAATTTGGCCAAGTTTTCTTTTGCACTGCTGTTCTTACATCATAATTAACTATAATAAGCTATCTTGGGAATTTTATCTTAGTTTTCGTTATTTTAAGAGTTGACATCTAATTTTAACTTTTAAGATAAAAAGGGTTATTTTCCCCTAACTTTGGCACTCTGTCTTGAGAAGTATAAAAACTTTGCGAGGCTGCCTTTTTGTCCTTTTTGGAGGTTTTCAAATAAGAATAGTGCAATTAAAGTGTTTAAGGTATCCAACTTATTGAGTTATTTAAGTTATTACCAGAATTTTCATTTGCTTTGATTAGAAGTACATTAAAAAAAAAAAAGCTCTAGGGTTTTTGAATGAAACTCTTTTATTGAAAAAGTAGATAATTATCTGTTCTTGTTATAATATCTTATGACTTTTAAGCATTATGATCCTTGAATAGGAAATACTTATATTGCCTGCTTTATATCAATCTTAATAATGCTAGCTTCTTTATTTAAAAGATACATATTATCAGGGTCATTCTACTTACTTATTTTTGTTTAGTATCTTTAACATAGAAGAAAATTAATTATTAAGATGCATTTCTTAGAGGAAAAATGAGAAGAAAATCTATAATCTGCTTTCCCCTCCTTAGTAGTGCTTCTTATTTAGCTGAGAGCACAGTTACCCTCAAAATATTTAACCTTAGAAGTGAAACTCAGGGTTCTCTGAAAAAAATTTTTTTGAGCTGATAGGTCAGATTCAGATTACTAGTCATGTTGCTTTAGTTTGCTGTTAATAATTCTCAAATTGTAATTTCCCTTGCTTGACAGCCAGGGGATTTGAAGGGATCTAACTGATTAGTCTTTTGTCCCCACTGCTGGCTGCTAGTAAGTAAAGTTTACCTGGCAGTATTAGGTCCCTCCTCTCTCTTGTAAGTGATTAGAGCTACTTAAAGTTGTCTGGGATCAGTTGGAGTATAAATGTTAAAAGAATACTTAAGATTTAGTAGTGGTCTTATGTTTCCATAAATTAATTTTGGTATTTTATGCATTAATTTTTTTTAGACCTCCTTAGCTACGTGTTTTGCTCAAGAAACTTTTGGGAAACAGTACAAGCAAACTATAGGACTGGATTTCTTTTTGAGAAGGATAACATTGCCAGGTAAGAGACTAAAAAGTCTTAACATAAAAGATTGTACAAATCTTAAAATAACAGACATAAGGAAAAAATGTGTAAGATAAATTTTGGTGCTGCTTCTGCAAGGAAATATGTGCAATCAGTAAATCTATATTGTAGGAAGTTTAACTTTCATCAGCATCTCCATGAAGGCATATTGCCCATGTGGGTGAGAAAGAGGTTATATGCTTCTACACCCCCTCACTATTTCTGGCCACTATACATTTTTTGAGGATAAACCATAGTGGCTTATAAAATTCTAAAGTGTGTTAATAAATTAAATTCTATAAATTTGTTAACAGATATTGTATTAACTAAATGTAAAAAGATTGGGAAGGATTATTTTTTAAAATATTTTTTTGATTAGCTTCTACTTTAGTTTTTTTGTTTGAAAGTTGGAACAGAAGTATAATGTAGCTATGGAACTTCTGTGCTCTAATATGTGAATGCTGTTTTATGCAAGGCAGCATGAAATTGCTGGCATTTAATAGACCACTAAAATTTAGGGTCCCTAGGCACTCATAAAAATACAGTTTGAGCATTCAAGATGTTTCAGTTCACCATGCAAAGAAACTATTTAGATGCCAGTTGCAGCACATTTTGTGGGAAATACAGGGAAATCATAACACAAAAAGAGTGGTTTATGTTTTAAGTTAGTTTCTGAACAATTGGGGCTTTAAAATGCTCTGTCCATTCAATTTCAATGGTCAAATTATATGTTTAAAGTATTTTATTAAAAGCAGTTTATCTTCATTGACTTTATAAACCATCCACCCTCTCCTCTGTAAGGAAACACATTTGAATAAAATGGTATAATGTTAAATACATATACTAGAATGTGAGTGATACAGGAGGACAGGATTTAATAAATTCCAGTGTTATTGAAATCTGTTAACTTATCAAAACACCCCATCTATCAGATTACTCCCCATAAAAGTTATAGAGCAGTTAAGGAAAGCTCTTGATAATTTGAGATATTCTTCAAATCTCATTATTAATATATTCTATTTTGTGATTGTTTTTAGTTCTCATTGAAAAATAGAAGATACAACATGAGGAAAAATAATTCTAGTTTTTCCATTAATAAGTTATTGTTTGAATACATTCTTTAATGTATTCAAAGCTGAAAATATTCTTATTTGTATCATTCTGATTCATACAGATAGATTGAAGCTCCATTCAAGACACTTACAGCAGTCACAAGTCATATAACAAACATGTCAAAAAATTTAGATTCACAAGTTTTTCTCAGGGATGCCAGTTGTACATGGAGAACCTCAATAGTTATCAGCTATTTTGTTTTGATGCTAATTAGCAAAAGCACTAACTTTTTTCTTGTTAATTTTAATTTCTTTTTTTTAGTTGAAAGACTTAAATGAAGGAGCAAGTACCTAGTTAAATAGTATAAACATAAGACTGGTTTAGACATTTTATGTGACTTTTGTGATGATTTTTGACCACTGCATAGTACTACCAATGTAAAAATTCTGATTACTTTGTAAAAAGTTTTGATATTCTTAAATTCAATTTTAAAGTATAATATTTTAGGCTTAGAAAGTATTTAGGTTAAAAAGTGATGTTAGGAAACATTTTTTTAAGAAAATTTTTTTTGTTATAACACATTCAACCTAGGGCTTTGTACATGTTAGGTAAGTACTCTACCACTGAGCTACATCCACAGCTTGGAAACATGTACTCTTAATGAATGTATATCTTAATTTTCCTGATGAAATTTTTATTTTGATATATAGTGTTTCAAAAAATTTTCTACATTTTAAAAAGATAAGTTTTTTTTTTTTTAACATTTAATGAACTCAAAGATGGTTTTAGTGCATCTTGATCTTAGGTAATTAATATATATATTAAGAAGTATAAATAAATTACAAGGTTCATAGTTCATCCTTTATGTGCTTTCACCCTAATTTTAATTCATTATAAGTGTCCAGCGTAGAATGATTATTATTTGTATCATTTGCTAAATTAAACATTACAGGCTGAATTGTTGAATTTATGGTAAAGCAGCATAGTATGTGAATCTAATATTTGTTACTATTTTAGTAAAGTCTTCTGAACAGTCAGATTGTTAGGGATGTAAACCTCATGTCCATCTATTCACATTCTCTTCATGCAGGTTTTCAAGGTCATTACTTTGCAAATACTCATCCATTTTAGTATAGTTCATGATCCGGTATGCTGTATAGTCTGGATGCAACCACTGTGCAGATTTTACTGCTTAAAATAGTGTATCTGTTAGTCAGAGATTCTGCTGATAGAGCTTCTTAAGAGCCTTAGTCAAAATACTTTCAGGAAGCTTGTGGGTACAGTCCAGTAAACAGCGTTCTACTGTGAAAGGGATTTCTAAGTCTTAGTACAAGAAGTGGGCAGTCTTGTGTTTTTAGTTTCATCTTGACTGTGCAGCACTTTAAGTAAGGTTAACCAAGGCACCAAGTATACTTTTACAAGGACTCTGTTGAGTCCTCTTGGTGACTTTGATTCATACCAAAAGCATCTTACCCGTATTTTGTTACCTCATCTATTTTGTTTTTTCCTAGTTACATGTCATTTCTTACAGAGGAGCAGGGACTTTATTGCATTTTGCATTTGAGATTAGATTGCTGACAATTTCTATAATGTTCTTATTACACATTTGTGTTAGATAGAGACTTGATTGAAAAAATTATAGTATTACTTGAATACTCTTATGCAGTTTTATAGGTATGTCATCTTGAAAACATAATGGGAAACTTCATATGTTTATGCTTTCAAATCTAAGCTAAAATTGATTTTAATCACATATTTTCATGACTTTTTTCCTCAAATTGTAAATCCCTAATTTTAGTTCTAAGTGTTAATAAGCCCCAAATTCTAAGGTAGAAGTTAAAAATGAATATTTCTAAGTATATGAAATACCTATGAAGTTAATGCCTTTTGTCAAAGCTACAATGATAGTAATTTTTTTTCACTAATATTCTAGCAAAATATGCATTGCTGATTATTCTGGTGGATTATCAATAATGCATAGTTATTTTTACTACTGAGTCAGTAGAATCTATATCTTAACAAAATAAAAACTACAAGCAAACAACAGTGTTCAAAAAGATACAGATTTTAAAAAGTATCTTCATTGTATGAATATAAATCTCCGAGATGGGAGATAGGTAGATGATTTAGGGTTTTAAAGATGATTGTAGACAGCATTTGGAAACATGTAATGAAGAGCATGTTCTTAAAGTTGAAGTATTCACAACACCTAATTCAGGGAGGATCTGAATACTAGAATATAAAGAAAGAAAAGGAAAGGCAAAAAGCTTCATATTATCTTGATGCGAGATTAAATAATAGGGAATATTGACCTTGAATAAATTGGATTAAATACCTTTTAGCAATTAATAAGCATTGCCTATAGTTTTACTCTTTAAGTTACAACTATAAGAGTTAAGCACTGTCTTCTGATACAAACAAATGACTGTAAAGGGTTTTTCAAGTAAAATGAATGGATTACTGTCTGTTTATTTAGAGGCTTCTGAAACATATACCCTTCTAGCTAGCTTTCTCACCTACTAAATTTGAGACAGTGTTCTATAATGCTATTATTTTGCTTTGACGCTCTCACAATTTAGATTTTTAAGAAATTGGGTTTGTACAGGTTGTTGGACAGGTCTTTGTGACATTTTGGTTTTCACATTCATAGGGCTTTAATAACATTTCACTCATTACTTTGTGAGCATTGAAGCGTGTTTCTGCAGGAATGGTGGTGGGTGATAAACTTCAGTAGCTCTCATTAACGCTAATGGAAGTTCCTCCTGGAAATCCTCTGCACAGTGGCAGATGGAGCAGGCCTACATCCAAACAATGGAAAGATTGTAATACAAACCCACCAAAACTTAGAAGTAAGGGTAAAATTTTGCTGGTTAATCTGGTATCTTACTTTCTTTTCAGTTTCGTAGGTAAACAGTGTGACTAACGTGCTCTTAGTTTAGTGTTTGACATCGATCTAAAAATTCTTGTCTTTATAATTCTTTTTGTTTTGAAAGTGAGGTCATTTTCTCAGTTTTTATTTGAATTTTCCTGATTCACAATTCATTCAGAAGATGCCAGTTGAGACTTCGAAGAAAGCAACATAGTGCTATGAGCTGGAATATTTTGAAGTGTTAAACTAAATGCATATTGAACATGGTCATATACTTTTGTAGTTCAATCATCAGTTGCACTGATAAGAGGAAATAGCTTATTGTACACATTTTGCTTCACCCAAATATTTTGCAAACTATACAATGAATTTTAAAGATTACCTTTTAATTAGTGTTTTAGGATGCTTTTATGATGCTTGCATGGGGGAAGAAAATGAATTACAGTGTATTATCAAGACTTTAAAGCACATATCATTTGTTTCAGTGGACACACTTTGAATAAGTATGAATGCATCTTAATACTTAGAAATATACTGGGTCTGTGTATCTTATGTCAGTTCTGAACAGCAGGACCATCAAATGTATTCATATCTTAGAGGTTAAATGTGAGAACATAATTTTTTATTGTTTACCATTAGTAGATAGCAGACATTCAAACTAAAAGATTCGTTTGAGTTGAAATTAAGATGCATTTTCATAGTATTTTTTTAAATTTTAGAATCAAAACAATTTAGAACTGAGAGCAAAATTCATGTGGGTTTGGATGGGTTAATATATCAAGCTTCAATTTTTATTTTTAACGTATGTTTCTTACTCTGTGCACATGTCCTTTATTCTGTTGTTTGAGAATATTTCTTTTTTTTTAAGGTTGAGAATCTTTTTTTTAAGGCTTAAGTTCATAAATTAAAACTTATTTTATTTTGTTTTGAGGGAGACTATAAATGTGATTCCGTGAAAACGAAGTAGAGGCATAAACCTAGATTCTCCATTATAACTTCTTTGACATTGTTTTCACAGTTCCAAATATTTTTTTCAGAATAAAGGCACAGTGGGTAGTTTATCATTGCGACTTAGTGTTCTGTAAAACTCTGCTCATTTGCTACATTATTACTTAACTTTTTGCATACTTTTTTTATATTCTAGGAAACTTGAATGTTACTCTTCAAGTTTGGGATATAGGAGGGCAGACAATAGGAGGAAAGATGTTGGATAAATATATCTATGGAGCACAGGTATGGAACAGATTCTACGATTATTTTAATATTGACAATACTCTTCTTATAAAAATATACCAGGTGCACAACACACAAACACACACTCTTTCTAACTTGATCTTTCCTATGTAGAGTCTAAGTTTGCATTTGTACCAGTGCTTTGGTTTCATTCTCCCCAAATTGTGTTTCAAATGATTTGGGTGAGGGAATTGGTAGGAATTAGAAAACTCCGAATGTCTTTTACATGCTACCTATATTAGTAGATGTTATTGTTAGCAGTTGGAAAAATGAAATGACAAATTACATTTTGTTATTATTAGATGATATGTTTATAATAAAAAAATAGAGAAGGGGGACACTTAATTTTAAGTTGCAAGGGCAAAAATTGTCACTGTGTCAACATTTTTGGTCTGTGAATTATAGTTCCTCAGATTTAATAGACATTGATATTGGGTGCCAGATAACTAAGTATGATTATATGCGTGAGGCACATAAAGTAATTTAATATGATAGTGGTATATTTTTAGAAAAAAATCTATGTAGACTAAGAAAAATCACCTGAATAATTATGGTGACATTTTTTGGCAATATGAGTTTTATTAGACATAAATTATGTTTTTAAATAAAAGTATACAAATTGAAAATATATATTATAGTAATAATACTTAAAAATCTAATTGTTCATTTTGAAAGTGTTTAGTGAAGAATAATTGCCTTTTTAATGCTTTGCCAGAGTGCTTTGGATTTGGTGATGTTTAGAAATAAAATAAAGCCATTGAATGTAATCATTTGATGAAGGAGAGTATGTGATATTTAGCTGAAAATGAAGTACACGGTGATTTCTGAACTCTACATGTAATACTGATGTGCTATTTCTTTATTTTTGCTTTTTTCTCCAACTTTTAATTAGTGTATATTTTTTATGTCATTATGAGACATTATGGAGAGTAAATGTCTTCATTTACTCATTAACTGGAGTTTACTGTTTTAAGTAGGGGAGGTATAACTTGGTTATGTGGAACTATGTTTTTTATAAGAAATGAATCTATAGAACAGAGAGAATAGTAACACTCTCCTGTACAAAATTTGATTCTTGTAAAATACGCTTGCCTTAATTTGGATGGAATATAGATTTTAATTTATTTTGTAAAATAGAGAAAAATGAAACTAACACAGTTCTGAATTGTGTATAATGACCCTAGATTTTTTAATAAATTGTATAGATTTGATTCTTAAAACCTTTTTCATTGTTTTCTACATTGTTCCTTATTCCCTGTGAAATCTTTCTACTTATGTTTAACATTTACATTTGTGATTATATGACCTGATAGTTCATGCACTGTCATTTTTAAAACCTCTGCTTCAGGTTTGTGTGTCTGGCTTTTTTTGCCATTTTAAACAGATTGGGGTTAAAGTGAATATTAAGCTAAAGAAGCTCACTGGACAGAGATATACAGGAAGCCACAGTTCTTGTTTTACTCCTGTGCTTGATAAAATGCAATTTGAAAATTGCATTCTTTTTTATCTTTGCTCCATAAAATCTAGCTTCAGGCTACATACAGGATTTTTTAAAAAATAAAAATAAGACTGATCTAACTTGTTATGATATTTGATTCTTGGTGTCAAATAGAATAGCTTTTTATAAAATAGCTAAAGTTAATGAAGAGCAGAAGTACTTTATGGATTTCAGAGTAAATAATATAAAATTTAAATAATCCTTTTTTCTTAAAAATTAGGGAAACATATATATATATATATATAATGTTCATGAATTGGATTTTGTCAGTTCTGTTTTACTTAAAATCATTTAAAAATTTATTTTATTTATTTAAATAATTTAAAATGTATTACTATTCTATAAAAATTAGCATTGATGTGAAAATAATGTAACATAAAATTAACCATTCTAAAGTACGTAATTATAGGTATTTAGTACATTCACAATATTGCCTATCCATCCCCTTAACATTATTTTTTATGTTAATAAATAGCTGCTTACAATAAGCAGGCTTTAATATGAAAATTTGTGGAAATTTTGAGAATTTCCATCTTTTTTGGGAGTCCTTTGGTTTAGTAAAATGTCTCTATTCTCTTCATGTGCTTCATTTCTTGGGAGAAAGTAAACATTATTTTCCTCTTGGAACTTGTGTACAGGCCTCTGTCTTGAAGGTCTGTGTTGATGCTTTTCCTTTTGCTGATGCCTTATGTTGTTTATACCATGCAGTTTTGTAACTGTTGTCATCCCATGCCCTGTTTTATTAAACAATCGTTGTAGTATAGTGGTTCATGAGAAAATCATGACCATTTTTATGAAATTGTCCTAGGAAACTGGAAATTCCCAAGATGATGAATGAGTTGTCATAAAACTGATGATAAGTAATGACTTTTTTTCTGCTTTCTAGAAATTCAAAGTGAATGCTGTGTAAAATACACAAAGACTATTTACTAGTCTATTTTGTTAAAATAGATATAAATATATGTCTAGGTTGGAGAAATTCTGATTATTTAAAACAATACAATTGGGAAAAGTGTGCTTTTGAAAACAGTGGTTTCATAAACATTCTAATATACTTAATAACTTTATATAATCATATAATTTATTCTTCAAGTATATCTGTATTGCTTCTAGAATTGTAGATTCTTTCTATTGCCCATTTCATTGAATTACTTTAGATTTTGTACAGTACAAAAATCTTTTCAAAAGTAATGTTTTCATAAGCTATCTTGAGGACATGAGTTTAATGTGTTATTTAGGATTTTGTTTTAGATTCTCTAACATTGTATTGTGATTGGAAAGAATTATCTTGTACATGTCTGGTCTATTAAACTAGCAAGTCTGTTTTTAAAAAACATTTCTTAAACATTCAGGAAGAAGCTTATTTTAGGCTAGAAGGTAACTTGGGCTTAAATAAAACTGATTATTTTGCCCTCTTCATTTTTTCACTAGTAACATTAAATTTGAGCCATAGTCTATTGAATAGTGTTGATTGAAACCAAATTGAATTAACACCCAAAAAGAATTAATGAGATATTTTAACTAGAACTAGTTCTAAGAATTGAAAAATGTCCCAGTTAAATTCCCAGATTTTAAATTAATTTAAAATTTTCTAGGAGTCTTCAGAAAGATGTTATAGGCTATTTTTCCTAGTGGTGTAGGAGCAAACACACAGTACATAGTGTTTAGTGCCCTGTAACCTGTGGCTAACAGAGGCTAATAACAAACCTCAGAGAAGGACTGGATGTTTCCTTTTTGTAGTTCTTTCCATCTTGGAATCTAAGTGGTTTGCAAACAGTGCTCCACTGAGCATAAACTCAACGAAGTACAGTATTTGTGAGGTAGAACACAACTGTTATTGTGTGCCAATGTCCCGCACAGACGAGGTCTACCTGATAACTAGTAACAAAATAGTTGTGTCTGTATGACCAACTGGGGAGAAAGCATATCTCAAAACTGGACTCCCTGAAACCTTCTGCTGTCTTTAACGTGAATTTTTTATTTTGCGTATTTGCCAACTTATAACAGATTGTATTTAGAGACTCTCTTACAGGTTGTGCCTGTACAGCAAGGTATTATATTGTTATGGCTATTGTATAATCTGTATGACTTAATTAATTTCTGTATATAAACTAAAAACTAAGGTAGATCATTTCTCTTGGAAGTCAGGGAGCGGAAAAAAAAACCCTGCATTTTGGAATAAGGAAATATTTCAGTTCAGAGGTTAAATAGTGTGTGTACTATGTTTGGCACCTGCTGGATTGTGGAACTAAATCTATGTAGTGTTTCACTGTTAAGCCTATTAAGTGTTGCTACCAATCCAATATTTTGATACTTCAGAACTGCTATCGATTACTACTTTGAAATGGTATTCATTTGATTGACTGACTCATTATGCTTATTAGATATGATAAATGAATAGATGAAAGCAAAGTACTATAAAGTAACCTTATATAATATTTGTAGAAGAGTCGTGAAATTTACCAAGAAGGGTTAGTAGTATCTTCTTGAATTTGGAGGGAAGTGGATAAGTGCAGTTAAGAGAAAAAAAGAAGGACAATTTTGTTGAAAAATTTGAAGATATAGAAGAATGTATTAAACTGAAATATGATTTCCAAGGTCATATAAAAAGTCGATGAAGGAAAGGTATAGTTGGAGCTAAACTGGAAGAGGAAGCACAGGGCATTATGGGGATGAAGACAGGAGAAAGATAAATGAAACAAGAGGTCTGTGGGGCAGGAGACATGGTGATGGATTTAGATGACCACAAGAGTGCCAGGAAGATTAGATCCAGCAGTCCCACATAGATTGTTCTCAGACTTCAGTTAATGTTAAGATGTGTTGCTTTTCTGAGGCAGTTGTACTTTTTTGTGGCTGGGTGAATGCTAATAATTCTAGATTGATTGATGTGGTGAGAAACTCATATTTGAACATGCTTGTATTTTATTATGGGCTCCTGAAGAGGTGAGTACTTAGAGGTCTGAGCTTTGTGGGTAGAGGTCCTGGGAGTTATCAGTTTTGATAATAAGTGTCTTGCAGACAGTTGGTTCATTTCATCTATATCATTAAATTTTGTGGTCATAAAGTTGTTCCAATTATTATCCTTTTAATATTGATGATCATCAATAGTGATATCTTTCATCCATTTCTGAAATGGTAATTTGTGTCTTTTCCTCTTTCCTTAAAGAATTGATCTTTCTCAAGAACCAGCTTGTGGTTTTATTGATTTTCTCTTTTCATTGGTGTCTGCTCTAATTTTTATTATTAGTTTTTTGCTGTAGACTAAAACTACTCTTCTGGTTTCCTACAGTGGAAGCTTTAGATTATTGATCTTTCTTTTCTAACATATGCATTCAATGTTAAATACTTTCCTCTAAGCACTGCTTTTGCTGCATCTCATAAAGTTTTGATAAGATGTATTTTTATTAGTTCAAAAAATTTAAGATTTTCTCTTAAGACTTCCTGGATGCATACATTATTTAGAAGTATATTGTTTAATATGTAAATATTTTGAGTTTCATAAGCTGTCTTTAAAAAATTGATCATGGTTAATTTCATTGTAGTTTCAGAACATGCTTTGTATGATTTCTATTGTTATAAATTTTTAAAGGTATGTTTTAAGGCCAGATATAGTCTGACATGTGAATGTTCCAAGAGAGCATGAGAAGAGTATTTTCTAATGGTGGATGGAGTATTCTATAAATGTAAATTAGAAAGTTGATTGTTAGTGATCTTGAAGTTAACTATAGCCTTACTTATAATCTATTTGCTTGATGTGTCCATTAATGGGAAAAGGCTGTAGGAGTTCCCAGCCATAATAATGAGTCCATGCATTTGGAATTCCTGGCAGTTCTATCAGTTTTGTCCTGATACATTTTGATGCTCTGCTGTTAGGTACGTAAACACTGACACTTGTTACATATTTTTGGAAAACAGATCTTTCTAACATTATGCTAGTCTTTATACTTGGTAATTTTCCTTTTTCTAAAGTTTGCTTTGTATGGACTATATGTATATCTGTATGGATATATAATGGAGTGCGGGGGGCACCTGTACATAATCTACATAATCAAAGGTTCCTCCATTCTTCTCTAACTCCCGCTCCCCACCCCATTGTATATCATCATCCCACTTATCAAGGAAAACATTTGGCCTTTGATTTTTTGGGATTGGCTTATTTCACTTAGCATGATATTCTCCATTTCCATCCATTTCTCTGCAAATGCCATAACTCATTTTTCTTCAAAATGAATTTCCTGTAAGCAAATATATAGTTCAGTCTTGTTTTTTGATCTACTGTGACAATGTCTCTATTTTAATTGGTATTTTTTTGACCATTCATATTTAAAGCAATTATTGATTTAGTTGAATTAATATTTATCATATTAGTTTTCTATTCTTTTATTTTTGTTTCTTTTCTACTCTCTTTTTATGCCTTTTCTGATTTTATTTGAGCATTTTATCTCCTCTTTTAGCATATCAACATTCTTTAATTTTTTTTTTTTTTTTGCGTTTGCCCTAGAGTTTCCAATATATACTTTTAAACTAATCTGAGTCCACCTTGAATAACACTGTATTGCTTCATGTGTGGTACACATGCTTATAAGAGAATATTGTCAGCCTATCCTTCCTGTCTCTTATGGTAGCATTCTTATTCATCTTGCTTATCCATATGCTATATGCTATAGTTATTCAATAGATTGTTGCTATAATTAATTATATTTTAGATCAGTTAACAATACAAGGAATTATTTTATTTTGTCTTTATTCCTTCTTTTTCCTCTCCTTTCCTTCTTTCCTCCCTTCCTTATTCTGTATTAATCTATTTTTAAAATTTATTTTCTCATAAAATCAACAGTTGGATTATTTTATAATTTTTGGTATATAACGTGCTGTTATTATTTATATATAGAGTTGAGAAAAATTTAAGGGAATTAACATTTGTTACCTCAAATATTTATCATTTTTTGTGATGTGAACATTTGTAATTTACTCCTGGCAGTTTTGAAATGTACAATACACTATTATTAACGATATTCACCAGGCTGTGCTAAGATCTCACACAAAAAAAGTATGCCTCCTTTCTAATTGGGAGATTTTGTACTCTTTGGCCAACATCTCCCCATTTACCTCACATCCCTAGGCCTCTGTAATTACCATTCTACTCTCTGCTTCTATGAGTTTGGTTATTTTAGATTCCACATGTTAAGTGAGAATGTGTGATATTTGTCTTTTGATGTCTGGTTTATTTCACTTAGAATTATGTTCTTCAGTACAATCCATGTTGTCACAAATGGCTGCATTTCCTTTTTTTTAAAAGACAGAGTAAGTAGTATTCCATGATATGTATACACCACATTTTTTAATCTGTTCATTTGTTTTTGGACACTTAAGATGAGTTCGTAATTTGCCTATTGTGAATAAGGCTGAAATGAATATGGTAGTATAGACATTTCTTTTATAAACTTAATTTCAGATCTTTTGGATAATAAATACCCAGTAGTGGGATTGATGAATCAAAAGGTAATTCTATTTTTTAGTGTTTTGTGGAAACTTCTTGAAGTTTTTCATAATGGCTCTACTAATTAACATTACTACCAACAATGTGAAAGTTTTCTCTTTTGCCCACTTTCTTGTCAACATTTATAGTCTTTCATGTTTTTGATAAAAATCATTTAGACAGATTTGAGATGATATGTCATTGTGATTTTAATTTGCATTTTTATGATGTTAAATAATGTTAAGCATTTTTCATGTATCTTTTGACTTTTTGCATGTCTTCTTTTGAGAAATATGTATTCAGGTCCCTTGCCCATTTGAAAAAAATTGCTGTTGATTTGTTTGAGTTGTTTATATACTTTGGATATCATTTCTTGATGGATGTTGGCTTGCATATATTTTCTCCCAATTTGTAGGTCGTCTCTTCACACTGTTGTTTCCTTCTGCACTGTTGTGCAGAAGCTTTTTAGTTTGATGTAATTCCATTTGGCAATTTTTGCTTTTGTTGCCTATGCTTTTGGGGTCAGATTCAAAATACTGCCCAGAAAGATATCAAGAAGCTTTTTTTCCCTTTTGTTTTCTCCTAGTAGTTTTACAGTTTCTGTTTTTATGCTTACATTTTTAATACATTTCAAGTTGATTTTTTTGTGTGGTGAGAGATAAGGATTGTTTCATTTTTCTGCATATATATCCAGTTTTCTCAACACCTTTTATTGAAGAGAGTGTCCTTTTCCAACATTGTGTATTCTTGGCATGTTTGTAAAAAAGAACCCAATGGACTGTACATGTGTGGCTCATTTCTGGGCTATTTTGTTCCATTTATCAATGTGTCAATTTTTGGGGGGTGATATTATGCTGTTTTACTATAACTTTGCAATAGAATTTGAAATCAGATAGTGTGGTGTCTCCAGCTTTGTTCTTTTTGCTCATTTTGCCATGGTTATTTTAGGTATTTTGTGGCACTCATTCTTTCTTATGTAGAACTTAGATTCTGAGTCAGATCATTTTCCTTCTCCCTGAAGAGCCTTTAATGTTTTTATTGTTGCATTTTAATTGTACATATTAGTGGGATTTGTTATGCTGTATTCATACATGTACATAGCATAATTTGATCCATTTTATTCCCCCAATCCTTCCCTCCCTCCCCCTTCCCTCCCCCTGATCTACTTACTCTACCAATCTCCTTTTGTTGTTACTATTATTATTTAAATTATGTTTATTAGTGCATTATAATGATATGGCAGAGTTCATTGTGGTATATTCATGCATGGACATAGCATGATTTCATTCTCCACTGCTTCCCCATGTCCTCCCCTCTTCCCTTCCTCTCAGTTCCCTTAAGACCTCTTTTTAAAATATTTCTTCTGAGCAAGTCAGCAGGCAATGAATTCCTTGTTTTTGCTTTTGTGAGAAGTTTTTTTTTCTCATTAACTTCTAAAGAATAATTTGCTGGATATAGAATTCTAGACTGGTTGTTGTTTTGTTTCTGTCATCACTTTAAATATTTGACTCCCTTCTCTTATTTGCATGATTTCTGATGAAACATTCTCTGCAATTCTTATTCTTGTTGTTAGGAAGGCATGTTCCCTTTCTCCTCCTCCTCTGGCTTCATTCAAGATTTTTTATTTGTCTTTTCTTTTGTACAGTTTAAATATGTGGTAGGCCTCCTTTTACAGTTCTTGGTATTTACCGTACTTGTATTCTCTCAGATTTGATATGTGGAATTTGGACCATTTCTTGGCTATTACTTCAAATATTTCTTAAGCTCTAGTGTCTCTTCTCTATTATTCCAGTTAGGTGTATGACGCATAACTTGGAATTTTTTTCACTGTTCTTTGAGGTTTTTGTTTTGATTTGTTTATCTTCTTTTGGGATTTTGGACTTGGAAGTTTCTATTGATTTATTTTTAGGTTCACCGATGTCGCAGGCTATCTACTAATATGCTCAACAGTGGCATTCTTTATTTCTGTTATAGTAGTTTTTTTTTTTTTTTTTTTTTTTTTTTTGTACTGGGGATTGAATTCAGGGGCATTTGATCACTGAGCCACATCCCCAGCCCTATTTTGTAGTTTATTTAGAAACAGGGTCTCACTGAATTGCTTAGCATCTTGCCGTTGCTGAGGCAGGCTTTGAACTTGAGATCCTCCTGCCTTAACCTCCCAAGCTGCTGGAATCACAGGTGTGCATTGCTGCACCTGGCTGTTAAACTAGTTTTGATATTTAGTATTTCCTTTATATTATTACTTAGAGTTTTAATTTTTCTGTTTACATTATCCACCTGTTCTTGCATGTTGTCTTTCCCATTAGAATTCTTAGCATATTATTATAATCATTGTTATTTTAAATTTTCTCACCTAGTAATTGTAAAATCTGAGTCATATCTGACTCTAGTTCTAATACTTGCTTTTTCTCTTGAAAGTGCTTTTTGGAATGTCTTATAATTTTTTATGAAAGCTGGATGGGATGAATTGAGTAATAAAAATTTAGATAAACAGACCTTTAGTGTGAGGTTTTATGTTGTTTTGGCCAGGGTTATGTCATATTGAATGTATGTTGTAGCTGTAGATGCCAAAGGCATGAAATTCTTCTAGTATCCATGTTTTTTCTTTCCCCTACCCCATCCTTTTTGGATATCTCAGTGAACTCCTTATTTGAAGTCTGTCTTGTAGCTCTTGAGCTGTCATTGACTGCTATTACACTGGAGCGCTGTCAATAATGTGGCTAAGTATGAGGAAGGGAAAGAATTCTACATTCTCAGTCTTTAGTGGGCCTGTGTCATGGGGCCGTGCCCTTCACAAGTGTTTTTGAGTTTCTCCCACTTAATGAAACATAATGGCCAGAGGAGAGTGGAGTTGGAAATTTTTCTTCCCCCATGGAACATAAGGCTCTGGACATATCTCACGGTGGTTACTTTCTCTCTGTCTGTACAGAGCCATGAGGAAATTTTTCTTGGCTCTTCCCCAAGTTCCTCAAGGTGAGACCCATGGAGGTGTGGGGGTAACCCTAAGACTGTGTGCCTTTAGCATCTTCCACTGAAGCTTGACCACTGTCTCTAGCGATTTACTGAAATTGGTCAAAGTTAACATTTAGATATTACCATTTACTGCCTCTAGTAGCTTCTGTTCCAGGTAAACTGATCTTGACTGTAACTATCTGGATTTTCCTTATTCTGTATATTTCAGAATGGTGATTTGCCCTGAAATCTTAGTTCTCTGATGAGTCTAAGAAAAGTCACTGATTTTCATAGTGCTCAGGCTTTTCCTTATTGTAAAGACAGGTTTTTTTTTTTTTTTTTTTTTTTTTTTTTAATGTGTTGGAGCTGAAACAAAGTCTCAGAATTCCTTTTGTATTTTAATATTTTTGCTTTTTTAAATCTTTCCTTCTCAGATTTTCACAATAGTGAAGATCAAAGCTGGTACTAATTATGATGATGATATAAAAAAAAACGGTAAATAGTTTTTACCTGAAATTATATTGAGAATATGATTAGAGAAGCATGAGGGTTTTTTAGATAGCTAGATTAGTGAATAAGTTTATCCTCCTATCTTTTTTATGAGTCCTGAAAAATTCATAAGGATCACTGGAAAATTTTGCACATATTGGTCTAGACTAGGAATTGGCAGACTTTTCCTATAAAGAACTAGATAGGAAATATGTTAGACTTTTTTATAGGCCATACTATCTCTGTTGCAACTAATCAACTCTGCAGTTGTCCACTAAAGCAGTCATTAGTCATGCTTAAACAAATTAGTATGATGATTTTTTTAAATAAAAGTTTATCTACAGATGCAGGCTGTGGGCTGGTCTCAACCCACAGACTGTGTTTCACCAATCTCTTGTCTAAATAGCTTTTGGTACATAGTACTCCTACTCCCAGCCTCACTGAGCCCAAGCCAGTTGATTGATATTTACCAGCATATTACTGGCCATGACAACTGTGTATCCTTGTCTATTTATGTGTCTGATTTTCAAAACTATGAGGTCCTTGAGGTTTGGAACTTAGATCCCTAGCACCCAGCACAATGCATGGTGTACAGTTGGCAGACAAATGTTTTTAGCCATTTAGTCCTTGACTCAAATCCTGGCTCACCCTTACTTATCTGTGTGACCTTGGTTCTTGTAATCTTTGTTTATCAGTAAAATAGGAATAATAATGCCAGCCTCTCATGTTGTTGTGATGATTAATGAAAGACCTAGATATACATCTGATACATAGTAGATGCAAAAAGTACTTCACTTTTATTATTAAAACCTAAGAGGTAGACATAAATGCCATTAGAGTCCAGACTTATGCAGAATTTTGTATTAAGTGTTTGACCACAAACTGGATGAGAATCAAGAATGTGGTAGTTATTTTTGTGTATGTATATACTTTTCATTCTTCCCCCACAAAATAATGGGATAAATTAAAAGAAATATGATATATAAGAGGCAGGAAGCAATCCCTCTGTTATATTTGGCTTTACTCAGACCCTTATTACAGTATCATGTCCAGTTTTACATTGCTCATTTTAAAGAGGATGTCAAAAAACTATATGTAGGGTGTCCTGGGAAGAGTCAACAACTGCGATTAAAGGGACAGAAATAGTCCCTTTGAGGCAAGTTTAAGGAACTGAGTTTATTTATTCTGGAAAGCAGATGGTAAAGGAGTTCTTAACTATATGAAGGGTTCTTCAAGTATATGAAGGGTTATTAGAAGGAGGATACTCTCAAGTTGTTCTCCAATGCACAGAGGACCAAAAGAGGAAATCGACTTTTCATTTAAAGAAAATTGTGTTAAACACTGAAATGGACTATCAAGGGATGTCATGGAATCTCCATTTTTTAAAATATTTAAAAAAATAGCAAAAGATGGTTATTGAAAAGTTTAAATGTTTGACCTCGTGAACATGAGAGACAGGATTGTAGACCTTGCAGTCTTTCCTATTTGTGTGATATGATTTTTTTTACATTTACTATAATTTGCCAAGCATATCTTGCAGGGAAGTCACTTTTGATAAAATTATACCTTAGGTTGCATTATATATTAATTGCTGGATTTATATTGAATGAACATTATTATTTATCTGCTAGGATTTAAAATAAAGTCAATTTATATGTAAAATATTTATCTTTTACATTCTATTTGATATATCTGAGGCATTATTGAAGAGTATTTATAATTAATATTTTTTCAAGTAGTACATTACAATATTCTGTAACTCTTTTGTGACAGGGAATCCTCTTGGTATATGATATTACAAATTATCAAAGCTTTGAGAATTTAGAAGATTGGTATACTGTGGTGAAGAAAGTGAGTGAAGAGTCAGAAACTCAGCCTCTGGTTGCTTTGGTGGGCAATAAAAGTAAGTTATAACTACTTATTTATAGTAAAGTTTGTTTGTTGCTGTGGACTGAATGTTTGTGCCCCCTCTCCCCACTCCAGTTCATATCTTGAAACTCAAGTCCCAATATAATGGAAATTGGAGGTGGGGCTCTTGGGTGGTAGTTAAATAATGAGAATGGAGCCCTCTTAATGAAATTAGTGCTTTTATAAGAACAGAGAGGAGAGAGGTGATCTTTTTCTGCCATTTGGGGTTATAGCAGAAAGGTGGCCATCTGTAAACTAGGAAGAGGGCCTTCACCAGACCCTGAATCAATTGCACCTTGGTCTTGGACTTCTCAGTTTTTGAAACTGTGAGAAATAATGTTGGATGTTTAGGCCATCAGTCTGTGATATTTTGTTATAGCCACCTGAACTGAGAACTTACACAGACATTTTTTTTTTCCCTGAGAAAAAGATTTGATATTTTTTCCTGAGAAAGAGATCGATATTTGACAGCTTTTTTGGAAGCTGTTTCCAAACCGGAAACAAATTGAGTAGAAAATTCTTAAGGGTGTGTTTAGTCTTTTCAATAACTTTATCTTCATAAATGGTATCTTTTTTTTTAAATTCGCAGTATACCATATAGTGTACATCATATTGTAGTAAACATCTTTAAATGTGTATTTAGCCCCCCATTTAGACATTACAGTGTGGTAATGAATATATACTGTTCAATAACCATTTTGATCCTTGCTCTACTGCTTTTGGCCAATTCCTGTGAAGGTAAGTTCAGTTCTTACAGTGTGTTTTGGCTTCCTGTGGTCTAAGGAAGCAGCATGCACTATTAAGAACAGCAATACAGCTGTAGAGTTTATGATACTGAATTGCAGCTTCAGCTCTGTCCCAGAGGTTTTTGATATACATTTTGTTATATAATCTTCTGTTCTAGAGAAGGAAGCAGTGTTTGCATAGAATTTTATATACATTGTTTCTTGCTCCAATTGCTTATAAACTTCCTTTTTTGAATTTTTGTGGTTTGTTCAGTGGTTTTTGTTTTGTGGTTTTTCTTTTTGAGAAAGAGTACATCATATTAGGAGAGGAGCAGTCCTTGGTTAAAAATTAGGGATAACAATTTTTTGGTATCTGTTTCATGGGCTATGAGATTATCATATAAATTTTAAAACTGAAATCAGTACAGGACTGCTAGTTGGTTCATAGGAAATGAGATATTAATAAAGGCTTTCAAATATATGAAATATTAGATATGACCTGATATTTTCCAACTACTTGAGGTCAGAAAAAGAGAAAATAAATTCAAATTTATACTGTAGAGGATTTAAGTCAGGAACAATTCCTGACTAGGTTGTTAAATCAATACCCAAATGGTGCCAAAAGCATTATATTCTCAAAGGTCTTTAAAGGTATAGTAATTTTTTTCCTCTGTAATTGTTTAGAAAATAGTGTTTCCTGAATAGCCAGATCAAAATTTATACATTATCTGGTTTTGCACACTGAGATGAGCATTTAATAAATCTAAGTCTTAATTTAAAACCATAACAAAACAGGAATGAATGCCATTTCTCTGAAGAGTTAAAAATATAAAGTACTCACTAGAAAACAGTATTACATATCACAAAATGGTATGACCTGGACAGAAATCATACTTTTTATTTTTTTAAGATTAAGTCAAATTCTCCTCATCTGTTTTATAAATAATTCTTTTTAAGTGAATCAGTTGCTTTTCAGTTCTTTGAAATCTTCCTTTACAAATCTTCAGTTTTGATGACTCTTGGGTTCTGTTCCTGGGTTCAGCTTTTCATTTTAGGAGTAATTTCTTAACTGTTTGTCATGTTACCAAAATATTGGCTTATACTATTGTGAAATTTATGCTTTATTGGAGTTTTTGTCATCATTTTATGGGAAATAATAGAGGAAGGAGGGGAATTTTGTTTCATTTCTTTCAGGATGTAATCTAACCACCATCTGAGATAATGGTTTAGTGGTGCATAATTATGTACATTGTACATGTTTATGCTATCCTGTGAGGCATCACACCACTGATTGCTGTCAAAGACAGGATATCAGACTAAATGAACTATGAACTGGGCTGGTGGTACCATGCCTAGGTTTTAAGAACAAACATTTATGTTATTTGAATTTTTACAGAAAATCAATACAGATTTTGTTTGAGATTTAATAGTACAAAAAGTCAATTTTTTTTTCACTTTTGGCTTAGCTATAACCCACTTTTCTTACCTGTTTTTATAATATTCTCTTTCAGAATGAGATCATAGAGTGTTCAGTCAGACCGTTACATATATAAAATGAACAGATTCTAGATGAATATTTTCCTGGTATTATTTACTGTATTAATTTGTCACTAGCTCAGTTATCATGTGATTCATATAATGAAAGATTCTTCTGCAGTCTAAGTCTATTAGCATTTTAACTCCAAGTTTCCTAAATATTTTATGATCTGTTTTCAAATTGATGTTATATTAGTATAGTATAGTAGCTATATGTTCATTTTCTTTTTGGGAATATAATTACATTTAAAAGTAGTAAAATTTACAAAGACTTCACACATTGGCTAAAGGAAAGGCAAGAGAAGTATGTTAGACATTTTTAAAACTAGATTATTATGCTGAGTACCTAAATGTAGTCATCTGCTTAAAAGTGTTTTTTAATTCACTGTTGTATCCCATTCTTTGCAACTTTAATAGAAACAAATGTGAAAAGAAATATATATAGTCTGTTAAATATTAGGAGCAGTAGTCAACTTTTAGCCAAAGTTAGTAGAAGGGTGTGTGTGTGTTTGTGTGTGTGTGCATGTGTGTGTCTAGGTGTGTCTGGGTTGAATTCTTATTCCATGCCATGAGCTTTATATTTAGCTAAGTTATAAGATTGAGTTTTATATAAAATACTAAACTTAGAAATTTGGACTGAGGATAGAGGGTAGATGATATAAAGAATTTTTAAAAATGGAACATTTAAGTTTTTTTATGTTTAAAAATCGATTAAGTTAATGATGTAGCCACTAGAGGAAGGTATTTGCTTGTAAGAAATGGGCAAAAGATTGGTAATTAGTGTATTATTTCAATGTATAAACAATTGAAAGTATATAATAATTAAATTAATTTATTTTAGTCTGTATTTTGGAAGTCTATCAGACATTAGTTAATGGTATTTCTTTGTATGATTTAAGATTTTAAAGTATTGAGTACTTGTGCACAGGTTTGGACTTATATTTTATTTACAGATACAATTTTTTTTTATTTAACAGAGAAGTTGCTTTACTAAGTCTTAATTTCCCTCATCTTAAAATGAGAGTAATGGTTTCTGTTTGATAAAGTTGGTTTTAAGATTAAATGATATGCATGAAAAACACTAGCCATATGGCTTATGCCTAATAAATGCTTAATAACTATTATTAATTATTATTTAATCCTAATAGCCTTTAAAAATGCTGAGTACACTTACTTTTAATTTGAATGACCACAAGTTATAAATTAGTAGAGCTAAAATAGATGTTTTAAAAAACTGGCTGGAAAGATACGGTTCTTAGAGAATTTTTTTGTCATCTTATTCCTTGTAGTGGTTTTTGACTTTTTCTCCCCAGGTTGATAGTTTCCATATTATGTGCTAAGTAGGGCCATTCACTCAGCAAACATTTTTGAGTGCCACCCATGTGTATTAAGCTAGCCATTGTTAATTTGCTCAAAGATTGAGCCAGGGAGTTCTTAAGGAATGGTTAGTATCTGCCATCCTAGGTATTACTTTACTATTTTTTTCCTGTCATCATCAAGTTTTAAAAAAATGTGACTGCCTTTCTTTTGCTCTGATTATCAAGATTAATAGATACATTTATGTTCAAATTTTTATGGAAGCTAATGCTTTTACTTATAATGAAGTTAAAAAAGGAACTCCTGATAGGCAAATTTTAAAACAAAGAAAGAGGTTAGCTCATATGCTTTTATTCTGTGCCTATCACAGAAATTCAGCTGACATTTAGTGATCTGTCCCACCCCCATGGGAGTGAGATGTCTGAAAGGCCACAGATTCAGTCACAAAGCACTGTAAACAGTTATATTGCCATATAAATCCAACTTGTGCAACGCAGAGAGCAGAATCTGGTCTAATTTCCTGTCTTCGAAAGTCATGCTCTCCTGTATTGGAGCACTCTCACTTCAACTGCAGAGCCTAATGGGTATTTAATTTATGTCCACTTAAGGGCTCTTTCATGGATGGACCTAGACCTGGCCATGGCCTAACATACCACTATCACCTCTCATATAAACTAACTGCAGTATCCTCTTCCTCCTCCTAACTTTGTTCTCCTGTGGTTCAGTTGCCAAGTGAAAAATCATATTATATGATTTCTTTGCTTAAAACCCTTTAGTATTTTCTCATCATACTCACAGTGATATCCATATTCTTCATCCAGGTTTGCTGGGTGTACATGATTTGGTTCTTCCCTGTTTCTCAGATCTCATTTTCTACATGTTTTCTTGCCCACTGTATGCTGAAGACTCCTTGGTCTATTTTTTTTCCTGTTTCTAAAACATTCCAAGTTTATCTGTACTAGAGTATCTTCGGCTTGAAATGCTTTTCCCTCTGATTTTTGATTTTGGCTAGCTCCATTTGTCATTTCATCTCACCTTAAACATCATCTTCTTAAACTTACCTTCTTGGACCATTCATTGTACAGGAGCCACATACTCCTTTATGTTAGGTCATTGTGTTTCAGTTATCTGTATAGTCTCATTGTCATCTGTCATTATTTCATGTCTGCCTTTCTCCACTAACGGTTTTAAGCTTTATGAAAGCTAAAGACTTCGTCACTGAGAGTAGTGCTTGAATGAGTGAATACTGAATGAATGGATAAAAGCCTTTTCATGAAGACTGTTGAAATTAGAAGTGTTTATGGCCCAGGGTGTGTTATTAGGGGAATATGTTTTCCTAATGAGGAAAATACATATTTAGATATAGGGAATCTGTTAAGATGGCCTTCAGACCAAACTGTTCCATTGAATTCCACCCTGGTGAATAATGTCAATGGGATTTCTTAGAAAATACATCCTAGTATTATGTAGGGTAGTGTTTGAAGTAAAATGTCAGATATTTTACTTTATGATTTTAGTTTAAATAAATGTAAAAATTTTAGGAAATTTACTTCTTTTTCCTAACTTGTGACTTACATAATAGAAACCTATACCTTTTTTACTTTATAAGGTTTTAATTTTTATATTTAATTAAAAAAAATCATGATCTGCAAAACTGCAGTTTAAATTTTTCTCCAGTGTTTCAGGCAAGGACATAAAATGAAATGAAAATTTAGGAATGTTAATTTTCTAAACATTAATTTTAAATTCAGTCCATGTTTTATAACCGCTTGGCATTTTAATTTGTCATTTTGTTATTTTCTATCTTTAATCTGTTATGCTTTTCTACTATCTGATCCATCAGCCAGTTTCTTCCCTGACTAGCTAACATTCTCAGTTGGGTAGATTGTAAACAGAATTAACAGGGGTTGCATAGGAGCTGCCCTCTTCCTGATTTATGGCTGTATAGTTAGTGGAGGGGTGGTGGTTATCAGTAACTTGTATTGGGGGTAGGAATTATCATGCTCCAGTATAGAGTGGATGGATGAATGATTTCTACTCTTAAAGATATTAACCAGATCCTTTCCCAAATAAAGACTAATAACTCAGATTTTTAAACAATCTTCCTGACAGATGAGGGCATAGAGAAGAGTGCATCAACACTAATTAACAATGTGGAGTGTATATTCTTCTTAACAGTGATTGATTGTTCTTGGAGAACTATCTCTGCCCAGGAAGTGATGTTTTACATTGGGAGGTTTAAAGGTTACATTTTAATGTACCCTGTAAGTTGTGTTCCCTGGACTTAGTGGGAATGAACTAGTAACAAGTAAATTTTAAGTTGAAAATTGTGCTGATGCTCTTAATACAATCATCACAATGTTTTAAAAAAAACTTCCATTTTTTCTTAGTAATAGAGAAATATAAAAAATGGTTATTTGTCAAATTTGAAAATTTTATTGAAATTTACATAAAATATTTGCCTATACTGTGACTCTTTTGAGTCTACAAAAATTCTTATTTCTTCTAGAGAGCAGAAATGTGAAACATTTAGATCGGTAATATTTAATTTTATTCTTATCTTGAAGGATTCATACCAGCTCCTATAAAATTTATCACCTATAGTATTATACCAAGGTGAAAAAGTCATTGTTACAATTTAAGAGAGCTGTGATTTATAAAGCATAAATAATTCTTCTGAGGATTTGAAACATTCATTGTTTATATGTTTGAAATTCACACATTGTGCCCCTTTCCCCAATTTCTTTTAATCCTTTGCTTCTTTTTTGTTTCAGATAGTAGTAATCCCAAACTACTAGACCCAAGTGTGTATTTCAGATGAAACTAATGTTTCGTCTGCTTCTTTACTTTTTCTTCTCTTGACATGTAAATTTTTCAAACAGCTATGGTTATTTACTTACTGGAAGATATTGAAAGCATTTCTACATACCAAGTGAGAAAGTCTTTTAATATTTACACAAAGGTGTTCTCCTACATGATTATTCACAGTCCTATTTTACTTTCAGGACATGTTGATAGTATTTTAAGTTTAATTGGTTTAATAGTAACTACAAATCATAAGCATAAGCTTGCCTTCAGACTGGGAGTGTGACTGACAATTGCTGGAGGAGAAAATGTCAAATGAGAGCTGCTTCACAGCATTACTCAAAAACCATTTTGCACCTGATGGTTTGTTGCAGTGATCTTATTTCATTATTTTTTTGGATAACTTACGTCAAGCCATTTTGATAGTACTGTAATTTATTTAGCCTAAGAAGTATTATAGTTTTTGTTTTTGTGGGGTTTAGGGAGTCCTGTAACTATATATAATTTTCAATGTGTTCTCTTTTTCACAGTAAAGATTTATTAATATTAAAGGAAGCATAATGATTCTTGTTTCTGTTTCTTTTGTGATACATCTCTGATTTTTAATTGTAGAGCAAATTATAAATATAAAGTTTACATTAAGAGCAGAGTTATAATAACAGATTTCATTGTGAAAAGGGGTTTGACATTTTCATTAACATAAGTTGCTGTAATAGTTTCCTTAATCTATATTTTTGGTATTTTAAAGCAGATACAATATAATTAAAAAATATACTAGACTGGGGATCATAAAAATGCAGATTTTCTCTTGGTTTTGTCTTTTTATTTAGCTGTATGACCTTGGGCAATTTGCTTGACCACTTCTGGTATCCTTGCGTATAAAATGAGGGAACATACTGGCTGTTTCCTAATCATTTTCCACTTTTAAAATTGTTGACCCAAACTTTTTAGTTTTTAAGATTACTTAATGGGACATATTAATTGCTGTACAGTTTAAGAAAGTTTTATTTTATCTTCATGTGTATGATAAACCTTGGTGTCTTTGCAAAGATTTCTTTGGCTTCTTTTATTATTCAATTATTTTATTGTTAAAAATTCAAATTGCTATATACATGGATAAGTGCATATAATAATTATAATAATAGTAATATATCTAACTAAGATTCATTGAATTCTTAGTATTTGCCAGGCATACCTTAGAAATATGGTCAATTTTAGAGTGGTTTTGGGCATGGTAAAAACAGCATTTTTTAACTTAAAATTTTCTTGAATTAGAATTTAAATTTTAAATGTTCATTTTATGTGACATCATTTTCTAAAATTTCAAATGAATGTTTTTAGGGTTTTTTTGTGTGTGTGTATGTGTGTGGTGTTGGGGGTTGAACCAGGGCCTTGTACAGCCTGATTGTCTAGTTTTGCAGTGTAAATAAAACAATTTGGTAGATACATTATTTGTTTCTAATTATTATCTCTCCATTCATTTTAATAAATATTTGAGCACATCTCAATGTAGGTATTATAAAAGTGAACAAATGGCTATCCCTGCCCTCATTTAGCTGTGTTCCAGGGAGGGAGGGAAGGAAGGAAATATATTTCCAATGATAATAAGAGATAGATAAAGCAGGAAAGGGAAAAGAAGAAGGAATGGAGAATGGTATAATATTTTGTTTCCTTTTTTTCTGCAAAACTGGGATTTGAACCAGGGGTACTCTACCACGTACATACATCCCTACCCTTTTATTTATTTTGAGATACCACTCAGTACTAAATTGCCCAGACTTGGGCTTGACTTTGTGATCCTCCTGCCTCTGCCTTCTGAGTCACTGGGATCTGTAAAAATTGAAGCATCCCTTATCAAAATATCTGAAATCCTCTAAATTCTGAAAACTTTTTTGAAAATTCACATGATACCACAAGGTGGAAGGTTTATTACACTATGAATCTTGTTTCATGCAGAAAATTATATAAACTATTGTGTAAGTTACTTTGAGGATGTATGTATAAGTGTATATGAAACATAAATGATTTTCTTGTATAGACTTTTATATCATCACCCAAATAGTTCATTGTGTTTAGTCAGATAAATTAAAAAAGTCAGAAATCTGAAATACTTCTGGTCTCAAGCATTTCAGTCAAGGGATACTAAATGTGTATCATGTTTGATTACTGTAGCTTTGTAGTATGTTTTGAAATAAGTGTGGTGACTACATTTTTTTTTCTTTTTATTTAAGATTGCTTTAACCCTTTGGATTTTTAAATAGTTCCATACAAATTTTAGGATTACTTTTTTTCTATTCTGTGAAAAATTTCATTAGAATTTTGATGGAAATTGCAATGAATCTTCAAATCACTTTGTATTATAGACATTTTAATAATGTGGATTCTTCCAATCCATGAACTCACGAGAACACGTGATATCTTTTCATTTGTGTCTTCTTTTTTTTTTGGTACTGAAGATTGAAACCAGGGCCACTTTACCACTGAGCTGCATCCCCAGACCTTTGTATTTCATATTTTAAATTTTGAGACAGATTCTTGTTAAGTTGCTGAGACTTGCCTCGAACTTGCAGTCGTCCTGCCTCAACCTCCAGAGTTGTTGGAATTTTAGGTGTGCACCACTACACCCAGTTTTTTCTTATTTCTTTCTTTAGTGTTTTGTAGTTTTAGAGTGCTGTTCTTTCACCTCCTGGTTAAATTTTATTCCTAAATATTTTTATTTTTTAATGCTACTGTAAGTAGGAGTATTTTTCTTGATTTCTCTTTGAATAGGTTTGTTGTTAGTGTATAGAAGTGCTACTTATTTTTGTATAATTGATTTCATCTTATAATTTTATTGAATTCATGTTTTGGTTCTCGCAGTTTTGGTAGAATGTGTAGAGTTTTATATACGTAAGATCATGTCATCTATAAATAGAGACAGTTTCACTTTTTCCTTTCTAATGTGGATGCCTTTTATTTCTTTTCCTTGCCTGATTCTTCTAGCTATGACATCCACTTTATTGAATACAAATGGTAGATTGGGCAATCTTACCTTGTTTCTGGTCTTAGGAGGAAAGCTTTCAGTTTTTGAACGTTGAGTGTAATGTTATCCGTCTTCTTGTCTTATTTGGACTTTATTATGGTGAGGTGTATTTATTTTATACCCAGTTTATTGAGAGTTTTAACATGAAAGGATAGTTTAACTTGCCTTTTCTGCATTTATTGAGATAATCTTATGATTTTTATCTTATATTCTATTAATGTGGTATATCTTATTTTTTGGTTTGCATATATTGAACTATTCTTAAGTCTCAGGGATAAATTTCACTTCATGGTGGCTTATAATTTTTTTTTTTTGGTACCAGGGATTGAACACCAGGCTGTTTAACCATTGAGCCACATCTCCATTCCTTTTTATTTTTTTGAAACAGGGTTTCACTAAGTCACTTTGTGCCTTGCTAAGTTGCTGAGACTGACTTGGAACTTCTGATCCCCCTTCTCTCAGCTCTGAGCTGCATGGGATTATCGGCATGTGCCACCACATCCGCCGCTTTATGATTCTTTTAATGAAATTGGTATGGCCAGTATTTTGTTGTGGAGTTTTGCATGTGTGTTCATCAGGAATATTGGGGTCTAGTTGGCCTGTCTTGTACTTTTGCCTGACTTGATATCAAGATAATGCTGGCTATAAAGATGAGTTTAGAAGGTTTTCTCTGATGTTTTGTTAGAGTCTGAGGAGGATTGACTCAAATTGTTCCTTAAATGACTGGCAGTATTTACCAGTGAGGCCATTAGGTCTGGGTATTTCTTGTTTTGAAGTTTTGCTTACTAATTCAATCTTCTTTATTGGTCTGCTTTGATTTTCTTCATTATTCATTCCAGGAAAGTTGTACGTTTATAGAAGAGTGTCTCATTTCTTCTAGGCTATCCAATTTGTTTGCATATAGTTGCTCATACTAATTTCCAGTGATTTTAAAAATTTCTCTTGTATCCTTTATAATGTTTCCTGTTTCACGTATACTTCTACTTATTTGACACATAATGGGAAAGGGACAGTCTCTTCAATAAATGATGCTGGGAAAACTGGATAGCTACATGTGCTAAACAATGAAATTAGATCCTTATGTCATAGCACATAACAAAAATCAACTCAAGATGAATAAAAGACTTAAATGTAAGAGTGGAAATTATAAAACTTCATAAGAAGCATAGGGAAAAAAGCTTCTTAATATTTATTTGGGCTTTTTTTTTTTTTTTTTTTGCATATAACCCCCAGATCACCTGCACAGGTGGAGTTACATCAGACCAAAGAGGTACACAGAAAGGAAAAATCAGCCAGTGAAGAAAACAGCCTATGGAGTTGACAAGAGATATTTGCATACTATACCTTTGATAAAGATGTTAATATCTAGAACATGTAAAGAGCTCAAACAACTCAATTGCTAGGAAAACAATAATACTTGATTTTAAAAAGGACCCGAATAAATATTTCTCAAAAGGAGACATACAGATGGTCAATAGGTATAAGAAAAATGTTCAGAATTACTAATCATTAGAGAAATACAAATTAAATCCACAGTAAGATATCATCACTTTTTAGAATGGCTGTTATCAAAAAAAAAAAAAAAAAGTTGGGTGTTAGCAAGGATGTGGAGAAATAGGAACTCTGTACACTGCTTTTGGGTATACATTAGTATAGCCCTTATGGAAAATAGAATGGGGGTTCCTCAAAAAATTAAAAATATGATCCAGAGTCCCACTTTGAGTATGTATCCAAATGAAATGAAATCATTATTCGATTTTTTTCTTCTCATATTCATTTAAGCATTAGTCACAATAGGCCAAGAAAAGAAATCAGTCTAAGGGTCCATCAGTGAATGATAAAGAAAGAAATTTTAGTGTTTTTTTGTTGGGGGGGGAGGGTGTGGTGTGTGTCTGGTGTGTGCTCCTGGCATAGAGTGGAATACTATTCAACCTAAAAAAAGAAATGCAGTCATTTGCAATAACATGGCTGAACTTGGAGGACATTATGCTATGTGAAATAAACCAGACATAGAAAGACAAATACTGTATCATATCACTTATGTGTGGAATTTAAAAACATTGAACTCATAGAAGCAGAGAGTAGAGTTAGTTGTCAGGGTCTGGAGTGTTGGGAAGAAGTGATATTGGCCAAAGGTTATATATTGTCAGGGTGTGTACTGGCTGGGAATCTATTGTTCATCATAGTATTTATAGGTAATAGTATTGTATACAGTTGGCTTTCTGTATCTGTAATTTGTGTATCCCTGAATTCAAACAACTGTAGATGGAAGATATTGGGAAAAGAATCTGTACAGAACACATGCAGATTTCCCAACTTGTCAGTATTCCCTTACTATAACAACTATTTACATTGTATTAAGTATTATAACTAATCTGAGCTATTTAAAGTATATGGGAGGATGTGTTTAGTATCATATGCAAATACTGCACCATGTTATATAAAGGACTTGAGCATGTTGGGATTTTGGTATCTGCAGGGGGTTCTGAAATCAGTTCCCTGCAAATACTAAGGAACTACTGTACTTGAAAATTGCTGACAAGGATAGTTCTTAAATGTTCACCACAAAAAAATAAGTGTGTGACATGATGGATGTGTTAATTAACTTTTATTTTATCATTTCAAGTTTGCATATGTCAAACATTGTGTTGTACACTGTTAATATGTACATTTAAATTTTGGCAGTTATACCCTTAATGAAGCTGGGAA
Source organism: Sciurus vulgaris (assembly GCF_902686455.1). NCBI lineage: Eukaryota > Metazoa > Chordata > Mammalia > Rodentia > Sciuridae > Sciurus > Sciurus vulgaris. The sequence continues at coordinate 137,187,833 of NC_136469.1, forward strand.
CAATAACAGTCTCACTTCTTTAAGTCTTAGTACCACAAAAAATCATTTAGAAAGCATTTTCCATTGCATATGTAGTTTTTTTTTTTTTTAAAGTAAACTCTTAACCCTAATTAATCTTTTTATTTTCATTCAAAATTTCAAGCTTAAAAAGATGAGAAATTATATTTTCCTCTAGGGATTTTAATTTTTAGTGTGTTCTACCCCCCAAATATATTTAATAGAAGTAGACAGTGTAGACTAGTGACTAGGCCACAGACTCCTAATCAAGACTACTTGGGTTCAGATGTGGGTTCATTTATGAACTGTGTGACTATAATGCGCTACTATCCTCTTTGTATCTCCGTTTTTTTTATCTTGTGAATAGGGGACTGATAATAGCATCTATCTCATTAGAAGTAGACTTAACATAGAATTAGCTTAAGAGTTAAATATATGTAAAGTTCCTAGAACCATGCCTGTTATGTGATACTGCTGCATATGGTAGTTGTTATTGCCTTTCCCATTCTCTCTTCAAATCCTGTCTTCTACCTTATGGATAATAAGAGAAATCCTGCTAAATGTATGAATTTTTTCTAATATAAGGATTTCAAAATCAAAGATGAAAAAATTTGAACATATCCTTGAAATACATAATGATTAAAATGTTGGCCTGTAATTAATGTTTGTAACCAACTCTTCTTTTAACTTATGAGTTTAGAAGTATGTTTGAAATTGTTTATATTCAATTGATGAAGGTGATAAAATTTTGATATCTCATCTGAATGCGAAAGGCTCTTTGCCCGTTTGCCCTGGCATTTTGTTATCTCAAGTTTACTTTTGTTTATGTAGACATTGTGGTCTTCTATAAAAAATGTAGATGCTACATAAACCATCGTTGAGTTTGAATTTGCTTCTGTTTTTGGGTGAGGTATAAATGTTATTTCTGGCTGTGTCCTTCATACTTAGCTCTTCTTACAACAAATGGGAAAGTCCTCAATTGTGCCTAAGGGAATAGTTAATATACAGTGGGACATATGGTAGGACAAAAACTGACCTTAGTAAATGAAATAAAATTATAAATGATAAACATGTGACATGCCTAACAAATGTTGGCAGATTTTGAAAGATAAAGTATTTGCGATTAGCCAATTTTGCATACATCATAATTCTTTTCTTGGCATGTTTTGTGGTTGTATATGTATGTATAGGCTTGGTTAAAAGATGGTGTTTTCAGTTGTGTGTAAAGCATATCTCTTGTTTACTATAAACTCTAAGATGTGACTGATGCCAACAATAGAGGCTGAGATCTAACATTTGTGGAAAGTGACTGCTCTTTTTGATTGGGGGCAGTTAATCAGCATTAACCCAGAACAGCTCTTGGACTTTACGGATCGGAGCCTCCTATGTGGCTGCACTGCTCCAGCAAAGGTTAAGTATTCATGGAAAATGGTCACAGCCCCTTTACTTAAAGAAAACATGTTACTTGTAAGTGTTCTTTTGATTTTACTTTTACAGTTACATTGAATGTCTTCATTCATTTAGCCACCCATAAAGCAATATTGGTTGCACATGCGATGGATAATAAGTCTTTTTAGGACTACTTGTGTGGCATGTCACAGATCATTAAACTACAAGTAACCACCCTGACTTGAGGGAAGCCTGGAAGCATCATTTATAGTGAAATAAGCTTTTTATTTAGGTAATCACTGCAGCAACATTGATTTATATGAAATGTCACAAATTGCTTACTGTGAAACTATATTCTCATTATCATTCAGGGACATGGGAGAGATTAACTACTGCAGACTGTAAAGAGATATATTTGTCTAACAATGGGATAAAGACTAATATTATTGTAGTCTGTATTTTATCTATTAATCCTTTAAAATGATTTGATAAAATGAGGTGATTCTTTAGAATGCTTCCAATTCTCTGTGTGATTCTGTATATATTTAAATTAAAGACATGTTCTGAGTGTTCTGCATGTTTCAACTACCTTTAAATTAAGCATTTGTAGAAAAGGATGATAAAATTCTAGGCTGTTTAACACAGTTGATGCTGAAAAACAATGTGTTCTCTCTGAATACCTGACTGCTTTGTTTAATTAGAGACATTCTATTTATATATAGTATTTTGGATTCCTTTTTGACATAATTATGCATACAGAAATTTGATTTTCAATTTCCATTGCCCCTCTCCATTCTTACTACTCCTCCCTCCTTGTTTACTCTTCCTCTACTGATCTTCCTTTTCACTCCTTTACTTATTATTTATTTATATTTATACTTATATTTTTGGTACTGAAGATTGAACTCAGGGGCACTTAACCACTGAGGCACATCTCCAGCCCTTTTTGTATTTTGTTAGATGGCAGAGGCACTGAATTACTAAGTGCCTTGCTAAGTTGCCTGAGGCTGGCTTTGAACTCGTGATCCTTCTGCCTCAGCCTTCTGAGCTGCTGGGATACAGGCATGTGTCACTGCGTCTGCTATTTATTTATGTTTGATTGGTACTTTTCCACATATAAAGGAGATTTTCCCTTTGGTACATTTATATATATATATTTATATTTACATTTATATAGATTATATCAAAAACATGATTCTGTTAGATTCTGGTTTTAGTCAACTCTTTCACTGCTGTGACCAAAGGACTTGATAAGAACAATTTTAAGGAGGAAAAGTTTATTTGGAACTCACAGAGTAGAGGTCTTCAGTCCATAGACAGCTGACTCCATTGCTCTGGGCCCAGTGTGTGGCGGAACATCATAGCGGAAGAATGTGGTAGAGGAACCTTGGCTCAGGACATGAAACCAGGAAGCAGGAGAGAGAGGAGAGAGAGAGAGTGAGAGAGAGGAGAGAGAGAGAGACACACATACAGAAAGACAAAGCTTCTCTCACCACAGGCAACATGTATACCCCAAAGGCATACTCCCAGGGACCCACCTCCTCTAGACACACCCTACCTACCTACAATTAGCACTCAGTTAATCCCTATCAGGAGATTAATGCACAGTATGACTGAGTAAAACTCCACTCTGTTTATGCAGCACATTTTCTTGATCCATTCATCTATTGAGGAGCATCTCAGTTGATTCCATAATTTGGCCATTGTGAATTGAGCTACTGTAAACACTGCAGTGACTGTATTGCTGTAGTTCGCCCATTTTAGTTTTTTGGGGATAAATACTAAGGACTGGGATAGTTGGGTCCTATGATGGTTCCATTCCTGGTTTTTGAGGAATCTCCACACTGCTTTCCAAAGTGGTTGTGCTAATTTTTAGTTCTACCACGAATTTGTACCTCCCCCCACCCTGTCCTCGTCAGCATTTATTATTATTTGTATCCTTGATAACTGCCATGCTGACTGGAGTGAGATGAAATCTTAATGTAGTTTTGATTTGCTTTTCCCTGATTACATGGCTACCTTTAAAACACATATGTCATGAATTTTGCCTTCAGGAAACTTAAAATCTTATTGTGTTTTGTCTATTATGGTCTTTTTACTTACACAATGAAACTTTAAGTCTGCAAAAGAAAAAAAATATTTAATTTCATTGTAATGTATCACAGGGAGGAAAAAACTGTCAACCAAGAATTAAGTAGAATGTGGAATGGATCTTTGCAAAATTAGTAGAGTTTGGATTTTAGTGGGATTACTGAAATCTTCAAAATGTCACATTTTTAAAATAAGGTTTAATTAGAGTGAGCAGAAAAAAAATTTGAATCCATCTTAAATCTCATACATTAGAGTCCATGCCAAGTATTTATTATTTTTCATAGTATTTATATAAATAGCTTTAATATAAACGATTGTGCTAATTTTGATTATATTTAGGCTTTATTATTTAAACCATATGATAGTAAAATACAGATAATAGCACATTGGTGCAATTTTTTCAGTTATAGGTAGATAGCTTGCTATTCCTTTTGGGCTGAGTTGTTATAAGACATGGAGATGGAATGATGTCTGTTTTATAAAGCTCGTGTTTATTTGCTATGTGCTAGGCATCAGGCTTAGTGGAGCTTCCTTTGCTAGATTCAGGAGCCTGAGAAAGTAATGTGTCTATTGTGAAGTAGCTAGTAAGAGGCAGGGCTGAGATTTGAATCTAACTCTGTTTTCCCCAAAAGCATATCGCTTTCATGTTGTTTACAGGGAAGTGTTGTAGCAAATTCAAGGACTTCCTCACATTGAAATTTAATGCTATCTTATTTACAGTTGAAACACATACACACAAACACACATGTATGTACCATGACACAAAAAGGAAGCTAACTTTTTGTTACGACTTTTTGTTGTAAGAATGTGGAATTTATTATTCCAAAGTCCCACTACACCCAAAGTAATTCAGGCTTTTGGAAAAGAGATCCAGAGTTCTTTTCTACATTTATATTTCCAAAGAACTTATTTTATCATTCCTGAAATATTAGTTCCACTTCTATAATTAGGTGTTTGTTTCCATGTCACTAACAGGTTAGAGGATCTAAGTAACAGGAAGAATATTTTTTTGCTAGGACTGCTATAAAGTACTTTAGATTGGATGACTTAAGCAACAGAAGTTTATTTCTTTATAATTCTGTTAGAAGTCCGAGATCAATGTGCTGGTGGGGTTGATAATTTTTTCACACATGCTGGGCAAGTGCTCTACCACTGAGCTACACCTACTCAGCCCTTTTTAAAAATTTGAGCCAGGTCCTAAGTTGCCCAGGCTGGCTTCGTACTTGGATCCTCCTGCCACAGCCTTTTAAGTAACTCAAAAACGTCTTTCTACTGTGCATCTCTTTTTGTAAGGACACCAGGCATAGTGGTTTAGGGTCCATCTCTATGACTTCATTTTACCTCATATCCTCTTTAAAGGCTCTGTCTCCAAATATATTCACATTCTGAAGTACTAGGTGTGAAGATGTTGCCATTTTTGGAAACATGACTCAGATCATAACGGAGCCATTGTGATTTAATGTATTAGAAACATATTTGGCATTAGGCAAATACCCTTTTTATTGAGCATTTAGGTTTAATTTGTAAATGAGCTTGGGTGTTTTACTGTTTTTTGAACTAATGTTTTTCTAAAGACTTCTTTCAAATTTAATAAATGTAAAGTATATGGAGCATCACATTTTAAATAATTTTGGAAGATAAATTGAGAAGTATAAATTATGCAAGAGGCATAGAAAAAGTAACTTTTTGATAAGAAGCTGTATTTAAAATTAGTATTGATAAAATTTGTCAGTGTCTTATAATCAAACGTTTTGATGTTGATAACTTCTTTCAAGTGGATTATCTTAGAGAAAATTTTCTTGTGCAGTGGGCAGTTGTGACACACTTGATTTGTTGTGATATGTTGTGCTCTATATCCAAATATTGTGAAAAATAAAAGGTGTGTGTGTGTGTGTGTGAGATGTTACCTTATAATCTGATATGCTTTTTAAAGAGAGAAATGAATGGAGATGCTAGTTTCTTTGGGACTATATGTGTATAATTATGTTTGAGGACATTATCGTGTCTTGTATTAGAGAAAAAAGTTGAAGATGAGAAGGGACCTGGGAGTTTTATATGCATGATCTAAATTGCCATTAGCAGTTACTTACTTTTCCCTCTTTTCCTCCCCCTCTTCTTAGCCCCTATCTACTTTCTGTCTTTATTGATTTACTTATTCTAGACATTTCATGTAAATGGAATGGTGAAATATGTTGCCTTTTGTGTCTGAGTTCTTTCATTTAAAATAATGTTTTTAAAGGTTCATTCCTGTGATAGCATGAATCTATGCTTCATTTTTCAACAGCCAAATAACATTGTGTTGTATGCGTTACCCGTACCACATTTTATTATCAATTCATAGTTGATAGACATTTGTTTTGTTTTCCTTTTTTGGTTATTATAAATAATGCTGCTTTGAAACATTGTGTACAAGTTTTGTGTGGTCATAGATTTTCATATTTCTGGTGAAGATACCCAAGAAATGGAATTTCTGGGTCATGTGTTAACTTTCTGTTGGACTTTTTGAGAGATGGCCAACGTAGCCTCTGGAAGAATTGTCAAAAGCATTTGCCAGAGCAGCTGCACATTTTACCATGTCTCATAACATACAGGAGTTGCAGTATTTCTATATTCCACATCACTTTTATGTGAATTCTTTATGATTTTCAATATAAGATCATGGCATCTTCACATACAGATAATTGACTTCTTCCTTTTCAGTATGGCTTCCTTTATTTTCTTGCCTAATTGCACCAAGGAGTGCTCCCATTGAGTGAAGAGTGAAATCAGTATTGAATGTCTTCTCAGGTTTTTTTTTTTTTGGCGGGGGTGGGGGCGGCGCGTTACTGAGATGATTGTTTTTCTCCCCTTTATTTCAGTTTGGTTATATGTGTCTAGTATAGATCTATTTGAGTTTATTCTACTGGAATTTGTTGAACTTCTTGGATGTGGCATTAATGTTTTTCATAAAATTTGGAAGTTAATTGCTTATTATTTCTTCAAATAGTCTTTCTCTTTTTTTTTTTTTTTTTCCTGAGAAGAACTACGTGGTGGTGCCCCATAGTTCTCTGATATTTTGTTCAGTTTTCTTGCATTTGTTTTTCTTTCTACTTCTCAGGCAGAGTAATTTCATTTGATCTGTCTTCAGATTCATTGATTATTTCTTCTCTCTGCTTGAGTCTGCTCTTGAGCCCCTCTAGTGAATTTTTCATTAAAAAAAATAAATGTTGGTTAATTCCATAACTTTTGCCACTTCTGGATCTGTTTCCCTGACTGATTTTCATTTGATTCACTGATATTTTCTTCTTCACATGTGTGTTACTTCTTTATTGGGCCTTGAACATTTACTTTCTTGAATGTTAGCTTTGTTTATCTTCTTTGAAACTTTGACAGGCACTTACTTTTATTTGTGGTTTGATATTTCAAAGCTTGTTTTTATGCTTTGTTAGGAGTGTCTATAGAAAGACGTAGTTTGATTGTTACTTAATCTCTTTCCTACTGAATACCTTGAGATTTCAATGAGCTCCTTCCTCTTTCCCAGTTGAAGATTTCCCAAGTCTTTTGCATACTGGGAAATTTTTCTGGTTATTGCCTAATTTTCTTCTTGCCCAGAATCTTAGAGTATATCCACAAACATGTGTAGCTTAGTAAAGAACATAGTACAGAAAACTAGAAAGATGTCAGGACTTTTTTCTCATTGTAGAGCTCCACTTTCTGTACTCTGCTCCACAAATCCCAAGTACTTCTGCTCACTTAAAGTACAGTCTGTTTCCTGTATTTATCAAGCTCATCACATTCTCCTTCCCTTCATTATGGCCTAGGAATACCTCCAGGTAGAAAGATAGAGTGATTATAAATTTTAGCTTACCTTGTCTGTTTATTTCTCAAGGATCATGTGCTTGTCCTGCCTGATGTCTGTTGTCTGAAAATAGTTACTTTATATATTTTGTCCAATTTTTTCTTTTTTTATTTGTTCTTTTTAGATATACATGACAATAGAGTCTATTTTGACATATTATAAATAAATGAAGTGTAACTTTTTTCCATTTAGGATCCTATTTCTGCAGTTGTACGTGATGTGGATGGAGTTTCACTGGTCATGTATTTATATATACATAAGAGAATATGTCTGATTTATTCTATTGTCTTTCCTGTCCCTCTTCCCCTTCCCTCCCATTCATTCCCCTTATCCAATTTTGTACTTGTTTACAGCAGGAGAAAAAAATCTTGTCCTAGTTGTTCTGTTATAGTTGAAAGCAGTAGTATTTGAAAACGGTTTTAAGTCTTTAAATATTGTATATCTTCAAAGTGTTTTATATCTTCAAATACATAGAAATAAAATGAAATCTAGGGATATAGCTAAGTGATATAGCAAGTGCCTATGAGGCACTTGTATGAGGACCTGGGTTTTCACACACTTTATAGACACACATGCACATACACATATTCAAAGAACAAAGGTTGCATTTAATGTCTTGTTAGCTGTTTCATGAAGAGAATTTTCAAATTTAGAAAAAATTAGAAAAAAAATCATTAACCAGTTTATTTTAAAATACCAGGTGTATAGGGAATTTCATGAACATTCGGATTACGAGGCTGTTATTTTCTAATACTATACACATCTCAATTTTATACATAGTAAGGAGGAAAAAGACGATGTAATGATGATTAAAAATCTACACAAATCAACATTTTCTTTTAGGGACTGGCTTCAAAAACCTGAAGCTCTAAAGTACATGTTGTAGCCTTTGAATCAAGTTAAACTTGCCATAGGTTGAAAATATTCTCATTAGTAATTTTGTGAGGAAAGGTAACCAAGACTAAAATTAAATGTTGTGATTAACTCTGTTGGCTAACATGAGTATAATTTCATCAGTATAGTACCATATGGCAAGTTTATTAGCCAACATTTGTTGAAGGCCTGTTATTTCTGGAATCATGCTAAAAACTGAGAATTCAAAAAGAGGAGAACAGTGTCCCTACCCTTAAAGACTTAATAGGTTTCAAAGTATAGCCATAAAATAATAAGGAAGGTTAGAATTACAGGATTGAAAATGAACGGTGACCAGTTTATGGATGGGCAGAGGAAGATGGGATTTATTAAATGAGGATCAAGTTAAAGGATGAACACCATGGAAATTGAAACAAAAGACAGGAGGCATCATCGTTGGGGTTTTTTATGCAAGGATCCAATCATTTTCCTCACCGTTCTCATGGTGTGGAGAATCTCCTTAGAGATGATTTTCCAAGAATGCGTCCTCTTCAGTGCATGAATCCTGTCTGATTAGATGAGATTAATGGTAACATGAGACTCAGAAGAGGGTGACTTCTGCTCTGCCCCACCTTCAGTAAGTCTTTTGCATTGAATCTTTGTGAAAGCCTCCCGGGAATTTTGTCAGGAGCTGAAAATGTCAGAGATCATCTCCATGTTGAAACTAAGCAGTTCAGGCAGATTTTTGCCTTTTTCATTTTAAACCCTATCTCAAGTTTAAATCTCCAGAGATGCACTTGATAGTAAATGATAATCATAAAACAAATTGTAGTTACCGATGTGACATCTTAAATCCCATATTACCTTTAATCTAAGCTTAATTTCTTTTTCTGTCATATTTTATTGCTATAGTAATATAAGCAAGTGTTTAGTGGAAATGGAAGGAGGGAGGAGTAGTATCTTAAAGTGCTAATCCTATGAGGATAATATGTGTACATTATTTAAAATGATGCAGCTCCAAAGTGTGATTGCTGTACTGTCAGGGTTTTGTTGCCGTAGAACTCTGTATAAATGTGTTAAATTCCTACAAACGAGAGTGCTAGGATCTGTAAAAGCCAAGACCTTTTCCATAGGTTAAAAGTTTCTGTTAGTCCTCCTATATGTCAAAGTCATCAAGATCTTGAGAAAACATATTTGGATCAACTCGGCTTTCTGTGAGAATTCCTGCTCAGTTGCATGTACACAGACATTAATGTGACATCTTGAGTACTTTCTTGATGCTAGAGAGTGAATTTTTTAGTGTTGGAATTTTTGAAACAAAGTTCTGTATTAATTACTTCTAAAGATTTCAGGAGAGTAGCATTTGTTGATATAGTCTTAAATGGGATTTAGTCCTTAATTTTAGTATCATGCAATGGGACTTACTTAATTCTAGAATCAATTGCTTACTGATCTTCTGTGATTAGATTAATAGTATAACCTCAAAGAATGCTTTAAAAGTATTATATCTTAGTCGTCTTCTAGAACATATCAAAGAATGTTCTGTGTGTTGGTTTGATGTTATAGTGAATGATATTCTAAGGAAACCCGGTGGAAGAGAATGTTCCAAAGACTCTTTCTTGTCTTTTGTAGATCAGTTAATACTTTCAATAACTACTTTTTCCTCTAGAGATTTTGAAATTTTTAAATTATAGTTCTAATTTTCTAAATATAGTCAATCTGATTTCATGTTTAAAATATATTTTAACGTATTGAAAAATATTAAGTATATTTTTATCCTTAAAAGCTAAATAATATTCAGTATTATCATTAAATCATTTAACATTTATAAGAATTCTCTAGCAGCATAAAAAAATGAGATATTGCTTTGTAACCCAAAAAGTATTTTGTAACTTTTGCTTTTTCCCTCTTCCATGTCATCTTTAGATTTTATTTTAATCTTATTTTGTCAGTTTAGTGTTAATTTTACATTGGTTGTATAGTATGCTTATAGTCACATATCATGGGCGTTTCACAGCTTCGTTTTCATCGACTTTCTTGCATCAATTGAATCTCTTTCAACTGAGCCATCTGTTTTTGTGTGTGCTCTTAATTCATCAATTATCACTTTATCACAAAAGTTATATTAGGTGGTTTGTGCCTTGCTGTCTGTTGTTTGAACTTCGTCTTTTGCTAACATTTGAACAATAGTTTCACTTAAGTTCAGAATCGTCTCGCCTCTAACTTTGTAATCATTTGTTCTGTTGTTCTGTTGTATTTTGATGTTTTAATGTGAAAATGAAAAATTTTGGATGCTGGTCTGATTACCCTTCCTTCTAATTTTTTTTATCTCATTGAATTTACGAATTTTTCTTTACCTTGGAGTATTGGAAATTTACCATGTCTGTTTAGATTTTTTTAAATTAATACTTTGTGGTGGTTGGATGGCTCTATCCATCTTTATATCTTTAGTATCAGCTCCAGAAAAAATGATTTGTAGAAATTGAGCTGCCCTCACATATTCTTCACAGCTTTTAAAGTTATTTTTCAGGATTTCTGCCATCTTTTTTATTTTTGTTTTCTTATATCTGAGAAAATGTCTCAGATTTCTTCTGGATCAATAAGATTTCTGTCAAATTCATTCTACTGTTAGCCCTCTTATTTATTTTATTCTGAAAACTGTTCTGGAAATTGTATTTTGAATTTTAAGGTTCTTTCTTGATCCCCGTAGTCTTTTTTTTTTTTTTAATTGTAAACAAATGGGATACATGTTATTTCTCAGTTTGTACATGGAGTAATCATAAATTTACATAGGGACTGTTGTTTGATTCAGTCTGTTATTTTTTTCCCTTCCCCCCCACCCCCCCCCCCCCCCTTTTTCCCTCTATACAGTCCTCTCCTCCGCAATTCTTGCCTCCCCCCATCTCCCCATTATGTGTCAACATCTACTTATCAGCGAGATCATTCGTCCTTTGGTTTTTTTTGAGATTGGCTTATCTCACTTAGCATGATATTCTCCAATTTCATCCATTTGCCTGCCAAATGCCATAATTTATTATTCTTTATGACTGAGTAATATCCCATTGTGTGTGTGTATATATATATATCACAGTTTCTTTATCCACGTCATCAATTGAAGGGCATCTAGGTTGGTTCCACAATCTGGCTATTGTGAATTGAAGTAGCTATGAACATTGATGTGGCTGCATCTCTCCCGAGCAGCCAGGCTCCATCCCCATAGTCTTTTCCTTAGCCTGTTCTTGCTGTATGTTCATAGTATTGATTCTAAAGTTGCCATACCATCACATATTTTTGCATGGATTTTTATTTTGTACTGTCCTTCACTTTCTTTATTGACATTGTTTAAAAATCAGCAGCTCTGTGGCCTCACATTCATAGTTTTGATTCTTTAGCTCGTTCCTATTTAAATATGTAGAGTTTAATAGCATTGGTAGCTGATTTGGATTTTAAAATTTGTTGGAAAGTCATTGTTGAGTTTTCTTAGTAGTTCTTACCTTGAGTATGAGCTGAGTTCTTACCATAGCTGTTCTTCCTTAATGCAAATGTCACTGTGATTACAGTATATCCTGTGCATTGGCAGTCAGGCCTCTAATGTGGTATGCAAGATGGGCAGTAGGTTGGCTATCCTTTGTAGAAATAAAAAAGGCTTACCTTGAACTGAGTTAGCGGATTTTGCTGCTGTGTCTGCTGTCCTTCCTTTCTCTCTTTATACTTTTTGAACAGCTTGGGTTGTGTTGACGGCACTGACCTCTTTCCTTCTGTGGTGAATCTACTAGGTTAACTTGGCTACAATAGAAATACATTTCCCCAAATTTCTTTCTCTGTATTGTTCTCATTAGCACTGGCTACAAGAAACATTTTGCAAATGATTTGTAAGGAGGAAGCGAAGTGTCTGGTACTTCTGGTCTCTGAGGGTCAGTGCTAAATACCTGGCACTGTTGCAGCTCTCACAAGGGATGAGAAAGCATGTGAAGTAACAGCTCCTCCAGCTCTTGCCATGTCTTCCCCTTCTCTGAGTACTTGCCCAGCATTTGTGACTTCTTCTGAAGGATACAAGCTTCTCCTATAGATCACTGATCTTTGACATCAGGCTTGAAGTTGGTGAGAAAGAGGTGTGAGTTCTAGTTTGGCATTGCTAGTTCCTGTTGTCCCTTTCAGGTTCTAGTTTCTTCTTGTACCTTTGGCCATTTCAGCTTACCCATGCAAGTTTCCGTGTGTCTACTCTTTTCCCTTACCCTGTTCCCTTCCTGAGTGTCCTTCTGCTGGCCCTGTAGTGATTTCTGGCTCAAGAATAGTTGGAAAGACAATAGCCTATTCCTCCTGCCCCACCAGCTTTTGCAGATATGGAACGTCTAACTCTGTAATAAATTTCTCTTTATCATCACAGTGGTTCTGCTTATTAATTGAACTCTAGTTCTAGGGTTTCTTACTAATAATAGTCTTTTTAAAAATTAGATTTAATATAAGAAAAGTTATTTCTACTGGCTCATTTTATCTTCCAGAAGTTTTTTCTATAATTCTCTTCTATTCTTGGCACCTTTTCCTTTTTTTTTCTCTTTCTCAGTGCTGTGTATTCGCATTATTAGTAATTTTATTTGCCTTATCAGTAGTATGTATTTGAAACTTAAATTATAGTTTGGATTAAAAACTTAATTGTGCTTGTGTATTAGTTTTTAAAAATACTTTAACAGACCTCAAAATCCTCTAAAGATAATTGCAGTCTTTTCACTCTAAGATAAATTGTACAAAACTGAGCTAAAGAATACAAAAAGGAACCAAAAAGTTTTTTTTTTTTTTTTATATTTAAATGGCTTACGTTGACACAGAAGTGTCATTTTAAATCAGTACTGTGGTAGAGGCATAGAGAGAAGTGTTTGACAAAGAGCATTTGGACATACCTTCATATTACATTATAGATAGTGAATTATGATGTAACAATTATAAAGTAATATTTAAAACTTTTATTTTTGGCAGCTTTTAAGTTTGAACCACCTGTTTCAATGACAGGTGATTTGTCATTGGAACCGATTTCAGTATCTTTTGTTTTCAGTATGATTAGTTAATTCCTATCATATGTAATGAATTTTTACTGTACATTTTGATTTGTTGGAAGTAGGCAGAATAGCCATTATGCCACTTTTGTCCCCCAAGGAGGTGTTTTATTTTCTTCTGAGACTGTTAGTACAACCTACTAACAAGACAGTATACTTAAAAAATTGTTGAAAAAAATTAATTCCAAATCAGGAAGTCCAAAATATTATTCAATTTAGTTAAAAATACTATTAAATATTGGCAGAGTAACTACAGCTTGTTTGAGTACCAGAAATTATTGATATGTTCGTTCATAAAGCACTTATATTTTCATTTGCTTTTCTCTCATTTAAGCAGTAGCATGGTGAATTCTTTAAAATATATTACTTATATAGTACATTCTAAGGCTTGGATGCAGTGGGAATTATTCTTTAATTACTCTAATATATTTGTGTGTGTGTGTGTGTGTGTGTGTATATATGCATACACATTGTAGGATTTTAAAGTAGAGAATGATTAGTACATGTTTATAAAACATAGAAAATGTAGAAATTAATGAAGAAGCAATTTATTTATAGTTTTACCTCAGAGGACTAACCACTTGTTAATAATACATGAGTGTTTCTTCCAGTTTTATTCCATGTGTAATTTTTTTCACATAATGTTTTTTAGCACATGTATTTTTCCTTGCTGTGCTGAAATTTTTTAAATTTTTGTTTTGAAGAGTAAACTAATATGTCCAGAGATTGGATTTCCTATAGCTTGCTCATTTTTCCATTTGGGATTATTTCTGATAAAAATGACTGTTATAAAGTCTTACAAAGGGGAAAAATAAATCAAGGGTCCAGCTTCACTGACTAATAGATCGAGGTAAAAGAGAAAATGAGAGAATTTGCTGCTGAGGAATGGAATGTTCTTGTTAGTGCTATAACTTGGAAAGCTATATTACTTAATTGTTCTAAGTTTCCTTAGTGTAGTCTTCCTTTGTTCTTCAAATAATGAATATTCTGAAAAAATGGGAATCAAAGTTCAGTAGTGCTCTCATTGCTTCCCCCATGAATGCAGTATTCATTATGAAGATTAAGAATTTTATTCATAAATACTAATTGTATTTCTGACTTTTAATGGAAGGAAACTTGATGATTAAAAGTTTTTTTCTTGCAGTAGTCAGTAAAAGAGGTCTATTATATGGCAGTATCAATAGAATCAAGTGATTCATATTACAAGAAAGCCACCTATCCCCAGAATTGTGTTTCAGTAGTATATTTAACTTACCATATTTTCCATGTAAGTTCTCTTGCTTCTTTTAGTTGTAAACTTGTATGTTTGTTATTTCAGCTTCATATACTATATGGCATCCATGAGATATACTTCTAGAGTTTTATTTTAAATAAGAAGCAACATATTCTATATTTGAAAACTTTAAAGTTAAAATGTATATATAATTCAGTAACACACTCCAATACAAAGAAGACTACTGGTTTTAAGTCAGATATTGAACTTGGATTTTGGCTATATATATTTGTCTCCTTTGAGAGATCAAAACATTTTCATTGTTTCAGCACAATTTACTCTTCAGCTCTAGATTTTAAAATCTCATAAGGAGACAGAGAGATTCTACAAAAAGGCTGAATCTTTTGAAGATGAATACTTAAATGTGGGAATTTAAAAATCCCCAGCAACTTGACTGACCGATGTAGGAGGATCGCAAGTTGTAGGACAGCCTCAGCAACTTAGAGAGACCTTGTCCCAAAGTGAAAAATAAAGAGGACGGGGATGTAGCCCGGTGGTAAAGTGCCCCTGGGTTTCAGTCACCAGTGCCAAAAAAGAAAAGAAAAGAAAAATTCTTCTGGTGTGAGTCCTCAAGTTCTATATTATTATTTTCTGTAATTTCGGGATTAACCAAAAAACGTAAAGTGGCAGTTGTCTGAAAATAAGCAAAAATAGGTGGGTATTGTTAAAACTTATCAACTGAACTTGTCTATTTTAATTTCTGAAAAGAAATGCGTTTTGGTTTTAAAATTGAACACCAAAGTTGGTTGGTATAATTTTGTTTCCTTTCTTATTCCAGCTTTTCCTCACCACTGCCATTTATATCCATAAAGTTATAATTTGATATGCTAATATATTGGGACTATGAACTGAGTTCTTTGCAATGGAGAGTATTTTTGAAGGTTGAAATTACATTCTACCTTTTTTAAGGTTCCTTTTTTAAAACTAAAGTTCACTAATTATAGTCTATATTTTTTATATAAATTAGTGAAAATTGATTAAATTTTGTATGTAGACTTAGATTCATTCAGGAACGGATTTTTCTTTTTTCACAAGAGAAATTCTGAAGGAATTTTCTTCACTTATGTCTTTTCTTTAAGTGATCTATTATTCTTTTTTTTAAGAGGAAGAATAACTTCTGTACCTTATTCTTATTATTTATTTACTTTTGGTGTATTGACATTTGGGCCAACATCTTCTAAGAGCTTGTCATATTACATTTTAATATTATGATCTAAGAGACATTTATAATTGACAAAAGGATTTTGGTTTTATTGGAATTTAAAAAAATATTTCTAAAATTAGTTTGATTTAAATGTATTTTTTATTATTTTAAACACATTACATGTTATAATTTCACTAATATATGTAAACATTTGCACACATTTAGTTCCCTTGTACATTTTAAAGTGTCCATTCACTCCTTTATTCCTTCATGAGTGCCTACCAAGCACAATGGTAGGAGAGGACAGTCTGATATGTTACCGTAGAGTGATGTACCTGAGACACAGGGAACTTTTCAGGAAGAAATGGCCAGAAAAATTTAGAGCAGAGATGATAGGGATGTGCAGGAGTGTGCCATGAAGTGAAGTGAAAGGCAAACCCAGAAAGAAGTAAAAGAACGAATAAAGCTGCAAAAGTTAGTAAATATCTAACATAAGGGGGATTTACAACATTTTGTCACAGCTTGGAGCATAAGGTTGCAAGGCTGGAAGAATTGAGAAACAGACGAAATGTTTTAAGGAGCTTAGATTTTATCATGAGCTTAGGTTTTATACAGAAAGCCTCTAAGGGTTTTCAGCAGAGGGGTGATTTGAGCAGAGGTCAGCAAACTATGGCCCATGACCTGTTTTTGTATGACCCACTCTCTGGGAATGTGTTTTGCATTTTAAAATGGTAGGGGAAAAAATAGAAGGATAATATTTCATGAAACTTGAAAATTATGTGGAAATAAAATTTCAGTATCTATAAATAGTCACTCTGATCTGTCTGCATGGCTGCATTTTCACTAAAATGGAAGAGGTCGTTGCTTCAAAGAATGCATGACACACAGACCCTAAAATATTCATTATCTGGCCCTTACAAAAAACTCTTGCAGATAGCTGGTCTAAATATACCAATTAAAATATAGAGATAGAAAGGCAGTCCCAACTGTATGCTTTCTATAAGGAACCAGTATGAACAATGTTAGCCAGCTGGACCTAATTTTATGTTTATAGAACATCCCTTCTGACAACAACAGAGTACATGTTACTGTCAAATACACATGGATGTTACAATGATAGAAAATATTCTCACCTAGAAAAAAAGGAATTAAATTTAAAAGAATGTGAATATGTTCTGTAACAGTGATGGAATTGAACTAGAAATCAATCCACAGAATTATCTGTAATATCACCAAAATACTTAGAAATTGAATGACTCACTTATAAATAACCTGTGAGACAAATAAGAAATCACAAAAATTATATTTTGAATTCATAAAAAAGAGAACTGCATATCAGTTTATAGCATGCAGTTAAAGCAATATTTAAAGGATTATGCTTCTTAGCATTATTAAATGCTTGTATTTAAAAAGAAAAAAATCCTCAGAATCTGTGCTCTAAGTTCTACCTTAAGAAAATAGAAAATAAATTAAACCCAAAGCAAGAAGAAAGGAAAAAAGGAAAGGTTAAGGGAAGAAATTTGAAAAAAAAATTCTTAACAAAATATTAACAGATTAAATACAACAATATTTACAAAGGATATTACATTATGATTATCATGAACATGGAAGACTGGTTTCATATTGAATCAGTGAGTGTAATTTACCATTTTATAGATGAAAGAAGAAAAGCTATAGTATGATCTCAATAGATGAGTAGAAGCATTTGATAACATTTAATTTAATATCCATTCATGGTTTTAAAAGAAGCTCTCTGCATACTAGGAATGAGAAAGAACTTCAGCTTGATGAATGGCATTATGAAAAATCTACAGTTAATGCATACGTAATGGTGAAAGAGTGAATACTTTCCATTTAAGATCATGTACGAGACAAGGAAATCACTTTCACCATTCCTGTTCAAACACTATTAAGGTTTAAAAACAGCAAGAAAGAGGCATGTACAACTTACAGATTTAAAGGAAGAAGAAATTAGCTACAGGATTCTCAGGTGCTTAATTAGCACATAGAAATCCTATATTGAGACAAAACAAAACAAGATATAATGAAAGACAGCAAATATACCTTGTTCAAAGATATATTTAATTTTATAAAAAGTATCAGTTTTCCTCAGATCAATTTTTTTTGATTTCAGTGTTATTTTAGGTCAAATGTCCAAATAGTATTTGCGTATTTGTTGTTTAGCAAACTAAATCTGAAATGTATATGGAGGATAAAGGACCATGGAGAGTTAATATGTTCCTAAAACACAGAGTGAGAAGCATTTGCCATACTAGTTATCAGGACTTATAACTGGTTAGTTGGTACTAGATGCTATGGTCTTACATAAGTCATGTATCTCCTTTACAGCTTGGTTTCCTCATTTGGTCAAATAATAATTGTTGTCAATATTAAATGATTTCATACATTTGAAGTGCCTGGAAAACAGTTGGTGGTGCTATACAAGTCTTTGTTACTTGTATTACTGATAAAATTCTAGACTGTGGGGACAATTTCTGTTTACTCATGACCTTTTGTTGTTATTTGAAATCATGTGTATAATTCCACTCTCCAGTATTTCTAACATATACAATCATGGTTGGTATTGGAAAATAGGAGAAAATATAAAGAGGATTAAAAAAACCATAGTATAGTTACCTAATCAAGGCAGTTCTTCTGTTCTTTGCAAGATGCCAGGGTATTCTAGTATCTGGGCAGGGCAAATAGTATTTTAACCCCACAAGTCTGTATGAATGGTGTGGAGTGAACCTGGGCCTTTTACCTACTTATCCTTTAAGAAACTTTTATAATAAGGCCATATCTAGTACGCATCATTATGACAATTACTCTAATAAGAATTTCTATGGTAAATGCCCAAAATTGTATTGAAGAATGTTTATTAATTTTCCAGTTCCTTTACCCTTTTGGTATGTGAGCAAATGCCAGTCTTCCTATATAAGTTATGCACAGATGTTATAAAAAGCAGCAAAAATTGTAGTCAGCCACAAGTACAGAAAGATTTTATTCACTGGTGCTTTGCCTTCATTTACATCCATTATCTAATTTGAACTGAGGTAATAGGAGAAGTAGTTGGGCATTAATAGATCAGTAGAAGAGATTTGGATAATCCTATTAATGGTACTAAATGAGTTGAGGAAATAATATGAATTCTTACATAGTTTTCTCTCTGTTCTCTTGATACTGGTTGCTGTTGGTGGTGTTTTGGTGACTATTGAGTTAAACATATTCATTGTTATCAGCTCAGAATCTTCTAGGTTGTTTTGTGGCTATTGTATGTGGTTGTACAAAATAAAGAAAAATACAAATTGATCAGGCAAATCTTGTAACAGAATGGAAAATTCATAAAAGCACTGGATAATTGCTAGAAGAAAAAAATAAGTGAGGATCTATCGGCTCTATCAGGTAATAAGTAATTAAAGAGAAAACCCCACAGGGTTCATGATTTATATAGGTGGGTCAAGAGGGTATGATTTTATGATTAAAGGATTAAGAAATCATTGGGAAAAATGATGAAAACTATGAATATTTTTGCAACACTGACCATATGAAAGTTTAGTAAGAGAAGAATGTCATATATTTCAATTTCAATGGGAATTTTACTATAAGGAGGTACACATCTAGAGGAGTATGTAAAGTGTTTGTGTAGTTTAAAGAACTGTCCCTGGGTGAGGTTTAGCCAACTCCCCAGGGGCTCTTCTTGGGTCCCTTTTCTGTCCTCACATGTAATGTTTTAGTTAGCTTTTTTGCTTCTGTGACCAAGCACCTAACAAGAACAATTAAAGGAGAAAAAGTTTGTTTGGGGGCTCATGGTTTCAGAGGTCTCAGTCCACAGATGACTGACTGTTGCTCTGAGCTAGAGGTGAGGCAGAGCATCATGGTGGAAGAGTGTGGTGGAGGAAGGCAGCCCACATGAGGGTCTGGAAGCAGAGACCCCACTCGCCAGATACACTATATACACCCCAAAGACACACCCTCAATGCCCACCTCCTCCAGTCACAACCTGCCTGTCTTCAGTTACCACTCAGTTCATCACCATCCAGGCTTATTTCACTTCTGAATGTTCTTCATTGTCTCACATGAGCTTTTGGGGGCGCCTAACATGTAAACCAAACAGTAACTTTGACCTTTGTCCTGATCTTTGCCTCTCCTTTGCTTTCATTTCACTCTCTGTGTGCTTCACCAGATTTTAGTTTTGCCATTTTGGAATTTTATGTAAATGAAATCATTAGTGTATTCATTTGTACCTTAACATGTCTATGAGATTTATTTTGATTAATTTTTTAATTTTTTGTAATTATAGATGGGCAGAATGCCTTTATTTTATTTGTATATTTTATGGGTCCTAAGGACTGAGCCCAGTGCCTCACCTCACATGTGCTAGGTAAGCGCTCTGCCACTGAGCTATAATACCAGCCCCATTTGTGGTGTGAAACTCTATTTAATTTTTAGTCCTGTATAGTATTCCTGTAAAATGAAAGAATAAATATTATTTTAGGTACAGTTGATATTTTGTTAATTTTAATAATCTAGAAATATTTTCTTCAACAAATACTTTGCAACTGGCTATTGTTTTGTGCCCTTTTTTGTGTTGTTCATTTTTTTTGTGTGTGGCTGCATGTAACAAAAGAACCAATTAAATATAACTGAGTATACTTACTCAGAGTATTTGACTTCCTAAAATCTTAACATTTTTCTCAAAAGCATCATGAAATATTTGAAAGTTCTAAACCAAGGGCAATGAATCAAAATGCAGTCTGTAAAAAAGTTAAAAGATAAATTAAAAAGAAGAGGAATGTTTAGAACAAATGTGACAAGTATCCTTATTATAGAATGTGCTTCACAAATTGATAAGGTAAATACATGAAACCTAGTAGAAAATGGGAAGAGGAAGGAAGAGACATTTTATAAAGAAGTATAAAAACTAGTACATAGGAAAAATGTTAAACTGCATTTAGGTCTTTAATTTATACTAGAATTTAAAGTAGTTTCTTTGATGTTACTTTTTTTCTTTATATGTTTGTAGAACACATTGATTTTTAGGCAGTTATTTTTATAAGAAGATTGGTTTAAGAATCTGCAAAGTCAAAGTCAAGTTCTGGTAATTTTTTATTTTCTTGCATTAAGCAATTCTTCTAATATGGCATGATTTACTGTGTCATCATAGAAAGACAGCATTAGAGAGTGTACATGGCAGGATAAAATTAAACACATGCTCACAATCAAATTAATGTATTTCATCTGTCTTCAACTAATAACAATCTGTCATGTTATCTATCTGAGTAGGGGCATAAACAGTTTATTTTGTGTTTGGAGTAACTTCCTGGAGGTAGTTAATGTGACAAGTAGTTTGTTTGAATTGAGTATAACCAGATCAACACTCTAGATGTTTCCTTGATAACCTAAAAATTACTGTGAAAATCTGTACAAGTACCATATTTGTATTTTGCTTTTACTTCTTTTAAATTAGTGACTTTTTTTTTACAGTCATTTAACTGAGAATATTCTGTTCCTGCTACTATGTATGGACTAAGGATCAAAAATAGTTTATACTTTTAACACTTTTTTTCCATTTTTAGAGAGTAGACATTAATAATATAATTAATTAGCATCATTCGGAACTTGCCCTTTTTTTAAAACATGAAGTAACATTCTGGTTCAAATGAAAAAAAGTCATATTCATTATAGAACATGTTTTTACAGTATGTTGAAAAAGTAGTATTTGGAAAATGGAGCATTATAAAGTTTCAGACCAATATGAAAAAATAAAGGTATTACATTACAAAGTAGTTCAGAATTTTAAAATTTTATTAAAAATTCCCATCATTTTGTCTAATCTGTGATTCTGCTTATAATATATTTAATATATCCAGTTTTTTAAAAAAATCAATTACATTTGCAGTAATTATTTATGTAGATGCTATGGACATCCTTGAGTAAGGACTCCTGAATGCTAGTAAACAAATAGAAATTAAAAAGGGAAGTTGTTATATAATTGGTTTATTAGCATTAGTGTGTTTTAGAAGTCAGCATATATACATATTTTTAAACATGTAAATCAAATTTAACACATTATTATGGAAATTTTACTTGTCATGTTTGGGCTAATCATGATGGATCATTTTAACATAGTTACACAACTAGTAGGTACAGCTACAAGTCCTTTGTAAACGACTAAAGAATTAAGTGCTCAGGCAAAGCATATCTAATATTCTTCTATAATGCTTATAGGCTCAGCTTTATGGTTTATTGTTACTAATACTTTAAAAGTACTAACAATAATAACCAACTGTATGATATATCACACTTTTAAAAAAATAATAGTGACTAAAATTTCTTGGTCTTTTTTATTTTAGTTAGAATTCTGAATAAACACTGTTAAGTGATTATCACCAAGCTGATGCTCTTTCTTCTTGGGGAGACTTTAGGTTTTGAATTGGGTAGCATAGTTCTAATATTCTGTTGCTATTAATAACTAGCTTTGGAATTTTGGTCAAGTCACTCTGTACTTGGTTGTTGTTTTTTTTTTTTTTAGTGTGTGTGCATACAGTTGGAATAAAGCTTATCTATTCTTCAAGGTTGTTATGATGCCCCAAGACTTTGTAAATCTTGAAACCATTTGGGTTGTTTAAAAAGTCTCCTTAAAGTGGTTTCTCTGCTTCTATTTTCTTTCTCTCCAACCTTCTTTCTCCTCTAGCAGCCAGAGTACTTTTTGCACATATTGGTTTTTGTAAAAAATATGCATAACTTTTCTTCATTCTTCAGTAGTTAATTGAAGTATCATGTTCTCTGTGAGATCTTTTTGGTCATCCCCAAGCAGTTTTAGAAATTGCCTTTCTCTATCCTCTTGTTGTTGTAGCTTACCTTTTATAGCCCTCCATTATTCTCTCACCCTACTTCATCTTCAGATGAATCAGTGAATAATTGAAGAACTATAGTTGTATTTAGCCCAGGTTTCTTCTACATTTGCCTTAATACAGACAGTTGAGAAGTTAAGAAAAGTTATTTCTTGTATAGCCAGTTCTTATATATAATCCATCATCTCAGGATCAATAAACATCAAAGATTATCTCTTGGGATATGGGAAAATTTTTTGTTGTAATGATGCTTTCTTCACAATAACCTTTGATCTAATGTAGTTTTTCCTAAAATTGTTTACTATTTATTAAACACCCTTTACTTCCTGTTGCTTGTCAAAATCTGTCTCTGTATCTTAGTATACAGTCCCTTTATTCTGGAAGTTACCTGTGTAATAAATCTGAGCCTGCACATAAATTTAGGGGAGTGAGTGTTTCCACTGGAATCAACAGGGCCAACTGAAAGATGAAGGTAACAGCTTTGGATTCAAAATTCTCCTGTGTTGCTTTGGAACCAAAACTGTGAAGCTCAGTGAAATCAAAACAAATAAAAAATACTTTAGGAATGCATGATACTAAAATATTTATGGGTGATGTGATATGGAGTGTATTCAAGTTGCTTTAAAATAGGGTGTGGGAGAAAGAAATTTAGTCATGACCTGACAGTTGTTAATGCTGATCGAGGTGTATATTAAAAGTTTTCCATTGAATTATTTAAGAGTAGTTGAATATCAGAAATTCTAGCTTCAGCAGACTATGTTTCTTTTATTACTGTGGTTAAAAAACACATAACAAAATTTACCATCTTAGCCATTTTTAAGTGTATATAGCTCAGAAGTGTAACATATTTATGATGTTGTGAAACAGATCTCCAAAACTTTGTTATTCTGGCAAATCTGAAATTATACCCATTGAACAACTTCACTTTCCTGACTCCCTACATCCCCCTGACAGTCACCATTCTATTTTCTGTTTCTATGAATTTGAGTACTTTAGTTACCTCATGTAACTGGAATCACACAGTATCATTTGTTTTTGGGTGACTGGTTTGTTTTACATTGCACTCTATATACTGAGCTATATTCTCAGCTCCTGTGAAAGTAATTTAAAATTTTTTTTAAATTTGTTCTCATTAGTTATACATGACAGAAGAATGCTTTTTGATGCTTTCTTTTCAAAATGTATTTTCATTCCAGTGGCTACTCCTTCCAGATAAAAATTATTTTTAATTGGAGAATGGATCATATTAAAAATATACTGCATTTTTTGTTTCTTTTCAAAAGGTCATTGTGATAGTTTACTGGATAATTTTAAGGATGCTCTTAAAAATAGAAGAAAAAGATTTTCCTAGTGTCTCACTGTAATCCCATCATTATATTTACATCTCTTTCTTACTTAGAATGAATTGCTGCATTGTCTTAGTCCATTAGTACTGCCATAGCAAAATACATGAAACTTAGTAATTTATAAACAAAAGAAATTTATTTCTCACCATTCTGGATGTTGAGAAGTTTAAGATGAAGGTGCTGGCAGGTCCAGTGTCTTATCAGGGCCCATGTCTGTTTCCAAGATGGCATCTTAAGCGCTGTGTCCTCACATGGCAGAAGAGTAGAAGAGAGCAAAGCCATTCATTCAAACCCTTTTATAAAAATTCTGATCTTATCAATGAAGTCCACAGCCCCTCATGACTTAATTATCTTCTAAAGATTCCAGCTCTTAATATTATCACATTAGTGAATAAGTTTAACGCACAATTTTGTGGGCCGCATTCAGGACAAATCATCTAGTAACTGAGCCCCTCTTAAATGTTGCCTACTAATTCTAACACGTCAGAGAAGAGCATTGTAGGGAAGTGCTGTGAGAGCCTTTATACCTGTTATCTCATTTGTGAGAATCTCAGCTATTTAAAATAATTTTTATAATTTTTAATGGCCTTTTGCTCACAGTATTTGTAGTGGCTTTTTGAAGGAATGGACTGTATATTTTTCATGTTGGATTTACAGAGCTCCAAAACTCTCCCACAGGCAGAAAGAATTAATTCCCTTCCATTGCCCTGCCTAACACCGTTCTGGCATATAACAGGTGCTCAATAAGTGCTTGTTGAATGGATGGTTTTTTTAAATTGACCAGTGATAGTAAGTACTGCCTCTTCATGGTTATCTTTATTGAGAAAAAAACCTTTGGATGGTCAATTGCCCAAAGTAATAATTTATGTGGTAGTTAGGGAGATAGGAGGAAGAAGAGAAGACAAAATAAAAAAAAAGGAAGAAAGACAATGACAGACTATCTCATTAGAAAATACAAATTCAGACAGACTTTAAATGACACAACTTTATGTTTTTTTAATTGGATAGAAATTTCATTGAGGATTTTTTTCTAGCAACAGAATTTGTTCTTATTGAATTAGGAAAGTATTTTAGTTTCAATATTATGATGAACTAGATGTATAAACATGAGTGCTAATAGTTTAGTATTTTGGTCTTCCACGAATTGATGCTTGTGGCATCTGGACATTTTTTGGCCTGTTCTTGTAAATAAGGTCTCAGTGATGTTTAAGGAATAGAAACTTCTGTCCAAAAGAGGAAAAAAAAAAAAAAACCTCCCTATTTTCCAAGGAAAGCAATATAAATGGGGCTCAGGAATCCCCAAGTACATCAGAAATCTTCTAGAGAAAGATCTCTTGAGCCTGCAAACTAAGAACCTTCAATATAATTTTAAATAAAGCCTTTTATGAAGTATGAGAGCATTTTTTAGTTGATAATCAATTGCCACTATTATGTAGGCTTACTAGATTTGCAAATTTACAAGTTTTTACAAGTCAGTTGGGTCCCTTCCTCAGGAAATAGGTTTAAGTTTTTTTTTTTTCCCCCTCTATTGACTCAAAGAGCTTAGTTGTCCTTAAGTCTATGAATATATTTGCCTTATAATTTGACAGCTTTGAGTCAACACCCTTATAGGGTCTGTAGTGTTGTAAAAAGAGAAACTGTTCAATAAAGGATCACATTTGAAAAAATAGAGTGCTGGATAAAACCAGTATTGGATATGAGGTCTGTGCTGTACTTTCAAGTCCTTTCAGCTATTCAAGCAAAATGTACTTATCCATTACTCCCCAAATGGGTACTTCAGACATGGAAAACAGTTGAATGTGTCTTTATGAAATTAAACCATGGCTGTAAATAAATTAATGTAAATATGTAATGTAATATTGGTCTCTTTTGGCAGAATACTGTATATTTGTGTTATATTAAAAGATTTCAAAACTAATTATTAAAGAAATTAAGCTGTTTCAAACTAAATGTGTTTGGGTAAGTGTATCTTATCTTTAATTAATCACAATGTTTAAACGCATTATGTTAAGTAGAGCTTTTTTGAGCATCACCAGTGTGTTTAATTTATATAGATAATGACAGCTCAACTATTTTTTAAAGCACATGTGTGCCAGTCATTGTGCACTCTACATGAACTAATTCTGAAAGAACTCCTCCATATTAAATAAATATATTTATCATTTCAAGTTTATAAATGTGGAAACTGAAGCATAAAGAAATTAAACAAGTTGCCTAGCATTACACAGCTAGTGTCTGAGGCAGGGAATACTATTGCAAAGTTAGTCAAATTAAACATGTAAAAAACTGTTTTGATTGACTCTAATAGTCCACTTTTTTTTTCTCTCTTTAACACTTTTCTAGTTGATTTGGAGCATATGCGAACAGTAAAACCTGAGAAACATTTACGATTTTGCCAGGAAAATGGTTTTAGTAGCCACTTTGTCTCAGCCAAGACAGGAGACTCTGTAAGTAAAATAATGAATACTGTGTGTTATAAGTAATTTTAACTTTTATTTACTAACATTCCCCGGGCAATAATCTATTCCTTAAATTTTGAAACAAATTAATTACTATTAAAAACATAAAATAGATTACATGCTTATTCTGGTTATATTACTTTTATAACTAATTTAGCATTATTTTATTATTTTAAGGAGTCTTAAAATTCAAAGAATTAAAAGAACATAAATCACCCATAATGCCCATATCCAAGAGGTGACCATTCTTAATTTCATGTGAATTCTTTTTGTCTTCATTTTCTGATATTCACAAGCACTAGTACTGCTACTACTAGCAGATTGCATTTATTGAGTGCTTACTCTGTGACAGGTGCTTTAGTACCTTGATTTTCCCATTTCAAAGGTAAATCTTAAGAGAGGGCATGTAACAGGGCCGAGGTTACCAAACTAATAAGTAGTGGAGGTAGGACTGTGAACCTAAGAAGTGATGTTCAGGGCCCACTCTCCAATTCACAGTAAAAATCCATTAAAGAGTTAAGATACAATATAGAAATACTTTTAAAAATTTTATTTACTATCTTTATCTGTAGAAAAATTAACTCCCCATATGAGTTAATGATATCAGATAGATTTCATAATCTATTAAGTTAATGTTTTAGAATATTTTAACTATATTTATATTGTTTTGTTTCTAAGTTTTGAACATAATGTTCTAATGTAAAATTTTGTTTATAAGATTTTGATGTTTTGATTTTTTTCTTTAGATGGATTCTTTAATAGGGGATTGAAACATATTGTAAATTACTACCAGAAAGGCTAAATTAATTTATATTGTCATCATCATTATATGATTGTTAAACCACTATACCCTTCTTAATATTGAGAATTTATTTTTAAGTTTTTATCAAAGTGGTAGACAAAAGAAAGAAAAAATATGTTTCACTATTAAAATTTGAATTTTCTTGAAGTTGAAATTGTGGTTCAACCTTTAAAAATTTCATTAACAGTTCATTTTCTGCTTATTACC
The DNA here is from genome assembly GCF_902686455.1 of Sciurus vulgaris. NCBI lineage: Eukaryota > Metazoa > Chordata > Mammalia > Rodentia > Sciuridae > Sciurus > Sciurus vulgaris. The sequence goes on from NC_136469.1 coordinate 137,215,136, forward strand.
AGTTTATTTTCCATTGCTTTTAAAAAATTTCTTTGACCATTTTTATACTAAAGATAACAGCCATTTGTTATAATTTTTTGTAAATGTTCGCTGCTATCTAGGGTTTAATTTGTTATTTTTTCTTTTTTCTTTTGGTACTGGGAATCAGATGCAGGGCTTTGTGCATGACTCTTTTTTCCTTGAAAATTTCAACCAAAGTTTCACATTTTTCTGTGATTTAATCTTTTTGATATTTTTCCAGGATGATAACCTTCATAGTTTTTATGACTGAGATAAATATTAATAGCATAAAGGATACTTAATCATTTTGGGGGGTTAGGTCCACTTAAATTTGGCCTTTTGGAACTCCTTCTTCCAGGATTGCATGAACATGAACACATGCTCCACATGCCATTTAAAACATACAGTGTCAGTTCTTAATAAACTTGTCTATGGATTCACTGAACTTCTGTCCTCAAATCTTCCTAGGAATCTTTTGTCATTTTAGGATGATTTTAACTTCCAGTATTTTAGCTCGTGATTAGCTTGGTATTTTCTGTACTTACATTGAACCATCATTAAAAATGCTCATTGTTTTCTTTATAAACACTTCTTTGAAATGGTTTAAAGCACATATGTGCCAGTTATTGTGCACTTGTGGAATCAATTGAATACTCCTTGTTGTCTCTAGATCCAGGTTACTTCTATTTCCCTTCATTGATTGTGTTGAGCTCCTGGCTTACAGTACTTTCTCTGTCATAACTGTTAGTGATTTCAGTATCCTTATTTGTCTTCTACCACACCTGAGCCACTCATTCCTGTGAGTGTCATTAAAAATCATTGCAGTCCTTCTGTTGAATCACTAATCACTGACCACTACCCTGCTTTGTCTTTCCAGCTCACAGCCTGAATGTCCTAACCCAGTGTTTTACTCAGCTTTTTTTTGCTGCTTGACCAAAAGACCATTCAAGAACAGAGGAGGAAAAGTTTATTTTGGGACTCACTGTTTTAGAGGTCTCAGTATAGAGGGTCAGTTCCATTGCTTTGGGCCCCAGATGAGGCAGAATATCATGGCAGAGTAAATCTGTTCAGGACAAGATTCTAGAAAGCAGAGACTACTCCATTCATGAGACAAAATATATACCCCAATGACCTACCTCCTCCAGGTATACCCTGCCTGCTATAGTTACCACCCACTTAATACATGCATCTGTATTAATGAAATGATTAGTTTAAGCTCTCAATCATTTCACCTCTGAACTTTCTTGCACTGTCTCATAGATGAGCTTTTGGGGATACCTTATATTTAAACCATAACACCCTGTCATTTTTTTAACCTAACCAGGACCTGTAAGATATTGATGTTGAGTCCTTTTAAAAATCCCTAACCTCCTTTTATGTCCTCATTTTTGCCTCCTCCTTACTAAATCTCATGGTCAATCTAAACCCTTATTCCCTCAGTTCCTCTTCCCCTCATTCGCACTGTCATACTCACTTGGCCAAATCTTAATTCTGCTTTAAAGCAAGCCTCCACTTTCCTGTGGCTGCACCAAGGTATGTGATCACAAAAAAATAGAGGCAGAGGCATACCAGACGTTTCACTTCAGAATTACAATGATTAACGGCAAGTGGGCCCTTAATGCTGCTTGTGTTCCTCTCCTTTCATCTCACCCTCTTATCTGGATGACTATTTCATAGCTTCTCTTCTCTCTTCAAATGTCTAAACATTCTCCTCCACCCTCTCTACTGGTGACCCTGTTTCCTATTTTCTAAGAAATTTGAAACAAAGAGAAGACAACATAATCATGTTACCACATCTACAGTAATCCCTGTCTTCTCTTCTCCTCATCTGTTCCCAAACTTCTTCCCCATGGTTACTGTAGGATCTGTGCTCCTAGGAAGGGTGACCCTCCATTAAGAACTATACTGGGCCCATTTCCCTTTGCCTAATCTATGATATATCAATTCACTTTTCCCAGCATCATCATTTTTTCCCATCTACTGGATTATAAGCATACAATATACTATGACATATCTTAAAAATAAGAAAACTCTCAATTCCACATCTCTCTCCATTACCGTATTTCTTTGCTCACTTTCTAGCAGAAGGCTTTGAAAGAGTTGTCTCCAGTTTCTCTCCTTTCATTTTCTGTTGATCAGTTCCAGCAGACTTTTGCTGCTATGGTCAGAGGTCACCAGCAACCTCTTTTTTGCTTAATCTAGTGGTCACTTCTTGGTCCGCATCTTTCTTATTTAGTAATTGCATAAAAAATAGTGCTTACTCTTTCCTCTTTGAAATAGTTTCTTCATCTAACTTCTAGGATACTATGCTTCCTGATTTCCTTCTACCTAAGTAGTCTTTCATCTTGTCTCTTGAACCTCTAAATATTGGAATGCTGTAGGGCTCAGTTCTGGGGTATCTCATTTTCTAAACTTATTCCATGAGTACCTAATTTAGTCTCAGGACTGTGCCCGGACTCATAGATCCAACTGCCCCCTTGACATCACCACTGAGATGTTTAACAGTTTAACACAGTTTAAGAGTTTAACAGCTCTTGATATTCTCTTCTCAAATCTCACAGTATTCCCCACTTCTAAAATGGCATACCTATTCTTCCTGTTGCTCAGATAAAGAAAATTTTGGAGTCATCCTTGACTCTCCTTTCTCTCACAACCCACATCTGTCCATCACCAATTCCTTTTGGCTCTTCTTTAATGATAAATCCAGATCCTGATGAATGTTTCTTACCAACTCCACTGCTACAACTTTGGTTTAGCTTCCATAATCTCTTACATTAATCTCCTTGCTGATATTTCTTTTTGTTCACTTGCAATTCTGTAGTGAATGCTTAACACACCAACTGGATGGGTCCTGACAAAACAAAAGTCCTGCCCGGCCATTCTCCTTTGGGTTCCATTGAGCTCCAAGAAAATGCCAAATGCCTCTCAAAAGCCCACAAGATCATACATGATTTGTACCCCCTTCATCTCTTTGCCTTTCTTCTTTTATGATCCTTCTTTTTCTCTCTACTCCATCATATTAGCTTTTCTGTTGTTCCTTCAACATTGACCATCAGGGAACTAAAACATGCTTTTTTGAAGTAAAATAGCATAAACTTTTCAAAGTATGTGCCCTCTTTTTTATTATAAATTAAAATTAAATTATTAAAGTCATGGTAAATATTCAGTGAGTAATCACGAGATGAATAGGGCTGGGCATATGGTAGGACACTTTTGAGGCAAAGATAAGTTATAGTGCAATAAATATCAGGATGGAAGCTCTGGGAATCATAATGGACCTGCCATAGACTGACTGCATATAGAAAAGCATATGTAGATTTCTGTTGAACTATAATAGATAAAGGAGTATATTGGTTCCTTTATTCTAAAATGATAAAATACAGTAAAGAGTAGCAAGCCATTTTACTCAAGAGACATGAGTGTTTGTTGAAATTGATAAGAAAGCCGGAAAGATTATTACCCAGACCATTATAATATTTTTAAGATACACTAGAGTGAGCTCAAAGAACCAAATGGAGTTGGCAGTGATAAACCAGAGCAGTAAAATATAGATTAATTTATTTTTATTTTCTTCAGGAATTTAAGGGAGTTTGTTATGCTAGTAGGTGTGTGTTTTTAAAGTGGTGATTGTACTTGGCATGTCAAATATTTACAAACGTGCGTTTAGGGATAAATATAAGTTTAGACTAATTCACTGAATTTCATGGACTTTCAAAGTATAGTTCAGTCACTTGAAAAATGATAAGTTGTTAACGAAGTTATTTTTGGAATCACATGCTACATCATATTTTTGCAATTCTTGTTATTTATCAATTTTTAGAAAATTCAGTTTATTTTAAGGTAACTTAAACATGCTTGTTTTAAATCATTTAAAACTATTTTTGTTATATAGGTCTTCCTGTGCTTCCAGAAAGTTGCTGCTGAAATCCTTGGGATAAAATTAAACAAAGCAGAAATAGAACAGTCACAGGTGATTATCTTGAACTGTATATTTTTTAAAAATTAATGAATTTTTAACAGGTCATTAGTTTTTGCCTATAAATCTCATGCATTCTATGTACATATCCTATAAAACCTTGGAAATAGATTGTGTGTATGAATCAGTGTTAATTGCAGAAGATGAAGGATGTGAACTTTGGAACATACTATGATGTCCTTGAAACTTCATTTTGCCCCTTTTTGGTGGAAAGGAAAAGGTACTAAAAATTTAATCAGTGGCTAATTCATGAGTTGAGGTTCTGAGTATATTGTTTTACACTTCTTCATTTAGGCTCTTTCTGGGTTATCTGTTCATCTTTAAAACACCTTCCACTATAATATTAGTTCTTGATGTTATCCGTATAATAGTGTTATTAATTGTTGAGAATTTCTGGGTTCTTTCACTTGATAGTTGATAGTTGAAGTTTCCTTGATAGTTGCCTTAGACTTAAAACAAAACAGATACCAGCAGTCAAGAACTTGAAGATGCCATTATGATTGCACTCTAAGTCACGTGTTTGATAGAAAGAAAAATTAGAGCAAGAGTCTACATGGTTAAACTTCACAAGTGGTTTGGTTAGAAGCAACAAACTAACAACATTTTCCCTCAATTTTCTCTATCCTTCCCCCTTTGCCATACAGCTAAAAGGTATAATTATTTTTTCTGATCCTTAATTTTTCTTTCTTTTAAAGTTATTTCTGTGTCACCTTCTTATGGTTTCTGGGGTATGTGTGTGTAATTAGAACAGATATGAATTAAAAATTGTTACACTGATATGGTTATGTCTAGGACTTGATTAAAATATTTGGGACTTGAAATTTGCTACTTTTAATTTGCATGATTTAAAGGCATTTTTTTTCAGTACTTTCTATGGCCAGACACAAAGATAAGATATTTTGTGCTGTGTAAACAGTTCCCAGACACATAAAAAATAGTTAACATGGTTTTAGTTTGGGAGAATACAAGAAAGAAGAGTCAACATGATTTGTTTGATCACGCAGACCCCTGCAGACCTCAGAGATTCTGTGGGTTTTCTACTTTTCTCCTTCTTTTTCTTTTCTTTTCTTTTTTTTTTTTTTATTATTGTAAACAAATGGGATACATGTTGTTTCTCTATTTGTACATGGAGTCAAGGCATACCATTTGTGTAATCATAAATTTACATAGGGTAATATTGTTTGATTCATTCTGTTATTTTTTTCCCTTCCGCCCCACCCCTCCCACCCCTCTTTTCTCTTTATACAGTCCTTCCTTCCTCCATTCTTACCACCCTCCTTATCCCTAACCCTAAACCTAACCCTAACCCTAACGCTAACCCCTCCCACCCCCCATTATATATCCTCATCCGCAGATCATTCGTCCTTTAGTTTTTTGAGATTGGCTTATCTCACTTAGCATGATATTATCCAGTTTCATCCATTTGCCTGCAAATGCCATAATTTTATCATTCTTCATGGTGGAGTAATATTCCATTGTATATATATGCCACAGTTTCTTTATCCATTCATCAACTGAAGGGCATCTAGGTTGGTTCCACAATCTGGCTATGGTGAATTGAGCAGCAATGAACATTGATGTGCCTGTACCTCTGTAGTATGCTGATTTTAAGTCCTTTGGGTATAGGCCAAGGAGTGGGATAGATGGGTCAAATGGTGGTTCCATTCCATGCTTTCTGAGGAATCTCCATATTGCTTTCCAGAGTGGCTGCACTAATTTGCAACCCCACCAACAATGTATGACTATACCTTTCTCCCCACATCCTCGCCAACACCTATTGTTGCTTGTGTTCTTGATAATCGCCATTCTAATTGGGGTGAGATGAAATCTTAGGGTGGTTTTGATTTGCATTTCTCTTATTACTAAAGATGTTGAACTTTTTTCATGTATCTGTTGATTGCTTGTAGATCTTCTTCTGTGAAGTGTCTGTTCATTTCTTTAGCCCACTTGTAGATTGGATTATTTGTATTCTTGGTGTAGAGTTTTTTGAGTTCTTTATAGATTCTGGAAATTAGCGCTCTATCTGAAGTATGAGTGGCAAAGATATTCTCCCACTCTGTAGGCTCTCTCTTCACATTACTGACAGTTTCCTTTGCTGAGAGAAAGCTTTTTAGTTTGAATCTATCCCAGTGGTTGATTCTAGCTTTTATTTCTTGTGCTATGGGAGTCCTGTTAAGGAAGTCTGCTCCTAAGCCAACAAGTTGAAGGTTTGGACCTACTTTTTCTTCTATAATCTGCAGGGTCTCTGGTCTGATTCCGAGGTCCTTGATCCATTTTGAGTTGAGTTTTGTGCAGGCTGAGAGATAGGGGTTTAATTTCATTCTGTTGCATATGGTTTTCCAGTTTTCCCAGCACCATTTGTTGAAGAGGCTATCTTTTCTCCATTGCATATTTTTGGCCCCTTTGTCTAGTATTGGAAAATTGTATTTATTTGGGTTTGTGTCCATGTCCTCTATTCTGTACCATTGATCTACCTGTCTATTTTGGTACCAATACCATGCCGTTTTTGTTACTATTGCTTTGAAATAGAGTTGAAGATATGGTATTGCGATACCCCCTGCTTTGCTCTTTCTCCTGAGGATTGCTTTAGCTATTCTGGGTTTTTTATTCTTCCAGATGAATTCCATAATTGCTTGCTCTATTTCTGTAAGGTACATCATTGGGATTTTAATTGGAATTGCATTGAATCTGTATAGCACTTTAGGTAGTATGGCCATTTTGACAATATTAATTCTGACTACCCAAGAACATGGAAGATCTTTCCATCTTCTAAGGTGTTCTTTAATTTCTTTCTTTAGTGTTCTGTAGTTCTCACTGTAGAGGTCTTTCACCTCTTTTGTGAGATTGATTCCCAAGTATTTTATTTTTTTCCATGCTATTGTGAATGGGGTAGTTTTCCTAATTTCTCTTTCTGAAGATTCATCACTTATGTATAAAAATGCATTGGATTTATAAGCATTGATCTTGTAACCTGCTACTTTACTGAATTCACTTATGAGTTCTAAAAGTTTTCTGGTAGAATTTCCAGGTTCCTCTAAATATATAATCATGTCATCAGCAAACAGGGATAGTTTGAGTTCTTCTTTTCCAATTCATATCCCTCTAATTTCTTTGGTTTGTCTAATTGCTCTGGCTAGAGTGTCAGGAACGATGTTGAATAGAAGTGGTGAAAGAGGCCATCCCTGCCTTGTTCCAGTTTTTAGGGGGAATGCTTTCAGTTTTTCACCATTTAGAATGATATTGGCCATGGGCTTAGCGTAGATGGCCTTTACAACGTTAAGGAATGTTCCCACTACCCCAATTTTTTCCAGTGTTTTGAGCATGAAGCGATGCTGTATTTTATCGAATGCTTTTTCTGCATCTATTGAAATAATCATGTGATTCTTAACTTTAAGTCTGTTGATATGGTGGATGACATTTATTGATTTCTGGATGTTGAACCAACCTTGCATCCCTGGGATAAAACCCACTTGATCGTGGTGCACTATCTTTTTAATACATTTTTGTATGTGATTTGCTAAAATTTTGTTGAGAATTTTTGCGTCGATGTTCATTAAGGATATTGGTCTGAAATTTTCTTTCCTCTATGTGTCTCTGTCTGGTTTAGGTATCAGGGTGATACTGGCTTCATAGAATGAGTTTGGGAGGGTTCCCTCCTCTTCTATTTCATGGAATACTTTGAGGAGTATTGGAATGAGCTCTTCTTTAAAGGTTTTGTAGAACTCGGCTGAGAACCCATCTGGTCCCGGACTTTTCTTTGTTGGTAGGCTTTTGATGACCTCTTCTATTTCATTGCTTGAAATTAATTTATTTAAGTTGTGGATGTCCTCCTCGTTCAGTTTAGGTAATTCATAAGTCTCCAGAAACTTGTTGATGTCTTTGAGGTTTTCTGTTTTGTTGGAGTATAGATTTTCAAAATTGCTTCTAATTATGTTTTGTATTTCACTCGTGTCTGTTGTGATATTTCCTTGTTCATTCCGAATTTTAGTAATTTGAGTTTTCTCTTTCTCTTGGTTAGTGTGGCTAAGGGCTTATCAATTTTATTTTTTCAAAGAACCAACTCTTTATTTTGTTAATTTTTCCAATTGTTTCTTTTGTTTCAGTTTCATTGATTTCTGCTCTGATTTTAACTGTTTCCTGTCTTCTACTACTTTTGGTGTTGTTCTGCTCTTCTTTTTCTAGGGCTTTGAGCTGTAGTGTTAAGTCGTTTATTTGTTGATTTCTACTTCTTTTGTTGAATGTGCTCCATGAAATCTTCCTCTAAGTACTGCTTTCATAGTGTCCCAGAGATTTTGATACGATGTGTCTTTGTTCTTGTTTACTGCTAAGAATTTTTTTATTTCCCTTCTGATGTCTTCTGTTATCCATTCATCATATAATAGTGTATTATTTAATCTCCAGGTATTAGAGAAGTTTCTGTTTTTTATTCTGTCCTTTATTTCTAATTTCAATCCATTATGATCTGATAGAGTACAAGGTAGTATCTCTATCTTCTTGTATTTGCTAACAGTAGCTTTGTGGCATAAAATATGGTCTATTTTAGAGAAGGATCCATGTGCTGCTGAGAAGAAAGTATGTTCGTTCTTTGTTGGATTGGTATATTCTATATATGTCGGTTAAGTCTAAATTGTTGATTGTGTTATTGAGATCTGTGGTTTCTTTATTCAATTTTTGTTTGGAAGGTCTATCCAGTGGTGAGAGAGGTGTGTTAAAATCCCCTAGTATTATTGTGTTGTGGTCTGTTTGATTTCTGGAATTGAGAAGGATTTGTTTGATGTACATGGATGAGTCAATGTTCGGGGCATAGATATTTATGATTGTTATGTGTTGCTGATTTATGCTTCCCTTAAGCAGTATGTAATGTCCTTCTTTATCCCTTCTGACTAGTTTTGGCTTGAAGTCCACATTATCTGAAATGAGGATGGATACTCCAGCTTTTTTTGCTGTGTCCGTGTGCATGGTATGTTTTTTCCCATCCTTTCACCTTTAGTCTATGGGTATCTCTTTCTATGAGATGAGTCTCTTGCAGGCAGCATATTGTTGGATTTTTCTTTTAATCCAGTCTGCCAGTCTATGTCTTTTGATTGATGAGTTCAGGCTATTAACATTCAGGGTTATTATTGTGATGTGATTTGTATTTGCCAGTCATTTGACTCATTTTTGTTTTTTGACATGATTTGGTTTCTCCTTTATTTGGCTATTCCTTTAGACTAGTTCCTCCCGTTGCTGATTTGCATCATTGTTTTTCATCTCTTCCTCATGGAATATTTTGCTGAGAATGTTTCTGTAATGCCGGCTTTCTTTTTGTAAATTCCTTTAGCTTTTGTTTATCATGGAAGGATCTTATTTCATAGTCAAATCTGAAAGTAAAGTTTTGCTGGGTATAAGATTCTTGGTTGGCATCTGGTTTCTTTCAGGGCTTGGTAAATGTTGTTCCAGTCCCTTCTAGCTTTTAGGGTCTGGATTGAAACATCTGCTGATATTCTTATTGTTTCCCCCTGAATGTAATTTGATTCTTTTCTCTCGCAGCCTTTAAAATTCTGTCTTTATTTTGTGTGTTAGGTATTTTCATAATAATGTGCCTTGGTGTGGGTCTGTTGTAATTTTGTATATTTGAGTCCTATAAGCCTCTTGTACTTGGTTTTCCATTTCATTCTTCAGATTTGGGAAATTTTCTGATATTATTTCATTGAATAGATTGTTCATTCCTTTGGTTTGTTTCTCTAGGCCTTCCTCAATCCCAATAATTCTTAAATTTGGCCTTTTCATGATATCCATAATTCTTGTAGATTCTGTTCATGATTTCTTACCATCTTCTCTGTTTGTTCAACTTTGTTTTCAAGATTAAATATTTTGTCTTCAATGTCTGAGGTTCTGTCTTCCAGTTGTTCTATCCTATTGGTTATGCTTTCTATGGAGTTTTTAACTTGGTTTATTGTTTCCTTCATTTCTAGGATTTCTGTTTGTTTTTTTTCAGTATCTCTAACTCTTTATTGAAATGATTTCTGCTGTCCCGTATTTGCTGTTTTAACTGTTGATTGGTGCGATCATTTAATGCCTACATTTGCTCTTTCATCTCCTCCTTCAATGCCTGCATTTGCTCTTTCATCTCCTTGTTTGCTTTCCTGATTGTTTTAATTATGTACATTCTGAACTCCCTTTCTGACATTTCTTCTGCTGTGCTATCGTTGGGTTTTATTGATATAGTATCTAGGTTTGTTTTGGGACATTTTCTTCCCTTGTTTTCTATATTGGTCAGATGTCAATAGGACTCTGAGATATTGCAGATTTCCTCTATTGGCTTATAGTGTCCCTGTAGATTTCCAGTGTAATCACCTCCCAGCCTTCAGTAGCCTGAAGTCCTTGGAGGAACTTGAAAATGCAGTGCTTCCGAAGAAAGCTGCCCCTGCCCGGCTACTGGTTCCAGGGCTTGGAGCTGGCTCTGTGCAGAAAGGCTCTCACAGGGGGGCCTCCTCCAAGAAGCTGGCCCTGTGGGAGGAAGCCCACAGCCGGAGTGAGCAGGGCTTACCTGGGGAAGACACTAGCTGCCCTGCCCTGCCCTGATAAGCCACCCCTTTCCGTGCCTGCTGCCCAGGCCAAAGCTTCCACCCAGTAGGGGAGACTCACCCCGTGGCTCAGTTTAGTTCGAGTCTCTCAATGCCTCCCCTTCTTGAATCCTGGGTTCTGGAAGCAACTGGAGATGCAGTCACCCTCTAGTCTGCCCATCTTGGATCGCCCCCTCCCCCTTCTTTTTCTAAATGATATCTGTTGCTGGTTAATTGGAGTCTGTGGATGATTACAAGCAGGCATAAGCCATTTATTGATCATGTATTATATACACAATGTCATGATGGATGTAAGAAAGACTTAAGTTTAAGATTGTAGTCCCTGCCTCTAGTAAAGAAAATTAATATATTTTTATGCCACGTACTGTGCTATCTCATTTAATCTTCAGAATAACTCTCTGGGATAGGTGACATTTCATTATTTTACAGTCAGGACACTGAGTCTGTGGAGGAGCTGAGTAACTTGATCACTAAGCCATGGGGAGGGCCGGGTGAAGGCTGGGGTGTGAACACAAGTCTGTCTGACACAAATTCCTCTTGCTGTTACTACTCTCCTGTGTTGGGGGAAGGTGTACAGAGCAGTTTGGAATGCAGAGGAAGGAAAGGACTTAAAAAGAGCTGACATGAACAATGTACCTGGGTAGAGAAGCTTAGATCATATTTAGGAAACAAAAGAGCAGTTTGATTAAAATAAGTGACCATTTGTATTGGAGTATTAGATTATAGGGATTTGTGGAATGCCAAATTGTTGGATGTTGTCTAACCTATAGCAAGTGGGAAATAATTTTTAAGTAGGGAACAAATGACACACATTTTGAGATAGACTTAATCTATTGGGGTGTTTTTGTGTACGGTTGGATAGGAAGGAGATTGAGGTAAGAGACTGGGTTACTGCTATCATGTGGTAAAGACCAGAGTCAAGGCAGAAGAGAAAGGGTGGATGGATTTAAAAGGCATTTCCAAGAAGAATATATAGGGTGTGTGGAATGACTGTATAAGACAGAGAAGACGTCCATTGGAACGCTAAGATTGCTTTGCCTAGAAGAGTGGATACAAGGACCTGCAGTGATTGGTGACTGTCCCTAAGCTGAAAAGCATGCTGGTGCTTCACAGGTGTGTGAGCTGCATGAAGGAGAACTCTTGAGTTTGGCCTGAGCTGTGTGGGGTGCTCAGGTTGCAGGAAGACCCCCAGAGAGGAGGAACTGTGATAATTTTAAAAGGCAAAATTTCCAGGAAACTTTACTTTTCTTAGCTCCCTCTTGTCACAAGGGCATCCAGATATTCTTGATTTAGAGGTATATTTAACATTCAGGCATGATTAACCTAAAGAGATGTTGGATGTGCTAACTTACACAACCCTAACCCTCCCTCCCTGCATACTGCCCTGTTCACTGTGCTCTGAGGTTTCCTTCTGTTTTCAGTTTGCTGGTGGAGCTTGCCTTTAGTTATCAGTGTGAAGGGAAATGTAAGTTACTGGAGCCCTCCTCTATTACGTCTCATAATGCTTCATGTATCCTTCCCTAAACCTGATGCATTGGTAGATGTGCCAGTGAAGTTATTGATTTCACACTTGATATTTCTCAGTGAAACAATTTTGAAAGTTCACTGAAGGGAATGAGAAGTCCTACTTGGGCCTGGTGACATGTGTCTGTAGTTCCAGCACTCAGAATTGCTTGGACCCGGTGGGCAGTATAGTGAACCCCACTGAGAGAGAGGGGAGGAGAGAGAGAGAGAGAGATTGAAAGTATTTTATTTTGAGGGGAAAATTAATGTCAGACTCATCAGTAACATGGGAATTGATGCTGTAGTAATCATTTTATTTCTGACATAAATATTTATAATGAGGCTCAATTTTAGTTTTATTCACTGGTTATTTAAAGGGATTTTGCTATTTTAGTGCTAACCCAGGTTGCTTCTGTTTGGGAATCATAAAATCAAGTTATCAACACATTTTATAAGTTTTACAAGAAAGAAAACAAGGAAAGGAAGAAAGGAAAGTGAATGCAATCTATTTTTTTAAATTGTGTTTATACTTTTGTTTGTTTATTTATTTATAGTACTGGCCATTGAACCCAGGGGTGCTCTATCCCTAAGTTACATCCTTATCCCTTTTTACTTTCTAGTAATGCAGCAAACACATTTCGAGAATCTATTCATTGCCAGGGAACATTACTAAAATCTGTGGACATAGAGATGAATAAGGTAAAGTGCCTATCCTTAAGGAGCTTTGGGATAAATGGAGCAGGAAAACATTTAAACAATTAGGTACATTACAGATGCATTTCTTACAATCCCCAACTTAATTAATAATTTTATTGGCATAATTTTTCGACTTTTCTCCTCCCCCCAAATATTTCCCTCTAAGGTGGTGTAAAAATCGGGACTTTTGTTAACAGATGTTCTGGTTTTTCAGATTATATATATGTTTTTGTTTGCAAAGTAGTCAGGGAAAAATAAATTTTTAACTGCTGTTCTCCAGAAAATTCAGTGTTTAGTTCTTTAATAATGTATTGGATAACCTGTGATGAGATGAAATGCACAGTTTTATTTTGTTTCTAATCTTAATTGTTTGGAAGTTTTGCTATATATGCTTTTGTTAAGGGCTATAAACATGCTGTTAGTCTTGGCATTTTTTTCTTGTCAGTTAATAAACTATGAGTTCATATTTAGTTTGAAGTAGTTGTGCATTAGTTTCTTAAAAACAAAAATTTCTGTAATACGAGACATTCATGAAACTGCTAAAACATATATTATTTGTTGTCCCCTGAGATCGTTTTCATACTGTATATGAAAGTGTCTACTTAGGACCTAGCATGTGGTAGGCACGCTCCAGGTCTCAGCTGAGTCTTCATTAGCATCTTAGTGTGTAGCTGCACTACATGGATGCCATTGAAGGCCTGGTCCTAAGGGTCTTCCCTGCTCTTTCACTTACCTGAATATCGACCTTCTTTAATTAGCCCTTAGGGAACTTAGATTCTTCTTATCCAAGTGTTAATCTTTCTGTCATTTTCTCCAGTGTTTATGAGGACTGCACCAGAATTCCTTTTTCTAAGTACTGCTGCTTGTCTCCCTTAAAGAACACAGGTACTCATTTTGTACATACCCCTCTAACCCTCAGGCATTGAATATTGATTAATGGATTTCCACGTCATATACATTTTTTCTTTTTCCTATTTACCTTTTAAATTTATTTTTTATTTTATTTTATTTTTTTGTGGTGCTGGGGATTTGAACCCAAGGCTTTGTGCTCCCAAGGCAAGCACTTTACCAACTGAGCTATATCCCCTGCCCCTAAATTTATTTTTAAATAAAATTTAAAATCTATCTAGGATCTTAGATACCACATAGATAAACCTTGTATTTTATAAATTATTTGTTTGTGAAGACTGAAGAGATGAAATAACTTACCCAAAGTTATGTTACTGGTAGCATATAATGGCCCCGTTATAGGGAAGAAGAATAGTAGTTTTTATTTTAGCTTCTACTGTGTACAGAGTACTGTGCTTATTAACATGCTGTATCCATGCTTCATATGATAATCTGTAATCTTGCTACACTTTATATATCAACCAGAATATTCTTTAATAGTTTACACATCTGTTTTTTTCTTTTTTGTCCTACTCTTATACATCTCAAGAACAGAGATCTAAATTTAAAGAACCTTTATCTAAATGTTCACAACACCAAGATACAGAGAATAACGTATTTTAGCTTTATGATGTGCTTACTCCATATCCTTGGTCTGGCAAACCATGTCTTTTACTGAAGTAGAAACTATCTAGATTAAGGCACAATTACTCAGTTAATTAAATTTATCTTGAGTGCCTTCCTGTCCTCTTCACACCTTTTAGCCCCCACCCCCAGGCTGCCTCTCCTGGATTCTGGATCTCCACCACTTCCCTTTCCACTATGCTCTTGCAGATGCTCTTTGAGGAGGTCAGAGCTCCTGTTCACCTGCACGGCTCCTTTCCTCCTAGAGCTACTTCATCATTTTCACTGCATTGGCCAGTGGGGGAGAATAATTAAAGTGTACTTTCTGACTCTAAAAATAAAGGTTGGTGTTTTGTAGGTCATATTTTCTCTGAGGAAAAAAATCAATAAATGACTTGTAAACAAGCAAACTGCTGTGAAACGACCTACCATGAAGTTTATGATGTGGAAATTATATTTTTCTATTCATAGAAAGCAAAGTTTTGAATCTGTAGCTTTCATAAGGGTTTCCAGTTTGGAGGAAACATCATACAAAGCTTTTTGTCACACAGTCAAGATCCCCAAGAAAGATGCTGCCTTGTTAATTCTTCTTTAATTTGATAAGATGGATGAGGAAAACCAAAGTCATTTATGTCAGTCAGTACTTTGACCAAAATGTCTGGAGCACAGTCCAGTACCCTGGTTATTTATAGGAGAGGAATAAACCAACAACTGTTGGATAGATGAGTTGTCACTGATTAGAAATCCCTTTTCATCACTGTGATTCATAGTTTAACATTAAGCAGTAGGTTTAAGGAGGCTGGGTGGTGGTGCTCAACAGTTCACTGAGGCGCCTCCTCCGCCTCATCTTGTGGTTAGTGCTTCTGTCAGTGGCTGAGTGCCTAGCAAATCTTGAGTCTTGTCTGGAAGTTAATACTGTTTGCTACAGAACTTAAGCAGATTGGATCTAAGGTAATACATCTATATACCTTAGCATCCTATTCATTTGTTCTCAGTTGTTTGTCAAATCTTCATTTATAAATATCTTCATAAGAGCAACCCATATCAAGATTCTTTTCTGTTTGTGTTAATAAATTAATAGGTGATAGTGTAAAGGAAGGATTTTCTGGAATAAGATATTTGCAGTCATACGGAAAAGCGAAGATAGCTTCAAGTCTAAAAATGATGGGGAGCTTGTTATCTCTGTCATGCATGTTGTTCCATCCTAAGGGCTGTAGCAGTTAAAAACATTATACAGTAAATTTTGATTTGAAAACAATAGCTGTTAAGAGCTTCTTAATATGAGCTGCTGTTTGTGAAGACAATAAATATTGTGTAATTTTTTTTACATGTCCCACAGGTCGCACTTTGAACTTGTTATTTTTGTTTGGCAGTTTGGAAGCACAGAGGTCAGGATTAGGAGGAGTGGAAGAGTAATTTCAAAAGGAAATTTTGGTCAAGTGACAAATATTATTAAATGTAAAAATTGCCTCTAATTTCTTCATTCTTTGCCCTGCCTTGAAAGATGCTTAATTACTCCTTCCTTTGTGTTCTTATAGCATAGATCCACTAGTAAAGCATTTGAGTTGCATGTCATATAGTCATATAGCTGCTGGTGACTAGATCCTGTGTAATTTACCCCTGTGTTCCCAGCAGAGAGTATTTGGCACATAGAATCCTCAGCGGTGTGTGTCGTAGGAAATGGAATTGATTCTCTTACTGTATTTTAGTGTAGCAAAGCCTAATGATTCTTGATAGTCCTCTAATATACTGGGTATTATAGATGTTATATATACTTGTGGGGTGAAAAGTAGAACTTACATGTCCTGCAGGTTCAATGGACATATCTATTTCAGTATTTAAATAGAATTATAAAGAGTAATGTTTATTGGGTTTCTATTCCTATTCTTTCCTTTTGTTTGCATGCCTTCTGCTATTTCTTTTGTGACATGTTTAAATTTATATGTTGATTTTCTTTTTCTACTTTGGTATTCCCTTCTGTTTTCAGTCACTGAACATACTTTTCATTCTCTTTCTCTTTCTCTCCCTTTCCTTCCCTCCCTCCCTCTTTTTTATTCTTTCTCCTTCATCATGTTTATGTTGTATGGAATTGACAGCATATTGTCAGGGCAGAAATAGTGAAGTATCCGGAAGAAGATAATCAACATACCAGCTCTTCTCAGAGTAGAATCTGTTCAGTACAATAGTCAGGTATTAATGGATAACTTATTGCAATTTGGGGAGGTGGGCGGGGAGGACCAGTGAATGCTCTCTTGTTCTTCATTCCTTGTGAATGAAGTTTGGATGATAATTGTACATTTTTGTAAATCAATATTGCATAAATCTGTTTTAAAACTTTGAAAAATTGATCCTTTGCCAGAAGACTTAAAAATTAAATAAGAAATTGAGAACAAATTAAAATAACACTTCAGTTACTTTTAAACATGTTTGTCTTTATGGTTGTGTTTATTACACCTGCAGTGAAGGGGAGAATGGAGGCAGCTCTTGCCTTATTCATTCCTTGTTGTTTTTTCTGACATAGCTGGGAACTGAAAGAGTATTTTCAAATTTGCCTTGAATTGCCCTTTTTTGTCTGCTTCTATGCACAGACTTAAAGAAAACAGTAAAGGATTTGTTTTAGTTTAAATTATTACTTAGAGATAAATATTAGGGCATTTTGTTAAATCCATTGTTTTGGATGTTCCTTTACATATATGGCTTATGGAAAAGAGAGAAGAGTTAAAAAGTGTCTTTTAGATTGAATTATTTTAAAAACATGAATATGAAGTAATTTTCTAAATTCCTCATTATACCTTATTTTGTTAGAGTCATTGTTCACAAACCAATAGTTATTTAGAAGTAAGTCAGGAATTTGGGAGGCAAGATTTAAAAACTGGAGAAGTCTGAACACTTGGTTGCTCAGAACATCTCTGCTTTCTCTGTGAGTCCTCTTCAACACACCTCTCCTCACTGATGCACAGACCACTGTAAACATTCTAAGAAAAGGCGTGGCTGAGTGTCCTGGCTTATGGCAAAAATCATGAATTAAAGTATGTGTAAATGATTTATTTTAATTCTTTTAAATTATAATCAGGATTTAGATTGTCATATTGCTCTGCCACATTTTTATGAGACTTGTGTGATAGCTGCCAATTAATGTTATAAAACCAGAAAAGCCTCAATAACTGAGTTGCTATTGCCTCTTTAAGAAAAAAAGAAACAAACAAGAAAACCAAAAAACACAGCTGTTCATTAGTTCTGATTGATTCTTTCAATATCAACTCCTGTTTCTTTTATGATGTTTATCATCAGGAGTTCACCAAAGTTCAGAAAATAAAAATATACTGTGAGGAGCTCTTTCTGATGTACGGATAATAACTCTTTGCTCTTATGACAGAGGGTGGTGAAGGCAGATATTGTAAACTACAACCAGGATCCCATGTCAAGAACGGTCCACCCGCCCCGGAGCTCCATGTGTGTGGTGCAGTGAGTGTGTCCTCCTGTGCTGAAGCGCTGGCCGCCTCACCCTGAGTGGGCCTGGGCCGTCTCGGAGCTTGCCTGTCAGTGACCACTCTCCTCCCCGCTCGCTTCATCTTTAAGTGCTGCCTCTCAGCCGCAGGCAGCGCCTTGGACTGAAAGGAATTCAGCTATGAGACCACACACTTTGAAGTCAAAACGGAAAGCCCACTCTCTGGCATTGGACTGCTTCATTGAAAGGAGTGATGTTGGTTCTTTGTACCCTCACTTGTTTTTTTCCCAGTGTAAATTTTTTAACCAAATGTGAAAACTATCCACGTCTTGATCATCAGCCAGGATTTTGCCACAACACAGTTCCATTCTCTTATCTGAACTCACATGTGTCATAGTGTGCTTCAGAGTGCAAATACTGAAACAAGTCACACATTTTGCCTGCAGTTCCTTAAGAAGGCATTCTTTTGCTGTCTGTTGTAAGTGAAAATATGTAAAGCTGTACCTAACTGAAAATGCTTGAAATAAGGCTGTAATAGAAATATTTTTTCATTTTTTAAAAAGGGGCCTAAATTGTTTATACTATAGTTTGTAACTCAAAAAGCAGTGTGTATTTAATATTGTATTTTTATTACCGTATCATGGTCATTATGTATTGTATTATGCTCAGCTTAGATGGCTTTATGAATTTTAATAAGTGTTCAGCTGATGCTCCACGTGGACTCTTCCCTACAGAGTGTCTAAGAGTACTCCAGAATGAGTCATAACATCCTGTTAGATCACTGTGGATCAGACTGTACCTGATGTTCAGATGTTTTTCTCTCACAAATAAATTTATTTAAATTAAATTTTTAAAAACTTCTTTCAGCCTTATTTCTTTTCATTATAGAAAAAGTGTAACTGAAAGCACGATCAGGGATTCCGTAGCTTCAGTGCACGGTCAGTCTCTTGGAGTTGCTTGGTTATCATGTTGGACTGATCACAGTCCGAGTTCCGCACGAGGCGGGGGCGTTTCAGCAGCTCCTTAGCAGCCGCATCCCGCCTTTCTGCTTCTCTCACGCTGCTCTCACCTCTGCGCAGGGAGAGCTGTGAACTCATTCCTGTCTGCTTTGCGTTTCCTCCTGTTGCTGCTCCGTGGAACCCTCTGCTGGCAACCCCGACCCTCCCATTGTCCGTCTCCTGCCACGAGACTTTGGGCACCATGAAGAAGTGTTCTCTTGGTCGTGGTCATGGTTCAGTTTTTGTGTCCGGGCACAGTGCCTGGCGTGATGGGTGCTCTGTTTGCCACATTGAAACCAGAATGAAGGCCACCCGTACAAAGCCAGCTGCAGCTCCACGCTACTCCTCCTCAGATGGCACCGCCCTTCCTGCATTAAGCCAGAGCTGTTCTACTCCTGCCTGTTTAATGAGCCACGAGCTAATGGAAGGGCAGTGCTGTGTCTCTTCTCTCTCATGTCCCTCACAGGAAATTTGCCACAAGTGTGTGCAGAAGTTTTGGACACTTGATTTTGGAGCTGTGAGGAATCTTAGGAAAATTGTTTCAGGTCCTTGTGTGGCTAAGGAAACAAGTGTGGCAAAAAAAAGTAACTTACCAGAGATCATGGAAGCTCAGCGGTAGACCTGGTAGATCATCCGTGTCTGGGTCAAGAAATTAAATTTAAAAAATTTGAATTAAAGGTGATTTTAAAATGTTGACTGTACTCATTAGGTAGTAGATCTAACTTCTTTATTTGGATTTCTGTATCTTTTGTAATAATTTAGCACCCTTTTAAGCCCTTCAAGGTGATAAACTCTTCACACGAGTTCATTTTATCCTTCCTTTCAACATCTTCCTGACGTATGTGGACCCGGGCCTTTAGGAGGATATAAAGTTGAGTAAATGAGATGTCAACCTTCACAGTCTTTACAGTCTTGTAGGAGAGGTGTTTGTTGTTACTGCTGCTATTTTAAATGCTGTGGTTGATTGAAGCCCACTATTGAACTAACTTGCCCAAGGTTTTATATTTAGTAGGGAATGAGACCAAGCTCCTTTTGGTCATTCTGTGTTGTTTATATCTCTGTAAAAACTTGAGAACTTTGAAAAGTTTCCCTCTATCCACTCCAGGACAGCTACTGCAGTACTCTATGCTATGACTTTACACAAACATATGATTGTATAAGGCCAACGGTGAGAAAGGGACTGAGTGGGGCAGGGGAAAGCATGTCCCTTGTGGACTTGCTCTCTTCTGGACGTTTCTAGCACTTGTCACATGAATAGTTTTATTTTCACACTAATCTATGAAAGAGGAATCATTGGCCCCTCTCAGGGAACTGATGCTGAGGACAAGCGAGTGCAGAGTAAGAGCCCCTCCTTGAGTCAGTGGTGAAGCCAGGAGCCACCCAGGAGCTTCTGAAATAGACCGGAAGAGACCGGGCCCTGTTTCTCTCTGCTCTCCAGATGCCCCACTCCATGGCGTCCTTCCTAGGCATGGAACAGATCTGGTGCATGGCTCCTTTGAGAACTGGTCCACCCATGCTGTCACACTCCTCGGCCACCAGCATGTGTCCAGAGGAGCTGGTGACAGTTTCCCCCGATCACTGAGGTGGAGTCAGAAATTGACCCCTTCCCTGCTCTTGCCTTGGTCTCTCAGTTAAGTGTGGCCAGTCCCTGAGAGCCTTTTGGGTCAAGGCGAGCAGGCATAATGAACATACAGAACAGCAGGCAGAGAAAGCATATTTCTAAGTTCCATTTTACAATCTTCCCCATACCTCGGGTTTTATTTTTGAAACAAAAAGTAGGATTTGTGCTTATTTACTTTGACTGTTACCTCTCTTGTCTACAGTTTTTAATTTAAAAAATTATAAGTCTCCTCATCTAGTTTTAGGCACTTTGTCTCCTGAAGATGCATGCTATAATGTTTCAAACACATGTGGTCACTTCTGCTGCTTATTGAATTTTTGGAAAACACAAAAGTCTTCCACCCAAGTTTGGATGCTGCCTTTCAAGTGCACCCTCTATAATGTGTGGCAAACCACTCTGGAGTGGTTTTTGGAGTGGCCCAAGAGCTCCTGTGACTGCTTTATTATTCCAGGAGGAGGTAGGCCAGGCCCTTTAAAGTTGATTACTGAAACAAGGCAGTGGAGCATAATAATTGTGTACATTTTAAAAATAGGTTTTTGAGTGATAACCCATGCAGGCGATTGCTGTGGTACCGAGTGTCCTGCACACTTGGGAGACTGAAAGGAACCTGGGATGCAGAGCTGTTAAGCATCATGGCGGACGTCTGTGGCCTCCTGGCACCCATGTCACCACTTCTCCCACGTCAGTTTCCTGATTTCCCGGCGGAGCCCTCCTCCATTTCAGCCACTCATGGCTCTAGGAGTGAATCCTTACTGGTTCAGCATGTTAGGGTAAAGCTCCCCCCTCCCCTCAGTGGCTGACTCAGAAATGAGCTGATAAGTCATTCAGAGCTAACCGAGGAGACATTTGCTGAGGTTTCTGAAAAAGGAAAGGAAACAGCCCTCACAGAAGTTTTCAGAAGACTGTACCCACTGGTCTAGAATAAAAAGACACGTAGCACTGAGCAATATTGGTGGCCACCTGAGGCTGCAGAGGGAGAGCTTTTCCAGGGACGGGGCTAATGCCAAGGGGTGGGGGTCAGGAGTCCAAATTCCTGCCACTGTGCTTGATCCATGGATCAAGCTATACCTTGAGTTGTTTAACAGCATATGTTGATTTTCCTCGGTCATTTAGGCTAGTCTCTAGTTTTTGTAACTATTACAAAATGGAGCCTTTGCTTGATATCAAAGACAGATTAACATGGTCTGTGTTTTGCTCTACAGAGCTTAGTGTAAGACACATGCAGAACTCACCAAAATGTAATAAGACTGTTAACTTCAATAAAACATAAGAAGGTGAAGAATAGCAGTAAGTGTGGAAAAGACAGAGATTTCTGATCAGAGGAAATGAGTCCAATAGCAGAACTAGTCCCTTCAAAAGCAAGTGTAAACTTGCTTCTTGTCTGAGTAGGTATGTGCATGTGAGTTACCTGGGAATCTTAATTCGGTAGTTCCAAGGACGCTATTGCAGCTGAGTTTTGGATTGCATCCTGAATTGTGAGGGATTAGTCCAGGCTGCAGTATTTTTCACCTAATGGATGTTCCTCTTCAAAAGAATAAAGGTGCATTCTGATTATGGTGAGGGGACTCAATGTCTTAATGAGACACTGGAAGGAAGACATCATGCTAAACTAACGTGGAAAAGCGAAGGACTCCGAGAAACTCTGAAGGTTGAATTCAAATAGGTCAGACAGTGAGCTTTAGGGCAAGGTCATATCTGTGCTGTAGGACCTGTGGTACCCCAGAAATAAGATGGGTAGGGAAAATCTATGAAGATTTCCATCCAGCCTAAGAAATAACCTTGCAGACATTTGCTTCCCAAAGATGGAAATGATTCCTTTTGGAGCACTGTATCATATTGCAGGGTTGTGAACCCCTGCCTTCAGGGGTTACCCAGGTAAACATAGGAATAAAAAGCAGATAAGCACGTAAGACAGTAGGGAGTGGTGTAACTGAAGGTCAGTGGGAGGCATATGCCCTGTCTAATCCAGTTTTTAAAGTTCAGTCGGCCAGCTACCTCTGTGTGGCTAGGGCTACTATTACTGCATTTAGAACCTTCATACCTGTTAGAAAATGGGTACCGTTTCCAAGTCACTTACTTGCCTGTTTTAGAGCATTGTCTTACCATTGTTTTTAGAACAAGACATTTCTCTGTCCTAGAGAACGTGATAAACCTTTAGCACTGATGCTGTGAATTGCAGCCCCAAGGGTGTGCCGGATTCTGCCTTGTGACTGTAAACCTTAGTTTCTGGATATAAAGCTAATGAAATGAGGATAAAGAGTATTTGTCAGACTTTTTCAGAGAGCGGAATCATGGTGTTCAGGCCACACCCTAGGGACACAGCACGTACAGACCTGCTATCTGCCTCAGGAAGCCCCCAGCCTAGAGTAGTAAGCAGAGGAGGCAGGAGGGTCATGGCACCCAAGGTATCAGGAGAGGTTCCATCAGTGGTGAACCCTGGCAGAGAGCACTCTTTCTAAGTTGGGGTGAGGAGCGGTCAGAACACATTGGGGAGCGAAGGGATTGGACGAGAGCCTTGAGTGACCCCCAGAGCACCCTCCCTGCATGAAGTGGGCCTTTCAGTGGGGCGGGGGCCTCTGGGCCCAGCTCAGAAGCACACATTCTAGTCTGTCTAGGCCTTCATGGCGCCAGGTTTCGATGATGGAGAGCTGAAAACGAGGAAAGTCAGACCACATGCTTCAAAATCCTGACACTGAGTGGTATTGGGTGTTCCTGGGCCTCCCACGCTGTGAGGGAAGTAGATTCAGGGCTGTGGATTGGGCTGAGGGAGACAGAGGTCCTGGGCATGGCCACCCTCGCCTCCACCCTCAGTCCTTAATGACCATGGAACTCACAGATGGCGCATGGCAGGACCCCTAGATGCCACGTCTTTTGGACCCCTTTTTGTTCTCCATGATCGCCGCCCTGGTCTCCCAATACCTGGTGGATCGCCCCTCCCTCAGAGGCCTCACAAGACTTGCACACACAACCGAGAGAATGGACTTACCCTGGGGTTTTGCCACTCTCTAGTGCAGAGCCCCTCGGTGACCCTTTTGGCCTTTTCCATCAAAGAAAAATGAATTCCTCCAACTGACATTAAGAATCCTCTCACAGCCTTCTCACCCTTCCTTCTAAAACGTTTGCTCTTCAATTCTGCAGACCCCTGAGTTCCAGCAGGTGGGCCCCCACTCTACATCTTTACTGGGATTTCCTTTGGGGGAAAGGAAGAAGAGGCCAGTTAGAAAACTAACTTCTCCTGTCTCAAAAACCAACAGCCTAGCCAGGCACAGTGGGCACACTGTGATCCCATCAGTGTGGGAGGCTGAGGCAGGAAGACCTCAATTCAAGGTCAGCCTGGGGAACTCAGCAAGACCCCGCACAAAATAAAAAGATGTGGGGATGGAGCTCAGTGATAGAGCACTTGCCTAGCATGCACAAGGTCCTGTGTTCAATTGCCAGTACCACAATAAACAAACAAACAAACAAAAATCAACTGCCTGCGTGACCAGTCATACCTTTTAAACTCTCTGACTCACTTTCCTCCTCTGGAAAACCAGAGGTCGGGACCATCTTTCACCATCTGTCTCTAATTCCCAGTGCAGCACAGGTGTCCGGAGCTCCTTGTAAATGTCTTCTCCTTTGAAGTATGTGGTGGTCAGCCTTCCAAAGGGCCCTACCATCCTCACCTCCTGGTATTTGCACCTTGATGTTACCCGCTGGTTAAATCAGAGCCCACTGTGCTCCTGGAATACCTCAGCGGTGATGGTGAGTGACCTCCAGTGCCACCCAAGGCACTGCAGTTCCCACCTTGGTCCCATGCATTTCTCCTCCTGTGGGAAACTGGACACCATGTGGCAAGAACATTCCAGCAGCTGTGTGAGCCTGTGGCGAAGACACCCCACCGACAGTCAGCACTGACTTGCGGCCCTTTGGCACAACCAAGTTGGAAACAGCCAGGCTGTTAGGTGAGTGTAGCCCTGGCTTTTTACCTGACTGCAGCCTCAGCAAAGACCCCGAACTAGGAGCATCCCGCCAAACTGCCTCCAAGTTCCTGACCCACGGAAACTAGGAGTGACAGTAAACCGTTCTTGTTGTAGCTCCTCAGTCTGGGAGTAACTGACCTCAGAGCAATGAGAACTGACTTGGTGGGTGTTGGTA
Source organism: Sciurus vulgaris (assembly GCF_902686455.1). Classification (NCBI taxonomy): domain Eukaryota; kingdom Metazoa; phylum Chordata; class Mammalia; order Rodentia; family Sciuridae; genus Sciurus; species Sciurus vulgaris. The sequence goes on from NC_136469.1 coordinate 137,239,593, forward strand.
GGATCTTTGATGGACGAGGAAGCAGCCTCAGCAGTGCCATGGGCCACCCAAGGTGGTAGGACTGCTGAGTGATGGGCAGCCATGCAGTCCTGGATCACCTGGCTCAAAGCCTCACCTGGTAACCAGCCGGCCATGCTCCTCAGTCCTGGTGTCCCTGAGCCCGACTATCAGAGGTGTGTAGAAACAGTTTCAGATGAACGATTCTTGTCATGAGTGAGAAAAGAAGAAAATTAGATGACATAGAAGTCCATAAAAATGAGAATTGAATATTTGCAATCTCTATTAAAGTGAAGTTTCTTATCACTTAGGACTATTTTTTTTCAAAAACATTAATCTTAAATGAAAGTAACCCTATCATTTGTTCTGATTATGTAAATATTGTACAAGAATACAGAGGAAAAATATTTAAGTCACCTCCTACCCTGCTCGTGATTGTTCACCTTCTGGAGAAAAGTCTTCTTCTTGGAGACCACGGCGTGTCTCCAAGAGCTGGACTTCCTAAATGCTGCCTTATATTATTAAATAACCACTTCAAGACTTGCTTTTTTACAACTGATATTATAAACATTTTCTTACCTCCATGAATGTGAATACACAGAATTGTTAATGACTTACAGTTTTTAAGTTCATAGTTACATGATCATTCATTTTATCCATCTCCTACCTGTGGACATTCACCCCTGTCCACATTTCCACTATTATACAACCATATACTTTGTTGAACATCCTGCACACATCTATCTATATTTGCCTTTTCATATTTACCCTCAGGATAAATTTCTAAAAGTAGAATGGCTGGCTTAAAGGGCATTTTGAATATGTTGTATGTTTTCTTGAATTTTGCCAAACCGTTCTGCAGAGATACCTCCCTGGCTTACTTTGCTAATTACAAATGAAAGTGTGCCTTTCCCAGTCACCTTCACACACCAGAAAGTGAGTTCTAGTCCTTCTCATGTCACCCTGGAAGTGGTGAAGCCCTCTGTGAACTAGTGGATGTGCTGACCCCTCTTGTGTCCTGCACGGTGCAGACGAGGGCTGATCTTCACCAGTGGTCACAAGCAGAGAGACGCAGCCTGGGCACCGTCAGAGGTCACCTCTATATTGGTCCTACATATTTGCCCTAACCTATTCTGTGGCCCTAATTGTTTCTCATCCACATAATAAATACCCTTAGACACCTTCCATTTAACTTTGTCGATTCTAACTTGAATTATTTGAAGTCCTGACGCACAAGTGGCTGATTAAAACAAAAGTAATCAGTCCGCCAGGTAAGGTCACTTTTCTTATTTTTTGCTTCCCTCCTCTAAAGCCTTCCAGGGAGAAATTACTAACCCCGCGTGTGCCCCTTGCTTGTACCTCAGCTGCCTTCCCTCAACATACCTTCATGCTGCATTGCCACCGGAGGCTACCTGACCAGCTTCCCATCAGACTAAGGATGCTGTCTTGTCATCAGAGCCCTAAGGCCAGAACCTGAAGCCTGGCACCAAACTTGACCCCAATAAAGCCTTCTTGATTGGATGAAAGTGACCCTACTGGAGGTTGTCATGAGCTGTCAAACAGCCTGTGGGGTGACCTGGGAAGTGCCCTGAAGACTGGTTGGGGGACCAACGTGTTTGCTTACCCACTGAGCAGCTGTGTGAGCGCAGGCTGTCTCCTCCACCTCCGCCCGGCTGTGTTTACTTTACCCACAGTGCGTTTTTGGATGATATCAGTGGTTCACAAACTGGGTGATTATTGTCATCACCTGGAAAGTTTAAAAAATCAGTTCTGGGGCTCAAGCCCAGACACAGGGCTCTGGGTTCTCTCTGGAAATTGCTGCACACATCTCTCCGTCTCTCCATTTCCTTTATTTGATAGAGAACCTATTACCAGTGATGAACCTCAGTTTGCAATTCTGTAAAATGGGGACAGCCCTGAGCGTTTCCTGTGGCTGAGAGGAGGTGCTGATGATGCAGGGGTGGGCTGGGGGTGACTTTTGGTTTCTAGGCTGCTTATCTCTGTGCCACCTGGGGTGCAGTTTTGGTAACCAATCGTTTGAGAGAGCCGATGGTGTCCCTTTGACTGTGGCTAGGTCACCCCCGCCAGGGTCCTGTCTCTCGCCTCTCCCACGAGCACTCCAGATTCCCTGGACATTTCTCATTTGTTGAAATCCACTCTGACTTGGTCATGGAGATTAGTCGCTTTACAGCTTCCAAGAGACCTCGGCTCTTGAGCTGCCTTAACCATTTCCTCTCCTTGTTCTTACTTCCATCCTTGACTTTCTCCAATTTGTCTTCTGCGTTGGCAGATGGCCCACTGGCAGACTGGCTAGCTGCCCTGTGCCAGGTCAGGGGCAGTACGATGCTGTGACAAGCAGCAGGAAAGCCGAGTGAACCAAGATGGGGATGCTGTCTTGTCACTCCTTCCACAACCAGGTGGAGGGGACCTTCTTGGGTTTGCTGCTGTCTAGAGGCGCACCCCTGGAGGCTGAAAATGAGGAACAACTGAAAGAAGACAGGGAAGGAGCTGAGCTCTATCACGCAGCTGCTTAGCGTAGCAGGTTCCATGCTACACGCTTCCTGAACATTTTTTGTTAACAGGAAAACTTTATTATGCATCTCTGTGGCCATGCAATGGGCACAGGCTATCCCACTGAAATCCCTGCCCAGGCCTGCAGTGAGACTTGTGATTTTCATCCGACAGACAGGGAAGCTGAGGAGAGAAATATCCTGCCCGGGGTCACATGCTGAGCAAGAAGCCCGACCAGCCCTTGAACTCTGCCCCTCCTGACTCCAGAGTCTGTCCACCTGAAAGTACTTTTACTTGTTCCAGCTCCATATTTCACATTTAAATTTCCAGGGAAATACTTGAACGTACAATGGGATTTCTTTTAAGTTTTTGGAGCCAAAATTATTTTAATTTTATGGCTGGGAAAAATGTAAACTTACATTTTCAGCAGACCAGAGATGATAAAGTATGCATTTGTCAAATAAAATTCTTTGCTGTGATAAAGTAAATCATTTCTTGGCCTTGTAAAAGATTAGGCCTCACTTGAACTGTTTTCACTTCAGCCTTTGCTAATATTTCTGTTATCTCCATTAGGGATTACAATGATGAATGCGTTTTATTCGCATCGTTAAGCACCTCAGTGTATGTGTGAACACACAGGGCTTCATGAGTCACAGAAAAATGGAATAGCACAGTCTCCTGGAAAGAACTATCTCAGCATCTGTCGGTTTGGGGTTAGCATTCTAGCTCTGCCACTCAGGGCCGGGCAACCATGGTCAAATTCTTTAGCTTCTCTGGGTCTCAGTTTCCTCATGTGCAAAATGCAGGTGCTCCGCATCTCACTGGGTGATTTTAAGGACGGGATGAGATGGCATGTGGTGGCCACTCTGGTTTACCCTACTCCTGGCACGAAGGGAGTGTATTCTAAATGCCACGATTATTACCGAGGCAGCTCTCAGGGTAGCTAGTGATTTAATGACAATACCCCAGGTCACTGCACTTGAAGTCCTTTGGGTAGGCAGACTGAGTCTCAGCCTTACTGTCTGGTGGGCCCCAGCTGCTCATGTACTTAAGGCCTGTTAGAAATAGCTCAGGCAGTAGGCAGGTGAATCTCCTTAGTGGGTGTACCTGCTGAGACCCTTTTGGCTGCAAGTAACAGAATATTCAGCTTAACATGTCTTAAATAATCTAAGAATGCTTATCACCTCTCACAGGAAGCATTCTGAGGATAAGGTGACTCCAGGGTTGCTTAAGTAAGTTGCCCCAAGATACCATCAAGTTTCTCAAGTTTTTCCTTTTTCTCTGGTATTGTTAGCCTGGGATGGTTAGGCTGGTTCCCTCACGGCCCCAAGATGGCTGCGATAACTCCAGGCATCATAAATACACATGGTAAAATGAAAATCGGAAAAAGGAAAGGGTGGTCATCCTTTTCTCACACCTCTTTTAAAGAAAGAGGAAAAATCTCCCCAACGTTCCACCTCCCAGAAACCTTCTTATCCCTTCAGTTCATCAGAATTTTATCGAATGCTCATCCTAAACCAGTGGTAATGGAAATGGTTGGGCCAGTGATTCTCAACTCTAAATTTCATCCTCAGGTGTGGATGTAATTAGGATCACTTGGGGCGTTGTCGTGCATGCACATGTGTGTGTGTGGATGTTTACACACGTGTGCGAGGCACCCTGGGGAGCGCTTATGTGCTTCTAGGGTTGGGAATCGTGGGTTTGGACTGTTCACGTTTCACCCCTGGGATAGGAAGCTAGCCTTCCCCGAAGCACATGCCACAGGCCGTGGGGACCAAATTGAAGTTCTGGAGGGGGTTGTGCGGCCACCGGGTGACCATCAGGAGAGTCTCCAATACGAACACAGTTACAGGGCGCTAGGGGAGCTCTGGAACGAGGGCCTGGGATGGGAAGAGATACCTGCTCTCACGAGAGACCCTCCACTCCTGGGAGAAGGGCCCTGTGCTGCGGACGTTCCCCGGTTGCCCAGCCTGGGGTTGGGAGGGCCTGTGAAGGATGTGCCAGCAATGCCTCTCGCTGGCTGAACTGCAGACCCCACAGTCTGTGAGCCCTGGGGGTTGCACTTCGAACAAGCTGCCTAGTGGAGTCTCTTGCTCACTGGTGACTGAAAATGATTACGGCTCACAGGTCCCACTGTCGGGCATCTGTCCCAGGGCTTCTGGAAGCGACAAGCTCCTCTGTTCCCTAGCAGTTAAGAGATCTGGTTAGGTCACAGGTGGAAGAACACAACTGTGTTTGGAATGTACATTGAGACTTAATGGCTGTTGTGACAGTATGAAGAGATGGAACCTGTCCCAGGTGATTAGATTCTGAAGGGATCGGTGGCATCATCTCAGCAGGGGGTTGCTGAAAAAAAATCCTTTCCTCTCTCATCCGCACGCTCACTTGTCCGGCTTTCTGCTACGGGATGATGCAGCACCAAGGCCCTTGCTAGACACTGGCACCCTGCTCTTGGACTTCTCAGCCTGCAAACGAGCATCTGTTCTTTGTAAATTTCCCAGTCCTCGGGCTTCTGTTTGAGCAGCACAAACCAAGTGAGAAACCAAGAGGCCTGAGTCTGGCCTCCAGTCTGTGGCCAGGAATGCCATCACTTGGGTGAATGTCTCGGAGCCTCAGGTGTCTTGTCCACGCAGGAGGCCCGTCTCTTAGACACCTGGAACACGAGAGCAGTGGTCAGGCTAGGGCACAGTTAACTCCCCTGGGCCCAGACCTTGCTACATGTGGTCAGGCCCCGGGAGCCCTTTGGCCCATCTGACCTGGTTGTGACCTAAATGCTTGATATTTTTACTTGACAGTAAAATCCCTCCATGTTGTTTGGACATGAACCAGTGCTTGGACACGTTCAGTGAGGGACAGAGGCAGGACATAGGCAGATAGGGAGGGCAGGCTTCCTATCTCCATTTGGGAAAGAGGGAGGTGAGTTCTGGCTGAATTTGAGGGTGCATAGAGCCCGCAGACCCCATGCTTAGCTGCTTAATGGATACTCGGGGCCAGGCTGCTTCCTCCCCACCAACTTGGTGGCCTCTTTATCTGCCTACCGTCCAGGAAAAGTCAAGTATAAACTAACAACTCATGTAAATGGGCTGCCAGGTCACTGAGTCAATATGTTACGTTAATCTGTTAAAAACAGCAAGGTCTTCACATTTGTAAACACCCCTCGATAAGCTCTTTGTAGCATATACAACCTAGGAAAATGGATGGCACCCCTTCAGCTGCCCGGGAACTGCAGCCCGCCACCCCCATTGCTTGTCCAGATGACCTCCCAGTCCAGCCCAGCACAACCCAGCCTCTCGGGACTCACACGGATCCATAGGAGCTGAACTTTGCTGCTGGGAGGGCTGGAGAAGCCCCAGGAGGAGCCGCAGAGCTGCCTCCAGTTTTAAAAGGCTTAGAGAAAGTGGGGTGAGGTGACTCTGGATTCTACCTGGACTAAGGGACATGGTGGGGAATCAAACTCAGCAAACCCAGGCTGGAATCCGGGTTCTCAGGCTCAGTGCTGCACGGTGCGGTGACTTAGTCCCATCCCACAGATTTAATTCCATGCTCTTGGTAAGAGGATGGGAGGGAGCCTGCTCTAGCCAGGGAGGGTGATTTTGCCAGCCAGTCTGTTCAGCGGAGTGAGAGGCGGAGCCGTGAGCCGGGTGGTGTGAGTCACTGTGGTTCTGCTCTCAGGCGTGAGCACCTGGCCACGCTGGGTGTGATTCAGGTATTCATACGCACTTGACTGTGGGCCTTTTTGCCTTGCTTTCTGACTTCTGAATCCGGGCCCTGGGTGAGAGAGAATTCCATTCCATCTCCCCAACACCATGATGGCATTAACTACACCACATTATGTCATTTTCCCTTCTAAAGTGGGAGGCTCCCAAGGGAAAATCCTGGCTCTTCTCCCTGACTATAGAGTCCTACACTTAGTAGATACTAGAACCGGTGCTGGGTGCCTATGGAGGACCCCTCTGCTCCCACCTCTTCCATTAAGTGGAAGCCAAGACAGGGACATGCCAGTGTGAGCCACTCTCTCTGGTCCAACTGGCCAACTTAAGGGTGAACCCTTTTTTAGGATTACTGAATTCAAGAATAAAATAGTAGCTTAGAAATTAAACATAGAGTTCTTGATGGCATTTAAATATCTGTTTCCAATATATTCTGGAGTCTAAACCCACATCTGTGAGTCTTGGGACTCACATACCTTGTAAGCAACCTGAGGGCTTACCTAAGCAAGTTCAAGACCAAGTTCAGCCATTGCAACCAAAGTGGTTGGTCCTAAGCATCACAAGAGTGTAGATTAGAAAATGTCCCTGTGCCACCTGGACCAAAGGTAAATGACAGATTCATGGGCAGAGATTTTCACAGGTCATCCTGCCTCAAGATTAAACCCAATTGGAAGATTCTGGGGTGGCCACAGGGCTGGGTCATCACTGCTGGACCCAAACCTGACATAGGTAGAGGTGTAAATCCCTCCAGTTAGGATGTGCAGCTATGCCCCCCGACCCAGACATAACGAGGGGTCAGACGACAGGGAGGGACTGTTCCCTCAAGACAGAAGCACCAAGGAACTGCACTGTGAGGAAATGGCCCATCGCAGGCAGGGCACTCGGCCCCCGTTCTGTTGCTTTTGGAAAGCGCACAACAAGCTATTTTGGGAGGCAGCGTGGGCCTGGAAGTTAGGAGACCCGGATTCAAGCTTGCTCTGTGATTATGAACAATTGCTTCCTCTCCTTTGGCCTCCATCAACCCGTTTGTAAAACCAGGACCTTAGGTCAGGAGTGGAACTGCAGTTGCCTCTTGCCAGCTGCTCCCTCGTTTGCTAGCTACTCCACTGCCACCTTCTCACCGAAATTATCATGCCGTGTTCAGTGCATGAACTCAGGGAAGGGAAGTGACCTTCGTTTTCCACGGGGAACTTACTTACTTCTCTTTTTCCCCAAAAGCCCCACTTATGCCGAGTGGTTCATCCCATTCTCCCCCAGAGTTCATGAACAAGTCCTAGAAGCTTCTTAACGAGGCTATTTCATTTGGTCTTCACTGCCATCTGTCCTCACCAGCACCCACAAACATCCCTCAGCATCCTCTCTAGTCCTGAGTTGTTAGTTTTACGAGGTCGCCATGGAGATGCCTCAATGACAAGCACAGGAGTGCCTCAGATGCTCAGTTCTGTCCTCTGCCGGGGCCTTTGTTGGGTGCATCAACATCATTATGGTGCTGGCAAGGCAGAACAGGGCTTGAGGAAACCATGGGCTGTCTCAGGTCTGATTGCTGCGGCATCCTACAACCTATTTATCTATCTATCTTGTTTATACCCAGGTCTGATTCAGGCAATGAAGTATAGATCTATCCTTCTCTCAGAGCCAACAGTGTAGCCCTGGGATTTACTTTCTCCTTGGGATTCATCTCAGGGAGCAAACCCTTTTTTCCAAGAGACCCCACTTCTATGTACACTTTGCTTTCCTTCTGACTCAATATAATTTTCTAAGTTGGAAAATATTTGTCAGGTGGGTATATAGTTTTACCTGCCTGATTTATTTTCTCTTCAATTTATTATCTGTACTCCAAATCCTGTCCACTCCTCTAATAATATAGAATCTTAAAACTGTAATCCTAAAGAGATGTATTCTTTTTCCCCCTTTTATTCCACATGACTTTTCTAAAGTAATGGGAGAGGCAGGTGCTGGGTTCAGTGGTATGCTCAGGAGGAAAGGCACACGAGCAAGAAAATGGAGCAAACACCCAGTTACTGTTTCAAATATTATCCCACAGACAGCAACGTCTACACCAGCATGTGCTCTGATGGAGGAACACAGCCCAGGTGCGTTAACTGGCCTCTCAGTTGCAAACAACAGAGTTCCCTCTCAGCGATGTGGTCAGGCAAGACATTCACGGATTGCCTTCGGAGTCCTTGGCAAGGTCAGAAACCCATTCCTGGGGAGGATACAAGCAGGAACAACACTCCAATCGCATTGGTTTGCAAATGCCATCCCAAGGCAGAGGGACCCAGACCTCACCACTGGCCCATCCATGGCGAGCACAGGGCACTGTGGCTAAGACCTCTGCCCAGGCTGCTGTTCTCACCCTCTGATTGATTGCAGGGTACCTCCTCCTCACGTTGTTCTGTTCTGAGCAGAACTGTTTGCAATTAGCGGAACTGTGGTCACATGCTCACCTCCTAATTCCAAGGGAGCCTGTGCAGACGAGCTTTGTCCTCAGGCTTACAGAGGTGGGATTCTCAACAGACACCAGGAAGCAGAAGGACATTAAAATGGTGATGAGTGGCATCGATAACAAATGTCACAATGCTCTTCTTTGCAGTCAGTCTCCACTCTTTAACATTTTCTGAGAGATTTCCCTACATAAACCTGCACCCTGTCTCCTTCTCTTTGGTTCGTCATGGATTTTGCTGTCTGACGATACAGGATCCATTCTTGTTCACTGTCCTCTGATTGGACAGGTAACACTCTGGCAAGCAGCATAGTCAGTGTGCTGAATCTAAAACAAAAGGCACTTGAGACAAGCCTGGGTTGCCAACCACCTCTGCAGGCCTGTTGAGCAGAAGCAGGGCAAGATATGTTCCTGGTCATGGCTGTACAGCTTTTGCAAATAGGCACAGGAATTAGCTTTTCTTGCTTCTTCCATGTACTCAGTCCTTTTACAAATAATAAAAGCCTTTTATTGGACACTGTCTATTTCTACACCCATTTTTAAGGCACTTAGAACCACCACAGAGGTAGTAATATTATCCCCCTGTACAAAAATGAGAGAATGAAGAGAGAAGGTTGTGAAGTGAATTGTTCAAGGTTTTATTCAATTTCTAAATGATCACATTCAAACGCAAACCCCACACTGAGAAGTTCTAATGCCAGTACTGAGAAGACATATCATCTTATGTAGATATAGTTATATCAAGATATCACAAGATATCACATACACGCAAAGTCATGCTTCTTCATCTACTTCTCAAAAGTCAGCGAAGTGGGTTTTATTACCCCCATTTTACAAATGCAGACACTGAAGTTCTATTTTTATAATCATTTCACCCTAATAAGAAGAAGACTTGGAGGGGGTGGGGTTGTGGCTCAGTGGTAGCACACTCACACATGAAGCCCTGGGCTCAATCCTCAGCACCACATAAAAATAAAATAAAGGTATTGTGTCCACCTACAACTAAAAAATAAATATATAAAAAAATACATAGTATTTTTTTTTCTTCCCCCGCCACACCCCCAAGTTATATATTGTCATGTACTTATCAGAGAAAACATTCAGCCTTTGGTTTTTTGGGCTTGGCTTATTTCACTTAGCTTGATATTTTCCAACTTCATCCATTTACCAGCAAATGCCATAATTTTATTCTTCTTTATGGCGAAGTAATATTCCATTGTGTATATATACCACAGTTTCTTTATCCATTCGTCAATTGAAGGGCATCTAGGTTGGTTTCACAATCAATCTATTGTGAATTGAGCTGCTATGAACACTGATGTGGCTGCATCACTGTAGTATGCTAATTTTAAGTCCTTTGAGTATAAACTGAGGAGTGGGATAGCTGGGTCAAATGGTGGGTCCTTTCCAAGCTTTCTGAGGAATCTCCATACTGCTTTCCAGAGTGGCTGCACCAATTTGCAACTCCACCAGCAATGTAAAAGCGTGCTTTTTTTCCCACATCCATGCCAACACTTATTATTGCTTGTGTTCTTGATAATAGCCATTCTAATTGGAGTTAGATGAAATCTTAGGGTGGTTTTAATTTGCACTTCTCTAATTACTAGGGATGATGAGCACTTTTTCATATATTTGTTGATCACCTGTATATCTTCTTCTGTGAAGTGTCTGCCCATTTCCTTAGCCCATTTATTGATTGGGTTCTTTGTATTTTGGGTGTAAAGTTCTTTAAGTTCTTTATAAACTTTGGAGATGAGTGCTCTGTCTGAAGTGTGTGTGGAAAGATTTTCTCCCACTCTGTAGGCTCTCTTTTCACATTATTGATTGTTTCCTGTGCTGAGAAAAAAAAAAATTTAGTTTGAATCTATCCCATTTATTGATTCTTGCTTTTATTTCTTGCGCTACGGAGGTCTTGTTAAGGAAGTCTGGTCCTAAGCCAATGTGATGGAGATTCGGGTCTACTTTTTCTTCTATTTGGTGCAGGGTTTCTGGGTCTAATTCCTAGATCCTTGATCCATTTTGAGTTGAGTTTTGTACAGGGTGAGAGGGGTTTAATTTCATTTTACTGCATATTGTTTTCCAGTTTTGCCAGCACCTTTTGTTGAAGAGGCTGTCTTTTCTCCATTGTAAGTTTTTGGCACCTTTGTCTACTATGAGATAACTGTACTTACGTGGGTTTGTCTCTGTGATTTCTATCCTGTACCACTGGTCTACCTGTCTATTTTGGTGCCAATCGTATTTTTTTTTTTTTTTAAAGAAGAAGGTTTGGTGATTCCCACTCCTTTCTGTCTCATTCAAATCCTTGGAATCTGCCCCTGAAACACCCACCTGGATCACATTTTCAGAATTAGGCGAGAACTCAGGCAAAGTGTCAAGGAAACTGTGCTGACTTCAGGGCTGGCTGGCACCTCGGCCACCTGCCCTGTGGTGAGGACAGGCTCTTTCTTGTGAGTTGGCCGCAGTTCTGGACACCAGCTCAAAGTCAGTATTCATGCAGGGGCTGCTTCCTGTGCTCTGGGGGAAGGGCTGTAAGGGGAAAGGCGAGGAGCCAGTCAGGAGGTGGCGGGAAGGTCCCCTCGTGTGTAACCTGACGTAGGGGAGGAAGATTTCCAGCAGAGGAAACGCTCCTGGAACCGCTGCTCCTTGGCTAAATGAACAGAGAAGAATGTGAATTGTTGTGGATGGAGAAACTCGGCCCTGTCGTGTCAGCCCAGGTTTTTTTTTTTTTATTTTTTGCGGTGCTGGGGATCAAACTCAGGGCCTTATGCTTGCAAGGCAAGCTCTCTACCAGCTGAGCTATCTCCCCAGCCCTCAGCCCAGTTTTAACTATATTTTTTTTGTGAATTTCAAAATAAATCCAATACATGGTAGAAAATAAAAAACAACATACTGGAAACATCCCCAGAATCTCTAGCCCTTTGCCCACGACAGGTGGTGTAAGGAGTTTGTTCTGGAAACGTTTCTGAAATTTCTTCTAAAAGTCATTTTAACTTTTGTTTCTAAGGTGTCCTCCTTTTAATGAAGCCTCATCCTAAAATGCCTTCTTCGTCTGTCCCTGTAATTTCGTAGTTGTGATTTTCCGCGAGTATGAACCACGTCTTTGGGTGAACATGTCCTAATGCATTACCAGGCCCCGGGTGAGAACGAGTCGGCTTTCCCAGCTCTTTGGTTGTGTCGGTCAATGATGCCACCTCCCGGCTCCTCCACTCGACTCCCCACGCGGGCCTGTGCCTCCTGGCAGCCTTCAGTGCGTCTCCCCTGGTCTGGGCCTTTCTGCCCACTGTGTGGCCAGTCTCCTGCCCAGTACCTCCCCAGGACCTCACAGATCAGGTGATCCTGTTTCCCCCTGCGGGTTCCACTTTTGAACACTTCCAGCCGTGCTTCAGTCTTTCCTGTTCTGAGAAATCATCCCCTTGACCCCAAGTGCCCCCAAGGCTCCCCACTTCCCTGCCCCCCCCCACCTGCGTGTTACATTCAGCACCTTCTGGCCCCTGTCTCCTCCACCACCCTAACTGCTCCTGCCAAGGCCCACAGAGGCTCCGGCAGCCTCTCAGGGTGTCCCAGCTCCCCATGTCCTCAGAGCGTCTCATGATGTCCCTGCATTCTTGACTTCTGCGACCCTCCAACCACTCTGCGTCCCCAGTTGCGAACTCCTTGTACCTGCCTGTCTCATCCATTTCTTACGGGGTGGTTCTCCCAGGGGCCCTGAGCTTGGCTCTCTTTACGCTCTAGAAAATCTCTTTCTCTGGAATTTTATTCATTCTCCCTTTCAACCCCTCTCAGCGTGTTTGTGAGGGTTCTCCAGAGGAAATGCCAGTAGGACGTGTACACCTCTGTAAGAGGAGGCTGACCCTGGAACCCGGCTCGCCTGATGATGGGCCTGAGAAGTTCTGAGATTTCCAATCGGCACGCTGGTGGTGTAAGTCAGACCAGGACTGAAGGCCTGAGAAACTGATGGTCACTGTTGTTAAGTCCCGACATCCAAAGACCTAAGGACCAGCCGTTGTGATGTCTAAGAAAATGGGTCCCAGTTTGGATCAGAGAGTTTGTTCTTTCACTGCCTCTTTGTTCTGTCTGGCTCTTAATGAATTCCACGATGCCTACGCACCTTGGTGAGAGTGGCCCTTCTTTACTTAGTCCACTGATTCAAACTGCAGTCTCTCCTGCGAACGCCCTCAGACATGTCCGAGGTAATGTCCCACTAGCATTCTGGGCACCCCTAGCCCAGGCAAGTTAGCAGGTGCATCAGTCAGCACCCTCTGTGAACTCTACTCCTTCTCCTGAGCTTGATGCAGAACCTTTTGTGTGCTAGGATTCTTGCTAGAGTGGAGTCGAAGGTGAACCACACCTGGTCCTCCATGAAGAGTCGTCTGTCTGTTTGCTTTTGCATCCCTCCTTTTTGTGATCCATCCCCCAAATTGTACTGAACTCATTCTACAACCCCTCTCTCCCACCGGCCTGCTCCGTGGCCACCTGTGCCTAATTACTACTCCCACCATGCAGCTAGTTACCTGATTCAGAAATTCAGGGCTTGTCGTAGACTGGCTTTAGTCTCACTCCCTCTGTCCCGTGATTCTGTCGACAAGTGCACAGGGGTCAGTAGGCTGGTCCTCTCTCATCTTTCTTCTGCTCTCCCCTTGGGCTCCTCTCCTGCCTGTACTGTTGCCCTGAACTGCTAAGGATCTTGAGGCCTCTAAGATGGTTCAGAAACACAAGTATGTCTGTGTCATCTCCTGGTTAGGACTTTGGATGACTTCCAATTGTATGTGGGATAAAGTCCAGATACCCTAGTGTGATATGCAGGTGCCCTACAGATCCTGGCTCTGGTTCATGCGTGGAGCTATTTTTCTGCCATTCCGTGTCTTATGCTCTGCTTCATAAACTAAGGTTCTTGCAGTTTGACCACCTTTTGCTTAGTAGGGGCTTATTCCCTTGTCTGTAACTCTCTCCCCACCTTGTCACTCATCCAGTTCTGTTCTTCAAAACCTAACCTCAAGCATCACCTGCTCCAGAAAGCTTTGTCTACTCTCTCTCTCCCTGGGCAGGGTCACCCCAGGCTCTGTGTGACCCCACACCTTTTCACTACCTGTGTCGCTGTGTCCGTTCACATGTCTGTCTTCCTTAGGAACTCAATAAGTGTGCATCAAACTAATTTTTAAACCCTCCTGAATATGGCTTGCCATTCTCTCTGAGTTCTAATCACTCTGGTTGAGAAATTTTGTGGGACTCCCCATCACAAAATCAGGGTAGACTGTGTCTGCAGGATTGTCCATGGTTCCCCAACTGGACAAAGAATTGGGATTTCACCTCTGACCTCCTAACCTCCCATCCCAGGCATTGACATTGAGACCACAGCAAAGCTCCCAGAATTTCAAGGCACAGGACAGACTCTGCCCCGCAGATTAATTTTAGAGTCATTGAAATTCTGCCAACTCTGGAGGGAATGATTGGGAGCCAGGCTGACAACCAGCAAAGGAGGAAATTACTCTCTGTCTGCTTCAAGATGAGAGAGCGGTCACCACGGTGCCTCCCCCAGAGAGGCTGTTCGAAAACACATAAATTTAATACTTTTATGAAATTCAATCTTCTGACCATAAGTGTTTCAGGGCTCGCTTTGATGTTCAGGAACAGCAGCCTGGTGCCAAGGTTCTCTGCACATATGGTGAGGACGCCACCCTGGCCGTGAGCAGAGAGTCCCAGGCCCCCAACTCTCTGCAAGAGTTGCCCTTTGTTTAAATGACTTAACAAATATTGATTCACACTACCTTGTTCAAAACACATAGGGTTACTAGAGAATGAACATAGATTTCCAAGTCAGATGAGAGTGGGTTCAGTCCTATCTTGGTGAAGATCAGGTAGGACTGGCCACAGGCCATTGGCATACTCTATGGTCCCTATGTGTGTGGGTTTCCTCACCTGTGGAATGGGAATTTTAAGAAAAGTGGCAAGGATCATGTGAGACTAAATAAGAAAGAACCTGCCTTGCACAGTGCCTGGTACCTAACTTGTCTATTTAAAAGGGAAACTGGAAGAATCTAGTTTTGTGTCAATATAACTTGAGTTGACAAGTCATGGCTCTTATGACAAGCAGTGTGCTCAGTGAGGAAACTTAAAAACCATCACACATTAGTTATAAATCATGCATTAGTTATAAATGTATTTGGTTCAAAAATAGAACTATCATATGATGTGGCAATCCCACTCCCAGGTATATATCCAAGGGAAATGGGATAAGTGTGTCAGAGAGATATCTGCACATCCATGTTCACTGTAGCATTATTTACCATAGTCAAGAAATGGAATCAACCCAAGTGTCAATCAACAAACGAATGGATACAGAAAACGTGGTGTGTATGTATAATGGAATACTCTTTAGCCATAAAGATGAATTCTTATCATTTGCCATAATATAGATGGAACTGGAGAACATTATGTTAAGTGAAAAAAGCCAGGCATGGAAAGACAGATACCCCAGTGGTCTCACTCAGACGTGGAATCTAAAAACAAATGTCTCTCGTAGACACATTGACGGTACAGTAGTGGTTACCAGAGCCAGGAGAGGATGGGGAGGCAGGTCGAGGAAAGACCGTCTATGTGCACCGAATTCCAAACAGGAAGGAGGAAGAAGCTCGGGTGTGTTACTGCACAGTAGGGCAACTGTAGATGACAATAATGTGCTGTGTATTTCAAAAAGCTAGAAGAAAGGGTTTTCAACACAAAGAAATTATAAATGCTTAAGGAGCTAGCTACACCTGCCCTGATTTGAACATTACACACTGTATCTATCACATGATACTCCTGATACATATATATATATATATATATAATCTTTAAGTGCCAATTTTTAAGAGTTGTAAAAGAAATGTATTTGGCTGTAGAAAAACAAAAATAAAACTGGCCAGTAAATAATAGACTCTGGGGAAATGATCAGGCCTTGTTTTGTAGTGTTTGCTGATTTCTGTGGTGTAAATTCTCCCTCTTGGATGGCTTCAAGCTAGTGTCGTGATGCCCCTGAGGGTGGGGCTGGGAAGAGGTGGCACTTATGCCGTCTGTGGTGCAGAACTAGGTGGTGCATGACGTCCCCACCACTCACACACACTCCGACACACGAACCCCAGAGCACAGAGCCGAGTTCACTTGTGAACCAGGGAGAGATGAGCTTTGAGTAAGTGTCACCTTCATTTTACATACAGCTTATTTAATCGTTGGGCTGTACGGCCTGACTCTACTAGTGTCTCTGCTTAGCAATCAGTTAGTCCACTTCCTAAAAATTCACCACTCTTTCCCCAGAAGCTGGTGGGAGAGCTTCAGCACACCAATACCCAAGTGCCTGCTACAGTGACGTAAGAAGAGGGGATCTCAGTTGTCTCATGTGACAAGAAGTTCAGAACTGGAGACTCATTGAAGCCCTCAGGGCCCCACACAGACTCCATTTGATATCCTGAGCATGAAGGTTTCACCCTCATAATGCCTCAGGATCACAAGATGGCTGCTATTCCTCCAGGCTCCACATCACATCCCACGTGATAACAAAAAGGAGGAAGGAAGAAAAGAAGGAAGGAAGGAGAGAAGGAAGGAAGAAAAGAAGGAACGAAGAAAAGAGGGAAGGAAGGAAGATAGGAACAAAGGAAGGAAAAATCAGAAGTGTGTTCATTTGACAAGGGATATTATATTAATTTCCTACTGATGCTGTAATAAATTGTCACAAAGTTTGAGAACCACAGTGGCTGAAAACAACAGATTTATTATCCTACAGTTCTGGAGAGCAGAAGTTCCAACCAGTTCTGCTGGGACTGGAGTTGAGCGGTTGGTAGGGGGCGCTCCTCCCGGAGGTGTGGGGACAAATGTGCGTCCATGCCCCCGGCCCTCCGGCTTCAAGAGGCTGCCCGCACTGCTTGGCTCTTCTGCCTTCAGCGTCACCGGGGCCGGTGAGTCACACCACCGCCACTCTGCTTTGGCTGCTGCATCCCCACCTCTGCCTCTCTGGTCCCCTCTTTGACTTCTCAGGACCCTCTTGACAGCTGCGGGACCACCTGCCATCCAAGGCTCATCTTCCCATCTCAAGACCCTCACTGTTGTCCCACCCACAAAGTCCCGTTCACCAACGGACGTGACATCTTCATAGATTCTGGAGATTAGGGTGCAGCGTGGGACTCATTATTCTGCTTCCTTACCAGGGACCACCTCCCTCGGGACTAGTTGCTACCTCCCACTGGAGGGATCTGAGCTGTCACCAGGCATGGGAGGCAGTGCCATCAAGCTAGCTTTGGGAGCCACGTAGGAAGTGCAGGTAAGACGGCAGGGGCATCAGTCACACTGTGAGTGACGAAGATCAAGTGGGTCTGCACCACCGGTCTGTACTCGGCTGGATGGAATTATTTTAAATCAGCTATTATTTTAAACTAGTGATTGGTGGGCCGTGACGTTAAGGGTCCATTCTGGCCTTCCCTCCTCGCCCCTCCGTCCCCGCTCTGTGGCCCTTCCTCAAGTTTCCTGGCCTGTGTTTTGGCAAGTGGCAGACCAAGGAGATGAGTCTGTGTTCACCCTTGTGTCCCGCTCAGGGTGGGTGAGCAGTTGCCCATCACTCCCCCTTGTCCTGGAGGAGCAAAGGGGACCTGGCAACCCAGCCAATCATGGAAGAGGTATCCGCCATAGCTCTTCTGTGAATTCTTCATTGGTTAGACTCTGGTGGGAGAGGGCAGCTGGTAAAGGCTTTAGCAGCCACAGGAGTCTGACGGCCAGACAGGGAGGAAGGACCTCATGGTGCGGGCTGACAAAGTAGCTGGCCACTGGCCTCCCTGTGGGTATGATTTTTCCCACAGCACAGGGAACATGACATAAAAGTTCATAACCAGAAGACCATTTGATTTCCAGCTTGGTCCCAGCAAAGCGAGTAGAACCCAAGAGAAAAGGGTATTGTGCTGTGCTGGGGACATCTCCAACAGGTAAGCAGTGAAGTTGAACCAAGACAAGCCACGTGAAAATTTCCAAGTTCCATAAACGTGCTGACAATGTCTGCCATACTCGATGCCTCTTGTAAAGTGAGAAGCTGTAGAATTTGCTACCCACAAAAGCTTTGCTTTCCTTGGACGCTTACTGACGTGGAGAGCTGTGTAGCACGCCTTTCTCTTCTTGAAGCTCGGCAGGTGCAGCTAGGTTAACTTTTACAGCTTTCTTCTCCAGTCTGGATTATTTCTGTCTTGCTAAACTTCATGTACAGATGTGCTGCACCAAATCTTTTGGGCAACTAAGTAAAAATAAAGCCTAAGACTAGAAGGAAGGGCAAACAAGAGGGAAGCTACAAAATCAGCTCTGGAACCTGAAGGAAGGGAGGACAACCAGCAGAACAGGGAACCGAGAAGGCGCATCAGGGAAAAGGGTGAGCCCAGAATGCAGGAGGCGATTTGGATGCACAGGTGATGTCTCTGCAGAGTTGAGGTGAGAGGCAGTCTGGAAGGAATCTTCAGGAAAGACACCATAGACTGGAACCTCCTCTAAGCCCCTTCTAAACAGGGCTTGTAAGCATGTGGAGTGCTCTGGGGCTCTTGTAAACGTGCATGCTGCCTGAAAGCCGGCAGCATCTGAGACGGAGCCGAGCAGAGCGAGAGGTGGTAGACGAGACACCGGCCCTGCTGGGGTGGCACCGAGCCTCCGAGGGCTCCTTCAGCCACTGGAGACAGCGGGTCTTAGCGGTCTGACACTGAGGTCCAATTTTTCTTTGTTCCTTCCTGTTCTCTGCCACACAGTGGTATCTGGGTTGCACAGGCCCATGTGAATCCACTTCGGTATGTCTGCAAATGAGAGCCCTCCACGTGTAGACCGCAGTCACGGGGTGGTGTGAGCCATGTCCTGGTGACAGGTGTGGAGGGCCAGCCAAAGTCTCTCAGCCTGGACACGGGGAGTGTTATTGTGGTAAAGTTCACATAACACGGAGTTTGCCATTTTGACCATGTTCAAGTTCAGTAGCACAAATACATTCACATTGCTGGTCACCTCTTCCCACCATCCATCTGCAGAAAACGTCCAGCATTGCAGACTGAAACCCTGGACCCACTGGACAGCAGCTGCCCTGGGCCCTGCCTCTGGGCCCTGGCAATCGCCATTCCACACGGGTCTACTGTCTGTCTCTCTGAATCAGACTGCGGCAGGTTCCTCATGGAGATGGAACCACGGAATGTTTGTCCTCTCGGGTCTGGTTTGTTTTCCTTGACACAACGTCTCCCAAGTCCACCCAGGCTGCCCAGGTGTCTGGCTTCTGCGGCTCCTCGTGACCAAATGAAATTCCATTGCCTTCCAATGTTCACTGTGTTTGGTTTATGCTTTCCATCTGCTGTGAACTGCCATCTCATCTTCTTCCTCTTTTCTGTTTTAGAATTTAGGTAGCATTGGGTGTACTGAAGGTGGACAACAGGGCGTCTGAGGTAGAGGTTCCCGTGGAATGGTCGTCTCGCCAATTAAGTGGCTCTTGTTTCCGTGATAACACTTAACAGCCACTCTGTACATTTTTCAAGAACACATAGGTTGTCACTGACCATGGTCATCGTGTTGTACAGCAGGTCTCTTGAACTGATTCCTCCTGTTTGACTGGAAGTGTATATTTTTTGACCAACATTTCCCTCTCCCACCTCCTCTTACCTCCCCAGCCTCTGCTGACTACCATTCGGTTTCCTACTTCCACGAGATGGACATTTTTATATTACACGTGAGTGAGATCATGTGGTACTTATTTTTTGCACCTGGTTTGTTTTACTTGGCATGATGTCCTCTAGATTTATCTGTGTCATTGCCAATAACAGGGTTTCATTCTTTTGATGGCTGAATAATATTCCATTAGGCCAGGCACCACATTTTCTTTACTCATTCCTCAGTCAACAGACACTTAGGTTGAATCCATGTCTTGGCTATTACAGTCGTACTGCAATAAATGTGGATGTTCGGATATCAGAATATTGACTTCACTTCCTTTGGCTGTGTACCCAGCAGAGGGATGGCCGCACCATCTCTCTGTGGTCTTGAATTGAGTTACCTAGTGCATGGTCATGTTGGACAGCTCCTCTTGTGCTTATTGGCCACTTGTGAATCTCTGTGGAGAAATGTCTCTTCGCATCCTTTGCCCATTTTTTAAAGAAGTGGTAAAAAACGTGTGGATTCTTGGGGTACAAATCAGGCAATTGTGATAAGCATGACTTTTAGAGTGTTCTATCACCAGTGAACAGGCCTTCCCACCAGACCCAAGTCTGGAATGTTCCTATCTCGTGTCATCGCCTTGACAATCACAGGGTGTTTGGGTCCAGAGGCATCCGCACAAACGGTGTGACATCTGTTTAGAAATGGGGAAATCCCGAGGAGGGAGGAGAATTGGAAATTTGGCAGCTGGTCTTGGTTTGAATCTCTAATGTCAATTTGGGCAGAGGGCCTGAAGCACTGGAATCCAACCCAAGATTTCCATGTTCTAATTATCTTCTGACCACTGTCGGGCAAAGCTCCACTTGGCCTACCTTATTGGCATTTCTAGTCTCCAGGCTGTGCCATCTTGAGGGGAAAACGGTATAAATTGCCACGGGATATGAAAGGTTAAGCAGATGCAGCTTGATGCAGGGGACGGGGGTGCCAGAATTCCTCAGTACCCCTCAGCACAATCTGTGACGGACTGACAGATCTGGCTCCGTGAGAATGTTACGGTCCAGACTCTAAGGGAAATGACCAAACAGACTCCATTTTGCTCTGAGACTCCATGTTATGTAGGAAATAAGCTTCTCCCATGGGAACACCCCGCCTCTGTGCCCATCATCAGTTACTTGGCGTGGCATGTTTAATAATATACAATGGAACTCCTATGTAGTAAAGAATTGCTCTCTTTTGATTCCTATTGCTCCTAAACAACGTACCATGTGAACAGTGATTATGTGGATGTTAGTAACCATTCTTTAGTTTGTATCTAGGTAAGGGTCATTTTGACCCACCTCCCCCTCTGTTGATGATCTCATGGTGTTAGTTTGTAATTTTGAATCATAGCAACAGACACTTATGATCGATGTGACTTTTGGTATAAAAACCCCTAAAACCCTGTGGTCAGGGCTGTTCTCCCAATAGCCATTTTTTTGAGCATTGTGTGAGACAGTCAGTGGCCAGCTTAATAAAGACTCTCAAATTTGGACTTCTCAGTGGTAATCGGTCTGTTCTTAAGTTGCACTCCATAACAATTCCAAGTGGTCCTGGGGGTCCCCAGAAGCAGGTCCTTCTTGTGCACTTGGGGTCTGTGCTCCTGCTGTTGAAGGTCTCCAGCCGTGCTCTGCCACACTGAGATTCTGAAGCAACAGGCTGCCTGGGCCGTGCCAGTCTCCAGTACCCCAGCGGCCTGCACCAAGGCTGTGACCCTGGGTGCAAGCACACCAGGTCTACTCGGTGCCCTGGCTGCTGGCTTCAAGGCCGCAGAAGCTCACTCTCCTAACTTGCGTTGGCTCTTTTGCTGCAGCAGTGTTACTACAAATCAGGTGTGAGCCCAGAACCTGGGACCGTGTGATGGATGGGTAACAAGCGGGAACTGTCCCCAGGCTCACCCTACTGAGCCCAGCATAGGCTTTTCTGGTCAGAGGAGTCCAAGGCAGCATGCTCTCCTGGGGGCAATCTTCCCTGCCAGGACCCTCTTATTTCTCTCCCTTATTAAACGCATCCTTTGGGGACCCACTGTTTTCCCATTACTGCCAGCTGTGAGTAAAGCTCAGGGTGGGTAAGAGCAGACTCAGACCGGGGTTCCACCCCCTTAGCCTGAAGAGAACAACCCCGGGCTTCAGCTTCGGTTACTCATCTGCTCATTTTTCTCTTGAGATGAGGCTAGTCCAAAATTATTTCCATGTTTCAAATCGCAAGATCTTCATTTTATCCCTCCAATGAGACTATGTCCACTCATCTTGGTATTTTATCTTTAAAAAGTCTTGCTCTGCTTTTAAATAGGTTTACATGCATGTATTAACATGTTCATCTCCCAACTTTTCCAGGGGATATTTCTGAAGCTGGAGAATTTAATTGAGTTTGGAGTCTTACTGGAATAACTAAAAGAACAGCCACTGAAGGCTAATGTGATCCATTTATTATTCCGCTAGACTCCTCTGCATACTATTCTAACAAACTCCTCGGGTGGCGAAGAAGCCGCAGCCAGGTTTTACAACACTGGGACTCACAGAGGGGGATGGGCAGGCGCTGTGCTCATGGAAGAAGCATTTCCTCCTCTGACTTGGCTTAAACTTGTATTATGGTCAAAAGTGGGGAAAGCACTTAGGGTGAATTTAGCAGATCTGTTTGTGAAAGAACCCTTCAGGAGAAGCCCATCCAAACTGCATCACATGAGAAGGGAACTTCTCAGACGGGTGAGTGTCTGCTTCCAGGTCCAGTCGTGAGAGCCCAGTACCTCTCAGTCCTCTAACTCTGTGCGGATCTTTCTGATTCATGCCTATGCCCCCAGACTCTTTATTAATGGCTGTTACATGGCATTTACTTTTCCAGGGTCTGACATTTTAACATGTTTAGGAGAACCAACACATACTGATTTTAGAAAGTGATGGATTTGCCTGGGACATCTCCATACGTGTGTGGAACTGTACTTTCAGGTCTTCTTCTCCTTCTCCCCTTCTCCTTCTCTTTAGCTTCCATATGTGAGAGAGAACATGGGGTACCTGTCAACCTGATGACCTTCAGGGCCATCGCTCCTGCAAATGGCACGGTTTCACTCTCCTTCACGCTGAATAAAACTCCATTGTGTATTTATGCTGTATTCTCTTTATCTGTTCACCTGTTGATGGGCACCTAGGCTAATTCCACAGCTTGGCTTTTGTGAGTAGTGCAGCAATAACTGTGGGAGTGCAATTACCTTTTTTGTCTGCTTACTTCATTTGCTTCACATAGAAACCCAGGACTGGTACAGCTGGATCACATAGTAATTCTATTTTTAGTTTTTGGGGGAACCTCCATACTGATTTCCACAGTGGCTCTACTAATTTACATTTCCATCAAAGTGTCAATAAATGGTCAGAACCAAACAGAATGTTTTCATGGCAAAATCAGCTCTACTCTAATACCACCCAGGAATCTTGATGGGGAGGGACTCTTAACCTAAAAGGGTTTCAGCTTCTGATCTTATATGCAACAAGCTCTTGAAGATCGATGCATTATTTCATGTGTGGTAGGTCCGTGCATCTTCTTTAGGAAGAGGATCTGTTTATCCTGGACAGTCCTTGTTGAGTAAGACAAACCTTGAAACTCTTACTGATTTATTGGCTTATTTTCCAGGCACTCATTCTCAGAGCCCTAAAAAATTCCATAGTCTTCCCTCTGGCTAGGTTGCTTCTCTCTCTTTTTGCCTCTCAACACATTTTGCCTCTGACTGAATTCTGATTTTTTTTTTTTTTTAACTTTGTGGACACAAAGCCTACCAAGGATGACTCCATAAACTGCAGCTTGGGACCACCCAGTGGTAAAAAGATGGCCCTCCAGCCCCTGCAGGGGTCACATAGGTAGCTCCACTGTTCATTGGGACTAGGGTGTGGAGCCATTCTGGCCAATCTACCTGGGTCACCTCTGCTCCCTGTCCCTAAACACTCTCAATGACAGTTTTACAGAAACACATGGAGCAGGTGAGCAGTTCCCCAAAGGCACCAGGAGAAGGGAGGTTGGGAAAGCATATGGAGCAAAGAAAGCCAGAGCACACAGGTCACTGTAGGGCCCATTGCCAGATTCTCAAAAGATCTGTGAGCTGAAAGGATAAGAAAGGTGTTCTGAGCAGCAAGGCCTGTGTTACGCATCTCCTGGAAGGGACACTAAATGCTATCCTGGCCTGACTCAGGATGGTAGAACACTTGTTTTTTACACAGGAGCACATTTTTTTCCTTCATTCACACAAGTGTACTTTGAATACACGCTGCAACATGAGTGTACGATTTCAGTGTTTTATTTGGAGACACACTGTGTTTCTGTTCACTTCACTGGAGGACTTCTATCTGTCTTCCTGTAGGACATCGGTAAGAGTCAGAGGAAATAAAATAAAATAAAATAAAATAAAATAAATGAAATGAAATAAAATAAAATATAAAATAAAATAATAAAATAATAAAATAAAATAAAATAAAAAAATCTATAGCTCTTGACTTGGAGCCTGGAACTGAGCACTTGGGCCTACTACCCTGACGGAGGCCATGGAAGTGATTCCACTGCGGCGTAAGTGGTATTGGCTAGCGTCTTGGTCGGCTCCCTATGGGAGAGCTGACGGCCTTGTCAGCACCATCACCTGCAGAATGAAGACACCACGTTCTTCCCTAAATTCCAGGGGCTGGAGCCTGGAAATGACATTTCCCACTATCCCTTGCAGGATGTTTCCTGATTAGCTTTTGTCCAGACAGCCACTAAATTACAATTTAGAAGGCAAGCTGAGGCAGAATCAGTATTTTCCCTCTTCTGGCAACAGTGGGAAGATGCGTGGGTTTTCACAAGTGTTAGGCTTTACAGCGACTGGCAGGTGTTGTCCCCAGGTGACCTGACCTGTGCTGCTGGCCATTGTTAGCAGGGTTCCTTCTGTGACTTCTTTGGCTTGTTGATCCTCTAAAAGCTTCTGGCGAGTCTGACAGCTGAGGGACACTCTCCCATGATTTTGTCACTTCCTAGCCTATTTCCCTTCTTGTGTGAAACACCTGGAGTGTATTCTTCTGTCGTACACCTGTCTATGACTAGTAAGAGTGCACGCCTGCAGACATGTCTATGAGTGAAGGAGAATGTGAGAAATTGCTCTCTCCCAAAAGACAAAGCATGAAAGTGGACTTCCGGAGAATCGAACCTGCCATCAGCATCGCTTTTGACAAGGCAGGTATTTGGGCACAGGGAGAGTACGAGAATTTCTGGGCAGTCACTATCTTATTTGAAAAAAGCATATTTAATATTGTGACATAATTTTTAAAATTTGGAATGCTGAAAATAAAACAACTCAAGTAAATATTTTGTTGATTGAGTTCCTGAAAGTACTGCTCAACATCTTGGTTGGTGGTGATACTCAGAAGATGGAGTGCCTCTCCATGGAGGAGAAGGGGCTGACGGGAACTTTGGCCTCTCCACTGGGCTTGGGCTGCTCCCTTGCTTGCCTCTTTCAGGCCTGTGGCCCTCACAGGGCCCTCCTGGAACGCTGTGCTCCCCACGCTCACCTCGACTTCTTTCCTCCGTGGTCCTCAGCACCGCTGGCTCACTGTGGATGTTACCATCCCACTTTTACTGTCCCCCCTCTCTGCACTGGACCCTGTGAAAGTGAGGACTTTGTGGCCCATGTTCACTGCTTTATCCTCAGCGACCAAACTGTCCTGGGCACCCCAAAAGGCACCAGATAGATAACGTGTTGGACAACGGAACCCCATGGCATAGACATGACCACAATCAATAGATTGTTTTCTTCCTCCTTCTTATGTACAATTGTCCCTGAGTATCCACGGGGGACTGGTTCTGGAACCCCTGCAGATATCGAAGTCCAGGGATGCTCCATCACTTATAAGGAATGGTGTTGTATTTGCATATAACTTATGTACAGCTCATTAAATCATCTCTATGTTTTTTGTAAAAATCTGGTGTGATATAAATGCTATGTGCATAGTCATTACACTGTTTAGGGAGTAACAACAGGAAAAATGTCTGTGTATGTTCTATTCGACACATTGTCTTCTCATACCCTCAATCCGCAGTTGGTTAAATCCATGAACACGGAATTCACAGACACAGGTGGTCAATTGTATATGTGTTTGACATAGTACTACATAGAGGGATCTCATATTTTTATTATTTGAGTTTTTATTTTTTCTCACTCAGCTGAAAAGAGCCCACCGCAATGGGAAAGAAAACGAAGGTGCCGACGTTCAAGCAGTTGTCACGTGTAGGGGACAGGAAGTCTCCTGCACCTGGTTCACCTTCTGGCCCTGCTTTTCAGGCTGGGGACTGAGATAAGAAAGGTGAAATAATAAAGATAATACACCATGATTGCTGAAATAACCAAAAAATGGCCTGTAATGAAGCAAAGGCAGGTGGGTAGTGGACGTGCCTCTTTATGCAGGAGACAGCGAACTAGCTTCCCCAAGTTGTGGGGAGGCCACAGAGCCTGACTGAGCAGGAGCACTCTGCATCTGGAGAGGAAGAGGTAAAAAGTGTCACCGAGAAGACAGGCTCTGTCGCACGGCCAAGAGGTCATGTTCCAAATAACAGTGTGCGTGCCCTCAGGCACACAGGGAACACCAGCGGACACTTTCTGACTGAGCTGGGAGGCACGTAGGAGGCAGAGGCACCTGTGGAGGCTGACAGTCCTGTGTGCTCTCTGTGACTGTGGATACTGCTTTGCTCTCTGGCCGGGGTGGCCTGTGAATCCACAGACCCACCTCTGCTGCTGCTTCTCCTGCCGGGGCTGCAGACGCCATTCTGCTGGCCCTCCCACGGCCAGCCTGTGCTGCGGGCAACTTTTAGCATGGCTGCTGCTGCTGCTACTGGTGGGGACACATCACAACAATTAGGAGCTTGCCTCTTTTCAGAGGCCTTTGTTCAAGAGGTGTTGTTTGGCTCCCATTCAGTGGTAATTAGAAATCGTAATTGAGAATCCGAATTCTTATGGAAACATTTGTTCAAACAATAATCCAAACAAACAACCCAGAACATGACATCTACAGGACCTTCCACGCCATGCAAGATGGCAGGCATCGCCACTTAAGGCTGCTGAGCTCTTGAACTAAGGAAATGGCGGAAAAACAGAATTTTAGTGGTAACTTAATTTTAATTATTTTGAATTAAAATTTGAGTAGCCACATGTGGTGGTGCAGATCTAGAATACATATATATATATGTTTTTAAGATTATTAATTCAAAGCCACCACAAAGGCTAAGAGAGAGGTCAGTCCTGGAGAGCAGCTGGCTGCAGCCTCAGCACCTCTGCACTCACCACCTCATGACCTCCTTGGTGGGCCCTTGATCTCAGGAGGGAAAGCGTTTGCCTTTCCCTGGTAGGAGACAGAGCTCTTTGTATTTAAGAAACTGGCCACAGGACATAGAAATCACCATTAGTCAGGATTCTTCAAAGAAATAGATCGATTGATCCATCTATCCATCTATCCACATATCTATCTCTATCATCTATCTTTATCTCTCTCTATCTATAACATGGAGACTGATTATGAGGAGTTGGCTCACATGATTGTGAAGACTGAGAAGTCCCACAATCTGCCATCTGCAAGATGGAGACCCAGGACAACCATTGGTGTAATTCAATCTGACATCAAAGGCCTGAAAGTTGGGGGAGCTGATTGTGCCAATTCTGGCCCAAGGGTAGAAGTCTGATGTTGTTTGATGAATTCAGCAAAGTAGCAGGATATAAAATCAACACCCATAAATCAAACACATTCCTATACATCAGTGATAAATCCATTGAAAGAGAAATTAGGAAACCTACCCCATTCGCCATAGCCTCAAAAAAAAAAAAAAAAAAAACTGGGAATTATTCTAACAAAAGAGGTGAAAGATCCCTACAAAGAAAACTACAGAACACTAAAGAAAGAAATTGAAGAAGACCTTGGAAGATGGAACGATCTCCCTTGTTCTTGAATAGGCAGAATTAATATGTCAAAATGGCATACTACCAAAAGTGTTATACAGATTCAATGCAATTCCAGTTAAAATACCGATGACATTCTACATAGAACTATAAAAAGCAATCATGGAACTCATTTGGAAAAATAAGAGACCCAGAATGGCCAAAGCAATCCTCAGCGAAAAAGTGAAGCAGGAGGCTTCACAATATCAGACCTTAAACTATAGTAAAACATAGTAACCAAAATGCATGGTATTGGCACCAAAACAGACAGGTAGACCAATGGTACAGAATAGAGGACACAGAGACAAACCCACATGAATACAGTTATCTCATACTAGACAAAGGTGCCAAAAGCATTCACTGGAGGAAAGACAGCCTATTCAACAAATGATGCTGGGAAAAAATAGAAAAGCACACAGAACAAAATGAAATCAGACCCCTATCGCTCACCCTGCAGGAAACTCAACTTGAAGTGGATCAAAGACTTAGGCACTGAACAGAGACTCTGCACCTAATAAAGAAAATGTAAGCCCAAATTTCACCATGTCCGTTTAGGACCTGACCTCCTTAACAAGACTCTGAAAGCACAGAAGCAAAATCAAGAATCAATAAATGGGATGAATTCTAGCAAAAAACTTCTCAGCAAAGGAAACAATCAATAACATGAAGAGAGAGTCTATAGAATGGTAGGAAATCTTTACCACATGCACCTCAGATAGAGCATTAATCTCCAGGATCTATAAAGAGCTCAGAAAACCTAACACCAAAAAACAAATAACCCAGTGAATAAATGGCTAAGGAACTGAAGAGACACTTCACAGAAGAAGAAATATAATTTATCAACAAATATATGAAAAAATTTTCAACAACTCTAGCAATTAGAAAAATGCAAATCAAAGTTATTCTAGGATTTTATCTCACTCCAGTCAGGACGGCAATTACCAATAATACAAGCAACAATAAATGTTGGTGAGGATGTGGGGAAAAGGTCCATTCAAACATCTCTGGTGGGAATGCAAATTGGTGCAAGGACTCTGGGAAGCAGTATGGAGATTCCTCAGAAAACTTGCAATGGAACCAACATTTGACCCAGTTATTCCACTCCTTGGTTTATTCCCAAAGGACTTAATAGCCAAACTACAGAACCAGCCTAGGTGCTCAGATGAATGGATAAAAAAAAAAAAAAAATGTAGTATACATACATAATGGAATATTATTTAGCCTTAAAGAAGAATGAAATTATGGCATTTGCAAGTAAATGGATGGAGCAGGAGAATATCATGCTAAGAGAAATAAGCCAATCCCCCAAAACCAAAGGCCAAATGTTTCCTCTGATATATGGATGCTAATTCATGATAAGGGGGTGGGGGCTAGGGAGGAATAGAGGTACTCTGGGTTAGACAGAGGGGACTGAAGGGAGGGGAGGGGAGACAGGGTTTGGAAGGATAATAGAATGAATTGGACGTTATCACCCTATGTGCATATGTAATTACATGACAGATGTGGTTCTACATCATGTACAACAGGAAGAGTGAGATGTCGTACTCCATTTAGGTATGATGTGTCAAAATGCTGTCTACTATCAAGTATGACTGATTAGAACAACAGCAACAAAAAAGTCTGATGTTGCAGCTCAGCCAGGCAGGCGGGAAGGAAAAAGGGCAGATTCCCCCTTCCCCTGTGTTTTTCCTGTCCAGGCCCTTAGCAGGTTAGATGATGCCTGCCTATGTCGGGAAGGTGATTGAGTCCACTGATTCAAATGCCAATCTCCTTCAGAAACACCCAAAATAGTATTTGATCTGGGCGCCCCTTGGTGGAAGCGATGCATGTGATTAGCCATCCACCAGTCCTCTGGTGTTGCCAACAGGAGAGGCCCAGGGTCCTCAGCGACGGAGGCCAGGCGCTGGGTGGCCATGCATGCTGGGAGGGGCCACTAGCTGGCTGGTCACCCTCTGACCTCACCTCATCCTTACTGCCTATAGCTTCTTAAGTTTCTTGGTGGTAGTTAGTGTCCCTGAGACAGGGAAGCACATGGATCGCCACTTCTAAATAGTGTTTACACCAACTTCACATGAGCAGTGTTTTCATCCATATTTTACACACAACTAAGCGGAGCCACTCTTCTCTGGTCCCGCAGCTGAACGGGGCCCTTGACCTTGAACTGAGGATTCTGGTTTCCAAGGCAAAGCTCTTCACTGCATCACCCAAGCTGCACCAGAAGTAGACAGAAAAGAACAAGGAATGTAGTTTGAGGCACGTGCGTGGACGTGCAAGGTCCTCTTCTGAAGTGACAAAGTTACCAGCAAGGGAGAGTCCCCAGAGAAAATGGCCACTTTGGCTTCAGCTTCTGTTTAGTGAAGTGTGTATTTAAAGCAGAAGCCCCCTGCAGAGTCCAGTCCTCTTTAGAGCTTCATCAGAAGATACTTGCTTCTCAGGATGTTGTCTGCAGGCGAACCCTGTGCCGGTCAGTCTCCAGCAGGACGGGGACGTCGCCAAGGTGTTTTCTGGATGACCTAAGTGAGCAGAGAGGGTCCTCATGGAGCCCCCGACAGAGCCCCAGGGCGCCCTTTGCAGGTCCAATGACAGAGACGCAAGCCAGGTCTCTGATTCCACTGGAGATAAGGGGACAGCAACAGGTGTCTTCCCACCGCCCGGCCCAAGGGATCGTGCGGGGGTTGTCGCGAGAAGCAGAGGCATCCCCAAGAGTGTCCCCTGCGAGGACAGGCCTCTGTCACCTGTCTCAGCACCTGGGAGAGCCCTCCAAAGCCGAGGGTCCTCCCCTCCCTGGAGCTTCCTCTGAAAGGGTCCTGGGTGGGTTGGAAGTGCTCCGACTCCGAGTTGCATGGCAGCTACTCAGATCCCACGGGAACCTTCTTTACTTGCCAGGGAGCCCTGTTTGGCAGAGTGGGTGTGGCGGGTAAAGCCTGGGCTGCCGACCGGGCAGCCCTGATCCTCTCGCCAACACCCCTGCTGACGGTGTTTCCCGGGGAGGTCCCGGCTCCCCTGCGGCCCTGAGCTGGGCTGACGACAGTGCTGTTGCTTCCTTCTAGACCACTCTGGACCCGTAGCCGCGCAGATGGCAGACGTCCACGCAGCTCAGAGTCTCACTCTGTACAGCTCTCCACTGGGCCATCGCACCTTCGCACTGAGCCATCGCACCTTCCGGGAAGGAGAGGTCTTCCCCGAAGCCCGGCGGACAGTGCCCCTGGCGGCCTCCCTCCCAGCCTCCCCGACAGCTACGCCGGCCATCACCTGCTGAACCTTTGCCTGTTCCTTTGCGAACGCCTGTCTTCCCAGCTCGGTCACTGGTCAGCATGTCCACGGCATGCCCAATATTCATTCCAGGTCTCCCCATCTCAACACCTGCAAGGGTTTGTCCAGAGTTAGTTCTCAAACATAGGAATCCAAGAGATCCTTCCAAATGTGATTTTTAAAACCCAGAACATTGGTCAGATATGTGCACAGCCCTAGAATGGCTTCCTGTCTCTTAGAAGAGAAGGTGGTGTGCTAACCGTGATTTGCTTCTGCCTGGCTCAGCCTCCTCTCCGCCTGTCTCTGATACCCCATCCCCACCCCTCACCACCACGATCCCACCCTGGTTGATTTATTTCTCTAACACAGCTTCCCAGAGCAAGGCCTCCTTTGCATTCTTAAAACAGATCAAGGGACCCAGAGAGCTTTTGCTTATGTGAGTAATGTGTATCAACTATATTGAAAATTAAAACGGAGAAATTTAAAAAACACAATGATACACAAGCACATGTACTTAGCTGGTCTTAATGGCATGTCATGTACCGCTGGAAAACTCCACAGAACTCTTATGAGAAAAGAAGAGTGGAAAGGCAAGTAACATTTCAGTGTTATTAAGAAGTTTTGATCTGTTGGCTCCCTGAAAGAGTCTTTGGAACCCCTAAGGGTCCCCAGATCACACTTTGAGAAAAACTGCTGTTGTATCTAAAATCTGTGTCTGTCTCAGGGCCTTTGCATAAGGTGTTCTCTGCCTGTGATGCTCTTCCCCAAATCTTTTCATCTCCCTTCCCTCAGTGCTTTTGAGTCTGCTCTTTTCCTGTTCGACCACTTGTTTAAATTGTAATTACTGCCCCACCTACCACCATGTCCAAATTGTTCCTTACTCTGCTCTACTTTTCCCACAACATTTATCACCTCCTAATATTCAGTTATTACTTATTTACTCTAATATTATATAATTTATTTAATTTCTGTTTGACTTTCCCTGTTAGAACGTGAATTTCATCCTGGACTATTCATTCATTAATATAATCCCCGCATATAAGACGATGTCACATATTAGGTGCTCAACAAATATTTCTGGGAAGAAAGACAGGAAGAGGGAAAGAAAGAAAAGAGAAACTTGATGAGATTAAGCACTTAAAATATTTCTAATTGACAAGTAATTGTATGTATTTACAGGGTGCAATGTGATGTTTTGACGTGTGTACACACGTTGGAATGATTAGATCAAGCGATCCACTTACCTGACCTACTTAACCTGTTGCCGTGGTGAGAACGTTCAGAATTCCCTTTTAGGATTTGTTGAGTGTGTGGCACATTGTCATCAGCTTTAGCCACCACGGTGCAAACCACTGAAACCCAGTTGCGTGAGGCGCTTGTTTTACCCTTTGGGAATCGCCAGTGCCTGGTGTCTTCTGAGCGTGTGGGGCGTGAGGATGAGCCAGGAGGACAGTGGAACCCGCTCTCCCAGGCAGCTGTCCGGCTCACAGCCGCCAGGGCTGGGAGGTGACTCAGGGAGGCCGAGTGGGCCTGCCTCACGAGTGGGCGGAGCACAAGGGTTTCTGTGCGCTTTTACCTGTGTCATTTCATTTACTGGCTTACTGTCAAAGGGAGTGCAAATCGGAAAGAGATAAAAGACGCCGACAGAGGCAGAGGCCTTGCGGGCAGCCTGGGGCCCAGGCGGGGAACAGCCTCATTCTCCTCTGCCCCTCTCCTCCCTCCTCGAGTGTCCTGGCACCGTGGGGACCAGCATTTCAAGGTGGTCAGATGGATCGGTGAGATGAGCTGAGTCTTGAGTAAGACGCCTGCTGCTCGATGCCCATCATTAACTCATCACCTAAGTTATTTGTTAGAAATAAGCAGCAGGCCTGGTCCTAGTGCTGGGGGTCGGCAAAGTGAGTCAGACCTGCTTCCTTCACTCGAGGAAGGAGCCTGCAGGAGGGGGAAGTGAGACTTGTGTCTGAAGGGTGACAGGCGGAGCGTCCAGGGCCTCTGCTGGCTCGAGCACTGGCGGCTAGGGGTCAGAGCACCCCAGTACCGCCATCAGCACGCTGGCTAACTTCTTCAAGGCGTACGACAATGCAACCGTCCACTGTCATCCCATTTTACAGATGAAGAAACAGCAAAGATAGGCTAAGGAAATTGCTCAGGGCCATACGGAGGGAGTTCCAGCCAGGATCCAGAGCCCAGATGCTTCGGTACTAAGAAAAGCAGAAATGAGTGGCTCTCGACTTCCCCTGAGTTGCTACATTGCTTTCCTGTGGAAAGAATGTGGCAGTCACGACCGAGACCTGGCAGGGTCGGCAGGGCTGGATGAGCCGCAAGGGAGGAGGACATGGTGGAGCCAGGTGTCCACTCACCCTGTCGGCCGTGTTGGGGGTCCTCTGTCCATGCTGTCCATTCAGCAGCAATGGGAGCCTTTTGTTTGTGGGTGTGAGTGGCTGAGGGGGACAGTGACAGATCTGAAGGAGGTTGTCAGAGGATGATACCACAGGAGGAAGCTGTGTGTGTGTGCGTGCACGTGTGCATGTGTGTGGTGCGTGTGTGCATGTGTGTGCACGTGTATGTGTGTGCATGCGTGTGTGCATGTGTGTGCGCATGTGTGTGGTCTGGTGTGTGTGTGATGTGTGTGCGTGTGCATGTGTGTGTGGTGTGTGTGCGTGCACACTCATGTGCAGGGATGGAACCCAGCGTCTTGCACAAGCTAAGCACGTGCTCTACCACTGAGCTACACCCAGAAGTCTGGATCTGGGAGATAACTTGATAAACTATTGCTTAGGGAAGAAACAGAAGGTGGGATGAATTGGTGGTAGACAGGCCAGAGTCTGGGAGGCCGGCTAGGAGACTATTGCTGTCAGAATCCTTTAGGAATAATTATAGGGTTATTTTAAAACTATGAAATAACCCAGAGACAATTAACAAATAAACAAATCGATTAGGGTTTTATTTTTAATCCTGTCCCTCTTTCTAAGAGAGAGGGATTTCACTGTATTATCTATGCTGACTCTGAGTCCCTGGGCTCAAGTGATCAGTCTCCTGAGTAGCTGGCACTAGAGACCTGGGCCTCCACACCCTGCCTATATTTAATTCTTTTGGGCGATGTAGCCTCACTTACTTAGCTGTAATTATAACCTTTACTTCTTAGCACACACTGTTTTCATTGCAAGTAACCAGCTTAAGTGGACTTAAGCAAAAATTAGGTCATTAGTAGAAAGATAGGTAGACCTGGAATCCAAATGCAGGGTACTCTGGAGGGACTGGAGCCAAGAGCTGGAGAATGAGCAGCCGCTTCCTTCTGGTCCCTCCACATCTGTTTTGTTCTCTCTGCCGGCTGCCTGCCCAACTTCTCTTGATTGTAGTGGGAAAACGAAGACTGCCTTCAAGTTCATGAGTTCACGGCTCCTCTGTTGCCATCACATGCAAAGACTAGTTACTCGTCTCAGAATCCTGGTTCAAAAACAAGGAGCTGTGGTCAGGTGCCCACTTTGGTTCCAAGCAACCACAGCCAGAGGACACAAGGCAAGCATGGTTGCCAGGCAGCGGAAGAAATTCTCAGAGATACAAAATTGATGTGACCCGGCCAGAAACACAAAAGGGCAACTGTCACAGTTCATTTTTGCTGTTCTCGTGTGAAAATGTTGACTGAGCTTGGGTCCCAGTTGAGAAATGAAGAACTGACAGGCATTAATGCCTACAATAAACACAGACAGGAGTTCACACGGTAGAATTGGCAGTCAGAATGTAAACAGCCCTGACGGTCAGTGCTGCTAATTGTTCTTTCCTGCCATGCTCATGAACTTCTCTTTGGTCCACCTTTTGTGGCATGTGTTCCGGGCTTAGAAACAGCAAGTTCCCCTGGTCCTATACAGCTCTGCCTTTTATTTTGTAAGCTACAAGGGAAGGTACAGGGCACTTGGTACAATGCAATAAGATCCAAGATGACTGGTTCTTGTGTTGCAACACAGTGGAAGAAGTGTCCAGATACGTAACATGTAATCACTTCTCACGGTCTCAACTACTTTTTTTTTAAAGGTGCTGAAATTTAATCATACAATAACAGCAAATGCAAATGGAGTTATTCAAAGTCTATAGAGTCTTGGGAGGCTGAGGCAGGAGGATCAAAAGTTCGAGGTCAGCCTGAGCAACTTAGCCAGTCCCTAAGCAACTTAGTGAGAACCTATCTCAAAATAAAAAATAAAAAAGGGCTGGGAATGTGGCTTCATGGTTAAGTAGCCTTGTGTTCAATCCCTGGTACCAAAAGAAAAAGAAAAAGAAAAAAAAAGGCTGGAGAGAGTGAAGTCCATTACTTGGAGGGACACAATCACCATGCCATTTTGGATGTGCTCTAATCCTTTAGTGTATCAGGTGATGAAAGCACTATAATTGCCATCCATAGAGTTAGCAGTGTAATGTTTAAAATAAAATAAGGTAGATTTTTCAAGGTGTGGACTCTGAAAGCATGATATCCCTATACCTTTTTATTTTTGGTGGTGCTGGGGATTGAACCCAGGTCCTTGCATTCTAGGCAAGCACTCTACCAACTGACCTATATCCCCAGCCCCCTGAAAGCATGATATCAATAGACAGGAGCTGGAGCCAGGAGGGAGTGCCAAGGAAGATGAGCGTTCCCCTGTTGGCCGTGTCCACACGCAGGCGGTGCTTACTTCACTTTGGCTCATTTCTCCCCCCGACTTTCACTGATGGTTCATTTAATCACTCAGCAAATATTTCTTGAGTCTCTGCGGTGTGCCAGGTACTAGTCTAAGCCGCCAGGAAGCACTGGTGAGGGAAAGCAAATGCATCCTTACCTCCTTCGTGCTTTCTCTCCAGCGTTTGTTGGGCGGATAGACACAATAAGCAATGAGCATAAAAACAGGAAAGTTATGTGGTATACTCAAGGTGACGCAGTGGGGACAAACGTAGAGCAGGTGACTGGGTCTGGAGAAGGCGAGGGGAAGGGGCCAGTGGTCTGCATGTTAAACATCGTCACCTAGGTAGGACTTGTTGAGAATGGCATCTGAGCCAAGATGTAAGAGACATGAAGGGGAGGATGATGGGTGGGTCTGGGCGAAGAGCATCCAGGCAGAGGGAGCAGCCAGCCATGGCCCTGCAGGGAGAGGAGCCGCCATCTTCAGCTGATGGAGTGGGGGCGGGGTGGGCGAGCAAGGAGGAGAGTCTAGGATGCAACCAGAGAAGCAGCAGGATGGGCAGGCCGTGCCACAGGGCCATGTCAGGCAGGGCGCTGAGGCCACTGGAAGATCTTCGGAAACCCATTGAGAGGTTCTGAGCCCATGAGTGCATATTAGGACCTCTGAAACTTCTGGAGGCACTTGCTATGTGCAGTCCAACTCACAGGTCGTAAGATGTCATTGCATAAGTTTGAAAATAAGTGACCGTAACCTCTCAAACGTGTATGTGGAATCCTTTTCCCCCGATGTGAGGCTGTGAAGAGATGGGGCCTGAGGAGGGGTAAGGTCCCTGGTGGAGGTCCTTCATAAGGGATTAGTGCCTTTCCAAGTCCCTTCTGCCTTGTGAGGTCACTGCAGAAAGGCATTGTTTATGAGGCACAGGCCCTTGCCAGGTACCAGATCAGCTTGACCTTGGACTTGCCAGTCTCTAGAACTGAAAAATAAGTTTCTGTTTTTTATAAGTCACTCAATCAAAGATGTTTTGTTATAGCAGCAGGGGCAGACTGAGACAATCTTTTACTGATCTATTGTACTATTATATCTGTAACGTCTTCCCTTCTCTTTCCTCAGGTTTAATTTGTGCTTCTCTAGGTTCTAGAGGTGATGGCTTAGATGAGGAGTTGGAGATGTCCTCTGCGAAGGGCTGGAGAGTAAAGATTTCAGACTTTAAGGGCCTTACACTCTGATGCAATGGCTGAGCTCTGTCCCTGCAGCACAACGCAGTCACAGATACGTGACGCATGTACTGTGTGAATCGTGGTGTGTAACCAGATGAGCGTGGCTAGGTTCCAATAAACCCTTAACAGAAATAGGCAGTGGGTAACTTTGGCCTGTGGGCTCTGGTTTGCTGACCCCTAGACTAGAACATTGCCTCTGAATCTTCCCTCTTCTTGAAATTTTTGCTATTATGCTTTTGTTCTAAAATCCCTGTTCCACAAGGTCTCCTGTGGGGAGGAGGCAGCCTGATGGTCACTGGAGGTGGGTGGTGGTTCAGGGTCCCAGAACTCAGCACCACCCTGGTCATGTCACTTGCTTTCCACTTGGCCTTCTCTGACACCACCCTGGGAAGCAGTTGGCGTGTATGGGGACAAACTGGAGAGTGGACGTCTAGGGTCTCCACTCCCCCTCTGCTGCTGCTGGCAGGGGCCTTGGTTTTATCGTTTTTGCTTATTTGGAAAGGAGTTATTATCTAAAAGTTTTCTGTATTTTTAGGCTGCATCTTGCCTGATCTTGGGCAAGTTTCTGGTCTGCACCTCTCGAAGACTGGAGTGCTGGCTTCTCCTGTAGCCAGCCTGGAGGAGATGAGGCAAATGGAAATCCAGGAAGCGCGAGGGTGTGGCTCAGTGATGGCGCACTTGCCTCATGTGTGTGAGATCTTGGGTTCAATCTCCAGCACCACCAAAAACAACAAAAAAAGAAGGCTCAGAGAACTCCTTGATAGGCCTTCTGTCCACCTGTCAGAGGACTGTGCACACACTATAGTGCATGTTATGCATCTTAAGAGAATGCCTTTAACATAACCATGCTATAGGCTTCCCTCTAAGGACTGTTTGGCTGATTCTATAACTTTTGATATGTTTCGTTTTTTTTAAAATTATCATTCACATATAAGTATTTTTGTATCTTCCTTTGATTTCCTGTTGAACCTGTGCCTTGTTTAGAAATAACTGATGAATATTTAGGGATTTTCAAGATATATTTTATATTTATTTCTAATTTAGTTCCAATGTTGTCTTTGATATAGTCCGATTTCATTATTTTTATTTCTTTTGACTTTATTGAGACTTGTTTAATAGCCCAGCATATGGTATATTTTAGTTAATAGTCCAAGTGTATTTGGAAAGTAAGTATCTGCTGACATTGATGATGTAGTAAATGCCAATTAGGTCAAGGCAGTCAGTGTGTTGTTCAATAAACTAAATACTCAAATTTAAAAAGCCAAAGCATATGGATGATGCAGTCTTGGTTTTTACCCAGGAGAACTGGGATGCTTTGACTCTGAAGCAGCTCGCACAGTGTTTGATGGGGTTCTGTTTTTCTTTAATGCCTCGGTTGCAGGAGGTTCTCCCCTGGAGAGTTTCCGTGCTTGGCCCTCCCAGGACCTGTGCAGCAGACAAGCTCAGTCCCCGGAGCGCACTCCATGCTTCCCATGGGATCGCTATCCTGGACCTCGGCCCTCATTCCCCATGCTCTGAGGCCACTGTTTTTATTTTATAAAGGTTCATGGGCATCTGCAGTCTCCCATCTCTGCGCAGGCTCTTCTCCCTGCCTGGAGGGAATTTCAAACCAGGGTACCCTTTCTCTTCCAGAAGTCTGCTTAGCAGATCTGTGATTCTGCCTGTGCAGAATCAGTGTGTATTGCCCGGTTCCCCTGGAGTATTTTGTAACTATTCTACTAGAAAACTTCAGAAGGTAAAGTCTCCACCGTGTGCTGGGCCCTGTGCCAGGGGCTAGGACTCACCGGTGAGCAACGTTGGGCCCCCACTCTCCAGGAGTTTGTAGCCTGTTCTTCTCAGGACATGACAATGGAGTTTCCTATATGTGACTGGTTCTTGCTATTCCTAACAAGCACAGATCTAGTCCTTCTAAGGTTTCTGTTCCCACCATCTGGCCCTGGATGGAACACATGATAGGGATTTACACTTGACAAATTATACTGAGAATAGGACCTTCACTTTTGGGACTTGTTACCATCAGCAGTAGATTTGGGGACCTTGGATGAGATAAAATCCTGGTCCCACTTTCTACCCTCTGGAATTAAAAGTTTGTGTTCTGTAAATACACTCGGAATTTAGCTAAGAGATCATTGACTTAATCCAGCATTTCCCCGAATGTGCCCATGTTGGGCTGATGGTGTACAACGTGATTTTTGGTAGTTGACAGATCAATATTTTAAATAGTCACGCATTTTATTCAAAATGTACATTAGAAAAATAACCATAGCATACCCCTGATTCCCCAAATATAATTATTTAATAAGTATGCAGGTCTAAAGGCAAAATAAGTGCTCACATTTTCCAAAAGCAGAACAGGCAATATGGAGCATGGTCAAAGTCTCAGAGGGGAGGGCTGGAGATGTGGTCCACAGGGCGTGTCTGCCTAGCTTGCATGAGGCCCTAGTTCCATCCCCAGCACTGCAAAGACCAAAAAAAAAAAAAAAAAAAAAAAAAAAGTCACCAAGGTAGAACATGAATGACAGCAGTTTACTTGCTTTGCAGACTGTTTTGCTCAAGGTCCCACGGCGTGAGAGTGGCTGAGCAGGAATTAAGTCTCCAACCACACAGGCCCAGTGTCCAGTTGGAGGGCGCCCTAGCTCCAGGTGGCTGAGCAGGAATTTAGGTTTGGGCACCAGGTGGCCTGTTTGGAGCTGTAGAAGAGTGTGGGAAAGAAGGAGGAAACCAAAGGGAACAGAGAGGGCTGGCGGTGACAATAAAGCCTCAGTTGAGTCTGGGCTGCTGCGTCGGTGGGTGGCCGCTGCCCTGGCTAGCCCTCCTCTCTGTGGGAGCGGCGAGGAAGCTTGGCCTTGGGCAGGCTGCTGCCTCGCTGCGCATGGTGTCAATGGACCCAGGTACCAGAAAAAAGGGCCAAGTGAGGGATTTGTTCGTTCATGTCCAGACAGTGTCTCTTTTTAAATCGGTTCCACCATGTGGTTCTCTTAGGTGCCTTGGGTTGGAGGTATGTTTTCATCCTGCTGGGAGGACTTTTCTTTTGGAATTGGGTTGGAAGGACAGAAGAAAAGAATCCCACTGTCCTTCTGTGTGCTGCCCCCACCTCCCCCTGCCAAAGACGACAGCGAAGAACACACTTGGCTCTTCCCAGAGTGAGCTTTAGAGAAGTGTGACTTCATCAGCAGAGGGATCTGTGAGCCATCTTTGTGCAGAAGCTGGCTGCTCTCCTTGGAGTGAGTGTTGTTTTGGGTTCCTTGATTTCCTTAGAAGAATATCTTCTTGGGCGATTAGATCTTTGAAGACAGGATTTAATGCAGAAAAAAAAAAATGTCAGGACTCATCAGAGAATACTCATTCATTTTCATTTATCAACAAATATGAACTGAACACCTGTGTGTCAGAGGCTGTCCTGGGTTCTATGGACGTGATAGAGGAAAAGCCATCAAGATCCCTGCTCTTCTACATTCTAGCATGGAGAACCACGAATATAGGATGTCTGGATCATGACTGGCGCCACCAAGGAGGGCCACTAGGCCTGAGCTGGAGAATAATGGAGAGGCCGATCTTAGAGGGCAGAGCAGGGTAGACCCAGGGGAGGAAGTGACAGTAGACTGGGACCTGCAGAATATAGAGGCAGCTACCCCATGAAAATTTGGGGTGCAGCCCTCTTGGAGTGAGCAAGGCAAGGGAAGGGACTGGAGGTGGGAGAGAGAGTAAGCCTTTTCCAAAGCCTGGTATGGTTGGAATGAAGTGTTCAATGTGGTGGGAAGGAGATTCTTGGGAGGCAGACAGGAGCCAGGTTGTGTTGCAGGTCCTCTTGAGGAGGTCAGACTTTCTTGGAAGAGCAGCAGGAAGACTGAAAACTAAGCACCAGGAGCCACAGTGGAGCCAAAGTCAATGTCCTTGGAAGAGAAGGCCAGCCGTGTGCCCATCAGGGCCGACTCAGTTCCAAATATCATACAGGTAGAGTAGAGACTGCGCCATACTCTCTCTGCCCTGCTGGGTTTTGAGTAATTGTTCCATCTTTTGTGGAGTGACTCTAAGTAATAATATCCTTGAAGACTTAGTAATAGATAACAAATCTAGTTGAAGAGAAAAAGCTTTGAAATAACTCCAGGGAGAAGTTTCTTTCCAGTACGATACTAGGAAAAGAGATTTGATCTTCTGAAGAAAAGTGTGGTTTTCCTGCTCCCTGACAGATAGAATGGCAGAACTACCTTCAGTCTCCTTTCCCTTGTGGTTGTTGGGACACTCTGGGTGAAATCAATGGCCTCCCCAAGTGAGGAGTCTCCAAGGCCTCCATATTCTGAGTCTCTTTCCCACTCTTGGTCTTTTCTTCTACTTGAGAGGAACGTAGCCCTTCTGATTCTGAATTTTTTCATATTCTTTCTTCACTGAAGAAGGTATAAAAAGTGCCCACTTTCCCCAAATGGTCCTCTTAAGCAGCATGCCAGGCCAGGGCCACACCCATGATATGGCTTCCTGAATTCT
Source organism: Sciurus vulgaris (assembly GCF_902686455.1). Classification (NCBI taxonomy): domain Eukaryota; kingdom Metazoa; phylum Chordata; class Mammalia; order Rodentia; family Sciuridae; genus Sciurus; species Sciurus vulgaris. The sequence continues at coordinate 137,280,452 of NC_136469.1, forward strand.
CATCATTTGAGGCCCAGAGAGGTTCCATGTCCTCCATGTACCTGGAAGCAACTTGTAAGGAGTTTTCTTTTTATTCAGGAGGTAATTGGGATTCCCTAGAGACCTTGGGTGGAGAAGGAACATGACATTCTCTATTTATGCTTATGCCAGCATAGACTTGTAGTGGCTGCTGGGTTTAGAATGACCCTCAGTGGATGCTATGAACTGAATTTTGCCCTCTTCCTAAATTCACATGTTGAAGCCCCAAACCCAAAAGTGAAGGTATTTGGGGGTGGAGGCTTTGGGAGATAATAAGGGTTATATGAGGTCGTGTGGGTGCTGTCACCATGATGGGATTAGTGTCCTTATAAGACCAGAGTTCCCTCTCTCTGCTGTGAGGGCACAGAGAAGGACATTGTCTGAAAGCCAAGAAGAAAGTCCTTGCCAGCATTCAAATCTGTTGGTACTTCATCTTCAACTTCTGAGACTCCAGAATGGTACGTAACACATATTTATTGTTTAAGCCACTGGACTTATATTTTGTGGCTTATTTATGAGTATTAGCCATTCCAAGCAGAGATATCCACAAGGCTGGGGTCTAGTAGTGGAGTTCAGGGTAGACACTCTGGATTGGACACAGAAACCTATGCTAGGATCTCAGTATCCCAAACTGGGAAATCCACCTACTCTGAATTTCCTCACCTTTCCTCATCTTTAAAGTGGGCATAGCATTACCTCCAACAGTAGAGAGAATTGGAAGCCATCAGCGGGCAAATGGATGCGATAGTGCTTGAAGAGAGCTGTGCAGAGTTGCCCAGATGTGGAAGGTGGTCAATGTCCCCAGCAAATCACATTCCAGTGAAGGCCCGTGAGGGCAACTTAGGGCGGTGCTCTTCAAAGGGCACCCGGGGTTCTCCCACTCAGAAGCAACTGCTGTAAGAAACGCAGATTCTTGGTCCTTGTAGACCGATAGAATCAGAATTTTTGAAGAGAGGATTCAAAAACTAATTTTTTTCATCTCCCCCAGTCAGTTTCATAGACCTGTATTGAGGATTACCGGTGTAGGGAAGAAACCTCCACCAAGATGCGCACAGCTGGGGTAATGTATATGTTACCTCAGAGCCTGGCAGAAAATTTCTTGAAGAGGTTTAGAGATCAACCAGAATATTCTACCACGTAGAGGAGACAGGCTAAGGTAGGACTGGCTGGTGGGCCCTGCATGGGTGGGGTGGGGTTCATCAGGGGTTCCTGAGCATAGTGGGTATGAACCTGTGGATGGTACACAGCACGACCACGGCCAAGCCAAGAAATTCAAACTAAACTTAAAAAGTGAGCATGAACTTGGAAACTGGATGGGAATTTATTCAGGTGGATCAAGAAAACAAAGTCAGGAACTAAATGAGAGAGTCCAAGAAGAGCCCGAGAGGGGGCTGGAGTGGGTGGCACTTTTCCTGGCCCTGGGACAGGATGCATGCGGGGGGCATGGGCTGGATGAGGGGAAACGTTCTGTGAGAGCCGAGTGCCGGCTGGGGAGCATGCTACAGGGACAAGTCTCGCCTTCTCACTCCTGTCCAGATCCAGTGGCTGGGCCCTCCCTCTCCAAGATCAGCCCTTCTTTAGTCCCTTCCCTCTCCCTCTGAAGTCTTCCTCACCACCACATAGGTGGCAATTGATCCAGAATGGACATGTTTTTATTATTGTAATGGTACCACTTTCTGCAGAAAAGAGCAATGCAATTTTGTTAATGAAAGTCATGTGTGGAGACAGGGTTGGATGGGAACCTCTGGGCCTGGTTTGGCTCTGGCTCAAAACCTTCCGGGAAAACACAAGCATTCAGGGCCACACCCAGAAAGTCCCCTCACCTCTGTCAGGCCCAGCTGCTTTGCATTAGAGAAATAATAACAGCCCTCTCTCTCCCAGTGCCCTGTCATAAATATAAAATGTGGGATAAGACGGTTATTGGAAGGTAATCAGTGGTGCTTATGTTTCCTTTCGTGAGGACACTGATGGAGAATTTGCACAGGACCCCATCCCAGGAGGGGTCTGCACGGCATATTTCCCATTCCCGTCTTGGAAGGGCAGAGGGCAGACATCCTGATAGCTCCCTCCTGCACCAGGAAGCATCTCTGTTGATCTGGAGAGGAGTGAGAAAACGGACTCCAGGATTCACCAGGGAAAAGCCAAGATGCTTCACAGCTTTGAGGCTGGGATTAAATGACTAATGTTGATAAGGATTTAATTTAAGACCCATGTGTGCCACATGGCCAGGGCTGAATCCTCCTTGCTTTCCCACCCTTTGCCTTGTTTGAATTGTTTGACTATTTCAGGGACACTCATAGAATATGAGAAAAAAATTAAGGGTTCTTTTCCCCAAAGTCAAAACTTCTCCTTGAGGAAGCCCACTGGATTTTACCTTCTTCCTCCCAAAGCATTAACTGGAGGAACCTCACAACTTAGAACTTGATCAAATAAAATAACCTCTGTAGACCAGCAGTCCCGTTCTGTGCTATATGCTCGGTATGTTACTTTATCAAGTTGTTCCATTTCTAATTGATTGGTTTAAAACTAATATTTATCACCACACTGCAAAATCCTTAAAACTAAAGAACTGTGTATTTTTTCCACATTGTATTTTTCAGTACCCAGAACAGTATTGGGTGCATAGCAGAGATTAGTAAATGCTCGTTGGTTGATCAATTTTAGCAACATCCATATTTATTTCCTAATGTACTCATTTTATTTTAAGGTTAGCAAACTTTTGTTGACTGGAACTATGCCCGGTACAGAAACTCATAAAACATTGATAGCTAACTTATTTTTAGAACCTCCTACATCCTAGAAAAGTATGTGTATTAACCTTTTAATCCTGAGAATAATCCTGTGAGGGTTTCTGATTCACAGACTAAGGAATGAGAGTGGCCTGCTTTTGGTTCTGTGTCCTTAGCCACAGGTGCCTGAGGAATAAATAGGTCCTGGTCTCTCTGAAAGAACTTCCCATCCATGGGGACGGGACTGGCTGTGGACTAGGATGAGTAGATACGTGTTATAGGACGAGGTTCAGGGGCATAGAAGACTGTGGACCAGCCAGGGGCCACCATGCTGGGGAAAGGGTGAGTAGTGGGCTTCCTGGAAATTCCACAGCTCAAGGCCGACCACCTTGAGTATCTCTTCTTCATCTTCTAACAATGAGCTCCGTTCCTCCTTGTGAACTCAGTCAGTACTGAGGAGGAAGTTGACCGGGCACCATGTTTGAAATCACAGACCCTGGAACTGCCTTCTCAGGAGCTGTGGCTGACACCCTAGTCTGGGGTGAGGTCATCCGTCTCTGCTCACCTGCTTTGAGTGTGCAAGACCTCGCCACTCCACCAGGTGGCCCATTCCATCACTGGGCAGCTCCAGCACTGGGCGGAAACCATCTTCTTCCAACCCGGACACGAGGGAGTTCTGACATTTCCGGCACAGCAGCTCACCCTGGGTTCCCCAAGACAACATCTACAGAGTTTTTCATAGTTTCTCACAGGATATGGTTTCTAGACTCCATTCACTCAACAAGTACGAGGCTGGGTGCTGGGTATACAAGGACAGTTGAACCTTGGCCCTCCCCTCAAAGAGTCTGCAGTACTGACGGGTAGAAGCATGAAAGCAAAGATTCCCCAGGATTGGGAATCTGGATGGGAGGCTGTGATGGCTGCCTGAATAAGGTCCTGCAGGGGTGCAAAGGAGAAGCCCTTCCCCGGCAGCGTGTGTTTCAGTGCCGCTCCATCCAGAATGTTCCTTATGGATCCTTCCTTACTCATCTCCATTCTCTCCACATCCTCTCCTGGATGCCATCACTAAAACCAAAGGCTTCAAGAAACACACATGCAAAGTAACTGTAAAACCCCTCTCGCCACTTCAAACACCTCCCCACTGTTGGTGAACAAAGTCACTTCCAATTCAACACGTCACCAGCCAGATTCATGGTCTTCTTTCCAAAACGTTCTCAGAGAAGGCACACAGTGAGCAAGTAGCAGTGACCACCTCTAAACCCAGGACTGTCAAAATCCATGCTCATTCCGCCACTTGCCACACACAGTGTTTGGGACAGAAAATGGGGAGGTGTACACCCAGTCTCTTCTGTTGCTCAGTGACTTTTCTCAGGGGTGCCCTCTCTGAGCTCCGTTTGGTATGGCGCTGCTCCTTTTCAGGAAGATCTTGTCTGTGAGGACAACCAACTGCCTGAGACAGACTTTATACCTGGAGTCTGAGATTTCACACGCAACTCACCATAGTAGAAAAATGCACGTTCTGGGGACACAGGCCCTCCTGGCCCTCGTGAGACAGTCAGTGATCTCTTGCCCTTCTGGTAGTGTCCCTCCAAAAATGGATTTGGTGGGTGTGAGGGGTGGAAGGGAATGCAAGGTTCAGTGCCACAGACCTCAGGTGCTCAGCTAGTCATCCAAGGACTGAGGATGCCTTTCTCCATCTTTCTTGGGTAGAGGAGAAACTTCTTTTAGCACCTAAGAGAAGCAGAATCTTGACTATTTCAGAGTAAAAGAAATACAGCTGTCCCGTCCCCTAGTATCCGTGGGGGACTGGTGTCAGGATACCCAAATCCAGATGTTCAAGTTCCTTGTATGAAATGTCCCCTCCCTTTTTATATAACCTACACAATCCTGTGTACTTTAAATCATCTCTAGACTGCTTATATTACCCAATACAATGCAAATACCTTGTAATCATGTGAGACTGTGTTGCTTAGAGAAGAATGACAAGAAAAAAAAATGTACACGTCAGACACGGACACAATTTTTTTTCTGAATATTTTTGATCTGTGCCGGTTGAATCCATGGATGGGGGCCAACTGTGTAGGAACATTGAGTTCTGTGGATTTCCAATTTCCTTTTAGTAGCAGAAGCTTCGACAGAATCTTATCAGGATGTCCACTTTATAAAATGGGTCTGAGTCTCTTTGACAGCTGGAAAGCCACGATCTAGGCCAACCCTCTCATTTCCCAGGTGAGGAAAAGGAGGACCAAAGCCCCAGTGCACACGAGTGGCCAAGCAATGACCGGCCTGGAGCCAGGGTGCCGGGTCAGCTCTGCGCCCGGGGTGGGCGGCTGGCTGAGAGGCTGTCCGACAGCCGCCCGCCTGAGATTAACCATCGGGTGTGGGAAGCAATTACAGTTTGCACAGGCGAGATCCGCTGGTCCCATTCTGCCTCCCCGCAGGCTATGTCAAAACACGAGGGCAGGATCCTGCTTCTTCTCACGTTTTAAAAACATACAGCGGACTTGTGTTTACAGTACTGGGAAGGGATATGACGCGTAGCAGCGGAGCGCGCCACCCCTGCAAGGAGCCACCCGGTCCTCCCGTGGTCCCTCCATCCGAGACCAGAGCGCGCTCCTAGGGCGCCGGTTCTGAGCGAGTCTTGCCAGGGATGTCTCCGCTTCAGCACTTAAACGATGTTATATGTTGTGCAAACAAACAGAACCTACCATGATCTGACCTTGGATCAGAGCCCCGTCTGTCTGGGTCGCTCGGCCTGGGATTCTTGCAGTGGGGAAAACAGATTAGGCATCAGAATTACACTTCCAGACCCCGCTTTTCTGCTTCTGTGGGGACTCGAAGTGGGCATTTTTACTCTCTGGCTGCAGCTTCTCCAAATGAAAAATGGCAGAAGCGAGGTAGTTTTGGGTCTTCATTCTTATATATGTTGCAGCGAAGCTTACTTTTGAAATGGAATCTTTCAGGCAAACCCATGAGATAAAATAGAGGAAAGCCAAGATGTTCTGGTGCGAGTCGGGGGAGAACTCGGAGTTTGACCACCCCTTCTGCTCTGGGGCCCTTTAGATACTGGTGTATCCCTGGCGTCTCAGAACACACTTGGACACAGCTTGGCCACATGACCTCTCCTGTTCTTTCTGGCTAAAGCTTCCATGATCCCATAAATGTACTATAAATATAAAGTCAGTTATGATTGCAAAAATATGTGAAAGTGAGAGGATAGAGAAAGAGATTGCAAATTAAAACTGGGCGTTTTATTTTGCTGAAGACATACTTTCAGCTTAATTTTTTCTTGATTACAAATGGAAGACACATTCATTCTTAGAAATGAGATTACTGTAAAATAAACATCACCTGTGATCCTGCCTCTCTGAATTGAAATTATATTAAAAGATAACTCTGCTACTTGCAGGACTTTCCAGGTCAAATGGCCACAGCGCAAAGACACATGGGTGAAGCCTTTGGCTTTGCTGGTTGGGAGATTAACCAATTTCCTCTCATCTGTGCAAACAAATCACACCCACTTGATCCTTAAAAGCAGAGTGAAAAAAAGTGATAAGGGAATTGTGTTTTGGAGAGACAGAGAAGATGCCCAAGGTCACAAGGTGAGGGTGGGAAGAGCCACAGTGGAATCCCTCAAGTGGCTTCTGACATACGACCCTTTCACTGTGGCCACCTGGGTTCTTTTCCCTTCCCCTCATCTCTCCTTTGTCTTTGCTGCATACTGGGCAGGAGGGTTGTGTCTTCATCCTGGTCCCTAATGCCATCCCACCCAAATTCATTCCTGCACCTGTTCCCTCTCCTCCCTTCCCGAATCTCCCAGCTTATATCCCAGATACCTAGAGTTCAGGAGGAGAGGAACTTTGATAATCTAGTTCAACCTAGGACAAGCAATGAACGTGGTCCTTGGCAGTAAGTACTAGTATTAGGTGTGCCATTCTGTACTGCAGAGACTGTAAGCTAAGGACTAGATTTCCCAGACTCCCTTGAAGCTAGAGCTCAAGTTTCGATTTGGGTTCAATCACTAAATGTATTTACTTGAGATCTGGAAGGTGAAAGTGGAGCAGCAGCTCCCCATAGTTGATGGTAAATCAAATACCTATCACCAAGCTTTCTGCAGTCCTCTGAATGTTTGAATGCCACCACTGGAATGCAGTTACCAATCCCGCTACTAATGTACTGAGGTTCTAAGCACAGAGTTTGGGAAATTCTGCACAAGGATATTATTATTGGAGAGAACTATGGAGATCCTTGCATTTACAATCCCCATTGTAGGGAGATGAGGCCCAAAGAAAGAATGGCCCTCCTGATGTTATTTAGCAAGCAAACAGGAGAATCTTGGTCTCCCAACTTCAGGGTCAGGAAGAAAAGTTACTAAATCTCTCTGAGTCTCCATTGCCTTATCTGTAAAATGGTTATAATGACTGATCTGTTCTTCCTCACACATAGGGGGAAAGTAATAATACGATACTACTTTTGAAAGTGCTTTGGAATCTTAGTGTATACACACACACACACACACACACACACACACACGGAAAGGCTTTGCTTTGCAGATATGGCATTACTAATGATCAATGTTTGTTAATTAATTAACCAAACGTTTATCGAGTACCTGCGGTATGCCAGTAATTGCCTTAGTGCTGGGCATGTGGTAGAGAAAGAGACAGGTAACTGCCTTCATGAAGCTTATGCTATGATTGCGTTGGAACTGGATAGCAAACCGGGAGGCTCCCAGAGCATGGACAGACCAGCAGGGGAACTCTGGACAGTGCTAAGCGCTCTGGAGGAGTGAGGTGGGGTTCTCTAATCAAGAGCGACAGGGACTATTTTAGACCAGGTGGTAAAGACAGACTCGCCAAGTAGGGACTTTACACTGGCCTTGGATTACCTGAGAGAACATCTGGGAGCAGAGCAGTCTAGGCAGACAGGGCTAGGGTAGAGGCCTTAGACGAGGTAGGGGTGGTCTGAGCTCAGGTCCTTCGAGGAGGCCTATGTCACTGGACACCACAGAGTCTGGGGGGAGCATGTGGAGGACAGGGAACAGGTGGCAGTTTGGAGATGCTCTGCCATTAAGGACATACCACGGTGGGGCCCTGGGCTGTTTCCTTATCTGCCGTAAGCCCCGCCCTCATCTGGGTGTGTGCAGAAGATGCGCAGACTCAAGGGCGACCCTGCCTCAAACACCCCACTCTTCACTGCACAGCACAGTCTGTCTCGGGCCTTCCTGGAGTCCAGGCCGTAGGCAGGCGGCGCCCAGGCGCTTGGCTCTCACACGCTGCAAGCGCCGAGCCGGCCCCACAGACAGCAAGCGCAGGGGAGAGGGTCTGCTTTTTCTTCTTGTGGACTTGAGCCTTCAAGCTTCTGGACTGAGTGCCAACAATAATTCATCAGGAACGCTTTACAGCTCGGCCTTACAAAACCTGTTAGGAGACAGATGGCCCACAGGACAGCCTTCGAGGAAGAAACGTGTTCAGGGCTGGTGACCTCAAGATGATTAATGATTTTTAACAGGGTGAACTCTGTCCTCTGCTTCCCATGTGCTGCCAGGACTCCTTCCCTCACTGGCTTGTTTGAAGGGGGAGAGGGAGGGGAAGCAGGGGCTGAGGGTGGGGTCGCTTCAAGTTGAAGCCCACTGATCATAAGGAAATGGAGAAACGAGCCCTGTCAGCAAGGTGGGAATGTCTTCTTGTCATTACTTTTATTTTTTTGCAAAAGCAATAATGCAGGTTTTGCATCTTGAAATGCACGTGCCGTGTCCCTCAGCTCTGGGTGAGCTCTTCTTAACCAGGCTTTTTCGCAGTGCCCGTCTCAGGGCCTTGTTGTTACCATCACCTCTCCATCTCCAGCAGCCCAAACCCTGGCTTTCTTGGATGTGAGATGTTAGTGAAACATGAGACCATGATCTTCTCTTTTGATTTTCAGAGTCATGATAACTTGACTTTAATTTTTTTAAATTAGAAAGTTCAACAGTGATATATGCTGTTTTAACAAAATGAATGTAGAGTTAATGAAAGAGAAATTTCTAATCTTTCCCCATACCTTCTGTGTTAGTCAGCTTTGTATTGCTATGACATACCTGCTGAGATAATCAACTTACAAAGGGGACAGGCTTATTTGGGCTCCCAGTTTTGGAGGTTTCAGTCCATGATCTACTTGCCCTGTTGCTTCGGGGCCTGCGGTGAGGCAACTAGTCATAGCGGGAGCTCATAGTGGAGAACAGATGCTCCATTCATGGCTGGATGTGGGAGAGAGGACGAGGAAGTGCTGGGCCCTCACTATCCTTTCAAGGGCACACACCACAATGAATCCCAAGTCTTCACCGTCCAATAAAACCACCCAATAGTGCCAAGTTGGAGACCAAACCTTAACACAGGGGCCCTTGGGGACACTCCAGACCCAAAATACAACATTTCCGTTAGTTCCACATCTGATATCATCAATGCGTGATCCTGGGTATTACTGTACATTACGCTGGAGCAATCCCTACACGTGGTCCTGGAGTTCAACTGCAAACTGAGAACAATGGCAGGTCTTTCCAATGGTGGGAAAGCAAGTGTCTAATGATTGGAATCTGAGTTGATATTTATTGACTATGTAGGTTAAAAGTACTCTTCTCTGCTAGTGCATTATATGTGTTATTTAATCCTCTTCACACTAGAGGCCTGGTGTGGTGGCGCACACCTGTAATCCTAGTGGCTTGAGAGGCTGAGGGAGGAGGATCACAGGTTTAAGGCCAGCCTGGGCAATTTAGCAAGACCCTGTCTCAAAATAAAAAAATAAAAAGGGCTAAGGATATAGCTGAGTGCTAGAGAGCTAGTCTAGCATGCACAAGGCCCTGGGTTCAATACCCAGTACAAATAAAGTAAAATAAAATAAAATAAAATAGTAAATAAACAAATAAACATCATCCTCATTTTTCAGATGAGGAAACTGAACTATAGGTTAAGCTTAGACATGATAGAAAAAGATTCAAGGTCCAAGAGGTCTCACTCTTAGCCCTTGGGCTCTTATGAACTTTTCTTAATTTCAACTACTTCTATAATTTTCTTAATATTCTCTTGGCCTCTTTGAATGTCTGCTTTCAAATCTGTATAGATTCAAAGTAACTTAGAAGATAACAAGTGATGGATAAAGGAAGAGGGCTCCAGTCCCCGTGTCTATGGTGATGACCACTCTCTCTGTGGGTCCTCTGTCTGGATGAGATGAATTTCCCAAATGCATATATTATTCTGCTTCTAGAACTGTTCCCAAAGTCTAATTAATCCTATTGGATCTGCCTTTAAGGTATTCCAAAAAACCTGAACAGTTGTGCAAACAACTGAACTTGACCTGGGGCTCTTGTATGAAGGGTGTAAAACTCACCTGTTAACTTGCATCTCGAGGTAATAAAGCAGCAAAAAGATCAATGGACAGCAAGGAACTTAGAGAACAAGCTTCAGAATTAGGGCCTCATTACAGTGAACCCTCTTCCACACAGCTGCTGTGTGAAAACTTGAACCTCAGTTTTCTGACTTGGAAAATGGAGACTATACGTTACTTGACTATAAGACTATAAGTTACTTACTTGATAGGGTTGGAATCAGGATGGTTTGAAATAACGTGTAAATACGACACTTAAAACCATGGCATAGAGTGAGGACTCACCACATACAGCTGCTGCTCATGGAAACAATCATTTATTATATTATTTATTATATCATTTATTATATCTGCTGAAATTCTTTTCCTTGTGATCACTAATTCATTTGCAAGAATCAACATCTGAAATGTACCGGTAGTTCACACTAGACCAGGTTGATACAACAGGGCCTTTAGAAAGTCTTACAGAACCTGATGTGAGTTGGCACACATTATGGAAAAAGAAAAGGTCACAGAAAACTGGACAACTTATCAAACACGTTGCCTGTGTAATTTTAAGTGAGGAGTCAAGATGGAAGAGAGGCCTGGAAGAGGTTACCTCTCACGGCTCTCCTGCCCAAACCTTGAGGCACATTCCCACCTTAGCAGATCCTCTCCCAGGAGTCAGTTAAGGTGGGAACCTTGGTTTGCTGAATGAGATGCATTTGTCCTAAATCAGAGTCACTAGACTGGGACACCCCATGGAGGATGATGCTGAACTTCAGCTTACTTTTCGTAGATGACCCTGTGTCTCTCTGGAATGCAGGGCTGGGAGGAGCAGAGTTTAACCAGATTTCAATGGTTTTAGGGAACAGAGACCTGACCAGATTACCATGGTGCTATTGTTTGGATCTTGAATGTCTTTGAAGGTTTGGTCCCTAGCCCATTGTACTACTGAAAAGTAGTAGAGACTTTGGAGAAAGAACCTTAGTGGCAGGAAGTAGGTCACTGAGGGCAGCATTTGAAGGGGTAGCAAGACCTCAGCCCCTTCTCCTCCTCTCTCTGCTTCCTGGCTCCCGTGAGGTGAGTAGCTCTTTCCACAATGTGCTCCCTACTATGATGTGCTGCCTCACCTCGGGGCCCGAAGCAATGGGGCCAACCGACCCTGGACTGGCACTTCTGAAATCTTTCCTCTTTGTAAGTTGATGATCTTGAGTATTTATTTTACAATAATAGGAAGCTGACTAACTTTCCTGGTAATGGGATGTGTATTTTAAGGAATCAACAGAGGACAGACTTTCCCAAGAATCCAAGTTTAACTAAACAATAAAGCTATCTTGATTGCACAGGCCTATCAGTAAAAATATTTGAGTCTTTAATGTGTGTGTGTTTACACTTAATTATAAATTATATACTGTCTTGAACACAAATGTAGCTCTTATTTGCTAATATCCATGGGTGTGGTTCATCATTAGCTGTAGAGGGTCTAACTCTGTTTCAGATAATCTTGGATTAGTTTATTGGAGCTGTCAGAGTAAAGTACCACAAACTGAATGGCTTAAACAACACAAATTTATTGTGTCCCAGTTCTGGAGGTTAGAAGTCTGAAAGCTGAGTGTGGGCAGTGTTACTTCCTTCTGAGGGATGTGTCGGGGCATCTCCTCCATGCTTCAGTCCTGGTTTCTGGTAATCCTGGACATTCTTGGCTTGTAGATGACCATCTTCTCCGTTTGTCTTCACTTTGTCTTCCGTCTGTGCATGTTTCTCTGTGTTTAAAGATCCCTTTTTTGTAAGGATGCTGGCAATTTTGGATTTGGACCCACCCTACGACCACATTTTAACTTGATCACTTTTGTACAAACCCTATTCCTACGAGGTATTGGGAATTGGACTTCGACATTTGAGGAGGGAGGGAAGCACAGCTCAACCCATAATAGTCGTCTTTACTATTTGAAAAACTGTTTGACACCTATCATATCTCCTTATGTCATGATTATTTTCCCTTCATAATATGGCTCTTGAGGAGTTTGTGCTAGAAATAAGAGACAGGGTCACACTGCCATTTTCCCATTACTTACTGGTACATATAGTATCATTGGTATATGCTTTCTTTGCAGAAATCATTTAAGTCCATTTCATGGTGGCTGGTTTAGCTATGACTTGATAACATAATATGCATTTCCATTCGATACTCCATTGTGATCCACCTAAAGGAGTCAGATTTTCCATGCCAGAGAGCTCTCTTCTTCCTTTTGGGTACTTGTCATTGCTAATGTAGATTCTTTGTATGCTGTGACTACTGCACATGTGCATCTAGTAAGGGCTCTAGTGACAAGTTGTAGATGAGTCGTAAGCTAATTTTTGTCTTACTTTGAGAACTAGAAATTCAAATGGTTCTCTTGCATGTCATTGGGATAGATCACATTCTTCATAGGGAGGAACAATGTGCTTCCAAAATAGCAAGAATTACATGATCCTTCTGGAACTCACAGTGTTCCTGAGACCCTGATGCGGGGGCCAGGGGACCTGCCATGATTGTTTGGGTTTTAACGAGATTTACCACCTTGCTCCCTGTCTGATTCGTTCTTCTCTTTATGCCTATCATTTCCCCAACTCTCTTCCCTCTATGGGCCTTTTTCTCAACTTCTCCCCCCTTGTCACGCTGGATCATGCACGGTTCCTCATGACTTCTCCATGGTCAGGGGTGTAGAGCTGTGATCTTGAACAATAATCCTGCCTCTCAATTTCCTCTTCTGTAATAAAGGGAGATTCGCTAGGTGAGACCCCACATTCTTTCCAGGAATTTTTTCCAACCTCCTCTTGCCATTCATGCTGTACTTATTTTGTGGAAGCAGGAGTACTGCCTAGCAAAAGACCAGTGGTTTGAAGTTCGGTTTGGATTTGAATTCAAATCCAACTGGAAACAATTCCCAAAGTTAATTTATCTGAGACCCAAACTACAGAGTTTCAGAAAGGTATACGTCCTTTGAAACTTGGGTTAAAGTACAGCTCAGTTTAAAATGAGGCTAGAAAGGCCACTGAAAATCCAAAGGCAGCCTTGTTCCTCGTGCCTGACTCCTCCTCCATGACCAGGCAGTCATTGAATTATTTTGAGCCCTATCTTAGGATTCGTCTTAGGTTCCATCATCTCGACAGCCGAGCCTCAGATAAGACCTTTGGGGCAGGAAATTTATCTGGAAGGTGATCTCAGGAAGGAAGAGGACGAGGATTAAGGAAAGGGAAAAATCAGGCATCAGGTATATGATCAAAGTTACTGTTGTAGTCAAAGGGGGTTTGATTTCCCAGAACCTCTGAGAAGTGCCCAGAATGATTCCAGTGCTGGGCACCTGAGAGGGGGGTGGGAGCATCCTCCTGGGGCGAGTGCTGCTGTAGGGTGTTAGATCAGGCCTCCACACCTTTGGGTCCCCTTGGGAGCACCCCAGTTGTGTTCCCTGGCAGAGGAAGAGGTTCTAGGGGAAGACTTGAGAAAGGGACCCTACTGGTGGGTGGGAAGGGATGACTTAAATTGTCCACCATGGTTTGGCTGTGTTAGAGAGAGGACTGAACACAGGCACCCGAGCTGTCTCTCAGAGAGGCCTCTCTTCCTTCTCACCTCTACCGCTTTGATCTGGTTTTCATCTAGGACCTCTTGATCCTTTCCAGCGGGTGTATCTGTCTCCAGAATTCTCCCTCCATGCCCAAGTTGGAATGATGTTTGTAAAACACAGTGACCTCACCAGTCCCCACTCTGTTGGTGGCAGTGGCCCATAGGCAGAGGTGATGCTGTGCTGGTTTCAATTGGCTCCATCAGTTGGCCTGGAAGGGTCTGCTCCCTCACTCCTGGAGAGCTATGTTTGTGGGGGAACCCATCTGCTATTGGCAGTGAATCAGCTCAAGCCGACATGTGAAAAGGCCTGTAGGGAGGAAAACTGAAGCCCCCAGCCCAGAGCCCTGGTGGAGCTTTCAGTGAAGCCTCCTGATGACAGCAGCCACCGCCAGGCTCAGTCAACCCCACCTGCAGCGGAAGACATCACACTATCGTTTGAAAACGTGGAGTTTTGTGATTTTTTTTCCTTGGTGATGGATAATAAAAAGAGGGCCAAATGACCTCCTCCAGCCCTGTCAACTCCTCTCACTCCTCATCCAGGGCTTTAGTGAGGCTCAGTGGCTTAGGCCCTCTACTCAGCCTTTTCATCCCTTTTGCTTGATCCTCTCTTGGCCTGGAATGTTCTCTCCTCCCTCGTATGCAGAAAACATTTCTTTGCCATAAGACAAGTAAACTCTTCTTCTCTGAAGCCCTTTGGTCACATCCCATTACTTCCTGGGCAGAGTCAGTGTCCCTACGGAAGTTTATGTGTTCTAGAACATTCCGAGACCCTTAACAGACTCTATAGCATTCTACAAAATACATTGAATGACTCTTCTGTCCTTCTAGGAAGTGAATAGGACTCATATTCTATAGTAGAATGTAATGTGGATCAAGACACATTTGAATTTGAACCTCAGTTCCTAAACTCAATCTTAGGGTTTCTTTGGATATTTCTCTAAGTTTCAGTTTTCTCATCTGTAAAATGAGGATAATAAAGGCCTCCTCCTCGGGTCGTTGTGAAGACTGAAATCCACTACTGCCTGTCAAACACCTACCTCAGTGCCTGGCCGTCAGATGCTAAGGGACCTCGGAGAGATTCCCGCCCCATCCAACTTCAGCGTTAAGCATAACACATGTCCCCAGGCAGCTTGCCTGGCTTCTCCCTTGTCCCATCTGTCCCTGAGTTAGGCATCCTGTCCTGGGCCACTCCCACAGACCAGAAGCTCCTGCTGTACTTGGAAAAAGAGCACAGCACCGGAACCTGCTAATGTTGAATTCATGGCCACAAAGTCTATATTTCAATTGAAGATTACAGTAGAGAAGAGGGATCTGGGGCCATCTCCTTGGTTTTGACTCAAGATGACCTTGATCCACAAGGTCCCTTGGCTTACGTATTCAGATTTACAACCAATGAATTCTAATCTTAAAATGTCTACTAATCTTTCTAATCTTAAGATATCTACTAATTTAGATTTCCCTGCTTCTCTTTAATCTATCAGGAGCTTTTAGAAAAAGACATTGATAGCAGGGACTCTAAGTTGTTAAAGGGAAAGTTTTGTATTGTTAATAGATATTAATACACAGATTATTTGGTATTTTACAGAATCAGTAAATGCTCAGTTCATGCAGATGACAAAGATTTCCTAATAAGCAACTAGATAACATTCCTTGAAAAAATTGGAAGCAACCTGAAAGTCCAAGAGGAGGATCAGTGGTTTGGTAAATTTCTAAAATATGTGTTCTTTGAATCCACTATTCCTAAGCATAAGCTCAGCCCTGGGCTAGTCACAGATGTCATATAGGGCAGATACCCTTTCAGAGTCTCACAGTTTAGTGAACAGGGACAAGTTTCCCAAGAGGTAAACTATGGGATGTTATGGGGCATCTTTCTTAGATGTCAGGACATAGCTTTTGGAGTCAGGGAAGTTTTTCAGAGGAAAAGCAGGCACTTGTGTTTTAGATAGAGAAGACCATGTGCAAAAGCTCAGAGAAGGGAAACTTACACATTTGGAAAAGTGCAAGAGCTCAACTACAGTTGTTCAGAGCATGTTGTTTTAGAATTCAAAATGGTGCTGTATTAGGAAGCCATGTCAAAATATTGGATTTCTCTTGTGAGAAATGCAACACCACGGATGATTCTCCCAGCAAGAGAGTAACGTGTTTGTGAAAAATTTCAAGAGTAAGGGAAAATAAATGTGCTAAAATATTAAAATGACCAACTGTGCAAAAGAGGTTGCAAAGTTCTGTGTCCAGTGTATCTAGTCGAGAGAGAGAGAGAGAGAGAGAGAGAGAGAGAGAGAGAGAGAGAGAGAGAGAGAGAGAGAGAGAGAGGGAGAGAGAAAGAAAGAAAAAAAGAGGTCTGGAAGAAAATACAGTAAAATGACAATAACGTCCCACCTTTGGGTAGTGGGATAATAAGTAACTTTTCTTGCTGCATCTTTACTGTTTCTCATACTGTCTAAATCTTTTTGACTGTGAGTGCATATGATTTTGATAGTGAGAAAAATGTAGAAAAAATAATCTTGAGGCTGATGAAAGATAAATGTTTTCCACATTTTGTGCGGCCTCCGGGCAGCCTGGTTTTGAACCTGGGCTGAACTCATTTCCTCCTGGGGAAGGCAGAGGGAGGCAGGCACGTGCCTCCCCTCCTTCACGTCTTGGCCCGGGCTGCGCTGCCTGGCTGAACACAAGCCTGCCCCTGCCTAAGAAAACAAGGGGATTGAGATGGGCCTGCGGGACCTGGTGAGAACTGTTCGTGGCGGTGTGGGGATTCAGGGAGGGCCGGGGATCTCATTCACACTGTGGGTGAGATCTCGGTTCCCGAGAATGTCCCTGAAGACAGCAGGGCAGAGAGAGAGGTGAACCTGACGGAGAGTCACACACAGTCAGAGACAAGCTGGGGACACAGAGGGTGGGAGAAGGACAGGGGAGACAGGGAGAGATGTAAATGGAAGGCAACTCAGCAAAATTTGTGCATTAAATGTGGATAGGGTTTTATGTGTTGACTAAGCTATCTAAAGCAAACAACAACAGCAACAACAACAACAAAACAACCAAAGATCATAGATTAAAATGCCAAACTGCAAAACCTGTAAGTAAAACTTAGGAGAAAGACTATGTGATTGTGGGTGTGTGATTCAGCACCAAAAATGCAAAAAATCCATGAACGAAAAAATTGGTAAGTCAAATTTTGTCAGAACAAATTAGAAACTTCTGCTCTGAAAAAATGGGGGAAGGAAGTGAGAAAGAAAGACTGGCAATAGAAGTGGTGAAAGAGGAAGAGAGCGTCCCTGTCTCCAGGTTTTAAAGGGAATGGTTTCAGTTTTTCTCCTGTTGGCCGTGGTCTTAGCATAAATAACCTTTACAATGTCGAGGTATGTTCCTACTATCCTCATTTTTCTAGCGTTTTGAGCATGAAGGGGTGTTGTATTTTGTCGAATGCTTTTGAAATAATTCTCTGCGTCAATTGAAAGAATCATATGATTCTTTTTTTTTAAATTCATTTTTATTGTAAACAAATGGGATACATCTTGCTTCTCTGTTTGTACATGAAGTAGAGGCATACTGTTTTTGTAATGATACATTTACTTAGGGTAATAGTTTTTGATTCATTCTGTTATTTTTTTCTCCCCCCACCCCTCCCACCCCTCTTATCCCTCTATACAGTCCCTCCTTCCTCCATTCTTGTCCCCCTCCCACCCCCCATTATGTGTCATCATCTGCTTATCAGTGAGATCATTCGTCCTTTAGTTTTTTGAGATTGGCTTATCTAACTTAGCATGATATTCTTCCATTTCATCCATTTGCCTGCAAATGCCATAATTTTATTATTTTTTATGGCTGAGTAATATTCCATTGTATATATATACCACAGTTTCTTTGTATATTTCTTTGTATATCCATTGAAGGGCATCTAGGTTGGTTCCACAATCTGGCTATTGTGAAATGAGCAGCTATGAACATTTTTGTGGCTGTATCTCTGTAGTATGCTGATTTTAAGTCCTTTGGGTATAGGCCAAGGAGTGGGATAGCTGGGTCAAATGGTGGTTTCATTCCAAGTTTTCTAAGGAATCTCCACACTGCTTTCCAGAGCGGCTGCACTAATTTGCAGTCCCACCAGCAATGTATGAGTGTACCCTTTTCCCCACATCATCGCCAACACCTATTGTTGCTAGAGTTCTTGATCATATGATTCTTAACCTTAAGTCTATTGATGTGATGAATTACATTTATTGAATTCTGGATGTTGAACCAATCTTGCAGCCCTGGGATGAATCCAACTTGATCACAGTGCACTATCTTCTTAATATGTTTTTGTATGCGATTTGCTAGGATTTTGCTAAGGAATTTTGCATCTGTATTCATCAGAGATATCGGTCTAAAATTTTCTTTCCTTGATGTGTCTTTGTCTGGTTTGGGTATTAGGGTGATACTAGCTTCATAGAATGAGTTTGGAAGGGTTCCCTCCTTTTCTATTTCCTGGAATACTTTGATGAGTACTGGAATGAGTTCTTCTTTGAAGGTCTTGTAGAACTCAGCTGAGAATCTGTCTGGTCCTGGGCTTTTCTTGGTTGGTCCAATTAGAATGGCTATTATCAAGAACACAAGCAATAATAAGTGTTGGCGAGGATGTGGGGCAAAAGGTACACTCATACTTTGCTGGTGGAGTTGCAAACTGGTGCAGCCACTCTGGAAAGCAGTATGGAGATTCCTCAGAAAGCTTGGAATGGACCCACCATTTGACCCAGCTATCCCACTCCTTGGCCTATACCCAAAGAACTTAAAATCAGCATATTACAGAGATACAGCCACATCAATGTGCATAGCTGCTCATTTCACAATAGCCAGATTGTGGAACCAACCGAGATGACCCTCAGTTGATGAATGGATAAGACACTGTGGTATATATACACAATGGAATATTATTTGGGCATAAAGATGAATAAAATTATGGCATTTGCTGGTAAATGGATGAAGTTGGAAAATATCAAGCTAAGTGAAATAGGCCAAGCCCCCAAAAAACCAAAGGCTGAAGGTATTCGCTGATAAGTGGATGACAATATATAACAAGGTCGGGGGTGGCAGGGGGAAGAGAAGAATGAAGGAACTTTGGAAGGTATAGAGGAAAAAGGGGTGGGAGGGGTAGGGGACAGAAAGATAGTAGAATGAAACAGACAGTATTAGCCTCTGTATATGTATGATGACATGAATGGTGTGAATCTACATTGTGTACAACCATAGAAATGAGAAGTTGTATCCAATTTGTGTACAATGAATCAAAATGCAGCTTGAAAAAATAAAAAATATTTTAATAAAATGAAATAAAAAACAAAAAACAAAAGAAAGACTGAAAATAAGAGCAGAAATTAACCACAGGAGTGATTCCAAGTCATTGAGAAAGAGAGACAGAGGCTAAAGAATGAAGCAGCAAGGCAGGATGGGCAGAAATGAGGCTGGAAAGAGAGGCCTTTCCTCTCTTTCACAGGGACACAGCAACCATGTGCACAGACAAAAGAGCTAGAGAGACAGATAGACGGACAGATGCCCAGGCATGGAGATGACACAGAGGCAAAGAGAGGTGCAGACAGAAACAGTGACTGGAAGGGAGGCCAGGGATGGGATCACGGGTGGCCAGGAGGGTCTGTGGTCACTGTGCTGAGCGCTAGTTCTGAGCAAGAGTGCTTTCCCAACAGGCAGCGACGCCATGGGCCGGTACTGAAATTCATTTCCTTCCTGATTACAGTCCCCAAATGTTAGTGATATTTTAAAAGGATGAAAAATCATATAACATCCTACGACTCTCCTCTATAGCCAATATTTTCTCCATTGCTGCACCTATTGAGTAGCTATTATGAAAGTCCTTTAATGAATTTTTAGTGCTCATTTTACTTATGAGAACAGTGGGGTTCAGAGAGACTAAGCGCCTTGTCCAGGTGGCTTTATAGCAACGAGCGGAGCAGCAGTGACCACCCAAGCTGTCCTGCTTCCAGTTGAGGGCCCTGGTAGCTCTTCCATCAGTCCACAGTCAAGCCTTCAGTGAGCTGAGTGCGTGGGGGAATGTGAAAACATTCTAAGCACCAGCTACTATTAAACACCAACAGTGTACAAATGTATCGGGGTGGTAGAGATTCCAAGATAACCAAGATTTGGTTTCTATCCTCAAAAATTTCTACTTCTGTTGGGAAGACTAACTTAACAGCAACATACAACAGTAGCGCGGCAGTCTCTTGGGACAGTAGGTAGACTTAAGTCTCAGATTAATCTGAGCACCCCGTGTTTTTGGCGGTGAGAATCTAGAGTTCTCCTGATAATTTCTGCAGCACAGGCTGCTGCACTTGGTCCTGGAATGTGGATTCAACATTTCGTGCTTTGATGCACAAACCTTACCCAGCCTTTCCAGATCTCCTAAAATCGAAGGGAATGATTTTCCCATATTTCATTATTCATGACACTATCATAGACCCACCATGGCATTCATGAGTGTGTGTGGGGCCATCAGGCAGGAGTGCAGGGAGAAAGGGCCCTGAAGATGGATTCCCAAAAGGTGTCAGAGGTCTCTGAAGGGAGGTAGGATGTGCCCCTCAGGATGTGCCGGTTGCTAGGACAACACCCAACCCGGGCCTGACTCTGCATCTTAGATGCTGATTGGTGGGTAGTGACAGTGGCTTTTACACCGGCCTGGCCTGCAGATGTTTCCCTCCTTAAGCAGTTGGCTGGCCATGGCGGAAGGGGGCAGCGAAGCTTGCATTTTCCCACCTGGGGAGTCTGAATTCTCTGCTGAAGTGTCTGCTTTTTCTTTTTGGACTAAAAATTAGGCTCTCCCCAGATTGCGACAGGAAGTGAAGGTATTTGCGGTGCATCTGTTTGCAGCTGCCTTTTAGTCTAGCTCATCCTTACACACGCCCAGTGGCTTGGTATTTACCAAGTGCGGTGATGCATGCAGCCCCAGATGGAGGGCACAACAGCGAGACTCCCTGTCTCCCAGGTCTCCTTCTGCAGAGCACATGAGCTTACGGGGACCCTGGGGGTCCTCAGGGACATCTGCCCTCTGTGCAGCCCGAGTGAGCTTCCCACCAGCACGTATGAAAATGTTCCACAACTCTGGAGCTTTCCACTGACTAATGCAGGTGTTAAGTCCTCCATCCCACAAAGTTTACATTCTTAGCTTTTTTCATCACTCACTTTGATATATGCCTAGATATTCATCAGTTATAAGCCAATTTTTAAAGATGCCAGAATAAAGAGGGCAGAGGAGGACGTGAGTCTGCAGACCTGGGCCCGAGGCTGCTCGCCTGGCCTGTCCCTGTGCATAACGACTCGGGGAGTCAATTTGCCGACGCTGAATTTCCACGTTGGTAAAACGTGGATGATAGTAAAACCCTCTCACTGACCTTACGAGTCATGCTGATGGACTTGGACATGATTTGAACATTGTAATCCAGGAGACAAGTTTCCTGATTTTCTCTGTTGGTTTGACTTCCCATCACCAAGTCACGCTGTCTGCACATCAGGAAGATTTTTTTGGTTTTGGATTTCTTTTCTTTGCCTGTACACTGTCCAGCCTTGAGACCCCATCCCTCTGTGGGTGAATGGCTCGGGAATCCCCAAACTGCACGGAAGACTTCCAACTTCTGCCGTGATGCCCTGGCCTTCTGAGCCCGTGGATCTGTCACCTTTCCTTCTGAAGCTCCCTTTTAACAACAACCACAGCAACAAAAATGCCACTGTGGCTCTCGAGGGGTGGGTGTCTAAGATAAATGAGCCTGGGTCTTGTAGGATGTGGAGAGGAAGGCCAAGGTGCTCTTAGGCAAATGGAGGGGGAGAGAGATGCAGCATGAACCAGAGGGTGGGCTCTCCTGGCCCAGGTCCCCCACGTCTCTCAGAGTGGCCTCTTCTGCCCACTCCCATGGCCAGCCAGCTCTTGTCTGAACTGTTCTGTAAACATACAGTGTCCTTACTACCCAGGGCTGATTCCAGGGGAGAGAAGTAGCACCCGAGACGTCCCACTGGGGACGTGCCTCCTCTCTGGTGTCACTCTGCACTTGCCTGGCCATGACGTGAGCAGCTCCTCACAGATTCGGCCCTGGGGCCTCACTTGCCTCAGCCTGGTCCTGGATCTGCTGCTGCTCAGCTGCCCTCCTCCTCCTCCCCACACCACAGCCAGACTGATGATTCTGGACTCTGAATTTGAATCTCTCGCTTCTTACTTAAAATCCTGAAGTACTTACTACCTTTTCGAGGCTGACACTTCCACGTGCATTCATTAATTTATTGAGCTTTTAGTGGATTCATTCACTTAGTCAACAGAGCCAGGCCTGTGCAGGTGCTGGGATAGAGTGACGGACAAGAGCAGAAATATTCCTGTCCTCTTGCTACCAGCATGAGGGAGGGGCACACAGAACCCTGAGAGCAGCTAGGGAGACAAAGAACTGATATGCTGCGACCAGCGCTGTGACAGAACCAACGAGGCCTGAGGTTGAGGATGGAGCAGGGTAGGGGCTGTTGTCTGGACAACTTTCCCCTGGAAAGTCATGCTGAAGTTTAGCTGCCATTGTGATGGTACCAGGAGGTGGGACCATTCAGAGGTGGACCTTTCAGAGGGAACCTCCTGCGTGGACCAAGGCCCTGTGGTGTATGGGTCTCAGACCCACCAGCGGGCTCTTAATTGCTGGCTGTCTCTTCACCCTTGCTCTGTGTGATGCCTTCTGCCATTTGATGATGCAGGAAGAAAGCCCCTACCAGAGGCTGGCACCTTGTACCGAACTTCCCAGGCTCCAGAACTGAGCTGGTACATTTATTTCATTATAAACTACAACAGCCAGTCTGCAGCAGGTTATGACAACAGCGCAAAGTGGATCAAGGTGCAGGGCCCGCGTCATCAGATAGTGTGGACAAGGACCTTCTCCTTGAGGACGCGAGGATTGGATAGAGAAGGTTGAGCACCCAGCTCTCTGAGCATTGCGGGTAACGAGCTTCAGAGGGAGCGAACCGTGCAGGTGGAGACCCCAGGGCAGGAGTGGACTTGGCATATTCACGGAATGGAATAGAGGCTGGTGCAGCGGAGTTCTGAGGACGAGCGGGAGACAGGGACAAGGACAGGGACATGCGGTGCCTTGAGACCAGAGAAGGGGCTTCAGGTGCTACTCAAACGAGCAATGAAGAGACATTGGAGAATCCTATGCAGAGGAGTAGTTAATTCCCTCCCTGTTTCATAATCTGCTTATTTATCATTTCACAGGCCTCTAAGTCAACTATCTGAGCCATCTGTTACCCATTACTAATTAGATGTGTATCTGGGAAGCAGTATTTCATCAGTAACATAGAGCGTGGTGAGGAAGAGGCATAAATGTAACAGAAGACTAGAGAGAGGCCATGGCGAGATGGGAGGCAAGGAAGGCCAGGCCTGCGTGGGGGTGGAGGGGACGGCAGGGGAGCCTTTTGGTGAAGCCTGAGCAGACGGTGTGGGTTATGGGCTGTGGGAGGGACCCTGAGGGACTGGGAAAGATCATGGGAGCCTTGTGTGACAGAGATGTGGAGGCTCCACACTGAGGAAAGGAGGAATGGGCCACTGCTGGGGTGGGGCAGGTGCACGCTGGGGGCAATGTCACCAAGGCTGCTCTCGGCACTCTGTGTCTGAGGTTGTGGCTGAACACCCAAGTGACGCTGTCAGGTGGACAGCTGGACTTGGGAAGGAGGCAGGGGCTGGCGGGGTGAGCACCGGAGTGGACAGCTTAGGTGTCAGCTGCAGGACCGATTTCTGCTTCCCTCCACGATGGCCTAACTGGGACCTGATTGATCTCCAGGGCGTCCTCCCGGCGTCCTGCCTGGAGTTTCCAGGATCTGGTGCCGGATGGGGAAGCCGGTGGAGCCTGGAGGTCTCCCTAGTGAGGTGACAGCTGAGTCCTGGGATCTGAAAGGGGCAGCGGGCAGCAGGGCTGCCTCCGCTCTGCAGCCAGCCTGGCACTTGGAGGCCTGTGGCAGCTCTGGCCAGCCATGGCGGCTTTCCCAGGCTCCTTCCTGCCGCGGGTGGGGGATTCCTGCCCAGCTCCAGGTTGCACTCATGGAACTCCATGGCCCCCCACTCCCCAGGATCTCCGCCTCAGCCCCGAGCTCCTGGCCGCCCCCACTGGCCCCGGACCCAGAGCCTGCTGGCCCCTTCTCCTCCCACTCACCGCGGGCCATTCTCTCCCACCTTGGCCTGCAGGCCTCTATCACTTTTTGAAATGCAGTTCTCTTTCTAAAAGTCTTTTACAGTGTATCTCCTATTGCTGTTTTTTTTGTTTTTTGTTTTTTTTTTTAAGATAAGGGGTGGGTGTTAAAATATAAACTGTCTTCTGGAGTGGTAAATAATGGAACCATCTCAGTCTGTCTTCTGTTGATCCTCTTGCTTGACATGTGGCCTTTCTTTGACTTTTATGACATTACTTCTCCTAGTTTTCCCGACCTCTCTGGTCCTTCTCCGTCTCTTTGTGGAGGGCTCCAGAGATCCACCCCTGACCATAGGCTGACTGATTCTGTGGTTACAGGTGCTGTCTCTAATTCTAGCCTGCACTACCCCACCCACAAGGTGGTGAGGCAACTAAACATGTCCAAGATCATACCCTATAACTTCCCCTCAAGCCCCGTCTTCCACCTGGGTTATCTAGTGTGGTAAATAGCACTCCATAAAACTGCATGCTTAAGCCAGAAACCCTGGGGTGGACATAGATTCCTCTTCCTTAAAAATAAATCTGGCACATCTAATAAATCATCATTTCACCAGGTTTGGATCTGTGACCCACATATATCTTGTCCCATCAAGACTAATCTTGATGTTAGCATTAGATTGAACTCAGAAATAAATTCAGCAGTCTGGATGCAACAACAGCAGCAAAATAAACAACAATGATGACATTTAAACCTATGCCATATGCTCTAGACAACCAAAAAGAGGTCCCATTTATAATGACAGCAAACCTTGAAATCTGCCTTTTAGCCTGGCATGGTGATGCACACCTGTAAATCCCAGAAGCTTGGGAGGTTGAGATAGGAAGGCTGCAAGTTCAAGACCGGCCTCAGCAACTCAGTGAGGCCCTAAGCAACTTAGCAAGACTTTGTCTCAAAATAAAACATAAAAAGGGCTGGGGATATGGCTTAGTGGTTAAGAGTACCTGGGTTCAATCCCTGGTTTAAAAAAAAAAAAGGAAAGAAAAGGTAAAGAAATCTGTCTCGGGGTTTCAAGATGGCGGCCTAGAGGGTGGCTGCATTTCATGTTGCTCCAGGACTCAGGATTCAAAAGAGGAGATATTGAGACGCTTGGGACCAACTCAAAGCAGCCGGGTGACTCTCACCCCCTGGGGAGGCATCCCGGATGGGACGGTGGTCCCGGAACGCAGGAAACTTTGTGAAGTAGAGCTGCCGGCGAGACGCCCCTCCCCCCACTGGAGCAGTGAACTCGGACAGCTGGGAGCGCCGTAAAGGAGGCCGCTGGGCACAGCGCTGGGACTCGGAGCCACCACTGGGGCTCCGGCGGCTGCCCAGGGGAGGAGTGGCGAGGAGAGCTGTGTGGACTCAGGACACCGGGGCCTGCCCTGAGGAGGAGGAGGAGGAGCGTGGCCACTTGGATTCGGAGTGACTGCACCAGAGCTACAGGCGGTTGCCAGAGGAGAAGCTGCGCAGCGAGCTGTTTGGACTCAGAACTACGCTTCTGAACCCCGGGGCCTGCCCTGAGGACAAGGAGGAGGAAGAGGAGCGCGGCCACTTGGATTCGGGGTGACTACACCAGAGCTACAGGTGGTTGCCAGAGAAGGGGTTGCGTGGCGAGCTGTTTGGACTCTGACCACTTCTGAACCCCGGGGCCTGCCCGGAGGAGTAGGAGGAGGAGGAGGAGGAGCGCGGCAGGTCCTTTGGACTCGCAGTGACTGCATTAGCTCTCCAGGCGGCTGCTCAGAGGAGAAGGCGAGTGGTGAGTTGTTTGGACTTAAAGTGACAGCTTCTGAACACAGGGGGGCTGCCTGGAGGAGAAGCGTGGTGGGTCGCTTGGTCTTGAGTGGCTGCACCAGAGCTCCAGGCGGTTGCCCAGAGGACCTGTGCTGCGGGTCACGTGGACTCAGAGCCACTCAGAGCGACCGCTCCTGAACACCCCGGGGGGTTATCTGGAGAAGGAGGAGGAACGGGGAGGGTCACGTCGACTCGGAGTGATTGATTGCCCAGGGCTACGGGTGGTTGGTGGAGGTGGAGGCACGCAATGAGTTTCTTGGACTCCTAGTGACCGCACCGGAATACTGGGCGGCTGTCTGGAGGAAGAGGCGTGTGGCGGGTCTCTGGGATTCAGGGCAATTGTACAGGGCCCCAGGTGGCTGCTCAGAGGAGGGGCCGCATAGCCAGGCGATTA
Source organism: Sciurus vulgaris (assembly GCF_902686455.1). NCBI lineage: Eukaryota > Metazoa > Chordata > Mammalia > Rodentia > Sciuridae > Sciurus > Sciurus vulgaris. Next base: position 137,306,499 of record NC_136469.1, read on the forward strand.
GGTGCAGAGCAGGGTCCCAGGATCTAGGAGGCTTCTTGGTGGAAGAGCGGCACAGAGACAGGCTTACGGTGGAGCGAAGGTTCCAGGCCTGCGGGCAGATTCTCTGAGGAAGGGCAGCCTAGGGAGAGTCATCTGCGAAGGGTGAGGCTCCCAGGCCCAGGAGGTAGGGCCGGGCCCCTGGGAACTTTGCAGAGGAAGGCAGCCCAGCCCAGGTGGTAGCTGTAAATTGAGGGGAACCTCTAGGAGGGAACTGACCAGCGAGACCTCCCCACCGGGTGAGTCTTCCCTGCTGGGTGAGGTTTCCCCACAAGGACGGTAAAACCAGAGACTCAGGCCCAAACAGGCCTTGCCTCAGCCCACAGCCTAGGTCCCCTTTGGATGACCATTGGTCAGCAAGTGGAGGCACCTCTGCCCACTAGCAGGGATTATACCCCACCTGAAGGCCACCACTCCTAGAGAGGCAGCTTCCTTGTGGAGCACTGCATTATCAACTTCCTCCAAGACTTCAGCCTACTGAAGGCTAAGGGGGGATATATAGAAATCTCCAGGGACATTGTAAGTCAATAGAGGAAATCTGCAATATCTCAACGGTCCTCTGATACCTGAACAATATGAGAAAACAAGGAAAGAAAATGCTGCAAACAAATCTAGATGTTACATCAATAAAACCCAGTGACAGCATGGCAGAAGAAATGACAGAAAAGGAGTTCAGAATGTACATAATTAAAATGATCAGAGAAGCAAACGATGAGATGAAAGAGCAAATGCACGCACTGAATGATGAGATGAAAGAGCAAATGCAAGCATTGATTGATCGCACCAATCGACAGTTAAAAGAGCAAATACAGGAAGCAAAAGATCATTTCAATAAAGAGTTAGAGATATTGAAAAAAAACCAAACAGAAATCCTTGACATGAAGGAAACAATAAACCAAATTAAGAACTCCATAGAAAGCATATCCAATAGGATAGAACACCTGGAAGACAGAACCTCAGACATTGAAGACAAAATATTTAACCTTGAAAACAAAGTTGAACAAACAGAGAAGATGGTAAGAAATCATGAACAGAATCTACAAGAACTATGAGATATCATGAAAAGGCCAAATTTAAGAATTATTGGGATTGAGGAAGGCCTAGAGAAACAAGCCAAAGGAATGAACAACCTATTCAATGAAATAATATCAGAAAATTTCCCAAATCTGAAGAATGAAATGGAAAATCAAGTTCAAGAGGCTTATAGGACTCCAAATACACAAAATTACAACAGACCCACACCAAGGCACATTATAATGAAAATACCGAACATACAAAATAAAGACAGAATTTTAAAGGCTGTGAGAGAAAAGAACCAAATTACATTCAGGGGGAAACCAATACGGATATCAGCAGATTTTTCAATCCAGACCCTAAGAGCTAGAAGGACCTGGAACAACATTTTTCAAGCCCTGAAAGAAAATGGATGCCAACCAAGAATCTTATACCCAGCAAAACTTACCTTCAAATTTTACGATGAAATAAAATCCTTCCATGATAAACAAAAGCTAAAAGAATTTACAAAAAGAAAACCAGCATTACAGAACATTCTCAGCAAAATATTCCATGAGGAAGAGATGAAAAACAAAGAAGCAAATCAGCAAAGGGAGGAATTATCCTAAAGGAATTGTCAAATAAAGGAGGAAACAAGTTGTGTCAAACAAATAAATAAATAAAATTTAAAAAATGAACCAAATGACCGGGAAACCAAATCATATCTCTATAATAACCCTGAATGTTAATGGCCTGAATTCATCAATCAAAAGACATAGACTGGCAGATTGGATTAAAAAGAAAGATCCAACAATATGTTGCCTGCAAGAGACTCACCTCATAGAAAAAGATACCCATAGACTAAAGGTGAAAGGATGGGGAAAAACATACCATGCACATGGACTCAGCAAAAAAGCTGGAGTATCCATCCTCATTTCCGATAATGTGGACTTCAAGCCAAAGTTAGTCAGAAGGGATAAAGAAGGTCATTTCATACTGCTTAAGGGAAGCATAAATCAGCAAGATATAACAATCATAAACATCTATGCCGCAAACAGTGGCTCATCCATGTATGTCAAACAAATCCTTCTCAATTTCAGAAACCAAATAGACCATAACACAATAATACTAGGTGATTTTAACACGCCTCTCTCACCACTGGACAGATCTTCCAGACAAAAATTGAACAAAGAAACCATAGATCTCAATAACACAATCAATAATTTAGACTTAACGGACATTTATAGAATATACCATCCAACCAAGAGCGAACACACTTTCTTCTCAGCAGCACATGGATCCTTCTCTAAAATAGACCATATATTATGCCACAAAGCTAATGTTAGCAAATACAAGAAGATAGAGACACTAGCATGTATTCTATCAGATCATAATGGATTGAAGTTAGAAATAAATGAAACTGTAAAACACAGAAACTATTCCAACATCTGGAGATTAAACAATATGCTATTATATGATGAATGGATAACAGAAGATATTAGGAAGGAAATTAAAAAATTCTTAGAGGTAAATGAGAACAAAGAAACATCATATCAAAACCTCTGGGACACTATGAAAGCAGTACTTAGAGGGAAATTTATTTCATGGAGCGCATTTAATAAAAGAAGTAAAACTCAACAAATAAACGACCTAACACTACAGCTCAAAGCCCTAGAAAAAGAAGAACAGAACAGCACCAAAAGTAGTAGAAGACAGGAAATAGTTAAACTCAGAGCTGAAATCAATGAAATTGAAACAAAAGAAACAATGCAAAAAATTGACAAAATAAATAGTTGGTTCTTCGAAAAAATAAACAAAATTGATAAACCTTTAGCCACACTAACAAAGAGAAGACGAGAGAAAACCCAAATCACTAAAATTCGGAATGAACAAGGAAATATCACAACAGACAGGATTGAAATACAAAACATAATTAGAAGCTATTTTGAAAATCTATACTCCAACAAAATAGAAAATTTTGAAGGCATCAACAGGTTTCTAGAGACATATGAATTGCCTAAACTGAACGAGGAGGACATAAACAATTTAAGTAGACCAATTTCAAGTACTGAAATAGAAGAAGTCATCAAAAGCCTACCAACAAAGAAAAGTCCGGGACCAGATGGGTTCTCAGCCGAGTTCTACAAAACCTTTAAAGAAGAGCTCATTCCAATACTTCTCAAAGTATTCCATAAAATAGAAGAGGAGGGAACCCTCCCATACTCATTCTATGAAGCCAATATCACCCTGATACCTAAACCAGACAGAGACTCATCAAGGAAAGAAAATTTCAGACCAATATCCTTAATGAACATCGATGCAAAAATTCTCAACAAAATTTTAGCAAATCGCATACAAAACATATTAAAAAGATAGTGCACCATGATCAAGTTGGTTTCATCCCAGGGATGCAAGGTTGGTTCAACATCAGGAAATCAATAAACGTAATTCACCACATTAATAGACTTAAATCAAGAATCACATGATTATTTCAATAGATGCAGAAAAAGCATTTGATAAAATACAGCACCCCTTCATGCTCAAAACACTAGAAAAAATAGGGATAGTGGGAACATTCCTTAACATTGTAAAGGCCATTTATGCTAAGCCCATGGCTAATATCATTCTAAATGGTGAAAAACTGAAAGCATTCCCCCTAAAAACTGGAACAAGGCAGGGATGCCCTCTTTCACCACTTCTATTCAACATCGTTCTTGAGACTCTAGCCAGAGCAATTAGATGAACCAAATAATTAAAGGGATACGAATTGGAAAAGAAGAACTCAAACTATCCCTGTTCGCTGATGACATGATTATATATTGAGAGGAACCTGGAAATTCCACCAGAAAACTCTTAGAACTCATAAGTGAATTCAGTAAAGTAGCAGGTTACAAGATCAATGCCCATAAATCCAACGCATTTTTATACATAAGTGATGAATCTTCAGAAAGAGAAATTAGGAAAACTACCCCATTCACAATAGCCTCGAAAAAAATAAAATACTTGCGAATCAATCTCACAAAAGAGGTGAAAGACCTCTACAATGAGAACTATACAACACTAAAGAAAGAAATTAAAGAACACCTTAGAAGATGGAAAGATCTTCCATGTTCTTGGATAGGAAGAATTAATATTGTCAAAATGGCCATACTACATAAAGTGCTATACAAATTCAATGCAATTCCAATTAAAATCCCAATGATGTACCTTACAGAAATAGAGCAAGCAATTATGAAATTCATCTGGAAGAATAAGAAACCCAGAATAGCTAAAGCAATACTTAGCAGGAAGAGTGAAACAGGGGGTATTGCAATACCAGATCTTCAACTCTACTACAAAGCAATAGTAACAAAAACGGCATGGTATTGGTACCAAAATAGAAAGGTAGATTAATGGTATAGAATAGAGGACACGGACACAAACCCAAATAAATACAATTTTCTCATACTAGACAAAGGGGCCAAAAATATGCAATGGAGAAAAGATAGCCTCTTCAACAAATGGTGCTGGGAGAATTGGAAATCCATATGCAACAGAATGAAACTAAACCCATATCTCTCACCATGCACGAAACTAAACTCAAAATGGATTAAGGACCTCGGAATCAGAACAGAGACCCTGCAGATTACAGAAGAAAAAGTAGGTCCAAATCTTCACCTTGTTGGTCTAGGATCAGACTTCCTTAACAGGACTCCCATAGCACAAGAAATAAAAGCTAGAATCAACCACTGGGATAGATTCAAACTAAAAAGCTTTCTCTCAGCAAAGGAAACTATCAGCAATGCGAAGAAAGAGCCTACAGAATGGGAGAATATCTTTGCCAATCACACTTCAGATAGAGCACTAATTTCCAGAATCTATAAAGAACTCAAAAAACTTTACTCCAAGAATTCAAATAATCCAGTCGACAAATGGGCTAAGGAAATGAATAGACACTTCACAGAAGAAGATCTACAAGCAATCAACAAACATATGGAAAAATGTTCAACATCTCTAGTAATAAGAGAAATGCAAATCAAAACCACCCTAAGATTCCATCTCACCCCAATTAGAATGGCGATTATCAAGAATACGAGCAACAACAGGTGTTGGCGAGGATGTGGGGAGAAAGGTACACTCATACATTGCTGGTGGGGCTGCAAATTAGTGCAGCCACTCTGGAAAGCAGTGTGGAGATTCCTTAGAAAACTTGGAATGGACCCGCCATTTGACCCAGCTATCCCACTCCTTGGCCTATACCCAAAGGACTTAAAATCAGCATACTACAGAGATACAGCCACATCAATGTTCATAGCTGCTCAATTCACAATAGCCAGACTGTGGAACCAACCTAGATGCCCTTCAATTGATGAGTGGATAAAGAAACTGTGGTATATATATACAATGGAATATTACTCAGCCATAAAGAATGATAAAATTATGGCATTTGCAGGCAAATGGATGAAATTGGAGAATATCATGCTATGTGAGATAAGCCAATCTCAAAGAGCCAAAGGACGAATGATATCGCTAATAAGTGGAGGATGACACATAATGGGGGGGAGGGAAGGGTTAGTATTAGGGTTAGAGTTAGGATTAGGGAGGGGGGCAAGTATGGAGGAAGGAAGTACTATATAGAGGGAAAAGAGGGGTGGGAGGGGTGGGGGGAAGGGAAAAAATAACAGAATGAATCAAACAACATTACTGTATGTAAATTTATGATTACACAAATGGTATGCCTTTACGTCATGTACAAACAGAGAAACAACATGTATCCCATTTGTTTACAAAAAAAAAAAAAGATAGAGTAAAAAAAAAAAAAGAAATCTGTCTCATTTCTCTCTCTCTATGTTTCAATCTGTCTATCTATCTATCGTCTGTCTATCTATCGTCTATCTATCTATCTATCTATCTATCTATCTATCTATCTATCTATCTATCATCTGTTCTATCTCTGCATCCTTCTTGTACCTAAATAACTCCTTTTTTCCTTTTTCTCCCAAAGCTCCAAAAGTCTTCAAACCCACCTTACTACTTTCTCCAAATCCAAGGATATTTCCCTTTTGTCTTTTGTTGTTTTATAACTTCTCTGCACTCTTTATGATAGACATTAAATCCATAAACTTGGATTCCTCAATTTTTCCTCTAATGCCTACATGTATTAGCACCACAAAAACCTAGAAATTGAGTGGATTCACAGAAATGTCCTTGGATAGGAGGGAAGGTATTGAAGAGGAAGAATGCATTTGTTTCAATGTTAATACTTTATTTATTGCCCAAGTCCCTTATATTCCTTTCACCTCCATTTCCTTCTCTGTGTTCCTGCTGTAGCCATTTCTTCCCAGTGTGAAGAACTGCGGAGAGACTTGGATTTTTGCTCACCAGAAGTAAACAAGCAAGACTGGCCCAGACCCATGATCCAAGACCCATGGATCAAAAACGAGGAGAAATTTGTTGTGTCCAGCAAAGGCAGTTGCCAGAGTGTCAACAGTGTCGTGCCATTTTCCCAGGCCCCAATTTCTCCAGATTAATGCAAAGAGGGCCAGAAGGCAACTGTGCGTATGGTGAATTGCATTACAGGAGAGGTGTCCCACTTTCAGGGAACCTAAGTCTTTTATAAGGGGCAGTAAGGGTGCCTACTCTTTGCTGGGGGCAGGAGGAGGAGTTGGTTAGTCACAATCTGTACCTTCACAGCTGTCAGTGAACCTTCCCTTTGTTCTGGAGGGAAACACTCTCTCTTATCTTCTAATGCTGTTTGCTATACAAAGATCCTCCAAGAGACAGTGGGGACTGAGGGTTGTCTCCTCATTCACACAACATGCAGGAACACAAGATGGAGGCAGAATCACGTCCCCTCGCCTTCTCTGGACAGCAGAATTTAATGTTGGAATGTTACAGTATTGGACCACCTGTCCACGTTGCTCCTGGCCCTCCTCTCGTCCAGCCTATCCTCCCTCCGCTGCCAGGAAAAGCGGTCACAATGCCGTTGTCGTTGCTTACAATTACTCAACCACTGCTTGTTTTCTACACGATACTCCCTTCAGGATGCCACATAGAACATTTCTGGATTTGTGTTTTGTTGGCTTTTTCAGCCTTCTCTCCTGTCTTGTGCTGAAAATGTTTGGCATCTAAAAAATTATTATAAACATTCACATAACCTTATAATAATGACTTTTGGAGCTACTTCTGCATGGAGAGCAATTTACAGGCTAATGGGCCTATGAGGGCCTTCATAAAGTACTTTGTAAAATTATAAACTGTCTTGATGAAGTGCATCTCAAATGCTGCAGTGTGTGTGCATGTGCGTGTGAGTTGTGTGCTTTGCACGAGTGAATGACAAAGGCAATATAAAAGGAGAATTCTTCTGGAAGTCCAACAAATGGAGTGTAGGTTCTATTTATTTACATTTTTTCTGCAAGTATCTGGGCCTTGCATAGATCAACTGTAGCTGAGCTTGTCTCCTGCCTGACTGTAACAATGACCTCTTGCTCTGAATTGCAACTGGGGTTTAAAGTCCCCTTTCTTGGGTTCATACAATTGTCCCTTCAGGGCTTTTGCATTTTCTCCCAGTCTGAACTCTTTCAGACAAATGTCAGTTTTTTTTTTTTTTTGTCATTAGCCTTGTGAGAATTCCTGAAAATAAATAAACAGTTTGGAGAAGGAAAGCCACTCTGGGAGTGGAGAGCAGGAGTCAGTGCCGGCTTGGGGGAGCTGGGGAGGGATTCAACTTTTGCTTTATACCTCAGACCTCCTGTGCTGAGCCCAGAAGCTGGCCGTGGTTTGGGGCCCTGATTCCTGGCACCTCTGCCAGAAATGGGATAAGGAAGCAAAGGTTCTCTGCACCATTTGTAATATGGAAGAGTACAGATGATTTTCACAATGACTTGAAATTTGATAAATTTATGAGGGATCTCAGCATTTCGTACCTGGTGCCTCAAGGGAAACCCGGGTTCCTCCAGACTGTCCCTAACTGCCCTACCCCTCATTCCCATTATGCCCTTGGAGGATTTATCGCTGTGCCTGCTCACTGTTTGGGTGACAGTGGTGAAGTCTGAGCATCGGCTTTCTATCCACAAAATGGCGATAACCCTACAATGGGGTTGTGTGAGGACTGCAGTCAAGTAAGCAGTGTTATATGGCAGAGTATTTTAAGCTATAAAATGCTATAAAAGACTAAGAATTTGTATTCTTTGGCTCCTGAAGGCCAAACATTCTCTACTGGGCTACTCGGGTTTAGCCTCTGCCTCTAGCAGATTTATATACATGGAGCAAAATCCATGAGAAAAAAAATTTTTAAGAATCTGCAGTGGGGTTATGTTGGTTGAAGGGTGCAGAGTCTGAGCTGGACAGTTGATCTAGAGATCTACCGCACAGTGCGGTGACCAGTTGATGATCATGCATTGTGCACTTGGGAATTGCTGAGAGAGCCGAGTGTGAATGCTCTCTTCATAAATAAATGCTTCCTGTGTGAGGGAGGGCTGTGTTAATTGATCTACTTATTCTCTATTGTACACATATATCAAAATATCAAGTCACATAAATACATACATTTCCATTTGTCAATTAAAACCTTCCTGGTAGTATTAGTTCTAGTTGTTGCCCTGGCCAGCGGTGACCTGGGCAAGTTGCTGTCCAGTCTGGCCTCCTCAGCCCTCGTTCGACTGTGAAGTCCTTATGACCACTGTCACCTCTCTATCCCCCAATCCAGCACACAGTGTGAGCGGGTAGACTGTCAGTGTATGCTTAAAAAACAAATGGGTCTCTCTCGGCTTCTTTGTCTTTAAGGAATGAGAGCAGGATTATCTCAAGAGTTCTTCCAAGTCCTGACTCGGTGGTAGGTTGGGAAATGAAAGTTCTTTTTAAAAAATTCATTTTTATTGTAAACAAATGGGATACATCTTGCTTCTCTGTTTGTACATGAAATAGAGGCATACCATTTGTATAATCATACATTCACCTAGGGTAATAGTTTTTGATTCATTCTGTTATTTTTTTCCTCCCTCCCACCCCCCCACCTCTCTTATCCCTCTATACAGTCCCTCCTTCCTCCATTCTTGTCCCCTTCCCATCCCCGATATGTGTCATCATTCGCTTATCAGTGAGATCATTCGTCCTTTGTTTTTTTGAGATTGGCTTATCTCACTTAGCACAATATTCTTCAACTGCATCCATTTGCCTGCAAATGCCATGATTTTATTATTCTTTATGGCTGAGTAATATTCCATTGTATATATATACCACAGTTTCTTTATCCATTCATCAATTGAAGGGCATCTAGGTTGGTTCCACAATCTGGCTATTGTGAATTGAGCAGCTATGAACATTGATGTGGCTGTATCTCTGTAGTATGCTGATTTTAAGTCCTTTGGGTATAGGCCGAGGAGTGGGATAGCTGGGTCAAATGGTGGTTCCATTCCAAGCTTTCTGAGGAATCTCCACACTGCCTTCTAGAGTGGCTGCACTAATTTGCAGCCCCACCAGCCATATGAGTGTACCTTTTCCCCCACATCCTCTGTGAGATGAATTTCACGAACCACAACTTGCATTTGAAAATGCCACAGAAGGGAATGGCAAACAGTCAGTTGGCGACACCAGGAAAGTAGCTGCAGCTCTGTGAAACCTGTTTCAGTTGCGTGTGCCTGTGTGTGTGTGTGTGTGTGTGTGCGTGTGTGTGTGCGTGTGTGTGCATGCATGTGTGTGGGTGCACACGTGTGTTCATGTGCAGTAGGTATAGCAGGTGTCATATGCTTTCTTCTTGATCATTGTGATTAAAACAAGTGGCAAACGCTGCAGGAGTCCTTGCATCCTAATGGCAGCGGCTATGGTGGCCGCCACGGTAATGCCTGGCTTTTGCTGAGTACTTTACACTTTACAAAGACTACCGATGCCCTCAGCGGATCCTGGGGTGGAGTGGGATGCTGTTGCTGTCTGCTCCTCCTTGTAATGGGAAAGAGGCTTTCCTTGGAGCAGTGCCTGTCTGTGGAGAAACGCTCACCGAAGGCCCAGGAGGAAGGCTAGCTCTCAGGTGCTCTGAGGAGGAATAGAGCCAGCCACTGTCTCCTTCACAGAGAAGGTGTCAAGGGAGCAGGGCTTCTGTGTGGAGAGAGGCCAGGGAGCTTGCGCAGAGGAGGGAGACGCTGAGAAGAGCCTCCATAGAACCCTGGAGAGGACTCCTCAGTGAAATGCTGCTGTGCGTTGCAAGATCTGCCCTCCTTCCCAGGACTCCACTGTTCTCGAGAAGTTGCCTGCAAGGTCAGGAACTTCCTGCTGTGATGGGGCATTTCATGGAGTCGATTTCTGCATCATGTTGTAGCCAAAGCAGAAATGGACGAAAAGACATTGAGTGAGTGGGTTAGACACAGACAAAGAGACTGAGGGTCAGGAAAGCTTCACGATCAGCCAAGTGGTAACCAGAGACTCAGTAAGCTTGCAACTAGATTAAATGGAAGATGAGACCACCTGTTTCTCTTCTCTCCCTCCCTCCCTTCTCTCCTGCCTTCCTTCCTCTCTCCCTTCCTCCCTCCCTCCCTTCCTTCCTTCCTTCCTTCCTTCCTTCCTTCCTTCCTTCCTTCCTTCCTTCCTTCCTTCCTTCCTTCCTTCCTTCCTTCCTTCCTTCCTTCCTTCCTTCCTTCCTTCCTTCCTTCCTTCCACAGGCTGCCTCAGACAGGAAACAGACATCTCTGCCTTGTTGTATGGGAAAACAATGGGGTTGTTGACATGCACACAGTGGGGCAGAATTTTCTGTCAGACCAGAAACCAGGGGCCTCCTACCACTATACTAAGGGACAGGGACAGAGAAAAGTCCCCCTCAGGCCTCAGGAAACTGCAGCAGGTGTGTCTGTGGGGTGTCACGGGAGGTTAGCAGGTGTGCCCCAATTTTGTCACTACAGGGGCCTCTTCTATAGCTATTAGGAAAGTAACAGTGACCACCCAAAAATACATTGAAGTAAAACAAAATATCTAAATCACTTCAGAGAGAGAGACTGAGATTTCTCACCTCAGTCCCAGAGAGAGGAAATGTCTGTGTAGATACCTGGTGGGTTAAACACATTGCCAAGGACAGCGAGAGTGGTAGAGATAGATGCAGTATACAGGTGGCCAGAAAGGTACAGACGCCAAGGAGAATTCCATCAGACAGAGGGGGTTCAAGTCAGACATCTGTCCTGCAGTGATTCTCAATAGTGGCAGGATAAGTGTCAGAACTTTCAAGAAAAATGTACTAATTCACTTCTGCCTCTCACTTCTAGTAGATTTTAATAAATTTTTCCTCTGTGACATCTTCTCTTCCCCCTCTTCCCCTTATCTCAAGGAGATGAAAATTACTACATGCCAAAGAACCATTACTCATGGCATGTGCCACATCTGTAGAATGTTAGTGGTATGGAGAGCCCAATAACTCCTGGACTTCTGTAGTGTAGGCACCACTTACACAGAGCTCTGCGTAGCGCTTTTTACCCTGTGGACTCGGTTCTTCTCCAAGCCTCCTGTCAGTAGAAGGATCTTCACTGATTAGTGGATTTCAGAGTCTGGTCTTCAGAGGAGGCCAACCAGGTGAGCTGCTTCTGCCCTGCTGGGGTCCCACCTGAGCAAGGCCAGGTCTGCAGGAGGCATTCTATGGATCACAGAAACGCCTTTGTGCACCCCAGACGCTGTTCACATCTAATTGGAAATCACTTCTGCCCAGCCCGGTGGTTTCCTACGGCCAGCAGGCACTGCGTTCACAGTGGTCTCTTTGTGAGATTCCCGTTTCTCTGTTTATGAGTGGTAACTCCATATGGCTTTTGGGTGCCTCCTTGGTCTATAGGTAAATAGCTCAGAGGGACTTTACCAGCCCTTCCCATCCCCCAGGGATCGCAGTCCCCAACCTGGAGGCTTGGACTGGAGTTTACCTGGTGCACTCGTCTTTTATTTCTGAACCTCAAAGCGCCCCATGGAAGAGGTACCAAAATGTCTGTTTTACAGGTGAGGAAACTGAAGCTCGGAGAGGCTGCAATGATTACTGTGAATTGTCAGCTTGATTGGATTAAGAGATGCGATGATTCAGAGACTTCTGGGTGTGTCAATGAGCGCGCCTCTAGGAATGATTGGCACGTGGGACAGCCAACTGGAGTGGAGACCCTCCCTAAGCATGGGCAGCACTGCCCCATAGGATGGCCGCTTGGGTGGAATGAAAGTTGGAAGAACAAGGAAGCAGCAGCTGATGCAAGTTTGATTCTTCGTCAGCAGGTTCTGAGGATAGCGGACTCTTGCTTCTTCACTCTTCCCTTGCGGGCTCTGCCAGTGATTCTCCAGGGCGTTTCCAGAAGCCTTTGGTCTCAGACTAGGGTAATGCTGTTGACCCCTCTTGTTCTGAGGCTTCAGCCTCTTGGACTGTGCAGCTGCTGGTTCCTCAGGTCTCTAGGCTGCAGACGGCCATTGTAGACTGTCCAGCTTCTGGGTGTGTGAGCCAATCTAATTAATCCCTTTATAACCACACTTCCTGTTGATTCTGTTCCCCTAGAGAACCCTGAGTCCTACAGAGGTGGTGCTGCTGACCTCCTCCTCCATGCCTAGCCCCGTGTCTGCACGGACCTTGCTCCCTGGGTGCTTGCTCCGAGGATGGGTGAATGGGTGGGGCTGGGGTTCTGGGCTCCCTCCTCTGAGGCTGGTGTCCAGGCTCTGGAGACATGCCCTGCTCTTTGGTTCCTGGCGCCCTTCCGGACATCTAGCAGATTTGTCCACAGTGCTTATGCCTTGGCGCGGCGGGAGCACACCTGTCAGAAGCACCCTTCCCCTACAGAAAGCAGACCCAGAAGGGACAGGAGCCCCAGGGACAGCATCCCCGCCCTGCGTCTTGGGGCCATATATGGGAATCGCCTACCCCACAGGCCAGCAATAAAAAGTCTGCTTTCCCACCCCTAAGAAGGCCTCTCTCTGGAGGCCCAAGCCTTTTTTATGGCTGCCTGCTTCAGAGCTTTGCCAACTGCAGGGAGGCCTCCGTCTCTGCTCTGGGCCTTCGGAGCTCTGTTGATTCTTGATCTCCTGTCCCAATCAGTCAGCTGTTCTCTGTGTTTGAAATGTCATCCTGTTTGCCTCTGCAAGGTTGGAACATGCTCTTTGCTGTGACTGCCACGTCTGTGTTGGGGGAATGGGAAAATGCACTCTTTTCTTTTCTCTTCTTTTCTTCTTTTCTTTTTCTTCTTTTCTTTTAAAATGTCTTGTCTAGTCTTCTGTCTCTGCAGCAAGCTCAAATTATCCAGGAAAGAAAAGCTGCCACACTGGATCTCTCCCCACTCCTGAAGGCTTGGTCTCACCTTTCCCACTTTCTGGCCAGCTGAAGACTCAGTTTCTTTGGCTATAAAATGAGGACCCCAAGACCTGTCCTGCCCATGGATGTTGGATTTAGCTTGGGTTAGTCCTGCCTCTGAGACACATCCTGAAAGTGGCTTGTGGATTTAAATAGGCTTTTCTTGTCATTTCCCATTTTCTCTTTATAGTACAACCCAGGTTAATGAAAAGGAAAGCATCAAGAAATAGAAGCAAAACAAATTATTGTTGCTGAGGAATGATGTGTATACTGAGCACCCAGTGTGAGCCATCTCCAAAAAGCCTTTTACTTGTTCTTCATGTTTCTGTGGGAGACCTACTATGTGCTGCGTGTTTGAGCCCCTTTGTGCATGAGCTCTTGGCCCTCAGGGCAGCGCCTTGGGTCCCAGGTGGTCCTGTTGTGCATCAAAGGGTGCACAGATGTTCTGTGAAGCCCAGTAAGTTCCTGAAGCTCAAGTTTTTAACATGCAGCAGGACGAGGCCCACTTCTCCCTAGCATCAAAGGTGCAGCTTCTATCTCTGCCTTGCTCCTGTTTCCAGAGAGAAATGGTCACTAGAACACAAACTACATACCATGCAATGTTTCCAAACGGGATTAAAAGGTCTGCTTTATCACGGTGCCGAAACAGAGTTTCTGTTTACGAAGGAGAAGGTGCAGGATGTGTGTCTATAGGGGCGCTCCTGAGCTGGTAAAATTTATATCAGTATAAAGTAGCATAATATAAAACCAATATAAATAAATACTAAATATGATGTTAAATTTTATAATGATACTAATGAGCACCTATGAGGTGTCTGTGGCAAACATCTCATTTAATCCTATCAGTAATCTTCCCAGACTGATATTCCCTTTTGATGGGTTTTTGATTTACTTTTACTTTTATTATGACAATTTTCGAACGTGGAGACTAGGAATTAGATAAGAAGCACCCATGTTTCCCTCATCTGAATTATCCATGGTGATGGATTTTGCGGTCGTAGCATCTTCTTTATCCTTGCTGCTCTTCCTCGGATCTTGGACACCCCCAAAGGCTTGAGTGTTAAATGCTTGTTTCTCAGGGTGGTGCTCTTGGGTGACAGTGCAGCTTCTAGGAGGGAGGTCCTCAGGCCACTGGGGCAGGCCCTGGAAGGGACTGTGCACCCCTGCCCACTCCCTTTTTTTTCTCTTCTGCTTCTTGTCCAAGAGGTGAGAGTTTTATCCCACCACACTCCCACCATGGTGCACTGCCTCACCACAGGTCCAAAGCAAGGGGACCAATGACATGGACCAGAGCCCTCAAACTGTGAGCCAGAGTGAGCCTTTTCTGTTTACAGGTTGATTATCCGAGGTCTTTGTTAGGATGATAGCAAGCTAACACCCTTCCTTAATTATTTTAAGGTCTAGTCATCAAGAGATTTCACCCCTAAGTAATCCAGGGTGCATCTCTTAAGTAAAGAATTCTTCAATGTCATGATGGTAGCATTATGACTGTAGTGACATGACAGAATGTTCCTCAGATGAGGAGACATGTTCAGGGGGGCATCATGCTTGAGACAACAGAGTGTCCTAGGGGCTTTGGAGAGGGGCCCATTTTAACTCTATTCTGTTGCTGAGTTAAAGCTATTTCAGCTTCGTTCTGGAGCTGAAATCCCCTAAGTGGCAGGTTAGGAGGGACTGGAGATGGTGTTCAGAGAGAGGACAAGTGGATGCCACCTCCAGGGAGCACCAGGATTTGGTGCGTTGTAGTTTTTGTTCCTTTCATACCCATTAAAGTCACCCAAAGAGTTGAGAACTTTTAGGACTCCGGTACCCACAGAAATCTGAGTGACATAGTTGAAGGTGGTCTTTTACAAATTTGAATTTTTTCATATGAATCCTACTTATCTTAAAAAATGAATTTCTGTTTTATGATTTCTCTGTGTGTGTTTTAATATGTATTCATCTGTTTATTTGTTCATCCATGGAACAGATCTTTTCTGATAAGTAACTATGCCCAAGCACTACATATGTATATACTTGTGAACAAGCCAGACCAAAGAGGTGGGATGTTTGTATTTGAGGTTGCAATCCCTAAGATGAACAGCTACTAGGAGGTGTCCAGGAGCATCCCTGTGGTGTCTGTGAGTTAGCTGCTGCTGCCCCTCAGTCTAGTTTGCGGCAAATTCAACCCTAGGTGGTCATTGTACACGGACTGTGCTGGACTGCAGTGGGCCTTTGAAGATGGATAAGGTAGGTTTCTAGATTCTGGAGAAGACAGATGTGTCACTGACTAATTATTTTCACGGTATTATGAGGATCTTCAGTGTTCACTGTCCTGACTGCATAGCAATTAATTGTAATTCATTTGTTCAATACGTATTCATAGGGGCTGGAGATGTAGAACCAGCCAGACTGAACCCCTAACCTGTGAATCTTACCTTCTAACACAGAATCATGATGAGGCCTTTCCGTGGAACTTCTGTTGCCTAGTGGGTACAGATAAATATGCTAACACATGTGTAATTAATTTTGGTACAATATGTCATGAAACAGGGAAAATGATTCCAATCTTTTAAGAGAGGAAATTGAAGTTTTGAATAATTAAAAATCTCCTGGATAAATAATAGTCGTGGAATTTCAAGGCATTGTTCTTTGTCTCCATTGCATGAACCCACGTTCCTGAAGTACCTGGGCCGTGAATGCAAGGCTGTGCCCTGGGAAGCAAAGAGGAAGGGCTGTGTGGGTAGATGTAGCCTTGACTCCTGCCAGTCAACAGAGAACAGTTCACTCTCCTCCTGTCTCCTCCCTTCTGTCCCTTCTTCCCCACCTTCCTCCTCTCAGTGGACAGCACCACCATTCACCAACTGGACTGACCTGCCTTCGAGGGTTACCCTGGGTTTCTGTCTTTACCATGCCAACCTCTTGTCAACACAGCCTCCCAAGTGTCCTGTGAATGCGCCCAGCTGTCTCCATGTCCTCCATGATCTTCAAGGTCCCTTCCTCTTCTCCCACTTGGACCCTACACCACTTTCACAGAGATGTCCTGCTCCTGCTGTGGCCTTTCAAATGGCAGTCAGTCAACTTCGTAAAAACTCAAGCCATGACGCTTCTCTGCATGTCCACTAGTGGATTCAGGATCTCTTAGAACAGAATCTTACTTCTTTTGACTTCCAAGGTACTTTGTGATCTGTTTTTGTTCCCCTCCCACCACCCCCTCCTTACCCCGAGACTCCAGCTACATTCCCAACCAGGCACACTGCTTCTCTTTCCTCTCTGTGGGAACAGGAAGCAGATTATTTCCATGTTAGGACCTTTGCATGGGGGCTCCTCTGCTCCTTCTGCTTGGGGGTTCTTATTCTTGATTTCCACACTAGCCAGGTCCTTCTGACAGCTGACTCTCAGATTAAACTCTACTTTTTCAGGAAGTCCTTTACCATCCAAACTAAAGTGACTTGCATACTTTATCATCACTTATTTCAATATTCTGCAGTATGCTAATCACTCTCTGTATCCTTGTTCATCTGCTTGTTTATCTATTATCTGTATTCCCTGTGAGAAATTAAGTCTGGGAGAACAATATAGTTCATGATCTCTATTTTTGTACCCTCAATATCCAGAAAAATGGGAAGTGGCCCTAAGATAATTGTTGATTGAAGGAACTGAAGAAGTCAGGGCAGTTATCCAACTTTGAATAAACTTTACCAAACTTGCTCAGACTGGTTAATCATAGAAAGTGACCAGGTAAGAGCCCGTGGGCATAAAGCTCTGTGGCTGGTCAAAGGGCATGGCTGGCAGGCCCCCACAAGACTCCTCCAAGTGTGTGCAGGTTGAGCTCAGTAACTGCTCTCCTGGCCAATCTGTCTTTCAGACTCCCAGGCAATAAATACTCAGTGAAGACCTACTGCAGGCTCAGTGGATTCAGGTTGCCCTCCTGGATCCATGACCTCACCTAGGACATGAGATGTGACCACCTCAAGATAGAAGTGAGAATGTGAAACTCAGACCTGAGTTAACTTGCTCAAGGTTTCAGGGCCAGTGAGAGCCAGAGCTGGGATTTGAACTCAGGGCTATCACTTCCAAGCCAGCACCTTCCTGCTTTACTGCCCTGAAGGCCAAAGATACACTTGAAAGCTGGAACTCTTTAAGATGCAAGAACTAAATATGCAGGTGACAAGAAAATCATGACCTTTCTGGGTGGTTGAGGTTCCAACTCTCGATGTGAATGGAGGAATAATCTAAGACAACCCTCCCTCTGAGTGCTTGTTTTCATTAAGAAAAAAGCAATTTCATTATAGGGCTTGGAAGGGACTTCCTCAGAGAAAGCCCAATTATGGGGCACCACACATTCAAAATGCAAGAATGCGTGATTTGTGCTTTTTTAAACAGTAAAAGGAGCTCTGAAACACATTAAATTTTTATGAGGTGTGTTGCTGACTAAAAATTTTTTTGAGCAAATAATCATACAAAAAGAGTAGACCACATACTTAAAATTAAAACCTCCAAATAAGAAAAATATTTATTAAATAAACTTACACCAAGCCACAGTGACCTTTCAAATGGGCTTTCCCCTGACATATTAAGCCAGTTGAACACTTGGAATAATTTTAATCAATAAGCTGATGGGTCATTATTAGAGAAAGACAGCAGAGAGGTGTAGACTCTTATGTAGTGAGAGAATTCTGGGTCAAGAGCTAGAACACCCTGTGACTCTAATTCTGTCACTAACTGTGTGACCTTGGGAGGCCAGATAACCTCTTGGTCTGCAGTTCCCCAAATTTAAAATGGAGATGGTAGAGTGTCCCCTCCGTGCCTCTTATAGTGATGACCAGTGATTGTGAAATCAGTGTGAGAGGTGTCAAGTGTTTATGATATTAACAAAGCTCGTTTCTTCCATGAACACTAACAAGCAGACTTGGGTGCTGTGTCCAAGAGATGGAGGCTTTTATCCTTAGAAAACGTTCCTCCATTCTTTCCATGTAGCCCATTCCCAAGAGCTTTCAAGTCTGCACCCTAGCATATATCACTTTGCTGGTTTATGTTCTCGTCAGAGATCTTGTCTAATCCCGCGGGCCTAGCTACCCACCAGCTTCTCAAAGTTCCCCACATCTCTTATTCCTTTTCCCTAAAGGCCATCCTGTTATCTACATGCTATTCATCAGCTCAGCAACGTTTCGTGACTTCCCACTGGCCATCAAAAACAGCCCAACTACCAGGTGAACCTCCAATTTGATCTCAGTTCTCCACCGTTCAGTCTAACTTGGCTTCAGCCAGATGGACTTGTATTTATCCTCTGTAGACCTGCTATCTTTTCCATAGCTACGTCTGAATGTTGGTGTCCTCTCCAGATTTACATCTTAAATACTAATCCCTAAGGTGGCAGTATTAGAAGGAAGGGTCTTGAGGAAGTGGCCAGGTCATGATGGTGGGATTAGAGTTTTGAGATTTAAAGAAGATCCAGAGAGCGGCCCTGCCCCTTCCACCATGTGAGATAAAGAGACTGTGCCATCTGTGGAGTGGGAAGTGGGCCCTCATCTGACACTAAATCCACCAGCATCCTGATCTGGGACGTCCCAGCTTCTGAACCATGGCAATGAAGTTCTGTTGTTTTTAAGTTGGGCAGTCTGTGGTGTTCCCTTAGGGTCATCTACGTGGACTGACATCCACCGTCTAGCACGTCCGGTTTGCATTTTCTGCTCCTCATCCTGATTTACTCTCTCTTCTTCCCAAAGTCCTCAGGCTGCAAGGTTTCACTCCAGTCTGTCAAGACTTTGATTAGCTTTGATTTGATGCAGTTCTCTGATTTTCCAGACTCTCATACTGTCCCTTTCCTTTGATTTCCTCATGATCAAAGTGTGTACCTTGTACATTGTAATATGGCCATAAGAAGACAAAATCTACAAATACATCAGTGCTGTTAATACAAACCCAGCACATTTCTTTGAGGTCTACTCTTTTAGGAATTGAAAACAAATTTGGTATTGTAAAAGGGATCTTTTCATATTAAATCTTCCAATCTATTATTTTAGATACATAGGAACAATTATTTAAAATATGTATTGTGGAATGATTCACATTACTGAGCTATATTTTTAGTTCTGAAGTTTTTATTCCTTTTTTGGTGTCTTCTACTTATAAGCAAGTAAAGTTTCTCCCCTGTTTTTAACATTTGTGTATTATTCCTTTACCTTATCACATTGTCCAAAAGTTCCATAGGAACAGTAAATAAAATCAGGGTATCAGTTATTCTTGTCTTATGTTTGATTTCATTGGGAATTCATCTGGGGTGCCCCAGTTAGGGATGCTTCTGTTAAGTAATTTTAAGATCAATATTGTCTTGTTAAAATCTTTTGCTTACTTTTATTAGGAAAATTAACCTTAAGGAATTGTGTCTTCTATTGTACATTGTTGAGTATTTGCCAGAATGGTACATGATTTCATGCTGCTTCTTTGTTTGGGTGATGAATTCCTTCCTGTGATGAGTTAGTGGGGATGTGTGGACCTCAAGTAACACTGGATGTCAACCACTCTGAGGAACTAGCAATTCCCAAATCCTATCTTGAATTACTGCCACCCCTGGTAAATGAGGTTTGTAAAAGGAAAGAATGTGTCAGGGATAATGGCAAAGATGATCGCAGTCTAACTGAAAGAATTCTGCAAGGGAAGGCAGGGTCACATGGGACGCTGGTTTTTCCTGGGTTAGTTAGACCGAGGTGAGCAATCATTCTTTCTATTTCACTTTCACCAACCAACCTGGGTTTCCATCTTCACACACTGACCCATGGAAAGAAAATACAGAGGACAGAAGGTGGATGGTCTTCCTTGGAGGCCTAGGTTAGCTTGTGACTTCTTTTGTGCAGATTGAAGAGAGTAATCTACAAGGCAAGCCAGTCTGACAGATTTCTCAATATTAAGACATTCTGACTTCCTGGAATAAAGTCATTAACAAATCATATTTTTAAAAAAACATCTTTGGAATCTGGTTAATTTTAATCCTCCATGGCTCTGTTACGGTCCTGGCCACCATTAACCCTGGAGTATAACAGCAACCTCTAAAGTGCTCCACTGCTTTTTTCCTTGTCCCTAAGATCTGTTCTCTATTCAGCATTATATTATTCACATTTCCATCACTACAATAAAATACCTGAGGCAATTAGCTTCTAAAGAGAGAAGTTTATTTCATCTTATGGTTCTGAAGATTCTAGTCCAGGACCACTTGACCCTTTTCTTTAGACCTCGGGCAAGGGTAGCACATCAACATGGGAATGTGTGGCACAGCAAATTGCTCACCTCATCAGGAAGCAAGAACAACTCCTAAAGTGGAAGAGACTGGGGCCCCACGCTCCCCCTTTAGGATAGGTCCCCATGATCTAAGGACCTCCAAATAGGCTCTTGCTCCCAAAGGTTTCACCACCTCTCAATAGCACCACCCATAGATCAAGTCTTTAACATGTGGATCTTTGTGAGAAATTCATCCAAATCATAGCAAGTGTCCAGAGGGATTCTTTTACATTGAAATACAAGTCAGATTGTGTCACTCTTGTACTCTGAATCCTACCACGCACCCTGTCTCGCTTGGAGCAAAAGTCAACCTTCTTCCAGTGGCCGACGACTTCCGACTGAGCTACTGCCCCTTACCCCTCTGATTTCATCTCTCCTGGATCATCGCTGCGTGAGGCGTCTCGAGCATGCAGGCATGCTGCTGCCCCAATGTCATTCCTTCCTCAGTCTCAGTATCCTCCTGTGCTTGTGAAGATCAGTACTCTGTTCAACACTCCAGGTGGACTCTGAAGAACTCCAGAGTTTTCTCTCTGAGCAACTCTGTCCTCTCTGATCTTCTTTACTGACAACTTGATCTGCTTCGGATTCTCCAGTCTCTCAGCATCACCTTCTCAAATCAGAGAGTGTGCTGGGTTCAGCCTGGGCTCTTTCCCCCTTTACCCCAGGCCAGAAACTTTCTCCAAGAACTCACTTAGTTTATTTCCTGCCTTCAGGAATGGCTGTCCTTTATCACCAGTACCTTGGAAACCATTGTTTCATTTCCTGTGTTCAGATGTTTAGTTGTTTTAAGTGGAAGGGTAAATCCGATTCCTGTTACTGCATCTTGGCTGAAAGCAGAATCTCACAGTGCTTCTCACTTTGCTTTCTGGCTTGAGTTTTTCTCCATGTTACTTAGCAATATTTGACATGTTCTCTGTGCTACCCATTTGTTTACTTATTGTCTGTCTTTCCATTCTATAGAATATCAATTGACAAGGGATCTATATTTGCCCATGGATATATCTGTGGAGCTAGATTAGGGCCTGGACATTGTAGATCCTTAGTAGCTATTTGTTAAATAAATGAATGCAGAGTGCGCCATTCTCAGGAAGTTTTCCCAGTGTCAGCAGAGACTGCCTGGGTTCTGGGTACTCAGTCGCTGGCGAGGGGCTTTACCTCCTCAGTCAACGCTCAGCTGAATGCAGCCTTTCTCCTTCCTCCTGCCGTCTCCCATACAGGGCGTGCTGACTCAACACGCCTTAGCTGGATCACCATTCTGAGAAGCATGGATGGGAGGGTTTAAGCTTCTTTTCAACCCAGCATCCATGTGTGTCTTTCTTCTCGGCACCCAGCCCTAAGCAACAGCCACCTGATCCTCACCTCCTTCATTGTATGAAACAGGAATGTAAAAGGGCTTTTTAGCTCAAAAGGGTGGAAGTTCAGGTGGGCATGAATCCAAGGGAATCTTTGGGCTCACTCATCAGGGGTGGGCCAGCTAAATAACAGCACCTTCCCATGGACTTTCCTGTCAGCTCTGCACCAGGATTTCTCATCGGTCAGCTGGTACATGCAGCAGCTCTGCACTTGAGGGTCTAAGCGAGGTGGGCACGTGTGGGTTTCTGTTTGTGTGTGTTTGCTTGACTGTATGGAGGCTTCTGAAACATTTCTTCTCTATTTTATTTTCTATCTGAATTTCATTTTGGTCTCTATCTTGGTTTGGCTTTGGTTTCAGGACTTTTATACTGAGCATCTCTTCTTTCATACCTTGTTGCTCTCTCATCCTTTAGGTCTCAGCTCAAGGGTTTGTTTATTGGAGAGAACTTTCCAAAGTGATTGATGAAGGACCTTCTGTTCCATTTACTGCCTTCATTGCATTGCAGCAGCCTGTAATTATCCAGTTTACATATTTATTTCCTTGATTATTGTCAATTTCTTTCTTTGAATATGAGGTCCAAGGAAGAAGAACCTTGCCTGTATTTCTCACTTTCTTTCCCCCTGTGCCTTGCATAGGGCCTAACACATAACAGATACTGTGCTTAGGAAATATGTACTCCATTAATTCATTAGTTGATTCTCTAGGAGAGCAAGGGACAAGAGTACCAATGAGAGACTGCAGAATTTATATTACATTGCATAGTAATGTATGACTGAGGTAAAAATTGCAAGGCAAAAATGTAAATTTAGGGCCAAATCAAGAAGGCCTTGTATGCTTTTCCGTGGAAATAAAATGGACTTTATTTTGGAGTTGATGTGGATTTATGCAAGGGCTTAAACAAGAGAAAAACATCAGATTTATGTTCCAAAATGATTAATCTGGCTGTGGGTTTAGATGAAAAAAGAATAAGATAAGAAAGGCAGAGGTACCAGTTTAGACCCTGTTGAAATACAGAAGATAACATAACTCCCCAAATAAGGTCAATGGCCAAGGAAGTGAAGGAATGTTTGAATACTTAACATAGTGAAAAATGTCTTAATTGAAAGTGGGCAATGAGGAACCTGAGATGTCAAGGAGACCAACAGGCAGTCAAAAACTTCTGGGTCAAACAGAGCCCAGAAACACTACTGTAAAATGAATCTGGCTTGGGTCACAGTGAAAATGGTGGAATAAGAACCTCTGAGTATTCTCTCTTCCATAAAAGTGAGAATGCTGACAAAAATTATCAGAATCAACTCCTTAAAGCTGTACAAATAAACCAAAGGCTTGAAGAAACACAGGGAGCATTTATTTCCTAAAGAAAAAGAATTGAATAGCAGAAAGAAAATTTGGTAGGGGCAATGCATTTGTAATTTTCCCTATCCCCACTTTCATTTCCAACTCCATAGTGACCTTGGAAACCAATGTCCTATAATCACAGTGACAACCAGAAGCTTGGAAGTCATTGGATGGGTAGAATAGGTTTAGAATTCTTTCAACATCCTATTTCCAAAGAGTTATGATTATTTGACCTGTCTTTTGCTTCTCTAGGAGACTCAAGTCTCAGGTTGTCTTTTTTAACTGATTTGGAGATCTACTATGTGAACAACTTTTAAAATTAGGAGTATTTATTGAAAACAATCAGGGGAAGTTGTTTAATGTCATGCCTGCCTAAGGTAGTGGATAACTGTTGTGGCAAATAGCTTTATCAGGAAAATCTGGGGAATAACATGTCCATACATATAGGTCTCTGAAGAGTTTTGACAAATTTCTGAGACTCTAGAAGGTCATGTGACTGCTTTGGGAGGTGTGAATACTTGGAGAAGTCTTGAAAAAATTCTAAGCTCTCACCAATACCTAACTTTAAGGCTACTCTTGCAGGGAAATAAGGGCTAAAGCAGAGCTGTGAACTCTCTAGCTGAGTGTTGAAAGCATGCTCAGCATGCACGTGAAATTCTTATCAAAGAATGTTAGACTCACTGATTTCAGACATTAAAGAACTCTCTGAACAATTATTAGCTGAGCACTAAGTTATAAAGCAGAGACTCCAGTGTTGACACATTATAAAGAATTCAGACTTTATAGAATCAGATCAATAAAGTCACTAAATAAACAAAAACAATGATAATCAAAAGCATTGGCAACAAATGCTGGCAGTGGTGAAAGGAGAATGCAGAATTGTCAAATTATTTGAAATGTCCAATTTTGAACAAAATGAGATATACCAAATAGAAACCCAAAAGAAAACAACATAAAAAAGAAAGAATGACTCTTAGGGAAAAATCAGTCATTAGAAATTGTCTCTGAGGGAAATGAGATGTTGGAATTACTAAGAAAAGTCTATTTAAATACATTTGAAATTCAAAAATCGAATAAAAAAACATGTCAAAAGAATGGAAAGAAAGCATGAGAACATCTCAAGAAATTGAAAATATCAGTAAGGTAAAAATTATAAAAGAGTAACCAGGTAGAAATCTGGGACTTGAAAAGTACAATGAATGAAGTGAAAAATTCATGGTGGGGGCTCTTGATCAGGAAGGAAGAAGAATATGTCAGCTTGAAGGCAAGTGATTGAAATGATCTTGTCTGAAGAGCAGAAAGAAAAAAGAACAAAGAAAGATGAACAGAGTCTGGCAGACCTGTGAGACATGATTGAGCATATCAGAAAACACACCACACACCACACAGAATAGGACATTCCAAAGAGGAGAAAGATAGCAGAAGGAAGAGGAGGAGAGAAAAAGAGAGGGAGGGTCAGAAAGAATATTTGAAAAAAGAAGGGTTGAAAACTTCTCAAGTATGATAAAAAAATAATGTGCATGTCTAAGAACTCAGTGTACTCCAAATAGAATCAATCCATAGATTCACACTTAGATATGCTACAATGAAAGACCAAGAGAATATCTTGAAAGCAGCAAAAGTAAATGATCATGCAAAAATTAATTCTCAATAAGATTAACAGCTGATTTCTCATTAGAAATGATGGAATTCATAAGTCAATAAGATAACATTCAAGATGCTGAAAGAAAATATTAGCCATCAAGAATTCTATATCCAGCACAACTATCCTCCAAGCAATAAATTTGAAATTAAGACAAGATAAATGAAAACTGAAAGTCTATCACCAACAGACTTGTACAATACTAGAGGAACAATTTAGACTGAAATAAAGGACACTAGAGGGTAACTGTAATTTGCATGAAGAAATAAACATCAGAAAAGGTAACTACATAGGTAAAAATGAAGGCGGAATAGATGAAGCTTTAGTTTTAAATTATTTTTTCTCCCACTTTAAAAAGCAACTATGTAAAATAATAATTATAAATATGTATTGATCATACAATGTATAAGGATATATTTGTATGACAATAATAGCACAAAGAAGAGGTTTGGGAACAAGTTTTACCTGTTATTGAAATTAATTTGATATTATCTGAGCTAGAATATTATTAATTAAAATGATAACCAGCACACACTTAGAAATGACTAAAAATAGTGAAAGAAACAAGGGGATTAAAATAGCAGACTGAAAAATACCTACTTAATAAAAAAGAATATAATGATTTAGGGATAGAGAAATACAAAGGATACAATACATATGGAAAACAAATAGCAAAATGGCAGAATAATCCTTATTCTGCCAGTAGTAGTTAATGAAATGTAAGTGTACTAAACATGCCAATTAAAAGGTAGAGTTTGGCATAATGGACAAAAAAAAAAAAAAAAAAAAAAAAAAAAAAATCCAGCTATATGTTGTTCACAAGAGGCACACTAAATTCAAAGACATACACAAGTTGAAAGCAAAAGGACTGAAAAAGTCATATCATGCAAACAGTAACCAAAAGAAAGCTGGGTAACTATACTAGTATCAGTCAAAATGAACTTTGAGTAAAAACATGCTACAAAAGACAAATTAAAACATTATATGTGGATAAAATGGTTAATTTCCCAAGAAGATATAACAATTACAAACATATAATTGAAATAAACTTAATGACAGTGTCTCAAAATACTTGAAACAAAAACTGACAGTATGAAAGGGAGATAGGAGCAATTCAGTAAAAACACTGAAGATTTCAGTACCTCTTTGTGGCTAATGGATAACAGGGCCGGAAGATCAACAAGGGAATGGACTATTTGATCAATACTGTACATCAACCAGGTCTGAGAACACTGTGCACAACCATAGCAGAACGAAGTCTGAAGTATGGGATTTGGTAGGACAAACCGAAGGAGTCGGGATGGGGAATAGATAGGGAGTGGGAACCGGGAAGCCGGGATGGATTTAGCTAAAATGGCCTATGAAAAAGCCAAAGTATGTCCACGTGTTTGTGTCTTTAGAGCTTAAAGACACTCAGTCCAGTTTTACCACGTGGGTCTTTTTCACCAGGACGTAACCCTCACTAGCTACCCATGTCATGATCTCTCCTTTCCTCAGGAGAAAAGTGGGTGTTGAATACACCCACAGGGAAAAGTGGGTGTTGAATACACTCTAATTTCATTTCTGCTCTTGCCAAGAGCATTTTGAATGTTGAGACTTTAGGGGACAGAAGAAAAGTATTTGAGAAATAGCATATAAGAGATGGTGGGATCATTCTGAAGAGGAAGGCAGCTGGGCTGGAGGGTGTGGCACTATGCCTGGCTCGGACGTAAAGCACAGGTTCTCTGCAGTATAGAGGTGTTCACGGTCCATCAGTGAAGATGTCTGAGCATTCTAGTATAATGGTTAAGTGTTCAGCTTTGACTTAGAACCAGGTGTATGTACAGGTCTCATTCCGCCACAGAACATTTGTGTGCTATTGCATAGCTTACTCTCTTTAAATCTTCACGTCTTGGTTTAAAATCATAATATATATCTCGTGGGTTGTTGTAGAACTAAATGAAATAATAATGTAAACTATTTTTATGCCAACAGTTTTTAAAATTTATTTTTAACTGATACATAAAAACAAAATTGAACATATTAATGGAAAGTGATATTTCCATATAGGTATATGTTGCATGAAGTTTTATGTGAGGTAAAACATACTTATCTCCTGAAAGATTTTTCATTTCTTCATGGCAAAAACCTTCAAAATTCTTTTCTCTAGGTTTTCAAAATGCTATTGTAATCTACAGTCACTCTAACAGTATCTGTGGATCAAACTTTCCCCTTTCCTGCCTCCTCTACTACTCTCTGTGGCTTCTGATAATCACCATTTAGATCTCCATTTCTATGAGATTGAATTTTTAGTTACTGCATCCAAGTGAGATCACATGGTATTTGTTTTCTGTGGCTGGCTTATTTCCTTTAACACCATGATCTCTGGTTTCATTCATGTCTTTATAAACAAGAGAATTTCATTCTTTTAATGGTTGAAAAATCCTTCAAAGTGTTCCTGTACCACACTTTGAATCTATTCATCAGTTGATGGACATTTAGATTGTTTCTATTTCTTGGCCATTGGGACAGAGTTGTAATGAATTCAGAGCGCGGTTGTCTCTTTGACATTCTGGTTTCATCTTCTTTGGATATAAAATCAGAAGTAGGATTGCTGGATCGTATGTTAGTCGGATTTTTAATTTTTTGAGGTGCCTCCATACTGCTTTCCACGTGGCTAGCTAATTTACATCTCGACCAACGTGGTGCATCTGTATTTCCTCTGCACTTACTGTCTTCAATCTTCATGATAATAGCCTTTCTTCTGGGAGGAAGTGATACCTCATTGTGGTTTTGATATGCACTTCTCTTGTGATTAGTGATTTCTGCATTTTTTCATATGCCCGTTGGCCATTTGGATGTCTTCTTTTGAGAAATGTCTGTTTAGATCTATTGCCCATTTTTAAAGCAGGTTATTCGTTGGTTTGCTCTTGGGTTTTGCCATTTCTCATAGACTCTAGATATCAGCCTCTTGTCAGATCTATAGTTGGAAATATTCCTCCCCCTTCTGTAGGCTGTATCTGCACTGTTGAATGTGATGATGTGAACTCTTCATCTCAGTGCCTTTTGGGTGAGGAGTTAATATTCAGCATTTGGTAGATTAAATGTTCTTCAAAGCAAACAAACCCCATGAGACTGGGATTTAGAGCTCTGTCCAGGGAAATCATTCATTTAATTAAGGTAAATTATTTTCTGGAAAGTTATTGCACCAGATCAAGTTATATTGAAAAAGAAATCCCATTGTCCAAGAGCTCCCTAAGGCCTCATTCCTCCCTGCTAACACAGTCCATGAAGCAGAGGCACGAAATGGTTAAGCAGGGAAAACCCAACTGCTCCACATGGTGTGAGGGTTTATTAATATTACACAGGAAATATCAAGTCACCCTGCTTCCAGCCAATGGAGCAAATCCATGTAGATATTGGGCCCCTGATCTGACCATTTTGCAAGAAGTTGTCAAATATAAAACTGCTTTTTATTGCTGTAACAAAGAAGCTTAGAGAAAATTACAAACTGAAGCTAAAAATATGACCTTGACTTTAGAAAAGGAAGTGGCAGATCATGAGGGAGGAGAATTGTGTGGGACCTAGAAAAAAATGAAGGCTCGGGAGTGGACCAGGGCAGCAAGTCTATCCTTGCTTTTGTTCCCGCTCAGGACCTCTACAGGCTTCTAAGCACGGAAGAATCATAAACTGATGTTTTTTTCTCTGAATGAGACCTGGGGTTGTCACTGGAGACAACGATAGCAAGTTTCCATTTTACAACATTGAGTCACTTCCTTTGAGTGCACTCTGTGTTTCTAGGTCCTGAGTTAAAGAACTCTCCAGGTATTGTTCTGGGGAGACTCCTGGGGAGATTCCAGTGCCAAGGTGAGGAAAACCAGGGGAGTGGCCACTCTCAGAGTGCATCTGTCCCCAATTTTCTTCTGCTGGAGACAGCAGAGTCTCCTCCTGAAACGCTGGCCTTCCCCATTGCAAAAGGACCAACTCAGGTGGATGATATTCTGAGGCATCCCCAGCTCTGGGGCCTCTCATTCTGCTATAACCGTGACACAAACTGCTAATCCCTGCCTGATGGAGAATCAGAGCAGCAAGACCTGTAGTGAAGTGTGTTCCTCCCTCCTGGGGAAGGGAACAGACCATTTCCGAGTGACCTCATACTGCCTGGCTACAGAGACAGGTAAGGAGTAGGTGATAGGAATGAGATTTACGCTGATGTATTAGGTGAGGGTTACTGGCTGTGGCCCATGCTTTCAGTGGGGCTAGAAGCTGCTAGAAGGTATTGAAGCAGTTACAGTGTAGGTGTGTGAGAAGGAGCCTCCTACCGGGAACTTTTCCAAAGTCTAATAAAGCTGCGCTTTGCTCCTTCTGACCTTGGCCCAGCGACAGGTAAGTCCCACAACTTCTCCCACCTTATAAACACTGAGATGGGCTGTGAGAGAGGACTATGGAGGCTCTATGCAGAGGCTTAGGTCAGCAAGTAGGCAGAAAAACGTCGAAACCACTAATCTAATTTATTGATGGCCTTAGTGGGAGTATATAGGGGAAAAATCTGCCTTGCACTGCAAATATTGCTCCGGCACCTTCACTACAGTCCCCAGAGTTAAAGAACCACACGTGAGGATGTGGGGATGCTGCCAGACGCAGGCAGAGGGTGGGGACGAAGGGAAGAGCCAGGGAGGTTGGACGTGGGGCGTCGAGACCCACTTTCCTCCTGCTGCCTTCCACATGCCTGCTTATACTTGCAAGCCTCTGTTAGTGCGTTACCCTCCTCTGGGAACTAATCTCCAACACTAGAGGGCTTTCGTAGGTAATCCTTGAGGTTTGCTCCAAAATTCTTTCTCTTTGTCACCTTTATCAACTGGGCTCAGCTTGGCAGCTATTGGGAGTCCCCAAAATCCTGGCTGAATCAGTGAGCAAATGAACAGAGTGGGTGCCTCAGAGGGATCCTAAGAAGGGTGTAAAGTGTCCTGTCACAAAGCTCTGGGTCTGCCTCCCTGTGGAGTTCCCGGGTTCATGGCCTGTCTTCAGAGGGACATTGTCCTCTGGGGGTGATGGGGAGGGAGGAGGAGGGAGAGGAGTTCAGTCCTGAATCATGGAGGGCAACGGACTGCAGTCGATGGTGGCAGGGTGTGGTTGGTTCCCCTGTGTGGTGTCGGCTTGAAGCGCGGGGTCACCGGCCAGCTGCGGTGCTGCCAGGGGTGTTCTTTCCTTGCAACATTTGGTAGAACGTTTCAGACTGGGCTGTGGGTGGAGGGAGGAATATCTGAACCAGATGTGGAGGGCCATCTCCCTGACACAGCGAGGAGTTAGTTTTAAGTGATTATCCATGTGGCCAGTCTGGGAGCACGCCCCACCTGGAGAAGCAGGGACTGACTGGCTACAGCTCACTGGAGAAGCAGCAAGGGATGCAAGGACCAGCCTGTGCCGGGAGCTCATTTCCAGCAAATCCTTCATGAGTTTAGTAAGAAGGGCCGTGCAGGGTACCTGGGCAGATGGGTCTGGGGTGACTGTGAAGGAATGAGAGCCAGTGTGTCTGAGAGCTTGTAAACGTCTTCCGTATGCTCAGAGCAGCACAGACTTAGAGGAAAGTCCCTCTCCAGGCAAAAAGAGATGGAATCAGAGTGTCCTGCAGGAACCAACCACTGAGGGCATCCTGGCTTCTGAACACTCCATCCCAGGGAGTGGGTTAGGTGGTAGTTGAAAGCCAGCTGCTCTGTCACCCTCCCAGCCGTACCCAGCCCCACTGCATTTCATTCCATGTGAATTCAGGTCATGCCTAAAATGCCAGGTGGAAAAGAGTGGGGATTCCAGAGTGGACCACCATGAGCCACATGGTGTGAGCAGAGGCTTAGAAGAGACATTATACTGAATTGGATTAAAGACACATTTCTCAATTGCAGGGTTCATGTCCTGTAATATCCATCTGCAACAAAAATAGTAAAATGAAGTGACAGAGTCGCAGAGACTGGAAGTCCCAGTGGGGTGTGAGGGCCTCAGGGACTTTGCAGGTTTAGCAGAAGTTACAGAATTTAAGATAGGGCGATTACCCTGGATTGTCAGGGTGGGCCTTGTGTAATTGCTTGAGTCTTTAAAGGCAGAGAGCTTCCTCCACTGTTCTCAGAGAGATGCACCAAGGGGAGGGGTGTGAGGGAACTTGACCTGTGTTGCTGGAGAGGACCAAGTGGAAGGAGCAGGAGTGCAGCTAGGCCCTAAGAGCAAGGTCACTCTTCCTGTCACCACCAGGTGACAGAGGTATCCTGGAGTTACATCCAGTGGAGCCAGCAGCGTGTCTCCCCAGAGCCCCCTGTCAGGAACACAGCTGGAGGACGCCTTAGTCTTGGCCTTGCAAAATGTAGAGTGAAGAAACCGGTTGAGCCAACTCAAGTCTTCTGACCTACAAAGCTGTGGGATAATAAATCTGTATTATTTTAAGTCACGAAGTTTGTATCAGTTTATTTCAGAACCAACAGAAAGTTAATACTGCCACCCAAGAATTCTCTTAGGAGGGGCTCTTCACATTCAGCTGTGACAGAAATGTTCTGTTCTGCCCCTCCAATAGAGTATCCACTAGCCTCAGCTGGCAACCGAGCTCTCAAAACCAGGCTACGCTGAATGAGAAGCTGAATTTTTGAGTTTATTTACTTTGAATTAACTGACATTAAATTCAAATAGTCATTTCTGTCCAGTGGCTACCACATGGTGCAGTTCCAGGGTATTAGTGATTTCACTTGCTGTTTTCTATAGATAGTCAACTCTATCTGCCAACTCTGCAGTTTACCTGTTGATGTGTAAGTTTTTGTCTGGTAGAGAAGCACATGTTTGTTTGTTTGTTCTAGTGAAAAAGAACTCTACAGGTTGTGGATTTTTTTTTGTCTATAGTGCCTTAATCACTTGTATATAATCTGAAAAATCTTAATTTCATATACTAATGCCTATAAAATCTCAGTCCCTCAAATGCTTTTTGATCCATTTTTACCAACCAGTTGGTTCCCTACATAATGAGTTTTATGGTTTGGATGTGAGATGTCCCCTAAAAACTCACATGTTAGACAATGCAAGAAGGTTTAGAGGTGAAATGAATGGGTTATGAGAGTCTTAACCCAATCAGTGAATTAATCCCCTGGTAGGATTAACTGAGTGGTAACTGAAGGCAGGTGGGATGTGGCTGGAGGAGGTGGGTCACTGGGGATGTGCCTTTGGGGGTACATATTTGTATCTGGTGAGTGGAGGCTCTCTCTGCTTCCAGATCACCCTGTGAGTCACTTCCCTCTGCCTCACCTTGAGCCCCAAGGAATGCAGCCAGCTGTCTATGGACCAAGACCTCTGAAACTGTGAGCCCTCAAACTTCTTTTTCTAATTGTGTTTGTCAGTTCTTTAGTCACAGCAGGAAAAAAAGTCGACTAAAACAATGAGTTAAACAAAACGGAAGTTATGTACACTAGATTTATATGTGTCACACTGTTAGCTTCCTGAAGATTATGCTATTGTTAGATGCTGTGATTATTCCCATTTTAAAGATGGTGACCCTGAGCCACAGAAGTGTTAGTAGTTTGTTCAAGGTCACGCAGCTGATGAGAGGTACAGCTAGTGTGACTCCAGAGGGCACCGTCATCACCAGCACACAAACATATCTCGGCTTGTTTGAACTTGATTTAAAACCACAGCCTCTGTGGGGTAACATATCCCGGAAGTCACTTCAGGAGCCCCGAAGACAGTGAATGTTCATCAGGCAGAGAGAAGCCCAGCTGTGTGGGGTGGTGCCAAGCACCCAGGGCCTGGCACACCTGTGTCTGAAGGTGGAGCCTCAGATGGCCTCAAGCTACTTCCCAGGGGCTGCTTCTCTTGATCCTTTGGGTTAAGTTCTGTTGGTTTGGCTTTTGTCCGGGAAGCTGTTGAGTGAAAGTACCAGAGTATTAGCAAGGCCAGGTTCTCACTGCGAGGTTGCACGCAGCTTTTGTGGAAAAGACTCCCTCCTCTCCCCCATGACTTCCGATGACCTACTTGGAAGGCGACTTTGTTTCTTGGGGAGATGTCGGCCCTACAGGAGCGGGCCTACGCTTGCTGTGCATGTGTCGGGGCCTCCACGGCCTCACGGGGAGATGCTGGGTTCCCGCACACTGAGCCTGCCCTTGGGTTTCCACAGGCTTCCTTGCTACTGTCCAGCGGGGATCACTAGGTGACATTCAAGAAGCCTGTCTCTCTCCATTGAGTTCCTAATAGGTTGTCCTCTTGAAGGATGACCATTATGAAACCGAGCTGTCTTTAAAAAGTTAATGCATTTGTGAAGGATGTGGGCTTATACCATGTATTTGCTTATTGATTTGTAATTGGAAAACAAAAATTATATGTATTTTCATACGATTTCTATATACATTGTATGGTGTCTATATAAATGATAGAGTGATTCAATCAACCAATTGAACATATTCATCACCTTTCATACTTACCATTTTTTTGTGTGTGGCAAGAACATTTAAACTTATTCCTTTAGCAATTTCCAAGTTATATAATACATTTTTACTAACTGCAGACACCATACTGTATAGTGATTCAGAACTTATTCACACTAACTGAAACTTGTTCCCTTGGACTGGTGTCCCTCTGCTTCCCACTCAACCACCACTTCTACTCTCTGCTTTTGTGAGTGAGACATTTTTTGCTTCCACATATGAAAGAGAGCATGCAGTCCTTGTCGTTCTGTGCTTGTCTTATTTCACTTACCGTGGCGTTCTCCAAGCTTGCTGATACGGTTGTAAGTGACAGGAATCCCTTCTTCTTAGAGGTGGAATAGGTT
Organism: Sciurus vulgaris; assembly: GCF_902686455.1. Classification (NCBI taxonomy): domain Eukaryota; kingdom Metazoa; phylum Chordata; class Mammalia; order Rodentia; family Sciuridae; genus Sciurus; species Sciurus vulgaris. The sequence goes on from NC_136469.1 coordinate 137,340,157, forward strand.
ATGCACAGCGTGTTTTCCTTTACCCATTCATTCATTGCTTGATTCCACGTCCTGGCTGTCGTGAATAGTGCTGGGAGTGTGGATATCTCAGGCAGATTGATTCCATTTTCTTGGCATATATACCAAGAAGTGGAATTTCTGGATCATACAGTAGTTTTATTTTTAGTTTTTTGAGAAAACTACACACCATTTCTATGTTGGCTGACCTAATTTATGTTCACCAACAGAGTTCAAGGGCTCCCTTCTCTCTACATCCTTTCCAATTCTTGTTATCTTGTTTCTTTTTTGATAAAAGTTATTCTAACAGGTGTGACATTTTGTGTTTTTATTTGCATTTTCTGAATGCCAAACATTTTTTCCATATACCTGTGGGTCATTTGTCTTCTTTTGTGAAATCTATTAAAATCCTTTGCCCAGTTTTTAATTGTGCTGTGTTCTGGCTCTTGAGCTGAGTTTCGTACTTATGGATACTAATTCTTACCAGACGATGTGCTTCGCAAGTATTTCCTCCTGTTCTGTAGATTCTTTTCACTCTGCTGATTGTAACTTTGGCTAGGTAGAACTTTTCAGTTAGATGTAACTCCATGCACCTGTTTTTCCTTTTGTTGTTTGTGCTTTGGGTTCATATCTAAACATCATTGCTCAAATGTCAAAAAGTGTCCCCCGGTGCTTGATGGTTTCAGGTCTTAAGTGTAAGTCTTGAATCCATTTTGATTTGATATCTGCATCCTGGGTAAAATCAAGGTCCAGTTCTGCTTCTGCATGTGAATATCCAGTTTTCACAACACCATTCGTGGTCTTTTTTCTCCAGCATGTGTTCTTGGCACATTTGTTGAACACCCATTGTCCATAATTGCATAGATTTCTTTCTGGATTCTTTATTCTATTCCATTGTTTGATATGTCGGCTTTGCTGCCAGTTCCCTGCTGTTCTGATCGCTATAGTTTTGCAGTAGATTTTGAGGTCAGGTAGAGTGATGCCTCCAGCTTTGTCTTTGCTTTAAATAGTTTGGACTTTTTTTGTGAAAAATTTCATTGGGATTTTAACAGGGATTGCATTGGAATTTGCAGATCGCTTTGACCTTAATACATTTTTTTGCCAAGGATTAAAAGATTAAAAATCATTAATGATAAATACAAGATATCAGTGAGCATGTTTTATTTATTGAGCTTATGTTGCATGAAAAGCACATGACTACCATTTAAAGGATGTTTTTTTACCCTAAGAAGCATGTCCCCGTTGTGTCACTCATAAGAGAGAGACTTGCACGGGCTGCTTGACCCACGTTCAGGATGCGTCCCTTGCTGTGAAAGACCTGAAGCCTGTAATCATCTGTGTATCATTAATACTTCTAAATTTAAGCTTAGGAACAGGGTCTTTCATTTTTCATGTTTCTCCTAACTCACATAACATCTAAGTTTGTTGGTGTCTTATAAATATTGGGGGAATGTGATGCCTAGTGATTGAAAAATGCATGTGAATCATTTGTTCTTTCATTATTCACCAAATATTTACTGGGCACTGAGTGTGGCTGGGCACAAGGTGCAGTGGTTTGGAAACTAGAGGAACAGGATAAAATAGGTCCTACATCCTTCCAGAGCTTGTGGTCTGGGCTAAGGGCAAGGGTGTATTGTTATCAGAACTTCTCAGTTCTGATGATACCAATTCTGATATAATCGTGCAGTGAATTTATGCCAGAGACAGTTTTCAGTGGATTGATGTGATTTTTCTCTGCTCACATTTTATTTAGGAGTTTGCAGTATTTCGATTACACTATGGTCTGCATGTTTTGGGGCATGCAGGCAGTTTTTTTTTTTTTTTTTCTCTTTACTATGAAGAAGAACATGTACATCTGATGAAGTTTTGAGGACTGTTTCACTCACACAGGAAAGATTTCAGAACTAAAGAGAGATGTGGTATTTTATTCAGGGGGCCAAGAACCACATCACTGAATCCAAGTAATTCTAGAAAGTTTATGGATTCTTTATCCTAAGAGCATGTGGAAGCACACCCAAAGGCAATACGACTTAGTAGGTCAGATGTTGACTTTGGTAACTCTGGCCCTGCTATTTATTGAATAGTGACTCTTTTTTCCATTTGTTCTAATTACTTATACCTGACAGTAGAATGCATTCTGACACATTATACATAAATGGAGTATAACTTCTCTTTCTTCTGGTTGTACATGTTGTAGAATCATACTGGTGTTCTAGTCGTATATGCGTGTAGGGTATTAATGTCTGATTCATTTTACTACTCTTCCTACTCCCATACACCCTCCCTTCCCTTCACTCCCATCTGTCTAATCCAAAGTACCTCTATTTTTCCCTAGCGCCCCCCCCACTTTATTGTGAAATAGCATTCACATATCAGAGAAAACATTCGCCTTTGATTTTTTTTGGATTTGTTTATTTTGATTAGCATGATATTACCGGTTCCATTCATTTACCTGCAAATGCCCTAATTTTCTTCTTTTTTTAAGGCTGAGTAATATTCCATTATGTATCTGTACCACATTTTCTTTATCCATTCATCTGTTGAAGGACACCTGCATTGGTTCCATAGTTTAGCTATTGGATAAGTTGTTTAACTTTCCTGGTAATACATTCCCTTCAGGGTCACTGTGAAGATTGCTTGGAACTGCTCAGAGAAGAGCACAGCCCGGTGCTTAGCACACTGTCAGCGCCTCACTGAGGGCAAGAGCAATGATCATCATTTTACTCCCTCTCCACCGTCCCACACAGGCTTCCCAGGCTTCACCGTGCACACGAGCCACCTGGGGACCTTGTTACAGAACGCCCTGACTCGGATTGTCTGGAGGAGGAACCGGAGTCTGCCCTCCTGCCCAGCTGCCAGGCGATGCCCGCAAAAGCCGAGGCTCCAGCAAGTCTTCACAAACCACAGTGGAAACCCGTCCCCTTTCCACTGGCGCGGTTTTTGCTGCAGCAGATGAAAATCTGAGACTTGGGCTGGAAATGCTAATTGCAAACTCTTGATTTCATTGTTAGAAAGGGAAGGGCTGTTTTCTGTCAGTCAGTGTTGCCAGCGATCTTTGACCTTGGATTCCAGGAAGCTCCTGGGTGGCATGCTGTGCCACAGCGCAGTCCTCCTCTTCCGCTTGCATCTTCCCTGCCCTTTGCCGTCTTAGGCAGGGCCTAGGGGCTCCTGAGCCGTGTGCTGCAGCAGCCTTGGCGGGACGTGGAGGCCTGGCATTGTGTCTGACATCTGGCCGATACCCATTTTCAGAGCAAATATTTCATTTTCTTTTTGGTAAAAATGCTTTTCAGATGAAAATGAAAATTACAATGGGAAATTGTGGCTGGCAAGGGAAAAGAGCCATTTGGGGTAATATCTCTGATAATTGGAGTAATTTTGACAAACGCAGGCATTGTAGAATTCCCACACGCCTAGCCGGCAGGTCAGGAAGTCTCTTTCGCAGGGCAGGGGCCTGACTGTCTCCCCTCTCGGCCCACAGAAAAGATGCGGAGCTTCGGGGCAGCCAAGCCTACTGCTCTCAAGAGGTGCTTCAATCCACCCCTGTGAACAGTTAGAAGTTACAGCTGAAGCCAGCCGCGGGGTGGGGCCGCCCGGGGAGCTGGGCATGGGATTTGGTCCCTACATGAATGTAAAATGTGCTGTACGCTCTCTCCCGGGACAAACGGATCAATAGTGTAGGTTTAAGGTAGAGCAGATTTCCTTCACTCACCTGTTTCCTACTGGGGACAGTTACGACAATGGTTTTAGGATGTTGCTATAGGCTGTAGAATCCCACGTCCCTGGAGGAGGTCTTCTGTGATGCTGGTGTGTGTGCATGTGTGTGTGTAGACACGTGTGAGGGTGGGGACATGCTGCACCTCCCAGGCTGCTCCGCTGGCTCCCATGACTGGGCAGCCCTTTAGTGACCCGTGAGTTCAAGATGGGTGCACAGCAACGTGTCCTGGGCAGTTACTCACTCGAGATGAGAGGTGGCACAACAGGAGCTTGGGCTGCAGGTAGGCGCATGAGAATCTCACTTGACTTCTGTGCTGCCTGGGACGGGCTAGAACCAGACCAGGAGATCCATGGGATGGGGATTTTAAGGTGGTGCTCACACTCGGGTGGTGACTCTGCACTTGTCCAACCCTGAGGGTAAGTGACTCCTTAAATTTCACACTCAGGTGTCTCATTTCCCTCCCTCCAGTCTGCCCCTGACGCGGACAAGCCATCTGCCTCGCCAGGTTTGCTGTCATCTATGAGATGGGGGTAACGGGATCCATCTCATGGGATTGCCATGAAGCTGAAACAAATGAGTGTTTATGAATTTTCTGACATTCTGACTGGAACTGTGGCCCATACATGGTGGGCGTGATTAATGTTAATGAATCCCTTAGTGGACATCTTGGTTAATCCCCTTGGTTTGTGCAGGGTGCGGGTTTGAGAGATATCTAGAAGTGACTTCATTTAGGAGATCATTTTCCCTTTGAGTTAATTCTTCTTTAGGAAGAAACTTATTTTAAATCTAGTTGTACAAATTTCATTCTCTCGCAGTTAAAGTATAAAGTGGTGTGCTGGCAAAACCAGGAATGAAACCCCAGGGTGTAGTTACCGGCAGGGCTGCGCCCGAGGACCCTTGAGAACAAGCACTTCATTTTCAGGAGACCAGGAGACCGAAAGTCTCACCCAGGGGGTGAAGGACCCTGGCTCCGGCCAGATGTGTCAAGCGCCTGTTCACTGCAGGCCGGGAGGGAGCGCCAGGCAGGGCCAGCTGAGTCTGATCGCTAGTCAGCACAGCTCACAACAGCCTGAGTTTCTGCTAGAACAGCCTGCGCGTCTTCCTGCTTTTCCTTTCTCTTGCTTGTTTTGTTTTGCTTTCCAGTGGGAAGCTGACCAGAGTGTCATGGGGATGAAGAGGGAACTATCAGAATACTAGGGTAGCAAGAGGCGTTGCTCCGAGACACTTGTTCTCTCGACTGATGCTCTTGCCATGTTGCTCTGAAGGAAAAATAAAGCTGCACATTTTTCTAAAACCCTCCATTTTTTATACCGTGAACTAGAGGAAGACCAGGCACTACTGATTCCACCTGCCCTCCTTTCCTCTCTTGCTTTACTCTTGATTGCTAAGGGACAATGCTGTGATTGAGTTGTATTCTTGACCTTTAGTTCCATCTGAATGTCCTTTGACCCTAAATGTATGGGTTTTCTATCTCTGTTTCTGAATCTATATATTAGGGGATTTGGGTTTGGACCATTCTTTTGTAGGGTGAACCAATTCAAGGCCCCTGTGTGTGTGTGTGTGTGTGTGTGTGTGTGTGTGTGTGTATGCACCATCTCTCACAGTTGGAGGTGATAATAATCCTACATTATTGCTCCATTCACCAGCTCTGTGTTCAGCTCTAGGGGAGTCATCCCTTAGGCAGAGTCAGGACCATCTCCCTTCTCTCTGGTCCTGTTTCGGTTGCAAACATTGCCCATCAATCACTGAGCTTTCCTGCTAAGCCTCATTCTTGCTATCTGGAGCCCCAGTCATCCCCTACTAATAACCAAGTTGTTTCAAGACGGAACCTGTTGACTATTCTGCATCTAGTAAACACAGAAAGGAGAAGGAGAAACTTCCTTGACCAGGAGAAACTTACAAGACAATTTGATAGGTGAGACCCACGTGGAATGACTTGAGTAGAACACAAAGAAACACAGAGAAATGTGTAAAGACTTGGGAGAAGCCAGGGCAGAGACTGAATTCAGAGAACGTCCATCTGACCCGGAGGATGTCACTTTAACCAGAGTCTTTCAGGTGGTTTTGAACTGGGATGAAGGGAGAGACAGAGATGACCTTGCAGGTCAGAAGAGCCGTAGAAGAAATCTGTGGGGGCAGAAGATGAATGTGAGGTTGGCAAAGGTCACTTATTACTGCTAAGACCAAAAAAATGTTCCTTAATTTAAAAATGCATATGTTAGATTGACCTATTTTGAGCACTACTAAATGAAAAGAACATGCTAGATTCATCTATTTTGAATGCTGTGTACTTGTTGCCTCAGTATAAACATTCTTTCCCACCTGTACGTCTGGGAAAGAATCATAGGAAGCAAAGAGCAGTGTTCTGAAGTTAGAACTGGAAGAAAACTGGGAAGATTTAGAAAGTGGTTCGTAAGTATTGGACTCTGTCCTGTTTGACTTGTGTGAATTGACTGGTTCATTATTCCAGTATTTGACTGACTGATGTAGGCCCTATGCCGGTTGCAGGAATACAAAGAAGGATAAGGTGGAGGCCTGTCTCTTGAGATTGTCTCAGTCCAGTAGGACAGAGAGTCGCACATGCAGTCAGCTGCGTATGACCCTTGCATCCCACTTACCCGCCTGGAATGTGGGAACGTGAAGGGTGAATTAGGGAAACGTAATCTCCTCTCAGGCTCCCACCAGGTCCTGGAGTGACTATTAGCATGCCCATTTGACAGATGAGGAAACCGAGGCTCAGAGAGCTGGGAACTACCCATAGCCCCCTGCTGATTAGTCACAACTGGGAGCTGACCCTCCACTGAAAGCTCTTCCCTTAGCAGGTCTACTGAACCCTCATGAAGGACTTGGGTTCAGGCCTGGCTCTGTGACTAGCAAGGGAGATAGCACAAGCGTCTCACTTCACCTCTGTGGGCCTCAGTTTCCCCTTTTGTAAGCTAGGTCTCTGGGACCTAGTCTCCAGATAATTTCTCTTTCCTCCAACACCTGAGGAGTCCATCTCATAAAGGACATATCGTTGCCTTTGGTGAGGGCTGCAGTTGATCTGGTCATTTTTCTAGCCCTGCTGTGTTATGTATAAATTGGAATTTAAAAGACCCACTTACAGGTCTGGGAAATAAAGAAGAAGCAGTTTCAACCGTTTATGAGTTAGAGTTTCAGAACCTGATGTTTCTTTTTGCTACATTCGGTTCTCTTTTGGTTGGGGTCTGTTCTAATTGGGGGTTTTTGTTTTACAATCCAATACCTCCGGGCCTTCACAAATGGGAGTTTTTTAAATGAAAGGGCTGAATATGCTCTTTCACAAGCTAAAAAATTCAAATTTATCTCTCAGGATTCAGATTGTAATTCGGAGTGTAGAATAATTGCAATTAGGTGTCAGAAAATGTGTCACAAGTTGACAGGACAAACTGAATTCAGCACACTGATTTATAGAAGGTTTGTTAGCTCCCTGAAGAACATGGATGCTCCTTTGTTGTCACTGAAAGCTAACTTTGTACAAAGCTTTGCATGAACTCAGTCTCAGATGGCAGGAACTTGAAACGTAACCCAACACATGGCCCCTAACCAAGAAATAGAACAGACTGCTTATGTGGGCCATTTGGAAAAAAGAATATATAATCATGTTCTGATCTCTCTGATACGTATTTCCACAAATAATGCTAGGGACAGATAAGTGAAAACTTTCATGGTTCATAAGGAATCGACTCCATGAAACCTGAGTTTCAGACCCTGCACGAGCTCCCCAGCGATGTCAGAGGTCTCTTATCTGCGCTGCATTTTCTCCCTCTGTCCCCAGACAGAAGGCAAAGGTGACTAAAGAAAACCGAGCCGATTCGACGCTTTCCACTCTTACTCTTTCTCTCTGGCTCAAGCATAGCATTCGAACAAGACGGCCCCCTCCTCTGTGGCCTGGCCAGGATGGAAATGCCCACTCATTTTAAAGGGAAAATAGGTGGCCACGAATGGCCTCGTGGTGTCGTGGAAGGAAGGAGAACGGCCTTGGAGCCGTGCCCTGCCTAAAACCTTGGCTCCTGTGTGGATTAGATGTGGGACCTCCCAGCCTCTGGGCCTCCCTCACCACACGTGAGCAATGAGAAGGATGAAAATGAGTTGGTGGGTTTGCAGAGAGAATTTAATGGCACCATGGATTAGGTAAGCATGAATTATTCATCTCTACGGCTCTAACCCTGAGAGTTTTGAGGGCTGTCTAGGGTAAAAACACAATGGAAGAGGGGGAAGAGGCAGAAAGGGGGGAAATGCACCCATGAGGGTTATACTTCCTGATCAGCTTGTGCCTAGGGAGGACCAGATGGGTTGAAAGGGGCGTGTGTTCCCGCTGGGCTGGAAATACTCCTCTGTACGTCAGACCCTCTAAGCTCCCTTCCTTGCTACTGGCTGCCTTTGAGATAGTGACTCATACCAGAGACCCTGATGAGTGCGGCCTCTGCTCACCCTTGATGGATATGTAATACAGTAAATACATACATATATATTTTTTCATTAAACTGTTGATATTTTAATGTTGGTTGTTATTGTAGCAAAATGCAGCTTATCCTGACTAAGAATACTTCAACTTGAAAATCCTGAATCTCCCTCTTTTGAAGTTCGTACATCTGTGTGGTAAGACTATTCGCATCTCTCGTATTCCTTCTCGTGAGTTCCGCATTTGCTATTTGGAACGGTAGCATGTCTGATTTGGCAGTGGTAGGCCCAAGAGAAGTCTTCTCAACCGGGACATCTCCTTAATTATTTGATCTGAACAACACTGACATATTTTTGGCTAGCCTGTGTTCCAGGGAGACCATTCCATGTTTCCTGAAAAGACATTCAGACTTCATGTGTTAATGACTCTCATCCTAGTATCTCAGGTTCGAATTCTTCCTTGGACTGCAATTCTGCATCACTCATTATTTGATGACTGCTTAGATGTGTTGTAGGCATCTCACATCTATCTTGGCTAAAGCACCGTTGATTATTTCCCAAGTCTTATTAAGACCTACTCTACACTTACATTCTGTTACGGTTCAAATGAAATCTCAGGTCCTTACCCTGACCAACAAGGCCATGCCTGCTTCTTTGGCTCACTGGTCCTCAATATTCCTCTTGTGTACTAGGATCCAGTCCCTCTGGCTTTACTTCTAATGCTCAATCACAGGCATCTCATCCCAGTGTCTGGCCGTCTTCACTTTCTGGTCCCTCTGCTTGCTACCCAGATTTTTCCTTGTCCGTCTCCTCCTTGCCAGTCAGGTCCCTCTGGAGCAGTGTCCCTGACCACACTAGACATACACATCACCTCCTCCCACCCCCCAGAGTCACTCCTATCTCATACCCACCATCTTCTTCACAGCATCGACCCTTGTCAATACTAAGATAGGACATTATCTTACATATTTGCGTAAGTGCTTCCTGTCTGCCTCTTCATCTTCCCTTCGATATAAGCTTGCTGTGGGTTTGGACTCTGTTGGGGTCACTTCTGTATGACCAAGGTCTGGAAGAGTGTTTTCCTCAAACATAGAAGGCCTTAGTAAATATTGGTGATACAGGCCTGGGTAGGGATGAGAAGTGAGCCATGCTGAAATCATGTATGTTTATGTTCCTGTCCCCCATCAGCTCTTTGAGGGCATGGGCTCATAATAAGTGTCCAGAGTTCAATCAATGACATCCATTATGGGATTGTCTGGTAGGCACTGAGCTAGAGACCAAGCACAAAATGAGTCTCACCTGCCCCATGGACTCTCAGGATCTGACAATGTCTGATCACTGCTTTCATTAATCCTGTGTACAGAGGCCAGGCACCTTGAGACCTTTTATATCACCCCATTTCACTCTCACCTACCCTATGGAATCATAGGATTGTTTTCAAACACTTCTTGGCTTTCTCTCTCCTGAGTGCATGGTATCGTCCCACTTCCTAATCTTCTTATTGTTGGGTGGGACTTTGTGATTAGTTCTTGTCACCACCCGCAGCAACGATCCCGCGGATATTTGTTACCACCTGCAGCAAGAATTGCGCGGGTATTTATTGGAGGTGGACTGGAAACTGAACTACTTCTATTATCTTTCTCTTAGGTGCACTGCTTTCTTGCTTGTTTGTTAGTTTATAGAGGAAGAGAGGCTTACTTGATTTTAGAGGAAGTTTTAGAGGAAGACAGGCTTTGCTTAAAGGAAGAGAGACTTTGCTTAGCGGAAAAGAGACTTTGCTTAATTTTAGAGAATGCTACTCTTTCAGAGAGGCTACTGTTATCAGAGGAGCTATTTCTTAAAGGTCTGCTGCTTCTTCTTAGAGGTGCGTCCTGCATCCTGCGATCTTCATTCTGCGAGCTGCAACCTGCATTCTGCAATCTGCCATCTATCAGAGGTGCTGCTTATCCGAGGTGCTTCCTATAGGTGCGTGTCTTATATACCTAAGACCAGCCAATCGGCTTAGGATTAGCACAATTGAAGCACACCCCTTGGTACCAATCAAGAAAGAATGAGGAATATCTGTTGACCACTAGCGCAGAGGAGACATTAACTAATCAGGCAAAGGTAGATCACGCTGTGTTAACACTAACTATGCGCCACCTCTTGGCTCAATGCCAGCCACCATCTTAGGGTTACCCAAACATGTCTTCTGCAAGTTCTGGCCATAAACCACGAGCCAAAGTGGCATGTGTCACCTCTGGGGCAGGGCACTTGAGTGCCATTGTGAACTGCTCCAGAGATCATGTTCCCTAAGGCATAGGGATCAGTTAACTCCTGGGTATGCCTGTGTCCAGAGAGCTACACGCCTCAAGGGCTCTGCCACCTCTCCCAGGACTAGGAAAGAGGGGGGGCATTCTCATCACTCTTCAGACCTCTGGGTTCCCCCGTGGCCCCACGTTTATGGAATGTCAGCTGTAAGCCACGCACCACCTTTGTGTTGAGAGCAGAGAAGGAAAATCCTAGAAACTCAGCAGGCACAATGGCAGGGCTTCGTGGAGACACATAACAAGTGATTGCATCAAAGTTCTAAGAGTTTGGTGCTACCGAGAAAGCAAAGTAGAAAGTGGGCTGGAGGTTTTGGGAGGAGGTCAAGATGGGACTCACCTTTTGCTCAAAGGCAGGATCAGGCATCCAGGGAGTATCTGAAAGAGATTCCCAGGCAAAGGGAAATGGACATGCAGAGGCTGAGAGGCTGAAAGTGGTGTGTGTGTGTATTGGGAGGAGTCAGGGGCCTGGCATGGCAGGAGATGGGTGGACGCCAGGGAATGATTCTGGACTGAGGAGTGCTGTGGTCTGATTCCATTTCTAAGGTGGGAGAGGATGTAGGGGGCAGGAGCTGAAGCAGGCAGACCACTTAGGAGGTGTCTTCAATAATTTTCTTCACAGTATTGGCACACTTCCACACTCTGTCCCACAGTTTAAATACCACTCCCTCCCCTTTAAAGACACTCCCTGAAACTCCAGGTAAACTTCCCTGCTGTCTGCAGGGAAGACTTTCACTGAAGCCAGAAGGGACCTCTGTACCTGCAAGCACCTTCTGACTCCTGAGGTCCAGGAATGCACAGGCTCCACTGGCCTTGGAGGGAACAGGACAGTGCGGGGCCCTAAACACAGAGCTCCTCCTTTCTGAATATTGCAAGCTGCAGCGACAACGCCCTCATCATCTCAATAGATCTCCTTCCTCACAGGTGGTGCGTGGAAACAGGTGCTGAGGGTAAGTCGAGGGTACCTGACAGCAGGAAGAAGTCAGGAGGAAAAGCAGCGTGGGATTGTGTGTGTGAGAGACAGAGTGTGTGTACATGTGAGAGTGTGTAAGGGACTTCTTCTGGCAATTCAAGTAGAATTCCTGGAGGGCAGGCAGAGACAAAGGTAAGATACTTCAGAGAGTATTGCCAGGCAAAATACAGAATATTCAGTTAAATTTGCATTTCAAATAAGCAATAAATAATTTTCAATAAGAATATGACTGAAATATTCCATAGGACATGTACTAAAATTATTCATTGTTTTATGAAATTCCAATATGTGTTTTTAATGAGCAAAACTATTTAACTTTATTAGTTTACTCTTATTTTTGAATGATTTTTATTCGTGCACTATGGTTATATGTGATTGTGGGATTCATTGTTACATATGCATACATACAAACAGTATAATTTGTCCCATGGGGAATAAAATAGATCATTTGCATTTTTATTTACTCCATCTTGCAACTCTAATCTTGAATGATTTTTGAATGCCCACCATGGTCAAAACCACAGCCTGATCTCTCAAAATATGTGTCCTCTGGATAAAGTAAAGGGGGCTGAGGAGATAGCGTTCATGCTGGAGGAATCGTATTTGAAGGGGCAGCACTTGACGTAGCCTGGATCACTGTGGGGGGGGACAGGTCACCTGTGTATCTCATTTTCAATTCAATGCGAGGGTTGGGATATAGTTCTTTCATGAAAAAAAAAAATCATCCTGATGTTTTCTCTTCGGTCCTCAGATGGTGTATAATAAATTAGATATTCTTATAAACCTTGTCGACATAAAGGGGAAGTTTCTACCTCAAAACACTTCAAACTGAGAAAATGAGTCTTAAGATGAACAGGGTGTCTCTCTCTGTTATCAAGGCAGAGTTTCCTGTGGCTGTTCATTACTGATGGGTAAAACAGCCCTACTTCAGGCTGGCCTATCATCCATCTACCAGGAAGCTCATCCGTAACAAACACATTTCAGTTGCTTCCTGCATAGAACATTTATCCTTTTAATACCTGACCTATAGCTTGTATGTGTGACGGTTCTCATCTGTAATGCGTTCCTGCTTCATGAACTTGCCCTGCTCCAGTGGAAACTATTTTAATGGACTTGCTTTGGACTCCTGAAAATGCTCAGCTTGAGGGAAAGTCCCTGAAGTGTCTGTCTCCTTAAATTTTCCATACTTCAAGGAAATTGGAGTTGCACATCTCCTAGTGTGCTAAACTGAATAAATATTTATTGAATGCCTTCCAGCTATAAGACTCTGGGCTTGGGCTACAGAATGGGGAGAGAGAAAGGGTATGGGATTTGGGGGCTGGGGTTGTGACTCAGTGGTAGAGCGCTTGCCTAGCACACATGAGACACTGGGTTTGATACCCAGCACCACATAAAAAAAAAAAAAAAGCAAAATAAACAAAATAAAGGTATTGTGTCCATCTACAACTAAAAATATTTTTAAAAATTGCTGGTGGGGTTGCAAATTGGTGTAGCCTTTCTGGAAAGCAGTATGGAGATTCCTTAAAAGACTTAGAATGGAACCACAATTTGTTCCAGCTATCCCACTCCTTGGCCTATACCCAAAGGACTTTAAATCAGCATACTACAGAGATGCAGCCACATCAATGTTTATAGCAGTTCAGTTCACAATAGCTAGATTATGGAATCAACCTAGATGCCCTTCAACAGATGAATGGATAAAGAAACTGTGGAATATATACCAGTGGAATATTATGCAGTCATAAAGAAGAATAGTATTATGACATTTGCAGGTAAGTGGATGAAATTGGAGAATATCATGCTAAGTGAAATAAACCAAACCCAAAAAACCAAAGGCTGAATGATTTCTCTGACAAGTGGATGATGATACATAATGTGGGAGGGAGGCAAGAATGGAGAAAGAATGGATTGTGCAGAGGAAAATGAGGGGTGGGAGGGGGTGGGGGAAGGAAAGATAATAGAACGAGACAGACATCATCACCCTATGTACATGTATGATTACATGAATGGTATGAATCTACATTGTGCACAACCATAGAAACTAAATGATGTACCCCATTTGTGTACAATGAATCAAAATAGAAAAAAAGAGAAAGGGTATGGGCTTTTGTATTTCAAAGATCACAATTATAAATTGGGTTTCAAAGACATTTAGCTCTGACACTAACTTGCTTTAGGGTATTAACGAATCCTGATCCTATCTATGCAGCTACTAACACTAACCCAGGACTGACTCCATCCCCTACACCAGTAGTAATTGCTGCTGCCAGAGGTCGTAGCAATTCCAATAACAACGTCCATTTTAATACTGTGTGTTAGTCAGAGAATCAGAGCCAATTGGTTATATGTATATTGAGAGAAAGATCTATTTTAAGGGACTGGTTCATGCAAATATGAAACCGGAAAATCCAAAATCCTCGTGGAGGGTTGGTAGGCTGGCGACTGAGGGAAGGGCTGACCCTGCAGGCTCTGTCCAAAGGCCATCAGGCTGGAGACTGGGGGACGAGGGGACCTTTCAGTTCAGTCTAAAAGCTACTGGCTGGTCAAATTCCCTTTTATTGGAAGGAGGTCAGTTTTTTGTGCTATTTGGACATTCAACTTTTTTTCACCCACATTAAAGAGGCAGTCTGCTTTACTCAAAAGCTACTGATTTACTGATTTTACTGTTTTAATTTCATATAAAACATCCTCTCAGATGACCCAGTCAAATTTACACCTAAAAGTAACCTTCACACACTGATACCAATAATAATATTTTTAAAAAGCATATTAAGATTGAATCTATCAGTCAGGGTCTACCATAGAGACACTCAGTAGGAGATGTATGTGTATATACATACACATTTGTGTGTGTGTGTGTGTATGTGTGTATATACACACACACACATAAGTTGAGAGAGAGATTTATTACAAAGAAAAGAAATGGCCTATAGCATTGTGTGGTCTGGTTGGCCAAGTCTGAAGTGCACAGGGCGACCACCAGGCAGGCTGCTGGAACTCTCAGTGAGAGCAGGCACTACAGGTGGGGTTTCTTCTCCTGGGGTCTCATCTCTGCTCTTGAGATTGTTTTCAACTGGCTGAATCAGGGTCTCTGGATTATTTAGGTCAACATCCTTTATTTAACAAAATAACCAGTTACACAGGTAAATCACATTTAGAGAATACTTCACAGCAATACCTAAATGAGAGTTTGACTGGCACTTGGGTCCCCTACCCTAGCCATGTTGACACATGAGACTGACCATCATGAATATACAAAGCCACCAGCGTAGTATGTGGCTCCCGTACGTGCAGGTCAATTCTGGCTGAGGTGGTGAGAGTTACATGGGCAGACTCTATATTAATCTTTATTTTAAGAAGCTTATGATAGAGTTGAAAAGATGCAGTTAGACTCAGGTATTTATATGACTAGGCAATAAATAAGCCAACAGCTTCTATTTTCAGAAACTCAGAATGTCCCAGTCACTATTAAGAGCTTTACATACATTTTTATAGTTAATTTCCATCTGACTCCATGAGACAAGTATTATTATTTATATTTTGCAGTGCAGGAAACCAAGGTGCAGGAAGTTTAAGTTATTTGTCTGAGACTGTGGGACTAACGAGTTCCAGGGCCAGGATGCTCACCAGACGCATACCAGCAGCTTCAGCTGGGACAGAGCTGAGCTTGGCGGGAGGCAAGCAGGTGAACACACCAGGAGTCAGATGGGGACAGTCTGGGGGAGGACTTGGCAGGTAGAATTGAGAATGAAGGACTGAGGCACCAAGAAGGGGACAAAGAACTCGACAGAGACCGGGATGTGGGAGGCACGGGCTTCGGTGCCACTGGACTCCATCAAGGAGGCTGAGGGATGAGACAAGAGGGAAGGACCAAGCAAAATCTGTTGAACCTGCCCAGCTCATGACGCTCTTGCGTGGAGTTGACTTCTCAGGAAAGCACCACATGAGCTGTTTGGTGTCCGGGTTAACGGTGAGGCCACAGGAAAGACACAGGTCGAGGCAGGAGCAGAAGCCCGGGGTGATGAGGCCAGTCAGTGCTAATGGTGGGAAGAGGAAGAAGAGCAGGAGGCCGCAGCGGGAGATCTCTGGGAAGCACCTCTGCAGGAAAGGGAGCTTGTAGGACCTGCTCATGTCACTTTTCAGGACACGTTCTCCTTGTTTTCTTAAGTCCCTAAGCGGTAAGGAAAATCACAGAAAACTGGAGGATTTGAGTATCTGAAAGCTGCTAGTCCAATTTGGCTGAGGCGGTTTTCTGGGTGCAAAATTTATAAAATGCCTTGAAAGTATTTTCCACGGCACATTCGGTGACTTCACTCAGCTCTGCTTAAAAGGTCTATTTTGGTTTTGAGTTCATAAAGCCCCTCTCTCTCCCCCTGGTTTCCCTGTTCAGGTCCACGTCCAGATAAAACAGCTAACTCAAATACGGTGTAAAAATACAAGTCCCTTTCAGCCCGGCCTTTCACGCTGCGCCCCAAAGTGTGCCTGAGTGTTGAAAGTGAGAAGGGGCGGGGCCGGGCAGGCTGTTTTCCCAGCCGAGTTACGAGAGTGGGCACTTTCTCGAGCTTGTCGTGGGAGCGGTCGCCCTGTTGCTGCAGCGGGAGTCCTTCAGGACGGTGCCCGCATGCAGTGGTCGGTTGAGAGCTGGAAAAGCTGCCAAAGTCAGCAGCTGGAGTAAGTGGAGTAAATCAAGTTAAGAGGGAATGGGACAAGATTTTGGAAAAGGAAAGAATACATGGGTCAAACCATTAACCAGACCTGCAGGGTTAAGATGATGAGATATAAATTGGCTGGTATTTCCTGGGTTTAGAAAAGGAAGTCTGTATGGGATTTATATCTGGTCCTCTGGCCTTCCATGTGCTCCAGTACCTCCTTCCCTGCCCGCCGGCCTGCCCAGTGGGCCTCAGGTGCAGGGCATTTAGGGCAGGATGGGGCACCAGCCAGAAAGCTCTGGGTTTTGCAGCTATAAATACATTTATCCAACCCGTCATCCTCAATTAGTACTGGAGTGCCCATCATGCACTGCTCTTCGTCCAGGCTGCTCCAGAGACCACACAGGGCTCTCTGGCTTCTCCTTGTTGGTATTTTAAAATCTGTTCTCTTTACGTTTGGAAATGTGGAACACGGCCCTGCCCCTGTGGAAGCCATGACAGTCAGAGATGATGGCTTCGTGGGACTTTGTGTAAAGGGACTTGTGACTGGCACCTCCAGACCAGCATGGAGGTTGGTCTGGTCTCTGGTGGATCCTTCTCTCACTTGGCTTTGCTGGCTCAGATGTCCACGGGGTGCTGCCATCTATGTTGTCTTGGAGGCTTCAAACTACTTTTGTACCCATCTGTGTTTCATTTTTTAAAAATTTCCATCCATTCTGTGAGAGAAGCAGTAGTAGTTTCTGTTCCATTATACAGATGAGGAACTCCAGGCTCAGAGTGTTTGAGTGGCTTGCTAATGGCCACATGAGCAGTGTGGGGCAGAGGCAGGAGTGTGAGGTTGAGACCATTAACTTTATTTTACAGATAGAGAAACTGAGTCTCTGAGAGGCTAAGAAAATAATGCAAGGACAAACAACAGGGGAATCTCAGAGCTAAGTCTCAAAACACAGGCCGAACTGGCTCCACGCTGGCACTTAGTCTACCTGCCCTGAAGTCTCCTGTCCTTGGAAGATGCCTGGTGAGGACTCAGGAAGTAGGCAAGACAGTGGTTGTCTCCATCCCCAGTCCACCCTCCCCCCAGAATTGCTCTGGGGTCTGCGTCTCATGGGTGTCCTACCCAGCTGTCCACGCGTCCCTTACTCCATTCATTTGCTCAGCACTCAGTAGGTGCTCACTGCTAGGACTGAGCTGGGTGCTGGGGATCCGTATGCGACTGAGTTCCAAACTTGCCAGTCACCCTCGATTCCCGTTCTTCCTTATTCTCGCTCTCTCCACCCCCAGTGCATTGCAGATCCTGCCCATTCCACCTGTTGTGTGGAAGCCATTCCCATCTCTGCTCTCCAAGGCTCCTCCAATCCCGAGACCTCACCTCCCAGCCAAACCTCCTCACGGTCTTTTTTTGTGTCCGTTAATGCACTCCCCCCATGGCAGCCCAAATGTTTTAAAGAAGCTAGATCAGGCCTCTTTCCTCCCCTGCCTCCAATCTCCCAGTGCTTTTCACTGTATTAAGGAAAGTGACCAACTCCTCGCCGTGAGGTCGGGACCTTTCATAATCTCCCCTCCCCATGTCCAGTCACTGCAACTTCACTTCTGTTCTCATACCACCAGGCCGGTCATGCCCTGGTCCCAGCCTGACTCCTTCCTCTGCCTGTCTCAGCTGTTGCGTAGAGTTCTTCTGGAGGCGTTTCTTGGGGCCCTGCTCAGAGCACCTGTTGTTTGCCTTACTCTATTTTAATTCTCTGGCACCACTGATTCATTTTTCCCTTTCTTTCCATCATAATGCGACTGCTGAGGAGCTGGGGCTGACTTTCTGTTCCCTGCTGTGTTTTCAGAACTTGAACAATGCATGCATGGAGCCGGCTCAGAGAGAACGTGTTGAACAAATAAGATGAATAGACGAGAGCCTTGCCTTTGTGGGGTTTGGGATGTTGTTGGAGAGAATAAAAATTCAAGTATTTGTTAATATTACCAGATGCTTAAAGATTCATGTGATTTTGGTCTCTCCATAATTCTGGCTTCCATTTCAGAAGCTGCACTTTATCTCCATTGTTCCACCTTCCAAGTGCTTGTTCTGCATGTTTCAGGAGAGGAAGATCAAAGTACAGCTATTCGACATTCTTTTTTGATTGGCCAATATGGAGAAGACAATTAAAATAAGAACTTCTGTTATTCCTGTTCTATGGGAAGTTGAGGACTAAAATCTCGGTGTCATTTGTGAGTTTACACCTTCAAGTTCTAGTGCTGAGCCTTGGAGTCTTGTAAAACCTGTGTGATGTCTATTCTCCATAAGACCTTTGAATGAATGTGAGTTAATTTCCAAAATCATTCAGAACACAGCCCAGTCCAGAGAAGAATATAAAGTTATTTATAGCCCCATGCATTAGAGAGACAAAGGCTATTTTATACTAGTGTTTATGCTCCTGTCTTTTTGAGGGGCAAGGTATAAAGCCATCTACCTCTGTTAGTTCATCTAGAATCTTTCACAAATTTTGTTTCGGGGGTTGTGTACAAAGTGGTGTGTCTGAGAATACGAAGAATCAGCGTGGAGAATCTGGAGGGAGGCAAGGGCTCTGAGTGGGCAGGCCAGGTCCTGCGGGACCCTGAGCGCTGTGATGGGAAGGTGGGAGGCAGCGGAAGACTCAAAGCAAGAGGGTCTCATGACGCAATTTATGTTTCGGATCCTGCACTTCTATACTCTCCCCATGTTGTGGTTTGGATGTGAGGCGTCTCCTAAAAGCTCACGTGTTGGAGAATGCCAATACATTTAGAAGGGAAGTGATTAGATTGTGAGGGTTGTAACCTAATGGGTGGAATAATCCACTGATATGGATTAACCCGGTGGTAGCTATGGGCAGGCGAGTGTGGCTAGAGAGCTAGGTCGCTGGGGAGGCATGCCTTTGGGTTTATATTTTGTCCCTGGTGAATAACTCTCTCTCTGCTTTCCTGTTGCCCTGTCCTGAGCTGCTTTCCCTCGCCACGCCCTTCCACCATGCTGTTCTGACTCACCTTGGGCGCAGAGCTGTGGAGTCAGCTGACAATGGACTGAACCTCTGCAACTATAAGGTAAAATAAGCTTTTCCTCCTCGACATTGTTCTTGTCAGGTCTTTGGGTCACAACAACAAAAATGGCGACTAAAACACCCCTCAATGGAGTCAAGAGTGCAGTGAGAGGGTGCCTGGTGAGAGGGGAGGTGGGCACAGAAACTAGGGGTGGACGGAAGTGGCTGAGCGTGGAGAGCTTGCTGCTGGGCTGCGGATGGTGACGTGAAAGCAGAGGCGGGTGCCCTGGTGCAAAGCAATCGCAGAGATGGACAGGGCTGACTGCGGTTCAGAAGCAGACGATGACGATTTGATGGCTCCCTTTTAAGGAGGGGGAGGTGAGTATGGAGGTGTCAGTAAATCTCCCCTGTCCAAATCGGCATGATTAACTTCAATTATGGCTGCCTTTGGAGAACGGTGCAGGTCTTTTAGTGTGTTTCAAAGTATTTCATTTAGACATTTTGGAAAAACATACATCTCTATTCATGGCAATGGTTACTGTTCTGATTTATAAGTTCTGCTCCACTGTAAATCATTCAAAACTCAAAAATTAAATTTTATGGCATGATACTTTGATGGCTCTATGCCTGGGCAAAGGGCAGGAGGAATGCAATTTTTCTTACTGCCAATTACGATTGGACTTCTTTTCATGATATCTTTTTTTTTTAAATAGAGCACATGGTTCAAGTCACACACACACACACTCACACACACACGTAGAGAGAGAGAGAGATACACTAATGCTCTGTTAAGAAATACATTCAAGCCTGACTTTTAAAAAATGACATGCTTTTCATCATTGGTTCAATCTTAGAATTATGTATCCCGAGCTTACTAAAATTTTAATATAAACTCCCGTGTCTAAAGCACAGATGGATGTCTGTGGGGATTGGCCACTTAATTGCCTTGGGTGCAAACATGAATTATTCAGTTATACCTCCATGAGCAGTAACAGGGCTCCATACAAACCTGCTCACTCTTTCCTGACATTGCTTGACTCTCTTTTCATGTATGACTTTCCCCCTCTCTTATAGGAGGATGGGATTAGTTTGGTTTCCTCACTTTGGGGAAGGAAGGAAGCCACCACTACTGAGTGCCTACTGTGTTCCAGGGCCTGGGCAGGGTGGTCCATGTACACTGTCATTGACTCTTCCTGTAATCCTGGGAGCTGGTCTTAGCAGTCCCAGCTTCAGTGGTAAAATAGTTCCAGGGACGTACAGAGTGCTACGATATGAATGTTTGCATCTCCCCAAAAGTCATGTTGAAATCTAAGCCCAAGGCATTAGGTGGTGGTGCCTTTGGGAATGGTTAAGTCAAGAGGAAGAGCCCTGGTGAGTGGATTGTGCCCTTTCAAGAGGCCCCAGAGAGCTCTCTGACCCTTCTGCATGTGATGGCCTGGCAAGATGGTACCCTCAGGGACGAGCAGTTCCTCTTCAGACACTCAGTCTGCCAGCACCTGCGTCTTAGACTTGCCAGCCTCCAGACTGTGAGCAACATGTATCTGTTGTTATAAACCATTTGCTCTCTGGTATTTTGTTACAGCAGCCCCACAGGTACCCAGACACAAAGTATCACACACATTTTAAGTTATGGAGTCAGGATTTGAACTCAGACTCATTGGTTGCCACCCCATGCTGTCCCCCCACAGGGCTGAGCAATGAAATGTAGCCCTCTAGCCTTTCTTCTCACTCTGAACTAGGCGATGCTGTTTCTGTCTAGTGATCTACACATAATACTGAATTCCCGGCTCCTGTTCTTTTGCAGTGCTGGGGATGGAATCCCTGACCTTGGCCTTGTGCATGCTGGGCAAGTGCTCCACCACGGAGCTGTGGACCCAGGCTCCAATCTTCTCTTCCAAGCGTTTTATCCTTCTTATTTGTTACCCAAGTAGCTATAAAAAAGAAAAGGAAGATGGTGGCGGGGAGGGTGCAGATAAGGTGATTTGGTGAGCACTCACAGCTAGTCCAGGCTAGTCACTGAACAAGGATTCTGGAAGGTGGGTAGGGGCAGTAAGAGGTTGGCTCATCCCTGGGTGGTCAGGAGCAGTGAGCTTTCATTCCACTATTCCTTGTCCAGGGAGAAGTTTCTGAAGGGCCTAGTCTTAAAACAGAGAGAGGTCAGAGCCTGGGACTCTGTCCTCAGGAGACATAGGTGTCCAGACAAGGAGGACCACCTGGTGTTTAGGTCAGCCACAGGGAGATTTTGGGCCCCAGTTGCTGGGCCGAGCCAGATGGCCAGTGAGTGTTATCAATTTACTGAGTCCAGCTACATATAGATAATTTATTATAGCTTGGAACCACTTTTATGACTTTTGCGACAACAGATTTATGTAATTTGCATTTCTTGTTGATATGAATAAAAATATTTTCCTTAAGACAATAATCACCACCATCACAAGAATAACACATTCTTTGCATGGTATATAGTACCTTAATGCAATAGTCTGTGACAGCTCAAATATTGCAAATAGTAGGTAACAACTTACACATTTCTTAGTGTATCGCAGTTATTAATAGTCAAACACATATTTCTGAAAACTTCTCTAAGGCTCCCATGTATTTCTTTATTTACAAACTTTTTTGTTCAAGAAAGGATTTACAAAGAGTGAAAATATTACTAGCTACAATAAAAACAATGAAAGGGGAAATTTAGGCAAATAGAAAACAACAAAGAATGGGAGATGGTACCAGGAATGGGGTTGGTATATAATGATAGGGCGGAATATTCTATATTTTGTGAAAGAGAAACCTACAGATTTGGTTTAAAATTTTGATAACTGATCATACCATGTCCTCTGATTGGTTCCTCCAAAGGACACTTGGCACCCTCATTGAGAATGTTGTTTTCCGTGTGTGTGCCCCATCTTCCTCCACCGCTGGGAACCCATGCTGGGACGGGCCCTTCATCCATTTGACTTTGTACCCAATTCCTGGGCACATCCAAGTGGTCAAAATGAACGACATTCAAATACATGATTTTGACAACACCCTCAGTCCCATTTTACAGACAAATAAGGAGTGTTTATGTCAGAAGCAATGCCTTTCAACACCTAGTTCCGTGCTTTATCTCCTGGAACTTGATGCTCTATTTTGTCTCTGTTTAGCCTTGAAAATTCGTCAGCTGCTGAGGAACGAGGTGTTTCTCAGACTGAACAGAACTTCGCGCATGCCGGCTTTTGGCTGGAATGTACATCATGAGACACGCAGCCCTGTGATATTTCCATTTCTTTCTGTTTCTTTTCTTAGAACTGAGATGCTGGTTTCTTCCAGGCTTTGTTCTTTGTTCCAGAATCACAGCACTGCCTAATAGCTTTCCTTTAATGATCATCACACCACATAGCAAATATTAAAAAGGGAGTATCAGTAAGTGTGTGAATCATGTGGTATTTATGCAGAGAGTCTTCCAGAACACATATCACAGACTTCTGCAAACTATTAAGGCTTGGTGGTGCGGTTATTATCTTTAAAGTCAGTCTTTGTAGCCTACTTTGCCTTGAATGACTAGAAACGCCCTCGTATGCTAAGTACCTTAATGCAATAGTCTGTGGCAGCTCAAATATTGAAAATACTCAAAGTCTCCATGTTTGGTTCTTCCAAGAAAAATCTGGACTCTGGGTTGATGAATCAAAAGTTATTTTCCACTAGCAAAAAACACAGTGGAACTTTTAACCTTTGTTTCACACAGTCCAGGCAAGGAGCATATCCATCTTTTTGTATTTTTAATGCAAAGGAAGTATTTATTTTATGAGGACTATTAAATGGGTTTCCTATGCAGTGTGCTCTCTAGAACACAGACCATGTATGTTACATAAAGCAGACATACTTCCATCCCAAGGGATTCTCTGGTCCTCTCGCTTTTCTTCTCACCTTTCTGAGCTTTGATCTTGATGGAGTGATGCTTTTGCCTCTGGCTGGAAAATTCATAAATCTGAAGGGAGGAAGAGGTTGACTTCTTGGCTTTTTCTCTCTTAGAGAATCATGCTCCATTTATCACAGAGCTCCTCTCTAAGAACACGCCTGTAACACCTCAACGTCCTGGTGAGGTTTCTGTGCGCATTTCCCCTCTGCCCTTTTGGTCTGTAAAGGCTGATGCAGCTTCTGGAACGGAAAGGATTTGTGAGACTAATGGGATACTTTTAGGAGGTGTGAGTCTTTGCCAGTGTGTGTATTGTATGGTGAGATAAGAGTGGGGTATACTTTGCTACCCAGGTTCTTTAACTGAGATGGGGTGGGGCCTGGTCCCCTGTTTTGAGAGTATCCCTTTCAGGCAGCTATCTGTACAGCAGTGTCGCCCCATGGCAAGGAACCCATAGGACTCTGAATCAGATATTGTGCAGAAACATCCCAATTACTTCCTTTCTCTCGTTTCACTGAGTCCCACCTGCCCCAGATTTCCTGGCCTTGGCATCTCTCCAGTTGGGCATGGGGTGCTCTGGGTTTTATGGATCATGGTGCAGCAGGCAGAGGTTTGAAGACAGGTCATCTTGGCTCTGGTTTTGGCTTAGTCATTTCTTAGCTTTGCAGTTTTGAATAAGTTCCCGATCCCCAGCTTCTTATCTACAAAAGGGCACCAACGGCCCCATCTTTGCTGGGTTACAGGAGAGCACACGGAAGGATCCACACCTACTGGGCACTCAACCGATGCCAGGTTTCCACTGCCTAGGGCACTGAAGGAAGGGTTGAATCAGAGGACGACGTGGTCAGATCTGTGTGTAGGACCACCACCTGGGCTGTGGTGCTGTGTGCCGTGGAGAGTCATTTTAGCCATTGTTACGTGTATCGCCTTACAATTTGTGTGGGTCCAGAATCCAGGCACGGCTTTGCCACATCCTCAGGGTTTCTCACTAGGCTGTAATCAGTGTCCACCAGGGATGAGTTCTGATCTGCAAGCTCAGCAGGGGGAGGGTCTGCTTCCAACTTCATATGTTTTTTGGCAAGATTCAATCATTTGTAGTTGTTGCATGTAGGAGGTCAGCTTCCTGCTGGCTTTCAGCTAGAAGGCACACTCAGTTCCTTGCTGCGCTGCCTTTCCCTAGACAAGCTCAGGCATCTGGTTTGCTTCATCTGAAACAGCAAAGGGGAGAGTCTCCCAGCAGGATGGAGATGAGGATCTCACGGACCCTGTTCATGGAAGGGACAGTCCACCACGTTGGCTACATTCTGGTGGTTAGGAGCAAGTCTCTCAAGGAGATGAGATGACAGAGGACAGGGGATACAACCAGGAGGTGGGAATACCTGAGAACCATCTCAGTGTCTGTCTTTCACCAAATGCGTAGAGATAGAGACTGAAGTTGGCAGTGAGAACCAGGGTGGTGACAGTTCACGTTGAGGCGCCATCTGTCATCTGTTTAGGAGACAGACGCGATAGGACGGTAAAGCATGGGTCAAGGTGGCTCCCCGATTGCCACCTTACTCAACTGGGGATGAACAGTGGTGCAGCCTCTGGGAAGGGGGATGTGCAGGTTGGGAAGTGCAGGATAAAACCAGCTTCAGTTACGTTTTAGAGATTTTCCTTATCAGATTGCTGCAGACCGGCTGGCCAGGGGCTCACGCCTATTCCAGTGGAATTTTAGGTAGAGTCCCTGGGTATAAAAATGATTAAAAGTGGAGTTGCTGCAGTTGACTGCAGGATGAGGACATGTGGGCGCAAAGCCCACCGAGATGCCCCCTCCCCTCTGCAGCAACTCCTTGGTCTCCTATTGGCTTGGGGTTTGAATATACTAACTTTGGATTTTGGCCACTGCATGAGTCCTTTCATTAGTTAACATGGGGTAAAAATGCACACATATTTTAAATAGTATATAAGCAGGGAGGGGTACTGGAGGTTCATCAGGTCTGTGTCTGACAAAGGGACCTTTCCCTTCTCACCTAGAGCCACGGGGTGAGCAGGGCTCATGTGTGTGACTCTGGCTCCATCTGCTATGCTTCGGATGTGGGTTGTCCCTCAAGCGTGGGGAAACTTGGTCCCCACAGTGGCGTTCTGAAGTGGTGGGACCTCTGAGAGGTAAGGCCCAGTGGCAGGTCATTAGGTCATGGGGGGTGCTGCCCTCTGAAGGAATTTAAGTAAGGAATTTAAGTTCCTTCTGGATCAGTTAGTTCCCTTAAGGGAAAGTTGTTATGAAAGAGCAAATCTGGTCCCCATGTCTCTCTGGCTTCCTGTCCATCACGTGATCTCTTCCACACATCCTCCTATGTGATGCCATGGGTCACAATGTGAAGCTCTCAGTGTGACTTTGCAAGAGCAGGAACCGTGTTGCTTGAACTTTCAGCCTCCCTAGACTGAAAGCTGGATAAAACTCGTCTTTACCAAGACCCACCTAGGGCATTTTCCTATAGCACAGGAAAGTGGACTAATGCGTCTTCCCTCTATTAGTTCTGCGGTCCTAGGGAGACCATGGTTTCCTGGAAAGTAGATTTGTAACCATCTCGAGTCCCCTGTCCAACTTTATCTGTAGATCTTGGAATCACTATTTGCATAAAGACTATTAACCTCTTTATGCGGTGTTGATGGGGAGAAATTATCCTCTTTTCATTATGTTAGTGTATTGGTCAGGCATTGATTGGCACATGACAACTTAGAGTCTCAGTGGCGTATAAAACTTGCATAGCTGCAGGTCGGGTAGGGTTGTTTGACCTAGATTCGCTTGGCTAATTGGTGAGAAGTCACAGGCTGGCTCCATGTGCCTCACCTCCTCCAGAGATCACTGGGCAGTCACAGTGTATTTCCTAGCAAGGTGACAGAGACCTAGGACAGTGCACCACAGGCCTTAGACCCACTGTAAGTGCTTACTTGGGTCATGTTTGTTCACATCTCAATATCAAAGAAAGTCATGTGTCTAAGTCCGGAGTTATAGGTGGGAAAATATGTTCCCATGTATGCTTCAGGGAGGGAGTGAAGATCTGAGAACAATTAGAATAATTTACTACTAATAAATGATATCAGGAGTGTGAAAACTCCTAACCATGTCTGGTACCTCGTAAATCATGAACACTGCTCTGTGCTCTTTCTCTCCCCTCTTCCCCATCTCGGCTTAGCCTTTTGCACACAATTGATCTGAATCAGCAAGTGCAATGCTATCTCAGCTGTTGATACAAGTGTGAAATTATCACTAGTTTGAGAAACTCTCCCCACATTGAAAGAAATACCTTCACGACATTTAGAGAATCACCATAGGGAACAAGAACATGGTGTCAGGGCCCAAGCATGAACTCTGGGTATACTGTGTCTTAGCTTGGTGTGTAAGTCACAGTTCAGACACGAAGGAGAACCGGTAGGAGAAACATACTAAGATATTTATTGTAAGAAACTCACTTATATGATTATCCGGGTTGCTGAGGCAAATTTGAGATCTGTAGGGTGCGATGTCAGGAAGCCACATTGAAGCCCTGAGGTAGGAGCCAGTGCCACAGTTAGAATTTCTTCCTCTTCAAAGGAGCCCCAGCTTGGTTCTGAAGGTGTTTCAATTCATTGAATCAGGCCCACTCAGGTTAGCCAACACACTCTGCCTTACATGAAGAGTCAACCAATCACAGACCTTAATGACATCTACAATATAACTTCCAGAAACACCTACATTAGTGTTTGATGGGATAAATTGGGCCTGGAACCCTAGACGTGCTGACACTTCAAAGACTATCACATCAAAAGACCACCACACTGGGCAAAGGCGAGGAGGCCTCTGGTTCTTTACCTGTGAAAGTGGAAATGATCTTGCCTATCTCGTGGTGTTACCAAGGACTACTTGAGATAATGTTCTTTTTTCTCACTCCTGTTTCTTCTTGCCTTCCTTCAAAATTTGTTGCCAAGACAAAACCTCCCTACCTCCTTGATTCTTGAATTTTTGTGATGTGTCCTGCAATACCAAGTAGTAGACTTCTCATAATAAAGAGAGTGGAATTCACATGTGTGCGGAAAAGGCCCAATGTGCTATTTACTAGCATCCAAAAATTGTGAATTATCAGTCTGTATAGGCCCAAGGTTGCTCTAAATCTAAATAAATAATACATCTCACCACATCTTGATTTTTTGCTAACATGGATTGCCACTTACATATGTAGATCACATTATCAATGATTCAGATTAGTTCAGAAAATAGAAGCTGGTGTTTCTGATGATCCTGCACAGACAGAATGTCCAGGAGGAGGCTCAGGTCAGGACCAAAGAGACAAGAGAGGAAAGGAGGCTATGGATTCTGGAATTTCTCTGGGGTTTTAAAAATGACTAGGAGAGTCAGGGTGGGAGTATTGGATATGATCAGCTGCTTTTTTTCTTGTGGGCTGTCATTTCCTCTTTTGCAAAAATGGGAACATTGTTGGCTGAGGTGACCATATACTTTGCTGTGCTACCCAGTATAATTTTGGTGGTAAAGAAGACACCATTAGCTGGGCATGCTGGTGCGTACTTGTGAGCCCAGAAACTTGGGAGGCTGAGATAGGAGGATCACAAGTTTGAGACCAGCCTCAGCAACTTAGTGAGGCCCTACGCAACTTAGTGAGACCCTGATTCAAAAAAATAAAAAATAAAAAGGGCTTGGGATGTGGCTCAGAGGTTGAGCACCCCTGGATTAATCCCCAATACCCCTTGACACACACAAAAAGACACTATTAATAACACCCCAGGACACTAGTTCTGACCAGCTGTGTCAGGCCCATGGTCCTGTGGTCACCCAGCACTGCTTTAGTTCTGCTAAATCTCTGGGAAGACCAACAATTATGAAGCACCTTCCACATGCCAGCCCCTCACTTGTCCCTTAATGTACATACTCACAATGTATTGAAGTGATCTGTTTGGCAATGGAGTATTATTCAACCATGGAGGAGAATGAAATCCTTTCATTTATAGCAAAATGGATGGAAGGAAGAACCCTGCGTTGAGTAAACGAGTCAGACACAAAAGACAGATGCAGCAGGTTCTCGCTCATATGTGGGACCTGAAAAGTCAATGTGACTGTAGAGTAGTTATTACTAGAGGTTAGGAAGGGTGGGGAGGGAGGCGGAGAGAAGGGAGGTTGGGCAATGGGTACCAAGGCACAGACAGAAAAAAAGTCAGTTCTGCCGGAAACAGGAAGCTCCTACATGCATTATGAAGAGGTGTCGAAAGACAGGGGCTTGACGTCTCCAAACATAAAGAAATGCTCATCACCCTGATTTGATCAGTGCACTCTGTACGCACATGTTCCAATACCACACTGTGTCCCATTAATAGGCACAATTAATACATGTGAATCAAAACTCTCAATAAAAATGAATTTTAATAGGAAAAACAGAACGGTAGTATTTGGGGAAAATATTTGGAGATGAATTTGAAGGGAAAGAATGAGACCAAACCTGCAAAGGATTTTCCCAGAACAGTCGTGAGATAAGATGGAACCAAAACCTACTAGTTTTTATTATACGTGTTTAAGGTCGCTATCATACCTATTTTCCATTTTTATTAAATAGGTATATTGAATGTCGTATAATAGGACTTTATCAAATTATAAATATTTATGATATGAATGCTTTGACATAAAACTTGAATTACCTTGGTAAAAAGTGACCCAAGCAGGGTTTGATTTTCCATTGGCTTCTGTACCCCACTTGACTGAGCCTTATCACACTGTGGGCCGTACTTGGCAGAGGACAGTTTCTCAGCTGAATCCTCTTGGTCTCCACATGGTCCTGTGGGTAGGTCATGGTCATACCATCCTCCCTGAGATGGAGAAACGGAGGCTTCTAGGGGCTCCCGTCATGGGGAGAGTGTGCCTGTGGTGCTTGCCAGGTTACCAGGCAGAGCTGGGGCTTTCTGGGCTGCAGGCCTGGGCTTGTTTTGCAGGCACATGTAAGCTCTGATTGATATTAAAGGTCAGGCAAGGTCCTTTACGGGCTACAGGAAGTGAAGCTTAGTTCTTGCCAGGGGAGTTATTATGGCTGGTATCACAGGGTTTACAGGCCCCGGGAACCATGTCACGGGGCTTTTGAGTTTAAATGGGGGCAATTCATAGGCTCCAGAAGACCTGTAATGTTTCTAAGAATTGCACAGTTAATTCTCAGGTGCCTCTGCTGATGCCTGCGTTTCTCAGTGTTGTAGGATTCAGGCTGTCAAAATGAGTATCATGCTCTAGTTTCTGGGAGGGACTGAGAATATTGAGCTTAAAATCCTACTCCATAGACTGCTTTGAAAACATGAAAAATGACTGTTATTCCTGAGGTGCTCCTAGCTCTTAAATTAAAGCAAAGCTTTCCGTGGATGCATGGGACTTGAGAAATTATAGTAGATACTGTGCTTTTGGAAGATAAATGGAACATCACATGTTTAGGAGGAATCAGCCTGGAATTAACTAATTCTTAACTTTATATTCATGCTGGTTTAAACCTGTGTGTATGCATCTCTGTGTGCATGTATGTGTGTGTGCCTGTGTATGCGAGTATTTGTGTGTATAGTGCCTGAGCGTGTCTGTGTCTCTGTGAATATGTGTGTGTGTGCTCATGTGTGGATATGTGCATTTCTACTTTCATGTTGGCCACAGGGAACCCTTTTTGAGGAGCTGAAACTTTGAACAGAGATAGCCGTGTATAGAAAGGATTATCAAATTCAAAACCCTGGATCCAGAAGCAAAAGTGTCATATAAAAGGGACACAGTAAAGGGAAGTGTGGCTAGAAGCCAGTGTTCCTGGGGAGGCAGAGGGAGACCATGTCAGAGGGCAGGCAGGCTCTGTCTTATAGGATCACTTGACAGACTCTGATTTGGACTAAGCCTAATGGGACACAATTTGGGGATTTTGAGTGGAGAAATGATACAGTCTAAATTTGTGTAGAGAAAATACCCCTCTGACTGCAGGACTTCAGTAGGGTCCTGGAGTCAGGGCGGGTGCTGATGATGGTGGAAATTCCCTAGACTTGCATTCTACTTTGGAGACCTAGGCAGACGAGTTAGAAGTGAGCAGCAAGAGAAAAACGAGATCATGACCAGGTTTTGGTCCCTGGAGCAAAAGTGTTCAATGGTATTCTTGGAAAATATGGAGAACCCTGGAAGAAGAACTGATTTGTGGCTGGGGCAGTGGTGGACATCAGGAATTCTGTGACCATGTGAACTCTGAGGAGCCTATTCCTTCCCTTTCCTCCATCCTCCCTCCCTAGCCTGTCTCCCTTTTCTCCTTTTCTTCTTCCTTCTCTTCTCTGAGAGCCCACTCCCCACATCGGGTGCTAGTGAGAGAGAGGCAGTAGTGGCAGACTTGGATTACACTTCCAAATAACTCACAGTGAAGGGGACAGCAGATGCACAGGAGGTCATGGGCACTGAAAGTGCTCTAGAAAAGGCTCATACAATTGATACTTCCTTCCAAAGGCAAGCAACAACAGCACTCTGACATCTCAAAGAAACCACACAGAAGGGATGATATTTCTTGAGTTGTCTGAGCTCTCTGTTTTGTACCCAAGTCTTTACTCCATTCTTGCAGTGCTTAGACTTTAACCTGGCAGCTGGTCATTGATTCTTTGGTTATACATACACTTTATATTTCCTGGATTGGGACGCTGGCTCCCTTCCTGGATAGGATGCTGGCTCCCTTCCTGGCTATGGTTTCAGCTTATTAGCTTCAGAGTGGCAGACAGCTGAGCCTGAGTTCTGGTTCCACTTTCAAGTACATGGTCCTATTAGTGACCCCAAATTAGCCTCACCTGGTGGTCAGCATGTATACACATTCTCCCTGAGTTTGGGGAAGGGTGTATGTAGGAGGTGAGTCTTGAAAGAAGTGTGGGAATAAGTCAGGCAAAGTCAGGAAAAAGTCCTCATTATGACCTCTTTTCCCCCTCTGGGTGTACCAAACGCTTCTTCTCTTTTTCCTCTAGTACAGCTTCTTTCAAAAAGTTGCCAGCAGGGGAAAAACCAATTAAAGTTGTAAGATGGTAAAGTGGTCTAATGTGCTAAATTTGAATCA
The DNA here is from genome assembly GCF_902686455.1 of Sciurus vulgaris. Classification (NCBI taxonomy): domain Eukaryota; kingdom Metazoa; phylum Chordata; class Mammalia; order Rodentia; family Sciuridae; genus Sciurus; species Sciurus vulgaris. Next base: position 137,371,176 of record NC_136469.1, read on the forward strand.
AGTACAATAAGGTGATAACAAAGGTGCACAAAGCATTTCCTATTCATGAGAAGCTCAAAAATCAGTGGTGGGAGTGGTCATGTTGGTTGTTGGTCCTGTGACCTGCTATACTGGAAGAGTTTCATGATGCCTGGTTTTCTGGTGTTCTCCAAAGAAACAGAACCCCATCTTCATATAAATATAAATGAGAAGATCTGTTATGGGAATTGACTCACATGGTTATGGAGGCTGACCAATCCCAGGAAGCACTCTGCGAGCTGAAGACCCAGGGAGACCAGTGGTATAATTCAGTCTCATTTACAGGGTCTGAAAGTAAGGAGCAGGGGCAGCGGTGGTGGTGGTAAGGTAGGGAGGCACTGATGTAAATGGTAGTGTCCAAAGGTCTGAGAATCAGGGGCTCTGATGTCAGAGGAAAGGAGACAATGGATGTCCCAATTCAACGAGAGAGGACATGCCCTCCTGCTACCTTTTCCTTCTATTCAGGCTCTTATTGGATGATGCCCACTCACGCAGGTGAGGATGGATCATCTTTACTCAATCTACTGATTCGGATGCTAATCTCTTCTGGAAACACCACAGAGATACCCAGAAATAATATTTTACCTGCTATCTGGGCATCCTTTAACCCAGTAAAGCTGACACATTAGATTAACGATCACTCTCATCTGGAGTGACAGTGTAGTGAAAGGATGAATATTCTGAGAAAAATCTGAGGAAAGTGCCAGAGAGGGGCTGTGTTAGTCAGCTTTCTGTTGCTGTGACAAAATACCTGAGAATCAACTTAAAAAGAGGAAAGGTTTGTTTTGGATTATGTTTCATAGGTCAGTTCATGGTTACTTGGCCTTGATGATTTTGGAACTGTGGTGGGGTAGTATATGGTGGCGGAAACTGTTCACATTATGGAAGCTAGGAAGGTGGTGGGGGGCAGAAGAGGACAAAGTCCCAATATGATTTTCAAGGGCATACTCCCAGTAAGCCAACTTCCTTTCACCATGCCCTACCTCTTAAAGGTTCCACCACCTTCCGTCAGTGCCCCAGGTTGGCAACCAAGCCTTCACAGGTGGCTTTTGGGGAACATTTAAGATCTACACCATATCAGGAGCTGATAATTAGATTGGATGTTAAAGCGTGAGAAGAAGCTCACTAGAGAGAGATGGGAGGAGACCATGGATTCTGGTGGGTTGTGGGCTTGGTAAGGGGAAGTAGATAGAAAGCAGGTTAGGGCCAAACCTGTGTATAAAGGGGAGCACTAGGCCTGGGAAAGGGACCTGGGGCCATCTATACAAAATGGCAGCTTGATAAACCTGAAGCCAGCTGCAGGCATCATGTGCCCCTACCACCCTCCCTTCTGGACTTCTAGATTGGGGCTCAGGCAGAAGCTGCCCTCCTACCTGACGACTACCTGGGGACTCGCATACATATGTTGTACCATTTGTTTAATGAATGAAAAAAATCTACCAACTGATCATTCAACTGTGGGAGAATAAAATTTGTTTTCCTCGGCTTAGAGTGCGAAATTGGTTTTCGAGTTCATTTCAAGCATGTTCAGTTTTCCTAGTCTGGAGGTTTATCATTTATTTTCTCCTTTCATCCTTCCTTCTCTCCTGCCAGTTTTTCTTGCTTCTCTTTCTTTATGATACAGACTTTACTAAAGAACCGACTACGTCCAGGTTCAGCGTTACCCAGGGATACATGATACAGTGAGAAGGTATGACTTTCTAGGTTCCTATCCGCTTCACTCTGAGCTCTCAATCTTTTCTAATCTTTACTTTCCTGAATACTACCCAGAGGGGTATAATACTTCATTTTAGGCTTTGTTGAAAAAACTGAGCCTTGGAGATATTTAATGACTGCTAATTAAATTGATTTAATAATGATAAAATGTTTTTAGACCATCATTTTTAAAATTATTTATTTATTTTAATTAAAAACCATAAATTTACATAGCGCAATATTGTTTGATTCATTCTGTTATTTTTTTCCCTTCCCCCCCCACCCCTCCTACCCCTCTTTTCCCTCTATACAGTCCTTCCTTCCTCCATTCTTACCACCCTCCTTATCCCTAACCCTAAAACTACCTCTAACCCTAACCCTAACCCCTCATACCCCCCCTTATATGTCCTTATCTGCTTATCAGCGAGATCATTCGTCCTTTAGTTTTTTGAGATTGGCTTATCTCACTTAGCATGATATCCTCCAATTTCATCCATTTGCCTGCAAATGCCATAATTTTAACATTCTTCATGGCAAAGCAATATTCCATTGTATATATATGCCAGTTTCTTTATCCATTCATCAACTGAAGGGCATCTAGGTTGGTTCCACAATCTGGCTATAGTGAATTGAGCAGCTATGAACATTGATGTGGCTGTATCTCTGTAGTATGCTGATTTTAAGTCCTTTGGGTATAGGCCAAGGAGTGGGATAGCTGGGTCAAATGGTGGTTCCATTCCAAGCTTTCTGAGGAATCTCCATACTGCTTTCCAGAGTGGCTGCACTAATTTGCAATCCCACCAGCAATGTATGAGTGTACTTTTTTCCCCACATCCTCGCCAACACCTATTGTTGCTTGTGTTCTTGATAATCGCCATTCTAATTGGGGTGAGATGAAATCTTAGTGTAGTTTTGGTTTGCATTTCTCTTATTACTAGAGATGTTGAACATTTTTTCATATATCTGTTGATTGCTTGTACATCTTCTGTGAAGTGTTTGTTCATTTCCTTAGCCCATTTGTTGATTGGATTATTTGTATTCTTGGTGTAGAGTTTTTTGAGTTCTTTATAGATTCTAGAAATTAGCACTCTATCTGAAGTATGAGTGGCAAAAATATTCTCCCACTCTGTAGGCTCTCTCTTCACATTACTGACAGTTTCCTTTGCTGAGAGAAAGCTTTTTAGTTTGAATCTATCCCAGTTGTTGATTCTTATTTTTATTTCTTGTGCTATGGGAGTCCTGTTAAGGAAGTCTGAACCTAAGCCAACAAGTTGAAGGTTTGGACCTACTTTTTCTTCTATAAGATGCAGGATCTCTGGTCTGATTCCGAGGTCCTTGATCCATTTTGAGTTGAGTTTTGTGTAGGGTGAGAGATAGGGATTTAGTTTCATTCTGTTGCATATGAATTTCCAGTTTTCCCAGCACCATTTGTTGAAGAGGCTATCTTTTCTCCATTGCATATTTTTGGCCCCTTTTTCTAGTATGAGAAACTTGTATTTATTTGGGTTTGTGTCCATGTCCTCTATTCTGTACCATTGATCTACCTGTCTATTTTGGTACCAATACCATGCCGTTTTTGTTACTATTGCTTTGAAATAGAGTTGAAGATCTGGTATTGCGATAGCCCCTGCTTCACTTTTTCTACTGAGGGTTGCTTTAGCTGTTCTGGGTTTCTTATTCTTCCAGATGAATTTCATAATTGCTTGCTCTATTTCATCATTTTTTTTTTGAATGGTGTGAAATGGAAGACATTTTTTCCAGAATTAATTCTATACAGTGTTCTATGCATAGTAAAACATTAAGCAGGGCTATTTAAAATTATTCTGTTAAAATATAATGAATGCAAAGAATCAGAAATGTACCTGGTGTGTTGTCAGTGCTCATAAAATTCTTTTATGATATAATTATCCACAGTTATGAAATAGTTTGCTTTTGGCATAAGAAAAATCACAAGATGAGTTTGAATGTCCACGTCCCCCCAAATTTATTTGTTGGAACCTAGATACCCAATGTACTGATATTAAGAGGTGAAACCTTTGGGATGTGGTTCAGTCGTACGTGTTCCAACCTTATGAATTAGATCAGTGCACATATTAAAGACTGGAAGGGAGTTGTTTTACTCTTCTTTCATGTGAGAACAGCATTTACCCCTTCTGCCATGTGAAGATGCAGTAAGAAGGTGCCATTTTGGAAGCAGAGAGCAAGCCCTCACCAGGCACTGAATTTTCTGGAAACTTGACCTTTTATTTCTCAGCCTCCAGAACTCTGAGCAATCAATTACCATTTCTTGTAAATGACCCTGTCCCAGATATTTTGATACAGCATTCTGAACAGAATAAGACTGCTAAGTTGCCTTTTTAAGATATTTTCCCCCCAAAATTTATATTCCTGAAACTGGAAACTTTGATCTTTAAATATGTGTATTTAGTCAACTAATTATGTATATTGAAGGACGATGTAAAGAAACAAGTGAAGAAGAGCTATATGTGAAGGTTAGAAAGATTGTTCAGCAGTATTCCCTCCTCCCATTGTGGGTAGAGTGTACTTCTGAGCTCCTTTGATGTTGAGCTTGACCATGTGGTGTATTTCAGCCAACAGAATGTTAGAGGATGGAACCTGAGCAGAGGCTGAAATACGCTTGTGTGATTGGCTTGGTTCTTGGCTCTAGTGATCACCATGAGAAGACCAGGCTCCATGAAAATGGGAGACATGTTGGGGAGGCCCAAATCTTACCTGTGTTCCAAAGTCGAGTCAGATTCACTTCAGGCACAAAGTAGAGTTGCTCTATGGAGCAATGAACGTGAGAATACATATTTATTGGTGCTAGCCACTTACTTTATGACTGACTTATTATGCAACACTATTGAGGAAATAATTTATCAATACACTGTGGATAGATCTTTCTTATCTAGTGGTCAAGATTCTTTATTCCACTATCATCATTTAACCCTATATTATTCATGTCTGTTGCTAACCTGGTAGACATACTCTTATATAGTTCCATTTTATTTGAATAGAGTGAGACATTTCTTTTAACTTCATTATCTTACAGATAAAAAAAAGGCAAGAGAGAAGGCAATTTGGCAAAACCTTGCTGTTCTTAGAGGAGCAGAGAGAATCCAGGCATCTTTTCCTTTTGGCAAGTGACTTTTAAATGCAGGAATTGGATGCTTCAAGATACTGTAAAACTACCTTTAGCTTTGGAGGAAGAGTTGATAGCTGACACAGAGAGAAGGTGAAGTCTCCCAGGAGTGGTGCTAAGGAATGTTGAAAGTGATATGTTGGTTAGACATTAGCCATGACTGGAAATAAAGACTGTTCTCATTTGCACAATCATTGGACTTGTTCAAAGAGTTTCTCTGGGAAAAAAAGGGATGAAATTAAGCCGTGGAAAATTTTGGCCAAGTCATGAAAACATATTTTCCACAAGAGCTGTTAATTTGATGGTGGAATGAGTCACAGTCCATGGGCAGGGCTGAAAGTCCCATCAACAGAATTACTCAAAATTTAACTAGACAATAAAAATGTATGGTTAAGGCAAATATCCGCACAGGGTCAGGCCAAAGAGAACCTGTGTCCCCATGTGAACTTTCCCTTTATATTTTCAGGCCAAATCTACATAGAAAATTACCTGGAACCTCAGATCATGAGAACAGTAGAGCCAGATTATTTTGGAATGTGAGACTTTCAATCTCACCTGTTTTCAGGGTTGAAGTCAGTGAATTGTGACCAGACTTTCTATACCACTCTTGTGGCAGGTCTGGGACTTGGTAGTTGATCACTGAAAAATATGGTTTTTCACTGAATTTAAACCTTGAATACCTCAACTTATAGGGGGAAACAACCCACTATGATACTCTTCAATAACAGCAACATTCCCATGCAGCTTACTAAGTAGGAGTGGCCAAGCGTGCTGTTTAAAAAATAGAAACCTGGTTGTGTAAGCATTCATCTCCAGATACGCAGCAATCCTCCACCACCTCCTTCATTATGTTTGGTTCAGAAGGAACAATTGGAAGTGGTTCCCCAGGTCCTGATAAACCGTAAACTGCCTGGAGAACCACCTTGTTCTTGGCTTTTAGCTCACCTAGCTGTAGCTCCTCAGGAAGCCCCACCATGTCCCTGGTCTGGAGCAGGTGGAACCCTGGCTCCTCTCTTGGGGGGTTCCTTTCACCCCGAGGTTGTGCACTCGTGGATGTGATGTCTCCGGCACGGTTTGTAAGATTTTTGCCCAGGGAGCCAAGCACACCTGTTTAACTCCACGTGGGATGAGTGCGCGTGACGTTCATTTACTCTCTCTCTCCCTTCTTAAGGCGTGTATTCTCGATCTTTCCTATGTATCTGCTCAAGGGCCACTTACATGGCTTTAGTAGTGCTCAGGGCTCCATGTGGCCCTGGAGACTTCTGCCCCGGGCTCTTGCTCCTCACCTAGTGTCTTCCCTTTCTCCCCATCTCATACCTAGAACTCAACCTTCTGGCCACCACTGAGCATCTTCATCTTCTCCAGTGAAAGGGACTGACTGCACTTCCTCTCTTCTTCCTCTATTTTTCCATAGTTCTCTTTGAGTTTGTGTTAGTTTCCTGTGGCTGCTGTGACAGATTGCCACACACTTGGAGGTTCAGAACAAGAGAGACTCTGTCACGGTTTTGGAGGTCAGAGGTCAGGTATGAAGGTTTCCTCCGGGTCATATTCCCTCTGGAGTCTTGTCCTGATTCTAGTGACGTAGGCATTTCTTGATTTGTGACCACATCTCTCTGCTCTGTCTTCACTTTGGCTTCTCCTCTGTGTTCTTTTTCTCCTTGTTAGTTCTGTTTTATAAGGATATGTGTCATGAGCTAAGGGCCCACATAGATAATCCAGGACAACCTTCTCAAAATCCTTATCTTAATTACATTCGCAAAGAGTTCTTTTACTAAGGAAATATTTAGGTTCTGGGGATCAGGATGTGAACAAATCTTTTTTGGGGGATGGGAGAGGGGCACCGTTCAACTCACTGATAGATTTGATATTTTTCTTGTGAATTTAATGGCTTGTTTTGTTCTTTGTAATGAATTATTACCTTTTTTTCATAACTGATTCAGAATATTTTGGGTAGTTGGTGTCTTAGTTCACTTAGGTTGTATTGATGTGCAATTTTGTAGAATTCATGACTAACTGGATTGTTTGGGTGTACATTAAGTGCCCCAAACTAATAAGAGGAATCCAAATTCTTATGCGTGCCTAGAGTTATTAAAGGAGATCCTACTCTTAATACTAAGAAATATGTTTTGTATTCCCTTTCTATGTCCTTTTCATATTCTCATATTCCATACCCTTCAAAGTGTCTGCTTCTCCAAAAATACTCCAACCCCGTTACATAGTCCTTCTTTCCATTTTAGGAATAATAGGGACTTTGGCTATGGGGTTTGAATAAGGAAATAGTAGAGGACTGGATTTTACTTGATGCAAGAACTTGTCAACTTTGCTAGGTATGATAACATGCAGTTTATATCATGTCCTTATCACTAGAGATGCACATTCAACGATTTGCAGGTAAAATGGCATGATACCTGGGGTTTCCTCATACATGCTCAGCCAAAAAGAGGCGGTGCCTGAAATTACCTGAAATTCCTGGGAATTACACGAAATGAGATTCATAAAAGGGTAAATAATTACAGTTATTTGGGGGATTTGTGGTACTCCGTTATACTCTTCTCTCTACTCTTGAGTATGTTAAAAAATATGCCCCCTCCCCACCTGCCTGCCAACCTGTGTCCAGGTTTACTCTGCAAAGTGTCTTAATGCCCTCCGAATCCTTTCTCACTTTTTGGTCATTTCTTCTTTGTCTGATCTCTCATTCCATGCGGCAAAGCCATGGAGTAAGCCAAATGGAGCCTATACTTCTTGGGGGGGTGTTAGGAAAGAAAGCAGTATCAGCACACAATTGACCTTTGTCTGTGCAGACCAGGGAAGTCCACAAACATTCCCCTATTAACAATTTCTCTCTTACAACTGAGATTTGTAAGCTTCACTTAATCATCTGTATCTTTTCCTTTGAGTGTTCATTGATCACTTCAAAGCTCAGCAGACTGTTTCCTCCATAGCTCTGATTTTCAATAATTTTTTTTAATTTGGTTCAGATGATATTCTCTTACTGAAATTTTTCTTTGCTATTTTAAAGACATTTATTTATTCATCACAAATTATCAGAGGGCCTGCTGTACTCAGGTACCACAACGGGAGCTCAGCCATTAAGGAGTGTCAATCCAAAAGGAACCACAGCGAAGAAACAAAAATATAGGATGTAGCACAGAAAATGTGAAAGTGTAAATATGTGCACTTCGGAAGCACCAAGAAGGAATCTATGCCTTGGAATGTACAATAGCTCTATCTAAATCCCTGGGAATCCCTATGGTGACCTCTCTACACTCTTCATAGCTCAGTCAGTGATGGCCTTTCATGAGAGGTATGATTATTGCCATTTTGTAGAAGTGGTAACTGAGGCTGAGACGTTAAGCCCTTTTCCAAGATGACATAACTGGTAGGAAGTACTTCTGAAGTTCCTTTCATTTTTAAAGTATTTTTAGTGGATACTTACTGATTTTTGTGAGATCATTCTACTTTTAAACTGTCTCTATAGAATACAGCGATTACTGTTGTGTAATGTATCATTTTATCTTTTAGCATTATGTTAAAATTCAATTATTATTATTATTATTATTATTTTGCAGCATACTACATTCAAAGAAACGAGGCTTTAAGATCATGCTAACCTCTGCCCAGTACAAAGAGAGGTCTTTCAAGGAGTTCACATATCATACCAAATTACAGATGGACTGTGTCATCAATTTATTAAGCCCCAGAGGAACTAGAAGATACTTCCGGAAAGTTTTTAATCTCTAGATGTACAATATTTTTTTAAGTTAAAAAAAAATGGAAGTAGTTGCAAATGCAAAATAAAACACGAACTTATCAATGTATTTAAAATTTCTACATATCAAAAACACATGCTATTGTATATATATACCACAGTTTCTTTATCCATTCATCAATTGAAACAAGTTGTGTCCCATTTGTTTCCAATAAAAATGGATTAAAAAAAAATACATGCTATATTTAAATGCAAATAACAAAGTGGGGAATGATTTGCAAAAATAATTCCAAAGTTTGGTGTTCTAAATGGAGAGTTAAAATTGCTCCCCTTTAACAGGGAATAAATAAAGGATTGATTGAACAAAATGTCTTTCCCAATAAATCTGAAGGATAATAAGCATAGCAGTAGGAAGAAAAGTGCTTTTTGTTTGTTTTTCCTTAAAAGCAAGTGGTAAAATTCCTCTTAGGGAAGAGAGCTGTCATTTGTTTAGGGAAAAAAAAAAATTCTTAAGTCATTTAGTTTTGAAAGGCTACATTTTGTTTTATGGTCTTTTTCCTTTATGTTTTTATGTATTTGTCATCTCTGTGATGAACTCGTAATATATTTTAAATTAAAAAAAAACATACCAAATAAGCAGTTTTTCTAAAAAGATTCTCCCAGCATAGAATACTGTCTGTTTGGTCACTTCCATCCTGACTTTCTCCTTATCAAGTCCTTTCAGGAGTGACTTCAGGTTGGTTTCCATAACAACTCCACTTATTATTTGTCAGGATCATGAGAATTGTTTGGTGCCATTTGGGCAGTTCTGCTTCCCCCGGCATTACCTGGGGCCAACTTGGACCTGGGATCTCCAGGGCAGCTCACTCTCTCAGACAGTAGGGCTGGTGGTGGGCTGTGAGCTCAACTGCACCTTTTAGCAAGCCCTCTGGCCTTCTCTGTGAGCCTCTCCATGAAACTGCTTAGGCCTCTTTACATCCTGGTGGTGCCGTACCAAGGAGCACCCCAAGTACGTGAACAAAGATGTCGTGGGTCTCTTATTACTTAGCCTTGTAAGTTAGTAAAGTAGAGAAAAAGAACTGATGGGATGTGTGTGTGTGTGTGTGTGTGTGTGTGTGTGTGTGTGTGAGAGAGAGAGAGAGAGAGAGAGAGAGAGAGAGAATTCAAATGTTCCTTGATTTATGTGCAGTTATACCTGATAATTGTGTCATAAATGGAAAATATCATAAGTAAAAAATGAAATTAACACATCAAACCTATCAAACATCATAACAGTCAAACTTTCCATAAATGTGTTCAAAATAGATGTATATTAACACATATCTGGGTAAATTATCTATTATGCAGCCTATTTTATAATATGATATTTAATATCTCATGCAATTTATGGAATGTTGGCCTCAAAGTGGAAAAGAGAATGGTTGTTTGGTGTGCTTTCACGCCACTGTCATGTCCAAAAATCATAATTCGAACAGTGTGAGTCGGGGGGTAAGTCTGTGCATCTACCTGTAACCTAGATCCATAACTCCATATCATGTTAACCATGATAGTCTCCTAGAGTGACTTCTGTATTCTCTTTGTCATGGTCCATGGCTCACCCAGATTCCAAGGAAATGGAAAGAGACTTCAGATTCTCTGTTCTACCACAGGGAGATGATGATGTCTCCATATGTGGATCTCTGGGTACTATCTTATGCTTATTAATTTAGAACCAGGAAGGTGGAGCCCAGGAATCTGCATTTTTCTGAAGGTGATGATTTCAATCATAAGTTCAAGGACCCATAAACTGGGTGGTGGGAGACAGTCTGCCTATTGGTTTCTGATTCTTCTCTAATATCAGCTGTTAGATTTCTGTACCTAGCTGTATCATCGCTGCCCTTATCTTTATTTTCTGCTTTTTTAACCCCAATTCATTATTGTCATCTTAACAAGAGTTCATCTCATTACACAAAGATATGGCACTTTCTCTTATTTCCTCTTTGGTCATTTTCTTTTTAACTCTGAAAGTTTCTTTCTTTTTTTAATTTAAAAAATAACCATTTTTTAATTTTTCCTATATTTTTTATTGGTGCACCATAGTTGTGCATAATGGTGGGATTTATTGTCACATAATCATATGTACACAGTATAACAATACAGTTTAGTCAATATCATTCCCCGTATTTCCCCTTTTCTTCTCCCTCCTGCTGGTCCCTTCCCTCTACTGTACTGTTCTTCCTTCAATTTTCCTGAGTTTTCACGCCCCTACTTTTCTTTTCCTTTTCCCTCTCTAGCTTCCACACATGAGAGAAAACAAACGACACTTGACTTCCTGAGTTTGGCTTATTTCACTTAACATAATGTTCTCAAGTTGCATACATTTTTCTGCAAATGACAGAATTTCATTTTTTATGACTGAATAAAGTTCATTAAGCAATGCTAGAACATCTCAATACCTGATTTCAAGTTATATGACAGATCAAAAGTAACAAAGATTGCATGGTACTGGCATAAAACACACACACGCCAGTGGTCAGAAGAGAAGACACAGAGACAAACTTACACACATGCAGTCATCTGATGCTTGACAAAGGTGCCAGAAACACATGCTGGAGAAAAGATAACAGCCTTTTAAACAAATGGTGTTGAGAAAACTGGACATCTGTATTTAGAAGAATGAGACTAGACCCTAATCTTTCACCCTGCACAAAAGTCAATTCAAAATGAACCAAAAACCTAGGAATTAGACCAGAAACTATGCAACTCTTAGAAGAAAACATAGGGTCAACGCATTGCACAGGCAAAGACTTTCTCAATAGTACCCTTAAAACTCAGGAAATAATGCTAAGAGTTAATAGATGGATGAAATCAGATTTAAAGTTTCTGTGAAGCAAAGGAAACAAGAATGTGAAGACAGAGCCTGCAGAATGGGAGAAAATCTTTGCTAGTTGCTCTTCTGATAAAGGACTAATATCCAGAATATATAAAGAACCAAAAAACTTAATACCAGAAACATTGATTCAAGGAATAAATGATCAAATGAACTAAACACACTTATTTAAAGAAGAGATAAATATGGCCAACAACTGCATGAAAAGAATGTTCACCAGGTGTGGTAGTGCATGCCTGTGATCCCAGTGGTTCCGAAGGCTGAGGCAGAAGGATCGCAAGTTCAATGTCAGCCTCAGCAACTTAGCAAGACTCTAAGCAACTTAGAGAGACCCTGTCTCTAAATATAAAAATAAAAAGGGTTGGGAATGTGGCTCAGTGCTGAGCATCCCTGGGTTCAATCCATGGTACCAAAAAAACAAAAAATGAAAAGCAAAGACAAAACAAAAAAAAAAACAAAATTCAGCATCATTAGCAATTATGGGAATACACATCAAAACTGCACTGAGATTTCACCTCATACCAGTCAGAATGGCAGCCATCCAGAACACTAACACTAATGCGTGCTGAAGAGGATGTGAAGGAAAAGGAATACTTTTACACTGTTGGTGGGATTGTAAATGAGTACAATCACTATGGATATCAGTATGGGGGTTCCTCAAAAGACTAGGCATGGAGCCACCACATGACCCTCCCATACCACTCTTTGGTATTTATCCTGAAGAGTTAAAGGAACCCTATGACAGGGATCCATGCATGCCCGTAGCAGCACAATTCACAATAGTCAAACTGTGGAACCAACTTAGATGTCCATCAACGAATGAATGAATAAAAATAATATGGTATATATATCTACAATGGAGTTTTATTCAACCACGAAAGGTCTTAAACAAACTTTTACATTTAAAATAACTTACAGAAAAGCTGCAAAACATAGTGGAGAATTCCCATTACTTCTCACCCACTTTTTCCTGTCTCTGTCATGTGAACACGGTGCATCTGGAAAGACTGAGGAGTTTGCATTGGTACAAAAGTATTCACCTCTGTGGAATTTTTCTTTCAAACACTGAGCATGTTCTGATCATAGGGGTAAAAACAGACAAACCCCAACTAAGTGTCATTCTGCTAAGTGCTTGAATCATAATCATCAAAGTCGTCAAGATCTTAAAAACAAAGAAAGCAAGAGTTACTCATAGATCAGGGAAGACTCAGACACAGTGAGGAATGAATTTACTTCTTGGGTTTGATCTTGTAATAGGAAAAGAGGCATTATGGGAAAACTAGTTAGATGAAGACTGTAGTTTGGGGAATACTTTTTGTACCAATGCAAACTACTCATACTCATCATGGACAGGCCTTCAACTCTCCACGCTATTCCTTGAAGTGAGTCCCTAAGACCAGCCCACACTGAAGGGGAAGGGAATTAAGTTCTACTGTCTGGGGAGGGGAGTATATTGTTGGAGTTCTTTTGTAAGAAAGATTCCAGATACATGTTTAAACTTTTAAATTAAGGAACTTTCAAAGTATGACATTGCATAAAATGAAAAGTCATGATAGTGTAGCTCAGAACAAAAGAAGTTCCACTTCCTCCAACCTGTGCAACGATGACACACCTTCCTTCCTTACCGAGGCCTAGAGCAGGGTGCTGTCTTTAGTACCTACTCAGCTGTCATATGCTGTTTTGATAAAGGTTACTTCCTGAAGTCTGAGGGTCCCCGGTCGGGCTGCCCAAACCAGATCTTCAGCCAAGGGAGAGACCTTGCCATGGAGAGTACAATTGCCAGCATTTCTATGGAAACTGGAGCACAAAGGGGCTGCTTGCCTGGAGAGGTCTGTTTATTTTATTTAAAAAAAAAAAAAAAAAAAAACTATCAAGAGCAACCTTTTGAGATGTGACATTCTGTTTTCACAAGCACACTCAAGGTGTCAGACAGAACCCAATTTTATATTCCTTGAAAACAGAGCACACTGTAGTGCTGGACTTTTCAACATGTCACTTTCAACCAATTTTATGTACAAATGGGTTACAGTCCCCAGAAAATATTCAGAAAAAGAGGAAACCGTTTCAGAAAGGAGTATTAAGTATTATTACATTGGAAGCCATTTGGGGTAGAAAGCCTTCCCACCTGGTCTCCAACCTTTCCAGGGACCAAGGAACCAGAGGGTTAGTACGACAAGGAGGAGCCCCACCTTCAAAGCTAGAGCTCAGGGGAGCTGCACATTAACTTGATCGTTCATCTCTCCTCCTCTGAACTCAGGATCCCTTTGGCGATGTGATCTCAGAGTTGCTTTTATAGGCACCTTGGTCCCCTGCCCTCTGTGGTCAGTCTCAATTCTCTCTCCAATATGGCTCCAGGATGCACATGATTGCCCTGAGACCAGATCTTCAAACCCGGGGAGAATTTATTACACGAGGTTTATTGAGAAATGCTGGATTACAGGATATTCCAGTAGTCATTTCCATCTTAAAAATAATATATTCATTTAGAGAACCAAAGACTTGCTTCTTAGATCTGTCACTTTAAAATATGCCCCACCTCACACCAATGCAGCTTTGATGCGACCACGTCTGCGCAGCAGCTTTCAAGGTTGTGTCAAGACAAGAAGCCGGGATAATTTAAAGCGACAGGGCCAATTTTAAAACAGAGGCCCACTGTTCCTTATTTTGAGGACTGGAATCCAACTGAGGTACTTTGTGGCCTCTGGAGCTTCTTAGGAAGTTTCTCAGGTTTTACTCTATTCCCAGGAAAATGAAACTTTCCGCCAACAGTATAGATGGATATCAGAGACTTAAAAACCATGGCTACCAGGTGAATCGAATGAGGCTCTTGTTGACTCCTCTGTTCTTGACAGACTCTTTTCACATCTTTTATATTTTATAGACATATGTTCTGTATGCAAAGATTCTGTAGTTAAAAAATGAAATGCCCTAACGTTTATCTTGCTGTCTTATTAAAGTGAGAATCAGAAATGAAACCACCAAGCCCAACTCAAGGGGACATTCGGACTCAGGTCGGGAAGCTCTCTTTCCTTCCTACATAGTTTCTCTTGCTCTGTGGGGCAGGGACACCCGGTCTAGTATCTTGAATGGCATCCCCCCAAATCTATGCTCAAATACTAACCATCAGCATTTCTGAACATAACTTTGTTTGGAAAGGGATCTTTGCAGATGTAATTGCGGTAAGGACTTTAAGATGGATTCATCCTTAATTAACCGCATGAGCTGTGAATCAGGCGACCATGCATTCTTAGAAGAGACAGAAGAGAAGACTTAGAGACAGAGGAGAATGGCAAGAATACCCATGGAAAACGGAGGCGTAGATTGGAGGGATGCTTTTGTAAGGCAAGCGGCACCTGGAGTCACCTGAATCAGGGAAGGGTGTGGCAGGATTCTTCCTCAAGGACTGCAAAGGGAACTAACCCCGCCGGCAATTTCAGTTAAGATTTCTGGCTCCAGAACTGGGAAAGAGTAAACTGGTGTGGCTTTTAGCCACAGGTCATGGTCATGTGTCCTGGCTGGCTCGCCACCTTACATGCTATGTTCTCTGCGACATTCTTCTCAACACTGCTCCTTGGCAACACACGTCTCTTTCATTCTCTTGGTTCTTTCTGTAGTCTAACTCTGGGCATATAAACACCAGTAAGGTGAACCAGTTGGTGACTTCGAGGAGTTTACTTTCTGGAAATGGTTGGGGAAGGGGTGGAGAGTCTGGGGCAGGGATTCTCAACCTCAGCAGGGTGGACATTTGAGATGGATGCATTTGTATTGTTGGGGCTACTCTGTGCATTGTAGGATGTTTAGCCACAATCTGGGCTCTAGCAGGGATGGCTGTGGCAAGTCCACTAGAGGACAGTAGTAAATCTGCTCCCCTCCACATGACAATGAAAAACGTAGCCAGACATTGTCAACGTGTACCGCGTGGGGAAGGAGAGCTGTGCCTGGTGTGAGCACCCTCCGGCCCAGGGTTACCTGGAGAGCATCGGAAGGCTTTCCTGCTTCTCAGATCTGGTGCCCCTTCTCCTGCATTCCTATGGCATGTCCACACCTTGGTTAAAACAAAGAGTGTGTCTCTGGATTTGTCAGCTGGCACCTCTGCTTTCCTGATGAACTTGGAGTTTTATAAGAAGAGGAGTGTGTCTGTATGTCCCTGTTTTCCCCCACACCTAAGTTTTGTTGTGACAGGAAGGAAACTCACCGTGTCATGTTGGGAGGCCCCAAAGACAGATGTAAAAGGCCCAACAACTGAACACTTCGTTACTAGAAAGGGCTTTGTCCCCACACCTCAGCGTAGCCTCCTGTAGAGCAGGGCTGGGCCTCATGTGGACCACAAAGACTTCTTTTGTAGCCCTGGCCTGAGGCCAGTATTTCAAGCAGCCTGAGCTCCTTCTGAGGTCCTTCTTCACAAGACTGGCCTTTCCCAAGCTTGTTCTGACGCTCAGTAGTCCCTTGAGATGGTCTTGAAGGAAGGGTCTTCATGGTCATAGACACTGAAGAAAGCTTTCCCTCCTAGAAATTCAGTGTGCATCAGTACAGATGGAAGGGTGAGAAAGGAAATGTGCTGCACACTATTTAGATCAGTTTCCTGAACTTCCTGGAGTTTAAGCACCTACGGAGTCTGTGATGTCCTGAATATATCTGGAGAAATGAGTATCTGAATCTTATCCAGGTAAAACTGCAGTTGTACACTGACCCATGTGTTTTCACCTTGAGATTTAAATTAACATTTAGAAATTGAGGTTTCACATACACATAGGTCTGGAAGCTTCTCTAACTTTTCCTATTGGGTACAAATTATCTGGAACTGGATGGCGTCTGCTCAGTTTGAATGGGAAAAATGCCCTTCAGTGCACCCCATCCCCCACCATTCTCTCTCATCACCCTGACAGATGCCTTCTGTGCTGTGTACTTGTTCTCACTGCAGGTGAAACACGCTCTTAGCAATGGAGATAGGGAGAAAGGCTGGGAGGCCATGTTCAAGACCATGGAAGCAGACGTCTCTGTTGTCTCACACCTGGGCAACATCACTGCTACACTGAGATTGGTATGCTTTCTGTAGTGAGAAACGCAAAGGGACAAGAGCAAAACTCATTAGGGAAATAAAAATCCTTTTTCTTTTAAGACCTGAAATTGCACATCTAAGCATCAGGATTCCTACCAGAAGTGAGCACTACCAACTTCAGTCCTTATGGAAGTTCCCACAGCAGTGAGGGAACTTTGGGGACAGTATCATTGGGTAGCTGGATATGGTGCAAGATGCTTTTCTTTCTGCTGAACAGAGTGACAGGGGCCCAAGGCAAGAGATTGGGAAGTGTTGGGTGTGTTTGCTGTGTTTGTGGCAAGAAGTCGTGATGGGTATGTGAATGTGTTTGCCCATAGTCTCTCTCTCTCTCTCTATTTCACTATATACCATGTGCACCCTGAACATGTGCCATGGAAGAAGAAGTTGTTCTGGCATGGTAGGGTGAGTGTGAGGCAACAGACCCTGGATGGAAATGGGCATACCAAAGGTACCGTGGATGCAGGGCCAGTGGGTTGAAGAAGTATCGCAGATTCTGGGTTACTTTCAATGCCTAAATATCAGACAGATTTATTCACATCAAGGTGCAATGAAAGTTAGAAACTTTCATTAAGTCTATAAAGACTTAAGTCAAAGAAGGTCTGTGACGAGGAGTGGAGGTAGCCGAGTGGTAGAAATCCCCTTTGTGTCCCTCTAAGCTAGCCTAAGGGACCATGGGGACACAAACCAGTCATACATCTGACTTGGGCGTCAAGGACAATGACAACACTCTTCTAATTGAGCCTGGCTTTCTGAAGTTGTTCACTTTTCCCTGAAAGAGTTAATGGGGCTCCTTATTGTGACCAGTGCAATTAAAACGTCATTCAGACACTCAGCTCTGGATTTTAAAGGACCTCAAATAAGACCTCGTGGGCCCTTTAGGGAATGAGATAACGTTGTTACTGGTGTGAAAGGAGGGTGAGGGAGCAGAGGGTCATGGTCTAACCCAGGGAAGATAAATCGTCCTGTGCCGAGCAGAGGCCTGGCCATCTCCCTGTGATGTGGACTTTATATACAGAATCTGACTTGAGATTCATTAAACTGCTCGCATTTTAGCCACCAGTGCCCATGCAGGCAGATCTGTGCAATCTCATGTTCCAGGAAGTCAACGTAGCTTCGCAGGCCAATGAAATTGATTGGTCTGACAGGAACGCACAAACACCGGGTCGTGGGCTGCACCGCACACCCCCACCGTGTTTATTTAGGAGTGGAGATCCATTAAGTGCTCTGCGATGGTCTTCTGATAACTCCTCCACCTTGAGGGCTGGCGGGACTGGCTGGCTGCCCTCAAATGTGACAGCTGACATTTTTGCATACACTCAGAGATGGGCTTGTCCACCACCATGCAGAGGACGGAAAGCACACGTCCTCAAGTTGTGGCCTCTCTAGCTCCTGCTCAGGCAGAAGTGGTTTTCTTCAGAGTTGTCAGTTTATGTAGAAGGCCTCTTTCTCCTGTGAGAACTGTAAAACCTGGCATTCGAGACCGGGAACCGGAGGGAATGCAGACTCACTGCATGTGTAAGGCAAAACAAAAACACGTGATAAGTGCAGGAATTTATCAATAGTGTAAACTGTGAGGGATACGGAAGTGAGGCAGAGACCTCAAATTCTTTACCGTCTTCAGCTTGGATTTATTAGGAGTCAAGTCTCCAAAGCTTTGGAAAGAGGATTGTGCTTTTGAGGCCACAGCTGACCCCCAAGTTGTATATCTGGTTTGTTCCCTCCAAGCATCCCAGTGTTTTCCTGCCCTAACCTCATCTTTATGCCTTTATTCATTGTCCTCTTTCCCCCGCCAGGCTAAAAGTGACCCATCTTTGTTCTTATTTTCATTAATTCATTTCTTTTCCCAGTGTTAACCACATGTCTGGACCTGCCTGGGTGCGGGAAATACTGCAGAGTGTGATGGGCTGACAGATCTGACTCCATGAGAATGTTATAGGCCAGACTCCATTTTGCTCTGAGACTCCATGTTATGTAGGAAATAAGCTTCTCCCATGGGAACACCCCGCCTCTGCGCCCATCATCAGTTACTTGGTGTGACATGTTTAATAATATACAATGGCAACTCCTATGTAGTGAAGAATTGCTCTCTTTTGATTCCTATTGCTCCTAAACAATGTACCATGCGAACAGTGATTGTGTGGATGTTAGTAACCATTCTTTAGTTTGTACCTAGGTAAGGGTCATTCTGACCCACTTCCCCCTCTGTTGATGATCTCTTGTTGTTAATGTGTAATTTCGAATCATAGCAACAGGCACTTATGATTAATGTGAATTTTGGTATAAGAACCCCTACAACCTTGTGGTCGGGGCTGTTCTCCCAGTAGCCATTTTTTTGGGCAAAAATCACATTAATCATAAGTGGGAGCAATGGCAAAATGGAGTCTGGCCTATAACACCTAGAACATTTCAGAAAATTCCTTGCCCTTGTGGAGTTAACATTCTGGGGTGGGGTGGGGAGAGCAACAGAAAATATATAAGAAGTAAGCTAATGAAGATGGCAACTTCTGAGAGTGATCAGTGTATGGGGAAAAGGAGACAGTGGGTCCCAAGGATGGCAGTGGAAGGGAGACTGGTGCGGGAAGGCCTGCTGGGGAGGTAGCCCTGAGCGGAGGTGGGCCAGCAAAGAGGAAGCCTTGGCTCCATGTGGAGAGGCCTCAGGTGCCTGGCCCAAGGGAGGGTTTGGATTGGATGAGAAACATTAGAAGCCTGGAGAACAGGGAAGGAGAGCCTCAGGGACACAGGTAGGAGTTAAGGTCAAAGAAGTAGGAAGAGCCAAGGTGTGCAAGGCTCTGAAGGTCATGGATAAAGGGGGGACTTTGTTCAAGGTACCATGAAAAACCATTTCGAGGGTTTAAGCAATGGCGGGAGATGATCAGACATGAATTAAAGCAGCACCCTGTCTCTGATCTATTTAGAGCCCAATTCAAATGTAGCACTGAGTTCTGAACCATTTGCTGGCGGAATCTGGGTATTGGCATCAGATCTGCTATTTTGCTGCCACCATTATTCCACCCACACACACCATTTTACAACCTTGATGGCTAGCCTGCCAACTTCCTAGTAGGTCATAGGTTCAGACTGTTAGCCTGTGAGCCTCCTTGCCAGTCATAGGCCTGTTGTTATTAGCCCAGGAAATAAATTCCACAACTTAAGAATGACTCCAGCGTCATTCTCTGTCTCTCTCCTCACTCTCGCTGCTTTCTCTCTCTCTCTCTCTCTCTCTCTCTCTCTCTCTCTCTCTCTCTCTTTCTGCCTGTCGGCTTAATACAATCTCTTGCATGAGTTCCCGAGTCCGGAGTGGTTTCTGGGTGCTTTTCACAGTGCGACTGTAGACCTGAGGGCACAGCGTTTTCCTTTCCCACTACCCGTGTGCTCCTTGCCCGGCTCTGCCTCCCCAGAGCACTTAACATGTAGTACCCATACAGGGACTTTCTATTGCTGACCTCAGTTATAAGCTCCAAAAGGTTAGTAATGTGGGCCCAGTTTGTTTTGAAAAATTCCAAAGGGCCCTTAAGGAAAGTCCTTTGATGACAAATTGAGCTCCTGACGCAGTGGTCTGAGTGGATCATCACACAGGTGGCTGCTAGCAAGTCAGGAGCTAGTGAGGGTTAACATGACCAAAGGAATTTATTCAAATTGTTTTCCCTGGTCAGTTAGTTTCCTGCAGATGATTTTAGCATGTTTCTTAAACGTGTCCGTGTTCAGGTATTGAAATCAAGATTAAAAGCCCAGACTCCATGTTGTAGGTCCCAGAAAGACGTACGTTTTAAAGGCCGCTCCCCCACTTCAAAATTAAGCATATTACATTCTTGGGAGTACGATTTCAGCTTCTTTCCATTTATGACACAAATGGAGCTGTTCGCCCTCACTTCAGTCTATAAAGGCGAGACTCATTAGAGGGAGGAAATTTCCTTTATCATTAATAGGCCACACTCACGTGATAAAAAACCGTCTCCACTCCACCCTCTCCTGCTCCCAACTCCAAGTCTCATTTTAAGCAGTTCTCACATACACTATTTATCTTCCACATTTCCCCAACTCTCAATGGCACCATTATAGCCTTTATTTGGAATCATAAAACTTTGAGAATAAAAAAGAAGCAAATTAATCCTCCCAGGGGGGAAAAGGAAGACAGATCCTGCCAGCTTTTAAATTGTAGGATTGGACTGGCCTCGAAACACAGTTTTCTTTTTCAACAACTTAACTGGTGGGGAGAAATGAATGCTTATGACAGAGAATCCTGAAATAAAATGCATAATTATGCAAATGTGTTAAAAACTGACATCTCGAAGTTAAAAACTGTTGAAAGCCCAACGAATAAACAACGTGGGCTGGAATAAGAAACTTTCGAAACTACAAATGGGTCACTCTGCTTTCATTATTCACGACGAGGGGGAAAAATACCCTGGATCGTGATGTGAAAACCACAGTTTCCTTTATTTGTGGATCAGACCAGATTAAAATGCATTCAGAGAAGTAGAGTGCCTGGGAGAGCCGAGGTCCTCTGAAGAGGTGGGCTTGGGGTCCTGGATCCTGTTGGGGCACTGGTTTGTGCCACCTCTCGCCTAAGTCACTTAACCTCCTGATGACTTCTTGCTCAGCTCCAGCCTGGAATGCAGCCGCGGCCTCTCCTCTGGGGCCTGAGATCTGGATTTCCTAACTGCTCATTGGGTGACGCGCTTGGCCATCGCAATTTTCTCTAAGGAGTCTCAAGGCTGTTGTGAAAACAAACGACAGAAGTCAGTAACAAGCCACCCCTACAGCAGCCAATGAGAAAACTCAAAGCCCCGGAAAGCCTCAAGTGAGTCTCCAGGTTTGGGGTTCTGGAAATAGATTCCGAGGCTAGTAAAGCCTTTATTTTTTAATTTAATTTAATTTTATTACCTCTTTAATTGTGAGGTACAGTCCCTAGATAATTGGTACATATCGTGCTCTCATAAAGTAAAATGAAAATCACTGAGTGGAGAAATGGTGTGCATGCAGAATGTTAAAGCTCCTAGGATCTCAGAGATGACCTGGTTGAGTACTTTTCATTTTGCAGAGGAGGACCTGGGAGGTGCAGAAGTTTTAAGTGACTTACCGAAGCTCCTGGAACCACGGATCAGATGGTTGTTGGCAGCTGCGAAACACAATGGAGACTGTAGTTTAATTAATCCAATAAGTTGAACAGGAATTTTCCAAGAAGTCTGACAGTCCTGGAAGTTTTCCTTTAACGGTCAACATGATGATGGCCAGAAAGACGCAGGTGCTGTGTTGGATGATCTCTTTTATTACGAAAAAAGTGTTACAAATCTTAAAGGAGACACTGTTTAGAAAAATGATAGAGACAGAGCGGTTGACTGTAATGATTAAATCAAAAACTTTTTAACTTTAGTTTAAATGTTTTTTCCAGCCTTCCTTCCTTCCTCTTCCTTTCTTTCTTCCTTTTTTTTTTTTTTTTTTATGTGGAGAGACATTCTTGCTGGAAGGATTGGTATAAGTCTAGGCCTTGGTGACCTAGCATGAAAGAAAAACCAACGGAGTGGAAGGCATCACACGGGAGAGAGCAAAAAGCTCCCTGTGATTTACTCTGACTTGCTAATTTTCAGAAGGAAATTAATAAAATTGATTCCAGCAAAAACTTTAAGTGGACAAATAGAAGAAAAACAGATCAAGAGTTGTGGATATTTAGGGTAGAGAGAAAGTTCTTAGAGAAATCTTTCCCTTAGGGAGAAATAAATATTTAGGAGAAATCACTAACTCCAAGGGTCGTTAAAGCAAAGATCACTCATAGGATGGAAGCAAACCCTCCCACCAACTATTAATTCCAATTCCTAGACTTGGTGGCAGTAACATGATTAGTTATTGTGGGTTCTGGAAGAAAGCAGGACCTTTGGCAATAAAGCCATGGAAATATGTATTTTTAAGTACTATAAAAGATGTGGAAAGCAACTTTTCTTTTCATCCTGGGGACTAGAAATAATACACCTGCAAGGACAGATGAATGGCATAATGTTGGCATTCAATGGGGCATTAAACATTTTGCACCACGTTTATGGGGTTTTCCTGTCATTAATTCTAGGTAAAATAAACCTTTAAAAAATGTTTTGTTGTGTTTTTGGAGCGAGTTTATTTTCACCAACTTGCTTTTCTTTGACTTTTTTTTTTTCCTGCCAGATTTCACGTCCATTATGTTTTCTTGTGTCCATCACGCTCTTGGCTAATTTCCTTCTGAGGCCCTTTTTCCTCCCTATCCCCTTGATGCTCTTTCTTTCAGTCCTGCTGTGGGCCGCTCCGATCCATGGCAGGGTCGGATGCAGTCAGTTCGGCTGGCCCAAGTGGCTGTGGTTTGCCTGTGGCGCCCCGGGATTGGCGAGTGCTCGGACAGACTGTCCAGGAGCTACAAAGATGGGGGCAACCCCAACCTCTTTGTTCCTAGGGTGCCCGGACTGCAATTGGTTGTGACGGCAAGGCCTCGCATTTCTTCCTAGTTCAATTTGTGAACTTTCTCTTTAATTTTGTCTGCCTCCTTTAAAAAAGTTCCCTTCCCTGTGAACGTCCACAAACTCTGCCTTTTGAAGTTGGTCACCTCTACAGTGAAGGGAGAGAGGGTGGTGTTTTATGAGGAACAACCACCATCAAACAGGAAGTCAGCATACCTGGGTCTTCCTCTCACATAGTGCTGGGTGATAATGAGGGAGGCATCCTCACATTCAGTTTTCTGAGAAGATTGGAGAAGACTGATGTGTCTCCTCCTGAGATCTATAATGTAGATAGCTTCTCCTTTGGGGCTCCAAGAAGGATTGAGAGGGAGGGCAGCAAGAAATGAGTCAAGCGGGACGCGCTGTCCTGGCAAAGTCCAACCAAGACCCGCAGTGGTAAATTAGTCTTGAGGATCCAGGGCGGGTGTCTCACTGAATGTGGTCCAAGGTCAAGTGCAATGGGACTCCTTGGAGCTCGTAAGCATGTGATGCTTAGTGTGTGCCAGGCTCTGTTCTCAGCGCTGAGCCACAAAGAGAAAAGACTGATTGTAAACAGTTCCGGTGGTCACAAGCGCTAAAAGGAAAGTTGAGCGTGTCCAGGGGAGGGGAGGGAGGGAGTGCTGCTGCTTCCTAGGTGTGGCCTCAGAAGGCCTCTTTGGGAGTGGCACTGGAGCAGGGAATGGCATGAGGTGGAGGCGGGAACAGGAGCCTCCTAGGGAAAGAGCGCTCCAGGTGGGGGCATCTCTGGCTGCGGGCCTTGAGGTGGAGGCAAGAGTGAGGCTCAGCAAGGAGACAGGTGTGACCCGTGCAGGATGGCAGGCACCTCTGGGCTCCATCACCAGATCCACTACTGTATCCAAGGCCTAGGGTTGGGCTAGAGTCCGGATGCTTCAAAAGGGCCCAGTTGCTTCTCTTGCCCACTCAACACCTGTCCCTAAGGCCTGGTGACTGGTGATGACTGACAAATCTGGTTCTGGATCCTCTGAGTCCACTGGGCCGGTCGAGAGCATCCTGCTGAAGACTGGTCATCTGTGGTCTCAAAAGTCTGTGTTAGCCTCACCGGAACCTTGAATTTTGGTAGTTTGCAAATATTCTTCGCCTTGATTCCAGAGAATTCATCATCATCACTGTTGGATGATCCTTTGACACCTGTGGCTGTGGATACTGGTGCACAGCCGGGGTTTGAGGTCTCTTCAGATCAGCATTAGGGATGAAGGATGGTGAAGACAAGCCTCCTTCTGGCCCTCAGTGTGGACTCAGGCTGGATTTGAGAAACACCCAAGTGTTACTTGGGCATTCAAATCTGGAGAAATGTGATTCAGGGTTATTTAGATGGATCCAATAATCCCATTGCATTGGGGCCTCTGCTGGCTTCAGACATGGTAACTCACGGGTCCACTTTGCAAAGGACTTTATGGGTAGCAGCTTATCTTCTTGTCTTTAAGACATTTTCCTGACTTAAAAAGAATCCCATCCTGGGCCTAAGCAGCCAGGTCATGAGAATAAAGCAATGCTTGTTGCATTAAGAATGTTAAGGGTCAAAATTTAATAAACCCCTTGCTGGTTGGTTAAAGACAGGGTCAGCTTAGTAGTCTTTCACAAGGAGAAACTTCTGGAAAGGAGATCTCTCCACTTTCATTGGAGTGGTCTTATCCTCACGGACCTCATGACAGAGGCCAGACTGTTGAGTGACTGAACAGATGTCTGTGGCTCTCATGCAGAGCCAGCTCCTCTGCCCTGGGCTAGCTTCTGTAGCTGGTTGTCAGCACTGGACTTCCACATACCACCTTCTCTGCTTCTCAAAACCCCACAGCTCTTCAGGCCCAGCTCAGACCTTGCACCTTCCATGAAAATGCCAGCTCTCTGCTTCTTCTGAAGCTTGGAGCTTCCCTGGCTGCCCCACCACTTCCAACTCACGACATGGCCTTTTTCATGCTCAGCCTCCTCATCGTGGGTGGAAGTACCTTATAAACAAATTCAGAGCTTATTCTGTGTGGCCCACCCTTAGATTCTGAGTTTGGTGAAGCCTGTCTTTTTCAGCTGGGTGTCCTCGGTGCCCGCATGGCACACACCTGGGGTTATCATCAAGCATTTGCTGTCCAGATGAAGTTAATGCTGAGTGAACTGAGGTCTAGCAGACATCATGTCTAATACAGGGTTTGTCGCTATGTCGTAAAGAACTAGAACAAACAAAGCAAAATGAAATCAGAATACTGAGAGGTATGTGCGTAAAAGACAAGATGAGCTCACTCACAGCACAGAGATTAGAAAACAACATTGGACTTTGCTAGTTATAAGAGAGTAAAATGAGCATGCCCTTCCTGAGAGGTTGTTGTGACTGGAATTGGTGAGCATTGCTAGTAACGATGATATAAATTGGTATGTGCCAATGTGCGTCATAAAACATTCATGTGTTTTGACACAATAATCCTGCTCCTGGAAACTTATTAGAAGGTAATAGTTCAAACTAAGGAGAGAGGAAATGTATAGTTGTGCTTCCCCCCACCCCTCCTGGTAGCTCTGTTCTTTATCAGTGTAAAAACAAACCTGAAAATGCCATTCCAATAAGAAAGGGTCAGATAAAATCTGATACAAATGCATCCTGTGAAATATTATACAGCCATTATAGAAAGCTTTTATGGAATTCTTGTAAAAATTGCATTGGTGTTTTAAATATATTGCCTAATGATAAAGCAGAAATCTTTTCCTCATTTCGTAGCTCTACTGAATCAGGGAGGGAGGGCTGAATTAGCAAAGCTGGAATTCAAAGCTGGTAAAGGGTATTTTTTTTTTGGTTTGTATTTTACCCTTCCTGATTCCTGTATTTTTCATCTATCAAATGGGCATATAAATTTTTATCTCTTAGGACAAGATAATAGTGTGTACAAAAATACAAGATGTTATTAGTCAGCTTTGCATCACTGTAACAAAATACCTAAGACAATCAACTTAATAAGGGAAAAGTTTTATTTTGCTCAGGGCATCAGAGGTTTCAGTCCATGGTCACCTGACCCTGTTGTTTGGACCTCTGGTGGTACAGTATATTGTGGTGGGAGTGCATGATGTCTGTCCATCTTGTGGTGGCCAGGAAGCAAAAGACAGGAAGGGGCTGGGGGTCCAAATTCCCTTTAAGGGCATAACCCCAGTGACCTCACTTCCTACCACTAGGCCTCGCCTCCTAAACATTCCAATACCTCCCAATAGCACTAAGTTGAGGACCAAGCCTTTATACATGGACCTGTAGGGGATATTCCAGATTCAGACTTCAGACTGAGTCTAAGCATAAAGGGCAAGTTTAATGACTGCAGTTATTATTATTATTATAGCAAAACTTACTACATCTGTAAACCAGACCAAAAAGCCAAAACATGACAAAGAGTTCAGGATGTGAACTACGGGAAATAACGAGGGCTGTGGTGTTGCTCCCGACTCCAGTGAGATTTCAGTTGCGACAGATTGCTGAGGAGATGCAGCAGGATAGGGGATCCTGAAGGGGGGGAAGATGTGGCAGAGAGCACTGGGGAAGGGATGGCACAGGGGCGGGGAGGCAGGACTCTGGGTCGTGAGGAAAGGCAGAGCCTGACCCCATGAAGGGTGCTTCTGTAATTGAGCGGTGGGCAGAGGAGGTGGGCATGACTCAGAGGTCTTCGTAGTATCTGTTGATAAAAGTAAACGTGCTCAAGTGAAGGGGGATGTTTAAATAGCGAGGCAAGATCTGGGTCTGGAAGAAGACAGAAGGAAGCCCCTGGCACTCCCTACTGATGGAACGAAAGGATGGGCCTTCATCCTCTGCCTCCCTTCTACCCCAGCACCTTCTCAGGAAAGGAGCCAGGATCAATCATTTGCATCTTCATGTGAATTCAAACCTACTAATAGTGATCTTCAAGAAGCAATAAAAAGTTCAATGAAGAATTCTTCAAAACAATTGCATTTCAACCTCCGGTGTTTACTACATAAGGAAACCCCTTGCTCTACGTGGCAGGAATCCCAGTCACTGGTCACTGTGGGAAGAGGCACATGTTTAGAGCTGACATTGGATACACAGATTGTCATTCATGCTGTCTATATGGAAGGCCACTCCCACCATGAATGTTTTGCTTTGCTTATGGATCATCGACTGACTCACCCATTAACCTGCCCATTCACCCCATGATCTGTCCTCCACTTATTAGCAATCTTTACTCAGTAAGTACTTTGTGGGGGCAGAGTACTTAGGCCATTGTGATTACCAAAAGCTAATGGGGAGAATCCCTGAACTTGAGGATCTGGAAGACTGTGCTTGACAAAAGCCCAATACTCTGCAACGGTTTTCTGTGTAAAATTAGTAAAGTTGATGAAAAAGAGCAGAATACAAATATTCATGTGGAGGCTTTGAGCTCAGGGGCGCTGGCGAGGGTCCACCACAGGGCTCCAGGAGGAAGGCCCCAAACTTTCCTAGCCTCCCTGCTGCCCACCACTCTGCAGCCCACAGTTTAGTCCTCTCTGCCCAGCTTTTTCTCCTCGATTCTGTGCTTTCGTGAACGTGCTGTAGACATCCTCAGCCTGGACAGGGCCTCTCCACCCTCTCCTTGTCCTTCCGCTCCTTCCTCATCCATTCACACTTGTGTTCTCTGGAGCCTTCTGTGTCCTCCCCAGGAGATCAAGGCACTGCCTCATATGTGTCCAAGAGCATCCCCGAGGTGCCCTTGACCACCATGTAAAATGGCGGATGTCAAGTGCAATGTGAAGCCACCGTGAGTCCAAGGGGGGCCGTTCCTGCATCCTGGCTCCTGCCCTCACAGAAGGCTCGACCTTGGTCTGGCTGACCTTGGTCTAAATCCCTGCCTTCTCACCTGTAGGATCAGCAAGCTGTAACCTCACGGTTATGGTGGGGATAATGGAAGTGCCACCAGGAAAGGAGCTGGTCTCTCCGTGCACATGAGTGCTCAATATCGACTCACGTGGCTCCCCACTGGGGCCACTCTTGGTGTGTCTGGCTCCATCATAACTGCTGGTTACCATGTTCTTTATTTTCCAGCTTCCAGCAAATACTTGTGTCTCAGAAGCAGTGCAGTGTAGTGGCTCTGAGCAGGCCCCCTGGCCCAGACTGCCTGGTGAAGCCCAGGCTACCATTCCCTGAATGGACATGGGAAATGACTGGCTCTTCCTGAGACTCAGTTTCCTCATCTGTCAAATGGGCCTGGCCCTGGTTCCACCACACAGGAATGCTATGAGGTTTACATAAGGACCTGTCCTTCCTAAGCCCTCATTAAGGTTCGCTATTATTAGTAGGTGCTTGAGAACTGTTTACTGAGACACTGATGAATAGATAGTAGTGTGTGATGGTTTCAGGAAGTCTGGCTAACATGAAGGTGTTTATTTGGCTCAGAACTCCTGTTTCTTGACCTCCCTATAATTAGTTTCTATTACTAGGTTATTATTAAGTTGAGAGGAAATACTTTCCTGTGACAGTCAGTGTCCTGAAATACTGCAGGTTAGATGCTGCCAGTACTTCTCACATCAAAGTGGAAATTATTTTGTGGGTTTTAGTAATATGGGTGGATTCTAAGGCGAGTAGTTGGTCAAAAGTGGAGATTTTTCTGTAAAGCAATGACCAGGACTAGTGCGTCGGTGGCATCTGGGGAATGTTGGGAAACATTCTGTCCGAGCCTACGTTCTCCCACCCTGAAGGAATCCATGCTGCTGTCCTTAAGTGGGGAGCCCAGGGGGATGGTGGACCCCTGAGGAAAGCGGCCTCTCTTACTTCTTGTATCCCATTCTGCTTCCAAATCATCCTGGACCCACCGCCTTGCCCAATACAGATCTATGATTTAATTATCAAAACAGTAAAGCTGTGATTTTCCTTCCCTACCTCTGAAATTCCCACATGGTTGTCCCTGGGCCCTGTGGGAAGTGCTGTGCTAGTTTATACACACGATTTGTTTCTCATTATGAGATCAAAGAATTGTTGAAATAGCATCTTGTCCTGTGCAGAAGATTGACTCCGGTAACCTGTGACTGGATGCTACAGTGGGCCATGTCAAGTCCCTAACTGCTGGGACTTCTGCTTCCTCACCTGAACAGGAAGCAGTTCATGTCGTGGATAATTGTGACAGATGCCATTTCAAATGCCCCCCGCTACCCCTGCCACCCCCAGCACCATGCTTCCTGCTCCAGAAGAATCTGTCCTTAATCTCCACAGCCGCCCCTGGAAGGATGTCTTTAACCTTCCGCTGCTCCAGGGGATGGCTCAGAGCTTAGAGGGCAGAGGCTCTTGCAAAGGTGTGAATAGCAGGCCCCAGCTTTGAGCTTGGGCCTGTTTATTCTTCAATAATCTATGGATGATCATTGGTTGGTGACAAAGAACCTTAACACAAATGGAGCTTTCCAGGGAAGATAAAGAGGTGACTTTCCCAGAATATTAAAAAGTCCCTTAGTCCTCTCCTCTCTCCCTTCTTTCCTCCACCCCCAGTACTTCTTCAGTACATGCTCTCTGGCTCTCCTTACCGGAGGGGAGTTCCTCGAATACCTTACTCTATAGCATCCGTCCTTCTCCTCCAATGCCTTGGTTATAAATGGCATTAAATAATTATTCACTTGGTCATTTAAGTTTACCTTTAGCTAAAATATAAGTCCCCAAAGAACAACCCTGTCTCTACATCTGGCCTGAATCTAGAGTTCACCCGGTTCAGTAAACGAGGCCCACAAAAAATGTGTGTTAAAGGGAAGAAAGAATGAGCACCTACTAAGTGTCCCACACTGGGGGAGGTCAGAAAAAGGAGAGGTGGGTGGACAGTGAGCCAGGCTAATGTCTGTGTCCAACCAGGCCTTCCTAGTTAGCGAGCAAGGGAGGGACCGGCTGGAGGGCGGAGGACCATTCTTCAGGCCTGTTAGTGTTCTTGAAGATGCATCCTTGGAGGAAGGTCACGTCATGTGCTCAAGTCCCTGAGACATTTGCAAGTGCTCACTGGCTCACTTATGCACTCTTTCAGTCACTGTGTTAGAAAATCAGAACTATCAATAACATTTATAGGAACACGGTGCTAGTTGCCCTGACGTTACTATAATCTTGTTATGCATGACAAAGGTTAAGTAACCTAGCCAAGAATACATGACCAGGAGGTGGCAGAACAAGGACTCAAACTTGAGACTGAGGAGATCCTAGAATTCTTTGAGAGGCAGCCTCCAGGCAAAAAAACAATCTCACATATAACCTTCTGCTCTTTATTGATAGAACTGTGGGAAGGCTCTGTTGAAAATCCACCCTTTCCTTCTCCCCTCTTTGGTGCCTGTGTTGGATAATATTTCATCCATAAAATGCATTTTAGATAACTATTTCTCATCCTGATTGGAAACTGGACAAATAAAATTAACCAGTGATAAGAGAATTTTTTCATCTTTGTAGCAAAAACAGCATTGTGTGGCAATCTGGGTGTGGGCAATGGCTCTGAGTTCTGGCTGCAGCGTGTTGTAGCTGAGCAGGTTTGGGGTGTCAGTCTTTTTGGGCTGCTATAACAAAAAACAGGAACTGAGCGGCTTGTAAACAACAGACACTTATTTTTCAGTCGGGAGGTCAGCACGTCCAAGATCAGGGTGCGAGCAGAGGTGGTCTCTGGGGAGGGTCCACTCTCCGGTTCGTAGATGGTGCCCTCTCACATGGAAGAAGGACAGGGCGGCTCTCTGGGGCCTCATCCACAAGGGCACTGACCCCATTCATAGGACTAAGCCCTCATGATCTAATCATCTTCTAAGAAGTTCCACCTCCTGAGACCATCACCCCACATTAATTTTGGGAAAACCAAACATTGAGACTATAGCCCTTGTCCCTGAAGTGAATGGACTGGGCTGGACCCGATCAGAAGATTTCAGCTGCATTCTGATGAGCTACAGGGATTCTGGGAAATACCTTAGGTGCAATGTGGGGTCAGTGGGGAGGCAGAGGTGGGGTGATCTGAGCCCCTACTCCTGCCTCAGCCTGAGCAGTTCTGCTTCTCTACTTTTCCCCCATTGCTTAGAATTTCATTTGAGGAAAAGTTCTTTAAAGGAGAGTCGCTGGGCTCCAGGCATGAGAGCACCTCCGAGGCTCCTTCAGGGGTCCTTGCCAGCGGCTGCTGTTGGGCTGAGGCCTTCAGGCTGCCTTTGGTGGCTCGGTTGCTCTGGAGCCACACAGGCCTGCTGCAGGGCTGTGCACCAGGGCTTGGCTCCAGGCTAGGAATCCCTGTGCCGTCAGCGTGGACTTGGGCTGGAGCTGCAGAGCCTGCCAGAGAGCGTGACTTTCTGGGAGGATGCAGAGGAAATTTATCAAGTCATTAAGGAAATTGGTGAGAACTCATGATCCGTTTATTTGCATGACCAATGGTTGAAATATGCTCCTACCTGTAGCTGCCCCTTGAGTGGCTAAAAGCCAGCACCCCACAGTCTGTCTAAAAGCTTCCAGGTCTCCCTGCATCCTGAATAGTGAGGACAACGCCACATCAGTGAGTCAGATACTGAGGACATCAAAGAAGAAGCATGGAGACAAACGGCAGGTCTCCATGGCTTCTCTCTCTGATGGCGAAGTCTGGAAAGCTCTGTTTCAACTTCTAGGTAAAGAAGCATCTCTGAATGTAGCTCAGGGGTTGGGGTGTGTGACTCCAGACAACTTACTTAACTCCTCCGAGTCAAGTGCTTCATCTGTAAATAGAGACAATTATTTTGTCTATTTCAAAAGGTGGTTGTGGATTTTACATGATAGAATCCTGTAGGTGGCACTGAGCATGGAGCCCATTGTGAAGAAAAAACAATTATTCTTTTCATGTATTATTTGGTTCTCTGGGACTTGAGTATTTCTTTCACTTGAATGGTGATAAAGGCAATAGACGGAGGTGCCACTGACTTCTGTGTCCGGGGGACACTGGACATACATGAGTGTGGGTGTGCGTGTGTGAGTGTGCATGTGAGTGTGTGTGCGTGTGTGTGAGTGTGTGTGTGTAGGCTGATGCATACACGATATGCTCAGATACGCTGGAAATGTATTTGCTTAAATCGGAGCCCACAGTGCTGTACCTCTGCTACAGAGATAAGCAAATCCAGGTGTTAACACGTGCAGTCCTACCTAAGGCACACTCTGCTCATTCACGTCCTTCAGGAACACTGGTGGGGTATCCACTGAACGTTAGGCCTGGTGCTCACTGCTCAGGATGGACGCAGGAGCCTCACTCCGCAGCCATTACCCCGGCAGCTGGACCTATGCGCATCCACTCATTCATCGAATGCTTACTCAGTCTATTCTGTGTCTGGCATTGCTCCGGATGGTGTTTGAGATGTAAAGAAATTGAAAAGTGGTCTCCATTTTTTATTAATTTTTAAAATTTGTTCTGATTAGCTACACATGACAGTAGAATGCATTTATGTACTTTGATAAATCATACATAAATGGAATATAGTTTCTCATTTTTCTTATGTACATGCTGTAAGATCACATGGGTCATGTGATCATTTATGTACATGAAGTAATAATGTCTGTTTCACTGTACTACCCTTCCTATCCCCATGCCTCTTCCCCTCCCTTCACTCCCCTCTACCCAATAAAAAGTAACTTTATTCTTCTCTATTGCCCCCCTCCTTGTTGTGAGTTAGCATCTGCATATCAGAGAAAACATTCGACCTTTGTTTTTTTTGGATTGGCTTATGACTCTTAGCAAGATATTCTCCAACTCTATCCATTTACCAGCGAATGCCATAATTTCATAAGTGGTCTCTGTCCTCAAGAAACTTAGGCTCGGCTAACAGGAAGAGTAATTTGTGGCAGCAATATAGTCACACCACTACCTGCAGCTCACTGAGAGCTGATCGGAAGTTCTGGTGCACCACATTTGTGAGCCCTGTAAAGACCCCCACCAGGGGTCCTTCCCTATAAAAGGGCCGGTCCCGAGGGTGATCTGACAGCTGTAATACTAGAAATATAAAAGTTTGAAAATATTAAATGGGAATTGCTCTCATTCAAATTGGTTTAGCTCAACTTATAAATAAAGACAAATGCAGCAGGCCCCCTGGTCACCAGCATTTCTTCTCTCACTTAAGGTCCAGTTCCATGAAGTACAAATGTCTGTCCTTACAACACAGCGGGGGAGTCTGGAGTTCACAGGGAATTCACTCACACCCTGCCTCTGGCAGGGTAGGTTTTCAGGGAGAGCTGAGAGCAGAGGCCTGTGCAGGCAGCAGCGGTTTAGGGTGCTTCTGGGAGGAGCCTGGCTTCTCACAGCCTGGCTTAGAGGAAGCCATACTCCCTGACTGATCATATTCTTGTTTTCCCACTTCTATCCTCAAGAGCAATTTTGGATCTCTGTCGGGTCGTCGCTCTCTGGTGGCCAATACCCTTTCCTCTGGTGGCTATTTCCATTTTGGTCACTTCTATCCCAGCTGCCTTCCAGGCTGCGGCTCAATAGATCATTTCTGTCCCTGCCTCGTCCATTTAGATAGACTCTTTCTATCCCACTGTGTCTATTTTTAATTTTCCAAGAGCCCCTGTGCTAGAATTTTAATACTGGAGCCTGTTTCCCGGCTGGCCTTGTCTCAGCTAGCCAATGATATCAAGTTTCTTTTAAACACATGGCCGGCGGTTTCATTCTCTTCCACATTTGGATGCTGTTTATGGCTTCTGTGAGGGAAAGGTTAATTTCCCTTCTTGGTGTCTGATTTTCTTCTTTTAAGACATAAATAGCTGGCTTGGCTTTAGTTGGAGTCGGCTGTCTCTGTGTTAACCTGAACTCTCGGGGCGTCTGAATGATGCTCAATAGTGCTTGACCAATAACGTGGGAGGCGTGCTCTGTAGTGATGGCTCCTGTTTACTTTGGCTTTCAAGGCCTATTTTGTCTCCCTCTGTAAAATCTCGTGTCTGCTCTTTTCTCTCTATTCCCATTGTCCCCTTCCCCATCATGCTTCCATGCCCCTATCTTAGACATCCACTGTGTCCTTGGTCTCCTTCTCAGTTCTTTCCCTGTGTTCCTCCAGCTCACCCATTTCTGCCAAGTGAATTTTCCAGAGCACAACTTTGATCCCATCACACATCTGCTCTAATACCACCCATGACTTCCTGTTCCCTACAACATAAAGTCCAAACTACTCATGTAGATTCTCAGCTCAACCTTGAGATTCTTGTGAGATTTTTATGTCTCAAAGCCAAGCAGAATATCTGGGAACTTCATCAAGTCCTCTAAGAAGTACTTTTCTCCATCAGTGGCTTCTTGTCACATATAGTACTCTCTCTGCCCAGAGCCTCTTCTCTCTTCCCTTTCCTCTCACCATAGCCTTGATACTTTTTTGAGGCTCCTGCGGTCCCCACCCCTACATCAATGTCCCCTTGTTTCTCTTATGTCTTCCTTGTTTGAATTCTCATTATAGTGACTTCAGAGATCTTTACCAGTTAACT
Organism: Sciurus vulgaris; assembly: GCF_902686455.1. Taxonomy (NCBI): domain Eukaryota; kingdom Metazoa; phylum Chordata; class Mammalia; order Rodentia; family Sciuridae; genus Sciurus; species Sciurus vulgaris. Next base: position 137,405,518 of record NC_136469.1, read on the forward strand.
GACTTTTGGTTATTTATTCATGAGTCACAAAATCTACTGAGTACAATGTCTCCCTAATTGGTCCAACTATAACAGGCAAGTTCAGATTAGATACTGGCTTGTTTATACATAAAGTTGACACTTGAACTTCCCTTCTAGACTCTTATGGTCTGCAGACCAGTACAAATTATAGTTGGTGAGGTAGGTATCTCAGAAGTTTTATCCCCTTGGCCTGAGCCTGATCAAAGGATGCTTCTGGGTGTCTATATGTCTCAGATTCTCACTTCTCTCCACCAACTCCTCCCTCACACTGTGGCTCCACACACAGTCCAAGGCTCTTCAACCCCTTCCTACCCTCCAGGCTGCACTTGTGAACACAGTTTCTGCTCCCTGATGCTCCTCCGGATTTGCTGGTATCCGTGTTGCCTTTCTGCCATTGACCCACTTCCTGAACAGACCTCTTCACTCATGCATGAGGTATCTGTCTCCACGTCCCCCCACTTTCCAAATGCTGCTATCATCTGAGTGCCTTCTATGTTTACACGTGTGAGCTGCTCACATCCTTGGTCCCTCAGCTCCTTGTTCTTCTTACTTCTAGTGACTTCCCCTCCAAGCCACTACTTTCACCCACTCTGGTGGCCACACCCTGGACTTGGTCATATTCTGGAAATGCTCCACCTCAGAAGTTATAAAATTCACACCTCCCACTCTCTGACCACAAGTTTCCTCTCTCTCCAATTCCCTCCCTCCCTTTGAACTTTGTGGTCCCTTGGATGAGATCTCCAATTCATCGATCCTCTTCTTTGCTGGACACTCTCTGCTGCTCCCGTCTTGATGCTCCTCTGTACTCCCACAAATTCCATTGCGCGTCACTTCAACAATCCTCTTCACTTTAGTGCTGTGGCTCTACTGTCTTTCTGTCACACACCTTTCACAAACTAACCCTGGGCGATTCTGATCATCTGCTTGATCTTCACCCCTAGCTGGCCTGCTATAGTCCATCAGGGAAAGGTGAGCTCTAGACTGCAGGTCAAGGTCACCACCAATTGACCTTGAACCTCAGGGGCTTCAATGCTGCCCTGAAAGTACATGCTACTTCATTTTTCCAAGTTTCTTGTCTATTCTGCAGTAGAGAAGTCAAATTTTCCTCTCTTCCTAAACCTCTCCTTTCACTCATGTGCTCATGCTACCCCCATAAAGAAAGCAGTCACCAGTGAGCTCTCCACTGTCTATCATGGAACCTGTAAACTTGTATGCATCCTTGACTTTCACTTCTTCTCTGAGAGTTTCTCATCCAGCATGCCTGTCTTTCTCATGACCTTTCTGTTTCATTTATTCCTCCTCCGATGGTTTCCTCAACGTCTCCTTTTCATGACTGGTACTTCCTATCAGCATTTAAACATATTTATTTTTTTCTCATTGTTGAAAAAGAAAATAAATACTTCCTCAACCCATGCCCCATTTTGCCCAACACCCCAAACCCCTTGGCCAAGGGTATGAAATGAGAAACTGCTCAGCTGGAGGAACTGGAAGAAGTTCAATCTGAATTGACTGTATAATCCTGGGAGTGGGGAGTGGAGGTGAGGCTGGAACTGGATACTTAATAAATATTGGCTAGGCTGCATTGAATGAACAGGGTTTACTAAGTGCCAACAATTTCATAAGTAAATATGCTAAGGATTTGGTGGCTACATAGAAACATGGCACATGAAGTTATGATCTAGTTAGAAAAGGAGTTATCAGTGCTTAAGAGATGGCAGCACTGGCTGGATGCTAAGGGAACTGGCTCAGTCTTGAACTGTGTGCTGAATCGAATCCTTTCTTCTCCCTCACTGTGGTGGTCTAACTCCATGTCATTCTTTCCTGGATGATTTCACTAGTATCCTAGTTGATCTCCCTGCTCTACTCTTTCCTCATTGTGGTCAATTTGTTTTGCCAAAATGTGCCACATCCTATCTCTTCTCTGCTCCAAACTCTCGCCCTGATGCCAGTCTTTGCTGGAGTTTAAGTCAAATCCTCAGTGATCTGCACCCACTGCTGACCTCTGACAGCTGGCCTCCATAGCTGGCCTCCTGACATAGGGACTTAGAACTCTCTACCATCCCCACCTGGCAGGCCACCTGCTTGGCTACCCTTTCTCTTCTTTTAGGTCTCTGCTCAAATGTCACCTTACTTAGGAGTCTCATCTTGGTCATGGTCTATATGGAATGTCACTCCACCCCTCTTTGTTCCCTATTGCCTGTCTTACCTTTATTTTTCTTTTAGCACTTATGCAGCAAATGATTATGTTTATTTATGTATTTTCTACATCTTCCAATCAAACTGCATCCAGGCAGGCTCTGGGTCTGTGTTGTTCTCTAATGTATCTCTGGGCCCTGGTGCATAATGACCACTTAATAAATAGTGAACACATGAACAATGGCTGAGGATAAAGAGCCTAGTTCTGACTACACTGTGCATGTGTTGATTAATTCAACAAATGTTTATTAGGCATCTACTGTGTGCTAGTCTCGAGAGGTCCTGTGTGGAATAAGCCACAGAATAGGCTGAGTGTTGCAATGTCCTCGAGGCATTGAATGACAGGACACAGATGTCTCTGGTTCAAAATCCATGACTTGGTGTCCCCATTTCAGATCCCAAATGGCAGGGCTGGTTATGGGCTGAATCACTCCCAAGCTGCAAGTTCATGGCGTGAGCAGGCTTTGCTTCCTCCTGCTCTGCTGGTGTCAGAAAGCATTTGTTAGCATCCAAAGGCTGCAGAGGATGATAAACCAATCTAGACTTATTCTCTCATTTCCTAAAGGGAAGATTGAGATCCAAGAGGGAGGACCTTGCCTCAAGTCAGCAAGAATCCATAGGTTCGGCTCCTTGCACGGGGTGGGGGTCTTTCCACTACCCCACACTGCCTCTCTTCACCACTCCTTCCTTTGATCCCACTTTACAATGTCCTCCTTTTCTTCTCCACAGTCAGAACCTTGTTAGGGAACTGGGCAATGTGTGCCATGAAAAGCGACTTTATAGCTCCGTGCTGTTATGATCATATTTGGGGGGCGGGGTGGCAGGAGCAGGCGGAAGGGAGCCCAGCCGACTTGCCTGCATGACGGCTCTGTATTTTAATGGGATCCCTGCTGGTCACACCCTCTCCAGGTCTCCCTCACCCCGAGGGCCACATCACGGTCACTGAGCAGTCAGGGAAAAGAAAACAGTAATCTTAGAGCCTGAGGAGAAAGCAAGACCCCTCCCTTCAAGGCGCAGGGCTGAGACAAGGCTGCCGAGGAAAGAAAGCAAGCTAGGCCCAGGCAGCAGGGACCCTCTGAGAGGAAGATGTGGAAACGTGCTTCTCACGGAGGAGCCTGGGACAAGAGCCTGCCACCCACCTGTGGCTGACTGGAGCCACTGCTCTTTGGCTAACTTGCAAAGCATGATAAGAAAAGCAGGATGGAAATGAACCTACTATGTGCCAAGCTCAACTGTGCCACTTAAAATGTATTTGTCCTCAAAACTCCTAGAGGTAGACCTTAGGAAAACTGTGATACAGGGAGGAAATTGATGATTGTCCAGTTAAAGGTGCTATCAGCCTGAAAGAAGAGCATCAAGAGCTACCATTTGCTGAGCATCTGCCATGCATCGGCCACTGGGCTGACATCTCCTGCACAGGAACGTTTTCATCATTCGAATACTGACCTGGCTTGTGTACTAGGCGTGAGGGAACGGGCAGCTTGCCTCAAGGCACAGCTAGCAAAGGGCCCCGTCAGGAGCACAGTCTGGTGCTATGGCCTCAGGTATCTTTCCACGTTCTTGTTCTTTAACTCTGCTGCCATCTTTCCAGATGCTGTGCTAGGTGCTGAGATTAAAGGACTCAGAGTGGATAAGACTAACTTGGCTTCTTTCCTCCAAGGAGAAAACACCCTGCTGATGGGCCAGTTGGTAATAAGTGACAGAAAAGAGGCTTAAAACTAAGCAGTCTGACTCTGATGTTCATGCATCCTGATTTCGCCTGGAATTTATCACCCCGAGCTGTGCACCTACGCCAGGGCACACACCAGTCAAACTGACTCCAGTCATCTCAGCATGCACTTGCACACGCTCTCCCCTCTGCCTGAAAAGTCCTCCCACCCCTCACATTCCAGGCCCAAGAGCCCTGTGTGGTTGTACCACGCCTAGCGTAACCCTGGTAGGAGCGCGGCTCCGTCACTGCTTCAGGTGGAGGAACAGGGAGAATATGTGAGTATTCATGCTGCAGATTGGCAGACATGATGTTCATAATCAGGCCTGGAAAAGCTCTTTTCTAATCTATTTGGTTATTCTGTGTCCCCATTCCAGATCCCAAATGACAGGGTTGGTCAAGAGCCAAATTACTCGTAAGCAGCCGGGGTAAGTGAGCAGGTTTCAGCCTTCCTGTTCTCTACTTTCTCAGTGATACAACGTGTAGGAACAACATTTGCGATTGATAAGAGAGACACCAAGGTTGGGAATTCAGAAGAAAGGAGCGGGTTTGGGAGGTTCTGCGGGAGAGTAGAACTGAGGGTGGAGCGCCGAGGCCTCCTCCAGAGTGGCCGTCCTACATTTCCAGTGGCTCCACCACTGGCTTGTGCTTTCCTTAGCCACATTCAGCTACCCAGGTGCAGAAGCAGAATTCGATCTAATTGGGGTTTGGGTTTTTCTAGGTGAGTACAGTAAAGGACAGAGAAGCAAAGAGGCCTACAAAGATCTAAGTCAGGCAGGAGGGGCACTGAGGAAGCTGGAAAGAGTCACTGGAGAAAGAAACACCGGGGGAAGCGAGCTGGTTCCGTGAAGGGATGGTATCCTAATGACTGCTGTGAGAAGGGGTGGGGTGGCGTGTGCAACCAGGGGCTGCCAGGCAGCTGGAGGGAGGAGGAATGGACAATGGCTGGAAGTAGGGACAAGGACACCTACGCCCTCTCCAGCTCTAGAAGTTTCAGTAGAGAAACAGTCACGTTTGAGGAGACGATGGGAGGGGCAGTGTCCTCGGGGAGACGCAGGTTGTAGTTAGAGTGAGATGTGGCCCAGTCCAGGAAGACGCCCGTTGGAGGGGATCTTGCAGACGGACTGGGTCTTGTCCTGGGCTTTGCAGCCCTGCATCCTTGCATGGTGTCTGATCTGAAGTGGCCCTCAAATGACGGTGGAAGGAAGAATGGAGGCGATCGTGCTGACCTCTTAGGCTTTGTGGTCTCCTCCTCAGTTCATCATTCGCTGGGGGAGCGAGGGAATGGACACCTTTGGGCCGGCCCAGAACAGGGTGGAACTAGCTCATCTGTCTGCTCCGACTTAAGGCTGGGTGACCAAATGCACGTTTTCCTACCTGACTTTCAAGGCCCTTCATAGCCTCGCCTGTTCCAAACTATCCTATCTTGTTTCCTATTATTTCCACACTCAGATTCCACCCTGACAGTTTGGGCTTCTAGCCGGCCCGTCCAAACACCATGCGCCTTCCTGACTGTCAGTCTTCGCTCCGGCATTTCCTCCTGCTAGAATGGCCCGTTGTAACCCCCCAGCCTGGCCAGCTCTGGTCTGCCCTTCAAGGCCAAGGCAAGTCAGACTCATCCACGAGACCTTTCCTGATGGGAAAACCTGCCGTCTGGCCTGGGATTCTCTCCGGCTCCTGTGGCATTCCGCACGCACCACAGGGTGAACTCTTGTCTCGTCTTCTCTTATTTGCTGCTTTAAAAGGGAGGTTTAACTTGCTTTTCCAGACACTGAGCTTCTTAAGGAGGGCCGCCTTCTGCTCTCTGTGCCCCTGTCCCGCAGTGTCCTCCCTTGGCCTCCAGTTGTGGGCTGTCTGAGTGGCTTCCACGGCTCCCTGTCCCCAGCCTCCCTACCACTACTTACTGTTGTCTGGCTTGTCTTCCTTCTTCTTGGAAGTGGGGCATAGAGTTCAGGTCCTGAGCCTCTCCTTTCCTCTCTTTGTATCTTCCCCAGAATGTCACTGTCATTCTAAAATCTTTACCAGCCACCTTCATGTAGCGACTTCAGAATTAGTCCACCTGGTGCTTCCTCCCAGAGCTGAGTTACTTCTCTACCCACTGAGCAGTTCCGTGTGGCTGACCCCATGACTCCTCCAATTCAAAGTACTCAAAATTGAGCTCTCCTTACACGCACCCACCCAAGTGCGCACACACGCGTGAGCACACACACACACACACACACACCCCCCATACTAGTTCTCCATCCTGAGGTCCCTTATTCTTATTAACGGTGCCGGTCTGCTTAGCACACTGAAAACTTCTCCTGGTTTCCTTGTAGCTTAGGGGGTAACATGTCAACTCTTCGGCATGATGTCTGAGGATCTTTCTGATTTGGTCTCTACCTATCTCTTCAGCTTCATTTCCTTGACAAAAATCCAACTATACGAAATGTCTCCAAGTTTCCCAAAGGTGGCATTCAAGTTCACGTCTCCATGTTCTTGTTCCTGCTGTTCCGGCCTGGGTGCAGCTGTTCCACCCCTTTCTACCTAGGGAAACTTTCATATCCAGCTCTGGCATCACCTTACCTGACTCTCAGCCCCAACTCACCCTGCCTGTTGGTGGTATTCATGTGGTGTGCTGGTGTAGATCGATGGCAAGACGTGTCACATTGTACTTACTGGTCTGCATGATCGTCGGGTATAGAATGTGAGCTCTTTGTCTATACTCTAAGCACAGTGTCTGGTAATAATAGGTGCTCACTGATTGTATTTTGAGTAGATTAAAAAATAAACAAATGAATATTTTCTCTCAATCTCCCAGGCATCAAACTTCAGACTTGATTTTCTCCTCTCTTTTGCCTCCTTTTTAATCATATTAAAAATGCCCCTGTCCAGGTCATGACATAATTGCATTAAAAATAAAAGGCTCATACCTCTCTTGTCACTTCACAGTCTCCTTTCCTTCCTGTGCACAGTGGATTCCTGTGATAAAAACCAGCTTTGATAAAATCACTCTCTGCCACACTCCAAATCCCCTTTGTCCATAGAACAAAGTCCTGAGCTTTTAAAATCTGTGATTTCGAACCAAGCTGTGGCCACAGAGATACCTTCTCATTCCCCAGAACTTCTGAATAAGAATCTGTTACCACACACAATTTTCTTTACCTCTATATTATCATTTTTTAAAAGATCCAAATATTTTGGGCATCTATCATTGGCGATTTTACTGCATGTTTTCTTTAATGTTCGAAACAACATTTTGAATTTGGTTGTATTCTCTCCACTTTTTGTATGGGAAACTGAATTCTCTAAGGATTCAAGTAACTGATCCAAGATTGTGCCCATTTTACAGATTTTAAGTTTCTCAAATGGCATCTATTTGGAAGGATTAGTTTTTCTAATGTGTATGTCTTACTTTCCATCCTATTTTAAGTTCTTTGAGATTAAGCATCAATATTAAGTAACTCAGTTCTACTAACTCATGGAAAGGATTAGGAGCCTGTGGCTGGCATACTGAGTTTGAGGAGCTAGCAGCTCATCCTTTGTGGGTATTCACTAACCACAGGTTCAAAATGAAAAAAAGCTTTAAAGCAGACTTTAAAGTTCTACGCAAAATTAAACCACAAGAAGAGGTCTCTAAAATCACTGTGGCATCTCAGTGAAGATTGTGGGCTGACTTGTTAATCATCGTTAATTATTCATCATTTCCCACAATCCTGGACGTTTATATACTTTCTCAGGTGGTGTGACCTGATGATTGATCAACTTGATTATCCCTCTGAACATTTGGGATTTATTAGGTGCAGGCCAGTCTTTCAGCTACAGTTTAATTGTGTTAACTGCAAGTGCAATTAATTGTGTCACCTTTGGGGAAGAATTTCACAGCTACATTTGGGGGAGGGTGGTAAGTCCCTTATTAAAGTGGAGTGTGTTGAAAATCTCAAGAGAAAACCCAGATTCTATGATTTTTGTGAGGCTTGACTGTATCCATCTTTTTTTGTTTTTCTTTTTCTTTCCCGATGCTGTTCATCAAGGCTACTGGTAGCTGCTTGCTTGTTGCAATTCAATTTTGGGAATATTAGCAAGTGCGAGTCATTTTACTTTCTGTAAGACCGGCTGTCAAAATTAATACCCCTTGCCTCCCACAAAACATAGCAGTACCTGTTCTCCTGACTTGATTTGCTCGTGTGTGGAGCTCTTCATCATCTCGCGGATCCAGGCGCCCTGCCCGATCTGGGTCTCCTCGGGAAGGTTTCAAATGCCCTTTCCTGCTTCCAGCCTTAGCCCGACTCCTGCTTGTAGTCACTCTGGGTCCGCACATAATAAATCACTTTAACCTGTTTCTAAAACAAGGTCAGATTGTGCTGTGATTTTTTTTAAAAAGGGATTTTAAAATCTCGATTTGGAAGTGAATTCTCCTGGTAGAACTCACAGCCCTGGAAAGGACCGGCAGAGGGTCCGGGTGGGCGCGTGGCTCAGTGATGCGGGGGACCAGCGAGGGGCGCGGGTGGGTTAAGCAGGCGAAAGTCTTCTTGCTTTGGCCAAAGAATCTCTGCAATGTTTGAGTGGGCTCGCAGGCCAGAAAGGCGGGAGAGCTTAACATGTCAAACGCAAATAGAAATGACACACAGATGGCTCACTTGTGAGGCAGCCTTGTGCAGTTTTGAGACCCCTCCACGCCTGCGGTTTTCCGAAATATTAGAAGTATATGCTCCCGATTACGCTTGCCGCTTGCGTGCCGTGGCCCTTCAGCCAGAGACGGTTCAGGCCGGTCCCCGGGACCCAGGTCCTCGCGCCACAGTCGAAGGCGGCCCCTGCCCGGGACTCATTTAGGATTTTCTGCGGCGCAATTAAGCATGTGCAGCGCCCCACAGCCACGGAGGCGCTGTTTATTCAGTGAAAGTGCTCCGTAATTTATTTAAAATAATCCATCTTGCACAAATAAAGGGACCATTGACGGTCCCCTCGGCAGGGGCAGGCGCAGGCCAAAAGGCCCCTCTTGATGGTCTGTTTTGCTGGTCACAGCCAAATACCTGATAAAGTGATGGTGGCTCCCACCACCCCTTAGCTCTCACTTTAAAAAAGAACGTGATTTTACTAAACCTTCTTGTTTTCTTTGCGCCAATAATCAGATGAGGATCCCTTCCCCCGCCCTCCTTTTTTTTTCATTTTTAAAATAAAAAACAGATTGGTCATTAAAAATGATTAATGCCAGCCAATTTGATAATCGCCGAGCGGGAGGTGCTAGCCATTGTGGGATTTAGAGGGGCCTCAGGAGCAGCTTCTTTATGGCCCTCGGCTAATGAGGAATCACATTAGGCTTTTTACTGTATATGAATTGATTAGCTGAAAATGAGATTACGTCCGCCGGGCAAGGCCATGACAAAGAGCTCCTTCTTTCCCACACTGCCAGTGGGCGGGGCCCCTTAAACCTGAAAGTGTTCTTTACTCCTGTTTTCCAGGAAACTTCTAGATGAGCCTGGGGTGGCTTCTATAGAAATGTTATCCATGAAAATCTCACAACCACGGAAATAGGATGAAGGAGGACCAGCAGTTGGGACTATGGATTTGACCATTCTGAGGACACAGGCAAAGGGCTTTCAAGCTCAATTTGCCAGAGTGGGAAGCTGGTCTCGCCACCCCTTGCTCTGACTTGGGACCAACTACGGGAACTCTCTGAGCTCCGTTTTCCCCCTCTGTGCAATGGAGAGAGCAACATATATTTCATGAGCTTGTTAGGATTAAATGATATAATATGCATATATACGACCTTTAGCATGGGACCTGCACATGGGGGCCCTTAGAAACCTGCTTTTTCTCCTTTCTTCTTCCCCTGCTCCTCCTCTGTCCCCCTTCTTTCCTCCTTTCTTCCTTCTATCTTTCTTTCCTCCCTCCTTCTAAATGCATAGCTGCTGTTCATTTTATAAAACTTACTTAGAAAAGAAACAGTACGGGGAACAGATGGTGGAGATGCTGGGCTTTTAACTCAAAATAATCATCTAGTGCAGGCTGAGTCAAGAGAGGCCCGGAGTGCTATCATGCACCCCCTGTGTACCCCCTCCCCTTTGCTTGTGTCCGTATGCTCCATTAGCTGGTGCCATGGGCTAAATACTGGCTCCCCTAAAGGTCACATGTTGAAACACTAACCTCATCCTGACAGTTTAGGAGGCAGGGCCTTCGAGAGGTGACGGGTCAGGAGAGTGCTGTGCTTTGACTCTGACACTTCCTGTCTTGGAGACCTTGGGCAGCTCCTGACACCTGAGCCAGGCTGTTGTTCCCTGGAACGGCTTGATCAGCTCTGCCCTGGCCCCCACAGGCTGCCTTGTACAGCACAGATCATGGAGGTAGGTGGTTTTCATGGAGAAGCACCGTGTGTGCTTGTGCGTGTGCGCACACATACAAGCATACAAGACACGGATAAAGCATAACACACACAGACACACTCAGAGGCACACATGAGGAGCTATCTTTTGTTTAAGAACTTCTGACCTCTCCAATTTCCCCACAAATGTGGTGAAGGGGACAAGAATAAGAATCTACCATTTTTAAGACCTAGGGTGTGTCTGACCCTTCACACGCAGGACCCATGGTCTGCAGGAATGCTCTCAGGGAGCTGTGGCCAGTCACATGCTATGGGGGAGATGCTGAGACTGAAGGCCAAACACCCTGCTGGGCCACACAGTCAGTTCATGGAAGAGTCAGCATTTCGATCCACGGCTGTAGCACCCTGAAGCTGACTGTCTCCTTGGGTCATCACATCACACTGCCTTCCTGGCTTGTTTCCAACACCCCTGCAGTAGGAACTGATGTCCATGCATTCAAGGGTGTCAGCCCCAGACTGTGCAGCTATGCAGCACCCATGCCTTGTAATCCAACTGGACTAATCAGAGAGGTGATCCAGGACCCGCTGGCTCTGCCTATTCAGACTGCCAGGTAAAGAAGCATCAGGTTTGCCTGTGGAAATAGACTTTTCTGTTATACTGTTGGTATGGCATCTTAGCAGGTCTTTCCTCTTTCTTAAAATTAGATGAGTATTCATTGAATCTTGGGCAATTTCTTCATCCTTGTGGAAGACTAAACAGTGAAATGTGCAAGGGAACTGAGCAGTAATGAAGCTCAAGAAGTCCCCATAATGACAGAGTCTTCTTCAGCCTGAGCTGCAAGCAGTTCATACTCATTTGCCCTCCAGAGAAAATCCCCTGGCTTCCTTCCCTGTGAATCTTCTTGGATTCTTCCCTTCACCCCCATCTCCAGCCAGGCCTCGAGCCTCTCTCTGATTGAAAAAGTTACTTCTGACTTTTTGTCTCTCTATTACTCTCTACTACAGAACTTGCACTTCCCTTCTGAGACACTAAGTCTGACAATAAAACCTTCTCTGTCCACACCCACATTTGCCAGTCCTCATCCTGGTGGGCCCTTGGCAGCACTGAACCAAGAAGGACCTGCTGGAGACCTTCCTGGTTCTTGGGTTCACTCTGGAGGCGCATGTTTTAGCTGTCCTACTCAACATGCTTGAGACTCGGTTTCCCTGGAAGGTGAATGGAGGTAATTACATCACCCTCTGTTGATTTGTTGTAAGAACAGTGAGATGATAAATTAGCAATTGGCGTACGACACTGTGTGGCATGTGAGAAGTGTTCGCTAAATTGGTGGATATCATGATACAGATTCTCCTCAACTTATAGTGGGGTTTTACATCCTGATATTCTTACTGTAAATCGAAAATATCATCAAGTTGCAAATGCACTTAATATTCAAAATCTACCAAACACCATAGCTTGGTCTCATTTGCCTTAAATATGCTCAGAACCTTGGCATTAGCCTATAGTTGAGCAAAACTATCTGACACAAAGCTTATTTTATAATAAATTGTTTAATAAATTATGTAATTTATCGAATATTGTACTGAAACTAAACAAACAAAATCCAGAATGGTTATCTTAGTGCTCACCATGAACTCATGCAGCTGAAAGCACATTGGACCTGAACATGTCTGAAGCATGGCTTCAAGATTAATTGCTGAATGACACGATGCCATAGGGACAGGGTCCCATCAATCTCTCTTCTGTGTAGGCTGAAGAGCAGCTGGTAGGAGGTACTGGCCACAGGGCTCCTTGATGGTCTTGTGGGAACCATGTTCTTCAGGAAGGCATCAAGTTTTAACCTCATCGGCTGTTTCTTCTTTTCATGTGTATTTTTCTATTTCATCCAATAATTTCTCCATGTCATCAGCCAGCCTAGCTCATTTCTTCACTGAGACAGTGGTTTTACCCAATGCTGATGATTTTACTATGTCACTGATTCACTTTTTATCTTTAAGAATTTCAAGATTGTCCATTGCAGACATCCTGACTCATGCCATGGCAAGGGGACCCTGTGCCTTCCTGGGCTCTGTGATTCCCTTGAAGTTGATGTCCGTTTTTCTAATACTCATGCTCTATTGCTGATAGTGGAAACACTTCTGCCAATTTTTTGTTGTGGATTTTCTTGGTGCCTTGAGTATAGCTTCTTCCTCTGCTTCGGCTCCTTTGCTTCTTTTTCTTCCAGCTCAGGCAGCTCCTTGTTGGGAAGATCTTTCAGCCTCAATGTCAGCAAGCTCATAAATATCCTCTTCATCAATATCCACTTCCAGTTGCTTCCCAAGCACCAAGCTCTTGTTACTTCCTGTCTCATCAATAGCAGGATCTTTGTCAAAACTCTGACTACGTTCATGTGCTCCAGAGGTGGACGCTTGGTGACCTCCCACTCCACGGGTCCTTAACGGTATGACCTCAGCACTCTTTCCTCCAAGTGGCACGTTCTAGGGCTCCTGCCCTTAAACCTGGGTGGGCTTGGGAGCCTCTGACTGACGAATGTGGTGGCAGTGACGCTAAGTGACTGTCAAGGCTGGGTCATAAAAATCCTGTGATGGTCACATTTCTCTCCCTGGACTGCTGTTCTTGGAAGCCAGCCTCCATGCTGAGAGGTTCCCAGGACCTGCCAGTGCAGAGTCCACTGAGGGGTCAGGGGAAGGCCTGTGGAAGTCCTGACGGCCAGCATCAGTCTCCAGACACGATGCAGCCACCTCCAGACCACTCAGGCCCCGCTCCAGCTGCCACCAGCCTTTGAGACTGCCCTGCTGTCGCCCTGAGGCTGTGGACATGAGATGCTCACTGGGGGACCTTATCTGAATTCTGATTCACAGAAGACGACCCGGCCTGTAGCTTGATGCCAAGCTGGCAGAGCTCATCCGCACACACACGTGGGTGAGAAATACATCTTGGTTTCTGTAGCCTCTGAGACTCGGGGTTGTTTTCAATGCAGCCTCGTTAATATTTTTACCTGTTGTTATTTACTTTCTCGGCCAGCATGGAAGCTCTCTGAAGGCGAGACCAAGCAAGTCTTGTTCATCGATAAACTCATCGAATTCATTTAAAATAGATAAAATTTGCCGATAATGTAAAACATAAACTTAGATAATGTGTATGTATTTATATTGCATATGAATAATATAAAGATAAATAAGCATAGGTATATTTAGGATCTCTGATGATACATCGCCCATGGAATTTTATGACTGACTGAATGAATGAATGATTTAATAAATTCACTCCTTGGTCATCTCTCTTTTTTTAAATTTGTTCTAGTTAGTTATACATGACGGCAGAGTGCATTTCGATTCATTGGACACAAACGGAGCACGGCTGTTCATTTCTCTGGCTGTAAATGATGGAGAGTCACACCGTGGCCATCTCTTCCGGATGGTCTCATCCTGTCCTGATGACTGCATTATCTTCAATGCTGGTGAAACAGGTTCACCTCTGTGCCCAGGTTTCTCCCATGAACCACAGACTCACGTACCCGTCTTTACTTTCCAAACATGCCAGATCTGACTGACTGTCCCCAGGTCCACTGTCACTGTCCCCTGACCCTCACAGCAGCCTCCTCACTCAGCTGCCATGTCCACCCTCCGGCCCTGCTCTCTTCTCAGCGTGGAAGCCGTCTGGACCACCTTGAGGCTGACTCAGAGCAGGCGGCTCTTCCTCCTCGTGAGGCCTCCCCTCCAGCCTCCGGATGGTCTGCGGCTCCTGAAAGGCCTTAAGCATGTCCCACTCAGGAGCCTTGGCTCCCCTGTTCCCACTGCCCCGCATACTCTTCTTCCAGAAATCCACGGGCTCCCGCGCCCGCTCACCTTTGCTCAGACAGCGCTTCCGCAGTGAGGTTCCCGGCCTCTGGTGAGGGTGGCTCTGCTCTCCTGCACTTCCAGTCCAGTTCCGGGCTCTGTCCAGGGTCACTCATGGTCCTCCAGCAGACTCGTTGGTCTGTAGTCTCTGCTCAGAACTAGAACAAGAATTCCACGTGGCAGAGGTCCCTGGGCCTCGCTCCCTGCGCCTGTCTCGCTGCTCGTGCTTCTAAGGACAGGGGAAACACACAGCAAGCAGGTCTGGAGCCTGTAGCTGGCATCCAGGTGACCTAGGGCGACCTCAGGATATTGAAGGGGGAAGAATACCGAGGAGACCATGTGTCCTAATTTTCCTGGGAAGTCCTGCTTTACGCCGTGTGTGCTGTTCTGACTATTAATTAGTGGTCCTGTTCACTCTGAAAAGTGTTGTTTTAAATGGCCACCCTGCTTATGTTCCATGCTTGTATTCCAAGGAAAGAGGCTGTGCCAGCTGTGGCTGGCAGCCATCTTATGACCAAGAGGGAAACCAGCGGTTGGGTGTAATCAGTGACGTGGGTGGCAAAGAGGAAGGCCGAGAGAGCTCTGCCCGTCCTGCTGACATGGCTGAGGCACTAAATCGACCCGGGCTGCCTGTGCTCATGGGAGAGCGTGGGCAGTGTGGCATTTCAGCGTCGCTGGAGCAGTTACATTTCTACACCATGAAGATCCACCTTCTCTTGGGTGCCTATTACTCCAGGTGGAGATTTTCATGAGATGGATGACTCACTCCTTACCAGCTGCTAAAGTAAACTGTCAGCTTATCGCTAGGAGCTGTGCTTTCAAGGACATTTGAATAGAGGGAATGAGGTAGGCAGATTCTCAAGTGGCTCCTAAGGATCCTGGCTTCCTGCTATTCAAGTTCTTGTGTGTTGCACTCCCCCTGAAGCAGGAGCTGGATTTACTGATTGATTCCTAACAGATGGAACAGTGAATGGGATCTGGTGGAAGGGGCGGGTGTCACTTCCAAAAGCACCGTGGTTTCCATGGTGGGTGCCCGCTGTCCGTCTCTCTCTTTCACAGCCTTCTCTCTGGAGGATGCAAGCTGCTGGGTTGCATCGTGGTCAGCCCTATGGTCAGGCCCATGTGGCAAGGACATGATGTGGCTGGAGGCTGTGTGTGTGATTTGGAAGCAGAACCTCTCCTGGTCCAGCCTGAGAAGACTGTCACCCCAGCAGCACCTTTACTGAAGCCTTTGAGAGACCCTGACCAGAGGACACTACAAAGATGCACCCAGACTTGGGACATACAGCACCATGAAATGACACATTTCTTCTTGAAGCTGCTCAGTTTTGGAGTAATGGTTATATAGTAGTGGATAATGAATACAAGGAGGGAGTGAGAAATCTCTTTTCTTCTCTTCCTTCAGAATCCTGAGCTGGATCACTTCCTTGGTTGGCCACATTTGAAGTAGAGACACATCACCAGAGTAAGTGGGCAGGGCCCTGAATAGTGACTAGTAGTGTCTGTCAGCCCTGTGTCATTCATCATGCCTCTGGAAATATTCAAATAAAAAGGAGAATGCAATTAAGCTCTAGGGGTTTCACAGATGCTATTCTGGAAGAGCTGACGTCATCAGGCATCAGATGCTGAAGAAGTTCTCCAAAGGGTGTAGCTGACTGGGTGCAGGGTTGGAGATCTCATGTGACTGGGGGTTGGTTGGTGGACAATCATGCTATCCCTAAACATAGCTGACTGTCCAGTTCTGCTTCCAGGAGCGTTGTTACTGATACTGAGGGCAAGTCCTGGCATGGGTTGAGTACAGACCCTGGAGCCAAATTGCAAGCATCTGTCATTTATAAGTGTTTAGATGTGTTCAGGTTACTTCATTTTACTTAATTTCTCCATTTCTCAGTTTGCTTTTCAATAAAATGGGATTCAAAATTGAATTATTTTGAGGACCACACAAGTTTATCTGGGAAAGGTATTCAGCACAGGGCCCCGACTCACAGTTAAGATTTAAATAAGCATTGCTGATGTGCTATTTTTGCCATCAAACTGTCCATATGTAAGTTTTTGTTTAGGCTGGGTGTGTGGCTAGTCAAGGCAGGTACCCCTTGATGTTCCCAGTTTCTTTTTCCTTGAATGTGGGAATAACAGTATCACCCCCACCTTGGCTGGTTGTGAACAGGACCAGAACAGCTCTTGTGATGTGCTCAGCATCTGGTAAATGGCCCACACTGATGATGATCATGGTCCTCTGTCCTGTTACATGGAAGCATTTAGCTCAGATTTCCAACTCAGGGTCAATAGGTGCTACCGTCCCGATCTGGACGGTAGAGGCTCAGGTTAGGCTTAGTCTCAAGGAGAGCACTGTTGGGAGGTGGGGGAAACTTAAGGGGGGTCTCCTGGGCGGAGTTCAGGTCACCAGGGACGTGCCTTTGATGGGTGCTGTGGGCCTCCAGCCTCTTCCTCTCTTGCTCTGCTGGCACAACGGCTACTTCACCCAGACCCAAGACAACAGGGCCAACACATCCTGGGCTGGAACCTATAAAACTGTGAGCTAAAATCGACCTTTCTTCTTTATAAGCTGGTCATCTCAGGTGTTTTTTGTTTTTTTTTTTTTTTTTTTTTTTTAATCACGGTGGGAAGCTGACAGAACAGGACGTCTGAATTTGCTGTTTAGAGATCTGCTTTGAAATCAGTTTTACGGGAATGCTTCTGTTTTAGATAGGGAGGGGCCTCGCTCATTTCACAGGGCTCTTTTCTTTTTTTCTGTCAAGACTTGTTTTAATTAAAGACCATTTATTGGTGTGCCATGATTGTCATGGAAAACTTGCACTCTACAGTCAGTTGGTGGTGGTCTTGATTTTCTTCTCTACCCCATGTAAGTTGGCAAGTCTTAGAAAGTTCCTTGCTTCCCTAACCCTCAGTTTTCTTCTTTATAAGTTAGGGATAACAATGCCTCCTTCACAGAACTATTTGAGTGATGGAGTGAAATGACATTATGTAGACACTCCCTCCCACGTGCTGACCCTGGAGTTGGTGGATCTGAAGCTAACTTCCTCCTTCCCATAGACATCTTTGATGGCCACTTCCACCACCTCCTCTTCCTTCACATGTAATCTCAATACTTGTAAGAATTGTGAATTCTGCCAGTTAATTAGTTTCATGCAGTGTTGCTGGGTGGCTTAATCCCCTTTCCTAGCACTCCTGGGACTCTATGAAATACAAGACGAGCATTCTTACCATAAACTTATATTGAGGAATTTAATGAACAGAAAATGCCATATACACCATCTGTATCAAAATTAAGTATGTAGTTTGTATATAGACACAGAATAAGTGGGCCACCCCATTCTGTAAATCCATTCCCTCTCTTTGTCCAAGACTCAGAACTGTGAGGTGTTCCCAATGGTGGCCTTGTAAGCTCCCCTACTCTCAGAGAATGTGGCTGAATGATAGAGACTTTGGTCTCTCCAGAGTCCATGCCTGCAGAGGGTTAAGTTCAGGGACTGAAGTCAAACACTGGCGTTTAAATGTCAGCTCCAATGCCAACTAAGGCATTGTGCCACCATTTCCCCCTCTGCGAGATGGTTGCAGTAACCAAGGTAATTCGTATTAGTTGCCATAATGCAGCGCATCTTGGTGACATCACATAGTCACACTTTTTTTTCTCACCACATCTGGTGAAGGAGAGCATGGGAGGTCCTTGAGAAGCCACCTGGAAATGGGTGCATCCCTGATGCCTAAGCTCAGTTAGCCAGAATCCAGGTACAGAGTGTCATCTGACTCAGGGGACAGTGGTGGGGGGAAGAGTGGTCTTCTTGGGTGTGGGAGGAAAATGCAGCAGGGGGCTGAACTCTGATGTGTCTCAGTGCTGTGGGTGGCAGCTCTCCTGTCTCCGTGGAGGCTGGCATGATTGACAAGCACAGCCACGTCTTGATTACACCAAGCCAGCAGCGCTTGAGTGCTCAGACGTCTGCACCTCTCAGCAGCCTTGCCGTGGAGAGTGTTGGAAATGGCTGGAGACTGACGAGATCCACAAACACAAGTATAATAATGCTTGGTCAGCTAGTTCTGGGCGCCCAGGGGAAAAAGAGAACCAACATTGTACGTGAGATCTGCTAGATGTGCTGGAGATGTGGAGAGCTGTAGTTTTAAAGTTGGGTGAGTATTTCTTATGGCAGCTTTAGGTTCATAGCTAAGCTGCACAGAAGGTCCGGGGCTCCCACACGCCCCTTCTTCCTGGAGTGTGGTTGTTCCTCTTATAAACGTCTGGCATGAGGGTGGTACAGGGGCTATGACTGATGAACCCATGCTGATGTAATTAATAACTGAAGCCCATAGCTCAGTTTAGGGTTTGCAATGGTTACAGTTCCCGGCATGCACTGTAGTTTGGAAAAGGCAGCATAGCTGATGCTTCTCAGGCCTCCCTGGTGTCCTCTCAAATCTCCTTTTCATTTCCACTTTGATTGAACCGGGACTTCTCTACCTGCTGCCTGAGATGCACCCTGGGCACTGACCATCCTTCTGATGGAGACACAGACTTGAGGTGCAAGGGCGCTCAGTGTCTCAGTGGGGACGTCTTTGACCAATGAGGGGTGGGACTGGTGGACAAGTTCCCCTCTTCTGTCTCTGTGGTGACATTGCTGATATGCAATCTATGTGACAGGTCCCAGGGGGCTTCTTGAGGTCCACCACGTGCTTGTACGTCCATTGCCTCCTTGTGGACTTGCATTCCTTGTGATCACTTGTGACAATACGCCAACTGCAAGCCCTTGTCTCAGGGTCGGCTCTTTGAGGGATGCTTGCTGGTCAGTTCCATTTCTTCTCAGAAATATGGAACTGATAATCATGCTTTGTTTCCAGGACTAAACCCTAGATTAGTATAGGTAGATTTGGACACTATCAGGTACATTACGAACCCCCTTTAAATACTGGTTACCGTGATGAGGACCCAGTGTATCTGTATGCTGTGGTTCATGGAGTATGTTCACATTCGTTATTTCATTTTGGCTTCACAATAGCCCTATGACATAAGTACTGATCACTATCACTCTTGCAGATAATGATACAAAATCAGCAGGAGGAAGCAGATTTGCAAAGAAGGAAAGCCAGGCCTTGGAGATACTGATGTGAGCTGGTTTTCTCACTGAACACAGGATGATGAGGCACAGAGAGGCTGGAAGATGTCTCAGGGTCACACAGCTCTTCAGTGACTGTTCTGGGGAGGAACTCTTAGACATTCCGACTTGAGGCCTGTGCTTGGGAGGACAGGGAATAACAAAGGCAGAGTGTGGTCACTGGGTCCTGGCTGAAGGCACAGATGAAGGTGGATCATTTCTGCCCTCCTGTCCTCTGTCCTCAGTTTACACCTGCTATTTTCCCCTTGGTATTATTGCTAAGCAGTTTATTCATATTTTAATGAAAGGAAATAAATACCTGCCTTTTAAAGAGTAGTTTCCAGTGCCTCGCTGCTTAGGAACCAGGATATTGGAAGATTGAATAATCTGTACTGTTTGCTTTCCTGCCTTGGGTTCAGATGCTGTGAAGGCTTCTGCACGATCGATCCGGAGGCTGAAATGCTGCCTTCCAGCTCCCACAGAAGGCCACCGACTGGCCTCCCCTTACCTGGGATGCTGAGGCCTGACTTGAAGCGGGCCCAGGCCAACCACGTCTTGGGGTGTTTGAAGCCTTTGGGGTTCCGTGTTCATTTAGCCCCTGGACTTGTTATGTATGAGTTTTGGTCACCATGAAATTGAGGGCTGGAGAGGCCTGGGTGCTGCCCACAGCCCATGAGTTCCCCTCTGCTCGCTGGCACGCTGGATTCCTGACAAGGGCTCTCCTGCGCCTGCCCTCAGCCTCCCCCAGCAGTGCCAGGGACAGTCAACAAGGCCCCAGTGGGCTGCAGGGTCCAACAGCCACGCGTCTCAACAGTGACCACTGTCTCCCTGCGTGACCAGCAGGAAGTGTCGGATTTTCATCTTTTGCTTATCATTCCCTTATTCTGCAATATAGAAATAAGACAGAGAGAGTTAATGGTATGATCTCCAGAAATCCTGTCTTAATGTTCATGATGTAACACAGCTGATCTTCGCATAGGGCGTACACGGGCCAGACCCTCCTCCAAGTCCTCCATTCACAGTGCCTCATGCAGGCTCACCACCACCCTGAGACGGCATCTGTCACCAGGGTCTCATCCTGTCATCATCATAACAGACACATAAATGGAAGCAGAGAGTGAACCAACATGCCCGACGTCACATCGCCAAGTCAAGGACTAGTATTTGAACCCAATCTGGCTCCAGAGCTCTAAACCACAAAACAAAAAAATTAGGAGAAAGGAATCATGACAGCCAGCTCTCATTGACTCATGTGGAACTTTACATGTAGCACAGGGAGAGGGATTGATTCTCCTAAAATCGCACAGCAAGTTAGTGACTGCTCAATTTCAGTCTGAAGTTTTCTCTTTTGCAGAATGAATCTCAGTTCCTGAAGTTCAAGAAGGAGGCCTAGTGCCTTGGGCATGGAGGATTGAAGCAACTACTGAGGGACTTTTTATCTGAGATAGGGTAAGTGACCTTCCTGGAAAGGCAAGAAGGAGCCATTGGGAATGTGTGTGAGGGAGGAGGAGGGTGCTGAATTTAGAAATCGTGTTGCATTAGGCTCTGGCCATGGGCCAACTATTTTTATTCATTATTATTATTTTTATGGGAAAAGGAACCTGCAACAGTTTAGGCTCTGTTATTTGCCTTCGGGCATGAGTTTGTCAAATTTGGATCCAAGGCCCGTTCAGCACAGTGGGTGTTCATGGGTGGGGTGCGTCTGCGTGTGTACGTGTGCTCCAAGGTTGGTGTGTACCCTTCTCTGTGTGTGTCCGTGGCGTTGGTGTAAAAGGCCGTCCATCCTAGCGTTTGCCTGCTACTTCTTGCGTCCAACCCACCTCCCTAATGTGTCAAGAATTATAAATTAATCACCTGGCTGCTTTGCACTGAACTTACTAGTGTTTATGAAAGGGAATTCATTGGATATGCCTGTTAATGGAACACGTGTAATAATACTAAAGCCTGTGATTAAAAAGAAATTTAGGGCCCATGAGTTTTTAATAGAAAAACATGTCATTTGAGTGTTTATTTGCTGGTATAAAATGGGTGATTTTTAAGGGGAGGACTGCTTGCCTATTTTAATTTCAAGAGGACCACACTATGCACGCTGAAAGCCGGCAATTTTCCAAAACCCTATCTAGATTACTTTGTGCAGAGGACCATTTGATAAAGTAGAGACTTTTTATTGCTTCTTCATTCTGTCATGGAAACTATATTGCAGTATGGTCTGCTTATAGACTTCATCATTCATTCATTCACCAAACATTTGTTTCCTACCTATCACGCAGCAAGCACAGGGCTGCCAGGATTCAGATGAATATACACTTGGTCTGTTCTTACATGTGGTCCTCAGATGGCCAGCAGTTGGATGAAGGTGGACATGTGAGGAAACGGTCCTGAACCTCACTCTGGTGGAGGTGTGGACAGGAGAAACCCCAGCTTCTGGGAGGAGCAGAGCTTACACTAAGCCTGGCCCAGTTAATCACAAACAGGGAGGCCATTCCACAGTGAAGGAAAATATTGCAAATTCAGGGGTCTCAGGAGCAAGGTGTGTTTCAGAAGAACTCTAAGTTGTTCCTACTTTTGGAGAAAAAGTGTCAGTTTTCTAAAACATAATTATTGGTAAATTTTTCCATTCTACCATTTATTATTTGGTTTGCATGAAGATGCTATTTTTGTTCGTGTGCATGTTTGCAGACACACACACATATATATCTAATATTCCTTGGTAAAGTACGGGACCTTGATTTTCCTACATTTTAGTGAGATTTAATCATCCACATGATTTTATGGTGAAGTGTAGAAAGTTCTGCATGTAAAATGAAGCTAGTTGATTTTGGCTTTTCAAAAGTTTGCCTGTGGTTGTTTTAAAAATCTTTTTATTTTCCAGGGAAACTTTGCATAATTTCTCCACAAATCCTATTTATCTTTCGAAATGGCAAGGAGAACAAACTGCTTTGGGTTTCACAGGACTGGAAGCCGTAGCAAAATCTCTACACATTTTTGGGACATCTGAGTAGAGGTTCAGGAGTTTGAGATGGCTTTAAGAGAAAAATTGTTTTAGTTTCAGGCTTTATTTTTAGCCTTGCTGGTAGATTTTAGAAAAGCAAAAATAAAGTCCTGTATATTTGGACTTTCTAAAATTTGAGCAAATAAAGCATTTATTAATTGCTCATTCACTAAATGTTGATCGAGCACTCTTTTACTGAAATTTAAGAGGGAACACGAAATGAAATAAATAAATCCAACCTCTGCTCTCAAGAGTGTCATGCCCCATTGACGGAGGGGGGCAAATAAAGGAGAGGGGAGTTGGATGGTGGAGGCTGTTAAGGAGAAGCTCTTGAAAAAGAAGGGGATGAGCTGTGTCCTGAAGAACCAGGAGCACAGAAGTCAGGACGGACATTTCGAGCAGAGGAACCATCATGAAGCAATCACAGGTGAGACTGGGTGGCCACCTATTTTCTAATGATGGTGGACACTTCCAGATGAGACTGTAAGTTCATGCCAGAGACCAGTCTACGCTGCTTCTTCTCAGGCAGAGAAATAAGAGGCAAAATAGAACCAAAGGGGAAAACTCACAATGGTTCAAGAATAGGATAAGGTCTCTGTGGTTCAGAAAATGAGAAGAAATAAGGAGTGAAAAGCCCTGAGGTCTCCAGATTTCAATGAGGCCGAGGAGACTTGGGTTTCAGACCCTGGCAGTCAACTGGGGTCCCCTCTGCTGGTTCCAGAACCACTGCTGCTCAGCTGGGCAGAGATGCCATTCTCCAGCCCCTGGTAGTGCGGCTGCTGCTTCTCCGGCTGTAGGAAGCTGTGCACCTTTCACTTATGAGCCAAGCAAACCTTCAGTGGAGTGGACGTGTCTGGGAGGGTCTCCAGGGGAGGCAGAGACCCCAGTTTGCAGGAACCCAGGCCTGGCCAGAGGCTCCAGGGGAGCCATGTGCAAACAGGGGAGTTGGACATGGGAGCAAATGGAGGCACAGACACGCTCACTGCCACCCGCGGAGACAGAAACAGTGCATCCATTCAGATGAGCCATAGTCACAAGGGTCAGCAAGAAAATATCAAAGGCAGTGCACAAAATCCATGGACGGATGTGTCCTCACACACGGAATAAGAAGAACAAAGGAGTTCCAAAGAGACTTTGAAAAGTACGTGAGGGACAATGGAGAGTACAGAGAGCCATGTATTATAAACAACAACAGTCCACCATATGTATTTAAAAATTTCAAATTAAGTTAGAAATGTAAAATGTGACAATAGAAATAAAACACTCGGTGGAGTGAACTTCAGAATGTAAGAAGCAGAAAAGCAATTGGTAAGTTGGAAGGTGAGGCCGACCATTTCATCTTAAATGTGGAAGGAGCTATAAAAAATAAAGTGATGGAGAAGACTGTGAGGGTATCATGGCTCTGAGTTTCCCAGAAGTGAGGAAAAAAGGGGAGACTAAGGTAAATAGAAATGAAGCTATACCAAGACCATCAGAGCAGAGTTCTAGGACATTAAATACGAAAGCTCAGCAATAAGAAAAGAGAAGAGGTGGAAAAACAGCTAAGGAAATTATAAGTACATGGACAGCAATTTCTCCTCAACAGAATTGAGACCAGAAAGCAGTGCAAGAATATCTTCAATGTAAAAAGAGAAAATAATGATCAATCATAATTTTAAACACAGCGAAGCAATCATTCATGTGGCAGGGTGAAGTATAGGGAAAAAAATCAGACAAAAGATTAAGGGAATTTACCCTCTACAGTTCTTACTGAAAGAACTACTGAAGGACATGCTCAAGAGAGAAGAAAAGAAAGCCCTAAAGAAGGAAAAAGAGGCCGAGTAAGCATAGCAAGCACAGAAGTTAACAGAGTCGTCTTCATGTATTTAATGAAGGTGAAAATACAGAAAAAACTACTCAGATGTCTAGATAACAGGAAAGAGAAGATAAAGTGGGCTTTAAATGGTAGTTAATGCCTGAAAGATTCCTGAACTTGTTTGGAGGAAGATGGAATAGTGAGGAATTAGACTTGTTAAAAATCATTAAAGTTTCAGGTTAAGTCTTAAAACAAAAACACAATTTCTAGACTGCACAGAGGAGAGATGACAGGACCAGGAGGAACAGAAGGGGGACATCAATTCTAATTGTAGAGTTGACTTCTTTACAACATCCAAAAAAACACATTTGGGAGATGGATACAAAGTCAGGTTTTTCCCTGTCTTTTAGTTTGTTTGAATATTTCATGCAGAGTGTTCTATTGGTGTGGGAACCATGTTGGAAGTCTTTGTTTTCACTAATTGCTAGCAATGACTTTGAGTCATGGCGGGATTTCTTAATCCAGGCCACTCTTCCTCATTCACTTGTTTGTCAAGTGTCTTTTGTCACATAAAAGAGAAAAATCAAGATTGTTCTTTGTTAGAGTCAGCCAACTTCTGAATAAAGCCTTAGCTTCTATGAGCATCTCAAGCAAACTTTACCTAATAAACATCCACCATTTCTACTGGTTGAGACACTCCATGAAGACTGAGACTCTACTGGGCTAGCTCAAGCTTGCATTTCTAGAGCTGGTGCCTGGACTCAAACAGTGGCTTAATAAATGAATGGACTAAAGAAAGGGAGGCCAGGCTTACCCACTAACCACTCATCCACCATGTCCAGCTCTGCTATGCCTCTGCGCCTGGGCCCTAACTCTCCTGCATGTCCCTTAGAAATGCCCTTTGCATGGGGACAATTCCTTCTATTCCTCCTGTTCCCAGTGGACTAGAAGCTTCTTAAGGGCAGGGATCTTGTCTTTCTCTTTCCATGCTAAATGCCCACCATTTGTTAGTTTGGGGGACAAAATGTGTTCTTATTTATGAGCCCAGTTTTTATGACACTGTACATAGTGTAATTATTTCTGTGGCTCTCTTGAGCCATTGTCTTATGAGTAATTGTCTTCCCCTTTAGGTGTGGCTTCCTAAGGACAGAGTTCATATCTTTTTACCTCTATGCTCCTGTGCCACATGTCCGGTATGCAAAAGAGAGCCAGATTTCAGTGTGTGCTTGCTGGATTGAATTGCATGCACAGGGAAGAAGCTGCGAATCCCCAGCATACTTAGAAACCTCCTGATGATGCTTCTTTTCTACCCAAAATGCCCAGGTGATCCCACCACACAGGTAAGTCTTCTGCCTCTTTTGAGGAACCTAAGTTGTTTAGGATGGGTCACTAGGAAAGGCTGAGATAATCAGAAAGGTGGGGACGGATGGGTAGGCCACCTCACCCGCTGGGCCCAGGTTGGATGCTAATGAGTGGCCTGGGATCAGCACAGCCCCCTGCAGGGAGGACTCTTCTGGTCTCTCAGTCCCCCACTGCTGCCATCTGTTGATAATTACTGTCCGGTCTCTGCTGAGAACGTGTGATATTTAATATTTCCTCACCACTTGAACAAACATGTGGCAATAACGGCAAGGTACTTGGCCACAGGAGTAGAAAGATGTATTTGCATGAAAGAGTCAGTGTACACTTTGGGCCAGGCAAACAACTGCCTTCTCTTTGCAAAGTTACGAGAAGTCCCCATGGTTCAGGACCTGGAGAATAGGTACATTGACTTAGGGAGTATTTTTGGAAGAAAACTCTTAAAATCCAAAATATCAAGAAGATTGGAAAACAAAACAGAACAACCTCTTTTTACAACTGATTTATTTCTCTTAATGAGCAATCCTAAAGTTTTCCCAGGTAACATTTCTGCATTTTTAGAGAGAACTGATGCTCTTGCCAAGTAGCTAAGAAAGAAGAAAAGCATTTTGTATACATTTCTCCCAATCAAAAATCACTAATTTTCCAGTCCTTTTCAGGGTGGGGGAGAGGAGGTTTCTAGTTTCATTTGCAGGTGAAGTTCAACTTCCTGTTTCAAGAATAACAAGAGGATTCAACAGGGACATGCTCTCTGCCCTGCTTCGCACATACAATAAACTCTAGATTACTGATATGAT
The DNA here is from genome assembly GCF_902686455.1 of Sciurus vulgaris. Classification (NCBI taxonomy): domain Eukaryota; kingdom Metazoa; phylum Chordata; class Mammalia; order Rodentia; family Sciuridae; genus Sciurus; species Sciurus vulgaris. Next base: position 137,431,629 of record NC_136469.1, read on the forward strand.
CGGAAATCAACTGCTTTGGTTCCTTCAGCATTTGGATCTGAAGTGGGGTGATGTGCAACCCCTGAGGGTCCTCCCTGGAGGGTGGTGGCTGGGGATGTGATGTGGAGCAGGAGTGAGCCTTGTTGTGAGCCTTAGGAGTCACTGCGGGTCTCGTTCCTCTCCTCCTTCATTTCTACTTGGGGGAAGTCAATATTAGTTATGAATTCTTCCCCCCTCGATGTTTATTATGAAAATGTGCAGACATACAGAAAGAGCAAGAATTTCAGAGTGAACACCAACATTCCTAGGTTCTGTCATTAGCACTTTGCTGTACTTGCTTTGTGGCTTGCCTGTCCATCTACCTGTCCTCCCTGTATCTTTAACCAACCCGTATTATTATTTTTGGTGCATTTGAAAATATGGTGCAGAAAGTCACCATCCTCTGTCAAGATGGAACCTCAGTTATTTCATCTTCCTTCTCCTTCACCAGGAAGGCCTTCCCTGAAGATTGGAGCGGCCGTTGTGCTAGGCATTGGCTCTCCTGTGCCTGAACATAGAAGATGCTGGCCACCCGGGGAATAGTAAGTTATGAAACAATAAAGTAGAATAATAGATACAATTTTACATTGTGATCAGAATCACTGAAGGGAAGACATCACAATAGCATCGCCAAGACAGTCTCTTTTTCTATGGCCACTGAAATGACATCCCAGCCAGGATGGTGCTGTTGACTTCCCATGGTATGGTCATGGCCTGGCTAAGCACAGCTGATGTTCATCCAAAATGTCTAATGCTATGATGTGCTGGGTGTACTGGCACAGGTGCTGTGAGTGTTAGAAGAAGCACATCATGGTCCCTGGTCCTGAAGGGTTTATGGTCCTGGTCAGGTTGAGGAAACAGGTAATTTCAATATGGTGCTTATAGTACCCTGTGAGTATAAAGAAGAAGTCACTCAAGCTACAGACCAACCAGAACTCACTGTGGCTTATGTGAAATTGAGTGGATGAAGAGGGTTGAAGGCCTGTTTATGGAGGGATGGAATAATGGGCAGAGAGGAAGGACCTCATCCCATAGAAGAGGAAGAACCACCGAAGCCCTTAGACTTAGGGTGAGAGGACGGGCTGGAGGCCATAAGAATGAGCAGTATCATGTGCAGGAGAAGAAATGAGGAGCGTGCGGCAGAAATGCAAATAACGCAAGCCGACGTCACTGGTAGGAAAGATGGGGAAAGAAGGGACTCCTTTAGAGGAAGCCCAGGAGTTGGGAATGTTCAAGGAATGGAACGAGGTGAGCACAGAGGTCAGGGAAAGGGGAAGCTCAAGGACGAAACTGATTTTCTGACTTAAATGGGTGAGTGAATGGTGCCCCCAATGATTGAGATTGAAAGGATTAAGAAAGAAAGGCAGACAAGAATTTAGTACTGGAGGCTAAGTTGGAAGTACCCAGGAAACATGCAGGAGCGGGTGCTGGGTACTTCCACCATAATGAGCGTAGGAAGTTGAAGCTCAAAAGAAAATTTGGACATCGAGGTGGGATACTGGTTAAAACCAGAAAAGTGCACGGAGCATCTCAGATTTACCCCACAGGAGGAGTGAGTGAGCTAGAGTGTTTTTATACCAACTCTCCCAGTGACGGAAGGCTTCCAGGTGTGGAGTGTGTCACACATCTGGCCTGCCTTTAGAGTTAGATAACAACAAGGAAAATGGCAAGCTCAAATTCTTTGATTTTGCTAAATTGGCTTCGCTAGAACCTGGGGCTCCTGATCTCCATTTCAGTTATGGTCCCCCTGCATCCATCTCCCCTCCCTGCATTCTTAATGGTACACTAATCCATCCAGTTACTCATTCATAACTTTAGCAAGCAATGGACACCCGCCTTGCAGGCAGAGCTAGGTACTGGGCACCTTCAATAGTGATATCCTTGAAGAACCTCAACCTCACTCACTTCCAGTTTTTCTCTTCCTGAAACGAGAGCTATATATAAACTAGAGGAAGACCTGAAGGGTAGAAGGGCCCAAATGACACCTCTCAAGGGCCCTGGGGGCTTGGACGATGTGGCATTGAGGTGACGTGGAAAACGATCCCTTGCAGAGAGAGCATGCACTACCTCAGCTTATGCAAAACTATAAAGAACTCCCTGTCTGCATTTGTGAAAGGAAAATTCATGTTTCCTATGGCCTTTAACTCCTAATCTTTACTGGTTACAAGAGGGTATTGCAGGCAGTAGAACGCTTAATAAATATTATATTGTTTGCTAATGGCAATGCTATTTGGGGGTGATATTTCCTTCTGAACGTGCTAGCTGGTTTTAACAAATCTGCTGTGTGTAGTTTCACCTTTCATTGTGCTAGTTGAGATGTCTCAGGGGCACCTTCAGCAGGGGCCAAGAAACAGCTCGGAAATGCAGAGGTAAATGAGTCTGCCGGATGTGTTAATAGTTTTTGTCTGTGCTGACTTCCCCTCTGTTGTAGGAGTGTAACAAATACTGCAGGTTCCGCTATGCTAAGTAAATATCGGTGTGCCTTCTCACTGTGGAGATGTGTGGTGCTCAGAGGCCTGCAGAGGCGTTTCTCTGCAGACCTACTGTGTTTTTGTTTTTCGAATCCACTTATTCTCAGGCCTAACCTAAGCACCCTTCATCCAAACAGTTTTCTAGAATGGTTTAGTTGGGAAAATGACAAAGTGTTGTGGATCTTTTTCTGATCTCTCACTCCTCCCAGAAGAGCCAAATACCAGTAATGGATAATCGTTACTGTGAAGTGTGAAGGACTAAAATTGGTGAGCACGGCCTACCAGCAACCCAAGCAGACTGGGTTTCTGCACTGCCTCTTATTTCCTCAACCTCCATTTCCCCATCAAAAACAGAGAGTTTGTTATGGAAAGTAAATGAGGTAACTTCCACCACCTGGTGCAAACGTCCAGAACTTTATTACATCCTGTTGCCTTTTTACTTCTCTCTCTCTCTCTGTTTTTTTTTTTTTTTTTTATGATATATGTATTATCTTATCTCTTTGGATCACCTTTATAAACTTCCAGGTGCATGTCAAAGAAAATCTATCTTAAAACATAAACAGAAAAAAATAAAAACTCATGTGTACCTCATATCTTCCTGCTACTACATCGTTTTGCTTGTGCTTTTATAGTCCAATTTCTTAGAGAGTTATCCACCCCTTGCTCTTCATGACTCCTCCTATGTATTCTTTGGCCTTTGCTGCCTGACTTCAGACCTTTCTGTCCCACCTAAAATGCTCTCACCAAGATGCAAACATTGGAAATATTTCCTGTAAATCAATTAACCAACTTGTATCTACGAAGGCACCTTTTTTTTTCAATAAGTCATTTAGTGAAATATTAAAATATTTAATTTAATTAAATATTTAAATTTAGTGAGAGTAGTATTTTTAATTTCTTCATATATTTTTATTTGGTGGTTCAGTTTTCAGAAAGAAATTTATCTTCTTCTTTTTTTTTTTTTTTGCGGTACCAGGAATGGAACTCAGGGCCTATGTGCTTGCAAGGCAAGCACTCTACCACCTGAGCTATCTCCCCAGCCCGGAAACTTATCTTCAGCTGGATATTTTGCATGCACTTTGGTTAAAGTCTTTTGTCTTAGAAGTGCCTGTAGTTACTGTTCTGTAATAGGAACCCATGGGGGTATCAGAATCATGGTGAATGGGAAAGTTAGTAAGTCTACTCCCGCAGTACACTGTGCTTTCTACATTAAAAAAAAATAGGGCTTATTAAAGGAGCTAAGCACAGACAATGTAATGTTAATGCCAACATATTTAAGTAGGACAGAAATTTAAAGCAAAATTTAAAGACAAGCACGGTTTCATAAAATAATGGATTGTTTTCACCGATTCTTCACATTCTTCATCATTGTCTTGACTAGGTCAGGTTTTCATTTTGACTTAATTAATTATTGAAGATGAATATTTCCTCCAATAATCATAGACTATTGGTACTTCTTGGCGAAAGTTCTGCTTGGGTGTATAAACACATGCCCCTTTGTAGGCAAACTTATTTTGAGTGACTTTGCAAAATACAGAGCCTGTGGGCTCAGCAGGCTGGCTCTCGATCTCCTTGAGTCTACCCAGCCTGAGGTCTTTCCCAGCTTTCTTACAGCATTTCGGGCAAGCTTCCTGGTTTCCTCTCCCATCTGTTGTTCTTTGACCTGAATCTTAAATTTCATTTTTACTATACATATGTGGACCACCTCATTTGAAGATGCAAATGGCAGCTTTTGCTGGACCTCATTCCTAGAGCTATGACTCCCACCATTGGCTGCTCCTTTGGACATTTGCCTCCAGATATCAGAATGCTATGCTCCTGCTTCTGGACTTGTCACTTTCAGGCCTTACTGGTTGACTTCCTCCTGCAGTGAGGAGAACTTAGCTTGCCTTCATCATCTTATTCAACAATGAGATCTACAATATTCTCTGACCTTTTGTGGCTCAAAAATATTTCCTAAACATTCATCATGTATAAAACCTTGCTATCTGGCTATAATCTCAAACATTTTATGATCTGGTATGGAAAACTTTAAAGTAAAAGGAAGGAATAGAGCGAGATAGCAGTAGCAGTTTTAACAATTCTTGCATTACTATTTTTAATAACCATTTCTGCATCACTACATTCTGCTATCCAGATTCAGAGGTACCCACCGGCGTGAAGGCAAGTGCACCCTGGGTTATTTGGTGCCTTAGTGTGCATTGGGGATGGCTACTTCTCTGGAGGTCTTTAAATTAACACTGAGTCATCTTTCAGAAGTGAGTGTGGCCTAAGGGCAGTGGTGGAATTTTTAGTGCCTATTTTTATTATGACTAGATTCATCCACATGTGACAGACAACCTCTGATTTCCCAAAGCTTGTAACTGAATTAAGATAGTCCAGACTTTCTGGTTTATACAAAGTCCCAGGTCCAGGGCTTGTGATGCTGTGGTTATCAGGCACCAGAGCCTTCAGTGAAGCCTCTTCCTCATCTTTCTGGTGCTATCTCGCTGTCTGAGATGATCACAGCAGCTCCAGGCACCATGCCTCATTCTACCCACCATGCAGAAGAAGCACAGAGCAGAGGCTAGCCCTTCACTACAGGGAAACTTCCAGGGAGCTGTGTGCATACCGTTTGTTAAAACTGGGTCAAGTGGCCACGGCCTTGCATGGATGCAAGGAGTAGTAGAAAATGCTTCCATGTAAGGTAGTCTTGTACCTAGTGAGAATCAGTTTCTATTTCTTTCTTTCTTTTTTAAATTTTTTAAAATTTGTTCTAATTAGTTATACATGGCAGTAGAATGCATTTATGCATGTTGATCAATCATACATAAATGGAGTATCATTTCTCATTTTTCTCATTGTATGTATTGTATGATCACATCAGTCATGCAGTCATATGTGTACATGAGGTAAAGGAGTTGGAGAATATCATGCTAACCGAAATAAGCCAAACCCCCAAAACCAAAGACCGGATGCTTTCTCTGATATGTGGATGCTAATTCACAATAAGGGGGTGGGGTGCTAGGGAAGAATACAGTTTCTATTTTTAAAGAAGAAAAGAACAATAAATCTTAGGAAAGAAAGGGCAGTCAGTGAGGATTACATATAGCCAGCTGTGATTCCACCTTTGCAATCTACACAACAAAGAGGTGTTCACAGGAGTGTTAGTCAGGTTCCAAGAACAGCTTGGAAGAGGAAAAGTTTATTCTGAGCTCAGGGTTTTAGAAGTTCAGTCCATGGTTGCCAATCCATCACTCTGGGCCCAAGGTGAGGCAGAGCATCATGGCAGAAGGGCATGGTTAAGGAAAGCTGCTCAGCTCATGGCAGCTGAGAAACAGAGAGAAGAGGGGAGGAGGCCACAGGGAAGAGGAACTCTTTAAGGGTATGCACCCAGTGTCTTCAGACATGCTCGGCCTGCATGGAGTTGGTCCACTTAAATTACCGTGGACTGATTAGGTTACAGCACTCAAAATCTGATCATTCCGCCTCTGAATATTCCTACATTAACACAGGAACTTCGGGGGGACACCTCATATCTAACCATAATAGCAAGTGACCAGGCAATGATCGTCATGCTGATAGCAAAACCCACCATCAGATATTATTTTATGGCTGTTGAATCTATATTGTGATTCAAACCACAAGTGAACGAATATTCATAAAAAGCCATCTTAATATAAAACATCTCAAACCCACATGGAAGGCAGACATCCATTGTCTACCACTCGGCTTGTTCATGTGGTCCTATTTGCTTCAGATACCTTCCTTTTTTCTTCACAGGAAACAGACATGTCGCCTCCTCTTCCAGCCTTTCCCCTTACTGAAGGTTGCACTTTTGCAGTGGTGTGGGACACTTGCATTGCAGTAGCTGAGTTCTCTCTCTGCACTACCAGGGTATTGAATGACAGTTGGGGGCAGATTGACCCAAAAGGGACCACAAGCAATATTTTCTCAAGAGTAACTATTGATTGTCACAAGATATAATCAAGTTAATGATGTCTGTTTCTATTAAAAAATAACTTTTCATATAAAATTGGAATATATTGGCATACATATTTGAAGAATCTAACATGAGACAATTAAAATGAATATCTATTATACATAATAAAATTGTATCAGGAGAAATTTGTACATTATGCAATCTACTTGACTGCATTGCTTTTACTGATATAAATCACTTTTTTTGGCGGGGGGGTTGCTGGGGACCAAAACCAGTGCCTTGCACAGTTTAGGCAAGCACCTGCTACTGAGCTATACCCTCAGCTCTAGTTTTAAGAAAATTCTACTTAAGAATAAAATCAAAAGGTCTACAATTTTAAGTCATACAGCTGTGCCCACCTGGCTTAGGCCAGCTTCTCCAGGAAAGAGGCTGGGAAACTCTATGGTTTTGGTTGCTGTTGTTCCCTGGGGAGTGGGAAGAAGTCAGGGAGGAGGAACTGAGGAGGAGGTGGACTGAGATGTACTTGCCATGAAGGTCTCAACTCTGCCCCTGGGCTTCTGGAGTTGATGTGGCCCTTTGGAGTCGCTTGCTTGGAGCCCCCACACCCTGGCATGGACTGCTGGGTGAGAGCAGACCCTGGGCCGGGGCATTACCTTGGCCCAGAGGCATCTCTTCCACCCATGGCCTCAGAGCCCACACTGCTTGACCTAAGCATGGCAAACTGTGGGTACTGGTCTGCTCCATTTCTGAGTGAGAACATTCCCAGTTCACTCCTCTTAACCAGCCACACTCTTCTTTCATTTTGATGGCTAATTCCAAGTCAACGCCCTAATTTTAAAAAGATGATTTTTATCAAGTATGTTTCAGTGTAATATTGTTTAAACTCCTTGGGAAAGAAATCCAGTGAGGAATCTCAATTACACATAGACAAAGGAGATGAACTATTTGTGACTGAATTTTTGGAATCTTTTTTTTTTTTTTTTTTTTTTTTTTTTTTTTATGGACATGGGGATTTTCACATCAAACTCTTTTTGGAATCTCTAGAAAATATTGAAAGAGGCAAGACGCTGAGACTCTGGTCTTTTGGAAAAAGCCTGAACCTGAATTGAAACTATACCTCCGCAAGGACTAACTGTATGACTTTGTCAAGTCACGTAACTCTCTTTGCCTCGGTTTTCTAAACATATGACAAAACACTTCTTCCAAGGTCAGTAGCGATTCCAGGGCTCCATGATTTATGAGGAAACACAGCCAGAGCTACCAACAGAGTGAATCTAAGAACTGTTGTCCACCTGACCAATTTCCTGGCTATCTGTCAAGAGAATTAACTTTTTATCTACGGTTCCTTCAAGAGGCAACTTTCACACGGGTGTTGCCTTTGGGAGGTGGTAGGAGGTATGTCAGGGCCTCCCTAGGGCCAAGCCTGCAATAGGAAAGGCTTAATTCCTTGACTCAGTCTGAAGCGGGGAGTCAGGGCGAGAAGTGATGGGAGGCCAAACAGGTGCACGAGGCAGGTGTGACGTCAGAGCCTGGGCCAGATCACATTTGAAGCACAGGCATTTGTGCGATTGGATTAGCATTTGCCTGGTACATACCGCCCTGTCCATCCTCTCAGAGAGGCCCCCTTGCTCCATCAGAGCAGGAGCAGAGGAGACTTTAATTAAGATGGAGGGGCTGCCTGTGGGGGAGATGTTGGATTCTGTTCAGACCCTGACCTCAGCCGGCATGAGTCACCCCGGAGCTGGGGCCGTCACGCCGAGACTTGAGTCTCTGCCATCAGGCTCCCTCACACACATGCTCGCCTTTTTTCCTTTCCATTTCTAATTGAGAGAAGATATGCTTTATTTGAAGTGAGAATCCCCCTGTGTCCATGAATGTCCTCCACTCCTGCAAATTACTGCAGGGGGAACAATAATTCAGAAAGTGCAGACAGAAGGCAGTTCGGTGATCTCACGGTGGAGTCTGCTGGGCAGAGCAGGGGGCAGGGGATTCGGAAAACTTGGCTGTAGAACACCTACTGCCGAGCTAAGCTTGCATTCCCGGGCTTAGAGCAAGCAGGAGAGCAGCCACGCGCCCTACCTCCTGGGCTGCAAGGCAGGCACATGGGTGATAGACCCGGAAGGAGTCTCAGCCCATGGAAATCCAGGATCAATCAATCTGTCAACAAAGCCAATGGGATATTTATTGAATACCTGACGCACGAGCGAGGGAAACCAAGATACATTATGATACATTATTTTAAAATATCCTTTCAAATATTCAGAGAAAAAATTTGCTACTTTAAAAACTGGCAGAGTGAGACTGTAAAACTGGCTGGATTCCTGCTCATGAGAGCGTGTGGCGTGGTGAAGAGGCTTCTTAAGCTGTTTTTTTTTTTTTTTTTTTTTTCCCTTCCTAAAGTAGCATTTTCATTACTCATTCAGGTGTGGGATGCTGCTCGAGTCCCCAGACCCTGTCCTTGTACCACAGAGATAAGAGTGGCTGATAGGCCGGCAGTTCTCATTCTGGGAACCCGTATTCATCAATCCGTTGGCCCTTTCGGAACTCTTTCTCGTGCCCTAGGCTAATGCTTCACTTAGAGTTAATGACATACTTTGTACAGCCCATTGCAAAATGGAAATGCTGGTCAGTCAAGCCAGTATTTCCTGCCCGCTGCCCTCTGCTTCACTCCGCAGTGGCCAGGCAACCGTCAGTGGTTGCAACTTGCGTGGAGGAACTTGCTCAGTACTTGGGTCCATGATGAGCAAGAGGTCTTCATGGTGTGGCCCATGATCAGCCCTGGCACTGCCAGCTGGGGCCAGAGTGGACTGTTGCTGGGACCCATCCTGAACGTTTTCCTTCCCAGGCCCCCACTGAACAAGAGGGTGATGGTGAACAGGGTTTCCCTCTACCAACATGTCCTGCCTTGTGCAGAAGACGGGAGGCATAGGATCCAGCACCCCAGCAGGAAACTGAGAGCCTGTCTGATGGAGTTGGGAGGTGGGACTGACTGCCAAAACTCCATGACCCCAACACACGGCCCATTGTTCCACTGGATTTACTTATGAGAGAGAAAAATCAATGATAAGGGAAAGATGTCCAACTCGTTCCTGTTTCAGCCCCACATCTAACTGTACCCCAAATTCCCTAGAGGTTTTTTTTTTTTTTTTTTTTTTTTTTTTTATGGGAGCCGTATATTCCCCTGGGCCTCGAACATGTTGAGTCAGTATTCTGCCCCTTAGGCTCTGTTAGGTTTTAGATATGTAGTGTCCCCCAAAAACTCATGTGTGAGTCAACGGTTGAATGCCTTCACTCCCCAAATAATTTGTATGATGATTTGCAATATCTTATGCAATAGTATCAACAAGTGGGGCCTTTAAGTGGTGATTAGACCTGAGAGTGAAGCCCTCCTGAGTGGGATTAATGCCCTTTGCAAAGATGCCCGAGTGAACTTGTTTGTCCCTTCTGTCATGTGAGGACACAACAAAAAGGCATTATCTATGAGGAAAAGGCCCTCAACATGCACCTTGATCTTGGATTTCACAGTCTCCAGAACTGTAAGCAATACATTTCTGCTGTTTATAAATTATCCAGTTTAAGGCATTTTGTTACAGCAGCTTGAAGAGGCAAAGACAGCCATTAACTAGCAATGCCAAATCTCTGAGATTCTGTTTTTCTTTTTTTGACCTGGAAAGTAAACATATACAAATTCCTTTTTCAAAATAGTTCCAAAATCACATGTGGAGGTTGTTTATAAAGTCATCTTGCATATTAGTTCCTGTGTCCATTGTTGCTAAGTCCCATAGCCCAGTAGCTTAAAACGACAGACACTCCGTCACAGTTCTGGAGGCCAGAATCTGACATACAAAGCTGGCAGTGCGATGCTTCTCCTGAAGTTTAGGGGGGAATCCTTTGCCTCTTGCAGTTCCTGTGGTCCCAGGCACACCCTGGGGTGTGGTACCATCTCCCGGTCTCTGCCTATATCTTCCTCTGTCCATTTTTTCTCCATGTGTCTCTGTCTCTTCATTTGACCATCTCTTTATAAGGATCCCTATTGTATTGCTTCAGGTACCCACCCTATTTCAATATGATCTCATCCTAGCCAGCTACATTTGTAGTTACTTTTTTCCAAATGAAGTCACATTTCAAGGTACTGTATGTTAGGACTTCAATGTCTTGTTTGGGGAGGACACAATGCAAGCCACAATACATTGCACAAAAGCGAGGTCATGTTGATTAAAAAATGCACGCCATTAAATTTCTCCAAGTCCAGTTTACTCATTTATGTAATGGATATTCCAATACTTGCTCTGCTTACCAGAATGAAAGATCAAGGTAAACAGGGGATGTGGGAATCATCAGGAATGCTTTACAAATATGAAGGTCGAGGGATCATGAATGCGAGTCTTTTTCTGGCTCTGTGATTGCTGGCTTGGGCTTGCTCAGAGACTGTGCTCTCCTCTCAGTGTGAAAGCTGCTGATCAGGAGCTGTAGTACACTCAAGGCTTTGTTTCTTCCAGAAGGTCTCTGCAGTTCCCTGGTTCCTAACTGTTTTCCCAGCCAGCAGTACTGCTGGACTGTGAAATGGGATGAGTTCTCCTGCTCAGCGGAGTGCATGCTGGAGCAACAGCAGGGGAGGGAAGAAGAGGGACCAGGGCTTTAGTTTAGGGCCAAGAAAAACAGGGCCCAGGACAAAATGCCGTGCTGGAGAGCTCCCTCCCCTGCTGTTCCGGTTTGGGTATGCAGTGTCCCGAGAGCTCCTGAGGGTGACAACGCAGGAATATTCAGAGGTGAAATGTTTAGATTATGAGATCTGTGACCTAATCAGTGGATTAATCCACTTGATAGATGAATAATTTCAGTGGATTAATGGGTGGGAGCTGTAGGCCATCCGGGGAGTGTCCTTGGAGATTTTATCATTCCTGGCTCCTTGCACTCGAGTTCTTTCTACCTCCCAGCTGTCATGAACTGATCAGCTTTCCTCCTTCGTGACTTTCCTCCATGATGTTCTCTGCCTCACTTTGGGCCCATTGGAATGAACTTCTGAAACTGTGAGTCAAAAGAAACTTTTCCTCTAAGATGTTCTTGTCAGCTCTATTGATCACAGTGACACAAGGCTGACCAACACATCTACTTCCCTCTTGGTCTCATGGAGGTGGCCCCTTGACCATCCATTCCTGGTTCTGCTTCTTGGGAGAGTTGGGTCTTTGAAGAGTTGGATGTGGGGGGCTTTGGGGTAACATCTTAGGAGTGCACATCCAGACGGCTTTCCTGATCTGAACAGCAAGGAGCCCTTCCTCGCTGCTGTTGGGAATAGATCACTTTCTGGGCTCTCAGGCTCTCCTCCTTTACAAGTCCCTTCCCTGTTCCCCTTGCTGAGTTCCACCATCACTCACGTGTGAGTTCAAGATGGCGTGACCCTGCTCAACAAGCCGGAGGACGACATCTCACCCATGGAGTCTGACGCTTGCTCACTTCCACTGCTGAAGCAGTAATCTTGTGAGTACTGCAGCAATTTGTTCACATTTCCTTGTGGATTAACTTAGATCTAAGTCACCCTCCAGGGGACAAAGGCTCTTTGGTAGAACCAAAAATTGGGTGGAAAAACCTGGCCCCAGATCCTGGCTATCTCACCCACAGAATCAGCTTGGTCGTGACCCTCTTTGTTTTCCTAATCATGAAATGGAGACTTCTCAACTGGAGCAGAGCACAGTGAGAAGCAAAAAAGGAGTAGACGAGGTGATGTATAAGTTCTAGGAGGTAGAGTGTCTGGCACGTGCACACTCAGGCACATAAGGTGCCCACACACCAGTTCCTTAGCCTACAGAGCTACATTTGAAAAGCGAACTGTCATTCTTCATAAGAAGAAGTGGAAGTGTGTGCAGAAGGTTGTTTCGAACCCTTCCCCTATTTCGAACTCCCCGTATTTCTCACCTTTCAGTCCATCACTCAGCTACAAACTGTTCCTGTTCCCTTATACAAATTTGCTTGCTGATACAACTGGGTTTTGGCTGGCTGAAAACAAGGAAGACTTCTTCTGTGGCGAGAGCCGCTTAGAGATGGAGCAGGCTGCCTCACAGATGCCACTCTTGTGAGGGATGCGTAAGCAAGAGCCTGGATAACCACTTGGCAGAAATGTCCATTTTAATTATTTATTGGACAAATATTTGCTGTACACCCAGTATATACCAGGCATTGTATTAAGCACTGCAGAAACAAAAATAAATAAACCACTGGGTCTAGAAGTCTGGCTAGAGTTTAAGGTTGAAACTATATCTGGTGCCTAGCACAGAGTGCTGTTTCTCAGTGATGAGTATCTTTTTATCCTTTCCCACCTCCTTTTTCTCTGCTTGTAGTCTAGTGCAAGCATCCCTGCTTCTAAAGAGTCTTATCTAACTTGCTTTGCTTTGAGTTCAAGCCACATTCTGTGGGTTTCCCTAGTGCCCCACTTTATCATTTTGTGCTATGGTCTTTTGTGTCCTGTGGGTTCTTTGGGGTCCAGTAGATAATACTTTATTTACTTTTGTATCTCAGCAGCTACCACAGTACTCAGCATAGGGAAAATACACAAATAGCATCTATGGATTGAATGTGAAATGAGATTACACCTGTCTGAGAAAGACCAGATTAGGAGACTATTTTGTTTTCTCTCTCTTAAACAATTTTTGAAATTATAAAAACAATACATGTACCTCAGAGATTTGAAAGATTCAAAATAAAAAGAAAATAAAGAATGTAAAAGTATATCTGCAATCTCCCTAGCCAAACAACTGATAGCGTGTCCTTCTGTCTGTATTTTTATGCATGCACCTAAAAAAAAAAAAAAACTATTGTGTCTTAGTTAATATATTATGACGTAATATAACAGAGAAGCCCTTGGAAACCAATAGGTCTAAATGATAAAATTCTAGTTCTTTCTCCGGAAAATTCAAGTGGGTGTTCCTGATTAGAGGGCATCGCTCCCTCCAGTGATGTTTCAGAGACCCAGACTATATCTGGTGGCTTAGTCACGTTTAACCTAGGGTTACAGGATTGTTGGAAGGGGAAGGGGTTTCTCTTGAGGGGAATTCTATAGCTGGACCTTGCAGTAACCACAATACTTTATCTCATTGTCCATGGTCATAAATTAATAATATTGCCACAACTAACTCCAAGGAAGCCTGAGCAATTTAGTATGGCTCAGAGCCAAGAAGAAAGTTGATATGGATGTGATGAACGTTTAGTAGCCCTAGTTAGTGTTAATTAAAATAATTCTCTATGTGCATTATTTATAGATCATATTTTTATTAGAAATTATCATAAACCTTTCCCCATATTATGACATAATCCTGAATGGTGGATAAATATTTTGCTTCTGATGTTATAGAGAGGTGTAGCAGCTTGCCTGAGGCTCTTTGGCTGGTGGGTGGCAGGGAAGGTCCTTATTCCTTCTTCTCCTGTCTGCTTTTACAGTGCTCTGTGACGGCGTGTACTCACAACTGCAAAGGTCACAATGGAAACAAAGAAGAGGATCTAGAGAGCATCTTAAAGCCTGATTGATTATGATGGATCACAGCTCAGATATTTCAAAAAGAAAACAAAGTCTACCCAGAGCATGGAGCAGTAATGCAATATGGATGGGGCTCAGTCGGTTGTGAGTGTTCGGAGAGCTCATCACTTAAAGTAAGTGGTTGGTTTGGCCTGTGGCCACTGTTCTTTGAGTTAGCTTTGACCCTGAACAACTTAGCTGACTGCCTGGCCAGCGTGCAAGGCCGTTCGGCCCACGCCTGAGATTTACGGGAGACGAGAACTGGCCTCTCCCGTTTGTGAATACCAGCATTGACTCTTGGAACCACCGAAGTGTTTTGTTGGGCTGACTATTTCTCTTTCTCACAATATCCTATTGAGGGTCATGCGTTCCTGAGGTGTGAAAATAACTGGGAAAATTCAGAATTCAGCTAATGCCTTTTTTTTTTTTTTTTTCAGATTCTGAGCATACATCAGGCTTGAAGAAGCCAAGAACGTATTTATCAATGCACAGAGCAAAGCTTCAAGCTTTCTGTGTAATGACCTCTCCATGTGATATATGTATATCGAGTGTCCTGCTGTGACTAAGCTATTGAAAAAAAGAAAAATATATATAGGCACCTCTTGAAGCATGTATAAATTGCTTTTTTAGACTCTATAAAATTTTAGCTAGCACCAAACATAGGACTTCATTCATTATCCTACAAGTGAGCACTGCCAAGGGAAGCCAGCTCTTCCTGAGTCGAAAGTGGCAACACTCCAGGATTGGCAGAAATCAAATGAATCATTTCCTGCTTTTAGTTTTAGATAAATAATCAGAAAAGATTGTCTAGATTATGATCCAAAAGACATTTTTCATAGCTCTGAGGACCCAGAGTCCTTAAGAGTTCAGCGGAGGCACCATCCTTCTCAATTATTTTATTGTGCAGTATTGAGATATGTACACAAAATCCAAGTCAAACTTTCAATGCAGAGAAGACTTCTGAAATGCAGGGTGGGGAGTACATTATGCATGTTTTCTCAGTTTCCATGTTTTGATGCTTTTACTCCTGGGCCTTGCTAACCCTCCTCCAGGGTTGCCCCATTCCTAGAGGTGGTCAGCTGCTTGCTTGGGAGCCAGCAGGAATTTTCAAGTGTAGAGCAGCCAATCCAGAGCCCACATCCCCAACCTCCTCTATCACAGTCACTAGGAACTGGGTACCGATCAGCGAGGTATAACTCTTGTTCCCCGGATACCACTAAACGTATTCATACTAGCCAATTCCACAGCCACTTAGTCTGCCTTGGTCATGCCTTCCTGCAGAAGCCACAGGAAGCATCTGTCCCCTGTTCTCTCCCACTTCAGGTACCTCCCAGCCACCTGGGCACTTCCCCCGTGCCAAGGCCATCCCCTTCCTAGTGGGATGTGTTAACAGGAGGGTCATCGTTTTAGAGGTAGTTTTCTATCTGTTGGCCTTGCCATCTCTGAATAATATTCAAACCTACATTTTAAAATAGTGAGGAGAAAAACATGAAAATAAGAATCAGGGACATGGGTTCCAGTCCCAATTTCATCACTACTTTCCTGGGAGACCCTGAGCAAGTGTCGTCATTTCTCTGGGCCTCAATTTTCTTGTCTCTAAACCAGGTTGGGTTTCTCTGGAACAGTCTGAAAATGTCTTCAAATGCTCAAATTCTATGAGTTTATTCCTTTAGTACATGATAGGCTGTGAGTCAGACATACTCCAAATGATATGAGTTCTTCACAAGGCATTTACCTAGTGGCTCGTGTTTCAGACCCTAAGGAGGGCATTAGAGACTCAAAGATGAGTAAGAAAAGTTTCCTGCTTTCACATAGAGGATGTACTTTTTGCATTAAAGGGCTGTGTGGGGTTCTAGAAACATCCCTGGCACTGGAAAGCTCTTACGCTGAGACATCAGACATAAGATGAGAATACACAGAATCATCGTTAAATATACAGACTGGATATGTGACGAAGTCCTGCCTGGACCTTTCCCCCTGGATGAGAGAAGCCTGTCATAGGCACACTCAAGCAGAAAAGAGCAGGCCACTTGACCCTGGAGTTTGCACATTGCTTAGGTTCTTCCTGAATCTCTCTCTGATCTTGGAAGTTCCTTAATTAATGATTATTTATGATCACACTTATTGCTTAAGCATTTCAGAAGTTTACTTGAGGAAACTCTTCACATTCTTGGGTTTTCTATCCATTTCATTTACAAAAGTGCCCCATGCACTCTCAGCACTAGATTGGGGGAGTCTTGTGGGATCTAGAGGGTTCTTTCTCCTTCGGAAGAAGAGCCTGTTCTGAATCCCATGGTCGTGGTCCTCATCCATGTCTCCCACCTCCCGACTCTGTGTTTTCTCCCTGGGATCAGCCACTGTTGGCACTTCCTACTGCTGCCTCCTTGAGATTTTGCTGTCCCCCCTCTCAGGTATACTTTCCTGTGTTTGCAGCAGGGATAATATTTTTGAAAAACAGTAAAACAAGGTATTTTTCCTTCCCATGAGCTCTGCTGCTTCGCAGCTCCCTCTGCTCCATGAATCAATGCCATTCATCGCTTGGCAGGGATTGTGGCCACCAACTCGAACAAAGACTCCATTGCTCAATTTTGAGTTTCACTCTAGACTTTTATTTTAAGCACATGAAAGATAATAGTCCTTGACAGCCTACTTTATATATAGAGAGATTTATTTCCTTTACTTCGAATCCACAAAACTTCTCTTTACATATAAAAAACAAGGCTAAGTATCTCAGCTATGTTTGTCCTTAGCCACAGTGTAGAGAAGATAGGGAAGGTTTACTTCAAGCGGGATGGAAAAACCAGGCTGATGTGGGGAGGCAGCCTGAGGTGAGGAATGGAGGTGCTGCCTCTGACTTCTTAAAAGAGCCACAGTGTATTATCTCCCTCTTGTCCACTCTAGTTGGAGAATGTGCTAGGCCTCTTCCTGATAGGCAGAGGGAGAAGGTGAAAGGGACCCAGTTTGCCTATAAGTTCTTTTTGAAATTCCAGAGACAGAATAATTGAGTATACAAGTTGTCCCAAAAAGAGTTAGCCGTCAAGTAAAAGTGGGGTTGGCTCAGGTCACAGAGGGCTCCATACTGAATGCCAAGTTTCCTTGAGATGGCAGGTGACATGAAAGGGAATTGATAGGTCCACGCTGCACTGTGGGGGACAGAAGAGTGAGTGGGAAGGGGATGCGAGGGGCCTCAAGGAGTGTGGGGCAGGGGGCCCCTGTGATGAGGTTGCAGGCGGAAGGCCCAAAGAGCCCAGTCACAATGAACGGCCTGTGTCTGCCAGGGGTCCAGAGATGGGGAGCTCAAGGGGCTGGGGGCAAATGGCTGGGCGTCCAGAGGCAATCACCAAGGGGGCTGTGGGCACTTCCTCTGCAGAAGCCCTAAGGGCAGGACCAGGAGTTGACTCTAACGTGACCAGAACAGATTGGTGTGAACTCCCACGTAAACCAGAGATCAATGGAACCCCGAAATGCCCTGCTCTATTTTTTCATATGTTATTACCAGGTTTCCTCTCGTGCCCAACAATGAGAAGAGGTGGGAATGCTGAAACCTGCGTGTTCGCCTTGAAGAATCCAGTTCACCTCTGTGGTATTTATCCTGCATCCGTCAGTTGGCCGTCCTTTCTAGGTCATTCACTTTTTAAAAAAATCTTGTCTTTTTTTGAAAGACAAAAGGGCTTTAATGTACACATGAAAAAATACACTACATATGTAATGAGAACTCATGGTTCAAAAACTTCATTCTACAGGCATGAAGGCTGTAGATGTGATGGTTCTGGTTCACAGATTGAGTTCACTGGGAGGCTGAGACGAGACTCAGACCCTAGGAAGTCAGGAGGGGCTGGGCACCGTGCCATGACATCAGTCCCATGTGAAATATAATACATGTGCACTTTGGTTATGGAAGGTCTGCTATCATCCTCATAATAGTTTTGAATTCCTACAATGCGTATCTTATTCTCTGACCCCACCTCAGTTTTTATCTCTAAATAATCTAGACATTGCTATCACACTGGTACTCCAACCTGTGGTCCTCTAATAGCTGAATCAGTATCATTCAGGAATGTGTTAGAAATGATTCTCAAGTTCCGTCCAGAATTACTGAATCAGAAACTCTAGAGTGGGTGTCAGAAATCTGTTTTAACATACCCTCTGGGAGGTTCTAAGGCACAAAACCCAGAAAACCCTGCAACTACTAGAAGACTATCAGGTCTAAGTGCAAATAAACCAATTCCAAGACACCAAAGGTCAAATGTGTTCTCTGATATGTGGATGCTAATCCACCAACACTCCACATGCCAGTTAAGGAACCAAATTCCTCAACAAGACTCCGAAAGCACAAGAAGTAAGTTTAAAAAATCAACAATGGTATGGTATCAAACTAAAAAGCAAAGGAACCATCTTCTTCACAGCAAAGGAAAACCATCAAGAGTCTATAGAATGGAGAACAATCTTTCCACCTGCACCTCAGATAGGGTGTTAATTTTGATGATATACAAGGACTTAAAAAGTTTAACAACAACAACAACAAAAACCAAATAACACAATAAATGGTCAAAGGAACTAACAGACACTCAAAAAGAAGAAATATGGAAGGTTAACGAATATGAAAAAACTGTTCATCTGTAACAATTAGAAAAAATGCAAATTATCAACATCTCTAGTAATTAGAAAATGGAACTTTACACTGAGATTTCATCTCACTCCTGTCAGAATGGCAATTATCAAGATGTGAGTAACAGTGTTAAATGTTGGTAAACATGTGGGGAAAATTATATACTCACACGTTGTTGGTGGGACTACAAATTAGTGCAACCACTCTGGAAAGCAGTGTGGACATTCTTCAAACACCTAGGAATGGAACCACCAGTTGACCCAGTTGTTCCACTCCTTGGTATGTATCCAAAGAAATTAAAATCAGCATACTACATTGATGTAGCCACATTGATGTTTATAGCAGCAGAATTCACAACAGCTAAACTATGGAATCAACCTCCATGCCCTTCGGCAGATGAATGGATAAAGAAAATGTAGTATATAAACACAATAAAACATTGTTCAGTGATAAAACAATGCAATTATGGCATTTGATGGCAAATGGATGGATCTGGAGACTATCGTGCTAAGTGAAATAAACCAATTCCAAGACATCAAAGGTCAAATGTGTTCTCTGATATGTGGATGCTAATCCACAATAAGAAGGGGAGGGAAGTTTGGTGTATTAGACAAAGAGGAATGAAAGTAAGGGTGGGGGATAGATATAGGAAAGACAGTGGAATGAGTCTGACATAACTTTCCTGTGTTAATATACGAATACATGACAATGAATCACATCATCATGTATATCTACAAGACTGGAATGCTAATTAGAATAAGATATATCCCATGCTTGTATACATATATCAAAATAGATTCCACTGGCATGTATAACTAAAAAGAACAAATAAAAAACTCATAATTAAAATTTACATACATATTTATAAAACAAAGTTGTGGCTCTCTGTTAAAATCAGTATATAAAAGAATATTCTGTCTTTCCCCCTTTCCTAGAAACCCACTTTAAACCACAAAAGAAGTTACAATTAAAAAAAAAAGTAGAATCTGAAGTAGAGTGACTCATATATACACTAAATGCTGGAAAGGTGGCTTGGGTGAAGGAAGGTTGTGAGCTATGACATTAACCCTCTGATTTTCAGTTAGATGCATTCTTTGCTATAGGCTAGTGTGGAAGTCTTGGAGAAGATCCAATCAATGATCTCGTTATTGCAATTAAAACAGAACTGCTGGTGGAGAAGGCCCCTGCTAGACATGGATGCAACAGCAGGGAATGGAACCAACAAAGCCAAGGAGTCCACAATGCTGTGGGAAGGCAGGGACAGGAAGTGAAGTGCATAAACGCCATGCAATATTAGAAAATGAGGGAAGTGATGGAGGAAAGGGAAGTAGAAAGGGAGACAGCACTGGTGAAGGGTTACCAACATTCCCCATGGTGGGTGAGTGATGCCTCACTAAGGAGATCTCGTTTGAAGGAGGACTGGAAGAAGAGAGGGAATGAGCCATGCAGACATCTGGACAATGAGCATAAAGGTCAGAAGGCAAAGCAGACAAGAAGGACCTGAGGTCAGTGTGCACTGGGTGAGCTGTGGTTGTGGGAAGAAGGCTGGCATGAGCAGCTGGTGAAAGTATGGGGGACGGAGTTAGAAGAATCACAGAAATGACAGGGCAGGGTACTGGAGGCTTTGCAGCTTCCTGTAAGGCCTTTGATGTGTCTGGATACCAGGGGGTTCCCAGAGGGTTCTGAGTTGAAAGAAGATTGCAGAGATGGAGGCCATTACCACAATCCAGGTGAGATACAATGGGGTCAGAGGTGGAGGCACTAAGAAAGGTGGGATTCTGGACACTCAGGCTTACCTTACACTATGGCTACTCCATTTACAACTTTTCAGCTCGACACCATTTTTTTGGTATAACTTTTTCACTTAAAAAAAAAAAAAAAACTAAACCTGCTGTGAGTCATGATACTATAAACTTACATTTTCAGGCAAAGACATACTCAGCAATTTCTCTAGTCAGAAAATATCATATGGAAAATTAGAATTGTGCTTCCTATGTGGAGGAACCAAATATGCTTTGTGAGGGGCACAGAGAAGTTGGAATCTTCTAGACCTCTCAGGCTTCTGTGTGCAAGCAAGCTCTATTTGCAAGTGTTTCTAGGAAACTTCAAATTTATTCTTTATTTTGCCCTGAAGATGTTCCCCTGTCTTACATGTTTATTTTTAAGAGCAGTTAGAGTGTATAATTACCAAAAGATTAAAAATTAATAAAGAAAATAGTATCAAAAGAAGAATGAACATTCTAAAGAATGACATGCCCATATCTCCATCATATCAAGACTTTTCTTCCTCCTTTGTGAATTCAGTAAACTGTGCTTGTTTTTCACTTCATCTATAAGGATAGTTATTTGCTTTAAAATTGCCATCTATTGCTTATATAAATATTTTGTTTTTATTTGCACATTTTCATTGATAAGTTTTTTGATCCTTAAAAATTGTTGGACATCTTGTTGGAATGGGTTGTGCCATATCTATCACATTGAAATTAATGGACATAAAAATGAATAGCCAGACTTATGTGTTAGTCTATTTATACTGTTCTGACAAATACTAGTCTGGGAGTTTATAAACAACAGAGTTATTTCTCACAGTTCTGGAGGCTAAGAAACCCAAGATCAAGGTACTATGCTTGGTGTCAGGTAACGACCTGGTTTCCAGTTCATGAATGATGCCTTCTTACTGTGTCCTCACATTATGAAAGAGGCAAGAAAAGTATGTGGGATATGTTTTATGAGGGCACTAATCCCATTTGTTAGGGCCCCACCCTCAGGATATCATTACTTTCAAAAGGCCCCACCTCCTAATATCATCTGAGGGTCCAAGATTTCCACTTATGCCTTTTGGTGGGACAAACAAGTTCAGAGCATACTTTACAACTCAAAATCAAAGTCGTTTTAAAAAGTACAGTAATATTTTGAAGATAGAGCCTACAGAATCAAAGCTGGTGTGTAAAAGAAAGAGAGATGGCATGGATGAATGTCCATCATGGAAACTGGAAAAAGTGGTCTTGGCAGTGAGATGAAGACTGCAAAAGGAAGAAGGGAGTGTGGAGGGCTGACATCAGGGCCTCCACTATGGACTCCATGTTAGGGAGGAGAGAGAGGAAAGAAAGAAAGGAAGAGGCTGAGAAAGCAGTGGATGACCTGGAGTTAAGGGAAGTGGTCTGGTGTCAGGGAGTATAGATTAAAGCTCTAAGTGGACACAAGCAAAGAAGAGAAAAGAAATAGAATGAGTCCTTGTGCTCTCCAAAATGATAAAGTACAGAACATGAAGAGGAGTCAGAAAGGGAGACCCAGGAACAGCCCATGGTGAGGGAAGAGGTCAGGAGTGTGTAGGGTTCTGAAACCCAGGCAAAGTGGGTGGCTCCAGAAGATTGAAGTGTCCACTGTTGCGATAGTACATCAAGCAAGTTGAGAACTGAGATTCAAATAACAGATCTAACAATTGGGAAAACTATCTTGGTCTATTTTCTGCTTTTATAACAAAAGCTCAAGACCAGGTAATTTACAAATAAAAAATTTATTTAGCTCATGGTTCTGAAGGTTGGGAAGGCCAACAGCATGCCAGTCATGCTTGATTTCTGGGAAAGGCCTTCTTGCTGCATTATAATCTTGTGAAAGGTATTACATGGTGAGACAGAGCCAGCATAGAAGGTTGGTCTCTCTTCCTCTTATTATAATGCTGCTAAATTCATCATGTTGGCCAATCTTTATGATTTCATTCACTCCTAATTACCTCTCAAAGGTCTCACCTTCAAATATCATTAACATAGGAGTTTTGAGATTAAATTTCCAACAGGCAAGCTTTTGGAGGGCATATTCAGACCAAAGCAAGGACTGTTGTCACCTGGACCTGTGGTTTACAGGAGTAGGAATCAAAGCAATTTAAGGGAGACAAGAGAGACAGACTCAAAGGCTGCAAAGGGCATGATCCATTTATATGACATTCTGGAAAATGTCTTTAAAGATAAATTCTGGGTTGTTATGGTCCAGGGATAGAGGAAAGAAGATATGATTACAAAGAAGCATGAGTGAAGTTTTGGGGTGATGGAGCTATTCTGCATCTTATTTGTGATAATAGTTACATAAATGTGGCCATTTGTCAAAACTCCCAGAGAGAATAATAAAAAGAGTGAATTGTACAGTATGTGAATTATTAACAAAAGGTGCTGTGAGCTATAAACAAAAGACTCCAGAAGACTCCAGAAAAGCCAGTAATAATTTATACCTCTTTTAAGGAGATTTGCTGTAAAGGTGAGCAGAGATATGCAGTCAAAGCTTGAAAGGAAAGTAAATTTATTTTTTAAGAAAGTAGATAAAGAAAACTGTGGAGGAAATGAAGTGTGGTGGAAACCGTGTTGGTCAGCTTTCCATTGCCATGATGAAACCCCTGAGATGAGGAACATAGAAAGAGGAAAGGTCCATGCTTTCAGAACTTTCAGTTTATGGTACTATGACCCTATCACTTTGGACCTGTAGTGAGGCAGAACATCATGGGAAGAGAGAGTATGGTGGATGGAGCAAAGCTCAAATCATGGTGCTTGGCAAGCAAAGAAACAGAAGAAGGGGCCAGGATCCAAAGATTACTATTCGAGGGTACACTCCCAATGATCTAACCACCTTCCCCTAGATCCACCACCTAATGTTTCCATCTTTTCCCAAGGTGTCACAGGATAGGGACCAAGGTTTCAACAGATGGGGCTTTGAGGGATATTACAGACTCAAAGTACAACAGGAGCAATCCAGTAATGAAGAAAGACTGGTAAATGTGGGAGAGAGAAGGGAGACTTGCTAAGTGGTGTCCTTGAGCTCGTCAGATAGAGGGGTGCCATTCAGGTCTGAGAGGAGAGGCTGTGCTTAGACATGTATGTGGCAGATCACCACACCAACCAGTGTGGGGCATTGGCTAGATGTGGGGGAGGAGGCAGGAGATCTTGTACAAGTTCTTTTCCAACTGATTTTATTTTCTCAATGTAACAGGAAGTCAGAGAATGAGGAAGGAGAAGGGGTTGGGGTGTAAGTAGAAAAGAGATTGTAGGAAATATTTGTCTTTGAATGAGAAATGGGAGGTAGGAAAATGGAATGTGGTCTCCAGGGAATTGGTGCTATCAGGTGAAATGAACTCAGTGAACATGATTCTCTGGTCTTCTCAGGGAAAGGAGTGAGCTGAATTTAACCAGGGCTGAGATTTTGCCAAGACAGAACAATATATGGTGAAAATGGCAAGAAGGTGGCCGGGGGGAGCGGGGGCAGATTCTGATTGGGCAGTTTTAATGGCTGACAAGTCTCTTTGGTCCCAACTGAATAGTCCTTTGCTATGGACTGAATCGTGTGCCCCAAATCCAAATGCTAAAGCCCTGATCCTTAACGCAATGATATTTGGAGATGGGTCTTTGGAAGTCATTAGTGTTGGAGGAGGTCATGAAGATGAGGCCCTCTTGATGGGATCAGAGTCCTCAGAGAGGGACACAGACAGCTTACTCCCTGTCCTGAGAAAAGGCCACATAAGGACACAGTGAGAAGCAGGAAGACAGCTCTTACCCCAACCTGAGGCTGTTGGCACGATGATCTTGGATTTCCTAGCCTCCAGAAGAGTTGAGAAAATATATATCTGTTGTTTAAGGACTGTGATATTTTGTGCCCAGGCTGACTGAGACATCCCTCTTCTATTTCCTGCACTTGCTGAATACACTCCCTCTCGTGACATCTGTAATCTTTTTTTTGTTCCTTTTTCTGAGAGTGCTCCTCATTCACAGGCTGCATCTCCTTTAAGGGCATGCTCCAGTGCCCCATTTTCAATGAGGTCTTCTCCAGTTGAGCAGTTAAGTCGCAGTCCCATCACTACACAATACCCCTGTGTTTCTGCCCTCACTTTCCTGCTTTCTTTTTCTTCTAGCATGTAAACCTGCTAATATGCTATATACCTGATTCATTTAATTTGTATTGTCTGAGTCTTCCCATGAGATTGCAAAATTCATGAGGACAGAGATTTTTGTCTTTAACTCATTGCAGTACCCATACTGTCTCCAACAGTGCTTAGAACGTAAGTGGCACTCAATAAATATTTGTCAAACCAGCGAATGAAGTCAGGATATTTTCACTATTTGACATTATGTGTGAATTAGAAATTGACATTCAAAGCTTCCACACTCTTGTCAATGCCTCCGTTGAACTTTGGTTTCTCTTCCTGGGTCTTGCCTTTGCGGCTAAGTCTTCTAGGTATGATTTTAGGTCCAGCCCACCTGACTTTTATGGTTGTATATTAAGGCAGCATAATATGTGGTTCCTGTGCTGAGCTCTCATTAGAGAGTGTCCAGGGTTCGGTTGATTCCAATTCCATTTTAATCTGTGGTTCTTTCTTGCAATTCCAAACTTGAGGTTGACTTTGGAACATCATCTTTCTCAAGTTCCCACAATATTTGCTCTAGACTAATGAAAAAATGAATGATCATAAATATAATTACTCTGAAGGCCTGAGGATATTTTTGGTACGCTTGGAAGGAAGATGGGTTTGAAAGAAAAGCAATTGACTGCAGAGGACTTGAGGCAATTTTCCCTGTTGGAGTTTAGGGAATATCAAAAATAAATAGCATTTCTCATTCTGCTTTGAGTTCTGAGCAAATGGAGAAATTAAAAAAAAACAAAACAAAAAAAAAAAAAAAAAACAAAGAACTTGACTCTGGGGGCCAGAGTCTCTCTTTAATTATTTCTGAAAGTTAAGGAGATATTGTAGTGTGAGGGCCAACGACTGTGTATCCAGGACAGCAGATTCTACCATTATTCCCATGGCAGTGACAAGAGCTGGTTCTGACCAAGCAGCAGGGGCAGGAATCCCTGAAGGACAGGAGAGGCCTTTGGCTCTCTCCAGAGCCAGCCTGCTCCACAGTGGGAAGAGAGGGCCGGCCAGACCACACTCAAGGAGCTACCATGACACTCCTTTCCTGGGGAGCGAACATTTCCCACACTTAGCAATTCACTGAGTCTTCATCATGGTCTGTGGGGCTGGTGACATAGGAAGTCCCTTTGAGAACTGCTGGAATGGACAATTGAGTGCCCGCCATCTGTAGTATGCAGGTAATCAAATGGGTGTTAGTGCTGTCTGTGAAGTTCTGTTGATTCCTCTCATTGGCCACCATTTGACGAACCTCTGTAAGTTGCCAGGCACCGTGCCTGACACTGAACAGGTAGGACTAGGAGAGGGGAAAGTGCAAAGACAAGCCAGCCCTTGCTTCCAGAGAACCTGCAATCCAGGGGCAAGATGGAGACCTGCGTTCCTGGACCACCATGGATGTAGTTAGAAAAGCTGTTACAGGGTGATGTGAGGGACCTCTTCACCAAGGACCCTGACCAGGTGACTTGAGTATGGTGAAGGGAAGCTTCTTGAGTTTGGTTTTGATAAGATCTTGGAAAGTAACAGAAAAAAATAGAAATCCGAATATTGAGCTGTATTAGCAAATTGAATTTTGTTTACATGAGACTTCCACAAGATGGAAAGTCACATGAGCTCACTCTATCGCAACCCATGGGCTTCAGCCATGTGGACTAAACCAATCCCAGTGACACAGTGACTGGCCGTGGAATCTTGGGCAGACCACCTGCCCTCTCATAAAGCTTACTTGCCCATCTTGTAAAATGGGGTAATTATAAGAACCCTCCCATCTCCCAACCTCCTGAAAGGCAGGCAGAGGGAGGTGAAATCCCTCGTGCAGTGTGCTACGATACAAACAACTAATGTGACTATGGCATGATTCGAGGTTTTCTGGTTTTGAGATGGGCCCACAACTTCATTTCATGTCCTTGATTTTTAATTTTAATACAATCTGTGAATATACAGATAGGACTAATCTCAGCCATGTCTTATTTTTTTCCCTTCTAAATTTTGGGGTAAGGTCTATGGTTTCTACTGAGATGCCTTTGACATGTGACTCATTTAGACAGCAGAAAGAGAATCACACTGAAATTCTAGGAGAAAAGTCTTTGATTTATACCCAATTTCACAAAATCAACTTTTCTTTCAATATATTAATACCAAAAAGCAAATCACCAGCAACTAAAAAGGGCTTCTGGAAGGAGAGATATTTTACCCAAAATATCAGCATGAAGAGTTTTTTTTTTTCTTTTTTTTTAATGGCTGGTTTAAAAACCCCTTTAAATTAGGGGGTTGTAATGGAAAGTCTGACAGACTCAAATAAGGCAGTTCAAAAATATATTAACACTTAACACATACCGTACATGAAATGTATTTTAACATGCTATATGTTTATTACAGATTAAATACTTAAAAATGGAAAAACAGCCTAAACGTTCCTTAAATATTTGCTTAATATAGTCAGAACACATCGTGAATTGTAAGCGTGAAGAGTACATGTTAAGTGTTTAACTAACATCAAATGCAATAAAATGTTTCATTTGAAATGTTAAGCGGGCGATAAAAATGTCAGGTGAGACGACAGATTGCAGTTTCTCCCAACTTCCCTCTAATTAAGGTGGAACTGTGGGGAGACACCTGCTTGATTAAAAGGCAGGTCTGGTGAGTTCCATGGTCTGACTTGTGCCTGGACTCATCCCTCCTGCCAACCACTGCCTGTTTAAAGGGATCAGAAGTGGGTCTTCTTTTAAGATGTCACCTCCCCTTTGATGCCCTTCCACACCATTTTCAGAAAAGTTTAGAAGCCCCTTTCTTTTTTTTCTGCATCTCCTGCGAACCTGCATGATTTTGTATGCTGATACATACTATCACACGAAATCGAACAGGCAGTGACAATTCTGTTGTTTTTAGCTGTGTGACCTTGAGCAAATTAACTTCTCTGCACCCCATTTTCTTCTCCTGTGAAATAGAGATGATCATAGAACCTAATTAATTGCACTGTTGTGACAATCAGACAAGTTAAAATGCAGAAGGACCTTAGAACAGGTGCCAACGCAGAGTGTTGATTGAACACTAAACTCATATTCTTGTATCTTAAAACTTACAATGGGTTTTGGATATATTTTGCAAATTCTTAAGATATATTTGGTTTTTCCCCTTTAAATGTACCTAATATGCAATAAACACATAACATGTTCAACTGATATTCATGCAAAATGTATACTAAGTATTTATTTTTTCACTCTTTGGGGATTATCTGGTTAAAAGTTCATTCACCTCTCCCACTGAACCAAGATTTTCATGATGATATTTTTAACCCATTTCCATTGTTGACATGTATGGGGGCTCCAGGACTGGTGATGAATGGATGGATCTTCTCCCAGATCATTGGATAAATGTTTGACTTGCAGATTTAATTAGATTCTTTTAATTTTTTGACTGTTCTAAAACTTCAGAGATTTCTGATTAGAGATTAGAAAGGCTTGCTATTGAACCACGACCACACTGCAGGTGGTACTCAGGTGCACTGCAGGTCAGGTGTTCATATGCTAAGGTCTCAGGCAAGGCAGGCACAAGGAAGTGAGCTCTGGTAATTGCTGCAAACACCAGGAAAATACTTCCCAACTCTATGACCCCAACTGGGGACATAAATTCATTGTGTCTTAATTTCCTCATCCACACAGTGGGGATAATAAAATACTTAGTTCAGAGGCTAAATGAGCTAGCATTTGGACAATGATTAGAACATTGTCCAGCACATAGTAATTTCTCAGCAAATATAAGTTATTGTTACTGTATTATATCTTAATAGAATGATTATTATAATTATGTAAGTGATAAATCTAATACATTAACTACACGGTTACGTAGTGCTGTTATTATTATTTAGAACACTGAAGATAACCTATATAGTTTTTGCTCCTGTACATTTTCATCCTTGTTTTTCATTTCTAGTTTTGTCAAGAAGCCTGAAGGAGAGGGATTGAGTGCTTTATTTTCATGGTAATTCCCCAAATTTCCCTCTCACTGTTCTTCTTGAAACATGGAGACACACTTTCTCCTATCTTCCCCACCACCTGAGCAAATATTACCCCAAAGTGAGGACAGAGCTTTCCTGCAAATAAGAAGAGGCATGAGCAAGGCACCAGAATGTCAAGAGTCTGAAGATAACCCAACCCCCAAAAAAATTCTCCTCCTTTTTAAAAGAAAGTATCAGTGGATCTAAAAAAAATGAAACCAGTAATTGAGTCCAGCTGACTCACATGCTAAAAAAGTCAATCTCCTAAAGCTGGTGTGGTTCTGGGCACTGGGAAATTAATGCCGTGGACTTAATTCCCAGTTTACAGCAATTTTGCACACAATTGCTTTTAAACTAATCTCAGGCATGGCGACTGTTGGCATAGCCTCTGACCTCAGCCTTTTATCTCGGCGTTCCTAATGGGCCCATTATTATATTTAGAAAAATTTCAAGATTTACCCTCATTCTTGATAAATTATCACAGTTTCTAATCAAATCCTTTCTTTTCAGAAATTCCTATGTTACCATTATTTAACTTTAAGAAGACTTTCTATGCTTCTCTGTCTTTACCCTATATATGTGAGGGATTTTTAGTACTGTGGTCAAAAAGGCAGACGGTTTCTGAAATCCAGGTAATAATTCCTCCAAGTGGTCTGCTTTCAAGGCCTGAGCAGGGAAGGAAGTGGACTTATGAGTTCTAGGCACTTCACCTTGTATACACTTGACAAAACTTATGAAAGAATCTTGGAAACATGCCGTACTATATGTATGCCACAGATTTTTAAAAATAACAGCTTTATTAAGACATAAACACAAACCATGAAATTCGCCCCTCTGAAGCATTCGCTTGGTTGGTTTTTAGCATATTCATAGAGCTGTCCAGCCGTCGCCATTATCTTCAAAGAAACTCCTCAGCAGTCACTCCCTGTTCTTACTCCTTCGAAGGCCCTGGCAGTCATGAATCTCTCTTCCACTTTTGTAACTTACTTGTGAGTTCTATGGATTTGGATAATTCATACAAACAGAATCAAATAATATTTTGCCTTTTGTCGCTGTCTTCTTTCATTTTGCATCATGTTTCTAAAGCTTATCCAAGTTGTCGCCTACAGTAACTCAGTCCTTTTTATTGCTAAATAATAGTCCACTGCATGGATATACCCCCTTTTGTTTATTTATTCATTGGTTCATAGGCATGTGAATTGCTTCCATTTTTTTTTTTTTTTTGGCTCTCGTGAATAATGCCGCTATAAACATTTGTGTCTAGTTTTTTTTTTTTTTAATTATTTGTTTTTTGTTTCTACAGACTGCATTTTGATTCATTGTACACAAATGGGGTACAACTTTTGGTTTCTATGGTTGTGCATGATGTAGATTCATACTATTCATGTAATCATACATGTACATAGGGTCATGATGTCTGTCTCATTCCACCATCTTTCATATCCCTGCCATCTCCCCCTCTCATTTCCTGCTACATAATCTAAAGCTCCTCCATTCTTCTCTTACTCCCCACCCCCCACTCCCATTATGTATCATGATCCACTTATCAGGGAAAACATTTGACCTTTGTTTTTTTGGCCTTGGCTTATTTCTCTTAGCATGATATTCTCCAATTCCATTCATTTATCTGCAAATGTCATAATATTATCCTTTATGGCTGAATAATATTCCATTGTGTATCTGTACCACAGTTTCTTTATCCAGAGTGGGGGAAAATCTTTTCCACACACGTCAGATAGAGCCCTACTCTCCAAAATGTATAAAGAACTTAAAAAACTTTACACCAAGGAACTGGACAGACATTTTATGGAAAAAGATAAACAGGTGATTAATAAGTATATAAAAAAAGTGTTCAACATCTGTACTAATTAGAGAAATGCAAATTAAAACGACTCTAAGATTTCATCGTACTCCAATTAGAATGTGTCTAGTTTTTTGTGTGGACATATGTTTTTATTTCTCTTGGGTAAATACTTAAGAATGAAATTGCTGGACTTTATATTTGCCATTTTGGGGAGACGTCAAACTGTTTTCCTAGGTGACTCTCATGTCACACATTTCAATTCTTCTGATATTACTGCCACTGAGGAGCAAGAGAGGAAGAATGGCAAGCTGACCAATGTGCAGATCTTATCTGATGGGTTCCGTAACGTGCCTGGCAGACAGGACCATACCCAGGGGGACGCTGTGGCTTGTGGGACGTCAGAGCTGAGACTCCAGTGCCAGTTCGCCTTCTTCTCTAGAAGGAGCTCGTTACCTCCTTTAAACAAATGGACAGTTTGGGGTTCATTTTACCAACTAACAACATGAGAGGTGCTTCAAAACTCTCCCTCCATTTAAGCCTCATGACAGCTCCGATGTAGATATTTTTACCATAATTTTAGAACTGGAATTTTCTTCATTTTTCATGCACTGATATGTCCTAAGTGATTAGAATAGTGCCCTGCACATGGTAGGGGATCAAACAATTCTCACCCAAAGAGGACATGGCTCTGGAGGGGTCAATGAACCTACCTGCATCGTGTGCCGAGGTCGGAATCAGCGTCAGGGCCTGTTCATTCTGGAGACGGGATGTGTGGTGCTCTCATGCATCGTCTCCAGCTTCCCGTCCCTCTAATGAGGTGCATTTGGCAGATCAGAGTTTCTGATGTTTTCCTGGACAACTTGATTCACGGGTGGGTGAGTTCCTTGACCAGGAGTTGGGAGATGCCGAGTGTCTGAAGTTAGAGCAGTTTCCCTATTTGGGGACTTCTCAGAGCCTGTCACAGGCCATGTTGCATTGTGAATCATCAAGGGGAACAAGCAGCACATTTGTCCATAGGATTCCCCCAGATTGCTACGTGTGTGTGCACGCGCTCGTGTGTAGCATTTATTAACATCTCCTGGGACACAGTTTCACGGTACATGGTCTCCATTTCTTGAGTTCTTTCTCGCTCTAAAGTTTGTTGACTTGAATTGTGGTAAAAGAACAAATTAAGGTCAAATCTTATTATGGCAAATATGGTTAAAAAAATATGACTATAACAAAAATATTTTAAAGACCTGGCCCTAAGCCTAGAGTAACAGAAGCGTGCTGATGTCTTTGGAGTAAAAATCGCTGCTCCAAAAGGTGAGCACAATAACCGCTTTTCTTCCCTGACTCATTTTTACAGCGAGGAGGGAGAAACACCAGCACCTTATTGTGTCGTATTTACACTTCCAATGAATATCCATGGACTGCCTCCCAGATATCGCAGTGCCCTGGGGGTGCCGTGGCTTTCCTGGCCTGGGGTTCCAGATATTCAGTTATTCCTGATTTGCTGAGGTTATGGGAAGAATGCAGGATTAGGGAGTTGGCTGGAGAGCAGGTCATCCAATCCCTCTCTCCCTGACACACAACAGAATATGAAGGCATGATTGAAAATAGCAAATTAAAAGGAATTACAAGATTATTTTGGCTTCAAGACCAGGTAGACTAGGGTATAAGCTTTCTACAGGTGGAACAGATGCTGTTTTTCTGTCCCTTTGGGCTGGGCTGGCAGAGTGGGCTGAAGGGAGGTAGCACTGGGTGTGTTCTATCCCCAGCCTGTGGCCCTTCATGCTGAGCCTTCTTAGGGGCCCCTCTACAGGCACAGTCCTGTCTTAGCTTCTTGCCAGGCAACTTCTCCTCCCCCTGGACCTGGGTCTTGAGGCAAATGAGGGAGGTGAACTCTGTGGTGTGCACAGTAGGGCCTCCATCTTGACAACACAATTCGGCTACCTGGGCCTCCCTGCACAGTCTCATTTCCGCTGTGAAATACACGCAGCATTCTTTAAAGTTGTAAGATGATGATGGAATGACACGATTGGTGGAGAGCCCGGGGCCAGGGCCTGCTCACGCGAGGCAGCTGCTTTTACTATTATGTTGTAATAGGGCCTTCCCTGGACTCAGTCTCCTCTCCCATCTACCTGCTGTGGCAGAGCTACTGTGGAGTCTGGCAGACAGGAGCACGTCGGATGGGTCATTTGGCTGAACCAGACTTCTGCCTGCTTTGCTTTGTTCAGTTTCTTTGCTAGACCCCAATGCCTCCAGGCAGGGTTCCCTGCCAAATGTGGCTAGAGCATTTATATCAAGCATAACTTTTGCTTGCAAGTGATAGAAACCACTCAGATCAGCTTGAGAATATAGCGATCATCGTACATAATGCTACTGCTGCATGTATGGAAATTGCAGATTCCTAAAAGCGGGGAATCATGGCTGCATCAAGGGGTGCACATTAATTCAGGAGGACAGTCCACTTTTCAGTCTATTTGTTCTGTGTTAACTTCCTGCTTAGACTCACTCCCTCTTATCAGCAAAGATAATTTCTGATAGCTTCCAGCTTAAATACCACCACCAAGAATAACCCAAGAGAAGAGAGTATGGCTTTTCTTCCCTGTCTCCCATTCTCTCACCTACCACTACTCTGATTGACTCATCCTGTGTCCACCTGGGTGGACCAGGCATTATTCGCAGCCTTGACAAATTGTGGCTATGCCACTTATAGTTGGAAGGTGAAGTCATATGATTGACAGCCCTACCCACATCATACCAAGCTGCTGAAGGGAAGTTCCCCACAGAGAGGAAAGCAGGACATAAAAAAGAAAAAAAAAAAAAAAAGAAGAAGACAAATAGAAACAACAACAACAACAAAAACCAAGAATCCATGACATGGATACCACTCAACTATCTTTGCTTTGAATGCTCCTTTAAAATCTTTGGGTTTCTGGTCACTAAAATGGCCTGAATCCATAATAGTTATTCATGCTCTTTGAATGTCAGGATTTGGGACTACCTGGCTGGCCTCCCCAGTTATGTGTGTGTGTCTTTCTGGGAAGAAGCTCCACAGATTCCATTAGATCCCTGAGCACATCCAGACTCCACCTCGTGTGAGAAACACTGGCCTGGGGTGTCAGCCTCCCTAGGATGCCATGAGTGCCCTCTGCCTTGCCCGCCCATGGCACTGAGCTGCAGCTCTGCATGAGGCAGTGCCAGGAGGCTCTTTGCCTGCTGCAGTCTCCCCTCCCAGCGGGATGCCAGCTGCTAACATCCAGCCGGTGGAGGCCTGGAGGCAAGGTTGGCTTGAGGGAGGGAGGGAACTGCTTCCAGGTTAGAAAGTCCTGTGGGGCTTTGTGGCCAAAGGGTGGAAGGAGGCTGAGGTGCACTGGGTCTTATTGTGAGGAGATTGAGTGCACACAGGGACTCCTCCATCACAGGGTGGCAGCGCTGTGAAGGGACTTTATGTGGAAGGGGAAACTGAGGCACGAAAATGTGAGACGACTAGCTCAGGATCCCCTAGATCAAGAGGGTGGACCCCACATAGGAGTTCTTGTCTCCTGCGTGCAGCTCTCCTTGTTTTGTGAGGCTGCGCTGGGTCCCCTGAGGTCCCTTGCAGCCTTGGAGTGCCTGGTCAAAGCCCTTGTCCTTCACTTCTCCTTGTGCTGCCCCTCCCTCCTTGTGGCCAGTTAGAGGAGCATGGTGGGCTCAGTGGCGGCACGTGACCCAGGGTAGAAGAGCGCAGATGTCACTGAGAAGCTGATTGGGAAATCGAGGACTCTGGGGCTGGACCACTGTCCCTTAGCAAGCCCCTTGTCTTGCATGGTTTTGTTCCAGAACACTGTATGGCAGACTGGGTAGTTTGTAATGCACCAACAGGGCTGGAAGTCTGACCCAGGTGTCAATCTGGCGAGGGTTTTCTTGCTCGGTCATCCCTTGGCCGAAGGCAGAGGGCAAGAGAGGGCACGAGGGGCAACTGGGGTCAAGTTTGCGCTTTCGTAAGGAGCTCGCTTCTGTAATAATGGTCCACTCCTGCAATAATAGCGTCAACTGGCTTGTGAGGGCAGTGCCCCTGGTTCAGTGGCCTTGGCAGCCTCCCCTCAGCGCACTTCTGCAAGGCCGACCACACTCCAGCGTGAGTTTGGAGGGGCACAGATGCACAGCACAGCACCTCCCACCTGGCAAGCCTCCCTCACATCGTGGGGACCCCTCTCTAGGCACATTTCCACCAGGTCCTCTGAGGGAGTCAGAAGGAAACAGGATGCGCTTTTGCTAGTCCTGGTCTGGCTCCAAGTGAGAACGCTGGCCACGGAGAAATGCAGATGCCTTCTGCCTATTTGTGCCAAAAAGGTACTCTCCCCTGCAAACTCACAGAGTGATTAGCTCTTAAAACGCACTACTTCTGCCTGCCCTTTCCGTTGCAATTCAGTCCAATTCAATTAAAACATCGCGGCAGCCTCCACGGGCACAGATGCCCTGGAAAATGATTTGGGGGGTGTTTTCCCTGGCGGTGAATGGTTCCTCAATGTGGAGGCGACCACACACGTGCTTCAAAATGAAAACAGTCCTGATGGTAATGGAGCAATCCAATAATACTAACTCGCAGTTATAGAGCAGCCTCGTTTTCAGGTTAAATTTGGGGTGGGTTGATCTTGAGCAGAATGTAACCGGGGCTTTGTCTCAGCTCTAAGCAACTTTGCGGTGCCCAGGCGGTTCCCCTGCGTCCTGCCTTCTTCTGTATGTCCCTGTCTGTCTCTCACTCCTTAAGGTCTGTGTGATGGTGACTCATGAAAAGCCACTCTGGTGGCTGAATGACTCATGCTGCAGATATTCTCCATTTAGGCAGTGTTTCCAAGAGACCAGGCGGTGACCTCACGCTGGTGTCTACACCAAGGCCCGGTGGATGGAGGCTCTGACTCCTCAGTGGATTGACCAGGGGGCATCTTACCGTTCCACAGCTGGGAATTCTGGCCCCCACACTGGTCTTCTCCCATCTATTCTTTGTGTCCAACCACCTCAACCAAGTCTAGCCTTTTCTGGTCTCCTCCATGGAATCAGAGCCCGCGTAACCACATGCTCAGTTCCCCCCCTGTTAAAGTCCTTCCCACTCAGCACAGCTCTGTGCTCCCCTCTTCTTGGCCTCCTGAGCCCTCTCTGAAGTTTCTGTGGTTCTTCTCCATGCATTGCCTTTTGCTCCATCCACCTGGATTAGATTCTCCACGTTTGAGAATGGGCCTTGCTTCCAGGTGGGAGAACCATTCTTAGGGATCGATATTCATTATTAGTTTTATTTACTAATATCAATTTTTTTATTTATGATTAGACCATGTGGCCTGATA
Organism: Sciurus vulgaris; assembly: GCF_902686455.1. Classification (NCBI taxonomy): domain Eukaryota; kingdom Metazoa; phylum Chordata; class Mammalia; order Rodentia; family Sciuridae; genus Sciurus; species Sciurus vulgaris. Next base: position 137,467,153 of record NC_136469.1, read on the forward strand.
TCCTTTTCTCTGGTGTCTTATGTAAAGTAGGTACCCAATAACCATTTGCTGATTTGTGAATTTTTAGGAGCTGAAACTATTACTTCAATAAGCAAAGCTTTTTAGAAATAGTTTTCATCCCAAATGAGTGTGTATAATTTGATTAAAAGTCCCCAAGGCCAAAAATCCACTTGGCAGGTATAGTTAGGGCCTGGACCCTGGAGTCTGCAGATCTGGGCTTATAGCTGGGCTCTGCCATAAACCAGCCCAGGGCTTCTGGGAAAGGCACAGCTCTGTGAGTACACTTGCTCATTATAAAACAGCATAATATCAATGACAATGATACTAAAATTGCTACTTCAGGTTGATGGTGAGGATTTCATGAATGTATGAAGTAGTATCCTTAATAGCACACGGGAGCTAGAGTCTGCCACTTTCTAACTGTGTGACCTTGGGTAAGTTACTGAACCTCACTGGGTGGTCATTTAAAATAGAACAGTAAAATACCTGCCTGTTATGGTTTTTATGGAGATAGAATGACAGTATTTCAAAAAGTGGTTAGAATGGTGTGTGGCATATAGCTTGCTAAGTAAGTAGACCCCTAAACAATAGTAATGTGCATACATTACTTGTCACATGCAGGCACACAATCAAGCACTCTGTAACTTTTACAAGGAGATCTGTTGCTGCCACCACCATTATTTCTACGGCTGCAAATTACTGACGCCTGAATTAGCTGGCGGAGTTCGAAACACTCCAATTCTACTTCAGGGTCTAGGTATCCATGTGATCAAATTTAGGCCTTTGGTTTTCCTGTGCTATTAAGATTGATTCATCTCTTTAATAGTTTCTTCATTTTATTATCTTGTGGGTTTTCCTCCCATTTTATCTATTTCCTGTTGAGACTGCTTCCTGGTAATCTAGACCAAACCACAGAGGAAAGTTGGTATGATTTTAGATTCTGTTCAGTGGTGGGATCTTTCAGTTTCTTACCACCTACAGTTGGTTGCAGGTTTCCATGTATTTACAATGCTATTTCTCTTCCAGAAAGGTCATTTCTTCCCTTTGCCCATCAAGATCACATAATCATCTTATCAACGATTTCTTTAACTCCTCGAAGAGTAATTTCCTTTTCATTTACCCATTGCTGCATGCAGTTATTACATGGTATTCACTGAAATTCAAAAGATTAAAGGGACTGTTATTTACCATGGGCTCCTGAACCTACAAAGAGCCTGGTATAAAGACAGCACATTTATTCATCAGGAGAGACTGCCTTGTGTTTGGTAACAAACCATTCCACATTTTTGAGAGTGGAATTCATACCCATTTATTTCTTAAATTTGCTAATATAACATGAAGGATGAGAGAAGGCACTTTTCTGGAGTCATTGAAGGACCCAGGCTGGAGAAACCTGAGCACCGCCCAGCAGAATGACCTGGTATTCATAATCTCCTCAGTGGTACACTGGAGGGAAAGGGAGACTAAAGGTTTCTGCATAGCCTTTTCCTGGTCTCAACGCAGAAATGACCCTTGTAATGTCCACTAATTCTTTACTGGTTCAAACTAGCCTCGTGGCCGCACCCAACTACAAAGAGAATGGAAAATACAGGAGGAAACTTAGGATTTGGTGCATATTTCCTGTCTCTACTGCAGCACTCCGTACATGCTCCCTGACTCTACCAGTGGGCTTTGTGGATAAAGGAAAGTGCACCTCCCAGTATCACAAGCAAGCTGAACCTAGATGGTACAGATGTGGACAAGCCACGGGGTCTCTCGAAGTCTTAGATTCGTCTTCTGAGAAGTGTTAGGAAATGCACCTACCTTATTCTCAGTTTTTTTTAATATAAGATGATTTATGCAAAGTAGTTAGCAAGCCACAGACATATTGTAAAATGATGGTGGTCTCTTCCTTAGCAGTTCTTGCATTCCCCTTACCTCCACCCTTTGCTACCTCTTTCCCTCTTCTCTGCTCCAGAAGGTTGAATCTAAGGACTCCTCCACCCAGGGTCCTTTGGTTTTTACCTTTGACTTGGGTTCAGCTTACAGGATGACAGATAGGACAGAAAGGAGGTGATGGTTGATGCATAGACTCCCCTACTCCTTCCTTGATTCAGGGTGCATCTGGCAGTGCCAGACAGGTCCCTGATCCAACCTATTCCAGTGACAGTTCCCTCTCTCGCCTCTGCAAGCCCATATGTAGTTAGGGCTTCCTGCTGCCACTGATCTGGGTGTTTCAGCATCCCTGTGGGTTTCTTTGGCTTTGACCACACCCCTCCTTAAAATTCATTTACAATTTCTACTGAGCATGCTATCAGCTCCCTGCCATGATCCTGGCTGATGTTTTACCCATCTGGACTCTGAGCTTCTTGGAAGTGCAGGGAGAAACTTGATTTTCTTCTAATTCCCACCCCCGGCACAGTGTCCAGGATGGAGTATGTATTCATTCTAGATAACAGTAGTGGCTATGCCTCACTGAGTGCTCCCTGCGTGCCGGGCAGGTGCAGCAGCACCCCCACGCAGCCCCTCTCAGGCAGGGGCGTCGTGCATGCCCTCGGACTGCATGTGATGATTTGGGAAGGTGCATTACCTGCCTGCATCATTACTGGGACCTGAACTCCCAGGCTGACTATGGGCCCCTGCTCATAACTGTTATCCTGGATCAGTTGCTGGCTCTTGAAGGCAGGCTGAAATGTCATGGTAACAGCTCTAGCTTTCTGGAGATCTGGGGAGACAGCACAAAGACTTGCATTGACAATCATTCAGAGAGCATGAAAAGTAAGGCCACCTTTGTTCCTTCTGGGGTTCTAGGTCTATGATCTAATTGATACACAAATGGAATTTCAGTGCAAACTGGGTAGGAGTTTGCCTGAGGCCTTTCCTTTGCCTTCTCCAAGGTGCTGCCTGGTTAATGAGGCTATTGAGAAGAGGCGAGGCTCGGAGTCTGTGGGTGGGATCCAGGGCACAGCGATAGCCTATAATGATGCCTGTGTCTCCAGCTTTCACGGGCTGGGGCTGGAGGTGGAGGGTGGTCTTTACTGCCAAGAAGAGGGAGCTAATGAGAGGGGGGCTACCTGTGTGCCCTGGAATAGAGATGCAGCCTGGAGTCCTGGGAACTGCTCTGAGGCTGGCTCCTGCCTCCTGAGCCCAGCCTCCACGGGCTGCTAGGGGAGCTCACTAAGCGCCAATCTGCTACGTCACTTCTCTTGCTCTCTGACTCAGCCCTCTCCCATTCCCCAGCTTCCTCCAAGTACCCCATCACAATCCATTTGTGTGCCACCCACCTGCTCTTCTCTGCTCCCGACTGGGAGACCACAGCGGGGCAGGGGAAGACTTGCTTTCATTCACCACTGGCACCGGCACAGTCTGGTTCAAGTGAGTACCAGCCCCCTCTTGCCAACGAGATTCGTTCAATCTCCACAAAGCTCGAGTGTGGTAAAGCAGGGTGGGAACCAGTGTCCCTGCTGCCCTTTGCCTTTCTGCAAACAGAGCTGTTGCACATTGTGCTGGTCTCACTTTCCTGTATGATGGGCTCCCGGGACTGTAGTGCAGGGAGCTCGACCGTGCTCTGAACAGAACATCAGTTTCAGGTCTTTCTTGCTGTCCTGTCAACTGAGGTATGAGATGTGACTGAATCAGACTCCAGTTAAGCTACGTGGAAGAGTTGGCAGGTGGACCACAATCAGAAGGGCTACTTGGTGTGTCCAGAGGGATGTGTGTGTGTGTGTGTGTGTGTGTGTGTGTGTGTGTGAGAGAGAGAGAGAGAGAGAGAGAGAGAGAGAGAGAGAGAGAGAGAGAGAGAGAGAGAGGAGAGGAAAATTTTGAATCATCAGAAATACCAGGAAAGGGAAAATTATATAATATCAGTAACATAAACTATCAACCATATCTAAGTCATAATTCTGTCCCTTGTGGTTATGCAAAAACAGTGACTGTTTCATCAAAAATAGCAAAAAGAACAGTTAAAATCAAAGAAAGAGATTGTGTAGGAGTTACCCATGCCCCAGGTGGAAAGAGAATCCTCATCCAGTGCTCATTCAGGGGTAGCTGTGAACAGCCAGAGAACCCCGTGAGACAGTTAGCAACCATGAAACGCACTTGAATTGGATTGTATCAAAACAGAGAGAAAATGAAGCAGGGCCCAGGGACAGCATGTCAGGAGGACAAGGCTGGATGTGGTGGTCAAGAGGCTCAGCATCAGCAGATATCACAGAAGGGACTTGACGCAGGGAGGGGCAGAGCCATGGTGGAGCTGGGGCAGAACCAGAGGAAGAGCACCTGCAAATTCCCTGAGGCCAGAGCTTGCCTGCTGTGCTGGGTAGCCCCAGGAACTCCAGTTCACCTGAGTGAGAGCTGGAGGTGGACAGGTAGGAGGTGAGGTGAGCCAGGTGAGGAGGTCCTAGGGTACCATCGGCAGCCATTGAACAGGCTTTGGCTCTTGTTCGGTTGTGCTGGAAGATTAGAGAGCCGGTGGTGGAAGCAAGGGTGAGTTGACTTGGCTTTAGTAGAATCCTTCTGGCTACAGGATTGAGTGTGGACTATGGGAGAAGCAAGGATGGACACAGTCATTTTGAATTCATCCTATTGAGAGATAGGATAGCTCGGATGAGAGATGTGGAGGTGCAAGTGATGTGAAGGGGGCAGATTCCGGGTAGACTTTTTTAGAATAGAGGAACTTGTCTCATAACATGCTGGCCCAGAGCTCTGTCAGTAGCTGTGTCCACACAGATGTTTATACCAATAGTCAGAAGTCTATTTTGCTACAGGACCTCTGGAGGACACAGCATGACCTGCAAGGTTGGACGACAGGCCAGAGATTCTTGATTATTAAGACAGATTAGAGTAGTGAAATCCAGGGAAGTCATTCCCAACCATCATAAATACATCAATTGTACTGTCAAGTCAGCATCCTTGCAAATCGAGCCAGGCTAAGCTCTAAGACAATAAGATGTGGCTGTACAAAGTGAATGCTGTGCTAATTAAATATAGTATTTAGGGAAAAGGAGGAGAAAGCTCACCTTTTCTCTTTAGTTAAACGTATCTCATATATAAGCATTGCCATCGTTTCATGTTTCTCAAAGAATGGACCAGCTAAACAGAATCAGGAGAAAAATGAACAGAATAATTGTAATGTAATTAGAATGAAAGGCAACTGTATTGCATAAAACACAATTCAAGTAATTAGAGGCATTCTGTCTGAAAAGAGAAGACTTTTACAGACTGAGGAGGGTGATAATATTAAATTAATTCATAGCCAACAGTACTTGGACAAAATACTTAGATTTTTCTAGGAGATTCCAGTGCAGAGCAATTGGCAGAAGTCACAGATATTTAGATTTAAATTTCTTATAAAGTAACTTCACTACCCAGAGCTGCTCTAAGATGAAACGGTTTGATGTAAAAAGTTGTGAGTTATCTATACTGGAGGTGTTGAAGTTCAGGCTGTAAGACTGGATGATCTTGGTCACAAGGTTCTGTCCCTTGTGAGCAGAACTCTCTCTGGTTGCCATGCCCTGAACTACTTTCCTCTTCTACACTCTTCTGCCTTGATGTTCTGCCTCACCTTGGGCCATAGCAATGGAAGCCACCATCTATGAACTGAGACTTCTGAAACCGTGAGCCCCCCAAAAACTTTTCAAACTTTAGAGTTGTTCTTGTCAGGTGTTTTGGTCACAATGGTGAAAAAGTTGATAAAACATCTTTGATTCAACACTATTTAAGAGGCACACAAAAATGTTCTACCTGTAGTATTTAGGAACACACTACTTCTATTTTTTGACTGAAATATACCAGTTATTCCTATCTAACTGCAACTTGGTATTCATTGATCATCCTTTTCCCTTCTGGTTTACCTCCCCATGGTTGAATTTTTAAGACTGCATTTGTTTCTCTTTTGCGTGGGTGGGTGTAAGCAGGAGCCAGAAGAGTCACGGAGCCAACATGAGGTATGGTGTTGTCACCAAAGTAGCCAGGAGTGCAGGAAGCCAGCATCAGTCCTCAGGCTGCAGTCCTTAGCGTCTAGAGTGTTGAAGCTGCATGAAATTAGACCCCATTCATGAAGCAAAAGCAGGGCCCTGTGGACGGCAGGTCTAGGGTTGGGGCACCAGTTGGCCCTTGCTTAGAAGGGCATGGGCTTGGGAGGCATGGGCAGTTGTCGGAGGACGTCAGTGGTGTCTGACTGGTTCGTGAGAGAAGTTGTCTTTGTGGATTTCCTTCCACCCTGGGCTTCCAGGTAGGCAATACTTAGTCTCACTGACTTAGGGCCAGAGGACTGGAGTGAAGTGGTGTGTGCACAGTAGGACACAAATTGTGCCGTGTTCTCTTGTCTTGTCCTTTCTCCACGGGGGCAACAATAGGGGCCAGCCATGACATTTTCTCTAGAGTTTTCATGAAGTATTCGAAAGGGAAAATAAGGGCTCTCGTTCTCTTTTGTTCATGAGCACAGGGAGCTTTGGAAAGCTGCCTTCTCGACCCCATGCCAGGGCTCCCTCTGGAGCCTGGTGTCCTTTGGGTTTCCTTCTCAAGACAAGCTGGGGTTATTCCAATGAGCATCTCCAACACTTTGAGGCCACATAATCATGACCTTCTCAGACCTCATGGGATACCAAGAAAAGAACCATTTCTGGATCAGTTCTGGTGATGGGATTGGGAAAGGGGGTCGTAGCACTGTGTCCAGAGCCTCGTTATCAGCACAGACTGTGTCTGCCAGGGGGAGCCTCCTGTTTATTTTTCACCAAGTGGGTTTGAGCAGTTCCCTTCCGCTGCCGCACCACTGCCCTGACGTTGAATGATGGATGCTGAGAAGGCTTACCATTCATCCAACATCTGTTTCTCTGATTTTCCAGGCTCCTTGTTGTTTTGAAGTGTTCAGAATCGGTGTTTTAAGTGCATGTGGGCATAATATTCGGTATATTAATACACACTAGAGACAGTTCTGCCTACTAGAAAGCCAGGTACTACAGGGTTATAAAAGTCATTTGATACCTTGTAAAGCCCAAGACACCTCGCCAATGCCCAGGTCCTGTTTCTTGATGTAGTCAGGTGATAACACGTGTACACTTGTACAGCCTTCTCCAGCAAGTGCCAAAAGTTCATGCTAAGTACTACATAAATTATCACCTAATTAAGTACTGTTATGGTTTGGATTGGGGGGAAGTGTAAACTCGATTCTCCTTAGAGAGCAATATGCAGAAATATGATGTGGAATTAATTGTATGGGTCCAGGTCAAAGATCAAAGTACAAGTGGAATTGCTTTTGCAAAGGGAGAATTGGAAAAGGATTTTTGTTGGCATCCCAATAATTTCTTTTTTTATTTTTTGATTCCTGCCAGCCTGCAGTCCTTTCTCCTGACTCTTTCCTCTTGGTAAATGGGCATCTTCCCTCTCTCTTCCACTGACTTTGTCTACCCCACTTCCTTGGCCAAGAGGTTGGAAGGACTTTGACCCACTTAGAAAGTCCTTGTCTTGAATATTGGTTCTGCCAACTCTTGACTGACTTCAGGCAAGTGAACGGATGCCTGGAGACTCAGCCTCCTCATTTATTAAATATTAATAATAATGGTCCCACATCTCATGTTCAGTGCATGGTAGGACCTGGGAATGCAAAAGGCAAGTGACTGAAGGCACTCTCCCATAGTTCCAGCTTCTGCTGGGCAGCCTCTGTTTTGTGTCCAGTGCCTTCACATTGTATTGGCTCCTGGCTCTGGTTATACCACCTTGTCCTGTGTCCTCCCTAAATACACCTCCCAGTGGGGTATGGTAGTGTCTTGTGTTTTTCCTGATATTAGGATTGCCTATTACAAGTCTTTTGGTTTTGCAACTTCCCTATTACCTTCATCACAAGGTTTCTGCATTATTATTATTTTTATGTTGGACTATTTAGAATGAGCTCTATTTGTTCACTGACAGGGTTTTGTGAGACTACAAGAAATTCATACACATAAACTTTATTGGAGTTAGAATAGTTCCTGGGATGTACTAAGCATTTAACACATATTAATTATTTCGTTAGAGAATTCTCCACGTTGTACTATGAATGTGGTTTATCTGCTGTGTAATCTCTCCATGAGGTTAAGCTTGGCCTTGCATTTATCTGTTTCCTTCGTCTCTACCACAACGCCAGAAAGAGGAGGGGTGATTATGGAATGGGCAATGCCTAGCAGTTCAGGGTTCGCCAATCTCACTGTCCCATCTCCCCCACTTCCTTCCTCTCTGGACACTAAATTCTTGCCTAGAATCCCAGCCTGTCAGTCTGTGAGGGTGGCTCTCTGCCTGCCAGGATGGATTGGAGGTTCCTACTCTCCCATCATGACATCTCTCTCTACTTCCTGCTAAGACCCCAGCCAGTGCCATACTGACCAGCTGGGTGGGTTTGGTGCCATCTCCCACTTGCCCTGGGATGCCTCCATATTGGTTCTTTGTATGGAATTAGTGCTCTTTGTTCTGGGTGTGCAGCTGTCGTAGAATAGACAGCCCTGGCCCTCCTTCCTGCTCCTGGAGGCCCTTCAGTGAATGGCCATGAAGGAACTTGCTCCCCATGTTTGTTCCCTACAACATCCCCAGGACATTCCTTATTAAAGTTGAGATTTCTCCTCTTTGCAATTTATTTCTGATGTCTTTAAAAATATCTACTCCAAACATTGTTGGACTTACCTGCATATTCATGTAATGTGGGGTGGTGGGAATGAACACTAAGACATGTTTTCCATGTGTAAGTGGTTACCAACTTCATTATGCTTCAGAAGATTAAAAACTTCTATTATCTGAGTGGAAACTCTTTGAATTACACTTTAGTAGAGTTTTATCTTACATATTCTATAAAAAGAGACAAAGGACCTGGAGACTATGCAACAGGCGATTGAGTTTTTACTCTGGTCTAGGTAGTCTGTTGAATGCCATCAACATCCACGTGGGTAAGATGTGTATTAAAGTCTTATGGAGGAAACACTCAGAGGAGGCATAAATCTCTACAATTATGGCAAATAGGGAACAGTTTTCACGTGAAATATTTTTTTGTGAGCACAGATGGTGGGTGATGTTCCTCTGCAGTGCAGGAGGCAGAGACTTGGGACTGGAGTTTGGAAGAGATGATAATACGAATGGATACCCAGATACTTTTAAAGAAACTGTTATGGTTTGGATATGATAGTTTGGATAGTTTCTGTTGCCCTATTTGGAGTGGGCTCTATTTTAGAACCCCCAAAGCTCCTGTGTTAATGCAGGAACGTTGGGAGGTGAAACGATTGGATTGTGAGAGTTGTAGCCCCATCAGTCCATCCTAGTCTAAATGGACTGACTGGGAGGTAACTATAGGTGGGTTGGATGTGGCTGGTGGCTGTGAGTTGCCAGGGGCATGCTCTAGAAAGTTTTCTCTGCCCTGTGGCCCCCTCCTCGCTCCTGTCTCTGTGCTTCCTGGCCATCATGAATGGGGCACTGCTCCTCCACTGCTCCCTCGTGCCATGATGTCCACCTCACCTCTGGTGCAGAGCAATGGGCTCTGTGGACCACAGATGGAGCTCTGGAACTCTACTACCTCATCCTGATCTATGGTACGATTCTCATTTTTATCAGGCACTACTGTAACTTCTTGACACATTTAAGATAAGAACTTCTACCAGTTTTTAAGAAGGACTTTTCAAGAATGTTGATAAAAGGATAGTTACCGGAAAATCTTAGCTAATGAAGTTCTCCCATTTTCAGAAACTGGTAACTCAAGTTCTCGCTGGGAATGACTGCCCTGTTTCCCCTTCTTTAGAACTATGAGTAAGCATTAGGTTTTGTCTGATAGTCATCTGTTTCAACAAAATAGTAATTCTCTCTAGTTGTTATGGTTTAGATAAGAGGGGTCTCCCAGAAGCTCACGTGAAACAATGCAAGAATTTTCAGAGGTGAGATGGTCAGATCATGAGAGCCTTAACTTAATCAGTGTATTGTGTCATGAATGTGGATTAACAGGGTAGTAACTGTAGGTAGGTGGGCCGTGGCTGGAGGAGGCGGGTCACTGTGATGTGCCATTGGGGTTTATGCTTTGTCCCTGGGGAAAGGAGCAGTCTCTCTATTTCTTGGTGGTCACATGCTGCTCAGGTTTCCTCCTCCGTGTCCTTCTGTCATGATATTCTGCCTCATCTTGGGTCCAGACCTACAGAGTCGACTGACCATTAACTGAACCTCTGAAACCGTGAGCCAAAATAAACTTTTTCTCCTTGAAATTGTTTTTGTCTGGTACTTTGGTCACAGCAATGAAAAGCTGACTACAACACTGGTCGTGAAATTTCCTTATCATAGTTCCTCAAACACCATTTAAGGTCTTGCAAGTCAAAAGCTCTGTCCTGTTGCTAATATTCTTCTTTCCAGTGAAAGACCCTTGCCTCCTCTGATCGTTGATACTGGGCTTTTTTAAACAATGTTCAATTCAAAGCTTTCTCACTTCACATCATTTCCTTTTTAGTTTGAGGTCTGAAGGTCTGTGCCACCTTCACTGTCCCAAACTTGGTATGCTCCTCTTACCCATCATTTTTTCCAGGCTCAATGGAGTAAATAATGCTATTTGTCATGTATTATTATATACTCACTGGTTCACTTGTTTGTCAGCACAAGTACACCATACACTGCTTGGGAGAACAGATCTTCTGGGAACTAAATACCCTGTTTGGCACAGGGCAGTATGAGGAAATATTAGCTGAATGAATGTGTAGGTGAATGAATGAATGAATGAGCAAAGCTGGATCCAGGGACAAGGCTGAGTATTCTTTGTCCCAGTCTCCACCTTCTGGCGAACCACATTTCATCTGGTTGCACTATACTACGTTTTCCGTTTTCAAACTTGGTTCATTAAAAATAATTTTATATATACATATATATCAATCTGACCACTTATTGGCTACAATGGCCTTAGGGACAGCAGTGGAAATATGTCACTCCATTGGGCAAAGTTACAAGAGTGAGATTGGATGAGCACATCAGGACATTAGCAGGCTAGCAGCTGAGGGAACTAGAGTCTTTATTTCCAATCCAAGAACTGGATATGTTCTGCCGTGTGGGATGAACAGCAATGTGATGATGTTGTGAGAGGCTCAGCTGGCAAGACTAGTGAGAAAACGACCTTGCTCGGGTTGAATGTGTGAGTGCAGGAAAGTCCCTGTGAGGCTGAGCCTGTTGTAAAATCCTCTGCTTGAATCATCTTGGTACCAGCTCCTTCAAGCTCATGGTGCCTTGGACGGTTTCCTCTCTCTGGAATTAAGTGTGTATGTTGGCCAGGGTAGGCTAGGCAATGGCCATCTTGGCTGAGCTGGCTCCTGGAGGAATGTTGTAGTTAACTGGGTATGAAAATTTGGAAGAAGTGACGTAAAGAGCAAGGCGTTGTCTTTAAACAAGTTACCTTCAAACTAGGCCACCAACATTACCTAGAAGCCATCTTTTGGTTTGTCTAAAGAAGCTGGGATGGAAATACACAGTCCAGAAGACATCTTGTGGACCATTATAGAAAAGTGATAGCTGGTAGGGACCATTAGCCTTTGAGAAATGGGGAGGGAGCAGTAAAACACCTCCCTGACCCTGCTCTGGCTCCCTACCTGCATCAAGAAAGAAGATGGAACACCTTTGGGTTCTGTTGTGAGTGCCTCCTGGCCACTTGCAAACCTTCATTTGTGAGATGAAGGAGTGTTTTTTGATTTTTTTTATTTTAGATTTGGAGGTTTTTTTCTTTCTTCTTAATTCTGGATATGGTCCTCCATCATAGTCATACTGAAAGCATTTTCTCCCTTTGTCTGGCCTGCTTTGTCATTCCTTTAATGGTGACTTTTGTGTGAAGAAATGTGGTTTCATTTTGATGATGTTCCAGTTTATCTTTTTTTTTCTTTCTTTCTTTATCATTTGTACTTTCTGGGATCATCCCAGAAAAACCCTGCCTATGCTGAGACTGTGAGGAATCTCTCCTATACTTCATAGTTTGCCTTTTGCCTTTATGTCTATAATCTGTGTGGCATTAGTTTTGAGTATGTAGTGTGAGGTAAGGGTTTACATCTTTCCCCCATGAATATTCAGTTGTTCTGGAATCATTTACTGAAAACTTTCTGTCCTCATTGAATTACTTTTAATACTTTGTCCAAAATCAGTTGTACCAATGGAAGTGCATTGCATGCTTTAGTCCTATTTTTCAGGGAAATCCTTTACATTGACCAAATCATTAACATGATTTTGAATGTTAAAACCAACTTTGCATTTCTTGAACAAACTCTCCTTTTAATCAGGTTGAATTGTCCTTTGCTATATGACGGAATTTTATTTGTTAATATTTAAAAATATTTTTTCTAAATTCATGGGTAATATTGGTAATTCATTTTTGTGGAATATCTTTGAGTGATTTTATGATCTTCATTATGCTGGACTGATAAAAGATGTGTTAGAGGTGATCCTTAATCCTCCCTTCCTTATCTGTGGTTTTACTTTCCGAGATTTCAGTTACCTGTGGTGGGCCATGGTCTAACAACTATTAAATGGAAAATTACAAAAACAATAAGAAGTGGTGAAATTTTGTGCTGTTCTGAGTAGTATGATGAAACCTTATGCTGTCCTGCTTCATCTGCTCAGGCTGAGAATCATCCTTTTGTTCGGGGTCTCCATGCTGTGTATGCTGCCTGCCTGTTCATCACTTGGTAGCTGTCTTGTCTATCAGACTGATGGTAGTGCTACTGTAGTGCATCAAGTTCAAGTACTCCTGATTTCCCTTAATAACAGCCCAGGTACAAAAAGTAGTGCTGCTAGCAATTCATATCTTCCAAAGAGAAGCTGTCAAGTTCTTCCTTTAAGTGAAAAGGTAGAAGAGCAGCTGGATACCTTTTTTGCAAAGGGAGGGAGGGAAGGAAAGAAGGAGAGAGAGAGAGAGAGGGAGAAGTGCATAATTTACAACCTATGCTATAGTGTATTTTTAAATTTGTTCCATTTGATTATGTTTTTGTATTCTCCAACTGGGTCTAATTTATAAATAAAACTTTATCAGAGGTGTGTCTGTACAGGAAAAACACATAATATATGTTGGACTTGGTACTAATCATGGTTTTGTGCACCCCATGAGGATCATTGAATACATACCTCATGCATAAAGGGCAATAACTGTATATCTTACTTATTTGGTAGAATTCACTAGTGATATCATGTAACTCTGAGGCAGGGCTTTCTTCAAGGTATGCTTTCTAAATATTAGAAGGAATTATGAAGGTTTTTCTTCATAGAAAGTTTCTCCTGAATGTGAATCTTTCATCCTGATGAGAGTGAAGGATCAGGTGCTGCACCTCTCTAATATTTGCTATTCCTTTCTAATATTTTATGGTCTGTTTGCCAAGGTAGTCATAAGACCGTTCCTAAAGCTTCAGTTATATTCCCTGCTGTTGCTAGGTAACAAAAATGGACTATGTAAGTCAACTTTCTGTTGCTGTGACAAATACCTTAGAAAAACAACATAAAGGAGGAAAGATTTATTTTGGCTCATGGTTTCAGAGGATTCGGTCCACGGTCAGCTGGCTTCAAGGCAGAACATCATGGTTGAAGGGCATGGTGGAGGAAAGCCAACCCCCTCATGGCAGTCAGGAAGCAGAGAGAGAGAGGGAGGAAGAGGCTGGAGATCAGAGGTACCCTTCCGGGCACGTCCAATGAGACCTACTTGATTGCCACCTCCTACTTTCCCCACCTCCTACTGTTTTCGCTACTTCTCAAAAAGGGCATCAAAGTATTAATCTATCAGTGGATTGAAGCATGGATGAGGCCAGAGCCCTCATGACCCAATCATTCCCAAGCGTCCCACCTCTGAGCATTGCTGTATTGGGGACCAAGACCTGAACACATGACCTGTTGAGCGACCTACCTGATCCAAACTGGAACACAGGCTATCACATTAGCAAAGCTCCAGCAACCTGCAGCAAGTCAAATAGAGTGTCCTGGGTGGGAAGGAAGCACGGAGGAAGAAAAAAATAAAAATATGTTTCATAGACCAGTTGGTGACAAGACTCAGCCAGAGGCATTTCCAGTCTTGCCTGACGGGACCTTCCTGGGGGGCCCACTGGGAACTGCAGTGGACACAGTGGATGTGGAGTTTGTCCTTGGGGAGTCTCGGATGGGGGCAGCCAGCTGAGGCAGAGGTGCAGCCTGTGAGAGGAGCTGTAGTTGGAGGCCCAGCGTAGGCTGCCAAGCAATCCTCAGAGTGCCCCTGGGAGAGAGCTGCTTTTATCCAGTTCCCAGGCCCATGGAGCATGAGGCCACCCACACAAGCAGACAAGCCTTTCCCCTCCTCTTCTTGGCAGCCCTTTCTTGGCTTTATGGAATCTAGAGCAGTAGCTCCTGAGTGAGGAGAGAGATGGAAGTAAAGGAGGGCAGAAGCCAAGCTTGCCTCCTGCAAGGGCAGATGCTGACCTGGCCGGAGGTGTGCTGGGAGCAGGGAAGTGCACACCGGAACAAGCACCGACCAGCCGGCAGAGTCTTAGCCAGATACTTTTAGGAAATGGGTCCGGATTGCGTTTGTGACAATGTAACTGGTGAAAGTCCAAGGTAACATGTAAAATTGGGTTCCCTGGCACCTTTTCATCATTTCTTGAATAATTTTCAAAAAGGGTATAAGAGACGAAAAATTCAATTAAGAATAATTTCCCATGAGTTGTGCTTGTCTTATCAGCTGTCTGAATTTTGAAAATGCTCTTCAATTGCAAAGAATGGTTTCATGTAGACTCCATTCTGGATGTTAGGGAATCACTTTCTCTGATTATTTTCTCTTTTTTTTGGTACAGGGGATTGACCCTAAGGGTCTTTTATCACTGCATTGCTTTCTCGGACCTTTTTATTTTGAGGCAGAGTCTCGCTAAGTTGCTGAGGTTAGCCTCAAATTGACAATCCTCCTGCCTTAGCCTCCCAAGTAGAAGGGATTACAGGCATGTACTACCATGTCTAGAACTTTCTTTGCTCTAAAAATAGAAATATATGATAGGCACATTGTGTTGGCTGTGTGGGCAGGGGAAGGTGTTCAAATAAAGACTTGGAAGTTTTCTTTCAATGTGAAAACTTTTTATGATACAAGGGTGCGTACAGGAAAGGGAAGAAGGAACTAAAAACTCCACTCTAGTGAGAGACAGGTAGGCATGGGGGCTACACCAGGAGCTATTTTTGGCCACTCCTATTGCATAAACTGCCTCTTTGGGCTATTTCTTGGGTAAATCTCCCGAGTCTACTGGGAAAGACAAATGACACTAAAATTAAAGAAAGTTCCACAGTGGACTCTTTGGCATTAGAATTATCACCTAACAAAATTGCTATCTGGAGCCAAAGGATACCTTGTCACAGTGTCAGCGACAGTGTGGCCGAAGACGTCCTGGGGAAAAAGAGAAGCCTGTCTAGACAGATTGGAACATCTCGTGTGCCTAATTAAACAGTCCCTCTTCACATAGCCAGTGCTGTGTGAAAAGGTGCTTGTTTATTAATTACTTGTGGAATACCCCTCTAAAGAGATGCCCTGCATTTCATCTCCTCCCATAGATTCCTGGGAATTGGGCCCTAGGGATCCAACAATTCAATCCTGTAAGTTTCCAGCAGAGAAAAGCTGCAATGCAGAGAGACGGACTGAACAGTGTGTGGTGTTGATGCCAATTTTGGGACCTGGGTTTTCACATCTGTGCAGTGCTCTGTCTACAGGCAAGTCTGCCTCTTAGGTAGATGATGTGACCACCCCTGAAGATGCTTCTGGACAGGTTCCTACTCGAGACGTATTTTCTCCACACAGCTCTCTTATTTATTAAGATTCTCCCTTTGCTGCTTATCCTTTGGTCTGTCTCACTCTAACTATTTGCTTTAAACGAGAAAATGCTCTTGAGTAGGAGTGACACAGACTAGGCTTGGGTTCTCCTAGGAACCCTGAGACCAGAGTTTGGTTACGTGTATTTTATTTTGGAGATGGTCCTGGAGAGAACTTGTGTGGGAGTAGGGAGGAGACAGGGAAGACACAGAAACCTAGACGAGCTTTTGTGCTAGTCATTTTTTTGACACTGTCAAGAGAATACCTGAGAGAACAACTAAAAGGGAGGAACGGTTTATTTTGGCCCGTGGATTCAGATTTCAGTCCACGGTCGCTTGACTCTCTTATTTCTGGGCCTGTGGTGAGGCAGAGCATCCTGCGGGAGGGTGTGGTGGGGCAAAGCTGCTCACCTCCTGGCACCTGGAAAGGAGAGAAGAGAGATGAAGGCAGGGGGAAGAGAGGTGGGGAGAAAGAGAGAGAGAAATTTGAGGGAGAGGAAGAAAAATGGGGGTGGGAGAAGAGGCAGGGGCAAGATAGAGCCTCTAAACGTGCCTCCAAGGATCTACTCCATGCAGCTGGGATCCAGGTACTCGAGTGCCACAGGCTGTCATCCAAGCATTCAGCACATGGACTTTGAGGGACATTTCAGATCCGAACCATAACATCTACACTGCTGGAAAGGTCACTGCTGGGAGTGAGCAAGGCTCAACTGCTTTGGGGAACTCTAGGACAAAATGCTCAAGGTATTACAGAATTGTTCCATCAGAAGGGTGAGAAGGTGGGTCACCTCTAACCACCACCTGCCCTCGGCTACCCAGAGCCACTTCCGGCTTCGTTTTTCCTGTACCACACTCGGCGGAGCTTTCTGGCAGCATTACTCACCTTCATAGTGGGTCTCCAAGGACACGTCAAGGGACAGGGTGGGGGGAGCCTCAGAAAGCATCTCCTGCACTGTCACTCTCTTTCTGTCCTTCCCAGCCTAGCGGAAATTAGATGGAATATTTCCCTCCATGATATCTGATTGACAGGTCAGTAAGAGAAGTGGTATATTTTTGGGTGTGGGAGAAATTGGCAGTGAAGAGTTTGGGTAAGCAGAATATTCCCTGAAGAACGGCCATCTCACGTGGCTTGAGATGAATTTATAGCAGCATCAGGGAGTCTGCCTATGCACAGGGTGCTCGGTATATCTTAATGAATTATGAAGGCGACTGACGGTCACCAGTCTCCTAATACCATCCTCCCACTTTAACTCCCACACACAGTTTAAACAAAATATGGGGAGCTGGGGAGTAAAGGATGCCATAATATGCAATTTAATTTAAATTATCTCAGTCTAACTCAATTCAAGCCAAACATTTTCATTCCATTCCATCCATTCCATTTCATGTAATTCAATTCATAAAGATCAAAATTTATTGATTGTCTTTATGTGCTTAATAACTCTGCCTATATGACTTTTCTTTGAACAAATCATCTTGAAGTAGCTTTGGGCTGGATCATTTTGTGACTCTACTGATGTCCACCTCCAAATATGCTGTTAGCCTGACCATCAGTCAGTATTGCTTGTGAGAAGGCAAATGGGACTTGAAGTTGGGTTTATTTCTGAGGTGTCACTCAACAACTCTTTGGGAAGTAAATTCCTTGGATACACTTTGCAAAAGCTTTGTTTCTGAAAAATAAAGAAGTCATCCCTGGACTGTGTATTACCTGTATTCTGTGAGGGATGAATGCAATGACAAAAAAGTACCTTTGTAGCCTGGAAAGGACTTGCTCTTATTCTAAAAAGTCTCAGTATGTGCTACACACCCGGTCCTGGTGTGCCATCTATCACGTAGGGTGTGTGTGGCCACTGCTGGACCCTGGTCACGAGAAACACCAACCTCAATCACCAACCTCAATTTCATGGAGCTTAGAGTCTAGAGATGCTCATCAATGTTGCTACTATTCCCAACACAGCAGGGGAGGCACAAATATCTAACTTACATATTTTCATAGACTTTGTGATATAGGAAGAGAAAATAGGTGAAAAATTATATATACATATGTACACACACACAGAGACACACACATATGGTTCTAGCCTAGTGCTCAGGTACATAAAGAAAGAATTACTTGAAGAATGGGTAGAATCCCATAAAATAAACTGGGGAACCTCTGGTGTAGCGGAGTGTGGAATCTCCTTAAATTCCCATTGCTGGCTCTTCCTCCTCCCTTCCAGCTCCTGTGCTCTTTTGCTGCTAAAGCCTGCACCTGGGCCTCTCCTTTGACCACCTGCCTTTGGCTCCACCCACACTTTCAGACGCTGGTAGCACCTGGGTATAAGTGTGCAAGGGCTGCACTCGGTTGATGACTGACTATTATGGGAGTTTGAAGCTCAGCTCTCCTGTCTCAAATCAGGACAAACTTTGTGGCATGATTGACATTTGGGAGCACCCAATGGGATTACACGAAGGTCCCCTCCCTGGGACTTTGCCAGAAATCAGGCCCTTGTTGGAATCCTCTTCTCTGTGGTGCTTCCTCACCCTTCTTGCTTCTTTTGAGCACACTTCCTTAATAAGTTGCTTGCATACAAATTGTTTCCTCCAGTTTTGTGTCTGGGAAATGCTACCAAAGACACAGGGCTTTCCAAGTAGAATTATCAGCCTAAATTTAGAGAGATGGGGGTAACTAGGGAATAGTATGTCCTATGACTTGTGGGTAGAAATTGTGAATTTGGTTTGACAGGTATCAATTCATTTGTTCAAGAAACATTTAATAAGCAATTCCTATGTGCCAAGCACTGGTCTCAGATCTTGGGATATATTAATGAGGTTAATGGAAAATCAATCCCTACTCTATAATAAGTACATTTTATATCCAGTGTGTAAGAAGATGGCTAGATAAAGAATATGGAACATTAATGATTTCATGAACTTTGGGGAAGGTATTTCCAACGGGTTATAGTAAGGTTGTTTGTGACCTTCAGTTTTCAATTGTTCTTTATAAATCATCTTATTTCTTACTGGAGTTTTAGGGTATAATTTATCAATGCTTTAGAGAGAAATTATATTAAAGTTAGGAAGAATATTATTCTATAATTTACGTGGTGTTGTAGAACAAATTATCTCAAAATTCAGCAGCTTCAAGGAAGACTTAACATCTCAGGGTTTCTCTGGGTGAGTGAGTTCGAGATAGGGGTGCTGAGTTTTCTGACTCAGTGTTTTTCGCAGGCTGTAGTCAAGCTGCTGTCTGGGGCTGCAGTCACATCGAGGTTGCGGTATCTACTTTCATGACTACTCACTCCTAGCCTTTAGGAAGTCCTTTCTGGCTACTGACCAGAAATATCAGTTCCTTGTCCCAGTGTCTCTATCTGTAAGAGGTACTCACAACAGGCAACTCCCTGAGAAAGAAGAAGGGGAGCAAGATGGAAGTTAGTCTTTTGTAAACTTCTTGCATGGGATAGCCCACTACTTGACCATATGGTTTTCAACAGAAGCAAGTGACGAGGTACAACCACTTACAAAGATTTACAACCACATACAAAACTAGGAGGCAGGAATCACTGGGGATATTTAGTAGGCTGCCTTGGTACCTTGCTTTCTATTCTGAGCTTTAGAACACTCACTAGATTCTGAGGAGTGGAGATGTTATATGAGATCTCCAGCATATCACTTGATGAATTCTTGCATGAAATTTTCAAGGCAAATCACCAAAATCCAAACTCTTCATCTCATAATGACAACACTGGATTCCAAAAAATCCATTTCAATCTCTAAGATTTATCAAACATATATGTCCTTGTGTGTATGAAGTATGCCAAGTTGATGGTTGAATGTAGAATTTTAAGAAACCACTCTAAGTTCTTTTGGGAAATTCTGCACTGTGGTCTGCAGTGGGGTGCAGCTTCTCAATATCAGAGGATCACGAAGTTTAGACTACAAATGGATTCCTTATCTCTCGAGGAATATTGATGTCTGCTATGGGATCTTCTGTCCTGGTGTTTAAATGAGATCAGCATCTCACAGCAGTCAGAGGGCTGGGGAGATAGCTCAGCTGGTAGAGTGCTTGCCTCAAAAACACAAGGCCCTGAGTTCAATCCCCAGTACTGCAAAAAAGAAAAAAAAGAAAGAGGTCAGAAAAGTTTCTATTCGCTGTCTTCTCTGAATTCTTAGTTTTGGCAATGGCCTTGGTGTGAGTTTTAGCATAAAGGGTGGTATTCATTCCATTCATCAGGTGGTTGCAAAAGGCGAGTTTGGGTCATTTCTATGGCAGTCTTGTTTATAATGATAATGATGGTAAAAGGCAATGGTTGGAAAACAAGACATTGAAAATCAGGGGTTTCCGAACACACCAAATCTTGCTTTGAGATTTACAAAGGCTTATTGATGAGCATCAGATCTTTTTAAGTTTCTTCCACTCTGGCTTTGGTTCTGGAATTTCAGCTCCCGTAGTGAAGGCTGAGCATCACAGTTAGCTGCTCTGAGCCTTTGGTTTATTGCCATTATTACAGAGCATCGTGACTGTGAAGTTAAATGTGTCCTCCCAGTCCATCGTAGGCTTCCTCATTAATTGTGTATCCCCAAGTTCCTAGTTAAGTGTCTGCATTATCATGACTCAATAAAGAATCTAAGGAAATAACACACAGACATCTAAAGTGTCTATCTTTTTGCCTTAAAGTAATTTTTTTCAGACTTTAGATAAGACGTGCTTTATACAGGATACTTATTACAGAAAAGCAGAAACATCACATTATAAATAACTAAAATAGAAATTCAGTTTATTTTTCTAACAAGTGATTTTTTATATACAAATTTACACTTTCTCTTTCACACAGTTGAAAATACATATACTATTTTACATCCAGTTCCTTTCAATTACATCACACATATTTTCTTATATTATAAAATTAGTTGAAATGCCGATTTCTTTTAAGCAGCTGAATACACTATTTCACTGTGTGCCTTAAACACCTAAGGTTGAATTTTGAAGACATCTGGGTGAGTGGAGGAAAACTTGTGTCTCATTTCCTTTCAGTTCTTAGTGAAGGTAAAAACCTGCACATTGACTTGAAATTCTCTTTTCTCTCCAGATGTGCTCCGGGTGTAGCAACTCAGAATGGAACATTGGTCCCACCACAGCGTAGGGAGAGAGATCTGCTGTGGTAGCTGACGAGACAAGGCCAAAGTTGGCTGGAAATTTAGAGATACCGAGACTTTGGCAAATTAATGATTATGATAAAGATTCTAATGGCAATCCTTTTCTGAGATTTCCTTTATACAAGTAGTGTTAAAAAAAGTTTACCTTAAAGGCATGGTGTGATCTTTCATGCAACCTTAAGAGTTAAGTGTGAGACTGTTATCATAATCCTACAGTTGGGGAAACTGAGGCACAAAGAGGTTAGATCACTTTTCCAAAGTCACACACCTAGGAAATGGAAAAGTCAAAATTCAAATTCACATCTAAGAGTTACTGTCTCTAACCACCCTGGACCGCTTGGTGTAATGTGGTCCGTAGAGACAAGCTAGTCAGAGAGCTGCGATATTTCTCCTTACCTCAGTCACCAAGCACGGCCTACGGATAAGAATAAAGGACATCACACAAACCTGGATGCTGTGGCCTGCACACACTGGGGCTGTGGCACAGCTGTGGCTCCAAGGCCCAGGGCTTACCGCAGGTGAGGCAGGTGCATGCAATCGTAGCACAGGGGCAGGTACTTGTGTATCTCAACACCAAAGCATAAAAAAACAGCTCAGTCAAAATGTGGCTGAGGAGATGACACCCAGCAGAGCGCTACAGGGCTCTTCCTAGGACTTGAGCCTGCAAGACAGCAGCCCCTCAGGTGGGTGGCGAGTGAGCGTGAAGGCCTCGCACAATGCTGAGCAGCACCGTGGACTCAACACTCATAGCCTCCACGCTGCGCTAGCTGATGCCAAGTGTACAGAAACATTCATTTCTTCAGTGACAAATTTACCTTAGTTTACTATAATGTCTTTAACCCTATAAACTTTAAAATTTTTGTGATTTTAAAAACTCATTCGTAATAACAGCTTAAAATACATATTGTACAGCTGTACAAACATTTTCTTTCTTTATATTCTTATTCTATAAGCTTTTTTATTTTTAAATTAAGTTTTTTTTTTTTTTTTTTTTTTTTTACTTTTTCAAATTTTTATTAAAAAATGAGAACCAGCACGTGCACATTAACCTGGGCCGACACGGGGTCAGGAAAAGTAATACCACTGTCTTCTACCTCCAAGTTCTGCCCACCGAAAGACCTTCAGGGACAATAACATGAATGGCACGTCTCCTGCTATGACAGCAATGCAATGCCTTCTGCCAGCACATCTCCTGAGAGACTTGCCTGAAGCAGTTTTCTAGTTTTCTTTATCAGTAAAAGGAGTACATTCTAAAATAATAGTAACACATATAGTAAATACATAAGCCAGCCACATAGTCATTTATGGTCATTATCAAGTAACATATTTTGTACACAATGACATTTACAATACTTTTATGTAACTGGTAATGCAGTACAGTCATACCAGTATCACCACAAAAGTGCCATGTGTCCTGCTACCATGTCAAGATGTCATAGAAGCAGTAGGAATTTTTCTGCTCCATTATAATCGTATGAGACCATTGTTTCATATGCGTTGCTTCATTGACTGATGTTACTAGGCAATAGGAATAATTTTTCCACCTTATTATAATCTTATAAGACCTTGGAGTTTTATGCAGTCCATCATTGACCAAAACAATGCACACTATGAAAGAAGGGCTTAGGAAAGAAAACTTATTCTGGAAATTATGGATCCTGAGTACCAGCCTTTGTTCAAAACACCCGGAGTATCGGTACAGCATTGTTCTGTCATCTAGGAACTAGCCTGAGGTTCAAGCAAGTGAGATTATTTGAAAGAGTGACATGGAGAGGAAGGCAGAACATGGTATCCGAAGTGGGAGACGGTGGTTTTACCTTGAACTAGCTCTAATGTGCTGAGCAAGTTACTTAATTTACTTACTGTTAGTTTTCTTCTTCATAAGATGGGGTCAATAGTAGTGGTGAAGATTGCTTAAATTAACAACGCTTCTCTCAGGGCGTGGCAGCTTGTAGTGGGTCATGTTGATGGAAGTCAAGGCCAGTCAGGCCTCCATGCTATTTCGTCTCTGTAATATTCCTACACTTTAAACCAAAGCAGCCCAAACAGGAAGCTCAGCCTTCTGTTCTGTTGACACCACAAATCATCACTGCCTCAAAACTTCCTGGGTCAGTAGAAACTTTTTAAAAGTTTGAAGGAGTGGAGCATCGTATCCTGCGTGCAGGGTGAGCTACTTAATTTGCAGTAGGAAAGGAACCTCTTAGTGCAGGCTCTTCAGAGAGCAAAGCCTGAGGCAAAACTGAGAAGGGTAGTTCTTTGTTTCTATGTGCAAGTGCAGGGTGTTGAGGGTGAGGGCAGGGGAAGTGAGCTGGGAGCCAATCAATGCCAACTGCTGCAACACCACGCCTGCCCCTGCTCTGCCACAGGCTCCAGGAGGGAAGAGGCAGAGGATCTCTGGGTAGCTGCACCTCTGTATCCTTGGTCACCATTACGGGGGTCCAGCCCTAGCAGGGGTCGTGGTGGCTACAGGTGATGGAGGAGGCATTGGCGAGGTGGAGAACAAAGCAACACAGACTCAAGGAATGGATGCTAAGTTCTAAATTTCATTTCTCCCAGCCAGCTTTTTATACATTAAAAGGTTGACAGTTACACATGTTTTTCCAGAACAGAAAAAGATCACAAGGAAAAATAACAAAAATATCTTGTATAATCATTACTAGAGCAGGCAATGAAGTATTTTAATTATTTTTAGTAATTGCTTACTCCTGATAACCTATAACTAAACAATAAGACATAGTGATATTGATTAGCTAATCATACAGGTTAAAGCAAGTTCAGCAGGGTTGAGTAAATGTCAGTTGTGGGGCTACTGCTGTGGTTAATAAGTGCTAGACAGTTTAACAATAAATATGACATCATCTTCTACTGTGTGAACTTATCATTGAGGAACCCTTTATTTCTTCTGTTCCTGTTAACCATTCCTGATGGGGTTGGAATTATTTGCTTACATGTTTCAGGTCATCTGAGAGTAGTCAACAGGGGATCGGCAGCTAGAATCTGTTTTTGTATTTTTCATGGCATTCTTGGTTACTCAGAGTTTCACAGCAAATGAGTAAATCTGAAATCATTGTTCCATAAGAAGTCTGGGTTTTATGTTCTAACCCTGGTTCTGTTCAGACCCCTATTTTCAGGGAAAACACATAAACATTAATAGTAAACCTACCCATATTAAGCAAGGAAGGAAGGAAAGCCCACAACCCAAATTCCCAATGAGATGAGACTTTGCAAACACCTGTTTTACTCAGTGGAATCCTTGTCAAGCACTGAGGGCAATTGCAGGTGGCGTAACAACCATAATGGAATTTATCTGGTAGGAAAAATGAGATGAGACAGAAGTCCAAGGAAGAGGACAACAAGGGCCCCCTGCCTTCCCTCTCATTGGTTAGAGTTCATGCTGAGGGTTAGCTAACTCTTGCTTCCTCTTCTTTGTGTCACCTGGCCTCCAGGGGCCTGCTGAGGCTCCTTGGCTGCATTGTGGAATGCTATAAGAGTCCAAAGTAGAGGCACCATTGGAACAGCTGGAGAGCCCTGCCCAGGAAGGGGGTGATCCAGGGAATCTGAGATTACGTGATTGTATTTAATGCAGCATTTCTTTTCCTTGAAATCTTATTTGAGCATACCATGGATGGGGTTTTCTCTCAACCCTTCCACAAGGACCTTCCCCCTGTGACCACAGGTCTCTTTGCTGTCCTTCCTGCTTCTGCCGTGTAGATGGACAGGGTACTCTATTTCTTGTCTCACACAGAGAGAAATTTCCTTCTTCCTCTGATGCTTTAGGTCTGGCAAGTTCTTCCTCTGATGCTTTAGGTCTGGCAAGTTCCTTCCTGCACAGGGTCTTCCTGCTCCAAAGGAATGATGAGTATCTTTTCCCTAAGTAAACCTTTTCTCCCTAAGAGACATAACAGAATCAGCCCTGAGGAAAATACACTTATCCCTACCTCATCGGCCAAGCTGCCTTTGCAAATTCCCCTCCTTGCTCCACATTTCCACCGGTGCTATAGCTTTACATTGTGAAGCAGGCCTGAGGCACAGATTTGGGGAGGAGGAACTGTGTGGGAATTATTTTCCAACCTGACTCTCCTCCTGATGAACACAAGTTCGGGACTTGTGGCCAGTTGAGAGGTTGTGTAAATGAAAGTGAAATATCAGGGTAGGCAAAGGAAACACAGCAACGTGAGGTAAAAGGGCAGGGAGCGTTTCTGAAGGAGGAGTGTAAATCAGGGGGTTCTCTTAGAGAGGCCGCCCGGATGGTCAGAGTGCCTGACAGGGCCTTGATGTTGTGAGAAAAAACAATGGAGATGGCAGGATGTCGCAATGCAAACAGAATCTGGCCCAGGAGGGCAGGCCGCTCAGAGCTGGCCTCGCCCTGCCCTGGTCCCTCACCGTCCTCTTCCTGCCTCCCGCAGCCCCCTCTGCAGGTCTCTTCATGTGATCCGGGTTGAGCCTGGATGGTCCCCAAACACCTGGTTGAACAATAAATACAAATGACTGTGGTGGTCCTGTCAGCCCCAGCCCTTTGTAGCCGCTGATCTACAGCCCAGGCTGCAATTGGTTTCCCAGATCACCCCTCGCCTTTGCCCTGACAGGCTTGGGAGGCTGCCTAACCCCATCCTTCCCCCATGATCCTAA
This sequence comes from Sciurus vulgaris, assembly GCF_902686455.1. Lineage (NCBI taxonomy): Eukaryota > Metazoa > Chordata > Mammalia > Rodentia > Sciuridae > Sciurus > Sciurus vulgaris. Next base: position 137,492,668 of record NC_136469.1, read on the forward strand.
GATCCTAAGTAGCCAAGAGTTGGGAAGAACACATCCCTGCATTGCGCCCTAGAGTCAGTTACAAATCAAACACTGTGCTTACAAACTCTTACATTTTGAAAAGAACACTTTGCAGTGATTAAATATTTATGCATGGCACGCACTTGCAAACTTGATGATTTATTGAGACTTTATAACTTATAGTAAAATATAAATTCTTTCCCAGTGTGACATTAAAATATATACATAATATAAATGTAAATATATATTTATATGTAATTTATTTTCCCTGCACATGGGGTATCCAAGATGTTGTATGAAAAAATGTATCTGTTTTTCTGCATGTTTGCTTTTTTTTTTTTTTAATGGTCCCCATAAATCCAGGGAACTCCTTCTTGGACCACTAGCCTCTTTCAATAGAAGCATGTTTTCACTGGGATTTCCACATTCATAATTATTCCTCTCAGTTCTCTGCTGTGAGAAGACAAGCTGGTATTTCATTGCTTTGGGGAAGTTAATAATATGGTAGGCAAAACATCAGGAAAAATTATAATGAATGAAGCTATACAAATCGGAGGGAAACACATGTCGCTGTTCTAAAATGTTCCTGTCATAAATCCTGGAAATTTCACTATAGTCACAAGCAAATAACTCCTTAGCGCATAAACACTCAATTAATTAAATGTAATATGCTATATAAGTTTGAATGAGTTCTAAATGGAAAAATGGTCAAATGGTACTTGAGACTAGTGACTAATAGGTGTTCATCTCAACTGTTCAAAATGCCTCAGTTGGCCTCAGACTAAATTAAGACTTCTCCACAGCCACCTTTAAAAGAACTACATATAGAGTTTATAAAAGTTATATTATTGACTCTTTATTTAGTACATAGTGATAAAGCCTCACACCCAGACTTTAAAAAAACCTTGTCTTAAATTTCTATCTCTTGGGATGTCCCCAGAGCAAAGGTTTGAAGAGTTCTGTTTTCTCCATTATTTCCAATTTATGGAAGACTGGGTTTTATTATCCTCCTGTTTCTCTTAAGTTTCTTGAACCATTTTTATATGGTGCTTAAGGGGACACATCTCACCTGACTGATATTTTGTAATCCCTAAATAGCTACTTCTCAGATATGACTCTGAAAATGCTTCTGATAGATGTGCAAACGTTTTGAGATGTGAAAAGCCCTTTTCTGACTGACACCAGACTGGGTCAGGTGGCTCTGCTGAGGGTTCTTGTGTTCCCCATGCCTTTCCCTCTCACTGGTTCCCCTATATTTTAGTTCTTTGGGTACCTATTCCTTCTACATATTTTTGTATCATTTTTATCTTTGACATCTTAGTGACAAAGCACTAAGATTTGCAGCTTGACACACGTGGTGTTCAACCTGTTTCTTGAATGAATGAATGAATTCATAGATTCATTCAACAAATGTCTATTGAATTTCTATTCCATGCCTGGCACTGGGTCAGACACTAGAGAGCTGTGAAAAACCAGAGACAACAGGAGCGTCTGGCGCTGAGGGTCCACTGTGCTTTTGCAGGGTTAGGGAAACCAAAATACACCGATTTTATGAAAGGACAGGAAGTTGGACTGTGCTCTTCCTCTCACTCATTTTCTAATTGGGAGGCTTAAACCCGAATCAGATTGTGTCCTGTTCGCCGTGTCGGAACTGACTAGCCCTGTAATCCATTTTTCAAGGGCTTTTCTGTGGCCTCCACTTGTATCTTTAACTGTATTACAAACACTAATAAAAACTACAAGACAGTCATGAACAGATGAGAGACACAGCAGGACTCTTAGGGGAGTTGTTGAGCCACTTTTCTTTTCATAGAAACTGGGAGAATAAAGTCCTTTGTTACAGAAGCAACAACTAATAACAGAAGAGGTGACTCTTTTTTTTTTTTAATTGTAAACAAATGGGATACATGTTGTTTCTCTGTTTGTACATGGAATCAAGGCATACCATTTGTGTAATCATAAATTTACATAGGGTAATGTTGTTTGATTCATTCTGTTAATTTTTCCTTCCCCACATCCCTCCCACCCCTCTTTTCCCTCTATACAGTCCTTCCTTCCTCCATTCTTGCCACCCTCCTTAACCCCAACCCTAAACCTAACCTTAACCCTAACGCTAACTCCTCCCTCCCCCCATTATATGTCATCATCCTCTTATCAGCGAGATCATTCGTCCTTTAGTGTTTTGAGATTGGCTTATCTCATTTAGCATGATGTTCTCCAATTTCATCCATTTGCCTGCAAATGCCATAATTTTATCATTCTTCATGGCGGAGTAATATTCCATTGTATATATATGCCACAGTTTCTTTATCCATTCAGCAATTGAAGGACATCTAATTGGTTCCACAATCTGGCTATGGTGAACTGAACAGCAATGAACATTGATGTGGCTGTATAAGAGAGGACTCTTGTAAGAGGCTGGATGGGCAACATGGTTGGCAGTCTGAGATCTTTAGTGCAGTTCTCTCTGATGTAGACTAAAGGAAGGGGGATTTGTAGGAGTCAGTTTTTCTGCATTGACAAGACACCCCAATTTCAAAGACTGTAAGAACACACATTTATGTCCCGTGTGTTAGCCTATGCAGGTCAGCTGCCATCCAAGAAGGGGGATGAAGGAGCTGACATTCTGAGACTGGCCACTGTGGTAGAGAGAAACCAGCAAGAGGGAGCTTGCGGGAGTCAACGAGATGGCTTTCGCACCTTCTGCTTAGACGCACGGGTCCCCAGTTCACCTACAAGGTCTGTGGCCAGAGCTAACTTCAGGGGGCTGGGGATGGCTATCCTTTCAGGGGCAGGAAAGGGCACCGCTGCTCCGGTCTCAGGGGGAAGAGAAGGTGCTACTGTTAAGACAGTAGGAAACACTCCCGTCCACCTCGAGGGACAGAAGGCCTGGAGTCCCGGTGCTGTGGCTTTTCCCTTGCTCTTTCCCTGCCCTGGGTATCTTCAGGCCCTCTGTCCCCTGGTGGACACCCGAGGGATCCACATTAGTCTCCACTCCTAGGGGTGCCCCTGGGGATGCCCCTGGCCTCTCTGGGACATCGGTCACGCCGGGTTGTCCTTTTTCCAGGGAAGGGGCTGTCTTACGCATTTTGCTTCCCTCAAGTCTGACACTGTCCCAGATGACACTCCCCAGAAGAGTTATCCCTGGGAGTTTAGCTGGAATGTTTGAGTCGGAAGTGGCCTTGAAGTGACCACATTGTGTTTAGGGGACAGAAACAATGGTTACAGGTGACTTTAGAAACATAGGCTCATATTTTCTAGTTTTCTGTGCGAAGAAATAAATGGTTTCCTGAAGGGCAGGCTTCACTTAGTTCCCGTTTTACTAGGAAGTCAGTGCTGAAAAAGCAGATTTTTTTTTTTTTTTTTTTAATTTCAGGTATTTTTCTGTGGTGTGAAGTTAATGTCTTAATACCTTGAGAAAATACCCAAATAACTGTCAGGCTGCCTTGAATATGGAAAGTCCTTCATGAATTTTTTTTTTTTTTTAAAACTAACCTGCATATAAAAAGAAAAGTAGAGAAGTAAATAATGTATACTTTCATGATTAATCACAGGGTTACATTGTGGTAATAATTAATCACTGGAATGCAGAATAAGCATGATCTGAGCATCTGAGTGCTTGAATTTGAAAATGCAGCAGCCCAGGGATCTGTCTTTTCGGTGCTCTGATGTCTAGAGAATCAATTCAGAAATGTCCAGAATGCACAGTACTGCAACTCCTGTCTACGATGTGGGGCATCTCTATTTAATGAATTCTGCATTCCATCCCCTGCTGAGAGTCCTTGAAGACCAGCATCTAAGAGTTAATCCTTCATGGGCTGTGGATGCTTTGGAGTTTAAAACAGTTTTACTGTCTTGAGAGGAAGAAAGAAAACAGGAAGGAAAGAGTCAAGTAGGTGAAGAGCTGGGCAGGAGAGAGCCCAGCAGGACAAGGACAGAAGGGTGGCCAGGAAAGGAAGGTGATGGAGATGCTGATGTTGAATCCAGTGCATGAAGTTCTAAATGATATGCATTTGCTGCTTAAAGAGAGGGAGAGAGAGAGAGAGAGGGTGGGGGGAGTAAAAGAAAAGGGGAGGAAGAAGGGAAGAGAAGGGGAAGGAGGAGAGAAGGACAAAGGGAGAGAGAGGCTGGGAGAGGCAGGGATGGGGTGGGGGAGCAGTGCAGAGATGGAGAGGAGAGAGAATGTGACCAGCTCTGTTCCTGACACTTTTCTCTGTCCCAAATGTTTGCACAATGAAAGGAAAGAAATTTTCATTTATCAAAGACTTCCATCTTTCCAAGTAATTTTTTTGTGCGTGTTTTAACGTGTATTTCCTGTTAACTTTCTGTTTTCTAATGTCGGTGTTATGATCCCCTCTTAGGGGTGAAGCAGCTTTGGCTCAGGGCATTTGAGTGATCAGACAGGTAGTGAATGACATTCTCTCCAGGATCATGGGACACAATGACAAGTCAGTGACCTGATTGAACAGTCATGAATGTGAATTATTTAAATACACCCAATGCAAGGAGGAGACCCTAGGATTGTGCAGGCTTCATGGCTTCTGCTTGCTTGTGCTCAGATCCATTTCACTGGGGTCTTTACACCCCTAATCTGCTCTGTACCCTGGGGAGTAGCCTCTGCTAACTACAGGGCAGCTCCCACCTGCCAGACTGTTTCTCCGGCTGCAGCCAGGCCTCCTGTTGTCGTGGGTCCTGAGCTTTGGGAGCCCTGCCTGCACCTTCCTCCCTCTGTCCCCAGCAGGGAGAGGGACTCACTGCTGTTGTAAGCTCCGCATGGCTCATTATGTCCTGTGTGCCCTTTTAGCCCCCTCCCAGTGTTGCCGTAGCTGATTCTTTGTATTAAATCTGCTCTATTGTTCTGTCTGCGAGGCTTCCCTTTGTCTGATTGAACTCAGACTGAAACTCCATCTGAATTATGGGTCTTAATAGAAGAAACCAGACAAGTGTGTGGGGAGCGTAAAGGTCTTCAGAATAGAGTGGTTGGGATGGACTTTGAGGATCAGAAGGTGTTGACCGCGCAAAGAGGAAAAGGATGTTCTAAGGAGAAGTTGCAGTAAAGTCTTTCTGTAATTCACCAGAGGATTCATCTGATAGCGTCGTTGGGCCAGGAAAGCTGGGACCAGGTGGGGAAGGCCGAGGCAATGAGATCTGTCCAGTTATAGTTTGGATGAACTCAAGGTCCAGCGAGGGAGCCAAGATAGCAGGGAAGCAGAGAGAGGTGATCTCAGGGGCGATAACAAACGTGTCTAATTGGAGCAAGACAGAAACGTGCCTGAGTATAAATGACTTCTGAGGCCGGAGCCAGCACTGCCCTCTTGCTTGTGTTGCTAGTATGACTTTCACGGTGTTCATTCATTGTTACATGGGACATGTTTATTTATTCTTTTACTTAGCCAATGTTTCCTGAAGTCTGTGCTGGGTGTGGAACACCTAAGGACAAGGGAAGCTCAGCCCTGCCCTCTTGGTGCTCAGAACAGAAGTGAAGGGGAGAGCAAAGCCCAGCATATCCTTCAGCAGAGCAGGAACAAGCTGGGGAGGAGGGCTGGCCAGTGCAGTGGCCAGGGCAGTTTGAGAGGCCTGTGCATGAGATTGACGAGATGTGGGGGCAAGTTTGGAGTTAACAGAGAGGAAAGAATTAGGGATACATGTCCGGTTTTGAGATTGTCATATGCTGAAAAGATGGTGGCACAGGCTAGTCAGGATAGACCGGGTCTTTGAGCAACTGAGGCAAGGCCGAAATTCAAACCAAGGAGCAAAGAACTGGTCACTTATCTTTTTTGTATTGTTGTTTGTTCCATTTTACAGATTATTTAGAATGGGATGGAGACACAAAGCTACTGACTTTTGTACAAATGCCTATTCTGTTTTGAAAGGACAGGGGTTTTAGTGTTTTACGGTGTTGGTGTTAAAATCAACAAAATTTTCTCAATTATTTTTAATTTTTAGGGTTTGAAAAATGATGAAAACAGTTTTATTGAGATATAATGCCTGTGTTATTCACCCTTTTAGAGTCACAATTCAATTCTTAACATGATGACAGGATTGCATAACTCAGACCCCAATCGGCTCTAGAACATTATTATCACAAGAACCCTAGTAGTCATTCCCAGCTCTTTGTCCCCTCTGCATCCCTTCCTCTCCACCCTATGGCCTGGGCAACCACCTGCCTACTTCCTTTCTCTCTTTGCCTCTTCTGGACATGTTTTTAAAAATACTCCCATCTAACTGTAATGATAGATCCTTTGATCAACACCTCACCATCTGCCCTCTGCCAAGGGGAGAAGTACTTCCCAGCTGGGTGCTCTGGCTTCTGCAGGGCCACATGGGTGGAGGAGATGGCAGTAATGGCATTCCCTCTCAGTGCTGACATTTGGATCCAAGAGATGTGGAGATGGCACAGGCCTAGGGACCTGCCTGCAAGCGGTAGGAGCTCCTGAGCTGTGAATGTGCATTTCTTACATCTTTTGTTTTTTGATCTCTGATGTAGGGTTTGCCGCTTTGGAATGTCAAGGGAAGAGACTATCCCTGCTTTCTGGAAGGTGCACCACTACCTACCTCCTGAGTAGCCTGATTAGAGTGAATGTCAATGGAAAGTTCCACATTTTGAGTGAAAAACCAAAGGCCTTTGGGTGTGTCCCAGACACCCAGGCATAACTAGAAATTAAACACATTTTTTAAAATGCTCAATTGGCTCCTCAAACACTTGGAGGTATTTTCAGGTATTTGGGGTTCTTCCATGTATAAAATATACAGTGTTTTCGTAATGTTGGTAATTTGGTGACAGATGCTGCTGAGGTTCAATATAATGTAGTATGTAAAAATGAGGAAGCAATTAAGGCATTTTTAGTTCCCTCTGAGGCTTGCAAAAAATTGCTTAAATATAGCTATCCCAAACAACGTACATATTTTATCAAAGCCAAATTTAAATGTTATTTAATGTTCCACCTTCTGGCCAGAAATAGATGTCAAGTTTTTCTTTTTATTGTTAATTTTAATTTAAACAAATGTTGCCTTGGTTGGCTTTCCCTTTAGCAGAATGTTTGTGGGTCTCAGAGGAAGCCCAGTACACTTTTTTCTTGCTGTAACATTTACAAAGGATACTGCAGATATCAAAAGCCCAGCAGAGCGCATGGCTTGGTCATTTCCACTGTCTTCTCCTTCGTGTCTCTGCCATTTGGAATCCCACCCACCTTTTAAGGCCCAGCTCAAAGACTTTGTGGTGGAAAGAGGCTAGACTTTGCTGCCAGGGAAATAATTGTAATGGTGACACTCTTGGGCTCTAAATTCAAGCAAGTGCTCTGCTCAGATTCCTTGGATTGTTGCTCAGATGTGCTGAGCCTCACCCTTCCCTTCCATGAGATGGAGGTCACAGTACTTCTTAGGGTTCCTGAGATGAGACCACACGTGCCATTAGCTGCTGTTATTACACCCAGCACCCATTCCGATTTCTTCTGGAACCAGCACGGCCGCTGTATTTTGGAGCTCTTCATGGTAAGTCTGTTGATCAGGGCTCTCCTGGGCAAGGAGTGACCACGTGCCCAAGGTGAGGCCCATCGGAAGCCCTCTCCTTGGAACCCGAGTCCACAGGTTCCTAGTCCTCAGGCAGAAGGGGCTCATTCCTATTGGCCCTTGTGCCTACAATGCTCAGGCCCTGCATCTCCTTGGGTCTTGATCTTTCTGAATCTTGTTTCTTTAGTTTTCCTTTCAAACTGGTGAGCTACTTCTTGAATTTTGGTAATTTTTTTCCTGAAGTTATGCAAACTGGTTTCTGTCGCTTGTAATCAAAGTGCTGCCAAAAAATATGAGAAATGATATTCCCTCATCCTTTTCTAACCTGCAGCGAAACTTGTGATTGCAACGCCATGAGGCAAGTGGCAGAAGACAGCAGATAAGGGGTCTTCCGGGGGCTGGGAAGGAGTGTCGCGCCTGGATGGGGACGGTTAGGGGAAGGTGTGCTGGAGGACGTGAGTGTTTAGTTGTTGCTGGTCTTTAGTGATAATGGAGTGTTCCTCAACCCAAACTGGTGAAGTCCAGTAAATCTGTTGTAAAAAGAAAACGTCATGAGCCAAATATCCATTTCATACAGACACCTAATCTACAGAATGTCACGTGCTGGCAAGAGGGGGCACTGTAGAGCACACCCAGCCCACCCAGCACCCTGAGGGTGTGCTGTCCTGCACAGAGCCAACTCGGGAAAAGATCAGCATTCTGAATTTGAAGGAAGGTTTCTCTGGAATGCATATCTCATTTACACCATCATAGATTCAAAAAAAATCATAATTGGTTTTTAAGTCAGGGACAGTGTAATGTCACAGTCCTGGTGAATATGGCCAAGTGCATATTCACCTGTATGTGTGTTTTTAAATAAAACCCTGTGTGTGACCTTGTCGTGAGGTGCGGTTTCTGCCTCCATTTCACTCATGTGGAAACTGAGATACAGAGAGAGATTTGCACTTGAGCACCCCAGCCCAGGCCCAGGACAAGGCTAGGTATTTTCTCCCTCATAGCACGTCACACCCACCTTCCCTGTGGATCGTCCCTCCCGGCTTCAGGGATTCTCCCTGGCAGCGTCATGCTCGGCCTGTGTATCCAGAGGAATGGTTCCATGGGGTGGTCTTGGCCCCTGTCATCGTGAGCAGCACTAAGAACCTTCCTGGTATCTGTCAGGTACTACATCATTTCCTACTTAGTTATTTCCAACCACAGAAAATAGGACTTAGGACAGAGTTTCCGTCAATGTGTGCAGGTCACAACTTCAGCATCAGGCTGGGTTATATGTACTGATGGACGTTGGGCTAAGTTTCAGGCACGCATTAGGGCTTCAGAGATGTTGATTTGGAGATTCCGAACTGAGATCTGGAGATCTGGAGCAGCCTTGCATTCAGAGTGGACAGAGACCTGATAAGGGAATGTGAAGTTCTGGGTAACAGTTACCCCAGGTCCCATGCCTGCATCAGAGTCCTGGGGGCTGCACAGATCTGGCATGACCGCTGTCACTCGTGACAATTTGGATCCAATAACAGTGTTCGGCATCACACACAGTGGGACATACTTCTGAGGTTGTAAGCTTAAATATCTAAACTTTATTAAAACTAAAAACCCATGCTCTAGCAAATGTGATATTTTCATTAATTAAATTTCTTATCCAGGGACACTGAGAGTCTGAAGAGCTAAGTGGTCTCCTTGAGATTCTGTGATTTCAAATATCTTCTCTTTCTTGACACAAATACCTATGGTGAGGCCAGGCATGGTGGCACATATGTCTAATCTCAGCAACTTGAGAGGCTGGGGTAGGAAGAGCACAAGTTCAAGACTAGCCTCTGTAAGTGAGTGAGATCTTACCTCAAAAAAAAAGAAATATTGGGGATGAAGACTGGGGATGCAGCTCAGTGGTAAAGCCCCCCAACTTCAATCCTCAAAACAAAAACAAAAACCGGAAACCAAAAATCCACCTGTGTGTTCAACCTCTTACCTGAATATACTCTAGAAAACCCTAATGTAAGAACAGACAACCAAGGGTAGGCTGCAGCAACTGCGGTTAAGCCTGGGACAACTGGGGATGGATTCTACAACTCCCACGCTGACCTCCTTTGATGTCACAACAGGCTGGGCATCAAGAAACTCAACTCTTAGGCCATATAACTTAAAAAAAAGAAAGAGATATTCACATATTTTCCACATGTTGTAGGTTTCTAGCTTTCATAATGTACTACGGTCTTGGATTGTAATTACCAAGATAAATGACGAACATATTTTTTAAATATTATGTTCTCTGGCAGAGGTGGCCTGACAGGTTGCTTTGGTCTGTTTCCACATGTCCTCAATGAGGTGCATTGGCAAGAACCTCTGATGCAACCTTCATCTCTCTTGAGTCTAAATCATAATTTTCTACAAAATGATTCTACACTTTTCCATATGGGCTTTTCACATTTTCCATATCTTCCTATACCCAAAGAGGTCCAAGTCTAAAATATGGAATAACATCTTTACCTGCGAGGTTGGTACTGTAATCACTATTGGAATCATAGACTTCCCTTGTTCCTTGACATCCACCAGTGCCCCTTCACACACTTCCATGCACGTGCGCGCACACACACACACACACACACTCTCTCTCTCTCCTAAAAATGTAGTGAACCTAAAAGGTGAAAGGAGTCTAGTTTAATGTCCAGTTTCCTGCAGTAGCAGAGATAGATTCTTGCATGTCAGATGATATTTATCACCCTCCCACTGGTTCACACCCCAGAAGAAACTTGGCCCATAAATATTTGACTTGAAAAAAGGGTGATTTCAGACAAAATGCACTTTCCTTTCTTCAAAGTTCTCCATTCAGATTTTCTCAGGCCACAGAGCACAACCTTCAGGATAGGGTACAGAGTCTCCAGCTCAGCCCTGAAGTAACCACCTGAAGTGCTCTATGACCTTAGCCAAGCCTCTTAATTTATTTTGTCAGTCCATTCATCTTTAAAGTAGCCCCCATTCTACCTGATTCATAAGGTGTAGCTTTAAAATGCCACTCTCCTAGGAAATGTCACATATACTTTAAGAATTGTTCCTCACTATGAGCAAATGATCATTTAGTTTTCTGAGGGTTTAGGGTTCATCAAAGACTTAAATGCTCATCTCTTTTTAATTTCATGCTATCTATTGTTCAGTAAAAGCGAATTGTAAGTCTGTGCAAAACAAAAGTTCTTATACAGATGCCAACCTCATGTATGCAAGCGTAGATAAACTAACAATGCTAAGCATAAAATAAAACACGGAAATATTTTAGTTTGGCTTTTCTAAGTTAGCAATGTTAGCTTTGCCTCTTTTTTTTTTTTTTTTTAATTCATTTTTGCATAGTCAGGATGCACAGATTTGAAAGGTGTTCCTGACTTTGCACAGTGTGCAAGAGAGGCCTGGGTGGGTTCCAGGCTTCCTTACTGAGTGCCCAGATCACTTGGCTCATTGCCTGTGAGGAGAATGCCTGCTTTACTGAGCATAGTGACCTGCCTCACTGCAAAGCACTGCTAGTCGGTTGAATGGCTTATGGGTTCAGATGTCATCCAATGGACCACACTTCTAGAGCAATCTTCTGCTCTTTGCTTAGAGCCATCCAAGTGTGATCAACATTGGTGTTCCTCCAAGAACAATTTCCTTTTGGAACAAATTGCTTTTGGTAACAGATTGAATAATAGAGTTCGCTGTGAGTTAAATCCTGTCTCTCGGAAATTCCTATGCTGAAGTGTACCCTCAGAGTATGTCCTTATTTGGAGATAGAATCTTCTATGAAGTCATCAAGTTAAAATGAGGTCATCAGGGTGGGTGATCATCCACCATGACTGTTGTCTATAAAAAAGCTGCAAATTTGGACACAGAGATACACAAGGAGGGAGATTCAGCTAAAGGGGCATAGACGATGGCCTTCTAAAAACCAAGGAGAAAGGCCCGAGAGAGAACTTCCACTCACAGAATTCAGCAGCCAACCCCTGCGACACCTTGATTTTGGACCTCTGTCTTCCGGAACCATGAGATGATAAGCTTCTGTGGCTTATGACATACAGTTTTTGGTATTTGTCACAGCAGCATTAGCAAACTAACACACTGTGACCAACAAGGTAACTAATAGAAATGGTGAATTCGAGTGATGTGTATTGAGTGCTGACCGCATTTCAGGTCCACTGTGTACTTTCATTACTGTGGCTTTGCTACCAGACTAGCCAGGGAAGGTCTCCACCAGAGGGCAGCTGTAGAGGTAAGTTCAACTTTCTGGACTCTGTGGAGAAGAACATTGTGAGCACAGGAAATAGGAAATCTAAAGGCTTCCAGGGGACTTTGTAGACCTGCATATTAAAGAAGCAGACAGGCTGGTGTGATTTGATTAAACTGACAGGCAAAGAGTCATGCCATGTGCCAGGACTGGAGAGATAAACCTGTTCTAAATCACACAGCACCTGCTCGGGTGTTCCCAAATAGAGCTTAACTCCCGGTATTGACAAACACGTGGAAGGCTTCTTCCTAGAATGTACTTCCAGATCAACACATGTTTACAAAACATCATGTTTAAATTAGGAGGAAGCAGACTTTTCTGAAACCCTCTTACATCGAGTACCTTAAAGTGCTCTTTCTCAAGCCCCAAGGCAGGTTAGGGGGAAGTGAAGAAAAGACTCCAGAGGAAAGAGTGGATTCTTACTTCAAAGAAGAAAACCAAGGCCCTGATACTTTAGACACACAAGTAAAGAGAGTCTGAGCCCATACATCCAGATCCTCACGTCAAGCACAAGGCTGGGGATTTAGCATAAGGTGGTCTGCATCAGGAGCGTCCCACTGTCGATCTCCTACTTATCCCTCAGGGTCCCAGAACAAGGGCTACTTCACCCAGAAAAGCTTCCTGTTTTTTGTATCTCACCCAATCTCTCCCTTCTCTAGAATTCACCTTTCTAGGCCAACACTTTTATCCTTCCTACGTATACTTGTTATCCCCCAACTAGATGGTAAGCTCCATTCAATTACCCTTCCACAGGGAATAGCTGCCTTACATAGCCCATGAATTCATTCACGTGGAAGAACTGAATAAAAGCATTAAGCAGACCAGCAAGTCCACTCCTGGGTGACCACTCCAGGGGAATGGAAGCATGTCTGCAAATGTGCCTGACTACTTTCTTCATAATAGTCCCCAAATTAGAAGTGGCCAGTCCATCAGCTGGCAAGTGGACAGACAAAATGTGATATATTCATGTAATGGAATAAAAAGAAATGAGTGTGGATGAGTATCAGAAACTTCAAGTTACGTGAAAGAAACCAGACCAAAGGGATCACCTATTGTAGGATTCCATGTATATGAGACGCTCAGAGAAGCGAAATGTGCAGAGATGCGAAGTAGAGTAGCTGCTGCGTGGGGCTAAGGCTGGGATTGTAGATTACTACAAATGCACACAAGGGATCTGATTGGAAATGAAAATGTTCTAAAACTGTTTTATGCTGATGGCTGTACCAGCTGCTCCACCTAACTAAAAACCATTGAATGGTACACATGAAGTCGATGGATTTTATGATATGTAAAATATGCTTCAGTAAAGCTGTTAGAAAGAAAGAATAAAAACACTACCCAAATAGATTGGGAAGAGGTAGGACAGAGGTGAGGCTGAGAAGTATATAACTCTGGTCCTCTGGCAAAGTGCCTACATCCTATTAAGATTCAACACAGTACTCCAGTATTCCAGGATTTGAAAAAGTACAGAGAACTGTCAGTTCCTGAAATCAGCTTTACAGATTGGCCTCAGTAGTCCTGTCTCTGTTGTGTCTCTGGTGGGGTAATAGTAACAATTACTCCTCTTCATGTAAAGAGTAAAGGCTTGTCACACAAAACATTGACCTGTGATCCTAGTCCACTCTCCCTGCCAGATGCTTTTACCTGAATGTAAAATCAGGAGTTTCCCACCCCCTCAACTTTATTTTTGATATTGGGAATTGAACCCAGGAGGGCCCAACCACTCAGCTCCACCCTAGCTCTTTTTACTTTGAGATAGATTCTCACTAAGTTGCTTAGGGTCTCCCTAGGTTGCTGAGGTTGGCTTTGAACTTGTGATGGTCCTTCCTCAGTCTCTGAGTTGCCGGGATTACAGGTGTGCACCGAAGTGTCTTGGTAACACTGAAAGAGAGAGCGGGGAGAGAAAAATGGGGGGAGAGATATTAATTTTATGCTATTGGAAAAGATGGTGTTGGAGCTGGCATCCTTGCTCTGAACTTATCCATTGAATGTTTTCATAGAGAAAATTTTATGTGATGTGCCCTCTCTAGAAATAGCTCATTAAAGTTTTTGCATAATGGATGGTGAAATAGTTTTGCAAAGGAAAACATAATTAGTCACGCAACCTCCTCCTTATACTTGAATGACAGGACCATTTCCTAAAAAACAAGGCCATTCAAAATAACATTAGGTGTGTTTTTTTTTTTTTTTTTTTTTTTTTTTCCTGGCAGAAGTAGATTGGATCTTTCACTGCACTTCAGTGATCCAAGGCAGTGTTCTCTGAGCATTGTACCAAAATTTACAGTCTCATGTTAGGTTTTGAAGTATTTAGAAAAGGAAATGCTCAAAGCCAACTGGAGAAGAGTGCTCACTACTATCAGTTGGAAGTACTTATTATTCTTGGGAGCATCAGCCACGCTCTTTGCTGTGGTTGACCACTGGACTTCCCTCTGATATTAAAGGAGTGTTTTGGGGAAGTTCCCAAGTCTCTGGCACACTGTGCCGCCAGTCACATTGATTTTCAATGCGGAGGGGAAGTCTAGTCATTAGAAGTGTTTTTCTGGCCAAGATATGATTTTGAATTTATTCTTTTTTACATGAATTGCTTGTGGTATGATAAGATCAAGTGCTTTCAATATTGTTTAGAATAACCTCTTACATAATCTGAAATTTAAAAATCAGGCACACACACACCCCTGTAACTGGGCTGGGAATTGTTGCATATTAACTATGAAACAACCGAACGCAATCTGTATCAGAGAGATTCGGAAGTCATGGAAGATAAGAACTGGTGAGGGTTCCAGAGATCTAAATCTGCCTCCCTTATTTTGAGAAGAGGACATGAGGCCCCAAGAAGTTGATTGCTTTCCTGAGGTAGCACAACTCACTGTAGCAGCAAAGCCCTAGGGACACATGTGACATTTTCTGGACTTCCATTGGGCACCTTCCCACTACACCAACCATTTGCATCCCACACGCCACTCAGCTGTCTCCCTCCAGGAGACAGTTTTCTACAGACTGCAACCTGAGAGAGTGTACAAAGCACATGGGTTTTGCTGTGGAGTTGTGTGAGTTCACCTTACACCTTGTTTGCTCACTAACCGCATGACTCTGGTGCTTGATTTGATGTTCGTAAATCTTAGTTCTTTTTGATTTCTAAAATAAGAATAATAATGTATAAAGTGCAGGCTTTTCACCATGGGTAGAAGGAATGCATCCGTAGGCCCTGAAGCATAAGAGACCTCTGATGCAGGTAGCTACTCTTTGTTTCACCTGTGTGCCTTGGTGCTAGCACATATTGAGTTTGGCATCTGACAACAAAAACATATTTGCTTACCAATTTTTGTTTAGTCATACTTCACCTTTTACTTTTTACCTGCTCTGTGAACTTTTTGCATAGTTCCAGTTAATTATTCTTAATAAATGTTTTCACAAAAATATCAGCATTCCACAAGCTAGATTGATAATGTGAAATAATACTAATCTTTCCTAACTGTTAGGAAAAAAAATTAATATATTTTTCCATCATTTTGTTTTACTGAGGTATGATTGAGAAACAAAAATGTGTATGGCACTTAATGATTAATAATTAAACAAATAAAAATTTAAAATTAAAAAAAGGTGTATGTTTAAGGTATATGGCATGATGTTTTATAATGTATACATCTTTAAATAATTCAATAAAGCTAATTAATATACTAATCACCTCATACACTTCATACAGTTACTTTTTTTGTGGTGAGAACACTTGAGATCACTCAGCTGATTTTAAGTATACAATGCATTTTTATTAACTATAATCATGCTGTTTATTAGGTCTCCAGAACTTGTTCATCTTAGTCCTGAAAGTATATACCCCTTCATCAGTATCTCTTCTTTCCCCCCAATCTCAGCACCTGGCAAACACCATTCTGCTCTGTTATTATAAATCAACTCTCTTTTATTAGATTCCAATGTGAATGTGATCATGCAGATCATGATTTTCTACATTTGACTTATTTCCCTTAATATCATGTCCTCCAAATTCATCCATATTGTTACACAGGTAGGGGTTTTAGAGTCTGAATAATATTCCATGGTATGTATGTGCATATGTGTACCTATATCACAGCTTCTTTACTAACTAAGTGCTAGTGGACACTTAGGTTGTATTCTGTGTCTTATATTGTGAATAATGCTGCAGTGTATTTGAGTTCAAATCCAATATCCTTTGGATGTTGTTTGAGTCAGCTTTATTGCTGCTGTGACTAAAAGGTCTGACTAGAACAGTTAGTTATAGGGGAAGAAAAGTTTGAGGGCTCGTGGCTTCAGAGGTCTCAATCCTTAGTCAGTAAGCTCCATTCCTAGGGGCTTAAGGTGAGGCAGAGCATCATGGCAGAAGGAGGCAGCAGAGGAAGCAGTTCACGTCATGATCAAGAAGCAGAAAGTCCACTTGCCAGGTACAAATATGTACCCAATGCCACGCCCCAATCCCCCGCCTCCTACTACACCCTACTACTTCAGTTACCACTCAGTTAATCTCATCAGAGGATTAATTCACTGATTCAGTCAAGACTCTTACAACCCAATCATTTCTCCTCTGAACCTTCTTGCACTGTATCATACATGAGATTTTGGGGAGTTGTATCCCATGGGGACTTGTGTAATGGGGGTGAAGGATGCAGTGTCAATAACCACACAGACACCGGGATCCAGGTAAGAGCAGGCAAGCTTGTAGTTGCTGACTCCTTTATTGTGGAAGCTGCTTCTTCTTTTACTGAACACCTATCCAATCAGCGCCTCAATCAGCGCATCACACCACTCGAAGCCACCAATCATTTAATCTCCTAGAGCCACCAATCATTTGAGGGTTTTGTATTTTGCACCAATGGGGATATATGATTCCACATTGGGGGTCACCACATCTAATCCATATCAGATATATACCCAGAGTTGGGATTGCTAAATTGTGTGGTAGTTCAAGTTTTAATTGTATTGTGGAACCTCTGTCCTGATTTCCTTAATGGCCTTGAAAATTTACCTTTCTTCCAGAAGTGCACAGGGTTTTCTTTCCATTGTCTTCACTAATTCTTGTTGCTCTTGTTTTTTTGATGTTAGCTATTCTAACAGATGTGTTTAGACTTACATTTACCTGGATAATTAGTCATATTGGGCCTTTTGATATGTCCATTTGTATGTCTTCTTTGGTAAACTGTCTATTCAGGTCCTGTGCTAAGTTTTAACATTAGGTTATTTGACACTAGGTTATTTCATTGTTCTTATTGAGTCGTAGAGTTCCTTACATATTTTGGATATTAACCTCATCCCAAATATATGTTTGCAAATATTTTTGACCGTTCTAATTTACTGTTTCCTTTGCTGTGCAAAAACTTTTTAGTTGGATGAAGTCCCTCTTATTTATTTGTGCTTTTGTTGCCTGTGCTTTAAGTGTTTTCTTCTAGGAATTTCATGGTTTCAGGACTTGCATGTAAGCCTGGAAGCCATTTTGAATTTGTGTGTGTGTGTGTGTGTGTGTGTGTGTGTGTGTGTTTGCGATGAGGTCTGATTTCATTCTTTTGCAGGTGAATATAGTTTTCCTGAAACTACTTATTGAGGAAAGTATCCTCTTCCCATTGTGCATCCCTGGTGTCTTTGTTGAAAATGGTTGACCACATATACATTGTTTCTCTTCCGTACGTTCTACGCCATTCCATCACTACAACCTGCACAGCCGAGCCTGAGAAACCATTGAGGGGTAGTGGTGGGGGATTAAAGAAAACACACGCACAGACTCTGAGAAAGAGCTGGGATCAGGTGGAGCACTGCATTCTGATGGAGAAACAGTGACACAGAGCTGGCCCAGCAAGTTTATTATATAGGGTCAGGAAGCTAAAGACTATAGAGGCATTGTTCTTTGTGCACTAGAAAGTTACAGCGCTAGAAACATTCTTATAGCTACTTCACTGTTGCAATTCTTAGGGCTTCCTGTGGCACCCAGGAAGCCCAGTGTTCAAAGTGTCTACTAAGCAGCAAGGCTTGAAGGTTACAGCACTGGTCAAACATGGTAGTTATCTTGCTAGGCTCAGAATCCTCTATCCTCTGGGAGCTGGCCTCTGAGATCTAGACCAAGATTGCACAGAATCTGATGCACCTTCCATGCTTTGCACAGAGCTGTTGATGGTTAGGGCATCACCACAGCAAACTCGTCTCTCTGGACACATACGTTTTGTACAGGAAATTCCCAGCATTTGCAGGCACACCACAGCTGTGAGACCCTCAAGGGCTCTGATCCAGATCACCACACTCCACATTCTGTTGCATCTGATTTTATGCTGGTGGATAATGTTTTGATTTTTATCACATTGTAATATAATCTGACATCAGGAAGTGTGATGCCTTCAGCATTGTTCTTTTTGCTTAAGATTGCTTTAGCAACTTGGGATATTTCATCAATCCATACAAACTTGACAATTATTTTTACTTTTTCTTTAAAATATATTTCTGGATTTTTGACAGGGACTGCACCAAATCTGTAAGTGACTTTGGGTAGTATGGAGATTTTTAAAACATGAATTCTTCCAGTTAATGAACATAGGGTGTTTTTCCTTTTATTTGTGTCTTATTTAATTTTTTTCGTCAGTATCTTAATGTTCAGGGTACACATATTTCAAATCCTTGGTTAAATTCATTCCTATATATTTCATTCTTTTTGATGCTTATAGTAATGGTACTGTTATCTTAATTTCTTTTTTAGATAGTTTATTGTTAGTTTATAGAAACACAAATGATTTTTGTTATGTTGCTTTTGTATCCTCATTTTAAAAATTCTATTTGTTTTACTAAAATAAATTTTTGATGCATGTTTAAATTTTGCTTATTTGTACAGATCTGCACAACTAAGTTGATCACTTTGTATCCTCAATTTTTATTAGTTTAAACTTTATTTTTGGTGTATTCTTTGGTGTTTTCTATATAAAAGATCATGCTATCTATAAAGAGATAATCTTAGTTTTTCCTTTCTGATTTTGATGATTTTTATTTCTTTTTCTTGCCCAACCACTCTGGCTAGGCCTTCCACTACTATATTGAGTAGAAAAATTTAAGACTAAACATACTCGCCTTGCAATTGATCTTAAAGGAGAGTCAATCAGCTTGTCACCATGGAGACTGATGTCAACTGAGCTTGTCATAAATGACCTCTACTGTGCTGGGGTACATTCCTTCCATACCTAATTGGTTCAGAGTTTGAATCCTGAAGGGGGTTGGATTTTGTCACAGTGTGTTTCTGATAAATGGAGATGATCACAACATTTTCATTTTTCATTATATTAATGAGTTATATCACTTTTACTGTCTTGTCTGTGATGAAAAAGTCTACATCCAGAGAAAAATTTCATTTAATCATGGAGAATATTCCTTTTTTAAATTTTTTAAAAATGTTTATTGTAAACAAATGGGATACATGTTGTTTCTGTTTGTACATGGAGTAACAGCATACCATTTGCATATTCATACATTTACATAGTGTAATGATGTTTGATTCATTCCGTTATTTTTTTCCTCCCCCACCTCTCTTTTCCCTCTATACAGCCCCTCCTTCCTCCAATCTTGCCCCCCTCCCACCCCCCATTATGTGTCATCATCCGCTTATCAGTGAGATCATTCGTCTTTTGGTTTTTTGAGATTGGCTTATCTAACTTAACATGATATTCTCCAATTTCATCCATTTGCCTGCAAATGCCATAATTTTATTATTCTTTATAGCTGAGTAATATTCCATTGTATGTATGTATATATACATATATATGTATATATGTATGTGTGTGTGTGTGTGTGTGTATATATATATGTATGTATATGTATATATATATATATATATATATATATATATATATATATATATACACACACCACACTTTCTTTATCCATTCACCAATTGAAGGGCATCTAGGTTGGTTCCACAATCTGGCTATTGTGAATTGAGTGGCTATGAACATTGATGTGGCTGTATCTCTGTAGTAAGCTGATGTTAAGTCTTTTGGGTATAGGCCAAGGAGTGGGATAGCCGGGTCAAATGGTGATTACATTCCAAGTTTTCTGAGGAATCTCCACACTGCTTTACAGAGTGGCTGTACTAATTTGCAGTCCCAACAGCAATGTATGAGTGCACCTTTTCCCCCACATCCTCTCCAAAACATATTGTTGCTTGTGTTCTTGATAATTGCCATTCCAATTGGAGTGAGATGGAATCTTAGGGTAGTTTTGATTTGCATTTCTCTTATTACTAAAGATGGTGAACATTTTTCATATGTTTGTTGATCTCTTGTAGATCTTCTTCTGTAAAGTGTGTGTTCATATCCTTAGTCCGTTTGTTGATTGGGTTATTTGTATTCTTTGTGTAGAGTTTTTTGAGATCTTCATATATTGTGGAAATTAGTGCTCTATCTGAAATATGAGTGGCAAAGATTTTCTCCCACTCTGTAGGCTACCTCTTCGCATTGCTGATAGTTTCCTTTGCTGAGAGAAAGCTTTTTAGTTTGAATCTGTCCCAGTTATTGATTCTTGCTTTTATTTCTTGTGGTATGGGAGTCCTGTTAAGGAAGGCTGATCCTAAACCAACAAGTTGAAGATTTGAACCTACTTTTTCTTATATAAGATGCAGGGTCTCTGGTATGATTTCAAGGTCCTTGATCCATTGTGAGTTGATTTTTGTGCACGGTGAGAGATAGGGGTTTAGTTTCATTCTGTTGCATATGGATTTCCAATTCTCCCAGCACCATTTGTTGAAGAGGCTATCTTTTCTCCATTGCATATTTTTGGCCCCTTTGTCTAGTATAAGAAAATTGTATTTATTTGGGTTTGTGCCATGTCCTCTATTCTCTACCATTGACCTACCTGTCTATTTTGGTGCCAATACCATGCCATTTTTGTTACTATTGCTTTGTAGTATAGTTGAAGTTCTGGTATTGCGATACCCCCTGTTTCATTCTTCCTGCTAAGGATTGCTTTAGCTATTCTGGGTTTCTTGTTCTTCCAGATGAATTTCATGTTTGCTTGCTCTATTTCTGAAAGGTACATCATTGGGATTTTAATTGGAATCTGTATAGCATTTTTGGTAGTATGGCCAATTTGACAATATTAATTCTGCCTATCCAAGAACATGGGAGACCTTTCCATCTTCTAAGGTCTTCCTCAATTTCTTTTTTCAATGTTTTGTAGTTTTCATTGTAGAGATCTTTTACCTCTTTGGTTAGATTGATTCCCAAGTACTTTATTTTTTTTTTTTTTGAGGTTATTGCAAATGGAGTTTTTTTCCTCATTTCCCTTTCAGCTGTTTCATCACTTGCATATAAAAATGCTTTAGATTTATGTGTGTTGATTTTATAGCCTGCAATTTTGCTGAATTCATTGATGAGGTCTAGAAGTTTTCTGGAGGAGGTTTTTGGATCATCTAAATATAGAATCATGGCATCAGCAAATAGTGACAGCTTAAGTTCCTTTTTCCTATTCATATCTCTTTAATTTCTTTAGTCTGTCTAATTATTCTGGCTAGAGTTTCAAGGACAATGTTGAATAGAAGTGGTGAAAGAGGACTTCCCTGTCTTGTTCTGGTTTTTAAAGGGAATGGTTTCAGTTTTTCTCCATTAAGAGTGATATTGGCCTTGGCTTTACCATAAATAGCCTTTACAATGTTCAGGTATGTTCCTACTATCCCTATTTTTTCCAGTGTTTTGTGCTTGAAGGGTTGTTGTGTTTTGTTGAACGCTTTTTCTGCATCAATGGAAATAACCATATGATTCTTATCCTTAAGTCTATTGACATGATGGATTACGTTTATTGATTTACAGATGTTAAACCATCCTTGCATTCCAGGGATGAATCCCACTTGATCATGGTGCACAATTTTCTTAATATGTTTTTGGATATGGTTTGCCAATATTTTGTTAAGAATCTTTGCATCGATTCAAGATGGTGGCCTAGAGGGTGGCTGCATTTCATGTTGCTCCAGGACTCAGGATTCAAAAGAGGAGATATTGAGAGACTTGGGACCAACTCAAAGCAGCCGGGTGAGTCTCTCCCGTTGGGGAGGCGTCCTGGATGGGATGGTAGTCCCGGAACACAGGGAACTTTGTGAAGTAGAGCTGCTGGCGAGACACCCCTCCCCCCGCTGGGGCAGTGAACTCGGACAACTGGGAGCATCGGAGAGGAGGCCGCTCAGCACAGTGCTGGGACTTGGAGCCACCACTGGGGCTCCGGCGGCTGCCCAGGGGAGGAGCGGCGAGGGGAGCTGTGTGGACTCAGAACACGGGGGCCTGCCCTGAGGAGGAGGAGGAGGAACGTGGCTGCTTGGATTCGGAGTGGCTATATCAGAGCTACAGGCGGTTGCCAGAGGAGGAGCTGCGCGGCGAGCTGTTTGGACTTACACCACTTCTGAACACCGGGGCCTGCCCGGAGGAGTAGGAGGAGGAGGAGGAAGAGGAGCGCGGCGGGTCGTTTGGACTCGCAGTGACTGCATTAGAGCTCCAGGCTGCTGCTCAGAGGAGGAGGCGATTGGTGAGTGGTTTGGACTTAAAGCGACCGCTCCTGAACACAGGAGGGCTGCCTGGAGGAGGAGTGCGGTGGGTCACTTGGTCTCAAGTGGCCGCACCAGAGCTCCGGGCAGTTGCCCAGAGCACGCGAGCAGCGGGTCACGTGGATTCCGAGCCACTCAGAGTGACCGCTCCTGTACACCTGGGGGGTTACCTGGAGGAGGAGGAGGAACAGGGAGGGTCACTTTGTCTCGGAGTGATTGATTGCCCAGGGCTACGGGTGGTTGGTGGGAGGAGGAGGCATGCAGTGAGTTGCTTGGACTCCTAGTGACCGTACCGGAATACTGGGCGGCTGTCTGGAGGAAGAGGTGTGCGGTGGGTCCCTGGGACTCAGAGTGATTGTATGGGGCCCCAGATGGCTGCTCAGAGGAGGGGCCGCATAGCCAGGCGATTAGGTGCAGAACAGGGTCCCAGGATCTAGGAGGCTTCTTGGTGGAAGAGCCTCACAGAGACACACTTAGGGGCGGAGTGAAGGACTGTGGGCAGATTCTCTGAGGACGGGCAGGCTAAGGAGATTCATCTGCGAAGGGTGAGGCTCCCAGGCCCAGGAGGTAGGGTCGGGCCCCTGGGAACTTTGCAGGGGAAGGCAGCCCAGCCCAGGAGGTAGCTGTAAATTGAGGGGAACCTCTAGGAGGGAACTGACCAGCGAGACCTCCCCACCGGGTGAGTCTTCCCTGCCGGGTGAGGTTTCCCACAAAGATGGTAAAACCAGAGACACAGGCCCAAACAGGCCTTGCCTCAGCCTGCAGCCTAGTTCCCCTTTGGATGACCATTGGTCAACAAGGGGAGGCACCTCTGCCCACTAGCAGGGAATATACCCCACCTGAAGGCCACCACTCCAAGAGAGGCAGCTTCCTTGTGGAGCACCGCATTATCAACTTCCTCCAAGACTTCAGCTTACTGAAGGCTAAGAGGGGATATATATAGAAATCTTCAGGGACATTGTAAGTCAATAAAGGAAATCTGCAATATATCAGCGGTCCACTGATACCCTCCCTGTTCCTCCTCCTCCTCCAGGTAACCCCCCAGGTGTACAGGAGCGGTCACTCTGAGTGGCTCGGAATCCACGTGAACAATATGAGAAAACAAGGAAAAAAAATGCTGCAAACAAATCTAGATGTTACATCAATAAAATCCAATGACAGCATGGCAGAAGAAATGACAGAAAAGGAGTTCAGAATGTACATAATTAAAATGATCAGGGAAGCAAACGATGAGATGAAGGAGCAAATGCACGCACTGAATGATGAGATGAAAGAGCAAATGTAGGCATTGAATGATCGCACCAATCGACAGTTAAAAGAGCAAATACAGGAAGCAAAAGATCATTTCAATAAAGAGTTAGAGATATTGAAAAAAACCAAACAGAAATCCTTGACATGAAGGAAACAATAAACCAAATTAAGAACTCCATAGAAAGCATATCCAGTAGGATAGAACACCTGGAAGACAGAACCTCAGACATTGAAGACAAAATATTTAACCTTGAAAACAAAGTTGAACAAACAGAGAAGATGGGAAGAAATCATGAACAGAATCTACAAGAACTATGGGATATCATGAAAAGGCCAAATTTAAGAATTATTGGGATTGAGGAAGGCCTAGAGAAACAAACCAAAGGAATGAACAATCTATTCAATGAAATAATATCAGAAAATTTCCCAAATCTGAAGAATGAAATGGAAAATCAAGTTCAAGAGGCTTATAGGACTCCAAATACACAAAATTACAACAGACCCACACCAAGGCACATTATAAGGAAAATACCTAACATACAAAATAAAGACAGAATTTTAAAGGCTGTGAGAGAAAAGAACCAAATTACATTCAGGGGGAAACCAATACGGATATCAGCAGATTTTTCAATCCAGACCCTAAAAGCTAGAAGGGCCTGGAACAACATTTTTCAAGCCCTGAAAGAAAATGGATGCCAACCAAGAATCTTATACCCAGCAAAACTTACCTTCAAATTTGATGATGAAATAAAATCCTTCCATGATAAACAAAAGCTAAAAGAATTTACAAAAAGAAAGCCAGCATTACAGAACATTCTCAGCAAAATATTCCATGAGGAAGAGATGAAAAACAAAGAAGCAAATCAGCAAAGGGAGGAATTATCCTAAAGGAATTGTCAAATAAAGGAGGAAACAAGTAGTGTGAAATAAATAAATAAATAAAATTTAAAAAATGAACCAAATGACCAGGAAACCAAATCATATCTCAATAATAACCCTGAATGTTAATGGCCTGAATTCATCAATCAAAAGACATAGACTGGCAGATTGGATTAAAAAGAAAGATGCAACAATATGTTGCCTACAAGAGACTCACCTCATAGAAAAAGATACCCCTAGACTAAAGGTGAAAGGATGGGGAAAAACATACCATGCACATGGACTCAGCAAAAAAGCTGGAGTATCCATCCTCATTTCAGATAATGTGGACTTCAAGCCAAAGTTAGTCAGAAGGGGTAAAGAAGGACATTTCATACTGCTTAAGGAAAGCATAAATCAGCAAGATATAACAATCATAAACATCTATGCCCCAAACAGTGGCTCATCCATGTATGTCAAACCAATCCTTCTCAATTTCAGAAACCAAATAGACCATAACACAATAATACTAGGTGATTTTAACACGCCTCTCTCACCACTGGACAGATCTTCCAGACAAAAATTGAACAAAGAAACCATAGATCTGAATAACACAATCAATAATTTAGACTTAACGGACATTTATAGAATATACCATCCAACCAAGAGCGAATACACTTTCTTCTCAGCAGCACATGGATCCTTCTCTAAAATAGACCATATATTATGCCACAAAGCTAATGTAAGCAAATACAAAAAGATAGAGACACTACCTGTATTTCAGCAGATCATAATGGATTGAAGTTAGAAATAAATGAAAGAGTAAAAAACAGAAACTATTCCAACATCTGGAGATTAAACAATATGCTATTATATGATGAATGGATAACAGAAGATATTAGGAAGGAAATTAAAAAAATTCTTAGAGGTAAGTGAGAACAAAGAAACATCATATCAAAATCTCTGGGACACAGTACTTAGAGGGAAATTTATTTCATGGAGTGCATTTAATAAAAGAAGTAAAACTCAACAAATAAACGACCTAACACTACAGCTCAAAGCCCTAGAAAAAGAAGAACAGACCAGCACCAAAAGTAGTAGAAGACAGGAAATAGTTAAACTCAGAGCTGAAATAAATGAAATTGAAACCAAAGGAAACAATACAAAAAATTGAAAATATAAATAGTTGGTTCTTCGAAGAAATAAACGAAATTGATAAACCTTTAGCCACACTAATGAAGAGAAGACGAGAGAAAACCCAAATCACTAATATTCGGAATGAACAAGGAAATATCACAACAGACAGAATTGAAATACAAAACATAATTAGAAGCTATTTTGAAAATCTATACTCCAACAAAATAGAAAATTTCGAAGACACCAACAGGTTTCTAGAGACATATGAATTGCCTAAACTGAAGGAGGAGGATATACACAATTTAAATAGACCAATTTCAAGTACTGAAATAGAAGAAGTCATCAAAAGCTTACCAACAAAGAAAAGTCCGGGACCAGATGGGTTCTCAGCCGAGTTCTACAAAACCTTTAAAGAAGAGCTCATTCCAATACTTCTCAAAGTATTCCATAAAATAGAAGAGGAGGGAACCCTCCCAAACTCATTCTATGAAGCCAATATCGCACTGATACCTAAACCAGACAGAGACTCATCAAGGAAAGAAAATTTCAGACCAATATCCTTAATGAACATCGACGCAAAAATTCTCAACAAAATTTTAGCAAATTGCATACAAAAACATATTAAAAAGATAATGCACCATGATCAAGTGGGTTTCATCCCAGGGATGCAAGGTTGGTTCAACATTAGGAAATCAATAAACGTAATTCACCATAACAGTAGACTTAAAGTCAGGAATCACATGATTATTTCAATAGATGCAGAAAAAGCATTTGATAAAATACAGCACCCCTTCATGCTCAAAACACTAGAAAAAATAGGGATAGTGGGAACATTCCTTAACATTGTAAAGGCCATTTATGCTAAGCCCATGGCTAATATCATTCTAAATGGTGAAAAACTGAAAGCATTCCCCCTAAAAACTGGAACAAGGCAGGGATGCCCTCTTTCACCACTTCTATTCAACATCGTTCTTGAGACTCTAGCCAGAGCAATTAGACAAACCAAAGAAATTAAAGTGATACGAATTGGAAAAGAAGAACTCAAACTATCCCTGTTCGCTGATGACATGATTATATACTTAGAGGAACCTGGAAATTCCACCAGAAAACTCTTAGAACTCATAAGTGAATTCAGTAAAGTAGCAGGTTTCAAGATCAATGCTAATAAATCCAACGCATTTTTATACATAAGTGATGAATCTTCAGAAAGAGAAATTAGGAAAACTACCCCATTCGCAATAGCCTTGACAAAATAAAATACTTGGGAATCAATCTCACAAAAGAGGTGAAAGACCTTTACAATGAGAACTACACAACACTAAAGAAAGAAATTAAAGAACACCTTAGAAGATAGAAAGATCTTCCATGTTCTTGGATAGGAAGAATTAATATTGTCAAAATGGCCATACTACCTAAAGTGCTATACAGATTCAATGCAATTCCAATTAAAATCCCAATGACGTACCTTACAGAAATAGAGCAAGCAATTATGAAATTCATCTGGAAGAATAAGAAACCCAGAATAGCTAAAGCAATCCTTAGCAGGATGAGTGAAACAGGTGGTATTGCAATACCAGAACTTCAACTATACTACAAAGCAATAGTAACAAAAATGGCATGGTATTGGCACCAAAATAGACAGGTAGATCAATGGTAGAGAATAGAGGACATGGCACAAACCCAAATAAATACAATTTTCTTATACTAGACAAAGGGGCCAAAAATATGCAATGGAGAAAAGATAGCCTCTTCAACAAATGGTGCTGGGAGAATTGGAAATCCATATGCAACAGAATGAAACTAAACCCATATCTCTCACCATGCACGAAACTAAACTCAACATGGATTAAGGACCTCGGAATCAGAACAGAGACCCTGCAGATTATAGAAGAAAAAATAGGTCCAGATCTACAACATGTCGGCTTAGGACCAGACTTCCTTAACAGGACTCCCATAGCACAAGAAATAAAAGCAAGAATCAATAACTGGGACAGATTCAAACTAAAATGCTTTCTCTCAGCACAGGGAACTATCAGCAATGCGAAGAAAGAGCCTACAGAGTGGGAGAATATCTTTGCCAATCATACTTCAGATAGAGCACTAATCTCCAGAATCTATAAAGAACTCAAAAAACTACTCCAAGAATTCAAATAATCCAGTCGACAAATGGGCTAAGGAAATGAATAGACACTTCACAGAAGAAGATCTACAAGCAATCAACAAACATATGGAAAAATGCTCAACATCTCTAGTAATAAGAGAAATGCAAATCAAAATCACCCTAAGATTCCATCTCACCCCAATTAGAATGGCGATTATCAAGAATACGAGCAACAACAGGTGTTGGCGAGGATGTGGGGAGAAAGGTACACTCATACATTGCTGGAGGGGCTGCAAATTAGTGCAGCCACTATGGAAAGCAGTGTGGAGATTCCTTAGAAAACTTGGAATGGACCCTCCATTTGACCCAGCTATCCCACTCCTTGGCCTATATCCAAAGGACTTAAAATCAGCATACTACAGAGATACAGCCACATCAATGTTCATAGCTGCTCAATTCACAATAGCCAGACTGTGGAACCAACCTAGATGCCCTTCAATTGATGAGTGGATAAAGAAACTGTGGTATATATATACAATGGAATATTACTCAGCCATAAAGAATGATAAAATTATGGCATTTGCAGGCAAATGGATGAAATTGGAGAATATCATGCTAAGTGAAATAAGCCAAGCTCAAAAAGCCAAAGGATGAATGATATCGCTGATAAGTGGATGATGACACATAATGGGGGGGAGGGAAGGGTTAGTGTTAGGGTAAGAGTTAGGGTTAGGGAGGGGGGCAAGTATGGAGGAAGGAAGCACTGTATAGAGGAAAAAGAGGGGTGGGAGGGGTGGGGGGAAGGGAAAAAATAACAGAATGAATAAAAAAAAAAGAATTTTGCATCTATATTCATCAAGGATATTGTTCTAAAATTTTCTTTCCTTGATGTTTCTTTTCCTTGTTTGATTATGAGGGTGATATTAGCTTTATAGAATGAGTTTGGTAGGGTACCCCCCATTTCTATTTCCTGGAATACTTTGAGAAGTATCGGAATGAGTTCTTCTTTGAAGGTCTTGTAGAACTTGGCTGAGAATCTATCTGGCCCTGGACTTTTCTTGGATGGTAGGTTTTTAATGGTTTCTTCTATTTCATTGCTTGATATTGATCTGTTTAAATTGTGTATGTCCTCCTGGTTCAGTTTGGGAGGCTTATATGTCTCTAGAAATTTGTCAATGTCTTTGGTAGTTTCTATTTTGTTGGAATACAGATTTTGAAGTAGCTTCTCATTATGTTATGTATCTAAGTGGTGTCTGTCGTGAAATTTCCTTTTTCATCACGAATTTTAGTAATTTGAGTTTTCTCTCTCCTTCTCTTTGTTAGTGTGGCTAAGGGTTTTTCTATTTTGTTTACTTTTTCAAAGAACCAACTTTTTGTTTTGTCAATTTTTTGAATTGTTTCTTTTGTTTCAATTTCATTGATTTCAGCTCTGATTTTAATTATTTCCTGTCTTCTACTACTTTTGCTGTTATTCTGTTCTTCTTTTTCTAGGGCTTTGAGCTGTAATGTTAGGCCATTTAGTTGTTGACTTTTCAATCTTTTCTGGAATGTGCTCCATGCAATGAATTTTCCTCTTAGTACCGCTTTCATAGTGCCCCAGAGATATTGATATGTTGTGTCGTCATTCTCATTGACCTCTAAGAATTTTTTTATGTCCTCCCTGATATTTTCTGTTATCCATGTTTCATTCAATAGCATATTATTTAGTCTCCAGGTGTTGGAGTAATTTGTTTTTTATTTTGTCATTTGATTCTATTCTTAGTCCATTATGAACTGATAGAACACAAGGCAGTATCTCTATTTTTTTGCATTTCCTAAGGGCTGCCCTGTGGCATAACATATGGCCAATTTTTGAGAAAGTTCCATGTACTGCTGAGATGAAAGTGAATCTGCTCATTGATGGATGGAATATTTCATATATGTCTATTAAGTCTAGGTTATTGATTGTGTTATTGAGTTCTATGGTTTCTTTGGTTGGTTTTTGTTTGGAAGATCTATCTAGTGGTCACATTGTTGTGTTAAAGTCACTCAGAATTATTGTGCTGTGTTCTATTTGATTCCTGAAATTGAGAAGGATTTGTTTGGTGTACAGGGATGCACCATTGTTTGGGGCATACATATTTACTATTGTTATTTCTTCCTGATTTATGATTCTCTTAGGCAGTATGAAATGTCCTTCTTTATCCCTTCTGACTAACTTTGGCTTGAAGTCCACTTTATCTGATATAAGGATGCAAATCCCTGCTTTTTTACTGAGTTCATGTGCGTGGTAGGGTTTTTCCCATCTTTTCACCTTTATTCTGTGAATGTCTTTTTCTATGAGATGAGTCTCTTGCAGGCAGCACATTGTTAGGTCTTTCTTTTTAATCCATTCTGCCAGTCTATCTCTTTTGATTGATGAGTTTAGGCCATTAACGTTCAGGGTTATTATTGAGAAATGATTTGTATTCCCAGTCATTTGGGCTTATTTTTTGGTTTTAAGTTGGCTCAGTTTCTCCTTTGAGTGGTTTTTCTCTAATGTAGTTCCTCCCTTTGCTGACCTACATTGTTGTTTTTCATTTCCTCCTCATGGAATATTTTGTTGAGAACATTCTGTAGTGCAGGCTTTCTATTTGTAAATTCTTTTAACTTTTGTTTATCATGGGAGGATTTTATTTCATCTTCAAATCTGAAGGTTAGTTTTGCTGGGTATAGGATTCTTGATTGGCAACCATGTTCTTTCAGAGCTTGAAATATGTTGTTCCAGGCCCTTCTAGCTTTTAGAATCTGGGTTGAGAATTCTACTGCTATCCGTATTGGTTTCCCCCTATATGTAATCTCATGCTTTTCTCTTGCATCCTTCAAAATCCTATCTTTATTTTGAATGTTAGGCATTTTCATTATAATATGCCTTTGTGTGAATCTGTTGTGATTTTGTGCATTTGGTGTTGTGTAAGCCTCTTGTATTTGATTTTCCATTTCATTCTTCAGTTTTGGAAAATTTTCTGATATTATTTCATTGAATAATTTGTTCATTCCTTTGGTTTGTATCTCTGTGCCTTTCTCAATCCCAATGATTCTTAAATTTGGTCTTTTCATGATGTCCCATAGTTCTTGGAGATTCTGTTCATGATTTCTTACCATCTTCTATGTTTGAGCAACTTTATTTTCAAGATTAAATATTTTGTCTTCATTGTCTGAGGTTCTGCCTTCCAAGTGGTCTAATCTTTTGGTGATGTTTTCAATTGAGTTTTTTATTTGGTTTATTGTTTCCTTCATTTCAAGAATTTCCATTTTTTTTTTTTTTTGAGAATCTCTATCTCTTTGTTGAACTGTTCTTTTGCTTCCTGCAGTTGCTCTTTCAACTGCTTATTGGTATTATCATTCATTGCCTGCATTCGCTCTCTTAACTCATCTTTTGCTTGTATAGTCTGAAGCCCTTTTCTGGCATTTTTTCTACCATACTGTCTTTGGATTCTATTAATATAGAATCTAGATTTGTTTGGATCATTTTCTTCCCTTGTTTTTTCATATTGTTCATGTATCTTCCCCTCTAGCAGTGCCGATCTGGGGTATTGCAGATTTCCCCCTTTAGGCTTATAGTGGCCCTATAGGTTTCTAAAACCTTTTCTTTAAGGGGAGATCAATATTAGCAGTGCCCAATTCAGACACTATGCAATCCTAGACCAAATAGTCCCTATGAGGCCAATAACAAAATTATCATAATAAACAGAATGAGTTCAAATATTATCTTCAGTATAACAAACAGATTTGTAATAATATCTGCAGTTTCTAATGGAGGATAAAGAGGATGCAGAGGGATGTAGCATGCAGCTGTTAATGGGATAAGAAAAGAATATACCGAAGTTCTAGATAATAGAAAGAGTGAGAGTGTAATCAAAAGAAATTGGATGTTAGCATGCAAAAAGGGAGAAAGAGACTCTGAGGGAACAGGTAAACAAAAGGAAAAGAGAGCAAGAAAAGTAAAGAAATAAAAACTTAAAATTGTTCAATAAGGAGAAGAAAGAAAATGTACACTATAACAGTCATATAGTATTCAAACCTCCCAGTGTTCAGTAGCCTGATGCATGAGAGGCACCTAACAATGAGCTTCAAGTCTCTAGCAGGTGTCTCAGGATGGAATTTGCCCCACCTAAAGATTGGAGCTACAGCTTCCAGGATTATCCAAGATGGCCACTCTGGCTTCCAAATGTGTTGGCAAATGGGGAGCTGCACCTCAGGGTGTGGACGTGGTCGGCTGGAGGTCTTGGAGGCAGGGTGCAGTTGGTCTGGCTGGGGTCCTGGAGGTTGGGTGTGTTTGGTGTGGTTGTGGGATCCTGGTGGCTGGGTGCAATCAGTCGTTCTGGGGTCCAAGTGATGGGACACAGTCACTTGGTCTGGGGGTCCTGGCAGCAGGGAGCAGTCAGTCAATGTGAGGGCCCCGGAAGCAGGGAGTGATCAGTCGGGCTGAGGGATCCTGGAGACGGGGCTCAGTCAGTCTGGCCAGGGGTCCTACAGGGCCTGGCTGTTGTCTCAAAATGGCGGCAGCCACGTGTAACCAAACCTGTAACAGTGAACTTCCAGGCAACAACAGGCAGCTGGCACTCCACTGACGGTGCCGTCAGTCTTCTGGCAGCTGTCAGACGATCGGGAGGTGAACCTCGGGTGGTGGGTGATGGGTAGGTGAAAGGCAGGTGATGGACAGGCAAGAGGCAGGCAAATGGCGGATGATAGGCACCTGACAGTGAGCCGAGAACATTCCTTTTGATGTGCTGTTTTTTTTTTTTTTTTTTTTTTTTTTTTTCTTCCTTTGCTACTGTTTTGCTGAGGACTGTTGCCTCCATGTTCATCTGGGATTTACCTGAAAGTTTCTTTTCTTGTAATGTCCTTGTCTGGTTTGGATACAAGGGTAATTTGGGACTTGTAAAATCAGTTTGGAAGTGTACCTTCTCTTCAATCTTGAGGCAAGATTTTGAGAAGGATTAGTATTAATTCTTCTCGAAATGTTTGATATAATTCAGCACTGAATCCATTCAGTTTTGGAGTTCTCCTCTCTTGGCAGATCTTTGACTGCAGATTCAATCTCCTCACTTGTTTGGATTCTCTGCGTATTTAGTCTTGGTGTGTAAATATATTTAGTAGTTGCTCATGATGATTTGTATTTCTGTGGCATCATTTGCAATGTTTCTTTTTTATTTCTGATTTTATTTGAGTTTTCTCTCTTTTTTTTTGTTGTAATAACTAACAGTTTGTCAATTTTGTCTATAATTTCAAAAAACCATCTTTTAGTTCATTGACATTTTTCTACTATTTTTCTAGCCTTCATTCCTTTTCTTCCTGCCCTGTCCTTGTTATTTCCTTCCTTCTACTTACTATGGGCTTACTTTGCTTTCTTCTCTAATCCCTTGAGGAATAAAGTTAGCTTGCTCATTAGCATATTTCTTTTTTTTTTTAATGTAGGCATTTATCACCATAAACCTTCCTCTTTGAATTGTTTTTGTTGTATCTCATAAATTTTGTTCTGTTGTTTGCATTTTCACTTTCTCAATATATCTAAAGTTTTTCTTTTTAATTTTTTTAAACTGTTTATTGTTCAGGAAGATTTTTTAATTTTTAATTTTTTTTTTTTGCTTCCCATGAATTTGTGTATTTTTCAGTTTTCCTCCTCTTATTGACTTCTAGTTCCTTATTATTGGGTTTGGAAAAGATGCTTAATGTAATTTTGATGTTTAAAAAAAGAATTGTTGAGACTTTTTTGTGGCCTAACACATGACCTACCTTGGAGGATGTTTATGTTGAAAGTAGAATATTGAAGTCCCCTGGTATTACTATACTCGGCTTCTTGCTTCCTTCTTGTCTCTTAATATCTGCCTTATATTCAGATCAGTGCTGTCACATTCCCTCACAATTGGCTCCTTTATCATTGCTTAATAATAAAGTTATTTTACGTTAAGTCTAGTTTTTTCTGATATGATTATAGTTACCCCTGCTATTTCCTTTTTTTACTCCATTTGAAAGGAATATTTCCCTTTATCCCTTCACTTTAAGTTAAACTTGTAGCAAATCTCATGTAGGCAGCATGGAGTTGTGTCTTTTGTTTAAAAAAAAAAAATTCAGCCAGTGCTTTGTTGTATAATTTAATCCATTCATATTATAAGGAACTCTTGATCAGTAAGGACTTGCTGAGACCATTGTGTGG
Organism: Sciurus vulgaris; assembly: GCF_902686455.1. Taxonomy (NCBI): domain Eukaryota; kingdom Metazoa; phylum Chordata; class Mammalia; order Rodentia; family Sciuridae; genus Sciurus; species Sciurus vulgaris. The sequence goes on from NC_136469.1 coordinate 137,526,476, forward strand.
GTTATTTCAGAGCTGTTTGCAGACCCTTTTTTCCTTTACTCCTCTCTCGATCTCCGCCTGTGTGATCTGATGACTGCTGTGGTAGTGTGGTTGGGCTCTTTCTCTTTTCTGTGGCTACTCCAGGCTTTTCCTTTATGGCTACCATGATACTTACATAAAACAACCTATAGCTCTAATGTCTATTTTAAGCTGATGATAACTTAACTTGAAACTCACACAAAAAACTACATCCTGCCACTCTCACCCCGACATTTCATGTTGTCAGTGCTCCTCTGAGTGGGAGCTGGCAGTGGGGTTTGATCCAGAGCTGCAGTCAACAGTGGGTACGCGTGCAGCAGGGGTGCTGGGGCTGGCCGTGGAGACCTGGGCTGGCCAACGTGTCAGGTTTGAACTCTACTCTGAGCGGGGCCCAGGTGGCAGTGACAGCTAGGGCAGTTCTCGTGGGGCGGGAAGGAAGAGATGGGGTGTTTCAGGTCCTAGCGTCTGGGAAGGTGAAAGACTTCAGGGCCACAGTAGTGAAGCCTGTGTTGGGGGAGTCTGTGTGCGGTTCCTGAGGAGCAGGCCAGGGGTCGTTAGTGTGAAAGCTGTGTGTAGGCGGGGAGGGAGGTCTCTGGTGGCTCTGAGAGCTGTTGGAGCAGGGGCTTCAGGAGTCCTTGACAGTGCAGGCCACTGGGGACCAGGATGGCCCCCACCACTGCCTGGTACTAATGCCCTCTCTGTCCTCTTTGTTCCCCGCTGACCCTGAACACAAGAGCCGCCTCATTCCCTCCAGTGCTCTGAAGTGGGGACAGTGCCCCGAGGGATAAGGAAGCGGTTTCTCGCCTCCTCTTCTTTGTCCCCACCAGGGTGACACACAGGCTGGGAGTTCCCTCCCTCACAATGAGGGAGGACGCAGGTAGAAGGACACTGTTCTTCCCACCACTTTTTGTCTGGCTTCCTTGGGGGCTTTGCTCCACTGGGTTGCTACAGCTTCTTAGCTGGATGCCGTGAGCTCTCTCGGAATAATCTTTGTTCATATATAGCTGTCTAGATTTCTTGTGGATAGAATGAAGCTGAGATCAACTACTGTGTCATCTTGTTCAAATGACTGGGTTGTTTAAATTTCAAGTTTTATTCCACATATTTTTCAAAAAGCTTTGTGACTTCGGCGTGTTAAAAATCTCATCAAGATTAGCTGAAGAGCTTTAAATGGATTTGCGTTTCACTCACTAAGACCTTTCTGAGTGCCTGTGACCTCACAGAACTGTGAGGTGACCATCCACTTGTGGCCTTGCTCTTGGGACATTTTGACTGGCTGGGTAGAGAAGTGGGTAGAAAAGGATTCTTTGAAGTCACAGGGGACGTGTGATGCATTATGAAGGTCAATCTAAATTAGAGGGTTGAATAAGTGGATGTGGCACATGCCAGGAACAGCGAGTGAGAGCGAGGCCTGGAGGTCTGACTCACCCTCTGTAGTCATGCTGGTAGCTCTGGGTTATAAACATGTAGTCATTTGTTGCCAATAAAATTATGGTTTTACTGGCTTTCAGGACAGATTAAATAGACAATGGCATTCCTCACAGAGTCTGAGGAGGCCAAGTGACAACCCCAGATTGAATGGTACCACTCCTGGGTGAGCTTTCGAAAATCTCATTTGTGACGTGCCTAATACCCTGGCATCTGCTTTCAAAGCTGAGCTTTCCACAGCACCAGAGACCCGCTTTGATGCAACATGATGTAATCTTGATGTATTATCCTTGGCTATCTGCAGGCCCTAGTGAACTTGTGCATTCATAAGTTAATACAGAAATTTCTATGATCTTCACTCTTTTAATAATTCAAAATGAGACAAAACATATGGAAACTCAGGGAGATGGCAGAGTGCCAAAACTGGATTGGAAACAAACAAAGGAGGCCAGACTAGACAGCATTCCAGGAATGGGTATAAACATCAACGTTACGATGAAAATACCTGATGGTGGTGAGTGTGCCCCAGGCCTGGTGTCCTTTGATTCTCACTTTAACCTCATGCAGACAACACCTATACTTTCTCTGTTTTAGAGAGAAGAAACTGAGGCAGGAAAGTTAAGTGATTTGTCCCAGGATGTCTAGCCAGCAAGTACCAGAGCTGGGATTTGATCCCAGGGAGTCTGGTTCCCAAGCCCATACTCTTAACATCTATTTTGAAATGTTCTTGTTTATTTGAGGATAAGAACACTTTCTGCATTTAGTAATTAATTGAGTATCTTGAGCATTGTTCCAGCTCTTTCTGAATACTCTTTACATGTCAGTCGCTGGGCATGTGAGAAGTTGGGGAAGGGATACTGCATGCTCTTGAACCCCAAGGAACTCATCCCAGATGGGGAAAATTTACTGGGCTGGTCCCTTGACCCAAATGAATGACCACAGGATGGCGTCTGTCTCCATCTCACAGAGTGGGACGCTGAGGCTAGAAGAGGCCCAGTGACTTCCTTAGAACAGTTCTGGCAGTTGGTGACCAGTATTAGGGTTCAAGTCTGTTTCCTGTCCAGGAATAAGTGATCCCGGACACTTACAAAAATAAACCTTTCCACCTTGTTGGAAAGCTGGGTGAGCTTGAATAAGTCACTTACTGTCTTCAGATCTCAGTTGTCCCACTTTTAAAGTGAGAGTTGATGGTATGATTTGATGTCCTTTTTCTTTGATGTATTATAATTACTGTCACACGCCAACTCATTATTCATGATTTAGTGTCTGCTTTTATGTCAGATTATTGGTTTGTCAATTAAGTGCCTTCCAGTTAAAGTCAATAAGAGCATCTACACTGAGAGATAATGAAAGAGAGATGAGTAATTCTCTGGTTACAGGATCTCAGAGTTTCATCTCACTGAAAGATGCAAAGTAACTCACTACACTTGGGATCTGGGTTTCAGCCTGTTTTTGACTATTCCTAAAAATCATCCCATTGGCTGGGATGGCCAGTGATTCACAGAGGATTCACCTCTGTGAATGAGGAGCTGAGGTGTCTTCATGCTAAGGGAATAAATGTCCTTTCCAAGGGCAATTTTGGTTTGAGGTCGGACTTGACAATCAAAGTCTAAATAAAGTTCTGCTGAGCAGTTTGTCCATGGTCTATGTCTTAGGGAAATGGAAGCTACTAGTAAGAAACTAAAAGAACATTTTATTTTTAAAAAATATGCATAAATAGAAGATAACTAGAGTGCAGGAAAAAGAATGGGGAGGCAGAAGAAAGGGAAAGGGAAAATACTAGGAGAAAATTATATCATACACTTGTATCATCATGTCAAAATGAACTGCATTATTATGTACAACTATAATGCACACAAAGAAAGAAAGAACAAAGAACAAGCGTTTTCCCCTCTATATAACTAAACCCCAAGACACTGAGCATCAAGATAATCCTGTTTTAGATCCCACTGTCAGAGGGTAGCACGAATGGAAGGAGAGCTCTAGTTGCCCCTGTTGGCATGCAAGGCACGGTGGCAGGCCCAAAAATGATCTCCAAAAGAGAAACGTCAAAATCCCATATCCTGGAACCTGTGACTCGGACCTTATTCAGAAAAAGGTGTTTTTATAGATTTAGCTAAGTTGATAATCTTGAAAGGAAGACTCCAACCTGAATTGCCTGTCTGGGTGCAAATCCTAATGGCAAGTGAGCTTAAGAGTGACACACAGAAGAAAACGAGGGGAAGATGAAGGCAGAGCTGCAGTGTAAAGAAGCCAAAGGACACGGGCAGCTACCAGAATCAAGGACTCTCCCCTAGGACCCCCAAAGGGAGAAGCCTTCTGGACACTTGAGTTTGGATTTCTTCCCTCTAAATCCACGAGAAAATGAATTCTGCTTTGAGCCCCCCCATTTGTGGAAATGACACAGACATGGTAGCTGTCAGGGTAGGACCTAGCAGAAATGAAAGTGGTCTCCACCAGAGAGGATGTGGTGGACTCTGGAAAGGCTTCACGGAAGCCCAAGCACAGCCTACCGTGGAGGTAGGAGGCCTTCTTCACAAGGAGAACACCAAGTGTGGCCTCAGTTGCACCCAGGGGTTGGCCAAGCCTGTGAAGCCCTGTGTGATCTCTCCAGAACACACAGCAAAATGAACTCTGAGCTGTGGTTCCATAGAAAGACACAGGCAATTAACACAAAGTAATCTAGTGAGCAACCCTTGTATCCTTGATATTAATGCTACTGTTACAATATTTTAGACCCTTTAGCCTCTCAGTGGTACATGAGTCTATGAAGGTCAGCTTGATTCGACTCCCTCTTGTATTAACACATGCGTAACATGTTTTCCAGGGTCTCTCTACAACTGAAGAGAGGGGTGGAGATGGCACGCGATTCTCAACTTCCTGTAATTTAAAGTTATACACATCACTTCTGATTTTGGTCCTTTGGAGCTAGTGAAACTGCCCATATCAACTGCAAACAAGGCTGGAGAATAGTGAGAAGCCATGGATGTGTGGCACCATTAATAATCTTTGCCACATAGAGGCTTCAATTGTTCATCTTGTAAATTTATTTTCTACTATAGCACCTGGGTTATCGGTGGCACACAATAACTTTGAGCAGTGATTACTTGTTGAGCCAATTAGTTCAAAAGTAAATCGGGTGGAATGAGACAGACATCATTACCCTATGTACATGTATGATTACACAAGTGGTATTTATCTATATCATGTACAACCATAGAAACGAAATGATGCATCCCATTTGTGTACAACAGATCAAAATGCAGTGTGTAAAAATTAAAAGATTAAAAAAAAAAAAGTAAATTGGCTTCAAGTTGAAGAATTCCATAAGACAAAATTCTGGTATGAAGCTTTGTTGATTTTTTAAAATTCAGTTATAATTAAGCAAGGAAAGTAATCAATGAATCAATGAGAAAAATTATGGTGGTCTTAGTAAGTTCTAGGCATTGCTGGATGGTGAGGGTCAAGGTTTCATGTTGTAGGCTCAGTCACCTTGCACGGGTGAGGCCTCTGAAGTAGCACCACAGAGGTAGTAAGGACAGTGATACTGGACACACGGTAGCTTGCTTTTCAGTGGCAGCACAAACCACACCACAGACTCAGGGTTGTCCAGGGAAAATTAAAAAAAAAAAATGCAGAAAAAAATTCCTGCCTATTGCAAAGAACAAGGAGGAGCAAGTGACCCATTTAGTGTGTCACCTACTATGGGGTGGAACCGTGGCTGATGCTTTACATTTACTGATCCCTGTTTGGTGATCACTTCAACCCTGTTTGGTAGACATCCTTGTTCCCAAGGAACAATGAGGAAACTGAGGCACAGAGGTTCTACATACCAGCTGCCCCTCCCTCCACTTGATTTCCTCACTCTTCCCTCCAACAGTGCACTGCTTCCCTCATTAGAAAACCAGTCTCTTCTCCTTCTCTGGTGGAGGGTGCTGCTGGGAAAGGGGGGTACTATTATTCAAGTACTGCGTGCCTCCAGAAATGGATCTCAGATCACAAGACGCAGAAAAATATATCCCCCTTTGGAGGGTCTTTTACAAATCATCTATTTGTTTCTGTCAAGGACAGGTTTTGGTTTCATGGGATACGACTTTGTTTTCAACGACTCATTAAAGAAAGATGACTTACTGCCCTGTTTTCCAAATCTAGTCACAGACCACAATCACTTGCAGGAAATGGAATGTTTACTTGAGTTCATTATACAAGGCTCTGGATATGAGCTGTGGGATTTTTACACCTCATAGCAACGGTATTACAATTTATTTACAACTTCATGTTGGCAGCTGCACAAACTCTTATGAAAAAGGACAATCACACCTTGGGGACCAGTAATTATAGGCAAAGGTATAAATTGGGCAAAGCAGTGTAAGCATTTGGCCCTTAAGTTGAAGAGAATAGAAATGACTCTGGCAATTGGACAGAAAGCCAGTCTCTTGTTCGTTATGAGACCATGAACTAATTAAACTGAACTTGTCAGAATAGACGGATGAATAGATTGAACTGGATTTTGGCACTGGCCAGTCCCACGCTCATGAAAACCAAGTTGTTTTAGTGATGTCACCATTTGGAACTTCTAACTATGATATCACTTTTGACAGAATTAATGTGGAATTAATACCATATGTACAAGCATTAATAGGTATTCACTTTGAACACTGAGTGATTATTTGAGGTTGGTTTCCAAAAGAAAGCTTTTGAGATGTGTCTTTGGGGCATCTCCAGTTATCAGATATCAAACCGAGATTAGACATGGATTTTGACACATTCATAGAATTTTTGAGGCAAAATCCATATATGTATTTCTAGAAACTATAGGAACATGGGTTAAACATGTTTTAATATTAAACTAAGAGATCATAGGATTTAAAATGAAGTTCACAGTTAACTTGCCCAGAAGGCATTTTTCAATGCATGTTTTGGATTATAGGTCAAATTAAAAACCAAGGCATGAGATGCACGTACTGATCAAAGTAGTGGTTGTGTTTTCTATTTTTCCTTTTCTAACCCTTGGAGACACTGTAGAAAGGAAATCTATCTTTTTAAAGTCCATCATGACCAGTTCTTTTGAATCTTGGGGGTGATGTGAGGTGTGGCCATGTTTACTTGTTAAGCAAACAGTTACTTCATGCCTTCTACAATCTGGTCTCTCTTAGTGTCTCTTCTGATGCCTTGCAGTCAATTCCTTGCACGTGCAAAGAACTGGTCATCACAAAAATGTTATTGCAGCACAACAACTTGTCATGCACGAGTTAAGCAACAAGCACAAGAAGGCCCAGGAAGCTCAACATGGCACCCTAGCTAAGGGTGGAGCTAGCATTGAACCAGGTCTTCTTTTGAACGGTACAATATATTTCATGGAGCAGGATTTTCTGTGGGTCACTTTTTATGGTGTATCAAATCTTTCAGCAGTCCATTGTACAGTTAATGAGACTGGGGGTCTGAGGGACTCTATTACCAAGAATTGAACTCGTACCCATTCAACTTCAAAAGCCATGCTTTTCGTAACAGGGTGCCCTGACTTCCCAGTCAGTTCCTTTCTTTTACTTTCCAGGTGAGCAGCAGTTAGATCAGATGCAAAGGAAGCAGATAAACCTTGAGTTCATGGTGAGAAGACATGTGCCTTGGTACCCTTGGATCCAGTCCTGGCTTGGCCACATGCTCACTGCTTTGGCATATCTCCCAGCCTCTTCCCTTTTGAGGGAATAGTCTTTAGTGTTTATGTGTGTCAATAAGTATTCTACAAAAGAGATGTGATTTATGAGGAAGTCTAGCAGCCTGGTGCAATATTGTCATAAGAACATTCTTTCTCTATAAAATTATTATAAAGAAAGTGATAACAGAACCCACATACCCCAACAGCATGGACTGTGGAACAGGACTCTCCAATTAGTTTTGTCAATCTCTAGCTGTGGTCCTGTAGGAAAGAAATCAAATGTTCTAAGCATTATTTCAGGAGAAGAGGGGAAACAGCACCTCACGCTGCAGGTTGTTGTGTTAGTTTGCTAGAACTTTCATGACGCAAGACCACACACCTAGCAGCTTAAACAACAGAAACTTATTGTCTTACAGAAGCTACAGGTCCCAGATCAGGATGTTGGTAGAACTGCCTCCTCCTGAGAGTTGGGAGGAGAATCTGCTCCAGGCCTTTCTCCCAACTGCTGCATGCTGTCGATCTTTGGCATTCCTTGGCTTGAAGAAATATCATCTTGATGTCTGCTTCAACTTCACATGACTTCTCCCTACTTGAATGACCATATCCAAATTTCCTCTTTTCAAAATACTCTAAGTTTTACTGGAGTAGGGCCCGCTCTAACGGCCTCATTTAAAGTACATACAACTTCAAGGACTCTGTACCCAGAAAAGCTCACATTCTGAGGTACTGGGCTTCAACATGTGAATTTTTTGGGAAACAATTTAACCATAGCAGTTGTTGGTGGAGAAAAAATGAAGAGATAATGCATATAAAGTAAATGTCTGCTTCTCTTGACTCAGGGTTGGTCCTGAGCTGTGAAGGCCTCGCTCCTGTTGGTTTAGAGTTAGGCGAGGAATTGAAAATGTGGACTTGATCTTTTTACAGCTCTGCACAGAAACTTTATCACGGGGACTGGAAGCACAGAGTTTGTATTCATTAATTACAGGTTTCTCACAGTTCCCTTGGAGTCTTTCCTGACTTTGTGAGCTGTGGAGGGAAGTCCAGCCCTTCAAACAGACCGATATGTCCTGCCCAGCCACCTGCTTTGGATTCAAGTCTTTTCTTCCAGACAACTCCCAGGGGTTTTGTAACAGATGTGTAAAATGTTCCAGGCTACCTTTTCATCATTTGTATTAAATTAAAAAGCACAAAGAAACTTACATGAAAGGTTTTCCCCAATGCATTATATACAAAGAGCATATTAATGTTTCATTAGAAAGATCAAGCTAAGATTTATGAAGAAATTAATAGATACAAACAATGACCATAGGAATAACCACTTATTGGACCCTAATCTCATCTAGGCATACAAATATGTGGAGAGATTCACACAGCAATCCTGGAAGCGGACTGTTGTATATGGGCTAATCCATTGAAGGTCAATGGTTGGCAAGCAGTGAAGCAGCCCTGACAGTCAGTTACGATTGTCATCCACCCTTATTCCACAATTCAATATGAAAAAGAATGAGGTGGATGTGTACTGAGTAGGAGAATTTTCTGTCTCCTAGGACTATACCTAGTAATCCCTGTAATCTAGCATCTCTGAGTCTTATTTTTTTCAGTGGAAAGATGGAGGCAGTGATAGCATTTGCAAAGGAGGATTGTATGAGGATTGAAGGTGAAAACCTGTGACAGAGGATTGATCTCATGCTGGAGGCTCAAAACATTTTCTGAAGAAATGAGTATAAATGATAAGTGAGTTAATAAGGAAATGCAGTGGAGGCTTAAACATGCGTTTATAAGCAAATATCAGGGAGAGCAGCTGAGCATAATTGCTAGAATTAATATTGCGTTACTTTCCTTAACCTTTATTTATTTATTTTATAAGGATTGAACCCAGTGCTTACACATGCCAGGCAAGCGCTCTACCACAAAGCTAAAACTGCAGCTCCATTGCATTACTCTTGAAGACAGATAAAAGTCAAAATCTGTTAAAGAAGACATGGTTCTGGTAGCCAAGATGGCAGACTAGAGGGAGGCTGCATTTCTTGTCACTGGGTGACTGAAGATTCAAGCAGAGGAAATACTGTTTCTCTGTGAGACAACCCTTGCTGCCCACAGATGCCCTGCTGTTTTCCCCCACTTCATCCACTGAAACCCCCTGCCTCTTACCAGTATATTGCCCACCCTTTGCTTGCAGATTTCTTGCTGACTTCTGCTGACCACCCACCATTTGCCTTTTGCCTACCCATCGTGCACCGCCCAACATATACCCACCCATCACCCACCAATTGCCCGCCATTTGCCAGCAGACCACCTGAAGACCAACCATGCATCATCTGTTGCCCACCACCGAATACACACTGCCCACTGCTGCTTGGAAATCCATCGTCAGCAAACCGGGAGCTTTGGTTACAATTGACTACTGCCATCTTAAATCACTGGCCAGGGCCTTGGAGTCTAAGGCCAAGGGACCTGCAAGTGTGTCACTACCACCTCCACCATATTGTGGGTAGCTGCTTCAGTCTGGAGACCACGCTAGGGTCTGGAAATATATTGGGGTACCTACAGGTGTGGTTGCACCTGAGGTCTTTCTGGTGGGTGTGCTAGTGGCTGCCATCTGGATGCTTCTAGGTAGGGTCACTCCTTTGCATTCCTGAGCACATTCCTGGTGATCTCTCTGCAAGTTGAAACAGCACTGAGATCTCGGAACTGCATTAAGGCAGAGCCTGGGAAATCTGAAGCCCAGATCCATGAAGGTGGGAAGACTGGATGGTGTGAGGGCGTCTTGCTATTGGCTCACCCACCCAACTGGTCTGGCACCCATTGGATTAGAGCTATCATCAAACTTCAGACCTATTGGCACCTGTTGGCAGAGAAGGGAAGCTGGGAAAAATTTGAAAGCAAATGGAAGCAATCCTTTAATTTTTTCATTGAGACTTTCTTTTTTCTCTCTCTCTCTCTCTCTCTCACACACACACACACACACACATCTCTACCATCTTTGAAACCAAATGTTTTTCACACTTCAATTTATTGAAGAATGGGACATCTGAATAGTATATTACAGTTTTGTTGTGTATTTTTATATTTTTACCTTTTTTTAAAAAAAGTACACATTTTCTCTCTCACTTAACTGTCTCCCTGGATTCTCTTTCTCACTTCTCTCATGCTAACAGCCAACTTCTATTAATTCCTCCCTCACTCTTACTATAAATTTTTTACCTCTACCTTCTCTCCTTCTCCCTCATAAACACCACATCTTACACTACTTTTGTTCCCTCACTGTGCATCATTGGAAATGGTAAACCCTTTCAGCAAACTTACTCTTTATATTGTATACAATAATTGAACACGTCATTATAGTTTATTGTGAAAAAAAATGTAGGCACCTTAACCAGAGCTAATTGGTTTAAGGTGGTATATCATCTGCATTGGTGCAGTTAATATTGGTCTCCCCCTTAAAGGTGAAGTACTGGAAGCCTTCAGGGACACCGTAAGACTACAGGGCAGAAACTGTACTGTTTTAGATCCTGCTAGATGGGAAGACACACAAACAACAAGAAAAACAAGGGAACAAAAGGCCTCAAACCAACCAAGATGTTTCAGCAATAAAATCCATAGACAACACAGAAGAAATGTCATAGAAGGAGTTTAGAAGGTACAGAGTTAGACTGAGCTTCTACATAAAGGATGGTATTAGGGAGAAAATACAAGAAGTGAAAGATCAATTCAATAAAGAGACAGAGATTATAAAAAGGAATCCAGCAAAAGTCTTTGAAATGGAGGAAACAATAAACCAAATTAAGAATTCAGTGGAATGGAAAATATCACCAACAGACTAGACCACTTGGAAGACAGAACCTCAGGCAATGAAGACAAAATATATACTCTTGAAAATAAAGTCAATCATACAGAGAAGATGGTAAGAAACCATGTCTAGAACTTCCAATAAATATGGGATAAGATGAAAAGATGTATCAGAATAGACAAAATTGTGGAGATACAAACCAAAGGAATGCACAATGTTTTTAATGACATAAAATCAGAAAATTTCCCAAATCTAAAGAATGAAATGAAAAATAAACTACTAGAGGTTTATAGGACTCCAAATGTACAAAATTACAGCAGACCCACACCAAGGCACATTATAATGAGAATGACTAACATACAGAATATGGATAGAATTTTAAATGCTACAAGAGAAAAAAATTGAATTATGTATAGAGGCAAATTAATTCAGATATCAGCTGATCTCTCAACCCAGATCCTCAATGCCAGGAAGTCCTCAAAAAAACATTTATCAAGCTCTAAATGAATGGATGCCAACTGAGAATTTTATATTCAACAAAATAAGTGGCTATAACAGACATTAATACTCTATGTACATAAATGACTGCATTATCAATGTAATCCTATGATATGTACAATCAGAAAAAAGAGAAATTATGCTCCATTTATGTATGATCTATCAAAATGCTTAAGTGCATTCTACTGTCATGTATAACTAATTAAAACAAAGAACTAAAAAATTAAGCTTCAGATTTGAAGATAAAATGAAAACCTTCCATGATAAACAAAAGTTAAAAGAATTAGCAACCAGAAAACCTACACTGAAGAACATTCTCAGAAAAATATTCCGTGAGGAGGAAATGAAAAACAAAACAAAATAAAACACTGAAAATTGGCAAATGGGAGGAACTACAGTAAAGGAAGGGTCAATCAAAGGAGAAACTAAGTCAGGTTAAAAACCAAAACTAAACCCAAATGACTGGGAATATAAATCATATCTCAATAATAACCCTGAATGTTAATGGCCTAAACTCATCAATTAAAAGACATAGACTGGCATACTGGATTTTTAAAAAAAGACCCAACCATATACTGTCTTCAAGAGACTCACTTCCTAGGAAAAGACATCCATAGACTGAAGATGAAAGGTTGAGAAAAAACATCACTCACATGGACTGCATAAACAAGCAGGGGTTTCCATCCTCATAGCAGAAAAAATGGACTTCAATTCAAAGTTAGTTAGAAGGGATAAAGAAGGACATTTCATACTGCTTAAGGGAGTCATACATCAATAAGACATATGATCATAAATATATATGCCCCAAACAATAAAGCATCTTTTACATCAAACAAACCCTCCTGAATTTCAAGAATCAAATAGACCACAACACAATAATAATAGGTGACTTTAATACACCCCTCTCACCACTGGATAGGTCTTCCAAACAAAAACTAAAGGAAGAAACTATAGGACTAAATAGTACAATCAATAATTTATACTTAATGGATATACACTATATATATATGGAATTTATACTTAATGGATATATACTATATATATATAGTATTCCATCCATCATTTAGTGACTACACTTTTTCTGAGCAGTGCATGGATTCTTCTCTAAAATAGACTATACGTTGTGCCACAAAGCAACTCTTAGCAAATACAAAATAAGTAGAAATACTACCCTGCATTCTATCAGATCATAACAGAATGAAACTAGAAACCAATGACATAATAGAAAATAGAAGTTACTTCAACACCTGGAGTCTAAATAACATGCTATTGAATGACAAATGGATAGCAGGAGAAATCAGGGGGGAAATAAAAAAATACTTAGATGTAAATGAGAACACCAATACAACATACGAATATCTTTAAGATACTATCAAGTCAGTGCTAAGAGGAAAGTTCGTTGCATTGGGCTCATGCATTAAAAGAACAAAAAGTCAACAAATAAATGACCTAACATTACATTTCAAAGTTGTAGAAAAAGAGGAGCAAATCAACGCCAAAGCATTAAAGACAGGAAATAATTAAAATCAGAGCTGAAAACAATGAAATTGAAAAAAAGAAACAATTCAAAAAAATTGACAAAAGGAAAAGTTGGTTCTTTGAAAAAATAAAGTTGATAAACTCTTAGCTACACTAAAGAGAATGAGAAAACTCAAATAACTGAAATTCATGTGTAAAAGGAAATATCACAATGAACACTATTGAAATACAGAAGATAATTAGAAACTATCTTGAAAATTTATACTCCAATAAAATAGAAAATATCAAAGATATCAACAAATTTCTAGTGACATATTATCTACCCAGACTGAATCAGGAGAACATACACAATAGCAACAGATCAATTTTAAGCAATGAAATAGAAGATGCCATCAAAAGCCTGCCAACCAAGAAAATCCCAGGAATAGATGGATTCTCAGTTGAGTTCTACAAGACCTTTAAAGAAGAATTAATACCAATATTCCTCAAATTATTCCATGAAATAGAAAAGGAGGGAACCCATTCAAATTCATTTTATGAGGCTAGTATCACCCTGATACCAAAACCAGACAATGACACATCAAGGGAACAAAACTTCAGACCAATATCCCTGATGAAAATAGATGCAAAAATTCTCAATAAAAATTTGACAAATTGCTTACAAAAACATATTAAGAAGACAGTGCACCATGATTAAGTGGGGTTCATCCTGGGAATGCATGGTTGTTTCAATAAATCAAAATCAATAAATGTAATTCACCACATCAATATACTTAAAAGACAAGAATCATGTGATCATTTCAATAGATGCACAAAAAGCATTTGACAAAATACAATACCTGTTCATGTTCAAAACAGTAGAAAACCTAGGGATAGTAGGAACATACCTCAACATTGTAAAAGCTATCTATGCTAAACACAAGGCCAACATCATTCTAAATGAAGAAATATTGAAAGCATTCCCTCTAAAAACTGGAACAAGACAGGGCTGCCCTCTTTCACCACTTCTATTCAACATAGTTCTTGAATCTCTAGCTAGAGCAATCAGAAGAAAGAAATTAAAGGGATATGAATAGGAAAAAAGGAACTCAAACTATCACTATTTGTTGATGACATGATTCTATATTTAGAAGATCCAAAAAATTCCACCAGAAACCTCTAGAACTAATAAATGAATTCAGCAAAGTAGCAGGGCATAAAATCAATACCCATAAATCAAATGCATTTCTGTATATTAGTGATGAATCCACTGAAAGAGAAATTAAGAAAACTACCCCATTCAAAATAGCCTCAAAAAAACAAAACTTGGAAATCAATCTAACAGAAGAGGTGAAAGACCTCTACAATGAAAGCTATAGAACAATAAAGACAGAAATTGAAGAAGAAAGAAATTGAGAAAAACCTTAGAAGATGTAAAGATTGTCTATGCTCTTGGATAGGCAGAATTAATATTGTCAAAAGAACATATTACCAAAGGTGTTATACAGCTTTAATGCCATTCATATTAAAATATCAATGACATTCTCCATAGAAATAGAAAAAGCAATCATAAAATTCATTTGAAAAAAAATAAAAGAACCATAATAACCATAGCAAAAAGCATGAAGCAGGAGGTACCACAATACCAGACTTCAAACTATACTACAGATCAATGGTGACAAAAACAGTGTGGTACTGGCACCGAAACAGACAAATACACCAATGGTACAGCATTGAAGACACAGAGACAAACCCACCTAAATATGATTATCTCCTACTAGACAAAGGCACCAAAAACATACATTGGAGAAAAGATAGCCTCTTCAACAAATGGTGCTGGGAAAACTGGAAATCTGTATGTAGCAAGATGAAATTAAATCTCTATCTGTCACAAAACTCAACTCTAAATGGATCAAAGACTTAGGTACTAGAAGAGAGGCCTGCACCTAACAGAAGAAAAAGTAGGCCTAAGTTTTCACCATGTCAGCTTAGGATCTGACTTCCTTAACAAGACTCCTAAAGCACAAGAAGTAAAATCAGGCATCCATAAATAGGATGGACTCAAGCTAAAAAGCTGCTTCTCAGCAAAGCAAACAATCAATGATGTGAAGAGAGAGCCTACAGAGTGGGAGAAAATCTTTACCACACATACCTCAGATAGAGCATTAATCTCCAGGATATATAAAGAACTCAAAAATTTAACACCAAAACACCAAGTAACCCAATCAATAAATGGGCTAAGGAACTGAACAGACACTTCACTAAAGGAGATGTACAATCAATCAACAAATAAATGAAAAATATTTCAACAGCTTTAGCAATTAGAGAAATTCAAATCAAAACTAAGATTTCATCTCACTTCATTTAGAATGGTAATGATCAAGAATACAAGTAATAATAAGTGTTGGTGAGGATGTGGGGAAAAAGGCACACTCATACATTACAAAATGGTGTAACCACTGTGGAAAGTCATATGGAGATTCCTCAGAAAACTTAGAATGGAACCACCATTTGACCCAGTTATCCCACTCCTCAGTTTATACCCAAAGGACTTATAATCAGCATACTACAGTGACACAGCCACATCAATGTTTACAGCAGCTCAATTCACACTAGCTAAATTATGGAACCAACTTACATGTCCTTCAACAGATGAATGGATCAAGAAAATGTGTTCTATATACACAATGGAATATTACTCAGGCTTAAAGAATAATTTTTGGCATTTGCAGGTAATTGGATGGAGTTAGAGAATATCATGCTAAGCAAAATAAGCCAAATCCAAAAAAAGCAAAGGTGGAATGTTTTCTCTGATAAATGGATGCTGATCCATAATGGGGGGTGGGTAGGGAAAAATGAAGGTACTTAGGATTGGTCAGAGGGGAGAGAAGGGAGGAGAGGGTGTGGGGGGTTATGAGGACAGTGGAATGAGATTGGCATCATTAGCCTATATACATGTATGATTATACTACCAGTGTGAACCTGCACCATGTACTGACAGAGGAATAAGAAGTTGTGCTCCATTTCTATACAATATGTCAAAATGCATTCTACTGTCATGTATAACTAATTAGAACTTTTTTTTAAAAAAAAAAAAAAGAAGAAATGGATCTCAACTTTTTAGCTCTAGGGGACTGAGACCTGTGATAAAATGTAGACAGTGTCTCATTATTCCTCACGATGACTGCATGAGGTAGCCATCACCTGGATTCCACCTTTTCCACCTACATTCTTCAGGTGAGGCAGAGAGAAGTAAGTAAGCTGGCTCCAGAGATGCCCTCCCCCCACTATGTTCACATAACACCCAAGTAGAAGGATCCGTGGGACAGGGATAAGTTTTGGATTCAGATTTGCCAGTGTGTGGCACTGGGTAAGAAGCCTCACCTGTCTGGGCTCAGTTTTCTGCTATACGCAGTGGAGATTGCATACTATCTGCCTCATAGGGAAAGGCGATTTATGAGGTGATTCCTCCTCAGTGCTTAGAACAGTTCTCCACATACTGTATTTGTTTAGTGCATGTTGACTACTAGCATACTTACTGTGCTGGGCTGTCTGAGGGGGTACCAGTGAGAACAGGGCTCTGGGTAAAGTCCTGTAGCTTACTCTGGTATGTGCCCACATCTCCATCAATACCCAGACATTTCAGGACCACACAGCTTGCTTGATTGGAAATCTGGAAAACTGATAACTTGAAAAATAAATAGTCTTCTATAAAGAAACAAAAATGCAGATTTTTTGCTACATCAGCTATACTCTCTTATGAAAACATATATTCAATGTTTTAGATGGAATTAGGATAAGTCTCTTTTATAAAATTTTCTTTGTAATTTTGTAAAAATAAACGTTAATTAACATTTATTCTATTCCAGATACTGCTTCAATGATCTTACATGTAGTATCTTATCTAATTATTTTTTAAAAAATTTTGATTCATTGTACACAAATGGGGTACAACTGTCATTTCTCTGGTTATACACAAAGTAGAGTCATACCATTTGCTCTGGAAAGCAGTATGGAGATTCCTTAGAAAACTTGGAATGGACTCACCATTTGACGCAGTTATCTCACTCCTTGGACTATACCCAAAGGACTTCAAAGCAGCATACTACAGTGATGCAACCACATCAATGTTTATAGCAGCTCAATTCATAATAGTTAGATTGTGGAACCAACCTAGATGCCCTTCCATAGATGAACAGATAAGGACACTGTGGTTTATTTAATTCTTAACTGTACAAAATAATATTCTTACAGTTTTTATTTTATAGATAAAGCAACTAAGAGGTGCAAAGTCTAAAATACTTGCAAAGTCACTCAGCTGACAAATGGGAGAGTTGGGATTTGATTCCTTGGAGTCTGACCTGGGACTCCCTCATATAGACACTCTCATTAACTAATTATGAGGCACTTAGATTCACAGTTGTCCAAATGATAGCATAAATGTCTCTCTTGTTAATCAAAATTAATTTTAATTTCCATGCTTGGAAAAATAATGTTTATAATGTCAGTGGGTGGGACATACTACCCTCAGTCTTTAGTACAACCAAAAAAGAGCATAATTTATTATGCTCTTCCTGAGGCAGGCAAAGCAATGACCCACTACCCCAAGGAAATCCACCTTCTAATTCCCAAAATTTGTGAGTCTCTTACTTCACATACCATAATTATCCTTGCAGATGTTAAACTGAGAACATCGAGATGGAGAGGTTATTCTGGGTCCTCTAGTGATCCAATGGCAAGAATTATTCCAGGAGAGAGATGGGAGAGCAGGAAAAAGAGATGTGAGGCAGACGCTGGCAAAAGGAAGAAAGATGGAGAGAAGGAGAAATTTGAAAATGACCTGCAGCTGTCTCTGAAGATAGAGGAAGGGCCCTGAGTCAAGGAGAAGCTTCGAGAAGCCAACACACAAGACAGAGATGCTCTCCTGGAGCCTCAGTTGGGTGCAGCCCAGTTGACCTGGTTTGTACTTTGACCTCTACAACTGTAAAATTTTTAAAGAATAATGTTATTTTAAGCTCCTAGATTTGCAGTACTTAGTTACAGCAGCAATGGGAAAGTACCACACTTCCCATGTGGCTCTCATGTCAGTGGACTCTGTGCAAAACGTGTGGATTATCTCCCTCCTAACTTCCATTGATCTTCCCCCTTACTCAGAGATAAGGGACAATGACCAGCAATGACTCCTACAGCATGGGACGAAGAAACGAAAACACATGTCCACACGAGAACTTACACACAGAGATTCATAGCGGCATTATTCACAGTAACTAAAATGCGGAACAACCTACATGTGCATTTATCTGTGAATGGATAAACACACTATGCTATATACATATATGATGCTTCTCAATAAAAAGGAATCAACTGCTGATAACTCTAAACCTGGATGCATCTTGCAAATGTTATAGTAAGTAAGTTAGTCAGCATACAAGTCCTCAGCTGTTTGATTCCACTTAAATGAAATGTCCAGAATAGGCAATATTCACAGACAAAAATTGTGTTTGTGGTTTCTGGGAGTGAGGAGTAGAAAGTGAGAGGAGGGGAGCCGTCACTAATGGATATGCAATTTCTTCTGGAGTGATGAAAATGTTTATGACTTAGCTGTGGTGACAGCAGCATAAGTCTGTAAATATACTAAAAATCACTGAATTGTGCTCTTTAGAAGGGTGAATTTTATAGTATGTGAATTGCATCTCAATAAAGACGTCAAGAAGAGAGATGAGGGAGGCAGGTATTTACACTGTAGGTAGTCGGTATCCCCATTTCTTATTTGACCCATTTATTAGGATTCTCTAGCAAAACAGAACCAATAGGATAGATAGATAGATAGACAAGTAGAGAGATAATAGATAGATAGATAGATAGATAGATAGATAGATAGATAATAGATAAAGAAACAAATTGAGATTTATTGAAAGGAATTGTTTCACACTATTATGGGAGGCTGAGAAGTTCCATGATCTGCCATCTGCAAGCTGTAGACTTAAGAAAGCTGGTGATGTAGTTTAAAGCCCTGAGAGCCAGAAGTTAAAGGTGTAGATTCCAAACTGGGTCTGAAGTCCTGGAGAACCAGAAGCACCAAGGTCAGGATCGATGTTCCAGCTGGTTGGCAGAATCAAATTCTCCCTTCTTCCACCTTTTTGATGTATTCAGGCTCTGGACAGATTGGCTGATGCCACTCACATTAGTAAGGGTGGCTCACTTTTCAGTCAGTCTACTGATTCAAATGCTCCCCTCTTCCCAAAACACTTGCACAGTCACACCCAGAGTGTTTAACCAGATTCCTGGGCATCCTGGATTCAGTTAGATGGACACACGTAGAGTTGACCATCACATCAGTCTTTTGTGTTTTTTTTCTTGGCACTTGTGTTGTCTTCCTTTGTTCTCACAATGGAGAAACCACCCTGTGTGTGGAGAATGACCAGGATCCAGGGGAAAAAATTATTAGTTGAATCAGACAAATGTATCATCAGATAGGTGACAGACTGAGGACCCCAGAGGAGTCTGAAGTGTAAGCAAGAGGGAGGATACAAAGCCTGGTTTGGTGGTTCTCCAAACCCTTGTTAGTAGAGTGAGCACTTGTTTCCCTTTGTCTACACTGATGTGCTCTTAATAAACACACTTTGAAGGAAGAGGTATTAAGAGAATCATTTAGAAGAAGATCAAGGACCTAGGAGAGACCACGATAGGGTGGGGTAGGTGGTGAGCAGAACTGTCTGAGGATCTCCGGTCAGGCTTTATGTTCACTTGATTGTCCTTGAGATGCCTCAGTCCTGGTACCTCAGCTATAGAATGGGGTTGATAATATTACTCACACCAAAGCTGTTGTGAGAGTTGAATTAGAGGTAGCAATTCATATTACATCATTCCCTCACACTTACTTCTCCGGATCTTTCACCAAGGAGAGTAAATTTTTGCTTAATAGGCAGACACAATAGAAAAATGCCAAGAGTTTGTCCACAATTGACATCATGAGGAATGTCTAATTCATCTGACATGAAAGAAGATAGCTCCAAGGCCAGATGGGTCTACCCCATCTCTATCTGTCTCCAGTTCCCCAGGCAACACAAAGACCTCCTTTCTCAAGCTCCAACTCCAATTTAACTCTCAAGTTTCAACACTGCCTGCTTTGGATTATTATATTTTTGTGCACTTACCTTTCTTTATATATTATAATCTTAATGAGGGAATATTTCACATATATTTTCATATGCTATATTGAAATCTATAGGAACTTGAATTCATTCATTCACTCACTAATTCATTCAAATGTTTGTGGAATGCACATCATATACTAGGCACAGTACTCAGCACTAGGCATAAAGAGAAGAACCCAACTTACACATCTGTTGTCATGAAGTTTATGATATAGACATTCATTGAAATTCGAAAGAAAGAATGAAAATAACCTACCCTATCTTGAAAGAAGTCACTTACCTAACTTTCAGTTGACTCATAGTTATTGTGAGAGGTAGATTGGGTTTGGTTTAGAGTAAGTAACAAATTCTTATTCCTTTCCTCAGTGGAGAGCAGAGCTGTGAAAGCTAAGTGGTTTCCTGATAATGTACACGACCTGGAGAAAAGACCACCCATATTACAGAAATAGCATCCTTTGTAGTTGACAAGAACTATACAACCAAAGGCCAATTTTCAGTATGAAAAGTTATATTCCATGCTTGTATAATATTATGGTTTGGATGTGAGGTGTCCCCCAAAAGCTTATGTGTGAGACAGTGCAAGAAGGTTTAGAAGAGAAATGATTGGGTTGTGAGATCCTCAACCCAATCAGTGAATTAATCCCCTGGTGGGGATTTAACTGAGTGGTAACTGAAGGCCTGTGGGGTGTGGCTGGAGGAGGTGGGTCATTGGGGCATGACTTTGGGGTATCTATTTGTATTTGGTGAGTGGAGTCTCTCTCTGCTGCTGATCATCATATGAACTGCTTCCCTCCACCAACACTCTTCTTCCATGGTGTTCTACCTGACCTCCAACCCTAAGGAACTGAATCCACTATCTATGGACTGAAACCATGAGTCCCCAAATAAATGTTTCCTCCTCAACAATTTTTCTGGTCAGATCTTTAGTCACAGCAGCAAAAAGCTGACTAAAAAGTGTACTTTTATCAGAATGGATTCTACTGTCATGTATAACTAAAAAGAACCAATGAAAATGATGATGCTTTTTGCAAATTAGGGCTCTCTCCAAGTAGATCTAGAATGTGTAAATCATATAATCCAAGATTTTACTCATCTGAGGGGAAAAGGTATATTCATTGGCCCTAGTTCACCCTCTTTCACACATTTTTTAATGGGTGAAATTCTAGTAGTTAGCCTGCTGCATTGTCCAAACTGTGGCTTTGGAAATGCTCAGTGCCTTTTTCTTTCAGTCGCCCTTGTAGTGCTAAACTCTGCAAGATGCTAAGCACTCCTTCCTTTACTGAATGTAGTGAACCAACCCCAAATAAGGAAGATCTTGTAACTTTTTGACTGGCATTTCAGACATTCATCTCCAAAAACCAAAGAAGAAAATTCTGCCTCCTAAACGTGTCCATACTATGCAGGGACAATAAATCAGTCATGAAAAGAGTAGGGAGATTGAACAAGTTCAGAGAATATTGACAGTAAGAACAGAGTGTATGTCAGGCAGGCCTGGACAACAGCAGAAGAGGTGTCTGACATTCCATCAGTTGTCCAGGAGATAATGCAGTTCCAGGCTTATTTCCAGCCTCCTTGTCTCCTGACTCGTTGGCAGTGTGAACCTGGTGGTCCAAAGCTCTCCTGTTCACCCTTTTACTGAAAGGACCACTTGGGTTGCTTGAACTGATGCTCTGGCTTTCCCACCTGCTCTGAGGACCAAGAACTGACTGATAGGGATGCTTCTCTCTCTACTGAAGTGTCCTTCCCTGTGGTGAGACACCCATCGGAGCGACATTCTTTGCATCTCATGCTGCCTCACTGAGCTCCTCCTGAGGGTTTTTCTGATAATTGGGATGTGAAGGTAAAACTGGACATGCATAGCCTGGTTCCAGACTCTTCTCCTTTCTCTCTTAAACCAGATTCTCAACAGGGAGAACTGCTCTCTCTACTGCTGTACACAGCATAATGTTTTTAGGGACTTGCTTCTCATGAGGTAGTCGAACATAGCCAGGGCAGGTTGCCTAAGTCTGTATAATTGTAGGGTTTATTGTTAAGAAATTCAGTTTCTCATGATCTAGCCTCTGTTAGCATGCTCTTTTATCTTCCATCTACTCATAACTTTATTTTATTCAGAGTTGCATTAGAATTTGAGTGGGGTATTTGCTGGGGGCCCTCGAGGTCATTGTTCCTTATTCCCCAAACTTGCTCTGCCACTTGTATTAATCTTGCTTTTTTGGTCTCAGCATGTTCACCACAGAATGTCCCTTCCTGATTCACAGCTCTGAAAAGTGAGTTGAAGTAAACATTTTAAATAACTAATGGGCATATGAGCTTAGCCCATTTATTCATTTTAAATTGTTTTTGTACATTAAAAATAAATATTTAAAAGATGATTCTTGTTCTAATAAAACTTTAAATTTGGGAAGCACATTCCTTAATCCATTGGTTATTTTATGCATATGGTATCTGTGAAGCACCCACAACATGCCACATATTGAGAGCAGGACAAAAAGACATGGTCCTCAAAGTCTGCCCTTTTAGTGGGAGATAGAGTCACTCAAAGATAATTACACTAAAAATGTAAGCTCAGTGATAGATCCAGGGAGAATATCCTTTAAAGTGAATTGGCTGAAATGACATAAGAAGATGTGTTTTCTACTGAAAGCACACTTGGCCTAAAGATGAATTGTGACCAGAGCTACAATGATGGAAGGATCTTTAAGAGTAAAAAACTTTTTGATTATTTTTTGTACACTCTCCACTTAGAATAATATCTGCCGACAGTAAATGTTCAGTATATTATTACATCCATTTGTACCCCATCCATCCATCCGTCCATCCATCCCTTTGTTCCTCTGACTATTCCATAAATATCTGAGTGCACCTTGGAAAAGTATACTGAATGAACAATGAAATTTATTGTTTCAGATTAAAAGTCAATAATTTTTATCACAAAACAGCTACCAAACTTGCCAAATCCCTATCACTGAGTTGCATCTCTTGTTGACCATTACACTCTTAGGAAAGTCAAGTCCCTAGACCACACTGCACTGCACACTGAAGGCTTTCATCTTGAATGATAGGCTAGGTGGATGAGTGTGAACATATTCTGCACAGGTCATAGAGGTTTTAAAAGGAGGACTCTGAGTTTCCCTCCATGCTAACCCTACCATGAAGATTCCTTGTTAGTACCCTCATCACCACTTGCTCCTGCAAGATGAAGCTGTTTGTGCTCAGTCCTCCTACGGGGCCATTTTCTAGTGTGTGAGCCACCTACTGTAGAACTCATTGAGATCTGTTCCAGGAAGCATATCCTTCTTCTCTCTCCTGGTGTCTTTCAGAAGATGGGGGCATTTTTTTTTTATATTGTCAAAAAAAAAATGAGTCTTGTTACAGCCCTTTCTTCCAAACCATGAGGTCATTCCTCAACTCTGCCTTCCTGAGGTAAGCTTTGAAATGTATTAACCATTCTGAGGAAGAGGATGATGGATGGAGCAAGGTCAGGGAGGGGGTTCGAAAGGAGGGAGTTAGCATTGGCATAGAAGAGGGACATACCTTTATCGAAGGCAGAAAAACAAAAAAAAAAAACAAAACAAATGAAAATGTAGAAATATGAGGCAGAGAGACAATTTGGACACTACTGTGTGGATTAAATAAATCATGAAGTACTTAGATCCAGGTATGTATCAGCTGCTAAAGTAAGGCTGTGTAACAAATCATCCCCATTCCCTGACATGCAACAATAAATATGCCCTTCTACCTTATTGGCAGGGTGGTCATCTAGGTTGGGCTCAGTCTTGTGTCTTCAGTTTACTTATGTGTCTATAGGCTGTCTCTGTTCCACATGTCCCTCATCTTCTTCTGAGGATAGTGGGATATCCTGACCATGTCTTCTGCATGGCTGTGGCAGAGTGCATGAGAAGCAATCCAAGTCATGCCAGAGATTTTTGAGGCTCTGCTTGTGTTTTGCTCCCCAAGATAGCATGGTTTCAAAATAAGACCTGAGAGAATTGGGGCTGGGGGATAATTGGGACCACTGTGAAAATCAACAAAAGATCATTTACTTTGACCTAGGCTTTGCCTCCATCTTCAAAAAGTTTTAATAATTTCAGCACTTAAAAAATACGGCAATGTAAGGACTGTGTTAATAATTCTTAGCATCCGAAAATTCTCAGAATAATCCTCTAGCCATTAATCATATAGCAAAGAATGCTGTATTTTAAAAAGTCCTTAGAGATAATTAATTCTACCTATTTATGTTAAAGATGGGGAAACTGAGAATAGAGAGATAATAGAAAAAACTACCATTAGAAGCACCAATGCACCGTAAGTTTTATTTTGGACTTTATGAAGTACTGTTATGGCAGACAGATTAAAACCCCATTTTACAGATTGTTGACGAAGGAATGAAGTTGCAGCCTTGTGGTCAGATAGCAGTGCAGGGGCTCTCTGTTTGTTTGTCCATTTGACATTCCATTCTCCTTCTCTCACCAAAGAGGACCCATCCAGCTTGGGAAGAGGAAGAAGTGAATGTCCCTTTGGAAGCCACAATGCTGTGGAGTGGAGGTGTGATACAGAGCTTACAAATTAGATATTAGCTCGTAATGTGATCTGGCCGTGAGGAAAGCCGACCCGGCTGGGGCCGGCCTGTGCAAGGAGTCAAGCTGCAGGAAAGGGAATAATCCCCCTTTATATGGCACTGGTGAGACTGCACCTGGAAAACAGGCCCCTGTTCCAAGCCTCAGTACCCAGGCCATGTGGACAGGGAGAAGGAAACTGTGTGATTCACTCGGAGCCTGAGGAAATGACGTGGGGGGGGAGAGATTAAAGTGCTTAATGAGTTCTCTTTCCGCCTCGAAAGGGACCGACCCCTGGCAGCTGAGAGGCTCCACGGGCTGGTCCACTGTTTAGACCTTTGGGTCTTTGAGGTAAGAGGCCCTGCGAAATGTGATTCCGCGGCTCCAATCCATCCCATGTCCTCTGCCTCCTCCTCTTTATGTTTCTTTCATCTCTCTGGACTCTTCTCCGGTGTTCAGAAGGCTACCTTTGGGCTTTTGTAACTATAGCTCCTTTTGCCTGGCGGCCACCTCCTGCCCTCACATTCCTGGCACTGTGAGCTGCTCAGCCTTCCTGTCAGTGCCAGGGGCCCCCAAACCTGTTCCAGCACCTGCACATCTCCTTGCCCCTCTGCTCCCACCTTTGCCAGCTTGCCCCACGTCTCTCTATGTCACCAGAAATTCTCTCTTTTGTCCTCTGCTCATCCTGGCACATCGTGAGGGTCAGTGAATACCTGCTAAAGTCATGCAAAGCAACTAGTCACACATGGGACATTTGACTGGCCTCTGTGCTGGTGCTGGGCTGCCTGTCTGAGATGCACAACTCCTTGTCCTGACCCATCAGAGGCACCAGGAAGGACGCAGGATCAGGATGCAAACCTTGTGGGTTCTAGTCTGGCTATCCTACCTGTTAGCCATAGGGTGGGAAGAAAATCACAGATCTCCCCTGAGCCCGGACTTCCGTAGTCTGTGAAATAGGAATGTTAATGCCTCTCCCGTGGGGACGTTGTCTGAGTTAGTGCAACGTCTCTTCATAACCACTGCAGGTTCACCGATCTAGACATTCTAACCTTAAATCTAACCTTTGCTCCTCACGAGTCAGCTGCATAACTTCTCTGAATGTTCCATTCCTCCTTCTGGTGTGGGATGACCGTATCTGTCTAACACTAGAGCTTGTAGGAGGGCATGTAGGGCAGAGGGATGATGGTGGAGATGGAGTGCCCAGCGCGGGCAGGAGTAGTCACGCCCAGTCCCGGGATGCCTCTGGGAAACTGGGCAGAGGCCTGTGCACCAAGACAGGCTCAGGCCATTTGAAATCCACCAGGAACCCTGGGCTGGAACCGTAGGCATAGTTCCTGTGGCCATCAGTTCCCTTCTGTCATCCTAGGAAAGAGCTAGCTAGGCAGGGAGGTTTCCTCATGGGGCAGAACTTGACTGCCAAGGCCCAGAGGTACCCATGGGGTGCAGAACTGGCATATGCACTTAATTGAGCTTGATTCTCTTCAGTAGGCTCTCTGGGGCCAAGGGGAGCTAGAGTCAGCAGCTTGCGACATTTTTGCAGCTGCTGGTGACTTGTGTGTCTTGGAACAGCCCCTGGCAGCAGTGGCTTGCACATAGTAGCTGTCATCTGTACTGACAAGAAGAAAGGAATGACTGTCATTTAAAACAAAAACTGATTCCACACTCTTCTGTCCCCATGAAGGCATTTTATTTTTAACTATAGGTTTTGTAGGTTTATTTTATTTTTTTAATTATAGGTTTATTTTCTTTTTAAAAAATTTTTAATCAATTTTTTATTTGTTCTAATTAGTTGTACATGACAGTAAAATGCATTTATACATTTTAATAGATCATACATAAATGGACTGTAGTCTCTCATTTTCTGATATTGTAGGATCACATTGGTCATGCAGTCATATATTGAACCAATTTAATCTTGGGTACATAATTTTTATTTATATTTTAAAAACATGGGTGGACTGAGAAAATATGGGTGACTGAGAAAAATACCTGCAGACTCGAGACTGGTCCTGCATCTAGAGATGTGGAAACATGGGCTGAGTCCTGTTGCTGGGGTTGAAGCCCGGTGCCAGTCCTATAGAGTAGGTCCTCCACCTGCAATATCCTCATCTAGACAGAGAGCAGATGCATATATATATATCAGCGTGACTGGGTGTGACTACTCCTGCACATATAATATATAATATATAATATGCATATATAATATTATATCCCAATAACTGATGGAGGCAGAACCCCACAAAAAGATGCGAAAAATGAATATTCTTTCTCACTGGAAATGGTACATACCTAAAGGGGAGAAATCGCATTATCTTGGTAAAAGAAATCAAAGTGTTCTGACCAGCAGCTTCCTCCTGACCTCACCTGTGGTCAGAAATCAACCCAATTCTCCTGTAAAGTAAATGTTCCAAGTAGGTTTACAGTTATTGCAGGACCTATTTTCCACTGCCTTTCTGGTATGAACACAGTCTGACCCACACTCCTGGACCCTATTACAGAACTGATTTTTTCCTGTACACTCTCAGATTGGTTTTAGCATCCGAGAGATAAAATCACTGTGTCTGTGCTAACGCTCTGTCACTTCCTAATTGGGTGACCTAAGGAGAGTAGTGATTTTTGTGTTTTGGTAAATCCCTTTACTAACTCAAGAACAGATCTACTTGTTCCTGTTTGACATCAAAATATAGGGTTGTTTTCTTAAGACACTGATGAAATCCTAGCAATTTCAGTCCAGGGGCTGTGCAGTCTGATACAGACTTTGAGGTGGCTTGGGACATTTTAAAAGAAAGTGTGACATCAGTGGGGATGTGCACATTGGGTCCCTCTTTCTTTTTTTTTTTTGCCAATACCACCAAAATGATTTTATTTTTGTCATTGTCAACAAGTACAGCATTGGAATTGTATCATTTTTGTTTTATTTCTTAAATATTACTTAAGTATGCATTAAAAATATACATTTAAAGCCAGGAGCGGTGACACACACCTAATCCCAACTATCTGGGAGGCTGAGCAAGAGAATCACAAGTTCAAGGTCAGCCAGGGCAATATCACCAGACCCAGTCTCAAATATGTAAATAAATAACTAAATAAAAAGGGGTGGGGATGTGATTTAGTAGAACACACTGGGGTTCAATCCCCATTATCACCAAAAAACATTTAAGAAACATGACACATTAAGAAGAACTCTGTAAACATAAACTTTTCTCAATATATTTTTCCATTTTGCTTCATATGTAAATAATTTAATCTATAAAATCACAAATAAAACTATAGGAGCTCTTATGGCCTAGAAGTACTTACATGTTTTGGAGTTTGAGAATAAATGTTCTCTTTGATTTATAAATAATATGCAGTATTTTCAATGTTTAGTATCATTCAAATGCTTATCACAGATTCTTATTGTCTCCTAACTTGTTCTGCTAATCGACCTTTTCAATTTACTGGTAAAGATGCCATGAATTAAAAGTCATAATGGTCAAGCCAAGATTAATTAAAAAAAAAAAAGGACCGGGGATATAGCTCAGTTGGGAGAGTGCTTGCCTTGCAAGCACAAGGCCCTGGGTTCAACCCCCAGCACTGCAAAAGAAAAAAAAAAAAAAAAAAAAAAAAATAGGGCAGAGAAAGTGCCTATCTAAATTTACTAAATCTTATTAAAACCACTTTAGCTTGTATGAACAACAAATAACATTAGTGAAGAATGAATACCATTCATTTGAAAGGTATCTAACAAAATCTAATATTTAATCAACAGTGAGATTAAATCCATATTAGCCGTGCCAAAAAAAAAATTCCACTAGACTCTGTTACAGGAACAGAACCAATAATATCCTAAATTTTCTAAAATTTATTTTTGAATCATCATTTTGATGAGTTAGAACTTTAAAAGGAAAAATGACACACAGATGATTTTAGAAAGGCATACATATAATTCCTGATACATTTCATTAGTTTTTGTTTAATTACTAGAAATCCTTATTCAGAAAATATTACACATTCATTAAAACACACCATCTATCTAGTGATTTATTATATATCCACATCATATTTATTAGGTAAGAATTCCAATTACTTTTATGTAATAAAAGTAAGAAGGAATTTTGCATGCTGCCCATGTTCACTTTATACATTATTTTTAGGCCTTTATTTATAGAATATAAAACTTAGAAAAACATTCTAAATTAATATTCTTATTAGATGTAAATGACTCAAAATACAAACAAAACTAAGCTAAGCACTGTTATTACTTTTAAAATCCAAGTTTCTAGAAATTTTATTTTTTAATCAATACAAAATTATCTAGTTCACACTATTAACTGTCCAGAAACTGTTTAAAAAACTAAACATACTCTGTTAAAGAGCATATTACAAGAAATATTTTCTATGCTCCTATTTTAAAAAACAAGACAGTGGTATACACAGGGAATTTAAATACAAATTCATACATGGTGGCTAAAATCCTGTCAACTTTCAGCCTGATACAACATAAATCAACAGTTATTATGCATAAATAATTCAAAATTAGAGTTTATAATGGAAATGTCAACAAGTTATAACTACAACACATCAATATTGATGAGTTCCCACTATACTTCAACCAGGCACAGCAGATGTGCACATCTGATAGACTGCTTAGAAAATTAAAGCTATCAGAGCTATAAATAAGGAATACATAAATATAAACAGCAATGCCAAAACATTAGGGCCATTAAAAATAAAAGTGAATAAGATGCGATGCAGACACATTTGATAGTACTCTCTGTAAGCCACTTTCCACTGATTTATAAAGCTATGGTTTTATAATTCTTTTTAAAAGGAAAATTTTTCTACACTGCTGCATGCAGTAATTTCACTGTACATTCTTGACTACAATGCAATCTTCAAATCCTCTTTAAGAATTTGACATATCTCATCAGGATCTCTCCAGATAGCTTGTCATATTTTCAGGAGCCTTTAGTGCTTCAGTAGCCTTGCAAAGTTCCTTAATAACAGATGATAAAGCTTCTGGGTTAATTCCTTGTTCACAAAGCTGTACACAAATAGACAATGTTTCCATATCTAAGCCAGTATTCAAAATTCTTGAAATCTCAAGCAGAATGTCCATGGTCTCGCTCACCGCATTCAAATTGGCGGCCTCCGTCGCCGAGAGCGAAGGCCGAGGGAGGCGGGAGTGGGTTCCTCTTATTGGAGCCTTGTTGGTTATTGCGTATGCTTTCATATAATGTAAAAGATCATTAATCGGGATTTGAATCCAGCAACAGAAATGCAAACTCTGGGGTCCTAAATCAATCCTGGTCCTAATTCCCCTCAGTGGTCTCCCTGTGACTCCCTGTGTGCTCTCCCACCTGGACTTGGCTTGGTCACTCCCTCTGGCCTCTGTTGAAGGCTAACTTACTTGTTGAGACTCCCAACTGCTGGCTGCTGAAGGGACCAGCCCCGCCTTAAAGGGACCCTTCTACTCGGCACACGCTCGTTCGAGTGGCTCTATCAGAATTCTCCATGATTCTGCATCCATTCTGCCTTCTTCTCCTTCTATCTCATTTAACAGCCCTTTGCCAAGTGTCTGTAATGGGATCAGGGGGAGGAAGATTACAGAATTAGCAGTCAATTAGGACAGTTTCTCTCTTCAAGTGATTCATAATCCAGTGAGTTTGCTTCTCATTCTCTTGGACCATGCTTTAGGCTAGGTGCTTTATTCTTTTTGATCTGCGTGCTTGTGTATGAGTTTTGCCTGATTTTTGCCATTCTCTCTCATCTCCTCTCGGTTTACTCTGTGCTCAGACAATCTAATTCCACTTGCTTGGTTTACCTTATCAATCCTTTCATCCTGACCTCTCTGATTCTGCCAGTGTCTGGACCTGTATTTTCCCCTGTCGGGCATCCTCCCTTGACTAAGACGGAGGAATCAGTACAGGCTGTGCAGCTTAGAAGAAGAGCTTGGAGAACAGCCTACTAAATAGTGAAAACAAAGTAAGTTCAATGTGACAGGACTTTATGAAAATTCACCAATCCAAGAACTCTGATGTTTTTTTTTTTTTTTTCATTTTTGTTTTTGTTTTTTGTAAAATATTTCAGCAATGAAAGCCCTTGAGAAGATGCCAAAAGATGGGAATTAAAAATGAGATTTTGGTCTTTTATGATGAGCAATGGAAAAATCGCTAGTGTTTCCTTTTTTATTAAATATAAGGACTCTAAGTCAAAGAAACGGATATACTTGAGAACAAACAATGAAAACTTTGAACACAAAATTGTTTTCAAAATAAAAAAGGCAAATTTCAAAGCAAATACACTAAAGTGTTTTATTGTGTATGGAGTATTTTTTATAATCCCACTATCAAAGGGCTTATGGTAAATGTTTCTGTTTGATCTAAAGACTTCAAATAAGTGACTCAACACGTTTAAATTTGAATCCTTATGCTCCCTGTTCCCACACACCTGCTTTGCCTCCTCTTATGGTGTCAGTTGATGGCACCATGAAAGTATATGCACCTTCTTTGAAAAGTTTGGGATGTCCATAGTAAGTAAAAAATTTACTATTCTTCATTCTCTATCCTTACCCCCTTTCATGAGTTCCTCTTATTAATAAGATTATTTATGCTTTTGTTTCTTCTAATTGTTACTAAAATAATTTTAAATAGTGTATTATTACATATTCCTTTGTTTCCCTATTGACCTCTATAAAAAAATAGGACTTTGGCTCACATATGTTGTTTTGGTTAAATATTACATTTAAAATTGTGTTTCTTGAAACATCACATTTAGAAAGTATTTCTTGATTCCCCGCTATTTACAAGGAGGAAATCAGGGCTCAACACTACCATTTCCCTCTCCTTCCCATGTGTCTCCCACTGTATTAGTGATACACTTACTTATTCTGCATCAGAGCTTTAACATTTGCATCCTGTAATGTTAGGTTATTTAGAATTGATAAAGAGTGCTTTCCATGTTAAATTCAAACATACACACTTCTATTCTAATAGCTTGATATCCTGACATATCCAGTTTGCTGTATGCGTAAGCCAGGATGTTCTTACACACCCTTGGAATTTTCTTGCTAGTTCTAATTGCTGCCTTTTACTTGCTGACAAAAGAGCCATACACTTTATTTACCATGTCCATAGAATTTTTTTTTACTTCTTGATCATATCTTTGCTTAATTATCTACTCTGTTATTAAAGATAAAAGTATTAGAGGGCCACGAACCTGTTTACATTTTGGCTTAGTGTTTTATGAGTCAGCACTGGATCCATTTTTCCAGACTCTTCCTATGCTTTTCCTTCCTTTATCAGGCTAGATTACATACTGTAACCTCTTCAGATTTCAGAGGCATAGTTTCGTAGAAGTCTGTTTTTCACTCACATCCCAGTCCACCTGGGGCCAGAAGGGACCTGCACTCCATCCAGGTACTCTATGGGACCTTCCACCAGGTCGTTCTAGCTCCAGGGTCCCATAGTTTCCTGGATCTCCTCTGCAGTCAGCCAGCTCGGCCAAGAGAGGCAATGCAGAAGGCACAGGGTCCCCTAGTGTCCCGGGAGTAGAAGTGGCCAGTGCGCTTCTGATCCCATTCCTCATCAGCAAATCACATGACCTTTTCAGATGGAGAGATGCCAGAATGGATCACTGCTAGCCTAGGAAGAGGTGCAGAAAGCAGGCTCTACAAATCTTCTTGAGTTGGTTCCCTGGGTTCCTCTTTCTGTGTCCTTTTGTTTTGCTGAAATATGTAATCAAGGATTAGAATGGTGATTATCAAGAATACAAGCAACAACAGGTGTTGGTGAGGATGTGGGGAGAAAGGTACACTCATACATTGCTGGTGGGGCTGCAAATTAGTGCAGCCACTCTGGAAAGCAGTGTGGAGAATCCTTAGAAAACTTGGAATGGAACCACCATTTGACCCAGCTATCCCACTCCTTGGCCTATACCCAAAGGACTTAAAATCAGCATACTACAGAGATACAGCCACATCAATGTTCATAGCTGCTCAATTCACAATAGCCAGACTGTGGAACCAACCTAGATGTCCTTCAATTGATGAGTGGATAAAGAAACTGTGGTATATATATACAGTGGAATATTACTCAGCCATAAAGAATGATAAAATTATGGCATTTGCAGGCAAATGGATGAAATTGGAGAATATCATGCTAAGTGAGATAAGCCAATCTCAAAAAGCCAAAGGACGAATGATATCACTAATAAGTGGAGGATGACACATAATGGGGGGAGGGAAGGGTTAGTGTTAGGGTTAGAGTTAGGGTGAGGGAGGGGGGCAAGTATGGAGGAAGGAAGGACTTTATAGAGGGAAAAGAGGGGTGGGAGGGGTGGGGGGAAGGGAAAAAATAACAGAATGAATCAAACAACATTACTCTATGTAAATTTGTGATTACACAAATGGTATGCCTTTACGCCATGTACAAACAGAGAAACAACATGTATCCCATTTGTTTACAATAAAAAAAAATACATTATAAAAAAAAAAAAAAGGATTTTCTTCCCCCCCTAGAAGGCTACATGAAGACAATGCCCTAATCCTTCTTTTCTTCTATTATTTGAGTGATTATTTTATTAATCAGGAAATAAAAGGAAGTGACATTAACTAAGCTCCTCTTTTTTTTAAATTTAATTTTATTTTTTAATTTATTTATTTTAATTAAAAATCATAAATTTTTAAATCATCCACTTATCAGCGAGATCATTCATCCTAATCCTTTTTATGGATGGAAATTTATTTTATTTTCACACTTAACAGTATCACTGGGTGTGAATTCTGGTTTAAAATAAAATTTTCCTTAAAACTTTTTTTCTATTGGCCTACTGTCTTGCAGAATTCTTTAAAGTTTTTACTTTCCTTCATATTTTCTGTTTTCCTCTTCCTATAGAAATCTTTGGATAAATGATGACCCTTTTGGGATAATCCACTAATACTTTACTTTTTTTTTTTTTTTTGGTACTGGGGATTAAACTCGGGAATGCTTAACTACTGAGCCACATCCCCAACCCTTTTTTGTGTTTTATTTTGAGACAGGGTCTAGCTGAGTTGATTAGGGCCTTGCTAAGTTGCTGAGGTTGGCTTTGAACTCACAATCTTGCCTCAGCTTCCTGAGCTGCTCAGATCATAGGTGTTAACCACCGTGCCTGGCCTTTACATTTTCATCTCTTATTTTGTTTTGTGTTCTTGGGTCTTTCCTGCCGGGCATCTTATTGACTTTAAAATTTCAGTCATTATATTTTAAATTTGTATTATTACCTTTTTGTCTCCTAATCTTTTCTATCAACCTATTATTATTTTATTGATGTGAGTTCTTTCCAGAATCTCTGATAATCCTCATTAAAGTGGTTTCAAATTCTCATATTCTGTGGATTATGCTTATTCCAATATTAGACATTCTTTTTGTCCTTTCTGTTTTTTCTCTGCCATGCTTTTTATTTCTGAAAAAAAAAAAAATCCTTAGGTGTTTAAAATAAGTTGTTGAATGAATTTTCTGTATGATTTAGATCTATTTCTGATTCCTTGAATGCTTCTTTTGTAATTATATATGTAAGGGAGATCTTTTTCAACCATTTCTCTTTGACGACAGACCTTGGGATACAATTAAAATATGTATTTGGTGCTTGTTCCTGGTTCTCTGAGTGCCTTTTGTGTATCAATGAGCTGGTGTTTTAGTCGGCTATTTCGCTGCTGTGATTAAATGACCCAACCAACACAACTATAAAGGAGGAGAGGTTTATTTTCAGAGGTCTCAGTCCATAGAAGGCCAGCTCCATTCCTCGGGCCTCAAGGTGAGGGTGAACATCATGGTGGGAGAGGGTGGTGGAGAGAAGCAGCTCACATGGTGATCAGGAAGCAGAGAGAGACTCCACTCTCCAGATACAAAATATATATCCCATAACCACGCCCCAATTTCCACCTTCTCCAGCCACACCCTACCACTCAATTAATCCCATCAGGGAATAATTTCCTGATTAGGTTAAAACTCCTACAACCCAATTATTTCTCCTCTGTGTCTTCCTGAATTGTCTGACATGTGAGCCTTTGGGGATTCCTCACATCCACACCATAACAGCTGGCTCAGTGTGGGGACCTCTAGACATCTTCAGGATGGGAACTAGTTGACAGAAAAACCAACTGCATGGTTAGAGAGTTGAATCCTTATCAGGCTCACCTTGAACTTGCAGGGAGGGGAGAAGGGCTGGAGATTAAGTTCAACTACTAATGGCCAAGGTCAGTCATGCTGACTATAATGAAATCTTGATTATCACTCCTCTCCCCACCACACGGACACATACGGCACAGTTCGGGGCGTTGCCTGGGCAGTGAAAAGACTGACATACTTGGAAGGTGAACCTCTCCGTCTCCACAGGGTCAGATATTCCAGCAGGTGGTGGCCTCTGAACTATGCCCTATATATCTCCTTGTCTTAGCTGTTCTTCTTAGTGCTTTATAAGAAACTATATTAGTAAAAATGGCACTTTCCTGAGACAATTCTAAAAAACACTTGAGCCTCCGGGGGGACTGTGGAAATTCTCAAATTTAAGCTGGTGGGGCAGAGGGGTGTGGATCCCTGAGACCTTGTTTGCAAGTGGCCGTGGGAGGGGCAGTCTTGTGGACCTGAGCTCCTCACTTACAGAGAAACTCACTGATGGAGGCCTCATCTGCACATTCATGGAATCTTGTATCTGGTTACCTACTTGAAGTCCCCTCTTCAGCTCCCTTAAGTTTGACATTTAAAAATTGAACTCATGATTTTCCCTTGAATTTTGTGCCTCTTGCCTCAATCAGCCTTGGCCACAGTATTTCTTGCTGTACAACAAACGGCCCTCAAAGTTACTAGCATTCACACCTACTCCATATGCACAGGCCGGAAGTGGCTGAACTCCGGATTCAGGCTTCATGACAATAGTCGCACCTCCCCATCCCCCCAGAGACTCCCCGGCACTGCCTTCTCCACTTACCTTATGGCTTAAGTCAGAGGTACGGGTGTTGATCTTCATTTGTCCCTCCTCTCCACACTCACATCCTTTCTATTTGAAAGTCCTTCATTTTTTAGCCTCTCAGGTATTTTTCAAATCTATCGAGTCTCCACTGTCCCCTTCTACCACTATATCCGGGCTGCTATAATAATTTGTATGGAGTGTGGTAATCTTCGCCCACCTCATCAATTGACTGATCATGTTCCTCTCAAGTGTCACACACAGGAATTTTCTTACAGATGCTAAGCATGGTTGTGTCCTTGTTCTCCATCAGAACTTACTAATTGCATGGCCCATGTCTTTTAAGAAGCAGAAGAATGC
Source organism: Sciurus vulgaris (assembly GCF_902686455.1). Lineage (NCBI taxonomy): Eukaryota > Metazoa > Chordata > Mammalia > Rodentia > Sciuridae > Sciurus > Sciurus vulgaris. The sequence goes on from NC_136469.1 coordinate 137,562,326, forward strand.
TCCTGAATGGAACAGACACAACTGTCTGCCCTCACGGGGTTTGTAACCCAGGGAAGAAAGCAGACCTTGTTCACCAGGCTTTCCTGCTTCCTCTTGTGACCTCCACCATTCTGTCCACCTCACTGAAGCCAGAGCAGTTTTAATAGTGAGAGAGACAATGTCGCCCCCTCCCTTAGGCTCTTTGGTGGTAGACCAGCAGCCACCCTCCTCACCATAGCCTGCCAAGCCCCGTGACCTCTTTTTAGCTACATCCTTCCCTCGTCTCAGTCCCTTTCTACCTCACCTGCTATGCTCCATCCACAGCAAATTCCTGTCCTTTTTAATTTCTAGAATATACCAAGTTCCTTTCTAGTTCAGAGGCTGCAGGCACGTATGAGTTCCCTGGCCAGCATTGGATAGTACTGGATCTTCATGTAACGTTGCAAATCTTTGCTTAAGCATCACCTTCACAGTGACTTTGCTAATGCCCTTAATTAAAGCTCAGACTTCAAATCTCCCTCAGAGTGCTTTGCCCACCAACCTTGCAGTGAACTCTTCATTTGTAAGTCTGCCTGTCTGTTTGCAGACATCTGTTTACCTTTTTAATTTAGTCTGTTTCTTCTGTCTGGACTATATGTAGGGTTTAGGTTATTTTATTCATCCCCGTATACCTCATTGCTAGTACAATGTCTTGCATAAGCTAGTTACTAAAAAAAAATTTGCTAGTATGTTAAACATATTTATGAATTGGTAAGCTTCAGCCCTTGGAAAAATCGAGTATCACAGGGAGAAGCGAATACTGTGGGTTAAGATCCCAGGGGTGCCTTCTAGACAACCACAAAATGGAGGATAATTGGTCAACTTGACCTCATTAGAAGAACCTATTTTGTAATTAGGCAAAACTAGGGCAGGGCAGGGCGAATGGTTTTCTTAGGGTAACGTAGAAGATCACTGTGGAGTTAGGTCCTAGCCACTGGAGGCCAGGTCCCACGTTCTGTTCCTAACACAGATTCTGATGGGGCACTCAATGTTCCAACGCCACCGTGACTTCTCACCCAAGAGGGAGCCAGAAAGGGGCGCCTCAGGCAATTCTGAGGGTTTCCAGGCCACTTGGCTTTTGGTTTGGCTCTGGGCTCCTGCTTCCCTTTGCTATTGTCCCTTGGGCTCCCGACCTTAAATGAAGCTCTCAATCTTCTGCTCAGACTGAACTGGTGACTTTTAATTGTGTTTTCCACTCGGGGTCTTTGAAATCTGTGTTGCTTTGCTTTTGTGGGTTTAACTTGACCTTTAATGTTCTCTTGGCAGATTTCTGTTATTGGAGGGGCTGGGATTTTTGATTTGTTAGAGAGAAAGGAGTCTAAGCTTTGGACTTTAGACCCTTAAGCTTTTTGTTAAAAACAGAGAGATGACTAATAACTATTTAGTGTGCAATGATGGCTTAGCAGTATTTACCACTGATTTAGGCTCTCTGGCTCCATTACCTAGGATATTTTCCTGACTTAAACATTTCTCAGTTCTTTAGCCAGCAGCTGTCTACATTTTTTTAAGTCCCCAAATCTCCAGAAATTATGATTTCACATTTCTACTAGGCTCCTTTCACTGTTCAATCAAAAAAGTCTCTTGTGCCTTGTAGCATGTGTCCTAAAGTAAATTTAACACAAATCGCAAGTAGGGAACACAAACAAAGGATAAGGCCCAAATCTTCCCTAATGGGGTCCACACCCAGCACCCCCATCCCTGCTTTTGGCTGTGTCTGAAACAGGTGTGCAAAAGGAAGAACAGGGTTAATGACAGATAGAAACACACACACACACACACACACACACACACACACACAACCATTGATGGAGTAGGAATGTATGATTCAGCCTCCCTCCCCTTCTTTAGCTGCTGGAGTCTCCATTCTGGTGAGAGGGAGAGAGTCCATGTAGAACTCCAGGTAATCATTCTCTGAGGATACTGCTTCAAATTAATTCCTCAGCATTACAATTATTTATTAATTGAGACATATAAGAAATATGAATTGGTTTGGGGTATTTAGGTAACAGAGACTCAGTCACCATTTTCTACGGTGTGTGTGTGTGTGTTTTAAATTTATAGTATGGGAGGGCAGCCAGGTGTGGAACATTCTCTGGTGGTTCAAAATCTTGAGTTTATGGTAATAGTAAGCACACGATACATAATTTTATAATCTATGTCATTCATACTGAGATTTCCATGTTATAGGCACAATGCTAATTGCTTTACAATGTTTGCCAATTTAATTTTCTTTATAAGCAGAAAAAGTAGGCACTTGTAAGACCCTATAATACAGAAACAGAAGCTCTGCATGATTTTTCACTTGCTTATAGTTACAACAACCAATCTTTCCAAATTTCCATTCTGTGTTTTTAACCCCAGTATTAAAGGAAGCTTTTTTGGGGTACGGTTTGAAATTTCCGGTGACATTTCTAACTTAACACTCTCTGAACTCTGTGATATACACACTCAGGGACTCTCAGTGGAAACCTTGAGAGATGACAGCTTTCTCTGGGTGTCAGGCCTGCTGGGCTGCAGTGTGGGGGAGTTAGAGTTTTAAGGCTAGTGTCAAAGGCTGTGGCTAGTCCTACTCAGTCTCTTAGTTCAGGCTGCAATACCTGGGATTCTTCTGCCATAAAGTGTATGTTGTTATACTAATTTCATTCTTTTTGTGCAATGGGGAGAAGGAAAAATGAGCTAATAGGCATAAATGTTTGAATTATTTTTAACTCTATAGTTGTAAGGAAGGGCCACTGTTATATTCATATCAGACACCATAAGATGTGGTTTCTGGTTCCATGAACTAAAACACTCATGAAGTAATGAAAGTTATCATCAATTGTTTGCATATTACGTGCCTGACAAGAAGCACTACACTCTATTTTCATTTAATTGTGGAAAGGAATTCTTCAAGTTATCTATTATTACACCCATTGTACAGAAACATGCAAGTTAATAGAGGCCAAGGAATGAGGCCTTTGGGAAGAGGTTGTCTTCGGGTTGGGATTCAAATTGAGGTCAGTCTGATTTTTGTTCCTTACCTTTTTACTGGGCTTCTTTTGTGGGCAGATAAGTTTAGAAAGTACCCCTGAATAATAAGCCTTGGAGTTCTCTGAATTTGTCAAAACAGCTGCTGATTTTTTTCATAAGTAATTGCAAGGCCCAATGCTTACACTGAATGTATGCGTGATGGATCTACTGGTTTCAAGTAATAGAGGCCCAGTGGAAGCTGCCTTGAACAGAACAGGGCTTCATTTTCATGCATGAATGTTACAGAGTGCTGAGCATGCCAAGCCACGGCACTCAGCCCGTGTTGTCAGGAATTGCTCTTCCTCTCTGAGCTCTCCCTTATTTTTCAATAGCCATTTCCATGCTTTGTGTGAGAGCTCATATCATCCTAGCCGTGGGTAGTCGTAGGAGAAGTCTCTCTCTATCTTGATCTAATTCTTACCAGCCTCAGATGGTCATATCTCCACCACTGAGCCAGCTGCTGTTTTCAGGGGACAGGCTGCATGGTTGGCTGAGGCTCCCACATCCACTCCAAAGCTGTGTGTGTTGAGTGTAGGGAAGAAAACTAAGCTGATGCTTCTGGAGGAAGGAGGGGTGAATGTGTGCAGGCAAAAACAGCAAATGGCTCCTATGCTGGATGGAGAAATTAAATTGTTCCTTTCCTTTTCTCCTTAACATCTCAGAGGTAGACTCCATAGCTTCTGTTTCATCACAGTGCCACAGAATACCTCTGTATTCACACACAGCGTAGTACCAGGGAATGCTGGGGTGCCAAACACAAGAGAGATGGCTAGCAGATAGGTTAGTGCAAAGGTATGACAGACAGATAAGACTGTAAGAAACATTTAGCACCAATACGCTATTAGCAGTGTCAATGTGCAGTGGCAATCACCCCTCAGGTGACGGTCGAGAGTCAGGGAGAGTGAGGATGCCATTCCTGCTGAGGCTACTTCTGCATCTCTCTAGGTAGGAAGCTCTACTCCCATTTCTCTCTTACAGATATTAATGTATATGGAACTCCATGTAGAGAAACCTCACTCTCTCTCTCTCTCTCTGTCTCTCTCTCTCTCTCTTTTGGACTTCTGACTAAACTTAGATGGAACAAATACCAATGCAAGTGGCTTTTCTAACGTCACACAACTAGGGAGAAGCACAGCTGGGCTCGAGAGTACAAACCCTAGACCTGGCACCCACTGAAGAATGGCTGCTGCCTGCAGATCTTCTGAAGCACATGGGGTATGAATAAGTGACGGTCAGGCATCCAACAAGGATGGCTGTGTCCTCCAAGAGCTCCTGCCCTCTCTCTTGGCCTTAAGTGTTCCCATAAACATTTCACTGCTACAGGAAAGGTTACAGACCCAGGCCTCAGTGTTTTTGCTCCTGTTTTGCCTTTGATTATGTTAAATATTGTTTGTAGATGATACAGATAAATCAGCTCAACTTCGAGCCTGTCTGGATAGCTAAAAGGGTGCCGTTTATTTCTGTAAGGAGGTTGCCCAGCAGGGTAAGAGGGCTGTTGGATTCTTGCCTCATTTCCCATACAGCCTTTTTATTTATTTCAGAGAATGCACTTAACAAGTTTGCCTGGTTGTCATCTGTCATGCTTGTACTGAACTCGAGTGTCCCAGTGCTGGTGAACTTGTTGTCTCCTTCCCTCATGATTCCTTTGGTGCCAAGAACAGTGCTAGAATTTAGTGGCTGCTCCATCAATGGAAAGTGAACTCAGTATATGAAAGAGTGATTGATTAATTAGAAAATTAGAGGAGGTTCTCAGGCTTCAAGTGCATGAAAGTGTAATAGATGAGTGACAGAGAACAGTTGGTCCTTGTGTCCATTCAGGCAAAGAAAACAATGAAAAGAGATTTATGTAGATCTATTGGAATGTGGACCAGCCATTACGATGTATGGGCTGGCGATGAGTTGAAGCCCACTAAATGCTATTGGCTGTAGAAAGGGCACTGAATTTAAGACACCTGCTCTGTCATTTATTAGCAGTGTGACATTGGGAAAAGTTATGGACTGCCTCATCTTCTCCTCAACAGAGTGATTTGAGATGACAAATGAAGTCATGAAGCTGTTGTGAGAATAAAAATCATGTAATGTGTGAGGACCCAACACAAGGTTTGTGCCTAGCAGTTAATTTACATGTAGCTCCCATATTTTTCTTTCCTTTCTTCATTTTAATATTTAACCCTGTTCTTTTTATGCAAATAATAGTCTTCCACTACGTGAAAAGCCTTCATAATCTTCACATACTTTGCACTATAAATAGAGAGGAAAAAGGTGGAAAGGATGGAGGAATATCAAGAAAAATGTGTTGACATGGTTCAGTGTGTGGATGGATATGGAAGTCAAGGGAGAAGAAAAGAGAGTGCCACCCTGCAATGAGATGCATTATCAGGAGGGATATTGTGTATTGCATCCATACAGGTCAACAAAGCAATAGTCACAGAGTCAGGAGAGGCATCTCCTTCTTGTGCATAAGACCTAGTCATCCTTGAGTCACTTTTGTAGATATGAAGCTTTGCTTTTTCCCCTCTAAATGCCATGAGGCTCTCCATAGTGAGTTCTTCACTTAGGTGACTGGGCTTCAGAGTCACCTGTAATGCTTCTGCAATGTGTAGCTTTTGGGACTCTGACTTCACAGACTCTGTTTCTGGGGAGGGACTCGGCATTGACATTTGTCAATAATCTTCAAAGGTGATAGGGATGCACAGTTAGGACTGAAGGCCTGAAAAAAAATAAGAAAAGACAAGTCAGAGCTCCCTTCAATGTTTTTTCAACCCAAGGCATGTTTTCAAAGCCTGTCACCTAAGGAACACTCCAGAGAACTCAGAAAGAGGTGATTCCCCCCCATTTGTACCTGTTTTTTTGATTACTGTGTGGCTGGGTCAAAACACTTCTTCATTTTCTTCTGACTCCCTGTCTCAGGGTCTGAATTGTCTAGGTCTTCTGGATTAGAGCATTGTTGGCTTGGAGGATGGGAGACTCTTGACCATTCATAAGCTCTTTTCTGTGGCACAGAAAACAGGGCCATCCTCTTGGTCATCTCTGGAACTGAAAGCAAGTGAACACCTTGATTATACTCTTATTATGACATTTAAAAAAGACTTTTCTGTTCTGCCCACAAAGTAGGTATTTTTATACCTACTTCATGGATAAGGAAACTGAGCTTACTGCTTTCCTAAGATAATTAGCAGTGAAAAATTAGAGCTTCTATGAACATCTGAATTCCTTTCCTTCCCTCCCTTCTCCTCTCCCCTTCCCTCTTCTTACCATACCATCTGTCTGCTTCTTGTGCTACAATCTAAGATTTTTAAGGAGAGAACTCATTTGTTTGGCAATACTTTCCTTTTATATCTAGCGTAGTACTTTGCGCATAGATGTTTATCAAATTGTATTGTGAATCGATGAATGAAGCATTTTCATTTTTTAGTCATATCATTGGTTAAGTATCATAACCAAAGGCTGCTCTGTCCTCTAGAATGCCAAGATTCCTCCACTGGCTTCAAGACGTGACCTGTGCCTTCAAGAGAAATGGCGGACCCTAAAAGGAGGCGGCAGCTTATTTTGTGCCCATTACTTAGCAAGATGGTGACCTGGACTTGCCTGAAGCCCATGCCAGTCTGCATGGTGACTACTGTGGATGCAGGCCTAGATTCACAACTTGTGTAACCATATCAATCCAAGTCCATTGTTCAAAGGTGGCTCGGGGAAAATAATCCAAAATAAAGCACACACATTCTACCCATCTTTGCAAAATACTTTCGCAATACAATGTGCCCTAACTACAATCTTGACAACAGTTATTGAGGGACAGGGGTGTACTGGGGTAAGAAACGGTCATTTCCCTGGTAAGACAGTCATTGACCTAGATGACAATTTGGGGAAATATTTAAATGCTCTGGGACTCAATTTATTTAGTTGTAAAATGTGTATAATACAAAACAACTTACACTACTGTGAAGAGATATAGCACCCAACTTCATTGGCATGCATTTGGTTTATAAGAAGAGCACCAAGTGTATTAGTTAATAATATTGAATATTTATCAGAGATATGTCAGCTGGATTAGAGAAGCTATTCTGAAACTGAAGGGAAGAATTTGTCATTGTATGGGAAGTTTGAGTCATAGGAAAATATGGACAAATCTGATCTAGATATTCTAGGGTATTGATTTGAATTACATGGCTAAGCTCCTACCAATCCCTGAGGTAATTTTCTGATTTTTAAGTCTAACAACCAAACAACTTGTTCATACAAAACTCACCTAAAAAAGCATTAACATGAATATAAAAACTCCAAAATTAATGATTTCTTTAAAATTAATGTATTTCAAATATTAAATTTTAATTTAGCTTATCCATTGTTATGGTTTGGATGTGATGTGTCCCCCAAAACTCACCATGAGACAATGCAAGAAGGTTCAGAGAAGAAATGACTGGGTTGTAAAAGTCTTAACCCAATCAGTGATTTAATCCCCTGATAGGAATTAACTGAGTGGTAGCTGTAGTAATAGGGTATGGCTGGAGGAGATTGGAATCAAGGTGTGGCTTTGGGTATATATTTTGTATCTGGAGAGTGGAGACTCTCTCTGCTTCCTGAGGATGCCAGCTGCTTCCCTCTGCCACACTTTCCTGCCATGAGGTTCTGCCTTACCTCAAGCCCAGAGGAATGGAGCCAACCTTCTGTAGACTAAGACCTCTGAAACCAGGAGCCCTCAAATAAATTTTCCTCCTTTATAATTGTGCTGGTCAGATCATTTAGTCACAGCTGAAAAATAGCTGAGTAAGATGTCCATTAAATAGAGAACCCATTCAGGATTTGCTGTAATTGTCCCCATGGCCCAAGGGGAATAGGAAAGGAAATCAAGGATGACTGGCACTAGGCATGTGAACCTCCTGAAATTGCAAGAAATTGTACCAGGTTCCATGGCATGTGCATAGTACACAAAGGACACTACCAGCCTTCTAAAGGGAGGAATTACTATTTTGACTTGTTGCTTTAGAGTGAGAGGTCAGCCCGGTGGCCTTCACAATTCTGTCATTAGCCACCAGTGAGAAGATACGTGATCCTTGGACATCAATTTACCCATCTGTGAAATAGGGTGATTGAATTAAATGATCTTTAAGTACTATCCCAGTTCTAGCACTTTATCATTTAAAAGTTCAGACCTCAAGAGTCTTACTCCATTTACAAGACAGCATTATTAACTTTTCCAAAGATAATGGCAACCTAAACCTTCTCTAGAAATATTTCCTTCTTAATATTCTCAGACTCATTATGATAACCAGATTTCATTCACTTTTTTTACTATTTTAATTTATCTGGTGGATGAGATAAGTGGCCAGAAAATCAAACCAGCATAGAACTCTACCTGGCTTGGCTCAGAAGCCAAATGGTGTCTTAGCATTTCAGTCTCGATGCAGCAATGTAGTAGATGTGCCTGTCACTGCAAAGAGTTGTACTGCCCCTAAAAACACCTCCCTGGAAGTACCCAGTGGGAATGAAAGGATGATGTTGACCATAACCCTGTTGCTTTGATTTGGGGAAAGCCCATAAAACATGAATTTCCTGACTTTGCTGGTCCCTCTGTACCCAATAATGTGGAAACTGTTCCTTTCCCCAAAGACTACTTGGTGCACTCATATTAACAAAAGAGAGAGAGAGAGAGGAGAAAAAGAAAAAAATGTTAAAGTCTCAGAGGAACACTAAGTTCAGTGGTGAAACCTTAGAAGACTTATATTGTTATATCTGAAGGGCATGTAGTGAGAAAATAATTAATGTTTAAAAATCAGTTACTTTTAACAAACTAAAAATCAATTACTTTTAACAAACACATGATAAATTATAAGAGGAATTCATTTATTTTTATTGTCATTAATTCCATTGTAAAAATCAGCCTAGGAAACCAAGAAAAACAATCTCAATAGGGTTATACTATAGGCTTATAGTATAGGGAGAATAATTTATGTAGGTTATGTGCAGACCTTTATGGTAGACTATCTGCAGACCCTCTCTTTCAGAACCAAAAATTAGAAGTTTGGATTGATCCTTTGGTTTACAGTAGGTAAAGAAAACCAGAAATAATCCTCATAACAGCAAGAAAAAATGTTAGTTGAATAATAGATACTAACAAGGCAATACAGGTGTTTTAGTCAGCTCTTTTGTTGCTGTGACCCAAAGACAAGAACAAAGTTAAAGTAGGAAAAATTTATTTAGCACTCATATTTCAGAGGTTTCAGTCCATAGAGGTTGACTTCACCCTGGGGCCCAAGGTGAGGCAGAAGAATGTGGCTAAAGAATGTGATTCAGAACATGGCACCAGGAAGCAGAGAGAGCCGGAGAGCTCTGCTTAACAAAGACAAACATAAATAGGCACACTCCCAATAACCCACCTCCTCCAGCAACACCCTACCTGCCTAGTTACCACATGGTTAATCCCTATCAGGGGTTAACTTTCATACTCCAATCATTTCACCTCTACACTTTTTGCCTTGCCTCACTGTGAGCTTTTGGGAGACACTGATATGGATTAACTGTAGTAACTCCAGGCAGTTAAGGTGTGACTGGAAGAAGTAGGTTACTTGGGATATGTCTTTAGAGGCCTATATTTTGTCCCTAGTGAGCAGAGCTTCCTTTCTCTCTCTACTTTCTTGTGGCTGTGTCCTGAGTAGCTTTCCTCCACCCTGCTCTTCCACCATGATGTTCTGTCTTACCTGGGGCCCAGAGAAGTGGAGTTGACCATCTATGGATTCAGACCTCTAAAACTGTGAGCCAAATTAAATGTATCCTCCTCTTCATTTTTCTTGTCAGGTCTTAAGTCAGAATGATGAAAAGTTGACTAAAAAAGGGACTTTTTGATTTAGAACTTGGAACACCAGAATGAATTGTCTAACCTAAAACAGACTGAAGAAGCATTTGAAGTAGTAAGTACTCCATCACTAAAAGAGTTCAAGTGGAGGAGAACCAACAAATTCTCAGAACCAAAAATTGTTTTAGGAGAAGGAGAATGAGTTCAATAGTATCAGGAGGAGCTCTCCAACTCCAAGACACTGAGAGAAATTACAAAGAAAAATGGTTTGTGGTAGATTCAACCTCATTGATAAATCCTCTGAACTGGTAAATCCTTCCACATTTGGGTCCCATATTTAGAACTCAAGTGATTTGAATCTTCTAAGGAGACCCATAATCCATTGGGAGAGTTTCTGCAGTAAGGTCATCAATCAGGAAACTATTTCAGATAGAGGCAGACATTCAGTATGTTACAATGAGAAAAGCAAAGGCTCTAGAATAAAGACTGATGCTTCAGTCTAAGCCTAGCACTCATCAGAGTTGGGCAATTGTTTAACCTTGCTTATCATCGTCTTCTCACTCTGAAATGAGGATGATCAAGTTGGCCCTATTTTGGGAGGTCATTGGGAGGGTCATACAAACTAGCATATATCAAAACGATGTGAACTTCAAAGCACACTCAGGATCATTCCAGATTTCTTTCATTACCATCATTCTCCCCATCACACTAAGTTATAGGCAAGTCTAGCATTGTGCTTGTAAGTCAAATGCGTCTAAACAAATTCTAACATTTTAATATGCTACACTGTGGCACCCAAAATATAGCATAATACACAACAGATAAAACCGGATTGCAGATATTTCTCATTGGCAGTGGTTACTTATTACAGCGATTCATAAACATAGGTACCTTCCAGCTGGTTGCTTTGGTACTCCCTGGAATTTCACTGTCTTCCTCACCCAGCTTGGGGACACAGAAAAGGGAACATGGAGAGGACACTCTTGCTCTTAAAAATCACACCCAGAAATAGGACCATCTAGTTTACTGTTATCTATTGACTGGAACTTATTACTTTGCCAAATATGAAAGGGAACCTAAGTACTGTGGCCTAGTGTGCATTCAGGATTCTTGGAAGGAGGCCAGGAAGTGGGACCCATCAGTCTTTGTGAACTGTGATATCTATGCACACAGGTTTTAGATTTACACATTGTGACTTTTTTCTGCCATTCTGGAAAGTCGAATGTAGATTTTAATTTTAATGAACAGTGAGCGATCTCTGCCTCAAAATTCTCACATCTAGCTTAACTGGCTCTTGCAGAACCATTTCTAGTGTTTGGCATGTTTCGGGGTACTAATCCAGTCCACCTCGTCCTTAAATATGCTTACAAGCTGCCAGGAAATACCTGGATGATACTGAGAATAAAGATTAATTTCTAGAGCTCTGGTCTCCTTCGATTTATTAATTGTTCATTCACATAGCACTTGCCATGTTCTAGGCACATTGCTAAGAATTGGACACCCACAAGTGGACAAAACATGGTAACGATACCCCTCTTGAGGAGTTCATGGGCATTGTTTTATTTTCGTTGGTTTCTCCAAGGGAAAAAAACCTTTCTTTCTCCCACTTGGTATGTTGGCTCGCTATGTATAAATATGTAAAACATCACTTAAACTTGGAGAGGAAGATTTTACTTCATCCTATAAAGTCAGCCCTTTTTTTTCTCTCACCACATTTTTTGATTCTTCTCAATGAGTAACAGTGGCTTTAGCAAAAGGTTGAAGTTCAGTGACAGGTACAAAACAAAGTGTACCAGAAAAGCTTAGAGAGTACGATTTGTAAGCTGGGTTGGAAAATGCTTTCCACCCTCCTCTATCAATTGGGACATAGCCACTGTTAAGTGTGCATGGGCAACTGGCTCCAAGTCTCCCTGCAGACGCCAGAATCTTAGGATGTGCAAGTTCCTCATGTGAAATGGCTTAGCATTTGCATATACCCTGCCTACATCCTCCTTATTCTTTAAATCACTGCTAAATTGTTTCAAATACTTCATACAATGAAATGCTATGTAAATATGTGTTACAGTGCAATGCTTAGGGCATAACCATCTGTACATGTTCAGGACCGATGCAACTTTTTAAAATTTTTTATTTGTCAATGGATTTTAATTTTTTTTATATGCGGTGTTGAGAATCGAACCCAATTCCTCACACATATGAGGCAAGTACTCTTCCACAGAGTTACAATCCCAACCCAGATACAGCATTTTTTCATAAATTTTCATCTACATTTGGTTGAATCTGCAGACATAGAAGCCACAGACATAGAAGGCCTACTGTACATGGCTAACAGAAACCCCTGTGTCAACTCACATAAGTTAAACAACAACAACAACAACAACAACAAAACTGATATTCCCCCAAAGACAAACCCAAAGTAGGGCAGTCCTAGGACTAAGTATCAGGACCATCAGTGATGAAACTAGGTCTTTTTTTTTTTCCTTGATATTGAAAATTTTTTTTGTTTTGTTTTGTTTTGTTTTTTTTTATTATTTAAACAAATGGGATACATGTTGTTTCTCTATTTGTGCATGGAGTCAAGGCATACCATTTGTGTAATCATAAATTTACATAGGGCAATGTTATTTGATTCATTCTGTTGTTTTTTTCCCTCCCCCCACCCCTCCCACCCCTCTTTTCCCTCTATACAGTCCTTCCTTCCTCCATTCTTACCACCCTCCTTATCCTTAACTCTAAACCTAACTCTAACCCTAACGTTAACCCCTCCTAGCCCCCATTATATGTCCTCCTCTGCTTATCAGTGAGATCATTCGTCCTTTGGTTTTTTGAGATTGGCTTATCTCACTTAGCATGATATTCTCCAGTTTCATCCATTTGCCTGCAAATGCCATAATTTTATAATTGTTCATGGCGGAGTATATATATATATATATACACCACAGTTTCTTTATCCATTCATCAACTGAAGGGCATCTAGGTTGGTTCCACAGTCTGGCTATTGTGAATTGAGCAGCTATGAACATTGATGTGGCTGTATCTCTGTAGTATGCTGATTTTAAGTCCTTTGGGTATAGGCCAAGGAGTGGGATAGCTGGGTCAAATGGTGGTTCCATTCCAAGCTTTCTGAGGAATCTCCACACTGCTTTCCAGAGTGGCTGCACTAATTTGCAACCCCAATGTATGAGTGTACCTTTTTCCCCACATCCTCGCCAACAACTGTTGTTGCTTGTGAAACTAGGTCTTGATAGTGTAGTCAACAGTGTTCTTTTCCTAAACTCAGTGGTACACCACCCTTATTGCTAATAGAAATATGATTTTGTTTGGATCCCTCTCTCTCTCTCTCTCTCTCTCTCTCTCTCTCTCTCTCTCTCTCATCCATATCTATATTTTACAGACAGTGACTTTCAAATCCAGTTTCTCTTTGGAGCATCAATAAAAATTACCTTTTAAGGCAATCATTTGGAACCCCTGATTCCTCTCAACTTATGCCTGTTTCTATATCTTATTGCCCTACTTCCAAACTCTTGACTTCATCAGCTTTGATCTTACCTCCAACCCCTTGAAAATCTGGCGAGTGACCTGATTCTCTCTCTTGATAATTGTCAATCATCGTCCTATCCCTCACCATCTCTCAGATGAGATACGGACACCTCTGGCGTGTAAGGTGAGACCCTGTGGCTCTGATTCACAGGTCCCCTCTTTTGCCAACATCCTATCTGGTTCCTCACCACAACGGTTCCAGTGTCTTCTGTGGATAGAAGACTGGCTTGGGCACTGAGACAGAGTTTTTCTGATTCTAGAAGCTCAGCTGACACTGAGCTGAGCTTCCTTTAAATCTGGGTACCATCACGTCTGCTCCTCTTTTCCTCTCACTTGTGACTCATCCAGTGCTTCAAGCTTGCCATGTACCGAGGAGGGCTGCTGGGAAACACCTATCCCTTATGTTTCCAAAGACTGGACACAACTTTTTTCTTTTTTTTTTTTTACTGACCAAGATTGCTACCACAACTACATTTTCCTCTTTAAATACCGTAAATATCTTGCCCACAGAATCTGTGGAATTCTTGTCTCTTGGGACACATGGGATTGAACTGGACCTGGTCCTCAGAAAGACGACTGTCGAGTTGGCAAGCGGATGGATGGATGGGGTGACCTGGAAGGTCCGCTCTGGCTCTCATGCTGATGATGTGATTCTAACCAGATGGGACCGTCGGCACGTTGGCCGCCTATTGATGCTACCTTTGTGCTTTTCATCCTGGGTTTGCTCTTCTGGTAACTGTATATTTTCTTTGGCCAGACTTTCCACTTGTGATACACAGCATGTGCGTCACAAAAGCTCTTTGTGTCTCACACAGAGCAGGCTGCAAAAGGGTTTGTGAAGGAACTGAGCAAATCAGATGTCTGCATCTACATTTTTGCTTTCTTATGGAAACTCTGCGATCCTTCACAGATTGTGGCCTTTAGTATATTTTATTTATTTGAATACGGCCAAAGACATGACTTCTTAATGTTATGGTGTCATGTCTGTGTCTGAAGAGAAATAATAAACCGTCGTACAATATCTCACCATGTATGGTTTCTCCTTAATAAGAGAGCAGGGTAGTTATTAAACAGTAATTTAAAGATAGTTGGACAGTCACTAAGTAAATATAGTTTGCTTAGAGACCGGCTCTTTTATGAGTTTAGCAATTATATCTTAGGCATTACATAATACTTGGAAATATGCACTATCTATAGTTCTGTATGCTTCTTTTTCATCTCCTCATGCTACCCTGGGAAAAGAAGTGGAAAGCAAGGGGGAATCTGTTAGAGATAATAACTGAAGGATTTCTTTTTCGCTCATTCCAGGGGCCACGAATACACAGCACTGTGTCTCCATCTTTGTTCTGTCATGGACTGAACACGGAAGCTGACTGTAGAGATCAGAATGTTTGTACCTCAAAAGGAGGTGCCTCTCAACACTGGGTATCTCCTGTGGTAGGATACTATTCATCTTTCCTGTTTGTTTTCCATATCACAAAACAATCTATGGCACTTATTGGTTAGATTCTTCTTGTGCTAAGGCTTGAAACCTCCCCATTGCACATAAGATGAAATTCAAATTCCTTAGTCTAACATATTGTTTTTCTTTATTTTGCCTCAAACTATCTTTTCTGTTCTCAGTGCCTGCTGATTTTTCTCCCTGAGTACTGAGCTAAAACATTCAAAACTGTTGACTGATCCTGAATGCTTATTAGCATATCTCAAAGGTTTGATATATTTTTTCTTTGTTCAAATTTCTGACCAAAGTCACCCACTACTAAACACAGTTTCAAAGCCATTCCTTTTCATTCAAACATTTATCAGATGTCTCATAGATCTGGATACCAGGACTGCTTCTGCCCTCGTAGTGCTAGTTTAATGAAGTAGGGAAGGCAGAAAATTCAATAAGCAATTCTAACACAGCATGCACTTTATGATAAAAGTTATCTAGGGTGCTATGATATAACAGTGTAACATAATTTTATAAATACACTATTTTAATCTAACTTTGAGACCCTGGCTGGAAGTCTGCCAGTTTCCTTTCTTGAACAACTGATTAAGTCCACATCCCCAACCACCTGATTGAGGTCCTATACTTCTGAACACTGTCTGACAACGCTGACCACCCCAGGTTTTGGTAGCAAACAACCCGGATAGGCCCTGCACCTTAGAACCCACTGAATTTATTGCAACCCGTCACTCCTAAGCCTGCTCACTCTGTCCCATCTATCCTTCCCCCGGAAACCCCAGTAAGGGTGCTTGCCCACAGCTGCCTTCTCCCTTCTGCCTTGGAACTCATCCTCTGCTTCCCTGTGTGGCCCTGAGTGGCACAGCATGTATTCCCTTCAGGGAACTGTGAGCAATAAAGTTGTAAATCTCTCTCTGGTTCATCTTTCTTGATCTGAGTGTGACCTCAGCATAATTCAGCCAAGGTCAGGCGTTTAAAACAAGCGGGGAGCTCATGGCAAACTGGAGAGGTCATGGAGGGAGATCTGTCCTGAAGGATGAGGAGAAATTCCCCAGGTGAGGAGATCAGTGCAAAGAGGAAGAGTGGTGAAGGCAGAGAAACCAGGTGTGCGAGGCCAGAGAGAGGCTGAGTGAAGGTTTAGGAAGTGAGAGAATTGCACTGTGGTTGGCGGGGAGTTCATGGAGGAGGGCAGAACCCAGGATAGAGAAGCAAGTGGACTCTGACCACAGAGGGGTTAGTTGTGATTCACTGAACAGAAGCGCCGAGTTTAAAAGCCTATACTAACATGTTTTGTGCTTCTCCATTTCAGTTTTACCTTTTTTTTTTTTTTCTCATTAGATTTAAACTCCTTAAAGAAAGAAAAAAGTCTGATTCTTATTTGTATCTCCAAGACTTGACAGATACAGTTTTGAGAGTCAAGGACTTTGTTGGATTGAATTTAATGAAACAGATGGATAGTGCCCTGTTGATAACAGATGAAGAATACTCACCACCAATATGCAAATGAAGCTTTCAAAGTCATGGAAAAAGGCCTGGGCTTAGCCCTGCAAGTCTTGTTAGGAGTTTAAGATTGTCTAATCTTTCCTCAGGTACCTTCCTAACTAGTGTGTAATTTTAGACATGTGGTATGGTCCAACCAGCTTTAGTGTCCTCTGATATAAATTAGTATGATAATTGTTAGCTCAGTGGAATTTTTCTTTTGATGAAATTATATATTGAATGTAAAACATCCAATAGAGCAATAACTAATAATATCAGAAACTTATAAGGTTAGTTCCCTTTTCTCCTTCCCGTTCTTTAATACCTGGACAATGCTCATGATAGGTGTTTTAGAGCTGCTTGTTTTGAATTGAAATGGAGATTGGGACAAGCCCTCAGGCTAGTGACAGAGTTGCCCAAAACTCTCTAGGAAGTGTTGGCTTAGAGCTGTAAGGAAAACTCTGAGAATTCCTTACTCAATTTCCTTGGCGAAAAGAAGTGAGTGTTAAGAGATCAGCTTTCTCTATTAAAGTTATCATCACAGATCTGGTTTGTTGATCTTTTCTGCTAGATTGAAAACTCCTTTGGGTAGAGACTTTATTATTTATCTTTATTCTCTGGCACCTCATGGAGCCCCACACATAGTAGATGTTAAATAAATATCAAGTAGTGAAAAGATAACGGGGCCAGTGAATGAGTGGATATAGTGAAGTTGTGCAAATATTTCTGACTTTTGAGAGTTGTTGCGTGTCAAGTCTGCACCATGTTTTCTCCATAATGGGCAATTGATTGTAATTACTCCTGTTCAAGTTTAAATCATTTCTAAACAACCAATAGTTACTTCCTCATAATTTGTGAGCACGTTATTACTTTTACTTTCTATCTTGGAAACAGAAATTATCAGTGAGTGAGTTAACAACTTATTGCATATACTTCTTTTAACTGAATGAGAATTCTGTCAGATGTTTGGCTCATTAGCAGTTCTCACCATGACTGTTATTAAAACTAACTGTAGGAAACACAGGAGATTTATCACACATTTCCTTGCTCTGATGGGGGCTATATGCTCTCAGACCTATTCCCACCACTTTGGCTTGTATCTTTCCAACATACTTGTATGTCCAACAATGAAATGAAGTTGTTTTGGAAATAATGACATCTACTACTAGATATTAGCAGTATTGCTTCACTTCTAGCAGGGAATCTTTCATTAGCAAAAAGTTTGAAATAATATGCCTTTAATGTTCTTTCTACATATAAAATTTAATTTATTCTTGATGCTTTGAGGGAGGATGAACCCTTCTTAAAATTCTACTAGTTAAAAGCTGAATAAGATCCCTTACTGGCGTTCTGGAAAATATTTAAATGACTCTCTTTTAGTTATTTTAGCAATAATGGAATTCAGCTCAGGAAGTTTATGTTAAATCCAATCTTACTGGAGTTTCAGTGGGCTTTTCTCCTTGCCTGATGGACGATAAAGAGCCAAGGCCTCTTTGAGCTGAATTGTGCCCTTACGACGCCACCCATTCGGCTAAAAAGAGTACATTTCATGTAAATGGAGAGTTTCATTTAATGCAAACCCCAATCCAATTTGGATTCCATGGTATCAGATTGGACTACTTTGAAAAAAAATATGGCAGTCATTGTTGAAAACAGAAGGAATTTTTGTTTTTGTTTTTTTTTTTTGATTGGGCAGTGAGAGCATAGTACTATGTTTATACTCTGAAAGCTGGTATGTTGGGAGTAACAAAAATGTCATTAGTCAATTATTATTAGCATTTTACTGTACAACACAATTTTTGATAATGATTCTAGATTCAGAAGGGTGGAAGGATTGATCTGCAGACCTGAATTTTGCATTATCAACCATAATTTGGAATAATAAATTCAGTTGAGGCATATTTTACTAACTGCATCATCTGTTTCTAAAGCTGCCTAAGGTATTGCAGGTATAGAAGAAATATGAGGGAAAGGAAAGATACTGGAATGATCAGTGTGATTCTGGGTTAGTAATGTTTCTGTTTTTTTCTTTATTCTCTATTAAATGAGGATAATAATTCTTTTAAAAATTATTTTATTATATGTAAGACATTACAGTTCTACATAACAGTGAGGTTAATTTTGACATCTTCATAAATGAATACAATCTAGTCTGCTCCATTTCAATCTCAAGTACATTCTCTTTCCCTCTCTTCTTCCTCTTTCCGATCCCCTTTTTTTACTTTATTGGTCTTCCTCTGTGAATTAACTAATTCAATTGGCTCAGTGTACTTATCTGTAAAACTGAAATGTATTGTGACACAGTCACACATGCACACAGCATAGAGTGGTCAACTTCATTCCTCAGTTTTTCCCTTTCCTTCAACCGTTTCCTTTCCTCAAGCTTCCCCGCCTATACTCTGATGATCTCCCTTCTGTTTTCACCAAAGGATAATTGTTTCTATCCTGCTCATCCTACAAAATTGATATTACCCTCAAATATGACAGTGCAAAAGAGAGCAACGAGTGAATTGGAAAACATTTATTTACCTGAGTCCTTAGTCTTTTGAGAGACTTGAGAAGCAGAGTCTGATCTGAAGGGACATTTCCACTACGATTGATGGACAGTCGGGTCCCTTTCATTTAACACTCAGGGTTGAGGGATGTACAAAATCATAACACTATTTGGGGCTTTTCTTTGGGTTTTCCTATTGAAGGAATTCCCATCTTGGGTCACATTGTCTCTGGAAAGTTACCTGATCTATGCAACTTATCTGAGCTGAGGTATCAATGCATGCAGTGGGTGGATGCAAAGTGTTTTCATTTGTACACAAGGATGCAAATGCATTCAGTGTGTGTGTGTGTATTTAAATGTATTCAAAGATACTGAGAAAAATTATTAAACCCAATATAGATTTATTTTAAATTAGAAAGTAAAGTTCACATAAAATTTTATGGTAAAATTTTAAAACATACTAAATGGATTTCATGATTTTCGTAGGATGATATATGACTATGTTTTTACAACTCCTGGGGAGCACAAGTAATTTCTTCTACTATCAAGGACCCTTCAAGGGAAATGTTTCACAAACACTGATTTCAGAGTTAACTCCTCACCTCAGTAAGTACAAACTCATGAGTGCATCAAAGTTTGGTGGCAAGATGCAGGTGTTCATAGATTATCTGTACAAGTTGCAGAGAAACAGAGATGTGGAAGGAGATACACAGAGGAAAAAGGGCAGATGGGGAAGGGGAGTTGGGAAAGAATTTTCAGGTTCTTTTCGACAATTTAGGGGTTTTTTTTGGGTCTAGACTTTCTAGAATAAGATTAACCAAGTTTCTGTTCTCTACTTAGTGAATTTCAGAATTTTCATAGAGTAGTCTCAGAGGAGTAAATTTGTTGAAAAGAATGCTTAAGGTTCAGATGACATGCCATGAATATAGTCTTATTGTTCATAACATGAAATGAAAGAACGGAGGGCAAGGAAGCCAATGTAGATGAGAGGACTCCTCGAGGCTTTTAGGCCCTCGTCTGGCTTGGGGCTGCTTGATACCCTGGGTGCTTCTGGGAAGGTAGAACGTGCAAGAGGGGAATCCATCCTTACTTGACTATAAAACCCACCTGGTGTGATTACTGAAGTCTCATAAGCTGAACTCCCATCCCAGGCTCACCCCATCAAGTTTTCCAGACAGAGGCCTGGAAATGCACATTTTTATCAAGTGTTCCAGATGATTCTTTCAATCAAAAATACATGGGGAATAACAGTTTATTAGGAACAGAGATTTTTCAACCAGAAAAAAAAAATATATATATATATATATATAAGTCACTTCCTGGCATGTGACTAAGGGTACATAATCTCCTCTGTCTTTATTAGGGAAATTCTAAGGATTTCTTTCTTATGGGATTGAACAAACCTTATGAAGCCATCCGGGTCACAGTCTGGCACAGAGCAGACACACAGCAAGCCCACGACTCTTTTCCCTCCTCCTTACCCAGAATGCCAGGGGCTGGCTGGTTTTCCATGGTGGCAGGCTGTGGACTGGCCATCCACACTCAGGGAACACTGCTGTGTCTTCAGTGAGCAACATCAACAATGCCATGAGTGGGACGGAGGTTCTCTGACTTTTTAGGATTCTGTCTTGGCCAGAGTTTCATTATTTTGTTCTTCACATCCCACCTCTGAAGGGGTTGTTGGGACCAGTAGCAAATATTTCAGTGTTAAATCTTTTAAAATAAAACAAACTGAAGAACTGACATCACAAAGAATCTGTATCCACACCAAACCTCCAAACCTCACTTCCTCATTCTTTTACAAAAGGCTCAAATGGAAAGAAGAGAGATATTAGCCTCTGAGGACAAACACAGCAAGAGGGATGGATATTTAAATAACATGGATCTAGTTATTCTGCTGGCAAGGTAATTTCTTGAGTGGAAAGGTCTGTTGTATATTCAATGTCCACTCTATAAACATCTTATCAAATAACATTGTTCACTAGGCACTGCAAGATGCTAGGGATAGAGGATTAACTAGACATAGTTCTGACTTCAAGGATTTCACAAATTTGTACCAGAAATAGATGTGTAAAGATAAATGCGTGCATGATAAGGAATATATTTTATTAGTGTCATCAACAGATTTAGCAATTCTTCATTTCTATAGGTTCATACTAACATGTTATCTTCCAGACGAGTTTGAAATCAAACTTTGGTCTAGATATGTGCACTTATAATCAATACTCTTCTCATTCATCTCAATAATACTACTGGAAGTAAGTTACATTCTACATTATTAGTGGTGAACAAAAAATGCATAACAGTTCTCAACTCACTTCGCCAATATATTTTACACAGCAGCCGCTGTTATTAACTCACCCCTCTCTGCCAGCACTTATTAAATACTTGTTCTGAAATAGATTGCAATAGTCTTTTATCCCCTAAGGGAAAAGAGGGATTAGCATTTATTGAACTCAACCAAGTGCCAAGTTCATTACACTAGTTTTCCATACTCAAGGCTACAGCAAGTTGTCTTCGAAGAACTTGGGAACAAGGAAAATAAGATTACCCTCTGAAGGCTAAACTACAAAGTCAGCACATGGTGGAGGAAATTAGCCAGCTATAAAAGACCCAGGCCAAAGCAACAGTGTGGGAATGACTCAAGAGGCTACTTCAAATGGAGATAGCCCTGGACCTAACAAAGTCTGGAGCACACCTGCATGATATGGTTGAGTCATAGACAAAGGTAGTAATAAATATGAATGGAAAGGAAACATAGAGCTGAGTTAGTCAGGATAGTACCTCCAAGAAAATGCAGATAATGATGTGGTCAATACGTTTCAGTGCAGCCTGAGGACAGGGCACCTTGATCCCTGGAAGTTGGACAGGTCATTCTCAATTTGCCAAGGTCATCCCCACTTTGTAAATATCCAGAGGACATTGTAGAGGGGAACTTTCCCCAGGATCATTATGTCCTTATAGTTCTGACTTCATACCTACCTGAGCACACTTCTAAGAAGTGGTGTTATGAAAAGACGGGGGACAGAAGGAGGGCATCCATCACATGATCTTGTACTTGGGGTACACCTTTACCTTATTAAAACTCTAACGTGGTCACTTACTTTTAGGATTGATATACTGTCCTCTTAGTCTCTGTTCTGCACCTTCTGGAGAAGCTTAATTTTTCTTCCTAGAATTTCCATGAGTGTCCCATGCTGAGGTGGAGGGGCAGGCTGTCATTTATGGGGTCACCTTTGGCTCTAGTTTTCTATTTTTGCTCTCTTTGGGTCTTGTGACTATTCCTTTATCTCTTCCTTGTCATGGGTCCAAGAAACTCAACCTCTTGCATCATAACTGCTAAAAACGTGCAATATTTACAAGGCCAGAGTAGGCATAGAATGTTCTCTCTGGTTTCGAGACAAAAGCTTCTTAGGTCAGTGCAAACACCTTCAAGTTGACACTTTTCTATCCCTGATTTCGTTATCCTTGCCAGTCACTTCTCTCTTTGCCACCCCTTTGCCTATTGCCTACTCCTTTCTCAGAATGACCTACCTACCTACAAACCTGTATACACACTCACTCTCTCTCTCACACACACACACACACACACACACACACACACACAAAGCACAAATTATTTCATTTTAGAGATATTTCTTCAGCACCCACCCACGATTTAATTGAAGTTTTGAACTAACAATCAAAGAAGATATTTTTAGATGTTCCCATTCCTGATTCAGTTTTACGAAAGGGTTCAAGTTCAGATTTCCAGTTTTGATGGTACTCTGTTGCCTCCCTCTATCTTCTGTGCATTTTGGTTTCTTTTGCAGAAATTAATCAGCTCTGGAACCCTCATAGACCAGATGTGGACTTTCAGAGAGGGTTCCTACATATAAGAGGTGAGGTCCTGCTTGGCCATAGCTGGATTGTCTACCATTGACAATGTAGGCTTCTCTTCCTCATGGTTCCTTGTATTTATATCTTCTGTCATCTATAAGGTTCTGGTTTCCAAGGCAAGTAGCATATATAATGTCTTTGAAGGATTATAGTTCTTCCAGATGTTAGAGATCATTACTATTCTCATTTTATAGCTAATGGAAGCAAGATTTAGTGGGCTTTAATGTACTTGCCCACACTACCCAGCATTATCAGAGGTGAAATTTACCTTCAGTTCTAACTCCATCCCTGTCCTCTTTCTTTCTGTAGCACCAATAAAGCTCATAGAGCCCTGCACTATGACTAACTGGTACAAGTATTCCTTAAAGTAAGAGGCAATTCCTCTTTCACAAAAGTTTTTTTCTGGGGCTTTGTTAAGATATTGCCCTAATGTGAGATCTAATTGTTGTTTTTAAAGAGTTCAAAAAGTCATCTTTTGTCCAAAAGACTAACAAAACTGCCTTCTCTCATCTGTTTCACTTCCAGGACACGTAATGCAAATACACTGAAACCAATTGTCCCATTTCCCCAAAGCGGGCATGAGGTCAGGTACCTGCGGTTATTTGGAGTGAATGTGTCATGAAGGAGAACATGATAGTTATGTGCACTCTTGCAACTCAGCCCCAAGAGATCTACTGCAGTTGAGCTTGTGCTTTCAAGAAAGCAGCTGGAGAAAACTGAGCTCAAAGTAGGAGTTAGCATGCACAAAGATTTGGGCGGCATTCATTTATATTCTTTCAACTGCTGTATCCAATCGCACTTACGCTCTGCTTTCAAATGCACATTATTTTGATAAAGGCTCAAGGAACATTTGAGGAACAGAATTAACTGTGGTCAGTGTTCTCTGGAACCCAGTTGGAATGGATCTCAGTGAAGCCATTGTTTACTGTACCTTCCCTCTGCCAGTTGTGATGTTTCCTTTCTGATGTGGATACTGACCAAGTCTGAGTTATATATAGGGGGAACAGAAGAATGGGGATCATGAGAGGCAGAACAGATGGAGAGGTTAGAGATGTGGTTGGGGGAGGGGATGATTCCTTTCAAGAGCAGTGAAGACTTCCGAGAGGGCAAGGGAGTCTACCAATGAGAGCGATGGCAGAGAGTGAGGAGAAGAGATGAAGCTGGAGAGGCAGGCACGGATCTGGCCACGGAGGTCTTGAGTGTAATACTAAAACGTCTGGGTCTTATCCAGTGGGTAGCGTTTCATGGTGAATCTTTCAACCAGAGGCAAAATAAATGAATATTCAGCGCAAGTCAGATAAGGATATAAAAGTTAAATCGGTTCAGGTGTTAAGAGTTAGAGCAGCCTGGTTCAAATCCTGGGTCCACCACTTGTCACAGTGTAAGCTTAAATGAGACCTCTGTGTCACCAATGGTGATTGCAGGACTTTCTGTAAGAAACAAGGAATGGGTACCACATCCTCATCTACTGCTTGGCAGGTAACAATTTTCCCCAGATGACATCCTTTGAAGGAGATGGATGGTGGAGCTGAGAATAAGAACTCTGTGCAGGTGGACTAGGTGATTCTCTTTTGACAAGAATAGCCTTTATACTATGACTGGACAGTATATATTAACACTTGGTACTTACCAGGTGCTAGTATAAGTCCTTTACCTGCATTGTTGTTCTCATTCTCATGACTGGAGAATTTTTAATAGGACAATAGATAAAAATAGGATTTAATTTTCCTTTTGCAGGTGAAACTTGGTAGCACAGAGGTTGAGAGACTTGGTCAATGTCTCACACCAGCCAATGCCTCCCTCCATGCCTGCCCTTCTAATCACAGCCTCATACCACTTCATGTCATTATCATCATTCACATTTCATTAAATTGTTTATATTTGAGTGGCTATACAGTTCACAAGGAAGCTCTGCAAATCCTCTCACTTAATCCTTATCATTGCTTGCACTGACTCCAGACTTTAACACCGGTAGATCTTTGTAGGAATACATTTCTTTAAACAAAATCTAATACTAAACTTTTTGCTGTTACTGCCTGCCTGCCATGCCAGGGAGTCACTTACCTCCCCAGCCTCCTTCCCAGTTCCTCACATTCCTCCTTAGTGCTCATTTCTACCTCCACCTTCAGCCCATGTGAAAATGCTTCTTTCCTGATTCTGTATTTGGCATTTAGATCCCTGTTCTTCTGCCTGGTTTTAGTTCGATCCATACCTTGTGCCTTGGGAACTCATACAGATCACAAATGAAGTCCCTGATCCAGGCACCGCCTGTCCAGAGCTAGTCATCAGAGAGACAGGTTAGCTCCTGCCCTGGTCAGAGACCAGCCAGGGAGGTCAGGGTTTAAGTATTTCATGGATAAAAAACAAACTCAGAGAGGTCATCTAGTTTATCTCAGGTCGTAGCAGAACCTCCTTGGTGTCTCTCAAAATTCATTTCCCTGTTATTATTATTTTTTTTTATCATAGACTTGTAGTTTCCAGCTGCCACGTGGCCTGACATAAGACCCAGCTTCCCTGCAGTGGTCTGTGGCCTCACGGCCAAGTTCTAACGAATGGCATGTATAGACATGCTGCTCACCACCCTCTGCTGCCTTTGTTCTTCATCATCCCCTCCTTTGTGATGGTCAGAATGTGGACAGCAAGGCTGAAGACCAATAATTGCCATGAGACATGAGGAGAAAGCTCCATGTAGAGGAAAAACAAAATCACAGTGACTAGAAGCAGCCTGGATCTCGGCGATGCAGGAGTCACCTTCCCAGCCTTGCATGCTGACTTCCGGGTTTTGCTATATCAGAGACAAATAGATTTTGATTTTGTCTGAACCATTATTAGACTTTTTCTTTTCTCAGAGTTGACCTAAATCTTAGCTGATGTGAGGTCACACAGCTAGTGGACTCCTGCTCAGTCCTTTAAGTCCAGTTGTTTTTATTGCACCCTACAGCACCTGGCAACTCTGTCTGCCTTCCTTTCAGGGCTTCTGCAAAGATGCAAGAAGCAAACGGGTAAGAGCATTTGTGAGCTGCAGGGCCTCGTTTATACACCAGCAGAAGCAGTGCTTTGCATTTGTGGAGAAGCGTGGAAAAATACTTAATGTCTCAACTTGCTTTTTGGTTGAACAGGTAGGGAAAGAAGCAAAAGGCCATGTTGTGTTAAAAACCTGGATTCCAAATGAACCGGAAACTCCTTTGGCTGATTCCTGGCCCAAGACATGCCTTTCAAGTGGGAGGAATGGGTTGCTCCCGAGCGCGCAGGACCTCTCTAACTAGCTGTGGTTTAATGCTGCCCAAACGTTCGTGTAAATACACCTACACCTTAAGTAAAATAGGAAGGACCAGGATCTGAATTGCCCTAGCCGGGCTACCGTCTGTGTCCAGCATCTGCTCATGGAGGAAACTGCATTAGTAATAAGCCACATTCCTTGTGCTGGGATGTGCGTTGCTTCAGGAGTGAGTGGCCAGGCTCTGGGGAGCTTGTTTGCTCTGTGAAGAGCACTGAGGCCGTCTTTGCTGGCCAGAGGTCTCGCACCAAAAGCAGGTTTCACACAGGGCTTTTCATACCTTCTGCCTTGAGCCAGGCTCAAATACCAAGAGGTCTCTAGGGGGTATTTTTGCAAGTTTGCTCTTTTTCCCTTTGCAACTGTCTAAAGGGCAACAAAAGCCAATGCTTAGAAGGTGTGCCTATGCCCTGAACACTTTATTTGGGCTCCTTTGAAAGGTGTTGGGTTGCATCCCAAAGCAAACCACTGTTTTGGAATATGCTGAAGTTGTTTTCAGCTCTCCTTGCATAATTCAGGACTGGTGATACACTGTTTTGAAAAGATAGGGCAAAACACAGTCCTGGCACAAGAGGCAGCTCAAGGAATTAGATGAGGAAATCTCAATGATTATAACGCCTCCGACTCCTTGCGTGTGTTTAGGCACCAGACACTGTGCTGGTACTTTACGTATGTTGTGCAACTTGATCTTTCTAACTATGCTCTGTGCCAGAGTGATATTAAAAATATTGAACAGCAAGTAGAGCATACACCAATGGGTGAGAACAGAGGTTTGCTCAGTGCTGAGTCTGGGTTCTGGAAGCTCCCTACCTCACCAGGCATTAACCCTCTAGCTTCTGGGTGGTGGAGGAGGACGCAGTGGGGAAGGCAGGTGCCTGCCTTCCAGCCATACCTCTCTCATCCTCTCCCTCTTTTCTCCTGTAGTTTCCCTCTTTCCTTTTCTCATCTCTCCTCTAAGCAAGCACTCTGAAGAGTGATCCACCCACATGTGAACTACACTAGCAGGAGCTCAGAGATGTGCATTGAAAGAAAGAATAAGAAACTCAACTAAAGCAAGCGAGATTTGAAGAGCAAGGGAAGGAGTTAACTGAGGATTATCAGTGATGGCTTACATCAGCAGTTCTCAGCATTTTGATCTTAAGAGCTCCATCAGTCTTAATAAGTACTGAGGCCCCTGAAGAGATGTTACTTATGTTTATATATTATATGCAGTTGACTATTTTTAAAGTTTATTAATCCATTTAAGAATAATAAATTATGAAATATGTACATATTTTTATCAAAATGCACTATATGTTCCATAACAAAACATATTGACTATTGTTTTATTTATTTGTTCTTTATTTTTACAAACCTTTTAAATGTTTGAGTTAATAGAAAACAGTTCCTCTCCTACATACTTCTGTATTCAGTGAATATTAAATGTTGTTTTGGCTGAAATATACATAGAAAATCCAATCATGCAAATATATACAGTAGTCAAAATCAGGGAACTTTAAAATTAGCTTTTCAAGTAATTATGGATATTCTTTTTGCCAAGGGTAGTTCCTAAGAGGTCACTTTCAACATGCAATCTGAAATCATATTGATAAACTTTAGATTTTCTGGTACATTAAATTTTGTTGATCTATTTTGACCTTTGAATGAGTACTCTACGCATTTTGCACAAAGGTCATTTGAAAAATATACTACTTGAATTATGAAGTCATTCTGAAGTAATACTAAGATGTAATATTTGTTACTCTCACCACTAATCTCATCAGAAGAGTCTACAAATATTAGGAAGCTATCAATTTTATAGGGAAGAATACAAAGACTCCAAAATTAAAATTTTCCCTTGAAAACATGAATTTTTATCATGCACAAAAAATACTGTCCTTTGTTTCCCTTGACTTGGCAGCTTCGCTTCATTCACTCACAAGAAAGTGTTTGCCAAATGCCCAACTTTGAAGAAACATGACCTATCAGTCATTCTTGCAAATAAAAGTGATGCTTTATGAAAAACAAGCAAACAAACAAGTAGTTCAGCTTGTGACTCAAATAATTGCACCAGTGTTAGTGCTGGAGACATCCCTTGGGCTTAGTTCTGTAGCCAAAGCCTTTTCTGCATGCTTCCCAATTCTCCGTACAAAACATGAAAGTGTGGCCTATAATTAAGGGTTGAGAGTAAATAAAATCAATAACTTTTAGTTTTTTTAGTAGCATTATTCTAAAGTGAACTATTTTCTTTTATGCTTCAAAAATTTCCTGCCAATATTTAGCAGTGTAAAACAGCTGAAGTTCAAATCTGCAGTTGATATGTCACTGTCTTTATGTTTGCAGCTGCGTCTTTCCATTGACAAGTTACTGTGTCTCTGGAGTGGCAGGGCCCTAATTCTTTCTCCTGACTTTTCATTTGGCAAGCATCCATCAAGGTCAACTCTGTAGGGTTTATGTAAACCCCCAGTCATTGAGTGCCCTTCTTTAACCATAACCTATCTGACAAGATGCTTCAGTGGCTTTTACTTTGAAAAGCTATAGCAAAGCATCTTAGCTTAAATATCTCATTGTGCTTCCATTTAGAGTGATATTCAATTCCCTTTCCTTAAATTCAGAATGTTGGTTCCTGAAATGGCACTTCAATTTCACTGACATCATGATATTAGTCAAAAATGTTTTGCTGCTTAAAACAGCTGATTTTTTGTCATAGTTGCCTCTTTTATTTATGGTTTTTCTGTTAAAATATACACATATTCCAATTTTCTCTAGTATCTCTGTGTAGCTTCCTCTCTTGTATTAACCAGAGAATTCTCTGAAATGTCATTTTCACCTTTTTTCAAAATATTTATTAGATGGTGCAGTTATGGGTTAAAACAGCAAGTTTTCTAATCTCCCTGTTTAAGTCAATGACTTACTCAAAAATACAAACATAAGTAGATACAACAAAGTGTGCTTATTCCCTGTTGTGTTTTTATGCAGTTATAAGGAAAATTTTGAAATTTCAAAGAAATTATTTTTTGACATTAATGAGGTTACAGGGCTTATAGAAGGTATAACCAAGGCTAGCTAATAAAAGCATAGAAGGAATACAAAAAATAATCTGAATTCTGAAAATGCACAAACTTACTCTCTAACCCTCTAACATTAGAAAATTCTAGAAAATAGAGTAAACAAATGGTGTTCCATTAGTAACCAGAGTGATTATATTAACACATGTCATAAAGAATTTGAAAAAGTTCTCTGCAGTCATGGAAAACTGAATATAAAAGTCAAACAACTCTTTAAGATTATTGTAAAAGGTTTTAATTTTGGAAATCTCCTGAGAGTCCTACGGGTCTTGAGTCTGTATTTGGAGAACTGTTGATGAAGAGTGTTACCAGAACTTAAGATTGAAATGTTTTTACAGACTGAAACAAGCATGATATATGGATTTATTAGTATTAGGAGTTGAATTTTATCCTCGCAGAACATAAGGTGGTGTACAGACCCCCAGTACATCAGAATGTGACCCTTCTGAGAAGTAAGGTCATTGTGGATATTGTTGTTAAAAAGTGGAGTAGGGTGCATGTACTCCAATGTGTTTGATGTTCTTGAATGAAAAGGAGAAAGCAATGCAGGGAAAAGATGGCACCTGGCAGCGACTGGAATATTCCCTCTGCAAGCTGGGGGTTGCCAGGGACTGATGGCCATCACCAGAAGCTTGGGCACTGTATGGACTCCCTCAGAGCCTTAGCAGGAGCCACCAACCCATGGCACCTTGATTCAAGACTCCTCACCTGCAGAACTGCTGTCTTAAGCCCCCTGGTGTATGGTGCTTTGATTCAACAGCACAAAGAAACTAGTACAATTGGCTCGTCCTAAAGAAAAGTAGGTGAGATGGACATCAGGATCTGGATGTCCACTCCCTTCCGCCAGCAGCCGTTCTTCATAGGCTTCCACCTGCAGATGCTACTCACCACTGTCAGGCCCAGTCATTCGTCTCACCCTTTCAGGTTCCATGCTGTTTAGAAGAAGAGAAGTCTTCCCTGGCACACAGAGAGCTAAACTCATGTCTTGCTGTCTTGGTGAAGTGCTTTACCTGCAGCCAAGCTTCAAGTAGATATTCTGAATAATATTTAAGACAGAAACAAAACAAAACAAAAAATCACCTTTCTGAGACCTTCGTCCTGAACTCAAATGTGTTTGTCACAAGGGATCTCCTTCCATATTCTCCTCAGAAAACTTCTAGGTTTAGTGACATATAGTTTGGCCTTTTCAGATTTGTTTTTTTCCCGTGTCCAACATTCACTGATTATATCATAATCTCATAGATACTAGAGGGAAAAGTGAAGGCAAATTAGTTTTAGGAAAAGTGGGCAGATTTTCACAAGGTGGCTTTGTTTAATAGATAAGGAAACTCACATGACAGAGGGAGGCAATTACGTTGATTAATACTAGAGCACAAAGAGAAAAGGAATTCCAATCCCAAAAGCTCTGACTTCCAGTCCTCACTGATCTAACTTGTCGCCCTCCCCTGTCCCCACCGACGACCTCTTTTCTTCCGAAGCTGTCTCCCACAGCAGACCTCCCCATGACTTAAGCCTCAGATGTTAGGAGCTTCTCCCGGCAACAAAACACGGACTCTTGCCTGCCTCTCTTGTTGGACTAATTCATGGTCTCTGCATGTGGGCTACCCTGGTATTACTCTTTTGGTACAGACACAAACTATTTTGCCACAATTAATGTTTTGGTCAACAATGTGCAGACTTAAAGCCCTGAGTTATATGACTAGGCAAATAAAAAAAGAACCACAGAATTTGGTCTACTCTGGTTGGCTATGATTCACCCACAACCAGCGGTCTCACTCTTTCCCAGGAGCCCTAGGAAAATCAGACTGTCATATTCTACTTCTTTGTCCCTTTACACGGATGCAGTCAGTCTGTTGAAATTGTGGGGCTCAAATATTTAGCTTGTGTAATGCAGTGGAACAGCTTTAACAGGTAGAGATTAGTCAAGTATCCAAACTGGAAAATATTCATATATCACTTAGGAAGAGTGAAATTCTGACCATTATTGCAGGAAAGGAATAGCATAGAAATCTAGAATATTTACAAATTTTAAAATATATAAATATAGAAAAGGTCTCCATTTTCTGGAGGGGTTCAAGCTGAAAAATAAAAATTATTGATTGTATGAATAAATATATTTTCTTAAACGATTTAGAAAGCTCTGTTTATTCATTTACCGACAGTGTTTAGAATATATAGTAGCCGGTGTGTCTGCAGATGTATTTATGTTGGACTGTTTGGCTTGGCCTCACCTCTGTAATAATTTATAACAGTTTCAGTGTAAACCTACCACTGAACAGGTCACAAAGGTCCTGCATTTTAAGCTTCATCTTTGCAGATAAACCTACAGCACTGGTTCCCGCCCCGAGCTCTACCTCATTCCTCACTCTTCGACTGGTGGACATTTTTCACTTAGAGAAGTGTAAATCTTAGGGAATTTTAATTCATTTTCTTATTTCATATTTTTGAGATTTAAAAAAAATCAAGCAAGTTGGGTTTATTGTCAGAAGATAATTCTTTGGAGACTCTTGTCGAATTGAAAAATCACAGTTTCTCGTTTTCTAAATAGATGAAGATCAACCTTGCTATGTTTATTTTTGTAATTAGCAGATACTGACATAAAATGGGAAGTGACTCTTTTAGGTGTTTTCTTAAGATCTAACAATTTCAAAAAACTGGTGAGAGGCATCTGTGTTCAGCCTGTAGTTTTGCTTTCAAATTTTCCTAGATATTTTCCTTTAGATTTATATACCTCTCTGGGTATAATATTGACAGATAACTATTGTGAAAACATCTTTATTATTAACATATTATATTTTTGTTATAAAATCAGCAAAATGCAATAAAATTTTAAAAATTAGCTTTAGCTACCCATATTTGTTAATGTAGCAACAGAAGTAGTATTTTTCCCCAGAAAAAAAAAGCTCCAACTCTTCAAATAGTTTACAGTAGGCATTTGAGAAAGAATGAACATCTTTGAGGGAGATCAAATTGATAAAGACCCACTTAGCATTGAGTAAAATATACAGACTTTTATCTCATGATGGATAATCCTGAAAAAGATGCTTCCTAATTCGCAGGTTTTACTCCACTTGTGCATTGACAGAATTGGGTATCATGCTCGATTTGGCTGCCACTTACTGTTCCATTCTTGGATTCATCCAGGGAATGCTCATCAAACCCTCATGCTAGATGATGCCCTTTTTCCTCATGTGATTCGGCAAAACGGTGTCCTTACCTGGCTTTTATAGTTGATAAACTGAAGGCCTGAGAGATTAATTAAGCTACTCAATATCCATGCCACCAGGACATGGCAGAGTCACGATTTGAAAAATTTCAGACATTCCGTTTCCAGAACAAAGGTGTGTGATTACGAAGCTAGGTCTGGAATAAAACAGAGCAGTGCCTAATCCTGATGAGGTCTCTCACTACAATGTGACCTTGGCCACTGCTGCTCACATGTGCATCCACTGTCTCCGCAGTCAGCTCCTTCAGATCCTGGGAGACCTGAGCGTGGGACTGGGAACGCCTTTCTCACGCTCTCAACATGAGACAAAGGAGGCTGATGATTTCTGACTCAAGATGCTCCTTAGGGAACTCAGAGTTAAAAAGAAGCACAGCTATATGGTGTTAGAGCATGAAACAAATAAGAATAAAATGGGAAATGACTCCCATCAATCAAAATGAAAAACAAAAAGGTAATAATAATCTCATATTCCACCCTTTCCTACCACCTAATGTTAATATTTTCATTAACATTTACATCCTTATATAGAGTTTTGTGTATGTTTGCGTATATTTACACACAGGATCATATTGCATTTATACAAGTAAGTTCATACTGCAATTTTAATAAAAACTCTAATATGGATACAAGGTTTCCAAGTTCAAATTTTAATAACTACATTTTGCAAATACTGATGCACCACTATTTATTCATCTAGTCTCAGATTGGTAAACATTTAGCTGTAAAAGAATCATTCTTGTATACATTTTCATTTACTTGATAATCACCGTAGGAATAAATTCTAAAAATGAGATGTTTGAATACAAGTGTATGGCCCTTTAAGTGTTATAAAATGCAAACTGCTCTCTAAAGAAGCTGTGTGAATCTACGTGTCCAGGACTGTGCGTACTCCTTTTGAAACACTGAGTTTCTCTACTTTTTAAAAGTCTTTTGCAGTACAATGTGGGGAAGTTTTTGCTTTTAAATTTATTCACTTGTTACAGTGAAAATGAATATTCTTTCAAAAACATTTTTTTCACAATTTTAGAACAGTTTTAGATTAACAGAAAGATTGCAGAGAGTGGAGAGTTTCCATAGATCTATTTCTCCTTTTGTTATTAACTTCTGACATGAGTATGACACATTTGTTTAGTACTAATAAACAGATATCAACACATTATTGTTACCTAAAGTCAATGCCTCACTCAGATTTCCTTAGTTTCCAGCTGATTCTGTTTTCTCTAAGATGCCACATTATAGTCAGCAGTCACATCTCCTTAGGCTGTGTTTGGTCTTGTCAGTTCTCAAACTCTTCTTGTTTTATCTGACCTTGACAGTGTTGAAGCATACTGGATATTTGTAGAATATCCCTCCTTTGGCACCTGCCTGATGTCCTCCTCATGATTGGGCCTTTCATCACATTATATCCAGGGTGCATGCTTTTATCTCGACTTAACAGGTGCTGATGTTGACCTTGACCACCAAGGGAAGTAGTGTTTGTCATATTTATCTACCAAAATGTTGCTTTTTTTGCTGCTCTTAGTTACCATATTGTTGTACGCAAGTCACATTTCATGTTGAATGTTGCTCCAATCTGTGGTGCTGGGACTGAATTCAGTAGGATGAGACGTTATGAAGGAGGACCTGATGGCCTAGGATTGCTTCATGGTAACCAGCCACACCAGTGGATCAATGACAATATGGCATTTGACACCCTGCACCAATACCTGGGTATAAAAAGGATATGGCTGCTGCTTCACTCTTGCCTACTCATCTAGTTCAAAATTCTACAGCACACTCTAACCCAGGCCCAGAGTAAGGAGATTCTGCAAAATGCAGTTCCTGTTTGGCTAAAGTTACATATTACAAACCTCCCACAATGCCTATCTTGTTTTGCACTTTTTTAATGTTTCAACTTTTCTTTATTTTCCATAATTTTACAAGATATAACAATATTATAATTTGCAGAAAATAACATTTTTCAAAGAAGTTCAGGCAAGAGGTAATGGTGACCTGAACACTGGTATTAGCAATGGGAATACAAAGCAGGACTTAAACAAAACAATGTGGAAGATATGCTTTGGGAAGTCATTATGCTTTTTCAATTCCTGTCTCCATTTTGGTCAAAATGTCAACCTCCTCTGGCACATGGTCTTTCTCATTCTACATGCAAGGGGCTACGCAGTAGTGTTGAAGAGCATGAACTCTGGACTCAGACGACTTAGGTTTGAATTCCCTTCTGACACTGACTAGCTTGGTAACTCATGGCAAGTCACTTTCTAAGCCTTGGTTTCCTCGTTGTTTTTCTTTTTAGATATACATGACAGTACAGTATATTTTGATGTATCACACATACATGGAGTATAACTTCCCTTCTTGTGGTTGTACATGATGTGGAGTTACACTAGTCATGTATTCATATATGAATATAGGGAAGGAATGTCCAATATATTCTACTGTCTTTCCTATTCCTATCCCCCTTCCCTTCCCTCATTCCCTTTTGTCTAATCCAAAGTACTTCTATTCTTCCCTACCAACTCCCCTTATTGAGAGTTAACATCTGTATATTAGAGAGAACATTTGACCTTTGTGTTTTGGGGATTGGCTTATTTCACTTAGCATGATAGTCTCCATTTCCATCTGTTTACCAGCAAATGCTATAATCTCATTTTTTTTCTTTATGGCTCAGTAATATTTTATTGTGTATATACACCAGATTTTCTTAATTCATTCATCTGTTAAAGGGCACCTAGGTTGGTTCCATAGTTTAGCTATTGTGAATTGAGCTGCTATAAACAGCATACTATAGTGACTGTGGCTGTGTCACTGTAGTATGCTGATTTTAAGTCCTTTGGGTATTAATCGAGGAGTGGAATAGTTGGGTCAAATGGTGGTTCCATTCCAAGTTTTCTGAAGAATCTCTATACTGCTTTCCAGAGTGGTTGCACTAATTTGCAGTCCCACCAGCAATGTATGAGTACAACTCTTTTCCCTGCATCCTCATCAACATTTATTATTCCTTGTATTCCTGATAATTGCCATTCCAACTGAAATGAGATAAAATCTCAGTGTAGTTTAAATTTGCATTTTTCTAATATCTAGAAATGTTGAACTCTTTTTCATATATTTGTTGAGCAATCATATATCATCTTCCGTGAAGTGCCTGTTCAGTTCCTTTGCCCATTTATTGTTTAGCATTTTTTGAAGGAGAATCAGCAGGAAGATCCTTACTATTCATTTCTCTTTCATCTTTGCCAAGAGATCCTTGATTTTTCTTTGAAGCAATAATGTTCATGGCACTGACCATTGGTGACAATGGCAATGAATTCTGTCAATGAAATGTCTCCCAAAACGATCATGTGAAAGTTCCAGGAAGACTTTTTAAGGAGGAGAGGTTCAGATGGTACATGATTTTTGCCCTTTGCCTCACATTTCTGTTTGGGAGACTGATGCAATGTTTCAGGCAAAAAGCAAAAGCCATACATGCAGAATGACTAAGAAGACAGCCTGACAGATCTGTATCCTTGGTGGAGTAGTAGAACCATTCAGTCAGCTCACAACCACGGGATGCCAAAATTAAAATACCTTTATTGGGATAGATCATTATAGATTTTTTCTGAAAAAATGCCACTCACCCTATATCTCATTGATGTATCACTGTAAATAAGAAACAAAAGTCATGTGGCATAAGTGAAGAGAGAACATTTAGAATTTGATGAACTTGGCATTTTTGCACAGAAAAGTATTGGAAGGAGGCAGTCTAAATCTAGAGGCAGAGTACTGAGAAATGTCTCTTCACCCTGACTAAAGAAGGAAGTAATGAAGATAAAGTTGGTAGACTATAATAGGGAAACTATTAGAGAACATATTTACTGAAATGAGGAAATCAGGCATTTTAAGTCTGCTTTCATTATGGAATTAATACCCTGCATGATAATGGGGTACTAATGACAAAAAATTAAAAGAATATACAAGAAATGAAGGACATCATATCTAGCCTTTCTGATGTTCCAGGCCTCATGTCTGCAGACTTCATATGGAAGATAAGAAGAACTGAAAGAACATGTTCATATTGGATCCACTCCTCATGATCAAGCAATTCAGCTTCTCAATAATTTATTTACTCATTATCATTTGCCAAAGGATGGATTTCATTGAGAAGTCTTGCAACTGAATAATATGGACTTCTCTATTGAGATGAGATGGCATCAAACTACTGCAGAACTGCTATAGTTTAGGACTGGACTGTCTTGTCCAGTCCTAACTTGCTATTTTTAGTTCACTTACCACTTTGGGACAAAGTGGTAAAAGTTGTTCTCCTTAGCAAGTGATATAAACCTTCAAGTTTGTGGGAAAAGTTAATCCTATCCTCTTTAAAATAAAACTGACAGTTTGAGTTATGGTAATCTCTGGAGGCCCCATGGGATACTTTCACAGCTGGTCAAGTACCCATATATTCTAAGCCTGAAAGTATAAAGAGGAGGGTACAAGTTCTGAGGCATGGGGATAACTGAGGGAACGCTTTAGAAGAGGTAAGAAATGATGGGGTCTACCTCACACATGAGTGGGACAGATGGATGACACATCTTGAAGAAAGTTCAGGAGGCCAGTCTCCAAGATGACCTCAAATGATCTCCACATAATGCTATTTACTTCTTATGTGCTTCTCACCCAAATTAGATCAGCATTAATCTGTGTGACCAATAGCATGTGGTCAAGTGATAGTATGTCACTATAACTGGTTTACAAAAAATGTAACCTCACTCTCTGATCACTTGCTTTACTAGTTTGTTGGGATGACCGTCTCTGGTACTTCTTCCTCTTATGAGAGCATCAGGCTTATTGGATTAAGACCCCAATCTTATGTCCTCCTATAACTTATCTTTAGTGACTCTATCTCCAAATATACTCATGGTGAGTTTTAGGGTTTCAACATATGGATTTTGTGGTGACACATTTCAATCTTGTCACCTTGCTTGGGGAAATTCAGCTTCCATGCTATGAGTACACTCAGGAAACCTACAGAGAGGTTCACTTTATGAAAAACAGGCCAACAGCCCAACAAGGAATTAAGACCTGCCATCAACCATATAAGAGAGCTTGGATGTGGCTTCCCTGCCCTGGTCAAACCTTCACTGGCCTGTAATTCACATTGATAGTTTGATAGCAACATCACAGATGCTGAACTAGCACTACCCAGCTAAGCCACTTGTGGGTTCCTGCCTCCTGAAACTCTATCTCATAAATATTTAATGCTTCAATCTTTAAAGTTTGAAGGGGCAATTTGCTATACGGTAACAGATAACTAATTCAGATGAGTATGAGGGGAAAATAGAAAATACAGAAGAAAATAATGTTGATTAACTAATGTCATTTGGCTCTAAGTTTGCTCTAAGTAAGAAGATGGTGGTTTCAGTGGAAGGGTTTGAATTGATGGATGAGTTTGGAGTTAGCATAATGGGAAGACAAGACAAAACTCCCTGAGGGTGTATCTGAGGTTGTAGACCATACTTCTGAGCTGTCCAGCTACCTGGACGTAGAGGAAGGTTTTGCACAGCAAGAGTGGTAGAAAGCAGGTATAGAAAGGGTTTGGGGATGCTACTGAGCAAGGGTAATTCTCCAACCCACCATGGATACCTTGAGTTACTTTTACTAGAGATTTATTTACAGCTGGTC
The DNA here is from genome assembly GCF_902686455.1 of Sciurus vulgaris. Lineage (NCBI taxonomy): Eukaryota > Metazoa > Chordata > Mammalia > Rodentia > Sciuridae > Sciurus > Sciurus vulgaris. Next base: position 137,600,190 of record NC_136469.1, read on the forward strand.
ATTGGTTCATCTTGTGCCTGCTTGCTCCATCCCAACACATAGGTCTGACTCACCTGGACCCATGCTCCTGTTCCACCTGAGGGCCTGAGGGCACCATCTTGCTTTGCTCTTTTGTTCCCCATCATCCTGGACTCATCACTGTTTACTGAATTCCCAGTCTAACTGCACTCTCAATGATCCTGTGAGGTCTGCAAGTCAAGGACTGTTTTCATGAGGGGAGGTCCAGGAAGACTAAGTGATTAATCTCCAGTCCCACAGCTAGCCAGTAGCAGAGCCAGGTCTATGACTTGAAACTTCTGGCTCCTTGGTTGAGGCCAGATATTTTTTTTCATTTTAGGTTTTCCTCATTCTGACTACGGAAGATCAGACTTAACAGGTACATTGGGAGCAGGCCACTGAAAGATGAGCAAATTGAGCTTCATTTAGGATTTGTGCATCCTTATATCTTAAAATATTTTTTTAACATTTTGGGTTTGGCATAGCAAATTATGCCAACATTCTTTTCCTTTCATTTTCAAACCCACATGTATTTTCAGGGAAATTAAGCTCATATGTTTCTGATTCATTTACGGTATAATTCATCAAAATATTGTTTTATAACAGTTTTTGGCAGTTCATGAAACCTTTTAAAATATAGACTTTTCCCGTCTTGCTACCATGGAAGTCATGTTTAACCAAGAGCACAGCACAAACCAAAGACTTTTCCAAATATCTTTCACACAAACGCTAAAGATTTAATTGAGTAGTTTGTTGAGAATGCAAGTCAACAAATGTCCTTTGGACGTGCATTGTGTAGAGATCAGAGGTGTTAGGATCTAGAGTAATGAAGATAAATGAGAGGTGGTCATAGGTTTCAAATATTTGCAACGATAGAGTGAGGGAATGACGGCAGCCAACCCATTTGTTAGCATTTGAAATGCTCTTGCTACTGGGCTGACCCTTTGTAAACAGTGTTTCATATGCTCCCTGCAACTGCTGGAGGTGTCGCTTTCTTTATTTTACATGTAAGGAAACCTGAGCTTACACTTGGTTCTCAGGGGATGCAAGACACACCTGGATGAGAGAGCTGTCTTCCAAGTTTTCATGTAGATTAGGAAAGGAAGATCCAGAGAGGCTAACCTATGTGCCCAGCTTGTCAGAGGAAGAGGAGGAACTTCAGTGAGTTTCATTTTTGTTAATATATAATTTATTTCTGTTTAAATTTTAATTCTAATTGAAAACCTATTTCCTTGTGGTACTTTGCCTACATTTTGGGCATTTGGGGGCAGATATTGGGCAACATGGACTCCTGCTCCTGCTTTGTGGATGGCTTGCTTGAGATGTCAGCTCCATAAACATGAGTGAGTGCATCTTTCCGAGAATCTGGACCCTCAGAAAAACCATCCTGTCCAAGCTTTACAATTAGCTTTTGTTTTACAATATTATTAGTTATATTGGTAATATAGCAAGAGGAGTTGCCATATTTTGAGTCTATTTATGGTAAATGCTTTCTAAAATTACCTGATTTTATTCTCATAAAATTCCCATCAATATGCAATGTCAGTGTTCTCATCTGATAAAGTACTGAAGTAACAACCACTAAGAGACACCAGTCTCTCAAATTTGATGCCAGGGAGGTTGAGAGACCGACTAACATGAAAGGACAATCAGAAAGGATATGACTAGTTATGGTATGGAGTTACCTGTCTTCAAAATGTTGAGACAACTGGGTTAAAACACATCTACCTAAGAGAGCTGATGTTCTCAATGACTAATCTGAGAACTGGGGATATTAAATAAGGAAAATAAAAGTATATATATAAATTATAATTATAATTATATATAATTATATATAATATATGTATTGTAAAAATGTGTATGTATATGTGTGTATAAATATATATATATATATACACATGTAAGTATGTGTGAATCCACACACACGCAATGAAACAATTCAGTGAATACCCATTAGTCCAAGTTAAGTACATTAGCCAAGCCTTTGCATTCACCTGGTCTGGCCCTGACTCAGCACCATGCTGAGTAGCCCAAGTAATTACTGTGTTTATTCCTCCTTTTCTCTCTCTTTTAAAAGATAATGTCATTTTATATACATATGCATATTTATGTATACATATCAAATATGTATATGAGGTATGTTGTTTAACTTATTTTTGAGACTTAGATATTCCTTTTTCATTTGTTTACTCAGTATTACATTTCCAAGATTAAATTCTGTCTCATGGAGGAGGTGTATTTTAACAATTTTCACTATCATATAATAGTGCATTTAAAGAGCACACACACGTATCTTTATATAGAGTCAGTCCTCCCATCCATAGTTTTGTCATCTGCTGTATCAACCTGTCCAAAAATATTAAGTGGAAAATTCCAGAAACAAACAATTCATAAATTTTAAATAACTATTATTATAGTATGTTGTTATAATTGTTCCATTTTATCATTTTTACTCTTACTGTGCCTACTTTACAAATTAAATTATAATTTAAGTATTATAGATAGGTAGATATAGTAAAACCATAGCATATATAGGATTTGGTGTTATTAACAGCTTCTGACATCCACCAAAGGTCTTGGAACTTATCCATCATCAATAAGGGAAGAGTTTTGTTTCATAATTTTTCACCTATACTATTGCTAATAGTAATTTAAGTATTGCCTTTTATTGATTATTACTTTCTAAAAATGTATCTATTTTTGTACAAGCCTTTGTTGCTCAAGTGCAAGAGTCTCTTTAAATAAAAAGATCTAGTGGTGCTGGATATGCAAGTGCTCACAAATGTAAAATAAGGCTACACTGTGCTCAACTGTAACTTGGCATTCAATGGCATTTCAGTGGATAAGTATCTGGAGGCTGCTCTAATGAGCCAGCCCTGCTCCTGAAGCACGTGGCTTGTCATATAAAAGATTCTTCCACTTAAAAGTGATGTGGGATGTCTGTCTCATTCCAGGATTTTTTATTACCCCCCCCATTTCCTACTGCATAATCTAAAGTTCCACCCTATGTACATGTATGATTACACGAATGGTATGAATCTACAACCATAGAAACGAAATGATGTACCCCATTTGTGTACAATGAATCAAAATGAGTCTGTAAAAATAAATAAATAAGTAATTAAAGAAAAAAATGATGTGGGAAAAAAGAACTCAGAATGAGTCAGGTAGGTTTTCAGGCAAACTGATAGCATGAATATTCTGAAAGGATCCAGGGATGAGATGAATTTGCTGAGTAATCCCACGCCTGATGGGCAACAACAAGAGGAAGCAAAATATGTTCCCAGCAGGTGGATCTACTTCAGAGGTTCTTCCTGAAGGGGGACCATCTATCTAGGCTTAAGGGAGCCAAGGAGGGAAGTTAAGGCATTAGAGTCCAGCAAGGATAAGCAGCCATGACTACCCCTCAGTCTGAAGGGGCAAATCAGGAAATTGCTAAAAAGGCTGCTGAGATCCTGGCTGTGGAGGAAGATATGCCCATGGGAACAGAAGGAGCAGAGCCACAGCAGCAAGTTAGGGAGGGGCAGCAGGATTAAATACTCCCTCTGCTTCTTCCACCTGCCCTCTCCTTCAATATTCACTAGACTGCTGTCTATTTCACAAAGCTTATTCTGTTTAAAGAATAACAGGAAACAGATCTGGAGTTGGATTGCTTTCATTAGCATCTCATCATTAATCAATAAATAGATTTAGCAATACAACAGATTGCTCAAGTATCCATACCAAGAAAAACACTGTGCAGGAAGGAGAAGATCCACATTCTTCTCTAAGAGGCTCATGATCTGCATATGCGGCTACAAAATGACTCTTTGTATAAAGGGTATTATTATTTGGGCAAGAAGAGAAATATCACAGGGGTTAGGATGGTGGAGTCAACAGGGTGAGAGAATAACATTTAGCATCATTCACTGATATGGAGTTTCCTCATCTGTAAAATGAGAAAAATAATATTTATCATTATTAGGATTATAGTTCTCCTTCCACTGGGAAGTGCTCAATTGGGGTCAGTGCGGTCTCACTGGGACATTTGTAAATGTATAGGACTTTTTATTTGTATCAATGACAAGGGCTGCTCCTGGCACTAAGTATCTGGGAAGAGTGTGAACTGTTAGCTTTGTGATGCAGGAACAGTCCTGCTGCGTAAGTTGCTGTCCCTTCCAAAATGCCACAGTGCTTCCATGTGACACACTGTGTTGAATATACACGATAAAGAGTTTCTTCTTTCCTGGGTCTGTGATTTCCACCTGCAGCTGCTTTTCCTCATCTCATTCTCTACCTTGCTATCCTGAGTTCTCCTATAGGCCCTTGGTCACCTTGTCACTGGTTACAGCCCCTAATGGTGATGGTGGACCTAACATGCCTTTTGGAGTTGGGTCTACTTGAGTAATATCCCCAGCCTCCAATCCTTAACCCTATGTCCTTGAGAAGTTCAACTACTTAAAACACTCCTTCAGAGAATACGTCGAGTAGCATCTTCATTGTCGTGAATCCTGTTGGACACCTCAGAGGATACAAAATTCAAAATAGTCCCTTGCACACAAAGGTGTTATGAAGCAGAAAGAGCTAAGATCTGCAAAGCGCTTCGTGTAGAATAAGACACCTGGAAGACATTTCATAAATGGCGACTGTCCCTTCTGCAGAGTAAATGTGTGTGATATTCTATGCCAAGGTGAGAAACCTGACAGTTAGGTTTTGGAATATCTAGCAGATCTTAGCAAGGGTTTGCAAATTTTTGGCAGTCAGAGGAGGCAATTACATTAAATTTTGCAAATCTGAATAATGAAATCATTCGCAAGACAACCGAAGGTTAAGAGGCTGGATGACGAGGAAATGTTGCTCTGAATGTGTTGCCCTCATCCTGCATAGTTTGGGATAATACCAAGTTGTGTTCTCCTGAATGGAGGACTTCATGCCTAATCTCCTCCACTTGCTTGAATTGAATGGCCTCCTATGTGGCACCCCACTCTGCTGTCTCACCCTCTCCAGAGCTCTAGGGATGGAGTATTCAGGCTTTATTTTGAACTTCCTAGATGGAGGGGCTTGCCAAGTCCAGAGTGGTGTTGTAGCATATTTGAGGGTGGATTTTAACAAAGGGCAAGTCTTCTGAAATAATTGACCAGCACTAAAATGCTCAGTCTCAGAGTTAGACTTTTGTCATTCCCGAAGCAGTAAAAGGTCCTCTGCAAATATTTAGAAATGCTGTGGAAACTCTGAAGTTCACATCCATGGCAACCCCGAGAATGGCAGACTGTAAAAGGCATCATGCCTTCCTTAACAGAATTATTGAATTCCTAAATATTTGTCAGAGGCGAAAATATGGAGCTGACATAAAAGAGCAAGTTCTTCTAGTCCATTTTAAGAAGGCCTTGGTTGACATCTGACCCCCACAGTCCTATAAACGGCAGCAGAAATTCCCTTTCCACTTAAACTGCATCTGCTGGGCAAGGTTTCAATAAAGCTGCAATTCATGGAAAGGTCCCCCCTTATTGCAAGTGTCAAAGTTCTCCTTGTTTAAGCTAACTGTTGGCAAAGCCTGCCTGGCCTCAGCTGTGAACTTTGCCTTGTTGCCTCGTTGACAGAAATAGAGTTAACAAGCAATTGTAGTATGTATTGAAGCTCTATATTCATATAAAGATGACATAAAATAAAATGGGGTGAAGAATATTACATTTTATATACATCCCTGAAATGAATATGATCACTTATAATCAATGTTCTCTAATAGTCCTTGAAAACTTTCATTTGCCTATATTTACCTAAGTAAAAGCCCAAAGATAAATATACAACACACGCACACACACATACACAGAGAGAGAGAGAGAGAGAGAGAGAGAGAGAGAGAGAGAGAGAGAGAGAGAGAGAAATCCATTTGGTTTGGAATCGGGAACCATGGTTTTAAACCCCACCTTTTGCTTCCTTATTTGTTGAAAGATTATGGATAAATTACTTAGGTTAAGGGTAACTGCTAGCTTTTTATACTGTGTTATTGAGAAGATATAGATGGTAGAGCCATTTATTAAGTTGGAGAATAAAGGATAAGGAGAAAGACAAAAGAGCAGATGAGGAAGAACTCACTTTTGTGAGAAAGTTGATTATTTCAGTTTTGTGCATGTTGAGTTTGAGAACCTGTGTTGTGTTTTTGATGCGGTTTTATTTGGTCATGTGACACTCAAGCAGAAAATAAACTTTGGGTGTCTGATTTTCTAGTGAGAGACCCGACCTTGGCTGGGACTGGGGGCAGGTTCTGAAGGTGAGATTGAAAGAGGGCAATGATCAGAACACAGAGGGACGTCAGAACTTCATGGATGATTTAAATAGGAAAGTCAGTATTCTTCTGAGGAAGAATAGACACGCTGGTTGTGAAGATCTGGGAAAATCTTCGAAGGACAGAATCGGATGCATCTAAGGAGTTCACTCAGACAGACAGGTGTCAAGGCTTGGAGGTTCATTGGTGACATGTGGACTATTTTCAGTGAGGGTGAAATCCAGGATCAAGGAGTTAGGAATGGAGTTATCCAGCCCCAGAAGATGGATTATGAGTGTATTCAAGTATGTGGTGAGTTCTTGTAGAAACTGAGGAAAGTGTTCACCTACTTTGCCTCCACAGGACAGAGCAATGAGCAGCACCATGAGGTTAGTTGAGATCATATTTAAGTAGATATATCTAGCAATTTAAATCATGAAAGAAGTGAGTGGCAGACTCAGAAAGTGCTAAATTCCCACCACAAGAGTCATCTGCCTTAAATAGAGTATCACCAGGGAAAGGGAACACAGAGACAGTTTGTTGCAATTTATCTCTTGCATAGAAGAGTGTCTACAGAATCTATTTTGAGGCAGTCTGGAGAATAGGTGGTATTGGCTGCTCATTGTCCTTGAACTTTGGGAAATCAGCAGCTGCTACTCTGATTCTTCCTTCTCAGACCACAGGGGTCTGTAGGATTGATTATTATCTTTTCCTGCAGTGTCCAATATCAGTGAGACAGAGTTCACTGGGAAGAGCTTGTGGTGAGCTGTTGAGCACTGAGCACAGAGTTGAGAAAGCACAGGGCTGTCTCAAACTCTGCAGAGTCTCACCAGGGGATTCTCCCAGCATCTCCAGCTTCATCCTGCTGGTGCCCTGGGAGGGAGCCCTGGACATTTCTGCATGTCTGTGTTGCTTCAGTAGTTGATTAAAGGAAAAATAAACACCTCTGGGGTAGAGGTCTGCCTCTTACTGGGGATCAGACTACACCTCACTTCTGGGTTCTCAGCGGGTATCTCAGAGGCGGCTAATGGTTGTGCTTTGGCCGAGAATTTTCAGGCTGTGAAAGATGCTATTGGCAGCTCCCACAGTGCATTAATTGACTAGCAATTTAATCCTCTCTTAATTAATGATTCAGTAAGAATACCAAGAACTACATGGAAGGAAGGAAAGGTGATCCAGGCAGTCCACATGGCTGTCAATTTATCTTATTTTGGGGGGTACCTACTAGATAGGAAAACTCTTCACATCTTATCTCCTTGAGGTACTGTGAATCTCAGAAATTCTTTTGGAAAAGTTTTCAAGTAGGAGCTTTTGGGTATTGTTATGGTTTGGATATGAGGTGCCCCCAAAGGATTGTGCGTGAGACAATGCAAGAAGGTTCAGAGGAGAAATCATTGGGTTATGAAGGACTTAACTCAATCAGTGAATTATTAACCTGGTAGGATTAATTGAGTGATAACTGAAGGCTGATGAAATGTGGCTGAAGGAGGTACACATTGGGGGCATGGCTTTGGGGTACATATTTGTATTTGACAAGTGGAGATCTCTCTCTCTTTCTCTGCTTTCTGATCACCATGTGAATTGCTTTCCCCTGCCACGCTCTTCTGCCATGATGTTCTGCCTCACCTCTAGGCCTGAGGAATGGAGTCAGCCTCTTATGAACTAAGACCTCTGAAACCATGAGCCCTCAAATAAATTTTTCTTCCCCTAAAATTGTTCTGGTCAGATCATTTATTCACAGCAGTGAAATAGCTAATTAATACAGGTATGGAAATTATATATTTCTGGTAGCTATTTTGAATGTGGTCTACTCATGCATGTGTAACTAAAAAGTCTCATAAATAGTTGAATACAGTGAGATCTTGATGTTCATGTGAAATAAGTGCTTGATTTTCCATAGATCTCCAAGTTTGTGGTTTGCCACCATAGCTCATAATGTCAACTATGACATTTAGCAAAAATGAACAAATAAAATAATAATTTATTACACAGAAAAATGAGTATGTAAATATGTGATGTGTCTGTGTACGTAGGAAGAAACCACTTTGAAGAACAATAAACTTCAAGTAAATTGGGGACATCTATCATCTCTTTTTAGTTTCCTGTGCTGTAGACTGAATGCTGGTGTCTCCTCCAAATTCATATGTTGAAGCCATCATCCCCAATATATTTGGAGGTAAGACATTTGGGAGGTAATTAGGACATGGGATGAAGTTCTTATGAATGGGATCAGTGCGATTATAAGAAGAGACACAAGATGGATGGTATTTCTCAACTATGTGAAAGTAGGGCAAGAAGCCAGCTGTCTGCAAACCAGTAAGAGTGCTCACCTGATGCACATCTGCTGATACCTCAGGCTTGGACTTCTCAGCTTCCAGAACTGTGAGGAATTAATTAATGCCTATTGTTTAAGTCACAGTTTACAGTGTTTGTAACAGTAGCCTGGGAAGTGTAGGACAGAACTGAGGGGGTGGGGCTACTGTAACAAATCCTTAAAAATGTGAACGTCCCTTAGGAACTGGGTCACAATTGGAGGCTAGAAGGTTTTTGCAAGGCATAATAGAAAAGGCTAATATTGCTGTTAAGGGACTTTTAAAGGAAATTTGGGTGAGGACTCAAGGAAGAGAGGAGAGATGACGAGAAAGTCCTGTCATCTCAGAAAATACATAAATGATCGTGTAAAGCATGTTGGTGGATATATGAATGATATAGGCCATTCTAATGAGGGCTCAGAAATGAGGCACATGCTATTAAACAAAGAAGAAAGGTGATCCTGTTATATCTGAAAAAGAACTTGGCTGATTTGTGCTCATGTTCTAGTGTTTGAGGATGGTAGAACTTGCAAGTAATGAAACTGGATCTCTGACTGCGGATGTTCCTGAGGGAAGAGCTGAGGGACTGTCTGTTTCCTTCTGATGGCTTATAGGAAACAGGAGGGGACATGAATGAGTTGAGGGCGGAACTGTGAAATGGAAAGGTTTAAACAGATAGGGAGAATCAAGTGAACACCAAAGAGGTGGTGGGCAGCCACTTGATAAGAAGATTAGTGTGACTCTGGACCAGGGACCTAGTCAGCCATACCAGGGGGGATACTGACGGGGACTGAGATGGGACGAAATGGAGGAAGACTGTCAGACTGCTTACATTTTATAAGGAGAAGAGAGCTCTCTGCCCATGAGTGTGCACTCTTCATCAAGGCACGGGAAGAACGACTGCCAAAGATCTTTCAGAGACCCTCAGAGCAACTTCCTTGATTTCAAAATGGGGAAAATGGGGCACTATTGCTTTCATTTCAACAGACAGATGGCACTCACCTCAGTCATGGGGGTAGAGCTCTGGAAAGCCATCGAGATGGGAATTGCAAACCCCTACCTGACAGAGATGCTGGGCCAGGCTCTCTGTCCCAGTGCCTCCCAGAGGCAGATAACTGACCCAGGGGCACTATTCTTGAGCCTTAAGCTAATGGAGTTTGCCTTGTTAGGTTTTTTACCTGTTTGAGGACGATCACAGCTTCATTCTTTCCTATTTACCACTTTGGAAATGGAAGTGTCCCTTCTACACCTGTATCACCACTGTATTCTGGAAGCATGTAGCTTGTTTGGTGTCGTAGGTTTACAAATGGAGAGGAATTTTGTCTCAGGGTGAATCGTATCTTGAGTCCCACCCATATCTGAGTAAGATGATATTTAGATGAGATTTTGAACTTTAGATTTTAGACTTCATACTCAAATGAGTTAAGACTTTGGGAACTGTTGGAAAGGGATGATTATATTTTGCATGTGAAAAGGACATGAATTTGGGGAACCTTGAGAAAAATGCAATAGATTGAATGCATCCCTCTGGAATTGGCATGATGAAACTCTAATTACCAGTGTGATTGTATTGGGAAGTGAAGCCTGAGGGAGATAACAAGGTAATGAAGGGGAATTAGTGCCCTTGTAACAACAAATGATGCAAAAGAGATGGCTCTCTTAGCCTTGCGTGGAAATGGCAAGAAGACAAATATCTGCACTCCAGAAAGAGGGTCCTCACGAGACACTGCATCTGCAGGTACCTTGACTTTGGACTTCCCAGTCTCCAGAACTGTGAGAAATAAATTAAACCAAGGTTAAAAGGGGGGATATTCAAGAGAATCTTAAGAAACGGTGTAAGACCTTTGGATTGTGAGTGTTTGCAGTCCAGGAGCTGTATCCACTCTGTATAACTACTCTGAGCAGAGTCAGCAGAAGGCTGTACATAGTACATATATATTTGTTGAAGGAATGTTAATGAACTAATTGGCTATGCCAGTCTACAAGCAATGGGCAGGGATGTGGAATAAAATGCTTAGTAAGATGCTAAGAAGTGGGGAAGAGGTAAGAAGATAGAAAGACTAGGCTATTGAACACCTGTGTATGCTATGATTCCTTTTCCAGGCAGTAGAGCTTGATATGTACCACAGACACAACCATTAGACATCTGATACTACCATAAGGGAATTAAATGTGGCGCTAGAAGCACCATTTCTGACTTCCAAATGCTCTTAGAACATTAAAGGGACACCAGAAAATATCAAGTTTGTGAGGAATGCAATCGGCACTGGGAATTAAAGACTACCTGTTGAGGCAGAGATGATCACCCCTCCATATTCCTCACCTTTCGCTGTGAGAGCTGTTCTTCGCCACTCTGCTTGGTGACCTTCTCTTGTAGATCCTGCTTACATGTCCTAGGTGATGTTTATCCCAACTCTCCATTTAGAACCAGTCTCCTCCTTGGGAGATTATTCATATATTTATTTTTAGCAAAACCTCTTGGAGGAAGTTTCTGATATGGCACTAATTGTGGTTTTTCTTGTGAGCGCTGTGGCAAAGTCACATGGTATATAAAGAAGCCATCCAATCAACCCCAGTGAATTTACGAGTAAGTGAATCATAACACCATCATCTCAGACATCCAGACATTTACAATCATCTCTGACATTCATTCCTTAAGTGAATGACTCATAAATATTCGATGAATTAGGTTCAATTGGCACAAAGCTTGTGTATATAGTCAAAACAATCCTTGGTGATTTGTTGTCACCTGATGTGCTTGCTGAATCTCAAGAGTATGCCATCTGATATTTGTTTAAACTGAGATTTACTGAGTGCCTACTATGTGCTAGAGATAAGTCATGAAGGTAACACAATTGTCTATTCCTGATCTTGACTGATCTAAAATACAAAAAGAATGATTTTAAACAGTAATGAATAATTTTAACATCCAAGAGAAATGCTCATAGTGGGGAGATTCATCTTTGGGGAAAAAGTGATATTTTTAAAGAATAAAATTTGAAACTTTGTGAGTTGTTGGGCTGGCAAGAAAAAGAAATTTTAATGTGCCAGAACTCTATGAGCAAAGTTTTAAATATGATAAAAATTGGGAAATAAGCAAAGGATAAAAATGAATTCTTTGGATTTAATTTTTTGGTGACCTTGACTTTTCCCACAACTCCCCCACGACCACCCTGCTGAGTTTTAACCTGCATTTATTGACGTCTCTCAGGGAATGGACGGGAAAGAACATATAATTTATGAAACATTTTTTAAGCTGCAGCTGAATAAATTTTTTTAAAATGCAGTCATGTTGGCCATCATTTTGGTACTCAACTTTGAGGACACAGAGCAAAGAATAACTGAAGACAACCTGAGAGGACTAACAAAGAGGTCCAGCGCATTCTAAGAGGCATGTGCTAGGAAACATTCAGCCTCCCTCTCTGCACTTCCCGTTTCCCAATTTCAGGAAGACTCAACAGCCCCAGCTGATAGTCTCGTGGAGGTGCTGACAGGCGCCCAACCGTGGTGTGGCGTGATTAACTCAGTGTGCTGCTGCAATTAGCCCATCGAAGTCATCTGGGGACCAGCACTTCTCCCTGTGCCACAAGGCAAAAATGAGCTGTCCTGTCAGTCCCTGTCTGGCCAGAGCCCCTTGTCAGGGTGGGGGATGTCAGTGGCAAACGGTCGCTATGTCTTTAAGGAAGGAGGATAAACAGGTCCCTCACACAGGTCTCTGCTTGTGAAACTGAGTACATGTTAAGCAAAGCTGTCCAGCGCTGCACTTGGAACAGGGCTCCTTTTCCTGTGTACATTCATTTTATTTTATGGCCGTGTAAAAGCAACTCTGTGGCGCTGGCTGCAGAGGGAAGATCAACAAGCTATACAGCAACCCACCACCAAAAGCAACCAAGACAGAAGACATCAGGAGAAAAATATGGAGGCAGATCTTCCAAGCACCTCAGCGAGTAACCCGTGTCAACACTGAGAATAATTGATGTTGACAGAGAGGAAAGTAGTAATTGGAATGAAACTTGTTTGAATAACAGCTTAAATGTTTCTTTCCTTGCTTTCCAGATGACATGCGCTGCAAAGCCGGGTTTCTTTCTCCTGGCTGGTTCACAGAGGATATTCTGTATCCAGGGGGCTTATGAAGGAAAAAAAAAAAATAGAACCTGTAAATTTGCCTCTTTGGGGAGACTTGTTGGGTTTGGATTTTAGGCTCAAATGGACAATTTATTGATACTAATCCAAATCTTTTCTGCTGTGGACATCCCCTCTAGGTCATTTTAAAGCTATTGAGAGACTGGGTCATCTCTGAGTCGTAGTGCTTCACCCACTCGACTGGTTAAAGCAGTGGAGGCTGAGACTTCCCACAATCTTCCTCCATTTTCACAGGGTCTAATCGCAGTGTAAGGACCACACTGTCATCGTCCAGCTGCAGTAGGAGCTTTCAAAGGAGCCCCACCTCTCCCCAGATCCTCTCACAGGTCACCCATCCTGAGAAATCTGCATAAGGAGACCTAGTACAGGGTACAACTCACAGGATTGCAGAGGCTGACAAGTCCTATGTTCTGCCATTTCAGAACTGGAGACCCAGGAAACCAGAGGAGAAGTGCAAAGGCCTGTGAGCTGGAGAGCTGATGTGGATCCCAGTCCAAGTCGGAGGGCCCAGGAGTCAGCAGCAGCCAGGGCAGGGGAGGGTCAACGTCCTCGCTCAGGCTGGCAGGTGTGGGGGGTGGTGTCAGGGAGGCAGTTACAACAGCTCCCCTCGCTTTTTGTCTTGCTCATGTTCTCAGTGACTCAGGGGGTGTCTGCTTTGCTCATCAGAATACAGACCCTAAGCTTTCCCTGAGACATGTTCACTGACACAGCCATCAGTGGTGTGCAGCCCGCTGTCTGGGCTATGGCCCACTTAGGTTGACACATACAGCTTGACTGTCTCACCTGTGGTCGGACCCTTTGTGTTCTGCCTTGCTGACCACTCCTCCAAATTCTCTACTCCCCAGTGGGATCCAGATTTCAGGTTATCATGGCCTTGCCACTTGCCGTCTCTCTCCTGTCACCTTGCCCCTGCTCATGAGCCCCAGTCATGAGGACTTTCTACTCACTTCTTGGACCTTCTAAGTTGGCTTGTCTCTGCATGTTTGCTCTTGCCGCTCCCTATGCCTGGGTTGTTCACCCTCCTGTCCTCACATGGCTGAATCCTTCTTTATAATCGGGCTCAGCCAAGATGGCCAAAAGACACTTTCCATAATAATGTTCCCTCTCTCCAAATAAAACAAGTTCCCTGGAAACCTCTCATCAGTCCATTTTATTTTCTATGCTGCATGTGTTGGTTTCTAAAGAGAGCATTATCACAGGTGCCTTGACCCCCACAACCATGATGAACCTTCATGGAAGCAGAGACCATTCTCTATTACCCACTTTTGCAACCAAGCCCATGGTGGGAGCTCAGCAGGCACATGAATCCGTGGTTCCCAGGCCACAACGCATTGTGTGGTGCATGGATGGAGGTCACTCTCCACTTAGTCTCTAGCTTCAGGATGAGCTCCCATGCTCCGCTGGCGCAGTCATCCGTTACCTGCTGGACGGGGCAGATGTTCCACCTGACTTTGCAGATTCCTTGTCTGCCCACCCATCACAGTGATTCCCAGGCTGTGTTCAAGTCAGGGGTTGGTGGAGCCAGCCTGGCTGAAGGTGGGAGGTGTGTGTATATGTATTTTAAGGTCAGGGATTGTTCTATATCCAGGAATCAGCAAGACCAGTATAGTGAATGTACATGTAGTAAATGTATACAACTGTTGCTCAGAAAGTGTTAGCTGAATAAATTAAAAGTCATTGCCTCAGGTGACAAGGCTTCAAAAAAGGGACGTATTTAGAAGGTTCCTGCTTGTTGGGAGGCTCTGTGGCTCTGGCTTTTTCTCACACTGTGTCACTGACAGACTCCCAGCATTCACACCATGAGCACCTTTTGGAGACCCTTAAACTGGTCAATAGCTTCCTAACTCACTTCCCCGCCTCTCATCTTCCTCCCTCTAACTGATTAAGTGAAAGTCCCAACTCCTTTCCTGTCATGGCTGCTTTCTTTTAACTCTCAGGTAAGCGAGGAGAATTCTTAATCTGTGTTGCCCGTCGGACAGGAGCTCTCCTGGGCTTCCTGTAGTTCCTCTTGCCTCCCTCTGCGGCTCTCCTTCGCTCATTTTTTTCTGCCTCATACCCTTTCTCTCTGCTTCTCTGAAGTGGAGAAAATGAACCCTGGAGCTTCCTCTCCCCTTGCAGCAGGCCCGAGAAGGAGAGCCCAGCTCTGGATCAGGCAAGGGCTGGGTGAAAGCGGTCTGGCTTTGGTCCTGAACTCTAGCTGCAGGCATCTGAATAACCTTCCACCAGCCTCTGTGATGAACTCCCTGATTGTGCTATTAATAGAATAGTAGTTTGACATCCATCGTTCTGTTGACCCTTAAGTGTATAATAAGCGAGTTTTAAAATAGATTTTCTATCCATTATTGAAAGGAAGTACAGCTACATTTATCTTTATTTCTACAGATTCACACTTGGCCAACAACTATTTCCAATTTGCCTGAGAGAGAAGAATTAAGTTCCTTTTGCCCTTCTTAGGAGCCTGGTGATAGGCAGCTAACAGATGCTTGATGTGTCTGTGGAGTGACGGATCCATTAATCAGGAACTTCTCATTCTTCTTGACCTGCTAACTCAATTCCACCTCCCTCTCTACCTCAGGGACCAATCTACTCTAGAGAATTTGGGTCTCTGCAGACACACTCTTTAGATTTTACCAGACAGTCCCAAAGGTTTGGCTGTGAATAACAAGAATCCGCTTAGACCTTAATATTTTTTTGAGAATCTGTAGTAAATTCAACCAGGCTTAAGTTAAATTGAACTAATCTGTCTTCAAATCTAGTAGCAGACAATTTGGGGATAATCTGTGAATTTATATTATCATCAGCCAAAGCAGTATTTTAAACTTCTTCTTAAGGGTGGATTGTTATTGGTTCAGAATTAGGAGACACTCATTACTAGCAAGCTGGATTCAACAAAATCACTTCTGACATATCTAAGACATCCCAGCCAGCAGATGTGATGCTAGAGGAGACGATGGGTATTTTCAACACCAGGTGACATCATATTTTGGCATGTCATGGTGATGGCCAAAAGACCTCATTCTCGCCTTTTAAAATATCTTGGTAAGAAATGAAAATGCAAGATGACGGAAGTGATTTTTCTGCATGTTTGTGCCTAAGCAAGTGAGAGGAGAGAAAATACTCTTTTAACAGTTTCACTTGCCCTCTAGAACTTAGTTGCAATTATGTTTTGAGAAATTCTCTGATCCAGTGCAAGTGCTTACAGAGACAGCATTTGGAGCTGAAATGAAGAGGGCTAATTTTTATTTGGATTCTTCAATATGTTGGGTATTTCACATTCATTATCTCACTGTGATTTCATAGGTAAACTGTGATTTCAATATTATTATCCACATTTACAGAAGAGTGAATCACAGCTAAGTGAAGTGAAGTGACCTGGCTGACGTCACATGGCTACATAGGGACAGTGTTGGGTGCAGATTTTCTTTTCTTCACATCCAGTACTCTGAGCCATGAGACACAGTGTGAGAGACCACCCTTTCCATTCTTTCTCTTCATAGATGAAAAATAAAATCCACAGAGAATTAATGCCTTCCCAATGCCCCCAGAGATATAGAGTCAGTTTGAAATCCACAAAAAAAGAGTGGAAGGAAGATTCAACTCTTGTTAGCCAAATTAGCCAAATGTGTTTTTGTGCACTTTGTCTTTTTTTGGGGGGGAGGGGGGCCGGGGGGAGAATGGAGGTTGAACCTAGGGGCTCCATTTTTATTTTTTTATTTTGAGACTGGTTCTCACTAAGTTGCTTAGGTCCTTGCTAAATTTCTGAGGCTGGCCTTGTAGTTGTGATCTTCCTGCCTCAGCCTCCCATGCCACTGGGATTAGAGGCATGCACCACCATGTCCATCCGGTTCATTAGATTTTTTAAGTATGAAGTTTCAGCACTCTTATAAAAATGCAGCATTTGAAAAGAAAAAGAAAGGCTGCAAATTTTGATTGTCTTGGAGTACCAATAGAACATTTCCCGAATCTGTGCGGAAATAGTAATAGGGCGTTTTTATTACCAAACTCATAAAAATGTTACATGGGCCACATACTGTTAGAGATGTAACACACTCACTGCATTAGTTTGATAGAAATTCCATAACAAGTGTCACAGATCAGGTGGCTGAATCAACAGGAACTTATTTTTTCTCATTTCTGGAGGTGTGAAGTGTAAGATCAGGTTAGGTTGGTTTGTTCTGAAGGCTGGCAGGAGAGGATCTGCTCCAGGCCTCTGTCTTGGCTGCCTTCTCTCTGTCTTCGCATGATGATTCCTCTGTGTGGGTCTGTGACTAGTTTTCCTTTTCTTCTAAGGACAGCAATTACATCCAATTAGGGCTTGTCGTAATGACTGGATTTTAATTTAATTACTTCTCTAAAGATCCATTCTCCAACTACAGCTACATTCCAAGGTAGTGGGTGCTAGTATTTCGATGTATGGATTTGGGGAGGAGCTGAATTCACCCAAAATACACATTCACATGGGGTTGTCTCAGTAGGGAGGTATTTCTAAAGTTTATCATTCAGAAGTATAAATTTGATTTTTCTGAGCACAATGTTTACTTTTTGAGATATTTGGACTATTTTGAGGTTTCATTTTATAAGTCAATTTTTACAAGAAAATAAGAATAAAAAGAAAATGTGTAAGAAACTGTAGGTTTTTCTCAGATTTGTCAGGCTGCTAAGAAGAGAGAGGGGGAGTAGATTCTTAGGACCCGGACTGGCGTTGGGGCTGGTGTTGAGCTCCATCACTTACCAGTTGGCTCTTTCTGTAAAATAATATCCAGATATCACATCACCATTATGCAGAGTAACTGAGTCGGGGGTGTCAAAATACTTTTTGCACTCCAGAGAAAAACCAGAAAGTTGTTTCTAAGATACCTTTCTTCAAAGACATCTTTAAAGCAAAAACCTATTATTTAAAGGAAATGAGTGCAAACCTATTTCCTTGGTAGAGGCGATGAGGAAGACAGCAGGAAACTGACTCTGAAATCTCTCACCTGGCCCACCCTCTACCAGCTGGAGTTCTACGGGTTTTGGAGGGCTTCTAGAGTATCTCTTTAAAATCACTACTTTCAGGTCTTATACAAATGTTAGTTTCATATTAATACTACTTTTTATTTTTTATCACTGCTATGGTACAAAATGACAATGTTTTCAGTGCTTAAATATGAATAAGCTAAAACCCAAAGTGGTCATCAATGGATACACTCTAGCCCAGTGTTTCTTAAATTAGCCCAGTGTTTCTTAAATTACTACACAAGAAAGGCTTGCAAAACACAAGCCTGATTTTTTTTTATTAACTTCAACAGCCATAAAATCATGTTGTTGAATCCTAGAGAAGTTTCTGAGTCTCCTTTCTTCACATGTGGGCCAAGCCTTATGTGACCCACATATTGGGTGGCTGTGCTCTAAGAAAGTAGTGATGAGTCAGTGCTCACACACACACTTTGTGGCTCTAGGAAGGTATCACTGAAATTTGTATCATTGCCTTTTTGATCTAATCTTTCTGAACACTCAGAATTTCCTTATCTATAAAAGGCACAGATTACCCTCCAACCCACATGAACCTCACAGAATTCTTAAGACTTTGAAAAGACATAAAGTGGAACTCCAAAAACTCTAAGGAGCAAAGTACTAATCATTTTGACCTGGAAAAGTCTAAAATAACCAATCTTACTAAATAACACATAGATTTCACAGACTAGCAGTGTTCTGGTGAAGCTCCTCAAAAAAACTAGGGACAAAATACGCTCTTTGGGAGAGAAATAATTGACAGCCTATAGTTGAATTTTGAGGTTGATCCAGGGTAACTTACATCAGATTTGCCTGGGAAGGTCCCAGTCTATGACAGTTGTCTTCGTTAGTCATTGATAGTGTATCTTTTTTCCTCTTAAACATGTCTTAGTTTGAACAAAACGTCCTGTGTCATACTACCACGCCACTGTGCCTGATTCAGGTTCAGCTTCCATAGATGAGAGCAAACATTGTGTTTGTCTTTTGTGTCTGCCTCACTTAACACAATGACCTCCAGTTTCATCAAAGTTGCTGCAAATGACAGAATTTCATTATTTGTGATTGAATACTACTTCAGTGTGTACACCCACCAGATTTTCTTTGTCCACTCATCTGCTGAAAGGTATCAGGATGATTCCATATCTTAGCTCTTGTGAATAGTGCCACAGTAAACATGCATGTGCAGGTGTCTCTTCCATATGCACATTCATTTAGATACAAAATGAAGTGGGATAGCTGCATCACGTGACAGATCTACTTTAGTATTTTGAGGAACTTTCTTACTATTTCCCATGTTTGTATTAATTTTCATTCCTGACAACAGTATATATGAGTTCACTTTTTTCCCTCCATTGATCATATTTATTTATTTATTCAATTTATTAATTTTTTGTTATATTGAATCCTTTATTTTCTTTTTAAACTTGCAACTTCTTCCATTTCACTTGCAGATATTTACCTAGAATACATAGATAGCAAACCATAAAACCACAAAGCCTGATGAGCTTCATTCTCTCAAAATATAACACTTCATCAAAACAAAATATCATCAAAGTAGATGTTTACAACTATATGTAATACAAATAAGACTCAGAATCTGAAAACAATGAACAAACAAAAAACTTGTATAAATTAAGAAGATAAGCATTTCAATATATAATTAGGAACAAAGATGTAATTCACAGAAATAACTGAAAGATGTTCACCCTCACTAGAATTCAGGAAATTAGCACTAAGATCATAAGGGGATATTATTTTATAACCTCAAAATGGCAACGTTTATAAAGACTGTCAATTCCAATGTTGAGTTCCTTTTTTCCATATTTTTTCCAGCATTCTCTATTATTATTATTTTGGTTATAACCATTGTAACTTGGGTGAAGTGGTATCTTACTGTGATTTTGATTTACATTTCCCAGATAGTTAGTGGTATTAAGGTTTTTTTCATGTATTTGTTGACCATTTGTATTTCTTCTTTTGAGAAGCATCTATACAGATCATTTGCCCTATTGCTCACTGGACTACTTCTTTATTTATTTTAATTTCTTTTGTTTCTGGATATTGATCTTCTGTCAGATAAATAACTTAGCCATTGTTTCTGGTAATAATTAGGTGTCAACAATTGTCTTCCTACTTAAATATTATCAATTCAAAACAAAAATAGGTGCTACTGTTATGGTTTGGATATGAGGTGTCTCCCCAAAGCTCTTGTGTTGATGCAGGAATGTTTGGAGGAGAAATGATTGGATCACGTGAGTTATGACCTAATCAGTCCATCCTAGTTTCAGTGGACTTCATAGTAATTGGGGGCAGTTGGGCGTGACTGGAGGAGGTGGGACATGCTCTGGAAGTGTTCATTTTCCCTGAGACCTCTTCTTTCCCACCACTCTCCTTTACTGATGACAGAGAATCTGATGCTTCCTGCCAGAACACCCTTCCCCCTGGGATGTTCAGCCTCACATGGGCCCAGAGGGATGGGTTCAGCCATCTAGGGACTGAGACCTCTGATTCCATAGCCAAAATAAACGTTTCCCTTTCTCAGTTCTTATTGTTGGGTATTTTGGTCACAGTGATGACAAAGCTGACTGAAACAGAAATTGATACTGAGAACTGGATTTTTGCTGAACTACACCTGATCATGTGGTTCAGAATCTTTTGGAACTGGTTTACAAGAGGAGTTTGGAACATGTTGGCAATTTAGGCAAAAGAAGCCATAGTATGTTGCATTCAGACTTTAAACAGGCAATTCTGGAAGGAGCTCAGAAGACCAGAATGGCAAGAGAAATGTGAACAGTTAAAACTGCTCATGAGGTTTCAGAAGGGAAGAAGGATTCAACTAGGAATTGAACTGAAGGTCATACATTTCTGCAGGAATGCAAGATGCTGGAGTTAAGGATTCGTGGTGTTTTCTATCAAGATATTATAGGAAGGCCTGGGAGGCCAGGCAAAGTGTAGCAGGGTCAGATTCCCTGTGGGTTGCCTTGAGAGCATAATGTGTGCAGGCTGTGAGGAGTAAGCCAAAGCAAAAATGGAGACCCCAGGGATTAGGAGATGCCCAGCCACATGGAACGTCTGCTGAGGAAAGAACTAGCCTAAGAGAGATGCCAATGTGGGCTTCCACCAGCAAGGTCATGAGGGTGGGGCTGCCCAAGACCTTTGGAGATCATATCTCACTACCATGTGTCCTGGATGTCAGACATGGAGCTAAAGACCTAATGTTTTCCTGTCTGGGTGTTGGTCTTGTTTTGGTTCCATCCCTTCTATCTATGCCTTTATCCTTCCCTTTTGGAATATTTACTCTGTGCCATTTTATATTGAATGTATATAACTTGCTTTTGATTTTTTACAGGAGCTCACAACAAGAGTTTACCCTGTGTGTCAGAGACTTGGGACTTGGACTTTTTTGGCAGTTCTGGGACTGTTAAGACTATGAGAACTCTCTCTCTGCTTCTTGCTTGTAATGAGGGAAACAACTTCTCTCCACCATGCCCTTACATCATGATGTTCTGCCTCATCTAGGTCCCAGAGCAACAGAGTCAGCCGTCTATGGACCGAGACTTCTGGTACTGTGGGCCTCCATAAACTTTTCATCCTCTAAGTTGTTGGGTATTTTTAGTCATGGTGATGGAAAAAATGACACACTGTATGAAATTAAAATCTGATTAAAAGCAAACTTCTTAAATGAAACATTGAGAAAGTGAGAAATTCTGGAGGCCAAAGGGTTGGTGTCTTCTAGGCCCTACATGAAGTTCAGTCAAATCCGAATGGATTTAGATTCACAAATGTGCTGAGTCTAAGTCCTTCTTTGTATCAGAGTCTTCGTTTGTTCTTCTGAAAAAGTGATATTGGAGACTCTCTGTGCTTCAATTAAGATGTGAAGAGTGACTATGCTTCACAAAGTTTCTGTGAATTGAAATGTATGAAAGCACTTTGAAAATTGAAAATTGCTTTAATAATTTTATAATGTTAAATAAATATAATCAACTATTAGTATCATCTTGCTACAATGGACACCTGAGGACAACTTCAAGAGCAAGAGGTCCATCAGAGTTGTAAAGACCTTTTGAATTAAATGATCCACTCATTCACTCAACAAGTATATCTTGTACATGTGCTCTATGGCAGTTGTTCTAAGTATGTGGCACATAAGCATTTTTCCTTCCTAGAGTTCACTTGCATTTTATTTGGGTGGAAAATAATTTTAAAAATAATAAGCTATTACAGTAGATACTGCTAAACACCATGGCCTGATATTGGGCTTTTTCTAAGCCTTCCTCTTATATTACCAAAAATATATAGGTTTTTCCGTCTCTTAAGTTTATCTGAAATCACCACGTATTAAATTATATGGCCACAGGAGATATAAACCTAAGTAGTTTAATACAGAAAAAAAAAGCAGGGTAAAAAATAACAAAACGTTATTCCCAGTGCAGTGTCAACTTT
This sequence comes from Sciurus vulgaris, assembly GCF_902686455.1. NCBI lineage: Eukaryota > Metazoa > Chordata > Mammalia > Rodentia > Sciuridae > Sciurus > Sciurus vulgaris. The sequence continues at coordinate 137,622,321 of NC_136469.1, forward strand.
TCTACAGGGTTAATTAATCACTGTGGATGAATGCAACTGTAATAGGTGACAGACTGAGGTTGGCTGAGAAGTTGCAACTTGGAAAATCCCAAGAAAATGACATAATATATTGGTGATAACCAAACACATTCATAATTACTAAGTCCTTGAGAGTACATGGATTCGAAATACAGGAAAACCAGATAAATATCTAATGTATTTGTTGAGATTCTGTGTCTGAACAGACTACTTTGTGTTGAATAAAGTTTTTTGAGCTAAATGATATGATGGAGATTCTTTACAGTATGGGGAAAAGGTTTATCAAATTTTGTGTCCTAAACTCCAGTTTCATATTTAATTTATGCAGAAAAATCTTAATCCAAATGAGTGGCCCTTTTATTCCAAATCCCTAAGGGAACAAGCATGGCAATCAACATGGAAATACATATGCACTATCACCAGTATAATTCCCAGCACCAACATGGTTTTCTTCAATATTCGGGTCTAATCAAATATTAATAAAATATATTTAATAACATCTGCAAGCCCCTGGCTTAGATAAACAGGGACTTGTATTCTACTTCCACATATAACACCTATGAAAAATCTGTGAAATAAATGATATTTTACTTTTTGCCTCCATGGGAGAGCATGTCAACTTAGACAATTCTTTTTTTTTACTGTGGATCTAATTCTGCTTGGTGAAGTGACAATAATAAATGATTTAAAATTGGAAGACAGACTCTGAGTCTGTCACATTCAACGTTTGCAAAACATGAATGCTAAAAATGATAATCATGGTCCTTTATGCCTTTCCTACTTGATAAGAATTCTCATTTTTAAAATAAAAGATGTTTGCTGCCAATGAATATGTGACACTCCTATCATATGCTGAAACTTGTGAAGGAACAGCAAAGATAAATAGAATGCAGCAAGTAAGCTCAGCAAGTTCATGGACAGGTGAGAAAGGCGGCCAGAAAACCAAGGGAGCTAGCTCCACAAGAATTCAGAGGTTCTGAAGGACTCCGGGGAGCAGACCTTAAAATGCCAGATTCAGGGACCAAGGCATCATAAAAAAATATCATGTAGGAAGTGACAGGGCATTGCTGTGGGCTTCTGGATTTTCCCTGAACACCAGACTGTCCACTGGACATCTCCACTTCAGTACCAATGGGCAGCTCAAACTGAAACTAGAAAAACTCTCCCTCCCCAGTGAATCCAACCTCCAGGATCCTCCATCTCAGTAAACAAAACCTACATCTTTCAATTGCTCAGGATATATAATATATACATGTAATTATACATATTATACTACATATGATTATATATATATATATAAAATTTCTCTCAAATGTTGCATTCAATTCAACACCATAAAATAGTTCCAACAGCATAAAACAGTTCCAAAATGTATTGTGATTTTAATCACTCCTCAGTCTCTCCAAACTCATAATCCCAGAGCAGGCCACCCTTCCATCTCTTAGCAACCAGCAGGACGGTGGTAAGTAATCTACCAAGCACCTCTCTCCAACAGTCCTTTCTGCACATAACTGTCAGAATACTTTTTAAGGAGCAAGTAGGATCCTTGCTCTCTTCCTTAAAATGATGGTGGTTCCTTTTCACTCCAAGAAAAGTAATCAAAAATAGGTAATCCAGACTTACCTGTTAGGCCACTGCTCAGCACCTCCAGGAAGACTTCTTTGAACAAGAGCAAGAGATCTGGATGAGCCCCCTCCCCATTCCCTGGCCTGTGCACCAGCAGGATTTAGGAAGCCTGCGGTGACTGTTATTTCTTCACCTACATGTTTGTGGGAGTTTTAAATTACCTCTTACATGTGATGGTTTTCTCAAATAAATTTTAATGGCTCCTTGAATATGAGATTAAAACTTTCTTCTGATAAGTAAAGTTATTATAATGATTAAATTTCTATGCCAACTTGACAGGAGTCCGGGGTATCCAGATGTCTGGATACTTATTAGTCTGGGTGTATCTGTAAAGATGTTCCCAGAAGAAATTAGTATTCGAATTGTTGAACTGTAAAAAGGAGATGGTCTTTCCCAACGCAGGTGAGCACCCTCCAATCTGTTGAGAACCTGAACAGGACAAAATCGTGAGGGAAAGTAGAATTTTCTCTGCGTAATTGATCTGGGAAGTTGATCTTCCACCCTTGGTGCTACTGGGTGCCAAGCCCTCAGGCCTCGAATCTGCACCTTTAGCTCATCAACTCTCAGAAGTTTCAACTAGACTACCAGTTTCACTGGGTCACTGGTTTACAGATGCAAGGGGTGGGACTTCTCAGTATCCATAATTAACCATGTGAGCCAATATCTCATGAAAACTCTGTAACTGACTAATACAGGTATAGAAGATATTTTTTCATTGGTTAAGTTCTCGCTCTTTATCCCCTTTAGCTTACTTTTCTCCATTCTATAATAATAATAATAGTAGTAATAATGATAATAATAATAATAAAAATCTCTTGATATCCTTGCACCTAGCAGCATCCATTGCACACAGATCTAGCAGATAAAATAAAAGCTACAGTTTGCTGAGACTGTCTTGATGTCAGTTCCTAATTTTTAGGAAGATATGGGATGTGTATACATGAATCTAAGAACTATTCCATGAGTTCTAATTCTGAAATCTAAGTATTCCATAAATTTTCTGAAGGGAGATACTGCAGTAATTGAGCCAGAAGAAATCTTATTTAAGCACCATCATATAAACTGGGTCACGAGATATGTTTGGGTGGGCAGGCATTGAAAAGTCTTGAATCTTGACATTCACCTCTAGGAGGAGTAAAGGCATTACAGAGGGGGCAATGCTTGGTGTAATAACAGCAACAAAAAATGTAGGAGGCAACAGATTGGGAACTCAAATTAACTTCCCCTCCTGGCACATCCTCATATTCATCTCTCTCTGTTTTCTGACCTTTAAAATTTTTGTCCCCATTAGACACTGCCTTAGTTTGGGTTCCCTCAAAAGCAGAACTTGATCCAGGGATATGAAAAAAAAAAAAAAAAATGTAACTGTTAAAAAACAGAAGCAACTGTGCCCCAAACTTAATTATTATGGATTCATGAAGATCCTTATTCTGTCAGGTACTGCTGCCATTGTTGTTGACTGTCACAGAGGGATACGACATTTCAGTCTTCAAAGACCAGTGCGGGTGTTTCCAGTGGGAGGTGACACCAGGGGGCATGCGTGAGGTCAGGTGGGAAACCGAGGCTGGGAAGGAGAAAAGGTCAATTGGAGGGTGATGCTGATCCAGGCGAGAAGGGCTTGGTTCTGCTGGGACCTCTGAAAAGCCAATGCATCCCAGAACTTTTACCCACAGAAAGGGAAACTGAGAACATTCATGTGCTGGCCTCTACCTTGTCTTGGTTTAGAGTTGGGCTGGGGTGTTGACGCATCTGCTTGTCTGGGCTGAATTTCTGGGTAGAGGTTTCATTGACGCTTACTCAGACAAGGCCTTTACTAAAATGGAAAGTTGCAAGACTGACACGAGAGCAAGACATTATTATAATCTGAGTGGCCATTGCTATGAATGAGCTGAAAGGGAGTGAGCAAAAAGGTCGATTCTGTGAGGCACCCGCCACAGGCAGCAATCTCAGGGTCTGGACTTCACCCAACTCTTTTCTCAGTTCTATCTCCTGTCCTACGTGGTTCAGAAAATCGTTCTTTCTATTTCATCTGTGGCCCTGGGAAATCTCCAAAGGCTCCTGCTGACCCTGAAATCTGCAGATGGAGCATAGTTTGCATTGAACGTCATCTGCTCTGGGCACTGGTTCCTCTAAGGTGGAGGTCCAGCCACTGAATGAGCAAGGCTAGGAGCCTTCTCCCCACCCCATTCCCTGCTATGGAAGCCCCCGTTGCCTCATAGGCTTCAATTACCCAACATCGTTCCACTGCCATGTGCCAGGTGCTATGCTACAAGACCCGTGGACGTGGCCTTATTTGGTCCTCTCACCAGCCTTTATGGGGTGGCCACTATGCTGCCCATTTTATGACTTGAGAAACTGAAGCTCAGAAGAAAACTGTCAGATTCCTAGGTAGCAGAATCAGGGCTTGAAATCGGTTTTTGAAAACTACAAAACCACAGTCTTGACAACTCTATCACCAGCTCTCTGTCCCTTTCCTCCCTGTCACCCCAACCTCACCACCCTGCCTTTGCAGTGGACCTTAGATCGGGTTCTGCTAGGGACGTCGAGGACTCATGAACCTGAGGCCATTGAGGTCCATTCGAGGTCAGCCCCTTTGCCCCCTGGAGTCCCCACCCTTGTGAGGGATGCATATCTGCTCTCTGCCTTGAATGCTCCCGATTAGCGTGACTTCACTGGCTTCTCTTCACAGTCTGTTCCACTGCTTAACGGCTCCCAGTGGCCTGAGATTTTCCCTGATATTTAGCTTCGCTATTCCTCATTGCAGCTTGCAGCTTGTTAATTCGCCGTCTGCCCTGGTTGATTAACAGGAAGACCCATCCCCACCCCTCTCACGACATCTTTTTATGAACGTGCAGGTTCCCTTCAGCAGGCCTTCCTCAAGCCTGATCCATTCCAGCTCTGCTAACCTCCCTGCAAAGGTCTCACTCTCCAAGCCAGGGGCTGTTTGTGTCTCTGTTCGCAATGGTGTCAATTAGCCTATGTCCTCCAATAATTTACAGTGTCCAAAAGGGAGCACAGACCTGGAGAGGCAGCCAGCTCCAGGCAGAGACAAGCATGATGCTGTTGAAAATCACTTAGTCCTTTTGCAAAGTGATATCTTAATTATTTTTTCCTTGAGGCAGAAAGCCAAGATTTCTCCTTCTCAATGTCCTTTTTATGAACTTGGAATTAGAGACCGTGGAGCCGATTCAAACTCTATGGATCATTCCCTTATTTGGAAGCAAGTAAATTGAGGCATAGAGGGAAGGAAGAAGTTGCCCGAGGAGGCTTTCCATGGCTCAGTGATAGGGTGAGAATGAAGACCAGCTCTTCAGCTGTCTAGTCCTTATTTTCTTCACAGCAACCCTAAGAATGGGCTCCTAATAATATGATACACCTGGTTCTAGCAAAAGCAGCAGCATCCAGGAGTGTGGTGGTGTCATGGGCAATGGAGCAGAGAAGGGAGTGGAGAGCAGAGTGCTCAGTGTCCCATGTCAAGATCAGCAAAGGTGGATCTGACTGTGAAGGACCCCAGGAGGGTGCAAGGAGCAGTGTCTGCGGAGCTTGGAGCATGAGCAATTGTGTGAATTAGACAAGCTAAAGAATACAATGGAGAAGCATGTAGGCTTCTGAGAGGGCTGTGCAAGAAAACATTGTAAGACGATGGTGTAGTGTCTCTCCAAAGGGAACAGGAGTAGGCAAACCATGATACGATTCTACAGTTGGCTTTCCACTATCTATGTATCCTTGGTCAATTTACCTAACACCTCTGAGCCTGTTTGCTCTAAAAGAAACATAACAAAATAAAACTAAGCATTTTAAAGAATATTGATTATATACTATGTTGCACATCATGTGTCTACAAAGCATGTTTCATATGTTACGTATGATATCATGTTTTGTTACATGTTAAACATTTTATAGTATCAAATGATAATAAAAGTTAAAAATGATAGTGGGACTTAATTCCTAGAGGAGTTATGATATAAAATGTGCACCAAAATGCTCGTGATAGTAGGTGGTAAATGCACAATGAATATTTGCCACAGCTATTGGGCTTTATTGAACTTTTTCTTGGTATCAACATCACACTTATTCCAATAATTCAAACTTTAGCCTCATTTCTAGAGCAATTTTACTCTTGGCAGATAAAACTTTTCCTCCTTTCAGAGAAAAGGAATCATTAGATATGAAATATTTCACTTTGCTGTCCCTATTACCGACAAATTCACTGATTTTCATTTCTCCTCCTATCTTCGTTTCTCCTCTCCTCAGGAGAATAGTGTCCTTATGGATTTCAAGGATACAACCTTGGCCTTTAGGATCGATGCTTTCTCTAGTACCCTGCTTTGCTCTACCACAGCTTCCGTCTTACATTCTGCTGCGAGCTGGCCTTCACCCTACTGGCGCCTACTCACATCCCTAACCGGAAACCCGTGCATTTTAGCATTTTTCATGGTATGGACAGAGTGAGGATTTCTTAGGTCAGCAAGTCATGTTTCTTTTTTGTTTAACAGTTTATGCCTCAACTTCTCTCTTTTCTCCTGTATTTCATTATAAGCAGAAGAAACCAGTCTGCACTTGAGTACTTTGCTTGAAAAGTTCTTCAGCTCGATATCTAAGTTCATTGCTTGCTGCTTGCAAGTGCTGAGACAGAATTCAGCTGTGATTCCTGCCCATGTGTAATGAGCGTTCCTTTGCTTACAGTTTCCACCAGAGGCTCCGCGTTTCCTTCTAAGCCCTCACCCTGCGCATCTTCACTCTTCCTATTTCTACCAACAGTATGCTTAAGGCACTCAAGGTTTCCATTCTAAACTTCATCTCACAATTTTATATCTTCTGCCCATTTCCTCTTCCAAAGTCAGTTCTCCGTGTTTAGGTATTTGTCACGGCAACACCCAACTTTTCTGGTACCAGCATCTGTATTAGTTTCCTGTGGTCCCTGTAACAAATTGCCACAAGTTCAATGGCTTAGAAAAGCAGAGCTTTGTTGTCTCATAATTTTGGAGGTTAGGCATGTAATCAGTACCCACGAGGCTAGACTCAAAGCGTCAGTGGGGCCGTGCTGTCTCCAGAGGAAACGGAAGAGAATCTTTTTTTTTGTCTCTCACCCCTTGGGGGTGACTGCAGTGCCTGGCTTGTGGCCATGTTAATTCCATATATCTCTTCCTGACTCTTCTACGGACACTTGTGATTGCATTTAGAATTCACCTAAAAAGTACAGTATCCCAACCCAAGATCCTTAATGTAAGCTCATCTGCAAAGACGTTTTTTTCACACAAAATAACACTTAAAGTTTCCAGGGGGATAGCCCTATATCTCTGGGGCCATTATTCACTCTACCGTAGAACCTAGTCATTTCTAAAGGATATGAATATCTTCAGTTTTCTTCCTCTAACAGTGTATCGTTAAAAAAAGAGAGAGAGACTGAAATGGAATGTAGGTAGAATCATAGCGAGGCAGCCATCAGCATGAGCACACACAGTGGATATTGACTTCCACAATCTCATTTGATCTTAACAATGACACTTCTTAGTAAGTACTTTTATACCCATTTTACAGTTAAAGACTGGTAAATAATGTCACAAAACTATGGTCCATCAGAAGTTAAACTGGATTTGGTCTAGTTCTAAAACCTGAGTTCTCCCAAGGCCTAGTCTACTCTGCTCTTCAGCCTGGGCATTAGGGCCTCCAGAAGTTTGAGGTATGTCATCCACAAAGAACAAACACCTCTTAGAAACAGCAGTCTTAAGAATGACCAACATTTTCTATTCAGCTCCCTCGACAATGGTGCCGCTGTCACTCATCCTTGGCAGTCCATCATATGTGTGTGTGGCCATGGGTGTACTTTCAGCTGACCACATTGGTCACCAGGCTATGACCACACAATTCTCCAATGGAGTTAGAAACTCAAAGAAGTCTTCATACATACAAGGCCTTCTCAGAAACATTCTCAGAGACTACGCCCTATCTATCTTCCAAGATAAATGGGTTGGGTTGAGGGAATATCTTGTCCTGGTTATAGGATTCCATTCCAGTCTGATCACTCACTTGTCCTACCCAGGTTGGCCTGAGAGACAGGACACGGCTTGGCATGCATACGACTAGGTTTGGTTACACATGTACTTGGAGGGGACCCATGTGCTATGACAAGAAGTCTAGGCCATGTGCTGCAGAAAGAGGTGAGATGGTAGAAGACAGACCAGCAAGGAGCCTGAGAGGCATTCCTGCTGACAGCTAGCACCACGACTCGGACAGGAGGGCAGCTGTCTTGCATTGTCCATCTCTTGTCAAGTCATCAGAGGTGACGTGGTGAATAGAGAAACCCAGCCTTCCCAGACGGCCGCTAGACACTGAAACTGGACTAACTGAAACCCTCATTATCTGGGAGCAAAGGTGAGGCTTTGGACTGAGCCCTGCCTGCTTGAATTCCAAGCTCAGCTGCTGAATAAAATGACTTGTCTTAAAACACTGAGTTCAGGGGATGGTTTTGTTGTGCAGCGATGGATACATGATCCATGCGTGAGCCTATGCATCCTGGTCAGAGTCCATTACTTAGAAGGGGAGAGAATGAAGGTAGGGAATCTGAAGGTTTTATTGCCATGCCCAAAAGAAGGTGACAAGGACCTGAATTGGGGCAATGACATATCGAAATGAACACAGGACCTTAGTTCCTCTCCTTCTTACTCTTGCTTTTAAGTCTTAACCTAGGCCGTCTTGCATATCCGTGCATTTTTAACACCACATCACACTGTCGGAGAGATAGTAGGTGACTGCATAGTTGAACAAACTGACTACTAGGATGTGCTTTACCATCTTCTTTCCATTTCATGTGTACTTACCCATGTATATGAGCATACCTATATGCTCATGTTTACAGTTTTTGAATTGTTATTGTCTTATAAATGTAGGAGTAGGTTAAAATTTATGGCCAAACAAGTATAGTGGCCAGATTTTTAGGACTTTTCTCTCTTTTTTCCCTCTCAAAATATTGCCAAATTAGATTTTGCTCCTGATAAACATGGTACACACATAAGTGGCACTGGGGAAGTATTTAGAAGGTTTGTGTCCACAGATCTTCTTTCTCTCTCTCTAATGAGCTATGCAACTTCAGTTAATATGCTTAACTTGTGTGTGCCACATAGACAAGATGAATCTACACTTAGGATTTTTGAGAGAATGGTATCAATAAATAAAACGGGTGATGGCTAGCACATTCCTGGCATCGAATATATATATCAGTGGAATGAACTGGGAATGTAAATATGTTATTGTGTGATTCTTTTCTCTATCACTGTTTTAAGTCCTAGTTTTGATAGTCACGTTGCTAATGCGTTCTTTCATTTAAGCTTCCCCCCCCCCGCCCCAGCATTTTTCCTTTATGGGGAACTTTGAAACCATTTCAAATTAATTCTTCTGACTGCATTTCTATGGCTCTCTTAAGTAGCTGAGTAGAACCTTAGACATATGAAATAATGACCCAATTTAGGTTGCTGTATTTTTGTAAAGCACTGGAAAAGAGGAAAGCACTTCAAAGTAATTAACATGAACATGCTCAATTACGTTTCTGTGTAACATGCCAACACCACTGCCTGGAAATTCTGAAATCAGGAATCCCAGAATCCCCAACTGCTAGTACAATGGGATCCTAAGGTATCCCCCTCTGTTCTCTAAGGATGGTCTTTCATAGAATCACGAAGCATTAAAAGGTTAGAAACTAAGAAAACAGTGGCAAAAGGGGGTAAAAGAGTTCTCCCACCAGGCCGGTGGGTGGAAGGGTAGGGTCACTGAATGTAGCCTTATTTCTGCTGGCCATGTTTCTTTCCTACCCAAGCTCCAAAGTAAGCGGACTGTGTAAGCGGGAATGAAATACACAACCCCCTTGTGACTGTGAGCAGCAAAGCATTCTCCGTTTGTGGTTTTCTTCAAATGAGGCTGCTTGGAATATGTGTTTGAAAACACTGAGACTCTTTATTAATCAAGCACTTCACTCGCTCTGCCAGCATAACCTTTCATTGATGTCAAAACTCCCTTAAAAATGGTTTTGGAGCCACTTCTTGTACACAGACTTCAACAGAAGAAATATTTTTGGAATTGTAAATAGAATAATTGAGGCAAATATTTGCCCATTTGGAAAGCTTCTGTAATGGCTTTAATGTTCAGTTGCATCTTAAATATGCAGATCTGGGGGTGGGTGGTAGGCTCCAGGGACAAGAATGAAGTACACCTCAAGATCTGGACTTACCTAAGCAGGGTAAGCTGTAAAATGGACCGAACCGTGAGCTATAAAAGATCATTTTCAAAAGATAAATTATTTCCAAGGAAGAAGAAGCAGTGATTAAAGGGGTTAACCTGTTCAATCAGAAAGGGCTTGCTGCAGAGCATCTAAGGAAGGAGTCACAGGGACAAGCTGGAGGGATGCCCTTCTAAGAGCTGGACAGAATAGAGGCTGCCCAGACCCTGAGAGGCAACCTGCCAGACCTAACACTAGGTCTAACCTAACTAGTTGGGGAGTCAACCACTACATAAGCCGAAACAGTTGCTCTGTATGGGAAATACCCCTGTTATGGTTCTATGCAGTAGGAAAACTCTTCTCACAAGTCTTCTTGCAAGAAAGCAGCATGCATCCAGGCTACTTGGGAATGGTGGTTTTGTTGCAGAGGAGACACACCCAGGGAGCTGAAGCCACTGTGGGTGTCCATGACTACTGGCTGTTGAGATCCCACAGGAAGGATTTTAAGCAAGTTACACAGAGTAACAAGCAGAAATCCCCTAGAAAAGTAAGAAATGCGGATAATGTACAATGTAGGTGCTGCATGGACCACCTCCAGGGAGAAGGCATGGCCCATAGAGAGAGGCGTTTAAGGAGATGGGGTCCCTTCATTCTCGTCTGTTTCTCATCCCCCTAGATGGCTCATTACCTCTGCATTTGGCCCTCAGTCACAAGGGGAAGGTGTGTGGTCACATGGGGTGGAGCTGACATGGTCTTCAAACAATAGTTTCCTTCAGGGGTTAAACTGACCTTGGCTGGGGGAAATCGGCATACTAGCTTCCATTTTCCAGATGCTTGTCTGCTTTGGTAAAGTGTTCTCTTATCCCCAGGCCTTTGACTTAGCGACTGTCTTTGAGGTATATGTCTGATATCCTCCCTGTAGGCCATCACCCGCCATTGTCCTCTTCTTACCCACCTGCTCATGGCTCATCCTATGAACCATGGCAACACATTTCTCTGTAGAGGAGCGGATAGACATCTTGTGCCTCATGGATCCTTGTAAGCTCGGGAGTATGTGTCTACACAAACACATGGATCTACTGGCTGTGTGTTGGCTAATCCAGTACCTGGGCTTCCAGATTCCGGGCCAGCACCAGAGCAGCAGTGCCTTCATCTAGGAAGCTGACCCTCCTGGAAGGTTCACGGAAGAGAGAATACTTCTAAATACTAAGGCCTGTGCCCCACAAGGCGTGGTCCTGTTAACCTCGCCAGGTTTACTTTCTCACCCATGGGAAGACACACTCGTTCAGGAACCTTGTGAGTTTATGAGACATCATTAGTAGCTTCAGACACATGCCCCGAACCCCCTTTGCTCTCATGTTATAGGATGCTGTATATTTGGGAGGCTACGAGTCTATGACCTGGCTCTGGCAATAGCTCACCTCTCATTCTCAGGGGCGATTCCTACAGCAAAGTTTGTGCTCTGTGAACCCTTGCCCTGTGGATGAAGACACCTGACCCAGAGGAACTACTACTGAGTCAGCCTACTTAACTTTTACATAAATATCCACTGGGTCATGTGGCTCGGACCAATCTCTGCCGAGTACCTTGCCTGTTGGATATCTGCTTCATAATTATGTGAACACATAAACAAAGAGGTGAATGAACCATGAAACAGAAATTAAAATTGAAAAACTGCCAATGATAGATTCCAATGAGGGAGATGGAGAGAGTCAGGTTTTCAATTCTGATTGTGCTCCCTTTACAAACTTCCGTGGCTCATGAGGCCCAGCTACATCCTTTGCCCTTCTTTTCTATGCAATATTTCCGTTAATTTCTCACTAATACCAATGACCCCAGTCTTCCTCCCACGAAGTACAGCTACTTTGAGCAGGCTTTTATGTATGGAAACCAATGGTTTCTGACTTGACACCACAGGATATAAGTCAAAAGTTACACTCTGGGTGTGGGGACTCCTAGGCCGATAGTGGGTAATCTGCTGTGGAAAAGAACTGGAAGTTAAGGTCTCCGTCAGGGAAGGCCAGAAACTTGCATGCAAACACTGTTCTCTCAGAAGCCATCTCTCTTCAAACACATTTCTGAGGAGCTGCTACAAAACCCCAAGTGTCGGGCCACTGGTGCCTTTGAAATAGGCCAGTGTTGCTCTTACAGGTACAGTTGAAGTTTGCATCCTCTTGGAGGACAGGTTTGTTATTTTTCTTCCATCCAACACTTCACACCAGGGTGGGGAGAGGTGTTCGCCTTCAGCAGATGCTTGTTCAGGTGTGTGTTTGCAGAGGCAGACACGGAGCCCGGCTGTGGCCTGATGGGGAGATGACAGCAAGGCCTCCTCAGTTCTCAGGGCCCTCTGGGGATGGCCCTCAGGCTGGGTGCTCTGTGTGGAAAGGGACGAGATTGTGGCAGGGAAATCCTTGAAGTCCTACTTGGTGGTTTGCAGTCCAACACTTGAAATCCTACACACAGCACTAGAGAAGGTCTCTAGAGTGGGAGTGCTACGCTCTGTCTTTCTAGGCTTCTCCCAGTCTGCTTAGTAAGGACCCTCCGCAAGGCCACCCCTTTGGGCATCTCTAAAGAGACAACCGGGAGAGGTGGACTGAAGGCAGATCTGAGAACAGGGTCAATGTCCGTAACTCATGGGCAGTGTGATCGTGGGCAAGTTGACTAATACCTTCTGGCTTCAGTGTGTTCATCTGTAACAATGGGAACATTGTGGTGATTACCAAGTAAGAGAATGGAAAGAATAAAGAGTGACATGTATTAATGCATGTAACACCCTCCAAATCTCCCTCCGACTACTCTGCTTCCCTCATTACCAAATAATCTGCTTTGACTTTGTGTTGAACAATTTGATTATGCTTTGCTGAGTCATTGCCTATTCCATATTTTAGAATATGGTCTAAAAGGGTTTTTATGACCATAATGTCTGATGCTGTGGTCTTTTATGACTTTTGAGGTACATCCACTTCCTTACTTCTAATGTATTGATGAGATAGTTATTATAGATTGCATTTCTATTAGATAAGAGACATAATGCATAGTGATATGTATTCTGTATTTTCTAATTCTTTCAGCAATGTTTTGATGTTGGTGTTGATATTGGTTTCATAATGGAAAATAAACAAATAAAAAACAAGCCACAGAGTAGGTCAATAAATTGCTTTGAGTCACACAGATACTGAATAACAGAGGTAAGTTGTAAGCCAAGACTATTTAAACCCCAAGTACCTAATTCATCTCACTAGTGTATCAAAATTCTTGGGGATTTTGTGATTATGAGAGTATCACAAACATGAAATAATAAGTCAGGGACTCGCGATGGAGAAGGACAAGGAAAGTGGGAAGAAGAATGAGGACAATGTGGTGTTGAGCAGGCTCAGAAATTGGAAGCTTCTGCAAAACAACCCCGTAGTCCTGAGTTAATTTAACACAAAGTCCACAGGCTATCCCAAGTTCAGTGGTGGGGTGGTGAGTGCAGGGCTCTAACCCAATGCATGGATCATATAAACAGAAGATCCCTGAATGTCAGTGATTAATGTAGGAAGGCAGAGCCAAGTCAGGCACTAATAGATGTGTCTCAGAAGGACAAGCGGCAAAAGATACTGAAAAACTTTACTTAGTACTTTGGAGAAGAAATAGAGCAACAGAAAAAAGCTGATGGTCGGAAAACCCCCATATAATGGACATGAGCTCACGAAAGAATAATTGCACAGGGACTAGGACAACTAGACCGACTGTCCCCATAACAGCTCAACCCTAAGACTTCTCACTGCCTTTGCTTCCCACCAATAGAGGATGACACTATGGCTGCCATTCTTTCTGACTCAGAGAAAGCCATTGCAACATCTGGGTGGAGAATTTAGTGTGATACAGTCAACAAATATTTGGGAGCACCCACTATATGCCAGGTACTATGGTAGGTACCGGGATACAAAGATGAATAGGACAGAGACCTCTTCAGGAGTGGGCAAGTATGCGGCACGCATGTTGCCTCTTCCTCCTCTTCCAACATGGCAGACATTAATCCATCACCACACTCCTTCCTGCTGAGTCTGCACCTGGCCGCCACCTCTCAATTGGCAGCCACCATTCATCTGTAGGAGATGTTGAGGGAGTCTAAGTGAATCTACACTCCTGCTCCAAAAGTCTTGGTAAGAGAGAGAGACTGAATGTTCCTATGTATATTAGTCTGTGTGGTTCAGGTCCAAGGGAATAGAAAAGAAGTTTGGAGAAGCCTGGCATCTTAAGACATGTTCCAGTTTTCTCCATATCTTCTTATACTTATTTCAAAGCAGTGGATTTTTTTTTTTTTTTTTAATATATAGGCATGATGTCTTTAGGGATGCTTTTCTCCTTCAGTGCAGACTTACTCTCATAAGTGAGGACTTCTTTTAACATATAGCTTGAGGCAAAATTGCAATCCAGAGACACAGTTAAAGAGCATAAACTCTTGCTAGAACTGCAATGTATCTACCCCAGGGGTTGTAAGAATGTGCTAACCCTGACTGCCAGTTCTTCTGCAGCCAAGAAAATCAAGCTACTAAGAAGTCCTTGGGGAGGCAGGGTGGTGAATAGGGACCTATTATAAAATGCACACCTTCAGGAGAACAAGAATTACAGGTAACTTCCCCCTTCTTCAGAGCAAGAAGTGGTAATAGAACTCCTCTCTGTGGATCCTAAGAAGGCCTTTCTTGTTCTGTGACTTTGACTATTTATATTTAATTTATGTTTTTAATTTTCTGGAAGGAACCCAGAGGATCCCGCTCCCAATGGCTTGCATGATACAGGTTTTGTAAACACAAACTGAAATAAAATAAAAATTCTCTAGTGCCCCTGGATACATCCTAAGTGGGATTAGCAGACTCTAAATTGTAGGATAAGAATGATCCTTGAATTTATCTTAAATGGCAAAGTGTGAGGGAATAAAGGTGGGTGAGAGAAGAAATGGGAAGGAGCCATTAAAGTGACAGGATATAGCATTAGGCATGGTTGGAGTAGACTTAAATCTTGGCCCATCGAGCCTTCCTGAAAAGGAAACATGATAACCCTGCAAAATCTGGATTTCACAGTGTGAAGAAATCAAACACAGCACTTCCCACTCTGAATCACTTTACCCAAAAGAGGATTTTGAATTGAGACCTTCATTACTGCCAATAACTGAGTTTACCTAAATAATCTCTTGCACTTTCAAAAGAGAGTAAGAGAGAGTAAGACCATTGCTGTTTGGCAGACAAAAAAGAGCAGGAATGGTATCCTAGAGAAACCTTTTCTTTCCTTAATTTTTTTTCACAAATCTCTCCTGCTTCTGGTCCTCATCTCCAGATGGATTCATTATGCAAAGTGCAGAATATGGAATCAAGTACATGTTGGCTTATTAAGATGTACTTTTGCTTGGCATTGACCATGCACTACATGCAGACTTTCATTCTTGGAAAGGGTTAGGCAAGATAATTTAAACCTACTCAATTTCAGGAAATCTCTGTGGAGACCACCCAGGCCCTCAAGTACCTTGCCTCTGTGTTCCAAGAGTTGAATTTAGACAAACAAGACACTATGAATCCCAGTTGCAGATTCCACAGTTAATGAGTAACTGCTAAGAGCAAAGTGCTATGCTGAATCTACTGCAAAACTGAATATGACTAGATTGTTCCTGTAACACTGAAGTTCTGTGCACACCTTCTTATCCTGACTGGAGTTGTGCATGGATTTGAGATGGACACTTTACTTCTGGTTGTACAATAGTCTTACATAGAAATAAATAATATTCTGCAGTCTCTGAGTACATTTGCATTTACATAATTCTAATAAATTAAGGCAAAAACAAATTCTGAAGTCCTTATCATGTGCAGTCTCTGCCTTATGGACTCGACTTGCATTTTAATTAATTCAATCCACATCTCCTTACATGACTATCATATTAGTTTCCTACAGATGTGTTAAAAAATGACCATAAATTGGGTGACTTAAAACAACAGAAATATATTTTTCACAGTATTGAAGGCCAGAAGTTCAAGGTAAAGGTGTCAGCATTGCACTTCCTTTTGGAGGCTCAGAGGAAGATTCCTTCCATGCTCTTGTCCTAGCTTCTGGGGGCTCCTGGGAAATTCTTGGCATTTCTTGACTTGATGCTGTTTCAGTCCTTGCCTGGCTTCCCCTGGCCTTTTCCTCTGTGTATCACTGGGTCAGCTCCTTTCCTTGTCTTAAAGGAGAGTTGACATGGGATTTGGGACCACCTAATACAGAATGATATCATCTGCAGATCTTTATCTTAGTTATACCTGAAAAGATCTTTCTTCTAAACAAGGACACATTCTGTGATTCCACATGGGCATTTAATTGTGGGAGGCCACTACTGAACTCACTACAGTACTCATTTTGCAGATGAAACACAATTTATGTTGATCAAGGTCACAGAGGGGAAATCAAGACTTGAGTCCAAGAAACTGAATCCAGAGACATTGCTATTCATGGTCACAATTTCACCCGTCTCTGCTACGCTGGACTCTCTTTCTCTTGTTGCTTCACTGTGTGGGGCCAGGCAACCAGAGATGGTGTTAGTGTTAGCTTTCCTTTAAGGAACACCTGAGATAAACAACCTTTTTTTTAGGATAATAGTTTTGGAGATTTTAGTCCATATCTGTTGTCCATGTTGCTTTCAGGTCTGAG
Organism: Sciurus vulgaris; assembly: GCF_902686455.1. Classification (NCBI taxonomy): domain Eukaryota; kingdom Metazoa; phylum Chordata; class Mammalia; order Rodentia; family Sciuridae; genus Sciurus; species Sciurus vulgaris. The sequence goes on from NC_136469.1 coordinate 137,638,840, forward strand.
GTGAGCAGTACATTATGGTAGAAAGCCCGTGGCAGAGCAAAGCCACTCACCTCTTGGCCTGGAAATGATAGAGAGGAAGAAGTTGGGGTCCTACTTTCCCCTGTGTGGCCTGCCTTCAAAAACTGCAAGACCATTCACCAGGTCCCACCTCCTTAGGCTCCACCACCCCCAATCGTGCCACCGCTTCCTGGTAGCACCCCTCCAAACAGTTCCATTTGGGTGAGTAGCACCCTAAGGAACAAGCCTTCACCACGTGGGCTTTTGGAGGTTCTCAGGATCCACTATGGCAGAGACCAACGAAGTTGCCCAGCTTGCTGCCCAGGATGAGTGAGCTAAGGTGGGAACCCCCCAGAGGCGGGAGGTGCAAGGGGCAGACATACAGTTGCCTTTGGCACCCAAGGTCCCCTTTCTCCAGTTTGATGGGTGAGCTCTTCCTCTAAGTGCTGTGGTGCAGCTGCCGATGGCCCACACTGCAGGCTTCCCTGGAGACGTACCTTGGGGGTGGGAGCCACCTCACCCAGAGGAGTCTGCATGGTAAACTGAGACCTTTCTCCCTTGTCACCTAAAGACACTGACTGGGATGTAGTACAAAACCCTACCTCCTCATCCCAAGGCAGACACAAATCTCCAAGTGACCAGTCTTTCCCAAGTTTGTTTTTTGTGGTAGTGAGGATTGAACTCAGGAGCATTCTACCTCTGAACTACATTCCCAGCCTTTCTCTAAAATTCTGTTTTGAGACAGGTCTCCCTAAATTGCTTAGAGTAGCCTTGAACTTGCCATCCTCCCACGTGGGCCTCCTGTGTTGCTGGGATTTGGGCTGAGCCACTGTGCTTGACTTGACCGCACATTCTTGCATAGCCCCATCCCCTTCTCTTCCCTGTTTCTTTCACTCTCTTCTAAGGACAAATCCATGAGTAAGTCACAGTGTATGCAAATTCCCAAACTGAGCTGTGCTTCTAGAATCAGATAACATCATCTATGTGACTTCATTTAGTCCTCCTGATGATCTTGAAAAGTAACCCTAAATATCTCTGTTTCAGAGACTGGGAAATCAAAATTCATGGAAGACAGGGGCTGGGTCTAATGCTTTGTAGGAAGTAGATTATGAAACCAAGTTCCAAAGCCTGGTTGTCTGCATGCCCCACTTTCTATTAAACTCTCCTGCCTGCTTAGCAAAACACTCAGGCTGAAGACAAGGGTGCCCTTGGGAATGGGTCTGGCCTAATGAAAGGTTTGGGGCTTTAGAATCAGACACAATTGGGTACTTAATAAACAGAAGCTCTTCCTTGAAAAAATAAGGCATTTGGAACTTTTTGCATCTTGGGGGATTCTTTTCTTCTGACTCTTTGCTAAGGTTGTGAGAAATGCTTGACATGATGTATATAAAGTGGTGAGCACAACAGCTTACACGTAAAACACACTCAGAAAGGCTAAGGAGATTAGTTATTGGTTTTTTGTTCTGGTCTAGTGGATTGGCTCCTAAAACCTGAGAACTTTGACCCACCAGGACGAGGTGCCAGAATCCTGAGGGGGCACTGCAAGGGGTCATTTCAGTCCCTGAAGCCAGCCTGACATTCAGACAAACCACTTGGAGGTAGCCGTCCACAGAGGTGCCAATGTGAACTTCAGAGGTGACGGCGATGGCGGCTTCCATGGGAGAGTGAAAACACACCTGAGAAATAAAGAGAAATGCAAAGGTCATGGGTCACTGGGTGAATTTTACTGTGTGTGACACCCTGGCTGAAATCCTATCCCACAGGGCCATCGGGTGAGCAATTAGAGAAAGTGGCTGAAATTGCTTCCATGTTTTTTTTTTTTTTTTTTCTTCTCCTTCTAAAAATATCTACGCTGAGAGGTTGGCCTCTGTGTGTGTGTGTGTGTGTGTGTGTGTGTGTGCGCGTGTGTGTGTGTGTGTGTGTGTGTGTGTGTGTGTGCATGCCCACACTGGTGCATGCCCAGCTGCTCAAGTCGTTGACTTCTTCCGGGTCTCACTACTTGATGGTTTTGCTAGCCGTCTCCCCCTCTCTTCCATTGCTTCCCCTCTCATTCCACTCCTCCGGTAGAGCCACAGGACTTTTGCTCTTCTGTTCCACACACTTTCATGGATTCTGATTTGATAGACATCTTATTGTGGGACACATTGCACCCTTTCCTTACAACCTGTCTCCCTTGTTTATAAAAACAACTCTTCTTCCTCAAAGACCCACTTGTGACATCATTGCCCTCCTTCAAGAACATCCTCAGCCTTCTGTGACTCTTCTGGGCAGAATGAGCCCCCTTTCCTGAGGCTGCCCGTGTGGCTGCTGTGCTCCCAGCTGCAATGGTGCGTCTCCCACTTTTGTCTTCCACAGCACACGTTCTGCGATCCCTTGAGACAGGGGGAGTGGCATGGATTCGTGATTTTGCAGGTTTGAAAATATTACCTGGAACATTACATGCTTTTATTTTATTTTATTATATTTTAGGAATTGAATTTTATGGTGAAAACAGTTTGACTACTGATACTTCCAAACCACATAACTCATGGAAAAAAAAATTGATAGAAATTTCACAATTTGACAGTAAGCACATTTATGGTAAAAATGAACTTGTAAATTATTGCTTATTGGGATAAAAATACAGCTTTCATTTGTTTCTGCAAAAAATATTGTAAAAATTGTCGCTCAAAGCAAAGATAAAGGATCATGTAATCCCAAAATAGAGGAAAGGACCTCGTAAGAAAACAATTTTGTATTTAGTATTATAGCATATGTAATTTCATTAATGTGAACGGTACTATTTTCTGATTGAGAGATATTTATACTATGTGTTAGCTTTATAAAATCATAATTTTGTGTAATTTTCTCATCAGAAATATATATTGCTTTGGAAGCTAATTTTGAATTTATATTTTTCAATTATTTTTTCTTGTTAAAGGAGTTTTACTTTGTGCAGTACACAAAGTCCATAACATTGGGCATGCCCTGGACATAATCATTCCTCCTCTCTGAATCTGTTTCCTCAATGGTAAAATTATAATTATCTCTCTGTTTTAGACCAATAATTTTTGAGGTAATATATTTCAAAAGGGATTTAAATCAGGTCCTGAGACAACACTTTTTGGGGCAGGTTTTGGGGATTGAACTCAGGGACACTCAACCCCTGAACCACATCCCCAGTCCTATTTTGTATTTTGTTTAGAGACAGGGTCTCACTGAGTTGCTTAGCACCTCACTTTTGCTGAGGCTGGCTTTGAACTCTCCATCCTTCTGCCTCAGCCTCCTGAGCCACTGTGATTATGGGCATGCACCACCATGCCCAGCTGACAATACTTCTAATAAAAGAAGAAAATGAATGAATAAATGAAAGCATGAAGTATGAAGTTTAACCTCTTTAGAGATGGAATCCTGTACCTTTGAAATGGGAATGATAAAGGCATTCCAAAGATGATATATTAAATGATCAGAATTCTTCACCCTTCCCCTCTGCGCCTTGTGGGTCAAAGCTTGGTTGGGTGCCACTTACTTTTGCCAATGGCGTGTGAGTGAACGTGAGGCAGCACCAGCTTCAAGTCCAGGTTCTAAGATGCATTGCAGTCCTGCTTTCTGCCATCTACGTGAGACTCATTCTCCTGCAAGCCTAGCCCCACTGTTAAGCCTGGATCACAATAGGAAAGCCTATGTGGAGGGACACTCCAGTTGTCCCCACCTGCAGACATGCAACAGCCTAGGTAAGCTCAGCCATAGCAACAGAGGCAGCCCAGAAAGCCCATAGCTCTGGAACAAGAAGAGGACTGCCACTAAGTTCTGGGCTGACTTGTTACACAGCCTTGTAGTGGCAATAAGCAACTGATACTTCCCCCTCTTTTAGGTTTTGTGAGAATTAAATCAGATAATTGATGTCAAGCGCTATAACATAGTAAGCACAGAGGTTAGGCAATACAATTAGCAATGTTCCAACTTTATATTTTATAAAAATAAGACTTTTATGGAAAAAGGAGTTGGCAGGGAAGGAAAGCAAGAAACTATTCATCAAACTCAGGATGTGAGGATGTCACAGCTGGACTTGGCCATCTCTTTGAAATGTGCTAAAAACCGTTGGTGGAATATGAAGCAAGATTATGCACTTTGTCTGAGTGGACCTCAGGGATTCATATTTAAGCAGAAAAGAGCGGACTTGGCGTGGTAACTCTTCGGCATGGGGGCGGGGACGCAGTGTGAACCACCCTTATTATCAGTAGGAGGATCTGCCAGCTTTCCTGCAGCATTTTCTTTTGCAAAGCAGTTTGTTTGACAATTCTTCATGTTAACCATTCATTGGAGCTGATCTGTGCACAAAAACAGACAACTAACTTCTAGAAAGTGCCAGAGAATGAGGTTTATAAGTCTCAGGCATCCTCTGCCTTCACTGATGGGTCCCCTAGTTCCAGTGTCAGTTAGGGCATCCGGCAGCTGTAGGACACCCAGACTGGGATACCCAGGCTCATCCTCATCACCTTCTCTCCATATCCATTTCCCCAGCTGCATCCTCCTCTCCACTCCCAAGCCAGAACCTGGTGATACCCATTACTCCTCTCTCTCTTTCCCTTTCCCTGGATGTCAGTTTCTAGTTATTTCCTGAACACCCCACCTTGCTCTATCATTACTTCTATTTTGTCATCTGTCCCTGATCCTGAGAAAAGATCCATATGTGTGTCTCCCATCTCTGCCTCTCTATTATATCTCTGTCCTCCATGTTGGGCTCTTCCTAGTCCCGTTATATCACTTACCATTGATCCCCATCTTCTGACACTGAGTGCATATCTACGTGTGGGGGTGGTTCTATGTGCATTTGTGTGTGGTCTGTGTATATATTTTGTATGTGTGTCTCTCTGTGTTCATGTGTGTCTATATGTCCGAGTTGTCTATATGCATGTCTATATGTTTGTGTCTATGTGAATTGCTCTATATTGGCTTGGGAGTCTGAGGCAAATGGATCACAAATTCAAGGCCAGGCTCAAGAACTTAGTGAGACCCTGTGCAACTTAGTGAGACCCTGGGTCAAAAATTAAAAAAAAAAAAATTAAAAAAAGGACTGGAGATGTGGTCAAATGTTTAAGCACTCCCTGGGTTCAATCTCTGGTACCAAAAAAGAAAAGAAGGAAGGAAGAAAGAAAGAGCGAGAGTAACACCTAGAACTTTAGAGCTTTTTTTTTGTACTCAGAAATATTTGACAGATGACTCTAAGTTCTATCTAAAAGGTGCTCCATTTAAATGGCCCAGGTGTTGAAGGTGTGGTCCCCAATACATCAACATTCTGAGAGGGGGGCTTTCAGGAAGTGATTGACTATGAAGCCTCTGACCTCGTCTGTAGATTAATCCCTTAGTGGATTCATAGCTGAGTGGACTATTGGAAGGTGGTGGAAAACGAGGAGGAGGAACCTGGGAAATGCCCTTGGGGATTACATAACCCTGTGGCCCCTTCTCCCTCTCTCACTTCCTCTCCCTCTCTGCTTCCTGGATGCCACGAGGTCAGCAGCTCTGCTCTGCCATTTCCTCCCTGCTAATGCTCTGCTTCTCCACAAGTCCACAGGGATGGGGTCAAGTGACTGTGCTCTGAAATCTCTGAGCCAAGACACACCTTCCCTCTCCTAAGTTGATGTTCCCAGCTAGGGTATTTGGTCACAGTGACAGAAAGCTGACTGATGCAGTGGACTGAGTCAATTCTGAGAAGATGCCTTCTGACCCAGCACTGGACAAATGTCTGGGTATCTCCACTCCCACCCATTGGAGCCCACCGTGTTGGGAGGGGAGGTGATGATTGAGACCCTAACAGACACCAGCCTGTCAGGCATAGCTTGAACCCCATCAGGAGTAGTTTTTCACAGTTGGCTGTTCAGGGAAGACTCTCAATAGGAGTAAATGACACAAGGGGACATCAGAAAACAAGGTGGGAGAGGAGGACCAACTGTCACTGCAACATGTGGGGACTCCAGCACAGCTTGGTTTGCCTCTTTGTCTCTTGCAACCTCAGAGACTGGGAGGCAAGGAGAGTAGCCACAAGGAATTTGAGGATGTGTCTGTCTGCAAAGACCTGCATGTACAACTTGCTGGCCACGTTTTCCACCCTGTTTATGATTCAGCTCTGTCACGCGTAGTGCAGGGATGATCGTAGGGAGCATGCGCCTTTAAGGCTGCCATGAGAAGGAAATGAACTAGAACCTCCTGCTGCCTCACATCATCCTCAGCTCTGCTATTTGGAGGGTGTTGATACCCAGTTGACAGAGAAGAGAAGCCACCTCCGTGCAGTTTGAAGATGACTTGTCCTTTTTTTGAGCCTGAAGTCCCAGCACCTACTGGCTTTCTGATATCCCTTCATTCTGGGTGGGGTAGGCTTGGGGATCCTAGGGATTTCCCCATTGCTAACTCTTCCTGAACACCTTTTTCCACACCTTTTTATTTATTTGACGCAACATCTTCCCTTCTTCAAGGACTAGCAGAAATATTGTTCCACGGTTATGTTGGCAAATTCATGATGCTGTGGCCAAGGCTTCCACTCAGACCATGGTTCCTGGTCCCTTTGTCCCCAAAGGGTGAATATTCCAAGGGCAGCATAATCTTGTCATTCCTTTCTCTGTGCAAGGTATTTCGAGGGGGATGTGAGGGATAGTGGCGGTGCCCAAGATACTCAGCACCACTGGCAGAGAACTGGATTTGCCTTGAGTTTTGAGGAAGAAAATAAGAACACTCCCAGATGTGTGAGGGTGGTGACTACTCGAAGGAGAGAGTGACCAATTTTGAAGCGTCTTTCAGGTGTCCAATGTAATTTTTGCTGCAAGAAAGAGAATGTTTGGTTTCTGATGTTGCTCCTCCAAATGGATTAATTTGAGCAGTCAGTGCAAAGAAACAAAAAATCCTCTTAAGCCTCATCTCTCTGTGGTCCGGTTTTCCACTTTGACAGCACTGGCCATGACCTCACTCTTGTCACCTGTCTGATCTTTCACCCTGTGACAGAAACAAAGGTGATGGAATTGAAGGCTGAGCAAAGGGAATCTGACCTTCAACCTCCCAGGTGTGAGGAAGGAAGAGCTGGGCTGGGGGAGGGCACCTCGTGAATGCTGCTACACCCCTGGTCACTCTCGGAACACGGCCTGCAAAGGGGAGTCACACACTCCGCACCACAGGGTGGGTCACGGGTCCAAACAGGTGAGGGGATATTGGAACGGATGCAGCTGGTCGTCATTTGAGATCTTAATAGAAGAAAAGGTGCAGACAAAATAAGCTGTCCCAATAAACCACGAGGTGGATTAGTAATGCCTGGATTTGATGGAGAAGCCAGAGCCCGGGGTCACAGGATACTCTGATGGGTGAGACTTTTGATGCCTGAATTTTACTGAAGCGATTAGTACCAATTAAAATGACACCAGAGAAGAGGCTGGAAAGCTCCCCACCCCCTCAGATCGTGTCAGGAGAGGGGTCTTGATGGCTGAGGTGCAAGGAAAGATGGGTGATTAGGAAGCATAATTTGCTCAATTACTTGTGATTTGGCAGAAGTTGGTTTTTAGGATTGTTTTTGTAACCTGAAAATAGAGGCCTTAGAAGCCTTTGAAATGAGGGCAAGACGTGTCGAGTGAAATAACTTTAACTCAGGGCCAACTTTAAGAGCATAAGGATGGCCATGCTACACAGACACTGCAGTGGACTCAGGCTGCCATTTTGTCTCTGATAGACACTGAGGGTTTTGTGTCGAGAGAAACTCGAGCTGTTGAGCACAAGAGTTAAGGCAGGACTTGGGGATTCCTTTAGCAGTCTTCCATGGACTGTCACCTAGATGGGCCACTGAAACTGTTCTGAAACTCTCAGTGTATTAGCCTTTTTGTACCTTTTGGAATAAAATGGTGGTTTGTTGATTTGGGGCCTTAGTAGTTGTTTGAAATCTGGTAACTGGCTTAACATTTAGAATTTCAATATCCACATTTTGAATATAGGTCTAATAATAGCTACTCTCACAGAAGCATTTTGACTATTAAGTAGATAAATAAAAAAAGACACGACATATAGCCTTTAGAACTCACCACACAATGAACTCAACAATGTACTCCATTTGCTCTGCATACCACTTCTGGGTTTGTTTTTTCCAACCCCATTTTACAGATGAGAAAACAATTCATTTGGGCTTAACTTGGATGCAGAGCTAGAAACATGTCTGTGGGTCCACCCTGAGACCTTTGTGTCTCAGAATCTACTTAAGTTACAGGTTTTTGGGTGTTAATGAATAAACTGGGGATTACTTTTCAGAAATACAAGTTCAATGATTAGGCAACTCATTGGGATAAGGTTGAGACAGATGGTCTCAGGCATACTATCCAAAAGAAGAAAGAGACCTTTCTTAAAAGGAACTGGACTTAAGCAACATTTATAACCATTTTCTCCCAGGTCTGGTACACATAGAACCACATGAGCCAGTCTTCCCAGCCTGCGTTCAGATGTTTGAGTCTACTAAATGAAATAGTGTCTCTCGAAGGCAACTTGAAATTAAGTGCCGGTGGTTTTTTGGAGATCTGACCAGGACATCAGAATGGCTCACCTCTAATCTGTGTACGTGTCTTAGACTAGATCTTCAGAGATCTTGGATTGGACAGTTCTTTGCTGTGGAGAGCATTCCTGTGCATTATACGATATTGAGCAGCATGCCTGACAACTGTCCATTAGATGTCAGTAGCACTGTCCACATTCCAATTGTGGCAGCCAAAAATATTTCCTCACATTATCTAATGGGGGCAAAATCACCTCTGTTGAGAGCCATTGATATGCATTATACCAAGCATTAGCCAGCTTTTTGTTTTATTTTGTAAAGGATGTTGTAGTAACTACTTTAAGCTTTGAGAGACATATGTGTCTGTCAGGTCTCCTGAACCCTGTCATTGTTCTGCAAAAGCTTGCTATAGATACTATAGAAACGAAAGAGCATATCTGTGTTCCAGTAAAACTTTATTTACAAAGAGAAGGTGGTTTGGATTTGGCCCTGGGGACTGTACTATGCTAAACTCTGATTTATGGCATAGTGAAATAACATGGGGTAATGTGATAAAATACAATACTTAGTTCAAGAGAGAATAGACATTTCCATTCAAAAATAAAAATAGGTATCACTGATAGCACCACCCAGGACAGCCACTGCCATCTTCTCAATATGAGAATGTGCATTGCAAGCACGTATGTGCTCACATACTAATTTTGGCCAAGGATGCAATCTTGCTATATATGTCTACTTTTGTACCCTACTGTTTTTCGTATCATGCTGTTCAGGATGTAAGTAGTTTATTGTATTCTATACTCATGAAAAACACAATTTTAAGAACTTGGAGTCATCCATTTCATTGATGTACTGTAATTTACTCATTATTCCCTGTCATTGAATGTTTTTACTTTTCCTTTTTTTCTTGGAAGGTTAATGATGCAAAGGATAATTATCTATCTCTCCACCTATGTGATAATTTCTGTGAGACAAATTTATAGTACTAGATTAATCTGAAGAAAGAGTACTTCTGAAGTCTCCTGATCATTTTATCAACTGACCTTCAGAAAATTTCCAGTGGCTTCTGGTCCTATCAGATTTAGATAGTTTGCACTGAATTTTGGGCCAGCTGGAACAGTAGAGCAGGCAGAGCACACAGCTTTTCCACATTAGCCCCCACCTTGTGATACCTGGCACAGAATCTGCTATAAGCCTCCACTTGGAGAGAAGAAGAGACATTCTGAGGATGAGGCCAATGCTACTGAAACAAAGTGGACACATTCCTTCAAGTCTCTAAGACAAATCTGCTCTGCTTTGCAGCCCATTGGAGTGGCTGGTCATACAGGGAACGAGCCTTCCGGTTTGGGACTGGCAGTAAAGGCAGCATTCTCAGCACCCAAGTTGCTTAAGTTGACATGTCACAGGTTGAGTGGGCGTAAAAAAAATGACACAGGACTCACATAGTGGAGGTATTGACATGAAAGGAAGACCAGGAGGGGTCCCATTTCCCTGCACAGTTCTAGGGTTTGTGTCCTTTAAAAGTGCGGAATATTACCATTAGGAAAATATCATTTATGTGGATCATTGGATTTCCTGTTTTTAATCCCTGCAAGCATTCTGGCAATCTTCAGAGCTAGCAGAAACCACAATCGTGCTGTAGAGAAACCCGAGCTTGACAGGCCACCCAACCCAACGGGGAAATTTCTTATAACCGGTTCTTTCTCACAACCCCTCCGGGCCCAGGTGAGACGGCCAACCAGACTGCAGACCAGGGCTCTGTGGAAGGACCAGAGAAACTGAAATCTATCACGTCTTGTGTTTTATCCTTCAAGGTTGAGTCTAATGTGGGGTGGGATGTCTGAGCCACACAAATTTTTCCAGAGAAAAACTGGAGAAAACTAGTACTCTACTTCAGAGTTCACTTCTCTGACTCTTTGGAAGTATGCCCTTAGCTCATCTTACCAGAAGGGAATATTAACCAGTGACGGTCAGCAAGTGTAGACCAGTTGTCAAAAATCCTCTGGGCTCCCAATTGCAGTAACACACACTCGCATTTAAAATCTCTAAGATTGCAAGGATGTAAATGATCAACTGGACGTTTTCGAATTCTCAACCTAGGCATGTGTCTTTGTGTTTCCGGCACAGATCACTTGGCCAGGAAATGAATGCAGTCCTGCAAGATCTTCATGACTATTCCCTCTCGATGTCACTTCCTGTCCTTCCTGAGCAGCCCTGGAGCTTCTGAGGGCAGCAGCCACCACACGTATGGACAGTGGATGTCTAATTTGCTGTTGCGATGGTCCTCCAGCTTGATCTTGAGGCCACCCTCTGGAGAGTGGCCATCAGCCAAGGCAGCCATTCTCTAGGAGAAACCAGAGGGGAGGGAAAGTTAGGTGCAGGTGTACAGAAGACAACACGATGCAGTACACAAAGTAACAAAATGACTTCATTACTCATAGACCCGAGGGAGCAGGAGGGGAGCCAATAAGGCCAAGAAAACCTGGAGACGACAGGGCACTCGACGTGTGGGTGGCGAGTAAGCAAGAGAGGGTGGGCGGGATGTATCTCTCTGCAGGTCCATGGGTGTCGTCCTCTGGACTCTCCCCCAGGGACCGTGCTTTGGCCAGTGAGAGAAAGCACACATGAAGAGAAACCTATTTTCCTTTGGCATTGACTCGGGCATTGACCAATAGGTTTTATCATGGTCAGCAGTTATGTGATATGCTGGGTTTCAAGCTAGTGACATGAGGAACATTGGACCACATTGCATACCTCCATGGTGGGAGGAATAGTCACCAATCAATGCCATCTGTCAACACCAAGCTTGCAAGCAATTTGCATCAGGTCTAAAAATCAGTGTTGAGGCAGCAGCTCTCTTGACAACTGTATGACCTATGTATTGGTGGATTGAAGAAAATGGCCTTCTTGTCTGTATGTGGAGTGACATCCTTCAGAACTTTAATGTAGTTTCTGTTTAGACTTTTGCTTGACAGGTCTTTTTTTAGGAGAGAGGGTGACACACTTCACCACCCTATAAGCCATGCTCAGTGCCTGCTGTCCAGTGTCTCGACCTTCAAGCTCAATTTCATTATGGTTTGTATTTTACCAACTGAGAATATGGAAATTAAGGCCACAAGAGGTAAAGTGATACACCAAAGTCACTTAATTGCCAGAAATAGTAAAACACATGACCTTTCTGTTCTAGGAGGCTGGCCTCAAGAATTCCTCAAAACCCTGGGAGAAAATGTGGGACAGGAGCAGCTTTGCGTTTATTATGAAGTCCCAAAGTACAAAGTATCCTCTAAGGGCATGTTCTTTTTCTGGAAATTTTTATGGATTAGGACACAATAACAAATGACATTTTTATTGGACTTTCATCTCAGAATCCCAAAGCACTCAAAGCTAAACACATTAATTAGTTCTTACAACACATGAAGTGGATAGCAAATTATTTTGATAGGAAATTAACTATAATAATGCAGCATCATATCAAATGCCCAAGAGTTATCTTAAAGAAATGTGTATAAGGATTCATGTACAATCTCTTGATTAGAGGGGAGTTTACTTATTAAAGGAGAGTGAGCAGAAGCAAGATTTGAGAGGGTCAGAATCTCTTCCTGTGGATGGATTACTTTGGAACAGCAACAGTTTATGTGCTGTGATATAGTGAGGTTTGCCATTATAAACTCTTAATAAATACATGATCATATCTTTGGAGATAATTTTTTCCAAAAATTTAGAGAATGATGTACATCATTTAATTTATTTATTTTACTTACACCAACTATCTAGCAACTTAAAGGATAAGAGAATTTGAATACTTACTAAAACAGTGTTTCCTGTCTATTTCTGTATCTATTTTCTGAATAGAAAATGTTGAGGTGAGTTTTTCCTTTGCTCAATTCCGTATCTCTTTTTCTATTGTAATAATAGCAAAATTTATTGAAAAGAACATTTGTTATTTCACCTATACCAGGATTTTAGTCTTGAAAATGATTCCAAATAAAATCATAAAGTTTTAAGTATCTGAGAAACAAGTGTGATTTATTTACTATAAGCCTGTGACTGGGTCATCGCCTGTATAATCAGGGATTATTTCCTTGATCCAGGTGGTTAAGAATGATGTAGTGTGGAAGACAGATTGAATTTACTTGAGTAAAATTGAAACCATAGAGAGAAGTCTGTCAGAGTTCCCACAGCCAAATACTGGCAAGGGAGAAGCCGTGCTCTCTCTGATGGTTGACTCAGACCTGGGACTTTTCAAATTCATATTGCTAAGGGAGCAAAAGGCTCTGATTTTGCTTTCTCACCAAAGGCTTATCCAAGTAACTTACTATGTGATCACAGATTTAATTTGCTAAAATATTCTTCTAAATGTTTGCACATTATTTACTTGGTCTTTCAAAGGGTCTTCTGGCCTGAGATTTGGGGCTTCCGGACTATAACCTAAGCTGGATATATTTGCTTGCTATAGGGTTGCCGTAACGAAGTTCCACTGACTGGGTGGCTTAAACAGCAAAACCTAATTTTCTTGTAGTTCTGGAGTCTAGAAGGCTGAGACCAAGGTGTCAACAGGACCAGTTTCTTCTGAGACCTCTCTCCTTTGCTTATAGATGGCCACCTTCTCCATGTGGCTTCAGATATTCTTCCCTCTGTGTCTTTCTGGGTCCTATCTTCTTCTAAGAACCCCAGTTATATATATTTAAAAATTTCAGTCTGTTGAATTAGGATTCACCCTAATGAACTCACCTGTAAATAGCCCATCTTCAAAAGGGGTCACATTCTAAGGTACTGAGCATCAGGCCTTCAACATGTGAGTTTGGGGTGGGTGGTGGGGGAGCACAAATGAACCTATAGCAATGTCTTTGCAGAAACAGTGAGGTCAGTACCTTGGAGAAAAAGGTTCCTATATAATTTAATTATACATACTTTAAAAATTTATATATGTGTTATATATTTAGTTGTTAGATGGACACAATACCTTCATTTATTTTTATGTGGTTCTGAGGATTGAACTCAGGGCCACACGCATGGTAGGTGAGTGCTCTACCACTGAGCCACAATCCCTGCCCTAATGTAGATACTTTTAATTTGAGTTCCACCAGTACCAGGGAACTTATGCTTCATCCAATGTTAGTGTTATAATAAACTACTGATTGTCTTGCTAGGCCTGCTTTCTAGGTCTGGTAGCTCAGCGTGGTGATTTCCCCAAGGTCACACTGCTGGTAAGTGGCCCATGCTGGGTGGGATTTCCATCCACCTCCAAAGCTCCTACAGATTGCCTCCAAGCTGGATCCAAACACTGCGGAGCCCCCAAGAGGGCGCTCTTGCTAAAACGCAGCACAAGGCTTGTCCTGGGACCTGAGTGTTGGAACCCACAAGGGTGAAAACCTGGTGGTGATGTGCGATGGTTGGACCAGAGACTCCGTGACTCCCAATGTGTCATCAGAGGTGTGTGAAAAAGGACTGCTCGGTCAGGCCCAAGAAAGCTGAAAGACATTCCGTCCTTCATGTTGCAACACACGGGGAGCACAGACTCTCCACCAGGCAGGCATGCCTGAGATCAAAAGCCCTATGCCATCAGCCCTACCCCTCTGAGGGGCAGCCTGTCTCCCAGGAATGTGGCCATGATGAACGAGAAATATGTATAAAGCGTGTGCCCTTGCCCCGCAGGGTGTGAATAAATGCAGGGTATTATACTATAGTTTATTTGGACTACCCAAGTGCATTGGACTGAACAAGAGTATTTCTTTCACTGACAACCACATTCATTGTGGTGAAAAGATTTATGTTACAACATATGAAAGATGCCTACGTGTACAAGTGTGTGTTTATGCGTGTGCGTGTGTGTTGCTAATATTTGGTAGCTGTACAGGGTGATGGGGGCTGCATTTATTCTGGAAAGTGAACGGGATGTTTCAGGAAAGTTTTGGTTACCCACAATTCCCATTTGATCGGCTTTCCAAAAGTTTCAGACTTAATCATGGAATCTCGTTTAAAGGGAACCTCAGGGATTCCCTCACTACTAATCCCAGTCTCCACCTAGTTTCAAAGTTTTGCTGTAACATTCTGGAAATGTGGTCATTTGACTTATCCTTGAACACTTCTGTTGGGGGAGAACTTGGCACCTCCAGGGGCAAATGTTCCTTCTGCAGACGGTTGAAGGAAGGCAGGCAAGTAACATGTGTAGAGCACTTTGGATGTTTCAGGCTCTATGTCCAAAATTTTACTTAATTTGTTTACTCCAGATTTACACTCAGAGAAAGATCTACAGCTGTCGCGATTATCACCACAGCAAGGCTCGCCATGGACTGGGTTCATTTACTAAGTCATTTAATCCTAACAACCCGATGAGCTTGGAGGTCTGACTTCTCCATCTGTGGATGTTGGAACTGAGACCCAGAGAGGTTGAACAACTCGTTTATGTTCATAGCAACCAAAAAGGGAATTTGAACACAGGCAGTAGGATTCAGAATCCACACTTACTCCCTATGCTCTGCTTCCTCTTATCCTGTTTAAGGATAAGAAATTTGAATCCTAGAACTTTTAGAAACCAGCTAGAATCATACAGTCACACAGTGACACAGTGGTGTTGGGACCCTGCTTCGTCTCTCTCTCCAGACCTGTGTTATTCCTCATCCTCCAGGTTTCCAATTAGACACACTTGATCTCCCTCAAAATCTCTGGTGGCTGCAGGCTTGGTTGTATATTGCTCCACATTTTCATTTCAGATGTGTCAGCCGCTAGGTTTCTGTTACAACTCAATATATGCAGTTCTCTTAGTGTTATTTTGTCCTTTAAAATTTCCATTTGCTACATAGTCTTTTCTAAACATTATGTCTGCTTTGAAATGGGGTATCCAACCCTAAGCCCCAATTATAGGAGTAGTCTGCCTGGATCAGAAAAAACACAAGGACAATATCCCTCTGCTCATTTATTTAGCTAGTTAATTACTCAATTAATAAAGACAACGTGTTCAATGATCAGCTACATACCAGTGACTGGCTAACTATCAAAACCCAAGTACGCAAGTGCATTTGATACCTGTGTTTAAGGCTAAATAAGATTTCTGTTGATTTTTCTTGTTATCATGCTTAAATCATAGTTTCATTTGAAAGGACACCTTCATGACGTTTGGTCTTCTAGCTCATGATGATGGTATTTTTCTCGATTCAAATAAATTTTAATTTTTCCTTTTGGGTAAATTTTAAAGATTTGTTTTTTCATTCAAGTCTAATACATGTTTGCCTAGATTTGTTGCAGGGAACTCCACTTTCTCTATACTATGAAAAGCATTTCATAATGCTGTTTGAACCCTCATTTTTAAACAATTATAATATTTGTATTTTATTTGCATTTTGAAAAGAAGTTGCAGGCTCCAGGGAAGGTTCAGCCACTCAGGGGCCTTAGATGTGGGGGTGAACACAGGTGCTGGGGGAGCAGGTCTCAGAGCCAGCCCCTCTCCTGGGACCACCCAGACTCATTGCATTTTAATTTGAATTGTATATTCAACTTTTCAAGTACTATAAACCTACTACCTTGCCCTCCATGTGCTGGCTCTCAGTAGTATTTCTGGGCTCTGATTTCCCTTCTTGTCCATTTGTTTTCTAAGAACTTAATGAGTGACCACTCTCAGTATGACTTGCCTGCCATGTTCTTTTTTATTTATCTTGGAATTTCCAGTTCAATGTAACAGTATACCTGAATTAGATCCCCAACTTTAAAGTCCATTATTTGAAATAAATGAGAGACAATTTGAACCTTAACTGTGCTGTGGTAATCATGACTTTGGGAAGCCAGCTCCCCTCTCCCTGGAGTCACCCACGGGTGTCTGCTGGCTGCTCTGCACTCCTCTAGGGAAGGTGCCTGTCTTCTCAGGACCAGCACACCTGCCCTCCTGGAGGTTGGGAGTGAACTGATGGAGGTGTGCTTTGTAAATGCAGCTCACAGGATTTGCTGATAAACCTGATGTTTGTCAGAAAGTGGAAAGAGACATCAAGAGTTCTGCCAGGACTTTGTTGGGTCTTTATAAGAGTCATTTCTGGGAAGAGTTAGGAATGAAATTGGAACGGCTATGACAGTCAACTTTTCAGCTTTACTTTAATGGTAGAATGGACTAAGGTAAGGGTTTAATCTGAAATTACTCAATTGAAGCGTACAAGTTCCCTGGAAACAGACTCTGGCATAAGAACTTGTTTAAGTGAACTTTTCTCTTTTCCAAGAACAACAAAACAGGGAGGATAAGAAATCCAGCTGAAGGTGAAGTCTCTGGTAAAAGTCCCTCTAGGCTGGGTTCCTTCTGTGGAAGAACTCTGGCGTGGAGGGTACGGCTCGGAGGTGACCCAGGCGACTGGAGGTCTAGGAGCCACACTTTGCCTTGGTGATTGGCTGGAAGTGGGGTGGAAGTGGACAGAGAAGTGGAAACAAAGGATACGAGGGGATTTAGTGGCCGTTCCATCAACGTTCCCCACTACCGTTGCTTGTGAGGTGTGGGTAGTCAGGGCATGGTTATAGGTTAGATCTTAAGTATCCCGAAGGTTTGTGTGGTAAAACACCTGGGTCCCTACGGGTGGTGCTGTGGGAGGGGAGAGAGACCTATAAGAGGTGGGCCCTGGTGGAAATCTTTAGGTCACTGGAGGCACAACCTCAGGAGGGACTGTGGGACTGGGTCCTCTTTCTTTCTCCCTTTCACATCCCAGGCATGAGGTAAATGATTTTGCCAAATGATGTGCTGCCTCAGCAGAGGCCGCAAAGCAATGGGCCAAGTAATCAGGGTTGGAGACCTCCAAGCTGTGAGCCAAAAGGACCCTCCCTCTTTATCCCAGAGTCTATTCTACAAAATGGCATTATTATGATGGGAGTCCAGTGCCATGCTAGCGTCTAGAACTTCTGACTGTTCAGTCACTCTACATTATCCTTTTCACTAGTTTTATTTTAAGGAAGGACACTAGTGTTGTCGGAAAATACATATCAGTACACTTCGCTGCACAGGCCTTTATAAATAAGGGGTGATTAGTCTGTGCCTGTGTATTGACTCATGCTCTATAGCTACAACAAAATGATTATAGAAATAGCTATAAATTAGCTGTGAAAATAGCTACAAAATATTTGATATTGGGTATTTTATGTAAAAAAAGTTGGACTCATGATCCTGGTGGCTGGAAGGAAGGTCCTCGTTAGGTCCCAACATGGCAAAAAAACAAAGGAACCGATAATGGTAGAAGGAATCTCATGTTGAGACAGGAAAGAGGGATCCAGAGGCCAGGCTTTGCTCTTTTATCCTAGCTCTCTTCCGTGAGAACTACCTGGGTCTCAGATGACCTGTTCCCCATGAGATCCCTTCCCCTAATCCCTTCTGAGGGCAAGCACCCAAGATCTACCCACTTTCTATCAGTCCCTCCTCCTAAAGGTTCCAACACCTCTCAACATTGCCCACAGCCGGGATGAAGGTTTCCTCGTGTGAAGATTTGGGGGTACATGGAAACCATACCCAAACCACAGCACTGGGGTCTAAGCCAAGCAGACTGAGGTGTAGTCTTGGTTAGGGTTGAGCCAATAAGAAAAGCAGACCTCCTGTTTTCTCTCTATCATCCTTCGTTATATCATATTTCAAGAAAAAAATAGGAAATCTCAAGTTATTCTGGCTTAGATTCATGGAGGTACAGAACATAGGGCAGCTCCAGCTTGATACACTGAGTTACCCCGTCAAAGGCACAATGTCCTTCATTTTCTGGCTTGCTGCTCTCTTCTTTCTCCCTCAGTCAAGATCTTTAAGATGGTGCTACCTTTCCTAAATACCACATACGGAGGCAACAATGTCCAGTAGAAAGAGGAAATTACTGTGGCCGTCTCATTTGTCTCTCTATTTATAAGGGAAACCTGCGTTTGCAGAAGCCCCCTAGCTAATTCTTCCCCACAACTTTCATTAGCCAGCCCTGCCAGAAGCTTTCTCTATGTAATACAAATACTGCAAAGAGAGGGATCCATAACATTTGTCCCAAACCAAGTAAAATGTATCTCCTGTGTGGGGATGCTGAACTTGCACTGAAAATAATGGATGTACAGATGAGGCTTAAAAATCTGAACTAAGCCTAGGTTCTGAGAAAGAGGAAGCAGAGCTATCACTTGTTTTGCAGCAACTATCAATGTCAGCTTTCACAAAATTATGAGCAATAAAAACTCCCCCAAGGAAGTTCAGGAAGCTCTTTTTAAATAGTATACTATGTGTTCCATGAGAACCTGAGAAGCTAAGATTGAGAATTTGTTTATATGTAGTCAGTTATTGGGAGCTATAAATGGAAATCTGGTAAGATCAACCTCTCTCTCTCATCATGACTTCTCTCCTAAGGCATGTTGAATCTCTAAATGTGTTCACTATCTCCTCCTTGTAAACTATTTTTCCTTTTATTAGTAGCAAGTTGGACAAGATGTTGTTGTCACCTTGGTCCCAATTATAGGTGAGATCTAGTTCCTGCTGAATATATTCTCTTAGTTTCCAAATTCTAAAATTTCTGAAAGTGTATGATGGTCTACCTGGCTTATATTTTTTCTTGCTGGCCATAGGATGTTAGTCAGACTTTGGGAAAGCCAAAATAGAGCAAATGATCAGTCTGATTCAATTGGTTGTGACAGCTGAGGCTGTTGGTTGTGGCAATTCACCTTAGCAAGGACAGGAAATATGAAGGACTGTCATTTGCAAAACATGCCTAATGCAATTTATGTTATTTTAAGATTCGGCAGAGTAAATGAGAACAATATTTATAAAAGGAATATAAAATAAATTTTATTTTCTTCTCTTTTTATTCATTTGTTAATTCTGCAAACATTTATAAAATTTCCATTTAGCGGGGAGACATTGATGATGAAAAGAACACAGTGCTTAAATAAGTCACCGCTAGTGAAATAAGCATTCTTATGCTGCCAACGCAGGATATTATGAAAGTGTAAATAGAAGAGGAACACCTAACTCTCGCATGGAATTAAGTTATAAAACCTGCAGAAAAAAATGTAGAAGTTAATTTGAAGACTATAAAATGTAAACAATAGCATGAAGATTGGGGAAGATCAAAATTCAAAGTACCATTGAATCAGCAGCGAGTTTTCATTATTTTTTCTCTTATATCCTTTCATCCTGATGCAACATGGGTCATAACCTGAAAGCAGGACTGGTGTGGAAAGAGAGAACGCCAAGAGACGCAGCATTGCAGATCTGGCTTCCAAAGTAAGAACGAACTTCCTAATCGCTAGAGAGAATGCTCAGACATCATCTCCTACCTCCGTATGCAACTTTCTTCATCATCTAGAATTCTGGGGAAGTAGGACCTTTCCCCCTGATTAGAGAAACTGAGGTTCAAATAGGGAGGAGCCTTTCTTCCTTCCTGCTTGCCTGTTTTTCTTTTTTCTTTCTTTCTTTCTTTCTTTCTTTCTTTCTTTCTTTCTTTCTTTCTTTCTTTCTTTCTTTCTTTCTCTCTCAGTTTAATCTTAGACAAAGTACACAATTGAGAGGATTGCGAGAGAGTAGAGCAAATACACTAGTTTCTTAAATGCCAAACTGAAAGGGAGATTTTTAGAATATGAGGAAAACCTGAGATTTCTAAAAAGGAAGAGCTCTAGAAAATGTCCCTCAAGTTGTTTGAACTTATGGGCATACCTCCAAGCTGTATGTGCAACAGTGGATCTGTTGAGACCAAAAAGATTTAAGGAAGACACGATGTCTCATAACACAATATTCAGAATGACGAGATTACTCAATATACGAAGAAGTAGAAAAAATCTCAACTCACAGGGTAACAGAGAATCAGTAGATTCTAATTGGAATGACCTGAAAGACTGTAAAATAGCTCTTTTGAAAATGCTTCAATGAGTTAAAGTAAACACTTTTTCTTTCCTTTCTTTCTTTCTTTTTTTTTTTTTTTTTTTTTTTGGTACCAGGGATTGAACCCAGTGGCATTTAACCAGTGAGCTACATCCCAGGCCTTTTTCATCTTTTTCATATCTTATTTAGAGCCAGGGTCTTGCTAAGTTGCTTAGGGCCTTGCTAAGTTGCTGAGGCTGGCTTCCAATTCAGTATCCTCCTGCCTCAGCCTCCCAAGGTGCTGGGATCACAGGCATGTACCACCATCTCAGCTAAAGAAAACACTCTTGAAACAAGTGGAAGTGTAAAAGCGTAGGAAGATATCAAGAAAAAACAAATAGACTCGAAACAGAAAAATACATGAGCCAAAGTAAATGGAGGTGCGAACTTAGAATGTATTAATAGAAATTATTTAATCCTAGATTAAAAATTAAAAAGTGATTTAGAAATAAATGAACAAAATATCAGGGACCTAGGAGACAATGTCAAAAACTTGACATTTATATAATGAGAGTCCTAGAGAAAAGATGAGAAATCATGTGAAAGGGAATATGTAAATAAATAGTAGTAGAAAAATCTTTCATATTTGGCAAACATATAAGTTTACATACCCAACAATTTGAACAAACCATGAACAGAAAACAAGCGAAACAAGAAAGAGATAATGAAAGAAAGAAGAAAGAAATTCACAGGCACACCATAATAAAAGTAAAGAAAAAGTCTTAGAGACAGAGAAAAATGAGGCATTAGTTAAGATGAACAAAATTACAACAATTTCAATGACTATAGATCTCTCATATTCAACCATGGAATCCGGAAAGGCTGAAATAAAAAAAAGAGTGAACCCAGAATTTTCTAATAAGTAGAAGTTTCTTTGGTAATGACAATGATATTAAGTTGTCCTCTGGTGAAGAAGAAGAACAAACTTATTCTAAAATCATTACTAAAGTATGTCAGACACTATATACAACTACATTTTATGTATTACAAATTAACTTCAAGTATCATGATTATTTGAGATAAAAGTAAGATGAAAAAATATATACCATACCAACATTAATCAAAGAACAAGTAATATTTAGCTATAGTAATATCAGATAAACTAGACTTCAAACTAAATAACATTAGTGGAAATAAAATGGGAGATTAGACAATCAATTTACCAAAAAGACAGTCTCTGGTGTGCAAAATAATTCCCCATAATAGAACTTAAAAATATGTGAGACAAAATCTGCCAAAACTACAGATAGAAACATAAAAATTCACAATTATATTTTGGTTTATGACCTCTGTTCTTGGTAAGTCAAATTCTGCTCTTCATAATTAATAGAATTAGCAGACAAAAAGTCACCAAAGATGGGGAGGAACTTAACATAAATCAAATGAATTCTTTTTACATTTGTAGAGCACACACCAACAACAGAATAGACATTCTTTCCAGGGAGACATAGAATATTCACCAAGATAAAGCAGAATGCGGGTAAGAAAACAACTTAACAGTTGAAAGTACTTGATCTTCACAGTTACAACTGTCTAAATAGTTATTCACAAGCAAAATTGCCTCCTCAAGATCTTCGTGAGCCAAGTGAGACACCATAGTGCCTGATTGTAGTGTAAGGAAAAAATGTTCTAAAGAAGGCTGAAAGGGTTTCCAGTGTTACCCCTCCTTCTATTCCAAGCAGTGTGTGGAGAGAGATGCTTCCCACTTGGAGGTGGGAGAGGGAATTAAGTTCAGGTCCCAGAAGTCAAGGCTTACCATGGTGACACCTGGTGCTGGAGATTCCCATGATCCCTAGGTCTGGTCTGATGAACTGAACCACTGGAACTAACCAGCCAGGTGACCTACTTCCTCTAATAACTTTCCCCCATACTCTGACAGCAGACTGAGGAACAGGACTCTACTCACTGGGAAGCAGATCATAAAAGCGAGCAAGGGACTTTATCTTGGAGTTCAGTTCTGAACCACTGTGGTGAGACCGATACCAGGTAGAAACCAAAGAACCTACACCCAGGCCAGAGCTTGCAGATGGCACCTTTACATCTGTCCTTGCATCAGAGATCTGTGAGCTGATGGGGCAGACTTGCTTTTTAACTTGCATCATTTTCAATCTGAGAAAGATTGAATCCCCCACACATGATTTTGCAGTTGCTTGCAACAGTGAGACTCAAGTATAACCCAGTTTAATATCAGCATAAGGGCTGTCTCCATCACACATCCCCCAACCTTGAGCAGCATGCCTATTGCCAGAGTAATACTTGCATACTAGAACCTTTAGGTTTGCCTTATCATCAGAGTCCCGTGTCTCAGTGGGATAGACTCATGTTTGGGACTATATCACTGTCAGATGTGGTATAAACATGCAAGCACTCCTGAGACTGTATAGTTCCTTGTGGCTTAAAACACAGGCATGACCCAGCTTAGTGTCAGCATTGGTAGTAAAGGGACTACCTTTACCAATACTGCCCCAATCCGGGGCATATCATGGAGCATGACTCCGTTCACTGAAGGTGGGGCAAGGTCATTTGCTCATGACTTTGACTTAGAAACCAGTGCCAGGGTGAGGGAAACTAAAACTGCTATCCAAATAAACTCCACACCCAGGTCTTTGTCAATGAGTGGAGTCTCTGGTACAATCTCAGTGTGATGTGCAGACGTGAGACTCCAGTTTATTGAACTTTTATTCCAGCTCAGCTTCACTATTAAATAGTTGCAGCAGTCTTTGGCCACAAATCCATGTCAGCAGTGGGCAACCCATAGCAGTATGAGACTTGGTCCTGTACTTCAGTGGTCTTGGTGGCCTGTGAGCTCAGAATGTAGCACAGCTTTATGGTCTCAGTGACCACAGGCATGGCGTAGGAACCTGAGACTGGTTCCTCAAAAGTGATACTGCCTAAAGTCAGGCATAGTCCTACAGTGTCCAATCACAGGTTTATGACTGTGGCTGAGATATTTGTATCTTCCCCAGATGCTTGTCTATACAAGCTATTCTTTCATTGTATTTCTCTAGTTCATTTTGAACAACACACCAACTATAGGCCTGGGACAAACAAGAGCTTGGATTGCCCTCCAGTGCTGAAATAGTGACAACACACCAACAGGGGTTTCATGGCAAAACTGGACCTAAGGATTCATAATGGAAATGGATACAAACTCAGAGTAAGAAAAAAAAAAATGAACTGCTGAAACTTTCTGGAAAGACAGGTACAAAAATTATGAATACCAAAATAAGTACTTAATCAATCAATGAGTATATGATGTCTCAAACTTAGCATCAAGAATGTTTTGGAAACCATGACCTCATCTAATGCTCAAAATAAGAGGTATGGGTGAACTTTCAATTGTAGAATTTAAAAAGTTCTTTTAATGAAACTCAAGGGGCTGTAAGAAAACATAGAAATGACTTAATACTTTGAAAGAGGTAAATAAGAGATGAGTAGAAGCAATTTTTAAGAAATCATACAGAAATCCTTGAAAGAAAAACTACATTAAGTAAAATTATGAATAAAGGTAAAAGGCATCAGTAGTGAGGAAGATCAAAGATAAGAAAGAATTAACTCAATGACAAACTGTTTAATATTCAGAGAAGAAAAAAGTATTAGAAGAAATGAAGAAAACAATTAGAAATTGGGAAAATATTAAAAGAGAAAATATTTGAGTTTGGGAGGTTCAAGTGGGACTTGAGAATGCTAAAGGGGTAAAAGTCTTCCTCGAAGAGATGATAATAGAAAAAAATAATTGTCAAACACAGAGAAGGATACAAATATCCAGATATAGGAAAATTGAAGCTTAGTATATTAGTCATCTTTGCTTTACTGTGACCAAAATGTCCTCCAGATAACAACTTCAGAGAAAAAAAAGGTTTATTTTGGCTCATGGTTTCACAGGTTCAGTTCATGATTGGTCAACTCCATTGCTCTTGGCCCAAGTGAGGCAGAAAGGTGTTCAGGGAGCAGAAAGAGAAAGGAGAAAGGGAGATAAGACATAATCCTCAAGGGCATATCCCCAGTGACCTACCTCCTCCAGGCATGTCCCATGTGCCTGCAGTTACCCCTCAGTATAGTAGTTCTTTAAAATTATTATTTCATCAAATGGATTTATCTACTGATTACATTACAGCTATAAAAATCTAATCTTTTTACCTCTGAAAATTCTTGCATTAACACAGAAACTTTGGAGAGACACCCCATATAAATATCAGACCCTAAAAAGATTTAATTTAACCATGTCAAGTTCAAGACATTATAATCAACCTCGGAAGATAAAAGATAAAGAGAACATTTTTAACGTACCAAGTGAAAAGAATCAAGTAAGGGTGTCCCAATTTTCCTGACTACAGATGTCTTGGCAGAAACTTTACAGACCAAGAGAGAGTGAAATGATAGTCTCACACACTGAAGGGTAAAAATTGCCAACTAAGAATATTTTACCCAGAAAAGCTAACCTTTAGAGATAAATACATTTCCAGGCAAAAATATCTGAGTAAATATATCTTCATCAGACCTGAATTCCCAAAAATGCTAAAAGAAAAACTTCAAACTGAAAGAACATTAAACATTAATGAGTAAGAAGAAATTATCAGAAGTTATAAAACATAAAAACTTCCAACTGTGGGAAGTAATAGGGGACAAGTGTACAATTTCTTAGTGTATTTCTTTTTTTTTTTTTTTCTTTTTTTAATTCTTATCTTCAAATCATGTTAAATTGCCGTCATTTTAAAATAGTTTATTATAAACAAAAAGATTGCTTTCAAGATTCATAATAACCACAAAGCAAAAAATAATAATATTGAATTCAAAAATAATAAGAAAAAATCAAACATATTACAAGAGGAAATCACCTAACAACAAAGGAAAACAGTTTTGGGGGATGAGAAAGGACCTATGCTATTATTAGAAAACAAATTACAAAAAGGTTATCCTAATACCTTATTATGAACAATTACCTAAAATGTAAATGGATTGAATTCTTTCTCCAATAAAAAGACAAAGAGTGACCAAATGAATAAAACAATAAGAAAGCCCAAAGAAGAATGGAATAAAACATTCCAATGTGAAGAAATGTAAAAGAAATCAGGATAATCTTATGATAACACATAATATCAGTTTTAAAATCAAAGCAATAGAGACAAAGAAGTTTTATACAATGATAAATGGGTTAATTCAGCAAGGAATTATAAGTCTAAATATATGGTCACACAGTATTGGAGCACCAAATATATAAATAAGTAGTAGACCTAAAAGAAGAGGTAGACCACAATACAATACTAGTAAGGAATTTACATGCTACTTTTAGAATTCAGCAGATTATCCAGATAAAGAATTAGTAGAGTTAAAGTGCACCCTAGACCAAATGGATCTAACAGACATCTGAGAAAGTTCTATCCAACAGCTGCTGCATACACATTGTTTTCATCAGCACAAGAAACATTCCCCAGTATAAATTGTATGATAGACAAACAAAACAAGTCCAAACAATTTTTAAAAATTGAAATCATTTCGAGTATCTTTACCAACCAGGATGCAATAAAACTAGGAATCAATAACAAGAAAAAAACTTTGGAAACTATACTAGCATATGAATGTGAAATGACTTACTCTGTAACAGTCTATGAGTGAGAAACAAATCAGGAAGGAAATTTTTAAAAAATTACTAAAATAGGTGAAGATTAAGATACAATATATCAAAATCTATGGAGTCAGCAAAAGAATATGTTTTAGTCAGATTTTTCATCCCTGTGACCAATACCCGACAATAAGAATTTAGAGAAAGAAAAGTTTATTTTGGCTTATAGTTTCAGAGATTCAGTCCATGGTTGACTGACTCAATAGCTCTTGGCCCAAGGTGAGGAAAAACATTGTAATAGAAGGGCATGGTAGAGGAAGCAGCTCAGGACATGGCAACAGGAAGCAGGAAAGAAAGCTCCGCTCACCAGGGAAAAATAAAATTGCGAAGGCAATGCCCCCAGTAACCTACATCTTCCAACCACATATTGCCTGCCTACAGTTATAATCCAGTTAATTTATATTGGTGTATTAATCCACTGGAATTAGACCTCTTGCAATCTAATATTTCATCTCTGAAAATTCTAGCATTGTCTTACACATGACATTTTAGGGGACACCTAATATAAGCCATAACATTCTGCCTCTGGATCCCAGAAGTCCATGCCCATCTCATAATGCCAAAATATATTTAGTTTATTTCTAAGAGTCTCCATAGTCTTAACAGTTAAAGCATTGGCCCAAATGCAATTCAAAATATCTTAATGCAAACTATTTGCTCTTTTCCCCTGTAAAGGTCAAGAGGAAGTTACATGTATGCAATATATAATGACCCAGAGTGTTAAACACTTCCATTGCACACAGGAAAAATAGGGGCATATAAAGAAGGGAAGGGACCAAAGAAAGACCAAAATCCAGATGTGAACCAACAGCTCCACATCCAGCATCTGGGGTTACATGGCATCATGATTTTCTCATCAAAGGACTTGTGGAAGCTGGATGCAGTGGTACATGCCTGTAATCAGATACTTGAGAGGCCAAGATGGGGAGGATCTGAGATCTAGGCCAGTCTTACTCAGCAACTTAGCAATGGCCTTAAAGCAACTCAGTAAAATATTAGGAAAAAGGCTTGAGATGTGGCTCAGTGGCTTAGTGCCCCGGGCTCATTCCTCAGAACAACAACAAACAAAAGGTCTGCTTGACTTTGCCACAGTGGCCTTCCTGGTTGCACCTCATACAGCCTCTCTCTTAGCTTATTTCTTTCTACTCAATTCCTAGAGTTTCTCTTCAGTAGAGACATCCAACATAACTGAATCTCTTAATGTTAGGAGTCTCCACTGAAACTCTGTCTTTCTTCTCTCATCTTCATGCATCACCTGACTCAGGGGCAACCCATAGGGACTCCAACCTTCCTCCACTTTGTCTGGCCTCTCAGACCTTTCTTTGAAATCTCCATGGAAGACCCCATGACCTCCGAACTTCAGTACCCTGCATTCTTGCCAGAATAGCAACATTTGGGTTGATGCCAAGGTCTGCCACCATCTCAGGCAATAGCCAAGCCTAATGTGACCATGGCTGTAGTGGCTTCTAAGGGTCTGGGCAGCTGAATACTGTAACAACTTCTTAGGAAACCTGTGCAAGCAGGGTATGCCCAGGGTTTTCTTCTGAAAGAATTTTTATTTTTAAGTCCTTGAATCTGAGACAGGTGTGATCTTGTCAATTACTGAGATACCCTCACACCATGTCTCCTATTTTTCTGGGTTAAAGTACTTAGCAATCTCTTTCAGGGTCATAATCTCTTTATCAATCACAAATTCATAGCTGTAGTTTTACTTGCACTTTTCTGACCAAACCACATATTTTTTTCAAAATTTTATGCTTTATTTTTGCTCCTGATTATCACAGTACACTTGGCTAAAAAACCACCAACAATATCCACGACATTGCCAGAGTGCTGTCCTGCCTTGAAATTCTCTACCAGTTTAATTAATACATCCACCTTGAGTGAGAGCCTTTGACGCAGAGCCAGCCACAAGTCCCCAAGCCAGCGGAGACCTCTGACCCGCAAGCAGCTTTTGGACCAGGGCTGGGCAGCCAGAGACCTCTACAGGCAGCCTTGTCCCCCTCCAGCTGCAGGCTTTTTCCACGGGGCGATCCAAGATGGCAGACTGGAGGGTGACTGCATCTCCAGTCGCTCCAGAACCCAGGATTCAAGAAGGGGAGGCATTGAGAGACTCGGACTAAAATAGAACCACGGGGTGAGTCTCCCCCACCCAGTGAAGCTCAGCTGGGTGGCAGGCCCGGATTTGAGAGCTTATTAGAGTAGGACAGGGCAGAGGAGAGTCTCTCCTCAGGCAGCTCTGAGCACTCTGGAGGTGGGCTCCTCCCACAGGGACAGATTCTCCAGCCTCGCGGAGCAGGCCCCCCAGTGAGAGCCTTTCTGCAGCGACCAGCTCTGGTCCGCCTCACTGCCAGCTCCGGCCCGCCCACAGGTTGCTTCAGAGACCCGCACAAGGCGCCAGGGACTTCCCCAAGCAGCCCAGCCCCCTCCGGCGGGAAGCACCTATCTAGGCTAGCTTCTCGGGGCACACCCCACAGTGAGAGCCTGTCTACACAGAGCCAGCTACAAGTCCCCAAGCCAGTGGAGACCTCTGACCTGCAAGTAGCCTCTGGGACCAGGGCTGGGCAGCAAGAGACCTCTCCAGGTCTCTATCCCTGGAACCAGTAGCGGGCTAGGGGCAATGTTCTTCGGAAGCACTACATTATCAAGTTAATCCAAGACTTCAGGCTACTGAAGGCTGGTAGGTGATACACTGGAAATCTACAGGGACACTATAAGCCAATAGAGGAAATCTACAATATCAGAGTCCCACTGACATCTGACCAATATGAGAAAACAAGGGAAGAAAATGTCCCAAACAAACCTAGATACTATATCAAAAAAACCAATGATAGCACACGCAGAAGAAATGTCAGAAAGTGAGTTTCAGAATCTACATAATTAAAACAATCAGGGAAGCAAACGAGGCAGGGAGATGAAGAACAATGCAGGGAATTAAATGAACGCACCAATCAACAGTAAAAGAAGCAAATACAGGAAGCAAAAGAGCATTTCAATAAGGAGTTTAGAGATACTGAAAAAAAAAAAAAAACAACAAAACAGAACTCCTTGAAATGAAGGAAACAATAAATCAAGTTAAAAATGCCATAGAAAGCTAACCAATAGGATAGATCACCTGGAAGACAGAACCTCAGATATTGAAGACAAATATTAATCTGAAACAAGGTGACAACAGAAAGATGTAAGAAATCATGAACAGAATCTACAAGAATTATGGGATATCATGAAGAGGCCAAATTAAGAATTATGGGATGAGGAAGGCTTAGTAGAAACAAACCAAGGAATGAAGAATGAACAATCTATTCAATGAAATAATATCAGAAAATTTCCCAAATCTGAAGAATGAAATGAAAATCCAAGTACAAGAGGCTTATAGAACTCCAAATATACAAAATTACAACAGACCTACACCAAGGCACATTATTATGAAAATACCTAACATACAAAATAAAGACAGAATTTTAAAGGCCACGAGAGAAAAGAATCAGATTACATTCAGGGGGAAACCAATAAGAATATCAGCGGATTTTTCAATCCAGACCCTAAAAGCTAGAAGGGCCTGGAACAACATTTACCAAGCCCTGAAAGAAAATGGATGCCAACCAAGAATTTTATACCCAGCAAAACTTACTTTCAGATTTGCCGATGAGATAAGATCCTTCCATGATAAACAAAGCTAAAGGAATTTACAAAAAGAAAACCAGCATTACAGAACATTCTTCAGCAAAATATTCCATGAGGAAGAGATGAAAAACAACGATGCAAATCAACAACAGGAGGAACTAGCCTAAAGGAATAGCCAAATAAAGGAGAAAACCAATCATATCAAAAAAACAAAAATGAGTCCATGACTAGGAATACAAATCATATCACAATAATAACCATGAATGTTAATGGCCTGAACTCATCAATCAAAAGACATAGACTGGCAGATTGGATTAAAAAGAAAAAATCCAAACAATATGCTGCCTGCAGAGACTCATCTCATAGAAAGAGATACCATAGACTAAAGGTGAAAGGATGGGAAAAAACATACCATGCACACGGACACAGCAAAAAATCTGAGGTATCCATCCTCATTTCAGATAATGTGGACTTTCAAGCCAAAACTAGTCAGAAGGGATAAAGAAGGACATTACATACTGCTTAAGGAAGCATAAATCAGCAACACATAACAATCATAAATTATCTATGCCCCGAACATTGGCTCATCCATGTACGACAAACAAATCCTTCTCAATTCCAGAAATCAATTTGACCACAAACACAATAATACTAGGTGATTTTAACACACCTCTCTTACCACTGGATAGATTGTTAAACAAAATTGAATAAAGAAACCATAGATCCCAATAACACAATCAACAATTTAGACTTAACCACTTATATAGAATATACCATCCAACAAAGAACCAAATACACTTTCTTCTCAGCAGCACATGGATCCTTGTCTAAAATAGACCATGTTTTATGCCACAAAGCTACTGTTAGCAAATACAAGAAGATAGAGATACTACCTTGTACTCTATCAGATCATAATGCACTGAAATTAGAAATAAATGACAGAATAAAAAACAGAAACTTCTCCAATACTTGGAGATTAATAATACACTATATACAATGAATGGATAACAGAAGACAATCAGGAGGGAAATTTAAAAATTCTTAGAAGTAAATGAGAAAAAAACACACATCATATCAAAATCTCTGGACACTATGAAAGGAGAGTACTTAGAGAAGATTTATTTCATGGGGCCGCATTCAACAAAAGAAGTAGAAATCAACAAATAAACGACTTAACATTACAGCTCAAAGCCCTAGAAAAAGAAGAGCAAGACCAACACCAAAAGTAGTAGAAGACAGGAAATAGTTAAAATCAGAGCCGAAAATCAACGAAAATTGAAAGAAAAGAAACAATCGGAAAAATTAACAAAATAAATAGTTGGTTCCTTGAAAAAATAAACAAAATTGAATAAACCCTTAGCCACACTAACAAAGAGAAGAGGGAAGGAGAAAACCCAAATTACTAAAATTCGGAATGAACAAGGAAATATCACCAACAGACATGAGTGAAATACAAGACATTAATTAGAAGCTATTTTGAAAATCTATACTCCAACAAAAACAGAAACACCTTGAAGACATCAACAAGTTTCTAGAGGACATATGAATTACCTAAACTGAACGAGGAGGACATACACAACTAACTAAATCAATTTCAAGCAATGAGATAGAAGAGGTCATCAAAAGCCTACCAACAAAGAAAAGTCCGGGACCAGATGGGTTCTCAGCCGGAGTTCTACAAAACCTTTAAAGAAGAGCTCATTCCAATACTTCTCAAAGTATCCCATAAAATACAATCCAAAACTCATTCTATGAAGCCAAAATCACACCGATACCTAACCAGACAGAGAAACAATCGAGGAAAGAAATTCAGACCAATATCCTAATGAACATCGACGCCAAAAATTCTCAACAAAATTTTAGCAAATCGCATACAAAAATATATTAAAAAGATAGTGCACCACGATCAAGTGGGTTTTATCCCAGGGATGCAAGGTTGGTTCAACACCCTGAAATCAATAAATGCCATTCACCATACAAACAGACTAAAAAGGTAAGAATCACATGATTATTTCAATAGATGCAGAAAAAGCATTCGATAAAATACAGCCATCCCTTCATGCTCAACACACTAGAAAAAATTGGGGTAGTGGGATCATTCCTTAACATGTGAAGGCCATCTATGCTAAACCTATGGCCAATATCATTCTAAATGGTGAAAAACTGAAAGCATTCCCCCTAAAAACTGGAACAAGGCAGGGATGCCCTCTTTCACCACTTCTATTCAACATTGTTCTTGAGACTCTAGCCAGAGCAATTAGACAAACCAAAGAAATAGTAAAGGATATGAATTGGAAAAGGGGAACTCAAACTATCCCTTTTCGCTGATGACATGATTATATATTTAGAGGAACCTGGAAATTCCACCAGAAAACTCTTAGAACTCATAAGTGAATTCTGTAAAGTAGCAGGTTACAAGATCAATGCTCATAAATCCAATGCATTTTTATACATAAGTGATGAATCTTCAGAAAGAGAAATGAGGAAAACTACCCCATTCACAATAGCATCAAAAAAAAAAAATACTTTGGAATCAATCTCACAAAAGAGGTGAAAGACCTCTACAATGAGAACTACAGAACACTAAAGAAAGAAATTAAAGAAAACCTTAGAAGATGGAAAGATCTCCCATGTTCATGGATAGGCAGAATTAATATTGGCAAAATGGCCATCCTACCAAAAGTGCTATATAGATTCAATGCAATTCCAATTAAAATCCCAATGATGTACCTTACAGAAATAGAGCAAGCAATTATGAAATTCATCTGGAAGAATAAGAAACCCAGAATAGCTAAAATAATCCTCAGTAGAAAGAGCAAAGCAGGGGGTATCGCAACACCAGATCTTCAACTCTATTACAAAGCAATAGTAACAAAAACAGCATGGTATTGGTACCAAAATAGACAGGTAGATCAATGGTATAGAATAGAAGACACAGACACAAACCCAAATAAATACAATTTTCTCATACTACACAAAGGTGCCAAAAATATGCAATGGAGAAAAGATAGCCTCTTCAACAAATGGTGCTGGGAAAACTGGAAAACCATATGCAACAGAATGAAATTAAACCCCTATCTCTCACCCTGCACAAAACTCAACTGAAAATGGATCAAGGACCTCAGAATCAGACCAGAGACCCTGCATCTTATAGAAGAAAAAGTAGGTCCAAACCTTCAACTTGTTGGCTTAGGAGCAGACTTCCTTAACAGGACTCCCATAGCACAAAGAATAAAGCAAGAATCAAGAACTGGGATAGATTCAAACTAAAAAGCTTTCTCTCAGCAAAGGAAACTATCAGTAATGTGAAAGAGAGAGCCTACAGAGTGGGAGAATATCTTGCCACTCATACTTCAGATAGACCGCTAATCTCCCAGAATCTATAAAGAACTCAAAAAAACTCTACACCAAGAATACAAATAATCCAATCAACAAATGGGCTAAGGAAATGAACAGACACTTCACAAGAAGATGTACAAGCAATCAACAGATATGAAGAAATATTCAACATCTCTAGTCATAAGAGAAATGCAAATCGAAACTACCCTAAGATTTCCATCTCACCCCAATTAGAATGGCGATTATCAAGAACATAAGCAACAATAAGTGTTGGCGAGGATTATGTGGGGAAAAAAGGTACACTCATACATTGCTGGTGGGGTTGCAAATTAGTGCAGCCCACTCTGGTAAGCTGTATGGAGATTTCTCAGAAGGCTTGGCAATGGAACCTCCATTTGACCCAGCTATCCCACTCCTCGGCCTATACCCCAGAAAGTTATGGCAAAGGGAGTAGTTAAGGACATTTCTATAGGAAACAAAGAGTTCTGCTCACCAGGGACAATATATTAACACCAAAGTCATGCTTCAAGTAACCTAGCTCCTCTAGACACACCCTACCTACTTATGACTGCTAATCATTTTGTCTCTGAAAATTCCTTGCATCGTCTCACACAGGAGCTTTTGGGTGACACCTCATTTTTAACCAGAACACAGTACTATGAGGGAAGTTCACAGCAATAAATGCCTCCATTAAAATAGTAGAAAGATTCAAATAAAATGACCTGTTGCTACATCTCAAGGAATTAGCAAAACAAGAATTAAACCAAACTCTAAATTAATGGAAGGAAAAAATAATACAAGATCAGAGCAAAAATAAATGAAATAGAAAGTAAAATTCAATATAAAAGTTCAAGAAAACGAAGAGTTTGGTTCTTACATGAGATGAACAAGATTGAGAAACTATTTAGACTAAACTAACGAAAGGAGAGACCTAAATAAATAAAATCACGTGATGAAAATGGAAACATTACAAAGGATACAAAGGAATTATATGTCAAAACAAACGATAACCTAGAAGAAGGTTCTAAATCTAAGACATATACATGCAATCGACATTGAATCACAAAGAAATAGAAACTGACAGACCAATAAGAAATAATGATATTGAATCGGTAATAAAAATCTCTCATCAAATGAAATTTCAGGGCCAGATGGCTTCACTGCTGAGTTCTATCATTTAAATGACTAATACTGATCCTTAAAGTCCTGCCAAAAAATTGAAGAAGGAGAAATTCTTCCAAACACAATCTTCAAATCAAATGTTACCTAAATACCAAAACCAGAAAAGGACACATTTTTTTTAATTTAAAAAGAAAGAAACAAAAGACAAGTATCCTAGATAAATATAGATCTGAAATTCCACAATAAATACTAGCAGACTAATCCTAAAGCACATTAAAAAGATAATTCACCATGACTAAGTAGATTCATCCCAGAGATGAAAGGATGAATTCACTTAAAAATAACTGAATTAGAAATGAAATATGTATCCCATTTGTGTACAATGAATCAAAATGCAGCGTCTGTAAAAATTAAAAGCTAAATAAAAATAATAATTAAAAAATAGTATAAAAAAAAAACCTGAATTCTGCACACCACACATGCGATTAGTGGAGGACAAGGGGTGTGGCTTAGCTCAGTGGTGGAGTGCTTGCCTTGTGCGTGTGCAAGTCCCTGGGTGTGACACTCAAATAAAAAATATTAAATAGAATGAAAGACAAAGTTATTTGATCAATAATCATATCCATTGGATTCAGAAAAGGCATTTGACGAAGTGAATATCATCCCTTCATGATAAAAAAGCTGAATAAATTAGGTATAGACAGGTCACCACATTTATTCAACATAGTAATTGAAGCCCTAGTCAAAGCAATTAGGCAAGAAAAAGAAATAAATGGAATCCAAATTGGAAAAGGAGAAGCCAAAGAAAGACTGACTGCAGATAACATGCTACATATAGAAAATGCCAAAGACTCCACCAAAAAATTGAATTTAGTGAAGGTGAAGGAAACAAAATTAACATTAAAAAAATCAATAACATTCCTGTACTTAATTATCTGGAAAGAAATCAAGAAAATATTTTCATTATAGTAAGTATGAAACAAAGATAACCAGAAATTTAACCAAGAGGTGAATGATTCCTGCAATGAAAAGTATTAAAATGCTGAAAAAGAATGTGAACTTGGAGAGGATGCCATATAATGGAAAGATATTCCTGTTCATGGATCAGAAAAAAATCAATATTGTTAAAATGTCCATATTACCCAAAGCAATCTAGGGATTTAATGGAATCTCTCTAAGACAGCATTCATATTCTTTATAAAACTAGAAAAACAATCCCCAAATTTTTTATGAGATTACAAACACCCCCAATGGTCAAAGCAATTGTGATCAAACAGCATAGTTCAGGAATCACTATTCTATTTGATTTCAAAATACATTGCAAAGCTTTTTTTATAGTAATACCATTACTGTAAAAACAGACACCACAGAACAATAGAACACAACAGGAAGTCTAGAAGTACATTTCTATGTCAAGAGCCAACTAATTTTTGACAAGAGTGCTAAAAATATTCATTGGGAGAAAAACCATTATTTCAATAACTGGTGCTGGGAAAATCGATGTTTGCATGCAAAAGATTGAAATGAAAACCCTACCTCTGTTCAGTGACAAAACAAACTATTCAAAATATATTGAAGACTTGAATGCTCAAAC
Organism: Sciurus vulgaris; assembly: GCF_902686455.1. Taxonomy (NCBI): domain Eukaryota; kingdom Metazoa; phylum Chordata; class Mammalia; order Rodentia; family Sciuridae; genus Sciurus; species Sciurus vulgaris. The sequence continues at coordinate 137,674,472 of NC_136469.1, forward strand.
TTGGAAGAAAACAGGGGAAATGTTCCAGAACATTGGAATCCACAGGAGTTTTGGACAAGACCCCAAAAGCACAGATGGAGATGCAAAAATGGACAATCTGGATTGCATTAAAAGCCAGTCATGGTGGTGCATACCTATAATCCCTGAGATTGGGAGGCTCCCAAGTTCAAGGCCAGCCTTAGTAACTAAGCGAGGCTCAAACAACTTAGTGAGACCCTGACTCAAAATAAAAAATTAAAAAGGGCTGGAGATGTGGGCTTAGTGGTTCAAGCAGCTCTGGGTTCAATGCCCCCATACCAAAAACAAAACAGAACAGAACAAAACAAAAATAAAAAATAAAAAACAAAAAAACAACTTCGGCACAGCACAGGAAACAGTTACCAGAGGTGAGCGACCACCTTCAGAATGGGAGGAAATAGTGACCAGCTGTACATCTGACAATGGATTAATATCCAGCGTATGTCAGGAACTCCAAAAATTCAATAGCATAAACAAGCAAACAAAACCCCCACACAGCCTGACTGAATGGTAGGGAATAAATCTCAATATATGTTTGTCAAAGGAAGATACAGAAATGGACACTAGGTGGACAGCAGGAGGCTCGCCATCACTAATCATCATGGCAACGCAGACCCAGACAACTCTGGGACATCATCTCACGCCAGCAAGAATGGCTACCACCAAAAAGGTAACACATTCTGGTGAGCCAGGGACAAAAGGGACCTCTCGCACACTGTTGCTGGGAATATCAATTTCCAAACAGGACAGTGGAGAAAATAAGAAAAAAAAATTGATTATTTTTTCTTTAAAGTTCAAGAAGACTGTTATGCCTCTATCAAGACTAATAAAAGAAAAAAATGAGATTAGGCTGAATTTGCGAATCAAACATTAAAACTGAGGTAGTCCTTCAGAGTTAAAACATACTAAAAGGGTAATAAAAGAGAGCAGGTATATTCTGATCAGAAAAATTCTATGCCATGCAATTGCCAATTCCTCAGAAGCCACAACTGTCAAAATCCACCCAAGATGACAAGAGGTAACTGAAATGGTGCTGCAAATTTTATGGAAATTATACCTGTGGCTTAAAACCATCCCCAAAGGAAATCTCCAGGTTGGGTGGCAGATTTGAGTTCACCAACACACCAGGAGAATGATGCCAGTTCCAGGCAGCCTCTCCTGGGAGTGGACTCTTCTTGACTCACATCCTAAGCCTGGAATTCCTCAAAATCCAAGACCAAAGAAGGAACCAAAAAGAGAAAGTTCACACCATAGACCTCCTGTCCAGAGACATGAAAATCAGCAAGATCCTACATATCAAATCTAGTAATACAAAAGAATAACACACACAACCAAGTAAGAGTTTTCCCTGTAATGCAAGGTTGGCCAGTGTCTGGAAATTAGTCAATGTAATCCAACCTATTTACAGTCTGCAGAAGAAAAAATATATGATTGAGTCAGTAGATGCGGAAAAATCACTTTACAAAATACAACATGACTGATGATAAAATTTTCAGGCAGTGAAGAACAGAAGGTGGCTTCCTGAAGAACATCTATGAACACCTACAGCTTATGTCCTACTGCTTGTTTCCAGGATAATTATACAAAAGCAAGTGAACTAGAATTGTAAAAGCAGCAGAATAAAGCTGTGGGACCACGCCACCTGGTGTTATGGCCTCTTGCGGGTCCCTGCGGTATCCAGGACACAGTGATGCTGACGTGGTACAGGAGACACACCAGCTGGCAGATCCTGGCGCCATGATGCAAAATGGCGCAGCTCCTCTGGGAAATATCTCAGGAGTCAGTTATAAAGTTAAGAGTAAGCTCCTCAACCTTGGTGTTTATCCTAGACTTATGAAGTCTTGTGCTCACAAAAATACCTGCTTGTGAATGTTTTATAACAGCTCTATTCATAATGGCCTGAAATGGAAAACAATTCAGATATCTCCCATGGGTGAATGGATAAACAAACTGTGGTACATCCATACAATGGAATATTTTTCAGCAATAAAAAAACGGACTATGGACTCGTCCAACAACTTGGATGAATCTCAGAAGCATCATGTTGAGTGAAACAAGACAGCCCCAGAGTTTATACACTTTATGATTGTATTTATAGGACAGTCTCAAAAGAATAAAACTATAGTGATGGAGAATAAGTCAGTGTTTGCCAGGGGTCAGAGAGTAAAAAAAAAAACAAAAAACAAAAAAGAAAAATCGGGTGTTAGTGTAAAGAAATAACGGTGGTGGGATTGTACCACGTCTTTATTGCAGTGGTCCTTATACGAATATCCATACACTTTGAAATTCACAGAACTGTATTCCAAAATAAAGTCAAAATTTTAAAAACAATATGTGGAAGATAGATGAGAAGGGCAAGGAGTGGACATTTTAACCCCCTAAACTTCTAGAATCGTGTCCCTGACCTAAATCCTTCCAGCTGGGAGGCTGAGGATCTGCAGGTTCTTTGTGGAACACCACTCCCTTCTGTGCAGAGAGGTCCCATCTTCGGGAGGAACTGGTCTGGCCTCCCCTTTGAACTTGCTCATCATCTCTGAGCTGGCGCCTCCTCCCACCTCAGCTCCAGTGTTCAGAGGCCTGTTGAGCAAAACCAGCTCAAAGTTCCACAAGGGGAAGGATGAGGCCTTGGCCGGGCCCAAAGCAATAAAGGAAACAGACTCCAGGTGTTTGGTACAGCCCTGAAACCTCAGCTCATGAGATGATACAATGCAGTGGTCTTAGGAGCCTCCCGTGTCCGTGGCGACACGATTGTGTTTTATGGACTGAAAGCCGGTGTTACAGAACGGGGGGAGGAACCAGGAAGGATCAGGCATTGGACTGGATCAGCTCCACAGCCTCCGAAGAGACCCAGAGCACAAGGGGAGGTTTTTGTGATGTTTTCTTTAACTGTGTGAATTATGAGATGTGACACAAGTATGCTTTCTGCACAACTGATTTGTCTGAGAAGTAGTTAGAATCATATTTACTCAGTCCACTGTCATTTAATGAGGTAACTTCTCTGGGCCAGGAGTTGGGACAGAAATTGGGAACAGAAAGAGATCAGTCCCTGGAAGGGAGCTTCACCTACCAGATCTTGAAGGATCTCTGTGGTCCTTAGGACAAGTCATGTCACCCAATCAATAGTGAAGAAAGGCTACTTCCACAGAAAGGACAGGTGGCTTTTCCCATGTTTACCAATAAATTTCAGGTATTCCACCAATAGGCAGTCAACGTTTATGGTCATGGTCTCCCGGACTACCTCATCTGGTTTTGAATATCTGCTTGGCAAATCACTTCCTGTGTGATTTTTGAGCAGGTAGTTGAACCTCTCTGTGCCTGACTCCCCTCATCTATACAAAAGGGCTAATGATCATCTGACCTCAGGGTTCTCTTCAGGATAGGAATAAAGCCGCAGCATGAGGTGAACATTTAGCACAGAGTAAGCCCGCAGCCAGGGCTAATTCTTGATATGCTACCCCAGTGCCATGATCTTGAATGTCAGAGAAGCTCCTCTGAGTTGCTTTCTTATTTCATTCTCGATTTGTCCAGCTTAGGTAAATAATGAATTTGCCTTTAGCACTTGGCTTTTCTACTTCCATATCCCATGATGTAAGCGAAACCTTGTTTGTCTTTGGGCCTTATCTTTTTAAATGTAGAACGGGAGAACGGGAGAGGTCAGAGGGACTTGACCTAGATGGGCCCAAGATTCCTTTACGCTCCAGTATCCTGCAGTCCAGGCAGGGAACCCACAAGGGCCACAGCTTCATGCTACCCTGTGCTGAAGGAACCCCTCCCTAGCGCCTGGTGACTGCTTGGGAAAAAGAGCAACATTTCCCTCTAGTGGTCAGTGAGAGCAATGACGACCCAGGTGAGATGGCTCTAGGAGGTTCCTTGCTCTGGGTGATTTAAGTTTCCTGCATATTGCACGAAACACAGAAAGAGCGCGTCACACTCTCTTGGAGTGTGTGGATACTGTTTTGTTCATGATTTAAAGTAGAAAACAGCAACAAAGCAATCCAAAGATGGTAACTCATATCACACCTAATAGATGTGTTGCAGACTTGGAGAAGAAACTTGGAAAACAATAGTTTTTATTCATTTGGATTTTATCTTCATCAAAAGCCATTATGCCTGTGGTTGAAAAGAATCCACTGGTTACATAAAAATGAAAAACAATGCAACTCGTGCAGCCCTAAAAATAACTGGCTAAACTTTTTTGAGCTGTTTCTCTGGTATTTGCCTCAATATTTTCACATGAAAGAATAATACTTCTAGAGTTTTCTGTGTGAGCTGCTTTTTACTGACTTCCCTGTATAGAAGTTGGGGCTTAGTTCCCACTTCCACTCTTTGGCTCTTCCTGTCCTTACCTGTCACTCTGCCCCCTATTTCCTGTTGCTGAAGCCTCTCCTTATACTTATGTAGAAATTCTGTCTGGGTGGATACTTAGTAGTACATTATCACTACTGTATAAATGCTGTCTTAGGTGATTTATAAAATGTGTTTATATCTACTTTCCTGCAAAATAGTACCCTGAAGTCAATAATATCTCTTTGTTTTGTTGGCTTATTTTGTTGCAGTTATGATTAATCAACTCCAGTTCTTCCCCAGTTGCCCTACATCTCCTCTGAGCATATACAAACTACCTTAGACAATTAAACAGTTCATCTTCTTAGAGAAATCCAGTTTGCCTGCTTCCCACTCCCTGGGGCTTCCCTGGACCAGTGCACATAATCCAGTTGCCTCCTTTAGTAGTCCCCTACTCTGGGGACTGGCTTTGCTCCTATTTTGAGTTTCATCTTCTACTTGGATCCTGGAACCCACTCTTTCTTCTTTCCTGGTTTATTTCTTTCTTCCTAGAAGCGAATCAAATCTTCCAGTGCCTTCTGAAAAGGATGCATGCTCTTCAAGAACTTATCTCTATAGTGTTTTCATGTGAAATTTGTATATTGTCTTTGTTTAGAAGTCTGCATTCAGGGGCAGACCATTTCCTCCATTACCATCTAGCTTCACCTGTTGATTGTGAGAAGTGCAATATTATTCTTGTTTCTTCATGCGATGATTTTTGCTGAATTTCCCTCAATGTTCTGAAACTTCTCCATGGTGTGTCTTGGTGTAGGTTAATTCCACACACTATGCTGAGTCCTCCAAGTAGAAATTCATGTACTTCAGATGGAAAACTGCATTTTGCAGTTTCTTTCATGAATTCTTTATCTTCAAATTTTTTTGCTTTCTGTGACTGGAATTCTTAAAAGCTGTGTGTTGAACCAGCTGGATGTGCCACAGTGGGGTGTGTGTGTGTGTGTGTGTGTGTGTGTGTGTGTGTGTGTGTGTTATCCACTTTCCACCTGTACTACTTCTGCTTTTTATGAGATTTGACTAGTTTTATCTGCAAAAGCCTCTGTTGTGCTTTTCATCTCTTCCCTCACATTTCTTCATACTTTCATATTCCCTTCCACTTTTCTCATAGTTCTAGAAGTTTCTTTCTGAGGGTTCCTTTTTGATAGCATTCTGTTCTTGTTTGGTAGGTTACGCACATTCTCTTATCACTTGGACGATACCAATGACATCACTGTGCGTGTGTTTCTTCTTCCCCCTCCCCCCCCGACCTCTTCCACTTCTTCCTTTTATTTTCACTCTTCTTCCTCTATTTAGTTTCTGATCTCTCTATTCTACAAGCCCTGCCTGGCTGCCTGCACTCCGAAAACTGGAAAAAGGCAGGGAGGTGGCAGCGTCTCCACGGGAGGCCTGCAGCCTTCCACTCGTTCTTCGTGTGTCAGACACAGAGCACCCATACGCATGCGCAGTGGGGCCTGCCGCCATCTGTCCAGAGCCCTCTGGTTTCACCTTTTCCAAGGCATCAGCCCCTGCTCTACCTGAGCGAGGGCAAGGCTATATGAAGAAGTCGCTAGGGGCCTGATTGATTTGAACAGTCCTTCAACTGCTTCCTCTGGATAGTGTCCTTTCCTCTGCTGCAAAATCCTCACAGGTACATTGTGCAGCCAGTCCTGAGCCTCGGTTGTGTGGTGTCAATCAAGTGACTTCTCAGCTCTCACGTGGCCGGCGTAAGGACCTGTTCGTGTGGTCTGCTAAGTCAGTAACGGCAACTCTGGCATCAGCTTTCCAGCTACCCGAATGGTTGCTGTCTGCTCTTACTCCTTTTGTCCTTATAGAATTTGTGCCTTTTAAAATAATATACTTTTTCTGTTTGGAAGCTTTACTCTTGGGGGTTATGGGGCGAGGGTTGCACCCGTGATGTGTGCTGGGGGGTACAAGTGCATTCAATCTAGAGGATTTTAAATATTCGCTGAGGATTCTCTTTTCATTTTTTTTTTTTTTTTAACAAAATGCTTTTAGTGGGGATTCTAGAATTTGACTGGAAAAAGCATCTGAAAGGCAGCAGTTGTGTGGAACGTGTCTGAGTGTTTTCACAAAACGCTGAACTGTTGAGGACTGACATGTGACTACCACAGCCTCCCAGGGAGGGAATCTAGGAGCAAAAGAGAGTTTTTCGGAGTCCCCGATATATGTTCAGCCCTGTGCTCTACTGCTTGGCCTATGTTATCACATTTCATTTTAAGTAGATATTAGTCTGTTTGTTCCACACAGAAGGACCTAGAAGGTAGGCTACAGAAACATGCAGCCACTGAATACCAATGAGGACGCAGTTAAGGTCTGCTGAAAACTGAAGCCCAGAATCTTGCTGTTCCTGCAAATTAAGTTCAGCACATGCTTAAAGCATGGCTCAGTGACTGAATAGTGCTCTGTTCCTTATGATCATCAAAGTCTTTTTTGTCACAAACTCATGCTTGACTTAGGAGAGGGAAGGGCTGGCTGAGAAGGTGGTCTCTGATTGGGAACGCTGCCTCATTCCGTGACCTTGGGAACATGGCTTTACTTTCAGGGCCTCAATTTCTACATCAGTAAAACAAGGTCATCAGAATAAATGGTCTGTTACATTCTGATGATCTATCCTGCAGATGGTGAGCTGGAGGTGCTGAGAGCTTCAGCCACGCACCCACGGCAGATGGGAAGTCCGACGCCCGGCCACCCTCTAACTCTCTGTTTATACTCTGCCAGAAACTTCCCAGCAGATAGCTCGACAGCCTCCCCACGCCAATGGGCATGAAATACGGTTTTCTCCCGAGCCCCTCTTCAAACCTGAGTCTCTCTTTGTCCCCTCAGGGACTGCAGGACCTCATCTAAATGTAAGGTAAATAAATACTTCAAAATGTGGAACAGAAATGGAAGTCAAAGGAGAGACGGGGAAAGAAGGCAGCGAACCTTGGACTTTTACCATATGGCCTCAGCTCTTTTGCTTATTTTATGACTGCATGAGGTGACACATTGGTTTCTTTTGGGCCTTTCTTACACATGCCTTGCAGGGTTATTATTCATGTGAATTTAGATAATGGGATAATTGGGTTTAATGACTGAAGCAGTGATTCAGGAAGGAGAAGATCTCAAATTATTTATAATAATTGTTTCTAATACTTGTATGATATTACCAAGGCAATGCCAAAATGGAAATAACTTCCATTTGGGTGATGGAGGCAAACGCAGATATAACTTTGTCCACGTCCTTGTTTAAGCATCTAAGGAGTCTGAGACTCACCCAGGCAATGTGACTGGAGCAACGATCCGACCAGGGCTGCTTTGATTCTTCATTCAGGGCTTTCCCATCACACTTCAGCCTGCCTTGACTGCAGTGTTAGCTTATCTCTCGCTGCAAATATCACAGTGATAATTTGGAACATTATAAATGATGTCCCCAGGATTAGATATTTCTTCTTTCGCTGGTTACATTGGTTAACAAAGAAAACCTTAGATCATTAATAGGGGAAACAGACCAAAGAGGGCATCATGACATTAGTCTACTTTCAACCTCAGATGTTTTCTACCCACAATTGTGATGGTATTGAGAAAATGAAATATGACCCTTCTATATCATGGTATAAAATGTATAATTTCCTGTACATTTGCCTTTAGTTAATAGCTTCAGTCTATCATTCAAGTATTTGTTCAGGTACACAACAGGCCTTGTCTATGTGCTTTGCATGGGTTAGCTCATTCAATCCTCACAAGGCTAAACACACAAGGTGTGATTCGTATCCCGTCAACTGGGAGACTGGCAGGCTGTTCCTCGGGTCCACACCTAGTACTTGGCTGAGCTGAGTTGTGGTAAACTCCAGCAGACCTACCCTGAGCTCAGATCTTCCCCTCTGAGCTATGCTTAGCATTGCAAATTTTTATAACAAGCACTTTGAAGAAATACTTCACATATATTTAAGGAGTACCACATTATTGCAATTTTGCCCAATATATTGTCTTTATTTTCCAAACTAAATGTTCTATTCACTTGGTAGTTATTTATTTAATGTGTTAGTCTCAGTTCCTCTATCTTTATTTTCCACCTTTTTGTCAATGACCTGCCTAATGGCACCAGAGAGGCCTGTGGTTTCCTGGGGAGGAGTCATTTATAGATATTTCAAGAATTTCTAAAGACCAATTTATCCCAAATGGTGGCCCACTGGAATTTGTTATGGACATCCCATCCTTGTAGTAGATCTTAATATTACAGTGTCCTCATCCTTTAATTGCTTCACAAGAGAAAAAAAAAAAATCAATATTCCACCATTGGGGGGACTTAAAAAAATTAGCAAATCCTCCACCTCTTCACATCTCATTTTCATTAGTTCAAAACTAGATAAAATAAGGTAAAACAAGATAACTTTCATTCATTCTTTTATTCAATAGTTATTCATCATTTGCATTGCCAATTACAAAGAAATACTGGGTTATTCAATGAATTAGGCAGACCTGGGTTCAAATGCACTCTTTGCCCCTTAGAGAGTGGTTTGGTCACATGTGTCTCATGTACAGTTGGTGGAAAGCATCTCCATTATCATTGCTCCCACCCAGGCAGTTCTTTGGATGAAAAGAGGTCACGTGTGAGGGAACAGTGAACCTGGTGTCTGTGGCATAAGTGGTGCTGACAATTGTCTGCCCAAACCTCTGTGCACTGGGGCAGTCTCCTGTCTAGCACCAGACCTGGCTGCCGAGTGAGCAGATGGCTTGTGCAAGGTGAGCAGCTCCGACCCTATTGAAGTCATCTGTCTGCGATGTTTCCTTTCCCATTCAGCGCTGCAGGTTGACGTGGTATGGGATCAAATGCAAGAGAAGAACATGATTCATGATCCTCTGAGGAGACAGCTGCAATGTAAAGGATGTTTCAGGAAACAGGATAATCTGTTTGTGTGACCACAAGTCTGTGATCTCTGACCTGCCTTAATCCTCAGTGGTAGATATGTGTGGCGCTTTTGTCCCCAGGTGGAACTCAATGTTGGAAAAAACCAAAACAAAGCACTATCCATTCGAGTATTTTTCTGATATCGTTGCTGATAGAAAACCTGTGGTGGATGTTTTCAGTTTTCTCTTTCTTTATCAGGCTCAAGTGTGCACATCTCCTGCTCTGCAAAGTGACAAGGTTTTTCTTGAAATCCCATCTCTCATGAGGATTTGAGATGCTCTTGGGTGTCTGCCACAATAAGAAAACAAGCTGAAGGAATGTGGAAATGTGAGGCCATCTGGCTGCTGGTCCACTCTCACACCGGCTCTAGGGGTCAGTGAGACCCTCCAAGGGCTGCTAAGACCTCGCTCTGGCAGGAAGCATTTGATCTCATCCCAGCAGTGCCCCACATGTGTGCTCAGATATGCGGGTTGTCTCCAAACTGGGTGGTGAGAGATTTAAGCTGCGGAACTCAGGGGGTGTTTGGAAACAGGTTTTGGTCCTAGGAGGCCTGTCAAAGCCCTGAGGTGCAAGTGCGTTGGCTAATGTCAAGTTTCATTATCTCAACTTATTTTTTGTGAGTGTGCCATTGTAAAGTAAAGGAGGGACTTTGCTTAGTAAAGGAAGGACTTTGCTTGGGGTTGGAAGTATGATAACAAACGTGTAGCATGCAGTCCCTGACCTCCAAGATCCATGGTGGCAGGCAGACACCTGGACAGGTGCTGGTCATGTGGGGTGATGTGTGAAGGCAGGTAGGTTCCAGTAAAGACATGTTAAGAGACTCATTCACAGAAAAGAGTGCCTATTTCACTCAGACGGTTCCAAATAATGGGACTTGTCATTCACTTCTCATGCCTTTCCACCATAGGGAGACATAACAAGAAAGTGCCATCTGTAACCCAGAAAACGGGAACCTGGAATGTGGTTTCCACCTTCATACCACCATCTTTCTAAATTTACCATTCTCCTCCAAACTCTGGGGGCCTAAGCCTTTCCTTTCCCTATCAGACTCAAGAAGATTTCATGAGAGAAGAATCTGTACCTGATGAACTTTTTCTTACTTTTAAAGTCCAGGGGAAATTGGCCATTAATCTGATCTCTGTGAGTGCTGTGGGGAGACAGAGTCTGTGTGACGAGCAGCTCAGCAGACAAGACTGAGGTCAGAGCTGGCACCATTACACACCATCAGAGTGAACGTCACTCCTAAGTACTTTAAACACAGTATTTAAAATTTTCGAAGAGCTTGAGACCTGTTGTTGCTTGGGGGTGGTGGTGAGAAGTGGGAAGGACAGTGAAATGATTAGGGGGTCTTTCAAGAGCTAGACAGAACCTCCCCCTTGTCCTATCTGCCTCACCCTTTGACTCTTCCTCTGCGGTAGGTAGCAGGGCTCACCTGTGCCTTTTAGCCTGAACAGGACTCCACCAACCCAAGTTAATGCTATACCTTCCTTAAATTCAATCCACAGTGCTGTACTTAAACCTCATTTACACTGAATATTTTAATTCATACTCCACCTAAATGAAACCAGTGCTTACGTACAGAATCTACCTAAAATGAATCAGTTCTGCGGTCCAAACAAGCTTACATCAACCACAGAATGAGTATTGTTTTAGCTCTTCCATCACTATGAGCAAAGGACCTGAAAAGAACAATTTTAGAGGAGGAAAAGTCCATTTGCATCTCACAGTTTCAGAGGTCTCAGTCCATAGATGGCTAACTCCATTGCACTGTGTCCTAGGGAGGCAGAACATAATGGCAGAAGAGTATGGTGGAGAAAAGTAGTTCAGGTCATGGCCACCAGGAAGCCAGGAGAGAGAAAAAGAGAAAAAGAAGCTCCATTCAGGCACAAAATATATATTCCTCCAAGGCACGCCCCCAGTGACTCCCCTCCTCCAGCCACACCCTACCTGCCTGCAGTTACCACCTAGTTGACCCTATCAGGGGATTAAGGCCCTGATGAGGTGAAGGCTCTCATAACCCATTCATTTCACTTCTGAACTTGCTTGCACTATCTCACACATGAGCTTTCGGGGGACACCTAACATCTAAACCATAACAAAAATTTTTCTTTTCTTTTCCAAATGTAAAAGTCTAGTTCAATAATCTTTAATAATGGGGATCATATACTTAACCATGGGTAACCAAGGCTTGGTGAGGTGAAGGGGGCTAGAAATGAGCCTTCAACAAGATTTACCTGGGTTACTTTTTTTTTTTTTTTTTTTTTTTTTTGTCTGGGGCACCAGGGATCTGAAATGCAGGTCTTGGGCTTGCTAGGTGAGCGCTCTCCAAAGCGAGCTATTTCTTCACCTAGGTTACTTTTAAGAGGACAGAGTGGCCTTGAGGTTAGGGTCATTACCCTCGTTTTACACATCCAGAGTACAGGTGACCTGCTTGAGGTTCATCCACTACTAAGTCTAGCAGGCCAAGCTTGAAGTTGGGACTGTCTAGCCCATGTCTCTGTGCCTTTTGCCACTCCACGTGACTCCTCAAATCTGAGTGTTGCCCTGGTCTTTTGTCCTGTTGAAGAAGCTGTGGATTAGCTGAGCCATTAAATGATAGAGAGAGAGAGAGAGAAAGAGAGAGGAGAAAACAGGTGGATTCCACTCCTGCGTCCTAAGACAACGACCACATCCAATCTCTCTCTGAAGGTTGCTTCTGAGGTCCAGTACACTTTCATGTCCATCCTCTTCTCCAAAGTCAAGGGATAATTGAGCACATGTTTGATGGTTTTGTTTGCATACTCTGATAAGGATAAATCCTCCCTGTTTAAGAGACAAGGGAACTGATTCTCAACTGTAATGACAGCTATTATTCATTAACTGTTCCATCTGGGCCAGGCACTCTTACGGACACTGTACCTGTATTAGCACATTAATCTTCTATTGGAGCAGATACTATTATAATTCTTGCTTTATAAGTGAGGAAACCAAGACACAGAGGGTTACTTTAAATGCCTCATGCTTCATAGCTGGTAAGTGTAAGGGGTGCAGTAGGGACACAGTTAAACTAGGTGGATTCCAGAGCTCATGCACAAAACCGTTGTGCAAAGATTTTGAATGACTGGCTCAGGGTGGAGAGATTAGTGCATAGGGAGTGGGAGAGATTAACTCAAATCAAGGATCAAAATCCATATATCTTTTTACATTCCTCGGACTTCAGGTCACATAAGAATATGGCTGGGAGTCTGATTTCAGTTTATTCCTTGGTTCCTGTGTGATCTAGAATTAATCTCTTACTCTCCCTGTGCCCCAGCTCCCCCATCTGCTAAAAGAAAGTAATCATTTATAGTCTGAAATTTTGTATCCCCTTCAAAATTCATGTGTTAAAATTTTAACCCCCCAGCTGGTAGTACTAGAAGATGGGATCTTTGGGGAGGTGATTTGGCCATGGGGGTAGAGCCTTCACAAAGGAGATTATCGGTTTTATAAAAGAGTCCTGGGGCAGTTGTTTGCTCCTTTCACTATGTGAAGACAGCAAGATGGTACCCCCGGTTTGAACCAGAAAGTAGGGCTTCGACAGGTATTATACTAACATGTGCCTTGCTCTTGGACTTTCTGGCTTCCAGAACTGTGAGAAATATCTGTTGTTCATAAATCCCAGCACAAGGTGTCCTTTTTAGCATCCCAAATGGACTAAGACAGACCACATTTCCTATGTTATTATATTTTTAAAGAATTAAATATGATAAAATGTGTGAAGGCTTAACACACCATCATTTACATAGAAAACACTCAATATTGACTGTAATTATTTTTAAGACTCAATTCATTTAGAAATATCACTTACAAAATAATGGTTATTTTCATTAAAATGTAAAGCATATTCCTGTAGCAGAGGACCTCCTGAGAGCTGTGGTTCCTGGATTTGCTCCCTGGGAAGAGTGTGGGGAAGAGACTCATCTTCTTACCTAAAGAAACCAGAAAATTCAAGAGACCATGTTTCGGGAGAAAAGTAAAATGACAGCCAGACAGAGCATCCAAGGCCCTTCTCACACGCGAGGGGCTAGATGGGGTGTACCTGGATGTGAGGTGCTCCAGGTAAGGAAACCAGGTGAAAGAGGAACGCTCGGAGCAGAGGAGGGAAGACCACCACCACTGGAGACCCCACTCTGTCTGCGGCAGCAGTCCTCATGTCTCTGAGGCAATTGTGGTCTCTGACAAGGGTGGTGAAAGTGGCATTAAGGACACCTAGCTTGACTTGAAGGAGTGTTTCTTTAGAGATATTGGACAAAGATATTGACAGAAAGACCAATAGTTATTGCCTATCAAGTGCCTTGTTGGCACATGTTTTGAGAAACTTAAGAAGACTACTCAGCTGATTCTATTAAAGTTTTCATTATTATATATATTAATACAAAAACTGAAAATGTCCCTGAAGCCAGCCATCAGGGGTCGATATTCTTAACTCCTGCTGCTTTGTTTGCAAATGGCAAGAGGAACGCTCTGTGGCTTGTCCACCAATACCAATAGAAAGCAGCTGCGCAGATGCAGTAGGAGCTCAACGGTGACTGTCATTACCATGATCAGTCCCTGTAAGATCAGCCTCCCGATGCCCACCACGTGGTGTTCCTGAGTGAAACATGCTGCAGGTCAGAGAGATGGAGAAGCCAATCGACTCTTGTCAACAAGGCCTGGGATGATAAATTAAGATGAAGCCAGCGGGCCTGGTGAGATGGCTTCTTGGGGCTCATCTTGAAGTGCTTCAGTGAGGTCTGCTTTGTTTTGCTGTTTGGGATCATTTCTTTTGCCACTCCAGCTATGCAAAGATAATAATCGCACCAATAGAACTGGTGACCTTTCACCCTCCCTCCCTTTGATACAGTCTCATTTTCTAGTAAAACCATGACAAATGTCTCTTCCCTCACCTTCAGTAAACTAGCAGATAATCTGTCTATTATCCATAATATCCTCATCCCCAGAAGTCGCTGGTATTTGCTTTGGATTCCTCCAAATGGGGTGAACATTATATCTCTAACCTATGAAAAAGGTTTGCTCCTTTGCAGTGTTGGTGGAATTAAATTTGTTTTCACAGCTGGTTGTACTTGGAGGAGGGTTAGCCGCCGTCTTGAAGGTTCTACCACACCAGTTCATCACTGAGCCTGCTGTGTGGTGGGGTCTTTGAGCTGTTAACGGGAGGCATGAAGGGAAGTCTAAATTAATCATTTATGATTTATTTATTCTTTTTTCCATCATACAGTAAAATGAGCACATGCCAACATTTCCAGGGCTAGAGCTGTCTAGATGATGTGATGTTCGATAACTGACTCTTGATGTCTATCTGCCAACAGGACCGGTCCGTGGGACTAACGACAACACCATGTGCTTACAGAGCACTTCATCATTTACAGTTTGGTTTTCCTATTCTTGGCTTCAGTTGATTCCCATAAAAACCAATGAGTTTGGGGCAACCTTCTTTCTTGTCACTATTTTACAGGTGGGGAAGCCATAGAACCATGGCAGAGAGGTGGCTGTGTGGTTTGTCTGCAGTTACAGAGCTAGTAAGTAGCAGATGAACAACTTAAATCCCTATCTTCACTCATATCTTATGAGCACATTAAAAGAAAGGCAAAATACAGGAGGCTTCTCTACTGCAGAGTACTATGGTCCAGAGGACTGTGTCCTCTAAGATTCATACGTTGAAGCCGAAGCCCTCAGTCAATGCTATTAAGGAGGGTCCTCTGGAAGGTGTGTTGGTTAGGTTTTCATAGCTATGACCAAAATGCCTGAGGAGAGCAGCTTGGAGGACTGAAAGTTTAGGTGCTCACGGTTTCAGAGTTCTCAGTCTATGGTCAGGTAACTCCATTGCTCTGACCTGAGGTGAGTCACAACATCATGGAAAAGGGCAGGGAGGAGCAAAGATGCTCAGCTCATGACAGCCAGGAGGAAAGTAGAAGAGAGGAAGGAGCCAGGGACAAAATACATAGACCAAAGTTACTCCCACCCACCCACTTACTTCCTCCATCCACATCTTACCTTCCTGCAGTTGCCACTCAATAAGTCCATTCACACTATGAATCCATTGAATGGATCAATCCATTGATTGGGTTACAACTCTCATAATCTAGTCATTTCACCTTCTGCATTAACACAGGAGCTTTTGGGGGACACCTCATCTGTGAATGATAGCAGAAGATGATCAGGTGAAGAAAGCCCTCTCCTCATCAGTGTTTTTATCAGAGTCCTGAGTGTAAACAAATAGACAAGACCAGTGAGGTGACTGCTAAAGAGAACGTGCAGGAAAACATAGCATTGAGCTTCTCCTAAAGTCTGATGACTTTCCCCAACGGCACTGATTTAGACCCTTCTTTGTCTTGTGCTAGTCAGTAAGATGATGTGATTAGGTATTCACTTAATTAACAAATAGTTGAGTATCTACTGTGAGTGTTTAGTGTGTGCATTGTTCTAGGTACTGGAAATATGTTGGTGAATAAAACAGACAAGTTCCTACCTTATGCCAAGAATAGTCAGACAATTAATGAAAAATGATCAAGGCAAATATCATATGATAAATAGAAAATTAAAATATGGTGCCGTCTTAAGGAATGGCTGTATGGGACTTTTGATAGGCTGGTTGAGGAGATGTTTCAATGCAATAATATTTAAACTAGAATGAATCTAAGTGACAAGACCAGCCATGGAAATATTGGAAAAGATCAATTTAAACAATTGGGACACTGGAAAGAACACATTTGGTGTGCTCAAGGGACTGTAAGAAGAAGAATTTGTCTAAAGTATGGTTTAAAAGTTGGAAAATAGTTCTATATGCTGGAGAAGTAAGCAGGGACTAACTAAAATTAATAGCTTAGCTTTACCTTATGAAATTGGAAGCCTTTAAGGTAAAAACTTCACAGTAGGGTTATGGCGTGATTTAATTTTTACTTAAAGAGATGACTCTGCTTACATGTGAGATAACAATAAGTACAGGAACACTGATTGGTAGAGCGTTATAACAGCTCAGGTGATAGAAGTTGGTGGTTTGGACCAGGAAAGCAGAGCCAGGGAAGATGAAAATCTGTAGTTGCCTTTGTGATGTTTTTTTAAAGGAAGAGTAGATGTGTTTCACTGACGGACTGAATATAATGGAAGAAAGGACAGATCCTGGTGTTGGTTTTCGGCAATGTGTAATGATGGTGACATCTATGAAGACTGAAGACTGGTTGGTGTCCTGAAAGGGAGGAATCAAGGAACAATCAGGAGATAAGTGAATTAAGTTTGAGTTGCATATCAGGAAACCAGGTAAAGATACAAAATAGTAATTGTATATTGAATCCTGGTAAGAATTTGGGGCTTGGGGAAACATTTTGGATAGCTTATATGTCTATGTCAATGGTGTTTAAAGCTAAAGACTACATGGATAGAGAGTGAATGCTGAGGAAACCTGATAGCCCAAGACCCACCCTAGATCCAGAGATAGGGAAAGCCCCATCCCCTGAAAAAAACAAAACAAAACAAAACAGAACATCAGGGATGTTCAAGGAAAACCAGAAGCATGTGGGCTTGCAGACAAGAGAGGGTTTCAGGAAGGATGAAGTCATCAAATGTGCCAAATAATTCTGTGAGATCAAATCCAATATAAGTGGAATCATGAGTGTAGACTTTTGCAAATATGGGTCACTCGAAATCTTCATAAGTGAAGTCATTGTGCATCTGTGCAGAGCAAACTGAGTGGAGCTTACTAAGAAGAGGGTGGAAGGTAAGTGGAGGCAACATGAGATTCTTTCCAGACATTTTTTGTCATGACAGAGATCAAAGAAGCATCAACTGACAATATATTTTTTGAAAAATCCATTCGTATGAAATTTTACCATTAGTAGGTAATCAATTTTGAAAATTTTTCATTTTTAAAAAATGGAACCAAACTATTACAATATGGAGAGCCTTTCATACTTGTAGCCATCTCAATTCAGACTAGCCACACTTCAAATAATAGCTACATGTAACTGGCAGCTACCATAGAAGATGTCACAGGACAGGAACCTGGGATGCCTACTACAGACACTGTGAAGCCCAGGGCAGCCACAGAGGCTACAAGGGATCTTATTTTTCTGAGAATAACTTTCTCTTCTAGAAGGTGGTGTTTGTCTCACAAAGTTTCTTTAGAATTGTTTTATTATTTTAATACCTTCATTTGTATAATGTTTTTCTTTCCTTTCTAGACTGTCAGAAGCCTCTAATAGTTACTTGGAATCTGTGAATTTTAATGCCAGAGCTGACTTAAGCAATTATGAGTAGTGCCTGAGAACTTGGCGGGTGAGGGGAAAACACAGGTAAACAAAGAGTTTCTCATTTTTTTGTCCATAATTAAGAACTGTGGATTATTGGAAGATGAAATGAGAAGAAGTTGGAGAACATTGGGAAAGATATTACTATTGTGGCTTTTAAAGCCTTCTAAAAATGGTCTTTCTGAGTCCAACTCAAATCAGGACTTTGGCGAGGTAGTCTGTGTTCTAGGAGTCAAGTGTCTTGCTTCTGGGTACTTGAAATATCATTGAGGGTGTGAAGATGGGTCTGGATGGTACTTAAAAACACAGGGTCAGGTGCAAGAGAGTCTGTGCAATACAAGTTTCCTAGAGTTCATCGATGACAGAAGCAATCAAAATCTTCTCAAAAAGAAAAAAATAGGCAAACGAATGTTGGACCATTTATTTAATGGTTGCATTTGTTCATTTTGATTAACTGTGGTATTGCTTGCAATTCACCAGTGATTTGGGAAATGTTTATCTGTGTTAAACCCTGAGCTAAGCTTTGAGGACATGAAAATGAATAACAGTCCTTGTTTTCAGAGCTCCAAAGATAGTTTGGGAGACTGATAAACAGACATTTAGGTAGAAGGTGGCATGTTTCTAAACAAAAGCTGACGGAATATGTCAGAGTAGCAGAGAAATTGATGCAGGTTTTAAATATGGAAAGTTTAGAAAAATGCTCATGGTAGAATGTTTTAAAAGGTTTCATTGGGAAAAGAGTGAGTTTTTGAACAAATATTTTGACAATTCACAAGTGTTTTTTTTTTTTTTTTTTTTTTTTCTACACCATTAATCTCTGCTCCCTTCTCTGCACATGTGGATTTATAGGGCTGTGTTTCAAATGAATGGATCAATCAGTTTCTGTAGGTTTGTGCCAAATTCATCCTAAAAAGCTATTTTTTTTTACACCATACTTTGTTAGTCAGCTTTTCATTACTGTGATAAAAATATCTAACAAGAACAACTTAGAAGAGGAACAATTTATTTTGCTTCATGGTTTCAGAGTTTCAGTCCATAGTCAGCTGACTCCATTGCTCTGGGCCCAAAGTGAGGCAAAACATCATGGCAGAGGTAAGGTGGAGGAGTGCTACTCTGCTCATGGAGACTGGGATGCAGACAGAAAGAGGGGCACTGGGCTGCAGGGAAGATGAACCTGTCTAGGGAAGGTCCCTAGTGACCTATCTTCCCCAGTCATGCCCTACCTGCCTGCAGTGATCACTCCATTAGTCCATTTCAATTGGAATGAAACGATTAGATTATGACTTTCAAAATCAAATCATTTTATCTCTGAATGAATACTCCTACAATAAATCAAGGAATGAGTAAAAATGTAGCTGGTGTGTCAGAGTTGAAATGAGGGAAAAGCCAGGAATGGAAGTAGCCGTGGAGTAGGAAGTGGTGAGCTAAGCAGGAGTTCACCATGCATTCGGGGCCAAGCCATGGCTTGTGTCTACGGTCAGTGTCAAGAGGTGGTCTTGCTGGGATATCGTTTCTGCTGAGAGCCTTCATCGAAGAAGTTAATACCTCAACCATAAGGGGAGACTCTCATTGTTAGAGAAGGGACTGAGCTGTGGAAGGTGTAAAGGTCATCAACCCTAAAGGTTAGGTTAGAATTGGAAACAATGGAGTAAGCTCAGGATTTACAATGGATAGATATAGAACTGAGTATAAAAACAAAAGCATATATATCAATATGTATGTATTATACATGTGTCTTCCCTAGTTCAACCTGTTGAAAGTCTAAAACAATGAAACGGAAGTCACAATGAATTTATATAAGGCCAAAATTGTGGTTTTTGAATCCTATGAAAAGGAAGGTGGATTCCTTGGAGAAATGAAGAATTCTAAGTTTGGACCAAAGGAAGCCCATAGTAAGGGAATTTTCAATTCAGGTTGCTGTAACAAATTACTATACATGCAGTGACTTAAAAATATCTATTTTTCATTGTTCTGGATGGCAAGTCTGGGATGAAGGGCTGGCAGATAGGTGTTAGGTGGGGGGTGACTACCTAGTTTAGAGACAGCCATCTTCTCATTGTATCCTCACAGGGCAGAGAGAGAAGTGAGCTCTGGTCTCTTAACTCTTTATCAAAGCACTAATCCCATTCATAAGTGCTCCATCCTCAGGACCAATCACCTCACAAAGACCCCATCAACCAATATTGTCATATTGGGGTTAGGATTTCTACATAAAAATTGGGAGGGGATACAAATATTAGTTCAAAGCACTAAGGATGGAACAACTTTTTGAAAATTCAAACTCTAAAGAAGTGTTCAAAAATTAATGATAAATCAAAGGACCGCAGAAGTGAACTTAAAGGAGCTTCTATGAGTCAATTGAGCATCAAGATAACATCATTGATTTTTAATTCACTAATGATGTAGGAATTAATATTGATATTGATATAGCTTAATGAATGGGAAGAAGGTTAAGATGGTTTTAATAGTAGGATGCCTGGTTACAAATGTATGGAGTGATAGGATCATAAAATCACCATTTAATAAACATAATAGTAGTAAGTGATTAAGACTCTTCAATAAATGGCAAAACTAATGTGTAGAAGTTCAATGAGAAAGATGATATTTTCATAGTATCAAAGTCTCTCCCACTGAACACTAATGATAAAGAAAAACTGTTATGCTCTGGATGTGTCTTGTCCCCTGAAAACCTGCTGTGTCAATGCAGGAATATTCAGAGGTGAAATGATCGGCTTATGAGAGCTGTAACTTAATCGGTCCATCTTAGTTTGAATGGACTGACTGGTGGTAACTGTAGGTGTGGGGTGTGACTGGAGGAGGTGGGTCACTGGGAGGACATCCTGGAAGAATGCATCCTCTCTCTCCTCCTTGAATTTGCCATGAGCTGAGCAGCTTTCCTCCTTTGGACCCTTCCCACATGACGTGTGACCATACCTTTGGCCCAGAGCAATAGAATCAGCCATCTGAACCCATAAGCCTCTGAACCCATGAGCCCCAAATAAACTTTCCCTTCTCTAAGTTATTCTTGTCTGGTATTTTGGTTACAGAAATGCAAATTCTGACAAAGACAAAGACACAATTACATTACATTGGAAAAAGCCTAGCAGATACCATTTAACCATGGTTTATCTTGTCAATACCAGATTGAATCTATATCATATGTTGCCAATCAGGGTAATGAGAACATAGCATAATTTCTTTGATATTTCTACATTGACTACATGACCTAAATATTACTATGAGGTAGTGTTGAGTCATTGTTAATTTCCTGATTCTGAGGGCCGTAACATACTTATTTGGTACATATACAAAATACAAATTTATGTATGTTGAGGACTCTCACTGGCTAAGTTTATTAGGAATGTACTTACTTCTATATTGGAATATGGTTCATCTGTTAAGATAAAAATGTTTCTATCGAATTTGTGTGAATTATTCCTCTTCCCCTGATTTTTGATTTCCTATAAAGTGTGAACTACTCCATGTTCTTAAATACCATGTTAAAGTATTAGGCTTGACATTTTTTTATTTTAAGAATTCACATATTCCAGTAACTAAAGACAAGCAACTTCTGAGTGGCATCTTGGAATTAGCATGCAAAAACAGCTAGCATTTCAAATAATGGAGTAAATTTATTTACGAACTCTTCAACCGAGAGGAAAATGTGGTGTGACCCTTTACGTGAATTCTTATAGAAGTGATTCATATTTTTTTCCAGTGATTTTCTGTCAATAAACCTACACTTTGTCCAAAACTTTTCAGTTTATGAAGCTGTTTCAAATTGATGCTCTTGCTTTACCTTCACTCCAAGTCAGTGAGACACATAGAGCAGGGAGTTATCCTTTGTGGGATGAATCACCCCACATCTCATTCTGAAGGGTGCAGATGTTTCCCCAGCAGAGAGGATGTCATGTGCTCATTATTGCAGCTGGCACATGGAAAGACCGGCACTTGAACCCAGGGCTTTGTGACAATGATTCTGATGCTCCTACTGCAGAATTTTGGGGATTTTATGATTTTATGTTTTTCTTTAAGTCAAACTTAATAATTACTACATATAATGGAGTATATCATTTAACTTTCTATGTACTTGTATAAACTTATTTAGATCTCACAAATTACTTTTTTTAAGTCAATAGGCAACATTATCTCCAATTAATGATGAAAGTCTAAAAATTTTAAGTAATATATGTAAGTTTTGGGTACTTGTAATCACACCTGGCATCCCAGTTACTCGTGAGGCTGAGACAGAAGGATCACAAGTTCAAGGCCAAACTGGGCAAGCTGGTGAGATTCTGTCTCAAAACAAAATATTTAAGACAGTCTGGAGATGTATGTTCAGTGGTAGAGCACTTGTTTAGAATGTGTGAGGCACTGGTTTAATCCCTAGAACTGCAAAATAAAAAAGTATATATAGAATATACACACACATGTTATATTCCATGTATATGTGTGTGGTTGATAAAAAAGAGTTTTCTAATGGCATACTATTATAGTAATAGTGGGATATGTCATAGTTGTAAACCCACATTACATAATTTGGTCAATTTCTGTAAAGTAATGATTCAAGGGCAAAGCCAGAATCCATACTCTTAGCTACCATGTCAGGTAACTCTCTTAAGCATCAAATGAGAGTCTGAGACCTAACATGTCTTGCGCTTCATGATGACTGCTTCTCCCTGAATGCTTCATCATTGGCGTCCCTCACATTCCCAGCACGCTAACCCTGCGTGGAACCCTTAGTGTTCAGGAAAACGAGTGTATGTAAAATTAATCAGTTAAAAATAAGCTTTTCTTCCCAATCCCTAGTCAATATTCATAGTTTCTTGATATCTGAATGCATTTTCTTCTTCTTTTTTTTTTTTTTTTTTTGAAGATCTGAGGTGGACAGCACAGAAATCTCAGGGATGTCATCTTTTCTTCTCCCTGAGTTCAAGGTTGGGCTTTTACTTTTGTGTAATTTCTGGTAGTTTTTCCCTGATGGCAGTCTGGTCCTCCTTAGGTCCCCTTCAGCCTACGTCCTCATCCCTAGAAGGCATTCCAGGCCCCCATCTTCACTCAAGCTGGAGAAGAGAAACTCCAGGAGCGAACTTGGACCACTGTGTTCCTCTTGTGTCCACTATGGACCAGGTATACTTGACCAGCTTATCCTCCCTGAGAAGCTGGGAAAAGATAGTGGAGACGAAATAGTGTGCTCATTGCTTAGTTACTAATTTCTACCACTAAGTGAAGCCTGAAAATTTTCTGTATAATCACTTCTATATAAATATTGCAGTATTCAGCCCATTTTACCTATCACCTCTTTAGAGTTCATCACCCCACACCTTCCAATTGCAGATTATCAACTCATCGCCATCCCTGCACCTTTGCAGCGGTAAGGGCTTCATTTCAGCTCACACATCAACTCAGTTCTTCTCTTCAAACATCATGCCTTCCTACTCCTCAAACCTGATCCAGTGACTAATCTACCCAATGTCTATTGGATGTCTACTACATGCTCACAAATGAGTATTAAGGAATTCAGTAACTTGCGTGCATTTACACAGCCCTTAAGTGACAGTCTGGCTGTGTGACCCTTGCTAAGTGAACATCCCATGCCATCTTTGCTGCTTCTAAGGTGTACAGCCCACTACATGCTCATTCTCTTCCAGGAGTGACTCCTACCTACACTTCCTGGGTCTCACCGAACTCAGTTACAAAGACACCACGTCAACTGCAGCCCCGAAGTCTCCTCACTCTTTCCCCTGATGGGGAGGCTGGTTTTGTTCTTTCCTGATTGTCAGAGGTACTTCCAGTAATTATTCCCTGGCCATCTCTTTGAAGTGTCAGCTTCTTAGAGGCCTTTCCCACCCAGCTGCTCCGTATTTTTTGTCCCTCAACCTCTTGAACAATTCTCATGACTGACTGATCACTTGGCACATGGGCCCATGTTCTTCTTTTCGACTTCTGCTTTGGTCTTCTTTGTAACAGCCTGGGGAGCCTGCCAGCATTGGCACCGCTGTCCAGGGCTCACAAGGCAGGGGCTTCTGGAAGTCAGTGGGGCAAAGCTCCGTGGGCTCTCTCCGCAGAGGACTTGCATCATCCCTAGACACAGTATGAAAAATAACTGAAGGCTCTTCAAAGTATTCCAGAGCAGGCAGAAGTTTGTTCTCTAAAGATTCCATCTAGAAGTGGCAGTGACTGCAAGCTCGTGGCTCTGCTTCTGATCCTCATGATGGTGGCAGCAAGGGTCACAGTCTGACTAGCTCAAGGTGTCAAACAGCACACAGCTCTGACAGAGAGCTGGAATTTTTTAAAAATTTATTTGTATTGTAAACAAATGGGATACATCTTGTTTCTCTGTTTGTACCTGAAGTAGAGGCATACCATTTGTGTACATTTACATAGGGTAATAGTTTTTGATTCATTCTGTTAATTTTTTCCTTCCCCCATGCCTCCCACCCCTCTTTTCCCTCTATACAGTCCCTCCTTCCTCCATTCTAGCCTCCCTCCCTCCCCGCATTATTTGTCATCATCCATTTATCAGCAAGATCATTTGTCCTTTGGTTTTTTGAGATTGACTTACCTCAATTAGCATGATATTCTCCAATTTCATCCATTTGCCTGCAAATGCCATAATTTATTATTTTTTATGGCTGAGTAATATTCACATATATATATATACGAGTTTCTTTATCCATTCATCAATTGAAGGGCATCTAGGTTGGTTCCACAGTCTGGTTATTGTGAATTGAGCAGCTATGAACATTGATGTGGCTGTATCTCTGTATTATGCTGATTTTAAGTCCTTTGGGTATAGGCCAAGGAGTGGGATAGCTGGGTCAAATGGTGGTTCCATTCCAAGGTTTCTGAGGAATCTCCACACTGCTTTCCAGAGTGGCTGCACTAATTTGCAACCCCACGAGCAATGTATGAGTGTGCCTTTTTCCCCACATCCTTGCCAACACCTATTGTTGTTAGTATTCTTGATAATTGCCATTCTAATTGGGGAAATTTGTGTGAAAATCCTGACTCTACACACTAGTGGGAGAACCTTCTAGAAGACACAATGAAATGCAAAGCAAATGTAAGCAAAGCAAAGAAAGACCCCTTCCTTAAAAGACAGAACTGCGCTGGGTGAAACCCACAAGTGTGCTACTTTTAAATGAATGAATCCCCAAATATGTATCTCCCACGGTGAAAATCAGAAGATTACTGACTTGGGGTCAGAGAAAAGAGACTGAAGCAATCTGAAAACTGGAAATTAGTGGAAAGATTTCCAGAATCAAGGAACCGAAAGAGTAAACTAAGAACCCGCGTGAATCTTCACTGAAAATATGACAAAGGAATAAATCTGAAGGGACTTATCAAGGGGACCTGGCTCACAGAGCAGCAGCCTGAAGCTTCAAGGAGTTCACAGATTGCAGCTGCCATAAAACAGGAGAGATGACATTTCAATCTGGCTTCCAGCTAAGTAACTGCCTGGTAGGACAAAAAGTAAAAATAAGTGTCAGCAGCACAATAAGACAAAATACAAAGCAGATGCACAAGAGTCTCAAGTGTCCTATTTAAGAACAAAAACAACAAATAGAAATACATAGAAACAAACAAAAACAGACATAGAGACAACAGGAAATCTTAATTCAGGAGAAAAGACAGTCAACAGAAAGTAACAGCAGACATGTTGAGATGCTACTTAAGGATGTCAAGGTATATATTGTACATACCTGTAAGAAAAGAACAATAGGTGCTCAAGGAATTGAAGGAATGAGCGAATGAGAGAATTTCAGTGGAAAAGCAGACCTTCTATAAAGAAATGAATGGAAATTCTACAGTAGAAAAAAAAAGAATTAAAAATTCATTAATAAGCTCAATAGAAGAACATTCAGAGAACTTAAAGGTAAATGAACAGAAATCACTCAACCTAAAGAACAGAGAGGGGATAAAATGCTACAAAAGCTGACTGTGCTCAAGAGCAGGAAAGCAAAGCAAGCATCACATTTGGAAGAGAAAGAGCTGAAAGCAAGGAGGCCCCTGGAAGCGAGAGATGGGCGCTGCTCTGTGGGGCTCCCCACTGCTGGCAGAGCCGGAAGGCATACATCTCCCAGGCTGTTGGACACTCGATGCACATACACAAACATTTCTGCTCACCCAACAGCAGGCTGCTTCTATTAGAAGCATTTTGAACAAGCACTCTGGGGAACACATAAGGTGTTTTATGTCTAAAGACTTTGGAAGTAAATGATAGAAGTAATATTGCTTCTTCATAATTGAATGTTTGTAATAGAGTGTATTATTGAATTCAACCTGCTGCATTTTCCTGGTTCATGAAGTGGGCTGGAGGCATACAATCATTCCCCATATGTTGGCGTGGGATGGACTTTGAGCAGAAGAAGTTTGCAGAAATGAAGCAAGCAAAGTTGTCAAAATGTCTGCTCCTGAAGTATGTTTGCTCCTGTGCTTCCAGCACGCCCTTGAGAGTTACGGGGCGGGGCTAGCTGGTCCTGGATGGAGGATGAAGGACTCATGAGCAAAGCTGCCTTGGTTAAAGTTGCCCTACCCCCACCCTAGAGAAGTCCCCCATCCAACCTTCAGAAGCATGTAAGAGTCCAGCAGAAATCAACGGTTACTCAGCTGAGCCCAGATCAGACAATATGCTGCCACCCCACTTGTAAGCCAGAATACTAGATACCTATTTTTCCTGAAAGGACATTTATTAATTATTAAATAAAAAGTTAACTTTATTTGTATTTGCCACGTATAATACGGTGTTTCAAGGTATATATATTAGAATGCATTATATCATGTAGTTACCAATTCATGGTGAGACACTTTCCACACACTGTATTTTGTAAGTATGATGTATTGTTAACCATAATCCACATGTTTTCTGCTACATCTTGAACTTATTCCTTCTGTACAAGTGAACTTTTCTAAACATTGACACCTCTGCATTTCCTCCCCAACCCGCCAGTCTTTGGTAACCGTGACCTTAACCTACTTCTATAAGATAAATTTTTCACATTCCTCTTGTTTTAAGACATTCAGTTTTGAGTTAGACTTTTTCCACACAATGTCTAACTGGTAGCATATTTAAAATGTGTCAGTAATGTGGTAGACGCTTTCACATCATATTATTTTGTTTAACATAAATGAGTGCATGTATACCCTGATGAAGGAGTTACCATTGTTGTTTTTAAAAGTCTGAACAGTTCATTTGCAGATGAGAAAAATACACTCCAAATATTTTTCACTTGCTATAGTCACACAGCTTTAAGAACATGAAAATGTTCTAAATTAAAACAATTAAAATGCAGGCAGCCTGTGTCAGATATTCTATGAGCATTAGAAGTTGTGTCAAAGGAGTCTTGTCTGTGAGAGATTTTACTCTCTTCAAATTGTCAGGATTACATGCTGAGAAAGGAACCAAAAATAAACCATGCTGAAGAAATATAGAACTTTTCAAAATATGTTATAACAAGAAATTTCTTTTTAATCTTTCTCTCCCCTTATACACTACTGACATAAAAAAACCCACCCTAATACAAATACTTAGAGTAATGAAATATCAACTTCTGTGCTTGTTTTCATTCAGAATCCAAGTGTGCCAGGAAAAACAGAGGCTGCTGCTGCGGATGGACATTAGTTCCTGGGCCTTCAGGATGCCTCTACCAATTTCTTTTCATCAGCAGCAGTTGGAATTGTGTCTGCTACCCGCTCCCGGGCCCTTTCAACATTGAGAACCATTTACAAAAAGTGGGATGAAAAAATAAAAGCTGTCTTTTATTGCACAGATTCTATGGGTCGGGATGCTGCAGAACTGAGCTCTCGACTCTCTCCAGCCTCTAGGTGACGGAAGGTTGTCCAGCAGAACAGTGCATCTTACAGCTATGGTTTTCTTCTCCGTGCTACTACTAGCTCAGGGACCCTATGGAGCCATCCATTTATTCATTCTTCAAGACACAGTTACTACACACCAGCTATGTGACAAGCACCACACCCTCATGGGAGAGAGAAATAAGACAAAACCTACAGGGATTCTCAGCATGGGAACCAGGGTCGAGGCCAACGAATCAATGGTTCCAGAAAAATATGAGCAGTACTATTGTTCATTTTTGTTATGGAAACCACATATTTACGGTGTTAGACAAATATATTATTAAAGTTTCAGTTAAAGATTTTATTTTAAAATAGAACGTATATCCTTAGAAACTAGAAAAAGTTTTCACTAAAAGAAACACCTTATTCAGCTGTTTTCATCACAATTTATGATGTACATTCTTCTCTATTTTAACTGTAAGCTTAAAGGACAGAACAATGCCTTAACCATATCTGCCACCTGATTATATATGTGCATATATGCATGTACACATAGGCACACATACATGTGAGTACACATGATATGTAAAAAAGGAAAAGAGCAATCTGGAGATAGGCTCAAAATAGCATTGGTGCTTAGAATAAGTGGAAGAGTAGCAAGAGGCAGGACAGTTATGGTTCATCTGTTCAGCAACACAAGTATATAAATATTAAACATGCGAATTCGTTCATTTTCTTCTAATATTTTACTGTGGTACTCACGAGAAACTGGAGAGACTCCTGCATTAAGTTCAGAAACACATTAATGAAAACACATATTTTATTGCACCTGTAATGTCTGCATGATGTGTCAGTTAAAAGCAAGTGTGACTGTGACTAACAGAAAAAAAGCAAATGAAAACTTTTTTTCTAAAAGCTTTTTTTCTAAAAAGTTTTTTTTTTCAAAACTTCTAACAGAATTTATTCTTGTGAAAAGTAAAGAATAATAAAGACAGATAATTTTTAGCAATCATTGTGTGTCAGG
This sequence comes from Sciurus vulgaris, assembly GCF_902686455.1. Classification (NCBI taxonomy): domain Eukaryota; kingdom Metazoa; phylum Chordata; class Mammalia; order Rodentia; family Sciuridae; genus Sciurus; species Sciurus vulgaris. Next base: position 137,702,799 of record NC_136469.1, read on the forward strand.
CACATTTCAGAATGCTTCTCATTTTTAACTCCTAATTTTCCACAAAATTTTGTGAAATAATATTGTGTCTCTTACAAATGAAATTTTAACTTTCCTGAGGTTCCCTGGACGGGAGTGGTGAAATCAGCCCCACGCTTGGAGCTGAAACACAGTAGGACAGAAGGTCTCCTCCTGCCTCTTCCTTCCAGGTCTAACTGACCCAAACACAGGGAAGTAAGGAAAGAGAACATCAGTGAATACCGTGGTTTCTGATCACACAGTCACCCTGTATCCTCTGCACTATAGAAACACTTTATTAAACGCTTAATGTATATTTATTTATGATGACAAACTGTTATTTTGGTGGTCTATTCGTAAAAATGTGTTCTTTCTTCTGCCCTAAAGGAGACATTTATTTCAGGAACCTGAAAAAAACTGCTTATTGAAAATTTGTTGATGCATCTAAGTTGCTTATGTCATTGTCTTTCTTCCTAATGGGAAACCTGAGATCTGAAAGTCCCATCTCACAGAAGAAGCTTGCTGAAGCTTACTGAGATAGGCATGATATAAAATTTCCACAAAAATGACTTTTTTAAGAGGGTAGTCAGAATTTTCATGGGAAATTCTATTTAGCCTCCATTCCCAAATGGCTAGCAGTTTGCAATAAATAGATTTGATGCATGTCCCCAGTAACTGCCTCCATATGTGGTAAATTTTTAAGAGATTATAAATCTTAAAGAAAATGAAATAATCTCTTTTGTTTATTTGCCTCTAAAAGAATTTGTTTCAATGTTCACAATAGGGTAAAAATAAAACTTCAAGTCATATGAGAACTTTAACTTTCATTTATAAAATTTATGGTATAAGATTCTCAGAGAAGCAAAACGTCGGAGCAGAGAATGACAGCAGAGACCACAAATAAACACCACAGTCCCACATTCTCCTGTCAAAGGTATTAATTTCTAGGATGTATTGAAAATGAAATCAAATGCCATTTACTTAGAAAAACATATATGACCAATGTGATGTCAGAAAAAATTCAGCCAGAAAATTAGTATTAAAGTCATTAATGAAAAATCATCATTATGTTACATGGCAGATTCAATTGTGCAGATGTTAGATCATACATATGAGTCAAATAGGACAAAATCTGAATAAAGGAGCAAATAATTTTAGGGACATGAGAGGAAATGGGCAGAAATAAAATTGTGAAAGATGACTTCAGTGTGAGTTTCTATTTTTATCTCACAATACCAACTCCTTTTTATGTTCCTCAGGTCATAGAATCATTTTCATTCAGTCCTCACAATAAACTTATGAGATATATACTAAATACGGTCAATAGGAAAACAAACCACAGAATGAATGACATTGAATTAACAGTATTCTGAGAAACTCTGGATTCAATCAGAATTATGTCCACTTTTAAACACACACACATCAGATTATTTATAAAAATTAAGCCATAAATATTTAAATATATTCAAAGACTGGAAATTTTACAAGTCACATAGACTATTGACTAGCATATTTAAAACCCAAACAATATGTGAAAAAGAAAATTCACCTCAAAGAGGAAAGCTGGATCATGGGGATAATGAAGATACAACAGAAAAAAAAATGAAAATAACAATTATGACATTGCATTTTAACACCAATGGACAAGTTTGGTGGAGGATTTGAAAGTCAGTTAAAATTTTTTAAAAAATTTTTCTTATGAAGTAAGGAGAAAAGAAATTTTATTCTTTAACTTAAAACATCAAACTAAAATGCAAGATAAACATTACTGGGAAGAATGTAAAGTGGAAGAATGTAAAATGTCAGATCCCTGAAATTTTACCATATGATCCAACAATTCCCCTCTTAGCCATGAAATCAAGAGAAATGAAAATACATATCCACATAAAACAAGGTACATGAGTGTTCACAATATCATGATTCATAGTAGTCAAAAAGCTGAAACAACTTAAATATGCATTAACTGATGAATGGATAAACAAAATGTGGAATGACCATAGAGTAGATATTACTTGGCCATAAAAAGGAATGAAATATTTATCCATGCTTATAAAATTGATGGACTTTGAAAACATGCTAAGTGAAAGCAGTCAGTCACCTATTGTGTGATTCCATTTACATAAAATGTCCAAAATAAGCCAAACCATACAATAAAATATAGCTTGGTATTTGTCTTGAGTGGAGGGAGGAGGATAGAGAAGGAATAGGGATCGACGGCTCACAGTTCTGGGGTTTCTTTTGTGGAAATACTAAAATTAGATTGTGGTAATAAAAAATAAGTTTTATCTGATTTCCACTTTGACCTAGGAAGGGATTGTCAGAACAATCCCCAAGTGACTTCAGCTTCCTCTCCCACCTCCACTTCAATAAGGTTTCATCCCGTGGCCCACATGGAACATGTGCTTGCTGGGTATGTGCTCTGTTGACATATTTGGATTAAAGACAGATTACTTAAGTACTGTGTGGGGATGCCGAATTTCACACTGAGAACACTTTTCTTTCAGGTAGTGTTTGAAGTCTTGGTGATGCAGTTGGAATGGAAACTCCACCAGGCTGCACTGGCTTAGAAGGTGGGCCAAGCTTGAATAGAATCTGATGGAAGGAAAGAAAAAAGTAGAGCAGGACCTCATATTTCACAGGATAGGAATCTTTTGGTAAAAGGGGAAGGAATCAGATTCTAATAAAGAAACAGTTATACAAGGCTTTTCATTTTAGTGTAAACACTAATAGGAGAGTTTGATGTTATCTACGGCAAAAAAAAAAAAATAAAAGCAGAAAAGTCGACAAAGGAAGGGGTGTTTAATAGACAGAGACCATTTCAGTCTCAGCTGGCTATTAAATACTTCTTCAGAAATGCCGTCTAAGTCACCATCTGCTAAAGAAATTCAGGGATTTTAAAAAACAAATTTACTAAGGTCTGAGTGAAAGAGAAAGAAACCGTGTCTGCTTGATGTATACAGTTTCGATGACTTTGGACAAATGTGTGCATCCGTGACACCATCGCCATCGTCAGGGAGTAAGCACACCTACCACCTGCAGACCTTTCTTTGTGTCCTTTCACTCATCTATTTATTTTTTGTGTTACAAGAGACCTTCCCTGAGAGCAGCAATAAATTCCAGGAGGTCAATGATTTTCTTATTTTATCTTTTTCTATTATAGAAAAGGCACACCCAGTTGGGAAGCTTTGAGCGGCCGTGTTCTAGATGCGTTCTCCTGTACTGTGCTTTCACAGTAGCCCTCTCACTGTCACCTACTCTAAGTGACAGTCGCACTGGAAGCTTGCAAACATTAGCTGTCATTTACATCCTTTGCCTGATATCAAAAAATATCCTTTGGAGTAGTTGCTTTAGTTCTTATCTTACTGGCTAAAGTTTGAATAAGTTTTCATATAATTATATACCAATTGAATTTCCTTTTATATGAAATCTATGTACAATTTACTCAATATTTACTAAGAATTTACTTACGCAAGCATCTATAAGATGTAAGCCTTTTGGGTATTTTTGATAGATCATTTCCCTAATGAACTCTCATTGCTTTTCATTTTAGTTTAGTTACTTTTTTATGTGTGACTGTCCTTTCCTTATACAATTGTATCATTTTTTTCCCATTTTAATTACTTCAAATGTTACAGACCTTTGAACAACCCAGAGGAGACACGTCTCGTGTTATGATCACTTATGCATTTATGACTTACATGTTATTTATCATCCTCCTCATATGCAGGGAAGAGGCTGCTGCAGAATCCTCCACCTTTTCCAGAGAGGGATGAAATCTTGGAAGCCTTCTTATTTTATGATTGGATGTAGAAACAGATGAGAGGAAATGAAAGTGTATTCTTTGGTACCCTTTTGGCAGCAAGTATCTGAATTCAAATGAACCTCAGCATTATGGAAAAATAAAAGTTCAAATGAGATGGAATCCAGAGATGGGGTGAGTTCCACATCATGGAGGTCAGCACCAGCTCCATTCTAGGACAGGTCCCCTCACAAATGTGATACGCCTGTCCATCACCCAGTATGCTGAGTTTCCCCACTTGGGACTTGCGAAAGGGAGTGCACCCGCCTGAATTCATAAAAGCCAGAAATCTTGTCTCTCAGAGGCCCCATCAAGATTCTCTTCTGATCAGCCTCGGTGGCTGAGGCTGGCTCGTCCCTCATAGATTACGAGCAGCGGGTCTTAGATTCTCCATCCACTGCAGAACAGATATTGAGAAGGACGCACTTCTCTCTGAAGACATCCTTCAAAACCCTGCAGTCCATCCTGCTGGCTTCGGGATACATGGCTCTTCTCCTGAGCATTAGCAGCTTACAGCTCAGATCTTCTTCCAGATGCCACACTTACCATTCTAGAGATCAGACAAAACCTGAAGAAGGACACTTCTTTGAGTCCTTGTTTGAAAAGAAAAATACTTTCATATATTGAAACAAATGAATGTACACACTGTCACTTAAAGCTATATGATATATGATCTCCCTTTTGTTTAGATAAAATAACTGCGTATTTTCTAAGGGAATTTTACTTTCTTGCTGGTTGTATAGTTTTTAAAGGCTTGTTGTTTTTCACCACTTTAAATCATCCTTCCATGAATATCCTCTTTCATGCTTGATGTGCAGGTTATGATGAGATGATGTATGCACCAAGTTTATGATGCAGTTGAATGAACATCAGCCCCTGGGGAATTTACAAGGTTGGGTTCCATTTCAGCAGTGTTCAAGTGTGACATTTTTTTGATCCAAAGAATTTTCACAATATGTAAAAACTTTTGGACTTGAAAAATACAAAAAATGTGGAAGAATACATCTCAAATTATTTTGAAACAGGCTTTGGATTTTCTTGGAAATTCACGTGGATTCAAAATTAAGACTTGTATTGTACACAATGTGCTTGGTCCATTCTAAACATTCCTTAGGGAATAAAAGGTGATATAATTGCAATCGAACTATTTCAAAAATAATTTTCCAAGTGGCATTAATTTTTCCCTTCCTAAACTGAGCTTTTATCAAACAAAGAATGTCATTTGTAGGAATGCTTTTTGCAAATAATTAGAAACTGTAAGCTCCAAAATGTAGTAAAAACGGAGTAAAAAGTTGTTAGGGATAACAAAGGCAGCTTCTTCTAAACAGTACATTGCTTTGTTGGAGCTCTCAAAGAAAGTAAAATATCATCTTTCCACTATGTATAGGAAGACATTACAGATCTCTATGTGAATTCTAAAATAAAATTTAAGGACTTGGTACATCCAACAAACTTACCATTTGAAGTTTCTTGCCTGCTATTGTGGTATTGTGGTTTCGAGTACGTGCCTCTTGTCCTTTGGACCTACTGTGTGGCACTGTTCAGTGGATGCACTGAAGACACTGCCTAAGTTTAAGAGGGCCCTGTGTGATTGACACAGCTTGTTGAGAATGCTCTATACTAGGGATGCTGGTTTATAGATGGTCACAGACAACATCTTCCTACTAGGTAATCAAAGAGAAGATAGCTCCCTGTAGCTCAAGCAGTTGCTATTTTCAGCAATGTCAAATTCTTCCCACTTTCTGTGAAGAATTCCCATGCATGTCAACCTTGCTAATACTGAAATCCAGTAGAGCATTGTATCCAACCACCAACCTCTCCATGCATTCCTGCTACATAATACTCAAGGAAATCAGCATATATTGCTTAAAATCTAATAAAGCTGATCATTTCCCATTTTATTGAATGATTTTTTGCTTGTGCAGAAATCATTGCCATTTACTATTTACTAAGCTTTAATATATTGAGGCAAAAAATAACAAAAGGAAAGTTGATGATTTCAACAGCAGTGGGCATTTGTAGTAGGGGCTGAGAAAGCTGGTTGATATCGCCAGATTTAACTTTTTTCATGACCTTTTTCTTACAAAAACCATATGATTAAATTGAAAGTGATATTGGAGGTTGGTTGTTGAATTTAAATCCCAAGTACATGGAATTCTGCACAAGACCTTTTCCACTTTTGTGCATGCTCAGGTCTTACACACCTGTCACGCAGTTAAACCCATGTTCTTACAGTGTTCTTTCGAGCCTCCTCCAGAATGAGCAGCTTCTCTAGAGAAGGTTGGAGTGGACAACTAAAGTCATCCCAGATTTAAACTGTAGGGCATTTTGATCTACTAGGATACAGTTTGGCTAATCCAGGCAACTTTGAGAATAAAGTGTTTTATCCACAAGCAACACGCACATCTTTTCACTTGTTTTGTGATCTGCAGTCTATGCTCCTCCTGGGTGCTTCTATGTCCATGGTAATTATTGCACTACTTTTCCCATGGATTTGTTTCTTATAAGAGATTATAATGTCTCATGATAGTTAATGTAAAATAATGTATTTTGGAATGACTTGTTTCTGTGTGAAATTTTTATCATTTCAGCCTTTTATCACAGAGGAAATGAATGGTCATTCTGTATAAAACATCCTAGAATATAATTTGCGGTTATTCACATAATAATAATGATTATATTAATAGCATTTCACATTTGGCAGGCAATTGCTCAGCACTTTGGTGAACTTTCTCATTTAAGCATCCTAATAGCCCTACGAGGGAAGCATGTTATTATCCCCGTCTTACAGATGAGAAATCATGACATGAAGAACTATAAATTGTCCAAATTACACATTGAGGCAATGGCAGGCTTGAGACTTGAACTCAGGATTGTCTGCTTCTCGCATGCAAAGCTTTTAAGCCCTTTGCCACACCAGCCCAAGTGTGGGCTGCACAGTCTTCTGAGAGCACAGGGACTGTTGCTTGCTTGCTCATTGCTTGGGGTCATTATCTCAATAGCTCTCCTAGCAACACTGAGAGGCAGGCATGATCATTTTTCCCACTGTGCGATGATGTGACTGCATGACAGGAAAAGTGCCTTGTCCCCAAATGCATATTAGAACAAAGTAGTAAAATGGTCTTGCCCAACTCTGAGCTTCAGCTAAGACCCCAAAACTGAAAAACATCTGTGCAGAACTTGGAAAGACGTTGTCACTGCATGGATCCTCTTACACTAGCCCATTCCCTACCTCCCAAAAGTATAAGGTGAAAAATCTGTTAGGAGGCAGCTCGGTAATGGGAACTTCCAGAGAGAATGCTGTTCTTTATACTCATAAAGGGAATGGAAGAGCAGAGTTCTTCTCCTTTCCTCCCTTCCTCTCTTTTCCTTTTTCTTCCCTTCCCTCCCTTCTTCCCTCCCTCCACCTCTCTCTTCCTTCCTTTGGTTTTGATGCTGGTAATGAAATGACATGTTGGAAAGAAAAACAAAATAGGCCAGGATCTCGAAGTAAGAGAGACCTAGGCTGAAGTCACAGGGCATCTTCTTTAGGTTCCTCATCCATATAGTAAGGGGAGTCCAGCACTTACCTCTGGTGTCACTGTCATGATTAGGTGGGACAACAATGGTCAGCGTGCAGGACAGTGACACGTGACAAGGAGACCCCCACTCACACTGGTCCCTTTCTCTGCACCACTGTTTCCTGTGCATCTGCCTTTGCTCCAGGTACGAGGGACTTCCTACCCAGCAAATCCAGAAAATTCCTAAAAGCTTCCACTTGTGGATAAATGTCTTCAGTCACTTTCCATGGCCTTAAAAATAAAGCAAGAAGAAAAGCAAACCCATGATAAGCAGGAGAGAAATTCCCTTCTTGCTTTATTCTCTGCTTTTTGGGGTAGCAGGTTCTGCTCGCTCTGGACAATGCAGTGCCCATCCTGATCCTTTCAAACAAAGCCTCGGAGGAGCCGTACAATACCAAGGAGAGAAGCGTTTAGCTGAGATGGTAGGTGGGGGCTGAGAAAATAAACACGGCGAATGCTGAGCGCTGTGGGGAAGGCGCTGGTTCCCCGGCGACTTGTGGAGTCCCTGCCGACACCTTGCAGCCCCGGATCTTAGCAGGCCCGAGCCTAGACCTGAGTGGAAGGGGAAAGTGCAGGGTGTTTGTACAGCTGAAAACAAGATGAAAAACCCCAGGCCCCCTCTCACACCCCATTAGACCCTGAAGTCCATGGAGTGTTGCACTCAACACATAAACACTCCGCTTGGGGAAGCCGTGGTCAGGGTGTGAGAAGGAGGGTCGCCTCTCCAGGAGGAACAATGGCATCTCTGTCAGGAGGCAGGCGCCCCACCCTGCAGCTCCTGGGACACATTAATCATGGCTCCCACCTTCAGTAAGCCCCAAGGCCTTTTGGGATTGATAATGGGACAGTAGGTAAGGAGATATCCAATCAGAAAACAAATATTCTGGGCCAAAGTTTCAACATGGCCATTTCTTTCTCCAGGTGGCAGAGTGGAGGAAAGTAGAGAGGGGGGTAAAAGACATGGGGTCCCATCCAGGCTCACTGTGGCACTGTGGGCCTGGGATGACTTTTCTGCCTCTGTACAACATGGTCTGTGCCTCGGCTGACCGTGTTCTATTTGCCTGGAATGTTCTCCAGCCACACAACCTTCCTGTGGGGTGCCATGCTCCCTCCTCAGAGAAGTCTCCTCAACTGGCTGATTCTGAGCTATCTCCTCCCTCCCCTGTGTCTCCACAGCATGCAATGGCCATTTATTAGACACTTTTCATGGTGCACTCGAATTTGTGTGTCTCCACATTTCCTCAGCCTTTCTGAAGATAGCCATGTATTTCCATTTGCTGAGGTGACACAGGCTGTGGGGCCATGGTCCCCTCATTTCCTGCTTTAATCCCTGCATTAGTTGCTTTACTCTTGTGTTTATGTTGTTTCCTGCTCTTGGAGGTTAATCGAATAATAACTCATAGTCTCTATGAATGCAGTTTTCCTTAGAAGCAGGGTCTTTGCCCATGTAACTGAAGTAAGATAAGATTGATACTGATTAGAATGATCCCTGTAATGGTTTGGATGTGAGGTGTCCTCCAAAGCTGCTGTGTCAAGGCAGGAATGACCAGAGGTGAAATGATCACATTACGAGAGCTGCGACCTAATCTAGTTTGAATGAACTGAATCATACGGGGAAGCAGATGGGGCATGGCTGGAGAAGTTGGATCACTGTGGGTGTGCCCCGGAAGCATGCATCTTCCTTGTGGCCCTTCCCCTCCGTCTCTGCTCCCCAGCACCAGGAGCTGAGCAGCTTTCCCCCACTACTACCTGTCCCCCATGGTCTTCAATCTCACCTTGGGCCCAAAGTAATGGAGATGGCTGATCATGGACTGAACCTCTGAAACTGAGAGCTGCCCAAAATGAAATTTTCCTCCCTAAGTTGTTCTTATTAGGTGTTTTGGTCACAAAGTAACAGTGACTAAATCAAGCCCAAATAGTACCAGTGACTGGTACTATAGCTGGGATCTTAATGTCCCCCAAACTCTATATCTTTGAAGGCTTGGTTCCCGGGGTGGCACCATGAGAGGTGTTGGAACCTTTAAGATGTGGGACCTGATGGAAGTCTTCAGGCCTTTGGAGGTGTGTCCTTGAAGGGGACCATATGATCCTGGTCCCCTCACTTTCTTTTTTGCTTCCTGGCCACAAGGTGAAAGTTTTGCTCTGCCATGTTCTCCTGCCACGATGTGCTGCCTTATCATAGATCCAAAGCAATGGGGGCTGAGCAAAGAATGGAACCTTTAAAATTGTGAACGAAACTGAACTTTTCTCTGTTAGTTAATTATCTCATGTATTCATTATACTAATGAACAACTGACTAACAGAACTGGCGTGCTTGTAAGAGAAGGAGATTGGGAAACAAAGAAACAAGCACAGAGAGAAGATAGCCTCGTGGAGGTGGAGGTAGGATTGGGAGCGACACTGTCACAAGCCAAGGAGTACCAGCTATTGCTGGCACCACCAGAAGAAGGGCATGGGCAAGGAAGGGATCTTCTCTAGAACCTTCTAGGAGCATGGCTCTGCCAGAGCATTATTTTCAGACATCTGACCTCTAGAACTGTGCAAGAATAATTTTATGTTGCTTGGAGCAACTCAGTTTAAAACAATAATTGGAAATAGCATAAATGTGAATGTTTTTCCACTTCTCCTAATTCAATGGACTTTTTGATCTTTTTTTTTTTTAAATCTGCTCTGAGTGATACAACTAAAACATGACTTGACAATTCCTGTTCCACTGGCACCTTCTCCATGATCAATGTAAATGTTTGAATCTCTCAGTCCTGGTGGACTCCCTGTTCCAGTCTGGATAGAGGAGATTACCCTCTCCTTCCTTTGCTAAGATCAGGGTTAGTCTATACTTCTACACTGAAGTTATTCTATAAAAGTAGTGAATTTCTAAACCTTAGTGGCTCTTTCACCCTTTTTACCTTACTTCTCTCTCTCTGAGTAATATCTTCCCTGGATTCCATTCTTGCTCTCTTCATGTCTGTGTTCACTCCTTCTTCGGCTCTTTGTGGATGGTATTCACTCCACCCTCCCCCTACTTGTTCAGGTAGAAGAGAGTGATGACCTCTGACCTTCAGACCTTCACTTTTTACCTTATATGCCATTCTTAGGTTTATCTTATTCAATGCTTTCAATGACCATCTACTTTCTGATCCAACACTAGCTTGACTTCTTTTTTTTTTTCTTAATTTATTCTTATTGTAAACAAATGGGATACATCTTGTTTCTCTGTTTGTACATGGAGTAACGGCATATCATTTGCATAATTATACATTTACATAGGGTAATGGTGTTTGATTCATTCTGTTATTTTTTCCTTCCCCCCACCTGCCCCACCCCTCTTTTCCCTTTATACAGTCCCTCCTTCCTCCATTCTTGCCCCCCTCACATGCCCCATTATGTGTCATCATCAGCTTATCAGCAAGATCATTCGTCCTTTGGTATTTTGAGATTGGCTTATCTCACTTAACATGATATTATACAATTTCATCCATTTGCCTGAAAATGCAAAAATTTTATTGTTTACATGTGAGTAATATTCCAATGTGTGTGTGTGTGTGTGTGTGTGTGTGTGTGTGTATATATATACATACATATCACAGTTTCTTTATCCATTCATCAATTGAAGGACATCTAGGTTGGTTCCACAGTCTGGCTATTGTGAACTGAGCAGCTATGAACATTGATGTGGCTGCATCTCTGTAGTATGCTGATTTTAAGTCCTTTGGGTATAGGCCGAGGAGTGGGATAGCTGGGTCAAATGGTAGTTCCAATCCAAGTTTTCTGAGGAATCTCCACACTATTTTCCAGAGTGGCTGCACTAATTTACAGGCCCACCAGCAATATATGACTGTACCTTTTTCCCCACATCCTCTCCAACACCTATTGTTGCTTATATTCTTGATAATCACCATACTAATTGAGGTGAGATGACATCTTAGGGTAGTTTTGATTTGCATTTCTCTTATTACTAAAGATGGTGAACATTTTTTCATATGTTTGTTGATTGCTTATAGATCTTCTTCTATGAAGTGTCTGTTCCTTTCCTTAGCCCATTTGTTGATTGGGTTATTTGTATTCTTGGTGTAGAGTTTTTTGAGTTCTTCATATATTCCTGAAATTAGTGCTCTATCTGAAGTATGAGTGGCAAAGATTTTTCTCCCACTCTGTAGGCTCTCTCTTCACATTACTGATAGTTTCCTTTGCTGAGAGAAAGCTTTTTAGTTTGAATCTATCCCAGTTATTGATTCTTGCTTTTATATCTTGTGCTATGGGAGTCCTGTTAAGGAAGTCTGATCCTAAGCCAACAAGGTGAAGATGTGGACCTACTTTTTCTTCTATAAGATGCAGGGTCTCTGGTCTGATTTCAAGGTCCTTGATCCATTGTGAGTTGAGTTTTGTGCAGGGTGAGAGATAGGGATTTAGTTTCATTCTGTTGCATATGGATATCCGGTTTTCCCAGCACCATTTGTTGAAGAGGCTATCTTTTCTCTATTGCATATTTTTAGCACCTTTGTCTAGTATGAGAAAATTGTATTTATTTGGGTTTGTGTCCATGCCTGTATTCTGTACCATTGATCTACCTGTCTATTTTGGTGCCAATACCATGCTGTTTTTATTACTATTGCTTTGTAGTATAGTTGACGTTCTGGTATTGCGATATCCCCTGTTTCATTCTTCCTGCTAAGGATTGCTTTAGCTATTCTGGGTTTCTTATTCTTCTAGATTAATTTCATGATTGCTTGCCCTATTTCTGTAAGGTGCATCATTGGGATTTTAATTGGAATTGCATTGAATCTGTATAGCACTTTTGGTAGTATGGCCATTTTGCCAATATTAATTCTGCCTATCCAAGAACATGGGAGATATTTCCATCTTCTAAGGTCTTCCTCAATTTCTTTCTTCAATGTTTTGTAGTTTTCATTGTAGAGATCTTTTACCTCTTTGGTTCGATTGATTCCCAAGTACTTTATTTTTTTTGAGGCTATTGCAAATGAAGTTGTTTTCCTCATTTCCCTTTCAGCTGTTTCATCGCTTGCATATAAAAATGCCTTAGATTTATGAATGTTGATTTTATAGCCTGCTGTTTTGCTGAATTCATTGATGAGGTCTAGAAGTTTTCTGGAAGAGTTTTTTGGATCCTCTAAATATAGAATCATGTCATCAGCAAATAGTGACATCTTAAGTTCCTCTTTTCCTATTTGTATTCTTTTAATTTCTTTAGTCTAATTGCTCTGGCTAGAGTTTCAAGGACAATGTTGAATAGAAGTGGTGAAAGAGGACATCCCTGTCTTGTTCCCATTTTTAAAGGGAATGGTTTCAGTTTTTCTCCATTAAGAATGATGTTTGGCCATGGACTTAGCATAAATAGCCTTTAAATGTTCAGGTATATTCCTACTATCCCTATTTTTTCTAGTGTTTTGAGCATGAAGGGTTGTTGTATTTTGTCGAACGCTTTTTCTGCGTCAATGGAAATAACCATATGATTCTTATCCTTAAGTCTATTAAATGATGGATTACTATATTTTGAAAGAAGAGGATTAAGGGTGCTATTTTGGAACTGAGCCCATGTTTATACAGAGCTCCCTGGACTAGCTGTGTACTAGTTGCATCATTTAGCTCTTAGTTGTGATTTTCATATGTTGAACTCTTACAAATGCCAGGCGATTTTCTTATTTAATATTCCTAAATCCATTGTCCCTGAGGTTCTGAAACTTCCCTGTGATTGGGGGTTGGAATCAAGAGGCATTCATAATGCAATGAAGGATTTTGTTTTGGAGTTGGAACTTGCATGAATAAGTCCAGAGAGCCCAGCAGAAGAACCATCTGGTCAACCTACAGAAATGTGTAAAACAATAACTTGTTGTTTGTAAGTCACTGAGTTTTGAGGTGGTTGGTTTATAGCAATAAATTGAGCATAAAATTCTAGAAGATTTTCATCTCAGATATGCATGTTTTCTTCGGGAGTGTATGGCAGAAAATAAATCTAAGATTTTCCCAAAGTTTTTGTTATCCCTGTTTGCCAAAAGGTATGCAATTACCCTCCCTATTTTCAAAATTGTTTCTACCTTTTTGATTTATGGATGTTAAACCATCCTTGCATTCCAGGGATGAACCCCATTTGATCGTGGTGCACAATTTTCTTAATATGTTTTTGGATATGGTTTGCCAATATTTTGTTAAGGATCTTTGCATCTATATTCATGAAGGATATTGTTCTAAAATTTTCTTTGTTTGATGTGTCTTTTCCTGGTTTGGGTATGAGGGTGATATTAGCTTCATAGAATGAATTTGGTAGGGTACCCCCCTTTTCTATTTCCTGGAATACTTTGAGAAGTATTGGAATGAGTTCTTCTTTGAAGGTCTTGTAGAACTCGGCTGAGAATCCCTCTGGTCCTGGGCTTGTCTTGGATGGTAGGTTTTTAATGGCTTCTTCTATTTCATTGCTTGACATTGATCTGTTTAAATTGTGTATGTCCTCCTGGTTCAGTTTGGGAGGAGCATATGTCTCCAGAAATTTGTCAATGTCTTTGGTAATTTCTATTTTGTTGGAATACAGATTTTCGAAGTAGCTTCTCTTTATGTTATGTATCTCAGTGGGGTCTGTTGTGATATTTCCTTTTTCATCACGGATTTTAGTAATTTGAGTTTTCTCTGTCCTTTTGTTTGTTAGTGTGGCTAAGTGTTTTTCTATTTTGTTTACTTTTTCAAAGAACCAACTTTTTGTTTTGTCAATTTTTTGAATTCTTTCTTTTGTTTCAATTTCATTGATTTCAGCTCTGATTTTAATTATTTCCTATCTTCTACTACTTTTGCTGTTATTCTGTTCTTCTTTTGCTAGGGCTTTGAGCTGTAATGTTAGGTCATTTAGTTGTTGACTTTTCAATATTTTCTGGAATGCGCTCCACGCCATGAATTTTCCTCTTAGTACCGCTTTCATAGCATCCCAGAGATTTTGATATGTTGTATCGTTGTTCTCATTGACCTCTAAGATTTTTTTTATGTCCTCCCTGATGTTTTTTTGTTATCCATGTTTCATTCAATAGCATATTATTTAGTCTCTGGGTGTTGGAGTAATTTCTGTTTTTTATTTTGCCATCGATTTGTACTCAGTCTGTTTTGATCTGATAAAACACAATGCAGTATCTCTATTTTTTTGCATTTCCTAAGGGCTGCTTTTTGGCATAACATATGGTCTATTTTCAAGAAGGTTCCTTGTGCTGCTGAGAAGAAAGTGAATCTGCTCGTTGATGGATGGCATCTTCTATATATATTCCTATTAAGTCTAGGTTATTGATCGTGTTATTGAGTTCTATGGTTTCTTTGGTTGATTTTTGTTTGGAAGATCTATCTAGTGGTGACAGTGTGTGTTAAAGTCACCCAGAATTATTGTGTTGTGGTCTATTTGATTCCTGAAATTGAGAAGGATTTGTTTGATGTACAGGGATGCACCATTGTTTGGGCATAAATAGTTACTATCATTATGTCTTCCTGATTTATGGTTCCCTTAAGCAGTATGAAATGTTCTTCTTTATCATTTCTGGCTAACTTTGGCTTGAAGTCCACTTTATCTGATATAAGGATGGAAACCCCCGCTTTTTTACTGAGTCCATGTGCATGGTAGGTTTTTTCCCATCCTTTCATCTTTGTCTGTGGATTTCTCTTTCTATGAGATGAGTCTGTTGTAGGCAGCATATTGTTAGGTCTTTCTTTTTAATCCATTCTGCCAGTCTATGTCTTTTGATTGATGAGTTTAGGCCATTAATGTTCAGGGTTATTATTGAGATATGATTTGTATTCCCAGTCATTTGGGCTTATTTTTGGTTTTTAAGTTGGCTTGGTTTCTCCTTTGAGTGGTTTTTCTCTAAAGTAGTTCCTTCCTTTGCTGACCTACATTGTTGTTTTTCATTTCCTCCTCATGGAATATTTTGTTGAGAAGATTCTGTTGCACAGGCTTTCTATTTGTAAATTCTTTTAACTTTTGTTTATCATGGAAGGATTTTATTTCATCTTCAAATCTGAAGGTTAGTTTTGCTGGGTATAGGATTCTTGGTTGGCAACCATGTTCTTTCAGAGCTTGAAATACGTTGTTCCAGGCCCTTCTAGCTTTTAGAGTCTGGGTTGAGAAGTCTGTTGCTATCTATATTGGTTTCCACCTATATGTAATCTCATGCTTTTTTCTTGGGGCCTTCAAAATCCTATCTTTATTTTGAATGTTAGGCATTTTCATTATAATGTGCCTTGGTGTGGATCTGTTGTGATTTTGTGCATTTGGTGTTGTGTAAGCCTCTTGTATTTGATTTTCCATTTCATTCTTCAGGTTTGGGAAATTTTCTGATATTATTTCATTGAATAGTTTGTTCATTCCTTTGGTTTGTATCTCTGTGCCTTCCTCAATCCCAATAATTCTTAAATTTGGTCTTTTCATGATGTCCCATAATTCTTGGAGAGTCTGTTCATGATTTCTTACCATCTTCTCTGTTTGGACAACATTATTTTTAAGATTAAATATTTTGTCTTCATTGTCTGAGGTTCTGTCTTCCAAGTGGTTTAGTCTTTTGGTGATGCTTTCCATTGAGTTTTTTATTTGGTTTATTGTTTCCTTCATTTCAAGAATTTTCTTTTTTTTTTTTTTTTTTTTTTTTTTTTTTTTTTGAGAAACACTATCTCTTTGTTGAAATGATCTTTTGCTTCCTGCAGTTGCTCTTTCAACTGCTTATTGGTATTATCATTCATTGCCTGAATTTGCTCTCTTATCTCATCCTTTGCTTTGTGAATCATCTTAATCATGTATAATCTGAAGTTCTTTTCTGACATTTCTTCTACCATATTGTCATTGGATTCTATTAATATAGAATCTAGTCTTGTTTGGATCATTTTCTTCCCTTGTTTTTTCATGTTGCTCATGTGTCTTCCCCTCTAGCAGCAGATCTGGGGTATTGCAGATTTCCCCCTATAGGCTTTTAGTGGCC
The DNA here is from genome assembly GCF_902686455.1 of Sciurus vulgaris. Lineage (NCBI taxonomy): Eukaryota > Metazoa > Chordata > Mammalia > Rodentia > Sciuridae > Sciurus > Sciurus vulgaris. The sequence goes on from NC_136469.1 coordinate 137,719,112, forward strand.
CTATAGGTTTTCAAAACTTTTTTTAAGGGGAAATCAATATTAGCAGTGCCCAATTCAGACACTGTGCAATCCTAGACCAAATAGCCCCCATGAGGCCAATGACAAAATTGTCATAATAAACAGAATGAGTTCATATATTATCTTCAGTATAACAAACAGGTTTGCAATAAGGTCTGTGGTTTCTAATGGAGGACAAAGAGGATGCAGAGGGATGTAGGATGTAGCTGTTAATGGGATAAGAAAAGAATATACAGAAGTTCTAGATAATAGAAAGGGTGAGAGTGTAATCAAAAGAAATTGGATGTTAGCATGCAAAAAGGGAGAAAGTGACTCTGAGGGAACAGGTAAACAAAAGGAAAAGAGAGCCAAAAAAAAAAAATAGAGAAATAAAAACTTAAAATTGTTCAATAAGGAGAAGAAAGAAAATCCACACTATAGCAGTTATATAGTATTCAAACCTCCCAGTCTTCAGTAGCCTGATGCATGAGAGGTACCTGACAATGAGCTTCAAGAGTCCAGCAGACGTCGCAGGGTGGGATTTGCCCCACCTAAAGATCAGAGCTACAGCTTCCAGGATTATCCAAGATGGCTGCTCTGGCTTCCAAATGTCTTGGCAAATGGGGAGCTGCAGCTTGGGGTGTGGACATGGTCAGCTGGAGGTCCTGGAGGCAGGTGTGGTTGGTCAGGTAGGGGTCCTGGAGGTCGGGTGTGTTTGGTATGATTGTGGGATCCTGGAGGCTGGGTGCAATCAGTCGGTCTGGGGTCCTGATGATAGGATGCAGTCAGTTGGTCTGGGGGTCCTGGCTGCAGGGAGCAGTCTTTTGATATGAGGGTCCTGGAGGCAGTTAGTGACTGGTCGGGCTGAGGGATCCTGGAAACGGGGCTCCATCAGTCTAGCCAGGTTCCTATGGGTCCTGGCTGATGTCTCAAAATGGCAGCAGCCACCTATAACCAAACCTACAGGTACTGTGACAGAGAACTTCCAGGCAACAGCAGGCAGCTGGCACTCCACTGGCGTTCTGCAGTCAGTCTGCTGGCAGCTGTCGGACGATCGGGAAGTAAACCTTGGGTAGTGGGTGATGAGTAGGTGAAAGGCAGGCGGTGTACAGGCCAGAGGCAGGCAAATGGCAGATGATAGGTGCCTGACATTGAGCAACTTGCACTCAAAATAGGTGTTGATATGCTGGCAGACTGCAGGTGATCACAGTAGACAAATGGTGTAAACAGCAGGGGATCGATAAGCAGCAAAAACTGCCTCACCAAGAAAAGGATATCCTCTGCTTGAAACAGGAGTTACGGAGCTACGAGGAACACAGCCTCCCTCTAGTCCATCATCTTGGATCTCCCCCAGCTTGACTTCTGATGCAACACTTAACTGTGTTGAACTACAAAACAACTCTTCAGATAGTGAACACACTTCCTGAACAATGCAACCTCAAAGTGTCCTCACCTTGGGTTCCTGTCTTTGCTCCAGACTCTTTCTTCTTAACATCTGAATGCAGAGTAATGACAGCACCATGCACTCAGCTATCGATGCTGTTAATGTGGCATCTCCTGGGTCATTCTTTTGTTCACCTTCCCTCAAGTAACCAATGGTGGAACTCTAAGAATCCCATCTCTTTGATATATCTAATGTCCATAGCATCCCCCTCAACCTGTTCCTTCCTCACATCTTTTGAACTGCTATAACAGTTTTCCAGCAGGCCTGGTTGCTACAATCTCTGTTTCCCAAGTCCATTTTATTGTAGCAGCCAGAGTAAATTTAGTAAAATGAAAATCAGGAGATGGCATTCTCCTGCACCGTACATGAGAATCTCCCTTGAACCACTTACTGATCAGCTACTAAGAGTTCTTCCTCTTCACTTCTGCAATCTCATCTCCACCACCTCTTTTCTCTCCTTTCAGCCATACACCCCATGATTCAGACATATCTAGCACTTGCTGTTCCCAAATAACAGATTGGCCCTGTTTCTATGCCTTCATTCATCCTGACTTCTGGTCAAGAATACCCTTACCCATTAGATACCTAGAGAAAAGCTACCCTCTTCCAAGACTGAGAAATCATTTCTTTGTGAAGATTCCCCCACCTGCCCCACCTCTACGTAGGATCACCTCACTCATCTAAAGAGGCATTCCGTGACTCTTCTGAACATAGCACCAGGGTTGCACTTTGTCTGTTCATATGCCCATTTTCCTCACTCAGCTGTGAAGACATTTAGGACAGGACTGTGATGAGTTAAACCATTATTCCCACAACCTATCACAATGTTAAATTATGAGTTGACAAAAAAGTAAATGAATAAATAAATTAGTCTATGAGTTAATGGATCTACTAAAAAAAGCCAGAAACCTTAATTCTGTGTTCTTAGAGTTTATGGGTTAATTTAGATGAGATGATATGTATGAAACTTACCTTATAAACTCTAAATAATTATGTATTGCTAAGAAATAAATTATTTTTTACTTCGTCTTAAAAGGAAGGGAGAAATTCTTAGTGTTGTCATTCTTATTCTAGAATTTTCACTGTAGAATGTTCTTCATGGGAATCATTGACAGGACACAAATTGAATAAAGATTCTATCACATTTTTAGTGTCTGTTAGCATGTGACAAAGACATGACTGGATTTGGGCCCAGGAGACCTGGGGTCTTATGAGATCATGACAATTTCCTTCCACTTTCTGGGATTCAGATAAAAGGTGAGTCTTAGAACATATTTGGATATGTTAGTTTTTCCCTTTCACCCATGAAGGAACTGAAGCTTGGGGAGATTAATTATCTAAGGACGCACAGACCAAGGGGCAGCGATAGGAGTCAAATTGACTGCCTGGATTCCCAGCCCTGCCCTTGACTGTAGACCATGCTGTCCATTCCTCAGATGGTGCATTCGTTACAAAAGGAATGGTAAGAGAAACACCAAGATAACATTACAGCTTTTACATTTAAGTTGAATAATGTAGCAAAACAGCATTTTAAGCTAGGTGATTGCCACCTCCATTATGGGTGAGCATCATCTAATCCTCTCAGAGTCTGAATAGAACAGAAAAGCAAACAAAGGACAGCTTTGCTTTGGTTTGAAGTAGGATGTCCGTCTTCTGCCCTCACATATTGCTGGACCCCCTTGTTTTCAGCTCTTGAGACTTGGACTGAGGGGCAGCACTGTCCGTCCTGTGTCCCTCGCTTGCAGACTGAAGACTGATCTCCATAACTGTGACATACATTTCCCCCCATCAGATAATTACAGGTCTTAGCCTCCCTTGTCAATAGTGACCGTGAGACCTAAGGGGAAGTTGTTATCACCTGGGAGAGGCTCTTTAAGGAGGACTAGTTACTCTGGGAGATGAGCCTCTTTAGTAGGCACTTTCTCCTTCCTGTTTGGAATGTAGAGACAGTGGGTGGAGCAACAGTGATTACTTTATGACCACACAGCTACACTGAGGATGGAAGTCACTTGATAAGTGCAGTGGAGCTGAAAGGTAGAAGTTGCTTGAGCCTCTGATTTTTTGGGTATGCTGAGATAGCATCCTGGTCTGCATGTTTCTAACTCGTTTTACCTATGAGAGAGAACAAGCTCTTACCTTAAGACACTATTCCCTGCAGTCAAATTGCATCTTCATCAATATGGCTCTGCTCTTAGTGATCTGTTCCTATTGCTCCAAACCATAGGATCATCTTTTCTTGCTTATTTAAAGCAAGAGAAGCAAGTCACATCATCTTTACTTATTATCTAATACTAGGGGAGTGAAGAATTACAGAAGGGACATCGGCCACATCGAGTGAATGTATGTCATCTGCTATGGGCAGCTTCTCAGACTAAGGAACTCTGGGCTGAACTCTAGCACCATGTACATGGGCTGCTTTATTCAGCAAATCACCAGCAAAATGTGCAGAATTGCAAAACACGTGGTGCTAACTAGACCCTGAGAGGGACACTTGAGCACAGTGTGGCACTGTACAGTGTGACCTCAGCTGAGATCCTGGGAACACGTGCCCAGCAAGGCAAATTTTTATCCCTCTCTGCAAGTCTGAGACTGACTATGGATGTGTCATAGGGCTGATCTGGGGATTACACATAAAATTTAGTAAGCAAATTTATGAATATGGAATCCAGAAATGCCAGAAACCAGCAGTTTTATGTTCCAGCTACTGCTTGAGGCATAGGGAACCCAAGAGTAGGCAAATAACCAAACTTTCCATTCCTCACACTCACTTAATGTCTAGATGAGGCAGGTAGTTGCTAATGGCTAATCCTACAAAGAAGATTTTTCAAAGTACCACAATATATTATGTGATCAGTTAATTCATTGATGTAATTATCTATTTCGAAGAGCATGGTCATGTGCTCTCTACACACAAAGCACTGTTAGGCAGTAGAAATGTGTTTTCACTTTTTACTCATTTCTTCTACTCTCTTCCCTAAAGTTGTAAGCCCACTGAAGACAGCAGAGTACCTTACTCATTTTTATGTTCCTTGCACAGATAGAATTATTTAATGTATTGGAGAGAGAAATTCTAAATTCACACCAGGGTTCTGTTATTTTTCCTGTAAAATAAATTCTGAGTAGATCGTCTCCATAGACCCATTGAAGTTTGAGTGCATGTGAGGCACTCAATAAATATTTGCTGAATTGATTTATGGAAACACTGTCCCAGTGGTTGCAGATAGGAGTAGTATGGCAAAACTCTCTGAGACCTCAAATAAAAAGGGCATATTTGAACAACAATAGAGTCAAATTATCTGACTCTAAGTTGCCAATCTCTCACTTTTTCTGACCTGGGATTCCTTATCTCCAAGTAAATAATAAAGATGCTCTGTGGACAGGGCCGGCAGTTCTCAGGGTGAACATGAAAGCCCAGAGCCATGCTCCAGCACGTTATGGGCAGTTTATGGGGCACATCAGTTCATAATGTGAGACAAAGTGGCACCAGGGACTCTGATGGCTGCAGTCCAAGTGGACCACCAGGGAACAAAAATGAAGGAAATTCCAGAAAGAGGAGGTCTGAGTCTCCTCTCCTTACAGCTCAAGTTCCTAATTCTTCCAAGGATTCCTTCAGCAAAAGCTTTTTCTCTATTTGCCTCACAGTTTATGGTTCTTAAAATGAGGCATTCATTCAGTCCTTCAGTCACATGCTCATCTGTGTATTTAACAAAGAATGATTTGAGCACCTACTACATGCTAGGTGAGGCAATAAGCACAGGGGTTATAGAGGTGACAATAATCCTGCACAGTCTCTGCACAGGTGGAGCTAAGAGTCTAATAGAAGATACATAGAGAAGGGGAAGGCATGATGCTATGAGAACATGCCTGGAACTTCCTTCTCCTGGGGACTCACTCCATGGCCTTAGGCTAGAGACAAAATCAACATGATGAGTAGAGAAAAACAAAAAAACAAGAAATACCATGAACACAGAATACATTTCTATGAAGAGAAAATGTGGCTCTGTAGAGACCGTAAAAGAAAAGATTGAAGGTCAGAGCAATGGTTAGAATTTTTGATGATTCTAGGTAAGGGGGTGAGATCCAATCCTCAATGCCTTGTGTGTGTGGTCCATATTCCATTGCTATAACAAAATACCTGAGGCTGGACAAGTTTTGTAAAAAGAGGTTTATTTAGTTTGAAGTTCTGGAGGTCCAAGGGCAGAGTGTCAGCATCATCTTGATTCTGGTGAGAATCTCATGGTAGATGACATCACAGTGGTAGAAGCCTATACAATAGAGAGAAATCACATGGCAAGATATGAAGCAAGTGAGCAAGGAGGGCCCAGTAATGACCTCCCTCTGGGTCCTACCTCATACCGTTTCCACCATTTCACATCACTACTGAGGACCAAGCTTCTAACACATGAACCCTTGAGGCACAAACTACATCCAAAGCATGGCATTCTGTCATAGCCTCTGTGGTTCACTTTGGTCTCCCAGATAAAATGCATCCATTACATTCCAAGTTGTCCCAAAGTCTAACTCCTTCCACCATCTAAAAGGTCCCAAAGTCTCCCAAGACTCTAGGCAAACATTTTCACCCATGAACCTCTGTATAAATAAAAACAAACATAGGTCATATTTCAAAGATACCATAATGAGACATTTCCTATTTTGAAAGGGAGAAATGGGCAAATACAAAAGAGTTATTAGCTTAATGAAAGACTGACATCCAGCAGGGCAGACATCACATCTCAAAGCTCCAGGTCTGACCTCCCATGCAAACTGTGGGGAAGACTGGGACCCCGAGACCTTGGGCAGCCCTGACCCTTTGGTTATTCTCTGGTGCTGACTTTGCAAGCTGCCTGCAGCTGTCCCTGTTGGCTTTCATATTTTGCTGGTTGCTCTATGTTTTTGTGGTCCCCACTGTGGCTCTACTCCCAGGTTCCTATTGGTCATAGCCCCATTCTGGTCTCTCTCCAGGGAGTCTGTCCTGTGACAAATTTCTGCATGGCTTCTCAGAATTTCCTTCAAAATATCAGTGGAAGATGTCGTAACCTGGAACTCTTGCATTCTGCACACCTGCAGAACCATCACTACATGGATGCCAAGAGAGTCGGCTGCCAGCAGGAGCTGCACCTGGGCTGACTTGAACCATGGCTGCTGCCACAGAGTGCTTCACTGGGAAATAAATGAAGTCTGTGGAGGTTTAGACTCCTCAGTCTAAAACTAGAAATTTTGGAAAGCCACTAAGATCCACAAATCTAGCATAGATCAGAATCTCCCCAGTAACTGGGTTATAGAACAAATCTAAATACACAACAACAGAATCCCAAAGGTCAGTCAACACTAAATCCCAACACCTGGATCTTCCAATTTAGAACTCTGCACCAATCCTGCTACAGAGTACAACATTTATCACCACTATCCATTCTATCTCATCCTATACTGGCAGACAGGAAGCTGAAAGCTACTGCAACTAGCTTCATTCAGTTCCAGGCCACAGTAGCTCTCAGCTTTGTGGGATGCACAGAGGTTTGGAACTTAAAAACTCCCAACCCTTGACCTAAGAGTCATGGGACCCAAAAATAAATATAAAGAGTTACACAATAAGTTCATTCATAGTAGCCTCAGAAAATAAAATATTAACTAGAAATAAATCTAATCAACAAAGTGAAAGACCTCTGCAATGAAAACTATAGAATGTTGAAGAAATTGAAGAAGACCTCAGAAGATGGAAAGACCACCTATGTTCATGAATAGGAAGAGTTAATATTGTTAAAATGACCATACTACCAAAATCAATATACAGATTCAATGCAATACCAATCAAAATACCAATGACATTCTTCACAGAACTAGAAAACGCGGTTATAAAATTCATTTGGTAGAATAAAAGATCCAGAATAGTCAAAGTAATTCTAAGTAAACAAACAAACAGCAACAACAACAAAAACAAACATGCTGGAAGCATCACAATACTTGGCTTCGAACTATACTACTGAGTTATAGTAACAAAAACTGCCTATTCAAGAACATGGGAGGTCTTTTCATTTGCTAAGGTCTTCTTCAATTTCTTTTTTCAGTGTTCTATAATTTTCATTGTAGAGATTTGTCACCTTCATGGTTAAATTAATTACCAATTGTTTTATCTTTTTGAGGTTATTGTTAATAGGGTAGTTTTTGAGATTTCTTCCTCAGCAGAATCACTGTTGGAGGGTAGGAAAGCTTTTGGAATGAACATTGAATGTTGGTCTCGTATCTTGATACTTTGCTCTAGAAGTCTTCTATTGGAGTTTTTTGGAGTTTCCCAGATATAGACTCAGCAAACAGATAATTGGACTTCTTCTTTTCCTATTTGTAATTCCTTTAATTTCCTTCTTTCTCTTGCCTGATCTTTCTGGCTAGAGTTTCAAGAACTACATGGTATAAAAATGGTGAGAGTGGACTTCCTTTTCTTGTTCCTGATTTTTTGAGGACATGGTTTCAGTTTTTCTGCATTCAGCACGGTATTGTCTTTGGGTTTTTCATATATAGTCTTTATAACATTGAGGTACATTCTTTCTATCTCTAGTTTCTATAGCACTTTTGAATGGGTACTGGGTTTGAGCAAAGACCTTTTATGCATCTATTAAGATGATCAGATTGTTCTTGTTTTTGATTATATTAATGTGGCAAATTATATGTATTGATTTGCATCCCTGAAATGAAACCCACTTGACAATGGCATGCTATTTTCTTCATGTGTTTTTCAATGAAGTTTACTAATATTTTATTAGCAAGTTTTACATTTGTGTTCCTTGGGGATATTGGTCTGTAGGTTTTTGTTTCATTTTCTTTTTTATCCTTTATGCATCTTTTTCTGGTTCCAGCATCAGGTTAATACTGGTTTCATAGAATGTATTTGGGAGTATTCACACCCTTTCAATTTCATGGAATAATTTGAAAAAGACTGATGTGAGTGGTTCTACATGATGTGGAGTTACACTGGTCATGGATTCACATGTGAACACAGGAAAGTCATGTCTGATTCATTCTACTGCCTTTCCTGTTTCCATCTGCCTCCCTTCCCTTCATTTCCCTTTGTCTAATCCAATGAATCCAATGAAATCCAATGAATTTTCCCTCCCCTACCCTTATAATGTGTTAGCAACCACATAGCCAAGTGTTCTTATTGTTCTCTAAGAATTAACTTTGTCTTATTTTGTCTATGACCCATTCTTCATTTCCAAGAGTAATATTCAATCTCTGTGTTTATGTGGTTGCTATTATTTTTCTTGCTGTTGAATTCCTGTTTCATTCCTTTATGATCTAATAGGGTGTATTAGTTAATAGTAGTATTTTTTTTTGTATTTATTAAGACTTACATTGTGATCTAGAATATGGTCTAATTTGGAAAAGGTTCCATGAACTGCTGAGAAGAAAGTAAACTCAGCTGTTCTGGGATTGAATATTCTGTAGATGTCTCTTAGGCTAATTTGGTTTATAATACTATTTAAGTCAGAAGTATCTTTATTGACTTTATGTTTTGATGACATGTCTGATGTTGTTAAAGGTGTGTTGAAATCACCCAGTATTATAGTAATGGAGTCTGACTGGTATTTAATATCAAGAAGCGATTTTTTATATATTAAGATGCACTGACACTTGGGACATAAATATGGTCGTGGCTTAGTGGTAGAGTGCTTGCCTCACAGGTGTGAGGCACTGGGTTCAATTCTCAGCATATAAATAAATAAAATCAGGTCCATCAACAACTAAAAATGTTTTAAAAATTTTAAAAAATTTACTTCCATTATATATTCTTGTTTGATTTTTCCCTTTAACAGTATGTAGTGTCTTTCCTTGTCTCTTCTGATTAAATTGTGCTTGAAATCTGCCTTGTCAGATATGAGATTAGCTACTCTTGCTTGCTACTTTTTGCCTCTAGTTGTCTTTGCCTATGAGATGTGTTTTGCAAAGAGCATACCATTTGATTTTGGTTTTTGATCCTTTACTCCAATCTATGTCTTTAAATTGAGGAGTTGATATCATTTACATTCAGAATAATTATGGCTATGTGTTTGTGGTTTCTTGCCATTTTGGTTTAATTCTGTCTTTATTTTCATTTAGTTGTTTGATCTTCTAGTGATCTGCATCTATTTGGGAGTTCTGGAGTATATTTTTGGGTTCTTCTGTGTTCCATATATTTTTGAGTATTCATTGTAGTGCTGGCTTAGTGGTCCTGAATTCCCTTAATTGATCCTTGTCATGGAAAATTTTTTATTTTATTACTGATTCTGAAAAATAACTTTGCTGAATATAGCAATTTTTGCTGGCAATTATTTTCTTTTAGAACTTAGAATATGTCACTACAGGACCTCCTTAATTTCAGGGTCTGAGCTGAGAAGTCAGAAGTGAGTCTTATTTTCTGCCTCTAAATAAGACCTGACTTTTTTCTTGCAACCTTTAATATTTTTCTTTTTTTTTTCTTTTTTTTTTTTTTTTTTTTGCTGGAGAGTATGATTATGATGTGTATTAAAGAGGTTCTGTTTTGATCTTGCTCTTTGAGGTCCTATATGCCTCCTGTATGAGGTTGTCCATCTCATTTTTGAAGTGGGGAAAGTTTTCTGTTAATATCTCATTGAGGATGGTCCTGTCTCTAGCCTGTATCACCACGTTCCCTTCCATCCCAGTGATGCTCAGATTTGTTCTCTTGATGTTGTCCCAGAGTTCTGGTATATTCTGATCATGGTCATTTATTTATTGAATACTGAGTATTCAAGTTTATATACCTTGACTTCAAGGCCTGAAGTTTCATCCTCAAGGCCTGATGTTGTATTTTCTACACAATCTAATCTGTTGGAGATGCCTTAGGTGAAATTTTAATTTAATTCATGTTTCTTTCATTTCCAGGAGTTCCTATTGCTTTATTTTCATTATCTCTATTTCTTTTTAAAATGGTCTTTTTTTCTCCTTTACTTGCTTTCTTAATTCATTCCTTTGATCTTCATTTAGTTCACCAGTTTCTTATAGTCTTTCTCTGAAATTTCATTCACTTCCATATGTATGAGATCCTTTATTGGGGGATTGTGAGTTTTGGGGAGAGATGTGTTTGCCTGTTCTCTCATGTTTTCAGAATTCTTGGATGTGTGAAACAATTAAGATGGATTCCCCCTTCCTTTTTTATACAAGTGTACTTTTTTGGGTCTTTCTCTGTTTTGTTCTGTTTTTGTTGTATGAACAGATGTCCAGAAGTGGGACCTGAGATCCCCTTCTATTTGTTTCTTCATGGGACCTGGTTGTTGGTTTGGGATTTTGCTTCCTGATTCTACAAATTGAAGTAATGTTGAGGTTCAGGAGGAGCTAGACCATGTGTGGGGTGAGATTGTTTCAAGATTGAGTTGTAATTCTCAGCAGCGGTGTCTCCACTCTGTCAACTTGAAATGTCTCTATCTCTTTCTAATCCCTCTCAGAGGAGGCAGGGAGCCAGGAATAGCACTAGTGCTAGGAACACACCTACAGCCTGAACATAAATGTCCTGTGTCTCCTTTGATATCTGTAGAGCTAGTAGCCACCTACATATGAATGGTGGGGTCAGTATTTAACATCAGCACCAAGAATAAAAAATCACGAACTTGATCGAGACTAACCAGCAGATGTCTATGTGTCATCCACTGTGTTAATAATGACAATAACATGAATGGGGGAGGTACTCTATAAACTACGTAATTCTGTCAAGCAATGAGATTACAGTTCCTTAAGTGAAGAGAAAATAGGGTAGGTGGGCAAGAGAAAATTTGAAATATTTAAAAATTGAACAAAGGAGAGGCAGGAGATGGGTATCAGATGATGGGTATAAAGAAGGATAAGCAAAAAAACTAACTAAAAATAACAAAGAAAGAGAAAGAGGGAACATGAAAATGTGGCTATCAGTGGAGGAAGAGAGTGAAGGGTCAATAAGGGGGACAAAAGTCAAGGTACAAAAAATGAACAAATATGAGCTCAAAATAACTTAAGCCTGCATATGATTTTATCCCCCCAAGTGAAAGCAAGGCTTAATAATAAACAGGTGTAAGAGAAAGCATTTATATATACATATATATATTTACATATATTCTCTATATAATTATGTTATATATACATTGCTTATATAATTATATTATGTATTATAGATATTATAGATATATTATTTATGTAATTATATGTATATATATATATACATACATATATATATATATATATATATATATTCTGAACCTATCCATGCAGTGAGGAATCACACACACACACACACAGTCTTGCAATATGGAAAAAAGGCAAAAAAAAAAAAAGTGAAATGAAATTTTAAAAAATTAAAAACCAAAAATTCTTAAAATTGAATAAAAAATGGGGGGAATATGGAAAAAAAAAAAAAAGACAAAACATCTTAAGGAGAAAGGGCTTGCTTCTACTAAGATGATCAACACTTGGCCAGGCTGGATTTTCATTCTCCGCACCTGTTTTGGGCTCTGTAACCCTTGTGTCAAGGGCTGAAGGCAGTTAAGCTCCATGTCTCTATATTCCTAACCTACCTTCCAGCCATTGCAGCTAAACTCCAAAGCTGGCTGTCTGGCGCTCGGCTGTCCGGCTCCTTGTGTAGGGTGGGATAGACTTGGGAGTGCTGACAAGTGGTGGGCTCCAATAGAGGGGCGGTGCAGAGTTCTACATTGGAAGGTCCAGTATTTTGGGTTCAGGGTTGGCTGAACTTTGGAAATCTCTTGGTGGGTATTTGAGTTTTGAAGCATGCCCCTGGTTGCTGGAGAGATGCTGAACTCCGCCAGATACCTGGTCTCAGGGGCCTCTCGTGAAGTACACTTTTAGGGTGTAGGCGCTAACCCTCCACAGGTGTCACTCTCACCACTGTGGTGGGAATGACCCAGTACCAGACTGGAGTGCAGAGCAGACATTCCTTTATGGCTGTTCTTGCCATCTTCCCAATAGTTCTTAACCTGGTGCTATTAACAGAGGAATCTCTCTCTCCTTGGTATTCAGGGTCTAATGCCTCCTGGCGCCTGTTTCAATCACACTGGCCAGGGGCACTCTGAGAGTCATAGCAGGGGACTGCCGAGTCATCCAGCAACTTCCTTTATGCGGTCCCAATCTCCTGGCTCAACTCTCAGATGCGCAGTGTTTACAAATGGTCCTCAGGCAGGTGACTCTGGTTTGCTTCCACCTATCCACCCACGGGTCAATTGATTTTGGTTGCTTTCACTCAAGTTCTTCCCCCACCCACTATGGCTCCATCAAGACCAGCCTTCCTTTCTATTCCACAGGTTTCCTCAAGCTAAAGTTTTCGTTTTTGTTTTTCCTGCCACACTTTCCTCTCTTTCTGCCTGCACTCCCTGCCCCTCAGCAGCCAAGTTGATATGTCTCTACATATTATTCCTTATATTATATTCTAATTTTCTGACTTTCTGTGTCTCTGTGGTTTCTTTTACAGTCCAGTACTGAATTTCAGTGAGCTCTTTTAGCTGCCCGCTTGGCTTTTTAAGTTGGTGCTGGGGACTGCTGGAAAGTGCATCCTTCCTCCAAGCTGCCATCTTCTCTCAGGGCATTATTTTTTTCTTTATAACCGTCTGAGAGCTCTAATTCCTCTCCCTTGTTTTTACTTTGATATTGTTTCATCTGCTTGACTCAATCTATTCATAAGACTCTACTGAGTTTTTCAGTTTTTAAATTTGATTGTTTCATTTGTGAAATTCCTATTTGCTTCTTTTTGAGAACCTCTTTATCTGTATTGAAATAATCGTTTTTTATCCTGTATCATCTCCTTTAGTTTATTCCTTTTATCTCTTTTAATTCACAGATCATTTTAACCATCAGAATTTTAAATTATTTTCTAGAATTTCCTCCACTTCAGTCCCTGCAGGTTCTATTCTTGGAGGGTAATGAACTTCTGGAGGTAAGTTATTACTCCACACGTTTCCTATGCTTTTTCTATGTCTGCTGGAGTGGACACCTATTCCATTATCAGGTGAGGGTCTTTAGTAATATTCTTTCCCTTTACTCCATGTGCTAGACCATACCAGCATCAAAGCACTGACTCAGCATGTTGATAAAGCTACAACCAATCCCTACAGCACTTTGAGAGGGGATCATAATCACCAGTAACCACAACCACGTGAGAGCAAACCATATACTAATAAACCATAAGACTTTATTGAAAATGTTCTTTAGAGCTACACTAGTAAAAAAGTGGAAAAGGGTACTCATTCTCTTTAATAGGTTAAAAATTTAGGAGTTAGACAAAGTAAAATTAATATTAAGCTATATAGAGCATGAAAAGGGATTGAAAGAAAAAGAAGCAAAAAAGAAGTTAAAAAAAGTGAAAGAAGTGGGGAGGGGGAGGAAGAGAGACAGAGTGAGAAAAAGTAAGGGGAAAAATGAGATAGTACAAAAAGAGGAAGAAGAAAAAAATAAGTCAAATTAACATATTACACCATAAACATTCATAAATTGGATTAAGACATTCGATGTCAAATGGTTGGCGGAAATCAACCAGATCAACCCAGATGACAATATCAGCATAATAAAAACACTGAAGAGTCTAAAAGTGCTCCTTGCAGAGTCATTTGGGTGGAGAGATTTCTCACTGGGCCTTCCAACTTTGGATTTTGCCAGGTGTTGGGAGGTGTAGTAAATGCCTGAGCCCTGGAGCTATGAGCCCTGCGTGTCTCTGGGCAGGGAGGTGGTGACCACACCAGCAGACGCCGTGCTGGGCTGAGGAGCTGTGTATTTAGTTTCCCCACTTCTTCGCATTCTGCGTCAAAAACTGCCCAGAATGCAGGTTCTTGCACCTATCGACATTGACCTCGTCCTGCCCACCACTGGTATGAGCCTGGGTAGCGCCAGCATTTCTGTGGTGTTTCTGGGAATGTACAAGCTCTTTGGAGTTCCTGAGGAAATGGTCCTGAATTGCTGATGGCCCAGCCAGATCTCTCCCTGGCTCAATGGCAGTTCTGTGTGAACTGCTTGGGGCTACCAAGAGAGTCCTCACCTCACCCTTCTCCTACATGCCTGAGGTAGCTCTGAAATATTAGTAATGGATGCTGGCTCTTGGTATCTCCCTACATGGACAGTTTCAACCTTGCCGGACTATGGCAGGTGTGTGTGCTGGCTCAGTTCTGGACTCATGGTAATGGCTCTGTGTGCCTGGACAATGTTGGTGCCCGACCCACTCCACTCTGCCCTCTCTGCTCCATTTCCATCACTGGTACAGCAGGGCTCGGTGAGTTTCAGCCCTCAGCGTTCCCATTACATAAGTTTATTGGATGGCCCAGGTTATAACTCTTCACTGCTCTCCCTAGGTGCAATGAAGCTGTAGGAATTTAATCCTTTCCAGAGCTGCAAGGCTAGGTATGATCTTTGTTAAGTAACTGCTTGCCCCAGATCTCCACCAAGAAATGGAGAAAAGTGGAATGTCTCACACATTAGAGAGTGTCACCCACTTTAGAGCTCCTACCCCAGCTGAATTCAGTCTAATTTTCTCTTCTATTGATGTTTCTGAGATAAATTTGTCAGTCTGGCCTCTCTGTCACTCTTCACCCCAGATCTGCCCTGACCACAGGTGTAGTTTCAAGACAGATGATTTCTTTCTTGCTTTCTGTGCCTGTAACCTGAATTTCTGAGTGCCTGACTTTCACACTGTGACAGTCTAAGGCTGTGCCTCATTGCATTTCTTCTGTCACCCACCTGGTTGAGTAGCTGCTCTCACTGTTTTGATTACTAATTGCACAGAATCTAGGATGTACAGTTGACATCTACTCCACCATCTTGATCCCCTTATCTAATGTCTTAAAAGAGTCAGAATTTGTGCTGGACACTTTACCTCCAAAATCATTTGTTATTTTCTCCTAGTTCTATGAATCAGGAAGAAGTTTTCACATGTAGATAGTGGACTGGGATTTACCTACTCCTTAATGCTTGTCCATGTCCTTTCTACCCCATAGCAACATTTACAAGCTCCTCAATGATAAAATGATTATGAATTATTTCTCTACTAAGGATTCAGTTATGCAAACTTAGATTAGCTGGGCACAATACAAGGTATTTTTGGCTTTATTAATGAATTTATCTGGTCCTTTCCATATTACTCTTCTGCTTTCAAGCCTGGGATTGAAAGTTTGAATTGATAAGTGATTTTACCAATAGACTGTTCACCAACTGGCTCATAAGCACTTTGATTTTATTCATTTTCAAATAAAGAAGAACATGTAACATGATTTTAAGAATTGCATGGTACCTTGTTCACTATCATCCTGGGAATTATGAGTTGAATTTGACCATTTAGTATTTTGATTGTGTGTGTGTGTGTAAGATTAGCTTTATCATTTTTGTGAGTAGCTGTCTGAATTCTCTGAGCATGCTTGCAGTTGTTTAGTTGTCTTGTTTATATTTTATTTAAATAAAAGAAAAAAGACTGTGACATCAGTATTACATTTATTATTCCTATCTGAAAGTCAGGAGATAGCATGGATGCTAATGCAATAGCAATGACAAATGCATGTATATACATGCAGTAACACTCAAAATAGACTTGCATGGATTGGTCACGGGATGGGAAAACTTTCAATTATTCTCTGAGGTTGGAAGATGGATTTGCAAAATTGTGTGCATACTACAGAGTCACTACGTACTCAGAATTTTGTCAGGTGTTATCAATAAAGAAATTTACTTTATACCACCATCACTGAAATCATGGTCAGCACAAGAAAATCTTGGGTTCACACTGTGTGCTTTGCAAACATTGGCTGAGAGATGGAAATTCTGAATCAGACTTTGAGGGCACTGGAAGTCTTCCCAGTAGAAGTAATGCTTGAATTAATAAAAAAAAAAAAAAAAAAAAAAGAAAGAAAAAAGGAAGAGAAGTTCAGATGATAGCATCAGGCTGTGATAAAATACAAAAGGGTAGAGAACACAGTGGCAAAAGCATGGGCCATTGAGCTTTGCTTGGATGAGAGACAGAAAGGGCTAGAAAGTGAGGCCCAGGGATTGGATTAGAGCTCCCTGGTCCACAGCTGTCGGAGCAACAATCTCACACCTCTGGTCATCTTTCTACATACTTGTAATTATATAGAAGCAATGGTCCCTAAATTGTTTTTTAGCTTTTAAGTGGTCTTATTCCACATTCTCTCATTCAGCAAATAGATGTGAAAAACATGTGCTAAGCAATTGTATACATTTGGGATTCATCAGTGATTAAAATAAAATAAAAACTACCTTCCCTCAATGAGTTATCATTTGGTAGTGGGGAACTATTAGTGTACAGAAATCAAATGCAAGTTGAGCATCCCTTATCTAAAAACCCAAACTCTCAAAATTTTTGAGATCTCACATAATGACACACTGGAGCATACCACACATGACCTCATGTGACAGGATTCAGTCAAAGAAATGCAGTTGCACAACACACAGTTTATTTAGTGTCCCCAAAAGAAACAGATCCTACCACCCTCTTCAGCTGCTATATACAAACTGTTTCAATCGCAAAATTATTTTTAAAATATTGTACAAAATTACCTTCAGTCTACGTGTAGGAGTTGTACATGAAGCATAAATGAATTCCTTGTTTAGACTTGGGCCCCAAGATATCTCATTATGCATGTGTAAATATTCAAAAATTTATAAAAAGCCCTAATCCAAAATACTTCTGTTTCTGAGTATTTCAGATAAGGGATGCTCAACATGTAACCTATTAAAATAAAAAGGTACAATCATAAAAACTTTTTTAAAATAGGACAGAAAGAATGATGATGAAAATTTTAAATTTGAAAGGGGTGGATGGGAAGGACAAGTTGAACAGCAAGCTCGACATTATTTCAGGACATAGAAAGCTATGGCAATCAGGTCAGTTTAGTATCCACGTGAAGACAGAAAATGAGCAATGTATGGAGTCCAAAATAAAAACAGAGTCACACATAAAAGGCAATTGTTTCTTGATAGACCCAAAGGAAACTTCACAGAGAATAGATGACCTTCTGTTGATTGGACGCTGGGCCAATTAGTTGTCTCTAAGCAATAAATAAATAAGTAAAAGAAAACTCAATCCTGAGACCCAAAACTATAAATTGACTGGAACAGAACAGGAGAACACTATTGTGACTTTGAAATGAGGTAAAATTTCTTAGATATACCAAAAGTAAAACCAATTAAACAATTGATAAATTGGATTTTATTAAAATGAATTAAAAACCCTTCTCTTTCAAAACATGCATAAAAGCATGAAATGGTAAGCAACAAGCTGGAAGGGAACTATGAATCATTTATCTGATAAAAATCTTATAATCAAGATAGAGAGCTATCAAAACTCAAAGGAAAAGAAATCAAATAAACAGATTTTAAAAATCACTTTAAAAATAGTTTACCACAAAGATATGGGATGGCAAAAAGCGCATAAAAAAATATTCAATCTTATGTGTCATTAAGAAAATGCAAATTAAAACCATAATGAGATCATGGTACATACCTATTAGAACATCTGAGTTAAAAATATTGACAAATCAATCATACCTGCCATTGGCAAGGATATAGAGGAAATGTAACTCTTATACATTGCAGGTAATGCTGGAGTGTAACAATTGTTGGCAGTTTCTTAAAATGTTAAACCTTCACATACCATACGATTTATCCAGTCTTCTTCTGGGAATTTGCCCCCATAAACAATGCCATAGGAAATTTTTTTTCAGCAACTGAAAACCTGGAATGAACTCAAATGTCCATCAACAGGAAAATGGATAAGCAATCTGTGGTGCTTCAGTACAATGAAATGCTACACAACAACACAGACGTACACAAAAAACATGCACAGAGTCAAAATAAGCTAGAAAAAAGAGTACATAGTGTGTGATTTTATTTATGTATACTTCTAGAAAATGAAAACTAATTTTTTTAATTAAGGAAACATATTAGCACTTGGCAGAGGAGAAGTGGAAAGGAGAGATTAGAAAAAGCAATGAAGAAACTTTGGAGGGAGTGAATATGTTCACCATCTTCTTTGTGGTGGTGATTTTCCAAGTATTTCCAATAGATTTTTTATTCATGTATCAAACTTGTTGAATTGTACACTATATATATATATATACACATATATATATTTCTTTATATGTTAATTATATCTCATTGAGGTTGAGGATTAAAGACTGGGCAGGCTAGATTCCACTAAGAAGATAACATGTGAGCAATCTTGGTGGACTGAGGGCATTGGTTACTTAGGTAATTGAAACATAGAGATACAAACACAACACTAGGTGCAAAGCTAAGCTGGGCATATGTCAATCAAGCTTGAATCGAAAAAGAGCCAGCATGGCTGAGTGGAGTGAGCAAGAAAAGAAGATGAAAAGGGGAACCAACACGTCATGGGGCTCAGGTCCTGAGGAGCTTGATGGTGGAAATAATGACATTGCCTCTTATTCTGAATGAATGGATCTTTTTTAAGGAGACAGCATTGGGAAAGGATGGCTTTAGCTTTTGTGCTTAGTGCCACTTTTAGAGGGGCAAGTTCAGTTGAAGCGTGAAGGTCACTAAGAAGAGCGTTTCAACAATTTAAGAGAGAGATGACACTGGGGGGGAAGAGAGGACATTCAGTGGCAGAGGAGGTGGCCAGAGTGTGGATGTCTTTTGAAGACAGAGCCTACAGGTCACCTGAGGGATTCGATCCTGTGTCTGTGGCAGCCTCTTAGGCTACCAGTACTGGTAAAACGGTTGGCATCGAGGTGAACAGATGGGTGTAGGACACAAACAGATGGAGATTATTGCAACAATGATCAATGGAAATAGATGGTGACCATTGTAGCAATATATTGCATATTTTTGTGAAGCAAAGACTATGAAGTTTCAAGTTTCACAAATAATTGACAAATGTGTGAGAAGATAGATGTGCTAATTATCCAGATTTGATCCATTTTATACATGTATTGAATTATCACTTTATCCTCTATAAAACTATAATTCTAGATGTCAGATAAAAATCAAAAATAAAATAACAAAAGCAAATTTAAAAAGAGTGATTCCATATTTTTTTAACCCAAGGATCTAGAAGTAAATTGTTGCCATCAAATGAAATAGACCGGCTAGTGGCAGAGGACGTTTGGACATGGGCATGGCGACACACCCAATAAATCAAGGTTCTCCCTTCATGGGTCGTACAGTGAGTGGAAAGTCATAAAAACTCAAATGTATCTGCTGTATCTGCTGCTTGGCTCTGGATTGATGTGAGAATGAATGACGGTAAAGACACAATTAATTTCCGGTATTATTTTCTTTGTAAAAACAATCTTTTGGAGGACTCTTGAAAGATGATGAACTGTGTGCTGTTTCATCTCCTCTGATTCCAAATTGATCCATATGCCTGTTCTGAACCAAGTGACTGCTGGAGTTCAGGGACAATTGGGAAGGAGTAAATCCTTTGGTTTGCTGGCAACGTGGTAGAGCTGTAGAAGTGTTTTCAACATTTGTGAGCTAATTCCTGTAGAACCTGAATGCTGAAGATCCTAGGAGGAACTGGGACCACAGAGATCCAAGGAATGTTATGGAAAAGAGAAATAAACATCTGCTTTGTCTTTCCCTTACCGCAACGTGAAGAAGAGCACCAGGTGGGCGGGCAGGCCTTCTGTCCTGAGGTTGGAGGAGATGGCGATCAAGGCAGCAGGTGGCTGCCCTGTGGGTCCCTTGGGAGAACGGCTGCATTCTTGTCACTACCCCTTCCAGTCATGGATGGGGAATGTTTACCCTGCGTTGCTGCTGCTTAGAATTGTAAACAAACAGTAGTAAGTCCCCAAGGAAAAACTGTACCTCCAAGGGAGTCCAACTCATGGAGAGGAATCAAGCATATCAGTGACATAGCAAAATAGAACTGCTAGAGACGATGAAGCTCGAACAACACCACAAGAGAATGTCAGGGTCTTCACGTGGCAAAAGCCGTGGTTACAAAAAAAAAAAAAAAAAAACCTGCTGGCAAATTGAAGGAGAGATCAATTAGTCAAAAATCTGAACTTGTGACCTCGATACTCAGGTTAAAGAATTATCTACAAGCACACAGGAAAAAAAAAAGCAAACAAAAAAAAAAAACAACAAAGGAATGGAAGTCAGAAGGGAAATGAGATAAAGAACTTGAAATGTAAACAATATTTCTATGTCACATCGAATAAATGTGTGGAGAACATGGTTTATCACATAAAGTATATGAGGGATGCCCTTGAGCTGGAGGAAGACTTGAATTTTCAAAATGAAAGGGTAGGTTGACCAAACAGATACATGCCTAGACAATGCCTGGTAAAACTTAGGAATTCCAATATACAAGATAGCAAGATAGATAAGTAGATGATAAAGAGATGATACATGATAGATAGATAGATAGATAGATAGATAGATAGATAGATAGATAGATAGATAGCTTCCAGAAACCAAGGCACTTCCACCTCCAGAAATAAAGAGCAATTCAGTTACAAAGGAAAACTAATCTATTTGATAGCAGACAAAGTGAAGAGTAAAACCAGATGGGAGAATACCACCCACATGCATCTCTGAGAGGAGCTGAGAGCCACTAATCATACACGCAACACAGCTGGGCAGTCAACTTGGCACACAACTCTTGGCACACAAGTCAACAGCTTGGCACACAACTCTTAAAAGATTAGAGGTGCCACCAAAGAACATTGGAGTTAGAACAGAGACCTGAAAACTAACAAGGATAGAGAAGAAAAGGAACAGGGTGAGTCTTTACTCTTATTTTCCTACTGCTTCTATTTTCTCACGGAAT
The DNA here is from genome assembly GCF_902686455.1 of Sciurus vulgaris. NCBI lineage: Eukaryota > Metazoa > Chordata > Mammalia > Rodentia > Sciuridae > Sciurus > Sciurus vulgaris. The sequence continues at coordinate 137,740,309 of NC_136469.1, forward strand.
TCATATGTAAGGAGTTGAGTTTAGGGCTAGCATCTATAAACATTATGCTAAATCAATAAGTGTATAAAATCAATAGCAAATTAAAATGACCAGCAGATACATGTAATTCCTTTGTGGTTAGGTAAATGCATATTGGAGTACATTTGTTGCATATTAATGATATATCATTAATGTGTCTTAATGCATATTCATAATAATATCCTTTTTCCCAAGAATAATATACCCATGCATAATCAATGAATGTGAATTACTATGCTCTTTTAGGAAAGCAATAAGGTGACACTTATTAAAAATAGATGTGTCTACAATTTTTAACCAAGGAATTCCATTTCTTGGAATATCCCCTATAACAATTGAATAACAATGTGTGTAAAGATGTTCTTGAAAATTGATCTACACAGACACTTCATCATGGGAAAAATGTAAACACAGTGATTACTTAATACAAGTTCAAAATTCGACTAAGGCATTTTATTCCATGTAAGACAATGCTCCAACAAAAGGAGTAAATTAGGGCTAGACTAGTTGACTAGGAAATATTTCACCAGACTTTTGAATGAGAAGGAAGATGCAGGACAATATGCATTATATGGCTTTATTTGTATAAAGTCGTGACAATAAGGTCCTATATTTTATAAGTGTATGAAAATATATCTGTTTATATGTGCAAGCATATGTTTGTTCCCTTATGATTACATGAACATAAAAACAATACAGAAGAATCTATAAATTACTTACATCAATTAATTAAACTGATAAATGATATGGAAAAGGAAGGAGAACAAGGTATTATCACACAATAATATGCATGAAATTATTATGTGTGATTTTCTGCTGAAAATTGGCTGTTGCTAATGTCAACCATCTGTACCCATCAGCAAAATTCCTGGTTAGGATTGAAAATGAGAGCATGTGAACACCATTTGGAAGATGAAGCAACAATTGTTCTTTCCAGAAGTGTCTGTTAGGTATGTGGACAGACTACATTGTGAATTTTGCAATGGTTTCTTGGAACGTTCCTGAAAAACAATTAGTTCAGCAGAAAAGCTGTTGAGAACCTTAACAAGTGGTTCTTGTGATTCCTAAGCTTTCAGATTTCCTGAAATCCAGTCATGGTTCCAGCTAACTTTCACTCTCCAATTCCCTCCTGTGGTTTTGGAGACATCCATTTCCCTATAATAAATACACACCTGGTAAAATACGTAGAGTAGTTTGCCTGTGCCTGATTGTCACAATCATCCTGCATTACAAACAACTTCAAAACCTAATAGTTTAAAATGATAGGCATTTATTTCTGCTCATGAGTCTATGATCACTCAGCTGGTTCATTAGGTTTCTGCTAGGCTAATCTCAGGTGAGTTGATGATGTGTCTGCAGTCGCTAGGCGGGTGAGCTGGTGATAGATGGTCTGGGATGGCTGGTCTAGGGTTCTCTTCCACATGGTTTCTCTTTCATTGACAAACTTGCTCAGACTTTATATGTAGTAGCTAAAGGAGTCCAAGAGGACAAAACAAACAAACAAAAAAAAAAAAGCAAAAAAAGCACAACATATCTCTTGGTAAGAGTCAAGTTTTAGAATGCGTGCACCTTCACATTTTTCCTGCCAAAGGAAGTCAGAAGGTCAGTGCCTGGGGAAATAAACTCCATGTGATGAGACACATTTAAAAAAGCGTGCCTCCCGTGTGAGTGTGGTTCAGAGCCCTTGTCTAGCCTGCGTGAGGCCTGTGTCCAACCCCAGCACTTCGAGTGCTCAAGTACACGTAGGGAGAGAAAACATTGGGGTCCCTTTTGTGAGCAATTGATGGCCTTGCCCAAGTCTTTTGATACAGTTAAGGAGAGTAGGCAGAGAGAAAGAGGGAAGAAAAAGAATTAGAGAAAACAGCACATAGAAAAAGTAACACAAAGTATAATCTCTTTCATTTATTTATGAAATCCTGTAAATGTTTATATACATGTGTAAAGAAAAACCTTTATACCTAAGAGGAAATAAAAAGTAAAAGCTTTTCAATCAACGTATTTTCTCTGTGTAACAGAACACATTCATCATGTATACTTGAAGCTTCTGTTTTTGATTGGCATATCATTATTGCACATATTTATGGGACTCGAGGTGATATTTTGATACATGCATATAGTTTTTAATGACCAGCATCGGAGTAACTAGCATTTCTATTTCCTTAAGCATGTATTGTTTGTGTTGAGAAACTTTAAACGTTTCTCTTTTAGTTCCTTATAAAATATATAATAAATTGTTGTGAACTATAGTTACCCTATACTGTTTGGTAGAATATTACTTTTATTTTTCCTAGATCACTATATTTTAATACCTGTTCTCCAGTCTCCCTCTGTTCATCCTCCTTCTTTTTCTAATCTCTAGTGACAACTATTCTAGTCTTTAGTTATATGAAATCAGCATTTTTATCTTCTTTGCATGAGCAAGAACATGCAGTATTTATCATTCTGTGCCTGACTTATAGAAGTTAATATAATGTCTTTCAGTTTTATTTATGTTGCTGCAAGTGACAAGATTTTATTCTTTTTTATGTTGCTGTGCTAGGGCAAGAGGACTTCACACTGGTGTGGAAACTGTCAGAGTGTGCGGGTATGGGTGTGTATGTGCACACCATCAAAAAGGGAAACCAATGAGCAGGTAGGATCTATACGATAAATCTCATCTTAACCTTCCCAGCAAAACCAAACAAATTAAATTAAACTTTAAAAATGAGATACTTCCTTTGAGCAGTGCTTTCTTCCATTCTTCCATTAGTGCCACTCAGTTACAAACTGCTCTTTATTACAATATGAATAAAACCAGAAGAAACAAAAAGCAGAGTATTTTGCAGGTTTCCTTTAAAAAGACACAGTCATCTCTAGAATTTCACCTCTCCTAGGGATAATAAAGAAGGCACTGCGACATACCTCATGACCAAGAGACCTTTGACACACCTGTATAACATGACTTGGGCGTTGTTTTTGTTTGTTTGCTTTTCTTTCTAACACCGTGTTCCAGAACACTTTTACAAGCAGGCATGAACGTTAACTGTGAGTGTAAAGAGTAGGACTACCATTCGTCCAAAGTTGTGAGCACGTAACTGGCCCTGGCCCTGGTTCTTCTCCTGTTTCCTTGGTTTCTACTTGGTTCTGGGTCAGGCGAGCCCAGCTCCTCCTGGTGCGCTCTCTTGAGACATGGCCAGCCTCCCCTCCCCAGCGCAGCCTTCCAGGATCTCTCCACCTGCAGAGGGCCTCCCTCTGCCTCCTCAGCAGCCTCCTCTTCCCTGGAGGCTTCCTGGGGTCCTGCCAACGCTTGGATCCCAGGCGGCGCCAATCCCTGAGTCCCCGAGGTGGACACACGGATGGGTGGCAGAGGACTGGCATCTGGGGGACAGGAGGCAGGGGTGGAAGGTGGCGGGTCGGAGGTCAATCCCCGGGGGAGCGGCAGCGCCAGCAGGACTCAAGGTTCTGCAGGCCGGTAGGCCCAGCCCTGCAAGCAGGCTGTTCAACACGGGGTTCAGCCCCCAGAGCTGCGGCTGCTGGGCTCCTTCTGTCTGTCTGCTTGTTTGCCCCTTCCTTCCCTCCCTCCCTCTCTCCCGATTCTCTTTGCTCATCTGTTTTTGTTTGTTTGTTTTTTGCAGACTGCATTTTGATTCATTGTACACAAATGGGGTACATCATTTGGTTTCTATGGCTGTGCACGATGTAGATTCACACCATTCGTGTAATCACACATGTACATAGGGCAATGGTGTCTCTCTCATTCCACCATTTTTCATACCCCCCTCCCTCTCATTTCCAAGTAACCTAAAGTTCTTCCATTCTTCTCTCACCCCCACCCCCCACCCCAGCATATATCATCATCCACCTATCAGGGAAAACATTCGGCCTTTGGTTTTTTGGGATTGACTTATTTCACTTATTATTCTCTAATTCCACCCATTTATTGGCAAATGCTGTAATATTATTCTTCTTTATGGCTGAATAATATTTCATTGTGTATATACACTACAGTTTCTTTATGCTGTTTTCATAGAATGAGTTTTAAAAGGTTCCCTTCTTTCAATTTTTCAGAATAGTTTGAAAAGAACTGATGTTAGTTCTTCCATAAAATTTGGTAAAATTTGGCAGTGGCACTACTTGACATAGCCTTTTCTTTGTGGAAGACCACTACGGAGTCAGCCGTTTACCAGTGGTGAGTCTGTTCACCATTCTCTGTTTTCATGGTTCACTTTTAGCAAGTTGTGGAAGTTTGCCTGTTCCTTCTGGGTTCTCTGATTTACTGCATATAGCTGTGCATAATAGTCCCTCATGGACCTTTGTATTTTTTGGGCATCAACTGCAATGCCTCTGTTTTCATTTTTTATTATATTTATTTTGGTCTTCCCTGTTTTTCTTGGTTAGTAAGGCTAATTGTTTGTTGATGTTCCACATATTTAAAAAGCAATCTTTTGTTTCATTGGTCCTTTGTTTTTTCTGCATTATGCTTCTTTCTGCTCTGATCTTTGTTACTTCTTTCCTTCTATTAACTGTAGGTTTAATCTGTTTTTGCTTTTCTCTTTCTTTGAGTTGCATCCTTAGGTTAGTTACTTGAAATCTTTCCCTTTCTTTGATATAGACACTTATTGCCATAAACTGCCCTCTTAGAAATGCTCTTGCTGTATTGCACGGGTTTCAGTATATTGTTTTTCCATTTTTATTTGCTTTAAGAAATTTTAAATTTTCCCTTTTGTTTCTTAATTGACCTCTTGGTCATTCAGGAGCACGTTTCCTTCAGCATATGTGTATAATTTTAAAAGTTTCTTTGGTTATTGATTTCTACTTTGGTTTCACTGATATCAGAGAAGATACATGCTATGACTTCAGTTTTTCTGAATTTGTTGTAAATGTATTTTGATGCCTAACATATAGTCTGTCCTGGAGAATGTTCTGGAAAATGATGAGAGGAATGTAAATTCTGTAGCTCTTGGGCAAAATGTTTTATAAATGTCTCTGATATCCATTTAGTCTATAGTATAATTTAAGTCTGATGTTTGTTTTTTTATTTTTGCTTGATTAGCTTTCTGTTGATGAGAGTGGAGTCCCTAATTGTTGTGTTGGAGATGATCTTTCCCTTTAGATTTAATAATGTTTGCTTTATATAATTGGGTGCTCCAGCATGGGGTCTGGTGGTAATGAATTCTGTTTTTGCTGGTTTGGGAAAGTTTTTATTTCTCCTTCCTGTCTGAAGGTTATCTTTGGTTAGTCTAATCACCTTAGTTGGCCGTTCTTAACTTTTCAGATTTCAACTACATCATCCCATTCCATCCTGTGATGTCTCTGTTGAGAAATCTGCTGTTACTCCAATGGAGATTCTCTTATGTGTGACTTGATGTCTTTCTCTGGCAATCTTTAGAAGTCTGTCTTGCACTTTTCATAGTTCAACTATAATATGTCTTAGAGAAATTTTTTTTGGTTGAATCTATCTGGGGTCCTTTGAGTTTCCTAGACTTCCATGTCATGTCATCCAAAGATTTGGAAAATTTACAGCTGCTATGTGTTAAAGTAGGGTTTCTGTGCTTTCCTCCTCGTCTTCTGCATTGGAACGCACACAATGTAAATATTTGTTAACATAATGGTGTCCCATTCTTTTATTGTTTTTGCATGTGGCTAGTTTAAAAAACAATACTTATCCTTAAGCCCAGATTCAATCTTATCTTTAGTTGAGGTTCTCAGCTGTGGTTTTTATTTCATTTATTGAGTTATTTAGCTCCAAGATTTTTTAAATAAACTTTATCTATGAATTTCTCATTTAGATCATATATCTTTTTCCTAATTTTTTTGTCCATCTGGCTTCTCTTATATCTCCCTAAAAATCATTATTTTGAATTTGTTTTTCAATTTTCCATTTTGTGTGGGTGTGTGGTGGGGGGATGTGTTACTTAAGAGTTATTGTGTTCCTTTGGAGGAGTTGTGCTTCTTTGATCTTTCATGTTTCTTGTGTCCCTACATTGATACTTGCACATCTGATGGAACAGTTTCCCCTACCAGTTATATAGGGTGGCTTTAGTAGTAACAGATTTGGTCTTGGCAACGAGTCCTCAGTTTGGAAGGTTGCAATGTTTTTGATTCTCGGAGGGTGCGTTAGTGTAGATTTGCATTGCTTTTTCAGCTGTAATGACATAATACCTGCAGGTGTCTCAGCACCTGAGGCTACAGGGTTCTGTGGGACTGCTGGACTGCACCTTTCTTAGGCAGCGCGGTTCACTAGTGTCTCTGGGTTTAGGAGCTTGCTTGCACATTCGTCAGGCACTTGCCAGACACTCTGCATGAGGGCAGAGCCACTCTGCTCGGTGCAGGCAGGTGAGGTGCACCTGGTACAGGACCAGAGGTGGCGCACTTGTTAGTTCATGAGGGACACATGATAAGAGGGCCACTTTGGCCTGCCCAAACTGACATGGAACAGTGATCCCAGCAGTGGGTGTGGGACACACGTCAATGAGGGCCACGCAGGGGCCATGCAGGTCACAATAGTGGTCCTAGGCATGCTGCCTGTCAGTGTTGGAGGGCCACACAAATGTCTGGCAGAGGATTAGGAGCCAACCCACACAGGGTAGGCTGCCCAGCAGGCTTCCAGGATTGAGATTTCCTGGATGCAGCCTTTGCTTCCTGGACCACTCAGGATGGGCCTGACAGCTTCCTGGGGCTGTGGGAGGGTGGGCAGGACTGCTCACTGGTTAATGGTACCCTGAGGGGGCAGTGTCTGGAAAGGGTGCTAAACAGAAGGGGCCTGGTTGGGAGGGTACAACGTGGGCTGGGTCCTTTCACCAGGTCAATTTAGAGTTTGGGTTACCTGTCAACACCCATAACCAGGCTCAGGGTCTGAGATGGCTGCAGATTTCTCCAGCAGCCAATACCTCCAGTGTCCCTGATGTTAGCGGAGTTGGGGGAGAACTCCTGCTTACCCTTCCCCACTGAGCAGCTTCTCTCAACTCAGGGTTTGATCTTGACCTGAAGGGTTGGACAGTAGGTTAGTCCCCTTCTTCATATCACCACCGCGTGTCTCTCTGCTTGCCAATATCTCTGCCACATCCTGACTGTACTCTGATGCCAATATCTCTGCCACATCCTGACTGTACTCTGATGCCCTGCTTCAAACACTCCAATCAAATAGTTACTGATTTCTTCTTCACCTTGACCTTTATTGTGGAGGAAAGTGTGCAGGCACCTCTAGCTGACTGTCTTGCTAATGTCCACGACTGAACTGTATACTCTGGAGGACGCCTTCCCATTTTCCTCTATTCTCAGCACCTGGCAAGCTCTTTCTGTTTCTGATACTGTTTTATATTCATCACCTAAGCTGATATCATGTAGTGTTTGGTTTTTTGTGTCGGGATTATTTCAATTAGCATGATGACCTCTGGGTTCATACATACTGTTTCAAATGACAGAATTTCCTCCTTTTATGAGCTGAATAACATTCCACTGTATGCATATTCCACATTCTCCTTGCCCTTTCATCTCTTGAGGGGTCTTGTCTTCATGTCTTGACTATTGTGAATAATGCTGCAGTGGACTTGAGTGCAGACATTGTTTTGAGATCCTGATTTCACTTCCTTTAGATTCATTCCCAGAAGTGATATTGCTGGACCATATGGTCATTAAATTACCAATTAGTTATTTATTTTCGTAGCCCTGTCCACACAAAGGGAGCATCCAAATGGAGGTAGGTCCTTCTGGCAACCTCCCAGCACAGGGGAACAGGGCATACTGGCACTCCGTGGAAGTTGATTCTGTGAAATTTTAACCATCATTGTATGGCAAATGAGTCTTCTACATGCATTTAGACCATTATGATAGAGGTTAAATGGTTACTTTAATTGAAATATACAAAGGAAATACCAATTTTTGTAATTAGAGTTGTCAAAGTTTTCTCCCTGTTCATGTAGCAAATCACTGTCCATAGTCACAACTCTGGAACACAGTTCTTGAACTCAAAGACAACTCTGAGCTAATCCCCCATCCCCCCACAACCTCTTTTGATCCAATGCACTTTTTCTCTTTGCTCTGTGTTACCTCTGAACCAGCTTCTCCTTGTAATCTGCATGTGCAGTTTTAATTTATAAATTATTTTTGATCACCTGTCTCTGCGAGGACTTATAGATAAGGATTTATTTGTGTCTATACACCAGACACCTAACAAAGTTCCCCAAATCTATTAGGCACCTGCACTGGTCTCTTGATCAAATGACTGAATTAGGAACATGGAGTTGAATTCTACTAGAACTTTAACTCAGCCTAAGAAGGTAAGGTTGTCTGATTCTGTTAAAACTACAGGTGAGAGAATGGTTTTAAGTGCTAAGGAAAGCAATAAAACCATTAGCAACACCTTCAAAGAACAGTTCATTTTGTATTTTAAAGGGAAAATGAGATCTATGAAATGCAATGTTTCATTCCACACACTCCCGTTTGAGAATTGAATGCACATGCACAGGATAAGGAGTAGTGGACTGATCCACCGGTTGGAATGTCCAGTGTGTTTTGTTATATGCTAAAAGTCGAAGAATGAGTGACGTCTGCTGATTTGAAAACCTTAAACATTCCACGACTCTTCCTTCACCATTTCTTTTTACTCACAGTCACATTAGGGGGAAAAAAAAATCTTTCCTCTTTTTCCAGATGGTAGCATAAATTTTCAGGTCAAGTGATATTAAAAATAGATAATAGCCAGGACCCCATGAGTCTCTACAGAAAGACTAAACAGGCACAATGGGGAATATCATTGTTTTGGTTTTCTTTATGAGCTTTTATGTACTCAGCTGCTTCTCAGGCAGACTTTTACTGCAGTGGGACTGGATCATTCTGAATTCCGGTTCCACCTCACTTCCCGTGCTTTACACGCTCTCAGCCCTGTGCCACACAAGTCAAGGGAAACAGCCTTGCAGCTGCGCTCAGACTCTGAAGGAGCGCTCCCCGAGGCACCGGCTCAGTTTGGCTCTTGGAGTCAGAATTCTGTAAAGTTTTGTCTCTGGGTGCTGCTCTTTGCAAATGTTCTGCTCTCTTAAGAAATATGAACTTATTTTTAAAAAGAAGTGAAAACCAAAGTTTTAGAATCAGTTTGAAAGGTTCAATTGGTTTTGCTTAAGGACAAAGTGGTTTCAGTGAATACTTATTCTTGGCAATATGCTCAGAACTCATCTCCAGTGACATTCCCCCCAGGAGACTCCCCAAACCTGCAATCTAAGTGGTCTCATTGTGTGCACTTTCTAACATCCACTCTTTTGTTTGCACTTACGTGTGAGCTCAGAAAGTGCTTGCTCAATGGAACATTCTGACTCCTCTAGTGTCCTGTTCAGGGGCTTGTCATAAAAGAAGGAAGCACTTGTTTTATGCTGGCTAAATTTTACTGTGGTAATCCGTGATATGTTCATGGTGTTGATGCAGCATGTCTAAAATCCTCAAATTAGTGATGGTAAATAGGGAACCACCTTCTGATCATTTTAGTAAAGATCACCTTTCAGGGCAGGGACGATAGTTCAGTTGGTAGAGTGCATGACTTGCAAGCATAAGACTCTGTGCTCAATCCCCAGCACCTCAGGAAAAAAAAAAAAAAAAAAAAAAAAAAAGATCGCCTTTCATTTTTATTGCTAATATTTATTTGTGGTACACATGCTAAAAATGACTACCAAAATCAAAGAACATGGTATTTCAGGTTATGAGTAGGATGACACCAATAATAAATAAAACATTATCAAAGTTTCATAAAAGTTTCTAGCTTCATAGGACCAGAGAGATATCTTTTAGAATATTCTCACTTACTGGATGATGGATATGACAGTAGAAGTGTAAGTATTTTCCACCACGCCACACAGTCAGTTAGTGCTTGACTGCAGGCTGACCTGAGATTTAATGAAGAGCTTTACCTAATGCAGCCAAAAAGGCATGTATTTTCCTCACATTTCCTTCCTGCTGTGTATTCCTGGACAAGTTATTTTAAAAATCCAATGATTAACTTTTGCACTTATAAAATAAGGTAATGATGTCAACTCTGCAGCATCTGTGTGAGAATGAGCTGATATAACAAGCACCAGAGGACCCGGGCTCAATACTAGATGCTAAGTAGTTACTCTCCACTGAAGGAAGGCTAATGTCTCCATAAACAAGTGGGCTACCACATTGTAGGGGCTGGTACTCCAAAAACACTTGCCTGTTTAATGCCTTGTCAGAGTCTGATACCTGGTGGTCAACATTAGTGATTAGTGAATGAAGTCACTATGGTTCTTTTCCCCTAAGAAATATGTGCTTATGTCTCCCATGGTATAATGAATAGTGGCCAAAGTTCTCTGTGTACAGAGTGGTCTCCCTGGAGGGCTCTGTGTGAAGTTGTCTGTATGCCAGTGATTCATGGCTGGCACTGGCCCAATCTGGCCAGTGGAATCTTTTCTGAAGAATTAAAAACAATGACACCAAGGGAATGAGTTAATTAGAATGGCAGGCATCGATGACAGAGAAACGTGGAGTTTGGTCCAGTGTTGTGGATATGAGAAGCTCAAACCCAGAATGTCTCTGGGGGGAAGAGAAGAAGATGTCAGTCAAACAAAGAGCAAGAGACAGAGCAGGAGAAGTGAGACTGGAAGGAGGGACACAGCCCAGGGAACGAGATGGCCCTTGGGAAACAGACTGGCTCTGCGCTGGGAACGGCTCGGGGTGTCCTCAGTGAAGTGCGCAAACTTGAGAAGATTCTCTTCTGGCAATGAAAATCCCATGCCCAGAGCTGACTCTACAGTTAAGGTTTCCATGGCAAGGCGAGAAGGAAGGGACTTCTTCCAAACACCAGCACATTCTCAGACTCGCTGACTTTGGTCCCTTACAAGGGTGACATCACTTGACTTCTTCCTAAACTCTGGGGCTTTATCACAGGAAACAACTCTTCTCCCCTCCCCCCACTCCTCTTCTGGCTCCTCTTGTTCCTCTGAATCCTTGAATGGTGACCATGTGAGCTGCCACCTGAATGTGTGGTCTGAGCCGGCCTTTGAAGATTGCCATAATGATCTTTGCTGACTTCTGCCCTGTGCTTTTATTTGGAACCCCTGGCTGTCTGTTTGCTTTCCTAAATGTTTGCAGATTCAGAGCTGATGAGTTTTAAGTGCCTGCAGTGACCAGCACCAGGCCCTTCAATTTACATTTACTTTAGATATCCAAAAATGAAATGGGACACACCAGGACACAGGGACCCACGTCCCTCTCCTCCTTCTGACTTTTCTCCTTTCCTTTCATTTTCTCTCTTCACTCCACCATTTTTCCTTCTTGTACATATCTATGTGATAACAATAAAAACACTAATATTGTCTGCATGATTTCATAGTTATAGTCATTATGGAAAATCTGGGAAAAATAATTAAAATACCAAGAAAAATATCAGTATTTTGCCATATAGAACAATTACAATTAACATTTTGGCTTATCTCTTTTTCTCTCCAGGTTTCTCTCAGATAAATAGACAGATGATAGACCTAAAAAAGGGACTGATATAATATTCTATATACTTTTTGCTTTCATTGTTATCACTTCATATATTCTGCAAAATTAAATATTCTTAAAAAGCATTATCTTTAATAGATGAATATTTTATTATATAGATTCACCATGGTATATTTAATCAATTCTCTGTTTCAGTTAACAATGCTGTTTTATTTTTCAGATATATAAAATGTTAAAGTGAATAATTTTAAATTTTTAAATAAAAACTTAAAATGCATATTTAATGTTTCCTAGGAAAATTCACATGACAAATTTATCGTGTTTAATGTTATAAGCTTTGTAAGAGATCTTGATGTACATTTCCAGAGCATCAGTATTTCATTCCAGCTAAATTAAAGGATATTGCCAAATAATACATGCCCCAAATGTAAGATCTTAAGTGTGATTATTAATCAGTAATTTGTTATGATAAGTTATTAGTGAAGTCAGATTAACATGATGAAAATATTACATTACTATATAACCCAATTAGAGTAACCATGCCAAGCATTTGTAGAACAACAGTAGAAAGGCTTGCTAGAGAAAATATTATTCTTAAAAAATAATCCAAGATGCAAGAGCTGATTAGTGCTTATGGATTTAATGACATATGTCAAATCAATGAAAAACTAACTTTTGAGAAAATTCTGTGAGTAAAAGACACATGACAGTAATATTCATGCACGTGGGTGGTGGTTGTGGATGAGCTGACACCAGTCAGGTGGGGAATGAGCAGCAGTTGTTTGAAGGTAGAGAGAGAATATTGCCTTTCTGTTCGTGATAACAGACTGAGCATGAGTCACTTTGGCTTTTCTGTCTCCAAGAAAAAAAAAAAAAAAAAAAAAAGGATTCTTGTTTAATAGACTTGCTACACACCAGTACGTGTAAAAACCAGAGCAAAATCTTTATGAACTCTGATCAGTAAATAATTTTTTAAATTGAGTGAATAAAACAGCTATAAATTGAAATGTAATAATTGAAATTAAGAACTCAATGTATAAAGAGGAAATCACATAAAATTAAAGAGGAAAATATTAAAGTAAAATACAGAACTGAAGAAATTACCTCTAATTATACCTAATTTCTTCTCAATCAAGAAAGAGAATGAGAATGGTCTGAGAGGGAGACACTCTGAGGAGTTCAGAGGCAAGGAGTTATGGAGGAGGATAGAAGAAGTTCTAGAACATTCTTACCAAGACCACAGAAGTCGGATGGAGACGATCAGAAAGGAATGCGGTGTGGATGGCAGAGATCAGTAATCTGATGGAATCATAAACTCTAAAATAGCAACCTTTACATTGCTAAGCCTGAAGGAGCACCTAGCAGGAAAAAGGGAAGGAAATCTTCACCTGGAAAGATTAATCATCATGAAAAAGAGATCTTAAAAATGGGAGGAAGCCAGCATAATGGCATACACCTCTAATTCCAGTGACTTGGGAGGCTTAGGCAGGAGGATCACAAGTTCCAGACCAGCCCTGAGACCCCCATGTTCAATTCGAGTATCAAAAAAAAAAAAAAAAAAAAAAGTAAAGACCAAATGCCTGTAAAGGAATATCTGAGAGACAGTAACAATATTAACAGCAACAAATAAAGGCAGTGGCAGAAAAGAGTGTAATAATTTTTGGATATACTGAGAAAATAGCATTTATTGACCTAGAATTGTATACATTAACTTTATAGTAGATATAAGAGTAAAATGATGTTGTTATAGACATAAAAATGAGAATTCACCAGCCATTTTAGGCAGAGAGACAGATCCTACATAGAAAAATCCCTAGTGCAAATGGCAATAAAATACACCAGTTTTAAATAAACATTGCATAAAATAATGATGTCTAAACTTGTTGGAAAATATAAAAGAGAACTATCATATGGGGCACTAATAATGCACAATTTATGTAATGGTGAATGCATTTAAAATAATCTAAGACTTATTGTTATTATTATTATTATTTTGAAAGATTGGGAGATAACTACATTTCAACTTGTTAGGTCAAGGATGTCTCCTCTCATCATTAAAGGACATGCATGGAGTATATATAATTTCCAAACAAGGAAAGGGGAGGAAGTGGAGGGAGGGAAACTAGCTAAAAAGAGGTGAGTACTGGGCAAGGGAATGAAAGAGAGGTTTGGGTGTTAGCAACTGCTTTTTAATCTGGTTGCTGGTGGTTACTTTGTAAAAATTAGTTAAGTGGTAATGGGACATGAGTAATTTTCTTTTTTTTTTTCTTTTATTCTTTTTGTTTGTATTTTGAGATATACATGGCAGTACAGTGTATTTTGACATATTATACATACATGGAGTATAACTTCCCATTTTTTGTGGTTGTACATAATGTGGAGTTACACTGGTCGAGTATTCATGTGTGAACATAGGAAAGTTACATCCCTTTCATTCTACTCTCTTTCCTATTCCCATCCTCCTCCCTTCCTTCATTTCCTTTTGTCTAATCTAATGAACTTCTATTCTCCCGTCCCCACATTATTGTCTGTTAGCATCCACTTATCAGAGAGAACATTCGGCCTTTGATCTTTTGGAATTGACTTATTTCACTTAGCATTATAGTCTCCAGTTCCATCCATTTACCAACAAATACTATAATTTTATTCTTCTTTATGGTTAGTATTCTAGTGTATGTATATCTACCTACCCTATTTTTAAAAACCATTCATCTGTTGAAAGGCACCTAGGCTGGTTTCACAGCTTAACCATTGTGAACTGAGCTGCTGTAAACATTGATGTGGCTTCGTCACAGTAGTGTGCTGATGATAAGTCCTTTTAACCCACCAAGTAGATAAGAGCATGGCCTTCTTTCCAGATGGCGTCATTTCACCATGTATGCAGGTTCTTAACACGCATCACCATTTCTGTGTAGCAATAGAAAAACTTTCTTAGACCAATACTCAGCGTCTGTGAAATCACACATAAGAGCTACTTAGAGCTTAGCCATTTGGTAAACCACGACAAAATTTCTCCCTGCATAATTTTAAAATTTTTGCTGAAATTTGTCTTTATTTACTTTTGCTTAACTTGCTCCAAACTTCTCACTGATACAACCAATGTGATTCTTTGCAGGAATTAAAATTTCCTTTGGTGACATTCAGGTCAACTGGGCAGTCTGTCCATTCCACAGTCATTATGCAGCGACTTTCCCACAGCAGCTACCCCGGGCTCCCTCTTCATTTGGCATTTGCTTTGTTTTGCTTCTTCTGGCAGGTCCCCTATTTGTGTAGGTTATATTTTCCTGCTTCTGTAAGCCATAGATTTCTCTTTCATTTTTTGCTGAACAAATTGTAGAGTGACTTTCTGAAAAGGGATGGGTGTGTTTGAGGTTGCTCTCTGCATCTGTGAGAAGGTCTTCATTCCACCTTGAGAATTGATTGATTCTGGGCTGAGTGTAAAATTCCAAATCATTTTCCTCCCAAACTTTGAAAGCTATTTTAGCACCTTGTGGTTTCCCATGCTTGTATTGAAAGCCTGAAGAGGGTCTGATCATTTTTGCTGTGTGTGCATGTGTATGTTTATATGTGTGTGTGTGTGTGTGTGTGTGTGTGTGTGTGTGTTTGTGGTACTGGGTATTGAACCCAGGGGTGCTCTACCAATGATAAACATCCCCAGCCCTTTTTCTTTCAAGACCAAGTCTTGAGAAGTTGCCCAGACTGGTCTTGAACTTGCAATATTCCTACCTCAGTCGCCCAAGTAGTTAGGATAGCAGGTGTATGTCACTGCTCCCAACTCGGGTCCAGGTAAAATCCGTGTAACCAGCGTGAGTTAATTTTTGATCTAGAGTCCTAGAGAAACTCCTTTTTGTGCTGTGTGAACTGATATTTACTGATATGTTATGCTGTAGGTTCTAGATGGGCAAAACTTTTCTGTAAAGGGTCAGATAATGAATACCTCAGCTTTTGTGGGTCATAAGATCTCTATTGGAAATATTCAGCTCCATCATATTGCGAAAGAAGTCCATAGACACACATAACAGATTTCTTAGATAAAAGTATAGTTTTCCTGTCATGGCAACAGAAAAAATAGCAGTGCCAACCTCACACTTTAATCCTATTACATACATACACTATACACAACATATGTAATATCTGATGACTGGTAAAAACAAAACAAAACTTTATTTAATTTCTTTAATACAAGAAACTAAAAGGGTATTATAATCATAGTTATTTTACAGGAAATAAAGCATAGGTACAGAGAGTTTAAGTAACAAAATGTTAGAAATCAATAGATTATAAATTCAGAATTTAAACCAAAGACTTTGGGACCCAGAATCCATACTCTTTGCCAGTGTTCTATTTCATGTTACAGAGACTACACACCATGTCTGTACTGCATCTACAATACTCCTGGACTGAAGAACAAAAAGAATAAATCTACTCTCACTTTTTAGGTTACTAAATCTAGAGAAATCTTAGCTAACATGACAATCAGTAGATTCAATTTCTCTCTGTTTCCCACTGGAACTTTCTCATTATTCATGCACTGCTCATTGTGCAGTTGGAGAAGTCTCTGTATAGCTACTTATTTTTAAAGGAATAAAAAGAGTATTTTTTAAAGATATTGTTTCAAATACATTAATATTTTAAGTGATTAAAGTTTGTAATTAATCATATATTTATTTTTTATCTCATCACTGAATTTGAAATACTGATGTGTCCTATAGAATAATTTATATTATTGAAACAAAATGTAACTTTCTGCAGTTTTGATCATCTAAATATAATTAATTGGTTGTGGTTTGAAAAGTTTTGGAATATTAATGTTGACATTTCAAAGGAAATTATTTTAAAATATATTTGTTTTTGAAAACTATCTTCAAATATTATAGGACTCTAAATTTAGAAAAACATCCCAACACCTGTGCTTATGAAAATAACAGAATATAGATTGTAGAAAACAAAGCCTAATATCAGTGATAGCTGACTTAAGGCTATTATTTTTGTTTTTTACATTTAGGTTGCTTCTCATGTTCTTTCTTAATTTGTATCACTCCTATGTTGTTGCAGATGCAATGGTAGCTCCTGATTTTTGAACAGTTATGTCATGTTAGGATGTACTTTGGCATGACCTGTGGCTCTTTGTCATGGACATGGAGAAACACATGCTGGACTCTTCCATGTGCCTCTCAGTAAACACTTGGTCATTGAGCGAAACCCAGGATTTGCTTATTGTTCTCTCTTTTTTTATTTTTCTAATGGAAATGTAGATATGGATAAATTTATAAATGTATTATCAGAATAGCAACAGTACTGCTCATTAAAAGAGTTAATTATATTGTAGTTTGCTCATGGTTGAAGACATTTTGACCACACATACACACACACACATGCACGCACATACACACACACCTATGATTTTGTAGAATTACCTTTATTGCACATGTTTAAATGCATTTTCCCAGACACCTCCTGAGCATCCCACGTGTGCTCAGTGACTGGGAAAGGTGCTAAGGACTTCACAGAAACTTAGAAAAAGCCCTATCCTCATGAACAAGCAAGAAAGGATGAGATGAGGAACGGACAAGCAACAGTATGCTGGAATGCAGTGTTTGAGAAAGTGCTGGAAGCAGACAGAGTACAGATGGGGGTCCCAGGACCGACAGGGTGAGCTGCAAAGCTCCTCAGGAAGGCGGTGGAGTCCTGACTGGTCATGAGAAGATGGACTGTATGATATGGGAAAATAAAGGCAGGGTTTGGGGCAGATGAAGCTGAAGTGCAATGGTGTGGTGCTTTAAGACACGTTTGGGGAGAAGAGTGGAGGACAGGAGAGAGGTGGAGAAGGCGGGAGGGATAGTAGCCATGCTGTAGGGACCCACTGCCTCCCACTGTGCCCCACCTAACCTATCCTGCTTGTCAATGCAGACGACCTTTCCTTCTCTTTTCAGGTTGTACCCAAGAGGGAACAAACTTAGTAGGATTGGCAGGTTCTGACTAGCATGCCATGGAGGAAACTAGTCATGCTTCATGAGACTGATGAACTTAGAATTCAGGTTTATGGGTCCGTAGGGCAAGAAATACAAAACAATCTGGAAAGGAAAAATCTCCCAGTACCTCCCATCTCCTGTGTGCCAGGAACCAGGACCGACTCTTTTGCATGAGATGTTGCATGTCCTCTTTGTGACAAACCTGCAGGTATGCTTGCCTTTCAGTTTACAAATGGGGGCAAGTAGAAGTTGATCAAGGTCACATAGCTAGTTAAATGGGGTGGCCAGGAGATTTGGGGAGGGTTTCAGGTTTAGAATACTTTGGCTTAATTGGTTCTGGGAGTGAAGACTGGTTGATATTCAGAGTGCAGCAAGATTTAGTGCTTTCCTGACATCCGAAATGAAGTCTGTGCACAGAGGGATGACCAAACGTTTAAGTCGTTGCCCGCTATTAACTCTCTGGGCAAGGGAACACGCGTCTCCATTTACTCCATTTAGGCTGGAAGCCTTGGCGGCCATGCTGAGGTAGTGCTGGAGCACGAGTTTCCTTGTGTCCGTGGCAGGAGGCCACACGCCATGCCTAGGTGCACGTTAACATGACATAAATGTTAATGTCCTGTTCTAAAACCAAAGCCTGCGGGAGAGAGGAAATACCACCCCCGCCATGCCCGGCCCGGTGTTTGGATACTGCAGTCTCTATTTTGACTCCTGAGTGTGATGACTAGGTAACTTTTCACAAGGATTTCATTTTTTCCCCTGTCAAGCCACATTATTTTAAGGGTGACAATAACTTGGCGGCAAATGAGCTGAAACCATCAAGGTGATAAATGAGTTTCTGGGAGAGGGAGGCATCGACCCGGCCTCCGCTTTGCAGGACCACACACCTCTGTCCCTCTTCCACCTTCTCAGAAGAACAATGTGTCATAGATCTCCCCTCCCCACCTCCCCAAGGCCCCTTCCCCCGGCCCCCCAGGCCTCAGGCTTCTTAAGGCAATAGAGAATCATGTGACTTTGGGAAATAGAACATATTTCACAAAGTTTGGGGAGGGGGAGAGAAAAAGTTGATATTTTCCTTTGGCTGTTAGCAAGGATCTGATTTATAAAACTGCTTGGAGACAACTCCTCACCCAGTTTATTTACTCTGTCAGCTGGGGCTGTCTCTGAAGTGAGGTTGCCTCTGGTCTGCTCAGTGGTCAGTCTGGCTTTTTGGAATTGAAACCTAAGAGTATGTGTGGGAGGACCTGGGGAGCTGGGGAGCTGAGTTTCTCGTTGAGAAAGAAGACTTTCAGGCTGTGCTACGGAACGAAGCAGGGGTAGGGGCAGGTGGTGCTCCGAGTTTCTGGTACATCATCTCATTTAAGTTCCTCGTTTAACTCATCTAACGCAGCTAGGTTAAGCAATCTGTCAAAAGATTCTCCCTGAGACTTAGCAGCCAGGATTGAACCAGCAGCTGTTGTACTCTGAAGCATCTTTCCTTGCCTATTCCTTTGTTTCTGTCCAGGTTTTGATTCAAAAAATAACACTCATGTCATCGACAGGTACTGGGAACAAAGAGCTCATGACCTTGCCTGCTCTGTGGAGGGGAAGCAGCCAGGAGAAGGGTTTTGTGGTGGGAAATGAATGTGCAGCATGTTAACAATGCCTCACTTCCAACTTCGGGCTTCCTGTCACTGCTGTTCCATTCGTCTCTGCTCCTATTCATAGATTTGCCTGTGCCGTTATGTCTCCTGGTTGGGAAGGACAGGCATTAGGGAGTCAGTCAATTAACTTCACGTGTTGCATTTCACTTGCGCCATTGAGCACAGCACAGGGGCTTCAAGCTTATCAAGAGCCCATGCTCAGTGTGAGCAAGAGAGCCCAGGTCAGCCAATGGGGAGGCAGCAGCAAGATGGCTCTGGAGGGACAGTCGGCTGCAAAGGTAGAGCCTCAGGGCCTTGGACAGCTGAGAAGGAGGTGGGGTTCATGCCTTTCTTTTCTACCTTTTCTCTTTAATTTTTTATGAAAGGGAATTTACAAGTTGTAGGCTGGAGGTTTAAGTCTAGCGTGAATGTGTCGAGCACACTCCGGGCTTACACTCTGACACATTCACTAGGAGCAACTTGAGTGTCTGGAATTTGTCTTACTGACTGTCTTTCACCAGCACACACTCATTAGGCATGTTTGCCTGTGTACTCATCCTGAAGACTGAGAGCCCATGTGCCACACTTTAAAGTCAATGCAGGGTCGAAGGGAGAAATGTAAGAATCCCATGGCTACCCTGGATGCAGGACCCAGCAGGGGGCTTCTTAGCATCTGCTCCTCCTCCTCCCCACACTGACCAGCTGCATGTGTGCTTTAGAGAATTTCACCAGCTCAGGGGCCTGAGTATGGAGGACAGCATGAGCCCATTTATCAAAGATTTTCTTTTCAGATATGAACATATGACAAAATTCTGACCAATGAGCTATGAGGACAGAGTTGCTAGAGCATCCTGCAGATTTTCACTTTAGCACGAGGAAAGAAGCATGCCCCTTCAGATGCTGCTGGCGGCTCTCCTAGACCCACAGGCACTGCTCCCAATGTCTCCAACCTACAAAGGGCACGAATGTCCTTCAAGAGTAAAAAAGATACATATACACAGGATAGAACTACTCATAACTCTTCATTCATGACAGGTTATCATTAGAGGTCCACACATCGCCATCCTTTCTCTTGTCATTGTTCTTATTATTTATTTTTACTGATTTATTTGAAGTACAATGGGCACAGTTAGTCCCATCATATAACAGGGGCATTACCATGTAACTTAGAGTGGGTTTGGACTTGCAGAGTGGGTGGATGAGGACTCTATCTGAAGACGTGGTCGGGGACCATGGGCCTTAAGGTGGGCACAGGAAACAGACCCGAGGAGAACATACTCATGATTCCATTAAGACAGGCTCTAGACCTGGCAAATCCAGTTTGCTCCTACGGAACAGAATGGTGCTTCCCTTTGGAATGAAGAGACGCTGTGGCCTCAGGTGGTAGAGATCTCCAACTGCTTTGTGGTCACATGGGTGAACAGACATGCAGCTGTGCAATTAGAGTTCATACATGTCACCATAGATACAGGTCAACTTATCAGAAGTGAATATCTAACTTCATTTTGCAGGAATTTTTTTAAAAATATGCATACATAAATGGACTCATAATAAAAGGGAAGCAAAACTGACACATTCCTCTGATTGTCCTTAACAAATATAGATTTTGATATTGCTATTATTAGTTGAGATTTGAATGCAACCCATTTGTCCTTGTTATGAATTTGGTATTTTCATCACTTACCTTTCTTTTAAAATAACATTATCTTCAAAGCTATTAATAAATTGATCATGGAATATGCGATGTATGTATATGGTACAAAATCCAAATGATGTGAATTAAAAAGCAATGCAAATTATAACTAAAATTTTACATGTTCTCTGTAAATTATTGATAATGTTTTGGGGTTACATGATGGATTTGGTAATGCTTATTATATTTTCAGTATATCAATAAAAATAAATAGTAAAAAATAATAAATAGAAAGGGTGGCAATGTGTGAAAAAGAATAGTCATATGTCAGGAATGGAGTATTGTGAGTAGTTCAATTCTGTGTCCTTGAGGCACAATGTGAAATGATTAAGTGACAACAGAACAAATTATATTCAAAACCAGTTTTATCTCTCACCTTTTCCCTCCCATCATGTATTCCTGTGGAGAAATGTGGACACATTTTATTTATTTACTTATTTACTTATTTATTTTTCAATTTGCTTTCCCCACTTCTGTTTGATCTCCTTTCACACATCTGCTCATAGAATGCCCTCATCTTTTGGAAGGGCCACTTAGCTGTCTATTGCATAAATGTGCCAGAATTGATGTTTCTAGAACCTACAGGTATACATTTAGACTGGGTTCAGTAGTTCAATGTTGTAAACTGTACATCTCTTAATATCCATGTACACATATGTCCCTTGTTCACAAAGGTCAGTGCATGTAGAGGACACAGCAGGCCTACAAGTCAGATTATGAGGACAAAGAACATGTGCATTTCAAATTTTGGTACGTATATTAAAATTCTATAGAGTTTGAACCAATAGAAACTCCTAGTAACAATGTGTAAGTGTACTTTTCCTGTTGTCAGCAAAATGTGTTACCCGTGTTGGCAAGGACCTGAAGTGACAGGGACTCTCATTTGTTGCTGGCGGGAATTCACGATGGTACAGTCACTGTGGAAGACTGAGTTGCAGTTTCCTACAAACAAAACATGCTTTCCCCTACCACCGAGAAATCACACTCTTATGCATCTACCTGCATAAATTCTTGTCCACACAAACCTGTGTGGTGATGTTCACAGCAACTTTATTCATAATTGTGGACACTTGGAAGCAACCAAGAGATTCTTCATTAGGTGAGTGGATGGACTGCAGCACTTCCAGACAATGGACTATTCAGCACCAAAAATTACAATTAAAAAAGTAGGGCTAGCAAGCCATAAAAAGACACGGAAGGAACTTACTGTTAAATTAAAAATCCAATCTGAAGAAGCAACATAGTATTTGATTCCAAACACACATAACATCAGGGAAAAGCAAAAACTACGGAGACAGTAGAGAGATCAGAGGTCAGCTTGGTTAGGAAACAAAAAAGGGGGGAAAGCAAGGCAGAGGTATTTTTAGGGCCCCAAACTACTTTGTATGACAGTGTAATGGTGAACTCCAGGGCTGTTCCATCTGATAGGTGTTCGCAGTGTTCCGTGTTCATGAGAACAGCAAAGTACACTCACAGTGTGGCACAGATGGACATGGTAAGTAAGCACGGTCTCCTCCTTTCATCTTTCTGTTCCTGCGACTGTAAACTCACAGGGCCCAGGCTAGGAGAAAAAGATGCCGACCTGCTGGTCCCTTGTTTTGCTTTCTCTTCAACGCAGCACCTGTG
The DNA here is from genome assembly GCF_902686455.1 of Sciurus vulgaris. Lineage (NCBI taxonomy): Eukaryota > Metazoa > Chordata > Mammalia > Rodentia > Sciuridae > Sciurus > Sciurus vulgaris. The sequence continues at coordinate 137,762,670 of NC_136469.1, forward strand.
ACCTCAAAGCTTTAGATGACAAAGTTTGACCACTGTGGAAGCTGAGCTGATTTGCCCTGACCTTTTGTGACCTACCTTGAGGCTAAACCCAAACCCAGAGGAACAGACACTGGTGTGGTCGGAACCCCAGTTCAGCTGTGTTTATTTGAGAGAGAGTCTCAGGGGTGTCTTTGTGTAGTGCGGCCTGCACTCTGTGCACTTCATTTTTTACAGCACTTGGAGTCATTCATGCATTTATTGCTTTTGCTCTAATCCATCATTTAAAATATCCCATGTCTTAATATCTGATGACAGGAAGTGACTGTTCTAGCGCTTTGCTTGGGCAAGTGAGAGTGAGATGCAGAACACAGTCAGTCACTGTTATTTACCAAACCCACTTGGTGAGGACAGCAGGCGCCATCAAAGTGGATATGCTGCCTGTTCCAGTCTCAGGCACATGGAAGGAAAGAGAGCCGGGGACTCTACAGTCTACTTTGAGATTCACCACCCCCTCACGGGCTAGCCTGCAGGAATGACCACTATCTGTCCATGGTCTTCAGTCGTACCTTGGAGAAGACACCTGGTCCTCATGTGCTCAAATACAAGAACTGACCCAAAGGTCTTCAACTGTAGGTGCACACTAGAACTCCCAAAGTCCTCACTTAGAAATGATGACACCTGACACCCCGGGTCCACCTCAAATCAATAAAGGGGGCTGGACCAGCATGTGGACATTGTCTTTTATTTTTTTTTCCTTTTTTTTTTTTCTGCCATAGAAGACTTGAATATACAGTCTACAAGGTAAACCAATTGGATAAAAGATCTTAAAGGCCCTGTTAACTCCAAGGATTTTTGAATCTCTGATTTAAAAAAAAAAATTGTTCTAATTCCCAGGATATCTGAATCTATGAAGTTTAATCAAGAGCTAACTAAATCCAGAAATTCACTTATAGGAGTGACAATTTTTGCCCTGAGCACATTTATATGAATTCATTTCTTTAAATTTTCTTGATTTGTTTAAACAGATACAGATTTAAAATGTGATACTTCTTACTGTACAAGTTACTGTAGGGAAAATTCCATTTCCCTAGACATTCCCATAGACCTTCCAAATCAAAATATTAAATGCAACTCACAGATGAGTCAAAAACATAATTTCTTGAATATAATGAGAATTTTTGGAAAATATTTGCAAAGAAATTAGAGAGAAAAGAGTCTTAGAAGAATAAAGACATTAGTACACAAAGTCTTAAAGCTTCTGTCACTGGTCTTTGGAGGTCTTTTGGGATCCAAGGAGCTGTACAAATTGGCCACACAGTTTGGAACTCTGCTACTTGTAGAGAACGCATATTTCTTAAAATTTTTGAATTTGTTCTAATTAGTTGTACACGACAGTAGAGTGCATTTATACATCCTGATAAATCATACATAAAATGGAATGGAATTTCTCATTTTTCTGATTATACATATTGTAGGATCACATCAGTCATACAGTCATATATGTACATGAGGTAATAATGTCTATTTCACTGTACTACCCTTGCTACCCTCATATCCCTTCCCTCCCTTCACTTTCCTCTACCTAATATAAATTAACTCTATTCTTCCCTAGCTCCACCCCCCACCTTATTGTGAATTAGTATCTGCATATCAGAGAAAACATTCAGCCTTTACTTTTTTTGGGTTTGGCTTATTTGCTTAGCATGATATTCTCCAACTCCATCCATTTACCAGCAAATGCCATAATTTCATTCTTCTTTAAAGCTGATTAATATTCCATTGTGTATATATATCATATTTCCTTTATCCATTCATCTGTCGAAGGTCACCTAGGTTGGTTCCATAGTTTAGCTATTGTGAGTTGAGCTGCTGTAAACATTGATGTGGCTGCATCACTGTAGAATGCTGCTTTTAAGTCCTCTGGGTATAAACTGAGGAGTGGGATAGCTGGGTCAAATGGTTCCATTCCACATTTTCTGAGGAATCTCCATTACTGTTTTTCATAGTGGTTGCACCAACTTGCAATCCCACCAGCAATGTGTGAGTGTACCTTTTCCCCCACATTCTTGCCAACATTTATTGTTGCTTGTATTCTTGATAATTGCCATCCTGACTAGAGTGAGATGAAATCTTAGAGTAGTTTTGCATTTCTCTAAATGCTAGAGATGTGGAACACTTTTTCATATATTTGCTAATTGATATTCTTTTTTTTTTTTTTTTTTTTAGAAAAATTATATTGGTTTCTGTCACTTAACAGTCTGTATGTAGTGCTGACTTCAGATCAGCTTTACACTGGTGCTGCTTCTTCATATTGCCACCTGGGTGCTGGAAATCAAGCCCCAGGCCTTTGCACATGTTAGGCAAGTGCACAACCCCTGAGTGATACCCCTGTCAGTCTTTCTTCTTGTGCTCCATGATTGACTTTGTCCTGAGACCGCACCTCCCCTTGGTGTCACAGGGCTGTTGCTGTCTCTGTAGACATTTTTGCCAGAGACAGCCTTTTCCTCCCAGAGTCAAACTGTCTTCCCTTAGCTAGCAGTGACCACGATTATCCTCCATCCAACCACAAGGCCCTGGAGATGGGATTCGCTGATTGGTGCTTTCCTATTCTTTTCTCCTTTTTTTGGAGGAGGAAATTGGAGTGTGGAGGGTTATAGCTTGCAGAGGTCCCAAAGCTAGTGAGAGCCAGGCCTGGAATTTGAAACTCAGCACCTGATTTCGGGACCCACATTATTAAGCACTTAACCATCTTAAAATTTCTGACTAAACAGACTTTTTGTTTTTCCGTGGTTTCTTCTCACTCATAAACATGACTTTCTCATAACCTCAGCACACCTGTGGCCCTCAAGACTTACTCTCAGCTTTTGATTTTTTGGTACCTGCTGCTAGCTCCCTAATTTTCTCTTTTCCTGTTTCAGATTGACCTACTTTGACCTGCGAGAACAGAGTCATATGCCAGGCCTCATCTTTGGCCAGCCTGTTGCAGTGGGTCAAGTGTCTTGTCCTGACCTGATGCTCTTTGTCATGTGCGGGCTGATCGTCACAGGCAGACTGTCCCTCCCACATTGCCCTTGCTAGGCTTCCCATTCCCCACACCAGCTGGAGCGTGGAGCATGGCTCTTTCCCTTAGAAGTAGAGCCTAAGATTGATCCATGCACTGGACATTCGTCATGAGGCAGCAAAAAGTGTGTGGCCCAAGTCTGAACTGGTCACGTTGCTGTGAAGATGGGAGGAGAGAAAGGTCTCACTGGGCATGCTCTTCTAGGTGTGGCCACAGGGTGGGTCCTAAGCATGGGTAGGGGTGGGGGAGCAGGGCACGGCTGCTGCAAAGCTTTCTGTTTCAGACATTGTGATCAGGCACTCTTCCCTCAGGGGACACGTGTTGAACAACTACTATATTCCCAGGGTTTACATGTAACCCCAGCCTTCTAGAAGCCGACAGGCGGGAGAGTCACCATGCACAGACTTCTTACTGCTATGGCCCAGGAGGGCGTTTTCAGTTAGTTCTGACCTTCTGCAATCTAACTGTAAGCATGCTTGGTACAAACGTCTTGGAGGCACAAGGGCTGGAGGGAGCCAGGGAAAGTTCAGCAGAGCTCTTAAGTCACGCACATGTCTGCCACCTGTGCACGCAGAGAGGGAAGAACTGATTGAGAAAAAGGACTTCTGACCAAGATGCAGCTCTGAGAAGGTGCCAGTTAGGCCTGAGGGGGTCTGGAACAGAGACCGGCCATTGGAGGAGTCGGCAAAAGCAGAAGTGGCCTGGGCTGGCACAGTGCAAGAGAGCAGGACCTTGTTGGGGACGTCATGATGGATGCAAGGGTGCCACTCTCCTCACAGAAGCTTCTCTCTTAAAGAGATACACACATCTACGTTGCTCACATAACCTCCAGAATAACTCACATGCTCGATTGTACGATACAGCAGTTAAAAAATGCGTTTTGCTGTTTTGGTGTGCCTGCATTATAATTGTCTATAAATTACATTCCCTCACATTTAACACCTTGAGAATAAAGTACAAGTATTTATTCATTTCTGAAATCCCAACATCTTGCAAAGCACACAGTAGCTATTCAGCAGATAGTTATTGAGTGCATGAGTGGTCTGACCAATTAATCAATCAATGAAAGGTTTGGAGGGAAACAATTAAATGACTCAAGTTGATCTTTTGAAATTTTTTCTGACACTGCTGTAGTCTTAGTGGCATGATAGAAAGACCAGGGACTCTGAAGTCAGACAGTTCTAAAAATGAATCATATTTCAAATTGCTTATTAACTTTGTATCCTTGGTCAAATAGCCTGATCTTTCTAAGCCTCAGTTTTGTGATGTATAGAATGAGAAGAACTAACTCGGGGCTCTTTTTGAGGGTTTAATGAGTAGTCCCCACAAATAACTAATACAAACCCTGAGATACAAGAGAACATCCACAAATGTCACTCTCTTTACCTCTTTCCCTTCCAAGACTGAATCACCCAATTCCCTACTGAAGAAATTAGCTCTTTCAAGAAGATTAAAGCAGCAAATGGTTAGATCCACAGTGACCTTCATAATTTAGAATATAGCATAATAACATGCTCTTGATCCTATGAGATCCACCATCCTTGATCCTCATCTCTTTATAACTAATGAAATAAACAGTGCATTTGTGTTATTCCCGGTTTAACAAGGGGACACTGAGTTTTAGGATGGTAAATAACCCCTTGAGTCATATTTCAGTAAGTGGGAATAAAAGGAGTTGAATCAAGCCTGTGTTTGAGAACTCCTGCCCTTTATACTGGCTCTCTAGTGATGAATAGCATCTGGGAGACTCCCAAGGACTGAACTAGATTTGGGGTCTTCTCCAGGAATTTCCAAGATTGCAAAAAGCAGCAAGAACCAAGCAGTAGCACCCACACAGAGAGAGGAGCCTTGGGGCCTAACAGATGTGCGGCTCCTTTCCTTAGCATGCTCTGCCCTCTGCTGGTGGTTTTAAGGCATTTAACACACAGGACATTAAAAATGCCAAGTACACCTTTATACTCATGTCCCCCTGGTGGTGACTAAGTTATTTCAAATAAGAACATTTATCATGTGTGCAATTAGCTCATACTTGTGACTTATTTGCAGAGGTGTATTTGTGTGAGTGTCTGTGTGTGTTCACTCACAAAGCTACAAACCCTAACACAAAGCCTGTCACATAGTAGATAAAAAGCAGATACTGTGGGGACAAGTGACTGGACACACACACAAAGCAGAAAGAGTTGGCTGGAATGTAGAGTCCCAGTGATGGAGAAAAGAACAGCACAGCTGCCAGGCACCTTAGGAGCCGTGGAGCGCAGTGACGAAGGTGCTGTTATGGCTGCTCTTCTCCCCTCAGGGAACAAAGGCACAGAGGGCTTGCTACCTTCATCAGGGAGGTCTCACTCAATCGTGTGGCCAGCGGGCATTCCAGCTCAAACAGTCTGGTCCTGCCTGTGTTCTCCATGCTCTGGACCATAATGCCATCTGAGCTTTGGAAGGAATAGTTATTTGTGCATGCATTCCAGGGCAAATGAACGTGGCCCTGCCCTCAGGCTCCAGGCTGGCAGAGAGCTTAACACAGAAATCTAAAGTGCATAGCAGGGGCATACATAGTCCAGAAAGCTTGGAAAGGAGGTGAGAGTTTGTGTTCACTCACTAGCAGCCCGTGTGGATGGGTGGGGGGCTGGAGGAACGAGCTGTGAATAACTCGTTTGAGTCCATTTCTGAATCTGAGCATTATTAAGGAACAGTGTTCTAGAGACTGGGGAGTCCAGGAGCAGAAGTCCAGATCTGTTGGGGGCTTTCTGGTGGCACTATCCTATGGAGCAAGGCAGAAGGACAGGGGAACACTGAGTGAAAAGGGGCTGGACAAGTCCACCCCGAGATAGGGACCCATTCCTGGGATAAGGACATTCAGCCAGATCCAGGGTCTGATCATCTCTCCAAGGTCCCACCTGTTACTATTGCTGCCCTGGGTGTTAAGTTTCCAACATAGGTGGTTTGGGAGAAACATTCAAACCAAGCAAGTTTAATATGCATCTGTCACTCTGATATATGGTTTATAAATATTGTTTTGTGTAAGCCTCAGGGAAACTCTAAGGGGTATGATATTTTCAGATGAAGAGACAGACCTGGAAGGGCTCACAGATTGAAGTTTAGATGGTGACTTTTGTCTCAGGAGCTAAGAAAACATGGGCATTTGTTCATATGGAAAAGGCAGGTACCAAAATATTCAGGTGTTGAGTTTGTTGGACTCTAGGATTTTGCCTAATGCACCATTTTTAATTTCTTAGCATACATGAAAAAATGCATGCATTTTGTTAAGATGCAAATTTGGATTCAGTAAGTCTGGATGGGGCCTGCATTTCTGCTTTTCTAACAAACTCCAGGGTTTGCTTTTGCTGACTTGAAGTCCACACTTCAGAGTCTAAATTGCCTGTAAGCACTTAGCTGGCATCTGGTAAAGAATTGATGGTGATGTGTCTTGAATAAATGAATGAATGACTTGATCGATCATCAAGCAACATTGACACTTCTGAAGCTGTAATAGAATTATGGGTTGGCAATGTATCTTCTGTTTTGAGCCTAAAATTGGCTTAGTTAACAAGTGTCTGTCTTTCCTTAACTAGATAGTTATGTTGTGATTCTAGGTAGTTACACTGAGAGTGCTTATTTTCTGCTTTCTTGTTAATGGAAATCATCAGCCACATGAGAGCAGACACTGCTTCACCAGGTCAGGATATTTTGGAGAATTCACTTTCTAGCAAGAATATCTTGAAATATTGCTTAAAAGCCCTAACACTTTGTTATTTAGGAAATTTCTCCCTAGCTGTTTCCTTTTCTCTCTTTTGCTTCATCTTCCTTTCTTTTAAACAAAAAATAACTATGGAACCTCTGGGTCTTTGCAGCTTGTATTTTCTCCTGTTTTCTACCTCTATTGGTTGAACTCCTAAGGCTATGGTAAGTCTTCGGAGGACAGAAGCCAGGAGAGGCATGCTGGATCTTTTCCCCACGTCACCTACCCAAACCCTAAAAGTACAGAATCATTTTGGAAGCAATTCTGGCAATTTCCCCACTGCTGGGTCAACTAACCCACTATTTCAGGACTGGGTTTGCAAATTCATCCTTCACATCAGCAAAACCCAGAGCCACTCATAGGCAAGCTGACTTAATGAGTATTTTATTACTTTCAAATCAGCACTCCCAGCCTCCCTGGTGAACATGCTGCTGAACAAAGCTCAGAACTAATGAGGTCATCCCAACCCTCAGCTGAACAGTACCCGGGGCTTCGCTCAGAGTCCCCTGGGGAAAACAGGGAGGTGTTGGAGGAAGGAAATGAGGACCCTGTCAGCAGCAATGGCATCTGCTTTGCTGAGGTTTCAAAACTGTTCAACATCTTTTTGATTCTAAGTAGAAGACAGCTGAGAAGACAGGAAAATGTCTGAATGGTTATCAAAAGGTATTTCCCTAAATTCAGATCTCAGGGTGGACTGTTGGTGTATATATATGTGTGTGTGTATCAGAGTCGTAGAGTAAAGTCCTTGTTCTGACTTGATACTTTGACTCACAGTGGACAATGGTAATTCAGTTTAACACGACTGATTCTTTCAACCAGTCACAGCAAAGAGACAGTAGTGTTTCTACTATAATAATAATGGTAATGAATTATCTTTAATATGTGAGCACAAAAGATTACAGAATTGTATAATAATACTGTAGTCCTATAATATAGTATCATGTGTTCCAGATGGAGATTCAGGATGGAAAGAAGTAAAAGATAAAAATACAGCTGCTGAACACACATCAGATTTTGTCACCAAATGCAAACCAGGGTTTTATTATATTAAGCTACTGAAATTTCAGGATGTGTCTCTTGCTATAGTTAGCATCAACTGAGCTGACTAAACGGCTCCCCAGGAAAGCAGGCTGGAAGGTCCAAGTGATGGGGGTGAGTCACTCATCTGTGTATCTCACCAGCATTTCACCCATCATATCCGAGAACTGAGGTTGCTGCATGGATCACTCCAATTCATTGCTCAGTTGTTTGTAAAAGACCATTTTTATAACAAGAGTTTTCCATGGTGGCCATAATTATCTCTTATTCACTTCTTCAGATGTTTTATCTCTCAATGCCATCAATTTTCAACATATTGTTAGATCCCAAATAGCTGACGGTGTGTGATTAGTTTCTATCCCTAGTGAGACCTAATAAAATGCTGTGGTAGCATGCAGCTGATGCTGGATACATGCTTTATGAATGAATGAATGAATGAATGAAAGGGTACACACTCATTTTGAATAGCTAGCTATCACATTTCCAGAAATGGCAGTTTACCAATTTGCTTCCTTTTGAGGTTATTAGCCAAGTATAACAGCCTGTGATGTACAATGGGAAGTGAAGTTCCGAAGTCAGAAGTTCTGAGCCAAGCCAAATGGTGTCTCCACAGTACTTGCTCCAAGACTTTCTGCAATATTTCCACTTGTTTTTTTATCAGACAAAGTAAAGGATTTTTTCAATAAATGCTAGTTACACTCCTGCTCGGGAACTCCAATCTCACCTAAGAGATGTGGGAAAAAAGTCCTTCAGTTCTGAGGACTTGCCACACATGACCACCAGGTGGTACTATTGAGCCAATATCATCCATTTCTTGGAATAAGCAGAGAAGAGCCTCAATTCTCAAAAGTCTAAAAATGTATATCTAATAGTATAATCACAAAACAGATACTTGCTGAAGAGTGCGCAATCTGAGTGTTATAATCTCAAGAGTTTGTGTGCATCGTCTCTATTTTGTTTTCTAATAAATATGAACTATTCACGACTCACATAATGTTATTATTACTATTATCATTAGTGTGAAACAATGAAAATGGAGAAGATTTTGTTCTATCAACTCAGTGAAGTTTGTCAGAGAATTATCAGGTTTCACAGAGATAAAGGAAAGCTTCGAATTTTCTGGAGGGCGTTTAAATTTTGGCACTGCAGACAAAGACTGACTCCTGTGTGATAGAAGAGCTACCCAGCTGTCTCCAGGAAGCTGAGCAATCTCAAAGGAGAAGACACAGCTAGCTCCCAAAGCAGGGTTGTCCTTCATACTCAACTTCTGGGGCGTTTCAAGAGGGAATCTTCCCTTTATCCCTCAGAACTTTGCCCTGGGTGCCCTCTCTTCTTCCTGCAAGATTTCTGTTTTCTGGGCCCTGTTCCTCCTCCTCTTGGTACCTGTATCTTTACCCTGTGCTTTGGTTCCTCCTGCTGTTTCTTCCTGCGAGTTAGTAAAGCCTCCAAATTCCTGTGCACAGAGGAGAGAATGGAGGGAAGCTTTATTGAAACACACACAAACACACCCACATACCCCAAAACCACTTGGAACTCAACACCTACATTTAATAAATACTATCATTTCACCTATTTCTTGTTCTTTTTTTTTAAGCATTACAGATAGCGAAATTCTCTACCTACAATCCTGTTTCCTTGTTCCCTCCCTAGAGATAACTGTTAACAATGTACCTGGCACTTTGTGTTTTGATTCTTTGACTAAGTATTTATATAATGACTATGTAGGTAATTCTGAATGATATGCATACTTTGCATTTGGAAAATATATAAGAAGAGACAAAAACAGAACTCTATAGTCTCACTTGCCTTCCTTTCCTTCAACCAGAGGCCCATGCTTCTGTCTGCCTGGCTCCATCCTTCTTCCAAGCTCTCATTTTTCATGATGCTGATGTAGAAAAGAGCAGACTCTAAGTTCAAAGTCTGTACAGATGAAAGTCTGCTACACTCAAGTTCCAGGATTTCGGGAAAATCACATTGTTTGTCTGAGCTATATCAGGTTGTCAATGCAAAATGCTGAAATGATTACATTTCCTTAAGGAGCATTAATTACATGTCATAGATTTTCATTGCAATTGAAAATCACACATTTCTGGGGCTTGGCACTGGAACTACAAACCCAAATAAGAATGCATCTCCTCTTCTTGAGAGGAGAATAGATGCAATAAGGACAATTGTTTTCCAACGTGATTAATATTATAACAGAAGTGTTTGTAAACTGCTGTGATAGCACAGGAGATGATCTTTATTCTCCATGTTGAGTTCTGAACCCAGGGCCTTGCACCTGCTAAGAAAGTACTCTGCTATGAGCTACACCGCCAGCTCCCAGAGGTGAAAATGTCCATCATACCCTGGATGTCAGAGGGAGGTCTGTGGTTGTGTGTTTTGTATGGTGCTGCATAAATATGCTGGTGACTAAAGGTGGGTGACTGACACTTTGGCAGTTACTAAATGCTGGGCAACAAACACACCTAATCTTACTTCCCTTCTCATCTAATTCACTCACATTGATATGAACACTTTTTTCCCTTTCTTTCTTTATCTCAGATTTGTAATGTGCTTGTTCTAAAGAGGATGCTAATTTGTCCCTATTCTCCAGAGAAGGAAGCCGAGAATCAGGGAGGAAAGACAAGGCATCCAAGGTCAGAGGGCACGTGCTGGCTGCAAGCCAGGCCTCCTGCCCTCTCTTGGCACCCCTGGGCCAGGGCATGGGGGATGTGGAGGGACCCTGGAGGGGTGGACAGGACAAATCTTCCACTCCTTCTCTGAATCAAAGCTGTCTGAGCATCATTCTTCCGCATAAAACATGGCTTCATTTTCTTGACCACTTTCCGCAGCATCTGACTGTTCAGTCCCCTCCCTCCTCCTTGAAGCTCTCTTTACCCTGGCTTTTAAGACCCCGTTCCCTCTTGATTTTTTCCTGGACCTCTCTCGCTGCATCCTCTAGGCTTCCTCAGGGCCCACAATTTGCAGGTGGCTTCATCTAGGATCCACCTTTAGTTGATTGCTACTTTTTCTTTACCCATCATCCCCCAGGCCCAGGAGGCTATTCTCAGTTCCAGTCCCAACCTATCTGCCAAACCCACATCTGTGCCATGCTCTCTGGCTCTTGTGTTGTCTCTTGCTTCAGAATTTTCTCCATTACAGATTCCTTTCCTGAACCTCAGCGTCTCGATCTCATGCTCCCCTACCATTTTCCTTCATAACACTAGCTAGGATGCCAACTTACATAATTTTTATGTAGTTATTTGCCTAAGATTTTTCTCTTCTTCTAAACTCCAAGTATTAGGAACCCAGATTGTGTCACATAATAGCATATCTATTATCTATCATGACAACTGTACAGTAAGTGTTTAATTTAGTCAGCACTTCAGCACTGTGACCAAAACACCTGACAAGAACAGCTTAGAGGAGGGAAAAAGTATTCGGGCGTTTCAGAGGTATCAGTCCATAGATGGTTGACATCATTGCTCTGGGTCCAAGATTAGACTGTACATTGTGGGAAAAGGGTTCAGCAGAGGGGTAAAGCTTCTCAACTCTGGCAGGGTAGAAAACCAGGAAAGAGAGGGGGGGGGGGGGAGAGAGAGGAAGAGGGAGGGGGAGAGAGAGAGAGAGGGAGAGAGAGAGAGAGAGAGAGAGAAAGAGAGGGAGAGGGAAAGAGGGAAAGAGAGAGAGAGAGAGAGAGAGAGAGAGAGAGAGAGAGAGAATGAAGGGGCCCCAGGAAGAACAACCTTCCAGAGCACATCCCCAGTGACCCACCCCCTCCAGTCATGCTCCACCTGCCTAGAATCACCTCCCAGTAAAATTAGAATATACCCATTAGTTACATCTCTCACAATCCAATAATCATTTGGTCTCTGAATATTACTATGTTAACAGGTGCTTTTGGGGGATACCTCAAATTCAAACTATCACAATGGTTTTTAAAAATGTTGAAAGAAGTGCAAAAACAAACTCTTAGATATTCATATTTAGTCCAAATCATATCACTTTCGTGGACTCCAAGTCCATACATCGGACTCATGAATTCAATGTTGAACAGACAGAACACCTGCATCTAATCCTGCTGTCCCTTATCACTCTCTAAACGGTTTGGGGTCCTCCCTGTCCACCTGCCTTGCTTTCTTCTCTATCAGAGACTTTTTCTCTTTCACTCTCCTCCTCCATGCAAATCTTCACCCAATCCATGCAGACTTTCCTCTCTATATTTTACAGATCTCTCTTCTTCACTTGATTAGAACCAACTTCAAACATCCATCGTCTCCCCACTTCTTCACATCCATCTTCTCCCCACTTCTTCACTTTAAACAGTCTTTATTCCAATCCACCCTGGGAAGTCTGACTTCCTGAAGCTTCACACATCATACAGCCACCTTCAAAATTCCTTTTGTTGTGTTTATCATGTCTCTATAAGAATTTGGGTATTTGTGAAATTAAAAACAAAATAATTTTCAAATCAGCTAAATTTTGGTAGGAATTAATGAATACATTGGCTTCATAGATAAATGTTTTCTACTATGCCATGAATATGCATTTATTAACATTAAAATAATGTTTTAAATGCCACCTGAAATCTCATCCTCTCATTAGTTCATGGTTGTAGATGCTGAGTTAATCGTCCGTGTGGACTGTTCAGATAGGAAGGGCCTCCGCCGTCTTATCCAGTAGAATGTTCTGTCTTTTCTCACTGAGCCACAGTAGTTACCTGTGGGGCAAGTGTGATATTTTTTGAGGTGAACCTGGGGTGAGGGAGGTTGGGTCATGCATCCAGCTGGTGAGTTAGAGATGGGATAAGCAGTCAGCTGTGAATGGCAAACCCACCCAGACCCCGACCCTGCTGCCCCTATGAGTCTCTGTCCTCAGCCTCCTTCCCTTCTGTCCTGGTCACTTCAGTTGCTTGTTTCACACTCTTCAAGGGCACCTCCAGCTCCCAGGGAAAAGCTTAGGATCTTAGCAGACTGCGCCAGAGCCGGCAGGCGTGGCACCTCCCTATCTGTTTTGACCAGGCTCTGTGCTCCAGGAGAGGCCTGCTGGTGATTCCTGCCTCTCAGTCATGCTAACCCTGCCCCTGAGGTCAGAAGGCCTCCCCTGCTGCTCTGCCTCCCCACAGTCCTTGCTTTCCTCTCCTGGGACACAAGGGCACCCTCTCCTCCCTCCCTCTGGGTGCCACCCTTGGGCACTCCCCTCCCCCATCCCCAGGGTGGGCTGCTTGCTGGGCCCTCTGCAGCGGAAGACTGTGTATGTGCCTGCTTCTGTCATGGACCTTCACAGCACATGTTGCGCTGTTAGGTGGCCCGTCAGCCGACAGGAATTGGAAAGCAGGGAAAGGATAAGAAAGGGCAACTGAAAACCCCAGGGATCCATATCAGACAGATAAGCTCCAGAATATGAGGGCTTGGTGTGTCAAACCTCCCCAGCCACACTTACACCCCTTAAGAGAAAGGACTGCCTCAAGATCTTGTCAGACCCTAGCAGGTGGCTTGGACCCTCCCTTAACACCCAAATGACCACAACCTGGAATCACCCTGGCAATTAAGCTAGAAGACCCTCACAAAGAAAGCTTGCTGGGGGCTTTTCAAAAGATAATGAACTGATCAAGGAGCAGGAAATTGAGGCCAAAATGAGGAACTCAATTTCCTTAAAAACTCCTAAGAGCATCAGGCCTTTGCTCTCTTGGAGTCTGTCCGTGCAGCTCCTAGGCTCAGTCAGAAGTCAAAAGTGGACCTGGGCAAGATTCTCAGGAAACTTCTCTGGGACCCCAATAAAATGGAAGGTCAGGAAAGAAGTGCTGACTTCTCTCTGAAGGGACTCGCCCTCCCCCCTGAGAGTGTCGCCTCTTCTCCATTCCTATCCCTCCTGATAAACTTACGCCCGTGCCTCTGAGCGACAACACTGAAACCTTTCTGTCATGATTTCAAGAATCAAAGTGAACAGGGGACCCCTGTGCTGCCTCAGTTTCCCAGCAGGCCCTGTAGCAGAACTACTTGCTGTGTTTCCATCTACCTCCCACGAGGAGAGAGGACCTGCAGAGAGAACCTGTGTATTACTCATGTCTAAGGAAATTTAGCCCAGACACAGGTTGACTATCAAAATTAAATATGTGAACAGATTCTTTCTAATGAAACAATGTTTAAGAATAGGAATTCAGATCCATCTTCATGTATTTTCTGTGTATTTGTTGAAATAAAGTATTTAAGAACCTATTGCCTTTGTGATATTGCCTTGCTATTCTGAAACAATTTCTAACTAGATGATTTTTTTTGAAGAAATTTACTTGGGATTCAGAGATAATATTAAATCCTCTCATTTGCAAGTGACCTGCAACACAGAAAATAGGATTTCTTTAGGACTCTTCTGTTGCTGCCTTAAAGACTCTGACCGTTCAGCCTTCCAGGAAGCATACTGCTGTTTCTGTAGATGAAGACACTGCTGGGGTGAAGAACCTTCCTGAATTCTGACTACCCAGCTCTTGGATTCTTGCCCTGTGCCCAATTACTTTATAATTATCCCCTTGATAATATTCCCTCTCCCCCAAAATGTTATTTTGCTGTAGGGAGACAAGGACAATTTCTTTTCTCCAAGAGATAATCCTGGGTGCCCACTGCAGAATCAGAAGAGTCGTAACACATTTCAGTGGGTGCTTGCTGTCAGGATTCAGGATTGGATTCTCAGCCATCCTTGGCCACCTTGGCACAGTGGACACTGGTCCTGGAGTAAGGTAGTAGCCAGCAATGAGCAGTGAAATACATGGTAAGGTCATAAAGTGTTCTTCAAATTACTTCAGGGTCCTTCTTTATGATAAGGTCATAATGTTTTTAAAATTACTTTAGGGTTCTTCTTTAAACTACTTCCAAAGTAGATAAGAAAGCAAAGGGTGGTAGTTAATTTGTAGAAAAGAAACAGAAGCCAAGGAACTAATGGAAAAAAAACACCTCAAGAGAAAAGGATTAATGGGACTAACTTGACAGAATCCACTGAGTTTGATGTAAAGCTAGGAATTATAACTGTAAGTGTCTCCAATTGTCTGGGAAGGAAGTGTTGAGAACAAGGTGACATCTGTGCAGCCATGTTGTATGAACAAGCCATTTCGGGAACTGGCCCGTAAAACCTCCCCCCAGGAAAGGGCGCACAGGTGCTCCCTCAAGAGCCAATACAGGACAAACAGGACGTACTGGGCCCCCGGGGTTTATCAAGGCTGTTAAGAGATATCTGTCCAAGAAATGGGCAGCTGCCCGGAAACCTTATCTATCAAGGACAGGGGAGGGGGCCTAGCCCCGACTCATCTCTTGCATAGTTCATCCCCTCCCTCCTCCCTTCTTCCCCCAGGACCATTCAGTTTTGGGGGGACCCAATGAGAATCAAATAGATTGGTGGGCCCCAACAGGATAAATGTTTAGCTGTTCCAATGTTAACCAGTAATGTACAGGTCTTTGTATGTGAATGATTGGAAATTTCTTAAGTAGAGTGCTTTCTCATCCCTCGGGGCCGCTCCCCACTCAGCCATAGTAGTGGTCTGAGAGGCTGGTTGCGGTCCAGGCTCCAGCTTGCAATAAAACCTCGTTGTGTGATTTGCATTGCCGTGTGTGCACTTTGACTCTCTGGGGATCGGTCGATATTGAACCACAATAGAAGATTCCTTTAGTATCACAGGTGAACTGACCAGCTATTGACCCCATTATCCACATTAACATGGGATTGACTTGCAGATGAAGCCCCCCTAAATAGGATGGCTACAATGACATTTCCGGAGAGGACCAATTAAGGTCAAAGACTCCACTGCCCAACGTAAAGGGGGAGTTGCACATCTGATTGGTGAACATTGTTGAAGGAGGACCCCAATTTTCAAGTTTACCATAAAACAATAAAACTGGGGACAGCATCGACTCCTTTGTCATTCTCTGCTTGGAAACAGCGCATGCTCTTTCTTGAGAGTACTTTTTGCTTAAGCCTCACTTTTCTTTTACTTTATTTTCACCTCACTCTCGCTTATAATAAAGTTCTCTTGCATGAATTTTGGTGTCTAACTTTAAATTTTACTTCGTTGGAACCAAGAGATGAGGTTTGGAGTTTCCGCTTCCTGCTTTCCTGTGACACTGGGAACATGAATGGGTGACCTATTCCTAGTTCATGGCCTTCTTTTGGAATTAGCATATTTTTTGCATGGTTTTAATCGTTATTTCTTCCTTCCTTCTTCTTTCTAGTAGATGTGCTTTTTCTGGATGAATGCTACCCAGACCTGGGGATCCAGTAAAGACCAGCTCTGTTCTGATTTTCACTTGCCCCATTCATACTGAGACCAGAGATGATACCAGTTTTTGAAAATCAGGTGGGTTCCTGTACGCCTGGTGTTGAAGATTGAGCACCCAAGAAACGCGGAGGCAAGAGCAAAATGTTTTCTTTAAAGGATAGAACAGGGAGAGAGTCAGAGACCCCTTGGTAGAGGAGGGGGTCCAAGGCTGGTGCTGGGGAAGTGGTAGTGTCCTGCCCCTTTTATAGATTTCAGATTTCCTTCGTTCTCACGCCCCCTTCTCCCATCCTGCCTGATAAAAAGGTGGAGGGATCCAAGGACAGGAGTCAAGCTGCCCAGGAATACAAGTAGGAAAGGGATTGCCCAGGGGGCATTTATTAACAACTCCTCTGGGGAGGAACATTCCAGAGAGGCAGGTAACCTGGGCAATAGCTTGGAGGAGGGGAGTGCTCTGAAAATATTCTCATTTTATTTCCTTTGCATCAGCCCCCATCTTCCTGACCTGATGATTCATTACCTGCACTGACTGTCCTTTGGCCCCAGCCTCAATACTATCCTGATCATTCTGACTTCCTCCCCTAAATGCACTACAAGGCATGACTTGTTTAGAAAGTGGAAAACTTCTAAATGGAGCTTGGGGTACAATTTCTCCTGGGCTGAATGAGAAGCTCCTTATGGGTGCGGGACCTGCCATTCTTGTCTTTGCCTTTTCAGCGCTTGCCCACATGGGTGCTGTTTGACTGCCTCTTCAGATGAAGTAAGGCTAAGGGGCTGGGCTCTGTCTGGAGCTTTCCCCATCTTTCTGGCCTGATGGAGGAGATCCTCCAGGATCCTGTGTGTGCAGCACGGTTTGCATCTCCTCCATCTACTTACCTTGGTCTGAACCCCCTGGAGCCCACAGTGGGTTGCTTGAACCCTGCCTGGAAGCACACTCTGACCTGACCAGACTTGTGTCATGAGCATGACGTGTGCTTGTCATGTCCTCTCACTCGACCACTAGGCAGCAAGGCCCTCGAGGGATGGGAGGATCTGTCTTTATTACTCAGTGTTGTGTCCTGGATACCTCATATAGCATACAGCACAGGAGGGCTTAAGTTAATACTTACTGAACAACAAAGAGCAAATGATCCATAGCTACACCTCCAATGTCCTGTTCTGACCTCCTACTGAAGCCTGGGGCGAGGCCAAAGGACAGCCAATAAATAATTGGGTCTGATTTGGGACATGGGGGCTGGTTAAAAAGAGGAAATAAAATGTGAATACCTTCAGGACACTTCCCCCTCCTCCGCTTGTTGCTAAGGTAACCTGACTCCAGGGATTGTTCCTCCCTGCAGGAAGTTGTAGGAGTTTGTTTATTAATGCTTCCAGGGCTGCACCCTTCCTGCCTAGTTCACTCCACCTTTGGCCCACCTTCTGGTCACATACACAGGATGAGGAGGGAGAGGCCATGAGAATAAAAGAGATCTAAAATGCATAACAGGGGCAGGATATCACCCATCTTTGGACACCCAGATCTGGGCCCTCTTCTCTGTAAAGAAATCTATCTCTGTTTTATTCTTTTAATAAAATTTGCTTTCTATGCTTGCTTTGGCATTTCCTGGGTGTTCTGCTTTCAACATTCTGGGAAACAGAACTCGGCCCTGATAGATTCTCATCACCAGAATCATATTTACCACAGAGATCATCACCAAGGCAAGTTCCTCGAGGTGACACACCCACACCTTTCTGAGATGTGCCTTTCTCTCTCTTTCCTTCTTTCTGGAGGACAATAGTGGGCACCTGTCAGCTAATTAAATGCAGTTAGTGCAAGCCGCCATTCTACAAGACATGGGTGAGAGGATTCCCAGCCTAGGCAATTCCGAATCACCTGCCTTGTGGGTCAAGCATGCTAGGTTCTGCTGAAGCCACTTCCCACTATCCTATCCAGGCCCTGAGAGCAATTTGGCAAGAGTACCCAGTGTCTCTACTCCCAGTCTGCATTTGGATGCATGGATGTGGACAAACAGTTGGAACAACGTCAAGGATCTGGCCTGGGTCATGCCCAGGTGAACCCCAAAGTATTCTACCCTCTACTCCTCTCCAGACCACCCCAGTGGGGTATCCTCTGGTGATCAGTTGATAAGCAGCATTGAGTGAAAGGAAAATAACATATGCCTCTGGAGGAGCTGTGCTGCACTCTGTCATGCTCTCTCCTCCCGAGTATCCTCCCTCCCCTTGCAGATCAGACTTTAGCTATTCAGACTCTAGGGTTGAGAGAGGGTCATGGAGTGGTTTGTAAGGAAATGCCTGGGTTTCCTTTGTTCATATAGTAAGCCTTTAGAAGCCTGTAGTATTCTCACCATTGTTCCTGTGCTCAGATGTGCTCCACAAGTTTCTTTGGCCGCACACTTCTTCCATAAACTCCACTGGCAAAAGGGTGTTAAGTGTCTATCAAACACTGGATGTCCTCCTTACGCTCAGAGATTCCTTTAGCCCACAGAGCAAAACAAATACACCTTTTGTAGGCATTTTTCATGGGTCATCACATTTGGAAGTTTAGGAGAAACTAAACTAGTTGTAGGAGAAGGCCAGTCAGATCCCTAAGTCTGAATTCTCCTGGGTCTCTGGCATGGAGAGAAGCAGAGACTCTAGCATCTACAAACCCAGGCTTCATTATAGTGAGAGAAAGTGTGTTGGATCATCAGAAGCTCATAGGAGGGCCGCTGCAGTGAGCCTTATGGGGAGACACCCTCTATCCAAGGAGACATTTCCTTGGTGCAGACACTTTTGCATGCTTTTCCCTTTTTCTCAGTTCTTGTGTTGAGCAGGGGAACTTCCTTCTCAGCAGTTTGCCAGGTTCATCACTAGCCTGAAGAGTGGGATAAGTTTGACCCATGGATAAATTTCCTACATCCAACCTGGCCTGATTACCAACTGGGGAATAAAATTGGACTCCAGAGGAAAGATAAATAATAGGGCCATACCTTAAGAGACTGATTTTTACAAAAGGAAATGGTTAAAATGCTCTAGGCATGAGGCTTTACTCAAAACAGCAACTTCCCTTGGCTTCTGCCAGATCTCTCTCACCAAGGCTTGCACTGAAATGTAAATTCTGGGGGCCTGCAGAGTTTGCAGGGCTTGCAGATTTCGGACCAGAGGGGGGAAAAAAGTGCATCATTTTAAAATCCAAGCTTCTTGTGACCCCTAAATGGCTGGCATTTCCCTCTTGCAATCTAATGATCTCATATATACAATTCTTCTTTACCTTGAGAATCTTTACCTAAGGATTTCAGGACCCTCTGTTATCTTTCGATATTTGAAATCACTCTAATCTGAGCCAAAAGTAAAATCTAATCTTATAAAAATGTCTGAATTCTCCTTTCCTAGAGTAATTATGACCATGCCATTTTTATCTAGAACTCTCTCTTTTTTTTAATTTTACTTTCAGCTCATGGTTTTATGGTAAATTCACATTTGATCCTGCATGTGTAAATTAATATATTTTTCTAACCGGTCTTATTTTATCTAAATTATAGAGGTTTTCATACTCTCTTTTTGTTCAGAAGCCAATTTTCAAGGGTTGACACTCATACATATTGGAAAAACTTTCTCTTACAAAATTCTAAGAAGGACATAGACATGGTGATGTTGGGAATAAATCTGATAGCCATTGAGGACCAAGTGATCACCTGAATTTTAGTGTCCAGGATGGCTTTTAGACTCTACACCTAACATTTCCAACTCTACAGACATGCATTATATTTAAGTTATAATGTAAAAGTTTGATAAGCTCTATTTTAATTTCTAACAGTTTACTTCTAATAGAGGAATTAATAAACATCTGTAGCATTGCCTCCTACTTGTGAAGATCTACCTACAAAAAGTTTCAAGTTCTTTGTTTCTTGTTTGTTTTGTGAATGTGTGCATACTTGTGTACTGTATCTTTGTGTCTACATGTGCTTTTGTCCACATGTCATTGCATGGCCTCAAAATTGTCATAGATAAAGGAGTGCTCATAATTTAAAATTTAAATGAGAAATGGATCCAAGTACTGTCGATTCATGGGACTTATAAAAGGGGGCTTAATTAGGTAAACAGATGACAGCAAGACATCTTTGAAATTACTAACTCACAAGTTTTTCTAAGCCATCAGACAATAGAGTGTTGGTTTCTAAAAAATTTCTAGAATGTAATACTCATTGTTTCTGGGATTTTTCTTCAACAAGGAAGAAATGGTTGGTGCTGTTCCCTACACTTGTCTGATATCTTAATTTTTATAGTTAGAAATAAATAAACTAGATTTAACATAAATGGGATTAATCATAAATTTGTTTGTTAGAGACAGCTGATTAGTTTACAAGTGAAAGTGCTAAAATATCAATGGCTAAATATGATATCAAGTACTCTTTTTAAAAAATTTTTTATTTGTTCTAATTAGTTGTACATTAAGGTAATAAATGTATTTAATCATTAAATGTGCGTTTTCATAGATTGGTAAATGGAAAAAGGTTTAAGATTACTTTGTGTCTGTGTCTTTACTGAAACAAAGTTAACTAAGATTTGAGATACTATCAGATGGACTTTACATACAAAGAGTAAAAAAGGTTTTAGTTGAATTTCAATTGAAGTACCATAAAGACTTAAAAGTCTTTTATTAAAGTGCAGTAATTTGTATAAATTCAGAAATTTCATAGGATTGTTTCAGAATGTAAGTTTTAAAAAGGATCAACAGCTAGGAAAGAGATATAAGAAAGTTTTAGATGTGGAAATATTTTTTTAGCGTGGAAAGTAGAAGGAAAAGAAATGTTTATGAATGAGAAAATCTTTATGTGGTAAAGTAAAAAGTTGTAGAATGTCTAAGAAAGGTACACAAGGTTTGTGGAGGACAAATTTCAAAAAGTGTGTTTGTGAATAAATTGATCATATATAAGTAGCACAATTAGTTAAAGTTATTCAAGTTTTTCCCCCTAAGGTCAAATATTAATATACTAATACACTAAAGTATAATATTCTATGGTTGAAGTAAAAATGATTTTTCACAACATTAATCTGCTCTTATCTATCAAGATAATCTCTTTTGTCTGTTAAATTTTATTTAGAGAAACTAGTCTTAAATGAATTAGGGTTTTTACAACTTTGGTTAAAGAACAACTATCAGCTATTACTTAGAGTATTACTCCATATTACAGAGTCTAAACTTGTCTTGTTTATTTAGCTTTTAATTTTTTACAGACTACATTTTGATTCATTGTACACAAATGGGGTACATAATTTCGTTTCTATGGTTGTACACAATGCAGGTTCATACCATTCGTGTAATCATACATGTACACAGGGCAATGATGTCTGTCTCATTCCACCATTTTTCATATCCCCCCATTTTCTTGTACATATTCTAAAGTTTCCCCATTATTCTCTTATTCCCCACCCCCACCCCCATTATATATCATCCTCCACTTATCAGGGAAAACATTAGGCCTTTGGTTTTTTGGGCTTGACTTATTTCACTTAGCATGATATTCTCCAATTCCATCCATTTATTTGCAAATGCCATAATATTATTCTTCTTTATGGCTGAATAGTATTCCATTGTGTATATATATCAGTTTCTTTATCCATTCATCTGTTGAAGGGCATCTAGGTTGGTTCCACAATCTAGCTATTGTGAACTGAGCTGCTATAAACATTGATGTGGCTGTGTTACTGTAGCTTGCTGATTTTAGGTCCTTTGGGTATAAACTGGGGAGTGGAATAACTGGGTCAAAAGGTGGGTCCATTCCAAGTTTTCTTAAGATTCTAAACTTGTCTTTAAAGTTAAACTTGGTTAATATAAAAACATCAGTGTAATTGTGATGCTATTACTAACTTCTTGGTATAATAAATTGAATCCTATCTTCCAAGTATGCAAGTCTTTAAAGTACAAGGTTTAGAAGAACATTTTATCAAGCTTGTGTCATTTAAACTAAGGTTTAAAGTAAAAGTTTGGGATTATAAAAATTATGTTTCTTGGTTCATAGCTATTATGCAAACTCAATATGGTTTTCCTATTGTAAATTTTATTTGTATTTTCCTTGTAAACTCTGTTGTCTATTAGTGCCTTACAGAAGTGTAACTTCTAATATAACAACCTGAGTTAATTTGAGATAATAGGCCAACTTTCAGTACTAATACGGACTCTAATTAAATAGAAGGAGTAAATGACTGTAAAGTTATAGATATTAAAGTTAAAACCCAGTACTCTTACTTTAAGACTGGTGAAACTGGCCTGCTGGATAGTTAAGACCAAAATGTGGAGACAAATTTACGGAAGAAAAATGGTCAAGAAAGAAAATAGTCATATATTGGACTCTTGCCCTCTAAGTCACCTGGAATCCAGGGAATAAGGGGACTTCTCTAAAGGCTTTGAAACTCTAAGTCGCATGACTTCCTGATCAGGGCAATCACTGAGACCCTAGAGAACAGAAAGTCGACCTGTGCATATGCTACAAAAGAGGAGGGTCACTGGAGAAGGGAAACATGCCTGATACTTCTAAGGGAAGCCCGTATTCAAAAGGATACTGACCCATCCTTGCAGATGGCACTAAAGGAGCTAAGAGGCTGCTATCAGGTTCTCAAGAGTGACCCCTGAGGGAGCTCTGCTGACTCTTAACAATAGATAAAAAGAAGGTCAATTTGACCACCCAGCAAAAACATTTATAACAAATGCACAGCCATTCCTGGGCATTTAAAAGAAAGGAGAATAATCCTTTTAATGTAACTTAATATGTACCCTTGTGTCCAGCCCATCAAAAGTAAATAAGACTGGAGGCTACAAAAGAGGGATTGTTAGACAGAAGTGCCTGATAACTATCAAAGGAGACTATCAGATTCAGAATTTTCAGTCAATAGTCAATTTAAGGCCTACAAATCTTCTTAACCTCCTACATAGGCAGACTTGATCTGTGTTTTCTAGTATGATTATCTAGCCCTAAGTAACAGAAATAAAAGAATCTCTACTAAGCTCAGAGGTTATGCCAATAAAAAGGTATTTTGTAAAAATCAGATGACATTAAATAGATTAACTGCATCTTATGGGGGTATCTGTGACATAAAAACTAAGTGTTGAGTTTACATTCCCAATAACTTTGGCAATGTTAAAGGTTGACATTCCCAAGTAAAGGCCTTGTCCTCATGGGCCTTGTTATGGCAATAACTTCTTAGCTCTTGCACCTCCTGATGAGAGATTATCATGATATCCATTGACATGTTCCAGTTGCTGCAACGACCTTTTGTATTAATCTTATTCCAATACTTCTGTCTTTTTGTTTCTCTCATAGAAGCACCGTCTTCTCAGATGACTTTATAACCCGCACTTTCTGAACCAGACTTTATGTCATGGACCCCACAACTGACTGAAAATATTCCTAAGAGGGAAACTGAAACTGCTTGCCCCACATCAAGACTCTCAGCTCAAAATAGCCAGAGTGGTCATCATCCATTTTCCTCTAAAAGCAGTTAGAGTGGAGTTCTCAGAGAGGAACCGAAGCCAGGAGCGGGAGTGTGCAGAAGAACAGTCAGTGTAAGTAATGAATAACTTGGCCCAATCGGGGAGATGGGAGCTGGTTCAAAAGGAGGAAATGAAATGTGAATACCTTCAGGACACTTCCCCCTCCTCCACTGGTTGCCAAGGTAACCTGCCTTCAGGGATTGTTTCTCCCTGCAGGAAGTTGTAGGGGTTGTTAATTAATGCCTCCTGGGCTTCTCCCTTCCTTCCTGGGTGGGAGAGGACAGGCCATGAGAACAAAGGAAATCTAAAACATATAAAAGGGGCAGGACTCTTCCACTTCTTTGGACACTGAGTTCTGGGCTCCCTTCTCTGTGGAGAAGTCCGTCTCTGTTGGTCCTTTAAATAAAACTTGCTGTCTATGTTTGCCTTGGCATTTCTTGGGTGTTCAGTCTTCAACATTCTGGGGAAACCAAACTCAGCCCTGACTGATTCTCATCACTGACTTCACTACCTTTTCCCTTCCTTTGTCTCCCAAATGGAACCTAGGCTCTCCAGTTCAGCCGTGTCTTTTCATGGGAAGCTTCCAAGATCATCCTCCTTCCCTTGAATGCAGTTGCTGTCTTCTGTGATCCAACAGTGTCTTTGCAGATATTTCTTTATTCCACCACATTGTGATTCTCAATCAACCGCTCTTGCTGTCCTATGGGCTATTGACTCTGTGAAGGTGGCACTTTTAACTATGCCATCCCAGTTTTCCTGACTCCGAAGGCCCCAGACTTGCTTCTCCTTCAAACATGTGAGGTTATGGGAACCTTAAAGTTTAAAGTCTTAAAAAGCAACCTCATAGTACATGAATTAGTTAGCAAGAGTCAACTAAAGCTAAGCGTTGGTGACATACTTTTAGCACACCTCAACTCTGCTCTGAGATGCTAGACCTGTGAATATCAAACAGTTCAACACTGATACATGGAAAGATATTTACTAGCAAGTTCACAGATAGAAGAGATTCTTTGGTTACTTTTAGTTTCATATTTATACAGACTGGTAAGGGTCTGGAACACTAACATGAATTCTCCTGTCCTACCGTTTCAACCCCTACAGCTCTGGTCTTTGTGCTGTGATTCAAAAGAGTTCTAAAAATCTACATATCTATAATAATTGTAGAGTGAAGTAAGTCTTAGACTGTCATAACTGTGAGACATTACTGATGAGGAGGAAGAAGCCCAACAAGGGTTGATAAATTACCAAGTCAATCCTGAATGCAAGGTGCTGGGCAGAAGCATGCACATCCTGCCTTTCATTTCATCCTTGCAAGAAAGCCCCATAGCACCCTGGTTTTCTAGGCAGTAGCTTTGGGGCTTTTCAACCAGAACAAAATGATTAGAGTCAGAGTTGGGGTTTGACCGCAGCCACTTTTAGGTTCACAAGCTATGCAGGATTCTTTGTCTTCATTCACCAACCATTTTTCTTTAAAAATGGCGCAACTGAAATCAAAAGGTTTTATTTCATGACTGGTGTCACTTAGTGAGTGACAAATCAAGGGCAGGAACACAAGGGCTGTGACTCCATGGGGCTGTTGTTGCTTTTTCAACCGTTCATCAGACCCAGTCTCTGTGCTATACTCAGCCCAATGCAGGCCCACTCAGAAGTTCTAGATCAGGGATCTCAACCTGGTAGCTCATTCTCATTCTTCAAGTCTCGGGTTAAACACCTGTCAGTCACGGCAGACCAGGTTATACTCTAGCTAAGAGTCTTAGTGGCTGCAAGCAGCAACAGTGGTTGTGCATACGCCATGTCCACTGGTGGGCAGCTCTGGGCTCTACTTTCAACTTCCTTCCTCCTGGACCCAGGTAGATGCAGCCTGGTGACGTGGATGGTGTCTTGGCCCTATATCCTTTCTGCAAGACTGGATACCGCTCCCTGGAGCTCAGGATACTGGATAAAAATTCAGGTTAGCTGTTCCTACAAGCCTCCAGTGCCAACCAATGTAAAATGGTGCAGAGAAGCTGTGCTAGAACTTACATTTTGTCAGGAGAGAAGGCACATGTCAGCTAATGTAATTCAAGTCCAGTTCTTAAGGGAAGGAGGAGCTCCCTTGCACACTGTTTTTCTGGAGGAAACCCTCATATCTGCAACCCCCTGCGATACACATGAAGGGTCTGGGGACAACTACATAGCTTTTTCAGCCTGTTGGCTGCTCATGGTGATTGCAATGTTATTTTGAATCTTGGACAGAGTATTTTTTCCCTTTTATTATTATTTTTATTCTAGTTTCATGGTTTCTTTGGCAAAACAATTTCCTTTCAAACCTTGCTGACTTAAAATTTGTTTTTCTTCAGTTAGTCTCAAGTGCCATCCCAAGTTCTTTCGTCAGGCATGATTCTCCAGTTTGATTTATTTCTTGCCTCTTGGCTGTGAGGTTTCTTTCTTCCTCCAGTAAAAGGTAGCTAGCTGATACCTTGTGGCATTCCAAAATAAAATCTGGGAAGATAATACCCCAGTTCCCATCTTTGTCCAGTTCAATCAAAATGTTGCATTGGGTCTCATAAAGCTTTTAAAAATGGCTCATTCCTAATCCTCGGAACAGTTGGCTTTCCTAACCCAGCACAACTTGAATTTCTGGACTTTGGCATTTTCTTTCTTCTCTGCTTTCCAACTAGCCAATTCTTTCCTGAGTTATTTTTTCTTTATTTAATCCTTGCCAAACACACCCAATAACAACAAACCCACTGAAAAAAAGTCTGTTTACAACCTCTTCCTTAGCTCATAAGGAAAACAGTCTGACACCCAAATGATCTGCTTCCATACAGCATGCATCTCTGGTTATCTAGTCAGAGGTCCCTGCCAATCAACTGCAAAGGGTCTGACACTTCAACTCACCTTATTTTGTCTTGTTTGCTTTCTGTTGTTGTTTGTTTTATTTTTTATAGGGGCCAACTTCAAGGGGTCAACTTTTGATACAGTTATGGTCAACTATCTTCTATGTGAAATCTAAGTACTCACTGGTCCAGTACCATAGGGGACCATTCCTCACTCACTTTAGAATCACATGTGTGCTGCAAAGTTCTCTTTTAGGGTCCCAGGCGCCTTTCACTTTGTAGGTCCAGAATCACCCTGCAGTCCTCCTCCTTGGCAGCTAGAAGAAAGTTTGGAGACTCATGTGGGAGTCCTTAGTGATAGGGACTGGATGTAGCAAACACTATCAAGGTCCACATTTCATTGGCTAGAACTCAGTCATGCAGCTCTGCAATTCACTCCGCCTGTGGACCAGGGGAAAAGTAAATAAGGAATAAATAGCATTTTCTCAGCCATAGTCCAAGAAGACTTCTTTTCCACATTCTCTACCTATTTCAATAATAATGTCAATTACTTGTCCCCATAGACGAAATTCAGGATTCAGATCCCATATCTAATCTCCTGCTGAGTCTTAATACCTTTGATATCTCTTTCCGTTCTGCCCATTTGTTCCACTATGACAACCAAAGTCTTCATTTAGGCATCCATTTAACCACAATGGAACTTCTGTAACCACCACCTCCCGGATCTGACTACCTCCTGTGAAGAGTTCCTCCAGTCTGAGTTGCACTCAGCTGCTAGACCTGCCTTAATAAAGTGAAAATGTGGTCATCCTACAACAGGGATTTCAATATTCCCATCACTTCTTATGTCTTTTAGAAAAGTCTACATTTTTTTTTAACACAAAGTTCCCTTAATGATCAGTCCCTGTTTGTCCATCTACAATTACCTTTGGCCTCTCTTGACTCTCTGCTTTGCTTCAGCCAGCATCAATCATGTTTTGTTAATAATTTTAATTATTTTTTGATATTATTGTAGAGTCACATGATATTATTGTAGAAACAATGCCTGAACCACTTTTAATTCCTGAAGCATGTCATGCATCTGCCTCTCCCACATGCCTCCAGAGAGACCTTTCTGTTCATTAACTCTCACTTATAATTTAATCCTGGTTTTAACTGTTTCCTCCCCTGGGAAGCCATCCCCTCTCCCCCTCTGTGGGTCTGGTGCGCTCTCTCCTCATCCTCCTACTTCACTTGTATGTTTCCACCTTCAGTCATAACCTGCAGCAGGGTCTTGCTGGTCTCTGCATCTTACCGGAGGCCGGGACTATTTCTCTGTACAATCTCATAAACTTGGTGTGTTGCTCCGCTCTTGGCCCACAGAAGGTACTTTGCAAATGACTGGATTTCTGCTTGGTAGACTCCACAATGGCTCAGTATTCAGGCTCTGGATTCTGTCTAATTGTATTTGGTACATTGAAAAGTGAATTCAGCAGCTGGAGTGTGTTTAATCCCTGAATATTCCAAAGAAACTACTGGCTCATGCCAGCTCATAGAAATTAACCTCCCAGCCCTTGGAAAACACTGCCTGCCAAAAGTGTCTTTGCATGCCTGGGGGCTTGGACATTCTAGAGAGTTTGAGCTAAAAATGCTGTTTATGGTGGGGTTCCTGGGCACAATCTCTTTTTGAGAGCTGGAGAAGATGAAGACAAATAACTGAGGCCAGCCAACTAGGAGTCCCTGCCTCTGTGGCAGATTCCCAGTGAATACCCTGGACATGGAGGCTTGGGTGAGCTTCCCTGGTGAGCAATACTCTACACGTACTGACACACATGGTGGATAGGAGAATTAAGCACTGTCTGTGTTGCATGCTGAGCTAGGACAAATGGAAGACAGTGTCTGGGCTCTCCTGGACTCCACCCTATTGCTACTGATCATCTGAATCTCCTTGTTCTTGGTGTGGTAAGTTGGAACTATAATGCCTTTTTGGAGTTCTGTGAGTCCTATTAACTCAAATGATGTAAGAGGGTCTTGGGAACCCAGAATGACATTGGATTTAATTTCAAAACAAATTAGCTCTCTGACAACAGATATAAACCTTATAGACTTTAGTTTCATTATTTGATATTTAGGGCTAATATTAGTAGTATTTACCTCACTGGAGGACCCAAGATGATTCAAAATTGCATGTAACAGGCATTTGAGTAATTATGAGTGATCAATAAGTATTAGGTACTTCACAGTTATTGCTATACCATAAGCATTTCCATGTTTATTACATATAATTTTTAAATATTTAAAAATGAGAGTATGTGCTTGCTGTCTGTGCTGAACTGTCTTTCTATTTCTCAGCTTCCCTTCTCAGTGGGAAGATACAGGGTGCTGTGAATGCAACTCTAACTAGAATGAGATATATTCAGTTTATTCAATGCTTGTATAATTATATCAAAATGGATTCTGCTGTCATGTATAACCCAAAAGAACCAATAACTCAAAAAGTATTTAGAAATAACTGCATACTATTCCATTAAAGTGTATCTTCTGTCATGTCTTCATCATGAATATCTCAGTTTTTTCCTAATTATTTTTATCATTAACAACATACTGGATATGCTCATGGGGATTTCTATAATTTAATTTCCTTAAGATACATTCCACAGAAAAAAATTCTGGGTCAAAAAGACGAAATATTTTACACTTGTTTCATGTGGTTGACAGATTGCTTTCCAGAACATCAGTACCAGTTTACATTTTTAAAAACTAAGATTTTGTACATTTTCTTAGACCTATGAGAAAAAATTTAAAGAAGTGATTTTTTTTTATCAAGTATCTCAGAGAAATGCAACATCCTAATGTGACCACAAATTTTTTGAAAATGAACAACAAAAAAAATTCTTTTCTCCCTCTGTTTCTGAAAAGGGAAGGGCCATATTTACAAAAATGGCAATTATTGCTTAATACAAGCATCTGTGGATAGAGAATTCACCTAATAAATGCATCCTAATAGATGAAAAAATAACCTCTATTGGCAAATCTGCATCTATTAGAGTGAATTAAGGGGAAAGGAAAACATTTTTACCCTCCGTTCTGCAGACAGAATTAATTCATTAGGCAGCATTATGTTAATCACCTTCATTTGTAATGTGATAGTCTTGTCATCCATGTTTGCACAAATCTGAAGCAGGAAATGAAGGTTTTTCTGCAGGTGAATTTCAACTTCAGCTTCTCCGTGGGTATCACTGTCATGAGAGCATTCTCATTCTCCCTACGTGCCTCTGTAATTAGATGGAGGTCGTAGGCCAAATAAGAGCTATAGCTGCAGACTCAACTTGCAACTTTTAATCTTTCTATTGGAACTTTCCTGATGGGTCTGCTCAGGCTGACTGCTTTCAGGGAGGAATGCAGCACAGACATCTTTATGAACTCCGCTAACAGAGGAAACTGGAATGTTCCAAGGTCACAAAATGACACCCTGGCTATCTACACGTACTCTTCATAAACGAAGACTTGCAGACTGGTTTTGCCTTCCCCCGACCACTTAGCAGCAAAAGACCTGCAATTGGCATCCTGAGGACCTCTCCAAGATGGAGCCTTTCAGAAGAGAAGCTGTGCTAAACAGAGGAATCAATGCAGACACCACAGGGCTCATCCTTTTATCTCACCAAATTCATCGCTGCTTTCCCCTTGAACTGTGACCTTCCCTGGGCTTGTACTAAATGCTGCCCCACTGTCCATGTGCAAATTGTCCCACTGTCTTCATTGTCCTCCTATCTCTGTGCTGCCAAGCCCTAAACACCCATCCAGACTGTGGAAATGTGTGACTTGCTCTCCAACATCCTTCTGGAGATTTCCATGTGATTAGCAAATTCAGGTTTGTGTTGCAGGAATTTTGATACATGTCCATTCCCTCCTCTGAACTATCAAACTATCTGAGAGATAGATTATGTCTGATTCACCTCCATATTCTCAAATGGACCAGCACAAAGCAGTGGTTAAAGAAGACCGAGTTGAATGAATAACTAAGCGTAATGGATGGATAAAAGGCATTGTGTGAATGTATGTCATATTAGGAAAAAGAATTCTGGCTTTAGGGACATTCATTACCTCTATAATTAAAAAAAAAAAAAAATTGTTGAATATCTACTCTGTCCCATGCACAGCTCAAATGCTGGCTCTGCTTCTAATTAGCTGTGTGATTTTGGGCACATCATTTTTCTAAATCTCAGTATCCTCCTTTATAGAGTAGAGATAATGATTTCTAACTTATAAGGGTTTCATGAGCAATAAATGAGAAAAATTATGAAAACCTCTCTCAGTGCAAGATTTGCATAATAATTCATATTTTCCTTTTTCCTTGTCCTGACCACTTAGCAGCAGTTTGATTGATAGAAATCAATCAAAAAAGTGCAATCCTTTGCCTAGTCAGGACTATGGAGTCCCTGTGCTTTAGAAAAAAAGAAAATAAAAGTAAGAAAATTATTTCTAAAATGTAGTCTTATCCTGACTCATAAGATATATAGAGCTGTTTGCAATTTTACAATTTGTAATGATGTAGCCTCACATTTTCATGGTGCTTCATACTTCTTCTAATGTGGAAACTGAGGCTCAGAGTCAAATGGCTTCCTGTGGCTATCTGGACAGGAAGCACCAGAGCCAGAGAGCAGACCCCTTGCCCTGGCACCCAGCTGAACAGTTTCAGGCTCTAAAACCTCCACCAGTAAGAAATGCTGCTGACCCAGGACACGTTTCAGCCAGACTTTTCTTATCCGTCACCTTATTCCAGATATTTTCCCAGTGGGCTCAGTTTCCAGCAGGCCTCTCCTTTTCCAGCTCCTGCCTCCCATCCTGGACTCCTGCAAGAAAGGCCTAGTAAATATGTCATCAAGGCAGTGTGTCATAAACCCATCAGCTCCGCCCAGCTTGTCAGGATGCCGCTGGGAGCTGGGAGCACAGCCCAGGTGAGCCATAATGAAAAAACAAGCGAGCCTTTCTCCCTGAGCCTGAACCCGCTGCCAGTTCACCTTGCAGTGATGTGTGTGCTTCCTGCAGCTGGCTATGCAGCTTTGGTGAGTGTGACGCATTTGTTTTTATCCCTCATCAGACAGGAAGCCATTCTGTTCTACAGTTTCTATGCCAGAAGGGTTTTGTGATGAACCCTAGAGAGTATGCCCAATCATGATCCAGAGAAAGAGTCCAGGGCACCTGAAATAGCTGAGCAAAGGAAGGGAACCCCAAATCCCTCTACTCTTTCCTGAATCAGGGGAACACAGAACCTGCAAATACCTTTTTTAAGGAAGTAATGGACTGAGAGGAGTCTGCCTTCAGCACCTGGAAAACTGGGCTTTAGTTCTTCTTTTGATAAAATATAAAATGTTACCAGACAATTCACTTAAACTACAAATTTGCCCAACTACATGAATTACTTTGGACAATTATATATATATATATATATATATATATATATATATATATATATATATATATATATTCTTGAACTTGATATTGAGTTGTAATGGCTGAGGGATAAGCCTGGGACCACATATTTTAAATAAGTATTTCAAGTGCAATCAGATATATTTGGAAAATATGGGTTCATAATCTCCAAAGCCCCTGGCATCTGAGTTAATAATATATGGAAGATGGTGGGCATAAGTGGTCCATATCTCACCTTCTTCATATTACCTGGAGAGTTTGCTAAAAAATGCAAATTCCCAAACTGTACTAAAGACATGCTGAATCAGAGTCCTTGGGAGTGTCTCTTATGCACTTTTATAAAAGTGATTTTTATCCACATTGAGATTTGGGAGTCACTAATAGAATTTCTTTCTACAGCTTGCTGTGTTTGAAGATACTATTAATTTCATAGGCAGTTGTAAGGATTGTGGGAGATAAAAATTATTTAACATAGTTTCTGCCATGAGTGAGTCCCTGAAATCTCTTACCTTCAGATATAATAAAGAGCCGAGCACTTTTTCTTTTGATTTCCACACCATACCAGGAGGGAGCATAGTAACTGGTCAATATGTTCTTATTGATCAAAACTACTTCCAAAGTTGATGGTGTGTATTCTGTTTTCTCCTGTTTATTTTTGAACTGGAAGAATCTCAGTGGAATAAAAACTGGGCCTTCACCAGAGCTATTCTTGTCCCCATAAAATATTACATTTGGATTGCTAAAGGAGCATCTTCTGAGATGGGCAGGGTTATTATTAGCCTCGTTTCATGTAAGGAAAAGCAGATGCACAGGGGAAGGTGACCTTGACCTTGCATGATGCACTCTGTTGTTGGTGAGACAAGCCAGGCTAGAACTCAGCTACTTCATTCTTCCATCTAGTCTGTCCCACTGTCCCCTGCTGCTTGTCACATCTGCAATTATAAGGCCCTCAACATTACCAAATCTTTTCCCAAAACTTCACCCCTCATTCCCTTGTCTTTATTCTCTGCATTCACCTTGCAAAGATTCCATCTTTTCACATGGGCCCTGTCTCCAGCCAGCATGTGATAAATAAATTACATGGAGGTGCCAGGCACAAAGGAAGTTGGTTCCTTAAGCTGTGACTGCTTTCAACACAACGTGCACGGAAGGGACTTTGATGGTGGAAATTCAGACAAACTGGCACCTAATCAGGTGAAAGAGAGTAAGTCGGAAATTCTTCCCCTTGAATAATAATTCTGAAGATAACTTTTCCTCCAGGTCTCTGGCTGCTACTGACACCAGGGTTATCAAGCCATCTTCTTTGTCATAGACATCCCCAGTCTCTTGGCCTTTCATGTTATTCAGTGAAAAGCACAGATCTCCTGGGTCACTGAATATCTTGGGAGTCATTTTAGACATAAGCTCTTTTCACATGTGAGAATGATGTCAGGAGTAGACATGGAACAACACAGAACAGAGGCTACCAGGGGGGTCTCATCTGACTTAGGAGAATCCTGACATCAGGCCTGACATTCTGGCCTCGGGCCTCTAGGGCAAGAGTTCCCCACAGTGATGGCAGGGGTGAAAGAAACTTCAGCCCGATGTTTCATGGGATGTTTTCACATGTCTACCTCTGAGACAGTATTTCTATTTGGAATTTTGCAATAGTACTTAATTTACCCTTTGTAACCTCATCCTAGAACTGATATTCAAGTACACTTAGCATTCAGATTAATTAAAATGTATTCATTTCTTCATTATTTTATGTGAACTACTCAATTATTTTCTCACCAAGAATAATAATCATTAGCTCTTGGAGTATTCTCAGCATTTCCATTCCTAGTTTTATTTCAATTTTTTGGAAGTTATCAATCCTCTTGTACAGAATGATGCATAAAAATATGCCAGGTATTAAACATATGAATTCAGATTCTTTTAACATATGGGATTACGGAGGAGGCTGCAGGTGGTGAGTGGTGCTTGATTTAACCTTCTCCATTTTCCATCTGTTTACATTTGTATGTACCCCCTACCATGCTATCTGAGGCAATCAGTGCCACTTTATGTCCCACATTACCCCCTTTGACCCCTCATTCCGCATGCTTTCTCAGGCTATCGCTAGCAGAGGAGTTATACTTTTTTTGTTAAAACCCAAGTTTGGCAATAGCCTCATGAACCCTAACTACTACTCTCAAGAAACAGGAACTTTGAAGATTCTAAAGGATACCTGAGTGTTGGGGGAATACTGCTAAAAGTTCAGATAGGCCAGGTTTTGAGGGGCTCCTCGAGGTTTCCCTAGAAGTCTCCTGGCCTGGGACAGCAGCTGTTTTGGGGAGGAGATATTCTAGGAGCTATGGCAGATCCTGGAGACCGTGTTAGTGTCAGAGAAGAGAGAGTTTTGCATGTAAAGAGGACAGCTGGACTTTCTGGCTTTGGCACATACTGGTCATTGGCACATGCTGGTTCTAGCTGTAACTTTAAAATTTGTGCAAATCCCTTAAAAATTTCCAACAGTGGTCTTAAAATACATACTGAATGTCATCATCCACTTGGGCTACCATCTTGTCATAAGCTGGGTGGCTTAAACAACAGGTTTATTTCTCACAGTTCTGGGCCTAAGAAGTCCAATATCCTAGTATGAACAGATTTGGTGGCTGCTGAGGGGCCTCTCCCCAGCTGGCAGATGGCTGACTGTCTTCTCAGGACCTGATCTTTCCTGAGTGTGAGCATGTGGGGAGAGATGGAGATTCTCTTCGCTTAATCTTGTAGGGACACTAATCTACAAAAAAATGTCCGGCCTCACAGTCCAGTCTCAACTTACCTCCCCACACTCCCACCTTGAAATGCCATTGCCTTGAGTGTGGGAGCTTTGACTTATGGGTTTCGAATGGTAAAAATCTCTGATTCATAACATTGAATGAGGAAAAGAAAAGGGTGCTCTACTCATAATGTGGGGAAACCTAACTTTATTTACAAATTCAGAAAATATACATGTGGCTCAGTGGTAGAGCACTTGCCTAGCATGTGTGAGGCACTGGGTTCAAGTCGCAACAACACATATAAAAATAATGAATAAAATAAAGGTCTATCAACATCCAAAAATATTTTAAAAATATACAGGAAATAACACTTAACCTCTGCCTTGTGTTCTCAATAAAGATTAAGAAAATGTGCGCTCTGACACAAAATCTTAAAAATTGCAGGAAAAACAACAACAAGAATAAACAACCCAAAATACTCCACTTGACAGAAATGGTTTGGAAAGAAAGCTGAGTAAACAAGAGAGCTTGGAATTAAAAACAGAATTGCACCATAGGCACTGGCATTGGGAACAAGGATAAGGACTGATAAGGCAAATAATAAATCATTTTAGTGTAACCAAGTTTGCTAAAAGACAATGGTTAAGGGCATGGAAATTATGACTGAGAAGGCTATAAATGCAAAAGGCCAGCCACGGAGAGGTAATCCACAAATAAATGAAGATCTGACCAAACATATGGATGTTGATAGAAATTGGAAGACTAATGAAAAAACTCCCTGAGCTCAGAAGCCCTACATTATTTATCAAGAATATTCACTGAACATCAGGAAAAAATAAACAAGTAGACACATTAAAAAAAAAAAAGAAACCTGTGCTAAACTTTTGAACATTTTATTATAAAAAAATTCTAACAGATAATTAATGGAACTTTACAAAAAACACTGGCACCCATCACCTTGATTCTATTATTTTAGAAATCATGTTGTTTTAATCAGATGTTTTCATCACTGTGACCCAAAGATTGGCCAAGAGCGAGGTGGAGGAGGAAAGTTTATTTGAGGCTCGGGGTTTCAGAGGTCTCTGTCCATAGACGGTGACTCCACGACTCTGGGACTGAGGTGGGGCAGAACATCATGGCGGAAGGACATGGTTGAGGAAAGCAGCTTAGGCCATGGAAAGAGGCAGCCGAGAGAGAGCTCTGCTCACTAGGAACAAATTATAAACCCAAAGCCATGCCTGCAGTGACCTGCTTCCTCCAGTCACTCCCAACTTCCCTACAATTTCTACCCAGTTAATCTGTTCAGGTGGGTTAATGCACTGATTAGATTAAGGCTCTCATAACACATTTCACCTCTAAATTTTCTTGCATTTTCTCACACATGAGCTTTTGGGGAATTCCTCATGTCTAAACCATACATATGGATATACATAAATATGGATGTGTAGGTATTTGTGTGTGTGTGTGTGTGTGTGTGTGTGTGTGTTCAGGGAGAGAGCGAGAAAGAGAGAGAGACCAACACCATTAGGCTGAGAAGCTCAATATACAATATAAACAGCAAAATGAACTACAAACTTTACCAATTAGGAACCTTCAGCTAACGTCTAACTTGGCACTTTTTGCTCTAACCAATCTAATAAGTTTCCTTTTTCTTGTTTCCACAAACATCAAAGTTTCCTTCCTTGCCTCTCTCAGGAGTGTGCTACATTGGAGGCTGGTACTGACGGATTCATAAATTGCTGGATGATCAAATAATCCTTTGAAAAAAATTATTCTTGAGACAGGGTCTCCCTATGTTGCTCAGACTGATCTGGAACTTATGATCCTCCTGCCTCAGCCTCCTGAGTACTAGGATCAAAGATGTGCTCCACTGTTCCATGATTCTGTTTGAAATTTTAATGTGAGTTTAATTTTTTACACTGTGAATTAGTATTTCACTGTATTTGCTTATTGCATATCTATGTATCTTTCCCTGTCCGTCCACCAATGTATTTTATTGCTGATGCATTTCAAAAAATTATTGACATTTTGCACTCCCCTTTAAGTACTTAGATTAATATTATTAACAAGTGTTCAAAGTATGTTTAAAACCTTTTGTCTTTGTATATTTATATTCATAAAATCGAGGATCTTTCTACACATTTACTAAGGTTTGACAAATGTGTGTGATCGACTAACCCAAACCCCAGAGAGATGTACACACCACCACCACCCCTGCCCATTCACCTTTAAGTACCTCCTTCTCCCTGAAGCAATTACTATTCCAATTATTCCTACATATTCGCTAATACATAGGAATAATTCTATAATTCTATGTGTGTGTTCTATAATTTCACATACGTCTTGTACTTGGTTGTGGGAGATTTCTTTCATTTACTGAATATTTTGGGATCCCTCCATTATATTGCTTATATCTATGTGCACTCCTCTTTACTGCTGAGTGACATTCTGTTGAATAAGTGTAGAAGGACTTTTTTTAACTCATTCAATTTCAGTTTTTCTGTATGATAATTAAGACCGCCAGGAACCTTTGTGTCCAAATTTGGCATATGTGTTTGTGAAAATATATTCACATTTCTCTTGGGTAAATGTCTAGGAAAGAAATTAGTAAGTTAGAATATCAGCATGTTTGATATGTTGAGAAAGCTACATAACTTCTCCCAGAGTGGTTATAAAATTTTACTTTCTTTCTAATAATGAATGATAGTTCTAGTTGTTCCTCAGCTTCACTAAAATTTGATATTCTCCATACTTCTAAATTTAGACATTTTGGTACATGTGGAGTGGTAGAGTGGTTTTCATTTGAATTGTATTTATGTCTAATGATGGTAAACTTTCCAAATGCTCCTTTGAGCCATTTGCATATCTTGTTTTGTGCAGCGTTTGTTTAAAATATTTTGCATTTGAGGCAGATTTTCATGTCCTATGCTGTGGTACACCCAACAAACCACACAGGAGAAGGTTTAATTGGCTGCCAGTCACTGGGCCATGTGGAAACCATTTACAATGACCCATTTGTCTGTACCAGGCGGCAGGGAGTTGTGGGTGGAGTGGATGCAGATCCATGATTACTGCACACTGGTCTTAGTCAAAAGGTGCCATTCTTGGGGTGGATGGCTCCAGAGGTCCAGAGTATTCAATCACCTTTCAGTTTCCTGGGTACATTCATGAACCAAGACAAATTATTCATTGAACATGTACAAACATTAGGACCCATTGATTAGGATAAGGCAATATCATCCTCTATATGTTTTCTGTGATAGGTTTATGATTTTGCCCTTTATATTCTGATCTTTGTTTCACCTCAAATTACATTTTGAGAATGGTGGAAGGTGAGGGTCAAGTTTTTTTTTTTTTTTTTTCATATTGATTTCTAATTGTTCCAAATGCTATTTGCTAAGATGTTTTTCCTTTCATCTTTGATTGTTAGCAGCTATGTCAAATATCAAGATTAGTTTATGAGTGTGTATTCTCTACACTGTTCCATTGATACATTTTTCAGTTGTTATTCTAGTATCATATGGTCTTGATTGCTATAGCTTTATTGTAAATCTTAAAATAAGATTGTAAGCTCTATAACACAATATCTTTTATGATATTGTTTTGGATATTTTAGACCTTTTACAGTTTTATAGCATAATCAGCTTGTCAACTTTATTTAAAAAAAGAGAAACTTTCTGGGAATACGATAGGGGGTCACACTGAATTTATACATGAATCTGGGGAAATTGATAACAAAATTAAATCATCCAATCTGTTGCCATAGTATATTTCTCCATTTCTCTAAGATGACTTTGATATTCTGAAGTAAAGCAATGTTATGTAGTTGGGAGTAAAAGTAGCTTGCACAATTTTTGTTAATTTATTTTATGTAAACAACTCATTTTCAATTTCTATTCATATCTCCTGCTGCGAACTCCTTAAAATACAATTACATTTTATTTATCAATTTCCTATCCTGACATTCTTTGTTGAATTTAGTACTTTAACAATTCTTTGAAAGAGTTGTTAGTATTTCCTACACAGACCATTCATCATCTGCAAAATAGCAAGGGATCCATTTTTTTCCTAATCTATTTTTGCCTGCAGTGTTGGGGAGGGAACTGGAGACCTTAATGCCTGCTAGACAAGCACTCTATCAGTCATCTACGCACTTAGACCTAAGGTTTTTGTTTTGTTTTTAAATTTCTTTTTCTTATTTTGCTGCAGCTTATTAGACTTCCATTACAAAGAAGAATAGAAGTGGTGTGGTGAGCATCCTTAATTTGCTCTGATTTTAGGAAGAGAGATTTAATATTTCATTATTAAGGCTGGTATTAGCTGTATCTTTTATAGAAATGCCCCTTTTCAGGTTGCAGAAATTCCCTTCTATACCTGTTTCTGAAATTAGTTTTTCAAATATGAGAATTCATTAAATTTCGTCAGATATTTTTATGCATCCATGTAGGTGATCATGTGATATTTATTTTTGATTCTGATAAATCACATTGCCTAATTTTCAAATGTTAGGCCATTTTTGTTTTATTGGAATAAACCCCATTTGATCGTAAGCATTGTTATGGTGGTGTAGTTCATTTGATGGATTATGTTAATTTTTTCTTTTTTATCTGGGTTCAGGAGGAATATTAATCTGTAAGTTTTTTGTAAGGTTTATCCTTAGCTTGATTTTAGGGTCAAGAAGTCTTGTAAAAAGAGTTGGGAAGTGTTACTTCTTCCTTTATTTTCTGAGTTTGGGTAAGACTGATATTATTTCATTCTTAAAAGTTACTGGGTTTTAACTGTGAAATAACCAGAGAATGAATCTTTTCATGGAAAAAAAATCTTTTTTTTTTTTTTAATAGGATTAATGTCTTTGAAAGAGACTTGACTTTCACATTTTTTTGTTTCATTTTGTTTCAGTTTTAACTGTTGGTGTTCTCCATGGTACTTAAGTTCATCCAAGTGGCTTTTAGTATGTAAGTGGGAATTTCCTAAAACAGAGGTGGGAGTCGGTCACCATTGACACGCTTTCCTGTTCCCACCCCCTCTCAGTTCCTCCAGGTGGTCATACCCCTCTAGCCCAATGTCCACATACCCTCCTTACATGAACAAGTGACCACCTTTGAGTCACTGTTGACTCCACAGAACTCATAACCGCTTGCTCTAAGGCCATCGACTGGGACTGCCCCTAGTAAATGTTCCTGAATCCCATGACAGCTTAGGGCCAGGAGAACCTTGGCTTCTCGCTTACTCCTCACCCACTGCATGGGCACGCCTGTCCTGGAAGGTTCCCCTTCCCTTCTTCTCTCCCTCTTCCCCTTGCTGCTCTCCTATCTGGATCTGTCAGTAACAAGGACTGATGGCTTCTGTCATTTCATGCTGCTTCCTCTGACCAGCACACCTGAACCTGCCTCTCCATTCGGAGAGTGGCTGAGAACGCCCGCTGGACATAGGTCAGACAAAACCTGCAAGGACATCAAGCAAAATGACACTTATCCTATGGGAGGGACACCGGGCAGGGATCAGGCACTTGGGCCACCAGTCAGGATGAAAAGGTGTCCTATGAAAGGAGCGCCACAATACCCAGGAACACCTACCCTGGACCCCTATCAGGGAAGGTTAGAATTGATATCCACTCGCCACAGATGGACCTCAGGACCAACCTAGAGGAAAACACAACTTTGCTAAACTTGTTGTTATGGGATTCAACATAATATTCTACCTATAAGATATATAAAAAGAATTTTCTTTCCATTGATACTGGCCATTTGTGTTATGTCTCATTTTGTCCTTGATGGTGCTATGGCTCCATTAAATTTCATATCTTCCTTTTTTAATTTCTATTCGTTCTCTGTTTCCTTTGGGTTCATTTTCTCCCCCACCCCACTGCCCAGTTTCTTTCTTTCTTTCTTTCTTTCTTTCTTTCTTTCTTTCTTTCTTTCTTTCTTTCTTTCTTTCTTTCTTTCTTTCTTTCTTTCTTTTCTTTTTTTCTTTCAGTGGAGGAGCATTCTTTTTTAAATTTTGTTTAATATTTTTTTTTAATTTTTTCAGACAGCATTTTGATTCATTGTTCACAAATGGGGTGCATCATTTCATTTCTATGGTTGTGCACAAAGTAGATTCATACCATATGTGTAATCATACATGTGCATAGGGTAATGATGTCTGTCTCATTCCACCATTTTCATACCCACCTCCCTGTCATTTCCGTCTATGTAATCTAAAGTTCCTCCATTCTTCTCTCACTCCCCACCCCCCCACACCATTATATATCATCATCCACTTATCAAGAAAAACATTCGACCTTTGGTTTTTTTGTGATTGGCTTATTTCAGTTAGCATGATATTGTCTAATTGCACCCATTTATCTGCAAATTCCCAAATTTCCAAAATTTATAAAGAACATGCAAAACGTTACACCAAAAATACAAAGAACCCACTCAATAAATGGGCCAAGGAACTGGACAGACACCTTACAGAAGAAGATATACAGGCAATTAATAAACACATGAAAAAGTGTTCAACATTTCTTGTAATTAGAGAAATGCAAATTAAAGCAACTCTAAGATTTCATCTTACTCCAAATAGAATGACTATCACCAAGAACACAAACAATAATAGATGTTGATGTGGATGTGGGGAAAAAGCCACACTGTTACATTGCTGGTGGAGTTCCAAATTGGTGCAGCCATTCTGGAAAGCAGTGTGGAGATTTCTCAGAAAACTTGAAATGGACCCACCTTTTGACCCAGTTATCCCACTTCTCAGTTTATACCTAAAAGGATTAAAATCAGCATACTTTAGTAACACAGTCACATCAATGTTTATGGCAGTTCAATTCACAATAGCTAGTTCGTGAAACCAACCTAGATGCCTTTCAACAAATAAATGGATAAAGAAACTCTGGTATATATACAAAATGGAATATTATTCTGCCAGTTTCTTAACTAGAAACTTTAGTTCATTGATTCTTCTTTTCTAATTAGCATTTAAAGCTATTCATTTCCCTCACATGATACCATTTTTACAGTTACAGTCTCTTTATTTCAGAATATTTATTTTCTCTTCTCATATCTTCATGTATTCTTTAGAAATGGGTTTCTAACATCAAATACAAAATTAAAAAATTTTATTATTCATAATTGTATTGTTTTCAGAGAAATTTCTGTGCATTTCTATTCTTAAAAATTTAACAGTTCAATACCTTGTCTAGAGCATACTATGTGTATTAAAAAGTGCATATTCTACACTTACTTAATGCAGAATTTTATAAATGTACAACAGGTTTTTCAGAAGATCTATTCAGATATCTAATATTTAACTTAATTATTTTTCTAGATGTTTTATCAATTGCTAAAAGACAAAAATTAAAATGTACAATTGTGATTGAAGAGTTTTCTCCCTTTTTATGTGTTTTGAAACTCTGCTATTAAATATTTATACATTTGTGACTATAAAATATTCCTGACAAGTTATTTAATTTTCATATTCCTTTTTTTTTTGTCTAATAGTACTCTTTGCCTTGAATATATTTTACATGTTAGTGCAGTTAAATCAGCCTTCTTATGTCTCTTGTTAGCATGGATGTATCTTCTAGTGTTAACTTTCAGCCTTTTTGTGTCTTTAATTTTAAGGCATGTCTCCTGAAGACACAGCTGGCTTTCCTTCTTAATCTATGCTGATAATATACTTCTTAATTGGTATATTTAACCTATACCCTAAGTGCAATTATTGACATGACTGGATTTAGGTCTAAGATTTCCTTTGTTTTCTATTTTCTATTATTCTTTTTCCCCTTTCCTACCTCTTTTATGTTATTTGAGCATTTTTAAGTAAAATAGCCACTTGTTTAGTTACAACTTTTTGCTTTAATTTCTAATGGCTTCTTCAAGTATTACAATGTACATTTTCAAGTTTTAAAAATCAACTTTGGGTAAAGATTGCACCACTTAATGTAAAATATAGAAACATTACCACTATACAAGCTCATTAACTCCTCAACCTTCCTTCCTCTCTCTCTCTGTCTCTCTCTCAAACACACACACACATACACACATGCACACTCACACACACACAGACACACACCACACAGACACACACAGACATACGCAGTTTTCAACTTAAGATGGTGCGCAATGTACAAATATTTTTTTTTTTTTTTGCATTCAATGATGGTGGGAAAATAGTACACATCCAGTAGATACCAGACTTTACATTTTGAATTTTGATCTTTTCCCAGGTCTGTGATGTGTGGCATGATATTCCCTCGTGGTATTGGGCAGCAAGAGTGAGATGCAGCTCCCAGTCGGCTGTGTGACAGGAGGGGTAGCAGCCAGTACTTTGCAGTGTCCTATATTATTGGCTCATTTTGGTTGATACATGTGACATCCCACGTTGTATTACCAAACATGCTTTCCATTAGATAGTTTTGTCCAATTGGGTGCTAAAGGATCTGTGCTGGACAGGTTTAAGTTAGGCTAGACTAGTCTATGCTGTTTGGTAATTTAGTGCATTAAATACATTTTTTGCTTGTGAGAATTTCACTATAACATGGGTTTACTGTAACATGTCTCCATTCTAAGCGAAGAGCATTTGCATACATATGCACATGTGTGTGTGCATGTGTGTGCATATGTATGTATTCTTGTTATGTCATAAATACTGTAAAGCAAAACAATGTTCGCTTTGAGTAGTCTTATGTTTTTATATTTTAAAGTAGTGAACAAGAAAAATCGACTACAATTACTCAGATTGTTACCAATTCTTATCTCTGTCCTCCATGAATATCAGAATTTCCATTTGGTTTTATTTTCTTTTAGCCTGCAGAATTTTCTTGAGCACTTCTTTCAATGTAGGGCTGCTGATGACAAACTTCCTTTGTCTCTTCTTTCTGACAATATTTACTTAGCCATCATTTTTGAAGGACATTTCTAACTGATATAGAATAATTAGCTGACAAGTTCTTTTGGTTTGTTTTGATTTGTTTCACTGGATTTCACAGAATCTTGCAAGTTACTTTTCAACTATATTCTGGACTTTATGGTTTGTTATGAGAAGAGATGGTTCACATAATTGTTGACCTATTTTAATCCTTCATATATTTAGTATATGTACTAAAATATTAAACTTATTAAATAATTAATATCACTTGCAAATTAATATTTTAATATTGAATTTAAAAATAATTTTAGATCCCTAACTCCAAATATTTTTACCTAAATGCTTTCAAAGATTTTATCCTTATCTTTGCTTTTCGATTAATTGACTTTTATTTACTTGTGTGTTGTTTTTATCACATATTCTGCTTTTGATTCACTGTGCATTTTTTTCTTTTGATAAAAATAAAAATCTACTTTTAATAACCAGAAACATGTGTATGTTACACCAGTCTGAGAGGTACTGCAATACCAGGTAGATGCATGGAGTACATGGAGCAAGCTCTGCTCCAAAAACCCACTTAATATGTTGTCGTGGGATAGAGGATGTGTCAGGTATTAAACTAATGAGAACAGATACCATTTAGTTCTCAGCCAAAAGACTGAGAAATGATTCACTGAGCATCTTGAATCTGAATACTTTTATCATTCACCAAACTTTGGGAAATTTTGTCCATTATTTATTCAAATATTTTTCTTTCTCCTCTT
Organism: Sciurus vulgaris; assembly: GCF_902686455.1. Classification (NCBI taxonomy): domain Eukaryota; kingdom Metazoa; phylum Chordata; class Mammalia; order Rodentia; family Sciuridae; genus Sciurus; species Sciurus vulgaris. Next base: position 137,806,789 of record NC_136469.1, read on the forward strand.
CCTATATTACTTTAATTATGTGTCTGTTAGACTCTTGATATAGGTTCACATGTTCTTAATGCTCTTTCTTTCTAAAAATATTTTTCTTCCTTTTATGTATTTGATAATCTCTATCCATTTTTACATTCACATATCTTTTCTCTTTCATCTACATTCTATTTCTAAATAATTTCTAAAATTTTAGGGATAATTTTTAGTTGTAGAATTTCTACTTTGTTATAGTTTATATTGTCTATTGATCTGCTTAGATTCCCTATATTTCATTCACCAAAACCAGGTTTTTCTTTATTGTACTGTGCATAATTATAATAGCAGCTGCAAAGTCATTGTGTCCTATATCCAGCATCTGAGGCAATTTATTGATTGTCTGTGCTTGCTTCTCTTGATCACGGGTCAACTTTTTGTTTCATCACATGCTGGGTCTGTTTGGATCATGTCCATAAAATGATGCATATTATGGTGGGATGACTGGATTTTAGTATATTCCTCCAAAGATTCTTGTTTCTTTTTTTGCTGTTTTGGCAGTTGATTAACTTAGTTGGACTCAAACTCTAAAGTGTGTCTCTCGGGCAGCATCTCATAGTTCTTTTATTCTTGATGTGACTACTTTGAGTTTGCCTTCCACATACATATTTCAGAGTGTAGTCAAATAATTTGGGTAGAGTTTTTGACACAGAATTTGAGACGTTCTTCCTGTGCTTTCTCTTTTCTCAATTCCTCTTCTTGTTAACAGCCATGAGAGCCTGAGATCTTTCGCAGGTTATTTAAGACAAAAATGCTAAGACTCCACTATAACCACTGTGGTCCACTCACATGATAAAAACCACAAACATGGGAAATCCTTCTTATGCTGTTCCATTTTCCCATTTGTCCATCCAAGATCACAATTTTTGGGCTGGGGAGATAGCTCAGTTGGTAGAGTGCTTGCCTTGCAAGCATGAGACCCTGGGTTTGATCCCCAGCACCGCTAAAAAAAAAAAAAGAAAAAAAGAAAAAAACCCCACAATTTTCCCACTTGTTTTTTCACTTCTCAGAGACTTCAGGTGGTAATTTGTGCTGTGCCTGTAATACATGTTTTTACCTATGGAAGGGTCAGTTTAGCAGTAGTTGATTTTACCATATAGAAAGGAACAGAACACATTAGAACTCTGTTCTGTTTAAGAATTAAATACAAACTCACCTTAATTCTTATATAGGAAGAAACAAAACACTGTTTAAAAAATTTGCATGTAAATAATTAGTCTCATTTCACATTTCTTTTTTGCAATGCAAAACTAGAATACATTGAAGCAGCATATGCAATTTTAAGTAAATGCTTTCTTTAAAACTGGTAAAAGTTACAAAATTAGTAAGTAAAGAGCGATGACCTATCCTGATATGTTTACTGATAGGTTATAAATGTAAATGAAAATAAGAGAAATAGAAATGTAACAGGCTGATATATATATATATATATAAATATTAAATAATGACTAATATAACATGCTGATTCAAAATTTAAAATAAAATTTAATTGATTTTTTTAGCTTTCTAACTCTGTATTATATTAACAATGATTGAGTTCGATTTATTGTGGTAATTTCATCTAGACTTTGATATTAGACAAATAAAGATTAAAGAAAAATTTTAATCCAAGATCATCCAAGAGTAGAAGTAAAAAAATGTGTGTTTTTAAAATCACTTTACAGGGCTAGGGATATAGCTCAGTTGGTAGAGTGCTTGCCTTGCAAGCACAAGGCCCTGGGTTCAATCCCCAGCACTGAAAAAATAAATAAATAAATAAATAAATAAAATAAATAAATAAGAATTTTAAAAAATCACTTTACAAACAACCAAAGACAGGAGAAAGCATAGATTGTGTAAAATCTAGGTAAGTATATCATAATCATTACAGAACATTGGTTTAGTGATTTTATTGTGATGAAGGGGAAGAAGTAATGTAGAATGTTTAAGTTCCCTGTATCTTCTCATGGTTTTTCAGATTCTTAGCAATGTGTATATATAGCAACAATCATTGGACAAAAATTAAAATTTCTATTAAAAACACTTAAAAAATTGAATAAAATATTTTATTTGGAGAAAATTCAACACCATGATATAATGTGCTCTCAAGTTAAAAAATTGTCTTCTTAGAATTTATTTTATTTAATTCAGTGGAAAAATGTACACTATTGCCTCTGGAGAATTCATTATAGACTCCTTTGGCATTTCTTATATTTACTTATGTTGCTGCTTTACTGAATGAGAATCATACTTAATAAATACTAAAAACATATCACATTCTGAATTCATTAGGGAAATGTAAATATTATAAGCATTTTTAAAAATCCTTCAATGCATTCAATTACCACCGCAACTTGGGAAAGATACATATTTGTATATATATGCAGAATTCAAGGAAATGTATTTAGAATAATTTCTTAGAATCTTGAACTCAACTTCAAACTAAATTTGGATGACAAATTCTGAAAGCAGAACTCATCACCAAAGAAGCACGGTGTACCACTGTTAAAAACCCAAAGTTGCCAGGTGTGGTGGCACAGACTGCAGTTCCATCTACTGGGGAGGCCAAAGTAGGAAAATCATAAGTTCAAGGTCAGCCTGAGCAACTTTGAAAGACTGTTTCAAAATAAAAATTAAAAACCAACAAGAATGAGGAGGTAGCTCAGTGACTAACATGTGCATTGTTGTGGGGCACAACTTAAGAACAGACTCATCACCACTGAGAAGATCAAATTTGAGAGTCGATATTAAGATAGCCGGCTGACTATCTCACACAATGTCCTAAAAATGGTTATTGGGAGAACAGCCCTGACCATAGGGTTGAAGGGGTTCTTATACCAAAAATCACATCAATCATAAGTATCTGTTGCTATGATTCAAAATTACAAATTAACATCATGAAATCATCAGCAGAGAGAGAAGTGGGTTGTTTGTACCTTACCTAGGTACAAACTAAAGAATAGTTACTAATATCCACACAATCATTGTTGACATCACTGTTCACATGGTGCATTGTTTAGAAGAAATAGGAATCAAAAGAGAACACTTTTTCTTCATATAAGAATTGTCATTTTGTATTGCTAAACATGTCATACTAAGTAAATGATGATGGGTACAGAGGTGGGGTGTTCCCATGGGAGAAGCTCATTTCCTACATGACATAGAGTTTCAGAGAAAAATGGAGTCTGTTTAGTCATTGCCCATATAGCCTGGCCTGTAACATTTCCATGGAGCAGAATCTGCAGCCCATCACATGCATCAGGCCCTGGGTTTCATCCCCAAGACAGTAAAAACAAACAAACAAAACTCAAAGTCAGCCATGCTTACATGAGCTCTTGCTGCCATTCTCAAGATGCAGTTAGAATCTTTGAATGTTTTAGAAGATTGTTTTAATGAAAGGTTCTAGTGTTCTCTGCATTCTATGGTGGAGGACGGCTGAAATATGGATAGACCAAGTGGGGGGGGGCAGTGGGGTTCCCCAGAGAGGCCTGGCAGGCAGCCATTCCTGAGATGAGATATGCCAAGAGCGGCAGCTGGTCTGGAGGCAGTGCATCGGTATCTGGCAGGAGGTCATTTTGCAGGTAGCAGGTGTTGTCTTCCTCATTGTCAGGTTTCTCCACTAATGTCTCCAGATGGGATAGGATGTGGTGGAAATACATATCTGGTCATTGAACTTTCAAAACTGCTGGAAGCAAAGCAATGACAAGTAAGTCAATAGGTGAAAGTGAGGGGCATGTGTGCTAATGGGACAGCCTTTGTGGCACACTGGACTGTGACACGGCCTGCACTATCAGCTGGGCCAGGTGAGGGGCTGAACCCAGGGGCGCTTACCCTGGAGCCACATCCCCAGACCGTTTATCTTTTATTTTGATGCAGTTCTCCTCTCCCTAAGTTGCTTAGAGCCTCACTAAGTTGAAGAGCCTGGCCTCAAACTTGCCATCCTCCTGCCTCAGTCTCCTGAACCACTGGGATGGCACGTGTGCATCACCGTGCCAGGTCAAAAGATTATTCTGAAAGAGGAACCCAGGTGGCATTTGGCGGGAGATGGGAGCCTTCCTTAGGGTAGAACAGGTGGACTGTGCTGAAGGTAGCTGGAGACCCTCAGTCCATCCTGAAATGAGGGGGAAGAATTGACGGAAAGGTGAGGTCGGGAGCAATCTTTTAGACTAGAAGTGAAAGACAAAAGATACACCCTGCTTTCCTTTTTCTACATCATAGCCTAGAATACGGAACTTCATGCAGCCTACCTGGCCTACAGGGAAGGGTTGGGGAAGACATGGCTTCTCTGTGATCCCCAGGACAGGAAGAGTAAACAATCTGACCTGCATAGGGATTCATTTCAGTATAGCATAGAGATGGGGGAAAGGTGGATCCCCTAGCCATCTGACCTCTTGTGCTGGCCTGCACTAACAGGGGATGTCTTCAGTTCCTTGCCTTTCTGTTAGACCCTGCAATTTCTTTCTCATTCTTTATACTCATCCAGTCCGACAGGACTTAATTTCCAGCAGTATCTCTTAGCTTGAATCCTTCCTCAGTTTCACTGCTGTTCTGTCTTCCATCCCTGTCACTCATGACGTCTTGGTGGATATTTTTTACTCAGATCTGAGCAGATCAGTCTCCTATGATGAGGGTACCCAGTGGCCCCCCAGCAGTTGCAAGCTACTCTTCAAACTGTACTTGTGTGTACCTAGATATCCACTAGATTGTCGCCCGTCCTTCAGAGTGACAGGACAACACCTGCATTTCACAATCTGCACAGACCCAAATGCTCTGGTTTTCCTGCTGATTACCACGGTGAAGGAAGAATTCCCATTGCGTCTTCTTATTTTATTCTATTTTTCACTCTTTTACGTGCAATCTCTGGCACCACACATAAGAACAGTGTTTCACAATACTTTTTCCTCAAAGAGGTCCTATGCTATATGTAACTGTGGACTTAGGTATTACTTAAATATATAAATGAATGAATGAATGAATAAATGAATGAATGAATAAATAAATAAATGGCTTCTCTTTGGTTCACATAGTTTTATAAGCAAAACTGAAGCTTTCTTTGCACTGCACTGTTACCTCTAATGCATGCTGAATTCTAGGCCCACTGAATGGCTCTGTTTGAGTCCTTCAAGCTGACTTATTGTCTTTGTACATAATTTCCTTCATTGCTGGAATATAACCCACATTCTCTTATACATGTGACTTTCCACATTCAACATGATAGTCTTTCTGATTTTTGAGGTTAGTGAAATACTATCATTGGAGATTTAGAAGACTTGATAAATTACATCTATTTTTCTCTTTAGATGTCAAAGTATAAATCCTAGTGTCCTCTTTCTAGAGTTCAAAATGTCAGGCAATGATGTGCTAAACTACCAGGTGGCAAAAGCTGATTTTGTACATCTTCGCTCAATGCTATGGCTAGTAACTCTCTGCTGGCAGCTTGAAATCAACCATCGTGGATGAATTTATACCAATTATATCTTCAAACTTGGCAAATCAACTTCCTCTCCCATAGACCAATTACTAAACATCTGATACATCACTGAAGAGGAAATAGTGATTTAAAACTGGCAGCTATTTTACTGATAAAACTAAGGGGGAACTGTCCAGTAACAGGTCATGTCTTTTAAAACCATCCCAGGAACAGGCAGATTAACTACCCATTTATAGATAGGTTGACCACGAAGATGATCATGAGTGGAACAAAGAACACAATGTCTTTCTGTGAGAAAATCTTCTGCCAGGTCCCTTCTCATGCTCTGCAACCAATTATAAGGCTCGAGGAGGACTGAGCATCAGGTACTCAGACAACAGCATCCTCAACAAATAGATATTTCTTCTTTTGGAAGTACCCAGACAAGAGCAAGGAAGGGAAGAAAAGTTCCCCTCCTGTCTGCCTTGCAGTTCAGCCTGCAATTGTTGAATTGCAAAATCCATTGCACTTTCTGAAGGTCTGCTCACCTACCAGTCTTTCTTACTAGACTGTGTTATTTTGAGTCAGGATCTTCCTAAGTTACTAAGAGTCTTGCTAAATTGCTGACGCTGGTCTTGAACCTGAGTGGGATCACAGGTGTATACCACCACACCCAGCTAGACTGCAATCTTCTTGATGATAGGAATGTTTGCATTTCCAGAATCAGAGAGTTTCAGGGACACAGCAGGTGTTCAATAATCGTTGAAAGAATTACAAGGTTGAACAAAGTTTGGTTAACGAAAATATTGAAATTTCCTTGAGCCCCGTGATCCCAGAAAGCTGGAACAGATAAAGAAATGTCTTCCATCTTTTGTGTTTCTTTCCTATCCATTCAAGACATGGCATGAATTTTTTTTTTTAAATGAAGTTCCCTCATATGTAAGTTTGAATTTTTATTATCTGACCCTAAGCACATAACTGATTTCATAATTAATAAAAGGAACTATAAATATAAGCTTTTTTAAATCCCAGTGATGAAGGGCAAGGTTTGTTACAAGATTCTTAGTTAAGGGACATCTAAAGTCTGATGATGGTAGTAACCAGAGGAGGGACAAAGAGCACATCAGGGTAATGAGCATGCTATGGCTTAGCTGTGAAATGAAGCCTAGAAGCTTACACATGAGACAATGCAGGAATGTTCAGAGGTGAGATGATCAGGTTAGGAGAGCTTTGACCTAATCAGTGGGCTCATCCACTGACATGGAGGCAGGTAGGGTGTGACTGGAAGGGGTAGGTCACTGGGGGTGTGCATTTTGGTTTGTATTTTGTCCCTAGGGAGTGAAGCTTTCTCTCTCTTTCTCTCTGTCTACTTCCTGATTGCCAAGCCCTGAGCTGCTTCCTCCATGACACCCTTCTACGCTGATGTTCTACCTCACCTCAGGTCCAGAGCTACAGAGTCGGCAGACCATAGACTGAACCTCTAAGACTGTGAACCAAAATAAACTTCCTCCCACAAATTGTTCTTTCCAGATATATTGGTCACAACTGCTCACGAGTTGATTAAAACGATATAACGATTTAATTCACAGTTGTGATTTTCAGGCACTCTTTGGATTTTGTCAATCCTCCTACCGGAAACATACTTGAAGCAGAATCTTTGGAATGGGGACCAGGAATCTGCGTTTCAAAAAAGCCTCCGGAGTGATTTATTTTCACAATCAGTTGGAGGAAACTTGAAAAGTTCTACCCCTTCCGTTGAATCCTCTTTATCAAATCTGTCAGTGTTTCAATTTATGCATTTCAATATTAACAGAATTGAGCTGTGCAATTTAAATTTTTAATCCCTGAACATTTAAAACCAGGAATTAATTTTCAACTCATGCCCCCCTCTTTTGAACATGACCTTTATTTTAATAGTGATGAAATTTATGAAGCATGCTTCATTTCCCTGATTTACTATAACATAGCCAAATTCATTTTGGAAATGATTAGACTGTAGCTTCATATTAAATCCTTAATATACACACACAGGTGAAATTATTGATTCTCCTAAGCCACCCAGGAAAAAATACAGATAACAGAAATGAAATTTTCAGTCTTTTTTTTTTTCTTTTTATGACTCAGCAGAGCTTGTCATCACCTTTCAAAATTCAGGAACAGATAAAGGGAAAATGACAAAGAAATGAAAACCATGTTTTCCTTGAGTCATGTTAATTATTAGATACCTAACAGCCAATGAACAACTCAGGAAATTTCCTGTGTGAAAGGATTGGTTGTTTTGGCGGAGTTATAGGTGCAGCCTTGGGCTACCTAAAATAAGTGACCAATTCCAGTATTCACTATGACCAAAGTTTATTTTTTCCTTGTTCCATATCACTTGCCAACATGGTAGGCAGTAAAATACAGTGGGGATATTATGAAGCCAAATAGCACAATACAACACCAGAACATCTCTTGGGCGCAATTTGAAATCCATAAAGTGGCTGCTAATATTTTCCAATATTCATTCCGAAGAGTGTTGGTGATCACTGTGTTATCCCTGTATCCCTGCCAGGGCAGGTGGAGAAGGACAAAGTGTATGTTTGCCTGTGGAAAGGTGGAGTCTAGACACCGAGACCCAGTGACACGGGCGGCCATAGAGCGACTTCATACACCAGCTTCATACACCAGCTTCATACAGGTCTTTTCCATCAGTTCTTTTGCTGTTCCTCACAAAACCTTGCATGCTCAGAAGCAGCTTGAGTCTCATCTCACAGAGGAGGAAACTGAGGTTACAGATGGTAAGAAGCCTGAACATAATTACACATATAGGAGCTATAGGGCTAAGATTTACAACCAGGATCATAAAACGCCAAGCCCACAAAGGATCCACTGGACTGCAACACTTACTAAAATACAGGAGGACATTTCTGAATCCACATCTTGGTTTAATCCTGATGGTAATCTTTGGGAAAGGAGAGGGGTACTCATTGAAAGAAAAGAGAACAAAGAAGAGCCTTTCTCTATTCTGTTACCTACCTAGAGGTGTGACATTTCTTTTATTGCCCTCACGCTCATAGAATCCAAACGTACAATTCATATTTCTCAATATTCATGCCCTATTACAGCAGCCCGCCTCAACAGAGGGTAGAGCTTGGATTCAGATCTGGGTGTGGATCTCGGCTCTGTCTCCTGTTATTTATTTATTCATTTTAGCTGTAGATGGACGAAGTACCTTTATTTATTTATTTGTGCGTGGAGCTGAGGATGGAACCCAGTGCCATGCTAGCCTCACATGAGCGTGGCAAGCTCTACCCCTGAGCCGCACCCCCAGCCCTCCTGCCATTTATTCAATGAGCAGTTTCTCACTGCGGCTCACGGGGGTTCTCGCAGTTCCTGGAACATGGAGTCTGGCGGCAGAGCACACATTCTAAGCTACATGACAAGAACACTGCTCAGGCTCCATCTGGCTGTGGGCCAGCGTGATGGGAGCCAGGGCCACCGTGCTGGCTGGGCTGTCACATCAGGTGGGGAACTAGGTACAGACGACACGGGCTTAGCCGTAGGTGCAGCAGGAGCTGTTCCCCGACATGGCTGTCTTTGAATTGCTTTGTCTGAGGCAATATGATTCTTCTGGCACACTGCGGAGACACCCCAGGTAGCTCTCGGCACCCCTGCCCCCGCGAGTGCGCTATCCATCACTTCTGTTGACAGAGCAGCGCGCCACGTCTTCTGACAGCGAGAGGTTGGCCCGGCATTCTCCTTCATACCTGGCTGAGGTCCTTGGCTTTAGCGACCTTCCTGAGCTCTAAAAAAATAAAAGAAACTTGCCAAAACATGTTCCATCACCTTGGCAATATTTTGAAAAAAATATTCAATGCAAGTGAATAGGTGATTTTTTTTTTTTTTTAAGTGGTTAACTTGAGGAAAATTTCATCTAGACCTTTGTAAGTAAGAAGTCATTTATGGTTACTTCTCATATATTTTTTAAAATTTATTGATTTGTTTATTTATTTTTGGTATTGGGGATTGAGCCCAGGTGCACTTAACCACCGAGCCACATCCTCAGCCCTTTTTGCATTTTATTAGAGGCAGGGTCTCGCTGCATTGTTTAGGGACTCATTTAGTTGCCGAGTCTGGGTTTGAACTTGCAATCTTCCTGCCTCAGGGTCCCATGTTGCTGGGATTATAGGTGTGAGACACCACACACAGCTAAAATTTATTTTTATTTACTCTGTATTATAAATATTATTATGTAAAGGAAAATGCTAATATGCACTACAAGTCTGGGACTATGCGAGGGGTATTTTAGTTAAGGCATTGTATTCGTTTCATCGCCTACAGTTACCATCAAAATACCACAGATTGGAGGGCCAAAATATCAGAAATCTACCTCCTCACAGTTCTGAGACCAAGTTATCAGGGTTAGTTTCTTCCAAGGCCTCCGCTTTGGCTTGTGGTCAGTCATCTTCTCCCCGTATCTTTATGTGGTCCTCTTGCTAGGTCTGCATCCTAATCTCTTACAACGACACTGCTCATATTGGGTTAGGGCCCATCCACATGACCTCATTTTCAACAAAATCAGCTCTTAAAAAATGATCTGTAAAGACAATCATTTTCTTAGGGAATGGGGATTCAAACTTCAACATGTGAATTTTTGAAGAAACACAATTCATCCTATAGTGAGCATTTATATGGATTCTTTTATATACTTTAATTGTGAATTTTGTATGATTATTTACATTTTATGAAAGAACTGAGCACCAAACATGTTGAGTATCCTTTTTAAGTCAAAGAACTTGTATTTAGTAGGAGGTGTGGGAAATTTCAGAGTTCATGAGGATCAGTCCAGTGTCTTTCCCACCCTCCGCCATCTCCATCCCAGATGAGACTGACCCCTTCAGCAGGAGCAATCATCTCATGAGAACCAAACTGTCTCCTTCCAGAATCAGGTCTGATAGATAAACATCTGGAGCAGCAAAATGAGATGGTCCCTTCTAGTGATAAGGACTTCTCAGGAGCCACCTTGCAGAGCCAGAGCTGAGATAATCAACCATATCAATTTGACCAACAGTGTTTAATCCTGCAAACCCTTACCCCTGCCCAGTTCTTCCATTATTTATACCTAAAGTTCATGTCAGTACCCAAGACAGGACTGAGAGGCTGGATCTCACTTTGCCTCCCCAACATGACCATATTGATTAAAGTTTCTTTCCTGCTTTTCCCATTACTTTTCCCTTTGGTTTTTGGGACAAGAGGCTGGAATGATTTGCTGGGACCCCATAGCTGGGTCTCTAGCCTAGGACAAATGATTCAAAGTTTGTCTCTGAATTTTATCCATAACTGTCTTGGAAATTTGTTCAAATCACATTCTTGGTGTATCTATTTGTTTATATTGGGTTTATTTTGCTAAAATTTCCTTTCAGTGGAGGGTGTTCCTGCTATTCTACTTGTAATACTGTACAACTAAGTTATGTTCTCTTATTTTCATTTTCTCAAATGATTGGCTTTAAGATTAAAGTAAAAGGGCTGTGAGAAGTTACTGGGGAATGAAATTAGTCAACTTATGTGCATGTACAGATATGGCATAATAAATCCCACGCTTGTGTATGTATTTAATTATATAATTTAATGACTATTCAAAAATTAAAAGATTAAGAATTAAATGCTGAAATACCTAGCACTATGATACTAGAGGTAGAAATAAAGATTGCTTAGACTTGAGTTGACTACTTCTTGATTAAGTGTAGGTTATTTTGGAAAAAGCCTTGAACCCCTAGGAAAACACAGATTTAACATTTAATCTTGCACAAGCAATAGTGAAGGACGGGGGTGTGGTAAAATCAAGACCGGACCACCCTTAATAGCAGAGAAGAAGTCCTGGCTCTTGGGTTGCAAAATTTACCTTTGCCACCCAAGCATTTGAGTACAGTAACCTACTAGCCTTGACAGGCAGATGTAAGAAGAGAATTAAAGGGATTTCTCTGATTTTGGCTAACTCATAACAATTCCAAAAAGTGCTGGGACCGGGCAGTAAAACCTTGATGTTTAGCAAGTGATGTTTTTCAACATATTCTGCCAGTCTTCCATTATCCATTTAAAAATGCTATGAAAGCAGGATAAGGAGAGATCAAGGAACCTGTGCCCTAGAGGCACGCCTTGTGAGTCAATAGCCCTTTTAGCAGTGCCCCGCAGGGAATGAGCCTGGTCAGCCAGGCCCCAGCAGAGCCGAGCCTTGTGGGTGCAGACCCTCCGTGGGTTGCCCGCGCAGCGCCATCTAGTGGGCAGAGTAACAACTTTCGAATAAGGAGATCAGACTTCAATAACTCATTTTCTTCATTTGTAAAACTCGATTAATCATATTGATCAAAAGAAGGAAAGAGGAAAACTTTCTCTTGAGTGAATTCCAGGTATGTGCATTATGTCATGAGGTTTTTATATCTTTAAATAACCCTCACGCTGCAGATGAGAACACAGGCCTAGGTAGATGACTTAACTTGCCTCGTTTGCCTGCTTGCTAGGGGCAGAGCTGCGCTTGCTGCCAGGTCTGGCGCGGGTTCCCAGTGAGAGCGCACTGCCGACAGCGCCAGGCACGTGTGCAAACCAGGTGTGGTGAGCTCAGCTGCCTTTCCGCCGTTCGCCAGCTGTGCGATGTGACCTGACGCAATGCATTTCATTTCTGTGATCTTTGACGTTATCCTTGAATGAAAAGTGAACATTAAAGAAGCCCACGCGTGTTTGGTACTTTATAAACTCTGGAGGTTTAAGTTTATTTTGATAATTGCGATCATCACAATTTCTGATTCAACTTCTGTAGAAACGTAAGAAGGAAAGAGCAAACGTAATAGAAACGCCGCAGAAAGAGGATGAGGGCAGAATGGGAACAAGGGTAGAAATTAGTGCGGAATCTGCATTCTTTGAACTTTTGGTTACTGATACCCACCTCCAACACAACTTCTGCCCAGAGTCATCCTGACATCACAACAAGAATTTATCCACATGCAGTCATCAGTTAATCCCACCCCTCTCCCAAACCAGTTAAGAAATATGTTTCTTGCCGTTATTAAGAACCTATGACTCTTGTGATGTATTTGGTATGCGATGGGGTGGGGCCGTAGCTTTATTTCTAAAGATGTTTGAAAGATTAAAATTTAGCGACTCTCTTCCTTTCTTCTTTTCTCTAGACTATCTCACTTCAGATAATTGTTACTGACGGAACAAAACTGTTCTAGATTCAAGCTTCTCAAAAAAGTACTCCTGTAGTCCTCCCCTGGACTGAAAGGAAAAAGAAAATTAGATAACAATGATACTTCACTAGAATCAGTTGCTACTAGTAGTGCAATAGTTTTTGAAACATGAAGATGAGGAAGAAAGTAATTTAGAGTTCAATAGGCAGGAACAAAAGGCATCACTAAATAAAAGTTCCCAAAGTGAGAATTCAAGATCTTCCTTTCATTAGCTGTGTGACCTTGGACAAGTGAATAGACTCTCTGTGCCTCTGTCTCTGCACCTCTAAAGGAGTTAGTCACAGTACCTATGTCATATGTTTGCTCTAAGACTTAACTATGGTCGTAGGTGTAAGGAGCTTAGAATAAGGCCAACACTTAGTAGGTGCTGTGTGAGCTATTTTTTCACTATATCCACCAAAACTCCATATGGTGTGTGTCCACCTGTATTTTGATTTCCTGTCTGTTTTTCTGCTTTTTCCAGAAAATCATGAAGTTCTAGGACAGGGGTTGAAGAATCATGCCACACTTCTCTTCCTGAAATGGATCAGGCAGTCTACTCCTTTTCAGTCCATAAATAGAATATTAAAAAATAAAAACCTTTTTAAAGGCTATAAAACATAAGGAAAGACCAAATGCTGTCCAGAACACCTAAGAAGAACTTGCCAATCTTTATTCAGTAGGACAGAGTTCATGTCTCAGTATTTTTTACAGCCAATATGTGTTTGATAAAGGAGAAGAGAAAAAATCAAAAGGGGTCAGGGATGTTTAAACCCTGCCCCTGGAAACACGGTGGAAAGAGTATCTGATGATACTCACGATGGCAAGAGACCAGCAGCTGGAAGATGGGGTCCTCTCAATGAAGGAGGAAGTTTGGGCACATTGAGGTTTGAAAAGCAGAGACACTTCAAAAACGGCTCATAGATGGCATTGCAATAAATAATGACCATTTTATAAATCCAGTGAATCAAACATACTTTCTGGATTCAATAGGATCAAATCCTTGGTAGGAAAAATACCCTCTTAGATATCATAACCTTGTGGGGTAAAAAATTATTGAAGATTTTTTACAAAAGAGCAAAGTGAGGCTCAAGAATTTGGGTTGCTCCAGGTTCCTCAGCTCACAATGGCAGGCCAGACACTTGACACACGTGCAGTCCCCCAACTGCACCCTTCCTCCTCGTCTGACTGTGAGAGGGGACCTCATCACCTGCTCTGCTCAGCACCCTCCCTCTGATTAGGAGGATTGCTACATAGAGTCGATAAGGTCAACCCCCGCCACCCAGGTGCCAACATGGCGCTGGCCCAGCTTCTCTTCCTGATTTTACTCCTCATAACTTCATGAACCTGCAGCAAATCAGCCCTTGACATCCCACCCCGGGACCTCAGCAATAGGGCCCCGTCCAATCAACTGCCACCCCGCCTCTCTCCCTGAACTATTAGCTCTTCCCCAGCCCGATAAAAGAGCATGTATTTTCAGAATAAAGTGGAACATCTCCGGTGATTTGCTTTGGACTGTGGCTCCGTTTGCTTCTTTCAGAGTCCACTCAGGCTTAAAGGCCCGCGTCAGTCCTGCTCTGGACTTAGAGCTGGAAGGAGGGCTCGCCCTGGCCTCAGTTGAGTCTGCGTTTGCTCCCTTCAGAGCCTGCTGCTCTGTTCTCATCCTGTTCCTTTCAGGGTCCACTCCAGCACCTGCCTTGAAGGAATTCATGGGCCCACAGGTCCTCAGTAGCTGTGTGGTAACTGTCCCTGAACATGCTGGGCCTGCAGGCCACCCACAAACCCAGAGATCATGATTGGAGTTCCTCCTCTCGTTTCCCTCTGCACCCTGCCTCACACCACGGCCTGCCTCTGTCAACCCTGATGTGATGTCTCACACCTGCAAAGTGGTGCCCCGGTATGTTTCTGGAGTAACCCTGCCTTTTACCTTTCTGCTGCTGGCTCAGTCCCTTCGAGCATGTCGTCCATCTCTTTCCTTTTAGTCTTGACGATCTCAAAACATCTCCTCTGTTTTGATGGCAACACAGTAGAGGATTAAGGAAACAATGGCACAGGTGGTGTTTCTGGCTGTGGAAGCGAATCGCTGTAACACTGCGTGTGTTGGGGGTCCTGCTCTGTGGTAGAGGATCCTCACACCCTTGGTTCACTAAAACTACTTTATTTGCTTCAAGTTTTTTAATCCTTTGAGGCACTGGAAATGAAATCCAGGGACATTCTACCACTGAGCTACATCTCCAGCCCTTTTATTTTATTTTGAAACAGGGTCTTTCTAATTTGCCCAGGCTGACCTGGAACTTGCAAGCTTCCTGTCCCCACCTCCCAAGTGACTGGGATTACTAGTGTCTACCACCGTGCTGGCCGGTCACTGAAACCATAATGTGTCAGTAATATTTATCTTGGCAGAAATATTTATCTTGGTAGGAATATTTGTCTGAACCTAAGACATATCTAAAATTTCCATTTAATAAGTAGTTATATCTAAACAACCTAATTTATATGCACAAAATGAATGATCATACATACAGTCACGTTCTGCTTAATGATGGGACAATTTCTTACAAGTGCCTTGTTAGGTGACTCTGTCATTATGAAAACATCATAGGGTGCACCTTCATAAATCATAGCTATGTGGCACATATTGTCATATATGTGGTATATCATTGAATCATCATTGTGGGGAGTATGACATTTTAATTTGATTTTAAATAATTACAAATTTCACAAATAGGATATGTGCACTTGTTGAATACTAGATGGCTATTTAAACTTGAAATCAGATTAGGTACCACCAGCCTAAATTCCTTGTTTTACATTGGTTACTCAGAACTTGGTTTTAATAATAAAATTGCTAAAACTCAGATATGTAGAGACAGAATATCATCAGAAAGAGTGTAGCATGGGCTATTGTGAAAATGTGAATCACTTTGAGCAAGTATCTTGTGTGACATCAGAAGATATTGAATGCTACTATATTTCTCTCAAAGATGTAAAATACTCTGCAGCACTGAGCATTTGTTGTGGTGTCCAGGTAACTAACTTCTATACATATATGGTGAAATATCTACATGGGGTTTTCAAATTTGCTATCTTAACTGATATTGAACATAGTGTTAAAAACATCAAATATTTATGATTTTAAAAACACAGCTTATTGCATGATACAAAATTTAAGAAAGCATTGTATTTTAACAGATGCTCTATTTGTGCTTTGCTACATAATTTGCCCACATTAATATGTACTTTTCATGTGTTTGAAATCATATGCAGTTATTAATATTTGAGTCCTGCTTCCATTCAATTAAGTTTACATCCTATTTCTGCTTCTAACCAAGAAGAAATAACAAGGACCATATCTGCCCTCCAGCCACTAAAGCAAGTAGAACTGCAAAGAAAAAAATGTAAAACAATATTTCACCAGACACTGGAAACCAGGTAAGCAAAAACATAGTGATCATTGAGAGGAAGAAAACCCTATGATTTGAACCCTGTGATTTCCCCATATTCCTGGACTAGAAAGAATCTCTAGATGATAAATTATATAAGAGAATTGAGGTAGAGCTAAGTCCAGGTAAGCAAAGATGTCTAGAGTTTGCAGGACAGAATACCAGAGAGGAGAGAATTGTACCCCCTCTGATGAGAGTCCCATTCCACACAGATTTCATCAGGGCTTGTGCATGGTAAATTACACAAAAGTAGAGGAAGGCTTGAAAGAATAACTGAGAATCATATTTGATGTTCATGCTAGACCAGGAATACTGATCGTTCTCAACTGTCAGACTGGAAAATTTCATGGTTTATGTAGAACTTGGTAGAACACTCAGGAACATCTTCATCAGTAGGGAAATATTAGTCCTACCCAGCACTATCTGATACCTGCCTAATATAGCATAAAATCAAATCCCAAAGTATAAAAGGTTTCCAAGTTACATACATGCAGTATAGCACAGAGTTCAAGATTATCTACTAAATTACAGTATTGAACCAATAGTTGGGTCTTGCTTAAAAAAATATCCAATCTAACAATCTCTGCCTTTTAGTTCTAGTATTTAGAATATTTATACTTAATGGGATAATTGGTGTGACTAGGTCAAGTCTGTCATCTTTCAAGTTGCTTTCTGTTTGTCCCATGTTTTCATTTGTTCCATTTTCCTCTTTTCTATGCATTTTAAAATTGAGTATTTTTGTGACTCCATTTTATTTCACTTGTTGGTAATATTAGCTATAACAATTATACCCCACCATGCACACACACCTCCTAGAAATGTGCTTCTCATTGGCAGTCAGATGGCGAGGGAACCAGCTCTAAAATCACACCTTACCCTCTGTTTCATGAATTGCTACTAGACCTAAAGGGCTCAAGTTAGGTTTCTCAGGAGGCAGACTCTGAGCTGGAATCTAGCATTCAGAATATCCTCTGAGCAGTGTCTTTGGAATACCACTGACTGAAGGATGGTGTAGTAATTATGCCAAGTTACTCTGAGCTGGGTCAACAAGTCATGGCTCATGACTCATGTGTCCTGTGAGGGCCACCTTAGCAAGGGACTTTGGAAAGGTAGTTCTCTGCAGGCAATGCAATCTGTGAAGATGTGGTACCTGCAGATGGTCTGCCAACGGGGTTGGCAGGAACCGAGGATCAGCAGGACTGAGGGCAGGTCTAGGCAGCACACTGCAGGGCCTAATGCAATCTCTCGCCTTCCTTGCTTTCACACCTAATTTTTTTCTCTGTGCTATTTGTTTGGTGAATTTCTCCATGATGCCTTATCATTCACTGCTTTTCTTAGGCTGTGCCCTTTTCCCAGAAGTGTTCAATGACATCTGAAGACAATGGTCTTTCAAATTTCTAATAGACTATTGACCTCCTAGGATTTTATTTCTCTTCACCTTCCATTGCTTCCATTTTTTTCTATTAATTTTTGTTCAGATGCTTCATTTATTTTGATCTCTTTCAGACTTCTGATGTTTTAAGTCCTTTAAGGATCACTCTATTAAATCCATTTCAACAGGAATAATCTTTCTCTCATCGTCTTTGTTGGTACTTATGCCCTTGTCAATTTTGAAATTTCACTTCAGTTTGAGAGAATTGGTTCCCTAGTATTTTCTTTTCTAATTTCATGATTACTCATCTAGGTAGAAGATTTATGATTGCTTTGAACTCTTATTTTTCCCCAATTCAGAACCAAATTTCTTATTTTTTTTAAATTGTAAACAAATGGGATACATGTTGTTTCTCTGTTTGTACATGGCGTAAAGGCATACCATTTGTGTAATCATAAATTTACATAGAGTAATGTTGTTTGATTCATTCTGTTTTTTTTTTTCCCTTCCCCCCAACTCCTCCCACCCCTCTTTTCCCTCTATACAGATAGGCCTAGGAAGTCCTTCCTTCCTCCATTCTTGCCCCCCTCCCTAACCCTAACCCTAACCCTAACACTAACCCCTCCCACCACCCATTATGTGTCATCATCCGCTTATCAGCGAGATCATTCGTCCTTTGGTTTTTTGAGATTGGCTTATCTCAGCATGATATTCTCCAATTTCATCCATTTGCCTGCAAATGCCATAATTTTATCATTATGGCTGAGTAATATTCCATTGTGTATATATATATATATATATATATACACCACAGTTTCTTTATGCATTCATCAATTGAAGGACATCTAGGTTGGTTCCACAATATCTGATCTATTAACTATTGGTGTTTAACAAAATACCCCAATGCTTAGTAGCTTAAACAACAATGATTTATTTGCTTCTGATTCTGTCCTTTGGCCTGGCTGTATCTTGCTCTTTCTTGCTCAGGTTCTACACACTGGATGTACTCATTCACATCACACTGGGAGCACCTCAGGGCCTTCCTGAGTGGGGCAGCCAAGGGGCCCTGTCTCTGTGTCTGGATCTGGCACTGGTACTGGCCACCAGCTCGAGCACTCTTCTCCCTTAGTTGACCTAGTGGATTCCAGTGGTCTACTTAAGTTCACTTACATCGTAGAAGGTGAGAAAGATGTTGTTGGTTACTTTTAGAGACAATCTAGTGCACGGTAATACATGTTCAGCCACCGAGTCAGGGCAACTTTAACTGGTCTCTGATTATGGGGCCATTGCTTCAATTCCCTACATTCCCAGGCCAGCACCCCAGGACTGTCCACACTCTTGGACAACAGGGCCAGCAGTCACAGAGACCTTCACCTCCTGCTTCAGGCTCTCAGTTTGCATAGTGATGCTATCTCTTGTCTTCTACGCTGTGGAACTGCCTTGGATCCCTGCTGTTCATTGGGTGGCAGGTGAGGGTTCATCTCATTATCTTATAGTAACTAGAAAGTCCAGGACGCACTTAGAAATTAGAACATTAATGGAGTTGACTTAGGTATTGAGTCACCAACCACTGATATCTATCTTTCAGGAAGTGCTATGTGACTTTGGGGCCCTCCTACATCAGGTAAAAGATAGAATTAGACAATCTCTTAGTTTTATGTTTTTCATTGTATTGGTGTTGTTGTTTTTGCTTGTTTGTTTTCTTGTTTGTTTGTTTGTTCTTTAGTGGTGCTAGGGACTGAACTCGGGGTCTTGCATATGCTAGAAAAGTACTCTACCACTGAACTACACCCTGGGCCCCTTCTTTTCTATTCTTTTGACTGATACCCAGACCCTGCTTTTATTCAGGAAAAAAAAAAAAAACAAAAAACAAAACTAAACAAACAAAAACTAACATTAAATTGAAGAAAATTAGATTCAGAACAGGAGTTGGGGAAAGTTTGGAGACTTCGTTTTCCCCCTTCTTGGTGGGGACATCCTCCAGAGCTGCCTGCCGTGGTCTGAGATGGTTATGACTGAAGAGGTCTGCTTTGGAATGTGCTTTGCCGTGTCTGGTTGATTTGTGAATGACGTTTCCCTCTGGCACTGCACCGCAGATGAGTGGGCACAGACCACCACACCCGTTAGTGCGCCCTGACATCAAGGCACTCCATTCCAATTTCTGTCCACATTCATGATTCCTGGAAGCAGATCAAATGCCCTTTGACATGTCTGTGTTCTATTTAGAACAAAACCTACACTTCCAGCCTTTCAACAGCTTTCTTTTACTCTTCAAACAAACATTTTAAATAAACTCTTGAAATGTTAGCGGTAGATCACTTCCTCCAACCCTCTCATCTCACAGCCGGTGCTATTTTGCATGGATGAGAGGTTTTCCAGAGCTTTTAGGACAATCGAGGAAGATGACAGTGGTGGAGGAAACTCCCATGACCAGCTCCTGATGTGTGCTGCACAGGAGGCTCACTTGTTAAGAAAGAGTAAGTCTTAATACCACGACTCCCTGAGATGACTAATAATAGCCCTAGGTCACAGATGAAGCATATGAGGCTTGAATAAAATAATTAACCCAATTTAACTGTTCTCAGGCAGCTCCTCACATGTAGTGATAGGGCAATTCTGCCAACTAGGACCAAAAAAGAGTGGAGACTCAGATATATGTAAGCGTTCGCTGTAGAATAAGAAGGCAATTAGCTTTGGATTCAGAAAGAGCTGCTGTTTAAAACCACCTTGTTTATGTTGTGTGATCTTGAAAAAATACCCTCTCTAAGCTTCGATTCTATCTCATCAGATTGTTGAAATAACTAAAAATTATAATAATGGCTATAAGGTGATTAGTGTTGTATTGACTGCACAAAAACTACTGAGTTGGTAAAATAGCATATATGATAAAATATGTGATGCTATTATCATCATCATTTGATCTTTAGCCCCCGAGCAGGTCTCTGCTGCTGAGGCCTTCCCTGGACACCATATTTAACACAAAGACCATATTCTCTAGTCTACCCTCAAAGGTCGCCACTGAGTTGCATCATCCTCAAATTCATGTGCTGGAGTCCTGACTTCCAGTGCCCCAGAATGTGACTGCATTAGGATGCAAGGTCTTTAAGGACAGAGTTAGGTTAACATCAGGTGTCTATGATCTGCTATAATAGAAATACCACAGGTTGTCTGATCAAATAACAAAAAAATTATTTCTCACAGTTCTGGAGACGGGGAAGCTAAGATCAAATTGCCAATGAGGGTGTGTGTGTGGGAGGGGGAGAGAGAGAGAGAGAGAGAGAGGGCAGGTTTCTTCTTATAACGGTACCAATCCTATTCATGAGAGATGCACCATCAGAATCTGAGTATCTCCCAAAAGTCCACCTCCTAATATCCTCACATTGAGGGTAAAGATTTTAACATGTGAATTTGGGGGCGAAAGGTACATTCAGTTCATAGCATGAGAGCATTGGAACTGGCCCAGTCCAGTTCACCTGGTGTCCTTTGAAGACAAGGCGATTAGAACAAAGACACACATAGAGGACAAGGGGGAGATGACCACTCACCAGATTAGAGAGGCCTTGGAAGGAATCAACCCTACTGATATCTTGGTCTTGGACTCTCAGCTGCCAGCACTGTGATCACTTAAGTTGTGAAAGCCACCCAGCATCGGGTGATGGTTTTCTACAGGGATCATTATTTCACTTCTGCTCCTTGGCTACCCTGTCTTTTACTCCCTATGTCACAGTCTGACTGAACTTCTGCTGAATGCTTAAGGCAGCTGAAGGTGTTTATAACACAGCAACATCACTAATCTGACACGGGTGGTTAGACATGCTTGCCCTTGGAAACCCCCCTCCTTCCCCCATAAGATAGGCGTCGTAGGCTCCTTCTCCAAGGCTCAGCCTCCTAGATCTTCTTCTGCTGAGTTCTTCCCCTTTTCTGCTTATCATCTTGCCCTTTATCCCCACATTACCAGGTAGTTTCATGCAGCTCAATTTTACCTTTTGTTTGCAGTGTCTCTCTGAACCTTGGCCTATACTTCTTTTGCAAAAGGGAAACTTTGGTACCAGTTCGTGTAACTCTTACTTTTGCCTTTAATTGTTTAGTTTTCTCCCTCTAATGGCCCAGTCAGCACTACTGCCTTCAGTGCTGTTTCAACATCCCCGACTACTCTTTAATGACTTGGATTCCTCTGTAGTGTAAACCACTGGGACTGCACTGATGTGAGGTCCTAGCCACATCAGCATCTCCTTGCAACTTCTGGGAAAGCAAATGCTCAGTCAATTCAGAACCCACTGGAGCAGGATATTTGAAGAGGTCTTACGGTGCCTCAGGTAAGCACGATGCATAGGGAAATTTGCCAAGTCCACGCTTTCCTACCCACAATCCTTGTGAACTTGGTTTTGCCTCACACAGCGTGAACATTCTAGAAGGGTAAAGATCATGCGTGATGCTCTGGGTGCAGATCCAGGTTTAAGGTGACTAAAAGCTATGAAAAGGGGGACTTAATTTAAGAATAAATGTAAAATTGTAAGTGCAAACTAGGTAAAAACACAAGTATTTAATTAAAAGGAAACTCATAAATGTTTGATTTAAATATGGTGTAAATATTGCCAATGTTAAAAGGTTTAGGAAAAAAAAAAATATGCTCTTACTGATGGGACCATATGTACCAGTGAGACCTTACTAATGATGAATATGGTTCCAGATCCATATTGTGAAACTTGGCCCCAATATAGTGGTATTAAGAGATGGGACTTTGGGCAAGGTCATTTGGTCACAAGGAGGAGCCTTCATGAACTTAGTGCTCTTATCAAAGAGTTCCCAGAGAGTTGCCTTACCCTTCTGCCATGCAAGGTTGCAGAGAGAAGGCACTGTCTGTGGGTACAGGGTCCCTCATCAGACACTGAATCTGCTGGTGTCTTGATGTTGTATTTCCCAGAGTCCAGTACTATGAGAAATAAATATCTGCTGTTTAGATGCCACACAGTTAATGGTAGTTTTGTTAAAGTACTTAAATAAACTTAAATAAATGGTGGCACACCATTTTCATTGATTAGTTTCCTGACATCTCTATAATACTTTTTCTATATTTTATTGATACATTATATGGCAAGAATTTTGGTAGTATAATTTCTGTAGAGAGAATAATAAGATAGTTCAGTCTCTCTTCTTATCCCTATGGTAGTTCAACATTCAGCATCTCTATGAATGATCATTTAGAGATATTCCAACCTAACGACAAGTTAGAGGTAAATATTTAGGGCTGCTGTGAAATTTTGCAATACCTTCATTTAGTGCCTTTCATCCATGGGCTGTCACAGACCTGCTCATGTTTGCAGTGCTACTATTAGTTAATGCCCTATAAACACAAGAATTCTGATAAATTGTGCATCATGTTGTACTTATAAAAATATTTTTAAAATTCAGCATGTATTCTAATTATATTTGCTGTGTTATTGAATGTATTTCTGGAAACTTCAAATCTGTTTCCAGTAGGCCTCAATAAAAATGAAATCTGATGTGTACAATATTGTTTTTCTCATGATTGGGAAAGTTTTTCACAAGCCTCGTAGATTTTATTGACTGTCTTATGCTACCCAGAATCTCCCAGTTGTCAGTATCATGACACATTTATTATGATTTAAAACTCTAACTCTGCATTGTCACATCACCCATTGAGTGGCTGGCACTGGGAAAAAGGGATATTCCTGATAGCCCTGCCTTCAGTGGGGATTTGGTCGACAGTGGAATAAGTGCAGTCCAAAATGCACTGTTATCAAATAGTGGGATAAATGGAATCTAAAAATGCTTAAATTTACTTAAACTCATCTCATATGAAGAAAAGTATGGTGGTAGGAAATTACAGCTGAGGCACCTGTCTTAATCCCATACAATTGAAAGCATTTATTTTGAAAAAAGTTTACAGAAGAATATAATCATCTTAACCCAAGTACAGGGTCCCTTCTAGAGTGCCTTAAGAAACCAAAGCAAGTAAGAAGCTTTGAATCCAATCATTATCAACTTGTGGTACTTCTACACCTGTCCACCTGAAACATGTCTTGCTTGATGGGGCCAAGGTGGCACAGAGACATCGTACATATCAAATTTATTTAGTAGCTATGACTTTAAAGAAGCATGATACAGTAATCAGTTTTTGCTGCTATAATGAAATGCCTAATGCAGGTTACTTTTGAAAAATGAGAGTTTTGGTTTATTTCTTTAAGCAAACAGACTCAAAGTGGCACAGTACAGGCTGTTCAAGGGCACCTTTTGGCTACGTCACATCATGGCTAGTGGCGAAAGCAAGAGTATGTTGGGCAGTTAGTGAGTACATCAATAACAGGAAGCCAGAGAGTCTCAGGGTTGGCCTCAGACTTTGACAACAACTTGTTCTTGCAAGAACCCAGGGGTCCCGTGAAGGCTACCTAACCTGAGGGCAGCTTCACTAATGACCTAGTAACTCTGCACTGGATCCCACCTCTTAAAAGTTCCATACACCCTCCAAATACTACCACCCTGGGAACCAAGCCTCCAACACAAGAACATTGGAGGGGGACAAACAACATCCAGATCAGAGAACATGATAACACAAATAGCCCTCAGACTTAAGAAATCACCTTGATGTTATTTCCACCTACTTATGTAAGTAAGTTTTCTATTCAATTTGGTTCCAGTGATATGGCTCTTAGAAATCATGTTCAGATCCCCCTTGCTTCCATGTTGAAGATTAAACACCCAAGAACTGCCAAGGCAAGAGTAGAAAGCAATTTTACTTAAGAGAGAGAGACAGAGATAGACTTTTCTGGAGAGAAGAGGACACAGTGCAGGGTATCTGCTGGAAGGGGTGTCTCTTGCCACTTTGCCGATCTTAGATGTCCTTTCCCTTTCCCTACCTCCTCTTTCTACCCTGCTGTTTTAGTCAGCTGCTTTGCTGCTGTGACTAAAAGCCATGATCAAAACAACTGTGAGAGGAGGAAGGTTTATATGAGGTTCATGGTTTCAGAGTTCTCTGTCCAGGGACAGCCATCTCCATTCTTCGGGGTTCAGATGAGGTAGAACATCATGGCAGAAGATCGTGGAGGAGGAAAGCAACTCACTTGATGATCAGGAAGCAGAGAGAGAAAGGCTAAACTTGCCAGATACACCCCAAAGGCCTGCCCCCAGTGACCCACCTCCTCCATCCACTCCCTACCTGCCTCTAGTTAGCACTCAGTTAATCCCATCAGGGGATTGATTCACAGATTGGATTCAGGAAGTCACAACCCAATCATTTCCCTCTGAACTCTCTCACATTGCCTCACATCTGAGCTTTTGGGGGACAACTCACATGTACACCATAACACCTCCCTGACTGCCCAAAGGCAGGGAAACAGTAGCCCAGGGTTACTCATTAGTGTGGCAGGAGCAATTGCCCAGAGGAGGTAGCAATCCATCAAGAGGGGGGATGCCCTGGAGGTGTTAGCACCCCATTTCCTTTTCTTGCTAATTGGCCCCCATCTTTCTGACTGGATCATTTACTATCGACGCTGACCACCGGTCCTTTGCCCCGTCTCACCAGCATGTTCATTTAAATAACATTCGTATAAATCATAAACATAGTAAAGCAAACCTCATTTTCCTCCACAGGATCGTCTGCTCTCTTCCTTATTGAAGCCACTTTCTGGCCTCTGGTCACTCTTGGTACGCTGGGGAGGGAATCAGTCCCGGAGTTCACTCTTTGCACCTACTCCTTTTAGTGAGATCTTGGAATCTTTTGACTTTCTGTCCCTACCTATGAACACGAGACTTTCTGGGTTCTTCACAGAAGTTTAACTATGAAATAATACTTAATCTTTTTCTCATGTCTGAGATCCATAGATCAGAAAATTCAAAGTCACATGCATCATAAATATCAATTAGGGAAAAGTGAAGGCATGACTTTCTAAGACAAATGAAGGTCGAGTTATAACTGCATGGTCATATTTAATACATAAGAAAATGAGGGGTGACAGAGAGCCCTGACATTGCAAGCTGAGGACCTATGGGAGGAATAATTAGCTAGAGGGGCTTCAGCTTCACATGCTGATGCTTAAAATAGGAGGACAGGAAACGTCCTCTGACTTTGACAGAAATGACAGGGAGTATAGAGAGGCACATTGGAAAGAGGACTGAACTAAATGTCAAAAGTGGTGGCTTCTGATCTGAACTCTGTTAACAAGCCAGAAATTGCTAGGAAATCCACCCTCTTCTGTGTGCTCCAGGGTTCTTATGTGTGAACTGGGTTTTGACCAGGTAAAGTTCAAGAAAATGAGGGATGTGAACATAAAAACTGAAAATGTGAACGCCTAGTACTGCACGGTGCTCAACCCCAGAGGCTGAGGCTGCAAACACCCCACACACTGTTTACCAAGGTCAGAGGAAGAACATGGAGGACTTCATGGAGGGGTTTGGGATATTCTATTTCTCACTCATTCTTCTGTGATGGTGGGCCGGGATACAGTGGAATGCCACCTCCTGCCCACACACAGGTGAATATCTAGGGTGGGTTGCATGGCATCTCTGTAGGTGGACTTCCTCAGCTGTCTATGAGTCCCTCTGTTTAGGTCCTCACCTAAAGACTGGAGATAAAGGTGGTGGCCAGCCTCCCTTCTCCATTTCCTTCATGATCACATTCTTTAGAGACCTCATCTTACCGCACATTTACCTAGGCCCTGATTAGTGTTTAACCCAGCACATGAGCACAGTAAGGAGTGTAGTAATAGGCGAGGGAGCTATCTTTAAAAAGTTCCAAGGGGCCTGAAAAATTAAAATCTTTACACATGAATGCGTTTTCACCAAACTGGACAAAGCACTCTGGACTGGCCTCTTATGCTTTAGTGCTCAAACAGGACCCAGAGAATAGGACCTTAGTTTCAACCTGTCACCATGCTTTGGGTCTGATTTGACAAGTTGCCGATCTATTGGGGCTTTAATATTCCTTCCCATAACATAAAGGTCTTGCTTACCAACAGATTACTCTTTAAAATCCAGACACAAAATAACAATAGAACAAATAAAGTCTGTTTCTGGAGTTTTCCTCTAGACATCAGTGTGTATTGTCATATGTTCAGGTCTGGAAAATGAGGGGTCTGTGATTTCCTGGAGAGAGGACAATGGAAAGTATGCCATCGATTCTTTTCCTGGCTTATGACCTATGTGTCTCTTTCCTTGGCTTATTTTAATCTGAATCCCTTCCCTGTAATAAACCATAATCCTGAAAATATAAAAGCTTTCAACAGAGTTTGAGTTTCTCTGTTGTGATTTTGTAACCTGACAGGGCCTGGAGATGGATGTCAGAAGTGAGAGTGGTCTTAGTGCACTCTGCTGCCTGAGTTTGCAGTTGACTAAAATTCTTGCAGAGCTTCACAGCTCTGCCATAGGGGGCTTCTAAACTTTATTTAGAACATAGCTTGGAGAACTCCATGCCTAAGGGCATTGTCAAAAACCATGGAGAGCTTGGTGGAGCACAATTAAGAGCAGGCTGTTAGCTCTATGATCCAAGCAAAGCGGCACACCAGCCCGAAGTGTAAAAGAAGTAAAGAAGAAGACAGCCAAAAAGGATCTTTCTGGCTTAGCGTCAGCACTGAGCATCAGAAAGTCTGAACATGAGTTCAGCTGCACTGAGTCAAGAAGAATCATTGCAAGGTGTGGGATAGACTCAAAAGCATCCCCAAGTTGCATGGACCCCTCTCAACATAGGAGAAAAGTCTCTCTGGCACAATGGACTCAGATACAATCTGTGACCAAATACTGAGTAAAAAGCTACACTGGCCCAGGAAAGGCTCATTGGAACCCATGATAGAAAATAAGCAATCAACAAACATATGGAAAAATGTTCAACATCTCTAGTAATAAGAGAAATGCAAATCAAAACCACCCTAAGATTCCATCTCACCCCAATTAGAATGGCGATTATCAAGAATACGAGCAACAACAGGTGTTGGCAAGGATGTGGGGAGAAAGGTACACTCATACATTGCTGGTGGGGCTGCAAATTAGTGCAGCCACTCTGGAAAGCAGTGTGGAGATTCCTTAGAAAACTTGGAATGGACCCTCCATTTGACCCAGCTATCCCACTCCTTGACCTATACCCAAAGGACTTAAAATCAGCATACTACAGAGATACAGCCACATCAATGTTCATAGCTGCTCAATTCACAATAGCCAGACTGTGGAACCAACCTAGATGCCCTTCAATTGATGAGTGGATAAAGAAACTGTGGTATATATATACAATGGAATATTACTCAGCCATAAAGAATGATAAAATTATGGCATTTGCAGGCAAATGGATGAAACTGGAGAATATCATGCTAAGTGAGATAAGCCAATCTCAAAAAGCCAAAGGACGAATGATATCGCTAATAATTGGATGATGACACATAATGGGGGGAGGGAAGGGTTAGTGTTAGGGTTAGAGTTAGGGTTAGGGAGGGGGGCAAGTATGGAGGAAGGAAGCTCTGTATAGAAGGAAAAGAGGGGTGGGAGGGGTGGGGGGAAGGGAAAAAATAACAATGAATCAAACAACATTACTCTGTGTAAATTTAAGATTACACAAATGGTATGCCTTTATGCCATGTACAAACAGAGAAACAACATGTATCCCATTTGTTTACAATAAAAAAAAAGAGACTCAAAAAAAAAAAGAAAAGAAAAGAAAAGAAAATTACACTCATTTCTGGGAATCAGAAAGACATGCAAATTTCCTCTTGTCAGGAGTGATTGCTGAAGAAAGCTCCAAGCTACTTACTATTGGATAAGAGTAGATAGTAGAAGGTCAGGCAATCAGGATAATGGCCCCCAATTAAAGTCTTATTCAAATGCAAAGACTATGAGGCTTACCTGGTGGGAACATCATAGCCAAAGATTTAGGTGAACCCAAATGGGAGTTATAGGAAGGATTAAAACTCAAATCTAAAGGCCACAGTCAACAGCTTTAAATACTTTTTCAGTACATTCCATAGCCAAAAACTATACAAGCCCCTAAACTACCACACTACATAGAGTCCTATTATCAGGTCCCCTTCTGCATTGCAGGAGGTCTATCTTTTCTCTTGTCACTCAAATAAATCCTATTCCATTTACTATTGCACTTCATTACTTTCTGTGGATTTTGTTCTTCAAATATGCAAAAACAAGGACCCAGAAGGAAGTTGGTGAAGTGGGGAATCTAATTTCATTTCAAACTATGGTTTTACTACTACTTGACTACTTAATATGGAATAAAAATGTCAAACCCTGAATTTTGATATCAGTCTTGAAGGCCTGAAGACATCTAATTAATGCAAAGCGTAAAATCTAACTTTTTAAGTGGGAAAAAAACAACCCCTGACCAGCAAGTAGCTTATGCCATAAGTGACCCCTCAGCATCCAGGATCAAATACAAAAACAAGAAAACAAACTGATCAGGGCCATAAGGGACTGCATTCTCTCAGAGAAATGGACTTTTCAGAATTAGTTCATTTATTTTATTAAACAAATAAACAGATGACCTGTATGGAAGAGAAATCAATGTCTGGAGTGCTGAAATATCTAAGGTTTCTTCCAAATGGTGAGACATGCAAGAAATAGGAGGGTGTGGTTAATAAGCCGGAAAGTGAACAAGCCAGCTAACAAGCAAAAAGACAACAGGAAGTAATAAAGACAACAGGAAGTGATATATACAACAGGAAGTGATAAATACAACAGGAAGCAATAAAGCTGCCTTTGAGGGGTCTAAGATGACTGGATTAGTAGGCAAACGCTTTCAAACTACTATATACATATTCAAGGATTAAGGAAAACCATATTTAAATAATTAAGAGGATAGTTATTAGAGTGTATATCATTGTGACTAAATGACTTTCAACATGATAGCCAAGACAATTCGACAGAGAAGATATTTTTTAAAAAGGTTGAATGTTTTCCTCTTTTCACACAGAAAAATTAGCAACAAGAAAGTGAAAGACAAATCATAAAATGACAGAAAATATCTATAAATCATATAACAGATGAAAGGTTTACACTAAGGACATATAAAATAAAGACTCTTACAACTCTATAATAAAAACAGTAAATGAATTACATGATAGGCAAATTATTTGGATAGCCATCTCTCCAAACTACATTTACAAATGTTCAAGAAGCACATGAAGTATATTTAACATCACTAATCATTAGAAAAATTAAAATGCAAATTATAATGAGATATAATTTCATAGCTACTAAGATATTAAAAGACAGACAAGTATTCATGAAGATGTGGACAAGCTGGAATTCTTATGCACTGCTGCTGCAAAGATAAAATTGTTCAACTGATTTGTAAGGTAGGCTGTTTCTTGAACTGTTATATATAAAATCACTATCAGATCCAGTAATTCTATCTCTAGGCATACACCCAATAAAAATGAAAGCGCATGTTCACGTGAAAACTTGTATATGAATGTTCGTAGCAGCTTTATTGATTACGATCTCTCTCTCTTTCTTTCTTTCCTTCCCACCCCCCTCCCTTCTTTCCACCATTTTCCCTTCAGTTTTCTTCTTCTTTAATGCTCTCTTCCTCTTTCTTAAGATATCATTCAGTAAATAAGAAAATTCACATGCTCGGGTGAAGACAAGAACGACAGAAGGTTATGCTGAACACACAATGAGTGTTTTTTTTTTTTTTTTTTTGTGGTGCTGGGGATCGAACCCAGGGCCTTGTGCATACAAGGCAAGCACTCTACCAACTGAGCTGTCTCCCCAGCCCTACAATGGGTATACTTTGTCCATCTATTCAAAGGCAGACTCTGGATGTAACAGAGATAGTTAAAGATTTTAGAGGCAATTATTCATTTCTTTGAAGTGAGTGATGAGAATTCTTTTCTCATCTTCCTTTCGTGTTATATATATAATATGTAATATATATATTACACAATTATATATATATATACAATAATCATTGCTTATAAATGTAGTTCTGTTATCCTTTTGAGGTTTCTGTAAAAATATTTAATCTCATTTTAAAAAATTTTGACATAAATTAATATGTATCCACTAAGAAGAATCAAACAATAGATAATATCACCTATAAACCAATAAAGTGCCTAATCTTCAGGGTTGTCTGCCAATAAATTTAAGTACTTCAAAGCATGCAAGAGGACACTAAAGAACTATCAAAAAATATGATACAAATATAATTAGATTATTAGGTGATTTCAATTTCAAAATGGTTTCAAGTGTCTTTTTGGCAAGAATTTGCCCCATGTGATATCAGGGTACCTTTGCTAAAGAAAGTTTCAGGAACTAACCCAAACTACTCTAACAAGAAGCGGTGCCATTGGAGTGGAATATCAATGTAGACTCCTTAGTTATACCTGGTATTCTACTCATACTAGGTGAAGACATTCTAAAATTATATTAACTAAAAATTGGACTAACTAAAGTTTGACTTGACTATTTGCCGAAACAGAATATTAGGTTTATTCCAGAGTCTCTTTGGTCTAAAAAATATTATTTTAACATAAAAAAAATACCTTCCCTAATTTCCCAAGATTTGTAGCTTATTTATGTTAGTCATTTTTTATGTTGCTATAGCAAAATACTTGAGATGATCAATTTATAAGGAGAAAAGGTTTATTTTGGCTCAAGGTTTCATAGGTTTCAGAATATGGTTGATTGACTGCCTTGCTTTTAGACCTATGGCAAGGCAGTGGATTATGGCAGGAACATGTGGTAGAGGAGGTTGTTCATCTCACAGCAGTCGGGAAGTAAAGAGAAAGAGGACGAAGCCAGGATCCCAATATCCCTTCAATGGCATGTCCCAATGACATCACAGATTTACACTAGACTTTCCCTCTTATATGTGCCACTACCTCCCAATGGCACCACAGGCTGTCAACTAAGTCTTCAGCATCTGGGACTTCAGGGCACATTTAAACTTCAAATCATAATATTCTGACTCTGGTCCCAAAAACTCACTCCCATTTCAAAATGCAAAATGCATTTAGTCCACTTATAAGAATCTCCAAAGTCTTCACAATATCAGTATTTCTTGAAATTCCAAATCCAAAATTTTCTCTGAAAATTAAGGCAACTCAGCTATGAGCCCTTGTTAAAAGCAGAACTGAAATTACATACTTCTATGATACAATGACACAAGGTAAATATTCCCATTCCAAAAGAAAGGAATGAGAAAATTACAAGGAGGAATTGGACCAAAGCAAGACTGAGACTCAGTAGGACAAACATCAATCCTATAGCTCCATGTCTGGCATCCCAGGAACAAGGTGGTATGTTATAACCTCTGAGGGCTTGGATAGCTCCTCCCCTATGGCCTTGCTGGATGCAATACACATAGCTACTTTCTTAGGTTGACTCTTCTCATTGCCCAGAGCTTCCCTCAGCAGGTGCTCCACATTCCTGGCGTCTCTAGCCTTCTGTTGTCTCCACGTCAGCTTTGGCTGTATCCTGAAGAGTTCATGCTTTATCTTGTCAAGGGATGCTTACAGGGATACTAACACTGCCAAACGCTGATGGATTTACAAGGTATTCCTTTGAAATCTCATTGGAAATCTCCATGACTTTATAAGTCTCACATTCTGCTTGTCAGAAACATCAGCATCATGTACATGATTTGCTGCCAGCATGAACTG
Organism: Sciurus vulgaris; assembly: GCF_902686455.1. NCBI lineage: Eukaryota > Metazoa > Chordata > Mammalia > Rodentia > Sciuridae > Sciurus > Sciurus vulgaris. The sequence goes on from NC_136469.1 coordinate 137,838,837, forward strand.
TGCTGTGTCTCCATTGAGCCAAGTTTGCAGTGGCATTTGAGTGCCTTGATGCCTGAATATGGGGAAACAATTCCTAGGCAGTCTTATAAAAGCAAGGTACCTTGGAGTCCTTTTCTCAAAGTAATGCATTTTAAAAGAATTTACAATTTTACACCCTTGATTCTTGGATTGATGTGTTCTTGCTGATTATCCAAATGCCCTCAAGGATTTTTTCCTTCTGCTCAGATGTAAAGTATTTGTCTCCTTTTTTAACAGTGTCAATCTCATCAGCAACCACACCTTCCTCACCAGTGCCTTTAGACATGCTCCTTTTATGGACATACTGCAAGTTTTAAGAACACAATTCTCACTGTAAGTCTGGCTAAAAATCTCCAGAAATACCTAATACCTGAATGCCTGAATGTTTTGCTTCCTCAAAATTTCCTCCATCAGATAAGTTAGTCTATCAACCTTAAATTACCTCACACAAAGTCTCAGGGTATGGACAAGATGTAAGCATATTTGCCAGAATGTAACATGCTTGGACTCTAGTTCAATTTCCCATAGAATCCTCATTCTCATCTGAAACCTCAATGACACAGTCTTTACTGTCTCCATTTCTAGCAGCATTCTTCTCAGCCCTCACCAGAATCACCCATTACATTCCACTTACAGTATTCTTGGCTTTCAGTAACCTACATCTTCAAACTTTCCAAATTACTCGCAGAAATCAATTACAAAGGCTTCTGAATCGCAACATCATGTGGTCCCAGCAGCCATCTCACTTTTCATTATACATTTTCCTCTGTTAGTTTGTCTTTGTGACAAAACACCTCAACTTATAAGGAAGAAAGGTTTATGTCAGCTCATAGGATCAGAGGTTGCAGTTCATGGCCACTTGGCTCCATTGCTCTGGCCTGTGGCAGTTCAGCACCTCATGGCAGGAGAGCATGGCTGAGGAGCTCTGTTCACCTCATGATGGCCAGGAAGGAAAAAGAGAGAGAAGATGACTGCAATCCCAATATCCCAATCTAATTTCTTTCCAGTAGGCCCTAACTCTTGAAGGTTCTCCCACATCCTATTAGTGCTACAGCCTAATCACTAAGCCTTTAGCACAAAGGCTGTGGGGGACATGTAAGATCCCCTAGCATATGGTTTTAGCCATTCCTCTCTAGGCTAAAATCCTTATATTTGGTAATTTTACTGTCACTGAATTACCGTTGATAGCATGGGAAACAAATGCTCCAGGGCTGACAGATAGTCATGATCAGGAGAAAATTCTTCCAGCCTGGGGCACTGGGTGCTGCTATTGCTACCTGGTTTTGACACTTGGGGACAGTTTAGACACACTGTCAACCCCCAGGTTGTAGGACCACAGTTAACTCTGCTGTTCTCATCAGACCAAGGCAGCACTCTGAAGTCAGGCCCCTGGGTTGAGGATAGCTGCTTTCCTTTTTAATGCACATAGCCTATTTTCTGGAGGGATTCAGATGAATACCATGTGTGAGGCATTTCCAAACTTTTTGTTTACAGAAGAAAATGAGCAGCTTGGAAGTAGGATTATGTATGTGCAATGAGTCCCAGGTGTCGGAAACACTTATGCAACCTATAAAACTCCCTGATGAGGCCTCTTCCCTTAGCTTCACAGATAGTTCGGTTTGTGTTTACGCAAATGAGAAAACAAATCAGTAGTTAACACGAACACCGCTGTGCTAAGGCATTAACTTTCACTTTATAACCAGATGATGACAATGAGTGCAGGTTCCCCCAGTGGGGACTCTGCCAGTCAAGGGAGTGTGCAGAATGTCCCCCTCCTGCTGGGATGGCAAAAATAGATCCATCTTTGTCAAACCAAATCAACAGAAAGTGGAGTGACTTTGTGCAGAGTTGGTTGTAACACATTACATGAGCACAGATGTCTGGATTTAGAGTTAGGTGACAAAGGTTCCAGATTTACCCTAGCCCCAGCTATCAATGTCCTAGGGCTACTATAACAAATTACCCACAGTGGAGTGACTTTTAAAAAACAGAAGCTTATTATCTCATGGTACAAAAAGACAAATGTCTAAAATCAAGCAGTGTTGGTTCTTTCTGGAGGCACAGAGGAAACCTTCCCATACCTCCCTCATAATTCCTGATGGGTACCACCTCTCAGGCATTTTCTGACTCTGTGGCAACATAGTTTTAATCTCTGCTTTTCCTTACCCTTCTCCATATTTCTTTTGTTTGTGTCTCTGTCCAAATTCCTCTGCTTTTGTATGGATACCAATCATTGAATGAGGACCTACCTTAATCCAATTTGACCTCATTCTGAGCTGATTACATGTGCAAAGATCCTATTTCAAGATAAGATCCCCATTCTCAGGTTCAGGGGTCAGGATTTCAACATAGATTTCATGGTCATGATTCAGCCCGCAATCTGTTTGTGTTAGAATCTGACTGAACTGGGCATATTTGGGAGCTGGGGAAGTGGGGATTCAGGTACTTCTGTCTTGTGGAGGTAGCATGGAGGGGTAGTGGTTGAGGTGGGGAGAAAGCACTTGGGTTCTGCTGGGAGGAACTCAGGGAAGATGGCACTTGTCTGCAGAACACTGACCCCAGGTTGGGTTTTTACTCAAATGTGTATTAAATTTCACCACGAGTCAGATGCTGTGGAGCACACTGGTGACATGGTAGTGGACAAAATAGACATGCTGTCTATTTTGAGTGATAAAGGAGGAGAGAGGTTGATCTCATGATGCACAACATGGAGTCTGTTACAGAGGAAATCCCTGGGCCATGTCTCTTCAGGTTCATCACTGAGGTCTAGAGAGAGTGAGTAGGAGTGGAATTGGAATCAGTGACGGGCTCACAGGCAGCTTGTGAAACAATGGCAGCAAAAATCAGTAGTTCTCTAGATCACAAATGGTCAGGTCTGTATTTCTACACTATAGACCAAAACACAATAAAACTCATTCTCGCTTATTCTTTCTATGACCCTGAGACTCTGGCCAAGTAGCATTTGTTCTGGCAGAAAAGAGTGCTGTATTACTTTTCTGTTGTTGCTGTGACAAATTGTCACAAACAGTGGCTTAAAGCCATGGAAATGTATTACCTCAAACTTTTGGAAGTTAGAAGTCTGAAAAGGTTTTACAGGGCAAATGGTGGAACTGGCTCTTCTGGATGCAACAGGGAGAATCTAGTCACTGACTTCTAGGGCTGCCCGGGTCCTTCACTTGGAGCGCTGCTTCCATTGCATGGCTGCTTCTCTGAGTCTTCTGCCTCTGTTTCCACTTACAAGGATTCCTGTTGTTACATTGCACCCATCCAGGGAGGCCAGTAGAATAGTCCCACCTCAATATTCACCATTACATCTGCAAAGTCCCTTTTCCCTGAAAGGTAACATATCCACAGGTGCAGGGATCAGCACATGAACACTGATCACGAACACCCTCAGATCTTATCATTGGAGACCTGGGTTTCAGAAACCCTAGTGGAACAAATTGCCAAGATCAGCCGCTATGTAGGCAGGAAAAGTGCAGACATTGACCCTGCAGTTTACTCCAGGAAGGCCCTCGGTGTTCAGGTCAATTTTTGTCTACACACAAATAGTTCACGTGAGTGTTGTGCATATGTATGAATGTGAATGCCTGAGATGAGAGGCCCCTTCATTTTTATCCACTCCTTTCATCAATGTTTAATTCCATGGTAGAGAAGTGGTTTTTTTTCCTGCCTATATAACCTATGCCCAGTTCAAGTATAATTTTACCAAAATGCCTGATATATATACAATGTATAAAAATAAATTATACATATCATATATTTAGCATATTGATATGTTTATATCCATGTATGTATTACATATTCATAATTAATAATGTTCTCCATAAACCTCTATCAAGGATATATTCTATAAATATATATAGTATGAACATTATTAGGTTCATACTAATATAAAATCTATTATTTGTATATATTTCTAAAATGTTTCATTTTAACTATATCAAATGTATATATAATGTACATATAATGTATACATATAATGTATACATATATACAAATGTATATATAATCCACACTAAGAAATGTGGATAGTATACATTTAATATACTATGAATATATTATACTATTTAAGATGAGTTAATATATTTAAATCTATATGAAATGGAATCTAAAAACTCATGTTATATATATATATGTATATATACACAAATGTATGTATGTTGTAGATATACATACATTTCAAATATACTTTTCCTTTTATCATTTTTTAGTTCTTGGAAACTTATTATTTATTTACTTGTTCCACCAAATTTCATTAAGTAGATATTAACATAAAAAGCTCAAATGTTATAATTATAGAGCAAACTGAAAATTTTCAGGAAGAGACAATATGCATCAAACAATTGGTTTATATTTTATAACTGTAAAGCCCTTTCTCCAAGTGCATGAGACAGTTAAGTTACCATCCTCCCTTTGACACAGGAAATGTATAGACTGGGACACTCAGTCTGACTAAGTGTCCCAATAGACACTCAATAGACTGACTTTCTAGGAGCAGCCACACAGGTCAGAATGTGAGCTGAATTCTAGGCTTTCCAATTCACCCAACTTGGTCACTTACTAGTCACTCTTACGTTGGCGTGTTTGTGCCATTGTAAGTGCAGGAAATGAAAATAGCTCATTACAGAACTGGGAAGATGTAAGGTCACAAAATGAGCTATAATATATACGAGATTTGGTCACTAGTAAGACATTATGGAAGTTTGTCATATTGCCACAGAGTTTATATTATGCATGTTAAATAGAGTGGAAGAATCTATTTCCTCCTTAGGGTTCAGACAAGGTTAGTGTCAAAGTATTAAGGAGGAGATTGTTACAAATGCAAAGCAGTCTACTTTGATTAATCTAATTCAATCCTCATAAGTCTCTGATGTCATTATTGATTCAGTTGTATAGTTGAGGAAATAAAAATTCAGCAAGCATAAGTAATTTTCTCTGATTACAACTTGGTTCAAAAATAGCGCATCTCAGGAAGCCAGATTCTTTGGACTACACCTGACTCACTCTCGAACATGCGCATTTCCTTGGTAGAGAAAGATGCTTTGTATTTCATAGCACTCTGTGGTACTAATCCATTATTTTAAACAGAGATGTGGTTCTGTAAGTAAATAGGAGACAGACCCATATCAGAAGATTATAATGCAAAATAATAATTTAAATAAAGTCCTACCAAATTTCCTTCCTTACACTCTCAACCATCTGTATTCTCTTTCCTTCTTCAAGCAATCTGGCTTCTCAACATTCTGCCAGTGGTTACAGGGAAAGCAAGAAATATTGAAGGAAGAAGAAAGTTCTTTTAAGGCCTGAGGGCAGGCTCTGAGTTCTCTAGAAGGATTTGCTTTGCTCTCTTGGTGAACCTCTGTGCATATCAAAACCTCCTGGAGACGTCATCCACTTTTCTTCCAGATCTGCAGTTCAGTGATAATGTTTGCCATCTGTATGCTTCCTTGTGCATGTTGGGGACAAACCCAGATCTCCAACCTCTAAAATAGGAAATAGGGCTTTCAAATTCTTTCAAATTTACTTGAGACTAAAGTGTGAATTGTATGGATAGCTCCAAGAATCTGCCTATCAGAAACATCTGGAATTCTGTTTGACTTGGGACTTAGGTGTCTCCCAAATGTCAAGTGTTGGTGGCTTGGTGACCAACCTGTTGTGTTATTGGGAAGTGGTGGCATTTTTAAGAGATGGGGCCAGTGGGAGGAAGTCAAGTCATGGGGCACATGCTCTTGTAGAGGACATTGTGTTCTTGGCCCATTCCTTTGTCTCTTTGCTTCCTAGTTACCATGACTGAAGCAGCTTTGTCCAGCACATGCTCCCCACTGTGAATATTACCACAGGCCCAAAGCCATAGGGCACAGTTACTATGGAATAATTCCTCTGACGCTACCGTGCACAGTAAACTTTTGTCCTCTAAAATTCATTTTTTCAGGCATTTTTTTTCACAGCAAGGGAAAGCTAACAAAATATACATATTTTTCTGGTCTGGAACTAGATACTTATGTCATTTCTCCACCTAGAAGACTTTGTAACACTTATTCATGGTGTCCACATTTATTATGAGGTTGTCTCCTTCAGATAGCCTGTCCAAATTACCTTTTCCCCCTGTTCTGAGTTGGATGTACTTGATTTACACAGAGAACCTTGAGCTTATCTAAAATGTTGAGCAGATTGAGAACAGAAACTGTTTAACTCTCTAATGCCTCCTATACTATCCGAATCAAGGAAGTGTTTTATTCAAAAATCGATCAATAAATAAACAACTGTATACCTAATAATAAATAAATAAAGATCAAGCAGAATGATTTATAACCTAGTGGAACATTGATATAAACCACATGAAGTTGAAACTAAGCATGGAGCAGTGCTCTCAAAACACTGGATGAAATCTTTGGGTATGATGGGACCAGTTCTTGTCAATGTGATCTCTGGTTTCCTTCCTTTGGGCATGTGATCATGTTAGTCCCTCCACGCATTTTGATTTACATATGACCAGGTCACTTACAGAGTTTACTGAAATACCTCTGTTGGGAAAAAGGACCTAAAAGCTGAAATGTGATTCTTCCTACTGCTCTTTTCTCTGATATGGACTCAGGGGACCTTCCATATTGGCAACACTATGTCCAGAAGTCTGAGTGCTGACTAAGTCAGACACAGATTTTTGCCAACTGTCATGATTTGTGAACAAAAATAAAACTTTTTGTCATGTTAAGTCACTGAGATTTGGGCTCTTTTTCGTGGCAGCAAAACCTACTCTGTTCTGACTTATATGATTAGAATTACTTATATGTTAGATTCTAATATAATCTATGATTATTATTATTCATGATAGATGCTGGAAGATACATGGATAATTCTGCCTCTTGGACACCCCTCAAGATATATTTTCTTCCTATGACCAAATGCATGTAAGAGTCTGTATTCAGGTATGTGTACTCTAACAAAATAAAGGACCATTCCAGTCCCTTGATATATTTTTAAAACAAAATAAGGATCTCTCTATCTAGAAAAGTTTCACTTGATTCTAATTTGTAATGTGTTTCTTAGAGAATATTAAAACTCTAAGTACCTGGGTCCTAAATGAGAAAGGAGTAACTATAATTAAATTTCACAACTTTTGGCATCTCAAGAATAAAGCATCAGGGAAGGGGCGGTCACCTCTAGCTAGAGGAAGTGATCAGGTACCATACACATGCTTGATTGTGGATAATTAGCTCACACCCTCCAACATCTCAATATCTATGGTATAGAAATCCCGCTTAAATATTGATATTACCTAGGAAGAAAAAATATCACCAACTGAGGGCTAAATATCACCAACCAGACAAACCTAATATCTAGTTATTGTTCAATATTATCTTGAGTAAAACAGCAATGTTTTTTTATTCAAAATTGCTTCTAAACTGCTGTTTGGAATTTTGAGTCTACTCAATGACCCACTGAAAACAATGTAATATGTCTGAGGGCCCATAAACAATATTCCCCTTCCTGATTTTTGGTTAAAAATTCCTCTTGATCAAGCAGGCAGCATATAAGTAGCTTTGTGTTTTAGCATTTGTGAGGAGGTGACAGAAGTAGTGACACCGTGACAGCATGAGAGAGGAGAGACTGGGTATGAAAGTCCAGACACGGGGGTGGAGGTCTTCTATGCAACCACGGTGCTTCCACCTGGGCACTTGCTACCTCAGCATCTACTCCACCAACTCTAGCTTTATCAATTAATTCCATTATCAGCAGCTCCAAACACTAGCCCATTTTTTGACATGTTCAGAAATTGAGATGGGGACTAGGTGAATTGTTGGAGGTAGATGGTTAGTAAGTTAAGTGATGAGCTTGATATGAAAGCAGACAAGACTCCATGATCTCATTGGAGTAAATGCCTAAGTCACTCTGCATGATGACATCAAGAAATCAAGACAATTCTCAACTGGGTACAGGGTACTGTTTTGGAAGAAGGAGAGGGTACAACATTTAAACTCTATTCTCATCTAGCATATTTTGTTTTTACTATTTAAAATATACATGCTCAGCTTTTCATACAATTCAGCTTTTCAGAAATCAATTTCTTTTTTCCTCCTAAAGCTATGGATAGGTAAATTTCAAAGACATGAAGAAACTGAAAGTTATTAAATCTCTGTGGTTAGAAACAACAGTCTGTTCCTTGGGCCAGATACTTAGAGATTGGAGGTTGGTTGTGGTTGTGCTTAATATTTGTTTTTCATTTTTTGGTTCCAGGATGAAAAAGAGCCTCTAATTGTGAGTTTTTCTCATGGCAGAGAAAAAAGAGAAGTGGTAGAAAAGAATGACAAATCTTAAAGTCTGTGTTCATTTGAATGTGATACTCCATTGACCAAAGCGATAATGTGGCCAAATTTGGCATTAATGAGGCAGAAAATGTTCTTCTACAGTCTAGGGTACCTTGTATGGGTGGGCAACACAGTGGTAGGTGAATATTTTGAATAAATAATACAATCTCCCACACATAGAAATTCAACAGCAAAACTGGCCCTCAACCTCAGAACCCTTAATTTCAGCTATGGTGTTGACTTGACTCTGGGCTGGCTGACAAGCCACCTATTTGATAATGGCAGGCTTAAAAAACATCAATTTTAGTGCAGAGCTGAGGGTATTGCTGTACCTTTCAACACTGAGATTTCTCCTATATTCCCCACTTCACTCTGCAGAAATTGAATCTCCACACAAAGATCATTATTATCCCTGAACAAATAATATGATGTCAAACATTATGTAACCCTTAAGTCTATGTTGATCTGTTTGCTCGAGGTTTTCCATTCCTCTCTTTCCAGATAGACCCAAGAGAAACACTTGCCTTAAAATTTCCCTGAGTCCCATAATAATGAATTCATACTAGTTTACTAAACTGGATATTATACTCAATCTTACTTTCTGCCACTTAAGCCTGCTCTCTCAGCGGGAACAGAATAACTTCAAGGATGCCTTCGCCCTTCTTCTTTCCTCACCCCTGCCAACAATGCACTATTTACATAAGCCTGCTATTGACTTAGGACTTAGCCTTCTTTATCCAGCTTGAACATGACAAAATCCTTAAGAGAAAACGGAGGGATATTTTCCCAGCCTTTTAATCATTATTCTTTTCCCTCCATGGGCCTCTTGCCAAATCTTAGCTCTGGGTCTGGCCCTCAATATCTGAAGGCATTTTCACAGTCTAGTCCCTCTGTGGTCTCTTCCTGGATTTATCCCAGCTTCCTAAATGCAACTTAAAAATAAAAATGTAAAGAGAGAAAAAAGAACTAGTTTAATGCATTCCACACATTCTTCTCTTTCAGACTTTTACCTATGCACAGATTACAATCAGATCTTCTTTTTCTTGTCTCATGGCCAAGATTTGAAATACCTTTGAAATTCATCACCTTTGAACTTTTCCATTATGATTCAGTCTTTATTCTCACCTGAATTTTTATTCTTGGAGCTATTTGTTGAATTCTTTCTCAGGGTACAAAGTTTAATACATCATTGGAGGTGGGTAGCCTTGCAGGGTCAAAGCGGAAAGGAAACTTTCATGTGGAAATTCAGACAGCCTGGGCAAGAGTGTGGAGATAATGAAGTTTCCTCAGTGTCTGTGTTAGACAGAATTTTTCAGAGTAGCACTGGTATGATACGTGTGCATGTGTGTGTGCATGTGTGTGTGGGGGGTTATTATGGGAATTGGCTCAAAAAAGAAAATGGAGGCTGAGAAGTCCCATGATCTACTGTCTATAAAGTGGAGAACCAGGAAAACTATTGGTGCAATTCAATTGTTACTCAGTCTCCTGTTTCAAACGCTAACATCTTCCAGAAACACCTTCACTGACACACCCAGAAATGTTATTTAGTAGTTATTTGGGTATCCCTTAAATCACTCAAGCGGACACCTCAAACTGACTTATCACTGTGCCTGAGCTAAAACTGATGGTACCGCCAGTTGTTTCGCTTCATGAACGAAGATCCCCCAACCCATTCATTCATGTCTCTTTTCTTTGCTCCTTAAGCATGGGAGAGCAATAGGCCGTCTAACAGAGGATGCCATCTTGGAACCCAAGCTACCTGGGCTTGAATTTCCTGCCAAGTGCTCCACTGATGCTAGTTTGTGTAGCCATTCCAATCCTCAGTTTTCATTTTTGTGTAAAAATGTGCATATCAACAATCATGACCTATGGTTTCAATCTCTATCAAGTAAGGCAAGGAATGTACATTTTGTGACCTAGAGCCTAGCATGTAATAAACTCTTGTTCCCTTTTAGGTGTCATTAGCAGCAACTTTGATATGACACTGGGCTTATGTTTTTCTCTTTGTTCTGCCATAGCCGTCTCAATATTATAACTTCAATATATTTATTTTGCATTGGCTATATTTGAATACGTGGCAGAAATCATGTTTGCATAATTATATGCATTATCACATGCTGTGTTCTCAGAATCAATGTAAGGGAGTAGACAGAATTACTTCTACACATGTGCAAGCTGCACTCAGAGAAGTCAGACAAGTTAGTAAAGACTTAAGTGGCATAGCACAACTATGTAACAACAAATTCCACCATTATGCACAACTATAATGCACCAATAAAAATATAGAAAAAGAGTTAAGTGGCATAGTTTGATTTCATTCTAGATCTGTTTTATTTTAAAGCCTTCATGATCTTTCCACCAAACCTCTTTATGTCTCAAATAATAACCTCATAGCAATAAAAGCGTTTTCATGAGGAACTTCCTTTCCGTATGGAGGGAAGCCTGTTAGTATGACATCCTGTCTTTTAACCAGTTTTGACAGGCTGTGGGTGTTGTTGGTCACTTATAGAAGAACATGTGCAGCGGTTTGATCTAGTCTGTCCCTCTTTGCTCCTTTTGGAACCTGCCCATCAATGGAGGAGGCCTGGTCTGTTGTACCTGAAGGCCCAGCGGTAAGTCAGGTTGTAAATGCCTCACCTGGGTCAAGAGCTGCTTGTGATAGTTTGAGGAAGGCTGTCTAATTCTGGGCAGGTTTTTAGGAAACTCACTATGCCTATGCAATTAGCCATAACCAACTTCTCAACTTTTAACAGTGTCGGAGAAAATATGTTCATTTCGCTTGACCCTCTTTCTAGCTCTGTTCCAGTGGATTTTAAGCTAAGACAAGAAAACACATTTTTGACTCCTTTCCTAAGTGATTGTCCGAACAGGCCTTTTAAAATGATTCCCAAAGACAGACATGTTTCACTGTTTATCAGGGAGACCAGATGGTTGTGGCTTGGTATTCTGGACAAATACAGAGTTCTTAGAATTTGTTCAACTCCCCCAGCCCTGCCCGGCTTTCAGAGCTGCAGTTTTCCAAGACAGGCCTGGATTCACACGTCTCCTCTACTTAAGATCGTCAGCAAATAATTTTGGAACCCTGATCTCAGGGACTTCTAATTACTTTCTAAGTAAGTGTTCACCAAACTTCTGGTGACTTAGGATTCATTTTGCAATCAATTGAAGACTATACAGCTTTCCTCTTTCAAGTGAAGGTAAACATGTAAAAGCAAAATTTTGCATTTAGCTTATATACATTTTATTTATGTATTTATCTGTCCTTCTGCTATTTACTTAGCACTTGTTCCATTACTAGGACTTTACCAGCACTGATGATATAATGGTGATTAAGAATAAAGGACTCTCGTGTACAGAAAACACAGGTAGGAAGTCTGTTTAGTACCAAACATCTGTATTTATGTTACTTCGAGTGATCAAATCTGAACCTGCTGAGCTTAAGAAAAGCAGAAAATCATTTAAAAAGTATATTCAAGTGTTTACTGGAATAGGAAAGGGGCACTGATAATCTGAAATGAAAAGAAACCTGGGAGATTCCAGGAGGTAAAGCCGTTACGTGGTGGAGTCTTGGAAAGCTGCCATGCGTTGGACTCAGCGCTGATAGCTTTCTCTATCTTTCCAGCCCTTGGGTGGACATTTGAATGAGTAAGGTGCTTGCCATTGATCCATCAACTGCGGCCAGAAATGGGATGGTCATGTAAATCCTGGTCACTACCAAGTGAGGACTCTTGAGAGAAGGGAGAATCGCTAACTGAGAAGGTACAGTGAGGCATTATGGAATAAATGAGATGGCTGGTTTTGAACGTCAGAATGGTGGGATATCATGCCTATTATACAACTAGAAATAATTTGACTTTTTGACTCTCAGCACATATATGCTCCTTTCTTCTCTCCTGTGTTCAGTTATGTTACCACCTGAAGAGATTCTCCAATTCCACCTGCAACCCTCAGGTCTTCTCAGGAATACGGGAGGTCCTGCTTCCTACAAGGACCCCACTCGCATGTCTCCCAGGATGGTGAGAATAGGAGCTGCATGGAAGGCGAGTTTCAGATGCTGAGTGGAATTCTCAACCAGACTTCTTGTTTCAAATCAACGGCTTAACAAGATTTTGTCGAATAATGGAGTCTTTAACCAGGGTTCTGAATCATCCCTGTTTTCCCAGAACAGAACAGTTTACAGGGAGATGGGAATTTTGGTGTAAAATTGCAAAGGCCAGGTGGATTGGGGAAAGGTGGTCACCTATGACTTAAGCCAGTAGTGTATGAGGACATCCTATAAAGACAACTTGGGAGAGAAAAATGATACTGCTCCCAGAGAAGTAAAAAATTCATCATGTGCCAAGATTGCATGATAACATCTGATGCACATTTACTATTCAAAGGATTAAATTAATAATAAAATTAATACATCCTTTAAAATTATTTATTACATATCATGCATAGTGCTAAATGAAGTAAACATATGATTTCAGATTATTTTTCAATCTCCACTCCCATTAGCATTTTTCAGAAAAGGAAGCTGAATCAATGCCATAGAGATGAATCTGAGAGTAAGTGACCTGAGTAGGATTATGCAGTTTTTGACCTGTAGCTCTGGGACATTAACTGAATTAGTTTTAGCCCCAAACTTGGTGTTACAACCTCTTCCAGGCAATGCCCTCTGCACCCTCAACTCCCATCAGTTTGGGTGGTTCCCTTGTTTTGCTCCTGTCTTTGACCCTTGTCTAAAGGTTCTGGCATCTCCTTGGCTTGAGTAACTACTACCTATTCTTGACTTCCTAGTTTCCAACGTTCCAACGTGGCTTCCCCATGACCCTGAGTAGGCACTGTGCTCAGTCACCAATTTCCATTATGTAATTATTTATTTAATTGTTTTATCTGTCTTTATTATGTGACTACTTTGGGTTAAGAACTCAAGTTATAAAGGTCAATAAATCTGACCCTCGTCTTCTTTGTATAGGGAAGTCTTCCTGTGTATTCGGGGAACTTTACTGTAGGCAGCAGTTCAACCCAAATCTTATTACAAGTCTCTATGTTGAACTAATACCTCTTTGGAGAAGAATTCCACTTTTTTTTTTTTTTTTCCCTAGGAATTAGATGCATTCTTACACAGGATTCACAGTTTATGTCTTACTGTCTAGCCTCCTTTTCTCTAAGTTTCTTAAACATAAATAAAAATAGGAAATGAACAGCAGGAGACAGAGAAATCACACTAGAGTGATCCTTTTTGTTTTAGAGGATAAACACCACTGCTCAGACTCAGAATGAGCAAAGACGATAGTCTTTCAGGAGCTGGTGATGAATAGACACAGGTTCAGTGTAATAAGGAATGGCCATAAAGAGTGGATAGAAAAACATGATCAGGAAACATGTTGGCTGAGAGGAAGTTCATCTTGTTGTCTGGGGTTTTGGCTTCAAGTTTATTTCCGTGGAGAGCGAAGGCTGTGGGCTGTGGCTTCTTCATTCCAGATCTGTATCAACTTTCTACAAAGAAATCCTCCCTTTAGATTCCTGACCTGCTAAATGGAACACCATGACAAGACCTGGTGGCGAGTGCTGTGTTCAGGAGCAAAATGCAAGAAATAAAATGGAGGTTCTCAGTATTTAACCTCAGCTTTAACAGCCAATACCACCTTGGTCTCCTGTAACAGTAAAGATTTTATTTTAGCTATTTCTTTTTAAAAATCTCCACCATATATATGGTGTTGCACATTTTTGGAAACCTAATACTTTCCCAGGAAAGTGAGGATTAAAAGGAGTCAAAATAGAGTGAGTAGGGATTTTCCTCTAGATGACTCCCTCATTTCTGGGTGGGACTCATGTTTCCTGGTCCCTGAGGCAGGGGTGACATTGATTCCAAGTCAAATTTTGTTCTCCTTCATGTCTCTGATGATCTCTGACCCCAAAGCCACATTTCTTAGAGAATGGTTATTAAAGAAGCTTGCTATTCTCCTGGAGTCTGCTCTTCATGGAGGTCAGATGTCTTTGGAGTCACTTTTGGGAAAATGCAAGTCGTCAGTGGGGCCCCTTCCCCTGTCGTGGCAGAGCACCATTGCTCTGAGGGGGCCACGTGGTGGCAGTGAGCAGCTACACTTGGGATTGACCTAGGATTTGGTCACGTGAGGGTTCCCCCAATCTGATTCTCTGATTCACACATTTAGGTTCACTCTGTTGTAGTCACAGGTTGAGTTCTTGTGGTGGCACTTGTAGTAATAAGCAAAGCGCTCATCTCAGACAGAGTGGGAGATTAGGGAGGAGATGGACACGTAAGGGCTGGAGGGGAATCGCGGTCTGCTGCTGACGATCATGAGCATCCTCACTTCTTCATGACAGATGTGGTACCCTTGGCAGCAGAGACATTGGAACTTTCTCTCTAACTGCAAAAGAATATTCATCTACCTCTTATTGGGTTGATTGGTTGGGTATGAATCATAGAGAGGACACATGTCAGGATTGGCCAGTGTGGTCACCTATGAGCAAAGGATCATTTCGATCAGAAAAAATGTCCGATGGGAAGCTGGGCAATGATGAAGGTAGTAGAATGGCCGCAGGTTAGAGTTGCTTCTTTAAAGTCAGAAACATGGCACTGCCAACAGCACCAGTGGCTCAGGTCATTCACAGAGCTCAATGATAGTGCCTCATCTTACAATATATTCATGGTCCAGCTAGTTTGTGAAGTAGTGACCGCAGGACATTTGGTGTCTGGGACATAGGAGAATTCACCCTGAGATGCCGTTGGAGGGGCTGCCAAGCTCCTCTTCCTCTTGTTGTTGGACAGGAAGGCATATCAAGACAGGTTATCTGGAGATGGCTTTTGGGGGATGCCATCTTTTGGGCTTCACTCTGTTGGTTATGCTGTGCCATTGGTTGCTAGCTGGATTGGGTTTAAGCAAGCTAGATTTGTTCTAGACTGGAAATCCACTTAACTTGGGAAAGATTGGCCTCTCTGCTCAAGGAGAGACAGCATGTCGTCCTGGCCTAGGAAAGGCAGTTCTACCTCTTTCTGTTCTGTAGGAAGACAACATGGCATTGATCTCTACTTTTTTTTTCTCAATGAGCAGATTTTGGGCAAGCCTGTCCATAACATGCCAGGGTCTACACAGGAGGCATTTTTATAGCAGAATTCAATTCACACTGGCCCTTAGAGAAAGGATCAGGCTGAAAGATCCAAGGGTAGCCTTCAGGGTGAGCACAATCCAGGAGAAGCAAAGGAAGAGAAAGGGGCCACTGCTCAGGCAAATCTTGTTGTTGCTGGAGAAGATGCTTTTGCCACAATCCCCTCTCCCTGCGAAGCATAGGCCTCCTTCGGCGGCTGCAGAGGGTGCTGTCAAACAGGCTGAGACCTTGAGCCCTGGACAAGGTCCCTGCCCTTGGAGAGCGCTATAGTTTGGGTCTGTACTGCCCCCCAATGGCCCATGTGTTAATCTCCAGCTTGATCTCCAGCTTGGGGCTATTGACATGGCGAGCCTTGAAGTGGCAGAATCTAGGGGTAGGATCTAGTCTTAGGTCACTAGGAGTGTGCCTTTGAATGGGATTGTGTGACCTGGGCTCTTTCTCTTTGATTTTGCTTCCTGGCTGCTTCACCACATGCTCCCTGCCATGATGCTGGGCCTCGCTGCAGGCCCAAAGCAATGGAGCCAAGTGACCACGAACTGAATCTTCTGAATCCTCTGAAACTGTGAGTCAAAATAAACATTTACTCCTTATGTCATGGTGATAGAAAGCTGGTCAACATGGAGGTTTGATCCAAACCTTTCTAGGAGGCTGGATTCTCTCTGGAATTCAAGGAGTGGAAATGTATGATTTTAATGCCACTTTTGTCTACCATTGCATGAGACTCTAGAGAAGAGTTAAAAAATAAAGAAAATGAAGACTTATTAATCAAACATATTCTAGACACAGCGTTCCAAGGTAGACCATCTTATAGTCACGCTCTGCATAACGATGTTTTCGTCAATGACAGACTGCAGATGTGACCATGTGAATTCTGTGACTTGGGTGTGTAGTAGGCTCAGTCATCTGGGTATGTGTAAGTACACTCCATGATGTTCACATAGTGATATAGGATCACTAATGACTCGGTTCTCAGATCACATCCATGTCGTGAGGTGACACGTGACTGCATTTCACCAATCCTTAGATTAGACTTATGCTACCCCATTTTAGAGGTGATTGAATCATGATGATGCTTGTTCAGGACAGACTCTTCAAATGGACTAGATAGATCCCTATAGCTTTTTTTCTCTTAGGATGACTAATTCCAGGTCTCCAAATTATCTTAAATGAGAGCATTCATTATTTTAAATAGAAATAATCTCTTGTAACATCCTAAAAACCACGTCAAGGTAGTAGTTTGATCCATTTCATCACAATTTGTGCATGGGAGACTGAGCCAAACAGAGTAAGTGATTCACTTAAGGTTCTCAATCTTTAATGAAACTGTATTCTTTCAGAGATTCTCTTCTGCATCTTGGTACACTTTTTTGTTTTTAAATTTTGCCTCTTTTTATCTGTCAGTTGTGAAAATGTCTACTGATGTTGACCTACCCGTTAACTTCTAATTCACAATAATCACAGGCAAACAAAAAAGCAAATAAAACACAACTATGAAACAACCAGAACTTTTTGAATCCTACCTTCTCTGCTTCTGGACTGTGTGGGTTTATACATACTGACCCATTTGTGCCCTAATTGCTGTTCCTGTGAGAAGGTTGAATGCTGCTTTCTTATGAGGTGTCCTGAGGATTAAACCAGGCAAGTCCTGTGACATGCCAGGCACACAGTAGGATCACAACGTACGCCTGCTCATGTCACCTCACTCTTTGTGAAGCCAGAATGTTGTTTTCAGTTTTGACCAAGCCGAAAGTCAAGGTCATAATGGAAACTGAACTGTATATCACCAACAGGGAAGGTACATGCCTTGCTTCACATTGGTTTAGAACCTTTCATCTTATTAAGGGCTTTCAAGTAACATCATAAATTCATACTTCAGAAATTGAAAAAGATTTCGGGAAGCATGCCATACAACCCTATCTCTGAACAGTAGACACCTGCATTGCTGAGTGGAATCTCCAAGCAGAAAAATATGTGTCCCAGTTGCAGAGAGGTAAACTGAGTCTAGAAAAAGGCGGGAGACTGCTCATCAGTGAAAGGGCTAATGTGGTGGCAATAGAGTTGAAAATCAGCTTGTTCAAGCAGTTTTCTATTCTGTATATCTTCCTTATTTATTTAATTTATTTATTTGCCGATGGGACATATTATCCCCGCTAAGCACGGTGAATGGAGGATAGGACGGTGACATCACGCAGAGCTCAGATGTGCTCATTGCTGTGAGCAGAGGGCTTCCGGCAGGCAGTGGTTTAATGAACCAATCTCAAAGCTGCTTAGACCACTGTTTGCCTTTTGCCTTTGTTTGCAAATTCAGCGCAACTTTTGAAATCTGCCAGAACGTGTCAAGAGGCCAGCAAAACTTCCCATAGCTCAAGGACTGGGGAGACCCAACCTTCGCTGCCTCTTCCACTAGAGAAGGCCGCCGTGACAGGCACCTGCGTGGTGTTTACAAGGTCAGGAGAACAGCAGCCCGGCGGAGACACTTTCCCCAGCAATCCCACCTTTGAGACGCAGTATCCTGGATTCCATAGCAGTTATTGAAAAATCTCTGTTGCCCACAAAATTGCCTGTAAAAGTCACTTTGTGAAAACAGTCCTGGAAAATAGGGTTTCGGTGAGAGTAAACATTTGCACTTGGTTTCAAAAATAAGCCAAAAAAACCTATAACTTCTATTTTTATTAGACATATAGTAGGTTAAAATACCAGGAAGGAGGACAGGGAAGGGAAAGGAGGGGGAGGGGACAGAAAAGAGGAGGGGGAGGGGGAGACAAGCAGCCACAAGGAACCCGGTGGGGCAAGTCCTGATGCCTGCCAACCAGAGGGGTGAGCCTTCCAATCAGCAGCGGGGAGAGCAGCAATCACGGGTGCAGGGCCAGCCTTTCCCACGTGGCTTCCCTCTCAATGCTAATGAGAATTTTACCTCTCTAAACTCCAGTCCTCACCTTCTGAGAAGAGTGACTCACTCTACCTGTTTCTGGGCTTCAGGAGAATGGCTCAGGAGAGGACCCCGTTCGGTCAGATGCCCTTTGCTCTCCTGTTCATTGTTACTTTTTTTTTTTTTTTTTTTTTTGATAATCTGAATAGTGAAAGAAATGGAGAGAACATTGCAAAAGAAGCCAGGCCTATCACTCTTTGGACTAGAATGCTTTAGAATACTCCCTGTTTTGTAGGCTCTGCTGTTTAGAAAACATGAGTGCAGGTATAAAACCTGCGTCAGAAGTGACCCTGATGTTTTCTAGGTGGCGTCAGTTTATCATCAGCCCGGGAGGCGCAGTCTGTCCCGCCTCTCTTCTTTTTCAGTGTGACAAGAGGCTAGCCTTGGCTGGACTAGAGGAGAGCGCTTAGGTGTCCTAAGACACCAACCAACGCTCATTGAGCTGCTCTGGCCATCAGGGTCAAGTGCAGTGGACACAGGATGGACACTCTAATGCACATCCAGGTCAGTCTAAATTTAAAGGTGTTTTCCCTTTTATAAGGCAAAGGGCCCAGTTTGTTAGTAATTGCTTATTTTAATGTTGCGAATAATTCCATGGTGGCTGACTGAGTTCTTCCTGAAGAGGAGTCCTCAGCAGGTGGCTTCTAAATCATAGGGAGATCATGAAAAAGAAGTGATTGGTCTTAAGAGTTGGAAAGCTCTCGAAAGTTAAGGTCCTCTCTGAAGATCAGGGGACATCTAACATCTAATTGTCTTTCCCTGACTACTGGCCCAAAGGCAGACTTCTGAGAAACAGGAGGCAAGAAGGTGTGAGAAAAGGAGCCGGCTGAACTTTTTGACCATACAAGTCAATAGTCCCTTGTTTTGTTTTAATTTTTTGAGGCATGGTCTTCTTATGTTGCCCAGGCTGGTCTCAAACTCCTGAGCTCAAGAGATCCTCCTACCTTGGCCTACCAAGGCATGAGCTCTTGTGTCCAGTTGGAGCCAATTATTCTGAAACTTTTGTTATTGCATGATAGCTGGTGATGCGCTGGGATATGCCTGACAACAGGCTTCTGGGGGTAGAAGTAGGGTCCAACTTGTAGCAATTGCTTATTTTTATGTTGCAAATAATTCCATGGTGGCTGACTTCGAGCTTCCTAGGTGACATTGTCGAATGTGGAATCTACTTTTTCTGGTGTGAGCTGGCTCCAGCACATAACTGTACCCCATGCAATATGACCTTGAGGAAATAATCTCTTTGAGACTCAGTTGCACTGTGCATAAGATGGTGTGTCAATAAAGCCTGGGTCGTGGGGCAGATTAAATATGACCATCCACAGAAGTGCCAAGCACAGGGCCTGGTGCATAATGAACTTCGGCTCCTTTCTAAAGACAAGTACGTTTAAAACTCCAAAACGCTTCTTCAAGTTTGTGTCAATGCGGGGGCACCTGGTTCTCCTTGCAGTGCTTGACAGAGTTCCACTCAAGGATGATTGCAGAGACTCATCCTAAAAGGATTGTAGCCAGATGCATGCCTCCCTAGCTTGGATGTTATTCTGGGGAGTTTTCCTAATAATATATTACTCACTTCAGTTGGGGATCTTGCTAGAGGTGATGGGACTAATTCTACAAATTTCCAGAAAAACTTCATGGAGACAAAACACGTGTTGAAACCCTGTGATGATTAACCTCACAATAGCAGAATGTTTTTATTATGTTAAAAACCAAACACTGCATTTACTGGCACAGCCAGAACCTGTTGGGGCACAGAAACTTACAGATAACAAAGTTTCCCCAAGTTCTAAGCACAAAGCACCTCCCACACTAGCTACTAGATATGGACCAGCTTATTTTATCAATGGCAAGCCCTGGTGGTTAAGTAAGGATAATCTGTAAGGTTACTGTTTTCTCATAATCTTTCGGTAAAAACAATTTCTGCCTATGCTTTGGAAACTTCTTTGATTTTATTAGTCACAAGCCTGTCATCAAAGCCTGAAGAAAAATGTATATAAACCCAGCCTTCCCCAGAATAAAGTGGGAATGATTGCACCAGAGCTAGAGTCTGTGTCTTTCATTCTCCATCCATCACCGATGCTGTCTCCCCGGACCCCCTTACCAGTGTGGAACCCATGGACTCCTGCTGGGGCTGGACCCCGGCATGTCAAGGAGAACTGGGAAGAAAATCGAGGTCTCTTAGGAGAAACAATCTTAATCTTAATGTTCTGTTTTCTTTTTTACTCTAAAATGATCTAATCTAAACATTTTTCCTTGGTTCTCATTTCATCTGACCAGATCCATCAGTTGCAGAAGGAACAAAAGAAATGAGACGTAATAACCATGGCCTTGGTGCCATGTTTACTTTATAAATAAAATGGATCTATCAGAGCACTGTCTGATAAAATGGCACAGCTGAGACTCTATAGCTGAGTTTACACGATCCCAAGTATATGGATTTAAGGTTTTTGTTTAGAGGGGAGGGTACCAGGAATTGAACTCAGAGGCGCTCAACCACTGAGCTACATCCCCAGCCCTATTTTATATCTTATTTAGAGACAGGGTCTCACTGAGTTACTTAGTGCCTCACTTGCTGAGGCTGGCTTTGAACTCACAATCCTCCTGAGTTAGTCTCCTGAGCTGCTGGAATTTCAGGTGTGTACCACCCCAGTGGATTTATATATTTAAAAAAAATTTGACCCTTGATTTATTACAGAAGTTGCAGGACAACTATGTGAACGCACCTTATATATACATGCACACATGTACTTGTACATTCATGCATGCACATTTACACATGCATGTGTCTGCACATAGAAATGCATATTGGACTCCAATTTTTTATTTGCACAATTGTAAGCAATCTTGAATAATAGGATCCAGAAACAGTTTCTTATTTCATTTCCTTTTCTGTTTATTCATTAACTCCCTTAACTGTTCATGAAGCAGTTTCTATGGAATATCTGCCACGTGCCAAACACTGTGCCAGGCAAGAGGACACACAAACAAATTCTACGAGACCCCTATAATGAAGCAATTAAATTCCTTGGGAATGCAGTCATATAGAGAAATAAATTACAAAGTGGAAAAGGAAAACACCTTGATAAAAATAAAAAAAGGCAAAAAGCTTACTGTTTTAATTTTTTAAAATAAGGATTTTACAGAGGATGGCATGAAATGAAGTGTTAAATGTCCATCAGTTTGATGATTTGCTTATGTGTTTACATCCAGCAGTAAGGACATAGGAATGCCTGACTTCCCTCTGAGTGAGTTCTACCCAAGACCACCTGGGGTTGAGGGTGTGCAGACATCTGTGGGGCAATACACTGTGCGTCCTGTAGATGGCAGGCGTGGCCTACTGTTCTGACCCTACCCACACCTACCACCGCAGCCTGGAGCCTCCCCAGTCTGCCTGCCTTGGGCTGCTCCTCCAGTGCAGAGCTACATATTTATTTTCTTGGTCCATCTTAAAACCTATGATGCAACACATTTTTCATGTCAGGGATTTTTAATGTTCCTGAACATTTTGTGATCACAGCTCATAAATGTGTGTGTAGGAAGGGCTTCAAGTTGAATGACTTTTGATCTCCAAATGCAAATAAGGAATAATTTAATAAAAAAATCGATACCATAGAAAACTCAGGTAAATTAAAAATAGAGGCCACAAACCCTAAATGAAAACGTGCCTGCTAAGCAGAGACACTTTGCAACACCTCAGTACCTCTCCCCTCTGTGAGATTACAGCAGCCTGTAACTGCTGTGGCCCTGGGGCTGGAATTATTTCAACTAAGAAAGCACTTACTGACATTCTACTATGTGCAAGTTACCACATTAGGTGATGCAGGAATATAAAGTTGTATAAACATAAGGCCTGGCCTTTGAAACACATACTTTTGGGGAGAAAACTTGCAATAATGCAGACAGAACATTACATCAGAAATTTTAGTGAGGTGCCAGGGAGTGGGGAAAAGGAGGATATTACACCCAACAAGGGGTGAAATATTTCTTAGGAAAATAAATTAGAATTGACTGTGGGATTATGCGAGAAGCTTGACAGACAGTTATGAGCAGAAGGTACTCTAAACATTTAGGTCAGTTTGGACAAAACCATATTTAAAAGCCCCGAGGAGGCCAATCTTGAATACCATTTTTCTCCCTCCCCCGATTTTTCATGACACATAGGGAAGTACATGTGAAATTCAAAGGAATTGAATTTTAGATTTCACAACCAAAAAAATCCATATCATCCCCAAATACATGAATCTATATTCTCTATACTGTGAAATAATTATCTATTTATGCCACAATGGAATATGTGTGTTTGGCAGCTTTGTAGTTCTTAATAGATGCTTATGTAAAAGCAATTACAAAGTTCAGAAAAAACTGGTTGCTTCTTCATTCATTTTAAGGCACTGGGATCCTAGGCAAGTGCACTACTGCCGAGCTTTCCCCCCGGCCCCAGTAAAATAAGTAGTAATGAAAATAAACTCTAATTCTATTTTCCTGATAAAGTTATTCATAATATTTCAATGTTAAATAAAGTCTCATGATTTTAAAACTTTCCGATAGCATAATATGCATATGTATTAAAAATTACTAAGATTTTGCTAAAATTATTGACAGATGAGGACAATGGCATTTTCCTACCTTGTTAAAAATTATAAGCAATCAGTAAAAATGATTTCAGTTTCAAACATAGGAAAAAATACTAGTTTCAACTTTGGGCTTTGTAATTAGCAGTTCTGGTTTCAAGTGGAAGTTTTTTGACTTAATGAGTTGTTGCTGCATAGCTTCTTCTCCTTCTGAGGCTGTTTCCTGTTTTGTAAGGTGGGTTGCAATATTTCCATGCATTTGTGGGTTTAAGAGAAGTCAAGTGCTGGAACTGATATGTGGGGAGTACTTAGGAACTATCTTAGTGTTGAGTGAGTTCCTTTTCTTTGTCCATTAAGAGTATCTGAGAAGACTGTGAATATCGCCCTAGTCTAGGATTTCTTATCTTCAGAGCTACTGGCATTTGGGAGTTAATATATCTCTGTTCTGGGGGCTATCAGATGCTATAGGATGTTTACCAGCATCCCTGTTCTCATGATGTGTCAATGCCAACTTCCCCAATTTTGCCACCAGAAATGTCTTCAAAGATTTTCAAATGTCTCCTCGGCGGCAAAATCACTCTGATCAAGAACCACAAATCCTTGAAGCATGCCTTTTCAATAGATAGAGATGGATGGGAATCATCTCTCTTCGTTATTCATGCACCCTGGACTGTGACCTTGGTCAATGGCCCTTATGATCCTGCCTGTCCCAGCTTTACTCAGCTGAGGCACATCACCCAGGTCCTGAGGAGTCCTAGACATAGTCTGTGCCTTGGTATATTTTACTTGGAAACCTCATGGGATCTGCGGCCATCTCTGTTGCTTTTGGTCAAATATCTGGCTCACCCTGGGAGAATGCTTCACCTACCATATCAGTCTCCCTAAAGCAGAGCTACCCACTCTGCCCAAGCACCTCTGCCTAGTGGTCTGACTTACCCACTTCTCCTGCCTGCAACCCCAGGACATTTTGTAGGCATCCTGACATCTTTCTGAGTTTGGAATCATCTAACCACCCATAAATCTGGGTCACAGGTCTCCATAAACACACCTACAAATACAGAAGCTGCATGCGTAAAATTCTTGGGACAAAGGGTCAGATTGTTTAAATATGACTGTGGTACATCTCCTTGTGAGACAATGACAATAATAGTGTCTTGATTTGAGCTAAATCATGAAGTCACATTAATCATGCTTTCTTTTGCTTTTATTTTCTCTTGATTTTCTTTGCCTGCCATTTCGTGTTTACACAGAGCACACGTTAGTGATTTCCTTCATTTTGCACAGTGCCGTCTTGTTTCTGACCATAAGTGTTCCCTGGCGTGCAATGTCATGGGATTTGCACAGGCCTATCACTATACCTCTTCCCTTGATGACGGTGCTGTGGTCATCAGGCTGCTGGACTTTGAGCCGAAAATAGTCTGACCATGAGACTGATTTCATTTCCTCCTCCCTAAAAGCATAGAAACCCCTGATGAGAACTCCCTATTTTTAAATTTCAGAGCCCACCAATTCTATTATGTGTCCTTGAATATCAAATTGAGTTCAAATAAAACTAAAATGCTTACTGTACTTTATATTGAATTTCTGGAATGACTACTTTTTGACCATATGAGTTCTCCTCATCCAGATTTTTCTGGATTCCATGTTTTTGCTTTTGTCCCATGAATTCTAGATCTGTTATTCAAGATTTCTTAAAGAGTAGAATCCCAGGCAAAGCTTTTATCATACCTTTACTTGGGGAAGTGACTCTAAGGAACAGAATGGGAGCAACGGAAAAAATAAATAAATCAAGATAGAAAGGAAAGAATATCCTATAACATGTTATTGGAATTGTCCCTGGTGAGGATCTCTTGAGCTAAATCCTTCCTGGAAGCTTCTGAGCAGAGTAGAATGCCTCTCAAACTTGCCCCCTGAGGGACAGAAGAAGGTTCTGTACATTCACTTGCTCCAATCTCCTGTTATTCAAGAAGAGCCCCACAGAGTATTAATACCATTGGAATTTCAAGTTGGACTGTATATAAAAATGGTTAGCTGATTGTCACTAGTCTTTCATGTGTCATGCAGCATGAGATGTTTGGTGCAACAGAGCCCCATAAGATCATTCCCACCTTCCACTGGCCACTACAGTGATGGCTGGAGAAGAAATGTCCTTGGAGAGGGGACGAGGCAGAACTCAAGAACTTTGTCATAGACCTGATAACACTGAATTCCTGCAAATGGTGAGGTCACAGTCCACTGTTTGAGAACCACATTATGTTACCAGTGGGAGAACTGGTAAAATGTTTTTTTCATTGGTATCATCAATGGTTGCAAGTTCCTGGTTGACTGGAGAGAAGACGCAGCTTTGTCCGATAAGCAATGACTCATAAAAATCCACTTTACAGATACAGACAGCATTACAGAAGACAAAACTTCTATATGTCCTCACATGTGTATAATCTCATCCAAGACTTAAGCAGATTGTAGTAAGTCCACTGTTGCCCATGAACTTCTTCTCTTGATCACTCTTCTCAAAGTAAAGGATGCTCTTCCTTCTACCATTACAACATGGTGGTTATTCACATCACATGTGGCCACTTTATCAGTAGAGAAAGGTCCCATTGCCTCATTACCATTATCTTCACCTTTTGTCATGGAAACTAATATATTTGTGATTATTTTAAATTTCCTGGTTATATATCCAGAGGAAAATAAACATTATATAATCCCTTCTTATGAAGTCTAAAAATTACAGGAAGAGTTGTGCTAAGTAGCTTCATACAATGATGCTGGGATATTTTTGAGTGGTTCTGCTTGGTTGAAAAGGAAGCTCAGAAGGTAACCTGAACTTTAATTAATATGGAGCATTTCCCTGCAACATTAATCAATGTGGAGCATCTTCCTCCCCAAATCTCTGAAGCTTTCCCATAGTTGTGAGCATTTAATATTCTTTGGGCACTCTGTGCAAATCTGTGGCAGAACATTGTCTTGAATGATTTTATGTGGAAGTATCCCATTGTGAATGTGTTTGTATATGGAGGGATGAAAGCAGAGCAGTTACGGGGTATAATGGATTGAAGAGAGGGAAGTTGCATTATCCCAAATGATCTGTTATATTATTCTAATAAACAGATCTCAAAACAGGATTTAATGTGTAAGAATTGCTTTAGGTCCAAATGTCGATGTAGGAAGAAATGGGCAGGGACCAGGAGAATTTGGGAGAGCAGTCAAATTGTAGTGGAGATGTGATCTTTAGCCAAGGAGACAGGGAAGGAAGGAAGGAAGGTTGGTAGATAGCTAAGGCATGTTTGGTGAGTACCACCAAAATGGACCATTGGGAGACATCAGAGGAATGTTATATTGACTTAATACCTGTCTCTCTCAATCATTGGCTGGAAGCAGGCCACAGAAATTGTATTCTTGGTATAAAAGTGGGATTGAATTTAAGAACAAAGAAGTTGGAGCTTTCTGTAAATTACCTCTCTACAGTAAAGCCATCACAGGGGCCAATACAAAGTGCATTAAAGGGTGCATTACTGACATGGTATTGGGGCTCCCTCTTCCTCAGGTCCTCACTCGGGAAGCCCTAGAGCAGACCTTAAAGTTGTCCTGCCTGAGGGCTGAGGAAGCTGAGATACTCACCCACCAGGTGTTATGAAACATTACCTGGGGACTACTCCCACAGCATCGACTCCCCAGCTCCTGGCCTGCACCATGTTCAGCCAGAGAAATCCCATACAGAGTTGCACAGATGTGTGCAGCAGGAGGCCATTGGCATACACAGGATGGCAAGTTCCAAAGAGATATGGGCAGAGCACCAACGGAATCCATTCAAATGAGTTAAGGAGAAAGAAGTACAGTCTTTGAATGCTAATTGTTTCTTCTTCAGCCTCTGCAGGTTTACCCAGATCTGGGGGTAGTCAAGCAGCATTTTCTTCCTGCTTATGATTTCCCTCAGAGACTACCATTGCTTCAGGCAAACATACTCATGTGAAGAATCATTTCCCTCCATGTCTGTGTCTGTAATTGTCATCTCTTTTTGTGCAACTGCAGTTAATGCTGCAGACCCACCATTACTGAAATTGAAATTCCATGTGTTAGGATTTTCGATAGTTGAGTTTCTTTTAAGGGACATCCAAGATCATTTTGGACAGGCATGGAATCTCTCCAACTATTTGGCTCTGAGTCTTCTTCTGGAAAATAAAGTTGGGTTTTCTACTTGCTTTTCTTTTCCTTTTGAGTTCCTAGGTGAAACAAATAATATAAATGAAATCTCCAGTGTTATTAATTCCACTCAGATCTGGCATCCTCCCTATAAAACTTGGTAAGAATAGGTACTCAGGAAACAAAGTCTAAAGTCCTTAAAATATGCTTGGTGGAGCTTTTAAGCTGTTTAATAAATAGCCTTTACATTTGCATAGGAATTATGGGCTGTTGGAGCAGAAAGTAAGCTCAGGCAATATCACAGAAAACGCTTCATTTTACAGTTGGGGAAAAATGAATCCCGGAGAGAGGAAGCGATTTTCCCAAAGCCATATATCTAGTTAATGGCAGAGCTAATACCGTATTTAAGATAGCCTGAAATCC
Source organism: Sciurus vulgaris (assembly GCF_902686455.1). Taxonomy (NCBI): domain Eukaryota; kingdom Metazoa; phylum Chordata; class Mammalia; order Rodentia; family Sciuridae; genus Sciurus; species Sciurus vulgaris. The sequence continues at coordinate 137,866,343 of NC_136469.1, forward strand.
ATTCTAATAATTTTAATAGAATTTAATAGTGATAAATGTAATAATGATAAAATTAAAATAAATTGTATTTATTATGTTATAAGCTCTGGCTCTGGCACAAAGACTCTTTGAGATTATCTCAGTTAAGAAAACCTTTAATAAGATGACACTTCATTTAAGGAGCAGTGTGGTAATCTGGTAAGAGTGAGGACCAACTGGGATCAGACTCCTCTGCTGAAATCCCACCTCCACTGTGCATTTCTGAATCATGGCCGAGTGTCCTGTGCTTCTTCCCTTCCCCGTTTTCTCATCTCCTAATAACTCCTGTGTCAGCACTGCTGACACGATGGCATAAGACAGTATAAGCAGATCCCAGGATGCTGGAGCATAGTGACCCCTGGATTAATGTGAGCTACCACCATGCCATCTTCACATCAGCTCTCCGAGGCGGATCTCATCAGCTTTATCACACAGATGATGAAACAGAAGTTGACCAAGTTGTCCCCATAGCAAGTGGAAGAGTCATAACACAAACAGGAGTATCTCACTTGAAGCTTTAATCACCTGTGTTTGTTTGACTACTTTTGATCTTTGTAACGTCAGACATTCATGTAATGATGACCTACACCACCATTTACCTTCAGATATTTCTCATTCCACTGGAAATGACATCCCTTTCTTTGTTTTCTTTCTTTTTTCTTTTCCATTTATTTATTTATTTATTTATTTATTTATTTATTTATTTATTTATTTATTTATTTATTTATTTATTTATTTATTTATTTTTGCTCAGGGCCTTGCTAATTTGCAGAGCCTGGCCTTGAATTTGTGATCCTCCTCCTTCAGCTTCCCGAGATGCTAAGATTATGGGTGCACACCACTGCTTCCAGCTCAAGTCTATTTCTTTGAATGTGATCCCTCTCTCACGCAGGGTCTTAAAATTTTCTTGGAAGTATCCAGAGAGTGCTTTCCTTATCCAATGCCCTTCTTTACTGGAACAGTCAGAACCATGGATGCAGACCAACATTACCCTTCTTCAGACAAAAACTGTACCTGCCATTTCTCAAAATTCAACCTAATGACATGAGTCTTTGTGAATGATATTTTAAAACAGTAATGTTTTAAATAATGGTATTTAAAAACGTGACTGCTGTTGGCCACTCCTTTGCATCTTGCTTTACATAGTTTAACTAACTTCTCTTTAGTCTTTTATTCAACTGCTTTTGGAGGTTGCTCCTATCTTTAAAGAGTTCAGAATTTGAGGGAAAAATATTGAAAGCCTATACAAATATCTGTCACAAGACAGATGCAGTGGGGTAGAATAAAAATGAACTTAGGTAAAGATTGTAAAATGGATAACAGCAAAATGCTATTGCACATTTTATGAATTTAAAGAGAGTTGTAAAGATTAGAGCTGGAAATTGTAGAGTATCAGTGTTGTACTGGAACCAAAACACAGAGCTTCCCTCAAAACTTGGAAGAGAGGGAATTAGGCTTAAGACAACATCTAAAAGGATATGGCAGAGAAATTCAGAATTGTCTCAAATGGGACATGGTTCCCAGGACAATTAGGTTTCAGAGTAACATTCATGATTATGTGAATAAACTTTCAAAATAATACATTGGTCAAAATGGGCTTGGGCTTACCTGGTAATGCAGAAAGAAAAGAATCAGAGCAGCCAATGTTAGCAGTTTCCAATCAACCACTTGCCTCTATCTAGGATTTACCAAGCATACGTCAGTCCAGTGACCCTTGACTGCTAAATTCTCCCAGCTGTTCTTCTTTCTCTATTTACCAGAGGTATGAAGAGCCTATTTGATTGACATCAAAGACTTCAATATTTCCACTCTTTGAAATAATGATTTCTCATAGATAATTGATAACAGTGTCTCCTTGTGATTTGAGTTCCCATATTCATGGCTATAGAGAAAGAAAAGATTTGACAATAGATCCAAACATCTCCAGCCAACTGGACAATTATATTATCACTGCAGGCTGATAAAATGGCACTTGGAGAGCACATCTGTTTTGTATTGTTAATTTAGCAACTCCTCTCTCCATGTCTCACTGTACCTGGGTGATGGTAATGTAGTGTTTGAACTCTTTTGGTCAGGTCCAGCTGTGCTCTGTCTTATAGACACTTCACCACTATTAGACTGATGTCTGTTTTGTGCACATATCTACACATTTAAAGGAAAGTCATACCATTGATCCTTGGAGGGAAACAATTGTCCTTTAGTAAGTACTTTAGTGGTCATTTTGGTTATTGGTGGATGCGGATTGGGAGTTTGAGAACAAAGTGAAGAAGAAACCAACTTAACTTTTGAAAGAATGGGGTTGAGGATGGAAGTGAGGAGAGACATGGAGGAATGGAAGGAGAGAAGATTTCATGACTCACTAACAAAGAAGAAATTTGAATCCCTATTAGCAAAAGTGCCGTTTGAAATTTTTATATTCCAGTGATACGTTAGAAATCCGGCCAGTCTTCTATGCAAACAGAAGGCTCAAATAGATGGATGGGTAAGTTTTTGCTGTTCTTGCTGAACTCAAGAGTAGAGATCTGCATATCAGATTGTTTTGACAGGAGACTGAAGGGAGACACCATCTGCAAGGTGATCCACAAACAAAATTAATTCAGAGGAAGCAGAAACTGATAATCAGGGGTACCTGAGAAAAATGTAACTCATTGCCCTTATAATCCAAGAAGGTTTGGGAAGAGTGTACTCTTTGTTGCTTTTGAATCTGAAAGTACAGGATATTTCCATTGACATTTGGGTTTCATGGAGAAATAATTACTCTCTTCATTATAATTACAGGAATTTAATAGAAAAAAGAGATCATTTTATATTGGGTCAGTCAGAGAATATTTCATGGATAATGCAAGAGCCATGTGGGGCTTTGAAGCATAAGCCACATTCTGATAAGCAAAACAGAACATAAGAGTGGTTAACCAGGGGAGAGGGGAAGATGAACGGTGCAGAAAGAAGACTGCACATTTGTGATTTCAAAGACTGCTTTTGGTGATTGGGTAGATCATTTGGTTGAATACAGAGCCTGGGAAGGGATGAAACAGCTATGTGGCCCTGCCCGTTGGAAGGAGAGCCACTAAGGGCTGGAGGTCCTGGGCCCTGTCATCTTTGAGAAGTCATTCATGAAGTCATTAATAGAACCCGAGAGCCACTGAAGAGCTACAAAAGCATACGTCGAAAGCACTTCTGAAGGCAGGGGCAAAGAGAAAGCCATGTGAACCTCTCTGGGGAGCCCTCTAAGTGCCCCTGGAAGATGGGCCAAACCTTATTCTCCTGCAGAATCTCCTCTCTACTGTCCCTGAGCTGGACATCTCCCCTCACTAAACTCAGGCAGTGGAAACTGCTTTTCTGCTGCAGGGATGTCTCTGAAGCCACTGAAGTCTACATGGCTCATGTACATGGTAGAACTCAGAAGTGAGGGTAAAGTAATGCCTGCAGGGGAATTCCTCCTTAATGGGTGATGGGAGCAGAAGATAGATGCCCTGCTTTTATCCTTTAGAAAGATAATGCTGAGGCTTACTCTAGGAGGTTCTGTAGAACATTCCCAGGAGCATTGAGCCCAGGTGTCTAACGTAGCAAGAGCTCTTCCCCTTCCTTTTATTCTCCCTACTTCTCTATATCTGTTTTCTGGGTCGCCTCCCAGATGAACCTGGTCCCAGAACCTGGTCTATGGCTCAGTGCTATCATATTGTCAGTTAGGAAGCATTTGAGAGGACGAGATGACCCTGAGTTGCAGGCCCAAAAAACTAGAGTATTTTGCTCCTAATCTGGGCCACAGTATTGAGGAAAGGATTGATCCTTGAGGAGTCAGGAAGAAATGCTTCTATAGGAATAGTCAGAACAAGAGCATAAGTACCTTCCAGGGTTTTGGATGAGCATAGGTTCCTCATCCAAAACCCTGGAAATTTAAACCATGAAAAGCTACTACAATTGGGAGACATCATAGGTTAGTAGGATAAAATTGAAGTTTTTGAGTGGGAAGATTTATTATGCCCAGAATTGAGAGGTGAATTTACAAACACTCAGAGAGGCTAGAGGCAAGACATCTCTAGTACAGTAATCAAAAACAAATGTTTTTCTATCTTTTATTTATGTATTTTCTGTCTTCAGCAAAATGATCAATTTTCCTTCAACAATTTTCCCACATGTATCTATTATATGTGAGTATCCCTGTCATCATACTGATACCACAGATCCTTCAAGTGCCTTTGACAGTTGAGCATCAGGTTCTAACAGTTGATTTTGGAAGAAGGCATTTAAAATCCACTCATACCTTGCCTGCTCAGGAGAAGCCAGCTGTGCTAGTTATTTGGATGAAAAGTGAAGACTAGCCTCTTCTTTAGAGAATTTGCCTCCACCAGGGGAAACACAAGGAAATGGGAAATGTTTTGTTTTAGAATGTCTGAATACAGGATCAATATTTATATGGAGGTTGCTGACATCCCATTAAGAAAGGTTCAACTGCAGTTTAGAGAGATGCATTTGGTGTGTTTGAGAGGGAAATCCACTCTCCATCGAATGCAGAAGGCAGTTTCTAATGAAATTTAGAATTGAGTGAAATTGGTCCAATCTACAAACCCAAGAAAGAAATTTAAATCTTTTAGAAGACCTCAGTCAAGTTTCAAACCTATAAGGGCTGATTTATTATCTGAGACATACAATGAAAACCAAATGTGCACTGCTCCCAAGTGCCTGTGCCATTAGAATTTTGGAACTTTAGTAGAATCTGTTCATAGGGACAAAAAATACAAACGAATGTGGAAACAAATGGCACTAAAAATCAGTTTGGAGAATTTTTAGACTTTCAACTTCCTTCCCCTGGCATTCAAAATCTCTGTGCCTTGACCTACGCACACACTTACGACCTGTGCAACAGGATATTAAGTGAGCCTCTTTTCCTGTTTGCATTTTTTAAACTCCCCAAAGCCAAGAACAAAACAAAGACTGGTGGCGAATGCTCCTGCACCCCAGTATTTGTTTTCTGCCCCTTCAGTCTTAAGGTTGCCTTCGATAGGTCAGGTGGAAGCATTTTCTTAAAGCCCATCTGTTCCTGGGTGTCCTGCCTCTTCCCTCTGTGGGGAGGATGAGAATCACGCTTTGCTCCTACTTCACATAAAGCAAACAGGTATTTAAAGGGACACCTTGCAGAACTGAAATCTGGAGGCCTCAGTGGCCTGGTGCATGGTATTCACCTGAAAAACCTGCAGTAGTGGCGATGGGCTGAGGGACCCGATTGTAGGAGAACCAACGACAATTGCACTTCTGGTATGGGGCAGTCAGCACAATTCTTTAAGTGGGTCCCTGGGAGGGATGGGAAATAAGGCTTCTCCTGCTTTCCCCTTTGGTGTCCTTGTTCCATATGTTCTTACTGAAGACTCTGAAACATAGATGTCTTTGATCCAAAACAATGAAATATGTGATATAGCAAGTGGGTCCTAAAATCTTGTGTCCTTGAAGCCTTCTATGGAGGGAAGGCAAATAATTGCCATACTGAGAATACATGTGTATTCAAATGTTTGTTATCATCCAAATGAGTCACTGACTCTTCTGGGATAGAAGAAATTCAATCAACTTCTGTCAAATGGCCAATCAGTCTTAAGAAATAGTGACATAAGACTGCAATCGGGCTTTCTTGCTGACAGGTTGAAGCTGGTATTGGCAATAGCTAGATGAGCTCTGGTTAGTGGGGAGCTTGTGCTGGTGGGCCAGGACACATTGTCATTCTGTAACTATGACTTGTTCATTTACACCCCAGTTGCACCAGAACCGTGGTGGTCAATAGTAGAAGCTGGCTTTGCCACATGGTCGAGGCACTTTTCCCCTTGATTGGTCAGTGCCCCTTGCCTGACAAATGCCCTCTGTAGGAACTGCTGGGGAACACTCCTTCCACTGGCAGCCTCCCTTGAGCTGCCTCTTCACCCACATGCCCGTGTCTAGGATCTCCTTGTGAATGATCTTCTGGTCTTTCTCCTTCCAAACTCCCACCACCCGGACAGTCCATATACCATCATTGTCCACATTCCGTTTACAATCTCACCTCAGTGAACTTCTTTTTTGGTACAAAAAAGATATAAGCAGATGTGCTACAAAATCTCTGCTCAATGGGATAAATTTCTCTTGCACTTCTCCATCCAGGCCACTCTGCGTGAGGCTGCAGTTTGGGTGACACCCACTATATGCTTCCACTCGTAGGCAGGGCCTCCAGGCTCCCGGGGTAAGCTGTGCACTGAGCTCACTTCGCTCAGGCACAAATATCAGTTTCTCCAGAGAAGGGAGAAGGGCGGAAGCTTAAAGTGGCAGGTCTCTGCAGAGAAAGCGGACTCAGAAGGAAGCAACAGTGTGACTCTCCTGTCCACACTCACTTGCTGAGCAATGAAGGAGATGTGAACCTTATGTCACCGTGAGTACCAGAGCCCACTGGTGGGTGTTTCAGATTCCTTCGCACCCATGAATTCAGGAAACTGTTCCTTCAAGCTTCTAGAGAGCTCCTCTTCATGAGGGGAACTTTTATAATAACAGAGGGATGAACAACACCCATTCAATGGTCTCTGTTCTGTGGTCGACGCCCCACCTTCCACCTGTTTCCCATCTAGCTCATTTCCTCAGCTGCAGTCACTGCTGGCCGAGAGGGCTCTCAGCACCAGACCTCATTCCTGAGCAAACTGACCCCTGATCCTATGTCCATATCATGGGTCACTCTTTCTAGCACAAATGGAGAAGGGACTTCCAGGAGGTGCTCAGGCGGGTTACCAGGAATCCACAGGCCTGCTTAAGAGCACAGGCCAAACCTGAAGTTGTGTTCTTGCCCAAGTGTCTGTCACAAACTCAACCAATAACATGTGTAATGAATGAAGTTCTTCCTGCATTCATTAATACTGGTGCTTCTCCTGTAATTTGTGCCCACAACCCACTTCCGGTTATTGGAATTCTGTCTATTATGTAAGGCACAGCTCAGGAGTCCCTCACAGATGAGAATATGAGAGAAAAAACAATGTCAACTGGGACTTGTTATGTTTTCTTATTCCTTCTTGAAAGCAACACTCTTCATTTCCTTTTAGCTCTGGACCAATGTGAAAGTCTCTATGCAAAAAATGTTACAAGAGCAACTACCTTTACTAACAACCCATGGGCTATTATAATGCAACTTCTCTGTATTAAACTGTTTGGGATTATATCCTTGTAGACTTTTAGAAAGATCAGCATGAGCTACAACTCCACTCTATTAACTCATTGATGACATGTAATTAGTCACTTATATCTCATTGGCTGTATATTGGGGTTAGAAACATAGTAAGTGGAATGTCTTCTCTTCTCTTGTGGAGTGCAGTGTCTGTAAGAAGTTGCAATAAGGTTCACCCTCGCTTGTTGATTGCAATTTTTAAATTTATACACTTATTTACCAAACAAGGAACATGCTGTATTCTTGCAGCGTTGTTGACTATAGGAGAGAAAGCAACCGAATGGTTCAGGTCCTGGGATAAAATCATGACTGATCCGTAGGGATGCTGCTTTACATCTAATGGTACATGGCTGCACCGTGCACTGTGACAAGAAGACAGGTGTAGGCCGAGGTGTAGGCACAGGACTGGTTTGAGAGGCCCAGGAGACTTGGTAAAAGGGGCTGGTTCTTCCTGGTGCATAAGGCCTTTGTTCTGCTAGATTCTCAAGGGTAGCTGAAATGTGCAGTGTTGAGTACTGATAATGCCTTTTCTCAGATTCTGGCTCTGGTTCTCTCCTCTTCAAGGAATTTCCCCAGCATCACTGGGTAACTCTGCTTTCAGGAGGTACCATCTAGAACTAGGAGGTATTAGTGGCCCTGGGCAGCCCTCAACCTTTGGGAGGTGGCTGTTGTCCCTAGCAGTACCAGCCCTGCTGAGCTCTGGTGGAGTCGCTGGGGAAGTTCCTATGTGGTTTGCAGAAGTCCCCGGGGGATTAAATGTTCACAGTGCATGATGATACTCACCTCCTCATCAATACCGCTTCTCTTGTGCTTCTTACAACCCAAACAAATAGTTTATACCCGTCCAATTCCTGGGCTCAGGGTTCATCTAGGTTTGTCAGAGCTAAAACTAGAACAATATTCAAATGAAAATACTTTGGGAACATATTACCTACACATTATTGTAAGTTTGGTGATAGACACATGAAGAGGAAAATGGCTTTGAGTGAGGAGGCTGATGGAGAAAGGGATCATTTGGAATTATTCTGTTAGATTTATAGGTTAATAATAAATGATAGTTGAAAGTTTGAGAGTGGGATGAAATACTACAAAAGCAAATACTGAGGAGTCAAAAAAGGCTGGGACAAAATTTAGATGCACATCAAATTTTTAATGTGATAAAATATACATTATGTAAAATGTACCATTTTAATTGTTGGGCCTTAATAACTTCCACAATATTGTGCAAACATCCATCTTCAATTCTGTTTCTTGATCTCAAATGGAAATGCCATACCTGATTAACACCATCTCTACATTACCCTCCCCCTGTGCCTGGAAACCACCTAAGCACCAACTTTTGATGATCAAGTAGAAAAAGACAAACCAGTGCATCAGAGGAGTTCACACAGGAGTAGAACATGAAAGGCAGTGATTTAGACTCAGAGGAGGTGGTTTTAAGTGAAAAGAACGGTTCATGAAATTAAATCCTCCATAGAGATAATTGCTAAAAAGTGCTAAAACTTATCTGCTGGATTTAGAAGTGAACTGTTCCCATAACGTGCATGGAGTGCAGAATTCACCTGCGAGGACAGGGAAGGGAGTGGTGGATGGTAACCAAGTCCAATGAGCCTATGGTTCCTTTTGAGAAATTTTATCTCTTCACACACATTTGAGTGTTCAAATTACCTTGGACATTAGGGAAGTAATGTCATATTTAATATTCATCATGTCAGCACATGATGGCTGACAAAACTAAAACTTAGGAAGTATTTATGATATGCCAAGATCTATGCTAGGAATTTGTTGTCTCAATTATGCCACTTCTTTTAAGTAGGAGTTACTGTTTCACCTTTACAGGTAAGGAACTGGGGGTCCACAACTTTGAGAGAAGTTGGAAAATTTCCCCATGATGCTTTAATATCGCTTGCACAAAGTGTAACTCGAGTAGCCTCAAGATGTGATGCTGTTTTCACTATTCTCACAGATAACTTTTGAAGTTATGCTGCTGTGTAAGACCTGACAGGGAGTCGGGGAGATAAGATTATGAGTTAAATATATGTATGGACCATAAGTATATTCTGGCTCCTGATGATCAAGCCATAACTTTCTATATGGCTCATTGCCCTCTATCTGGAGCAGGAGTGTCCAAAATGGAATTAGTGTCAGGCTCAGGTCTGGTTTGCTTGAATGTTCACAGAAAATCAGACCTTCCTAAAGGGGCTTCTCTGAAGTCCGTACCCACCGTAGGCAAAGGAGGTCCTCACTGCCCCTATACTCGCCTCGCCTCCAAAGATGAATTCAAACACTTTCCACTGCAGCTTGCAACAACTCAGGTCACACTAACGTACCTAAACTTGTTTAATTTAGATCAAAGTAGGCTATTTAATTAAAGGGAAGAGTTGTGAGACAGACTAAACTCAGGTGTGACTTGATTGAAATGTTCAATGTCTTTGGAGTTAGGTTCCTGCTTTGCTAGCACAGCTCTTCTTTTAGGGTTACTGATTTCATTCTTAGGTGCGTCCTCCCCATGTTGTCTAAACATAGGACTCTGCAGACCTGGGCTTACTTCCCACTAGTTAAACAGCACTGGAGGGTAGGAGATATCACTTTGCTCCTACTCTCTGGCAAGTCCCAGTCCTGATTTTCAATGTCCTTGTTTTGGCTGTATGCACTCCTAAAGGCTTGGGGTTGGCCTACTCTTACCAGATGTGACAAGGATGGAAGGGCTGGGCTGATTCATCAGAGCAAATAAGAGGAAAAGGATCCTGCTGGGTCCTGCTGGAGAGTACTGGGGTCTGATGTCCTCAGGTCTTGACAGCAGTAGTCAATGTCCCCACCTCCTCTTTCTTCTGCCATTTGTTCCATCAACTCCCAGTCCACTGGACAGTGCTCTGCACATTCAGGGCAGGTCCTCCCGCTCAATGTCTCACATGCCAATCATCCCCGGAAACACACTTACAGACATACCCAGAGTCTCGATGTTAGTCATGTCTTGATCTTACCAAGCTGATGATCCAGATTAACTGTCACAGATGCTTAAAAGACAAAACCTCCATCCCCTCTTTGACCACAGTCATACACCGTGTCCATGGTCTGTCTTCCTCTCTTGACCCAAATGCAGCAGATTACTTTCATGCATCTCTTCTTCATTTATCCATCCACCATTTATTGGGTATTTCCTGTCTGACAAGAGGCATGCTAAATCCTGAGAGTAATAATTGATAATAAAGTGAACAGATTACTTGTCCTCACAGACCTCACATTCTGTTGAGGGACAGGCCCTGAAAAAGCATGATGAGTTTTATGAAGGGAGAGGTATAAGGTTCTAGGTACTTACCAGCTAGGCAGAGAGGTTTCTGCAACTCCAGTAGGTGGGGAGTACTCTCCCATGTATGGGATAGACATTCATATAACTATCTGGATTTCAGTAGATGCCCCCTAATGAGAAAACAGATGACCACTTAAAATGGTTGTAATAGTGTCTCATGGAGGTCATTTCATTTTGCAAAAAAATCCATATTTATTTGCTTACACACTGCATGACACATTGAATAGATGGGGGTAGATGGATATGAATGTACGTACATGGGTATATAGGGGTATATAGGTATATAATGTATCTTTTGCCTCTTATGCATTTACATAGAGCAAGTGCTGAAAATCAAGGGGACAAAAGTGCACAGAGCAGGGAGACTGGGTTTTGAGGCTAAGAAAGTGTCTATGCTCTTGTGATAAATCATCCTGATCCAAACCTCATGATCTGAGACATCAGGAAACCTTGCCAGGTTTTAAATTAAGGACCAACAAAATTGGCCTTTTGGAAAGGCCACCTGGCTGCAGCGTGGAGTTTGGAATCAGAAGCATTGCCCTCCCAAGAGACAAGTCTGAACAGATGAAGACTCGGCCATATTGGGCCCTATCATTCTCTGTGGTTAGAAAGGGTTCAGCCGTCTGCTTACTCAGGATTTTGCTCACTAGTATAGCTTCACTTTCATTAGCTCACTTGCTTTAAAGAGATAATATTAAGAAACAGAGTCTTAGCCATTTTGTCAAAGCCCTGAGACAAGTCACGCCCAGGTTTCTGATGGATCTCAGAGGATGCAGGGAGAGCTGGGCACTGGGCCTGAATTGCTGCCCACCACTCTGCTGGCCATGGTAAGAGTTTGAGGGAACAGAACTTGTAGTGCTTGTCTCCCAGCTTTGTTTCCCCAGGGGTTTCGCTACCTCCCATTTGTAAAGGGAGAGGTGCTAATAAAATTTTCTGCACTTTCACTTGGCGGGATGGTTATACGAATCAAACGAGAAAATGTGTGCACAGATGCTTTATGGGTTTATTCATTCATTTGACTATTTCTTAAGGGCCTACTTTATGTCAGAAACTGAACCACACATTGGGTCTTCACATTCACATGAGATATAATCTCTTTCCCTTGAAAACAAAGCAGAAAATGAAAGCAATCATTAAAATACACTGTGTCCATTGTTGCAAAGGATAAATAAGGGATGCCATGGTGGACACCATCAGGACACCCTTGTCCATGAGGAGGGGGACTTGAGCAGAGAAGGAGACCTAAAGGAAGGAACACTGAAATTGTTTTTCACATGCCAAATTTTTAGTTATTCATTGATGTTTCACATTATTATTCTTATGAATTTTTATTAAAACATGTGCTTTTTAAAACCTTATTGTTATTAAATCATGGAAAAGAACCACAAGGGACTGGGGAGATAGCTCAGTTGGAGAGTGCTTACCTTACAAGCACAAGGCCCTGGGTTCAATCCCCAGCACCACAAAACAAAACAAAAACAAAACAAAACAAACAAACAAACAAAAAAACGGTTTAAAGAACCACAAAAGAGTCTGTTTGGGTTCTTTGAGCACACAGGTATGAGCAGGACACCCTGGAACGAGTCTTCCTACTTCTATGCAGATGGTGCCCAGCAAGAGGGCAGATTCCTTCCCAGAGGGAACCACAGTGCAGCAGCTGGCATTTCTAATACTTGCATAATTGTCAATATTTACCCCAAATCTGCTTCCTCTGTTCACTTGCTATAAATCACCTCAATTTTATTAGGAAGCTATTATATTTCTTTACAAGGTAACACCTTCAGTTTGCCTCTGCTGTGAGTGAGTGACATTTTACAATATGTTCTCTGGTGAGATCGAAAGGACTGAAATACAGGATGGTGAGCTCCTTTCTCCTTTCATAAATAAAACCTTGTCTTCATAGCCCATGTTCTTGCATCTCAGCTTTAAAAGATTCTAAATACAAATATGTTGTAAGTGCTAATTTTTACAGCAAAGGAAAAATTTTGTTGATTTGTTTTCTCATTTTCATTTCTCTCTCTCTCTCTCTCTCTTCCCACCTGTTTGGATGTGAGGTGTCTCCCAGATATTCACATGTGAGACAATGCAAGAAGGTTCAGAGGAGAAATGATTGGGTTGTGAAAGTCTTAATGCAATCAGCGAATTAATCCCTGAAAGGGTTGATTGAAGTGGTAGGGTGTGACCGGAGGATATTAGAATTGGGACTTGGCTATTGGGTGTATATTTTGTATCTCTCTCTCTGCTTTCTGATCACCATGTGAGCTGCTTCCCCCTGCCATGCTCTTCCACCATGATGTTCAGCCTCACCTCGATCCCCAAGGAATGGAGCCGATCTTCTATGGACTGAGACCTGGGAACCGTAAGCCCTCAAATAAACTCTCCTCTATAATTGTGCTAGTCAGATCATTTAGTCACAGCAGTGAAAATAACTGGCTAAAACACCACCTCTGCCTCCCTCCCTCCCTCCTTCTTTCCTTCCTTCCTTCCTTCTTTCTTTCTTTCTTTTTCTCTTTTCTTTCTTTCTTTCTTTTTTCCAGAGCTTATACTTACATGGATACATTTACCAGGAAATATAATAGTTAGATTAAAGCAACCTGTTTGAATATGACCAAACTAATAAATGAATAATTTTAGTAAAAGTAATGTACACTGGACTTTGAAACTAAAGGGTTTGGGGTTGAGGAAGGGAGACAGAGGAAAAAGTCATCATAGATTAATTTGCTTCTTTATTATGGAATTCTCAAATGATACTCTGATGATGAAGGTTAAAAATAAGGTGGTAATAATGATTAGAATAAATATGGTTTTATGGGATATTGTATAGAACAAAGGAAAGACAGAGAGATTATATTTCTATGATATTTCACCTTCAAATGGATCTTTCTAATCTCTATGGAACTTTCTACTCATTCCATTTGCCTACATGACTCCAAAAGAAAATCACTGTAGGAGACTGAAAAATGTTGTTATTTAAGATTACCTTTGAGAAGTATGGTTAGAGATATCTAAGGATCTATGTGTTTCTAAAACAGCATCTGTTTCATGAAGTGAATGTAGTGAAAACTACCCTTTCTCAATATTTTCCTAAGTATCATAGAAATTAAAACCTTACAGTTTATTCAAATTGTACCATAATTTACAGGATGGATGCTAGTGAAATATGATTAGAGGGAGATGTGAGAGGACATGGAATCTAATATTCTTTCTCTTGAGAATCAGGCTTAGAAAACTACTGATCTAAATCAGAACATTGAATTTGTACACTACCTAAGAAGTATGGAAAGTATTCCAACCAGTACAATTAGTAGAATTAGCAAGAGGATTGAGACATACATGTTTTTCTTCAAATTCAACAACAACAACAAATGAAATAGACACTATTTAGTTGATGTGAAACTTTAAGGTTCGAATTTTGACTGAGATGTAAGATGGATGCATCATTCTGGTTAGCAAGAGATGAGCCCCAAAATTTCATGTGTGAAATAATCCAGAAAGGTTAGAGGTGAAATGATGGGGTTGCGAGGACCTTAACCTAATCAGTGCATTAATCCACTTGAATGGATTAACTGGGTGGTAACTGTGAGCAAGATAGGGTGTGGTTGGAGGAGGTGAGTCACTGAGGAAATGCCTTTGGGGTTAATTTTATCCCTAGTGAATGGAGCTCTCTCTCTGCTTCCTGATTTTCATGTCCTAAGCTGCTTTCCTCCACCATACTCTTGATGCTCTGCCTCGCCTCAGGTACAGAGCAATAGAGTTGGTCATCCATGAACTGAGCGCTCTGAAACCATGAGCTCTAAAACTGTGAGCCCCAAATAAACTTTTCCTCTTCTAAAATTGTTCTTGTTAGGCCTTTTGTTCACAGTGGCAAAAAGCTGACTAAAAAAAATTATTAATCAGTTTTCTGTGACTATAACAAAATACTTGTGATAACTATCTTATAAAGACAATTTTTTTTTCCAGTCCATGCCCAAGCAGACTATAGTTCTGGGTCTTTGGTGGGCATGCTGGGTGGCAATGGTCTGAATGTGTGGTGGAGCAAAACTGCTTGCCCCATTAGCAGACAGCAAAGAGGAAGAGAAAGAGACAGGTCCCACAATCTTAGAGTGGAAGCACCAACAATCTAATGACCTCCCACCTGATCCCACCTCTAGAGTTTCCACTACCCTCCATAAGTGCCACCCTGAGGACTAAGCCTCTAACACCTTGATCTTTGGGAGAAACTCAAACATCCAAACTATAGTTACAGAATAATGTTTAAAGAATAGAAAATAAATGTTATAAATATTTACAACATAAAAGTCAAGTTATACTTGCTTGGTTTGGGGCAGCATCTGAAAGTTTAAATAGATGGAAGGAAAAGTATGTTCATATCTTCTTCTCAATAATGGGAAGTCACAAAGACAGCATGAGACTGGGGATTCGGGAAGACGCATGGCAGCCTGTCAATTAAAGATTTCACAATAGCTAGATTGTGGAACCGACCTAGATGCCCTTCAACAGATGAATGGACAGAGAAACTGTGGTTTATAATCACAACAGAATATTACTCAGCCATACTGAAGAATAAAATTATGGCATTTTCAGGTAAACGGTGGAGTTGGAAAATATCATGCTAAGTGAAAGAAGCCAATCCCAAAAAACCAAAGGCTGGATGTTCTCTCTGATAAGTGGATGCTGATCCATAACGGGGGAGGAGTGCAGGGCATAAGAGAAGAATGGAGGAACTTTGGATTGTGTAGAGGGAAACGAGGGAAGGGAGGGATGGGGGAAGGAAAGACAGTTGAATGCGACAGACCTTGTTACCCTATGTACAATTGGTGTGAATCCACATTGTGCACAACCACAGAAATGAACCTCTCTACCCTGTTTGTGTCAATGAATCAAAATGCAGTCTGTAAAAAAAAAAAAAAAAAAAAAAAATTAATAAAATAAAAAAAATTTTTAAAAAGGTAAAAAAATCAACCACCAGAGGAAATGAAATACTCAACCATCAACACTGCAGAGGGACAGAGAATTTTAAAGAGTCACTTAAATACTCACCAGTCACCTCTGAAACCATCAAATAATATTTCTTAAAACAAACCAACAAAGAAAAGCAGTGGGGGGATCCGAGTGACAGCCATAACCCAAAACAGACAAGTGGGGACACGCAGGTGAAGGGAGGTCAGAGCAGGTGGAGAGCCCAGGGCTCCTGGAGGACAGGGGCAGCCGGCCAGGACAGTGGCACAAACCTGGAGGGTCAAGGGGCCCAGACAAGCCACGTCCTCCTTGTTTTGTCCCCTTATGTTGAGGGAAACCCACATGTTTTGTCGTCTCTGGAAACAACCAGTTGAGTTAGAGACAATGAAGATATTGGCAAAAGGAAGTCCTTGACGGTGGCGTCCTCAGGGACAGGTGCCCGGGTGAGCTTGAACTTCCAGATGACAGAAGGGACCTTCCCTTGAGGAAGGGAGGACACACGTGGTGCTGACGGCATCGCTTCCCCCTGGCCCACACTCTTCCTCTCCTGAGCCACAGCCGCCCTGACACTGTAGACACATGACGGAAGCCGAGTCCCATGGGGACCAGGAGACTAACCCAGTCACACTGGGTCTTCAGCGTCCTAGTCCCTAGGTCTCCACTCCCACATTTCTTTTATGTTGGTTCTGGTGACCCAGAACCAACTCCTGACACACCCACGTGCTCCCTGCATTGAACCCCTCGGCCCTATTCCTTTGTGGCAGCATCTCCTGGGGGCTGCATCTCATGCCTTTGAAACCACCCTGGGACCATGTTGAAAACAGGCAGCAGGGATCCTCTTCTCTGCCTATGCCCAGAGACAACTCGCATAAAAGGAAACCAGCGCTTTGAGAGACACGAGGGAGATTCAGTTTCCCCAGATCCTGTGTTAAGACCTCAGCTTTTATCATATCACTGCTGGCAACCTCATAAAGGGGGGAAACTTAAGACCATGCCATCATGCCATTCTGGAAATTAGTGACCTGATTTCTGCCCTAGAAGAAAAGGAGAAGGAAGAAGAATCAGAGGGAAAAAATATTAATTTTTAGGAGAACATGGTTCAGAATGAGGGTGAGCACAATCTTTTTAAGGCACAGGCTCAAATAGCACCAGGGAGAAGGGATAGTTGAGGCTGCATAAAAGCATTAGCAGGTCTGCAAATGTGCCCCGATGACACTCGGCTCGCTGTTTCTGTAATCCCACGCCTAGTCCATCCATGCTGGTCAGAAGTCAGTGATGAGCACTGAGCACGCAGGTTCTCAGCAGAGTAGTGAACTTGGGAGTCTCTGGAGAAGGACCCATGGTTCTGCCCTCCAGGGAGGAGACCCTAGCCACAGCCCAGTCAGCGGAGAAGACTGGACACTAGACCATTTGTCAAACTGTACTCAGTGAGCAAGGGCAGGCTTCTGCGCCCTGAAGCAAACACAGCCGCAAGAGGAAAGCAATTGTTTGCATTAATAAATAAAAGACAAGTTGAGGAGTTTTCTTTAAAATCAATAGCAACTCTGTTGTTGTTGATCATGTAAACTATAATATACATGGGTCTGAGTGAAGATGAGCTCCTTTGACTTTATGTCTGAATCCCAGAAAAGGATAGAGGGCAAGGTCAGGTCCACAGGGATGATGCAAATCATGCCCTGTGTGCATGGGATATAGAATTCATGAGGACTGGGTGAGTCACTGGTTCCCAGGCAGTGCCCGGAACACAGGGGACAGTTAAAATGTTATTCCCCCTGTCCACCATCCATGGCGAAATACTGACCTCTTTGCCATATTGCTGAAAATTTTTCTAGGAAGAGAAAGTTGGATGCAAGATAAATACTAGAAGAAGAAATAACTGGAGGTGATTAGAAAACTGGATGTAACATGTTTTACATTTTTAGACTTCCAATAAGGGTTTTCCTTATTTCAGGGCATTGTGAAGAGGACTGGATGTTGTCTCCCAAAATGTCTAATAAAGAAGCAATAGGATGCGTTTCAATTTCCAAAGAAGAAAAGACAACTATATATGTTAACATTTTAGTTTGGCAATTCTTTAAAAATGCACAAAAAGCTTAACCGTGGAATGTGGTTTTCACCACATTTCATGTTCAATTGCTGGTAACTTCTAAATCCTCTCAAAAACTCTTGACCATTTGTTTATTTTTCCACTAACTTTTTGCAGGGTCTTCAGCCAATAGCGTGCATCCCTGGGAGGTTACTCTTGGTGGCCTGTAAGGGACCATCTTCAGTGCCAGGCAGACAGGTGCTCTGTGTGCAGCCCTGTGGGCAACTCTGTGCAACCCTGTCTCTCTTCTTCTTAAAACACAGCCCTGAAGACAGTGATACTGCCATTCCCATTTTACAAAAAGGAACACTGCATTTTAAAGAACATCACAGGGGTAGACTTCAGAGTCACTTTGCCTAGTTTTGGATTCTGTTCCCCTATTTACCTGCTGTGTGATTTCAAGCAAGTTGTTGGACCTCTCTGTGCCTCAGATTCCTCATTTGTATAAAATACAATATTTGTACTTTTCACAAATACTTATTTAAAAGTTAAGAGGAGGGGCTGCATGTTAAGGGCTTAGCACGCTATCTTGTTCAACTTTGAATAAGTATCAGCCATCACCATTGTTATGAAGGAGATTAAGTATCATTTTTCTTGTAAATACCAGGAGCTCTGCTAAAAGGCATGTTGGCCTGTCTCAGGACCATTGCAGTCTGTCATTACAGTGAGCACTACCAAGAGGAAGAGTGCCATCATCAGGTGAGCACCATCATCAGGTGAGCACTATCATCAGGATGAGCACCATCATCAGGTGAGCACCATCATCAGGGAGAGCACCATCATCAGGGAGAGCTCCATCATCAGGTGAGCACCATCATCAGGTGAGCACCATTATCAGGTGAGCACCATCATCAGGTGAGCACAATCATCAGGATGAGCACCATCATCAGGTGAGCACCATCATCAGGTGAGCATCATCATGAGGGAGCGCACCATCATCAGGTGAGCACCATCATCAGGTGAGCACCATCATCAGGTGAGCACAGTCATCAGGTTGAGCACCATCATCAGGTGAGCACCATCATAAAGGAGAGCACCATCATCAGGGTGAGCACCACCATCAGGACGAGCACCATCATTTGGGGAGCACCATCATCAGGTGAGCACCATCATAAAGGAGAGCACCATCATCAGGGTGAGCACCATCATCAGGGCGAGCACCATCATTAGGGTGAGTGCTTCATCAGGTGAGCACCATCATCAAGATGAGCACCACCATCAGGACGAGCACCATCATTTGGGGAGCACCATCATCAGGTGAGCACCATCATAAAGGAGAGCACCATCATCAGGGTGAGCACCATCATCAGGTGAGCACCATCATCAGGGCGAGCACCATCATTAGGGTGAGTACTTCATCAGGTGATCACATTTTCTTGCTGAGCATTTCATCAGGGTGAGCACTATCCCCTGCTGAGTTCTTGTATGAATTGAATTGAAGGCAAAGTGGTACATTCTTTGTAAGGAAATGATTACAGCTTTAAAAAGATAGGGAAGTCATTTTAGAAATTTAAAGGTGTTGAATCATTATAAATATTTGATTTCCCTATAATTGAAATTGAAGAAAAGATACATATGATTTGCATTTAAAATAAAATTAAAATACACCTAAGGTGACTTAGCATGAGACTCTTCAATAATGGAAATACAAGAAAGTGTCCTTTCTTGCAAGGATAATCAACAATTTACGAGTGAAGTAAATGCATTCTGGTGTGCATTATAGCGTCTTAGCAGTAAGCTCCCTGTGGTGGAAAGGAACTTATTACTGCAGAATGCAGGTGGATGGAGGAAGGAGTGGTGAGAGATGGTGGACAGAGGCCGCATGGGGAACAACTGTAGAAGGACAAAGAAGAAGGGCAGGGATACCTGCCTCTTTCTGTAACTGAAGATGAAGCAGCCATTTAAGATGGGACAGGCATGCGCTGCCTCTCTGAAGGCAGATGCTTGCTGTGAGAGGTCCTCCTTAGCAGTCTCTTGTAGGAAAGGAGTCGTCCCGCCTCACGTCTCTCTGAAGCTTTTGGAACAGGAGTCTTGAGACATTTGCACACCTTGGTAGAAGTTCTGCTTACTCTCAAGAGCTCTTTTTCATATCATCATTTCTAAAACTTCACCTTTTGTGAGGAGTTTGACTTCCAAATTTGTGGAACTGTGTGATAGTAATACACCTTCACTTCTGTGGGGCAATGCTGAGCATTATGGAAGCACAGAGGAAATGCAACCGGGCCTGTGAGAAAAAAGGATCATTTCCCTAAGGTTCTTGTGAGATGC
The DNA here is from genome assembly GCF_902686455.1 of Sciurus vulgaris. Taxonomy (NCBI): domain Eukaryota; kingdom Metazoa; phylum Chordata; class Mammalia; order Rodentia; family Sciuridae; genus Sciurus; species Sciurus vulgaris. Next base: position 137,886,155 of record NC_136469.1, read on the forward strand.
ATAGGAGCTTGGTAAGTGGAGACAAGGGGCTGCCTGTGAAAGGGAGTGATCAGAAGTGAATTGGGGCTCCTGCAATCCCAGCAGCTCAGGAGGCTGAGGCGGGAGGATCACAAGTTCGAAGCCAGTCTTAGCAACTTAGGAAGACCTTGTATTAAAAAAATAAAATAAAAATGAAAATAAGAAGAAAACTGGAAACTGGGATGTGACCCAATGGTTAAGCACCCCTGGGTTCAATCTCTGGTACAAAAGAAAAGAAAGAATAAATAAATAAATTTGGGGAAGATAGTTTGTTATTCCATCTTTGAAACACAGGAGCTTAGATTTCTCATGTTTTTGAAAGATTCTATAGAACAAATACCTTATATACATAATACCCCAGGTCAATCTGGGCAGTGTCACATAATCAGACTAACATCTCTTCAGTGAAACACATGGTTATTTCTAGATGTGGGATAAATGAAGAACTGTACTGGTATCAAGGTTCAGTTCATCTTTGGTGATTTCATTCAAGTTTAATGATTCTAGTCCCATTGGGAGAGTTTTTCTCAACACACCCACCTGAGCCCATGCTTCCCACAGGCCGTGTCCTACTTAAGTTCATAGGTATGTGTGGTGCAGGCTAAGCATGTGCTTCACCCCTAGTGACATCCTGGCCCCAGGTTACGTTCAATATGCAGTGAACATTTCTCTTGAACCTGTCCATGTTTTCCCTAAGAACTCAGAAAGCAGAGATCAGACTTCATTTTAGAAAGTAAGTGGCAGTAGCCCCATTCACTAAAAATCAAAAAGAAAGCAAGTCTGTGGACCTTCAGATTCTAAGTGCTGTATTGCTTATGACTCAGAGCCCAGGAGTTTGGTCTCCGGTCGACAAGTTCCTCTAGAGCTCAGTGTTTGAGTGTGATTCTTTTGTCCCTTCTGTGTAATCCTCACAGCACTTACCAAGGGCCTGGTTTTACTGAAACCATCAAAATGATAGACATGCTGGATTTGTATCAGTGAAAGCAAGCATAAATTGAAAAATTTTATGTTTCATGATTCAACTAGAGCCAGTAGAGGAATTCAGCTTTTCACAAATAAACAAGGGTAGGTGTGTATGTGGTTGTTCACATTATTGGATGATTACAGTGGTTCTCTAAGTCCAACATGCAGGAGGTCTTCAGTAAGGCCTGAGAATGCGCACTTCTAACTAGTTCCTAGTAGCTGCTGCTGCTGTTCCCAAGGAGCACACTTCGAGAACCACCAGGCTTTAGCTTCTGGGATTGTGAAAGAAGTGTGGACCAAGGTGGGGAGAACCAATTCCCATGGGTCTGTGGGAAATGTAATGATGACGTGCAAGCTAGGAGCTGAGGAAGCATTGATTCAAGTGGGTGCTTCCAAAAACAAAAAACTGTCCTCATGTCTGGTTGCTCGTGTTCCCTGAGGGGAGTGGGGAGGGCAGGACTGGACAGTCAGCAAGGGAGAAAGGTCAGGGTGGAGGACCACGAGAAATCAAGAAATGTGATTAGACCCTTCCAAAGCACAGGATCACAGACCCATTTCTTCAGTACAGGGATTTGGGAGGTGGTGCAAGGCAGGAGGCGTAAAGGTACAACTGTGGCTCTATCACCATTTCCTGATGATGGTGTTACAGGGAGGCAGCAGGAGGAAGGATGGGGAGATTGAACTGTGACACCCAACAGCCCTCACTTCAAATGAGTTTTCTAATTTACCCGTGTGGTTTGATTGTATTATAAGTAAATTAACCTCTCCGACACTCAGTTGCCTTATCTGTGAATAAGAACAACAGTGGTGGCCTCAATGAGATCACATGAAAAGTGTCAGACGCTGTGCACATGCCAGCTATTGAAGAAAGTGTGAAAGGACTTCAGTGAGAGAGTTAGCTAATGAGGAGCAGAGTTCTAGAGCCACGGTGCACATCTGAAATGTGTACCTGTCCCAGCAGACCTTATAATTACTGGACCAACGTAATGAATTTGGGGCAGAAGACGGGATTATAAACTGCAAAGGATCCATTATCCTTCACCTTCCATTCCTGGGAATGCAGAAGAGGCACATTGAAGATGTATTTCCCAAGAGCCATATAGGGCGTTTGGGAAAGCACATTATAATTCAGGATCTTGTCCCAACCTCTAGAATGTCATCCCAAACAAAGCAACAAAAACCATAATAATCAAGACGACAACAGTGATGGCATTTATTGAATTCTTTCTGGATTTCTCTGCACCATGCCACTCTAGTTTTAAAGTAGATACATAAACATATTTGTACGTGGGCATTTGGATGGATGGAGGTAGGTATATATGTAGGTGTGTGTATAACCAGTGACAGAACTCTTTAAAATAGTGTGTCAACGTCAATGGATCATGAAAAGGTAGGTTTCTGGTTAAATAGAGGTGTGTCTGGAGGAGATTGACCGAGAAAAGTAAATCCCCATCTCAAACGTGGATGGGCAACTTCCAATCTGCTGAGGGCCTGAGTCAGAGGATTTGCTGACTCTGCTTGGCTGAGGTGGAATGTGGATCTTCTCCTGCCCTTGACCTGGAGTCTACAGCATGGGCCCTGCAGAGGTCAGGACTTTTCAATATGTTATTTGTGTTCCTAGGTCTCCAGCTTGCAGATGGCAGTTTTGGGGACCGGTTAGCCTCCATTATCTTCTAAACCAATACATTATAGTTAGTATCTCTCTCTGTGTCTGTCTCTCTCTGTCTCTCTCTCTCTCTCCATAAACCCACACCCACACCCACACACACACACACACACACACACACACATATCATTTACATAAATAATACTTTGACTATATATACAGAGCCAACAAGCTATATATAAATACTATATACATGTATTTACATATAGATATTATATTTATCATATAGTATTATATATAGCCTATTGGTTCTGTTACTCTGTAGACCCCTGCTAATGCAACAACTCTTACTGAGTCTTGACTGCTAGTGTAAATGTATCACCAGGCACATCTCTTAGGACCAGCGTTTAATGACTTCCATGTCATCTGATACAAACACTTAAATTTCAGTTATTGATGGTCAAGCTGTGTGTCTGCAAATTCTCTGTGGACAGACATGTCTTTCCCATTTGAGAGAGGTCATGATTAGGAAATCTCTCATCAATACTGTATCCAATTTCTGACACACAGTTCCTTCTATCCTGTTTTACCCATTTCCACATATTTCTTTGAATCAAGAAACAGGTTGGGTGTATGCTATGCAGAAATTAATAGGCTTGAGGCCTAGATTTTTCAAGACAGTTGGGGTTTTGGAAGGAGGGAGCTGGTATTTCAGTTGGAGCCAGGACGCAGTCACAGGGAGGCCTGGAAGCTTTCATTGACTGAGCCTCTTCTATAAGATTAGTGAGGACAGATGACAAGCACACAATTGTCAAGTCCTTAGATGGTACGTGAGTCCAGCACGCAAATCACACCGGCAGGGAGTGTTTGGGAGGAGCTTCTGACAGTGAGACCCCTGTGGTGTCCCTGTGGCCTCCTCGGCAGCACCCAGCCTCCAGGATTTCTGTGACTCGTGCCTGCATCCGCTTTCACTTGTCTAAGAGTTGACTATCACTTTTGGTGTCCACAGCACACTCTCTAACATGCAAATTAGATACCTCGGAGATCATTTTCTCCTCAACTTCTGAAAAATGTATCTCATCTTTATTTTTCAAAGACAATACATTAAAAATACACTCCAAACTGTCAACTCTCATCCAAGTTTTTTCTTGACCCCCCGATGAGACTGTATTCAAAACCAATTAGCAGTTCCATGACTTTCACCTTTGATGAATGCAATAGTTGCTCTCCTCCCTCCAGGAGTAAAAATAAAAATTGGAGGGCTGAAAGGGATAAAACGGCGTTTGGATCAGCAACCTTAGTTTCTCAACATACAGTGATTTCCTAGGGAAAACTGTAGCCACTCTCTGGTCAGCGATGGTCCTAGACAACAAGCAGTGCCCACTTCCATAATGAGAAAAGCTTTCACAGTTAGGCTACCTTGCTCCGGGTCACAGACCCAGGGGGCACACAACCAAGGTAAAACAGAGGTCTTGGGATTCTTCCTTCTGCGTATTTCTGAACACGTTGGGGTTTCTTTTCTCAAGACTCTTTCACTTGTCTCAAGCCTCCTTGGTGGGCTGCCTGGAGAATATTTTCATTGGCACAGAGGAAAAGTAGGTTTTGAAGTTGTGAGTATTTACGCCGAGCCCCTGAGAAGGCTCTTCCAGGGCTTGCTCTGCTCCCTCCCTGGAGCACTCCCACAGCAGCAGGAGGGGTCACATCAAGGTGGCTCCTATGGAACGGTTCAGAATCCGTTCTATCAGCACCACTGCAGGGCTCTGCTCGAAACACTTTCTAGGGCTGCCTGGGATTCCCTGGCGGTTCCCATACTTCAGGACTAGATTGAGTGCCACCTTTTCCATCAAGACTTTCTAAGCACACCAACCCAAGACCCCTAACTCCTGTAGCTGTGGTTTATTGATGATCAGTCTTGCTGATCCAGAAATAATGATAACTACCCCTGATTGTCTACTGAGCAGAGGGTTCTGTGTTAGACCCTGTTCTAATGTAACGCGTGTGATTATTTAACACCTTAGCGGCCATGAAAATGTGAGTCGCAGGCCTCCAGCGAGACAGGTGACTTGACCAGTGGCCACACTTGCTGTGCTCTGAAATCTATTGTCACACTTGAACAGAAGCCACTAGTTCCAAGGCTATGCTCTCGGCCAGTGAATGAGTGTGGCCAGAGTGTTATGGCAGACATGTATCAGCCGATGGCTGACTGACTCCAGGACTTCCAGATCATGACCTTCCAGAATCTTCCTGAGACAGCATGGAAGTTTAGACTGCTTCTCTTACCTTCACTGTGCTCAGGCGTGTTTCCCAGCCTTGCTAGCTCACCATTGTATTTCTTTTTTTTTTTTTTATCCATTGTTTTAATTAAAAATCATAAATTTACATAGGGCAATGTTGTTTGATTCATTCTGTTATTTTTTCCCTTCCCCCCCACCCCTCCCACCACTCTTTTCCCTCTATACCATCCTTCCTTCCTCCATTCTTACCACCCTCCTTATCCCTAACCCTAAACCTAACCCTAACCCTAATGGTAACCCCTCCTATCCCCCATTATATGTCCTCATCTGCTTATCAGCGATCATTCGTCCCTTAGTTTTTTGAGATTGGCTTATCTCACTTAGCATGGTATCCTCCAATTTCATCCATTTGCCTGCAAATGCCATAATTTTATCATTCTTCATGGCAGAGTAATATTCCATTGTATATATATGCCACAGTTTCTTTATCCATTCATCAACTGAAGGGCATCTAGGTTGGTTCCACAATCTGGCTATGGTGAATTGAGCAGCTATGAACATTGATGTGGCTGTACCTCTGTAGTATGCTGATTTTAAGTCCTTTGGGTATAGGCCAAGGAGTGGGATAGCTGGGTCAAATGGTGGTTCCATTCCAAGCTTTCTGAGGAATCTCCATACTGCTTTCCAGAATGGCTGCACTAATTTGCAGCCCCACCAGCAATGTATAAGTGTACCTTTTTCCCTACATCCTCGCCAACACCTATTGTTGCTTGTGTTCTTGATAATCGCCATTCTAATTGGGGTGAGATGACATCTTAGGGTAGTTTTGATTTGCATTTCTCTTATTACTAGAGATGTTGAACATTTTTCCATATGTTTGTTGATTGCTTGTACATCTTCTTCTGTGAAGTGCCTGTTCATTTCCTTAGCCCATTTGTTGATTGGATTATTTGTATTCTTGGTGTAGAGTTTTTTGAGTTCTTTACAGATTCTGGAAATTAGTGTTCTATCTGAAGTATGAGTGGCAAAGATATTCTCCCACTCTGTAGGCTCTCTCTTCACATTGCTGATAGTTTCCTTTGCTGAGAGAAAGCTTTTTACTTTGAATCTATCCCAGTTGTTGATTCTTGCTTTTATTTCGTGGGCTATGGGAGTCCTGTTAAGGAAGTCTGATCCTAAGCCAACAAGTTGAAGGTTTGGACCTACTTTTTATTCTATAAGGTGCAGGGTTTCTGGTCTGATTCCGAGGTCCTTGATCCATTTTGAGTTGAGTTTTGTGCAGGGTGAGAGATAGGGGTTTAATTTCATTCTGTTGCATATGGTTTTCCAGTTTTCCCAGCACCATTCGTTGAAGAAGCTATCTTTTCTCCATTACATATTTTTGGCACCTTTGTCTAGTATGAGAAAATTGTATTTATTTGGGTTTGTGTCTGTGTCCTCTATTCTGTACCATTGAAATTAGAAATAAATGACAGAATAAAAAACAGAAACTTCTCCAATACTTGGAGATTAAATAATATGCTATTATATGATGAATGGATAACAGAAGACATAAGGAGGGAAATTAAAAAATTCTTAGAAGTAAATGAGAACAAAGACACATCATTTCAAAATCTCTGGGACACTATGAAAGCAGTACTTAGAGGAAGATTTATTTCATGGTGCGCATTTGACAAAAAAGAAGAAATCAACGAAAAAACAACTTAACACTGCAGCTCAAAGTCCTAGAAAAAGAAGAACAGAACAGCACCAAAAGTAGTAGAAGACAGGAAATAGTTAAAATCAGAGCAGAAATCAATGAAATTGAAATAAAAGAAACAATCGGAAAAATTAATAAAATAAATAGTTGGTTCTTCAAAAAAATAAACAAAATTGATAAACACTTAGCCACACTAACAAAGAGAAAGAGGGAGAAAACTCAAATTACTAAAATTCGGAATGAACAAGGAAATATCACAACAGACACGAGTGAAATACAAAACATAATTAGAAGCTATTTTGAAAATCTATACTCCAACAAAACAGAAAACCTTGAAGACATCAACAAGTTTCTAGAGACATATGAATTACCTAAACTGAATGAGGAGGACATACACAATTTAAATAAATCAATCTCAAGCAATGAAATAGAAGAGGTCATCAAAAGCCTACCAACAAAGAAAACCTGGACCCGATGGGTTCTCAGCCGAGTTCTACAAAACCTTTAAAGAAGAAGAGCTCACTCCAATACTTCTCAAAGTATTCCATAAAATAGAAGAGGAGGGAACCCTCCCAAACTCATTCTATGAAGCCAATATCACCCTGATACCTAAATCAGACAGAGACATATTGAGGAAAGAAAATTTCAGACCAATATCCTTAATGAACATCGATGCAAGAATTCTCAACAAAATTTTAGCAAATCGCATACAAAAATATATTAAAAAGATAGTGCACCACGATCAAGTGGGTTTTATCCTAGGGATGCAAGGTTGGTTCAACATCTGGAAATCAATAAATGTCATTCACCATATCAACAGACTAAAAGTTAAGAATCACATGATTATTTCAATAGATGCAGAAAAAGCATTTGATAAAATATAGCATCCCTTCATGCTCAAAACACTAGAAAAAATTGGGGTAGTGGGAACATTCCTTAACATTGTGAAGGCCATCTACGCTAAGCCCATGGCCAATATCATTATAAATGGTGAAAAACTGAAAGCATTCCCCCTAAAAACTGGAACAAGGCAGGGATGCCCTCTTTCACCACTTCTAATCAACATCGTTCTTGAGACTCTAGCCAGAGAAATAAGACAAACCAAAGAAATTAAAGGGATACGAATTGAAAAAGAAGAACTCAAACTATCCCTGTTCGCTGATGACATGATTATATATTTAGAGGAACCTGGAAATTCCACCAGAAAACTCTTAGAACTCATAAGTGAATTCAGTAAAGTAGCAGGTTACAAGATCAATGCTCATAAATCCAATATATTTTTATACATAAGTGATGAATCTTCAGAAAGAGAAATTAGGAAAACTACCCCATTCAAAATAGCCTCGAAAAAAATAAAATACTTGGGAATCAATCTCACAAAAGAGGTGAAAGACCTCTACAATGAGAACTACAGAACACTAAAGAAAGAAATTAAAGAAAACCCTAGAAAATGGAAAGATCTCCCCATTGTATTTCATATGTTTTTCCCCATTAAATCTTTGTACTTTTATTCCAGTCTTAGCATCTGTATATTGGAAGATCTAGATTATTACCAACTATTATGGTAACTCTGTGAGGCAAATGCTCTTTTTCCTTATATTTAGATGAGGGAAAAAAAAAAGATGCTAGGAATTCTGTGAGTTCCCATAAACTTGTTACTGCAGAATAACAGATCTGTGTTTAAAACCGAGGACAACTCCAAACTGTGCGCCTTAAATGACCACCCTGTGTTTTCATACTAGAGGGGACAAACCCTCAAAATAAATATATCAAAACCTTCTAGGTGGGGTAAAAGTGGACTAGACACACAGGAAGGGAATATTTATAAATTAGATGATTATTCAAAGCAGTTACTCAGAAGGAAACAAAATGACAAAAGTAGATATATTTGGCATATAGTTTACAGAAGTCACAAAAGAAAAAAGATATAATAGATGTTAGGCAGAACTGGAAGACAGAATGTTTTTATGTGAGTTCTTGGCAATTATAGCTGGGAACAAGCAGGAATTTAGCTAAGAGAGCGAGTTCAGATTCATACCTGGGACTGTCTGTGGGGGCAATTTCTTTACAAGTTAGCTCACTGCCAGCATGCACTTAAGTCACTTACAAATTTTTTTTTTTTTTTTTTTGCAGTGTGAGGGATTGAACCCAGTGCTTTGTGCTTGCAAGGCAAGTAATCTACCAACAGAGCTATATTCCCAGCCTAGCATAACTAAGCACTGATTTTCTTCTTGGATATTGGACATGGATGTGAATCATTTTGGTTTTGAATTCATATTTTGGAACTTGTTTGTGTTTGTTTATATTTCCTTGTATTTGACTTTGTAGTCAATTTATCTTTTCAGTGATTTAATAGGCTTTTTATATAATTTATTATTGAACCAATTTGGGTTTCTTTCTCATTCTGTCACATCCCCAAATGGATTGGCTCAACTCACCAAAACAGTCAGTGCCTTAAAGTCACTGAGTATGTCAACTGTCTATCACTGAGTTTATATTATGTTAATTTCATACATTTTCTCTTACTTTGCTGGTTGAATTGAGAGAAGGCAAAAGAATCATTTTTCTTAGCTTCTGCATGCAAAATGTTTGTCATGTTGGACCTATAAAATATCAAAACAATAAATCAATTTTTCCATTAAATATAATAATGCAGAAAATGTATGCAAAATATATTTATGATCTGTTTTTATACAGATTTTTTTTAAAAAAGACCATTTTCATGACTGTGACATAGGAATAAGAATTAAAACTTTTGTTTTTTATTTTTAGAGTCCAATAGAAGAATTTTCTAATCAATTTTGTTTGATTTTTTTATAGTCCTATATTTTTGTTAATAAATTTTAATTTTTAAAATTGCAACATAATGCAGATACCATAATATTCATCCTTTTATGATGCAGAACTCGGTGGTTCACAGAGGTGCACAGCTGTCACCATTATCTAGTTCCAGAGCATTTTCACCACTACAGAAAAACCCTCACGTGTTATTAGCATCCTCGATTTTTCTATCCTTGGTTTGTACTGATAAAATTTGAAACTTCCCTTTCATCAACCTTTGACATTGCAAAATGGACACATTTTCAGTTCTAACCCTCCCTTTCTGATTAATATATTATTTACCTTGAATTCAAGCATAAGCAAATTCCAAAGCAATGCACAAAAGCAAATTAATGGTGGTGACCATCATCATTCTTTAACTCAGAGAACTAAATTCACTCTTCCTCCTGTAATTTAATTTTTATTAATAGTTTAGGATGGAAGAGGAATTGATGGTAATTACATAGAGCAAACTCTTTCTAAAAAAACGATAGAGCTGGTCAGAGTCTCCATTTTGCTGTGGTTTCAAGAAGTTCAAAATGAAGTGCAAATCTACATTTAGTAATAAATTCAGGCACTGTCACCAGTGTATTTAAAACCTTCATCCTTCTCTAACTTTGATATTTATTGTTATCATCATTATCATTACTAGTATTGTTGTTATGGCTAAATCATCAGGTTTAGCTTTCTGGTTTTATATTTTATAATAATTATATTATAAAACATTTTTAAGGTACTTAGGACACTTTGAATCTTGAGGTATAAATACACAAAATTTCAAGTAAACATATCATTGAGTGGTGAATTTTTGCTATAAAAGAACATACCCAGGCTGTATGTGTTATTGAAAATTACTTCCTATAAATTTTTTTTTTTTACTTACCTGAGATGTCCTTATTTATTTATTTTTATTTTTATGAACGTGACTGATGAGAGATGTAAGGCTCTAGAAAATAGAGACCATTTCTTCTGAATTTCATAAGCTCATCCATGTGTTTCTTTTTAGAACCTGTCATTATCAAGAACAAGCACAGTGACCAGTCAATACTTGTAGGTGAGGTGACATAAAGGTTTAATCTGGTTTCTGCAGTGAGATGGTGTATATTATGGAGAAGTTTTTTTTTTTTTTATTTATTTCCGTTTTCTTCCTTTTCATGATCTCTTTATCTTTTTCTAAACTTTGTATCTCTGCTGACTGCATTTTCATCCAGGATTTTCTGAGATACTGACTTGTGCTAACAGCTTCATGTAGTTATAGCTAGAGGCTACCTTGCCCTCAAGGAGACACTTGGCACATCAGGAACAGTGCTAAATATTCTTGGTATGTAGGAGAGCTCTCTACAAATTATAACTAGTGCCAAGTTTGAGGGATTGTAGCATAAGTATCAGTTATAAGAGTAATTCGATAATAACCATGTTTATCATATTCTACCTTATTTTCTGTAGGATCATGTGTTCCAGGGAAATCCACGCCACAAGGGATTCAAACAGACTTGTAGAGAGGCCTGAGCTGGGTGGAACTGAGCACTGTCAGAGCCAGCATGAAAGTACCATGCGTCTGGGGCCACCTGGGAAGAGGATCACCCCTCTCATCTTTGTACTGCCAGTCAATCTTCAGATGATTGAAGTCTGGCTAATTTCTTGACCACAAACCAATGAGAGAGGCCTTGAGAAGAAGTATTAGCTAAATTATTTCCAAATGTTGGACCTAAATACTCAGACTGTGGGATAATGAAATGAATTGTTTTTCTAAGCCTGGATGCTCTGGGGTAACTTGTTATGCAGCCATCGGAAGCTAATACATTGTTTACATATGTTTCCAACTTCCTACCAATCTCAGCCACAGCACTGGGAGGTAGCAATTATTTATGTTTGCTTCTGTACAATAGCATTTTGAATCTATGCAACATTCTTTCTATAACCCAAAATAGTTTTTTTTTTTAAAAAGCACTGGAAGAAGTGGAGGTTACTCCCAGGTTGATAATTTAATCACTTCAGAGAAGTGGGTCCATTGTTTTTCTCAAAAACATGGAAATATTGGGTTATTGAATTATCAGCTAACTCTCTGTAGTACACAGGCCCAATCAACCTACAACATGGAAAAATCTTGTTTTTTTTTTTTTTTTTTTAAAGAATCAAATTCTGTTATACTGGTGAAGATTAGCTCTTTACCTTTTTCCTAGCAGATGAGTATGACCTGAACAGAATGCCAAAACATGTAGCCATTTCATTACCCCAAAATTGTGTTATTGCAGTGAGACTTTTTGTTCCCAGGGAACTTCATCTGTTTAGAAAAAAATGTTTCCATTTCTCTCCTTAATCTAAACCAGCAAGTCTTTTAAGTCAGGTGACCAGTTCTTATTTTAACCACACCCAAAGGAGACCTCCTGTGTTTTGTATGTTGGTAACATTTATAAAGTATTAATTAATAATTAATAAATTGCTGATAACTAATTTGTTGGGGTCAAGATGATAATGCTGATTTGATGAATACTGTGATGATAGTAAGCTGAGGTTTGTTTTAAAGTCAACAGTTCAGTTTGGAAAACATGAAAAAATATGGACATACTGAGAAAATTATAACTTTTTCTGAGCCACTAAGGAGGCTCTCTGACCAGGAAAGCAGGTGTGTCAACCAGAAACAAAACCAAAGAATTCCGATGCAGAGTTAATTTCTTCACAATTCCTGTGGGCATCCTGCAGGGAAGACAACACCATTCACAACTCCTTGAGTGAGACCGCAGGAAGGTCTGTGGCTGAATTGCTGGTGAGGAACTGAGGCCAGCAGGTTCCAGGATCCTGTGGGTACCAGCAGCCTGGGGATTTCTTATTAGTGTGACCCCTTGCTCCAGCATGGCTGTTTTCCACTCAACTGTGAGTCTCTGGATGAAACACAACATGCTTTGTTCATCTTTTTTTACTATGCTACATTGTTGAACAAGTAGAAGACACTCAGCCAGAGTTAGTTCAAGGTAGGAATAAGGCAGAGAGGGTAGGAGAAAATAATGTCAAATAAAAAATAAAAGCCACTTAACAATGGCCTTGAGGGTGTTCTGTCATTAACTAATGAGATATTTTCTGACCAGTTTTAGAACTCAGGTAAGAAAGAAAGTTTGCCAGTCCCAGCCTCAAACAGCTTGTAGGCAGGCAGTGAAACAGAAGACAGAATACAGACACCAAACGGTGGCGGCATGTGATGAATTTTGTCATAGGAGCTTCCTGAAAAGACAAAGAAGTTTTTGAGTGCTTTCATAAAGAAAGCAGGATTCTTCATAGAATTTGTTGGAGATGAAAGACCAAGAAGGTGCTAGAAAAAGGGTCGGTGTCCACAGGAGCCGGGAGGTATGTAAGAGGTTGATTCTAGTCAGGTACGGTGATGCACACCTATAATCCCAGCAGCTTGGGAGGCTGAGGCAGGAGGATATGGAGTTCAAAGCCAGCCTCAGCAACAGTGAGGTGCTAAGCAACTCAGTGAGACCCTGTCTCTAAATGAAATACAAAGTAAAGCTGGGGATGTGGCTCAGTGGTTGAGTGTCCCTGAGTTCAATCCTCAGTAACTCTGCACCCACAAAAACAAAGTGACTGATTCTTTTGAGAATTTGGAGACAGTGGAAAGTGTGCATAAATAGTTTTGTTTTTGTTAGACTTTTTTCCTTGTCCATTAAGAGAATCTGCAATTCCATGTGTTCTCATGGTGCAGATGGAGAGTGGCCTTGTCATATCCAGACATAAGTTTGAGAGCCTCTGTGTGGTGTACATACTGTTTCCTTTTCCTTCTATCATGACACTGAGTTAAGGGCTGATTCTTAAAGAGGTGGCAGAGTGGAAAGGGTGTGAGCAGAGTCACAGCAATCCATGGCTCCTAAGGAATAAGGAGAGAAATAAACCTTTGTTGTTGGAAGCCCCTGGGATGGAGTTGCTGTTTATTACTGCCATGTGATTGAAGTAAGCTTACTGAGCCAGGAATCAAACTTGTGAACTTTGCACACTGCCAGTGGCTGTGGTCATTCTAGGATGTAACTCCATAAAGTAGAGTCATCACCATGAGTGTGTAAGCACACACACACACGCACACACACACACACACATGGATTTCAAAGTGATATGCAGGGGAAGTGCAAGCCAGCTAGCTCACTAGATTCTCATGCCTTTACCGACATGGACTCTGCCGTAGTCACAGAGCCCACATAAATTTTTCTTTATTGATACTTGCTTTGTGGGTCACTCAGTGTTTTGAGCCTGTCATCCCATTGCCCTCTGACCTACATATTTGGTAAGAATTCAGGTGTTTATCTTAATGGTTAGCAGGATTTCTAAGGATCCCTTACATGTGATTCTTCCCTTCTCTTTTGAACTTTCAAAATTGTCTTGGTCTTTGATTTGACTGATTATGTTTTCTCCAACTGTGTGGGTCTCTTTGTGTCCGTCCTGATTGGATTTCATTAGCTTCATGGGTGTGCAGATTGAAGTTTTTGTCAAATTTTGGAAGTATTTGGCCTTTCTTTCTTCAAATGTTCTTTCCTCCTTCCCTGATCTGCGCTGGGACTCAGTCTTCCTTGGGGTTCTGCATGTGCTGTGCGTGATGATGCTCTGCCCGCTTCTGCTCAGGGCCAGCTTTCTTCATCTTTTACTCTCAATTCTTTAGGCAGCAGACTCTTAGAATAAGTATCTTCACGATTGCTGTCGTTTACCTACTTAAACTTGCCATGGAGTCATCTGGTGAGTTCTTTAAAATTTTCAGTAATTGAATTTTTAACTGCAAATTTTCTGTCTCTTTGTACATTCTATCCATTTATTTATTGTTTCTAATTTGTAAGACATGATACTCATATATTACTCAAGTTCTATAGACAGCATTATATACAATTCTTGGGAAAAATTTAAAATATCGATTTAAAGTCTCTATCTGGTGCAATGCCTGAGGGCTTCCTCAAAGGTGTTTCTAGTGATTGTTGTGTTTTCTGGCTTTTCTTTGTGTATGGGCCATACTGTGTGTCTTTGCACATCTCCTACGTTTTTGTTAAAGCCAAACATTTTAAATAACACAATGTGACAATTATGCAAATCAGACTCTCCTTCATACCCAGGATTGGTCATGCTCATGTCTGCTGCTGTTGTTTTCTGATGTTTTGATTTAATTCTTCAAAGCTTCCCTGCATCCTTTGTCCTGTGTGGCCTCTGACATTCTTATTCCATTACCTTTGCATTCAGCTCATGGTTACACAGAGATTTTCTGAAATTTCTGGAACGAACAAGTCTTCCAGTTTCCAGTGGCTCTGTGTGCATATTGGACATGCCTTACACACTCAAATGGTCAGTGGACTCATTTGACTTATGCTTCACGTTCCACTTATGCACGGTCTTAAACTCCAGTGGGAAAAATTCCTGAGGACCTCTTCAGATATTTCTGAGCAGTTTGGCAAGCTCTGACCATAAGCACGGCCTTACACACACTAGAAGCTTGTCAAGGCCCTATGAACCCCTCATTCCTCCTAAGATTTTTGGTTAGACTGTTCTTTAACTTAACTGGTTTCCACTGCCTGTGGTAATTACAAAATTAAATAGTTTTCTGTAATTATTTATGGCAAACACCCCCAGGCAATATCCCTAAAACCTATTCCCACACAAGCCTAGTAAGTTCTAAGTCAAGGCAAACAAAAGCAAAGTTGCAGGTAGGAACAGGGAAAAGATCTGTCAAATAATGCAAATGCTCCAGGAGAAACTTTCAAAGGGAAACTTCCAACCCCATTCTGCCTCTGCAGTTGACTTCCAGATTGCATTGTGTGCGTGTGTGAGTCGGGGCAGGGACACACACACACTATTGGAGATTGAACCCAGGGTTGTGAGCATGGTAGGCAAGCTGTGCACTGATATAGCACAGTTTTATTTTGGGATAGGGTCTTGCTTAAGTTGCCCAGGCTGGCCTCAACTTTATGATCCTACTGCCCGAGCCTCCTAAGGTGTGTGCCCACAAACCTAGTCCAGATTGCTTTTTTAACATTACTTGTGAACTGATGATTTTTAGGGTTACCACAGAACTAGGGTCAGGGCTGGTTAGGACACTACTTCTCACAGTTCCCATCATAAATCTGAACTTCCCACACATAAGCAGAGGGTATTCCAGCAAAATTTTGGTCACTTTCCAGAGCTGTGAAAATTTTGATCATAACAATTGATGCCAGTTTTCTTACTGTCTTTATGGAGAGTAAACTTTTGGATATTCTCGCTCTGCCATTATCACCAACGTCATCCAGAGATCTTTCTCAACACCCCAGTCTCCCAAATCAACTACGTTATTTTCAGTAATAATGAAGAAATGGTGAGTAATAGTTGTTTTCTTGCTTTGTTCTTTACTTCTAAAGCATGCCATTGTCAAGTATAACGGCAAACATTTCATTTGTGAAGATAGTATTCATATTCCGAAAATGAATTTTCTTCATGTACTAAAATTTTCATTTACTAGATAAAATACAGTTTTGTGTTCTACTATTTTAAGTACAGATAAGTATTCCAAATGTTGGTGTAGCATGATAGAAATGAAGTGAGTCAAGTATACTTCTTTGTTTTTATAATCATGGTGCTACGATTGTTTATTTTGAATAAACCCTTTGAGTGCAGGTATGTGACATACCAATAGAGCCTGGA
Source organism: Sciurus vulgaris (assembly GCF_902686455.1). Taxonomy (NCBI): domain Eukaryota; kingdom Metazoa; phylum Chordata; class Mammalia; order Rodentia; family Sciuridae; genus Sciurus; species Sciurus vulgaris. The sequence continues at coordinate 137,902,140 of NC_136469.1, forward strand.
GACCTGAACTGTGTGCAAAAGGACCTTGAATTATTCCACACCCTGGTGAATTTGCTTTAGGACTTGCTCTCAAAATGAATGCATTTAGCTGAGTGGGTGTGTCAGGGACTGACTCTATTAATAGCAATTGTCCCCATTCACCTCCATCAGAAAACAATGCTTATATTAAGGAATAAATGGAAAGAACATCAATTAGGCTCTTGCATATAGGCTATTAAAATTCACTTATAAGTGCAGCTGTTCGTTATTCTGGCATTGTTTGTAAAGCATGTCTTTAGTGTCTGGACTGCTCTGGTGGGCTGCTTCGTTATGCCCTCTCCTTTCCTCTTTTGCACACAGTATAGACATGTTCTCTCTCACCTGAGTTTTTCTGCCTATTCTTATCTCTGTGTAGTGCATTCTCTTATTTTCCTTGTGAGCTGTTGTTCCTAAGTCCAAGGATTCCTTCATGTTTCCACTAGAGTATCACATTCTCTGAGTGTGTTTCTCAGCTCCCACCTTCCCCCAGATCTGTTTTGCTGCCTGTGCTCTGACAGCAAGCCTGGACACACCTGTGAGTTAGCCTGCCCATGCTGGGTGATAACTGTCATGTGCCTGAATGTCTTTTGAGGGCAGGAAGCGAATTTATTCAGTTTTATTACCAAGGACTTTTTGCCGGTCCAAAATGCAATAATTATCTTGGGAAAGGAAGGATGGAAAGTGGGTCACTGTGTCTCCCTGACGTGGTTTTAATGGTAGAAAGGATAAGGACCAGGGTGGCTGCTGTAGCAGTGCTGGTGGCCAGGACCCGGAGCCGATGGTGACTCTTTCATCATGTATCTGTTCCCTCAGGGCAAGTCCATCACTGAAAACTTCACTCCCCGTGTGAGCAGGACCTCCCCCGAGGAAATCTTTCTTCACAAAAGGGAGAGGTCACATGAGACTTTTACAGTTGTGACAGTGGGAGAGACGCCACACTAGGAGTGCACAGGGATTATTCATGCACGGGACGCTAAGCGGAACAGTCTGAATTATCCATTATGACATAAATATATTTGTAGATTTAAAAGAAAAAGTAACTCATTCCGAGAGCATGATGATGTATTATATTCTCACAACATTATCATAGCAAAATGCTTGCAAGTTTTCATTCAGAGTATTAGGGTTTATAAAGTACCACACATATCATTATGGAAATCTAAATATATACATAATTTATCTGCAATACACTGTTACACGTTTTTCTTATATTCATCCCATTTCTTCTTCACTTTATAACCAGATGTCATATGTCATTTTAATTTGTATTTGTATATTTCTGTATGCATTTATAGTTTAATAAAATTAGCATTATATTATATATGTTATTTTACTCTCTACCACTCAATTTGAATTTGGCTAGATTATTTAATATTCTTGAAAAATATATTTTACAATTATCATTTGGTTGATATACATTGTTCAGTCAATCCCTCTTTTGAGATTAGAGGTTGTGTTCTTTTTTAAGTTATTAATATTTAAGCAGAAATATTCTTCAATTTAAGGTAAGTTTTGTCCCTATCTTGGATTTCAATGGTATATTGTTTATAAAAGTTAAGGTGATATTTATCTTTTGAAGGTTAAAATTCTTTATTGCCCTTGGGAATCAGTTCGATATTAAAAAAACAGTTATCAATCACCTTGGAAGTTATACTCTATTCACACTTTAATACTTGAGACTTTGCAACTTTTCCATCAATGTCATATCCCATTCATATTTGGCCCCTGTTCCTCTTCACTCAGATCTTTGCACATTGGGATGTTCTAGCTCTTGACTTAAAGACATGGTATGCTAGTCATCTTTCATTGCTGTGACAAAATTCCTGAATAAATCAACTTAAAGGAGGAGAGATTTACTTTGGCTGAAAGTTTCAGAGATTTCTGTACTTGACTGTTTGGCCCCACTGTTATCTATAGTTGTCTTTAGTTTTTTATCTTTTGTTGTTTTTCTTAATGGGTACTCAATTTTATTCAAATATTCATTCTAGTAAGTCATTACTTAATTACAGCAGGCTTACAATTTGGTACAGATGACATTTTGGACCAGAAAATATTTTGTCATCAGGGGTTTTCCTGTTCACTTTAGGGCGTTTAAGAGCATTTTGTCTATTATCTCAGTTATGATAACAACAAAAAATGTCTACAGATGTTTCCCGTGTCTTCTGAAGCACAGAATTGTTTGTGGTTGAGAAGAATTGGTCTTTATGAAGGCACAGATAGCATTTTAAAAGCCACATGCAGCCCAATCCCATTTGGTCTAAAAATTCCCTATGGTCCCTTCCATCTTAATTGGCTCTTCACTGAAGATTTTAGGGCATTTGACACATTAGCAGTGACGGGGAGACATGCCAGTGACTTCCTCAGAACTTTGGATGGGCTCAGCACTCATGATTCCCAGGCACTTGTAAATTCTCAGTGTATGCATTGTAGCAAGACCTGGATGATGGAAAGTACATAGCCACTGGGACTGTGGACTAGAGCAGGGCCCTTCACGTACTGTCTAGGCAGCACATAATTTTATGCAGATAATTTTACCTCTGTCTCAGTTTTCTCATCTGTAAAGTCAAAAGCAAGAAGCTGCTTTACACAGATGTGATGAAGTTTAGCACAGTTGGATGTACAGTATCTGGAACCCTCAAGTCAATTTATGATTTCAGTTCTTGTTATTTACCTAAAATTAAAGAACTTGCAACTGAGAACTCTTTATCAGACCTGAAGGAGGAACAATAGCAGCAGAAGGTACTGGCTTCTTGATCTGTACCTCACTGGACAATAACTCATTTTTGCTAGGAAACTTTGGGACTGTGGCAAACATTGAATTTTCAAATGTGTAGAGATCTAAACTCTGTCTTAAGATTTTCATTAACAGAGGAAAACGAAAACAAAATTACAGCACAAGATAGCATGTGCCATAATAAATGAACAAATTCCATCAGCATAGGGAACAGACTCAGATGGGCAAGGTCTCAGCAATAATTGGTGTTAGAGTTAGAATCGATGTGCTAAAAGGCTTATTGACATGACTATTAATTTTACAAAATTGTGGTTGGTCTGTGATTCCAAAGTTTGCATCAATAGGTCAAGTCTCTGGAAATTTCCATTTGGGCTCATATTACATATATACCTTTTTATGCAAATTCAAGAAACAACTTGGAGGAAATCAGACAAGTGGTTTCTTTCTTAGTCTACTAAATTGTACAAAGTAATTAATGAGACAGTTAAGAGGAGTCTGTGCCTATTTGAAAAAGTTGAGATTGGCATGAGATGCAGAGAAAATCAAGGCTGGCTTGTGCAGAGTTTCATCTCTTCCTGCACATGGAGGTCTGGGACTGATAAGGACAAAGAGCTGAGACTCACAGCTGGACATGGCAATCAATTTATCTCCCAAATAATCAATTTTAATTCTTGAAAACATTTCAAAATGCTACATATGGTCATTTTGTTGATGTTTCATTATAAGGAGGCATTCCTATGACAATTCTTAAATCCAAGAAAATAAGGTCAGGGAAAGAAAAAAAATTCAAATACTTGGCTATTTTGCCTGCTCTGAGTTCTGAGTCTCTCCCTCTCTCTCTCTCACTCGGAAAATGAAACCTACCATGATGAAATGACTTACTCAAGGACACACAGATGTTTTCTTTCAAAGGAAAAGTCACAACTTCCTCCTCCCACGCTCAGCCTTCAGCCCAGGCTGATCCCACCCACCACACCGCTTCCTCGCCACGTAACTCCTTTGTCATCTTTTTAAAAAGGAGTGGGGCTCCAATGAGTCCCAAAGGGGGATGCACCTTCAGCCCCATCTCAAGAGTTCATCCTGTAATCATCACACTTGATCTCCATCCCCGTGCCTGAGCCCAATCGCTAGGCGTAATTTGAATTGACTGAAATGCCTGGCGTCTGTGTGTGTTGCCACTGACCCTCCTCAGGTGAGCCACACCATTGTGATACTGAGCTTGGACACTGCCACTTTAAATTAGGGGTTTATCTTGAGTCTTGGAGAATGGAATGTGTTTCAGAGGGAAAGGATGATGAATCACATGGCAGAGAGCAAATGTAACAGTGATTAATGGAATATTGCACAACAACAAAAAAATAGCCAACTGTGTGCAGAGATAACTGTAGCCATGAAGACCCACTTATTGTCTAAGGTGATGTAATTAACTTCAAGTCCCTCCATGGCTTGAATGGCTGGTTCCAGTGAGCTTGTCCATTGTGCTGGTAATAATGACAAGGTTGTGGCTTCTTATTTTAAATACTACCCTATTAAGGAACATTTTTCTCCAATATAGAACACCGATAAAATGTCAAAGACTAAGATATGGCACTTTGAAGAAGCACAATTATAAGCAACTGTTCAGAATCATTCAACTTCCCCCTTTTCCCCAAGGAAGACAAAAGAAGAAAAGACCAAGCATTTGACTTGTGAAATATGAGCTTCTACAAATGTTTTCATGCACAAAAGGCTTGTTGGTTTCTATCTTTCTTTCCTTATTTCTTACTTTCTTTTCTTTCTTTCTTTCTTTCTTTCTTTCTTTCTTTCTTTCTTTCTTTCTTTCTGCTTTTTCTTTCTCTTCTTTTGGTTGTTCTGTAGTATAGAGAAAAGCAGTTTCTAGAAACTGTGTTATGATAGTAACTATGATGAAGAAAGATTTCTCTTTGCTTGTCACTCTTTAGTACCTGATAGGACAACCTGTTCTGTCTAGGCAGGAATGTTTTTCTCATTCTTAAGGAATAAGAAATTGCTTTTCTGTTAGAAGAAAGGGTTGGCTTGGATTTTTTGGAGGTGTAATGGGTTCAGAAATAACTCTGCACATTTTAAATAAAGAAAATCAGCATCATGATTATTTTCATCCATTGAAATCTTGCCCACATTCTTCAGTTAGCAGGGTCAGAAAGGAGTGTACATTTAAAAATGATCTCCAGTCCTTTTGCAAAATTTGAAGACTTTCCTGATATTTGAGACCTGCTTCCCTTGACATTTTTGCATTGTTTGTCTACTCACACAGGTGAACAGAAGAGCAAAACCTTCTTCTAAAATTCTGAGATATGATATATTGGGAATACCAGTCTGCTTCCCACCTGTCTGGTGTTTTCCCTGTTCCCAAATTCAAAATAACAACACTAGCCTAAATTTTATGGTGTTTTTGTCCTTTGCAAATGACATTAACCACTTTGATCCTGCAGGATAGCTGTTATAGAGTATGCATGTGTGATGTGTGAAAACTCCTGAACTTTGGTGTAAAATAGGTGTAACTTTCAGCTCAATTATTCTCGTGAGTGTTAGATAACTTTTGCCCTCAATTAATCTCATTTGAATCCATTAAAACAACAATAATATTTTTTCATAGACGTATGTAGTGACTGAAAGAGGCATTGCATGCAGGCAAGCTTTGAAAATATTCAGTCACGTTTTCTTTCCACTGAATCTAAGTGACTAGAGTACTATGTGTTATTTGTTACTGTATTTATTAAGACAGGAAAGTGAATATATGAACGTAGCCTTTATTAAGCACTTAACACAATTCAACTTCTATTGTTGCTCATTTCATACACATTAGTTTATCCAGAGCTTTGCTCAGTTTTTACAGATACGGAGATCAGACGTTGGGGACATCAACTCATTGTGTGGAAAACTTAAATTGAACAACAACAACAACAACAACAAAAAAATCTATGGTAATTTTGAAATAAGTTATCTGTTTTTAGAGTCTATTCATTTGAGAAAAGCAGTAGGTGAAAGATTAGAGCATTTTGAAATGTTTTTGAATTCACTGCGAAAAAGACATGAATTTCACTGCCACAGCTGATTTTATTAAATGTTTGAACAAACTATTACACCCAAACTGATATACAATATAAAAAATGCATCAATGAAAGTAATTTCTAGAACCAGGTGGTCTTTTTTATCTCAAGGAATGCACCATATTTCAAATCATCATATATTCAGAAATAGCTGTCCTATAAAGGGCATATGGGGACATGGTACACTGTGTAGTGATGGGTTGTTCACTGCCTGGTGAACTCTAACAAGTTAGGTAATAAATGTACTACCACTGGGACCAACTATGACACAGTGGAACCACTTAGCAAAACTCCCTGAGGGAGAAAGACATAAGAACAGAGGCAAGGTGCCTCCACCAGGGAGTAGGACCTATAGCAATTTCAGTGGTGATGGATTAACATGATTGGTTGCTTTCCAAATATTCCACTTCTATTGGGGGCTAAAAAAATAGCATTGGACTTTGTTCACTTTAATAATTGATATCTTTATCATAAATGCATTGATTATTCACAAATTTGTGAGCAAAGGTAGGAGGGTTCTCATAAATTTGTTGGACTTCAAAAGGTATCTGCTTAGCACACTTCAAATGATACAATGAGAACCCATCAGCAGACAGAAGGCTAACACTCCTGGACCTCCTACTGTCCAACATGATACCAGACTTGACACAAGAAGCCATATTATTCTTAGTCCACAAGAACAACAATGATGTGAATCAAACCATGTCATGTGAAATTGACAATGTACTGTTAAAAATGTCAATATGACCCTTTGTTTAAAGGGTTTTCCTACTTTCCACTAAAAATAATTGATAAGCAGGTCACGAAAGTCATGTTTGTACATTGTGCAATGCATGAAAGAATAACATATTAGTCCACTACCATATTTATAGAATGGCTTATCCATGTAAAAGATGCTACATTATGCAGTGTCTTATTTGTAGGACCATCTGTATCTCAATTTTTTTTTTTTTTTTTTTTTGTACTGGGGATTCTGGGGATTGAACCTAGGGCCAATTAACCCTTGAGTCACATCCCCAACCCATTTTTAAAAATATTTTATTTTGAGACAGGATCTTGCTAAGTTTCTTAGGCACTCACGAAATTGCTGAGGTTGACTTTGAATTTGTTATCCTCCTGCCTCAGCCCCCCCAACCTGCTGGGATTACAGGTAGGCACCAACATGCTGGGCTTTATTTTCATTTTTTAAATATGTTACAATTTGTTTTTGTTTTTGTTGTGCTGTTTTGTTTTTCTGGTTCTAATTATAAAAGACAGTAGAATGCATTTTAACGTATCATACATAAATGGAATAATTTCTCATTCTTCTGCTTGTACATGATGTAGAATCACACCAGTCATGTAATCAGATATGTACATAGGTAATAAAGTCAGATTCATTCTACTATCTTTCTTACCCCCAGACCCCCTCCCCTCAATTCACTCCCCTCTGCCTAATCCAAAGTACCTCTATTTTTCCCTAGCCTTGCCCCCTGTTGTGAATTAGCATCCAAATACCAAAGAAAACATTGGGTCTTTGGTTTTTTTAAATCGGCTTATTTCCCTAAGCATGATGTTCTCCAGCTCCATCCATTTACCTGCAAATGCCATATTTTCATTCTTAATGATAATGAAGGACACACTCACTTTAGATTATTATTTCTAACCTATTTTAATGCACCTGTGTCAATTTCAATGAAACATTAGCAGAGTTAAATACTTGGGACTTAAAGTAATAAACAGTCTGAGATAACAGTGTCCAGGCCATTGTCCAAGTTTAATAAGTTCTTTTTGAAATAAAACATGAAATGGAAGTATAACATCCAGAGCACCGTGGATGAGATTCTCTAATCCGTGTCCCCCCCAGCTGCCATCAGGACAGGCACCAAGTCTGGGCGACCTGCGTCAGCACCTCATCAGGGTTCCACCCTTCCTCCTACCTGCACCATGCCCACTCCCCACTCTTCCCTCCGCAAATCCAATTGTACTCTCTGTTGACCCCTCTGCCATCAATCTTCTTCCTCCTCAATTTCCCCTTTCGCTTGGGAGTTCCCTCTGAGTAATGACAATGATTTTGCTGCAGTGACTTTAACTTCTATCCACGATTCTAATTTCACCTAATGCCCTGCACCAATGACTGCTATAGACAGACATCTTTCTAGATGTTACTTGCATGGACGGTCACCTTTGTCATTACTTACCCTTTAACAAGACTCACACCTAATTCATCTTGGCCATGTAAATGCAAACAAGACAGAGGACCAAATGGAGTGAAGCAAAATTGGCTTGTGTCAAGTGAAACAGTCAGTTATGAGGAAGCTGTACACTACGTCTGCTGCAGGCACATCTATTACCATTTCCACTGGGTGAGTAATTTGCCCCCAGAGGATAATCAACAATATCTGGAGACATTAGTTGTGATGCTAATAGCATCAGGTGGATAGAGATCAGAGATACTGTTAAGCATCCTAAAATGTCCAGGACCCCAACCCCCAACAGAGTATCCTCTGTCCCCTTATGTCAGCAGTCCTACACTAGATGAACGTGCAACACCAGAAGGAAGCAGAGAGAATCTGCTCTCCCCTGATACTGCTGTTTGATGTGCATGTGAGGACAACTTTGTGTGGCTATGATTGAAGCCGCAAGTCATGGGTCCGCAGCCCTATTTACACATTCCCCATTGATTTGCTTTGTGGCTTCAAGTTCACCACCGCATTCCCAACAGCACACACTTTCTGGGAAGCCCATGGGTGTTAACTGTGAAGGAGGAGCTAGGAAATGGGTTTTCCACACTAGCAGGGACCACCCATGAGCTCTCTATTCAGTTGCCCTTTGCAGATAGAAAGAAAAATATAAATTCTAATGTGATAACTGCAACAGCCATAGAGATGGTATCCAAGTGCTAAATGTGCTGTTGGCCAAGTGTTAAATAATGTAGTATAAATTAATGTATTGTAATAAAATGTATCATAATAAAACTTTCTTTATTACCATTATATTTGTATTTCTTTGTTAAGCTTTTTTTTTTTACTTTATTTCTTCCTTATGTTTCTTGTCAGCTCCCTGGCCCCAAATGCCATGCTAATAACTTGCCCAATCTCAGTTACTGCCTCTCACTTCTTTCTAGCTTGATTTTCCTCTCTTCCCTCAATTCCAGTTTGCTATATTCTTAATCTTAGATTGATACATTTTGCTGTCTCATCTCCCTCTTCAATTAATCTCTTTTTTTTTCTCATTTTTCCATTAAATCTTTTCCACTTTCTTAAAACATTTTTTCCCAGAAAAATCTATAAAAGAAAAGATGAAAATGGTAAAAGAACAGATGATTGTCAATCTCGTAGTAACTTTCTTTAGTTCCCATCCTCAAAATTGGTAATCATACTTCCAGGAACCAAACAGCTATGGTGATTTTACCTTAGGTAGCATCACAAGCCCTGTGCCCTGCAGGGTGTGTACGTAAACATGAGAGGTTATTAGGGGTAGGGAATGCCTTTGGAAGTCAAGCTGACATTTCAATTTCCAGGAACATGGGAACATGGATGCAGATTTTGCCATGGCTGGAATCCTTGCTGCCTGCAGAATACAGTTGTTCAAAGGTTGGCTTATATATATTGTTTTAGTCTGTTTTCTGTTGCAACAAACACAGTAGCACAGAATAGATAGGTTATAAAGTAAAGAGACTTACTTTAGATAAGAATTCTTGTCCGAGGTGGAAGGGCTGCATTTCATGATGTTTTTTGTGCAGGCAGAGTCCTGGGTAAGTTCAGGGCATCGTACAACAAGTGACAGGGAGCATATGTGTGTGTTCTGGTCTCTCCCTCTTATAAAGCCACCAGGACTCAGTCATGGGGCCTTGGCCCTGATGACCTTATATAATCCTGATGACCTCCCAAACACTTCACCTCTGAAAACCTGAGGAATTTTCTTATAATTCTCAAAATGTAAGAATTGGTTTTGCATGTCCTCAGAAAACATTCAACACAGTGTAACTAACAAATATCATTTGTAAATGTATCCATGAAGTTTAGCAATTGAAATGTGATTTGCCTGTAAATGATCCTTTTACTGTAGATTGGGAAATTTCCCCCAAAACATGATCTGACATTCATATTTCCTTGACTTCTCCTTTGTTTATGAAGATTCCTAAATGCATTTACATGCCCCAAATTCTCCTACAATAATCCACTACCAAGAAACCACTTATGGGCAATATTTCTGTGCTTTAGCTATTGCATTATTAATTGGCAGAAGATCGTAAACAAGATTTATGAATTATTTACAAAGCACATCTACTGGGAGGAAGGAATTTGAATGCAGGTAATGCAAAACTATGTATGGGTTTCAGAGAGTGCAGTTCACTCTCTGGGAAGCCTGTTTGAAGCACACAATATGTAGTATGACATTTATTGGATCAGAGTGCCTAGAACTTTCATTATATTAAGAAGTCTCCTTAGAATTCAAATCATGATAGAAAATTGACAAGTGATATAGGAGTTGTAGGTACATCAGAATATTATTTCTCCTATTAAATTAGTAAATAATTTTTAATTTAGATGATTAAATAGAAATAGTGCTATATTATGAGAATAGATAGAAAATCTATCATAATCTAGAAATACAGACAAAATGATAACTACCCAACATTTTGTTTGTCTTGAAGGATCCCAAATAAAGAGCACTTATTTTCTCTACCTAGACCAATGACAAATAAGGCCAAAGGATTGGAGTCGGAGGGAAAGGAGGGCCTTTATTATAAGTTATGTTGAAGACATAACTTATAATTCTAGGCACTTAAACTTCTTTGTACTTGCTGATATTAAAGTTCAGAATTAGATAATCTTGTCCAATCAGTCACTGGAAAGGACCACAGATTTTCCCTATAATATTGGAAGAGAGAGAAAAAAAATACTGCCTGAAATTGAGTATTGGTAGGTGAAACTTCCCTGCCACAGAAGCTAGGATAGGTCAAAGACTGGATAAATGACACATCAGATTGGTATGTCTATGGTCTTGCAAAATATATCTAATGCAAAGGTAGGCATGGCTAGCAGGTACAGCTGGTTAAGGGCTTACTTACCCAGGAGCTGAGTGGGGGAAACAAGATTTGGCAACTCTATTAGGAAGTCTCTTCCTCCCTGATTTTAAAAAATTGTGGAGTTTGCCCAAGTGATATGTAAGGATCTATTCTATGATCTATGATCTTTGATATTATTTTAACATCTTTCTAATGTAAATCAGTGCATAGTAATAAATACTCCTGTATTTCTATTCTTATGAATAACTTTTTATGAAATTATACCTCTACATGTCTAATTTATAGTGGCCTATACCATAAAATGTGTCAATTTCTAAATAAACAATAACTGTCTATTTATATAAAATATTCCCACTTAAGAAGACCTAATTAAAAATGATCCAAAAGTATCAAAATCTAAATCAAATACCCTACTTTTATTCCTTGCACTATTTTCTTCCATTAAAATGCTTATAAATGAAGTGTACATGTATTCTTCTATGTGTGCTCATGATTATACCACCCTCTATTTCATTCATGTACTTCGGAAAATGAAGGCACTGAAATTCCGTTTATCTATCTGTCTGTCTATCCATCCATCACATATCCACTCATCTGCTAGGAAGCAAAGAAGAGGGCAGTGAGCAGTACTGTTTGACAGCTAAAGCTCAATACACTTAAGCAGAGGTCACTGGTTTGTTTCAACTGCTGCTTCGTGAAAAACTTAATATCATTAGTTCTTTCTTCCTTTATTTTCAAACCACTGTTCAAAACCTATAACATTCTCTGGTGGCTGAGATGCCCATCATCTTCCATTAATATTGCTTAGATCCTCAAGTATCCTGAACGTCTTTGAGTCATTTATTTCACGGTGTTGTTAGGTCTTAATGACTTCCAAAACTAAAGCATTTATATTCCTCTTTCAAACTTTGATCCAGATGAGCAGGTGTATGCAGTGGAAACCCTTAATATATTCTGTGACCTATAAGTGTTATTGGTTACCACTAATGAGGGACAGAATACATGAAGGACTCTCTCAGAACTCAGATTGCGTAGGGGTTCTTGCTGTATTATTAGACCATTCTAGCCAGAACTAAGATAATTCCAGTCCTTTTGTAAATTTTACAGAAATGGAAACACACTTTGAGAAATAGGTGAATGCACAACATTTTTGGACTTTGCCTGAGACATCAAAGACCACATAACTCCACAGTCCATGTGCATAAAAAGACTAAGCAAGATTGCAAAGCAAATGGACTTTGAACAACTGCCTTCAAATGACAGTTTTGCTACTTCCATGTGTATTTGGAAAAGTCTCAAGAACTCCCATTCATACCTAAAACCAGAACCCACACTTCAATACCTTATATGACTTTGAGTGAAAGTATAATTGTTATTTGGTAAAAGGTGTAAGGCTCATTTTCAGTAATATCTCAAAGATTACATTACCATGTATCAAGATAGATTTTCTACACAAGTATTGCGTCTCATCTGTGTACAATATTCAGTCTTTTTTTCCTTTAGATGCTTTGAATAATGTGATAAGTCAGACAACTTAGCCATGGTTTTAGTTAGCCTCTTTATCTTAAATTGGGAGAAACTTTTGACACTATCAGGAGAAATCCAATGAAATTCAGATGCCTTTAGGACTATTTACAGAGTCGTCCACAGAAGTCTTGGCATCATATGAATACCATAACCACAAACCCTTTCAATTCTTCATGGGCATTTTCTCTAAATACTTGAACAATTAGCCTACATTATTTAGAAAGAGAAATAATTCAGTTACATTTGCATATAAACAACATCTATGTCTAAGGTATTGTTTTGACCTATGAGTAGAGACAAATTGATACAATAAGGCATTTGCTATTCAGGGATGAATTGAGAGAAATATCAAATCTGTTTCTTTAATTCTAGATGGTAAGGGATAAAATTCCTAATTAAATAAAACCTCTCTTTTTAACTGTAATAAAGGGTTGAGGCCTTTTTTACTGACATGAAATAAACATACATATTTATGGGTCTATGTGATGATTTGGTATATGTATACAACGCATAATGATGGAATCAGGGTAGCTAGATTTTCCATCTCCTTAAATCTTCATCATTTCTTTTGTACTGGGAATCTTTATGCCGGAAAACTTGTGTCTACTGGGTGTTTAAACATTAAATAACAAGTTGTTGTAAACTGCATTTTTTTTTTTTTTTTTTTGTACCAGGGATTGAACTCAGGGACACTCGACCACTGAACCACAGCTCCAGCCCTATTTTGTATTTTATTTAGAGACACGGTCTCGCTGAGTTGCTTAGCCCCTTTCCATCACTGAGGCTTACCTTGAACTTGGGATCCTCCTGCCTCAGCCTCCCCAGCTGCTGGGATTACAGGTGTGCACCACCTCGCCTGGTGTGAACTGCATCTTTTGATGGAAACTTTTACACTTTGCCCTCCACACTGCCCTCTTATCCATGTGTCTCAAATCTGGACAAGTAAATAAGAAAGATTGGGTTCTCCCTGCTGTGGCATACATAGGAGTGTCAAAGCATGCAGCCCCTATTCTTGCAGGGACCTCATCCTGGCTCCACCCCATAGTTAAAACTGAAGTCAGCCTCCTTTTTTGGTTCTCTCAGGTCATTGTGAGCCTTTAGAGGCTCATTCAGCTCTTCCCAGAGGCCCCTGAGTAAGTGAGTAGTGAACCTCTTTACACCTCTTCCTGTGCATGAGACAACATCACTCCCAACTTTTGGACCATGTTTTGTGTGGAGTCCATCCTGTCTTTGCAGGGAGAACATAATTCTCTGCTAGGTTTTGCACCTACTGAAATGTCACAGGAGTCGGACTTACAGAAATCCAAATCTCAGGTTTGTTACAGATAAAATGCTGAACTCACGTTCCTATCTGGATGTGAGCTACTAAAGGGGTTTCTTATTCTCTGTACCACGTATCAGTCAGGACAGCCCAGGCCTAGTTACAGTGGGGTCCCAAGCATTGCTAAAATTCACAAGCAGCAATTAGACAATTTCACCAAAGTGCAGGTAGAGCTAGATGGTGTCCACCGTGAGAGTAGCCTCACTTAAAAGAGTACAACAGATCACAGGGAGGCAGAGAGGGACAGGGAGGGAGAGAGTTTGTCCAAGATGAGTGAGGGGAAGCCTGTGACCGGCAGATTGTGCACCTACTGCTTGAGTGAATGACAGGAGGAGAGGAAGTAGAGCCCTCTGGAAAGGAATCCTATGTACTACTGTCTGACAAAGGACAAGTAATGGGAAGCTAAGGATGAGTCAGGGAAGACGGGGGCCACGTCATAGAATCACCCATCTTATGAAAACTGATGATGAGAAAATGAGACCTGTTTACCTCAGAGAAAAGTTTGAAGGGAAAAGGCCTAATGACATTTTTTTTTTTCCAAATTGAATCCCAAAGTCCAATATGAAAGTGGTTCCTAGTGTTTAGAATTTGTGAATCATTAACTGGAGACTAAATAGGAGAGTAACACACTGCAGCAATCATGAATTTTTGCAAAGAAAATTACATATGTATCTATTTTTTATCTTTTAGTGTAGAATTATATTGAAAAGTAGAATTTATTTTAGTATAAAATGATAATAGTTACATACAATAAAAGATAGCCTTTAAATTGATATTTGATATTCTTGCTTTATAAAGTACATTTAAATGACCTTAAGTTTGCATTCTTTTAATTACTAATGGTAATTTTATCATAGACCCCCTTAATGATAGTTGGAGACATGTTGATAAGTACAGACCATAATCATGGAACCAGCAGGAAAAAAAAAAAAAAAAAAAGGTAAAGTAAGGCTCACTTTTTCAACTTAGAAGAAAAATGTTATTTAAAAGATAATTAGTACTCATCTTTGGCAGCAGGTTTGATTATAAAAAATAGTACTGACCTGTCTGGACATAGTGTCCATATCATTGGAAGTTTCCAGTAAAGGCTATAAAATGGTCTTTGAAATATTTACAGTAGAATGAGAGAAAACAGCATTCATTAGGTATACCAGGTGTCAGACACTGGTATATTTCTGATCTGCACATAAACTGCATATGTGTAATCTCGACTAACGCTAAGGATGGCGGATTAATTTCCCCAAGACTATGCAACAGGTAAATGGAAGATGTTGAATTCAAACACGGTTCCATCTACCTCTTACTGTTGACACATTTTCCGTGGTATTTTGCACTGGAAGTGACCTGAAACTGGAGAGGATTCAAATGAAGATCCTTATGAATTTGAAGGTTGTGTGTAGTTTCAACCTACATTGTGACAGTGATTGCACAAGGTACTGTAGATGTGTCAGGAGATAGATAAACCAAACCTATTCTAACCAGGAAACATACAGCCCAGAGGACCACCTAACACTTACATAGCACCCAGTAGCCAATTCAAGAGATCTAGGAATCGGTATCACAATTCACAATCCAGGTGGCAATGACAAAGTACAGGTGACCATAGGGCTGGTGAGGAAGCCAACCAGTGTATTGCCAGAGCATCCTGGGAACCTGGCTGTAGGAAGTAGGGTCTGGCTCCCAAAGTGCAGGGAGAATCTGATCAGGAGGAGCAGAGCCTGGAAGGAATTATATGTTCTTCTAAGATTCCTGTAAATATTACAGTACAGCTTGAATGTTGCTTTCTTCTTGATACATGTCTCCTCTCCTTCATTCTCAGACAGAATTACTGGCCTTTCACTTTGCAACTGCTAAAGGTTCTCCCTGTACACACCTGTATCTTCTGTTATATGTCACACTTCTCTCTCCTCTACTGTTGTAGTTGATATGACTTTCTTGAAGACAGGGACTATGTCATTCATAGAAGTGTGTGTGTGTGTGTGTGTGTGTGTGTGTGTGTGTGTGTGTCGTTGTGGGGCACAACTTAAGAACAGACTGATCGCAACTGAGAAGTCCAAATTTGAGAGTCTTTATTAGCCGGCCGACTGACTGTCTCCCACAATGCCCCAAAAATGGCTATTGGGAGAACAGTCCTGACCATAGGGTTGCAGGGGTTTTTATACCATAAGTCAGTACATCAATCATAAGTATCTGTTGCTATGATTCAAAATTACAACCTAACATCATGGGATCTGAAATCATTAGCAAAGGGGGAAGTGGGTCAAAATGACCTTACTTAGGTACAAACTAAAGAATGGTTACTAACATCTAAATAATCACTGGTGACATCACCATTAACATGATGCATTGTTAGGAAACTAGGAATCAAAAAGAGAGCAATTTTTCATTATACAAGAATTGCCAGTTCCTCGTTTTGTGTTGCCAAACAAGTCATGCTAAGCAACAGTTGACGGGTACAGAGGTGGGGTGTTCCCATGGGGAAAGCATTTCCTACATGACACGGAGTCTCAAGATAAAATGGAGTCTGTTTAGTTATTGCCCATTTAGCCTGGCCTATAACATTTCTATGGAGTCAAATATGTCAGCCCGTCACAGTGTGCGTTTCTGTCTTAGAATGAATGGCAGTGCTTGGTTTGTGATAGGAACGTAACACAGTTTCCATGCCTTCAACAAAGGAAACACATGAGTAAGAGAAAACAAAGACTAAATAAAGTGGAAAAAAACAAAAACTGTATATCTTGTGCGTTGACTTGTGCCAAATACTGCATTCAGTAAAGGCAATTGCATTCTGCATTCAGTCATTTTCCACATGATGGAAATCAAGAAACCGGGTAAGTTAACAGTTCAAGTTCAGACCACTGGTAAATAGCAAGGCAAAGAATTTCATTCAGGTGTGATGAACCTAAGGTACTTCCAGTTTCCAAGCTTGTTGACTGGACAGCAGGTCCATGGAATGGAGAAAACTTTGGTGTACGTGGGGCCTGGAGCCCACTTTGGTGTTACCTTGCTCCCTTAGATCTTGTTGACCCTTTTCCTTTGGACTGGGGCTGGGGGGCGCTTTCTGTCTCCCTGCAAGGTTGAACTTCTGTATAGATCCTCTCACCACTCGGGCACGGCCAGGGCGCCCTCTCCCCGACCCAAGTGGAGATGGAGTCGGGCTGCTCATGGCACAGGGAGCTGGAACAACACCCCTGTCCTCAGGACCCCAAACTTCGTTTTCTTCCCAGCCAGAGCCTTGATTCCTCTGGCAAAGGATTTTCAGACCACTCCACAAATGTTTAATAGGGAGGCAGCAGGACCAGCAAGTGCAACTCAGATCACATTTTGTTTCTACTAGGAGCACAGATTTGGGAAAACTTCAGGAAAAAATGAAAGTAGGAAGAATTTTTTTTTTTTTTGGTGCAGAGAATGAACCCAGGGACACTCAATCACTGAGCTGCATCCCCAGACCTTTTTATTTTATTTATTTATATATTTATTTATTGTACCAGGGATTGAATCCAGGAGCACTTTACCACTAAGCCACATCCAGCCTTTTTAAAATGTGTATTTTATTTAGAGACATTCTCACTGAATTGCTTAGAGTCTCACTACTTTACTGAGGTTGGCTTTGAACTTGTGATCCTCCTGTCTCAGTCTCCCCAGCAGCTGGGACTACACATGTGCCCCATGGTGCCTGGCAGGAAGAACTATTTTAAGTGACTGTTGTGTCCTATAAATTCTTTCACAATTAAAAAAACCAGAATAGATCATAAAATTACTCAAAAATACTGGAAAATATGAATAAAAATAAAATCGAACATACCCAGGAAAAATACACATAATATATATATTGCCATATATTATAGGTTATTATTATCCTTGTTTCTATATATGTTCATGGATATTGTATATGTTCATAATCCTAGTGCCTACAGCAGAATTTCCTGTGTACAGTCTGCAAATCACCTGCCTCTGAGGCACCTGGAGGCTCATTGTAAAATGCAGTCTTCCTTCATATGTCTTCAGATTCACTGAATTAGAGAATGCAGGCTATAGACCAGAAATTTACATTTTAAACAACCTTCTCAGCAGTACTCAAGTATAAGAGTGCATGACAAAAAAAAAAATTTAAATATATTTTGGAGTATAATATGATGTGTGAAACACTCTAATCGAGCACCATATTTTCCACACTTAGATTACTTCCAGCTCCTTGCTCTGTATAACACTGGTGTGAAGCCCTTCACGTGTACAGTTTTCCTTCACATTTATCAATATGTGCTACTGCAGACTTCCCAGCACTGAATACCACAATTCTTCTAATACTTTCAATCTGAAAGTCGGATTTATATTATTTTAATTTGACATCTTTATGTGAATGCATAATGCTGAATATTATCATTATTTTCTATTTTATAACACATCTACAAGCCTTGCTATTGTATTTACTGTTTTTTCCCCTTAGAAACTGATCTAGAGAACTACTCATTGAGGTTAATTCTCACTATGCTGTTTTTGTCTGAATTTTACCCATCATAGTTTTTGCAAGTCACATTCTTTGCAGCTCTGTTTTCCTCATCTTTACTTGGCTTCTTTTTAAAAATAAATTTTATTACGTGTATTAGAATTTTACAACGTGATGTTCGTTTTATCACTCTTATTCTGAATTTCCATTTAGATTTAAGATTTAAATGTTAACTTAATCCTTCAGCATATTGGTCTGTGTATGTGATCTTTGTCTTTTGGTGTATTCTTCAGGACTTTTTCTTGTATACTCTAAGATTATTGGGGGGCACGCTATTGTGGCTGCCCGTGGTCTTATGATCCCATGGGAGAAATACTGCTTCTGTTGGTAGGGGCTACCCTCATGAGCCACCTCCTAATACTAGGGCCCTGGTTTCTGCACCAGGGTACCCCCAAAGTGATGAGTGTAGACCTCCTAGACGCTTTGGCCAGACCCTGGGAGGTAGAAGATCCAGGAGCTCCTCAAGGAAGAAACACTGAATGAATTCCCTGCATTCCCTTCTCCAGAATGGCCAAAGCAATGGAAGCCCTCAGAAAATTTTAAGGATGGCCCAGAAGAGTGGGCCATGCTCCTGAGACAGGGCTCACTTTGTTTAAGGTTGGAGCGCAAAGAGGTTGAGAATCAAGCGCAAGATAGATGACCAATAACGAATGCTGTGCTTGTTTTGGATTTGGTAGTAGAATATCCTGCTCTCCAAAGATAATCCTTAGTGTTTTTATTTTATTTTTTAATTTTTTTTGGTGAGAGATAGTTCAGTTAAAAAAAATATTTATCCATATCATGCATTATTCAAGCAATGATTAAAATAACTCAAGGATTGAATAGTAGCTATCTGTGGAGTAATATTTAAAGTTATAAAACATGCTCACTGATCTTAATGTGGCTCCTGCCTCCTTGTGACACTTGAAATCATTTAGCTTCCTCCCGGCCCCTCTGGGAAGATAACCCAGCATCCACCCAAACACAACAAAAATTGTGCACTTCTTCACCCCAATATAAGGAACTGCATTTTTCTTTCTACCCTCAATAACTAACTGAGTTCATTTTAAGGTCAGTGGATCTAACTGAGACAAAGTAAGTAACAGATTATTTAGTCATACTTTCTGAAGCACAGTAAATACAAATATTTCGAGAGAGTTTCTGAAGGGAGTTAAAGTCAATAATGTAGGTTTTGTATACAAAGATAAGAAAACAATATGGGCACAAAGATGTCTGGGTGATGAGAATATTGCATATTAACTTCTTCCTTGATTTCCAAGCAATTTTATATAATTTCAGGATGGTTTTTCAAGCTTAAAATTAAGAACAAAATTTAAAAAAAAAAAATATATATATATATATATATATATTTTTTTTTTTAACCAAGGCATTTCAATGACATTACCTGTTGTAAAAGTGAAAGAGGATTTTTCTTCCCCTAAGTCGAGTGTGTAAGCCACTGCCTTGATAGTTCTGTGATCAACTTCCCTAGTACGGCTCCTCTTACCTTCACTTCAATAGCAAACTGCTTCTTTTTTTCTTATTAACAGAAGCATTTTTCTGGGGAAAGCTGATAAAAGAGGCTTTTTCTCACTTTAATTTTTCTCTCCATTCGTTCATTTTAATAGCTTCCTTCCCCATCATTCAAGATGGTTTCTAAGTTAGTGCCTGTCACTGGATGTTAAAATGACTACAGTGTGCCAGACTTCTGAAATGGACTCACATGCAGAATTCGTAATTAAGTGACAGCCCAGAGAGAGTTCCCCCCTTGGAAGGATGAATGCAAGGAGGACGCTGTGTGGTTGAGGAGAATGGAAAACGGGGATTATCAAGAATGGGGGCCATGAAAGTGGGGGTCCTTAAAACCCTCGTGGGCAGTTGAGGAGTTTCAGTGATTGGGAAATCAGACCTTCATCCTCATGCACTGAAGGACACTTGATTCCTCACACATGTGAAGATCAAAGAAGATAAAACATTTAAAACAGAGCTGAGAAGGTGGAAGGACTTCATCATGAAGTGGGTGGATCTTCTTCACTCTGCACTGTTCCCAAAGAGCAAACCCAGCACACTAATATGCTCAGGAGTTCAAGGTTAAGGGCTCCTGCCTTCTCTGCTCCACTGAAAGGGGATAATGAAGAAGAGCAAAAATTTGTACAACTAGGGTGTGACTAGGAAAGAGATTTGTGGAAGCAGATTTGTGGGGACAGATGTGCCAGATGCTGCTGCTAAAGATCTAATAAATGATAGTGTTGATTTCTCTATCAACAAATACAAAACGACAACTTGAAGCCCAGGTTCATGTCCCCAAGCATGCCCACTGTATAATGTATGAGTGGCATGTCCCAAGCATGCCCACTGTATAATGTATGAGTGGTATGCAGTAGTTATCTAGTCTAAGTCAAGCTGGGCCCAAGTCACCATTATAAATACGTGGGTTGTAACCGTGGATGCTAGCAAAATCACAGCTATGTGAGCAAAATTGACTGTTACAGAGGTCTTCAGGAACTTTTCAAATTCCAATATTCTTTGTTTATATTAAAAAGAAATATCTAGCAATCTCATTATTTTTCACATGTAAACAGAATTATTGAGTTTCAATGAAGAAACCCAATCTACTGTGTGCTTCTGGTCAGTGAGTTTTGATTAACTGCTGGTTTGATAAATTAAATGGCATCAATTGTTATTAGCCTCATAAAACTATCACACATTAATCAGAGCTATTCCTTTTCCTAAAATCTTCACATATAGAAATTTTGAAAGAAACTGACCCAGATATATAATTTGAAAATTAACTGGTCAGCAGTTACTGGTGCATGTGTGCTATACTAACACGGCCCTTTGGAAGAAGAGTGTCCAGGTGGGGTGGCTTGGAGTGAGTCATGTATTATTCTTTCATTCAAAATCTGTTAGGAACCTTCATGATGTCAGGCACTGAGATCTCAGATATGAGGATGCTAATACACAGTCAGTGAGGGGGCTAGGAAAGAATGAAGTTACTTTGTATTAGGTAGAGGGGAGTGAAGGGAGGGGAGGGGGCACAGGGTAGGAACGATAGTGGAGTGAAATAGACATTATTACCTCAGGTACCTATATGACTGCATGACCCATGTGTTCCTATAACATGTAGAATCAGAGACATGAGAAATTACACTCCATTTATGTATGATTTATCAAATGTATAAATGTATTCTACTGTCATGTATAACATCTTAGAACAAATAAAAAGTTTAAAATTTTTTTTTTTTTAAAAAAGATCCACTCCAGGATATTTGGTAGTGGCTTATTGTTTCACTACATCTGAAAATCCTGATAAACATTATCCACTCAGTTGCATTTAGCTTATTTTTATACATTATATATTTATATGCTCATTACAGGTTTAGCAGTGGAAATTTTGGTCAGGGGAAGGGTTTGTATATTCATTTGCTTGGGAGTACATAGCACAATTCTTCACACATGATAGGATTTTAGTGCTTATTATTCTATTTAAATTACTAAAGTAATAGAAAAGTTGGTGTTGGTAAGAACTATTCTACATTCCTAGGAAATGACAGTTTTTTTCTCCACCAAAAAGTGTACCTGAAGAGTAATGCCCCCATTTTAACTTTGAAGAGCAGGAATGGGCAGTCTGGTCAGTTGGACTGGAGGTAGAGAAGAAGAAAAAGCAACTGCCATTTTTAGAGTGCCCTTACATCAAGGACCTGAGAAGATATTGGGAGGGACATCTGTGTCTCCTGTCCTTGGTTGGTATACATTTTTTTTGGCCACACTAACCTCTCACTTGGGGCATTTTTGTTCATTTAGCACAAATTTGATCAACTCATTACTGAAAATGTTTAGATAAACTCTTACTAGTACATATCATGCACATTTTGTGACTTGGGCCTTCATGATTTTTATTTGTTTACTGTCTTATCATTTCTTGCTGATCTCAAATTTATTTGCCACTCTTATGGCTTGGATGTGAGGTGTCCCCCAAAACTCACATGTGAGACAATGCAGGAAGGTTCAGAGGAGAAATGATTGGGTTGTAAGAGTCTTAATTCAATTAGTGAATTAATCCCTGGTGGGATTAATTGAAGTGGTACAGTGTGGCTGGAGGAGGTGGGAATTGGGGCATGGCTTTGAGGTATATATGTTTTTTATCTGGGGAGTGGAGTCTCTTCTCTGCTTCCTGATGATGCAAGCTGCTTCCCTCTGCCATGTGCTCTTCCGCCATAATGTTCTGCCTTACCTCATGCCTCAAAGAATGGAGCCTGCTGTCTATGGACTGAGATCTCTGAAACCGTGAGCCCTCAAATAAACTCTTCCTCCTCTATAATTGTGCTGGTCAGGTCATTTAGTCACAGCAGCAAAAAAGCTGACTAAACAGCCACCTGGATCTTTGGTCACTTTCTTAAATGCATCAAATTGTTGTCCATGTGGGGTGGTTATAACTGCTGCCTGCTTTCTTAGGGCATAAACACACAGATCTTTTCAACAGTACCTGCTTTCTCAGCTTCAGATTTCACCTAAAAGATAAATTCACATCAAAGTACTCTTCTATTACTATTGTAAATAATTACCCATTTCTGCTTATCACAGACACTAATGACTTCATTAAGCTTATCAAACAAACGTGTTTATCTTATCTGTCAGTTTAATTGAAGTCAATTGGCATACACTGGCACCACCCCACTATCCCTAGGATGAAAGCACCAGAAGAGTAGGATCACAAAAGACTTGGTGAGCATTTTATCCCAGAGACTGAACCTGGCGCAGTGCAGAAGGCAGGGCACAGGTGATTATCAAATGACTGACTGAAGGAATGAATTCAGGATGGTTAAGACCCAAATCCTGCCATCAGAACCTCAGAGTCTACTGCAGACCAACTTCCTAGGAAAGGAGATACACAGAGAGGTGTAAACCAGAGATTCATGACAGTCCCCGAGAGGAGCTGGAAGTCTGAGGTCAATGACTGAGGCTGATCTCAACAAGCTCTGATGGGACTGAGTTTTCAAGGACCAGAAGACCAAAGGACAATGACGTATTTCACAGTTAAATGTAAAAGGTATTGTTATGGACTGAGCTGTGTCCCCCTTGAATTCATATAAGCACTAAACCCAAAGTGACTATAACAGAAAGCAGAGCTCATAAGGAGATAACTGAGGTGAAATGAGAAGCTAAGGGTTGGTCCTTAATCTGATAGAATTTGTGGCCTAATATTTTGTATTTGTTCTTTTTAGTTATACATGACCGTAGAGTATATTTTGACATATTTATATAAACATGAAGTATGTATTATTCTAATTAGGATCCCTGTCTTGTGGATGCACATGATGTGGAGATTCACTGTGATGTGTTCACATATGTACACAGGATAGTCATGTTAGGTATAAGAAGAGGAGAAGACACCAGAGACCTCTGTCTCACCCATATGAGAATACATGAAGAAAGTGGTCATCTGCAAGTGAGGGACAGAGTGCCTACTAGGAACTGTTATGGTGTGGCTGTGAGGTACCCACAAAGGCTTGTGTGTGACACAGGCAAGAATGTTCGGAGGTGACATGATTAGATACAAGATCTGGAATTTAATGGCTGAATTAATCTACTGATATGGATTAACTGGGGGGGCACTATAGTCAGGTGGAGGATGGCTGGAGGAGGTGGTCCCTGGGAATGTGCCTTTGGGGTTCATGTTTTGTCCCTGGTGGCAGAGCTCCCTCTGCTTACTGGTGCCATGTCCTGAGTTGCTTTCCTCCACCATGCCCTTTGACCTTTATATTCTGCCTCATCTTTGACCCAGAGCTATGGAGCAGGTCATGTATGGACTGAGATCTCTGAAACTGTGAGCCCCAAATAAACATTTCCTCCTCTACATTGTTCTTATTGAGTCTTTTGGTCATGGTAATGAAAAAGCTGACTAAAATGGAATTGGACCCTACTGGACCTTGACTTGGAACTTCCAACCTCTAGAACCATAAGAAGACAAGTCTGTTGTTTAAGCTGCCCAGCATGTGATAGTTTGAAATGGTAGCCTTGGGAAGATTAATACATGAACAGGAAAAGTTTTCTAATTAAAATTTCTTCATTAAAATTTCTTAATATGCTGAGCCTGAGCTAGGTTCTTTTCATCTACTACTTTGAACTCTGTAGTTTTCTGTTCCTTGCTCCTGAGATTTTAATATTTTCTCCCATATACCATTGTACCATAATTTGCCTCAAATATTATTTGGAAAAGATGGGTAATTTATAAATTACAACATGTTGATAAATTGTTCCTGACCCTGAACCCTAGACACTGGTAGCCAGCAATTTACATTTGGTTGTTTGTTATTATTTTATTTTATTACTATTCCTAGTCAAAGGAGAATATTCATTAATTGCTGCTCCTTTGGCTTTAGTTTTCTTCCTGCCTCTGGCAATATTGAACTCATGTCTCTAGATACACAGTGATGTGAGTTTATTTTAATGGTTGTGACTAACTTACTCCTTTGTAGTGTACCTACTGTTTTATGGCCTCTTAACAATTACTGTTAGTATTGCTTGACTTCTAATTCTAAGTCAATGTCACTCCTACCCAGAGGTTATCAGACAGTGCTGGAGTTGCCAACTCAGAGTTGGGATATCTGCTCTTTGGTGGTACAATGAGGAGGAGTGTAATGGTTAATTTGAATTGTCAACTTGATTGGATTAAGAAATGCCAATGGTTAAGAGGCTTCTGGGCATGTCTGGGACAGATTGGAATGTGGGACAGTGAACTGAAGAGGAGACCTTTGCTAAGCATGGGCAGCACCGGCCCAATAGGTTGGAATAAAAGTTGGAAGAACAAGGAAGCAGATGCAGATAAAAGCTCGGCTCTTCTTAAATAGGTTCTTGATTGCTGCTGCAATCATTTGAGGATTTAGGACTCACGCTTCTTCACTCTGATTTTCCGGGTAGTTTCCAGAGTCTTTGTCTCAGATAAGGGTAGCACTGTTGATCCTTCTTATCTGGGGCTTCTACGTCTTGGACTGCACAGCTACTAGTTCTTCCAGCTGTCCAGCCTGCACACAGTCATGGTGAACTATCCAGCTTCTGGTTGTGTAAGCCAGTCTAATAAATTCCCTTTTTATAATTATACTTCCTGTTGATTCTGGTCCTCTAGAGAACCCTGAGTAAAACAAGAGGAAATGACCACACTCTGTGTGCTTCAAATATATTACTCGGTCAAGACATCTCTATAATATAATATAAAGCTGCTCCCCTACCTTTTACGCTGCAGTCATTTCTCCACCTCCTAACTTACAAACTAGCTTGTCAGGCTGTGAACATCCTAGCTAGCCATTGGTTCATCAGTCAGTCAGCAAGTATTCTTCTCTGTTATTGGTCCCTGTTAGCCCGTGGAATTCCACTGCTTAAGAACAGCTCCCCCACCTCTCTCTCTCTCTCTCTCTCTCTCTCTCTCTCTCTCTCTCTTTCTCTTTTCCTCTCATTTTCTCACTTACCCTGTAGGGAGACACTCTGCCTGTTTGCTTAATAAACTCTTTTATGTGAGTTCCCATGTCCGGAGTGGTTTCTGGGTTCTTACATTGGTGCCGTGATTCGGATGGACTCGTCTACCACTGCTTAGGTGGGTGGAATCCCATCCATCACCCTAGACCCTAAATGCTGGGCTCACTTTCATCTGCCAGGATGCGCTCCACATCCACCACCGGCCTTCAGATTGGTGAGTTTTCCCCTAGGTCAGCTTAAACGCTCCTCTGCTGACCTGAGATGTGACCATTGATGGTCCGTTACCCTCGAGGTGGTTGAGGAATGGGGGCTCCCCCAGCCATGACTTTTGCAGTTACGGCTGGCTCCCTTAGTTGACCTTATCTGATGGTGGGGCCCTGGTCTTTATGATGGAGATTCTCTCTCAGGGTTGAGGCTCCTCTTCACGCTCGCTCTCTCTCGAAAGTCCTGACTTCAGGCCCTCAACTCTCTTGGCTTTTGCCTGGCCCACATTGATGCTTGTGTGATGACCCCATCACTGTACTGCCTTCTAGTCTCCATCTGACTACTCTGACCTCAGGATGCCCTGGACACTGACTCGGCTGCATCAGTCTCCACCATGGGATCTGGGTCCTCCATTCTGGCAGATTCACCCCTGGAGTGACTACTAGACAATCTTAAACCCCTTTACCTGACCCCTGGCCTAGGTAATCAATCCAAAATGGCCACATAATGGCACACAGCTTCTCTGAGCGAGCATGCATATGGAAAGGGAGTCCTTATCTTCAAGCCTTTTTCTTTCTTGTGCTTCTTTGCTCTTCCTGTAAACTCGAATGCCTCCTTTTGGCTTCTTCTCCCCCTCTTAATCCCTCCTCCTCCTCTGACTTCGACTCAGCTAATGAACCACCCTCATACCAGTCTGCTGCGGCAGAGGCCCCTTTGGCCACTGCTTCTCCATCTCCTTTGCTCCATTCTGTTTCTGCTTCTGTTCTCCTGCCCAGACCACCCAGTCCTCCTGCCACGAGGTCCCACGCACATATTCTAGTCCCCCATGGGAAGTGGCTGTGTGGAGGAAGTAATCCTAACCAGCTCAACAGTCAGTGGTATGTCACAGTAAGGGATGATATAGCAGCCTCATTCCTCAAAAATAGTGGGAGATAACCTTTCATAATTTTTGCATCCAAACCTGACTTGATTCCCAACTGGGAAAAAAGTTCAAAAGCCCTAGGCAATTCCCCCTGCCTAGCCTTACTGAAGCCTACATTGGAATGTAGACTGCAGCTGGCTCAGTGAGGGACCAACAGAGTCTAAAGAAAAAAAAAAATATCCATTTTAAATTTCTCCTGGGCTGCCACACAGAGCACTCTATCTCTCCCTCTCACCCCTTCTCTCTGCTCTTCTCTTTCTCATTCTCTCATGCTATAATTTATGGCCATTATCATTTTTCTTCTAGAACTCTTATTTTTCTTAAATGCTCTATTTTTGAGCTCACAATTTTGATCCTACATACCTAGGTTAATGATTCTCGATCAGTTCTTTTTATCCAACTCTAGAGTTATTTTTGAACATCTATTATTTTGCAATGGAGATAAACATTATAAGGCCTTTGCTTTTGTGTTATGTGTTGTCTGTCTGTGTGCAACTAAATATAAGCATGCATAAATTAAAATTTAAAAAATGGATCCAAATACTTTTAATTCATGTGATTTAAAAAGGTTAAATTTAAATTGGGTAAACTAATAAAAGTAAAATGTCTTTAAAACTAACTCATAAGTCTCTAGGTGGTCAAACTAATAAAATGTTGATGCTTATAAAATGTCTAATATCAATTTTTTTCTAGGACTTTTCTTCAACAGGAAAGAGATGGCAAATACTGCTAGTACACTTGTCTGATGATATGTATGGGATTACTCAAATGTGTTTGTTAGAATTGTGGTTTATAACATTATGGTTAAACAACAACTGTTAGAGTATTGTGCTACATTACAGAGTCTAAATTTTTCTTTAAAAATTGTGGAATGGTGATTCTTTGTATATTAAATACGTTCATATTTTCCAGGTATACAAGCCTTTAAAGCAGAAAATTTATCACACTGCTATTCTCCAAATTAAACTTGTCTGTAACAGTAATTTTAAACTTATAAAGAGTAAATTTTATTGGGGATTTATTTCTATCATTTAATGTTCTATTACAGGACTTGCTATCAATAGGGTACATGTAAAATTTGTTACTTTTTACACTGAGATAAAAAATTTAAATGTAAATATAGTTCTAAAAGTTAGTGAGAGCCTGATATGTTTAAAGGTTAATATAGTGAAACGAGTAAGCATTTTGCCACTTCGCCACACAAAAGTAAATTTAAAAGCTCTCAGCCTTTCTTTAATTCTTGTTTTAGATATAATGTTAAATTGTGTTAACTAATGTTCATGTAGACTCAGGAAACAATCTATGTAAACTTCTTAAAATGGCATTTAAGAAAAAAGCAAAGAACAACATCAGAATTAAGAGCCATGCCTTACCTGAGATAAGGATCTGCCTCCCCTCCCGCCTTACTGCATGTTAGAGTGGCTCCAAAATAAGCCAGACTCCAGCCTCTTTAAAGTTATATTCAAAAGATTGCTTCTTGTTGTAAAATTACTGTGATCTCAAATGGGAATGTAAAGCTCAGCCAAAATTCAAGATAGTTATTATACAAGCGGAATATATTTTAACTCGATAATTTCATTTTGTAAAACTGTTACCCCTTTTGCAGAGGTACTGCTTCAAGAACACAAAATCTAGATAACTTGTGATAATAAGCCATCACCTACAGAACAGACAGTAATGGTAACTTCCAGTACTAATACAGACTCCAGTTAAATAAAAGGGCAAATAACTTTAAAGTTATAGACATTGAAGTTAAAGCCCAGTACACTTACTTTATGACTAGTGAGACTGGTTTGCTGGATGGTTAAGATCAAACTTAGAGATTGAAATTAAATACAGAGGCCAGGAAAGAGCAGTATTTGAATCTTGCTCTCAAAGTCAGCCTGAATTCAGGGAACAAGAGAACTTCTCTAAGGAGCTTGGCAACTCTGGGCCACGCAACCTCCTGATCAGGGAGATTGATGAGACCACTGGAGGATTAAAAGCCAATCAGTGCACCTGCTGCAGAGGAGGGTCATTGGAAAAAGGAGACATCCCTGATGCTTCCAAGGGAAGCTACCTCATCTCAGAGACCCTGCCTAATGGACGGCACTAATGGACATAAGAAGCTGCTCTCAAGTTCCCCATTAGTGACCCCTGTGGGAATTCAGTTGACTCTTTAACAAGAGAGGAACAGGTCAATTTGACCAGCTTGATCTTAGAGGCCTAGCAAAACAGTAAAAACCAAAATATAGCTACTCTTGGGCGTTTAAAAGAAATAATAGTTAAATGTAACTTAAAATATACACTTGTGTTAGCCCACTAGAATAAAGACTGGCAGCTACAAAAGAGAGATTCTTAGGCAAATGTGCCTGATAACTATCAAGAGAAACTGCCAGAGTCAGAAGTTTTTAGTCAGTGTAAGGCCTACAGACCTTCCTAGGCAGGCTTAATCTATGTTTGCTAGAATGATTATCTAGCCCTAAGTAACAGAAATATAGAGATTTCTACTAAACACAGGGTATACCAATAAAAGGATATTTTACAAAAATCAGATGACATTAAGTAGCTTAACTATACTTTCTGGGCACATCAATGACATTGATTGTGTTTACATTCCTGATAACCTGGACAATGTTAAAGTCCCCAAATAAAGGTCTTGTCCTCTCCAGCCTTTGTTAGGTCTTCTTTTGGGAACAATTTCTCAGTTCTTCCACCTCCAGGTGAGGGATTATTGACTTCTGTCATCTTCAGGATATTCATTGACATGTTTCAGATTCTACAACGTTTATTTTGTATTAATCTCATTTCTGAACTCATGTCTTTTTGTTCTTCTCTCATAGAAGCACCACTCCCAGATTCCTTTACAACCTGTTTTTCCCCTGCCAGACTTTTACCATGGCCCCCTCGATTGACCCAGTTTTTAAAAAAGAACTCCAAACAGCTTGCCCCATGCTGCCCTCTTCCAGCTTGAAGCAGCCAGAGTGGTCATCGCCCCCTTTCCCTACAGCAGTAAGGAGTTCCTAAAACTAGAGGGGGTGGGGGTGAAGCAAGGATTGGGGACAGGCAGTTAGTGTACAAATAGGGGATCGGTCAAATCAAGGAAATGAAGTCCATGAAAGCCATCTGCCTCTGGAAGTCTGGAAGTTGGAGACTGCCCCTGGGAAAATGGAATGTCAAGAATCTTCAGAGCCCATTTATTACCAAATTTCTCTGCCCTTTTCAAAGACTGCAGGGAAGGAGCTGCTAATGAATGCCCCCTGGGCCCTGGCCTAGCTGAATTACTTTGGCTCTCCCCCTGCCCCATCTGCTTTTTACTTTTTACATCTCACCTGCAAAAGCAGGCCTAGTCACATAGACAGGAAGGAGACATAAGGGGAGAAAGAACTGAAGAACAAAAGCTCTTCTTATAAAAACAAAAATGGGGGAATATAATATAATATAAAGCTTCTCCCCCACCCTTTATGCTGCAGTCATTTCCCCACCTCCCAACTTATAAACTAGCATGTCAGTCTGTGAACATCCTAGCTAGCTATTGGTTCATCAGTCATCCTGCTAGTATTCTTCTCTGTTATTGGTCCTTGTTAGCCTGTGGAATTTTACTGCTTAAGAATAGCTCCCCTGCCATTCTCTCTCTCTCTTTCTCTCTTGCACTGTCTGTCTGTCTCTCTCTCTCCTCTCTCTCTCTCTCTCTCTCTCTCTCTCTCCTCGTTGCTTTCATGCTCTCTCCTCCTGGCTTTCACTCTCTCTCTTGTGCACTCTTTCTCTCTCTTTTCCTCTCATTTTCTCTCTTAGCCTGCAGGGAGACACTCTGCCTGTTTGCTTAATAAACTCTCTTATGTGAGTTTCTGCGTTGTTCTGGGTTCTTACAATCTCCAAGTAGAAGTCACTCATATATAAAAAGCCAAGAATTACAACATCTGATCAGATCTTTGGTTCAATCAGGGATAGATATTGATATAGTAATAGAGGAAAAGATAACTTTCCTTAACTTTCTTCTGTTTTTTCTTTGATAATATATGGATCCTTATAGGAACTTTGCTTTGTGAGGCTATTAATTCTATAATTAGTGAATTGAACACAAATTTTGCAGCTGAAGAGGCAAACAATTCTCATGCACAGATTACTTAACCATACAAAGCCTTATTTTTAACATCTGTCAATGTGTATAACAAGTACAGAGTAAATACTTAAAATGTTCCTATTAATATTGATAATGTACAAAGCAACCATTTCATAGAATCTTCTAGATAATTGAATCTTAATGAGTGTGAGCATTTTAGGCTTTATTTCAGTGCTGGGCTAATAACTTATGTGGCTATGTTCTACAATGCCATTGGTCATTTCATAAGACTGATTCATGTTTTTTCTTGAGCACAAAATCATGGTGCTTCACATGGGGAAAAAAGTCAGAGTCCTTCAGTGGACTTCATTGGGTGATACTGTCAACACACAGTTATAGCCTATTTCCCAAAAGATGGTCACAGCCAAGGATTCTGGATAAAACATTGCTGGAAAACAAGGATTGAGCCCAACCTTGAAAAAAAGCCATTATTAGAATTCCCATCATGCTAGGGATTTACTAGCTTTTCTTACATTATTGGGAAATGTGCATTCTCTTTCCTTATCTATGAGATAACTTCCTTTCTGTAGGATTTGGTTAAAAAGTTATGCATTTTCTAAAATTTTCTCTGACCTCCTTCACACATGTCTTCAAGACTGAGTTGTAACTCAACTCTCAGAATTATACTCTATATTTTGTTGAATGACATTTTTCACATTTAACAAGGCAAGCTTAGTAGACCCCTGAGAGTAAGTCATTTTAGTATTATCTACATGTATGTATGTTTACAAATACTTAATAGAGAAAGAACAAATAAAAGCATTGAAACTACTTTTTTCAGTCTTCATAAGAGCACATAGCAATTATCTCTGAAAAGGCATCTTGGTTTTCTCTCTGAATAACAAAGAGAAGGACTAGCACTCTTTCTGTAAATGTAAATGAAAGAAAAGATTAAATTGTTGAGCAAAATGTCAAATGAATGAAAATTGCTGAACAGTTATCAGAATATAGAGAGTGAATCTGATGTGTTTTCAACTAATTCTAAAATCCAATGTAGAGGAAATATTTTTTTTTGCCTTTCTTGTGCAGAAAAAGAAACTGAGTTTTAAAGAGAATAAGTAAATTGTTGAATATCAAACTTGGTCTTTCATGGAACTGATAATCAAAAGTCTGAGTGCATGTATGAACCCAATTTTCAGACATTCTCGTCAGGAAATGTCTAGGCATACCCTTTCCTCTTCTCCCCATTGACAAACAAGGAAGGGGATACGATGGAGCTAAGAGTGAAGAGATACTTTGATTCCTGACTCTGTAATGATTAATAACCAATGGAAAGCCATTTTTTAAATTAAATTTCAGAGTCAGTATGAGTCTACCTGGAATTATAAGATACCACTTAATGTGTTCATAAGGTATCTGAAAACAAAACTAACAAGCTGATAAAGCTTTGTTAATTAATGTAGTACTGCAATTGTTAATTTCATGAGTCAACTTGGCTGGAATTCAGTGCCCAAATATGGGGTCAAACATTATTCTGGATATTTCTTTGAAGGGCATTTTGGACGAGGTTAACATTTACCTCAGTGGATTTGAATAAATTTCCCTCTCTGATCTGGGTGGGTTTCTTCTAATCTGTTGAAAACTTAGAAAGAACAAAGGACTGACCTCACCCAAGCAAGAGGAAATTCTGCCAGGAGATGGATATTAGATGGATTTCGAACTGCAGATTTTGGACTTGCCATGTTTCAAAATGGCATGCACCAGTTTTTTCATGTATCTCTGTCTCTATCTCTGTATACACACACACACACGCGTGCACACACATGCACGCACGCACACACACACACACACACATCTTTTTCTCTGGATAGTCTTCATCAATGCTGATATGAATGCATTTACTTTAATTCCAACAAATTATTATCAAATACTTATTGTGTACTATGCCATTTAGGCTGATATAAAAAATAAGTAAATATCATTTTTAAGTCATTGTCATGGGGGGGAAAAGTCAAAGTCCCCCCACGATTATCCCTCATTCTGGTTTCTGTTAACAGCTTTCAGACTTTTTCACTTTGTAAAGATTAATACCACAAGATCCAGGATCCTGAGCTATCTCTTGTGCTCCTACATCCATATGTTTATAAGTAATTACTTTCAAAATAAGTCCTCCATGAATGATTTGTTTTACACTTGTGATCTATTTCAAGTGAGTATCTGACTGATACCCAGGTCATTGTAGGTCTCATAGGGTGACACTGAGCTGAGACCAACACACTAAGTAGCAGCTAGCTATATAAAAATATTTGTATGCAATCCAGGTACAAAGGAGAGCAAAGGCTTTCATCCTGGATACAGGAATAAACATGAAGATTGAAGAGGAAAAAGTTTGATGTGACTAGGGTTGTGAGTGATAGAAAAAATATGGCAGCCTTGACACATGCGCCAGCCAGAGCAAATCAGGGTGAACCCATAAAATGCTATAGGGTCGAGATGTAGAGCAACATGAAGAATTTGAATTTTGTTTTCTTCTTTTGCAGGAGAAGACCTTTGGAGTGGGTTGATGGATGGCCCTCTGACAGATATGGTCACACCAAATTTCTGATGCTTGTTTATACTATCTTATTTAGAAAATGAACTTTGTTGATGTCATTGCATTAAGGGTCTTTAGATCAGATGACCCTGCATTCTCTAGGCAGGGTCCAAATACAATGACAGGTGTCTTTATGAGATAAAGGGAGAAGATTTGAGATACACACAGAGGGGAGACAATGGAGAAAGTGAAAGTAAGCTGAAGAGGGAAGCAGAGATTGGAGTGAGGTGGCCACTGGTCAAGAATCCCAAGGACTGCCTGCAGCCACAGAAGCTGGAAGAAGCAAGGATGGAGTCATTCTAGAAGTATTTGGACTCCCACTGGAATCTTGCCAGACTTCTGGCTTCCAGAACTGTGGCTGATTTAATTTGTCATATTTTGAGACACTTAGTTTGGGATATGTTACTCAGTCTTGGGAAATTAAAACAATCTCAAAGAAACCTCTGCCTAACTCATGCTGCAGATTAACCACTACCTTGTTCCAGCACTGGCTCTTTATTTATTTCCCTCGACCATCTTTTGCTTCCGTCATTTGATATGGATGCCTACCAGGGAACCCTGTGTTTATCCCTACCCTGTTTACACAGCTCTGCTTATAATTGTATTTATGCAATGATGCAATTCAGCATTATACAAATTAGTGAAGTAGGAACATGCTTGCTACTTTCATGAAATTATGAATAGTTGCAGAGAGACTGAAAATTCCTTTAAAACTCTGTGAGAAAATCACACTAGGATTTCTTATTCCAAGGATTAAAAGGTGCCTGGTTTAGTCAAGAGAAGAGCAGAGCATAAAAAGGAATATAAAAAAGATGCCAGATGAAGTTTCAAGCTTCTGAGCTCCAAATTCCCACAAGGGTCTGTGTAGGTATTGACCATAGTACAAGAATAAGAGATCATTTGAGAAAAGAAATCGTCTCTGAGATCCAGTCTTATGGAATAAACCTGGAGCAGTTTTGCTTCTGATAGGATCTAGACCTACATCCAAGAGCCTATCAACTCTTATCTTCTAAAATCTAGAGACTTTGTTTCAGTTGACAAAGTTCTGAGAGTCAAGCTCTTCGTTCTTACTTTTATCCTGCAGAAGTCTACAAAACGAAGCACTCCAACCAAAAAATGGAAAACAAACAACAACAAAGTCCTCAATGTTTCTTTGAAAATGGAGATGAATATTTTAAAATGATAGAAAAAACTGACTCTAAAATATTAGTATCTAATTATATGTTCATAAGAAAACTGTTACAGAAATCCATTTTAAATTTTTAACTATATTTTATATATTTATTTTTGGAAGTGTTTTGCATCCTGACTCCTTAATTTAAAAAACTTAGATGGAAACATCATATTCTAAGAAAAATCTTGAATCTACAATACAAAACTGGTGAATTGATGTATATTCATAAGTTCTAAGGTAAAAATGTGCATGCAAGCACATTTATAGAACATTTTTGTTGAATTGATCAATACTGGCTCTTATCAGATTAGAAGGCCTATCCTCCACCAGGTGTAAGAAGCTGTTTGGGTTCCAGACACGTAGCCCTCTTCAAAAGCACCGCATGTTTTTTGTGGTTCACCCTCCCAACCCGCTACCTCCTGCCTGCCTCAAAAGGCACTGGTTGCCCCTTTCCTGCTGTAGCATAGTACCGACTACACTGACTTGTGAGCAGTAAGTTGTGACAATAGACTTGTAGCTTTAACTGACTTGGGTATTGGATGTTCAACTCTTCAGCTCAGTCATTTCCTACTTGATTGTGGTCAGTGAGGTCTTCTTTATCTCTTTTGTCATCCACTTGACAAAAGATGGTTCAAGGTCAGCAAGAGACCAGGCTACTGAACAAAAGATGGGATCTAGTTGGCAAATAACTGACTTGAGTTAGACAAAATGAAGGCCTCTAAAATAATAAAGCAGAATTTCTTGATTTGCTCACAAACTGAATCAGTATGTCACTACTACAAGAAAGAATTAAAGTAATAAAAGGGGGTGCAAATAGATATTTATGCTTTCCCACTTGAAGATTTTCAAAGAAAAATAATTGTGCCTATTTAGTAATTACAACTTTGTTGAGTACTTTTCCCTTTGACAGGCATGATGAACTTAAATAACATAGGAATATTTATTTTATCATCCTACAAACCCTGACCATGTCCTGGATAAGTCTGGGCTAATGAATCACAGAAACCCAGTTGGAATTTCACCTCCTGGTCACAGTACAAGGTACCTAGTACATAGTGTGTGCAGCTACCTATGCTAAGCACTTTCCATGTAGATTCCTTTCATTCCTCACTACATCCTTATGAAGTAGGAATGTTCATTGCAATCACTTTCCATGAAGAGCACAGAGGCATAAAAAATAATTATTTCACACATCTTATAAATGGCAAAGTTTTAACTTGAACCCAGCAATATTCCAGAGTCTACGTTTACATGTTTGATCTCTTTCCTTCAGGGTTCTATTTTTGTTATTATCGTTATGTTCTCTGAGCCTCAGTGTCTTAGTCTGTTTGAGTTGCTGTAATAAGATACCATAAACTGGGTGACTTGTAAATGACAATAACCTGTTTCTCATGGTTCAGAAGCCTGGAAAATCCAAGATCGAGCGCTGGTCGACTGAGGGTGAGGTGACCCACTTCTGGGTTCATGGCATCTTTTTCTTGCATTCTCCTATGGTCAAAGAGGCAAGGCAGATCTCTGCATCCTCGAAAAGAGCCTTAGCCCCAATCACGAGGACTCCACCTTCAAGATCTGTTATGGATCTTCAATGTCCCACAAAGGCTTATGTTGCTTAAAGGGTTGGTCACTAGCCTATGAGAAGTGAGGTCTATGGGGAGAAGTTAGGTCACTGGAGGCTGCTCTCCGAGCAGATTTGAGACACTGGTTTCTTCCCCTCTCTTTCTCTTTTGCTTCCCAGCAGCCTAGAGATGAACAGCATTTTTCCACCACACATTTCCTGCTGTGATATACTCCTTCACCATACCCCAGAAAGCAATAAAGCCAAATTACTATAGTTGGTACCTCTGAGACCATGAGTCAAGATAAACCTTTGCTCCTTGTGAGTTGTTTATCTCAGGCGTTTGTTATAGTCATAGATAGCTGACTAGCACAATACCTAATCATCTCATGAAGACTTAACCTCCAAAAACCGTCACTTTGTGGGTGTTTCAACATGTTAATTTTGGGGGGACGCAGACATTCATGTCATAACAGTTTTGTCAAACATAAGTTGTAATAATGAGAACTTTTGAGCTGATTATGTATACTTGTAAAGCAAAGAAACAAACTAAACAAACTTGTCTTCTTTTAAGATGGGATTTGGAAAGCTCAGAAAACTATGCTAAGTGATGGAGTTCAAGGGATATCAAGCAATGTCCACTGTCACAGGCTAGATTTTTATATGCCCATTGGGTTTAGTCCTATGGTATGGAATTAGTACATGCTAAAGAAATACTTAATACATGCTCAATCCAATGTAAAAATGTGCTGGTCCTCCCAAGTCAGGAATTTAGATGCCATTTTCATCCTTATATATTAATATATTCTAATGTTTGCTCAAAATAGCTTTGTAACCTCACCACATATATGCAAATTTATTAAAAATAGGGACTCTAAGTCAATCTTCAGCTACTTCTGACATTTATGTTGTCATAATATTTATCTTATCCCTTTAGATTTTAATAGATTTATTATCTTTTTTATCTTAAAATAAATTTAGTAACATAAAATTAAGATATACTCTGTCCATTTGAATGAAACATTCTATAATTCTAAGACTTTCTGATCTGGTCACTTATTCTTATTTTTGAACTTATATATACATATATGTACACAAACACACACACACACATATATATATATATACTTATATGTATACATATTTATAAGTATATATATTTGAAGTTTAGATATATGTATATACAGTAAACACTTTATATGATCTAAATATATGAAGTTCATATATATATTTAAATATACATAATATTTACTTTTTAGTCCTAAGGAAAAATTAAGGCATGAAAAGAAAACCTTTAAGTTATAGCAGTTGGAGAGAGAGCTTTACAAAGCAACTAAATGGATAATTTAGTACAAACCTTAAACTGAAAAGTAGATATCGTAATATCATCTATTTAAAGAATTGTAGAGAAATGAAAATAACACTCAAAAAAACCCTTCAAAAGCACTTTGGAAAATAAATGCACATTTAAATACCAACAAAATATTCTTTATTCAAAACCATGTTAATAGCTAAATGTCCATAATAGATGAGACTTGGTGAGTTTAAGGAATATTCAAGGCACATGGCTCTCTGCCATTCATTCTTTCATTCTTCATTCATCAACACTTACTGAACCACACACCACTTATCATTAATCCATGAGATGATGCCAGTTTTGTTTTGTTTTGCCAGGACCAGGAGTCTAAGTGTGCCTCTGCCACATGTGATACTTAGTACAGAGGTTATCGCTGTGAATGGTGCTTAGCCTGCTGGTTTTATTAGGGATTCAAGTTGGATAAATCACTGGAATTCTTCATGTTTCCCTGCAGGTCTCCACCATTGTGTCCTCCTCAGGTGCAGTGTATTCTTCCCTCTTGACTCTGGACTTGGCCATGTGACTCCTTTGTTCAGTGGTTTCAAGGTGGGTTAATAGTGTACCAGTTCTGAGTATAGATATTAAGAGGTTTTATATGCTTCTACTCTCTCTCTTCCTTACGCCTCTGCCATGACCTTGACAGTAGTTTTCTCTGTCACTTTTGTTCTTCAACCTGGACCTTCAAATGTCTACCTGAAGTAGAGCCAGGCAATGCCAAACTTCAGGCATACACGACCCCCAGACACCCCCTAGCCCCTAGCACATACTGAGTTGGACCACCCTTCCCTGAGACTCAGATTAGTGAGAATAAATGATTGTGATATTTAACACCAAGTTTGGATGTCTTTTGTGACCCAGAATTTCAGTGGCAATGGCTGAGTGGCCATTTCTTAGCCTAATCCTTCTGACCTCTTTCCGTTCCCACACTTCTGCCTCCTCACTAGTGCAGACTTGCTTGATGGGTGAGTTTGGAAGAAGAAATTGGAGGTGCATGGTCTAAGTCATTATTTCCCTCCATTATTTTGGGGTGTGAGTTACCTTCAGGGATTTTCTGTTGTACTTGTTGTTGTGCAGGTTTTTAGGGAGGAATGCATGCACACACGCATGAATCGTGCACAGACAGACACTTTCCAAGTAAGGTCGTCATGCTGAACGGGTAAGTTACTTAAATTTAGCTGCCCTTTTAGAAAGCCTAGAGGACCACAAAAATAAGACATCTTCATCAACATCAGCTTTATC
This sequence comes from Sciurus vulgaris, assembly GCF_902686455.1. Lineage (NCBI taxonomy): Eukaryota > Metazoa > Chordata > Mammalia > Rodentia > Sciuridae > Sciurus > Sciurus vulgaris. The sequence continues at coordinate 137,940,867 of NC_136469.1, forward strand.
TGCAATAAAGATGTTATTTTTAGCCTCAAATGCATTACTTTATCTTACTTCTCAAAAACATTTTTTTTCAGAACTGAAGAACATCAGAGGGATGCCAACACTAGAGTCTCCTCACACTCCTCAAATGGGCAGCCTGGGCCAGAGTAGGGGCCAATGCATGCAGCATGCTGAGTTGTAAAGGCTCTTCTTCCATGGCACTGGTGATGGCAGTGACTGGACAGGAGACCAGGTGTTGCCTTCACTTCACTGAGGGCCCTTGACATGGATAGAACGTGATTGACATATGAACGTATTGATTAATGTACATATGTGTGTATGATAAAACATACAAAGCATTTGATGTGTGATTTACAAATGTGAAGTCATTAATACCTATAATAACACTATATAATAATGTCTGTCTTAGATGATTCAGTTTGTGACAAGAAGATGTCACAAACTGGGTGACTAATAAACAAGAATGTATTTCTCGTGGTTCTGCAGGCTGGAAATTCCAAGATCAAAGTGCTGACTGAATCATACCTGTTTATAGTGCGTTCTCTAGTTCATACACGACTGCCCTTTTACTGTGTTCCTGCAGAAGGGGAACTCTGGTTTCTTCAGCCGTGGTAAGGACAGTAGTCCCATTCATGAGGACTCTACCCTCATAACCTAGTCACTTTCTGAAGGCCCACCTCTTAAGATCTTCACATTGGGGATTAAGTTGCAGCATGTAAATTTTGAGGGACATAATAATTCAGTCCATACCTATGTTATCATGATCTATAATGTTACTGTATCATGATATTATGCCCAAGATTATTTTTTCCCTTTGGATTTTAACTGCTATCATTTGACACTGGTTTAGGCCTTTGAGTACAGGAGATTTTTAATTTAGTTGTTTTCTGCAGTTTAGGACAACTTTGTGCAAAGATAAGCAGTTTGCTTTGTCAAAGCAACAGAATGTGTATAAAAGTCACTAGGCAATGGAGACTTGGACCTTGTTAAGAAACATGAAGGTGTGGGGAGCAGGGCCAGCAAAATCGCAGATACGAGAAATGATGATGAACTGGAAATCTTGAAATTCAAAATTACCTTGGTGGATATGATCTCAGTAGACAACTTCAGGCACACTAACCTCAGCAAAGGTGAGACTGCAGTAAAGTCGTGTCCTACATACTCAATTTATGGAAGCCACAGGCAGCTGTCAGCCCTCAATCACAAACTATGGAAGCAGGTTACTGTAGAAGTCCAGTGGCACGCTGCCCTCAGCAGTGGTCATAGCAGATGCCACGTGGAGCCTCAGTCATAAATGCCAGCTATGTAACAATCAGGCTCAGCAGAGGAGTGGACCAAGAAGCTGCAGTTCGATCTTGAGCTGTGCAGATGTAAATTTCCAGGTCAGAGCTGGCAAAAGCAAACACTCCACCATAGCATGAAAGGTCTTCTAGGCCTCAGATATTTGATGATAACATTTACACACCGAACATATTCTCTACATTGAAGTTTTAGGTAATGAGTTGTTTACATACTAGGCCGAAGTATTGGGGCCTTGGTTTAAATTAGTAGTGCAGATGCAGGCAGGTAATGCAAGATCAGGTGGTCAGAAGTTCTTTTAGGGACAGCGACTAATCTTGGATTCATGGCACTTCTCTAAGGGGAGGTGGATTTATGGTGCAGCTAATAAAGCACAGACACTCTTCCAAGTCTCTCTGAGATTCCCAGTGTGCAATTTCAAGTCAGATTTTTTGTAAAACTGGTAAAAGTAAGATATTTCAGTCATAATCTATGTGTCCCCTACTTATTTGGACTCTGACCATCCATTTCTCTTTCCCAATGGATGGTGGTGGAGGGTAGGGGGTATTGCCATGCACAGAAAATAGGCCTCATGCCTGTAGATTGCAGTCACTATGAACAGGCACAGTGCTGTCAATCTTTCTGGAATAGGCCTGGATTTCAGGAACACTATCCCTCCCCTATTCTCTGTGTATACTCTGCAAAAGCATAAACAGAGGTCCTGGGTCAAAGTTCAGAACTGATTTTCTAATTGACATTAAATCTTATTTTTGTGTGTGTCAGAAGTTGAGGCAAATAGTATAAAATTCAGATCCCATAAACACTGACTTAGACCCTCTCCACAAGTTCATCTCTGCCAGATGGCCTCAGGTTAGCTTTGGATTAAATAAATTCTTGTGATGGAAAAAGTTTGTGTAGGAAACAATTCCACAGGAAGAGGCAGGGGGAGACGGCAGAGTGCCAAAGGATTCAAAGTGTCTGAAGAGGAAAGAATGGATGTGACATTACTGAAAAATAGTCCCTGCATATAAAACTGCCTTCAAGGCCAAAGTAGAAAATAAGAGGGACAGATACAGACTCGGGCATAGCATCGTGATATTTATCTTATAAAAGAAAAAAAAATGTATTTCAAATGACCTGGTGACCTAGCCTACCAATACTGCAGATTTCAAAACTTTGCCTGCCCTCTCTGCTGAACAGTGCTATGTTAGCACTGTGAATTCTTTTTGGGCCCTTCAAGAAAGAAAGGAAATATAGGATGTTTCCTAGGTCTAAAACAGAGAAGTAAGAAAAGAAGGAGGAAAGAAGTAGGGAGAGAGGAAGACAACAGAGGAAAAGAGAGAAAGAAAGACTGAGGGACAGAGACAGAGATCCTTACACTTGCTGTAAAGGAATCCTGATGGACATAGTCAAATGAGAAGGTGGAAGTGTGAAATTTAGACCAGAATTTTCTAGAACTTTAATGTGCAGACAAATAAATTTTATTTTAAGCATCAATTTCTTTGCTTCACTTTCAAAGTTAATTCCTTAACTTACAAAATTATTTAACTTTTTTTTTTAGTTTTAGATTTTAATTTCTTCCTGAAATTATGGGACACATTTAAAATTAAATTTGGGAACATCTTCATATCTTTGGCATTTCAAGTATCTCAATAACATTCAATCTCATTGTAGAATCACTAATAAGATATATTGCACAACATGGATGTTTGTACATAGAGATGGGAAAATTGAATATAAATTGAATTTTTAATTTTAGCTTCTGATCATGATGGAATGAAGTAGACCAGAATTATACTCTTGCAATATGAAACTAAAAGAAGTGGACAAAATGTGTGAAATAACTATTTTAATTCATTGAAAAACATGAAGCAAAAAGCTGATCTCCGGAGTGAGGGGAGGTAACAACGTAAGACCCAGGACCACTCGTTCCCTGATTTTGACTAGAGCAACTGCTAAGTGAGATGCACCCAGAGGAAGCTGGCCAGAGACCAGCAGACCTGCTAATCTGAGAGGCCATTCTGGATATACTGAATAGCAGGAAAGGGAAATGTTAGTTACCTCATATGATCAGTACACATTTTATACATGGATCAAATTATCACACTGTTTCTCACAAATATGTACAATGACTACCATTTACTCAAAAATTGTAAAAATTCAGGGTTAAGAAGATGGGAATGTTAACTACCCTAATTTGATCATTATTCATTGTGTACATGTATCAATTATCACACTCTACTCCCTAAGCATGTACAATTAAATTAGTAATAATTAATAAAATTTTTTTAAAAATAAGGATTGTGAGACTGAGTGCCTCAGAGAAAGGAGATCCAGGCCTCTGAGATCGTGGCTGAACACAGTCTGCTTCCACATTTGCAGGTGGCTCGTGAGGGCCCAGGTAGAGAATCTGAGTTAATTTTGTGCAGTGTTCTGCTCCTGTACCTAGTGAAGCCCCATAAGGCCAGATAAGAAATGCTCCCACAGAAGCTGCAGTGGAGAGCAGCTGCAAGCCACATGATTCTCAGAGGACAAAGCCGAGCAGGGTCAGGGCTCTCCCCAGGAGACACCAGGCCAATACACAGAGCAGTCAGCTCAGCAGAGACAACAGGAGGCTTGTCCCTAGGGTGGGACTGAATGTTTATGAGAGCGCACGTTATTGCAGGCAACACCCTCACCTCAGAAAGACACTTAAAAAACAGTTCTTTGAAGTTCTTGAAGGAACACAAGAATTATCACCCTACCCGAGAGACGAAGCCCAATAACTCCGGGAAGGAAATAGAAAACCTAGCAATCAAGAATGGAACACACCAAAAAATACTGGCCAATGAAACTCAGGGAAATGTGATCCACTGGGGGAAAAATATAATTCTAGTGGAAACAGAACTTGAAATGCCCTAAACAACTGGTAGGTCCTGACAAGGAGCAGTTCAGACAGTAATGAAGGAAGGATCAGTGAACAGGAAGACATGGCAGCAGAAAGGAGAGGAAACGAACCCAAGAAATCAATATCATAGAGATAAAGATACATAGATACAGATAATTTTGTAATAAAATTCTTTTTAATAATATTGTGATTTTTGTGTCATATCGATTTTAAATTTTATATTTTAGTTATATGTAAATTATAATCCATTCATATAAAATGTAAGAAAAGAACAAATATAATTAAAATATAAAATAGAACCATACTTACATAAACTCTTATGTATATATTATATGTGATATATATTTGATGTGACATTTGCATATAATGAAACTGTCTTCAGACATTTAATATGCATAATATGCTCTTTTTATGTTTACTATTATGAATATATAATAAAATATTAGAAACTTGCCCTATGATTTTACTGCCTTTCATTTTACTATTAAATTTGCTTATTTCTCCAGTGTTACATACCAATCACTATTTTTTGGTAATATATAGTATAGTATACCTTCTTTTTCCATTTTAAATCTTTTCCTTCATAACTAATGATATAAAATGATACTATTATCTATTTATAGACCTCTCTTTATTACTCCTAAACTTTATTAAGATTTAAAAAATTATATTGTTTTATTTGTTTTTGATTTTGTGCTGTCAAAACTTATCTATCATATATTAAAAATATTTCTTAATTCTGTGTATTACCTTTTCTTTTTATGATAACCCATCCACATTTTTTTAAAATTGGGAATGACCAATCAATTCCAATGTGCCGTCTCAAAAGCTGGGAATGAAATGCTATCAGTAAGCAGTAGAGGTAGACTTTCAAAGGAACTGGACTGATTCTGGGGTTTTTGCTCTTCCTTTCTAGGCCATGAAGCCATGTAGCTCTAGAGAAGTCACTTAGCTTCTCTGGCCTCCTCCTGTGAAGAATAGGACTGCAATGTGCATCTCATAGGAATCCAGGGAGGTAGCAAAGGTGAGCTAGGAAGCACTGAACACATGGCAAGTGTTGTGAAATGTGTTCCCTCTTTAAAACACGAATGAACTTGAAAAATGTTGTTCCAGGCACTTCTAGCTTTTAGGGTCTGTGTTGAAAAATCTGCTGATATCCATATTGGTTTCCTCCTGAATGTAATTTGATTTTTTCTCTCACAGCCTTTAAAATTCTATCTTTATTTTGTATGTTAGTGAGCTTGCTATTACCCTGTGTACCATCCAATCCTGTGAGTCTGAAGTTTCTGTTAGGATGACCTGATGCCTCCTTCTCCCCCATCTACATTGGAAGGACCTGATGACAAATGTATTAGAAATAAAAAGTGGAGCTACTTTTCAAAATCTCTGCATCCTTTCAGTTTTCCCACTTGGGGAAGGAAAAGTCCTTTAGTAGAAGCAGATAATTGCATTTGTTATAAAGCATTTCATATTGTTGGGACTTGGAAAATGATATTTCAAATGATATTTCACTTGGGTGTGCTGGTTACCTGAAAGGGTCTGGGCAGGAGGGGCTTTCTCTGATACTCCACTGGCTTCCTGGCTTTCTACACACTGAGTTCTACAGAAGTTACTCAGGCATAAATCCCTAGAGGCTCATCAACTGAGGAGGGAGATTCATGCACAGCACAGGAAGGAAGACCAGAATTATCACCAGGCCAGGGTCCAGATGAACTTTGTCACAGGCTGTCACCTCTTCTTCAGGCCTGTGTTCATCTCCTCTAAAAACAATTTCCTCTCTCTCTAAATGTCCTGCCCCTGACTCCTCTCCCCTCTCCCCCATGAAGAAGATAAGCTTCTCCATCTTACAGGATCATCCAGCCTCACTGTCCTGTGAAGCTGCCAGGCACAACCTAAATTCATGTTCCTTTACTCTCCTTCATCTGTCTATTGTCAGTTTCCTTCCTAGACTCAAATGCTCACACCTTCAGAGGGTGGAGGAAAGTTCCCCTCTCCCCTACAACATTAACCGGCACACAAAAGGATCCCTTATGTATGCGTTCACATTACCTAAGCCAGTAAGTTTCTCTGAAGCTGAAAGTTTTCCATAATCCAGGAAGCACCAAGCCCAAGCAGGAAAAAAAAGAGATGCTAAGCAGTTCCAGGAGACATAAAACAGTAAAATGGAAAGGGATAGTGGAATAATTTATTCCCCCAATTTAAAAAAAAAAAGTATTCTTGGGAGGGAGGAAGAAAAAATTCTTTCTTTTAGATGGTCCCATAAAAATGTAATTTATATTTCTCTTTGAAAACTTCAGGTTTTCCAAGCCAAAGGTTGCAACATGTGGTCACAGACATTTACTATACAAATAAACACATTAATCTCAAAGGAACTATGGATTTGCTTTTTTTTTTTTTTTTTTTTTTTGTATGAGTGCCAACCTCAGGATGTGCTTTCATTGCTTGATTTTAAGGAAAACAGGATATTAAAATTGGGTGAGATGAGGCTTGGGGCTTGCAGTTTTCCAAAATATGCCTCATAAATTCAGGTGACAGTCATCATTCTCATCAGCTTTCTGTTAGATGATTCCATGAATTGCTATACTATATGTCCCTGAGCTTTCAAAAGTAGGACTGCATCTTGGTTAAGCTGGGGACAGATCTCCTAAGAAGGATAAGTCTTCCTGATACCAGCTCGTTGAGGAGATTGTTGTTTCTCATACTGGAAACCAGAACTAAGAAAAGGCTTTGCATGTAGTTATGACTTTTGGTCTTGATGAGGAAGGAGATGGCAGGAGCAGGGCAAGGGTCTTAAGAGGGGTGCTAATTCCGTCGAAATGCTGAATGACTGGGAAGTCACCCTCACGTTTGACCATCAGGCAAGGAAGGTAAAGGAAGGAAGGGAACTCTGGGAGTCTCAAAAGTTTGTGCCTTTAATTAGATTATTTATGTTCCATCACAGTGACACCAGAGTGACACATAGCCAAGTCCAAAGACTTCAGGATAAGGGACCAGGGAACAGTCAATCTTGACTTCTTGGTGCAGTGCTATTCCTTCCAGGTAAGGTTGTCTTTCCTATGATTTCCTTTTCTCCCTTTGGTCAGAGTTAGGTTTTCTAACATTTTTTTTTCTTCCTAGCAAGGGGAATTTCATTATCGTCCATTAGTTGTCAATAAGTAAACCCTCAATTCAGAATCCAATTTTTTTTTCTTTTAGAATCACACAAGGAAAGTCACTAACATTGACAAAAGCAGAGTGACACTTATTCAGATGTGAGGCTTCAGCATGGATAGAATAAGGGAGTCATAGTTAGCAGGTGAATGTGCTTGAGAAACAATATGCGTACCCTGTGAGGAGGCCCTGGAATGCTGAATGAACAGGTAGTGAGGCGACAGATGTGTCTTCCAAGGGCAGTGGCTTCTATGGTGGGACAGGGCCAGAGAAGACAGGAAGTACACTCATGTGTCACACCTGAGTGAAAAATCCAAGGACGTTGACTCTGGAACAATTTTGGCATGTATTGAAACACAGCCCCCTCCAGAATTCCACTACACCTTAGCCTGGCCTCCTTTTCCCACTCTATAAATTGGGTTTGAAAACAATACCTTAGAGCTATTATATAAATCAACTAAACCAAAGTCATCAAATTACAGGCCATGGCCAAATTTAGCCACTGCCTTTTACTTTTAAATCAAGTGTTATTGGAATATGGGCATGACCAAGGTTTTATGTTCCATCTGTGATGATTTCATGCTGTAATGGTGGAGTTGAGTAGTTGTTTCATAGACCACTTGTCTTGAAAAGCACAAAATAGTTATTATTTGACTCCTCACAGAAAAGCTTTGCTAATCCTTGAACTAATGCATTCAAACCATCAGGTGAAAGTGCACAGCACATGGGTGCTGCTCATTTGAGCATCACATTTTTTATTTGAATATTACTGTTCCAACCTCAGGATAGAGAATTTGTTCTATATTTCCCAGCTGATCAAAGCAAATGATTTTGTGTACATTGTGACTTAAATTCTGACTCCTGAATCACAGAGAATTTGAGTACTTGCTACCCATTTGCTTGATCCACAGGTTGTTTAAACATATGGGCTCCTACTTTTCTCTGCTCCTGTCTAATAAAAAGCACCTAGTTCCTACTGTTTTCCAATCTAGGGAACAATTCTAGATCATGCATTGACATTCAGGACAAAATTTCTTCCGTCAGCACAAGGTCTAAATTTGAAGTCAGTTTAAAAAGACTTTTTTCTTCATCTTGTATTTTATCTTTGGATCTTTTGTTTCCAAATATAAACAAACCTCCCCTCCAGTCAATTAGAGCAAGAATCACACCATGTACATTCATCCCATCTATCTAGGGACTCACTCTGGTCTTGCTAAGGCTTTCCAAATTCTAAACACGTCTCAAGCAGGAAGCACTCCCAGGAGTATGGCACTCAGGGTTCGTCTGGATTTTAATTTTACTCAGGGCTTCCCAAAAAGGCAGAACCAACAGATCTATATTTATATCTCTATCTATAATCATCTATCTCTCACCATATGTATATGTGCACATATGGAGAGAGAGAGAGGAGCAGTAATTTATTAGGGGAATTGGCTCACTCAATTATGGAGGCTAAGTAATTTCATGGCAATCCATCTGTGAACTGAGAAACCAGTGAAGCTGGTAGATTGGGTCAGTCCAAATCTAAAGGTCTCAACTTCAAGAAAGCAGATGGTATTAATCTCAGTCCAAGGCTGAAGGCCCCCAAACCCAATAGACTGCTGAAGTGAGGCCTGGAGCCCCAGAGCTGGAGAACCTGGACTTCTGATATCCTAGATCAAGAGGAAAATGGTGTCTGGGCTCAGGAAGAGAGACAATATTCTTCTTCCTTCCACCCTCTGTTTATTTGAGCCCCAGAAGAGTGCATGATGCTTACCCAGATTGAGGGTGGTTCTTTCCCTTCAGTTCACCAATCCACACACCAGTCTCCCTCAGGAAGACATCCAAGACAGTCCAGTCATTCTAATTAAGTGCCAAGGGAAACCTGAGTTTCTCTTTCAGCAGAAAAGGGATGTGCTCAGTGCCTACTGAATCATTAAGAATAATTAACAAGATCGAATAATACTTTATCAGATGTCTGAGTGTCTTTATTCTAGCCAAATGGACACCCAAATCAACCATGACAGCAATTGCATGAAGTCAAATGTAGTTTTACTTCACCCAACTCTTAAAACAATTAGTCTGTGGGCAGGTTTCCTTGGCTGGAGTTCATGTAGAAATTTCCTTGGGACATACTAATTTTGTTGTATTCTTCAAATATTAGTAGCCCTACATGGGGATAAGAGCATAATAAGTACCATAGAAAGGAAGAAATGCTTGACAGATCTTCTAATTCCTATCCTCTTTTCTTCATCCCACTCTGTCCCCTTTCTCCTTTTACTTATGAACCAAATGACTAGTAATTTCCCCAAGGACATATTGAGTAATCACAGGAAATCCATTTTGCTTGAGGCATGTACTTTCTCCTACCTAGTGAAGGGGTCGTGTGACAGGAGAACTTGATTCACCCTGAACCTCACTCTGAAGAAGTTCAGAGAAAACAAAAGCCATGGAAAGTCTTCAAATACAGAAGCCAACTCCTCATGTCATGAATAAGCTGGGGCTGGTAAATTACCAGACTGCCATAAGTCAGTGGTGGACTCAGAAATGTAGAAGTCATCATTCTCACACTGCATTCTTTATGAATGGTTAAAAAATAATTATCCCACCATGCTTTATACAAAAAGTTAATTAATGAGTTGCATTTGGGATAACTTTCATGAACAAAGCTATATCTTATACAGATTAAATTTATTTCTGTGAGTCAATGTTTTATTCAAGAATAATAGGTATAAAGCATCAACTAAATGGATAAATATAAGGAATACCAGTAGAGCATAGGAAGGGAACAGGGAAAGGGAGAAGGAAAGGAGATATACCAGGGACTGAGATGGAGAAAATCATATTCCATGCATGTATGATTATGTAGAAATGAACTTCACTATTATATATAATTTAATGTACTAATAAGAACATTAAAAAAGAAATAATATTCATTGGCTCCACAAATACTTATAGGAAGTTAACTGAGAACCAGGGTACAAGTACATGGGAGAAAAAAAGAGAAAAAGAACTTACCCTTGTGAATCTTAGATTTCATGCATAAAAACCATAAGATGAACAAATACAATGTGCAATAGTTCTGATAGGAAAAAAGTGATCTGTTGAAAAGCAAAGCTGGGAAGGAAAAGGCAATTGTTTGATTAAAGATCAACTCAGATTAAATATGGCTGTACGATGGTCTGAATGTGTATGTTCTGCCCAAATTCATATGTTAAAATCCATTTCCCAATGTGATGGCGTTAGGCTATAGGACTGTTGGGGGATGATTGGGTCATAAGGGTGAGCTCTCTAGTATGACTTTGGAGCTCCATAAAAATAGTCCCAAACTACCCTGCCTCATCCGCCACATGGAGACAAAATAAGATGGCACTACGTATGAGCTAAGAACAGATTTCTACCAGGCAGTAGATGAAGTAGGGCAAGCAAGCAGGGTCCCATGAGCTGGTGATCTGGACTTCAAAACTATGAAGAGTGAGTTTGTGTTGTTTATAAGGTACCTAGTTCATGATATTTTGTTATAGTAGCCTCAATGGATGAACACAGATGATCATAAATATGTGGGAGATGCTTCAGTGAAAGCTTACAGGAATAGAGCAAAAAATTGGTGTAGCTTTGTTGAACAGATTCCCAGGTCAGAGAAGCACCACAGAAAGAGTCCTGAGGCAAGAAGCCTCCTGTACTTGGGGCTAGGCTAAGAGGTCAGTGTGGTCAGATTAGAGTGAATGAGAGCGTGACTTCACAGGATACAAGTGGAATGATATGGGGAGCAGGCACATAGTGTCCCTAGGAGCCATTGTTAGTTGGATTTTCTTTTGCGTGAAATGGAAGTCATTAAATGATTTGTGAAAGTACTGAGTGGTCTCACTCAAGTTGGCTGTTGCTTTTAAACAGATTTATGGAAGAGTCAAATGTAGAACAAAGTGTCACTCATTGGGAGAAGAAAAAATAAAGCAAACTGAAGTGACTTGAGAAGACTTTCCAAAATCTGCCTCCCACTTACCTTTCCATCCCTGTGAATTTTTGCTGGCCATGTCACCTTCACACTTGCCTCAGGAACCGATTGCTATCCTATCAGTTGCTTCTATCAGGAGTTGCTTCTCCATCTTCTCAGCAAGACCAACACTTATACAACTTAATAAACAAATGATTGATAAAATAATGAGTGGCATGCCTTATCCCATGACACTGATGTTCTTGGCCTCTATGGTATGACTTCATGGACACCTCCCCTCTTGACACCCTTGACTGGGAGACTCATGCAACCAGGGAGGACTTGCCTGAGCATTAATCTGTTTTGCAAAGGCATAAAAACCAGAGATCCTACATGAAAGTGCTGTTTGTGTTACAAGCACATAACATTTCCTGAAAAATCCTGAGCATCTTTGATGAGTTCTCTATTTTTTTTGGTACCCCGAGAGTCTTCTAATTTTTTATTTGACATTGGTTTCTGAGGTCCCATATTCAATTCCATTAAAGGCAGTTAGTAAATTCCTAGAAAAAGGAACCAGAGGGGAAAAAGTGTATGAAGATGCATCACCTGATAGCTCACAGAGGTCCTCTGCACTGAGCCATTACCTAAAACCTGTGCAAATGTCCCTTTGTCCCTCTGTTTCAATCAAGCCATCTTTACCCAAACTACGTAATAGTTTTTGTGAAAATTTTAAGTACTGCAAGGTCATGAGGCCACAGAAGAGCAGGACTAAAATTGCATGAGGAGTGGAGGGGAAAAAAAAAAAAGAAATAAAAGGTTATTTTATTTGTTAAAGGTCAGTCTATTTGGGCCTCACACATTGATTTTCTTAGCTGTTACAGTTAAACAAGTCTCAAAAATAAATGTATTATAGGCAATGGTATGTTTGCAGCCATCGAGCTGAGCTTTAATTCCAGAATGCAATCAATAAGCCTTTGTGTTTCCATAACAGAACATGAGCAGAAAATCTGTGATTGGGGCACATGTGTCTGTACTGTTGCTGATATTTCAGGCCAATGACTGCTTTGAAAAATGATACCCTGCTTCTAATCAATAACTCATAAGCCACAATTTACTTTTTCTTTACTTTGAACTATAACCAAAGGAGGCAAACATTACTGTAATTTCCACTTAAAACATGGGTAAGTGTTGATTGTGTGTATGTGCGTTTATGTGTAAGTGTGGTCCAAAGAACAAAACAACCAATGAAGGCAGTAGTCTCTGATGTTGGGAATGGCAAAGACTCATAAAACCGTGCTGAGACAAGTTCTGCTGAAGAAATCCTGCAACACACATTAAGATGGTTAATTCCCTCTTGGTTTTGACTCAATTCCATTTTGCCTAAATATCTAATGGAAAAATCCCTTGTTTGTGAGAGGGGATATCATAGGCCATGATGTTATTGTAGCATGATTTATGGTAGGGTAAAAGAAGCAAGCCAACCTCCTGACAATCACATGGTGTGTCTCCTGGACTGGGTTGGACACAACCCATATTAATACCATGGGAAAATGATGAGGGAAAAAAAGAAAGGGAAATTGTACACTTGGTGTTTAAAATATTCAGAGAGTTATAGATGGTAAAAATGTGGGACATCAATAAACTAAACTGAATTCAGGATGGTTTTAAGTATATGGCAGACTTTTACTCATCACTGTACATTTTCCAAATATATTACAGATATCATTATTCTTGAAATGAAAATTTCTCCAATAGAACTTGATCTCTTAAAATAGTGTACTGCCATCAAATAAGAAACTGTAGGGAAAATTGTGATAAGATTTACTTTCTAAGCATTTAATGTGGATAATTTCTCATACTTAAAACAAATTTATAAGTCAAAGGGCAAACTGGAGGTAAAAAGGGAATAAAACGTTATCTTTATTAATATTTAATGTATTTTTTTTTCCATTGCTTGGACTTGAACCCAGGGCCTTGCATATTCTAGGCAACATTCTATCACTGGACAATCTCATTTTTAAGAGCACCCTTTCTTAATATATGAAAGGCAATAAAACAACAGACATGTCAGTAGAGGAATCAAATCTAAACTTTTCACAAAATAAAATACAAATGAACAATAAATACAGGCAATTTACAAAATCGTTAGAAATTAAATGCTTACTAAACAAAAATATCTGGTAGGATGTATCTATACAATTACTGATTATATTTTTAAGTACAGTACTCAGGGTCAAAAGAGGAGTCTATGCCATTTTCTGGCTTATATTAACTGGTCAGGCCATTCTGTCACCTGCTCTTCTGCAGACAGGTACTGTGTTTGATAGGGCCTAGTAGGACATCAGTGATGTTTCCAAATGGTAAAAGACCTTTGGGTGGTGATACAGCCTTGTTTCAGAATCCCAAAGGTCTCATTTTAATTTTCTTACTGAAGTTTGTTATAAACTTCATACAACATATTTTCTGACATCTCTAACACTATAATGTCTACTAGCTCACACGACCCACATAGAAGGGTTGCTTATGCTACAGACTGGACCTGCTGCAGAGCCTTCTTCTGCTCTGGCACTACTAAGGGCTGGAAGCCCTCCAGTCACTAGGCAAATGGGGTTGTCACACCCTTCCCAATTGTGGACTTGCTGCCTCATGAACACAAATAAGCATATCAGACATCCTGCTTTCTTTCCCATAGCAGCGTTATAAGGTGCAAAGATGTGTTTCTTTAGAGTGGATATTTCAATATGCCCCAGGCCAATATAGCCCTAAGATCTTTACTAATATAGCAGAACCCTGAATCATTATTGGGTTTATCTCCTGCCATCTGGAGGGTGTGAACCCTACCAAGGCCTACCATACATGTGTCATTTGTTGTGTATCCAGTTTAGAAATTATAGGAACTGAAATTGAATCAATTTTCTGAGTAGACAATGCATTGCAGAAGATAATGAAAGGTTGAGGAATATTAATCACCAAATTGAAAGAAAGTGTGAAAGTAGGAAATCTCCTTGAAGACATGTGCATATGTCTTCTTTACTACAACCAAAGAGTAGATTCAGTTGAGTGTCAGGTCTAGGACTTAGTTTTACAGGTAACAGAGTTCTTGACAAAATTTAATTCTTTCACCACAGATGTCTGATAGACCAAGACCAAGGACAGAATGAGAATCAGAGTGGGCACGGACAGATTATACTCAGAAACACTGGAACTCTTCTCTTGAACACCCTGGGCTTGCAGAAACAGTCATGTCTTTGCATTAGGACCTGGCATTTCCCACTTACTTATATAACATGAGGACTCTGCTTGGGAAAATAGTACAACATCCCTAGAGATTTACCTGCACTTTCTCACCTGGCCATCAGACCCATTGAGTAGACCTGGATGCTAGGTAATCTGATCTGAGAACTCACAAGCATTCTAAGTACAGAAGAGGATTAATCAACCTCTGTGGTTAAGCATCATTACATTTAGACACTGGCTTTCATGCTCAGAAAGGTTGAAATGTGAAATAGAATTAGGTCCTGGTTTGCATCTTAGATTCTAAGTTGCTGAGCTAATAATATATGTAATAATTGCATAAGATAATAGCATATATCACTCTTGGAAGTATAAATAGAATAGTTTGAAACTTTGCAGCCTTTTTGCTGAGTTTCTTGTCATGTTTCGTGATAGAATGCATTTTAGTTTATGGAAAGTCCATGTCATAAATAATTGATTATGAAATTTCTAAGGGATTTGAGAAAGTACTGTTAAATTCAGTAAACAACTGTACTTCTGGAAAGCAATCATGTATTAGTTTTATCTCTAACCATAAAGAGTTTACAGTAAATGCTAAAATAATGTAAAACAGGTGGGAAAAGAAATTTAGATGGTGTCCATATGGAATCACATTTACCGCACTTTGAATTATTTTTCATTTTACTTGTGATTGTTTGTCTTACACCTGGGTGCTTCATATGTTTTTCATATTTCTTAATGAATTCCAGTACCCAGAAAAATACATATAAATTGGAAATGCTTTCATTGAGTTTATTGTCATTCAACATACACTCACTATAGAACTCAAGACTCAAGCTTGGAGACATCCATTTATTCACAAAATGTGCACTGGGTTCCTACTGTACACCAAGTACCTTGCCAGGTACTCCATAGGCAGTTTGATTAAATCATGATTTCTGCTCTCCTGGGACTGAAATTTTGCAAGTAAAAATGGACTTAAATACTCTGAAATTGATAAATACAAAAATGTAAACTACTTGGTGCAAAAGATGTTCTATGAAGACTGGCTTTTGGTAAAGTTCTGAGCTTCCTGGTTAAAATAATTAGACTCCTACTTCATGACATGCATTGTGAGACTCACATTACAAATAATGCCAAATGCATGATATGTCTTAATGTAATTATGGCATTCAGAGTCATATCTTTACTAAAACTCTTTAAGAATCTCTTATACTCTGTGGAGTTCAGTGTCCCATTTCTTTTCATGTTTTGCACAAATATTTGGTCAACTAACCCTGCGTGGTCTACACCCTGGGAATATCTCAATGGACAAGGTGGTTTCACCCTCTATTTGGAAAGTATTGCTTCTCTTTCAAGATCCATCCTAACTCTATGTAAGCTCTCATATAATGCCTTCAGAGATTTCTCTTGAAAGAATAAATCACTCCTCTCTCTTTGCTCCTGATTCTCATGTTCATTTTCAAAGAGGAAAGGGAGATAGGAAAATAATTAACTGGAATATGGCAAGATTTCTCAATTCTCAGTGTAAGCTCAATACATGGATTTCAGTTTTCCCTGTTGGAGGAATGCTAAGTTATATATTGATTTATCTTTTGTGGTGAAGGGGATGGAGCCCAGGGCCTTCTGCATGTGAGGCAAATACTATACCAACTGAGCTACATCCCCATCCCTAACTTATTTTAATAATCATTTTTACAGTTTTGAAGATGACCTCAAAGCCTCTCAGAGTCCATAGATCTGATGGTTACTAGGCTATGTGCACATTCAAGTATCAAGTATTTACAGAAAACATAAAATGTCTAGTATGTACTCAACACTTTAATGATGTTCATATTTCCAGATTACTATAATTATTATTGAAATATGTTGACAGTGCTGAGTAAGCATATGCTTGTCCCACAGATTTTTATTCAGTTCCTAACTCATGTAGTGCAGGACACTAAGCCTCAATAATTTCATTTACAAAATAGTAACTATGGTATTTAATTTCACTGATGTATGTTAAAGTTTAAATGGCATAAGACAAATGAAAATCTTAAAATAGTGCCTGGCATATAGAAAGTACTCGCCAAATGTTGACATTCATTTTATTATTCTTTTAAGGAAGGTAAGCATCTAATTTCCATGCAGTGAACCAAAATAAAATGTTTGCTTCCTAGAATTTATAAAGATGTTGCTATTCCTTGCCAGACCCTATGATTTTCTTTTAATTTTATATTCTATCTTCTGTTAAATACTTTTTTCTGGGTTGAAAACACACAATTATAATGGAAGTTGAAGCTGATTATAATGATAATTATTATTTTGTAGGAAAGGTAATATTGTTAAGTGAAATTGCACAATCTTCCAAATATTAAATATTAGAATAACAAGGCTTATTAGATCAATGACAAGGAGAAAACAACATTAAACTACATGTTCATCATATGTGTAAAACATGCAGCTTGAAGGTTTCACCAGTTTAATGCCATTATTCTGATAATGTTTTTGCAAATCAGATGTCATTCCTATTTGCCAATGAGGAAAGATAGGCACAGAAAGGTGCTTGCTGGAGGTAGCCCATGCTTAGCCAGTGTTTCCTGGGTAGTCTAATCTGTTCCATGTATTTGTCTCAACACACTGAGGTTCCTTGTCCATCAAATGTTTATGACAATATTTATTTTTAGGGTTGTTATGAGACTGGACTCTATATATTGATGAAACACTGTACATAGAGATGTTTTGCAAAACAAATATTGATATATACATGCTCTTTTACTCCTGCTGTTGTTGCTTCACTGATGGTTCACCTCTCCAGTTACTTTTTTACCTTTACCCATTTTTATCTTCTCTAAACTCAGCACCAGGGAGACTCCTTTTCCTGCAGTCCATCTCCATTCCTTCTAAGTCCAAATATTTGTACATCACTCTTGAAGTCATGAAACTCTTAAGGTTATGCCACCTGTTTATAGCAGTTCATCTGATGAAATGTGCTTACTTGATTTGAATGAGGATTCCCATCCAACAACACCACTGTACGTCATTGTGTTGGTAGGGGCATTCCACAGAAGCCCTGAGTCTCACTTAATGACCTGGGTGACTTTTGATCTTCACTCAGGCCTTTCCAAGAATTTTGCTTTTTCTGCTGACTATCAAGAACCAGTCCAAAGCAGAAATAATCATAGACATGGGGAAAATAATAGCACTTGACACTTGTCCTGTTTGTTTCTGTTAATTTCACCTCTCTTGTTGGATGACTACATTTAAACAGAAATGACATGTGAAAAGTAGAGCTTCATAGAAATTTCTCATAAGGAGAAAGAAACAACAGCGTGCGTCATAGCAAAGATAGCATTTGATTTCTGTGGGATTTAGCTTAGAGAGCATTGAATGTAGATTAAAAGTGTTATAGAACATTTTTTTTTTTTTTTGCAAAGAATTCCTTGAGACCCTGGATTCAAATAAAAAATCATAATGTCTGTTTTCAGTAATTCCATTAATGATATGGCTTAAAGCATTAAATCCAACTTCTGGGGGTCAATATGGTGAGTTATATTAGAAAGTAATCATCATTAGCATGATGTCTCAGTACATTCGTGCATCTCAATTACAAGGCAGATAAAATTGTATTTTCAGTGGAAGGAAGTTGTTTCATGCAACTTCCTAACATATTGACCTATTAACATACCCATCACCAATATGTGCACACGTGTCTTCCAAACTCCCACAAACTTGGTTTATAAGACACTGGACATCAGGCAAAAAGAGACTATGGTCCTATGAGCTGGGGAAAAAGGAAATGAGCCCTATTATTTTCAGGATTAGTGTCTTGATTTTCTCCAAGGCACAATGCGGAGATGTACATCCCTGGAGGAGCTTTGTAGTGTCTTTGATTTGCGGAAATGGAGTTGAGAGTCCAGGGAGACAAAGACAGCTACATGACATCCTCTTTCTCTGACACATTTTATTTTTCTTTGCTCAGATTTAGCCTGCTTGATCATTTTTCACCTTTTTACTTTAAGGATATTTCTTCCCCTATTTTTAAAGTGTGTCTCTTCTAGGACAAATGCGTTAATATTTGTACGATGAATATGAGTACTGATCTTTCTAGCCTTAAATATAGCATCATTATATTTGTTTTCCATTTATTCCAACTTCCTCTGTGAACTTTCCCCTACTTTCTGCATTCTTTCAATCAAACCAATAATTTTTATGATTATATATTTTTAAAATTAAATTTTTTTAATATTTTTACAGACTGCATTTGGATTCATTGTACACAAATGGGGTCCATCATTTTGTTTCTATGGTTGTGCACGATGTAGATTCACACCATTTCTGTAATCATAAGTGTACATAGGGTGATGATGTCTGTCTCATTCCACCATTTTTCATACCCCTGTCTCATTTCCTTCTATGTAATCTAAAGTTCTTCCATTCTTCTCTCATGATTATATTTTATTTATGCTGAATATAACATTTGTTATTTCAGTGGTTCATTTAGCCAGATTCAGCTATTTCATCTTTACCACTAGAAAAAAGTATCCTACTTCATGTAGCACAAAACCATTTACTATGCTGTATTGTGCTAGTGTATGGATTCTCTGCAGTGTATCTATCATTGCTGCCATGCAGGTTGTTTTTATGTGTATATCCATAAGAATGGAGTTCTACATGAATAAGATATATTCCATGCTTGTATAATCATATCAAAATATATTCTATTGTCATGTGTAACTAAAAAGATAGCTGCAGTCCACATTATGGAACACCTAGAGGAGGGAGCTGCACCAGGAAGAACTTTGGAGAATTGGACACTGTCTGCAAGCACTCAACTGACCATCACATACATGTACTCAGAGGGTGGAAAGGTATTCACTCGTGAAAAGGCAGTATGTTGTCGTACAGCACAGCTTTGAGGCAAGGGAGCCACGAACGAAAGGAAACATGCCCTGTGACTCCAACGATCACATGCCAAGAAGATGCCAGCCCATCTATAGTGGTGTTTCACAGAGGACACCGTCTCTGGGCCAGGCTGGGGAAGCTTGGTGAAAAGGATTTCCTAGTGCAGGAAGAAAGCTTTGAGAGGGATTGACATCTTGATTATAGTCCTCTTGGTGAGGACCCAGGTACACGCATGCCAAAACTTATCACCTGGAGGACTTTAAATACATGAAAACTATTGCATATCAATATCACTTACATAACATTTTTTACAAGAAAATGAAAAAAGGAATATATGTCCCATAGGAGAGGATAGCGAGATTTACTTTATAACTTCATGTATAGTAGAAAATGCAGAAGAAACTTTAGAAGATAATATAAATTATTCAATAAAATGGTGAAGACAACTGGCTATATATTAAAAATTTAACTGAAAATCAATCAGAAAAATGAAACTTAATACACTCCAAAATAAATTATGAAGTCAACAAAATGTGTGTGTGATATAAAGTATATGTAGTTGTGTATATAATAAAATAGATTACAATTAATATAATATGAAATAATGTGGAAAGTAGGTAAAGATTCCCTGACTTAACAATCACACTCTAGATTAAAAACAAGCACTAAGCAATTAAAGGGATTTTACCAGATAGGGGCTAACACATTTGGAGGTCATGATCATCATCATCAAAATTAAAAGGCAAAAAATTCTGGGAAATACAAGAAGAATTTTTATTCATAAGTTTTTTAAATAAGTAAATTAAATCAGAGACTTTAATTTAGAATTTTCTTTTAAATAAAATGGTCAATTGACCCATTAATAAAGCATTAATAAAGGAAGTGAAAATGGAATGTTTTAACATAAGGAATAGCTTTCTTAACCAATCAAATTATCAAAGATTAAAAAAATTAGAAACTCAATGAAAAAGCAGAAAAGGGAGGGAGCCCTGCACTTCATGCTATTGAAGGAAATACAAGTTGGTGCATCTTGTACAGAGAACAACCCATCGCTTTGCACAAAAAGGCTCGAGATTTTTTAAAACTAAAACTAAAGAGGTAAGCTGAACTATGTAACACTATAAATTCAAATATCTACAGATTTTTATAGTGATGAAGATTTTATAAAAATATACATGCCCAAAATTGGGTATACCATATGGCAAAGATCTTAAAATGCTATTTTTGCAGAATATTTAATGATATGAGAAATACTTATGGCTATCTGTGTTCAGTAGAAAAGATAGATACATGTGAATGAAATAATTACTTGGAGTACAAAATATAAATTTTTTAAAACATAAAAACATTGTGGATTAAAAAATTGTTAATTAGATATATTGATTTTATTTCTTAGGTACTTTTGTTAACCTATAAAAGGAGTCCTCAAAGGAGGGTTATAAACCTCCAGTGTTCCCTTAAATCAAGTTAAGAAATTGCATATTGGAATATTGTAAAGGGTGAGTGTTTGGAAGGTGGATTTGGTTGTTTCAATCAACTGTAAGTTGGAAACATATAATTAAAGTTTTTAACAACACGAAAGTCTTTGCATTAATACGTCTATATATGCTTGAAGATTTCCTATTAATATCTCTAGCCCTAACCTCTCTCTTAGTTCCATATGTATGCATAGTTCATCAAAAGATATGAAATTATAGCATGCAGCCCAGGTAATGAATAAATCCCACACCAGCATTCCCACGTACCAGGTATGCGTGCACACATTTGCAGACTATTCTAGGGACAGATCCATTAAATTGGATTTATTGTGTAAGTAACTGAACATGGCACTTTTCCCATAATGTTCACTATTTCATCACTCCCTGAAACCCCTCCCCCATTGTAAAGGTCCTGGGAACTCCCTGGGTGATTAATATACAAATAAAATGGTGCTGAACACTTTCACTGTTGGTGGGAAAGGGGATAAGGAATCCCAGTCTTTCATTCTAGTTGGGACAACAGAGGATAAATAAACATTTAAAAACAAGTACTAAGGAAGAAGATTGTCCTGAGAACACCTGGCTTGATTTTCTTTTGTTGAGAAAACATAGTATTGCTGATAAAAATCAAAACAAAGTAATTTAGGAATAATTAGTAGGAAATATTTGTCATGGAAATTTTACCTTATTTAAGAATATTTGGAAAAAAATTGTTTTATTGCTACTTATTAAGCCTCTTAATGTTTCCATTAACATTTATTGAGTGCCAGCATTGAGCAGCTGCAATCACACCTGTTCTTAGAAAACTTTATTTAAAACTCTGCATTTTATAAATAAGTTTCACAGACTTACAGAGAAAACATGCAAAACCCAGTCTTCGAGTGAAGAGTCATTATCTCCATGTAACTATGAATAATGTGTTTTCATGTTAACACCTGTGATTTTTTCCTGAGCATTTTTCTACTCTGTGCTCTTGAGTACAAAAACTCCATGTCAGAGAAGCACATTATCATTCACTTGTCATTCTTGAGCCTGGGGCTTCTAGAAAGTAGGCAGGTCTTGTCCTAGGATAGGAGCCCTGTGGGACCCAGGAGTAGGAAAGTAAGAGGCACTAACACTGAGGTGCCCCAAGCCTCCTCAGGGCCAACCCTGCAAAGTAACACTGTGCTACTTCACCAGCAAGAAGAGACAGAGACACCGGGACAGTCCCTTTGCTGCACTAAACCTTGATTCTGCCTACTGGGTGGACTGTGGGCTGGTGAGGGGGATGATGATTAGCTTTGTGATAAATAACCCCCTCTTGATTTATACCTGCATACATAAATTTTATCAAAGACCAGAAGTATCTCACAGCTGCTAACTCTGTGTCCATGGGCAAGGTGCTCAGTCCTCTGAGACTTGATGTCCTCACCTGCCAGAGGAAGCTAATGACACCTGCCCTACCCTCTCCTCTGATACCGAGCAATGTTCTAGCTAATTAATCAGGCAGAAATGCATTGAGGCTTAGTGTGTGCCTAATGCAGTGACAGATAGCAAGGTCATAAGCATGAATAAAACATGTCGCAACTCAGGAGTGACTCACAGGCTGTCAGGGGAGACAAACAGGTAAGTAACTGATGGAGCCAGAGGGCGGGGGGGGACCATAAAGCTCAGATTATGTGATGGGAGGCTTAAGTGAGGGAACAATTAATTCCTCTGTGAGAAGGATGCTATTAACATTGTCTTGAGAAATGAGGAGAAGTTCACCATCGAGGAGACCTGAAGGACGCTGCGCAGAGAAGAGAATTGGAAAAGACCAAGTGGAGGGGACTGCACAGGTGAGGGCCATGCAGGGAAAGGAGCTTTTTAAGGACTGACACACAGAGGCTTCGTCATCTGCAAATTGGTTCACACATGCAAGGCAACACTATCAAAGCCGCATTGAAATGACCTGAGAACAGAGTGCTTCTCCCTACTCGTGATGTACAAGACAGTCACTGCTCTGGTCTCTGGGGCTTCTATTCTTGCACTATGTTGTTAAGTTGTATCCTTTTTCAAAGTTAATATACACCTAATTTGAAAAAGTCAAGGAGCACTAAAAATCTGAAAATACTTCACTCTTGGTATCCAAATATAATCAGTAATTATTATAACCACTCCTTTTGGAAGCTATAAGTAATAAACCTATGCTGTGTCTCTGTTTTACTGCTTTATGTTTGACTCTGAGACATTGACTATTGACTCTAAGTTATGAAAGATACAACTTCAGCCTGCTCTCCTCATCACTATTTATATTCGGCCACCCCTATAATCCTAAAATGGCATCTCTTAAGTAATTATTTGGTGTGTACTATGCAATAATTTCTGCTTATACAATGGACATATTTTTCAAAGTTCCATTCTGCAGTGTGTTTTGAGGTATTATGCAAGCCGTTGCCTCCCTTACATCATATTATTTATTTGCTAAATCTGTAAATTGTTTTGATTTTTTGCTTTAGTTTTGATTTGCATCTTTAATTATCCCCTCCACAATCATACAACACAAACACAAAACTACTTTTAATAGAGACCAACACACAAGGTGAACTTTCATTCTTTGTCTTTCTTGTAGGGAATCAAGACACATCTTCCTATTTCTGTGTCCACTCTTCAGCCTGTCATATCAACTTATGCAATAATTTTTTTTCAATATTTTCTGACGTTGAATGCCTCATTTCCTTGATTATTTAACTTCCTCTATCTTGGTGCACTCCCTTGCTTTGGGGGTTTTCTTCTTAAATTAACCTTCTTGGAGTATGTAAGAAATGGTTTTATTTAACTAGTCAAGTATCTAAGATTCTCTTTATTTTTCTTTCATTTATGCTTGATAGTTTGATGGAAAAAATAGGTCTAGTTTGGAAACCTCTTTCCTTCAGAATTTTAAAGCATTCCTTCATTATATTTGCTTTCATAATAGGTGGTAACCATGGAAATATAAACTCTGATTTCCTCCAAGGAAAAAAATACACTTGAATTCAGCCTTAAGAGTGCAAAGTGCAAAATATTATTGATACATTTTGTATGCTAAGTCTTTACGATGGGGAAGCAAGGCAATGTTTACCCCAGTTCCCAGGTAAGCTGACCTTCAGCCAGTTTATAGTCCAGTCCTTCTCCAGTAACTGCCTTGAGACTAAGAGAGCTACTCCACCAAGCTCATAGTTCTTCTTGGGAGAAAAAAATACTGTAAACTCATTCCTCCATTAAGGACCACTCTAACGGGTCTTCTGAACTCAAGAGTGTCCCATAGTCTTGTCTGCATCCCTTGTTGCAAATAGAATCCCAGTTCAGTCTTTGCCTACATCTAATTTTTGTTCTACCACATGTTCTGATTCCAAGGGTATGAGTCAATACACTTTGGGCATGAAGATATACATCTTAAAGCACTTCCCAGGAAACACAAAATAAAATGTATTACTACTGCCAAAGTCTTTAGCCCTTCGGATTGAGTTTATAAGTTGTTGCAAGACATTTTAGCGAGGTTTTAGAACAGAAATCATTTGTTCGTTCTATCAGTCATGTTTAAACAGCACTTTGATCCACTAGTCCTCTTGCAATTTAGGATGATTGATGAATCTCTGTTTCTCTATTTGAGCGCCATAAGAGAGGACAGGAACAAATAGTAGAAACGGGATCCCTCTAGATCCATAATTAGGACCCCCTTTATGAATTGTGTTTTAGATAGTTTGGGCTGCTAAAACGAAAGTACAATAAATTGGATGGCTTATAAACAGCAGATTTATTGTGCACACTCTCTGGAGCCTGGAAGTCCAAAGGCAAGGTGCAGGTAAATTTGGTGTCTGTTGAGTTTCTACTTCCTGGTTCATAGATGGTGTCTTCTCACAGCAGCCTCTTATGGTGGAATAGGTCAGGACTCTCCTTGGGGCCTCCTTTATAAGGGCACTAATTCCCTTTATCATAAGAGTATAGATTCCATTCATGATCATCTTCCAAATGCTCCACCTCCTAATATACCATCACATTGTGGGTTAGAATTTGAACACATGAATTTGGGAGGAGACGTGTATTTCAAGCATAGCTGATGAAAATTTCCATCAGAATGAGGAAAAGAGGTAAGAAAATCATTGTCAGGATTCATGTCTGCAGTCCTTAGATCCTGAGTCAAAATTTCTGAAGATACACTTACCAATGACTTCTCAGTACTCTCAGGTTTAAGGATGGGGGGATATCCAGAAAACTTTTGCTCTGTCCTTTAGGCTAAAGGGTAGTAAATGCATGTACTCTAGGTCCACTGTCAGCATATCCTAAGTCCACAGATAGCTGGAAGGGTCAGACGACTTCAAATAGATCTTGTCTTCATCCTAAGCATTTTCTTTTGAAAATATCTTTAGATCATGAGAGAAGGATGCAGCGTAGTCAAAGGAATCTGTGCTTTCTGAATATAGTTGGCACGGTGAAATCCAAGTCTTTTAGATAGGAGGAAGGATATGGGATATATCCAGGCCTTAGTATTTCTCTCAGGCTAGCTTTAGAGGAAAAAAATGAATCATTTCAATCCAGCTTGAGTTAAGGCAGTACCACCTTGTGATCTTTTAGAAGACATTAAGTTAGAAGACCAACGAAAAGGAGGGCTTCAGTTACTTTTTTATCATTGCCAAATTCCACTTCTCTTTTTTAGTCATAACTTATTGAAAGCTGTCTTGAAAGCCTTTCTTAGCTGCAGAAGTGAAGAGGCATATTACAGTTCATTGTTTCCTTTTTATGCAGTGCTAGTTACCTTATCTCAAGTACTTTTCTTTACTACTATTATATTTGTGATAATACTACCTTCTTGGAGATAAAGAAAGGGACACAGGGACACAGAGAAGATAAGTAACTTATTAAATACCACACAGCCTGATAGAAAATACAGGTTGATCTGACATCAGAGTCCATGAGTCTTTCTCCAACTCTACGCTGATTCTTTCCCCTTTCCTTACAGTACGTTTTGATATTTTAGTTTTCAGGCTTATTTTTATTTTATAAGAAAAAATAATGACAGAGGAAATGGAAAATGAGGACACCTGTTCCTGATCATTTGTTCCTGTTTCATTTCTCCCATATTCTTTTCACTATTTGTCTCAAAAAACGTCTTTCTTCAATCTCACTCAGTTTTAAAATAGGGCAGGAAACTCTTCTCTGTAGAGCAGCAACAAAAGTACAGGGTAAACTGTCTTGGTGACCCCGGTGATATCCACGCAGCAAAAACAGTTTAAACTGTCCTTAACTCCTCTAGAACTGTCATGCAGCGAGCTCCACGATCATCATGATTGCTCTTGGGACACAGCGTAGGCTATTACTTATGCTAATAAGGAGTCCTCAATACTAATATTGGAAAGAGCCTCTGTAGAGATCTATAAGGTAAAGGAAGTTATTCAAAGTGCAATCTGTTTGAAGAGAAACCAATATCAGAGTCCTTCATTTCCTGAGATATTATAATGGGATCATGTTTTTCTTTTAAGTTACTACTTTTATAAAAACAGAATGTCAAAGGGGGCTCTTCTCCCCACAAACAATAGGACAAAAGCTGTAGTGGAAATAACACTAATTTAGAATTAGGTACTACAAGGCTTAACTTGGTGCATGTGTTTACGCCTTGAGATGAAAATGAAATCACCTTTCCTCTTGAGTCTCAGACAGGTCAATGAAACTTGGACATGTTTGTAGATACTGGTGGGAATTTGAACTTTTATTTTCTCAGATTCACATTAAACACTTAGGAAAGTGTTACCAGCAGGTAGTCTTCAGAGAGTGCAAAGCTAAACTGTTCGGAACTAGTGGTGGGGGGAGTGCAAGATTATTGAAAATTCTAGGAATAGCCTTCAAACCAGGTGCGAATCCCAACAGTGAAAGTCTACCTCTGCTGTTTTTCACCTTTCATTGTGGTCTTCAGGTTGCTAATGCTTCTCATTAAAGAAATAAACAAGTTCTCAA
Organism: Sciurus vulgaris; assembly: GCF_902686455.1. Lineage (NCBI taxonomy): Eukaryota > Metazoa > Chordata > Mammalia > Rodentia > Sciuridae > Sciurus > Sciurus vulgaris. Next base: position 137,967,640 of record NC_136469.1, read on the forward strand.
TCTGGGCACATTCAAGGTTTTTTTTTTTTTTTTTCTCCCCCAATTACATTTTTGGCTCATCATGTTGGGTATGCAGATTGTAAGTATATTTACTTTAAAATAATGAATGGGATTACTACGTCTTACATCACAGAACTTGGGTAAAGTCTCTATTAAAACATGAAAATATATTGATTTAACCATGCAAGATTTTTGAGTCTACTTTCTCCAGTGATCAAATAAATAGTTCAACTTATGAGTGTATTGGAAAACTATCAGTAGGTGAATGTTTCTGACAGAGGAGATTACATTGCACAGATATTGAGTTCATAAAATCATGTTTCTAAATATCCCTTTAGTCAAAAACATCCATAATAGCCTTTTGAGTTTTCAAAGGGGTGATTATCTCTGTTCCAGTACTTGGAAAAAAATTGCTTATGGTCATGAACAGGAAAACAATATTGCTAAACTTTTTCATATTTTGTAGCATATCTTTATTCATTCAATACTCAAGTTTTTAGAGAAGTTTTAGATTAACAGCAAAGTTGAGAGGAAGGTGCAGTGATTTCCCAAAGACTTCTGAAATCTACTGGTTTTGCAATAAGAGTGGAATACTTCCAAAATGCAATTTCTTTGGGTGATATGAGCTGTTTTCCAATTGAAAATATTTGTGATTTAGGTATCATGTCCATATATTTTTAACTCAAATCTGAATGCATGATCTAACCTAAACCTTCTTTTTCTTTCTGTTTTGTGAGTTTATGTGAAAAGTCTTATAATTGATTAGATCCAACAAATTATTCATTTAGATGTTTGGGAAAGGATAGAAGAGATAAATATACTTGAAATATGGGGGAAAAATAACAGACTTTTCTGTCATGATTTCTCCCAGAAAGGCCCAAATTTCACAGCAGCAGTGTCACGTTTAATGAGACAAAAGGTTTGAAGGTTGTACGGCCTCTCCACCCTCCTACTCACTCACTGTATGATCTTTAGCAAATCCATAATCTTGTAGGAAACACTCCCTGGGGTCGTGTAAGGCTTCTTGACCAAGGCTGATTCACCTTGGGGTGAACATATGCTCCAGACATGCTGATTAGAACTGGAAGTTCAGAAATACAACCCAGGAGGAGATTAGCCTCTCTCTGATGTCAGTGCTATCGGTTCTTAAGCCTAGAACTCTCCAAAAGAGTGAGGCCATGTGTAAGCAGACAGAGGGAGGGCAGAGATGGATCTAACCCTTCCTCAATCCCAGCTACATGCCCAGCCTTTGTAGCATTTCCTTCTTCACTTTCCCAAGTCATCTCTGTCTTATTTAATCACAAACAAGAGGACATCTCTCCTTACTTAAATTGTTTGAGCTTTGTTTCTAACGGGGTAAAGAAAGATTCCTGACATACATCCTCAGAGGCCATTATCCACTTTGTGAGATGCGATGCCGGTAACAACAGTTACTGTAATGGATGAATTGTTCAAATACCCGTGAAGCACGGAGTATGGTACATGACTCTCACCAGTGCCAACTTCTCTATCATTCTCTAACTTTTGGAGTTTCTCCAATTAAATAGTCTCAAAGTAATCCGTTTATTATCAAGTTGAACAAAAATCTCAGGAATAAGGAAATACAAGTAGCATCTGATGTATCATAGATGAGAGAATTTTAGAGAACCATTGATTGAAACTAAGCATGTAGCTTTCTAGATGTGTGACTTGGGGTGATTTGCTTAGCAGTTGTGTCTTGGTTCTCTCATGGATGAACAAAGAAGGCCAGTTCTCACTTCACTCGGCTAACATGAGATGTAATGAGAGAGCAAATATGGGAGTATTCAGTGGTTTCACCTCCTCTTCTCCCTGAAGCCATCATCTGCTCACATGTGGGATACCAGCTATGATTCGAAGTTCATGATGTGATTTAATACATGATTCATGATGTCCAACATCAAACCCATAAAATGTATGTTCAGATGGCACAGTAATCAATCATTGAGAAGAATGAGACAGACTGAGACGATATGATCCTTCTCTATACAATTTCAATGATGGAGAAAAGGGAATCTAATCCTTCTTTGGTGGAGAGGAGCTTCCACTTTAAAAGAAGCAACACGTTATTATCTGCTTCCATTCAATATGATTTCCATTTCAAAATGTGAACTTGAGGTGTATAAGAATATAGAGTGAATGGATTAGACAGTGGTGTCTTTCACAAAATGAATAGCCAAAAGAAGTTTATTTCCCTAAGGCAGAGCACTAAGGGGAATGAGATTTTCAGTTTTGGAGAATGTATTCAGTTTGCAGTATCCATGTGACAATGAGAAGCCACAGTGGACATGACTGGAAAAGAGGACACAGGTGTGAGCTGGTGGTATGGATTTGGGGCTGAGTGCAGGTGGTTTCCTGGGAGGAACACATGGGATCTAAGAGCAGAAGTCTAGGGCAGAGCCTGAGGGGTATTGATTAAAAATAAAGAGAAGAGGGAAGACTTTGAGAAGAGTCAGGGTGAGGGCAGTTCAGCAGCAGAATGCTTGACAAGCTATGGAAGCCTCTTGGTTTCATCCAGACCACTGGAGAGAGAGAGAGAGAGAGAGAGAGAGAGAGAGAGAGAGAGAGAGAGAGAGAGAGAGAGAGAGAGAGAGAGAGAAAGAGAGAGAGAGAGAGAGCGCGCTTGGAATAATCTAAAGAGATAGTATAAATTAAGAATTAGTGAGTTTTGCAAATAAGAATGGGGTCCAGCAACAGATTGAAGTTATTGATATAGATCATTAGGTCTCTCTTTTTGTATAATAGGAGAGGAAAATGCATGGATGAGTGCTCATACCTTCTACATAAGGACAGGTTTATGCATTTTGTGGTATCTTAAAGTTGAAATGGTAAAACTGCTCTGCTGGCATTTTTTCCCAAACCAGTCTCTACCTGCAGTCTCTCACTCAGGACTTACTGCTTTAGGGCATAATCCAAAATTTGGAAAGACTTTTATCTAGAAACAGCAATACCACTTTCAAATGCATAAACATGTCTTCTAATTTCAAACACACACACACATATATGGTTGCTTTATAAAACAGTAAACATTGTTTCCCAATTACCAGTCTTATAATATGCTTTTCATAATGGTGTTTAAATGAGTATTTATTTGATTACCTCATCTCCAGGCTCCACAAATGGTATTCAGTCTTCAAGAATTTCCCCAATCTTGTTTAACTCTTACCCTATCCTCTCTGGTCACACTGACTTTCACTATTCTGCCATAATAAAATTTATAATTTTAGCTTATGTAATCCAAATATGGTTCTCATAGACAAACTTTATTAAAAGAAAAGAATTACCTGAGACTTAGGGGAAAATTAACATTTTGTTAATTTTGTTTAAACCGTAACATTTTGTTTCCAACATCAATATTTTCTCTACGTATAGTTTAGTTTTCTTTCAGACAACTATCCTCATGTTTCATAGAAATGAAATTCAACTACAATTTCCAAATGTCACTCAATAATTTTTCATCTATTTTGAAACACAATGACTTATAGAGGAAAAGGATATCTGGACATAAATATAATCAAATATAGATTAATATTTAATAGTAATTTGAATATGGTCATGTCCTAAACATTAAATAAGTGAGGATACAAAAAGTCAAGTCTAAAAATAAGAATATGTATGCAATTTTGTATCCAAGTTTTTGTATTTATCATTATGATAATTTTATAGTCTAATATTTATATTCCACAATCATAACTTTAATTAACTGCAATACAGTTAATATAGTGCATGCATTATTATTTGTAAAATTATGGTTTTATTATTGAACATTTGGTTTGTATTAATGCATCCAATATAAATTATCATGTTATGAACAATTTTATGTTAATTGAATTACTAGAAAACTTCATTAAACATTTATTAAGTAAAATATGGTCAGAAGTAACTGAAATGCATAATGTTTTCTGTTCCTTCTGGTGAACAGCAGGCTGTCGGACACGGGTGTTCTCAGATGCTGTGGCAATGATTGTATCCTCATCTCATGCTGCCAGCTTTGACTTTAAAGGTGATAGATTTCATTCAGAGAACAAATTATGGCAACATAAAGGAATTTTGACACATAGTTGATGAATCCTGTTTTTCTTAGACTGGACAAAATGATTTATAGAGTCAAAGGATGTCACTAAACAGATGGATCTGAAAGCTGCTGAAATTTATAAATAATTTGTGTTATATTTTGGTGACTGTATGAAAACACACACACACACACACACGCACAAAACATGAAGAAATAAATTCTCAAAACTCCAGAATCAAAATCTAAGATCTCTGCTAATGCTGCTCTGAAAGAGTGGTGAGGGGAGAAGGTTCAAAGGACATGGAATCTCAAGACTGGCCATGACTTGTTAAGAGCACTTTCTAGGGAGCTGTGCTGAATTCTGGGGCATATGAAAGCTGTGTGACTATGAGCGGACTGTTAAATTATTTCTGAACTTCAATTTGTTGACGTGTAAACAGGAGAAACAATCATTTCCAGGGGCAGTATTTGAAATATTGATGACTCGAACAGCACACACACTGGCCCCTCGGTAAGAACGCCAGCCGCAGTTGGTACAGGTAGTCTGGACGTGGGCCAAATATTCTGTCTTATTTTCTGGATTGTGGGGAGCTTAAAGAATGCCCAGGGGAAAAGGGCCACTGAAAGGGCTGGGTGGGGAGGAGCCAGACCCTTAGGAAGTGGCCTTTCCATTTGTAATGGAAGCAATTTTGTACAACCAGTAGGTCTCCTCCACTGAGCATGGCTGCCCATCAGCCCTTCTGCATAGTATGTCCAGAGGGAACCAATAGGCAAATGCATTTAAATCATTTTATATTTTTGTTTGTAAGATGGTAAGAATTTGATAAACATTCATGCTAGCTTTGGAAAATTTAATCAGTTCCTCTATCATAACTCACATTAAATAGACTACCAAATTATAAATGCTTTGAGGTAAAAGTAGAAGAAGTTGATATATGAGGCAGTAGCAGAGAGAGAACTTTTGAATAAAGTATTCTGACTTTTCCTACAAGAATTTTTTGAAGAACTGCAGTCCATCCACAAGCAACGAGTTGAAGTGGGGCAATCAGCCACATGGCCCACCATGTGGGCCACAGAGCAGGACACAGGACCACTCCAGGTCAATGCACACTATTGGGAGCTTTCTCCTGATGGAAGATGGGAAGAATATTGTTTAAATGCCCAACATTACAATGATATTATTCTCCCTTTATCAATAAATACCTTTGAAACAGGTCCAATAGAAGTTACTATAGGTTTCGATGTCCAATGTATCATGAGAATGTAAAGTTTAAGTTAAAAATTAAGTTTCAAAATTAGATGTGATAATTCTAGAAGAGAAAGGGAGTACAGGTGGAGTAGATTTCCATTACCAAACACAAAGATGTCTATGGCTGTATCATTCAAAGCAGTATAGTATTCAAGGTGATTGGATATATGTATGGACAGAAAGAGCCTAGAAACTGAACTCAGTCTTTGGCAGGGATAAAATCTGCTAGAGATACCTTTATATATCAGTAGGGAAAAGACAGACTGTGCCATTTTTTTTCATATATCATGATCTCATAAATGTTCTCTATGTGGAAAAATGATATAACTAACTTATACTTCAACATCAACTCTGTGTGCATTAAGCACTCACACTCATATATATATGTATATATATATGTATACACACACACACACATATTAGGGAAATTGTAGAACATCTGTAAGATTTCATACAAGTCATGGGTTTCTTAGTGTGGAGAGTAGGTCACCCCAAGGTGACATGCCTAGACCACTAAGCATGCATACGGAGAGGACACTTGACCACAGGCATGGGCTGCATGCTTGCTGAAGAGCCCTGTGTACTGGGCCTGTCCTTGTATCTGCACTGGTGACCAAGGATGTAGCTACCACAATCAGAAAAGTCTTGTCCTTCTGGAATATTCCTCCAGCATCCTCTTCTAAGAATGTCCATTATTTTGCTCATTGTAAAGGCAAAATGTTCAAAAGAATTCAATTTTGTATTTGGGGGGTAAATTTGGAGCCAAGGAAAGAAATTTATAATTGAAATAGTTAATTTAACTCTAGACCTGTGTGTTGGGCTCAGTGAGGTATTTCTCATCTATGGTGTCCTCAGTTCCATGTTTGAGGTTTGCCTAGTTTTGGATGATCCAGATGGCCCTGACTGGGGTGAGTCAGCTGTCCACCTGGACTCTCCTTTTCCAGCTCATTCACTCATGTATCAAGGTGATGCTACAGAGCAAGAAAGAAAGCAGGCCTATACCCTGTATGTGTGTTTAGGTTTGAAGTGGGCACACCTCTGCTTGTAATGTATTCTGTTAACCAGCATGAAGCACAAGACCAGCCAGAGTCAAGGGATAGGAAAATAAATTCTGGCCTTTATCACAGGAAATGGCAAAAAGCATGTCTCCTGGAAAGAGTGAGTAATTTGGACCATTTATGTGATCTTACCATTATCGCTTTAAGTATGCACAGCTACAAATTCCAACAGCTGATATCTGAATTCATTGTTGCCCTGTTTCTTGCTTCTATTGCATGGCTACCATGACTAAAAGATGGTAACTTCTCTTGGGAAAAACAAAATTGCTTTGATTTTTCACGAAGATAAAAGTAAATTCATCCTCCTTCAGAGGTTCTATGTTTGCTTAAGTTAGATGTCTGGAGGCAGCACAATGTAAAGCCCACCTCAATTTGAAGTCATGATTTGATGTGTCCTGACCCACTCAGATGACGCATATTGGCTCATGCAGTACACATGAAGGCTGGTTTGTGGATGCAACTTCTCGGGAATAATAGTTCTCTCTCCATTTCCTTTTATCTTCCCTTGCTTTGCTCAGCATTACGGCCACCTTATCTTTATTAGCCTGGGGGAATATTGTTTAATTCTCGTCGGCCTTTCTCCTGAGGGTGAAGTCTTTGAGATCTCAGCAAAAGTATTTCCTATAGGTTTTGCCTAGGTATACATCACAATTTCAGGGGCCATAATTTGCACTGCAATGTGTCAGAATGCCTGCCCACCTCCTGCCCCCACATTTGGGGATTCGCAGTACAACTTGACCACCTGTTCAAATATCCTTCACAGCCCTAGTCTCAGTTTAATGCAGGAAGTGTGGCTATATGATTGTCTTCATTGAACAGTTGTGCTGAAAATCTATCTTCAACCCAGTGCCTCATTTGCAAAAGTCCTGAAAGTGTCAATGACACTGAAATAGCCTGTGACATACCTGAGTTCCGGCATTTCCCTAAACTTTGATCTGGAAGTTTTGGCAGTCATTTTAGTTCTTCAAATTCTTTGTGGTAATTAACAAATATTTTATCTGGTATACTTAATTGTATTTAGTGAGTCAATTTATATAATGGGGACCCTTTGGTCTATTCTTATAAAGATCACTCTTGACAACTCCCTGGGGGTGCCAGAGAGTCAAGTGTGGACACAGAAGCCAAGAAGACACAATAAATCAAGAAGAGCCTGGACCAAGGCAGCAGGGACACAGGTGGTGATAACTTATTCCTTATCAAGAGACAAGTTCAGAAAAATGCTCCTGTGAATTCTGCGTATCCAAGTGAGTGTCTGAATGATGATTTTTGTACCTTCAAGGTTGTGGACCTGGGCTGTAACTTGATCTATGCCACCAGATGAAAGATAAATTCTTTGTGGTGTTCTCAGGCATATCTGAATACAAATTGCATTCCACATTGGGTATGATTAACGTTGTATCTACATGCTTTAGAGTGTTATTTACAGGGAGAGAAGTGATGGATGAAATAATGCATTTTGATCCATCATTTTAAATCATCAGGATTGTAATGTGATGTCTAATGTGATTGACACAGATATAAAGTTTTAAGCAAATAAGTACAACAGATTTAGTTTTTCTTTTTGTTTTCCTGTGAAAATGATGCATTGGCATTGTATGTTCTCATTTTTACTTAAATATTAATGATTAGAGCTCATCATTACTATTTATACTTTTATAAATATGCTCTTGCAATATCCTCAGACAGAGAGCTCTGATTTCTGCTTCTTCCAGAACTGCAAGTACTGCCAGTTTCCAAGAAATCCCTGGTTCACCCAGTCTGTCAATGCTAATTATAGAAATGTAAATTAAATTGATTGATACATAACAATTAACACAGCATGCAAATAGTTTCATTATTAGGGGCCATAGATAGTTTTTCACACTTGAAATTAATGCATAACAAATTTTGTATTTTTCTTTTCACCACTTATTATATCAAACCATTGAGTTATTATACCGTATCAATGTTTCAAAGGTGCTACATCATATTTTAATTACTAAATTAAATAATGAAAAACCATTCCATAGAGTTAATGTACCAACTCTCCAATTGTTTCTCATTTGGATAATGAGATATGTAGTTTCTGAATGACCTGAATGAGTTCACAGCTAGTTTAGTCAGGAAGAGGTAGAGCCCTCCCCTAATTTACCAGTGAGGTAGTTCTGTTACTGAATTAAGCCACAGGGAATTGATGCAAGAATTCGATTTGCAAGCACATAGAATATATTTTAAAAGTATCTGAGTGACCTTAGATTTTAAGCCTAAAGAGGATTGATTAGTAAATTTCTAATAGTTTATCTCACCAACTGATAAATATTCTTCTATTTTCCTTTTTTCTTTTTAAACATGCAAATATATTCTAAAATTTTGAAGTCCACCTGAGAATGGTTCATCGTTCTAGGCTGCATAGTGAGAGTTGTCTTAAATACATTATTCCCCATTGCATGGGGGAATTCAGGCATCATCTCCGAAGGCTGAGACCTGATGTGAAGGAAAACACTTGACCTCGCCTGTGACCTGCTCCAGCTTCCATGGAAGGCTCTTCTGGGCACAAAGCAGATGGCCAGTCTGACCTGGTGACCCTCCCCATCTGTTTGAACGAATTAGATCCCCATTTGAGAGCAATTAGAGGCCATATTAATACCCTGCCAGTGGCTATTAACCACTGGGTGGGTCGTCTGTGACTGGTTATGGACACTGTCAGCATCAGGTCCAAGCTGGACATTCCCAAATAAACCAGAGCCACTCACAAGATTATAGCTGTAAGTGGTGTTGAAAAGGCTTTGTTTTCTTTTTCACTTAAAAATGAACCTGGACTGTATAATAATAATAGAAACAACAGAAAATGCAGCTCATTTATCTCTCACTTCTCTCATTCCATCTCTACGTCAACTGTGTCATGTGTTTTCATTGGAAATCTTAGACTTCCCTCCATAAACTAATCATGCTGAAAGAGCTGATGTGTAATAGAGACGATACCAAAGGCAACTAACTCAAATTCCTTTGGTAGAATATATATGAACTACAAAATCACCTTCAATTATTTCAAAGACTGTTCACTCATGAGACCTGGGACTCACATTAAGGTCGCCATTATTCAGAGACATTTGAGGAAATTAAATTTTCTATCCTACCTATATATATAATTCTGCTATTTGTCTATTTCCAAAGCACTTTTACCTTAGAAAGTCTCATTAAATCTTCACAAATATTATTTCTTTCATTTCTTTAAGAACAAATGGACAGGTAGGTACCATGAGATCATAGTGTTATCATGTTTACTGCTTTTGTTTGTTAAGATTTTCACTCTACCATGCATCATTACTGCTTCCATGAAAGTCAGAGTGTGCATGTACAAGAGTAATCTACACTCTGGGCTCATTGTTGCCAAAACGACTAATTCAATGGAGTCCTTTCCATACATTCTTTTCATGATCTTATAACATCCAAAGTGGATACTATCTCAGAAACACCTGCACATTTCTCTTCATTCATTCTGATGTGGGGGTATCTTGCAAATATTACATTAGCAATATCACAATATTTTGGCCATGGTAAGTAGATGATCCCCTACTCAGTCAAAATGCAACACAGGATAGACTGATGACAAGATTGTTTTCAAAACTCTCTCGTTTCATGTCTGTTTTGTCATTTGTTGTATTAAAATGAAATTTACCTACCCAACTTCACTATTTAGCTATAGTAATCAAGATAATGTCGGTAGGAAAAAAAGGAGATCAATGAAATATAATAAACATTCCTGAAATAGACCCACATAAATACAGTAAACTAATCTTTGACCAAAGAGCAAAGGCATTACAGTGAATCAAAGATAGTCTTCTTAATCAAAGGTGCTGAAGCAACTGTACATCCACCTACAAAAGTAAACAAATTTAGACACAGATCTTATGCCCTTCACAAAAATTAATTCAAAGTGGGTCATAGACCTAAACGTAAAATGCAAAGCCATAAAACTCTTAAAGGCTAATGTAGGAGAAAATCTAGATGACCCTGGATATGGTGATGCCTGTTTTTAGATACAATATGATGCATTGAAAACAAAAATTGATAAACTGGACTTTATTGAAATTTAAAAAAAAACCAAACTATGGTTTGAAAAGCCATATGAAAAGCACTACCCAGAGAACCAGGAGACAAGTCACAGACTGTTAACAGAAAAATCTGTTATTCTTAAGTTACAAAGAACTCCCCAAACTCAACAGTAAGAAATAAGCAGCCTGATTAAAACTGGACCGAGACCGAAATAGATACCCCAAAAAGAAGACATACAGAAGCCAATTAAAAATATGAAAATATCCTGAGTATTCTGCCATTATAAGAGAACTGTAAATTAATAGAGTGATGCAATATGGCTGCATGCCTATTAGTATGGCCAGAACGCAACACCCTCTTTCCAAGTGCTGGCAAGAACTTTGAGTAGAGGGAGCCCTCATTCATTGTTCATGGGAAGGAAAACTGATACAACCAACTTGAAAGACAGCTCGGCATTTTCTTATGAAACTGAACAAACTCCTAACATCCCACCCAGCAATTGTGCTCTCTGATATTTATCCAAATAACTTGAAAACGTATCTATACAAAAGCCGGCACAGGATTTTTAAAAAAAAAGCCTTATTCAAAGTTAGAAAAACCTGAAAACACTCAAGATGTCCTGAGAAAATGAATGGATAATTAGAGTTTGAGACATCTGGACCGTGGGGTATGATTCTGTTCTTAAAAGAAATGGTCTCTCAAGACAGGGGAGGATGTGGAGGAAACTTAAATGAAGGTTACGAACGAAAGGTGTCAATTTGAGGATACCTACGTGATATGATTCCAAGTGTAAGACATTTGGTGAAACAAAACCACAGAGGCAAAAAAGCAATCAGTATTTGCCCGCGGGTTAGGAGGGAGGGAGAGAAAAACAGGCAGATGTGGGTCACGGAGCTGTTGAGGGGAGTGAAGCCGCTCTGTGTGATGGTACAGTGGTGCATCCACGTCCTGTGTTTATGTCAGAATCCACAGAACACGGACTGCCAAGGATGCATCCTCAGGGGAGCCGTGCACCCTGGGTGAGGATGGCGATGCACTGGCTGTAACCAAGGTACCACATGGTGGGGGTGAGAGGATACAAGGGAAATCTCTGCACCTTCCACTCAATTGTATTGTGAACCTAAAATTGCTCTAAAACTGAAGTCTGTTAAGAAATTGGATGTTGATGCCCATACCCTCCACCATAACAAGCAAAATAACAGCCACAAACAACAAGGTGGGGGGTGTGTTTGTGTGTGTTGCAGGACTGAGGATTAAACCTGGGTCTTAAGCATGCTACACAAGCGCTATTCCATGTGAAAACACCCTCAGCAGTTTCTTTTCTTAAATTTCATTTTGAGACAAGTTCTCACTTAGTTGTCCAGGTTGGTCTCGAACTTGTGATTCTCCTGCCTCAGCCTCTGGAGTAGCTGTGGTTGTTCTTTTTCAAGCTGGGAAATGTCCTTTCTACTCCTAGTTTACTGAGTTCCCATCAAAACTGGGGACTGAGTTGTCCTATTGTTTGTTCTGAGTGCATTGAGATTTTCATATGTTTTTCTTTCATTATTTCTTTAATATATTGAGTTACACTGACTTTCTGATTTAAACCAACATGAATTATTGCAATTTAAACCCTAGTACAATCATGAAAAAAGCATTAACTTCATATATTCAATTTTGTGATATGTGACAGCTCCATTACCTTCTATATCTTATTTTAGGCTGTATTAAAAAAGTAGACCATGAGTGTATATGAGGCATTCAACAATATGCAAGATGAAAAAAAGCACGTCCCCTTCTCTGGTTTACCAAATCTCTATACATGTTTTATAATAATATGTGTATGCTATTTTAATTGTTACCTTTCAATGTTTTCTATCATGATGGAGAAAGATTTCCCATATATGTGACCCTGTTTTCCTATATCCTTTCATCCTGCTTCCAACACCTCATTATATGTACTTACTTTGCTGGTTGACTCTACAAATTCAAAAAGCATGCTTATGCCTACAGTTCTATCATACTGCACATGCATGATATCCCAGGAGCCTGCAATAAAAAAAAAATGAGAAGAGTAGTTCAACCCAATCCCTTACCTCCCAATCTTGGGTTCTTACTTTTCATCACAAGGATAGATATGTCCATTCTCTCTTATAGTTTAAACTAAGTATTTCATAGTTTATTATATATTCATTCTAAAAGTTGGAAAGCAATAAGTGTAATAGAACTCAACTGTAGGGAATCACCAAACTTAAAAGGGAGGTTTTGGCCATCTTCTGCACAGAACACAATTCCTACTTTACCACCACAAACCCCATCTTAAGAAGAAACAGGGGGCCTCAAATTGAAACAACAGTTTCAATACCACCCATATGGTAGATTGACCTTCAGACTATCTGATAACAGCATATAATGGCAGCATGTGAGGAAAATGAAATTCTTATTCATGACCGGAAGTAGTATAACTGGAGTTAGTTTGGAAAGAAAAGTTTGAAAATGGGCATCTCCTATGTCTTGGTGATGTCTCTGCTTCACAAACAACCAAGGCAGACACACAAATCTGCTCAAGAAAATCTTTAAAGGGATGTTCGTTGCAGCATGTCTCCTAATATGTTTTAAAACACCCTAAACATCTCTTACATGTAGGTGTACAGAATGCAGCCTATTCCTACAGGGGAACACTATATGTCAGTCCAAAGGAGCACAATAGTTCTTTTATTCTCTTAATATTGACATTTAAATGATTGCAAACTATTGTTGAATTAACAAAATCAAAATTCATGAATGACAGTTTACAAATTTAAACATCCATAGGTCGAAATAAGGGGAACTAATATGAATTGTGGTCTCACTGTGTTCCAGGTGCTCTTATGAGGCTTCTGTTTTGATCTAGTTCTTTGAGGTCCTTGCGGTGTGCATGGTGGCAGGAGGAATTCCCACTTTGAAAATGAGAAAACAAACTCAGAGGTTAAGAAACAATTTTAACTTTTTGCATCTGGTCCATAAATCAGCTCTCTTAGACACTCCTCTAACGTTCCTGGAAGCACCCCAGGATCACCATGAAAGTGGGGGGGAGGTGGGGGATGCGTGTATGCTTGCTCAGGTGTGTGTGTGAAATACAGAAATTCCATGTGTTCTTCTACATGATAAAGAAGAAATAGAATGGGGGCCAGTCAACTATAGGAACTGTAATGCTGCCTCTATTGTAATAGTTGATTTTTAAAAAGGAAAGGAAAATGAAAATATCATCAGATTTAAACACTATCTGACTAACATAACAAAGTAACATATTCAAATTATCTCCTTGAATAATTACCACAATTGGTACTCTTAAGAACATACAAGCTATAAATAAGAGAATACATCTAATAGATATGAGCTTCTTATTTTCTATAGGTGTACGCCACGAATCCCCAAGACAGTAGCTAACACTCTAGATTTTATAAGTATTTGTATCTGAGAGCTAGCATTGACCTTTTATTTCTTTTTGCGGGTTTCATGATGAATGCATACTTGAAAAACATCAACATATTGCCAATGGAGCAAAACAAAAGGCATTTGTGTCTTTCAGATGGATATAAACAAAGGAACTCTTAATTTTTCTCTATGCAAATGCATGCATTAAGAAAAATAAAACATCCTTCGCAGGCTCATTGCCAGCAGATCGTGAGACTCACTCATACATCTGTTATGGTGATCTAAATCAAGTTGCAGCAATATTCCTGTTGTTTTTAATATGCTGTGAGAGGTTTTCTGGGTAAGAGGGAGTCAGAGCAGCTGGTTGTCTGAGGAATTCAACCTATGCAATTTAACATTTACTGAGCACTGTCTTTGGTGTTATTAAAAAAAATCAAATATGAATAAGGCATGACCCTTGTATCATTGGAGCTCAGAATCAATGAGAGTACCCTTATGAGCACACGCATAATTGTTGAGTCCACAGTGGTGACAGAAGTGCTATCACACTTTTCTGGGGTACAGAGAAGTGACTTTCCCTTCTGTAATTATAAATAGGACTTGAAGATGTGTTCATTCCCACTGCAGTTTGAAGGTTGTATAAGGTCTGAGTCACGGAGAAGAAGTTTCTAGACAGAGGGGATCTCCATTCACGTATTCTTGTTGAATTTTAATCCACATTATGATTAATAATAGTAAGAAAAATTTGATACCTAGGCTCACCACATATTTTGCATGCATTATTTATTACCATGACTGTAACTACTGGCTAACATTTATTAAGTAATTGAGATATGCCAGAACTGGATGAAAAATTATGCATATGTGGGTTAATTTAATCCTCTAAGGGAAAGTATATACAATTATCTCCATTTTACAGAAGAGGAAGCTGAGGTTTGAAAATATTAAGACCTAAAAGTGATATATTTGGGTTTCAAATCCAAGTTTTCTTATTTAAAGACTGGGCTCAGACTAACTATACCATCCAAGGAAACTGGCAGGATTCAGTTGAGAGTCTATGTCAGGGACCGTCTGGTTCCAGGGACTTTGTCTTTCTCCTTATTATGCGACCTCAACGCAGTGGTAAAACATAGGGAGATGCAGGTTTTTGCCTAGAAGAGAACAGGAAATATCCCATTGACAGTACTTCAAAATTCCTGAACTACATGAAAGTAAATAAAGTGCTTTATTACCAGGCCCTGGGAATTTCCATGTGAATGTCCCACTGATGCCTCGACATTTAAATTTCTCACACTAACTTCTTTAATTCTTCCTCTTGATGCTTACTAGGTACTATTACCCATGTGCTCATTCCCAAACCTGGAATCCATTCACGAGTCTTCCCTTTGCCCATTTTCTATATTCAGGTGCTGTCCAAATGGTACTGCTTTATTTTCTAAATATGTACTAGGTTTCCCCCCTCTGTTGTTTGGTTGCCACCCAACTGAACCGAATCAAGTCCTTAGTATTATTGGTCTATAGTCTCCTAATCAGACTTTTGCTTCTCTTCATTTCTTTCTTTAATAGGTTATCAACACCCCTGCCAGAGCTGCTTCACTAAAACCAAGTTTTCCTGTTAATGGTTCAAGCCTTCCATCTTTAAGTCATCATGAAAATCCCTCACCATCTTCCTTTGGGCTACTTTATAGCATTGCAATTAGGGGTCGGCTTCTGGAATTGGGTTGAAAATGCTTCAATCCTGGCTCTGTTACTTGTTGGTGTGTGACCTTGAACAAATTCACTTAACCTCTAAAAAGAGAATAAACATTACTCGCCTCTGAAATGATGATATTGTTACATCCCTGATAGGATTATTCCATGGATTAATGATGCAAAATACATCAATGCCAGTAATTACAATTAAATGTTTGTTGTCATCATTATTCTAGTGTACAAGCACACCCATGAGCTTCGGATATACCATACTCCTTCAGGCTGCTGGGCTGGTGCCCACAGTGCTTACTCTCCATGTAATGTCTTTTATCTTGTCTATTTGTAAAACTCTTCTGATTCTTTATAACCTACTTCCAATATACCTTCCCTGACTCTCTTATGATTAATGGTTAATAACAGTGTTATGTGTAGATATGAGGTATTCCCCAAAAGCTAATGAGTGAGACAATGCAAGAATTTTCAGAGGTAATAGGATTTGATTTGAGAGTTATAACCTAATCCATTGGTTAATCCACTGATATGGATTAACAGGTTGTTAACTATAGGCAGATAGGATATGGTTGGAGGAGTTCAGTTACTTGGGGGCATGCTGTTCTGGTTTATATTTTATCCCTAGTGGCAGAACTCTCTGTTTGCTTCTTGATTGCCATGTCCTCAGCTGTGTTCCTCCTCTGTGCCATTCTGCCCTGATGTTCTGCCTCATCTTGGGCTCAGAGTTAGAGAGTCAATGGACCATGAACTGAACTTCTGAATCCATAAGCAAAAATAAAATTTTCCTCCTTCACATTGTTCTTTCAATTCTTTTGTTCAGAGTGATGAAAAAATCTGACTGAAACAGCCTGGTAGTAAGTTGTTGCTGTGATTAACCTGACCATGTGGTTCAGAAGTCTTTGGAGATGGTTTGTGGGGGGAGGAATTCTGCAAAGCTTAGAGATATAAGAAAAATGTTTAGAATATTATAAGCAGGGCTTAGTGGGGAAGTCTCGTGGGTGCTCAAAAGACCAGAGAAGATGCCAATAGGATGGTGAACACTAAAGACAGGGCTCGTGAGTTTTCAGAGAGGAAAGAGGACTTTATTAGAAATTGGACTAAAAACAAGTAATGTTATGTTCTGGCAAATAAGTTGTTTACATTTTGTCCATATCCATGAGACTTTTGTGAAGGTTTTGGACAAATTAATCTGGTGGGGGAAATTTTAAAGCAGCACAGCATTCAGGTGGTGGCTAGGTTTCAAATCGAGTTTACCATGATATTCAGGAACAGAAAACAGAGCAAAAAGATTTGAAAAACTTGCAGCTTGACCAGAAAACTGCAAGTAAATCTGTAGCTAAGGAAGATATGATTGTTAAAGATATCACAGTCAGTAGAAATGCAAAGTACTTTATTCAGAGATAATAGGAAAAATGGCTTGAGTGCATCTCAGGAATTGACAAGACTACACTCATTCCAGGTTCAATTCTCAGGGTGAAAAAGTAAAAATTCCTTTGAGAAGATACCAGTGGGGCACTCTACTTGCACAGGAGCACCTAGGAAGTTATTTCTCTGTGCTCAGTCACCCAGGCACTTGGATGCTGCTAGAGATGGCCCCAGGAGGCTTCATTACTGTTCAAGGTAGTGAATGACCTTGCTGGCTACCATGTGGTGCTGGTTCTGCAGAATTGCAGGATGCTAGAATTAGGGTGTCATGGAGGTTTCCACCAAGACTTCAAAGGAAGACCTGGGTGGCCAGGTAAATTGGAGCAGTGTTGGAGTCCTGAAGACAGCTGATATTTGGAGTGTGAGAAGGAAGTCAAAGCTGTAGTAGAGACTGTGAGATTAATAAATGCCAGTAACGTGAACTTTCTGTTGAGGAAAGTTCATGAATTGAGCAGAAACAGCGAAGAGAGAGACCAGGTGGGCTGCAATCAGCAGGGCCATAGGGGCAGAGCTACACAAGCTCTTTGGAGAGAACATCATGATGCTACATGCTGCAGATGCTGGATGTGGAACTACAGGACTTGTTTGTCCAGCTGGATTTTCATCTTGCTGTGGTTCCATCTCTTCTTTGGATGTATCTATATCTTTATTTTGGAATGACAGTGTTCACTCTATGCCACTGTCTGCTTTTGATTTTTCCAGGATAAACATCCATGAGTTTATTTTGAGTCTCAGATGGGATTTTAGACTTAAACTTTTGAGGAATACTGTAATTGTTAAGACTACAGGGACTCTTGAAAATGCACTAAATGTATTTTGCATTGGCAGATGGGTATGAGTTTGGGGGGCTAGGGGTGGAATATTATGTTTTAGGTATGAAGTGTTCCCCCAAATTTCATGGATGAGATAATGCAACAATTATCAGAGGTTAAATGAGTAGATTATGAGAATTTCAACTGAATCAGTGGATTAATTCACTGATGTGGATTATCTGGGTGATAACTATAGGCAGGTAGGGTATGATTAGATGAGGTAGGTCCTAAGGGAAGGAGCATGCCTTCTGGTTTTATATTGTGATCCTGATAAGCACAGTGCTCTCTTTGCTTTCTGATTGACATATCTTGAGCTGCTTTCCTACTCCACACCCTTTTTCCATGATGTTTTGCCTCACCCTGAGCCAAGAGTCATAGCATCAACTCATCATGGACTGAACTTCCGAAACTGTGAGCCAAAATAATTTCTTCCTCCTCTATGTTGATCTTGTCAGGTCTTTTTATCACAGCACCAACATACTGACTAAAACAATCAGTTAATTCATGTTATGAAATTAATAATTTCTTTCTCTTTGTTTTCACAGAAGTTACTCTATGACTTGAGCATTTATAAAAGTGTTGTAAAACTTTTTTTTTTTAAATATTATATAAACACACCAAATTTCAATATGCCTGAATGTGGGGTTTATTCTTCTCTGGTTCCTAGCAGCAAACATAGCATTGAGAGAGGGGTAACTTGAACATGACCAAGAAACGGTAATTCTGTCAGAAGAGGAAATAAATGGTAAAAGAGAATTCACAGGTAGGTTAGTAAATAAAAATGAAAACATGGCCATTAAAGAGTCAATTCTAATGGAGTTCAGAGGTGGAACTGAAAATATATAATAACTAACAGGGGACTATAGGGAAAGCTATATCAATTATAATACTTCACTGTTGTGTAAAGAATAACATTTTAATAATATTTTTAAGATATTGGTGAATCTTTATTATTTATATGTGGTGCTTGGAATTGAATCCAGTGCCTCACACATGCTAGGCAAGCACTCTACCACTGAGCCACGACCCCAGCTCCAAGAATAACTTTTTACATTGAATATCGTTCTCTCCTCCCTATTTCTTGATTCATGGACCCAAAGACACTGGCCTCTATATAAGCCACGGACTATATAAGCCTTTTTGAATGGCATAATTACAATGATGACTTTAAAGCTTAAATAAACATATGACATATAGCAAAGTATATTGAAAAGATGGTGAGACAGAATTCCTGGGTGCTTGTCCTATGCCAGTGTTTATTAGTTGCATGACTCTTTGTTTCGCATTGAGCAGATGAGTTTGTCTAATTGCTATCATAAGATCACAAATGATAAACACGTGCAAATATACTTGGAAAATTATAAAGAGCTGTACAAATGAGAGGTATCACATTTCTTATTATCAGAGTGTTGTTGCAGCTTTCTACATAATGAGTTCAATTTTGTCTTGCTTCTAGGGAATGTCATATTTCTATGTAGATTGCATTTACTTAACATAGTTGAAGTTTCTAACATATCATTCAAACTTCAACAATAGTTGCCAAAACTTAGTAACTAGATTTGAAACAAAGTGATTTTTTTGAAATATGTAAGTAATATATTTCTATTTGAAGGAATTATGTTTCTTATCATCTTTTAAAATTTCTGTCAAAATAATAAAGTAGTCAAGATCATTCCTCTGTGTTATTTTGGGCTATTTATATTCTAACACTGTTATAAAGTCAACAGCCTTGTCAATTTGAGTTAAACCTTAGCCTGTCCTCAACTCTTTCCCCACTGGGTGGAGGGCACATGATGTTCTTTAAATAATGTATGGTGATCTAAAGGCAAGAAGGACTTAGCATAAAATGTATTTGATGCTATTTTTTGACACATTGCTAAAATATACTTCCTTTGCATCTTCTGTATGAATTTTTTGTCATGTCTCCCAATCTAAAATGACATGTGGTGATCTAATATTAAATACCACTAGATGATTAATTTTGACAAGGTATCAGGATTATAGTTGCCTGCTATAAAATAATTACAAAATAAATTGTAGTGTCCTTTGCTATGCTAACACTTATAAATATTCTTAAGAAAACATAATTCAGAAATTATAAATGAGGTTCCATCCAACTCTTAAAACATAAAAACACTTTTGAAATCTGTGTTCCCACAGCTAAAGCTATTTGATAGTGGTATTGTTGGGTATTATTGCTGTGACTACAAGAGCGAGAGACAGTGTAGTAAACTTGCCACTTTCCATGGGTGCTGTAGAAAACAAGTCTCCATTCTTAAAGGGAAGGATGACATATTACTTATGCTCACAATACTAGCTGGATTATGCACACTTTTTGTTCCAGTTCCTTGAAACTCTCAAATCCTGGAAGATGTTGCAAATGGACCAGTGGAAACCTGGCATGCAATGAGCTATTCTGCAGAAGAGAGATCCTGAACTAGGGAAAGCAACTCTTTTTGAAAGCAACTCTTTTTGAATAGACAGAAACCTGCCACTTCTTTGCTGAAGATACAAACAGCAAACATTTTTCAAAATTGCAAGCAAACACGCCCTTTAGTTCAGGGGGGAAACATTATTTCTATCTTCCAAGTCTCTGCAATACACAGATACTCCTTAACTTATGATGGAGTTGTGTCCCACCTGAAGTTGAAAGTATCATAGGTTGAAAATTTATTTGCTCACCTACAGAACATCATGGCTCAGCAATATAGCATGCTGCAGAGCATTGGTTGCTAACTCTGGCAATTCTATGGCTGACCTGGAGCTGCAGCTGGCTGCTGCCCCCAGCATTACATGAAAGGTTGTACCACATGTGGTTAGCCTGGGGCAGATCCAAATCCAAAATTCAAAGTAAAGCTTCTACTGAATGCCATCACTTTCTCACCATTGTAAAGTTGAACACACTAAAGATCCCTGAAGAATTGTCATCTCCCAAGACAGAGATGATACCCTTGATCTCTGGTACTGATCTTGCCTGGATTTGAACATGGTCCCTACCAGTTAGTTACTTCAAGTCTTAGGAGATCCACTTATCATAGTTGTCTAAGTTTCCTTGTTTATAAGAGGGTATGACAATCCCTATCATTAGAAGTCATCATGAAGGTTAGTATTAATCATGAAAAGCCATTAGAACTGGGTATATACTCTTAACACTGACAAATATTGCTTATTACCAACAAATTATATTATAAATAAACTGCTTTTTCTTTTTTAAACCATTGGCTATGTAGTATGAAAATATACATAAAGATGTTGCTAGATATTCATTTCTTCAGTTAAAAGATTCATACATTTTATTGTTACAGCATTTTAACATTTGAAAATTCAAAAATGCATTTTGTATCTCATCAATAGATTTCTAACTTATCTCTCCATTCTGTATTCCTATATATGTAACATTTCATCTCTCCTTCACAGAAAATGTTGAGGTGGATGACATTAGCTACAGGGTTTAAGAACAGGTCTTAATCTATTCCTGAACACCTCCTTAACTCAGGTGCCATTTATCTTAGGCCCTCTGCTAAGGTTTGATGTCTTAGCACTGGAAGCTCTCCTAGCCCCATGCTCTGTGCCCGTGGCAGCAACGATCTCGTGGGGTTCTGGAGTTGCAAGTTCCTCCATTCCATCTTCCCTTGGATGCACCTCTCAGTCACGCTACTGCAGAACCCCTATTCAGAGAAGAAGTACCTCACACAACCTCAGAGGTGAACTTGCAGTCACACGCTCTAACGAGAACCTTTCCAGAAGACATACACTCTGTCCCTCTGTGCTGTTCCTTTCCCTCTCTCTACCGTGGGAGCAAAGTGTCATTGCTTGGCATGGTGGAGAGGCTGTTCTGACTAAATGGAACCCGCTGGTACACAGAACTGGTGATGCCATCCTCAAGGCGTGTTGCAGGTTATCCTGCTATGGGTGACCAGCTCTTAGGGGAGGAAACGTCTCTTTTTCTGGAATACCACCAACACCTTAATTTGGGCAGGTTCTGCTACCAAATTAAGGTACGTAATTAAGCCCCAGCTACTTAGTGGGCTATAAAATATGAAGAGGACAGGGTAGGTTCAGTGAGAGGTCCTGGGAAACTCACCTTCTTCCCAGATTCCTGGGTTACTCAGATTTAATTCAGTGTCCACATAGGCCTTTAGGTATTGGATGTTAGTTCAGGAGCAAGAATACAGAGATAGGTGTAGAAAATGAGACTGAATATCACGTTCAAGGCCCCCAGAATGCTTGAACAGCCACAAAACTGCAGCCAGACTTTCACAACCAAAATATGACAAGGAAAACAAAAGCCAGGCTATTTTTGGTTGAGAGTCAAGCAAGAGGATTAGATTGAAGTACATAAGCCAAGGAACAATCTTTGATGTAAACCTGTGTTGGGAGAAATCCTAGTTCTTGGCTCGCAGCAGTTTATGTCTTAAGTATGTAAACTTACAGAGAGGAGTATTCCTCTCTGACCACCTAGGAATGTAAACAACTGCCCCAAGTTGACCTAGTGTTAACAAGGGAACCGGTATAGCGGCCTGGTGGTCTGATTCCCCATGGCACATTGTGATTGGGCAAAAAGTCTATAAAATGTATGGGTATTCCTGCAATAAATGAGTTTGCAGGCTGCTCGCCACAAGCCTGCTTCTACCCAACTCCAGGAGTCTGGGGTCTTGACTCCACAGCCTTACCTGTGCCTGAGCTAGGCTGGCACCCCTACAAACCTGGATTTCCTAATAGTCCAATGGTCAATGACTGGAATATCAAGTGGAAGGATCTAATCCCTCAGCAGAAAGGAAGAGATACAGACAAGATTTCAAGGTCCCAAACAAGAAGAATGGATTTTTTTTTTTTTTTTTTTTTTTTTTTTTTTGCATGTTCTAACTCTAATGGATGAAATTCTATGCTGGGAAACCCAAGATGAGCCCAGTTACAGAAAAGAGGTCATCTTATCTGTCCTGACAGGGACAGAATGTGACTCAGTAGACCCACTGGTGTTCTGAGTTCCTTTGCTGCAAAACCTAGTCTAGATCTCATTTACCTTTTGCCTGCATCAGCCTCACACAAAGGAGGTGAAGATTTCTCAAGAGGAAGGAAATCACGAGATTGTGTCAAAATGGAAAATCCTGAGAGATCCTAAGACCTGGGAATGACATGAGGAGCCTGCATGTTGATTTGTAGGGGACACGGACATTGTTTTGCTTTGAATCTTAAAGAGATAAAGAAACAAGTGTTCTAAACTACAAAACATGGTAGCTTAAAAGTATAGAACCAGGATGGATAGAAATATGGAATATACAGGCAGCAAAGAGAGGGTGAGATATTCAGAAGCATAATACCAATGGCAGGAAAAGCCTGAGATCTACCTTTATCCATATGTGGAATGGGCATTGGGGTCAAAGGTGGTAGGTCATTAATCCACATATTTTAGATGGTAAAAATTATTCCAGACCCATCCTATTGGGTATATAAGCTACCAATATGCTTCCAGCTCTGGGAAGGACAGCTTATAAAGTGGAACTGCTAAGACTGCTTCTAGATGGCCACACACAGGGGTTCCAGGTAGATGGTCAAAGCAAAGAACATCAGCCCATTGTCAGGTGGCATGGAAAGAGAAGATGAAGATAGTTCCTATCCATAGTGAGGTCCTAAGTCCTAGCAGTTGAGTAACTTACACCCAGCTCATTAAAGGCAAGCCAAGAAGTTTTTGATTTTCATTTCAGTGATTAAGAGAGCTTAGAACAAGCAAATCAATTTTTCACCTCTCAGAGTCTTGAGATATAATTGACCTTTGCCACAAAACAAAGGTAGGGAAGGCATTCTTTAATTAGACACTATCAAAGACTAATGGTAACCCCCCCAAACAGGATTTGAACTGAAGGACACATACTCCAGGATGATTTGGTGCAATGCGATACCATCAAACCCGTCTGAGGTACAGTACAACTGTCTGTATGGCATTTGTGATACGTGTCATTCTTGACAGACACCAGCACTGTGGCAGCTAGTTCAGGAGATGGCAGGGTGTGTGGCTTAATCACATCTGCAACTGATGCCTAGATTCATCAGCAAACAGCTGTAGTCTCACCTCATGTAAAGTTTCCATGTGCTGCTTTCTCTCTTCTCCTTCCAAGACACTACTAGTTGCCACTTTAACTCTCTGCTTCCTATCAGTTAAATGGCTGCTGTCTGCTCCCTTCAGATCACTTTCTTCACTGACCATAATAATTCACATCTTTACAATATTTTCAGCTAACTCAGACCTGGACTAGGGACTGTCAGCTCCTCTCGACTGGGGGTCTACCATTAGACTCACTATCGTAAAACCCGAGGAGCTTCCTCTTGCTTCATGTACCCAATTACCCTACGTAAGGGGTCTCATAATAAGATGCTTGGTAAATCTCTCCCAAAACAGAAGTTCTAGTAGATTTTCTCAGATTTCAAATAGAGCTATCTGGAAAGGTATTGTTGTGTGGAATTTGGAAGTTGGGACAGAGATGGAGTAATCTTTACTAGGTATCTTCCAGCCCTCGGGTCTCCCCAGTGCTTATTATTCTGCCCAGTGGAATGGCAGCTTCATTGTACTTTACAGCTGAAAATGGAAGCATACACTAACTGGAATCCAGCCTGACCTGTGGGGTCCAATCCCTCACTTGAACTTACCAGACCTCAATCTTGAGATACCTGATCTTCCCAGGACTGACTGAGTTTAGTGCCAATAGAGAATGCTCCACTGTCTTGCTGCAGATGTTGTCACTCCCTGCATAACTCCCCTTGCCTGGCTGCTGTGCTCTAGAACATGCATTTAGATATGCATGCCCACCCATAAAATGTGCAATCACCCCTTGGTCCTGGAGGGACTAGACTTCTAGTCTCCTTCCTTGCCTGTAGTGAAGGGGGCATTATATAAATACATATAATAATGATATAATAATACACTTATTATTCCAGGCAAGAATCAGTGCAAGTTATACACTGTTTTCTATGAGGTGATTTCTGACATAAGGAGAATCATGCAGCAATTTAGAGTCTCATTACTAGTGGGTTCTTTGTTAGCTCACTTGGCTCTCCAGCCCCAGGGAGTCATGAAAGCGGACATCAGCAGAGCAGAGGAGCCAGCTCTTACACCTTCCTCACTCCCATTAGCACACTACCTGCTGAGCTTCAAGAATGACTTCTCACAGAGCTATTTAACTTGTGTCTTCTCAGTCAGCCCCAAGTGTGGGTCATGCTCCCTAGGAGCACACAAGAATCTTAAAACTTTGCAAACAACAAGAGCTTCTAAGTCACCTTAGTACAAGGCTTAATGGGCACAATGTTTCCTAGGAGTAAACACAGTCACCTCAATTTTTAAAACCAAAGTAAAGTTAAAAAGTAGCTTTATTTGACATGAATTCTGACAAGTAATTTCTATGTCAAAAGACTGCTGGCCTTGTGAAAAATTCTTAAAAATTTAAGGGAATGATGCATTTCTGTTTATATAAAATGATGTTAAATTAATTGTGACTTCTTTTTTGATGACCTCCAAAATAAAATTGAAATTTTGTGTTGTCAGACAAACGTCTGCGTAAGTGTATTGATGTTTGTCCATGCAAGATGGAGACACAATATTTAGCACATCTGTTTCCTTGAATCACTGTAAATTTTGTAAGTAGCTCTGTTTAGTAAAGGGGAGACTTGGGCCTTCCTGTCTCTTAGCTTTGAACATTTATCACATTATTTACATTGAGGTATCAATTCAAGCTTAAACATATCAAATCTATGATGTAAGTTGATCGATGAGTGAAAGTATTGATGTGTTTCAGGTATGAAAATGACAAACTTTTAATGATGAAAAGTTTCTTCTTCCCAAAGGAATGCTGACACATGCATGTACAGGTGATTAGGTGTTTTCAGAACTTAGTTAACAGAGTTATGATTCCATACCAGAAAGAGCATTTACATGACATTTGCAGAGACATTTACAATGTAACAGTTTTGTTGTCAAAGACTGAGAAATGGACGGTCCTTGATTTAATTATTCTTAATGCTCACAGAGACCTTCATTTACAGGTGTTTAGTCTTCTCTGTCATAGAGTAGCAGTTGAGATTTTGGGAAAGTCTGAAAAGAGAGACAGTGAGAAAGAACATCTTTTAATTTATCATGGGAAGAATTTCGAGAACATCCTTCAAAAACAAATACTATTATGTATTACATGTGCATAAGTATTTATATGAATACAGATCAATAAAAAACTCCATATGTATGATTGTTGCAAAGGGTTCTAAGGTGTACATGTAAATAAAAAACTGAATAAACTACTCCCCTTCTAGGATATACAGTCAAAGTAAATAATCATTAGTGAAATTATACAATTGTAAGTTTTCACAAACAAATTATTTCAGTAGTTCTCATCAATATTGGATTAAACACAAGTACCAAGTCCATTTTATGGACTGTTAAACTATTGCTTATAATGTCCTACTCAAGTTTGGTAAGAAACTCATATTCCACTGTTAGCCAATCAAATTTGTGGTCAAGTGAATCCTTGGGTTCTACATAAATACTGCTCTTCAGTGAGTGTTATGGGGTTTGTATTTGCCCACATAATTCCTTGAGTTTTATGTATGAATTTATCTTAATGTGTTTCTCTTCATGGATCTACACTACCAAGTGATTCTTGAATCTCATTTCTATTACTTTTTTAACATTTAAAAAGTTTTATCAACCCCACATTTGATATTATATTTTCTCATGGTTCTTCCAAAACATGGCAAAAGGCTTAAATAAATATGTAAGATTCTAGAAAAATGTGATGACTGTTTAAGGTTTCCCTGATCATTGACCTTCATTCATGTAATCATTAATTAATTCCCTTTCTGTTTACTGATAAATAACTATGTTAGAGACATTTTGGCATTGTAGTAGCTATTGTTACATGATTAAGCTCAAGCAGCTCCCAAGCCAGGTGGAGATTGATATGTTTAAATCAACACAAGTAATAGAGATGCTGCAATTATAGCACGTGCAGAATAAATAAGGAAACTCAGGTAAATGGGGTCAATTCTACCTAAAGGTTATAAATATTAGTGGTCAGAAGCAAAGAGGTAATTCTTGACCTCAGTACTGAAAGATAAACATAGGGAATAAAGGTGATGTGAGCTGGGTTCGGTAGATGAGGAAGAAGTTGCAAACAGAGGAACCCAACTGTGCAAAGACAGGAAGAGTGAACTTCTGTGGAGTTTCCAGGTGATGGATCAATCTGTGTCTGTGATGTGGTCTCCAAAAGAGTCTGGTGTCACATAAGATGGACTGGGATGTGGAATCAAGCCGAAGAGGGTCTGGTAGGTCAGGCCAAGTGTTTGGACTTTGACCTGTAAGCACCAAGAAAGTGTCAAAGTGTTTTAAGGAGAGTGTCACATAAGTGAATCTTGGGGAATAAGTCATAATTCACCAGGTTTGAAGGAGAGGTGAAGGTAAGAAATAGAGATCCAATATTCAGTTACCAAAGAGTGAGACTCAAGAGGCTATACAACCCTTCTTGATACAATTCCACAGTACATATTTTCTCATTTCCATAAGTCCAGGAGCATTTCTGTCAAAAAAATCCTAAAATTTAAGTTTGCTATGTCTATGATATCCTCTTGCCCTACTTTCTTCAAATGCCAATCAAAATGACATAAGATTCACTTGAAATGTGTTGTCTGTGTTCTCAGGAACACTTGGGCTGATCACATTTTTTTCTATAAATATAAACCCACAGTGCTTATAAAGTGCTACTAAACACCAAGAATTTTACAGTCATTACTTTTTTTTCAGGATATACAATAATACCATGATAGACCCATAGAATATCATGGTGTATTTAGTTAATAGACACTTATTCAGCCCTGAAAAGGAAGTAACTGCAAGTAAAGGCTCAGTATGAATGGGATCCACAAGTATAACATGGAATGAAGGAAAGCAAACATAAGAAAATCAGCAGCATGATTACATTTATATAAATGGAAAATTTCATGTAAACTCAGCAAAGTAATCTATGGTGATAAAAATAGGATATGAATTCATTTGAGGTGTGTGTAAATTAAATGGATTACAGTTACTTGATTGTGTTTAGTTTTAGATTTATGTAGAGTTGCACATTTTTGATATGATTTTATCACCTATTTCAGTAAAATATTTGAGAGAACTACTCTCAGAAGCTGTAGAGAATGGATTATGGAAGAGCAGATGTGAAATAAGGAAGCTGGCAAGACTTAATTAATTAATATTGGAGGATGATGGATAGAGAAGGATCAAAAATGATTGGTAGACTTTTAACATAACAATCCAGGTGAATGATGGACCTACTGATTGGTTGGGGAATATTGGTAAAGAATGGTTCACAGATACTGAGGGAGCTTTAATCATAAAAGTTTTATCTGGAAATGCTAAGTGTAAGATATCCAAGTGGCGATGCCAAGAAATCAGTAGAATATGGATGAGAGGTTGGGAAGGGGAAACTGAGAAACACATGTTCAAAAATGGAATCAAGCCATAGGACTTGATATCAACTAAGGAAAGCATTTGGAGAACTCGGAGTTTCTTTTCTTGTTATTGTGATTTTTCATAGTACTTTTTATTTGTTTTGAAGAAAAAAATGTTGGTTTGGCTTTTTTTTAAGATAGTAACAATACCTTTATTTTATTAGTTTTTTATTTTTATTTGTTCTAATTAGATACACATGAGAGTAGAATGCACTTATGCATTTTGATAGGTCATACATAAATTCAGGGTAATTTCTCATTTTTCTGAGTGTTCATATTGCAGGATCACATGGGTCATGCAGTCATATATGTACTTGAGGTAACAGTGTCTGTTTCACTCTACTTATCCTTCCTACCCCCATACCCCTTGGTTTTGCTTTTAATGTACACCTTGAATTTAAATGAACATCCTTTATTTATTTACTAAATCTAGCAATCATAACCCAAGACCCACTCCTGGGAGCACTGACATTTTAGGTTGAGCAGACTGAGGAATAAGAGGAATCAAAGCAGACTGAAGGGCTGGGGAGACAGCTCAGTTGGTAGAGTACTTGCCTTGCAAGCACAAGCCCCTGGGTTTGATACCCAGTACCATGAAGGAAGGGGGAAAAAAAAAGAAAGAAAGAAGAAGCAGAGGGAGGAGGACCCATCATTGAACGAGGTGAAAACCAGCGAGCATGACATTTCTAAAATCAAGAGGAAAAAGTAAACAAAACATGGACTTAAATCCCAAAGCATCATAGACGTTGAGGGCTTGAGACTAGGACCAAAGAGCTTCTTTAAATAGTTCCTCAAAGCAAGTGTAGTTATTGATTGCAGGATTTACCCCGTTTCCCTCTCCAAGCCATCTTGTCTACTCTTATCCCTCTAACCCTTGCATATCGGACCAAAAACCTTAGATATGTTTGATAGGAAGGAAATATGGAATATCTTCATTATAACTAAAAATAAAACTCCAGTCTCCATTTATACAAGCAATAACAGAATCAGACTATGCACAGAGGCCAAGAAGTTCTGCTTCAACCCACAGGCAGGTACTCTCCTAGGTGTTTTACTTTGAGAAACCCATTCATCTCTGAAGTTCTTTTCTGTACAAGAACTACTCTGAAGCATCTCGAGATGGTAATGTGTGTGAGTGTGTATTTGTGTGTGTGTGTGTGTGTGTGAATGGAGTAAGACTGTTTCTGCAGAGACCTTAAAATTTGTGAGCTATTTTTGTTCATATAGCAAATAAAACACCTTCATATCTCAAGTATCTTTGAGTGTGTGTTATTTCAACACCCACAAAGTAGCACTGGCTAAAGACTCCCATGATCCTTCATGGAGTTGCTTTGACCTGTACAAAGAGGGCTTTGGGGATCCTTCTAGAGGACTTGGCTTTGCATGGTTGGGCATACTCCATGCTCTGTGGGCAGCAGCCAGAGCACAGACCCCATCACTGGCACTCATTTCTTAGCCTCACCTGCTACTGCTTCCCCGAACTCTGACTCTGGTTTGGTCAAGGCTTCACAGAGCAAATCTATAAAAATATAGATTTTTAACTGAGTTACAGAAGAATTTTATCTCTTGGATTTTTCAATGTAGGATTTATGAAGATAGATTTGGCAGGGACGTGGAAATAATTTTAAACAATGTATTTCTTACCTCGTCGTCACATGTGCAACCAATACATAAAAACACTCAGGAAAACCTTGGGGTAGTTGTTTAAATTATTGCAGCACAGGTGGGTTTGAGCAAATGAGGACAAAACTCATGACACTGAGAAACAGGAAATTCCCACGTCCTGGAGACAGTTCTTTCCACTGGCTTTACTTGAACTTATTTCCACGGGTGTTTACAAAGCACCTCTAAAATCCTGGACCCCACCCACACTGGCTGCTGAGATTTCAGAAGAGAAACAAACAAAGTCGTATCCTTCCAACCCTTGCAGATTTGGACAGACAGCTCATCACAAGCAAATAATCAAAAGTCAGCATGCTAATTCCTCACCCACAGTTGTGTTGGAAATGCCTTTAGAAAGGCAACTTACACCCTCCCCTGGAGTCAGGGATGCTTTCGAGAGATAAAATTTGACCTGGGTTTTAAATAGTAAGCTGGCGTTTCCTAGGTACAGAAATCGGAGCAAGCTTGGCATAGAGAAATAATGGACTCTGGGAAGCCCCCAGGTGCTGTGAGCCTTCACTGTGTTTGAGAGAGGTGAGAGGTGAGACCAGAAGATGTTTTCATCAGATGACAAAAATTTTGCCTTTGTGCTTTCAACTGAAGAGAAAATCTCATGGCATCCAGCAGCTCTCTACCTTGCACCTTTTTCTCCTTCTTAGTTATTCCCAACTAACCAAATACCTGGAAAATACTTTTCCAAAAGTCTTTTGTTCTCTGTCTTTATCCACATAATTAAAATCTCCCTTTGGTGAAGGGTATTGTCAGTTCTGCTCATTGGTATATTTCTAGGATCCAGAATGGGGTCAGCTTCACAGACTGGTCTTAATAAGCCTATGTTAAGTGTCCAAATGTGCTCATGGAGGACTTCTTTATTAAGCCTTGTGCTAGTCCCTGGGATACATATGCTACTGAGCTGGTGAATACCCTCCATGGCCAAGTTTAGCCAATGAGCAGACATAATAAAGAAAATACTGATCTAACTCAGGAGGACCAATACTGTAAGAGACTGTGGGACACGCCCAGCTGAGAATTTGAAGTCCTATCCTATGTGAGACAGGGTGCCAATGGTCATTTCTAGGCAGACCTGCATTTCAGATCAGTGCACTGAAGGTATGGTTTCAGATTAGCACTGGCCACAGCGAGTGAAGTACAGAAAAGAATTACAGATACAGATGGCTCCCGACCTATGATGGCTCTACTTTTAGTGTTATAGTGTTGTCAAAGGAGAAACCATATTTTGAACGTTGATTTTGACTCTTTATTCCAGGCTGGCAGGATGCAGTAAGATCCTTCTCCCCAAACTGGGCAGGGTCTGACACATGCCATTCCAGATCATGAGGAAGCAACAGACACCCGCGGTGTGCTGTGCTGATAGGCTGTGATTCTAGGAGTTTCTGCACATTAAATGCATTTTCAACCTACGATATTCTCAGTGTACAATGTGTTTATTGTAATGAAACCATAGCAAACCAAGGAGCATAGGTATGGACACTATGTAGCAATTTAACATCTGTAAGAAGGCCAAGGACATGAGCAGTGCCCCTGCTTATGTTGACCAGGGCATTAGCCACTCACTGTGGGAAAGAGGTTCGAAAGGGGGTAAGAAATCCTTCCAGTGGTCCTTCTCCACAGCTCATCCGAGATGCACTGTCTTAGAAATGATGATCCTGCAGCCGGTTGGTAGTGCCTAATTAGAATCATCTCATGGCTGGCTTTTCTGACAGGACCTGAAATGCACTGTGCTCTGCTCTTGATTAAAGATAGATCCACATGCTTCCCGTGCCAGATGTGCTGGCATCAGAGCTGACACTCTGCTGGGAAGACGATTCTAATTCGGGACTCTACAGTACATACACATATGTGCAGAGGCGTATGTAATATCTGGAAGTGCGTGTATGTGAACTTAGATGAACATATATGCACAAACTTATACACATACATGTATTTGTTGAAGATATATGAACTGGATTGATGTTTAATGTACTTCTGTAAAAGAAAATATGACTCATCAAACTATGTGACCTCTTTTGATAACTCACGAAGACCTGAAAAGTCACGAATATTTCAAATTTCCAAACGAATAAGCTGAGATGAAGAGTTCTCATTCAGCAGTATGAGGAGCTGTCATTTATTGAACACGTGCTAAGTGTTGGCTGTACCAGATCCTTCCCAGGCATCACATCAGTTCCATGGCCTGGCTGAACCCCTGAGCAGTTGAAGGGTACTGAGTCTATGCTCACAAAGCAGAACTGGAGTCAGCGGCAGGAAGTCCCGCCCCAGAGCCCATGCCACTCTGCTTGTGCACAGGTAATATGTGCAGTTCCAAGACTAGAATCAAATCCTTCGATCCAGAGGTCATACCCTGTGTCCCACCTCTTTGGTGGCTCTAATGGGTAGCCTGAGGTATACCCCTTATGAAAAGAATTGCAAATGCCAAGGTGTGTAATATTATTTTTGTCCTGATTTTTAAAAATATATTTTGAAGTATTACACTCACATTTGAAATAAGTAAATAATCAACCTTTGTATGCCCTAGCACATTTCTCATATCCAGCACATGTGGGTTGACTCTGGAGGAAATGCTTGCTGTTTTCCAGTTAACTCTCCCCACTCTTAGTTAGGGCCACCCACGTTCCAACTTCTAGCCCCATAGATAAATTTTGCTGAGTTTTGTTTTCCATACACAGTATCATTTTATGACATGAATCTTATTTGTATGGAGGCAACAGCATGTAGCCAGTCCTCCCTGAGTGCATCTGTCTATCCTCAAATTTGGAAATAAGGTGCGACCTTGTAAAAGGGTCAGAACTAGAAGTCAGTCAGTGGCCTCTCTGTGCTGGAGCCCTCTTGCCAGCTGGACCCCCTTCATTCCCCAGGGGAAGCTGCAGGCCCTGTTGGGCCAGTAGCACTTCCTTCAGCTTCTGCTGATTCTCAGTGGCTTCCCTGGGAGTCTGTGTGAAACTTCCAGCACACACCTCGGATGCAGCAGGCTGAGTCAGCCATGGATTCCTGACTTTTGCTCCATCTGCCTTAAGAGCTGCATGTGAGCCCTGACATCTTATGAATTATTAGTTACACTTCACACCTGGAATGCATAGACCCACAACTGTTTCCCTGACCAAGATCAGATGCTCTCATTGCAAAATCTCAATTTTGTCATTCATTAAGTTTATGATCACACATTTCACCCATTTTCACATGTTTTCTTATGTCTAAATCGAGGCAGTGAAAGATCACAGGCTCTAAGACAAATCCTCATTCTAATATCACTACAGCAGCCGTGATGTGCACCATGTGTTAAACACTAGAAGCCCCACAGCTGGGCAGCACAGGACAGTGGAATTTAAACCACCTGTGTGGATGCCCCTGTTCCATCGCTGTGCAGTTGCCACACCTTGAAACAAGGTTCTTATCTCCATGGAGGCCCAGTGCTGTCGTTTGAATGTTTGTGTCCTCATACGAAGATTCACATGTGCTCATGTTAAGGTTCATATCAAAACTTAATCACTAATGCCATAGTTTAAAGATATGGGGCCTTTGGGGACTGATCAGATCACAAGGGACCCGCTGTCATGAGTGGGATGATGCCTCGTAGGAGATGCTCCACACTGCATTTGCTTCCTTTTGCCCTTCTGTCCCCGCTGCCATGTGAGGACACAGTATTGGAGACACCACCTTGGAGGTAGAGACGAGACCCTCCACCTTGTTCTCCAAGTCCCAGCTCTAGAACTATAAAAAAATCATTTCCATCGCTTGTGAGTTACCCTGTACCTGGTATTTGCTCATAACAACACACATGAAATAAGACACCCAGGGTAAAAGATTCTGTGAAAGAGTCTTAGGACTTCTTTTAGGGATGGTGAATGGAAGATCCAGTTATGAGTATTCAAAAGTTACTATTGCTCTCTATTCTTATTCTGTTTCAGGAGGCTTGGAATCTGCATGATATATTTAAGAAAGATTATCATTTAAATGGAATAATAAATAAAAACCTGAAGTTAAAGGGGTATTCTTCAGTTATCTGAAAACTCTGACTCATGTGGAAGGTTTTGTCCCCCATGATGTTTCATATAGAGAGATGAGATACACTAGATTTAATCATAATTTTGTCTTGAATCATGTTATTTAGAATAGATTTGTTATATTGATTAAAGTAATGTGTTGACATAAAGAACTAAGTTTTATTATCACGAGTTAAAAGGCAAAAGCGGACATCTTGTTGCAATTTTACGGCTGCCAGTCTGTATTCACACCTTGTAATCAGAAAGTATGGGACACTGCACATCTATACAAAGATAATGGAGTTATCAAGATCAGGGGTTTGATTACACTGTGTCCATTGAGATGGAAAGTACATAAAAACTCAGCAACTTCCACATTGCATAAATTCCTTCCTTACCTAAAGTCATATGGAACACATTTTCATTTAGAGTAACAGCAACAACAACAACAAAAACATACACAATGGTAGTATTGAGTGGAAATTTATTTTATCAAAATGTTAATTTTTTGTATTGGTTTAATATTTTACTGATGTAGTTGTCAACCTAAATAACAATACAAGAAATTTTCTGAAGAATAATGTTATTTATTTGGGAATAACAGAACATTGCAATGAGAATATGTATCTATAGAAAATTATGAGAATATTTGAATAATTGAATTTAGTGGAAATTTTAAAGGCAGATTGAAGAGGATTACATAAGATATTTTGAAACAATAATCTTTGAGCACAAAGATTAATAACAAGGTGGCACTAGCCTGAACTTGAGCAGAGAGTTGCTGGGCAAATCACCTTGCCAGGACCCTTCTGCATCAGGCTGTGTTGGCTTGTGTGCACGGCTGTGATTCTGCCAGTCTTTTGTGATGCTTGCTGTCAAGTGATCATACATTAAAGGCCTTCCCACATGATCTTCTGGCTTTTTTTATTCATATTTTTGTTAGGGTTGACACAGAAATTCCATTTTAAGTCTGACAACTTTCACATAGTGGAACAAGAAAGAATCGTGATTAAAATGATTGTACATTAGTGTTCATGACTAGACCTCTCTAAGAATCAGAAAATCATTTTTCAAAGAGGGGAAGGATACATATTGTGTCAGTTAGAAAAGGCTGGTCATGCCGTAGTAACAAAAGGCCCCCACATCTCAGTAATGTGTAGCAATTGATGTCTTCCTAGCTCAGTCTGCATACCCTCCACAGGCCGGCTATATAGAGAGCACACTTTTCATCTTAGATTCTCAGAACACCTTGCTATGAAAATAACCAGTGCTGAATATTAACAGTCATTTTGCCACATGAAAAGGAAAACACAGGAAAGCCCATGGTCCAGAGTGACTCATGCCTCTTCTCTTCTTGGTTCACTGGCCAAAGCTAATCATAGTTCCTTACCCAACTCCAAGTAGGGAAAAGTAAAAAATGCAATAAAACACCCAGAATATTCATGAGCACCTCCCTGCACTTCATCTTCTATTGTAGAGATGAGAAAAGTATATGAAAAGATTTTGCAAGTGGTAAACAACTACAGAAGTATAGGAAAGAAATGTCACAACCCATGTTTTTACTGAAGTGTGGAAAATGGAGTCGATGTCACTTATTGAGGATTCAAAATGTGTGATGGGCTAAATAAAAATTAGTTAATGATGGAGTGCCTTGCACACTTGTAGTCCTGTACATTAATCCAGAGACAGACAAACTTTCTGTTCCACCTTCTGTGCCTAATAGTGACTCATGTTCGTATTCTCACTCCTCAAATTAATTAGCACTACCACTGTGACAAAATTTCCTATCAGTGCTTCCTCCATGAGAGCTGCATAATGTTGATTATAACAGCTGGCATTTTACCATTTGTCTCACTATGCAATTTTTACTTTCTAATTGTATACATTTCCTCACATATGCTAATATGAAGCTCATGGAAAATGAAGACAAATAAAGATCCAAGGTTAAGACCATAATAGTCAATTTCCCCAAAGTTACTAATGACATGAGATGTGGAGCAAGTTCAAATGCCATGTAAATTTCACTTCTTCAGATGAATATCAGGAACGTATGCTCCTACTACACAAGTGCAGTATCATCCCAGGGAAAAATCCAAATTATTAAATGCTTTATTCAAAATTATGTGTATTAGAAAATAATTCAGGAATCTTCTGCAATTTTCTGCACTCTGTCATATTTCTTGTATAAATGGCATGAAAGTGGGACCAAGAAAGAGAAAAGGATAAAGGGAAAGAGAGGAATATGTATTATACTTCCTCTCTATGGAAGAATAATACATATTCTTTCATACTATCTAACCTGAGTGGTTTTCTTTACTTTTCTTCTTGTATATGACCAAAAAAGATTAGGAGTTCCTATAAGCTTTCCTCTACTTTGTGTATTACAGTTTTCTGAAATATATCTTTGATTTTCAACTTGTGTGAGTAATTCAGTTCTGTTACATTAGTGGAAATTATCTTAAATCAGTCAACAAATATGAGTACATTGTCTAGTCCCTGATGAGAAATAAAAAAGAAAAAACAATCACCCCATAATCTTTTGGATAATTCAAATGTATAATAGTGGTATGAGTTGTAATAACAAAAACCGCTACCATTTTCAAGCACCTGCTATTTATTCTAAATGATGTTAAGCTATTTTCCTCTCTGTATTTCAATTAGCCTTCATAATGATTCCTGAAAAGAATGCCATTATCCTCTGCAGTTTTTAAGCATGATGGTGTCTTCTATGGTTGGAATCCTGATACCCTCCCTTCCTCAAATTCATTCTTGAAACTTAATCACCAATGTGCAGTATTAGGAGGCAGAACTTTTGGGAGATGATTAAGTTATGAGGGCTGAATGTTCATGAACGAGATTAGTGCTCTCATCAAAGTGGTCCCAGAGAGACCCCTCACTCCTTCTGCACACGCCAGGACACAGCAGGAGGCGCTGATATGAGCCAGGGAACTGGTCCCCGTCAGACACCAAATCTGCTTGCATGTTAGTCATGCAAGTTTCCAGTCTCCAAAATTATAAGAAAATAATTTCTATTTTTTTATATACTTCCCAGATTAATTTATGTTGTTGATGTCATAGCGACCCACATGCACTAAGACAGTAGCTGCTTCCCAAAAGGTAGGGTGCTGTTATAATATTTAAAAATGTGGAAGCAGCCTGGGTAATGGACAGAAGCTGGAAGGGTTTTGAGGTGCATGAAAGAAAAAACCTATATTGCTATGAATGAAATGTAAAGGGTGATTCTGGTAAGGGCTTGGAATGAGTAGAGGAGAACTAGGGAGACAGTCTCTGTCTTCTTAAAGATACCTACATGACCATGAACAGAGTAAATGTGGAAATATGGACTGATAAGCAATCGGATGAGGTCTCCGATAGAAATACAGAACATGTCATTTGCTATTTTATGACAAGAATGTCCTTGCTATCATTTAGCCCTCTTAATATGAGAAGGTCTATTCCATGCCTGACTCCCTTTGTATCTTGAAAGAACATTCCTGTGATTTCACAGGTTCACAGCTGGGTGGGAATTTGCCTCAGGATGAATTCTACCTTGAGTCTCACCCAAGATGTAGATGATATTTAGATGGCACTTTGGACTTGAACTTTGAAATTGATACTGAAACAAGAATCTTTTGGTCCTATTGGAATGGAATCAGTGTATTTTTTTTTTTTCTCCTAAGAAGGACATGCATTTTGGGAGGCCAGAGGAAGAACAGCATGATCTGAATTTTTGTGTCTTTCCCAAATTCCTATGTAAAAACCTGATGATCACTGTGACAGTTTGGGGACATGAAGACTTTTGAATTGATGAGGTCCTGAGGACAGAGTCGTCATAATGGATTAGTTCCCTTATGAAAGAAGCCCCAGAAAGGCTCCTGAATACCTTCCTCCACATGAGTTGCTGGGAGAGGCACTGTATGAGTAAGGAGCTGAGCACTCTCCAGACCTCAGGTATTCTGCTGACTCGCACTTGTTTTCCTGGCTTCCAGAACAGTGGGAAATGCTTTTCTGTTGTTTATAGGCTACTCTGTTTGTGGTATTTTAATTCAACTTCCTGAAGAGACTAAGGGGGATACACGTTTACATTATTTTAAAAAGTTGCCCTAAATGTATGAACATCACTACTAACTGGCCCTGGAAATCAGTTTTATCTGACTCCAGATTCTAATCAGAGTCCAGAGTTTGGGTAATGACCTCCCTGAGTTAGGAACAAGGCCTCCCACCAGGAATAAATTGTGAGGTATTGAAGGGTAGTCTCAGTCACCAGACTAGCAGCTACCCAATCCAGTTTGTGATTGGCAAACTCACAATGAAAACAGGTGTGGTACTTCTTGGCCACAGAGAACAGTGAAATCCTCATGATCTGAATTCATTGAGCAGACTTTATTTGTGTTATTATAAATGATCCCATTACGGATGTGCATCAGAAACACGTAGGAGGACCCTGGTTGTTTCAGAACACCTTTCTTTTTCATGTCCTCATTCGCCTGCTTTCCTACTTTGGGCAAATCATTCATGCTGTTTGCATTTGTTTTTCCTTCTTTATAATTTGTAATCCCAGATGACTAGGTAAGGACCATAACTTACCTTAACTATCGCCCATAGTTGATGATATAATGGGCATAAAACCTGGGAAATATTTACCCTGGGGTGAGGAGTCACTGTTTAGTTTTAACAAGTTGATCAAAATGCAAGGATTTTCAGGTGGCATGGACATTGTTCATGTGTTGCTATCTTTTCCAGAAAGGGTGGAATCCATGTTATGGCATGGCAAATTCAAACCTCAGGGGGGATGTTGCAGCCTCTGAGCAGCTACTTCCTGGGTCTCCAGTGTTCACTTGCACCACTGTGTCAGAGGGTAAGCTTAAGAAACAAATTTAATGGGCAGAAATCTAAAGTCTGGTTGGCCAGTCGTTTTGTACTTCAGTTGCTATGACAGCACCTGGGATGTACTTGCTTATTAAATCTCGAATGAGTGTAGATATGTGTAAATACCTAGAAAGATGGAAGAAAGGTGATTTTCTGGCTGAATAACATGGAAGGATGATTAAGTAGATGGTATGAAGGATCACTCTGACACAGGGGCCAACTCAATTGTTCATTCATTCATTCACTAATTCACTCACCACTGATTATGAAGTATTGATGGCTCAGCCCAACAAAGCATGCACAATAGATGGAATGATATGTATGATAGAGTTATTGCTTCAAACATGGAAATTCTTGTCCAGAAAAATATATAATGGAAGATATAAAGACAGATAAATTTTGAGAGAGGCATGGATAAATATGAATGAAAATTCACAAGACTTGTAAGTTTTATGAAGGAAGGGATGAATCAAGGGAAACTTCATGGAAAGGTTATCTCACTGGATGAAATACTGCAGGTTTGATGGTAGGGAGAAGACGGCAAACTTGTATTGATGGAAAATCATTTGTGAAGAATGAGATACTCGGTAGTGTGTGGTGTTCCTTGCCCACTGTGATCTTCCCATTGTCCTACTAGTTCACCCCTGGAACAGTCTCCAATCTTCTAACAACAAGATAGAATGGAAAAAAGGCTGAGGCCTGGGTCCTGTGTAAAACCTGCCACTGATCGTAGGGTGTTCCATCTGTAATTACTTAACCTCTTCAACACTCACCAGACTTCCTGTGCAGTGTGAATTACAATACTTGCTTTGTTCAGGCTCAGCCTCCAGGTGAGGTTACAGCTCTGGACCTCTCCCTTTATTGAATGAATAGGTACCACGAGTGGAATTCAAAAACAGCTGAGGTTAAGCATGTGTTCAGGAGCATTGGATGAAGACTAGTTTTTTTCTTCTGATTATTGTTATCTTAAAACATTTTGTTGTGCAGCAGAGAAATAGTTTGACATTTGGGAGAAAGGATCAGGAGGCATTGGTACAGATGTAGCTTCTACAAAATGACAATAGTGAATTGCTTCTAGGTAGCACTCCAGAGTTTGCATGACTGTCTCTCTAACTCATTTTTTTACATCACTCTCACAGTAGCCTTGGCAGGGAGCAGTGTAAATTACAAAGAGTGTGGCAACATCACTGATGAGGTGGTTCCATGGTGGGGTTTTGGATCAAAGAACAGACTTTCAGAAATATTCTATTTTAATATATTTAGCAATCACTTGGATGATCCCCTCTCCCTGATCTAAAATTACCTTCTCTATAAATAATCTGCAACTTGGCAGGATTGTGTACAGATGTCTCAGTGTCCTCCTCATTCTGTATGAGTGTGCACACTTGTTGTTTTGCATTTTCATTTTCTATGGACTTCACAGCTTTGGCAAGGTGAAGGGGTAGTGGTCGGAAAGCCTGCGCTAGCCTTGCAGTTGGCTTGCACCTCACACCTTTGCCAGTGGGCAACCCAGGCTGCTCAGCTTCTGAGCTGCCACTCTCCGATGGATACCATCACTCTGAAGCACGCTTGGCTAGTCGAGGAAATCGTTTGCACGATGTTGGAGACTGCAGTCCATGGTCCAGCAATCACGCTGCTCCTTCCATTCTAAATGATCCATGTTGAATGACTTCATCGCATGGAGTTCTCTCCCATGTGAGATCCGAGTAAGACAGGAAGCCTCTGAGCATCCTCCATCTGCTTGCGCCCCCTCACTATTCTATGGCCCCAGGACTGTAGGGCGGAGCACTGCACTTCCGCTATCAAGCTAGCTTTAGGTTCTAGCTGAGAAATCTCAGAGCTCTTCTATTATAGAGCTCATGTCAGAATTAACTAGAAATCATGTCACATTGCTGAGATTACAGAACCTTTGAAATAAAGAGTTAAATATAAAAATGTGAAAAACTGTGACATTGATCTGATTTAATGATTATAGTTAAATAACTGGATTTCACAATGAAAGTGCATTTGCATGTTTTAAATGGCTGAAAAAGATAACCTTCAACTGTGTTTTCTAAAATAAGATAAAAATCACTGCAAAAAGAAACTATCTTAATAATTCATGTTTTAGTTTTTTTTTACCCCTTGCATTACATATGCTTTTGGGTAAATGCATCTGC
Organism: Sciurus vulgaris; assembly: GCF_902686455.1. Classification (NCBI taxonomy): domain Eukaryota; kingdom Metazoa; phylum Chordata; class Mammalia; order Rodentia; family Sciuridae; genus Sciurus; species Sciurus vulgaris. The sequence continues at coordinate 138,008,531 of NC_136469.1, forward strand.
TTTCATGTATCTGAGTATGAATGTGACATTTAAGAATGATAGAATTGGCCTGAAACTCCTAACTTGAAGGTTTGACCTGAATTCCCGACCATGCATCCCATACCTAACCGAATATGATAACTGATCTTATGTAGAATGGAAGAAAAATAAGTAAGGAAATGATTAACTGCATGGTTAGCCAATCTCAAAACACTGTTAACATAGGTTTAGATGTTAAAATGTGCCTGTGTGTGTTGCTACCTCAGTGGAGATGCACATGGACATTAGCACTTTGAGTTGTCTGAGAGGTTCTGAAGTGAAGAAATCCTTTCAGTCTAGTTTATTCTGCAGTGGAAGGTTCTCAGAATTATTTGTTCCAGAGTGGTTTTACTGTGGAGTTCTGTAACCGCACTAGGAATGGGTGTTCCACTCATCTCTATTTGGGGAACTCCGAATAAGATCCATGATATACATTTTCTCATCGATTCTTATAATACTTTCATAGGTTACTGTAGGGGATATCTGTTGTTTTAGTTTTGCTAAACTAAACCTTTCTTCTGGCAAGCCAATACTTTGAATTTCTTTTGGGAGGGAAACTCACTTTTCCTTATCCTCAGCATCAACTTCAGAGGCAGACCCTGTGTGATTGAGGAAGAAACTCATGCATTCATTCTTTAATTTGTTGATTTATTCATTCAACAAAATGCATGCAGTTTGGTCTGATATAGCACACACTTTATAGCTACTTGTGAAAATCACTTCAGTTAATGATAGACTGTACAAACAGAAGCATAAGTAAAATAGACAGAAGATGGTATGGTGAAGAATATTACAAAGAAAGAAAGCATGGAGGTAGGAATTAAATGCTGGCAGGTGGGAAAGTGCAGCTATTTGCTCATAAGAGTTTATGGAGAGTGAAAGTTTGTCCCGGCTTCTTATGGTACCTGAAATAAATAGAGTTCAAATCATGAGATTGGCTCTGTAGAACTCATTCAGTAAATACAGGCTGAGTGATTAATACATTCTAATCACAGTTTAGATATTACACATGCAGTAACTAATTAACCAAAGATCTCTGATCTCATGAATACAGTGGTGTCCTGGAAAATGAATGAGTACAGATCAGATTCCCAAGGGGGAGGATGTCAAAGCAGGACCTGATTGGAATCCTTTTTGAACTTTTGTGACCTAAATTACTTTACATGATCAATTGCAGATTACCGCTTCAAGCCAAAGGTAGCAAGAGATGCATACAACTGACTCTTATGTGAAAATAAGGAATGAATGAAGAGCAGCACAGCACACATCTTAGGGAGCCATCTTGTAAATCTAAATGCCCTAAACGTCTGCATTAACACATGCATTAGAAGGTGATGGGAGCTAGTGAACCAAAGGAAGCAGAGCCATGTAAGTAGCAGTCCCAGTGCTGAAGGGAGGGAGAATACAATGTATGAAAACAGGAAGGCTGAGAAGGCCCTCTGCCCGTTTAGAAGGCAGTATTTTGGCAAACATTTCAGCAAAGTAAAGTTGAAATAAATCAGATGCAAAGGGGCCAGTTTCCAAGGAATAAGGACACCAAGTCAGGCTGATTAAATGGGCGCACACGCGGCTTGTGGCACAAGACAGCCTGGAGACCAATAACCCAGAAGAGTGAGCACAGGATGGAAAAGGAGATTTGGCAGGATTTGAAATGATACATGGTTTCAAAAGTCAGTGAGGGATTTTAGATTTTACCCTCAGTTAAATTGGGGTTTATTTTACAATTGTGCGCATAGGAATGATCAGATCTGACCTTAAGAATAAAGAATCATTCTAGTGTTCAGTTAGGCTCAGAGGTCGGTCGTGTGAGACCTGAGAACTGACCCTTGGGGTAAAACACTGTGATCATTACTCTGTATGAAGTATGGGCAAGGGAACCAGCTCCGGTTAATTCAGGTTGATCTCACCAGGGTGGTGACAGTGGAGAGGGTCGAAGGAGATGGATTTAGGAGAAAGTAGTGACGACAGCCAAAGGAGTTCCTGATAGATCAGAAGTGTGGGGATAAAACAGAGGGACTAATGACCATTCTAGATTTTTGACTCAAGAAAGGGAATGGATGTCATTGCCATCAAATGTGACGGGGTTGGAGGGTGGTGATCGTAGGGTGGGGTAAGGACCTCAGTTTTATTCATATTAGGTTTAACGTGGTTTTGAAATCTCAAAGAAGATAATGAAGAAGTTGGACATAGGAATTTGGGGGAGAGGTCTGGGCTAAATATATGTAACCAAGTGCTGCATGATGTTTCTTCAGTGAAAAAAACACATGTATGATGCTAGTCATGTGAGATTATACTGGAGCCAAAATTTTTCTGTTGCCTAGTGGTGCTGCAGTCATTGCAATATGATAGCAGACACGCTGCATGTGCATTCGGGGTGATGTTGGTGGACACAAACCTCTTGCTCCACTGCTCATAGAAAGCATGGCAGACACGATTAGGTTCAGCACATAACATTTGATAATGATGGTAAACGACTATGCTACTGCTTGTGCATTCCTACACTATGCTTATTGTTGTTGTTTTAGATTGTATTCATTCAGCTTATATAAAAAGCTTACAATAAAGCAGTATGCCCTGTAATGCTAGCACCAACTTCCTTTGTCTCAGGTTTACCATGTCTATTGATGTCCCAAGATAGCTTGGGGACCGGGCCACATGCAGAGACTGACCCGTGCCATCTAGGTTTGTGTCAGCACACTCTCTGATGCCCTCACACAGTGCTTCAGTCAACTTTCACTGCCGTGGCTAAACAACATGATGAGAACAACTTTAGAGGAGAAAAGTTTATTCGGTGGCTCACGGTCTCAGAGGTCTCACGCCATAGACAGTTGGCTCCACGCTTCAGGGTCGGAGGTGAGGCAGAACATCATGGCAGAAGAGTGGGGCAGAGAGAAGGGGCTCACATGAGGATCAGGAAGCAGAATAGAGAGGTCTCCACTGGTCAGATACAAAATATATACCCCAATGGCACGCCCTTAATGATCTACCTCCTCTAGCCACACCCTACCTGCCTTCAGTAACCACTCAGTTAATTCCACCAGGGGATTAATTCACTGACGGGTTAAGGCTCTCATAACCCAATCATTTATTTTCTAAACCTTCTTGCATTGCCTCAGACATGAGCTTCTGGGGGACACCTCACATCCAAACCACAGCACAGATAGACGAAATATCCTCATGACGACTTTCTCATAGTGCATTCCCATTCTTAAGTGATGCTTGAAAGCACTTGGGCTCTTCTGCATGTAAATGTCACCTACCTGTGGGAAGGTCTAGGGAATACACGTAACCAGAAAACAGAACCAGGGAGTGCCTTTTGGAGTCCAACAGCACTGGGAGGTCAGAGGGAAGCAGTAGACTTTATGGGAGATGGAGTAACGGTGATCAGTGAGGGAGGGTAAACAAGAGAAGACGTGATGTACTAGGTGTCACGTGAAGAAAGCAGATTGAGGAGAAGGAAGGGCGAACTAATGTGCAGGGCTCAGAGGTCAGTAGCGTGAGGCCTGAGAACTGACCCTTGGGGTAGAACACTGTGATCATTACTCTGTTTACAAGAGCCATTTCTAGGTACAGAAGGTGAGAAAGGTGAGTAGTAGGTCCAAAAGAGGTAAAAGGAAATAAGAGGTGTCAGGGCGGATGTTAGTGCAGGTCTGTGGCTTGAGGAGGAAGTGGTGGGGCCTTTCCAGGCACATGCAAAGTTTGGTGATCTCTACTTCAAGTTATACTCATGGGGCTGGGGGCGGGGTATCTAAACTTCCAGACATTTCTGAGTTCTTTTGTAACTCTCGTTCAGAGGTTCTGATCCTGAAAAGGGGAGGTGTTTACTTAACTTTCTGCTGCTGTAATAAATATTGAGATGAATCAACTTGAAAAGCGGGAAGGCTTATTTTGGCTTCCAGTTTCAGAGGTTTCAGTTCAGGATGACTTGTTCTGTTTCTTTGAGCCTGTTTTTACGTAGTACATCACAGTGGAAGAGTGGGTGGTGAAGGAGGCCTGTTCACTTCCTGGATGTCAGAAACAGAGGGAGGGGGCAGGTTCCCAATATCCCCTTTGAGGCCTTGCCCCCAATGATCTAAGTTCCTTCCATTCAGTCCTAAACATGACTGGCTGGCAGCCAATTCTATAACACATGGACCTTGGGGGATACTTATTCAAATTTTAACAGGTGTCCCTACTACAACTTACACATCAGCTCTCTCTCGACTCTTGCTGATGGAGATGTGTATCCTGCCACCAAGGGGGCCAACTCAGTAGGAGCATTGGAGACCTCTGGGTAAGTTGCCAATTCAATGGCTAGAAAAGGAATAACGCAGCACTAATCACTGTGGCCTATGTTCTCATTTTTGGCTCATCTTCTGAACAAGAAAATCTCTCTAGCTGCTGGGTTTGAATCTTCCCCATGTGTGCTTGCCAAAATAGAATCTGGAGCTAGGAGGCAGGGAGGCCACCGATGAGACTGCACAGTAGATGAAGGGTTGAAGGACCACTGAGCCGTATTGTCACCTGAGATCCTGAGTCCAGCTGTGCCTGCAACCAGACCAATGCTTTCACCTACATGAATACATTGTCTTTTTGGCTACAGCCTATTCAAGTCAGATTTCCTATTGAAGTTTCTACCTGACCCAGGCAGGTGTTATTATCACCACTTTGGTGGAGATGACTGACTAAATATTCAAGCTCACACACCCATGAATGAAACCAGACCTGTTTTAGGAGTCTGCACTTTCCCTGATCATTTGGGGAAAAAATAAAATTAATGAGTTTGGGAGAAAAAGGAATCGGAAGGAACGAAATGAAAAATTAACTTCCTAAGAGTCTGTAACGGAACAGGATTTTCACAAAGGTGTTTCTGATCCCTGTAGGAGGAAGGTGCAGTGTAGAGAGGAGAGCAGGTTCTGTGGGGGAGGGAAGGGTGGGAAGTATGGAGGGAGGGGTGCTCTTGGTTTCTGATTCTGCTCCCATGCTCACCAAGCGTCTCTCAATCCTGCATGATCCTGCTGCCCAGGAAAACAAGCAAGGAGTAAACAAAGAATCATGCAGTGAGGCATTAGAAGAGATGAAAAGAGAGCAGAGCTTGAGTAGCATTGTAAAAGAAAATCTAGAAAATTTAATTAGGGCAAAAGGCCAATTAGGTGGCATTGATATCTTCTCTACATTAGTGTTAAGAAGGTAGAGGAAATTGCAACTGTTATGTAAATCGCCAAGGATAGTGTGTGTCAAGGGAATTTGGGGTCTTTATTAAGAAAACCAATGAGGGGGAAATTCTATTTAATCTTCTTAAAGAAAAACTGATGAAAAAGGAAACTAGGGAGAGAAGACTATGGATCACTCACGGCCTTCGCTCATGAGCTCATGGCATGTTTGGGGTGGGAACAGCAAGAGAAAAGAATGGAAATCTCTATAAAGGAAAAAGAGAAAAATAAGTTTATAAAAGCATATTTGGGGGTACCTACTATCTCCTTACATTTTGTGTTATGTCTATAACTTTACATAAAATAGATTATCTAGCCCATGACTCAAAAATAAATATGTAAATAAAGCAACAAAGAAGAGGCACGCCCAAAAGTCTAATATAAAGATACAAATCCAGTTGTGGGTATGAAGTCCTTTGTGTAGCCAGGGCCACGCAGCTGCCCAGAAAAGGCTCAGCAAGGTCTTCAGCCTGCACCAGGTCTTACCTGAGCTGTGTCACTACCACAGGGGGAGCTGCCGGTTCTTGGTTCTTTCTCTATGTATTTCTTGGCTTCTCCTCAGCCACTCACGGGGTCGGGTCCTCTACTCCATTAAGTCTGCTGAATGCCTCTTCCGAGTGCGCCACTCATCATCCTGATGAAGATAACAGCTGCTGCTCTCTCTCTGGTGCTCAATCTGTTTCCTCTTCTTTTAATCATCTTTCTTCACTCCCGTTAGAATGTGAACTCAAGACACAAATCCTTTTATTTTCTAGTATCTCCAGAAGGTAGAATGATTACATGTCAATAATATTTTTAATATTCAACAGAATGAACATATTCATTTTTAAATGCATGTATTTCATCCTGACCAACTAATTCACTTCCATTTTGGAATTAAGATCCATTATTTAATAATGAAGAGTATTACATTATACAAAGGTAATATAACATGTTTAACAACTTCCATTTGGAAAGATCTTCTAATCTTTTGTTGTTATGGGAAATGCTGCAATAAATCTCATTAAAAAACAATTTTCTTTGTATTTATTTTTCCTATTCTTTTCTATAATTTGTCTATATTAATATTGATGATATAGTCCCTTCCATATTAAAGACTGTTTAATTAAAATCTCTTGATCTCTCTTGGAATACATAAGCTTTATCCAAACGTGAATCCTCTTTTTTTTTTCTTGTTTTGCTCTTACATAAATGCTAAGATTTAACTTTATGCTTCATGTACATTTTCCTAGTAGAAAATTGTTCATCCTTCCGTTTTCAACCTCTCTGCATTAAGTTGTATCCATATTTTGCTTTATAATGAAATGTGATAGCTTTTGCATCTAAATATGTAAATTAAATTTATTTTCATTTATAAGAAATACATTTTGATCTTAAGTGTATCCAATATTTTATGTTTTCTACTTTTACTGTTCCTTTTTCTAATTATATGAAGTGCATTTTTTGTTATTTGTGTGAATATTCCTAAATAATTTAGAACTATGCTCTATTCATTGCTATGCTTAATACGACTCTCACAACTGACACTTTATATAAAAATGGAGATGTGGTTTTGTAGGACTGGCTTCCTTTCCTCTTCTAAGCTCCACATCACCTCCTGCGTATATCTCTGGACCCTTGGTTACCTACCACAAGGCTGTTAAAATTGCCCACTTAAAATTGTTATGGGACAAGGAGGCATGCAGAGGTGCCCCAGAATTCTCCTGAATCCCACGCTTAGTATTTCACCACTGTGTAACAGCAACGTTATCTTCTCACCTCCCATCAAGGCTTTTCCTGGTCACTCTCCCCAAAGTGACTTTCCTTCATAATCTCTCTACTTTCCATACTTCTACCAATTACTCTCTGCTCACATGTTGCACATTTACTACTTTATCTCATGTATTTTCCTCCAATGAGAAAATCTTGCAAGAGCAAGGAGTTTTGTCTGCTACTTATGACCGTTGCTGCTGTTGCATCCAGTGCACCTCAGACATTTGGCCATGATGGGTACTCAGTATCTTCCAAACACACGAACAAAAGTTGGCTTCATAGTTTAGCCAGCATTTAGCTGAATTAACTTTCCTGTTTCTCCAAGGATGCCGTGCTTGTATCATACACTGTTTTCTATCATGAAATGGTGAGGTGAATCATCTTGACTCTAGCCTGAGTTTTTATATTAATAATACAAACATTTTGCCTAGACAGCAAATGTATGCTTTACCTTGGAAGACTAGTAACGTCACCTGTTCAGGATAATATTTCAAAAAGTTCTGGATCATAATAGACCTATTTGACATACATAATTACATTTTCTTTTATATATGGAATTATTTATGGAGTTATATCTTAAAAAAACATTTATCAAATTTTCAGAGGTATCTATCCTGTGTATGTAAAGTCCTTTTTGTCTTTTCTGAGTTTCAGAGTTGCCCTCATCAACTCACTCATTTTTTTTCATCTCTTTCTTCCCTTCAGCTTTCCATGCCTTACTAAATTTCTTTTAGTAAGAATTCTATTTTCTTTTGTGTTGCTTCCAAAGCAGATATGATTTTGTAGACACTGTTCTCTTTCTTCTCTTTCCACTCATTTCCCAAGTACTGCCAATTTGTGTTTCACCTCTTTGGGTTAGCTTGACGTATCTTACTTGTACACATTTTTTAAAGAGTATTTTTAAAATTTTATTTATGGCTGTGTGTTTGCTCATACTTCACATCTGTTCTCCGGTAATATTCTTCTGGTGAAGCTTAGTCATCTTCCACATTTTTCCATTCTTTCTCTTCATATTCCTAGTAGCATCTCTGTTTGAATTCTGTGCAGCTTCTTCTTAGCAATTTCTCTTCTTTGACTGGGACCTGGTCTTATAGCACCTGCTATATTCAGAACGATGTGGATTTTACTAGAACTGCCATTGATGTCTTCGCCACAGAAGTGATCTTGTTTAACAAAGTGCGGTAATTTATTTGGCAACTTGCTTCTTTCCAGAAAGCAGAGGTCAATGGCAACCAAGTTGCTCCCAACTCAGGTTCTCTTTTCACAAAAACAGTTCTCCTGAAGCCACTGCCTTTCCCCCATCGGGGTTGGACACTGGCAGGTGGGGTTACTCCTCTGGCCAGGCTGCACACCCTGTTTGTGGCCTTCACATATGTGAGTGTTGTGCTTACATGATGAAATGCACTTCCTCTGAGAGCTGCTCCTGGCTCTATTTGTCTTATAGATTGCCTGAGATGGCATCATGCCAGCAAATGTCTTGGACCCTTCCTATCTTTAGAAGCTCTTTCTCATCTATTATCATTTAAGATTATACGCATCATTAATTGCCTTTAATCTATGATTTGTGTGATCTCATTGTATCAGGTTCTCTGAACTTGACTTATGGATAGATGTGTACAGTGAGAAGAAGGGAGAGGTAGACATGGGCACTTGGAAGACATCTGGGAAGAGGAGAGAAGGCTTCAAGGAGGGAGGCACAGCTGGAGCCTGTAGAACTGTGTCTACCCGGTGAATGCAGGTGACATTGGTTTGGATACAAAACTGACTGGGACGGGACATGGGATAATACCTGGGAAAGAAGACGATGAACTGTGCTTGGCACATTTTAGGTATTCTGATAGAGTGTTCTAGCACTCATTGAATATGAGAAAGCATGGGAGGAGATGAGTTTGAGATATGGAGTCACTACTGCATATAAAAATCAAAAAATCAGTATAGATGGAATTTTTGACAAGGTGTGTTATTAGAAAGGTGGAGGGTGTGCCAGACCATGTGTGGAGCCCCATGTAGAGTAGAAAAGTTAAGAACAAGAGAGAAACAGGAATGACTTTCTGCTTGTCTGCAAGAAATGCTGAGATGGATTATTTTTATTTTTTTCAGGACATTTTAATGGGCAAAGATTTTTTTTTTTAGACAAGATCCCCCCGTAGGCAAAATTTTTTGTACCCACAGCAAAAATTTTAAAAAATAGGATTGCAACAAACTAAAAACTTTCTGCACAAGAAAGAATTGACAGAGTGAAGAAGTAGCCTTCAGAATGAAAGAAAATAGTTTTACATTGTGTGTTCACATGACTCTAATACTTAGAATATATAAGGAACTCCAGAGAGCTCAGTAGCAAAACACCAAATAACCTAATCAAAATGTGGGCAGTACCTCTTTCACCACTTCTATTCCACATCATTCTTGAAAAAGTAGTCAGAGCAATTAGACAGACCAAAAAATTAAAGGGATACAAATAGGAAAAGAAGAACTGAAGCTGTCACTATTTGCTGATGACATGATTCTATATTTAGAGGATGCAAAAACTCTACCAGAAAAATTCTACAACTAATAAATGAATCCAGCAAATAGCAGAATATAAAACCAACACACATAAATCTAATGCATTTCTACTCATAAGTGATGAATCCTCTGAAAGAGAAATTAGGAAAACTACCCCATTCACAATATCAATCTAACCAAAGAGGTGAAAGACCTTCTACAATGAAAACTACAGAACACTAAGAAAAAATTAAAGAAAAACTTAGAAAGATCTCCCATGTTCTTGGATAAACAGAATTATTAATATTGTCAAAATGGCCATACCTCCAAAGGCACTATACAGATTTAATACAATTCCAATTAAAATTTCAATGACATTCCTAATAGAAATAGAGAAAGCAATCATGAAATTCATCTGGAAGAATGAAAGACCCAGAAGAGCCGAAGCAATCCTGGGCAGGAAGAGTGATGCAGGAAGTATCACAGTACCAGAACGTAAACTGTACTACAGAGCAATAGTAGCAAAAATGGAATGGTATTAGCACACAAATAGTCAGGCAGACCAATGGTACAGAATAGAAGACATAGAGACAAACCCATATAAGTACAGTTATCTCATACAAGAGAAAGGTGCCAAAAACTAAAATGGAGAAAAGATAACCTGTTCAACAAATGGTGCTGGGAAAACTGGATAGCCATATGCAGCAAAATGAAATTAAATCCTTATTTCTCACCCTTCACCAAACTCAACAGAAAATGGATCAAGGACCTAGGAATTAGACCAAAGACCCTTCACCAAATAGGAGAAAAAGTAGGCCTAAATCTTCATCATGTTGGTTAGGATCATACCTCCTTAACAAGACTCCCAGAGTGCAAGAAATAAAAGCAAGAATCAGTAAATGGGATGGAAACAAACAAAAAAGGTTTTTCTCAGCAAAGGAAACAATCAATAATGTGAAAAGGGAGCCTTCAGAGTGGGTGAAAATCTTTTCCACACACACTTCAGATAGAGCACTAATCTCTAAAATTTATGAATAACTTACAAAAGTTTACACCAAAAATACAAAGAACCCAATCAATAAATGGGCTAAGGAACTGGGACAGACACTTCACAGAAGAAGATATATAGGCGATCAACAAATATATGTAAAAGTGCTCATCATCTCTAATAATTAGAGAAATTCAATTCAAAACCACCCTAAGATTTCATCCAACTCCAATTAGAATGACTATTATCAAGAACACAAACAATAATAGATGCTGGCATGCATGTGGGGTAAAGGCAGACTTTTCATTGCTGGTGGAGTTGCAAATTGGTGCAGCCACTCTAGAAAACAATATGGAGATTCCTCAGAAAACTTGGAATGGACCCATCATTTGACCCAGCTATCCTTCTCCTCGGTTTACACCCAAAGGACTTAAAATCAGCATACTTCAGTAAAGCAGTCACGTCAATGTTTATAGAAAATTGATTCATAATAGCTACATTGTGGAACCAATCTAGATATCCTTCAACTAATAAATAGATAAAGAAACACACACACAATGGGATACTACTGAGTGATAAAGAAGAATAAAATTATGGCATTTGCTGGTAAACGGATGGAATTGGAGAATATCATGCTAAATTAAATAAGCCAATCCTCAAAAACCAAAGGCTGAATGTTTGCTCTGGTAAGTGGATGAAGATACGAATCCCGGTTGGGGAGGTGGCAGTGGGGTAAGAGAAGAATGGACGAACTTTGGATTGTGTAGAGAGAAATGGGGCGAGAGCAGGGGCAAGGAAAGATAGTGGACTGAGACAGACATTATTACCCTACATACATGTATGATTACATGAATGGTGTGAATCTACTTTGTGTACAAACATAGAAATGAAAAATTGTACCCTATTTGTATGCAATGAATCAAAATGCAGTCGATAAAAATAAAAAATAATAATAAATTTTAAAATTGTAATCAGTAGATAACATAACATTTCTTTTTTATTTTTTTAAACTTTTTATCTTTTTTCATTTTTATTTCTTCTAATTAGTTGTACATGACAGTAGGGTGCATTTATACATTTTGATAGATCATATATAGAGTGTAATCTCTCATTTTTCTGATTATACACACTACAGGATCACATCAGTCAAGCAATCATAGGTGTACATGAGGATTATTTCGACAATGCCATTTTAATGACGTTCTAACTTTTGTTGTTGCTGTTTCTACACAAATTCCTTTTGCTATCTGTAGTTTCATAGAACATACTCATTAAGTAGCTTTGATGTACTGTGAAAAGTCTGTGGGAAAAGTGAGGAATACATTACAGCCTCAATTTGGTCATGATTTTTTTATGGAAAGAATACAATCTACATCGTGTACAACCATAGAAAAGAAATGATGTACCCCATTTGTGTACAATGAATTAAAATGCAGTCTGTAAAAAATTAAAAGATAAATAAAAAATGTTAAAAATATTTTAAAAAGACCTTTAAAAGAAAAATATAAAATAAAAAAAAGTTTTGTTTCTTTTCTCTCTCCTCCTTTTCTCTCTTCTCCTTCTCTCTCTCTCTCTCTCTCTCTCTCTCTCTCTCTCTCTGTGTGTGTGTGTGTGTGTGTGTGTGTGTGTGTGTGTGTGGTGGGGGATCCAAATAGGAATTGTGAGGATCTATTTCAATGATCCAATAAAACACTCCTGGTGAATCTATCATGTATGTGATACTTATCCAGGTTCTGGGGATAAACCAATGAATAACACAGACAAAAATCTTGACCCTCATAGAATTTCAGAGGAAAATAGATGGTTGTCTCCCTGCCAAGACTAAGGAGAGGAAAACATGAACATAGGATAATCCATTTTTGGATAAAATTTCAAGAGATTGAAAAGTACATGTGTCCATTTGTAGGTTAAGAACCATTGGGTTAGTATCAGGTGAGATACGTCTGCCAAACTATTGGGAAGGAAGGTAAAAGCATGTGATGACTTGAAGGCTTGAAGATGATGTGCACATCACTATCACAGCTTAGTGAGGCATTGTCGTCCGCGTCATGAATTCAAGGCTCTGGAATCGCAGAGCTTCAGGTGCCTTGCTGCAGTCACATAGGTGCTTAGTTGGAGGACCTGCACTTGGCCCAGGCTGAGACTCCTTCCACCTGGTTTCACCCTCCATGACACCATTGCCTGACTATATTCCAGAAGTGTGTCTCTAGACATTCTGCTCCTGTTTCTGTTCTGTCTCCAGCTGTTCTCACCCATGGTGAGAACATTGTGGTCTCTCTTCCCTTCCTTCTGCCCCAAAAGGAATTGTTGATGAATAGTACTGCTCAGTTTCCCAAACATTAGAAAGGCATAAGCATACCAGGACTGAGAGCAGCAGTCTTCCTCTTTTCCTAGACTTTCAGAGGTGATCGAAGGTGCTAGATGAAGTAAAGGAACATCATTGGTGCACCACCTGTCCTGTCCAAGAGCCACGGAGAGTTTCTTCGGAGTCAATGGTGCTAAACCAGAGCTAACACCAGTCCTTCAAAAGCAGTATCTTTTCACATAAAAGAAATATTAATCTGGTTCAATGTTCCAAGACCTTGTTATATAAACATAACTCAAGGGCCCTGAATGGCCAACAAAGAGACAGAGAAATGTGGCCAATAAAGCTATTCACAGCTATCTATATTAAAACCAGAAAGTGTGGAGAACATTCCCTTGTTTACTCTGCATTTTATAGTCTGCTAGGAGCAAAAGCAGCTGCACTTTCCGACCTTATTCAGAAACTTGTCTTCAGTCAATAGCATTGGGCAATATGTGTGCTTTTTTTGGTCTTGTGATTGTGTAAGCATGTGCATATTTAACTGTGTGAGCTCAGGCCTTTGAATACAACTGATTGAGAAATATAGCTTCTATGTGCATGTTCTTGTGAGAACTGGGTTTGCAGGTATACAAAGAAGCCTGTGGGAAATCAGGTCACACACACCCTCCTGCACACACACAGGTGAATGACTGGTTCTGTGTGCATGCTTTCACAGATATGTGCATGGCTGTGTCTATGCATCTGTGAAAGGCTGCCTGTGTGAGTCGATGAATGTACTGAAGTAATTAAGGGTGTGTGTGTATGTGTGCACGTGCTTGCATGCCTGAACACCTGTGTGGGAGGAATGGGGCTCTCCATGCATCGGCTCCTTGAGAGGTGCATACGCCTGCACGTGGGAGCCTAGAAGTATATTTATACTCAAAGTAATGTGCATTCATGTGTGCTGAATCAGTCTGGGGAAGGGAAGGGGTCTGTCATCAATGTCAGCGGATGACGAAGTGTTACTGGAGGGGCTGCTTCTCCGCCGCCATGCTTCACTGTCAGTGTAAAAGCTGTTTCCAGAACTGCTGCCAATTTGTCGTGCTGTTAATTGATGTCAGAGCTGTGTGTACTGGGTCTGGCACTCCAGTAATGAAGTGCAATTTCCAAACAAGCCCAGACCCCCAGCAGCTGGCCCTGAGTTTACAAAGGGATACAAGACAGGCAGATTTTAGGAAAAACAAAGGAAAGAACACCATTCTGTTGGTATCTCCTTGGAGGGCCCGTTGACAGGTCTGGTGTAAACACCTAGGTCAGCTTCATGGGATGGGCCTACAGCCCTGGGAGTGGGGGAGGGGCCAGCCAAGCTTCTCAGGCCCTTTTCCCAGACTTGGGCTTGCTGCCATCACTTCCAATCTTTTCCCTGCCAAATAATTGGACCCTGGAACCTTATGAAAGACCATCCAGCAGCCCTTACCCTTTTCTACATTTCAGGAAACTCAGGCCCAGAGACAGAAGACTATTCTCCTGATACAGTCTTAGAGGCAGACTTCAGTTTATAACCCAAACTAAAAAAAATGAAAACTGTTCATAGAATTCACATTTTTATTTCATCTAATGGTCTCTATTGTTTCTCTATTTAAACGTATTTAGAAATATATATTCCAACAGACAGGCAGTTCTGCAAATTCTGGTTTAATCAGGGACAATAGTAAGAAGGACTGTAGGGCAGTGTGGGGGTCAAGGCTGGTCATTGCCTTCCTCAAATTCCTGTTCAATCATTTTCATCCAAAATACAAATGTTGCATATTCTCTTTCTCTCTATATGTAGGTAATTTGAAATATTGGCATAACCCACAATAGACAGGTAACCAAGAGACACTTAATTCCCTCCTTATCTATTATGCACATTTTAGCTGAACATCATTTTTCTCAATTGATGCTAACAGTAAATAAATTTAATAAATATGGCACTTAAGTGCATGCAATTGATGATAAGGGCAAAATGGAAACTTGTAACACAAGTGGCAATTAAGGTAAACCATGTTTCTTTAATTCACAAAAAATACTTGTTATTAGAGAAACAGGTTCAGACCAGTACGATCATACCTGGAAGTGGTGTGTACCCACAATCCCAGGGTTGCAGGGGTATTTGCACTTCTGAGAGGAGATCAAAGTGCACTACCAACTATTAAGAAGGGTTGTTCCATGTCTCTTGCCAATACTGTCCCAGTTCAATAAGCAAATATGTTGAATGTCTTAGGATTTCTGGCAATTGTGTGTTCTTCTTCTTGAATTATCTCTCTTGTCTTATTACTTTGGGGAACGTCTCAGCAATCCCCTGATGTCCCATGGAACAGGTACATGAGTTCTGACTTGCAGCGGCCTCATGCAGGGGAGAGCTCCCTAATGGAGCTGTCCAGACCAAAGGAGGCTGTCGAGACCATTTGTAGAGTGAATATGGAGCATTGTCCTTCTGTTTGCTTTTAGAAGTTTGAGACCTCTACAGCTCAGGGTCAGAGTGAGGGACTAAGAAAACAGGGCAGGAAGGCTATTCCCATCTAAATGAGAATTTGCAACTTACATCTGTGACCAGATAGGCTTTTTTGAAAATTTCAGGATCTAGAAATGCATGACTGGTAACTGTGGTTTGCAACCACCTAGAAGAGCTTTTTCAAAATCTCAATGCCCAGGCTTACCCAGAAGATTCTAATATAATTGGTTGGGCATTAGTTGAGATCTTAGGCTATAAAGGATACAGGAATTGAGACTCATATATGTATTCACCAAACCTCAAAGGCAAGAAACAAAATAAAATCTTGGGACCAATGCCTTATCATAACATAATTTAGACATTTTTCTTGAGTGATGTGTCTGATCTCTGAATGTATTCCTCTGGGAATTATTATATTAAAAATTAATTCAGAGACTTGAGGACTTGGATATTTTCTCTCCACCACAGATAAGGTTAACATCGACAGTTTATGATGATCTAGGTCTAGTGTGGAAATTCTGATCACCCCACAGTCTCCCCAGAGCCAAACCTCTTGGAAATATTTAGGGGGCCTTCTACTTGTCCCCCTGCTTTCTCCTTCATTTGTCACTAAGTCGCTGCAACTGGAAGAAAGGTCTCCTGCTGCTTTTGCATCTCAAGTTTGTCTGGCTTCTTCATGTTCCTTCTCTCATGAACAGGGTAATTATACTTTGCCTCCGTCTCCTTGTCAAAGGCACACTGGTGTCCAGATCCAGTTCCATCTTTGAAAAGAGATTGGAATTTCAGAGACGCATCTTGCCTGGATGTGGGCTGTTCCTCTTGCTCACCCTAAGGTAGTGCTCTGACCCAGCCACTGGGAGCTTGAACCCCCCACCAGCAGCTCAGCATCCACTGGGAGCTGGTTAGAAATGCCCAAGTTCTGGCCCCAGCCAGGTCAACTGAATGAGAATCTGCATTTTTTCACACATAATGTATACCAACATTAAATATTTTGAGAAGCATTTATTTAGGTCTGTACTCTTTTCTTCATCATGACTCTTTAATAAAATCATTGAAGGAGCTTTTAAAATGTAAACTGAAGCCAGGGTTCCCATATCTGAGACCATCTAAATCAGAATCTGAAGAGAATTTGTGTGTTAATATTTTTAGAAACTCTTTGCAGAAATGTGGAGCGGATTTGGGAGTCACTGTGTTAAAATCCAGAAGCAAATTATTTAAAAGTCTAATTGTGACACAGAGGCAAGTTACAGACTAAAATTCGAATATTCCAGCAACAAAATTAATATTTTAATCTTCACGAAATGATTTTACTCTACATTCCAATTTGTATGCTTTACCACATAGGGATAAAAACCAGGTGTTTTACAGTGTTTCTGGTAAATGACAGCGCCCCCTTAAGTTCCACTGGAAATTCCACGCTTTACTGTAGAAAAACCATAAGACTAGTCTCTCCCACAAGATGACAAGATGTGGGCCCAGTGGGCAGATATGCAGCCCCGCCCTCCTTGGTTCTGTGGCAATTAGCGTAACAAGGGAGGATGGGCCAAATGCCACTGCTCCTGGGGGTCATTCCTCCACAGCGTCTGGAAGCCTCCCCCACCTTACAGAGACTCCCCCACACCCACATTCTACTCCCCACACGTGTGAGAGCTGCCATTTACCTCATTTCACCTCTGATACTTCAGGTGGGCACTGGGCGGAGAAGACTTGCCTAGCGGCTGGAGAGGTGTTTGGAAACTCTAATCTTGTCTGGCTTCAGCAGGGAGATGCGCAGTGCCCATGAGGTGGAATCATCAGTGAACAAGAGGAGGCCATGTCAAGTAGAATGGCGATTATCAAGCATACAAGCAACAATAAGTGTTGGTGAGGATGTGGGGAGAAAGGTACACTCATACATTGCTGGTGGGGCTGCAAATTAGTGCAGCCACTCTGGAAAGCAGTGTGGAGATTCCTTAGAAAACTTGGAATGGACCCACCATTTGACCCAGCTATCCCACTCCTTGGCCTATACCCAAAGGACTTAACATCAGCACACTACAGAGATACAGCCACATCAATGTTCATAGCTGCTCAATTCACAATAGCCAGACTATGGAACCAATCTAGATGCCCTTCAATTGATGAATGGATAAAGAAACTGTGGTATATGTATACAATGGAATATTACTCTGCCATAAAGAATGATAAAATTATGGCATTTGCAGGCAAATGGATGAAATTGGAGAATATCATGCTAAGAGAGATAAGCCAATCTCAAAAAAACAAAGGACGAATGATCTCGCTGATAAGTGGATGATGATACATAATGGGGCTTCGAGGGGGTCAAGAATGGAGGAAGGAGGGACTGTATAGAGGGAAAAGAGGGGTGGGAGGGGTGGGGGGGAGGAAAAAATAACAATGAATCAAAAACTATTACCCTATGTAAATGTACAATTACACAAATGGTATGCCTCTACTTCATGTACAAACAGAGAAACAAGATGCATCCCATTGGTTTACAATAAAAATAAATTTAAAAAAGAAAGGAGGCAATGCAGACTTTGGCAGTCTTCCGAACCAGTCCTGAGTTTGCCCTGTCCAGCGGCCACCCATCCTGACCACCACAACAAACACCAGTGGGACAACTGGTGGGGAAAACCTGGTCTGCATGTGTACTTTAAACATCTGTTCTGCATTAGCTGCTGAAAGTTAGAAAGGGAGAGATCTACTAGAAGTGTTGGACTTCTGATTTCTCAGATAATGGGGAAAAAATGTTCACAGTCTTTTCTCGATCTCTTAATAGCGAGGACACCATAAGCAAGGTGCACAACTACAGGGGACTTCACTTACCTTGTCTGTAAAATAAATATAAAATATATACACTTATCTCAGGTGATGACTGTGAAAATTAAATAGTGTGATATTCTCCTTCACATTCTGTACCTATAGTGGGTCTCAGTAAATGAAGCTTAGTGTCATTATTATTCTTCAATAAATTTCAAATAGATATAAAATGCAAAATTAATACAGTCAATATCAAAGTTATTGTTTATTCATAAGAGTGTCTCTAGAGTTCTTAAAATGTTTTCTCTCTTCTGATATAGTCTGTTTGTTTTGATTTAATTATTATTGTCACATTTTCCCCTTTCAAATCAATTTTGTTTTCTTCAAAGCTGTACAGGTAGGTTTGGATTCTTCTGGAACCTATGTATCTGAACAAACAACTTTCAGAGGTGGGTGTGTTTGTGAGCATCTGTGTACCCGTCCAGCTGCCGGGAGCCGGACACCGCGTCATCTAAAGTGCACCTTGCGTTCAAACCTCCTGTGAATGTTGGGAACATGGGCAGGTTCAGCTGAAGTTTGTCCATTGAAAAACTTGTTAACGTAACTGGATAGATTTTTAACCACTTTAAGCCCGCTTGATGTAGTATAGGGCATATTGAAACATACAACATTTAGAGTGAAGAACAGTTTGGTGTCTTAGAAATTAAAAAAAAAAAAATGCCTCACAGCCATTATGTGTCTTACCCTGGTGGAGTAATGGGTGCAGAGGCCAAAGGCTGTCTTAAAAAGCTTTACTTCTTTCTGCAAATCTGAATCCAGCTGTTTCTCTAGTACGAGAGCTTGACTTTTCTGCCAACGTAAAATTGACATACCAATTTGACATACCCAGCTGTACCATTTCCGCAGGAATGAGTAATGTCCAGGCAGGGAAGTCAGCTATGATGTCCAAGCTTGTTTGCAACTGCCAATGATTTAATCGAAACAGCTGCAGCATTTAAAACACAATAATGCTTAGCCTTTTCCAATATTTTTCACACCCTTTGTCCCATCCAATTCTTAAGTCAACTGCCTGAGACTGTTAATGAAGTTAATTAACTCACACAGGCTGGGTTATGCTCTGCTAACCTACGGCCTCCAAAAGTCAGTAATGTCAAAAAATCGGTTACTTTCTTGCCCATACAATTCCTTGCTCACTAAAATTCTAGGTGACTTATCAATTCAGATGTTTTCTGAATTACAACTCTACTATCTCATCACATGGCCTATAGGCTAGCCATGGGGAAGAGAGAGTTTCCATTACAAACAGAAAGCTATTGCTGAATAATCTGCTGTGTATGAAAAAGGTAGCATGGCCTATGGACCAGTTTATGGGCCCAGCTTCCACTTCGATGAGTAGGCTTTGACTCCTATTTGATTATTGCTCTTTTTTTAAAATTTATTTTTATTGTAAACAAATGGGATACATGTTGTTTCTGTTTGTACATGGAGTAACAGCATACCATTTGCGTAATCATACATTTACATATGGTAATGATGTTTGATTCATTCTGTTATGTTTTCCTTCCCCCCACCCCTCCTACCCCTCCCTCTTTTCCCTCTGTACAGTCCCTCCTCCCTCCATTCTTGCCCCCCTACCACTCCCCATTATGTGTCATCATCCGCTTATCAGCGAGATCATTTGTCCTTTGGTTTTTTGAGATTGACTCATCTCACTTAGCATGATATTCTCCAATTTCATCCATTTGCCTGCAAATGCCATAATTTTATCATTCTTTATGGCTGAGTAATATTCCATTGTATATATATACCACTGTTTCTTTATCCATTCATCAATTGAAGGGCATCTAGGTTGGTTCCACAATCTGGCTATTGTGAATTGAGCAGCTATGAATATTGATGTGGCTGTATCTCTGTAGTATGCTGATGTTAAGTCCTTTGGGTATAGGCCAAGGAGTGGGATAGCTGGGTCAAATGGTGGGTTCATTCCAAGTTTTCTAAGGAATCTCCATACTGCTTTCCAGAGTGGCTGCACTAATTTGCAGCCCCACCAGCAATGTATGAGTGTCCCTTTTTCCCCACATCCTCGCCAACACCTATTGTTGCTTGTATTCTTGATAATCACCATTCTAATTGGGGTGAGATGGAATCTTAGGGTACTTTTAATTTGCATTTCTCTTATTACTAAAGATGTTGAACATTTTTTCATATGTTTGTTGATTGCTTGTAGATCTTCTTCCGTGAAGTGTCTGTTCATATCCTTAGCCCATTTGTTGATTGGGTTATTTGTATTCTTAGTGTAGAGTTTTTTGAGTTCTTTATAGATTCTGGAAATCAGTACTCTATCTGAAGTATGAGTGGCAAAGATTTTCTCCCACTCTGTAAGCTCTCTCTCTGCATTGCTGATAGTGTCCTTTGCTGAGAGAAAGCTATTTAGTTTGAATCTATCCCAGTTATTGATTCTTGCTTTTATTTCTTGTGTTATGGGAGTCCTGTTAAGGAAATCTGATCCTAAGCCAACAAGTTGAAGATGTGGACCTACTTTTTCTTCTATAAGATGCAGGGTCTCTGGTCTGATTTCAAGGTCCTTGATCCATTCTGAGTTGATTTTTGTGCAGGGTGAGAGATAGGGGTTTAGTTTCATTCTGTTGCATATGGATTTCCAGTTTTCCCAGCACTATTTGTTGAACAGGCTATCTTTTCTCCATTGCATATTTTTGGCACCTTTATCTAGTATGAGAAAATTGTATTTATTTGCATTTGTGTCCATGTCCTCTATTTTGTACCATTGATCTACCTGTCTATTTTGGTGCCAATACTATGCCGTTTTTGTTATTATGGCTTTGAATTCAACTATTTCTGGTATTGGGATAACCCCTGTTTAATTCTTCCTGCTAAGGATTGCTTTAGCTATTCTGGGTTTCTTATTCTTCCAGATGAATTTCATGATTGCTTGCTCTACGTCTGTAAGGTAAATCATTGGGATTTTAATTGGAATTACATTGAATCTGTATAGCACTTTTGGTAGTATGGCCATTTTGACGATATTAATTCTGCCTATCCAAGAACATGGGAGATCTTTCCATCTTCTAAGGTCTTCCTCAATTTCTTTCTTCAATGTTTTGTAGTTTTCATTGTAGAGATCTTTTTACCTCTTTGGTTAGATTGATTCCCAAGTATTTTATTTTTTTTTTTTGAGGCTATTGAAAATGGAGTTGTTTTCCTCATTTCCCTTTCAGATGTTTCACCGCTTGCATATAAAAATGCTTTAGATTTATGCATGTTGATTTTATAGCCTGCTATTTTGCTGAATTCATTGATGAGGTCTAGAAGTTTTCTGGAGGAGTTTTTTGGATCCTCTAAATGTAGAATCATGTCATCAGGAAATAGTGACAGTTTAAGCTCCTCTTTTCTTATTCGTATCCTTTTAATTTCTTTAGTCTTGTCTAATTTCTCTGGCTAGAGTTTCGAGGAAAATGTTGAATAGAAGTGGTGAAAGAGGACATCCCTGTCTTGTTCCCATTTTTAAAGGGAATGGTTTCAGTTTTTCCCCATTAAGAATGATGTTGGCCATGGGCTTAGCATAAATAGCCTTTACAATGTTCAGGTATGTGCCTACTATCCCTATTTTTTCTAGTGTTTTGAGCATGAAGGGTGTTGTATTTTGCCAAACGCTTTTTCTGCATCAATTGAAATAACCATATGATTTTTATCCTTAAATCTATTAACATGATGGATTACATTTATTGATTTATAAATGTTAAACCATCCTTGCATTCCTGGGATGAACCCCACTTGATCATGGTGCACAATTTTCTTAATATGTTTTTGGATATGCTTTGCCAGTATTTTGTTAAGGATCTTAGCATCTATATTCATCAAGGATATTGGTCTAGCTTCATAGAATGAGTTCAGTAGGGTACCCTCCTTTTCTATTTCCTGGAATACTTTGAGAAGTATTGTAATGAGTTCTTCTTTGAAGGTCTTGTAGAACTTGGCTGAGAATCCATCTGGTCCTGGGCTTTTCTTGGATGGTAGGTTTTTAATGGCTTCTTCTATTTCATTGCTTGATATTGATCTGTTTAAATTGTGTATGTCCTCCTGGTTCAGTTTGGGAGGAGCATATGTCTCTAGAAATTTGTCAATATCTTCAGTAGATTCTATTTTGTTGGAATACAGATTTTCAAAGTAGCTTCTAATTATGTTATGTATCTCAGTGGTATCTCTCGTGATATTTCCTTTTTCATCACGAATTTTAGTAATTTGAGTTTTCTCTCTCCTCTTTGTTAGTGTGGCTAAGGGTTTGTCTATTTTGTTTACTTTCTCAAAGAACCAACTTTTTGTTTTGTCAATTTTTTGAATTGTTTCTTTTGCTTCAATTTCATTGATTTCAGCTCTGATTTTAATTATTTCCTGTCTTCTACTACTTTTGCTGTTATTCTCTTCTTCTTTTTCTAGGGCTTTGAGCTGTAATGTTAGGTCATTTAGTTGTTGACTTTTCATTCTTTTCTGGAATGCACTCCATGCAATGAATTTTCCTCTTAGTACTGCTTTCATAGTGTCCCAGAGATTTTGATACGTTGTATGGTCGTTCCATTTTACCTCTAAGAATTTTTTTTATCTCCTCCCTCAATTTTTCTGTTATTCATGTTTCATTTAATAGCATATTATTTAGTCTCCAGGTGTTGGAGTAATTTGTTTTTGATTTCGTCATTGATTTCTACTCTCAGTCCATTATGATCTGATAGAACTGGTTATGCTCTTGAATAAAATGTGAATAATAATATTTGCTTACATGCATTGAGACAATCATTAAAATACTTTTTAAAATTCTATATTGCTAATAAATTATTCTCATTAAGCGATTAAGATAGCCTCTTTGGGGCTGTTGTGATGGTTGGTTTTTTCATGCAAACATGGCTGGACTACAGTCCTCAATTATTCAGTGAAACAGTAATCTCTGTGTTCTGTGAAGGTGTTTCTGTAGACTGTTGGTATTTACTGTTTATAATCAATAAACTTAAAGTAAAAGTTATCTGTGGTATTCTTGGGGAAACTGATTCAATCTGTTTAAATGGCACAAGAACTGAGGGTTCCTTGAGGAGAAAAGAAATTCCACCTATGAACCAGTTTTATCATATGCTGTAATGTTCCAGCATGTTCTTCCTGATGACTTGTCTGTGGATTTCAGGCATGCCTAAGTCATTCCAAGACAATCATACACGAAAATTCTTTGCAATAGATCTCATGTAAATATTTCTAATATTAAATTATATGCTAACATATTATCTATCTCCAGATAGATATCTATCATCTTTGCTCTGTTTATCTAGTCGAACCCTGACTAACTGATACAGAAAGTGTTATAGTAACACCTTATGGATAATTGTAAGACATTTCAATAACATTGCTTTCAGGCTATAAAATTCAGCACTTAATCAAAATATAGAGAAAATAATTTTTTTTCTTAAAATGTTGAGTAATATGGCTAAAACCTCAATGACTAATATAATTTGATTCCTACCCTAAGAGAGTTTTTAATGCAATGAAACCAGGTATCTGCCAAAGCAATTACATGATAATAAAATAATTGTCATTGAAGTGAGGAGGAGGGAAAAGAAAAGTCTTATTCTTGAAGAAAAATATGCTATGTTCCACCAACTCAGCTAGGGCATTTGCATATTTGATCACATTCAAGATCAACCATCTCATGATCTATGCAATTGTCAATTTTGAATGGTGAAATTTGACAGCCAGACCATTTGTGGCATATTTTGCATGTTACACAGGAGAAGACAAGACCAACACCTGAACTTGGGTATTTCCTACCCCAGAGAACACCTGTAACTATATGCAGTAGAGATTCAGAGGTCAAAGGAGGGCATAAGAAATAGGGGCAAGATACCTGTTAAACCTTTGAGCAAACAGACCTCTCCACCCTTAGTATCTTTCATTTGCTCCTATTTCTCATATGTAGGAAGAATCTTCATTCTCTGTCTATACATCCTCCAGGAAACCTACATGAAAAGTCAAGTTTTGTGAAAATTTTATGACCACCTCCCATCCTTCTATATCCTTCATTTATTTTTTTATTCCCGAGTCTCTTACCTTCTGGGCTATTTACTTATTCAACCACTAATAGAGAGCTGATCTATTTGAGTATGGAGTAGTCTCAGTGCATGTGAATAAACTGAATGAGATATGGTGTTATTCAGCTTTTCATCTCTGTGACCCACACACCTGACATGAACAGCTTAAAGGAGGAAAAGTTTGTCTGGGACTCATTTTCAGAGATTCAGTCCATGGTCTGCTGGCTCTATTGCTCAGGGCCTGAGGTGAGTCAGAAAATCATGGAAAGAGTGTGACAGAGTAAATTTTCTCCACTCGTGGTGGCCAGAAAACAGAGTGGGGGGGTGGGGCAGGGAGAGGAGAACTGGAGACAAGATATACTCTCCAAGGTCGAGGTCACCTTGTGACCTACCTCCGCAGCCATGCCTTACCTGCTTATAGTTACCACTAGGTAGTCCATTCAAATTAATCCATCAAATGGATTAATTCACTGATGAGGTTCCAGTTCTCCTAATGTAATAATTTCATCTCTGAACATTTCCAGAAATGTCTCATACATAAGCTTTTCAAGGAATATTAAAGATCCAAATAACATAATAAGAATAACAGATATAAGAATAACAGATACAAGAATTTTAGTTAAGATTTTCTTAACTCAAACTAACTCTGAACCCAGCTCTGTCCATTTCATCTAACTTTGGAACAAAAATTACATTGGGTTCTTAAATTTTCATCTGTGAAATAGGTGGTTTAGTTGACCTTTAAATCACTTACTGAATCTAATATTCACTCTTTATTTCAATAAATATCTCTTTTGAAATTGTTATGTGCCAGAAGGCCAACTTGTTCTGTGGTTGTAATGACCAAAAATACTCCTCAGTGTTGTTAAGATATAACAGGGAAGATGTGAACATGAATTATAGGTAGAATTAGTTTTAAATTATATTTCTTCCTCTTTACCCAGGAAGTTAGAATGTTGTCTCACATGTGTAGGAGTCAATGGAAAAAGAAGTGTCTTTTCTCTCTTGCTTCCTTCCCCCTTCTTCCCTTTTGCAGTACTTTGTAGGCACTGTCATTGTAAATACAGTCTGGCACACCAGCCTGCACATGAATCCAGAGATGATGTCTTACCTGTCTAACAGGCAACAGATGGGATTCTTTGCCAAGTCCCTGCTCTCTATATCACCCTTTCATCCTTCATCATCTCATAGAGACAGATTCACAATCCTCAATAGTTCCAGAAACCAAAAACATGGTTATTATTTACACTTAGTTTCTTCCCACCTATTCTGAAAAAAAAAAAAAAAAAAAGTTTGTGGTAAAACACAAGGAAAACAAAAAATTTGCATGTTCTATCAATCTTTCTGTCTCCTTAGATGGTAAGATTTACAATAGCAGAAGGCAGGGGGGAAGGAGCCCTGCATAGGGACTTAGCAGTCTTGTTTTTACGTTAAAGGGAATGATTTAAGCACAAGTGGTCGGTGAGTAGAAAGTTCTATTTGCACATCAGGCATCATTATTGCTCTGTGACATTTTGTCACATCTAGAATACTGCTTGAGAAAGTCACTTAATTCTTTAGTTTACTATCCCCTAGAACAGTAGGTTTTAACTAACCAGGGCTGTTTACTTAGAATCATAGTTATGTATTATTATTTTTGAACAGCAGCTATATCTAATACTAATTGACAAGAGGTATTAGCTATTAGCATTAGAAGGAAGGAGACATAAGAAATAGGATACTAGTAATTGTACATATCTATGGGACACAATTGTGTTAAATAAGGCTATTATTATTCAAATTTCATTCTCATTCTTAATAACAAAACCACACCTCTACCTTACTTTTTATAATGTTGTTTATCCTATGAAGTGGGCTCCAGGCATGATCCCAATGTGGCATCCATGTCTCCTCACCACATCTGGAAGCAATTTGAGATTATCACCTCCTCCGTCCTTTCCAAAGTCTCGCTCCTACAAGAGGAAACAGCCTTTTCCAGGAGTGTCTCAGTTGTTATTCTCTTGTGCTAAGTGATGAAATCTTGTCACCACCAGTCATGGTTAAGAAGGAAGGATATCAAGCCTATTTATACCCAATCATGATTAGCATCTTGATTTGTGGAGAAATCCAGCTCCCCAGATCCCAGCTTTGGCAGGTACTTAGACAGTGGGCTCCAGGAGCAAGGACAGAAGGCAGGCTGGGAAGGTCATCCCAGGGTCAGCTACCCTCTCCTGCCCCCATCCTTCCCCAGGAGTCTCAGATCATCCGTCTACCCACTCTTAGGTCATTGCGTGTCACCTTCTGAAAAGAAATTTTAGAGTCAGAGCACATCCCTTTGAACTCTCCAAGCAGTTTTGAAAAAGAATAAATTAGCAGAGCAAATAGAAAATATCCTGGACATGTGTACATGTCTACCGCACATCAACATATATAAATTAGATATGTGTAAATAATTAATATATAAATTATAAATATTTAACTAGTAAATATTGGATATAATAAGTGAATATCCCATGTACTATAGTAGACTTACTTTAAAATAGTAAATATAATTATGTAAATCTATTTTATTGGAGGTATATCCATTAATTTAATTTTGTATTAGAGTACATACATGTAACATATATATTAATAAGTTCACATAGAAATACACATATATATGGATGTGTGACAGAGAAAAAATATATTTTTGGTTTTTAATCAAGTCTAGTCAGTTATTGTAGTGGTACACTTTTTCTCTTTGCCTCTCATTACAACTTACAAACAATTTCTCTGCTAGCTGAAAAAAACAAAGAAAGAAAAAAAAGGTTTTCTCATTAGATTTTATCACCCATTACCGCCTTTGTTCTTTATTGCTTTCATCAATTCTGTACCAGTCAGTACCATTCATCCTCTGATTTCTTTAGCATCAGGTTTACAGTCTTTCTCTCTACCAAAAGCTTCTGTGAAAACCTTCTTGGTGATTTTCATAATAACAGTGATGAGCTAATCCAAAACTTGGACTGTCATTTTCTTGGCATTTCAGCTCTAAGAACGTTGTTCCTCTCGCCTGTTATTTTCTGATACCCATGCCTGTAGGTCTTACACTTGATCTCTCTTGTCCCACCTATGACTATTCAGCTTCTAAGATAGGGATTTTAAGTTACCCATATTGTTCTACATAAGAAACAACAGTTTCCAAATAAATTTGTTTTCTCCTTTCTGAAAAAAAAAAAATTCACATTTGTCTTCCTCTTAAAATCTTCAGCAATTTCCAAACCCGAACACAATAGCAAATGTTGCATAATTCCTGTGCTCTAAGACTTCACCTTTTTCACTACCAAGGTTCCTGCCCACCTGCATGTGAATGCATGCTATCCTCCTTCCATGTTGTTAAAGCACACTTTTTCTACTCCCTTATGTCAGCCTTTCCACTGTCACATACTTAATTTGTGTTCACCCCCCAAAAATTATTCATTATCATCTTTCTATTCTACATGTTTTTTACAAAAATGAATCATCATCTCTTTCCACTACTGATTGGTAAATTCTCTCCTTTGCTTGGCACTTCAGTCAGCCTGAGTAGTGTGTGTGGTAAGTGAACCTCACCCTCTTATCTGGATTTATGAGCATATGGCTGCTTTGCTTTGCCAGGCTACTTGCCACACTGCCTATCCATTATTGTCTCTAAGCATGTAAATACCTAAGGACACATCTGTAAGTTCCCTGAGATTCAGGCATACACACACACAGCATTATGCATAAGATATCCAAAGATATACACATAAGATATCAGAGTCAGAGTTCAATAACTCTGCCACCATATCGACACCTCTTTCTTTCCTGATGTCCAACTGCCCCCTGAATACCCAAATGACCAAGTGAGAGTCCAACTTCAGAACAATAGAACCTTTATTGATTTTACTTCCTACCCTCAACCTTTTAGAACCAGGTAGTCTATCAGTGTCCAAAGGAATAGGGTGTTAATCATACAGTCCCTTGACCTCTTCATTTCCCGATCAATATATTCTACCAAATGGAGACAAAGAACCATAAATCAGGGCCCCCTTCAGTGGTTATAGTATATTCTGGAATAACTCATGTCAATTCCACACCTTGCTATTCTAAAGTCCATACCTTAGCTGAGCCATAAATCGTCCACTGCATTATTTTTGTGGGCCAGTTGTTTTGGGATGATGCAGTAACAGAGGGTAGTACCAGGAGATCTTTTGGTATTGCATCAGTTGATGCAAATTATTGCTAGGAAAATGAATGTGGGGAAATGACTTGTCATAATCCAAGCTAGTAATTAAGCACTGATGAAGACCTCAGATGGCGATCCTAATAGACAATCAGGAAGAAAAGGAAAACAACATATGTAGTGTTTAGTAATTCTAATACTATTGTTCAGAATGGAAGAATGTCGACTGGATTTCCACATATCCCATGTCTGGATGCTCTCCTTGGGTACTGTACCCATGCTCTTTGCTGGCAGGTGGGGCACTCAGCAGCAATAGCTGGATCAGCCTTCAGTAACAGTAGTCCAGGCCTTTAGTCCAATGTGGAGCCTCCATCCCTGACATTGTGATGTCTCCTATAGGATTTTACTGATCAAACTAGGACAGGGGTCAGCTATAATCCACTGAACTAGTCACCTATTTCTTTCCTTATTGCAGTGAATAATCTTGAGTTGGTAACAGTGTATGTACCAAAGATGTGCATATCTTTGTCCCTACTCCCTTGGTGTTACATGCCTGCTCTTCTCCAGACTACCCTGCTTAAGAAGTTCTAAACGTTCTTCTTATTCATCTCTACCAACCAGAGAACCTACTCACCACAGCCCCGGAGTCTTTGTACATCTGTAACCCAGGTCATTTCTCCATGCTTATAAGGTGAGCAGCAAGGCACAGCACCTGTACACCTGCTGAACTCCCCTTGGAAGGGGCTGTCCTTACCTTTGTCCTCAGAGCTCTCCTGGGCAGGGATACACTGCAGCAGAGATGCATTTTGCCTGGGTCAAAGTCATGAATCAAGGCTCTTTCAGATTATTCAAGGAACCTTCCATGAGTCTGCAGGTGATAGGCCTCTGTGAAACAAAGATATGTAATGAAAGCCTGGGGTCCATCTGCTCAATTCCATGTTAAGTGACATTATTTCCGTCTAAAGGAAAGTGCCATGCTGGCTCAGCATCATGATGTGGTCAGCCTGAAAATGCCAGGCGATGAAGACAACTGCAGTTGCACAATGATTTAATGCCCCATGATCAGGCACACTGTCTCTCCCAGAGCCTGTTAGCATGACACGGGCTGTTGTTCAAGTACTGAATGTCAGATGCATGGAGTCTGCTTTGTGAAGTACCCTTTGCGGCAGTCTCAACAAGACGTGTTTTACTACCAGACATATCTGCAGCACCAGGGGATCTTCTGAGCCTTGCTCAGAACCTCAGGGCAGCTTTCATTGACATTTTGGTCTGCCGAACAACCATGTTCCTCCAGGATTCACTCTATGACTGCCGCCTTCTGTTTCCCTTTAAGCATATCAAGCAGTATCCATATTGTGGCATAGGCTGCCTCCAAAATCCAAGCTGGTCCAATGAGTACTTTGCCTCAAGATGTAAGTGAAACAATTTTTCCCTCACCTTTGAGAAACAGCCTAGTATGCCCTAGACCATCAGATTTCTAAAACTCTCATATAAATCTTTATGATCCTTTTCTCCAACTTCTGGAACATGCGTTTTAGTAGGGAACCCAGATAACTTGTCAGTTCCTATTTGCCCAACCTGTGTGATAGAGTGTAATGTTGGGAAATCAGAACTCTGCAGACCATGCTGTGACAAACGGAAGAGCTAATTCCATAGCAGTGTGTAATGAAGTCTTCACTGGCAGGATGGCTTGCATTCAAAAGTGATCAGCTTTGGTTTGCTCATCCCTTGGTGAGGATTGAACAAACACACTCATGAGATCATTAGCAACATATCAAAGGCCTGAAGCCATGTTTCATGTGTCCCAGGAAAAACATCACAGCCAACATAGCAGCTGAGGTTGGGATAAGAGTACCTGCTGTGACTACCAGAGCAATGGCCAAGTAGGTAAACTGCACGCTGGTATGTGAGAGGAACACAACTCCTACACCCTTTATGCCTTTGAAAGTGGCAGCAAATTCTGAAAATTTTTCCAGGATGCAGTATGAGTAACAACGTTACTCTGACTTACTGTTTTCTTCAGGGATGGAGTCAATTTTAAGGACTTACAAAAGGCCCTCCTACCATATGAAATTTCTTCAAAATGCATGGGAGGAATGGAAAGCTCTAATTATATATATCCCAGTTTTATACTGGGGGCCAGGAAAATAGCCACAGGTGGGTGTACAGATCCACTGGACCTATTGGAATCAAACCTTAGAGAGTCATGAATATGTTATGTGTCTCCACAGAAATCCATTCTAATAACAAGACCCAGTGGTATGTGAGTACCTATAGTGTTAGAGTCAATTAAACCCCTTGTTCACCAGCCCTTCAAAATCTAGATAATTCTTTACCCATAGAACAGAGTTTCTCTCTCAAATATCTAAGATGGATAGATTTGGAGAAAGGGGTGAATTGATAGAGGCAAAATTTCTTTCCTATAATTGGGGTTGAAATGCAGCATCCTTCCACAAAGAAAGTGAACCTTCCATGTAATCACTGGACTCTTGGTTTGAGAACTATCTCATGTCTGGCACAAGATAGGAACTACAATTTTTCACTATGTTTGAAATTAGGTTTCTCCTTGACAGCTCTTGGTTATTTTTGTTTATTTATACAGTTTCGGCAATATTCTTGTCAATTTTCCATCTTTCTTACCTCTGGAGACTGAGTCCTGAAGAGTAAATTAGATTTATGCAGGTAATGGGGTGTGGAAAGGTGAAAAAGAGAGGTGGAAAGAGGAGGAGGCTAAGGCAGATAATTAAATGAAGTCATGGTGTTTTAATCAGGTTTTTTTTTTTTTTTTTTTTTTTTTTTTTTTGCAGCTATGATCAAATGACCCAACAGGAACAAATTTAGAGGAGGAAACTTCCTTTGGGGCTCTTGGTTTCAGTGGTCTCAGTTCATACACACAGCTCATTCCAAGATGAGGCAAAACATCATGGTGGAAGATTGTGGAAGGGAAAATCAGCTGGGGACATTGCACGAGGAAGCAGTAAGAAACTAAGTTTTGCTCATCACGGGCAAAATATATACTCCAAAGACATGGCCCCAAATTCCCACCTCCTCTAGCCACACTTTACCCACCTACATTTACCATACAGTTAAGATCTGTCAGAGGATTAATGCACTGATTAGATTAAGACTCTCATAACCCAATCATTTCACCTCTGAACCTTCTTGCATTGTCTCACACATGAACTTTGGGGGACACATCATCTCTCAACCATAATAGATGGTGAATTTTATGTATTTATGATGTTGGGCTTTGGTTTGTAATAATATTTGGAGACATAAAGAGATACACAGAAAGGGATTCAGCTCTAATCTGTAGTCCAGCAGGAACAATCTCAGCAGCAACCAGGAGCAGGTTCTACAAAGTTTTCTTAGTCTTGGGTTTGTCTGGGCTCAAATGTGTTTTGTAAGTGTGTGAGGAAGCAATTTTGAGACAATGCAGTGGAACTGAGTGTCCTGCTAGATCGCTAACTATCCTGTGAAAAAAGCTTTCGCAGATAGGAAACTTGATTAAAGAAAAGTAAGCAGTTCAAAATGAGGGTCATTGCTGATCAGATCTTTACCATGCAAAAGTACTCATGAACTCTCAAAAAGGGCTGCTGTAAGCAGCACACCTATAAACTTAGCCCATGACTTTCCATCTTTGAATTTTATTCAGAGCCACTGTTCACAGATTTCAGTGTACCATTGTTGTAAGGGCTGACTTGGAAGGCCACGACCTGCTGCAAGCATGGACTAGGCTGTCTGCAGTGCAGAGTTGGGCAACTGGGTGAATCCACTGGTCAAGTGAATCAGCCAGACCTGGTGAACCCAGATAACCTTTCCTGCACATCCATACTACAGAAGAGAACAGCATGACTGAATTCTGCTTCTTCTTGAAGACATTCTTGTTACTGGGGCTACAGTGATGATTCAGTCCTCAGTCTGAACAGCAGTGCATGAATAATTGTCATATCCAGAGTTCTACATTTTATTCAACCATTCCTTGTTGCTTTATAGAGTCTCCTGTCTCTTCCTTTAGATGGAATGGGGTTTTGTCTTTTGAAGTCCTGCACATCGTCTTTGCTGGCCAGATATAAATGGATATATACAGCTTTCATTTATAAAGTGAATTTTCAAATAAATATTGTCGCAGCATGCAGATAAATGGTCCCAGCTGCATTGTTCATTTTCTCTGCCATTCTTAACTTGTGATTTTTTTTTTTTGAAGTCTGTTTTTGTCCCTGGAGTTCTTTGAGCATCTCTGTAGTATTCTCTCCCTGGCTGGTAATAGCCATACAG
This sequence comes from Sciurus vulgaris, assembly GCF_902686455.1. NCBI lineage: Eukaryota > Metazoa > Chordata > Mammalia > Rodentia > Sciuridae > Sciurus > Sciurus vulgaris. The sequence continues at coordinate 138,041,029 of NC_136469.1, forward strand.
TGGTTTGTTTAAACATCTAGCAGTTTTACTAGCACAGTGGCAAAGTTCTTTCATTTCCAAAAATCTCACCCTAGGGGATTGTCACAGTCTTGTATTCTCATCATTAGATTCTTCCAGTTAAAACTCAAATCCAGTGGGTGCCTTCTACTGAGCAGGGACCTGGGTGAAGGCAATCACACTGAGACCATCATAATGACAAGAAGGGCATGTTTCGGAGAAACTCCTGAATACATTTCTACTTCCTCGAGTGGCTATATCTGCATGTCTCCTCCCACATCTGCAGTCTGTACTAGTGATGCTCTGTGGTCATGGGCCCTGAATTCTGGTAGACCTGACTGCAGTCCTGGCTCTTCCATTTACTGACTATGTGATCTTGACAAGGTCCTTAGCTTCTCTGAACATCACTGTTCTAATCTGCTCAAAATGGGAAGGACAGAGTGTAGTCCAACAGGATTGCCATGCGTACTTAGTGTGCATTCTGTGAAGAACAGTGTGTTCTGCATGTATTGAATAAGCCTGTGAAGACCTCAGTGCAAACCTAGAATAAAAACCTGAGGAAAGTTGGCAGTGTTGATAATTGCATGGTTGTTTAGAAAATCTATGTAAAGAAAATCTTCCTACACCTAATAAAAGTTTTATAGCTGTAGATAACAATTACTGTGCTCATTGTAAAATTAAAATCCAATAAAGAAAAATCCAGAGAATGAAGCATGGGCATGATGAGATAGAAGGTGAGTGTTGAAATTATGCCTAGATTTTGAAAAAGGAAAGAAATGTAGTTTTGCTTTAGAATGAATTAAACAGAACAGAAGGTGGGACTTACTATGTAGCATGATGTTCATGAAGTATAAACAGACCTCCCCACACACTGGCTTGGCAGGTGCAAGCTGATGGCAAGGTTGGGTGAGGGCTTCTGCCTTGGAGACTCTGTTTCCAGCACTGGTTGAAGAGAAGCTCTGAGCCTGACCCTCTGGGGTTTGCAAGTCAGTTTGATGGTGTAGTATACTGAGAGCAAAGTAAAGAGGTAATGGTGCAGTATGGGAATCATGAATTCCACTTCCTTAACTCCCAAAGGCATCCTGGGCAAGCCACTCTCCCTCCATGGACCTATTCCCTTAAGGGCAGAAAAGCAGGTCACGTTGATGAGAGTAAAGGATTGTAGACAACGGCAGCCAGCACTCTCTGTGGACCTGCTAAGCAGCAGGCAATTTTCTTCTCTTACTTCAGATTTTTTGCAACAGCCCTGCAAGGTATTGCTACCCTTATTTTTATAGATAAGAAAACAGGCTCAGTAAATTCATAGATGTTTCTAGGTTCACACAGCTGGTATTTATTAATTAATCAATTTAAATTGACCCAAATTTTATGCATTTATCTTGTACATGCTTTGAAATTTGCATTTATTGTGGAATAGTTAAATCAACCTGATTTACATATGCATCACCATGCATATTTAACTTTTTTTGGGGGGGAGAAGAATACTTAAAATCTACTCTCTTAGCAAATTTTAAGAATGCAATACATTGTCACTAACTATACTCCCCACCCCTTTATACAATAAGTCTCTTCAACTTGCTGTTCCTATCTAGGTGAAATCATTCAGACTCTGGTCAGCACAGCTCACCTAGATGGGACCTGCATGTGGTTTTATTGCATCTTAAAATTCGTGTTCCTCCTTTGGCCACAAAACTCTAAGAATTTAGGCATACATAGGAAGCCAGAAGAGGCTGAAGCATGCCAGACAGCAGAACCAGAACATCACCAAGGATGGAATCAAGAGCAACAGCTTTCTTTCCTGGTTTCCTTTTTCTCCTCCTGCTGCTTCCCAACCTGTACCTGAGGCTGCAGTGAGTTCCCCAAGAGAGGGTCTGTGCATATCACTATCCTGATCTAAAATTTCTCCATTGATTCCGAGGGAATCAGGGGTTCCTGAGCTTAGCACTTTGTACCTTCTTTCCCACGGTCTAATCCCACATCCTCCCACCAGTGAATCACGGGGCCCCACTGGGAAACCCTCCACCCTGTCCTGCTCCTCCTACACCCGGGCTTACATGCCTCACCGATGACCATACCCCACTTCTGCCAGCTTTCACTGCAGGGTCTCCCCCACGCACCACCCTTTACACAACACCCCTCCTCTGCAAGCTTTGAGGCTCAGATTCTAATCAAAAGTCCCTGCTAGTTCTTCTGTGTGAGGAGAGAGAGACTTCCACTTCAAGCAGTTCGTAGGCTTGAATGGCAAGAGATCTGCTGGAAGCATCACAGAAACCCAGCAGGATGGAAGATGCATCGATGAATTTCATTATGTTGTTGAATAACTCAAAGAGCAGTTAGTCACAGCATATTGCTTACGAGGGTGATGCATGATGATGTATAAACTGCTGTTAATTACTTTCATAAATCTATTAATTCATGTATGTTTTTACTCTATCAACTGTATTAGTGTATTTGTGTTTATGTAGTCTTATAGCTCATAGACATGAATAATATACGATTTTAATTTCGACCTTGTTTGAGTTCTAAGACAATACTTCTCTAGGGAATATTATCACAAAGGAATGTCTTCTTATATATGAAGAAATTTTATATTTAATTTTTTTAGATCATTATTGTATTTGATGCTTGAAACATTGCTTGGAAACAGGATAGTGAGAAAACCAAAGCTCTGGGGTTTGATTTTTCTTAAGCTACACAGCATCCAAGAAGACATGACATCCAAGTATTTGAAAAACAGTCCATTTCTTTCTCCATAGGTCATAATATTTTTTTAAAAGAACGAGGTGGATGATTTGAGTGTTTTTGAGCCTATTCCTGAGAAAGGGGAGGTGGGGAGTGGAGTTCCCCTCTTGCCTGTTGAATTTTCAGCTTATTTCCTTCATTGATGTAAAATAAGAATTCTTCTTTATTGATTGTCTTTCTTTTCATTGAAGGTCCATTCTATATTTAGCAGACTTTTTCTTGAAAACTCTGACATTTGGGTTTGATAGTAGTCTTAATTATATTTATATTCTAAAAGCCAAATTCATCAGCAACTGCAAATGTAGTCACCATCATGATCACTCACAATATTATTTTCGCCAAGTGTAAAATATAAGCAATGGTTTGGCTGAAGCATATTGATCGTATTTCTTTGGAAAATTATGAAACTTCCTCGGAGATACACTATTTGTCATAGCTGTATTTTCAGCCAAGAATAATGAATAACTGATAAAATGAAATATGGTAGGACATAATTGGCAAATGGAGAGCATTTTGCAGAAATCACTCAAAGTATTTTGAATTTCGTTTCTAGTCATGGTTTATTTAACACTAGCTGTGTGCTCAGAGTCATGCACAAAAGATTGATGATCTTTTAGAGCAATTCCTAAGTGTAATATTATGTCTTAAAGAATTATGCCACTCTCTTTAAGGGTGCTGAGAAAGATGTTAGGAGACATCAGTAACAATTCAAGAATTACTAGCCATGTGCGTTTCGTAAATCAAGTAGCTGGGGGCTTCCCCATACACCCCCTAAAGGAATTACATGATCCTAAAAGACATCTAGTAAAGCATTTGTAGAACAGTATAGTTTGTTATGGAAAGGTAATGAATTTGAGAATATCCATACATGTCCCAAGAAGAATGAAAAAGTTTGACAGAAGGATCCAGGTGGGGAGAGTTTGTAAGTGTGGTGTTGGCATCAAAGTTTCAGTTGGTGTTTCCTGAAGCAACATTTTTACTCCCTACAGAGTTCTGTCTAGTGAGCTGTTGTTCCAAATAGTTCTCTCTTGTGTCTTAAACATTCCTATGAGGCACTCAGTGTGTATGCTGCCTCTGGAAACAATTCAGCCATTGAGAAGCTTCAGAGGTTGATATTTGTCCTATGACCTTTTAGCTTTCTAGTCAACCTCCGACTTCCTTCCTTTCCTTCTCTCTTCTTTCTTTCTTGTGCTTTCTTTATCTTCTCCTTAGGCTTTATGACATTGTATAACTTAGAGTAGGAATGTTTGATAGGAGTCCCAGGTCTGGGGTTCATTAGTTTTGAAGCTTCAAACATTGCTTAGCCTCTCTCTTAGTTTTGTCCTCTATAAAATGGAGATCATAATATAACTTAGAAGCATTGTTTAGAAAAATGATGTGGAGTAAATCCTCATCTTATTAGTCAGCCATTATTAGTAAGCTTCCTATCCCTTCTGAAACAGAGATTCCTATTTTGAAATATGGGAAAATATATAATTCTGGTGTTACTTAATTGCTTTTAGATTTATCAAAAGTGGAAAATGTTTTGGTAAAAATAGTTCACTTTTTTCAGGGAGGTGGTTTGGTTCAGTGTATTGGATTCAAAGAATTTGTAAATCGTGATTTTAAAAAGTGGATCTGTGACAAACCATTTGGCCCACTTGAGATGCTATTTCTAACTTTGAGAATTTTAACAATAACACTCATTTATCAAGGCCACTGTAGAATTCCTTGTGAGGTAATATGTGTAACTGTATAGCTTTTAAGCATAGAAAAGGGGGTATTTTAACAATTTAGCTGTTAATGTCCCAATTACTAAGAGGCAAATGGATTTCATTTGTCTTCTTTATATCTGTTTCTAGAAAAGTGAAGACATCATCCTCACCTTCCCATGCACTTAATTCAATATGGTGCCTTTCCCTGATGAATTGCACTTAAAACCTCAAGGATAATGCTTAGAGGGAGACCAACCCATAATTCAGGGGTCGAGAGTATTTGCCAATCTATCTCTTAGCTACTGTGGAGAATAGAGTGGAGGCCTCCATGGAGCATGCCTTCAAGGAATGGAGTCTAATGGGAGACACAAGACTCTCTCTCTCTCTCTCTCTCTCTCTCTCTCTCTCTCTCTCTCTCTCTCATACACACACACAGAGACACACAGAGTTAAATTAAGTAGAATGAGGTTTTCACTTATTTAAATCAATGTTAGAGTTAGGTACACCAGGAACTCAGAGGAGGAAAAAATAACTAACCACAGAAGGAATGGCTCATGAATAAGAGGACATATAAACCAGTTCAGGCCAATGAGTTTGAATCCAATGGAAATGGAAAGGAGACCAGCCGATAGCAGCCAGGTGTTAGCAAGCTTTTTGACACTGGGATCAATCTTGAGGAAAACAACTTGGAAGAGCAGAGATTAATTTAATCATGGTTTCTGAGGTTTGAGTCCATGGTCACCTAACTCCATTGCTTTGGGACTAGGGTGGTACTCAACTAATGGCAGCCCCTATGAGGGGAGAGAGAAAAAGGGATCAGGGACAAAATAAAGTCTCTATGGACATGCCCCAAGTGACATGCTTCTTCCAACCATGTCCCATGTCCTACAGTTCCCATCACCTCCTGTAAACCATTTAGCTCTTAATGAACTATTTCACTGATGAGTTCAGAGTCCTCACGATCCACTCAAACTCAAACTTTGGGCATCATTGCATTGTTGGCCAATCTTTCAACACATGAGACTTTGTGGGATATCACATATCCGGATCATAACAAGCAGTGATAAGTAAACCATAATGAAAATGTTAGATGGATGTAATTGAGAGAAAGAAGAGCACATATGGAATAAAGAAAAATTTGTTTGAATTTGAATGTATATTTTTAGAAAATTATTTTAGACCCCAAATTAACACCAAAATGGACACAAAATGCGTGCAAAATCTATCCACATGCCAAATTTTAAAGCCAGGGGTGATATTATCAAAACTGTGCTTTAGGAATGTCCCTATTTTTAGCCAAGTTCTACCACAACATTTGGAGCTGTTAGCGATGCTCACAAATCAGCCTGTCTGGTGTCAAATGTGTGCATGTATCTGCCACTAACCTTCTCTTCTCTTCACTCAGTGGGGAAGTCCAGGACACTCAAGTCCCTTCCCTCTCCAGCATCCGTCTGCACACAGAATGTTGCCCCTCCCCAACTCCTGTGCTTGGCCTCTTTCTGTGCCATCCACCAAGTGAGTCCTTAGCCACCTCCCAATCTTCACAGCTCCTCAGCACTCTGCTCTGGAGAGATTCCACTGTCCAGTCACCTGGTTTTCCTGAAATGTCCCTGACACTCAACAGTAGCACATGCCATGTGACTTAAAGTAGTATACTGATTTGTTTGTGTGCCAGTCCCCCCTAAAGTACTGAGAGGTTCTGGGTGAAATGGCCCATTTTTGGTCCATTTTTATAAGTCCATTTTACTACCATTACACACAAACTTATAGTTATGAGACATATCGTAGATGACAGAAATCACTGGAAAATCTAGTTTGAAATGATTCCTAAGACATACCAGAATGGTAGAATGTATCCATAAAGCCGATAGTATTTAAATCAACCTGTTTTTGCATAATTTTCTTCTATATTTACTTATTGATTAAATATGCATTTAAGAAGAAAAAGATATATTTAATGAATAAATAAATTCATTATGTGAAATAATGCTTTGAGATGCGTATCAACAGACTTATTTTCTGGTCCTGGTTTTTCCTCTAAATAGATCTATGAACTTAGACAAGTAACTTAAAATTTCTAGGCCTGAGTTTCTAGCAATGACTGAAGGCATTGATTGCATGTTCTCTAAGATTCCTTTCAGTTCCAACATGCTATAACGTCCGCCGTTCTTAGCTAATAAAGGATTATCATGACTACTAGATTAATACAAAACCTTTTCAAATCTGGATGAACATAATAATCTCCCCTTCCTGCATCACGGATTGAGGATCACTGATACTCAGGAGTTGAGTAGATATTAAAACATAAACTCCACAATATTTCATATATAACTCAATTGAAAATGTAGCCTGGACTTGGTAACAGATTCCTATTGACTCTCCTATGAGTTGAGTCCTTCTACAGATGGACATTCCAGGTACCTGGAGGAAACTCATGCTGTCATGACAGGAATCGATGTGGAAGGCTCCCAGCTTGTGTGTGGGTATGCCCCATAGAGAAAGCCAGAGGCGGGAGCAAGCACTACCTTTAACTCTGGTGGGCAACACAGCCAAGGACCGCACCACTCCCACACACACCAGCGTCCTCTTCCATGCTGCGGAGGGCAGTGAGTGCAGGGTAGCAAGAAGACAGAAATGATACACCCACCACTGCCAGGAGAAGTGGAGGAGTGGGAGAAATTCCTATTACTAGGCAAAAAAGAAGGGAAAAAAGAAAGCACACAGTGAGGAACAGCCTCCCCTGATACCATTACAAACACACACACACACACACACACACACACACACACGATCTGTTCTACTGAATGTATGCAATAGGACCATTTTCTAACAGAAATTATAAAAAATGTGCTGCTCTCTAGAACCAGGAATCCAAAGGTGACATTAAGAGTTGAAGATGTGCAATTGCCACTTAGAGCGTTAATCTTCGGCTATAATTTTTACCTCAAGAAATTTTTTATTATTTAAAATCCTAGCAGGTTCAAAAATATATCCATTGGTTTAGCTTTGAGTTATTCATATAACTTCTAGAAAGAAATGCTGACTGAACATGCTTCAAAGGAAGAACATTAGGTGTGATAAGAATAAATCCTTCTGTGTCCCTTCTCAGTACCTAAAAGATAAATAAATGCAGAGAGGAGTGGTATGACATCCTTCTAATCTAGATGACACCACCTTGCACTTCCACATGCTCCTTCCTGGCGCATGGTATTGCTCCCTCTCTTGTCTGCCCATGTCCTCAAAGCCACAGCAAACCCGTCACTTACTAGTACAACCCTCTCTGGGCTTGACCCAGGCTAACTGCTCTACCCCTGAACTAAGTGCAATGCTGTCCCCCTCTCCTGTCTCTTCCACTCTCCCCTGTTCACTATCCATCTCCATGATTCCATCTTCTAGAGTCCTCTGTTGAGAACTGAAGAAACAACGGATATTTTTACAAGAACTTTCACAGAGCTAATTATGTAGTTTTTTTTTTTTTTTTTTTCTTGATGATTTTCAAAATCTAAATGTGTTAAGGTAGGAACTGGTGAGAAGAGGATTTGAACACATGTGATTTATTCATGAAGGTGATCTCCTGGGAGGAGAGTGGAGAAGTGTGATGAGCAGGGAGTCAAGTCAATAAATATGTTTGTCTATCCAATGACTGTTGTGGATCAGTGGGCCTCAATCTTGCTGGAGACCTCTGGGAAAAAGCAAAGAGGTGCCGCTGTTAAAAAGGAATCAGTATAGTCCCCCCTTTTGATTATGGAAATACTTTGAAGCAAGGACAACGTAATGTTCTAAGAAGTCAGGAAGCAGCAGCTTTTAAGAACCTAATCCCGGTTAATCATTGACTGAGTACTGCTTCTCCTTTGCTAAGTTACTGGTACTGCCCTGAATGGGGGCCAGAGCTTCTCCAGTGCCAATTTCCAGGCAAGCATCCTAGGTGCTTGTGATAGGAAAACACCAGTAACGTATGGGATCCTGAACACAAAGAGATGCGTGTGGATTCTCAGCAGCATGTTCACGGATGTCCCATCTTAACTCTAGAAATCATTTCAGCCCTTGTAAGGATGAATTGCTGACCCTATGCTGGCTGTAGAGTCCTTAAGTAATAACCTTGTCTGTAAGTGTGTAATTGCTTTTTTTATTCAATAGGATCATAGCAAGAGACCAGTTTCCAACTTTCCTCATGGTAAGAACAACATCAGCTTTATAGTATTTAGAACATACTTGGTGAGCATTGCCCACCATGCTGAACCCATGAATACCCTCCATTCCTACCAGGACTGCTCAAATTGTGGACATATTTTGCAGGCCTTAGGGTAATTGACAAGGGAGGCTGGGTGGTATCCACTGAATGAGTTACTTCCATTAACCTGGATTTTCAGTGTTTGGGCTGAGGTAGATGCTCTTTTGACCTGAGGTTAAACAGATATAAAAATTTTGGTCCTGATTCCATGTGTCTATCTTCGATCATAGTCCCAAAGGTTTTAATTTCATTACTCTAAATTTCCAACCTTTTACAGATTGTCATTTTCCAGTGTCCAGGTATCTCACTGTTTTCTTACCTGGGACAATTTTACCCACCAAAAAAATGCAAACTAGGGAGGGATAATCACCTCACTATACTTACTGGGTATTCATAATTGAGATTGTACTGTTGTAGTCTCAATTTTCTGTCTATTTTCTGCTCGTATTAACACGTTGAGTTGACTCATTTGTAAACTGGCTCAAATTATTCTTACAACATCAGTTAATTTGGGAGTACTCAACAGGGTCACTAAGGAGAGACCTTGGCCCAAGGGTATGATGTGGCGTAGAGTTGTAGACAGCCCAGTTGTGTAAGTTACTGAGACTTCCTGCTCCACCTAATTTTCAAAGAATCACTGCACAGTAAGATGGATTGACTTAGTGCTCTCCTGACAGTATGGGCTCATAGGGGTACATATTCCATTTCATATTCACTAGAGGTCCTGCGGTCTAGTGCAGTTTCTGGTTCAGTGCTTGTTAACAGCTGCCTTTCCAAAAGTGAATAGTGTTGAGTCTGAAAGAACACTGGCTTACCTCGGATCCCCAGGGATCTGTAATGCCACACTCCTTTTGATGCTTGTCAAGAACATCAACGTGTTTTGTATAACCGTAGATAAAACTTGGATAACTCCGCGTCCTTGAATGTACTTACTCGAACCATTTCTTGAACTTACTCTAGAGGGCTACGCTCAAAACTGGTTTCCTGAGTCATGTAATAAATGAGTCATAGCTATATTGCTAAAAGTGGTATATAATGCCTTCAAGATCCATCAGGGCCTCCAATCACTGATCCTGTTTCCTATTTGAAGGTGGCATGAAATGAAATAACCTCAATTTTACTTTTAAGGAAATGCCCTCGTGTTCTCCAAAATTTGAACCCTCTATAGTCTTCATAGACATGTCAGGCTCTCAATCATTAACATGGTTTAATATCCCTCCTTCTGATGCTTAAGTGCTTTCTCAGGGGTCTTGCCATTTTGTGGTCCCTGGTCAGATTAACATGATGTCATCAGTACACGGTAGAGAAATTAAACATTAACCGCCCCCCCCCCCCCAGGCCTTATGTGGATGTCACCTGTCTTAGTATGTAAAGTTAACTGGGACATTTATTAACTTCAGTAATGCTTGTATCTACTCAATGAGAGAGGTTAGTAGTTCTAACAAAGACTCTGTAGACTGGCTGGGGAATAGAGTTCAGAGGTAGAATACTGTCTAGAATGCACAAGGCTTTGGGCTCAGTATGCTCATCTGTCCCCGCCTCATTAAAAAATAGAAAAGAAAATAACTCTATGGATTTAAAAAGACTAAAACAGTTCCTACCTGTCTACTTTCAAAAGACTGCTGAACTCTGAGAGGGAAATAGTTTAATTTATTACAATTTGTCCAGGTGATCAAGGTCCCTTCTATCTATATTTTGAAAGAGAGTAGGGAAGTTGACTCAGCCCTTATATAGGAGTGGCAAAGTGTACTGCTATCTTTCCAAGTGAATGCTAACAATATCAAATCATCCCTCCAGATTGGGTTTGAAAGTAAAATTTTTCTAGATAAATATCTATCTACCATGAGACAGCAGGATAGAGATATTCCTTCTATATAACTCCAACAAAAAAATCTATTATTGAGGTCATAGATTCATTACATTATTTGGTACATTTATGTGAAGTTATTATCACTAGGCAAAATCTATTTTTTGGTTCCATATCACTAAATGAAGCAGAGATGTAATAATGAACAACCCTGCCATATTCTTGAAGTTTTTGAGGGTGGTATTAATCTCTGCCACCTTATCCAGGATGTGGTATTCTTGTGATTTACTGTAAATGAAGAATAAGGACAGTTTTGCAAGTTTCTGCTTTGCCCTTTATAGCATAATAACTCTTTATATACAGATGAGGGAAGAACGTGACAGCTCCGTTAGCTGATAAATATATCCACGGCAATTATACTTTGGAGGCTGGGGAGTTACCCAGTCATATGGACTCAGAAACAGAGGTGGGGCATATTTGAGTCAGGCAACCAATTATGTGCCCTTCGTACATCCATAGTACAAAAGGGAGGTTGGGCTGATTCCTCTGTTACCAGTGTAGTTCAGACCCTGTATTCAGTAATCCTCTGGACATGAGGATTTTCCCTTTTCCCCCGTGAACGTTTACTTTTAAACCAGATGTATGTTGTTTTGGGAAGTTCTCTCCATTGCTCACTATTCCTGTGGTGTGACAAGTTATTCCTTAAACAGGTATGGTCTTCCTTTCAATCCAAAGACTCAGGTTCGATGACTGACTTAGGTCTGAGAATTGCAGAAGAGGGAATTGTTTTCCATGAAGCAGATGACATCAGCCTTCTGCATGCTTGCTCTTAATCTTTTCAATCATTAGCAGGACAATATACTCATTGGCTGCTTCTGTAATTTGCCCCTTAAAAGGCCATCATCAAAATCCCTGGTTGACTTTCTAAACTTCCTGCCTACAGTAGCGTTGTGACCAATTTGTTTCTAACAACTGTGCACCACTTGAGTTCAGATGTTCTGGAATCCACTTACCCCCTTCTGCGAAGGCATTTCTGGCATCTTCCCTTCATTTACTTGTGAACCATTATTGTTTTCAAGCCTCCAGGGCCTATTCCAAAAGCACACTAGGGTTGATGCCAGGCATATTTGCTGGGGGTTTAAATGCTAAATCCCTGTAGTGGGCCCCATATGAATAAATTTCCCCAAACCCAGACATATATTCTTCTGGACCCTCCAGATCGATCCCAACCATATTATATTCCACTGATTTCTGATGCTGTGTTTTGTCTACCTCTTTTATGTTGTACCCTTCCTGGATGACGTTGACAATAAATATTGTTTTAGAACAACGAACGGATTTGAGTGAAGAGCTCAAAAGAGGCAAATATCACATTGCTTGGCATTTGCCTTGGGTAAAGCCCTTGCAAGGTCTTCATGCAATGAGACACTATTCTTCTTTAGTAAATATTAGAAACCTTCCTGGGCTTAGGGAAACCATGATCCGAGCTTATTAAGCACACGTGCCCATTGTTAATATCCTGGGGCTTGGAGCTCTATTCTTTTTCTCACGATGAGTTAACTTTACTGTAGAAGACTTCCTGGAGCTCTGAATTCAGCTTTCATTCCCAACCCTGAAAACATCATAATCCAGTCTTGGATCTGATATTTGGCAAGTCTGTCTTTCCAGGGAAGATGAGGGTCATTTAAAGATTGTCATTGAGGCTCAATTACTTTTGCAACATGCCCTGAGTTAGTGGTTGGCTGAACTGAGTCCATAATTTTCTTCCTTCAGAATTGAATAGACATTGTTAAGAGCCAGAATCTTTCTCTTTGTACTGTGAACTAGTACATTTCCTCACACTTTTCAAGACAATTAAATATAAGAAGTAAAAACAACTTTACTATTGAAAATGTAGTAGGACCTTCTCCAAGGTGGATAGACTTTCTTTACCTGACTTGCCACCCCCACTAAGGCGTCACATTATCCTTTGGCCATTTAGCAATCCAATCACAGAACCTCATTCCTATTATTCGTAATCCAACCTACAATTGTTATAGACTGTGCTTCTTTCAAAATAGATCCTGACATGAGACTTTGATTGCAAATAATCTATTCTGAATCCATGAGAGGTTGCTTAAATAAGGGATTGGGAAGGTAAAGCAAAGAAGAGAGGAGTTTCACTCTGTTGTGCTATATTTCTCTGGCCAACTGGGGTTCAGCCCTCTGGAGACCTGTGGGGCTGCTAGAAAATATTCCAGCTTGGGATACATGCTATTTGGCAAATACTGAGTTGAAAGTAGATGAAACAGGAAATAAAAGATCCAAAGCTTCAGGGAGCAATCTGAGACTTGGAGTTCAATAAAGATAACTGTAACGTGAATCCAAAGTAAAGGATCCAAATATAATCGATACTCCATCGATGAGATCTAGGAGGAAAATACATTTTAAAATTTATCACATTTAAATATCAAATAATGCATGGTACTAAAAGTAATCCAAAAGGTTCTATCCTGAAAAGTCTCAGTTTCCTGTTTGACCCCTTCCCACTATTGATCTTCCTACCCATGACCCCCAGCTCCTAACAGTTTAGGTATTTATTTCTTGTGGGGTTACTTACATAAGTACATGTTGCCCTTAGAAAAGCTACTTGAGCAGCAGCTAATTGTGCTATATCACCTCCTACTGTTCTTTCCTCCAAGTTTTAATAGCAAAATAAAATTGCTTTTTATTTAACAATCCTTATGATTTAAATATATTTAGACATCTGCTGGTGATATTCAAATTTCAGGATTTTTTAGGATAAGGATAGGAGTGCCCCTATTCTTTTCTTGAAGAAAACAAGTTTCACTCAAGTATTGCTTTTTACTGTTGTACTACTTAAATTGTACATATGTATTTAGTTTGTTAGTTATGTGCAGGCTAGGGATTGAACCCAGGTCTTGGGCATGCTAGTGTAGGGCTCTACCATGGAGTTGCAGCATCCCCATTCCTGACTCAACTCTTTCAATAACATAATTTGACTCACAGAATTGGTTTATATATGTATTGACAGGCCAGTATCCCAGTCTATGTCACATCAAGTGCATCGAAGAAAATAAAACCCAAACCAAACAACAGCAATGAAAATAAACAGAGCAAACAGTAATAAAATCAAGGAAATAAAATTATTCCCAATACTAGCAAATATATTCAGGCAGCCATGAGAACTTCTTTTTAATCCTTCAATTGGCATTGAACTCTCTGTTGAATTATTTGACATTTTTCATGCATATGCATCAAGATTCTTTATTCTTAATCCCGGATATTAACTATGAAGCTATTCTACCCTTTTGAGAAGAATCCTTAGTTACAGTAACAAAATTGAATATGTTTTATATACATTCTCGAAGGCCTAAAATAAAAGTATTAATACAAAAGGAATGAAAAAAATCTGGGAAGAATGGGAAAATTCAGGCTGGGGTTGGGACCCCTGGAGACAAGTGTCTGCTGCTTCACTGATTAGGCCGTATCTTAAAATCTAGAATAAGCACCTGATTCCTGCCAACTCCATGCTAAGACTAGAAAAGGGAAGGAGGTCAAATCTCGTGTTTTGACAGAGAAAGTTATAAAAAAACAAATATTGATAAGTACCAGAAATAGGTAGGGAGGGAGAGTCCCTGGAACCCAGAGATGGGTGCCCTGTGTCAGTTCTGGCAGGTGGGGGTGGGGTTCTAGAGGTAGAGGTGCTTTTGTCCAAGCCTATAGGAGAAGAGCAATCTTTGAGAATTGCAGTGGCTTTTGTGAGAAAGAAGAACTTTGGGGGCACAGGTTATTTATTTTGGCCTAATGGTGAGATAGAGCATTGCAGGGTCAACAGTATTACAAACAATCTGGTCTATCTAGAACAGAGGCAATCAATTTTTTTTTTTCCTATGAAAGACCAGATAGTAAATATTATCCACTTTGCAACCCATCAATCTTTTGCCACTACTTGAATATAGTAGGGAAGCAGACATAGAAGATATTTAAACAAATAAACATGATTATTCTGTAATACAACTTCATTAACAAAAACAGGCAGAGGAGTGCAAACTCCTGATTTAAACTATAGAGGGCAGGTCTTTTGAGCAATGGGGTCTGCCATAGCAGGGAGGAGGCAGACTACGAATGGTCTCTAATGGGAATGCTTTAGGTCCTCCATGAGAACCCCTAGGAGAGGTCATTGAAGATTTTAGTCAAATGAAGGAGATCATCATATCTGGGATAGAACAGTCTGGCAGTCATTACAAACCAGACAAAGATACATCAAAAAAGAAAACTTCAGACCAATATCCCTAATGAACATGGATGCACAAATTCTTGACAAAATTTTAGCAAATCATATACAAAAACATATTAGAAAGATAGTACACTATGATCAAGTGGGTTTCATCCCTGGGATGGAAGTCTGGTTCAACAGGCGGAAATCAATAAATGTAATTAACCACGTAAACAGACTTAAAGTTAAGAATCATGATTATCTTAATAAATGCAGAAAAAGCATTTGATAAATATACACACCCTCATGCTCAAAATACTAGAAGAAATAGGAGCACTAATCTCCAAAATTTATACCAAAAATACAAAGAACCCAATCAATAAATGGGCCAAGGAACTGGACTGACACTTTACAGAAGAAGATATACAGGCAATTAATAAATATATAAAAAAGTATTCAACAGCTCTAGTAATTAAAGAAAGGCAAATTAAAACAACTCTAAGATTTCATCTTACTCCAATTAGAATGGCAATTATCAAGGATACTAACAATAATAGATGTTGACATGGATTTGGGGATAAAGGCACACTTATATTGCTGGTGGAGTTGCATATTGGTGCAGTTACTCTGAAAAGCATTGTGCAGAATCCTCAGAAAACTTAGAATGGACCCACTCTTTGACCTAGTTATCCCACTTCTTGGTCTATACCCAAAGGACTTAAAATCAGCATACTACAGTGATGCAGTCACATCAATGTTTACAGCAACTCAATTCACAATAGCTAGATTGTGAAACCAATGTAGATATGCCCTTCAATAGATGAATGGATAAAGAAATTGTGGTATATATATACAATAGAATATTATTCTGTCATAAAGAAGAATAGTATTATGGCATTTGCAGATAAATGGATGGAGTTGGACAATATCATGCTAAGTGAAATAAGCCAATCCCAGAAAACCAAAGGCCACATGAGTTCTTTGATAAGTGGATGATGATACAAAATGGGGGTGGGAATAGGGAAGAATGGAGGAAGGATGAATTGTGTAGAGGAAAATGAGGGGTGGGGAGGGGGCAGGGGAAGGAAAGATAGTAGAACAAGACAAACATCATTACTCTATGTACGTGTATGATTACACAAATGGTGTGACTCTACTTCCTGTACAACCAAAGAAATGAAAGCTGTACCCCATTTGTGTACAATGAATCAAAATAATAATAAAATTTTTAAAAAATGAGCTGAAATTAGCAACACTGAGATCAGAGATGGGGATGCGTCTGGGAATCATTCAAGAAGGGCCTGGTGAGTAGAGAGTAGGAAGAAGTTAAGAATATTGCCAGGATTATGGCTTGGGTGAGTAGATGAATGGACAGGTCCCTAATTAAGATCAGAGATACAGAGGAAAGTCAAATTTATAGATGAAGATGCAAGCTGAGCTTTGCATATGTCGACCTATAGATGTCCGTGTTTTCTCCAATTGGAATCCCCTAGTTTGTAACTGCTAAATAAAGTAAAACTAAATTAGAAGTTCATATAAATGAATGCTTTTGTTATAAATATGCCTAAAATATTTCATAGAACATGCTTATACTAAATTATAATTTCCTATTTGAAATCCTATTTAAATGAGGCTCTTGTATTAAATATGACAACCCTACAGTACACAGTTAATGTAGATTTGTGACTAGGAGATCGAGACATGAATGTGAAATATAAATTTGGCATTGAAGTACATGTAGTTGATGGAAATTGCTGTTAGCCTGCTCTCTGACTCAGGTCTTGTTAATTAACCTCACCTAAAATCTGTAAAATTTGCAGAGTCTATTAGTTGATTTTCATTAGCTTTTCTCTTTTTAGTTAGTATATGACTAAAAGAATACTTTCTTGAATGTATTTTCTTGCTCGTGTTGTAAAGTTAGCTATTTAATGTGATTTTAGAGATGTCTGTCCTACTGAACTTTTAGGGAAAAGCAAGCTATTGTTTATATGTGAAAGTCTGCTTTTATCAATCCTCTTATAAAAATTAATGACCATCCATTCTGATATAAACTGTTTATTTCATTAATTCCACTTTCTCTCACTCATACTCTTTGGTCACAGTATGCTGTATTTGGATAATCAATTTTGATTTATACTCAAGTCACACTGAAGGAATATTGATTCCCTTGAATATGTTTGATGCATTACCTCTCTGAATGTTACAGTTGCTTACAAAACAGCCAAATTATTTCTCCTTATCTTTATTCTCAAGGGAACTTCATCTTTGAGAAAACAATCACATTGAATGGTCATATATTTGTTTAGGTCAAGTCTAAACAGTTATCAGGATGAGAAAGAATTCTATAGCCCAGTACAATGAGGAGAGGTTCACCAACTGCCACACGCTAGAAGGTGATCATGGAATAATTTGGTCTTACTTTGATAATTTAATAACACTGATAACTGTGACCAGAAGCATGAGAAGCAGCTATCACTAGTGCAACCATCAGGCCACTGGCCACTTACCAAGCCCTGCTACCAATGACCAAGCACAGTTTCTTCTCTTACCATCGAGCCACGTTATCCTCCTTTTATTTTGTAGGTTTTCTTTACAGATGCCCAGAGTCATTTTCAAGAGTGTGAAATTAAGATTAGCAGCAGCCTAGAACAGA
The DNA here is from genome assembly GCF_902686455.1 of Sciurus vulgaris. Classification (NCBI taxonomy): domain Eukaryota; kingdom Metazoa; phylum Chordata; class Mammalia; order Rodentia; family Sciuridae; genus Sciurus; species Sciurus vulgaris. Next base: position 138,058,372 of record NC_136469.1, read on the forward strand.
TTTAAACGTAGAAAAACCAACTTATCATCTTTCAAGGAGACGGAATTGATGATCTGACGTCATGGAAATTTTGGTGTCTGGACATAAATGATAATTTAATATTCTGTCTAACTAAGGGCAACCTCTTATGTTGTTGATGAACTGGTAGAAATCCTGAAGTGGGCAGTAGGGACTTCCAGGGATCTGAAAACTAGACATGGAAATACTTGCAGGAGTTGTAGGCACTGACGTTGAAGAAAGGATATGAGTGAACCAGAATGCTGTGCAGCAGCAGGGAGACCCGATATCTGTGACCCCAGAGGGCACTCTAGGGCCATGGACTCAGGAGAACATGAAAGAAGAGACAGCAGGGGGGTGCAGGAGGAGAGTGGGAACTACAAATAATACGTAGGAAGCACCTTCTGTGTCCAAGGAATGCAAATGTGTAGTCGCCATGCCTCTAAAAATGTATTTAGAGGTGCTGAGCTGAGAATTTCATAGGTATTATACTGCACTCGGTATGCACTGTACCTTTAACCCCTTTTGCACAAAAAAGTGCAACATCTGTCTGTCTGAAAGAATCACAGACTATAGCTCAGAAGCACACTTTCTGTTTCTCTGACTTTCTGTTTCTCTGACTTTCTGACCATTTCATCTTCTGCTGGCTGAAAATGAGGGGTGTGGTGAATGAACGCCTACAGGTGTTACCCTCCTTTCCTCTGGTGCCAGAATCTCTAATTTTACCAGGTGCTCTTTCCTTTCCACAGACGCAACCTCTGTAGTTTGGATCCCTTGCTGTTGTAGAGGTGGGTCTGAGTTGCAATACGCAGATTTCATTGGTACATCCTGTGGCTATGTCACCACATGGATCACAAGAACCTAAGACACCGTTTGAGTTGAGCAGTGAGTGGCAGAATTTGGGCCTCTTTCTCTTTCGCTTTTCCCCTCCTTCTCCCAGCATCTCTCCTTCCTGGCAGGTGAGGCATGGCAGGCAGAGGTGGTTCACAAGGGGTATGTCCCTTCCACCTCCCTCTCTGCTGCTTCCTGGCCACCATGAGCAGGGCAACTTTCCTTCTCAGCACCCTTCTGCCATGATGCTCTGCCTCACATAGGGACCAGAGCAATTGAGTCATCTGACCCTGAGCTAAACTTCTGGAATCCTGAGTCAAAATACACTCTCCCTCCTCCAAGTGGTCAATGTCAGATTTTTGGTCACAGGGATACAAAGCTGACAAACTTGCAGTGATTGAATTTCCTTCAAGCCATTCGATGTAGCAAAGAGTGATTCTAGGAAAACACTTCAATTTTGTAGAGAGCTCAGGGTACTTCTTTTAAGTGATAACTGCTTTGGGAATGCTCTCCACCACATATAACATAAAGGAGTACCTGTTCCTGGGCAATCTCCTACTGAGTTTTCATTCCTTTTCTTTTGTAAACTCTTGAACCCACTAACTCTAACCTGCAAATCACTGCACCTCTCTGCCATAATTGGAAAAACCAAATGGTGGTTGGTATCTGCAGGTAAGAGTTGGTCTGGACAGAACCCTGAATCACGTACCAATTTTGGCATTCTCTTGGTTGTGTGATTTTCCTCTAGTGCTCCAGAAATGTGTTCAGTAAGTGGGAGTTCAGTATGCTTCTCTGGAGGTATAGAAAAGAGTTTTCCAAGATCGAACAGAATTTGCTGAAATAAAGTTGTGTCTCTTAGCACTTGATCAAGAAATGTTTGTATAGGCACATTTCTTTTTTTAAAATACAATTGTTGTTTAATAGAGGTCACAATGGAAGAGAAAGAAGAAAGGACATTTGTGAAACTTTTCCTATTCCATACCATTTTTTAGTTCTCTCTCTCTTTCTTTTCTTTTCTTTCATTTTTGTTTTTCAGTGTTGGAAACTGAACCCAGAGCAGGTTGTACCAATGAGCTACAGCCCCAGCTCACTTTGGAGTGCTTATGTAGGTTGTTTAATCTCTTAGAAATCAAGTTCACTCATCTCTGAAATGCAGTTACTATTTTATTTTGTATTATTTAGTGTCATGTATGTGAATTTAGTCAGAACAGGATGTTGGAGAGATTGATGGAATAGCTAGAACATATTAATGAATCAATAAATTGTAGGTAAAATTGGTTTCAATTGAATGTTCAGGTAAGATAAAACTAATGGTCTTTATAAAGAAGATCATTAATTTTATCAAGGTCATGAATATTAGTCATGGTCCTCATTTCCTTGAATGCACATTTCAACATGAGAACCTCTTTGCTTATCTTTACCATAAACTCCCCAGAATTTAGTACAGAGGTTAGATCATAAGGCATATTCAAACACTGTTACATGAATTAATGAATGAACTTGAAATTGGAAAATGTTATATTATCCTTCAAGTATTTTTTTTTTTTTTTGATTCTTGTCTTAGGCTTGAACACTACTCTCATTTCAAATGGCTGAGAAATGTGCCAGAAAAGTGACCAGTCAAGGGGAAGGATGTGGGACTGTGGGTTCAGAGCACAGGAGATACTCTCAGAAATCAACTCATTTTAAGATGTCTGTATATCCCGATTTGCCCAAAGGAGTCTTGATTTACATGAGTTATCCAGAAGTCATTACAAATGAACCCCTTTTGCTATCAAAGATGCATCAGTTTGGATAATAAATTATATGGGATTCTAGCTCAATTGCCTGTGACAGAAGAAAAGTAAAATTAAAGCCTTTCTCTAGTGATTGGCAACATGGACACTCCCACATGGTGGGAAGTTCAGGAGATCATGACATGACTCTGTGTGTCATTGTACGTCCACAAAATAGGACATCTGCATGCACACCCTGAGAACTGCCCCTCAGCCACTCGTTATGTCCCAGATCTGTATCGTCACACAAAGATAAGTGCCTCTTCCCAGGTCTCTAAATGGAATACTACCTCTGCCAGACAAACTTCCTACGATGAACCCAAGGTCACCAACGGAAGCTCAGAATCTCAGGGCCTTGTTTCCCTTCTCTTTTGTTACACATGTCACCTCTTTTCTTTCTTCTCTTTCTCTTTCACTCTTGCAGTTCTTCTCCTTTGTGCTCCTCTCCTGTTTGCTTCTGCTGCTTGTTCTTGTCTTTCAATCTGTCATGTTCTGGAACTTCACATCTGTCACTACTCTTGCTTTATTTCTGTCTTCTCCTGTGCTTTCTGTGTACATTCCTCCCTCACTCCCTCCATTTTCCTTTATGATCCTGGTTCTGATCTATCTCTTTTCTCTTTGGTTTTCTCCAGTCTGTCTTCATCTCTGAGCCAATGTTGTATCCCTGATCCTGTTTTTTCATTAACAGAAGAACAATCTTTTTTATTGTGGTTTTATAACTGACAGTTCTGAGGCACATGAATGGCCAGGATGGCTGTTAAAACTGGAGTCTGAAATGTGAAATTTAAGAGGAATAGGCTTAATTTTTATACATATTCAGTTTCCACTTTCCTGACAATCCTATCAGGCTTTAAAGTCCTGTGAATCAATATTACAGGTTTTCCTGTTATCATCACGCCTAGCATTCAACAGACCTGGTCCTTTAAAAAAATTAAAAAAGAATAATATAATGAAATTTCAGTGAGATTCTAAGTGTGAAATTAACACAAATAGAAAAGGTTTGCATTCTGAAGAAGCCTGGAGGAATAAGGAGCAATAAATTGCAAAGGCAGATTGGCCTGCCACATGGGTAGACATGGATTGGATGCTGACAGGATAAATCCAGAATTGGATTTAAGTGTTTTGCACTTAGACGCTCAGAAAATTCCTGATTAATTAAATGGACATAGTGAAGTTCTCCTCGAAACAAGGAGCCTAGGAAGGTATCTGAAAATCCATTGCCATCCATTTGCTAATTGTAAAAGAACTGTTACATAGTGCTTAGTAGGTTATCAACATTATGCTGGATATTTTCATACATTTCAGAAATTTTTCATTTTAAACTACTTTCTGACTTATAAGTTGTAAAAAGGCTACAGAGAATTTCTGTATACCAGAGGTCTTCAGCTGAGGGTGATTTTGTGTCTTCCTTCCCAAGGATATTTGACAATATTGGTTCACCATGGAGGAAGAGGGGTATTATTGGCATTTATTGGGTAGAGGCCAGGAAAGCTACTAAGCATCCTCCCAGACTTAGGGTTATCCCACAGCAGCCTCCAACATCAACAGTGCTGAGACTGAAAAGTCCTGTCCCAGGCTTTTCACCCAGAATCCATAGATGCAAAGTTTTTACATAACCATAGCACAATGATAAAAAGTGGGAGTTAACATTGACACAGTACTATTGTCTAAACTATGGACCTTAATCAAATTTTGCCACTTATTGCACTAATATCCTTTTCTACAGTGAAGAATCCAATGCACAATTTTGGAATTTTTGAAATAATTCCTTAGTCTCCTTTATTCCAAATAGATTTCACTTGTGTTTAATGACCTTGGCATTATTTTAGTTTTATCTCAGTACTGGGGATTTAACCCAGGGGTTCTTTACCACAGAGCTACAGATCTAGCTCTTTTTTATTTATTTTTTAATTTTTAAATTTTTTTTTTTTTTTTTTTTTTAATTTTGAAATAGGGTCTCACTAAATTGCTGAGGCTGGCCTGGAACTTGCCATCCTCCTGCCTCAGCCTCCTGAGTAGCTGGGATTACAGGTGTGCATCATCATGCCTGACTTGACCTTAAGTCTAGTGGCCAGACATTTGGCAGAATTTCCCTCAGTTTTGTGGAATATTTCTTTATTTCAGAATCCAGGTTGTGCGTTTTTTGACAGGAGCTTCTTGCCAACCCTAACAGATGGTGTTGGCTTGTCCTTTTAGTGGTGATGTTAACTCTGATCACTTGATTAAAGTGCTGCCAGGTTCCTCCACTGTAACGTTACCATTTTCCCCTTCCTACTCAGTGAGCATCACATGGGAGTTACTGCTCAACCCTCTCAATATCCTGTCCCATCACATTAACTTCAGTGTCCATCAATGATTTGGGTTTCAAAAGAATTAGAGTTTGGTGGTGTTTTCCTTATTTCCATCACTTTTTAATGCATTGGTTGGAATTCTGCAGGGATTTCTTTCTTTTCCTCTACATATCAGTTCATTTAATTGTTCACTTATTTCATCATAGTTTTAGGGACTGCATCTTTTCCTGGGGCTATATCCCATTACCATTATGATCATTACTGATATTTTGCTCAACTTGTACCCTATTTGAACCTGGGGAGCCCCTGCAAGTTCACTTTTTCATACTTTTGAATTGTCCTCCTCAGGTTTTGAGCATGTGTTCTTTTCTAGAACTACAGGATATTCCAGGCTCATCTCTTGGAATTTAAATTAAAAAGAAAATTTAAGGTTCAATTTTTTTTCCATCCCCAGCCTATTTTAGAGTATTCATTTATGCATATATTTGATATCAAGTGGAAAGCATGTGCTTTTTTAAAAGTTCTACTCTTAGATGATCTAGTACAACTAGATTTAGACCTGACACCATCCCCAAGTTCAGGGTGCGTATGAATTCTGGGCATGTTCACTAAGATTACAGTGTGCCCCTCTTCACTGTGGTTGGCCCAAGAATAAGCACTGAGCCAAGTCGAACCAGTGAAATTCAAGCAGTGTGACTTTTCTGATGAAATGTTCAAAGAATGGATGTCAGTACCAGGAGTGGGCTGTTCCTGAAGCTTCAGGAAGGCATCCTTGTCCTTATTAGAATGGAAACTTCATGGAGGAAAGCAAAGTCAATAATGGAGGAAGTAAGACAAAGCCCTCAAGCCATTCATGGCCATTAATGAGCCTTCGAAGCCAGTTCTGCCATGGCACATTTAAGTAATGGAGTTCGTTTTCTCGATGTGACCAATGGACAGGATTGTTGTGAAAGGAAAGAGAAAATCAGGCTGTAAACTGCCTGCAGTGGAGGGTGACTTTTTTTTTCTCTGAAAAGGAACAGATAGAAAACATTTTAGAGTTTGTGGGTCATATGGTCTGTGTGACAAGCACTCAATTCCATTGTTGTAAAGCAAAAACAAATCAACTGTGGACATTGCATAGACATGTGAGGCTGTGGTCTAAAAGATCCTGTTTATGAATATTAAAAATTAAATTCCACATAATTTTTATAAGATATTTAAATATTATTATTTTTTTGATCCTTTTGCAACTACTTAAAAATTTAAAAAACCAGAAATTTTGCTTGTGTGTCCTATCATGAGAGGCAGCAGAAAGCATTTGGTCTGTGGGCCATGCTTGCCAACCCCTATCACAAAGGAGCATAAAACTTTATGGGGACACAGAGAGAACTTATACCATTTCCTAAACCAGGTTCTGATTTCTAGGATTTTCTTTCAAATAGGGATAGTGGACAAGTTGAACACATGGGAAAATATGGGTACACAATCTTTTTCCTCTTTTTTAAAATGCTTTTTAAACTTAAACTTACTGGGGAAGCTTCCACAGAATTGCCAGAAGCTCTGTAATATCAGACTTTTTGAACACAAAGCATCATTGAATAATTTTATCTACATTATGTTTTTATTTCACAGTGTTATCATGCCTATTGCCCTTATTTTGGACTGAATTGGGCTCCTCCACAGTCATGAGTGAAGTCCTAACCCCTGTACCTCATAATGTGATTATATTTAGAGACAGGGCCTTTGAAGAGGAGGTCGAGTTAATGGGGTCATAAGGGTAGGACTTTAGAACAATCTGACTGGTGTCCTTTTAAACTGAAGAGATTGGGGAATCCTGGGAAAGATCAGGGTGTGTACACAGAAGGATGGACTCTTGAAGACTCAGCCAGAGTGCAGCCATCTACAAGGCCAGAGGGAACCCTCGGAAAAATCCAACCTCATCAGCACCTTGATACTGAACTTCCAGTTTCAAAATCTGTTAGAAAATAAATTTCTCATTGAACCATCTGTTCTGTGGTCTTTTGTTTGACATCCCTGGCAAACCAATCTCATATATCCTTCTCAATCATTTCTTTAAAATTTCTCTTTAGGTAGAACTAGCCAGAACACTCATAACCCCATCTTTTACTTCTGTGGATTGTATTTTAGGTAAAAATTGTCTTGGTATAGATACATTGCATCTCTCTTTGTTCTTTGTTATAGACCATGTCAATATGAAGTCATGCAATTGCTAAGCATATAATATTGCCTGTACCTTTGACACAGAGATCTGGATAAAGCCTGACACTCATCACTATAAAGAACAATATTCTCAATTATCGGTGTGGCATGAAGTCAGACAAAATTAACAGTCACCAGATTAGGTGTTTCTCTTGATCCAGGATGTTAAGCTTTTCTGAAGGTGGGGGAGTGGTGAATGGAAATAAAATGACAATTATAATAGTAGTAATGATAATGACATTAACATTCTTGAATTCTTCATGTCCCAGGAACAGTGAGTGCTAATTTGCCAACATCATATCATTAAATAGTTCCAACAGATATTAAAGAAAAATATTGCTATTATTTTCATTGACTCATGGTTAATGGAACTGAAGGAGCTTAAGTCATTGTTATGATTTAGATATGAGGTATCTCTGAAAAGCTTATGTGTGAAACAATGCAAAAATGTTCAGAGGGGAAATGACTCAGTTACAATGGTGTAAGCTAATCAGTGTATTAATCCACTGACATGGATTAACTGGGTGTAACTGTAGGCACCTAGTGTGTAGCTGGTGGAGGTAGGTCACACCTTTGGGGTTTGTGTTTTGTCCCTGATGAGCAGAGCTGGCTCTCTGCTTCCTGGTTTCTATGTTCTGTGCTTCTTTTTCTCTGCCACATCCTTAGCCATGATGTTCTGCCTCTCCCTGGGCACAGAGCTATGAAGTTGGCTGATCAAGAACTGACCCTTTGAAACCTTGAGCCAAAATAAGTTTTTTCTCCTTTAATTTGTTCTTGTCAGGTCTTTTGATCTCAGCAGCACAAAAGTAAACACCTGAGTTCATATACAGAGAGTAAGGGGAAGAGCCTTTGAGAAAATCTGAGCTTGAGATTTTGTATTGGGAGAGATGAAGGTATGATTACTAACTTTTAGTGGTCAGAAAAGTCCTGAAAGAAAATTGTTTATTATGAATCTCTGTAAATATGTAGAATATTGCCACAAATCAGCGGATGTGTTAGGGAAAAGGAAAAGATCATTCTGGAAGAGAAGGTGCTCTTTGCCAAGATACCAAGGCACATGCTTCTGAAGGGTCAGGGGGTTGCTGTGGCTGATAGAGAGGTCTGGGGTGTCAGCACCAGTGGATCACACTGGAGACTGGGCAGAAAAAGACAGGGTAGGCCTTGTTTGGCATGTTCCAAAGTCCTCATATTTACATTTTATAGGCCATAGGGTATCCCTAAAAGATTTTAGGCTGGAAAATCTCACAGTCTTGATTAGATTTGTGTATATTCATTTTCTCTGACTGAGCAGAGAATGACCTGGAATGAGTGAGACCAGTTTCATTTTCCTACATTAAGAAGGAAAATCAGATCAATGTAGGTAAAGAACCCTTAAATACACTCAGCAATATTCCATTCATTCAGCGGCTCTTTGAAGCACTCTAGACTAGGCACTAACAGGGTTTTAAAGTACTGCCCGGGCCTCATAGTTCACCATAGTGACACATGGTGTCAGAGTTTAGGTCTTGGGGAAAAGAGAAAGCTACAGAAGTTGATTTCTTCACTCCCAGTTGCTTCACAAACATAGTCTTTCTCTTCTAAAATTGCAGGAGAGTTATGTAACCTCTAAAGGGTAGGGGGAAGCAATTGTCTGTAGAATTATGGGCTATTTCGATGCTTAGAATTTCAAGAATCTTCACTTTTCCATTTCACAACCATTATACAAATCAAACAGCTTTTTTATTTTTCATTTCAGTTCTGATAATTAGTCCTCTCAATTTTCTTCTTCCCTGAGGAGTCCTCTGTGGAATTGGGGCACTCCTTCAAAATTAAACCCATGAAAATCTAGCTTCAAGTGATCAATCAGATAATTCAACCCTCTTTTAGAAAGAAATGAGTGACATGGCAAGGACCTACAGAGACGCTGCATTAATTGATGTGCCTTTACACAGAAAGGAGGGGCAAGAGGAGAATCTCCACCATCCACGCACAAATGACTCCCACACTCCAGCTGTCATTCATCTAGGGCTGAATGAAAGGTGAATGGTAGCTGCTCTTCTTTATGCAACCTCTGGTGTGCCTTCCTTTGCCTTGGGTTCACTCAAGTGACTGCTTGGCCTCCCCATCAGGGGACCTATTGCAAACCATGAGCATGGTCCATATCAAAGCCATACTGCTTCACTTCACATGGAATTGAGTTGCGTGACAAACCATAGGAAGCTGCCCAGTGACTGAGTTCTGGAAGCTGGTATGCACTGAGGCATAGAGAGGAAAGGAGGCATGACGGAAAGATGTCACCCAGCAGGTCATCTTATCAGGCAACAGGTGCATGGGAGGAAAGGCTTTACTGTGCTAAGGGGGACTAAAATGTGTAGAGACGTAGGTTTAGAAATTGAAAGTTCAAGTTTTAGAGTTTTACACCTGATTATGGATACTAACACTAGCACTATTTGCCTTCAGAAAAGACGTGAACCATAGTCAAATGCCCAATTTTCTCATCTGTACATTAAAGACCTAAAGATATTAATGGTGGCACTTACACCTGTGGGATCAGGTAAGGGTTAAGCTCCTTAGCACAATGTCCAGAATATATTAAGACCTCAGTATTTTTAATATTTTATATTTAATAATGACTGGAGAATTATTTTTATGTTATTCCTCAAAAGTTTCTGATCATGCTCTTTTTCTTTAATGGAACTATTGAGATATAATTTACATATTGCAAACTATCAACTTTGCACTTGTACCATTCAGAGACTTTTAGTGCATTTAAATATTTGTACAACCATTGATATCATGTAATTTTAGGATATCTAAGTCACCTCTCATACAAATGCCTTCAAGATACTACCACCAGCCCTGGAAAGCACAAATCCAATTTTTGTATGCAAAGTACATAAAGGATTTAATAAATTTCCTGGCACACAGTAAGTGGTCAGTATCATTTCTGTAAAAACATAATGACAGATAACTACATTTAGCACATGTTAATTCAGTTCAGTTGACTCAGAACATTGCTTCAGATCTTTACATGCTTTAGGGATACGATTATAGGGGCCTTTGGTATGGAGATCAGCAATTCACCATTATAGCTGCACATATTAGTTTTAATGGAATAGAATTTACCTATCTAAAATTCATCATTTTAAAGTGCACTGTTCTTTTTTTTATTACATTCATAAAATTATGGGACCACTGTACTATTTAATTCTGGAACATTTTTAAAAAACCAAAAAGAAATCCAAACCCATTTGTATCCACTTCCTATTACCCACTCGCCAGGATCCTGGAAAACACTGTCATTCTTTCTATTTCAATGAATTTGTTCAGCATATGGTATATATCTTTTTACTTCCAGATTCTCTTATTTAGTATACTGTTTAAAAGGTCCATCCTTGAGACATGAATCAATGCTTCATTCTCTTTTATGGCTAAATCATATTTCACTATGAATACACAAAATTATATTTACCATTCATCAGATGGTAACCATTTGTTTTGTTTCCATTTTTCAACTATTTTGAATAATGCTATCATCAACATTCATGGTTGACATATGTACCTAGGGGTGGAATTGCTGGTTCACGTACCTCTGGTTCATGTAAATTGTGATTGTTTTGTTTTAGTTTGCTATCTTGATGGTGTATGTGAAGATATAGCTCATTGTGTATTGATCTAAATTCTGCCAATGACATATGATTTTGAGTCTCTTTCATGTGCTTGTCAACCATTTGTATAGCTTCTTTGGAGAACTGTCTATTTAAGCTCATCATCCATTTTTTAACTGAGTTATCTTGTCATTTTGATTTATAAAAAAGTTTTGTTTCATTTATTTCTGTTCCTGGATAATGTCATATGGGATCATTTTAATACCCATTTCTTCAAATATCTTCTAACATTTTTGCTTTTTAAATTCTGGATACAATTCCCTCATCAGATGTATGATTTGAAAGTATTTTATCCTGTGGGTATTATTCTTAATTTTTTAGTGTTATCCTTTCATGCACAAGTGTTATTGTTATTTAATTTTGATAAAATTCAAAAGGTTTATATTTATTGCATTTTTCCACTTGTGCTTCTGGGATCATATCACTGTCTCTCAGTGCTTTTATAAGAACAGAGATTCTTGGATAGTTTTAAATGCTTTTCTAGTGACTAATGCATGATCATATTTGTCCTTTATTAATATGATGTATTACATTGATTTATTTTAAAATGTTAAAAACCACCTTGTAATCCTGAGGTGAAATTCATTTTGTTATGGTTTAGCCTTTATTTCATATGTCTAGGCTTTGGGGTTGTTAATACAATGCACCGATAATTTCTATAAAGTTTCATCGTTTTAGTTTTTAATGCATTTACAGATTTTTACATATTGTAAAATGTAGGTTTCAGGTTCTATTATCTTGCATGTAGATAATATTTAATAGTTACAGACCCTTTTGTTCAAAAACATATCCATTTCCCATTGAATAATCTTGGCAAAATTGTCAATTAATTGACCGTTAGTCTAAAGGCTTATTTGTGGGCTGTCAATTCTATTTTATTGATATGTGTGTCTTTATTTTTATATCACACACTTGTGATTAGTGTCGCTTATTATTAGGTGAAATCAGGATGTGTGAACCTTCAACTTCATTATCCCTTTCAGTATTGGTCTAGTTATTCTTATTCCTTTTTATTTCTATGTGAACAGCATCCAGTCCTTCACCACTAGCCAATGCTTTAGCTCTGGGTATTTTGTGCCTGTAACAAGTTCTGGAAGTTCTGAAACTTTCCTGCTAATTGCTATCTCTCAAAATTTTTACAAAAACATAAATTCTCAGATATTTTAAAATGCTTTTCCAGTGACTAATGGGATGATCATATTTGTCCTTTATTAATACGACATATTATGTTGACTTATTTTAGAGTGTTAAACACTACCTTGTGTTTCTGAAGTGAAACTCATTTTGTTAGGGCGTATCTTTTGTTTCCTGTGTCTAGGCATTTGGGTTATTGATGTATTGATAGATCTTTCCTCAACATTGACAGGCAATATAGGGCTACAATTTTCATGTGATGCGTTTGTCTGTTCAGTGTCAAGGTAACACTGGTTCCTTAGTGTGCGCTGGTTCCTTTACCACCTTTTGAAGATTTTACATGGAGCTGGGGAATGAGTCTTCTTTACATATTCGGTTGAATGGGTCACTGAGGCCAGGGGATGTCAACATGAGACTCAGGTGTGTAGTGGTATGCTCAGGGGTATTTCCTATGTCTTTGAGGCTTTGTTCTTGTTTCTTTCTTTTTTTCTTTGGGTCATGTCAGACTACATCATTTTCATTCCCATTTCTTTACCTGTCTTCTAACATGTCTTCAAACTGGACATTTAAAACAATGACTGTGACAAATCTGAAGAGAGGACGCTGCCCACAGATGTCTACTGCCACCACTGTGCTGCCATTCCCAATGCTGCTGCTATTACTTTCTGCAGTGACATGCCCAGCACTTCCATGAAGTCTGTGCTCTCTGCTACATGTGACCACGGCCACTTCTGCTTGATTCCCTCGGTCTGCTGCTAATGACTGCCAGAGGTTTCCTCTACTGTCCTAAGATTTTGGCGAATGACTCTGCACTATGTTGTGGCATCCCCTTAACACTGGAAGTTCATAATGGTACCTTAGTCTTTGCTTTGAGTGTACAGGTCTCATGGTTTAAAAATGCCAGAAATTAGCTTATTTTCTGGGAATGTGCATTGCCCCATGTATACATGCTGATGTACTTTGAGAGAAACATGATCGATTCAAAATGTCCTGTAGACACTTATTTAACAGGTCTTCCCTTTAAGTATCTTGTCCTGCCTCTCCCTTGTCCAGGTAGAATTACCTCTACAGGTAGTTGTGATATTAAAGAACTGTCACTAGTAAGTTCTATATCGGGGCAAATAATGATGAGTACTGCAAATAAGGCTTTTGCATGAATTGACCAGACAGGTGGAGTAGTGACATTTCTCTGGAGTGGGGCTTGTGGTGGAATTCCAAACCCATAGTGTCCCTCCAGTGGTTGCCAGTCTACTGGTTTTCACAGATGTCCTGGCTGTGAGACTGATGCTTTTAATGGCTATGACAGGTCTAAGGAAAGAGAGGATGGGGATAGCACAAGTGGTATCACCATAAAACTTGCTCTTCTTACTCTGATTCAGTTGCTTCTCTTAACAAGCATGCTTAGTTCCTTTCAAGCTTTTGGTTAGTTTCCATACTTGTGAAAAAGTTGCTTCTGACAATTTCTTGGCAGTGTTAGCATTTCTTTTAGGAGAACTGGATTTTCAAAGCTCATTACCCCACCATTATGGAGATTCTGTTCTCCAGTGGTTTTCTAATGCCTAATGGAATTAAAATACTCATGACAGATATTAAACCCATATTCTTCAGGGTAACTTTCAAAATCTCAGTCCAATCTGGGTCCGGACTCAATTATGAGCTTCACATATTTGAAAATCCCCAACTGAATGTTTTTCTTCCTGTTCTGGAGATGCAATTGCAAAATAGGAGCTCTGCAGCTAACTAGGACAAGATGATGCCATGAGGGACAATGCCTTGTAGACCCATGAAATGATTGCCATTCAAACGCTCATTGCATATGTGGGAAGAAGGTTCCTTTAATCCTCCATCTTAGACATTCTGAGAGATCTCTCAGGAGAACAATCTTGAGAAGGATTTCGAATCTCATTTGAACACAGAGGAATAGAAATACCATCAGTGCCTTCTAACACTGCCAGGTCCGTGGAATTGTTTTTCTCTCTGATTCAAACACCTGAGCATGCGGAGAGAGCGTGTTGAGTAGGTTTCATTTGCAGTCAGTAGAGAACATAAGAAAATGGCACTGACATAGCTTCCAGAGCTCCTTAAGATATGTACAGCAAAGAGAAATAAATACAATGTGACACACGAGCATTTTAAGTCATACTAATGAGGTCCCATTCATGATTCAGGGCCAAAGGTACATCCAGATGATGATGTTGATGATGATCCTGATGGTGGGGTGGTGGTGATGATGGTAAAGAGCTTCCATATTTCCTGCTTATGAGTTTTATGTCCTGAGAAATAGCCAACAGAGTGATCAATGCACTCATTTTGAAAACATAAGGAATTGGATTTGAATTCCTCACCATCTCTTGTTTGTATTCAATTTTCTTTGCATTACCTGTCTTCCAGCACTGTTTTAGTCAGCTTTCCATCACTGTGATGAAATACTTATAAGGAGGAAAGATTGATTTTGGCTTAGGGTTTTCAGTCCATGGTCTCTGGGCCCCTTGTCTTTGGGCTTGTGGTGTAGCAACATAAGTGGTAGAGTGTGTGGCTAAGGAAGCAGCTAAACACACAGTGGCTAGGAAGCAAAGAATAAGAGGAAAAGACTAGTGTGCCCTTTGAGGACCTAATTTAGTTATCCATTTGGCCCTGCTTTTTAAAGTTTCTACTGCTCCCAATAGCACCAGAGCCTGTTGACAAAACCTTTAACACATACATTTTAGGTGACCATTTAAGATGCAAACATTAGCAGGTGCTGTTACAAGATTTTAAAATGAGTTATGCAAAATCAGTATCATAATGCCCACTAAGTAGTGCCCACCAGGTACTCCCCGTGCTATGGCATATACCTTGGGACCTGATGGGCTAAGATACTTGGTTTTGCAATTTCATATACCCATCATCTGCATTGTTTTATAACTTCAACATCATTTGAGTGCTCCTTTGAAGGACAGGAAACTCTGATAGAGAGGAATTTTCATGCATAAGGCAAGGTGGACTAAAGGTAAACAAGATAGGACAAAGAAAAAGCAGAGTTAGAATATATGTTCAACTGGCACTCATTATACATGTCTGGATGATGTGCTCTGCTTGTCTTACGTATATACCCTCAGTGGTAGACATAAATCTTACATACACAAGTAAGAGTGTACTTGACAACCTGTAAGCCAGTGGAGAGAATCGACCATTCAGAGTGCTTGCTAGATGTGATTTGGACTGGAGCCTTGGAGGTTTCTACCACGCTGAACATTACAAATTTGATTGCTGGATTACCAGATTACCCAGGGGTTTTCCAGGTGACACTGAGGTAGCTCTGGAATTACGACACTGAGAGATGGCTCAGAGCGGTACCCATTTGGCAGCTGGTCTAGAAGTACAATCAGCCCTCATATCTCTGGATTTTGCTCCCATGCACTCCACCAAGTGATAGAAGGAAAATAGTGAAGAAAAAATGTGTCTGTACTGAACATGTACATGCTGGTTTTTCTAGTCAGCATTCCCTAAACAATGTGTGTAACAATTATTTATACAGCAGTCACATTGTATCACGTGTTAAAAGTGACCTCAGCATGATGAGTTAAAGTGTATAGGAGGATTGCAGATTTTATATCCAGGTCTTATGCCATTTTATAATAGGCACTTGAGCATCCCTGGATTTCGAGATCTGCAAAGGGTTCTGGAACAAATCCCCTTATATATTGCAGGACATCTGTATTTTATTGTGTTAACGATTCTTATAACCAGTTAGAAGGTGAATATCAACCTTCATGTAACTAAACGCACTGAGGAGACACAAAAGAAATATTGAAAGAGACATGATCATTGTCCCCAACAAATTTACTTAAACAACTTCAGAGTACAACCTGCTTACATGAAAACTTAACAAATGTAAAGATAATGTGGAATGGTATAACCAGAGGTACCCCCAGAGGAGACGTATTCCCTAAAGGTATTTTTATTCAATTAAAATATGCAATGAAATATGTCAAGATAAACCCTACTATTATGTGTAATTACAGTGCACTGAAATTTTAAATAAATGAAATTAACATTTCTTTAATATAAATTTATAAAACACTGTCCTAAGAATTATAATCCTAGATGTTTGAGTTGTTGTATAATCACCTAAATGAAAGCAAGACAATAGGTAATGAAGTTATCAGCAAAGACAAAAATACAAATTAAGCAGTGGTACTTCTGAGGCATTGGCTGGACAGGAGGTGGGTTAGTAGCTCCTATTCTCTGAGTTGCTGTATGGTGTGTATGTGTTGGTGTGATGCAACTGAGGTAAGGGGACTGTCTGGGTTGTCATAAGCCCATGAAAGAGTGCAATGTGATCAGTGCCAGGAGAAAGCTGGACATACTTGGTAGAACATGAAAAAATTCTCATGAGCTAGAAGACATTCTCAGGGAGAAATGATGGAAAGAACCAATGTCAAGGAGGAAATTAAAAATACATTTCAGGTAGAGCTAATGATACTGAAGATGCTTTAGGAGCCATAGAATAAGGACTCTAGAGCACAATTACAGGTTAGTAGACCACTTAATTAACACAGCGTGCATATCATTTTCTAGGACCTGAAAGAATTCATCAAGATGGATGATGGATGATGTGAATATTTCAAAGGTTTTATTTATTTTTCTTTTCACTAATGTTTCTGTGCTGAAAGCGCAGAGGACTTGAAGAAATCATTTAGTTCTTTGAAGCCCTAGTTTCCTTAGCAAAACTTGGGATAATCATATCTAGTGGGGGCATCCTGAGGGGGTGAATGATAAGCTGAGATCTGAAGGCTGGAAAGAATCTGTGCACTCCACGTGGAGTTGGTGAGGCAGTGTTCCAGGGCATCAGATACCAAGACTGGACTATGTTGGGACGACAGATAAACATGGCTAGAGTCCAGTGAATAAGGGGCAGAAGCATGAAGCACTCATGAAATCCATTCCAACGTGGAGCAAGCGTACTGGGTTGAATTGCATTGTAAGCTCACTGGGGATATGCTGAAGGCTGTCAAGGAAGTGTGGATTGTCCTGACTTCAGTTTCACAGAACATACAGAAACATGGTAATAGTTGTGCATTATGAATATAATCAGTGACACTGACTTCTATTCTTAAAAGAGTTAGAATAGCAAATTGTATGTTCTACCACAACTTTAAAATCGCACGAAAGAATATATGTGTGATTGAAATGTAGGGAACAATCTTGAGAGGAGAAGAGGAAGAACCAGGAGTGCAGATAAGATGGATAAAGATCCTTACATTATCACAAACACCAAAATAAATTAGGAATAATTTCCACACATGGAAAGTGAGACTCACAGACTAACCATCCTAAAGTGAGTTGGAAGGGAAGCTTATCCTCTTACCTCTGAATTAAGAAATGCATTCATTCTAACTCCATGCCCCTCTTAACTCGTTACTCAATATTGATGTTTAAATATGCTTTGCTTTTCATTCTGAGCTCTCAAATATAAATCGCCTTTTTTCAACTATGTATGAAAATTCCCATCAACTGAAATATTAACAATTCTTTTATTTTAACAGTGCTATTATACCATATATAGCAACAATTACAGTACAGGCATTAAATTAGTCATCATATTGTCTGAAATTTCTGGCAGCAAGGGTAATTAAAATATTTTCCCATTTTAGTAGTTCTTCCTCTATTCCTCACATTGCCTATTAAAGGACGGATTTTGATTTTTGAAATAAAAGAAACCCTAAAAGAGCATGAATTTTAAGAGTTTAAAAAAATCTGTAAATTTTTAAAAATGGTCTGTTTTGTGGAATTCATGACAACCTCATTATTCTTTTTGCAAAGTCTTACAGTAAGTAAAAAGAAATCTTTGATATTTAAAGTTTTGTAATAGAGGATCTGCAAAGATGGTATAATCAGAAGTAGAGTATATTGGAATTGAAGACGTTCTGACAATGCTCCAATCATACCAGGCAATTGAGCATATTTGTCCAGAGAGAATGGATTCCCGTGACTACAATTTAGGCATTTTGATATGATAAAAGAAGTCCCCTAACTCCCTGATCAGTTAGAATGGAACTGTCTTGAATCTGCAATAATAATTTCAATAATTGGACCATGAAGATAGAAGCAGGGTAATGTGGAACTAGAATAACCCTAATATGAGTTTCATGGTGCAAAAATAGATTTGATATTAATCTCTGAATGCCTAGAAGAAGTCTCAGCATTTGCATTGATCAGAATAATGAGCAATCTCATGAAATGGTTTTATTTCACATCAAAAATACCTCTGTAACTTTAATTCAGGAAGATTTCTTTTGAAAGCATCAATCTGTTCAGGGTTGCCTCTGTGCATTTGTTTCATAAACATTTGTAGTATTCTAATTGTGGTGTGCATTGGATTTCAGAGTAGACTTACGAAGACCAATGAGTTGAAATTTCAGCATGGTGCAAAAAAAAAAAAGAAAAAAAAAAACAGCTTGGAAGTCCTGAAGTCTTTGTTGCACTCCTTACTTATTCTCTGGCCTAATAAAAGCCTTGAATTTTTACCGATTTTCAGTATCTTTGTATATAAAAGGGGGTACACAACTTATCTCCATTGGTTTTTTTAGAGAATTAAGTAGAATCATTCACATAATATTCTCCCCAGAGAGCCTGTGTGCCTGTTAATGTAGCCTATTACATCCGCACAGACCTGTAAAGCTCACATCTGCAAGAACATATGTATATAAATACATGTATATGTATGTATAATACATAAATATATGTAGCATAGTTTTATCTCTGTATATGTATGTAATGTACTGAATATATAATATATGCTTGATGCTCTTTGATTGCATTGTACATTCACTAATTTATCCAACTAGTAGTTTTTTCTTTTCATTGGTTCTTTTCAGCTGTACATGACATTAGGATTCACCGTGATGTAAAAGCACGAGTAGAATTTGCTCTAATTCAAGCCTGGTTCTTCTCCTTTCTCTCTCCTCCTCCCTTGCCCCACTCCCTTTCCTCTGTGGGTCTGATCTGTCTGCTATTTACTTGGAGTTGACTGGCCTGCTTGCTAAGTTAGTGTCTTGTGGGTGTACGTAATGGTGAGATTCCCTGAGGTATATTCCTGTGGGCACAGACGAGAGTTAGGTCAGATTCTTTCCTCTGTCCTTGCTTTGTGCTGGCCTCCTTCCTTCCCTTCAATCCTCCTTCCTTCCCTTCAATCCTCCTTCCTTCCCTTCAATCCTCCTTCCTTCCCTTCAATCCTCCTTCCTTCCCTTCACTCTTCTTTCTTCTATTTTGATAGAATGCCTTCTCATTTCTTTTCTTTCCTTTGCTCTTAACATCTTTTTCCTTATTTTGGACTATATGTTGCCTATCAGAGAAAACTTTTATTGAATCTTTGACTTTTGGTGGTCTAGCTTATTTTTCTTTGAATGATCCTCTCCAGTTCCATACATATTTACCAACAAAAGTCATAATTTCATTCTTCTTCATGACTGAGTTAGACTCCATTGTGGGTATAGCACATTTTCTTTAATCTGTTGAAGGGCTCCTAGGTTCATTCCATATCGTGGCTAATGTAAATTTTGCTGCTATAAACATTGTCGTGACTCTATTTCTATAGTATGCTGATTTTAGAACTTTTGGATATATACTGACTAGTGGGATGGGGGGGTGTCATATGGTGGTTAGATTCCTGGTTTCTAGAGTGGTGGCACTAATTTGCAGTCCCACTAACAAGGTATGGTGTACCTTATTCCCCTCTTCCTCACCAACACTCACTATTATTTGTATAATTCATAATTGCCATTCTGAATAGAGTGAGATTTTTATATCCCTAATTGCTGGAGACATTGAACATTTTTTTAATATATTTATTGGCCCTTTATACACATTCTTTTGAGAATTATACATTTAGTTTGGATTTTTTTTTCTCTTGATCTTAAAGATTTTGAATTCTTTATATGTTCTTATCCAACTGATCTTTCTTGAACATTTGAAAGAACCAAAGTCTGGACACTGAAAAAATAGTACCAAACAAGGAAACAGTCCCAATTTCACAGAATTTACATTTTAGTGTAGAAGACAATATACTAGTCATCTGATAATAATAGGAAATATTTGTGTGGCATTTCAATATTCCAGAGACTAATATAAATATTTAATATGTACTACTAACTCATCTAACCTTCACTATAATCCTATGATGGTATTTCCATTTTATTTATTTTCTATTCTTTTCATTCCCATTTTTACATCTGTGGAAGCAGAAGCAGAAAAGTATCAAGCAAATCACCCACATTAACAAGTAGCATAGCTGGGATTCAAATCTAGGCAAATTATTCCTCAGAAACTCTCTTTCAGGGCTGTTTCTTTAAACATGATAAGGAATTCAGCTTCAGTGTTTAGCTGCTCAGGAAGAAGAAAACTAGACAGCTGCCAATCATGCATGACAAGCAATTGGATGCTATTCAAAGTATAATGGGGAACTATTAGGCGGTTTTAAGCAAAAGATTGATGAAAATATCATTGTTTTATAAATTCAATCCGACTGATACATAGTGGGGAAAGATTCTAAGAGAGCTGATATGAAACTCTAAAAACCAGTTAGGCTCTAATTCGGGGGAGTTCAATAAAAAATGAAAGTTTGAACAAATTAGTGGTGTTGGAGACAGGATTTCTTGATGTGGAATCCCTTTGGATGTTTAGACAAAATAAACTTATGAGGGGGTAGGTGTAAATAGACAGGGAATGGGAGAGGAAATGAGTTCTGTTTCAGAGTTGGATATGAACAAATCTCACCAGTGAGACAGTGCAAGAAGTTTTGGAGGAGAAATGATTGGGTATGAAAACCTTAACCCAATCAGTGAACTTAATTATCCGATGGGATCAGTTGAGTAGTAACTGAAGGCAGATGAGGTGTGGTTGGAGGAAGTGGGCACTGGGGGCGTGGCTTTGGGGTGTAGTCTTTGCATCTGGTGAGTAGAGTCTCTCTCTCTGCTTCCTGATCCTCACATGAGCAACTTTTCATCTGCCACACTCCACCATGATGTTCAGCCTCACCTCAAGGCCCCGGGGAATGGAGACTGCTGTCCATGAACTGAGACCTCTGAAACTGTGAGCCCTCAAATAATTTTTTCCTCTTCTACAATTGTCTGCTCATGTCATTTAGTCGCAGTAGCAGAAAAGTTGACTACAACGCCAAGTGTCAGGTTTTGAATATTTCCTGAGTGTCACCCATAGTACTGATATGATTCACATTGACAACAGTGTTTTGGACTATAATTTTATGTATAAATTTTTCCTACTAACTATATGAGCACTAGTGGTAATAGTATGCTAATCAAAGCTTATGTAAATGTGAATTAGGGAACTGCTTTCCCCAAGCTTATACATAAAGGTAATATTTTTCTTGGACTCTGACAAATAATCAGGTGTTTTCCACCTTGACCAAAGTGGTCAGAGGCCATGGCAGGAATTAGCTTTCCAGACAGGAATCAGCAGACATGTAAGGGAAGCTACCAGAGAGGGAAGTGCATTGTAGCACAGATTAGTTTGTGCAACGTGCGTGTATGCCTGTGTGTATTTGGTATTTTTCCCTCGGGGAAAGATTCGTTCTGTGGGATACAGAAAGCACCTATAGAAAGCAGTGACTGTAGAAAAGACTTGGAGGAAATATCAGATCAGATCTTACAGGTTTTGAGTCAGACAAATGTATCTGTAGACACAATAAGGAAACGGAAGGCTTATAACCATAGTAGCATATTAAAACTATCCTTACATAAAGCAAACTTGACTCCTAAGGTAGGCAAGTGACTTATTTATTTATTTATTTATTGGTCCGTCATCTTTGTTTACGGGAAAGCCCTGCTCTAGGCTTACCAGTTCTCACTGAACTCTTGATCACCACTCACACCTTCCCTAGTGCAGAGAGATGAGGTTCTAGCTCAGGTTGAGATATTGGTAGGGCTCTAATCCCACTGGGCCCCATAACCAAACAGGGCAACTCAGATCCTTTCTTTGTCTATTATTCAGCTGCCAAGAAAAAAAAAAGGCTCTTTTCCTACTGAAGCTTAAAATTTGGGACCTTGAGAAACTAGACCTGCTGGTGGTTGGATCTCGTGCTGTCTGAATGAAGGCTGCAGGACAAAGCCCTGTGACCTCAGTCTGGCCCTAGCCATCTCTGGGATGCTTTCTTCCTATAGGCCTCAGAGGATAAATTCCTTTTTCTTGAGTCCTGTCTACTAAATTGTAGTGGGAAAACCTGGGAATATAAAGAAGTTGGCTATGTCGATAATTCTGGTAAGAAAAAAGGAGACTAAAACTATAAAAAAATAAAATAGTCAGGAGAGTAGGGGGACAGATTGGAGACATTTGTTCTACTTTCGTTTTATTTAATTAACATGAAAGAATACTGATGTAATGAGAGTAACTCAAGTGTCTTGTCTGGGAAATTCAATGTGTTTTGGTACAACTTCTGGTGTGACAGATAAAGAAGACAAAGGAGGAAAGAGTTAATTTGAAATTTCAAAAGTAAGTGATGCTTGGTGCCCATGTGGAGATATAGGCACTAAAAAGGCAAAGGCATTGGATATGGAGCCCCAAGCAATGTCTAGGCTGGAGCATAAGTTTGGGAATCATTAGTGATACATGGTATGTGAGTATTGAGGATTGATAGGTGTATCTTTAAGGGAAGAAGAACAACACAGGACAAAAACAATAGGATATCATTGCATGTCTGTTGAAAATGGGAATCGGGTATATTCACTGGTGTGTTCTCTGACACGTGGGCAGATATGAAGAGATAAACCGTTACCTTAGGCACAGTGTTAGGCATGTTCCTGTCCACAGTCCTAGTTAGTCCTCTGAGAGTGGTCTGAGGCGAGTTTCCATTCCTAACTTCATTTTACAGGTAAAGAAAATGATAGGATCATGTTTTAATCAGCTTTTTCACTGCGGTGACTAAAGGACTCAACCAGAACAATTGTAGAGGAGGAAAGGCTTGCAGTTTCAGAGATCACAGACCACGGACAGCCGGCTCCATTCCTTGGGGCTCCAGGTGAGGCAGGACACCATGGTGGAAGATTGTGGTGAAGGGAAGCAGCTCACATGTGGTCAGGAAGCAGAGGAGACTCCACTCCCCAGAAACAAAACATACCCCATAGCCACGTCCCCAAATCCCATCTCCTCCCGCCACACCCTACCTCTTTAATTTCCACATAATTAATTCTTATCAGGGGATTAATGTACTGATTAGGTTAGGGCTCTCACCACCCAATCATTTCTCCTCTGAACCTTCTTGCATTGTCTCCTGTGTGAGCTTTTGGAGGACACCTCACATCCAAACCACAACAGGATCACTTGTAGTTTAAAAATGGCCACAAAGCTATTGTTTTATGTTTCTGTACCCAGCAGTGTGCATATATGTCTAATTAGGAAAATAGCCAGAAAGATGCTTATCTTCCCAAATTTTAAATATACCTCTGCATTTTAAAACTATGTGATTATCTTAAGGTCATTTGGTTTAGATGATGACAATCGACTGCAAAGAGGCGTGTGGAGGCATCTTGGCTGTCCAAATGTCAAGCTGCGATCAGTCAAGCTGATCAGCATTCATCTTTATTATACAGTCATTATAGTGCATTGGCAGGGACGTCCTCCTCATATTTGGTGCCCTTAGAATAGAGGCAAATCCACTGTCTCAAGGACTAGTCTAAGTTTCAACTAAAATATATTGTTTTTGCTAAAAATATAAAGATTTAGCAGCTACATAAAAAGTTAATATTAAATTAGTTTGTCAATAAAATACTATTGGTGTTTATATTTATTCAAGTAATTATGAAAGAAATGAACTCAATGAAACCTACATTTGGTGTTAAACAAGTGAATTCACACTGGGGCGTGTTTGTGTGTTGTTTTTATGTACTTCTGTTTAAATATATTTATATGTATGAGAAAATACAGTCAGGTCATGATTTAAAAACATTTATGAATAAATATACATGAACATTATCTAAATTAGTCTGAAAACATTATTTTTATGCACTGTTTATGACATAAGCTTTAACAAATGTCTCATTTATTTTCCTAGTTTTGGGGAGGCTCTTTTTAGGAGCAATTAATTTTATTAAATAATTGATGCAATGCAACTAACTAAATATAACTAAAATTGTAACTCACCAAGTTGATAACGGTTAACTATTCAATAATGGTTAAATTTTAATATATGATGCAATTTAAAAATGTATTAAAAAAAGAAGAGAAAATGATTTTTTTATTTTTAATGGTAGAATACATCAAGGTCCAAACTCCATTAGGAAAGGGGACATTAACACATTTATTCCTATAGGAATAAATTCCTCTGTGCAAACCTCACTAGGAATTAAACGTTCCTTACTTTACTAATCCCTACCTGATGTCTGTGTAGCAGAATGTGTTGTTGGCTCCTTTCTCAGGAGGGAAAGGTCTATTCCTTTTGGAGGCTTAGAGTCCTATGCACTGTGTAACGTTGATGGATTCATCTTCTTCCTGTGGCCCTGGGTTTCTTCAGGTGGAACTTTGGGACAGAACATATTGCCCTACTTTTTCTCATACTTTTAACAGGGAGTCAAAGGGGACAAGGATGCCAATCGGTGATATGAATTTAAAATCTTCACATTTCTAAGTCTGTACGTTCATGAAGGCTGTGCAGAAGTCTTCAGGAAGGTGTCTGGCTGGTCCCTGGGATTTTGGACCATCCAGTGGGCACTTCTCCAAGTAGATGTCCTATTCTGAAGACCTGCTCTCCAGCTTGGTGGCCTGGAGATTTGCAATTGTTTCTTGCATATTCTGTCAGGAACTACCCCTAACTCACCAGTGACTGCTGAATCAACAGACATGCAAAACCTCACTTTGTGGTAATTGTTCATTTAGGATCCCCACCTCCACTACCCACTGAGAGGAAGGCAAGTGAATTTTGACAGCATGGTTTCTTTATTGATTACAGAATTGTGCAAAGCCTTGGGTCTCCAGGGTTCTCCCTTCCTGACGCACATTTTCAGCCACAGCCCTCTCAGGTTGCTGAGGAATTTGGTCTGGGAGATTCACTGAAGGAAGGGACTGAAGACGTGAATGTTCATTCCTGTCCCCTGCCTCTTTTTCCGGTCAGCTCCAATCAGATCTTCTATTGGTTTTTAACATCACTCTCCATTGTCAATGTCTTTCTGATAGCACTTTAGTCATGCAAATCATAACACATTGTTTTCCAAGATGATCTTCCCTTTAGTAGATGGCAAAATTTTGAGTTAATTCACCTTATTGCTAACTTAGAAAATAAAAGCTGATTTCATTTCAAGCTATCAGATGGATGGATATCGTTGTGATAAAATATAGCATTTATGAGATTATTTCATTTTGTTTATGATTAATTCCAACTATTTCCTTATTTACACTTATTAATATTTACAATTTAATGGGGAATACATGTGTTAATTTGACACAATTCATTTGTTATAAAGAACAAGAACACAAGTAGTGCTGCGTTAATAAACTGACTCTCTAGGAAGGAAAACAAAAGGTTATTTTTCATTGTTTGCTGATTCCAGTGGTATAAACACGCTAACAATGACCAATCTCTGGCTATCAGCCAGCTCACAAAATGCCTGAATATTTAGAGTCTGATTTTCCCAGGAGAAGAAGCTGAATCCAGCCCCAACTAAATATTTGGTAGGAAGAGTTTTCCCATCAGAGAACTTCCATGAACAATAGGATTTTAAAAAGCAAGTAAAACACCTTGGGATTTGATTTCCTACAGGTGCCCTATTCCACAGTTCTCCACCTTGCTACTCGCCTCTGTTGAACAGATTCAAAATGAATGCAAGGGTTAAAGGATAGAAACTCTTTCTGTTTGTGCCCGGAGTCTTTTGCAGAACCATGGTTTGAATTACACTGTAACACATTTGTGATTCTGCTTTAGAAGTCAGAATATGTAAGAAATAGAAGACCAACAGGTTTTTAAAAGTCCCAGGAGCAAAGAATAATATACCTGCTGTGATCAATAGATGGGATAAAATGGTCAATCTACACAGCATTAATTTTCCCCTAGCTTTCCTGGCCATCTCTAGAGACTAAATAAAATCAACATTTTTTTACAGACCTTGTGCTGAAACTTTCTTTTTATCTTTTACCATTTAGGTTTTATTTTTTTCCCATTTCCCTTTTTCCATATCCTTTTCAAATTCATTATAATGTCATTTTTACTTCATATTTTTCTCCACCGTCCATCAAACCCCTTGGTATTCATTTTGTCTCCTTTATCTTAAATCTTTACTATTCTGTCTTTTTATTCATCTTCTTTGGTCCACTAATTTGATTTTATGGCACACATACAATTTTCTAGCTTCTGTTTTGATTTTTAGTTTGGAGGCAGTAACTGAGATAATAACTTGCATAGAGCTAAATGTGCAGATCTTAAGCCTAGAGTCTGAAGAAATTAGCAAATGTATTCTCCATATAACCATTAACTAAGATAAAGAGTATTTCCATCAATCCAAAAATTCCCCTTATTCACATTTTGAGGTGATCCTATGTTTCGAAGAGATTATTGTCTTGAATTATATCACCTAGATTAGTTTAGCCAATTCTTGTATCCTATATGCAATTATGCAGCATACACTATTTTGTGCCTGGTTTTGTTAAATCTAACATAATATCTTTAGGTTTACTTAATTTATTGCTTTTATGAATAGTTTACTCTTCACAATTGATGAAGAATATATTACATTAAGAATAAACTCAAATAATTGATTTACGCATTCTGCAGATGCACATTCGGGTTGTTTTCAGTTTGGACTATTTATGAGACATACTGATACAGGAACATTCTTATTCAAGTTTTATTTAGAATGCAAGTTTGTAATTGGGGATCACTGGATCAGTGTATGAATAATATTTTAAGAAACTGCCAAATAATCTTCGAGAACTGTCTAACATTTTAACACCTCTCAGCCAGATATGAGGGTGCCTGTTGCTGAATGTCCTCATCATATCTGGTGTTTCTCCCTTTTTAATTTTAATAATCTCAGTAAGTATGCCATGGTATTTTGTTGTAGTTTTAAATTCTTGAAGATTAATGATGCTAAGTTAATTTTTATGTGGAAATATTCTGATTTCTGGAACACTTTATAGATTTATATATATATATATATTTAATATTTTCTTTATATATGTTGAATAATAATTCTCTGATATATGTATTATGAATACATTTTCCCAGTATTTTATTTGTGTGTTCTTTTTTTCCCACAATCCTTTGGAAAAAGAGCAGATATGTTTACCTCGTAACCACAGCCTGCGTGGGGAGGGAGTAGATAACCATTGGAGGTGTGGGCCTGCTGGAAATAAAAAATCAGAAAAGTAATATCAAGAACTTAAGCAAAAGACACAGAAAAATATTTTTTGAAGCAGGTGGAAGAGATCTGATAGATCTGACCCTAACAAAGGGAAAAGTCCACAAATGCTTTATTTATAGTGAAACATACCAAAGGAATTTATTGCAAGGAGGGGTTCTTCAAGGTAAAGAAGCCAGAAGCTGTGGGGAATTGGCCTGGTTGGAGACTTGTCACTTGGCAGTAACTCTTCCTCCTCCAGGCAGCTGGCACCACAAGGCTAGTTAGGTGTACTGGTATCACTTTCACCCCAGGGTAGCAGGCATCTGAATTCAAGGCTAGTCAACCCATAAATTCCTTGCCAGGCACAGACTCTGCCCCATTAACATGACCACCTACAAATGGGCGTATCTTTCCACACCTTCACATGGAAAGATTCCCAGATGCTGAGTCAAGCTGTCCAAGGCTTTGGAGTTTAAAGCAATAATTTATTTGCTGCTTCCGACAGTAACCTTTGACTGAGTCCATAGTATTAGGTAAACAAATAGATATATAGTTTATGTCCTATAAAGTCTTTACTACAAAAAGATTATCTGTGTCATTTGAAATTTCTATGGAGGAGATAATAAGATTGTAAACTAAACAAAACAAAGATTATTGGAGGATAACATTGATCAATGAAAAAGAATAGAAATAAGATTATGTAAAAAGAGTCATCAAGTTATTGAAATGAGGATCCAATAATAATTTGACAATTCATACAGGGAAGCTCAGAGCAGAAATGGAATACTATACCGAGCACACATAGTGCAGGATGGCTCCAGTCTCGTTCTCTTTGATGAAGATGTTCTTTATCCTAATTAAGGGGATGGATATGTGGATATGTATATATGTTTGACCTTTGCCAAAAATCAATTGGCTGTAGGTACATGGAGTAATAGCAGCTTTGATTGGTGTCAAACTATTATAGTCATTTTAAAATATGGTTTGGCAGTTTCTTATAATACTATGCATGTATTGATCCTATGATCCAGCATTATTCCCCCATGGTATTTGGACTTCCCCTTATATATTCTAGATAAGATTTGAATAAGAACATTCTTGGAAATTCAAGAGAATGCTTTTTTTTTGGGTACTTAGATTAAACCTAGGGATGTTTAACTACTGAGACACATTGCTAGTCCTTTCTTGTATTTTGTTTAGCAACAGGGTCTCACTGAGTTTCTTTAGGGACTCGCTAAATTGCTGAGGTTGGCTTTGAACTACTGATCCTCCTGCTTCGGCCTCCAGAGCTGCTGGGAATGCTTTTTAAGAAGGGTCTGAGCAAAGCATACCATGTCAGTCACATCCACTCCTTGTGCCATGCGGGTTTCTGCCTTCACATTTGGTAGAAACTTCTCCTAAATTCAGTAGGCCTAGACTACTGGAGGGAGAATCATATGAGTCAGTAACACAAAATACAACTCTGTACAGTATCTGCAAGTGATTTGGGGCTGCAAAAGATGTTCCTGGACTTTCTTTATCACTGCCATTATACATTCTGCCTGCCTTAGGTTCTTGCCTTTACTGTTCTCAGTGGTCACTTGGTGGAGTGACCCAAACCCTTGATCTGGAAGTGTCAGAGCTCTTGGCTGTCATATATGTTTCAGTCCCGGCCTGCACGTGTCCATTTCTTCTCCCTGGTACTCTGGCTCATCTAACTTACTACAGTGGTTTCCAGTTCCACAATGCTGTTTCAGTGAAGGGAGTACCTCCTTCTTTACTGATGAGTAGCATCCCACTGTGGCTCTGGCCCACATTTTATGTACTTGTCATCATCTGATGAACATTTAGGATGTGCATTCCCTGATGGTTGTGAGAAGTGCTGCAGTGAATTTGGGAGCGAATTATTTCACTAACATGTTGATTCCATTTCCTTTGTCTGTGTATCAAGTGATGAGGTTGCTGGACACTATAGTAGTTTCATTTTTATTTTTATTTATTTATTTTTTGTGGCGCTGGGGATTGAACCCAGGGCCTTGTGCATTCCAGGCAAGCACTCAGCCAACTGAGCTATACCCCCAGCCTTCATTTTTATTTTTGAGGAAACCCCATACTATTTTCTTAACGGCTGTGCTGATTTACATTCCCACCAACAGTGTGCATGAGTTCTGTTTTTTTCCACATCCTCAGAAGCACTTGGGATATAGAGTCTTTTAGATCAGAGCCATTCTTACTGGTATGAGATGACATTTCATCATGATGTTGATTCATATTTCCTTGATTATTAGTGATGGCAAACGTTTTTGCCTATACCCTGTTGGCCATTTGCTTATCTTCCTTGGAGAAGTATCTACTTCTATATATTGCCTATTTTAAAATCACATTATTTGTATTCTAGCTGATTTTTCGAGTTATGTGTTTTTGATATTAACCTTCTTGTTGAATGTGTAGCTTGTACTTATTTTCTCCTATTCTGCAGGCTTTCTCTTCACTCCATTGTTTGTTTCTTTATTTTTAAGTAAATAAGTAAAATTTTTAATGGCAGTGAGATAGTTTTTTTTTTTTTTTTTTTTAACTGTTGGAATAACAGAAATAAAAAGGAATAATACATTTGTTCTCCTGAGAATAGACATTCTCAGATGGTAGAATTGCCTAATAGCAAGTCACTGGAAATTGATTTGACAATTTTTTTAAAAGATCTAAAAATGTTTACTATCCACCCCATTGACTTATTGTTTAT
This sequence comes from Sciurus vulgaris, assembly GCF_902686455.1. Taxonomy (NCBI): domain Eukaryota; kingdom Metazoa; phylum Chordata; class Mammalia; order Rodentia; family Sciuridae; genus Sciurus; species Sciurus vulgaris. The sequence goes on from NC_136469.1 coordinate 138,088,291, forward strand.
CTTTGGAATCCATCGTAGAGAAATAATTAAAGGTGTTGAACAAACTATATTTACAAAGATGCTGATTGCTTTTGTTTCTTTTCCTGTGCTAACGCTTTTTAGTTTGATATAAGCCCATCTATCTACTTTTTTTTTTTTCCTGTCTTTTGGGTCTTAATCATAAAACTATTGCCCATTCCAAAGTCCTAAAACATTTTCCCTATATTTTCTTCTAGTAGTTTCATAGTTTTAGCTCTTATATTTAAGTCTTCAATACATTTTTAGTTAATATTTGTGTCTGGTGAGAAAAGAAGGCCTATTTTTGTTCTTGTGCATATGAATATACAATTTTCCCAGAACTGAAAAGATTGTTATGTCTCCAATGATTGCTCTTGGCAACTTTTTCAAAAGTCAATTGACTATACATATGTGAGTTTTCTTTTAGGAACTTTATTCTGTTCCACGAATCCTAAGTATGTGCTTTCCTGCCAATACTATGTGATTTTGATTACTACAGCTTTGTCATAGTACAGTTTGAAACCAGTTAGTGATTTTTTTTTTTCAGCTTTAGTCCTTCATATTCATGCACATTTTCATATGCATTTTGTTAATTCAGGTTCTCTGAGAAACAGAATTCGAAAGAGGATTAGATATATACACACAATATATCCGTATATCCATTTATTTTCCCCACCCCTGCTCAGTCCTTGGTAACCATTATTCTACCCTCCACTTCGATTGTTTTAGATTCTATATGTAAGTGAAATTGTCTCGGTATTTGTCTTTCTATGCCCTGATTATTTCCCTTAGTCTAATGCCCTCCTGGTTTATCCTTGTTGCCACCAGTAGCAGGATTTCCTTCTTTTATAAGGTTAAATAATAGTACATTGTGTAGTATATCAGTCTTTTTTAAACTATTCATTCAGTGATGGACACGTAGGTTGATTCTGTATCTCGTTATTGTGAAAAATGTTACTACAAACACGGGAGTACAAATATCCCTTCAACATACCAATTTCATTTCCTTTGAATATATACTCAGCAGAGGCATTGCTGGATCATAGGATAATCCTATTTTTAGTTTTTTGAGAAATCTCCATGGTGTTGCCCATGAGTGCTATACTAATTTGCATTCCCAGCAATAATGTGCACGTGTTCCAGTTGTCTTCACATCCTCTCTAGCAGTTTTTTTTTTTTTTTTTTTTTTTTTTTTGTCCTTTTGAATACAGTCATTTTATCAGGTAGCAAGTGATTTATTGAGAGTGACATAGAGAACTTGGAGTCTTCACACTCTAAGGAATGTCTGACCCTAGAGGGGAAAGAGAAAAGAAGAAAGATTGGGTAGAAAGAGTCTCGTTCTATAACATACGTCTAAGAATTCCAGGAAAATTACAGGTAGGCAGATGAAAAGTCTCTAGGGAGAGTAACTTGCTGGAGGAGTCCTCTCTCCTACGGAGGCGGCCAGCACTAGTGCCCCACCATGCTCAGGCCTGGCCTGGGAACAGACCCTACGAACATCCATCGTCTTGATGCAAATGTGATACAGATTCAGAAGCCAGCAGTGGGGCTATTCTGCTCCATGGCAGGTGACTGAGTGGATTTTCATGCTTGTGTTTGTTTTACTTTATTTACTTTATTTTTTGTATGTGAGGTTCCTCTCTGTCATTGTATGTTTCAACAATTGTCTCATCTTAAAGATGAATAGTCTTTAATTGCATGAATTTAAAACAATTTTTATGTATTTTTTTATAGATGAGCAAGTGGGCATTTCTAATTTAGGTATGTTATGAATAAGGAAGCTGTAAAATATTCTGCAAATAACTTCACGGTCATATCTTTTCACTCTCTTGTGTCAATACCTAATGGTAAAATTTCTAAGTCATGTGAAAGGTATATGAGAAGTTTATATGAAATTACCAGATTTCTCAAATGGTTATGACATTTAGCTGTCCAATCCTGAACTTGATATTGGTGGTCTGTTTTTTTTTTTTTTTTAATTTCAGTCATTCAGGTGGATATGGACAGTTATTATGGTTTTAAATTTACATTTTCTTGATGATGTAAGGTGTTGAAAACATCTGCATGTGGTTCCTGGCAAATCCTTTTGTGAAGTGCTTCTTCCAAACACTTTTCCAAAAATTTCATCAGATTGTTGTAGTCACACCGTAGAATAAGGATCAGACTCCACATGTGAAATATGATTTGAATTTTGATCAATGAAGTCATACATGTGCCAGAGGATGTGAAAAGGTTTGTGATATCATGGGGCTTTCTAGGAAGAGCCGAGCAGCATCCAAAGTAGTTTGAGACAGCAAGGTAAGGGGGCAGAATCAGCGTTTTATGACAGCTAGGAGAGAGGGCTGGGGTGGTTTCCTCGCAAAGCCTGGACTACCTGTGGGTACCCAGAGAGGGAGCACCTGGGCTTTCTCATCAGTTTTCCCATATTTGAGCTAAAAGAATGGAAGGGGGTCTGGAGAGTTCTGAATTTGACAACATCAAATACCAAAAATGGAATGACTCTTCTTCTTTGTGTTTAAATTAATGATTCAAAGGAGATATGTTTTTATTTTAGATACCTGTGTTTTGTCAGCTATATCTGCTGTAAATACGTTGCAAGTCTGTGGATTATCTATTTTTAAAATGTTCTCTACAGGAAAAGAGTTTTTACTTTGATGAAGTACTTTTCTTTTATGTTCAGCGTTCTTTGTGACCTGTCCCTATAATCTCTGCCCTTCCCAACCCCACAAGGACAATCTCCTGGGTTTTCTTCTAGAATATTTTTCACTTGAAGTTGTAGGTCATGGTGATGATCCATTTAGCATTGTCATTATTTTTTCATTAATTGAGCAGTCATCATTTTTCCTCACTGATATCCTCTTGTCCCTAGAATATTTGTTTAAAAGGCTCACTCTCTGTTTTCCTGTGGAAATAACTTGGTACTTTGCTCAGAGCAGTGAACTAAGTATGTGTTGGCTGATCAGAACTCAGCGTGATGCTCCATTGGTCAATTAGTCGTCCTCAAGTTCATATTGCTCCAGTCTGAGCACCGAGGTTTCATAGTGAGCATTCAAATCAGGAAATGAAAGCCCTCAAACATTTTTGTCCTTTTACAACTTTGTTTTAAATATCCTGTTTTTTTCTCTTGCAGTTCCATATAAATCTGAGAATTAGATCATCTATTCAATCAAAAGAGGTTTATTTAGTTTTGATAGGAATTTCATTCAGTCTATGAATTGGTTTTGTGAGAGTCCATCTTAAAAATATTGAGTTTCCATTTCACTTGGTGTGGTGCTGGTAGGTGTGGAATTCAGTTATGATGGTCTTGAAATTCTAGGTCAAAAAGAAAGTGGTGGGGGAAAGCTGTTCAAATTTGATGCAAATTCAAAATACAAAATATAAAAAAAAATTAAAAAGCCAATTCTCCTCCCTGTAGAGTTGATGTCATTTAATTTGTTATGCTGGACTCTGTCTCTTCTTTCACTTAGTTCCCTTGTACTGTGTGGCAGCACAGATGGAGGTCAGGGGCCATGACAATAAGGCCAGGAAATCTATCTGAGGAGAGGTGAGACTCCAGTTTGTCCTCTTACCATGTTCTCAGGACCAAGCTACTTGTTGGCTCGATCTCAGTGGCCACAGCAATGGGAGTACCCTGGTCTAATTAGACATTTTTCCCTTCCAACACCAAGCCCAGTTCACTCTGTGGGTGGAGGGAGGCTGCCAGTCCTGCCTTAAAACCACTTGCCTACCTAGGCCAGTTTATATGTGTCCACTCAGCCTAACCAAGTTGACCCATAACATTAACAATCACAACCTGGACTTTAGACTGAACATGATCAGAGGTATCCAGCCCTACAAGAACCTCCAGGCTGCTCCATTTGTCTTTCTTCTAGGTCCCAAGGTGTGAGAAACAGATGAGGAAGTCAGGACACTATTAGAATATAGCATTGATTCAAATATGTGGAAGATAGTTTTTAAAGTCATATTACAATACTCAAAAACAATTAAAATCTCTCATAACCTCCCAAGTCAGAAAGAGAATTATTGTTTATTACAATGGTTTCTGATTTTTGTAAAGTCTTAGATATATACATGTGTATCATCCTGCATCTGTGGATTTCAAATTTTATTGTATTTAATTATAGCTAAAGCCACATAAAACTACTTTCCTTTTAAAAATACAAGCATTACGGATAAAATTCCTCTCTTTATTAAGAGCTGTTCATTAAAATGATATACTTCTTAGGACAACCTGCATCCAGGGACTGAGCAGGATAGGGTACAAAGACCCTGGTCTTTTGTCCCTGTGTTGTACAATTTGGAGGCACAGACCTCCCTGCACAACTCCTTGCTGGGTTGGCTGAGGCTTCCTACACACTTGTGAGTCCCAGACTTTTGAGTCCTGAATTCTGTCTCAATGTAAAAGCCAATCTTCTACAATGCCCTTGATGTTGACCTCCACAGTCACAAGAGTGCACATATAAAACACAATCCCTAGTCCCAGAAAGAGTCTCTGTTACCCACTGTTCTATGTCATCACTGCAGACACACGCATCTGCACATGTGCACCTATATACACACACAACACAACGTGACTCTGTTTTTGTGATTTTCACATGAAACTTATAAAGCATTTATCATTAGATAACTTTATTATTTTTTATTTTTTCTTGGAAATACGTCTAGTCATTTATCACATCTGTGTATGTAGACCTACCTTGCCATTTTAAGTGCTTTATTCCACACTTTTGCTATATCACCATTAATTTCACTATTTCTCTCTCTACAGACTCTTAAGTTGTCAGTTTTTACAGTTCACCAACATTTATGCATGACCCCTTCTGCAGAGGTCTGACTGTGCCCCTAGGTGGGTGCAAAGCAATGGAATACTGGGTCTTAATAAAAGGCTGACTGCTATCACGGATCCCCAGCATGACTGTGCACATTTAGAGTCTTGGGCAGTGAGTCTGAGCGGCTGTCTCCTGTGCACACTCTCACTTGATATGTGCAGGAATGTCGACTGTTATCCTGAAAATGTACTATCAATGTCTTCTTCAAAGGTTTATTGCGATGTATAAATCAGTCAGCATTTTCTTTTCCCTTTTCTATTTCAATGCTGTCATCCAAATTTCTCCAACTTACATAATGCCCTCACATCTATAATCCCATTTTATTCTCACAAGGATTCTACAAAGTAGGCAGAGCAGCAATTTTTGTTAATGAAGTTTGAAAGAAAAGAATTCAACGTAAATGCTCAACTGTAATATAATAGTATAAGAGTATATTTAGAAGTGATATTATGCAGTAATTATATGTGCTTAATATTTTAACATTTTGTTTTGCTATTCCTTGAAGAAAATTCTTATTTCTAAACCTTACTCTACCTGCTACTCAAGTAGTAAAGCATTTTAATTCCATGGCAACTGAGAGTGTTTCCTCATTTTAAATACTGAGCAACTCCCCCTGTGGGGTAATTCTTTCTGTAATTTGCATAAGCTCTTCATTTTGTTCATCATTTTCCAAATTCAGAAGCTGAGACCATTTGACTTATTACTGCTTAAAATAACAATATCATCTGTCTAGAAGTTACCCAACAACTTCTGAGACTTTAATTAAATTTTCATTCTTTTTCTTACTGCCATAGAAATACAATTTTAAGATAAAATAAATATAAAAATTTTCCTCTGAAATTAGCAGATCGAGGAATGTAGCATCATTTTAATGAGCTATTTTAGAAAACCGAGTAGAGGAGCTGTGACAATGGATTGCAAAACAAAATTTATAAGTTTCCTTAATTTTCAAACTAATTGGCTTCTAGAAATGCTGGTGTGGTCTTAAAGGAAGGGTGATTCAAGGCTGAGGGAATATATAGATGAGGTTGGGTCAAACATCCCCTTTCCAGGGACATTTTGCCCATAGTGTTTGCCCCTCCGATGCTCTGTTGTTGTAGACACTATCACACATTCGTCCTTTCATGTATTTATTTGTCTGCAGCATGCATCTTAGCACTCACTTCCTGCCAGTCCCTCCTCAGAGCTTCCAATCCTTGCATTGCCAAGGTAGCAAGGCCCTGTTCACATGCATGTGGAACCGCAGAGGGCTCGTGGCCAACCTGAGAGTGTCTAAGTCTGCTGCTACACCAGTAACGCCTTGGAAGGCTCTGAGTTCTCCTTCCAGGACCATCAATGGGACAAGACAGGCTCCGGCTGCCTCAGATCTCATTGTTCTTTTGCCCTGTGTCGCAGCTGGGATTCTCCAGGGCAACAGACACAAAAGGAGACAGAGACAGAGATGGACAGAGACAGAGAAAAAGAGATATGGAGTAGGGGAGGAAAAGGGGAGACTTGTGGAGTGGAATTGTTTCATGCAGTGTTAGGGACAGCAAGTTCAAAACTCACAGGACAAGTGGCTGGCTGAAACAGTAGCAGGGTTTCTGTGGTTCAGCCTTGTGGAGCCTGAATTCCTTCTTTGGGACAACTCAGTCTTTGCTTCCATGACCTTCAATTGCTGAGATATGGCCCACCCACATTGAGAGGAGAAAGCTTCTTTACTCAAAGTCCATTGATTTAAAGGTCAATCACATCTGAAAAAATCTTCACAGCAACATCTGGCCTGGGGTTTTGTGCAAACAAGTCTTCTCCATAGACTCCCAAGTTGTCACTTAGAACCAACACCCTTCAGCAGGACTCCAGCCTTCGGATTTCAGAATGAAAGAAAATGAATGAACAACAAAACAAAACAAAAACAGTATAAGAAAAGCACAGCAAAATTTTTTTAAAAATCTGGAAACACAGTCACGTAAGCACAAACATCTAACAATTTAATTTTCTTAATTGGTACTTTCTGTACTTAAGTCAGGAATTAGCTTTATATCAGTGTGTCATTTCCTTTCTAATTAATCACTTTAATTTTTATAAAAATATGAAAAGTACAAGTTTTTGTGCAAGGCACTGAAGGTCATATAGTTTTTAAAAAGTACCCAAATTTATATAGTTGATAATTACGAAAAAAAAGGTATCACCTAAGGACACTCATAAAAGGTAGTCAAAGTTTGCTCTGGCAAGAAGCCTGGGTTGAGAAAATTTAGCTCCTTTAAATTCTGAAAGGAGCCCGTGGGAAGGAAACGAAGGACATTTATGAAGGGTTGATCACAATGCAATGTTTGCTACTTGTAGGAGAAAAAATCGGAGTGATGGATAGGCCAGTGAATGAATAAATAGCCAGAAGGTGGGGGTCAAGCGCTCGGATGACCTGAAGAGGTGAGGGATTGCTGAGCAGGGCGTCTGGGCGCAGGTGAGCTGCAATGGTGGCGTGAGAGCCCGGGAACTAAGGCACCGGTGCCTGGTCTCATCACCGGTCCTGGCACTGCGTGATGGGAGCAAGGGGCAGAAGATCATGAGGGACAAGGACTGGGAGCAAGGCAAAGACCAGGGAGTGAGAGGTGCCTCTCTGTACACTGGCCTCTCTTCTGTGAATTGTGAGTGGAGTAGTGACAGCAAGGATGACCAGGGAGCCGCAGGCAGGGTCCTCATGGAATGGACTTTCGTTTCATGCCTGTGGACCACGTGGACACAGGGCATCTAGGAGTCCTGTGGTGCCAGCTTCCAAGCTCTGGGGATGAGGAGTGGGCAAACAAGCGAAGCATGTAGGGCGAGGCAATGCCCGGAGACATAGGGTAAAAATGCCTGGGTCAGAGCTCAAGATGGGCAATCAGCCTGTCAGTCTGCCTTCAAGCCCAGTGGGCTAGTGCAGAAGGAGGCCCGAGATAAGGATAGCAAAATACTCAGAGCCCAAGCAACTGCAGGTACATCTGATGTTAGGAGGAAGGGAAATCCGAGAGTTTGTAGCCTTGATGTGGTCAAGCTTGGGCACCTCTTACCTTCCCTTCTGGTTGGTATTTCATGGTCCCTGGGGAGGTGCCACCAGAGCAGGGAAGCCACTGGAAGACAGATTTCTCCTACCCAAGTCCTCTTTACCTCTACTATGTGGTAAGATTATGCTCAGTTATAACTTTCTTCACCTTCCTGATGTTGGGAACAAAGATCTGAAATAAATGGCTGTTTGAGAAGAAAATGATACCCAGCTGATGGACACCAGAGGGTCACCATTCCCTTCTTCAGATTTTCCAAAATGAGTCATTTCTTCTTTAAATGACATGAGAGTAGTGTCATTCACTGCCAACTATCTGTCATTTTGATAGCAAAAATATCATCACAGTCCTGTACCCCAGATATGAGAGATCCGCGAGAAACAATGTGTTGACATATTTCACTCATAATAATATGGGATTGATTGTTTCCTCTTTAATTTTCCAAAAATGTATGTGAGAAAGATATGCAGTGACTGCACAGAAATGACAGTGGCTGAGAAGAATGTGGTAAGGCTTTGGAGAGAAAAAAAAAAAACTTCCTAGGAGAATTATAGGTCACCAGTGTTTTAGGAGCAAAATCACAGTTAAAAGCAAAGGTAAAGATATTCAATAATTCTTCTGGATGATACATTGCAATAAATCTGATAATCGCAGCCCATGTAAAAGTCTGATGAGGCAGAAACACGCATAACCTATTTTCTTTTTTTACATCTTAGAGCTTCTTCTAGTTCTAGATAATTTTATTAGAATTACAGAGTTCTAGAACGTCCAGTGTTCCTAGAGGTCATACGCATTCAACACTTGTTTCATTGATGAGGAAAGTGCTACAGAGCTTATTTGGCCATTGTCAAAGGTCTGTCATGTCATTGTCATGTCTGTCTGTAGGTAAGGCTGGGTCCATGGCTTAGTTCGTTTGAAGCAATTTCAATTTGAAATCTCAGCACCTTGAGGAGCTAGGAGATGTATAAGGGGATTATCCTGCTGTTCTTATTCCTGCACAGGGACATATTAAACAAAAGGAAGAAATAACCACAATGATTACAGCACTCCATGGTAGGTGCAGGCGTAGCTAGGCCTACTGGGAAAGAGATCACAGGCACTGACATATCACCAGACGACGCAGAGCGGGAGAAGACGCCTGGTCCTCCTCATTACATCTGAAGGGCACAGGTTCGGCAGCGATGATGTCCAGACCACAGCCCTTCCCTGCAGGTGGGTTCCCTGGGTGTGTTAGGCTGTTGTTTAAGAGAAATGTTGAAGAGCTTTATGGCAAGATGTTTTGAAAGTAGTTTTTCCTTGGGATTCTGTGAACATGGAATGCTTGGTTAAAACATATTTCTGAACAATATCATGAATTCATTTTTGTATTTAAATCTTCCATTTACCCCCAACCAGAGAAAAGCAGTATTCCACATATGGCGAGATCAGTCCTAGAAAAGCAACGCTTTGCCAGGGTCTCTTGGAACTAAAGACCTAACTTTTTCAGACTACTTTTTTTTTATTTTTACATTTCCTAATGCTGGTTATAGATATCAAACCATCTCATGTCAAATCCATCATTTTCACACTTAAGAATAAGGCCATGTCTCCAAGTCCCCGAAACCACACACACTTCTTTGTCACAGCTCCTCATCTACGAAGCAAAAATCTTTTACTTACCATTTTCCTCTTTTACTTGCCTCTGAGTTCCTTCAGGTAAGGTATTGTACCTCTTATTTATCTTTATTTATGTACTACCTACAATATGTATTCATTTCTCAATAAATGTTTTTAAATGAAGACACGATTAAACCTTTTTTAACGAAAATATTAATCTATAGGTAATTTTGTATTTTGTCGGGGTCTTAAGCCCCCTTGCTCTTCTTGACCAGCGACAAGGGAAGGGGACACTCCCCAACAAGGTCAGACCAGGATAGGTAGGGCCGGTTGACCGCGGGCTCCCAGCCCTTCGGGTGGAGGACAATCAAACGCATCAGGGAGACCAGTCACAGCAGGAACTCGTTTATTGAGGAAGTCACACAGATTTTATGTAGGGTAGGGGCTAGGCGGGAACCAACCGGCTTAAAGGTCAGCAAGGGACCGTGGGGGTGGTTCACGCAGGTGAGAGTCCCATAGGACTATATGGCAAGCAGGAGCTGATCAGGTTCGCGGAACTGTTGTTAACCAATCCCTGACGGTGGTAGGATTCATAGTCACCAACCCTTGAAACCGCCTTTGAGGCCCTGATCCTGCTCACCCACCAGGAAGTAAGGAGTCAGCCTGAGTTAGTTAACATGTCATTAGTCCCAACAGTATTTCCCCATTCTTAACTCTGATGCATACTTTATTATGTGCTTATTTTCCTTTCCGAATACATGGAATATTGTTCTAATTATTTCACTGCAGATGGTGTTGTCTTGCTGAAATCACAGGAGTGTTGACATTTCTAAAGGTTTCTTAACTATTTGCTACAAAATCTACACAAATGGCACCTTTAACAATCATTTAAAGCTTAATCGTATGCAAAAAGATTGGAAGGAGACAGAATTGTATATACACAGACTCTCTTGTGTTATCTTAAATGCTACTTTGTATTTTTAAAATAGTATGCATTGTGTTTATTTGAACAATGTGGTAAAAATGCTCAGACTATTACTTAAGATGATTTTTAGCAGTACAGAAGGACGATTGATAAAGCAAAAGAAAGGCTGATAGTGGTGGAAGTGGTGCTTCTCTAAGCAGGGTGGGTCACCTTGGAAGAGCCGCCAGGATGGAAAAGCCTGGGCAGAGAGATGCTTCTGCGACCAACGCCCAGTGTACGTTCACCTACCTGATGACGGGGGACTCACGTTATGGCCGCAGGCCCCAGTTATTTTAACACCGGATTCTCTCTAGACAGTCTCCCCATCTAGTCTCCCTTGTGAAATAGCTGATTGCAGTCAGCTTTGCAGACAAGCAGGTACTCAGATGTTTGTTGAAATCAATCAACAGTGGATGTTTGTTGAAGCGAATCACAAGTGATGGATTGAAATGTATAGACTCCCAAAAGAGTGGAACCCAGTATTCATTCTTAGGGATGTAATGATGTTGTCAAGTGTTCACCAGCAGAAGCTGGTGAACCCCACTCAGGAGGAAACGTGCTGTGTAAACACCAGAAGCTTTGGCGTAGGGCGATGTCTGTTCCAACTTCAAGTCTCCACCACCTTAGATGAATTACCTGACATCTCTGGAACTTTCTTCTCTACCTAATTAAAAATAAGTCAAGGGAATACTTATTTACCTTGAAGCATCTTCTAAGTATTAAATAACATTTTTTCTATATTTATTTTGGAATAACTAAGAAAAGATAGGCTTGGAGCTTTTTACTTCATTTTCTGATTTCTCAGCATTGGCTGGAGTAAAAAAATGTCATCAAGAGAATATTGTGAATTATGTCAAACTATGCTGATCCTCATCCTAATGACCATGTTGACTATGCTTCATAATAAAACATTATCCATATTGTTTAATCTGCCAATACTTCAGAATGTCATTTATTCTATTTGAACAAAAAATAATATATTACTATTGAAAAAATATAACTACTATTGCCTTTCAGAAATGGAAAAAAATGTACATTCAGTTTGGCACTGAGATTTGAGTATTACTGCTTGCATTCAGTTAGACCGACAATTGATCATCACTTACTATACACCAACTCTATTTCTCGGGCTTTGCAGAAGAGATAGTGGTCAGGCAGCTATTAACCTGTGCAGCAGAAGTCTATAGTGCACACTCTATTTCTTGACTTTTTAAAATATCATTCTGCTGAGGAGAAAACAATAAATTAGAAGTAAATTCTCCTAAGTGAGATAAATTAACTACTGAAGAAGAAGGATCTGCAGAGCTTTAGGAGTTCAGAGATAATTATAATATCTAAGACTTTTGCCCTCCAAGAAACAATTTCACCCCCTCAGAGGTGATGGGACTTCAGCTGTGAATGAATGGTGTAGAGGCATCACAGAAACTATTACCCACCTTGATAGGGTTCACACAGGTACAGAGTTTGCATTTCTAGTGGGATTAGAAAAGCTTTGATGAAGGAGGAGTACTTGACATGTCCTTTGGATATCTGGATTTCAAGAAGCAGAGCTGCATAGGAAAAGGGTGGTTGAGAAGCATGATTAAAGTAGACAGTTTTGAGATGGCAGTGTTGGGTTTATTTACTGCATTCCAGGTATGCATGGAAGAAAATGCGGACTTCCTTTACAAGCACAGTAGAATAGTTAAGAGATTTTGAACAGATGAATAACATGACAATAAGAAAGGTACTTTGGCACTGGTGTAAATGGTTTCCATAATCAAAATGGATAGAATTAGGCAGAGAGTAAATGCAAGAACTAATTCAGAAAACTTGTGCAATGATATGAGAGAGAGGTAGAGGGTCCTAAAGAGGACTGTGGAGTGCAAGTTATTTAGACTATCTTAACCTGACTTCATAGCAAAGCTTGGTGACAATGAAGACAAACGTGGACATCTAGACCAAAAACAAATCCTACAGGAAAAATCAGTGCTTCTTATTATGACTGAAAACAGAGGAGAGAGTTCCTTTTTTATGTTTTTAATTACTAGGCCCCCAGGGTTGCTGAATTTATACCTTGTGCTATTATTCCAAAGGGTCAAACAAATGTGTTTTTAACTCTAATATTTTGGGAAGCCTATCAAAAATGTCCACACCCTGGAAGTAGACCTAAATCAGCCTTGTATATGACCTAGCTCATGGTTCCTTGCAAACACTTTTAATTTTAATTTTCTACGTAAGTGGTAGCAAGAGATGTTTACTAATTTCATATAGGCAATCAATAAAGCCTGTCACACACCTAATGGCAAAATTACTAGACCATAGAAACTAAATGTAATATTAGTAATTCTTTCAGAAAGCAAAAAGGCTCTAAATAGACCATAATAACATAACATTTATGTATGATATAGGTATTTCTCCAAATTGGCGTAGCTATTATTTTTCCTTTTGGCCGTCTTTTATACCACATTTCTGAAAAAGATTTGGAAATACAAGAAGGAAACTCAAAAGAGGACCTACATTTATGTCAGTTTTATATTGCAGATTCCTTTTATCTAAATAATATACTTGAAAAGTAAGGGTTGTGATGCAAATCTTACACTCTTGGAGGTTTGCAGAACAAATTTCATAAAAATGTGAATTAATGGACTTGAAATTTAAAGGAAGTTTCCTAACTCATAGGTTTGTGCTTTTTTACTAACTTAAGTGAAATCTAACTGCAAAGGAAGTAACTTTTTCTGTTTTTTTGTTTGTTTGTTTTTTGGTACGGGGATTGAAACCAGGGGCACAGAACCATGGGCCACATTATCAATGCTTTTTTGTATTTTATGTATTTTATTTAGACACAGGGTCTTGCTGAGTTTAAGGCCTTGTTGAGTTGCTGAAGCTGGTTTTGAATCAGCCTCTCAAGCACTGGGATCACAGGCGTTTGCCAGCACCCCACACAAGAAGCAATTTTGGGTTGGGGAAAATAAACTTGTACAGAAAAACTTGTAGGACAGAGTTTGAATCTACTAAAATGCCCCCCTCATCTTTAATTACTAATGGGTATAAACTAGAGAAGTTTTCATTTATGAATTGATCTGGAATGTTCCCCAACACCTAAGCCCCATGAAATGTAATAATTTTGTTACTGTACCTTCCAAACTGGATGGCCATGGGATAACCTAGGAAATGGGAATGGTAGCTATTTTTTGGCTCCTCAGAATAATAAAGGGATACTGGAGAGTGTCAGAGAAATAAAAGAAAAGGAAAACTAGATGGATTCCCTTTTTTGACAATGTGCAAAAATCCAGGGCCTTATAAAATATTCATTAGCTGAAAACTTGGTTGAGAGCAATGAAGGAAAGATGATGACATGTCTTCTTATCCCTTCTGTCTTTTAGTCACTTGGCTTATACTGGGTTCCCTAGAAACAGACTCTGAAACAGAGTTGCATGCAACATATAAGGTGGCACTGGAGACAGGCGAATACCCGTAAGACATATTTTTTGGGAGGAAGAAGGGAAGACAGACCCAAGCAAGGGAAAAACAAAAAAGAACCAAAACAAAACAAAGAAAGAAAAACCCCTAGGCTTCTCAATGTGGTTTCAGCTGTGGTCTCATCAGATGCTATCAATGAGGACCATCTTTGACAGTCGTCCTAATTAAAGCAAGGGGCTGGACACTTGTATTCCCACAACAGCCAGGTATTGGCTGAATGCTGCCCCAGGAAATGTGTGACTTTGGGCCCAGAAGTAATTGTTGGTATGGACATTACTGTAATCCATCAGCTTCCAGTTCTCCCAGCAGCTTCGGGTGGATCTGTAGGCCCTGAAGATGGAATCCAGGCAGGACATGGAGATTCCACTCATGGACCACCCCTTGGGCCATGAACATCTCTCACTTCTATAGTAAATTCACTCCTTCTGGGATCAGCTCCTCCAGGATTCTGATTGCTCTTCTTTCCTGGAAACATCTAGGAGAAGGGACAGTTGAACAATGGACAGGCCTTGGTGATGCAGTTGACCTGAGACTGTAACTAATAGTCGCCCTCCCCAACCCACTACATATCTACTAATGCCATAAATAACTCCGACGCTCTATGAGACTGGCCCATAGGGGCGCAACCCACACCCTCATCCTTGAGAAGTCTGAATTCTCAGTTACCATGCCCTTCTCATACTTTGTTGGCCGGACTGGTAATTTAATCAGTAAAACTGATCATGGACACTCCAATGTATCACTTTGGTACAAAACATTTTCTTCTTTTCTCCAACATATGGGGGAAAGTCAAGTCAACATCTTTGTATGTGGAGGAGATATCACAAAGGATTAGCCTTTGTTGTTGGACAGGCTGAATAAGATTTCTTTTATGTGTGTGCTTCAAATATATACCACATAGTTAATATTTATTGACTCTGACAGTCTGTATTTAGAATTATAATGGAAAGAAACAACTTTCCCAATTCCTTCAATACATGTAAGATTCCTGTGCATTGGGGATCATTCTCTAGATTAGAGAATCCAGGTTCCGAAAGCATTGAAGATGGTGAGATAAGCAGAGAAAGAGGCATCTGTTTGCCAGTCAAAGGAATTTCCTTAAATCTGGGGTCAGCATCTGCCTTACCCTCAGAGATTATTTAATCAGTGCAAGAACATGATTTTTAAAAAAATCTTTGCAAAGCAGGTTGCAGAAAAATCTGTGGGAAAGGAATCCTGAAGGGGGTAATTGGATTTTGCTCAAGTTCCTGAGCGCAACAATACCTGGGGTTGACCAAGGACAGAGAAAGCATTGACAGGATCTGATGGCCCAGATGAGAGATCCAAAGAGCATCCTGAAGGGAGTCAGAAGCTTAATTGGTTTGTTTGTCTGACTTGGAATTCCTAGTCAGCTCTTGCCAAGCTTGTCACTCTGGCTTTGGTGTCTCCTTTGGTCTCCATATGGATGAACCCACTCGGGTCGTGTGAAATTTCAGTGATGAAACTTTCTTCCTGAATACCACAAGGGCAATAATTTTTGGAGTTTGATAATTAGGAGAATGTTCATGAACTCATTATACTGTCAGGTTTGCCATGGGAATTCTGTATGGGATGGAACCTATAGACATGGGGACTTGTGACATTATAGAAATACACAGGTTTGGGAAGAGAACTGGGTGCAGGATTTACTATTATTAAATTTAACAAGTATTTATTGGTATGATTTATTAGTATGGATAATGATGCAAGAGACTTCAGAGCTCTTGAAAGAATTAAATATAATTGCATCTTTGAAGTGCTCTGCATTGTTTGGTTTGTACCGTGGTTGATGCACCATAAAACTATCATTTGCCTCTCTCCCCCCAGCCGTGCTCTGAAGAAGATTCATTTCTCTTCCAGAAATATTTTTGGTAAACAAATAGATGTACTCTTCTTTTTGCAGAAAGACACTCTGGATGCCATTGAAGTGTGCACAATTATTTTCATGTATCATCTACTTTGCAATCCTTACCCACTCTCTTCCTCCTACAAAGTAAATGAAAATACAAATGCAAACCTAGGAGAGACTATCAAAACAACATATGTCATAGGAATGTGGCCCAAGGATTTCCATAAAATAATATAGCGCCCAAAACATCCTGATAGTGAGTAGTTCATAAAACCCCAAAACCCACATCTTAGCTGTAGGAGAGGCCAGAGAATAAAAACTAGCTGCATTCAGATTTCTTTTCAGAACCGCTCACCTGACTGTGTTTCCTTTCAAAATGAGCTTGTGCTTGATTTAGAAATGAGCTACAAAGTCAGGTTAAGAAGAATGTAATTTTGAATGCAATGCTATGGATTGTTCTCACTGGCAAGAGGACCTTTCAGGGCAGAGAACATTTAGATGCATGACTACAAAAAGATAAGACCTGATGCAAATCGAATTCCCTCCACCTCTCAACAGACACACTTCTGTGCATTGAAGATAAATGTTCTCCTTTATGTTTAAGCAAGAAAACAAAAGAACATATATATATATATATATATATATATATATATATGTACACACACACATATAATATGCATACTTTTTTTTTTTTTTTTTTGCTAAGGAAACCTCACCCTCAATCCACCTGGACAGGACATGGTCTTTATATAAAAGGTTTTATTGAAAGGAAACCCTGAGAGATGGAATGGATGCTGGTACACACAGCACTAACCTCATGTGATAGGTGAAGGCAGGTTAAATTACTGCTTTTTATTTATGCAAGTATCATTTTACTGCAGATATATTTTTCACAATTACTCCTTAGAGATAAATACCATGATTTGAATTTTATAGAAGTAGAAACATAAACCAAGAGACATAAATAATTTAATTGACTTCTATCATTTATATTCCCTTATATGACTTTGAATTTTCGCATCAGTTTAGAATGTATTCTGGTTTGTAGTTGTATATGTATGTAATCTCTTTTCTAACTTTCAGTATGAGGATAACACTGATTTTGAAAATTAACTGAGAACGTTTCCAGTTTTCTGTGCTGTAGAACAATTTATATACCATCAACATTACATATTTAAAGAAAATGTGTAAAAGCTTACCTATTTATTTATGCTCAGAATTTTTTTGAGAAGAACTGCTTGATGACTATTTTGTCCAAAATTTTTGACTTCATCAGGGTTTCTACAATATCTTTCCTTAACTTACAAAATTTATATTTTCCCCAGAAAATTATTAATATGCTATTGATAAACATTTCAAAAATGTATTAGCAGAAAGTATACTGTTCTCATCTTTAATTTTTGGTGTTTTGTCAATAATTTTTTGGGGGGGAGGGTACTAGGCATTGAACTCAGGGGCTTGACTACTGAGCGGCATCCTCAGTCCTATTTTGTATTTATTTAGAGACAGGGTCTCACTGAGTTGCTTAGCACCTCACTTTTGCTGAGGCTGGCTTTGAACTCGAGATCCTCCTGCCTCATCCTCCTGAGCCCCAGGTATTACAGGAGTGTGACACCACAACTCGCTTGTGAGCATTTTAATGAGAAAGTTGGAGTTGGTGAACATGCTATCAATGGTTAGTTGGTCATGATCTGCTGGTCTTTGTGAGTCAGTCCTAAGTATAAGGATAGTGACTCCAAAAGTATCTTATCACCAAGAGACAAAAAGAGAATGATATTGCCAATTACTGTTAACTGGCAAATCAAAATGAAAACATCCAGAAACAAAATAAGTACATTTATGCTTTCTTCCACATCTCAAGATCCAAAAAAAAAAAAAAAAAAAAAAAAAAATGTTTATTTTGTATTTAATATAGATAGTTAAGGTAACTAAAATGAGATAAATGGTGGATGGTGCAGGTCAATCGAGATATTTGTGTTGCCCCAAGGATCATGAAGAATCACTATGGACTGTATTATCGATGTTATAGAAAACGGAAAACAAGGACCTTTATGCTAAATTGAAACTGTACAATGAAGAGACTGCCCATCTAACTTTTTTGCATAAGACAGAAATGTTAAATGTACTAAGGTTTTCTTACACTCCCCCCACCTCCCCCCACCCCCCCCATAATCATTCATTAGGTTTTCATTCAGGTGTCCCCTCAGATCCTGGAACTGTGATAAAATCAGCATGGAGCCAACAAGTCCTTTATCTCACGGAAGACTAAAATGAACAATGGGATTAATGCACGCCACCATCTCAATGTTGCAAGTGCTGTGAAGAACATGTTCAGGCGACATGAGAGAGACCAGATGGGTCACAATCAGAAGAATGAAAATGACAGTCAGATATGCGAGGTCCCAGGGAAGAAGATCTCCATCCTGTGGAGCAGCATCCTCCAGGGTTGTAAGGTGAAGGAGAGCTTGGCACAGCCCAGGATGCTGCCTCGGGCACCGGATCATCAGGAAGGATGGGAGGGCAAGATAGTGTGTCAGGAAGAACCAAGTTCATGTAAGACCTTGTTGAGGGGGCAGGCAGGTTGTGTGTACCCTTGGACCAGAGGTGGCCGGGAAAGAGCCCGTGGATAGGAGAAGTGGCATCGTTTCTATTTGCCAACGAGGCTCCTAAGGGTCCTGGATGGGAGAAACAGTAGTCCCACCCAAGTCTACACTTCCAAGATATAACCTGGGACATAAAAGCAGCCAACACTGTATCAATACTGTATTCTTCACTTAAACATTTATTAAGAGGTGGCCCTAGGCTACATGTTCTAATCTGAAAATATAATAATAATGACTAAGTAGAGTGAAGGAAATATTCGGAGATGTTGGATATGTTTGTAGCCTAGATCATGGGATCGTTTCTCAGATCTATACATCTCTCAGCACATTAAGTTGAATATATTAATTATGTTACCCTATGTGTATGTCAACTTTTCCTCCATAATTTTTTAAAGTAGAAAAGTAAGTTGGGTGTAGTAGTGTATGCCTGTATCCCAGCAACTTGGGAGGCTGAGACAAGAGGATTGCAAGTTCAAGACCAGCCTCATGAATGTACTGAGACCCTCAGAAAATTAATGAGACTCTGTCTTCCTAAACAAAAGGGCAGCGGGTTGGGGATGTGGCTCAGTGGGAAAGGGCTCCTAGGTTAAATCCCCAATACTGGAAAGAAAAAGAAAGAAAGAAAGAAAGAAAGAAAGAAAGAAAGAAAGAAAGAAAGAGAGAGAGAGAGAGAGAGAGAGAGAGAGAGAGAGAGAGAGAGAGAAAGAGAGAGAGAGAAAGAAAGAGAGAAAGAGAGAGAGAGAGAGAGAGAGAGAGAGAGAAAGAGAGAGAGAGAGAGGGAGGGAGGGAGGGAGGGAGGGAAGGAAGAAAGGAAGAAGAAGAAGGAAGGAGGAAGGAAGGAAGGGAGGAAGGAAGGAAGGAAGGAAGGAAGGAAGGAAGAAAGATCATCATGCACTTTTCACTTTGAAAATAATCAACTTTTAAGTATTCAATAATTCTTGTTTAAGAGTTGGATTTAGTATAATAGAAAAATGTAATTCTTGTTGGTATGAAAGACCCACAGATAGACTTGGTTTAGAAGTTGAGAAGACAACTCTTTCCTTTTTAGGAGTATTCAAGAAAAAAGTCTGTTTATGTGATATTCACACTACTGAAAAAGCTGAAACTTGAGACATGCTTTTATTCTTAAATTCTTCCCTGGGGAGATGAAGCTCATTTATACTTGAAAAGTCAAGTTAGAAGTATTAAAAAAAAAAAAAAAAAAAGCCAAATTCTTCACACTCTGGCTATTGTCCTTTTGCAATATAGCTTTTTTTTTTTTTTTTTTTTTTTTTTGCTTTTAAAAAAAGGAGCATGGTAAAATATAAACTTATGTTTTCAATAGCATTTAAAAAGGAAAATTTAGTATGAAAGGAAATGGTGAGTTGAATGTTTTTTATTTTTTAATCTGACTTAGGAGTTTTTAATACACTGATGAGGAAAATAGATATAGTCAGCACTGATTTAGGAACCACAGTGTTCTTCCAACCATGCCTCAAGTGACCTCCTTGCCCTTACTTGTGTAAGGGGACAAATAGATGAGAAAGGTGGGAATGTTGGTTAAGAGAATAATCCTATAAAGTGAGCCCACTGGGCTGACTCCCCACATGCTTTCTTTGCCAAAAAGCAATCTGCCTGCAGCCCTGCCCGGCCTGAGGGGACAGGAAATGTCACATTCCTCAACAAACTGAAGCAGGGCTGAAGGCCTGGCAGTCAGTGTAGATAATGAATGATGGGGTGGCTATCACTGGGCTGCTAAAGGCTCAGGCCCAAGTCCAGGGACACACCTCCCAGCTCAATGGGCTGCTGGCACCTCCAGGGATCACACTTCCCAGCAGTAGCCATCAGCCCCTGTGCTGCTCCTTCCTGCCCTTAGGCATGTTCAGAAGAAGAATCAGGGGAAGACCCACCCGTGCTCTGGACACCCAGCTTTGGGCCCCCTTCTCTCTGGAGAAATCTTGCGCCTCTGTCCCTCTCTTAAATAAAACTTGCTTTCTCCGCTTGCCTGGCATTCCTTGGGTGTTTGATCTGTGACACTGGGGAACAAGCACCTGGTGTCATCTGGAGGCATCTCATGGCATGGGTTGGCATCTGTCCTTCTGCATTGCTTTCCTATGGCTGCTGTAACAAGTTACCACAAACTTAGTGGCTCAGGACTGTTAGGGTAACTGGAACAAATATCCATGAGAGACACAGCTCTGAGTTCAAGCACAGGTCTATTGACAGAGAGAGCTTGCCAGGCTGCCCTCCCCAAGGCACAGGAGCCTACAGAAGAAATCTTAACTGTATAGTCATGCACAATGAAGTAGTTAAAAAATAACCTGTCTGGCCCTGTGATTGTTACTTGACGCGTAGGCTGGGGTTCCGGTAGTTAGGGACTCTTTTCAGGGTGGGCCTACCAGGAAGGTCATTCCTGGGTAGGCAGGTGCTCATTTTCAAAATGGAGTTACTTTGACATAAGGACCTAACAAAGACAACAAAAGTAATCTTCTTCCGGTTGCAGAGGTCAGAGTCTGAATCAGTCTTGACAGTGTGAAGTCAAGGTGTTGTCCTGACTGGCTCTCCTGCAGGCCCGCAGGGCAGCTTTGGCTTCCTTTCTTTTTCACCTGCTAGGGAAGCTGCCTGTGTTCCTTGTCTGGAGCCCCCTCCCCATCATCAAAGGACGGCATGCCTGAAAGTAAAGGACAAAATAAAAGGAAGGGAGACTGACCTCCAAGGGTGTGCCCTGCTTTAAAGCCACAGAGGGAGAAATGACCATGGGCTACAACAAGGGTCTGAGTTCCATAGGGTTTAGCAGAGCCAGGCCATGTTGGTCAGTTACTTTTGGTGGGCTCATTTAGGGTGGGGCAGGCGGGCAGGTAGGGAGGTTCCCTGAGGCCTATTGTCCCAGGTTCAGCTAGGTGGGGGCCAGGTGCCAGTTCCTTTTATGTTCTCCCCATTTTCCCCTCTTGCCTTCCCTTTGGCTAAGGCCTGGGCTTTTAACTCCAATTTACCACAGACATCTCCCTGCACACATGGTGGGAAGGCAGGCAGGGGAACAGCTGTAGATAGGGGCAGTGCCCTGGAGTCTCTCCTCCTTGTCCTTCAGTGTCCATCTCTGCTTTCCTCCCACCGCCCTCTCTCCTGAGGGTCTCATCCCAGGCCCCTCTTGTTAGGATTGTTGCTGTTACACGATACTGAGGCAACGTCCATCACAACACGTAAGGCAGCATCCCCAGGCTACGTTGGTCAGGAAAGGGGCATATCTGGGGAGTGGGGCTTTTATTCAGCCCACAACACCCTCTAAGCCACACTCATCCATAATTTTGAATTCTGGATTACAGGTTCGTAAATCCTGTACTCTTGCAGTCATTTCCTTTTGCCATTTTGCAGAATTTTGAATGATCTTTCCTTCAAAGCAGCCCCAGAACACCAAAATCCCCAGGATTAATGATGGCTCAATTTTCTCTCTTCCTGAATAATTGGAGGTAAATATATATATACATTTACCAATTCCTGTCAAATAATAAGTGCTCAATAAACATGTCAAATGGCTGAATTATTTTTGGTTTGCGTTCTATTTCAGAAGAAGTGTGTGCTTAGAGAATGTGGAGATTATAAATAGGCACTTTGTAACCTTTAAAAACGAAAGATTCAACTCTCACTGTTTTCTTCTCATACAAAGCCCGCCACACACCAGAATGGCCTAGATTTCTTCAAGAAATTTCAAGGAGTCCACAACAATATAACAGAGGGTCAGCTATCAGCTGGGGGCTGGACAAAAGAGAGCAGGTACCAAAGGGTGGTTTGTGTTTGAAAAGTATAGTGAGACTCAGAGGGAAGAAATTAGACATGTGTATTCAGCCTCTACTTTTATCTCTGACCTTTTAAAAAGCTGGCCTCATTCACAGTTCTTAGTGATCTCAAGATTTAGAGCAAGCAGACATGCATTTTTTCATTTTAATCCACTTGACTAGCAGTGACCACCGAGTTAATGCAGCTATAAGACAGATGTTTCTGTTTCTCTCACACATTTCAGAATATCTTATAGAGTTCTCTCATCTACCCAGTCCAAGTGTATTAGTCAGTTTTTGTTTTTTGTTTTTTGGTACTGTGACAGAATAACAGAGGTAGACTACTCTGTGTAGAAATGAGATTTATTTAGCTTGCAAGTTCGGAGGTTGGAAGTCCAAACATTATGGCACATCCGTGGCCAGGGTCTCCCTGGACTGCATTGCATCATGGTGGGTTATGTAGTGTAGAAGCATGTGTTTCATGTATGTCTCTGTATTTCTGTGTGTATCTCTCCCTTTCCTTATTAAGCCACCACGATTCAATCATGGGGCTCTACTTTTAAACACCATAAACAGGATTAGGATTTTGTCCTCTTAATAACACTGACATATGACCTTGGAGATTAAACATACATGAGTTTGGGGGGGGCGGCAAACACAGTACTGAGGTAATACCCCTCCCAGTTTTTTCCTCCTTTATTTCCTCCAGTGAGACACAACCCACTTTTTCCTTCATTTAGTTATGAACTCTAACCTTGTGTGGATGACTGATATTGGTGTTATCGCAACAGATTCGCTCTTCGTAGTGCATCTTCCATGGCTTGCTGGCAAACTGCTAACACAGATTATGTGGAGCTGGAACTGTATAGTGGACCAGAAAAGAGATAGGATGGGGCTTGTGTCTGGCAGGACCTTGGGAGTTTCAAAAAATGTCAATGTAAAAGTCTGCGAGGAATATAGACAGAAGTTCAAGGTCATTGCCTCATCCTGTGTTTCAGATTTCAACCCTCTGATGAGTGATTCCTTCCTACTCATTACTGATGACAATAAGTCTCCATGAATTCACATGAGACCCCTTAGTTTGTAGTTGAAGCTACAGAGGCTTAACAGTTTTCAAGTCATTTGCCTAAGAACACAAGCAAGTGGGCTACAGAGTCAGGATATAATCCCACCAATTCGATAAATGCAGTTTATATTGAATATGGAGCCGTGGGGTTGAAAGAGGTAGAAGCTGTCTGATCTCACTTCTGTCACATACCACCTGGGGTTGAGCTGGCAGGTTAGGCTACCTAGCATCATAGAAATGCCACCCAGAGAAAGAACCATGTTCCTGAAGCCAGGCTGTCTTCACAAGTGTGGAAATTGTCAAGAAGAGTGTGTTATGTATGTGAATAAGTGTGTGTGTGTGTGTGTGTGTGTGTGTGTGTGTAGGGAAAACACTGAGTAAGAGTTAGGATTCAAATAGATATCTTGCTCTGATCTCAGCTCGACCACTTTTGACTAGAGGATTGTTTAAAAGTTACTTCACCTTTCCAAACCCTGGTCCCCCTTCTTCCTCTCAGGAGAAGTCTATGTTACTATTCCTTAAATATAACTTGTTTTCTACACTTGCCTCAGCATTTTTCCATTGTTCAAACTTCAAGACCTAAGGAAACAGAACTCCTCACCTGGGGAATTGGAACACATGACTGGTAACTGCTGGTATCTGGAGGACCCGTTAAAAGAACAGGGATATTAAATTTACAGGAAAAGAAAACTAGTTTAAAAAGAGTGCTCCAGATAGCTGAGCACTTTTCCTAACAGAGAAGAGCTCACTTTTCTCAACAGACTCCATGCACTGCTCTGTGACCAAACAGCAAGGGCCAGAGTGTGAACTTGCAGAGTGCAGGGACTTGGAAAGAGCTGCTGGGGAGGAAATGAGCTCCCGATCACGGAAGCTCAGGGAGAGGTCTTAAAAAATGGAACCAGGACACAGTGGGCTTATAGCGTCTCCTTTCCACTCTGCCTGCTCAGGACCACTTACATGAGGGATTGTGGTTCCTCTTAGTCAGCTGCTACACAAGGACCAGAGACCCCACAGGCATTTCTATGCCCCAGTATCCCTCACCACAATGGTGGCCCATGTTGGAATTTGCACCTGAAAGCCTTTCTGTTCAGAATTTTTATTGTTGTTGGGACTGAAAATTAGCACAACCACTCTGGAAAGCAGTATGGAGATTCCTGAAAAAACTATGAATGGACCCACCATAGACCCAGCTATCTTGCTCCTCAGTATATATCCAAAAGAACTAAAATCAGCATATGGTGGTGACACAGCCACATGAACGCTTACAGCAGCACAATCCACAATAATCAAATTAGGAAATCAGCCTGGATGCTCATAAACAGGTGAATGGATAGAGAAAATGTGCTATACATTCACAGTTGGGTTTTACTCAGCCATAAAGAAGAATGAAAAAATAGCATTGCTGGTAAATGGATGGAACTGGAGAACATCATGCAAAGTTAAATAAGCCAGACCCAGAAAGTCAAGGTTTGAATGTTTTTTTCTCAAGAGTAAAAGCTAAACAAAAATAAGAAAAAATAGAAAGTGGGAGTGAATCCCATGAAAATAGAAGAGAGATCAGTGGAGTAGAGAAGGGACTGAGTGGAAGGGAGAAGGGACAGGAAAAGGGAGGAACGGTAAAATTTGTCTCATCAGACTTTCCTATGTACACATAAGAACACAGCACAGCGAATCTCACCATTAAGTACTTACATAATGAACTACTTAAAAAAAACTATAAATAAATACAAGAAAGACCAGTAGAGTAGAGGGAAAAGAATAGGGGAAGAGAGGAAGGGAAGAAAAAGGGAAAGTACTGGGGACCAAACTGGGGCACATGGAATTGAACTTTTATATAACTAAGTCAAAGTGAACTACATAGTATGTATAACTATAGTGTACTAATTAAAAAATACCACTATGAAAGAATGTGTATGTTTTTGAGGATCCTTTCTTTATTGTTCTTTGCAAACTAATGGAGGAGCAGCACAGAGTTTTTTTTTTTTTTTAATTTAATTTTGTTTTATTTGTTTTAATTAGTTGTATATGACAGAATGCATTTATACATTTGGATAGATCATACATAAATGGAGTGTGATCTCTCATTTTTATGATTATACATATTGTAGGATCACATTGGTCATGCAGTCACACATGTACATGAGGTAATAAAGTCTGTTTCACTCTAGTAACATTCCTACCCCCATACCACTTCCCTGCCTTCATTCCCCTCTATCTAATATAAAGTAACTCTATTCTTCCCTAGCCCCACTCCTATTGTGAATTAGCATCTGCATATCAAATAAAACATTATGGCCTTTGGTTTTTTGATTTGGCTTATTTTGCTTAGCATAATATTCTCCAACTCCATCAATTTACCAGCAAATGCCATAATCAAATTCTTTTTTAAAATTGAGTAATATTCCAACATATACATATATATATATATATCTGTGTGTATATATATATATATATATATATATATACACACACACTACATTTTCCTTATCATCTGTTGAAGGGCATATAGGTTTGAATGTGTAGTTCTGGATAGCATGGGTCAAGACTACTGCTAATAATATTCATATACATAAGACTTACTCACTTTCAGGTATCAATTTCTATCCAATTTTTTAAATTGAGACTTTCTATCACATTATGTGTGCTGCCAGATATATTGTATCAATCAAAACCTGTTGATACTAGTAATAACAGTTCTCAAGCTATCTTTGAACCATCTGAGGCCTAGCCTCAGTTGATAATGTTATTCCAGACTCTATCTGTTCACATCCTTCAGTACATTTTATTGTTTTGTTCTACCCATGGAAGATAAGGCCAGTTTCTGTCCACCTTGGTTCACTCGGGGTATGTCTGAGGCAGTATATATCCTCCAGATACTAGAATCTGAAACGTGGTTTCATTTGTTTTATCTAGTTTGATGGGGAACCCTGCTCAGTCTCCTTGGAAAGTGCAGAGGATTCATGAGAATAATAGATTTTGTCTATGTAGGAATCATAACTGATGATCCATAACTACCATGACTTGCCACTCATAAAATACTCATCTCAATTAGTGAATTAGAATCCCATCAAGTTGATGCCAAAGATGTGAAAACTTGAGAATATGCTCATTGCAGCTACTGAAAATATGTTTAGAAACTGCTTCTTCAAGTGGATCACTGGCCAGAAATTGACTTATTATTGTAGACTGTATTTGGTTCTAAAAAATCAATCTTCCCTTCAGCTCTATCATCTAGCAGTTCATCAGATATTTAAAGCATCAAATGAGCTTTCTGCCTTTAATCATTCTTAGAAACTGGAGCATTTTCATGGATTTATCAAGTGACACTAAAGACGTTAGTTTACAGATTAAAAACTTAGCTACAAAAAAAATAAATGAATGATTATTATGCTGGTTTAAGTATAATCTCTTCATTCCTTTTTAACCAGCTTGTAAATGTAATCTTTCTGTTCAGATTTAGTCTGCATTGGTTAAAAAATAGCTGACTTTTTTCCTGAAGGGAACAGATTACGTGGGAAATGTAGTTAAAAATATTAAGCATCATATATTATTTCAAATGTCTCTAAATGTTTGTATTGCATGTTATGAAAACCTTGATATAAAATGCCACAATTGAATGGGAAAGTATTAAAGCTGTCAGTCCTATTATATCATTTCTGAAGACCAATTTGCCTTTTTTTTTTTTTTTTTTTTTTTTGGAAGGTTGTAATGAGTCTGGTTCATTTTGCTTCCTACCATTTATCTTTTCAGTAGTAATGGAAAATTTCCCCCTTAGGCACAGCACGCTATTCTTGTCTTAGACGATTAGGCAGAAATGAAGGAGATCATAAAGGTGAGAGATTTCTCCTCCAACAATATGAAGCTCAGTACAGTAACTTGCACAATTCAAGCTGGGAGATTCCAGCAGAAGTCAAGTGCGGTGGTTTTGTGATGTAGGGAGGCCTTTAGAAAACAAATAACAAAGCTTCCATTTCTTACTGTGCTGGGAGGTCTGTGGGAAGGCAAAGTTCAAACTTTGCCTCAGCCTTTCTTCAAATGCTCAATAAGCTGTCAAACAACATAATTTAACTGGTAGTGTAAAGTGCCGATCTCAAATGCGTTGAGGCCAGAGAAAAGGAGAAATGGAACGATTGTAACTTATTGCATTTAAAATGGCAGAAACTTTATTTTTTCAGAAATTGTTATTTAGAATAACAAATTTCAGATGGTTTCAGATGGTCTGGGACCAAGAAGGTTCATGGTCTGGTCTGCCTCCTCCAGAAGCAAAGATGTTAACTGCGAATTTTGAGAAGAACATGAAAAGAATAAGCATTTGGATACAGGCAAAACGGAATGTCACTCCTGCCCCTGCCGCCCTCTGTGAACTCAAAGGTACAGAGGCCCCTTGAGTCCCTTCAGCTTGTTTCTTTACTGCAAATGGAGCTACGAATTGGTTTGAATCATATGAAACTGCTATATGGCCATTTTCGGTTTACTAAAATAGCAAAGAGTTCATTGTGTGGCTGTGGGAATCAATGAGGAGAGAAGAAAAAGTTGACACAGAGCACGCAGGACAGTGCCACCGATTTCCTTACATCCTTGGGAAGGAGTCCTCACAGTCATCCAGGGCGCTGTGTTGGCACCAGGCACCCTGCCTTAAAGCAGCCTCTCTGGGGATGGGCATGGCTGCTCTTCAGAATGGGTCACCATGCATAGAGCTCTGGGTGTTGCCTGATTTGATAACTTTTGCAGAATGGGGTCGGCGTTGCAGTTATTTTCATAATGCAAAAGAGCAAACTAAGGTTTGCTCTTAGGAAAGCTACCTGGAGAAGCTACAATCTTAATAGTACCATAAAATATCTCCTAAGAGGTCAGAAAGTCATCTTCAGTATTGTAACACAAGCTCCTTCTTAAAGGCTGTTTAGCCAGTACTTAACACTGACTATTAATGTGTCATTGTATAATGCTCAGAATAGTGTCACAAGCTTGTGAGTCTTGCAATTAAACTTCCAGGACTCAAGTATTAGCTTATTAACCTGTTATCTGTGTGACCTTATAACAGCAAACAAGTTACATTTTACATATTTATTTACCATACTTTACTCCATATTAACCACATAGGTGGCAGCCTCTCTTGTAGGCACCTTGCTCATCTTATTTTCCTTAATACTCGCAACCAACTGAGCAAGTGATGTTAGGACTTTCACTTTTGGAAAGTGGGAAACTGGACACACAGAGTCTATAAAGCATACTCAAGGACACACGATCAGAGTGCAGAGCTGAGATCTGAACACAACAATCTCAATCTCTCACCAGTCATGCTCTGTGTTACTTCTGTCTGTTTCCTCGACAATGAAAGACCTGGCACATATTGAGCTCAATAAAAACCTCCTAGATACCCATTTCCCCAGCTACCTGACTTGTTGGTGACTCATAGCTCATACCTAAGTCATTTCCAAAATCACTATGAGCCAAAGAGAGCTGCTTTGCCTAAGGTTCCATCCTCCGTGGGCAGGTCAATGAAGGACAAAATACTGACCCTTTTTCTCATGATAAGGAAAATCTGAAGGACAAATCAAGTCCAGTATTTCTGATGGGTCCTGCAATTATCCGAGGCCTTTGTTCCTCTTTGAGGAAAGAGGGACACAGTTTCTCCCTCTGCTCAGTCTTGCGCCCTTCATCCCACAGTGGTCTCAACAGATAGAATATTCCCCAATCAAATCCCTGCACACAGATCTCAATTTCAGAGAAAGTTTCTTGGTGAACCAGCCCTAAAGACCTATCTAAGTATTCAAGAATGGAGACTTACTTTGCTTTTTATGTTGATGTGATCTTGTACTAGAATATGTCAATGATACCTAGACTTGGTTTGGTCCATGTTACCTGCTCTCAGATTATAACCATTTCCTATTCCGTCCTTATCTTTCAACACCTTCCATCTTGTAAGACATCACTCATGACCTATAACAACAAAATACTAATATGTTCAAAAACTTTGTCTCCACCACTTGTCTTTTATTCCGGTATCTTGACTTCATTCCATTTAACCCTTATCCTCGGCCTTTTTCATAAGGGACACCATGTATTAGGTTTATGTAACTATAATCAGTACATGGAACAAGAACATTTTAGAGGAGGAAAGGTAGATTTCTACTCACAGAATCAGAGGCTTAGTCCATGATCACCTGGCTTCAAGGCTCTGAACTTGAGGTGAGGCAGAACATCGTGGTGGAAGAGTATGGTGGAGGGAAGCTGCTCAGTTTCTGATAGCCAGGAAGCAGCTAGAGCACGAGGAACCAGGGATGATATAATCCCCAAGATCTTACTGCTAGTCACCTACTTCCTCCAGTCACACCCTACCTGCCTACAGTGACTACCCACAACCAATTCAAATTATCAACCTGACAAATGGGTTAATCCACTGATTTGGTTACAGCTCTCGCAACCTGATTGTTTATCTCTGAACATTCCTGCACCATCTTACACATGAGCTTTGGGGGGACCCCTTCTATCCAAACAACAACACACCATTTCCAATATTCTTCTTGGCATTTGAAACTTAAATTCCATATTACCTGTCTGGCTTTACACATAGTTTCAGGGAAAAATTATTTCTGTTGTGACAGTTGAGCTACCTTCACTCTGGTGTCTTCTTGAGGTTAAAAATCCTGATCTTCATTTCACTTCAGAGATGAATTCAGTCACCATTGAACTACACATCTCCTCATGTGTCAAGATAAACATCACCCTTTGAACTTACCCTCCATCCCTCAAATTACAATGTATGGAGTCAGAGTCTCAAAATCTGTTGAAGTTAAACCCCAAGAAAAGAAAAGAAATTTTAAAAAAGTCATTTGATAAAACTGGTTTTCTAAACCCTTCTTTAAAATATTACATTTTTTGCATGTTGAAAGCTATCATTATTTCAGCATAAAGAAATAATTTATGCTTCTCTTCACTTCCCTTAGGTAGTTCCCAAATCTAATGAGCATGGGATGCTTTTTGTTTCTTTGTTTTGCAAAATATCTGGCTGTCTTTCATGAAAGCTGTAGTTTTCCCTGAAACAAATTTCTGGAGCACAAATCTAGTTCAATCTTTAAGTGAATTTAGGATTCCTTTATTTAACGAGGCAGCTCTACTACAAGGAGAGATTTTTTTTTTTACTGCATCTTTATTTCACTTGACTTTTGCTTTTTATTTCAGGTATTTGGGTTAAATTTCTGGTACTGAGAGAGGGCATGGAAATGAATACAATGGCAGTCACCATACATCACATATTCCCAGTGCTGGAAGGAATAAGAGCTCTACCTGAAGGGAAATAATGAACGGGCCAGACTGGCCCTCTGGTCCTGACATGAACAGCTCCAAGGAATTAAGAACATGGTCTCCACAAGTTGCTGGACATTCTAATTATTACAAATTATCTTCTTTATCTTTTCTGTGTACCTACCCCAGATTGGCCTTCTTGAGCAAGAAAGGAAATACTCATGTCTTTCTTTTTTAATAACTTGTAATCCCTTCAGATATTGAAGTCTTCTTTCCCTAAACTAAATACAAATTAATCCTTCAATGTTCCACAGATGTCATCCTTTGCAGAATCCTTACAGAATGCTGTCCTCATACGGACATATTCTAGTTTACCACTAGAATTTATCTCTCAAATTTTTCGCTCCTCCTGGATACCATATTTCTATAACAACACTGAGTCCTGTGGGCAATCACTTGAAGATGCATCCAAATGGAAAAGAACGTTGTTTCATTGCTGGTTCAGAGGAATGAATGAGTTTTGCATTTTCCTCCTAGGATTTGTCTTTAAATAAAAGACTGGATGAGAAAATAGATGGGATTCCTATTTTGAGTCTTGACTGTGATTAAAGACCTCCTGTGCTGTGATAGTTGCATTCTTTTGTGATCTACACTCCAGCTGACATGTGTGTCATTTAAGAAACGGGAGCTTGAGGCCTGGGGATTACTAGAATGCTATTAGGTCCTTCCTGGGAAATGAAAAGTCAACACCTATTTTGCTTTACTTTCCCAACTTAGCAGAATTACTATAGTTCTTGACAATATTTGACATTTTAAATGTCAAATAAATTACCATAGGCACAAAGCCACTTCACACAGTTTTTCTTATTTGAACAAAATGTCTTTAAGAGCAAATCATACTACCAAAAATCACTACCTTCTCTGTCCGTGCTGGAAGCAGGTACAATTTGATAATGAAAAACAATGAATACGGTTTATCAGTAAATGTAAATGACCTCCAGCATATTATCATTTTTACTAATACCTAAATTAGATAGTAGGAAGCCAAATCAGAGAACAATTTAGAAGCATTAGAGCAATTAATGAAGCAAGATAATGAGATCTTGTTTAATCATGTTACAGGTTTTCCTTTGGATTCCATGTTTGTTCCCTTGTTCTTAAACAAAGAGTTAAACTGAGGCTGTGTTCGACCTGAGTCTCTCATCCTGTGCCTAATCAAGGTCTTACCAAGGTTTGAGCTGCTTTTGGTAACCCTATTTTATCATGTTTGGAATAAAAGTGGGGAATAAATCAGGGAGAAAATGAATGGATGATTTCCTGGGTGTATTTTTCCTGGAAGAGTTGAGTGTATCTGCTCCGAGGTGATGCAGTCATTTCACCCCCTCATCGCTTGAATGCAAAGGAGGTTGTGGATCTGGGTTGGGTGTGCAAGGGTCTCCCTTTTTCACCACTCATTAGGTATGGTGGAAAGCTTTAGTTGGTTGAATCTGAGAACTCCATAGGTTTTTCTTCAATGACTCTTGATGCCTCAAATCTCACAAGTGTTGAACATCATATTTGAATTTCTCATAAGAGCTTCAGCACAAAGTTGGAAGTTTTTATGGTTTGGATATAAGGTGTCCCTCAAGAGTTCATATCTGAGACAATGCAAGAAGGTTCAGAGGAGAAATGATTGGGTTGTACAGATCACGGCCCAATCCATGATTTAACCCTCTGATGAGGATTAACCGAGTGGTAGGTTGTCTTTTGTAGGAGGTGGGAATTGAAGTGGCTTTGAGTATATGTTTGCACATGGCAAGTGGAGTCTCTTCTTCCTGATCACCATGTGAGCTGCCTCCCTTAGCCACATTCTTCTGCCATGATGTTCTGCCTCACCACAAGCCCCTGCAGAATGGAGCCAGTCTCCTACCTCTGAAACTGCAAGCCCTCAAATAAACTTTCCTCCATTCCATTTGTTCTGGTTGGGTCCTTTAGTCACAGCAGTAAAAAGGCTGACTAAAACACAAGTTGAAGATGTAAACGGTAAATGTTATGGGACAACTTGGGATTTCTGAAAGCAAAACAAATATTGAACAATTAAAGAAATATAAATTTCTAATGAGAGGTAATTTAAAAAGAAAATAGTCATCATACTTTATAAATATTTTATAGGTTCCTAGCTTTTTTTAGAATGAGATCTCTAAAGAACAGAGGGAAATTCATTGTCCGGCAAAGCATTTTGAATCACCAGATCAAACATTTCCAAGAGGGTTTAAACAATAATCAAAATCATAATTAATAACATTTCCGAGGGTCTAAAAGTGGTGAAGACTTCCGCCTTGTCACTGTAGTCTTAAAGTGAAACCAAAAAAGCATTAGAAAATCACCTTCATAGTTTTTTTTTTTTTCTGAGTGTCATTTTTCTCACCTGATAAGAATCTAAAACAAAACTCAACCCTAAGAAAATGAACAAAAAGACCCCGTAAATTAAAGTCCAAATTTGAACAAAACAAAAATAATCAGAAAAACAAAAAATTTCTGTGTATTGTTTCACATTCTGTGTCTACTTAGGGAAGCTAGTGGAAACTGAAATCACTAATTTAACTGAAACAATTAAAGGATAATGAAATGTCGATACTGGGCTAATTCCCTCATGCATACTGACTCATTTATTCCTTAGAATATCCACAGGAAGCAGAAATACTATTTCTCCCATTTTATAAAGGAAATTGATGCATAGAGAAGTTAAGAAACTGACTCAGGATCCCATAGCTGTATTTTTTTGAGCCAACCTTGACCGTGGTCAGGATCTGGAGCTTATTCTTCTTTCTCATGTCTTTTGTGTTGCATGGCTTCTCATGAAGTATTACTCAAATAAAGAAACTCACTTCTACTTCTCTTGCTATTTGGAAGGGAATTTTAGTGTAGTATAATGAAATAAATTCTATCATTTCCTATCTGGAACCTGGAGCACAGTGGTAATCAATTAATAAATAGTATCCTTCTTGTTTCCTCGCTTTCCTTTTCATAGTTTTAAATCCGTCCTTCCACAGACACAGGAAAACCTTGCATACCAAATCTTGTTATTTAACTCCTTAAGGGTTCTGACCACTATTACAAAGCAAATTTTGTGATCTGATGATTTTGGAGATTAAGCTTGGTGTGGGATTATAGAAAATGTGTGTACCTGTTTCTTACAAGTCCGGGGTCACTTTGTTTTTCCTATCCATTCCCTTAAGTCCCATGTCCAGAGGTCTTGGTAAGAAAGAAAAAGGGGCAGAACATGAGAAAGATTTTCAAATATATTAAAATAGTGAAAATTAATACAGATTAGAGGGGGAAAAAATCTTCTCTTGTTGATGTTTCAGTGAAGAAGTTGTAGGATCCATAGTTTTTCCTTTGAAACACAAACTATAGATTAGAGACCATCTCACCATGGTGGACCAAGATCAAGAAAGGACTGTTAGGGAGAACAACACGGAAGGAGAGACAGGAGGGAAGCAGTGTCCACATGAGACTCCACACGTGCTGGACTCTGGGAAAGGCAGCCTCACTCTGATCCCAAGTGTGTTTTAAGAATGACCTGCAGCTTCCCTACCTTCCTGCAGGGAGTGGGAAAATCTATACACCCTTCTTCAACTATCAGGTTCACTACTGAATTAAAAGGAAAATAAAATTTCAGAAGGGCAATTTCTCTTATGCTCACCAGAATTTCACTGTAGAAGTCAAAACAGAGAACTCAAATACCTACATACCTTTCTCATTCTCATCTAGAAGGATCCCTGAGCCCTGAGGTTCCCGCAGACCATTCTCTGGCCTTGCTTGCTTTCTTCCATAGATACAGAGTACAGTAAAGATGATTCTAACACCCTGGCTCGCTTTCAATTTGGAATTCAGGTCAAATGGCTGCATTGTTTGTCTTCTCACTTGTGCCCACTGATTTGAGAGTGAATTGCCTAAGGTGTGTTTACTTTGAGAGCACTGTGCTGCCTGTTGTGAGTTTAACTTTTGGTACCCCCAGCGAAGACAATTAAGCAAAACTCATAATGTCGTAATTGAAATATTTACAGATAATTGCCTGCATAATTATTCCAAGTCATTTCATTATCATTAGAGGAAGATAAAGTCAGCAGTATAATTTAATGTCAAATATTACTTGATTATCATGATACACTTAATGGTGGTGCATCTGTTTTATCACAACTTGGGAGTATTCCTTTAGGCAGAAGACACTGAAAATGCTGATTCTGTGCAAAGGGATCAGAAATGTGGTGCCTGGTATCTGTCATTCACCAGAGTTATGCCCATCTCAGTTGTCCTCAAAATTTCTTCTAGAATTTTCGACTTCTGCCCTGGAATACTTTCTGTGTGGGGCACAGAGTGAGAGCAGGCTCTTCCTTCACACGTCAGGAGGGAAAGGGATGATTCTCCACTGCCTTCATGCTTCCCGTAGCAGGCAGGGCAGCCCTGTGTTCCTCTCTCCTGGAGCCCTATCTGCCATGCATTAGCTACTTTCCACCATTCTGACACTGATCACCATTGGTGCCCCACTGACTTACTGGTTATTTCGGAGTATTCCATGCTGGTTTTGTTGTGAGATTGATTTTGAGACTGTAACCAAAGAGGTAAGGTTCTTGTCATTCTGTGCTCAATAAGTTACTGAAAAAGTCTAAGAATTTAAAAATAGTAACCAGATCTTTGAGCATGGAAAATACCAATTTCAGCATCCTCTTCTTAGAATTTCATTCAATTTTTTCTGATGATACCATATTATAACCGAAATGCTCGTGACCTTCCCAAATTTATGTTGAACTCTAATCCCAGTGTGAAGGTACCCGGGAGATGGAGCACTGAGAAGTGAAGAGGTTCACCAGGGTGGCTGCCTCATGAAGGGAACACCTCACACATAAGAGGTCACAGAGATACTCTCTTCTCACATGAATGAATATACAATGAGAAGACAGTGGTCTTCAACCCAGAGAGAGTGTCTTACTACAACCCTACCAGGCTGGCACCCTGGCCTTTGTGTTCTCAACTCCAGAACAGTCAGAAGTAACTTTCTGTTGTATATGAGTCACCTGATCTATGTTTTGTTACAGCAGCCTGAACTTACTAAGATACACTCTGAGGACCTTCCTCCAAATACCTTCAACATCTTTGAGAGCATCTTCAATAAATCCTCATTCTAGGTCTACAATCACAGCAAACATGTTTGAAAAATATCACATCGTAAAATCTTAATTTCTATAATTAGTGCTAAAAGTGATTTACCTCTAACAATTAGTTAGAGGTTAGTAAAATTGACAAAAATATAACTAAATGTTTTTGTATTACCTAATTAAGTTATATATATGATACAAACAATGTAGAATTTCAGATCATTTTTAAAATTGAATATTTAAAAGTATAAATATGTACTGAGTACTTTTCTACTATAGTTTATTTATCTCTGACTTAAAACTATCAGTCTGACATTTTGATTTAATTATTATTTTTACATCAAGGTGTCAATGCACTTCTTGCCTTTTTGATTGAGATATACAGTACAAAATTGTTTCAGGCAATTTTTACATGTCTGTGACCAAAACATCTGACAAGAACAATGTAGAGGAGGAAAAGTTTATTTGGGGGCTCACAATTTCAGAAGTCTCAGTCCACAGACCACCAACTCTATTGCTCTGGACCCACGAAGGAAGAGGAAGAATGTTATAGTGGAAGGGTGTGAAAATGGCTCAGGACTTGGCAATGACAAAATGAGAACTCTGCTTGCCAGGGACAAAATATAAATACAAAGGCATACCCCCAGTAACCTTCCTCTTCCAGACCCAAACTAGCTGCTTACAGTTACCTCCCAGTTAATGCATAGTGAATTAATCCAAAGATTACATGATCATTTTTACAATCTTATTTTACTTTTCAGTGTTCTTGCATTATCTCACAAATGAGCTTTTGGGGGATACCTTACATCCAAACCATAACGGTAATTTGGCAATGACCATTTTAAACCAGCAAATGACTTATATCCATTTACGGATAGATACATATGCTTTTCACATATAATATAGATGGTTCTAAATATGGATAGAACATGTAATTATAATAATGATAGTATTTCAATAACAATAATAATATTATGATAATAATGATGTATTTGATCAACACTTTCTTTGACAGACTGAGTAACAATTTCGGATCTGTTTGAAGTTTGAGGTGTCTCAAGTGGCTATGTCTATTGTTTTTGATCTTATAATCCTGCAGTTCAAAGAATTTATTGTAGAACTGTTCATTCATTAGTCATAATTACCTGGCAGAGGCAAGTTGCAATATTAATTAATTTTAACATAATTAAAACTTACAAAATATTTTAAAATCAATTTTCAATAATAATTTTGGGTTTGTGTCTTAGGCTATTGCAATTTACGGAATAACTTAAGCACAAGAAAGTGTGCCAGATTAATTTTCCTTTGGTGAATTTCTAAGAGCTAAATTTCACTAGAAAAGAGTGAAAAATAAACATAAGTACTTGAAATATATATTCAAAGAGTTTGTTTTGTGTTAATGCCAAATAAAATTGACCAAGTGTTGATTTGATTCTTATTTATCTGACTTTTTCTTGTTTGACACAGACAAGTAAATTCCATTCAACAGCTTGAATATTGCCCCAGGAACTATCATTACTTGGTCATCCAGCACCTGGGTGTATAGAAGATAAAATGTATATGCAATTCATCAAGCCAGGTTTCACCTGTCTATGAGCACATTTCCAGGTCACAGTCCTCACCCCGGTGTGCTGATGGGGTCAGTGTGCATTTTTAGCACAGATGACCATTAATGTTGTAATGGATGGAAAGTGGGGGTTTTTCAAGTCTCAAGCTTGGTTTATTGGTTTAGTCTGCGTAATCACACATCAGATTCCAAGTCAATTTTACTTGTTTATCGTTCAATTCTTAACACCCAGAAAGTAATTTTTAATACTTTCTTGTTATGAGTACCATATAATACAAGTTTCTTGATCACAAATAAATTGCTGTGCACAGAACTATCTAATGTCCAGTGGGTTTTCTCCTGTTTATTCAAT
Source organism: Sciurus vulgaris (assembly GCF_902686455.1). Lineage (NCBI taxonomy): Eukaryota > Metazoa > Chordata > Mammalia > Rodentia > Sciuridae > Sciurus > Sciurus vulgaris. The sequence goes on from NC_136469.1 coordinate 138,125,749, forward strand.
GTGCTAAGCAACTGCGTTTTTGCATTTTGGATGAACTTACACTTATAAATGCTTGTCTTAGTTTAGGACCCAGAATCTCTGCTGCAATCAGAAGAAAGTTTTTAACCCCAGATTTCAGAAATAGATTTTTATACTCAGCCTATCTATCTGTTCATTTATTTATTTATTTTTACTTAACACACTTACAGCTCCAGTGATTTATCTATTGTTATTTAAAAACAAACCCCATCAAATTTTAGTCTCTTTTGTTTAGATTATTAAGGTTTTTATGCAAGTTCCGCCTGTACCCGCTATTGTACTAAATGTGTTTGTTAATGACAACTTGATTTGAATGCTCTGAAATTCATGAATTTTGTTTGCATATTAAGCATGTAGAAATGTTTATCACTTCCAAAGGGGACATATATTTTCTTACATTTTTCTCTAAACATAGAGCTTTCAGCATCCATATATAATTTTCTCCCATTAGCTAAGGATACAAGTCCAAACACATTTTTTTTTCCTTTTTCTTAAATCTGCTATGTGAACAAAAGTAGCAAGAAGAGGACCTGCAACTGACAGAGCCCTCAGCATCTAGAATACCAAGGAATTCCATGAGAAATGGAACCTGGGAGGGGAAAGTGCTCCTCAGCTCCAGGAGGTTGCTACCACCTCACAGAAGTCCTGATATCCTTTTTGAAAGAGAAATGGCATCTACATTGTTTTATAACCCATCTCCTAACTTTTGAATTGCACAAGAAATGACTTCAAGTTTGTTAAGATGAAACTAAACACTTCTTTGGTGTCTAGTTTGTGAATTCTATTAGGAATAATTATAGGGCACATTACACTTTTCATTCAACTTTTCTCTCAAACTGTGCTGCTGAGTATGAATGGCCAATGACCATAAAAGGAAGCAACATTACTAGAAGGAATCCTGAAACTGGATAAAAAAGAAAAATAAAACATTAAGTTTTCCAATTAGAGATTATATTTTTAACTTAAAATTTTCTTTTATGATTATTTATTTTTTTGAATTTTTTACAGACTGCATTTTGATTCATTGTATACAAATGGAGTCCATCATTTCATTTCTATGGTTGTACACAATATAGATTCATACCATTCGTGTAATCATATGTGTACATGGGGTAAAGATGTCTGTCTCATTCCACCATCTTTCCTACCCTAGCCATCTCTCCCCTCTCATTTCCCTTTACATAGTCCAAAGTTCTTCCATTCTTTTCTCACCCCCTACTCCCCACCCCCATTATGTATCATCATTCACGTATTAGGAAAAACATTCGGCCTTTGTTTTTTTGGACTTAGCTTATTTCACTTAGCATGATATTCTCCAATTATATTCATTTATTTGCAATTGCCATAATATTATTCTTCTTTATGGCTGAATAATATTTCAATGTGTATATATACCACAGTTTCTGTATCTATTCATCTGTTGAAGGGCATCTAGGTTGGTTCCAAAATCTTGCTATGGTGAATTGAGCTGCTATAAACATTGATGTGGCTGCGTGACTATAGAATGCTGATTTTAAGTCCTTAGGGTATAAACAGAGGAGTGGGATAACTGGGTCAAATGGTGGGTCCTTTCCAAGTTTTCTGAGGAATCTTCACACTGCTTTCCAGAGTGGCTGCACCAATTTGCAACTCCACCAGTAATGTAAAAGTCTCTCTTTTTCCCCACATCCACACCAACATCTATTATTGTTAGTGTTCTTGATAATAGTCATTCTAATTGGAGTAAGATGAAATCTTAGAGTTATTTTAATTTGTATTTCTCTAATTCCTAGAAAGGCTGAATAATTTTTCATATTTTTATTAATTGCATATATATCTTCTTCTGTATATTGTCCAGTTCCTTGGCCCATATATTCATTGGGTTCTTTGTATTTTTGGTGTAAAACTTTTTAAGTTCTTCATAAATTATGGAGCTTATTGCTCTATCTGAAGTGTGTGTACAAAAGATTTTCTCCCACTCTTTAGGCTCTCTTTTCATATTATTGATTATATCCTTTACTGAGAAAAAGCTTTTTAGTTTCAGTCAATCCCATTTATTGACTCTTGCTTTGATTTCTTGTGCTTTGGGAGTCTTGTTAAGGAAGTCTGGTCCTACGCCAACATGATGTAGATTCAGGCCTACTTTGTCTTCTCTTTGGTGCAGGGTCTCTGGTCTAATTCCTAAGTCCTTGATCCATTTTGAGTTGAGTTTTGTTCAGGGTGAGAGATAGAGGATTAATTTTATTTTACTACATACAAATTTCCAGTTTTCCCAGCACCACTGTTGAACAGACTATCTTTTCTCCATTGTGTTTTTTTTGGCTCCTTTGTCTAGTATGACGTGACTGCATTTATGTGGGTTCATCTCTGTGTAATTACTAAGATTGAGGAATGCACAGAGATATAAACCAAAGGAATGGACACTCTGTTCAATGAAATAATATCCAAAAATTTCCCAAATCTGAAAAATGAAATGGAAAATCAAATACAAGAGGCTTACAGAACACCAGGTGCACAAAATTGTAACAGATCCACAACAAGGCACATTATAATTAAAATACCTCACATACAAGATAAAGATAGGATTTTAAAGGCTGGGAGAGAAAAGTGTCAGATTACTTACAAGGGTAACCCAATATGCATATCAGCAGATTTCTCAGCCCAGACCCTAAAAGCAAGAAGGACCTGGAACAATATATTTCAAGCTCTGAAAGAACACATATGCCAACCAAGAATTTTATACCCAACAAAACTAACCTTCAGATTTGATGATGAAATAAAATCTTTCCATGATAAATACAAGTTAAAAGAATTTACAAATAGAAAGCCTGCACTGCAGAACATTCTCAGCAAAATATTTCATGAGGAGGAAGTGAGAAACAACAATACAAGTCAGCAAGGGGAGGAACTACCCTAAAGGAAAAGCTGACTAAAGGAGAAACCAAGTCAAATTAAGAACCAAAAACAAGCCAAAATGACCAGGAATACAAATCATATCACAACAATAACCCTGAACGTCAATGGCCTAAACTTAATAATCAAAAGACATAGACTGGCAGATTGGATTAAAAAGAAATACCCAACAATATGCTGCCTTCAAGAGACCCATCTCATAGAAAAAGACATCCACAGACTAAAGGTGAAAGGATGGGGAAAAACATTGGACCCAGTCAAAAAGCAGGGTTCTCCATCCTCATGTCAGATAAAGTGGACTTCAAACCTAAATTAGTTAGAAGGGATGAAGGAGGACATTTCATACTGCTTAAGGGAAGCATAGATCAGCAAGACATAATGATTTTAAATATTTATGCCCCAAACAATGGAGCCTCTATGTACATCAAACAAACCCTTCTCGATTTGAAGAATCAAATAGACCAAAACACGATAATAGTGGGGAACTTTAACACATCGCTCTCACCACTGGATAGATCCTCCAAACAAAAACTGAACAAAAAAACTATAGAACTAAATAATATAATCAATGGTATAGACTTACTGAACATTTACAGATTATTTCGTCCATCATCAAGCGAATATACTTTCTTTGCAGCAGCTCATGGATCCTTCTCCAAAATAAAATTTCCTTTTGAGAAAACTGAACTGTAAAACTTATAAATTAAGAAGAATTATATAAAGAAAGGAAAAAGAAGTGTCTAAAATAATTATTTCAGGGTAGACACTCCTTTGCTTCTCCTGTACTCTTGAAGATGATCATCATTTCCAAAATAATCTTGACTGATTTGAATTTAGGTTACTGAGATGATCGCATGAATATGTTCACAAAATCCATGGTAAAGTCAACAATTTTATAATAGAATTCAGAGTCTCGTGGAATTTTATGGAGTTGTTCCATGGTTTTCTTCTATGTCATCACACTCTTGGTGTGCATCAAATTCGTGCATGGCTCACTCTTGGGGATACGGAAGTTGGCAGATAATCATGGACGAGCCTGGGCATCATACAAAACAGAGAAATGTTATCTCTACAATGATGTGAAATGCCAGTGATGATTGGAAGGTATATTACCAAAAAGTATGGGGTGGGTGCTGATAGTGCAGACGGTCTTGTAAACTCTTTATTACTGCATCTTTCTTTATCTAGAAGCCAGATCTTTGGCTTGAATGATTTAACCAATATTTATGATGGATATCATTTGAGTGCCTCTAAATTTGAAAATGTTAAGTGTTGTCTGTGACCATGCTCCTGATTCCTGTGGCAAGCATCCTATTTACTCTTGATGTTTCGCCTGAGTGATGTTGTCATCAGGGAACATTCCTCCCAACCTGGAGAGGTGGAACCATGCTCTCTGCTCCATTCCCTTAGCAATTTGTACGTTTGTCTATTTAACACAAGTGAGGTATAATTAAATATTTATGCACAGCACACTAGCTATATATGGTTAGTGTCTTTTGGGGAATTGCACTCAGCACCTAGCGTGGTTGAAGTCTGTGGAAGAATAAATGAAAAAGTGAACTTGCAAAAACAGCTAGATTGACAGATTAAACCATTCTCATTGCTAGTTTGAACCTTCTTTTCTGTTGAGATAAATTAGCTAATAATAATCTCATGAGGTGTCTATTTTTTAGAGAAAACTATTACAAAGCAAAGATTGAGAAATACAGCAGTCTGGATATTATTGTCCTTTTATGTTGTAAGTGTTTTATGCTATGTTTATTTAACTTAGGGTTTAACTTTTATAAGACGATGACTTGAGATTTATGGTATAGAAAGTAGTATGTAAAACTCTGTGGGGCTGGACTTCAGTGAAAATGACAATAAAAGAACTTCCCAAATTGTCTTGCCATTATGAAATCAAAATTCTGCATAGGGTCATCAGAATAGCTTCTCAGAGGGTTGGAATTCAACCAAAGACTTGTAGCAATGTAGGGCGTGCAACTGTCAAGAAAACCACCTGATTTTGTTTGACAACAGTGCACTCTGATCTTCCATCTTTCCCTCTTTCTAGTTCCAGTGTAGTCTTGAAATGGAAGGTGCTACAAGGGTGAAAGTGAGTGCTCTGATAGCATGGGAGGAAGCAACACTGGGAGAAAGCTCTGTTTCCAGAGAGGTGCTGTTGTTAGGCTCCTAAGCTGGTTCCCAGGAAGACACTGCTTGGCAGAGCTGCTGTTATTTGACTTGACTGAGAACTCACCCAATGCAAATAGCTCATCCATGAGGCATTTGTCTAAAACCATTGGAGGCAACTCTGAACAACACAGCTGCCAAACAGGGGGAAATTTTTGGTACAAATAGACTAACCAAAAAATTAGGAAAGCCAGGAATGAGAAGTCTGTAGAGGGCTCTAAAACATCTAATGCTTTGCCGAAATCTATAAGGACATTTGCAGGTGCAGGACTGTGGACATTAGGCTCTGTGTGTGCTCAGAAAAGAGAAGAGAATATCCTAACTGCTTAGCTCTAGCTGGTCTTGAGGCTGGCCATGCAATCTGGAAGTTAAGAATGAAGAAGAATTGTCAACTCTGTGAATGAGTGTTACATGCATGTACCAACAGGAATGCTATATCATTGGCATAGGGGAATATATTGGTTCCAAGCATTTAAAAACATTACTTTTGTCAGATCATAAGGTAAACTTCAGGATGACCAAGAAGAGACTTCAAAGCCCACCAAAATTAAACAGTAAATTCTTTATGGAAATAATTCAGATAGTCACTAACAAAAAACAACTACAAGGTCAGGGTGGAATAGGAAATGGTTGTAATATGAGACAAAGACGAATTCTTAGAATAGGAATGATCTCATTTAGAACTGATAGATTATGTAACCTAAAATGTCAAGTTTTAATAAAAAATCATGAAAAATGTAAATAAACATGAGTGCACCAAGGCACAGGGGAAACAAGTCAGTGAAAATCTTACTCAATAAAACTTTGATGTTTTATTTTGAAAATTTTATTTTGATATTTTGAAAAGATTTTGAATCAGATATTTTAAATATGATAAAAGAAGTGCATCTCAATTATTAATGGGAAATAAAAATATACAGCTGAAGAAAGGAACATCAATGAAAAGATAAATTCTTGTTTAAAAAAGAACTAAATAGGAATCCTAGAATTAAAATACTCATTATCTTAAGTAAATAGTTCACTGAAAGGGTTCAAAAGATTGTGAATTAAAATATATTTAAAAATCAAAAAGCAGTCTTGAGCAAGGAATAGAAAAAAATCTTGAAATACTAAATGAAATTACCCAGGCTGAGAAAAAATAATAAAGAAAAACATAATATTCTCAGAGCTCTTTGGGATATTAAAGGGTACCAGTACACTTTCATATGGACTCCCAGCATAGTGGGGTTCCAAAAGCAAAGGAGAAAAATAGACAGGAAGAATAATTGGGGGAAATTTTTTTAAATCCCTAATATGAGAGAAAACTTTACTTTATATATGAGAAAGAAAAGAAGAAAGAGAAAGAAGACAGGGGAAAAAAAGAAATGTGCAAAGAAAGATGATCAGCCAAAATTTTCCAATGCAGCAAAACTACCCTTTACATATAAAGAAGAAATCAGGACATCCCAGACAAACAAAACCTAAAAGAAACTGTGAACTGAAATCTTATGAGGAATTCTAAGATCAGTTCTTGTTATGGTTTGAATGTGGCCACAAAAGCTCATGACTGAGACAATCCCAAAAGGCTTAGAGGAGAAATGATTAGGTTATTAGAGCCTTAGCCCCATCAGTGAATTAATCCCCTGATGGAATTAATGAGTGATAACTGAAGGTGGTAGGCTGTGGCTGCAGGAGGTGGGTCACTGGGAGCAGGCCTTTGGGGTATATATTTTGTGTCTGGTGAGTGGAGTCTCCCTCTGCTTCCTGATCATCATGTGAGCTGCCTCCCTCCACTACACTCTTCCACCATTATGTCCTACCTCACCTCAAGCCCTGAGGTATGGAGCTTGCTGGTCTATGGACTGAAACTGTGAGCCCCCAAATGAGCATTTCCTCCTTAAAATTCTTCTTGTCAGGTGTTTTATTTGCAGCAGTGAAAAATCAGACTGAAACAGTTCTTTAGGCTGTAACTAAATAATACGAGAAAGTAACTCAACCCCCAAGAAAAAAACAAAGGACACCAATAGACTAATATTTTAAAAAGCTGTCCAGATATCTTTCTGTTCATATCTTTTCTTCTTCCTGAATTAAGAGACAGCTGCTTAAGACAATGTTCATAAATATTTGTTGATGGAAACAGACTAAAACTTATGAAGTTAACAGTATAATGAGAAGGGTAGGGATAAGAACATATTTTGTATGCTAATTGATAGTGAGAGAAAAGAAAGTGATAGCAGTAATTTCCAGGGCAACAATTGAAAAATGTATCAAAGAATATGGTAGGAAAAAATATCTGGTATTACGTGCTGAGCACCATGGCTCACACCTAGAATCCCAGTGGTTTGGGAGGCTGAGGCAGGAGGATCTCCAGTTCAAAGCCAGTCTCAGCAACAGTAAGGCACTAAGCAACTCAGTGAGACCCTGTCTCTAAATAAAATACAAAATAAGGCTGGGGATATGGCTCAGTGGCCGAGTGCCCCTGTGTTCACTCCCCAGTACCGTAAAAATCAAAATATTGTATTATATGTTATTTATTCAACAGAAGAGAAGGCAAGAAAATGGAATCAAACTAGAGGAAGAAGATTAGAAATGGTGTATGATCTACAGAAAGAAATGGTCACATGACTGACAAGCTTCCTAATATGTCACTAATTCTGTACTCTGATTATCACTTAAAAAGTAGAAATTATCAGAACGGAAGAAAAAAGATCACTATATATTGCCAGCAATATGTAGTTGTATTAAGTTTTTAATTTATTATTTTTCTTTTCTGTTCCTCAGACTGGATAATACATTCAATGATACAAATGCATTTCTAGAAAGTGATAAACCAGCAAATAATAACAAAAAAGTGTCCTAAAGTGGCTCTATTATTAGAGCCAAATATTAAACAAATTCTCAAATATTAGACAAAACATACTAGGAGACTAAAGAGCATTCCTAATGATAGAAGATGTTATTTCATAATGATAAAGTAATCAAAGAAGAAGGTGTGTGTGTACCAAAGAACAGAAACCCCCCAAATGAAGCAAAACTAATGTGATTAAAGAGAGAAATCAATAATTCATAAATAATGATTGGGGACATTAAGACTGCTTTCAGTGATGGATGGGCAATTAGACACAAGATCAATACAGAAAAGAAACACTGAGCAATGTAAACTGCTCACCCTTATCAGACATCCACCAAACAGCCTACCAGGAAGAACCGAAGACACGTTGTTTTCAAATGCACAAGAGACATTCTTCCGCACACACCTTACCTAAAGCCACAAGACAAAACTTGATACATTTGCAGGACTGAATCATGTAAACTACATATTGGGGAACCAGGGGGATGCAGTTAGAAACAAACTGAACAGAAGGAAAGATAGGAAATTTAATATAGGCATGGAAAAGTCACATCCTGCAAAAAATGAGCCTAAGAAGACTCAAGAAAGAAAAAATTTAATATTTCAAAATGAAAGAAGACAAAATCATAGCATACCAAATTTATGTGATGAAGCTAAAGTATGTTTAAAGGGAAATGGGAGGCTTCAAATGCCTATATTTAAAAAGAAGAAAACTCTTGAATCAATAGCTAACCTTTCACTCTCCTTCAGGGACTAGAAAAAGAAGATCAAGGTAAACCTCAACCAAGCCAAAGGAAATAAATAAATACATAATGAAGAGGAATGAAAATATATGTCCATATACAAACTTGTATTTTAAGGTTCAGAGCAGCATTATTCATAATAGCTAAAAGGTGGAAAAATCCAAATGCCCATCATCTCATTAATGGAAAACTAAAATAAGATTCTAGCCACAAAATGGAATATTGTTTGGAAATCAAAAGACACGAAGTGCTAACTCATGATGCAGCATGGATGAACCTAGGAAGCCCTGTTGAAGGAGATGAACACTTAGGTCACATAAAATAATACCGTTTAAATAAAATGTCCAGAATAAATCCAGTGGTACAGAATGTAGATTAGTGGTTGCCACACGGGGCAGGGAGAGAACGGTGTGGCTCTGAACAGGTAGGGGTACCTTTCTGAGGTCATTAAAGAGTTCTGGAATCACCTTGTGGTGATTCCACAGCTTTGTGAGTATAACAAAAACACTGAACTGTACAATGTAAACGGTGGAATACTACCTTTAAAAGAGTAGAATATATTTCAGTTTTCACAGAAGTACTTTGGAATCTGAAATCAACATTCCTTGAGATTCAAGCAGAGTCTGTGAACCCAGGCACGTTTCCGGAAGTGGTGCTGGCTGGCAGGCAGTTAGTTTTCACAGGGCTGAGTAAAGGCTTGACTGATTCCCAGGATGTCTCTTTAAGTGCTTGAACTGTGTGTTCTCATCACATGCTCATAGAGTTCTGTGACAATTTCTAAAATCTTCAATTTTGCAGATGGAAAAACCAAACCTTTAATGACTAAGAGCTTAAGTCCCAATTTTTCCCATTAGTATGTATCCAGATTTGAACCCAGATGTGTCTGGCCATGGTACCTAGTTAAGAACAGACTGTCCAAGGTTTATACCGAAGCAAACCTTTCATTCATGAACTAACTGACTATTGATGGATTGTATCATTCATTTCATGAGCATCTTTTAAAAGTCTTTCTACCATGTGTTACTTGTAAAAGTGGGCAACATAATGCTGAAATATCAGTGCTATTATGGAGTTGGCATGGGGAGGGTGATCAGCAAATGAACTATGGCATGGATTCTAATGAAATAAAATATGGGGACGTGATGAAGAGAGATGATCTGAGGAGGTTTTGCAGAGAAGGTGTCTGTGAGCAAAGAACTGATTCCTGAAATCAATCTGATCTGCAAAATCCTGAGGAAAGAGTCTGAGACCTTGGACCAGCTAGTGAGAACGCCTTGGGACAGAACGTGCTTCCACTAAGAAGGTGGGCATTGCTCTTGAAGACAGTGGCTGCATGTGGGTCTGAGGGAAGACTTTTCAGACCTGAGCAATGGTTTGGAAGGGGAACGAGGATGGCCGTCACCACATGGGTGAGGGTAATGAACATAATGGTCACTCTATCAGTAGCAGAGTAAAAAGTCAGCATATGTACATGGTGGGGCACCTTTCTGCTAAGTGTTTTTATACATCGCCATCACGTGCCATTCCTAAATAGTACTGACGGTAAGGGGGTGTCATTTGTGAGAAACAGGCTCAGAGCTGTGAGCTAAATTGCAAATTGGCACAACCAAGGGTGAGGATATAGTTTTAGAGCACAGCACTCACGTAGCATGCACAAGTCCCTGGCTTCCATCCCCAGCACTGCAAATAAATAAGATCACCCAGCTAAATGGGAGAGTAGGAGTGGATTAGAATCCATGTGACTTTAGACCCCTAGCTCTTTACCCTGGTCAGATCCAGCTTCCTTCCAATTCGATGGCAAAACACCATATACTTGTGTCATTCGACATTTTTATTTGACTGAATTAAGAAGTTCTTCATGTCTACCACATATTTCTTGGCTGTGTTCTACTTTCACTGTAGTTGTTAATAATTATTTTATCTGTATGAAACTAAGAATACCAACACTGTGACTTCATTAAGAAAACAAAAAAGCTACCTCTGGAGCTGTCTTTCTGGGTCAGCACCCTTGAGGATATTTTAAGTGTGCACCTTATGTTCTAGGACAAAATAACCCAATCTTGCTCTGAAAACCTACTTGCATGACTCAAAGGCTACAGCAGGATTAAACTGTCAGATATTAGGCAGGTTGTGCTAAATAAGCTGGCAAGATCTTGTTATTTTGACATACAGTTACAGAAAAGAGCTGTCAGCCCCAGGAGCACAAGACGAAATGTCAAAGAGTCCAAGGATATGTCATTGTCCATGAAAAGCCATCAGCAACTGCCTGGAAAAAGCATCAAAATTTACATTTACTCCACCAAGTGGTAAACAGTATTGACAAGTGAAATGTTTTTCGTGTTCTGTCCCCTGGGAGGATTTTAAGAAAGGCAAATGAATCAGTATTTTTTTTTTTTTTTTTTTTTGATGGTTGTTTCTTAAGAGGCTCAAATATGAGTCTAAATGGCAGACAAAAACTACAGAACTGCAGTGAAGGAAGATTCTGCCCTCTCACAAAAGCACATCCCTTCTGGGAGTGATTTTGAAGGAATGAGAATAAGAGACACTTTTATTAACCCTGCCCCCTTGTGAAATTTTGATCCAGCTAGTTATTTCTGGGAAGCTGCCAGGGTCCATGGCAGGGGTCCATGGGTTCCACACTGGTAAGGGGGCGTGGGGAGACAGCGTCGGCGATGGATGGAGAATGAAAGACACAGACTCTAGTTCTGGTGCAATCATTCCCACTTTATTCTGGGGAAGGCTGGGTTTATATACACTTTTCTTCAGGCTTTGATGACAGGCTTGTGACTAATAAAATCAAAGAAGTTTCCAAAGCATAGGCAGAAATTGTTTTTACTGAAAGATTATGAGAAAACAGTAACCTTACAGATTATCCTTACTTAATCACCAGGGCTTGCCATTGATAAAATAAGCTGGTCCATATCTAGTAGCTACTGTGGGAGGTGCTTTGTGCTTAGAACTTGGGGAAACATTGTTATCTATAAGTTTCTGTGCCCCAACAGGTTCTGGCTGTGCCAGTAAATGCAGTGTTTGGTTTTTAACATAATAAAAACATTCTGCTTTAGTGAGGTTAATCATCACAGGGTTTCAACATGTGTTTTGTCTCCATGATGTTTTTCTGGAAATTTGTAGAATTATTCCCATCACCTCTAGCAAGATCCCCAGACTGAAGTGAGTAATATATTATTAGGAAAACTTCAAGCTAGGGAGGCATACATCTGGCATGCAATCCTTTTAGGATGAGTCTTTGTAATCATCCTTCAGTGGAACTCTGTCAAGCACTGTAAGGAGAGCCAGGCGCCCCCGCAGGAAGCCAAAGCCCAAGACAGAGGGCTTGCACAAGTCAACGTAGCTAACTGGCAATGCAACCTGCATTGCAGGCCAGGTAACCTGCTTCTGGAACATTCAGAAAGGTTTCTCATATAAGGAAGGTCCCACACTCACCTGCTTCTTTGGGGAAAAATTGTCCTAGTTGACTGGGTTGAAAACTTGGTCCAATGCAAAGTCTTCCCTGGAACCATACAACATAATTACTACCTCCTCCCTCTTTGTGTTTTAATCATTGCCCAGAGTGCTTTGAAATGCTTACTTTTAAAAAACATTTATCCAGTTGTATAAAGCATCATGATATGGATCTATCTCCACTTCCCATCCTCATCTCCAACTAGAACACCACTTACAGAAATGCAGGCATCAGTAGTTAAATGTCCTTAAACTCTAGAAAAAGCCTGAGAAGTAGTGAACAAGTTAACTGATGACATTATTAATAAGCCACTTTGGAGATAATTCAGCTAGGTTTTACCAACCTGAACAATGAGTTGTGGCTTGGACACTGCTTACCATTTCTACAGATGGAACTGTTCAAACTTTCACTTGTCCTGGAGGAAAAGGCCAGTTTGCCAGCATTCATCTTCATCAGATTTGCAAGTATGTTTCTGGTGTTGCAATTGGTAGTAAAGTTTTCAGCATAAGGGAGAGAGAAATTGCTACTTCCTGCCCAAATTTTTCAAATATTATGTTAGATTTATAAGATGAGGTCAATGATGTACAACCTCAACTGCCCTTCACTGAAGGGTTGATATTTTTATTTTTCTTGCTGATACTGTGGTTTATCTCTGTAGGTGTCCACATAACTGTAAAGTGACTAGGAAAGGGTTTTCAGGAGGGTCTTGGCCTGAGGGACTCAATATTGTGGTAGATTAGCTTTTTATTGATTGTCTGGTGGGTCAGGATGTGTGGAAGGGACATACTAAATGAACAGAGCAGGTCTCAGTCTTGAAATAAAATCATTTTGTGCCTGGGGGAAGAATTAAGAAAATGGTGTCTGTCTCTCTCCTGTTAACATAAGCTCTGGCTCCATCCTCATCCTTTGATGGTCTCCAGCTTCCCAGTGACATCTGGTCAATCAACTGGCTTCAGTCCCATGGAGGCCCTAATGGGCTATTGATTGGAAGGTTAGCACAGCAGGAGAGCTAATAGCATCAGAGAAAAATATGAAGCCAGATCTGTACCTTCCAATAATGTATTCTGTCATATACCTGGAGCTCCCCAAATTCAGACTCAGCTACCATATAATGAGAACCAACCTTGTTCCAGGCAGCATCCTAACCTGTTTTCATAGTTTGTTTTATCTTGGCTTGTAAGGCAGATAACATCGCTTCTACATACCAACATAGAAACTGGGACTCAGAGAGTTTAAGGGGTAAAAGAAAAATATAATTCCATTTCGTAGACATTTGTTCTCTTGGGCTTTCTATTAGGACAAAAATGATTAGTATCAGTGAAGATCTCTGAATTAATTTTGATAATCATGACATTTTAAGACTATTATATGTTAAAAGCAAATTTTATTCATGGATAAGGTTTCAAAATACAGAATCATGAACAAGTAGCAAGTGACTATATGTTAAAAAGGAGTATAATTAGATGTCTAAGTATTAGATGGCTAAGTATCATTGTATTTCATAATAGCCCTAGAATCCTTTTAGACCACTTTTAATGTATCAGAGGACTCTGGCTCATGTCACAGTCCTCTGCTGACCAGACTTCTCTCATCTACCAAACTGGCCCCCAAATATGCTTTTCTGTCCTTCCTAATTCATTCTCTCTTGTGTAGTTAAAGAACATGTTTTTGACAAGTCTATACCAATAATTTCATTGCTTTAAGAATGAATCAATAAATATTTAATGTCCCTGAAATCCTTTTTTAACTTTCCAACCTCACCTGAAACCATTCCAACATACCTGTTTTTAAATATCAAATAGACATCTCAAAGAAAAAAAATTGTCCAAAGGAGAATTCTTGATAAATATTTCAGTTCTTTAATGTTCCAGATTAAACCATCCCCCAAATTTAGTGGCTTATAACAGTCACAACATTTATGTTGCCCTCAAATCTGCCATCTGGGATGGACTTGGTTGGTCTAGCTTGTCTCTTTTCTTCCAGGTACCAGTTAAGTCTTCTTGGAATTATCTGACCAACATTTACCAAGTATTATGTCAAGTGGTTCAAGGAGGCTGTGGGCTGACCCTTTGCTGGGGCTGCCAGCTGGAACCCCCACCTGAGGCCTGGGCTTCCTCACAGCATGGTGTCTGGGTTCCAGGAGTGACTGTTTACCTGAAGCAGACCTCTCTAAGAGGCCTGGGCTTCTTCACACCTTGCGGTGGGTCCTAAGGGTGAGAGTTCCCCCGAGGCAGAAAGCTGGGTGGAAACCACAGCCCATCTGTGTTGTGGCCTACAAAGCCAGACATTCTGCGGATGCAAACTCTGCGGCATGGGCCTGAGTGGCTTCAAAGCACACAGACACGGATGTCACTTTTTGAAGGGAGAGAGTGGGAACGTTCCCCAGGAGAGGCGGGAGGACTAGAACCAGGCATAGGTCTCTCTGTCTACCTCCCTGGAGGCCAATAAACAGCAGATAGATACGGAGACACCTCTCTCTCCCTCTCACTTTGTGTTTGACCAATATGTAGACGCTTCAGTAGAACTTTGAGATGGTCCCCACCTACAGGAAGAGAGAGAGGTTCAAAATACATTGGTGCTTATTTTTCATCCCTATTACAGGGCCCTTAAGTCCCTGAACTTAGAAGAAAATTTCAATCCGATAATTCCTATCCGTCCTCATAGGCTTTATGCCGTTTTGCTTCATTTCTCTTCCTTTATTTATTACTCCTTTCTCTGAAAGTAAATATCCCCCTTCCCCTAATGTATTTATTTATTTCATTAGTTTTTCTCAGGCAAACCTCCTCTCACTGCTGCTGCTAACGGCCCTGCACCTGTGGACATTTTGTTTAACTGCTCGGCTCCTTCCCCTGCGCTCAGGGCTGCCCAGAGCAGAGTCCTCCCCCTTCACTAGTTGGCCTGGTGTGTAGAGGGACCTGTCCCTCCTCGGCTCTGAATTTCCACACCAGCTGATCCTGGATGGGATGCTGTTCTTGCTTTGCTTGGGCTCCGTACTCCTGATTTGGTCTGCCCACACACGTGAACGCAGATGTCCTCATCACTGTACTGGGCCCTGACCACCACATCAGGCCTCTCACTCCTTACTTCTCATCCCACAATGACCCTGCCTGTCCTGCTTGTCCAGCCAACACGGCCCTCCAGGCCAAGGCTGTCATTACCCTGCTTGGGTCCTGACACTCCAGGCTGAGCCAGGCACAAACACGCATGCCCTCTTCCCCCAGGGGCTGAGGCCCTGACAGTCCGCCTGGGCAGATGTCCTACTCAGCCTGTTTGTCTTGGCCCTCCTGCACAAAGCTATCCTGCTCAACTTTCCCTAAAGGCTTTGGAACCGAATCATTCAGGACTCTGGCGGGAAAGGAGTGCTGGTTCACCCTCTGGAAAGCAGATGCTGGAATGGCGTTAGCTAAATCAGGGGCAGAAGCAGGCTCTTGCAGGTACAGTCCAGTGACGTGGATTGTGAGGGAGAAATGCCAACGCCTCCACAGGACCAGGGGAGAGCTCTGGAGCAAAGGTGAGTGTTGAGTCAGGCTTGGCCCTTGAGTGACAAGCTTGCTCTGTCAAAAAGTGTGACCTCAGACCAAAATTAGAGACAGGACTGAAATAGTTAAACTCTGGGCAAAATCACCTGTGGATAGCCCTCAAGGTCTGTGGACAGCTTCTATCTTGAAGGTGGGATGCAAGAGGTTGGCATCTGTATCTACCTTAGTCAGAGTAATGGCAAAGTAGAGGAAGCCATTTCCATTCATTTCCAATCTGAGCTGTGTCAACATAAACACACAGAGGCATCCTGAATAACTCAATCCTGCAACCCACGAAAATTTAATATTGAGATTACTGGCTCTCAAACACTGTTGTCTGTCAAAATGCCCTGGATGGTTGCCAAAAATGTAGAATCCAGTCATCGTATCGTAAACCTAGAACAAGAGCCCTAAACTAGAAAGGAAACCCCAAAAGATAGATCTCAGAAACCTGCACTTTAAACAATCAACTCAAGGCATTGAATGTGTTTTGACTATCTGCTGAATCCTAAGTCACTCAAAATATTTCTAGTAAGTCCAATTTTATCACCATGGTGAGCTGACCGATCTTGCGCTTCAGCCCAGCCCATAACTCTGGGAACTGTAACTACTGTTTTGCTGAGCACAACATCTTGTCCTTTTACTGTAAATCTGCTTCGCTCTGGGGCACACTTTTACAGGTTGAGATCCCTGCCGTGTTATTGAAAAATGTAGGTTGGGCCATAAAGAGCAATTGTTTCCTGCAAAGTCACTAAGTTGGGTCTACTGTGATGAATATTCTCAGGTTATGTGCATTGTAGCAGACCTGGAGCATTACAGTAAACTCAGTAAGAGTTTTTATGAATCTGATTGGCCCTGTGAAAAGTGAAACATGAGAAATGTGTAAAACAGAAACTCTGGGGCAAAACCCACTCTTCCTTTTATCAAAGTGGTGCTTCAACCAGCCAGTTTTAACCTTCAGGTCTTCTGGTTGACTTTACTTGCTAACCTCCTGGCTCTGAACTTGGATTTAGTTTCTCTTCTTCAGTTTCTCCTTGTTTGAAATGCACTTTCTCATCTTTCACTCCACATGACTCCTTTTAACATGATGTGGTTACTTCCCCTGTCCACACACGGACACACAGGACTGTTAAATAGAGCTCCTACTCTCTCTCTGATTCCCATAGGCAACTATTAGAATAGAAAAGCCCCTTTTCTCCAAAGCATGTCTACGTGTTGCTCTTTTTATCACAATCGATTGCTCCAAATTTGTATTTCTATACAAAGAAACAGTCCAATATAGTGGCTTAAAATAATCACATTGATTTCTCTCAAGCATTTGCAGTTTGGGTAGTGTTTGGAGAAAACAGCTTGTCTCTATTCCTTGCACCATTGACTGGGCAGTTTGAGGGTAGGGATTAACCAATGGCTGGAGGCTGCAATCACATGAATGCTCATTCATTCATGTGTCTGGTGGTCCGTGAAGCTGTCAAGCTGGAAATACTGACAGGAACACCTGTACTTGTGGTTTCCTCACAGCATGTAGCTGAGTTCAAGAGCAGCATCCCCACAGACAGCAGCAGGAAGCTGCCTCCTTCTAAAGGTCCGGGATCAGAAAGTCGCCTTGTCCGTTGTATTCTATTGGTCAGAGAGGTAGAGGTTCCAAACTCAAGGTGGGGGAGATGTAGGACTCAAATTTCCGTTGGAGGAATGTCAAAGAGTTTGGGGATCATTCCTTTTCACTGCCACAGCAAACAGGTCACAAATAAGATGCGTGCACTTGTGAGAATGCTAACGACTCCAGGGATGAGTCTTTCTCAGTGAAGTGCATTCCAGGAAAAGGACTAAGTTTAGTAATGAGCACCAACAGGCAGCACTTGAGAAGGCTGCGGCTTTAGGGAGGCAATGGAAAAGACAGAGGAGGTGTATGTAATTGAATGTTATAATGTTTTCATTCTAGAAATAATATCCAGCAGACAAGAGAGTTTCCTTTTGGGATTTCTCTGGCGGTAGAGGAAAATGAAGATTATTATTCATTATAGTCGGGTAGGCTTTTCAAAGCACTAACGTGAACAGGGTCTCAACTGTTTTTAATAAGATCTACCAAAGAAATTAGGATTCACGTCATTCCAAGGGTAAGTTTTGAATTTGTGATATTAGATGATATATTCAGTACTGCATAGTGAGCAAGTAGAGAGATTAAGATGAAAATGAATTTCCCCTGCAAATTCTATTCCAGGGCAATTTGGTTAATATGCACATTTTTAATTGCACATTGGGGCAGAAGATCTAAATGTTAATTGACAAAATGAAGCAGGTGTCTTATGAGGCCAAAGAACTTTAACGATGTCAGTTGAATAGAAGGTAGAAGAATATCATGGTCAAAGAAAGGAGCTCGGAAAGTTGGCCTCAGTGGGGATAATGGTACTGACAAAGGAAGACAGCTGTCCAATGCACAGGCTCTGAAAAGCTCATTAAGGTCACAGCAGTTCAGTTGGCACAGACTGTTGACAGCAGGGTTAGTTCCATTTGGTAGGGGTGGTAGTGCAGTTGGCAAGTTACATTCTAAGACCAACACTTATCAGCCGATAAATGTGTCCATTCATGAAAGGACAGCATCTTAGGGGACATGAAGATCAGGATTCGGTCCACTGGCATGGAAATAGACATGACATGTGCAGGAGAGAGCGTCTAATTCAAGCTAGCCAAGCTTTGCAAGATTGATCTGGCTCTCAAAGCCCGTTTCGTAGGAAGCAGATCTGAAAGAGGGAAGCGCTAGTCCTGACTGCGCAGGTGTTCCACGCTCTCTGGGTTGCACAGGTTTCTCCCAGTTCCCTTCGCTCCATCTTCTGCCGTCCAGTTCTTAGGCGAGTTGAATAGGAGTGAGATTAAGGGTGGAGAGAAGGCTCTAGAGCCAGTTGAGGCCTTGGATCAGGATAGAGGAGGAATGGAGAAGTCTCCGCAGTTTTTTCTCTCCAACTCGGAACTCCATGGAAGTTCTATGGGGCCTGGAAGACACCCCTATCTTTAGAAATTTTAATAAGATGAATGAAGATCAGAAGAAAGAAAGTACAGAGTGGGCAGCACGTGATCACTTTTCTTTTAAGATGTCTGAGGAGATCAGGAGAAGCTTTGGAGGTTTGTTAGGCCACGTCTGAGCATTCAAGATTAGACATTTGAAACGCCATGGAAGAAGATAGTGATAGAGAAGTTTTTACCCACTGTTTGTTACATTCTGTCTTTCGTAGAGGTGTGGCTAGATCTAAACTTGAGGTCTTAGTTAACATGACTAGCTCCGTCCAACTCTTGGCAATGAGTTTCAGGAGCTTATTTACTTCCAAAGATAACCCTGCAAAGTCACTGTATTCTTTCTCTATTTCCGTAGCAAGTTATAAATCTAGCGACTTAAGCCAACACACTTTTATTATCTTATAGTTCTGGAGATCAGAAGTACAAAATCAGTCTTCGGGGGTTTTTGCCCTGGGCTTGGGACACAACATGACTCTGACTTCTTCCACATTCACAGACCTTTGCTCTCCTTGGTGCATGACCTCATCCAGCAGCTTCAGAGCCAGCTGCATGACAGTTTGCTTCAGCCATCACATTGCCTCCTTCTCCTCCTCTTAGAAGAATACTTAAAGTAGGAATCAAGGTCTGCCTATATAAGTTCCTCCTCTCAGGATTTTTCATTCAATTATATCTGCAAATTTTCTTTTGCCATGTAATGCAATATTCACAGTTTCCTGCGATTAGAGCTTAGACAGTTTTGCAGACCATTAGTTAGCCAATCAAAGCCACGCTTCCCTGAATTATTGTCTAGCAGCGGTGCCTGCATTAGCACTCAGATCCCCCTTCACCTTGAAGTGTCTCCTTCCCCAGAGATACTCTATTGCCTTAGTCTTGGGAAAGTGCCAACATTCCTAGAAGCAGGAAATTATACTGTCACCAGGATTCCAGAGAGCACAGAGCTCACTTGAGCACCCAAGAGACAGGTATGGGTGACCACAGCACTAATGTCAAAGCCCTCAATGAAGAAGTAATAAGGCAAGGGCTAAGGGACACCTTCATCATCCATTACACAGGCAGGGAGAGGAAAGTGTTCTAAGTATTCTTATGCACACTTTTCCTTATCTTCAAAATGGAAAACTTATATGTCCCCAATCATATAAAATTGATTGCAAGTTTACTGGACAGATTAGATGAGGAAGAAAGAAGAAGACATAATTGAATAGTGAAGCAGTATCCACACTGTCATCCTGCTATCTTTAGGGTTTATGAATCTCTATCCAAGCAGTACTGAGGGAAGTAGAGTTTTCATTTTTCTAAGACAGACCTATCATCTTCTGATTCTTCATCTTCTGGGGATTGCACATATTACTCGACTTAAAGACTAACTTTTATCTAATGTTGCAGGTGTTCCTGGCAAGCATTATTAGTAGACAGCAAGAAATGGATTTTTTCGCCGAACATTGTAGCAAAAATAAGTTTTTGTGTTATAAATATTGAAAAAAGAGTGATTGGAAAATCCCCTTAGAAAGAAAACTGATTTTTAAATGGAACAGCTGGGCTATTACATCGAGAACTTTTCAATCTGATTTTATTTTCCTGTCTTTGGGGTTCATCCATGTTGATATATCACTCCTTATATGAGCATAATACAATCCTGTAGACAACAGAAAAATTTCAGTGGCCAAATGCATTCAGAATAATTGCTACTCAACTGACATAAATCTGTTTGCATCTCCAGAAACATAAAGCAACAGGACTAGAACAGACCTCAGGAACTGCTGGAGGGATATGTGGTAAAACGGAAGGATCACGGGGTGGGAGGCTGGACAGCCACATTCTAATGCACTCTGACAAGCCTGGCCTCTTCCACATCTGCACTGTTCCCATCACATATTTCACAATATGGCCCCTGCCAGTAGATGTTTACTTGTGAGAGATCTTACCTAGCTAACTATCTTTCAGCAGCAAAATCCAGGTGCATGCTTTGGGGCAATATAATTTTTGAATATTGTTCCGATTAAAGGAAAGCAGTATCTGACCATTGAAACTGCTGTGGAGATGAAGCGATAGATATCAAGTCACTGCTGTAGTGTTGGGGACAGAGATGGCACTTAAGAAACAGTAAGCATACAACATGAATGATTTCTTGCATCAGACCCAATTTATATGAAACACTACCTTCAGATCACTCTCCTGAAAGCGGTGGCTCTGATTCCATCAACTCTTCTACTTACTGTCGTTGCCATTTCCTCATCACCATCATTCAGCTCAGTCTGGTTCTTACCCTCTCCTCTTCCTGTCCCCTCACCTCCACAACTTCCAGCATTATTTTGCTGTAACTCTGAGTCTCTAACTTTCCATCCAGTCTGTTCTTTCTTTGCATTTATTGATGCATATCTTTTTTCACCGGACCACGTCTGTCTAAATGCTACCCACCAAAGAGAAATGCTCTTTCATGTCAACAGGTTAATACACGTGTATTCTTTTCTTCTCTCCCTCTGGCCTACTTGAAGCACATGAGAAGGCCATGGTGGTAAAGATGGTTAAACTTCAAAGCAAAAGAAACTTCTTCCTTGAATCCATTTGTAAGAGAGCCATTCACAAATCAAGAGCACACATTTTGTATTATATACTGCAGATGTAACGTACGCCATGTTAGCTGTTTTTGCTGTCGGAAGGAGAGGTGGTTTGTTTTAGCAGTGAATGTTGCCCTAACAAATAATGGCGGTCATGATATGAGCCCATAGCTGTGTGAGGTATTCTGGGAACTAAGCAATACAGATTGGTTAGACGTCAGGAATAGAAGGGACCAGTCAGGGAAATCCTTCCCTGTGCCTCCGTGCAATACTGGATGGTCAATGAGGTCAGTGGACACAGCAAACACTGTTCAGTGAATCAGGTGATCACAGGTACATGTCTTTGTGTCCTGTTTGGAACAGCATTCATTGTATTGACCTGAAGAGATGGTACCCAATAAAAGGGTATTATCATCAGAAAAAATTCGGCCAATGCTGGGTTATACAAAGGTAAATAGATTGTGTTATTGCAGAGCTTCTTAGCAATTTTAATACACCAATAGGCATTATAAATGTTCTCATAAGTTTTGAAATATGGTACTTTCCAGACATATTTGACCTTTGGCCACATATTTTTTTTGTCTCACTCTGTATTGTTAACAATTTTGAAAGGTGAATTCTTTCAGAATTTTTAAAAGAACATAATTAAGTTAAAAGTCATTAACGCACATTCACACACATGTACCCTCCCCTGCACACACACACACACACACACACACACACACACACACACACAACATAACTGGAAGTTATTGACTCTGGTACGTAAGAAATATACTTTTAGAGGCTGGATAATAGAAAAGAAAATCAACCATATGCTACCATAAATGCATACATTTTAAAACAATGAGGATATTTAAACACTGACAGAAAAAAATGTGTACTATCAAATACTAGCTTAAAACAAAGTTGGTAAGTTAACGATATTAATACTGGTAGCTACAGTGGGCCTTAGGGCAAAAATCATTAGTACAGGTAAAGATGAGCATTTTACAAAAATAAGTTTAAATATTTCTTATGTATAGGTGTCCATAATATGTATCATTAAATATAGAAGAAAACAAGATAAAAGTAGCACAAATAAAAGTAGAAACACATAAATTCACAATCATACTGGAAAACTTTAGTACACCTGTCTCAAAAATTGATACAACAACGAAAAAGAAGGAAAAAGTCAGTTACTACACAAAACATCTGAACAAAGGAATAAATAATGTGAACAGGCACTACATCCAATGATGATGGAACGAAAGTTCTTTTCATGTGCATATAATACTTTTGTAAAAATTGATCATACATTGGGTCATGAAGCAATAAACTACTTTCAAAATATAGATGAATATATAAAGGAAATGTGGTATATGTACACAATGGAATATTATTCAGCCTCTAAGATGAACGAAAGCTTGTCATTTGCTAGTAAATGGATGAAGCTTGAGAATATTATGCTAAGTGAAATAAGCCCATCCCCCAGAATCAAAGGCTGAATGTTTGAATATCTTCTCTGATATGTGGATGCTAATTCACATTGAGGGGAGGGGTGCTGGGAAGAATAGAAGTACTTTAGATTAGGCAGAAGATAGAGAAGGGAAGAGAGGGATTAGGAAGGATAATAGAATAAATTGTATATTATTACCCTATGTATATATATGATTACATGACTGGTGTGATTCTACATAATGTACAACTAGAAGAATAAGAAGTTACACTCCATTTATGTCTGATGTGTCAGAATGCATTCTATTGTCATGTAAAACTAGTTAGAAGTTGAAAAATAGATTTTTTTATTATTTTTAAAAGAATATGATTAAATCACAATTCAAGAACACATGCACACACGCACACACAAAACCTGGAAATGATCAATTATTTATACATTAGGAAATATTCTTCCAGAGATGGACATGTAGTTTGTAGCAACGCACTTTTGTAGCATTTGTGACACCTGGATTTAATTCTCATCGTTCTCCCCACCCCCGAAGTACATATACTTCTCAAGAACTTTTAATTAACAAAACAGAAAATCTCAACTAAGATTAGAAAGTGTTTAAAATGGAAAGGTCATGAAGCTATGACTTCACAAAATTGATGGTATGCAAGCTAAAGTAGTACTCAGAGGAAAAATCATAGCCTTAAAAAGCATATATTGGAAAGAAAGGGTGAAATTAATAACCTCAATTTCTTTCTCAAGTCCTTTTTAATATCATTAAAATGATACTATTAATAATTTTGTTCTAAAGTTTTTATAATTTCAATGTGCTGTAAAAATATTTTTAAAAAGCAAGTTATAAATGCTGATGAAAAATAAACCTAAATAATTTTGTATGTAGTAAAGAATTTTTACTTGTCCATACCAGAAGTCATCTTCCAATCAAAAAAAGAAGTGGAAGACCTCTACAATGAAAACTACAGAACACTAAAAAGAGAAATTTAAGAAGACCTTAGAAGATGGAAAATCTCTCATTTTCCATCATACTACCAAAAGTGCTGTATAGATTTAATGCAATTCCTATTAAAATTCCAATGATATTTTTCACAGAAATAGAAAAAAACAGTCATGAAACTCATTTGGAAAAATAAGAGACCCAAAATAGGCAAAGCAATCTTTAGCAGGAAGAGGGAAGCAGGAGGCATCACAATAACAGACCCTTAAATTATACTACAGAGTCATAGTAACAAAAACAGCATGGTACTGTCACCAAAACAAACACGATGACTAATGGAACAGAATAGAAGACAGAGAGACAAACCCAGATAAATACAGTTATCTCATACTAGACAAAGGCACCATTAATGTATATTGGAGAAAAGATAGCCTCTCTAACACATGATGCTGGGAAAACTGGAAATCTGTATGTAGCAGAATGAAATTAAACCTCTATGTCTCACCCTGCATAAAATTCAACTCAAAATGGATCAAGGACCTAGGAATTAGACCAGAGACCCTGTGTCTACTGGAAGAAAATGTAGACTTAACTCTCCATCATGTCTGTTTAGGAACCAACTTCCTCAAGAAGACTCCTAAAGCATGAGAAGTAAAATCAAGAATCAATAAATGTGATGGTATCAAACTAAAAGAGCTTCTTCACAGCAAAGGACACAATCAAGAATGTGAAGAAAGAGCCTAGAGAATGGGAGGAAATCATTAGCACCTGCACCTCATCAGAGTATTAATCACCAGGATATAAAAGAACTCAAAATACTTAACACCAAAGAAACAAACAACCCCATCAATAAAAGGGCAAAGGAAATGAACAGACACTTCACAGAAGAAGAAATATGATCAGTCAACAAATATATTTAAAAAAATGTTCAACATATCTAGCAATTAAAAGATTGCAAATTGAAACTACACTGAGATTTCATTTCACTCCAGCCGGAAGGGTAATTTTCAAGAACACAAGTAACAATAAATGTTGGTGGGGATGGGTGGAAAATGATACACTCATTCATTGCTGGTGGGACTGCAAATTGATGCAACCACTCTGGAAAGCAGTATGGAAATTCCTCAGAAAACTTGGAATGGAACCACAATTTAATCCATTTATCTATTCCTTGGAATATTCCCAAAGAATTTAAAATCAGCATACTGTAGTGATATGGCCACATCAATATTTATAGCAGTGCAATTCACAATAGCTAAACTATGGAACCAACCAAAGTGCCCTTCAATATATAAATAGGTAAAGAAAAGAGGAGATATATATATATATATGAACACAATGTAGGGGAATGTAGCAATTGGAGGGGGAATGTAATAGGAAAGACAGTAGACTGAATTATACCTAACATTTCTATGTTCATATATGAATGCACAATTACTGTAACTCCACATCATGCAGAACCACAGAATAGGAAATTATACTTCATGAATGTATAGTACATCAAAATACATTTTACTATTATGTGTATCTAAAAAGAGCAAATAAAAAAAGAGAAAGAAAAGAGGGAAACAATGTGAATGTTAATCAAATCATTCCAGCATATAGAAAACCAGAAGACATTTCCCAACTCATTAGGAGGCTAATAAGACCTTGCCCTTAAAATGTGCCAAAACCATATGATAAAAAATTACAGACCAATTTTTATTATTAATAAAAATGTAAAAAACAAACAAAATATTAATTAATCAAACCCAGAGATGTATTTAAAGTGAGATTGAATCCAGGAATGTAAGAACAGCTTAATATTAAAAAAAAATCATGAGAATTAACCACTTGTATAGAAAAAAAGAGAAAATCATTTGGTAATATAGATTCAGGCATATAATCATTTGATAAGAATTACAATCTATTTTCTAAAAATTTAGCAAGCTAGGAATGGGTAGGAATTTAGACAGAAACTTCTTTCCTCAGATTTTTATTTTTAATTGACAAATAATAGTTTATTCATGGTGTTCAATATGATGCTTTTATATATGTATAAACTGTGGAATGAATAAATCTGACTAATTAATATACCCATCACCTCACATATTTTCCATTTTTACAGTGAGAATTTTTTTACTCTCTTATTTCAAACATTTTATATAGATAACATGTTAGTATTGAGAATAATTCCCTTAAAGTACAATAGAATTTGACAACTTATCCTTATATCTCACTGGACCAAAAGAATTTGTTCCTAATTTGAAAAACACAGAAAATCTCTAGAAAGCAACAAACAAAAACTGCAGCCATCCTCCTATTTAATGGAGCAATCAAAGCTCTGGGACTCATCTGTTTCACTCCTAGACATTTGTCCAAGAGAACAGTGATGCTCCTGTGCTAACAATGTTACCAATAGTAGCAACTCAGGAAACACTTTCCATGTCCATCAAGAGTAGGACTTTTGGATAGTCATGGTATATCCATGTGTGATGGTGCTGCCCAGCACAAAAGGAAAATTAACGAATGGACAAAAACTACAACCAAACGAATTTGCTTGGACAGCTCTAACAGACCCAGTGTCAAACAAACTTAACCAGGTGTTTATATTCCACTTACATGGACTTTGGAAACAAGGAGAATTAACAGAAGCAGAAGTCAAGATGGTAGCTAGTGAAGAAGGGCAGTAGAGGGGCATCTGAGATGTTGGATATGAGTCAATTTTTTTAGAAACCTGGAGGCTAGCTTCATGTATGTGAAAAATGCTAAGCTGTAAACTTAGACTTAATGTATTTAGCCAAAAGTGTATTATCATTTGATATTTGTTAAAACTAAAATCTTTCCATGATAAACAAAAGTTAAAAGAATTTACAAATAGAAAGCCTGCACTGCAGAACATTCTCAGCAAAATATTCCCGGAGGAGGAAATGACAAACAGCAATGTAAGTCAGTAAAGAGAGGAACTACCATAAAGGAAAAGCCAATCAAAGGAGAAACCAAGTCAAGTTAAAAACCAAAAATAAGCCAAGATGACTAGGAATACAAATCGTATCTCAATAATAACACTGAATATTAATGGCCTAAACTCATTAATCAAAAGACATAGACTGGCAGACAGGATTAAAAAGAAAAACCCAAAATTATGCTGCCTTCAAGAGACTCATCTCATAGAAAAAGACATCCACCAACTAAAAGTAAAAGGCAAGGAAAATCACATACAAACCCAGTGAAAAAGCAGGGGTATCCATGCTCACATCAGATGAAGTGGACTTCATGTCAAAGTCAGTCAGAAGGGATAAAGAAGGACATTTCATACTGCTCCAGGGAACCATAAACCAGCAAGACATAACACTTTTAAATATTTTTGCCCCAAACAATGGGGCATCCATGTACTTCAAATAAATCCTTCTCAATTCCAGGGTAAAAATAGACCACGATACAATAATACTGGGTAACTTTAACACACCAGTCTAACCACTAAATAGATCCTCCAAACAATAACTGAACAACAACAACAACAACAACAAATTCTATCTATAGAATTAGATAATACAATCAATGATTTAGACTTAATGGACATATATAGAGTATTTCTTCCATCATAAGTGTAAGAAGTAAGTGTAAGAATACACTTACTTCTCAGCAGTTCATGGATCCTCCTCTAAAATAGACCACATCCTATGCCACAAAGAAGCCATTAGTAAGCACAAAAAAATAGAGATACCACTTTGTATTCTATCAGACCATAATGGAATGCAATTAGAACTCAGTGATAAAA
Source organism: Sciurus vulgaris (assembly GCF_902686455.1). Lineage (NCBI taxonomy): Eukaryota > Metazoa > Chordata > Mammalia > Rodentia > Sciuridae > Sciurus > Sciurus vulgaris. The sequence goes on from NC_136469.1 coordinate 138,153,093, forward strand.
TAAAAAAACAAAAACTACTCCAACACCTGGAGACTAAATAATATGCTATTTAATAATGCAATGATAACAGAAAACATCAGTGAGGAAATTAAAAAAAAAATTCTTAGAGGTAAATGAAAATAACCAAGCAACATATCAAAATCTCTGGGACACTCTGAAAGTATTACTAAGAGGACTTATTGCATTGGGCTCATAAATTACAAGAATAAAAGAACAACAACTAAATGACCTAACATTACATTTCAAAGCCGTAGAAAAAGAACAGATCGACACCAAAAATAGTAGAAGACAGGAAATAATTAAAATCAGAGTTGAAATCAATGAAATTGGAAGAAGAGAAAAAATTCAAAAAAATTAATGAAACCGAAAGTTGGTTCTTTGAAAAAGTAAACAAAAATTGATAAACCCTTAGCTGCACTAACAAAGAGAAGGAGAGAGGACACTTAAATTACTAGGATTCATGTTGTAAAAGGAAAGATCACAACAGACACCATTGAAATACATAGCATAATTAGAAACTACTTTGAAAATCTAGACTGCAACAAAATATAAAATATCAAAGACATTGACAAATTTTCAGAGACATGTGATCCTCCCAAAATGAATCAGGAACATGTACACAATTTAAAAAGATCAATTTCAAGCACCGAAATAAAAGAAGCTACCAAAAGCCTACCAACCAAGAAAAGCCCAGGACCAGATGGATTGTCAGCCGAATTCTATCAGACCTTTACAAAGAACTGATACCAATACTCCTCAAGTAGTCCATGAAATAGAAAAGGAGGGATCTGTCCAGGTTCTCTCTGCCATGTCCTTCAGGGAGGAGGAAAGGGTTTATGGCTGGAGGAGGATGTTGGCAGTTTTTCAATTACCCAAAAAACTTTTCTACTCAATGAACACACAAGAGTCAATACTCTTTTTACGAGAGAGGGGTGTAATGGGTCGGGCCATACTAGCACTGGTCTCTTTACAACAACTGAGTCGCCCAACTCTCCTTATTTATAATATGCAGATAAAAGGGGGCAAGGACTGGGAAGAGCTTCTTCTGTGATGAACATGATAGGGTGGAGTTAGGGAAGCCATTTTCTTAAGGGGAAAATTCCAGAAGGAGACAGGGAACCACTCCCACAGAGTGCCACATGCTTCCCAGCAGTTCCTAGAAGCCAAGCCTCTACATCACATGGCTCAATCTAGTATGATTCTGCTAAATAAGTACAGCTTCCCACAGGGAACCCTTCCAAACTCATTCTATGAAGCTAGTATCACTCTGATACCAAAACCAGACAGAGGAAAGAAACTTCAGAACAATATCCCTGATGAACATAGACAGAAAAATCTGCAACAAAATTCTGGCAAACCTTTACAAAAATATATTAAAAATATATCCACCATGATCAAGTGGGTTTCATTCCAGGGAAGCAAGGTTGATTCAACATCCAGAAATCAATAAATGTAATTCATCACATCAATAGACTTAAGTTAAGAATAATATGATTCAATAGATGCTGAGAAAACATTTGATACAATACAGCACACCCTCATGCTCAAAACTCTTGAAAAAACGGGGATAGTAGGAACATATCTCAATATTGTAAAGGCTATCTATGCTAAGCCCATGGCCAACATCATTCTAAATGGAGAAAAACTGAAAGCGTTCCCTCTAAAAACTGGAAACAGGTAGGGATGCCCTCATTCACCACTCCCATTCAACATTGTCCTTGAAACACTAGCCAGAGCAATCAGACAGACCAAAGAAATTAAAGGAATATTAGTAGAGAAACTACTCATGCTGTCACTATTTGCTAGTGACATGATTCTATCTTTAGAGGATTCAAAAAACTCCACTAGAAAACTTCTAGAACTAATAAATGAACTCAGCAAAGTAGCAGGATATAAAATCGAAACTCATAAATCTAATGAATTTCTATTTATAAGTGATGAATCCTCTGAAAGAGAAATTAGGAAAATAGACTTAAAAAATAGACTTAAAAAAATACTTGGGAATTAATCTAACAAAAGAGGTGAAAGTCCTCTACAATGAAAACTACAGAACACTAAAGAAATTAGCAAAAATCTTAGAAGATGGAAAAATCTACCATGTTCTTGGATAGGCAGAATTAATATTGTCAAATTAATATTGTCAAAATGGCCATAGTACCAAAGGTACTATACAGATTCGATGTAATTCCAATTCAAATCCCAATGACATTCCTCATAGAAATAGAGAAAGCAATCATGAAATCCATCTGGAAGAATAAGAGACCTTGAATAGTCAAAGCAATCCTGAGCAGGAAGAGTGAAGCAGGAGATATCACAATACCAGACCTTAAATGATACTACAGAGCAATAGTAACAAAAATGGCATGGTGTTCACACCAAAATAAACAGGTAGACCAATGGTACAGAATAGAAGACACAGAGACAAACTCACATGAATAGTTACCTCATACTAGACAAAGGTACCAAAAACATACAATGGAGAAAAGATACCCTCTTCAAAAAATGGTGCTGGCAAAAACTAGAAATCCATATGCAGTAAAATGAAATTAAACCCGTATCTCCTACCCTGCACAAAAACTCAATTCAAAATGGATCAAGGACCTAGGAATTAGACCAGAGACCTGCACCAAATAGAGGAAAAAGTAGGCCCAAATATTCACCATGTTGGCTTAGGACCAGACTTCCTTAACAAGACTCCTGAAGCACAAGAAAACAAAGTAAGAATCAACAAATGGGGTGGACTCAAACCAAAAAGCCTTTCCTCAGCAAAGAATACAATCAATAATGTGCAAAGGGAGCCTACAGAGCGGGAGAAAATCTTTTGTACACACACTTCAGATAGAGCAATAAGCTCCATAATTTATAAAGAACTTACAAAATTCTACATCAAAAATACAAAGAACCCAATCAATAAATGGGCTAAGGAAATGAGCAGACACTTCACAGAAGTTCTACAAGCAATTAACAGATATGTGAAAAAAGTGTTCAACATCTCTAGTAATTAGAGAAATGCAAATTAAAACAATTATAAGATTTCATCTTACTCCAATTAGAATGGCTATTATCAAGAACACAAATAATAACAGATGTTGGTGTGGATGTGGGGAAAAAGGCAGACTTTTACATTGCTGGTAGAGTTGCAATTGGTGCAGCCACTCTGGAAAGCAGTGTGGATATACTTCAAAAAACTTGGAATGAACCCACCTTTTGACCCAGCTATCCCACTGCTCAGTTTATACCCAAAGGACTTAAAATCAGCATATTACAGTGACACAGTCACATCAATGTTTATGCAGCTCAATTCACAACAGCTAGATTGTGGAACCAACCTAGATGCCCTTCAACAAATGAATAGATAAAGAAACTGTGGTATATATACACAATGGAATATTATTCAGCCATAAAGAATAAAATTATGGCATTTGCAGGCAAATGGATGGTACTGGAGAATATCATTGTAAGTGAAATAAGCCAATTCCAAAAAACCAAAGGCTGAATGTTTTCCCTGATACATGGATGATGATACATAATGGGGTTGGGGAGTGGGGAGTGAGAAAAGAATGGAAGAACTTTGGATTACATAAAGAGAAATGAGAGGGGGAGGTGGATGGGGTAGGAAAGATGATGGAATGAGACAGACATCTTTACCCTATGTACATGTATAATTTCAGGAATGGTGAGAATCTACACTGTGAGCAACCATAGAAATGAAAAGTTGTACCCCATTTGTGTATAGTGAATCAAAATTCCGTCTCTAGATTAAAAAAGATTCAAAAAAAAGATTGAAAACTTGGGTTTATTTATCTTTAATATTTTAAGAAAATAAATCCTTAATTAATGACGCAGTGAAATTAATAGATTAGTAGCACAATTGTAATATGACTAAATAGAGTGAATGATAGAAAACTGAAGAAATGAAAAAATACAATAATTGGTATAATAATTGTAAAGTAACTATCTCCTAAAATTTTTCTTCTACTACCCACTTCTTATTATTATTTTTACTAGAACACATAAGACAAAAAATGGGGATTTTGCACTCACCAATCATTCCCTTCCTCATACCCCTCTGTCTAGACTTTGTTACAGAGATGTTTTCTGCCTGTGCCACTAGAAGACAACCACAGAATCGATTGCAGCTCTAAACCCCAGCCATCCTGCATATACGACTCTCATTAACAGTCCTTGCTGACTTCCAGTGACCAAATTTATGACTGACAACTGCATTCACACACAAAAGCTCCCACGTAACACTCAATTGTAGCTTGGATTCCTGACAACTCGCAGGGATGGCTGACTCCTTCTTGCATGGATACCCCAACCTCTCACTCAGACCTTCACATCCTTGAATCACAGAGTACAGCCCTATTCTAAATGAACTTTTGGAAACTTCTGTGTAGGAAAAAAAATATTATTCTCTCCCAACTTTTAGACACCACAATTTTTCTTTTAACTGATCCAATTGGACTGTTCTCCTGGGGTATTTATTTTACAAATGTCCTTTGGCCAACGTCACTGAGGGCATTCAAGATTGTACAGGTTAAAATACATTCTGTTATTTTCCTACCCCATTTCTTATTTCCCTGCCCTTCTCAGTCTTTGCCATGCATTTCATGAAACTTATCAAAGGATTGCTAGAACACTTGCTAGAAAACTCATTATTTGAATCAAGATGAAGAAGAAATGGTGTTTAAGGATCAAAGCAAAGATGGCAAAATACCAATTCTTCAAAGGTGGTAGATTCTAAATCAAAGAAGTGCAAATGTGGAAGCTGGAACAACCCAATTTGGACAAGTGATTCTATTGCCCAAGTCTGTAAAATGGGAATGTGTCAGGGTGAGGGGAGAGAGTGGAGAGGGCCATAGCCAGATGATTTGAGGAAGATCCCCTGAGTTGCAATGATCTCTGAGTCTTTGCATCTGAATGGAGAAGGAGTCTGGGGACAAGATCTCTTTTTCCTCCAGAATAGAAGAGTTGTAGTCTTCTAAATCATATTTGGATTTAACAATCTTAGACTCTGCAGCCGTCATTGATCTTCAGATTCCTCAAACTGTTCTTATTCAACTCATTACTTACCAAAGAACGTACTTTGAGAGTGAAAGTCACTTTCTAGCAAGAAACTGCATCTCTATATTGATGTAATGCTACCTTGATAGAAAAACATGTCATTAAATAGTTCCTTTTATTCTGTAGAGATATTGGGAGATTCTACTATGACAAGTTTTTTAATGCATGACCAAGATAAAATACATTAAAAGAACTATTTAATAATTATTAATTTCTCCTTAAAAATCATAGATTAAAGGTAATCTTTAATAATGCTGAAGAATAATAAATATTCTAGAAGATGGAGAAGAGCAGCTGGAGAGTCCCTCCTCATGTCCCTCCCACATGCTCTTCTAGCTGTCCTTACTGATGTCAATCAACCTCATTTTGCTGGTGCCAAAATAAACTGAACACTACAAAATGGGATAAATTCTGTCTTATACTTTGTTGCAAATAATCTTACCTTCAGGGCTATTATACGGGCACAGGTAAACCCGCCACTGGGCAATGTCTCCACCATCTTCCTCCTCCCTCACGGTGGCAGTCAGTTACTGAGTCAGTTGTGGGGCAGAGAATTGCTGTGGCCTGAATGAGGAGCCTGTTGGAGACAGTAGCTGACAGAATAGTAACAGTTTAATAAACTTAGACCCAGCAGATACATTTCTGGAACTCAGTGCTAAGGAAATAATCCCAAATATGGAATTATCATTACATTCAAAATCACTTAACATGGTTATTTATAAAACCAACAAATTTGAAACAACTTAAATGACCAACAAAATTGGAGTAATTAAACAAATCATAGTTTACATACTCAGGGGAATATTATACAGCATTTAAACAGCATGCCTATGAGGAGGATGTCATAAGTTATAAACGTTCTTCTTATTAAGGGAACAGCAGGACCACTACTATATATAAAGTATGATTATAATCATGTTAAAATTGTTCATAAAACTGGATCTAAATAGCAGCACTGTAGAATTTACACTGAGAAAGTTCTTCTTTCCATATTTGTTTTATCAATTTTACTTAATGACCAAAATAATTGATTCATATAATAAAATAAGAATAAACATTTTTGAATGCAGCTATTTTGGAAAATTCGAAGGCCAGTAATTTTTTGTTAACCCACATTTAAATACCATGTTGTCAACTAACAGCTTGTGTATTCAACACTCTGGTAAGCACAGAGCGAAGGCAGAGATGCTGAAAAATTGCTCCCTATGCACAGACACTGGAGGCCCCGTGGGGTATGCAGAAGCCAACCAATGAAATGTGGAGTGATGCAGCTCTAAAGGAGTTCACAAGATAAACCACCCCAGCAACACCAAAGGCACAAAAAGGAAATGGTAGTTCTGAGAAGCAGTCCTGGGGACAGAAACTGCTAGGAAATTTGAAAAAGCATTTGTCCAATGAGTAGGACTTCCCACATCATGATTTGGAAAGTCAGTTATGAAGAAGGTATTTTATAGCACATCCCCACTCCATGTGTGCGGGTGACATTCTAGGAAAACAGGATCGACTGGTTTTATGGGGAGCATTATTAGTATTAGTGTTACAGAGGGTAGAGATTTTGCATGTGTTCACAGATACCCACGCATGTGTGCGCGCGCGCGCGCGCGCACACACACACACACACACACACACACACACACCATTTCCAAGTAGGGGAATGGAAAAGCATTGCTATGTATTGAGAACACAAAACAACCTCTTAAAGAAAAATGGAGGCTCCTAACTGAAGGAGGAAAAGGGGCAAGAATACGTTCCTTTGGTAATAAGCATGCTTTACTCTAAGAAACCTGGATAGTTTAGCTACTTATAAACCCTTTTCCCACTCGAACCCTAAGAGGTTCTTGTATGCAGTGGGGGAACAGGGGCCATGGAGGGACTCAAGTTTTTAGGCCAAACAGACATATGCAAATATTTTGCATGGAGTTTGCATTAAAGCAGTGTACATGGGAAGCTCATTTGTGGAAAAAGAGTCTCTCTTGATTTTCCCCTTCTTCTTTTGTTCTACACGGAATATGAACATGGTAGCAGGAAGTATAACATACACTTTGGAGTATGAATTATTTAATCTTGAAATGAAACCAGATCAGATCACAAAAGATAGAAGTTACCCTAACAAACTGAAACTGCCTATCCTTCAGATTTCTTTTATGGCAGACAGAAAATACCTAGACCCCTGTTAAGTTCAGTGTTCCATTCTCTTTTATGTGGATAAAGTTGGTTCCAACAAAAACTAATATATATTGATCTGTGGTTTGCTGCAATCACTGTGATGAGCTATGTATGTATATATTTCTGCCACAATTATTTTTATTCTTCATAATAATAATTACAACTCTACAGTAAAACATGTTAATTATGCTATTTCCCATAATAGAAAAAGACTTGGAGAGGCTAAATAAAATACTTCAAATCAAACAGGAAATTGGTTGTACAGACAAAAAGCAGATCCCTGTCTTTGTGTTATCAGAGTAATGATCTTTACAAAGTATATACATTGTTTCTTATTTGCAGATATGTGCCTGCACACAAACATATGCCATATATTTCTATTTCATGTATTTTTAATGGTCATTCTTATAGGAATGAATAGACAATTCTCATTTTCCTTTGTCCTCACCTTTTAAGTTCACTTGAATTAAAAGGATAATGATTTTCTCCTTCTAGACACGCATATCACTTCCACTCACATTTGACTGGTGAATGCAAGTCACATGACTATTTCTAACTTCAAAAGATGAAGGAAAGGGAAAGTCTCTCCACGCCTGGGGGGAGGGGTGGAAGTGACTAAGTGGGACTTGGTAGGTCTTCATAAAAGGCTGTGACAATGCAGACTACTAGCAGCAGTCTTGGTCTCTCCATTTACTCTTGTCCACTGTTTCTACAAATTCCAGTCTGATAGGCACACTGTTATATGCCCTGCCATTTTGGTGAGCAAAGCTTTCCATTTTGTTGGCAAGATTTTAGGAGGAATATTATCTCCTATCTTTAAAAATCATTTGTATTTCGCTTGTAGGGATCCAGTCCTCCATAGCCTTTGTATACTTCTACAAGACTTTAGCCTCTTTTCTCTATAGTATGCTGTAGGAGTGTAGACCCTGGAGTCAGACTGCCTAGGTAGGAATCACCGGTGGGACAGTATCCACTATCATAAGGTCAGGGTTGAGTAAAGCTTGGTAATTTCCCTAAACATATTTTACTCTATGTGAAATGGACTAGACAAGCCCACCTCAAAAGTTGTTCTTTGATTAAAACATAAATCAAGTCACCACATCCAGTGATTTCTATTTATTCAACTATTAGCATAGGACAATATTTCTATGTGTTATGTTATCACATATGAAAATGCACCCTTACATATGATTATTTTCTCATGAATATCTTATTGAATGCTTATTATTCTTAACTCTTTTTCTGTGTTTGTTTGTTTAAATAATTATATTTGTTTTTCTACATGGGGAAACATCTACTCTTAATTATAATCTTGATACTTCATTTATACTAATTGCCAATCTCTTTCTTTCCTGATAACATTTCCAAATTAACACATGTGGTAATATGTGAAAATCTCTTGATTTAAAGTGTTTTTGGAATGCCACTCTTCTGTCCCTTTTAGTCATTATTTTACAGAAAACATTGTTTCTTCCATTTAAACAAATGTGCACTGCTTTTCTCAATAAAATAGCAAGTGTTTTATCTTCTTTATTTTATCCAAAAGCATTATATTCATAATGAACTTGTTGTCTCTGAAGCATTTTTGTTCTTTGCTAATGCCTGTTTCTTACTTTTTTCAGTATTACCACCACATGCATATATAACAATTCTTGATGTCAAATTTTGATCCCATATTTCCCTTCTTTCTTATTTAAGTGGAAACTAGAAAGGCTGTGAATTTTTCCTGAGTACCATTGAAACTGTCCTGGTATTTTTACATACACTCTTTTCATTTCATTGTTTCTAAATATTATTAACTCATAATTTTTCTTTCTTCATCAAACAGATGTAGGAGGGAGAAGATACTTGTGTGTTCATTTGTATCATATCATTATTACTGTAGTCGTTTATGTTGTCATTGTTATGATTATGTTGCTCTGGGAGTATACAAAGCAGGCTGTGCTGCTTTTTCCTAATGTGATCTGAGGTTTTCATTTATGTAAATATGTAATTGTTTTATTGGTTCTTTGAAAAAGTAAACAAATTTGATAAACGCTTAGCCACACTAATGAAGAGAAGGAGAAAGGAAAACTCAAATTACTAGAATCCATGATGAAAAAGGAAAGATCATGACAGACACAATTAAAGTACTCAACATAATTAGAAGTTACTTTGAAAATCTATACTCCAACAAGATAGAAAATATCAATGACAATGACGAATTTTTAGAGACATATGATCCTCCCAAACTGAATCAGGAAGATAGACAAAATTTAAACAGATCAATTTCAAGCACCGAAATAGAAGAAGTCATCAAAAGCTTACCAACCAAGAAAAACCCAGGACCAGATGGATTGTCAGCCAAATCCTACAAGACCTTTAAAAAGAACTAATACCAATACTACTCAAAGTATTACATGAAATAGAAAAGGAGGGAACTCTTCCAAACTCATTCTACAAAGCTAGTAATACTCCGATACCAAAACCAGAAAAAGACACATCAAGAAAAGAGAACATTAGACCATTATCTCTGATGAGCATAGATGCAAAAATCCTTAACAAAATTTTGGCAAATCTCATACAAAAACGTATCAAAAAGATTTATCCCAGGGATGCAAGGTTGGTTCAACATCCAGAAATCAATAAATGTAATATATCACATCAATGGACTTAAAGTTAAGAATCATATGATTATTTCAATAAATGCTGAAAAAGCATTTAATAAAATACAGCACTCCTTCATGCTTAAAACACTAGAAAAAATAGGGTAGTAGGAATATACATCAACATTGTAAAACTAAGCACACGCTAAGCACATGGCCAACATCATTCTAAATGGAGAAAAACTGAAAGCATTACCTCTAAAACTGAAACAAGGCAGGGATGCCCTCTTTCACCACTTCTATTCAACATTGTCCTTGAAACTCTAGCCAAGGCAATTAGACAGACCAAAGAAATTAAAGGGATGCGAATAGGAAAAGATGAACTCAAGCTGTCACTATTTGCTGATGACATGATTTTATATTTAGAGGATTCAAAAAACTCCACTAGAAAACTTCTAGAAGTAATAAATGAATTCAGCAAAGTATCAGGATATAAAAAAGTGATTATTCTTAATTAGCAAATGTATACATACACATAAACCTATATATATGTATATAAATGTTTGCATGACTATGTCTGTTTAGTGTTATAGTTAATGATATTCAGTACCCCCCCAAAATGATATTGTATATATTCATTTTTTTAGTGTGTCGAGAATTAAGAAATAAATTTAATGTGTTCCCACAGCTACTAGATTTCAGAGACTCCTTGCTGGAATCTCCGGTAGCATATTTCCTTTATTTCTTAAGCATACTTGAAGGTGTTGAATGCTCACTGGGCCAGTTGTCTAGTTCCTGCATCAAATTATACACCTACCATACTTCTCTAAAGTAAACTTCACTTCCTTATGCCTCAGCAATTTGGGGGGCAATATGGTTTTAGAATCAAATGAAAACTGATCAAGCAATATTAACTTCCAATGATCATACCTTTATAAAATATGATTTATTTTCTTGTTAAAATCTTGAATTCCATTGACTTTGAATTTGCAATGTATCATGATATTATAACATGACCCATGCTATATTTAACCTTCAGACATCACTTTAAAGGACATGCATATCTACTGACAGTGTATAGTTGGAGTTATATATACAGTATTGTTTATGCAAAGAACCAGGATAAAGTTAATATAGGAATTCAATAAATATTTGTTTATTGTCAACTAATTAAATTAATGAACCCATTTCCCATGTATCCCCTCTCATATTCTTAGAATGGGGTGCAGTTTCTATCTAATTTTCCAGTTACACTTCAACAAAGTCAGGTTTATTTTGAACTATTATAAAAATAAACTGTTGAGGCCACAGGGCATGATAGTACATGCCTGTATTCCCAGTGACTAGGGAGACAGAGGTAGGATGATCCCAAGTTTGCAGTCAGTCTTAACAACTAAGCAAAATACCCTGTCTCAAAATAAAAAAGAAAAGGACTGGGGATATAGCTCAGTGGTAAAGTGCCCTTGTGTTCAGAATATATTAGGATGAACGTTCTTTGAGGTTTACTGGATGGATTGTGTGTTTTAGTTAGCTATTCATCACTGTGACCAAAAGCTCCGACAAGTTCATCATAGAGGGGGAAAATTTTATTTTGGCTCATGGTTTCAAAGTCCATGGTCAGTCAACGCCATAATTCTGGATCTGAGGTGAGGCAGAGCATCATGGTGGAAGGGTGTTGTGGAGCAAAGCAGCTCAGGATATGGCAATCAGAAAGCAGAGAGTGATGTGATCATCAAGGACAAAATATAAACTCCAAAGCCATGCCCTCAGTTACCGTCTTACTCCAGTCACACACTACCTGCTACAGTTAACACCCAGGTAATCCATAACAGTGGATTAATTCAGTAATTAGGTTAGGATTTTCATCATCTAATCATCTCAACTCTGAAAATTGCACTGTCTTACGTAAACTTTTAGGGAACATCCATTTCATATCTAAATCTAATGCCATGAACCTCAGTTTAGATGTTATGGAGAACGCAGTACAGATATTGTTATGACTTAGTCCCTGAATTGTTGGGAAGAAAGAGATAAACCATACCATCAATGGCTAGTGGGTAATTGGACTCTCTTTTACTTTATCATCATTCTTGGCCTTGAAGGAGTCTCAGGGAACTGCCAATACATGAGGAAGGATTGCATTCTGGTCTTCTGTGTGATAAGACACGCAGTCTGCATTCTGCATCCTTCTTAGGGGCCTGCAAGTGGGAGTGCCACTGGTGTGTCTCAGCATCCTGGAGGTTCCTGTCCGTTTTCAGTATTGACCATGGGAGCAGCTAGGTTGGAGAAGTTCCGCTTCTTGAGCCTTTCTGCTGAAGGAGCAGGTGGCAAACCATAATTACAGGGATCAAAAAGGGTTTTGTTTACTTGGTTAGTTTGCGCCGTTTGGGTAAAAAGTCTTCAAATTATTTGTCTTCTCTCCTAGTTTTCCCAGGCTTTTTACTGCAGTACCAGGTTGCCCGGTACCTAGTCCTTCTGGGGAAAAATGAAGGGACACCAAATATCTCCCAAACCCGGCCCATGCACTGCAGAGGGGTCTTTCCGTGCCAGTGTCTTCTTGCTCATCACAGGAACCACACCCAGAGTAGGAAGATACTCTCAATTGCATTCTCTCTCTTGTGACTTTGTCCATAACCAGACATAGAAATTGGAAATTTACAATGAGTTTGTTTGCTATATAAGAAATAGTTCCATTTAGAAGAAAGATTTCAACTCTAAAAATGTTTTTGTCTGGTATATTTTCTTTTTCTGGCTCAAGTGGACAAGAAGGACTAATGCTCTTTCTTCCCCACCCCTCTCCCCGCCCCCTCTTTGCGTGTGTGCAAAGTTTAGTTTAGTATAATCTCCTTTCTTGATAAAATGTATTCTAGTCCTTGACTTTTTCCAAGTGGCTAAAATGTCATGTTCCAGGCCTCGGAATATAATCCTATTCCTCCAGGTAATCTTGGTGATTTGAGTTTTTAAAATGTATCGCTGAAACAATATGCATTTACTGATTTACAATACACATAAATAATGAATATGAAGTGTTGAATGCTCAAAGATATTTAATCAAGGTGTTCTAAGTAAATTAAACTTATAATGTACTTTCTGTTTCAAAGACAACTTTGATGAGTACTTATCCTGTGTCCAACATTTTGCTCCCTGTGGAGGATGAAGAAGTACAGAGAACCCTTCTCCATGATAACCCAGAGCTTACTGTGTTCAGACTGGAATAATACCTTCTTCACCAATGTGTGTCCCCAGATACCACAATGCAACATTCCACAGCAAACATTTTCAGGTCTCTTCTGAGAAGAATCTTCCATGCATATTGAATTTTCCAGGTTTAATAGTCTGCCTCACTCAGCAATTGCCTCTCAGCTTGGTCCAGGGACAGTTCCTCTGTTTCTGGGTACTATGTTTTGCATTGGAGGTACAACAGTGAGCAAGTCACCCCAGCTCTGTGTTCCTGGGCAGTCTCTTCATAGAACAGCAGGATTGGGCACCATGATTTCTGACCCAGCGTAGAGGTTTGGTGGTAGTCGATTCTTCTGGCACTTGTGGGCTAAAGGTAGATTTAGGTAAAAGAAATAATCTGGCTCAAGTGGACAAGAAGGACTAATGCTCTTTCTTCCCCACCCCTCTCCCCGCCCCCTCTTTGCGTGTGTGCATTTAAATAATCCATGAAGAGTTCAATTCTTGAGTAGAGTCTTGGGAACTAATAATGTAAATGTAGAAATGCCAACAGTAATAATTTTATAGCTGAGAGGGCTTGAGTAATGAAGGGGAGGAAGGAATATAAGCTTTCTTGTGGTTTTTGTCTTAATTTCTCAAGGAAATTGGGGTACTATTAACTAAAGAGGAAATGAAGTAAAAGAAAAAATGTGTAGAGATGGAGTATGATGTAGGGAGACTATGTGCCATTTTCAGCATGCTAAATTCAAGTTTTTAGTGGGTCATTTAAATGACTATATTAAAATAGAGTTACATTTTGGGAAGTTTAAATCTCAAAGTGGAAATCAGAGCTGGAGGTGAGTAAGTAGACCTCATCTGCATTCAGTCACCACTGTGCCAAACAGTAGAGACAGTGGCTTAAAAAGCCACATGGAATGTGAGCCGTGGGAACTGGCCCTGTGATTACAAATGGAGACGTTCACGGCCAACATGATTGACTGGACTGCTATCACGTAGCAAATGTGTAGCCAGGATGGTGACTCCAATTTGTCTAACGATAAAAGCCATCTTCTAGCCCTCCCAACACAGCCCCTTCTATCCTAACCATTCATCTATTCATCTATCAAACTTTAACTAAATAGCTAAACAACGCTGTCGATTCCCTCTTTCATTAATGAGAGCATAAAAATATGGTCTCAGGCACTACAAACTCATAGTCAATTAGAGAGAATTGATGGATTAAAAATTCTTTTAAAGTCTATGTTATTTCTAAGAAAGTTTTTGAATGTTTCTTAGACATGTCCTTTTAAAGGATGGAATGGATTGCACAGAGAAAGGATTATTACAATGATTTTTATTATCAGTGAAAAGTTTTCCTTTTGTAATGAATCGTCACACAACTATCTTGATTAAAATGATTGATAAGGAGCCTATTCACATTATCAATTACTCTTCCTTATCACATTTTTATCAAAATTGGATATAACGTTGACACCTGCTCCTAGAAACGAAGTTATAATAAGTATTTTAGGACTTTAGTGGATTTTTTTTCTTTTTTAATGTAAAATGTAACAAAGTTTCATCTCCTTTGCTGCCTGTGGTTCCTGTGACTTCTCTATGGGGATTGTGGTTTAGTACCAGTGGTGGGTTTCCTAGGCATAAGGTCTGTCTCTCCCTGGTACCCTCCTCCTTCAGTATTCCTATCATGTACATTTTTCTAACCTTTTTTCGAAAGGCTTCTGTCCTACATCTTTTAAAACACTTTCTTCCTTGAGGTGTTCCCCAAATTTGGGCACCACTTCCAAATGTTTAAGCACAGAGGCAGAAGACAGTGCTCAAGAATCCGGGTCAGTAAGGTCAGGAGCCAAGGTGCTATATATTTGACATCTCTCTTTACTTTGTGTAGTAACTTGTACAACATAGGAAACATGGTCTCCAAGCTGTCATTTCTGAAGGGACAGCACAGAGGCCAAAGTTAAAGGATTACCACAATTCTCCAGTGAGAAGGGCCTAGGTGAATTGCCAGGGGCTATTAACTTCACGTCTGAAATCGGTCTAGGATTCAGTGGAAGCTGCAAAGCAAATTGAGAACAAAGTAACAAAGGGAAGGGTAGCAAGAAAGGACCAGGAGCCACAAAGAGTGATTCCGTGGAGAACTGATTCTGTAATATAACCCTAGAGTCCTGCCTGTTTTGAAAAGTGTAGATCCCTGTTCTGAAGTGAGTGGTGTCCTGGTAGCGAGGACACTGTGCTTTAAACCAGACACCTGGTTGCAAGCTAGTCTTTGTGAGCCTCAGGTGGAAATTTGTTGCAATGATTTGTGACTCTGTCATCAAGAGACCAGAATGTATCTATCAAAAGATTTGCTCTGCTAAGAGATCTTCCAGGTAGTAGAGAGACTCCCTGGTCATGTATGTATATTTTGTTCCATTTATTGAATACCCACTCTCTTCTGGGTCGTCTTCATGTAATTCTTAATCCCAAATGGAGACACTAGATACTTAAAATTAGATTTATTATACCAATAGGGAATCCAAGGTTTATAAGTTTATTAAACATTTTGCAACAATCAAGAAATTGTAGGACAGAATATGCGGATCAGTGTAGCCAGGACTCAAAGTAGGTCTTTTCTTTATCACTATGATGTATTATAAAGTTGGTTTATTGTTTTGGTGGGGTGGAGTTCAAATTATTTTACAATGTCTCTGCATAAAGTCATGTAAGTCATTGTATTCACCTTTAAAATATAAAAAAAAAAAAAATCAAGGAAACTAAAAGTTGTATGTCTCAGCGTGCTAGAAATCACAATACCTTCTGGAGTCACCCACCTTATTCATAACATTCGCCTGGAGATTACTTTTGATGAATACAGAAATTTAAGATAAAAATAGAATCAATCCACCAAAGTTAGCCATGGCTCTTTGTAAGAGACTTGGTGAGCATCGTGGAAGCCCATGAAGGTACCCTAACTTTTGAGTAATGACAACATTTTAACCTTGTATGATTACTACTATTGATAATATTAACTGATTTCTGTTACTAATTTACAGTTTAAAAACTTTTTATTGCTTCATAAATTAAAGTTTGCTCTCAAGGGTCTACTCTGAAGATGACTCACTTGAAAATCTAAATTAGAATAGTAAATTTTCTCAAATGAATTGTGTACATAAGTATAAAAATAAATATATATGATGTCATATCAAGGGGAATATATATCTCAAAATATATCTTAAAACCCCTTATAAATCTGAGGTTCCTGAATCAATGGAGAAGCCATTATTAATTTTGCAAGTCAGACAGTCTCTTAGTGAAAAAGCTTATTGATATGTGGTCATGTGGTGGCTTTGTCTCCAGATATGAGGAAGTTCAATACCTTATAAAATAACTTCCTTGTTTTTTGAAAACATTTTCCAATTCATGAGAAAAAGAATTTCCTTGTAGGAAGTAAAAATCTACTTTGGTATATGCTAGAGTTTTATTCAATACCATCTTTCTTTCTGGAGTTTGACTCTTACTGAGAACTTGAGGAAAGAATGGAGAATAAGCTATCAGTTTTATTATAGGCAACTGTTGTTGGAGAATCCTATTTGACCTGTGACCACAACAAAATTCTCTAATCTGATCTCTCCACAAATCAAGCACTGCCCAGAAGCCTGCGGATTTTTTTCTGTTAAAAGTATGTATTAGATTGAATATTAACTACATTTACCATATAAAATATACTTAATATATCTGGTCAAATAAATCAGAAAGTGAGAAAATGTTTTTAAAAAATGTATTAGAAATGAATATTACTCCGTGCTTGCTTGTGGTTGGTCTATGTAGCAGGATGTGTGGAGCTGATTGTGAGGAAGGCCCTAATGTCCTATTTGTATCTGAACTCTCAAAAAGGAGGTACAAGAGAGAGGTTTTGTTGAATTAATTTTCTCATTGATAAGGGAGGCAACTCCACCCATTCTCAGGATCTGGGTAAGATTGGAACTGAATGAAAGGTGGAAAAAGAATGATACTGCTAATCTAATGTAAAAGAAACAGCCCTTAGAACCATCAGGCTGTATTTCTTCTCTGAGGATTTGGCAGAGGAAAGGTGTTTTTACATGGAGTGAAATGGTAGAAAGGAGATAAAGTAAGTCAATGCAGTCCGCCAGGAGGAGGTGGTGGCAACAACAAGAGAGCAAGATGCCCTTGAATTCTGAGTCTATGAGAAAGAAAGAAGCAAGAAGGTTTTCTGTCAGGGGGGTGTGAGGTATATAAGAAGAGAAGGAGCTGGGGTAATGCTCAGTCTGTGATCAGCAGTAAGAATGGAGTGTCCTTTATCCAGATGTAGAGTCTGGGAGGGAGCAGGTTTGCTGAAGAAGGGGAGATGAGGAAACGTAAGTCCTCACAAAGTCCTGGAATTGATGGACCCAGATGTAGGAACAGATTTGGTGAAAGTGGAATGGGATTAGCCTAAGAAAATTATACTTGACCTTTGTTGAAGCTCTTCTCCAGGAAGCCTTCTAGGATGAAACTCTATTTAGGTTGAGATAAAGAGAAAAATCAGAAGTGAGGGAAGAAGTGGGATGGACTATGGAAAAGTCTACAGCATAAGGACCCAGGAGTAGGATGAGCCAGGACCCATCTATACAAGCTCTAGGGCTTGCTTTGAAGATGTGTATTTCTTTTTTGTGTGTTTGTCCAAGTAACATTTATCTTTCTTAATAATAATAACTCCAAAGCACAACAGTAGTGATGATGGCAATTTTATTTTCTGAAAATAGTTCTATTTGATTATTAGTTATTCTTGTTAATCTCTTACAGTACCTCATTCATAAATCATGCCTTATCATAGATATATAATTACAATAAAGACAATATCACGTGGTATACATTGTTCAGTATTATCTGCAGTCTCAGGCCCCTGCTGGGGCTATTGGAATGTATTGCATAGTGATAAAGAGGGACTACTGTCAATATTTCCACACGAGTGTATAAAATATGTTTACAAGACTTCAACTTGCTTGCCATATTGAGAACTAGGTTATTTCCATCAATGGATATTGTTTTTTTAAATAAAGAAATTAAAGAAACTACATTGAATCACTGAGTTTCAGCACCTAAAACATTTAATTATCACTTCACCATAAATTTTCATTGAAAAATTAGACCTATTTAATATCTCTGCTTGTCACAAAGAAGAACTGAATACCACATGACTACTCTCTGGACCTCTCTCTCTCTCATTATATTATTGTTAGTTAGAACTTTTTCACACACTTTTTAACAAAGTTATTTTCACAGTCACTAATTAATTGCATTTATTCACATACTTTCAGCAAATTCTTCTTCACTATTGATTCTTGTGTCCTGTACCTTCCTTTGGGTTCACTTTTCTACTTGCCAAGGTGTAACAAGTGCATGTGGGTAATAACCTTTTTTATGTTGTCTTCACCCTCGATGAAGAGGTGTATTTCTTCCAAAGTGATTGGTTATATTTAAAAACAACTTGACCTGAGCATGAGCACATTGCATTTTGCATTTTTGATACCTAATATTGTGAGAAACATTAACAAACACAGAAAACTATAGCCAGCTAAATTGAACAGAGTAGAAACAAACAAAGTACCTACTGCAAAACCTCAAATGTCTGCAAACTGCTCTGGTTCACAGCGCGTGTCCTGAATCTCACTCCCTCTCCCACCCAGCATGAGAACCTTTCCTGCAGCCTCAGACAGTTCTCCTTCCTCCATTCCGTGATTGCTCATGAGCTGCAACTCCCTCTTCTGTAAACAGACTTCAGGTCTTCCCCAAGGCCATGATCTACCTCTTTGTAGTAGTTATTCATCCTTTAACCATGGAGCAGGTGTAACACTGTGTTTCCAGTCTCACCAGGTTTCCATCTTCTTCTTATCAGAGTCACACATGAAATTTTTGAGTGTCATGCCCCAACACCACAAATATTCATGGTTTAGAATGTGTGATTTTACATTGTGTCATGATTTTAAGGAAAGCATGTTACAGTAGAACTGGTGACAATTGAAATAAATTTGTGTTTTCTGGAATCATAAAGTGGCTTAGGGGTCAAGGACAGGAAGCAGAGCAGAAGGTGAAGAAGACATGAGACCCAGGGTATTCAGAGCACTGAGGATTTATTTATAAAGCAAAGTTAGTAGTTTGACCTTTGTGATAGGGTCCATTCAAACCACCAACGATAGTGGGTCTATAATTTAGGAAGATCACATATGGTGGGATTTAGGTAGCTGAAGACCCATATTCTAGGAAAGAAGTTCAGTTAGGTGGCCATTTCTTTAATGTAGTTGTGACAGACGGGGATCTAGATGGACAGAAGTTGATGACACTGTACCAAGTTACACTCACTGATATTCAAATCTGTTCATTAGGAATATATGTACAACAATATATCCCCAAATAGACAATCAATTAAAAGGGATTGGGCATTGTACACTTCCATCTACACACTTAAATAGCTCCCTTTTTGTTTTATCTTATTTTTGCACTCCTTGCTTCTAAGAAATAATGAGACAATAAATGACAAAAGGACACTGAAATAATAATAGGTTGCACACTGCGAAACTTTGTAGTTTTCGAAATATCTTGGTGCCTTTTAATTCATCTGTATTAAAAGAACAATAATAATACACGAATACAAGTTTGCTATTTGCTAAGATTCTTTTTAAAGTGCATATGAAATATAATAAGCATAATTAAATGTATTTATTTCAAAGTGTTTTCATATATACTGTATCACTGCATGTTTCTAATAACCTCTTCAGGTGGGGAATTATCATTCTGACTTTTGAATGAGAAAACAAAGGGTCAAGGAGCATATGCAGTTTGCTCACAGTCACTAGCAAGTGACAACGAATCCTGGAGCCAGGTGTGTAGACTTCAGCTCCACCCACTGTTCCATCCACTCGCCTGCGGGAACAGGTGGGACATGCAGAACAGGCAAAGGACACTACTCCTGTGAGTCTGACAGTCATGCTGCATTCCTACCAAATTCTTTCTGGGGATTCCATTTCCCCAAACAGCCTGATTGCAAAAATTGAGGGAGAGTTGCAGTCCCCACATTCTATTATACCATTTTTAGGTTTCATAGCATTCAACTTTGTGAAATTCTTTCAGGAAAGTTTCTTAATCCTTCAGTTAGCACTTTGCCAGGTTAATTAGCCCAGAGCGGAATCAGGCATGGGATTAAGATGCTGGAAAGGTCTGATTGTAGCCCACAGTTTATAAAACCTAAATTACAGTCCTTGCCATCGACCTCCCACATATTTCAGAATCAAAGATAATCCTCTCTCTTCCTTCCCTTCCCTCCCTGCTCTCTTTTGTCTTTCTCATTCAAGTCCAGTATAAGTGGTTAATATGGACATCCCATTGCCTTTTAGGCCCTGAGTCAAAGTGTCCCAACTTTTTAGAGGAAGACCTCAAACAGACTTAGTGTTCAGGGCCTCCCTCCTATCTGTGTCTTATTCAAGGAGAAAATATTTTGGGGAAAATTCTCAAGCTTCCTTATTTATTTCATATTCTAAACAACTTCCTAACACTTTTCCTAGGGTATAACAATATTTTGATACTGTACACCCGTGATATAAGTAAGTCTGTGTGCAGTAAATAGTTTCATGGAAGTTCAGAGATTGAACCCTGAAGGAAATTATTACAATCAGAAATGCAATCTGAAAGCAGAGGCAAAGACATGCTGAGAGTTACTTTCACATATCAGTATGATGGGGCTAAGGGATACCCAGATAGTGTGAAAAACGGCATTTCAAGATGTGTATGTGGAGGTGTTTTTGGAAGAGGTCAGTATTTAATCAAATCTATTTCAGTCTAATTCCCCCAAAGGTAAAGATGGAAGAAAAACATGGAGTTAAGGTGGCTTATTTCTCTGCTGAAGCTGGAGTACCCATCTTATCCTACCTTCATATTTGGGTGCTCCTGGGTGCTGGATTTTCAGACTCAGATTGCAATTTACACCATTAGCTCTCCCGATTCCCAGCCTTTTGCTATACAACCAGCATTTTTTGGCCTCCAGCTTCCAAATGGCAGACAATGGGACTTCTTAACTCTATAACCATGTAAGCCAATTCGTTTTAATAAATCTGCTTCTATCCATCCATGTACTTATTTACCTACCTACCTACCTACCTACATCTTACTAATTATTTTTCTTTGCAGAAATCTGATTAATATAGATGCAAGTCTCTGGAAAGACAGTTACATTTTGCTTCAGTTATTCTCAAAATAATTAAAGAAAATGCTGTAATACTAATTCCTTCTACTACAAAATCTTATTATTTGTTGATTATTATCTTCAGGTAAGTTAATTACTAGAAAAAAAAAAAAAAAAAAAAAAAAAAAAACAGATAATGGAGAACATGAAGCAAGGAATTTGCCGGATGGGAACATTTCAAGCATAATGTCAGTTGTGAGTCTTTCCATTTCCTTCCGACTTGCAGATCTCAAGGAGCTATCACCTTGCTATCCATGTGATGCCAGGAATATCAGGATCAATGCAATGGGAGGGTCACTCAGCCAAAGGCAGCAGTTTTCTTGGGTGCCAACAGACATTCTCTTAGTGGTTCTGGAAAGGATCTTGGTGGAATTTTATTTCTTTGACGTGTTTGCTTGTTTTATTATTGGAGATTATGATACAAGGTCTAAGAGGATTTAAACAGAATTTGATATCCACAAATAACTATCTTTGCAGCCAGAGAACTAAAATTATAGAAATATGCGTATCTTCTGTGTCCTGCCAATAACTGGAGAGCAGGTGGTTAGGTAACTGGTGCCTTCCCTGTGTTGTTGATGTCTTGCTGAAGGATGTGTCCAGCCTCGAGTCTGCAGCAAGCTCAGGAAAAGGGACTTGAGGGATGAGAAGGCCTCCCGTGTTGCCCTGGCAGAGAAGGTGAGGGCCAGGGCGGGATGAACCTGGGGAGGGGACAGACACAGGGCCAGCCGGGTCCATAGGTCCTCCTCACCCCAGGGAGTCACAGAGAGACCAGAGTGTTTCAAAACACAAGGAAGGAAGATGTGATGGTGTTTGCAGCTTTAGAGCAGCTCTGTCTCTTGTGAAGACAGAAGCTTGAAGAGGGAGATGAATCCGTGAGGGGACCAGTTAGGAAGAGCAGGCCAAGAAGGCAGGTTGACAGTGTGGATTATTCTGCTACAACAGTGCACAGCAAGCAGGGTCGCTTCGAAACAGGAATTTACTGTCTCACAGTTCTGGAGGTAGAGGTACAGGATCGCCGTGTCAGGTAGGCTGAGCTCCCTTTGAAAGAGCTGGGGAAAACTGTCCCCTGCCTCTGTCATTGTCTCCGGCTTGGCAACCTTTGGCATTCTTCGGCTTGTATGGCATCAACCTGATCTCTGTCCTCATTTTCTTTGTGTGTGCATGTCTATTAAGTCTGTCTGTGACATGATAAAGATAACAGGCATATTGTATTAGGGTCCACCGTTCCCAGTAGGACCTCATCCTAAAAAAATAAATATTCAAAAACTTTATTTACAAATAAGACCACTGTCTGAAATACTTAAAGTTGGAATTTTAATATATGAATTTAATGCAGGAGGCAACTTAATCCATAACACATGTATCCCATTGAAAACACACATAGGGGCTGGGGTTGTGGCTCAGTGGTAGAGCACTTGCCTAGCATATGTGAGGCACTGGGTTTGATTCTCAGCACCACATATAAATAAATAAAATAAAGGTCCATTGGCAACTGAAACAAAATTTAAAGAAACACACATATACGATTAGTTCAGTGGGGTAGTTAATATGGGATGTTTTGTTTTCATAGAAAATGGATGAAAAGAAGGAAAAACAAGGTAGGAAGGAAGGGAGGGAAGAGAACTTTAGCATAAAGATGAAAACTTATGACGACAATCACTGTTTGATGTCTGTAACACATAAACAGAAAAAGGGAATCCACATGGATGCATTCACATGTCCATGCCCATATATTTATATGCATGCACCCACACATACACGTCATACACACACATACATGTACACATACACACATGTATATGCCTACACCCTCTTGTCCATGGGCATTGCCATACAGCTGTGACAGTGGATGCTGATGTTGAGGCAAACCTCAGGGTGTGGCCGTCTGTACCTTGGACAGTATTGCAACTTGCCTGTGGAAGACACTGGAGACCTGCACCTGGAAGACTGAGTACTTGAGCTGCTAATAAGCCACAGTCCCCACATCCTGGCCCTTGGAGAATTGCTTTATCTCCTTCAGTGTGGCACCTCCACTTGACCCTCAAACTCAGAAGGTGAGGGTGTGGGTTAGTGGACCCTTAGCGGTAGGGCTCTCAGGCCCTCCCACCTCCAGGGCTGGCTGTACTGATTGAATTATTCCTGGCACCTGTCTCTTCTAGGATGTTCTTGCTCAGAAAGGGTTTCATCTCTCACTTGTCTAGACACAGGGAAACCTCAAAGCTTTTCCACAATTGTTCTAGACTCTGAATTTAGATTAAAACCAAGGAACAAAAGAAAATAATAAAAGAGAGAACACTAAAATTTGAGGTATGAGCAGGTGTTTAAAAGTCAGACTAAGTTAGAATTAAGTTCTCACCCATATGGTGTTAACCGTATGCAAGTTTTAAATGGAGAAAACATCTAACTTGATAATTGTGTAAGAAGAGATACAATATTATTAGAAACCTGAGAACATGGCTGGTCAGTAAATAATACTTAACACAAAGTTTTATTATTTAGTCAAATTAATTAGCTTAATATCATGTTCCTGAAGTTAGACGCTTGGGCATTAGCAGTGCTGGCTGGGAGTTTGCCTTTGCTGAGGTTGGGAGGTCAAGGAGGAGAATGTATGTGAGAGTCTGCAGTGCCCAACATAGTCACAGGAAGCCTGCTTCTTTTTATTGTGACTGCAGGGAATAAATTTCCAACTAATGTGCCAATTTTAATAGTCAGGCCACATACTTAAATGTGAGACCTGAAATGTGTAGAAGAAAACATAGGGGAAATTGGAATGGCAAGGCGTTTTTGAGAAGACCCTCAAAACACAGAGAAAAGGCAAAATTACAAATGAGAGTAAATAAAACTGGAACGAAAACGCTGTGTTACAACCAAGGAAGCAATCAACAGAGTGAAGAGACAACCACAAAAAGGGAAAAACTGTTACATATTTTACATCTGATAAGGGGTATCTTATCTAGAATATGCAAGACTAAATAAACTCAAATCAAAATAATAAAAATTAAAAACCCAATTTAAAAAAATGAACAATAGACCTAAAGACCTAAATGCACATTTCTCGAAGGGAGACATCCAATGGCCAAGAAGTGTGTGAAAAGATGCTCAGCATTACTAAACATCAGTCCAGCCACAAGGAGCTACCACCTCACTCCAACAAGAATGGCTAGTGTCGGAAAGACTGAGGACAACTGGTGCAGATATGGTGGTGGAGAGAAGGAGCCCTTGAACTGTCCCGGAGATGAGAGTGCAGATTAGTATAGACATTTTGAAAAACAGCATGGAGTTTCCTCAAAAAGTTAGAAACAGAACTACCGTTTCATCCCGCAATCCCACTACTTGAAAGGAAATGGAATCAGCATGTCAAAGAGACATCAGTCCTGCCAAGTTCACGTGGCACTGATCACCACGGCCAAGAAATGAAGACCTCAGGGTCCATAGACATGAAGGTGGGAGAAACCATGGTCCCTTGGCAGGGTGGAGGACTGGACATATCCCAGAATGGCTTCCTCTCATTTGCAGTCACAAGGATGCAACTGAGCATGATTATGTTCAAAAATTCCCAGAAAGACAAGCACAGCTGATATCAAACATGTGTAAACTATTAATAATCTCAGAGAAGTTAGAGCAGAGTGGTGGTCAGGCAGGAAGACAGCAGGTGGGCAGGGGCAGGTGGCATTCACCAGTTCTGTTGGTACAAAGTCAGGAGTGGAAATTCTGGTGAGCTCCCTGGAATTGCATAGGAGTGTCACTATAGATAACAATAATGGACTTCATACGTCAAGAAGTTAGAAGGGAATTTGAATGTTTTCTCAAAATAACCTTTGAGAAGATAGATTTGTTAACCCTAATTTAAACATTGCATGACATGAATACAAATTGAAACATCACAATATGCTATAAAAATGTAGAGTTTTTATGATTTTCTGTATCAGTTTGAAATAAATTTAATTTAAGTAGGAGAAGGAAAAATGGGATATGACTATAAATAAATTGAATCCCACCTTTTATTAAAAAATTGAATATAAGCTTTGTATTCAAAGACAGCGTTAGCCAAAAGTGACTAAAAAAAAAAAAAAAATTCTAAAAACAAACCTGAAAGAAAAATATAAGTGTGAGAATCCTGAACCAATAAGTATTATGTAATACCCTAGTTATTTTCAATAACATTCTATATGTGTATAAAACTTACAGTTTATGGATAATGTTTCACCTGAACTAAATCCTTTCTGCTTTGCGAATATCCTTCAAGGATGGACTAGAACTATCTTTCTTTCCCAGTTGAGGAAAGCGAAGGCCAAAAAAATTAAACTACTAAACCAATATGGTCCAAATGGTAAATTAAGACATGAACACAGGTTCATTCTTGGGTAGTTCTGAATGAATAGCTCCTATTGAGTGGGTGTGATATTGAAATGCTAAATTAATGACGCTTTTCTGTTTGGACTATTCAAATATGAACTCTGTTTTTCTTCTGTTCTTTTCCCAGCAGCAAGCACAGTGCCACACATGTACTAAATGCTTGTTACATATTTGTTGATTGACTTGATGAAAAAAACAGATTCGTAATGCCTATTTCACTAAGGACACAGTCTTTATTTCAGAAGCTCTCGAAATTGCCTGGTATGTACATTTATAGGCTGCTTTCCAAGTGGTAACCTTTTGAGTAGGTCAGTTTGAATTTGTGAGGGAAGTGTGTGTAGGTGTATTTGTCAGCAGTGTGAATGCACTGCACACACAGACTTATGGATGTTCCTACTGAAGATGTAGGATGGGAGGCTAGAGATCACAGAAAATACCAGAAAAGGAAATTTCAAAGTAAGTTATCCTTCCTGGAATCCAGTTTTTAAATTACGTTGAAAATCTTGCTGTACCAGATAGTGTACATAGAGTTGAGACCAGGTAATATTACAGCAGGTGTCACTTTTGTAGACCATTCAGTCAAAGAATCAGAAAACCAGCTCCCAAAGGCCAAGTTGGTCAACTCTGTCTTTTAAGTAAAGTTTTACTGGAGCATAGTTTTACTGGAGTCTGACTTACTTATTATCTATGGCTGTTTTCACATTAAAAGAGTATTGGAGATTGATAACCAGAATATATAAAGAACTAAAAAAACTTAACACCAAAAGCAAATAACCCAAATGACAAATAGACAAATGAATCTAAAATAAATTTTTCAAAAGAAGAAATGAGACTGGCCAAAAAATGTCTAAAAACATATACCACCATATGACTCAGTTATCTCATTCCCTGGAATGTATCTGTAAGAATTAAAATCTGCATGCTATAGTGATACATGTTTATTAATGTTTATAGAAATGCAATTCACTACAGCCAAGTTGTGGAACCAGCCCAGGTGTGCCTTAGTAGATGATAGGGTAAGGAAAATGTGATTTCTATATGTAAATGGGGTTCTACTCAGCAATAAAGAAGCATGAAATTACATCATTTGCTCATCTGCTGGTAAATGGGTGGAACTAGACATCATCATGCTAAGTGAAATAGGTCAGACTCAGAAAATCAAGGGTTGAATGTTTTCTCTTACATGCAGAAGACAGAGAAAAATAAGGAATTAAAGTGAGATGACAGGCCCTCTTAAGGTTACATACGCAGTCCTGGAGCCTTCTGTCTCCTAGCGTCTCCCTTTATCACAATGCATCCCACCACCCAAAAGCCACACTGATTCACCACTAAAAAGCTTAGTTTCACTTTGTTCTAAAGAGCACTGATGTAATTTTCTGTACATGTGGTTTATATTGTGTATACAAACCAGCATCTTCCAGATGCTTTGTAACATCTGCCACATACAAACACCTAGGACCAGGAGACCCCTAGGGGGAGTTGCAATATCATTGACTGGGCTTATAAAAGCTGAGTTAAGAACTGATACAAAAACATGCAAAATTTCATAGAAAGTTGATTTGAAAAGGGGAGATTTCAGCAAATACCGATTGTATTAAGACCCCAACTGGATATTCTCCTTCAATGGACCCTCAACAAACATAAATAATCGATATATATTATTGAACAGTAGGGGTTGGAGGATGGTAAGGGAATGGGTCTGGAACTTTTCCATCTCCCTCCTCCACTTGTGGATTCCTTCCTGTGATGCTTACAGATAAGAGCCTATTGACAAGGCAGAATTGGAGAAATCCTGGATTCCCTCATCAAAAAAACAGTTCTTTAAACTCAAAATTGCAGATATAACTTGAATGGTGCTGTTTACAACAGGCAAGATATTTTTGCCTGATGTAATTTAATTTAATTCTAATGAAATTCTCTAATTTAATTCTCATGAAAACCTTGTTAGGTAGACAGTTATTCTTTTGGATTCATAATAGAGGATATAAGTGAAATTTTGAAACATTATGACCCAGAGCTGATGAACTGGAGTTCCTGTAGTTTGAGATCATGTTTGTCTGAAAAGAAAGCTTGGATCTGCTACCTTGCACCTCAGATGTGACACAGGCACAATGATACTCTGCTTTAGCAAAAGACACAACAAAATTTAAAGTTCTCTCTTCACTCCGGAAGTGACCAAAAATACACAGGAATCAAAAATATAAAAAATAAGCAAGGTGTATTGTGTACAAGAGACAAGAGTCTGTGTTGGGAGCAGTTTATAGAAATCATTAAGTATGTCATTTCCAAATCTTAATGCTTTCATGATCTCCCCAGTGTGGGAATGAAACAAGAAGTCACTGCTAGCCTAGATCCCACCTCCTTCCTGGTTGGTGAGAGAGGGAAAAGAGATGGTGGATGTGAAAAAGAACATAGTATGTTCCTTTCTAGGTCCTGCTGTTAGGATTCCCCAAAGAAACAGAATCAATAGGAGGTTCTGTTTTTAAGGATGTGGCTCATTCAATTGTGGAGGCTTATGGAGTCTAAACTCTGGCAGGGGAGGCCAGCAGGGTAGAGACTTAGTCATAAATTGAAGTTGAGTCCAAAGGCAGCCTCCTACTGAGACAGGAAGAGTGGACTTTGCAAGAGCAGTCCAAAAGGCATCCATAGTCAGAATTCCTTCTTCTTCAGAGAAGATCAGCCTTTTGGTTCTGATAAGTCTTTCACTGAAAAGGGGAGGCCCAACCACAGTGTGGAGGACAATTGCCCGGTCCATTTACTTTGATGTAAATCTTATTCATACACTCCTCACAGAATCATACAAAAGAGTAATCAAATTCCAGAGTACTTTGGCCCAGTCAAGGTGGCTTGTGCAATTAACCACACACCCCTCCCCACTCTGTTTAGGCTGACTCTCAAGTGAGGAGGGATTTGACTTTTCCAGCACTCTCAGGGACTTGGTGGATAAGTTTAAGTCATGGGTAGTGGATGTAGTAGAAGCTTGCTGGCCAAAAATCAAAGACTATATTCCTATCATCTTTGTTAGTAATAATAATATTTAACTCTTTTTTGGATTCTTTATGAATGAGTCTTAATTTGAGCAGAATATGGGGTGCTGTCATGCAGATGCATAGATACATGGGCTCAGAATGTTAAGAACTGAAGATCAAATTTTCACACCTAAAATTTAGAAGTATTTAGAGTTTTATCTCAGCTAGGATGAGATGCTTTAGGACTTTAGGAACCTTGTTTACCTAAGTCCAGATCTCTAAAGGCCTTCGGGGTGTGATGGATCATAGCCAGCCCTGGCCGCAGCTGGTTACAAACATGGAGCTACTTTTGAAAGGTGAGGGCCAGAATGGTGACCCCTTGGTTTTTACTGAGCTCACCTCTGTGGTCCCAGAATTCATACTGCTGTCACTAACCCTAACCCAAATCCCGTGAGTTAGGGTGTATGGTACAGCAAAGATGTGGGCCTAATTGAGATCACGCTGAGATGTTTCAGACATTAGAAGAAGACAGGATCCATGTTCCCATCATTAGTTTCTGTTTGCTTTGCATCCACTTCCATCTCCCTGCAAGAAAGATCCCCAGGAAGCAACTTAACTTCACATATGCAAATGAACTGGGTTATTCTATCTTATAGAACAGGGATTCACCATTTGTCATACTCAGAGAGTGGGACTCATACTCTGAATCAAGGAATTCAAATCACAAAATTGCAGTTTTATAAAAAAAAAAGGATAGAGAATTTTACTAATGAATTGATTTTTGAAAGGAAGAATGAAATTCTAAATATATGCAAAATATACCATATTCTTGGACTGAGAGAGTAACTCAATGAAATAATGATCAACTCAAAAATTAGGAAGAAAAAACTCAAACATTAGAAAGTCTGGTGTCTGTAATAGCCAATTTATCTCTAAGAATCCAATTCACTCTAGAAATCAATTGGTTTAAAAATTATGCTTCTTTCTGCTACAACAGGAGCGGGAGAAAGGTGGACACATTAAGCAGAGGAGCTGTCCTGAAGCTGGAGTTTGATCAGAGAGCCCAGGTGGACAAACAGGAAAGAGGAGGAGGATGGATGCAGTGGGGCCAATGCTCTCAAAGACAGCGTAGGGAAGAATGATGTCTTAGTACAGATCAGAGAGGATGGTGGTGCTGTGCTTCCTGTCATAAATAGAGGGTTTTATTTCAGAGAGCAGAGTACAAAGAGACCCCCAGAGTGAGACCAGATACAGGACATAATTAAGGCTTTTATTTTTTTATTTATTTTTTTAAGCATATACTAAATTTTTAATTCATATGCTAAAAACTTTGTCAATGGGCACAATAGCAGCAATGTCTCCTCAGAATTTCTACATTTTTTTTATTGTAAACAAATGGGATATATGTTGTTTCTCTGTTTGTACATGGGGTAAAGGCATACCATTTGTGTAATCATAAATTTACATAGGGTAATGTTGTTTGATTCATTCTGTTATTTTTTCCCTTCCCCCCAACCCCTCCCACCCCTCTTTTCCCTCTATACAGTCCTTCCTTCTTCCATTCTTACCCCCCTCCCTAACCCTATCTCTAACCCTAACACTAACCCCTCCCTCCCCCCATTATGTGTCCTCATCCACTTATTAGCAATATCATTCGACCTTTGGTTTTTTGAGATTGGCTTATCTCACTTAGCATGATATTCTCCAATTTCATCCATTTGCCTGCTAATGCCATATTTTTATCATTCTTTATGGCTGAGTAATATTCCATTGTATATATATACACCACAGTTTCTTTATCCATTCATCAATTCAAGGACATCTAGGTTGGTTCCACAATCTGGCTATTGTGAATTGAGCAGCTATGAACATTGATGTGGCTGTATCTCTGTAGTATGCTGATTTTAAGTCCTTTGGGTATAGGCTGGGTCAAATGGTGGTTCCATTCCAAGTTTTCTAAGGAATCCCCACACTGCTTTCCAGAATGGCTGCACTAATTTGCAGCCCCACCAGCAATGTATGAGTGTACCTTTCTCCCCACATCCTCGCCAACTCCTGTTGTTGCTTGTATTCCTGATAATTGCCATTCTAATTGGGGTGAGATGGAATCTTAGGGTGATTTTGATTTGCATTTCTCTTATTACTAGAGATGTTGAACATTTTTCTATATGTTTGTTTAGAAGGGTGTTATGTTGAAAAAAGAAACTTCACTAAAGATTAGAGCAGCTTTGTAAAGTTGTTATAGCACTCCTAAACTGGCTGGAGAAGGAAAGAGTTGGAGGAAGGATGCTTGCTTCTCAAGTCTCCAGAACATGAGCAAGCAG
The DNA here is from genome assembly GCF_902686455.1 of Sciurus vulgaris. Lineage (NCBI taxonomy): Eukaryota > Metazoa > Chordata > Mammalia > Rodentia > Sciuridae > Sciurus > Sciurus vulgaris. The sequence goes on from NC_136469.1 coordinate 138,183,949, forward strand.
CACAGGTATAACCAGGAGGGCAACTGTCCCAGTACCTTGAGAAACAAAGGCTCTGGAGACTGGGAGGTGCAGGAAGCCAAGCAGGAAGCAAGCAGACGGTGCAAACACAGGACAGGCCTGCATTAGGTTTCATCTGGAAGGAGACATCCTCCAAGACTGCTGACCACACTTAGAAGCATGCACAGGACAGGATTATCTGGGAAGATGGTGCATTTTCCAGTCTCATATGTCACGTCATTCACTTTGCACCTCCCATTGTGACAAAAATCTACGTGGATGCTGTAGAAACAGCTACCTGGCTTTAAAAGAAAGAAAGGAAAGGAAAGATGGTTCTTAAGTTCCAGTAAATGGTCTCAGCGTACTTGTGTAGGAGAGAGACTGATAGGCGCAGCTGAACTGAACTGAACTGAACTGTTGCACTAGCCTTAAAGAGGTGACACGGAGGGGGGACTTGGTTGGAAAAAGGACATGGAGATTCCATCCCATTTTGCTGCAAAAGATGAAATGTTTCTCTGGTTCTAAAATGCTCAACCACTGCTGAAAGAGAGGATGCCAAGGAGTCCACATAAAAGCACCTGACCCTCACTGTGGTAGGATAAATATGACAGTAACTATGAAACACTGTCATTGGGGGCTGTGGCTTCATGAGCGACTCACAGCTTCAGTTTTGGCCTCTGCTGACACTGATGCTCCAATAAATAAATATGGCGACAAGAGAGAGGCTTGTGCCCAGCATGCAGTTCTCCCTATTGCTGGGTGGTTCGATGGCAGAAGCCACTGCAGGGGCCACTGTGAGCTAAGACTAAAACTGGCTGCTTGCTAGATGCCACAGGACCATGAAGTGGCCTGCTCTCAATGTGAAGCCAGGGTCCCGGAAATCCAGAGCTGAGAAGGAAGTGAAATTGGGAGCTTCAAGTAAGAGAGAAAGGTAAGAGCCTGTGATAAAAGAGTTGCCAGAAACCTTTTCCAGGAAAAAAGGAAATGTATCACTCGATGGAGGCACATAGGGCTTCATTTTTCACCTCAGATATAATGAATTCTTCTCTTGATGGATGGACAGTTTCCCATAATACAGTTAGGTTCACGGGATTCATTTTGTGGATGTTCAGCACAGACTCAATGGTAGCTGGGTGAGAGACAAGTCAGGAAATGACCTGTAGCCCAAAATTTTGAATACTGAGGTTCCCATGACCTCTTCCATGTATGCCATGAGTGAGCATCAGCATTGCCATTACTACTGAGATTTGAAACTTAATTGTTCGTGGAATAAATGCTTTTAGCATCTAAGAGTTTTCTCCTTTTTCAACTTGGATGCAGAGAGTTGAGTTAAATACTGTTTAGTTCATGCCACAGAATCTGGAGATCCTGGGAAGGAGGGAAGAACATTCCTATTTTTAGTTGTATTTCCATAACTTCTTTTCTTATTTCCCACACTCACCCCTATTTATTTGCATTTGATTTTTATCTCCAGGTGGGCATGCGTCTTTCCTCTATGGGTGGCGGAGAGAGGACTTCCCTGGCTCATTTACCTAAAATCTCATTCAACCCACACACCCCATGCATATTTTCCCTCCAGCTCTGTACATTTTCTCTCTGGCTTGGGTAAATATCAAATATGCATATATTTAGCTTGCTTACCTATCTTTTATATTCTTTGCTCCCACCAATCGAATATGAATTTCATGAGCAAAAGAACATCTTTCTGTTCCATTCATTGCTGTGTCCCTAGGGTCTAGCCTAGAATCTGACCCCTCATAGCACATGTCATTGACTATTTGTAAAGTAAATGAATGAATGATTGTGAACAATGCTAACAGGAAAGCAGAGTGATTCACTTAACACATATGCCATATAAGGGTGCATCCCTGCCCAGAATGGCATACAAATCCCTGATCATCAATTCCCAGGGACTTAACTCTGCACACAACATTGTTTCTCTAATACCAGCTCAGCTACTGTCTCTTGTCTTCTGTCCTCCAGTGTTGACTCTCTCGCTCTTTCTGGAGCACACCCATCTCTCACTACACAGAGCTTCAGAAATAGCTGTCATTTTTCTAGAACTCTCTTAGCTCAGATTTGATCTCTTATTCCTCAGATACTATGAATATGCCCCAGTCACTATTGGCCTAGTTATCCCTTAAACCAGGGATCACAGCTGTACCATATCTTCAATCGATAGAACATGAGTTCATATCAGTACTGTATCCTCAGCAGGTGGAACATTATTATTCTCTTGCATGGAAAAAGCATTTAATACATGTCTGTTGAATAAAGATTTTAGATCTGAGGTAACTAAGGAACAATAAATTACTTTAAAATTACTTCTTATACAGGTGTCAGTATCTCTCCTCTTTTTTTTTTTTTAAATGGCCATGTTTTTAGAAAGCTGAACATTGTCAACGTGATTTATTTTTATTGGTAGTCACATTCAGAGAGGTTCCATTTGACCTATATATTTTGGAAGTGACTCAATTACCGGTCTCCTGCCTAAAGAAGTCTAATCAAGCTAACTTTCTTTTCTGTCAGAGGCCCTCCAGGTTGTCCTGGATTTATGGTGCCATTTCTGTGTAATAATCTGGAGCAGCCTGGAAGGAAATGGATAGGGAGAGGTGCCTAGGCACTTTCCTCTCGGCCTACTTCATTCTAAAAATGAAGGGCCTTTACCATTACTGAAGGCCAGCTGAGAGAATCAGAAGCAGGTCCTTAGTTCACCTTCTGGGGAAATGAAGGATTTAGTAGGAAGAGTAGAGGAGGGAAAAGATGGGTGGATCTGGATGATGTTCTGATTTGCTGTTATCCTGATTTTTGCTCGTGTGGATGGCGAGACTTTTTATCAGACAACTTCAAAAAAGTGGTTTAACTGGAGCCAGAGAGTGGACTGTGGGAACCCAGGTCTGGGAAAGGTGCACAGGATGCCTTTGGTGGAGGGTGAATGCTTTCTGACTTGTGATACAGGCTTTTCAACAGAATGAAACAGAAGAGAATTGTGTATGTGTGGGGGTGCAGATCAAAATTTTAAAAACAAATCAAAACAAAATAGAAACATATTAGTAACAAAGTACATTTCCTAAGAGTGCAGATCCCACAGGAAGTGAATATAGAAGGCAGGGTCACTACTTGGAATTTGATGTCTTGATCACCTCTTATTATCCACGGTGCACAATTATCATTATTCACTGGTATCAATCACATGACTAGGGGATTTTCAAGATGGCGGACTAGAGGGTGACTACATCTCCTGTCACTCCAGAACTCAGGATTCAAGAAGGGGAGGTATTGAGAGACTCAGATCAACTCAGAGACGCTGGGTGAGTTGCTCCCACTGGATGAAGCTTGGCCCGGGCACAAGGCCAGGACAGTGGGCAGCTTCTCGGAGCAGGGCAGGGTGGTGAGAGGCTTTCCTGAGCAGCCCGGCTCCATCCTGCAGCAGGCCTGGTCCACAGCCAGCTACTTGGAGCTGACCCGCCTAGTGAGAGCCTTTCTGAGCACACCCATCCCCAAGTCCCATAGCCAGAGGTAGGCCAGGGGCAGCTTTCTTTGGAAGTACTGCATTATCAAGTTCCTCCAAGACTTCAGGCTACTGAAGGCTAGGAGTTGATATACTGGAAATCTATAGGGACACTATAAGCCAATAGAGGAAATCTGCAATATCTCAGAATCCCACTGATATCTGACCAATAAGAGAAAACAAGGGAAGAAAATGTCCCAAACAAACCTAGATGCTATATCAATAAAACCCAATGACAGCATTGCAGAAGAAATGTCATAAAGGGAGTTCAGAATGTACATAATTAAAACAATCAGAGAAGCAAAGAGATGAAAGATCAAATGCAGGCATTGAAGGATGAGGTGAAAGAGCAAATGCAGGCATTAAGTGATCACACAAATCATCAGTTAAAAGAGGAAATATGGGAAGCAAAATTTCATTTCAATAAAGAGGTAGAGATACTGAAAAAAAAAAAAAACAGAAATCCTTGAAATGAAGGAAACAATAAACCAATTAAAAACTCCATAGAAAGCATAACCAATAGGATAGAACACCTGGAAGACAGAACCTTAGACATTGAAGACAGAATATTTAATCTTGAGAGCAAAGTTGACCAAACAGAGAAGATGGTAAGAAATCATCAACAGAATCTACAAGAATTATGAGGTATCATGAAAAGGCCAAATTTAAGAATTATTGGGATTGGGGAAGGCACAGAGAAGCAAACCAAAGGAATGAACAAACTATTCAATGAAATAATATCATAAAATTTCCCAAATCTGAAGAATGAAGTAGAAAATCAAGTACAAGAGGCTTATGGAACACCAAATACACAAAATTATGACAGACCCACACCAAGACACATTATTATGAAAATACCTAACATACAAAATAAAGAAAGAATTTTAAAGACTGCAAGAGAAAAAAATCAAATTACATTCAGGGGGAAACCAATAAGGATATCAGCAGATTTTTTGATCCAGACCCTAAAAGCTAGAAGGGCCTGGAACAACATTTACCAAGCCCTGAAAGAAAATGGATGCCAACCAAGAATCTTATACCCAGCAAAACTTACCTTCAAATTTGATGACAAAATAAAATCCTTCCATGATAAACAAAAGGTAAAATAATTTACAAAAAGAAAGCCGGCACTACAGAACATTCTCAAGAAAATATTCCATGAGGAAGAGATGGAAAAACAATGATGCAAATCAGCAAAGGTAGGAACTAGTCTAAAGGAATAGCCAAATAAGGAGAAACCAAGTCGTGTCAAAAAACAAAAATGAGCCAAATGACTGGAAATACAAATCATAACTCAATAATAACCCCAAATGTTAATGGCCTGAACTCATCAATCAAAAGACAGACTGGCAGATTGGATTAAAAAGAAAAATCCAACAATATGCTGCCTGCAAGAGACTCATCTCATAGAAAGAGATACCCATAGACAAAAGGTGAAAAGATGGGAAAAACATATCATCACATTGACACAGCAAAAAAGCCGAAGTATACATCCTCATTTCAGATAATGTAGACTTCAAGCCAAAGTTAGTCAGAAGGGATAAAGAAGGACATTTCATACTGCTTAAGGGAAGCATAAATCAGCAAGACATAACAATCATAAATATCTATGCCCCAAACATTGGCTCATCCACATACGTCAAACAGATCCTTCTCAATTTCAGAAATCAAATAGACCACAACACAATAATAGTAGGCGATTTTCACACACCACTCTCACCACTGAACAGATCTTCCAAACAAAAATTGAATAAAGAAATCATATATCTCAATAACACAATCAATAATTTAAACTTAACGGACATATATAGAGTATACCATCCAAGAAAGTGCAAATACCTTCTTCTCAGCAGCACATGGATCCTTCTCTAAAATAGACCAAATATTATGCCATAAAGCTAATGTTTACAAATAAAAGAAGATAGAGATACTACCTTGTATTCTATAGGATCATAATGGATTGAAATTAGAAATAAATGACAGAATAAAAAACAGAAACTACTCGAACACCTGGAGGTTAAATAATACACTATTATATGATGAATGGATAACAGAAGATATCAGGAGGGAAATAAAAAAAGTTCTTAGAAATAAAAGAGAACAAAGACACATCATATCAAAATCTCTGGGACTCTATGAAAGCAGTACTTAGAGGAAGATTTATTTCATGGAGTGTATTCAATAAAAGAAGTAAAAATCAACAAATAAATGACTTAACACTACAGCTTAAAGCCCTAGAAAAAAAACAGACCAAGAACAAAAGTAGTAAAATACAGGAAATACTTAAAATCAGAGCTGAAATCAATGAAATTGAAACAAACAATAGAAAAAATTAACAAAACAAATAGTTGGTTCTTTGAAAAAAATAAACAAAATGGATAAACCTTTAGCCACACTAACAAAGGAAAGGAGAGAGAAAACTCAAATTATGAATATTCAGAATGAACAAGGAAATATCACTACGGACACAAGTGAAATACAAAATCTAATTAGAAGCTATTTTGAAAATCTATACCAACAAATCAGAAAAATTCAAAGACATCAACAGGTTCCTAGAGACATATGAATTACCTAAACTGAACCAGGAGGACACACACAACTTAAATAGATCAATTTCAAGTAATGAGACAGAAGAAGTCATCAAAAGCCTATGAACAAAGAAAGGTCCGGGACCAGATGGGTTCTCAGCCGAGTTCTACAAAACCTTTAAAGAAGAGCTCATTCCAATACTCCTCAAAGTATTCCATGAAATAGAAGAGGAGGGAACCCTCCCAAACTCATTCTATGAAGCCAATATCACCCTGATACCTAAACCAGACAGAGACACATCGAGGAAAGAAAATTTCAGACCAATATCCTTAATGAACATTGACGCAAAAATTCTCAACCAAATTTTAGCAAATCGCATACAAAAATATATTAAAAAGATAGTGCACCAAATCAAGTGGGTTTTATCCCAGGGATGCAAGGTTGGTTCAACATTCAGAAATCAATAAACGTAATTCGTCATATCGACAGACTTAAAGTCAAGAATCACATGGTTATTTCGATAGATGCAGAAAAAGCATTTGATAAAATACAGCATCGCTTCATGCTCAAAACACTAGAAAAAATAGGGATAGTAGGAACATTCCTTAACATTGTAAAGGCCATTTATGCTAAGCCCACGGCTAATATCATTCTAAATGGTGAAAAACTGAAAGCATTCCCCCTAAAGACTGGAACAAGGCAGGGATGCCCTCTTTCACCACTTCTGTTCAACATTGTCCTTGAAACTCTAGCCAGAGCAATTAGACAAACCAAAGAAATTAAAGGGATACGAATAGGAAAAGAAAAACTCAAACTATCCCTATTTGCTGATGACATGATTATATATTTAGAGGATCCAGGAAATTAAACCAGAAAACTTTTAGAACTCATAAGTGAATTCAGTAAAGTAGCAAGATATAAAATCAATGCTCATAAATCTAATGCATTTTTATACATAAGTGATGAATCTTCAGAAAGAGAAGTTAGGCAAACTACCCCATTCACAATAGCCTCAATAAAAATAAAATACTTGGGAATCGATCTCACAAAAGAGGTGAAAGACCTCTACAATGAGAACTACAGAACACTAAAGAAAGAAATTAAAGAAAACCTTAGAATGTGGAAAGATCTCCCATGTTTTTGGATAGGCAGAATTAATATTGTCAAAATGGACATACTACCAAAAATGCTATACAAATTCAATGCAATTCCAATTAAAATCCCAATGACGTACCTTACAGAAATAGAAAACGCAATCATGAAATTCATCTGGAAGAATAAGAAACCCAGAATAGCTAAAGCAATCCTTAGCAGGAAGAGTGAAGGAGGGGTATCACAATGCCAGATCTTCAACTATACTACAAAGCAATAGTAACAAAAACGGCATGGTATTGGTACCATAATAGACAGGTAGAGCAATGGTACAGAATAGAGGACACGGCCACAAACCCAAATAAATACAATTTTTCATACTAGACAATGGTGTCAAAGTATGTAATGAAGAAAAGATAGCCTCTTCAACAAATGGTGCTGGGAAAACTGGAAATCCATATGCAGCAGAATGAAACTAAACCCCTATCACTCAGCCTGCACAAAACTCAACTCAAAATGGATCATGGACCTCGGAATCAGACCAGAGACCCTGCATTTTACAGAAGAAAAAGTAGGTCCAAATCTTGAACATGTTGGCCCAGGATCAGACTTCCTTAGCAGGACTCCCATAGCACAAGAAATAAAAACAAGAATCAATAACTGGGATAGATTCAAACTAAAAAGCTTTCTCTCAGCAAAGGAAACTATCAGCTATGTGAAGACAGAGCCTACAGAGTGGGAGAAAATCTTTGCCACACATACTTCAGGTAGAGTACTAATTTCCAGAATCTATAAAGAACTCAAAAACTCTACACCAAGAATACAAATAATCCAATCAACAAATGGGCTAAGAATATGAACAGACACTTCACGGAAGAAGATCTACAAGTATTCAACAGTCATATGAAAAAATGTTCAACTTCTCTAGTAAAGAGAAATGCAAATCGAAACTATCCTAAGATTCCATCTCACCCCAATTAGAATGGTGATTATCAAGAATACAAGCAACAATAGGTGTTGGCGAGGATGTGGGGAAAAAGGTACACTCATACATTGCTGGTGGGACTGCAAATTAGTGCAGCCAATCTGGAAAGCAGTGTGGAGATTCCTTAGAAAGCTTGGAATGGAACCACAATTTGACCCAGTTACCCCACTCCTCAGCCTATACCCAAAGGTCTTAAAATCTGCATACTACAAAGATGTAGCCATATCAATGTTCAAACCTGCTCAATTCACTATAGCCAGATTGTGGAACCAACCTAGATGCCCTTCAATTGATGAATGGATAAAGAAACGGTGATATATTTATACAATGGAATATTAGTCAGCCATAAAGAATATAAAATTATGGCATTTGTAGGCAAATGGATGAAATTGGAGAATATCGTGCTAGGTGAGATAAGCCAATCTCCAAAAACCAAAGGAAGAATGATCTCGCTGATAAGCGGATGATGACACATAATGGGGGGGGGGGCGGGAAGAATGGAGGAAGGAAAGACTATATAGAGGGAAAAGAAGGGTAGCGGGTAGTGGGAAGGCAAAAAATAACAGAATGAATCAAACAACATTACCCTATGTAAATGTATGATTACACAAATGGTATGCTTTTACTTCATGTACAGAGAAACAAGATGTATCCCAGTTGTTTACAATAAAAATAAATTTAAAAAAATCACACATGACTAACCAAGGTGAGGTGGTGTTCAGACTCTAGGACTTACTAGTTATCTAGAAATAGCTAACCAGGTTAGTTTTTATTGCTCTACTTACATACTTATTTACCTCTCTTTCTGTTTTCTCTTTTTGTTTCTGGTCAGTAACTGGGTTGGCACAACCTTGGATTCAGTCACATAGTGAACACCTAAAGCTTAAGATTCTAGTGCAGCAGAGGAAGCCTGGGTCTGATATCAGAATCTGATCTGGGCTTCACCTTTTTGTATCTCTGTGACCTTGGGAAAACCACTGAAGGTCATACTTGCCAGACCTGCTCAGAAAAGGGCAGCAATATCCATTAGTGTGGTAATTGGATTTTTTGAGACAAACTGCTCCCAGCAGTGGAATTCATTCCTACCTGCACTGCTGTGTGTATATTTAAGCAAGTTGGCTTAGATATTCTGTGATTTTTTTGATTGATGAGTTTTTCTATTTCCACGACAGTGTTTCTCTGGGAGAAGGAGCGAGTACCAGGGCCAGATTGCTAACAATATCATTATGATTTTATTATTGTCCTGATCCTGGAGATCCATAACTTGGTTTTCTATTAGCACATCACTCAAGTGAGACAGTAGGAAAGCAAACACTTCTGTTGTGAGGCAGCAGGGGCCACCTGGCTCTCAGAAACGCCTGTTTGGAGGCAGGAGGAATGAGAAAACTAAGCAGAATGACCAGCAGAAAGCACAGGCTTCTTTCCTCATGCATCTGTGGCCAGTGTGTGAGGTCATGGTCTCCCTGGAAAGGAAGATGCATAAGATCCGTTAACATTTAGAGGATAAATGCGCCCTCACCAAGAGGTAAATATGCCTATTAGAGTGAGAATCATGTATCAATTTCACTGGCAATCTCATGTGGGCAAATATTGATGTTGTTAGGATGGAAAGATCCTAGTGGGATCTGGAAATGTTAGATCTAATTTAAGAAACATTAAAAGAAAAAAAGCATGTTGCCAAAACATGGCATGGAAACCTGAACAAAATTTTCACATGTTTGTTAATAATGAGACTCCAAGACTGTAAGGCTGAGGAAGAAAAGGGATGGAAATAATCTATCTAATACATTCCAGATTGTTCTTTTATCCTCTTACACCTAAATTTAGAATAAACCATAATGGTGAATTGGTCCGCTAGGGCTACCACAACACTCCACCCCAAATTGGGTGGCTTAAAATAGATAAATGTATTTTCTTACAACTCTGGAGACTATAAGTCCAAGATCAAATGTCAGCATGGTTAAATTCCCCAGAGGACTCTCTCCTTGGCTTACAGGTGGCTCTTTTCTCACTGTGGCTCCATGTGGTCTTCCTTCTCCATGTGTCCTTGTTGTAATCCTCTCTCCTTGAAAAGATACCAAGCATATTGAAATAGAGCACAAGTTAATTAATTACCTGATATATTAGTCATCTTTGAGTCACTGTGTCCAACACACCCAACAAGATCAACTTAGAAGAGGAAACTTTTATTTTGGCTTATAGTTTCAGAGTTTTAGACCATGATCACTTGGGAGCACAGAGCTGTCCCCAAAGAGAGGTTGGACATCAGGGCAGACAGGATGCAGAGAGGGAAAATGGAAAGGGCCACACCCCCAGTGACACACCTCCTCCAGCCACACCCACCTGAGCACAGTCACCTTGCAGTCAGTCCATTCAAACCAGGATGGACTAATTAGGTTACAACTGTCCCAATCCAATCCTCTCACTTCTGAATATTTCTTTTTTGACACAGGATCTTTGGGTGGGGGCGGAAAGTACCTTATATCCAAACAATAACATTTCATTTTAATTACTTATGTCTTTAAAGGCCCTTTCTCCAAATAGAGTCACATTCAGAGTACTGCGGGTTTGGACTTCAGCATATGAATTTAAGGAGACATAATTCAGTCAGTAGCATTCACTTAAGAAAGTTTAGATATGTTTCTTAGTCCACCTTCCAGAAGAGAAAATGGAAATTTTGGAAGGTCAAAAACCAATTGCATCCAAAGAACTGAGAGAGAGAGAGAGAGAGAGAGATTGAATGAAGAAAACCAGAGCAATTGATGATTGTCTCTCTGTTCCTTCCAGCATGGCTTTTGCTTGTTCCAATAATATTTAGGAAAGACCTGACCTAGAGAAGGGAGAATAACTTAAAATCATAATGTTGTTCCTTGATATCTGTGTTCTTATGTTCTGGGGAGTATTAAGAAAGCACCATGATAATGCAAGTGCTCATCTAATTTTTCTGAGTTTAAAATAAGAGAAAAAAAAGTGGGTAAAATATTTGGATAATTCATGTGTTGGAAATCTTCCTTATGCATGGTTTAACAGAAAATTTTAGTGTACTTGAGGAATAGAATAAGTATTTTCCTTTGGGAAAATGCACTTAAATATATTATTTTCAATTTTATAAGACTTGAGTCTTACCTACAAAACTCATTCTTTATGAAATCTTAATATAGTGTCCTTACTTACATATGCATCCAACTACTATAAATTTAAAGATATTTGAGCTGTGTATATAAACTTTGACATTCCACATATCATTTCTTCAAGGTAAAGGTATTAATGTTGCTTTGCCTAAATAATAATATAGTGCCATCAAAATTTTATTAAAGTTTATCAAGTCAAGTCTAAATTGTTCAAAGTGGAAGAAAGCAATGGGGACCTGACTAGGCAAGAATTGAGGAATCCTGCATCATATTCCCAGTCCAGTTACCAAGAAGTACAGTGATGTATTGAATGAGCCACAAAATGCATCAGGTTTTAGTTCACCCACAGGTGAAAGCAAAAGAGAGATTCCTATCACGTCAATGATGAAATAGATGAAGTGTGTGTGTAAATTCCAAGAATGTGTGACTGTAATATATTATTGTTCCTTGAGGAAGAGAATGACCATCTTGTATTTTAAGGGCTGTGTAACATAACACTGGGGGTTTGATGAGCACCAAGCACAAGCTAGTCCTCAGAAGCTACCAACAGTGAGGAGAGGGAAAATTTTTTATGAAAAATTATAAATGTCATGTGCTACTGCAATCTACATGCTGTCATGTAGCAGGAGTGGGGAAGAGCGGGGAGGAAGTCAGAAAAGGGCTCCTATAGAGGATGCTGAAACTCAGCTGGTAAGTGTGAGCAGGAGGTTGCCAAGAGACTAAAATACACTACACACAATGTGTTATGTGAGCCATCAATTTATGACCAATTAACCACTTGACACAAAAGAAAACGGAAGATTTAATCATTTTGACATAATTTGTAATTGTTAAAGACAAAATGTTGGCTTCTATAAATGTTTTGTAGATTTTCAAAAACTTTTATGTATGTTTAGATACTAAAATTTAATATTGAGACTTCTATGGTGATCGTGGCATGGCGGTTTTTAGTTTGCAGACATGATCACAGCAGAGCTTCCCGTTTGTGTCCTCATCAACAGTGTGACTTTGTTCCTCATCCCATGGAAAGGCAGAGTTTGTGCCCTTTCCTCAAATCCGCACGAGTGCACCTGCTTCAGCAGAGGACGACCGCAGTCGGGTTGCTCAGCTCTTACTGCTGACTCTTGTCCTCCGGGGGCTCCTGCGTGGTGTGTGTGCGCTCATGCTGCCCCGGGACTGTGTGCTGTGAGGAAGCTGGGTGGCAAGGCCAGTGGAGCCTGTGAGCAGCAGGACACAGGACCCACCATGAGAGTGAAGAGCTAGTCTTCAGATGCTGTGCTCTCCAGGCTCCAGTCACCCTGACCTTTGACTCTTCCCACCATGGTCCCCAACATCAAGTGATATAGCGTAGACTCCATCTCGTATCCCTCCAAGTGCCATCTGATTTCCCTCAAAATCCATCAGTGTGACTTCGTAATTCTAATCTGTGAAATTTTGGACCTATTTGTTACAGAGCAAAGCATCAGAATACAATCTGGTTCTAAAAGAGTGGATGTTGCCCTAATGAACTAGAAAACACATGGTATTGACTATGTCTTTCAGTGTGCCTGTGGCAGAGGGCCTTGAGGAGGACGTTAGAGAAAGGACGGGGAAAGGGACCCTGAGAGGCTGGAAGCAAGGTAATTCTTGTTGCACAGCAGCAGAAATGATGACCACACTGTTCTCTGTAACGGTGTAGAAAATAAGAAATATTCCTGATGAACTGGCAGATTGGGCTAACTTCCAAGCAGAATGTGGAAAGAGACAGTTATTTTATATTATCTGCATTGGCTGAAATAGAAAAAAGGCTCACAAGAAACTGTTCAATTTTTAACCAACATTTATAGGAAGTATAAAGGGACCAGGATGTGCTGGATTATAGAATTTACTACAAAACAGCAGAAACAAAACAAAACACAAAAATCAAGTGATAAAGGACCATTGGGTCAGGAAAAAATATGATATATTAAGGTAAGTAGGAAGTCATACATATTGCAATAACACATTTGTGTGTGTGTGTGTGGTGTGTGTGTGTGTACACCTTTAGGAAAATAAAGTTAAAAAAAAAAGGTAGTGCCTCCTTCTGAATACAAGGTCAGGATCCTAGTGGGGTTCATCACAGGTAGTGTTTGTCTAACAACAGGGCTGCTGTGATGGTCAATGTCAGCTGAAGTGAATTGAGAAATACCTAGGAAATTGTTCGAGCACCTTCTGGTTATGCCTGTGCGTAGTATGTGGGTCAAGAGGTAAAAAGAGCTACCCAGGTGGAACCAAGGTGAAGGAAGGAGCAGGCCCCTCTCAGCTGGTACAAATGCGATTCCTTTTTTTTTTTTTTTCTTTGGCAGTGCTGGGGATAGAACCCAGGGGTGCTCCACCACTTAGCTATATACTCTGCCCCTTTTTTTTTTTTAAATTTTGAGTCAGGTTCTCACTAAGTTGCCCAGGCTGGCCTCAATTCTCATCCTCCTCCCTCACCCTCCTCAATTTCTGGGATTATAGGCATGAACCATCCGGACCTGTTCAATTCTCTTTTAGTAGTTCATTTATTGTTGCTGCCATTATAGGGGGCATCGGACTACAGCTGCATTGCCTTTCACGTCCATTCTCACCAGCAACTCACCAGGGAGCTCCAGCCCTTCATGAGGCTGCATGATGGGTCCTTCTTTTTCTGGGGTGCCAGCTCTTTGGACTGAGAAGGTACTAGTGTCTCTGGCTCTTCAGCTTGTAGGTAACCATTGTGGGATTATATAACCTCTTATTCTGTAAATTAATCTAAAAAATTTCCTTTCAAATTACTTTTTAATGTATATACAAATGTAAGCCACTGGGGATATGCCTTTGGGGTTTATATCTTGTTCCTGATGAACAGATCTCTTTCTCTGCTACTTTTTTGCCATGTCCTGAGTGTTTCTCTTCATCCATGCCATTCATCATAATGTTCTGCCTCACCTGGGGCCTAGAGCTGTGCAGTCTGCTGACCATGAACTAAACTTCTGAGACCAAGATTCAAAATACATTTTGAATCTCTACATTTTTCTTGTTGGGTCTTATAATCGCATTAGTACAAAAGCTGACTAAAGCAATATATATTCTATTCTCTGTATAGTCTATTGGTTCTGTTTCTGTAGATAACTCCAACTAATGCAGATGATTTGGTTACTGGGAGTTTCTAAGAATCTAGGTTTTCCCCAGAAAACTGACAAGGAAGGAAAGAAGACTTTGTCCTGGGGAGATTTGTGAATGGACCTTTTTCTCTGATGAAGTGAACTATAAACTCATATGCAGTAAGGACAAAACGTTTTAAAAAGAAAGGGAATGAAAGGGACAGAGTACAAAGACAAAAAAGAGATCTTGAAAACCCTGAATTTTTCTGGAGAAAGGAGCAGAGAAGTGTACTCAGTTACAGATAGGTGCCCGTGACATAGAGAATTGGAAGACTAACAGAGAAGTTGAAGCCTAACCCAGAGGGCAGAGTCAAGAACTGAGGATGACAATTAGGAAAAGTAACACAGAATGCCACTTGACAGCCAGCAAAATGTGCCTACTGAGATTTGAAGTTTTCTCTTTAAAAAAAAAAAAAATTACATAGTATTTTCCGTTTTGTGAATTTTTGAACAGAAACTTGCCATATGGTTGACTAGTGCCTGACTCGGTATTGAAGTGTGTGTCTGTGTGTGTGTGTGTGTGTGTGTGTGTGTGTGTGTGTGTTTAGGGGGGCGATAACCTTTCCTTCTGTCTCTTCACAGATTTTTAGATTAATAGACACTGTTGTAGAGCTGTCACACACCAGGAGCTCCTTTTGGACATGGACTTGATTTTGGTGATGAGATCTTAGACTCCTAGATGATACCATGATAGAACAAAACTTGAGGATTAAAGGGGAAAGCATCAGGTGCTTTTTTAAATTGCAGACACAAAATTATCTTTTGTTAATTTTTTTTTATTTTTACAGACAGCATTTTGATTCATTGCACACAAATGGAGTACATCTTTTCATTTCTATGGATGTGCGTGATGTAGATTCACACCATTCATGAATCATACATGTACATAGGGTAATGATGTCTGTCTCATTCCACCATTTTTCATACCCTCCTCTGAAGAATGGAGGAACTTTAGATTACAAAATTATCTTGACCAGAAGATAAACTGTGGTAACTTATACCTTCAAAACACATCATAGTCAACTGTGATAATATCATATAGCTTCAGCTGCAGTGTGAATTCGTTCCTCCTCTGTTCAAGGTGTATTGTGTTAGTCATCTTGGAATCACTGTGACCTGAGATAAGCAAATTATAAGGAGGTAAGATTTAATTTGGCTCAGGGTTTCATAGGTGTCTGTCCATGATCAGTTGTTGCTATTGCTTTGGGGCTGTAATGAGACAGATCATCATTTCAAGAAGGATGTGGTGGAAAAAAGCTTCTTACTTCATGGCAGCTAGGAGGCAAAGAGCAAGAGAGGAAGGGTCAGGGCCCTCTATCCCCTCAAGGGCCCACCCAGTAATCTAACTTCCTGCCACTAAGTCTCACATCCTAGAGATTTCACCACCTTCCAATAATGCCAAAGATTGGCAACCAAGCATTCAGCACATATACCTTCAGGGGACACTTAAGAGCCAAACAGTAGCATGTGGGGATGGGAAACAGAGCTTGTGACTACTTTGAATATGGCAGAAGCGACCTCTGGAAATCTTCTGGCCTCGATCCTAAAAGGTGATACAGCTTTTGCTTCATCTGTTGGAACACTCATGCTTGATTCTTATAGTTGTCATGTAGGCTCTCCAGCTGCCCTGGGGCTGAGGGAGCCAAGCCACATGGTGGTCAGTTCCCAGGTATACACAGCAGTCGGAGCCCTCAATCCATCCCAGCTGTGCACCAGACATGTCAAAGAAAGAGCCTCGAAGTGACTTCAGTCCCCAGCCTACAGGTTATGGCCAGTCTTTGATTTATTCAAGCAGACACCCCAGATGTCATGGAATAGACGCAAACGCAGTGCTGTCCAAGTGTCTGTCCTTCAGACTGTGCAGATGTAGGGGGAACCGTGACTTCAAGGCACTACATTCTGGCTCTAGTTGCTATGTAAAATGGCGACCAGAAACTTCCTTACGAGATGCTCCAAATTCACATGCCTGTTGTTACATAATTCTACGGGTAAACTAAGAAGAATAGTCAAAATTCAAAGGCACTCCTTTTGGTAAAAGTAACCTGTTTTTAAGCCAGGTAGGCATTCTTCCAGATGTTTCTGGGTTTTTTTTTTTTTTCTGGATTTATATACCTTACACATATAAAATAATTTTAAAATGATTTATGGACTGTTGTTCATATTGTTCATATTGTTCAAAAATCTACCTTTCATAACTGACAGGCTATCTTGGAAACCTTAACATTGCAGCCTATATACATATTTATTATTCATTTTAACAATTGAATGCACAGCTGAAGTTTGATTTTCATATACTCCAGCAAACCTTTGCTTCATAAAGCACTCTTCTTATGTTAGAGTAATAGCAGCAATAAAATGATCACTTAGGATTCTATTGGTATCAAAATGAATATAATCTAGGCTAGAGTAATCATTACATAATTATTATACTCATTGTTTTTATCTGATTTTAAAAGAAACTAAAATAAAAACATTTAAACAGGCCCTAGCTCTGTGCCTACTGAGTCTCATGTGGATGTTGGTGCTGACTGGATGCTGTCTCACGTCGGGATGTTTAAACTATATTGAAGCATTGAACAATTTTCACTATCAAAGTGGTGCTGTAATTGGAATGATTGACCTGCATATGCTCTTTCTTGGTTGGACCCACACATATGTATTTTTCATGACACATGCCTAGAATGTGAAAATATATATATAAGGGTATGTACATTTTAAAAACAATTTAAGGGCCGGGGGTTGTAGCTAAGTGATAGAGCACTTTCTTGGCCCATGTAAGGCACAGGGTTCAATCCTCAGCATGACATAAAAATAACTAAAAAAATAAAACAATGATATTGTTGTACAGCTACAACAAAAAACAGTTTAAAAAATTTTTTTTGAAAGAGTAACCTCTAATCGCCTTCTCAAAAAAATAAAAAACACCTGCAGCAGTTTCAAATCTTTTCAGCAGTTTATGTTCTTTTCCTTTACATTGTAGAGAATACCTGACACTATCAGTCAATTGTATAAAATACGAAAATCTTTTTTGCATACTGTTCAAATCTCTGAAGTACACAAGTGTGTGTGCTTGTCTGATATTGCACAAATATGATGCATGCTACTATTAATATACATAATATTATTAAACAAAACTATTAATATTGGTTACTTGACTGTGATGATGAGGACAGAATAAATGAACAAATGAAAAGTTAAGGGATAGCTACATTTTTAAAAATTTAAGTACAAACTATTTAAAAACAATGTTTTCAAAAGAATGGTATAACGTATGATTTTATAAAAAATAATACATATCCTTCTCTATGATGATGCAGATTCAGCTCTCTATTGAAGGAAGCAGTCTTATTCTGACCATTAACCTGTGATGATAGTTGCTTTGGAATCTACAGCAAGGTAGTTTTAAGTTAAAGCAAACCAAAAACAGTTATCAGCTGTGCATAATATGAATTCATTTATATTGAAAATAAGGTGTGTGTCAGTTCTGGTAGTGTCCTTGAATTAACTTCCTTTGTTTTCAGAAGGTGGGATCAGGGCAAGGACTCCTTTTGCAGCATGTGCAATTAGGAAGATCTGTGGTATATGTAGCCCTACAAATATGCATTCAGAATAAATATGCCCTTTGACATATGCAGCAACTGGTATAAACAAATCATTTTGGGGGGCTGGGGATATAGCTCAGTTGGTAGAGTGCTTGCCTTGCATGCAGAAGATCCTGGGTTCAATCCCCAGCACTGCAAAAACAAAAATCATTTTGAAGAGCATTGTGCAAATTGATAGATGCACACAAAAGGTAAATATCTGTATTCATTTAAATACATAAAGCAGATAAAGTCTGCTTATATTCAGCACTGTGTGGTGGAACTTTGAGATGAAAAAGTCTTGGCCTGAAACTTCAATCACCTCTAACCTGAGACTGGTCTCATCAGAAGATTTTTCATACAGTTGGGCCTGGGTTCCAATTTTAAACCAACCCTTCTCATCTCCTTCCTCATCTTTCCATACCCTCCTGTTCTCCCCACTCCATTAATCGAGAGGGGAGATGTCACATGATAATGAGTTTGTGCCATTTTATCAGAGACATGATTGGTGTGGAGTCAGCCCATATGGTCCTGACTGTAGCTGATTGTAGTTGGTTGAAAGCAAATAGAAAATTTTGCTAACTTAGATACTCATACTGGGCACAATTAATAGAGTAGAGGGTGACATTTATACCTTTTTAAGATGACCTTAGGATATTTCTATATTTCAGTTTTATATGGAGAATTCAAAATCAAATGAAAACCCTGCTAGCATGAATGTTCATGAAACCCAGATCTAATAATGATAAGCACTGCACGGACCTGGGAGTGGTATTAGTAATACTGTTGCCACAATGGCAAAGAGAGTGCTGCATGCTTGTATTTTTGATAGATCTTTACTGAGTAGTGAGGTAAGGAAATGGGCTCTATCTGCCATATTGTATTTATCATCCCATTAGTGATGACTTAACACAGAGTTCCATGCGTTTTCACAGAATCATTTGCTTATGTATTTAAAGGAGACTCAGACTTCATTCAATAGCAATAATAAAATTAAAAAAACACTGAACAGATTCTAGCCTGAATTTAATGTAATCCACATGCATAAACTTTTAAGTGTGTTTTCTTGTTCCAGCATTTAATATCTCTTATTGGTCTTCACTCTTCCTTCTTTTCTTCTTTTTTTTCTTTCTGAATCATAGACATTTCATGAACACATCTTATTTGTAAAGGAACTATAAATAAGCATGGATAAGACTTAAGCAATGTCCCATCATTTATATTTTGTATATTCATATTGTGCCTAAAAATATTTATTCAATAAGATGTTAGAACTAGAAATACAGGGAAAGAATTTAAAAATTGCAACCAGTTCTCTCATGAATGAGGAATCAAAGATACCAATAGGTGAAATGACTTACCCCATATCTCACTACCTGTGAGTGGAAAAGCCAGTAAAATAACTCAGGTCTCTTTTCCATCCAGAATGTTTCCTATACTGTTAAATTTTTCCAATTAAAATCCAAAATTCATACACTGAAGATTGTGTGTGTGTGTGTGTGTGTGTGTGTGCTTACATGTCATTTGAAAGTCAATTGTTCAACACTCATCTTACAGATCTAAAAGTGGCAGTGACGGTAATGTCTATATGTCCACAGATGGATAGGTATGTGAACTTAACTTTTTTTCTGTTCTGTGTGCCCATGGCAGTTGTCCTCCAAAGGACCATGAACTCCCAGACTCCTCCTCTCCTTGAAAACTTTGCCATTTTCCCTTATAGTAAGTTTTGTCTTTTCTTCCTCCAGCAGAACCACGTGGCTTGAGATTGACAAGTAGCCTCTTTGCAGGTGTCACTTTCCAAGTATCAACTGCTCTGACACATTGCTTCCAATTATGTTTGACAGTGTCCTTGCAAAAATCTGTAGACAACCTTGTTCAGCTTGTCACATGTGAATTGCACTCTCCTTGTCTGATTCTGTCTCCACAGCAGCAGATATTAGGCCGGAACAAACGACGTGGCCGTGATGCTGAGTTAGAGCCTGAAGAAGACTATCCTATGAGTGATTAGAAAAAAACTCTCTGGGTGATCAAGGAGATGCTGCTGATTGAATTCATTTTTAGACAATGACAGGGAGTGTCATCAAGTGTGATGGCTCTGAATGGCATAGCGACGGGAAGTCTGTACTCACACATTAATTTATACAGCATAGTCAGGAGCCACATCTCAGGAACCTGCCAATGTGATATCTGAGCAGCTGTCATTGAACATTGAGAAACCCAAGAGGAAGGGAAAAGAGCCAGAAGCTATAAGGTGAGAAAGTGTCCCAATTTTTTAGAGTGAAACATAATTCTTATCCAAAATTACAGGTTTTTGTCATTATCTGGAGTAGACATTTGAATTAATGTTGTATTTTAACACTTAGGATGTGCAAAGTCTCTAATGTAGGTACTTGAGAAATATCCATTAACTGAGTTGACTCAATGAATGGAATTAACTATCCCTGCACACCTATATGACCCTTTTGAAAATAAGTCTTGCTAAACATCTCAGGTTTCTTTCTTTTAATTTCATTTCATATCTTTTCTTTTCCTTTCTTTATTTTTCTTTCTTTCTTTCCTTCTTTCTTTCTTTCTTTCTTTCTTTCTTTCTTTCTTTCTCTCTTTTCTTTCTTTCTTTCTTAAGTAAATAAATATTTCATGATAGAACTAATATGGTGAAATGATAGGAAGATCATATTTTTTTTATTTGATTTGATGCTGGTGTGACAAAACTTTCATCATAAGTAGACAGGAGTTCTTCAGAGAAACAATTCAAAGATACTCTTAGATCCATCCCATTGAAAATATTTCAGATGATGCTATGCAAGGTCTATTTATAATACTTAGGACAAGTTTAAAATGTGTATTTCTTTTCCTAACAGGGATTTTACCCAGGGGTGTTCAATCACTGAGCCACATTCCCATCCCTTTTAAAATATTTTATTTAGATATGGGGTCTTGCTGAGTTGCTTAGGACCTTGCTAAGTTGCTGAGGCTGACTTTGAACTTGTGATCCTCCTGCCTCAGTCTCCCCAAGCAGCTGTCACCACGACTGGCTAAAACCTGTTTTTACCAGAATTCATAGTCTATATAAGTCAGGAGTTTCATTGTCTGATTCATTTTTCTTATTCCCAATTCCTAGAGAAAAGATTGCTTGTGTTGAGTAAATGCCGAAAGCCCTTAGGAAATGGAGCATCCTCAGTTCTGCAGCATCCCACCCCTCTGCAGATGTCTCTGCTGGTCTCAGGGCTTTCAGGAAGCTGGTTCACATGAGCTCCAAACCACGCTCGGAATTCAGAAGTTCCACCTTTTCTCTGCTGTTCATCTTAGCCATGTGGGAATAACGCAATAATTACCATGACTGGGTAACAAACCAGCAAACGTCTATTTCACAAAGTTCTGGAGACAGGGAGGCCCAAGGTGATCATGCCAGGAAAATTGTTGTTTGGTGAAGGTCCTGCTTCCCACTTTATAGACAGCCAGCTTCTTGCTGGGTCCTCACAATCCAGGAGAATTGAGGGAGTCTATTTTATAAGGAGCTATTCCCATTTATGGGACTTCTATTCTGGTGACCTAATTCAACCCCAACTACCTCCTGAAGACCCTGTCTCCAGTTGGAGGTTAAGATTTCAACCTGCTAATTTTTGAACGTCACACATTCAGTCCAGAGCACTGTGTCAGTATACCTTTGCCTCTGATGGGTGTAAATGCCCATCACATGCTATATTGCCACTGCTTAGATAACTACATGCCAGCCCTGCTCATTGTCTGAACGTCTTTGTCTTAGAAGTGAGAAAGAGAAAGAGGATAAAAACAGGGCCACTACAAGGAACAACATCCTCAAGTAAGCTTCTGCTATGAGATTCTAAAATCTCAAGGCTGGGAGAACTAAGGCTTTGCTAGGGTGCTCATTTCCCATGTGGTATTTAGCTCATGTCAGTGGGATAGAATTTTTTAGATAACTTGATTACGAATGCAAATATCACATATAGTATATGATCACTACTGTTGCAGACACTATTACCCCCACTGCTATGCCACTTGCTGTTATATACAGTTGTGTCATCACTGTTAGTATTTCATGTTTTATTGCTGTGCAGAAAATAGTTAATACAGAGTGACAAAACAGCTTTCCTCAAAAACCTTCCTTGCAAGATTGGTGCTTGCCTGGAATTCAATAACTTCGATTTTCCTCATTTCTAGAATGGATAAATGCGGCTCCCTGCACCTAAACTGTTGCTCAAACATTCTTGTTTATGCTGAACACTTGCTTTCTCTCTGGAGCCTGCAATATTGGTGGGTTTGAGTCAGAGGAGTCCGCCATGGCTGTCCCCAGTGAAGACCCTGTGATTGACTATGTCTGGGATTTGGAAACTAGCATCTGGCTCTTCTGCACTGAGCCCCAGATGTCCTTTACCTTGGCTGATCTTGGTTTGTAAGCTTCTGCTGTAAGGAATCATGGTCACTGAGTGTGATTTTGTACTTTGTACAAATGCCTGTGAGTTCTCCTAGTAAGCAATGGAACTCAGGGTGTTCATCGGAATCCTGACATGATTGACAAGGAAGGAACCACGATTCCCACCACGGATTCCACTTGACACTTCACACCTTGCATGTGTCAAATTTACTGTTCTAATTTAATTCTTTTAGATGCAACTTTTTGAATATTGCCTACTTGAGGCCCAAACCAAGTACAATCCTAGTAAATAACATGAGTGAAATGAGTGCTAATAAAATAACAGTGGAAACATTGAGCTTTTTTATTTAGTCAGTTGAGCTGATTGATGGTTGATACATTTGTGTAATTACTCATCCTTATGGTTGGGCTCTATGATCAGTACTTGGTATGCATTTCTCCTTTAACAATTTCAAAAATTCTATGAGAAATGTCACTTGAAAACAATGGATTGAGATGGAGAAACTAAGACAGAGTCAGGAGAGACTTAAAGCCAAGGTCCACAACTGAGAAGCAGTGGACCTGGGATTGCAAACAAGAGTTTTGTGGCATCCACTATGGACACAATTCTTCCTAGATTCACCCTCCAATTAGGTCCTTCCATGCCTGCCTTAAACCAGCCATCCTCCTCCTTACAGGTCTCTGTTTTAGGGTGCTCTCTCTCTCTCTCTCTCTCTCTCTCTCTCTCTCTCTCACACACACACACACACACACACACACACACACACTCACCCATGTACACACACACCTGGATCTGTCAACCATGTAAATCATATATGATATGCACAACCACCAGCAATCATACAATCAGCCAAATACAGGTCTGATTCCAGGGGAAAATGAGACTACATTATGTTAGAGACAAACCTCAGTATTTTTAAAACTAAAGCTTTATGGTACACTTTACTATGTTCTATAGTGGTTGCTAAAATCCTCAAGAAAGAGGGATTAAATTTTAAATATGCTCAAGTTCTTAACATCATACACAGGTTCTGATACATACTAAGCACATAATTTTTAAAAGTTGTCATTGGTGGATAAACAAATGAGTGCTGGGTACAGATGCATGAGATTATTTGAGAAGATGGAACGCCATCCCAACAGTGCAGACGTGGGGCACACTACACTGCAGGTTTGGGACAAGTGCTAGCAGTGAATCCACGTTAGAGTCACAGCTAAGACATATGATGCAAATTCAAAAGGTAAGCATGACTCAAAACCATACCAGGGAAAATTCTTTAATTTGTTACAATAGAAAAAGCAGCTGGGTGGATCCAAACTCTTGATCCACTAGGAAGTATGAGCTATATTTTTTCCATGATGTACTAAATGCAGAATGCAGGTGTTCATATTATAAGTATGCAATGACTACATTTTCATTAGCACACACATGTAGGTATATACAAGCATGTATAGACATAAGTGTATGTATTTCACCCACTAATTATAAATGTGTATATGTTCATGCATGTGTGTATATGTATGTATATATATATATATATATATATACAAACATATGTGTATATATATGATTGATTAAAAATAGAAAAGATGAATATCAAACTGTCAGATGGAAAAGGTTGGGGTACATTTTGTCATCATAAATATAAATGTCTTATTCTAACAATTGTGAGATGATTATGGATGCTTTTTTAGTGTTTTATATGCATTTTTATCAATATGCATGTAAGTAAATACAATCAGTTAAACTGATATCCTGTCACAGGATACCACGAAATATCCATGTTATATCAAGAGAGAGAAGAAATGTAGGATTACAAAACAGTAACTTGTTTAGTAAGACTGTGTGTTCGTGTGCCTTTTATGTGTATTTATATATCTATATCTATATCAAGAAATAAACATGATTTTTGGAGGTACATTTATGTAGGACATTCATTTTCCAATTTGACTCTTTCCAGATTTTAAAAATTTGGGGTTACCTTATTGTAAAAGAAAAAAAAAGCATATGAATAGTCTCATGGATGGCACAGCAGAACCAGTCTCCTATGATGAATGCTAAGAAGCAAATGCTTCTGCTGTGGAAGTCAAGGTCCTCTGAGTTGCACTCCTGGAATTCAGGAGTACCCACAATGTTGCCTTAATGCAGAGTTTTGATCTTAAGTCTGTTGTGTTAATCAGCTTTTCATTGATGTGACCAAAATAACAGATAAAAACAACCTAGAGGAGGAATAGTTTATTTTGGCCCATGATTTCAGAGGTTTAGTCCATAGTTGGCTGCCTCTATTGCTCTGGGTCCAAGGTAAGGTGGAATCTCAAGGCAGAAGTGTGTGACAGAGGAAAGTTGACAGCTGAAGATATAGTCAGCATAAGAAAGAGGTCACATGCACTAAAACCAGTAAGGCCAAAGGAACAGAGCTGCCCAAGTCCTTTTACCACCATGGACCCTGAATACTGGATGTAGAGCTGTAGAACCTCATGTTGGCCTGGTTGAGTGTGCATCTTCTTTTGATACAATCCCTTCTTTTTTTGTCCCTATTTCTCCTTTTTGGAATGAAATATTTACACTGTGCCATTGTATATTGGCTGTGTGCAACTCGATTTTGATCTTTACAGGTAATCACAGTGAAAAATTTGCCTTGAGTCTCAAAGAAGACTTTGGACTTGGACTTTTGGACATGTTGGAACTATTAAAGACTACGGGGACTCTTGGAGATGGACTGAATGTATTTTCCATTGTGAGATGGACATGAGGTTTTGAGAACTAAAGTATTATGGTCTTGATATGAAGTATCTCCTGAAAGCTCATGTCTGAGATGATGTAAGAATTTTCAAAGTTGAAATGATTAGATATAAGATTTGTAACTTAATCAGTGGATTGACCTATCTGATGGATTGATAATTTTAGAGAACTACTGTGCTGGGTGGTAACAGTAGGTAGACAGGTTGTGGCTAGAGGAAGTAGGTCACTGTGAGCATGCACTTAAAGATTATATTATCCCTAGATCCTTAGCGCAAACCCTCTTTGTTTCCTAGCTCTCATGAGCTGAGTTACTTTCTCCCAGCTTACTCTTCCACCATGACGTTCTGTTTTACCTCAGGCCCAGAGCTTGGGGTCAGTTGACCATGAACTGAACCTCTGAAACCATGTGCCAAAATAAACTTTCCTCCTCTAAATTGTTCTTGTCAGATATATTGGTCACAGTGACTCAAACCCTGACCAATAGGAAAATTGGGATTGGGAGTGAGATTGTGGCTTTGATTAAGCTGACCATGTAGTTCAGAAAACTTTTGTTCTCTTACTCACCACTTCCAAATTGCCATAAGCTAAGCAACTTTCCTTCACCACACACTTCTGCCATGATTTTCTGCTTCATTTAAGGCGCAGAGCAACGTAGTCACCAACCACGGAATGAACCATGAACTAAATATAACATTTCCTCCTTTAACTTGTTCTTGTCAGGTATTTTAGTCACAGCAACTAAACACTAACTAACATACACTTATCTCTCATAAACTCAATTGTAAAACAAAAGTTTTTGCTCATATCCTTAGAATGCATTTAACTGTATGGTTGTTCCCACAAATATCAAATTTTATTACCGGGAATGACTTTCCCTATGCCAATTGTAGTCTTATTCTATCATTGTTTGAATTCCTCCTTCTTAAAATTCCTGACTTCCCTGAGATCCACTGTGGAGTTCCAATTTAGATTTTTCAGCCTGAAAAAGGATTTATTGAACTCACAATGCTAACTAATATCTGAGAAAGAAATTATGAGATATCTTAAGCTTAGTTCATTTATTATTTTCTTGCTATTGACAATGATGTTCTCAAACTCCTGGTCTCCAGTGACATCATTTCTATCTGCACTATCACATCAGTTAATAATGAACATTTCCTAAAGTTTATATATATTAATCATGCCTCCTTTCAATGCCTGTAACTTACAACACACAAAAATATTACATATTGCAACAATAAAAAACATTAGAAAAAGGAAGTGGGGTTCTTTATATTTTACTTCAGAGATTCATATTTTTATTATAATTTTAAAAATCATTATAGGTTGTCAACATGTTGTAATATATAGCATTTTCTAATTGGAAGTCTCATGTAAGAAATATATGTGAGAGTTCAAAAGTTGTAGGGTTTGGAATTGAGTGCTCTTGCTGCATGACCTTGAATAAATCAACTAAATTCTCTGAACATCATTTTCATTATTTATAATTTTAGGGTGATTATAATACTGCCTGAATGGAGTTATGAACATTTATAATACAGCAAGTGTAAATTGGCTTTTGGTGAGGAATCCACATCTACTATTTATGGGCATTATTGCCCAAAATATGACTAGCAGCACTTGAACTTCCTTTTTGATTTAATTGACTACTGAGCCTGTTGTGCCTGCAAATGCAACAGACCACATTCCCTATGTCAATAACAGGTCTCAACTATGATTTGGAGGATTTGTTAATCAACTGTCCCAAACCCCACTTCTTGGGACTGAATGGTCCCAATGGACATAATTTGTACTGTCTTCCAGGGTTTCCCACAGAAACTGAGACACAGTAGTCTCTGGCAATGTATTCTCCTGGGTTCTCCCATCCCTTGCCTGAAGTTCTCAATCTCACACTTAGCTCTCAGACTGCACTCAATTCCTCCTGTCAGATCTGTTTCAGCAGGAACTCGAACCAAGATAACTAGGGGTGTGTCTTGTAATACCCGCATAACAAATACGAAGTTCTGTTCAGTGCTTCTGTGTTATATATTTTAAGAGTGTATAGTACATTTTCCACAGGATTCAGCACCCATACATCAAACGAAAGTAAGTCTGGAATCATCATAAATCCTACATAGAAAATGAGAAGAAACCTGGCTACCTTCTCTAATTATCGGTATTATCATTGTTGAAGATACAGAAACCACATGGAGGCAAACAGCATGTTGATTTTCTTATATGAAGTAATGTCCAGAAGGCACAGGACAAAATAAATCTCTCCAGTCATGTTCAGCTCAATGTATCATCTACGTTTGAAACCAACCCAGTTCAAACTACCCATGGACGTCTGCTCTGGAATGATGGCTCTCACATCACTTTCCCCTTAACACCAAGTGGCTGGTGTACATCACACAGTGGCTTACATGATTTCTTTTCTCTCCATTCACGGTGTATTAAATCCTTCAAACGGTACTTGGTAGTCCTTACAGTGAATTACAATTTTACGTAAATGTCATATTCACTAACCCCGTTCACATCAATTTTCCCATTACATCCTCCCATCAAACTATGAGTGTGTTTTACTAGTCTCATAAAATAGATGAAGAACCCCATGATTTAAAGAAAAATAAAATGTTTACACAAATTCATGGTCAGAAAGTACTTGTTAAGAGTCACTGGACTTAATTTTTTAAACAATTATTCTGTACCATGTGGAAAATTGATTAAAATATTCTGAGTAGCTCATCAATACTGGTAAAACAGCAAATATAAAGGTTCTGAAATTTTTAATCACAACTAAATTCAACAAATCTTAATCTTTATGATCCTGATCCTCGACTCCAGGCTGAGTCCACCACCTGTATTCTTCCATGTACACTTCCACAATCACACTATCACACCATTTTTTTTTTTTTCTGACTGTAACTTTATGGTTTCTCATTTCCACATGCCAAGTGCAGAAAACAGGGACTGTGGTTGCTTTGTGCATTGCGGCACCTCAATTGTCAAGGGCAGCTACTTGTACTGTGGTTCCTAAACATGTGATGACTATACTGTAGAGCAAAATCTCTGTGCATCTGCTGCTTTCCATGTAGAGAAGTGTTTATTTATGAATGTGGTTTCAAAAGCAACTATTTCCTCCCTGAACAGTTTTTCTATGATGCTGACTTTCACTGTAAACCAAATGAGTCTAAAGGCAAGAAAAAGCAAGCCCCGTGCTTGTGAGTTTCATGGGACTGTGAAAGGTTGAAAGGAAGATTCCCTGGTCAGAATTTGCCTTTCTGTAGTGGGGAACATTGATAACGTTACAGAACTTTGGAGTCCCAATTTTGTCTTCTGTAAAATAAAAATGATATTAATTTTGGTGACCATTGGTATTAGAAAAAGTGAATATTAAGTGACATCACATGGTTAAGAATTCAATACATTGGGACTGTCATTCTCTCATTATGATATGTGATTCTTTGTTTCAAGGTATTTATAAACTGACAGGTTTGTTTGTTAATGTGATCAATATGTCTCCCTTGCAGCCGGAATGGAGAAATTATGAGAAAGAACTATTGTGTGCAGTTGTATTCAACTTAGAACAGTGCCTGGGACAGAGTAGGTGGCTTATCACTGTATGTTGCATGGATGAATGTCACTGTTTATAAGTCAATGGCTCATTCAGAATGCTTACTCTCAGCCAACACACATGGATATAATTTGAAAATGCATCATGTTTTATTCAGCCAAAACCAGAACTTATGCCATAAAAACTCACCGGATTTCTGGCTTAGGACCAATGAGTTAGTATCATAATGTCTCATGTTTAGACTAGTGTCCAAGCACAGGAGTCATTACCCTGGGAGTTTTTTACTTCTGGTACCTGCAGTGCTGATGCTCTTTCTGAAACAAACTACTTGTGTAACTTTCCCAAATTCAATGAGTGAATTGTAGACAAAATTAACGCAAAACCAATCACTGCATTGTTTGTCCTCTACTTAATCTGTCAACAAGGTTTGAATCGATGTCAGAGTACTCAAAATATACTATTTCAACCCCTAGCCTTTCATGTATGTACTCTGGGAATCTATTTGAGTAGAACTCAAAGGACAACTTCCACTTTCCCTCTTCCTGTGTTTTTCTTAGTCATTTAATTCAGAATTTTATTTTGTTTATTTTTATCCCTTTGCATATTTCTTAGTATTTTCCAGTAGTATCTTAAATGGGACATTTTCCTTTTTATTAAAATTATTTTCTTCACTTGAACAGAATAATCTTGATAAACACTTAACAGAAATAATATTTATTCCAGCAGGCACAAAATGAAAACTCAAAACCTGCAAATCTCATGTGCAAACACAAATTAAGTTTGTTGTAATTATATTTACATGGTTCATAAGTAAACAAGAAATGAAAAGAAATAACTTGTAATTTCTTAGTATGCCTGTGGCCAACATGTTGAAATACAGCTCTGAGATTTGAGAATCAGAATATTTATGTGTAGTATACATATCTGAAGTGTGTTCTCCTTCTAATAAAGTACTTTCATTCTAAAGGCACCATGCACTTATAAATATTCTGCATTTTCTCCTTTAACATTGCTAGAATTTTTTACAACATGAAAATCTCATTTCCACCAGAAAAAGGCAGCTGCGTTCCTAATATAGAAGAGAATCACAACTGCTTTAAAAGTGTGCTCTGACACATTAATTCAAACTTTTGCCAGCTTCAGTTGTTAGACATTCAGTGAAAGGCAGGGATGAGAGATGGGAAATGTAAGAATACTAAAAATGCATGTTTCATTAAACTCACTGGGTCCTTAAAAATAAAACAAAGCAAACTAGTGAGACAGTTGCTTTACTTTGACTTTTGCTCATTTGTTTTCCTATATCTGGGTCTTCAAGTCAGTGGGTATTTTCAGTCTTTTGCAGTCTTGCGTGGGACCATCTTGGCCATGGATGCTTGAAATTGAATTTGAGAGGTTAAATTAATTATAAATTGAAACAGGAAATTCTAACTAAAATGAAAACTTTTCAAAGGGATCATTAATATTTCCCAAGTGATTCATTTCTTACTGCCCTTATTTCTCACCCTTGTTACATATTTTATTCACGCTTTAAAGCAATAGCTAAAATTAATACAACTCTACACCCAAGTTTAGTGGGGCTAATCATACTTGAACAGCAAATCATTTTGGAACTATAGAAACAGCACGTAGATAAGGGAAATTCATTAATTTGAGTGAAATTCATTAATTTCCAAAAGGGAAATTGAGGCCCAGAGAAGGAAAGCGGCTTTTCTTACGGCAATTTCCATTTTAAAGATTTTAGGAGTCTGATGATATTGAAGATGATGATGGTAATGATATGTCATTGTGT
Source organism: Sciurus vulgaris (assembly GCF_902686455.1). Taxonomy (NCBI): domain Eukaryota; kingdom Metazoa; phylum Chordata; class Mammalia; order Rodentia; family Sciuridae; genus Sciurus; species Sciurus vulgaris. The sequence goes on from NC_136469.1 coordinate 138,214,399, forward strand.
GTGAAGTCTGGAATAACCAGTAGGGAAAAGCATTCAAATGAGATCCAATAATTTCCATACTCACCATTATGAGATCTGCTTCATGGGCATTGCATATGATAAAGGATGCACAGGATAAATTATTTTCTTGCCTTTGTTGGTAGTTATTTAGCAAATATTATTAGAAACTAAGTTATTGCTGAGTAGCTTTTCAGAAATTTTCCTTGAACATAGATGTACATACATGTATATATACATATACATGTATACACACCAAGAAACTCACAGATATCATATAATAAGCACAAAACTTCCTAAAGGTATGTGTTAGTTACTTAGATAAATGAGTCCTCACAGTCCCTGGAATTGCAGGGAGAACACTAGAATAATTACTAGCTCTCCTTTAGAAGTGAAAATTAATGTTTATATTGTTTGTATTATTTGTCACTTTTTTAGTTTTTAAACATAAAAATAAAGCATAAAATTTCTCCTGATTTGACAAAGTTTTCCTACTAATATCCTCGACATTAAACCAGGTTCTGAAATTGCATTTAGTTATCATTTCTCCCCAACATCCTCTCCCTGGGACAGTTCCTTTGGTCTTTCTTTGTCTTTCATGAGATTAAGATGATTTAGAGAATACTGGTCAGTTATTTGGTAGAATGTTCCTAAATCTGGGTGTGCTGGAAGTTTCCTTATGATCAAAGGAGATGAGACATTGTTGGAAAGGATACCTCAGAGAGGACCTGTTTTCTTGGGTAAGCCTAACTTTTAAACAGCAAATAATCATACATATTGATTATCATCCCAATTTTGTCATCAGAGGTCAGTTCTTGACACTGTGACTGAAGTCTTTCTCTGCACCATTCTTTATTCTTCTCTGAGTACCACCCCATGCTACATCTTCCACTTACTTGAAGAAATTAGTTTCAATTACAGATAGGCAAACTTAGACCCAAAGATGGCGCCAGTGTGGATCATATAACTCATTAGCAAAAGATTCATGCCTCAAATGACTGTCTTCAGGACTAGAACTCACAGATTTCCCAACAAAGTTCATGGTGAAAACTTGAAAACTTCACCACCCGAGGGTGTCCTAAAGAGATTCGTGTGAACTCAACATTTTCTTTCATTTCCAGTCACAAGGATCTAATTAGACATGTCACTTGATGGTTGTATATGTAAGATTCATGAAGAACCATTCCTCGGAAACTCACCAATAGTACATTGGACGTCCCTCTCCTTTCTTCCCTTCTCCTGGGGTACTCTGTCTCTGCATGGCCATGAGGGAAATGAGGCTTCTTACTTCCCTAATTGGAGTAAGGTGTGCCACTGCTCAGGGTTGAGAATTCTTGGTGTGCCTCCAAAATAAACCTGGATCCTGAATAATGATTCTGCTGCAAAACCAGTGCCTTGGAATCCCGCTGTGATGCTGCCATCAACACAGAAAAAATCAAATTTCACTCCGAATGGAGCCTTAATAACAGTTGGAAACTTCAGCCTCCTGCCCATAATTTATTTACAAAGAATCTTTTTGAAGGAACTATCTTGGAGAATTCTGCGTAGCTTTGATGTTTGCAAAAGTAACCCTGTAAGGATAGATAGAAAGATGATAGGTATAAAAATAGAGAGCTATACCTATAGGTAGAAAATAAGACAGGTCAAAGCAAGAAATCTTGCATTCAGTAACTCATTTGTGTCATTTTATTGCTTTCTTCCTTTGGCAAGCTCCTGCCTTGACCCTGGTAACTTTTAATCATCTAAGGCCAATGCCTTATCTTATTTCTTTCATAAACACACTTAGACAATATTTTTAGTGAAAATAATGTTTAATTGTGGTGGGATGAGGCTGTGAGGTTCAATGTGCATTGTGGGAAGGTTACCTAGTAAAGGGTGTGTGATGGTTTGAATTGTGCCCCACTCCCCAAATTCACACGTTGGAGCCCTAAGCCCCAGAGTGATTGTATATGGAGATGAGGTCTTTGAGGAGGAAGTTACAGGGGGACTAAGGAGCGGGGCAACAGAGAGGTCTCCAGCTCCTGCGCTAGTGTGCATGTGTGCGTGTGTGTGTGTGTGTGTGTGTGTGATTGCACACGTGTGCATGTGTATCCACAGAGGAAAGGCCATGCGAGGACTTGGTGAGAAATCATCTGCCTGCAAACCAGAGAAAGAAGTCCCAACAGAAAACCAACCCTGCTGGCACCTTGATCTGAGACTTCTGGCTGCAGAACTGTGAGAAAATAAATGACTGCTTGTGAAGCCACTCAGTCTGTGTTTTTTGCTATGGCAGCCCAAACAGAATCCCAGGTGCATCATTAATCCAGCCACCACGTTGGGCAAACGAGGTGTAGTTCTCCTGGGTAACTCCAGGCAGTGCGACATCTAGGAATTATCTCACGAGGAGGCGGAATCTGTAAAGCAGTTTCCTGCAGACCTTGGCTAATGACTTTGCCTATGGGTTATTAATTTCCCCACACTTTCATTCATACGCACAATGATGACCTGCAATGTTTGGAAGAAAAGGAGATCTGAGGAACACATACAAATGTCAGAAGTTGGAAGCGAGCAGAATCAATGAAAAGGAGGGTCCTGGAAGCAGGGCTCTGCACGTGCCCACTCCACCCAATGAATGCGTGTGCACATGCACACGAGGCATGTGCATGTGTGTGCGGATATGCAATACAGTGCACAGTGCGCCCACTTGGAGTAAAATTGACGTCATTCTATCACGGATGGCCTTTGTCAGGACTGCTCTCAGGTTGACCTGCCTACGTTATCTGCACCTCAGCAACATCATCTCCTTTCTTGGCAAGTCCACAGACTGGTTCACCGAAGCACACAAGAGTTTCCTGTAAGCAACACAAGAAAGCAATCATGATCTTCCATTTTGGATTTGGTCCCTTTGAAAACAGTCCTGACTGAGGTCTGATGTCTTTCAGGATACACAGCACAATTACTCCAAGGGGCTTTCAGAAGATGCCCAGGGATTCACTTGCATTGGAGTCAATGTCCACTTCTCCAACTGCATCTTGCTAAATTCCCCAGCCTTTTATGTGAGCAAAATGATCTCTTATTACAAAACTGGATATGTGTTTTGCTTTTGAGTCACCCCAAAGTTGTAACAGTAAGTTTTGAAAAAGTCTTTAATATACTCTTTGAAGACCAAATACAGAACTGTATTTAGTAATAGCACTTCCTTTTTTTTAATGGTTAAAATGTTTTAAAAATTTTTATTGGTTCTTTTTAGTTACACATGACAGTAGAATAGGTTTTGCTATAATTATAGAAGCATTATCTATTATCTTATTCTAATGAGGACCCCGTTCTTTTGGATATACATGTTGGTAAGATTCATGTGGTATATACCTATATGTACATAGTACACAGGAGAATTAAGTCAGTTTCATTCCACTATCTTTCCTTTTCCTCTCCCTGCTTTGTTCCCCCCATTACCCTTTTTCTAATCTACCGAATTGCTGTTTTTTTCCCCTGTACCCTTATTGTGGGTTAAAGTCCACATAGTAAAACCATTCCATCTTTGGTTTTCTGGGATTGGTTATTTCACTTAGCATGATAGTTTTTGAATCCAACAATTTATAAGCAAATATCATTAAGTCATTCTTCTTGATGGCTGAGTAGTACTCCATTTGTGTGTGTGTGCGTGTATCCATTCATTGGTTGAAGGGCATCTAGGTTGGCTCTTTAACTTAGCTATTGTGACTTGTGCTGCTATAAACATTGACAAATCTTCTTTTTTAAAATCTATTTTAAAAGTTGCTAATTCTCCTTAAAATGTATGCATTTTTGTAATCTGATAAAATATCAAGATTTTATTGGAAATAAATCTATTCTGAAGTTCAAATGGAAAGCATAAGCAATTATGACAATTCAAAAATGTTTAAAGGGAAAAGTAATGAGAGAGAATCAAATAACTACAACTTATCATAAACTATAGAAATGTGTGGTGTAGGGTGGTCATATGAACAGACGGATTAAGGAAATGGCGGTAAGGACCAAGGACAAATTTCTTATGTGAATTCAGTACAAGAAAAGGAGTTCACCTCAAATCACTTGCAAACATATATAGTGCTTAAGAACTGTTGATAACCCTGGATAGCCAACTGAAAATACTACTTAAAAATATATTTAAAACTTATGTCATTTACTTCATGCCTCATGCAAAAGATTTAAATTCAAAAAGTGGAAAAAACAAATGTAACAAAAAACATTATTTGAAGTGAGGTAAAACAAAAAGTGTTTGAAGTGAAGAAAATTTTCTAATATCAGTCCTAAAAGTTGTCAAATACAGAATGCAAATATGACAACCTTCTCTCTAAAACACATGATTGTTAATGTCAAATGACAAACTTAGGGAGGAGCAAACAGACACTTCCACCTGGTAGATTTTAATTGCAGGCCAAGTACTTTCTGGGCAAAGAACAGAAACAAACAAAACTTGGGAAAAACAAATGGTTTTGAAACATGAAATATGACTTGGCTTAACTTCAGTCATAGGAGAGAGCGAGCCACAAGCTGTGATTTTTGTGATAATGGTGGCAAGATTAACATGCTTGGTATCAATGATAGGGAGAGGTGTGTAGAAGCATTCTCTTCGTTGGTGGGATTGGACATCATGGAAATCACCCCCAGGGTGATTTTCATTCTGATTCAGCATTCTAAATATCTACACATTTATGCTGGGCAATTGTATTCCTGGTGTGTCCTCTAGGGTCACCCACAAGTGTACAAGGTTTTGTGCTGAAAGACAGTCATTGCTGGGCTGTGTACTGAGAGCAACACCTTGGGTAGAGAAACAAAATCAAATGCATAGTCTTCTACTGGGAGATAATTACATAAAATATGGTGTGTGTGTGTGTGTGTGTGTGTGTGTGTGTGAGAGAGAGAGAGAGAGAAATATGATGAAGCTTTCCAAAAGCGGAAGAGTTTTGTTGGTTGTATTGACTAGAAAAAACAAAACAAAACAAAAAACAAACCAGAAAACAACTCTCTTCTCACGTAAGAAAAGCAAAGAAAGATATTAATAATGTTTCCAACTGTGAACAACACACATAAGCTTATAAATAGGATACCACACAGATGTATTTTTCACTGTATCAAGTTTATATCTCCAAATCTCAACTTTCTGCATACACTGCTAGTTAAAATACTTGAAAAGTATCTGTTTGGGCTTTGTAGATTTCTACTGTATTTTTGTTTTCTATTTATTTAATTTCTGTTCAGTTTTTTCCCTGCATTATATTTTATTTTTATACTCTCCTTTTTAATTTTTTTATCCACTTTCTTGATTATTGTTGCTTTTTAAATTTTTTTTTTTCGTTTCTTTTGGATTCCATTACTTTTCTTCTTAGACACTTCCTTAACACTTACTTCAAGGAAGGTTGGGAGGAAGTTAGAGAGGTTGGAGGATTTTACAAATTTCTCACATTTGTGGATTTGGTTTTAGAGTTCATAGTTAACTTTTTTTTTTTAAATGGAAGGCCATTTGCTCACCTATCGTAAGCTTATCTTTCATTTTTTTTTCTTATTTTCCCTGGTTTGATCATGGCTTATCAAGGAAACAATATTACCAAGGTTTTGAGGTTTTGACAATCTTTGCCTTATCTATTCTTTTCCTCTTGCTGTGCTTGAAAAACTTTAAAGTTCAGATCTCATGCCATTTTACTCTAAATTCTCTGCACTTTCCTTTAAAAATCTTGGGCCTTTTCTATCAAACCTCACTGCCTTCGGTCACAACTAACAAAATTAATAATAATATCCTAAAATTGTCTAATACCTATTTAACACTAAATTTTCCTAATTGTCTGAAAAATGCCTTTATAAAGTCCTCACATGATTTAAACAAAGCAGTACCTTGCTTTTGGTCCAAGTGTTCTGCTTTCTTTTGCTGGATGTTTTCTTGCAAGCAGGTGGTGTGCAACCATGGCAGGGGGGTATCAGATTCATCTTCTGCCTCCAATCAAATAATTTCATTCATTTATGTTTATCGTAATCCAGAGGACGTTTGCTTTAAAATTATCATCTTGCTACTTAGTTTCTATTTTTTCTATAAGCTTTTGTTTCTTCTTTTAAATATTTGTCTCTTTTGGATTAAATAATATTATTATTCCATTTCTCACATGAATTTATGAGTTTGTTTTTCATCTTCCTTTAGAAGTTATCCAAGAAATTACTGTGTAAGTCCTTGATTTGTTATAGTCAATAAAACACTAAAATATACAAGAAGCATTTTAATTTCATGAACTCCCTGTGAACTGTACAGGTATCATGTGCTTTAATCCTGGAAAGACATGAAAGCTCACAGGATTTGGATTTACGCAGGTTTCTCCTGCCCTGCACCCTGGCGTCTTCCTGCACATCCAGACTTCTGTTTAACATCACTTTGATTTTTCCTGTTCCTTTCCAGGTGAACCTGGTAGTAATGAAACTTCTTCATGTCTTTGGCTTAAATGTATATTGACTTCCTCTTCACTCACTTGTTGTGAAGATTTTTTCACTCGATTTAGGTTTCTAGATCAGTGGTGATTTTCTTCCAGCACATTTTATGCTATCAGACGTCAATGTCATCAACTTCTAGCTTCATGTCTCAAGAGAAGCTGGTTGTCAGTCTGAATTTTATTCCTTTCAAGGTAATACGTATGCCCTTTCCTATTTGGTCTCTTAGTGGTTTGTTTTCTACTTGCTTTTTTTTTCTCTTTGTTTTGTAGCGGTTTTGATAAGATATGTCTATGGCAGGGTTTGGTTCTTGTTTTATTATATTCTTTGAATTTCCTGCTCAGGCGTTCTACTGCCTTCTGAATCTGAGCTATTTGACGCCTTTCCCTGATTTCTAATAACTCAGGACCTAAGCTCCTTACTATTTCCCATTCCCTCTTTCCTCTATCTGGCACACTATATCATATAGTTTATAAATATTCCCATATACAATATGTCTTTTATGATTTTAAGTATTTTTGTTTCCACAGTCCTAGTTTTTTTCCAACATACTCCAGCCTGAACTGCATAGTCAACTTTTAACTATGTTTTTGTCTAACCATTGTCTCATCTGTTATGAAGTCATCCTTTAGTTTTTGATTAGTTTTTACATATATAGTGTACATGCATGTATTGCCTTTATTTTCTTTCCATTATTTATTTCCTTAGTTTTTGGAAAGCCATACATACATGCAAATATTTTAGAGACAGTTTGAGGCCTAGCTTGTGGTTATCTACTTTCAAAGAGAATTGACATTTTCTTGTGGGATATAGGGGCAGGTATGGGAAAGACGAGTCTTAACTTAGCCTAATTGTGGAGATAGATGTAATTCAGTTGGGCCTCAGTCTCTGCATGAGCTGGTTTACACCTTAAATTCTTAGTGCATCCTTTCTAGATCAAAACCCAGAGCTCAGAGGACTTACTGGCCCCCATTCCACCCACTGTGTCCCTAGTCTCTCCGTCACTCCCCTGCATCCATATGAGTCTCTCCCCGTCAACTCTGGCCACCGCAGCAAAGCACTACAGACTGTGTAGCTTCAATGGTAGGACAATTATTTTTCACAATTCTGATGATGGGAAGTTTGAAGTCAGGATACCTTTCTGCAGAACCTTGTATTAGGAGTCCCCAAGCTACCTTGAGGGTACCAATTTTACTTCCCAAATATTCTTCCTTCAAATACTATCTGTTTGTGGGTCAGAATTTCAACATATGGATTTGGGGGACTATGAAGATTCTAGTCCAAAGTAGAAGCTGCCCATATTTCTACTTGACTTCTTACTATTTAGCAGTTTTTTTTTTTTTTTTTTTTTCTTTAACTGACTCATTGTCATTATAACAAAGGGGCTTTAAGAATCAGTTTCCACTGTTTTGAGTTTCCTTCTTCTGGACTTTAGCCTCATAAATCTCCATTCCCTTGATTCCTTTCTCATTCCTTCAAACATATTTTTAAAAATATTATTATCTAATATTTCTTGATTGTTCAAACTGTTATTGTTGTACCAAATTACCTAAGATTCAACTGCAGAAGTTGGTGTTTTCACAAAACTTTATAAATTACTTTGGTTCATTAAGAAAGAAAATAACCATTTTATTTAGTATGGAGATATTTATAGTTTGTCGAGTTACTTCTCTTTAATCCTTTGACTTTTGATGCAGAATTTTAGAATATTGTTCGAATAACCAAATATGTTCTACTGGAAATTTTAATACAGGTTTGAATCAAGGAAAAGATCATTATAATATAGTTGATGTTTCTGGTTTTATTCAAAAGATAACAGAAAAATCAAAATTGTAAGACTGTTAACTCATTCAGTTTATGAGAAAAAACAGACAAATGCTTGGAGAACAACCATTATTCCTTTTTTCCCCTTTAGTTTTTAATGCATTTCACAGTGTTAGAAATATTGAATGCTTCTGGGTAAACAAATACTGCAAGTCAAGGGTTTATGTATGATTACCTGATTATTTTTTATTGTTGATGTTCTTGTTTTTCAATAAGAAAAACATTATTTTTGTTGTGTGTTTGAGAAAAAAAGATTAGAATCATCATAGCGAAGAGTGCACACCAGAGAGAAAGATGTTTTAGGTTCGGAAACAAGTTGGGATGGTAACAGCAGGGAAACCAGCTGTGATTTGATTGATGATTTGCATGTTCAAACATCCTCCTGTTGGATTTCAGCGCTGTACAGTAACCGTTGAGGATCCCCAGAAATTCACAGGGTGAATCTTAATCCCCAATATGATGGTATTTGGAGCTGACGCCTTTGAGAAATAAGCAGATCCTCTCAAGGGAAAGAAGTGCTGTTACAGATGAGACTCCAGTGGGCTTCATTGCCTGTTTGGTCAAATTAGGATACGGTTTAACCATCCACAGAACAGAAGTGGGTAAGCACCAGACATTGAATCTGCCAGCTTCTTCAGCAGAGACTTCCTCCTCTCCAGAACTGTGAGAGGAACATTGTTTCAAGTCACATAGTCCACGCCCTTCTGTGATAGCAGACCAAACAGACCAAGAAAACTGTATGCAGGTATTGCTATGTGATACAAGAATACATTTAAAAATGCTTGAATATCCCTTCAGGAACCATGGTAGTTGTATTTGGTAAAGAGTCAGCATGTTTGTTTGCTACCAGGATCACATATTAACGATTTTGTTTGAAACACCTTGATACAAGGACATGAATGGAATTTTAATCCAAGGCATCACTATCACATGAATACTTGACACCTTCTCTTTTTAGGAACTCCCCTTTATTATCATACATTTGTTTACTGCTATAATAAAATTATAAGGTTCATCCAATTCTGATTTAACTTAAACCCTAAATTGAACCTATAATGTGTTTACACAGGAATAAGGAGAAAACAGTTTAACATTTTTGGGGAATAAATACATTTAGCAAAGAACTGATGGATATGCCTTAGTACAAAGATCAAATTAGAACATTCCCTAAAATTACCACATTTCAGGAAATGCAGTAACAAAATTGTAAAAAATTATCCTTACAGTGATATAAATTTCAGTGCTTTTCCTATTGAAAGATCTTTCTCCAAAACCAGGTTTTTGAGGTAAAAAATGTATGACTCTACTTCAAGGAGATCTCAGTGAAAGTCTTCAAGGAAAAGTCTTTTCGGGAGGCATTTTGAATTCCCAACACATTCATGTTTTCATCTCATTTGTTGCAACAAAGACTAGGTTTTAGACTTTAATATCACAAATCAACTGTTGTAGAAAACCTAGCCCTTCGCCTAACTACACTTTACATTAAATAAGCATTTATTGAATGTCTATGTTGTGTAGCAAGCTCTGTGTTGAGGCACCCAGGGTAAAGTTGAGAAATATCTGCCTTCACACAGTTTATAGTCTAAGAAGGGGAGTTGATATGTCTAGTTTAATTGTGGTGAAACTACAAATCTGTAAAAGGGAAAGGCTGTGTCTGAGGTAATCAATGAAAGCCTTGGAAATAACTTTTTGAGTTTGGTTTTAAAGCATTACAACAGCTACAAGTTCAAGAAGTTTATATATGATTTTTTCATTGTTGATGTTCTTGTTTTTCAATAAGAAAAACATTGTTTTTGTTGTGTATTTGAGAATAAAGATTAGAATCATAGTGCAGAGTGCACACCAGAGAGAAAGATGTTTTAGGTTTGGGAACAAGTTGGGATGGTAACAGCAGGGAAACCAGCTGTGATTGACTTCTGCTTTGCATGTGCAACCACTCATTGAACATTTGTCCTGGGGATTAAACATTCTGAGTGTTCTGAGTTCCCCACTTTATATCCTACAACTTCCCATTTTTAACACCACCTTGCATATGAGGAAGTGGGGGTACAGCAAAGATATGTTAGTCACACAAGGTGACAAGATAGCAAATCTCAGTGTGTATTTGTTTTCAAAATCATATCACCATGTCCATGATTAGAAGGAAATGGTATCCATGGTACCTGTGTCCAAGGAGCAGCCCTTGGCATTGTCTGGACTCTGTTCCAAGGTGAACTCTCCCAGGAACAGGCTTTGTCAGCTTCATTGTTCATCCACCTGAGGTAGAAATGACTTTATTGGCCTGAGTCACTCATGAACGTGATTAAGTATCCATAAGAGATGTTGGAGTCCTTCTCTGACCCCGTGCTCCTCATTCTGTGATAGCAGCTCATTTTAAGTCACAATTTGGCAGATATATATGAACACAATACATCCACTCACAGGTTTCACAGCAAATTTTACCTCAGGATTATTTCAATGTAATGTATAGTTAAGATGATACTTTTGTTTTTGCTGTATCAATAAGTAAGTTAAACAGTTATTCACTTACATGTCTCAGGTTTTGTTCTGAGTGTTCATAGACCAGCAGATCAAGAGGTCACATGAAGTTGTGGTTCCACATGAAGCCTCTCACTATCTAATAAGAAAAACAAAGTCCTCTTAAAAACATAAAATTTAACAAGGAGAAGTATAAAAACCAATCTTCATCATTGACCCTACCTCTAGTATGCAGATCAAATACATTAGAAAGAAAAAAATAGTGATGCAGGATTCACATGTGGCAACAGAATGAAAATGAAAAGTTCATTTTATATTTTGAATGATGGTTTTTGTACAACCATCCAATAAATACGAAATAGGGTTATTATGCCAATGACTTTTTCTTTAGGTGTGAATGCATTGATAATAATCATAACCAACAGGTAAGAGAGGTACTGAATTACAGGCACTGTGGCAAGTGCTTTACATTCATTATCTCATTTAATCAACACAACTACCACTGTTTCTGATGAGGAAAATACAGCACCCCAAAACAACTCACCGCAAGTCACAATTATTGAAGGAAACAGCAAAGCCTTCAACCCAGAGTGACAGCACAGAACGTACATACTCTCAGCAATTCTGTTATCCTCCTGTGACAAACAAACTCAGGGTGGACCCCGATGATGGCTCACCCCTGCTATAGATGTCCCTGCATGACCTCTCCATTTAATGGTAGGCCCAACTAAATGACTTGCTTCTGTCCAACAGGATACAGCAGTATGATAGAATATTCAACCTGTGATTATACTACTCAGGATTGCAACTTGGGTCTTAACAACTCTTTCCGTTGGCTTCTTATTGATCATGATTGGATGAAGCAAGCTGCCATCGTGGAGAGGGCTGTGTGGCAAGGAACTGAGCATGTCAATAACCAAGAAAGTATTTCACCTTTCAGTCCAACAACCCGCAAGGAGCTCAGACCATCCATCTTGAAGCCTGTAAAGATATGAATGCCACCAAGTCATATACCTCTGAAAGCAGATCCTTTCCTACTTAAACCTTAAGTTAAAACATCAGCCCTGAGGATGCTAGACTTTTGAAGAAACCTTAAGCAGCAAGCCCAGTTAATCACACTCATTTTCTGACATACAGAAACTGTGAGATAATAAGTATGTGTTTCCGAAGACTCTTGAATCCATAGTAACTTATTACGCAGCAGTAGTCAGCTAGTACATTGCTCTAGAGAATCCAGAGCTCTTTTGTTTTTGCAGATTCCATGTCTTGGGAACACTCACTAAAATAGGACCTCCTTTCCTTATACCTGACCTTCTCAGGGCAAGTAACAAATCCCAAGCTAGTGAGCTAGATATTGCATACCTCTTGAGAAGCTACAACTTGATAACTTTGTCTATTTTTCTGGACTTGAGAATAATTGCTTCAAATTTTACAAACTTTCTGACACTTAATACATCCTAATTAATCCTATTCAAAGATAGTGTGATATAGTAAAAATTGTCAGATTTCAGAAGTATATATGTCCAAGATTGAGTCTTCTCCCTGACATTTACCTGAGGCATGTTGGTTTACTTATTCAACAAATCATGTAGAGTGAGATGCTAATAAAATAATAACATCTTTATGTTATTATATCCTAATACATACCTCTTTTGCCATAGTGTCAGTAACTGAGTAAGATTAGCTATTATTAGTTTTATACTTGTTATTGCACATCTTTTAGAATTGCATTTTGATAGTCTGACCAACCTCGGTTATTGATATACTCTTCAAATAACTTATTTCTGCTTCTCTGTCTTCAATTTCATCAAGAGATTGAAAATGGATCATTTTTTTTTTCACCAATTCTTTTCAGCATTCACTCTATACCAAAAGTTTTAAAAATATCACTAAGTATCTGTTAGTTTTTCATCAGTGTGACCAAAATACCTGAAGAAAACAACTTAGAGGAGGAAACATTTGTTTTGGCTCATGGTTTAGTCTGTGGGCAGCTGGCTCCATTGCTCTGGGCTTGAGGTGAGGCAGAGCATCAAGGCAGAAATGCTGCAGGACACTCGCTCAGCTCATGGCAGCCAAGAAACTGAGGGGCGGTAAGTGAGAGCTAGGGACAAAATATAGGCCTCAAGGGTGTGCCCCAAGTTGACTGCCTTCTCTACTCATGTGCTACCTGCCTATAATTGTCTCCTAGTAACCCATTCAAATAATTAACCCATCAAATGGATTGACCCTTTAATTAGGTTACAGGTCTCATAATCTAATATTTTTACCTCTGAATATTCCTGCATTAACACATAAGCTTTACAGGGGACACCTCATATCCAAACCATAAAAACGTATGACACTGAGACACTCTACTTGCTAATGATTACCCTTCGCAGAGGAAACTCTGAAGCGTGGATTCAGAGTTAGATTCTGGATTAGAATCCAGATCTTATCTCAGAGTAGGATATTCTTAGTGCACTCCACATCGGCTTTTTATTTATTTATATATGTTTTTGCACTAAGACATTCATTACATCATAAAAAGTCCATTGTCAACATGACTTCCCATCTGTACATGCTCCTGTGGACAGTCCTCTCATCCAGCCCCATGTGCTTACCCTCCATGGTCCCAATCGACTTTCCAAATTGATCCACCAATTAATGAATGAGGAAGAATTGGGAGAGGTGGCCCAGGGCCAATGGGAATGGTCTGGGATAGGAAAACAAAGTGCAAAGTGGCTGGACTTGACTCTCAATGGAGGACCTGGGCAGAAGGGACACATGGTGGGCATTGCAGGGTTGGCATAGCAGTGCCTACTCAGAGTTGCCAGCTGAGACTACAGGTGACACCCCACAGGTTGGACCCTCAGGGTGGATGGCAAAGGAGAAAGAAGATCCCATCATTAGGAAGTAACCCATCGAGACTTTGGGATCCCTTAGAGCTATATTCCTAAAGATGCAGGTGGAAGGCAAGATTCAAGGAGATCACAAGATTTCTTCTCCCTGGTATATAATTTTGTACATTCTTCTCTTGAATGGAGGAAGGAACTATGAGTATGATGAATATCCATCTTGGGATTATGTTACTTTATATTTTAAAGGTGAATTATGCTCCAAGGACAGAATTAAACCCGATCAATTGAATTTCATGTAGTCAAAAGGGATATTATCCTGGGTGGGCCTGACCTAACAACCTGCAAAAAAGGATCAAAACCTCTAAGATGGAAGGAGCTGATAGAGTTTAGACAGAAGACATGTGGTTTTGTTGATCTCAAAGAAGAAAGCAGTCACATTACAGGAAAGTTCATGTGGTAGGGAATGGCAATTGAGCTCGGGCAGCTCAAAGTTTCAAATCTACAATAAAAAAAAAAAAATTAATTAAAAAAGCTGAACTGTGCCAGCAAGCAGTGAGCCTGGAAATGTACCAGTAATGCTCTGATTTCAGCCTGGTGGGATAGAACAGAGGACTGGAGTAATGCATGGCTAGAATCTAGACTATGGACACTATGAAATATTATATTTGTTTTGTGTTTAAGATGTAAAATCTCAGGTAAGTTATTATGGAATAATAGAAAATTGATATACACAATATAGAGGAAAAATAAAGAAAAATGATTTTCCTGGGATAATATCTTCTGTGATAGGTGCTTTTTTTCTTTAATAACTAGAGTCATTAAACTTGCATCATTATCCAGCCCAAAATGTTTCTTGTCATCTAACCCCAATTCTGACAGATCCATCTGAACCAAATCAGGTAACAAGCATTTGTTCCACCGACTTCAATTTATTTGGAGCTGACCTAGTTAAAGACTGGTCAGCAATTAACAGATAATTTGCCTGAGTCCTCATCCTTGGGTGCTCAGTTCTGAAAGAAGTCTTTGTCAAAACGTCAATCTTTGTGTTCTGCAGTGCCTATAATCTGGTGTCTTTCCAGTTCTTGCTGAATAAGGAACTCAATATGCATTTCTATTTTTGCCCCTAATTAAATGCTCCTCTCTCCATCGTAGAGTTGAGAACAGAGTATACCAGTATGCTTATTGCCTTTGTGGTGTGTGCTGTAAAAGAGAAATGGATTGAGACTTGCTTCATTACATCACTACTGCTCGTTTTAAATATTAACAAATATTAACAATATGTCCTGGGAACCAAGGAAGGTAACAGTCACATAATTAACATTTATTGCACATGTGATCTTCACTGCCAAAAGAGAAGCAGGGGACACTGTAGGGAAAGATCCCTGTAGCTTTGGGAGTAAGAATGCCCAAGAAGTGACTTTTTGGGTGTGCAATTTAGTGGTAGAGGGCATACTTAGCACATGCAAAGGTCTGGATTTAATCATAGCACCAAACAGGAAAGCAAAACAAACAAATGTAATGAATGCCCAGGGGGGATAAACCCCAGCTCTGAGGTGGCCTTTGACCTTGGCTAAGTCATTTAACTTATCTGAACTTCAGGTTCCTCATCTGTACTTGATAAGATCCTGTGCTCTCTCTTCCTGTCAACACTCATCTGAATACAAGAGTGTGTCTATTAATCTCCCCTGGGTCTCTCTCATTCTCTTTATCTCCACATTTTCACTTTTCTGGGAAATAGAATTTCAACCATATTCTTCAAATAGCCTCACTTTCTCCATTTAAAAAAAAAAAAAAAAAAAAAAAAATCTCTCCTGTTTGTCCTTCATGCTGAATTCAGAATTATCGCTCTCACGTCTATTTTTATAAGTGATTATTCTCTCTTCCTCGGAACCTCTCCTCCC
The DNA here is from genome assembly GCF_902686455.1 of Sciurus vulgaris. NCBI lineage: Eukaryota > Metazoa > Chordata > Mammalia > Rodentia > Sciuridae > Sciurus > Sciurus vulgaris. Next base: position 138,229,871 of record NC_136469.1, read on the forward strand.
TTGCCAGAGTCCTCATTTTCAATAGGATGAACTAAGACAACCCCGCAGCATCCCACGCAAGGGATTGATGACGTCATTTCATGGCAGGCACAGAAATCCGAGCTCGGTGCCTTCAAACCACAGAGGGCGCTTCTGTCTCAGAGTGGGTTCCCTCTCCAAGTCTCTTCCCTGGGGGTCTTGCTCCTCTGTTGAAATCCATGCACCTTCCAATGAGTTTCCAGGGGAAAGCGGTCCCCTGGGGATGTGGGCTCAAGTCCTAGCTCTGGTCTCCGTGCTCCCTCCCAGGGCTGGCACCGGGGCCACAGCACCAGGGCAGCTGCACCGCGGTGAATCAGAAGCTCATCAAAACAGGTTGTCATTGTCTCACTCTTAACTACACAGGCTCACTGAAAGTTTAAAAAATGTGCATGAAGGAATAATGAAGGAAACAGTGGACGTGGCAGTAGTATACATAATCTTCACCAATTCTTATTATTAGTTTTGTGCTGTGCTAGGAGTTTTATACAGATTGAGACATCTGATTCTTGAAGTAACTCTTCATGGTAGATGATAGTTTGTTCTCACGTCATAGATAGTTAAACCCGAAGTTTGTTTTGGTAAGTAGTTTTTCTAAGTCTAAACAACAAGTTAGAGGAATGGGTTAAGTGAATGTGATAGGGTTTGTTACATATTTAAAATGTCTACATTTTCCTTCCCTCTCAAAATGTAGTTTATATTCACACACATTGTAATATTTTATGTTCTAGTACATTCTGTTTCACAGTGATCATTCTAAATAATAATTCTTTTTGTAGGAAGAGCATTGCAAATACCAAAAATGTGGGACATTTTCAGATGAATAAATGGTTGTTGGAAGATATTTTTATAAGAAAGGGAATCTGAATGCTTGAAACAAACTCATTTTCTTACATTTTGAGTTTTAATTATAAAATGGGGACTTCTAATTATGGAATTTTTTCGGTTTTCATTATAAGTTTACTGTACTCATTATAAACTCAGCATAAAATGCAGTAATATTTAATGATTTCATGCATATCACTTTCTTGAAAGACATTGATTTAAGAGAGTTGAATGACAGCCATAAGTATATCATCTCGTGTTTCCTACCAGCTAACACCCTTGTAAAAAATCGTCTAAAAATGAAATATCTCAAGTTCAACAAATTACATGTGCAGTTATAGGAGATACTGAATTCCTTCTAACACCCTTGTGCCCTATATATTCCCCATGAGGCAATGCTATGGTGTTTATCAATAGGTCCTGCACATGTGAAATCTTCCTGCAGCTCATTGAGTCGGCCACACCTTGTCCTTTCAGGTTTCCTGCGTTCCAGAGGTAACTGAGAATGCAGATCACTGAAGTGTAAGTAAGGCAATATGACAGATGTATTCATGAACCAAATCTATTCCTTTGCCTCCGAGCACCAGATTTTTAATCAGATGAGCTAACTTGTTATTGTTGCCCCTCATTCTTAGCAGTCCCTGAAAAATCTGGTGTCTTAATTTGTTTCTCCTGAGCACATATATATATATATATATATATATATATTTTTTTTTTTTCCTTTAGTGTTTCCTTAAAAGAAAATTAAAGGGAGGAGAGAAGTAAGATTAATAGTAGAAAAGTTTCTCATCCAGTGCAGTGTTCGTTGAGATAAAGAAAAATCTTTGAAAAAATATTTTATTTTTCTCTAATAGGGATAAATCATCAAAATGGAGTGAACAAGTAATAAAACTGGGACACAGGTTTTTTCCTACAGCATGGAAAGCTCCTGAAACGGGCAGAGTTAAAGCTGTTTAACTCACACTGGGGAGTATAAGCTACTTTCTGAGAGTGAGGGAAAATACGGGCATTTAAATAGGTAACACATTCTATCACATTCATTCAACTCATTCCTCTCACTCTTTGCTTTACCTTAGAAAAACACCTCAAGAAACTTAAGTTTGACTCTCTGCAAAACAGAAAAATCAAGAGTATCCAACATGAAAAGTTATTATAAGAATTGATTGATTAGATCCGTATAAAGTTCTTAGCACAACAACAATTTATAATAATTGGTGAAAGTTACTTTCATAAATACCACCTCCACTCATTCATTCATCCGATTCCTCTGTGAACGTGTACTGAACATTCAGTCAGCAGGTATTGTTCAGTGAGAATACAAAATAGTAAAATAAACAATTTGTTTAGTATGACAAGTCTTGGTATACATGAGATTCTGAAAGATTTGTGCACATCACCTCTCTCTCTTTGTTCAAGAGTCATTTATGCTTCTGGAATCTTGCAGCTGTGCTAAGATTGGAAGACTGGCTAGATGGATTTTCCCTTACTGTGACATTAAGTCTCTCTCACTGTGAGTGATGCCCCCCCACATATTTCTTTGGAGTAGTGTAGCAGTGGAGGCCTACAAATAATCTCTAGGTGAGGCTATCCCAGTACATGTGCAAGGGCTGGATAGGGAACAGAGCAGCAGGGTCACCCAGGCTGGAGAGCAGTCAGGAGGTGGTGAGAGAACACAACCCTGGTGAATCAGAGAAGCAGGAAGAGAAAGAATCCACATCAGAGCCCAGGTGTGGTAACGGCAGCTGATTATTCAGAAGCAGTAGAATGCTATTGCTGCAAAGAATCAGGGCCAGATCAGTGGACCCCAGAATACCAAGAACTGTTTCTGGCAGCAGCAGGAACAAACTAGAAGTTACTTAATGCCACCATTCATTTCATACAATTATATGTGAAGGTGTTACTAACAAAAGAGAAAGACAGGGACACTCTAGCTATCTCCTCATGAATAAATAGTTGTTCCCCCATTGAAAGGATCATCACAGGCCCAGGGAAGGTACAATTTACTGCTTTGTCTTTGAACAACCACAGCTAGCTTCTTTTGGATCCTATACATAGCTCCTCCCCAGGAATGTGTGAGGATTTAAGTCTTTTAACTTTGGCAGAAAAATGGAACAATTCATAATGCTAAAATGGCTTGTACAACATAAACACTTGATTTTGCCCAAATGTTTACTCCTCAGAAGCATAATCTGTAAATATAGTTCACTAACACAGCCCAGAGGAGCTTAAGGATGCTTTAAGGGCAAATAACAACACTGTTATTTTTGTAATCAAACAATGTAAAGAAATAAGGGACCTGTAGAGGTCCGTTAATCTAACCTAACAAATGATACCAAAATTTCATTAACCCCCAAAAGACTCTGAGTTGTGAAGCACATTTTGCTTGAATATGGGGTTAGGATAAGTTACAGCTTCCCTCGTGTACTGTTTGTTTTCGTGGAAAATGTCATCGTGAGAAATATGAACCTGATTCTGAGCAGAGCCGTTTGCTGCTAAGTCCATCCACCGGTTCCAGGTCTGGAGCAAGTAAAATCTCTTTCTCATGGAACAGCTGTTCCTATACACCAGGAGTTCCTTTTAGTCCCCTCCGTTCCTCAGACTCACCGGTTCGGCCAAAGCTCTGCACTCCCTCTGGAGTTTGCATTTCCCACTACCCAGCATGTGTTGAGCACCCCAGGGCCATGTGCCCCTGCTCTTCTACTGCCAGACCTTGAGTTGTGTCCCTAAAAAACAGCTGAGGTTTTTGTTTCCAAGCCTGTGTATACCATGTGCTTCGTACTGTAATCATACAATTTAATTCTAAATGCAGAAGTAGAGTTCAAGCCTTTGAAAAGATGCACCATGGCAAACCAAAGGAGACTACTTGTGGCCAAAAGAGCTTTAAAGTAGAACGTCTAAGTTCTTTCTTTTCTTGAAGAAAGCAGACTGGTAACCATGGTAAATGTGTGCTTATATCAAAGAAATGGAGAATAACCTGCTGGTTCCCCGCTTACAGTCTCTGGGCCCTTGCCATCTTCATGCATATCTGGAACACTGTCTTGTGAAGGGTTTTCACTTCTTGGTGTGAGACCTTTTGCTTCCACAGCCCTCTTTGCACAGTCGCTTGGGGAGCCAGAAATTATTCAGAGTCAATATTCCTTGGGGACACCATTGACAAATGATTGACAGGAATGTGTGTATACATACCCCACTCTGGAGTTCCATGGTATGATATTGTTGAAAACATAGACTCTGTTGTAGCCTAGATTTCCCCAGTGAGCTCACATTCCATTTACAGTTTTCACTAGCCTTATATTTAACCCAGTGACTGGCTGCCTTTCATTGCCTGCCTATTGTTTCCATTTTCCTACCAACTTCTCCTGGAATCACATTCCAATAAATCAGATCTATTCAAATCCTCTTCTCACATCTTAGTCTACTCAGGATGCCATGGCAAAAGAGTAGGTTGGTGTACTATCCATAAAGAAGTGGAGGCGGGAGTGAAACACCATGTCTCTGAACACCCCTTCACTGTTCTCCAGAACCTAGCCATGTTAAAGGAGCATGAGAATAAGCCCGGGCCACATGCCCAGGTACATGTTATTTTGCAGATTGCTGACTTTCTCTTAATGCACCTTGAGAACTAGGACAGGTTAATGTTATCTGTAGAAAACTACTTCCTGGACTATATACCAAGACAGTTGCTCCTTGGGATGCTGATCCTACAAGCAAACTAAGGGAGATAATGCAGATGATTTCACTGCTTCTGCAGCCTGACACATAAAATTTCTCTGTGACAATGGTGCTGAATCAAGGGCACTGTGGAAAGGGCACATGGCACTCATCCAGGCTTTTACCAGTGGTCAAATCACAATGAAGGAGAGGAGGCAGTGCTTGGTGAAGCACCTTGAGGGATCATGCAATTTTCTTCAGTCTGTTGCCATTGAACTTTTCTTGGATCGTCACTGGCCTCTTGTAAACTTCCCCCAATAAATCATAAGTCTTGAATGCTGCATAAGAGATAGGTTGCCATTCCAAAAGGGTGAAATAGGAAGGAAGGATGAGGTGACAAATTTTATGCAAATTCAAAACAAAACAAGGCAAATTACAGCAGATCCTAAGGCATGAGATTGATCATGTTTGGTCTGATGTTCTGCCTCCAGATTCACTGGGGCACCCTCAAGATTTCACTGGGAGGTTATGATCAAGTTTCAGTTGAGGTTGTATCTCTGGTAACACACCTCTGAATCACCTTCTGAGGCCTGCTTCCTTTCTTTTGCTCACACCTGAGGCTCTTGGGTCCATTCCTGGCTATAAGCAATCCAGTTACCTTTCCTCATTTATTTTTCTGCCTCCTTTAGTCTGAACTTGCAGTGTCCTTGCTGGTATAACACCATCTCTATTTCTGGATTTTTCAAAATGGCTGTTTAAGATCATGAGTCACATCTGTCTTCTCTTTTCAAGTTGTTGTTAAGTTACACTATTAGTGTTCCTTTCAGAAAAAAAAAAAAATCCTCGTTTTTCTTTGGAATGTGAATAGACTGAGAATTTTCCATATCTTCAAGTTCTGTTTCCTTTTTCTTTAACAATCTCTTCTTCAATTCTCCTCCATCTTTTTGCTGCTAACTACATGCATTTCTCATGAACCAACCCACTCCTTCCACACTCTGATTAGAGGTCTGCTCAGTTAACTATCTCATTTCATCCCTATAATGTTCTGCCTTCCACAAAACACTAGGGCGTTGTTCAGTCATGCAATTGTCCACATTAAACTGGAGGATTTCCTTTCCTCTAGTTTCCAACTACTTACTCTATTTCTCATATTTCCATTTGAGACTTCACTAGATTTTAGAATGTCCATATTTCAAGTATAACTAAAAGTGTCTTCTAACCTCTACCAATTATCCAAAGTCATTTCAACACTTTTAAGTATTCATTACAGTAGCTCCCTTCTTCTCCATACTAAAATCTACTCAGTCTAGATTTAAAACAGGCAAACAGTACAAGTATCCCAAGAATAATAAAGTAATATAATTGACAGAGGCTCACTAGTAAGGCAAAATATTTTGTATCTGCACCGTTATTAATTTTAAATAAAGAAAATATTTCAGATCCATTTAAAATATTGACTCTCATCCTGTTCCTCCATGTCCTCTTCCTGTAGGAAACCACCATCCTCAAGTCTTTGTCCATGACCCCTGTGTATGTGTGTCATATTGCATTGCGTAGACTTTAATGGTGGGTCAGTAGGTATTATGGTGCTCCATTCAGGGTCCCTCTTTAGGTCTTGTGCATCCATGCCTCTACTGCTGACATCTGCTGCTGGTGTTGTGGAGGTGGTGTTTCAGTGAGTCAGCTTTTTGTCACTGTGACCAAGATACCTGACAAGAACAACTTAGAGGAGAAAAAAATTTGTTTTGGCTCATGCCTTCAGAGGTTCATTGCATGGTCAGCTGACTCCAAGGCAGAAACATCATGGGGTAAATGCATGGTGGAAGCAAACCGTTTGGCTCGAGGTCACCAGGAAGGAGGAGGGGGCATGGTCTGGGGAGAAGATAAATCCACAGGTTTCCTCTGTCAACTACTTCCTCTAACTATGTCCCACCACCCAGTAGTCTATTCAGCTATCAACACATAATCCCCTGATGAGGATTAAGTCTGTATTTTCCAATTATTGCCTAAAAGCCCAGTGAGACATGGTGGTACAGGCCAGTAAGTCCAACAGCTAGAGAGCCTTAGAGAGTAGGATCACAAGTTTGAGTCAGGCTGGGCAACTTAGCAAGACCCTTAGCTACTTAGCAAGACCCTGTCTTACAATAAAAGATAAAAAGGACAGGAGAATGTAGCTCAGTGGTAGAGCACCCCTAAATTCAATCTCAAATATCACATAAATGAATAAATAAATAAATACTCCACTTCTGAAACTTGTTGCATTGGCAACCTTGTTTCTAACACATTAACTTTTCAGAGGACATTCCAGATACAAACCATAACAGGGCTGCACAGAACATGCACACTGCCTCCAGTTACTATGCACAGGTTTGGCTGGTTCACATACACCCCAGGTTCCTTTGCTCAATGGAAGCCACGCTGCAGGGCTGTCTGAGCTGCAGAAATGCTGCAGGAGGCACTGAGCCCCCAGTGACCACCTTGCTGCCGCTCAGCTTCTCACATTGCCCAGTTCTGCCTCTCTCGCTTGCTGAGTGTGCTTTCCCCTGGTGATCCCATCTCAATCTTGGGTACACAACTGTCCATGTTACAGTCTGCTTCTGGGGAACAAAAAGAGAGAAAAAATAAATAAAGATGTGTGTTATTATTTTTGCACTTTAAAATTTATATAAATGAAATTATACTGCTTTATTTACTCCTTTATGATTTTGACATATATAAGTATTAACAATGTAAATATGATTCATTTTAACTGCAGTATACAGTAAGATTATGTTAAAAAAACATTTTTTTTTTAAAATTTATACCCCTACCCAGAGTTTACTCCACTTGGGCTATTGTAATCTTTTTTCCAATGAAATATTTTCTTTTGCATATATGTGAATACTTTCTCCAGAAAAGACACAAACATGAATATTAGTATTCCAGAGATTACATAATGTCACAAGATACCGGACTTTTTCTAATAGCTCTCCAAAGTGTTTGCCAGCTATTCAAAGTGTCATATTAAAAATATTGACAGTCTGTAACTGTGAAATATGGAAATCTTATTTAATTTAACCTTATTTAAAATTTGGATATTGTCAATTGTTGAGAAAAGAATAAGCTGCTTTTGCTTGTTTTCTCTTTTTTTTTAATCCACATTTCCTCCATTATAAATTGCCTGTCTTTGCCAGTTTTCAGTTGTGATATTTGTTTTTCTCATATTAATTTGTGTATGCTCTTTATATATTTTAGATCCAGCTCTTGGTTGATTGCATTCCAAGTGCAGAGTGGTACTTGTCACTGTGCTAATGCTACCTTCTATCAATGACCATTATTTAAATTAAACATAATCAGATAAATTAATCTTCATCATAAATTTTGCTTTTCATATTCTGTGTAGGAAAGTATCTCTTATGAAAGGTAATATGTTTTGTAATAAAATGTATTCTTTTACATTTAATATCAAGTTTATATTGACTTGTATGTTAAATTAAGTGGATTCAAAGGAAAGTTCTTCTGATGACATTCATGTAATGTTGTATGTTTCTTGTGTGGTTTTTCATGTGCCATGAGTTAGCTACTTTCATTTATATTTATTTATTATCTTTATGATCTGTTTCTGGGTTCATTACTCTGTTTCACAGGTACCTTTACTGATTTCTGCATGGATACTCTATAATATTTAAATACACTAATGCAAGTATTTCCTTGTTACTTTGATTTTTTTCATACTCATTTTCATTTCCACAGGTAGTTATGTATTAATGTTAATGTAAAAGTGTATACTAGTATAGTTTGTTTGAGTTTTCTACATTTTTTGAAATCAGGTTTGGGGAGATGTTTTAGTAGGTAATTTCCCTTTGTTTTAAATTATCATAAGTATTTCATAGTTATTTACATTGTTATCATTTTATAACATCTCACATTTGTTATTGGTATCTTCTTTCTCTTTTCTAAATGAAATTGCTAGTGTTATATATTTCCAGTGAAGGAGTTATTAATTTGATCATTTTTATTATTATTAATTTTCTATTTGTTCTTGCCTTTGTCCTATTATTTCTTTGTTCATTTTATGTATATTTATTTTCTTTCTTCTGCTACAAATATTTTAAGTCAATTTGTTAGATCATTAGTTTTCAGCATATTCTGCTTTCCAGAATTTTCTTTAGGGTTCTACCTCTCACTGTAAATAATGCTTTAACTGCATCCTACATATTAGATATGTAGCAGATTCATAATTATTTAATTCTAAACATTATGATTATATTATGATAAATTCATGAACTCACGATTTACTTAAAATTAAACAGTGATTTTAAAAAATCTTCAAACTTACCAATACTTGAATTTCTTTTATGGTAACTCAATATTATGTTTGGCAAGATTATTCCCAGACAGGTAAATACATTGGTCAAGGTGTTCGATGTAGCAGAGTGTAGAGAAAGATCATCACCATCATCCCTTCCCTGTTCTCAGTTCCACAGTTTCCTTTTGGGTTATTGGTTGATTGAATTAGTGTAATTTACTTTTGTTTTGCCTATAATTAAGGTGCAAGGTTTTGGATTTTAATGTTGTTAAGTTTTCTTAAAACCATTCTTTTCGATTTGGTCTGTTTAACAAAGTATCATACACAGGGTGTCTTATAAGAAACAGAAAGTCTTTTCTTATCATTCTGAAGGCTTAAAGATTGGCATTAGGGTTCCAACATGGTCAGGTTTTAGTAAGGGCTATCTCAGGTTGCAGCCTGTCCCTACCTGGTAGTAAGAGAGCTAGCTGGTTCTGGATCCTCTCCTTACAAGAGCATTAATCCCATTCATGAGGCCTCCACCTTCATGCGTTATTACTGCCCAAATGTCCACCTCCTAATGCCACCAGTTTGGGGTTAGGATTCCAACACATATAGTCCAGGGGAACCTGAGCATCCAATGATTGCAAAGCACAATACTTCCCTTTCAAGCACATTACAACATTCATGGAAAAATCATGTATTCCTTATTTCTTTCCTGTGTTATAGTAATTTCAAAATTGTTTTCATTCTTCTTTGAATTAATAGGGAGTAGAAAGAGTGATATTAAAGCATTCAAATTCTATATTGGAAACTAGAGTGTCTCTGAAAACGACTACTACCTTTAATCTTTAACATTTACCAATGATTTAAAATTGGCCTTTAATTTTAAAATAACTTTCATATTCAGTTTGAAGTGTGTGTAAAAGACCTAAGAAGATCTGGTTTAGTTTTATAAGATAAAAAATAAATGGAAAAATTAAAGTCTTTAAAAAAACTCCAACTCTTTCAAAACACAGGCATGCCAATATGTAAGTTAAAACACCAGCATGCATACACTATGATGTAATTGGTTTTGGATTCCCACTGAAAACTCTTACTGAATACACTCTTAGTTTTCAATCATAACTAGAACCAAGTTGTCTATTTGGCTGCAAAGTGAAAATGGTAAGTGAATTTATGATTCAATTTTAAAAATATTCAGTGTTTGAAGTACGTCTGTTCCTAATCCAGTTACTGTAATTACCAAAACACAATCACCAGGCCAACATGGTACCTTTAGGTCATTCAATGTGTTCATGTCAGTGGGGAAGAAGGCTACAATTGGTTCAAATGGAAAGCTTCTAAGAAAATGAAAAGGACAGCAAGTAGTGTATCAGCCGGGTAAAGACAGGGAGGGTCTTTCTGAGACCGTGTTAGACACCTAACTTCATAAGAATGAGTGGCCTTGCTCTGGTCTGTGCTCTGTCAGGCCCTCTGGGAAGAAAATGCCAAACGGTTTTCTGCAGGGAGTGTTTTTAGGAGCTCCCCTGTAAGGGAAGGAGGGAGTAGGCAACAGGAGTGACAGAGGGAGCTGTTAATATGTAGGTTGGCCCAGTACTGACCTGACTCAGTGGCCCCTCTGGGGCTGATGTGGCCCTTCAGAGATTTCCCACACTGGGCAGTGGACAAGCTCACAGGGACACTGGCCAAGACTGTGTTTACATTACTCTCAGTGTGACCAAGTTATATACAGTCTTCTCCCTGACTTCATAACTCCAGCCAACCTTTTTTTAGAGTCATTGCTTGAGAAAACTTTTCATTGTAAATTCTTTCTCTGCCTCTTCCATAGGTAATTCTCTGTGCAGCTGCTCCTCAGTTTTAGAACTCAGGGATGTCTTTCTCACTGATCTCGGAGCCATCCCTTTGAAGTGCAATCATCAGAAATGATTGTGCCCCCTTCTCTCAGTCACTGGGAGAGGGCAGGAGACAAGGCCCATCAGCACTGATCAGTAAGCACAAAGGACTTAATCACATTACCTCCTCCTCCCTAACCTTCTCTAGGATTGTGCGCTAACTTATCTGCTTCCGGTGCTTTAAAACTCTCCTCCCTTTTGTTTCACAGGAGTTGAGTTCAATCTTTCTCCCTTATTGAAATAGTCTTGAAGAATTCTTTCACGCCCATCTAACTTATCCTGTGTGATTGTTTTTTGACATTGGTAATAACAGATAGTCTTCTCCGGGGGGAGTGGTATTGTCATGAGCAAAACAGTTTCCTTTCACAATGAGCAATGTCCAGGGAGATATTAGCTGTGATTTCTGGGAGTTCATTCTCCTAAGAGGAGTGTGTAAGCCACCCTCTCTTCATAAGTGTGAGATCTGACCATGGCAGACAGGCATCCACTACATGGCAAAGCTAGTCACTTGTCCTGATTTTACAGAACACTACACATTGAATGAAAGTGTACCATTAGTGCCTTCCCATATAATAATTCATATTATTATTTATTTTTTGTTTATTTTGGGTTTGGGGATTGAACCCAAGGACTTTTGCATTCTAAGTACTTGATCTACCACTAAATTCCATGCTCAGCACAATACTTTATATTTTAAAAAATCTTTGAGTAATGTGTCATCTCCAAGAGCATTTGTAAGCTCTCTCCAAAAGGTGATTGCTCATATTTGTAATTTATTTCACCTTTGTGTTTTCTGTGGCTGTGTCCCTAAGGATATATACTTTTACCACTCAGCTAAAGGTCACTTGATACTTCTTTCAAATTCTTAACCAAACTTATTGTTAGCTGTCCAATTAGAAGTAAATCTGAATCCTAATATACAGTCACTATTCTTCTTGGGGACCAGGTGTGTTTACAAGCAGGCTATTCCAATATTTAACAGGGTTGTACTCGTTACCATATTGTGCTAAAACCTTTCAAAGTCAACATAAGACTTTTATTTACCCTTTCTGGACCGCAGATTCCATAGGCAAGGATGTGGTTTGAGTTAACATAAATCCTCAGTTTCCTGATGTTTGCATGAACCACAACCTTAACACAACCAAAAAACACAAAATGTTTTTTGGTTACAATTCTTGCTCATGAGTTTTTATGAGTATGTCATCCTTGCCCTTCACCCAGTTGATTTCCAAAGCATATGGTTCTTTATCATGTCAATAAAATAGAGAATATCCAGCCTCCCATTCTTGACAGGCAATATTACCTTGAACTTTTCCCTTCCATCACATTATCAAGAGTTTGGTCACGAGAACAAATAATCATAAAAACAGATAAGTGAATGATTTATCTGACTGAAAATTTGCCTTACAAAATTTTTGAAGCACATAAATCCATGTGTGAGACAATACAATGTAGTCAAAAAAAACATGGACTCTGGCAAAACCCCATGGGCTACGGATGTGGTTAAGTCATTTGCATATTGTGTGAAGATGTGACTTTACTTCTTTATATGTGTTTTCTCTGAAAAAATCACAGTGTTTTTTTTACAAGAAATAGTGTCATGAGTCTATACAAAATACTTTGATTCCTGGCATGTAGAATGTTTCAAAAATTTCACTGCTTCTACTTTGATTTTTACACCTAAGTCTTTATCTTGGCCAGCTTTGGAACTCAAATTGATTATAACTTACGTGGTGTAGATCCTTCTATACCCTGTATAACCCTTCAAACAATAGATGCTCCTTAATTCTTCAGCTTGTTGAATATATACATTTTGCATGCTCTCCAGACTTTGTCATTTGATATGTCTTCTATCAGCCATCTTTGAGGTACCTAATAAAGGAGTTATAAATACGTGACACTGGATGTATTTGGGGCACAGCATCAAGAGAAATTATATAGTTTTCACTTTTGGAAAAAGCCTCAATTATAGAAAGACATTTTCCTTCTTCTAAAGAAAACCTTGGGTCAACTACAGAAGTGCAGAGACACCTCCAATACTGTGGGGATGGGTTGATTTATTTACAAATGGAGACTATTCCAAATTGAACATATACATAAAACTCTAAACATAAGGCACTAGTACTTGCTCATTGGAGTGCTATAGAGAGAAGGAAAAGTTGAATTTAAAACATGTACACACACCCTAATGCCTGTGATTCTACTTTTGTTACTCAAAAAAATGAGAGGTTATAACTGCCTTTTGTAGTAATACAAGATTCTACTTCCTATAAAATCCAGAATCTGCCAAATTTCAATCTGTGATTAATGCTAATGCCAATTTCACATTGTCGACATACAGTGCACCTGCACACACATTTATGATGACAAGTACCATATATCACCTTCAAATCAGCAAGGATTATTTCCAAGTTTGGAACTGATTTAGCTCATATTAAAACCCCCAGAGTAAGTATGTGTTGCAAGCTAATGCCAAAGTGTCTTGAAAGGCCCCATTTTAAAATCAATACAGGAAACAAACTGTACACACATACATAGACACACACTCAAACTTGGTCTATAGCTACAGTCTTTAATATCATACGTTAAGTTCTAGGATCTGAGGATCTTGGATGGTTACTTTTTTTCCATTTGAGACTTACTACAAAAAATCTCAAAGAGGAAAAATAAGACATGTTTAGAAAATTATTAAAAATACACTCCTAGATTGCTGAAATATTGATAAAAAGAGTGAAAATATTATACCTTAGTTAAAATATTTATACAGGACCCACACTTTTCTGAAACAGATTTACAAACTATATCTCGTTTTGTCCTCACCACCGACTGGAAGTTCCCTTTAGGGAAGGATAGAGGATCTGAGAAACTTGGCCCCTGCCCTTTTGTCTCCATGGGGACCTGTATTCCTGAGAGGGTTCTAAGGAATGCTATGGATTATAAATTTTCACAGGAGGATTAGAGACTGAGCTTTCCCTAACCACATAAGCTAATTGTACTCATCCATGATCATTTGTTGTTGCTGAACTATGTTTATGGTAGTGCTATTGATATTGTTATTATAATTTTTCTAACATTAAGGGTAACCTCCACAAATATCAGTAGTCCTTCTGACCACCAACGTGGATAAAGAAACCCAAGAAATGATAAAACAATAAGTATTGAACTAAGACAACCACCAGAGCAGAATATCAGTACATCAGTCCCCTAAAATGGGTTCCAGGTTTGTCAGTGAACAACAAACCCAGGCTGGGGACATAGCTCAGTGGTTCCCTTGCGTAGCATGAGTGAGACCCTGGGTTCCATATCAAGTACTGCAGAAGTCACAAAACCATAAGCCCAATGTGTCTAGAGCATGCTACCTCATAAGAGACAATTTTGTAAAATAAATTTGTCACTGAATTCTTGTCTCAAATAGTAAATCACTAAAACAAAGATAACTCTAGTCAGTTATTAAATCACGGGGTACACGTCTATGAATCTCTTTTTTGTTTACAAGGCACATCTACATGTAGTAACCCACTTAGACTTAGGAATCAGAATTCCTTTTAGAATATAACATATGAGTACAGATGCAAACAAACATTAGTCCAAAGACCAAATATAGCCACCAAGATCCAAATGAGGTGACATTTAGGTAATTTGTCTATCTTTGGCTGCTTTTGAGCTCTAACAACAGAATAGTAGCAGTGGAGAACTTCTGGCAAGCAAAATCAAAAATATGTACTATTTGGCCCTTTACTGAAAAGGTTCATTGATTTAATTAACATGATCTCTTCTTATTTACAGTCATATCACAAATGAAGCAAATACACATCCAGAGAGACACACTCACATAAATCTCTCTTTGTATATACACATAAGACCCCCCCCCACACACATATTCACATAAATCTGTACACACGCATACACATGCACACCTATTTAAAGATGATGGGCACTTGACCTTGACTCACCCTGGAATTCAGCTCTCAGTACTGATCTGGAAGGAACAGAGACTCTAATCATATGAACAATTTCTCTTCACAGTTATTCTTTTCAAGACCCAGGAAAAAATTCTGTACATCTCTATCCTTATACCCTCAAAAATAAGCAAATAAACAAGAAAATAGAAAAGCAAAACAAAAATTAAAAAGGCATCAAAAGGCAAAAATGTCTGCCTTGTGCCTTTCCTAGTACACAACTTTAGAAGTATGGAGGTAAGAGAAAATAAGTCAATTATGAGTTGTCAATTAGTCAGTGTTCTCCAACAAAACAGCACCAATAGGAGGTTAAATTGAGATTTATTATACAGAATTGGCTCACACAATCATGGATGCTGTGATGGCCCATGATCTTCCATCTGCAAACTGGAGGCCCAAGAAAACTGGTTTTGTAGATTCCAGTCCAAGTTCTATGGCTTGAGAATCAGAAGTGCTTATGGAACAAGTCCCAGCTCAAGGGCAGGAAGAAGTTAATATCTCCGCTGAAACAGTCAAACAGAGAACCAATTTAACCTTCCTCCACCTTTTTGTCCTGTTCAGGTCCTCAACAGATTATTGGTGCCCACCCACACTGGAGACAGCCATCTGCTTCTATCAGTTCACCAGTTCGAATATGAGTCTCTCCTGGAAACATGCTCAAAGCACAGTGGTAATAATGTTTAACCAAACATCTGGGCATTCCTTGTCCCAGGCAAGTTAACTATACAAGTAACCATTACACTGGCCAAATCTTCTCCACCAGTGAACACGATTGATCCTTTTTTCTCAGGGTGCCAAAGCTCCTTCTTTCTTCTCTTAATTTCCCATTTTACACTTTGGAGATACTGATTATTTAGCATGTATTTGCATGTGTTAGTCACAGATACCAACTAGGGAACATTCTGTGACTTTAAATATTTATAGATTATTAGTCTGAATGTAACATGCATGAAAAGTGATACTGATTCTTCAAACGGGCAAACAATTGCAATGGAAGCTAGAATTGAGTTTTATTTCCATACACTATTTAATAAAATATCCTTAAAAAGAAAAAATACAGCTTTATAAAAATAATAAAATTTTGATTAAAATTAATATTCATGTTAAATTCATATTTTTGATTTTTCCTTTGTCATTTTTAAAATTTAAAATGAAAAATGTCATGTTTTATAGCATACAAAATTTATATTTTACTTATATTGAAATGGATATTTTGGATGAAAGCATACTAACATCTGCAAACATTTAGATTTTCAATTTATATTTGGTTGGCTAGATAGTTACAGTCAACAACATAAAACAAAAATCTTGATTATAGAATGTAGCAATCCCACTTTAAAATCAATTATAAAATAGTGTATAATAAGTAATGGTTTATCTAGAATCAATCATCTGATCATCCTTCCATCAATACATTACCTAGATTTGCAGAATAGTAATTAGTAATTAAATTTGGTCTTCTTTGCTATTTTTGAACTTCTTTCAGTTTTTCAACTGTAAAAGTATTTATGTATTTATTGGTACATCATACTTATACATAACAGTGACAATCCTTATGCCAGATTTTGCATATACATATAATGTGATTTGATCAATCCATTCCCCAGAATCTTCCCTTCCCTGCCTCCTTTCTTCCCCTGATCTGCTTGTTCTACTCTACTGATCTCCCCACTCTTAATATGGTTAGTATTATTTTATGTAGTGCATTGTAATTATATATACAAGTAGTATTTATTTTAGTATGTTCATCCATATAAGGAATACGTGTATATATGTGTGTATATATATATACACATATATATTATATATATATTATATATAATATATAATATATATATATATTACAAAGCTGGTATGATTTTGTTTTGATTTGACATTTATAAACTGAGGAGCACATTACAAATGTTCATCACCTTGATTTATGGTGTTCAACTCTTTGAACATAAAGGAAGTGTGCTTTGTATTCTGTGTCACTCACTTCAAAAGTTAGGCCAAGTTCTGTCCATGTAGATGGACTGAAACCCAGATCAGAGTATGAGCAGTTCCATTGATTCCTGGCTATTCAAGATGATTAACCCAACTTTTCTAGTATTTATTTCCTTGTCTGTGTAGTTGGGTATCACCAATCACCTCATAATATCCTGTGCTGATTATGTAAAGGAATGTTCTTTAAAGTGTCCAGCACAATTCCTGGCTTATACTAGCATCTTCTGTAATGACATTGTATCACTTGAACCTCATGGTAATAAGGCTGGTTTCATTCAGTGCTTCCTTTTTTTTATCCCTTTTAAAAGATGATGAAACTGAGACTCTGAGAGCAGGGTACCTATTTGACATGGAATAGTCAATGAGTGGTGGGTGTGGGTCCATCATGCTTGACTTAACAGGATAATGGTTAAAGGAATGTATGGTCTTTGGGGTCAGAGATCCAGTTTTGAATTCCTTCTTAATCCCTTACTGGCTATGTGACCTTGAACGAGGAGTTTAAACTCCCTTATTTCCAATTTTCCAAATGTTAATTGAGGTTGGAAATAGTTCTTCCTAAAATGTGTAAGGGTTAAACCAAGTAGCATAAAAATCACCTATATGTCTGTGATTTATGTGGTTTCCAACCTTACACCTCTCAATTCTGTGTCCTTATTTCATTCATAATAAAGTTTTTTAAGAATAAGAATATTTCTTTCAAACAAGATTTCATGCGGAACCCCAATGTGACTAATATGTAACACATAAAGAACAGCTTTGAATGAATTAAAATAAAGGATACCTGGGTATTGGAATGTCATTCTTTTCCATACTCACCATGACCATAGTGGCTCTTGAAGGTATTTACTCTGAATCTCAGGGCTCCAGGAAACCAGGTTTGAAATCAAAGCTCTAAAACCATTTTTACTTGTTACATCTTTGCATAGCTACAAAAGAAATAATCTGTAGTGGGAGCTTTTCTCATGAAGCAGTTCTGACAGCCCAGGTGGCGAATATTCCATCTGCCTCTGTCAGTAATATTGCCACTTCATGAACATGTCTCTCCACAAAGCCTCCCATTTGCCTTTCCTCTTCCCATTTTCTAAGGTTGGGCCTATAAAGCCTCAGGCATCCATGTGACCTTGACTTACCTTGATCCAACGTCACATTCGCAGAAGAACATTGTGAGACTGCTCGTGTCAGGTATGTGGCCAGATGTGTGCCACTAGTTTAGATGCCAGCTGGAGTTCCTTGCCTTTGCTAATGCTAGAGTAGCATTTTACACACCTGTGCTTTCTTTTAGCTTTTCAGAGAAGCATAGATTTTGCCAGCCCTGGCATTTTTCAGTAACAATGTATTTTCCTGACAGTCCCACTGAAAGCAAGTGGAGCTTAGCACCTTTCAACTCTGATATTGCCTTTGGCTCTTGCAGACGTCTGTCATCACAGCTTCTATTTCTGGGGTTCAGGAATGCACAGGGTTTGGAAGACTGCACTGTGCCAGTAATCAACATAAATCAGATCCTGTCATTCTGCTGCTGACTCTCCTCCAATAGTTTCGATCATACTCCACACTCTTCCTCCTGCCTTGCAAAGCCTACCTGAGCTGATCTCCCTAGTCCTATGGCAGCATCTAATACCATGATCCTCCTTTCTCACTTTTGCACCCCACTCAGTGACCCAGTTCCTCTTTTGCTACACCCAGAGTTTCTTTCTTCTGCAAAGAGTTCGAGCTAACTGTTTCCTTGTCTGGCAGGTTTCTCCTCCTGATTTCCTGTGCCTTCTCCTTTATGTCACTCAGAGTTTGGCTTAAAATCACCTTCTCAGATATTTGTTGGCTACCTCGCTTAAATTAGACATTGAGAAATTTTCTGTGTCGTAATGCTAGTTTCATGTAAGCAACCCTTGTACTGCTTTAAGTTTTAGAATATGTTTATTTATTTATTTATTTTTTAGAATTTGTTTCTTTGGAGGGGGGAGTGTTAGGTTGGTTTGTCTCTCCTTAGAAGCGAATTCGGTGACTGGGAATGCCATATGCTTTGTTTCGCACGGCATCTTCAGAACATAAAACAGACTGACACTTGGTGAAAACTCAGCAAATTTTTGTTTAATTATTCTTTGTTTTAACCTTTGAATACTCCACCATAACTATTTCCATACAACCAAATCTTTTACCTTAATATTACATCAAGGCTGGGAGAGATGATGTATGTAGCTCACCAGATTTCATATGATATTCTTGCCATTGGATCACATGAACTGTAGTGACCAGCCTTTGTAGGTAGGCAGAGTCCAATGACAGTCCAGCTAACTCAATGTGGGTGGAAGTGAACTGAATCATTAGGGTTGATTGAGGGAAAATCTCTCACTACTCTATCTCATTCTTTGTGCATCAGCCTACTGGAAGATGCTGCTGAGATGGCTACCCAGAAGGAAGAAGTGTGCACACAAGAGTCATTGCACTGGACACAGCTGCCATGGAGAGCTGCTCAGCCCTCACAGGACTCACTTTGGCTGAAAAACAAACTCTGTGTTGGGTTGGTTCCCCGGCATAAGCTTAATCTATCCAAATTCTTGAATCTAAGGAGAGAGAAAGGAGAAAGGGGGCATGATCGAAGCCAGACTTAAGTCACTTGCTTTATCTGAAATTCTTCAAAATAGAGATAAAATCTGTAACCACAGGAAAACTAGGTGATAATTCAAATAAGTGAAACTTGGAACAGAAAATGTTCATTAAATTTTGGTTTAGGATTATGGTATCTAGAAATAGACACTTTCCTAGTTCCAGATTCTGAGTACAACTTTCCACCCTCTCATCGCATCCAAATCTTGGTATGATGATGGACTCCAGCCCCTTCAAAACTATTCACCTATTTAATCTGCACTTTTCAGACTTTTAGGTGCCAGAAATTGCCTTAGGACTAGAGTATGAATAAAACAGCTGTTCCTTCCAAAACAGTTCTAACTTCAGTGATGATGAAGGATAAGTAAACCGATGCATCTGATGAGTTACAGCAAAATAAATGCGATGACAAGGAATCTATCAAAATAGAAGGGGTAATATTTAAGCTGGATATTGAGGCCTGTGGAGCAATCTGTGAAAGCGTCTACTGCCTGCTCTTTCAGATTCCAGACTGCTCTGTCCCAACTTCCTGTACTTCTGCTCTGCTGGGAAGCTCAGCTAGGGAACACCAGTCCCTCTACCTTGCCAGCACTCCAGAGCCAGGGTTTCCAACTCAGTCAGGAGGAGGTGCTGGCCTCAGCAATCTAGGCACCAACCTTTTCTAATTCTCATTCATGTTGGCTAGAAAGGAGATCTTCTTCCTACATGAAAGCCTGTGATTAGAACTAGTCTGTTTATGCTCATGCAATAGCCTAGGCATTAACTTCAGGAAGACAGTAGCCTACTTAGAATGAACTCTCTTAAATTCCCTCTCTGCACTGTGCACGCAGAGCTTTTGAGCCTGCTTAGAAGACCTGCATGGACAAATGCCTTCTGACCACCTCATACACACAAGCACCTCCATCTTCCACCCAGGTGAGGTAGGTCCATGGAGGGATGCAGGCTGTGCAGTCAGACAGACTTGCATGAGAACATCAGCAGGATCATTTGAAGATAGTTGTCTTCATTTTCCAGTTCATACATATATTGAATAATGACAGTCATAACTATAAAAGCAAGACACTAGAATTTGGATTTATTGAGAAATTTTATATGAATCTATGTTGTGCAGAATCATAGAAATGAAAGGATGTACCCCATTTGTGTACAATGAATCAAAATGCAGTCTGTAGAAATAAAAAAAAACTTAAAAAATAAACCAAAAAATCCCCATAAGCATTGAAATTTCTAAATGTTCCAATTGTGCTGTCCTTCTTACAGATATTCAGTTTTTACCTTGATTGAAATCACTTTTTTTGTTCCATTGATTGATATTTGCTTCTTTTCCTCTATTATTCCCTCCACACTCATTCACTTCATCCTATTGAAAATAGAAAGTAAAGGAAATAAAATCAGAACAAACAAGCAAACAGATAACTTCTAGAGATAGTTTGCCCTAAACATCCTTTCTTACTTTCTTGAAGATGTCTACCTTTGCATTTTTACTTATATACCTTGATCTCATTTGAATTCACTGATTCATTCATTCACTAAACAGTTTGTAAAGTCAAGATATTTGCCAGTCACTGTCGGTGGTATTGGGGATAAGACCTGGGGTTTTCACAGCATCAGGACAAGACATTTAGCTAAAATAACATAATTTAACTTAGTGACATGTTTATCTTTTTGTCTTTCCAACCAGTATGTATAATTTTTATAGAAGATTAAAGGTTGGTCTTCTAACTCCATCTAGAATGGCACTTATGGATTCCTAAAGGATGTGATATGTGAGTGGAGTGGCAGAGTTAATGAAGAAAGTTTCCTTAGGCATAAGGAAGGGATGACATGTCAAGAGGAGAAGGCAAACTTTGAAGAAAGTAGTGTGTGTAGATAAGGGACTTAGATTGTAATAGAGGAAGATGAAAAGTTTGGAGAACTAGTTAGAAAAATAATTAACAGATCAAACAAGGAAGTAAGAAGAGGAGATGGAGATGAAGGGTGACTCCTGGGTCCCTGCTGTGTTGGAGCTAAGTTCTGAGACAGGAAGCTCTATGGGAGGATATAACAAGTTCAAATGTATAACTTCATCCAATTGGACAACTCAAGTGAAAGTAGGGTACAGAGAGCTCAGATGGAAAGTCTGGACAGAGGATGTATGTTTGCAAATCATCATGACATAAATAAGCACGCCAGAACACTTTCAGTAAGACGTAAGAATTTCCACGAAAGACCACGGCATGAGACAATGGTCTAAGATTAACTCTAAGGAATGTACTCATTGAATAAGGGATGAGGTAGAAGGAGTCAGTAATGAAGACTGAGGAACAGTTGGTAAATATAGGCAGAAAGCCATGTGGTGTTAAAGATAGGGAAGGACTGTGTGTGGGGTGGTGTCTATCATGTGCTAGAGACCCTGCTTAGCCAAGACGAACAGGTTGCAGTGAGGGTTCTCTGAACAGCATGACAGGAATTAGCACAGGACTTGACAAATGGACATTCAGGGTGTAGATAGTGTGGAAGCCGAGTTCCACTAAAAGTAGAAGTGAAAGAGCAGAAGCAGGAGCGAGAATCTGTGGCACGTGGCCCACTCTACAAAGGTTTGGAGGCAAGAGGGCATTGAGACAAATGGGCACTGGTAGCAGAAATGGCCCAAGACCCACAGGCAATGGCTTCCTTGCTCTGGACTATGCATTGCACCTGTGTGACTGTCCAAGGGCAAGGCCACATCCCAGTTAGAATGTATTTCCAGAGCCCCTGCTACCACTTCCCTTACCAGGTCCCTGGAAGTGAATACAAGTGAACCACACAGGTCAGAAGACCTCTTTGATCTTCTTCACTCCTTACAACTTAAAGCTCCAACCCAGTACTGAAACTCTACTGTGTTCCTGAGAGCTTCATGTTCTTAATCCTTTCAAAACAATTTTCTCTAAGTCCATTGTGAAGTGAAATAAACTGGAACTTCCCTAGGGAAATCAGGAAAAGAAGGGTCTTTCGAACCTATAATCTCAAAATTTAGTAAATTGATAAATAATATTTTGTTCAGTTTCTTTAAAAAAATGGGTCATGCTTTTTCAAGTAGCCTATGACTAGATGCCAAGAACTTTATTCACTCCATATGAAGTTTTCCAAATAAAAAGTAGTGAAAAATCATTCCAAAATATATCATTAACTGTCCTCTAATAGTTATGGTCAGATGCTTAATACTCCTGATCCATATTTCTGATTACCAAGAGATTTTGAATAACACGCTCTGCTCTAGGGCCTCAGTTTCTTCAACTGTTACAAAAGAATGTTTGCCTTTTTTTAGCAACTATAAAATCATACAATTCATACTTGTATATTTTACAGGTGGAGTGAAAAAATACAAAGACTTCCTTGTATATAACAATAGGGCTTCCTAATAAGATTGAGTTTTCAGATTGCACAGGCTACTTGGTTGAGTTAACACATTCCTCAAGGAAACTATGAAAGGGTTAACCAGATGGCTACTGTATCACTGATGTGGTAGAAGTTTTTTGCTCTGATTATGAAATGGAAGGAAGCCATAATTATCCAAAAAGAAAGAGCAGGAAAAAAAGTCCCTTCTGAAGGCAGCTATTCTGGGAACCTGGAGTTCTGTACTTCCTGAATCATCCCTACCCAACAATCAAGAGAAGATTTCAAAGAAGGTAGGTCAGCAACCACCTACCTGACTGTAGTCTCTGAGGAAGTCAGGCGCTGACAGGAGGAGAATGTACTAATGACTGTAATCTGTCTCGACGGCAGGAGGCCACAACGATCACTTCCCAAGAGTGAAGATTGCATAATGGTACAGTTGCACTGGCCAGACTGGAGAGATGATAGCTCTTCTAACTTGCAAGAGAAGATGAGTGATACTCCAAAAATCCTGGGTGTTAATGAAATAATTCCAATATCGACTTCCGATTTTTTAAATAGAAAAAGGGTGTCATTAATTTAGTGTTCTTGTTTAATGTACTATGAAGGACTAATAAATACAGCATGACATCAGCCATAAAGAAAAGAAGATTGGTCTATCATGAGAGACTCAGAGCAAGCTACTGTGGATTCACAGGCAGACTCTCTCTCTAAAGGAGAGGGAGAGCTGAGCCATTCACCAACATTCCTAACATTTTGTTTTCTCACATGCAAAAGGCACCACAAGAGTGACAATGTCTCAGGTTACTAAAAAGAATAAAAATTTAAAAGGTGAAAATAAAGAAATTGCACTTTAATCTGTAGGTGGTTCTATATTTGCTGATTATCTATGCATTTAGCATATCTGCCAAAGGCTTCAGTTACATCCAAAATATGTACTTCCAAAGGCTGTATGGTTTGTAAATACTGAAGTTGTGTTAACACTCAGATAATACACACACACAGACACACACACACAGCTCAGCCTGAGAGGCAGAATCAGCTTAGAAAACAGGAATTCTGTAGAAGGAATGCCACAGAGACAGAGGTTCATATTTGCTTTTGACTCTGTCCAGAAGAAAGAGCATCATATCTCATGAAAAAGAAGACTCCTTCTACAGCAGCAGGGCTGTGCCTGTGGTAGAAACAGGCACAGAAATCCATCATCTTTTTACATCATTCAGAGATTGGATCCAACCAATTGATTCTTCTCTTGCTCAGTGCACATTTAAAAAGCTTTCCAGTTATAAATTTATTTCTGGTATGGATTTGCCAACAGAGAACAAATAGATTCACAGCAACCACAATTATGTAATACACTTGATATATTTCTTAATATAAAGACTAATTTGCAAATTGGAATTCTGGTGTATAGGCAAGATTCTTGTGTAAGAAATTAGTGTCAGTTAATCCTCTGAAGCACATTCATTTTCAACTGCACCACTGACATCTGAAAATGTGTCAACTCTCTTTGCCGACAGAATTGATAACTATTCCCTGGAAAATGGTGACATTTCCAAATTACGAGTCTTGTTGGCAGATCTCTCTGGTGAGTGGCCAGACATCTCCAGGCAATGTCCTCTGTAAGTGTCCTTTCAAATTGGAACAAAGGTCTCCAGTCATAATATGAATTAGATAAAAGCTACTATGGGCATTCAGCGGCACCAGTAACGCTCACCTTCAGGGGTCTGAATACAGTTATTCTTAGAAACAAATGTAGCTTCATACAACTCATTTCTTCTCTACTCTTCTGAAACTTCTTTTTACTTCTGCCCTGCTATAAATTTGAGTTCTGATACAGGAAATGGAACCACAAATCCATCAATGACTTGAGATGAAATGGACTGGAGTTCAGCTGCCCTGCTTTGACCCCTTCTGTATTTGGGCTGCCACAGGCATAATCTGTTTCAGGAAAGAATCCGTCTATACATCTGGCTCTTCCCTTTTTCTCTCCAGTGTTATCTGAAACCACATTTCACTCTACTCTGAATCCCCCCACTGGCAAACATCAGGACAAACAGCAATTTCTAAATTATTTCAGGAGACCTCATGCATGTGTTACACTGGACTTCTGGCCTCTATGTGAGTGTCTTCACTTATTTGTGTAGTTTGTTTCTGTACGTGTGTGTGTCAGAGGTTTTATGTGAAAGCTAGGGATGGTATGTCAATAATTTCTCTTCAACTAGCAAAGGGGATCCCTTTAAGGACTATCACAACACTATTCATTTCTATAGGTTCATTATCTCATTTATAAAATAGTGATAATAAGAGTAATGTCTGCCCAGTAGCTTTTTGTTAGTCAATTTTGTATCACTATGGCAAATACCTGAGAAAAACTACTTAGAGGAGAAAAAAACTTTACTTTGATTCACAGTTTCACAGGCTTAAATCCATGGTAAGTTGGTTCCATTTCTATGGCCTGAAGTGAGGTGGAACGACACAAGACAGTGGCTGAGCAGAGCAGCTCCGTTTACCACAGCCAGGAAGCCGAGAGAGGGGCCAGGGACAAGATGTACCCCCTCCAGGACATGCACCCAGTGACCAACTTTATTCACCTAGACCCTGCCTGCCATTGTCAATCAGCCATTAATGAGTGAATCTACTGATGAGATCCCTCATGATACACCTCTGAACACACGAGACACTGGGGACATTTCAGATTCAAACCATATCAAAGTTTATCAAGAAAATGTATTAAATAATACCATTAAAGCACTTACTGTAGTGTGTGGCATCTTTGAGCATTCTTTGGATGCAACTGTAGCAGGTTCTCTCTTTTATGTGATTTATAGTCATTATGGCTTCAACTTTATTATACTCCTAATCATATTTTACTCTTTTCATAATTTGCCGCAGTTTTTTCTTCATAGCACATAGTAACTTCTAATGTTTCTTAATTCAGTTTTAATATTTAACTTTCTGTCTCCACACATGACATTGTTGGTCCAGATAAGGTAATGTTTGGTCTTCTCTGTTCATTCTTGCATCCTCATTGCCTAGAACACTAATAAGCAGTCACCAAGTAGAGCTAATAACAGAAGGCACCACTATGGGGCAGGTGGGGCCCAAAGGCTTTGTGACATTTCTAAAATGTCACATATAGGAATTCCCCAAACCACTAAGGACACTAGTGATCTAAGGGAGGTATCTGAAAGCACAAAATATCTAGGTTTGTCAGACATTATTTAATGTGAAAACCATTCACCCAAAAGACTGAAATAAGCGTTGACTCTCCAAGCAATGGGAGCCATTGAATGTTGAAGTTGATGTAAATTCCATAGTCATGCTAGGCTTTAAGATTTCTGAGTTAAAATTATTTTCACCCACTGAGATATTTATAACGTAGTATGATATGGAGAAAGAATAGTTATGGTTTATGCAAATACACCCTATGCAATCCATACCACCTTCCAACTTACTCCTGTCCACCAGGACACTTGAAAAGTATGTGTCTCTTGTGACCTTGGCCCCAGTAAGGGAATCCTAGACCCTCCTGACAGTTGACTGGGATTTCTGGACAGCGATAGGGGTCTATTTGAAAAAAATCTTTCCACATTTGGGTTTTTTATAAATATTTTCTGGACAGTTTTCTAGCCCTCATCTCTGAGCCCTGACCCATCTGCATAGGCTTCAATTATATACTACCTGGAATACTTCTTCATTCTTTTCTTAGATTATTTCGGGGCCTCATATTTTTTTTTATGTTCCTGAGGACTGTGTTGTATTTTCTTCATCCTTCTTTCTGCAGATCCTACCATCATTGGTCACATGCTTGGTGGTTCATTATATCTGTACACTTTGGGTATAAACCAAGGAGTGGGATAACTGAGTCAAAAGGTGGATCCACTCCAAGTTTTCTGAGGAATCCATCCCACTCCTTGATTTATACCCAAAGGCCTTAAAATCAGCATACTGCAGTGATGCAGCCACATCAATGTTTATAGCTGCTCAATTCAAGATAGCTAGATTGTGGAACCAACCTAGATGCTCTTCAACAAATGAATGGATAAGAAACTGTGATATATATACACAATGGAATATTTTTCAGCCATGAAGAAGAATAATATTATGGTATTTGCAGATGAATGCATGGAATTAGAGAATATCATGCTGAGAGAGATAAGCCAATCCCCAAAAACCAAAGGCTGAATATTTTCCCTGATAAGTGGATGATGATACATACAGAGGTGGTGGGTGGGTGGTGAGAGAAGAATGGAGGAACTTTAGATTACATAGAAGGAAATGAGAGGGAGGAGAGGGTGGGGAATGAGACAGACATCATTACCCTATGTACATGTATGATTACGCGAATGGTATGAATCTACATAGTGCACAACCATAGAAACAAAAAGTTGTACCCCATTTGTGCACAATGAATCAAAATGCAATCTGTAAAAATTAATAAAATAAAATAAAATACCTATACACTTGAGGACTAATCACTCTCTTCATTGTAGATAAAGAAAAAAATAAATGACCTAAGTCTTTGGGAATGTCCAGGCATTTTGCCTTGTCAGGTTGTCAAAGCATGAAGCTTTCCTCAGCCTTTATAATGTGTTCCATCATAATTCTTTTGAAGGGTTTTTCATATTTATCCCTGGAATTCTCCTATTAAAAACAAAACGAAACAAAACAATACCAACAACAATGATCAAAAAAAAAAAAAAAAAAACTGTTCTGATACCTGAAACATTCTCTATTAGCAGGGTACCCAGAAGCCTTCAAACTTCCACCTTATAGTCACTAGGTAGTCTTTTGCCTTTACAGAGCTTCTCTTGATGTACTTAGTATCAGGAAGGATGCACACTCCTCAGAAACATCAAAGCTACTCTCAGTTGTCTTGGGGATTTATATAATTACTCCTTATGAGTCGCTCATAAAATCAAGCCTTCTTAAATTAGCTCTTCAGTGTTCACCAGCAAACTCTCTATTGCTACTGGCAAATATAGCCCAGTTCAAGAGCTGACCTGTGACTTTGAGGCATGTCATTTCCATTGCCAGAGTCCCAACATAGGACTTCTAGGGAAAGCAGAATTCCTGATCCATCCTCCCCAAAATTATCAGAAAACTAACTGAAGGTTATGAGAAATTAAATTGCCTAGAAACACACACATACAGACACACACATATGCATGCACACACACACACACACACACACACACACACTTTGTTGTTCTTAGCTGGTAAACATGTTGGGGCACATGCCTCCTTCTCATCACTTTCTCTTCATCCTACTCCTTCTATCCAACTCCAACTCGTTGGTAAAGTATTTCTTTTTATAAAATTTCATCTATTTTTTCCAATTCCATCCCATCAAATGTTAACCATTCATCAGTCATACCCTTCCAATAAATACAGTCAAAGATGGAAAGTAACCTCTGCAAAAAGCCTTCCGCAGTGGATTTGACTCTCCAATGACACTCCAGGTAAACTTCCATGGCCTTTGCTCATTTTTCTACCCATTTTTTTTTAAAGTAATCCCATTGGATTAACAGGTGATGGAGGTAGGAGAACAAACTAGGATGTTAATTTCCAGAACTAGTGCTGGATGTTCATATGCACATAAGCATACACGATCTCATTTTAGTGTCGCAGGAGACTTTTAAAGTAGTATTATTATTGTCTTCATAATTCAATAATTTAGATAAGATGAGAAAATGAGACCCTGAGCAATTTAGAGGTTTTTCTGAGCCCAAGGACTGACATTAAAAGATAGAACTGATATTGTAAGCCCTGAGTTATATGACTATATAATCTGTTTTCTGTCATGGAACACTTTTCTCTGTTCCATTTATGATTCATTTATGCCATAGTCTGTGCAGTGAACAACATTTAATGTCCTTCAATCTTTTTTTTTTTTTTTTTTTTTACTATGTTAAATTATCCTATATAATAGCAAGAGGGCGGCATCCTGTGTGAGTTAGCTGGAGACTTGTGTTTCCTGGGAAATGGAAGTATCAGGGCTAAAACCAAGAAGCTCCAGAGACAGGTAGGTCACACTAAGTGGTACAAACATAGGTAGAGGAGGACTCACTGCTTCTTTCTACATGAATATCCAGTAAAGTTCTATTGCTGTGTTAGTTCATATGGGCACTGTGAAATGTAATAAAACACAATAGGTTAGAGGATGTTAAACACTTGCTTTAGAAGTTAAAAAAGTTCTATTTCAGAAATAGCTCAGAGATTTATTCTTTTTCCTATGAATTTGTATTCTGTTTAAAAATATGATAAAGTACATTCCTTTATAGGCATACATAAAATATAAAATGCATATTTATTTTCAAATGCTATGCTGATCATCCTAACTTATGATATGATCAGGAATGAGATGCACTTTCAAGAGAACAACAGTTTTTAAGTTACTCAACTCCATTCTGCAACTTTGAACAAGAGGTAACTGCACTCAGTTGATGGTGGTACATGTGGGAGAATACAGTGTGTTTCTAAATTTCTAAAAGCATTTTTATATCTAGTGTTGTGTTAGTTCCTCAAAAGAGGTACACCTTTGGCCCCCATATATCATTTAATGTTTTTAACTATTTTTTTTTTTCACAAAAGCACTCCTATCTGCTGATAAAGAAATAGGAAATAGAGACACTAATGGATTCCACCAAGATTGTTGACATTGCAGATGGCGGGGCCAGAGTGGAGCAGTGGTGTGTCTTCTTTCTGCAAAGCCTAGCTGCCTCTATTTAATGGAAATGTGAGTGTTGAGCTGAAGTTCTGTTTTTTTCAGTTCATTTCACTCCAGTCAGTCACTGGAGCCCCAAAGCAGTGCCCAGAAATTCTGTTTCCCTCCACTTCCATCCCAATTACTCCATAGCATCCAGCTCAACATTTTTTTCAAATGCCCCAGTTTCTCACCCTAGCCATAGACTCCTCATTCTTAGCAGATGACCTAACTTCAAAATCCACAGAGGAAAGAGAAAGTATTGGAAGACAACTAGGCAGCATCAGACCAGGGAGGTTGGAAGCATTGCTTTATATGAGGGTCATTCCTTCAATCTTCTGACCATGCCCTCCTTTTGCAAAAGCTGATGCTTCATGAGGTCTTCAATTTCTGTGTTTGATAATACCTTCACACTGACATTTTCTCACATTCCTTCCTTTTTATAATTAACTCAGTCTACTTGATTCCATTTTTTTTTTTATTGTCATTGCTTCAAGAAACCAAAAAGCCATCAACAAAATAAGCTGCAACAAGAGCTACGACGTATAAACTTGTACTAGAAATCCACTTTAGGGATTTATTTACACGTAACCTTGTGTGAAATGGTGCTTGAAGCAGGTTATTCTTTGAAGCCCTGTTGGAAATAGAGAAAGATCGGGAGAAAGTCGAGGGTCCATCAGGAGAGCCCTGGTTAAATAATTGATGCTGCAGTGAGATAACAGGAGGCTATGGAAAAAATAGAAAAGAAAGCTCTGTATGAGCTGATATTGAAATATTTCCAAGATGCACTGAGAAATGAAAAAAGCAATAAAAAAGCAAGGAACAGAATGAGTAAGATAACTTCTGATTAGATCGGGTGAAAAGATAAGAACCTATCATTTTAGTTAATTGTATCTGTTGAAAAAAATCAGCGAGTGGGGATAAAAAACAAAATAGAGAATATCAAGGTGGGGTTAAGATGGGAACTGGGCAGGGATAGAGAGGGCTGTGGGAAGAGAGTCCTCTCCATGAACGCTGGTCTTAGGTTTTGAATTGTGTGAGTGCATTACCTATTTTTTAATTAGTTTGAAATTCCTCGTTTCCATGTTTTTCAGTATCCCACATCCCTTACGTGCTCTTTCACATCCCCAATTTTGAAAGGTGTGTAGTACCATGTGTGAATTTTCATCTCCCTTTCTTTGTTTCCTCCACTGGCTTTCGACTTCTGCCTCCTCTGCAGAGTACAAGGGACCTCAACCAACTCCCATTTACTAAATCCTACAGCAGCCCTCAAGCTATGGGCAGTGTTCAAGTACTTTGCCTCCTTAAAAGGTTCCTTTCCTTGATTACTTGGCAAATTGTCTTTCTGGCATCTCCTTTTCTCTTTTGAATACCTTCTCAGTGAGCTTTGGAGACCTGACCCAGATTTACCAGAATATCAAAGGGGCAGGAGGTGTCAGCTATATGTAGATCAGAGTAAGTGCTTATTGCCTGAGTCATGATACTGAAGATCCCATCCCTCTTCTGTGCCCATCTGCCCAGTGATTTCCATCAGATGTCATCATATGCATGCTATATGCTGATTACTTGTAAATTAATAGTTTCAGTTCAGAAATCTTCCCTGAACTCTTAATTCTTATATCCAGTGACCTATTTGTCACCTCTGTTATATGTTACTGCAAGTATCTGAGTCGAAACATGTCCCAGCACAAAACCTTGATTTTTCCTCCTCATCCACACTTTCTCCTGTAGTCTCTTGTTCTTCCATAGCAGCACATCCATCCTCTATTCCTATTGTACTTCCCAACATCCGTGGTGAGATACCTGCATTCTCCTTTTTCTTATACACACAGACTCCAATTAGCTAATCTAGTATTTTCTAATGTCCAAAG
Source organism: Sciurus vulgaris (assembly GCF_902686455.1). Classification (NCBI taxonomy): domain Eukaryota; kingdom Metazoa; phylum Chordata; class Mammalia; order Rodentia; family Sciuridae; genus Sciurus; species Sciurus vulgaris. Next base: position 138,261,004 of record NC_136469.1, read on the forward strand.
CAATCCAACTACATGTCTGAGGCAATCCAACTATTTCACAACTACTATGCCTCCTTAGCCAAGGCCACCACACTCTCTCTCTTGTTCCACTACAGCTGCCTCTGGCTCACTGCTCAGCTCCCACCTTGCAAGTGTACAATCTGATGCCCCAAGTCATCCTGGATTATGTCCTAAAACAGAAACAGACTACATTATGTCTCAATGCAAGGCACATCCCTTCTATATTAATTTTCTTTTGCTGCATAACAAATTACTATAAAGTCAGTATACTAAAAACTCATACCTATTAACTCAGTTTTGTAGGTCAGAAGCTCAGGATGAGCATAGCCAGGCATACCAGATTAGAGGTCTTCTTAGGCTGATATGAAGAAGTTAGCCAGGCCTGGTTTCACTAAATCTCAGAGTTCTCCTCCAAGTTGTTCATAGAACTGACCTTGTCTTACATCTGCAGAAGTCATGAAGGTTTTGATCTTATTCTAGGACAGCAGGAACATTTGTCTTTCTTCCAATGTGTTGATGAGTTTATCTCTCCTACCAGTTCACTGATTAGACAGATCCAAAGGAAAATCTCCCTTTTTAAACTGTCATGCTTTATAATGATATTTATTTGTGGTAGCAACTACCCCTTATATTCAGAGTTCACATTCACATTTCAGGAGTGACAAAGGGTATATACAGCATGTGTGACTCTTTTGTTCTGCTTGAGGGTCTCCTCCCATTTTCCAATCATTTCATTCAGAGAAAACTCTAAATCCTCTCTCTGGCCTTCCCTGCTCTTTCCCTGTCAGAAGGGATCTGATCTCATCAATGCATTAATTCATCAAATGGATTAACGGATTAAATAGATTACTTTATCCATAATCAAATGGACTACTGGACAATGGGACCCTACTGGAGGAAGCAGGTGAGCAGTGGCATGCCTTCAGAGGGCTTACCTTCTCCTGGCTCTTTCCTTTCTTTCTCTCTGTTTTCCTGCTGCCATGAGCTTAGCAGTTTTCCCCTCCACCTCCTTCCACCATGATGTTCTACCTCACCACTGGCCCAGAGCAATGGAGCCTGCTGACATTGACTGACACCATGAGCCAAAACGAAGTTTCCTATTATGTTTTGTGTGACAGGTTTTGTGTTTACAGTGACTAAAAGTTGACCAATACAGTCATTATTAGTAAATATGGATTAAATAAGAATGGAAATATGTTGACTGAAAAAATACATTAATGGCAAATAAATCAGACCATTGGGTTCTGTGATTGGTTCTGAAACTGTAATCTGCTTAGGGATCCAGAGATGAGATGCTAAGATTTTATGCTCAAATACTCCGAATCTGTTACTCTACTGTGGAATGCAAAAATGTGCATTTTAAATATTGCTCCAGTTGTTTGGAGGTCATAGTCCATAGGTCATATTTTGGGGAAAATGTAGACATTGTTGTTAAGTACTCTGCTGGGTTCACAAAAAGTGACCATAACCATCTACCAAGTGAGTTTGGGATGTAGTTCTAAAACCAAGAACTGTGTCTTTTCCCAATCACCTTTGTTTACTAATTTTAAGTTGTACAACATATCAGACTTTACCCTACACACCAGATTATACCTGGGAACAGAGTGACCAGGACACTCTTGCCCCATGGAGCTCATGTCTGTGAGAGAGCAACAGGCAGTGGATACATGGCAAATACCTACACTGTAATTCCCACTGAGGCTGAATTCAGTCCATTTCCTTGGCTTCTGTTTTGTGATGGCTGCAAACTACCTGAAAATTGTCCTGGGGAACTTATTTTAGGTATTGATTTCAGTTCACTCAGTAATTTTATGTATCCTGTTCTCTGAATAGCCATTTCTCTAGAGAAAGCCCAGATCACCAATATCTTTCTTCTAGTAAATAATTAAAGGCACTCAGCATAGGAGGATTATCAGGGCTGCCTTTGCTGGGCCTGGTCTCCTGCTCTCCACAGAACACATAGGTTTCTTTTGACAAATGTCATTGGTCCCCAAAGTGTGCTTATTCCTGGTAGCAGGTTTAATGATCTGACGATTGCAGATCATGTCCCCTTGTAATGTTAAGCATTTATAGAAAGTACCTCCCACATCCTGCAATTAAAGCACCGTCTCTATAATAATTAGTCACAAAGAAAGAATGTCAGGCCCTTTTCGGGGTTAGCAGGATGATGTTAATTTCAGCAGTAATTATGCAGGCAGGCCAGGATCTTTTCAGAAAGCTGCTCAAAGAAATCAATTCCATTCTACCAAATTTTAGATGCCCATGTTTTGTTGTTTCAAAACAGTTAAAGGAAAGTGGTGAGGTGAGGGATACCAAATAAGTATGCACAGAAAGATAAATCTAAGAGCCAACACTGTTTTTAAGGTGTAGTCTAGTACAGCTGGAAAATTATATGCTTGGGAGTCACTTGGAGCTAATTAAAATTCTTCCCTCTAGCACTTACCTGGTGTGACCTTGACCAGGTACCATAACCTTGCACTGCTTATTATCCACATCTGCAATAACAGAGAAAATAACACTTACCTAATACAGTTACTGTAAAGATTTCAGCAACTAATACACAAATATGCATAATCAGATAGAGAAGTGTCTACAGTCTGGCTGCTTTTAACAGAGGCATGAAGAGCATGCTGAAAATCAAGAAATTGCACAAGGTAAGACTTGGAAAGGACCTTGGAAATGTTGAGCAGAATACCCTATTTTAGAGATAAAGAGATGAAGTATGATGTGTCTAAACCCTCTGTGCTTTATTCAGTCAAATTTGCTGGAAATATTCTGAGTGTAACCCATGCCATAAGGTACCAAGGGGCTTTATTTACCCCACCCAGCTCTTCTTCATCCTCAGGTATTTGAAAAATGAGCTCCCAAACTTGTCAACTGCAACTACTTTACAGATAATTTTGATGTACCAATTCATTCTTCATTATCAATCAGTGGGCTTTAACACTGAGGTAGGAGTCATTGAACTTAACACTGCTCAATTAATTGAAGACAGCATGAGTTGATATGTTAGTTTCATTTGTGCATGTGTGTGTGTGTGTGTGTGTGTGAATACATTAAAAGTTGGTATTAAAGTGTGAAACAAGTTTCTTCTGAATTTCTATAGTGCTCAAGACTCATGCAAGTCACATTTACGTAATGGACACTTTTGGGGAGATTGTGCTCAGAATTTTAATGAATTCATTCTTATCTCAGATTTTCCCACTCATAATTGGAAAGCAATAAGGATTGGACTTCTCTCCTTTTTGCTCATTCAAAGTGAAGTTTGAAAATGGTTAACAAATGCAGCACAGGGTTCCCCGCCCCATTTTAGAATAAGCAAATTCCATATAATCAGATTTTCATCACTTAAAGAGGTAATTTTCCTTTTCTCTATCTTCATTTGCTCTCCTTCAATACACCTGCTGCAGAGTAGTTAGCAGAGGGGGATTTGAATAATAACACTACTTTACATGTAAATGGTGCCTTTCATCCAAGTATGGCAAAGCTCTCTATAAACATTATGAGGCTGAACATAGATTAGGAACATAATTTTTAAGCTAGGAAAATGGGTACCATATGGGTAAATGACTTGCCTAAGGTCACACATTAAGACTGTGGCATTGCTAAAAGAAGGCTCCTGGTCATTGGAGGATTTCATCTCCCCAAATGGAGGAAACTGTTCAGCATTACACCTCAGAATTCCTACATATTCCTCGTTGAGTACAGTTCATTAAATTCCTGTAACCCGCCATTCCATCAGACATTTCAGCACATAATCCATCTTACAACTTTCTGTCAATGTTGACAATTCATCTAATAATTTTATCATCTAATGAATTATATACCTATAATTCTCGAGGTTAAAGATGGTGTTTATGACTTTCCCTTCTCTACTTTTAATTTGCACATCTTAAAACCTGGCTCAGTGTAACATAATGCAATATATGAGAAGAATAGTTTAGCTTGAAGAGAAAACCTTCAATCCTTATTTGCAAATCTAATTTGCAGAATAAACGAAATGCCAAGGTTGATGGTGTTGGAACATCCAGGTTGCCAAATGAAAGATTTTATAAATCTGGAAAAGGAAAAGGCATTTTTACTCCATTATACACGTGTGATATTTATTCTGTTTGATTTCCAGAGGATGCATCTAGGCTACCTTTGCTACAAAATACACATTGTGAAAAAGTACATTTCATGGAAAGATCTCAAGTTTTCCATTTGTAAGAGAGTAATTAGTTATTAAAATATGCATAAAATACTAAGATATGTGAATGTATTCCAGGCACTTAGCACAGAGTGGTGTTCCTCCTTCCTGTTACTCAGGAATGAGTCTAATACTCTATGACAGACCCAGGAGAGTCATCCCACTACCACCTTATCCAGGGTGCTCTCGATTCTAAAACAGGTGCTCTTGCTTTGGGTTCCAGCTCTGTTTCAATTCTCTGTCAGGTTTTGGCAGATCACATATCTTCTCCAGAGCACAACTCCTGCAACTAAAATGGAACGGGTAAGCTCAGATGCCTCTCGAGTTTCTAACAGCTAAACATTTATGAGTGTTCCATGAAAAGAGATCTCATGATTGACTATGGGAGTTGTAAACCACGACCTCACTTCTAGAATACTACTGTGTTGCTCCAAATAGCAGTCATTTCCTTTGATAACTGCTTTTATTTCTCTCTATTGGTGTTGTCTAATTTGGAAACCACCAACCACATATGGCAATTGCACACCTGAAGTGTGTACAGTTCAATTTGATGTTGGTTACAGGCACATAACGCATTTTAATGTCCATTTTTAAGCCTTGCTAAACAATGAGTCTAAAATATCACTATCATTATACTTTTTTATATTGATTACATGTTGTGAAGGTTATGTTTTGGATTTACTGGGTCAAATAAACTACAGTATTAATTTTATTCAGTTTGTTTTACTTATTTAATGTTACTTTCTATTTCCATTGTAAAATGTAAAATATAAAAATACATACTAATGGGTATAGTATATGCATAATCAAACCTTTAGGTTTTGCCTTGAAAACACCATAACACTCAAATCCCTTTATCCAACCCAGTCATATTATTATTCCTGCTTTATTGCTAAGGCAACTGAAGGACTCTGGGTCAGAAAACCAAAGAAATGTGGCCTAGTGTCACATACTAAAATGTCAGGTCTCCTACTAAAGTGTACTTCGAAAAGTCACTGTTTAAATTTACTTTACCACTGATAAACATAACCAACTGATTTTTTACTCATTTTTCTAAAGTGACTTCTTATGCAATATTTTTATTCAATTTAAAATATTTTCTTTAATTCCAGAATTTTTGAATTTGATCCTGAAAGTTACTATCACTTCAGCAATAATGTTGGAATGTGAGGTAGCACTCTGAATGGCAATATTCCATCTACTATAAATTATGAACAACCGAGTATCAAGCAAACCTAGATAGAGTGGAGAAACTTTCTTCATCACTTAGGAAGCCTGTGCTGCTAGACTGTTGGACATAAGTTTTGATCACCAGACTAGCACCCAATGCTCCTAGAAATTCTCCCTTTTTGAAATACCTTACATCAGCCCAGAAGACTCAGTTACATCAAACAGGGCATTAATAGTATGAATTTCACTGGCATTTTATATATCATAAAATAGTCTCTTTCCAAACCTGACTTAAATCTGGTCACATTGCCTAATATAGTATATCAACAGTTCCTCGTTAAATAAAATTTAAAAAATTAAGGTTTTACCATAAAATGCATAATGGTACTCAGATAATAAAGTGCCAAAAAGGAGCATATGCCAAAGTTGAATATAAACTGCCTCTAATTATAAAATTTCCAAGAAGAAATTAAAGTTCAAAGATCATTTTCCATTTCCCATTAAGCCCCAAATTGTTAAACTCTAAAGGTATTAAACTCTGATATCAATTGTCCTGTGTTAAAATTTAAAGATATTAACCTCTAAAATGAGTTCTCTTCAATTTCTTAGTCTTCTCTGTGTCAGGTAGAGAGGTTACTGAGACTTGGATCAGTTGAGGTTTGTTTATCAAATACTATTTGAGCTCATTCTCCCTGAAATGATATACCAAGTGGTTGTGTTAATGTAACACCAAGCTATTAAAAGCATGGCTTTCAATCAGTCTTAGAAGAAAAATGGATACTCATGAGTATTCAACTCTAGACTCCACTTACACCGACTCTTAAAACAGTTTAAGTGAATCTGTACGTAGCACTGCAAAACCAGGGTTGATGGTAAGGGGAATTTTCTTGCTTTTGCTCTTCATGGGTTTCAGCACTTTGTGTGTGTGTGTGTGTGTGTGTGTGTGTGTGTGTGTGTGTATGTGTGTGTTGCTATAACGAAATACTTGAAGCTAGGTACTTTGCGAACTGAGAAGCTTAATTTGGCTATGATTCTGGTGGGATGGAGGATCCAAACAGCATGATGACGGCATCCCGGCAATTGTCCCCTGACAGTGTTACAACCTGGCAAAGAAATTGGAATAGAACTGCTTGAGTGCAGATGGGGACAAAGGTGTGGGTTAGCCTCACTTTCATGGGAACTAACTCACTCCATGACACTAATGTTGATCGCTTGCAAATGCAGTGCTAACATGACTTAACCACTTTCCTTTTTTTTTTTTTTTGGTACCAGGTATTGAACCCAGAGACGTTTAACCACTGAGCCACACCTCCAGCCCTTTTTACCATTTTATTTAGAGACAGCATCTTGCAGAATTGCTTAGGGCCTTGCTAAGTTGCTGAGGCTGGCTTTGAACTCACAATCCTCCTGCCTCAGCCTCCCAAGCTACTGGGATTACAGGTGTGCACCACCATGCCCGGTCCACAAACTAACCACTTTCCACTAGGCCAAACCTCTTATAGGTTCTACCCCCTCAACACTACTACAATGGGTACCATTCATCCAGGAATTTATGGGACCCACTCAAAACACACCCAACCAGAATACTAAGGTATTATAGTCTATACCTTTTATCTAAAGTCCATGGCAAATATACTGGAAATCAATTGAAGTAGAGCCCCCACTGGTTGTTAATTTTGGCTCTACCGATTGACCATTTCTCATTGGGTGGTTGGAAAAAGGTTCGCATCTGTATACAGGTTCAATTCCAGTATCTCTTCTGCTTCCTATGTAGGAGTCCTGTGGAGGTAGCTTCCTGAGCAGAACCTCTCTTCATTGCTTAATTATGAAAATGCTGAGAAACACAGCTAAGAGATAGCGGGTAAAAGGAAGAATAAAATCCTTCCTACATAAATCTAGGTGAAAACAAGACTTAAACTTGACATATCTGTAGGAGGTCAGTCGACATCAGTGAACCCCAGAACTTGTCTGCCTGTCACAGCAACTCTGGATGAATTTGCCTCTGTGGGTAAAAAGTCTATGCTGGTCAGGGTCGGGGTTGAACAGTCAGAGAAGTCCTTTCTTGAAGCTTTCTCGCTTCCAAGGAAGAAAGGAGACTTCATTGAGAAGAGCCAATTGTTCTAAACTAGCTGTCACTTGAGTCTCTCTATCTTCACCCTGAAGGCGTTTGGGGCAGAGAGAAGCTGAGAGAGCTAGTTAGACTCTATTCAGGATGGAGAAAGCACATTATTCCTGTCATAACTTTACAGAATTATATCATAGCCCTACTGTCATCTAAACTCTATCTTTCAGCCTCACATTCTTATCCTGTGTAAATTTACCTAAATCAACATATTTGAATACAGGCAAATTTCTTGAATTCATATTCTCAGCTATTTACCATATACACGAACACCCGCAATTGTTCCCAAGCTCTGATGACAGCCCATACAACATCCTAGGTTTTGTTCATTGGTATTGACCCACCCAAAATTTCCTTAAAGTCTCTGTACTTTGAGCTGTGTGCCATGATTACCCACATCACAGCACCAGGCAAAAGTGTCAGTCTACTGTCTGTTTGATTGTATTCATTTCACCAAGCTCAGATAAATCCAGGTCTGTTTAGAAAATATTCTTTCAAATATGAAATATCAAAGAGGAACACTCTCTTTCTGTCTATGGTTCCCAAGGCAGTTTGAAAGACTAGTATTGAACCTATTGTACTTGGCCTGTATCGTTATATTTTTCCTGGTGACAAACTTCATTTGAAGCTGTTAAAGAGCAGGAGTTATTTGGTTCCTCACCTCTGAATGTCCACAGTGCCTTTCTGACTCATTCTGCATGGTGGGACTCTGATGAGGCATTCTAGATTACATTAGCTGCTCCAATCATTGACATTTATAGAGGAGGCATTAGCTTAGCAATCGGTACTAGTCAGCACACTTCACATCCCATAGTAGAAACAGCTCAAATCGGTTTCAGCAAAGGAGGTAAATGTTGACTTAATTTGACTAGGAAGCCTGAAGGCTAAGATATGTTTCATGAACAATTGTGTTCATGTTTTGAAACACAAGAAATCTCCAGGGACTGGGGATGTAGCTCAGTTGGTAGAGTGTTTGCCTAGCATGCACAGGGCCCTGGGTTCAAACCCCAGCAGTACCACCACAGGGCGAGGGCGGGGGTGGGGGAGAAAGAAAGAAATCTTCAACTTTGTCTCCTCTTCTTGCCTCCATTTGCCTTTTTCTCATCTTCAGAAAGCTTTTCTATGAAGCATGGCAAGAATGCCCTCCTCAGCTTAAATTCATAGCTCCTAATTTAAGATATAATGATGACAACCGCCCAGCCCAGTTACTGAAGAGAGGACTGAGATTCACTGGGGTTAGTCAGTGTGCTTCACCTTGATCCTCACCCTTTACCAACAAGTAAAGCCATTTCTCTGGATCGGAGGGCTTGGCGTTGCTTCCCCTCTACTTCTCTGAATCCATGTCTTGCTGAGAATGCAGGAAACATGGCTTTCTCAAAGGAAGGTATCATGAACTCATATAAATCCTCTCCTATGTTCTTTATAAGATTTCCCTGAGGATTAAATGGGACACTTTAACTAAAGCACCTAAGATGTATAACATACTCAAAAATTGCTAATTCCCTTAAGACTCTTTCCTGTACATATGTCTTAATGTCATACCTACTTAAAATAAAATCATCCTGCAAAAATAATCAGTTGAAAGCAAAAGAAGGGTTGGTGGTGATAGATGGATGCAAGAAAAGCCTGCTGAAACACAATATAAACTCACAGTGATGTGAATGTCAGAGGCCATGCATATGAAAATTGCATTGAAATCACTTTGGAAAGTATATTGTGTAAATGCCACTAGTAATGACAACGGTCTGTGCCACCTTAATTGTGTCCTTTGCTACGTTGAAATCCATTGCACCCAAGTACCTTTATTTATTTTTCAAAGCTCAGATACTCAGGATACTTCAGGAGAAAATATAAACATAAAAGGCATGGAGTAGATTAGCATTCAAATAGTACCTTATCTTCCCCTCCTTGCCTTATAACTGACATCCACTGCACCACAGAAGACTCCATAGACTTGAGGAGAATTCATTCAGCTCAAGTTTTTCAATGAACTGTGTGTTGTGTTCCCTGTATATGAACAATCACCAATGCAGTGTAATGCAAGTTTAATGTGTTTGAAAGATGTCCACTGGAGAGTGGCGGCAGTCACTAAAAACATATTTTTTTAAATAAGCGATTTACCTAGGAAACCATGCATTACAAGAGAAGCAGTAGTAAATTAATTCCAAATCATGATTTATTTGGCTGCCATGAGCTATGGCTCCTCATGCTCATTAACCTTGAGTCTTCCCCCATCTGCCCCCACCCTCAATTCAGCTCTGCAGGACACTCTCAACCATCTTCAGGATAAAACTTCTCAGGCTTATGTTTCTGACTCCTGTCACTGTTGCATCTGAATGCTAAATTTCAGAGACACTTCGGAGGCTCTTTTTTAAATACAGCATGAATTAAATGTAAATTTATGCCTACTTCTAATTAAATAAACTACATTAAAAGCAAACTTGGTAAATTTATAAAATTTGCCACTTTCTAATTATTTACATATATGTATATATTTTAACCAATTAAAATAATAATAATAATATTTTATTATTTTATACACACACACACACACACACACACACACACACATACACAGACATGCACATATTCTACGAGGAACTGTGCCAAGATCAGGAGATGCAAGAGGAACAAGAGATAGTCTCTGTCACCAAGTATGGTCAGGATCCAGGTTATGTGACAACAGTCTTGTAATGAGTCATGGAGAGACAAGTGGTGATAACTGAATGACACTGGGTCATCAACACCAGAAGACCTGGCAATACTGAGATGCTATCCTTGTTTTGAGCAAATTGCTTTCTCAGGCTGTGTTCTTACATTTACCGACTTGCACTAGTTCCAAGTAGCAAGCAATATAGAGAATTTTGGAAAATTCACTCATTATATAGTGTATTTTTTCTGCTTTTTGAGTACTGTGCTGTACTAATAGAATCAATTTGCCCATTAAAAAAATAAAGGAAAACTTTTGTTATTATATAAATATTTGTGTGTATGTGTGTGTGTGTGTGTGTGTGTGTGTGTGTGTGTGTGTATATATATATATTGCTTTTTTGGGTACTATATTCTTTGATGCCCTATTAGAATTGATTTGCCCATTAAAATAATGGAATAATAGTTAAGTACCTTCAGTATTAAAAGGAAATTATTTAAAATAATAATGATGGTCTAAGAAAGTTGACTCATAATCCTGTTTTTTATTTGTTCTAATTAGATATGACAGTAAAGTCACAAAGATACAAAAGAAGTTCAATTGTGGGGATCCACTATTGGGGTGCAATTCTAGTTAGTGCATTTCATGTGGTCAGGAAAATGCAGATGGAAATTTTAAAGATTCCCATTTTATTCATTCCCATGTGGACAAAATATACCACAGTTTGTCCAATAGACATGGAGGAAGGTGACTTTTCTATGCAATAGGTTTTATTAATTAAACAATAATCAGACTTTTAAAACAAAACTCTATTGCTCATTCTTAATTTGAAGAACGATGATTAGTTCACATTTTGATATTCTATCAATCTTTTTTCAGTTAGTGTCTTTTTTCTTTATTATTATATTGATTGACAGAAATGTGTGTATTTTACCATGTACAATATGATGTTTTAAGGTATAAATACATTGTGGTATATCGAAACTACCTTAGTAACTAACAAACAAAAAATTAGTCTCTGTCTTGCAAAGGCCTATAGCCTATAGTTTGGTCATGTTTCTGAAAGGATAGTTTGGTTCATGCTAGAATTTCCATATATGAATAAGTAACAAGGCAGAAATAGATTCTGTGGTCAAACAGATTTGAGAATATTTAGATGGCATGAGGCAGAGATTTTGCTATCTCAAGAAATTTCTGCATCTTTAATATGCTAATGTGCTTTGAAAAGCTCAAAAGAAAGTGAAATACTCAAAAATTTCAGACTTAGACAAATAAAAAAAAATTTGGAGGGGCGAATCTTTTTGAAGGAAGATTTTTGGTCGATAAGTTTGAGATAAGGATCTGTGGCCTCATGCTCATTCTCTTCTGAGAATCCACCTGTTGTCATTGATTCTCTGACTTCACCCTCAGTGCCCTCAGAGCTGGGCACGCCCACCACCCTCCCCACCTTTCCTCTTGGTCCAGTCAGGCTCCAGCTAGGAGAGGAAGATGGGGCAGTTTGGATACTCTGGCATGCATGAATCAACCTACCAGCAAGAAAATGATTTCCAGAAATATGCAAATGTTTCTACACAACTTCTTTGAAGTTTCATTTCATTTCATCGACAAGTCAACAAGTGTATTATTTATTTGTTGTTTAATATACATGTATACATGGTGAAATAATCAATTCAGACTGATTAGCATACTCATTGCCTCCAATATTTATTATTTCTTTATAGTGCAAAAATTTAAAATTATCTTTCATAGCTATTTTTTTTAAATGCAAAGCACTATTACTACCTGAAATCATCATGATGTGCAATAAAACTAGCCTTTGGACATTGACAAAGGTGTCCCTTTTCTCCATTCACCTCTTGACCTTTTCTAACCATCATCCTAGTTTCTACTCTGGGAGCATGACTTTTGGATTCCACACACAGCTGAGATGAAAAGAGTATTTTTTTTCTCTCTCTCTCTCTCTCTCTGTGCCTGGACTGTTGCTCTTAACATAACATCCTCAGGTTCATACATGTCAGAAAAAAGGAATTCCCTGTTTTTGGAAGAATATGAGCTACTCCATTGCAAACATATACCACATCATTTAATCTATTCATCTGTTGATAGACACTTGAGTTACTCGTTTTCTCATGACTAGGCTGCCTCATGAGATTTGCTACAGAATACCCTTTTAAGTCACCATCTACAACCTTTTTGTGAGGTACTATTGATTCTCTTAAGGTATTTGTTGTAGCAATACGTTTTGACCCAGAATTTAGCATTGTTTAAAATGTCAGCGTGGGTAATGAAAAAGAGTAATTCCATATAAATCAACCCAGGGGCAAATTACGGTGATGGACATAACAGAACAAGGGTCTGTCAATTGTAAATCCTCCCAGCTGACTATTACTCTATGAGCTTTTATTGAAAATTTCTCTGAAAAACTTACTGCAAATTCTCACTGTTATCTTTGGAGGTCTGAGGCATATTTATCACTACAGGAGACAACTTTTAAAGCTTGGAAGTAAATTCAGTATGATGCCTTAAATCTCTAAGCTTTGGTGAAACACTACTTCAGCTTCTTGGGGAAACCGATTCTGAATGATACATGTCGTCAGTAACAGACACTGTCACATATTACACTGGCTAGTGTCCTTAAATACACATTTAGGAGTGTACAGAAGTTTATCTGTGTGGCACACTGAAATTTAACCTTTTATCACCATTGATGAGATTCTGAGTATAAATAATAGCTAATAGTAACAACAACCCCAATAAAATTATCGGATTTTCTTCTTTCATACGCTCTCCATTGGAAGGCCTCTGTAATCTTTGCAGAGCTATCGTCCTAGCCAACATTTTTCACCTTTCCCAGTCTCATGAACTGCTTTTCCATCTTGCCACTAAACTCTTCACCTGGCTAGTCCACCCGTGTCTCCCACTCCACCTGCCTAAAATTGGACTCATCTCTTTTTTTTATTTTATTGATTTTTAAAATTTGTGCTGCTTAATTGTATGTGATAGTAGAATGCATTTATACATGTTGATAAATCATACATAAAGGAAGTGTAATTGCCCATTTCATCTTTTTGAAATTACCCTGTTTTCATGTTTGCCATTTACAAAAGTTATATTTGTCTCACTCCTCACCTCTAGACATTCACTCTTAAAATCTTCCTGTGCTCTTTTAATTTCTTGGACTGTTATGTACTAGCTTCATGATCCTCTAAAAATGTCATAAATAAATAAAAATTTGACGTAAGAAGCAAGGATTTGAGGCTTTATTTTGAAGCAGAAACTCTGTTTTATGGATATTAGAATACCATCATGAACTAGGTACTTCCAAACTACTTGAATGACCTTGGAAGAGTTATGCCACCTTCTGCACTTTGTTTCTAAGAGGAAAAAGGAAAACTTCAGAAGTTTGCTGCACTTTTTGAGGATACAGCAAGAAGATGGGCCTCTGAAGTGGGAAGCAGGCCTCATGGAACACCAAAGCTGCTGGCGTCATGACCTTGGGCCCCTTGCCTCCAGAACTGTGAGAGGTAAGTCACTCTCTGTTCTTCATTAATAACTCTGTCTATGGCATTGTGTTAGAGCAATTCAACTGGACTAAGCCAGGCAGTAAAGTTTTAACAGGCTTCCCTTCCAGCCTCTGTTGACTTCATCTTGCAGAAATTCATCTTTCAGCTACCCTGTCATTGACTCATTCACTCCTTTCCTCACTGAACTAACAGTTGATAAAGGGCTCCACCCTATGCCTCAGGCTCCAAAACAGACATGACCTGAATCCTGAGCATCCTTGCTGGAGACTACTCATGAAGCCAGAGTTGGGGACAGGCAGTTAGCGTAGAAATAGGGAATTGGGTCAAATTAGGGAAATAGAAGCCATGAGAGCCATCTGCCCCTGGAAATTGGAGACTGCCCCTGGGAGAATGAAATGTCAAGGATCTCCGGAGCCCATTGACTACCAAATCTATCTGCCCTTATGGAGGACTACTGGCAGAGTTGCTAATTAATGCCCTGGGACCTTACCTGCCTGGATCGCTTTGGCCCTCCCCCTGCCATTCGCTTCTCACTTTTTGCATCTCAACTGCAAAACTGGGCCTAGTCATATAGGCAGGAAGGAAAGAGATAAGGGGAAAAGATCAGGAGAATAAAACCTATAAAAAGGACAAGAGTTACTCATCCCATCCATCCCCCTTTGGGTCCCCTTCTTCTGCCCTGGAGGTCTGTTCTACTTTTCTTTAATAAATCTTCTTACTCTCTACTCCACACTTGCCTTGGCGTGCTTCTCTGGTGTTAGACTTCGACACCTGAGGAAGCGGGACTTGTCAAGGTAACCAGCGGTGTCATTAGCCTGAGTTTGAATGAGCTAACTCCCCATGCCACACTGACACCTGGTAGTGTTTGCCAACTGTTGGTTACTGTCCCTTAATTGGTGTTAATGGTTAAATTCTACACATCCTGGCTTGGTGCCTAGTTTTCTCTAAATGTTAAATGCTGTCTTCCTTATACAAACATCTTTTTTCGGCCTAAATCGCTAAATCTCTAAGATACATGCTCTTGTTTAGGCATATGCGTTGTGTCCCCATGGATTTCAATATTGAATAAATAAACATTTAATGAACAAAACTCCCTCAATCCCATATTGATGTGAGAATAGATCATTGTAAAGCTATTCAAACTCCCTTACAGCGGCAGGCTATCAGGATGCAGAGAGACACCTAGCATTCATATCAACAACCATAAAATAGAATAATACGCCTTCCACCTTTCTTCTTTCCCAGTCAGTTATTTTCAAGCACTCATTTACATTTCCTTTGAATCCTCAAGCAGTTTTCAAAAATAGTCCCTTTATAAAACAAATTAATCAACATGCAAGCAGTTCTCACTAGAAGCAACATCACTAGGAACTTCCCCTTTTATGAGCTTTTGTTGCTACAGGAACCTCAGCCCTGAATCTCTCTCTTTCTCACGCATGGTGCGCACACACACACCCCCTCACGCACACATGGGTATGTATATTCTCCTGTCTCTCCGTGTGTCCACAGAGGTTAGCTGACTAAGCCGAGTGGAAATGGATCACTTTGCACCTGTAGGAGAGAGTTAGAATACAATGTAGTGTCAACAAATCTTGTTTTCCTCACTTCCAATTCATTCAGTCCTCATCTGTGGTTCCCAGTAGTGTTTTCTATAAGTGTGTGCGGGAAAAACAAATAATATTAGTCATATCTCCATCAGAGCGCTCCACTGACCCAGTTTGTGTTTCATGTATTAGACTGACATTTTGAAATTGTTTATGGTCAGATATTTTTGAGAAGGACAAATGGCAGTTTCTACAACACCTCGAGAGAACATGCAACACCACCTTACAACTGTTTTCATGATACTCCAACTATTGGACTAAGAACTCTTTAAAAATAAATTTTATCTTGTTTCCCTTTGGATGAAAGGTTACATGCACAGTGCTCAGTACCTAACTGGTGCCCCCAATTGCTTGTGGGTGATGACTGTCTCTCCTTTAGAGAGTTTCTGTGCATTACGGTGCTTCTTCTACAGAACATTTAGGTATGGACGAGGCATGGGCTATGAAAGAATAACTGCATTGCTTCATGACACAAGTCTCAGGCTAGTAGAACCACTTCCTTTTTTTCCCCAGATTTACTGAGACATAATTGGCATGTCTATTTTGGTCTGACATAACTATATTTACCCTTACTCTTTTATCCACTTCTTCCTTTTAGCCTTTATGTATTCTTAATACAGTGAGTATCCTGTAAGCAATCTATGGTTAGGAATTATTATTATTATTATTATTTTGTTAAAAAATTTAATCGATTCACCTTTCAAGTAATTATTAATAGGTAACAACTTGCTATTGGCAATTTGTTTATTGTAATTTTCAAACTACTTTGTTCTTTGATTTGAAAAGTTTTTGTTGTAATATGCCTTTATTCTTTTCTCTTTACCTGTCATATTTCTATTTTTATTTTCATTGTGGTCACCATGAGACTTAAATATGACATCTGATAGTTATAATGGTCTACTTTAAGTTGATGACAATCTTTTTACATACCCAAACTCTACATATTAACTACACCTTATAATTTTGTTATTTATTTCAAAAAAAATATTGTATATTTAAATACTACATATTCCATAGAGAGCTATCAGTCAACAAATTATTATAGGTATTTTATGTAGTTATTAAAAACATTTTATTTTGAACTTTGATGTAAGAGTTAAAAGTGATTTACATACCACCATTGCACTGCTGGAATATTCTGAATTCAATATATTCTTACCTTTATAGTTTTATTTGTTCATGTTTTCATGTTGTTCTTTTGCTTCAACTTGAAGAACTTCCTTCAAAATGTCTTTCAAGTCAGATCTAGTGGTGATAAACTCTTGCTGCTTTTGTTTGTCTGAAAAAAAGTATATCTCTCCTTTATTTTTAAAGAAGAGCTTTGCTGGATATAGTACTCTTTGTTAAAGTTGTTCTTTGTTTCATTTTGTTTTGATTTTTGAGACTTGAATATATCATCCCAATTTCTCCTAATCTACAGGTTTTTGCTGATAAATCCTGAAAGTCTTATAAATATTCCCTTACTGTGATTATTCGTTTTTCTCTTTCTGACTTAATAATTCTTTCCTTGTCTTTCACTGTGAAAAATAAAAGTATAAGGTATTTAAGTGAAGATTTATTTATATTAATCTACTTGAGGCTTTTGGAACCCCCAAAGATCTGGTTGTTCATTTCTCTACTTAGATTTGGGGAATTTTCAATTATTATTTCTTTACGTAAGATTTTCCCTCCTCTTCATATCTCTATGAGTTCTTAAGTTAGCATAATGCATAAATCAGTTCACTTTATGCTGTGCCATGACTTAAAAAGGCTTTCTTCACTCTTTTTCAATCTTTTGTCTTGGGGTTCCTCTAATTAAACAATTTCAGATGACCTTTCTTCAGTTTCATTTATTCTCTCTTCTCTCTGAGTCTGCTGTTGAAGCTCTCTGTGGAATTGTTCAGCTCAGTCATTTTGTTTTTTAGTTCCAGAATTTCCATTTGATTCTTTCTGTGGTTTCTATCTCAGGGTTTGATTTCTATTTTTTTCATGTATTATTTTCCTTAACTCTTTTGGTCATCAAACTGCATGCTTTCCTGTTCTTCTTCTTTCCTCTTCTCCCTCTTCCCTCTTCTTCTTGGGTTCACTGAACTTCTTCAAACTGATTATTTTGAACTCTTTGTCAGGTAGTTTGTAGAGCTCCAATGCTTTTTTTTTTTTTTTTTTTTCACATAAGGAATTTATTAAGCAAACAGAGTGTCTCCCTGCAGGCTAAGAGAGAAAATGAGAGGGAAAGAGAAAGAGCACATGCTAGAGAGAGTGGAAAGCGAGGAGGAGGAAAAGCAAGTGTGTAGGAGAGAGAAGCAAGAGAGGAAAGATGGCGGTTGAATTCCGCCGGGCTAACGGGACCAATATGGAGAAGGATACTTACAATCTGACTGATGAACCAATAGCTAGCTAGGATGTTCACAGATTGACAAGTGGTTGAGAGGCGGGGAAAATGACCTCAACGGAATGGGCGGAGGAGCAGCTTTATACATTACATTCCCCCATTTCTGTTTTCATAAGAAAATCTTTTGCTCTCCAGTTCTTTCCGAAGCCTTCTCTCTCCTTCCTGCCTAAATGACTGGGGCTGATTTTGCGGGTGAGATGTAAAAAGTCCATTCTCCTTCCAGACTTCCAAAGGCAGATGGTTTTCGTGGACTTCATTAACTCAATTTGACTGATCCCCTATTTCTACACTAACTGCCTGTCCCCAGTTCTGACTTCATTTGCCCCTCTAATTCTAGGAACTCCTTCACTGCTGTAGGGAAAGCGGGTAATGACCTATCTGGTTTCCTTGAGCTGGAAAGGGGCTGCGTGGGGCAAGCAGTTTGGAGTTCCCTTTTTAGAAATTGGGTCAATTGAGGGGTCCATGGTAGAAGTCCAGTTGGGGAAGAGCAGGTTGTAAAGGCATCTGGGGATGGGTGCTTTTTAGAGTCATTCTAATATGCAGCAGGGTTGTGAGGCAGAGCCTTATCTCAGGTAAGGTGGGGCTTTTAGCTCTGTTCTCTGATGGAAATGCAGATTTAAAGAGTTATGTCAGCAATCTTTAAGAAGTTTACATATATTGACTCCTGAGTCTATATGAACATTAGTTTACACAATTTAACATTATATCTAAAACATGAATTAAAGAAAGGCTGAGAGAGCTTTTAAGTTTTCTTTTGTGTGGCAAAGTGGTAAAATGCTTTCATGCTTAACCTTTAAACAAATAAGGCTCTCAATAACTTTTAGAAATACATTTAACAAATTTTACATATACCCTATTCGATGACAGGTTCCATAATAGAACATTAAATGATAGGTTTACCTACAGACAAGTTTAATTTGGAGAATAGCAGCTTGATAAATTTTCTGCTTTAAAGGCTTGTATACCTGGAAAATATGAACACATTTAATATACAAAGAATAATGTTTTTAAGTATGTTACTCCATGGAATATCTTTGTAAATTAATTAGATGTCTCTAACAAACTCATTTGAGTAATCCCATACATGTCGACTCTAATTCACTCATCTTATTGTAAAAAAACTAACATATCAGACAAGTGTACCAACAGTATTTGCTGTCTCTTTCCTGTTGAAGAAAAGTCATAGAAAAATTGATGTTAGACATTTTATAAACATCAATATTTTATTAGTGTGAACACCTAGAGACTTGTGAGTTAATTTTAAAGACATTTTACTTCTTTTAGTTTGCCCAATTTAAATTGAACCTCTTTAAATCACGTGAATTAAAAATATTTGGATCCATTTTTAAAATTTTAATTTTTATGTGTGCTTATATTTAACACAAAAGCAAAGGCCTTGTAATGCTTATCTCCATTGCAATGTAACTGATGTTCAAAAATACCTCTAGAGTTGGATAAAAAGAACTGATCAAAAATTATTAACCTAGGTATGTAGGATCAAAATTGTGAGCTCAAAAATATAGCATTTAAGAAAAACAAAAGTCTTAGAAAAAAATGATCATGGTCATTAATTAAAGCATGAGAAAATGAGAAGGAGAGAAAAGGTGAAAGGGAGAAAAGTATTCTGAGTTGTAGCCCAAGAGAAATTTAAAATGGACACTTTTATTCTTTGGGTTTGAGACTGGTCTCCCACTGAGCCTTCTTCTGTTTACATTTCAATGTAAGACTTATCTGAGATCTGAATCTGAAAGGGGCTAAAATGTTCTAGCAGAAACTTGATGCTTAGGTCCTTTTAACTCTTTTTCCTGGTGAGCAATTAATTTAGGTTTGGATGCAGAAAATTGTTAAACAATTATCTCCCACTACTTGTGGGGAATGGGGCTGCTTATATTACATGGGGAAGCAGGGGAAGATGGAGAAGCAGGGTCTGGTGGCGCCTGAGCCTGCAGGAAGAGCTAAGAAGCAAGAAAGAAGAGACTGGAACATAAGGAATCCCTTTCCATCAGCCCACTCGCTCACGGAAGCTGTGTGCCATTACACAAACGGATTCTGATGGCTTTAAGTACCGGGGGTCAGTCGAAGGTTTCCCAGGGTGGAGTCTGCCAGATTGGAGGACCCAGATTCCACGGTGGGGACTGATACAGCTGAGTCTGTGGCCAGAGCGTCCCGAGGCCAGAGTACTGGGCTGGAGATGAGGGGCAGCACATTGATTGTGTCGTCACACAAGCACCAATGTGTGTGCCGGGCAAAAGCCGAGAAGAGTGGAGGACCTGATATCAGGGTTTTCGAGTACAAGTGCATGAGCACGAGATGAGCCTCAATCCTGAGAGAATCTCCACCATAAAATCAGGAGTCCACCCAGCAGATAAGACTGACTGTAGGGCCTGCCGTAACTCTAAATCGGCCTAGGGGAACCGGCCTAGAGGACTCACCAACCTGAAGTCTGGTGATGAATGCAGAGCAGAGCGTCCGGGCAGAATGGAAGGTGGGGCCGTGTCCAGGGGCGCTGGGGCGTCGGATGGGGTTCCACTCGCTTAAGAGACAGTGGAAGATCCCATCCGAGTCACGGCACCATTGTAAGGAATTCCCACGAAACCACGCCGGACACGGGAAATCACATAAGGGAATTTATTAAACAAACAGAGTGTCTCCCTGCAGGGTAAGAGAGAAAATGAGAGGAAAAGAGAAAGGAAAGAGAAAGGGCGCACACTAGGGAGAGTGGAGAGCGAGGAGGAGGAAAAGCAAGTGTGGAGAGCTCCAGTTCTTTAGTACTGGTTACTCGTGTTCTATTGCCTTTCAGTGATGATCATGTTTACATTTTTGTTTGTGATCCCTATGTCATTAATTTTGTGTGTTAACAATCAAGGAGTTATGCACCTCTCTTGGTTTTCACAGATGAGTTTTGACAAGAAAAAACCATACCAGTTTGCAGCTGGACTTATTGCTAGAGTGCTCAGTTGATTTGGCATGGTGCCTGGGTCTGTGGAGCAGGCTTGGTATCTGGGTCCATGTATGTGGGCCTAGAGCTTGAGGCTATGTAATAAGCTTGGTATTTGAATCTGTAGTGAGTACCTGTTTCCTGAGTTTGAAAGACCCGAATAGCACAAGGGTCTAATTGTGGGCCTGAAATAGTACATATGTGCACACCCTAAGCCTGGGTTCATGGAAGCTGGCAAGGATGGGTGTTGGTCTTAAACCTGAACGCACAGTGGATTACCTAGCATAGGGCGAATTCTTGAGTGTGATTCCTGAAAGGTGACCCATGCTGAGACAGTCTTGGTCCTTAGGACTTAAGGAGAAGTCTTGGAACCTGGACATACAAGGACAACCTGCCATTGAAGATGGTTTAGAGCCTATGTCAGTAGGACTGACCTGAATTCTTGGTAGACAGGAACAAATATATAGCCTGGGGCCCTGAGACTGGTCTGATGCCAACATTCCTGGCGTTATGACTGCTGCAACAAGGTCTGCAACAAGGAGGGATGTTCATTTCATTCTCCTTCTACATTGCATAAAGTGTCTTTGTCACTCTGTCTGTTCAAGCTTGGTGAGGAGTGACAGGGTAATGTAAAATATTCTTCCTTCATTAATGTGTCTTTTTAAAATTTTTCTGTGATACTCAGATGCTTTCATTTCTTACCTGGATGTCTTAACTCTTGTAAAATAATTTTCACTCATGAATAGTAGTGCAAATCAATATTCCTCTGAATGGGTGAGGGCTAGAAACTCTTAGTCTGCCATCTTGCTGGTGTATGGCAGTACATCCACTTTCAAATCTAGACTCAACTCACACAAAGTAATTCTACCATCTAAGCTATCTCATTTAATTTCACTCAGCAACTCTTGCATTAGTATAGTACCAAACATTCATCAATTAATCTATGTCGGGCACCTTTTAGTTTTTCTGCATTAACTTATTGAGTAATCAAACAAACTTGTGATTAAGAGAGTTTAGGTAATTCCATTTTATAGATGTAAAATTAAATTTAAATTTATTTGTATAATACACTGTAGAAATTTGTTTGAGTTAGATTTGTCTAGCCAAATTCAAAGTCAGATGCCTGTCTTCTTCATTGTGATGTTCTCCCCAGTGCATACCTGGTAAAATATAAATAAATTTTTAAAAAAATGATAAATGAACATGTACTTTGAAAATTAGCATTAGTTGCGCAACTGTGTTCATGCTGTATTTTAGACAAATTACTTTGTCTGTTTTGTTTAATCCTTAAAATATATCTTGAAGTTGGCATGTAGTTTAGAAAAAACAATGATGGCCCAGTTACCCAATTGTGTGAGAACGTCAAATGTTCTTGTCTGCATACATCATAGTATTCCATTCCACATTCACTACTTAAACATTTGTAACAGTTATACTGAAAACAAGCAAAAAAAATTTGAACTAAGACTGTCACATCACTCTTATCTTAAGTATGTAGAATATGGATATATATATTATATATATACACTTCTGTATATGTGGGTATATAAATATAATTTCCATATATAACTATATATTTGTATATACAGTTAATATATAATTTAAGTTTAAATGTTCTCATTTAAAACACAAGGATAGTAATAGCTCTATAGCTTTAATTAAATAACATAATTGCTCTTTAGAAGCTTTGTGAAATATGCACACACAAGACATAGTTGTGATAATTGTCATTTTCGGGACATCACATTGACTAGTGGGCATGTTGGTAAAACTTACTCTTTTGAATGATTATAAGTGATGAGTCTTTTCTGAAAAATAACCTTGGATGTGACTGACATTAGGTGTAGGCAGTGTGTTCCATAGTGATATCGTCACTAGTTTTATCTGCTCAACAAAATTAAACTCTAAGATGAACCTTTTCAAGCTGTAGAATATTTGAATAATATGGAATTTTAAGACTGAATTCAATTAACTGCTTGAGAACTTCTGATTGTGTGTTTCCTGTGTGTTTCATGTCAGAAAACCTACACTTCCTCATTTAGCTGGCGATAATGAAAGTACCTGCCCTCGATTTTTCTGTCAACATTTCAGGGGAGGATGGATTGAACACACCGCTGGAGGCCATGCTCATGGAAGAACTGCCATATATGCCTTCATACTTTAACTGACTTTGTGCAAATGGACTCTTCTTCTTAGACCTCCTGTTATTTATCTCTTTTCCTATTTTAATTAAGTGTGAGTTCAACATTCTGCCTCAGTGGCCTTTATTCTTTGTGTCTACAGATAGCTACCTGTACATTCTCTCTTGGGCCAGTTTCTCATCATTTGTAGCTGGGAAGCTTTACATCCGGCAGCTCGAATGAAATCATTCTCCCCAGTCTGATGAAGTTTTGTTTGTACACAGTACTATTGGTATATCCTCCTATACTTCTGGAACGGGTCTTGGGTCTTCCCTGGTCCTCCCAAGCATGTTTGGAGCCCATGAACTCTATCTGTACTTTCTTTGACCCCTTATTTCCCCTGTCATGAATCCAGTCAAATTTTGTTCCAAGACTCTGGACATTTTCCAGAATCTCCATTGTTCCCTATAACTGCACTCTCCGCACTGCACATACACTGACTCCTTCCCTGCTGTGGCCTTAAATCCCTGACAATGGACGCTTACCAGATCTCAGTGAAAGGACTGGGACTGTTGTGAAGAAATCTTGTGTTTCATGAATAAATTGGTCACATATATACTTCCCCTGAACGCTTCATCTCCACAGGTAGTACTCAATGTAGTCGGGTCAAATAGACATAAAAGCTCTACTTTAAATAAGAAATCAATGACTACCAAGGTTCAGATGTCCTCTCCAAGGTCACCAAAGGGAGAAACTTGAACTGTGGACTTCTGACTTGAACTCAGGACTCTGCCTGGTGCTTCTGCCATAGTAGCTAGGCACTGTCATTACAGCCACCTTTGAATCTGGCTTTCCTCTAATTTAGACTCATGTTTTCAGTACTGTAACTGGAAATTTAGGTTTCCTTCACTGCTGATACATATTTCTAAATGTATGTAGTAAATTTAAATGAATAAGAGGCCTTACTGAGAGGGAAATCTGGATTATTATGTCCTGAAAGCAGATCAGTGCAAGCATTATATGCACATAAAAATAACCTAAGGGTTGTTAATATGAATAATATGTTTTATCACCATTAAAGCAAGATTTAGATGTTTAGCCTTTTCTCACATAACAGGCTGTTCGTTTTAGTACAAGAAGATTCTTAATAAAAATGATTAATGGGGTAAATAGCTTTTTTATATACACTGTTTTTCCTCTTTCTGAAATTATGTCTTTTTTTTTAAAAAAAACTAAGGCTTTCTCTTTACCATAAATTAAAGGATGCTCCTTATTACAACAGAAAAGATGAAACAAGTACACTCAGCAAGAGTTGATCTTCAATATTGATGCTGATATTTTTGTTGGAGAAAATTTCCTTGAGAACTCACCAGCAGGTAAAATTAGACCTAAGTTGTTTCTTTTTCTTAATAGTTTTTCCTGCTGGTAAATATATATAACTATATGTACATGACTTAGTTTCATCAAAAAACTAGTAAAAATGGAAGAAGAAAAATTCTTCCTTTGAAATTTAAAATTCAAAGAGAAGAGCAGATTCAATGTGAATTGATATTTTTTTCTAATAATTTGAATTTTGGGTTCAATGTGCAGCAGAATCCTCCACTGAGAGTGGTTCCCTCTGAATTAGTTTGTCTTTAGTTCTTGATGCCTGGGTTCTTTGACCCAAGATTTCTTCCTTTCTATCCATAACTAGATAGCTTGGGGAAGGAGAAGATGTCTTACATGGAATGACTGTCAATGTCCCCGGGCCTCTAGGGTGCACCTTCATAAGTACTATTCACTGCCAGCCTTCAAGGTGTCTCTCGCCATATAGCCAGTGAGATTGTGGAGATGATAGAGTTTGACTTCTGTGGTGAGGACATGAAGAAACATGCCAGCTTCCTTCTTGCTCTCTTAGTTCTTTTTCTCCAGCACAGCCAGTCCCTGCATCTCAGAAATGCTTGAATAGTGAGAAACTGAGACCTCCTGCTAAAAGCCACATGGGTTGGAGGCTTCAACTCCAGTCCTGACCTGGACACCTGGTCAACACCTTGACTGTGATGGTATATAGTCCTGAAGTCTGGAAGTACCTATCTAAACCTGTCATGGATTCTTGAACCCCAGAAAACATGAGGTAAGCAGTGTTCATCCCTGACAGTGCTAAACCTAGGATAACTTCTGTGTAGCCTGAAATAACTGATTGACACACTAGCAGAACCATCTACTGACCATCACTTTCCTTTGATGAATACAAGTTGGAGATAATTCCTTTTGAAAAAAGCATAGGGTCATCATGGCTGGCACATCAGAAAACAGACCAGAGCGACCTATCGAGTGCTCCAGTACCCCATGGTTTAAACATGGTAGAGTGGGAAGCTGGCTGAGATTCAGTGTTCAGAGCTCAATTCAGTCAGCGACACAGACACACCAGCTGCTGGAACATTCAGGGCCCGCTGCTGTGCTCTTCCTGGGGTCCGACGGGAAGGGGACTTCAAGGCCTTGTTCTGATGGCACTGAGAGCTGAGATGCATTCTCCTCCCTCCCATCCCCTGAGGAAGGCCAGCACTCACTTCCAGACGCCACGAGTCCATTCCAGGAGCACACTGCAACTGATGACTGGTCAATGTGAGCTTAGAAGGGGAGTACAAAGGCACAGCCCACCCCTCCCTGGAGACTATGCTGAAGGTCCAAGGCAGTTCCAGAACCTTCCTCAGGCTTCCCCTTTGTTGAAAAGTCCCTGCAGTTCAAGCTCTCATTCTGTCCGGTCCCTCTGCATTCACCTGCTCTGTTCTCGTGTGCCTTCTGAGCTCCTCAGCAGGTTCCTGTGTCCACATCCTTTCAGGTCAGAGTCCATTCGCCAGGTAGCATCAATACTTGTCTTAATTCTCAATCTGGTTCCTTATTAATTTTCTTGTTTTTGAAATGATCAAACTGACCTAATTTTTTTCTAAGACAATGATTCTTACAAAGAAGTCCCAGGATCAGCAAACTAAGTGCTGTCTGGGAACTTGACAGAAAAAAAATATATATTTGATGACCTCACATTATGTGTCCTGAACCAGAATCTCAGGGAATAGAGGTCTGGGTTGCATGTATGACAATTATTCAGGTGATTTCAATGTTCATAAAGTTTGAGAACACTGGTCTAAGATTTATTATGGTTCTTAAATATTCTGACTTTGAGTTGCTGTCATATTAATGTGCTTCAGTTGGTTGGTCCTGAGTTTTCATTGGATTGGATAACATATAATTTGCATTCTGAATAATGCAAAATCAGATAAAGATTAAAAATATTAAATACAGGCTCTAGTACCTAGATTCTAAATTCGTCAACACTGCAGGAAGGAGAAGTTTATTTTAAGCAGATTGGTGGATACAAAGGTGTATAAACTTTGTCGTCAGGAGAGGTACTTTCTGATTCCAGTTTTACTACTATCAGATTGTGTATTCAGAATCACACCAAATGTCTGAGCAATGGTTTTCTCATTTGTATAATGAATGTATAGATTCATGCACTGCCCACCTTACAGAGATGTAGCAAGGATCAAGTGACACAATTTGGAAAAAAAAATGTGCTTTAATCACATCTTCTTATGAGGTCTGGGAACTAATACTCGGAATAAATGAAGACAACACTGTGCACACATTTGCTTGTAAATACTACCATCTCCTATGAAGTGGGTTGACCACACACTGCTTCCCCACTGACCTGAGTCCAGGGAGCCAGAGCATAGTCGTGTGTGACAAGTTACACAAAGGGACTTCACTAATTGTAGTGGGTAACAGGGACATGGCGTCCACTATAGGCCAGTCCCTCAGGGCACAGTGCATGGGTGTTGGCTGCACTGCCTGGCTTGGGCACAGGTGAGGCAACCCTCCTGAGGTCTTGCTGTAGGCCCAGGAAATGTGGCTCACCTGGCAAAGCTTTAAAAGACAGGCTGTCACCAGAGGAGAAAGGAAAAAGCTTCCCTGTCCTGGGCAATTTGTCTCTATCACAGGATGATTCGTGTCCTAGGAGGGCTGGAATGAGGCCCTGGCTGTTTCGAGCAGTTCTGTCCCATCTCAGGATGCTGCATTCTAGCACATTTCAGTTATTCTTGGAAACTGTCAGCAAGGAAAGAGGGGCGAACTGGGTTGGTCCAAAGCTACCTGGACAACAGTCTAACACTTGGATATATTGACTAGACATGTGAAAATGGCACACAATATATTTGCTTTATTTGATTTCTTATAAAGAAGGTAAATTTTATAGAATCGAGAAACTTGCCACAAAATGATGTGTATCAGAACAAATTGTTTCAACATGACCTATTATCAGAATCGAAGTTGATTCAATGTATTTTAATGCCTCCCTCTTTCTTTAAGACATTTAAGACTTTATTGATAATAGTAATACGAATAAGAAACACATTCATAATAGAGTGTACATACATACATACATACCTGGAAAAACATCAAATACACATGTGTGTATGTGCATCTATGTGTGTGCACCTGTGTACATACATAAGTGGTAGCGCATGTGTGTTTGACTCTTATATCCACACTAGGAGAGGTGAATATTAAATTCAACCTACATTTGAGATGAAAATATATAAAACCAGAGCATAGAGAGATGAAATAACTTACCCAAGGTCACATAGCTGTGTTGGAAGAAGAGTTGGCATTTAAACCTCAGGAGGCTTGTTCTAAAGACTCTGAAGAAACCTGCTATGGAATACAGCTCTCAAATTAAAATAATGTAATGCTGACATTTTCTCAGATGAAGGTACAAACATTGGCACTTTACTGTGTCAAAATGCACAACAATTCAGGCTGTTTTAGGAAGGAATTCTTCTGCTGGACTTTACTAGGGTCAAGCCTTGAGGCTTGGCCTTTACTAGCCTTGAGGCTGCTGTCATCTGGAGCTGGTTTCCAAATAAATAAGACTAAATGGCTTCACACTGACTTGGCGATCCAGGGCTCATGGGTGGAGCACCAGGCCTCCTGTATTCTGAGGGCATATCTCAGAAATCACATATCATTGCTTTCCCCACTTATATTGCAAGTGGTTGGTAAAATATGAAAGAAATTATTGAGAATTTTATCATTTTAGGAAGAGAAAGATAATGTTAGCAGCAATTGTAGCACAGTGAGTCTGAATCGGATAGAGGCCAACACTGGGGGTGGCAATGACACAGGACACTCAGGAGGAGGCAGCCAGGAGAGGCTTGTGTGTGTGTGTGCACACGTGCGTGTGTTCGTGTGGGTGCATATGTGGGTGCATGCACACGCCCAGGTGCACATGTAGACATTTAGAAAGGGGTAATTGCAAAACCCCCACCCCTCACTTTGCTGGAGTGGAACTTACATGGGCAGCAGCAGAGTGGCTGAAGAAAGGAGCAAAAACAATCTCACGAGGTCCTTCTGTGTCCGGCACAGGCACTAGACTCTGCGCAGAGACAGTGGGTGGGCAGCCAGAAGTTTTAATCAGTGGTGAAGCCTGGTGACATTTCTGCTTTAGAAAGATTGCTCTGGCAACTGTGAGGAAGAGAGTTCTGAAAGCAGCAAGATTCCGCCTACCCCGGGGCATCCCAAGGGCATCCTAGAGCTCTGACAGCGGTGTTGCTGCTCCTTTGCTTCAGGTTTTCACTCTGAAAAGCTGTCCACTGGAATGTCATTAAGCGTCGCTCATCCACAGCTGACACAACTCCCGCTTGGAAATGCCTACATAGTTTAAGGGCCGGCTATTTGATTCTCCTCTTTCTAGTCCCTAATAAAATAAAAAATAAATGATTCTTAACCTGTGCCTCCAGCACACCCTCTAACAAACCAATCTCAATTTAAACTATTAGGTCAAGCCACCTTCTAATCGAAGGCTAATTTGGGACTGAAAGATGAATCTAAAACTCTTCACAGTATAGGAGATAAACCCTGCTTGAGTCGAACTTTGCCATCCACAGTCTCATGCGTTCTATCATTCTCATTGTTTCACTCTTTCACCTTAGAGTGTCGACATGATTGACATTGACATCATTATTGACAGTGGCATGTTTATCACAAGATTTACTTGTGATACGTTCTCACCACCAGTCTGGTAGAACCATGAGAAAAAAACTAAAAACCATGTCTTTGATTTGTTTTGCTCATTCTGTTCAGCACTGTGCATGACACAAAATTACCAATGCATATGTAAAAGTGATAAAAATGAGAAATGATCCCTGTGGTTCAACATCTGACCCTCCAAGAAACCTAGGAGATTGCTTCCAGATCTGGGTTATAACAGCTAAACCTGCAGATGTGCCATACAGCGGGGAGAACAAGGCCGTGATATCAGACAGACTAGGACCAGAACTGCTATCTACATTGCAGGCTGTGTAACCTCAGACGATGTGGCTTTGTTCTCTAGGGCTGCCATGACACATTACCTCAAAGAGGGTGGGTTAAAACAACAGAAATCTTTTTTCACATAGTTCTGGAGATCAGAAGTACAAAATCAAGAGAAAGCACATTCTTCACAGCTTCTCAGGGAAGAGAATAAAAAGCTGCCGGGTACTTCCAGCTTTGGGCTGTTTGCATTCCTTGTCTGTGGTGACACAATGCCTAACTCCAATTCTATCTTCACCTGGACTTCATCCCTGAGTCTCTGAGACCTTTTATTCCTTCTCTTGGAGAAACACTCTTGTTGGACTCAAAGCCAACAAGATCAGTATATGATCTCATCGCATCTCTTAATTCACCGACATCTGCCAATGCCCCATTTCCATGTAAGGTCACTCTCACTGTACCAGGGGCCGCCACACAAAATGTCACAGACCATGCAGCTCAAGGAGCACAGTTATTTCTCAGAGTCCTGGGTCCATGTGTCTCCAGAGGAGGTAGCCCAAAATTCTGGAAATCAGTGGGAAATAACTTCACCCTTGGGTTTATGCTGCCCTTTTCTTGAGGCACATTTGCAAAAGACAGTTTCTCTAGCTTGTCCTGTAGAATCACACAAACAGGACAGTCTTCCTATACTTCACCCCATCTGTTCCCTTCAGTTCAAGTTGGTGGCATTTCTGCTGCAGAAACCCCATCTCTACCCCTGGCTTCCAAAGAGATGCCCAAGATGATCTCTGTGTCACTATACTCACCCTTTATCAAATTATTTTCCAGTCACAGTCTTGATGTTCTTTCCAAGGACAAAATCCATCATTTTTTCAGAACATAGTCTAATAATTTTCATGTCATGAAGTTCGGACTCCTCTTTTCTTAACATTTCCATCAATTTATCTCTCTTCTCTCCCATTTTACTCTGAGCAGCAAGAAGCAACCAAGCCAAGCCCTTGACACTTTGACAAGAAATATCCTCTGCTAAGTCTCAAAGTTTGCTACTTACAATTTCTACTTTCTGTAAAACACTAGAACACAGTTCAGCTAAGTTCTTTGCCCGTTTATAGCAAAAATCACCCTCCTTCTCTTTCCAATAATATTTTCCTCATTTTCTTCTGAGACATCACCAAAATGACCTTTTCAATGTCCAGATTCCTACAGACTCTTCACTCTTCAAGACACTCTGGGTTTTTTCTAACATGAACCTCATCGCTTTTCCAATCTCTGTCCATTACGCTCTTTCAAAGAAGCTTCCACATTTTTTAGTACTTCTATAGCAGTATGATCCTTCTTGGTACTAAAATCTGCTGTAGTTTGCTGTGGCTACTATAACAAAATAGCACAGCCTAGGAGTTTCTAAACAACAGACAATCATTCTATCACACTTCTGGAGACTGCGAGTCCAAGGTTGAGGAGCAGGCAGCTTGTTTCCTATGAAGCCCCTCTCTCTGGCTTGTACGTAGCTGCCCTGTTTCTTTTCTCCCTTTACGTGGGTATCATTCTGTAGACTCCACCTCTGTGTCTCTCTTTTTGTGTTCCGCTCTCTAATTTTTATAAGTACATCCTTTGGATTGGAATAGGGCCTATCTATGTGACCTCACTTAAATTTAATCACCTCTTTAAAGGTTCTATTCCCAGAGCACTCATATTCTGATGGACCGTTCATTTGGGCTTCCACATATGAATTTGGTAGGAGGATAAAATTCAGCCTATAACATTTATATAATGCATGCACATTCAGAGGCACACACAAAAAATGTATATACATGTATAGTGAAGCTCCCCCTACCATGGTTAGTGACTGTACTTAGAATGATTCTCTCAAATGATGATCAGAAATCCAAGGATTGTATGATCAGCCCCCATGCCTGGGCCCAACCACAGATTTTTTAGGATCAGCTTGGCATCATCTCTAGAGAGGAACATTACTAGCCCAGGTTGTTCGTACAGCAAACCCTGCCTTCCTGATGTGAAAGAGAGAACCTTTTCTTCTGCACGCAAGACATAAGACAACTTCAGCAACTTGAGCTTCTCCACGGTCCTCTCTTGTGTATTATTTGTTTTGTGAACATGTATAATGGGTCAGGCTCCACTGTTGATGTGGATGAGGCACCGTATCCCCCTGGGGAGCAAGATGGTAAGTACCTGGCTCATGGTAGCTTTTATCACAGAGCAGGAGATATCTAAGAGGAAAGCACAGAAAGATAAACCCCATGTGTGGTAAGGGTATGGTCTCCAAGAAGGCTAGCACAGAAAATATACTGGGGTGTGGTAAAGCAAAATTAAAGCTGTAACATCAGGCCGAGTGGCCAGAGAATCTGGCTGAGGAAGACAATTGATTCAAGACATGAGTGATGGAAAGGAAAACTCTGAGAGGAAAAGTGAGTGGAAAAATTCATATTAAGAAAGCAGTAAGTGAAAAGGCCATGGGTCGGGAAATTCTGTGTCCTGCTATATTTTTGTTTGTTTCTTTGAAGAAGATTGTTCAATTGCAGTATGGTGATTAAGAAAGACAAGGGCTGGCAAAATGACCCATTAAAAAATTAAAAGGACATATATTAGAAATAGCAGAGAAATCGTGGAAGAATTTTAAGTCAGAGAATAAAATATATATATAATACTTATATTATTTATATAATATTTATATAACAACATATAAATATATTATATATTATATTACTAATATAATATTTATATCATAATATATAAATATATTATATTATTTATATAATATTTATATCATAATATATTATATATTATATATTATTTATATAATATTCATATCATGATATATAAATATATTTTATATATACACATATTTTCCCCCTAAGGGACTTCAAACTATTGTATGAAAAATTATGACTTCTAACCTTCTAACTCAGGGCAATGAGAAAACTCACCCCAGTTAATGTTTCCTAATGAGTGCAAATAAGCCTTCATATAACAACCGCCACCACACACACACACACACACACACACACAAACTACCTGAAAATTCTGCAAAGTCAACAAAGCAGAAAGAATGTGGAAGGTCAGCAAGACTTGGAGAATCCAGCCACACAAGGGTGCACTTTGTATTGTCCTAAATCATGGCTGTGGCCCAACAGCTGCACCAAATCACACTGGCATCTCAGAAAGGAGTGATGGGTGCAGAAAAGTTCTAAGCAAATAACGAACAGAAAAAAAAAAAAAAAATCTGCCTACATGTCATGAGAGATATAAATGTGAACACTGGAGGAACTCATGAAATCCTGAACATCATTGTAATAGTTAATCTGAACTGTCAACTTGATTGGATGAAGAGATACCTAAGATCAAGAGGTTTCTGGGTGTGTCAGTGAATGTGTTTCCAGGAATGATTGGTATGCGGGACAATAAACTGAGTGGGCGACCCAGCCTAATATGGGCAGCACAATTCAAGGAGTTGGGGGACTTGATGGAACAAAAGGGTGGGAGAACAAGGAAGCAGGAGCAATTGCAAGTTTAGTCTTCTCCAGCAGGAGCCTCAGTCTCTGCCATGATTCCCTTAGGACCTCGGAGTCCAGCTCCACTCTCCAAAGTCTAATCTGACCAACAACTCTCCAGGGAGTTTCCAGGACTTCAGACCCAGACTGGGGCTGCATTCGGTCCCTCTTAATCTGAGGCTTCAACTTCTTGGACTGAGAAACTCCTGGTTCTTCCAGCTATCCAACCTGCAAACTATTAATGTGAGACTATGCAGCTTCTGGTTGTGTGAGACAATCTAATAAATTTCCTTTTTATATTCATATACATATGAGAGTATATATGTGTATGCGTTCATATATCTGTCAAATTTGTTCCTCTAAAGAGCCCTGAATAACACAGTCATAAATTTAAAGGAAACAATGCGTAGGCCCATGATAATCAGGATTCCAAAGTTATGAAGAAACAATTATTTGAGACACCCAGAGAAATATGGCATAATACATATAATGGCACAAAGGTTCAAACCCACAAATTTCTTATCACAATCTATAAAAGACAAGAGTGGAAAAGCAATCTAAATTTCTAAAAAAAAAGAAGAATCCACCCAGAATTCTATATCAAGCTGGAAGTTTTCTTAAAAAAAAAAAAAAAAAAAAAAGTGACCATAAAATGAAAACTGTCTTAGATGCAGAGCAATTCAGAAAATTGATTTTCAGCAGACTGAACTAAGAAAAGAAATGCTGAAATAATTCCTTTAGATTGTAGTAAAATAATATCAGGAGGAAACTTGGAGCTTCAGAAACAAGAGGAAAACAGCAGAAATTATAACTAAATGATCATATTTATCTATGTGTAAATCCTTTGAAACATGTCTGATTCTTGAAGGCAAAAGAAGATAACATTGTTTGGTGGGATACCTAATATTGATATAATACACATTATACTATAATATCCAAGCTGGTGAGGAAGGATGGAGTTACTGGTCTGTTTCCAAGACTTTGGATCTTTCTTGAAATGATAAATAATTTTATGCAGATAGTGAGTTTTAATACTTACAGAAATGATTAAAATGAATAAATTTAAAAAATAAAAACAATGATTTAGCAAAAAACAAATTGCTAAAAATTACAATATTCAAAATGAAAGTAGATAAGGGAGAAGGGACAAATGAAGCTGAGAAAGGACAAACAAACCAAGATAAAATCACAGACCCACATCCAACCATATTGATATGAAAAGTAATGTGGTTTTAGTCTAAATTCAGGAATGTCAGTCATGTTATAGATTGTCAGGTTTGGTTTAAAAGCAGGTTCCAGTGATGGATCGGGTACAAAAATACTAAATATTCAGATACAGATAGAAGAAATGTTTAGAACATTGATGTCATAGCCCCAAAAGTTTGTTTCTAACCATCCTGGAGGCTGTTCAAGATGAATGCTTCAGTAGACGTAATATTTGGTGAGAGTCTTTCTGGTTCACAGATGAGTACCTTCTCTTTCTGACCTCAAAGGAGGAGGAAAAGGGTTTCCTGGGCTCTCTGTTATCAGGGCACTAATTCTATTCCCCAAGTCTCTGTCCTGAAGCCTAATCCCCTCCGAAAGGACCCAACTCCTAATGGTACCCTTGGGGATTGGGGTTCAACAAATAAATTTCTGAGGATGCAAACTTCAGTCTATAGAAGAAGAAAAATGTGATACCGTAAAAACAACACTAATCAAAATAATACTGGGATTGCAATATTAAATATGAGAAAAAGTACACTGTAGAATAGAAAAATTTGCCAAGGATACAGAAGAGAATTGCAAACTGATTCATCAGTCATTTATGGAGAACACATAAAATTTGAGCATATGAACCTGACAAGACACTTTAATCTGTAAAGTCTTAATCAGTACCGTCTGATAGATGTAAAGAGAAGTAAACAAATCCAATAATTTTAATTATGGACTCGAACGTTCCTTGTTGAGTAGGCTACAGAACAAGTAGTCAGAAAATCAGCAGAGATGTAGAGGAACTGAACACTAACGACAACTCAAGATACCTGATACTTACAAATGGCCCCAACAAACAGCAGCAGGGTACAGATAGTTCTTGTGTGCACATTAAACATTTTTCAAGATAGACCATATTGAGAGATACTTAAAAAGTTATCGAAATTAGAATGATAGAAAACATCCAAATTGACTTTTGACCCAAAGAGAATTAAAATTGAAATCATTACGAGAAAGGTATCTTAAAAATGGACACATATTTGAAAACTAAATGAACTTCTAAAAACTTGAAGAGTCAAGAATTTGAAAGTGAAGTTGAAAATAATTTTGATGAAATGAAAATTTAAAAATAAATCAAAACTTCTGGTAACCCAAGAAAGCAGTGCTATGGAGACATTTGAAGCATCAAATATTTCTATTAGAATACAAATAATAGTTTTAAATCGGAAATTTCATAACCTACCTTATATTAGGGTTTGGATGTGAGGGAGGATCCTCCAAAACTCACATGTGAGACAATGTAAGAAGGTTTGGAAGAAAAATGATTGGGTGATATCCTTAACATAATCAGAGAAATAATCCCTGATGGGCTTAATTGAGGGAGAACTGGAGGCATGTGGGTTGTGCCGGGGTAGTAGCTATGGGACATATATTTTGTGTGTGGAGAGTGAAGTCTTTGCTTGCTGATCATCATGTGAGCTGCTGTCTTCTGCAGACTCTTCCACCATGATGGAGCTGACTGTATATGGACTGAGACCTGTGACACTCTGAGCCCTTAAATGAACTTTTCCTCTTCTAGAGCTCTTCTGGTCAAGTCCTTTAGTCACAGCAGCCAAAAAGCTGATTAAAACACCTTAGAAAACAGAGACATAAGAGCAGAATAAAACCCTAAATATATATATATATATATATATATATATATATATGAATGAAAAATATTACAAATCAATTTCAATGAAATCAGAAAACAGAGATGTAATGAAAATAATTCATTAAATATATGTAACAAAGTGATCAGTGCAAAAGAAAGATGTTCCAAATAATCAATACTCAGAATGGAAGAAGAAGAAATGATCATAGACATTAACAAAATTCAGTAATAATTCCATTCATTGTTATCACCATAAATTCATCATCTTAAAAATTTTAATTCCATTAAGACATAGGTAAACAGAGCTCACTAACAAGAAATAGATAATCAGAATGATCTTATATCTAGTTTCAAATTGTATTCTTAGTGTAATAACAACCAAAGTGAAGACATAATGACCACTTTGCTTTACTTTTGATTACTGCCAAGTATTTCGGAAAGAATTCAAATTCTTCCAGAAAAATCAAATGCATGTACATAGTCTATGTTCATTCTATAAATTTATAATGATCCAAATCTGACTCAAATGTTAAAGAATATTACTTATCAATATTCCTAATGTATACTTAACTTATGAATCCTGTAGAACAAACTATTAATAAATCAAACACAGAAATATGAAAACTCCTTCATTATCAAGTAATATTTATCCTGAGAATACAGGAAATAGTCACTGGTTGAAGTCAAATTAGAATTATGCACCAAAAAAATCATCTCAAAACACGCAGATAAAATGTTTGAAAAACTCAACCTTCTTTCATCATGAAATCAATTAGCAAAAGAATTATAAGGAAATAGATATAACTTATATACACATATAACAGCAAAAGATTGAATAATCCCTTACAAAGACCCAGACAAAAGAACAATAATAAACAATGCCAATGATAAACAATACCAAGAACGGAAGGAGAAGAAATGATCCACTAACTTGTGGGTCAAAAGCCAAACTGAAGAAGCATCTAGCACCATGAAACACTTAGGTATGAAACTAATGGCATCTGTGCAGAATCTGTTCCTGAAAGCTATAATGCACTGATAAAAAGAATGAGTGTGGACTTATGTACAGAGATACACTGGATCCACAAGTTGAAAAATAGCATTATTAGATGCCAGTCCTGTCAAAATTGACCCATAGACTTAATGAAAGCCAAATTAAAATTATAGTGGAATTTTGTTGCAGTTAACACAACAGGTTGGTTAAAAACATATCTAGAAAAATCCAAGACTTGAAATTAGAAAAATGATTTTTAAAAATAACGGCAAATTTGAAGGTCTCATCCTTCCTGGTTTCGAGAGTCAACTCTAGTTAAAACAGAATCATATTAAGGAAAGGGAAAATACACAGAGCAAAGAAACAAAACAGAGAATAAGAACAGATCCAACATGAATATCACTTAATTTTTCTAAAAGATGAAACAAAATAGGCAAATGTCATTTTTAATCTATGCACAGAGAAAGGATATGATGCACCCCATTTGTGTACAATGAATCAAAATGCAGCCTGTAAAAAATAAAAATAAGAAATAAACTTTAAAAAGGTGATGCTAAAAATAAATACTAATAGTACTAAAAAACTATATGATTCCCCTCTGCCAGAAAGTAAAGAATAAAAAACCAAAGAAACAAAATCCTTGACATGCATCATGAATCATTTACAAAATATAACTAAACATTGATCGATCATGAATTGGGGTATTAAAAAGCCTATAAAAATTTTTGGTCTCAGGCAAAGCAAAAACATCTTAGATACGACATGAACAGCTAGAAAACAAAAAGAAAAAGATAAATTAAATTTAATTCAAACTTACAACTTCTGTTCCATGAAAATTCATATGGGGGTGTGGGGAGAAAAGATGCTTTCAAACCACATATTCCAGACAGAAAACATATAACACGCTTTTAAACTCAGTTATTAGAAAATGAACAGTCCAGTTAAAACACAGATAAAAATTTGAAAAGAATACATACAGAAGGCAAATGAACACATAGAATACATTTCAGAATAATTCAACCTATCAATATTTATACAAAGAAAGAATGTTCAATAGTATGTGTGCGAAAAACATACATGTGTCTCATAGAACTACTAAGAAATTACCAAAGAGAAAAAAAAATACTTCCACGTTAAAAAAAAATGTAAGCAAAAGTATATAACTGCCTTATTCATTATCTTCCTGAGTTGGTATTACCTCAAATAAAGAAAATGTATTCTACTTCTATGTGGAATACTACTCAGTCATTAAAAGAGAAACACTAATTTATTGGATGAATTGATTCATTCATTGGATGCATCTCAAACGCATTTTCTCAAATGTATTAAAGCCAGAGTTTTAAAATTACCTAATACATGGTAGAATTGTATGATATCTTAACAAAGGCAGCTTATAGAAACAGAGACTAGATGGGTGGCCATTGGGGTTTATGGAAAGTGGGCAGATCTAGTAAAAAGGGGACAGCAAAAGAGAATTTTGGAGGGTAATGAAACAGCTTTGTTCCTTGAGCATGATGATTGTTATCCAACTGCATGCTTCATTAAGCCTCAGAACTGGGCTTGGGATTTAGCTCAGATGGCAGAGGCAGAGTGCTTGTCTCGCAAGCACAAGGCCCTAGGTTCAATCCCCAGTACTGCACAGTTGTAGAAGAGAGAGCAGTGGACAGGTTCCAAGTGTGCTTTCTTTTGAAGGTTAAGTGACAGGCTTTGCAATGTTTATGTGTCCTGACTGAAGCAGGAAGACCAGGCAACAAAACTCACAGCCTCTGTCTTGATTAGTGGGCTGGGTCTTTGGGACTTTTACTAGGACTAGAAGAGGAATGGTAGAGTTGTATTTTGGAAACTTTATTAGATGCCTAGTGAATGCTAATCAATGTGTCGACCTCATCCTTCCCAAATGAACCTATTAATCAGACAATTTCCCCTGGGCTCAATGCCACACATGCATATTAGTCTTTATTCAATTATTTGTCCCAATTTGCTTTCAAATTTCCCTAAGATAATTATCTAGAGAAGATTCTATGAGTTTCTTTGATTCTTGTTTGTTTTGTTTGGTTATGGAGCTGGGGATCTGAACGACAGCCCCACTCATGCTAAGCCAGTGCTCTCCCACTCAGCCACATCCCCATCCCTTAGAGCACAGTACCTACGTCCTATCCATGACTTCCTATCCACACTCCTCCCTCTCTGACAAGCGTCGCAAATTACAAGTGTAGGAGTGGCAGTCAGTATTGCAATAACGCCTGCCTTTGGCACTCCATATATGACCATCCTTCCTGAATGCACAAACATTTCTACTGGCCTAACACCATGCCTCTCTGCTGAGGGCTGATCGAAGTCACTTGCTCCAAGAGTTAGCAATGGAAACATGGTGCATGCATGCACACACCCACACTGTCACTAGTAAGCATTAGTACATCGTCTAGTTATCGGGAGGTTGGGACACTGTGCGTATAGGTTGTTCTCTGAGCTGGGCAGAAGCATGATTTTCACGTGAGGGATGACCTTGACCTGGGCCTGGGGAAACAGAATGATTCCCACATGGAAAGCAGGAGGAGGCTGGAATTCTCCTTCCCTGCCAAGGTGGGGTTTGTTTACGGTCAAGATAAAGCAACTGAACAATGTATGTATAATACTTGACACACAATTTTCAGTACCATTGTTATTATTATTAATGTGTGCATTATTAGCCTCTGGATCCAGGCTTCCTGACTGTGGAACTGGGTTGAAAGCCAACGTCAGTGACATAGTATTTCCTGGCACTGAAATTAACACACACACACCACACATACAACTATGTAAATCTGGCGCATTTTTGAGTTACGGTGGGTTTACGTGTTACTGTCAGCATAGTGATTCCAGAGCAGGACAAGGGGATGGAAAGAGAATAAGTCTGGGACTCAGCAGATTTGTGTTCTGGATTTATCCCTTGCATTAATTAACTCTGACCTCAGGCAACGCTCCTTCTCTTCCTGTGGTCCTCAAGTTCCCTGCCTGTGAATAGAAAGTGAGACAACATGCTCTCCTGGACTGGACTCTTCCACCAGTGGCATTCCCTGGAGTTCTGTGGACTGGACTCCTCAAGCACAGCAGAAAGAACTTGGTGGATGCATTTATTCACTCATGGAAGAGCCGGAAGACAGTTCAGAGCAGGGGTTCACATGGAACCTGTCGTGTGGTTTAAGGGCATTTGGCTCAGCTGGCCTAGGCCATGGGCTGCTCAGCTCTGGGGTGAGGCTGTGTTAACATGTGGCTCAGGGTGGTGTCAAGTGACTAAGGAAGAAAGTGTAACTGCTATTGGCCTGGACTCCAGCTCACTTTTGGTGGTTATGATACCCACAGCCTCGCACAAGGCCGCAGAGTTTCTATAGATGCGCATTCTGTAATACTCATAGTAACAGTGATAGCATTGCAAGGATTGCTGGGCTAATTGCAGGTTCAAGAAACACCGCTAAAAGCAGTTTGGGTGTATAAACTCATGAATCTTCATGACACTGGTTTAAGTCTATAGTTGAGGAAACTAAGACAACAAAAATTATTAATGTCCTACTTTCTCACGCCAGTAAGAGGAAGAGCTAGAATTTGAATTAAAGAAGACTCAAGTCTGGGGTGAAATTCATCATGCTACAGCACACACGCACATGCTGTGTACACACAAGCATATACACACATGCATATACCGTTCCATGGAGACATGTATTATCACATGTAGAACACATTTCCATTCCCTGGGAAGGCTAATTCACTTATCCAAATTCAAACATGTTTTTTAAAAGTATTGTACCTGTGTAACACTTTATAGCAATAAGCACTTCTTTTTGCTTCTTCACTCGAGAAAACTAGGCTTGCCTTCCAGAACGGCTGCAATGCCACCTCACTTGTAAAGCATCAGCTGACTCCTCTGGAAACTCCCCCATCTTCTGAGCTCCTGCACCACTTCCCACTCCCACTCTGTCACATTGTCCCTGGTTGCCTGTGTACATTCACAAGTAGGCCTCTTCACAAACTCAAGGATGCCATTCTGTGCTCTTGACTACAGACTTTCTTCCACTTGCTCTGGAATAGAGGGGGAGCTAACTAACTGGGGAATGAATGAATGAGCCAATGAAGGGGTGGGAAGATGCATTGTCTCCACTGGTCTCTCAACAATTTTGTGAGCAAAGTCCAACACCATTCTTGGTCCCATTTCTCAGAAAGCACAAATGAAGCTCAGAAACTGCTTCTCTTAAGTTTATCAGAAATATAGGATAGACTTAAAGCCCACTGCTTTGGCTTTAGTCCTGTGACCTGGTACTATTGTTCTAGCTAACCCCATCCGCTGGAGAAACGGGAAGAACTGAGTTCCCAGAGGCAGTTGCAATGTGGAGCTGAGACTGCTGGCTCCTCCTAAGCTGAGCATGGTCTCTTGCCTTGCATGCCTAACAAGCCTATGCAAGGGCGAGGCATAGGCCATAATGAAATGTTTGATTTCTATTTTCCCCATGTAGTCATTATTTTAATTTCATCTTTCTTTTCTAGTGACAACTGCATTTCATCTACTCTTCTTTGTGTTTGGACTACAGTGTTGCATCTTGCTTTGGACTATATTCAACATTCTTCTAAGAAATGTCTTTAAGTAAAAATTCTGCATGTGTTTTCTTGAACTTAGACATTTTATAATGAGTAGAGACTGTTATTTTGCTAATTAAATGCAGTCCTTAAATGCTAAACATTATTAATTTCCCAAACAAGGAAAATATTTTTAGCATAAAAAATTAATTACTTTTGAAGAATTTGAAAAAAAATGTGCACATCTTTGCTTCATTATAACTGCAGAAAGATCTTAGATTAGAGGTTATATGATATCACTTTAATGGCTTTAAACAATAAAATATGGCTATTTTACTGAATTATTGAATATGTTTAATTGCAGGTTGTATACTATGAACTATTGATTTGATAATTATTCATGTGGACTATTAAATAAGTTAATTCATTTTTTATTTTACCATTTTAAGCAACACTTATTTATTATTTATAATTTGAGAGCTAGGGATAAAAGATTTTTAGTACAATACCATATTTCTAAAGTAGGGCAAGTCTTTGTGGGAGTCCAAGGTAACATTATAAAGTATAATCAAAAATTAAATAACTTTAAATTTCAGGAGGTGAAAAAAGATACCCTTTTCCTGCAGTTAAATATTTTAATTGTAGTACTATTCACACTGACTTATGAACCTTTCCAACTTAAATGAAATATTTAATATGAAATATAAAATATTTTAACTGCTCTGTAGATTTCTCAAAAAAGAATTGAAGGGGCGTTCTTCTTTCTTTTCATTTTGTCTCCTAAAGAAAAGAATTTCTTTCTTAACCCAGTCATTTTTCCTTTCATATTAAGAACAAAGGAATCGGGTCAGTGGAGAATTTCAACAAGGGATATTTTGAGCTCATCACTTAACTAGTGGTTAAAAAAAGACAGATTATCTAAATAGGCTA
This sequence comes from Sciurus vulgaris, assembly GCF_902686455.1. Classification (NCBI taxonomy): domain Eukaryota; kingdom Metazoa; phylum Chordata; class Mammalia; order Rodentia; family Sciuridae; genus Sciurus; species Sciurus vulgaris. Next base: position 138,302,803 of record NC_136469.1, read on the forward strand.
CAGTTCTTGTGTCTCAGTCTTATTTTTAAGGTGCTCTCCATTGGTTGGCAGTAGAAGTTCACTTTCATGTTATGGAATTGGTTGTGTACCAAGTGCTCTGTAAACTGACAAGGTACATTGACACTAATTAAGTAACTCCTGTGTGTAGTTTAAATGGGTGTTTTATGTACATCGACTAGCTTAAAATGGCTGTATCATTAACCCCATTGTATATATTGGTGAAGTGAAAGGCAAAGACAGTCAATTGAATTTCCAAAGATACAAATCCAGGAAGAAATAGAACTCATATTCATAAGCCAGCTCTGATTTTCACTATAGCTTAATCTCTTTATTCTTTACCATTATCTACTTTTATGCTTTCATTAGTGCATTAAAATTATACATAATAGTGGTGTTCATTGTGACAGATTCATATAAGCACATAATTTTTGCTGTAATATATTCCCCAGTATCTTGCTCGAAATATCACACACTCATTTTCTTAGTCCGAGCACTGTGGCACTCCGAGGTCTTTGGAATGACAGGATGGCTGTCCCCGTAAAGGGAGCAGCTTAGGAGGAGTACGCAGGCAAAGAGCTGATCTCGTGGGTGAATGCTAGGGTCTGGAAACTGGGAGTGGGTAGCAGAAGGTAGACCTTGCATGCCAAAGAAAGGAGTTTAATGTTAACCCGAAGACAAATTGATATGTTTCCTGGGTTATTCTGATAATTACAGGTATGATTATATATACATGATAAAAAGGAAGGTGAGGAGCTGCTTGGAGGTAGGAGGGAGCAAATGGCAGGAAGCTCATAGTGGAAGAAATGACAGATGATTATGGCTTCAGTTGAGCTCTTCTCAGACATTACTCAGTCTTGGAATCTTCTGGTGGTGTGGTTAAAATGAAGATTATGATTCCTTGGGTCTGAAATGGGGGACGCAGATTCTGTACTTCTAACAAGCTTTCCAGGTGGTAAATATTGCTGTTGCATGAAACACAAGCCTGGTGGTCAGAAATGAGGACAAAGCATCTCCAGGTTTGATTCCTGGGCTGACAGAAAAAACATCAGCCAAGAACTGGTTAGAACTGCGAGCTCTCTTGCCCCAGACACATCAGTTAAATCCAGATTCTTGGAGTCGGGCACAGGCACCAACCGTGTTTTAAGTTTTAATATTCAGTTGAAAGGAAATCAGTGTCCTGAAATAGAGACAGTGGGGACAAATGAAAAAACAATAACTCTTTCAGGATGGATTTGGAGAGTAGAATCCAATACAATTGAGTAGAACTTATGTGGATTCTAAAATTAGACGACCTGATTTTAACAATAAAATAATAAATAATAAACAATAACAATAAAATAATAAAATAACCCCTTCCTTGTTTCTTAAATATGAAATTTTTAAAGAATTTTTCTGCTGACAGTGTAGGTCATGCTTGGAAAAATGTAGCATCTTCTGCCTGGCAATTAAGTAATTTGGATACTTACTTTAATTAACAATTGTGCTTAAACAAAAATGCATTGCGTACAAGAGCATATAATAAAACACAAGAATTAGCTGGGAAAAATGCTGTGTAGTAAGATGGAGGAAGAATAATGGGAATGATGGTTTCCTAAACAAATAAACAAAATTGCTTCCAACTTACATTGTGAAGCATCCATGAAGTATCTGGCAATCTAGGTAGAAAAAAAAATTCTGACTGCTTTCCGCAATAAGCTATGTCATCTCAGAGAATGAACTTTAATTAGAATATCACTAGTGTCAAATTAGTAATAAATGTTTAAGACAAACTGAGATGGCAATAGTATGGGAACACCATCACTGATGTAAAATCTGCTGTAAATTGCAAGGAATTTACATTTTCCATTAGCACACAGTCATAAGCATAAAAATGATAAAAGGTTACATACAGTTTGGATGTTCTTCAACTTGACTGAAATTATAGCAAAGAAATGGTGTGTGTAACACTTAAAATTCCTGAAGCTTAAATGTGCATGTGTTAGAGTCCCTGCACCTCCACCTTCAGCTGTATGATCTTGGGGGAACTAAGTGTCATAAAACTGGGTTATCTCAGCATTAAAGTGGAAACAGCTACTTGACTCCTGTCCTGGTAGCCTATATGCAGTATTGGAATGAGCAGTAATGTGACTTCATGGAAGGGCTATGGAATTTTATGTCCAAAAAAACTCAACCTAGAGTTCTACCTGTGTGGCCCACACAACAAAATTATTGTCTTTGGATCTGTTTTTTCACTTGAAAAAGGGTAGTTTTGAGATTGTATGAAGTAATGCAAGTGAATCATTGTTATGAGGCGCAACTTAAGAACAGACCGATTACCACTGAGAAGTCCAAATTTGAGAGTCTTTATTAAGCCGGCCGCTGACTGTCTCACACAATGCCCCAAAAATGGCTATTGGGAGAACAGCCCCGACCACAGGGTTGTAGGGGTTCTTATACCAAAAATCACATCAATCATAAGTGTCTGTTGCTATGATTCAAAATTACAAACTAACACCATGAGATCACCGACAGAGGGGGAAGTGGGTCAAAAATGACCCTTACCTAGGTACAAACTAAAGAATGGTTGCTAACATCCACACAATCACTGTTTATATGGTATATTGGTTAAGAGCAATAGAGGTCAAAAGAGAGAGATTTACACTACATAGGAGTTGCCATTGTATATTATTAAACATGCCACGCCAAGTAACTGATGATGGGCGCATAGGCAGGGTGTTCCCATGGGAGAAGCTTATTTCCTACATAACATGGAGTCTCAGAGCAAAATGGAGTCTGCTTAGTCATTTCCTTTAGAGTCTGGCCTATAACATTCTCATGGAGTCAGATCTGTCAGCCCGTCACATCATGTGGCATGCAGAGGTGCTTAATAATTGTAATTAACATTATTGGTAATGAATATGTAGAGATTTTGCATACTCTCTGGACATGAAGGTTCATTTCATGTGATTATTACTATGTCCTACTCGCATCTTTCAGATACTCCATTTGATGATATAGACAATGACATAGAAAGTTCTGGATCTCCCTTCCCCTTGTGAGGCTGAGACTCTTGGTGGATTAAAAAAAAGTCTGTAAAAGTCTGTGGTGATGAATTAGAGGTGGACACAAATAACTTGACACTGATTTTATCATAGGACAGTCTGTTTTCCTCTTCTTGAATCTGGGTTGGTCTATCACCATTTGACCATTGGCACAGAATACGTGCCAATTCTAAACTGAGCCTTTAAGAAGACTGGAGGCTTTTGCTTGGACCATTAGGGACTCCCAAACTCCAGGTCCTTTCTGAAGAGGGAACTTGTGAGAGCAGGGGATGGGGCTGGGGCAAAGGACAATCAGTGTAGGCAATGAATGATCAGATCAGGAAGATGGGGACTAATTCAAAGGAAACAAAATGCTAATACCCCCAGAGCACTTCCCCTCCTCCAACCTGTTGCCAAGGTTACCTGCCTCCAGGGAATTGTTTCTCCCTGCAAGAAGTTGTTCATGAATAAGCCCTGGATGGACCTCTTTCTGCCCCTGGTCACTTCATCTTTTGGTCACTGGTCATGTAGGCAAGATCAGAGAAGGAGGAATGAGAAGAAAGGAAATCAACAATCTATAAAAAGGCAGGACACCGCCACTCCCTTGGGCACCAGCCAGCACCCACAACTTTATGAAGGACTCCATCTCTCTCTCTCTCTCTCTGTTCTATCTTTAAACAAAATTTTTTGCACTTGCCTCAGTGTTTCGCTGGTGCTCAGTCTTCAACACCTGGGGAATGGGATGCTGACGTGATTCTCAACACCGGGATCACGTGGAAGAACAACACCTGGAGAGGGGTAATACACATCTCAGCCCGCTTTCCACCTACCTCTTCCAAGGCAACAGGTATGCAGTTTAACCACCACATGAAAAACCACCAAATACTTCAACTGATGATCCATGGAATGGTAGAATTTCCCAGCTAAACTATCTAAATTCCTGACCTGCAAAGCATGATATATAAGAAATTGTTGTTTTGCAAGGCACTAAGCTTTGGGTGTTTTGTTGTATTTTGAGCAACATTTTGAAACGTATGGCTGTTCCAGAACATGCTTTCCACAGGGACTCTTTACTACCTCTTTCTGTTAAGGAGAACCTGTGCTCTTTCTGCTCAGACATTTTTCTAATGTCTTATAGAAGAAGATGATGAGCACATAAACATCACAGCAGTATCAGAGACTTGAGAAAGTCAAGGACTTGACAAGTAAATCAATCTTCAACCGCCATTCTGAAGAAACCAATCATCTTAGCAATTAGGAATATTCATGCCATTTCCAGAAATTTACTATTCATTTTTTTCTGCATGTGCTATTTTCACTGCCTGAAAGGGTCTTCCAAATGAACGGTAGGTATGATTTTTCTCCAGTAACTGCCCATCCTAAATGATAGTTCTCTGAGGATAAGTGAAGTTCTGAGTATCCCAAGAACAACTGTAAAACTCCAAATGGCTCAGAACAAATCCCTGTAGTATGAGACTGTACCAACTCGAGCATGCCTTCCAGCGGCTTAAGGCTGTGACCCTGGGAGGTTACTGTTCTCTTAAAATGCCTAAATGAAAAGAAAATTCAATGCTGAAGAATTTATCTTTATTCTAAATAAAACCTAATGCTCAATCTATCTGTCTCGAACCCTTTAGAAATCTTGCAATTATAAATCCTTTCTTTGTCCCTTTGAGATTCAAATCTTGCCCCCCACACTGTCTTCTCAAAGACCTGAGAGTTGTCTCCTTGAAATGCAAAAATGGAAGTGAATAACATCAATCTCCCAGTCCCTGGGTAGGGGTGAAGGTCCAACCTGTGTGGAGCCTTGCTCCAGCTTGTACAATTACCTATCATCATCACAGCACAGGAAATGTGATTTTCCTAAGGAAGGTGCGAATTATGGTGGTGGGTCCCCTGGTCACAGGAACTAAACCTCTGCTCTTACATGTCCTTCATTGACTCTCATTTATTATGCTCCTGACTTGTTTATTTGTTTAATTTTCTTTCATTCATCTCTTCATGTATTTACTTTGCAAATTGTAGTTCAGTTTTCACTGGGTTCTCTTTATTCCACAGCAGTTGTCGCTGAATAAAGCGTCTTTCCTACCTTCACCTAGTGTCTAGCTTTATTCCTCTATGCATAAGGCAGGGGAGAGATCCCAACAGGGAGGGGAGAGAGAGAGAGAAAAGTTCTTATGGTGTTTTTTTTCAAGGAATAATGAAAAATAAAATAGAGCCCAGCTGTCAGATTTGATTGAACCTCGACTTGGAAGGTCTACTATGCCACATTGGAAAATGTGGACTTCGTTCTGAAGAATTTACTTCTTGAGGGAAGAGGTCTTTTGTGATAACAGAAGTTCCAGAAATCACAGGTGGGTCTGCAACTTTCTCTGCTGTCTCCACCTCCCCTCTGGTAGGGTGATTTACTACCCCTCTTCCCCATCGCCTTCTAGAATTTACATCAGGAAAGCTCCTTACATTTGCTGCAGAATATATGATCAACCGTGAACTTAAGTTTTATCCATGCTGCCTTATAATACAGCCTATCAGAATGATCATGTTGTACCTCATAAATAAGTACAAATACTACACGTCAATTAAAAATTATAAAAATATATGAACAACATTAAAAACCTTGTATACCTCTACGCAACCAGATTGCTTCAAAGCAATTGAATCTGAACAGTTGCTCAGAAACAATAAGTGTTTTCTAAATAGAGGAATCTCTGCTGATGAAACTCAACAATTGAAAAAAATTGACAGAAATCAACAACAGAATATCTGGATTGCTTAATCATGAGTTGAAAAGATTTCCAAAAGTAATCTGAGAGATCTCCTTAGTATTTAATTCTGAGAGTATTCTTTCATCAGTTAATTAATTCAGCAAATAATTTTAAAGACCTATAGTTTTCTGAGCAATTAACTGGGAGTATAATGCTGAATAAAACCCAGTTACACACTCAAAGGACTATAAGCTAGAAACAGCCCTGAAAACAGACAAGAGGGGTGCAGCTGACCTTTGCTCAGCTTGGGTTGGACAAAGGTCTGTCTCATCATAGAATTGGTTCCAGTGCTTGCAGATACAGAGTTTCTAAGAACCTCTGCTGGAAGTTCTGATCCATTTGACTTGAGTCTGGTCCAGGAATGTTTCTCATCAAGTTTCTTGTTTTGTTCCTGTGTTCCGTTGTTTATTTTATTTACTCTTGTTTTCTTTTGTTTTGGTTTTGGATTGGAAGGTTCTGGAATTATCAAATTAAAAATTTCAGGGTATGTAGAAGAAGTGAGTCTATTCTAGGTCCAGTGAAAATCCCGCTCCAAATTACAGTGGCATGCATACAGTCAGGGCATTTGGGGAAAGAGAAGTCTTCAGGTACTTGTAGAATTACTGTAGAAATTCAAGAGAGGTAATGTTGGGGAAGAAAAACATACCAAGAGGACTGACAACAAAGCCTTCTCAGTCTTGATAGGGAATGTAACACCACCTTCTGAGACGCTTCAAATAGAGTTGACCATAACAGATGGGAATCTACAGACAGGAAACGAGATAATTGTTAAGTCTACTTAAAAGGCTCTCGAAATGGTCCTGTAAGACTCTACTTCCTTTGAGTTGGGTCTGGTCTAGGTATCTATTTTCATAAGGATTCTTGTTTTGTTTTCTTTCAGTTATAGCCTCTAAATGATGTCATATCTTAGCATATTATGAGCAGACTCTGGGGTTAGGAGCATGTCACACTGGGGGCATTTTTTTTGATCCTGCCCCTTGGTGTGTGGATGTGTGTAATTAGCCATGGTGATTCTTCCTAAAGGAGAGGTAATCATAACTGCCTTTCAGAATCTGTGAGAATTCATCAACCAAAAACAGACCAATAACACAAGCCTTATGTAAACCTAGGGGTGACCTGACTCAGGTCAGGGGAATACAAGAGCATTCGGTCCTTTGGCTTTTTCTTAACTATCTGTTTCTTCACTGGACTCCTCCCCAGCCCACTCAGTGCTGCTGAAGGATCCACTACAGACTTCACCAGGCCTTTTTAAGCACAGATCAATTGCACACATAGAAGCTAGGAAGTCACAAGAAACCACAGTATACACTTTTGGAGAAACAAAGTTAAGTGGAGCACGAACCCCATAAATAAATAGAAATCCTATATGTTGTTTTTAAAAACACAAAAATAAATGAACAAAATAAAAAACTTCAGGTCTAACCCTTACCAGGTACATGAACTTGAGAAAGTTTTTACTCTGAGTCTTAGCTTCCCTATCTATAAAAAGGAGATAATAAAAGTACACATCTCCTAGCTTGTGATAAAATTAAATGATAACTGCACATGTAAAACAATTAGTGCCAATATATAGTAAACATTACATTGCAACTATTATAATCATCATTTTATTATTATGTTTTAATACAGTTTTTGTGTGAAATAACTGATCAATAACTGGGTTGATTTGAGTTATAGATATAACAGATGCTATGGGAGAGGAGCAGACCTGATTTAAGGATGGAGAAACTGTTTTGAGAGAGGAATTGTTAGGATAAAGAAGAGTGGGTTCAGAAAATAATAATCAGATTTGAGTCTTGAGTCTGGATCTGCCTGACTGGGAAGCTTGGCTGGAGTCCTGTCCAGTCTTGGAACCCTTCTTTCCCCCAATAGAAAGATCATGCTTCTACCACACCCCTGTCTTTGTGTTGCTAGTAATTCACTTGAAACAATTTCAGTAGAATTGCCAAAACCCCTACTTCCTGCCCTAGGCCCTTCGGGAGGCAGATCCCCAAGGACAGCTCCCACCACCTTTGATTTCCCAGGTTTTCCACAGACACACAACTCTGTTCCCATCTCCAGTTCTCAAAGATCTAGAGATTCCTCCTCCTCATTCTCCATTTCCCCAGAGACCTCAATGACCCTCTTAAGACCTTAGCTTCCCTCACTCTAGACTCACCTGGCCAATTTAGAGCCCACCAAGCTTTGACCAAGGATGGTTGTTTTATGGCCTCATGCTCAATGTTCTCACCTTTATGTTTACTAGGATCCTGCTCTCCCCTGTTCCTCTGAAGTTTAAGCTGGTACCAGTCCATTAGTCAGAAAAAGTGGTATAGGGTTCTCCTATTCATTTTTCACAGTTGCACTCAATTCGTATATGTCCTGGTACATTTCATTGTCCAAGACAATTTTTCCTGTGACTCTAGCTAAAGCTCCCAGTCCTCTTTCTAGCATTTCTGCCACACAGTACCATAGTGAACAGGGGCCCATTTGACAACATGTGAGTGCTTTCGGATGTCAGAAAAGCCCTCATCATAGCAAATCTAAAAGATGATAACGTCATAAAAGTAAAATAAGCATAGTAGAAACTATTTTAGTTAGCTTTTATGTCACTATGACTAAAATACCTGACAAGAAAAACATATAAAACAGAAAGTATATTTTGGCTTATGGTTTCAGAGTTTTTAGTCCATGATCAGCTGATGCCACAGCTCTGGGTCCAGGGAGAAGCAGAACATCATGGTGGAAGGGCATGGCAGAGGGAAACAGCTCAGGACATGGCACATAGGAAACAGGGAGAGCTGGGACAAAATATAAAACCCAAAGTCACAGCTCTAGTGACCTATTACTTTCAACCACACCTTGCTATTTACAGTTACTGCCCAGTTAATTCTTATCAGGTTTTCATATTTACACCTCTCATAATTTAATTATTTTACCTCTGAAAATTCTTGTTTTATTTCATACATGAACTTTTGGGGGACACCTTATATCTAAGCCACAACAAAAACTGAATTTTTATATTGGGATGTTCTCCATCAATAAAATTTCTAGGTGCTAGACAGTTTATTCACTTATCTCTGGGAGTCGAGGATACGTTTGTGCATCAGCCATGGTGGGAGACAATGTAAAACCAAATATCCAAACCAAAACTCAGTGGTAAGTCCTTTTACACAGATGTTTCTAGATAATTTATTTGAAGAATCAAATCATCACCCTAAATATGCACTAGGAACGTTTGGAGTTCTTAGTAAATCTTGTAGGACATGATGACGCTGCTGTTGTTACTTCTTAAGATCATGTGCCTATCTTCAAATTCCATCTCCACGAATATCCATAGCTGGTTTGAAAAGCTTCAGTGAGTCATGCCATAATATATTCCTTTCCTTTTTCTTTTATAGAAGTAACCAGGAAGGTCTTGGCTAAGCTATAACTTGAAAAGTTATAAGGAGCAAATAGGCAAGATAACTAGAGAACATTTTATCGGGAATGAAACTAATTTGGTATAGGTGTGGCTCCCTCACATAGAGGGAGTCATGTGTCACCAGCTACTCAGTAGAGATCACCATTCATTAAGAAGGACAATTTTCTTCAGTGACTTGTTAATCTCTTCACACCTTCCTCTCTTAAATCATGATGATGCTTCATTACTACTTTTCTAAATATGTATTTCTCTGCATGTAACATGTTTCCCAAAGACAAGAGCCTAGCCCTGATTTTGTCATCTGCATATCCTTACTATCGAATAACAACAAGTGGAAACCAATGGCTGAATGGAGAGAGAGAAGGGAGAGAAGACTGACTTCTGTAGGAGTACAAATTCAAGCACAGCACTTGGAACTGTGTATTATGGGCCTGGAGACCCTCAGCAGGGTAGCCAAAGCACCTACCCCAGTATTAATACAGCCAGACTTCCTGTGGAACCTCACTGGCCCAGACCAGAACTTCTGCTTTCAGGATCAGACCTGGAACATACGTACTCATGGCCTTGGGCAGTCCGCATCATCTTGTTTAGATGGTTTCTGTTGATAAATTGATTTCCTCACTAATGTTCCCTTCTACAGGGGGAATTTGAAGATTAATTTATATACATTAAGTGCTTCAATTAAGGTAATTGCCATTAGTTGCAGATAGTCTCATCAGTCCCCTATTTGGGAATAATCCAAAGTCATTCTTTCTCAAGAGAGTTCTGATAATTGCTCCAATGTTCTCCAGGAAGTCCTGTGACATAGGAGCCATTTCCAAAATAATTAATTTTTCTTTTCTAAAAGTTCAACTCTAGACATTAAGATGTGCATAGTCCATCTTGGTCAACCTTTAGATGAACTAGCACAATGTTAGAACTGAGGGTATTTGGAGATTTTCTATCTGCCTCCACATTTTTATACAGGAGAGGATGAGGATTAATGAGAAACATATTCTGCACCAGCAGCATCAGGACTTAAACTAAGATATGTTTTAAAACCAGGGCCAGAACCTCCTCAGTACTCAATACTGTCCTTTCCCCTGTTAAACATGAAGAAATTGTCACTTTAAAAAGTGTGAGCCGGGTGCCATGGTGCATGCCTATAATCCCAGCCACTCAGGAGGCTGAGGCAGGAGAATCGCAGGTTCAAAGCCAGGCTCAGCAAAAGCAAAAGTGAGGTTCTAAGCAACTCAGTGAGACCCTGTCTCTAAATCTAATACAAAATAGGGCTGGAGATGTGGTTCAGTGGTTGAGTGCCCCTGAGTTCAAAACTGTGATTTACAGTCACTCCTCCCATGATGTTCTTTTCATATTATGATGGAGAAATGAAGTTTAGCTAAGGAGTGAAGTTTCAGGAACTTAACTATTTAAAATGTGCACAGTGATTTAAGGAATATTTTCATTTGTTTTATTATATTTAATTTTTAAAATTTCTGTTAAGTTTAAATGTAACTTCATTTGCAACCTGACAGTTGTGTAGTATAGTTCAATAGGGTGGTTAAGGGCTCTGGATATCCATGCAATGGAGTATTTCTAAACCATAAAAAGTACAATGAGTTTTGGCCTGAGCTCCAATGTGGATGAGGCTTGAAGCCCGTGCAGCAGATGAAGTAAACCAGACATAGAAGACCAGATGTGGTATGATTCCACTTACATGAAACATCTAAATACAATTGATAGACCTAACATGGATCAGAGGTGGACGTGGAAAGGTGACTTGTTGGTTAATGAACATGAAGTTCCTGTTTGATGATGGGAAATGTTTTAGAAATAGCAGAAACAGTTTCAAAAATTTTTGGATGCAATTCAGATCAATGAATTATATAGACAAAATGGTAAAAATGAAAAGATTCAGGTCCTATGTACCCTACCAGAGTTATAAAAGACAGCAGCGATAAACAAGTGGGGTTCTGAGGGACACAGGGCCACCTGGGCTGGTACTCCATCTGCATCTGTCACCTCTTTACCATTGTGTCTTCATCTCTAAAATGCAATGTCGTCATTAAGAAGCTGAAGAACCGAGACATAATTTCCCCACCTTCAGAAGGTAAAATCCTAAAGTGTCTGAATACGATCTCAGTGTTCTTAAGCATTCAAGACCTGCACTCTTCCCCCACGTTTTCCACCACATTGGTAGGATTTAAATCAAGAATCTTCTCTATATGGTATGAGCCCAGTGAGCAGTTGTTCTGTTCTCTAAACATCCACAATTAATTTTCAGTTAGTATTTTTGTTGGAAGAAAAACTTAATCCCTCAGAGACAGATTTATAGAAATAAAATAAGAATGAGGGTCTCAGGGAACGGGGGTTCGGTTGGCTGATGTCTACCAGTAGTCATGTGTAGTCCCAGGCAGGTACTTATCACTTCAGTTTTGAACTCCAATTTTCTCTTCTCCAAACTGTAAAGCAAAAGTCGCCATGGTCTTCTTACTCCAATCTAGCTAAAATTTTCTGATTTTTAATCCACACGATGCATTTCTCCCTGTGAGTGTGTGTAGTACAGTAATGCTTTTAGTTACTGAAGGAGGCTCACAAGGTTGGCGTTGTTTAGCCAAGGAGAAGGAGGAGGAAGAGAGATGGAAGGAAATCTGCAGTATTGTGGCAATACTAAGTGGTGGAGTTATGACCCAATCCAGGTAGTCTCCTCAAAGGGGCCAGGCTACACATCACCAAACTGTGCGTCTCACTGTAGGAAGTGTGGTAACCTAGGAAGATGGAGATGGGAGACAGATGGGAATCCAAGTGAATTTGACCCATCAGCAGTCTCACTATGATGTGAGAAAGCCAGAAATTATGGCTTAAGTCAGACAAGAGTTTAACCATGGAACTCTAATTTGCCTGACGCTGCACAATTCACTTTCAGAATTTCAACTCCAAAAGGAGAAATGTATATATATGTGTGTGTGTGTGTGTGTGTGTGTGTGTGCATGCATGCACATGTGTGTCTTCTGCAGTTGCTTTTATAAAGACAATGCAGACAGTGCCTACTACACAGAAGATGCCTAATAAGTGGCTATTAAGTTAACTGCCTCTGTCCATCCCTGCACAAGTTCACTGATTTACTTTGGTTGTGAGCCCACTTTTAAAATTTTTAGTTATGCTATCAAGTTTGATTGGGTTCTCATTTTAAACTTCCTGTTTAGTGTCACATTGATTTCTTTTCTGATTTAAGAAGATTAAGCCTAAATGGAATTACTATGCTCATTTCAGGTCAGATTGTTGATGTTTAATAAGAGGTAGAGGAAAGCTCTTCATACCCCTGGGTGTTCTTCCACCAGGAGAAACTCTAGTCTAAGTGCAGTATAATCTACCTATTCTGTGATTTCATTTCCATTAACATTTTAATGATACTTATTAACAGATTCTTCTCGTTCTTCTTACCTGGAAGTGTTAGAAATTGCTTCTTATACAACACACATTTTTTGCCCTTCTTGGTCAACCTCAGTAGTAAAAGTATGAGAAATGAGCTTCTACCTGCGTGGCTTCCACAGATAAGCAGGACAATTTGAGTGTAGCAGAATTCCCTGAAGGCAGTCACAGTCTCCCCTGTTTCCCAATCAACACCTGCATAATAATCATAAAAGCAACAATCTTCATATTTCTGTGATCTGCATATTTTTTTCCTATGGGAAATATCATTTCCTCTTAATACAGTCCATTGCAAAACAAAGAAATTAGAATTCCCATTTCTGGGATTCATAGACATTATTCTCAGAGTCATAAGTTAATAAATAATTGAACAATGACGTACCCCATATCAATATTCATTTTTTATACCTATGAAACTGGTCAGTCTCCATCCCCATTTATCTATATCTTGCATTTCATTATTTGTTCCCCACAGAGAGTTTAACTGGAAAGAATATTATGTGTATAGTGATTGAAAAGGATTTGTTTTTCTCTTATAGATAGGTTTTAACAAAACAGACCATACCTTAGTCAAGAGTAAAGTCTTCAGATTCTCTTAAGTGTAGGTAGACTAATCTTTTTCAGCCCAGAAATATACTCAATATAAGAAATTCCTCAAGTATAATAAATTCCTCAAGAAATACTTTAGAAGATTCCAGTCACTTAAAATTTGGAAAGGGAACTATATTCAAAGGCCAACTTGCATGTGTTCATTGCAGTGAACCATGTCTTCTAGTATTTCTCTTTCTTTTCTTCATCAGCAAATTAAAAAAGGAGCACGCAGTGTTATGAATCACCTGATTCTTATCCTCACCTTCTCCCTGGGGTTGACTAAATAGTTCTCTTTTGGGAGGACATTACTTCAACTCATCTAGAATGTGTCCGTTAGACCAAACCATGTTCACTCTGAAGAAATCTACCTGGAAATGGAATGGATTATTTTCACCCATGTTGTTCTGTATTTCTGTGGTCTCCTTGCACTGATGATTACTATAGATGTCCCTTTTGTTTTCTTCTCTTTTGTGATAACATTAATGTGTAATACTTTCTCTTCCTCACAATCTGTTATAGGATTTTCCGTGCTAGTTTTCTTCTAGTGCTTCTCTGTTTTGATTTTCTTCTCATCTATGTTATTTGTTTTCTAAATCATTCTAATAATATTGCAAGTCTAGTTGTTACTGAATCATTAAGTAAATACATTTTCTCCTATAAATTTCAATTTCATAAATGGAAAACTAATCATGGGAATAATATGTGAGTAATAACATATATAGGACAATTAACATTCTAATAAACATCACCACATTTTATTTCTGCTAAAATAGATAGAAGATATGGTATAAGAAATGAGTTTTGGTATTTTATAGGTGAAGATATTTTATAGAGGAAAGGTATTAGATTATGAAACATTAAATTCTCTATTCAAGATTATGCAGATAGAAAATGGACAAGCCAGGTCTGTAGTCTAAGATTTTGATGTTACATTGCATACTCTTTCCACCGCATTTTAAAATTTCACCTCTGTATAAGTGAAAGGGCCAGCCAGTATTATCTGTTGCTTGGAAATAATGCTCTTCATTCCTGTAGGTGTTCTTGTAAGAACAGGACACTTTCCAGGACTTTGTCACATTCTAAATGTGGATGGCACTATATAACCATACATTTTCCCTACCACAATATTTAACTATAAAGAGTGATTATTTTTCCTGGGTATTATTTTATTTACATATTTCAACCTACAACTTTTAAAAATTGGTGTCCCTGACCTGGCTGATAATAGTGTTTTCTGCTATGTGTTCTGTGTGCCCTTTAAATTCAGGCACTTGTGAGCTTCAATATGCAGCTTAAACACATCTGTTGATCTAGTTTAGTTGAGTAGGTTCTGGTCCCCCCTCCCCAAAATTCCAAAGTTTACCTTGGAGAAAGTGAGTTTCCAGACACATTTGCAGCGTTGACTGATCCATGTAAGCATAATGGAAGCAAATGAGGTGGTGTGCCTGCAATGAGAGCATTTATTCCCTCCTGGAGCTTCTACAAACATGATCTATGACTTTACAATGCAAGACATCCCCAAACAAATGTTAATTTATATAACTCTTTTATTATTTATTGGAATTTTTTCTTTGACTTTATTTGATCTTTGCACTTTGTTCTACTCATTATAGGAACTGAAATCCTCTGTCTTTTCCTTCCATGTAAACATCATAAATAATTCAAAAGATCTCAATGCCAGTGAGGCATACTGGGGAAAATTAGCTTGGTGTCCCCTTCCATTTTGTTTGCTTGTTGGGTCACGTAAGGTGAGTGGTCTCGGGGGCAGGGGGGGCAGTTAGCTTTTAAATTACTAAGATTTTATCCAAGTCATAATAGATTTATTTTTCATCTACAGAGAGGATGTAAAGTCATACAAAATAAAAGAAAAACAAGATAAGTCACACAACAGAGGTACAAGAACACTTTGTATTTAATTAACTGAATAACTCTAGAAGAATCAAAAATGACTGGAATTAAATCCATTTACCTCAGAACAACAATTTGCAAAGTCAAGTCTAAAATGAAAATGCTCCACAGAAGACACTATGCATCTGATACTACATTATCTTATAGATCAATTAAGCATTCATTCATTCAGTTAAGTATTTTTAGAAGATGAATCTATGACAAGCAATGTGTTAGCATTAGGAATTGATAATAACAGAAAATGAATTTTGTCCTTAAGGGCCCTACTCACACTGAGGAGAACAACAGCTTTGGTTGGATATTGTAAGAGAGATGCGAATGTAAATTTCTTATTTCTATGAAGTAAGAAAAAAAAAGCAAAAAGGCATTCTACTGTCAAGTATAACTAATTTGAACAAATTAAAAAACTAAAAAAATAAATACATTGAAATTTGTGCTACAAAAGAAGTGTATCTTATTATGAGAAATAGTAAAATTTCAATATAGAAAAAGACATTGCAGATGGTGCCACAGGACAGAGTCCTATGCATCAAAGAGAAAGAAAAGCCCTGATTCCTCCTTATTGCCCATCGGAGCATCACTGGTTCTGTGAACTTGTGCCAGGGCCATGAACTCTGCTGTCTGAGTGAGTGTATTTACCTAGATGGCAAATGTGGGAGAACATACTGGCGATGTATGAAAAACGTGACACATTATCTACAGAAGCCATATCTATGGACTTTAAGACAAAAGATCAATCCTGCTCTATTTCGATCAAGAGGTCAAGATCAAAGTTCTTTGGTGATGATCATAGCTGAGATCCCCAAAGCTCCTGCTTATATTTTACTGGCCATGATATAACTGGGTAGGATTGCCTTATTCAAGAAATAGTCGGGGCAAACCACAGGATAGAACTGCAAAACATGTCACTGAATTTCCTGTACTGTGCTTGGCACTGGGGCAGGCATGTGCACATACTGCCATTAAGTGCAAACAGGTGACAGCCATATTCCCTGTTGCCAGGCACCTTCTCCAGTAGGGAGACTCCTCAAACTGTTGGCAAACTTTGAACTTCAAAATGTTCTTCTGCAAGAATTACTTCAAAATATCCTTCCTCGCCTATTGTTGTGAAGCATAACAGAAAAGAGTAGAAGTAAAAGAAAGTTAATAGAAGTTAGAAAAGTTGGAATTTGAACACTCTGGTTCTTGCCCTAGGGCATTTTACCATCTGTCTCGGGAAGGGCAGCAATTCAGTTAAAACAAATTTTTACCAAGGACCTGATAGTCTCTGTATGAAAGATGTTTACAAGGTGGTGCAGCCTGGGGTCTCTGTACTTTGAAAGAGTATTACAATGTGGATGCAGGGGTGAAGTCCTGGAAAATGAAGAGAAGAGATGAGAGTCCAAGACTCAGACATAGTGCAACAGGCCACACAGGTCATTCCAAGGTCCAGAATGAATGAGAATCAGTAAGTGAAATGTTGGGCCTCAGTCTGGAATCATATTCACAAGCAGGCTTTTTGTACTGCCATCTCATTTTAAGTCTCAGGGATGCATTCTTGAGTGCAGGGATTCCTTTGGATGCAGGGAGCTCTTTCTTTAGCCATAGTTATTTTGTCACTCAATGATATAAGCAAATATTTATTAAGCACCAACCATAAGCCAAGGTGGTTCAATATGTGTGGGCACACTGGTAAATATAGTGGACATGGGCTCTGCTGTAAGGAACATCGTCTGTGGAGATGCACATGTGAAAAGGGTATTGGGGAGATGAACAGGATCTGCAATATCTTAAGGAATGCCATTTTAGGTGGCCATCACCTCATCTGAAACTGGGAAGCTAACGACTGTCCTTAACTTTCCCCAGATGATATGTTCTAGAGAGAAACTTCACATAGATCATTTTAGCTTTGTAGAGAAAGGGCTTCCAGTACTTAATTAGTTTCAAACTACCCACGTTTTGCTATACTTCCAGTCTCGTATTTTGTCCTTAATTACCACTATTTAAATGGCCTTTCAAGATCAGCTGTAAATTAAAATTGATCCACTGTCAGCAATCTCCGACAGTTGGCAACAGACTATTGATACAGATGAAATTCCAGTTGCTTAGTGTCTTTCTGAGAAGACAAAAATGTAATGAAATGAGCCGACTCTGCAGCTTGGCACAAAAGGCAAAATGTGATTTTCTCCAGTGGGAGAACTTAAGTATAAATAACCAGCCATGTTTGGAAAATGCAAATAAATGCGTACGGATAAAGAACCAGAGCTTTTATCTTTATGCCCTTCATGAATGTCTGTGCAATCATTTTCTTTTATGTAAAACACAATATTCCTTTTGAAACAGAACTTGCGGGTGTGTTGATACGAATATATAGTTTGGAAATGAAATCTTGCTTTGTCTCATACTAGTTGTGTGAAATCTTGCTTTGTCTTTTAACAGTCGTGTGATTTACAGAAACAAACACGTCACTCCTCAGTTTACTTCTTTAAAAATTGCAATTTAACAAATACCCTGTAGTTGTGATAATTATATGAGAAAATGCAGGAAATGGCAACAGAGTGTCTATTATAGTGTCTGGCACAAGGAAAAGAATATCAAGAGAGATGAAGACATCATACAAGCAATGTATGCTTGAAAGCCTGGGTTATTTCTAGGCAGCTGAAACTATGTGCATCCATTCTGAAATGCTCCCCTAGAGCTTAGATTTTGCTGACAACAGAGCTGGACTGGCTAACTGTGGCCGTGGATACCTTGTGGCCACTCACACCTGCAGTATTTTGCACACACACACACACACACACTCACACATAAACAATTTGGAGGACTGGAGGACTTCCATGTCGGCACTCTACAAACGTGCCCAGTGATCTGGTGGTCTCACAGTCCACTCACAGAGTTTCCCCGGACTTTCAGAAGACAGGGAGGACGCCTACTTCTGCCTTTCTGGAGAGTGGAATGCCAATCACTCCATTTGTCCCATGCTTTTTAAGAGACACATCAATTTTATCTCTCAATTGCAAAGGTTCAGCCTCTGGAAAAAAATAGAAAACTGTTACTCACTTCAGAATCTCTGCATGTGCACAGAACGTGATTCTTCTCTTGGGGGATGACTGGATTTTTCAAGTGCTCACACTTCTGACCACCACATATCACCTCTCTGAGTTGCCTTATCTCATCAACTTTCCTAAAGTAAGCCAGCTCTGTCTCGAGGCCCCTGCTGTACCAGTGCCATGTTTTCTTTTCTTCTATCATGTCACTGAGAAAACATATTAAGAATTGACTAGACTGCTGATTATCATCTTTCCATCTTTATTAGTGTGAATGATCTGTGAATGTAGGACCTCCTCTTTCTCTAAGCTAAATCCCTGCACATAAGATGTTATCTGGTAGCTAATCAGCATTTGAAAAACATTGGTCCACCAAATTCCATATGTGGAACGACATATCAGATCCACCTAGGGATCTGGGACTGAGGGCTCAAGGATGCTCATGGTCAGGTGGGAGCTTCTCCCTTCAAAACCTGTTCCTTTTGTGTACACCTTTGAGTACTGTCTTCAGTTTTCAGATTAATTTTCCTTGGGCTGGACCAGCGCAGAAATGGTTGAAGGAATAGATTTGTGTGTTGTCTCAACCATAAGAATGTACTATTTCTGTTGCACGGTGTCCAAGTTTGAAGTTGTCATGAATCTGGTTTTTCTTTGGTCACATGACCAAAGGCAGCAAAACTGTTGGAAGAGATCTCAAGAGATTGTCTGAAAAAGGCAGGTTATTGCTGAAGGAATGAGGAGGATAAGGGACGAAAGCATAATTCAGGCGCTACTGAGATCCTGCAGAAGTCATTAAAGAGGAGAAACTGAATCGTGTAAGGCAGTAGGAACGGAAAGACCACCTGCCATTGGGATTTGGTACCTCAATATCACTAAACATGATTTTTAAAATAAAGGATGTTGGCTTCATTTCACTCTTTCACTCTGTTCATGCTATGGATCATGCCACTTTCTGGGAATCAATTAGAAGCAAGACTCAAATTGGAACTATTTGAGATAACATCTCAAAACATGAGGACAACAACATCCAGAGACTAGCTTGTAAGATAATTCAAATCTTGTTATACTAACTAAAAAGATGATTTGTTGGAAGAATATTGGGAGTTCAAAGAACTAAAAGACTGGATGATAAGGCTTGGAAAATTTGGAAAATGAGCAAGGAATCTCCATTTTGGAGCAGCAGAAACCACAGCCAAACACCATATTATGGGTGCAATTTGGGCCATATCAGTATTGCCATAAGTATTGTGAGGAGTCTGACCTGACAATGGTCCTTTCCTTATTACTTTTTAGCAATGTACAATATAAAGCTGCGATCATAGTTTGCTAGAGAAATGACCTACTTCCTGGCCTCGTACAATGAGAACATAGGTGCAGAGATAGAGCCAGTTATTGCTTCTGCCAAAGATACACTCAAAATGAAAGAAATTTTTCCCGCGTCATGGAAAATTTAAGACTAAGAATACCCACTAGACAAAAGATCAAGGTATTGGCACTCAGTGAGTGAAGTAGAACAGAAGACACATATCATTTGTACCCAAAGTTGATCTCAGTCATAACAGTACACTCTTTCAAGCTTTTATCCTATGTTCAACCAGTAACCAGGAACTATCTAGACCATGAGTAGAACTACCATTTCTGCTTCTTGAAAATTTTAAAATACATTCCTTCACCTCCACTGCCATTGCCTTGCAGAGATTTATATTTCCAGAAATAGCTAAGTTTCAGCAATACCTTCCTAATACCCAAATGCCTACAACTAAATGTGAAAAAGAAATGCATCCTTTGTGCTCAGAGCACAGTCAGGATTTGGGTAGGAAACCCCACTTCTCCCACTTACACCATGCCATCATCTTCTGGACTTGTTATACATAACTCCTTGTGCATATCTGCACCCTGGGTTTGCTCCTGGGATGCTGAATTCCACATTGATCCTCCCCCATGCTGAGATTTAACACATTGTGACTGCTATCCTGTTGCTCCCTCAGGTTGGGACACCTCAAAGAAGCTGGGCACTTAGGAAATTGACATTCAGTCTTTGATTTTTGTCAGAGCATATCTTCCCACATGAAAGTTTCTCCCAGGTTTCCCTTAGGAAGACTGAAACCCTTCTCTTTTTTGTAACTTCACTTGTCTCATAATGTGGTAACAGCTACCGTTACATTACATTGGAGTTTCTTTCGGAGTCTGAAGAGGATCCTGTTATGGTTTGGATATGAGGTGACCCCCAGAAGCTCATGTGTGGGACAGTGCAAGAACATTCAGAGGAGAAATGATTAGGTTCCAAGAGTCTTAACTCAATCAGTGATTGAATCCCGGATAGGGATTAACAGAGTGGTGGCTGAAGTGGTAGCCTGTGGCTGGAGGAGGTGGGAACTGGGGTGTGACTTTGGGTATACATTAGTCTCTGGCCAGGGGAGTCTCTCTCTACTTCCTGATCATGATGTGAGCTGCTTCCCTCGGCCGTGCTCTTCCTTGGTGCTCAGCCTCACCTTGAGCCCTAAGGAATGGAACCTGCTGTCTCTGAAACCGTGAGCCCTCAAATAAACTGTTCTTCCTTTACAGTTGTTCTGGATGGGTCTTTTGGTTATAGCAGTGAAAAAGCTGATTAAAATGGGTCCCTTTTTCTGTGTAGCCAGGCTGCGGAGCACAGGACCTGGTGATAGCACAAGCCCCCGATGTCTGCTGAAGGCACAAATGAATGAACGAATCAGAAAGTGCACCAGGAGTCTCCTCCTTCCCTCTACTGTTATGCTCCCGTTTGTTTTGGACGGACTCAATATCTTGAGGATGAAGCTATGTATTGTTTACTCTGTGCTGTTTGAAGACTTTTCTCTTTTCCATAAAATCACTATCGAACATCAGCGAGTATACTTTTTACTATTACCACAGGTGAGAGAATGGTAAATAGAAAAAATGCCCTGTTGGTCTGGAAGACTCTAAACAATAAGGCAGTCCCTGAAGCCACAATAAAACAACTTATATTACTATAGAACTGCATGTTAGAAATCTTTTCATATCCACCATCACCTCAGATGTTCCCACTGCTATTCATTAATTTATCAGTAAATGGCTGCTACATGCCTCCTAGGTGCTCAGCGTTGTTCTCAGTAATGGAGAGTAAAATAATGAAGGAGGGGAGATGTACTTCCTGCCCACACAGGGAATTTCATCCAGTCTGAAACCAACAACAACAACAAAAAATTACTAATGCACAAAGGGAATCCTGATGGAAAGGTAAAGTATTCTCCTGCATCCTATCTGCATGAAGTATGTATGCAATGATTGATAAATAGCATTAATAATAAAATTAGATACAGCAATCCCTTCAGCCTCTATGAAGTCAACAATGCATGTTGTACCAACTGTCCAAAATGCATCAGCCTATTGAATCTCCATAGCAACCTTCCAGAATGCACTTGGTGAGCATCTATATTTTGTAGAGAGAGAATATGAGGCACGTGTTGACAAAGGTGAAATGAGGAGTTCAAGGACCCACAGAGCATTCAAAATAAAACCAAGCACAGAACTCCAAGCTGCTTGATGTGAGCTACCAGTTTTGTTTTATGAATGAGAAAGCTTAGGTTGAAAAGAAAATTAGTGGACGTGCCCAAGACCAAACACATCATGAAGAGTGGGTGTGACAAACGAGGCCACCTCATGTCAACCCCCATGTTTGCCCTCTTGTCCCTTCCCGACATTGGAGTCTCATCAGCCTTCTGAAACGTTTCTGGTAATTAACACCTTGCATGTACCAGCCTAAGTAAATAACTCTTCTATTTTCTTTGGTTCTCACTGTTGTTACTATTGTTGTGAAATATATGTAACATATAAATTGCTATTGAAACCATTTCTAATTAAACTCGATGTTTCCTAAGTGTAAAATTTTTTGTCATTAAGTACATCCCAGGTGTTCTGAGAACCCCAGCGCTCTCTCTTTCTGGAAAGTTTAAACAGTAACTGTACCCTTTAAACAGTAACTCTCATTCCTCTTTGCCCCTACCTCCGAGCACCTTCTGTTCTGTGTCTTGATGTCGTTGCATATAATGGATACCTCATGAAAGTGGAATGGTTCAATATTTGTGCTTTTGTGTCTGCCTCATTTCACTTAATACAAAGTTTTCTAGGTTCGTCCATGTTCCGGCATGTGTCAGAAGTCTATTTATTTTTATGGCTGAATAATATTCTGTTGTATGTGTATTTCTCACTTTCATTATTGAGTAGTTACTATTTCGCATATTCTTCAGTCATTATAGTTACCGCAGTAAATAAACAGACAGAGCTCCCTTTCCTTGTGGAGTATACATTTAGTGTGGAAAGAGACAGCTGTAACCACAGACTCTGAGCATTGTGTCTTCTCACCATGCATTTAGACAGTCCCTACAGAACAACCAGCCCACGGTGGTCCGAATCAAGCTTGTAGCACCATTGGTACTAAAATCTCAGATTCTTTTATACCTATTCTTTCCCCTTTAGTGTTTGTTCAACTTGACAGGTAGGTTGAAGTCTTGGCTTCTTGATTTCAACTCTAGTTCACTTGTTAGTCAGGAACCTCTGCTTGGTTGGTTAGTTCCACTAGAACTTGGACGTTTTTCTTGCACTACAGTTTCACTCTGAGAAAGCCTGACTCCCTGCACCTGTTTCCATGTGAGGCATGTGCGCACCCTTGGAACCCAGGGTTCTGCTGGCTGGGATGCCCCTGCTTGACTTGCTGAACCAGAACTCGGGAGCCATAGCTATTCCCACAGTCTTGACTTCAGACCGTGGTGCCTGCCATATTTCCCTGAATGGTAGCTGCTTTAGTCTCTGCTACAATGACTCCACGGAGGTCATGAAAAATCATGGGCAGTTCAAAACTTTAAATATCTTTCTCACATTCGTTTTAAGGCATGTCAATTAAATTAGGATTTGCTTCTTTTTTGTTTCAAAATTGCAAAATTATAAACAATGAGCATATATATTTACCATAAGAAAACACAATTGTATTGACATATTAGGGTAAAGAGACCATGGAGTTTTTAAAACTTTTTATTTAACTTTGCCCAACTTTAATAAATACAAATGTAAACATGACTAATCAAGATTTTTAAAATATCCCATTGCTCCCTTGGCTGTTTATATGCATATTAGAATGACTTTCATCCCTCTTAGCTAATTACACTTGATCTTTTCAAAGATAAAAGGAAGATATATGATTTATGGGGTACTGACCTAATGCCTGGTTCTTTACAGCAGCCACCTAAGGCTCAGCCCGCTCTGTGCAGTTGCACCCACCCCGAGAATTCTCCCGCCTTGACATCTAGACGTTCAGGACTAATTACCACTCTTAATCGTCTGCAGTTCTTTCCTGTAAGACCTATAAATACAAGCCCAAAGTGCTTTACAGACAGGCAAGGGCCAGTAATCCTAGGACATCACTCAGTTGGAAGTGGCAATTAGACATTTTTAACAAGTTTTTTTTTTTTTTTAATACAAAATGAAGTAATTAAAACTTGGGCATTGGAAGGAAAAACACTTTTGAGATCATGTTCATTTTATTAAGCTATTTCAAATACTAAAGTTTATTGCAATGCATAGTTCTTTCTTTCCTTCCTTTAATTGAATTGCTGGCACTAACAACTCAATGAAACGGATGCCTGACCCATTGAGAAAGAGATTAAGTTATGGAGGGTGTTTATTTTTAATTGGTATTGACCATGAACTCATACATTTCCTCTAAAATTGGATTGAATTGGAAGATTTCACTCTTTGATCTAAATATTAGGGTTCAACCACTAAATTATTCCAGCTCTGGCTTAACCTTGGGCAGCTGCACTTTCAGGCTAGTATCTCATTTTTGCTTTCCAAGGTCAGCATTTTCAGGCATGGATTACCAGTGATACCATCAGATATCTGGCTAAAAATAGAATGATTTGATTGTGACCCAGTGGTTAACTTCCAACTTTTCACACCTGAAGAAGGTGCATTTCATCTGATCAAGTGGGCACCTGGGCACGGGAAGCGATGACACTGAGATGGCAGAGGTCAGTGAAGTCAGCTCGGGTTTGAGGGACCAAACATCATCTGCTGCTAAAATCCTTAGTTTCTCTGAAAGTTTTAAAATACATGTGACCAGAGCAGATAGTTTGATAACCTCCTTACCTGTGGATTCCTTTCGTGGTCTCAGATCAGAGAGTCTACGTCTGTTATTCCCCTAGGCTGAGCTCCCGTTCACAGCTGATGCTCGGCCTTCTGCTTCCCTGGTCCCTTCCCTCCAGGTGTGCACAAGTCTCCAGCTTCCTAGACCACGTTCCTGGAAAATCACCCCCAACACACTTGACTGATTTCCTGGAAGCTCCACTCATTTCTGGCATCCTGTTTATAAGTTTCCCTCAGAGAGAATAATTGAGTCTTTAGATTTTGTTCCATTTTTAGTAGCTAATGAGTCAGCTTTATATATTAAAATTTCAGAGCTTTAGCTTCAGTTACTTCTGGCTTTCCTTCTGGAACAATCTATTCTAGGTCAGTCCCACTGTCCATTGTCTGCCTTCTTGTTATTAAGGTTGTGACAAACTATATTGGAAAAAGAAACAATTCACAAAGGGCATGTTAAAACTTCAGAGGTGACAATACATATAATCAATTAAATATTAAATAAAAATGATGTGATGTCACTGTAATGCAAGGCTGGTTATCAATTAAATGATCCAAAGACCTGTAAGCAAGAATGGAGTAAAAAACCTGAATAGCAATGGAAGGACAGTACACTCATTTTCTTTAACTACCATAGCAAATTAGCATAAAGTCTAATG
Organism: Sciurus vulgaris; assembly: GCF_902686455.1. Classification (NCBI taxonomy): domain Eukaryota; kingdom Metazoa; phylum Chordata; class Mammalia; order Rodentia; family Sciuridae; genus Sciurus; species Sciurus vulgaris. Next base: position 138,327,718 of record NC_136469.1, read on the forward strand.
ATTAAAATGACATAAATTTATCATCTTAAGTTCCAAAGGTCAGAGAACCAAAATCAGTATCACTGACTAAAATCCAAGTGTCAGAAGAAATATTTCCTTCTGGAAACTCTAGTACAGAATCTGTTTCCTAGCTTTTCTAGAAATGGGCCGCCTTCATTCTTCACCCTACTGACCTTTCTCCTTTGAAAGCCAGTAGCAAGGCCTCTCCCCATATTCCTCTGACTTGGGGACACCTGCTTCCACTGCTGTATCTCTGTTTCTGACTCTGACAGTCCTGCATGATTTTTATTAGGAGCCTGCGATTGTCCCATGCCCGCCTAGATGAACCAGAGTATGTTTGCATCTCAAGATCTGCAAAGTCCCTTTTGCCATGTAAATAAATGCACAGTTCTCCACAATTAGGATGTGGACGTCTTTGGAATCTATTATCCAGTCTTCGATGAACAGAGATTAATCTTCTAGGCCATAAATATAAGCAAACGAAAGTTTTTAAATACAGGGATAATATAAGAAACAACTAATCAGCGAAGCCAGCTTAAGTATCAGTATCTGGGGAAATGGCTAGTCAAAACTATGATCCTTAAAGCTGTAAGACCTAGACAATATTTCCTTGGACTTTTGAGACAAAACAGGAAAGTCTGACCTGGGGAGAAGGGGCCCTGCCTCCATGGTAGACTGCCTCTCAAAGACTCCTGCTGCTGGAGGAACGGCCTTTGCCCATGCTTTCCTCTTTGTGTATGCCTACTCAGAAACCTTCTGCACAAGGCCATCTTAAACCATTAAGTTTATGCTGACCATCTCTGGACCCATGTCTCCTATGCTTAAGGACCATAAACTCATCCCAGAATGTCCCATTAGCAAAGGCTAGAGAAATACTTCTGGTGACTGAGAACATACCAAGGTCTAATAAAAAGTTATCCTTTCAAGTTTACAGCTCCCAGATGGGGGGGAAAGAAAGAGTCCAGAGAGCCATATGTCACATTCATACAACACAAGAGTGAGGCCTTCCAAAATTTGGATAGAAAGCCATACATAAGTTTTAGTCACAAGTGTCAGTCTACCTATGGCAGGAGTTTGCTATCAACCAGCAATTCCCTATGGCTATAATAAGTGTGAACATGAAGACACCTGAGTTTCTCAATTCTTGGATTTTCTCTTAAGATACAATATTGTCTAATTTCCATTACAATGGAAAACCCTGTCGTGCTTTTACGTACTGTGTAGGTCCTCTTAACCCCAGATAGTTCTGGCCTCTGCCTCCACCTGTCGTTGGTTGAAACTCTGCTCCCTTTCCCCTGTAGGTGGTGTCACTCATCTTCCTTCCATTGTATTTTCTGAGCCCACACCTCTCTCATCATTTGGGTCCTTATTCTACCCTCTGCCTCTCGCCTGTATCTCCAGATTTTCTAAGGATGACTTCTGCTCACCATTTAGTTCAAAGTCCTCACCCATAGAGATTCTTTCTTTGACCACTAAGTTGTACCCTTCACCCCTGTATTGCTGAAACCTCAGTCTCCAGCTTGTTACCCAGTTTTAAGTTCCTTTAGAGGACTGAGAAGCCATACTTCGTGACATTCTAGAGATCTGGGCAAGGAGTAAAAGATGACCACTATCACCTGTGAATCTGAGGCCTATGGTCAGGAAGCCGGTATCAGAAGTAACACATTAAGAAGGTGTCAGGTCAGGTTGGGATGTAGCTCAACGGCAGAGCAGGGCGCTTGCCTAGCAGGCACTGAGCCCTGGGTTGAATCCCCGGGACTTGAAAAGATAAATAAACCAAAGACAGTGCCAGGTTAAAACAAGAATGTTCCGCCTCAAAGTTATTCTACATATAAATTGAACTACACACTGAGAGGAAAAAAGGACAATACCAAAAAGAAGCAGAGACTAAAAGAAAAGCCTAAACAGGTACAGAAAGCAGACATCGGGATGAGCCGAGAGGGTCCCACAGACTCACCTGCACAAGGATGAAGGCTTTCTGGGTTCTCCTTCCCTCTCCTCCTCTTCCTCCCCTTCCTTCTCCCATTTCTCAAATTAGCTGCTATCATACTAAGACTATTTTAAAATCTAACCACGATAATATTGATGCCCTAGGCATTACATGAGTCATTTTGGATAAACATATTTACAAAACAGTGGCCTAGCCTGTAGGAGCTTGTCTTCTGTAAATGCTCCTGCTCAAACACAAAAGCTCTCCAAAGGAAGCGTATCTCTAAGAAACAATGGACATGGACATGAATCAGTTATCCTGAGTAAGACCATAGGTCGCCAGCATTCTACTGAGTCTGAAATCAGAGATTGGATAAATGACGCAATAATGTGAGTATCTTTTTGGATGGCGACTAGATGTAGTGTACTTTTTATTTTAGGATTGTAATTAAACTGCAGCGTTAGACACATGACTGTGAAGACCCTCACAAAGCATCTGACTCACCTTTCACATTTTGCAGTCTGACTGAACTGCTAGATGGCATGACTCTCTCAAGGTCTTTCAAATTGCTCCTGGCAATTCCGGAGGAGGTCAATGTCCAGTGCCCTTTCCATGTAACCACATTGCCTAATTTGCCAGAACAGTTATTGTTTGAAGACTTGCTCTGTCATTGTCCAGATGCTTAATGCATAAAAATGTGGTCCTGAGACGAATGTTTTTGCATCAACAGCCAATGTGATTAGTCTTCCTTAACAGAGCAGATCTGTTAAGAATCAAGCATATGGAATTGGAACAGAACATTTCCCACACACAATTACTTTTCATTTTTGAAGCCAACATTCAGGATTCTTTTCAGGGTGCCCCTACTTTAGGGAAATATGTTAACATTAAAGTAAATAGGAGGATTATGGCTAGTTAATGAACTGAACTCCAAGTCATTAGGACACAATCACATGAAAATATTTTCATTAGTGACTGAAAGGACAGAGTGCCGAGCAGGAGAAGTTGGAGTGTCTGGTTTCCAAACCAATTTTAAGAAACACACCTGGAGTATTTTTACCTTCTGGGCATTACAGCAGGAGTGATTTGCTCCAGAGCCCTTTAGAAGTCAGCCAGTTTTCAATAAGTTGAGGATTAAAGATGTCAGGACATGGATAGTTGTTGGCATCGTTGATAGAAGAGATTTTTTTTTTCTCATTTATCAAATGGAAGGATATTAAGTATTTTACAGAGAGGATGAACACACACACACACACACACACACACACACAGGCCATTTGTTTATATTTGGATCCAGGAAGATATAGCTGGTATCTGATGAAGGCCTGCTGAATATTCAGGTTGGTGTTACTTTTTACTACACCAAGTTTACATTTCATGCAAGAAATAATGTCAAGAGAAGTATATAATTATTTCCAACTGGAGTAGTTAATGACAACTTTTTGAGAGACCTAGAACTTGACCTGAACTTTAAGGGCATAAATTGGGTATTTGCTATGTAAGATAACGTTTTATTAAGAAATATAGGATAAGAAAAACTCATAAGATTCTTAACAACCAAGTTTGCTCAATATAATTTTTTTGATATCCAGACAAGTAGCTTGAAATTATTGGAATAAGAGGTTGAAGACAGATCACAATAGGCTATATATTGAATGATAATACAATAATAATAAAAATAGCAACAAAAAAAAGCACCATTCAGTAAATCCATTTGATATACTGTATGCTGAACTGAGAATTTCAGATAAGCAATTCTTTATGTTAATTTTCATCTTTGTGTAGTTATGGCAGCTATTCTGTGAAGCACATTAACAAACACTTCCCTCAATTGCAGATGTGCAAATTGAAGTTATATTTAAAGATTTTTCTTTAAGGTCTGATGGACTGAGTGTCTTCCCTACTATGACCTCAAGTTAATTTTGTCCAAGAAAGCCAGCAGGCCATCTAAAATGAAACCAAATGTAGATCCAATTCCCACTGTGTAATTGCACTTTATCCCCCATAATAACATGACCTTGTTTGAAATAAGTTATAATTCACTCTATTAAGTGGACAACATTTCTTTTCATAGTAAGCTAAAGTCAGGGGTACCTTTCTGTTGAACTACTTGATTGTGTACCTTGAAAATGCTCCTTTTACTTTGATTTATTTAATCCTTGAATTTAAATTTACCCACAGTCAGTCACTGTGGTTACTTCTTCTGTCTGATCTTAGTCATCGTAGGTTGGCTTTGGTTTCTTATGGTAACTCTCTCTTCCACGAGCCAACGCACACTTCAGGTGCAGCTCACTCTACGGCCTACATTGTCGTCAGGGCCTGTGTCCTTTGGACTGAAAATTGCCCTATGGAAAGGAGACCTGCCTGTCAGATGTGCCGCCTCTTCACGTGTCCCTGGTCCATGGTGTGCACAGGCAGAGCGTTGACTGATGAACCACACAGTGATTTCCCTCTCCGGAAGAGCTCTTCCGTGCACTGCTGCAGGCACCAGAGGGGCTCTGGAAGACCCTTATTCACGGTTACAACAGGCAAACTAAGGAAGGAGCAAACTCATGTTGTTACAGTGCCTACATAGACACCTTCAATTTGGAGATATTTAGAATAATGACTTCTACTAAGAGGTATTTGGGTTGGAAACAATGACTCTGCCGATCTTACTTTTTCTTTCACCATTAACCATCATTTTTTCTCATGCGATTCTAAAACAGAGCTATTTTACGGCATTCCAATACATTTCCAAGGCCTAAAGAATTCACTCTCAGTGTATTAATATCAGATGAAAAGTTCTTCAAAAATGGATTCTAAAAAGATTACACATTCAATATGGATGTTCCCTATTTATACGAGCTTCAATTTGTAAGCGTGTATGGTCTATCCATCTACATAAAACATTATTTTCGAGGATTTTGGGGTGCATGGTTAGGATGTGAAAATTAATCTCACAGGAATTCCCCTTCTCCCCTGGGGGACTTATCCCAAGGGATAAGACTTGGCTATAACCAAATGTAAAATAAGACAGAAATAGCATGGCAATGCATTGTGGGTAGACAGGAGTTAGAGAAGGGGGAGCCCAGTTGTAAGTAAGCTGCCTAAATGGTTTAGAGGGTACCCTCTGCTTCCGTCTGTGTCTCGGAGAGCAGCTCCAGGGATAGAAAGCTTGCCGAGGAGATGGGGCCGGCAGCTGAGGGATGGGAGCCCTAACTTGCAGTGAGGGGTCCACCTTCTCCTCTTGTCCCAGCACAGTGACCTGTGTGTCAACACCCACTTCATTTGAAGGGTAAAGTCAATGCTTACAAGACATAAAAAACAAAAACCATTCAAAATAACATTACTAGGCAATCAGGGGCATTCTCAGGAGTTTTCACCCAAGAGGGCCTTGGATTATAGGTAGGGACTAGATAAACAAAGAGGACAGCATTTATTGATATTTTAAGTGATTGTACTCTCTTTTTACCAACAGTTCTACTTAATGCATGAAAATGCTTTTGGATGTTTTTGTTATTTGCTTTAATCTATTTTGTTTTTCATATGCAGGAAGATACATACAAGTAAAACCTGTAAAATGCTTATATTTTTGCTTATTTTAGTTTTTTATTTATGTATTTATTAACATGGAGGTACATGGGAAATTATCCTTAAACTAAATAATTACTTTAAAAGAAGAGTGATTCACAATTTGAATTCCATTTGACTACTTTGAAAGCTACTTGCTTGACATACCTTAATCTCAATTTGGGATCCCCCAATAACTCATTGAAATAAACAGGACATCAATATGTTCTTTTCAAGATTGCAAACATTTGAAAGTATTTAGAAACCAATTTATAATCTTAAATATATGTGTGCATGCTTGCATGTGTGTTTATATACATACATGTATATTTACATGATTATAGATAATTTGTTCATGAATTTAAAGGCATTGTATGTATTTACTAAATTCATGAGAGATGATGTGTTAGGTCTGGGGAAAATATAGCATATTAGATATTAAAATAAAAAGTGTGTAGGCGTGAATGTTCCAGCTAAGTGTGATTAAATAACTCAAGGGTCCTTCATCATTTTTTCAGGCTGAAATTTACCCAGCAAAGTTTACTTTATCCTCATTGAGGTGTATGTTTGAGGAAAATCATAGACACACTTCACTTCTGGTCTAGGAAAACGATGCCACATCTTAAATAAATTTTGGTTCAAGTCTCTTTTGAGCTTCATTTGTAATCCAAACAAGCCGTCAAGTATTTGTCCAAAAAAAAAGACAGTTCTTTCCTTCTGTGCGAAGGTCAGGGGTTGAACTTTTTTGAGAAAATATGAATGTCTTTAAGAAGTACAGAGGATTTTATTTCCAGACAGCGGCTCGAAAGGGGGAGATAATAACTCTTCCAGAGCAGGTGAGTGTACAACCCTTGGGGACAGTTGCACTGATGAGGGCTTCTGGCACTAGACACTAAGTTGACTTTGAAGTCCTGTCTCCATTAGACCTTGAATAACTCTAGGAGAAATGACCCATGGACCACCACCAAATCATCCAACCTCTGGGTTCCTTGAGATTTCAGGACTCGTGTTTTGGCTCCTCAGCTTTTGCTTTTGTGTCCATGTGTTTGCATTTATAAAATATTTATGGAAACATTCCCTGTGATGGGCATTTGGCAAGATCCTCAGGCATTTACCAAAACCATCAAGATGATGGGTCTGCTACCAAGGGGTTTTCAGAGCCAAGAAGGAGTAGGATGCATGAGCAAAGCACATGTATATTTCTCTTCTTTCTGTTTCTTCATAGCTTCTGTTTGTGGAATCTCCTGAACATGCCAGACAACACACTAGGAATTAGGAGGAAAATGGAAAGTGAAGAAGCTGCTTTTTTCAATCCTTGTGAAACTTAATACATTGATACTGTAAAGATGGAAACAAATTAATTCAGAATAATAGTGTTGGGAAAGGGAAAAGTTCATTCTTAGCAAAAGGGACAGAATTAACCCAAATCCTTGCAGAGCATAAACTAAACATTCATATTGAGTCATAAAGTAACTTGATTCTCAAAGCTGAGGACAGTTAATTGAGGATGCTCCTTCCTGGACCAATTCTCCTTCTACTGAGAACTATCCCATGTAGAAATTATACATATGCTGCTTTTTAAAGCATGAGATTAGAAGATCCCAAGAGCACATTTCTCTTAAGGAGTTTTGGGGTCAAGGAGTGGGACATTTTGTAGAGACCTTTCATCCCTCCTGAAAGAACATGTGTTGCTTTGCAAGTGGGTCTGAACATTTGTGGACCAATATTTAAAGTTGGCTCTGACTCCAAAATACAAAATTGAGCAAATCGGACAAGAGATTTTAGAGGGAAAAGTACACAAACAAGAAAGATAGGAATAGTAAATTTTCCTTTACCAATGCCCAAAAGCAGAAGGTCAACAAGCAGAAATGTCTCCAGCACCTGCCGTTGGCCACTTGGTGAGCCAGCAGCTCCTTTTTTATTTTCTTGTTTAATTCTCTCGTAAATGCTCTGAGGAGTAAATTATGAGTCCGTGTTTCAGGGGAAGAAACTGAGGCTCAAACTAAACTCTTCAATTAGCTAAGATACATAATTAGTGAGTCACAGAAAAGTCCACCTATTCTGACTCCAGAGCACCAGTTTCTCCCATACCTCCAGCACTTGAGTCTGTGCCGTGCACTGTGTATATCATTTGAGTCTAAAAATAGAACATGTGCTTGCATCTGCATACAGTCATAGGGTGTTTTAAAACTCTAAGCATGTTCTTGTCCCCTTGACTTTAAGTCTGGCATTGTTGGAGAGAGTCATGATTTAGGAAGGCTATTAAACTCAAAATTCTAACCTCAGCCCTAGTTGTGATTCTTTTGTGATGTTATCTTATGCAGTATGGCCTTCACTCAAAATTAATGTAGTATGGCCTTGCTAAGTCCTGCTTACTCACTCTCATAAGAATGACAATCCAACACTCTTCTCTCTCTCAAGGAATTAATGACTTACTGGGAAACAAAAAAGCAATAATATCTATTGTGATGCAGATGCAGAGAGTTTCTAAAGAGTTGACTTGATATGTCATAGAAGCAGAAAGAGGGGACATCTAATAATCCTTAAGAAAGTTGGTCAGTCAGTGTTCCAAAGATAGAGTCAAACTAAGGTAAGAATTGTATGCAGGAGTTAAGTGGGCTAAAAATGAGGCATGTAAAGTGAGAAAAGTTGAGTTTGGCTAAAAGCAAAAGATTGAGGGTGTTGAAGGAGATAGAGATGTTAACAAAATCTTTGCAACTCATAAGAAGTTTACTTTTCATCCTCAGGAGAGTAGGAAACTTGTGAAGGATATTAAGAAATAGTGATATGAGTAGATATGCTCTTTTAAAAGGATACATTAAATTCCATGTGGAGAAGAGGTGAAAAGTAAGCAAAAATTGAGGCCAGTGTATCAGTTAGATATGCTGCATAACAAGTTATCTCAAGTTCTTCTGCTTGAAGCAGCAACAACATATTCTCTTTAAGGTAGAACGTACTGTTTTACCTTTCAGGTAAGTTGGAAGACAGATGATCCAGGCAGGACTCAGCTGTTGTTCTGCTCTATGTGTGTCTCATTCTTTTTACACCAATGGGTAAACTACACACGTTTGTGACAGAGATAAAAATGATGCTAGGAAGCAAATGGAAATTCATGAGATCCCACAGGTTACTGTCCCATATGGCAGCTGCAGTCACTAACTCTACATGGTTATTCTAAGCTTAAATTCACTAAAATTAAGAAGTATTAAAAATATAGTCTCTTAGCTGCAAAGATGCATTCACAAATTGTCACATGTCACTAACACTATACTTAATTGTACAGATACAAACATTTTCGGTCACCACGGGATGGTGTTTTAGAGAACACTCTGTCAAGGCTACATCCACTCACATTCCACAAGTATTGTGAGTTCTACAGACCAGCAGGTTGGCAAGGGGTGGAGAAACACAGGCAGCTCACCAGGAGACATGACGAAGGTGTGACCACAAATGAGAACTGTGATCTTACAGCACAGGGATTGGTTGTTACATGGCTTTAAAGGTGAGTGGTAGCCACATCCTGGACAGTGTAAATGGGGATGGAGAAAGTTTCATCAACTGCAAAGAAGTTTAAGAGTGATCACAAGGAGGACTTGACTGAAGGTTTGGGATTAGTGAAAGAAGGAAGCAAAGATGATGTCCAGGTTTTTATTTTTGGATGGCTAAGTGGATGGCAGTCACTGAAGGGAGGAAGACAGACGTCATCACTAATCTGGAGGATGGTTCAGAGTACGGTCACTACCACAGTCCTGGGTACAAATGACAGAATTTATTAATAATGATTCTTTCATTGCACCATTTCCATGCGGTTGGTTTCCTCATCCATCCCCCAAAGTGATGCTCTGAATTATCTGTTTCAATCAGTACCATCCCCATTCCCTCAGGATCCTAAGCACAGAGCAGATTTTCCATAAATGTGAGTTGACTTTTATTGAAATACATGGTAAATCCAAAATATACAATTTTTTTGTTTTGTTTTTTTGGTTTCATGGGATTGAACCCAGGGGCACTGGACCACTGACCCACATTCCAGCCCTATTTTGTATTTTATTTAGAGGCTGGGTCTCATTAGGTTGCTTAGTGCTTTTGCTGAGGCTGACTTTGAACTCGCCATCCTCCTGCCTCAGGCATGTGCTGCAGCACCTGGCTACAGAAATCTGCTTCTAAAAGCCAAATTTTTGAATGTCAACTCCTTAAATTTTAAATTCTATTTGAATGTTTTTACTTTAAATTGTGCCCCCGTCATCAAGATTAAATTCTTTGATATACTTTTGGTTAGGTTTCTGACAGTCAGTTCCTTAGACTCAAGTTCTCTCCTCTCTATCTCCTTCCAGAGCACACTGCTTACCAATCCAAAACTTACATGGTGTTTAACAGTCCCTGCACAATCTTTTCAGATAACTTCCTGGGCTTTCCATGGGGTTCGAGAAGGATGAATCATTGACTCTCTAGGCATGCACCTCACCCTTTGCTTCTCTTTTCAGAGATAAAGATTGCTTTGCTTCAGGGTGTGGGGTGTGGAGTCGCTGGGGTGGGGCTTCAGGTACACAGAAACCAGCGTCTCTGCAGGCTGCATGCGCAGGCTTCTTACAGGGCACAGTTGATCCCTGTGTGTGTGCTCAGCCTTTGCCATTATTTTATTTATATCAGAGAACTTCAAACATCTTGGGGCTTGACACGGGTTTATGAATATTGGTAATAATTGATAGAAGGAAATCAATGACTCTCTAGGATTTTTTAATCTGAGCTCTCTCAAGTGGAAATAATGAACAAATTAGTATATTTTCTAAGTATTAGAAAAACATTAACAATAACCAAGATTCACTTAAGGATGTGATAAAGATCAAATGGTAGCATTTGCTTGGTAGCAGGTGCTTATAGCATGTCAGGCAGGTCTTCCTTCCTATCAGTGATTCCAGTGTGACTGAGGAATGGCTACTAGCTCTGTTTTCCAATGAAAATGGAGCTTTCATGTCACGTGTGATGAGGCCACGGTCACAAGGGAGCCATGTGGAGAAATCCAGAGTGAACTCAGTTCTGACTGCAGAGTTCCTCTTGGGAATCAAATCACTGCAGTGTGGCTCATCTTATATCATGAACGCTCATCTCGGTTCTAAATGATTCTCATTTCAATAAATTTTAATAACAAAGCCACTGTTCCTTGGTTATCTTCTTGAATTTCTGTTCATTTTGATCTTGTTTTTCACAGGATTTCCATCAGAGTTGCCCATTTTCCCAAGATCATATATATATATATATATATATATATATATATATATATATATATATATATAGATGACAGAGAAGCCTTTTTTGAACAACAGGTCATCTGAATCAAAACTCATGAATTTTTTTCCTTTTAAATTTCTTATTTTATTGTGGGAAACACATGTAACATTACATCTATCCTCTTACCAGAGTCTTAAGTATAAGTATGTAATACGAAATTAGTATCTGCAGGCCTACCATTGTGTAGCAGATCTCTAAAACTTGTTCATCCTGGAGAGTTAGGATTTATATTCATTGCTTAGCAACTCCTCATGTCCCCTCCCTCCCGGTCCCTGGCAAGAGCCCTTCTGTTCATTACTTCTATGAGTTTGATTGCTTTAGGTTCTTACATTAGTAGAAACATGCAATATTTGTCCTTGCATTAAAATAGCCCCAAAACTCATCCATGTTACTCTATGTTTCAGGAGTTTTTATTTTCAATTAAGATTGAATAATATTCTATTGTGTGTGATCATGTGTGTGTGCACATGCACACATGGGTATACCTTTAAAAAAAAAATTTATCCACTTATCTATCCAAAGAAATTTAAGCCATTTCCACGTCTTGGCTCTGGGGAGAGTGCAGCAATAGACATGGGAATGGTAATACCTCTCTGATAATCCTGATTTCACTGGGGAGAGAACAGTCTGTTCCACAAACGTTGTTTGAAAACCTCTATATGCACATGCATAAGAATGAAATTAGACTCTCATTTGACATCATCCACAAAAGTTGACGCAACATAAAAATTTAAAGTTAAGACCTAAAATTATGAAATTCCTTGAAGAAAACATAGAGGAGTGATCAATCAAAATGCGTACATGCATTCTAATGTCATGTATAACTAATTAGAACAGATAAAATTGAAAAAATAAATAAAAAGGACTACATTAAAGAACTGCTTAGCAAAGAAAACAGCTAACTGAATGAAAAGGCAGCCTGCCAGTGGGAGAAAATATTTGCAAACTACGTATTTGATGAGATGTACTTCTCAAGATATGTAACTTCTACAGCATCACAAAAAGATAAACACAGGAAAACCTAATAGCTGGCTTAAAATTGGACAAGTTTTGAATAACCTTTTTTCCAAAGAAGACATGTAAACAGCCACTAAGCATACAAAGACACCAACATTACTAATTATCAGGAAAATGGAAATTAAAACCACAATAAGCTATGACCTCTCATTTGTTAGGATGTGTTCCACAAAACACTGTCCATTGTTGAGAATGCCAAGTGTATAGTCGCCAGGGAAAAGAGGTTGAGATTTATTCCTCAACGAGTTGAAAACAAGGCTGCATGTGACCCAGGAACCTGGCTCTTGTTTTGCCCCATGGTTCTTAATTCAGAGAGACACAAGGAGGCACCTGCTTCTCTGTTTCAGAGAGCCAGGGAGTTAAAAGGAGGAGTAGGACTTGTTCCCAGTGTTCTCTTGAAAGCAATAAATGATTCCACACATGCTTTTATGGACAGATAGAAAATTCTTGGTCCCACAGTTCTTAGAATTCTGGCAACAGTGTGCTCCCCTGTCCCTGTCTCTGCCTCTGACCTTACCCATGAACCAACACCAGGGACAGAATTTGCAGCAGTCTCTTTCATCATTTCCATGACATTTAATGCTCACAATATCACATCGCTCAGTACCACAGGTATCGGGAAAGGCAGGTATCCTAATGGAACCTCCGTGTGTTCATTTCTAACCAAAACCTGACTTCATGCTATCACTTTACCTAGAAAAGAGGATGAATCCTGGGAGTTCATTAGGTTCATGCTGAAGCATAAAGGCCCAATAGCAGATTGCTTCCTGATAACAGATTGTTATATCAGAAAAGTGAACACTAGGACATTGATAATCATGACAAAAGTTAAAAACTGATATGAGCTTCTGCTTTTCACCCTTGCTCCCCATCCCTCTTTCTCCTTCCCCTTGTCTTTCTTCCCTGATCACTTCAGTTCAAAACCAATGCGATGTGTCCAAGTAAGATAGCCATGTGTGCAGAGGGGTGAAGGCGTGAGGGAGTAGGCTCAGGGTGGCTAGCTGGCGGAGCCTGGACAAGCAGGCAGAGGTGGAGGAGCAGCCAGGAGGCAGAGACCAAGCACAGGAGCTCTCTGCTCTGGAGGGTGAGCACCAGGGCAGAGCGCCAGCCCATGGTGAGGTGTGTGCCTGGAAGTGGTACTGTTGTGACCATGACCTGGTGTCCAGGAGGAGATGCTGAAGCTCAGTGTTGTGAAGAGGGCGTGCGGGACAGTGGGGGCAATGGAGTGTTGCACTCTCAGCTCAGTGAAGTGTGACAGCATTCCTTGGAGAGAAGTCCCGGGGGAAGCCTTGCAGGGCATGGAGGGTGAAGAGCCTGTTGGCAGGGCATAGGGCTGGGGGCCAGGGTGCTGAGAGTGTTTACACAGGGGAATACAGGAAGGAGACAGGACTCGGGCTCCTCCCCACTGGAAAAGGGTGCTGTGCACAGAATTCCCAGCTACTGGAAATGGGTTGGAAGTCCTGGAGTGGACTTTAAAGATAAAGAGCAAATGGGTCAACAAGTAAAGAGGTACAGGTGTCTGTGTGCGTGGATGCTTCCATGCCTATATCGCCTCCATCTGCCCACAGAGAGTGCCTGAGGGCAGCAGGCCCCAGCTAATGGTTTGTCCAGGGCTCAGTTTCCAACGCTGTTCTCTGGAAAGAAACCAGGGTTTTTTGGAAAGTGGCCAGCTTTAGGACTGAGGCAGAAGTTCACGATTAGTCAGGATATTCAGTTATGCCACAAAAGTAGAATTTACTCAAAGAAGGAGAAGGACTCAGGTCAAAAGGACCTAGAACACAGCTTGAAGAAATTCCCAGTAGCCAACTGTAGGAACATTTGAACATCATCCATAATTAAATGATCATTTATTGAGCAGAGTTCAAATAAAACACTTTTCCAAACTGTACTAAGTGAATAGAATGAGGAGGCAATCTTTGAGCACTTCAAGGAGCTTTTCCACAAAGTACAGATAAGATCACAGAAAACATTAGAAAAGAAAAACAAACAACCCACTTTCTAGAAGAGAAACTGGGAATTAAATAATCAAAGTTAATTTCACTAGAATGGGCTAAATCAAAATTTGTGTCGTCTAACAGGTTGTCACAAGAAGAACACAGCATTGTATGTATGTGTGATAAAGTTGTGTAAACTGAACCTCATCAGGAGGGAACATGAGATAAACCCAAAGGGGACCTCAAAAAGAACATCTGTGAATAGCATGAGACCCCATGTAGCTGTCCTGTGCTCTTCAGAACTGTGGAGGTCGCGAAAGTCAGGGGAGGTTTGGAAACTGCTTCACACCCAAGAACTGCAGAGGAAAGCCATCAAAGGCAGGATGACGGTGGGCTGCCTCTCTGACTGCAGAGGATATTACTAGACCCACTGGCAAAGATTGAATGGGAGCTGAGGATTCCACCGCAGTCGTGGGCCTGTGTTAATTTCCTGATTTTTGTGGTCACATCAGATTATGTGGGAGAATTTCTGTTTATAAGAATGACTCAATAAAGTCTTAGGACATACCGATATCTTGTTCACAAATAGTTCAGAAAATAAAAGTTTTTGTTCTTGCAAATCTCTTATCAGGGCAAGTTTTTTTCTTTCACTATCATATGAAGAAAAAAGCCAAGTTTTCATTAAATGATCTTTTACAGTCCAACAACTCTACATCTATTAAGTAATCTAATTTTTTAAAAAATTCTTGAAGTGGGTATTATTACTATTTTTAATTTACAGGAAAAAAATAGGGAAGAAAGAAAGCAATGCTTGGTTCTATGCTACTGAGGAGAAAGAGGAAAGGGTTGGGTAAAATCAAGACAGGAACTCCACAAGACACTAGGCATTGCGAGATAAGTCTTAAGGTAGTATTTCAGGGGCTGGTCAGATTCGGATAAACCATCATTGGATTATTGTACCAAAAATATGACTTGGGGCCAATTCCTTAAATAACCATGCATTATTTTCTCACTGGCATAATGAGAATAACATTCTACTTGGGCTCATGAGAAATTAGTGTGCTAATAAATTTGAAATAATGGGCACAGCAGCTGGCACTGACCAGACACCTGTCTCATGCCAGCGATTACCATGAGTTCCACAAGAGCCTTCCCATCACTGCTGTGTGGAGCCAGGATATTTTAAGAAACCACTAGATGTTTTCACAAAGAGAATTGTTTGCAGAGCCTTTCTCCTACACTATTCAGAAGCAAAGAGTCCCAGGCAACACGTGGGGTTTTCCATACAGCTTTGATTCTATGGCGACGCTACTAAACCAACTGTGCACAGCTTGGATTTATAGTTTTAGGATGGACGTGCTCATCTTTACTGAAATGAAATTAATGCATTTAATAGAGGAGAGTAAAACCAGTAATACCTAGATTCCAGTTCCTGCTTTACCACTTACTGATGTAGAATAGATTTAACTGAATGAACACGTAGGCCTGCTTCTCAATAAACTGTAGTTCTTCAAGATTATGAAGCTCTTTCATAACCTTTCTGTCATTTGGTTTTCTGAACTACCATTCAAGTTGGCAGAACAATCACTGCTATTCATGAGAAATTCATGCTGTGAGAATCTGTTGTGAATAATATAGTTAATATTTATTGAATGTTTAGCATCTGATAGAAAAGCATACATTATTTAGAAGTTTTATATGGATTCCTTGATTTTATTATCCAAAAACCACTAAAGTAGGTGCTACTACATTTTCCATTTTGCGTTCAAGGTATTAGAGAATGAATGCCAGGGTTTTATCCCAGGCCTTCTGATTCCAGGGTCATGACTTTACCACCAAACCACCAACCTCCATTATTTTTTGTGTCCCAAGGTTTCATTGACTATGCAGCAGAGCTGATACACTGATTCTGTGTGTGTGTGTGTGTGTGTGTGTGTGTGTGTGTGTGTGTGTGTGTGTGTGTGTTTACAGCTCATTGCCTTATATCATGCTTTTGCAGTGACTAAACCATACAAGCGTGCTTCCGTGTTCTGGTTTCAGTATGGAACAACAAACCAGGTTGTTGCGTTTTCACGTGTTCTTTGTCACCCTCTCCTTTCTCCCATAGACACCTTCCCCTTTCTCTCCTGTCCGCTCGCTTCCTCCATCCTCCTTGCGCTCATCTCCCTTTCTCTGATCCTCCAGTGGTGCAACCCCTCTCTCAACCTCGACGTTCTTTTCTCTCTCACCCTCACTCCCCTATCTGCACTTTCTGCTGCTCCCCATCCACCTGATCTTGGTTGCTTTTTAGGACTCTCAGAGTGTGACCTCATGTCTTTTCAGATGTGACTTTTTAAGTAAAATATTCTTAGGAACATAGATAGGAGGGATGTATTGTATATGACTCTAGATTTTATTGACAAACAACAAAGAAAGTGCCAGTCCCTCTGTCCATGATCCAGTATAATACAGCAGAGAACAAGCACGCTGATTCTGCTTGTGGAACTCAGGATGTCTCTGAGTACCTTGTGTACCCAAGGCCACCCAGAGCCAACGTCGCCTTTCATTTCTCCTCTTTCATACCATCCCCTCAAGTTGTGTTTTTCCCCATCTTCAAGTTGCCTGCAAATTCCTAAGATAACAGGACTCATGGAAATGTCCATTGACACCTCGGTGTCTTAAGCTTTGTGCAGATTAATCTTCCACATTGGCCCTTGTCCTGCCCCATCCTCAGAATATCGGGATGATTTCTGGCAGAGATAATTAGATAAGTGTTGCCAAGTATTCAATTTATTTTTATGATACTTTAGTATTAATACTCAATATCTATTAAAAAAATGTTAAGGCAGGGTGTTTGGCACCAGATATAGTCCATGTGACCACACTAAGATCATTGATGCTAATACCCTTTTATGTTAAATGTGATCATACATAAAAATGAGAACTGATTATCATGTCTTGACATTCATTCTTTTCTGTTGATCTGCGAAAGGGAAAACACAAAAAAGTCATACTCCAATAATTCCCTCTGCCAAGCTTTGGGGTGTTTACACTAGCCCATGGTTCCGTATTGAAGCTAGAACCTTGAACCCCAGCACCAAGTGGTGACTGTGAGCGCAGACACTCGCAGACGTGCCTCACTCGTGAACGATGATAAGAACTCATTCTGTAACTTTTTCACGGTGCAGTAGCTGCTGTGTGCTGGAGGCAGGGAGGAGGGACTCCTGCATTAGGAGGAAGGTGAGAATGTGACTTATTGAAGTTCCTGCAAAGTCTCCAACCCAGCAATTTGCTTTCTTTTATAACAATTGGCAATTAGAACCCAGTGGCGCTTTGCAAACTCTGGCCTTTAATAATTTGACGATCCATTAAGTTACATTACATTGAATGAAAATGAAACCAAACAACTCAAACTAGTTGATTCACACACATTAAAAAGGCAAGTATTTCTTAAGTATTTGCTGAATAATGAATGGTGAGTAGATGCCAGTGCTACAATGTCAGATATCACTTATCTGAGAAGCAAGGTAGCGTCACTTTGGATTCAGAATTATCAGTGTCTAATCCTGTTCCTTCCGTCTGTGGAAATTGACACTATCTCCAGTTTTTGCTCTATCTGTAAAATGGGAATTATGTGAAGATTAATGATATAGTAATTATAGTCCATCCAACCTGATAAAAGCTCAGGTAAAGAGTAATGTAATATTTTTTAGATGCTCAGAGCCTAACACATTCTCGTTATGTCTGTAAAGTTCGTGAACACAAAAGGAACTAAGGAAACAAACCAGGTAGGACATAAACAGAAAGTTCTCAAGAGTTTCCTATGGTCTTTTCAAGTCCTTAAGACCTCTTATCTGAACTACTGCATTTCTTTCTAAATCATTCACAGCACCTTCTTCCTCCTTTTAAGTAAGTTTAAAAGTTTTGGATGATTATGATGCATTCCTCCAGAAATACCTAAACTTTTCTCTGCTAGGGAGACCAGTCAGAGTCTGGTCACCTTCACTGTTACAGGCATTGTTGAATCCAGCCTGCTAGGACTCAACTCTGCTCCTGGTTGGGCTCTGATCTGGAAGATGCTCCTCTCAAGATCCCCTTGAAATTATCTGCTCTGATGTTTCAAATCTTCCATTTAAACTTTATACTCTCAACTTTCTTAGGTCTAGAATTCTCCAGGTTTAGTTAAGGAAAACCAGTCATAGTTTTAAATTTCCTAAGTCACTTTGGAAAAAAGTTGCTCATGTATCTGTCACCCACACTGAGTCTTGGGGAATGCAGAGCCAGACCTTTCTTCCAGTTTTCCAAGTTCAGAATCCTGGGATGGCCACACAGGCAGTTCCTTCTCCAAGTCTGCCCACTTTCTCCAGGCTTAGTCTCCCCGTTCTCTTTGCCTCAGATGATTGAGGATGCTTCTCAGGCAGACAATTTCTATATTGTCTGCATTTTGCTAGAGAGAAATACTTTCTGTACTTTCCTCGTTTCCTTTCTATATTTTACTGATTATAGGAAGGAGGGATCATGTGCTGCTTCCAAGTCCTTCTCACCTAAGAGAAAAAGTTCTGACCTGTTTTATTTAAAATGACCTTTTGTGATTAGGTATTTTACTTACTTAATATTTCACAGGTGATCCTTCTGTATTTAAAGTCAAAAAAATCCTGATAGCGGAAGTTCCAAGGAAATCAAAGCTGTGGCTTTGTACATTGGCTGTCTCTTGTTTGTGGATAAAAAGCTCAGTGGAAATGCACACTTGGATGATCTTTGAGAAGATCACATGTACTGGGCTATAATCTATGGAGCCTTGTGTGCTGAAGGTGAGTATGCTTTTCTCCAGAGAACTCTGAGATTATGTCTGTCTGTCAAGAGGCTCAACCAACCTGGGAGCCTCTGATTTGCCCTTGGGATTCCGTAGCTTAATGGAGGATTCTCAGCTCCAAATCAACAGTCTGGCAGCTGGCCCAGAAATTAGTCTTTCAAATGATTGCTCAAACTAAAATTTGCAAACAAGGAAAATTCTGCATCCCTCCTTTGTAGTCAGAATTCAGTTCATGCTTTTTGCTCTTGTTGTCTTATTTTCCTTTGTCTTGGTGGGGGTCCTTTTGCCACACCTTTTATTTTCTTTACATTAAGTAATGTATTGCAATGTATTTTTAATGCAGGCCCTGGTGTTTTTGTGGTGGGATAATCCTTGAGGATACAAAACCTGTTCATCATATTGACTATATTCAGTGTGTTCTTAAAATCGGTACAAGAAGTTTCTTTCCTGTGTTCCTGACACAAACTAATTCTAAGTTCATAAGGACAATATCATTTGGAGTTGACTAGAAAATGCTAGAACAAACACAAATGTTGAGTCTAACAACACATAACAAAATATCATACAATAGAGCAAGCAGCATATGTTGCTTAAGGAGTGTGACTCAGTGTAAAAATAATCCAAATATGTATTAGGAAGTCTGCATATCTATTATAAAAAATGTGGAAAATTCAATAAATCAGTTTGTGACATCTAACCTGAGGTAAGAAACTTGTATCCTTATCCAGGATTATTATTATTATTATTATTATTATTATTATTATTCAAGGTAAATGCTAGTTGAATAATGTGCAACAACTTGGTTAATCAATATTAGTAACAGAAGACAACATGTAAGAAATCTTAGACATGAGTCTCATACAAACCAGAATTCAGAAAGGAGATATTTTGACATATTAAACAAATTTTAGGACAAATTTTGTCATAGAAACAAAATGTGTTATAAAAATGGTCCAATGATAAACACTGATTTGAAAAACTGGAACATGTATTGGGATAAATTCATTACCAAAACTTTGATGACAATTTATAAGATGGTAGCAAAAGAAAAATGTAAAAATAAGAAGCAGGCAATGAGGGAAAAAGGATAAATGCATCAAAAATATTCTAATTCATTCATTGAAAGAGCATGAAACAGAAGAAAAGCAAATAGAAATACTACAAGCATATGCAGATTTGTAAGATTATAGTTTCAATAATGTGTAATACTGTTGATAATCAATGGAAGTATTAATTCTTATATATTGTTGGAGGATGTTTAATGTGGTACCACCCTACATCTTAGTAATATTCATCAAAACATTTTACAAGCGTTATAAAAATTTTAAATGCACATAATCTTTCCTCCAAACAGTAAACTCCTTGGAATTTCTCCTCTAGTTTTGCTTTCACATATACTACCAAAGATAGCCTTGTATCAATAAAGAACTCGAAAGATCCTTTTACCCACCCACAAAGAAAAAGAAAATAATGCAATTGGCAGGAAAATGGATAGAATGAGAGACCATGATTTTGAATGAAATAAGTCAGACTAAGAAAAGTCTATTTTCTCTCATATGTGGAAGGTAGGGGAAAAAAGAAAACAGGAAAAAATAGATGTCATAAGGGTCACTGCAGTGGGGAAGGGACAGGCAGGGTGGCAGCCTTTGGGGTGAAGATGGTGAAAATAGGTTTTCCTGAGTCCTTGAGTGTGCCACAGCGAAACCTGCCATTCTGTAATAAAATATGCATCGATAAAAATGGGAAATAAATAAATGGAAGATCCTAACTATCCATTATTAGAGGAAAACAATGGAAGCGCATGCACCTGTGGAATAGAAAACGGCTCGATTCTTAGCAAGATTGAGTAAGTCTTTGGTTGATGCAGAATTATGTCCCACACATTGTATCATGAGAAATAATAAAAGAATGAGTAGAATAGGGCTTAAATTTCTGATTCAAAATACATATTTGTGAACAGGCATGTAAATTCTAATCAGCCAACCTCTGTCGGCTACCCACGTAGGTGATACAGACTGACAGGCCCAACCAACATGACCAGGAAATTCACGAGGAGGATATGCAGAAAAAATCAACAGAAAAGGTAGCAATTATTCACTGCACATGGATAATGACAGTAGTTGTTGCTGGCTAAGGAAATTAGTTAAGTTAGCAAAAGGAGGAAAAGTTACTCTCTTGTTATTGTTTGCCTTTCAAGTAGTTTAAACTTTAATAAGTACCATGTGTGTTTATTGCTACGCCATTCAGGACTTAGAGATAAACCACAGAGATAAATCCTTAACCCAAACTATGAATTTAAAGACTCAAAGCTGTAAGAACAATCTCAGTGACTGATAAGAGCAACAATCAGCTCAGGAGAAATCCAACAACTAGCCATCCTAGTGAGAATGATATTTACTCTGTATATTTCCGCAACGAGTGAAGACCAAAACTGGATAAAGAAAATGGACAATTCTTTAACCACCCTCTGTTAACTTCTAATCTTGGAATCACTGAATTCAAAACCAAAAATCCAGGTGGGACAGTGATTGAAGAAAGCCTGAATTTCTGAATTTCTGTTCCTGCCTGATAGCTTTGGAAAGGAAGAATAACACCCCTTTGTGTTCCAATCTGGAGGCTGCCTACTGTGTACCCCTAATGTTGCACACAATTGGAAATTGTACTAAAATACTTTTGGGATTAGATTCTGAGAGACAAAAATCATTATTACAATTATTTTTCAAGAGAAAAATGCAACTGCTAAATATTGCTTTGGCAATTAATAGAACACCATTAATTTTTCCAAAAATTGATTTTATACAATAGTTTCATGGACTTCTGCATTCTGAGCTATTTCTATATAAGAATCTATCCTGTGAGCAGGGATCACACTGACGCAGTCTGAGGTCATGTACATCCAATCCATTACTCCCTGTGCTCTTGATCATGTTAACTTTGCCGTCCTACAGAGATAATGTTTTAGAGGAAGTTCTGGTGTGATTTTTACTCCTTTTAGTTCCATGCTGATCTAATTGTTTAAAAAGTCTTTTTTAAGTAACAGAAACTGCAGTATTCCTTTAATCTTCTTGAGCATCATACACATTACCTAGTTTGAGAATAATCTTCCCTACCTCCCTTTGTGTCTATGGAATCTGTGTTACAAATTTGTATGTGAGACCAATTTGGCAAGTGTGTGAATGCACAAAGGCATTGCTTCCCTACTGACTCCTCTGGAGGCTCAGCAGGAGACCTCAGCTTTCTGATCATCTCCTGGGGAGTTCATGTTTCCTGGTGGAGAAATTTCCCCTTTGCACAAGAAATATGATTCACTTTTCCTTCTAACCCCCTGAACACCGTGGGCCAGATTTCCATTCCCTGTCTCAAAGCAGGAATCTCAGAACGTCCTTCTGTATTCTTTATCTGGTTCTCAGGGCGCGCCCTGTGAAGCCTGGATACACGGCAAGGTGGCACTGCCTTCACATCCTTCCTCTTCCAGACACTCGCTACTTCCCAGGGTTTCTTCTTTCAGGAACCTGGGAAAGTTGCTCCATCTCGCTGAGCCTCAGAGTCACTGCTTAGCTGAGGTACGGAAGGCCCTCACTTCATTGCACTCTCGTCCGGACTAAATGGATATATTATAATAATAGAGCAATCAGACATCTCCCTCATAATCAAGTGCTAAATAAGCATTGGCTATTGCTGAACTTCTTCCATTATTGCTATTAATGCAGGATGTTGAACGAGGCTGGCTGGAGGACATTCACGAAGCCTGTGGAATGGAGAAAAACAGTGAGAACCAGGCAGGAGAAATGGTAGGGGGTCGAGGACTAGCCATCAGAAGGACCCAAGGAAACCCATGATACCCCGCACACCCGAATTTAGAGATGGCCTGACTTGGGGAATGGAGCTTGGCAGTCATATTTTCTAGCCCACGATAAAAGTAAAAATAAAGAGCGTGACTTCCAAAACAACCACAATAAAAGTTTAAAAGCTGAAGGGGTGTGGGGAAGCAGCACAGGAGGACTGTGCTGGAAGACTCTACACAGCCAAGCTCACCTCGTCCAGCCTCCACTGCCCCCTAGTGGGGAAGAAGGACATTGCTTTGGGGCATGTCTTCTGTAGTGCAGGACTATTTTGATTTTAAGGTAGGAATTTGTCCATCATCTACTTTGTTGTATGTTTCCTCCCATCCTGTATTAGGAAGAAATACTGGAGCATTGCAAAGACAGGGGAACCCATCATGTATTTCTTCTCTTTTTATCTGTATCCCTTTTTCACCTTTTCATTCTTCTCGTTATTAGCATTATGTTAACAAATTCTCCATCTTACATAGTTCCCTAATCCTACCATGCACAGTTATTTTTGGAGTCTATGATCAATATCTTAAATATCTCTATTAGATTTTTTCAAACTTGCTTCTTTTGTTTATTTGCTTTGTTTTATTTCATTTTGATTTTTGAGTTTTTATTTTTTCCTGTTGGTCTTAAATATTTGATACTATATTGTTACACTCAGTAATTGCATTGAATTGATAAAGTTCAATTTTGTCTTGAAATTGGAGAGGAAAGTTGTTAGATAAGTAATGATGTCTGTAGCTATCGTCTCTTCTTTAGGGAATTTAACTTCCTCTGGCAGAGTGAGACCACAGATATCTTGACTCAATCAGAGAGGGATGATTTTGAGATGGATTTCAGTATTCTGGAGGCCTGGTCTATGTCAGGTGCCTTAATGGAAGTATTGGGGCTTACTGCAGGGTCCTCTGCACCCAGTGGAATTTCCGAGAGCTCTGATTGTCTTATAATTTCTGACAAACTGCCATTTTGGCTATTTAGTCTCTTTCTCCAACTCCACTTGAGAATGGGGAAATACATTTGGGATACAAGCAATGCCAGAATATGGGCTCTCTCCTCCATTTTTGTCCAGGATCTTGGTCCCTCAAACCCTTTTCTTCTTTGTGGCCAAGAAGTCCAGACCTTGCCTCCCTAGCCCCATGGTGCCATGTTTAGAGCTCAGAGCCTTGGTGGATCTGCTGTTTTATAGTTCAAGAAGAGGCTATTTAAAATTCCTCTTTTAAAAAGCGTGTCAAGTGTAGGGCCCACTGTACTGTTCCACTCCCCTAGAACACCTTGGACACTAAAATCCAACCTGCCTTTGCTGCTCTCAGTTTTTCCTTCCTCATTTTTGTGTGGCCTTCAATCCCGTCTTTGTCCTGTGCTCGGGATGATGGTTGGTCTAATATGATGCACTTTGATTGACAGAATGGAAAACTTTTGTTTTGGACCTTCTCTGTTTCATCATCTTAGAATAATGGGAAGATTGGGGCTTCAGACATTTTTTTTTTTTTAATCTCTCCATCAGTCCCTCTCCATTTATGTCTTATTTTCTCTCTTCCACTTCAGTAAAATTGGCTCAAGATGCTTCTGGGTTATGTGAGTGAGGTCCAAATATATGTAAGGAAACAATTTAGATCTTTTTACTTAAGACTTTCAGCTCCCTATCTCTGCTATTAAGCATCCAGTAAAGTTATCATGAATCTCACTTTCTAATAGTTTCTAATAGCAGTTATCTCAGGAAAAAAAGGGAACTGAGTAAGAATCATTCAGGTAGGATCTGATCATAATTGTGTTCTTAGCTACAATATTATTAAAATTTTCCCAAAATTTCAACCACAAATTAAAAACAAAAACAACAATAATAACAAAATACATTTTTTGATTCCTGTGTGCCAAAACTATAATGGGGCATTTTGTTCTTTCATGAGATTTTTGGATAGGCTTACATACTATCACATTTTAGGTGTAAGAAATATAACTCTTAAATCATGATCTCTCCAGCCATTCAAATGATTTATGCTTCACATCTGGTTGATTATATTATTGGACAATGTCAACCATGGCAATATTTACCTCAAATCTTTCAGGGAAAATAAATATACTGTAAGATGCTAAAATGTTTTATATATGCTTCTATAATCAGATAATAATTCACTGTGTTCTATCACATCCTCCATGTAATTCACATAGCTCATTCACATCTTGTAAAAGTTTCCCCCAGAAAACCCTACTCTTGAATGCCCAGACTTCTTCATGCTCATGCGACTTCAGAATAAATATCTTATGAAATTTCTACTAACATTATTACATGGCCCACAAAGGTCCTGAAGACACTGTTGGAAAATGTGAGTGGCATGATACAATATGACAGTTCATATTCACATCATAGAACACTCCCTGCTCGCATAAAGAGAATATAATCAGAGAGAGGTGTGATCCAGCAAAAGATTTTACCTTTTCAGAATTTCTAACAAGCTAGAGTGTAGTCCAAATATATGTAAGTGAGGTCCAAATATATGTAAGGAAACAATTTAGATCTTTTTACTTAAGACTTTCAGCTCCCTATCTCTGCTATTAAGCATCCAGTAAAGTTATCATGAATCTCACTCTCTAATAGTTTCTAATAGTAGTTATCTCAGAAAAAGCTCCTGTACCATAAAGGAATGAGACTGTCAAGAATGAACTCTAGCCTAGGGCTGAGGACAGTGACTGGACCAACATAATGTATTGAGTGGTTCCCAATGTGTGTTGGGCGAGTCTGCAAATCTGCTCTTCCCTTACTTGTGTTTACTAGCATTATCTTAGAAAGTAGTTGGACTGATCCTACATCTGAGGTGGGCTGGGAAGAGTTCAGTTTCACTCTCTATCTTATTCTGGTCTTTGGGTCTTTCCCTTCTCCAATAAGTAAAATGGAGTGAAAATTCTGTGGGGATTTTTAAATATATCTGCCAATTCTTTGGCCTACATCCCATTGACAAGCTGGCTAGGTATCCACTTCCCTTGGATCTGGAAAAAATTGTGGTATCTATTTAACAAATCTACTTGGTATCTCACCAGTAGCATGAAGCCGCCCTAATGCTACATTACTTCTGAGGTCAGGGAAGGACAGGAAGCTTCTTCTGAGTCCTTTTGGGAACTTGCTTTAGGGAAATTGATCACCAAAAACAAAGTCTGACTAGCCTGAGGGCAACATCCTGGAGAAGCAACATATGGGTGCCCTGGTCCACACCCCAGCTGTACCTTCAGCCTATAGTCAGCATCAGTGGACAACCATGGAACTGCAACATCTTGGATTGCCATCCATGTAAGTCTTCAGATGCCTGCAGCTGTATATGTCAACTGACTGAAATTACATGACAAATCTCAAGTGAGAGCTCTCCCTGCATGAAACTTTTCCTAATTGTAAACTCAGAAAACTGAATCAAATGAAATAACAGCTTTTAAATCTCAAAGGGTTTGGTGTCATTTGCTGTACAGCAATAGTAACTGAAGCACCTAACTCTCAGGATTATTACAAAAATGAAGTAAAATAACAGACATAGAAGAATTGCTAGAGTGGTTATTGCTCAGTACAAGGTGCATGACCAGTTACTTCCATCAGAGCATCTCTCTGGTTACAGGTAAGTAGGACAATTCTTAAGAAAAAGAGCATTTCATCATCAAAGTGGATTGATAGGTTAGAATTAGCCTAAGAAGTCCCAAGTGGTTTTCTGAAGAAGTTAATTAGATCAAAATGAGTGTATTTAGTTTTCTAATTCTATTTTTCTATTACTCTTTGAAAATGTAGCAGAATGGTAAATATGTGTACAAAACAATAAAATAAGATACTTAATTTTATACATAGAACAGTGTTATGTTTTAATATTAGGTGTCCTCCCAAAGCTTCTCTGTGAAACAATGCAAGAAGGTTTAAAGATGAAACTATTGGGTTATAAGAGATTTAAACCTCTTAAACCTCCATGTGTTCATTTCATCATAGCGATTAACTTTATGGTGGCTATAGGCAGATAGCGTGTGGCTGGAGGAGGTGAGTCCCTGGGGCTAGATTTACGGTTTATATTTTGTCCTTTTTGAGCAAAGTTCCCCCACCCTTAGTGAAGTATCTGAAGCTGCTTTCCTCCACCACTTATTTCCAAATGATGTTCTGCCTCATCTCAGGCCGCAAGGAAGTAAGCTATCTATAGACTGAGACCTCCGAAACTGAGAGTCCCCAAATAAACTTTTCTTCCTCTAATTGTTCTTTTCAAGTATTTTGAGGGCAGTGGGGAAAAGTTAACTAAAATAATCAGGTTGTTTGTTTAGGGGGCACTATTTTGTTTTGTTGTACTTTGGCTCTGTGGATACATTGAACCCGACAATTTTTGTCATGGGAAAGGAAGTGTCCTGTACACTGAAGGAGGTTTAGCAACATCCCTGGTTTATATATACTGAATACCAATAGTTCCCTTTGGCCATAATTGTACAAGCAAAAGTGTTGCCACACTCTGCCCAGCTTAGAACCACTGATTCAGATGGCTATAATATGTGTTATAATGGGAAGCTTTATATGGGGTTCCCTAAATTAACCTATTTGTAGAGACAGAAGGCAAAGAATCTTTGAAGATGCCATCACTCTCTCTGTGACAGACTATCAACACTGAAATTAAGATATGATGAGAGTTTGGTACCTGCCAAGACCACTTTCTTGAGGAGATTGGAGTTGGGAAAGGAGAGGTTTGTGGTAAGGAGGACGCCATCTTGGAGTAGTGATCTCCAAGACTAAAGCTGTGAATCACACAGCCTGGGCAGGTAGGGTTAGTAAGAAAGCAATATAAGGACAGGTCATTGAAAGAAAACAGAATTCCACAACAAAAAACTAAATAACCACAAAATGGTTAACTGGAGGTGCAGGAATCCTCAAGGGAAGAGCTCAGTTACAAAGTCTGTGTCTAGGTAATCACACATTTTTGTACATGGAATGGGGTCTGTATTCCACTGAAAAAGTTGTGTATTCATTAAAACTAAGGGAGATTATGAATGCATTCAGGGAAATGCAATTGACATTGATAAGCAAAAGTTACTTATCCAATAGTATTCCCTATGAGATTATATTGTTGTAAAAATATGTGAAGAAAGCAATAACAGCAGAAATATACAATAATGTAAAGAGTTTGCAATTTCCATATATGAGATCCATTTAAATTTCATTTCTTAGGCCCTATGTGTTTCTCCAATATAACTACAACCAACCATTTCCTTTCACATAGAAAAATGCTTTAGGGGATGAAAAATATTAACAAGGATTGAGTTATAGTTTGAAACGGTTTGGTACAAAAGAAGAAAGACACAAAAATCAAAAAATGAAAGAAATGCCATCAAATGAATAAGAATGAAATATAACTGTCTAGTTGCCCAGGAAATTCCTAAGGGAAGGTTGAATAGTCCAGAAACCTTTGATACCTGGTCATTTTATGAGCTAAATAGATGGTCCTCTTGGTTGTGTGAGATATCACATAGAAACTGAATTCAGTGAGAATCAAATTAGTCAGAAAGTGGCTAAATAGAAGTGTTGGTCAGCTTTTGGTTACTGTGAAAAAATACCCTAGAGGAACAACTTAGAGGAGAAAAGATTTACTTCAGCATATGGTTTCAGAGGTGTCAGTTTATGGTCAGCCAACACCTTTGAAGAAACATCAAGGCAAGAGGGTATGACAGAGGAAAGGTGCTCAGCTCATGAATTGGGCCAGCAGAGAAAGAGAGAGACAAAGAGAAGGATCGGGGAGAGATAAGATCCAGGTGATGCCCCTAGTGACCTACTTATTCCCATTGTGTACAACCTGCCTGTACTTACATCTAACTCATCCAAAGGAGTAATTCATTTGGTGATGTTACTGTCCTCATGATCTACTCCCTTCCTGGTAGACCCACCTCTGACCCATGCTGCAATGGGGAAAACATTTTAAACATGTGTAATTTGGGTGGGGCTCATTCTATACCCACATCGTAACATTGTGCCTTGAATTTGTGCCTAGACTAATTAAAAAAAGATTTAAGAGGGAAAAAACATGAGTCAAATATGAGTAGGTGTAAATACTTGAATAACTTTTGAATTATTGAGTGAACTCTACTTAAGTTTCTAAACCTGAAATGTACTCTTTTTTAATTCTCACAAATTTTCAGGTGGTTCTTGCTATTAACTCTTTAGAAATTACAGAAAATAGATTGAGAGATTAAATAACTTATTTTAGTTACACAACTTGTCAGTAAGTGGCAGAGGCTTAGTTTTTGGTTTTGCTTTTTTTCGGGGGGTGGGGTACCGGGAATTGAGCTCAGGTGCACTTGACCATTGAGCCACATCCCCAGCCCTATTTTGTATTTTTTATTTAGAGGCAGGGTCTCACTGAATGGCCTAGTATCCTGCTTTTGCTGAGGCTGGCTTTGAACTCTCCATTCTCCTACCTCAGCCTCCTGAGTCTCTGGGGCATGCAGAGCCTGAGTTTGAATCCAGTTCTTTCTGCATATAAATCCCAGTTTTTGTTTTTTTTTTTCCCAACTATACCATCAAGCAGTAATAATGTGAAAAATTATAACTTCAATACATTTAACCCACACTAGGAGAAGGAAAAAACCTTTATTTTCTATACGATCTTTAAAACCCAATGACTTTTTTCAAATTTCATTTAGTTTTGAATTTGAGTTCATTTTTTTTTTCTAGTCCCTTAAATAGTCAATTAAAGAGACCCTAACATCAATGGATCTTTGATTTTAGCATTTCGGCACAACCTACTTATTCGATCTGCAAACACTTTAACCTAAGAGTGAAAGCCATCAAATTTCATTTCTTATAACATCAGTTTCCAAAGATGTTTTCCCCTCTTACTAGCTAAATTGTCTTTTACTTTGTAAACTGCTTCTAGTTTTCAACAATTACATTACAATGTGTTCAATTCTCACCGCCCTGCTGCTCAATCTTTTATAAACCCAAATAAAGAAATAGTTCTATAACCAAGAAACATCAGAAAGTGAAAAAAAGCAGATATTGCTTCGGATGACTCTCCATTTGCTGAGGACAAAAAAGCAATTTCACATGTTATTTTTTTATACATATAATTGCATTATTCTTTTGTTTACCTCGTACCACGTGGAAGCCTGATAGCATCTGTCACCCTCCCACAATTTAATTACATATTCCATATCTTTATCCTCACTAGGCAATGTCCTCACGTTTACCTACCTCATCCACCACTTCCGAGTGCATCTCCTGTGATTTTTGTAATTAAGTGGTGGCAAGCAGGCTACCTCCAGAGTTTTAAAGCACTTCTAATAAAATTCCTTGAGTCTAAATCCCCATTAGTTCCCAATCTTCCCCTGATGACTCCATTATCTCTTCAGGGGAGAATCTGTTCCATGCTGAGAATTACCTTTCCAACAGGGAGGGGGATGTTGGGAAGCAGTGACTCCAACCCTCTTCCTTCCCCTCTGTCTTCCGTGAACAATTCCTGTCTGTCTTGACAATTTGTCTTCTGCTGGGCCTGGCTCTCGGTGTTGCAGCCCCTGAGGGGCTGGGTCCAGGCATTCGTGCTTCCTGCTCTGCATCCTGAGCCCACCCCCTCACATCTGCCCCTGGCCTTCACCTTCCCTCAGTCAGAAAGAACTAAAGTTCCCTCAATTGTTTTAAGGTTTGTTTCTTCCCATTCACATACTTGTTATCCATTAAAATTTCCAGAAACCTTCAAGAAAAAAAAAAAAGGGTTTATTATATTATCTCCTGAAGAACTCACTTTTTTCTTAATATAAAATATTACCTGCCAATTGTAGCAAAAAATAAGAAAATGTAGAAAGAATAAATACCATCTCTCCTAGACTCTACTATTACGATTACAAGATGAGTTACACACACACACACATACACACACACACAATATGAAGCTCTTTATTTTATGCACGAATAGTATATAACCTATTACCGTTGTATCACATATTTTATGTATTTATTTATTTGTATTGCAGATTGAATCCAGCAGGGCTTTACTACTGAGCTGCATCTCAGTCCTTTTTAATTTTTTTAATTTTAAACAGAGTCTCATGAAGTTGATGACTGAGGCTGGCCCAGAACTATGATCCTCTTGCTTCAGCCTCCCAAATCACTAGGATTACAGCTATGACATACTTTTAAAATCTGATAGATTCCACACATTGCCAGTATCCTTAATTTACTTTAAAACCAAGACGGGTTGCTCAAAACGGTCTCTGGAGAGGTTCGTCACCTTAAAAGCTCAGAATCGGGAAGTGAGGTGGTCCTTCAGAGTGAGCACAGACCGGATACTGAGCCCTGTGTCATGCTGGACTACAGAGGTGATGTGCTTCAACTGTCCCCAGAGTAGCTCACACTGAGGGCAGCCAACACCGGGATAAAGGTGAGACAAACAAACAGCTCCCATAATAGTACACCTACAGGAGCTTTGCTTTGAACCTGCTTTTCTTTTAGTAACTATTGTTGGCTATATTTTATAAAGAATAGAAAATCATCATATTTTCTTGCTTCATCATTTAAATATACATGTTTTTATTAGAATAGATCTACAGTTTCCCTGACTGAATCTTGTATTTGGAGTTCCATTTATATGCTCCAAACTCTATTTGGTGATAACCCCTTCTGTAAATCAAGAAATTTAGTTTTAGAATCTTTGACTATTATGCATTTTCCCCCTCAAAAGCTTCCACTGGCTCCCCGTTGCTAAAAAAAATATGCAAAAAAACCCAACATGTCTTAGGATGGTATTCAGTTTCCTTCAAAATGCAGGTTCATCTTCACTTTTATAACCACATTTTCCATTTTTGGCACCCTGAGACCAGACCCCCTGCTGATCTGGTAAAGCAGTTTGTGCTGTTTGTTACTTGATTCTTTTCTTCTTGTCTGTTCTTATGCTAATCCCTCTGTCTGGGATACAACTCATGTATGTGTATGGTCCCAGTTTTCCACTGGCCATCCCCCATGCTCAGACCTCCCAGCTGGGATAATTCGTCCTACCACCCCGGATAGTAATGGCAACTCCCTAACTTCTACTGTCTGTGAGCATTAGCCTCATCTCCCATGAGCAGCGAGGAGATTCTACTAAGAGGCTGGTTTGCTGCCCCTTCCTCCCCACCACACAGATGATTGGGATGCATATGTGTTGAATGAGCGAATGAATTAATTTAATTTCCCTGCAGCATATCTTTGAAAGCCTTGTCCTACTGTATTGATTTTAATGTACTTTCAAATATATAATCATAAGGGCTGTGAAGCAGTCTGAAATATGAATTAAAACTGAGTGAAGGGAATAAAAAGTGTGACATAAACCTAGAAGAGAGTGAAATGGAATGGAAAAGTGTGACTCACGTGAACCTATAAGATAACAAGAAGTATTTTTATGTAAAAAAGCATGAAAACAGGCCAGATATGCCAGATGAGGCTGAAAGTTCCATGCTGTACCATGAAGAAGACGAAAGCACAGCTCAGCCTCTGCTCATGTTCCTCTTCTCTGTCCAGGAGAATCACCTCTGCATGAAAAGAAGGAAACACGTTTCAGGTGCTTTTAGAACTAAGGGTTTCAGGCAGCCTAACAGAGGGAGAAAGCACTAGAATTCAATAAAGAGAAATGCGTTCAAGTCCAGCATGCTACAAAATTCTCTGGAGACCCTGCACAACCTACCTGGCCTACCTATGTCTATCCCCTCACCTGCATTACAGCAATGGTTTCAAGCATTCAGGGAAAAGTCCAGTAAAGATAATATGGGCAAATGTCCTTAAGAAGAACCCCGATATACAGTGTCGCTAATGAAGCAAAAACCATTTTTAACTAAATGATGGGCTAGAAATTGTTTATTTAACAAATTTTAAAATGCAACTGGAAATAAAAATTATAAGTTTCTTTGGAGCACAAACAGGTGTATCAAATATTCTAAGATTCACCCTGAATCAAACTGTCTCATTCAGCTGCAGCCTCTGAACAGTGTGTAGGCACACTATGCTCCCGTCTTACTACAAGCATTGGCCTGTGCTGCCAAGGATCTTGTGCGTTGAGTTTGATTGCCGTTATTTCTACTGAATGACTCTGACATCATACTGAGGGTTTTGCTGGAGTTGCAGGCCACAGCTGTTCAGGCGAAGAGTGTCTAGAAGGCATTCCCCATCCCTCTCACCAGCAGCCCCTTTATATGCCCTGTTTTTCTTACTCAAATCCTCATACCGACACTGGGGTCTTTCACCTTTTAAAACAGATAAGAATAATCTTTCGGTCACTGAACAACTGGTTAGCAAATTGCAGCTGTTTGTGCATAACAGAAATGACAGAGCCTGTAGTGGAAATTATATAGAGCGAGGACTTTGAGTGAAGGAGATACAGCCTGAAGTCTCAGTGTAACCTCAATGACCTTTGTAAAAAGTCACCTCAATTGTGTTCAATTTCAATTTCTGTATCTAGTATATGGAAATAAATTAGAGCAATAATGACCTCAACAGGTTGTTGTGGGAACTGAATGAAATAACACAGGATAGCTCTTCATAAACTATAAAATATCATACAAATATTATTCATTATATTGGAAAAATGTTTAGGGCTTTTTTTTTTTTTTTTTTTGGATAAGGCCAACCTACAGGACATTTTTGGTACCTAGAGGACATTTTCGGTATCATTATTTTGGGAATACTTCGGAATTCCTTTGGGTGGTAGCAATGAGCAGGGGAAGGATTGACTTGTTAACTTCAACTGGGGAGAAAACATAAGAAGCATCAGGACCAGAAAAAATAAAATACAATAAAAATACAGGTGACATCACATTGCTTGTCCTCTGGGAGGGATCCAGTACACCTCCAAGTCTGACTCTTGTTCTCTGCTTTATATACTAGCACCTAACTGACAGCATGCTATTTCTTGACCTGGGAAATGACCTATGAGACACCTTTCAGGCAAAGGGGCCAAAGAGGGTGAGCCTTGGGTATGGGCCAGAAGCCCCGAGTTTGAGCTCTGGCTCTGGAACTGGCCAGTTTATGAATTTGGCCAAGGAACTCCAAATTCCCCTACCATGGTTTCCCTGTTTGCAAAAGCAGAAGTAAAATGCCTTCCACAGAGGAGTGGAGTAGTGGCTGAGTTATGACTACAGAAGTCAAGGTGCAGAAGAATCTGAGAAGAACAGCAGACCAGAGCTAGTCCCTCCAAAAACGACCACCATTCCCCACAACTTCATGGGACTCGTCATTTGAAATGGCCTTCACAGGACTGAAGAACACAATCCAGGGTGCTTGCGGCAGGGATTTATAGAAGTCACTTTGACGATATTTCTGATCACCTCCTGCACTTGCTTGTTGGCGAATGGTACCTTCCTGCTGATTATTCCTGTGCCCGAGATGGAACACTGGGCGCCACCCCCACGGACACATATTACTCAGGGCTTGGGGCAGGTTAATTGCTAACCCATTGGAAATAGAGCAAAAACCTCACCATACTCACTGACCTCAGAATGGGGGCGAGAGAACCCTGGGATTTGAATTTACGTAGGACTGGATCTTGAATTGCAAATAAAGCGTTCTGGTGACTTTGTGCAGAGTCCATGAATCTCAGTGGTTAACTAGCATCTTTAATGACTCTGACGCTGGTTGCTCACGGACTTTATTTTAGGAATAGCTCTTTTGTGACATTTGTTTACAGCGGCGATAGCTGTAGCCTCATGACATCAAAGTAGGTAAATTAAGCCTGTTCGAGCAGCGTTCACGTTGTCTACACAGGGTAGTGGAATAGGAAATTCATGGAAATGGCACAATCTGCGGAGGCATCTGGGATTGCTCATTTCATCATCTCATGCTATTTCAGGGGCTGAGAGAATAGAAACAAAGTTTGATGATGAGACAGCTTTTAAAGCACAACCAAAGCCTGGCATTTTATCCCAGCTGGTGAAATAAGGACTATAGTGCATTTTAAATTTTTTATACATTGCTATTGTGCCCTCCACATTCAACAAAATAAATGTAAAATGGAGCAAAATGCTAATGTGAAAAGTAAAAAGGAAAACAAAAGCATTTCAAAGCCTAAAAAAATATATATATATATATGCATGTAGAAAACATGCATAGGTTTTACTACACTAAACTTTTACAGACAATAAAAACACCATAAATATGTTGAATGATCATCCATAAACCTGGAAAAAATATACATAATATACGTGTAGATGTTATGTATATATATTGTATATATGTATGCATATATTTTATATATTTATATTTAAAAGAATAGGTGCAAAACCACTCATGTGTCTGAATGATGTGGATATTTTAAGAAATGCCTCATTAGGCGAATTTGTCCTTGTGTGAACATCGTAGAGGGTAGTTACACAAACCTGGATGGTGTTGAAGATTTGCTCTAGTCAGTAATTTTCCTCCACAATCAGTCTCATCTAGAGTTTCCGATGGTTCTATCACAGGCTCTAACCCACCAGCTACAGACTCACCACCGTTTACATTGTAATGAAGAGCCCAGCATGGTGGCTCATGTTGGAAATTTCACCTACTCTACTAGGGAGGCTGAGGCATGAGGACTGCAAATTTGAGGCTAGCCTTAGCAACTTCGGAAGACTTCATCTCAAAATTTAGATTAAAAAAAATTCCAAGGGGCTGGGGCTATAACTCAGTGGTAGAACACCCCTGGTTCAATTCCTAGTACCAAAAAAATCATGCCAAAATTACGTAATGAATAATGATTTTGGAATCATTTAAACCCATGGAGCTAGTAGTCAATTTCATACCTTGTTTTAGTCCAGCCTTTTCCTTCAACATCACAAACAAACTTTTTGTTTTGTGCATGACTGCCAGGGTGCTGAGAGGGGCACACTTCTGAGTCCGGGCTTCAACCAAGGTCATTAACTTTCTTCATATTTAGTATAGTCACTTCTCAAATTGTCAGTATCTTTATTTTTATTGAAGCAATTCCTTGCCAGTTTCAATTCCTTTGTTGTTTCTCAACTATCACTTTGTTGTATTCTAACGATCACTATGTTAGAGTGGAGCATGACTGGCAGGCAAGCAGTAGTCACCACTGACTTCCACTTCCTGGTTCTTAACCGCACTCCATTTCACTTCCCTGTCAATCACCCAGCCGGGCCTCCCACTAACAACATCAGGAGTGGATTTCAGTGCTTAGGAGTCGTAACGAGTGAAACAACATGAGACTAAATCCAGCTCAAGAGAAACGATGCCATCAGATGTGGTAAACATGAGACCCACAAGCTCGCTGCTGGTCACCATACTCGTAGCAGTCATTGATCAAAATGCTACATGACACCAGATGTGCCTTTAATATATAAAATGTTATGAGTCAATGAAACATTTGTATCCTGCAAAAGAAAAAGTTGGAGAAGACAACCGGGATGGAAGTTTTCAAAGAAGAAATTCAGATCTCAATAAGCAGTAAGGAAATGTTCCAACTTATTAACAGCATATGATCTTCTGAGAGGGGCTGCATTATGTAATAATATCCATACTAGAATTCTCAATTTTCTCCTTTTCTCTGGTGTACAAAGCACAGTTTGAAAGTCTAGAGACAAGCTTTCCAAAGTTGATATCACCTGAGAGTCCTAAAGGATCAATAGAAGTCAGTGAGATGAAGAAGAACTTTTCAGCCAATAGCAAATGCACTGCAGAAGGAAAGTCTGGGCGAAGGGAGCACATAAATGCACGCAGTTCAGAGTCGCTGGAGTGTGAAGCGCAAGTCAGAAGTGCCGAAGATGAAGCAGAGAGGTGAGGCAGGCGATTGAGTCCTGAAAGGCATACTAAAGAGTCGGACTTACAATGCAGGCCAGGAGACATTAAAACAAGACAAGATAGAACAAAAGAAAGTCAGCAACAGGAAAGTCGGACCGTCCATGAACGTTTCCTTCCTCCTTTTCTCATGCATCCACATGTGCAATAAACATCCCTTAAGCATTGGCTGCCTCATTTCTCATGAGGCATGTGTCAAATGATGCTATTCCTCTGTTCAAATTCTTCCTAGTTTTATTTTGTTTTTCTTCTGTAACTGTCATTAAAAGAGCCCCCACTCCCCTTCTCAAACTTGTGTGGAAAGGAAATCAGAAAAAAATTGACTGAGGATTAATGGAAAAATAAGAGGTCATTGATCCAAGTTTTGTTATGTTTTCCTCTTGGAAGTGGACTCATCACTAGGGAATAAAAGATACGTCCCCACCTCGGAAGCCCTACTGGACCAAATAGACCCTCCCTTCCTCCAAGTTCCAGTCTGTCAGTGCTGTCAACAGGATGCACTGAGTGATCAAGCCACTGCATCTAAGAACAAAGAGGAAGTTGCTTTTGCAGGTGGGGGCCATCTAAGACTGATCTGGCCTTCTGTGATGGAGAATTCCACTCTAGGTGACATGAATGCCAGTGGGGTCGGCCACATCTTATAGGAAAATACTTGCATGTGAAACTGAAATTGCTGGACACTGAGGACTGCACAGTCCCACTGGCCAGAAGCTAAGCACGCAGGATAAGGAGCCAGCCTCCCACAGGAGATGATGCTCAGCAGTACCTGAGACCCTGAAAGAATCAAGGCTTGGGAGAATTCAAGGGACTTCCAGGAGCTGTGATCTGATCAGGTGCAGGGTATGTTCATCTCCTAAGATTGTTGTAACAAATTTTCACACACCAGGTTTCTTTTCTGCTTTTATTAGTGCTTTATAATGTTACATAATAGTGGGGTTCATTCCATCCCCCCAATTTTCTTCATTTAGGCTACAGGTCAAGTATAAAATACATATTACATATTATATAATATATATTACATATCATGTAATACATTATATATCCATATATAGAGACACTGGGGACTGAACCCATTTGTATTTATTTAAATTGTGCATTATAAAACATAAAAATGAGATTATTTGTGATATATGCACACATGCACATAGCATGGTTTTTCAGTTCTTCCCATGACTCCTCCCTATTCCCTCTGCTCTTCACTCCCCTCCCCTTCCCCTCCTCCATACTGTCCTTTTTTTATTTTTGTGAGATCCTTTTTCATTCCTTATTTCCCTCTAGATTCTGCATAGTAGAGGAAAACCAGAGATTTTCTTTGCTTTCTGGGGTACAGAAAATCTGGTCATTATGGCCACCTTCTCTCTGAAGCCTCCTGGGGGGAATCTGTTTGGTGCTTTTCTCTTAACTCATGCTGGTCCCTAGCAATCCTTGCAATTCCTTGGTTTGTACAATCAACACCCCAAACCCTGACCCCATTAACACAGTTGCTGCTGTGTGCCTGTGACTCTGTGATTCTTCTCTTCTTTACCAATCTCATTGGGCCCGCCCTAATCCGACCTGACACCATATTAACAGGATTGCAGCATTAAAGACCTTTTTCCTCCCTTCTCTGTCTTTTCTTTTTTTAAAATAAAGTACCAAGTGTCAGGACTTGAACATCTTTGGGGATGCACAAATCAACACACAACACTAGAAATCATTTATTTTAGGAGAAAGTGAGTGTGGTCTTTTGATTTTGTGGGGTTCATTGGGGGCTTTTTAAAGCAGTGAGGTGTGTTTGCATAACTAACACAGCAACCCATGACTATGTCAGATTTAATGCAAGTGAGAGAATTGAAACATTGAATTTTCACATGTGATTCATGAAGAAGTGTAGTGGTTCAAGGGCAGGCCAAGTGAGGGGTCCTCTCTACCTCTTAAGTGACCATGTGCTTCCTACGAATGTGCTATATCAATTCCTGGAGAAAAAGGTGTTGCCCTGCTCTGCAGGAGCACCCAATCTTTTTTTCTTTTAAATTTTGTTTTTGTTTTTGTTTTTGTGCCAAGGACTGAACCTAGGGTGTTTAACCCCTGAGTCACATCTTCAGTCCATTTTTATTTTGTTATTTTAAGACAGGGTCTCATTAATTTGTGCAGAGCCTCACTAAATGACTGAGGCTGGCCTCAAACTTGAGATCCTTCTGCCTCAGTCTCCGAGCCACTAGGATTACAGGTGTACTCCAGTGTGCCTGGCTTGAGTTGTTCCTCACAATCAGACAATGACTCGGGAGACCCAGGTTCTGGCTGGTGCCATACTGCTCACTAGTTGGACTGTAGCAGTTCTCCAAGCATGCACTTCCTCAGCTGAAGTCCAGGTTCAAAGTGCCCATTCTACACAACAGAGTCCAGGACAGCACAACCCTGTGGCCAGGCTCAAGTAGGGGAGGCCCAAGGTAAAGCTCAGTACAGAGGGTAAACACTGAGGATGCTTAGGAACTGTCCACACTGGACTTTGTTTTCTCCTACATTGTTCCTTATACCAAAAAAGGCATGAGACAGCAAAGTATTACTTTTCCTCCTAGCAATAAGACTTAATTTGAAACGTTACAGCCATTCTAGTTAAATTACCACTAAGTTAATAAACCCAACTGCTCTCCCTTAGCTATTGATCCTGAATAATGGTCATAAAACTGGTAGCATTGTACAGTAGTAGTAGTAATAAATTCATATGAGACTCGAACCTCTGCCCTTGAGTTCACTTATATAAAACAGTAAACATCTTTCACCAAAGCTTACATACTTCAAAACACAAACTCCTGAGCCAGGTGCAGTTGTGCATACCTGTAATCCCAGCAGCTCAGGAGGCTGAGACAGGAGGATCACAAGTTCATTTCCAGCCTCAGCAAGTTAGCAAGGTACTAAGCAACTTAGCAAAACCCTGTGTCAAAATAAAATATGAAAAAGTCTTGGGGATGTACCTTAGTGGTTAAGGTCTCCGGGGTCCAATCCCCAGTATCACAAAAACAAAAGAAACAAACAATCAAAAAATACAAACACCTGGTTGTTTATATATAGCCAAGATTAACAAGACTCATACAAAATTCAGATAGGAAGTAAGGCTGCATTTCATAGTTGGTTAGCAGTAGCCCCAAGATATAAATGTGATAAATGCAAGAGGCAAAAGTTGGATTTTGTGCCATATATACACATAGAAATCTTGTTTGTTTTACAATTTTTAATGATCAGCTGGTAGCTTCTAAAGTGATAGTTTGCTATGGATCAATATTATAGATTATGAAATGGATGTATAATGTTACAAAATGCCATTTCAAAAACTTCCTAAATGATTATTTGCTTTCTTTCCATAATTTGACCAAGTTAAATGATAAACTGAGTTAACTAATTCCCAGTGTTAAATAAATCTTTGTTCATGGAATTTCATACTAAGCCAGGCCATGGAGTCTTATTATAAAGATGTAATACCAATTACATTTTGCTTGAATTTATTTAGCATTTCTCTATTTAAAGACATAGGAAAGAATAAAATTTCCTTTTTAATGCTGTTTTGATAATTATGTTACAATAATAAACTGGTTTTAAAAATGTACTTGTAAGTCCCTTCCCTGTCATTGGATGATTTGAAACTATTTATGTAGCATGCAAATAATTTGTAACCTAAAAATTTGAAACCACTTACCAATAAAACACTTCTAGAGAAAATATATTTTGAAGTGTTATTTGACAGAATTAAATTGTCTCTTTTCATCATCTATTCAATTTTTCTACTTTCTTGTGTCAATTTTCATAATTAATATCTTGCTGGAATTATTCATTTCCTAGAGATTTTCAAATTTATTAGCATAGATTTGAATCTACTTATATTTTAAACACCTTCTGTGTAAATCATATTCATTTTCTCTCTTCCTATTTCATTATTCTTGATGAAATTTTCCAAAACCTACATTCCACTTCAGATCCATTATTTTATCTTAAATTTTATTTTTTTGTCCCCTTCTTAGAGTTCTGAGAAAAATTTTTTTTTGTCCTTTACTCCTTCACTATTCTTGACAACTCAACCTGCTTCTACTATAACAATTACAGATTTTCCTGACATCAACGCTGTTTTGACAAAAATGGTTCCTTTTCCATATACAATTCCTAGTGTCAACTCACTCCTTTAAAACAGTGGGGTTTTTTTCTTAATTTCATAGATGAAATCAGGCACAGTGGCACACACCTGTAATCACAGCTACCTGGGAGGCTGAGGCATAAGGATAACAAGTTTGAGGCCAGTCTGGGCAACTAAAATAAACAAGGGTCGGGGTATAGGTCAGTGGTAGAGAACCCCTGGGTTCAATCCTCAGTGCCACAACAAACATACATAGGTTTAAAATATTGTTTGCTTTTATAGTATAATAGAGGTGAGCATAGAAAACAGTTTCTTGACTCTTTAAAGGATCTGAATGTCTTAATGAACCTCAATCTACTGATGACCAAGTAAATAAAATCACCTAGTGTTAGTCCAGCCTGATAAATATACATAATATGTAGCTATTGGACCTTGAGGTAAAATGATTAATGTTTCAAATTGATATGCTTCCCTCTTCCAAGACAGCATCTGGATTAAGAAGAGGTCTCTCTTTCGGAAGACTGAGTATCCTCACCCAGAGTACCCTCCAATTTTCCAGACTCCCTGCAAAGAGGAGCTGAATCTGTGACTTTTGCAGGTGACCACTGAGGTACAGCCTCCCATCCCTGGAATCTTGCTACAGAGAATGACTGTCATTCTCACTGAAGTAGCGTCCCACTCAGTATGGAAAATTTGGTGGTGATGGAGCGTGTCCCCTCTTACAATTGAATAAACTGGAAGTTACTTCCAAAATAGTATGCTATTTACATCTTGCTTAATTAGAAATTTCATACTATGTTTGTCTGTTTATCTTGCTTTTCAGAACATCTTAGAAGAATATCATTGTTGTTTTAACTATCTTAACTATGTGTATGGTTTTCCTCTATTATCTGGTCCTTCCATAGTAATATCTAAGTTTCTTTGGGGAATGGCTGTGTTTTGCTAACAATAAAAGTGTATCTATAGTAATAATGTTTATTTTTTTCTATTCATGCCCCATCTTTTACTTCAACAATATAACTTCTTTCTGGAAGAGATCTCATCCTGTTGAGGCATCAGCCATGAGGACAGGTACTTGACTGAAACTAATCCATAATCAAAATAGTTCTCTCTTACCCAGGACAGTGTGTGCAGGGATAGATATTGAACCCAATGTAGGCATAATTATTATACATTAACATACATTAATAATTAGATATTATACATTAACCCAATGTATAATATCTAAGAATTCCATAACTACATAAATAGGATCATTTGCAGTCATTTTGCCTAGCTACTTAAGGAAATCTGTCCATAGAAGAAAAAATGCAAACTACAAATAAAAGAGAAGGGGGAGGGAGAGAGGAAAAAGGAAAAAAGAAAAAAAAAAAAAAGAACACAAATGAATAAACAAACAAAAACCCTGATGCATGGGGAGATAACAGAACAGGGAATCTTGATGATATTGATACCGCTGGTTATCCATAATCGGTAATGAGTTTGCTTCCTCAAATGTTGAAGTTTGAACACCAGAGAAGTACCCCAAGGCAAGCCTACAGAGCAGGAATTATTTAAAAGTAGTTGCACAGACTTCTGGAAGGGAGAGGGGGGCCATGGCTGGTGTTCTGGTGTCCTCAGAAGTGAGAGGGCCCTGCCCCTTTTTATACATTAGTTTTCTTTGTTCTCCTGATCTCTCTCCCCTTATCTCTCTCCTTCCTACCTACATGTCTAGGCCCAGGAGATGCTGGTGA
The DNA here is from genome assembly GCF_902686455.1 of Sciurus vulgaris. Lineage (NCBI taxonomy): Eukaryota > Metazoa > Chordata > Mammalia > Rodentia > Sciuridae > Sciurus > Sciurus vulgaris. Next base: position 138,369,656 of record NC_136469.1, read on the forward strand.
GGTGTCAAAGAGTTAAGAAGCAGATGGGGTGTGGCAAATGTCCTGAGTGTTTCCAGCAGGTGACAGCCCAGGGGACATTAATTAGCAATTCCCTGCCTGCATGCAGCCTTTGGGGAGAAGTAGTTCAGGCAGGCAATCTTGGTGATCAAAGGGCTCTGGAGACACTGACATCCCAATCTCCCAGGGGTGGTCTCCACTGCACACTCAGCAGAGACAAGCTCCAGTACCAAGACTTCTCAGAATAATAAATAACTTCCAAATATGAACATGCCCTCTGCCATGCCCCCAGCCTCTCTGAGTTTATTTCCAGGGAATAACCAGGCTCAACAGAGACTTTTCTTGGGGCAAACACAGGACTTTTTTATAGTTGGGCTCTTCTACAGTTGGGCATTTACTGAGTTTCTTTATACATTCATATTTCCTCTTCAATATACTTTGAAAAACCTGTTTTAAGATTAAGGGGAAAATTATTTACTGCTTCAGGTTTCTCATTCTTTTTATATTTCATTCTTCATGTCAATGAGCAATTGGAAAAGAAGAGACAAAGACCACAAATCAATTGTATTCACCTCTTTGCTTTGCCTGGGGAATCCCTGGAGCATTTTTAAAGAGAAATTCTTTGAAAATGGTTAAAGCTTCCTTTATAATTACTTGTCTATTCAACTTTTCTACTTAAAATTGATACATTGTGGGCAATTTGTATGTTCTAAGAGGAAAAAAAGATTTTTTTCATTGGGATTTTCAAATTTAACAACACATAGTTGTACATTTTATTTGCTTATGATATTCAATCTCTGAAATATCTACTGTTATAGCCCCTTATTTCTTGTTTTCTGACTGCCTTTTCTTTCAGTTCTGTGGATCCGTGTAGTCAACACTGCATCTGATTCATTAAAGTTTACAAAAATATCAGAACTTGAATTTATTTCTAATTTACATAATATCAGTTTGTACATTCCATTTTCCATATTTATTTACTTGGATTAACTTTACTTTGTTTATTTTTAATTTTCTAAGTCTGTAATGAAGTTCTGAATTCCTCTATTTTTATTCTTTGCATAATGATGTCTCCCAGCATCAGCTTTTTTTGGCCAGTGCCATTCTGATTCAATTTAATCCAACTGATCAGCAAGTACTGGATCACCTGCATTGTGCCAACCACAGGGCAGACACTGGAGTTAAAGTGGGGGACAAGAAACAGAAGCCTATTTTTTTAGAAATGTTATATTGGTTCATGTGGAAAAAAAAATGATCAGTGAATGAATGGATAGTTATCAACCGCTAATGTGAAGGAAATAAAGTAGAGAACTATGGTAGAAAACAGCAGAACGGTGTCCATGTCAGGTAGGCTGGTCTCTAAAGAGTGTCAGGAGAGGAGAAAGGCCTGGCTGGGCACATGAGACGGAAAGGAGTTGACATAATAGGGCCCATGTCTCAGGAGGTGAATGAGCCAGGATGGGTTTCCTGAAAGGAGACTGAGAGCATGTGCTTGCCAACCGCGGCCTGGAATCTCTCATCAGCCCTCACCTCTGTCTTATATTCACTGAACATTTTTTTTCCCAAATCTTCTCTCCTTCCCTTCATTTTTCAACACCAACATATCTCCCATTATTCTCAAAGGGAAGACATTACGTTCTATATTCATACAGACACACAGAGACACCAGAGAGTGACCTCAGCACATTCTCAAAACTTCCTTGTCCTCCTTCCTCTCACACAGGAGGTAACAGCATGTCCCGCAGGACGCTCCATTCAGGCCTGCCCAGCCCACCATCCGAGGACATGCTCATAGACTTCAGGGTCATGCTCTGTCTTTCAGGAGCCCCTCCCTGTTTGCTCTTTCTGCTCCTCGTCAATGTACTGAGCTGCCTCTCACATAAATACAACGTTCCTTCATGATCTCATCTCTCTCCACCTCCCACCTCCTGTATCCCCTCCTTTCATAACCAGATTTAGTTTGCATAAATATAATGTTTTCACTACTTTATTAAAATCATCTTTTACCTGCTGTCAGTATCCTCCTTATTGCTAAAACTATTGGGCAACATTCAGCCCTTAACTTACTTCATATGTCTATAGTATTTAATCAACTACTCTTCCTCAATTACAATCTGCAGTCAACACCTTGAACTCACTCCCCACCTTGTGGGATGTCTTAACTTATCTTCATGGTGATTTCTTCTTTTCTTATCCTGCCCCTTCCATGTCTGTGACATGTACTCATGTCACAGGCTACTTCCTTTTATTCTTCCAGACATCCACTGTGTAGTAGATTTTCCCCACTGTCCTTAATTCCATAATGAGTAAGCACCACCATCTACTCCTCAAGGGCTCTCTCTGACCATTCCTCTCTCTTGTTTGAGTCTCACATAAAAGCCTTTGTTGGTACATCGGCACTTGAGTGTCTGGAAGTCAAGTCCATCTGAACATCTCTAATACTGTTGGACTCATCTTCTTTCCTGCTTGTGTGCTGACATTGCTTCTCTCAGTAAATGCCATCTTCACCTAAGCCTTTTTGTACAAGAAAGCTGGATGTCTCTTAAGAATCCTTCTTCTTCGTTAACCCACACAAAACCCCACTGATTCTCTTCCAACTTCATGTCACAACAAGTCACTCTACTTTGTCCCTTGTTACACCATTTTACATGTCATACAATGTTGATCCCAACATCTCTCTTGAGGGATCACTGGGCAAAAGCACTATTCAAGGCTCTGGGGTTCTATCACTGAACAAAGCAGATGAAGATGTCTTCCTTTGTGGGGCTCACGTTCTAGAGGGAAGAAGAGGTAGCTACGTTATTGAGGAGTAGCATAGAATGAGCTAAGTGAAGTGGACAAAAGAAAATTGAGGTGCTCCAGGTAAGACTCACTGAGTAGGGAGAGTGGAAATAAACCACCCACTTGGAAATGGAGCTAATGTAGGGGAAGAGTATTCCAGGTCAAGAGCAGTCAAGTAAAGCTCCTAAGGTGGAGTGTGCTTGTCCTTCAGCCCTTAAAAGATGCTTGCACTAGGAGCACATAGATTGGGGGAGAGGCAAAGGGGTGAAGTCCAGAAGCTGCAGTTCTGGGGATAAGCACATTTAGAGCTGTGTACATCAGAAAGCAATGACCTTCACCTGGCGAATGCCAGGCACCGCAGAGTCTGAGCATGGGAGCATCTTCAAGCTTCCAGCTCTGAACCACATCTTCACTCCCTGTATGTGTGATGTTCAGGGATGCTGTGTTCACAGTGTGTCCAGCCTCCCCTCTCACTTCTCTCATTTCAAAATCTAAGCTTCAGGAACTCTAATTGTGCTAATTCTCAGTGCCCTGGCTCTTCCTCACCTCTTGCTTTGCATGATCTCCAGGAGCAAACCCCAGGTCCACCATCTGCCAAACATCTGCATTTCCATCAGTTCCGACTCTCCCCTCCTCCTTCACTGGCCTCTCTGACTCCTGATCCTCAGCTTGGCTTGGTTCTCTTTTCTGTGTGCTTACAATTCTGTGCAGGAGCCTCATCATTGGCCTGCCACATATGTCCATGAACCAAATTTACCAGCAAAGACCATGTGAACAGGAAGAGTTCAGGACCTGTTTTTGAGAGCAAGATGATCACAATTTGGGAGTAACATACCACACAGAAAAGGAGAAAACTATTCCCTAGATGAGTTCTTAAGTTGAAAATTGAAGACTTAAAATCCTACCACCAAATTACCTGAAAGAGTAATTTTTAGAAATTATTGATATATTAATCCATATGATATTTAAAGAGAATCAAAATTCTTTTAGTGTTTCTTCTTTAAAAATGGCAGAAGCAAGCACTTGGTAAAATTATATAAGGCTTCCTTGTTAATTTTGTTAAGGGAACTATCAAGCATTAAAGATACAGAAAATAACAAAAAATAAGTGTTTACAGTACAGATATTACTATCAGTACTGAAAATGTTATGCTATTCCAGAAATATAGAGAACTCTGCTGTAGATACACACACATGCACACTTATATGTACTTATATGTACACACACACATACCCACATACACAAATGCCTATAAAATCCCATTATTTCTTTATCCTGTGTGAATCTCTAATACATGATGAGAACAATGTGGATTTCTTTAAGGGTGTCTCAATCATTAGCATAACTGTTATAGCTTTATTGAGGTAAAATCGGCATACTAATAACTGCATATATTTAATGTATTTAATTTGACAAGTTTGGTTATATGTATACTATACCATCACCACAATCTAGGTAGTAGCTATCCGCTCCAAAAATCTTCTCACTTTCTTTTCCTTTTCTATTTTTTTTTTTTGTGATAAGAAAACATAACATGAGATTTATCATCTAACCAAATGACCGAACCATATTTAACTGTGGATACTGTGTTGTACAGTGGATGTCCAGAACTTATTCAGCGTGGATAAGCATAACTTTATACCCACTGAACCATGACAGCCAACATTCTATTGTCTGATTCTATAAATTAAACTATGTATCATGTATAAATGAATTATACGACATTTATTAATCTGTGGCTAATTCATTTCACTTAGCATAATGGCTTCCAAGTGTAGGCTTGTCATTCCAAATGGGAAGATTTAACTTTTTAGGGTTGAATAATACCCTGTTCTATGTGCATACCACATTTTTTTCTTCTATTCCTTAATGGACATTCGGATGTTTCCATATCTTGGAATGCAATGAATGTAAGTGTAGATGGCTCATCAAAATTCTGATTTTCAGTTTTTTTAGATATAAATGTGAATGTGGAACTTGTGGAACATGTGACTGTTTTATTTTTAATTTTTTGAGTTAGCTTTCTGGCTGTTTTCTATAGTGACTGCACCACTTTGCATTACAATCTTCTAAGTACAGAGTTCCAATTTCTCCACGACCTCAACAACGTTTGTTAACATTTGGTTTTCTTAATAGTCATCCTAACAGTTGTGAAGCATTCTTTTTTGTTTTTATTTTTTACAGACTGCATTTTGATGCATTGTAAATAAATGGGGTACATCATTTCATTTCTATGGTTGTGCACAATGTAGATTCACACCAATCGTGCAATCATATAGGGTAATGATGTCTGTCTCATTCCACCATTTTCCATACCCCCCTCCCTCTCATTTCCCTATATGTAACCTAAAGTTCTTCCATTCTTCTCTCACCCCCACCCCTTCAGCCCCCTTATTTATCATCATTCACTTATCAGGGAAAACATTTGGCCTTTGATTTTTTGGGATTGGCTTATTGCACTTAGCATTATATTCTTCAGTTCCATCCATTTATCTGCAAATGCTATAAAGCTTTTTCTCAACATAGGATACAACCAATAATGTGAAAAAGGAGCCTACAGAGTGGGAGAAAATCTTTTCCACACGCACTTCAGATGGAGCACTTATCTCCAAAATTTATAAAGACATTCTGTGTTTTGGCCTTAAGCAGGTTTCCCACTTTTTTTCTCTCTTTCTTTCTACATTTTTATCGGTGCATTTATAGTTGCACATGAAGGTGGGATTTTTTGTTATGTATTCATATATACAAAAAATATGACAATATAATTTGACCAATGTCACTCCCAGCACTTCCCCCTTCCCTCCCCCCCTCCTTATCCCCTTCCTCAACTGATCTTCTTTGGTTTTCATGAGATCCCACCCTCTTCATGTGTGAGGGAAAATACTTGACCCTTGACCTGAGTTGGTTAGGCAGGTTTTCACCTAATGTCATTTGCGTGTCATCCTTGGAGGTGTGTCTCTGCGCATTCTTTTCCAACTTTTAACTCTTCTGTTTTGGGTTGTTGCTATTAGATTTTAGGAGTGACCCGTATATTTTGTGGAATAATCTCTTCTGAGATATGTGGCTTGTAGATATTTTCTCCCACTCCAGAGGTTGCCCTTTGATTATGCTGATTGTTTCCTTTGCTGTGCAGTTTGATGTCATCCCTGGTGTCTATTTTTGCTATAGGTGCCTGTGCTTTTGTTTACATATCCGTGAAATCATTACCAAAACCAGTATCAGAAATATTTCACCTATATTTTCTTCTATAAGTTTTACCCTCCCAGCTCTTATGTTAGGCCTTTAATCCATTTATAATTGATATTTGTGTATAATGTAAGATGGGGGCCAACTACATCTTGCATCTATCTACCTAGTTTTTCCAACACTGTTTGTAGAAGAAACTATCTTTTATCTATTGTATAATCCTAGTGCACAGGCTGAAGATGAGTTGGCTGTTTATAAGTGAGTTTGTTTCTGGGCTATTCTGTTCTGTTGGTCCTACATGCCTGTCTTTCTTCCACTACCATAGAGTTTTCATTTATTAGTGCTAAAGGTTTTGTTTTGCTTTTGTGGAGGCTTTAGAGTTTTCTATGTATCAGATCATGTCATCCACAGAGATAGTTTTACTTCTTCCCTTCATATACAAATATAATATTCAAATTTTGTTTTCTTGTCTATTTGCTATAGCTAGGACTTCCAATACTTTACTGAATAGAAGTGGTGAAAATGAGCATCTTTGTCTTGATCTTCATATTAGAGGAAAAGTTTTCATTTGGTCACCAATGAGCATAATGTTTACATATATGACTTGGATTGTCATATATGGTTTATTTTATGTACTTATACCAATTTTATCATGAAAGTGTACTAAATTTTTTTCCTCATTTTTAAATTATTTTTATTTAGCTTTTAATTTTTTACAGACTGCATTTTCATTCATTGTACACAAATGGGGTACATAATTTTATTTCTATGGTTGTACACAATGCAGATTCATACCATTCGTGTAATCATACAGGTACATAGGTAATGATGTCTGTCTCATTCCACCATTTTTCATACCCCCTCTCCCTCTCATTTTCTTCTGCATATTCTAAAGTTCCCCCATTATTCTCTCACTCCCCACCCCTACTCCCACTATATATCATCCTCCACTTATCAGGGAAAGCATTCGGCCTTTGTTTTTTTTGGGTTTGGCTTATTAGTGCTTGCCTCGCAAGCAAAAGGCCTGGGTTCAATCCCAGAACTGAAAAAAAAAAAAAAAAAAAAAAAAAAAAGTACTGGTGTATTGAATTTTGTGAAATATTTTATCCTCTCTCTCAACATGATTGTGTAAATTTTATCCTTCAATCAAATAATGAAGACATTAATATGTTATAGTTACCAATTTCTACATGTTGAACCATCTTACATTCCAGAGAAAATTCTCACTTGATCCTGGTAAATGACCCTTTAAAGTGTTCTTGAATTTGTACTGCTAGCAATTTTTTTCAAGAATTTTTGTATATTATCCTATGTGAATGTACGATTGCACAAATGATATGCCTTTACTTGTTGTACAAACCGAGAAACAATATGTATGCCATTTGTGTACAATAAAAATAAATTTAAAAAAAAGAAAATTAGAAAATTGACTTGTAACTTTCTTTTCTTTTACTGTACTTTCTAACTTTAGCATTGTAAAAGAAATTTGCAAGTGTTCTATCCTCAATATTTTTGAAGAGGTTGAGAGAGAGTTGCATTTTTTTTTTTTTGTTTTGTTTTCTTTAAATGATTGATAAAAACCACCAGTAAAGCTATGGGATTCTGGAATTTTCTTTGTTGGGATAATTTTGGTCATGAAATTGATCTTGTATATTATTAGTTCAAACTGTTTTTTTTTTTTTTTTTTTTTTTGCAGTGCTGGGGATCGAACCCAGGGCCTGTGCTTGACAAGGCAAGCACTCTACCAGCTGAGCTATCTCCCCAGCCCTGTCTATTTTTGTAACTCAATCTTGGTAGCTTTTATGTTACTAAACATTATTCTGTTCCAGATTTTCTAATTTGTTGATGGATATTTATTCATTTATTTATTTTATAATCTCTTTTTATCCTCTGGCATATATTATTATTTCCTCCTTCATTTCTAAATGCATGCATTTGTCCTCTTTATATTTTTCTTTTTTTTTTTTTTTTTTTTTTTTTTTTTTTTTTTGTGGTGCTGGGGATTGAACCCAGGGCCTTGTGCAGTCAAGGCAAGCATTCTACCAACTGAGCTATATCCCCAGCCCTATTTTTTTCTTAATGTAGCTAAAGTTTAGTTGATTCTGCTTATTTTCCTAAATTCTCCACCCTTACTTGATATTTTTCTATTGTTTTCTATTCTCTATTTTTTATTTATTTCCTTTAGACTCTGACCTTTATAAAGTAAGTTTTATACCTTGATATGTTTTGTATCATTTAATGTTCTTTTGTGTCAACTTGCAGATCTTCCTTTAGCATTCCCTAGTAGGTAGGTCTGATGGCAATCTCTCAGCTTTTGTTTCCTTGAAACTGTCTCTAACTGTCCTTCAATTTTTAAAAAAAGAGCATTTTTAGATAGGAGATTCTTGGTTAGCATTTCTTTTTTCTTTCAGCATGCTGTCTGTATCATTCCTCTTCCTTCTATCCTGCAAAGTTTCTGCTGAGAAACTCATTTATGATCGCCTTTCAGGAGCTCCCTTGTATGTAATGAGTCACTTTTATTGCTTTCAGAATTCTTTGTGTTTGACTTTTGAAACTTTGATTACAATGTGATTCAGTGTAAATATATTTGGTTTCATCCTTTTTGGCATTCTTTTGCCTTCATGACTGATTCTTCTACTTACAGAAGTCTGATGTTGAAGGTTCCTACTGAAATTTTTCACTTCAGTTATTATATTCTTCATTTCCAGAATTGCCTTTATTTCTCCCTCATTTTTATGGCTTATTTCTCTTGTTTCATGATTTTTTTAATGTATCATTTTATTTTCACTTTACTTTGTTTTCTGTTTGTGTTATCTTATAGTTCACTAAACTTTTTGCTAAATTTTGAACTTTTCATTCAACAGTTTATAAATCTGCATTATTTAGAGTCACTTACTAGGGATTTTGTGTTCCTTCCGGATTGTCATATTGCCATGATTCTTTTTGTTCCTGGTAGTTTTGCAGTGATGTCCACTTACTTGAAAAAGTGGTCACCTTGCCCAATCTTAAGGGACTAAATTTAATAGGGAAATACTTCATCAGTCAGCGTGGGTAGAGATTTTGTGTGTTCCTGAAACAATTTTTCATGTTCCACTTTCTTTTTTCCTAATCATCCAGAGTTTAGCTGTGTCGTTCAAAATGCTCAACCCTATTTTCTTGGGCATGTGCTGAAATCCTTGAACACTGAGTACAATCTCTCCTTTTCTCCCTCCTTTCTGAAAGAAAAGTCTCAGGATTCTGTGCTTTCTTTCAAACCTGTAAAACAGCCATATACTGAGAGCCATATACTTTGTGGGGGCCCTTGCCAGGTGTTGAGGGCCACATAAACTGATGTATTCTCCCCTGGCTAATTCTGATCCACACTATCAGTTGTAATCCATGCTGGGCACTGATCTCTGCTGCCTGCTGAGGATGTGGTTTGCTGGGTGCTACAGCATGTTCTGGGAACCTTGCAAATACTGCAACATATGCTAGTAGTTTTGGTCAGAACCAGATGCTAGGGGGCCATGCAGCTGCAGGAGCCCACACTAGCAGTTTGGGGCACACTCTAGTGACTCAGATGAGACCCACCTTCTCCTCCTCTCTTAGCCACCATAGGCATCCCACCATGCAAGTTCACTCAGCACTCTGGAAAAGCTACATTAGAATCAGGTCGCTCAACCTGTGCCCCCCAAAGCCAGAGATGATAGATGGAATGAGTGCTATTTCCTTCCTCCCTGGGAGCAACCCCTGGCCAAGGGTATCTCTCTCAGCACCGAAGTGTGAGCCTCTAGAAGGGAGAGATGCAGGCAAATTGAAATTGCTATTCCTGTGCATTTCCAGATGACTCTTCCTGGTGCTGTGCTCCTTGGAGTGCTCCAATTTCTGAAGGGGGTTTTCTGATTCTCATAGAGGTTCTTTAATCCATATATGGTCATTAAATTGTTTTTTCTGTGGGGATAGTGTATTTTAGACCCCCTGTCCTTCCATCCTGCTGATACCACTCTCATGTTTTCCAACTCTCCAGCAATTCTGCTGCTAAGCAAAGGTTAAGCACTACTGGGTAGGAGTTCTTATCCTGGGCTCCACATATCCCCAAAGGGTTTGTGAAGTGAGTACCAAAGCATCTGTTCCCATAAACATCTAATTGAATTGGAACTTTAAAAAAAAAAATTATGAATTAGGCAACTAACCATGTATAATGTTTATGACTTTTCTAAAAAATTATTTATAGATAGATTCAAATTAAATTATAAATTTTATGGATACCTGTAAGATTGTTTTTATTTATTCTTGCTCTGATATTACATTTTTTATGATACTGCTGCTGAGTGTTATTATCTAATACATTAACATAGAATCACAGATATTGCCATATTGCAAACTGCTAATTCTATTTTAACGTACCTTTGATTACCTTCCTACCTTTGTTATTTACTTGGTGAAGTTCCAACACTATTTTTAGAAGGAAAAGTATACATAGTCTTATCCTGATCATTCTAGATAGAGTTAAAATCTTCTCTGGAGTCCATTCTTTCTCCAGAGGCTCCTAGTTCACCCACAACCTTGGCAGGGCAGCCCTGTCTCTATCAGCAGTCATCTTTAATCACCCTGCAGATTGCACCCCGTTTAGCCTGGGAATCAGGATATGTGTAGCTGTTGCTTTGATATCCAACCTTGTTTGGAAGTTCTAGCAACTACATTTTCAGGAATTTTTCGTTTGGATTATATTACCAAGTTATATTTCAGAAGACCTAACTGACCCAGCATAAAAAAGGGAAAAATATTAAAATTAGAAAACCACTTTAAGACAATGTACTTTAATGGTTCAATTTAGTATTTCTTTAGCAAAATTGTTCCATGTGTTCAGTAGAAAATAATTGTCTTTCATCACAGTTATTTATACCAGGGGTATTTTACTTTTATTCCCACCATAGAATTTGTGGGTGTGGGTGTTTTCAGGTGCTGGGCTGTGTTGGGTCTTTTCTTCCTATTCTCCGCAATTCTTCTTTGACCTTTTTTAAATTGCCAATACCTGTAGGTTGATTTAACCTTTAACTTTTCTGGGAACTTTGACTATCTTTCTGGCCCTATTCAGATGTAATATTTCCACTCTGGACCTGGGAAATTATAGTCACCTGTCCTCAGTTTCCTTTTCTAAAAGTAAAGATAATTAATTTTAAATCTCTGATGAATTAGTTAGTTCATCACTGAACAGTTATATCTATTCTTTAGAATTGAAAATCGTAAACCAGTTTCTTAGGATGATCCTTATAGCCTATCATCAAAAAAATGATGAAGCAAATTCTGTATTTGAACACATTTTCATCACAAATCACTCATATGCTCTTAATATTAAAAATAAGTGAAAGTTTATTGCCACTCATCATAAGAAAGAATAGGGCAGGAGAGCAACGGAAATGTGTCTCCCATATAAATCTTTTATTCTACCTAGAAAAATCCCCCACAGAGCAAGAAAAATAGCTGGCAAAGTTGTGGTACCCATGCCAGCCAGGCCCAGGACCACAGTGCAGCTACTGCGCGCTGGCTTCCCTGAGAGGCGCTGGCTTCCCCCCCAATACTTTAGATTCTTTAAAAAATTAAATTGTCGGCATACCTAGGAGAAAAGGGAAAGGGGACAAGCTGAGAACAACATTTTGAAATTATCATTAAGCCTCTAGCTGATGTGATAGATAGTTTCATGTTTCCAAGTGACTAGATCACGTCACCCAGATATCCAGTCAAACATGACTCTAGATGACAGTGTGAGCGTATTTCTTTTTAATGTGAGATGAACATTTGAATCAGTAGACTTGCAGTAAAGCAAATTATGGTTTGTATTTAATCATTTCACAGCCGTAATAGAAAGACACTGAACTCACCTGAAGAATGAGATATTCAGTCAACAGACAGCCTCTGGGCTCAAACATCAAACCTTCCCTGTGTCTTCATCCTGCTGGCCTGTTCTGCAGATTTTGGAAATGTCAGTCTTCACAATCAGAATCACCAGTTTCTTAAAATCTGTTGCTCTCCCTATCTCTCCTCACTTACAGAATGTGTGTGTGTGTGTGTGTGTGTGTGTGTGTGTGTGTATTCAGTGCGTGTGTGTATATACACACACACACACACACACACATATATCATAACATATTGTTCATATATACACTATGCACAATGTGTTGTTTTTTCTCTGTAAAAACCTGACTTTACACATGCCAATATCTAAAATCATATGAAGACTACTATGTTATGAAATCAATTGGATATGTGATAGTAAATGCTTAATTATGCCAGTTAAAATTGAAAATAAATATTATCAGGTTTAGTAATTAAAAAGAGAGTGTTGCTCCAGAAATCTCTGTGGTATGTCCTCAGCCAAACATGATACCAGTTCCAAGTTATAAATCTTCATTTCTACTGGCCTATGAGTATTAGCAAACAAGTCAATCATTCATTCAACCATTTTGTTCTACAAAATCACACTTATTTAAAAAATTAAAATATGATAATCATATTATCATATATTATTTCCTAAATAAATTATGAAAATATATTTCCATGTAAATTTTGGAAGATAATTGAAATTCTCAACATTTAACATGTGAAATTTGCCACTTTATGGAGGCACATGTAACTAACTGGAGAATATAAAAATTCAAGAGATAGGTGTTTTTGTCAGATTTTTACAACACAATGACCAATATACATAACAAGAACAGTGTAGAGAAGGATGTTTACTTATTTATTATTTACTTTTATTTGTTCTGATTAGTTACACGTGACAGCACGATTCTAACACGTCGTACACAGATGGAACACGACTTCTCAGTCCTCCGGCCGTACTTGGTGCAGTCACACCAGTTGTGCCATCATATGTGTATATAGGGTAATAACATCCTTCTCATCCCACCATCCTTTCCACCACCACACTCCTCCCCTCTCCTCACTCCCCTCTGTTCCATCCAAAGTTCCTCCACTCTTCCCTAGCACCCCCATGATGGATCAGTTATTTAGGCTCATGGTTTCAGAGGTTCCATCCATGATCGACCGACTTCCACCGATGTGGGCCCCAGATGATGGGGAACATCATGGCAGAAGGATGTGGCAGAGAAAATTTGCTTCCTCTACTCTTTTTGTCTCCCTTTGATTTCATATGATATCTTTTTAAAACAAAATCCTTTTTCTGCTCTCTCCCATAGAGGAGAGCAAATATTTGACCTTTGGTTTTCTGAATCTGGCTTCTTTTACCTAACATGATATTGTCCTGTCCATTCATTTGTCAGAAAATGACATAATTGTATCCTTTATCTTGGCTGAGTACAACTCCACTGTGTATATCTGCCACATTTTCTTTATTCCTTTGTCTGTTGACAGGCACCTAGGCTAGTTCCATCTCTTGCCTACTGTGAATCACACTGCTGTAAACGTTGGTATTCATGTCTCAACCATGAGTTTTTGAGGGTCCCCTATGTTCAGGCTTTATTCTTCAGACAAGTAACACCAGGAGACATCTTGTGGAACTTACATTTCAGTCACGGTTATAGATATTATAAAAACATTGTACAGAAAAAAAATTGTAAAGATGACAGAACTTTAAAGGAAATAAGTGGAAGTGTTATTCTGGGAGACAGAATAACATGGAGTTATTCCGGGAAAGATCTCTTTAGTGGAAGGAAATGAGAAAATGATTTTGGAGACACAGAAGGTCCACATGGAAGTACAACCACAGGAAGATATCTCAGCAGGCCTAAAACCTGGGATAAAACACAGATGGACATCCCTAAAGATGTAGTGCGAAGTTCCTGAATGAATGAGGGAGGAAGCAGCTTGAAGTATGAACTTTGTATGGCATGGAATGCGAAGATTCAAAACACAGACATGGATCTAATATGTTGTTTTAAAACTGCTGTGCTTCCTATATGGATAAAGCTTTGTAGGAGGGAAAGAATTAGGCAGGTACGTGGTTTTTTTACTAATACAGACAAGAGATGGTAGCCTCGCGTTTACTGTTGAAGGCAGATCTGCGAGGTATTCTTCTTCTGCAAAGGGTAACTGTGGCTGAGCCCGCGGCCTGGCTCCAGCCCAGGTGAAGCTCGAAGCTCTGCAGCAGATGGGACATCCAGGAAATAGAGCCCATGAATCCCAGGAGATAGAAGAAGGGTCCACTGGGAAACACCTCAAGGCTTTTCTTAATCTAATCAAATTAAAGAACGTACAGGATTAACCAGAATCTGCTCTAAGTGTGCAATCAGAGCATAACATCCGGGTGGGGGTCTGATGAGATCGTATGGCTTATTTAGTAATATTTTAATTAAAATATTGCCCTGAAAATTTATTTACAAGGGCTTAAACAAAAGATGCTTATGTTTCTCATGTAACAAAGTTCAGAGGATGGTGACAATTGGATTAGGTTAAAAACGTAATTTTAGTATCTAGGTACTATTTTAGCCTTTTCCTCAAGGTCAAAATATAATTGTTGCAAATGGTATGCCTTTACGCCATGTACAAACAGAGAAACAACATGTATCCCATTTGTTTACAATAAAAAAAAAAAGAGTTATAACCAAAAAAAAAAAAAAAAAATATATATATATATATATATATATATATATATATATAATTGTTGGAGTTCCAGCCATCGTATCTGCACAAAACTCTACAAAACATGTAAAGGTAGCTGGGTGCACACCTGTACTCCAGTGGCACTGGAGGCCGAGGCAGGAGGATGGCAAGATCAAAGGTAGCCTCAGCAACTTAGCAAAGCCTAAGCAACTCAAAAAATAATACAGGTTGGGGATGTGGCTTAAGTTTAAGTGCCCCTGGGTTCCATTCATGGTTTAAAAAAAATGTAAAGGGAGAAAGTAAAGAAGTGAACTATGGATTGTATCAATAGTGAAATTGGTGCCAATCTGTAAATGTTTCAATACAAAGACACTTTGGAAAGGATTTTATCTTTCATAAGCTTTGCTTAGAAAGGAAAAGGGAAAAAAAGAGACTGGAAAGCAAGATATCTAGATTTGTCACATTTGATTTCAAGTTTTATTTCAAGTCAGTAGTACAAAATTATTGCATTATGTCTTTATTATATGCCACTACACAAATCAAAAGAGTTAAAATGTAAAAACGGATGAGCCTAGTTTCAAATTATGATTCAATCTGTAGAGCTTTGTGACCTTTTTCGGGAGATATAGCCTCTAGACATCATGCGTTTTTGTAATAAGGAATAAAAGATGATTTTTATTTAGGACCTGGAAGCTTACCTATTGCTCTTCTTCCCTATATCTGCATGCATCCCTAGTACCTTCTTCCTATTTTATAAGGCAAACTAGAATGTAAATGTAAGAAAAAGAATTAAAATGAAATAACAAATTCAGGCCTGAACTTGGATGAAGCCAGCTCTCTGCATGTGCTTCTCCATCTGTGAAATGATGAAGATAGGCTGGGTTGTCCCTCCAGTTAATTGCAACTTTCACATTTTCCTATTAGGAGTTTTCGTATTTGGAGAAACAACAAGCGGAAAGAATATTTAGCAATCCTTGGGGCATTTGTATCTGGAGCAGATTAAAATATCTATGCAGCAAATTTGACCCTACTTTTTGTGCTATATTTGACAAAGAAGCTAATATGTTGTTTGGATATATTGGAAAGAGAATAAAATTAAGTTTGCCTTTAGATACTTTTTTTTTTTTCTGGAACTGAACCCAAGTGGCAAGGTATTCTATGAGTTCTTGATAAAGGATTCTGTGGAGGAGAATAAATGTTATCTCTGCATGTGATTTTATAAAACACCAGAATGCAGTTCAATTGATTGTATTTTATTTTTAAGAATTTAAACAGATGGAAGGAATTTTAGGAAATTTGTAACAGAGTAAAAGCAATTGTATAGGGACCTGAAATAATGTGACCCAGTTGAAGAGCTAAATTAATGGTATCATATTCTGAGTTCGTGGATGAGAAGAATAAATAATATTTAGAAGCTAACATCACCTAAAACATTTCACTGATTCAATACAATCTCTTTCAATAGCCTAGTTTTCTTTTTGCAGAAATGGGAAACTGGTCTTCAAGTCCACACAGAATTACCAGGAAAAATAAATAAATAAATAAATAAATAAATAAGCCACACATTATGAGAATAAGAAGCCAAGTTGGAAATGGAAGTTTATTGATTTCAAAACTTACTAAAAAAGCAAAATTAATCAAAACAATATGGTATCGATATGAGTTAGACACAAACACATGAATGGAATATAGTGGAATATACAAACCCATATCCATATGGCCATTGCTTTATGTCCTTTTAGTTTTAACGGATAATAATTGCATATGCTGATGGGGCAGGTGTAATGTTTTCATGCATCACACTTGCAAACATGCAGTGAGTAATGATCCAACAAAGGCAGTTAACACATCCATCACCACAAATGGTTTTCTTTTCTTTGTCGGAGAAGTTTAGAATCCTTTTTTATAACTGCCTTGAAATACACGTTACTGTTAACCATGTTCTCCCTGCTGCTCAGAAGAACTCCCAAGTAATTCCTCCGATATAACTGCATCTTGGTCCCCTCTGACCAATCCCTCCTCATTCCCTTTTTCCTTTACCTTGCCTAGTCTTCAGTAGTCACTCTTCTGGTCTCGGTGGAATGCAATCAACTCTTTTGAATTCCACTTGTAAATTCCACTTATGCTGTGTTTGTCTTTCTGTTTCTGGTTCATTTTTCATAATGCTCTACAGATTCTACAGACTCATCTTTGTTGTCACAAATGATGACTTCATTCATTTTCATGGCTGAATACTATTTCATTGTGTGTATGTGTGTACCGATCATATATTTTTATCCATTCGTTTGTTGGTGGACACTTAGATTAATTCCATATCTTGTCTATTTTAAATGTTGCTGTAAGCATGGGAGTGTCTCTTCAACAACCTACTGATTTTATTTCATTTGGTTATATACCAATTGATAGTAATTCTGTATTTTATGGTAGTTCTATTTTATCTCTTTGATGAAAATTCATCCCATCTGCTTAAGTCAGGTTTGTATTGCTGTGATCAAAATATCTGACATGAACAATTTATCAGAGGAAAAGTTTATTTGGGGCTCATGGCTTCAGAGGACCAGTCCTGGTCTTCCTACTCCACTTCTTTGGGCCCCAGATGAGGTAGCACGTCTTAAGAAGAAGGCATGACCTAGGAAAGTTTCTCAGTTTACAGCAACTGGGAAGCAGAGAGAAAGGAAGGAACTTGGGACAAGATATGGTTTCCAAGGGCACTCTGCCAGTGACCTACTTCCTCCAGCTATACCCTACCTGCCCGCAGTTACCACGCAGTCCATTCAAATTATTTTTTATTTTTTATTTTTTATTTTATTGTAAACAAATGGGATACATGTTGTTTCTCTGTTTGTACATGGCATAAAGGCATACCACTTGTGTAATCATAAATTTACATAGAGTAATGTTGTTTGATTCATTCTGTTATTTTTCCCTTCCCCCCACCCCTCCCACCCCTCTTTTCCCTCTATACAGTGCTTCCTTCCTTCATACTTGCCCCCCTCCCTAACCCTAATTCTAACCCTAACACTAACCCTTCCCTCCCCCCATTATGTGTCATCATCCACTTATTAGCGATATCATTCTTCCTTTGGCTTTTTGAGATTGGCTTATCTCACTTAGCATGATATTCTCCAATTTCATCCATTTGCCTGCAAATACCATAATTTTATCATTCTTTATGGCTGAGTAATATTCCATTGTATATATATACTACAGTTTCTTTATCCACTCATCAACTGAAGGGCATCTAGGTTGGTTCCACAGTCCATTCAAATTATTAATCCACAGATGGATCATTGCACTGTTGAGGTTACAGCTCTCATAATGTAATAATTTCACCTATGAATATTGTTACATTTATTATCAAACTTCTAACACAAGAGTTTTTCAGGAGACACTTTGCAGCCAAAACATAGTACCATTGTATATAATAGTATACTAATTTACGTATCCAGCAATGATTTATAAGAGTTCCCTTTATTGAACTTTCTCACAAGCATTTGATATTTATTGTCTTTTAATAATAACCATTCTAACTGGGATAAAATAATGTCTCACTGCAATTTGGAATTGCATTTGGTGATTAGTGATGTTGGACATTTATTCATAAACCTGTTGCCCACTTCTAGCTTTACTTTTGAGAAATGTCTCTTCAGGACTTTTGCCCATTTTCAAATCAGATTTTTTTGTGGTGGTTGCTACTGAGCTGATAAGTTCCTTGTGTGTTCTGGAGTTTAAACTTCCTCAGATGTGTAGTATATAAATATTTTCTCACCTTTTTTGGGTTTCCCCTTCAGTCTGTTGTTTATTTCCTTTGCTGTACAGAAATTTTTTAGTTTGATGCAATTCATTTGTCTGTTTTTATTTTGTTTCCTGTGTGGAATTTTATCTAATATTCTTGTCCAGACCAATTCCATAAAGTTTTTTTTTGTTTCTAGTAGTTTCATATTTTGGGATTTTATATTTAAGTCTATTTTGAACTGACTTTTACATGGTGAGAAAAAGAGTTTTAATTAGATTCTTTCCTATGTGGACCTACAATTTTCTTACCACTATAAGAGGCTGCCTTTCCTTAATGTGTTTCTCAACACCTTTTAGCATCACTGGGCTCTAAATGCCTAGATTTATTTTTGGGTTCTAAATTCTATTCCATTATTCTATGTTTCCATTGTGTCAGGACCAAGATGTTTTAGTTACTATTGTTTTATAGTATGATTTTTAACCTAGGTACTGCCGTGCTTTACAGTTTTGTACATTAAATTTTAATCTAATTCAAGATTACTTTGTCAGCGACTTTTATGGTTCCATACAAATTTTAGGATTAAAAAAAATCTGTATTTGTGTGTATATGTACATACACACATACATGCATACATATATGTATGTAAATGTCAGTGGTGTTCTGACAGAGATTACATTATATCTGAAGGTCACTTTGTGTGGTGTGGGTATTTCACCTCTATTTAATTCTTCCAATTCATGAACATGGGTTATATTTCCATTTATTTGTGCTGTCTTCAATCTCTTTCACCCATGTTTCACAGATGTCATTGTAGAATTTCATCCCCTTGCTTACTGTCTTATTCAACTTTCCATCACTGTCTAGCATAATTGGCAATCAAATTATAAAAGAGAAAAATGTTTAGTTTAGCTCACAATTTCAGAGATTACAGTTCATGGTCACTTACTCCCATTGTCTTTGGGCCATTGGCAAAGCAGTACATCATGGCAGGGATCAAATCATTGTGGAGCAGTATGCTCAACTCATGGTGCCAGAAAATAGAGAGAGGGTGGGGAGGACTGGGGGTCCTAAAATTCCCTTTAAGGTCATACCGTCATATAACTAGAGAATTCCAACTAGACCCCACCTTTTGATGGTTCTATCACCTCCCAAAAGCACCATGAGAGGGGGACCAACCCTTAACAAATTAGCATTTAGCAGCCACTAATCCACACCATTATGATTGCATTCATTCCTAGGCATGTTCTTTTGCAGCTATTGTAAATGAGAAATTTTTTCTTGATTTCTTTTAAAGATACATAGATATTGCTATATCGACTGATAACTAATTTTAATACATTTATTTTGCACAACACAATTCACTGAATTTATATATTATTACTTATTGGTTTTGGTGGTGTTTTTAAGACTTTATATATGTAAAATCACATCTGCAGCAGGGATAATTAGACTTCATCCTATACAATTTGGGTGCCCTTTATTTCTTTGTATCACCTAATTATACTGACAAGACATTTCAGAACTACATTGAGTAGAACTGGTTAAAAAAAAATGGCTTCATTGTATGTTACAGATCTTAGAGAAGCAGCTTACAACTTTTCCTGATTCAGTGTGATGTTGGCATTGGACTTGTTATTGATAGTCTTTATTACGTTGAGGTAGGTACCTTGTGTATTTAATTTGCTGAGAGATGTTATCATGAAGGGTTGTTAAATTTCATTAAATATTCATGCAGTACCTGTTGAAAAGATCATGCAATGTTTGTGGCAGACCACCGTGTCCACGTGGTTTTGCAGGCACACCAAAGGCAGGAGTTATGGTGTCAAGGCAGCTTCCACTGGTATTTTAAAGGAATGCTTGCAGGTCTGGGGACTCTGAAGGGGTCACTGGTGGGGCAATGCCTCGTGGGCCGTGGGAGTGGTGCCACAGCTGGGAATCCAGATATTTACACTTACCTGCAACATGCAGCGCTTACCAGCGCTTAAAGACTGGAGCAGCGCAGCCACTGGGAGAGTAGTAATGTGACCTGACATCAGCGAGGCCATAGGAGTGAGTTGCTTATGGACTGAGGAGCTCGGACCCTCAGTACTTAACAATGGCCTTTTTGGTTTTCAGTCTTGCTCTGGGCCAATCACCCTTATGTACATTATTACTTGTCCCTTCTGGAGTAGAATGTCACCCTGTGCCTGAACTTTCAATGAATCTTAGAGGTTTATAAGATGTGTTTTGATTTCACAGGGTCTCACAACTAAGTGTTTTTTTTTTTTTTTTTTTTTTTTGAGTCTTGGGTAAATTTGGGTTTGGACTTTGAACAATATTGGAATGAGTTAAAAGATTTGTGGATAATTAAAGATGGAACATATTCAGTTTGCATTATGAAAATGATATGAACCTTGAAGGCCAGAAGCAGAAACCTATGCAATTTTAGTGTGCTCCCAAGGGTCTGTGTGTCGGGGACTTGGTTACCAGTGTGTTGATTTTAAAAGGTGGATACACCTCCGAGTGGGAGGTTGTGAGGTCATTGGTATGTTCCTCTAAGGGGTCAAGTATTTCATTTAAAAAAAATAATTTGTACATTTTAGTTTTACATGACAATAGAATCTATTTTGACACATTATGCAAAGATGGAGTATTATTATCTTATTGGGGTTAAGTATTTTTCATAGGACCCGAGTTAGTTATCACAAGAGGGAGTAGCAAGCCTCCTCCTGAATTGCTCTTTGGATTCTAGCATGACACTTGGATTGCTCCACCTTACATACACTCCTACCATCCTGATGCCTCCTGATGGGGTCCTCATCAGCGCTGATCCAGCAGTAATGTCATGACCATGAACCTCAATAACCGTGAGCTTAATAAACCTCTCTTGTTTATGGAGTTACCTGCCTCAGCCATTTGTTACACGTCTAGCTAAATGCTTGACCATTGTGTTCATTGTCTCAAAAAAAATAATTCGTTTCATTTAAATTTTATTTTTCCTTATGCTCTATTTCACCTATCACTCCTCTGATAGGTAATGTTTCCTTCCTTCTACTAACTTTGGATTTAATTTGACCATACTTTTCTAGTTCCTCAAATTTTAATGTTAGGTTGTTTATTTAGCATCTTTCCATTTTTTAGATATGAGCATGCATTGCTGTATAGATTGCACTTAGAACTGTTTTGCTATATCCCATATATTTTGGTACATTGCATTGTCATTTTCATTTGTTTCAATATATTTTGTAATTTTCCTTTCAATGTCACCATTGGCTCTTATTTCTAAAGGTAATTATGTAATTATTATGTAATATCCATGTATTTATATGGTTTTCAAATTTTCTTCTCTTATTGAATTATAGTCTTATTCCACTATGGTCAAAAAAAAAAAAGATTCTATGATTTTTAAAATGTATTAAAATTTATTTTGCGGCCTAATATGAGATATATCCTGGATAATGTTCCATTTCATTTTCAGAAGATTTTACATTTTGTAACTGTTGACTGGAATGTTCTATAAATGTCTGTTAGGTCCATTTGGCTGGAGTACAACCTAGTTATGATATTTCTTTGTTGATTTTCTGTCTGAGCAATCTATTTCTGAAAACAGGGTATTGAGTTCCCTCGCTATTATTGTATCCCAGCCTGTCATGGTTTGGATATAAGGAATCCTCAAAATCTCCTGCTAATTTAGGAATATTCAGAGTATAATGACTACGTTCTGAGATCCATACCCTAATCAGTCCACCCTAGTTTGAATGAACTGACTGGGTGTTAACTGTGGACAGGTGGGGTGTGGCTGGAGGAGGTGGGTCAGCAGGGGAGTTCTCTTGAAGGATGCATCTGCCTTCCCCTCTTCCTCTCTCTCTGCTTCCTGACTGAACCATGAGCTGAACAGTTTTCTTCCACAGGCACTTGTGCCATGATGTGCTGCCTTACCTTGAGCCCAGAGCAATGGTGTCAGCCATCTGTGAACTGAGACCTCTAAAACTGTGAGCCCTGAATAAACGTCCCCTTCTCTAAGTTGGTCTTGTCTGGTATTTTGCTCACAGGAATGCAAAAGCTGACTAAAACACTCTCTGATTTTGTATATGAAGATTTGGTATATGGATTTATGTACTTAAATATTGGATGTATATATATTTACAACTGTTAAAACATCAAACCGCATTGACCCATTCATCATTATATAATGGTTTTTCTTTTCAAGTTTTTGCCTTAAAGTCTATATTATATGTGACGTAAGAATGAATATTAATACTGTTTTCTGATTTTCATTTGCATGACATGCCTCTTTCCATCCTTTTAATTTCAGACTACTCATGTTGCTGTAGGATAGACCTGTTTTTTAATTTTTTGCCTTTGTTTTTGTTCTGAAATGGTATCTCACTAAGCTTACCAGGTTGGCCTTGAACTCCTGATCCTCCTGCCTCTGCCTCCTGAGTAGCTGGGATTAGGCCTTTTCCACCATGCCTGACAGTTTGAATCATAAGTATCCTCCTAAGCCCCAGGTGTTAAAGGCTTGATCTTAAAAGAGGCACTATTGGGAGATACCCTAGAGGAAAGTCTTTCAGTCAGTGAGGGTGGGCTCTCAAAGGCGATGGTGAGAACTTTGTCCTTACTAGTCTTCCATGTTTTTCTTCCTGGCCTTGATATTAGCTGCTTCAGTCTTCCACATGATCCCAGTATGATATGCTGCCTTGCCACAGGTCTAAAAGCAACCAATCATGGACTGGGACTTCCAAAACTGTGAAACCAAGTAAGCTTTTTATCTTTATAGGTCCATTGTCAAAGATGTTTTCTATAATAAGGAAAATCTGATTTACATGTCCCTATAGATGAGGTGAGTCTCTATTAGATAGCACTTAGTTAGTGTTATGGTTTGGATGGGAGATGTCCCCCCAAAAGCTTACGTGAGATAAGGCAGGAAGGTTCAGAGGAGAAATGATTGGGTTGTAAGAGTTTTAACCCAATCAGTGAATTAATTCCTGGTGAGATTAATTGAAGTGGTAGGGTGTGGCTGGAGGAGATGGGAATTGGAGCATGACGTTGGAGTATATGTTTTGTTTCTGGAGAGTGGAGTCTCTCTCTCTCTGCTTCCTGGTGATGCAAGTATTTCCCTCTCCACACTCTTCCACCATAATGTTCTGTCTCACCTAGAGCCTGAGGAATGGAGCTGGCCTTTTGTGGACTAAAACATCTGAAACCAGGTGCCCTGAAATAACCCTTTCCTCCTCTATGATTGTGCTGGTTGGATCATTTAGTCACAGCAGCGAAAAAGCTGCCTAAGACATTTGGGTGGTTTTGTTTTGGTGTTATACATTCGGCCACTTGATATTTTTTGATTGACTTATTTTATTTGTTTTCTTTTTTTTGTGTTAGTTTTGTTTGTTTGTTTGGTGCAAGAGATTGAACCCAGAGGGATTTTACCACTGAGCCACATCCCCAGCCCTCTTTCATTTTTTATTTTGAGACAGGGTCTCACTAAGTTACTGAGGCTATCTTTCAACTTGCTGTCCTCCTGCCTCATTTACCTCATTTCTTCTTTATTCAAAGTAATTATTGACAGGTAAGCACTTTGCTATTGATGCTGTGTTGTTTGGTTTTGGGTTGATTTGTAGGAGTTTTTTCCTTCCTGTCTCTCCATGTGAGGCTTGCTGATTTTCTATGGAGTTATATTCTGAATACTTTCTTCATATGTTTTGTGTTTCCACTACTTATTTTATGGTTACAACAAGCCTTACATAAAACATTTTAAACTACTAACAGGCTATTTTAAGCTGATAATTACTTAACTTTAATCATTTTCTCAAACTCTACGCTTTTACTCCCTTTTCCAACAACTTGTTTTTGTTGACATGTTTTGTTTCTTTCAAAGTTCATGTCCATTAACAAATTATGACAGTGATAATTATTTTAGCTTTATCTTTTAACATTCATTTTAGAGAACAATTTGTTTTTATGTGATTACATTATAAATGCTCTGAGTTTGGATATATATGCAAATTTGCTAATGAGCTTTCTATTATGTTTCTTGATTCTTGTGTTTCTGCCTGGCAATCTTTTCCTTCAACTTGAAGGACTACTTTTTAAATTTCTTGTGAATTTGATCTAGTGATGACATATTTCTTAAGCTTTTGTTTATATGAGGAAAAAAAATAACTTCCTTTCACTTTTGAAGGACAGAATATTTGGGTATAGTATTCATGTTTGGCAGTTTTAGTTCTAGCAGTTCTTAAAATACATCATCCTGTTTCCTTCTGAAATGTAGGACTTCTCTTGAAAAATCTTCTGATAGTGTGATGATGGTCTGTTTATACATAACACATTAATTTTTCTTTACATCGTTTAAGAGTCTCTCATTGTCTTTCACTTTTGTCAATGTTATTATAATAGATCTGGATGGGGGTCTCTTTGGATTTATCTTACTAGATGTCTGTTAATCTTCCTGCATTTGAATTTCTAATTTTTCCTCCAACTTAGAATATTTTCTTCCTTTATGTCTTTCTAATATGTTTTCTGTCTCTTCTTATTCTGATAACATCCATGCTACACATGATCTTCCTCTTCATGGTGTCTCATACTCCTTGAGTTTGTCTTTATTCTTTTTCTTCTTTTGTTTTCTTCTTTGGTTCCTAAACTTAGATTATTCCCAGTTACCTCTTTTTACATTTTCTAATCTCCGCTCCTGCTTGATTTGAACTCTTCTGTTGAATTATTTGAGTTCAATTATTATATTCTGTAGCTTGATGATCTCTGTTCAGTATTTTTAAATACCTTATATTCCTTTGTTCCAAGTCTTAATTTCTTCCTGTATTTCACTCCAATTCCTTGTGAACATCTTTACAACTGTCCCTTTGAATTCCTTGTCAGGTAAATTATATATCTCCATTTTATTAGGGCTAGTTTCTGGAAATTTGTCTTGTTCTTTTATTTGGAAGATATTTCCCCATTTATTTATTTTCTTTGGCTCTCTGTTTTGGTTTCTGGATATTAAATAAAAGGTTTGCCACTCCTATTATTTTTTGTGGATTAATGTAATGTAGGAAATGTTCCCCTTCAGAAAAAAAAAAAAAAAAAAAAAAAAAAAAAAACCTGGCCAGAGATTTTGGGTGCTGCTAAACACTTTGTGCTTGTTCAGCCTGCTCTCTTGTTCTGAGTGATCCCCAAGAAATTAGAATGTCAGCTCTTGAGAGACATGTTACTACCTCAGGTTGCAGCTGGAGTTTGCCACGTTAGGTGTGTGTTCCGTTTCCTTCTTTTGAAGAAGCTGAGAGCCAGTTTATTCCTGCAGTGCTGCCCTATACCAAAGTAAGGATATAAAGCTTATACCTATACTTTTGATAAACTTACTAATTGTGAATGTGGCGCCGTAGCTGCCAAATGTTTTGAAGTTTAACAAGTCATTTTTTGTTGTCCTTGATCTAAGAGATTCAGGAGTCTCTGTCAACTCCCAGAATTAGGAGATTTAGGAGCAAGTCCCTTGAGTGAAGGTTGTAAATGTTGGGATGCTTAATGTATGCAGAAACTACTTCAAGAGAGAATCTGCATATCTGCATTTACTGCCAGATCAAGCCAGGGAGGAAGGCACAGAGAGCACCCACTCTCAGGGTTGAGCAAACAGAAGTGTCACACCCTCTATCAAGGGGAGACTTCTGCTCTGGAATTAGTGCTGAAGCAAGCCAGGGAGGAAGGCAGGGAGACCCTACTTTCCCTTTCAGGCAAACACAGACGCCCCTGCCGCCTAATGAAGGATTACAGGAGTTTAACTCCCTAGCAAATTGATAATGGGGAAAGAATGGGAAATGCCATCCTTCCTGATCTTTTTAACAGAGGCCCCTGACCTCTTCCCACAGATGATGCAGGACTGAATTCATCCCTATAGCCAGCCATGGAAAATGGTACAAGGAATGCCCACTCTTCTTCAAGCAAGGAGAATTTTCACACCCTCCTTGAAGGAGGGTGGTCAACTGGTTTGAAATTATCACTGAGAACAGGTTGTAGAGTGCTTCCTTTCTTTTAAAGGCACAAAGAATTCCACTACCCCCCATCTAAAAACAGAGGTAAATCTCCATTCCCTAAGATTTCAGAATGGATTCTTAGATAAAGCACTAAAAACATAAGTAAAAAAAAAAAAAAAAAGATAAATTGGACTTCAACAACAGTAGAAACTTTAGTGCATAAAAAAATCATCTAGAAAATGAAAAGACAACCTATTGAATTAGAATGAATATTTGTTAATCACATGTGTGATAAGGGTATGATATTGAAAATATATAAATAATTCCTATCATTCAAAAAGAACAAGAAAAATGATGTAATTTTAAAAGGGGAGGAATCACATCGAAATTTCTCCAAAGATATAGAAATGATCAACAAATGTATGAAAATATATCCAAATCACTAATAATTTGGGAAATGCAAATCAAAACTACAATGAGATACCACTGCATACTCACATGTATGGCTATCAGTCAGTCAGTCAGTCAATATCAGTTGGCTATAGGACCCTCCTATATTGTAGATAGGAATCGAAACCAGGTTAACTGGTTAACCGGTGAAGAACTATATGATCTCTCAAAAAGCTACAGTTGTCATATGTCTCAGCAATTACATTACTACATATCCTATAAAAAATTAAAAAAAAAAATAATCCACACATGTTCAGAGCAGCACTATTCACAATGCCCAAATGGTAGAAACAACCTAATGCCCCTTAGTGGATTCATGGATAAACCAATGGTGATGTAAGCAAACAAATAAATATTGTTCAGCAATACAAAGGAATCCAGTATTAATATGTGCTACACCATAAATTAAACATGCTAAATGGAAAACACCAGTGCTAATATTGAAAGGTCACATATTATATAATTCCATCTTTGCAAAATATCTAAAATGGGTAAATCTGTAGAGACAGAGAGTGCATTAATGTTTCAAAAGTCTATGTAGAATATGGCATGGTGTCATTATTTTATGGGTATGAGGATCATCTTGAGATAATTCAAAATGTTTTGAAACTTTCAGAACTAAATAGAGATGGTGCCCACACATTATGTTCTAAATGCCACTGAATTGCTTATTTTAAGATAACCAATTTTATGTCAGAATATTCAGAAGGGAGTCTCTGATAATAAACTTCTTACAGGATAATGAAGATATCTAGACATTAGATCGTGGTAATGATTGTGCAACATTGTGATTGAACTAAAATTCACTGAATTATACAGTTTCTAAGGGTAAATATTTTTATGTGAATACCATCATAAACAAATTATCAAAATAATTAGGGATCTGAACCATTTTTCTCACTTATCCCAAGTCCTCTTTATGTTGTGATGTTTTTAGCAGAAATACATAATTGTTTTTAAAAAATCACAAGCAACTTAAACATTAATGAGATTCACAAATGCAAAATAAGCTGGCATAATCTCATTCAAACCTCCATTTCATCATGACTTTGATGAAAGACAAGTCTCAATGTTTGTGCTAATCTAAATTGCATTAGCTGTAGATGGTGATCTACCTAAGCACAGGTCTGGAGTCTTCATTATCACAGTAATAGTTAACTGAAAATAGTTGCTGGATTCTTAGATCTGAGTGATACAGGGAGAAATATTCCTTATTTCTTCCAAAGACCCAAAGGGTTCCTGGTAACCCTACCTTCTCTATTCCTTCTCCCATTAACTGGGCTCACTAGGTCTTTGACTCATGCTTTCCCTGGGTTCTGGACCCATTTTGTTTCTACTCAATTAACTCAGTCCTTCGATGTACTCAATTGGGAGTCTTAGACACTTTTCAAAAAATCACAGAGCAGTCACACAGAACTATGTTCAAATCTCACCTGAAACCCTTACTACTTAGTTGAGCTCAGTAAAATCATTTCAGCCATTCTCATGTTCAGTAGAAATGCCTATTCCATCAACTCCTGGTAAAACCAAGTGAAATATGTTTGGTTCCTATCATAGTTTCTAGCCCTTAGATAAATCTCAGGACCCACTATTACCTATAACTGAGTTCAGTGCCACATATCCAAATCCATCATGTGGCTAAATCCACAGAGCCCACGTTGATCCTAAATCTAGCATGATTTTCCTCAAACTGTAAGAAAACAAATGACCCTCCCCAACACACACACACACACACACACACACACACACACACACACACACACACACACACACACCCCCCCACCAAGAACAGTTCCAGAATGATGAGCAAGTAAACCCTCCTCATCCATCCTGAGGGCACCTGAGGGCACTGTATCAGAGAGAAGCTTATAGAGGGAGACAGCTAGGTAACTCAGACAGCTGTGCAGGGACAGTTAATTATCAAAGCTGCAGAAACTGAGGAGAGGAGCAGATCAATTTAGCCTGGAAAATGCTGCCAGAATGAAGGTACAAAAGTGAAATGAGTCAATGTTTTAATCCGACAAAAGATTTCCATCAGTTTAAATTTCCATCTTCCAAATTTAGAACAAAGAACAGCATGCTGTTTCTCTGAGTGGGCTTTAAAACAGTATGAGTAAAACAAAATTTGCCCCACATTTTCACCAGCTTCTGCTAGGTGTGAAATAGTATCCCGTTTTGGTTTAAATTTGCATTTTCCTGTTGACTATTTTGAGCACCTTTTATGTGCTTATTCTCTGGCATTTCCATATCATATTTAGTGAAGAACACTTTGAACACAGTGACCTTATTTGGTTGTCTTTATATTTTTTATTTCTATCAGTTTTCTATATAAGACAATGGAAGTTCATAGAAACTCTTTTTGTCGAAATTTCTCCATTAATATCTTACAGTTGGTGGTTTCCTTTTTCATTCTTATCTACTTTAACTTTTTAAGAAATCATGGTAAAATACACATAATAAAATTTACCATCTAAACCATTGAGTATATAGGGCAGTATTGTTAAGTATATTAGGAATGTTTTGGCTTTGCCAATCAGAAACTCTATAACCCACTAAACAGCTCCCCATTTACAAATGCACATGGTCACTAGACACTACCAGTGACTCCTTTGGTGGATCTGACCACTTTATGCCTCATATATGTAGGATCATACAGTATCTATCTTGGGTACTATGAATAATATGATCATGAGCATGGGTAGAGATATATCGACTTATCAGCCTGCTTCCAATTATTTTGGATACATTCCCAGCAGTGGGATTGCTGGATCTTATGGTAATTCTATTTTGAATTTTTTGATGTTCCACCATAGTACTTTCTCCAGCAGTTGCACTATTTTACATTTCTACTGACAGTACACATCCTAACTGTATTTTCTTTTTCAGTCTTCAACTTAAAAAAAAAAAAATTCTTATAGTGGTATTGTGACTAGCCTCAGGGATCTGTGCTTTGACACTTTCCCTGATAACTAGTGATGTTGAGTGACTCTTCATTATGTTTGTAGGCTTTCTGTGTATCTTGTCTTGAGAAATGTCTGTTGATTACTTAGTCTATTTTTAGTTGGGTTTTCATTATTGTGATTTGGAAGAGTTTTTTTTCTATATTTTGAATATTCCCCCTTTATTAAGGGGACTGTTCACTCTCCATTGTGTGTCCTAGGTATATTTGTCAAATCAATGACTATCAATGCTGGGTTTCATGTATAGTCCTGGTCCTTCTATCCTGTTCCCTTGTTTTATGTATATGTTCTTATGCCTACACTTTGCCGTTTTTATGTCAGGAACTTTATAATATGTTTTGAAATCAGGGAATGTGGTGCTGGAATCATTTTTCTTTTGGCTCAAAATTACTTTGTCTACTCAGTGTCTTTTATGGTTATATATTAGGTTGCTTATTTCTATTCCTGTGAAAAAATTAGAATCTTCTTGTTTTCAAAGATTTTTTTTTTCCACACTCCTCTATCACTCTCTCAATCCAATCTCATTCCTAAATCCAGGTAGCTACTATCTTTTCTAAAATTTTGGGGTACATTCAAATTGATAGGTGTTTTAACAGTCCATTACTCTTCTTTGCAATGTGTCCCATTTTTTAATCCTCATGTACCTAGTAATTTTTACTGTGTACTTGACATTGCAGGAATACAATTTAGAGATTTTATTCTGTTATTTTCTCTCTGAAGTGTCAAGATTTCTAGAAAGCAGTAATATTATAAACTACTCACTTGAATTTGTAAAAGTTTTAATTTATGCTTTCTGAAAGCAAATCTGTAGAAAGTTCAAGGGTTTTCCCATTTCCCTCTGACTAAGAGTGATTAATTTTCAACTGTCACCACTTTAGTGGACAATATATTAATTTCCCCTTTAGGTTTTACCTGCCTTGTAACTATTATTTCCATTATACTTCTTAGAAAGTCACCTGTGCTTATATAGTTCAATATTCAACCAAAGACTTAGGAAATTTTTTTTTCTAGAAAGTTTTGTTTGGCTTATCTATTGTGACTCCTTTCCTCTTAGATATGGTATTTCCCCCACCCCAATTTTCACTTTGTAATCTCTGACCTTCAACCTGAAAACTTGAATTGATAACACTGTGTACCCTTGTATGCTTTCTTTCCCCTTTGTACCATGGTGGCTTGGGTGTGTCCTTGGAACACGGTGTATGAATGTGGAAAGCACTGAGTAGGCATTTCTTCCTTTTCAAAGATTGACTTTACTTCTCTTTCTATCTTTTTTCATTTTCTACTGCTTTAAACTGGTTTTTTAAATATTTTATAGAATTTATCATTTCTTTGTGTGGGTGGTATATTTTGAAAAATGCTGCTCTGCTGTTACCAGAATTGAAACTCTAAAAAAATAAATTCATGTTTTAAATAATACCACCAATCCATTAGCATCATTAAAAGTTTAAGAACCATTTAAAATAAAGACACCATTTATTCTAATTCCACCTTCAGAACATGCTTTGAAATGTGTGTAAGTGTACTTGTGTGTGTGTGTGCGCAAGCTCACACAGTGTACACATAGTACTTGAATTATATGTTTGTATAACATCTGAAGAATTTCAGTACTGAAAACATTGCAGAAAATTTCTAGCTTAATCTCTAGCTTTATAGATGACTCAATAGAGTTCTAGAAATATGAACAAACTTGTCAAAAATTGTGTAGTAAATGAAAGAACAGAGACTACAGTGTATGTTTTCAAACTCGTAAGTCGGCATTCTCTAATAGTCTAGGGTGTGTTAATGACCTAGTGCCTTTGCCACACAAATGCAGAACAATCTGCACTCACTAATACGATCCTATGCTACTCTTGATCAGTCTTGTAACACATAGGCCATGGCTGTGAGGATGAGATATTCTGACAGCACTTCAAATAATTTTACAGATATGTCCCTGAAAAGGACAGAGGTTACTAATGATGTTTATCAGTTAAGTGTGGGATAGAACAGAGGATTTGAAGAAGCTGAAGGTAAGGGAGATGGCAAATTAATCCCATTTTCTCCTCTGCTTTTTCCACGTTATGTTCTAAACTAAGTTTGACAACAATGTTACCGTGATTCTGTGAATATTGTGCAGTTATACAGAATAGCCTAAAGAAGTGGACTACTTCGTGAGTGTGTAGGAAAAAAATGTATTTAAACTTAACAGAAATGAGGACTTTAAAAATAGGAAAAGGCTCTAATATATAGACCGACTGACAAAAACTGGCATAAGGAAACTGAGTTATAATGTCTATGGTATATGTGTTTATTTTTTTTCTCCTTGAAAAAGCATTTGATATTTTGTACCTCATTGCCTTCTATAATTCATGCTTGGGAATGTTTTTGAATATTGCAGTAACTTTTAAAAATAATATTTCTTTTTGCGTTCAGTTTTAGCTTACTCAGACACCTATTTTTTAGACCCTTTTGTTAGCCTGTCCTCCCACCTTCATGGATTCAATGTTAAGAGCAATTTCAGCAGATTTGCAGATAGCCAATTCTATTCAATAGAAGAGTAACTAAAAGAAATAAAGAAAATACTAAAAATGACTAACACTTAACAAACCTGATGATGTGTTGGGCTATTGTAAATATGCTTTTAATATATAATTGCAAGAATCTTATAGGGTAGGTAATATTAATATGGAGTTCTAAACTTGTACAAGGTCAAACTGCCAGCCTGTGAAGATGCTAGAACACAAATCCAGGTGTTCCTGACTCCATTGTTTATGGATCTCAGTGTGATGCCAGAGATGTGCACCCTTGAAACAACACTTCCAGGCCCCTGCACGTGCTTGTGACTCTTCACGGCTCAGATGCATGCCTTTCCCAAAAGGACATCAGGATCTCTGAACTCTCAAACGGTGGCCGTTAGATTCCCCCATGGTTGTCACTGAAGAGTTCGTGATAATCAGTTGTGAGTGCTTCCTGACAGACTGTCTGATCAATGACTTCAGTAGAAAACTTCTCTGAGGACGTGAGTCATGCTGAATGATACTTCCTGAGCATTAGTTGAGTGAAATGGCCACGTCAGTAATACCAGTCCTTGTCTTCTTGAGATTCTATGATATTCTAATTGCAAAGCACTGAATACAGACAACGGTTTCTAACTTAATAATTGCAAGGAAAATGATACACATTTAAGAATTCGAATTAGATTCATATGTGGTCAGTATGAATGTCAATAATTTACCAGAAGTTTGTTGACATATTATTTATGTAATCTACTTAAGAGGTACAAACATGCAGATCTGATTAAATGATTGTATTCTGCTGGCCTTTTCTTCTGAGATTTGTTAGTAGCCTTGTTTTGTTCTTTGTGGTTTAGCTACCTTCAGAAGTTGACTTTTCCCAGTCTCCCTTGGAAGCTGGAATCCTTCCACTTTTTGCAATGGAAGTTCAGGCAGGTGACTGGAAGGCAATAGGAAAAGAGATGGCAGGGGATTTTACCCTGTATTTCTTTCCCCTGCCACTATGTTTGGCAATATCTCTGTTCTCCGTGATTCAGCACTCACTCAGAAGGCTCACCTAGATCCCAACTTCCACTAGGGCAAAGTCATGGGTCCTAAGCTCTAATGACCTTGCTTTCTCTCATGTGCCCCATCCTGAAAGGCAGTTGTCACCTCCCTCACTTCTAGATCACCTTACCACCCTCTGTGGGCCCTTCAGCAATTCTATCACCCAGGGATCCAATATCCTGCATTAATTTTCCTGGATTGAAGCTAGTACAGGTTCTGCTTTCCTAATTGTGACTGTGGGGTGCACTTTGCAATGAGTTCATATATCTGGAAATTCTCACTACTTAGCTGCCCACAGGGTGTATTGCATAGTACCCCGGTCAGAGTGCAGAACAGGTGGACATAGGTGGCAGATCCGGAAAGCTACCCAAAGGGGTCACTCTTGGTTTTAATCAGATAGGCCTGTTTGACCCATTATCCTGACAAATCTATTAGATATTGTTACGGTTTGGATGTGAGGTATCCCCAAAAGCTCACATGTGAGACAATGCAGGAAGGTTCAGAGGACAGATGATTGGGTTGTAAGAGTCTTAACCCAATCAGTGAATTAATCCCTGATGGGACTAATTGAAGTGGTAGGTTGTGGCTGGCGGAGATTGGAATTGGGGCATGGCTATGGGGTATATATTTTGTGTTTGGAGAATAAAGTCTCTCTGCTTCCTGATGATACAAGCTGCTTCCCTCTGCCACACTCTTTGGTCATGATGTTCAGCCTCACCTTGAGCCCTGAGCTGGCCTTCTGTGGACTAAGACCTCTGAAACCATCAGCCCTCAAACCTTGCCTCCCCTATAATTGTGCTGGTCAGATCCTTTAGTCACAGCAGTGAAATAGCTGACTAAAACAGATATTTAGCTTACTGTTGAAAGAGCCTGAGTTTGAAGAACAAATAATAGGATCATATCCAGACTAAGTGAAGCCCAGAGAGACAGCTGTGGAGTGAACATAGAGACTCAGCTCCAGCCAGCAGAGGACATCGTTGAGAGAGTTGAGACAGGATGAAGCTTGTCAGAGGTGGTTGTGACACCTGATAAGGTTCAGTTAGTGCCTAAACGATGAGAGCTTATAGGAAGAGGGATGGAAGCAAATGCACGCTGAGCTAATAGCAGTGAAGTGGAAGAAAGAAATCAGCAGAGCAAGAGCCACTGAGCACAGACTGGTTTCATGAGCCAGACACAGGCTCACTTAAAAGCAGAGGCACTGAAGGGGAGATAACAGATTTCCCCAACTTGGTTTACACTTAGTGGAGAGAAAACCAGTTAGAGCTGCCAGAAGGCCCTCCAGAGAGAGTGACCTGATGCTAATATTTTGAGTAATCTAGATCTGTCACTGCTCAGTCAGCCCCATTTCATGGGTAGACTTGGAATGGCTGTTGAAAGGGGAAGTGGGGCATTTGGAATTTCAAACAGAAGATAGATTCCATTTTTAAGGGCTGGGTCCATAACCCCAGGAATTTTTGTTTTTGAAAGCATTTTTCTCTGGATAAGAATGACATTTTTCATTTTAGCTAACAATCAGGTGAATATTTATCCATCTCCCCTGTCAATTATTTGTTTTAAAACACTGAACTATGGAGAAGAGAGTTTTCTAAAATAGTTGATTAAGTCTTGGAATTTCTGAAAGGTTGGGAAGTCATTTAAAAGTTTCTTCAGAATTATTCCTCTACCTTTTAAAAATATTGATTGGTTCTAGATTATCCTTTGCCAACTGCCATTCTGTTTCAATACCGGCACAGATTTAGTGCAGTTATAGTAATAATCCACAAATTCCAGCTTCCAGAGCCCAGAGCATCTCCCTTTCTCCCTTGCTTTCTTCCTTCCTTTGCCCTGTATCCACACTGACTATACTTTAGCTGGCACTCATAAGAAGAATAGCTAACATCCTTCATGATGATCACAAGCAAGGACATGTGAACAGCAGCTGACAAATAACAATAACATCAGAAAGGACATCAGTCTGACCAGGTAGACATGCAAAACTACTACACATCATCAAAACTCTGGAAAACAGGGCTATTATAAAACTCACACCCCTTAATCTACCATAGCCCTTTATAAAGGGCATATTTTGTTGTTGCTCTTGTTATTTTGAATATTATCTTTTTATCTTCACAATCACAAGATACTATTTTCTCTGTATTTTTAGATAGAAAACCCAAGATGAGAGATTAATTTTCCTAAGATCAAATGGAAATAAACGGCAAAGTCAGAGCATTGTCCTCATTTGCCCTTTCTATAAGCAACTCTGTGGGCCACCAGAGGAGAGCTGAGGCACCAGCAATATCTTGGGATATCATTTGCTAGGTATCCTGAAAAGGAAGAGCATTCTTGGTATATGGTACAGTAGAAAAAAGGATAATTTAAAATAGAAAGGTGCATTTAGATTAAAAGGGTGAAAATATACCGTTGACAAGGAAATATTAGTTCCTAGTAAATCTCAATATATAGTGGAGTGGGGTGATTGGTGGTTTATTATACTGCTATCTAATAAGTCATATGATATTAAGCTGTGGCTATAAAAACACTGATGACTTCTTCATTTTACAGTTTCCAGTCACTACACTGTTCCTAGAGAACGCCAGGAGAGTACAGGGAGGGCTTCCATCTCCTGGGGCATTTCATAAAGTCTCCTTTAAATGCATCTTGTCTCCTGGAGCCCAGAGCAAAATTGGTGAAAGAAAGCAATTCATTTGCCAAAGCTCTATTGCTATTTAGTGGGAGCCTAATGCAAAACAGCAAAATGACTCTCCCAACAAAATGCCCTCTCATTGTATTCCGCAATTGCTCCAGCGTTAAAAGTTCCATTCAGAATTGAGACATGTAGTGAGTCCCTCAGGGTCACTGGTGAGCACCCTTGTTGTAAAGGCATTGTGTAGGACGCGGCACCCACTGGGGTGATCATAGCTTGCTTTGAGCACTGTTTTGAAGCTAAAGCACAGTGAAGTAAAGATGTAATAACACTTAGAAACAACAGGGCTCAGGAACTGGAAAACAAGAATGAGAAATGGTCTTACAAAGGAGGCAAAAGAGTGATTCCCAGCAGAGGAACTGGATCACTCCAGCATGAAAAGTGGCAGTGGAACCATGTGACAGATGGAGGACTCCCAGGGCTCCATGGGTCTGCCAGCTTTGTCTGCAAAGGGCCAGATAGCAACCATCTTGGGTTTTGCTGACCACAGGATCTCCTTGCAACTTCCCAACTCTTCTGTGACAGCCCAAAAGTTTCCATAGACAAGACTTAAACCAATGGGCACATCTATGCTTCTGGAAAACTTGTTATTTCTTTTCATAAAAGCAGGCCGTAATTTGCTGGCCTTTATCCTGAACTCTTTATTTCAAGCCTTCGCGGTCATGGGTTGCTACATGAATGGCTTCCTAAGAGAGCATGCCTTCAGTCACCCACTCTCCTGTGTAACCACTTCCCCAATCAGCTCTAGGTTTGACCATCTGGTTTCCATAGGTCAATGGGAATTCAGTAAATGTGGCATTAATTTATATTAAATAGGTACTTGTGCATCAGGACTTGCTCTCCTCACCCTTACCTGTCACATAGTAAGGAGCCCGTGCTAGACTACTCAATAATCAAGACCATGTTGACAGAGACCCCGGCAAGGTACACATGAAGCCTGAGCAAGTGTAGGAGAACATTTCAACTCTCTGGCCCCATTTAGGCCTTCAGACTGCCATAGGTGCATGAATAAACTCAGAAAAATTCTGAAAAATAACTGTCAATCTTAACTCAGTCAATCAACAGACAGGTTTATTTGTAGTGAGAAATACCTTTGGGTGTGGCTTGTTCAGTATGAGGCAACATAAAAAGTAACTTGTACTAGCCATGATCAAGAAACTTCATTATAATTTTGAAATCAGGTGTGCATTACAAAATTTGAAATCGGTATGCCTGGGTTTGCATGTGCAATGAATATTGGTGTGACTTTGATTAAGGCTTCAATTTCTCTATCTCTTTTCTTATTTCAAATTGGAGATATTAAGAACACTAGGAGGGGGTTTCAAGATGGTGGACTAGAGGGTGGCTGCATTTCATGTTGCTCCAGGACTCAGGATTCAAAAGAGGAGATATTGAGAGACTTGGGACCAACTCAGAGCAGCTGGGTGAGTCTCTCTTGTTGGGGAGGCATCCAACATGGGGCGGTAGTCCCGGAATGCAGGGAACTTTGTGAAGTAGAGATGCCCAGAGAGACACCACTCCCCCTGCTGGAGCAGTGAACTTGGGCAACTGGGATCATCGTAGAGGAGGCCACTCAGCACAGTGCTTGGACTCGGAGCAACCACTGGGTCTCTGGGGGGCTGCCCAGAGAAGGAGCTGTGCAGCTAGCTGTTTGTACTCAGAGCGACTGCTCCTGAACACCGGGGGCTGCCTGGAGGAGGAGGAGGAGAAGGAGAAGCTGCATGGAGAGCTGTTTGGACTCAAAGCGACTGCTCCTGAACACCCGGGGTCTGCCAGGAGGAGGAGTGCGGTGGGTCGCTTGGACTCGGAGTGGCCGCACCAGAGCTCCAGGCGGCCGCCTGGAAGAGGAGTGCAGCGGGTCACTTGGACTCAGAACGACTCAGAGCGACCACTACTGAACACTGGGGGGGCTACCTGGAGAAGGAAGAATGGGGAGGGTCACTTGGACTCTGAGTGACTGCCCAGGGCTACGGGGGGTTGTCGGGAGGAGGAGGCGTGCAGTAAGTTTCTTGGACTCCTAGTAACCGCAACGGAACACTGGGCGGCTGTCCGGAGGAAGAGGCGTGTGGCGGGTCTCTGGGACTCGGAGCGATTGTACAGGTCTCCAGGTGGCTGCTCATAGGAGGGGCCGCATAGCCAGGCGATTAGGTGCAGAGCAGGATCCCAGGACCTAGGAGGCTTCTTGGTGGAAGAGCCACAGAGACATGCTTAGGGGCAGAGTGAAGGTTGCAGGACTGCAGGCAGATTCTCTGAGGAGAGGCAGCCTAAGGAGACTTGTCTGTGAAGGATGAGGCTCCCAGGCCCAGGAGGTAGATCGGGGCCCCTGGGAACGTTGCAGAGGAAGGCACCCCAGCCCAGGTGGTAGTTGTAGATTGAGGGGAACCACTAGGAGGGGAACTGACCAGCGAGACCTCCCCACCACGTGAGTCTTCCCTGCCAGGTGAGATTTTCCCACAAGGACACTAAAACCAGAGACACAGGACCAAACAGGCCTTGCCTCAGCCCTCAGCCTAGTTCCCCTTTGGATGAACATTGGTCAAAAAGTGGAGGCACCTCTGCCCACTAGCAGGGAATATACCCCACCTGAAGGCTACCACCCCTAGAGAGGCAGCTTCCTTGTGGAGCACCACATTATCAACTTCCTCCAAGACTTCAGCCTACTGAAGGCTAAGAGGGGATATATATAGAAATCTTCAGGGACATTGTAAGTCAATAGAGGAAATCTGCAATATCTCAGCAGTCCACTGATACCTGAACAATATGAGAAAACAAGGGAAGAAAATGCTGCAAACAAATCTAGATGTTACATCAATAAAACCCAATGACAGCATGGCAGAAGAAATGACAGAAAAGGAGTTCAGAATGTACATAAGTAAAATGATCAGGGAAGCAAATGATGAGATGAAAGAGCAAATGCAGGCACTGAATGATGAGATGAAAGAGCAAATGCAGGCATTGAATGATCGCACCAATCGACAATTAAAAGAGCAAATACAGGAAGCAAAAGATCATTTCAATAAAGAGTTAGAGATATTGAAAAAAAAACAAACAGAAATCCTTGACATGAAGGAAACAATAAACCAAATTAAGAACTCCATAGAAAGCATATCCAGTAGGATAGAACACCTGGAAGACAGAACCTCAGACATTGAAGACAAAATATTTAACCTTGAAAACAAAGTTGAACAAACATAGAAGATGAAAAGAAATCATGAACAGAATCTACAAGAACTATGGGATATCATGAAAAGGCCAAATTTAAAAATTATTGGGATTGAGGAAGGCTTAGAGAAACAAACCAAAGGAATGAACACTCTATTCAATGAAATAATATCAGAAAATTTTCCAAATCTGAAGAATGAAATGGAAAACCAAGTACAAGAGGCTTATAGGACTCCAAATACACAAAATTACAACAGACCCACACCAAGGCACATTATAATGAAAATACCTAACATACAAAATAAAGACAAAATTTCAAAGGCTGTCAGAGAAAAGAACCAAATTACATTCAGGGGGAAACCAAAAGAATATCAACAGATTTTTCAATCCAGACCCTAAAAGCTAGAAGGGCCTGGAACGACATTTTTCACACCTGAAAGAAAATGTATGCCAACCAAG
Organism: Sciurus vulgaris; assembly: GCF_902686455.1. Taxonomy (NCBI): domain Eukaryota; kingdom Metazoa; phylum Chordata; class Mammalia; order Rodentia; family Sciuridae; genus Sciurus; species Sciurus vulgaris. Next base: position 138,409,093 of record NC_136469.1, read on the forward strand.
AATCTTATACCAAGCAAAACTTACCTTCAAATTTGATGATGAAATAAAATCCTTCCATGATAAACAAAAGTTAAAGAATTTACAAAAAGAAAGCCAGCATTACAGAACATTCTCAGCAAAATATTCCATGAGGAAGAGATGAAAAACAAAGAAGCATATCAGCAAAGGGAGGATATATCCTAAAGAAATTGTCAAATAAAGGAACCAAGTCATGTCAAATAAATAAATAACTAAATAAAATTTAAAAAATGAACCAAATGACCAGGAATACAAATCATATCTCAATAATAACCCTGAATGTTAATTGCCTGAATTCGTCAAAAGACACAGACTGGCAGATTGGATTAAAAAGAAAGATCCAACAATATGTTGCCTGCAAGAGATTCACCTCATAGAAAAAGGTACCCATAGACTAAAGGAGAAAGGATGGGGAAAAACATACCATGCACATGGACTCAGCAAAAAAGCTGTAGTATCCATCCTCATTTCAGATCATGTGGACTTCAAGCCAAAGTTAGTCAGAAGGGATAAAGAAGGTCATTTCATACTGCTTAAGGGAAGCATAAATCAGCAAGATATAACAATCATAAACATCTATGCCCCAAACAGTGGCTCATCCATGTATGTCAAACAAATCCTTCTCAATTTCAGAAACCAAAGAGACCATAACACAATAATACTAGGTGATTTTAACATGCCTCTCTCACCACTGGACAGATCTTCCAAACAAAAATTGAACAAAGAAACCATAGATCTCAATAACACAATCAATAATTTAGACTTAACGGGCATTTATAGAATATACCATCCAACCAAGAGTGAATACACTTTCTTCTCAGCAGCACATGGATCCTTCTCTAAAATAGACCATATATTATGCCACAAAGCTAGTGTTAGCAAATACAAGAAGAAAGAGACACTACCTTGTATTCTATCTGATCATAATGGATTGAAGTTAGAAATAAATGAAAGAGTAAAAAAACAGAATCTACTCAAACACCTGGAGATTAAACAATATGCTATTATTTGATGAATGAATAACAGAAGATATTAGGAAGGAAATTAAAAAATTCCTAGAGGTAAATGAGAACAAAGACACATCATATCAAAATCTCTGGGACACTACAAGCGCAGTACTTAGAGGAAAATTTATTTCATGGAGCGCATTTAATAAAAGAAGTAAAACTCAACAAATAAACGACCTAACACTATAGCTCAAAGCCCTAGAAAAAGAACACACCAGCACCAAAAGTAGTAGAAGACAGGAAATAGTTAAACTCCGAGCTGAAATCAACAAAATTGAAACAAAAGAAACAATCAAAGAAATTGACAAAATAAATAGTTGGTTCTTTGAAAAAATAAACAAAATTGATAAAACGTTAGCCACACTAACAAAGAGAAGACAAGAGAAAACCCAATCACTAAAATTCGGAATGAATAAGGAAATATCACAACAGACAGGATTGAAATACAAAACATAATTAGAAGCTATTTTGAAAATCTATACTCCAACAAAATAGAAAATTTCTAAGACATCAACAGGTTTCTAGAAACATATGAATTGCATAAACTGAACAAGGAGGACATACACAATTTAAATAGACCAATTTCAAGTACTGAAATAGAAGAAGTCATCAAAAGCCTACCAACAAATAAAAGTACGGGACCAGATGGGTTCTCAGCCAAGTTCTACAAAACCTTTAAAGAAGAGCTCATTCCAATACTTCTCAAAGTATTCCATAAAATAGAAGAGGAGGGAACCCTCCCAAACTCATTCTATGAAGCCAATATCACCTTGATACCTAAACCAGACAGGACATCAAGGAAAGAAAATTTCAAACCAATATCCTTAATGAACATCGATGCAAAAATTCTCAACAAAATTTTAGCAAATTGCATACAAAAACATACTAAAAAGATAGTGCACCATGATCAAGTGGGTTTTATCCCAGGGATGCAAGGTTGCTTCAACATCAGGAAATCAATAAATGTAATTCACCATATCAGTAGACTTAAACTCAAGAATCACATGATTATTTCAATAGATACAGAAAAAGCATTTGATAAAATACAGCACCTTTCATGCTCAAAACACTAGAAAAAATAGGGATAGTGGGAACATTCCTTAACATTGTAAAGGCCATCTATGCTAAGCCCATGGCCAATATCATTCTAAATAGTGAGAAACTGAAAGCATTCCCCCTACAAACTGGAACAAGGCAGGGATGCCCTCTTTACCACTTTATTCAATATCGTCCTTGAAACTCTAGCCAGAACAATTAGACAGACCAAAGAAATTAAAGGGATACGAATAGGAAAAGAAGAACTCAAAGTATCTCTATTTGCTGATGATATGATTATATACTTACAGGAACCAGGAAATTCCACCAGAAAACTTTTAGAACTCATAAGTGAATTCAGTAAAGTAGCAGGTTACAAGATCAATGCACATAAATCTAATGCATTTTTATACATAAGTGATGAATCTTTGGAAAGAATAATTAGGAAAACTACCCCTTTCACAGTAGCCTCGAACAAAATAAAATACCTGGGAATCAATCTCACAAAGGTGGTGAAAGACCTCTACAGTGAGAACTACAGAACACTAAAGAAAGAAATTAAAGAAAAACTTAGAAGATGGAAAGATCTCCCATGTCTTGGATAGGAAGAAGCAATGTTGTCAAAATGGCCATACTACCTAAAGTGTTATACAGATTCAATGCAATTCCAATTAAAATCCCAATGATGTACCTTACAGAAATAGAGCAAGCAATTATGAAATTCATCTGAAAGAATAAGAAACCCAGAATAGCTAAAGCAATCCTTAGCAGAAAGAGTGAAGCAGGGGGTATCGCAATACCAGATCTTCAACTGTACTACAAAGCAATGGTAACAAAAACGGCATGGTATTGGTACCAAAATAGACAGGTAGATCAATGGTACAGAATAGAGGACACAGACACAAACCCAAATAAATACAATTTTCTCATACTAGACAAAGGGGCCAAAAATATGCAATGGAGAAAAGATAGCCTCTTCAACAAATGGTGCTGGGAGAATTGGAAATCTATATGTATCAGAATGAAACTAAACCCATATCTCTCACCATGCATGAAACTAAACTCAAAGTGGATTAAGGACCTTGGAATCAGACCAGAGACCCTGCATCTTATAGAAGAAAAAGTAGGTCCAAATCTTCAACATGTTGGCTTAGGACCAGACTTCCTCAACAGGACTCCCATAGCACAAGAAATAAAAGCAAGAATCAATAACTGGGATAGATTCAAACTAAAAAGCTTTCTCTCAGCAAAGGAAACCATCAGCAATGCGAAGAAAGAGCCTACAGAGTGGGAGAAAATCTTTGCCAATCATACTTCAGATAGAGCACTAATCTCCAGAATCTATAAAGAACTCAAAAAATTCTACACCAAGAATGCAAATAATCCAATTGACAAATAGGCTAAGGAAATGAATAGACACTTCACAGAAGAAGATCTACAAGCAATCAACAAACATATGGAAAAATGTACAACATCTCTAGTACTAAGAGTAATGCAAATCAAAACTACCCGAAGATTCCATCTCACCCCAATTGGAATGGCGATTATCAAGAATACAAGCAATAACAGGTGTTGGTGAGGATGTGGGGAGAAAGGTACACTCATACATTGCTGGTGGGGCTGCAAATTAGTGCAGCCACTCTGGAAAGCACTATGGAGATTTAGAAAACTTGGAATGGAACCACCATTTGACCCAGCTGTCCCACTCCTTGGCCTATACCCAAAGGACTTAAAATCAGCATACTACAGAGATACAGCCACATCAATGTTCATAGCTGCTCAATTCACAATAGCCAGATTGTGGAACCAACCTAAATGCCCTTCAATTGATGAGTGGATAAAGAAACTGTGGTATATATATACAATGGAATATTACTCAGCCATAAAGAATGATAAAATTATGGCATTTGCAGGCAAATGGATGAAATTGAAGAATATCATGCTAAGTGAGATAAGCCAATCTCAAAAAACCAAAGGACGAATGACTTCGCTAATAAGTGGATGATGACACATAATGGGGGTGGGAAGGGTTAGTGTTAGTGTTAGATCTAGGGTTAGGGAGGGGGGCAAGAATGGAGGAAGGAAGGACTGTATAGAGGGAAAAGAGGGGTGGGAGGGGTGGGGGGAAGGGAAAAAGTAACAGAGTGAATCAAACAACATTACCCTATGTAAATTTATGATTACACAAATGGTATGCCTTACACCATGTACAAACAGAGAAACAACATGTATCCCATTTGTTTACAATAAAAAAAATGAACATATAAATAGAGCACTAGGAGTTATTGTTAGCCCTATGATCATCTTTGATATAGCACGGACTTGGAGCAGAAAATTGCTGAACACTTTATGCTTATTATTTCTAGTATGCAGCATTAGTGCATATATATGAGAGTTCTATTATAGATCATTCCATAGAATTGAAATTATTGGATTACAATATAGCTGTGTGTTTTAAATACTGCCTAATATTGCTACATTCCCTTTCAAACTAGTTCCTCCCCATTATATTTAAGCTAGCAAGATATGATTAAACAAATACCTTTCCAATATATCAGAATATTTTTGGAAATGCAGCATAGAACATTGAAAAACAGTACATAGGAATTTTAACTTATATTTTCTTAAATTCATTGTCATTTAACATATATATATATACACACATGTATATGTATATATAGTATTTTCACTTCTTTTCCATAAATTCACTCTTTAAATGAATCATTTTTTCTAGAGCTCCTTAAAGCTTTTGAATGGATTTTAAAGTAAATTAACCTTTAAGCATATACTTACTAAATAATTTCTCCCATTTGATGATTGTGTGAGAATTGATATTTTGCCTTTTGAGATACGTAAAATATTTTTATTTTTATGTAGATGATTTTAGTGTGTATTCTTTCATGTATTTTTGACCCTTAATCCCAGACAGATCTTTTCTATGAATATTTTCGTTAATCATTCTATATTTTTTGTTGATATATCACTGTTTTAGTCTTCAATATATAATATTTTATTCATCTGGATTTTTCATGTGAAGAATAGAGGAAATATAAGAGAAGTTTGGATTCTGGGGTTTAATTTATTTAGTGTGAGAATCTTCCCTTTAAACCCCCTAACAGGTAGTAGCTAGTTATTTAAAGGTGATTCATTCTTTTTCCACTACTGTATGTATTTGGGAAGATCTTAAAATTTGATTTTCTTCCTCTCTAGGCATAAAATATAAAATTTTCTAATTGGAGTTTTTATGCATTTTGGTAATTAATATGCTTTTCTTCTCTTACCATCTTTCCTTCTGAACTTGAAAATACTAATGTCATATGGATTTTATAGATTTTTCCATATGAACTTTAAAATCAAATCAGCTAGAGTTTCAGAGAAAGAAAAAGAATTACTCTTCTTCCTTTAACTGTATCATATTATGTCACTGATTAAAGAGAAATATTTTAACAATATCAAGTCCTCCTATTCAACAACAAAGTACGTCCATTCAATGTCTTATTTTGTGTACTCAAGAGTCCTAAATTATGTATACGTGTTTTCTGAATTGCTGAATATTAAAGATTGTTTAATTGCTTGTTCCTGTTGCTTCTGACATTCATGTTAGAATATGATTTTTGCATTTTATTTTATTACTGGCTATTGTTTGTGTAAGGAGACACCATTGATTTAGTATAGTCATTATTTTACCAGCCACATTACTCAATATTTTGCAATTACTAACATTATTCCTGGCTGCAAAACAGGTGATTTGCAAACAACTTAAACTTCCTGTTCCTGCTTCCTCTCGGCATCGTGATCCCTCTGCCTCCTGGTTCATGTGAAAACTTGAACTCTGAGACTAGAATGCTTAGAATCCTGCTTCAAACCTGAATTTCTTAACCTCATTATGGTTCAGTTTTCTTACCTGTACAATGGAGATAACAAGAGCACCTGCTTCACAGGATAGCTGAAGGATTGAAAAGGTTAGTGCACAGGAAGTGTTTGGACAAATGCTTCATATGCAATGAGGACTGACAGGCCTTATTTCTGTTGCTTCCTCTGGTTCTTGGTTCATAAATACCACAGCATTAGGATTGCCTGCTCTGGTTTGTCCCGAAGGTGAATTTAAAGGTTATGAGATGTGGTATAAATGGAAGTGCTTCGCAGTTTATACTATTTTAGTAATAGTATATTGTATAATAGTAATTGCATTTTAGTAATGCTAGAGAACTGTCAGCGGCAAGACCATAGCAAATTTTATATTCAACTCGTTCTTATTATGTTCCTGGTTACCTTGGTAGACCTAAAAAGATCAGAATGGGTTTTCTCACATGTTCTAGAACGGGTTATCTCATGTGTTGACTGGTGGTCTGTTTGTTTGGTTGGTTGACTTAGTTTGGTTTAGTGAAATCTTTGAGAGAGTGAAATCAAAATAGGAGATCTAGAGTTCTGACTGGCAATTCTTTTTCTAGGTTATACCAGATAAATGCATTAATGATAATTCTCTTTGTGGATATGATGATTAACCTTTTTATGCAGTCTGAATATGTGCACAGATCCTGGAAGAAGCAGATTGTTCATAACAGTCAGGAGTGATGTACTATAAACTATGTGCTAGGTGCTCTGCCCAACATTTTACATTCACTACATTACCTTTTCACATTAAATTTAGCAACTGGGCAAGAGTATTATCTTTATTTTACAAAAAATGAAACTGCATCAGAAATTTTAAAAAATAACCCAGTCTCATAGATCTGGAAGGTGGATCTGGGACCCCAATCTCTGAATCCAGGGTCTTTGCTCTTTAAGCATTTTTCTTGAAGGTAGATGACTCATGTGGCTTTTCTACCTTCTTTTCCCAAAACTATTTCCCTTCTTCCTTTAGGGACTTAGTACTTATTTCACCTATTCCAAATATAAGTATTTGATCTTCAGAAAAAAATCTGGCATGAATCACTTACTCCAGAAAGTCATCAGCAGTATGACAACTTCTTCCAGAAAGAAGAGAAAGAAAATAGTTAAGTAAACAGGCTACAGCAAAATTTCTATATAAATTATTATATGGTTATTCAAAGGGAGGGTAATGTTTTTCTTTGTATAATTGAGTAATAATTTAAACAAAATATGATGGACTATTTCCAAGTGTACGTATTGATGATCATGTTAAATGCTACCTGTGTGTACCCAAAAGCAACATTGATATGCACCATTTCTACCCACGCAGAAGTGCAAGTGTGCCTCTTTTCAGCAGATGGCATCTCCTTAAAGCTACCTGTATTTCGATGTCCTCATACATTCATGTTTTATGTTCCCTAACTCTTTACTGGTTGGCATCAGATTTACATACACTTTTGTGTCTGAATTCTTTTGCTCACCAAAATGTTTTTCAAGTTTATCTATGTAGCTGCACATATCTGTAGTTTCTAATTGTGTTTTAGTTCTTAAATACTTTTTTAATCTTTTCCTTTTACTGAACAGTGTTCCATTGTATGACTATAACACCAGTCTTTATTGCATTCATTTGTTAATGGATATTTGGGTTATTTCTAGTTAATGGTTATTATGATTATTACTGCTATAACATTCTTATAAAAGTCTTTGTGTGATTATATGCTTTTATTTCTATTGCAAAATGACCTTAGAATGGGATTCCTGGGACACAGGTAAATGCATGTGTAACATTACAAGGAATTGCCAACAGATTTTGAGAAGTTCTAGATTTTACCTCACACCATTGATGTATGTGAGTCAAGTTTCCACATATTCTCCTTCACATTTGTTATTGTTGGATCTTTTGTTGTTGCTTTTTCCTACTCTGTGCCTATGAGATAGTTTCATACAATGTTTTAAATTTGAGCGTTTCTGATGCTTAAGCATGTTGAACATTTTCTTCGTGAACCTCTTTGATAGTATCATACCTTCTTACTGAGGGTCTATTCCAGTATTTAGCTCTCCCACCACCAACTTGAGTTGTGCATCCAAGGACTGGCAGAGATGGGCTCTAAGAGGCTTGCTCAGTCTTACCCAGTGCAGTCAACCCTGGCACATTCAATATGCTTTAGAATTTCCCAGAGAATTGACTGGAGTGCCTTAGATCTGCACCACAGTTTGACTTATTCATCTGTCCACTCCTTCTTTGGTTCTTTGCTTTCATAATTGACCCCAAATATATATTTTCATGCTTATATTTCCATCTCAACATAGGTCTCAAAAACACAACACCTTGATTATTTATACCCTGAATGGTTTGAGGAATTGTGAAGATAAGGTTTGGAGCAGAATCATTTGTCACCTAGCTCATCATGTAGCCTCATCACCAAGGTCCATGTAGTACAGACCAGATCTAGCACTGGGCATTATTTATCTGGGACCAGGCACCCAAGATTTAATAGTTGGAGTTACTGAGTTCTGGAGAAAGTTGACTATTGATTAAATATAGGTCTGGTGTACCAAGATAAGGACTCTGGATGGAAAATAATTGGATGCAGGTCCTGGCATAGGGGCACTAATAAATGTCTCCTATCTGATTTTATAAGGTCAGATGTCTCTGAGCCTAAACAAGTGGTCCATTATTCAATTGACATCTCTTAAGATCTCACACATCTTTATTAAAAGAAAAATAATTCTTTCTCACTGCATTTGTAATCCTCAGGATATACACTTATCACCTCTCCTGCTGGGTTAGCTGCACTGACAGTAGGAACGGTCATTGATATCTAGGCTCACTGATAGCAATAGGATGATTAGGTTCCCATAAAACAGGTCATATGGTGGCACTTAACTTCCAGAAATCAGATAGAGACAATCACCATAATGAGTGACATATAAAAGGGCCTGATCTACATCAGCTTATGGGGATATTTAACAAAGCACAGAACCCCTATGGAAAAAATAATGACCAATGTGAATAATATGCAGCTTATCTAGATCATTAGACAAATAATAAAGGTTTGTTCAGGAGATTGATAATAGTTGTCCCAGTGAAATTATCCTTTGACAAATTTCTTTATCTGAGCCACTTTAAGTACATTAAGGAGAAGTCTAGATCCTATGGAGAAAGGATCTTGCTGACCATGGAAAGTAGACAGAGTCTTTCTCCAAGGGGAATGGTTGTCATTTATTTGGTTAACTGCACACGGAGGGAAAGGACATAACAAGGCATTTTACATATTATTGATCACAGGATGGGGTTGTGTTCTGAGCTGGCATCCATAACTGGAAACCCAAGGCATCATTATGGCCTTCTGTGAGAGTGAGACATTGGTGGCCACAAGATAAATGGAGTCCTGGTCAAGAACAGAATTGAGAGTAGGCCAAGCCCATGGACCTGTTCAGTGACCACATCCTTAGTCTGTGACTGTAGACAGCCGTCCCTAACATATGGTGGCTAATGTAGGATTCCTCAGCTCCACAGTGCTGCAAGAGTGATGCACATCCAGTAGAAGACATGCTTTTTATTTTAAGCTTAGGTCTTTTCCCCGTTGGCGATATTCTCTCCTGATGCTGGGCAGCAGCAGGGAGCCACAGCTCCTTGTCACCTGTGTGTCACAGGGGGGATACGTGATACCCCAGAGTGTACTGTGTTGCTAAGCTTTGATGTTCAGTGGTTCTGTGGTTTGGATATGGCTCGATTTTGCCTCCCACATGTACATGATCCTCAGTGTGGTGATGCTGGGAAGAGGTGGAACCTTCAGAGCTGGGGCTTAGTGCGATGTGATTAAGTCATTGGTGGTGTTGCCTTTAGGAGCAATTAAGGTAGTTCTTGCAGAACTGGCTAGTTTTCATAGGGTGGGTTTTATAAAGTGTAAATCAGAACCCAGGATCACCTTTGTCTTCTCTCACCATGTGACCTCTTTCTTCTACAAAGTATCCCATACGAGACCATATGCCAGGTTGTGAGCTGGCCAAGGGGTCCTCACTAGACCCAGAGTCATGTGATTTGAACTTTTAGCCTCCAAAACTGTGAACTTAAAACCTCTTTTCTTCATACAGTACCACATCTCAAGTATTTTGTTATAACAATGGGAAATAAATTAATATAGTAGTTTAAGTATATTAAATGCATTTCTGCTTTATGATCTCTATATATTCAACTTAAGAGTATATCAAGATGAAGCCCCATCATAAGATGAGGGGTACCTTTACTTGATAAATGTATAGTTGAGAATTGGTGTCACTCCTAAATTAGTCACTTGGTTGGTACAAAAGTTCTCTCAGAGGAAAAAGACAAGTGAAATTTTCTAAACTCTGCTTCTCCTCTGCCTATATTTTGAGTATTTATTATCCTTCAAAATGTCTGAGTTGAAATCTTATCCCCAAGTTGGTGGTATTAGGAGTTAGGGCTTTTGGGAAGGGATTTGGTTATGAATAGAACTTTATTTATTTCTTTTTTTTACTTTTTTTGATACTGGGGACTGAACCCAGGGCCTCATACATGGTGAGCATACCCTCTACCACTGAGTCACATCCCCAGCTCAATATTTTCCTATACATTATGTAAACTATTGCTATTATTATCTTATTTCTTCTTTTTTGATACTAAGCATTGAAGCCAGGAAAATTTTCCTCTGGGTTATACCCCAGCCCTTTATATTTTATTTTGAGACAGAGTCTGAGTTGCTCAGGTTGGCCTGGTACTTCTGATCCTCCTGTCCCAACTTCTGAAATTGGTGGGTTTGTATACACCACCATATCTGGTTGTAACTGCCTTCTTTTTAATTCAGTAATCACATGATTTAGTTCTACAAATTTCACTTGACTATTAAGCATTTTTTATCATTCTGAAATTCTCTATATTTTCCTGAAAATTCAAAATCATCTATTTCTGAATATGCTTCAACATGTTTATTATAGGTAAATTTAAGTCAGTGAATTCTGATATCAATCAATATGTGGGATATTTATATAGGCCTTATTTTAAAGGATAATTCTCTCTTAAGCATGTATCATATTTTTCTGCTTTTCTTTGTGCCTATTTTATTCTGTGTTGGTATTCTAAACTACATATTGAAAGATTTGAAGTCTTTTTATCTGCACCTGCACAATGCTGGATATGGTGGTAGCTGGCGGTTAAATTACTGAAGGATTATCTTGATCCTGAAGATAATTCATCTTTGGTCACTTTTAGAATTTTGTTGTAGTCTTAAGATTTAATGGTGCACCTGTGTTGCCTTTACTCTTAAATCATGGGCATACCCTCAGAGGAAAAGTAAATTTAAGATAAACAACAACAAAAACAAATTAAACAGCCTTTACTAAACCATCACCCAGCCAAGAACCATCTCCTCACTCTCACTGATGCACAGGCTAACATTGGCATGGCTTGAAGTATGGTAGTGCCATTGACAGCACATCCATCAGCAGAGCCCTGGGGGTTCTCCTTCCCTTGGCACAGGTCTATCCCCTTTGCACACCATGGAAGATAGTTATAAATAATCTTCAGCTTCTTTGATCATCTCTCAATAGAAGCAATACAAAAACTCCAAACCACCCTGCATTCTGCATAACTTTTATTGCCTAGCCCCATAACATACTTGGAAATCAGTTCAAAAGACGTGACTTAAAATGTGCACATGATCAAATAGAATTTCTTGTGCTACAGAAAAAAAAAATCACTTTCACAAACTAGAATTGTATATACAAATTCAGGTTTGTGAGTGGGGTGTTCAATTTTTGTTTTGTTTCAGAATAATTTCAGGACACAGTAGAGATAATCAATACTTTAATAGAATAATAAATCATAGTACAGATAAATAATAACTATAAATGAAAATATAGATACAGGGCTTAGAGTTAGCCTCTTAAGTTTAAATGCCATGAGAACATTTTCAGTAGTAGTAAGAATACCTAGGTTTAGTGGATGTTCACAGTGTTCTAAACACTTTGTTCAGCTTAATCCTCTTATTAAACCCATGGAATGCTGAGGTTTACAAAACCATTAAAATCTTATTTATTGTGTATCTGTAAATATAAAATGACAACATGACATAGTAGCTGCATGCATCCTGTAACCCACCTGTCTGATAAATTTTTGTTTAATGTACTGATCCCTGTGTACATAAGACAGTGATGACTTCTAGAATGAGAGATTGATATATAAACAAATGTCCTACATTAGGCTATGATATATGTGCAGTTGCATACACATGTATAAATCATACAGAATAAAAGAAAAAAACGTTAATTAATTAATTCATTTATATTTTCTGTTTTAGAGTAAATTTCAAATGGTCAGTGACTGTTTCCTAAGGTTGATTGTCCTAGTCTCATAGTCAGATCATGGCTTAAAATACACTCACTTCTTCCCCACACTAGACCCCCATGAATAGAGAGCAGCCCCTAGCCCTTGACTTTGGGTTTAGCTAATTTGATTGCCTATGGCCAGTGCCTGTTAGCAGAGGTTATCCAAAGAGGAGCAAACAAATTCCAGTATGGATGAGTTTGCATCTTTGAGTTCCTGCCTTCCCCTGTGAAAAGAACAAGCCTCAGCTAATCTTGACCTGAGAGGATGGGATACATGGCACTAAACCAACCATATCATGCATCTTGGTGACAAGTCAGCTAGTCAAGCTTGAATCATCCAGGTCCCAGTAGAATGGCAAACTGTAAGAGACAAGTACTTACAATGTATGCCCTGGTATTCTAGCAAAACCTGACTGATAGTGGTGACCGTTAAAGTAATGCTCTATGACGAAACACGTTTAACTCAATACATTTATCATCTTGCAAAAATCTCAGTAGAACCCTTACCATGTTATCAATGTCAACCATTATTGCTTGTGGACTGAAACCATCTTCCTTGTCTTTATATTACTTTCCTCTTGCATTACAAAATCATCTTTTCTTAGATTGAAGACAGATCAAATATTCTAGCTAATATATAGGGTAATATATGTTTTCACCAGTAATATACAGGGGTAAGAAAAATATAAAGGGAAATATGTAAGGATAAATAATCCAGAGAACATTTCTTGGATCAAATTTAGCTCACATTGAAAACCTAGGCAATTGGCCCAATAAGATCTGCCCAATATGTATACATTCAAGCTCTCCCCTCTGCCTAAAACAGAGAATACTTGAAAAACAGAAAAAAAATAGTTAACAGTTTGCTAATGCAGCTTATGTTTTTGTTGAAAACACATGTTATTTTAAAATTCTTCATTCTGACAGATTTTTTTTTTCAAAAGGCAATGAAAAGTGCCAAGGGAGATAATAAATGAGTTTTCCTCCCTTCAACTTTCTATCCCTGACCTTTATCAAAGTCCACTTTCTTTTCCTGTGAGGGAGAAAAGTGATTCATATCATCTCCTTCAACCAAGAAAAAAATCTGAAGAAAGAACAAATAAAGGAACCTTTCATCTGGTCATAAAACAATAATTAATTGCACTATTAAGTAACCCCTACAAACCTGGGGGGAAGTGGGGAAAAAATAAATCTCCGTGAGAAATAGCCCCAAAGGATTGATATGAATCAAAGTATGTGCGATCCAGACAAAGAAGAAAGAAAGGCCTGAGGAAAGGGAGCCATAGGGAGTTCTTGAGGGCAGTGCCCCAGAGGATTCCGGGAAGCCTTTCGAGGATCATTTCCTGTATGTGACACATCCACTTAATCAGGTCACATGAGTGCTTTGTGAACCAGCCGGGTGTGTAGTTAGCTTTGAGCAGTGATTGATGGATTGACTTTGGCCAGCATCACAGATTTTCTTTTCTCTGAGGTGGGTAGCTGAGTTCTTGAAGGAATATGTAGTCCGTCACCCTACTTCTTGATGATGCATATTCTTAAGACTGGAGTTCTGGTTTATGTCCCGACATCTGGGCACTGGGACCACATGAGAACTTCCTCATTGGTCTGGTTCTCGGATGTAACCAACACATTTGAGTAAGGACCGACACAGACACTCAGCCACTACTGACTGAAGGACCAACTGTGCAGTTATTACTAATGTCTATGCTGTGATCTTCAACACTGATACATTACAATTCCAATTGTGTATCTCCTCATAAGTTAAAGCCCAATGATTGCAAAATACTTAAAAATTAAAAATCCCCAAGTTAAAAATCTTAGGTTTTTTTCAGCCAGAAGTATAGAACAGTTCTTCTTTTGCTTGTATGCTGCCTTAGGATGACGTTCCTGTTGCTTAGCTGCCGCTTTCTGGTATGGCTGTATTTCTTAAAGGGCAAAAGAATTGGTATTAATTCAAGGTTAGGTCTTACCTTTAAAGTCAAATGGGATTATATTACATATAAATTATTATAGCACTGATAACAACATTTAAAAATAAGGTGGTATCCAGGCCCTAGAGCAAAATTATATCTCAAGCCTCCAGTATTTGTTGCTGATGAATTCCTTCCCAAAGAATCAGGGGTGTTGATGGGTAGGAGAGTAGTGGGAGTCTTTTGTTCTTTCATTTTACTTTTGCCAGAATGTCATTCTATCCCAGGTTTCCAAAATTTATATACTGAATTCTTTCCTACATTTTTGCTCCAGAAATATCCCAGTAAGATAATGACTTAGATGGAATGCATTTACCATATCTTCAGGGAAAAAGCAAGCTGTGCATACTGTTTTTCTTAGAACATATGTAAGGGAACAATGACCCTGAAGAGTGATCATCAGTTTTTGTGAATAAAGTTTTATTAGAACATGGTCACACCACTCATTTACATGTTGTAGGTGGCTGCCTTCTCATCCACAAAGACAGAGTTGGCTGTTTTATGTAGACACCTTCTGTTTTTATATTTACCACCCAATCTTTTACAGATGTGCTGACCTGCATCTGGGTGGCACTAAACACTTTGCTAATTTTAGAAATTTGCAGTGTTGGAGCACAGATCACTGGATCAGAAACCCAAATCAGGGAGGTATGTTTCCCATAAGAATTATTTAAAATGTATCAGTTTTCATTTCCTTCTTAGCCCTATATTTCTAAAATGTCATATCTTCATTGCATATCAAATTTGCTGATGATGTGACCTGTACAATGCTTCAGGAGTAGTCTTCCACCAAGGGGCAGTCATAAGAAACTCTGTCTGTGGAAGGGCAGGACCATGAAGTTCCTTCTTGCAAGTGGTTTCAACTAGAGAAATTTGGTCAAATGGACTCCTGTCCTGAAAGTGCCAATTATGCTTCTGAAGTGTGAGCTTTGAGGATACTAGCCAAGAGGAGTTCCTCATCCAAATGTTCTCCAAGGCCTTGTTTGCTCTGTGGTTTTAGAGCTTCCAGGTCTTGAGGAATCTTTGATCTCTTCCTTCCTCAATGGCTACACCCTCGAGCTGTCTGCCTCTGCTCTTCCCTCTTTCAGAGGGTTTCTTTCAGCTCATGGTAGTTTAATGTGAATGCATATTTTAGTCCTTTCACTTCTGTCATATATGTAGGCCCAGCACTATTTTTCAAATCAAATCTCTCCTTTCCTTTTACTTACTGTTATAGACATTTTGTTGTAGTTGTTGTTGTATTCCTAAAAAACTCTACAAAATGGACCCATTGTTCAGATAGATCTCTTCTACCCTCGTGAGTTTGATAATACCACTCAGGAGACTCTTCCTCCCTGAAAAACATCTAACACAAGCCTAAAAAATCTAATCTCTGCAGGGTGGCTTTTCACTAACATCACTTCATCTTTGGTTTCAGTTCTAACATCATATGTTTCCTGAGCCTCGGGATATAAGTCCTATGTAGATGCCCACCTATAATACAAGAGTATCACCTTCAGGTTCTCCCCCTAATTCTGTAAGAAATTTTTATTTTAAGCCAAGTTTCATCTGTCTGCAGTCCCTATTTCCCCTCAATGAGAAATGGGCCAGGAGCAGCCAAAGTAGTGCTGTGTTCCAAAGTCTGATGCTAATCATTTAAAACAAGACCCTCATGGGTGTTGCTGGGCATAAGCAGTTTTTAGCCTCCTATATCTTCTAAGGCCCCTGTGAAAACTTGTATTATGGCAAGTTTGTGGATCGTTCAAGGTCGATTGCAGTCTTTGCCCCTAAAGTTATTACAATAATGCCTAAAGCAAGGCTAATTTTGTTTTAGGCAAAAATTCCTTTTAGATAAAGTGACAAGCTTTTTCAAACTAGAATATTTTTCAGCATGGGTAGAATTCAATACTGTAGTGAAAACCTGGATCTCTGGTCACTCCACTGATATCCGATGCTTTTCCAGAGGCCTGTACCATTGTTGAGGGCTCACCTCTGCTGAGCCTTGGTGACAACGCATAAACCTTGGTCCCTGGAGCCTGACACGCTGTGTGAAAAGTAACTCTGCATGAAAAGTGACCTCCAGCAGAGGCACAAACTAGGCAAGGACTGTGACCACTGTGAAGACTTCCTTCCAAAGTCCATTTCCTCTGAGATTTGATGGAAGGACCAAAGTTAGGTTACTGGACATGGCCCCATTGAAGGAATGCATTAATCCCTTTCTTTAAGGTAAGACTTTTAAGAAAGATATGAATGAGGCCCAAGAGTTAGAGATCAGTCAAGTCCTGAGACTTAACTGTGGAAGGACCAGGAGAGTCACTGTGTGATTTCTAAGCATGTAGTTTATATGATCTGATCATAAAAGATTTTATTGGTTATAGTATGGAAAATAAATTTTATAGGCAATGGGATTCCATTGCCCAGTGTAAACTCACGTGATTCCTCAAGTAGGTCTTCTCTGAACTGCTTCATGGAGATAGGTCAGCTTATTTCTGTGAGCCGGGTTATGTATTAAGAAAAAAAACAAAATGGATGTGATTCTCCCTTCACTCTGCAGGATTAACCTACCACTTTTGGTCAGTTCTAGCTGCTATGCCAAATACCATGGACTGGGTGGTTTATAGACCACAGAAGCTTATTGCTCACAGTTCTGGAGGCTGGCAAGTCCAAGGTCAGAGCATATGCAGATTGGGGTCTGGTGAGGGTCATTTCCTATTTGTTGACCCTGTCTTTTCACTGTTTTCTACTAGTGGATGGAGTGAGGGGGTTGGATCAGTTAGGACACTGATCTCATTTACAAGTACTCTGTCCTCATAACCTAATGACCCTGTAGTAAATGTAATAATTTCCCATCCTCTTGGCATCTATTTCGAATATAAGTTGCACTTTCCTTTACCAAAAGAACAGTTTAGTCTCTCTGACATTTTCAGTTCTGTATCCATTCACTATTCCTGTGTGTGACCAATTCAGGTGTCTGCCTTATACAATTGCCTCCTGGTGACCATCTCACTATGGGACACCTAGATACAACCTACTGGACTGACCTCACTAATCCTCACATCTCACATGAACTGTGCATACAAGGCACAGTGACCCCCCCCTGGCAGTCACAATGTGACCTATAACTCAGGATAGTTTGCTTGAATTTTACCAATTAAAACCCACCACAGGAAACCTGGACCCAATGCAGGTTTTGGCCCATGGGTATGTGTCCCTCTATCCCTGACTGTACTCTCTGACTTTGTGTGTGGCCAGCAGGCTTGTTGTGTAACAGCAGCATCTGTAGTTCTACAAACTCAGCCTTGACACTGTGGTTTGGCATCAAGGCTGTCTGTAGTTTGTTCCTTGACTGGGGGCTCACCCAGATGAGATTTTATTCTCATATGCAGATCTCACCCAGGTGGATTCCTGCTGCTGTTCTTTTTGCTCCAGGCCTCTGGTGGCTGCTGAGGACTGTAGCTATCAGCTAAGCTGATGCAGACCTTTGAAATATACCTCCATAAGGCCTTAACTGCAACTTCTATCAAATTGGGAGGGGTATGATTTCAGTTTACAAATTTGGGGAAAAAAAAAATATTTAGTTCATAGTACAACCTGATATTCATCCACCTCATTTCAAACACAGGATGGTCATGTTCCTCCCAAAGCATTATCTAGAGACAGAAGGACACACCACATGTTTTATGGTTGGCATCAAACTTGAGGCAGGTCAAGGTTCTCCAAGTGGTGGTGATTGCTGGGGTAGTGGGTTTGGGTATTCACTTCCTGAAATACAAAACAGAGGATGGACAGTCAAAAATAAAGAGTTTTCTCTGAGCATTTATTGTGTCAATTAAAATATTTGAAATAATATAAGCTATCTTAAAAGATATGACCCTTTAGAATAACTGACACTAGACGTTAGCTCTTTCTGTACTTAGCCAGAAAGATGGAAAATATGGCAGAGACAACTGTTTTCAGGCAAGAGAAAATGAGCGCTGCTACATTGATAGAAAAGAAACAAACGAGATTAATCACCGTGAGTTTCTGCCTGGAGGCACTTTTCAGAATATAGTACAGAGAACAGAGGTCTCAGCGAGATGAGAAGATAAAGATAGACTCTGGAGGAATTGATGCAGTTAGAATTTGCAGGAAAGCATTTTATAAAAGAAAGAACTACCCTATTTTACTCAAAAACATTTTTTTTTCCTCTGTGACCAAAAGACCTGATAATGACAATTAGAGAAGAAAAAGTTTATTTTTGGGCTCGAGGTTTCAGAGGTCTCAGTCCATAGATGACTGATTCTATTACTCAGGGCCTGAGATGAGACAGAATGTCATGGTGAAAGTGTGTGGTGGAGGAAAGAGGCTCAGGACGTGATGATCAGCTCTGCTCAACAAGGACAGAATATAAACTCCAAAGGCATGCCCCCAGGGGTCCACTGCCTCCAGCAATACCCTACCTGTCTATAGTCACCACCTGAGTTAATCCCTATTGGGGGATTAATTCACTGATTGGGTTGAGGCTGTCATAAACCTAATCATTTCACCTCTAAGCCTCCTTACATTGTCTCACACATGAGCTCTTAGGGGACAGTGCACACCTAAACCATAACACACACGGGACCTCTAAACATCTACATAGTCATCTTAAGTATGTCACTGAGCAATGAGCTGCACTTGTGTAGACTGTGATTAGATAAAATCAGGCAAAGAATTATCAAAGCACTCTTGGGTAAAGAATTTCTGGAGATCACAAAAGACTGGAAGCAGTGTTATTGTAAACCATACTGGAGGGACCTCTGGGCCAAGACCTTGGAGTATTGATCCTACATTTTCTTCTAGGAGTTGCAGAGTTTATAATCTAATTCCTAGGTCTTTAACTCATTTTCAGTTGACTTCTGTGCAGGGTGAGACAAAGATCTAGTCTTGTTCTCTACATATGAATAACCAGTTTTTTTCAGGAATTATTCGTTAAAAAGACTCTTTTCTCCCATGTATGGTTTTGCTACTTTTGTCGTGGATATGATGACTGTATCTGTGTACGTCTGGCTCTGTGTCTTCTCTTCTGTGTCATGGGTCTATGTGTCCGTAAAAACAGTATGTCTGTAGATGCCAGTACCGTGCAATGTTTGTTACCATGGCTCTGTCATATAATTTTAATGTTTTATCAGTGCATGATAATGCAGCCTAATATTAGGATTAAATGTGACATCATCACACATACAAGGAACATAATTTTCTTCACTTCAGTTCCCAATACTTATTCTTTCCCTTCTCTTCTAACCTTTATTTTACCCTATATTATTCCTCCTATTTACTTATACTCTTTTTGAAAATTAGTGCTTTATAGATAAACATAAAGTTGAAATTTGCTGTGGTGTATTCTATATAATGCAATTTGGTCAGTATCTTTCCATCGTTCCTAACTTTTCCTGTTCCTCCTCCCTCCAGATTAATTCCCTTCCTGTGTATTGTTGATCTTTCTTCTATTTTCTTGGAATCCTCCCCCTTTTTGCCCCTGATTTGGTCTCGCTTCCACATAGGAGACAAAACATTTAACCCTTTACTTTCTACATCTGATTCATTCCTCTTAGCATGTTTTCCAGTTCCATCCATTTAGTGACAAATGTCATAATTTTATTCTTCTTTATAGCTGATTAAAATATCATTGTACCATTAAAACAATTTAAAAAACCAAAATATAATAAAAATAAATTTAATGAATAAATACAATAAAAAAAACACTTCATTGTGCATATAAACCACATTTTCTTTATACATTCATCTGTTGACAGGCACCTGAACTGGTTCTATAATTTGGCTATTGTCAATTTTACTGCTACATTTTTTTGTTACTGGATCACTATAATATGCAGATTTTAGTTCTTTTGGATACATACTGAGGAGTCAGATACCTGGGTCATACGGTGGTTCTATTTCTAGTCTTTTCAGCAATTTCCCTAGAACTTTTCAGAGTGGTTGTACTAATTTTTGGTTCCAGCAACAAAGTATGAGTGCATCTTCCCCTCACTTCCTTGCCGGAATTTATTGTTATTTGTATTCTTAATGTTTGCATTTCTAACTGGAGTGAGATGAAACCTCTATTTAATTTTGATGGCATACCCCTGGTTTCTAGAAATAATGAACTTTGTTTTTTCATATTTTTTGTTGACCATTTGTATTTTTTCTTTGGAGAAGTGTCTGTTTAGTTTTTAGAAGAGAGATGTACACAGGAAGTACATCTATTAACTGGTTTATTTGTTTTTTTGTTAATTTTATCAAGTTCTTTATGTATTTTGGATACTAATACCCTATTAGAAGAGCAGCTGACAAAGATCTCCATTCTGTGGGACTTCTCTGCACACTCTTGTTTCCTCTCCTGTGTGAAACCTTTTTAATTTGATGCCCTTTGGATGATTAATCATTGCGTTACTTCTTGAGCTTTTGGAGTCTTGTTGTGACGGTTGGTGCCTATGCCAATTTGTTGGAGTGTTGATTCCCATGTTTTCTTCTAGCAGTTCCAAAGTTTCTGGTCCAATTCCTAGGTCTTTGATAAACTTTGAGTTGACTTTTGTGCAGGGTGGAAAATAGGGATCTAGTTTTAATCTTCCATATATGGACATTCAGGTTTTCCAGCAAATTTGTTAAAAAAGCTATCTTTCCTCCAAGTTTTGCTCTTGGCAACTTTGTCAAGTAGCAGAGGACATTATCCACGTGGGTTTGTCTCTGTGTCTGTACTGCTCCATTGGTTTGCACATCTGTTCTGGTGCCAGCCCGGCTGTTTTGGTTACTAAAGTTCCATAGTATAATGTGAGATTTGGTCTTGTGATACCTCCAACTCTGTACTTCTTTCTCAAGATTGCTTTGACTATTTCCCATCTCTTGTTCTTCCAAATGAATTTTAGGATTGTTTTATTTCTTATTCTATCAAGATCATCATTGTTAATTTGCTCGGGATTGCATTAAGGCTGTAGATATTGGTAATATGGCCACTTTGACAATATTAATTCTGCTTGTCCAAGAACATGGGAGTTCTTTCCACTTTCTAAGGTTTATTTCAATTTCTTTCTTCAAGGTTGTATAATTTTCATTGTAGAGGTTTTTCACCTCCTTCATTAGATTTATTTCGAGGTATTTTTTGAGGCTATTTTGGATGGTATTTTATTCCTGATTTCTTTATTATCAGATTGATTACTGGTATATAGGAAAGTTGTTGATTTTGTAATCTTCTACTTTGCTGAATTCATTTATTCTAGCAGTCTTCTGTTAGAGCTTTTTGGATCTTCTATGTATAAGGTCACATCATCTATAAACAGTGGTAATTTGACTTCTTCCTTTCCCATTTTTATCCCTTTTGTTTCCTTCTCTTGCCTAATTACTCAAGACACTTAAGAGAATGCAAATACAAGCTGCAGATAAATACAAATTGTTAGAAAATTATGTATTTGAGAATTTGGCTTCAGAATGTCTAAATAAATTTCTAAAAGTTCATAATATTAAAACTGAAAATAAAATAAATAAATTAGCAAATATTTGAATAGATACCAAAGGATATATACATGCAGAAAATAGGCACATAAATGAATACTCAACATCATTATTCATTAGGGAAAGACAAACTGGAGTATAATGAGGTAATAGTACACATATATTAGTGCTTCTAAAATTAATTAAAAGTGTTGTTCATAAAAAATGGTGAAAAAGTGAAGAAAATAGAATTATCATGAATTGCTTACAGAAATTTTAAATGTCACCTGGTGTGGTAGTACATGCTTATAATTCCAGCAACTCAGGAGGCTGACGCAGGAGGACTGCAAGCTCAAGGCCAGCCTTAGCAATGCAGGGAGATACTGTTTCAAAATAAAAAATGAAAAGAACTGGAGGCTTGGCTCAGTGGTTAGGAGACCTTTGGTTTCAATCCCAGGTACCAGCAAAAAAAAAAAAGAAAAGAAAAGAAAAAAAAAATTTAATTTTAAAATTAAAATTTAAAATATTTAAAACAAAGCTTTTTTAACAAACAGTAATCATTTCAGTATATATTAAACACATACCTACTATATGACCCAAATATCACAATTCTAAACATTCAGAAATGAAAATATCACATGGTGGTGGTGGCACATACCTGTAATCCCAGTGACTCAGGAAACTGAGACAGGAGAATTGCAAGTTCAAAACCAGCCTCAGAAACTTAGTAAGTCCCTAAGAAACAGAAGAAACAGCAAAACCCTGTTTCAAAATAAAAAGTAAGAAGAGCTGGCAATGTGGATCAGTGTTTAAGTGCCCCTGGGTTCAATCCCCAGAATAGTAACAACAAAAATATCTACCCAAACAGAGACTTTACATACTTATTTGCAGTGACTTTATTTGCAATAGTCCCAAACTGGAAGCAATGCAGAATCCACCAATTTGTGAATGAATAAACACATTGTGGGTTTTCCATACAACAAAATAAATGAACTCTTGGTAGGCCCAATAGCATGGATGAATCTCAAAATAATTATATTGAGTGGAAAAAGTCACACACAAAAAAGTGCATGACCTATGAATTTGTTTATATAAAATTCTCTAAAATGCAAACTAATCTATAATTACAGAAGCAGATTACTTATTACCTGGAGAAGGAGAGCAGGAATAGGTAGGGGGAATATAAAGATATTACAAGGGTCACAAGTACAGTTTGCCTGTGATAGATGTGGTCATTGCTTACTTGTGGTAGTGTTTCACAAGTGTTTAACAGGTACAGAAATGAACCAAATTATGTGCTTTAGATATGTGTGTTTGCATTTTCCAATTATATCTTAATAAACCAATTAAAATTATAAAAGACAAAATGACCAAAAAAGGTCAATTAAATCTTCAGTAAAATTGAAAAATTTAATGTCAGGATGGAAAAGAATGAAAATTTGACAAAATCAGAAAACATTTGTTTATGATACTTATACAGAAAACATGTAACAGGGTACTAAATATCATTAATCATTAAAGAAATGAAAATTTAAACCACAGTCATATGTTGATGATAAGAACACAAAATAGCATATTCATTTTGGAAAGCAGTAAAAAATATCTTATAAAACTACATATACAAGTATCATAAACCCTAGCAATCTAAATTCTGTGTTATCCAAGAAAATGAAAACATATAACCAGAGAAAAACATGTAATACATGTGCATAACCCTTTATTCATAAAGACCCCAAATTTGAGAAAACACAATGTTTTCCAATAGTTGAATGTGGCTAATATACACAGTGGAAAAAAAAAAAAAAACATTAATTGACACAATAAGAATCAGGGGAATCTACACAATTTCTTCTTCAGTAATGGCAATCAGGCAAAAAATAATATTTTTCTTATTATTTCATTTATAAAACATATTGAAATAGATTAAAACAATTTCTAGTGACAAAACAGATCACTGGTTGCCTGGACCTGCTCTGGGGAAAGGATTGACTGTAAACATGAAGAGGAAAGTTCAGGTTGTAGAAATGTTTTCTATCTGGTTGCATTAGATAGATGTATTTGGCAATACTCACTGACTATTGTAGCCACCTTAACTTATGACATGTGCATTGTATTATATGCAAATCCTCTTAGTTTAGTTGATCTGAAAATAACAACAGCATCATGTTAGTTCGTTCATTCTGCCATAAAGAAGTATCAAATAACGGAGGCTTAAACAACAGAAACTCGTGTTTTTACAGTTCTGGAAGCTACACATCCAAAATCAAGGTGTCAGCAGCTTTGGCATCCCCTGAGGCTAATCTCCTTGGCTTGCAGAAGACTGCCTGCCGACTGTGTCCTCACATGGCCTTTCCTTCCCTCGGCATGCATCCCTGATGTCTCTGCCTCTTCCTATAAGGACTCCAGACACATTGGATTAGGATCCTGTCCTCATGAATTGTTCTTATCTTCATCCTCTCTTGAACAACCTTATCTCCGAATGCTTTTGTATTCTGAGGCCCTAAGAGTTGGAATTTCAATACATGAATGTGAGGAACACTATTCCTCCCTCTGGATGCAGAATCCCTGTCCTTATATGCAAAATACATTCTCTCTCATCCAAAGAGTCCAATCATCCTAACCCAGTGCCATAAACTTAAATTTATGTCATCTCAATACCACTTAAATAGAGTGTTGGTGAGATCCCAGATATTCGTCCCCAGCTGTGAATATGTGAAACCAGAATAGTCGTCTGCTTTCAAAATATAATGATGAGATTGGCATGAGATAGATATTCCCATTCCAAAGGAGAAAGCCATAAAGAACAAGACCATGGTTCCCAAGAAGGTCTAAAACCTAGCAGGGCAAATTCGTTACATTTTGAGTCTTTAGAATAGTAGATATAAATGCATTATGTACATGAATACAAAATAGAAATTTGCTGAGTGCTCTTTTCTCTGGGTCCACCAACATTACAGCCTTACCTTCCAGGTTCACAAAGGAGGCAATGTTGTCTCCTTTGTCCTATGTCAAAAGTCTATCCCCATGGTGTTGGGAGAAAAATCTCTGTCCCACAGTCCCAAATATCTTCAATCTATCATCTCACCTATTTATCATTTTTTTTGTGGTGAAAATGTTAAAATTCTTTTCTTTCTCACTTTTGAGATATGCAATACTTGGTGTTGGGCTGTGGTCCTCATGCAGGACAATCACTCACACTTCTTCCTTCAGTCTAATGGAGACCTTCCTCCCTTTGATCAACATCTTCTCTTTCCCCATTACTCCTACCCTACTTCAGCCTCCAGCGACAACCTGTCTTTCCTCTGTTTCTATATTATGACATTTTTAGATACCACATGTAAGTAAATCACACAGTGTTTGTTTTCCTTTGCCATTTCTTGGATAGCACTACAAAACCAAAAATAGAGAAATGAAGTTGCATCAAGCCAAAAAGCTTCTGAACCACAAAGGAAGCAATACAGTGAAGAAACAACGGTGGATCTGGAGAAAATATTTGCACATCATACATCTGATCATATTTTAACATTGAAAATGTGTAAGTAAATTAACTCAGCAGCAGTGAACCAGTAATTCCATGTGAAAATGAACAAAAGACCTAACGAGTCATTATTTTAAAATGAGATATGAATGGCCAACTGACAGTTGAAAATATTTTCAAGGAAAATACAAATTAAAACCATGATGCAAAGCAAGCTCACATCTGGCAGAATGGCTGTCACCAAAATGATGAATGATAAGTGTGGCAAGGGTGTGAAGTAAAGGGGACACTTGCACCCACCCCGTGTGGGGTGGGAATTTACATTAGTAGAGCCATTTTAGAAATAGTGTGGAGGCTCCCCAAAACACTAAAAGTAAAACTTGCATGACCTTCTCATGTCCTGAAGACCAGCACGTGGTTGCTCCTGGATAGCTCCAGCTACATGTCCCCCCGTAGACTCCCACAGGTCCTGCTGCCCTCCCTGACCTTCCCCACCTCTGTCTCTACTCACCCAAGCTGGCAGCATTTCTGCTAGTGGAACTGCATTTCTGTCCTTGGCTGCTTCTGAGATGACAAATTAGCCCTCTCTGTAGCACCTTGATCTCATCTTCATTCAGTCACGCCCCTGGTGTCACTCACAAACACACTTGCATTTATTGCAACATGAGTAAGAAAAAAAAATTCCCGATTATTGAGTTCTGGTTCCATTTTGATTAAACAATTTTTTTTTTCCCATTTATGTCTCACTTCTTTTATTTCACTACAAGTAGTAATGAGAAATCATGTCATGCCTCCAACACTTTGCTGGGACATTTTCTTAGTTAAATGTCCAAATGTAACACAATTTCCACTTTCAGTAAATCAGCAGAACACAATTTGGTCAAAATTTTCTGACACATTAAAAGAAGAATCATTTTTTTCCAAAAACTTTCTCTATTTCTATCTGCAACTTCACCAGAATCACCTTTAACATTTATATTCCCATCAATAGTGTTTCACACAATCTAGAGTTTTCCTAATATTCATATCAAAACTCTTCCAGCCTCCAGTGCCTATTTCCAGGGCCACTTCAACATCTGTAGGTATTTATTACAGCAACTCCCTACTTACTAGAATCTAAATATGCATTAGTCAGGTTTCTCAGGAGAAACAAAACAGAATGGATAGAAGGCAGGAAAGAGAGAGAGAGAGAGAGAGAAGCAAAAGAGAAAGAGAGAAAGACTGATTTTAAAAATAGGACAAATGGCCAAAAAGACTTGAAAAGTTCAAAATCAATGGGTCACATTATATTGAATGCAGATTTTTCTTAGTTCATTTTTATTTATTTATTTTTTACAGAGTGCATTTTGATTCATTGTACACAAATGGGGTCCATCATTTTGTTTCTGTGGTTGTACACAATGTATAATCATATCATTCGTGCAATCATACATATACATAGGATAATGATGTCTGTCTCATTCCACCATTTTTCATACACATGCTCTCATTTCCCTCTATGTAATCTAAAGTTCCTCCATTCTTCTCTCACCCCACCCCTCCCACTCCCATTATATATCATCATGCACTTATCAGGGAATACATTCAGCCTTTGGTTTTTTGGGATTGGCTTATCTCACTTAGCATGATATTCTCCAATTTCATCCATTTATCGGCAAATGCCATAATAGTCTTCTCTTTTATGGCTGAATAATATTCCATTGTGCATATATACCACAGTTTCTTTATCCATTCATTTGTTGAAGGGCATCTAGGTTGGTTTCATAATCTAGCTATGGTGAATTGAGCTGCTATAAACATTGATGTGGCTGTATTACTGTAGTATTCTAATTTTAAGTTCTTTGGGTATAAACTGAGAAGTGGGATAAGTGGGTCAAAAGGTGGGTCCATTCCAAGTTTTCTGAGGATTCTCTACACAGCTTTCCAGAGTGGCTGCACCAATTTGTAACTCCACCAGCAATCTAAAAGTGTGCCTTTTTCTCCACATCCACACCAACATCTATTATTGTTTGTATTCTTGAAAATAGCCATTCTAATTGGAGTAAGATGAAATCATAGAGGTATTTTAATTTGCATTTCTCTGATTACTAGAGATGTTGAACACTTTTTTCATATATTTATTAATCGTCTGCATGTCTTCTTCTGTAAAGTGTCTGTCCAGTTCCTTGCCCATTTATTGACTGGGTTCTTTGTATTTTTGGTGTAAAGTTTTGTGAGTTCTTTATAAATTTCGGAGATAAATGCTCTATCTGAAGTGTGTATGGAGAAGATTTTCTCCCACTCTGTAGGTTCTCTTTTCACATTCTTGATTGTATCCTTTGCTGAGAAAAAAGCAGTTAGACAGACCAAAGAAATTAAAGGGCTACAAATAGGAAAAGAAGAACTCCAGCTGTCACTATTTTCCAATGACATGATTCTATATTTAGAGGATCCAGAAAATTCCACTAGAAAACTTCTAGAACTAATAAATGAATTCAGCAAAGTAGCAGGATATATAATCAATAGCCATAAATCTAATGCATTTCTATTCATAAGTGATGAATCCTCTGAAAGAGAAATTAGAAAAACCACTCCATTCACAATATCCTCAAAAAAGAAAAGTACTTGGGTATCAATCTAACAAAAGGGTGAAAGATCTCTACAATGAAAACTACAGAATACTAAAGAAAGAAATTGAAGAAAACCTTAGAAGATGGAAAGATCTCCCATGTTCTTGGATAGGCAGAGTTAATATTGTCAAAATGGTCATACTGCCAAAAGTGCTATACAGATTCAATGCAATTCCAATTAAAATCCCAACGACATTCCTCATAGAAATAGAAAAAGCAATCATGAATTCCATCTAGAAGAATAGGAGACCTCAGATAGGTAAAACAATCCTGAGCAGAAAAAGTAAAGCAGGAGGTATAACATTACCAGACCTTCAACTACACTACAGAGTAATAGTAACAAAAATGGCATGGTATTGGCACCAAAATAGACAGGCAGACCAATGGTACAGAATAGAAGACACAGAGACAAACCCACATAAACACAGTTACCAAATACTAGACAAAGGAGCCAAAAACATACAGTGGAGAAAAGATAGCCTATTCAACAAAAGGTGCTGGGAAAACTGGAAATCCATATGTAGTAAAATGAAATTGAACCCCTACCTCTCACCCTGCACAAAATTCAACTCAAAATGGATCAAGGACTTAGGAATTAGACCAAAGACCCTGCACCAAATAGAAGACAAAGTAGGCCCGCATCTTCATCATGTTGGCTTAGGATCAGACATCCTTAACAAAACTCCCAAAGCACAAGAAAGCAAAGCATCAATAAATCAAAGAAGCAATAAATGGGATGAGCTCAAACTAAAAAGTTTTTTCTCAATAAAGTTCATTTTGAAGTAATATTAATAGCACTTACCTCCCAGGATTATTTGAGAAACAAATGATGGTGCTGGTGCCAGCACTGTTTCTGACATAGTAAGTGCACACTTAACGATAGTTCATTTATCTTTTGTGTTGTGTAATCAAACATGGCTCCTTTGACTGACTGGACCTTTGATTTTGATTCTAACTTTATGCCTTTTTATTCTCAGAAGAAGTTCAGTGTATTCTCTTAGAGATCATGAGGTTAATCAACTAAAATTATGGATGGCAAAATAACATGAATTCTCAGCATATTTACCCAGCAGATGAGAAGTTCATATTCTTGACTACAGTAAAGCAAGCCAAAGGTATAATGTGATAAGCATTGGAACTTTCTTCTCAAGGATCACTTTTATATTCTTTTTCTGAAAACTGAGCAGCGTGAACATATCTTGGATTTCACAGCTAAAGCCATGTGTACTTATGCAGAGCCTACCACGTGCTACTGTTTGGGGATAATTGAGCATGTTCCCCAAAAGTTCATGTCCCATAAGCCTGTACCCCATTGTGGCAGTGATGAGGTGCTACAATCTTTTTAAGAAGTGACTTAATGAAAGGTAATTAGGCCATGGGGACACCACCAGCAGGAAGGGGTGTCCTAGTCTCAAGAGAGTTAATTCTCAGGAAAACAAGTTAGAAAGCAAAGCTGCCCTATGCCTTGTCACTCTGTGCATGGTGCAGATTTCTTTTTGTTCCTTCACCATGCTGGAATGAAGCTAGGAACTCTCTTCTGAATGCTGATAATAGTCTGATACCTCCAAAATTTTGAGCTAAATAGACCTCTTTTCTCTATAAAATACCCAACCTTTGTGGTATAGCAACACAAATCAAATTAAGCTATCATCTATGGGCAGCTAGGACAATCAAACCCCCAACCGAAGAGGAAGGAAAAGTGTAAGTGCCTGGTAAGTGTTCCCTGAATAGGTATCTGAAGAGCCACTCTTCATTTCATGTTGGTAGAGCAACATGTCACCACGTTACCTATAATTGTTAGCACTGTAATTTTTCTGTTTCATTTGGAACAAATTACTATGTCAGAAAAGATTCTTTCTTCCTAGAGTTTATAATTTTAGTAGGACAAAGACAAACCATACTTATTTTTCAGAATGTAGAAAAACTTTAAAGGACTCTATGTGATTAAGTGAAAAATGAATTCTAAAGAAGAAAACTCAGAGATGTTCAGGAAATAGAGATATCACCATGGGATGTAGTAGTCAGGAATTTTTCATAGTGAAGTATGTATAGTTATGATCAGGAAAACATATGATGAGTTAATAAACTCAAGTTCCTTAAAGGAGAGGTATCCTTCTCACACAGAAATAAAATAAACCCTGAATTTTAATATTTCTGTCTAGTTAGAAGAACTCTTTTATTTAGCTCTATCTCCAGGAAAGCTGTAGCTTATTCCCTAATGTTATTCATTATAAGGATAGAATGGTCTTTAGAATTGCCAGAGGTTTTATTTAGAGTAGCTGTTTGTTACTCTGGTGGTTTATTAGACTAAAGTTTATTTTCCTTTTATTACATGTCCAGTACATCCTGATATTGATAGAGGGGTAAGGATTCTGCTACGTTCATTCAGGAAGCAGGCCGATATAAGCTCTACCATCTTTCATTTGTTTCAATGGACATGCAAGAACTTCTGAGGTTCCATGACAGAGGAAGAACCAGCCAAAGGATCATGCAGTGACTCTTATCAGGTTCACTGGTAAGGTTTCGTCACATGATCTTGTAATAACTGCAGAGAGCCTGGAAAATGTGGGAAAGCACATAGAATGTGTGTTTGGGATTGCATCTGTTCCTGGGGTTGCTCTTCCTACCAGTGCATTTGTTTACTCACACATACAAAGCACAGCTATCCCTTTCTCCAAGGGTGCAATTCAGATTCCATGCTTGAGCCAGTAAGCTGAACCCTCTTGCTACCCCACCACCCTCCAATGTCCAGCTCCTGGCAATGACTGCTCTAGTGTCTGCCACTTCCACTTTGGTTTTGCCATTTTCACAATGTCATGTAAAATGAATCATACCATACATAGGTTACAGGCTTGCTTCTTTCATCTAACAGAGCAAACTTGAGATTTATTTGTTTTGTTGCAAGCGGCAGGGACATGTTTTATTTCACTGCTTGGGTGTGCTGCAGTTTTTTGCTGATCTATCTGCCTGTTGTGTTTGAAACGCACTTTTCAGTTGAGTCACAATTGGTTTGCTTCCAGATTTGGGTGATTATGAATAAACCCTCTAGAAGCATTCATATATAGGTTTTTATGTGAACTTTTGTCTTATTGCCTTTAGGTTCCTCTTGAGAGTGGAATTACTGGGTTGCCTGAGAAGTGTGTGTGTAACTTGAGTGGAAGCCGTGAAGCTAGCATGCGGAGTGGCTGTGGTTCTGCCTCTGTTGGCAGTGAGCAAGAGTTCTAACTGACCCGGGCCCTTGATCCCTCTCTGTGCCACCATTTGGCATTGTTGTGTTGCCATTTCTTTCTGTTTTTGTCTTCTTTGGTAAAGTATGTGTTCATATCACCACCCCACTTATTCCTGGGTACTTTGTTTTCCTCTTACTGATTTTCATACACTGAATTGTCATATTCCCTTTCCTTTATTTGTTTCAAGGCAGAACACTATACAGTGAAACTATCTTTTCCTTTATCTCTTAAATGGAAATTGTGCTATTTTGTTTTGGAAATGGAATCATCCAGACTGCAAGCTTTACACATCCTTCATGTTTCCTTCTGTCTTAGAAATAGAAAACAGATTATCACTAAGTACACATGATGACCCACAAAGAAATGGATTTCTCAGCCTCTCTCACCTGCATGTGACTCTGTGGCCCATCTTCAATCGGTGAGAGGTGTGTTTTGGCAAATGCATCTTCTACATCCTAAAAGAAAGAGAACCCATCCTTTTGTCTAACATGGGCTCTTAAACAGGTTCCAGTGTCTGTGTTAGACCATGGAGTTGTCTTAAAAATGGTATCATCTCAAGGTGGAACTCAAGATAGAAGGAACATGCATCCCTGACAGTGAAGACAGTGAAGGGGTATACCAGTTTTGAGCACTTACCAAGGTATATATTTTAACTTGTTTGAATTAGTTTATTTTGGCTTCTATATCCTCTGGAGTTGTGTCTAATCTACACTGGTTCAAGATCTCAGGATGCCCAGATCCCACATTTCAGTGAAACTTAAAATCTCTTCAAAGATATGCAAAGCACTGTAGCCACCAAAGAAAGGTAAGTGTCAGAATCATTGTAAAGGAAAACCATCAATCAAAAGCTGGGACTTTGAGGCTACCTACCTTTGAGAATCTAATGTCACAAGTGAACTTTAAACCCAAATGATAAAGAGCTAGTGGGGGCAGTATGCAGAGAAAGGAAGGTATGAAATAACACTTTTCTGGCCTGCATGAGCGTAGGTATGCTTGAATATTTAGCAATATTTGGACAAAGCTAATTTAAGCCTCTGAAGCATTAGTAGCTATAAGCAGGTTCAGGTGTGTGTGGGGGGGTGGTTTTCCTGGCTCAAAGAAGGACTGCAGAGTTCTCACTGCAATGGATGAGAAGTGGAAGCAGCCACCCAAGGCAAGCAGAATCTGGACTTGTAAGCTGTGTATTATGTGATCTTCTCTACTTGGCTTTCCTCTGTCATGGCTCCCATTAAAACTGTGGTGTATTTATTCTCTACTTGAACCTCTCCTTTGGATACTTCTCACACTCTGGATTCTGGATTCTCAATGCCTGGTGAAATCAGAGAAGACTTCCAGTAATATTTTCTCAATGAATTGAAAAATTCATGAACCCTGTTTGAAAAGCCAGATTTGCCTCTCACCTTGGAGTCCTGCTGGTATTTGCTTGATATTTTCCATCTATTTTATATATTCCATTCTCACATAAGGTGGTACTCACTGCCATGTGAGGCCAAGATTCATGCCAGAGATATGACCAGACTCCTGTTTTCTACCTCACCAGAGAGCAGAGGAGATTCCAACCTACAAGTGTTAAAATCTGAGACAAAGGGATGGACGGGAGGTTCCAACCATAAAGTCCTGCACTGTCCCAGTAGAAAAAAAAAAAAAAAAAAACAAAACACTGAAATAGAACCACAAAGTTGTCTGCAACAATAAGAAAACAAGGAAAGTATGTTTTTATTATGGAGAGATAAAAGAAAAGGTAGAATATAAGTGAAATTAGAGTGGGAGGAGTTAAGAAACTCACTCTGGGTAGATCATTCAAAAGGCTAGACTGTGGGCAACCTGTGTTCTACAAGGCTGGTTGGAAAGGACTACAAGTGCATGGAATGGTCCCATGTATCTTTTTTTTGTTGTGTCAGTCAAACTTGCTCAAGTTTTATATGCCCATTCCAGTAAAGAGAAAGGCTTCCAGAGGCAAAGCCCTTGATGTTGCTTTAAGGTTCCACAGTCTCAATTCTCTCCTTCACCTCTTATGCTGAGCTCTTTGGACATATGCCTACTGTTAACACTTTGAACATATTCCCAGTACATAATTATTTTCACTCTATAAAGATATTGGATGAAACTCATTCTCTGGCTCTTTTTCCTTCCAGCCCCTTACCACCTGAGCAAAAACACCTGCCTGACAACCACGTGCAATGTCTGGCTTTATTTTTTCTCTGGGAGTTTCTTCTGGTTTCTGGAGCACATGGGGAGCTACAGCTTCCTGTCTCATGGGGAAGTCCTCAACCAGATATGGATGTGCATTGATGTGTATCCCCCTATTTTCCTTGCTTCTCCTGTAGCGTAACTCTGAGTAGTTTGCTCCATCTGAGCTTCCAGAGTTTATCAAGAGAGATCAAACTCCTTAACTGCCCACAGTAAAACTGCTCTCATGGTGCACTGAAGGGGCCACCTACCTTGCTTTTTTTTAAATCCCTAGTCACATACCAGAAGTTTTTTGAACTCTTCCATCAACAACTTCCACTTGAACATCGCCTTCTCTGCTTATAGGGGAACTCAAAGCATTCATGAAAAATGTTCAATCTTTTCCCCAAAACATTCAATACCAGTCCATGGTATATCTCTCTTGGCTGGTACTCAAGTCTGCCCAGATCATTTATTTTGCTTCCTTCACCTTATATATGAAAAACAAATAAATATACAAAATTTGGATTCAGTTAACTCATGAGACTGTAAGTAGTTCAAGGGAGAATCCTATTACTGCATCTAAGCATATGTCCCTTTGATCTTCTGCAAATTAAATGAACCTACTTTCCATTCATCAGTGTCTCTAAACTGACTGAACAAATGTATAATTAAATTAGCGTGTGATGCCAAGAGGATCAGATCTAGGTATGCACATTAAATTAGAATTCTCACCCTGTTGGAGAGAAACAACTTCTGCAGGTTTTTTTTTCCACTTTCTTTTTCATGGGAATTGTTGTATGAGCAATTTTTCCATGCTACTGTGTATAATCATTTCTCTTTATTAGCAATTCTAGTCTCAGTGAAGCTATTTTCGGTAACTTTTGGGGGTTGCTTGCCATTTTACAAAATACAAGTCTGAAAAGATTAGTGTATGGAAAAAAAACAAGATGATTTAAAATCTATTAGTCTACCTGGATGAGAGAGAGGATGGCCAGAAACTGATGGGGATCAATGGAGAAGCCAGAAGTTGGTTTGCCTCTGGAAACAACATGCTAGTTCAACATGCCTGCAGTAATGAGCTGTCTTCCCCCTACAACCTACACGGGCTCTCTCTGCCCATCTCTCATAGGCATGTACCTCAGTATTTTTACTTTACTCTCAAGCAGAATCACTTCAAATGGTAGGAATTATGGGCTGCACTTCTAAGCCCATATTACAATGGTTGATAAGCTAGGGAGAATAGAGTCTCTATTTCCTAATGACCTCGTGCCAGTTTCAAGGATGACTTTATCTGGTTTCCCATGCCTAACTCAGATTGAGCCTTGTGGCAATTATCATACAGTGGGACAGGAGGGACGTTGCAATGGACAATCTCTGAACTGTAGAATGGCAGGTGAGTGGTGCAGATACCATAGAGGAATATTGCATGGATTTAATCACAATAAAGCAGAATGAAGTCTGGCCACGCAGGGATAAATAGAAAATGTAAAGAATCTGGTATCACTGAAGCTGACAGTGGGAAGAGCTGAGGAGGCAGGTGGTGACAGTAGTGAGGGGTACGATCTTGGTATATTTTTACTCCATACTCGGGAGTTTCATCTTTATCCTACAGGTGCTGAGAATCTGGGAAGAACCCTGTGTAAAGGATTAGTTGAATTTGTTGTTTAAAGCTATCTCATCAATTTAACTTATGGGGCTGGGGATATAGCTCAGTTGGTAGAGTGCTTGCCTTGCAAGCACAAGGCCCTGGGTTCAATCCCCAGTACCGCCAAAAAAGAAAAAAATTAACTTATGGAGGAAGATCTATGGCTATGAAGAACACAGTTGATTTTCACCAGGGGTTTTAGAAGCTACCATCCTATGACTTGATTGTAGTTTGTCCTCAAGAGATTCATTTGTTGGAAGCTTGGCTCTATTTGGAGGTCCAGAAGTGACATGGAACTTTGAGACCCAGAGCTAAGTGGGAAGTCCATAGGTTATTGGCAGGTGGCTTCAAGGGGGACTGTGGAACCCAGCCTCTCTGGCTTCTTGCTTCAAGATGTGATCTCTCACTGTCCCTTGGCTTCCCCCATTGACATTCTCCATAGTGTGATGCAGCCAAGAGGACTGTCACCAGAACTCCATTCCCACCATGTTGTTTGTACTTTCAACTTCTCAAGTTGTGAACCACATATACTCCTTTAATCTGTAAGGTTACCCTGTTTTGAGTATTTTATTATAGTACCAAAAAGCAGACTGATACTAAAAGCAAGTAGTCACCTCTCAACACAGTCTTAAGTAACAACACTCAGAAGTGGAAATTAGAAGACAAGCCCAGTGGGAATAGCTCACTGTCACAACGGCCTTTCCACTTAACATTCATAATCTCTAAATGCATGGCTGCCAGCAGCCTCATATTCCAACGCAAAGGTCAACATGAAATAGCACTCTCAAGTAGCACATCAAAATGGCCTTTTGCAATTCGGGATAATTGCTTGCTTAACTGCTTGTATATTACATGATCTTGCTTTCATAAGTCCAGTATTGCTTCTAATTCTCTTTTCTCTTTTCTCATATTTTCTCTAAAATTTTGCTACTTTTCAATAGCTGAGGATTTCTTGTGTGCCAGGCAATCTTCAAATTGATGTTATTTAACTGTTTTGATTTTACTGTTTGTGAATAATTTTATACCTCAAAAATAATTCCAAGTAAACAATGCTTTGTGTGTTAGAATTCTATGTTTATTTTTCCATAATTAATTAATATACTCTGCCACTAATTTATTCATCAAAAATACACTATGTGAAAGGCTCTGTCAAATGCAATGTGGTTTCAGAAATGGTTAAGTTCAGGAGACTAACTATCAACAATTTGGAGTACATTGTGGGGAGTGACCAGGTGCTCCCTGTGAACGGCCATGAGGGAGAACTGACCTGTATCAAACCACAGAAAAAGGCATCATATACAAAAGCTATCACAGAGAAACTTTTATCAATAATGAGATGAACATTGTGGATTATTATTTTTTTAAGTGCTTGTGCCTAAAACTCATTGCTCAAGGCCCTGTGTAAACTGACATGCTCTCACTCAAAATGGTTCAGTGTTCCTAAAATCTGTTGCAGGAGAGATTCTCCAGGAAGCAGAACGGGGATGGAGACTGGCACACAGGAAGGGAATTAAGGAGCCCTTTTGGAGTTGACGCCCATGGAGGTACAGGAAAGATGCAGAATCCATAAGAGAGGGGTCAAGTTATGGTACAATCGCAGCAGATGCTCCAGCCAGCCCTGGGGGGCGTTCCGCAAATGGAATGGGAATTGAGATCTGTTTGAGGTTTGAATAGGAGGGCCAGATATTTATGAGCTTGTTTTTTAGATGCTGGCCACCCTAAAGAGAGAGTGACCTTGGACAAGCAGCCCTCCTCAGGTGCAGCAATCCCCAGGGAAAGCTGACGGGATCTAGTTTTTTGATGGAAGGTCTCCCGGCAAATGTAGTTCTTTATCCCTAAAGGAAAATTGGACTGAGGCACTCTGTTATACCATCTACTGTACCACCAGTTCACCAAATGTTTTTATTTAGGGTTATTTGGAGTTAGGTGCATGGAGAAAAGATGCCTTTGACGTGCACCTGCACAGGATGCTGGTACAATCAGGATTTAATCTTTTATTATGCTCAGCTACTAAAGTTAGAGTCTGACAAAATTAGGGTATTGGGTATCAACTTTATCTTGGTATACATTCAAACTTTCTCAATATTCTAACCTCAGTTTAATTCAAAATATAAACATTTGCTCTATTCTCACCTCAACCAAATCAGGAATATTATGAGTAAGCAGATTTATTAGGTGCTTGCCCACTTTCAGGCTCCACTGTGAGCACTCTTACCTGTGATAGCCCATTCAGCCTTAGAAATATGTCTATGTAGTTCATGCTTTATTATCTTCATTTCATCAGAGAAGAAACCAAGGTAGAGAGGGGTCGTCTAGCACTTAAGTAAAGGTGGTGAGATTTGAATCCAGGTATTTTGGCTTAAAACTGTACTTAAATACATTCTTTTTAGTCTCACAGTTGAGGTATGTACTAATGGCCCTAAGTTTCCACTCTGCAACCATATTCCTTGCCATGTGACCCTGAAGTCCTCCCATTCTCTTGTGTGGGAAGTGCCCTACCCTTGACTCTGAATCCATTAGATTTGGCCAAAAAAGTCTCCAATAATGTGTGCAAATACACACTTGGAAAGTCTGCCTGATTGAGCTTGTTATTTCTCATTCATTGGCCATTGTCACAGGAATGTGTCTGGGATTATCTACCTCATTAGAAGATAAAATGTGTGGAACAGAACTGAGTAATCCCAGACATTATCCATCATCCATGATGACTGGATTGTCCTGTTTGTAACAGGCATGGTTATGGACTTTTGCATGCAAAGCCAGGTATAGCATATTCGCTCTCACTCTCACTAAGCAAACTCTAAAATGGAGTCGTTTTTTTCTTTTAATGAGGGGGAAAATGTTAGCAAGTGGATAATTTACAAAATATCTGTTACATGTTCACTCCTAGGAGATTTACCTGTATAAAACATAAATTCATAGGTCATTTGATATTTTACATTGGAAAAGTTACTTCTCCTGAATCTTCATGGACACACTTTGAGTGTTAATTGTATCAGCAGATGAAAGGTATTACATCTGTAATTATTTTACCTTAAAAATATCTTTTTTTTTTTTTTTTTCCCCTTCAGGACTTGTTTCCATGGGAGAAATGCCTAAGTCGTTCCTTCAGGGTTTGAAATTTTCCCCAAAGCCTGAATTGTTCACCACTCACCAGGAAGTAGTTTGGAGAAGAACCCAAACACACATAATAGTGGGGGTGTCTGTGTCATCTTGAATTTTATTATGAAAGAAACCAAAGCAAACAAACAAAAACCACCTCTTAGGAGTTGGCAGAACGCTATCTCATTGCCAGCACTGGACATGAAGCTTCCTAAATTGTCCCCTGCCATTAGTGAAGAAAAGTCTGCTGTCCACAAAAGCCTTGCCATTCACAAGCCCTTGACTGAAGGATGGACAGACTGCATTTGCTCTGTGAACTCAATCCATTAAAAGAAGCATCTGCTACATGCTACGTGGGCCCTGGACCCCGATGTAAACTGAGACGGGGTGGGTACCTATAGAATTAAAACACAAAGACACACACTGCTGATCTAAAAGCACTGGAGAACAGGAGAATGGGGAATGATACATTTTAAAATGAAGAGCAATAAAATAGTCACAAAGGGTTTTTTTTCTTTATTTTTATGATTGGAGCCGTACTTCTCTTTGGTAACTCCTCATCTACATTATGGTGGGCAAATGCTTCCATAAGGTTCAGATAGTGAATACTTCAGGCTTTGAGGGTCTCTGTTGGAACTAGAAGATTCTTCCAGAGTATGGCAGCCATAGGTGTTATGTAAAAAGTGAACCTTGCTGTAGTCCACAAAAGTCTACTTGTAGATGGGGCAGTAGTGTAGACCGGGTCTACGGGTTATACGTGCCATACTAGCCTCCACTCTACAGGAGTTTAAAAACAGATGTTATCATTCAGGACTTCTTCTTTGTAGACTCTATCTTCTCTCCATACAGCTTGCTTTCTACTTCCATTGCCTTGAATGATGTCCATTTGACAAGATACCCCAGACATATCTCCCTTGAACAGATTGCTCCTCTGAAGTCAGACCCACTTCTCTAGGAATGCACAGCAAGCTGCTAGGCTGTCTCACTGTCATTTCAGTGGGGAGAGTTCACCTCTGACTCCCCTCAGCCCCAGACCTGACCTGCACTGAGCTGCTTTCACTCTGGTCCACACATATACATCATCCTCCAATTTGCTTAAGTTAGAAAAGTGGGGATAAAACAGCTTCCTCCTTCTGTGTGAATACCCTTCGTCAATCTTCAAATTCAGGTAATGACAGACTCCAAGTAACTCTCCACTGTGCCCACCTCCCTCTATCACACTGCCACAACACTGGTCCAAGTTACCCTCATCTCTGGCATGGGCCATCCTGAAGCCTTTACATCAGGACTCCCAGAATCCACTGATAAGCAATTCCAATCCATTTAGAATCCACCCACTAGAGCAACTTTTAAGTGCTCTGACCAAGTCCATTTCTGCAAAGGATACCTCCCGTTCTGTGGGTAGGGGCAGCATCCTCATTACTCTCCTTAAACTCCTTACAGATGCGGAAATCTCATGCTGTAGCCTCAATTCATACCCATGAGTATCAGTTTCCTATTACTACTACAATAAATCATCAACATCTAAGTACCTTAAAAGAACACCGATTCATTATTTTACAATTATAGAGGTCAGAAATATGAAATGGGTTACAAATCAAGGTGTTCACAGACTGTTTTTTCCTGAAGTCTCTAGGGGAGAAAGGATTTTGAATGTTTCCACTGCATAATGAATATGTAAGCAGATAGCTGTTTTTGACCTGATTTATACATTATAGAATATAAACATAAATTGAAACATCACATGGCACCCCATCAACGTGCACAACTTTTATGTTTGTAAATATCAATTAAATTTTTAAGAAAGAAATTTAAGAAAGGTATGCATAAAATTCTGTTTGCATGAACTGGACATGTTCAGGGATTGTAAGTAATGTGAAGAACTGGGAGACACATTCTCTTCTCATTTGGTGATGATCAAAGTGGAACTAGGAAATGAACTTGATGATAACATGACTGCAGCTATTAAGAAGCCATCAGTGGTGAACTAATCAACTTTTTCATCACTGTGAACAAAAGCCCTGATGATTCCAATGCAGAGGAGGAGAAGTTTATTTGGGGTTCATGGTTTCAGAGGTCTTGGTCCACAGATGGCTGACTCCATTACTCTGGGTTCAAGGTGAGGCAGAACATCATGGCAGAAGAAAGCAGCTCAGGACATGGTAACCAGGAAACAGGAAGAGGGTCACTCACCAGGGACAAAATATATAACCCAAAGGCATGCCCCCAGTGACCCACCTCCTCCCACCACACCCTATCTGCCTACAGTCACCACCCAGTTAATCCCTACCAGTGGATCAGTGCATTGACTATGTTAAGGCTCTCACAACCTGATCACTTCACCTCTGAACATTCTTGTATCATCTCACACATAAACTTCACATCTAAACCGTGATAAGTGGGGCAAACAATGTTTACCTATGGCACTTAAACAATGTAGTCTTCTAACAAGATTCTGGAAGTAAGTAGCCCTGCATATGAGTTAACAGCTCCAACATACCAAGGCACTAGATTGGAATCTCTGATGTTCTCTTGGCTTTTCCCTCATTCTAAAAGACAGCTGCCACAGCAACCCAAGTCAGTGGAGGTACCCAGGAGATTGTCCCATGTGCAAATGGAGACAGAGCAAGAACAACCCTCAGCCCTTCAAATTACCATTTTTATAAAAAAGATAAAATATTTCCAGAAGCCCCAAGTAGGTATTTCTTTTTGGTTAGGATTGCCAACTTTAGCAAACATAAAGATAAGACTGTCATTTAATATGAATTTTAGACAAAAATGAATGCTGTTTAGTGTACTTTTGGGGTCATGCTTATGTTTTAAAGAATTTTATTATCTATCTAAAATCAGGGTTTAACTGGGCAATGTGGCTCTTAGCTGGCAGCTGTACTCTTATTTCATGAGTGAGCACGGGAGTGCATGCCCATCCTGGGCTACTCAGGGTATCTAATGATGCAGTGGCCAGGATGAGCTCAGCTCCCCAGGCCTGGGCACACTGTCACACAGGGATGCTGTTAGCAAAGATGGGAGGGATGGGGCTTGACAGGCGCCCCCAGCTGTGTCAGCCACAGGGCCTGGGTTAATCAGTACAGCACGTTTGTCTATTGTGTAAAAAATATGGAAGTATTGAATGATTTAAGCAAAGTAATGTGGCAATATTAGAAAAAGGGATATCTGATATAAAACTATGTCACTAAATGTGTCACAGAATGACGAAGAGCCAGGAAACTAAATAACAGCAAAAGGAATTCAGACACAGGTATGGGAACTACATATGCATATTTATTTATCACCATGGTCAAGATTTCAGACTTTGGAATCAAAATGGTTGGTTTTGTATCCTACTTTGTTATAAAATTCCTGTGTCAACCTGGAAAAGTCTCTTTATCTTACTGGTCTTAGTTTCCTTATCCTTAACTACATAGATAACAACTATACATGATTTATTATTGGTATTGAAGAAGTTCACTCAGGTGAAAGAATTAACAAAAAAGGGACATTCATTTAAATAATGTTAGATGCCTTTATTATTTTGGTTTTACTATTGCTATTACAAACAATTATTAAATAACTAAATATGGTATTAAGATAGAAGATGGAAAATCCCCCCAAATCTGATATGTTCTTCACGTCACCCAGCTCTGAGGATGACAACTTGGTACTTCTTAATGCTGAGAGCAAACACCTCAGGGTCCTGCCTGACTCCTCTCTCTCTCCCATTCTGCATTCCCTTCTCTGGGAATTCCTCTGGTCCATGCTAAGCACATTCGGAAGCCCCGTTACTCCCAAAGGCACCACTGAAACTGGGGTCTGAGCTGCAACTATCTCAGTGGACTGCAGGGGACGCTGTTCTGAATGACCTCCCTGCCTTCACTCTGGTCTTTGCAGTCCATTCTCAACAGAGCAGCCAGTGGGCTGACACAGGTCAGATTGTGTCATTTCTTTGCTCAGAATCTTGCAACGGGGTCCTACTTTTATTCCTATTGGAAAAATACTGGTCCAAGTACTTAATCTCCTTGACTGACTCCTGCCACTGGACTCCACCGCCATGAGTCTCCTTTGCTCTACCACTCAGACACCTCGACTTAATTCCTTGTCTCCCAGCACTACTGCATAGGACCTTGGTCCTGATTCCTTCTTCTGCCTGCAATACCCTTCCCACAGATATCTAACTGCTCAGTCCTCTTACTTCTTTCAAGTGTTTGCTTAAATCACACCCAATGAGCTCAACCTCAAAAATGCTATTAACTCTACAAACCTATTGCCATCACCCAGCTGGCATGCACGAGTCCCTTCATCTATCTGTCCTTCACCTCCACCATGGCCTTTACTGTGTCCTAACATAATTATTTAATTATTACTTATAATTGTAGTTGATTGTGTGATCCCTTCCTGTCTCCCTATAATGTTAAGCTTTCTTTAATACATCTTGTTGACCGATGCCGCAGAGTACCCAGAACAATGCCTGATGTATATTAGGTGTTCAATAAATATGTGTTAAAAATAACAAGCTTTTACTCTGTATGGCTGTTTCAATACCTTGGCTCCTGTTATTTAAGTTTCTAAAACTAACTATTCAATGGTTATTCCATACCAGGCACGGTTGTGATACATTGATCTCATTGAATCTTTGTAGGAACTTTTTCACATGCATCTTTCAAAGCAGTCCATTGTAGTGGCTGGAGTAAGGAGTTGGGGTTATAGCATGACAGAAGAACTCCCAAACCTTAAGACATGGAGGTGGATCTTGGCTCTTCCAATTACTATTTTTGGAGCCTTGAACAAATACCTCTGCATCCAGGATGTCTCCTGTGAAACTGGTCGTGATTACAGAGCAGCCTCCTGAAATTGTTCTAACTACACAAGAGCTAACAGGTGTATGTGACTAGGATGAGATCTGCAACAGGTTGTATGCTGAAAAAATGGTACCTATTGTCATTATAATTCATATTGTGTCACTTTTCCACATCATGAAGGCTTTAAGAAGCCAACTAACTTGACAAAGGTCATATAGGTAATAAAGGGGCGTGAAGGCCTTTGACTCTAAAACTGTGCTTTTAACCACCATGCAGCCAGGAACACAAAAGGAAGAACCTTTGGGGGGGAATTTAATGAGATGAAATGTGGATTTCTCTATCTTTACCCTAGGATATTTTCCACCTAAATTTAGACTTCCTAGAGAATATCAAATTTCTGGCTATCTATTTAATTTTCTCTAAGCTGGCATGAAGCAGACATGATCTTTGGAAGACAGCAGGATTCATGTGATTAT
Source organism: Sciurus vulgaris (assembly GCF_902686455.1). Taxonomy (NCBI): domain Eukaryota; kingdom Metazoa; phylum Chordata; class Mammalia; order Rodentia; family Sciuridae; genus Sciurus; species Sciurus vulgaris. The sequence continues at coordinate 138,452,277 of NC_136469.1, forward strand.
TTTTGTGGCTTTTGCCAAAAGCCAGTCATTTAAGAGTCTTTGTGGCATACGACCAACTGCTTTCTGCATCAGCTGCTCCGTGAAAAAGTTGAGAATGTGATAGATTTGCTGACAAGCATATTATATGTTTGATGAGCATAAACTCCTCGTGATGATAAAAATAGAAGTAGTTAAGAGTTACCGAGTGGCTTGTTTTCCCCTGTCTCTTGACTATTTGGATCTGAAGAAAGAGCAGGTGTCCTGCTCTTTTTCACCTGCAATTCCAGCTTTATCCTTCTCGGGATGCAGTATGTCACCCACAGGAAGACATTCACACCTACTATGTGCAAAGCTGAGTGCCAGTTGCTTTGGGGCAATTAAAACAGCGTTGATGATTGTATTACCCACAGGTAGGAGAAATGGAAGACCATGGATTTGTGAAACGTAGGAGTAAAACCTCAACTCCAACCATTGTCAGCCCCATTATCACCCCTCACGTGACACATTGCAATTACCAGTTCATACTCAGATTTTCTCAACTATTCTTCTTCCAGGAGTCAGAGTGACCTTATTACATTGTAAACATAACCATGTTTCTCCCCATAAAACCTCTAATGATTCCACTGGACAAAATTCGAGAATCCTTGCCATGACCAGAAAGGCCCCATGTGAGTCTGACTCTGTCTCTCCTAGGTCACCTCCTACCATCTCCATGTGATTCATCCTGTTCTAATGCACGAGGACACTTGTGATTTCTGCTTCCAAATTACAGGCTCTTCTCACAGATTTCCACAAAATTAACTGCATCTCATGATTAGAAAGTCAGCTGTTGTCCCCATTGTGTTGGGACTTCTCTTAGTAACATTTTCAATTACAGACAGGGATTTCAATTACTGCAGAGAAGATATTCTTCTCTGCAGTATCTTCCTTGTCAAGACATTGACCACCAAAGAGCTGCTTCCTCTAGTGATGCCTGATTGACTAATCTACTGTCCATGAATATATCTACAGAGTAAGTAGGGAGTTCTCAGTCCCAAAATAGAATTGGAGAAAATTGCATGGCATTTCATGAGCGAGGACAATCATTCCAGCATGGTGATCATGGACTGGCACTGTGAGAAAGCATCCTTGGAAATAAATCTCACATAAATACCGCCATCACTATCTACTTGCAGATAAGTGTTTGGAGTGCACTCCATGTGAAGTGATATTCTGTTTTAAAGATGGTCTTATTTCATTAATATTCACCAAGAGCCACTGAGTTGCTACTCATTTAACAAGTGAGGGGACTGGAGGCCAAAGATGTTAATAACGTAGACAAATTTAGACAGCTACGAGAAAGCAGAGCAGGACTCTGACTCTGGACACTCAGACTGTAACATCTTTGCCCAAGTGTATACCACAGTGGGTTTGGACAGGTGAGGAAAAAAGGTGAAGTCAATCCAGTTGGAGGAAACAATGTGATCAAAGGCAAGGAAGAGGGAACATGAAAATGAAATATTTGGAGACTAGTGCTTTGGTGCATTAGTGTGAGTATGAATGAGCACGACCTGGAAGGATTTCAAGAAGTACTTAAACAAAATGCAGGGTAGCCTCCTAGAAGGAAGCATTGCTCTTTCTTGCATCCATAACCTTTCATGAAGTGGCTCCCATGCCGTCATCCCTACACATTTTGTCTCTATTTACAGAGACAGTACTGCCAAGAAATAAGAGGCAGTACATTAGAGCTAAACACCTAGCCTCAAATTTCAACTCTGTACTTTCTGATTATTTGTCTCTAGAGAATTTACTTGACATTATTTTGCCTCAGTTGCAAAGGATTGTTCTGTGGAGCAAATTGATTGAACTATGTAAAGTGCTTATATCAATGCCTGATATCGAATGAACCTTCTTAAATATTTTAGAGTTGGTGATCCTCAGAATAATTCTGCAAGTACTGCCTTTTCTTTCCAGTACCCGAAGGATGGAAGCCCAGGCTAAGGACCATGAAACCCAGAAGAAGGAATGACATTGTGAAGAATCACATATACAATTTACTCTTTCTGGAATGTTTGCCTATCACAAATAATATCACAAGTGGGGAATATCAGTAATAACTCTGAAGTCATCCTAAATGAAAATGTGCTAAAGTCATATTAGTCTTCACTGGAGAGAGAAAGAAGAGGGATGATGAAGGTCAGGTTATCCATCTTCCAGAACCTGGCGACTCACTGAGGGTTCAGTGGTGAAGCAGTGCTCTGCAAGAAAAAGAGCTCAGGGATCAGCCTTATCCCTGACTCTGCCTCCTGCATCTGATTTGGGCAGTGCTCCAGTGAGCCCTAAAGTCAGGCAAAATGGACCAAAACTCCACTATTTCTTTGTTCTCTGTGTAAACTCCGATGAAGTACTTAATTAACTCTCTTCACCTACTTATACATGTGAAGAACATCACAGTTCTTAACTTTGAAGAATTTCTAAGTTTATAATTTAACATACAGATGTGTGATGTAGGTAGGTGCTTAATAGTGATTACAAGAACATTGGCTCTCACTACCTGTTGGTAAACATGGATGTTTCAGGTATTCTGTATGACAGAGATACTGTCAATTTTTGGTGAATGTGAGGGTCATGTTGAAATACATGTTAATTTTGTCACACAGTGTGTTAGGCAGCTTTGTGTAACTTTAACCAAAATACCTGACAGAGACAACTTAGAATGGGAAAGACTTGTTTTTGCTTATGGTTTCAGAGGGTCAATCTGTCGTTTTCTGGCACCAAGGCAGAAATGCCATGCTGGAAGTTCATGGTGGAAGAAAGCTGTCAGCTCATGGCAGCCAGGAAGCATGGGAACAGTGTTCGGCACAAGATATAGTCCCAGATGATCTCCTTCTTTCAGCCACACCCCACTTGCCTAAATTTATCACCCAGTAATCCACTCAAATTATAAGCCTATAAAGTGGATTAATCCACCAGTGAGGTTACACATCCCTCGAGGTAATCATTTCCCACCTATGAACCTTGCTATATTGGGAACCATGTTTTCCACTTGAGATTCTGGGGAGATTTCAGATCTAAACTACAACGTAGAATTATACAGGCTTCTAGTTTCCTCTTTCTAACTTTATTTATTTGCTTTTTACTTTGCATTCCTGAGAATGTCCCTCTGGTTGCCTTATCTATCCTATCCCAAGGGAGGTTGTCAGGATTCAATAAGATGTAGCAGAGTATCAAGCACAGCGCCTCGCCCACAGTCATCACTAACCAGCAATTTAGAGTTTTACTTGGCAGGTCCCATAAACAGGCTGAGCCTCAATATCCTAACCTGATAAGAGACTGCTCGCAGTGGTGGAGCAAAGCTTAAAACCAGCCGATGGAAAACTGCCCAGTGCATACCATGAGCTGCTGTTTCCCTTCCCTTCACATTGCTCCTCTCGTTCTCTGTCTCTGGGTTGTTAAAGGCTCTTCTGTGTAGGTGCCTCAGCAGACGATTCCCGATGTTTTTGGTACTGAGTGCATAGTCCCATGTGCATCCACACTGCCTTCATCCCTTTTCTTTCTTATTCTTCTCCATCACACTTTTCCTCATGTGACATACTATTTATTCCAGAGATTTATTTGTCCTTGTCTCTCACCAGACTCTGTCCTGTAAGACTCAGGAAGGCAGGAATGGGATATTATTTATTTACTGTGCCCAGCATTTGGCAGTTGCTCAATACACAGTGCTTAATGAATGAACATTTAAACCTGTCCACTCATCAATCACTTTGTGCAGGTGGGAACAATGTGGTAATGGCACATAGGCATTGTTCGTGGCAAGATCCATGTCAATGAAGATGTTGGCATTAAACCAAAGAATTACTGAAATGCTACTTATTACTTTTGCCAATCCTGAGTCTGGGTTTCCTCACATGCAGCTCTTGTCCTTCCCCTGGTCAACAGTATGTGAGAAGGCGTGGATGGGACAAGCTTTGGACTCAGTTTGATTGACAACTGGTAGTAGGTAAAAAATCAGCACCAGAAGGAAAGAACTGAAGAATGCTGGAATCTTCAGGTAGAAGAACAAACAGCATCAGATCTGAAATACGGAAGAAGCAGGTGAGACTGGGTGCATTGGTCATTCATTCTGAAATTGCAACTTGTAGGACATGTGTAGCCCACCCCCCATGGGAATTCATGGGGCTCCCAGAAAGGATTTTATTCAGGGAAGGTCACGGGGGGGCCTCATCTCATTGGTGCTTTATGCAGATGACTAATTGCACTGGAGGCTGCAGGCCTGGAGCCTGAAGTTGAGGAGGATGGCAGCTGTGTAGTCCAGGTGAGAGGTCATGCTCTTGGACCAAGATGGCGGCCACAGTACAGACAGAAAGTAAAGAGCAGGAGCACAGACAAGTCCTGGGCTCCTCGATTCCCTCCTCCTTTTTCTGATGTCTCTGTTTGTCCTTGAGATTGGGAGCCGCTGCCAGCTTCATCAGCTTTATTTTTATGTTGGTGCCTGAAAGACTCACCTCAGAGAGACAAGGCTGAAGACAATGAGAAAGGAGCACAGCCAACACTCACCTTCAACCTGTTCTTCCCACAGACCAGCTGAAGCAAAAGTTCAAAATAACACAAAGCTTTTTGGGGAAAACTGCCCAAGCTGCTCCTCCTCCCATGCCATGGCAAGCTGCCCTGGGACTTGCCACATTTGATCGTTCTAATTCCGGAAGCTCTGTGCCTTCCAGGTGGGACGACGGCTCCTCAGTGTTGCTGGCATCCGTCTCTTGGGATATTTCCAGGGACTCTATGACTATTCTGGTGCTCTAGGAGTTTGGGAACTCTTTCTGTGTCTTCTTGCCATATTTCTGGTGACACAAGAGTAGTTGTAGACATGTAGAGCAGCATGTAGGACCAATGAATATGGGCTATGAAACAAGGCTGCTCCCCAGTAGATGAAGAAGTGAGTGGTTTGAAGCCAGAGTTGTTTCATGAAGGCCATGTCCTCACTCCATCACCTGGTTGAGCCCAAGAAAGATGTAGGGGCTGTGTCTCATTAGCATGGTACTTACTCCCATGTGCTGACTGTCAGTAATGAGATGGGGGCAGTCGGAGAGGGTCAGACACCCCACCCTGTCATATTTAAGCCTTTTAATGAACCTCAGGGGGAAGGTTGTTTATATCTTCCATTTTTGCAGGTAGAGAAAGGAGGTATATTTTAGAGGGAGGGACTCGCACTCAGATTTTGCTCTTACTAAAACCCCAGCCATTTTAGCTGGAGTCAAAGGGATCTCAATCTCAAGACTGCTTCTCTGCCTTGCCAGCTGTGTAATTGGAGACAAAGAGCCTGGTCTCTCTGGGCTTTCATTGTCTTCCTCTGTGAAATGGTATTGTTGCTAACCTTTTGCTTGTAGTATACGAGTCTGTGAGATCAGGGAACTAAGGAAGACTTTATGAGACAAGGTACAGGAAATACCCATGTGCGTGCCACTCAGATGACCCATCCTGATAATATAAGCCTTACCTCTTAACAGGGAGCAAAAAATCTGATGTTCCTATAAGTGCTTCATGAAGGACTGAACAGGAACAAGCAAGACACAGCCAGTCATATCTAGTAGGAGTTTGATCTCATTTCCCAGGTAGGCCTTGCATTCTGTTGAGATATTTAAAAATTCTCCACTCTGTCTACCAAGAGTCTCAAGTGCCATTTTCTCCTTGATGTAATTACCTTTCTGGGGGAAAAAAAAAAGTTCAAAAATACTATGTGGATACTAAGGATATCGTTACTAACATTTTAATTTATAATTATAGAGAATTAGTAATTAATGCTACGTGGTAAATTATGAAGTACTTTTCAACTGTATTTATCCATTTACTCAAGGCTCTTAATTTTATGATCTATTAATTATTTTTGCATATATGAAAACAGTGCCATGCTTATCTACTCTGTTCCTAAGAATTGTTGATCCTAGCAGAGAAGAATTTTTTTAATGAGCTAAAACTAGTGGAAGTGAACACACATTCAAAAACTCCAATATTACAGTACCTTTTCTTCATCATTTCACAATTATGACTCCATGTGTTGATGATCAATGCCCTGTTTTCGGGTGATTGCCTTATTAATGGCAAAGTGATGAGAATAGAATTAAATATTTGCACTAGGGGCTATGCTTAATTGAGTTTCTTCTCTGCTTATTGCAAGCTCTGGGTTTTGAAATTAAAGCCAACAAAGATGATGCCATTTAGAAACATGGCTAAAATTAGAAGCCTTTTAAATATGGTAAAAATTCTACAGAGACTTGGACTTTGATGTTCGTGTTCAGACATGCGCTACAATTTTTGAAACAAAGCACAATTTATTTCTAACTTAAAAATAAATGTCTGGATTATTTCAAGGCTTCATTGTTCCAGAAACGATGTCAAACCCTTGGGAGTGACACGGAATATGTCCTAACAGACAACATCATCTCACCCACTCACACAACATCTGAGAGAGGGACTCTCTGCTTGTTACCAGGGACAAACCTGGGATTCACAAATATCTCTTGGGACCTGAGGTGTGACAAGTACATCACCCAGAACTAGGCACATACTTGTGAACAGAACACTGAAGAAGTCTTAACGCACATTAATGAGAGATACAATCAAATCACAGAAATCTGACCACAAATAGAGGAGGTAACTGTGAATTGTGTTAAACACCGAAGACTAAAGATAAGCCAGCTCTGGGAAGATTTTGGTCCAGATAAAGAAGCAAGGCAAAGACCTAGAAGGGGGTGAGAGGAGGCAGAGGGTGAAACAGGGCTGAAGAAAGAGAAGGAGGAGGGGCAGCAGGAGAGAGGATGCATGGGGCCAGTCCTGAGAAATTCCACTGGGCAACCAAGAACTGAGACTCATTCCAAGAATAATTGGGTTATGAAAGGTTTGAAGAAGAGTGGTTATTTAATTACTTACACAGTTTTTACTTTTGTCATTATTTTTTGGAAAATGGACAATAGAGGACAAAAGCAGAAACAGGGGAGACAGTTAAGACTCTCCTCAGGTGGTCTAGGGTAAGATGCCAGTGTAGGATAGCAGCAGCTGACCTGGAGATTAGTCTAAGGCATTCCCACAACAGAAGGCAGAGGAAGGGGAAATGGGTCCCTTCTTTTCTGCCTTCAGATGGAATTCATTCCATCACCTCCTCTGATTCTCATGCCTTCAGACTCAGGCTGAATGACTCCACCAGGCTTCCTGGGTCTTCAGCTGCGAGTCATGGGACTTCACCTGCATAATCACACAAGCACGTGAGCGAATTCCTCAAAATACATCTCACTTCTTACGTGCACACGCGTATGTGAGTTTTAGCTCATTGTGCTTCTCTAACAATTACAGTATTGGAGTCTTAGAGAAGGAAAATAATTTGCTTAACATTCCATGCCTAGTAAGTTGCAAACTTAAATACTGACCTCAAAGTCCATGCTTTTGTTTTACTGCCTATCAGATGATGTTTAAGTTTGTTTTAATAAAGGAACAGAATTTTGCTGCCTGGGCTTGCTGAGGTACACACCCCAGGACAAGGATACCATGGTATTTGTGGCACACAAGCTGAATAGGGCAGAGAGTGAGGACAGGGGTTTGTTGTTCAGAGTGGCTTCAGTGTGAGGTTTGTTGAGAAGTTAGGAATAAACCCATCTAATATGGGGGAGACACTTTGTCTTCTCTTCTCTACCAATTAAGGATTCAATCATTGTTGATGAATTTGTAACTTATGTCATCTCTGAAGTACAGAGTATCATGCATTTGATTTTAATTGTCATCATACCTGAGCGATGGTATGCAGAGGGTTTTCCTGCTTGTTCCCTGAAACTCTCAAAGACAGAATTAAGAAGTGGCATTTTCCAGGGAGTCAGGTTTGCACTCAATTAATAAAACAGCTCTAAAAATGTCTGACCTCTCTGAAGAGGAGTGTTTCACGACGGTCCCGTCACCTCACACGACTCAACACTCAGATTTTAATTCAGCATTCAGTCAGCATTTTCCTTATTTGTCAGACTTTCTTCTGTTTCAACTTTCCAAGAAATGGCCAGGTTTACTTTAAAACAGTCAAGTTCCTTCTTGCCTAAGTGATCTTTGAGTACATTTGGCTTTTTTATCCATCTAGTTATACATTCATATCAATTTCTGATGTGTGTGAATGAAAATAGACTATGCTCCTTGTATGTTTGTGGCTTTGTAGATAAAGACTGGCAGAGAGAGAGAAATAAAAAGGACTTAAAAGAGTCAGGAAAGAGATTGGGCAGAAGGGTGAAGAGGATAGGAAGAGAAGAAAAAGAAATCAGATGCAGATTTTCACTCACTACAATTATGATGAAGTGAATCTGCAATCAGTACTTCATTCTAGTCAATTCTTTGCATTGGGGGTAAGAATGCAGTAGAAATAGATATGCTATTAATTACAGTCATGCTGCAAATGGTTTAATTCCTATGTTTTTTTTTTAATGCAGCAAAATAGAAAGCTATATTTATAAACTAGGCTAAGTTGGTTGTAAACTTTACTTGACCACATGCAGCTCTGTCAAAATCTTCATTAAGATAAATTAGTGTTACAGAAAAACTTGAAATTTAAAGTTAAAAAAAAATTCATGGGCTCCCATATTCACAAATTACTGCACCAAAGACCTTCAATAAACAATGCAACTTCTTCTTAGTTTCTTGTCTGTAAATTCAGAATAATACTGCTACCTGGTTTAGACATTCCAAAATCCAGCAAGATATTAAATGTAAACAATTATGATAGCTAATAACTATCCATAGAAAATCACCTCCTTCTCCCTGGAGTAAGACAGGATGAAGGAAGGAACATCACTGAGGTATTAGATACTGTGCTGGTTTGCTTGGGCTCCCAGAACAAAATGCCAAAACTGAGCAACTTAAACAGCATACACTGATTTTCTCAGAGTTCTAGCGTCAGATGTTTAAGATATGGTGTAGGCAGATTTGACTTCTTTTTTTAATGATTTTTTTTTTTTTTATTTTTACAGACTGTATTTTGACTCATTGTACATAAATGGGGTACATCATTTCATTTCTATGGTTGTATAGATGCAGATTCATACCATAGGTTAGCGATGTCTGTCTCATTCACCATCTTTTATATCCTGGCCCCCTCCTCCCTCTCATTTCCCTCTACATAATCAAAAGTTCCTCCATTCTTCTCTCACTCCCACCCTCCCACCCCCATTATATATCATCATCCCCTTATCAGGGAAAACATTGGGCCTTTGGTTTCTGAAACATCTGCCCTTGGCTCGTAAATGATCATCTTTTCCCTGGGTCCGCGATGATCTTCTTTCTGCGTGGTCTGTACCCTAATCTCTTCTTCCTGTAAGGACACCCATTATATTGGATTAGGTCCTACCCCACAGGATCTCATTTTATTTTAAATTACTTCTTAAAAATTCCATCTACTATTATGAAATTTAATAATATAATAAGAATACATTTGTGATCAAGTATACTTCATTCCAGAAAAGTAGCAATAGTTATACATTAAGGAAAAACAGACATGATATAATCTATTAAAAGAAAAAAAGGAAATCGTGATTACCAAAAAACCAAACTCCATCTCCAAATATAGTCACCTTCAAGGTACTGGGGTTAGGAATTTAATATACAAATTTTAAGACACACAAAATTTAGCTCATAACAGACAGATTTGGGATGAATGCATTTACAGAATTTTAAGTTCTAGAGCAAGCTTTTGAACACATTTGTGCCTTGAAATTCATGTTAGAAAAACAAAGAATGAAGCCAAAGATGTCAGGCTTTACTGGGATACAACAAACTCCAGGCACCAGGTAGTAAGATCATGGACACTGACAGCAGCAGAGAAGACAGGTAAGACTCAATGGGATGAAGGTGAGTGTGTCAGGGGACCAGGGGATTAGCCTGGGTGCACATGCGAGTCCTTGTGAAGAGTGAAGATGCACCTGTGTGTGGACATGTGATGTGCAGGTGTGCATTGACATGTGTGTTTATGTGTGTGCTGGGCTGAGGAGGGGCAGTACATCAGAGCCTCTGAAAGAAGCAGCAAGAGTACCTGGCCCCAAAGGAGGACAGCAGCACAGGCACCACTGAGCCATTTTGGGATGGTGTGGTCTCTCACCTCCTTCTTTGTGGAGTTCTAAGTTGTTTGGACAAGCTCAGATGAGCTGGAGTGAAATATATGCACCCCACTCAAGTTCTGCCAACAGAGTGGGCTTCCCAAAGGGGTTGAGTGGGAGATGCATTTCAGCCACAACCCACTTACCAAGCAGAGCCCATCGTGAAACTACTTCCTTGGGCCAGGAGTGCTTTGTTTTGTTTTTGTTTTTTTCTCATTTGCATAAAGATGCTCTAGAAGTACCTACATGTCCGGCCTACTTTCTTCTGCAGAACTTGGCAGGAAAATGGGCTATAAGCCTATTGTTAAAATTGCTAGGGTTTATGCTTTTCTTATACATTATTAAGCATGAGTACTAGCTCATAATAAAAAGAAAAATAATAATAATAAGAAGGAGCAATGGTCCCGTGATGATAGACTTTAAGAGAGAAGATAAGTCAAACCCTCCCAAAATGTTTGTATTTTCTTTGAAAATAAAAATGTGCATAATTTAATTTCCTTATCAAGACACATGTATGATGACTTCTATTTTAGATTACAAGTCCAGCTATGATCTGAGTCCTGTGTTCTTTGTGGGTAGATAGGTTTAAAGGGTTTGGTAAATTAACCACGTACACCACAGAATGGCTGGGTCTTATTTTCCTTCCCAAAATAGATTTGATATGTTAGCTATTGTATCATCTAGGTGGCATAGGATCAGGTTATAGTACTAAATTTCTGGGTAATCCAGAGAGACACCCTAATCCTACGAAATTAAAATCCCATATACCTGAGTCTGATCTTGCCAAGCAGAGCTTGATCTCCACCAACTTGCATGGCCTCTTTCTCTGTATCTTCTAGTTTGTAAGAGAAACAGACTCATCTACAAATAAGCAGCTCTTGCAGAGATGTATAAATATGTAAGATATGCAACCAACCTTCAAATGTATATGTATGAATAAACAGCTGATATGTTTCAAAATGTGTTGAAATGGCACTATGCCTTCAAATTATTGAATTTTGAATTAAAAAGGACATAGCTTTCCAGACAGCAATCTTATTTCACAAATGGAAAGACTGATGTTACAGGATATCATATATATATATATATATTTTTTTTTTTTCCTTTTCTGTTTACCTTAGATATAGTTTTTGGAAACTGATTGGAAATTAAAACCAGGTCATTTTTCTCTTAGTGCAGAGCATACACATTGTTGCTTTCAACAAAGCATATATGAGGCATTCACCACATGCAAAAGTACATTCTACACATTTGAAAAGAAGGTCTGCTGCTGCACAGAACACATGCTAGCCCCTATCAGAGGACCCAGACTGCGAGAGAACAACGAGGGCAGAGCAGTGATGGAAGAAGCCAGAAAAATGATCCCAAGGCACCGCCCAGTTTTGTGACCTGACATTCCCACTGGTCCTGAGAGGATAAAAGAACAGCACACACTTCAGGTTTTAATAAAAAAAAATATTGTATGTTGTTAATACTTTATAACTGGGAAGAAGTGCCAAGTTTTGCTACAGCATTAGTGATATGGTGAGTAATTTTGACTTTAGGAGGAAAAGAGAGTTCAGACTTAAAAAGAGATGTAGTTAAAGGCAATATTCTAGAGTTAAAAGTTTGGGGCTTTTTGTTCTAAAACATTAAAAGTTAGAAATATTACAAGATACACTAATGCATGAACCCTAACCATTTCTGAGTTCCTTGCAGATAGTAGAAACTTAAGTGCCACTTATCCACAGCTCTGGCCCCACTTGAACACATTCCACTACTTTGTTTTGTTTCCTGGTGTTGGTAACCAAACCCAGGCCTGGTGCATGCTAGGCAAGCTCTCCACCACTGAAGCTAGATCCGCAGTTCTGATCAGCATTTTAGCCTCGTTTCAGGTTCTGGGACATTTTCCCCATGAATCCCTGGAGATTTAAGGAGCAGTCATGCAATTACTGAGGACATTCAGTCCCAAATAAATGCATTTCTTTGTTCTGGCTTTTTTTTTTTTTTTTCCCCTTGCATTGCTGGGGTTTGAACCCATGGCCTTGTGTTTGTGAGGCAAGCACCTACCAAATGAGCTATATCCCCAGCCCTGACATTTTTGATTTAAGACGCATTGCTTTTGCCAAATCCCAGACCACCCATAATATCAAAGTAGCAAAAAGGGACCTTTATTATTTGGTTACAATTGGGGAAGGTCCCCAGGGCAGCAAAATTGTTTGGATTACTCAGTGTGCAGAAGTAGCAGAAAAACTTTTCATGAGCGCTGACCAAATGCTAGATTATGTTCTAAATCAGCACAGAGCGAATGCTCAAGCTAAATTTGACTGCTGCCTGTTTTTCCAAGTAAAATTTTATTGGAACACACTCATGTCTGTTTATATTTAATATGGCTGTATTTGCTGTACAAAAATAGAATTGAGCAGTGGCAACAGAGACCACATCAAAGCAAAGCCTACACTACTGATCATCTGGCTCTTTACTACCTGCTGCTCCTTGTCCTAAGGGCTTTACCTGGATTCATCCAATTTAATATGCAGGACTTCATCAAGTAGCAACATTGCCACCTGACACCAGGTAGATGAGAAAGCTGTGATGAAGCTAAAGATCATACGGCCAGGAATTAGACAGCCAGTCACGTAGAATCTGTCCAGTCTAGAGTCTATGCACTAAAAAATGTTATATATCATAGATACATAGGTAGATTGATAGATGATAGGTGGGTACTCTTGTATATATGTGCATAATAGCTGTATTGAAATATAATTCATGTAACAGCTTACCCATTTAAACTAAATCATTAAGTAGTGCTTAGTATATTCACAAACTTGTTCAAAAATCACTATAATCAGTTCAAAACCATATACATTACCTCCAAAAGAAATTTCATACTCATTAGAAATATCTAAATAATATTTTGTTTCCCATCTCTTCCCCAACACTCATTATTTTCTCTCTGTTGTTTTTTTTTGTTTGTTTGTTTTGTTTTTAGTCACCAAATTTTGAGTATAAAATGGTATTTGATTGTGGATTTAATTTGCTTTTCTCCAATGACAAATTATTTGGAGAATTTGTAGGAACTTTAAGGTCATTTGTATATCTTTCTTAGAAAAACGGCTTTGGGGATTCTTTGCCATTATTAAATGAGTTTTTTTAATTTAATATCAAATTGTAAAAGCTTTTTCAAATAATATATTCTAGGTAGATGTTCTTTAATAGAGATCTAATTTTCAAATATTTTTCCTTACTCTTTGTCTTTTTCCTTCTTCCTTCATTGTATCCTTAGAGGTTCAATTGAATTTAATTCTGACAACGTTCAAGTTGATATATTCTTTTGTCATTCAGGATATTGTTATCATCTTTAAGACAGTTTTGATTAACTAAATGTCATGAAATGTCATGAACTTCTATGTTTTTTGTTTTTTTTTTTTTTTCCTTCCAAGCTCTGGGGCCAGAATCCAGGACCTTGTGCATGCCAGACAAGAACACTACCCGTGAGTTACATCCCTAATCCTATTCCTTTGTTGTCTTGTACAACTTCGTAGTTTTGATTCTTATAGTTAGATTCATGATCCATTTGGTGGATAATTTTTTTTTTCTTATGTAACAGGGATTGAATCCAGGGTACTCAACCACTGCATCACATCCCCAGTCTTTTTATTTTTAATTCTGAGATGGGGTCTCACTAATTTGCCAAGGCTGTCTTTGAACTTGCAATCCTCCTGCCTCAGCCTCCAGAGCTGCTGGAATTAAAGATGTGTGCCACAGCGCCCCCATGTTTTGGGTAATTTTTAATATGGTATGGAGGAGGGGTCTAATTTCTTTCTTTTTCATATCTACAATCACCCCAGGACAATTTGTTGTAAAGAATATTATTCCTCATTGAATTGCATGGGCACCCTTGGTAAAATCAATTGATCAAAACTCTCTTAGTTCATTTGTGTACTTCAGCTTCCACTCTCCTGATTCAGCTAATAGACTCAATTACTAAAATTTGACAGTTAAGTTTGAAACTAGGAGGTGTGAGTTCTCCAGCTGCTTTTTTTTTTTGTCAGACTTGTGGCTATTTTGTATCCCTTTGATTTGCATATGAATTTAAAAATAAATGTGTTGATTACTTCAAGGAGGCCTGTGAGATTGATAAAGACTGTGTTGAGATGCTGGGCATTAATGTGAGCATTATTGCCATGCTAACAGTATTATATTTTCTGTTCCATAAAATTAGTATGCCATACTATTTTTTTAACTTTCATTTTCTTAAAATATATTTTGTACTTTTTAGTGTACAAGTCTTACACTTTTAAAAAGCACATATTCTTAAGAAAATCGTATTTTTTCCTGTAGTTTTTTAAATGGAATTGCGTTATTAGTCTCATGTTTGGCTTGCTTGCTGTCCTTACATAAATACAACAGATGATTACTGATATTGTGCATTGAAACCTTGTCGAATTAGTGTATTTGTTCAGCCTTTAGTGGATTCCTTAGAATTTCCTATCAGCAAGATTCAGCCATATGAAAATAGACATAGTTTATTTCTGATTTTCCAAACTGGACATATTTTTAATTTTATTTTCATTGTGTTTACATATAATTTACCTAGCTGGAATCTCAAGAACAAAGCTGAATAAAAGTGGTTAGAGGGCAGACCTTGATAGTTCCAGATCCTAAGATGAAAGCATTCAGTCTTTCAGTATTTTGATACACAGTGTGGTGTCTTTCATCAGGGCAAGAAAATTACCTTTTAATTTCAGTTTTTGAAAAAGTGTTTTTATTACACATACATGTTGGATTTTTGTCAAAAGATTTTTTCCAAGAGTTGAGATGGTAATGTTATTTTGTTCCTTTGTTTTATTGATATGATACATTATATGAATTGATTTTTTGGGTATTAAATCAATTCTGATTTCCTTGGAAAAGTCCCATTTTATCAAGATGAATAATTATTTTAATATGTTAGTAGATCAAGTTGGCTGCTAATTTTCTAATGACCTTTTTGTCTGTATTTTTAACAGGTAATACTCTAATTTTCTTTTAGGGGCACCTTTGGTTTTGGTAATAGTCTAATAAGGAACTCATAGATTGAATCAGGAAGGGTCTCATCTTCTCATTTTTGGAATAGTCTGTGAAGAATTGGTAAGCCTTCTTCTTTAAGTGTTAATAGAATTAACTGGTGAATCAATCTGAGAGTTTTTCCTTTGGGTGTTCCTTTTATTTTTTCCTGTTATTTTATGCATTAACCTCCACTCTACTATTAATTCAGTCATTTTGCTATTTTAAATTGAGTTTGAGGGCCTTTGTCCAGTGTCTAAAAGGGTGGAAGATTAAGTTTTTTTACTTAGGATTGTTCTTCTTTTTTTAAGGTGGGGAGTACCAGGGATTGAACTCAGGGGCACTCTGCCACTGAGCCACATCCCCAGCCCTATTTTATGTTTTATTTGGAGACAGGGTCTCACAGAGTTGCTCAGTGCCTCTCTTGCTGAGTCTGGCTTTGAACTCAATAGCCTCCTGCCTCAGCCTCTAGAGCCTCTGGGATTCCAGGCATGCACCACTGTGCCCAGATAGGATTGTTCTTTAAGACTATAAATATTTACCATCATATTCCCTCTAGCCACTATTTTAGTACCATCCCGGAAATTTTGATATGTTGTTTTTTTCATTTTTACTCATCTCAAAATATCTTCTGCTTTTCTGTGTATTTTTTTCCTTAGTCAATGGATTATTTAGGCACATATGCTTCAGTTCTCACGACTGTGAAATTCAATTGTGAAGTAATTGTGAAATTCAACTCTGAATTTCCAAATTGTACCTGTGATATTGATTTCTAATTGCCTATCATTGTGGTTATGGATGTCAGTGTGTTTAATTTCTATTCTTTCAAATTCATTGTGGCTGCCTTATGATAGACGCAGGCTCCATCCTGGAGAATGTTCTGCATGCATTTGCAAGCCCATGTTCCCTAGCTTACTCTCTGGTCTGGCTGGCTTGCTCAGTGTTTGGATCTGATGTCTTTCAGGTCTTCTCTTCCTCTGCTGACTGTGAAGCTCTGCTCTCCAGTACTAAAAAGAAGCATTGGAATCTGCAGCTATTATTGTGGCCCTATCTACTGTTTCCTTTACTTCTTTCCACTTTCGTCCATTCTGGTCATTCCTTGAGATGGGATGCCCACTGGGACATTTTGACGTGCTCCTCCATGTCTCCAGTGCATACTGTTTTAAAGTCCCTTTCATCTATTGCTACTAAAGCAGTTTCCAAGGTCATCATTTGTGTGACGCATTTTTTTCTGTCCTCCACTTCTAAACCATTTTTGCCTTTGAATCTAAAGCGTGTTGCTTGTAGAAAGCATATAACTGAATACCATTCCGTTTTATTCCACACCACCCGGTCTATGTTTTAATTGGATGCTTCAATGAATTTACTGTTATTATTGATAACTTGGATTCACGCCTTTGATGTCACTCTGTGTTCTGTGTGTCTTATTTTTTGTTCTTTCATTCCTCCTTCATTTTATCATTTACATGAATTAATACTTTTTGTATAAAGCTGAATTATTTTAATAATTTATTTACTATGTTCTTGAGTTGCTTTTACTATCATCTACTTTAGATTTATACTAACTTAATTATAATTGAACATGGAAACATCGCTGCCCAGCATACTTGCTCTTCTTTTTTGTGCTATCATTAACTGTATCCTTGTATGGATAGGATTTATTTTATATATCCTAACAGTATTTTGTTTTAATTATTTATCAAGCTTTATATTGTAATTTTATGTATGTAATGAATATGAAAGTATTTATGTAATATTGTATAACAATTATTTGTATACTCCTTTAAAGAAGCTGTGAGAAGAGCAAGGTCATGTATAAATTATAGAGTGTGTCACATTAACCTTCTTATTGGCTCTTTCTGATTCTCTTGATTTGCTCCTATGGAAGTAAGTTGTTCTCAGTTCTTATTTTCCTACTGCAATATTTTTGTTTCACCCACCTCCAGGGTGAAGTTAAGGTCTTACATATATTACATCTCTACATTTCATATACCCAACAATAAAATAGACATTGTGGTACATACTTTTTAAATCAGTTGGAAACACAAATCTACTTAATTACATAATTGCCTTTACCATTTTCTTTTCTTTTTTTTTTTTTTTGTAAATTCAAATTGCATCTAGTGTCACTTGCTATCAGTGTGAAGAATAATTCCCTTTAGTGAGTTCTCTAAGGTAGTTCTCTGTTTTCTGTATCTGGGAATTTCTACATTTTGTCTTCATCTTTGAATAACATTTCTCTTGGATAAAGTTTCTTCATTGATATTCTTCCTTCTTTTGGCTCTTTGAATATATCATATTCCCACTCTGGCATCCACTATTATCTCATGAGAATTCAGTTTTTAATTGTACTGTGGTTTTTCTACCTCATATGAAAGCAATAATAAGTAAGACACTTTCTCGGGATGATTTCAAGATTCTCTGTTTGTATATCAACATTTTGACTATGATGTGTCTGGTTGTGGATCTCTCTGTCTCTATCCAGTTTGAAGTCTGTTGAACATCTTGGACATATGCACTGACATTTTTTACTAAATTTTAGAAGTATTCAGTCATTATTTCATGGGGTATTTTTGTGCTTCTTTGCTCTGTCTTTTCCTTTTGGAAACCATGCTACACATATGTTGATGTACTTACGGTGTCCTACATTCATCTAAAAATCTTTTCCTTTTTGTGTTATTCTTTTGTTCTTTGTTCTTCAAACTCCGTAATATGTATTGATCTATCTCCAACCTTCCTTTTTCCAGTTTGACTCTACCTTTGAGCCATTCTACTGAATTTTTCATTTCAATCATTTTTACTTTCCAATAGCAGAGTTTCCATTTGGTTCTTATCTGTAACTTATTTGTCTTTTTGGACATTGCCTCTTTAATGAAACATTATTTTCATACCCTACTTTTTTCTTTAATCATGATTTTTTTGAGTTTTTTCAATACCTTTATAATAACTTTTTTGAAGTCTTTTTTAAGCTTGCCATTTGTGCTCCTTTACAGGCTATTTCTGATTCCTACTTCCTTCTGTCTATAAGTTGAAATTTCCTGTTTCTTTGTATGTCCCACATACCCTTTTGTTGAAAACTGGACACTTTGGGGAATATCATACTGCAGCTCTGGACACTGATTCCTGCTGCCTTCTGCATTAGCCATTGTTTTTGTTTGCATGATTGTTTAATTTAGTGATTTGGACATACTATATTTGTGAAGTGTCTTTTGTTTGCAGTGTGAAACCCCAGAGAGTGTTGCCTTGCCCATGTGGGCAATCACCCTGAGATGACAGTGATCTTGGCACTTCTTTCTTGACCGCTGATTTCTCCTAATCCCTTTGTGACTTACCTCTGCTGCACCACACCCAGCTTTTGGGCTCCAATAATTGCCAACTATTGGCTCTACTCTTTCTGACGATGTCCTGAGGCATCAATTGTTCCATAGTCCTATACAATTAATTTCAGGTCCTTTGCAGAGGTCATTCCCTGGCCCTCTATTTGAGATTTATTCTGACATGAGGAGGGCTCTTCTTACCTTTTTCTGAGGTTGAAACTTTCAAAGTTGCCATCCTAAGGTTTGCTTGCTGTTTTCATAGAAAATACCAACTTCCTCTTGTTTGCTTACCTCCCCAAACTATTTGCTTGTGAGAGCATAATTAGGCTTGAAATTCCCACACTCTTCCAGGTCCAGCTCCACTCAGCTTCTTTGGTAGAGGGTTTGGAGGGATATGTTCTTATGGTTTTCCTCCCCATTTTGTCCATTTTCCTTGGACAAAATCTCTGGGCCATTGTTCTGATGCAAGAGGTAGAGGAATTGGTACTGCTTCTCCCAACGTAAAACCCCTATTTGATGAGAAGTTTGCTGGGGTGACACTGGCCTCTGATCCTCTTGGCTTGCTTTTCCTGGTGTGGAAATTCTGCCCTGTGAGCCAGTTCTGCTAAGGCTGAGAGAGACACTGTTGTTCCCAGTCTCTATCTGGGGTGGGGCCTCTGACATATGAGCAGGACAGGGCGGTGGGTCAAGGAGAAATAGAAATTGCTGGCAGTTTATCTTTTGAGGGAGGTATCCCTTAACTGGGAGTTAGGGGGAGAGGGAGCCCCATCTTCTTAGCTCTATCTGCCTGGAATGGAGGTTCATTATACTGATGCAAACATGGAAGCTGCAGACACAGTGAGCGCAGGTTGTGCTCAAGTGCCAAGGATTCCTACTGGTCAGGGATTTCGTCGATCTCCCGAATAAGTGCTTCTTTATTTTCTGTGTGATCTCAGTATAATTTATAGACACTCAATACCTGGTTTTATAATACTTACCAATTACAGGTATTAGATTCATGAGATTCTTATGCCCCCATTTCGGGAGAATAAAGTCCCAGAACTCAGGCTTTTAAATACACTGTATGCCTCACAGCCCAAATATCACTAAGGGCATGATTGCTGACTTAAGGCAAGATTGAACAAATGTTGTTAAAACCACACTACACATCAAAGGAATTGGAAATCATGATGGCAATGGGGATGGTAACGTTTTTAAATTTAGAGCTTACTGAGCCCACCTACTTCCAATGAAGTGTGTCAGAGCTGAAAATACCCTGCAAATTCAGATACACATCAATGTCTAGAATAGAACCATTTCACATGGAGCAATGAAGAGGTGTGGGTGAAAAAATATTCCTAAAGGAAAAGAGGGTTGTTTTGTTATTTTTGCTGCACTGTGACTGACAGACCTGACAAGAAGAATCTAGAGGAGAAAAGATCATTTGGGTCATGTTCAGAGGATCAGTCCATGGTCCACCACCTCCACCGTTCTGGGTTCAAGTTGAGGCAGAACCTTGTGGTGGAGAAAAGCAGCTCAGAACATGGCAACCAAGAAGCACAGAGAGAGCACTGCTCAGCATGGACAGCATATGAACCCCAAAGGCAAGCTCCAGTGACCTTCCTCCTGCAGCCACACCCTTCTGACCTACAGTTGTCACCCTGTTAATCCATCAGTGGATTAATCCACCAGTCATGTTGCACTTCTCATAATCTAATCATTTCACCTCTGAAAATTCTTGCATTGTCTCACACAGAAACTTGTGGGGGACACCTCATATTTAAACAATAGAAATGGTCATTCAACAAATATTATGGGGATCCTTTACATGGGTCTTGACATTATGGTGGACACCAGGGCAATTCTAAGAAAGAAAGAAAAAGAAAGAAAGAAAGAAAGAAAGAAAGAAAGAAAGAAAGAAAGAAAGAAAGAAAGAAAGAAAGAAAGAAAGAAAGAAAGATGGAAGGAAGGAAGGAAGGGAAAGAAGGAAGAATTAGAAGTACACACAATCTATGTTCATTTTTAATCATGCCATATATGTGGCAGATCTCACACTAAGAACAAGACGGATAGAATACTGAGTTTTCGTCATGGCAAGTTCACACATATGTAATAGCAGAGTAGAAACAATATGTTAACCAATTAGTTACAGGAAACAATAATCATAAATTCTCATGAGGATTATAAAAAAGTGGGCAGGAGATTTGCGACAATATTTACCAGGAACATTACATATTGAATAGTGCTTCAGGAAATGTGTTTTCCTAGATGGTTTGATCTAATAGAAAAATATTATTAGGTATTAGTTAGATGAATAGGTGGGTGACACCAGAGTAGCAGGTGCAAAGGACCCTGAAGAAGGGAGCTTCTCAGATTCAAAGGCCGAGGTAAACTGGTATCAGATAAGGACCAATATAAATCAGAGACCCAATCATGAAATCTTCATGATGCTATGATAGAGCTGTGCAAAACCACCAAAGTAATGTTGCTTTATTTTTTTAAATTGTGAGTGTGTGTGTGTGTGTGTGTGTGAGATGCATATAAGGGTTGGATTTGTGTATGCATGTGTGTTTAATATTCCTCTTCAGTATAGAGAGTAAAAACACAAGATCTTGAAACAGTGCTCTGACGATTGGAGTCTGTAACAAAATAAAATGAAGTACTTAAAATATTATTTACCATCACCTGTTTTATATCCAATTACATAGACCACAAAGCATTGCTGCCATGAACTCAAAACGTGTTCCTGAATTCTAATAGCATGGCTCCCCTGGGCTTTTGTTGTAGCCTCCACTCAGCTAGATGGAGAAGGGGGCAGAGAGCAGTATGACCCCCTCTTACTCTTCCTGTCACTGTTGCCATTGAGCAAACGTGATCCTCTTCGTGACACTCGTTCATGTGAATTATCTCCTAGGACGCTTCATTGTTCCTTGTGCCTCCTCAGATGACCAGGGAGCATGCCTGGGAATATGCAGACTGGGGGAAAATTAACCAGAGTTTTTCCTTAGCACCTGTCATTTCATGGAGTTTACCGCGTATCCCTGGAAGTTTTACCTAAGAATACTTGGTCTTTGTGGACTGGGAAGAAAGCAAGCATGCCTGGGAAAGGGAGTGGGGAAGAGATACCAAAGCTATCCTGATTCATCATAGAAAAGACCACATCCGACACCCGTTGCCCAGCAGGGCAACACACATGAAAACCATCCTGAAATTCAGTAGCTTTAGGTAACTGACTTTGATCTTACCTTCATGCATTCATGTCAACTGTGGCTTAGCTGCATGACCAGCAGTCTTTCTATGGACTGTGAATAAATCAAGTTTGGTTCCAGGATATGGATTGCTTTGGTTCCCCTTTATTCCTCCGATCAGCAGGGACAATAGAAAGATACTTCTCCTAGACAATTACCAGAGTCAAGGATTCTAGAGCCATAGGTAGAAAAGAGTGTTCTGCACACTGTGGAAGAGGAATGCAAGAGAATAGTTTTTGACCGATAACCCAAATACTCAACCAGTCTAAATCAGGTAATTCCTTATGAAGTCCTTTCAACCACAGAACAAACAGATATTGATCATGTCAGGACTATTTTTTCTTACCCTGGTCTTCATACTAACCAGGACTCAATTTCTCTCAATTTGAATTTAAGAATGTCTTAGTCCATTTTCTGTTGCCAGTAGCACCATGACACAGACTGGCTGAAACTGAAAGCAAACAGCTTCCTTTGGGACTCTGATTCTGGAGGTCAGTGTTGAAGGGTGGTATCTGGTGATGACCATCTTGCTGGCGGAGTCCCAAGGCAGTGCAGAGTACCACGAAGCAGTGGACAAGAATGGCCCCAATGTGCATGTGTCTCTTCTTATTCCCTCATGGGGGCTCCCTGATGATGGCCTTACCTAATCTTAATCTCCTCCCGAAGACAGATCTCTAAGCACCATAGTGGACACACACCCCCACTTAATGTCTCATAAGGGGGAGTGAATTTCAACACTCATGAACCTTGGGGTACACACACCTACCACAGCAAAAAGGCAACTTGAAAAGTCCACCACGGGAAATTCGAAGTGAAAGATGACAAGGGATTGGTATTGTGTCTAATACCCATTAATACTATTTCTCACCTTCTTCATAGACTGTTCTGTGATACCCTGAGCTTCTTTTGGGGGACTCAAAATTTCCAGGTTGTCTCTCCATCTCTGTGTTTGCTTAAATGTGCCTTTTGCGTGGGATATGATCCCTGCCTCCCCTTTGACATCGTGACGAGAATGTTCTTACCTTTAAAGACTCAGATCAAGAGAAGTTCTTGGCAGGTATCTGGTATTTGGTGCTTAATTGGTGTGTGTGTGTGTGTGTGTGTGTGTGTGTGTGTGTGTGTGTGTATGTGTTAACATTTTGGTTGACTAATATATCAAAATGTATCCTTCTACAATTAACCTGAGGCCCCAAAAGTTGAAGTGCCTCCTTCTAAGCCACCTGGCTTGTGGTCTCTTTATAATATTATTAAGAAGTGGCAATAATGTAAACAGCAGGTCAGGAGTCCTCAGTAATATGAAGTTGCTTGAGCCCTTTTAATAACTAGCTCACAAAACCTATTTGGTTAACGCTTACCAAACTAATTGACTTACAAAGTCTTGATTTTACAATTATTCATTTAATAATTTAAGATCCTGGTATTTCAAGTGTCATCTCTCTTCTTTTCAGGTCATTAGCTTGAAGTGTGATTTTCCTCCTTCATCTTTAGTTCTGTCAAAAAGCATTCTACAGAAAGCACACATCTGAAATAAGTCCAAATTAAAGAGTGGGATGGAACCTAAGTCAGATAAGATTCAGGACAGGCATGGGACACTTGGGGTACTTTATGGAATTATTGTCATTCAAAAATAACTAAACTGGTCAAATCAAACCCCATGTCATAGACATCTGTTTTTGTTTTTGTTTTATGCTTTCTTTGTGTGTGCTCACTGTTCTTTTGCTTTTTACACCCTATATTTCCTTTTGTAGGCTTCCCCTTCACCCCTCTTAGGGTAGACAGTTGCAATGGGCACAGTCTTCACATAACTGTGCTCCAGGGGAGGCATGGGACTCCCGTCTGAGGAACAAGCAGGTCTACTTCTTGGCCAAGGATGAAGGGGTGCTTGACAAAAAAATCCAAAAAGGATTTTCAGTCCTTAACTTTCTTGGAACTCTTGAAATAGAGAATTTGTCTTTCTGTTTATCTGGAATATAGAAGAAAGCTATCTTAACAGGGTAAGGAACTTCTCTCCTGCCACCAAATAAATTCATCAGGATAGATCAATGGAGCGGTACTAAATCTTTCAAGCTATTGGACAAGGCGATGTCTGACGCTAGACAACTATGAGGATGCTTATGTGTGTGAGCTAACCTTTACACATTTTTGTTTCACCCATTTGAATTGATTTTCTGACGTTTGAAATCTGTGAGTTCTCTTCCTGTGACCGCGAGCTCTCCAAGGACGGGGAAGAGCTGGTGATAGGTGAGTCTGGGAAGGCAGGTAGGGTATATGTGGAGACTGGGAGTAGACGCAGAAAGCAAGACCAGCAGGTATGTGGTAAAGTCCACAGGTTTTAGGGACGAGGGGGAGATCGATGGGGGCCCAGGAGGAAATTAGATGGTGATCCTCTCCCCTCATTTTCTAGCACGGCTGTATTTATAGTGCATTCTTCCAGCAAGATTGCATTTGCCATTGAGGCAGATGTCAACAGCCAGACTCTAGTTTATTCTCAAGGGACTCTGATTTTCCTTAGACTGTGTGATTAGAAAATGCTAAACTGAAAATGCTTACGCTAAGTGCTTGGCCAGAAAGGGTGCTCCCTAGGTGCTGTTAATTTTCCTGCAGAGAGAAAATGGAGACATTCCAGGATTTGTCACATGCAAGAATTAATATGGCACATTTGGTGACATTACAAATAGTTGGTGCAAAATTTGAGTAAAAACCATGAGAAAGAGTAGGAAAACTAATGATGAAACAGTGTTGGTTGAGAGCATGTTGTGAGGGTGCTAGAAAGCTTTGTTAAGAGAGATGTGCTTCTGGGAAAGTTTTGTTTAATTTTTTGCCTCTTTATTAATTGGATTATTTGATTTCTTGGTGTCTAACTTTTTGAGTTCTTTAAATATTCTGAATATTATTTCCCTGTCAGAGTGGTAGCTGGCAAAAATTTTCTCCAGTTCCAGGGACTTTCTCTTCACGCATGTCACTTCTCGTCACAATGGTTTCCTTTGCAGTGCAGAAGCCTTTTAATTTGAGACCATCCCACTGGTTGATCTTTGGTTTTGATTCTTGAGTTTAAGGAATTTCATTAAGGAATTTGGTACCTGTGCAAATATGTTGGAATGTTGACTTGTTTTCTTCCAGGAGTTGCGAAATTTCTAATTCCTAAGTATCTGATAAATTTTGAGTTAACTTTTATACAGGGAGGGAAATAGTGATCTACTGTCATTCTTCTACATATGGCTATCCAGTTTTCCCTTCAATATTTGTTTAAAAGGCTCTTTTCCACAATCTGTATTTTCAAGGGTCAATGACTATTTCTATGTGGGTTTAGTTCTATGCCTTCTATTCTATTCCATTGGTCTTCGTGTCTGTTTTCATACCAACACCATGCTGGTTTTGCTACTATAGTTCTGTAGAATAATTTGAGATCAAGTATTCTGATATCTCCAGCATCACTCCACTTGCTCAAGACTATTCTGGCTACTCTGGGTCTTTTATTCTTCCAAATAAAGTTTAGCTCCATTTTTTTTTTTTTTTTTTTTTTTTAGTTCTGTGAAGAATTCCACTAATATTTTGATGATAATTTCACTGAATCTGTATAATGTTTCTGGTAACATGGCCATTTGACAATGTTAATTCTGCCTATCCAACAACATGGGAGGTCTTTCCAACTCTAAGTTCTTCTCCAATTTCTTTCTGCAAGGAACTCAACAGACATTACTCGAAAGGAAATTCAAATAGCCAACAAATACATGAAAAAAAATGTTCAACAATGCAAGCAACTAGGGAAGTGCTGATCAAAATTACATTGAGATTTTCTCTCACTCTAGTTAGAATGGTAATCATTACGAATACAAATAATAATAAATGCTGGATGAGGGCACGGGGAAAGATACACTCAAATGCTGTTGGCGAGGCAGCAAACTACCACAACCACTTGGAAAGCACTGTGAAAATTCCTCCAAAAACTAGGAATAGAACTACCATTTGACCTGCTATCACACCCTTTGGTATTTATTCAAAACATCTGAAATTATCATAGTATAGTGATAGAGTTATATAAATGTTTATACCAACACAATTTGCAATAGCCAAGCTATGGAACCAGCTCAGGTGCCCATGAAGAGAAAAATGGATAAAGAAAATGTGGTATATATACATGATGGAATTTTATTCTGACATAAAGATGAATGAAATTATATCATTTTCTGGCAAATGGATGGAACTGGTGAACATCACACTAAATGAAATAAGCCAGACTCAGAAATTCAAGGATTTTCTCCCATATGGGGAAACCAGAGCAAAATAAGGAAACGGAAAAAAAAAAAAATGAGATCCCATGGAAATCAGTGGAGTAGAGGAAGAGGGTAGAGGAAAAAGGAGGAGGAATGGGAAAAAGGAGGGTATGCAGTATAAAATTGACCAAATTACGCTATGTACATACATAAATGTGCCACAGTAAATTCCACCTTTATGTATATTTAGAAAGCTCCAATTTAAAAATAAATAAATAAATAACTATAAGGAAGACCAGTAGAGTAGAGGAAAGAGAATGGGAAGGAAGAAGGGAGAAGGGAAGGGTCAGAGAAAAGATGAGGTCTGATGTGGGGCAAATTATACTCCAATCGGGGGTTTCAAGATGGCGGCCTAGAGGGTGGCTGCATTTCATGTTGCTCCAGGACTCAGGATTCAAAAGAGGAGATATTGAGACACTTGGGACCAACTCAAAGCAGCCGGGTGACTCTCTCCCGTTGGGGAGGCGTCCCGGATGGGACGGTAGTCCCGGAACGCAGGGAACTTTGTGAAGTAGAGCTGCCGGCGAGTCACCCCTCCCCCCGCTGGAACAGTGAAATCGGACAACTGGGAGGGTGGGAGAGGAGACCGCTCAGCACAGCGCTAGGACTCGGAGCAGCCACTGGGGCTCCGGTGGCTGCCCTGGGGAGGGGTGGCAAGGAGAGATCTGTGGACTCAGAACACCGGGGCCTGCCCTGAGGAGGAGGAGGAGGAGGAGGAGGAGTGTGGCCCCTTGGATTTGGAGTGACTGCACCAGAGCTACAGGCGGTTGCCAGAGGAGAAGCCGCGCGGCGAGCTGTTTGGACTCAGACCACTTCTGAACACCAGGGCCTGCCCAGAGGAGTAGGAGGAGGAGGAGGAGGAGCGTGGCGGGTCGTTTGGACTCGCAGTGACTGCATTAGAGCTCCAGGCGGCTGCTAAGAGGAGGAGGCGAGCGGTGAGTGGTTTGGACTTAAAGTGACCGCTCCTGAACACAGGGGGGCTGCCTGGAGGAGGAGTGCGGTGGGTCGCTTGGTCTCGAGTGGCCACACCAGAGCTCCGGGCGGCTGCCCAGAGGACGCGTGCAGCGGGTCACGTGGATTCAGACAATATGCTATTATATGATGAATAGATAACAAAGATATTAGGAAGGAAATTAAAAAATTCTTAGAGGTAAATGAGAACAAAGAAACATCATATCAAAATCTCTGGGACACTATGAAAGCAGTACTTAGAGGGAAATTTATTTCATGGAGTGCATTTAATAAAAGAAGTAAAACTCAACAAATAAACGACCTAACACTACAGCTCAAAGCCCTAGAAAAAGAAGAACAGACCAGCACCAAAAGTAGTAGAAGACAGGAAATAGTTAAACTCAGAGTTGAAATCAATGAAACTGAAACAAAAGAAACAATACAAAAAATTGACAAAATAAATAGTTGGTTCTTCGAAAAAATAAAAAAAATTGATAAACCCTTAGCCACACTAACAAAGAGAAGACTAGAGAAAACCCAAATCACTAAAATACGGAATGAACAAGGAAATATCACAACACACAGGATTGAAATACAAAACATAATTAGAAGCTATTTTGAAAATCTATACTCCAACAAAATAGAAAATTTCGAAGACATCAACAGGTTTCTAGAGACATATGAATTGCCTAAAATGAACGAGGAGGACATACACAATTTAAATAGACCAATTTCAAGTACTGAAATAGAAGAAGTCATCAAAATCCTACCAACAAAGGAAAGTCCAGGACCATATGGGTTCTCAGCCGAGTTCTACAAAACCTTTAAAGAAGAGCTCATTCCAATACTTCTCAAAGTATTCCATAAAATAGAAGAGGAGGGAAGCCTCCCAAACTCATTCTATGAACCAATATCACACTGATACCTAAACCAGACAGAGACTCATCATGGAAAGAAAATTTCAGACCAATATCCTTAATGAACATTGACGCAAAAATTCTCAACAAAATTTTAGCAAATCGCATGCAAAAACATATTAAAAAGATAGTGCACCATGATCAAGTGGGTTTCATCCCAGGGATGCAAGATTGGTTCAACATCAGGAAATCAATATACGTAATTCACCATATCAATAGACTTAAAGTCAAGAATCACATGATTATTTCAATAGATGCAGAAAAAGCATTTGATAAAATACAGCACCCCTTCATGCTCAAAACACTAGAAAAAATAGGGATAGTGGTAACATTCCTTAACATTGTAAAGGCCATTTATGCTAAGCCCATGGCTAATATCATTCTAAATGGTGAAAAACTGAAAGCATTTCCCCTAAAAACTGGAACAAGGCAGGGATGTCCTCTTTCACCACTTCTATTCAACATCGTTCTTGAGACTCTGGCCAGAGCAATTAGACAAACCAAAGAAATTAAAGGGATACGAATTGGAAAAGAAGAACTCAAACTATCCCTGTTCGCTGATGACATGATTATATATTTAGAGGAACCTGGAAATTCCACCAGAAAACTCTTAGAACTCATAAGTGAATTCAGTAAAGTAGCAGGTTACAAGATCAATGCCCATAAATCCAACACATTTTTATACATAAGTGATGAATCTTCAGAAAGAGAAATTAGGAAAACTACCACATTCACAATAGCCTCGAAAAAAATAAAATACTTGGGAATCAATCTCACAAAAGAGATGAAAGACCTCTACAATGAGAACTATACAACACTAAAGAAAGAAATTAAAGAACACCTTAGAAGATGGAAAGATCTTCCATGTTCTTGGATAGGCAGAATTAATATTGTCAAAATGGCCATACTACCAAAAGTCCTATACAAATTCAATGCAATTCCAATTAAAATCCCAATGACGTACCTTACAGAAATAGAGCAAGCAATTATGAAATTCATCTGGAAGAATAAGAAACCCAGAATAGCTAAAGCAATCCTTAGCCGGAAGAGTGAAACAGGGGGTATTGCAATACCAGATCTTCAACTCTACTAGTAACAACTCAACTAGTAACTCTACTAGTACTAGTATTGCAATAGTAACAAAAACGGCATGGTATTGGTACCAAAATAGAAAGGTAGATCAATGGTACAGAATAGAGGACACGGACACAAACCCAAATAAATACAATTTTCTCATACTAGACAAAGATGCCAAAAATATGCAATGGAGAAAAAGATAGCCTCTTCAACAAATGGTGCTGGGAGAATTGGAAATCCATATGCAACAGAATGAAACTAAACCCATATCTCTCACCATGCACAAAACTAAACTCAAAGTGGATTAAGGACCTCGGAATCAGACCAGAGACCCTGCAGATTATAGGAGAAAAAGTAGGTCCAGATCTTCAACATGTCGGCTTAGGACCAGACTTCCTTAACAGAACTCCCATAGCACAAGAAATAAAAGCAAGAATCTATAACTGGGATAGATTCAAACTAAAAAGCTTTCTCTCAACAAAGGAAACTATCAGCAATGTGAAGAAAGAGCCTACAGAGTGGGAGAATATCTTTGCCAATCATACTTGAGATAGAGCACTAATCTCCAGAATCTATAAAGAACTCAAAAAACTCTACTCCAAGAATTCAAATAATCCAGTTGACAAATGGGCTAAGGAAATGAATAGACACTTCACAGAAGAAGATCTACAAGCAATCAACAAACATATGGAAAAATGTTCAACATCTCTAGTAATAAGAGAAATGCAAATCAAAACCACCCTAAGATTCCGTCTCACCCCAATTAGAATGGCGATTATCAAGAATACGAGCAAGAACAGGTGTTGGCGAGGATGTGGGGAGAAAGGTACACTCATACATTGCTGGTGGGGCTGCAAATTAGCGCAGCCACTCTGGAAAGCAGTGTGGAGATTCTTTAGAAATCTTGGAATGGACCCTCCATTGACCCAGCTTTCCCACTCCTTGGCCTATACCCAAAGGACTTAAAATCAGCATACTACAGAGATACAGCCACATCAATGTTCATAGCTGCTCAATTCACAATCGCCAGACTGTGGAACCAACCTAGATGCCCTTCAATTGATGAGTGGATAAAGAAACTGTGGTATATATATATACAATGGAATATTACTCAGCCAAAAAGAATGATAAAATTATGGCATTTGCAGGCAAATGGATGAAATTGGAGAATATCATGCTAAGTGAGATAAGCCAATCTCAAAAAGCCGAAGGATGAATGATATCGCTAATAAGTGGAGGTTGACACATAATGGGGGGGCGGGAAGGGTTAGTGTTAGGGCTAGAGTTAGGGTTAGGGAGGGGGGCAAGTATGGAGGAAGGAAGTACTGTGTAGAGGGTAAAGAGGGGTGGGAGGGGTGAGGGGAAGGGAAAAAATAACAGAATGAATCAAACAACGTTGCTCTATGTAAATTTATGATTACACAAATGGTATGCCTTTACGCCATGTACAAACAGAGAAACAACATGTACCCCATTTGTTTACAATAAAATAATTATACTCCAATCACATATGATTCTCTAAGAAGAAATCCCATCACTATGTATAACTGTAGTGCACTATAACAACAGAGAAAGAGATGTCCTATGTTCTTAAAGAAAATGAAAGATATTAGAATTAATTTGTTTTCCTTTCCCATGCCTTCCTAAATTTAACTCCAGTATTTTCCACATGAAATATAAATCACACTTGACCCTAGGGGAGAATTCTCACATTTTCCCTGGTAGGAAGTAGAGTTGGATCATGAAATCTAACTTGGCTGGCTTTTCTTTTAATCATTTGCTTCATAAAATGTGTTTTGTTCATTCAAGAACCGTAACAGTCAAAGTCCTTTTTCAACTCAAAGTCTATTTGAGACCTGCTAAGGAAAATCCCATAGCAATTCTTCATAGGGTAATTTTGAAGTCGATTTTCCTATATAGCATGGTTTCAGATCTGTGTACTGAACTTGAGTGTCCTTACTCTTAAAAATAGAGGCCTTAGATTCAAACTCACCCGGATACACACTCCATTTTATGTGTGATATTTGGAGTGTCATTATAATTAGGAATAAACAGAACTTTCGTCCCTTAAAGTGCAACCAAGGGAGCGAGTTGGTGGGGGATGGAAACCTCCTTCAGGGGCCCTGGATTATGAATTAGTCTCCTCCCTGCAGAGACTCTGAAATAACTCACTCAAAAGGACCCTGGCCACCAGCCTTACACACCCATGATTCTTAATGGAGATGATTGGGTTTGGTTGTCCGTGTTACTGACTGGTTCTTCATTCTTATCAATGAATATAAGTTTATTAGAGCCAAGCCATGTGACCAAGCTTTCATTTACTTTTAATTTACCTGTGCTGGCTTCTTTATCTGAAAGAGAGTATCCTTGACTGAACAATAAATATGCTGCCATACCTGCACATAAATTGACCTATTAATAAGATGTATATTTAAAGGCGCAGTACTTCAAGGCCTTCCCAGCCCAGCATTAGGGACTGATGGCCACTGTCCCTTCATTGGCCACCCTCTTCAGAGTTGCAGACACCTCACAGAATCATTTGTTTGGTATAAAACTAGACACATGATATGCTTGACTGAAAAAGAATTTAAAGTACTTCAGGCATGAAACAAGAATAGTCTAATCCAGCTGCTTTAGGTGACCTTCTACCTTCATTTATCTGGCATACATTCCTGCCATTTGGTTTATCTCAGATTGATTTTGACATTTTCTTTTAGCATTTTGTATGAGCTCAGCTTCAGCAGTACAGAATATATCTTAAGACACAATGGCATGCATGTAAAAGCATTTCTTTATGCATGTTTTACAGTTTACCTAAAGATAATACAGAGCGATTACATGTTAACTGATATATTTAGAAATTTTCTTTTCATAATTTTCATTAAAAGGCAAAGAGTTGTGCTCCCCCCAACGTCCATATGTTGACATCATAATCCCAACACATGGGGATGTATATGCAAATAGTCTCTTAAAGAGATGATTAAGGTAGAATGAGGTTATTAGGGTGGGCTCAAGTCTGTATGACTGTAAAAGAAGAGGAGATTACGACACAGATGTGAGCAAAGGGGAGACCATGGGAGAATCCGGGGAAGAGGCCCAGCTGCCTAACGAGCCAAGAAAGAGGCTTAACTGAAATCAATCCCGCTTGTCCCTCAATCCTGGATATCTGGCCTCCAGAACTGTGAAACAATAAGTTTTAAGCTATGCAATCATAGCTTACAGCCCCAGGACACAGATGGACCTGCCAAATGGATGTCATGGACACCACTCCTGCTGGAGAACACCCAGCATTCATACAACCAGGGGTAAATGAAGTCACGTGAAGCCTGTTCCCACGGAGAGCACAGTGACATACCTACCAAACACGGGGACGGGAGTCTGCAGCCAGGTTGTCTCAAGGACTGCCAGCAATAGCAAGGAGTTAGCAGTGAGGCACAGGAAGGATCCTCCCTGAGGGACCTAACCAACACCCTAATCCAGGCTTGAAGCCGATGGAATTATGAAAGATTCAGACCTGTTGCTGAAGCATCTCAGTTTTGGGTAGTTGATATATTTAATTCTAGGGAAAAAATACATAATCTGCTAAGAAAGCACCATGTCATGCACCCCAAAACATGAAAGTCTGTTGATCTCTGCACTGAGCTCTATCTTGTTAGATGACAGATATTCCTTCAAATCTGCTGTTTCTAAACACTCTCCTAAACACCTGGTCCATGTGCCTGTGGACACCACACTGTGCCTTGCAATTTCCCCAGATGGGATTTAGTTCTGTGTCTCTCTGCTCTAATTCTGTTAGAAGAATATTTATACAGAATGTGTTATATACAGTCACATATATTAAATATATTTATTACATGCTGTATATTTTATACTTACTTATTATATGCACACACACACACACACACACACACACACACGCACCTGCATGACTTCTACCTCTTCCTTCTTCCAGGTCTCAGGTGACAGTGATGCAGTGGTCAAGTTTGCATAACTTCTGTGTACATGAGCAGAGCTCTGCGTGATGGAGCAGAATCTCTAGATACTAAGTTGTGTGAATGTGCGTTTTAATAAGGTTACGTAAGCACTCTCAAAATGGCCTAGCAGTCTCCACTCCATCAGAAATGAATGATGGACTGTCCACAAGGTAGCAGAGTTCTGTGTTCCACGGGTTTCTCTTCTACGCATTCTCTGTCTGACCCTTCTCAACTTTCCTACTAGTTCTTAGTGTATTTTTATATTAGGCAAATTGTTCTTTTATATGATTTATTTACTGCAATTATATCTTTGCCTTTCAAATTTCTTTCTCATTCTGATTTCATGGAAGATTTTTCTTTTCATTTTTTGTGGCTATGTATATTGCTGTCTTCTACAGTGATTATTTCATTTGATTTTATCAATAAAATTTGATTTTAGACTCATAAGTTTGCCTCCATTTAAAGATGGAATAATTCCTCACTTATATTCTTTCTAGAATTGTCATTAATTTTTATTTTTCCATTTTGCCAACTGAGGCATAATTTGACTTATGCCATGTGGCAATGATCTAAATCAATAGTCTTCCTCAAATAGGTTAAATATTATCTAAATTTAATTATGAATGGCTTTTCCTTTTCGTACTCTTTTTTATGCCTTTTATACCCATTGCCTTCTTTTTTTATTGCAGTTCTATTTTTAATCCATTCTGCTACAGCGGTATATACATCTGTTCCTCTATCAGAATCAGACTATCTTAAATATCATTATTTTATACTATCATCTAATGTAAGCACTGTTAACTTTCTTTCTTCCTTTTTCCATATTGTCATTTGTCCATAGAGATCAATTTGGAATTACTTTATTAAGTTTTAAAATAGATAGTTTAGGGCTGGGGAGATAGCTCAGTTGGTAGAGTGCTTGCTTTGCAAGCACAAGGCCCTGGGTTCGATCCCCAGCACTGAAAAAAAAAATAGGTAGTTTAATTGTATGCATTGTTATTTATAAGGAAACTTATAATGTAAATTAGAAAACATTTTCAAGAATTTCCCTCAGAATATAATGAGCCAGTGTTTTGCATAGCCACACATTACATTTTTATTTTGGAAAATAAAATATCTTGTCTCATAAGGTAGATTGTTACTTAGATGGCCAGTGTATCAACACCATTTCTGAAATGCCTTCCACAGGTCATTTGAATCTCTGTTCTCTGTCTTCTGCATCCATGAAATTTCCCCCACGCTATCTTCTCTGAGCTTTCTGAATATGGGGCAGTGGGGCAATCTCTCCAATGACCATCAGTATTACTAATTCCAAATTGTTTGGTATTGTTTGAATTCAACATGAAGTTTACATCCATTATAGCTAGAGCATATACAGTGGCCTTGAGGTTTTTATTTATTTATACTATTTATACTCACATCTTTACTTCTCATAGTCTTTATTTCAATTGTTCTTTTATCCTTGAACCTTATTATTTCTCAATCCTTGAATTGTTTTTAGGATACATATGTAATTTTGTTGAGTTTTTAATAGACAACTAACCTTTGTGCACTTCATTCAAGATTTTACACAGGGAGACAATTAAAAAAAAAACTTTCAACACTTTCCTAATAAATCTTTAGTCACTCATATTCCTCTAGTTTTTCTTTTTTTAGTTGTTGTTTTTGTTTCATCATTCCCAGTCCACTTTTGTATTTGTTTGATTTTTCTCTTGCTTTTTTTTTATGTATTGATCTATATTTGCAAATATGCTGGTGTCAGCCATTGATTGCATATAACTTCATAAATCCTGTTCTGCTTACTCATATCCATTTATTGTTATTTTCGTGGTAAATGTCCAGTTTAGAATTCATCCTAGATTAATGCTTCATTTTAATAACTCTCCTTCATTGCTGTTGGGAACGTGGACTGATGGAGCCAATGTGGAAGAGAGTTTAGCAGTCTAACAAGACTGTGCATACTTTCACTGTGCAATTCAGCACTCACACTACTTGGGATTCATCCAAAGACATTGAAAACTTACATCCACACAAACCCTGTAAGCATATGCTTTATAGCAACTCTATACAAAATTGCCTAAATCTTGAAGTTACCAAGATGTCCCTCAGCGAGTAAATGGGTAAATAAATGGTGGTACATCCAAATAATGGAATATTAGTGCTAAAAGAAATGAGCTATCAAGCTATAACAAGGCATGGAAGAAGCCTAAATATGCACTTCTAAGTGAAAGAAAGTAACATGAACAGTCTACATGGTGTATGATTCCAACTACAGGACATTGGAGAAAAGTCAAAACTATGGAGTCATAAAGAACAAAATCAGTGCTGGCAGAGCATGAAGGGTAGAGAGAATGAATAGGCAAGAGAGGAAGGAGTTCTTGGGTAGTAAAAATAATTCATATAATACTACAGTGGTGGATACATCAGGATGCATTTGTCCAAATACATAAAATGCGCTTTACCTGAAGCCAAGTCCAAGGTAAACAATGCTCTCTGGGCCATAGTAATAAGTTAATGTGGTTCATCCATTGAAACAAATGTTCCACTTTTTAGAGGAGTTGACAATGGGGGTGGTATGTAGGTGTTGGAGAATAAGGTACATGAGTTCCAAATAAGGCATTTTTTTAAGTAAACTGAATCTGAATGAGTTTCCTAAATGTCCACTTTTTAATTTCTAGATTTTCTCATCATCTTCAGGTGTCTGTGAGAGGCACAAGGCACGAAGACCCTGTGGCTCAGTTAAGCTAATGACAGTTCCTTCCCCTTTTATCAACCTTTACAGATGAAGTCCAAGTGGTGCGTCCTTTTCGGGTTCAGCTCGGGGCACTAAGTGATGTGTGGTTGGGGACTGTTCTCACTCTTGGTCTAGGGTGCTGGGGGAAGTGCCCAAGACTTGCAACCACCTGGAGTAGCCAGAAGTGCCTATCACCTTAGTCTTCAGAGTGACTGGTGATGAGCATGGTCTGCAGTCCACAGCTCCACAGCTCCTACACCAAATAGGCGAGATTATGGGCCACTTGTCACTGAAACGTGAGGAATGAAGGCCGAGCATCCTGCCACCGAGAACATAGAGCAGGTTTTGAATGCTCCTGCTATACTTTTGTTCTCTTATTATGTAATATAAAACTAAAAACTATTAATGAGTTAGTTGTTAACACTTTTATGTATTAGTAAGCTGGGTATTTTTGATAACAGAGGATGGAAAAATAAGTCTATTTTGGATGAAAAAAGTTCAAAATTCTCGTTTCTCAAAAAAGTTGAAATGATCAAAGTATGTTCTATGCATGCACAAATATTCAACAATGAACCCTGTTATTCTGTATAACTGATACACACTGAGAACAGCTGACAAACATACTTCTGGGTGTGACATTCACCACAGCACCCTGTGCTCTGCATCTGCAGGAAGACCGGAAGATGAGCCCACCTGTACTTCAAAACACAGTGTTTTGTTTTCTTTGTGTTTCAAAAAAATTCTTAAAAGATTTCAAACAGAAACTCAGTTAACTACAGTTCAGTGGGTTGCATCTATATTATGGAAACTACTAGAGCTTTTGAAATAATTCTGCATGGAAGATCAATCATTTGGCATTTTTTCTGCAGGCTACTGTAAGTTCGGTTAAAATCTGATGATGAAAGTGTTTCTTTTTTTTTAATGCTTGATGATGTTAATGTAAATTTGGGTAGGAAACTGCATCATAGCAGAATGAGATTTTACTTATTAAAGGGACCTATAAAACAGAAAAATGCCATTACAACTCTTTGTGGTACACCAATCTGTTATAATTGTATCCAAGTGTACTTCAACATTCTACCATTGGAAATAGAAACTGTACCTGTACAAAGTACAAATAGCCTCATGTAGACATATTCTGAGACATGTTCTACAAAATGTAAAGGAACTCATGTGGAATAAAGCAAATCTGTGCCCCAGCATAGTAGTAGATGGCTTCCCTGGGTCCTCCACACACAATTTTTAAAATGTTTGGGTCCCGAGATTCATTTTATAATGCAACCTAAATATTCTAAAGTAGCAGTGAAAATGCTTAGTATAAATTATTTAAAATTTGTATGCTTTTCAAAACCATTTAGCATTTTTATCTCAGTATTTAATAAATGAAAATGAAAATTAAAAAGTTATCTTTTAAAGCCTTTAACCAATGTTACCTTGCAAATTAATTTATTTTTACAAGTTCAAGCAAAGAACTGAACAAAATACACAGTGAGTCCAATATTTAATTTTAATATTAACTAACATTTCAATGCAGAATAAGAATGTTTTGATGGAATTACAATATATAATTCCATTTGTCTTCCAAGTGTAATAAAATTTGAAAGTTCTATGGTTTTGTTGTAGCAAAATCTGGAGAAACAAAGGAATAAGAGGCAATTTAGTTGACTGTTCTTTCTTCCTTATAGAATTATATGTCAAACAAATGAGCTCCAATAAGGAAAAGAGAAAAAATGACAGTGCCTTTTAATATATTTGAACTAAATATTGGAGTATTTCAATATAAAAATTTAAATTGAGAATATGCTCCATCTAACAAAAGTATTCTCTAGTCACGAGGCATCTTAGTAATTTATTAATTACAAATAGGCTTACCTACAGAGAAGAATCAATTGGAATATCAACAATTTTAAGTACATTACCATAAAATAAAACTCAGAAAATAATTGCATATAATTAATGTAAAAATATTGGTGTCATATTGAAAAAACTCATTTTTTCAGAAAAATAATATAGACATGGTATTAGACTTGACCAAGAAACTGATTCAAGTAATAGATATGCACCAGGAATAGCCACTTTATGTTCTTTTAAACCCAATAAGAAGTATTGAGTTATTTTTGTATGTTTTAATGTCTATGGATATTGTAAATCAAAATATCACTTTACTTTCAGAAACTATTTTACATATAAAAATAACTTTTAGAAATAACTATTTGTAAGTATGCCAACATGACAAAATCTAGTAATCAATTAACAAATGTGTAAAAATTTTATTTTATATTTAACATCCATTCTGAAAATGATTCCTTCCGAGTAGTAAGTCACAGTTCACTCAGCATCCTCTTAGCTTCCCGTTGCCCACTTAGACAATGGCATGTTGCCCTGTCCTGTGTTCATAAAAAGTTGGAGAGTCGGTGGCAGGTCTTTGTCCATCATGTAGCCATTCTGTTCTCCCAGTAATAAAGTCAGCCTTATCTTCTCTTAAACTCGTGTATCTGCTGAGCAATAGTATCTGACGGACATGAGACTTCAGTACAATCCTAGGCTCAGAGGCACCAAGGCACATTTACTGAATAATGGGTGTGGGGAAACAAAGAACCAGCTTGGTTCACTGCCTCCCAAGGAACATCTGGACTTCGGCAGTGGCACAGAGTCTGAAGCAACCACTAACTGGTGTCCACTGTCTGATGCGGAATAGTAAAGGCACATATCTGACAAATGCTCATACTCAGGGCCTCATCTCTCTACATCCAAAGGTCAGCTCTTTGTGGGCATAGAATCCATTTTCCAGCTCAGATGTTTTATTCGGTAAGAATTGAACGTAGGGTTGGATGTCAGACAATAGAACGAGATGAAGAGAAAAGGAGCCCCTGGGAAGCCAGCGCATCTATCGAGCTGCTGGGTTAGAGGAGCGTTCCCGCACCTGGGAAGGCTCCTCGTTATCCACCCAGCGCAGTTCCTGGTCTCCAGGTGATGGCAGGAGTGGAGTTGAGCTGCAGCACTGGCTGATTCAGTCCTCAGAAGTCCTGCTGTTGAGCCCAGTGAAGCGTGGAGGTAGTACAGAGGGCATTTCATCAAACAAGCGCATTGTACTTGCAGGCAGCAGAAGTTTCCCTGGGTGCTGGCTTGTGGTCTTTGGTGGCCATAAGGAGAACTTCATATAAATATTTATAGTTTAAAACATATCTTACCTGAGGCCTTAAAGTTAGATCTTTGTTGGTTGGAAGAGTTTCAAGTGACGCTCTTATGCTGCTGTTTCACATGGAGCACAACCAGCTGGTCTCTGTGATTGAGAGAACTTAAAGGGGAGCGGGAGAAAAAAGGAAAAACACAGAGACAATCCCTCTAGCCAGCACGGAGAACATACCGCTGCTCTCTGACAGAGGAAAGATTAGTACGTTGCCTACAAGGGGTGTTGGGAAGGGGCAACCTTGAAGTAGGAAAGAAAAAACATGAATTTGCATTTTATTTCATTGATTGAGCTTTCAGACCATTAGATTTCTGGTAATGTATTCAGGTCGACATTCTATGAAGCTGCTGAGGGTAGATCTCCTGATCTTTGCAATCCATAGATGAAGAGGATGTTCCACTTTGAGGTTGTGTTCAGGCCATGCGTCAAGTACACACCTCACCATGATTATTAAGTAGAACAGTGATGGTAATGAACATGGCACCTCATTTCAATGTTTACGCTTCTCACAAGCCTTCCACAACTCTAAGAAGAACACACACACACACACACAGACAAGCAAAATAAATCCCAAACAGTGGATTCTTTGAAGAAACAAAAGTAAGTGGGTGAATTAAAAATAGGAATATTCTAGAACCTGCCTTGACATGGAAACTAATGGAGGGAGAGACTTTCCTTGGTGAACGTAGGGAAAAAAAAAAAAAAAAAAGAAGACAGAAAATGTAATTCCATGTCCACATTTGGGAGTTTTCAAGGAATTTAACCCAACTTTCACTGAATTCTCAGGAACTTAGACCAGTTGCAGGAAATTCGAAAAGGCTCTGATGTTCTGCAGGAGAATACTCAACAGGCGCAAACTGAGCTGCCCTGTGATTTTCCATCAGCCCAGTGATGGTGGCTTTCTCTTTGGGAGCACACAGCTCAACATGGCTTCTCCCTGCCATTCCTGCAGAGGGGCAGGCCCCTCTGTGTGATTTAGTGTGACTGGTCTACGCGCACTCCTTACGACGTGAGTGGTGAAAAGAGGCTAGAATTTCACTTGCACATGAGATGAAGAGGGGAGAAAATAATCTTGAAACGCTTTTTATTTTATTTTTTAAGGAACATCTCTACATGAAGGAGAAAAATGCATTCTCTGCTGTAAGCGTTTCACTGGGCAGTTTTTCAAATTAATGCAGTTTAACTATTACATTAACTTAATGGCTATTTTCCCCTACTTTAACCATGTTAAATGTGCCGGCAATAATGAGCTTCTAA
Source organism: Sciurus vulgaris (assembly GCF_902686455.1). Classification (NCBI taxonomy): domain Eukaryota; kingdom Metazoa; phylum Chordata; class Mammalia; order Rodentia; family Sciuridae; genus Sciurus; species Sciurus vulgaris. The sequence goes on from NC_136469.1 coordinate 138,492,299, forward strand.
TGCTGTCTCTTAAGTCTCAGAGGCATCTTTAGAGCTGCTGCTTATCTCCTGGATCATAAAGCTGCATAATTTAGTATTCAAACAATTCATTTAAGACTGAAGCCCTCAGAATTACCGTAAAATTAATCAGAACAAAGTCATCTTAACTCATCAGTTTGGTTTATCTCTAGTTAGTAAATTAGCAAGTGGTAGTGAGACATTAAAAATGTTTGAATGAGCTCCAACTTCCTTGTCTTGAACAGAGTGTCAATACAGGTTTGATGAAGTTGTGGTTCACAGTTGCAATGGTACCTTAGTAACTGTGATCAATCAGGAACTTAAGCTGGTTCCACATCATTAATTCCCAAGCTACTTCATGGCTGTGTGTTTTAAGTCTCACTTTAATTCATTCATTAATTTCTTTCAGATGTAAGGACAAAGGAAAATATTACCACAAGCTGGAGTGATCAATACCTGTTTGAACATCTGGATTTTTTCCCCCTGAATTTCTAAAATGCCCTAGGAAACTTTCTAATTTGGGGGAAGTTTTCCAATTGCTGAAACCATTCTGGAGTCCTATTGGCTTCAATTTCCAGAATATTTTGAATTAAAAATGAGATGATATGTGTATTTGAATTTCCCAAATCTCTGAATTGTTTTGCAAGGGGCTGGAGAGTTCTAGTCTTAACAAAATTCCATAGTTTCTAAAGAATAGATATTAAGTTCACATTTATAGGAGCACTTGAAATTTTGTACCAAATTTAACAATTTTATCTGGGAATTGAGGAACAGCCTGGCCTGCATTTGAGTCAGTCTCCTGGGGCTCAGAGTCGGCTTCTCGGAGTTTGGCATGTGAGACCTCAGTAGATATTATAAAGAAACACAGATTGTAGAAATAATGTGCTATACAAAGCTAATTCTGTATTTTTTTCCAAAAATATGTTGGCCATGGTGCATTCTGGAAAAGCAGAGTACAAGTTAGTGAACTTTTCTATTAAATTCCAAATAGAGATGCTAGGTGCTCTTTTTGGAAGATGATCTTTGGTCCTCAGGTCTGCCACTGAATAAACAATCTAGTTTCAGATGATATGAAAGGAAAGGACACAGTTGGGTTCTATCCCACGTTATTTATAAGAACAGGGGACCCTAACCCTTGAGGTGAGGTGGTATAGTAGAAAAAGTGGAGTTTTAGGACCTAAGTATTTCTACTTAATAGCTCCATGAATTTTGAAAAAAATCACTTAATTTTGGCAGTGTTTAGTTCGATTTTTAGTAACGGAACTTTTGTAAAATGAAAAAACCATCTCTACTTTGTGTCCTTTGTCACAAGTTCAAGTTGTGGCATGCAGTAGTCTTCAATAAAGGTGATGGTTCCCCATGTCCTTTCACATGCTGTTGCCTCTGGAGTTCACCATCCATTGTCTGTGCTTGCTGCCCTTCTCCTTTAGTGCCCAGCAAGCACTTCTGAAGCCTCTGAAGGTGGACTTTCTGGATATGCAGAGACTGAACTCGTTCCTGTGTCTGGTCATGGGTCATTTGGCATTTCTCAGTGTGGCTGCCTTTTTGTTGCAGCAATTTGGCTGACTGCAAAGCTCAGGGGTTTGCTTTAAATTGTTCTCTAGTGAGAGTTGAAGAAGTGATACTGGGGGTGGAAATCAGGGTTATCATGACACCCAGTTTCTCATTATTTTTAGTAATACTGTCAAACATTAATTAGGGGTTCACCATGTGGAGAGCCTTATACTCAGGTCTTCCCATGTATTAACTCATTTACTCCTCAAAATTGTCCTGTGGGGCTAGTTTCTTGAATCCATTTTTTTTTAAATAAATAATCTCAGGCACAGAGCAAATAACTAGCTTCCCTAGTCTACACTGCTAATAAGTCAAGATCCAGAATCGAGAATCAAGCAGTCTGTGTGAAAGCCAGCTACCCAAACACCCACTATGCTTTCTCTCTTTCCAGGAGAATTCAGCATCTCCCTTCAGACAGTCCTCATTGGGCATTTGCTAGCATGCTTTGGCTCTTTAAATGACATCGTTCCATAAACTGGAGACCGTGTTGCATGTGTACAGAATATAAGCTTGAAAATTCAATAAATCCCAGAAGACCTGATCCGCTGCTCACTGACTATGTGACCCTGCACCTCTTGGCATTTCAAAACTTTCATTTCTGCAACCCAGTAATGAAGGCAATTATCCCTGCTTTTCACATCTATTTCAGGAATAACAGACTATTTGTAAAATCACAATCCCAGGTATTTCAGAAGTGCCAGGAATGTTCTTCCCTTTCCAACTCTAATCTTACCATTATCTCCAGTCTCAAATGGACCCATGCAAACCAATTTCTTCTACTCAAATATTGCTGGTGAGGAAAAATTCAGCAACCACAAAGAGGGCAGTTTGCCCCTAAGACAAACTTCTGAGGATCACCTTTCATTCCCTTGTAACTAGTGATCTAATGCCAAGTTTTTTCAGCCAACGGTAATATTTCTTTGTATGTGATTAGACTTGGATAAACAAATCCCTTTTGCGATGACATCTTATTCCAGCTTCTAGAACTTTCTGGGGAGGAAAGCATTATTACTTCAGGGACAAATACATAATCTGACATTTAACTATGTGAATTACTTAGATAAGCCACCACTGCCTACCCAACCATGAGGGAAATGTGGGGTCAGAGTTTGAATCGCTGATCTCAGTTTTGCACAGCTGCCCTGGCTGTGAGCCCTGCCTGGCCACAAGGTAGGGAAGGTCCTCTTGATACCGCCTTTTACCAATGACGAGTCCTGCTTCCTCAGGTATTGAAGTATAATGCCAGAGAAGCACAACGAGGCAAGCATAGAATAGAAAGTAAGAAGCTTTATTAAGGAAAAGTAAAAGCAGACTTCTCCCTGGTGGAAGAAGAGGACCCAAAGGCAGAATCTGTGGGATTGAGCAAATCTTGTCCTTTTAATAGGTTTTATTCTCCCGTTCTTTCCCCCTTATCTCTTTCCTTCCTGCCTATGTGATTAGGCCCAGTTTTGCATAAAGTAAGAAGTGATGGGCATGGGGAGGGCCAAGGTGATTCAGGCAGGTAAGGGCCCACGAGGCATTCATTAGCAACTCCCTGCCTGCAGTCCTTGATAAGGGCAGGTAAATTTGGTGATCAGTGAGCTCTGCAGGTCCTTGACATTCCATTTTCCCAGGGGCAGTCTCCAACTTCCAGAGGCAGATGGCTTTCATGGCCTCCATTTCCTTGAACTGACCCGATCCCCCATTTCTACACTAACTGCCTGTCCCCAATTCTGGCTTCACTCTCACAGAGCTCTTCAGTGTTTGTTCTCCAGTTCTTTAAAGTTGACCAGTCAAAGGCAAGTGACTTTCCCAGTCCAACAATTTCTCACTGATACCAGTGAGAAGAATCAGGGTCCCAAGAGACACGGAGGCAAGTGTAGAAAGCGAGTTTTATTTAAGGAATAGAACAGAGATAGACTTCTCTAAAGAGAAGGGGACCCAGAGTTGGGTGTCTGAGGAAGTGGGGGTGTCCTGCCCCTTTCATACATTTTAGATATTCTTTGTTCTCATGCTCTTTCCTCCTGCATCCTGTCTACATGCCTAGTGACCAAAATGTGGGCCAAAAGGTGGAGTGATCCAAGGGTGGGAAGGAAGCCACCCAGGGGAACAGGCAGGAAGGCGGCAGCCCAGGGGCTATTCCTTAAGGACTCCTACAACTTCCTGCAGGAGAGTTCCCTGGAGTTCCCTGGAGGCAGGTATCCTTGACACCTGGTCAGAGGGGAAGGGGAAGTATTCTGGAGGTATCAGCATTTTATTTCCTTCTGAATCAGCCGCCATCTTTCTGATCCAGTCATCCATGACCTACACTGTCCTTTGGCTCCCTGGCTTCAAACCCTCACCCCTGAGAAGGAAACCCTTACCGCTGTAATAAAAAATGAATAATGAACATTCTGGCTGCTTTAAGCTGAGAGGGGATACCTTGGGGAAAGCAGTTTGGGTTTCCCTCATAGGAATATTTTGGGCCAGTCAAGGGATCCATGGCAAAATTTGGTTCAGAAAGGACAACATGAAAAGTCCTCTGAGCGGTGGGTCCTTCTATATGAAAAACAGCAAACATGAATCCTAGAATGTGATTAATACAAAATAAGTGTCACAGCACCCAGAATGTGTCCATGAATATCATGATAATGATAAAAAAAAAACAGTAATCTCTCACCAGGAGGTGCAGGAGCTAAGAAGTCATTCCCATATTAAGTCATTCCCATGGTGAGGACATGACCTCTATTTGGAACTATAAATCTTTCACATTGCCAGAGTCATCAGGAATGTAAACATAATATTTAGTTGTTATGATATCATAGATGCCCTTATAAGATGTAGTTAAGATAGATAATAACTTCCAATTTTTCTAAAATCTCTTTTTATTGTTATAACCTCTGTGTTTAGAAGGGATCCCTTTTTTCTGTAACTTAGGGTTAGATAATTATATTAGCAAAGACAGATCAAGCCTACTTGTGTAGGAGGTTGGGAAGATTTGTATACCTTAAATTGACTATTGAACAACAACAAAAAAATCTTCTGACTCTGATAGTCCCTTTTGATAGTTATCAGTCACTCCTATCTAAGAATCCCTTTTCTGTAGCCTCTAGTCTTATTTATTTACTCTTGGTGGGGTTAACTCAAGCGTACATCTTAGAAGAATAACTGTCTTTTCTCTAAGATGTCCAGGTACAGTTGTATTTTGGTTATAACTTGTTTTGCTAGGTATTCAAGACCAAGCTGGTCAAATTGACCTTGTTCCTATCTATTGTTAAGAGTCAACTGAATTCCATCAGTGGGTCACTCTTAGGAAACTTGAGAGTAGTCTTTCAGCTCCATTAGTTCCATCTGCCAGGATAGGTCAGGGTATTCTTAACCATGTGGTTTCCCTTGGAAACTTCAGGAACATTTCCCTTTCCAATGCTTCTCCTCTTTCCAGTAAGTGTACTGATGAGCTTTCTGTTCTCCAGGGTCTCAGTGATCACCCTGATCAGGAGGTCATGTGGCCCAGAGTTGCAAAGCCCTTAGAGAAGTCCTCTTGCTTCCTGGGTTCAAGCCAACTCAGAGGGGAAGAGAAAAATATTGGCTATTTTTTCTTGGCCCTTTTACTTCCTTAACTTTAGTCTCCAAATTTTCATACTTGACATCAAGCAAGCCAGTTTCACCAGCTTTAAAGTAAGAGTACTGGCTTTTACCTTTAATATCTGTAACTGTACAACCATTTACTCCTTCTATTTAACTGGGGTCTATTTAACTATGGGAAGTTATCCTTACATCATCCTGTCTGTCCTGTTGGTGATGACCTATTATCTCAAATTACCTCAGGTTGTTACTACATTGTACTTCTATAAGGCACTAACAGATAACAGTTAAAGTTTACAAGGAAAATAAAAAATTAAATTAAGAAAAATAAAAATATATTGTTTGTGTAATAGCTATGAATCAAGAAATGTAATTTTTTGAATCCCAAAACTTTACTTTAAACCTTGATTTCAAGAACACCAACTTGGTAAAATGTTCTAAACCACATACTTTCAAGATTTATATACTTGGAAGATATAAATACATTTATTATATCAAGAAGCCAGTAATAGTAGCACAATTACACTGATGTTCTTATATTAACCAAGGTACCAAGATTCGTTTTTTTAAAGAAAAAGTTTGACTCAGTAATGTAGTATAATCATCTGAAATAAAAGTTGTTGTTTCATAATTGCTTGCTCTATTTCTGTAAGGTACGTCATTGGGATTTTAATTGGAATTGCATTGAATCTGTATAGCACTTTAGGTAGTATGGCTATTTTGACAACATTAATTCTTCCTATCCAAGAACATGAGACATCTTTCCATCTTCTAAGGTTTTCTTTAATTTCTTTCTTTAGTGTACTGTAGTTCTCATTGTAGAGGTCTTTCACCTCTTTTGTGAGAATGATTCCCAAGTATTTTATTTTTTTCGAGGCTATTATGAATGGGGTAGTTTTCCTGATTATTCTTTCCAAAGATTCATCACTTTTGTATAAAAATGCATTAGATTTATGTGCATTGATCTTATATCCCACTACTTTACTGAATTCACTTATGAGTTCTAAAAGTTTTCTGGTGGAATTTCCTGGTTCCTCTAAGTATATAATCATATCATCAGCAAATAGGGATAGTTTGAGTTCTTCTTTTTCAATTCGTATCCCTTTAATTTCTTTGGTCTGTCTAATTGCTCTGGCTAGAGTTTCAAGGACGATATTGAATAGAAGTGGTGAATGAGGGCATCCCTGCCTTGTTCCAGTTTTTAGGGGGAATGCTTTCAGTTTCTCACCATTTAGAATGATATTAGCCATGGGCTTAGCATAAATGGCCTTTACAATGTTAAGAAACCCAGATAGCTAAAGCAATCGTTAGCAGGAAGAGTGAAACAGGGGGTATTGCAATACCAGATCTTCAACTCTACTACAAAGCAATAGTAACAAAAACAGCATGGTATTGGTACCAAAATAGAAAGGTAGATCAATGGTACAGAATAGAGGACATGGACACAAACCCAAATAAATACAATTTTCTCATACTAGACAAAGTGGCCGAAAATATGCAATGGAGAAAAGATAGCCTCTTCAACAAATGGTGCTGGGAGAATTGGAAATCCATATGCAACAGAATGAAACTAAACCCATATCTCTCACCATGCACGAAACTAAACTCAAAATGGATTAAGGACCTCGGAATCAGACCAGAGAGCCTGAAAATTATAGAAGAAAAAGTAGGTCCAAATCTTCACCTTGTTGGTCTAGGACCAGACTTCCTTAACAGGACTCCCATAGCACAAGAAATAAAAGCTAGAATCAACCACTGGGATAGATTCAAACTAAAAAGCTTTCTCTCAGCAAAGGAAACTATCAGCAATGCAAAGAAAGAGCCTACAGAGTGGGAGAAAATCTTTGCCAATCATATTTCAGACATAGCACTAATCTCCAGAATCTATAAAGAACTCAAAAAACTCTACACCAAGAATGCAAATAATCTAATCGACAAATGGGCTAAGGAAATGAATAGACACTTCACAGAAGAAGATGTACAAGCAATCAACAAACATATGGAAAAATGTTCAACATCTCTAGTAATATGAGAAATGCAAATCAAAACCACCGGAAGATTCCATCTCACCCCAATTAGAATGGCGATTATCAAGAATACAAGCAACAACAGGTGTTGGCGAGGATGTGGGGAAAAAGGTACACTCATACATTGCTGGTGGGGCTGCAAATTAGTGCAGCCACTCTGGAAAGCAGTGTGGAGATTCCTTAGAAAACTTGGAATGGACCCTCCATTTGACCCAGCTATCCCACTCCTTGGCCTATACCCAAAGGACTTAAAATCAGCATACTACAGAGATACAGCCACATCAATGTTCATAGCTGCTCAATTCACAATAGCCAGATTATGGAACCAACCTAGATGCCCTTCAATTGATGAATGGATAAAGAAACTGTGGTATGTATATATATATATATATATATACATATATACACAATGGAATATTACTCAGCCAGAAAGAATGATAAAATTATGGCATTTGCAGGCAAATGGATGAAATTGGAGAATATCATGCTAAGTGAGATAAGCCAATCTCAAAAAACCAAAGAACGAATGATATCGCTAATAAGTGGATGAGGACACATAATGGGGGGTGGGAGGGTTTAGTGTTAGTGTTAGATCTAGTGTTAGGGAGGGGGGCAAGAATGGAGGAAGGAAGGACTGTATAGAGGGAGAAGAGGGTGGGAGGGGTGGGGGGAAGGGGAAAAAATAACAGAATGAATCAAACAACATTACTCTATGTAAATTTATGATTACACAAATGGTATGCCTTTACGCCATGTACAAACAGAGAAACAACATGTATCCCATTTGTTTACAATAAAAAAAGGCAAAAAAAAATTTTAAAAAATTAAAAAAATAAATTAAAAAAAAGTTATTGTTTAAACAGTTGTAAAGACCCTAATTTCTGTAAGACTAACTCCTCTAAAGAAAACAAAAATTTAACAGATACAGGAGATTATTTTGATAGATAAGAGCAAGTTATTTTTTAAAGAAATATTTGTTACTTCAAGCCAGAGAGGATTCAGCACTGGTTTATATCAGTATATTAATATTTGACCTTAAGATAAGCCTTGAATAACTTTAACTGCTGTTCTAATATTATATAACAAACTTGGTTACACACAATTTTTTGAAATTTCCCCTCCACAAACCTTCTGCAACTTACTTAGATATTCTACAATTTTTACATTACCACAGCAAGACTTTCATCCGGAAACATTTCTTTTTCCTTCTACTTCTCATATTAAAATATACTTTCATACTTAGAACCTGCTTGTATCTCTTTTTTAGCTGTTGACCCTTTTAAAATGTACATTGTGAAACAACCCTTACATTATTTTTGAATTTAGGCAAATCACTCCACTTATTAAAACATGAAAACTTTCATGTTTCCATGATATCTTAATTGTAATCTCTTTTTTTTAAGTGTTAAATATTCTTTATTTAATATTATACATAAGTCACACTAAAATGCCTTTCCATAAGGAAAAGACAGAATTTGATATACAGGGAATTCTAATTAAATTGGCATGGTCAACAAAAATGTAGACACTGCTTCCTTATCTTCTACCATTGCCTTTAATAGGCTAACAAACACAAATTGAAACATGTGACTCATGCTTGGTTCTGAGAGTGAAGGGATTTCCCCCATATTTAAACATATTCATATAATTAGTTATATAAACCTAAATATAAACCAGTTTTGAGATGTCATTCACCATTTTTTGAAATACTGAATATTTCTAATTAAGTCCAACCATAACTTTAAAAAGGGGAAAGTGATAGAATTTACTGAAGTGGGAGTATAACCAAAATATTAATTTAACTACAAGTCAATTTTACGTATATCAGGACTGTCCAACAAAAATAATTTTGTCAGTCATTCATGATCTGAATTCTGGTGTATCACATCACTTAAATTATGGTGCACATAAAAAAGCCATGAGACATTTGTTTGGTAATCAATCAGGCCATGGCTATTACTCATTAGTAGCTTTTTTGAGGTAAGATATTAAGTCTGCCCTTTCTCCCTTCTTCTTAATGCCAGCGAAGATCAGTTTTGTTCCAGGGATGTACTTTTTGGGATTCTCCAAATACTCCATCAGTGTATCCTCTCCCCAGGTGATGCCTTTGTTCTCGTTGGCATCTGTGTAAGAGAGTTCAGCAGCCAGATCTGTCTTCCGCCCACACAGTCCATGGAGATTTGGCCCAGTCTTGTGTTTGCCTACCTTTTCCACAGTGTGGCACTGGGCACACTTCTGAACAAAGATCTTCTTGCCTTTCTCAACATCACCCATTTTTAATTCGTTTATTCGTCGCTAGTGCAAAGAAGTTTTCCACTCAGAAGCCAGACATCCCACTTTCTCCAACTGTAACCTCTTATACTCCTTGAATATAAATTACATCTTAACTCTTTGTAATCCTGTTTTAGTGAAAACACAGAAAGTAATCTTAAACCTTTTTTGTTTACCAATTTATGAAAATACACATAATGTTTACATACATTACCTTTTGGAATTTAAGAGGTTAAGAATGCTTGATTTTACATGCAGTTGTTGATGTTTTAGTGCTTTGATTTTGTAAATTGACCAAATGTCTCCTTAACAAACACATTTATGAAGATTATTCCCATCGATGTTAAATCTAATTTACTCATTTTTAACTGTAAAAAGCAAGATATCAGACAAGTTTAGTGAGCAGTATTAGCCATTCTTGTTGAAGAAAAATCCTAGAAGCAATGGATATTAGATTCTAGACATTTTATAAAGAAACAAACATTCCATTGTCTGACCACCTAGAAAAATTTGTGAGTTAATATTTTTAAAGACTTTTTTATTTTCATCTGTTTACCTAATTTAAAATAGACTTTTAATTCACAAGGAATAAAAGGAATTTGGATTCATTTCTCATTTAACTTTTAATTTATGAGTGTTTATTCATCTATATGCCAATTTATTGATTTATTTATTTTTATTTTACAGAATGCATTTTGTTTCATTGTACACAAATGGGGTACAAATTTTCATTTCTATGGTTGTACACAATGTATATTCACACCTTTCATGTACTCATATATGAACGTAGTTACAGTAATGATATTTGTCTCATTCCACTATCTTTCCTTTCCTCGCCCCCTTCCCTTCCCTCATTTTCCTCTCTACATAATCCAATGTTCCTCCATTTTTCCCTTACCACCCCCAGTTATGTATCATCATCCATTTATCAGAGAAAACATTAGGCCTGTGGTTTTATGGGATTGACATACTTCACTTAACATGATATTCTCCAACTCCATCCATTTACCGGCAAATGCCATGTTTTTATTCTTCTTTGTGGCTGAATAATATTCCACTGTGTATATATACCACAGTTTCTTTATCCCTTAATCTATTGAAGGGCATCTAGGTTGGTTCCACAATGTAGCTATTGTAAATGGAGCTGCTGTAAACATTGATGTGACTACTTTACCGTAGTATGCTGATTTTAAGTCATTTGAGTACTAACCAAGGAGTGGGATAGCTGGGTCAAATGGTGAGCCCATTTGAAGTTTTCTGAGGAATCTCAGTAATGCTTTTTCTGCAGTGGCTGCACCAGTTTGCAACTCCACCTTTTGATACCATGTACCTGGTATATGGACACAAGTTCATATATAGATAGAACAAAACAATACACAGGTGTGCCCACATACACATAACAGAAAGGAAACAGAGACCTTTTATCACTTCATGGGTAGATCTCCACAGGTAGGAGACATGCTCCAGATGTTTATTAAAACTTCTATTAGACTTAAACTATTAGAAATTAAAATAGAGCTTATCAGACTTTTACCTTATGACTTAAAAATAAGGTAGGCCTGTACAGTTGGAAATGCTAGGTATAAAATCCAACAGCAATGGTATACATTTAAATCAAAGGTTCAGGGGGCCAAGCATTGGTCCTTAATGGCTATCATATTTATTCTCCAAATCACCATGTCTATGTCCTTCTTAGGATATTGTAAGAGGAAATTTTTCCAATGCATTTGAAAGCTAACCCTTGAAAACTGGCCCCTAAACAAAGACAGAGTACAAAATCTCTATAGTTAGATAAAATAAGATTGATCAGAAAAATACGTTCATTCAGGCAAACAGGATCAAATGTGAATTTGCCATAAACCATTAGCTCAAAAATATAGAATTATAAAAAAAGTTCTGAAAAAAATGGCATGGCCATTAATTACTGCTGTGCTGGAGCATGCAGAACATCTTCATCAGACCAGAGTGTACATTTTGGCTCAGTTTTGAATGAAACAATGAGAGAACCCTGAAATTCTTAGAAAAGATTCTCAAGGTAAAGAAAAACTGAGCATTCTGTTTTCCCTCCCCGTGCTGCAGTGTTTAGGGAGGAACTTGCTAAGAAATTAGGGTAGTAAGATAGCCAGCCATTTAATTCCCACAATTGGCTTGGATTTAAAAGTGAAAGCATAAAATCAAGTCCTAAAAGCCCTGCGGGCCTCCACAATTTGTATTTGCAATACAAGCCTTGGTTAGGTAGAGGTTAAGTAAGGGAAGTTGCTCTTTTGAGCAAAACCTCATGCAAAGGGCATTTTAAATATTTTTTTTTTCCTTTCCTCATGTGGTATTCAGGCAAGGTAGGATGCAGAAAATATGTCTGTGCACCAAACTTATCGCATAGGTTTCAGTATGGAAGCTAGTTGTGAACCTGCCATACTATTGAGAGCAAAGCTCCGCTCTGAGCATGAGAAAACCACTCAGGCACCTGCACCAGAGACACTTTCCATTTGCCAGAGACGTCTCTCCATGAGCTTCCGAAGGTCCAGCACACCATTGCTCACCACATGGCTCCGCCCATTCTAATGCCGGCTCAGCTGGCAGATGTCCTTATACAACCCATGTCAAAGATCCTGGAGAAGTCAGACTTAGGGCCGTAACTCACCTTTGGCTACCACTGTAGACTTCCAAATGTGATGACCCATGAAGAAACCCTATGATGGGATACACCTCTCTGTTCTGTGGGCTACAGGAATCTCCAGAGGTAAGGAGGACACCTAGTGATCTTTAGACGCTACCTGCACTTTTCCCAGAGGAGGAGTTTACTGGAGGGGTGAGTTGAAAATGCTTCCCTTGTGTAGCCAAAGAAATTGCAGAGCACATTGGAACACGGAAGTTGCAGGGAGAATCCCCGCAGGCTTGGAAAGGCTTACTACGTAGCCCAAGGAATTTCCTCAGGAACCACTCCATGTAAAATGTCCCTCTCTTAATGGCTAGTGGGGGAGGGGATACTCAGGAAGAGCCAGCATGGGTATGCAGTATGGCCACCCAGTGGCATATGTCATTGGGGCTTTCACTCAAGGCCACTTGATAGACTGGTTGCCACAGGATACCCCACGGGGAGCAGTTGGGAGAGGAGTTGGGAGAAGAAACCTTTGGGGTTCACCTGGGACTGGCCCAGCTCAGATGCTCCCAGTTGTTGCAAATCTTTGTTCTTCTCCATGCGTCCAAAGGCGGACGGGGACGAGAGAGCTGCGTCCTCATGCCAAATGCGTGCCTAGCCTGGACAGGGTAGTGAGAGATGGCAGAACCCAACATGCCTGGACCACAGGACAGGTGACCGGGAATGGCCGCGGCCTGGGGACCTCTCACGGAGTCCCGTAGAATGGCAGCGAGGACTAACTGCATTTAGCTAGCTGATGGGTGCCAATTATTATCCTCCAGAAAGAGAGACAGAAAGACGCACCTCAGAAAGATGAGGGGTGTATGTGAAGGAGCTTACCTCGGTGACATCTCGGTGGGACCTCCGGACATGATGCCAATGATGAAAATCAGGGCCGAGAACCATTTCCCTGATATGAAGATCAAACACCAGAGAAATGCAGAGGCGAGAGTAGAAAGCAAGTTTTATTTAAGGGGTAGAACAGAGATCGACTTCTCCAAAGAGAAGGGGTTCCAGAGGTGGGTGTCCTGCCCCTTTCAAACATTTTAGATTTTGTTTGTTCTCATGCTCTCTCCTCCCTCCGTCCTGCCTATGTGACTAGTGGGCCAAAGCGGGGAGTGATCCAAGGATGGGAAGAAAGCTGCCCAGGGGCATTCAGTAACAAATCCTACAACTCCATGCAGGGAGGAGCAATTTCCAGCAGGTATTCTTGACAATAGGTTGGTAGAGAAGGAGAATTGCTCTGGAGGTATGGCCATTTTATTTCCTCCTGAATCAGCTCCCATCCTCTGCCCCAATCGGTCATTATGTACACTGATTATCCTGTGCCCTCAGCTTCAATGCCATTCCATTTCCTGGAACCATGAAGCCCAGGGACAGTAGCTGCCCAGGTGGGTGGTTTTGAATTTGCTCTGGAACTCACCATGAAGGGCAGCCTTTAACTTGCTCTCTCAGATTTTCCAGGTTTGTAAGCACCTGGTTCCCTGCATGAAACCCTTCCTTGGAAAATGCTTCTTTGGTTTCTGTTTCCTGTACTGAAATCATGCATCTTCTCAGGTAAGATATCTATATTTTTTACTGGGTCCTTCTGGAGGCAATTCCTTCGTGTACTTTCAACCAAGAGACCGGCTACCTAAGTATATTGAGAATCAATAGCATATTTGGTACTTTCTTAAGATCAATTTAGTTTCTATTTAACTCGATGCCATGAGAACTTGAAATCTTCTTCACTAAATACAGAACCATGTATAAGAAAATAAAGAAAAAACACAGAGGATGTTCTCCTGTGCCCTTGGGTAAAGTACACTCATAATAACCCCTTGGATTTATACAGCATATTATATTTTACGAAGCATTTACAATATCTCATTCAATGCACACAACAGACCTCCGAGGTATGCATGGCAATAATTATTGTCACATTCTATGCCCCTAAAAACAAAGACCTTCAGGAACACAGGGCCATGCTATTTTCTGTGCGGATACATCTTTGCACCTGGCTGTTCCTAGCACAGAGGAAGCACATAATAAAAGCTGAATAAATTAATGTACCAGAAAACTACATTCAGAAGGTTAGGTATTTTACCACAGTCAAAAGAGTAAGTAGTGAAACCAGAAGTGTAGGTCTGAGCCCTTTGCTCCATGTGATTATATAAAAGAAATCCTATTATCTACATTCACAATTCTGCAAGAACCATTGTTGGGCCAGGTCCAAAGAACCTGTTAAAAGTCAACAGACTTAAACCCAAGTCCTAAATCTGTCACCTACTAGTTGTGACAACTTCAAAGAGCCTCAGTTTCTACATGAAAGAAATGAACATGTCAGTAGCTCCTTCTTGGAGGGTTTTTTTTTTTTCCTTCTGCACCTTTGCACATGTATGGACAAGGTCATAATTGGCCACAGAGGATCTTGCCATACTTACAGTTGCATTTTTGAAAAATCAAAGGTATGTAACATAGATTCCAATGAGCTTGGTGCTGGCATTCTTCCAAAACCTTCACTTACTGTTTATAATTTATAGAGAGCATATACCGCCCACAGCATTTTGAGGCTTATGCAAATGTAATCTAAATGTATCTCACAGAGGTTGCTATCTCCCACATGTCTGTCTTGCTTAGCAGGAAAATTCACTCTTATTTGCCAAGCTCAAGTGAGAACCTTCTCTGAACCCCATCTGTGTTGCAGGGCAAAGTGAACTATATCTCAAATGATGTGGCATTATTCTGTCCTCAAAGAGATCTGTTTGGAATTTCCAAAATTCAAATGCCTTATGGGATGTAGTCTTCATTCCCTATAAAATGAATAAGTTGGAGTTCATCTCTAAGTTTTTATCCTACTCTAAGAGTCTTGGATTTGGTTTTGTGTGTGAATGTGCGTGTGCCTGTGTTATCCTGTATCTTGTTTGTTTGTTATTTTGAGGACCATTTTCTGAAGATCTGCAAAATTTATTCATTTGGCAATCGCGACTTTTATATGAGTCTTACAGTAAAACAAAAAAAGTCACTGAAAAAGGAACTGGAAATATCCTCTGAAAATCACTGAAATAGATGAGCCGCAAAGATGCACACAGGTTTTAGGCCTCGTTTGTCCTCTGAAGTTTTAAACTTCTAAATCATAATCTGAAAACAATCCCTGGCCAGGCCCAGTAGCACACACCTGTTATTCCAATTAATAGGAAGGCTAAGGCAGGAGGATAGCAAGGTCAAGGCCAGCCTCAGGAACTTAATGAGGCCCTAAACAACTTAGAGAGACCCTGCCTCAAAATTAAAAAGAACTGGGATGTGGCTCATTGGTAAGGAGTCATTGAATTCAATCCCCAGTACAAATACATAAATACATACATATATATATGTATAGGTGTATATATATATATATATATATGTGTATATATATATGTGTATATATATATGTGTATATATCTGGGAGGACTTTGTAAGATGATAAAGGAAAAAACTGATCTAGTTTTATAGACTCAGTTATAAACAACAATCACTAGAGCCTGAATAAACAAGTAAATAGGAATTTCTAAGAATGTCAAAGTCAATGGTGTTTTTATGTTTGATTATTCTCATATTTCACATTTCAGCTTTTTTTCTTTTTTAACTTGGGAGACATTTCAAGAAATGCTGCTTGCTGAGTTCCTCATGTTCCTCTTTTTCCCAGGATTGGGGGAGGGCCAAGTGGCACCAGGGTGTGGAGAGGGGGCAGACGCCCTGACCTCAGCGCAGAACAATCCTGGGTGGCCCCTCTGGCATTCCCGAGTCCTGCAGGCCTCACACTATTTTCTGGTCACTAGATACGGGTTGACTTTTCAGTAGCATTTCTTTGTCCTGATCTCAAGGACCCTGAAAGGCCACAGATTCCTTCTCCCAGGGAATCCTTGTACATACAGGCAAGGATTAATAGGATGTTAACTATTATTAACACTATGTTATCTTATTTAGCATATTTAGTATATTGTCCCGTATCATCTTCTAGGACTTCCTTTGATTTATGTTTCTTTCTTCTGAAACCTCTGTATTTGTGTGTGTATGTATTTGGTGTAGGGGAACACTCAGGATAGGGAAGTCTGGGGGAGTCGTAAAGGATGGCCTTTACACGCAGCAAGTAAAGCCATATTGTGATTTAGAAGGATTTCAATAGGAAGGAAAGAATTACTGAATTAATAAAGAACCAAGCCAGCAAAAAGTTAGAGTAATGTTGATTCACTCAACAAAGGGATTTATGTTGAGATTCGTGAGCTCAGCATCTTTCACCTAACTTTCAAGTTTCCAAGATGTATTTTTAACTTAAAACATAATAACATTTTTTTTTCTAATTTCCTTTTTCTCTTTATTCATTTTCCTTTTGAGAGGTCAACTGGTTGACAATCAGCATTTTTTTTTTCGTGACCCAACCTGAGAGAATGTCATTCAGAATTCTATGAAAAAATAATAATCCTAGTATTTTATTTTTAAATGAAGTCTTGCTCATGAATCCTCTATATAAGATAGGTGAAGTAACCTGTGTTTCTATATTGAGTAGAGGATGAGTGAGAATGAATTCTGGGAATGGAATTGCTCCTCGTATGTCCCCTTGCCTTACCCCCAGGAGTACAGTGGAAGACCACTCTGTGGAGGTGTTGGGCTGAGGAAGCTTTGCTCTGGAACTCTGTATTCAGCTCAGCCACCAGATCTTCAGAGGCCAGTCCTTATTGCAAGATTGTTTCTTTGTACAAACTGATGAGTTCACCAGGAGATGCCTGGGGTTCTTTTAAGCTTTTTAAAGGAAGTCCCATGATTGTAAGAAAATAGTGTCCTGTTAGTGACTATGCCCTTCTTCTGATAGATTACCTCTCAATAATTCTCCTTAGCTTAAATTGATGAATGGCAAAGTTGCAAGAACATCCAACTTCTGCAGAACTAATTTCAAACCCAAGTGCATGGACTTGGTTCCATCTGGGCCTAGAGACTTCCTGGATAAAGGAATGTTTCTTTCTTCTGCAATGTGGAGAAAAGCCAAAGGAAGAGATCATTATATATTTCTTCTAGTTCTCCAGTTTGACCACACTGCATGCCTTTGCCTCGCCTGTGCAAAGCCCTCCCCTTCCACCAGGAGGAATCCCTGAACTTTTCACTTTGCTCTTTATTCTCACAAAACAATAGGTGATCAGTGCATGTTTTGATCCTACTTCATGAAAATCCTTAACATCAATTATTGAAATGGCTTTCTGTAAAAAGTTAAAAAAAAAAACCCTCTTTTTACTTTAATGTTTCACACTGTATTTGGCAGGTAAAAACATGTTTTCTAGGAGGAAAAGTTTCATGTCACTGATTTCAAATTATATGTGGACCCATTAAAGCTATAATTTTTTTCCCCATAGACAGATTTCGAGTTGGGGGGTTGGGAGGGGATGCCTTTATAATGAATAATGTGTGCCTAAGATTCATTTCCAATCCTGGACTTGTAAACATTCATTTGTGCAAATGCATATTTTTCCATACAGAGAATGCATATTATAAGAGTGGTTCTGGTCTATCAGTTACAGCAAATTCATGTTCTGAAAATCCCCTAAATACCCAATTTTCTGGCAACAGGGACTATCTTATTAAAAAGTCATTTTAGTTTACTGAGTATTGCTAGAAAAATAACGACTATTAAATAATCAGCTTTCTGCTTATTGGAGAAGCCTTTTCAAGAGCATAATTGATAGAAGGGAAGAGTTAGTACATGCCCCATGAATCTCACCATGCCCTTCTAGCTGCGTGGACTTCAGCTTTGTCAAAGCCCAGCCTGTTCATTCAGTGAATCACAATCAGAAAGAACTCAGTTAGATCTTGACTGTCTCTGTGCATATCAGGCTGACATTTGAATCTGACGTTTCTTATATTCTTTGAATATTATTAATATTGTAATTATGTTTGTGAAAAGTCACTGAAATTTTCATTTCATTTTTTTTTTAAATTTTGGTACCAGTGATTGAATTCAGTGGCACTTGACTGAGTCACATCTCCAACCCTATTTTGTATTTTATTAGGGTCTCACTGAGTCGCCTAGCACCTTGCTTTTGCTGAGGCTGGCTTTGAACTCATGATCCTCCTTCCTTAACCTCCTGAGCCGCTAGGATTACAGGCACATGTCACCACGTCTGGCAATCATTTAATCTGTTTTTTCTTTTCTTTTTTTTTTTTTTTTTTACATAATCTATTCATACTTGGAAAAATCAAAATTATAAGGAAGTATGTAAATAAATATGAGCATGTAGTAAACAAGTAAGTATAATGCCTTACTATCAATGTTCCCCAACACCTTACATTTTCACTATCTAAATATTAAAAATTTTTCCATCAAGTACATAACCATGCCTTAGTTTATATTATATTGTATATATACACTATGATTAGTAAATATACCCCATCTATGAAATTGGTGGTGCTTTCCACTCCTTTTTTAAGTTAAAGTAATGCTTCAATAAATAATATTGTATATCATATGGCAGTTCACATATGTGAACATATGCATGCAGAATAATTTCTAGAAATAGAACTATTAATTAAAAAAGGGCTGTTCATGTGAGTTTCATCTAGTTTCCAACTTGTGCTCCATAGTCTTCACATAATTTCTATTCTTCACAACACTGAAAAAGAAAATTCACATTTCCCTCATGACCAACATGACCAACTTTTGATTTTTGCTGATCGGAAAAGTGAGAAAACTAGCAATTCAGTGTAGTTTGAATTTGTATTTATCTTATTTGTAACTGAAGTTAACATTTTTTAAATTAATTGTCAATTGGCAGATTAAAATGTTGAAGATACACTAGTGTTTTGTTTTGGTTTGGTCTGGTTTGGTTTCCTGGTGCTGGGAACCAAACCCAGGCTTCCTACGTGTTCAACAAGTGTTCTACCACTGAGCTAAACCAACAGGCTCAGTAGCATTTATTTAAATTAATGAAATTTCTAGATATATCCTTTCTGTATTTTTCTTTTGGGTTGTTATATTTTTGTATATCACTTGATCAAAACTTTTGTATACAATGGAAATTAGCTGTCTCCATGTGATATGAATTACAACTATTTAACATATCACATCTACCATATCATTTGCAAACATTGGATGTTGTTTTGTGGAAATTGGAACCCTTAGTGACATTTACATTTTGAGAAGGGCCTATTTATTCAGAAGTTATATGATAATTCTTCCATTTGTATCTTTGATTGTTTTTCAACTATTTTAGACTTCTTCCATTTGGAATATTTTCTGGTTAAAACTTCAAATGTGAACACAATTGTTTTTATTTCTTTCTGAAAGTATCCAGTAGTGTTAAGGTATTTGATAGAGAGTCAATACTCACCCAGTTATTTTAGACTTTAGTAGTGTCCTATTGAAATTTCTGGATGGAAATTGGTCTCTTTCTAGCTTTTCTGTTCAATCATTTAATGTTGCTTAACTTCCAGAGGAAGTTCAATGTTGTTTTAATAATGATGGGGCCTTCCTGACAATTTTAGTACCTGGAGGGACAGTCTCTACTGTACCTGATGTGATGTGCGTTTTTTAATATATTCCTCATTAATTTGTTTGTCAGCAGAGACAAAAAAGAAGTTCAGAATGATGTTGTCCACTAAAGTAAAAAGATGCAAATATTTAAAAAAATCAAATTTTCAGCATTTTATGTGCAAAATACTACATTTATAGTTTAACTTGTAAAAATCTGATTTATTTATAATGTTTTATGTTATTATACACAATTATAACTTTTTTTCAGCACTGGGTTCTGAATGCAGGGGCATTCTACCACTGAACCACATCCCCAACCCATTTTACTTTTTATTTTCAGAGAGATTCTCACTAGGTTGTTCATGTTGTCCTTGAACTTGAGATCCTCTTCCATCAGACTCCTAAGTCACTGGGTTTACAGGTATAGCCACCATGCCTGCCAAAATGATACTATCTTATTATTGTTTTCACCCACGTGTACCATCTCAGACCCTCTAACCTGCTGAATTCTCTGAATCATTTTACCTCTCAGCAGGGGTCATTTAACTTTCCTAATTTTCTACTTACCACTAATTTCCCACATCTGTCTACATCTATGTATGCTCAGAAATCTGATATTTAAGGGAGAACCCTAATTCCTGATTTTAGTAAGGTTGTTTCTGTTATTTTCCCTATTTGTATGTTTGAGGCTAAGATTAATGTATTTTTTGTTATATTAAGAATACCTATATTACTATTTTATTTTTAATTAATCATAGATGTTAAATTTTATCAAAGGCCACTTTAGTAGCTATAGCTTTAATCATATTTTTTCTGATTCTAGTTATATGACTATTTTTAATCATTGCTTAATTTTGAATAATTCATATTATCCTGAATATTATGTAAGATTATCTACTATTTACAATATGCTGCTAAAGCCTGCTTGCTGAAACTGTATTTATAAGTTTTGCATCAAATTATTTCTTATTTAATTAGTTTTTTCTTATCTGTTTCCTCCTATTTCTATAAAAGTTCAGATTTGTTTTTCTCCTCTGTTTTTTGCTAAAGCCTCAGCACCTCAAACTATATCCAGCACATTGTAATTGAACAAAACTAAGTTGAGATTTATTCATTAAAGAAATCAAGACATTTCTGTGTTGGACTTCTTTTTGTTGGAGTTTAGCTTCAAGCTAAGTGCACTTCATAGAAAGCTCTGAAAGAATTTGAATAATATTATCTGTGATTTAAAGCTCTACTTAGGTTAAATTAGTTGGAAGGTTTATCTTGGAATGACAAATGTCATGCAGCAGATGTGTGGCTGGGTTCAGACCCAGTTAGTTCCATTTAATGTTTAAAAACAGATTTCTATTTTATCATAGGTTACATTCTGTTTTTACATGAGTTTTTAAGATCCCCATGTAATAATGAGCCATATTTTTAGATCCGTCTACTTACAGATCTAAAATAAGACTATTTTGGCTATTTGCTATTTTGTATATGAGGAGTTTTCCTACGTATTATCAAATCATCTGTTTGTCTATCCACCTATCTATTTATCTAGCACATGTAACCTATCTGCGAGGCATCTACCAAGCATAAGAATAGAAATAAGTTCAGGAATCAACTATTTCCAATAACAATATAGCATCTTATTTTTCTAGTTTTTGTAATTTATGAGAATCGGATCATATCATTTGTGGTCATCTGTGATATTTAGGCTCAATATTTTTTCTGCTTTCCCACTTGTGATTGTATGTTGCAATTCATTCATTTTTATTACTGTACAATATTTCACACATTAAATTATTGGTTGTCTTCTAATAGTATGAGCAATACTCTTATAAACATTTTGCCCTTGTCTTCTGAATCTCAAAAAATCATCTTCAAGTTACTTATATAACTGAGACAGCTGGTTGTGTTATTCACGGTCTCAACTTCATGTGTAACTCTCAGGTAATTTTCAAAGCACTTGCGTTAATTTATAGTCTTACAAACAGTGTACTGGGCTTCAAGTCAATATTTACAAATGATATTTGGTATTATCAGACTTCCTAATTTTTGCCAGTCTTATGTTTTGAAAGGATATCTGATTGTGTTCTTCACTGAGCTACCCCCAGGTAGCAATAAAACAGAACATATTTCACATGCTTTTTTTGTCTGTGTATGTTTATTATCCATTTGTCTCTCCTTTCTTATTCCATTAGGGGAAACTACTAATTTGATTCCTTTAGTTGTTACAGTGTTTTTCAGTCTTTCTATGTTTTCTTGTGACAGTTCTGGTAAATTGCATTCTAGTAAATTACAATTTCTGAATTTTCTTCTGAGTTTCAATACTTTGGCATACAGTCATGCATGGATCATTTTAATTTTCATATTTTATTTGCTCTGTCACTATTTATGTTTCATTCCTAATATCTCTCATTTGTTTTTATTGAATCTCACCGAGGTTCATTTATTTAACTGTTTCTCTTTTCCAGAAGATTTGCTTTGCTTCTGTTGGATCTTCCATGCTAACACCAACCAGAGGCCACTCCATGTCCCTGGAGGTCCCCAACTCAACCAAGAATCTCAGGTCCACCAACCTGTCCACCAAGTGAGGATCATGTGCTCCTATCCCTATCTTCTTTCCAGAAAATCCATTGTTGTCATCGTTGTTTTATTTATTTAATGCTTAGGGTTTTCCTATAATTTCCCATGAACCAAACAGTACTCAGAAATCATATTTTTATAATTTTTGTATGTTAAATATATGTGAATGTAGTGGTTTCCAGAGACAGCAGCCTAACATAATGTTACAAATCAACATTCCGTGCATTCATTTCTAAGATTTATGAATACTTAAATCATGTGTTCCCTTTGTCATTATTACATAATTGAGTTTAGCTTCTTTATGAAATATGGATATTTATTTAAAGTGAATTTAATTCATTCTTATTTTGATATATGTATTTGCTAAGATTTAGTTGTATGAGCATGTTATATCTTGAATATCTATATATACACCATTTAAAGAATTCTTACAGATGAGGTCTTTATCTACTGATTTTAGTTGTTTATTTGACACTTTTGGTGGTTAGCTCAATAATTATAATTTGAATATGACATCTTTGAATTTCTATTTCTCATTATATTAAATTCCTAGTTCTTAATCATTGTATTTGTGCTTCCTATTGACTAACTTGAATAGTAGAATGAGTTCACACTTAAAAATTGGTAAACAGGTGACTACTTAGTTACAAGTATTGACCAAAAATAAATGTAATGAACAATATTTTTAAGTTTCACTGAGAAATTCAGACACTGAAATTATAATATGCAAAATATAGAATAATTTTTATGCTGAATGAATAAAGAAATAATAAATTGGAAATCAAAAACTGAGTAAAGAAAAAGAGACCATCTGTTTTAGTCAGCTTTTTCACTGCGGTAACTAAAAGACCTGACCAGAACAATTTTAGAGGAGGAAAAATGTATTCCAGGACTCATGTTTTCAGAGGTCTCAATTCATAGACAGCTGACCACATTCCTTGGGGATCATGGTGAGCCACAACATGACAGAAGAGTGTGGCAGAGGGAAGCAACTCTTTTGATGGTCAGGAAGCAGAGAGAAAAGACTCCACTCTCCAGAAACAAAATATGTACCCCAAAGGTATGCCCTCACTGACCCACCTCCTCCAGCCACACCCTATCTGCCTTCATTAACCATTCACTTAATCCCATCAGGAGATTATTTCACAGATTGGGTTAAGTCTCTCATAATACAGCCATTTCTCTTCTAAATCTTCTTACAGTGTCTCCACATGAGCTTTTGGTAGACACCTAATACCTAAACCATGACACCATCAAAAAGATCATCCAAAAGTAAAAATGATACAAAGGCACACTTAAAAATAAAGAGTAAAATAATAAGTAGAAATGACAAAATGCATTTATGTTTGCTATCAGGTGAGACACATCTACAGAAAGAAAGATCAAAAGCAGACAAGATACAAGGGTATGCTCATAAAAATTGTGATAGGGGAGGATCCAAGATGGCAGCCTAGAGGGCAACTGCATTCCATATTACTCTGTGACTCAGGATTCAGGAGGAAGAAATATTGAGAGAGCTGGGAACAACATGTAGCTGCTGGGCGATACTTCCCTGCCTGGGAGGTAGAACCATAGACCAAGGCCCAGACCAGCCGGGTCCCTGGTCACAGTCTAGTGCCCTTGCAGTTGACCATCTGTCAACACATGGAGGCGCCTCTGCCCAATAGCATGGAATATACCCCACCTGGAGGCCACCATCCCTAAAGGGGCAGCTTCCTTTGTATATCACTGCATTATCAAGTTCCTCCAAGACTTCAGGTTACTGAAGACTAGGAGGTAAGTTACTGGAAACCTGCAGGTAAACTATAAGTCAATAGGGGGAAACTGTAATACCTCAGTTTTTCACTCCTAGAGGGGAAGATACCTGAGCTATATGAGAAAACAAGGGAAGAAAGTGTCCCAAACATAGATGCTACATCAATAAAATCCAATAACAGCATGACAGAAGAAATGTCTGAAAGGGAAATCAGAATGTATGTAATTAAAATGATCAGAGAAACAAATAATGAGATAAGAGAGCAAATGCACCCATTGAATGATCATACCAATCAACAGTTAAAACAGCAAATGCAGGAAGCAAAGGATCATTTCCATAAAGAGATAGAGATATTGAAAAAAAAATTCTTGAAATGAAGGAAACAATAAACCAAATTTAAAAACTCCATAGAAAACATAACAAACAGGATAGAACACATAGAAGACGGAACCTCAGACATTGAAGAAAAAATATTTAATCTTGGAAACAAGGTAACCAAACAGAGAAGATGGTAAGAAATCATGAACAGAATCTACAAGAACTATGGGATATCATGAAAAGGCCAAATTTAAGAATTATTGGGATTGAGGAAGGCACAGAAAAACAAATGAAATGAACAATCTATTCAATGAAATAATATCAGAAAATTTCGCAAATCTGAAGAATGAAAAGGAAAATCAAGTACATGAGGCATATAGGACACCAAATGTACAAAATTACAAGACTCACACCAAGCCACATTATAACGAAAGTGCCTAACCAAATAAATAAATAAATAAATAAAGATAGAATTTTAAAGGCTGTGAGAGAGAAAAATCAAATCAGCAGATTTCTCAACCCAGACCCTAAAAGCTAGAAGGGCCTGGAACAGCATTTTTCAAGCTCTGAAAGAAAATGGATGCCAACCAAAAATCTTATATCCAGCAAAATTTATCTTCAGATTTGATGACAAAATAAAATCCTTCCATGATAAAAAAAAAAAAAAAAAGCTAAATGAATTTACAAAAAGAAAGCCGGCATTACAGAACATTCTCAGCAAAATATTCCATGAGGAAGAGATGAAAAACAATGATGTAAGTCAGCAAAGGGGGGAATTACCCTAAAGGAATAGCAAAATAAAGAAGAAACAAAGTCATGTTAAAAACCAAAAATAAGCCAAAACGACCGGGAATACAAATCATATCTCAATAATAACCCAAATGTTAATGGCCTGAACTCATCAATCAAAAGACACAGACTGGCAGATTGGATTAAAAAGTAAGACCCAACAATATGCTGCCTTCAAAAGACTCATTTCATAGAAGGAGATACCCAAAGACAAAAGATGAAAGGATGGGAAAAAACATATCATGCACATGAACTCAGCAAGAAAGCAGGGGTCTCCATCCTCGTATCAGATGAAGTGGACTTTAAGCCAATGTTAATCAGAACGGATAAAGAGGAATGCGGGCAACTGGGAGCATTGTAGAGGAGGCCACTCAGCACAGCGCTGGGACTCGGAGCAACCACTGGGGCTCCAGGCCACGGCCCAAGGAGGGGCTGGGAGGAGAGCTGTTTGGACTCAGAGCGACCGCTTCTGAACACCAAGGCCTGCCCTGAGGAAGAGGAGGAGGAGGATTGCGGTGGGTCGTTTGGTCGCAGTGACTGCATTAGAGCTCCAGGCGGCTGCTCAGAGGAGGAGGCTAATGGTGAGTTGTTTGGACTCAAAGCGACCGCTCCTGAAAACCGGGAGGCTGCCTGGAGGAGAAGCGTGGTGGGTCGCTTGGTCTCGAGTGGTCGTATCAGAGCTCCGGGCGGCAGCCCGGAGAAGGCATGTAGTGGGTCACGTGGATTCAGAGCCACTCAGAGCGACCGCTCCTGAACACCCACGGGGTTACCTGGAGGAGGAGGAGGAACAGGGCGGTTCACTTTGACTCGGAGTGACTGCCCAGGGCTATGATTGGTTGGTGGGAGGAGGAGGTGCGCAGTGAGTTGCTTGGTCTCCTAGTGACCGCACTAAAACACCCGGCAGCTGTCTGGAGGAAGAGGCATGCGGCGGGTCTTTGGGACTCAGAGGGATTGTATGGGGCCCCAGGTGGCTGCTCAGAGGAAGGGCCGCATAGCCAGGCGATTAGGTGCAGAGCAGGGTCCCAGGATCTAGGAGGTTTCTTGGTGGAAGAGCCGCACAGAGACACGTTAGGGGCGGAGCGAAGGTTCCAGGACTGCGGGCAGATTCCCTGAGGAGGGGCAGCCTAAGGAGATTCATCTGTGAAGGGTGAGGCTCCCAGGCCCAGGAGGTAGGGCCGGGGCCCTGGGAACTTTGCAGAGGAAGGTAGCCCAGCCCAGGTGGTAGCTGTAAATTGAGGGAAACCTCTAGGAGGGGAAATGACCAGCGAGACCTCCCTACCACATGAGTCTTCCCTGCCGGGTGAGGTTTCCCCAAAAGGACGGTAAAACCAGAGACACAGGCCCAAACAGGCCTTGCCTCAGCCCGCAGCCTAGTTCCCCTTTGAATGACCATTGGTCAACAAGTGGAGGCACCTCTGCCCACTAGCAGGGAATATACCCCACCTGGAGGCCACCACTCCTAGAGAGGCAGCTTCCTTGTGGAGCACCGCATTGTCAACTTCCTCCAAGACTTCAGCCTACTGAAGGCTAAGAGGGGATATATATAGAAATCTTCAATGACATTGTAAGTCAATAGAGGAAATCTGCAAATCTCAGCGGTCCACTGATACCTGAACAATATGATAAAACAAGGAAAGAAAATGCCGCAAACAAATCTAGATGTTACATCAATAAAACCCAAAGACAGCATGGCAGAAGAAATGACAGAAAAGGAGTTCAGAATGTACATAATTAAAATGATCAGAGAAGCAAACGATGAGATGAAAGAGCAAATGCATGCACTGAATGATGAAATGAAAGAGCAAATGCAGGCATTGAATGATCACACCAATTGACAGTTAAAAGAGCAAATACAGGAAGCAAAAGATCATTTCAATAAAGAGTTAGAGATATTGAAAAAAAAACAAACAGAAATCCTTGACATGAAGGAAACAATAAACCAAATTAAGAACTCCATAGAAAGCATATCCAGTAGGATAGAACACCTGGAAGACAGAACCTCAGACATTGAAGACAAAATATTTAACCTTGAAAACAAAGTTGAACAAACAGAGAAGATGGTAAGAAATCATGAACAGAATCTACAAGAACTATGGGATATCATGAAAAGGCCAAATTTAAGAATTATTGGGATTGAGGAAGGCCTAGAGAAACAAACCAAAGGAATGAACAATTTATTCAATGAAATAATATCAGAAAATTTCCCAAATCTGAAGAATGAAATGGAAAATCAAGTTCAAGAGGCTTATAGGACTCCAAATACACAAAATTACAACAGACCCACACCAAGGCACATTATAATGAAAATACCGAACATACAAAATAAAGACAGAACTTTAAAGGCTGTGAGAGAAAAGAAACAAATTACATTCAGGGGGAAACCAATACAGATATCAGCAGATTTTTCAATCCAGACCCTAAAAGATAGAAGGGCCTGGAACAACATTTTTCAAGCCCTGAAAGAAAATGTATGCCAACCATGAATCTTATACCCAGCAAAACTTACCTTCAAATTTGATGATGAAATAAAATCCTTCCATGATAAACAAAAGCTAAAAGAATTTACAAAAAGAAAGCCAGCATTATAGAACATTCTCAGCAAAATATTTCATGTGGAAGAGATGAAAAACAAAGATGCAAATCAGCAAAGGGAGGAATTATCCTAAAGGAATTGTCAAATAAAGGAGGAACCAAGTAGTGTCAAATAAATAAATAAATAAAATTTAAAAAATGAACCATATGACTGGGAAACCAAATCATATCTCAATAATAACCCTGAATGCTAATGGCCTGAATTCATCAATCAAAAGACATAGACTGGCAGATTGGATTAAAAAGAAGGATCCAACAATATGTTGCCTACAAGAGACTCACCCCACAGAAAAAGATACCCATAGACTACAGGTGAAAGGATGGGGAAAAACATACCATGCACATGGACTCAGCAAAAAAGCTGGAGTATCCATCATCATTTCAGATAATGTGGACTTCAAGCCAAAGTTAGTCAGAAGGGATAAAGAAGGACATTTCATACTGCTTAAGGGAAGCATAAATCAGCAAGATATAACAATCATAAACATCTATGCCCCAAACAGTGGCTCATCCATGTATGTCAAACAAATCCTTCTCAATTTCAGAAACCAAACAGACCATAACACAATAATACTAGGTGATTTTAACAAGCCTCTCTCACCACTGGACAGATCTTCCAGACAAAAATTGAACAAAGAATCCATAGATCTCAATAACACAATCAATAATTTAGACTTAACAGACATTTATAGAATATACCATCCAACCAGGGCGAATAAACTTTCTTCTCAGCAGCACATGGATCCTTCTCTAAAATAGATCATATATTATGCCACAAAGCTAATGTTAGCAAATACAAGAAGATAGAGACACTACCTTATATTCTATTAGATCATAATGCATTGAAGTTAGAAATAAATGAAAGAGTAAAACACAGAAACTATTCCAACATCTGGAGATTAAACAATATGCTATTATATGATGAATGGATAACAGAAGATATAAGGAAGGAAATTAAAAAATTCTTAGAGGTAAATGAGAACAAAGAAACATCATATCAAAATCTCTGGGACACTATGAAAGCAGTACTTAGAGGGAAATTTATTTCATGGAGCGCATTTAATAAAAGAAGTAAAACTCAACAAATAAATGACCTAACATTACAGCTCAAAGCCCTAGAAAAAGAAGAACAGACCAGCACCAAAATTAGTAGAAGACAGGAAATAGTTAAACTCAGAGCTGAAATCAATGAAATTGAAACAAAAGAAACAATACAAAAAATTGACAAATAAATAGTTGGTATTCAAGAAAATAAACAAAATTGATAAACCTTTAGCCACACTAACAAAGAGAAGATTAGAGAAAACCCAAATCACTAAATTACGGAATGAACAAGGAAATATCACAACAGACACGATTGAAATACAAAACATAATTAGAAGCTATTTTGAAAATCTATACTCCAACAAAATAGAAAATTTCAAAGACATCAACAGGTTTCTAGAGACATATGAAATGCCTAAACTGAACGAGGAGGATAGACACAATTTAAATAGACCAATTTCAAGTACTGAAATAGAAGAAGTCCTCAAATCCTACCAACAAAGAAAAGTCCGGGACCAGATGGGTTCTCAGCCGAGTTCAACAAAACCTTTAAAGAAGAGCTCATTCCAATACTTCTCAAAGTATTCCATAAAATTGAAGAGGAAGGAACCCTCCCAAACTCATTCTATGAAGCCAATATCACACTGATACCTAAACCAGACAGAGACTCATCATGGAAAGAAAATTTCAGACCAATATCCTTAATGAACATCGATGCAGAAATTCTCAACGAAATTTTAGCAAATCACATACAAAAACATATTAAAAAGATAGTGCACCACTATCAAGTGGGTTTTAGCCCAGGGATGCAAGGTTGGTTCAACATCCGGAAATCAATAAATGTAATTCACCATATCAATAGACTTAAAGTCAAGAATCACATGATTATTTCAATAGATGCAGAAAAAGCATTTGATAAAATACAGCACACCTTCATGCTCAAAACACTAGAAAAAATAGGGATAGTGGGAACATTCCTCAACATTGTAAAGGCCATTTATGCTAAGCCCATGGCTAATATCATTCTAAATAGTGAAAAACTGAAAGCATTCCCCCTAAAGACTGGAACAATGCAGGGATGCCCTCTTTCACCACTTCTATTCAACATTGTTCTTGAGACTCTAGCCAGAGCAATTAGACAAACCAAAGAAATTAAAGGGATACGAATTGGAAAA
Organism: Sciurus vulgaris; assembly: GCF_902686455.1. Classification (NCBI taxonomy): domain Eukaryota; kingdom Metazoa; phylum Chordata; class Mammalia; order Rodentia; family Sciuridae; genus Sciurus; species Sciurus vulgaris. The sequence goes on from NC_136469.1 coordinate 138,522,051, forward strand.
GAAGAACTCAAACTATCCCTGTTCGCTGATGACATGATTATATATTTAGAGGAACCTGGAAATTCCACCAGAAAACTCTTAGAACTCATAAGTGAATTCAGTAAAGTAGCAGGTTACAAGATCAATGCTCATAAATCCAACGCATTTTTATACATAAGTGATGAATCTTCAGAAAGAGAAATTAGGAAAACTACCCCATTCACAATAGCATCAAAAAAAAAAAAACAAAATACTTGGGAATCAATTTCACAAAAGAGGTGAAAGACCTCTACAATGAGAACTACAGAACACTAAAAAAGAAATTAAAGAACACCTTAGAAGATGGAAAGATCTTCCATGTTCTTGGATAGGAAGAATTAATATTGTCAAAATGGCCATACTACCTAAAGTGCTATACAAATTCAATGCAATTCCAATTAAAATCCCAATGACGTACCTTACAGAAATAGAGCAAGCAATTATGAAATTCATCTGGAAGAATAAGAAACCCAGAATAGCTAAAGCAATCCTTAGCAGGAAGAGTGAAACAGGGGGTATTGCAATACCAGATCTTCAACTCTACTACATAGCAATAGTAACAAAACGGCATGGTATTGGTACCAAAATAGAAAGGTAGATCAATGGTATAGAATAGAGGACACGGACACAAACCCAAATAAATACAGTTTTCTCATACTAGACAAAGGGGCCAAAAATATGCAATGGAGAAAAGATAGCCTCTTCAACAAATGGTGCTGGGAGAATTGGAAATCCATATGCAACAGAATGAAACTAAACCCATATCTCTCACCATGCACGAAACTAAACTCAAATGGATTAAGGACCTCGGAATCAGACCAGAGACCCTGCAGATTATAGAACAAAAAGTAGGTCCAGATCTACAACACTTCGGCTTAGGACCAGACTTCCTTAACAGGACTCCCATAGCATAAGAAATAAAAGCTAGAATCAATAACTGGGATAGATTCAAACTAAAAATCTTTCTCTCTGCAAAGGAAACTGTCAGCAATGCGAAGAAAGAGCCTACAGAGTGGGAGAATGTCTTTGCCATTCATACTTCAGATAGAGCACTAATCTCCAGAATCTATAAAGAACTTAAAAAAGTCTATACCAAGAATACAAATGATCCAATCGACAAATGGGCTAAGGAAATGAATAGACGCTTCACAGAAGACGACCTACAAGCAATCAACAAACATATGGAAAAATGTTCAACATCTCTAGTAATAAGAGAAATGCAAATCAAAACCACCCTAAGATTCCATCTCACTCCAATTAGAATGGTGATTATCAAGAATACGAGCAACAACAGGTGTTGGCGAGGATGTGGGGAGAAAGGTACACGCATACATTGCTGGTGGGTATGCAAATTAGTGCAGCCACTCTGGAAAGCAGTATGGAGATTCCTTAGAAAACTTGGAATGGAACCACCGTTTGACCCAGCTATCCCACTCCTTGGCCTATACCCAAAGGACTTAAAATCAGCATACTACAGAGATACAGCCACATCAATGTTCATAGCTGCTCAATTCACAATAGCCAGACTGTGGAACCAACCTAGATGTCCTTCAATTGATGAATGGATAAAGAAACTGTGGTATATATATACACAATGGAATATTACTCAGCCAGAAAGAATGATAAAATTATGGCATTTGCAGGCAAATGGATGAAATTGGAGAATATCATGCTAAGTGAGATAAGCCAATCTTAAAAAGCCAAAGGATGAATGATATCGCTAATAAGTGGATGATGACACATAGTGGGGGGAGGGAAGGGTTAGTGTTAGGGCTAGAGTTAGGGTTAGGGAGGGGGGGCAAGAATGGAGGAAGGAAGGACCGTGTAGAGGGAAAATAGGGGTGGGAGGGGTTGGGGGAAGGGAAAAAAATAACAGAATGAATCAAACAACATTACTCTATGTAAAATTTATGATTACACAAATGGTATGCCTTTACGCCATGTACAAACAGAGAAACAACATGTATCCCATTTGGTTACAATTAAAAAAAAAGTTACAAAAAAAAAAACAACGGATAAAGAAGGACATGTCATATTGCTTAAGGGAACCATAAATCAGCAAGACATAAGAATCCTAAATATCTATGCCCCAAACAGTGGCTCATCCACCTATGTCAAACAAATTCTTCTCAATTTCAGAAACCAAATAGACCATAACACAATAATACTAGGTGATTTTAACACGCCTCTCTCACCACTGGACAGATGTTCCAAACAAAAATTGAACAAAGAAACCATAGATCTCAATAACACAATCAATAATTTAGACTTTACGGACATTTATAGAATATACCTTCCAACAAAGAGCGAATATACTTTCTTCTCAGCAGCACATGGATCCTTCTCTAAAATGGACCATGCATTATGCCACAAAGCTACTTTTAGCAGACACAGAAAGATAAAGATACTATCTTGTATTCTATCAAATCATAATAGAATGAAATTAGAAATAAATGACAAAATAAAAAACAGAAACTACACCAACACCTGGAGATTAAATAATACGCTATTGAATGATGCATGGATAACAGAAGACATCAGGGGGGAAATTAAAAAATTCTTAGAGGTAAATGAGAAGCAAGATACAACATATGAAAATCTCTGGGACACTATGAAACCAGTACTTAGAGGGAAATGTATTTTATTGAGTGCATTCAATAAAAGAAGAAAAAGTCAACAAATACACACCTGACACTACAGCTCAAAGCCCTAGAAAAAGAAGAACAGATCAACACCAAAAGTAGTGGAAGACAGGAAATAGTTAAAATCAGAGCTGAAATCAATGAAATAGAAATAAAAGAAACAATAAAAAAATAGACCAAATAAATATTTGGTTCTTTGAAAAAATAAACAAAATTGATAAACCCTTAGCCACACTAACAAAGAGAAGGAGAGAGAAAACTCAAATTACTAAAATTCGGGATGAAAAAAGAAATATCATGACAGACAATATTGAAATACAAAACATAATGAGAAGCTATTATGAAAATCTACACTCCAACAAAATAGAAAATCTCAGAGACATCAACAGGTTCCTAGAGACATATGATCCACCCAAACTGAATAAGGAGGACATATACAATTTAAATAGATCAATTTCAAGCAATGAAATAGAATAAGTCATCAAAAGCCTACCAACAAAGAAAAGTCCAGGACCAGACGGATTCTCAGCCGAGTTCAACAAAACCTTTAAAGAAGAGCTCATTCCAATACTCCTCAAAGTATTCCATGAAGTAGAAGAGGAGGGAAACCTTCCAAACTCATTGTATGAAGCCAATATCACCCTGATACCTAACCCAGACAGGACACATAGAGGAAAAAAAATTTCAGACCAATATCCTTAATGAACATCGACGCAAAAATTCTCAACAAAATTTTAGCAATCGCATACAGAAACATATTAAAAAGATAGTGCACCACTTTCAAGTGGGTTTCATCCTGGGGATGCAAGGTTGGTTCAACATCCGGAAATCAATAAATGTAATTTACCACATCAACAGAATTAAAGTTAAGAATCACATGAATATTTCAATGGATGCAGAAAAAGCATTTGATAAAATACAGCATCCCTTCATGCTCAAAGCACTAGAAAAAATAGGGATAGTAGGAATATTCCTCAACATTGTAAAGGCTATTTATGCTAAGCCCTCAGTCAACATCATTCTTAATGGAGACAGCATTCCCCTTACAAACCAGAACAAGGCAGGGATGCCCTTTTTCACCACTTCTATTCAACATTGTCCTTGAAAGTCTAGCCAGAACAATTAGACAGACCAAATAATCTGAATAGGAAGAGAAGAACTCAAACTATCCTTATTTGCTGATGACATGATTCTATATTTAGAGGAGCCAGAAAATTCCACCAGAAAACTTCTAGAACTCACAAATGAATTCAGTAATGTAGCAGGATATGAAATCAATGCTCATAAATTCAATGCATTTTTATTCATAAGTGAGGAATCTTCTGAAAGAGAATTTAGGAAAACTACCCCATTCACAATAGCCAAAAAAAAAAATAAAATACTTGGGAATCAATTTAACGAAAGAGGTGAAAAACCTCTACAATGAGAACAACAGAACACTAAAGAAAGAAATTAAAGAAAACCTTAGAAGATGGAAAGATCCCCTATGTTCTTGGATAGGCAGAATTCATATTGTCAAAATGGCCATACTACCAAAAGTGCTATACAAATTCAATGCAATTCCAATTAAAATCCTAATGACGTACCTCACAGAAATAGAGCAAGTAATCATGAAATTCATTTGGAAAAATAAGAAACCCAGAATAGCTAATGCAATCCTTAGCAGGAAGAGTGAAGGAGGGGCATCACATTACCAGAACTTCAACCAAACTACAGTTCAATAGTAACAAAAACAGCATGGTATTGGCACCAAAACAGACAGGTAGATCAATGGTAGAGAACAGAGGACACAGTGAAAAACCTAAATAAATACAGTTTTCTCATACTAGACAATGGTGCCAGAAATATGCAATGGAGAAAAGACAGCCTGTTCAACAAATGGTGCTGGGAAAACTGGAAATCCATATGCAACAGAACGAAACTAAACCCCTCTCACCCTGCACAAAAATCAACTCAAAATGGATCAAGGACCTTGAAATCAGACCAGAGACCCTGCACCTCATAGAAGAAAAAGTTGGTCCAAATCTTCATCATGTCAGCTTAGGGTCAGACTTAACAGGACTCCCAAATTACAAGAAATAAAAGCAGGAATCAATAATTGGGATAGATTCAAACTAAAAAGATTTTCTCAGCAAAGGAAACTATCAGAAATGTGAAGAGAGAGCCTACAGAGTGGGAGAAAATCTTTGCCACGTGTATTTCAGATAGCACTAATCTCCAGAATCTATAAAGAACTCAAAAATATTACACCAAGAATACAAATAACCCAATCAACAAATGGCCTAAGGAAATGAACAGACACTTCACAGAAGAAGATCTATAAGCAATCAACAAACATGTGAAAAAATTTTCAACATCTCTAGTAATAAGAGAGTACAAGTAAAAACTACCCTAAGATTCCATCTCACCCCAATTAGAATGGTGATTATCAAGAACACAAGCAACAATAGGTGTTGGCGAGGATATGGGGAAAAAGGTACACTCGTACATTGCTGGTGGGGCTGCAAATTAGTGCAGCCACTCTGAAAAGCAGTGTGGAGATTCCTTAGAACACTTGGAATGGACCTACCATTTGACCCAGCTATCCCACTCCTTGGTCTGTACCCAAAGGACTTAAAATCAGAATACTACAGTGATGCAGGCACATCAATGTTCATAACTGCTCAATTCACAGTACTAGGTTGTGGAACCAACCTAGATGCCCTTCAATTGATGAATGGATAAAGAAACTGTGGTATATATATACAATGGAATATTACTCAGCCATAAAGAAGAATAAAATCATGGTATTTGCAGGCAAATGGATGAAGTTGGAGAATATCATGCTAAGTGAGATAAGCCAATCTCAAAAAACCAAGGACGAATGATCTCTCTGATAAGCGGATGATGATACATAATGCGGGTGGGAGGGAGGCAAGAACTGAGGATGGATGGATTGTATAGAGGAAAAAGAGGGGTGTGAGGGGTTTGGAGAAGGAAAAATAACAGAACGAGACAAACATCATTACCCTATGTACATGTATGATTACACAAATGGTGTGACTCTACTTCATGAACAGCCAGAGAATCAAGTTGTACTCCATCCCATTTGTTTACAATGAATCAAAATAAATAAATCATAAAAAAAATTGTGATAGTGTGTGTGTGTGTGTGTGTGCACGTGCGTGTGCGAGTGTGTGTGTAATTCAGATGAAATCCTGCTGTTTGCAACATATGTGATGCTGGTGACATTCGACTGAGTGAACTGAATTGGACACAGGAAACAAATGCTCCCTGATCGCAGGTTGAATGCATATTGTGCTGTTGTCAAACCTGTCCAAGCAGAGAGTGTGAGGGAGGTGGCCAGGACTGAGCGCAGGGAAATGGGAAGACGTTGGCCCATCGGTACAACTGCATGCTTCCAATTTGCAGAGAGGGTAAATCTCACGTGTTCCAGTACACACACACACACACACACACACACACACACACACACACACGGAAAAAGACTAAATAAGTGAAGTACTGGGTATTTTAATTTGATTATTATGGTCATTTCCCAATGTATGCATGTATCAAATCTGAAATATATACTTCGAAAAAAGGGAGAAAGATCAGTTCCTATACAGTATCTTTATGTGTGGGATAGCACAGAGAAACGAGCAAAGAGAAGGCAGGAAACAAAGACCAGGGGTAGAGGGAACAGACTGAGAAGAAGCACCAGGTCCGTCAGAGCTGCTTGTTCAGTGAGAGCAGAGGCCTGCAGGACCAAGAGTCATCCAGGATCAGAGGTCTGGTGACAGGTCACGGGCGATGGCAAAGCCTTCAGCCCAATCAAGGCTTTGCCAAGCTCTGTCACAATAGAAGTAGGTTCTGCCCTACAAGCCCCTGCTCAGCTCTTTCTGAATCCCTGACCCTCGCACACTGTGAGATCAAGGTTTGCTGTTTCCGACTATTAAGTTTGGGGGTGATCTGTGACATGGCCATAAACAACTAACAGTATGTAGCATGTCTTAGTAGCGTGGGCTACCACAATGAAACACCACAGGGCACTTTATGCAGTAGAGATCTATTTCTGCAGCCTGAAGCTGAAATGAAGGTGCCAGCTAATTTGGTTCTCTTTTGAAGGCTCTCTTGCTGTCCTGCAGATGGCTGCCTCTCTCTGGGTCCTCCCCTGGTGCAGAGAGCAGGGGAGAAGCAGATTCCCTGGCTCTTTTTTTATGAAAACACAATTCTACATGAGGTTCATCCTCAACGTCACCTAAATACAAGCCATGTCAAAGGCCCCATCTCCAAACACATCCGCAGTGGGACGTGTCAACGTCCAGGTACTGAATGCAGGACCACAATTTAATTCGTCTACACTTAAGGAAACACTAACACTGAGTGGACACAGAGGCTCCAACTGCTGCTAATTACAGAAACTCCGTCAAAGCCACAAAGTCACAAACGACAGATTCCAACTACCTCAATCATCAAACCTGGGCATTCTCTTCCAGAATCTGCTTTGTTTCTCTTTCTGGAAAATGCTCTTGTTCTTACTCTTTCTCTTTTTCCCCTTCCCTTTAACAGATACAGATGATTTTTTATAAGCAAGATTATTCCAATGCTTTCACACTCAAAAATATGTTATGGGCATCTTTCCAACTCAATGTAAAAAATAAATATGCAATGAACATTGGGCAGACTGCAGAGTATTCCATTACATGAATAACTATCATTTATATAACGTATCCAATATTGATGAGCATTTAGCTTGTTTCCATTGCTTTGATTAACAAAACTGAGATGAATATCCTTGTACATTCATCTTTGCAGTGCTGCTAAATTACTGCCTCAGGAAAGGTTTCTGAAAGTGCAATAGCTCTGCAGAAGCAATGGACACAACATTTCATATGATTGATTTTCCTTTTCCATTTGCAAATTATATGCTCATCTTTCTCTGAAGTGATATGTTTGTCCCTGCATGGCAAAAAAAGGAAAATTAAGCTAAATCCCTCCCTACTTCACCTCAAACACATCATTCTTATATTTTCTAACTTACCGTCATTGTTTATTTTAAAAGTAATTCATGTTGGAATTTTTCTTCATGTCACGTTTAAAATACGTTAATTTAATACAACATTAGATTGATTTTAGCACTACCTTGCCTCCCTCATCTTTATTGAATTTACTTTGAATTACAAAACTAAAGCATACTGTTGTGGTAAAGGCAGATTTGTAAGTATAAATTAAACTTAATTAGGCCACAGGCACCTTAAGCTCCTCTGTCCGGGGTCCTGCCTTCTCCCTAGTCATTGCCAAGACTCATCAGCAGAGGAAGGGAAAACTTTTCTCTTTCCCCTTTCTTCCTCCCTAGCGCCTCCTGAACTTTCTTCCCCTTTTCATTTTTTCTTGTTTTAGGGTCAGAGTTTCTAGGTTGCTTGGTAGCCTAAGTGAAATAAGCCAGGTACAGAAAACAATGCAGCAAAAAAAATTGAATCCATACAACCTCAGAGTAGAAAGGTGGTCACCAACCCTGGGGGAGAGGGAGGACATTGATCAAGGGTTCAGAGAGTCAGTGACACAGGAAGAATAAGTTTTAGTGATATTTTGCATAGAGTCTTAACTGTAATAATTAATAATGCAATGCACATTTAATAATCAGTAAAGGAGTAGATTCTATGTTTCACCACTCAGAACAATCCTACGTATTTGAGGTGTTAGGATTGTTAACTGGCTGATTTAATCATTTCACATTGTGTGTGTGTGTGTGTGTGTGTGTGCGTGTGTGTGTGTGTATGAATAAAATGTACATACATACATCAAAACATCACCTTTTACCCCATGAATATGTTAAATATCAATTAATTGAAAATAACAGTTTTAAAAATGTGACATTGAAGGTACCATGACTGTCATAGAAAAATCAATACCTGTGGTTCCCATTTCTTTCTTTCCTTCACTGCTCGTCAGTTCCCCCAGCTATCTACTGCTAGCCTTATAAGCATTAGGCCTATCAAAATGGAGGAGCAGAAACTCCTCTCACACTGCTTGGGCTTGGTGGAGACCTTAAGAGAGTGCGGAAGTACCCATGTCATTGCAGTTGTGGTGTCATCCACAGTGAGACGAGTCCCTTACCAGACTCATTAGCCAGCATGCCCCAGCTTAAGGTCTTAGTTATGAACCAGTTCTTAGAGAAATAAAAAGAACATACCTTTGATGATATGTAAAATGGTCCTATAGGAAATATTCACTATTATTTACAGCTTGTTTTGCAACTACCTGTGAATTTGGTTTAAATACACTTTCCCCTTAGTTTATTTATTTTTTTAATGACTCATTCAACCTCCTGAGGACAGAAGCTTGGCTCTCCTCATTGCACTTATGGTGTTAATTTTAAACGCCAACAGCGTAGTACCTGCTCAACAGATGTTTGCTGAATTCCTAACTGAATCGCATCCTGACTCTAGGGCTGCTCAGGATGGCAAGACCTGAGCTGTGACCTGAATGTGTGAACGTTCTGGACAAATATGATATTTACCTCTACAAAGACTGATGTCACGCCGAGGAGACAGGCAGCCCTTGACTCTGAACCCCTGGTTCCCTGGGAAACAGAGCACTCATTTACTTCCCTTCAGACAGTCCAGCGACCTGACAAGGTCTCTCTCCTAACACACTGACAGGCAGCTCTTGATGTCAATAGCCTCTGGCCTCCCCACTAAGCCCAGCAGTCCCTGGCCTCCCCCAAACCCAGCAACTTCTGGCCTCCCCCAAACTCAGCAGCCCCTGGCCTCCCCTCTAAGCCCAGCAGCCCCTGCCCCGCCCCCAAGCCCAGCAGCCCCTGACCTCCCATTTAAGCCCAGCAGTCCCTGGCCTCCCCCAAACCCAGCAGCCTCTGGCCTCCTGGCTAAGCCCAGCAGCCCTTCCCCTAAGCCCAGAGCTCAGACTCTTTTCCTTAAGGTCCACAGGTGCTCCCTGTGCACAGGTGCTGTGCCACTCTTCCCCTGTCGTCAGAGCTCCCACAGGTGCAGGAGAGACCTGCCCAGGTGTGTCCCACCTTTCTTCATTAGGAAGCCCTTTTTCTATCTTAGGAATAGTTTCTTACATCTTGGGTTCTGAAGGAAAATCATAATTAATTGTATTTCCACAGTTTCAGTTTCTTGATTTCTTATGTATTATCGAATACTTTGGAAGAAATGTAGGGATTTCTCAATGTTTTGATCTCAAAAAAACCCACCAAATACAATTGCCTGCCACTCAAAGCCTTTCTTTTATTTTTTTTAATTCACTCGTTTTTATTGTAAACAAATGGGATACATTTGTTTCTCTGTTTGTACATGATGTAGAGACATACCATTTGTGTAATTATACATTTACCCAGGGTAAGAGTTTTTGATTCATTCTGTTATTTTTTTCCTACTCCCCCACCCCTCCCACCCCTCTTATCCCTCTGTACAGTCCCTCCTTCCTCCATTCTTGCCCCCTCCCACCCCAATTATGTGTCATCATCTGTTTATCAGTGAGATCATTCGTCCTTTGGTTTTTTGAGATTGGTTTATCTCACTTAGAATATTCTCCAACTGCATCCATTTGCTTGCAAATGCCATAAATTTTATTATTCTTTATGGCTGAGTAATATTCCATAGTATATATATATAACCACAGTTTCTTTATCAATTCATCAATTGAGGGGCATCTAGGTTGGTTCCACAACCTGGCTATTGTGAATTGAGCAGCTATGAACATTGATGTGGCTGTATCTCTGTACTATGCTGATTTTAAATCCTTTGGGTGTAGGCGGAGGAGTGGGATAGCTGGGTCAAACGGTGGTTCCATTCCAAGTTTTCTAAGGAATCTCCACACTGCTTTCCAGAGTGGCTGCACTAATTTGCAACCCCACCAGCAATGTATGAGTGTACCTTTTTCCCCACATCCTCGCCAACATCTATTGTTGCTTGTATTCTTGATAATTGCCATTCTAATTGGGGTGAGATGAAATCTTAGGGTAGTTTTTACTTGTATTCCCTTATTACTAGAGATGTTGAAAATTTTTCCATAAATCTGTTGATTTCTTGTAGTTCTTCTTCTGTGAAGTGTCTGCTCACTTACTTAGCCCATTTGTTGATTGGGTTATTTGTATTCTTCGTGTAGAGTTATATGAGTTCTTTATAGATACTGGAGATTAGTGCTCTGTCTGAAGCATGAGTGGCAAATATTTCTCCCACTGTATAAGCTTTCTCTTCCCATTGCTAATAGTTTCTTTTGCTGAGAGAAAGCTATTTAGTTTGAATCTGTCCCAGTTGTTGACTATTGCTTTTATTTCTTGAGTTATTGGAGTCCTGTTAAGGAAGTCTGATCCTAAGCAACAAGTTGAAGATTTGGACCTATTTTTTCTTCTACAAGATGGAGGGTCTCTGGTCTGATTTCAAAGTCCTTGATCCACTGTGAGTTGATTTTTGTGCAGGGTGAGAGATAGGGGTTTAGTTTCATTCTGTTGCATATGGATTTCCAGTTTTCTCAGCACCATTTGTTGAAGAGGCTATCTTATCTCCATTGCATATTTTTGGCACCATTGTCTAGTATGAGAAAGTATGGTTTGTGTCCATGTCCTCTATTCTGTACCATTGATCTACCTGTCTATTTTGGTGCCAATACGACACCGTTTTTGTTACTATTGCTTTGTAGTATAGTTGAAGGTCTGGTATTGTGATACCCCCTGCTTCACTCTTCCTGCTAAGGATTGCTTTAGCTCTTCTGGGTTTCTTTTCTTCCAGGTGAATTTCATGATTGCTTGCTCTATTTCTGTAAGGTACATCATTGGGATTTTAATTGGAATTGCATTGAATCTGTATAGCACTTTGGTAGTATGGCCATTTTGACAATATGAATTCTGCCTATCCAAGAACATGGGAGATCTTTCCATCTTCTAAGGTTTTCTTTAATTTCTTTCTTTAGTGTTGCATAGTTCTCATTGTAGAGGTCTTTCACCTCCTTTGTTAGATCGATTCTCAGGTATTTTATTTTTTTCGAAGCTATTGTGAATGGGGTATTTTTTCTACCTTCTCTTTCTGAAGAGTCATCACTTATGTATAAAAATGTATTCGATTTATAAGCATTAATCTTAAATCATGCTACTTTACTGAATTCACTTATGAGTTCTAAAAGTTTTTTGGTGGAATTTTCTGGTTCCTCTAAATATAGAATCATGTCATCAGCAAATAGGGATAATTTGAGTTCTTCTTTTCCTATTTATATCCCTTTAAATTCCTTGGTCTATCTAATTGCTCTGGCTAGAGCTTCAAGGACAATGTTGAATAGAAGTGGTGAAAGAGGGCATCCCTGCCTTGTTCCAGTTTTTAGGGGGAATGCTTTCAGTTTTTCACCATTTAGAATGATATTGGCCATGGGCTTAGCATAGATGGCCTTTACAATGTTAAGGAATTTTCCCCTATTCCTATTTTTTCCAGTGTTTTGAGCATGAAAGGTGCTGTATTTTATCAAATGCTTTTTCTGCATCTATTAAAATAATCATGTGATTCTTGACTTTAAGTCTATTGATGTGGTGAATTATATTTATTGATTTCCTGATGGTGAACCAACCTTGCATCCCTGGACTAAAACCCACTTGATAGTGGTGCACTATCTTTTTAATATATTTTTGTATGCGATTTGCTAAGATTTTGTTGAGAATTTTTGCATCAATGTTCATTAAGGATATTGGTCTGAAATTTTCTTTCCTTGATGAGTCTCTGTCTGGTTTAGGTATCAGTGTGATATTGGCTTCATAGAATGAGTTTGGGAGGGTTCCCTCCTCTTCTATTTTATGGAATACTTTGAGAAGTATTGGAATGAGCTCTTCTTTAAAGGTTTTGTTGAACTCGGCTGAGAACCCATCTGGTCCAGGATTTATCTTTGTTGGTAGGCTTTTGATGACTTCTTCTATTTCATTACTTGAAATTGATCCATTTAAATTGTGTATGTCCTCCTCGTTCAGTTTAGGCAATTCATATGTCTCTAGAAAGCTGTTGATGTCTTTGAGATTTTCTATTTTGTTTGAGTATAGATTTCCAAAATAGCTTCTAATTATATTTTGTATTTCAATCCTGTCTCTTGTGATATTTCCTTGTTCATTCTGAGTTTTAGTAATTTGGGTTTTCTCTCTTCTTCTCTTTGTTAGTGTGGCTAAGGGTTTATCAATTTTGTTTATTTTTTCAAAGAACCAACTATCTATTTAGTCAATTTTTTCGATTGTTTCTTTTGTTTCAGTTTCGTTGATTTCAGCTCTGATTTTAACTATTTCCTGTCTTTTACTTCTTTTGGTGTTGCTCTAGTCTTCTTTTTCTAGGTCTTTGAGCCGTAGTGTCAGGTAATTTATTTGTTTATTTTTTCTTCTTTTATTGAATGTGCTCCATGAAATAAATTTTCCTTTAAGAACTGCTTTCATAGTGTCCCAGAGATTTCGGTATGTTGTTTCATTGATCTCATTTACCTCTAAGAATTTTTTAATTTTCTTTCTGATATCTTCTGTTATCCATTCATCATTCAATAGTGTATTATTTAATCTCCAGATGTTGGAGTAGTTTCTGTTTTTTACTCTGTCATTTATTTCTAATTTCAATCCATTATGATCTGATACAATACAAGTATTATCTCTATCTTCTTGTATTTGCTAACAGTAACTTTGTGGCATAACATATGGTCTATTTTAGAGAAGGATCCATGTGCTGCTGAGAAGAAAGTGTATTCGCTCTTGGTTGGATGGTATATTCTATAAATGTCCATTAAGTCTAAATTATTAATTGTGTTTTGGGGATCTATGGTTTCTTCGTTCAATTTTTGTTTGGAGGATCTGTCCAGTGGTGAGAGAGGTGTGTTAAAATCACCTAGTATTATTGTGTTGTGGTCTATTTGATTTCTGGCATTGAGAAGGATTTGTTTGACATACATGGATGAACCACTGTTTGGGGCATAGATATTTATGATTCCCTTGTCTTGCTCATTTATGGTTCCCTTAAGCAGTATGAAATGTCCTTCTTTATACCTCTGGCTAACTTTGGCTTGAAGTCCACATTATCTGATATAAGGATGGATACTCCAACTTTTTTCTGTGTCCATGTGCATGGTTTGTTTTTACTTATCCTTTCACCTTTAATCTGTGGGTATCTCTTTCTATCAGATGAATCTCTTGCAGGCAGCAAATTGTTGGATCTTTCCTTTTAATCCAATCTGCCAGTCTATGTCTTTTGTTTGATGAGTTCAGTCATTAATATTCAGGGTTATTATTGAGATATGGTTTGTATTCCCAGTCATTTGGATTATTTTTTTCATTTTTTTTTGACATGACTTGATTTCTCCTTTATTTGGCTGTTCCTTTAGGGTAGTTCCTCCCTTTGATGATTTACATCATTGTGTTTCATCTCTTCCTCATGGAATATTTTGCTGAGAATGTTCTGTAATGCCGGCTTTCTTTGTGTAAATTCTTTTAGCTTTTTTTTTTTTTTAATCATTGAAGGATTTTATTTTGTCATCAAATCTGAAGGTAAGTTTTGCTGGGTATAAGATTCTTGGTTGGCATACATTTTCTTTCAGAGCTTGAAAAATGTTGTTCCAGGCCCTTCTAGCTTTTAGGGTCTGTACTGAAAAATCTGCTGATATCCATATTGGTTTCCCCCTGAATGTAATTTGATTCTTTTCTCTCACAGCCTTTAAAATTCTCTCTTTATTTTGTATGTTAGGTATTTTCATTACAATGTGCCTTGGTGTGAGTCTGTTGTAATTTTGTGTATTTGGAGTCCTATAAGCCTCTTTTACTTGATTTTCCATTTCATTCTTCAGATTTGGGAAATTTCCTGATATTATTTCATTGAAGAGATTGTTCATTCCTTTGGTTTGTTTCTCTCTGCCTCCCTCAATCCTGATAATTCTTAAATTTGGCCTTTTCATGATATCCCATAGTTCTTGTAGACTCTGTTCATGATTTCTTATCATCTTCTCTGTTTGGTCAACTTTGTTTTAAAGATTAAATATTTTGTCTTCAATATCTGAGGTTCTGTCTTCCAGATGTTCTATCCTATTGGGTATGCTTTCTATGGAGTTCTTAATTTGGTTTATTGTTTCCTTCATTTCAAGGATTTCAGTTTCGTTTTTTTTTTTCAATATCTCTAACTCTTTACTGAAATGATCATTTGCTTCCCATATTTGCTCTTTTAACTGTCGATTGGTGTGATCATTCAATGCCTGCATTTGCCCTTTCATCTCATCCTTCAATGCCTGCATTTGCTCTTTCATCTCCTCGTTTGCGTCCCTGATCGTTCTAATTATGTACTTTCTGAACTCCCTTTCTGACATTTCTTCTGCCATGCTGTCATTGGATATTATTGCTATACCATCTAGGTTTGTTTGGACATTTTCTTCCCTTACTTTATCATATTGTTCAGGTATCTACCCCTCTAGTAGTGAAACTCTGGGCTATTGCAGACTTCCTCTATTGACTAATATTGTCTCTGTAGATTTCCAATAACTCACCTCTTAGCCTTCAGTAGCCTGAAGTCTTGGAGGAACTTGATAATGCGGTGCTCCACCAGGAAGCTGGCCTTCTTGGGGTGGTGGCCTTCAAGTGGGGTATATTCCCTGGTGGCTCTGAGTTGGTCCCGAGTCTCTCAATACCTCCTCTTCTTGGCTCCTGGGTCTTGTCAAAGGTCCTCTGCCCTCCTGTTGGTGTCTCAGGAAGGGAGTTGCTCTTCCAATGATGATGGCCACGCCCTCAGGAGTAATTAAAAATGCCTGCACCAGCCTATAAAAAAGCCTCTGGCTAACTCCGTGATGGCGACGAACCTCGTGTGGTGGTTGGGCAGGGTTGTTCAGTGGTGGCATCTGTATTTAGCCTGGTGGTTGGGCAGGTTGGCTACCCTCTGCCCAGCTCCGCAAGGCGGGCGGGTTGGGTGCCCGCCTGCTACCTCTGCGATGTAGGCGGCCTGACTCGCCCATCAGCAGGCTCTGCCATTGCAACCATCCAGTGATGGCACTGACCTAGGTGCTGGGGTCAGGCGGGGTCGCTCAGTTATGACATCTGTCCTTGGCTTGCTGACTGGTTGGGTTATCTGCCCACTGCTTACCTCCAAGATGTAGGTGACCTGGCTCACCTCCAGCTTGCTCCTCAACTGCCCAAAGCCTTTCTTATCAAGCTATAAAGAGTGACTCCCCTTTTCCAGTTGAGTGTTCCCTGAAAAAAATACCCTACTACTTATGCCTACCCTACAATTAAATGACAATGATGGTGCTACAACTTTTCGTTGTCCACTCCAGCTTCAGCAGCATGAATGGAAGATGTCTCCCTCCTTCCCTGATGAGATTTAACTCCTGCGTGCCTCTTCAGCAGGCGTCACACTGAACATCATGACACATGTAGTAGACACAGCAGATTCCGGTCAGATGGAGAGTGAATGAGACATCTTCTTTGATTCTGCCACTGTCAAGCTACTCTTATTTTATCTCATTATTCCATCTCAGGAAGGAGTCAGAATATGACCTGTAAGTCATGCGTTCTCGTAGATCCAGACAGAAAGAGGTGCACCCTCGTTTCCTTCTTGACATGACTAATATGCTGTTCCTCAAGGCAAACTCAAATGTTAGCCAAATGTTTTCCAAATGAGAGAGAGAGAGAGAGAAAGTAAGAAAGAATACAGACCAGAAATATATTGTGATAATTAAAATCCAACAGAATTTCCCAACATGGAGATTTAAATGCTACATTGACCAGAAGAACAGAGAAGGGCCACCTCTTCCAGACTTCCAACACCGCCGACAGTACCTTCAGCTTTGTGTTCTCCCTGCCTTAAAAGTGATCAATTTCATTTATGCAAAAAACCAGACTCTGGGGATTTCAGCAGTATTTATTTCCAGTTGCAGAATAGATACTCTGGTCATGAGCACAGCAGCTGGAATTCCAGCCATATTGAAGGCCAAGGACCAGAAATCCACAGTAGGCTACCACACCTCCTGATCCTGATGGACCTGAATGCTCTGATCTCAGAGTACTCCATCCTGCCAGCCGCTCTCCAGAGAACAGCACCAGAGAGGCCAAAATCTGTCCATTCAAAGGAATGTCTGCACTGTCCCGACCTGTGACTCTTAACACATGGTCACTGCATCATTCAGACACTCCGTGCTGTGAATTATTCTCCTTCTGCTGCATCATCTTCCTCTTCAAGTATGGCTTTTGGCCTTTTTTTATGTCACCAGAAATTTTCACTGAGGTGGACAAAGTAAGGGAATCAAGAGTAAAGAGATGGAGAGTCCAAGTCCCTTATTAGCAAGTCTGTCAGAAAAAGTGCTCATGTTTTGTATTGCAGCATCCTCACTTTTAAATATCTGTACTTAAACCAAGAAAAATGGTGAAACCCATGAAATGAACAATAACTATTAAATTTTCTCATTCAACAAGTATTTATCCTGTGTGTCAAGCAACAAATACTCCACATACAATACAATAATAATGGATGATAATAATATTACATTTTAGATGGGGGAATCAAGTGCAAACATACACAATTAAGTATGAATATTTTAGATAATTATAAGTGGTATACAATGGAATATTGAGGTAGAGAGTGACCTGATCAGGGAATTTAATAGTGAGATAAATGTAACATGCTACATTCACCTGCAGATATTCTGCTGGCCGAATGAAAAATGATCATGACCCAGCTCAGCAGCAGGTCATAAGAAACTTAAGCAGTACCACCATGAAACCTAAGTGTAATTCCACTCCTGGGTACACACCCAAGAGGACTGAAAACATTTGTTCACCCAAAATGGGTTCCCAACTTGCAGTGGTCAGGTTTATGATTTCTTGACTTATGATGTTGTGAAAATGTAGACATTCAATAGAATCTGTACTTTTAATTTTGAAGTGCTGTTCTTGCCCTGGGCTGGCAGGATGCAGTGCTGCGATGCTGGGCCGTTGCAGCAAGAGCACCTCCCTGCCAGCCGTGTGCACGGGTGCACTGTGTGGCTAAGCTCTGTGCACCTTGAAGGTGAGGAGTGGTAAATGCATTGTCCACCCAGCAGTATTTTCAATTTATGATGGTCTAATAGGGACAGGGCCCATCGTGATTCAAGGAACACTGTGCATAAATGTTCATAGCACCAATGCAGTCCAAAAGTGCAAACAGGTCAGATTTTCATCAGGTGACAGCTGGATCAGCAGGACTCGGCATAGCCACACAATGGCTGCTCTCCCCGCACCAGGAGGAATGAGCTACTGATGCATGCTACCAAGGCAATTTGGAATCATTAAGCTAAGTGAAGGAAGACAGATCAAATGATGTCACTTACATGGATATCCATAATACGTAAATCCAGACAGAAAAAATCTGATATTTTAAAGTCTGCTAAGGATGGGGATGACTGGAAATGGCTATGGGATGCCAATTTGGGAAGATGAACACCTTCTGAAATTAGATAGTGGTGATGGTTGCACATTCTTGGAAATACACTAAAAACTACTGAATCATACCTCCGTAAAAGGTGAGTTTTATGGTATGTATACTATATCTCAAAGAAAAAAAATAGCAGTGATTTTTTTTTCCTGGCTAGATAATAATATTTTTAAAACCAGATTATAGTTTGCGAAACCTGATTACACCACTCACCAGTGTAGAATAATAGCCTTCTGCATCTACAAGACAAAATTCACAAACACAGAGGTCAAAACACAAGTTCTTTTTGAGCTGGTCTTTGCTTCAACCTCGAGCTTTGTCTCTAGCCATTTCTCTACCAGTGTTTCAACTCTAGGAAGCTGGTCTTTGCTTTACTTGCCATGACTTGTCTGCACTTTCTACCTATCAAAGCATGTGTTTTGGAAGTTTCCCCCTCTTCTACCTAACTGCACTGACCTTCAAGTTGGAAAGCAGACATTGCAGTGTGACCTCCCTTCAGAGCTGACAGCCCAATTTAGAAACGCTTGCCCTGTGGGCCTGTGGATCCTCTGCTAATCCCAGACCTTTTGAATTGTACTATGAGTTATCTTTCACAAACCATGTCCTCCTCTACCCTGCGTGGTCTGTGGGAGTGGGGGTCGTTCATGCTCTCCATCTATGTAACCTCAGAGTGTGATCAGTGGGTGTTCAGTAACATAAATCTGCAGCTTGAATATAAATGATGTTATTTTTAAACAAAAAATGTGAATGAAGTCATAAACAGAGAGTATAGAAATATGAATTGAATGTTTGCTGGCTCTTGGTAGAAACCTAGATTTATAACTTGAAGGGGAAGTTTAGGACACCAAAGGAAGCCTGTTCATGCTTGTGTGTGTGTGTGTGTGTGTGTGTGTGTGTGTGTCTGTGTGTCTGTGTCTGTGGAAAGAGAGAGAGAGAGAGAGAGAGAGAGAGATTGTCAGAAACAGAGCTACTTAACATATCACATATGAATTTGTTGTACAAGGAAAAGCCATAAAATTTATTGCCCATACAAGGCCACATATAAAATAAAGTAGGATACTACCACACTTAGTATGGGTCAATGAGTATAAATTGTAACTTTCCTGGACAAACCAAGGTGATGCAAGCTTTATTTTAGCATTTAATTATTGGAGTGGGTTTGTCATTATTGCTATTTTTAGTGTTTTTCTTACCCCAATATCTCTTGGCTCACTGCCTCCTTGCATCCCATCTCTACTGAAGTGGTAGAGGAGGAAAGGTCTCTGGAAAAAATCTTCCCTGAGATCTAAAATAGTTCCCTTCCTACTATTCTCCTATTACGCTCCTCAGTGTTGGACTCCTTTGCTAGAATTCAAGGTTAAGAAGGGAATGGTTCTTTCCAAATCCTTGAAGGATGTCCAGATCATAGCATGGAATATACATGACCCTAATGTGTGAACCCATCAGAATCATATCTTGTAAAATTTCCATTAGTGAGTCATCTGAAAAGATGGGGAAGAAATGTTCTCCCAATGTCAGAGGCATAAGGAAGCTTCTAGGCACTCATAATGATGGAGTTGCTGCCTTCCTAACTAAACCCCATCATGGCGGTCAGTCCCATGGCCCATCGCTGACCTGACCCTACTCTCTGCTTCTCAGGTGGCTTTCTGTCAACCCTGGAGCTCACTTGTCAACTACTCCTTCCAGTGAGTAACTTTACACTCACCAAGCAAACCTGTCATTGATGGCTTCTGGCTCACTAAAAGTCTCCACTCAGAAGCCCATAACTAGAGCTACTCAGGTCATGATAGGAAGCATGCTTTCTAAATGGTAGTGCAATGAATTAATTCCATAGTCATATCTAGCCACTGTGCTTGTGTATCTGGGATGTGTGTGTGTGTGTGTGTGTGTGTGTGTGTGTGTGTGTGTTTGTGCTTTTTGGTGATCAATTTTAGAATGTAAACTTTCCTGTTCCAAATGGAAGTCATTTTCCTCATTAAGCAAGTAAACAAAACTCAACAGACACAATGACCTCTTATATTTTGTGCCTCTTTAATTCCAGAACAAAACTGGAGCTAAAGAGTAACACATGAACTACCTTCATGATTTAATCTGTGTCTACCCTTCCAGGTTTAGCTAATACTACAAACAACCCAAAGCTAATCCTTCCCTTCCAATTCCTTTGTTTTTTGTTTTCTTTTCTTGCTTGCTTGCTTCCCACCCCCCCCCCCCTTCTTTCCTTTTAGATCAGGTCTTCCAACCCCCTCTGTATGGCAAATACCTTAAGTGAATAGCCTGAATGTTTCCACCATTAAGACTTGACTCATGCTGTCCTCTCAGCCTTTCTGCTCTTCCTGTTCTTAGCATTCTGCAAAACTGGGCTCAGATGCATCTCTTATAGATGGGTCTACAATTTTCTGGCTCAGATTAATCACACATGGGCTTTTAACACTGCCCTGCCAAACCTCTCCTTAGCACTTATTTCACTTGATCCTGGAGTGTGTTTGCACTCTTTCCTCCCCAAGTAAATTGAAGATTCTAGGAGATTAGAGACAATGCCTCCTCCTGGCCAGGTTCTCCTGGTGCTATGCACATAGAGAGCTCTCCCAGATAATGCTGCTCCTGGAATCAAGCAAATAGAGTAAGAAGCTGATTTTGTTGTAAAGAAGAGAACTAATGTTTACCGAGCAAATACTATGTGTCAGGCATTTCAGAATGCATTATTTCTGTCCCAGCAGGAGTTCCTATTCCTCATGTATATTCGGAATTGTAAACGAGTCTTCTGGCATTTAGGTGGACTTGGGTTAATAGTTAATCATTTTTCTTCAATTCTGTCCTCTCACTTTTCACCATTAGCATTTCCCTTACTAGGCTCTGGTTGAGAAAGAAAAGCTTGAGTGCACACCATTGCTGGAAAGGTCTCTGAATGTCAGTCACCACTCTGGCATGTGGGCTTGCTGGGGTTTTTCAGCACACAAGACTGTCTTTTATGAAGCATCCGATCCTTTGCTACCAGGGACGCATCTGCCACAAATGGTTTTACATCCAGCAAGAGAAAAGCGAAGGGTAAAGTCCTTGAGATGTGACAATTTCAAGTGCCAGCTCCAAACATTCTGATCCATCATGATCAACCTGACTGAATTTCAAAGCAATAGCAGATACACACAAGCAGGGATTACTGCCTACACCCAGCCGTCTTCTCATTGCTATCAGAGATGGCTTTGGGGAGAGGGAAGGAGTGAGTCAATTACCTTTCTAGGAGAAAGCCTGCACACACCCCAGACCACAGGACTTCAGGAAGTCTCTCCGTTCCTGGAGGGAGCAGCGATTTGGGATGATGTAGTCTTCTTCTCCACAAATCACAGACGCCATTTCTTCTAATATGGAAACACAGTTTGCCTAAAATAATTATCAGTCCAGTATATGCTGGTGTTTTCCACAGAAACGAGATAGAATAGAGACGTACAGTCCCATGAAAACAAGAGCAATGCTGCTTCCTTTGTGACGTGGAGTACCAGGTGTAGGTTAATGGATGGCTCCATGAAATAACAGGAAAATGGAAAGCTAACAGTTGCATTGCCGGATGGCACGAAATGATAACACATTTCTGTTTTATAATGCAGGGGTCATGTGGCACCACTGCTAGCTGTTCCTGCCAAAAGCTTCCATCCAGATGGGAATATTAATTTATTTGACCAGATGTGTGACAATGTCACTCTGAAAGGTGGTTCCGGTATGCTGAACTGATATTTATCATCACAGAAACTGCACTGCTAATAGAATATGTCTGAATTAGTGGCTCTCCAGTGGGACCTCGATCATTTTAAACCAAAAAGAGTGTAGGATTTCAGACCTAATGCACTCTAAAAGCCTCATGTTATACAGAAGAGGTTGGAAGCACGTCACAGGAACTTCTCAACTCCTGCTTAGAAAACTGAGGATTAACTTAGGACCCCAGAACCACCCAAGCGGGGTTCTTTATGCAACTTTCATATATTCCTCCATTTTTTTTCAGGGAATGAATATGTATTGAACACTCACTGACATGCATTGTACTAGACATTGGGTAAACGGAGGTAAAAAGGCAAGTATAAACACTGCTTTTTTATTATTGATTCTTTTTAGTCATATATGACATTAGGATTAATTTTGACATAATTATAAAAGCATGGAATATAATTTGTTCTAATTTAGTTCTCAGTATTTCCCCTTCCGTATCTCCCTCCCCTGTACCCTTTCCTCTATTCTACTAATATTTCTGCTATCATAGTTATTTATTTTAAATCAGTGTCTTGTGGATGCACATGATGGTGAGATTCACTGTGGTATATTCACATATGTACACAGGAGAGTTACGTCAGATCCCTTCCACTGTCTCTCCCTATTCATCCCTCCACCCTTCCCTCATTTGCCTTCATCTACTCCACTCATATTTCTTTCTATTCCCCCACTCTTTATTTTGAATTATCTTTTGCATTTCAGAAACAATAAATTTGACTTTTGACTTTCTGGAACTTAGCATGATGTTCTCCAGTTCAATACATTTACCAGTAAATGCCATAATGTCGTTCTTTATGGCTAAGTAATACTCCATTTTATATATACACCATATTTCATTTATTCATTCATCTATTGAAGAGCAACTAGGTTTGTTCCATAGCTTGGGTATTGTGAATTGTTTTGCTATAAATATTGATGTGGCTGTCACTGTTGCATGCTGCTTTAAATTGCTTGGATATATACCAAGGAGTTGGGATAACTGGGTCATAGGGTGGTTTAATCTCCATACTGCTTTCCATAGTGATTTCACCAATTTACAGTCCCACAATGTATGGGTGCACCTTTTTCCCCACATCCTTTCCAAATGATCCCTGCTTTTGAGAGTTACCCTCCAGCCACCTGCGTTAGACAGAAATGGAATACACTGCACCAAAGATAAAATTCAAGAGTGTAATTTTGGAGGAAGCCCAGATTGAGGCAGCAGTTTTGATAGGGAGAAGAGGAAAGGATATTCATTTCTGTTTATGCTCATAATAACTATGAAAAGAAATCATAAACACAATGAAGGTCAGTAGAAAGAACAAGCATGGAGAACAGGAGCTTGAGGAGGAAGGGACAGGGGAAGGCAAGCTAGAGGCCGCTCACCGAGCAGTGGACACAGTGAAATGGGTGAGAAGAGAGAAGTGGAAGCTGGCCCGCTCAGGCCTGCCCGGGAAGCTAGACTGGGCTAAGCACAGTAGGGACGTCAGATGGCAAAGAGCGGCAAGACTGACGGTTTAGTACCTAATTGCACATCCCCACCTATGCCGGCCATGATTTCTGCAGGCAAAAGAGCACACTTGCACCTGTAGGTAGTTAGTGGAAATATTATTCAGCTTCTTATTTGAATTAACTTTGGAGAAACTTCTAGAATAAACCTCAGTTGAACAACCAATCAAGTTGTTCTTGACATTTTTTTCTTTGAGTGAATGGACCTTATTGTTCTGAGCAATTTCAGGTTCACAGAATGGAACAGGCACTTCAAAGGGTCCTCATCCACTTCCGCCTACTGCAGCAGATTCTCTTCTTATTAACACCTTACATTAGTAAATACACCTGTGAGAATCATGGAAGAGATAGTGGTGTGTTATTATTGACATTAGAATTCACAGTTTGTGTTGTACAGTTCTCCAAGTTTTAACAAATGTACAGTGTCTTATATTCATTAGAGTAGCATTAAAAAGTTCATTGCCTTAAGATTCCCTGTTCTCCACCTATCCCTCCTTACCCTCCTCCACCCCAACCTCTTGTAACCATGGATCTTGTTGCTGTATCTGTTGTTTTCCGTTTTCAAAGGTATATGCAGTTAGATAGATTCATAGGGTAGGTGATCTTTCCCATCTCATTTCTTGCTATTGTACTATACATTAAAGCTTTCTCTAAACTTTTTTGTACTGTGATAGTTAATTATTTTTTTACTGATGAAACATGATTTCCTTAAATGAATGTACCACAGTTATGAACAAAGATGCTATAAACATGCATGCATAATGCTTTTGTACACATTATTTTTCAATGAAGTGGATAAATACCTACAAGGACAATTCCTGGGTTATTTATTATAAGTATGTGTAGCCATTCACATTCCTTCCAGCATGAAATGAAAGTTCTTGTTGCTTCACCTCCTCACCAATTTTTGGTACTTGAGATTTTTGGGTACAGTAGTGTCTCATGGTTGTAATAATAAATTTGACATTCATTTTTAAAAACCAATATATGAATTATTCAGTCCCTAAATAATATGTTATATACAACCATATAGTGAATATAAGCACAGCAGTGCTCCATTCTTTCAGTTCACCCAGCACATAATTGGCACCTGATGTGTTCTAGTGATGGGGTCAGACCCCAAGGAAAACAGAGGTGACGTGGCACCTCCTCTTCTCCTGGGAGTCTCCCGGTCTAACAGGGAGGACAGGTGCATATCCAGAGCTCTGGCAAAAGGAGGACCGACTAGAAGAGTTCCAGGGACCGATATTCAACTCTGCCTTAATTGTTTCTGAAGGAAGGGATTCTACACCTGAGTTAAAATAAAAGGCAGTGATGGGATCAAGCCCTCGGTCATCCAGGTCTCTGAGGGCAACTAGTCTGCGGCTCAGTGGTGGTGCCATGCCAAATTAAGCTTTCGGAGAGGGTGAGGGATGGGTCAGCCCAGGCCACTATCAAGATGTGGGTGATGTAAAAAGGACTTGTGGATGTTCAGTCACAAAGACGCTGCTCTGTAATAATGTAAGCCTGCTTACTGAAGCCTGGTCATTATACACATCTGTATAATGTAAAACATACAAGTAGCTTTGGTGGCAATGTCATATGGTTTTAGTAATATCATACCATATTATTAAACACAGTTGTTTCTCCACTAGTTCACTTTAAACTCTTACAACTATTATTTTATTATGTGACGATAACATAAAATACAAATGCTTCAAAAATTAGTTTATGATTTTACACTCATAAATTATAATTATTAATGTTCTGGTTTATAATAGTTTATGCTTCTTGCATATATGTATAGAGGCATGTATTAATGAATTTGATCACTCAGAGCTACTTCATTTCATTAAGTGAAGGTTTGCAACATCATTTTTAATGACTTCAGAATAATTAATCTTTGAAATGAACAAAGCATGATTTATTTACCAATTATCCCTTGAAGGTTAGTTCAGGCACTTCTGCTTTGCCATATTTTAAATAATTCGGGATGAAATGATAGTAAAAAATCTTTGGGAACCAATTCAGTTATTTTTCTAGAATATTTCTCTCCAAGGTTAAATTCCTAGGTCAAAGTATATGCACCTATTTAGTAGAACTTGGATAAATGTGACTGAACTAATTAAATAGGCCTATAAAATAAGATAATGTGTGTATACATATATGCACATATATAACATGATATTCATGCACACATATATATGAATATCCATTTTCACATTCCTTGTACTATTTATTTTAACCTCTGTCCATATCACAAATGAAAGATGCCAGCGTTCATGTATTGTGTAACAGTCATGTCTTGCTTGGTCCAGAGTTAGACCTCCCATCTCCTGCTGGTGCTTCAGTTCTTGACACGGCTCATTCATTCTCCACAGAGCCGTCAAGGGATCCCTGTGAGAGCGTGAATTCATCTTATCATTGCCCACACTAAAATCCTTCAGTAAGGGCTCGTTGCTATTGGAATAAAACCTAATTGGTCCTATTAGTTAGGGTCCCTTTCTACTTGCCTGATCCAATTTCGTACTCTGCCAATCAAAGCTCCCAAGGAATTAGGGAATCTCCCATTCCTAAAGGTACTAGCCCTGTTCTCTCTCTCCTTAGGTGCTACAGCTTCCACCCCTGCCTGGAACATTCTTCCTAGATGATTGCAAGGTCCCTTCTCCTGCTTTGGGTCTCAGCTTACATAACACCACTCCAGAGATGGCTTCCCTGAGGACCCCGCCCAACGGAGCCTCTGCCCGAATCCCAGTGCTTGTTGGAGGACCCTGTTTTGTTGCATTATTAGCACTACTGTTACCTGAAATTATCTTCTATTTTTATTGAGCTTCCTTTTATAAACAGATCTGTGGGTCTTGCCCATGTTCTCTGTTCTGCCTTATCCAGGGTATCTTGTTCCTGACCCATCATGGACCATCGATAAGTACTTGCTGAGTGATTGAACAGGATCCATTTGTTACATATCAGAGCAATCTTTTTAACGCATGGGTTCCTCTGTACTAAACTCATCTCGTTTTTGTCCATTCTATATTCAATTGCCTATTGAGAACTTGAGCCTATAATTCTCCTCCCTTAGTTTATGAGAATTTGCTGGCATATGGACAACACTAACCTTTTCATGATATTTCTTTAAAAAATTTCCTAAATAGTCTTTTGCTTTACAATGCTTCAATAATTATTGCTATGATGCAATATTTCTTTTTACTTGGCTAAGTTATTAGTGTTTTTTTATTTTCTGACTATGAAGCCTTACTTGTGAATTCCTGTAAAGTACTGTCGATGTAGGTCTCTGTTTCTTCCTAGACAGTTAAATTTTTCATTGGCATATTGACTAATGGTTAAGTTATTTTGATATAAATACTGTCAAATCTTATTTTCTCAAAACCAAAATTTTTGTTCCGTTTTTTAATAATCCATTCTTTAACAGTGATTTGTATTGTTGCTTTTATCATGTTCTAAATTTAAAACAATCAGTCTGAGTTTTCTATCAAATCACCTTGCTTCTTCATTTCTGTATCATTGTCTTGGAATTTTAGTTATCTTAACTTTTCAACTTTAATCAAGACAAGGCTTCATACACTGTTTCTTTGCATTTCTCCATGTTGACTTTTCCAGAAAAATTTTCTCAAATTCACTGAATCTCATTGACATGGAAATTAAGGTTGAATTTTTATAAGTATTGTTAATTTGGATAGAATTGAAACTTGGTACATTAATACCTCTGACTGAAGTTTATAGTCTAAATATCTATTTATATCCTTTAGTGTACCTCATATGTTTCCATTTAATACCTCTTAATATTTTTAAATTATGGTTATATAGTTCCTGAAAAATGTTTGATCATTTTATTCTTAGTTATTTAATTTTATTTCTACACAGCATAAAATCTTATATTTTGAAGTTGCTGTAATGTAATGAAGGAAATATTACTTTTTGCCTCAAATATTAGTCATTTATTATTAATTGTTAGCAAAAATGTTTTTTAAGCTGGATCTATTGGAGTTTTATAATAAGCATTATTATTATTTCTGAATGACAAAGACAACATTCTTTAAACTTATAATGATAATGGTAGATGAATTTTTTCTTTATAGTTTTCCTAAACTTTTGGGGAAACCTACTTAAATCAGAGGTAATAATTGGATTCCATTGTAATTATTATTTCAATTTTATTTTGTCTCAAATTTAAAGACCAATTCCTGATCAGAATTATGCAAAACACTTTATTATGGATTCACATTCCAGATTACACATACAATTTGCAAAATCTTTACTTTGGGAGGAACTATAAAATTCTTTGCTCTTCAAGCTGCCAGGTCTGTAAGCTTCCCCCTGCTTGTATTTTCCTGTTGTGATTTCTCCATTTATTGCTTCTCAACACTTTCAAATAATTCTCTAATTCAAGGTGGCTGTCCCTAAAAGTAAAAGAGTGTATGAATATTTAAAAGTTATTATAAATTTCTAAGTTTATTTTTAACTGAAACATAAAACCCTAGAAATTACAAACATTCAGGAGATACTGTGTGATATTTCGACATTTGCATACATTGTGTAGTGTTTAAAGCAGGTTAAACATATCTGTCTCCTCAAATATTTATCATTCCTTCGTGGTGAAATCATTCAACATCCTTTGTTCTGACTTTTTAAAACAGACTGAATGATTGCTCTCTATTGTCAACTACCCCATCGGCGAACCAGAACTTCCTACCCCTACATGAGTACCCACTGACCAGCCTTCCCCACCCCTCCCACCCCATCTCCCTAGCTTCTTAGTAACTGCCATTCTGCTATCAACTTCTACGAAATCCGTTTCTTCAAACCCTATCTGCATGTGATCAGGTGGCGCTTACCTTTAAATTTGCTGCTATGTGCTTGGATGACATATTTCTCAGATGTTTAGCCACCAGGCAAGTGGACATCAGGGGAGACCATCCTCGTAGCTCATATTTGAGAAACACTCTTCGAAGGCAGGTCTGAGGGCCCATTCTATATTGCACAGTCATGCCTAGCTTAGTGACAGGGATACTCTTTAAGAAGTGCATCAGGTAGTTGTTTTTTGTGGGGTGGTAAATTTGGACAGTACAGCTAATACATACTGAGGAAAGTGTTGTTCACCATCACATAAGCAATCTGCTGTTGACGGAAATGCCGCGTTAAGTGACACATGGGTGTAAAAACTTGTTCCCTTCATCTGTGTCAAGTTCAATGTGTCCACCTACATCCAGATTGAAGGAGATACAAGGATTCACTCTTTTGAACCATAGATACATTTAATAATTTAAAAAGAAATAATTCAATTCTGCTGTCACTGTTTTTATTACATATTTGAGAGTTTACTAGAGATGAATTTTTCCTTATACTTTACAAATCAGAATATATAAAAGAATAAGCTTAAAAGAATGAACAAATAACATTTAAAAAGAGTGAGAAGAACAAGAATGAGAAGATGAAGGCGGAGGAGGAAAGGAGAGGAGGAGGAGGAAGAGAAAGGAGGAAGGACGGAGGAAAGAGGAAAGGAAGGAAGGAAGGAAGAAAAAAGTGTATATATTTTCATTTGCTGCAGAAAATAAAAATGCCAGTGACTATGAGACCACCCTGAAAAATTACCATGAGTAACTTTGGGAAGTCATAATGAAATCAATAAGTCAACCACAGAAACTGGGGCTACATGAGCAATACACCCCATGCACAAGCCTAGTCACTGAAGGACAGACATTGTGCACTTCCAGAAAGACCTCTCTGACTCCATTGCCAACAGAATTTATTGAAATTCTCGTTGCAGCCTGTCTGTTAACCTCTCAGTGGAAGTTTGTTAAGACTTACAAAGGAGCTCAACACTAAATCTGTAGACTGTTGCAACTTTGTATTTCTCTTTGAAATCTAACAAAATGGGTTTCTAAACAATGAATGTACAGTAGAAACAATGCCAACAGATTTAAACAGCCATCTGGTGCAATTATTCACAATCCTAAAAATAGGCTGTTTGAAAATGTGCAAAGTTCCTTCCTGATATAATTCAGTGGTCTAACAACACATGAGCTGTCAGAGTGAGAGAGATGCTTTCAATGGGCAAATGTAGTTGTTTAATTTATGTGTCATGCAAAAGCTCCAAAAACTTAAATCTCAAGGTCATGGCATACATCCCTAGCTATCAGTTACGGCACCGGTGCCGCACGTCCTTCCTATCACGACAGCTAGTGTAAGAGCTAAGGGGCCCTTAATCTCTCTCTGACCTCTGTCACCTGCCTCTTTGATCAAGGCCGGTGCCTTTTTCATTCATGATTTCCTGTTCATTCATTCATCCTTCAACTTCCATAGAGAGTGTCTCCAGACCTTTGATCACAGGGGAATAGCTTTTATTTCACAATTGAGACTATTTAAACATCAAAACAAAATGATTTGCTACCCCATTTCCCATTTGAATAATGGTAGAACTTAAAAGGAAAGCACGGGTCTCCTGGAAGTTGCTTATTTATGAACTCATTCCTCCAATATTTCAACCTGGGTCCCCACTGCCAGAATGGAGTTCATGCGTTCCTGTACCCGGGGAGGCGGGGTCCTGCATGCATCCTAACGTTCCAGAGTCCCCTTAGAGTACTCTGATTCCTGCACCTTTTCCATCGACTGCTTTCCTCACTTCCTTGCCTCTTATAATTAGCTTGAGGAGACTAAACTCTAATAAAATTATCAGAAGTTTCATGATCTTAGACACTGCAAGCAATTCTAAGTTCTCTCTCAGCTTTTCAGAGCAGACTGGAGTTTCTAAACCCTGGAATATGGACCAGGACACAACCCACTCTTTCATTGCCAGCTTATCTCGCCCTATGCTTGATTAGGAAGGACAGAGAGAAAGACACCACTTTATGTGCCCAGTCACACGATGTGTGTGACCAGGTGTGTGCCTCCTTCGTGATGACCTCTGGCCTCTCTCGCTCATCAACCATCAACTCACTGACACATGTTGGGGACCCCTGGTGAGACACGGAAGCCGTCCTTCCTCCCAGCATCAGCGGCCCTTGCTGCCTGTTTTCCAGTCCTCGGTGGTCTTTAGCACACCTGCAGCCTACTTGGATCCATTCACTGTTCCTGAGCACTGGAAGATGCACCTTCCATTTGTCTCTGGAAAACACTGGCAGCCTCTTGATTTCCTATAGCTAAAGGCAAGCCAGCACACAGCATGGCTGCCCAACAACCCACCCCCAAAAAAGGACAAAGGGAAAAAATAATCCAGGTTTGACTCAAAATGTCTCACAAGATCTTCAAAAGGCACACACAACAGAGACAGGCATTATGTCAACACTAAATGAGGGACAGGCTAGTGAGGCAGGTTCATCCGTTTTATTCCATCGCTCCTCTTTTTACTTCGTACTCAGATTGCATCATTCCTTTGCACTCACAGGCTTCTGTTTGGGGTAACCCATGGTTCATTTCCAAAGCTCCTCTTCCGGGAGCATTTCTTCTCCTGGCCTCATAGGCCACTTCTCCTGTAGTTCTGACATTTTTAAGTTGCATACTTAAACTTTCACAAATTAGTTTAAGTCCTGCTCCAACCGTACAGTGGGTCTGTGCTCCAAACTTTCTGTTTTGAACAATGTTGTGAAAGGAAGGAATGAAGAATGGAAAGGTGAAGAAAAAGAGAAGGGACCGTGACACAGAGAAGAAGAGAGAGAATGAAAAAAAGAAAGAAATCAGGAGAATGATAAGGAAAAAAATAATGAACTATTTGGAGAGACTGAAGGAAGCCTCCTGCCCCAGTTTCGAAACGTACATAGTGGAGACAACATCATGAAACGTACAGCCCTCCTATGGAAATCAGGAAGGTAGGAGTCTCCGGGGGGCCTGAGGTAAGCACCGCGCTGCTTAGTATCCTGCCCCTTCTATTTTTTTTTTTTTTTCTTTTTCTTTTACCTTGTCCTGAAAAGAGCATGATAGATTTCTCTAATTGCTCTAGTGACATAAAAATGTCACTGGCAGTGTTATGCTAGTAAACCTGCTCTTTAAGGGGGAAAGGAAAGCAGAACAAATCAAAACAAACATAAATCCCAAATTTGTGGCATTTTCTGTCTGATATAGCTGCTTCTGTGGCCAGTTTCAAACTACCGATATTTGACAGGAGGTTTGAAAATTTCTGAATAGTTAACAACCAACTTCATGTTCCAGGTCTCCCAGATTGCAAGACAGTTTTAGAACTTTTGGAAAATATTTTACCTAACACAGGCATACATAACTTATTAAACAAAACATAAAAGAGCAAACAGTAGCTCTTTTCACAAAGGCAGGTGATGAGGACTTTTCCAAGCATCAATGGAAGGTAGTTTGGTTTATTTGTCATGGTACAGAAGACCAACTGTAAACATATGAACTGTTTGTACTCAACCCTTTGGTGCTTAAAATTAGATATGAAATCGGGATATGAAAGCTGTTTTCAGATCTAACCCTTCGTTCTAGATAATGGCATATGGAGTACCAGAAATATTAATTTCTTTACCTATTATCAGTCAGCAAGTCTATGTCACAATCAAGAATAGATTCTCCGGAATATATTCAGCAGGTGGTTCTGTGCTTACTGTACCCACAACTCACATGAGTAGAATTAATCAAATAATCTCATTAAAACAGCAACATTTTCATGCTTCTGTATTCTTTTATTCTGCAGATGTTTTTATGATACAGTTTCAACCAAAAACATTAATTCTTTCACCGTGCATCTATTTAACACTTATACCTACTTGTTAGGTTGCTATGATTGGGACATAAGGTGTTCCCTGTGAGCTCCTGTGTTACTGCAGGAGATGAAATAATTAAATTATGAGAGATGTAACCTAATTGGCCCATCCAGATTTGAATGGACTAACAGGGTGGTAAATGTAGGCAGATGGGGTGTGGCTGGAGAAGGTGGGCAACTGGGGACATTTCCTCAAATGGTTCACCTCCTTTTGGCTTCTCCCTCTCTGTCTGCTTCCTGAGGTCTAGAACTGAACAGTTCCCCTCCAACAACCTTCCCACCATGATATTCTCTTACCTTTGATCCAGAGGAATGGAATCAGTCCACCATGGACTGAATCTCTGAAACTGAAAACCAAAACCAACTTTTCCCGCGCTTAGTTATTCTTGTTGGGCATCTTGGTCATGATGGAAAGCTGACTAACACATGGGTACTGGTCGTGGGCTCAAAGCATATGCTGGTAAATAAAACACACAAGTCCTTCCCATTGAAGAATCTTGCAGTTCATTG
The DNA here is from genome assembly GCF_902686455.1 of Sciurus vulgaris. Lineage (NCBI taxonomy): Eukaryota > Metazoa > Chordata > Mammalia > Rodentia > Sciuridae > Sciurus > Sciurus vulgaris. The sequence goes on from NC_136469.1 coordinate 138,554,576, forward strand.
AAAGAACACAATATAGGACCAAAAACAAGAAACCAAATCATTATATCAGAAACTGTCAGGAAGGCAAGAGTGGAAGTAGAGAGGGGAGACTTTGGGAGAACACCATGAGAGCCAGTGGTGAAGTAATGGTGGCAGAGAGTAAATGTGGTTGAACAGAATGGAATGAAGGTGCAGGTAATAGAACACGATGCCATACTGGATAAAGATTTTGAAGGGAAAAGAGAATTTGTACATGATGAGCCGTCTTTTGGTTTCTAGATCTGATTAAACGCTGATGCCACTTAAAGGTAAGAAAAAGGTGTTGTGGGTTAGGGTTGGCACTGAAAGTTCTCATTCTGGATACAGTAGGTGTAAGAAAGTTCTAGAACACGCAAGTGATAGGTCAAGTCTTCGGTCAGGTTAAAGAGGGTGGAGACTTAATTTGTGAGAATTAAGAATATAGTTATTGAAGAAACCAGTGAAACTCTACAAGCTCTTTCAGGGAACGGCAGAAAGGAGAACAATGTCTTCAAGCATGACCTCCAGGTACTGCAAACGGTGCTCACTGGGGTGCCTCAGTGGAAAGCCAGCGCACAGTGAGAGTCAAAGACCAATGCGCACGCACGCGCACGCGCAATGAAGAAGAAGTGGAGGAGAGAATAACTGACAGTACAAAGTAGTTTAGAACGATCATACCATTTAATTTTTATAAAGGTCAAGGTGTCTATCAAAGAGGGAAGACTCGACGAAGAAAACTGAGGAAGTTCTGCTGGTAAAATTTGACAAAATTAAAAGAAATTTAAATGCTTGAAATGTTTAAAGAGAAGGGATGTTTCAGGATGGCTCAACACTGCAAAAAATTTCAATCAAAAGAGAGCTGAAGAAGAGAGCTATTATTATTTGCCGACAGTATGATTCTATATTTAGAAGATGCAAACAATTCCACCAGAAAAACTTATAGAATAAATGAATTTAGCAAAGTAGCAGGATATAAAATCAATACCCCAAAATCAAATGCATTTCTATACATCAGTGATGAATTGACTGACATAGGAATTAGGAAAACTGTTCCATTCACAATAACCTCAAAAAAAATAAAATAAAATATTTGGAAATCAATCTAATGAAAGAGGTGAAAGACCTCTACAATGAAAACTACACAACACTAAAGAAATAAATTAAAGAAAACATTAGAAGATGGAAAGATCTCCCATGCTCTTGGAGAGGCAGAAATAATATTACCAAATGGTCATACTACCAAAAGTGTTATACAGATTTAACATAATTCCTATTAAAATCCCAAGGACATTTTCCACAGAACTAAAAAAAGCAATCATGAAATTCATTTGGAAAAATAAGAGACCCAGAATAGCCAAAGGAATCCTTAGCAAGAAGAGTGAAGCAGGAGGCATCAAAATAGCAGATCTTGAACTATACTACAGAGCGATAATAACAAAAACAGCATGGTATATTGCCACCAAAATAGACATGTAGACCAATGGTATGAAATGGAAGACACAGAGACAAACCCACATAAATATGGTTATCTCATACTAGACAAAGGTGCCAAAAACATACATTGGAGAAAAGGCAGCCTCTTTAACAAACGTATTAAAGACATAGGCACTAGAGCAGAGACCCTGTACCTAAAAGAAGAAAGAGTAGGCCCAAATCTTCATCATGTTGGCTTAGGACCTAATCTCCTTAATAAAATTCCTAAAGCACAAGAAATAAAATCAAGAATCAATAAATGGAAGGATTCAAACTAGAAAGCTTCTTCTCAGCAAAGGAAACAATCAGTAACATGAAATGAGAGCCTACAGAATTGGATAAAATCTTTACCACATGTTCCTCAGGTAGAGTGCTAATCTCTAGGATATATAAAGAACTCAAAAAACTATATCAAAAAAGCAAATAATTAATAAACGGGCAAGGAACTGAAGAGACAATTTACAGAACAATAAATATAATCGATCAACAAACAGATGCAAAAAATGTTCAACATCTCTAGCAATTAGAGAAATGCAAATCCAAACTACTCTAAGATTTCATCTCGCTCTAGTCAGAATGGCAATTATCAAGAATACAAGTAATAATAAGTGTTGGCGAGAATGTGGGGCAAAAGGTACACTCATACATTGATGGTGGGACTGCAAATTGATACAACCACTTTGGAAAGCAGTATGGAGATTCCTCATAAAAATTGGAATGAAACCACTATTTGACCCAGTTATTCCACTCCTTGGTTTATACCCAAAGGACTTAAAATCAGCACACTACAGTGACACAGTCACATCAATGTTTATAGCAGCTCAATTCACAATAGCTAAACTATGGAAACAATTTAAATGCCTTCAACAGATGAATGGATAAAGAAACTGTGGTATATACACACAATGGAATATTACTCAGCCTTAAAGAAGAATGTGTCTTTGGCATTTGCAGGTAAATGGATGGAAGTGGAGAATATCATGCTATGCAAAATAATCCAATCCCCCCAAAAGAATGTTTTCTCTTATAAGTGGATCCTGATTCATAATGGGAGGGGTAGGATTGTGCAAAGGGGAGGGGGAGGAGGGGAGGGGCTGTGGGTGTGGGAAGGATGGTGGAATGAGGTGAACATGATTACCTTATATACATGTATGATTAAATGACCGGAGTGAATCTTCAGCCAGAGGAATAAGAAGTTGTGCTCCATTTGTGTACAATATGTCAAAATGAATCCTATTTTCATGTAACTAATTAGAACAACTTAAAAATAAAATATAAATTTTTTTTTTAAATAGAGGGAAAATAAAAGAGAACAGAGACTGACCATCAGCTTAACCACCTAGAGGTCATTAGTAACCTTGACCAAAGCTGTTTTTGTGGTGCAGCAGAGAGTAGATTGGCCAGGAACAGGCTCAGGAAGGAATGGCGGACAAGGATGGTGGACAGTGCATAGAGCTGATTTCTCCTTCAGTTCCCTCTGGGTGAACTACAAGTTTGGGGTCAAGGGTGATATTACAGAGAACTTTGTAATACTCAACAAGGAATGTTAGAGATGCTTCAGCAAAGAAAACTGGATGCTGTTTGTGGAAGCAGAATAAACACAGAAGAGAGGAAACTGGGCAAGCAAGAGATCGTGGGTTCAAACGAATGAGTCGAAAATTTGATCTTCCTTGGAGAAAGGACAGCTAGGTTATTGAAATGGAAAAGGAGGTGTAAAAGATGCAGATGGATTGGAAATGTGAGCATGTGGGTAACAGAGCTCCATTCTAGCTTTCCCAGTGAGAGACAATGATTGTCGAAGGTCACTTTAAAAGTGACTGTGGCAGTAAAGGATTTAGGGGAAGCTGAGTCTCCTGGAAGCTGTTCAAAGCTCCAGGCCAATGAGAGAGAAAAATGAGAGGTTTAATTTGACTAGGAGGTCAGGCAAGATTCAGATGGAAGGGGTCAATCTAATTCTCTGAGGAGAAAGGAGACAGTCAGTTCTTGGTATTTCTGCCTGCCCCAGGTCTCCTAGGTGCCCCAGAGGGGCGTCCCCAGCATTGTGAGGGAGGAGGCCTACTCTTGACACGTCTAGAGAAGTCTGTCATTCAGTCTGTGTGAATGGCAGGATGAGCTCTCCGGACCTCTTTCAAAGTCACCCCGAGAGTGTTGAAGCTGATCGTGATGTTCCAATAGGCTGAGATGATGGCAACTCCAGATTAAACTTGCGTTTCCTCTATGTGAGGCATCTAATCTTCAAAAAAGAGGTAAAGGAGACCCAGTGTTTTATCCCTTTTTACTGCAATTTAACAAAATACCCTGACTAGGTGATTTATAAACCACAGGAATTATTTCTTTCAGGTTTGGATGCCAGGAAGTTCAAGGTCAAGGTGCAGCAGGCTGGGAGAGTGGTGAGGGCCACTCTCTGCTTCCAAGATGTCAGCATTTTGCTGCATCCTCCCGAGGGGACAGACCATGGGGCATATGATAGATGATCAAGAGAGCAGCCCTTCGACCTGGAGCCTTCCCATGAGGGCTCAGCCATCCACGAGGGCCAATGCTCACGATCTGATTGCCCGCCGAAGGCTGCACCTCTGTATCCTGCTGTATTGGGGATTCAGTTATAGGACGGATTTTGGAGAAGACACGTGAAAACCCTAACCATCAATGACATTATGTCAAATAGGTGTGATGTTCTCACAGACCCTGTACTCTTGCAGCCACAGGCAGCACTGCTAGTCAGTCAGGCTCTCCCCTGAACCAAGGTGGATCCAAAGAATCCTGGGCCACACAGCACTCTGATCACTGTGTGTCACTATCAGAGTCAGCATGAGAAATGAAAACTGCCCCAAAAGTCACTCTGCCTTCAGAACACTGCTCTGCTACCTAAGAGATGTCTCAAACTCACACACCCCACAGTGGTCTCCTGATCTCCTCTCCATTCTAGAAGCTGACTGTCATTCAAAGTCTCTCTAATCTCTGCCTATAATTTCCGCAGTGGCTTACATGTGAAATCTAATTGATGAACTTGCCAATTGGCTCTAAATTTAAAATAGACCTATAATTTCACCCCTTTTTTTACTGCCTCCAGAACGATCTCTGGGTCCAAGATGTTATCATCTTTAGTCAACATGTCTGTAACTGGTCTACCAGCTTCTAGAAGCCCTTTAGACAATGTAGTCTACTGTCAACACCTCCGATGGAAAAGTCCTGTACAGTAGCTCAGATCACCTCAAATCACTGCACATAACCTCACATCTCACCATTTGTGGGAGAGCCACTCTGTCCCCCACTGACCTCACCTTCCTTCCCTCCTTGGCTCATCTCATTTTGACCGTTCTGCCTCCTGATCTTCCCTATGCCACCCCCAATGGCATAGGGCTATGTCCTTTCTGCACTGCCCGTTTTCCCCCACTTCAGATAGCACTTTACATGTTCCCTTTGTTGACAGCACAGATACGAAGTCACTCTCCCACCTCTGCCCTGAGCAGTGGCTAATGCCCTTACTTTTCTTCATCTTTTCCCCAACATTTATTTCCAATGGACATATTTTATGCTGAGCATACTTTTTTATTATTATTATCGTTAGCTTCTTGGCCTCCAAATTATATAAATTCTATTCTAGGAAAGTAGAGATTTTGTTCAATGTACACTCCCCAGATCCTGAAGGATTCCTTGGCACATTGAAGGTTCTTAAAGAACAAATGGATGGATTAATGAATTTGCCAACCCTGATCTAAGCAATGTTCTTACCTGTGCACAATTATTTAAATGCAGGATGCTTGTGGATTTCAGTTTGATGCCGTTTGCAATCATCTGAATGAAAGAGTTGCCTTTTGGAAGCAGTTCTATAAACCATCAGCTCCCTTGGGGGTGCTTTTATCTGCTCTGAAAGCAAGCTTTTCTTCTCAGCAGATTTCTGCAGGAGGACCAAGCAGACCTCTGTGTGCTCAGCGTCGGAAAGACCCCTTGCCTCTCTCCTGAGGTATTCGCCGTTTCAGGAGGATCTCTCACCTGCCACAAAGTGCTCCATGTGTCAGTTGTCCCCTCTGCAGCTGGAAAGGTCACATTCAGCTACTTGGCATTCCAATATGCATCCACTTTATCTATTTTTCTCCCTGTCTTTTTTTCTTCCCTTGACTCAAGTTAATCCGCTCATTATCTGCCTCCTACTTAGATCAAATCCTCCTTCAACTTCAGTTCTTATCCTGGCCCTGTGACAGTTGGCCTCCCTTGGGACTTTGCAAGAGCCAGTTTTTAAAGACCACTCTTTCAGGCCCAGAACCCATTTGGCAGGCATAGAACAAAGAAAACTGAGCTGCTTTCCAAAGAAACAGTAGCAGTGAGAATCCCCTTTCTGAGAATGCCGCCTCTGTCCATGGAATCTAAGCCTCTGCATTAATAATGGGAAGGAACCAGGAAAGAGCTAACATTTGTAGGAACCTACTTTGTTCCAAGGATGGTGCCCTGTGCATTTTTTTAATAGTTTGTTTTAAATAATGGCTGTGAAGACATAAATAAAAGAAAGTGAGTTGACAATTCTGACTGAACCTGGTGGGCATAGACTGAGGAACGGCAAACATGTCCTCCTGGATTCCAGTATCTCGTGATCTGGTTGACTTGACATTTAAGCACTTCAGCTTAGTTGTGTGCAGATGCCGCCAGAAAAATAACTAACCCAGAGAAATTCTTATTTTTCCTTATTGTAATGCCTACCTGGAAGGTGTGATATACATAACCATGATCAATCAGTGACCTATGATATTCCTGCCAACCAATGCAATGGTAACAATTTTGCTATAACCTTCCTCATGTCCTTTTTTAAATTTAACAAACAATAAAAAACAGCAGACCCCTCAGTGCACCTATTCTGACCAACTAGAATTCATGGTTGCTGGTGGCCATTCCCATTTTGGCCTGAACAAACTGTTTTTATACTGTGTGTATCTCAACTTGCCCATTAGGTTGACATTTTTATGTGTCCCATAAATTAGGTAAGAATTGTCTCCAGGGAAAAGGTCACATTTTAAACAAAGAAATAACATTGTGCTACTCCCCTGCTCAAAATCCTTCAATGATTTCCTATCATGCATAGATTAAAATACAAAATACAAACAAACTCGTGCCAACTGGGTCTGAACGTCTGCTACATGGAAGCTTCCGCTTCTCTCACCGTCCTCCACTCCGCCCCACTATATGGAGATGGGAACTCAAATTCCATTTGCAAGAATCCTAGTGTTTATGCATTTACTGTTCCTTAGGTCTGGTCTGCTCTCTCTCCTCTCTCATATCCCAGAACAGCCCAGTCCTAGTGTGTGAGGAACAGCCCCAGGGTGCGATGAGACTGAAGAGAGAGAGGCAGATGCATCCAGGATTGTAGAGCGCAGTTTATTGGGATCTTATGACAGAAGTGTCATTTATCCTATTTGGGCCGGGAAGAGAGATGTACACCTAGGTCAGTACAAAAGTGACTTCTTCCTAGCCAAAATGTACCTGATTTACCTTACACAGATTTACCTTATCCAAGAGTAAGGTGTGTCCCTGGAATTAGGGTCAGCTGTGAAGCTCCACATATTCCCACAGTGACTTTATTTGTAGTTTGCTGGAGAACCATGCAGGAAAAACCAACCAGGTTTATTCAAGGACAATCATGGTGGTGACAACTCATGTCAAGCTGAACCCAAGTCTCCAAGACTCAGAGAACCCGAAATCAAACTCTGAGATAGTGATACTAAGTTATTTAAACTTGCTAATCTGTGAACTGAACTTGCTAACTTGGTATAAATGAGAAATAGAAATAGTAAGTCCCCAAATATTCATCAGATGTGATAAATGCAGTATTCTGGTGGGTGGGGGCATTGTTCCTGGGGGAGACCATGCCTGCAGAATAGAAGGTACATGGGATGCTTCTGTGACTCCCTTTTTATTTACTGTCAACTTAAAATTGTCTTAAAAATATTTAGTTTTTTTTTTATAGAAAAATATTTGATGACTACAAAGTAGCTACTCTTTCCTACTGAGGAATTGCCACCATTGCCATTTCTCTGGAAACTGTATCAGTTTGGTTGTATGTTTAAAAAATTTAAAAAAAAAATACCACCCAGGTATGAAATGCACAGACCCAGTAAGGAAGGTCACTACTCCAAGTCCTGAGAACAAGTGGGCAGGCCCCTCTCTTCCTCTCACCCAAGTATCATGCTTTTTCACACATTTAATAGAATGTAAATAATGTCAAAAATAGTGCTTTCAACATAGAATGACTGTGTTTACTCAGGGTAATTTCCTAATGCAGTACAGAACATATGTATGCAATTGCTTGCTACTACAGATTTCACCTCTTCCATTTTCTTTCTCCTCCTTCTTCCAGAAGGAGGAATTGCTGTGGTTATTGTTTCAGTGGAAGACATGAAAGTGGTCCCTTTTTCTGCATGAAAGAAACTATATCACATATATACTTTCTGTTTATTTCTTTGTTAGACTTCATAGGCACTAACATATGCTTAGAAACTTTGGGTGTTGATTAATGGGAAACCACGAGAATAATAATAGAATCCATAGGGGTCATTAACATGATTTAATATCAGTTTCTGTTCATGAACATAGTGGCCATTTTACTTAAGAATTTTTTGTTGTTTACAAAAAATATAATGACATAGAATTTTAAGTTTTAGAGTCATATCTCCACATTCTTTTGTTGATCTCCCCAATAATCCTTCATGCTAGGCTGGTGAATGATCATTATTTTCTCTTTGGTCACCATACAAATAAGCCAAAAGCTATGCTTATAGCTTCTGCCATGATCTTCCTTATTTTGAAATTCCCTGGGTACTTATCTTATGACCTTATATATTTCATTCAAAATATATATCTATATTCAGTAAAACATTACCAAGCATGATGTAAGTCTCCAGCTTTGGAGATCTAGAGATGAGTTAGTGTGGACTTCAAAGCAGGAAAATTTGGATTTTAGAACAGATAGGGACACTAACAATGTAGCTCAAGGTTCCTCACACAGCCCTGCCTACAGATACAGTTGAATGAAAAAAATTGTAAGAGACAGAAATATATCCCTAACTCAAGTCATATCTACAGACTCATTGGAAATCCAAGACAGAGAGACCCTTGCTCCATGTAAGTCAGAACCACAGGTCTGTTACATCCAGTCAAGGCATTATGGCAAGAGTCTGGGGCAAGATGTGGATTGAGTCACCTCAGAACATTCCTTGAAATTTATGAAAAAGAGGGATAGTCCCTGGAAGCCTAACCCCAGCGACATGTATGCCTGTTGCTTGGAATTCAGCTGGTAAAACCGAGTGGAGGTAGGAATATAAGGGGAATCAAATATAAGGGATATGGAGAAATTGAAACCATAGTACTTTTAATGATAGAGCAATGTTAGAGGCAGAGAAATTCTGTAAGAAAAATAATATGTTACTAAATTCACTTCAGTGCTACCTAAAATCTACATACATTCCTCTGAAATGTTTTCACCTTGATAAAAAATATGACTTTACAGGCATAGAGTTAGAAAATATTTGTCTCAATTCTCATGAGTAGAACATGCCATGAGTGATGGGTTCTGGTCTCAAAGATTAGATACACAGGAACATGGCCCCCATACTGATAGTCTCTCTTGCTCTCTTCCATTGCTCGCTCTCAGGGAAGTCATCCACATGTCATGACAGAGTTATGTAGAGAGGCTCATAGAGTGAACTCAGAAGCACGTCTTCTGTGGCTCTCAACTAGCCAAGTGAAAGAACATGAAAGGATCTTCAAGGGCCCACCAATAGTGATAGAAATAGACCCTTTTCCACTGGAACTGAGATGACCACAGCTGGGGCTGTATCTTGATTGCAAGCTCATGACAGAATATAAGCCAGACAATCCAGATGAGCCAAGATCTTCACCCAGAGAAACCATGAAAATGATAAATACTTGTTCTCAATGACTGAGGTTGGAAAGAATTTGTGACATATCCATGGGTAACTAATACAATATTCCCTGTTGCTCTAGGAACCTGCTTTTTGTACACTAAGGTGGAATTAATAATACATTCCATTTTTCAAGCAACTCATCATCATAATTTTCAAGAACTTATCCCTGTGAACAAAGCATATTTCACCGGTATACAGACCAAATGAATTCACATATTGTAAAAGGTAGTGACAGGTGATGCAATTTATATCAATCATGGTATTTTTTATTACTGAGTTTTTAATTTACAATTAAATATTATTTACCTGCCATGATGATGATTACAAGATAAGAGAAGATGACACATTCATTTAGGAAGTTAAAAAAAATGACTTTGAAATGATTGATCTGCTGAGTAGCTGGGAATGAGTATCCAAGAAAAAGCAGGGATTAGGGAGGATGCCTAAATTTTGATTGTAGGTTCCTGGGAAAAAGTAGATTTCACAAAAATTTCTAGCTAATTATGATAAAACTAACAAATAAAATGTAGGAATACTACGGGCCTATTTCTCTTTCATTTCTCAATTTTTGACTTCTATGTTTTCCTCCTACTTGTAGGTTTTAATTACCATTTATTTTTAGATTTAAAATATATGTGATTTTCAGGAACATAGTCACTTTCAAGACACATCCCACTCCTGTGAAGGAGGCAGCTATCTCCTCTACAGACAATAGTAGAAATAACAATTGATGATCTGATGTCTGTGGATCAAGACAGGTTTGGCAGTGACTGACTAAATTCCAATTAAAGATTGTCTTCTATTTATATTTATATTGTACAAGACAAATAGTTCATCAAACACTTCAAACTAGAGGTTTGAAGGTTTCCTGGATAATGTTATGGCTTATTAGTTTTCTCCTTGGAAATTACCACTTCTCTCCAAGCTCTACCTCAAGATGAAGTCTTCAAGTAAATAATGATTGCATTGTATCTCCTGGCTCCTGTACAACATTCCTCTCACCAGGCAATTTATTTCAATACACAGCCAGATCCAAAACCTTAAAAGAGTTGCTGTGATAATAACTTTGAGGTAAAGAAATGTCTGACTGGACAATGTCTAGACATGGTTACCCAGCCAGAAGAGGCCTGTCAGTGTGCTCCGCCATGTTGATTTCCCCAGTCAGGTCAGTTGTGAGATGATCTAATTCAGCTGGCAGAGGAGCCTGTAGGCTCAGCTCAGCCAGACATGGGATCATGTTATTAGTCTTAATAAAAGTCTTTATTGAAGTAAAGCTCAACCAACATAAAATTAAAAATTTTTAAATGTACCACATGATGGCATTTAGTGTATCCACCCTACTGTGCAACAAACAGCTCTATCAACAAAGCATGCTTTTCACTCCAAAAGAAAACTCCATAGCCATTAAGGAGCCACTCTCCTTTTCTACCCATATCTCTGGTTCCTGGCAATTACCAATCTACTTTGTCTCTAAGGATTTACCGACTCCAGTATTTCATAGAAATGCAGTATGTGACTTTTTGAGTCTGGCTTCTCTCATTTAACATCATGATTTTGAGGTTTGTCCATGTTGCACCACATGTCAGTACTTCAATTCTTTTCGTGCCTGGATGATATCCCATGATATGTTTTTACTCTATTTTGTTCATCCATTCATCTGTCACTGGACATTTGGGCTGTGTCCACTCTGGATGTTGTGAGTAGTGGTACAATAAGGCACATGCTAGAGTATGTGTTAATAAGTACATTGAAATTTTTTATAGATTTATATGGAAGGTAAGGTCACTGGAGAATTAATTAGAAGTGATTGGAGGGGTTGAGTTGAATGTACTCCTGTCTACTTCCTAACTTAGTGGTACTGAGATTTACCTTTTTTCACAATTGCATCCTGAGTTTAGAGACCTCCCTGGTACATAGTAGATGTTCTTTAAATATTATCTGAATACATACTGCATATTTTGTTTTGCCAAATGTTGCTAATAAAAGTTGGAAATACTTCTTAGATAATCATATAAGTTTAAAATGAGAGGACACGAGTACGCTCTGAAAAATATTTTGTATTACTTGCTTAAAATATTCACATTTCTACGCTCTTTTATGAGCCCCCATACTTTATGAGATCACCTACTACCTACTTGTTTATGATTTGTTTTCTTCAAAAGTCTTTTAAGTTATTTCTAAGAGAGTCTGTTACTGCCTGACAAAGGGATGCCCAGGGAAGCTAGGGAGAGAGACTTCCATGTTTCTTGGTGTTGTTAGTGATTCCCCTTGTCATTAGCCTGCTTTATATCTCTTTGTCAATTATTGTCGTGTGGTCTGAGTTATGTAAGAAGGAGCTTCTAGCAGTACATGTAACAATAGAAGAGTTACGGCATGCTGTTCTTGTATTCTGCAACTGATTTGTTATTTAAACTGAGCCCAGTGGGGGGGGGAAAAAATGTTTGTACTGTTCCTCTTAGTTTTTTATTTTTCCTGACGTTGTTACAAAACCAAATGATTTCTTTGAAATATAGGGCTATTAACTAAAAAAGGAAAACTAGCCATAATATTTAAACTCACACAAACATATTTCATATCAAAGTTGTCTTGCAGTAAATACGTTTTTCACACTGCATAACAATTCTATTTGACATATAATTTGAGACATAGAAAATTATTAATAATCTTGAGGCCAGGGATCTGTTTGTCAGTTCTTCCCCCTGTGGTTTGAATGTGCAGTCTAAAGTTGGAGAGGAGATGTGACTGGATCTTACGACTTACAAATTCAGCAGCAAAACAGGTATTCATCAAGCTGAAAAAAAGGAAAAAAAAAAAAATAATGAAGCAGAGCTTCACTTGGTATCTGTAGAGAAGCCAAGACCTGCATTTCAGACATCTACTCAAGAATAATGTATTGTGTCTCAAAATACCTTGCTCATTTGTTGGAGGGTAAAAAATAGAGAAGCTGCAGGAGACTCTCTCAGGTCTTTTTGTCAGAGGATTCCACTGCTGAAGTCGGGATGGGGCAAACATTTTAACTATGGATGAAGAATTATTTGCGTATTTCCCTTGTCTTACCAAGTAGACTCTCCATAGACTTTGGTGATGAGAATTTAATTAGCAGAATGAATATGTTCAGATGGCAAATCTTCTGATCCGAGACATTTTTGTTTTCTTTGCTTTCCATGGCAAGTTCAATGAATATTTTATAAAGAAACAATTGTCTGGAAAAAGTACTAGCCTCTGTCTTCTGTCGTTAGGTGCATGTGGAGGTGTGGAGGAGCGTCTCCAGCAGCCTCACCCTCTCTCCACCGAGTCCAGATACCAGCCCTCACCCAGGCCCCAGGAGGGTTCAGAAGGCCACCCCAGCATCTGTGGCCTGGGGGCTCTTTGAATTCTTGGCTTTTCCTCACACCTTCCTACTTTGGTTTAAAATGATAATTTGATTTTAGATTTTCCTAGAAGGTGCTAATCCAGCTTGGAGAACTTTCCAGAGCTGAAGAAAAGGGCAGTTACTTCAGCTGTCCACAGGCCAAATGTGTCCACTGGCCATTTCTCAAAGTATGAGGCACACTGCAGCTTTGGTACTCAGCATGTGCAAGCTCTGTTATTGGCTGTTAGAAGGTGAAGTTCATCATGATCTTCTGGTGAGAAGGATCTAGGTATAGACATTCTGCTACCCTCCTCTGAAAACTCCATGGGTCCCCCACACCAATCACTTTTTCCACTATTCTACTTCCTGTTTATTCTATTCTTTGTGTGTGTGTGTGTGTGTGTGTTGCTGGGGACGGAACACAGGGTCTTGTGAATGCCAGGCAAGCACTCTACCCACTGAGCTATATCCCTAGCCCTGTGTATTCTTTTCTTGAGATCCTCTCTTGCCATTGTCCTCAAAGTTTCTCAGTGACAGTAGTGTCCCAATGCTGTGCCTGTCTCAGGAGATGGGTCATTCCAATTCAAATTCCTATCTTTTTTCCAATCTGTTCTTCATTTCATTTTCTCCTTTTTGCCTCCTTCATATGCCTTTGATATTTCCTGAGGGACTGTGATCTGTCCTTACTCTGAAAGACTCATGGTAAATATGAATGAAGGAATAAATAAACACACGATCAAAGACCTGACTCCTTTATGGGGAATCGCACTCTAGTGGGGAGGAAAGATAAAATTCAAGAAGCACTTAGGTCACAAACATACTGCCCGTTGTGGTCTACTGGAACACGCACGGAACATCATTGGGTCAATTGCAGTCCCCAGTACCTTCCCTGTTCCCGTCTCTTCCCTCCCTTGTCCTCTTGCAGATCTCCCTCCTATTTTCATGAGACCTGGATTTTTCTTTTTTTTTTTTCCAGGAGCTTTTCTCGTTGGTTGTTTTCTCCCTTTTTTTTTTTTTTTTTTCTAGCTTTCACATAGGAGAGAAAACATGCATCCCCTGACTTTCTCTATCTAGTTTATTTCTGTTAATGAAATAATAAGCATTGGTTTTAAAAGAAAGGGAGGCTAAGGACAGCGTGGAAACTGTTCCAACCCTGCAGGCTGTTGAGTTGCCACCTAGTGGAGAGAAAGAGACAATGCCTACCAGTGTTGAGCAATGTGCTAGAAAACTAAAAGAAGTGGACAAACACGGCCAGGAAGGAAGTCTCCCTTTACCTGAGCCCTCGAGCTGGTTCCTGAACAAGATATTTACAGTTAACTTGGAGGGATAAATCTCAGTTCATGCACTACATAACAGAAGACTCTTTGAACTTGAGATGTCACAAACAGCTTTAAGAGCAACTTAGTTTTGAAACTGTGTGAAATTTAAAAAAAAAAAAAAAAAGCAGATCTTTTGATTAAAAGGAACAAAGTACAGAGTTTTGTTTAACTTTAGGCACAAACCTTTGTAAAGTCTTCGGTGGTACACAAAAACCAAACTATTACAGGAAAATTGAGGAAATGAACGTATCTAGGATTTCAGCGACTTGTGTTGATGTGGTTTTCATAGGTAGAGTGGGGCAGAGCTTATTGCTGGATGAAGACATGCCACTCACTGCTGCTTATTGTGCCATGAGATTGGCTCTCCCATGGCAAACTTAGGAAGAAAATACTTCCATGTCTTCTTTACCGGTGAAAGAAGCAAAATAAATGAAGACAGGTGATTGGCTAAAGTTTAATGTAGTTTAGAGCAGAGGTTAAATTTAGAACAAGTTCATTTACCAAGCAGCTGAATTATTTTGAGATGCCATCAAGTGTTTGGAACTTTCAGGTTCCCTCTCAGGTCTTGGAAAATTCTCTATGTACCTCACATTTATTCTTTTATGGTTATGCTGTATCTACTAATTCCCCTGGGGTGCTTTGTACTGTGTTAAATATCTCTATCTGTATATGACAATGTCTTTTCCCCTTGTGTTGTATAAATTAATGCCTAGAACAATCCTTTGAAGTGGATGTGGGTGTGTATGGGGGTGCTGTACTAATTATACCCCAGATGAGGAAAACAATGATTGAAATGTTAAATGATGTTTTCAAGGTCAGCAGGCTTCTACAGGATGGTAGAGGATAGAGAATCTGAATATTTTTACTGCAAAATGGAAGAGTCCTTCCAAAGCTTCATTTGAACCATTAAGCTACAATTATGTCCCAGAACCATGTGATATTTCTTTAACATAAGCATTGTTTTTATACCAGTTTAACATTTACAGAAAAATTGACAGGATAACATGTAGAATCCTAGCCACATATTTTCCCTCCGATTAATACCTTAACACTTGTATAGAAATTTGTTATGATTATTGAACCACTAGCGATGTATTATTATTAACTAAGTGGACATTTGATTTAGATTTTCTTACTTTTTACCTAAAGTCCTTTTTCTCTTCTAGGATGTCATATTATATTTAGTCTCTAAGACTCCTCTTGGCTGTGACAGTTTTTCAGATTTCAACTATTGATTTTGACCTTAATTGCCTGGCTGAGGTAGCATTTGCCAGATCCCTCCTATAACTGTAAAGTTCCTCTTTCCACTTTGAGTCTGGACTCTTTAGAAGGAAGTTGCCAACCACCCACAGAAAAGGAACTGGGAGTTAATCTTTCCTTCCAGCATTATTTGGGATTCTTCTGCCTAAAACATTTGTCTCTTTGCATCTACTAATTTATTTAGTCAGTCATTTATTTACACCAGTGATTATCTATACTTCGAGTCATAATTCAAAATTACTGTATTTTGTTGCTCTAATTGCTCCTGACTTTGTCATTGGTATTGGTTTTTTTTAATTGTTTTTCTTTTTAGTTGTCAATGGACCTTTATTTTATTTATTTATATATGGTGCTGAGAATCTAACCCAGTGCCTCACACATACTAGGCAAGCGCTCTACCACTGAACCACAACCCCAGCCCTGGTGGGGTTTCTTTAAAAATCAAAATTAATTTTAATTTCAAAATCATTCTCTGCTGATATATAGGTAGTTGATTGAATTTTCTATATTAACCTTGTATCCTACAAATCACATATTTGCCTGTTAATTCCAAAGACCATTTACATCCAGTTTTTGTTCGCTTCTTCCTTTAAAATCTGCCCACTTTAATTTTCTTCTTTCATGCTATTGCACAAGATAGGATTTCCAGCACAATACTGAAAAGAAACAGTGAGAGGTTACCCTGCCTTATCCTGATCTGGGAAGGAAGAGTCCTGGTTCTCACTATTCAATGAGAAGTGAGCTGTCACCTCCTGTGATAACCATCAAGTTGAGGAAGTCCCACTCTATTCTTAATTTATTGAGCATTTTCACCATAAATGAATGTTGGGGTTTTACCACCTTTTCCATGTCAACTAATATGGTCATATAATTTTTCTTTTCTTTAAACTGCTATTGCAGTTAATCATTTTGATTTCCAAATACAAGAGATATTCTTGCACATCTGAACACAATCTCGCTGATCATGTAGAGTGATGATTGTCACCCTTAGTTGGATTATAGCTGCTAATATTTTTCTGACGATTTGTAGATGTATTTTCATGAGATACATTAATCTGTGTTTTCCTTTCTTATAATATCTTATCTGGTTTTGGTATCAATACAAAGCTGACCCTACAGACATCAGAGAATGTTCACTTTAATTCAGTTTTATGGAAGACTGATTTCTTCCTTAAATATTTGGTGTGACTTACAAGAGAAAGCATCTGATCCTGGTGACTTTTTGGAAGTTTATTAATTATTGATTTAATTTCATTAATATAAATAGAACTATTCAAATTGTGTGTATCTCCTTATGTGAATTTTGGGTAATTTGTATCTTTCAAGAAATTTTGGTCCTTTGTACATGAGTCATCAAATTTGTGGGTACAGAGTTGTCCTAGCCTCTATTTGTATCCTTTAGTGTCCATGAGATCAATAATGATATGCACCACTTTCACTTCTGATATCGATAGTTATTATCTTCAATTAATTAATTCTATTGATCTTTTCAAAGAAGCAGCTTTTCATTACATTTATTTTCTCTTTCCTTATTTTCAATTTCATTGATTTCTACTTTTTCTTGCAATTGCTTTAATCATAAATTGCTCTTTACTTGAGTTTGTTTTAAATTTCAGTTACAAAGAAATAATCTTCAGCACTCTAGGTTCCGTTAGATTGCAAGTCAATGCTCAGGGATAACTAAAAAATTCTGTTTTGTTTTTTTTTTTTTTTTTTATTTAGTGCTGATCAAAATACAAATGACCAGAATCTCTTCTGATTTTCCAGAGAATGTGCTATCTGTCTTTTCTTAGACATGAATCACACATCAAATTCTACTGCAGTGTTCTTCCAACTTCTAGCATCTCCTCTGTAAGACTGAACATTCTTCAAAGTGAGAGACAGGCATTAACATCTGCTGCTTTAGCCACACCCAACCTAGTGTTGGACTTCACTAGATTAGTAAAAAGTCTCTCTTCACTGCTCCTGGGTTATGTACCATGGTGACCTCAAGATGGGGTAAAGCAAATAGCGACCTTTTCCAACTAGAAGCAGTACCCACATGCCTTGTTAGTGTATTTCTAGAAGGAAAGAAAAATAAACAGGAGGAAATAGCAGGGAAAGTTAATGATGAGTAAATGCAGGAAAACACTTCCTCCTCGGAAGTCACAGGAAGGCTGTGATGGGGTGATAAGTCCCCACACCTCTGCCCCCAGCCAAGAGCAACAAATATTTCATAAGTTACCAGGTGTTGATTTTGTCTCTTCCTCTGTGCTGAAACTCACCCTGGGCTCTCTGGAGCAAATGTGGATCCCAAGTCCACATCTATTTCCTTTGAGAATCAAAGGAAAAAAATCACCAAAAGGAAAATCAAGTCCTGCCCAAATTCAATGACTTTTGACAGCATCACAAACTGACTTTATAATTTAAATTAGTCCTGTCCTGAATAGAAAAACAAAAATAATTGAATTTTACAATACCCACATATGGGAGGAGATAGATGATTTATATCCACTCATCCTTTGCCACTACCAATCCATGTCTTTTGGATATTAATTGTTTACTTAACCTATCCTTGTAGTTCCTCTCAGAGGGGAACTAAAAATGACACCATAATAGTAATTTAATTTTCTCATGAGTGTTTGGGATGAAAGTGAGCAGAGGTAGCTAGTCAGCTTCATCTTACCAAGATGCATCAGTACAAGGGGTGAGCAGGATTTATTACATCATCCACTCAATTGTGAATATTTGTGAAGTGCCTATTCTGTGTCAGGCTCAAGGCTATTTTTTTTTTTTTTTTTAATAGCAGTTACAGCTCAACTTAAAAGCAAAGAAAGAAAAAAAGCAATCACCAGGTAAAGCTAGCAAAGCCCTTTAAGGCCAAGGATATTAGAACATTGCATAGTCAAAATTGAACCCAGGCTGTTCAACCCAAATTTGCCCTTATTACGTTTGAGGAACTGTAAGTTCCACTTTCTCGTCTGCATTCAAAGAATATGAGATGCCTTGCATGCCTCCTCATATTTGTAGATATTTCTTGTATGAAGTAACAAAAGACAGAAATGAGTTTTAGTGATACCACAGAATACTAAAATTATAAATATGATGAAATTCAACTCTGGTTTGAAGGCACTTTGGTCTATCACCACAGGGTGGTTTGGATCTCTAATTCTTAAATATTCAGGTATGTGCTACTATAGACATCAGAACAAACTGTTGCAGGAAGTCAGAAGAGATAACTATGGAGTAGGCCTTGAGGATGTCAGATATATTTACAGAGGGAGGCTGATATCAGAGTGGGCACTCAAGGTAAAAGCCATTTCACTAGATGGAAACCACAGAACGATGTTTCCAGCAGGCGCATTAGAGTAGGCAAAGCACGGGTAAGCTGGAGCTCAATGCTTTCAGGACATAGCCAGCATTCCTGTGTAGAAAATATGGTCAATACTGGCTGCGACTGTTGAGAAATAGGATTGGTAAAATAATCTGCAATCAGACAGTTAGCCATAAAAGTTGGATTGGGGTATCATATAATACCTGACATGTAATGCACCTCTAAAATGATTTATATATGAGTCTTCTAGCCTTTGGGGCAAGAGAAAGCCCCTGAGTCCTTAATTTAACTTAGAGTCAACCCTATAACTTCCTGCTAGTTCCTGAGTTGGAGAAAAGCAAGTACAGTAAGTAGAAGTCAGTCTCTGCTCAAGGATAAGAAACGACTGGAGGGCTTGAACGCCAGTACCTTTTCATAGGCTGAACCATATGGATCGTGTATTCTTGAAACTGCATCGAACAGTTTTCCAAGGATGAGAGGAGGGGATGTCCTCTCTGAAGCAGTTAGAGAAACTCCTAAGTCATATGTATTCCTCAATAGGTATAAAGAAATCCCAAAACCTCAGTGAAATCACTGTTGCACAGGCCTGGGTTAACAATGATAAAAACAACCTACTCCAGGGTCAGCTTCTTTCATGCTTCTTCTCTGCAGTAGTTCTGAAAACGTAGAGACTTCCTCTTCAAATATTGCACATGACTTTAGAGAGAGCATGCTTTCCACCATCTTTCTTACTAGGGAGAAGTATGAAGCTCTCAGCCAAAATGATGTTGTCTGCTCACCCACTCCTCCTTCCCCACCAAGAGGCTGGTGGAGACCCCACCCAGCATGTCTTCACAGCCCAAGCCAACACTGCTAGATGAACAAAGGGCCCCCAGCTCTTCAAATGCCTGCCTGAGAAAACAATTAAAAGAGTTCACTGTTCATTTCAGCCAAAACCTGGCCCCTGGACATCCCTTTTCTTGGAGCATTGACTTTAGAAAAGCTTGAAATTATAAATCCTTTCTTCCATGCATCTTCTGCCACCCAAGAATGTCATACTCAAAGTAATGACAGTCCTCTTCTTGAAATGTAGAGGTCGAGAAGGCGGACTCCTGCCATCCTCGTCTCTGTGAGGAATGGAAACTACCTTCCCTAGCATCAGTTGCCAAACTCACATCTCCAAACACGTTAACTAACTCTTCACCAGCATTATAAAAGGCCACTGTTTTCTTTTGATGGAATTGCACTCAGTTTATTCTGAAGTCTCCCACCCTACAGCAATAGTCGAAATAAAACTGGTCTTTCTTTTTAGCATGTGTGTCAGGTGCTAAATTTTACAATTACATGATCCACCTTCATAATTAGTTCTCTTCCTTGGATTTGAGCCGTACTAATATATAGAGGGTGATCTACAAATATTTGCTGGGAAATTTTATAAATAATTCATTTTTTTTAGCTCACCATTTCTTCTAGGAGTTATCTAAATAGTTAAAACATTGCCATTCCAATGTGGCTTTCCTTCTCTAGTTATAAAATTTGGCTTTGTGAGTCATTTTGCATCCTTGGTTGAGCTCACATGGTAGCCGTTTTAAGCACCAGCAGTTCTTGTCCTGCAAAAAGGTCCTGCCTCCTGCTGAGGGGATTTCCTCTCTTCTGGTGCTTTAGAAGATCAAACAAAATGACTTCCACATCAGGTTTTGAAACTGTGCTCATTTGAGTTCTGGTTTTGTCAAGATGATAGAATTCCATTAATTGGAGGCAGAGTGGTCTATCATCCCAGAAAATTGAGTTGGGATCAAAGGGTCAAAGGGTACCTTTAGTTAAAGCCTATGTGATGGGTTTTTTTTTTTTTTTTGGTTTTGTGTTGTTTGATTTTTCTCCTGAAACTCTTGGATATCTAGGCATGGAAACAAGCCAGGTGGCTCGGTCCTTGTGTGTAAACGCATTTCAGACGAGGAGTTAGTTAGGAATTTTGGAACACATTGTCTCACCATGCTTTCCAGATTGCTCTACTAAATACTACAAAGTTTGCCATACCAAGCAGTCTCCCCGATGTTAGTGATACACTGGAAAGACATAGCCTGTGTCTGGGTTTCACAGGTTGATGAGTAAAAAGTTCCATTAGGGAATGATAAGGACCAGGAAAAAAACAGAAGCAGAAAACATGAACTGTCACATGCTTCAGGGTCTTGGACCTTCTTAACAATCTGAATGATACCAAATCTGTAAGAATCCATAGCTAGAGATCCCTTCATATGAAAAGGCAGTCATTTCCAACAATGAGCTCAGAAGGGAAAAGAGAGCTTTACCTGGGCTACTTGCTGGATTCTAAAGTAGAACACATCTGTTCTATATATATTAGCATGTCAGCTCATTTGTTCACCCTGCCTTTGCTTCCATCTTAAAGGAGGTCAGAGCTCTCTGGCTATTTGCCCTCTCTTAAAAGCTTTCCAAAGTAACCCGCTGAAAGGTAGGTCGAAGAGTGGAAAGGACCAGTTCTTTAGAATGTATAAATCCACTGAAATAGTATTCAAGCTTTTGTTGCAGTAAATTACAGACACAGAAACCTAAAATTGTAAATAATAGAAATGAGCATCAGTGGGCCTTTTGAAATCATTTGAGGCCATTTATAAAAATTATTTTAAAGAGGTGGAAACTACTCTTATAAGATCATATTAATGATGGACCCAAGGAAAACTGAGCCAAACTGGCCTACATCCAGTGTTGGGATGCATGGAGGTGGAGAGGGTTCTCCAATTCCATATTTCCTTCCAGGCTTCATTAGTATAAAACACCTGATCCTGTTTTCCCATCTTGTCTCCCTTGGGAGGTGGAGAGCATATCTGATTGGTGCACATAGGGTCAAGATATATCCTTTCTTTTTCTTTGGAGCCAGCCTGCCTGTGCAGGGCATGAGTTTGACAGCTCTTAACTGTGTACTGAACTCATGTGAAGGCTCAGCCACTCTAGGGATGGACTCCTCAGGCTCAGTGGATGGGAACAGAGCATCTGCATACCAAATTCACGATTGAGAAGCCCACTTTAACCCTGGTTCTATCATCATAGTAATATTTTGGTTCCTTAACCAAAAGTTTCACATGTCACTCCCAAAAAATAAATAAATAAATGATTTAAATCATGTTTGTGCCATGGTTGTGTGGTATAAACAGTTCTAAGGAGGATTAAACATAAACATCACTGGAAGAGAAGTTAGGAAGAGATGCATACTTGCAAACTGGCACAGAATAGATTTAGCTCGTCACTGTTGCATTCCCACCTGATTCTTTTAACTTATTTCTTGGTGGTTGCAGAAACTAGAGAAGAAGAATGCTGTTATGGTTTGGATGTGAGGTGTCCCCAAAAGCTGACCTATGAGACAATGCACAAAGGCTCAGAGGAGAAAAGATTGGGTTATACGAGTCTTAATCCAATCAGTGATTTAATCCCCTGATAGGGATTAACTGAGTGGTAGCTGAAGTGGTAGGTGTGGCTGGAGGAGGTGGGAATTGGGGTGTGGCTTTGGGATACATATTTTATATTTGAAGAATGAAGTTTTTTTCTCTCTCTGTTTCCTGATCACAATGTGAGCTGCTTCCCTTTGCCACACTCTTCCACCATGATGTTCAGCCTCACCTTGAGCCTCGATGGATTGGGACCTCTAAAACTGTGAGCCCCCGAATAAACTTTTCTTCCTTTACAATTGTACTGGCCAGGTCTTTAGTCACAGTGAAAAAGTTGACTAAAACAAGTGCTATTGACCAGACTTTCTCAAACACAATTTTCAAGTTTCCAGGCCAATGTATCTCACTCTTGTTTCACACTCCATCACAATATTACTTGGAGATTAGTTTCACCACATATTGTATAATCATACCATCAAATATATATATATAGTATCTGTTAACATGTATGCATTTATGTAATATGTACATGCATATATATGTATATATATAGTTGTTACACAGATATATACATCATCAAAATTTGTTGACTTTAATGAGTAAATGTGAGTCTAAGTAAATTTTTTGTCAATAAACTTAATCTTTAAATATGATCTAATCATTTGGGATGAAAAATTCACACTATCTGTTGAGGCCAGGCACAGAAAGTCAATGGGATAGCAGAGGTCTGTGTTTCCCTGTGTCCCTATCTTCAGCTTTGCTGATTTCTGGGCTTTTGCTACATGGCTTTGCTGTATTTTTCACCGATGCTGAAGCCTTGTTTGTGATAATTTAAATTAAATAAAAGAAGGAAATGAAAAGAGAACCGGGAAGCATTACCAATAAAAATGACTTTACAAACACAGAAAACAACTAGCCAAATTTGGTCTTGTCTATAGGCAGTGAAAACAAACACCTCTGATTCCTTATTTGACATGTTTCAGTGGTCCAAAATTATGCAGTTTGTCCTTGGCAGCAAGCACTAAACAGATGAAAGTTGTATCTGGTTTATAATTAAGGTATTACTTTGACATTGAAAGCTCTTAGTGGACTGGATCTCAATTAACTTCCTGAACTTCTGGCATTTTAATTGATCATCCAACCTTTCTATTTTAAACAGAAGCTTTTATTTTTTTTTTCCCCCTCAGAACTGTGATTTCTGTTCAGCTCTCCTTCCCTTGGGCTATATTGTCAAGTTAATTGATATTATAAGATATCTCCATCACTGGGATCATAAGCATCTGGCTTCTAGGTGCACATATTTACCTTTTTTTAAACAAACACAGGCACACACACATCACATATTTAAAACCTGAAATACATGTATGTGGGTGTGTATGTATGTTTCCTTTCAGTCTCGTTCTTAGAATAGGTATTACAAAATCCGGAATATCTGTATCATGAATATGTTCAGCAGATGATCAAATACATTCTGATCATCCATAAGTACACTTTAGAAGTGTGTGTGTGTGTGTGTGTGTGTGTGTGTGTGTGTGTGGCACTTCCTTCACACCCAGGGACATGTGGAGGAACACAGTGACATTTCCTGGTCACAGCATTCCCACTCCAATGGCTGCCTCGAGGTGCCTGCCTGCCCCTATCAGGAGCTGGGCATCCACACCAACAGGACAGCCTTTGCTCTCAGCGTTTCTGAAGCTCTTCTTTGTGGGAACTGCCTTTGGTGTTGACCAGTGACAACTCTTGGCAAAATATTGGTCCTTTGAGAGTTGACTGAACATCTGGAAACTGCCACAATCATTTGGAATCAAGACTAACCAATGCGGCTGGAGGAAGAGCTCGAAGCACTAAGTGGAGCCAATGACTGTGACGATGCCGAAACGAGACTGTGTTGTCTGTGGCTCCTGCCCTGTGTCCGAAGTCGGGGCCAGATGAGCAGTTAACAGCATGTTTTGTGCAAATGTTGATGAAACCTCTTAATTGCCCCTTTGGCTACACAGAGTACTCTGGAATCGTGGCCAGTGTGTTCACTTTCTCCCATATTTCTAGAATTCTTCTGTCCTTTTAAAGACAATTGAGCTTCGTAATTTGTGACAAAATATAATCTGAGCGTCCTATGCCCTCTGACTTCTAAGTACCTGTGTATATACTCCACATATATACAAATGCTTGAAAATGTGGAAAAATATACCTACACATATGTATATATGCTTCTATATGTACATACAAATGTATGTGTATATATTTTCCCGGCAGTTGCTTAGGAGACTCTATTTACTGTATCTGTAAAGTGGGCACAGAACTCCTATGTCATAAAGTTTTTACGAGGATTAAATGAAATAGTACATGAATATATCTTTTAGTTTCTGGGCAAAATATGTGACTAATGCTAATTATCTTTTCCACATTCTTCTCTCCTTCCCCTAACTATCAAAATCTTGTGAGTATTCTAGCTTTTAAAATGATTTTGTTTATCCGACAAACGGTAAATGCTATACAAGTGAAACAACCACCATCACCAAAACATTGCAGCCAATTTCCACCCATCTTTAAACACAAATTCAAGAATTTTAAGACTATCTGCATAATGTGCAGATCATTCTTATTTGAACATAGGGAGTTCTTTACTCTTGTCTAATAGATTCTAACAAAGCATGTGAACATGAAGCAAAATCCTTTTTAACACTCCTCCTCACAATACCTACTTTGGTAGGTACTGATGAAAGTCAGAAGAAGATGGGGCAAGCACCTGGACATGCACAAAAGAAATTGACACAAACATATTTTTGATGCAATGGTAGAAAGCAGGGTTTTTTTTTTTTTTTTTTAGCTTGTTTCATTCTCTATTTTTTAATTTTAGGAAAAACAAAGAACTTCTGGTAACCAAAATATAAGCAAGGCTTTTCGAAGGGCATTTTATTTTTGGCTCCCAGTGAGCTCAGCTGCAAAGAAAAGACGCTGCAACGCCAATTACACCCAGCCTGAACTGAGTGAGCCCGTTCTGAGGGAGGCCCTGGCTTCCATGTTCTCCACTTACAGGTGACGTACACTCATTCCATGTTGTGCAGAGCCCTGGCCCTGTGGAAGTGTCTGGAAGGACCTGTCAATCCATATGCATTTTCCTCATGCAGGGGCGGTTATAATCAAAGCAAAGTTCTCCAGCCTGACAATTCTACAGATAACAGATCAATCCTCTTTTCTGAATTGCATCTCTCTTGAGTGAAGCATTTAACTATTCAGTGGTTTTTGTTTACTGTTCTCATTTTTAAAGGGGAGGTGAGCTTTTGCAGATGTTTTTTGGGGAAAATGGACCAGAACTTGTTATTAACTGGAAAGCAGTCAGATAATCCCTTGGCAAATGCCATGATTTTACATCACAGTTTGTATTCACCGCAGAGTGGCCCCCTCCATCTCCTACAGGGGAAGTTCCCATGGTTGTACACCCTAGTCCTACCTGTGAGGGGCAGTGTCCCGCTGCCACACAGCCCCACACGTTTGTTGACAGTGATTATGGTAGGTCTACTCCTTTATGCATTACGCACTGCATTTCTTGAAATGATTTCTTAGAGAGTTGAAAAATTTGCTTGGGGTCAGTGTGAGAGAGAGATGGTTTAAGAGTCAGCTACTCAATTCCTTAGGAGCAGTAGAGCTGAGGCTCAGCAAACACTTTGCTGGAACATTTGGTGGGAAAAGAGAGTTTTAGGACTAAGACTCAGATGACATGGGATTAAAATAGCAAGAGCTGGATTGCTTCCCACAAAAACAGGTAGAATTTGAGGTTTCTATAGGCAGCCCAACAGGGAGGAGTATTCTCAGAAAGAAAAAAAAAAAAGTGTGAGAGTTTGTGGTAGAGAGAAATGGCCAAGCTCAAAATGAGATGCAGGGATGTTGGAACATAAGGCATCCAAGAAATAGATTTGGATTCTTTTAAGGGTGAAGCTGTCTAGTGTTCCATTGTAAATGATTTGTCGATTGGCTCTTTGCTGTTACCTCAATGACTTTGATGCCCAAATTCGTGTCAACTCTACTTGGAAAATGACCTGTCAGAATCCTGCCTTGAGGAAATCAAGGTCAAAGTATGAGTTTTGCTTGATGTTTTGGTCAATATCTGGTACAGAAAATAAAAAGAACTACAGGAAACAAGAAATGAAGAATACAAAGAATTGAGTGGAAGAAGAATACTAGAGTAAGAAGGGATTATGAGAAACAAGCTCTCGTAAGCCTGCCGGCAAATCCTGGGAAGTGTCTGAGGAAAACTGGATTGTCCACGGTTGCCGATGAAGAGAGAGTGGCAGAAAGGCCACAATTCAGTGCGACATCTTGAAGCTTGAAGCTGAGACTTGGGTAAGAATGTTGATGAGTCCACTCTGCAGTCTGAAAAATATTTTCCTGGATTAAGCCTGCTGCAAGGGTGGACTTGACTCTCTAGAGGCTAAGCATAGGCTCTCAACCCCTAAGGATGGTAGATAGGACTTAGGGTCCCATGCTCCTCTCTTTCCTCAGCTCCTAAAACTTAGTCACTCTCATCCCAATCTTTATCATGTAAGACTATTCAAGTTGCAAAAAAAAAAAAAAAAAAGATAAAAATAGGATGCCCTTGATTTGAGAAATAAACTATTCCAGGAGGAAATATTATTACCGGAGAAGAGAAAGAAGCAATTCTGTAGAGCAGAAGGAACACCTTGCATGATGGGGTCCACGGCATCCAACGCCTTCTGGAGAGAAATCAGCATTCCGGGCAAAATCCTTTCTGCTGAACTTTGATAGGATTAAGCTGTACACTGAGCAGTCACCCACAGTAGCCTGCCAATGAGCTGTCAGTCAGGAACCCAGTGACCTTTAGGAGGCTTCCTCTTCTTTCTGAATCCAACATGATTATCTACATTTCATAGATGATCTAACAAGGTTACTTATTTCTTCTCTCACCTTTTAAAATGCCTACCATGAGTCAGTCTTCAAATTAGTCCGTTAAGGATTTAAAAAAATAAATAAAAAACTCTCACGCAAGATTTGATAAAATTTTGACCAGAGCTTCTAAGTTGTCTGAATATTTTTCTTAGATAAAAAAATGTATACACACACACACACACACACACACACACGCGCGCAAATAATTTTAGATGTTCCAAAGCTACCAAATACAAATTTGACCCAAATACTGCTGGCAACTAAAATTTCAAAACATATTTATGAAAAAGAAAATTGATAATACTGTGGGGTTTGGGTAAATATATATTAGAATTGTTGAAGTGTATTATATACCTTCCATGTCTGATATGACAGATATTAGGTACATGAGCCTATTTAACATTTGAAATATTAGTGCTTTAAATGGATACATGAGCCTATTTAACATATGAAATATTAATACTTTAACTGGATATGTGCTATATATATAAAATACACCTCTAATTTTAAAGATTTTTAAAAAGAATGCAAAATATATGGTAATGGTTATATTACTTGTTGAAATATTAATAATTGTGACAGATTAAATGAAAAATATTAGTAAAATGAAAGTTACTTTAAAAATATATATGTCTCCAATAAAATTGTATCATACACGTGTAGCTTGCATTTGTAGAGGACATTATCACCCTCTTGGACAGCAGTATTATGGATAATGAAAAGTTTTGCTCTGTGAGTATTTCTTTCTTTTCATTTCCAAAAGGGTTTGCCATAAAAATCATGGAAAATTCTTTTGTCCGACTTGGTATTAGATGGTAGTGAATGAAGTCTTTCCTCTGATAGCAAAATAATATAGAAATAAAGGTCTCTAGAATTCACACTCATCAATAATTTGATGATTCTGTTAATTCAAAAACTTTTACTATATAATGCATTCTGAGGACAGTCTATGTCCTTCAGACATGGTCATATGCAGGTGTCTGTCTAACCTGTTTGAATGGGTGACAGGGATACTACATGTGACCACAAGCATGGGGGGATTCTGCTGCTGGTAAATATCCAATGAGCACTGGTGAATAGACAGGGGACATAATTACCCTGGAGGGTTTTGAATTGGGCTGAGGTTATGGTTTGTAGTCTGATACTGAGAGCGATCTGCACGTGCTCAGCACTGAGCGTGTGAACAGTGGAGAAGAAACAAGGTTTAAGGTGCAAGAAACCAACATCTAATCTCTATAAAAATCATTCTAAATTTTGGATGTACTAAACTGTAAAGAGAAGAATCAGGTCTCACAAACACCTACTCAAAAGACAAAAATCTCGTCCTGCCAGGCATATATTTTAGGGCAACGTTCCATAAGCGAGGACTACTTGAAGAACGCTCTTGGTGTTCTCCACGCTCATCGCTGGCCTCACCCGGGGAGACGGTTGATGTCAGTGGATCTCCCAGAGGCCTTGACCCAGGTCTCTTGGAGTTAGCAGAGCAAGGGCTTGGCCTTTCAGTCTGGCAAAGAAAAGCCTAAATGTGAAAGAAAGCCCAGGAACTGCTCCTCTTCATATCAGCACAAGGAGGGGAGGAACTGACAAGTACTCCCTGCATGTGCTTGTTGGCATAAATGCCTCCAGGAAGAAGCATCACCCAACCAAGGAAGCCACCGCTGAGGGCCAAGGGAGAGGGCCTCTGAGGAACCCAGGTCAGTACTCAGTTGGAGAGACAGTCATCAGGGGGCCTAGACACCTAGGTTACTAATGCCAGGAAACAACTCTGCCGTCCGCTTCATGGTAGTTTCCTCTCCCTCTGAAACAGCCATAAATAACTTCTCAGAGTGTGAATGAAGAGAAAGAGAGAAGCTGCTTGGAGCCACTGCACATCGAGAACATCCAAGGATAAATCAGATCCAGGGTTTTGCTTTGCTGAGAATCGTGAGGTTTAATGCAGCTCTAGCCTGAATTGGAGTTGTTTGGTTACTAAACCGGAGTGGCTTTTTAATACAAGAGGGGATTAGAGAATGGAATATCATCTAATAATAAGCAGTAAGATTGTGAAATCTTTGTGTGATATTCCAAACAGAAATAAAGCAACATCCTGGAGAGTAGTTCTGAAGGGTCAGTAGAAGAAAGAGTCTGGCTAGCTTTCCTTTCATTTTCGTGCCAAGTTGGGTCAATGAAACCACTTTCACATGGTAAGAAATGATTTGGTCATAGATGCATCTCTGCTTATATGATGAAGTCATCCAGATCTTAATTTTTCACCCTGTGCATTGAAACATGAGATCAACACTGAGTGCACAGTGGTCACACAATACATTTTTAATAAAAGATAAAAGTTTCTAGAGTATATGTATGTGAACGTTTGTCAGAGGGTTTTTTAAAACAAAAACACCTACCTGCACCCAGAATAGATTCAGTGCATGCACTTCACAGACACGGACTTGTAACAGCACAGGCAAAGGGCTAACCCTACATGGAGTTCAGAAGCAGAAGGGAATAAAGTTGCTTACACCCTCGCCAGCACTCATGGGTGGACATTTAATGACCAAGCTGATCCCAAAGGGCTTCTGTCACCTGGATTAATGAGCAATTCAAACATCCGACTGAGTCAAAGGGAATTTTCCAATGTTATCCTCCTTACGCTATTGATCTCTCAGCAGTTCATTAACCATCGGAAGCAAATACCATGAGAGCAGCAATGGGGAATGCAAGAGATGTATGACTCGAGCAGAGGCCTCACCAGCCACGTGTCATCTCTCATGGTCCACCACCAGCTTCGTCCAGGCTTCTTGCCCCCCTCTTCTGTTGCATATTTCCTGGTTGTTCCTGTA
Source organism: Sciurus vulgaris (assembly GCF_902686455.1). NCBI lineage: Eukaryota > Metazoa > Chordata > Mammalia > Rodentia > Sciuridae > Sciurus > Sciurus vulgaris. Next base: position 138,584,310 of record NC_136469.1, read on the forward strand.
TCTTCAATAAGGTCTCTCAGTGTTGATGGGGAAAGTAGGTTTGTCGATGAACAGAGGGCTCCCATAGGGAGATTTAGGAATTCATGCAACTGCAGGGCCCTGTTTCCTAAAGAGAATTCTAGATCAAGAATCAAAGAGTATCCTGGTGTGGTGGTGCCTGCCTGTAATCCCAGTGACTTGGGAGGCTGAGGCGGGAGGCTCGGGAGTTCAAAGCCAGCCTCAACAACTTAGAGAGGCCCTAAGCAACTCAGTGAGACCCTGTCTCTAAAGAAAATACAAAATAGGGCTGGGTATGGCTTAGTGGTTGAGTGCACCGGAGTTCAATCCCTGCTACCCCCTCCCAAATAAAAGAATCAAGCAGTGTTTTCCATAATCTAGGTATTTATTTACGCTTTATCTGCCTTATCCCACCTACTGGAGCATCTACTTCATCTCCGAAAGCCTACTTAAATCATTCCTTGTGCAAAACCATGCATACTCTGTCTCATAGACATACATTAACTGTTAATAACTGCACAATATCTAAGCCTTAAAATACTCAGCAATAAAAAAATACAAGAATAGGAGCTGATCATCATTTTAAAACTGATAAAACAATAAAATTACTTCATAATATTTCAAGAATAGAACAGCTGAGAGATTTAAAGATCTCCTAAGTAAATAATGGTAGTTAGGTAGTTCATGGAAGATAGATAAGTTTAAATTTATATTTACATTTAATAAACATATAAATTAATATCCTTCCTTTTACTGATGGAAATGTGCTACATGGTAAAGGAGAAGACACCCCAGCACCAGGCCCTGTCCAGATCATACTCTGGAGGGGGTGAAGCCAACAAGAGATCAAGCATCCATCAGAGCCCTGGTAGCAACAATCACAGACTGTCTGGCATCTAGGCAGAAGGACCTTTCCACAAGTAAAGGGTTTTATGGGATGGCTTGTGTCTTTCTGAAAGTCCTATGTTGAAGACCTAAACCTTAGTATTGCAGAATGTTTTTAGAAATAGAATCTTTTAAGAGGTAATTAAGTTAAAAAAGAAAGTTTTTTTGTGTGGGCTGTTATCTAATATAATGTGTGTTTTTCTAAGAAGAGGAAATCATATTTACAGAGTGAAAGCCATGGGAGAAGATGTCCATCTAGGAGACAGAAGAAGCCCTGAGAAGATGCCAACCCTGTCCACACCTTGAGATTGGACTACCAGTCTCCAGGACTGTGAGAAAATACTTTTCTGTTGTTTGAAGCACACAATCTGTGGCACTTGGTTACAAGCTGCCCTGGTGTACATATGAAGAGGGGAGAGTTTGTGACGGGGCAGCCTGAAGCTAGGGTACCTGAGCAGGCTTTGAGATTCCCAAGGGAGCAGAGTAAAAGAAAATGCTTCAAACAGAGAAGATCACAGCCATGACAGAGGCCCAGGGCACCCAGACACGTCCAGGTGTGTCTGATTGGAGGGCAGAACAGAGCAAGGGCAAGACAAATCCAGGGAACCCAGAGTTCTGAGCAGAGCTCAGACTTAGCAGCATGCATATCAAGTGGCTGCCTAACAGAAGCCATCAATGTCTCCTAATGGGAGAAAAAGATTCTTCACAGAGGAGGACACACTGGCAAGACGGAATTCCACCCTCTCTGCTCCAGCCCTGGCCATTTTAATTATCCTCTGATTGTGACTCATCACTGCCCCCACCTGCAATGGGGGAAGTCACCACATGCCAGAATCCAGGAATTAGGCCACCTTTACAGCAGGGCATTAGTTAATTGGCAGGGAATTTAAAAGGGTGTTAGAATGGATTGATCACAACAGATGGAGACAAGGCGCTTGAGGAAGTGAACAGCTGGATTGGTCTCTGTTTCCTTTCCATGATGGCAAAATCACAGAAAAATTAACAGTACAACTTATCTCCAGAAATGGACCATATTTCAGAAGTAATAAGCAACCATGTGAGTGAAAGAGTTACTCTATGTATATATGAATGTAATCATTAATTAAAACAAGAACTGTTCTTAAACTATAGAATGAATGATGAGATCCACCAATTGAATGCAATTATTGATAAATATTATCTACGTATGCAATAACTTTCTCATATTTTGCAAACCAAGTTTTGATCATATTGAGGAAGAAATCAATCTCAAACCATATTAAAGGTCAAAAATACTGATTAAATCAATAGATTTCAGAACCCTACTTACTAGGTTCAAATCATACCTTAACCAATTTTTAGTTGTTTAATTAATCTGTGAAAAGTCACACAGACTCTGTGCCTCAGTTTCCATATATTAAAATTGTTTTTTATAATAATGATAACAAGTATGGAGTTTTCCAGATAATATGTTTCACACATATTACCCTATTTAATCCTTAGAATAATCTTATTAATATTATCATTAACCTCCTTTTATTGATCAGAAAACCAAGGCAGAGAGTGGCTAAGAAACTAACCCAAGGTCACAGTTAGTGAGAAGGCTGAGATGACATTCTTGGAAATTTCTCTTTAGTGTGTCAGCTTTTATTAGATTCTACTAGTTACAAGTGATTTTGTAAATTCTTGTTACAGGCAAACACTGCCTGTCCAATTGATCTGCAGAAAGTTCAGCTCTCTTCACCCAAATATGCTCACACCTTACCCTGGGTCTTAAGCAAAACCTTGAACTTGACTTTTGTCCTTAGCCCTCTGACTGGCACCTGTCTCCCACCATCGCCAACTCTTTGCCACAATTATCTCAGGCCGCATGTCGATTGGATGTGGACTCTGGTGTCTGACTCAGGCTTCTCTTGATCAGCTCTTTGGTCCTGGACATGACTTGACTCAGCACGTTCCCCTAAAGCTTTCTCACACAGAACCGGTTCACCCTGCCCCCACACTGGTATGTATATATTCTCTTCAATAAGACCATAAAACTTTTCCTCTCCTTTCCTGATGCAAAGCTTCTCGCCTTCAGACAAGGGAAGGGAGCCAAGGGTTGATGAGCTGTGAGTGCAGAGATTGGAAGCCTTCGAGTGGGCACCACATAGGCTGAGTGTCACCTCTACCATTTACCAACTGTGTGACCTCAGAGGACATCCTGACTTCTCTTGGGCTTAGAGATAACTCCTCTGTGTTACAGGGGCAACACTAATCTTTCACTCAGAGTCCCAGTGAAGATTAAGAAAAGGCCTTAGCACAAGTCACAATAGTGAATATTCAGTAAAATGTTTTTATTATCTGTATTTTGTATAAGGTGTTATAATGTATATTCTCAGAAATAGCATCAAATGACAAAGAATGTATAATTTGGATTTTCTCCTGTTTAAAACTTTAAAAGGTTTCTCATTACTTTTTACATGAGTGTCATAAATCAGTATCTCCTTATCTGTTAAGTAGGAGTGGCCTCCTACTTCACCCTTCACCCCTTATATTTTATACTCCAAAGTGATCAATTGTTTATTCTTTCTCAAAAACCCACAATGCCTCTACGCAGCAGATTCCTTCATCCAAGTGACTCCACCCATTCAATTTCTCATCTAGAGGGCTGCTACTAAACCTTGTGAACCCATCTCAATAATGAATTTCTCCCAGTCTTCTCCAGGAGTCCATCAGCATCCCCAGTCCAAGAAAAATGCATGTTCTTCCATGTGCAACCAATGTGCCCTCAAAGTGCACCTCTGGCTGATTCATTCAAAAAACTCTTCCAGTTCTGCCATGCATGCTGCAAATTCTACAGAGTCTTCATATTAGTCATCTTTGCTTTACTACAATAAACAAACTAATTTTTAAAGAGAAAGGGCTTATTTGGCTCACAATATTGAAGGTTCAAAGTTCAAAACTGGGTTGCCCATTGGTTTGGTCTCCAGTGAGGGCAGCAGATGGTAATTTATGGAGGTGCAAGGTAAGGGTAGGAACAAAGAGGCACATCTCCAGCAGAAGAGGAGACAATGAAGAGTAAGCAAGTCCATGCTTGCTCCTGTTCTCATAACCCAGGAGAACTCAAGGGGTCCCAGGAGAACTCTCAAGAGGTCAAATGCATACTGCCTCCTAAGAACACACCCCTGATGACCCAAGAATACCCCACCAGGTCACTCCTCACAAAAGTTTTCCTACCTCCCAATAATACCACCCTGGCACCAAACTTTCATAACATGGAGATCTTTGCGGGACACCTTAATATCCAAACCACAGTCCTCTGCTCCCTATAGGTTGATCTCTGGGTGAGTCAGTAAGTATGTGTAATTCAGAAGTCTGGAGTTAGGAAGTCCAATTGCTCTCATATGCAAACCTTGTCCCTCCAGCCAGTGTTTTATTATTAATAAAGGGTATAACTTTATTTTATTTCTCTATTTTATTTCTCGGTTAGTTCATAACCCAAGTCTTGACAAAGAGGAATGTTGTTTATTTAGCTTCTCTCAAGTTACCCTGATGTATGGGTTATGGACCTTGAGAAATGAGCAAGGTGTAAAATTTTGGAGAATAAATTATGCATGGAATGGTTTTGCTTTTGGCATGGTTTGAATAGATACAGGTCAGATGTGATTTCCCCACCATAGGTCATGCTGATTTTTTTTTAATCTTAGAGATTTACAGCCTATGATGCACAATACAGCTGATTTTTAAGTTGTAGAGTTTGTTTTATGAATGTGTGGCTTGCGGTATTTTAATGATAGCAGGTTACCAGAGTTTATTGTAGCTGAGACTAGAGTTCGGTGAGAGTTTATCCACAAGGATTCCCCTGAAAACATGCAAGGAATTCTGGAACTCCAACCAATTTTAGACTGTCTGTGGATACAGGATGCAGCACCTTAACCTTGACCTGTACTTGAGTCGTGGGCATGAAGAGTTGGAGTTATACAGAGGCATTGACTTCAGAGGTCTCAGTAAAAAGTGATCAAAGACAAGGAGACAATGCAATGCCACTACAGAACTTTTTAGACACCCGTGGCAGAAGAACCGATAGCATGGAAAGAAGTGAATTATTCTCGTAGCATGGCACACAAGGCACTTAAATTCTAGTTTTACATTATTATCATCAGGCCTATGGAGGAAGCTGGTTTGGTTGTCCCCAGTTTCACTGAAGAGTCAAACCAAGGCAGCATATCTCAGGACTAGAGCCAATACTAGATTTCTACAGGGTCAAGTTCAGACTCCCATTCAATAACACTGTCTGGTTTTACTTTGATTTAGTGTGACTTAATTACCTATATTGTAAGAAAACCCTCTCCAAATAGTAAGATATTTTTTTTAGATCTTAAAAACACTAAAGGTAAATGAAAAAGAAACTGCTTCAGGATTGAAAATGCTTCCTCCACAGGTCATGTTGTGCACCCCACGTCGCTGGCTGGAGCCGCCACGCAGTTACATACTGTCTTAAGTCTGTATTCTGCTGCCAACAAATCAGAACCACGGATGAAGAAAATTATAAAGAAAACAGGACATCTGGCCCAAGCTACTGATCCAAGATTGAAGGCCACATCTTGTGTTGGCCTTCTTGCTGGCAGACCCCCGAGGTGACACAAGACTTCACAGGGTGAGAGAGAAGGAGTACCCCAACCACACTGACTTTTATAACAGATTCAATATCAAGACATCCTATTAAGTCATTCATCAATTAATTGCATGAATGGATCAATTTATTCATGAGAACAGAGTCCTACTCGCTACTCAAAGGCCAACTCTGGTCCTATCTATTAACACCTCCTAATGGGGATTAAATTTCAGTATGAGTTTCCAAGGGTACAAACCACAGTGTGCATTATAAACTGCAATCTTGAGGTTCAAGGCAGATGTGGAAATCAAGAGCCTTGGAATATGCAGGGGTAGCAAGTCTACACACACTTTGATTTACCGGGCAGTATTTATAGTGGATTTTATTTATATAGGGAATAGTGTCAAAATTAACCTCTTGCTAATAGATTATTTCCAATTGAGTTTAATTCCAAGTTAGACTTCAGGATTTGGCATGAGTTGACTGCCATACCAGAAAGGTCCCCAAGTTAGACATTCATCTTCTTTCAAGATAATACTAGGTCTTCAGTGGTCTTCAACAGCAGGAGCAATTAGGCCAGGGTAATTTTCTGAGATAACTTTTTCAGGAGTAGGGATTATTTTATTTTTCCAATTCTGTGGATACCATGCCAACACTGTGTTGATCTCATTTTCATAATAACTCCTTGGAATCTTTGAAATACTGAGAAACATTGGAGACTCACTATTGAACAGAAGCAATTTCTGAGGTCACAGTGGAGGAAAAACATACCTTCCACAAGAGACAGACCATCCTCAAATGCTGCGAGATTGCAGCCTCCACTAACATGCTAAGAACACTTCCCACTGAAACAGAATGGAGTGTTTTCTTAAGATTAGGGAGCATTTTAAATCTTTGAAATTTTAATTCATAAGCAGAAGAATAATTGATTTGGGACCTTAATTCTAAGGAAATTTAATATATTTGGATTTTAAGATTTTTCCAGTAACGATACAGTGGCAGAGGATTTATATTCAAATTTGTGCTCTCTCTTTATTGACATTTTGTTATTGGAGAATAATTATGTCATCAGTCAAGCTCAAAATTGGTCCCGCAGCAGGCTGTATTGGACAATGTTGGGCTGCAAAGTCAAATCGAGATTAAATTTTAAGCCTGGAGTTGTTTTAAGTAATTTGCTCTTCTAAAGCATTTTAGCGGGTTCTGGGGGACAGGGGTGTCCGCCCTGCTCATTTGTCCTCCTTCAAGCTACTTCAAGGAGCTGTGTTAGCACCGGAGAATCCAGGAAGGAAAGAACTGGCTTCTAAGATGTTTGTGCTGGTCCCTCACAGGGACAGCTCAGTGCTAGAAGGACATAATGTGGATCAAGGTGGGGAAGGAGGAACACATCTCCTTTCCTGTGACCTGAGACCATTAGTGAAGCCTTCCTGGACCCTCTCTGCCCTGTCACTCATTACTACCTCATGGAAACATTAGTGACTGATCTTGGAGTCATTTGGTAAACAATTAACTGCTTTAAACTGGACACAGGCTCTGTTCCTTTTGAGAGAGTCTCAGTTCCTTCCATCTCTCCTGTCGTATATGGTGCAGTTTGTTCTCTCTGGGACAGGGTCCTCAGGGGTACCTTGATACCTGTAGACAGAGCAACATCTTCATAATTCCTGTAGACGTCTTTCCAACTCTGAGAGGGAGGGGGCAGGATCGAAAAGTGCACCTGCCTGACAAAATCATTGTCCTTCAAACTGTGGTTGGTCATTAATGAAAAGGTGATGCTTTGCTTCCGTCTAATGATCGCCTACTTTGTTTTTGAGAAGTAGCTCTTCATCATCAGCATACATAGCTTGGGGTCACAGGGAATTTCAAGGTCCTGCAGGAAGGGTAAAGGACCTAACACGAATCGAGTGCTGTCTGGAATGACTATACCCTGTCTAGGGGACACTGAGGAGGGAGAAGAGGGTGCAGAGGACAGGATTATGTGGGAAGAGCTCATTCAGAGTATTTTCCATCTGGAAATGGCTCTTAGTCAACATCAATTGCCCTGTGAATTGATGAGGCAATGCTGGAGACAGGGATGGATAAATGAGGCTAATTTGTATGTGTGACATCACCTCAAATTGTTATTGTGTGATAAGTGAATTCTTTGTTCAATGATATTTCCTATTCTTGTATGGATTTCCCTAAATCAAGTCCTGGTGAAGTTCAAGCCAGTCCCCATGAGGCAGTTCACAGTGGGGTACCCTTTCACTGTGCAACCTCATGCAGTGGGCTCAGGAGAAGCCTTGGAAATACAGGAGCTATTCATATCAATCCAATCCTTTTCCTTTTGCCCAAACATTAACGCACTAGAAACTACAGTTTCTACTTTCAAACACACTGGACTTCAGATGACTGAGCCCTGGTCTTTTCCCCTGGGCTCACCAGTACAAAGAAGAGCTACACTTATTTCTTTTCCTGCAAGCATTCCACTACACAAAATACTGATGTGCCATCTATGTGCAGTGGAAGCAGTACTGGCCTTGTAGTCTTCTGGGGTCGATTCTAGACTCCCATACCTACTACAATATCTTCAAAACAGTTTCTCAGCTGCTTTATACTTCAGTTTTCTTCATATATGAAAAATATCCCTTTAGCCACATGTTTATCATTACAAATGTTAAGACTAAGATGCTGAAGCCCCCCATTACCTGGTTCACATCCTAGCTCTGCCTTTTACTAACTCTGAGTTCTTATTCGTATGAAGTAACTGTCCCTATGCCAGAGCATCCTCACCCACAAAACAGAAATAGGGAACATATTCCTGTAGGATGTTCCAATAATAAGAGAATAAATGTAAACTTCGTAGAAGAGTGCTTGACATATAATTAGTGTCACAGTGTTATTAGTAATGATAAGTTAAAGACCAAATTACTTTGATCTTGAAAACTCTTCCTATTAATGAAATAACGTGCCTTTCAAGTCCAACATGCCTAGCACAGAGAATATTACCTTCTCTGGACATCAAGAAATCAAGACCATGTCTAATCCATCGCTGCATTCCCAATATCCAACCATGGTAGAGTAGTTACCACATAACCAGTTTTAAGTACCCGCATCAACCAAAGTCTAAAAATATTAAATTAAATTTTCAGAAATAAAAAATGCATGTGTTAAAAAAATTGTATTACACTACATGGTAATTGTGAGTTATTAATCTCTTACTATGCTCAAGTTACAAATTTAACTTTATCATGGCTTTGTACATATGGGAAAAACACTATATATTATATGTATTATATATTATATATGTAATATATATACACATATGTGTATGTGTGTATATATACACACACACACATACATATATACACATATACACATATACATACATACACGGAGAGAGGGATTGATTGACTCCACTGGGAGGTCTCAAGACATACCCCCCCACATAAGAAAGATTTCTCTGTCTATATAAATACATGTGTCTTAATGAATTAATCCACACCAAACCAAAATTTACCTTGTTCTCTCTCTTTGCCAGAGACTTCTATATTCCATGCCTTTGCATTCTTGAAGAACACTCTCTGGATATTCTCCTACTTCTTTAAGTGATAAATTATACTTATTCTTTAAAGTGTAGTTCAGGGGTCATCAGTTTAATGGAGAGGCTTTAGGTAGGAAGGCCATTATTGTTCTGCAAGGAGAAAGAAATGAAGATCAGAGTAAATCAAGTCATCTCAAAATGTTGTTAGGGTGGACCCCACAGACTTGGAGCAGTACCTGTCAGATTTTATGAGGATACTCTTCATTATTAAGAAGGATTTGGCATGCTAGCCAAATCAAAATCTCCTACCCATCCAGAAATTTCCCTCAGTGTACTTACCCTTTCATAGGAAGAACTAACAATTTCTCAATTCTGAGTAGCATTCATGGATCTATTTAGAATATTTTGTTAATGTTTTTGTGCTATAATACAGTTTTTTAAAGTCATCTTTTTGCTGCTGTAACTGACAGATCCAACCAGAACAACTGCAGGGGAGGAAAAGTTTATTTGGGGGCTCATAGTTTCAGAGGTCTCAGTCCATAGAAAACAGACTCCATTCCTTGGGACTCAAGGCGGAAGAGTGTGGCAGAGGGAAGCAGCTCACATGTTGATCAGAAAGCAGAGAGAGAGACTCCACTTGCCAGATACAAATATATACCCCATAGCCATGCCCCCAGTGAGCCACTTCCTCCAACCATACCCCATCTGCCTTCAGTTACCACTCAGTTAATCCCCATTAGGGGATTAATTCACTGATTAGGTTAAGGCAATAACCTGATCATTTCTTCTCCAAACCTTCTTGCATTGTCTCACTCATGAGCTTTTGCGGGACACCTCACATCCAAACCATAACACACAGACTGTTACAATATACTTTGCATGAACACTGAGCTTCAAGACAAGCTCCCTCGACCCAGGTCCATCCAAATGCTTCCTCCCAGGGACTGGCGTGCTGTTCAGTGAAAGAGTGCACGCCCAGAATGCACCAGACCCTGGGTTCCAACCCCGGTTCAAATAAATAAAATAAGCCAATTTTTCCTCTAGAAACAAGTTTGGAAAACACTATTGCTTGAAGATGAGAGGGACAAAAAAATAAAAGTAAAAGAAACATGAGAGCCCCTGCACTACATTTATATGGGAATTAAAATAGGAAACTATGTATGTAGTTCTCACATTTAATACTCAAAGTATTAAACACCTCGTATACATAAGAAATTGAGGCCCAGAGGTTTCAACAAGAAAATGTAATGAGTCGAATTCAGGACAAAAATTTGAAACCTGTTCTAATTATCACAAACTTGGCCTTTTATTCAGAGTATCTTAATGCTAATGGAAAGTAATCTGTATATTTTAATTTCATGCCCAGGATAATTTATATGAAAGTGTTGCAAATCCTTGTTATTAATAACCACTCATGAATATTATGACAAGAATTAGTTTTTTGCCCTCTAGTTATAGTTGTGCTTCCACATCCAACCTGTCCTTTAATTTCTTAAACCCTTTTATGGTTGGGGAAAAATATATCAGCTAAAAAAATACAACCTCAGAGGAAAAATGCTTAATAGTTATAGTGTTCGCCCACAAGAAAGCTTGGGCTATTAATCTGAAATCTGGGCCTTTAGCCCACATGCCATAATTTAAAAATCTTTTTTATAAAGATGAAAAATGCAGGGAGCTGAAGTCTAGGAAAGTCAATTATTCCTAAGGATTCTCGAAGAGGAGAGAACCCAGCTTTATGCCAGTTGGGAACTATCAGTTGAGCTTGAAATGGGAATCTATTCCCTGCCCAAGCTCCAAGTGTAGCCATGTGAAATGTCCCTTTGGAATTCATTCATAAACTGAGGGCACGTTGTGTGTCAGTTTCTGTTTAAATATATGTCATCGACTGCCAACAGTCATGCCTTTTCTACAACAGTTCCAAATCCACTGACCACTCTTGGCATGAGGTGGACATTGGATCATTCGATGGGGAAGATCTCCCAGGGGTTTTCAGTGTGGAACCAATGACAGCCAGACCCTCTCTAGTAGTGATGGTGACAGGGCGTGTGACTTGGGAACCAGCAGTAGTCACACCTGCTAGCCTGTTTGATAATGAAAGCGGTGGCCATGCAAAATCAGCAAAGACCAGACTCCTAGAAAGATCTCTGGTACTTCTGGAGTTCCTGAAATTCTTCTGGTATGATTTTCCTGCTTGAATAAAAATAATTCAAGTTTGTTTTCTGTCATTTTGAATCAAATTATGCCTTATATCTGTAAAAGCCTTCTAAGATCAGGATGAAAATGTTTTGCATCCTGTTGTAGGTGCATAACAGAAGCTCTAGGGTGAGAAAGGAATGAAAGAGAATTCCCTGAGTCAGCACTGGGCAAACTGATATTAAGCAGAGAGACCGACTACTTATTATCTCTGTTTCATTTTGTTTTAATTGTTTATCTGTTTATTGGAACATTTTTTGTGAAGGAAATTTGGAGAGGAGGTGCTGAAGAATGCAAGATAGACACTGAGGGTTGGAGAGAAGAGGGGGTTGAAAAATAAATAGGGATGAAGAAGTGTGAGTGCACGGACATTGGGGGTGAGTCACAGGGTTCAAAGCGAGGCTCTCGCTGCAGAGCAGGAGGAGGCAGGCTTCAAGACACTGGGTCAGACGGTGCAGCTCATTTGCTATCAGGTTCATCAGAAGAGTTATTTTGAGTACTGAGGAATACATCTGTGTTAAGTGTGTTTGACTCCTCTGGCTGCATGCTAATTGTTTCCTCAGGTGTATCCTGGTCCATATAACCTGACTGATTGGTTTAGGAACTGATACGTGTCCCAAGTCAAAAAGCCTCAGTCCTCTTTGGAATTGTTTCAATAGCAGGTCCAAAAGCCTCTTTCATTGGGCATTGGGAGATGTGAAGCTGGTCCGTGATTGACCATGTTAGCATGCAGAGAATACAAGCCTGCAGTGCTGAACAAGAGCACAGCATTGAAAAAGGCAGGGCTGGGAGTACACAGCAGCACAGCACCAGTTACACTGCAGTGGATTCGCCTTCTCAGCCTGAGTTCAGATTCGCCACGTCCAGCTAAGTGATGTAGCACAAAGAATCCTGTTTTAGTCAACTTTTTGTCACTGTGCCCAAATTCCCAACAAGAATAAGTTAGAGGAGGAAAAGTTTATTTGGGACCCACAATTACAGAGGTCTTAGTCCATAGATGGCCAACTCCATTGCTCTGGCACCAAGATGAGGCAGCACATCATGGGGGAAAGGCCCATTGGAGGAAAGCTGCTCAGCTCATAGTGGGTCAGGAAGGAGAGAGAGAGAGAGAGAGAGAGAGAGAGAGACGTGGGGGGGCAGCAAGAGAGAGAGAGGAAAGGAAAGAGAGAGAATGCATGGAAGGGGTCACAGAGAAGATGCATCCTCCAGGGCAGCCTCTCATGACCCACCTCTCCCAGCCATGCCCACCTGCTTACAGCTACCAGTCAGTCAGTCCATTCACACAAGGATGGACTGATTAGCTACAGTTCTCATAATGCAATCATTTCACCTTTGACTATTCCTACATCAACAGGAACTTTTGGAAACACCTCACACCCAATCCACAGCAATCCCATTTGTTTCTTAATTCAGATGCACTGGGTCCCCATCATTTGCAACTGAAAGAATATTGATTATACTCTGGATACTGAAAGGACTTTCAGTGTGCTCCTCCTGCTGAATATAGACTATTTACTTTGCAAGTCATGCTACGAGATGCATTTATGAACTAGAAGACAGCAGAGATAACACGTGGACTAACTTGTAGTCTTTCACAGATGAGAACATTGAGGCATAAATTAAAATCTGTGTCTCTGCATGACAAGAAAGTAATTATATGTGGGGTGCAGGACCATCAGGTACTGCCCCTTGGCCTGACCAGATGCCATGGCAGCCAGTGGCTTACCTCAGGAGTGGAAGCACGGAGGATCTGCCCCATATCATACTGGTATTAACATACTTTTAGATTATTTGAGGGTTTTGTTTGTTTTGTATTTCGAATGAGTAAACTAAAGTCCAGGAGACTGTCTAAGCTAATTGTCTAGGACTTCATAACACTGCAGGTAGAATTTTCTGTGATGTGAGTCATTATTGTTCCGCCAATGTAAACAGCAGACTTGGTTTACATCTGGAAGTACTGAGGCCCTATTCCTCTCATCTAAGCTGCTTATGATCAGAAAGGCTGATGAGAATTTGACACTAGTAAGCCTCTGACAGTGAGAACAGAACTTCCTAATGCTCATCAGTTAAGACCAAAGACATCAGCACTTAGCAGTGGACCCAAACAGTCGCATGACATCAAGAGGTCACAACAGCATTCTAATTGTTCTTTTTCTTCTGGGCACTTCAGGGCTCTGTTCTGACCCAGCCATGTGAAAAAGAAACAAAGGACTTGAAAATTGTATTATGCCCCATGCTTATGTTAAAACAAAGGGAAAAAAGCCACAAAAAGAAAAGAAAAAGAAAAAAGTAAAAACAGAAAAATATGCATCTCAGATAAGAATTTCGAAGTTTCTAAATCAAATTAAAAATATTTAGAGACCTGTATTTTCTGAAAGCAATGGAGATTCACTAGTATAGAGGAAATAATTGCTATTATAAAGGGTGATGGAATAAAAAATTAATAATAAGACCTCAGTTTTACTACCTTTTTTCTATTCCTAGAATGTTACTTAATTTTTTAAACAGCATTCTTCTCATTTGCTTTAGAGTATATAGGAAAAAACTTAGAACCATTATTACCAAGAAGCATGCACTATCAAGGAGCACCTAAAGGAGAAAGGGAGAGGGGGAAGGAAGGAATGGCATCAAAGCTGGTCGGTACTTGATGTAGAGCTCAACTGATCGTCTGATCACAGGCCCGTCTTCCAGAAGGCCATGTGAACGGTCATTTCAGAGAAAGGCGCTCATCCAAATGGAACTGGAAGACATTAGTCCTAGAAGAAGAAAGTGTCCCCAGACTTCAGTTTGCAGAGGTCGAGTTAACCCCACAGTGTGTTAACACACCTCCACTTGTGTGTCGCACCTGTGTGGCCACAAAGTAGGACCAGTCACACCTCAGGGACAACATGGAGGAGGCACCCAGCACCAGCAGCAGGAGCGCTGGGGATGTGCAGTCAAGCTCACTGAGTTGGGCGTCCAAGCTCTCATGGGATGGTATAATTGGTCCAGCTCCAAACGGACAGATTGAGGCAAAAATGTTTGAAACTATGGGATGGATCTTTCCATCTAGTTATCTTCAAAAATAAAATGATTGTAAAATATTTTGAGAATTCAGTAGAGAAACTGAATTCTCAAACTAGATATGCAGTAGATTTTTCTAGAAAAAACTTAATATGTAGTTAATTTTTTATCCATGTCATATAAATGGAATATTCTGCTTCATCAAATTAAAATGATGTCCAATGTGTCCCAGTTGATAGGAAATCTATCTTTTTTACTCTCACTCAAAACATGCCTGGGCATCTGGGGAGAAGGAACTCTGCTAGCCCTCCATTGTGCTTCCTTTCAAAGGCCAGGTCTGGGCAGAGCAGACCTTGAAGGGTGCAGGGCAGGCAGGGTGCACCACAGAAACACCCAACATCTGTGTGAAGCAAGATCAGGACTGGTGGGAGGAGGGTGGGGAAGACTGCTTTTCCAAATGTTCTTTACACCCTAGAGCATTCAGGGACCAATGAGGGCTGATGATAAAATAAAATGGGTAAGGAAATGTAATCTTCATATTGTAGGAATGTAATTCCAGATAAATAATAATCTGTAGGTGGTAAGATGCCTGGAAATGACCTGTTTCATCAGGTGAGAGAAAGGAAGGTCTAGACCTTTTCCATAGACTTGAAATTCAGAATCCTGAAAAGCTTCACTGGAGATGTTTCTATAAGGCAGGGAATGTCCTCACTCAAAAACTCAAGTGGGTAGCCCAGTAAGGACAAATTTAACCTTCAACCCAAGGAATACAATACAATAAAAAGATAAAGATAAAAACCAGCACAGCTCCTGTGTAAAACTCCTGCAAAGGAGAAGGGAAAATAGAAAGCAAGAGGAAAAATGTTAGATGCAAAAAAAAAAAAAAAAAAAAAGAGAGAGAGAGAGAGAGGAAAGGAGGAAGGAAGAAACTCCTATTTGTACCAGCATGGTAAACTAGAGTCCCCAACACACACTACTAAAATACCACCCTCCCCAAAAATGTATCTACTTATGTTATACTGCTAAAAGTACATGGATATAACACATCTCCAGGCAAAAAAAGGAAGAGGAAGAACAAGAGAAAAAGGTGGAAAGTTGATAGGCAGAGTGGTAGAAAAGGATGATCACCTCAACTTCTGTTTTTAAATGAGTAGAAGAGTAATTAAACTGAGGAAACCATAGATAGTGGCTGAAGTGATAATTACCTTCAATTGACAGATAAAAATAATTCTTACATTAAAATTCTGCACTAGCAAAGCTATTTTTCTAAAAGAGACAGGTGGGAAATCAAACAATTGGAAAAGATGTCAGGCAAATATTAATGAATAGGATGATGCAAAGATAGCTGTATTAATAGTAGTAAAATAAGCTTTAAAGCAGCAACTATTTCCAATCTATGGATTTAAACTTTGATCCACTTAATAACATAGATTTAAATAAATAGAAAAGGACTTTCTATGAAAAAGAAAAACTATATCATGATAATGGAAAATTTAATACCATTTTCTTAGTAAAGGTAAGAAAAGAGTGCTGCAAACCCATATTCCCAGCGGGAAGAAGGCTGAGGTAAGAGGATAACAAGTTCCAAACTAGCCTCAGCAACTTAGCAAAGCCCTAAGCAACTTGGCAAGAACCTGTCTAAAAATTTAAAAAACAACAACAATATAAGAATGTAGTTCAGTGGTTAAGTTTCCCCCGGGGTTTAATAGCTGGTACCAAAAAAAAAAAAATAAATAAATAAATAAGAGAACAAAAACGTGAACAAGATAACAAAATCAAGGAAAGTCAAGAATGGAACCAACTAGGATCATGTGTACCCTGCTATGACTCAAGGAGATACACAGGATATCACAGCAGATTTTTCTGCCACATTTCTCTAAAGTTCACAGGAAAAAAATCAGACCAACCCAGAACATGGGAGAGTCCACAAGCAACAGGCCCAGAATCTTTACCACAGTAATTTTGAAAAGCAATATCAATGCAAAACCCCTGATGAAACTTTAGAAATAACTCTATATGTTGAAAGAATTTTTAAAATGAAAGAGACAGCAGTCACATGCAACATGTGAAAACTGATTAGATCTGGAATTTATATAAAAGTAATGGCACTGCTGAGCTCAGTGTGGGATCCAAATACAGATTATGTGTTAAAGTTACTAGATTTAGCAAAGAAAAGCACATGCTACTCAAAGTTCAAATTTAATAGAACAATGAATTTTCTTAAGTGTGAAGTGTCTTATTGTTCAATATCTGGGACATTTTATGAAAAAGTTGTTTGTATGAATCTGAAATTGAGATCTAACTGTGTACTCTTTGTTACCTGGTGACTCTACAGTATGCCTAGTGATGACATGGAGCTGTTTTCCGAGGACTAATAAAGGCAGCTAGGGGTACAATATGGTGCCCGACCACAACTTTCTTTAAATTATTCTGAAAATAATATTTTTAAACATTAGCATCAAGAAAAACACACAAAAGAAACAACAAAATTTTATTACATTTTTACAAATTCAATACAAATTTGACAAAATAAGTCAATTGATGCCATTCACATCATTGATATCTTTTAAAATTAACTTGTGAAATTGAGGGTGATGTGTGTGTGTGTGTGTGTGTGTGTATGCTGGAAAACTGAATTCAGGTATCCAGTACCACTTAGCTACATCCCCAGTCCTTTTTAGTTTTTATTTTCAGATGGGATCTTGCTAACTTGCCCAGGTTGGCCTTGAACTTGAGATCTTCCTGCCTCAGTTCTGGAGTCACTGGGATTATAGCCATGTGCCACTGTGCCTCACTGATACTGAATTTTTGAAATGTTTTTGAAGAATCAAACTACTTGGGAAAACAGTCTGTTTCAAGTTGTCTTTTAAAGACAGGGGTTAACTTAGGAGAAGCTAATTTCCTTTAGGAAAAAGGAAAGAAAAATTAATAAAATTGAAAGATGTGAAAAAATTGATAAATTGGATTTAATTATCAAATGTTGGATTTTATACCTGAAAAGTGATTGATCTACATTTTAAACCACCCATTAATCAGTAACAAAATGTGATTAGGTAACTTTTTTTATGAAGCAACCATCAACAAATTGTTAAACTAACATATTACCATTGTTATCTCTGATAATCACTAGTAAGAACACCCAATTCTTTTAGAAAGATAATAAAACACAAAATTTAAAATGAGAAAAGATAAAATGTTTAAAATGGAATAATAAAGAAAATATTTTACAGCAAATTTATGAAGTGCCGTCTATGATGCTTTATTTATACATACAACTTCTTACACTGTAAAGGAAGAAAGTTGCAAACTAACAAGATAAACATCAAACTGAAACAAAATGTGAAGAATATGAGAGTAAGACCAAGTCAAAAAGAAAGGAAAGGAATCACAAAAATAACAGCTCAAGTCTATAAAACAATAAATGTTCAATAGAGGGTATAAATAAAGGTGGCTCTGTCAAAAAACTTTTCAAAAACACAATTCACTGTCAAAAGCTAATAAGTAAAAATAGATTCAAAATAAAAATACCAACACCACACAATGAAATTATGGGTATTTCAATGATTAACCAGACACTATGAAAATTGTATGCCAATTAGTTAAAAAACCAGATGACACTTTTAGAAAACATCAAGTTACTGAAATCATTGTGTTTAAAAATGAATTAGTTTAACAGTCAAATAAGAAAATTGAGTTAATATTTAGTCCTTCCCAATAAATGTCATTGAAGAGGAGTCAAGACACATAGAGCAGGGCAGGAAGATTCCTCAAGTTGGAAATAACTTCACTCCTCCTGAAGGGTCGTGCTGCCCCAGTAACTGTAAGGAATTTCCTGGTACTTGTCACTCATGGGTGGTTTTCTTTACCTTGTCCACAAATCTATAAGTGATTCCTCATTAAACTTTTTTCCATAGTCCATCAATTCTTTCTTTTCTGCTAGGTCTCTCACCAATACAGAGACAAAATGGGAAAGTTAAGAAAGAAAACAGGGACCAAGACAGGGCAAAGTAGGAAAAGAAGGGGGCAGTTAGGGAAGCAGCAACCTAGGGAGTGGGGGAAGGGAGGAAGGAAGGAAAGTTTTATTCATTCTGAAGGTTTTTGCATGTTCTTCCACATTCCGATTACAACCTCATAGAACTGAGAGAGATCAGGAATCATGTACTATGGTGATTCTCCAATTCCATCAATCTGATGCTCATTATTGTTCAGCAGCTGCAGATTGAATCCAACAACTCCGTCTTATACAGGAGGAAACCAGAGTGTGGACAGGGAAGTTGTCCAAGGTCACCTGGTTCTAAATCAGTGACTCTCACCTCTGAAGTCACTCTTCTTTTTATCTGAATCTACATCTGCCCAGGTTTTCACTCTAGATTATTTTGGATTCAACATAAGTTCTTTGAAAACAAATATGGTCTCTCTATTATGCCTTTTCCCTCAGAGTATCCAACCCAATGCCAATCACAGAGTGAAACATTACATCATTATTATGTTGAATTGTGGAAATGAAATGCATATTCAAATTCTAACCCTCAGTACTACAAAATGTGCGCTTATTTGAAGAAGGAACATGGAAGATGTGATTAGATATTTTAGGAGATCATGCTGATGTATAATGGGCCCCTGATCCAGCATGACTGGTGTCCTTATAAAGCAGAGACATTTGGATATATACATACACACACACACACAAACACACACAGAGAGAGAGAGAGAGAGAGAGAGAGAGAGAGAGAGAGAGAGAGAGAGAGAAATAGAGAGAGAACACCATGTAAAGATGTGGGCAAAGGTCAGAGTGAAACTTTTATATACCAAGGAATTCCAAAGATTGCCCCAAAACACTGGAAGCCAGGAGAGATACAGGGAACAGATTCTTACACAGTCCTCAGAAGGAATCAGCCTACTGATACCTGTATCTTAGACCTCTAGTCTGTGGAAATGTAAGGCATGACATTCACTGGAAAACCCTTCATTTCTCTGGACCCACTGATAATTTATTCATTACTGGACCCTGAAATGTCAGTCCCTACCATTATCTTGTACCTCTGATAATGCATGATATCTCAGAGCAATTCTAGAATTCATTTCCTAGGGCTTGTAAAACTCTAAAATATACAATAAATAAAGGAATCCAATGGGCAACCTATTTATCTGTCTGACCTAAGCTAACCAATGTTTGTTGGATACTTTATTTTTGTAGAATAATGTATCCATCCATCAGCCTTAAAAATGAAGGCGATTCTGCAGTACGTGATATTGTGGATGAACTTTGAGGGCTTTATGGCTAAGGGAAATAAGTCACAGAAAGGCAAATATTGCATGACTGTATTTATATGTGGTATATTAAAAATTGAAATTCATAGAACCAGAGAGTAGGTAGAAGGATTGTACCTGATGTGGGAAGGGTGGGGCAGTGGGAGGTGTGAGTACAAAAGTATGGAGTTGCAGTTGTTTAGGAAAAATAAGTCTAGAGGTCTGAGGTCCAGCATGAGTACTATGATTCATGATATGAAACTAGATGCTGGAAATTTGCAAAATGAGTAGATTTCAGCTATTTTCACAACACCAATGGGGGGTGGGGGAAGAGGGGAACAATGTGAGTAGACAGATAGGTTAATGTGCTTGGCATTATTAATTAGTTCATTGGCTCTGTTTATTAAAACATGCCGAAAATCAAATATATACACAGTTATTTAAAGTGCCATATTATGTATATGAAAAAATAAGCCTGGAATATCTATTTGCACATTTGTTTTTTGAGGCAAACAGGCCAATGAGTGAACATGAAAACACAGAGATTTACTGTGAATTGAGCACAATACCCACAACATTTTAGTCCTGTTTTCTAATCTCCAAATCCGTATAACATATTTTCTGGTCTTAAACTTCGTTTTATGGTTAAAGGAATTCAACAAGCAAAATGTTTGCCACAAGATTGGTATTCAAAAAACAGTTACCCTCTTTCTTTCCTCTTTCTTTCTGCCCCTTTCGAAATGGAAAGGTGGTTCTGATCTTTTATTATTTTTATTGTAGCTAAATCTTGAAGTAACAGAAATAATTCACAATTCACTTTTTCAGTAAATTATCCCCATTTAATAAAAAATTTCAGAACACTTTGAGGAATGAGCTTATAAGGTGATTGACGGAAGTGTTCAAGAGGACATGTCCTCTGAATAGGTGCTCATTTCTCGCCAGGAATATGTGCAGGAATCTTCTCAGTGCGGCATCTGCATTTTCAAATACGGCATACATCGCATTTTTAAAAAAATGATCAACTATTTTCAGGGTGGAAGTTATTTCATAAGGTGACTTCTTCAAAGTCTACTGGCTATGAACTATTTTGGGACTAAAATACTGAGCAATAACTCACAGATCTCAATTTCATCACTGATTCTCAAGGTGACATTAAGCAAGACTTGGTTCCTTCACATCTTGTCCTTTTACCTGAAATATAAGAGCACAAATTACCTACCATCCAGTCATCTAGCAAGGGAAATATCAATGTTGTATCGAACCCCAGCTTAATTGTTGAGAGAAGTTCCTTCTGTGACATCTACCCAAGTCTCTCGTGCATATGTAGTTTCAAAAAGCAAAATAAATGTTTGGTGCATTAAAGTGTCTAATTAAATAATCATGATTTGAAAGCAAAACCCACTCTTTTTGATGTTTCAGGTGGAAGAATAGTGAAGGATTGAGCATCGAATTTTACCATGGGGAGTCTCTGATTAAATTTTACTTTTCCCACTTCCGAAGATTGATTTTTGAAAAACTTAGAGAAAAAAAGATGTGCAAAGTTAGTTCTAAATATGAAAATACAGAGAAAGATAAAAGTGGTGAAGTGATATTTAAGGTACATGTGGCGGACCATGCCTTGTTTATTGGAGTGCATATGAGGATATTTTTGAATTTAAAATAAAGTGTGCATTTACAGTATTTATATATTTGTTTTCTGATTCTTTTTACTTTTTGCTTTGCTTTTACTTTGTATCATACAAAATATATTGTTGTGGCATAAATTAAAAACAAGTAAACGAATATGTAATAAAATGCTTTAAGATACATCATCTGGACTTAAGAGTTAAACACTATAAATAAAAATTTGGAGCAGAGAAATAAATCTACACATACACAGTCAGTTGATCTTGACAAATGTTCCAAGAACACACAATGGGAAAAGGAGAGTCTTTTCAATGAATGGTTCTGGGAAAAATGAATAGCCACATTTTGAAAATAAATGTTGGATCCTTAGCATACATACGACTTGAAATGGTAAAACTCTTGGAATTTTGCGCAAAGGAAAAGCTTCCCGATATTGGTCCTGATGATGATTTCTTGCCTATGACTTCAAAAGCACAGACATTGAAAACATAAATTAGCAAATGAAACTGAATCTATCCACAGGCTTCTCCACAGGAAGGGCGAGAGTCACAGAACCAGGAAACAAGCTGCAAAACAGAAGTTGATATTTACAAGCTATATATCTGAAAAGAAGTTAATATTCTGTGTAAGAAATTCATCGAATTCAATAGAAAAAAAGCTTAAAAGCACAAATGACCTGATTTAAAAATGGGCAAAGAAATTGAATAGACATTTTGCCAAAACAAATACACAATGGATACATGAAAAAGGGGTTCAGTATCATCAACCAAGAAAACAAATTAAAAGACAATGAGATATCACCTCCCACCTGTGAGATGGCAATTATTAATAAAAGACAGTGGGTGTTGGCAAGTTTATGAAAAACTGGAATAATTATACATTGTGTTCTGAGTACTAAATGGTACAGCTGCTATGCAAGATAGCATGGCATTTTCTTGAAAAATTAAAAATAGAAATAGAATTATCATATAATCCAGAAATTCATTTCCTAAATGTGTGTGTTTGTGATTTGAAATCAGAATCTCAAAAATATTAGAACTCTTATGTTCATTGTAGCATTATCATAGCCCTCATTTACAAAAAGCAAGATACACATATACAGCTCAAAGGTTAGTCTCTGGGCAGATAAATGGATAAAGAAAATGTGGTGCATACCTGCAGTGGAATATTATTCTGCCTTACAACATGAGATCTTATCATGTGCTACACAACATCAATGAACCTGTACCATACTGTAGTGAATGTAATAACCCATTTCAAAAACATGGATACTGTCGATACTGTATGAGGTTTCTGAAATAGTCAAACACACAGAAGTAGAGAATAAAATGGTGGTTTCAAGGGACTGGGAGGAAGTAGGAAAGAAGAGCTTTTAAAGTTAGTATAAGTTTTTATTTGTGCAAGATAAATTCTATAGATCTGCCTCATAACATTTTAACTGTTCTTAAACCAAGAAAGGGCAGGGGGAGGCACAGAAAACTTTTAGAGGTGATAGATATTTTATAAGCTTAATGGGGTGATATATCATGGGTGTATGTATGTATATGCAGGTGGTCAAATTCATCAAATTGGATACATTAAGCTTGTGAAGCTTTTTTATTTTTTAATCTTGTTTATTTATTTAGTTTTTGTAGATCAAGTATACCTCAATAAGTTGTTCAAAAAAAAATAAAATAAAATAAAATAAAGGAAAGCAACATGTAGCTCCGTGCCCTGGGCAGGTGAAAGTTATCACACCTACAGGACATAAATGAGCTCTCTTCACCCTGAGATTTCTGAGATAACTAAGTTTTCAGGAAATCTTAACTTTTTTTCCATACTGGAGATTAAACACTGGGTCTCCCCATCCCCACCCCTGAGCTACAACCCCATCCTTTTTTTTTTTTTTTTCTTGAAACAGTGTCTTTCAAAATTACCCAGGATGACCTGGAATTTATATTCCACCTGGTGTAGCCTCTGGAGTCACTGAGACTGTAGGCATGTACCACAATGCCCAGCTAGGAAACCTTAATCAGAGTTGCAAATTAATGCCACACTTAGGTGAAACTGGTTGCATTTACTCAGAGACAAAGCTATCTCCACAAAACTAACATTTTAGTCTTTTTTTTTTTTCTTACAATGTTCATTTACATTACATTTTACTCATCTATCTGCAGCTTCTGAATGGTTAGGCTTCTCAGTCCTAAATGGATAATTCACAGTCTACCTGCAACAGCCATTTTACAAAGTATGAACTAGAAACTCCAAAGTAGAGTTTGCTTTTCATACGGAACTGGTCACTGTAACAAAGCCTGGATATTCCAAGGTGGAGAGATTTAAGGACACTTCACTGGCAATATGAGTTTCTGGCTGACTCAGGGGTTCTCCATTCCCCTCTCCCCCCGTACCCTCCCCTCTGCCCAGGGAGTTAAACTCCTGACTGCATTGTTGGTAGATATGCAGCAGACTGATGAAATCTTAGGGAAAGGTGTCCTTTCCCAGGAAATTTAGCATGTTTTGGCTCCTGTAGGATACATCACTCATAATTTAAAAGTAATACATTTTACTTAGATACCTCTTATTAGGTATCTTTGAACAGTCTTAAGCTGGTTAAGGAAATATTGAATTTTTTGATCTGCAAAACACAGGAAATAGGAAGGACAGGAAGATGAAATAAACAACAGTATTCTTAAGTTTGTTTGTATATTGTGCCTCAATACTTGCTTTGGGCTTTGTTCATGATGATCAGACCCATGTGTGCTTCCCAAAGGGAAGGCAATGTAGTAAAATGCACCTACAATTAATCACAGAGTAGAACTTCGCAGAGAAAGACACAGGCAAGTGGGTCTTTCTTTGTTTTCTGTTGCTTTAGAAAATGCAGGATATTTTTAGCTAAAATATTCTGATTTCCTCTGACAGGTGAATACACATCCAAAAATATTGGTTGTATAAAAACCTGTGGGTGGACCAGGTTGCAGTAGCCTGGTTTGTTTGGGGATTTAAGCTAATGTTTAGGCACACTGTGGAGTCACATTCTAACTATGAACCTTGCTTTCCTTATCATAATATTGTTCCTGGTCTCCTGTTCTGTTGTGGTAGAAAATAAAAGCCTTTTTTTTTTTTTTTTTTTTTTTCCTGGAAAACAATTGGAGACTATTAGGTTGATATAGAAAAATAGCTGTTAGTATTTATTGATTCTTATTTCAGGACAGAGATGTTGCTATGCTCCTATATGAAGGGCCCTGTATCTGCTGTTCCAACTGCCTAGAATATTCATTTGTCCCAAACCCTCTTTCTTCAATCCTTCAGTTCTCTTTAAATATGACTTTTCTTTTAAGGTTTCCCTGTGTACCTTGTCTGATATTTAATATTCTTTGAGAGAAAGCTTTACATGCCTTTGACTATTTTTTTCTTATTATTTATCCCTTCCCTACACTCCTATTATATATTTTATTTAATTATTACACATTACTCAAGAAGTGTGTACAGCTCCCTTCCCAAGAAAGAAGGCTTAGTCTTCCTCTGAGAGGTGATAGGATGGTGTGGTGGAAGGTCATCTGGATGATCTAGGCAAGGGTTGCAGCTGGAAAGCAAAGCCCGAACCCACTACCTGGCTGAAGCTAGTGGGTAGAAACTCCGGGAGAGAAATTCCAGGTCTCAGCAGAATGGAGAAAATTTAAATGTGACTTCTGTGGAAAGAGGAAGTTCCTGGAAAATGGAGACCTTAACCAAGAAATATGATCAGACTGCAGGGTTATCGCAATGATGATGTATTTCTGGAAGAAATACAGGATTAAATGTTTTTCAGGGACTTCACATGATCACTAGATTTTTAGTAAAGCCTGACTGTCAATGACACCAATCACCAAGCTTCTATGGACAAAGAAATGCTGAGAATTCTAATAAAAATTACAATGATCACACTGTGCACTTTTGAATAGATAAATCATAGCTCCAAAAGGAAGACAGCATGGGGTGGCAATGACCTTCACAGAGCAGCTAGATACTGTGTGAGCTAGATACTCCATCTCTATTTTTCTGCACATCACCATTTCAAATGAGGAAACGAAGATGGCTAGAAGCCTCATGTGAACACAGCGAGAAAGCTGCAGACCTCAGACCTGAGATGGGACTTCCAGACTAATTTGTATTATATTATATTATATTATATTATATTATATTATATTATATTATATTATATTATATTATATCTAGACTGTTTTTTAAAATAGGCAATACATACAAAAATAAAAACAAGCATAAATTAATAGAAAAGTGCCTAAGATGTTTTTTGTGGCTCAAATGAAGAAATCTGAAAGTTGAATTAGCTTTGTTCACCCTAGAACAAAGAGCAATTTCATGGGGAAGATCAGTGGAATAGAGTAAGGAGAAGAGAAGCAAGGAGGAGAAGGGGAAAAAGGAGAAATTGCCAAATGAAATTGATCAAATTTCATGTATCTATCACAGTGAATTCCACCTTCATGTTTATCTCTAAATCACCAATTAAAAACAATAAATAGTACAAATAAGGAAAAAAATGCACTGGCTTATGTTATAATTTAAATAATTAAACATTTTTAGTATGTGCATAAAAAAACCAATAAATAAATAGAAAGAAGACCAGTAGAGTATAGCAAGAGGGAGAGGGAGAGAGAGAGAAGGGGAGAGAAAAAGGAAATATTAGTGACTGAAATGGAGCAAATTATATTCTATGCATGCATGAGTATGTCAAAATGAACCCCAGTATTATGTATAATTATAATACACTCATTAAAAATATTTAAAAAGAAAGTCACTTGTGACAATGAGTTCCAAACTTGAGTTAAGCAGAATTAAAACAAACTTGCCCAGTTGAACTTGGATTGGCCATCTTCTCCACCTAAGAAAATCTGAAGAATAATAGTTAAATTTTTCAGACTGAAACATCACAGTGAGCTCATCACCTAGTATATTTAAGCATGAAGGGTAATTTCACTGAATCATGAATTCACATATGTATTACTCACGACAGGTTTTAATATATCACCATGTTTTATAAAGTTATATTTTTATCTTTTGAATTATTTCCTGATGATAAAAATAATCATGTCCTTTATGATCTCTGGAAATTGGGGGAAAAATTTATAAGTTTCCTACTACAAAGATCCTTTCTCTCCAGTGATAAATCGTGTGTATCTGGCAAGTTGGCACAAATTTATTGGTCAGCTAACATAACAATAGCAGCTAATAGTACTTATTCTTTGACTACAATTTGCATGTGTAACTCATTTCATCCTCAGTACAAATGCAAGGAGCTACTTTATTTCCATTTATTAACAGTGAGAACTGAGGCAGAGATTTTAAATAACATGTTCAAGTGTGCACAACTTCTGTGCAAACTAAGCACTGAACTAGAATTTTGGGGAATAAAAAAATTATATGAGAGATGCATCATTTGTCCTTAAACAAAAAATTCTAAAATTCCCAACTATTGGATGGATAAATAAATATATGAATAAGTAGATTAATCAACTGAGTAGTTAATGAAAGAGCTAAGTGACAACGTGTATTATATAATTAAATGCAATCTTTGCAGTTGCTGAGTCTAAATCCTTTGAAATCAACAGAGAAAAAAATAGAGAGTATTTTGGTATTTGAGTGAAATGAAGTAATTTTGAGCTTTAGAAAAGAGAAAGCAATCCAATAAATTCAACATATATTGTATTCACATAATGCTGGAGTGACATTGGAATAGATCTTTGGGTTATAGAAACAAATGTGATATATTTGCTATCCTCAACATCTTTCTAGTAGGAGACAAAGATTTGTAAACAAATAATTGCAAGATGGTTTGGTTTAGGCAATAACTTAATGCAGATGAGATGTACAAGTATTATAGAAGAGAAAGAACAAGTGTTTTTCTAAATGTAGATAGAAAATTCATATGGATAACATTTGTAATTAAATTTAAATTGCTATTCAGGGCAAAGAACCCTTGTGCCTGTGTCTGCATGCTTTAAATTTGTTTGAACTCTTTTACTAAACTTCAGTGAATATTGCCACTGAATCTGTATATTGCACCCTGCAAATAGGAAATGGACCTTAGCTCAGTTTTCTGTGTTTATAAAGTTAAACGATGTTGATATAATTAGACTAAATTAGTGCTCTAGGATTATTTCTTTAACTAGAAAAATATGCAGATGCCAAATTTTCACATGGATGTTATCAACGAAAACTGCTGATCTCTTTTCATGACATTTCTAAACTGCATCAACACAATCTCTGTTCTAAAATAGGAACTTTTGTAACTCCCTGCATTCCCCCTTTGTAGATCTTTTCATATACATTTGAATATTATTTGTCTTTTAAGAGGGTGGGAGATTGAGGTTTAACTTTAAAGTTGAGCTGTGTTTGAGGGGCCCAGAACAAATGTCAAGTAAGAGCACAATTGCTTGCCTAATGACTCAACATCTGTGCCCAGCAATGCATGCTGTGATGGATGGAAGTGATAAACAATGCAGATTTCAGACCATGTTAGCACAACAAAAAGCCTTTGGACATAAATCCAAGGGTTTCTATAAGTCATCAAAAATTGATATGAAGTTTGATGAAACGGGGATTCCAAAGGTCCTTGAATTAAAATTTAAAATTCCAAATATTTCTAGAAAATACAACTGCCAGGGAGAAGGCCAGAATGACATAAAAAAGGAATATCCCTGAGACCCTAGCATGTCAAGTGTTGTTCCAGGGTCATTTTCAATTATTAAACCAATTTGTTTTTTCTTTCAATCCATAATGCTCATTTGGAAATCAGTTATGTACCATTTAGAAGAGGTGAAATTGGAGTGTGAGAATCACATTTTTTTAAGGTTACTACCAAACTTCAGACAAAACTTTTCTCAATATAGGTATGATGTAGACCCTGCTCTCAAGAGAAATGAGAAATTGGAAACAACTTTACTTTATATTCATGGGGAAACTGTACACTGTATTCTCTCTAAGTGGGACAGGCTTTTTGTCTTATTTTAGCACAATGGAAGTATGTGAGTGAACCATTTCTAAGTGAAGCCAGAGAAATAGTAATCATTTATTGTTGAATTAATTCATTAAATGGATCTTTATCTCCCCAGACACAGAGTCTCTCCTTTCATGCCAAACAACTCATAAGTAAGTCCAATGCCACAATAGTTAAATGCAAGTCTACCTTGCAAGATGACTGAACAACTCAGAATTTTATTTCCAAGTGAAAGGATATGCCATGCTTTGGACTATGTATAATTTTAGAATATGGCTCCTTAAATCTTATTTCTTCTGAGGGACCTGGAATTAGCACATAGTCAACTCCTCTCATTTTGGAAAGAGTTTCCTTTGACAATCTAGCTGATGACCATCCTTAATTTACTTAATTTTGCTCCCTTGAACACTGTCTTCCCTAAAGTAGGGGTTCAGAACACCTGCTTTTCAAAGTGATACGTAACTCATTGATTGTCTCACGGTTCCTTTGCATCAATTCCTTCTGTTTATGCTCGATATAATTCAAAGACATGACAAATCACAAATCAGCATGAAAAATGTGCCCAGTGTCTAAAACAGAACATCCCTAAAGACCCCTGAAAGACTTATGGAGGAATGATAGTATACAGACAAAAAGAGTGCAACCAGGGCTTTGCTCATGATCCTTTAAATCCTTTAAATCCTGCTGAATGTGAGCTGTGTGTTCATGGCTTAGACCTTGGCAAAGCTATGGGACCCCATCTTGGAATATTACACAGGCAATGTACTGTGTGGTCTCCCCCCTTCTCTTCATCTCTCTACATTGCAAATTGTCCTTTGGGTGAATGTAAATAATTGTATTTACTTATTCATCAAAAAGAACAAGAAAAGAAAATCAATGTTTCTCTTGTCTAGTGTTTTAAGCAAAAAATGCACTAAATTATACTTTTATGAAATACATGAGGAGTTCTAGACTGACCCAAATTTTCTTATGTTTATTTTTTCCCAGAAATTCAGATCTCTGCCCTTACAGTGGAAAGTCAATCTATTGGATCTAATGGAATCATTAAAGGACAATTTGTCTGATGTGCCTGAACTTTACAAACTATCGGAAAACAATAATATTCATGATCAAACTCTACATCCATTTTTTAATGTTTAACAATAATTCAGAGGCCAAAGGCTCTCCTGACTTTAGTTGGTGTTCTTTCAAGTCAATACCTTGAGGCCCTTGCTGTACCAGCAGTAAATTGAAATCATCAATCAAATGCAGAATCAGAAAGACTCATTGCTAATAAAGGCATTTTGAAGACTAATGAATATTCATCCAGCTCTATGCCTATTTCAGTTTCTAATATTCTGTGTTTCAATTCCACTCAATGTCTTTATTGTATCTCTAGAAGGAGTCGATGAAAATAAAGTTATGCATACTAATTAAAAACAGAACAGCAAACACTTGACTTGATTATCTAGGTCTACAGGATATTTGCATATGGAATATTTTTGATGGACATGATATAGATACACTATTTAAGCACTTTTCTTTAAATATTTGTGATTTTTCAGGAACGCATTAATTAATATTAAAACTCATTAGGAGGGAGTCACAAAGTCTGGATATAAGCACTGATTTTTTAAGAGCCACAGGCTTTTGATAAAGAGAATTAACGTCTTTGAATGTCACATTCCCTTTTTTTAATCCACCTTCCACCCATATCAGGTCTTTTTGGAACAATTAAGAATGTCCCCAGAAACAAGGTCAGTTCAGTTCTTGAAACACTGGGAACTCACTCCCAAATAAGCTTAAGTAGAAACCATCAAATATAAAATGTGATTCCCATGGGCCTTGCTTTCTTTCCATTCTCTCCCTATGACTAAGGAAGGGCTGTCCTCTGCATTACTTTCCTATCGTTGCATGACCATTACCACACAATTCAAGGGCTTGAATCAGTAACACAAATACTTCGTATCTCACGACATGGCCAGAAGTTAAGACTTCTAACCTGGGATCTTTGTTTCAGCTTCTCACTAGTCTGCCAGTAAAGATGCTGGCCACGGCTGTGTTCTCTTAGCCACTTCAAAGGCTGTTGGTCAGGGACCTTGAGTAGCAAGTAGAGACTGAATTCTGCTCCTTGCATGTGGCCCCTGTGATAAGCCCTTCACCTCATGGCAGTTTACTTTCTCAAAGTCAACGATAATCTCTTCAAAGTGTATTTGGTGCCTCATTTAAGAACTTTGATATGCTCAAAATAACTTCTCTTTTGATGAAACCAACTGATCACAGAAAAGATAGTTTCGTCATTTCCTTTGTGTTTCCTATGTGTTTAATTTTTCTGTCACATTTCATTATATAGTATTGCTAATATAATATTGAATAAAATAATAATGGATTGTGAATTTTTGTTCATTTGCTTTTGAGTTTAGTAAAAACTACAATTCTTCTAAGTATCAACTTTTAGTACATTTCCCTTATAATTAAAAAAAAAATTATCTTCATTGAGTTCAGAAATTGTCTTTTTATGTTCACATTATTGTGTGATTATTGAAATTGCCTTTAAGTATTGATTAAGAATGGTATTTGCACCTATGAGATTTCTCCTTTAATATCTTAATGTGACATAATTAATTCATTTCCTATTTTGAACTATGTATATACTCCTAGAATAAATTTACTTCATTTCTTATGTATTTACCAATATTCACAGTTTTCCCTACATGTGAATGGGTTTTACCCATGATTTTATTTTCTTGAATTATCCCTTCTGGTTTTGATATCAAAAATGAGTTGGAAACTTAATCAAGGAAGTAAATAATCTCTACAATAAAAAATATAAAACACTGATTAAATAAATTGGAGAAGACACAAAAACTGGAGCGACTACCTCCTTAGGTCACGTATTGGGAAAATTAACTTTGTTAAATTGTTCATTCTACACAAAATGATTGGCAGATTTAATGTAAGCTCTATAAATGGAACCAAAAAAGACCATAAATCAAGAAAGTAATACTTAGAAAAAACATAAATCTGGAGGGATTGAAATACCTGACCTCAAGACATCCTGCAGGACTTTAGCAACCAAAACAGCATGGGAGTGACATTAGAATCTGACACAAAGACTGTGGAGCAGAACAGAGTGCCAAGCATTAAGTCATGCATCGTTAACCAACTGATTTTGGTGAAGGTATGGAAAACATTTTGGAGGAAGTACTGCCTGCTTAATAAATGATGTTTAATAAATGATGTTGGGAAAACTGAATATCCATATGCACAAGAATTAAATTAGATCTCTGCCTTGGAACATATAAAAATCAACTTAAATTGGATCAAATACCCAGGTGTAAGACCTGAAACTATAAAACTACTAGGTAAAAAGAGAAAATCTACAAGGGAAACATTCCATACATCAATATAGGCCATGCTTTTTCAGATAAAATTCCAAAAGTGCAGGCAAGAAAAACAAGAGTAGATAAAGACATTTATATTAAACTGCATAGCAAAGGAAAGAGTCAAAAGAGTGAAGTTACAGGCTTCAAGATGAAATAAAATATTGACAAACCATTCATCTGACAAGGAATTAATATCTACAATATATAAAGAAGACAAAAATTCAATGACAAAACAACCTGGTCAAAATGAGAAATGATCTGAATACATAATTCTCAAAAGAAAATAAACAAACACTCAGTGAGTGAAAAAGAATGTTTCCCATCACTAATCATCAGGGAAAGTCACATCAAAACCACAGTGGGATACCATCTTACCCTAATCAGAATGGCTATCCAGAAAGAAAAACAAATAAATGTTTTCCAGGATATGGAACCAAAGGAACACTTACATATTGGTGGTGTGTATGTAAATTGTACAGCCAGTCCAACATGGTGGTCACCCATAAATTTCAAAATAAAACTACCATATAATACAGCTATCTCACTACTATTGTGCCTTTTTCCAAAGAAATGGAACCTACTTACCAAAGATACCTGCACTCCTATGGTTATTGCAACACTGTTCCCAATTGATCAGCTATGGAAACAGCTGAGGTTCCCAAAGGATAAATGACCAAGTAAAATATGGTATGTCTACAAATAGGATATTAATAAGCCATAAAAAGAATTAAATTCTGGCATATGCAGGACCTAGATTGAACTGGTGTGCATTGCATTAAGTGAAATAAGCTGGGACCAGAAAGACAAACACCACATGTAGAAGCTAAAAACTTTGTCCCAAAGAAGAGAATGAAAAGGATGATTAGATGCTAGAAATGGTAGGGGAATAGAGGGAGGTCCAGTAATGGGTATGAAAATATGGTTATATAAAGGAATATATTCTAGTGTGTATAGGTCAGTAGCATGAGCAAACATTACAATAAGGTAATATATATTTTAAGAAAAGCTACTCTGGTTTGACCTTTACACATTGCATGGTATATCAAATTGCCATACTGCACCCCATAAGTATGTAAAATTATTATATGTTAATTAAAAATTAAAGTGAATGAACTGGAAATTTTCTTCTGTCTCCCTTTTAAAACTTAATATTGTCATGATAAAAATTGCCTTATTCTGGAAGTTTGATAAAAATATAAGGGCCTGGTAGCATTTTATATATATATTTTTTTACTTATTTATTTCTTCAAGGCATATACATCTTCTAAAATCATTTTGTGGTTTTGTTGGCCTTGCATTTTACTTAATCAACATATAGAGATTTATAATTAAAATATAATTTA
Source organism: Sciurus vulgaris (assembly GCF_902686455.1). Taxonomy (NCBI): domain Eukaryota; kingdom Metazoa; phylum Chordata; class Mammalia; order Rodentia; family Sciuridae; genus Sciurus; species Sciurus vulgaris. The sequence goes on from NC_136469.1 coordinate 138,617,038, forward strand.
AAACATATTAATGAGAATATTCACAGTTATTTGTGTTCCTCAAATTATTTTAATCTTTTTTTGTTTTATTTGTTTAGTCATCACAAAAAGTTATCTATTTTAATGATTTATTTAAAGGTTCTGTTTTGTGTTTTTTAACTCTCCCTGCTGTTTCATTTTTAATTTAATTAATGTTTATTCTCTTAACTTAAATTTTTCTTCTTTTTAAAGTTTATTTAATATTTATTTTCTTCCTTCTATGTTTATAAAACTAATGTGTGAGCTCTCCCTTCTCCCTTCTTCCTATCATCATCCTTCTTTTTTCCTCCTCCTACTATTCCTTCTCCCCCTTCTTCTCCTCATCTTCCTCTTCCTCCTCCTCCTCCTCCTTTTGTTTTAGTGAAATTAAGAACATACTTGTGTTCTTTTATATTACTTTAACTGCATATTACATTTCTGATATGTAGTGATTTCAGTTGTAATCCTGATAAACATTTTTTTAAATTTCTATTCTCATATTCTTCTAATTTAGTATATATTTAAATAACATATTTAGGTATTTTCAGGTTTCAGTTGAATTTTGCCGAGAAGGCATGATCTATAGGATTATTATTTTTAGAAAATAAATGAACCTTAATTTATAAGGTAGTTTGTGATTCAAATTTATAAATATTCCAGAAATAATCTTTTGCTTTATGAAAACTAAGTTTCCCCCTCTCCTCTCTCTCTTTCTCCCTATCTCCCTATCAACCTTATCTCCAGCCCTGGGATTTTACTATCCAAATTTTGTGTTCTTACTCTTGCTTTGTGATCAACATAAGCATTTCTCCTAGAGTCGTATTTAGAAATTGTGATCAGGACCGTATCATAATGATTATTGAAAATATTTCTTTGTATTTGGCATGGCCTCCCAAAGAAAACACTCCCTAGGGCCCATGGTTTCTACAGTGGGAAAAGAGAACACACCCAACCTCCTAGCATTCTGAGATTATGGAGCATCAAGTGAGTAATGGGATCACGAGGTGACCTGGGACCTGTTGGACACTAATAAGGAGGACGTGGTGTCTCCTATGACCACTGCACAAAGCTTGGTGCCAGCTCTGCATATCTTCCAGCAGTAGATTCCAATAAGAGATGCCAGCCAATGAGCACAGCCAAGCTTCTGCTACTGGGAATAGTGTGAAAATCCACATGACTTGAATTCCTATGCAGTCATGTGCTCGCATCTGCCTCTGACACCACCCAAATGTCTTGTGGTCAGAGAGATGCTCACTAAAGTGCAAGTTACCAAAGAAAAGGGGCTAGTTCTGCCACCTCTGGGAGTTTACTCCGCACAAAGTACTGTTTAAAATTCATCTCAAAACTCTAGTGACAGTGAGGAAACTACTAAAGTGCATTTCAGTGAAAAGTGGGAGCTAGTTCTGCCATATTCAGAAGTTTAAGCAGTGCCTCCAAGTCCCTTCCACATAAGGCAGGGGCCAAACCTTAAGTATGAATTTCTACTGAGCATAGCAGCTGGTCTGAGTCTTTTCAAGCAGCAACTCTGACTATCCTCTGAGACTGGTCCGTAATGCTGTCCAACTACAAGTTGCAAACAATGGTACCACCTTGCCAGATAATACAGCCTGTGGCTTGCCCAATCACAGGGACTCTAGGGCCCAGCAAGCTTCTCCACCTGATGGAAAAAGTCCACAGAATTGTCTCACCTCACCGTGAAATCCAGTCAGCAGACCCTTCCAGGAACAGAGGCTAAACTGAGGAGTGAAGAGCTATTCCTACCAAATAATGTCTGTAAAAGGTGGAATAGGTGCCTGTCTTCTCTAATGTGCAGGCCCCCATGCAAGAACACAAGGATAACAAGGGATCAGGAAATAGGGATACCTCCAAGAAAAACTAATTAGGCTCCATTATCTGACCCCAAAGAAATAGAGATCTTTGAAATGACAAGGAATTCTGAATAATCCTCATAAACAAGTTAAGTAAACTATGTTAATGTGTGAATGGAAATTTAAATGAAACCTATAAATAATGAGTTTTTAAATAAATAGAAATAAAACATAGAAATCCTAGAGATTAAAAGTACAATGAGTGGAAAATGCCATAGAAAATGTCTACAGCAGACTGAACCTAGCTGACGAAATAATCTCTGAGCATGAAAACAGAACTGTTGTGGTTATCCAGTCAGAGATAAGAAAAAAAAAGAAGAAGAGCAAAGAAAAAAATTTTTTTTTTAAAATCCATGGAAATTATGGGACATACTAAGGGTCCTATTATTTCATGTAACAAGTTTTTCAGAAGGAAAAGAAATAAAAGGGGACAGAAAACACATTCAGAAAGATAGGGTTAAAAACTCAAATCTGCCAAAAGTTTTCAAAACCCAGATCCTAAAAACACAGAAACTTTCTACTCAAATTAATTCAAAGAGGAGTTCATCCAGCCACATTATAGTCAAAATAAACAAAAAGTTTTTAAATAATGAGCGAGAAGAAACTTTTCACATATAAGGGAGATGTAGTAGGACTATGGGCAGATTTCCCAAAGGAAACCTGGCCGACAGAGAGTGGAATGATAGGCTCAGTGTGCCTAGGGGTGGGGGACTCACCAAAATTACTTTGCCCAAAAGCTGTAATCAACATAAGAAAAGAAAGTATAAATGGAAAAGATACACAGCCCATCATGTCAGAAAATGATCAAATTACAAAGGAAGATGGCCACAGAAGAAAACGAAACAAATCAACCATACAGATACACAAATATATCTATATATATACACACAAAATGGCAGTAATAAGCCCTTACATATCAATAATTACTTTGAATGCAAATTGATTTGATTTTCCAACAAAAAGTCATAGACTGGTTAAATAGAAAAAAGGTAAAGAAAGAAGGAGAATGTGGAAAAGGAGAGGAAGAAGGAAGGAGGAGGAGGAGGAATAGTGGTGGAGAAGGAGGAGGAGGAGGAGGAGACAATGCTGCCTAGCACAGACTCACCTGACTTTTAAGAACACATGTAGACTGAAAGTTAATGAACGGAAAACAATAGTCCATAAAAATTGAAGCAAAAGACAGCAGGGATAGCCATAGTTGCATGAAATAAAATAGACTTTAGGTCAAATGCCATAAAATGATCAATATATGAATTCATCAGAAAGACCTAACAATTATTAATACATATACATGCAACATTGGTGAACCTAAAAATATAAAGGAAATATTAAGGGATATTAAGGTGACGGCAAGTAAGTTTGCAATACAAGGACAGAAGGGGACTGCAATACCCCAATTTCCACAGTGGACAAAACTCCAGACATAAAATTATTGAGGAAACATTGTACTTGATTTATATTTGCACCTTTCTCTCAAGTGCACACAGAAAACCCTCCAGAACAGATCATATGTCAGGTTACAAAATGAGTCTAAACACGTTTAAGAGGACTTAAGTCATATTAACTATCTTTGCTCACCACAACAGTAGGGAAATAGAAATCTATTACGGAGATATCATAGAAAATCGACAAATATTTGGAAAATAGCAAGCTCCTGAATAAACAACTGGTCAAGGAAGAAATACAAAAAATGATAGCAAGCAATGGTTCCAAATAAATGATAGTGGAATACAAGTAAATCCAAAGATACTCTTTGGTCATAGATTGAAAAAACATGGTAAAATGTACATACTACCCACAGTGAGGCAGACAGTCCATGCAGTTCCTGCCAAAATTGCAATGTCATTTTTCTCAGATATTGAGAGAAGTATCATGAAATCTACATGGAACAAAGTAAAAAACACAAATAGCCAAGGCAATCTTGAGCAAAAAAGACAAAGCTCGACACATCCCACTGCCTGATTTCAAGCTATATTACGAAGTTATAGTAATTTAAGAAGAATGATAATGGTTAATAAAAACATTGACAGGAGTAAATGGAGCAGACTAGACAGCCACTAAACAAACCCGTGCCTTTACAGTCTGCCAATTTCCACCAGAGGGGCCAAGAACATATAATGGGAAAATAAGAGTCTATCAATAAAAACTGGATAGCCACATGCCAAAGAATGAAATTGGGCCCTTGTCTAAAACTTTTTATAAAAATCAACTCAAACCATATTAAAAACATAAACATAAGGCCAGAAACTACAACAATTCTTTAAAAATACATAGAGAAATTTATTAAACATTGGTTAATAATTTTGGGGGGAATTGACTCTAAAAACAGGACACAAAAGCAAAAATAGACAAACATGATTAAAACATCCCAGAACATTTCTGCACAGTACAGGAAACAACAGGGTAAAAAGACAACTTAGAGAATGATGGCAAATACTGGCAAGTCATATATCTGATAAGGGTTAATATCCATAATATGTAAGGAACTCAAACAACTCAGTAGCTAGGGAAATAATTAATCTATGGGTAGATGATAGTTCGTTGGAATAGTAATATGAAACCAATACATTCAAGCCTCTATTCCAGATCTGCAAGCGTGAATCAGTAAATTTGCAATGTTATTATAAGTTACAGCGTTATTGTAAAAAAACCATTACACAACAATTAAAAACCAAATATGATATCTTAAAAAAGTTAAAAAGGGGGGGGGGCTGGTCAGAGGACCCAAGTAGCAGGTTATCAAGAGATGACAGATGAACAGATACATGAAAAAATGTTCAATGCCACTAATTATTAGGAAAACACAAATCAAAACCACAGTGAGATGCCACTTCTCAGGATATGTTAGGCCCTAACCCTGGCCCGCTGTGAAGAGGGATGTAAATTAATGCAGTGATTTTGGAAAACAGAATGTGGGTTCCTTACAAAGCTAAACATGTCAACTTGAGACATAGCAGTTGCACTGCTGGTCATGTATCCAAAGGATCTGAGATCAATATATCAAGTGGATATCTGCACTCCCATATTTATTGTAGCATTATTCACAATAACCAAGTTACAGAATCAACCTGTACTCATGAACCAACGATGGCCACTGGATAAAGAAAATGTGGGCCTTTTCCATGCTACCCAGGGAAGGATCCATTTAGCTTTTTTCCTGATTCTCATCATAATTTAAAGGGACACTGTCACAATGTCACAATGTCCAGAGCCCTTGGCATTCTACAAATGAAGGAGGTGGATGTCCTCAAATTTCTTGTAGCAGGAACCCACGTAGGCGGCACCAACCTTGATTTCCAGATGGAACAATATATCCACAAAGGAAAAGTGATGGCACGTACGTCACAAATCCAGAGAGGGCCTGGGAGAAGCTCCTGCTGGCAGCCTGTGCCATTGTTGCCATTGAAAACTCTGGTGATGTCCCCGTCATATCCTCCAGGAATACTGGCCATCGGGCTGTGCTGCAGTTCACTGCCCCCCAGAGTCACTCCTGCTGCTGGCGCTTCACTCCTGGAAGCTTCACCAACCAGATCCAGGCAGCCTTTGGGGAGGCAGGTCTTCTGGTGGTTACTAATCCCAGGCTGACCCCAGCTGCGTACAGAAGAGTCTCATGCCAACCTGCCTACCTCTGCTCTGCGTAACACGGATTCTCTTCTGGGCCACATGAACACTGCCATTCCACACAACAAGAAGGGAGCTCAGTCTGTGGATCTGATGTGCTGGGTGCTGGCCCGAGAAGTTCTGAGCCTGTGTGGCACCATTTCCCGTGAACACCCATGGGAAGCCAGCCCTCATCTCTTTCGACAGTGATCCTGAAGAGATTGAAAAGGAAGAGCAGAATGCCGCTGAAAAAGCTGTGACCAGGGAGGAATTTCAGGGCGAATGGACTGCTCCTGAGATCACCGCTACTCCACCTGAGGTTGCAGGCTGGTCTGAAGGTGTGCAACCAGACCTATCCAGAAGTTTCCTACTGTGTGCCCAGCTGGCCACTGAAGACTGGTTGGAAGGAAGGAAGGAAGGAAGGAAGGAAGGAAGGAAGGAAGGAAGGAAGGAAGGAAGGAAGGAAGGAAGAAAATGTGGTACATGCATACAATAGAATATTATTCTGCCATAAACATGAAGGAAATTACATTTTTTACAAGGTGACTGAAACTGGAGGACAACCGGGTAAGTAAAATAGGTTCTGTACAGATACCATGCTGCTACTTACATGTAGATCCCAAGGCACCCAATCACACAGAGGATAAGAGTCGAAAGGTGGGTACTAGAGGCTGGGGAGGCGGGGGGTGGGGAGATGTTGACCAGAGGGTACAGCACTTCAGTTAGGAGGAACACATGGCAAGTGTTTAGGATAGCAGAGACGTTAGTTAGCGTGATTCAATCATTCCACATCAGACACATGTAACATGACATCACTTTACATTCTCCAAATGTGTAGAGTGAGGATTTGCCAATATTCAGTAAAAGCAAAATTAAAAAAATTAGGATCACAAAATATTTATTTGTAAATAGTGTTTATGCTTATTTAATTTCTCTAGAATAAAATTGTTATAAAGCAGAAATATCTACCATTATGTATTTTTTTTTTTTTTACTGTAAACAAATGGGATACATGTTGTTTCTCTGTTTGTACATGGCGTAAAGGCATACCATTTGTGTAATCATAAATTTACATAGAGCCATGTTGTTTGATTCATTCTGTTATCTTTTTCCCTTCCCCCCACCCCTCCCACCCCTCTTTACCCTCTATACAGTAGTTCCTTCCTCCATACTTGCCCCCCTCCCTAACCCTAACTCTAACCCTTCCCTCCCCCCCATTATGTGTCAACCTCCACTTATTAGCGATATCATTCGTCCTTTGGCTTTTTGAGATTGGCTTATCTCACTTAGCATGATATTCTCCAATTTCATCCATTTGCCTGCAAATGTCATAATTTTATCATTCTTTATGGCTGAGTAATATTCCATAGTATATATATACCACAGTTTCTTTATCCACTCATCAATTGAAGGGCATCTAGGTTGGTTCCACAGTCTGGCTATTGTGAATTGAGCAGCTATGAACATTGATGTGGCTGTATTTCTGTAGTATGCAGATTTTAAGTCCTTTGGGTATAGGCCAAGGAGTGGGATAGCTGGGTCAAATGGTGGTTCCATTCCAAGTTTTCTAAGGAATCTCCACACTGCTTTCCATAGTGGCTGCACTAATTTGCAGCCCCACCAGCAGTGTATGAGTGTACCTTTCTCCCCACATCCTCGCCAACACCTGTTGTTGCTCGTATTCTTGATAATCGCCATTCTAATTGGGGTGAGATGGAACCTTAGGGTGGTTTTGATTTGCATTTCTCTTATTACTAGAGATGTTGAACATTTTTCCATATGTTTGTTGATTGCTTGTAGATCTTCTTCTGTGAAGTGTCTATTCATTTCCTTAGCCCATTTGTTGACTGGACTGTTTGAATTCTTGGAGTAGAGTTTTTTGAGTTCTTTATAGATTCTGGAGATTAGTGCTCTATCTGAAGTATGATTGGCAAAGATATTCTCCCACTCTGTAGGCTCTTTCTTCGCATTGCTGATAGTTTCCTTTGCTGAGAGAAAGCTTTTTAGTTTGAATCTATCCCGGTTATTGATTCTTGCTTTTATTTCTTGTGCTATGGGAGTCCTGTTAAGGAAGTCTGGTCCTAGACCAACAAGATGAAGATTTGGACCTACTTTTTCTTCTATAATCTGCAGGGTCTCTGCTCTGATTCCGAGGTCCTTAATCCATTTTGAGTTTAGTTTCGTGCATGGTGAGAGATATGGGTTTAGTTTCATTCTGTTGCATATGGATTTCCAATTCTCCCAGCACCATTTGTTGAAGAGGCTATCTTTTCTCCATTGCATATTTTTGGCCCCTTTGTCTAGTATGAGAAAATTGTATTTATTTGGGTTTGTGTCCGTGTCCTCTATTCTGTACCATTGATCTACCTTTCTATTTTGGTACCAATACCATGCCGTTTTTGTTACTATTGCTTTGTAGTAGAGTTGAAGATCTGGTATTGCAATACCCCCTGTTTCACTCTTCCTGCTAAGGATTGCTTTAGCTATTCTGGGTTTCTTATTCTTCCAGATGAATTTCATAATTGCCTGCTCTATTTCTGTAAGGTACGTCATTGGGATTTTAATTGGAATTGCATTGAATTTGTATAGCACTTTAGGTAGTATGGCCATTTTGACAATATTAATTCTTCCTATCCAAGAACATGGAAGATCTTTCCATCTTCTAAGGTGTTCTTTAATTTCTTTCTTTAGTGTTGTATAGTTCTCATTGTAGAGGTCTTTCACCTCTTTTGTGAGATTGATTCCCAAGTATTTTATTTTTTTCGAGGCTATTGTGAATGGGGTAGTTTTCCTAATTTCTCTTTCTGAAGATTCATCACTTATGTATAAAAATGCGTTGGATTTATGGGCATTGATCTTGTAACCTGCTACTTTACTGAAATCACTTATGAGTTCTAAGAGTTTTCTGGTGGAATTTCCAGGTTCCTCTAAATATATAATCATGTCATCAGCGAACAGGGATAGTTTGAGTTCTTCTTTTCCAATTCGTATCCCTTTAATTTCTTTGGTTTGTCTAATTGCTCTGGCCAGAGTCTCAAGAACGATGTTGAATAGAAGTGGTGAAAGAGGGCATCCCTGCCTTGTTCCAGTTTTTAGGGGGAATGCTTTCAGTTTTTCACCATTTAGAATGATATTAGCCATGGGCTTAGCATAAATGGCCTTTACAATATTAAGGAATGTTCCCACTATCCCTATTTTTTCTAGTGTTTTGAGCATGAAGGGGTGCTGTATTTTATCAAATGCTTTTTCTGCATCTATTGAAATAATCATGTGATTCTTGACTTTAAGTCTATTAATATGGTGAATTACGTTTATTGATTTCCTGATGTTGAACCAACCTTGCATCCCTGGGATGAAACCCACTTGATCATGGTGCACTATCTTTTTAATATGTTTTTGTATGCGATTTGCTAAAATTTTGTTGAGAATTTTTGCGTCGATGTTCATTAAGGATATTGGTCTGAAATTTTCTTTCCTTGATGAGTCTCTGTCTGGTTTAGGTATCAGTGTGATATTGGCTTCATAGAATGAGTTTGGGAGGGTTCCCTCCTCTTCTATTTTATGGAATAGTTTGAGAAGTATTGGAATGAGCTCTTCCTTAAAGGTTTTGTAGAACTCGGCTGAGAACCCATCTGGTCCCGGACTTTTCTTTGTTGGTAGGCTTTTGATGACTTCTTCTATTTCAGTACTTGAAATTGGTCTATTTAAATTGTTTATGTCCTCCTCATTCAGTTTAGGCAATTCATATGTCTCTAGAAACCTGTTGATGTCTTCGAAATTTTCTATTTTGTTGGAGTATAGATTTTCAAAATAGCTTCTAATTATGTTTTGTATTTCCATCCTGTCTGTTGTGATATTTCCTTGTTCATTCCGAATTTTAGTGATTTGGGTTTTCTCTCGTCTTCTCTTTGTTAGTGTGGCTAAAGGTTTATCAATTTTGTTTATTTTTTCGAAGAACCAACTATTTATTTTGTCAATTTTTTGTATTGTTCCTTTGTTTCAATTTCATTGATTTCAGCTCTGAGTTTAACAATTTCCTGTCTTCTGCTACTTTTGGTGCTGTTCTGTTCTTCTTTTTCTAAGGCTTTGAGCTGTAGTGTTAGGTTGTTTATTTGTTGAGTTTTACTTCTTTTATTAAATGCGCTCCATGAAATAAATTTCCCTCTAAGTACTGCTTTCATAGTGTCCCAGAGGTTTTGATATGATGTTTCTTTGTTCTCATTTACCTCTAAGAATTTTTTAATTTCCTTCCTAATATCTTCTGTTATCCATTCATCATATAATAGCATATTGTTTAATCTCCAGATGTTGGAATAGTTTCTGTGTTTTACTCTTTCATTTATTTCTAACTTCAATCCATTATGATCTGATAGAATACATGCTAGTGTCTCTATCTTCTTGTATTTGCTAACATTAGCTTTGTGGCATAATATATGGTCTATTTTAGAGAAGGATCCATGTGCTGCTGAGAAGAAAGTGTATTCACTCTTGGTTGGATGGAATATTCTATAAATGTCCGTTAAGTCTAAATTATTGATTGTGTTGTTGAGATCTATGGTTTCTTTGCTCAATTTTTGTCTGGAAGATCTGTCCAGTGGTGAGAGCGGCGTGTTAAAATCACCTAGTATTATTGTGTTGTGGTCTATTTGGTTTCTGAAATTGAGAAGGATTTGTTTGACATACATAGATGAGCCACTGTTTGGGGCATAGATGTTTATGATTGTTATATCTTGCTGATTTATGCTTCCCTTAAGCAGTATGAAATGACCTTCTTTATCCCTTCTGACTAACTTTGGCTTGAAGTCCACATTATCAGAAATGAGGATGGATACTCCAGCTTTTTTGCTGAGTCCATGTGCATGGTATGTTTTTCCCCATCCTTTCACCTTTAATCTATGGGTATCTTTTTCTATGAGGTGAGTCTCTTGCAGGCAACATATTGTTGGATCTTTCTTTTTAATCCAGTCTGCCAGTCTATGTCTTTTGATTGATGAATTCAGGCCATTAACATTCAGGGTTATTATAGAGAAATGATTTGGTTTCCCGGTCATTTGGTTCATTTTTAAAATTTTGTTTATTTATTTGTTTGACACAACTTGTTTCCTCCTTTATTTGACAATTCCTTTAGGATAATTCCTCCCTTTGCTGATTCGCTTCTTTGTTTTTCATCTCTTCCTCATGGAATATTTTGTTGAGAATGTTCTGTAATGCTGGCTTTCTTTTTGTAAATTCTTTTAGCTTTTGTTTATCATGGAAGGATTTTATTTCATCGTCAAATTTGAAGGTAAGTTTTGCTGGGTATAAGATTCTTGGTTGGCATCCATTTTCTTTCAGGGCTTGAAAAATGTTGTTCCAGGCCCTTCTAGCTTTTAGGGTCTGGATTGAAAAATCTGCTGATATGCGTATTGGGTTCCCCCTGAATGTAATTTGGTTCTTTTCTCTCACAGCCTTTAAAATTCTGTCTTTATTTTGTATGTTAGGTATTTTCATTATAATGTGCCTTGGTGTGGGTCTGTTGTAATTTTGTGTATTTGGAGTCCTGTAAGCCTCTTGAACTTGATTTTCCATTTCATTCTTCAGATTTGGGAAATTTTCTGATATTATTTCATTGAATAGGTTGTTCATTCCTTTGGCTTGTTTCTCTAGGCCTTCCTCAATCCCAATAATTCTTAAATTTGGCCTTTTCATGATATCCCATAGTTCTTGTAGATTCTGTTCATGATTTCTTACCATCTTCTCTGTTTGTTCAGCTTTGTTTTCAAGGTTAAATATTTTGTCTTCAATGTCTGAGGTTCTGTCTTCCAGGTGTTCTATCCTATTGGATATGCTTTCTATGGAGTTCTTAATTTGGTTTATTGTTTCCTTCATGTGAAGGATTTCTGTTTGGTTTTTTTTCAATATCTCTAACTCTTTATTGAAATGATCTTTTGCTTCCTGTATTTGCTCTTTTAACTGTCGATTGGTGCGATCAATCAATGCTTGCATTTGCTCTTTCATCTCATCATTCAATGCTTGCATTTGCTCTTTCATCTCCTCGTTTGCTTCTCTGATCATTTTAATTATGTACATTCTGAACTCCTTTTCTGTCATTTCTTCTGCCATGCTGTCATTGGGTTTTATTGATGTAACATCTAGATTTGTTTGCAGCATTTTCTTTCCTTGTTTTCTCATGTTGTTCAGATATCACTGGACCGCTGAGATATTGCAGATTTCCTCTGTTGATTTACAATGACCCTGAAGATTTCTATATATATCCCCTCTTAGCCTTCAGTAGGCTGAAGTCTTGGAGGAGGTTGATAATGCGGTGCTCCACAAGGAAGCTGCCTCTCTAGGAGTGGTGGCCTTCAGGTGGGGTATATTCCCTGCTAGTGGGCAGAGGTGCCTCCACTTGTTGACCAATGGTCATCCAAAGGGGACCTAGGCTGTGGGCTGAGGCAAGGCCTGTTTGGGCCTGAGTCTCTGGTTTTACCGTCCTTGTGGGAAACCTCACCCAACAGGGAAGACTCACCCGGTGGGGAGGTCTCGCTGGTCAGTTTCCTCCTAGAGGTTCCCCTCAATTTACAGCTACTGCCTGGGCTGGGCTGCCTTCCTCTGCAAAGTTTCCAGGGGCCCGGCCCTACCTCCTGGGCCTGGGAGCCTCACCCTTCGCAGATGAATCTCCTTAGGCTGCCCCTCCTCAGAGAATTTGCCCATAGACCTGGAACCTTCGCTCCGCCCTAAGCCTGTCTCTGTGCGGCTCTTCCACCCAGAAGCCTCCTAGATCCTGGGACCCTGTTCTGCACCTAATCGCCTGGCTGCGTGGCCCCTCCTCTGAGCAGCCACCTGTGGCCCCGAACAATCGCTCTGAGTCCCAGAGACCCGCCACAGGCCTCTTCCTCCAGACAGCCGCCCAGTATGCCGGTGCGGTCACTAGGAGTCCAAGAAACTCACTTCGTGCCTCCTCCTCCCACCAACCACCCGTAGCCCGGGGCAATCAATCACTCCGAGTCGAAGTGACCCTGCCCGTTCCTCCTCCTTCTCCAGATAACCCCCCGGGTGTTCAGGAGCAGTCCCTCTGAGTGGCTCTGAATCCACGTGACCCGCTGCACAGGTCCTCTGGGCAACCGCCCGGAGCTCTGGTGTGGTCCCTCAAGACCAAGCGTCCCACCACGCTTCTCCTCCAGGCAGCCCCCCTGTGTTCAGGAGCTGTCACTTTAAGACCAAACAACTCACCACTCGCCCTCTCCTCTGAGCAGCCGCCTGGAGCGCTAATGCAGTCACTGCGAGTCCAAAGGACCCGCCGCGCTCCTTCTCCTCCTTCTCCTACTCCTCCGGGCAGGCCCCGGGGTTCAGAAGTGGTCAGGGTCCAAACAGCTCGCCACGCAGCCCCTTCTCTGGCAACCGCCTGTAGTTCCCGTATAGTCGCCCGAATCCAAGCGGCTGCTCCTCTTCCTCCTCGTCCTCAGGGCAGGCCCCGGGGTTCAGAAGCGTCGTTCTGATTCCAAACAGCTCGCCGCGCGGCTTCTCCTCTGGCAACCGCCTGCAGCTCTGGCGCAGTCTCTCCGAATCCAAGTGGCCACGCTCCTCTCCTCCTCCTCAGGGCAGGCCCCGGTGTCCTGAGTCCACACAGCTCTCCTCGCCACTCCTCCCCTGGGCAGCCGCCGGAGCCCCAGTGGCTGCTCCGAGTCCCAGCGCTGTGCCCAGCGGCCTCCTCTATGGCGCTCCAGCGGGGGGAGGGGCGTCTCGCCGGCAGTTCTACTTCACAAAGTTTCCTGCGTTCCGGGACCCCCGTCCCATCCGGGATGCCCCCCCAGGGGGTGAGAGTCACCCGGCTACTTTGAGTTGGTCCCAAGCGTCTCAATATCTCCTCTCTTGAATCCTGAGTTCTGGAGCAACACGTAATGCAGCCACCCTCTAGGCCGCCATCTTGAAAACCTCATTATTATGTATTTTTTTAAGATTTAAACTTAACATACTCCAGGGAGCTGTAGAGAAGAGGTAGAAGTGTGTCTTCCCTTCAGGCTCTATTGTGATTAAGAGGAACGACTGTGGAGTCAGATATTCATTCTCGTCTCCAGCTTTTTGACCTCTGAGTTTTGGGCACATGACGGTACCACTGGGCGTCTTAGTGTTTTAATCTCCAAATGGGAAGAACTTCACGCATTTACTATGAAAATTAGCTCATTTATGTGCAACGCTTAGTGTACTCCAGGCCCACACTCACTGCTGTTTAAATTGCAGCTGTCATTGTTATTTCATTAATTATTATAACCAAGAGAAAAATGTCAGCAACTTAATAGCATCTCGCTTTCATGACCCTTGTCCATTCTGTTCACTCAGGAAATCTGAAGAGGTAGCAAAGATGGTTCCTACCTGCATGTCACAAAAGAGAAGCCAGAGTCGACCTGGCGAGGTGCTTTGTGTAAGACACTCAGGTGAGCTACCTTGCAGCCAGACCTTGAATTGGCAACCTCGATGCAAGCTCAGCCTATTTTCACTCCAGCCTCCCGTATTATAGTGCATTCCAGTAATTGTTCTTTTGCGTTAATAATCTAAAGGTACTTGGGGGGAAATGAGATGTGTAAGAGCATTTTAAAAAGCAATTGAAAAACCGAAGCCAGGAGGGCAAGCTCTAAAGAACAATACGCCAATTCAGAGGCATGAAGGGGCAGGTCTAGTGACTTGCTCCTGGAGGCAGGCAAGGAAGGACATGAAATGCAAGCACAAGAGGTCAAGCTGAAAATAATAAATGCCTCTGAGGCTGATTCCTCATTATTATTGTTATTCAAACAAAGACCCACAGCTGTTGCTTAGACCTTTGACCTAAGCCGCAAGATTCTTTAAATGTCTGTTGTGAATCTCACTAAAAGGGTTATTTTTAAGCAACGTTTTTAAAGGAACAAGTGTAGAAAAAACTGACAATAAATAGAGCTCCAATTTGTTCCTGAATTTGTTACCTTAATAACTTCATATCCTTTGTTCCCTACCTTTTTCTCTAAAAAGTATTAAGATAACTCGGAAACAAATATTGGTTGCAGGTATAAAATGTCCATCTTGGCCATGGTGTTCCATTTTAACAAGGCTTCCATCTCAGGCCAGATTTAATAAAATACAAGTACTAAGGAATGTATTGGAGCGAACTATGTTATATGTATATATAACGTCACAATGAACCCCACTACAACGAATAATTATAATGCACTAATCAAAACATAAAAATAAGAATGGGTAAAACTAGGATAGAGTTGGGAAGAAGCTATTAGTTGTCATTTTTAACTTTGGGCAATCTACCATGAACTTCAAAGTAATTCTTTAAAAATCTTGGTTAAAAATATTTCCCCCTTAAATAGGTTGGAAAACTACATTCCACAGACCAAATCCAAACTGACACCCATTTAATGAATAAAGTTTTATTAGATCCTCACCACCTCCTTCAAGTGTGTATGGTCTCTATCTATTTTTGATTTATAAAAGTGTGGTCTCAGCTACTGGCTGAGTAGTTGCTACAGAGAAGACATGGTAAGCAAAACCGCACACATCTTTTATCTGTCCTTCCAGAAAATCACTGCCAAGCACTATTTGAGGAAATTGAGACTTAGTGAGAGGAAATGCTGGGTTCAAGGTCTAACAGCTCTTGGCTCTTTCAAGGTAGGAAATGATCTCAAATTTCCTTAGTTCAACATGGGTTGAAACTCAAATAGAGACTTCCCCAGGGCAAACAAACTGTAATTCTCCTTGAAAGGAACTTCATATGCATGTTTGAGAATGTAGTTTCATCTTGGAGAACCTGGAGAGCTGTAATGGGGACATTTGCTGTTCAGCATCTGAAGATCTGATTGGAGAAGCAGATCTCACCATTCATGTTGATTTCCCCTATTCCATGAGATGGCGTTTAAGAGGTGAATGCTGGCAATGCGTTCTGCGGGCTAGAAAGGAAATCTCCCCATGTGCCAGACATAGTTTTCAGTGTTGGGTTGGGTCAAAGTTTTGTTTCTTTGCTACAAAGTGTGTCACTTTCAAAGGATTTCCTTTTCAATGGGATGCCTCTTTGAGGACTTGTTTTGGTTTGGTGTTTAAATTTCTTATTGCCCTGCCCAGGCAGAAGGGGTAAAGGAGATTGCTGACTTGAACCTCAGGCTGACAAAGAGGAAGAGAGCTTGGTAGGCAAGAGGAAACTTTGGAAACATCTGTCCCAAAAGTGTGAATTTATGAATCACGGGTGTGTCCCTTCAAATGTTTCTGTTAAAATTTGCCTCGCATTGCAAACAAGCTGCCACTGGATTGGAGGTTTGTTTTATTTATTTATTTATTTATTTATTTATTTATTTATTTATTTATTTATTTATTTATTATTGTGTGTGTGTGTGTATTCTTGCCATCAGATCATAAAGTCAAAAAAACATGAGACTATCAAGTCAACATAACAATAGCGTATAACGAGAAATGTTCACAATCGTGTGTCCAAAAGACAAGGATTTTCACCACATTGCCTTATCAACCTGCTGACCGAGCTCCGTGGTCAGAAAGTGTCAGCAGGAGAGTTTGTGTGTTGCCCCTCCACTTCCCTACTTCTACATCCTACCCACTGCCCTACATCCCTACATCCCTACATCCCTGCCCACTGGGATGTTGGGAAGGTCAACACAGATGAAGCAGGTGAATACACTTTACAGCTCAAAGAACAAGTGAGACAAACTTGATAGCATCACCAAGATGATGATAATAACAGTGTTAATGGCAGACATGACAAATCCAGGGCATTTTCGAGATAGAAAGAGGCACTTTTTATACTTCTTGTGAGATGATCCTTTGCACCATGTTGGCCCAAGAGAGTGGTTCAGCACCCGGGTCCCTCTCCTCAAACCTGCAATGTCACAGCGTGTTTACCTGCTGAGCACCGCCCGCCAGAGGCTGCAGAGAAGGATTTCTGAAACTTCCCAGCAGCAGGTTTACTGCAGAAAGGCATAACCTTGAAAGAAGGTGCTAGAAGAAGGCAAGTGGAGGGGAGAGCCGCAAACTCTCCTGCTGACCCTTTTGGACTGAAGGAGTATGGCTGGATCTAGGCAAGCCACTGGAAATCTGTGGTCTCACACTCAGCTTCCTTTCCCACAATCTTCTCCCTCTTCATCCTTTTTTATGTAGGATAAATCTTCCTTATTTATGAAGTTACATGGAAGCACTCTTTTCCATTAATTGGCCCTTATTTTATCTGGCACAAAAATTCATGAGCCATCTAAACCTCAGCAAATGTGCTTCCGCATGACCAAGCCCACGTCCAGGGCCTCTGTCCAGAGGTTGATCGCATTTGCCTCAGCTGGTCCCACACCCCTTATCTGGCTTCCCTGGTTCTGGTCCTCACCCTTCCCACTTCCCTTATCTCTCTGTTGTCACACTTCCCTTCAAGCCATCTCGCTGGTGGTTCACTGTCGTTTTCTCCTCCACACTGGCACAGGATGGCATAACAGTTGCTTCTGTCACAGTGCTTGAACTTCTACATTGTCACTGGATACGTCCCCACAGTCATACACTAGACCGTGAAAACTGCTCGAGATTAAAGCCGTGCATTTCACAACACTCGGAACCAAATACAGACTCAATAGCTCATTTCCCAATTGCATACTGGGCATAGACACTTTCTGTAAACATCTAGTATAGGTCCACCAAAATGCTAGGTTGCTTCAAGTCCCGCAGTGAATGCCTGAAGCTGCAGACAGCAATGATGTATCCCTACCCTATCTTCTCTTATACACACATACCAATGATAAAATGCAACTTAGAAGTTCTGACTTACTAGTGATTTAAATTGAAAAATTAAACAGTATAATTAAAGCAATACACTATATTAAAATTGCCAGCCTCACTATTCTTATACTTTGAAGTCCCACCAGTTGCCAAAAAAAAAAAAAAAAAAAAAGGAAGACTGTCTTGAGAGTTCTGTTCCCCAAATTTTGCCTTGATAAAAATCTTGTGGGCGTCTTTGTATGCTCACCTTCTCAACTTACACGTATGGGGATCATCTTATCTGATTGCTTTTCTAGGACAATCCTAACTTCAAAAACCACCTTGTATTCTGTAACTCCCACAGCTGTGGGAGATCTTTAATATCTAGTTCTGTAGGTGGCAAACTCACTTATGTGATAAGACTCAGATGTCTTTGTAGAAGTCTGCAATGTATGATTTGATCACATTTAATTCTCTCAGATAAATAAGAAAGTATTTACAATCAGAAAGTGTGATTATGATATTGGAATACAATCTGAAAGTCACACTGTAATAATGGAATCTAGGGAGACTGGCTATTGGGACAGTTTTTCAACCAAGCTTTGACCGCTGTTATTGATGACTTTTGCTTACTTACAGTCTATATGTTTATTTATGTATTTTTTGTTGTTAATTGACAGGAGTTAACAATATTAGAAAAAAAACTAAAGTCAATCTCATAACAGAATTTCTTAAAACTAACTGAGCTTTCTTTATATATTTGTAAAAAATATTTATGTAGTTAAACAACATCTGGCTTCTACAGACCCCAGCAACATCATTGAAGATTTTGTTAATCAGAATCTTTAAAAAAGACAGGAACATTATTAAAAATCATATTTATTTCATGATTACAATATACAAGGAAATGAAATTTAATCTCAGGTCACACTTTGAGAAAGTCTTGCTTTGTTTTATTTTATGTCTTCAGCTTTGAAAGCACCAGAGATGATACTTAAGGACTTTGAGAAAATAAAACACAGCAATATTGGCCAGCCCCACAGATGGGCTTTATTAGCAAATCACAGGGGTAAGCCCCAGGAATAGAATGAGTCAAGTCACTGGGACATGCCTAGGACTATAGGGGAGATGGCAGGGAGGGGATCTGCATTTCTGAAAGTACATTTGAATTCTAGCTCTTACATGTACTTATGAGTCACATTTGGCAGGTCAATTTTCTGCTGCTAGACAGTATGTAAATAATAATAATTATTATACTATATTATATTCTTATATATCAATAATTATTATTATTGCTTAAATAATAATAATAATGGTAATAATAATAATTGTATATGCACACACTTATATAATCACCTTTCTGAATTTTTAAAAATCAAATATATGAAAATTGTTTTGCATGCAAAAAATGTTAAGTACTTAATTGATACCAAAAATAAATAAATAAATAAAGCCATAGGCTATAAGGGTGATGTATGCGATTTATCTCATTTTATTTGTGATAATATTTTATACATAAAAATTCTGTAATAAAAAAAGGAAAGGCCAGTGCTTGTAAGTATAAGCCTGTGAAGACCTCAGACCCTTTGTGTTACAAGCCAGACCAGACTTTAGCAGTGAGTCTCCAGATAACGCTCTTTTGACATGCAAAAGCCACAAGCAGTTCTATTGTTTACATCAGAACCACATTTCATTTATGCCCACTATAAACTACAGTCTATTTTTTTCTTCGAAGAGTTTGGAAATTCTTTTATTTGAAACTAGGTCAACACAGCTACCCTATCACTCCCAAGGCCTTGCTTCTACATGCTGCTCCAATCGCCCTCTGCTTAGGAAACCATCCAACTGAGCCTGCTTATGACACACACTAATGTGCCCACAGCTACCCTGTCATTATCTTACACTGTTATCTGCACAGCTCCTAGTTACATTTTTACATTTCTCCTTGGATGTGATCCTTCAGCAAGTATATGAGTGTAAATGGGAAGGAGAGAAATAACCATTGTTCTTATCTACTTATGAGGTGCTTTGTTTTGCTTGACTTCCTGAAGTTTAAAGATAACCAATGCCCATAGGAAGGAGATATTATATTTCCAAATAGCATTCAGATGAATCTGTTGGCATGCAGTGATGACCACCGGCTCAGGCTGTGCAAGGCCTGGGGTCACACCCTGGCTCTGACTTCCTCTGCTCAACTGATTTGATTTCTGTGAAATGCTGTTGTATTATTGCTAACAATAAATTTATTTTATGTAAGATTTGAAAGGGTCCCATGAACCATCAAGCACTATGCAAACATTATTCTGACTTTTGATTACTTCTGTAGGGAAAACAGCACTGGAGGTTAAAACTAAGAGTTTTAGTTACTTTAAGATTTTGTAAACATAACCTGAGCCATGGAAAAGCTTAAACACTAAGATCAAAAATCATAGACAGGGCTGGGGTTGTGGCTCAGTGGTAAAGCATTTGCCTAGCATGTGTGAGGCACTGGGTTCCATTCTCAGCACCATATGTAAAATAAAATAAAGGTACATCAACAACTAAAAAAAAAAAAATTTAAAAAAAGAATCATAGACATGCAGGAGCATTTAGATGTATGTTCCTACACACACGCATACACACGTATATGTGCATATATATGTATATACCCAATTAATGTGGTCATCAATATTAGTCAAAATTACAAATACAATGATGGTTTGTGCAATAAAGTGTACATCAGCACAGTGTGTCATTGAATAAAATCTTAGCTACCTAATATCTAAAGAATATTTTGTTAAGACATACACATACTCTCAAGGGAAAATAGTATTAAAAACAGAGTGTATGAAAATGTTAATGTGTTCAGGTGAGGGAAATATTTTCCCCAAACCTAGGTATAGGTCAAGCACCACCAAGACAGGGGTTTCTTAGGTCTAGAGCCCTGAAGCCTGGCCAGTCTTGGAGAGCCCCCTAATTTTCAGTAAATTTAAGAGTAATAAACCAGATTCTAGGACCATATATTTCCAGAGCAGTGTACTCTCCTTTCTTCTTGCACAGTAGAGATAAGTTTGTTTTCAAATCTCCCCAAAAGCCCAGATAGCCTCTTCACAGTCCCACATGGAATGTGGCCCTAGCCACAGTGACAGCTACCTGCTGTGGATGTTCCACATCCTTGCTCCATGACTGGTCCAGGTCTCTGAGTTCTTTCACTTATCTTTCTCCCACCATCAGATTCTAGTAGTGAATGTAAAAAGAAAACACCTTCCCACATTTCCGGACACTTCAGAGGGTACATCACCACACATGTAGAGAGTCTTGGCACTTTGAGATGGTTATTGATGAAGTCATGTTCTTAATATTTTAAGAAGTCTTTTCTCTTCTCTAACTCAGGCTATAACCCTAGAAGTAGAAAAAAGAATAATTTTCAAAGATAAAGGGCGGCGTGGTGGATATCTGACTGGTTTTTTGGCTGCTGGGGAACCAGAAGCAAAATTACACAGACCCAATTCATTATGTCCTAAGGGGGAAAAGAAGCCCGATTTACGTCCAGGAGCTGAGTCTAAGATGGAAACACAGTGCAGGTTTTTATAAACATGAACTCTGTCCCTGGGTAGGCTACACATAGACTGTGACCCTGCTTTCCACTATTCCTTAGTGACTTTGATGTAGAGTTCATTATCTTATAATTTGTGTAACTGTGTCATTTAAAAAATACTCTTCTGATATCTAAAATTATTCAAATGCTTACCTAAATACTTTTTCTATATATTTTATGTTTTCTACAAGTTTTCTGAGTTGATGAATCCATTTCCTGAATCTATTGAAGTGAATTTATTGTGCTTATTCTTTAGTGAACTGAGAAGGGGAATTACTTTAAAGGGTTTTCTAATAGTCAATCATACAGCATTCTTGATATACATGCAAATCAGCCCTTATTTTGTTCATGTATCATGGGATCCATTTTCTAATGTTGTTTAAAATTTCTACAACTATTCTCTTAAGAATGTTTTATAATTTCCATTTATTATCTATTTTTAAATGAATTTAATAGGCAAATTATAGTTATACAGAAGAGTGACTTTCCTGTGACATAGTCATACATGCACATGACAATCTGGCCTATAATTTTTGGCAGTACCTCCCCTTTCCTTTCTCTCCTCCCTCCCAGTGGTCTACTTCCCCTATCCGCCTAGTCTTTCTTTTCTTTCCATAAGGTCTCTCCATTTTCTCTCCAGCTTCCACATATGAAAGAAAATATATGAACCTTAACTATTTTTCTTAATTATTTTGTATTTGTTCTAACTAGGTGTACATGAAAGTACAATGCATTTATACATATTGATAAATCATACATAAATGAAGTGTGATTTCACACTTTGAACCTTCACTTTCTGAGCCTACTTATTTCACTTTAAAGTTTCAACCATTTTCCTGAAAATAACATAATTTCATTCTCTTTTATGATTGAATAAAACTCCAATGTGTACACACACATACCCACATTTTCTTTTTCCACTCATCTGTCGATGAGACCTAGGCTGAGTCCATAATGTGATTGTTGTGAAATGCACTACCATAAACATGGGGTGTGTGTCACTCTAGGGTGACTTTGCAGGATTTGATGCCAAGACCACTTCCACCTCATGATATAAATGCAGGTCCATTGCCTGTATGCCAGTTTTCTGAAATACTTTACATAAATTTGGAATTAAATTTAATTTTGACCATTTTCTGAAAGTGAATGTAAAATCTTCTGAGCAAATTGTCATTTTTCTGCATGGATTTAGCCATTTCTCTTTTGAAAATCATTGTATCCTTGCTATAATAGTCTTGTATTTAAACAAAGAAAAAACATCAATTGTAGCATTCTTGTTCTACAACCCCTGTTACCTCTATTCTCTATTCTATTTCTTCTCTTGATAGACTTTTCTCTGTATGTCCCCTTCAGAGATATTCCTTTCATGTAACTGTCTGGACCAATCTTGTCCCAATTTGCATTCTTAAAGACATCTCAAGGACCCAAGAAAAAGGAGCTCATCTGGGTTCAGGAAGTGGCTCTTCAATATTTTCAAGAAACTAATTTCTCTCATCTTACTAAAAATGCTATCATTCAGTTCTTGAGTGTCCTACCTTTCGAGGAATGCACTCTCTTTCCTACTAAATTCAGCATGCAAGCCTTCAAAGAGCATTTCCTACATCCAGACTCAGAGCCAGGCTCAGGGATGAGCAAAACAAATATCATGAATGCCTTCCCCAAGCCACCATCATCTGGGAGACGGAAATTCCTAAGCAAATAGAACAGTAAGATAAATGGAGAGTAAGAACAAAGGAATCCAGAGAAGGCAGGATCTAAATGCCCGAGGGGTGATAAGATATCATGGAAGAGTCAGTTTGTTTCTGTAGATTGTGGATGACCAACTGTTTACCCAGGACTCTCCCACTTTTAGCACTATAAGACTACAACCTGGGAAACTCCTTGGTCCTGAGAAATATGATCAGGTTCTAACCCTATCTAGACCTCATCGGGTGCATAATAGCATTCCTGGCACAGAGTGGACTTAAAATTGTATCTGTAGTCAATTGGCTTATGACCTGAGTGGTCACCAGCATATGATTTTCACCAGGCATCAGAAGAAGGATGGCATGGCACTTGGGGAAAACAGTTGTGCAAGTTCAGTGGGTTAGATTACCAAGAGACCAAAGAAGACACCTAGAGAAGGGTTACGAGGGATAAGGTGTATTTAGAAATGCTTATCGGGGAGATCCAGTGGCTACAGGATGGTAAGGTGCTTTGCCAGAAGACCCACTGGCAATTACCTGGACAGGTGCTTCACCAGAGTTTCAGTTGTGCTAGACCAGGCAGGTACACCTCTGTTCTGCATAGTGTGCCTCCTGTGCTCCATGGAAGCATAGCACCTTTGTCCCTCAAGATGCATTGTGTGGTGATACTCAGCTTGAACAGTTCTTCCCTCACTGCAGGGTTCTAGTCCACAGGAGGGAGAAGGGTCTTATAAGTTAGACCACAGAAACAGTGACCATCATTAATTTCCTTAGTTTGCTTAGTTCCGTGGATGAGCAACATCTCAAGGAAAAGTTGTCCTGGCATGCATGCAAGAAAGCAACTTTCTATGGACACCACTGACTTGCCCTAATTCCAGAATACAGTGTTCTTTAAAAGAATCTGTATCTGAACAGATACAGACTCATTCTCACTGTTGCCTTAACTTGGCTTGTCATTTGGGAATGGAAAGGGGCCTTCCAGGACATGATAATTTGTTTCCTTCCTTTTCTTTGAGAACAACACAAGGCGTGCAGAATCAGCAGAGAGCATGGCTGTGGTTTGGAATTGCTAGTTGTTCTGTGTGATGGAAGGTAGAGTGGATACCTGAAAAGGATTGGGGTTGTGATTGAAGACACAAAGGCCAGAGGTGCAAGCTGATAGAGGACTGTGGGCTCTATTTTATTCTATGGTGAATAAGAAGCAAATATGAGGGAGACTTTAGCAGTAAGCTGTGAAATAAAATGCATACAATAGTGAAGGGTATGCATTTCTTTACACTCTTGTACTAGAAGGATCTTGGTATACTCAGGCACTTTACTACTGTTTGGAAGAACTGTGGGCATCTTCTTTTATTACCATGCAACTTCATGTAGCAGGAAAGCTTTGAGTTGGAATTAAAAACTCCCGCATTCTCATCAGATTCTGCTACACATTCACCGTGTGACCGCAGGCAAGTTTCTAAAATTCTCCAGGCTTGGTGAATCAAAAAGGGAATTGGAAATTCTAAAAGGGAAATGGTGATATCTAATGCTATTGCTTTGTGAGGAACTCATGAGAAATGTTCTGGAGGCAGTCAGGCAACAAGCAAATCTAGGTTTTGAACTTGTAGTTGGAATGATGGAATGGCTAATGGAATAAGTGGAACTCACTGAAAGAAGGGGAGGAATGACGCTAAGCCATTTAAGTCACCCCCAAATTGTGCAACTTTAGCAAGGCTGTGCAACAGGCCTTGAGATGACTTCACCAGAGCACAGTGTCAACTGTGCTTAATTTGCATGTAAAATGAATCAGTTTATGATTTCAGTGCAAGAGAGAGCTATATTTTGTCTGTTATCAAAGTTAAGATATCTTAGGAGAATTCACAGCCCATGAGACTGATATGACATCTTTAATTTCATGGTACCAATGTAAACCTTTCTCAGTGAATCGCAACAAGAAACTTCCCAGCTCCCTGCATGAGCCTAATCTCCTGTAGAGAGTGATGATTTGAATTATGGTCTTTCTGACTCTCTTGTGACCACATTTGCACTGGAACTTCCTGAGCAAAGGTGCAGGTCAAGATATCCCAGTTGCTATGGTGATGCTGGCCTGAGGAAACTCTGCGCAAAGGCTCAGCACAATCTTGAGGCATCAACTCCCAGGAATTCTGAACGTAGCCAGATAACCCTAATGTCTCTCACCAGTCCTGCATGCTGCAGATAGATTGCCTGCTTTGCCAAAACATTCCCACCAATAACCTTTTGATGAGACCTATGTAATAAATGTGCTGAGCTGGCTCGGGATCACTGCTTCTCCATCAGAGAGCAGCGTCACACCCGCCCTGCTTTTTCTCTCTATGCATGTCTGTTTCTCTTTTGTTCATTCCCCACCACCCCTCATCCACTGTTTCCTGAATTAATGGCCCAACTCAGAGACAGCTGAAGGGGTCGTGGCAATCTTCCTGGCTGCCAGCACCATGAACACTATTGCTTCTATTTAATGTGTGATACCAACTTGTTGGCCCATGGGAGTTGCTAAAATTTGCACATTGAATGTGCTCAAAAGGCACATATGTTAAAGATGTGGTGCTAGAGAAGGTGGTGGACCTTTTAAGAGGAGGCACCTACTGGAGATCCTGTGTCATTAGGGGCATGATCTTGAAGGGAATTGTAGGGTTCTTGTCTTTTTATTTCTCTCTGGCTTTGATTCCTGGCTTGAGAAGTAAGCAGTATGCTTTACCATACACTTGCTCCATGAGGTGCTGCATCTCGAGAGCCCAAAGCACTGAACCTGCAATCTTGCACTGGAACCCTCAAAATTCTGAGCCTAAAAATCCCTTTTCTCTTTATACTTTAATGGTTTCAAGTATTTCATTATAATGATGGAATGCTGACTAATACAGAGGCTGCAAGTGCCATTATCACCTGTATATTTACAAATATTTCAATAATTTTGCATTTTGTCTGCTTCCAAGATATTTCCTCCTCCCAGCACTCTAAGTGGGGCTAGGATCATGACTTGTTTGTGGAGAAATTCGGGATTGCTTTGGTTTATCTATTTAATCACTTTACTGGGATGAAGTTAGAAGTAATTATGTTTGTTGCAATGTACTAAATGCCTGTGTCCCTTCAAAATTCCTAAGTTGAACGTCTCACCCTAATGTGACAGTATTCAGAGTTAGGGTCTTTGGGAGATAATTAGGCCATGAAATTAGAGTCCTTGTAGATGGGACTAGTGCCCTTAAAAGTCAAGGAGGCCTGGGAACCAGTCAGCTCTTTCTTTCTTTATAGGTGAGAATAGAATTAGAAGATAGCCATCTGAATCCTGGAAGAGGGCCCTCAGGAGAACCTCAGGAGTGTTCTCTGATACCCTGACTTGGACTTCCAGCCCCTGTAACCCTTAGAAAAAATTATTGTTTATGAACCACCCCATCTATGGCACTTGACAAGACATCTATAGACCCAGTTCACTCAGATTACGAGGAACTCAAAATAAGCACATAGACCCCAGATGTCATAGCAGGTTGAAAACCCTTGGTCTCACTCAGGTTTCTGTGTCAGGTCTTCTTTGAACTGCTGGCATAAACCTGGCTGCTTCCTTACACACGCTGATCTTGAGCCCCCATTTTTTTTTTTTTTCTGGTAGTGGAACAAGATTACCTTTCCCTCCTCTCCTCCTCTGACCATGGTCTATAAATGAAGAAATTACAATACATGTACTTTGTAAAATACAATTACCACCAGAGATTTGAGGCTAAAAATAATTAGCATAACTACCAAATTTGAGTCAGAGGTTAAAGTTTAATCTTCTACTTACAAATTGGTAATACTGGACAATTACCTACAGATACTATCTGTATCTTGGAGTAGTTCAGGGTCTGACTTCAGACCCCAAGTGCCTGGTTCCAATCCTGTAACCACAATTTCCAGCCACATGGGTGGTTCTTGGGCTAGTTGTACCCATCTGCATTCTGGGTTCCTCAACTGTTAAATGTGGGTGATGTTTTCTGTTAGGATATGGACATAATAGCATTCATAGGTATCAATAGACTCCAGGCTATGAAAGTTAGCTGAGTTAAATATCCATGATGCACTTCAATCAGAGCCTGGCACACTGAAGCCTCTCCATTTGTGTTAGTAATTATATTTATTTCAGTTACCTTTTCTGAAATGAAAAGGATTAGGATGCCTGTGCCTACAGCATAAAATAATGAATTTTAAAATACTTTGTTAACTTCAAATGACGATTCAAATTTCACTCGTACCTATGAATAAATATTGGCAAAGAGATTTTTACTCAGCAGAATAATACTTCCAGATCTTGAGACACACAGGTACATACACACAGGCACACACACACAGGTGTGCACACAGACACACATAGATCCACACAAAGACACTCAGGAGCACAGAGCACTCAGGCAGGCACATTGTTGTACATCTTCAGAGACATAGACACACTCATACACTCATACACCTCTCCAAATGCAGTGATTAGTCTCAGGGCAGAACACACTTTCTTTTGTCAATGTCAAACCTGGAGGGAGAAGAAACAAGGTCTTTCAGACAATCAACAGCTGATTTTTTTCCAGGAAGTTCCTTATTCCCCAGAGATCATTAACTGCAAGTCACACATCATTACTCTTGAATAAGACAAATCTTTTCCCCTCTGAATACTTAGTTATCTCAAGTATAAAATGAGAAACTTGGATTTCAGTGTGCAAATATGAGTCACTCTGTAAATATCTGTCAAATGCAAGTGTGGATGAGTGGTCAAAAAAGTAAAATTATAAAAAAAAAAAAAAAAATCATTACCAAGATGACCCAAGTGCTTTTGAGGGTTTTTGGTTTTTCTTGTAACAGGGATTGAATCCAGGGATACTTTCCCACTAAGTAACAACCCCAGTTCTTCTTTATTTTTGATATAGGGTTTTGCTAAATTATTGAGGGTTTTGCTAAGTTGCCAAGGCTGGCTTCAAACTTGGGATCCTCCTCTCAGCCTCCTGAGTCTCTGGGATCATAGGTGAGTGTCACTTGGATTACAGGCATGTGCTACCATGCCCGGCTTGAGTGTGCACATTATAGAAAAACTTCTGCTCTGTAAATGCTCATATCACTCTGGTTGGCCCAGTCCACATTTCTTTTTTCCAGCAAAGCACCAAATCATTTAAGAAACTAAGTAATTAAGAGTGGATATATGTGAAAAATGACATTAGAATTTTTTTTTTTCCATGAGAATCCCAGTTTTCTCTTCTGGGTATCTCTTCTGGGTATCTCTCATATACTCATTCAACAATCTTAGGCAGACAGCCACAGTACTCCATTCTTACATGGATCCATTCAGGTTGAGACAAGAGATATTTAATATATTCACTAGAGAACATATAAGAAACCCTGCAAGTTAATAAGAAAAGCACAACATCTAATAGAAATGCAGACAATGAAAAAGGGTTCTCAGAAAATAGGAAGCATGCAATTTATAGACTGCAGAGAGATATTCAACCAGATAAGTGGTGAGGAAAATGCAGATTAAGGGCACAATATGCTGCTCTTTTATACTCATTTGATTAGCAAAAGTCAAAAATCCAGACACCATCAGGGGTTGGAAAGTTGCAAATTCATGGGATCTCCTCAGTGTAACTGGTGGGTGAGCAACAGATTCAATTTCTTTAGAAAATAGTTGGATGGTATACAAAAAAGTTGTGAATTTTGAAAGTCAAAAAAAGTACAAAAAAATTACTTTTATAAAGAGAACCAAGGAAATTTATTTTGGAACATGTTGAGTGGACACTAATCCAATACTGTGTATAATGACAGATTCATAACTGACAAATATCTGAAAAAAACAAATATTCATAAGGAAGATAACAGAGGAACACACTGTTGGATATGTGGATAATAGTATTATACTTCTCACATAAATGAGGCACAGCCTACAACAGAATAGATGATCCACAATAATATGTTTAAATGAAAAAAGTAAATTAGAAATTGTGATGTACAATATAGATCCCCTTTCCTATAAATTTGAAAATAATTCAGCAGAAAATGAATGCTTGCTTAAAATTTCATAAGTTCATGAAAGAGCAAGGAATGATAGAGAATTTGGAGTGATGGTTAGTTGAGGCTTCTGTATGAAAAAGATGCAAAAGGATGCCATGTTTAACTGTCAATACCAGCCTTGATTTGTGGGTTCATGGATGCTTATCACCTTATTTCATATTAATTAATTTTAAAATGTTAAAAGAGAGGAATCCGTGAGTCAACATAAATTTCATAGCCAAGGATAGTACCTAATGAAACTGCACTTGAGGTTCTTTGAAAAAGAAGTGGAAATGGAAGACCTCCTGCTTTCAATACCTGTACTTAGAGTTAAAACAAAATACTGATCATGAGATATCACGATGGGAAGCCTGGGATGGCGTTTCCACAAAACAGAAAAATCAGTAGTAATATTTTGAGCTTCTCAAATTTGTCCAGCACTGAGAGTTTCTTTCTTGTGCAACACATTCTCTGTGGAATTTAATGGGATTTTATTAACAGTAATTTGTTACAAGTGTAATACATGAAGGTAGGTGATTGATGCGGTTTCTTGAAAAAAAAATCATTTTAACATGTTAGAAAGACAAATGGATTAGTTAGAATTATAATTTATGGTAATGGACGTGGCTTTTCATTAACGTGGCCTTATATGAAGGGAAACCAATTGACTCTTCCTTACTAAAATGTTATTGCCAGGAAGGATAGGATAGTGAAAACAGCACAATTGTGTTCAATTTCAATCAATCACATCTGCTTCCTTTAATTAACATTGCATAATATTTTGTTGTACTTGTTTATAAATATGTGACTCTGAATATTATAAATTCTTTATATCACTAGAATAAAATTTGCTAAATAATATATCTTAACGTTGTCATATTTATTTTAGGTTCTGTAAGTTCCTATTATGTATTCAGTTATGTCTTCCCACAAACTCATCTATGAAGTCCTGATACCCAGTGTGATTATATTTGAAGACGAAGCCTTTACATTGGTACATAAAAATCTATTAGGTCATAAAGGTGGAGCCCTGGTTCAATATCACTGGTGTACTTATAAAAAATGTAAAAGGCCCCAGAACTCTCTTTTACCCTGTGCACACAGAGGAAGGGCCAGAAAGACAGGTCTTACCAGACACCAATGCTTGTTCTTAGACTCCAGCCTCTGAAGCTGTGAAAAAAAAAATTGTAGTATCTGCCATCCAGCCTGTGACATTCTGTTATGGCAGCCTTAGAAGACTAATACAGTTCCATATGGTTAAATACCAAATTGAAATGTATATTGCAATATGTTTTGGCATATGTATATACTCATATATTCTCTTCCCAATCAGAAAAGAGGACACTCCTAACATTCCAGTAAAATCCCCTTTGTCAACTCCCAAGAAAATCCAGCCTCTACTTCCTATCTGGAAACAACTGCGCCTCTGATTTAAATTTTAAGTTCTGACACAAGTTTTGCTTATAATTGAATTCCAGATAAGTGGCATTTGCAATTCATATTGGTTGTGGTCTGAGTTTATAAGCTCAAATAATGTTTTTGAGGTTCATATATAACACTTCCTTTATCACTACCATATATATATATATATATATATATATACACACACACACACATATAAATACATGTATATAAATTCATACATATTTATTTTTGCACATAGAAATCTTATTGTTTCACTTAACTTTTTTTAAAATAGTTTTCTTTATACTGAATTGATTTACTGCCTTTTGTTAAAATTATTTCACAAGGTAACTAGGAATGTGTTTGTACAAACTATGATCTACTGAATTGACCTTTTTTTAATTGATGAACAGTTCACACTCTCTTGATGTGTTGAAAGCAGACTTGTTCAGTTCTGAAACAGTTTTAACATGAAAATATGACTTACAAATTACTAAACAAAACTTTCTTATGATTTGATTAATTCTGTATGGAAGTCATTGAGCTGTTTGAAAAGAACTTACAGTGGGACAATATGGACCATTCAAAAGCATGACTATTGTATATTTCTATATTATTAGGTGTTTAAGTTTATTTCAACAATGTTTTATAGTTTTCATTTAGGTGTTGCAAATGTCTAAGCTCTTAATTTTTCTCATGCTATTCCAATTATGCACACTCCATTTTTTTCTGCTATACTGTACAGGCTATGTGCCAGTAGATATCATTGATATGATCATCTGACTTTTATTATGATTTTATCATTAAATATAATGGGATATGCATATTCGTCACATGCTTTTATCAGTTTGAATAAGTTGCCATTGATGCTCCATGAGCTGTGAATTTGATGAAGTGACTTTTTACCTTTATTGAGATGATTTGGATTACTGCCTTTTTTATCTGTCAATGCCAGGAGATAGAGTGACTCATCCTGTAATGATAAACCAGTTTTGTGTGCTCTGGAGAACTCTGGCTTGACCATGGCCCACTCTCCTTTTCACATATTGCCAGTCATAATCCGTTAATGCTTCAAGAGTTTTCTATCTGTCCATTAGAGAAATCTGTCCTGAGTTTTACATTTTTGTAATGTCTTTGGCTGATTTTATTGTCACACAAAAAAGACAATAAAATGTGTGTGAAGTGTTTCCTTTCCTATTTTCTGAGACAATTTGTATAGTCTTTAAGGATATGGTTAAAGTCCCTAATGAAGTCCTGTAAGCCTTGAGTCTTTGTGGAAACATTTAAATAAAAGTTAATTTTCTTTAGTAGGCATGGAGCTAAGTGGACCTTCAGTTTCTTCTTGACACAGTTTTGGTGGTACAGTTTCAACAAATGTTTCCATTTCATTGAAACTGAAGAGTTTATTGACAGGGAGAGTTCTATAATCATCCATTAAGTTCCCTTCCATATTATGATTCTTAGGGATGTCATCTCCTTTCCTCCTGATACTAGTAAGCTGTGTTTTTGCTACTTCCTTTGCTGATCTAAAGAAGGATTAGTGTAACTGCTTCTTTCAAAGGTCCCCTTTTGTTTTTATTGATTTTCTTTATTGTTTATTCTTTTAATGTATTCCTGCTCTTCATTAATATCTTTCTTTCTCCTTAAAAAAGCAGCTCATCAACTCTTCTTTTTACAGTTTCCTAATGTTTAAGCTCCAATTATTAGTATTAAAGCTGTCCTCTCTTTTTAATGAAATAGTTTGAAGCAATGGATCTCTGTAAGCTGTACTTTAGCACCACCCCACACCTTGTCATAATATTATAGTCATTGCATAATATAATCAATTAGTTTCCATTTTTAACTATAATCATTTTATTATTTGTATTTTCTATTAATTTAATAATAAATAGTAAAAGATATTGCAAATTTTTTGATTCATGGATTATTTTTAAGGATTTTCATTTACTGACAAATATTTAACTTTTTAGGATATTTTTATTTCAGGTCTAATATAATTTCCTTTGGGTCAGACTTCACATGAATTAATTTTGAGGTATTTTATGGAACAATCTATAGACCATGTTGTTAAAAGAATGACAATGGAAAGCAACGTGCATTCAACAATTTGGAGGTAATCTGTAAATATTAATCAGGTAAAATAGGTCGGTGGTGTTTTCAGTTATCCTATTATTTTAGGATAACTGAAAAACTCGACTTTGTGGTTTGGACGTGAGGTGTCCCTCCAAAGCTCATGCGGGAGACAATCCAAGAAGGTTCAGAGGAGAAGTGCTGGGGCAACAGACTTAACTAATCAGTGAATTGATCCCTGATGGGATTAACTGAGCTATAACTGGAAACAGGTGGGGTGTGGCTGGAGGAAGTGGTTCATTGGGGGCATGGCTATGGGGTATGTACTTTGTATCTGTAGAATAGAGTCTCTCTCTCTCTCTCTCTCTCTCTCTCTCTCTCTGCTTCCTGATCATCATGCACACTCTTCTGCCATGATGTTCTGCCTTACCTAGAGTCCTGAGGAATGGAATCTGCTGCCTGTAGATTGAGAACTCTGAAACCATGAGCCTTCAAATAAACTTTTCCTCCTCTACACTGTTTTGGTTGGGTCTTTTAGTCATAGCAGTGAAAAAGCTGACTAAAACACTAGACTTAGTGATTTTGTCTAATATTTGCTTTCACATTCTTTAAAAGGATTGTTTAATGTCTCAAGCTGAAATTTCTGATCAAAAAAAGAACTGCAGCTTTAGTTTGATCCATTTCTGATTATGTATTTTTGGTCTCTGTTGTTATAGGAATGTTAGGATTCTCATACCTCATTGAAAGCATTAACACATCATAAAATTCTCAGTTATTAATAATACTCTTCATCTTCAAGTTTACATTGTATAACATTATATTGTGTTATATTACAGTCACTTCAGGTTTTATCTGGTTATTATTTTCAAACTATATCTTTTCCCACCATTTTACCTTTAACCTGCTTTTTTCTTTCTATTTAAAATTAATTTAATGTGGATAGTACACAATTGGATCCTTTGATTTAAACCTGGTCTGTTAATTTTTCTCCTTTAATTGGGAATTTATCCCATTTACATGTAATGTAAATGTTAATATGATTGGATTTAATTGTCCTGTTTTGCTATTTGTTTTTAATTTTACTCATCTATATTTGTTCCTGTTTTGTTTTATTTCACGTGTAGATTAAAACCCTGTGATCACTTTTGCCAAGAACCCAAACTAGTTTCATGTATTATGTCCATTTTCTGATATCGTTACTGTCTTTTCTACAGACAAAAAATAAGTCCTATATCTACTACCTATGCCAACCAAAATGAATGTGCTTTTTTCTACTAATTTTAAAATGTAATGCTAAACCACCGATGTTTCCAGTGATTAGCAAGTAGCCCATAATCTCTGGGCTCTTATTCAAGGAAAAATTGTGCTTATGTGCTGAATATCAGCTATGTGGTTTGATATAACAAAGAAATTTGGATTATGGACCAGGCTTACAGGAAGTGCTCCTGAAGAAAAATAGGTCACAGCCCTAGGTCATGCCCTACTGAGTCTAATTACCAAATTGTCAATGTGAAAAAAGAAAAAAAAAAAAAAAAAAAAAACTATGCCAGAGTGAGACAGCTTTTTAACATGTCATAAATTAAGAAAGAAAACTAAAAAATATCAATCAGAACATTGAGTCAGGTACTAAAGGGTTAAATAAATGGCAAACTGGACAATAACCTACTATCAAAAGAATCAGGATAATCAAATAAAGTTCAATTGTACCCAGTAATTCTCATACAATGACTCGAAGGGCATTTAGGTTGTGGTTCCATGAGTTACGAATTAAAAATATGTATTCCTATATTCCACCCATATTTTGTAAGAGCAAAGAACACCATTATTTTCCATTTGTTGAAAATAACACAGAGTGCTACATGTGGATGATATCAGTCAGCACTGACAACTATAGAGTGGATGCTATGATTTGGATACAGTGTGAGTGTACCCCCAGGAAAGTTCATGTGCTAGACCTTTGGTCCTCAGTGTGATGCTGAGGTGGTGGAAACTTTACAAGATGCCAGCTAATGGAAGGTGGTTTGTTTGCTGGGGATCCTGAGCTCACCAAGGATGAATGTGATTCTTGAGGGTCCCTGGTTATTTCCTGTGAGAGTGGGTTATTATCACAAAGAGCAAGCAAGACCTTTGAATCCCTCTTGCACACGGCCTTGCTTGGTGACTTCTCTCTATTGCCATACACTGTCACAATGCCATCTACCAGGTTGCCATGAAGTCAAGGGCCCTCACCAGAAGCTGAACAAATGGAACTGCCCTGTCTTGGATTTTCATCCTCCAAAACTGTGAGCTGAATAAATCTGTTTACTTGTACGTTGCCTGAATTGTTTTTATTATTTTAACAATAAGAAATAAGACTTTAATTCTCATTAAAATTTTATTATAAATAAAGAAATTTGAGAAGAACTATGTTTAGAAAAGAACTTTGTTTCCTCCACGTTTATACAATAATTAAGTGGTAAACAAAAGTCAATCTTATGCACACAGAAGTTTAGGATAACTGGTTTAGGAATTCAAAGTAATAAAGTTGACCTCAGGATGATTCAGAGTTTAATGAATACAGTGTATAGAATAGAATCATACAAAAGTTTCAGGAAGTGATGGTATTAAAATCAACTCCACTGTAACTACTTTACTTTTATTCATTCATTCTTGAAATAAATTGGTGGTAAGTTATCTGGAAGTCAAACTCAGTACCCACTCTGGGAAAGGGACACACCAACATCCATCCTTCCTTTCTTCCTTCCTTCCTTCCCTTTTTCCTTCCTTCCTTCCTTCCTTCCATTTGCATTGCTAGGGATCAAACCCAAATCCTGGCACATACAGGGCAAGCATGCTACTGTTGAGTTACATTCCCAGTCCTGAGCTACACCTCTTAAAAATCCCTGTACTTGTCAACATCACTACACTGGGGATCAAGTTTCCAGCGTGTGATCCCTTGGGGGACCCATTCATACCATATCCAAGCTACAGCAGTAGGACTCTGCCTAGGTATTTCAGAAAGTCCCAACCAAAACCCAGAATAGTTACGACTCAGAGATCAAAATAAGCTCTGCTTCTCAAGTCTTCATTTCAGGTAAGATTTCAACCTGACACCAGCGGTCACCTGCTCTTGAGGTATCTGATGACAACTGTTTATTATCTCACCCTGTTTCTGTGGGTCCAGCATCCCTGAGTGGTTCATTGGAGAGTTCTAGCTCAGGGTCCAGCATGGGATTCCTTTAAGCTGTTGACGGACTGTAGTCATCTGAGTTGTTGACAGGATGGTTTCTCCCTGAAGACTTCAGTTCCTCACTGCATGGACCTCTTCTTGGCTGCCTAGATGACTGTTTGGCATGGTAACTAGACTCCCCCAAAGTGAGAGATACTGAGAAGGACAGGGTAATGCCATACCACTTTCTGTGATCTAACCTCTCTGTCACACAATCATTTCTGCCTTATTTTATTCACTAGGAATGAGCCACTAAATGTCTCACATACTCCATGGGACTGGTTTCAAAAGGACACAGTCCTTCAGAGGCAAAGAACATTGAGTATCATCTGGTAGACCAAAACTCCAAAGTAACTGTGGTATTAGCATTTAGTCTGCTGTTTCTTTTTCTTGCTGAAGGTGGGAATGGCTGTAAGACTGGTGTTACAGAAATGCTTAAGAGATCGTGGAAGAAAGCCAAGTTGTGTGCAGATTCTGGATAATTAACTATTTTATGCCAAATGCTTATTCATACCATCTGCACACAAATATTCCAAACTCTGAATTACAATTTAAGATCTATTTTTCTTGCAATATCATGGAAACTATACATTTTATTTATTTGTCTATTTATCTATTTTATTTATTTTGGGGGTGGTGCTGGGAATTGAACCCAGGACTTTGTACATGCTCGGTTTTCTACCAACCGAGCTACCTGCTCAGAACCCTTTCATGTTCTTTTTTTTTTTTTTTTTTTTCGGTACTGGGGGATTGAACTCAGGGACACTCCACCACTGAGCCACATCACAGCCCTATTTTTGTATTTTATTAAGAGACAGGATTTCACTGAGCTGCTTAGCACCTCACTTTGCTGAGGCTACCTTTGAATTCTTGATCTTCCTGTCTCAACTTCCTGAGCTGCCCTGATTACAGGCTTGTGCCACCGCACCCAGTCCTTTTTATGTTCTTAAAAGAAATATATTCATTGTTTAGCAAACAGAAAAGTAGGAAGGAAAAATCCCTTGAAATCACCCCACACAGAGATAACCATTGTTAATAATTTGATGAACATTGTAGACATTTCTAATCCACATAAACATGCATACATATGTATCTTATAATTTTTACCTACATTTATAATAATATTGCACCTGCTTCTCAGTGGCTGCTTTTTTCACTTGATAACATGCTATGAACTATTTTCCATGTCAATAAATACAGCTCTATACCATCATTTTAGGGACAGCAGTGGTCTCATTGTGTGATGCTCTGCAATTTACTCCACTCCTCGCTTATTATTCGATGTTCAGGGGTTTTATATTTGTGTTTTTAGAGGAACTAAAGGTACAGCTGTGCAGATGACCAGCTACACTCAAACCCCAAATACACAGCACAGATCATCCCTGTTTTGTTTCCTTTCTTATGCCTTTTTTTACATTTTATTCAAAATGTCAGTATTTTAAAGTTAATTGTTAAAAAATTTAAAATGTATTTAAGGATTTCAAAGCAAGCAGAAGATGCAAAGAAATGTGTGACTGGGGAGAGCATTCCCACCTCAAGTTTTTAAGGATGATATTAACTTGATTAATTTCCTGAGAAGATCCACGATACTTTACCTCCTTTCCCTCACATAACATGACACGCTGAAGACACAGAGAGACATTACTCAGAGTCACTGGTGCCATGAGCTCCAGAGAAAAACTCTTAGGGACACATTCGATGAGTTCTGAGCATTCTAGCGCTGGCTGCCCCAGTGCTGGCTGCATTGTCCCATGCTTATTTAGCTTTCCCCAGATAAGTCAAAGGAATCTACACTTAATCACATAACTGGAGTGCCACATAATATGTCGCCAAAATGGAATATGTTAGAAAGTGAAATATGTTGTTATTAATAGGTACATGGGACAACTGGCATGAGACAAATTTGTCCTACTCAGACTGGGACATTTGGGTCAACCCAAATGTAGCAGCTGAGGAAAGATACAGATTGCTGAAGGGACTTGTCCTCATCCACAGCTGGTAATTTAGCTGGGAATCAAAATGAGACCTCTCCTGTTCCATATCCATTGCTTTACAGTGAATTTTCAGGTCCTGAATATCTTGGCAAGTTTGTTCTTTGGTGGAGGCCACTTCTCCCTACAAGGGAGGATTTCGTGGATTCAACATTTTTTCCTGTTGAAATTGCTTTCCTGGATGTATATCTCTGTAGCTTTGATACATTTATTCTTCCTCGGATTTAACAATTATTAAATACATGCCTGGGTGTCTTCACGTGCCCCTTACTCATTTTTATGCAGTTTAGGAAATGCAGAGGGGTTCATAGGTTCACCACTAGAGAGCGTGCTGGCCAAGATTTTGTGTTGGTAGCCTGCAAGTTCAACGCCTTCTGTAAAAGGAAACAAGAAGGGATTTTGCTCCCTACAACTTGGAGAGAATGAGATGCCTTTGTTTACACTCATAGAATCTTTTCTCCTTACTTCTACCTCTAATCTTCATTTGTTTTGATTTTTAGTTATTGATTATTAATCTATAAGAAACTTCCGCTGTTCATCTGTGGCAGTTCCTCCAGAAACCCTTAATCCTCTTTCTCTTCTGTAATTTTCCATGTTTACCTCTCTCATTTAAACTTATAATTATATACCATAGTTACCCCTTCATATTTCTGTTTCCATCTTTATCAGTTGTGAGCTCATGAAGGACATTATGTCCATATTAACTACTTCTGGCGCAAAGGTGATATTTTGTCAATGGTAAGGAAAGCAGGGAGAGAATGAATGAATTAATTTATTAATGGATTAATAAATGAGTAATAAATGTTATAATATACAATGGTGCTAAAGAAAGTCAAGATTTTAGGATGGATGTTTTGGGATGGGAACACTTCTGTTTTGGGTATTAAAGCTACATTTTAAAATTTAAAGGAAATAAGATATAACCAAAGAAAAGAAAGCAGTGGTCACTTATTAAGCTTCCTTCCAACTTTGTATAGAAAGAAAGAGAAAGTGACTATCCCATGTGTTTAGAGAGTCCCTAGCTAAACAGATTCTAGCATCAGGCAGCTGGGGAGAAGAAGGAGGATTATTAGACAGGGGTACTTACCAGGTGCCTTGCATGGATTACTTCTTTACCTGGCAGGATTGCCGAATTCCTAAGTGTTGGACCTATGGGCACGGGTCTCCTGCAGGGGAAACTTGGCCCAATTGGAAGACTCCCTTGTAGTTCTTTTCTGACCTTTGTTCAGTTTATGCCCACCTAACCATTGCCCTGGTACTGGGAACATAAAGTTTTGTTTTCTCTGGTGTCCTGGAGAAAACCTATCCTGGGGCAGACCCTGTCTTTTCAGAGGGAAGGCCTGCATTTAATCCCCTGCCAAAATAGGACACACATGTCAAGACTTTATCAGAGATTCCAGGTAAGGAGGGTGTAAGGTGTTGGAAAAGCAGTCCTTCATCCCTGGGTCACTGGAGGCAGGGCTGAAGAGTCAGGTAGAAAGAGACAGACAAACAGATGAAACAAGTGATCTATATGAAAGAATCAGGTGCAGGCCACCTCAAGTTGGTGGACAAATTCCTGAATGGTCCATGTGAAGGAAACCTTAGGAAAGAAAGGAAATCCAGGTTGCTAGGTAGAAGAGACACCTCTAAGTTGTTATCTCTGGCCACCAGCTTGAGCTGTATAGATATGACTGAGAACCAAAAAGTGTGACTGACCCTTGCTTCTGGCATGAGAAAGTAAAATTTGCAATCCGAATGGGTGTTGAGACAACATAGAGTTATAAGAATTCACAACACCGTGATCTTTAAAAAGAGAAATCCTCAGGGTAAGCCCACAAACAGTGACTGGGGCAGATCATGCTTTATGTATTAAGGAGGACAAATGTGTCAGAGTGCCACTTAGGTTTAGGCTGCATTTCTCAAACATCAGATGGAAGTAGATAAAGTGGTGGAGAGTACGGGGCCCAACTTCAGCTCACGAATTCTTATTTACATTTATAAAGGCAATACCTGTGAAAGTTCTTTCTTCTTCTTCTTCTTAAAAGAATTTTAAGAAACTTTTCCTTTTCTTCTTTTCAATCACAGCACACTTTGAGGATCTTGGGGAATCTTAGCACTCAGGGTAGTGAGCACTCCAGTTACATCTGATAATCAACCACCTGAAATCATCAGTGTCTAATGAACATGTTAAAAAGAAGGGACCAAAGACCAGACCCCAGATGCATTACTAGAGACCTCTGTAGAGTTTGACATTGATACATTAATTCCTTGCTTATGATTTATGAGATCACCTGTGAATTCAATTATTATACTGTCTCGTAATCCACATTTCTGCATTTGAATATGACAAAACCAGGATTATTCACCAAGTTTCTTCTAAAACCAGGTTAGAAACATATCTGAGTCTAAAGAGGGTGTCAGAAATTCTAAAACATCTCATTTGAGCTGACTCATTCTTCATGGACCAGAGCTGGTTTTTATTGGTTCCTGATGTTAATCCAAGTACTAGTTCATTTAATCACTCAATGCATTTATATTTCTAGTGAATTTTCTGTAAGAGCTTTTGTGCTAAAACTCTTTTGTTTCAGATATTAGCCTTTAATTTTGTGTATCTGTCCTTGATCTCCTTTTTGTTTTCCTTGACTTTCTAAAATCTTTTTTAAAAATTAGAGCATTATAGTTATACGGAGTAATCGGTTCATTCTGACAAAAATCCTATATGCATGTAATTTAGTTTTAATACCTGCATCCCCCTTTCCTTTCCCTCCTCCCTCCCCCATTCTCCTTTCTATACTGATCTTCTTTCACTCATTTATTTATTTGTTTTTATTTATGTTTTCTACACACACGTAAAGGTGAAAATGACTGTTGTATGTCTATATAAGCATATAACATGATTTTGCTATATCCAGCCCACATTTCTCCCCTTTCAGTCCTCCTACCTCTCCCCTGACCTCCTCCTTCTCCTCATCCAATATTCTCTATATTGTTGTGATATTGGATACCATCACCACCTTTCTTGTGTTTTGCTCTAGTTTCTACATATGAGGGAAAACATGATTTTCTGAATCTGGCTTATCTCACATAGCATGATGTTCTCAATTTCCATTCATTTGCAGGGAAATATCATAATTTCCTTCTTTATGGTGGAGTAAAACTCCATTGTGCATGACATACCACATTTTTTGATCCATTCATCTATGGATGGGCATTTGGTTGATTTTGTCATTTGGCCACTGTAAATTATGTTATTATGAGCACTGAAGTGACTGTGTCACTAGAGGATGCTGATTTAAATTCTTTAGGATAAATAACAAGGAGTGGCATAGTTAA
Source organism: Sciurus vulgaris (assembly GCF_902686455.1). NCBI lineage: Eukaryota > Metazoa > Chordata > Mammalia > Rodentia > Sciuridae > Sciurus > Sciurus vulgaris. The sequence goes on from NC_136469.1 coordinate 138,657,474, forward strand.
AACATAGGATAGTTCAATTCTTAATTTTGTAAGAAATCTCCATACTGCTTTCCAGAGCGATTGTACTAATTTGCATTTCCAACCAAAATGTATCGGGGTTCCTTTTCCTTGATATTCTCACCAGCATTTGTTATTATTGTGATTTTCTCAGCTGCCATTCTGATCTGAGTGAGATGAGATCTTAGTGTTATTTTGATTTGCATTTTCCTGATTGCTAGAGATATTGAATGTTTTTTTATATATTTGCTAGTCATTTCGGTTTCTTCTTTTGGGAAATGCCTGCCTATTTAGCTCTTTCGCACATTTATTGATGGGGGTTATTTGCATTTTTTGGTACTAAGTTTTTTGAGTTGTTTTTATATTCTGGTTATTAATGCCTGTCAAAGGAGCAGATGGCAAAGAGAGGCCTACTTTACTGGCCTCTTTTCATGTTCTTAATCATTTCCTTTGCTACGCAGAAGCTTTTTAATTTGATGCCTTCCCATTTACTGATCCTTGGTTTTATTTCTTGAACTTATTAAGGAAGTTGTTGGCTGTACCTTTATGATACACGTTGACCCCGTGCTTTGTTCTAGCAGTTGCAAGGTTTCTGGTCTAATTCCTAACTCTTTGATCCATTTTGGTTTGACTTTTGTACATGGTGAGAGAGAAGGATCTCTTCTACATAGGCTGTCCAGATTTCCCAGCACCACTGTTACAAACACTAGTTTTCTCCAACACGTATTTCCAGCTCCACTGTAAAATATCAGATGGATGTAAGTATGTGGGTTTGTTTCTGTGTCTTCTATTCTATTCCTCTAAATATGGTCTTCACATCTATTTTGATGCCAGTACCATGCTGTTTTTGTCACCGTAACTCTGTATTATAATTTGAGATCAGGTATTGTGATGCCTTCTGCATCACCATTTTTGCTCAGGATTGCTCTGGTGGCTCTTTTGAGTTCCTTATTTTTGCAAATTAATCTGAGTGCTGTTTTTCCTAGTTCTGTGAAGAATATCATTGACATTTTGATAGGGATTGCATTGAACATATAGATTTCTTCGGGTAATATGACATTTTGATTAATTCTGCCCATCCAAAACATGGGAGGTCTTCTATCTTCTCAGATCTCCTTCATTTTCTTCAGTTTTTTAAATCATTTTCATTATAGAGATCTTGTATCTCCTTGATTAGATTAATTCCCATTAATTTTCCAGTTTGTTGTGAAGGGATGGTTTTCCTGCTTTCTTTCTCAGCAGAATTTCTGTTGGTGTATAAGAAAGATATTGATTTATGAGTGCTGATCTTGCATCCGGATAGTGTGCTGATTCTATTTATCACCAGCATTCATCTGGTGCAGTTTTGGGGTCTTCTAGGTGATGAAAAGAGAGTTTGACTTCTTTACAAATTTTAATCATTTCAATTTCCTTCTCTGCCTGATTTCTCTGTCTAGAGTTTCCAGAGTTACATTGAAAAGAAACAGTGAGAATGAACATTCTTGTCTTGTTCCTAATTTTGGAGGAAATGCTTTTATTTTTTCTCTATTTAGTATGATGTTGACTTTGGGTTTGTCATATATAGCCTTTATAATGTTGAGGTAAGTTCCTTCTATTCCCAGTTTCTCCATCATTTATAGTATGGATGATTGCTGGATTTTATTGAAGTCTTTTTCATATCTATTGATATGATCATATGGTTCTTTTCCTTAATTCTATATATTTTGTGCATTACATTTGTTAATTTGCATATGTTGAATGAAACTTGGATCCTTTGGATGCAAACCATTTAATCATGATGTATTATCTTCTTGATGTGTTTTGGCATATGGTTTGCTAATATTTTATTGATGAGTTTTGCATGTGTGTTCTTCAGAAATATTGGTCTGCATTTCATTTTTTTTTCCGTGATATCTCTTTGTTTGTTTTGCTATCAGCAATAATTTGAGAAAATTGTTGTTATTCTTTCTTTGATGTTCTGGAAGAAATCAGCTGAGGATTCATCTAGTCCTGTGATTTTTTGAAAAGATTTTAATTGCTTTAAATTTTATTACTCAATATTGATCTGCTTAGGTTTTCTGTATGTTCCTGGTTCAATTTTCTCAGGTCAAAATATTCAATGACTTCTAGTTTTCTAGTTTAGTGGAATGTGCATTTTTAAAATAGTTTTTTTAAAGATTTTCTGAATTCCAAAAGTGTAAGTGGTGCTATCTCTAATTTTGTTGCTTTGAGTATTCTCTCTTTCTTTTGGTCAGTTTGGCTAAGTGCTTACTACTGTTATTTATCTTTCGTAAGAAACAATTCTTTGTTGCATTGATTCTGTGGATTGTCTTTCTATTCTCCATTTAATTAATTTCAGCAGTGATATTATTTTCTGTCTTCTACTGACTTTTGGAATCATTTTTTTTTTCCTTTTCTAATGCCTATTTATTTGGGCTTATTTATTTGGGCTCTCTCTCTCTCTCTTTCTCTCTCTACATAGGCACTTCAATGCTATGAATTTTCCTCTTAGAAATGCTTTCATACTGTCCCAGAGACTTTGATGTGTTTTAATCACAGTTCTCATTTATTTGTAAAAAATTCTTGATTTTCCTCATCTCTTCTATTACTCATTCTTCATTTAAGATAAAATTATTCACTTTCCATATGTTTATGTGCTTTCTATCATTTTCTTGCAGTTGATTTCTAGTTTCTTTCCATTATGATCTGATAGAATATAGGAGTATATCAATTCTTTTAAGACTTATACTGTGACCTGGAATATGGGGAATATGGCCTGTTTTAGAAAAGTGTTCATAAGATGATGAATAAAAAATAAGTCAGTAATATCTTTATTGATTTTACATTTCATGACCTGTCTGTTGTTGATAAGGGTGTTTTGAAATCACTTAGTATTATTTTATTGGAGTCTACTTGGGTTTTAATGTCACAAGAAATTTTTTAAGTAGTTAGTTTCACTGATATTTAGGGCATATTTATATACTATCATCTTATCTTCTTCTTGGATTGTTCCCTTTAACAGAATTCCGTGGCCTTCTTTGTCTCTTCTGATTAATTTTATTTTCTAGAAGTTTGCTTTGTCAGTTATGAAAATAGCTACTCCTGCTTTTTTTCAAACTCCATTTTCATGGAATATTTTTTCCATAGTTTTATTTTCAGCATTTCTGTGTCTTTGCCTATGAAATGAGTCTCTTACAAATGACATATAGTTGGATTTTGCTTTATGGTACCTTCCATCAACCTATGTTATTTGGTTGGGTAATTTAGACAATTTGCATTCAGTGTAACAATTGATGTGTTTGTAGTTTTCTTCCATTTTCATATGTTTGCTCTACTCAATCTGTCTTGGTTTTCATTTAAGTGGTTGCTTTTCTAGTGTTCTTCATCTATTTGGAAGCTTTGTTCTTTTTTTTAGTGGTCCTCTGTATGGCATATATCTTTGAGTATTCTTTGTAGTGCTGGCTTGGTGGTCACAAATTATTTTGATTTATTCTTGTTAGGAAAGGTGTTTAACTCCCCATCAATTTTGAAAGAGAACCTTGCTATTTATGGCAATTGTGGCTAGCAATTGTTTTCTGGTTTTGGTGGAGTGGGGATTGAACTCAGGGGCATTCAACCACTTATTCACATCTCCAACCATACTTTTTGTTTTCTTATTTAGGGACAGGATCTCAGTGACTTTCTTAGCACCTTGCTTTTACTGAGGTTGGCTTTGAACTCATGATTCTCCTGCCTCAGCCTCCCAGGCCTCTGGGATTATAGGTATGCACCTCTGAGTCCAGCAATTGTTTTATTTTAAAGCTTAGAGTATCTCATTCCATGGACTCCTTGATTTCAGGATCTGAGCTGAGAAATCAGGAATAACCCTTTTTGGTTTGACTCTAAATGAGAACTGACATTTCTGTCTCACAGCTTTTAAAATTCTTTCCTCATTTTCTTTGTTGGGCATTTTAATTATAATATGTCTTGGAGAGGTTCTCTACTGATCTTGTCTATTTGTGGTCCTGTGTGCATCCTAGATAGATAGATAGATAGATAGATAGATAGATAGATAGATAGATATTGATATATATCTTATTTCTGATTTTAGGACAGTTTTCTCTTATTATCTCATTGGAAGATTTCTTAATGCATTATCTGGTATCTTCATGTTCTCTTCTATGCCAGTGACTCTCAGATTTGTTCTTTTGATGCTGTCCCAGAGTTTCGTATATTCTGAACATGTTCCTGTAATTTTTCCCCTTAACGCAAGCTCAGTATTCTAGTTCATTTACTCTTACTTCAAATCCTGAAGTTCTATTTTCTGTGCAATCTAATCTGTTGATGATGCTTTCTAGTGAATTTTTAATTTGATTAATTGTGTCTTTCAGTTCCTGGAGTACTGATTGGTTTCATTTTATTATCTCTATTTTTTTAATTGAAATGGCCTTTTCTCTCTTGCATTTGCTATCTTAGTCTATTCTTTAGATCATTTATAGTTCAATGAACAATTTAATAATCATATTTTTATAATTTTTTCCTTGTTTTCATCCATTTCCATATATGTGGAATCTTTTATTGGGAGATTGTGAATTTTGTGGCAAAATTTGTTTGCCTGTTTTCTCATGCATTTGAAGTTCTTTAACTTGTACATCAATTGAAATGAAGCCCCCTTCCACTTTTATATGCCAGTCCTTTTGTAGGTACTTACCTTTTTTTGTTCTGGGGTTTCTCCCTGTTTTTGATATATAAACAGATGTTCAGGGGTGTGACCCAAAGACATGGCAAGTCCTCAGTGTTCTTTTTAGATAGTTTATTTTACTCTGTAACCCATGTCCCAACTCAAAATAGGGAAAGGGCAGAAAACCCGTCTTAGTCCATTTTCTGTTGCCATAACAAAATACCAAAGACTAGGTATTTTATACAGAAAAAAAAGATTTATTTAGCTTAAAATTGGGGGACTAAAAGTCTAATATCGGATCACTCCACCTATTGGGACTCTGATGAGGGCTTGTGATAGATGGCATAACAATTGGGGGAACACGTGGAAGAGATCGTAGGTGAAGAAAGAAGCTAGAGAGATTCAGGAACCAGGCTTCACCTTTTTATTACAAGTTACTCTCACAGAAACTAATCAGGATCCCAGGAAATTGCATACATTGCTCCTGAGAATAGTGATTTCAGTGACCAATCTTCCACTGGGCCCCAACTCTCAAAAGTCCCACCACTTCTCAACATTACCACACTGAGGACCAAATTTCCAGCACAGGAGCCACTGGGGACACACTCAAGCCATATCTAAACCACAGTGAAGCCTGGGCCGCTCTTCTTTGCCACATCTCTGTTTTTAAGGGGATGACAACTCACCTCCAAAACCTTTTATGGAAAGGGAGACTATTGTTCCATGTGTGGTGCAGATGTGACATTTCCAACAAGCTGCAAGCATGGCTGTTTCTCTATCTCAATCCTATCTTTCAGTTACATCAACCTTGTGGTTTTTTCATAATTCATATGCACTTTGCTTTACATTTATGATCTTCATGGAAGATAAATAATGTCTCTAGCATTGTAAAAGAATGCTTAAGGGTGAGACTCTACCTAAGGCTCTTCAAAATCAATGGGGGATAAATCTTAAAGAGGTCCCAATAGTGACCAAAAATCAAATATAGTTCTATAATGCCATACTTCATAATTTGTAAGGTACTTTTTGTACATTTTTTTCCCAATATTCCTTAATAAACTTATCTATTTTCCTTTCAAATCTCGCCTTTGGTGGCATGACAATACCTTATTTTTAAAAAAATGCTTTATAAAATTGCTATGCAAGAATGCTGGAGCCACTTGTTCTCAGTGAATATTGATTGAGTGCTGGCATTGTGAAAAGCTGTGTCTTTTCCCAGAGAAGTTACTATGAAAAAAACAGAAATAAAACAACAACAATTAAGATGTAAAACAGAGCCAAGAATGAGGACACATCTCAGAGCCCTAAGGTGGTTTTGTTTTGTGTTATTTCTCCTTTCCTTTTATTTTTTTCTTTTCATATTCCCTCCTAGGACCCTTGTCTCCCCAGGAGAAAAAGTCCTCATTGTTGCAATATCACTAAAAGATTTACAGAAGAAAGGGGCTCCTTTGTTTTTGCTCTTCATTCATCTTATTTCCCTTTGCCAAAACAAATATATTTGCATTCCAAAATCAACAGCACCAGTCAACTGTGCATTCTATTGACTAACCTCTATAAAAGGTCTCTTTGAACCTTTGGAAGCTTTGAGGGCGAAACTGCAAAGTGCAAGTGATCTGCCTGCATCCCCCTTGGACCACTTCAGAAATGACATTGTCAGAATTAATGCATGTCTTTTAGTCTCTTTTGGCTAATGGGTTTTGTGTCAATTTTGTCAGTGTTTTTATTTGTCAAATTGTGCACATTCTATATGCTTTTCATATGGAAAACTTCTCTTTAGTTGTTTAATATTTATTGAAAGCTTCTACTTGACATATTTCAGTCTTAGCCTCACAGGGCTCCAGTGATGTAGGCAGGGATAACTTAAGTATTTGCATTTCTCAGATAATGGAGCCCGATTTACTCTTGATCTCAAGGAACCTAACAAAATCAGAATTCAAACTCCAGTCTTAGTATCATGAATTCAATGAACATTCTGGAGCATCTCCTCAGCACTAAATTCATTGTGAAAGAAATAATATTAATGGTTGTCTCTTAATCTAAAAGGTCTTTTCTGACTCTGCTTCCTCCACTGGCTACCACCTCATCTCCATTCTTCTCTTTATGTAAATATTTTCAACACTTTATTCCAGAAGATGAAGTAGTAAGGTAATCACCAATATGTCCTATTATTTATTTGTTCTGTTCAGACTTTCCTTTTGAGTTTTAGTGAAGAATTTCTAGAAGCCTACCATGTATACATGAAATGTGATATGGCCTGAGTTAATTATGCATGCCATGAAAATCTCTATTCATGTATAACACTTACCCCTGTGAACATCATGATAAGGACTGAGCATCAAAGTAAGTCCTCAAGGTTGTTTATTTTAATCCATCCTCTTCCACTGCAGAACAGCAATGGGGTCAAATGCAAGTTAGAGATTTTCCCAAGGTCATTTTGCTAGTTAGTCATGGAGTAGAACCAAATTCATCTAATAACAATCCAATATCATTCTTTCAAAATCTTTTTTTGCAAATGTTTCACTGTAACTTTGTAAATGTCTGAAACATATTTAAAATCCACAGTCCATGTAAAAAAATTTATAAAATTCATACAAAGGTATATGATCTGGGTCTCTTTGTCAAGGAATGTACATGGAAATGTTTACATGTATAGAGATGAGACAAAAAAAAATTTATAGTCAAGATAAAAACATTTGACTATATGGATTATGACCACAGAAGAATAGAATTTCATGATAGCAAGGAAATTCAGGGTTTAGAAATTACATTCCATAGAAGGTTTTTTGTCCTTTAATTACCAGAGAAGTGACAACAAAGAAACAAAAATCTCAGAAATGAGTTTAAGAATGGAAAATAACAACTAAAATTCAAACAAATACAGACTTCAGATGTGTACCCACTTTAAAAGTAGGATACAGTCATTGGGCTTAGTTCAAAATGTCTTGATACTTTTTGCACAAGGAAGAGTGGCATCAGAGGCTTAAAGGCAGTGCTGGACCCGTTCCTTGTGCAGGACCTGTGTGCTACAGAGAGCTTGGGCGCCGTGCATGGCTGAAGATATTCTCTGGTCAGTGCCACTGCCATGCTTTGGCTCCTCTTTTTCTTTTCCCATTAGGAACTGAAACCTTTGAAGAGATAGTGTTAGGATGCCATTGAATCAACTCTCCAATTCAGCATTAAAATGCTTTTTCTTCCAATAATTTGGAACAAATTGATTAACTTTGATGCTGTTAAGACTTATTTTTAGTACCTACAGGGTCAGCATGGTATGTACTGGGCAATGTTTAGTTACTGCATCGATATGCACTCAATGTCCCTTCTCTCTTCCCCGGTTCCTTCCTGCAGAGAGAGTCTACACCTACTCCCAGACTCAGATTCAATCTTGCTTCCAACAATGTTTGCTACTCCAAAATGGTCTTGTCTCTGAATGTTTACAAAAGATTCTTGACCATAAAATTTCTTCATAAAGTAATATTATAGTGATTTGGGGCATCTTGTAATCATAAAATTATAGAAATCATGGTTTGTGATGGGATCTGAGAGATATGAGAATACACTTTTCTTTTGATTTTATCCATTATCTCTCTTAAAGTCAACAGTCAGCTTTTGACATGTGACTGCAGGAAGAGTTCTGTCCCATCCTCGGGGCTGACCGCCACCCAGCTCTCCCTCTGCCTATGAGAACAGCCCTCCCCACCTCCCCGCCCTCCATGGCTTCTGCCCCAGTCCTGCCGACCCACCAGAAGGCAATGCTGGGCGTTTGTACCACTCAGCATCCGCTCGCCTTGCCTCTGGGAAGCAGGCCCTATTTTCCAGCAAGAGGAGTTTCTTTTTCCAATCTCAGTCTTTCAAGTGAGAGAAAGAAGAGCATGCTCCTCAGGACTACTCATTAGTGTTTCTACCTGCCTACTGCAGTCACTTCAGGACTGGTCAAAAGCATAGGCCAAACCAATTACAGTGAACCTTTTCATTTCTAAAGTTATTTTTATTAGAACTCCATGAAATATCAATTTCTCTCTCTCCCTCCCTCCTCCACCTCTCTCTTTCTCTCATTCCCATTTACCAGATGGTTTCACTCTCAAAGCTCCTAAATAGCTACTGAAAAAAAAAAAAAAAAAAAAAAAAAAACCCACTTCTAAGCAAATTACTTCAGAACCTATGAATGAAAAATTTTGCCAACATACTCAACAAGGCCAACATTAACCCCAAACCACGATCAGACAAAGATGATTTCAAGGGGGAAAAAAAAGTAAGCCACCAGATGGTTAATTTTAAGTATCAACTGGGCCGAGCCAGGGAATGTTCAGATACTTATGAAGCAGTATTTCTGAGTGTGTTTGCTGGGGTGGTTAAGGAAGAGATGAGCTTTTGAATCAGAAAGCTGGGTACAGAAGATATCCTCTCACCAGTGTGAATGGACATCACCCAATCCAGTTGAGCCTAGGACAGGAAGAAAGGAAGAAGTAGAAGAGCAGATTCTCTCTCTTCTTCAGCTGGGACACCCATTTTCTTCACCCTTAGACCTAGGACCTTCTGTTTCTTGAGCCTTGAGTTCTGGGACTCGTTCCAGCGTCTTACACACTCCCCTGGTTCTCAGACTTTAGGATACAGATGGAATTGTTTTTCAGCCTCCAAAGAGCATGTGGTAGAACCTCTTGGCTTCTGCAAGTACATGAGCCAATTCAACCAAAACAGACCCCTCTTACTGTACATATATGTATGCATATATAGTACACATGTTTATGGACTGTATGTGTATGTACTTTTATGTATATATATGTGTGTGCATGCATCTATAGATAATTGATCCTATTTCTTAGGAAACCTCTGACTAATACAGACTAATACACTAATACACTGTCTCTCAAAAATAGGTACAAAATACTCAGCAAAATATCATTAAGTCAAATTGAGCAATACTGAAAGAATAACGTATTGTGATCAAGTTTATTCTTACCACAGCAATGTAAAGTGGTTCAATACTTGAAAATCCATCAATGCAATTCACCATGTTAACAAATTAAGAAAAATATGATTATATCAAGAAATACAATCAAAGTGTATCACAATATTCAATAATTGTTTTTCTTAAAAGTTTCCAAAAAAGCAGAAATTAAAGTGAATTTGAACAATCTAAGGGAATCTACAGAAACCCTCTAACTAGCTTCAATCTAAAGTGGAGGACTGAAGATTTTCCCAGTCTGAAAACAAGGGTAGGTTGGAGGCTTTCTCAATTCCTAATTTGCATCCTACAAATATTCTTTCCAAATGCAATGAATCAAGACAATAAAGTGAAAGCCATACAAATTGGAAAGGAATGCATAAACCTCTATTTCTTTGCAGACAACATAATTATCTATATAGAAAGTTCCAAAGAATCTACAAAAAAACTACTAGAAGTAATAAATGAATCGAAAAGCCATAGGAAACAAGATGAAAATAGAAAAGAAAAACAATCATTCCTCTGTACTATGGACGAACAAATGGAAGCTGAAGTTTATAAAATGCTATTATTTAGACATGCATCAGAGCATATTAGTAGGTAACAATTGTTAAAGTATGGACCAGGGTTATATGCTGAGAAATGACCTGTCAACCCAGACAAGCGAAGCATATCCAAGAAAATAGACACCACAATTGAGAGTGGAAGACTCAATTTTGGTTAGTTCTGTCAAAACCGATCTACAAATGCAACACAATTCTAGTTAAAATTTCCACAATTTCTTACGATGAAATAATTTTAAATTTTAAATGAAAAAAATACAAAAATAGCCAAAGCACTTTTAGAAAAAACAAAGTTGAAGGATTCATACAGTTGAATTCCAAGGTTTATGGTAAAAGTCAGCAAAGGAGGGCCAGACCAAACGCATACAGCTGTTGGCAGCGTTTTCTTCAAATATCAGGAGTAAATGCTGTAGGCTGTGTGGGCCATGGGTTCTCTGACACAACTAATCAACTTGGAATGGATCACCATTTGACCCAGTCTTCCCACTCTTAGGTTTATACACAAAGGATTGAAAATCATCATACTACAGTAACACAGCCACATCAATGTTTATAGCAACTCAATTCACAATATCTAAACTATGGAACCAACCTAGATTCCCTTCAACAGATCAATGAATAAAGAAAATGTACATATACACAATGGAATATTACTCAGCCATAAAGAAGAATGAAATTATGGCATTTGCCGGTAAATGGACGAAACTGAGAATATTATGCTAAACAAAAGAAGCAAATTCCAAAGAACCAAAGGCCAAATGTTTTCTCTGATAGGCAGATGCTAATGCACAATGCAGTGGGAAATAGAGGTATTTTGGACTAGACAGAAGGGAGTGAAGGGAGGGTCAGGGAGATGGGGATAGAAATGATAGTGGCTTAAATCAGAAATTTTTACATTATGTGTATATATGATTACATGACCTGTGTAACTCTATGTAATGTACAACAAGACAGATGAGAAGTTGTAGTCCATTTATGCTTGATGTGTCAAAATGCATTCTACTGTCATGTGTGACTAATTAGAACAAATAAGAGAACCAATTGACACTGCCATTTCAGTCTGAATGCAGCCCCAAACAATATATAAACAAATGAAGGTGCTTGTGTTCCCATAAACTTTCTGCTACCCAAATTTGAACTTAGTATTATTTTCAGGGATCATGAAATATTATTTTCCTTTTGGTAATTTTTATTATCTAAAAATATAAAGATCATTTCTAATTCATAGGTCAAGTAAAAAGAGGCAATGGGACAGATTTTGCTGAGCTCTGGGTTAAAGGACAGACATGAACAATGCAATTGAAATAGACCCATTTATACATGGTCAATTTATTTCAACAAATGCAAGACATATAAATGGCAAATTCTTAGGTTTTACATAAATGGTGCTAGAACAACTATACAGTGATAGGAAAAAAAAGTTCTCTACCCAAACATCACACCATAACAACAACAAAACTCAAGATATATCAGACATAAATGTATAACTAAAGACCATAAACCTTGTAGAAAACAACATAGAAAATCTATGATTCTAATCATAGATTCTAATATGCAAAATTAATTTGAATACATGAAATAAATTGGCAAAGCCAAGTGTTGGAAAAATTTTCATCTAATCAAACTCTCAATCATGTGAGGATGGAATAAAGAATAGTGAAACAAATTTGGAAAACTGATTGGTATTTTCTTACAGAGTTAAACATATACTAACAATAGATTCAACAATCCTGCTTCTAAATATTTGTCCAGAATAAATGAAAATGTATGTTCAAACAAAGACAAATAACTGTATGTCAATGTTCATTATAATTGCCTCAAACTGGAAGCCATCTACATGTCAATCAAAAAATAGATAAACTAAGTCAAATCCATAATGTGCAATGCCACTTAGTAATAAAAATGATACAAGGGCCAGGGTGGTGACACATACCTGTGATCCCAGCAGCTAAGGAGACTGAGGCAGGAGGATCTTAAGTTCAAAGCCAGCCTCAGCAAAAGTGAGGTACTAAGCAACTCAGTGAGACCCTGTCCCCCCCCCCCCCAAAAAAAAAAATTACAAAATAGGACTGGGGATGTGGCTCAGTGGTCAAGTGCTCCTGAGTTCAATCCCTATTATCAAAATAATAATAATAATGATAGTGATAATAATAATAATAAAAGCAGTCACGTGGATGCCTACCAAATGCACTATGCTAAATAGAATGTAGACCCAAACGTCAACAATACTATGTGATTCTGCTTATATACATCCTGCCTAATAAAAAAAAAAAAAAAAAAAAAAAACAGGTGCAAAGTATGTATCTGTTTGCTCCATGGACTGGGAGAAATGAAGAACAATGACCTCAAAAGGACATTAGTGAACTTTGGGGGTTCTAGAAATGCTCTCCATCTCAGCTGTGGCGATCACCGGAATGTTTGTGTTTGCCAAATTTCACAGAACCATAAGAGAAATTTGCATACCCAATATGCAACTTATGTCACCTTAGATGTGATTTGGAAATGTAGAAGAGAGAAACAGAAAAAGATACCAAGTCTAACCCATGGAAGTCTTCTGTTTAGAGACCAGAAGTCTACCAGAGAACCAGTCGGAGAGCGCAGAGAGGACCTGAGCGAGGTAGGGCGAGAGCTGAGAAAGTGGTTACTCGAAGGCCAAGTGCCCTGGATCACTGAATGATGCATCTGACTGGCACACAGGACAGGACCAGATATGAGCAGGTGCACCGAGTGACAGGGCAGCCATTGGGCAGACACAGACAGGGATAGTGTTTTGATGTGATGGATTAGAGTGGGTTCAAATAAAACGGAGAAGCAAGACTGAAGAATGAGTGAAAACAGTTTTGTGAGTTTTACTGGAGGCCAACGCAGCAAAATAGGGCCTGTTGTGGTGCAGCTATGTGGTGTCTCCCAAAAGCTCAAGCTGAGACACTGCAAGAAAGCTTCTAAGTGAAAGTCTTGGGTTGTCAGAGTCTTAACCTATTCCGTGCAGCACTGAACCCTTATAGGGATCAACTGGCTGGTGACGCTAGCCTGGTGGGGTGCAGCTGGGGGTCTGCTTTTGGGATATATATTTTCCCATGATGAGGGAGTCCTTGTTTCTGCTTCCTGGTGTGACGTCCCGAGCTGCTGTCCTCCACCACACCTTTTGCTACCATGTTCTGCCTAACCTCGGGCCCAGAGCAGTGCGATCAGCCTCTGTGGACTGAGACCTCGGAAACCTGAGCCCTCAGGTAAACGTTTCCTCCCCTAATTGCTCTTGTCAGGTCTTTTAATCACAACCATGAAAAGCTGACTAAAACAGGGCCCTAGCGGAAATCAGACGGAATCAAAGATTTTGTTCCTTTTTTTTTTTTTTTTTTTTTTTTTTTGATAATACTGCCTGAGAGGAAGAGCCGTCATGACATCAGAGAGGCAAGGATCGCTGAAGCCTTAGGTCGAGTGAATGAGAGAAGGCGAGATCGGGTCCAGGTTCCATTAAGAATTTTAAAGACCTGGATCGGGAAAAGGGTCTGAGAAGCCTGATCACCAAGATAAGCTGGCTCCTGTTCAGGTGCCCTCTCTGATCTGGAATAGGTTTTCATCCAAGGGAGTGCAGGGTTTTCAAAAAGTGGCGTGGAGCCCCAGAGAACTGGGGACTTTGAGACCAAGACGAGAGTCCTGACTTACAACCAAGAAATTTCTGTTTGGGCAAAACACGAATGGTAAATCAAGAAACTCAAGAGGCAGGGAAGGCATATTTTGAGGAGGATGTGGAGGTAGGCTGAGGAAATCAGCACAGGTCTTACCCCTGGGGATTGGAACTCAGACCATGAAAACGCACATCACACCTCTGGATTTGGACGGAGGATCGATTCCAAATCCCACCTCGCCATGCCAGCCCTTGCCAAGATTGACTTGGGAATTGGGAGACTGTGGCCTGCCACGTTAAGGTTAAATAGGACTGTAGCTAATGAAACTGTGGCTTGCGCGGGGCTGAGGAAAACATTTTTTGACTTGGTTCCATTTGTTTTGATGGGTGGTTAAAATATGTGCAAAGTGCAAGTGGATTGATTTTGGATATGATTAATTCTTTGCTAGAGTGTTGAGGGAGGATGGGAAGCTTGTGAACTCCAGAACTGTAACAAATAAATCCCCTTTGAGTCCAGTGTTAAGCCTTTCTTAAATTTTATTCTTATCCCATGTGAATGCCAAGATTTTTTTCCCTGTTTTGAATATTGCATTGAAATGATAGAATTTTTTGAGGGAAAGGAAAAAAAAAAAAGTGATTCAATAAGCAAATGTTCACTGTATGTCTGCCTTTCAGGAATAAAAGTAACTGTAATTTTTTTGCTTCATTATAGGTTTCAAAGTGCTTTCAGTAATTTGATCTCACGTTGTCTTCATGATAAAAATTATTTGTCCTCATTTTACAAATATAGAGTCAAGACGGTGATTAACTTAAACATACCCACCAAGGTCAGAACCAGAGCTAAAATCCATCGACAGTGAGTTCAAGTCTAATTAATATTCTGCCATGACCAGGTGTCATATCTGTGCCTGATCAGCACAATCTGGTATGGTGTGTGCAAACTCTGCCTCCCTCCATCTCTCCTGGAGACATTCTGAACTGCTCAGATAGGGATAGGAGTGTATTAGCCCTCCTTGACAGCCCTGAAGGTGTACCTATCTGATAAATTCACCCAGTTCTACACTGTAGCACATCAGGGTCTTTGGGACCAGCTACCATGAAATACGCTAATGAAACTGTGCCTACAGTAGGGTTCCCACAGAAATGGTACAAACCTTGAAACAGTAATCATGATGTCAACATCTGTTCTGCCACTTTCCTGCTGAATACCCTTGAGCAAGCCAAGTCATCTCTCTGAGTCTTGGTGTGTTAGTCCATTGTGTGTTATTGTGATGACATGCCTGAGGGCTGAGTACCTTATAAAGAAAAGAAGTTCATTTAGCTCACAGTTTTAGAGGTTCAAGAGCATGGCACTGGCATCAGTCAGGGTCTGGAGAGGGCCCCTTGGTTTTGTCACATGGCAAAGACACAAAGGAATCACAGGCAAGAGGGATAGATCAGAGGAAACAGAAAGATGGAGAGTGATTCAAGTCCCAGACTTGCTCTTTTATATGAGCCTGCTCTCATGAAAAAATACTCAGGGTCCCATGAGAACTGCCTTCATCACTTCTGAGGGGAGCACCTCCCAAGGTCTAACCAGCTCCACAAGGTCCCACCTCTTCTAGGTCAACTGCCTCCAAACATTACTCCATTGAGGACCAGGCTCACAATACACGAAGCCTCAGGAAACACCCTAACCATACCCATACCATAATGTCTGATACTCGAGACATTAAGCTAAGCCACAGAATCACCATGAAGATCAGAACATAACGTGGTCATTCAGTGTCATTTCTTATGGCGACTAAAATCGAAGCTTTAGAAATTTAAATTTGGCAGAAAAATATATAGGGTACAAAAATCACAATTGAAAAGTCACAAGCAGAAGGAATGTGGTAAAAAGCAAATGAGCTCTGAGATTCATCTGTATGTTCTTTGGGTTTAAAATTCTATTTTTCTTTTGGTACAAAATTAGCAATCCATTGACAATACTCTGAAATAACTCATATTTGGAATTATCGAAGAAAGTTGATAAGTTTTACACACATACACACACACACACACACACACACACACAATGTGCGCACACACAAACTTGCAGGTTGTGCATTTTAGCAGACCTAAATGTAAACTCCTGGAATCCAAAATAAACCCCAAGTTGGCGATATCTAAAATTAACCCAAGTAAGCTACTGTCTGCAAAAGAGAAATGTGAGCAAGTCTGGTCTCGGGATAAGGATGGCGATTCCAGCTCAGCTCGGAAGCCTGGACCTCTGTGGGAGACGGAAGCTGACAGAGACATGGGCGCTGTCCTGACAATAGCAATCGGGGGTTCACTCCAACTGCAGCTGGTTAATTCCCTTTGCCCCCAAGCCTGAACCTGATCGCCCTGTAGAACACGCGGCCTTTCTGGAGGCAGTTTGCCCCTCTCCATGGACAGTTCTTACTTGCCTAAGACACTTCTGTTTTCCAAGTTGAGATGAGGACACCTGCTAATGAATTTTTCAAGATACACAGGTGGCTCAGGGCTGGGCCTGGCAGGTGGATTCCCGGAACGGCGCCCCCCATGAGGATCCTTTATGCAGAGGGAGAGCAGGCCACAGCCATATTCCTGCTTGGTCAATTATGCATAATCGCTGTCAATCAAGTTCTCCTGCTGTGTCCTCAGGGATGTCAAGGAGGAGAAAACACTCTGCTCTGCTTAAGGACAGCACTCTTACTGAAGTGATAGCCGCAGAAGCCCACGGCTTGTAGCCGGATCCTTCTCTCTGCTAGGAGATAAGCTTGTTCACTGTCATGTTGAGAGTAAACTCCTTAGAGAAGCTGCAGCAAGGTCCCCGTGCTGCCCCTCCCCCATTTGCCTTTCAGCCAGACTTCCCTACAGCTTCTCCTCATTGATGCCACAGCAATAAGGGTGACAGGTTGGATTGTGTCCCCCAAAATTCACAGGTTGAAGTCCTAACACCCAGTGCTGCAGCAGGTGATCTTACTTGGAAATAGGGTCATCGCAGTGAAGAAGAGCAGAGTGTGGCTCCTAAATTCAGTGTGAGTGTCCTCACCGAAGGGGACATTCACACAGAGGATATCAGGTGAGGATGAAGGCAGAGGTGAGGCAGGTTACTTTCCATAGGCCAAGGAGTGCCCACGATAACAGCAAACCACAGAAGGCAAAGGAGAGGTGAAGGACTCATGGAAGGACTCATGATCTAATTTTGGCAATTAGAAGGATCCAGCTCTAGTGACACCCTCACCTTGGACCCCCACACTTTTTATGTGGTACTGGGGAAGGAACCCTGGGACACATACCTACTGAGCTACGTCCCAGCCCTTTTTAACTTTTTATTTTGAGACAGTCTCACTAAGTTGCTTAAGGCCTTAATATTTTCTGAGGTTGGCTTTGAACTTGAGATCCTCCTGCCTCAGCCTCCAGGTCCAGGGAATTATAGGCATATGCCACTGCCCCCAGCTCAACTGTGATATTATTTTTTAATTTTTAGTAGTTCTTTTTTAGTAAAACAAAAAAGTTAAGCTCCCATTCTTGGGCTTGTACATGATGTGGAGTTACCCTGGTCGCGTGTTCATACATGAACATAGTGATGCCCGATTCATGCTACTGTCTTTCCTTGTCCTATCCCTTCCTCCTTCCCTTCATTCCCCTTTTCCTAATCTAGTGAACTTTTTTCCCAACCTCCCTCTGTTCACTGTGTGATAGCATCCATAGGTCAGAGAGACCATTTGGCCGTTGTTTTTTGGCTATCGGTTTATTTCACTTAGCATCAACTGTGAATCTAAACAAAACAGTGGTGTCATCTCTACTTAGAGGGTTTGAATTACAGTGGTCAGTATCATGGTCTTGGACTTCAGAAAGACCTAGTTGCAAACCCTGGCCATCCACTGGGTGAGTAATCCCCTGAAGTCCCTTCACCTAAATGCTCCTCTATTCTATTTTCAATAACAGTGGGCCTGATACCTACTTCCCAGATGGCTTGTGAGGACTCAGCTGCTTGATGAACAAAAACTCCAACCTGCTGCCCAGGTATAGTCACTTCTTACCAGGAGGCAGCAGGAGTTAAGTTCTCTTGGGATTGATTTCCCTCTGCTTCATTTGGACTGTTTTGTGTCTCTTCTGGGTTCCATGGAAGGGTGGTTTTCTTGAGAAAGTCTTCCTGGTCTGGCTAGTTATGCCCTCTAAACTCATAAAATCTTGTCCATAACAAGTGCATGCACAGATACCAACCCTCACCTACATCACGCATGGTAACCTGTTTTAAAGTAGCTAATTGACATGTATATTCCTCCTACCAGACTGTGTCCTTGTGAGAAATCTTATTTTCTTTTTCATCTCTTAGTTCTTTACAAAATAGGTGTTCATCCAATATATGATGAATAGATAATTGAATGGTTGGATGAATCAGTGGATGAATGGCATGGTCCTGAGGCAGAGGTAAGGAAGGTTCAGGAAGGAGCTCTATTTTTTTCTCTCTGGTGTCACTGGGATCATACTTGAAGGATTTTCTTCCTGATGTGAGGACATGGTACATGGGAGAAGAGAAGTGCAGAAAGAGCATCTACAGGGGCTGTGACAGGCACCCACTGGAACTGCCAGAGCAGAGGCTTGGTGGCTTGTTGCTTGCACATGCATGCACTTTCCAATGACAACACCTAACGTTCACAAAGCAGTCTTGTGCCTGCTATTTAATGTGTGAGCCAAACCAGAGAGACTTCGTTTTCCTTGTAACCGTGAGGAAACTGAGGCAGATGAGTTCTCTAGGATTAGCCGCACTAATCACATACCACCCACCTAAGATGACAATCTTTTTAGATGGCCTCATTTCTGGCTCTCCTCATTTCTCGAACATTGAGGACTTTGCCTTCTGCCTTCCCTCACCTCTACTTGATTTCACATAGTTGTTTCCATAATAAGGTTAGGTGTCTGAATGAGAATGTCAATATATATGGGAAAAAGTTAGCATTTGGGGGCTTTGTGGATTTCTTAACCTTGAAATAATATGGCCCTAGGAGTTATAAACCAAGATTCAACCTATTCAGCTGAGGGATGAAACAGGCAGGACTAAGAAGTTTAATTTCTGGGTGAGGTGTCAGGTACACCGCGAAGATGAGGCTGATGAAATCTTGACCCTGTCCTCTTTCTGATCATTATTAATTGGTTGAAGGTTTCCTTTCCTCCTCATCTCAGGGTTCTCATCTGTAAAATGAAAATCAGACTCTGCTCTAATTCAGAGTTCACAATAATCAACTGTAATACTAAGAGCAAAGTCCCCCTAAATTCTATAGCGGAGATTAATTCATTCCTATAGCTTAATAATGGCAGGCCCTGAAGTCAGCTCTTCAGATTAAAGTTGTATGTGAACAGTCTACCCTCCAGCACCCTTAGAAGTGCAAAGTTCAAGGTGAACACTGTCATTTTAACATGTCTACATAACCAGCTGTACTTGCTGCAAACAGGTAGATTGCTACCTCTCTTCTTGGGCATAAAGCACATTGTTCTCTTGATTCTCTAATGAGCAAGTGACAGAAAATGTATGAATATTTACTGTGCAAATCATTCCTAACTGAGGCCATAGCATTTTCCTCTTTTACTTGTCACATCCAAGGACTTATCCAGGGGAGCAAAGAAACGTTCAGAATCACCTGCATGCCCTCTTCCCACTGCCATGACCTACTCCCCCTCTCTCTCATTGTCATTACTACCAACAGCATGGTAATGTCATTGTATCCCAGCAAGCAAGGTGGAATCACATAAATCAAGTATGTGCATTATACAAGATCTCAGGGTTGAGAAGTCAAAGATTCAGAAGCCCTTGGTTGAAACTAAAGTAGCAGGGCATGGGAAGAGCTTCCGGTCAGAATTCAACCTCCAATGACTCAGTGCTCCACCAGTGGAGCACACGGCCCAGCCCTGGCTTTGAACAGCCTCCTCCCATCTCTCCGATCTATCGCTGTTTCAGCTTCCCTGAGATATTTGTCTCAGCTTCCTGCTCCACCTCATCCCACTCCTCATGCTTCCAGTGACTCTTAGTGGGGAGGAGGAGAGGAATCCTTCAAGGGTGGAGAGGTGAGGAATCCTGCAAGGGTGAGGAGGAGTGGAGGAAGCAGCAGGAACAGCCAGCTCCAACCATGGCTCAGGAGGTCCTGCCGCAGGTCTCCTATGTGCGTAGAGACTTGTGCATTGGGAGACAGTGAGTGCTTCCTTTAAATACAGTGAGTTATTAGTGATATGAAGAAAGAAAATCAGAAAACATCAGATTTTCCTCTGACCAAGCCAACTCAAGATGATTTTCTTTCTTGTTATATTACAATTAGATTATAATCGGGTTGGCTTTTCCAGAACCCTCCTACTGGGGGGCATTAGAGCTTCAGGAGGTGAAGGTGGGAGTGGGGACATACTAATGAACCAAGAGATATGCCAGCCATTGCTGAACAGCCACCTCTGCAAGGGCTTCCCCAAGATCTCCTGAGCCAGAAGTGGTGTCTCCCTCCCTTGCCTCTTCACAGGCTTCCTGTTCTCTATTTCAAAGTCATTCTGCTTTTTAAAGACAGTGGCAGCGGGCTTCTGAATCTTCTCCTTGCCTTTGGTCTCAGCATTCTCCAATTTATCACCCATGCTGTATCCAGAGGCAGCTTTTAAATTGTAAATTTGACAAAGCAATTTGCTTCCTAAAACCTATCATTATCTACCAATTACCTTCCAGACAGAATTCAAAATCCTTAAGAAGCCTTCAATTGATCAAGCAAGAACTCATGCATTATCCCTCACCACCCCTCCACAGAGTGAGCCCAGCTTAAATAGGATAAAGAAAGAAGGAACGAACACCAAGAACACATTCAGTTTTCTTTACATTCTCTGACGTATAGAACTCTGTCAAACCCATTGCTTCTCAAACCCTGGCTTATTAAATAAGAAAACCTTTCACATTTGACTTTGTTCTACCTGCTCAACATTTAAGGATGGCAAAGAAGCTAAGGAAATTTCCACCATCTTTTACCATCTTTTATGCAGGTATGTACCTACTCATTTTTAGTAAGCCAGCTTTTTAAACAAAAATGTATTTAAAGGTGACCCCACAACCTTGTCTTGTGACTACCTTTTTTGTTCTTCAGAACCCTGTGTTAGGTTCATTTAGCATGTAAATGCTGGAGCTTTTAGACCTACACTACTGGTGCAGAAATGGATTCTGAGAAAGCCTTATGTGCTTTAGACAGAGTGAAAGAAGGACATAGTGCACGTTCAATAAAAAGAGTGGCCCTGGATCTACACTCCCATTCCTAAAGACAGTCAAGGCACACACACAGAGAAAGGAAAACATACACAGAAAATTGCAATTACAGAACATAAGGTATTCAGATAATACTATATGGGTGGACTCTGCAAATAGGCATCTGACAAAGAACACACTTGTTAAGTAAGCTATAATAATCAAATAAGGGTAAATGTTATACTTCCTGTGAACAGTACAATCCAAGCCCTGGTGGATGGTTATGCTCATGCTAATGCACAATATATGGCTCTCATTCAGTTCTCAGACATTCTCAACTGATCTCCATCAATGTCTTCACAAAAATCTTATATGTTATAGTAGATTTTTCACTTTGCTGAGTTATATAAACATAAATTTCTCAACTGGAAGTCTAAAAACTAGAGTGAACAGATGAGGTATATGGAAGATTTGTTTTTTCATATAGGATGAGATAATATTTTATTTATTCAATTCGCTCAACAAATATGTATTGAACCTGTAATAGATAGCAAGCACACTCTTAGATGCTGAGATTGTAGTGCTAAACGATTCAGAAAACAAATTGATATTTGAATAAGATTGACAGATAATTAGGAGGCAAAAATGTAAAAGAACAAGACAATTTCTGATCATTTTTGTGATAAGTAAAACAATGAAAATGGAGCAGAGCATATCAAAGCAGGTGGTGACAGCCAATTTAGATAGGATGACCAAAGAAGGACAAGCGATGAGCTGGCCTGTGATAAGCCATGGAATGAAGCTGACTGCTTAGGACATCAAGGCCAAGAGAGCCTGAGATGGGCCTCCAAAGTTTTTACCAGCCCAATGTGAAAACGAGTATTGCAATTTCCCAGTTCCCCAGAAAATTACAACAGATCAGAAACATTATTGATACTTCTCCAGTAGCCACTCTTTTATAACAAGCTCCTCAAATTGTGTAGTCCCTAGGAATAACATTCGGCTTTTAGTATGTCTCAGAAGTCGGGGGATTGACGAGGCTCAGCTTGGTGGTCTTTGCTTCTTGTACGGTTTTAACTAGACAGTGAATAAGATGGGATCTGCACCATGAGGTTCCATGGTCACATGCCTGGTGGCTGCAACAGCTACCCCTGCCTTGCTGTGGAACTTGTGCTTCCTCTGGCATGGTGCTGGACTCCCCTGAGCAGGCAGTGGAAGGGCCCTTCTGTACTGTGTGGGCCTGAAAACCACCAGAGTGCTCCCTTAGCTGTACTCTGTCAGAAGAGCAGTCCAGGGGCCCAGGTTCCAGCTCCTTGACTGTGGACCCTAAGCTACTGATCCTTGGCTTCTGGTTGCTTTCAAACCTAAAGCCTTATCAACTAAACAGACAATTTATCTGACCAGCCCTCCCCTTCCACATCACACATACATACAGCATATAGTGCTGGATCCCACACAGAGTCCCATCTATTGACACTCCCAGGAAAAGGCAGAAAACAAAAGGCGCTCACAGTGGACTGACCCTTAACAATTTTGAAATCCAGCCTTGTAGCTGTTCCACAGGCTCTTTCCTCCTCCTGAGAAGGATTCTCCCAGCCATTGGCTCTGTACTGCTGGCTCTTGGTTCCTTTTTATGAGTCATTCATCATGTTTCATAACAAAATTAACTATGCAAATCATTAGTCTTTTCAGTCTGCCTCCCCACATTTGGCATCACCTCCATTCCCTCCATCCAAGCAGGTTCTTCTTCTACCATGTACTTATTTGAAAATCTTGATGGGATATTTTATGACTTTCATATCAGCTCAGTCCATTAGATTAGATCAAATCATAAATGTCTTTGAAAAGAGCACTTCTCTTTTTTATCTTGGTTTTCTTATAAAACTGCTAATGGAAAATGGCCTTACCACTCTTAAAAGACCTATTGTTTAATGGAGCAGATCTGCAAGATGTCACCTCAAGATCCACTTAGGCCCCTTTATCTGTCTGCAGGGTTTTGTAAGACAATGCATAGATTGTTCTCAGGTCTTGGAATAGCCCACTTTCTATATGATCTTTGACTTGAGCCTTTTTAGTTTGGGATCACTTACTGTCTAGAGAGGCTGGGAATGGGGACCAGCTTTAATCTGGAATATGGCAGGCCCTGAATTCTTTACATATAACACCTAACAGCACTTCAGGCTTCACATCTTAGCTATAGCCTTAAGATCATCAGTCATATTTCTTCATGGAGACCTTATGACAGGGGCCAGTGTTGTCAGACTTTCAACCACCACGTGTGTCCATGTCTTCTTTCTGTAAGCTTCTAGAACAACACCCTCACTTTCATTCAGCCCTCCCTGATAGCTTTCCTGGGACATCATTAGCTCTTACTAGCAGTATCTTTAAGATCTTTATTGCTGACTTCTTTTTGCTTGATTACAACGACAACAATTTTTAAAAAATTTTTTGACAGTACCCTACTTTTGATATTGTGATCTATTTCTTGAAAAACACTTACCTCAAAATCACTGGCTTAAAACAAGTATAATTGTATTATTATCTCACCTAATTCAGTGTAGTGAGTCAGCTTACCTTGGTGTTCTCACTCAAGGTCTTTCACAGGGCTGTAGCCTGGTAGCTGCTAGTTTAAGTCACCACAAAGACCTCCATATCCCAGGCCCAGCAGTTGCTGCTGGCTGTCAGCTGGACTTTAATTAGAGCTGAGAGTGGGTGACTTGTGCATGAACTTGCCATATAGCTGGGGCTTCCTTAGGGCATGACTCATTTTCAACAGGTCCTGAGAAACACAAGGGAGAATGGGCCTTTTCGTTAGGACCTGCACCCAGAAACTTATAGAGTGTTACTTCTGTCTCACTCCATTGATCAAGAAGTAACAGATCCCAGTTGTAAATAAAGGGTTCATAGGACCCACTACATGTCAGAATTTGGAAACTGATTTTTATTTTAACTTTTTTAAGTTCTTACTGTTTTCCAGGGTCAGGTTTTTTTTAAATTAATTTTTTAAATTCTGTTCTAATTTGTGGTACATGACAGTAGAATAATACCCTTTCAGGTGTTACAAGAATGATTAAGTCACACTGTATCTCCCTAGAAGATGCCGGTCTAGAATGACTTTTTACTGTGTCAGGTTAAACAACAAAACCACGTTCTACGTGTTGTAACTGATATGCTGATTTAATTGCCAGCATGGGGCAGAAGCTTCTTTCAGCCTCTCCAGGCCTCTAACCAGGTGACCACTTGCTTATGGCAAAGGCATCAGCTTATGCAGGTCACTAGTGCGGCTGGGTTGGAGGCAGGGTCCATGTGGGACCAGTTTTGCTGATGGTGCTGATGGGTTCTAGTTTTCTTTGCTGATCCCAATTTGTCCTTCTGTCCCCAATTTCACTTACATACTTCTCTGCCAACTACTGGCTTTGCTGACCTTCAGTGACTCTAGGCCCATCTCTAGATGGTAAACCAACAGATTTCCTTATATTTCTCTACCTTCTCCACAGTTACATATGCTTAGCCCCCTCTATAATAATCTCATGTACCTCAGGGAGGGCCTGCTTCCCTGATGGAATCCAAACTAACGGAGGTGAGCATGATGAGTGAATTGTCATACATTAAAATATATGCATGATCACATAAAGATTATGCAAACAAGTGAGTAGTGGGGGATAGCCATGCTTTCACAGAAGTGCCCCTTTACCTGGGTCCTTTCCATTATTCATAGTGCAGCAAGGACAGTGAATGACAGTCAAGGAGGACAAACAGCATTGATTCCACTGACTTTGTAGTAATTGACTCTGAATAAATCACCACTATTGACTATTACTAGAAGTTTCTATCTCATGTTTTGTAATTCTGGAGGCTGCCCGTTTGCCCCATGTGAACTTCCATCTGATCAGGAAGGCCTTGGGATGCACAACACCTTACTCAGATCCCCATCCTCTGATTTTATGCAGAAGTCTCCATAGGAAGCTGCTATTCCTGACCATGGCAAGGCCAGAATGGAGAATCTTAATGACTTCTTGTTCTTCCTGAGCTGGCTCTTCTGGCTCTGCTTGATTACCCTATTTGCAGTGCATTCCCAGAATTTCAGGCACACCCATGCACAAATGTGCATGTCTTTAAAAAGCATTTTCTCAAAGAGAACATCAATCATTTCTCAAGCCAAATAAAGAGTTCTGCTGTCATGGGAGAGTTATATACAAAACTGCAATCTCTGAGTTTTATCCTCCATTATGTCACAACGCAACTCAAATCATGTCTCTGATCATCAATTCCCACAGCTGCAAAATAGACAATACTTCCCTTAATATTTGTTATCGGTGGTGTTCTTGCTGGTATTGTTTGATTAAAACTAAAATGTGTTCTTCAATTCAATGCTGTCTTTGTTTCCACCCATTAGTGTTAGGACCTAAAAATACTTGGCAATCTAATGATCTAGGAACTTATTTTTTAGTCCAAAATTTTGATTTCTTTCAGGGTCATTAAAGATTTTTTAAGAAAGGCATTAGACAACACATCTCAGAGTGTGTCTGGTACATCATAGTTTCTCCTCAGTAGGGATCCAAGGTAAATGTTGAATCAATAGGTTTCAATGCAAAGTTGGAATGCTATTTAGATGGTGGAAGGTTTAGTCCAAGGAATGTAGGGATACTAGTAACTGTGTTGCTCAGCTATTTCTCTCTGCCAGACCACTGGAGAGAATAATAAAAACCAGAATAACACTTCACTAATACTAGGGTCTTCATCTAGATCAACAGGTAGAGTAAGAGCTGATAAATTGTGTTGAGGGCCCGCCTCAAGGTTAAGATCAGGATAAGAACTCTGTCTCAAAGGTAAACCTTGGAACTCACCATTCAAATTACAGTATAATGTTTTACTGCTCATCGGCGGAAAAAAATTGAGAGAGGTAGAAAGCTTGGGATAAAGGACCTGTGTCTGTGTAAACTCCAGCCCATTCTTCACCTTTCCATACACAAGCAGAAACTTGAATTCAGCATCTACTTTGAAGAACATACAAAAGTCTAGCATCCTGTAGTCTGGTCACGAGGAAACCTAATTTCACAGAAATATTTATTTATGTATTCCAACTTGCTTCTACTTTTAAATTATCCCTTATGAAAATAAGACCCACTCAAAGGTTGAAATTTTAGGAATCTCCCCTCACTGAGACAGGAGAAAAAGCAGTAGAATTTGTACATTTAACCATGATGTATCAATAAATTCATCCCACAAGTAGCCAGGCACTCAATTTTCTTTTCTTTCTCTCTCTCTCCTTTTTTTTTTTTTTTTTTTTTTCTTATTCTGTTTTTCTTTACTTTGTCAGCCAACCAGATGAAAACTTTGTTTTTAATCTTCAGTTCCCACATTAGGGTCTTATGTGACCTTGAAGGAGTCTTCTTTCTGGTATGCTGATTCTAAATCTTCAAATAGACGAGGTGGACCAGATAATTCCTCAAGTCACTCTCTGCTCTCACAGTCAGCAGATAACCTAGTTATCTAGGTTTCGTTAAAGTACTTAAGGAAAACCTGAAAAAGCGTGGTTTTATTCTTCAAGAAATGATTTTGCATTCCATGTTTTAGTCAAAGAAAAATATCTCTGGTGCATGACTGTTCTTTTAACAGACACAAAATCTTGGTGATTTTGCTAAAGCTAAAAATAGAGTCTCTTTGGAAAAAAGAGAGTCACGTTGTTTATAAATAGCAAGACTGGTGTGTGTTGGGTCCAAAAGAGCAGTTTAAAGAGAAGTGCAGAGCAAAAGTACATCTGTTTATCTGGGTTGGCAGAGTCTAGCTGCAAAATCTAGAGCTATTGAGTTAGCTAAAAAAACGGCATGGAGGTAAAGAACTAAGAATTGCCCAATATATTGAGAACAGGAAGATGCATCTTAATTATTCATTGTTTAGAGAAAGAGACTGAGGCTTAGGGGAATTAGATGCCTGACTCACAGTCAGAGAAGAGGAGTGGCTGGAAAGGGAAGCTCTCCAAGCAGCTTCACCCGTTCTATTGTGCCCACTTCTTACAGGCTTTCTGGGACAATGCTGAAGCCTTCTGCCCATCCAGACACTGCACTTTACCCTGGGGATTACAAATTCCAATGTGAGAGGGAGAGAAAAGAGTAGCAGAGAGCATGCCTAGCTAGAGAGACCTGATCAAGGACCACTTAACTAAACTACTGTATTCAAGCAGGGTGCCCTAAAATGAACTTGAGGGGAAAGACTGGCCTTGACATCAGGACACCTACTCTACAGTCAGTAAGACAAGATCCTATATAATTAACTGTTAGAGATACATAGTGCTGAAAAAATATATGATATTCATTTCATAAGTATCCACCAACCCCAGTGGTATTTTACATCTAGGTGGTGATGTTTCTTGAGAAATTTATATTTATTTCATTTTTTTCTCTTACCTGGATATAGAACTTTTAAAATTTTTAGGACATAAACTATATAACTTGTCTAAGGACCAATTTATTCAAATGCAAATGAAATATATGTCTTGTAGTCAGCTCCAGAGTATAAATACTGTTGCATGACTTTTTGTTGAGAATTGCTTAGTAGTATTTTTAATACTTCTTTTTTAAAGAAATGTAGATTTATTGAAAAATTGAGTAGGAAGTCCAGATAATTTCCATATGTACTCTTAAACTATCCCCTCACTTCTCCAAAGATTAATATCTTACACTAATGTGTCAAGTTTGTTAAAATTGAAAAGCACATTTCGATATATTATTACTTAAAGTTCAGTTTATATTCAAGCTTCCTTTTGGTGTTACACATCCTATGAGTTTTGACAAATGTGAACATATATATCCTATATTACCATATCATACAAAACAATTTTACTGCTTTGAACAAATTCCATGCACCATCTATTCAACCTGACCTCTCACTCAGAGCCCCTGATAATTGATAATTTACTGAATCTATAATTCTCTCCTTTTCAGGATAGAATATAGTTGGAAAAAATATGACATTATTTTCAGACTGGGTTCTTTCACTTAGCAATGCACATTGAATGCTCCTCCGTGATTATGCGACTTAGTTACTCATTACATTTTATCTCTGAATAATATTTCATTCCGTGGATATTCAATATATGTGAATACATTTATTGATACACATATATTGATTCAATATATGTGAATACATTTATTGGCAATTATAACTAAAGTTGCTATAAAAATCTGTGTGCAATTTCCTGTGTGAACATTAGTTTTCAACTCGTTCTCCTAATTGAATGACAAGGACTCGTTGCCAGACCTTGTAAGCATATGGATGGTCGTACGAGAGAACCCTGATCCAGTGTGGATGGGCATTTCACATTCCCAGCAGAAACAGATGAGGGTTCCTGTGTTCCACATCCTATCAGGACTTGGGGTTGTCTGTGGGTTTTGGTCATTCTAAGAGTTATGGTGTGATACGTCCTTGTTTTATCTTATAATTCCTCAATGACATAATGTATGGATTATCATTTAATATGATCATTTGTCACCTGTGCATGTTGGTTGGTGAAGTATCTGTTACCTAATTTTTTGGTCCAGGTATTTGTTTTATATTCTTGTGTCTTTGTAGAATATGTTGGATACCAGTTCCTTATTGGATATGTATGTTCATACATTATTTTCTACTTGGTGGTCCATTTTTTATTCTCTTAATTTTTTTTCGTAGAATAGGAAGGTTTTTTTAAACCAAATTTAATGCAATTCAGCTTATTTTTTCTTTCATGGATCATGCATCTGTTGGCATATCTAAAAAGTCACTGCCATAGTCAAGATTATCTAGATTTTTTCCAATGTTATCTACCATGAATATTATAGTTTTGCTTTCTATATCTAGATCTGTGGTCCATTTTAATTAATTTTTGTGAAAGGTAGAAGATTTTTTTTTGAGCAGATGAACTTTTCTCTATTGAATTGCCTCTTTTCTTTTGTTAAAGATCAGCTTACTCTAATGCATGAGTCTATTTTGAGCTTGCTTTTATGTCCTATTGAATCTGTTTGTCACTCCTTTTGCCTATACCGCACTGTCTTGATTACGATAGATTTATAGCAAGTCTTTAAGTCAGTCCTCTGACTTTGCTTTTCTGTTTCAATGATGTTTATTCTAGCTCTTTTGACTGTGTGTATGAAGTATTGAATTAGTTTGTAAATATCCACAAAATAACTTCAAAGATTTTTATCATAAAGTTGGATTAAAGTGACATCATTACAATATTGAATCTTCCTATCCATGCACATGGGATATCTTTTTATCTGTTTAGACTTTTTTGGCATGATTGTTTTACTTGAATGTAAATCTTGAATCAATAGACTGAATTTTATTTTTGCAGTAAATAAACACCTATGAATGACATTTGTTGAAATTATTAAAATTGGAAGGAAAGGTGAAATCAGGTGGTTAGGGCTAATAGTGCAGGTACACATAAAACTTGCAGCAGTTGTGCAATAGACAAGATTAATCCTGGAACAGGATGATGGAAAAATAATAAGTATTTGAGATAATGGATGAGAATTTCATTAACTGTAGAAGTACAGGAGGACTTTTCCAAGTTAGGTGTGTTTATGTTTGTGTGTGTGTATAAGGTAAGAGGGTGAGTCTATATTCTGTAGACCTGGAGATACGGGAGTTTCAGATGACAGGTGTACTTACTTTTGCTGAAAGGTTTTGGATGATTCAAAGGTGGAACATTTTCAACCATAAAAATTTAAGATGTGCAGGAAGAGCTAAGAAAGTGTCTGTTTGATTTAAAAATTGATAACAAGCCTAGTTTTCTTTAGCACAGGAGGACAATGATTTGATAGGTAATAAGTATGAGACAAAATCTTGATGATTTTATAGATAAAAGATTGATCCCAGGTCCTTTGTCCATAAATGTCCTTTCACAAATATCTCAAAAGTGTCTATCCTCAGAGGTGTCTCCCACCTATTCATTTATCCAGTAACTCTTGGTGTGGGCCATATTTCACCCTGGGTACTGCTCTAGATGCCTGGGATATAGGTGTGAAGAAGTCAGGGAAATTCTTCCCCTTAAGCACTGTACGCTCTTTTCACTGTCACTGATATGCCTCAAAAGACCTAATTCCACATCGTCAAACTTTTCATATACTTTTTCCCTCCATTGGTTTCAATGAGAAATTCAGCATTTCTTCTTTTGTTCATTGACTTAACATTTTTCTAAAACAACTTCCATTTCTCTCCACTCCTCAACCACTTAGCTTTATTCTACTATCTCCTTTCATTCCAGAACATCTGAAACATCATTTTCCATCCATTGCCCTATAAAATCATAACTATAGAGGATTCTGTATTGCTGCCAGTGTGGGGTAGGTATGGGTTAGTACTATGCAAATGTCAGAAATGTATCCATCTGTGTTTCTTGTGCTGGTTTTGAAGGTTAGAAACACTTCCTTCTCAGGAGGGGATGAGAGGAGGTGTCATGTGAGAGATGGGGCCATGTTGTGGACTGATCATGTGGGGGAAAAAGTACTGTTCATATGGACTGATCATGTGGGGAAAGAAGTCCAAGGTATTGCTTGGACTGTACCTCAGGGAGCTCCTTGCACTGAGGCTGATTGGAATAAGTTCTCTATGCTCTGCATATCCCAGAGAGGGAGGACTCAGGTCAATTGGAGGGCATGTTCTTGGATGGGAAGGTAGCACCTCAGTCTCTCTTTGGCTTCCTGTTTTGCAATATGATCTCTTGCTTATACATGCACTCCCATCATAGTGTGATCTGACATGATGTGACACAGCCAAGAATGACTCTCCAGAGTTCAAATTGTTCGATTTGGGAATTTCAGCTTCTAAAACTAGTCTTAATAAACCTCTTTTCTTTAAATGGTATCCTGTGTCAAGCTTTTTACTGCAGCAATGAAAAATGGAGTAAAGAGATGCACGAAGATATAACTGTGGCTGTCTCTCACTAAGACTCAGAAACAAAGTAATTTTCCAAGAATCTCATAGTCCCTTAATGGCAGATCTGGGATTCAAATTCAGATCTCTCTGTAATGGTTTTCAAGCTTTTGGTATCTCTTTCCCTGAACACCGTCTCCAGAAGGTCATAGGACATCCACAACAGAGGGTTATTGAAATGTGTATAATGCCGCATTATAGCAGGTTCTGTGACTGCCTTGCCAGTGTCTCCTTCTCACTGATCATCTCCTGCTGCAGGTCTCTAGGACTGTCTTCCTGAGGGGGTTTCTCAGCCTTTGCTATGGACTAGAAATATTCCAGGATACATGCTGTGAGTGCCCTTCCACTGTTACTCTGGGAAGCAAAAGACAAGAAGCCCAGTTTCCCATTCTCAGGAAGGATCTCAGGTACATTCTGCACCATGCCCCAGAGTCACCTCCCAGGTTGAGCTCTAGTTGTCCAGGATGGTAACAGCCTATCGCTGGCTTCCTTCCCTGCTTGTCTAACTTCCCCACTCCTCCCAAGATGATCTCCCAACCTCCCAAATACATTGACTCAAATCCTGATCTCAGGAGCCATTTCTCTGTGAGTTCAATGTAGAACTCATCTTTTACCTTAGAAATAATGAACTCAGGAGAAGGGAGAAGGGGTGAAAAGTTGTCAAAGTTCTCTGAAACTGTTGAAGTCTCTGTCTCTATGTGAGTTTCTCGAACCGTCTGTGCTGTCGTTGCTCACCACTGTCCCTCACGATTAGTATACTTTTGACAATGTTAGAACTTCCTTGGTATTAAAGGAAACAAACAAAAGCTGTCCTGTCTTTCACCACATGATCAGTCCAGAGAAGTGACCCCCCCGTTTCCCATGACGCCTCCTCTCATCCCCCTCTGAGAAGGAAGTGTTTCTAGTTTCTAACCTTCAACACACACACACACACACACACACACACACACACACACACACACAAATAAATAAATAAATAAACAAACAAAAACAGTGCTCAGGTTGACAATTAGAGAGTTAAAGGCCAATTGTGCCCCCAGGAGCTTCCAGGATGTGCTCTGGAGTCACGCTGAATGGAGAGAAGAGATGGACCATGGGAGGATGAAGCTGTAAGCATGGGCCAGGGAGGTGCGACTGTCCATCACTCTCCCACTGTGCTCTGGTTCAAAGCACAGAGATTTATGAATGTGGTCTACAAGCTACCTTTTCATTTGATGACACATGTAAAGCTACTACCTCCTAGAGCTTGGACTGTAGATTTCCTTAGCCATAGTTGCACATTTTCAACAGTTATTGTATTTGTGAGTCTCTTCATAGGAATATTTATCTGAGGGTGGAAGGTAGCCTATTTGTTAACAGTCAATAAGTTACCATCTTATCCTGACAGTTAGTAACATAAAGAAGTTCAGGTTGGCAGTGGGTTTGAGAAATCTGCCCACAGATTCCAAGCCCCCTGTGTCAGGTTGTGGATAAAATGTAGGAACTTGGCACTTGAGCAGTGGAAGAGCAACAACTTACAAGCAGGGCCCTCAAGCTAGTCATCCCACGGGGAGGAAGCTGGTGATGGTTAGGACTCGCCCCGTGGCAGCATACGGGAGTAATGATTCAATCACTGAAGGGTAAGGAGGACAGGAGATGGATATATATAGGCTGTCACTCACTCACCAGCAGTGGAGGATGCTGACATGAGTGGGGTGGAACACAGGACTCCAGCTTTCATAGTCTCCAGGACCAACTCTCGGCACAAATTCTGAATGTCAGTATAGGGAAACCTGCTGAGCACAGGCACCACACCTCCTGGAAGAGGGTGCTAATCCTACCTCCATGCACCTGCAAGACTGTCTGTAAACTCTGCACCTGAATTTCCCAGGCTGTAAAACAGGAATGTACTATGGGACAG
The DNA here is from genome assembly GCF_902686455.1 of Sciurus vulgaris. NCBI lineage: Eukaryota > Metazoa > Chordata > Mammalia > Rodentia > Sciuridae > Sciurus > Sciurus vulgaris. Next base: position 138,690,250 of record NC_136469.1, read on the forward strand.
AAGTATTGTCTGAACTAAAATGAAGCTCTTACACGTCAAACGCATGGAACATGGTAGACAATAGATGACAGTCCCTTTACCATTGCACACAGTAAGGATTCTAGTGGAGTTGAATAAAATCCTTCTTCAATGAGTTGATTAAAATATTCAATTTTTTGGCTTATGCATAGAAAATCCTCTGTAGATGTCTAAAAAATACTGAAATGTGAAAGCAGTCATTGTTTTGCTGGGCACTTATGAATGCAAACAGTTAGCTTTGTCAGACAAAATGCTCTGCTCCCACAGTGCTTCATATTGGAGACAGGATTATTCTGTCACAGAAGCAGAAGGCTCAATTCGGGAAATACATATCATTCAAAAAAAATTGAATAATTTGACAAAAAACATTTCAGCATTTGAGGGAGATAGAGACCCAAATGTGTCTGTAGAACCAAGGAGCTTGTGAAGAGGAAGTTCCACAAGGAACAAATTGCAATTTATAATGGAGTCAATGGAGACACTCAGCAAAGACACAATGCTCATGGACAGCAGTTCCTTTCTGGGAGAGCACATTTCATCTCTCTGCAGATTCAGTCCAGAACATTGTGTCACCTTCCGGAAATGATGGTGTCGACAACATCCATTTTTCCCTGGATACTTCTTTTGAGTGAGCTGGTGAAATCCCTCATTATATTTGCTAATTTCAATAAGAATACATCCAGACCAACTCCGGAGAGCATCTACATTCCTCGTATTCTGGGGAAAATGATGAGAAGTCAATCTTTTTGTATTTACTGCTGTGAAAATGAAGCATACAGGAAAAGTACTTTTTTCAGCAGAAAATAATTTTATGAACACAACTCTCACCCTAAATTATACTGAAAGAATAAGAATCTATAATTAGTTTTTTAATGCAATTGTGCTTCCTAAGACTATAGGTCCCTCTCTCAAAAAATGTAATTATAAAAATAATTGTGTTGAAAAATAGAATTCCTTTTTACAAGTAAAGGTGCATCTTCTTTCATTGAATATCAATTACTTGATTTTTTGCTTTCACTAAAGGAGACAGAAAAGAAGAAGGAAAGGAAGAAAGGGAAAAAGGAAGGAAAGGGGAGGAAGAAGAAAAGGAAAAAAAAGAATAAAAAAGAAAAGCTGTCCTGGTATTATGCAAGTTTCTTTCAGGAAGCCTTCCAATTGAAGTTCACTGAGAGTTTAATTGAAGTTATTAAATAACTGCTTTTGGCAAAAAGAGACTGAACAGTCATTTTTGAGATGGGTGTATAGGCATATTTTTTCTATCTTTAAGATATTAGTTTTATCATCTTTGTTGCTGGCCTTTTAAAGGAGTCTAGAAATGCTACTTGGAAACAGGGGTAGCTGTGTGTTTTTTGATTGATTTGTTTAATGAAAGCCACATGGAGGACATTAACGTGTGTGTGTGTGTGTGTTTGTGGGTTTGTGTGTATGGGTGTGTGTGTGTGTAGGCTACATGGGAAGGAGTAAATTTTGCATTCTTCGACTGAGACGAAGGTATAATCTTCATTCTGATATAGTTTACCAGACAGCTAAGCCCCTTTTCCCTTCCTACAAATCATTTCTTGAGATAAGAAAACATTGTGGACTTAATTCTTACACGTCATTCGTCTCCTCTCGGACTGAGCCATACGTCCACAGTCACATAAACCTTGAGCCTCCATTTGTGCATCAACAGCTCAACGTACCTTTAAAGAAATGCCATGAATGAATGACGACCAAAACGTCCTTGTGCTGGTTGATCCGAGAGATGGGAGAGGGGCGTGGCACTGTAGCTCAGAGGTAGAGCACTTGCCTAATATGTGAGCTGCTGGGTGTGCTCCCCAGATCTGAAAAGAAAATGGAAAAGACTCCTGAAAGACAGGATGGGGACGTGTGATTCATCTGCTCAACCAGTCTGGACCCCAGGGGCTAGTCAGGGGTCAGCTGGGTAAGAGGGCAGAGCTGCTGCCTGCAAGGCCGTGATCTCCCACTGGTGCCCCTCGGTGTGGTGAGAAGGAAGCCTGTGACTGAAACTGAGATCTGGTGTGTTTCCCTGCCCATTCCTCGAACTCCCACCAGGTCTCAGGCCTCCAGATTCTGTTTTAAAGGAAAGTGGGGTTATTAGTTCACGGTGGGCATATCTGAAGGAAAGCAATCTAGTCCCAGGACTGAAAGTTAGGTATTGGATTTTATTTGAGAAATCACAGTTTTTGTTCTTTGTTTTGTTGTTTGTGTCTGTAAGTCTATTTGTGACAAAAGAAAAGTATTTGTAACGTGAACTTGGAGTCAAAACTTCAGATACTACCTCTCTAATTCTTTCATCTTTTTCTACTCTTTCATTCCAACTAGAAGTAGCTCAGATAATTTTAAACCTTGGTTTTCCAATGTCTCTAAGGATTATAAATATTCACTTACATGACCTTACAATGCTTCCTCACATACATTCCCCAAATCCATTTTAATGCTAACATTTTGAGGTATTAACAGCATGCTTTATGCATTAAATATATAAGGTTCCAACAGGTTTCCTTAGTTGCTAACTGGTAGAGTTGAATTTGGGAACCAGTATCTTTGATTTTTAAATCAATATAACTTCTAAGATACTGAATTATTATGATTAAATAGACATAATATTGGGGAAATATATTGTATAGATTTTGTGGCATTTAGAAGATCTATAACAGATACTTTTTTTTTTTTTTTTTTTTTTTTTTTTTTTTTTTTTTGCTTTGTTCTATTTTTGTAGCAACATAATCTCAGGTTCTGGATAATGAAGAGCTACTTATACTAGAATTCAAGAGCACTTGTGTGTTGGGTTTGTCCTCTGCGGTTCCTGGAACCTTAAGATTATCATGGGAAAAGAGCCCAAGCTAGCCTGCTGGAGCTGGGAAGTCATGTGGAGGAGAGGCTCGCATCCCAGCTGAGAGCCAGCCGATGCCAGACACACCAGTGAGATCATCTTAGGTACAGACTCCAGCTTGTCTCCCACCTCACCACAGATATACAAGGATCCAGCAGGGATAAGATGCAAAGAAACCTCCACCCATCCCACAATGTTGGGATAATTAAATGACTTTTTGTTTAATGTCTTGGAGTTCTGGGATTGTTGTAACGCAGCATAAATGAATCAACACAAAACTGAGAGTGTAACCAGTCAAGACTGGTTCTTTTAAAAAAGATCTCAGAGAAAGTTCAGGTAAAATGATGGAAAAAGTGATGTGTTTGACCAAAAGACTGAACAGCAACTGGGTTCAGTAGCCCTGCTTTTTGTATGAGACAATGCCAACACAAAAAATTCTGTTTTGAAGAAAGTATGAAAATGGCTTATTCTTATTTAAATGTGAGTGAGAATGGACAGGAACATGAATGAAGGTTACCCCAAATGACACATTCCACTGCAGAAGAGGTTATATGAGAGTGTAACCAGAAAACAAAGGCGGCCATCGATCAGTACACTTACCAAATGCCTTGGTGAGAGCAAGAGGTAGGCAGGTTAAAAAAGAGTGGCCAAGTATTTTCTACAGATGTTGGATGGTGTAGCAGTCTTAACTTTAGGGTTGGCAGAGGTCAGCTAAGCTTAGTGATATATTCTACAAGGTTTGCCTAACAGTCACAAAGAGGTTAGGTCAGAAAAAGAGGTACCACGTGAATGGCTATTAAAGGACTAATGTTGGCTTTGGGCCCACAATATTTCCATCTCTTCACAATCAGGATGCTATCAGATGAGGTCAAGTATTCTGCAGAATCTTTAGTACAGATACAGCTTCTGCAGAGGACTTCTGCTCCACAAAGGTACTGTACAATTTATTAGACAGTGGAATCCAAACATGCCTCTAAAGTGCAGACTCTGCTTCTTCAGGTAGATAGCCTCTCCAAGCTCTCTGAACCCCAACGTCTTCATTAGTAAAATGGAATGAATGGAATAGAAATCTTTATTTTCATATCATGTCATTGCTTAGCACACCACATGGTACATTGTGAATACTCAATAAAAGGGCAAGCATTTTAGTTTCAGTAGTCATAATGATGCTCTCTAGGGTAATAACCTTGCTTCCAAACACAGAATGTTCTTGCATGAGCTATTTGGGTTCATGGACTTTGAAGACGGAATGCGTGTGGTACATTGGATTCATCTGCTCCAATAGATTAAAGAATATGAGAAGGAACATCATGGGGTAGGAACTGGGGAAGGGGAGGAAACAAAAGGAGAAAAAGACAGATGACTTAGTGAGGAGGCATATCGTGTCCACAGGAGCCAGACATTGAGGCAATGTTTGTTTCATTGTAATTTGGAATTCCCTCTGTGTAGGTGTATAGAGCTAGAAACAAAGGCGCTAAAATTTGATTAGCTTAACGCTTGTTCAGTTATTTTCAAAAAGCTTTCTTAATGTTTATAGAAATTATTCCATTAAGTTCCACATTTAAGGACTAATTTAACGTAATAAAATAATATTCATCAGTTAAAGATATGAGCTAAATTCTTGGTTGAATAGAACCTAAAATGTATGCTAATAATTCATTAATTGAATAAATAAGGAAATAAGCTATTTTTATTGTACATATATTTAAAGGTTAAAAAGTGACATGAGACTTTTGATTCTAATGAAGTTATGGTTTAGATTTTTCTAAGAAAATAAAATCAAACATTTTCTTGCTACAAAGCATGAAAATTATAGAAAAAGTTTTATATGTCTGATAAAATTAACAATCAATATTGAAAGAAAATAATGGAATTCTTCAAGGCTCAAAGTGAAATTGGATCTTGACTCTTAATTAATAGATTGGCGATGAAACTAGTTGCTCACTATATGTGTGTATCTACCCTTGTAACCTTGAGCTTCCTTTGCAACAGAACCCATAGAAGGCATGAAAGGCAAGATTCTGGGCCTGTGAGAAGTAAACATTTGGAATGGACAGGTTGCAGAAACCCAGGACCTTATGGGGCCACAATCTCAGTGAACATACAGATAACAAAATCTAACCTAAATGCCAGCATGACTTGCCCATGAGATTGAGTGGAACCAAAGGCACAAGCTTTTTCCCAAAATTCTTTCTAAGGAAAGAATTTTCAACTCTTAGTTAAAAAGAAACATTTTCTACTTTGTCAATAAGACCTTATAAGTAAGGACTAAAAACCATGAAACAATAAGGGAAAGACTGATAAATTCAACTACATAAAATATAAAAACTTACTTTCCTTTGCCAAAATAAACCATTAATAAAAATAGTAGGAAGTAAACAGGCTTGGAACAGTTATTTATCACACATAAAACCTTAATAAAGGATTCCTAAAATTAGTAAGACAAAGAAAACAAATTACCTAATAGAAAAATGGCCAAAAGACATGAACAACGATTTCTCTGCAAAATAAAAATGCATAAGACAAAAGAGGGAAAAAAAGAAAACAGCAAAGATGATGACTTTCATTAGTAATATGGGGCAAGAAAAGCTAAAAGCACAAGGAGATACCATTTTACACCCCCTACATCAGCAAAAATGTTGAAAGTTTGACGACTCCAGGGTTTGTCAGAGATGTGGAAGAGGGAAGCTCCGAACTCCAGTGACAGATGTGGGAAGTTGCACGATGACTTTGGAGAGCAACTCAGCACTATCTCTAAATCTTTAAGGTGTGTTGTGATTTGGATGGGGGGCGTCTCCCAAAAGCTTATGTGTGAGAACATGCAAAGTTTAGAGGAGAAATGTTTGGGTTATGAGAACCTCAACCCTCAGTGAATGAATCCCCTAATGGGATTGACTGAGTGGTAACTAAAGGTGGATAGAGTGTGGCTGGAAGGGGTGGATTATTGGGGGCATGCCTTTGGGGTACATATTTTGTACCTGACAAGTGGGGACTCTCTCTCTGCTGCCTGATCATCAAGTGAGCCACTTCCCTCCACCACAGTCCTCTGCCATGAGATTCTGCCTCACCTTAAGCCCGGAGGAATGGAGCCTGCAGTCTTGGACTGAGACCTCTGAAATGATAAACCTTCAAATAAACTTTTCCTTCCCTCAAAAAAAAAAAGAAAAATCGGGGACTGGGGAGATAGCTCAGTCGGTAGAGTGCTTGCCTTGCAAGCACAAGGCCCTGGGTTCAATCCCCAGCACTGCAAAAAAAAAAAAAAAGAAAGAAAAAAAATTTTTTTTTTTTTTTTGTCAAGTCTTCTATTTACATCAGCGAAAAAGCTGACAAAAAAAGATGTCAAAACTTGATGCACCCATACTTTGCTTCTCGGTAGACCTTGCTTGGTGGGTCAGAAGAGAGGTGTCCAAGCATGGCCCATTTATACTGTTTATATTAAATTGGAATATGCATCTATATGAAATTGTGCAAAAAACTGTGGGGTAGACACACAAAATGGCAAAAATGTATTTAAATAGATGTATATGCATTATCATGAGTTAATCTCCCACATAGAATGTTAAGTTGAAGGGAAGCAAGCTATACAATAAACTCAGAATGATACTTAGACGAAGCTCAAAACCCTAAATGTACCCCTAACCGATGTGTTCTTTTAAGCATGATAGAGGATTAGGGCTCACACTGAATATAAGGCTTTGCCCTCACGGGAAGAAAAAAATGAGAAGAGAATAAAGAGCATAAGAAATTTCAGTCTCTTGGTGATGTTTCATTTCTTTACTGGCAATGATACCTGCAGATGTTTTTATTATATTATCCTTCATAAAGGTGTTCTACTTATGAAATATTATAATCCATTTTCCAACAATGCACTCAAAAGGCATGTACCAGCTATCCTAAATGCACACGAGTCACTTGCAGGCAGAAACAAAGAAAAGTTACTCTATGTCACTTAAATATAAGCATTTGGTCCCTGTCTCAGTCTCTCCTCATCTAAACAAGCTCAGTAGGCAGTTTTATCTACTTCGGTGCCATACTTGCCATCAATATTACTTTGAATTCCAAATCTATAATCCTGCCGAGTGCCCTTCTGGAATTCCAGCCTCATGGGTCTGGCTGCTAATGCATTATCGCCTCTTGGATTTCAAACACATATCTCGATTTTAACTCGCCCAGAGAAGAACACAATATCATTTCTCCCTGCAAGAAGCAAAAAGACTTGGTAATCAGTTCTCTCCAATTCTTGGAAGATGCCACTGTACAGTCAGGGTTGTGTCAATATCTGGGAATAATATCTTTTATAGTCTCATTCTCTGTGCTCTCACCTCACCCGATCCATCAGCAATCCTGTTAAATTCTAGCTCTGAACATATTTCAGATCTATCCACTTTCTTCAGTCTGCACTTTTATCTACACATGAAGCCACCATGGTCTCTTGCCTGGACCAGTGCAGTTGCCTCTGGATAACTTATACTGCTTCCAAAATTGCCCTCCCCTGGACCATCCAAAAGGATGATTTTAATGGTCCGTCATATGTCAATTATTGATGAAAATTGCCAAACAGAATCACTTCGACTAATACCCAAATCTCGGCTTACGAGGCTCTGCATCCAGCCTCTGCCCAGTTCTCCTGAGGAGCCTTCCTCCCAACTAGCTTCCAGCTCACTGGCCTTCTGTCTGCTCTGGGCAATGAAAGTATACGTCTCTCTCAATTCATCACTACCAGGCCTTCTTGACACCTAGCGTCCATGACAGTCCCTTGCTGTCATGCCCCCTGGAGTGTTAGTGTCATTCCTCAGGAGATCTGTCCTGAGTTCCTGGCTAACTAACCTAGTCACCCCAGCAATCTCTGCAGAATGTCTGAATTCAGTTTTCTCCATAGCACTCATGAGTGCTCCATTAATTTATTTAAGTATTTATTCTCTCTAGAATGTAAAACTGCACACGTAGCGCTCACTGTGCCATATTTACCTGCCTGACTTTCCTCTGAGAACTTTATCTATTTATTTAGGATTCAGCACATTCCTTCAAGGTAGGTGCTGTTTTTATTCCCAATACATAGATGATGAAAACAAGGAACAAAAAGTGTGTAGAACCTGCAGCTGCTAAGTGCCACAGCCAAGTTTGAACTAGGACCCACTACCTCAAGAATCCAAATGACATCTCCCTACACAGTTCTGTATCTCTGTGGGGGAGAAGACCCTTGTCTTGTTTTTCTTATTTTTGTTTCTTTATCCGCACCACATTGTTATATTAGGCACATAGTATTTACTCAAAACCTAATTGCTGGATACATTATAAAGCAATATATTTTTAAAAAAATCATATTTATATTGATTTTATATATATATATATGTACACATGACAGCAAAATAATATGTGATTTTGAGCCACTCATTCTTCTCTGATTCATTATCTTCATCTCTTAAACGTGAATAATGATAGAATCTATGACCAAGAATAGTAAGGATAACAGAAATTGTGCGGGGCTTATCTACATATATTATGTAATTTCTCAATAAATCTTAATAGTAATAGTGAAGAAGGAGAAGATGAGAATGATAATGTCTAAATTTAAATGGTTGGAAACAGTTACTTTCCTTTCTACATTTCTTTATTTACCAAATTTTCAAATGCACACTTGGAAAATGCAGTTATCTGCATGTCTATATCTGTAGTGAAGTCCATCACCTATCCTGGGGAAACTGAATATATCTGATGCAATTGTTGCCTTACTGGCTGAACAACTGTCCAGAAAGGATCTGTATCCACTTATCAGGATGGTGTTTCATCCAGCAACTCTTCATCTGGAGCCTGAGATATGCCAAGATCCTTCTTAGCATGTCCCTAGGGGACCAGAGGTGAAAGTACAGGGTCACTGTCAAGATGCTCAGATGGCTCTGGAGGAGAAAGGATGAGAAGCAAACCAGTATCCAGAGTGGACAGAGTTCAGGGATAGCACAACAACACGAGACAGAGAGGAAAGCCACCTTAATGTGGAGTATCTACCTCTCCCCCTGTGTTGGGACACTCTGCTTCAGAATTGGAACATTGTGTTTATGGAGACACATAAAGAGATTGTCCCGAAAGTGTCCTGAAGGGAGACCAACTCTCTGATTCTCAATCACCAGCAGAGTTCTAACAAGTCAACCAAGTGCATCTCTGATGTTCTATGATTTTCTGTTTCCTCACAATAACCCTATAATTAGGAAGATTTTTACACCCGTTTTACAAATTGTTGAGATTTTAAGGGTCTTATCCAAGATCACATGACTGGTATGAAGAGCAGCTCCAAAATCTGTGTCCATGATTTGTGAATACTTTGAAGGCAAAAGACAGCATGTCAGTCATGAGCAGATGCCTCAGGCAGTATTTAGTTCTCAGTTTGTTGATCAAAATTGTTGGCCTAATAAACATTATTTTCACCATCCCCATAGGGACTGAATGAGATGGTTCACATAACAGTGCTTTCTAAACATTACAGGGATTTACATTATGTAGATCATGGCAGTAAGTAATTACTAATTATAGTTACTCTAATATATTGATTACAGAATAAGTATTACAATGGCTATATTATTGTAGTTTTAGATTATCTTGGATCAATGTGATCAGTTGGGTAAGAATGAGAGCAGGATGAGAATAACGACTTTGAGTTTTCATGCTTGATCAAGAACAGAAGTTCAACTTCCATCAAAGGCTTGTGCTCCAGGATTCTGTTATGAACAGGAGTTGGGGAAGGCATCCTCGTCTGCCACCTTACCATCATGCATGACGCTATCCCATTATGTCCCATCTTCCTGGATATAGGACATGTATAAAACTTGCATTGAGTAATTTGTAGGCGCCCCATGAAATTTTATAGGCATTTTTATGTGTCCTGTATGTGTGGCACATAGTGGGTTAAAAAGACTTACCCCAAATAGGTTCAGACTCAGTGGACGATAAGAGTGGGTTAGGTTCTGTTCTAGTCACGTAGCACCTGGTTACCATAGGTGTGCCACACATGTGTTCTGGTCTTCATTTTGTGTGTGTGTGTATGGGGAAGTGTAAAATAGGATCTTATTATTGTTTATATCCTGTCTAGTCTGCTTTTTCACGGCTGTGACCAAAGGACCTGACAAGAACAATGAGAGGGGGACAAATTCATGTAAGGGCTCATGATCTCTGAGTTCTCAGTTCATAGATGGTTGACTCCACTCCTTGGGGTTTGAGGTGAGACAGAGCATCATGGTGGAGGGATATGGAGGAGCAACACAGGTCAGGATATGGTCACCAAGAAGTAAGGAGGGCTTTGCTCAACAAGGACCCACCTCTTCCAATCACACTCCACCTGACCTTAGTTACCACTCACTTAATCCCTATGAGGAGATTAATTCACTGATTAGGTTAAGGTTCTCATAACGCAATTGTTTATTCTCTAAACCTTCTTGCATTGCTTCATTATGAGGATTTGGAGGACACCTCACATCCAAACCATAACATTCCCCAAAGACAAGCTCTACTAAGAACTTGCTAAAAACCCTTACTTACCTTTCAAAAAATATGCATTATAGTTTCTGTGCTGATCTAGAGCATGAACTGTGTTTTTAAACTTAGCGAAATCATGTACATACTTTCTCACATTGTTTAATAATATTTTAATTATTTATTTTATTTATTTTTTATTATTTTTTTTATTTTTTACAGACTGCATTTTGATTCTTTTAATATTACATATTATATTCTCATAGGAACATACCATAGTTAACATAATTTATTTTTATGTATCTGAAATTATTTTCACTTTCTCATAATTGTGAATTGAGAAATGTATCCTTATTGCTGTGTTTTGCATAGCCTGCAATTTCCTTAGAACAGATTCCTCGGCGTGCATCCACATGTTGGGTCGGAAAGCATATTCCCCTCTGCTTCCTGAGATATCTGTTGGAAAAACACTTTGCTGAAAGGTTAAACCAATTTAAATTATTTCCAGATATTTCTGACAGTTCTCTTTTCTCTTTTGCTGGCCTGAGAAGTATGAGTTAACATTTTTTAATTTAAATTTCCATTTAAAAATTAATCGTAAGTTTAAAGGCTTTCAATTGCATTGTGATTGTTTTATAAACAGTGATTTCAGGAATCAAGACCCATGTTTTCTGATGTCGATGTGACTTTCCACCTAGCTGTACCATCAGTCCCCTAAATATTTTCTAGTCCCCCTGAGCCCATCCCTGTGCCTTTCCCTTCTGTTTTTCTTCCCTGACATACAAGCATTAACACAGTCAACCAAAACCCTATTGCAACTCTTATATATGTTTTACTTTAAGCAATGACAGCTTCTCAATCATTCTGCAACTTAAACATGTCTCATATCTATTCCTTCTGAGTTCCACCATCCTAGTGCTGTCCTAGAAGAGTCCCTCAGCAATGTGCAGAGAGGCATCTTCCAGAGCTTCTCAAAAGGAATTGCAGCTTCAGATTCATTCACACAGTCTGTCACTTTTCTGCTAGAGTGATTGCTTCAAGCAGAAAGTATGCTGATGACAGGTCCCATTGCTCTCTCTTTGCACTCTTACAAAATCTGCTACTGTAATACCCACTTATCACGGGGGTGTGTTCCAAGGCCCCAGCCTGAAGCCTTGGAGAGTAGTGAACCTTACATATTACTAATTCTGTATGTGTTTTCTTGTAGGTACATCCCTCTGACAAAGAGGAAAACATTCACCTTTCACTTAAAGGAAGCATTTTATGGCTTCTCTTCAGTATAGCTGAATCATCAGGACAAGCATTCTTTCATGATGGGGCCATTATTCAAAAGAATAATGAACACGAGCATTACGATGCTGAGACAGACAATCTGATAACCGAAATGGCCCAGGGCCTAATAGGCAGAAGGAGTATGAGCCATGGATACACTGGACAAAGGAGGGTTCATATCTCAGGCAGAACAGAGGCAGACAGTGAGAGGCTTCGTGATGTGCAATTTAAAGCATGAATTGTTAATTTCTGGAATATTCTGTTCAGTAATTTTAGTCCGTGATTGACTTCAGATAACTGAATTCACGGAAAAGGGGAGAATCCTGTTATATGTGTCTCTGGCATCACTGGATGTGATGGGGTATTCAGTGATACTTGGACGGATGCCATTTTTATTTCAATATTTTTGGGCACTTGTTTTAACGTAGTAGGAATAATGTGTGTGCGGTGAATGGTTCCATGCACACTTCACAAATATTTTATGTTTGAATTTATTTAAAAATATTTTTTAGGTAACAAGATCCCAAATTCTCCAAAATGCAATACCAGTGACTGAAGTTTATGAAGCACTGTCACATTCTGTTGGCTGTATTTTAGCTGCTTTCAGCCATGAACTCCCTAAAAGCTAATGGAACACCAAGGTACACAGATTCTGTTGTTGAGTTTTTTATCAAAGGCATGTATTAAAGACTCAAGAAATTTTAGATGACTAAAAAAAGTGAATGAATAAACCTATTAACCTCATGTCTCTTTATTTTTTTAAATGCATATTTATTTTGTGCCTAATATTGACTAGGGAAGAAGGAGGGAGGATAAATCTGTGAAGGTGTCTCATCCCTCTAAATTCCTGGAAGCAGTGAAGATCCATCCCTTCTCCTTGGGTAGGTGACTGCCTGTGTTTCTGCATCTTTTGACTTGCACACATGTGAATCAAAATTTGATATTTGGAGGGGGATACCAATTTTAAATATTCAAGAATGTTGTTATTGAATAAATTTGATTTACAATTATGTGTATATACACATCATTTTTGAAAGGGTGATATTTAATATCTCAATAAGATGTGACTGAGTTTGAACTCTAGGTCTTTATAATTCCATTAACACAAAAAAAGATGCTGCTTATTCATTTGTGATCTCCCCGCTACATTTGAGTAATAGGAAATTCCAGGGGCTTGGATTTGAAACATACTCAAACATGGTAGAGATGAGCACCTAAATTCTTTGAAGCCAGATATGACAGAAATTAAAGTGAAGTGCATCTGGACCCAGAGATACCCCCTATTCCACAGGCCCTTAAACAGAGATTTCTATGTTGCCCAAAATTTAACTCAGGAGAAAAACTATCCACTGCAGGCAAAGCTCCAATCCCTGATTTTCTAGGAGTCAGGATTCTTTCAGCTCTGATAGAACTGAAGCACAGATTAGATTGAGGTAAGTGCCATAGAAGATCGTCTCCTCTAATTGAAGAACCTCATGGTACCTTTGACTCAGGTGTGGCTGGATCCAGGCGACCAAATCATGCCAATGGAAATCAGTCTCTTGTAATTTTTTTCTGTGGACTTAGATCTTATAAAATATTTCTTTTTGCTTTGGCTTTGCTCTCTTGTAGCCTTTTTTATATATGTTGAGTCTGTCAACTTCCAACTCTTATTATTGTTAACATGGATAATCACTTTGGAAAGAGAATATTTCAGTAGCTGCAGGTACTGAGATGGGACAGGGACCTCTGAATGGATGGAAGTGGATCTTGGTTTTGTGAGTAGACCGTTCATTGAATATTTATTGAGTCATTACTTAATTGGACACAAACTTACTGGGAATCCGATATGTCCCAGGCACCCTGTTACAAAGTCATATACTAGCACACTGTTCTCGTTGTCAAGTCCATTTGTGAGGTGCACACAAGTATGTGAAAAACACACACATAATAATGCAGGAAGAACTATGGTAGACGTGCAAGATCCTACAGAGGCGCCAAGGCTGGCATCTCAACCTGTCTCACGAGGCCAGGAGTCACCTGGACAAAGGGGCTCCAGAACTGGACCAATCTTGATTGACATGGCGTGCTGCCTGCTCCTGTCCCCAGGGGGCTGGCAGGTCTCCATCAGGTCTCCATGTCGGAGGTCGGACAGGCTCCCTATGTAGGAGGCTTCACAGTTGGGCCTGGAAGGAAAGTTTCTCTTTACCCAGAGAAAACAGTATTTGGAACTTACATTGTTTTTCCCTAAACATTTTTCTTATGTATGTGAATTTGTTTTACATTTTATTCATTATTTATTTTCTATTAATGAATCGTTTGATTATTCCCCTTGGTGAGCAGAATTTTCCAGCAGTTGAAGATCTGAATAATGCAGAGATAACTAATTATGTTTTTTTTTTCAGCATGCATATTTCAGATGCAGAAAGGCTCTTATTAAGGGAAAATAAAACCCAGATAATCCAATCTGCCATTGTCCAGAAAATGTGATAAAGAATTCCTTAGATTAGTTTGAAAAGCAATGACTAATCTGGTTAAAAAATATGAAAACTATTGTGCAAGTCACTGGAACTCCATTCTGGGTATGCCATAATTTAGTGCTGGTTTTAGAAGAGAAGGTCCCAGCTTCTCTCTGCTCCATCTCTTCATTTTGAGTGTGTGTGTGTTTTTTTGTTTTTGTTTTTGATACTAGGGATTGAACTCAGGGGCACTGAACCACCAACTCACATCCCCAGCCCTATTTTGTATTTTATTTAGAGACAAACTCTCACTGAGTTGCTTAGTACCTTGCTTTTGCTGAGGCTGGATTTGAAGTCATGATCCTTCTGCCTCAGCCTCCTGAGCCACTGGGATTACAGGACTGTGCCACCATGCCCAACTCCATCTCTTCATTTTTAAATGAAGATTCTTTTGGAGCTGACCATCAAAAGATCTATGAATTCATGAAATAAATTTCAAAATTACCCCAAATTATATTTCATGATAATAAGCAATGTCTGTGAGTTTTAAAAATCTCTAGTCCCAAGGCACATCATCAAATCAACCAAGGAACACACTTGAACTTTAAAAGCCACACTGAAAATTGATTTATGTAACACTGTAACAAAATAAAAATAAGGGCTGAAGGCAAAAAACAAAACAAAACAAAACAAAACAAAAAACCTAATAGTATCAATTCGTGGAACACTGATATTTGATATTTAAATGATTGATTTTACATTTGGTAAGTTTTCTTACAATTTATGCATATCGGGCTGATGCTCGGTACTTGCACTGATACTAGCCAGTGTCATCTGATAAGGCATACCATACAACTCCAGTGGCGACATATTTGAATATCACTTCTGTGTTTATCCTTTGAGATGGTTATATGACCTCCTTGTCAACTTTCACAATTGGGAAGAGCATTGTCCTTTATCTGTCAATCATTATGATGAGTCATGCTTTGCAACTGAATGGCCTGGCCTTACGTTCCTGATGTCCCCAACTTAGCAGGAACAACTCCTGTGTTCCTGCTAGTATTCCAACAAATGTTGAGTACATTTGAAATTAATGGTTGTATAGTTCTGCTTGTGTAAACAGAGCATAAATTTAGGATGTCTATTTGGTAGCAAGACTTCTAGAGAGAGAACCTTCATTCTGTAGATGGACTGTGTGGAGACTAGGAAGGTAACCCATTAAGCAGATTAAGGACCGCTAATGTCAGGCTCTGTGGTGAGGTTGGGAGGAACAGAAATACCCAGGTAACGCCCAACTGCAGACCCAATGCTGACACCTGTAAGAATCAGAAATAAATGATATTTCCATTAGACAAAAGAGTTAGCATAAGTAATACAGTAGAGATCCCTATTGGGTGAACCAGTGAGAAAAGGTACCCACAGGAAAGTGCAAAAACAGGAAGACAGCTGTGAAGAACAAGGGTGGCCAAGATGGCCGTTCTCCAGCCTGGGCGGGGCACAGTCTCCTGGGAAGCTTCTCTGTGTATAGATTCTCAGGCTGCACCTCAGTGTACAAAATCAGGGTCTCCAGCGACGGAAGATTTATGTGCTGCAGATTCTTTTGTTATCATCCCTCATGCTCATACTGGCAGAACAATATCTATGAATATTAATTTCTGGTACCACACAACTAGGTGACTCAAAGGAATCATGATACAAACAGTTAAAGTACACAAAACAACAGATACAGGTGTTTACGTTAGAAGGACTCTATAGTCAGACTTGAAGAACTTGAATATGTTACCTTTATTTACACAGATGGTAAAAACCTTGACTTGGAGAGGCTAATTTTGGAAGTCTCTAACTTAAGTGTCTGGATGACCACGTGCAACATACAAAAATCATTGAAAAATAATTTCTTATCTGTTAAAACACATCAGGATGCTCTTCTAGTTATTATGAAAATTACATAAAATCCCGTAAGACAAATGGTCCTTCTGCATACTACATTTGTGTATGCATGATTATCTAGAAAACAGGAGTTATAAAGAGAATTCCCACAAATTACATGATCCTTTTCAAAACACTTTCTTGAGATCCTAAGATGCTGAACAATTTTGTCATTAGCTCTTTGGTAGCCCTCTTAACCCTTCCCTTCGTAAGCATGTTTATGATAAAGTCATGAGACAGTTTAAATAGTTTATGGGTCACAGACAAATCTATTAAGTAGAAAAAGAATTAGCACAAATACCAGTCTTCCAGTCCTCTCACCACATTCTCATTATCGAGTCTAAGATTGTGTCTCTTTCACACAAAATCATGGATCCAAGCATGGATTGGAGCTTCTATTTGGAAATTGTCACACCACTGTAACAGAGTGTGGTGCTGATTAGAAAGCCCTTCACAGTAAGTGTGACAGGGTGGAGAAGAGAAGGCCTTGGATTAAAAGGGAGTGAAGGGGAGGAGGAGAGGTGGGGATGAGGAAGACAGCAGATGCACGGGATGGAACTTCCCCGATCTGTGTGACTCCACATCAGGTTCCACCACATCATGAACACACATGGGAGGTGAGACTGCACGTATGCATCATGTGTCAAAATACATTCTCCTGTCAGGTGGAACTAAAAAGAACAAATGAGTTTTTTAAAAAAACTCTGAGGAAGATGCTCAGAGCTGCTCTCCCCTGGAGCTGTGGTGACTGACCCCTGAAAGCCTGGCCTGTCCGTAGAGGATGACCCAGAGTTACGGGGAGCTGAGGGTCACCCTGTGTGATCACAGCCCAACTGATGGATGCGTGTTGAATTTGAGGTTTTCCACGGGCCGGTTCTACGTGATGATCCCACGTTGCGTGTGAGGCTATTAGAGAGAGAGGGTAAAAATGAATGTAGACTGTTGCGATTATGGAATTAGGTTATGGATTTGACTCTATCCAGTTAGCTTTTCTCTGATATGCAGATGCTAATTCACAATCATTGGGGAGGGCCAGGGGAGAACAGAGTTACTTTAAATTAGGTAGGGGGGAGTGAAAGGAGGGGAGGGATAATAGTGGAGTGAAACAGACACTATTGCCTCACATACACATATGACTGCACGACCAACGTGATCCTACAATACGTAGAATCAGAAAAGTGAGAGATTACACTCCATTTATGTATGGTCTATCAAAATGTCCAAATGCATTCTACTGTCATGTACAACTAATTGGAACAAAGAAAACATTTTTTAAAATGTACAAAGTTATGAAAGTGGGAGTCATTTTGAGTTTTACTTCCTTCTCTCTCACTGGTAATTTGTCCTCTGGACACCTGAATAACCTCTGAGCACTCAGTATTCTTATTCATTAAATGGAAATCATTGTACCCACTTCAAGGCATCATTGCCAAGATTATAGGAAATTCTACCTGGGTTAGATTCCAGTCCACTCAGTTGTAATGCTTCAGTAAGAAACATGAAATCATTGCTAGCTCAGCTAAACAGAAGTGTTCCAAGCTGACACTGAACTAGGACAGTTCAGGATAATTATCTTCTTTTCCCTGGCTTTGATTTCTTTTCATTTTTCTTGCTGTTCATTGATTATGCTATAAAATGTAATGCACACAGAAAAAAAAAACATAAAATAATTTTAGAAGTAGATCAATAATTATAAGTAAACTCCCACGTAACCATGTCGCTCTTCCCCTGTAGAGTGCCAAGCCAGCACCCTGAGCTCACACTCTGCTTCCCGTTATCTCCTCTCTCCCCAGATGTGATCACTACCCTGACATACATGGCAAACCCTTTTTGCCTTTTCTCTAGTTTTACCACTTCCTTTCATTACTAAAAAGTCTAATGTACTTTTGTTGCTTTTCTGATTTTACTTAGTGAAATACTATCACATGTATTCTCTTTTTCCATGTCGTTACTTCTCAGAGTTGCATTTGGGAGTTTTATGCGTTCCTTCCCTCTGTACCACTTCATTAAGTAACTTTATCCTGGCTAGAGATGACCCCCGCCCTTCACAGACATGTGCTTTGTTTCTTGTTCATTCTGAACATTATTGATATAAATGTTGTTGTATATGTCTCCTGTGGCTCAGTGACTGTTTTCATTTCCACTAAAGCAGAGGCCAAGATAAGAGGCTGGGTGTGGGTATGCTATTTGGCAAGTGACTCAGGAAGGAGCAGTGAGGGAGCAGGCAGGGCACAGCAGGTGGAGCACAGTATGGAAGAGGAGCGATGACTGATGGTTTCAGTTGACACTTGGCTGGCTGGGACTGGAGTCTGCCCAGATATCTGAGAGTCATAGAGGATGCGTAGGACAATCTCATAAAGCTCCAAGTCATTTCATTTTGAGGATTGAGTTAGGGGATCAACTTTCTTGCACCTCTCTTATCTTATAAATAATTTACTTTTATTTATTTATTTACTTTACTCCTAGGAGAAACTGGCCTTGTATCCAGAAACCTAGTTAAATTCTTTGTAGTATCAATTATAATAATTTATCTGTAGATTCTTTGGAATTCTGTGCATACAGGCTCATATAATATGCGAATAATGCCAGTTTATTTTCCTTTCTAATTTTTTTTCTTCCATGACTCTTTGGTTGGAGGGTTGGGGGAGTCAGCTTACTGACCGACTGATTCCTATTGCAGGTTTTAACACATTTAGTACGTCCCCCATGACTCTTGCCACAGATGGATTTTAATTTTATGAAATGTTATGCTTTTATTGAGATGGAAGTTATTTCCTGTATTATTCCCCAAATTGATTGAGTTAAATTGATCAGTTTGAATTGAATTCCTATTATAAGAACAATTCAAGAAAAGAATTCAAAAAAATTGAATTCCTATTATAAGAACAAATTTGTCACAATGTGCTATACTTTAGACATTGCTATATAAAAATTTTGTTTATTAAATACATCTATTGTATATGTTTCATATATATGTTTTATGTTTACATATATATAAATACATAACCCAAGAATACGAATGCACATAAATATATAACTAATAATCTAAAACTCAATTTTACATAATTATTTATTTTATATTATCTTGGTGGAGAGAGTCCAGGGTCCTTTATATGTTGTTTATTAATTTATTTTCATTTTGAGACAGGTTCTCCCTAAGTTGCTTAGGGCCTTGCTAAATTGCTGAGGCTGGCTTTGAATTTGTGATTCTCCTGCCTCCACCTGTTGAGCTGCTGGGATTATAGGCATGCACCGCTGTGCCCTGCCAATATTTTTGTTTTATATTTGTAACATAATATTTCAAAGTTTGGTAAGTTAGTCATGGTCATATTTCCATATAATAAACTGAAAACCTCCAACCTTGTGTAGGATTGGGTAATCTCTCCCTTGAAGGGTTGGTAGAACTCACTGGTGAAGACTTCCAGGCTTGAACTTTCTTTATGGGATGGTTCCTGATTGACAAATAAAACGTCTGTGATGAACACAGGGGGCTTCTGCCATGCAGATCAATGTCAGAGTGGTGTTTCTGATAAATGTGTCCATTGCCTTTTAATTTTTAAGTGCATTGCTCTAGAATTAGTTTTAGTATCCCCTTACTATCTCTCAGTACCTGACATGAAAAGATTTATATTCCATTTAATTCCTGACTTGGTGACATGTGCCATCTGTTTTCTTGAGCAGTCTCAACAAAATTCACATTATTTTATTTATCTTTTTTGATGTCCGGTTTTACTGGTCCTGTATTGCACTTTCTGTGTATTTCATTGATCTCTTCTCCCACTTTGTCACTGGATGCCCGTTTGTCATACTCTGGACATTGGTCAACTGCCTAGTCACTTTAGGGCACAGCCCTGAGAGCCTGTTTCCTGAGTTTACCCCTGTGCACCAGCATCCTGTGCAGTCGTGTCTTTGGATGTTGTGCTTGCCCTCCCCAAGGCTGTGGTAGAGAAGTTCCTGTTGTGTGTTGTGCAGGAATTACAGAAGCTGAGGGGCAGCCTGTACTGGAGCTCTCTCAGATCGTTGGCTTCCCAATCTCCCTTGAGTTCATCCTGGAAATTCATTAGTATCTTGTCAGCTTTTAGGTGATTTTAGGAAGTTTATGAAACATTTTATTCAGCTTTATTAGTTGTGTGGGTGGTAGGTTTGTTTGAATAGCAAAAAATTCCTACATTTTAACTTGCTGCATAACCTCATTTCCTGCAGTTGTGCTAAATTCAGAAACAGGTGTAGCTACTGTCATAACAAAGTGGGAAATAAAATAAATTATATAGAAATTATACACATATTCAAATATATGAACAATCATTACTGTAATGTTTTACTCATTGATTCTTAAAATGGAGACTTCTCTACATGCACATTAATTACCGTTACCTGGCTTTAAGCACGTTGTAGGTTTCACCACATCGTGATCAATATAAGGTCATTATGACCATTCATATTTGTCACATAGCAATTTAAGGTGATCAAAATGCTTATTTTATCAAAAAAAAAATCTGATTTTTCCCTAGTTTACTACACATATAGCAGATAGAAAAAAATAATGTCATTTTTTCACCAAAAAGAAAATCTTCAATCATCTTATAACATTTAAAAATGATGAATTCCCAGAATGTCAGCTGGTGTGACAAAGGAGCACCCCAGGCTCCATGTAAAAGACCTGGCCTTGGCATATTTGATTTCAAATATTATTTGAGCCAGGATCAAAGTATTGAGAATTGCTAAAGCAACCATGCTAAATCACCACAAGGAGCCACCTGGGATGAACGTGAACTCTCATAACAGTCACAGAACTCCTACTGTCCGTCAGAACATCGAAGCTTTTCCATTTTCCACTTCTAAACTGAGTGCTACTATATGCCACCCATCTTTCTTTTTTTCTTAATTAACTAATTCACATTGTGCCTAAGATGCAGGAGAGACAGTGGACCAGGGTACACATGGGATATCTGAATTCACCCACTCTGGTCACAAAACCTTAGAACAATTCACTGTTGGTCTTTGGAGGGATCCTTAAATGAAAGAAAATTTGGGGTTTAAAGAACTCTTCTGTCAAACGTATTTTGACAACTCAATGCTCACCCTCCCAACTGTACCTTGAAATATATCATCACTCATGCTATCTGTGAGGAAGTAAAAGAAGAGTGGAATATGGAGGCAAAAGCAATAGTTCCAAGTTCAAGTTCATCTGCACACGATGGAGTACCCTTGGAGAGAAACTCTGCAGGCTCTCAGCCTTTTGGCTTCTTACCTATAAAGGTGATATTACCTGTTCAATTGCCTCTCTACCTGAGAAGAAAGGTCACTGAATGCTGCCCATTTCCATTTGTTGCAGTTGGAAACAGATTGAGAAATGAGGAGGTAGTTTCCTGCCTCTTGCTGGGGACTTCTTTCTCTCTATAGCATCCCTACTCTTCACGCAGCCTGGAGGGGGGAGTGGTGCCACCTGGCAGCCCAGCTCACCCTTCTCAGAGAAACCCGGCAAACCACACGTCCACGCCCTCTGCGTCTCTCACCTGGACAGAAGCCACGCTTCCATCCCCACTTGCATCCATCTTTGCCTTCTGCAGACAGCTACCCTGTGTTCATGAGGCCACGCTACCAACCTGCTTAAAGGCTCCAAGGTCTCCTGGTCACACGCTTAGCCTGCATTCGGAAGCCCCCGCTGATTCACAAGTCTGCAAAGCTCCCCCGCCTCCAACCTTTCTGACCTCATCTCCTGCACTCTCCTTTCCACTTTCTTCCACATTCCAACTCTGCTGGTTTCCTCCCTGTGGCTCACCTTCATCAAGCGCTTTTCCAATCCATGTGCTGGCCTGTGCACATTCCGCTGTCTTCCCGGCATGCTCTTCTCCATTTATTCTCCTAAGTGGCTCCCTATCACCATTCAGGTTTAAGGTCAGAGAAGCTATCCCCAGGTGTCCTTTATAAAGTGCTCTTTTCCCAGACCTGTCACTTGCTTGGCAATGCCTTGTTTATGGCCTTCTTAGTCCTCATCAGAATCTCACGTTCCCTTCTAAATTTAGGCTTACCCTTCACTATCTGCGGCTTTCCATTACGATGGAAGCTCTGCTGGAATAGAACTCACCTGTCATGCTCACTGCTGGAATCCCAGTCTCTTGAAGAGTGCCTGGTGCACACACGGCTCTGGATGAGCACTTGGGAACACAAGGCCCTTCATCATCCACCACAGGCTACCTCTCTGCATCATTAACCACCTTCCCCTCTGCGCTCCAACATCACCAGCACAGTCTGTCACTTGCCTGGGGAAGTTTGTGTTTTCAAGGACAAATGCGTCTGCCTTACCTAATCTTGCACACTCATCTTTGGAGACATGCTCCATCAGCACCTCCCCTCAGAAACCTCCAGGATGATAAGACTGAACTCCCCGGTGCTTATGCATGCATGCATGCACTCACCAAGTGCAGAGGAAAGCATGTGTGTATTTCCATCTCTTCTCCACCATTCCATACTCACCTAAAATCAGCAACCAACCTTTTTTCTCTCTAGTCAGAATATCTAGCAGAATGCCAAATAAATAGCAGATGCTAAAATAAACATAATAAATGAATGGCTCAATGATAGAATGGCCAATAAGTTTCTGAAGATCAGTGAGTAGCAGGAAAAAAAGAAAGAAAATTAAAGACTGTTTGGAACACTTCTTGGGATGTCTTCCTGACCTAAGTTTTATTAGGGTAGAGCCTGTTCTTTCCTGAGGACAAGAGTTGGGTAAAATGTAAGCACATTTGTAGGATTCTATGCACTTAACTCAATTACCTTCATGTTTTCGAAAGGAGTGCCCAACGACCTAGAGTTATAGACAAAGTTCTAGATGAATCACAGAAGTAACAACAAAATCTCTTGTTCATGATCAAAACAAATCCATGGAAGTAACAAAGCTGGAATTTGCAATCAGGGTTTTTGATGAAATGAACATGCATATGGCTGTATTGTGTTCTCTTTCTCAGCCTGGAAAGAAATCAGTATGTTTAAAACACACGCCCTAAGTCAAAAAGTAAATGTGTCAAACCATTTGAACCATTTGCTTTTGTTGAATGGGTGTCTGCCTGGCCCAAGTTAAATTTATTTGTTTGAATTTTTGAAAAATAACCTCAAGGAGTCTGATATTAGGTGGTATATGTCTCTCTTTTGATGTTAGAGAAGATCCGACACAATTTTCAAACGATAAAAATAGGAATGTCTAACAAAAGTCAGAAGTTTATTTAAGGCTAGGCTAAAATTAACCAAATCACAGTTAATGCTCAAGGGGATTTCACAGATGATCTATTCTAGTGAGTCTTTAAAAAGTTTTTTTTCCAAGTACCAGAACACCTGGGATTTAAGATATTTTATTCTGAAACACTATCAAACATATGAATTGAAATAACTAAGTGCCAATTACATATTGAAAAAAAGTAGCAGATGCCATTTGTATGTGTGTGAGTATTCCCCAAACCTAAGAATATGGGGCTCTTCTCTTTTGCTTAAAATTCATCTTTCATTAAAGCCCTCAGCGTGTATATGGAAGAAGGCATCTTAGTTAAGGATGATCTGGCAGCCTTCTCTGAAGCATTATATTTAGTGTCTTTATGTAAAGCTTGCTCTAAGATTTCTACTCTCCCGTTCTACACTCCTTCCCTCCTGCCCAATTGCCTGAGGGTCATAGGAGCTGAAGGGGTCCCTACCAAAGCTGTGGGTGGAAGGACAGCCTTGGACCAAGCCCTGCATCCTTCAGGTTCTTGCTGGTCCGTACCAACACGGTCTGCATGCATTTCTTCCACGGATTGGTGTCTGCTTGGCACATTGTCCCTGACCACCTTTTGGGAAGTACTCTGTGAGCAACTTCAGGGGTCCATGATCCTACTCAGGGTCCAGAAGTCTCTATCCCTGGGGGCCCTCAGCCTGGACATTTGCTCTCAGAAACTTCAAGTGAATCTGGGTCTCACTGGTCATATCCATGGGGATTCACGCCAGCTGCCTCCACTGACACACCACCATGGATATGTGCATCACGTTGCATTGACTCCCATGAGGCTGGGATGATACACATGTGGTGTATGCCAGAGGGGGTCTGAGCCCAGTCTTTGTGTTACCGGGCTTCCCCAGATCCATTCAGATTTGTAAAGTCTGTCAACTCTTCAGGCTCTTCATTACTGGGGAGGGGAAGGAAAACAAAGACCTTGGGGGGTCAATCCACTTCCCCTCCCAAGTCTTTTCCGTTCAGTTCTATATGGAAAAGGGAAAGGAAATCCAAAATTTAAAAACGAAATGAATTAAGCATTTTTTTATGATTGGAAATCTCCATCATTTTTATAGGGAGAAACTGCATTTCCTGTTATGAAATTTTGAATTTCTACATAATTACAATCTTAAAAATACTAATCTACTCCAAAAATAAGAGATATGCCCCCAAGAGATTTTGTGACTTTCCTAAAATCTCATCTCTCCTTGTTACCAGATTGCCCCTATCAGAGATTCTCAGGTGACTTAGATTTTATCAAAAGTAGATGGTCATGTGAAGTGTAAGAATTAAATGAATTAAGTGCAATTTCTAAGAGAACCCTGAGTTTGTCCAAACCTCGACCTTATGACTTGACTTTAGGTAATCAACTTTGTGAACTTTAAGACCAGCTCTGAACGTGAATGCATTGATTCCACTGTTCACTCATGTTCATCCCACCAGCCTCTGTCTTATCCATTCATTCAACAAAATCTGGAAATTACCTACTGATTACATTTGGGGCATGGTGGCAACACATGTGGTAGACTATTGAAATATGAATTTAATCAAGTGAACCAGGGGGAATTAGAGGAGATTGAACATAGACACCATGGTTGTAAGTACTCTGAGATAGTTCGAGGGTGTTGTGGATCACAGAAGAGAGAGACATTGGCTGGAGCACCAGCAAAGGAGCTCCAGGGGAGGTGGAGATTGAAATGAACCCCAAAATACAGTTTGACAAAATGCTGAACACCATACCAGCCAGCATGAGCGAAGTCACAGGGGCATAAGAGCTCTGATACTTGTACTGAAGTGTCCTTATTCCTTACTTGGTGTTTCTGATAATAGCCAAAGTCAATGACTTTCTTTATATAGCAATGTACTATTTAAAGCAAATAAATGGCCTAGTGTGATAAAAATAAGAAGTGGAAATAAAAAGTGAATTATATGACAGAAGTCTTGGGGCCAATTAACCTTTCTGAGAACTCTTTCCCCCAGATAAGTTTTAAAAAAATCAACTATAAGGGATGAAGTCATAATCACAATAACAATAATGGCACATTATGTTATCTGGAGGTTACACCTAAGACACCCTCTAAGTTACTGGCATGTATTTTTAAACCAATTAATCCTCCCAACATCACCATTATGTAGTCACTCTTACTTTCTCCATCTGAGAAATAAAAATCACAAAGAGGTCTCAGTCTTTCCAGGCATAGGAAAAACTTACGGGATGGGAAGTTTTAAACGTGTTGTTTTAAGGACTACTTCCACTTCTAAGGACTTTTGCTCACAAATTAGTGGTTATCTACAGCGCCAGCTCATTAGAATCATGGGGACACCTTTCCAAATTACTCAAGCATGGCTTCTGCTCAGGTGATTTCCATCAGAACTCTGGGAGTTGGGTGACTCCAATTTAAAAACCCCGAGGAAGCTCATGGGTGGCTTTGGTTCCTGCTTTCTATCTGTGCATCCAGCCCTGCAGGGGAATCCAGAGCATGCTGGGAGTCCCACAGTGAGAGCTACAAGTGAGACAGGAGCAGGAAGGGTGAGCTGTGCAGCAAAGGAACGGAGGGACTGCAGTGAATGGAAGGACAGCACATTTTGAAGATAGGGGATACAAAAATCCTGAGAGAAGAGCAGATGGTAGCAATTTAGCAAGTGACAAACTTACATTACTTCTGTAAGCAACTAGGGACGATACTTCAGATTTAGGACAAACTTCTTTTCCCACATACTATGAATGAAATCCAAGTCCTTGGAGCCAAAGCTGGACTAAGAGGTTAAACAAAATCCTGGCTAAGAACTATAAATCCCTCAGCTGTGAGCAGCAGTACTTGGAAGGAGGAGCTAGGACTGATTGATATGGACACAGGAAGTCAGTATTGGGTTATATCTGAATGGACATTTTTGTTAGAATCATGGTAAAATAAAATAATCAGTAATGAAAACATAGGCAGAGAATGGTGCATTGATTCCTAATTATAAAGTGCTGAACATGCAGATTAGGACAGCGGAAATAATGTAAACATGACTGAAGACTTCAAAACTTTTAAACAATAGCATGACTAGTCATTCCATCAAACTGCAAAGGGCAACATTTCCTCTATTGTGAATGAATAGTCTTAAAAAATAAAGAGAATATTTGCCTTAAAAATACAAAACCCAAGAATCTTAGTATTTCCGTCTGTTTTTTCCTAAATCACCTTCATTTCTTCTTTCTTGCCTGAGTTAACTTTCACTCTGAGAATGGAAGGAACTCAAGTATTAATGCCACATTTGGCTTACTTTGCTATGTAGGTTATTTTATGTAATGTTCACAACAACTTTCTGAGATAGGCATTATCAGGCCCTTTGACACAAGAGAACACTGAAGCTCAGAGAACCTGCCAGTTCTTGAAGATCACAGGGAAGGTGGAAAGATGGGATTTGGCATCGGTCAGCTCCAAAGCCTGAACTTGTTCCACTTTGGGGATCCAACCACTTTGAACCTCAGACGGTATACAGAAGTCAGAATTTCAACCCTTGCACCTGACCACTCTGGGACAGCAGCCTCATTACCCTCATTGCCCCACACACCATTTACTCCACGTTTCATATCCTCAAAAAGGAAATGAGGATAACAATCAGCTTCCAAAATTGCATGAGTGAGTGCATTTATTTATATGTAAAACATAAAGACTAATTTATTATCTATGTATACTATAAATGTGTTTCTATATATCCAAATATATGTATGAATACACACAAATAATCTTCAAAATTCTTATTTTATAATCATATTATAAACATACTATTATAAAAATATGTGTAATTATATGTATTCTGCAATATATAAATCAACATTGAATATATCCATGAACTTAATGTTTTCTAATGTTTTGTTATGGCATTTTCAAACATAGTAAAGCTGAAAGAACTACCTAGGACTCATCCACATCCTTTACGTAGGTCCTGAAAGTCTACCTTCTGCAGGTAGTGACACTTGCTTTATCACACATCTGTCCACCTAGCCTTCATTCTCTTTATTCCCCAGCCACATTATTTTGATGCGTTATTTCCAGTAATCCTGCCAACCTTAGAACATGTTCCACATGCATCTGAGGTTAATTCTGAATTGGCAAAGAACCTTGCAACATGGCAGGGACAATCTCTCTGTGGAGGATGGACCTGCTTGGCCAGTGCGGCCGGCCAGTGCAGCGTACCTCATCCTTATCTCAGTTAGTTTTCCCATATCAGAACCTTACCTAAAACACAGTGAGGATAGACTGAGCCTGATGTGGGGAATTTAATAGCACATCTTTATAAAAGGTAGGGTAGAAAGAAGCAAGTATTTGCCATGTATTGTTTTCAGTTGCTTTCCATCTTATTCTACAATATATAAGTAAATAATACATTTGTATATCCTACACAAATGTGACTAAATACTTAATATTTATTTTATGTATTGTAGAATAGATATGATTATATGTATGTTTATATGTTATAATTGTAAGATACAAACATTGCAGAATATTTGTCCTTATTCGTATGTATGTTTGAATACATAGGAGCACATTTAAGTAATATATAGATAATAAATGAGACTTTGTGTTTCATTTATATATAAGTGCAATGAATCTAGCGATCACCTTTATATATCAGTTGAAAATGAAAACATAGCGGATAGGCAAATATTAAAACCGGAGTGGAGCGGACGATGCCTCTGGATGCCCCGAGGAACCCGAAGGCGCTCACACGGGCAATGTGGGAGGCCAAGGCGGTGTCCTGGAGCCTGGCAGGTGTGAGCTGCCCGCGGTGCCCTGCAGTGCCCTGCTGGCGCCGTCCCCACAGTGCTCCCAGAGAGGAGGCCGCATCCTCGCTCCTGGGCTCACCCTGCAGCCTCCGCAGAGGTGCTGCGGGTGGAGGAGCCCCCTGGAATTCAAGGGAAGCGCGCTCATTCACAAGGTGACACCTGGCGGAGCTCCAGGCGGGTGTGCCAAACCTGCACCGCACTCCCCCAGAGAGTTGGCGGTGGCACCAGGAATGAAGCACAAAGCAAAACGTCAGCATTTCAGGCAGCAAGCAGGGCGCACGCTGAGTCTGGTAAACTGTCTGCATTCCCGAGTTTGCGCCCGCGACAGGGCCTCCTGCTCTCATCGCTGCTCCCACAGGAATGTCTTAACTTTCGTTGGCATTGAAAAGATGCTCAAAAGATCAAAATACGGAAATGAAGTGAAAACAGCCTGCTCAGGGAGGAAACGCGTCTGCGAGATGAGGCCTGAACCCGCTGGGTGCTGGGGTGTTTCCGCGAGAGCTCTCTGGAGGCTGCCTTTGGCTGCGAGGGCCACCGAGTCGGAGGCGGAAGAGGTGTGGGGCAACGTATGCCAGGTTCAGGACTGCGGCGCTCCAAGGAAAGGCTGGCACTGCGGTGATGCTCAGAAGCCCCCTCTCCTGCTTGCTCTTCCAGGGACAAAGTGCCTCCTCCAAAGAGGAAATTCACAAATCATAAAAATCCTGGACTGCCTTTGAGATTGCTGACCCACGTGGAAAAATCCGGTTTCTTTCTGTACAGTGATTGGTAAATCAGAAACGGAGCACGGCCCTGGCACTTGTGGCAAATGCAGACTCCAATACCTACTTTATGAGTGCCTGGTTTAGGCTTGTTGATTTATCTCAATAGTCTGTCTCATCCTCCTCCAGAGTCATGCAAGTTAAAAACAAATGCCCATTTACACAGGCCGGAAGAGTGAGGCTTAAAAAAGTAAATCATCTTGTTTGAGGTTATACTATGTTAAGTGACTGCAGAGTGGATACAGGATTAAAATTCAGTTCTGTCAAATTCTAAAGCTTGGGCTTTTCCCAGTATTGCTGGTGGCTGGTTCAAAGAATGTTTCTAAGTGACTCTATGTCTTTTCATTGCAGCACTGTGACTAACTATGGGATGTATTGTATAAGAGCTCTTCTCAGACTTTAAGGTGCATAACAATCACCTGGGGATTGTGCTAGATGCAGACTCTGATTCATCAAGTCTGGGGTGGGTCTAGAATGCACATAGCTAGCAACACTAGTGACGCTAGTGACACTGGCTGCTTATGGTTTAGAGCATGTGATCAAGACAAGGTGGACTCTGAGCCCTTGCAGGTACTGTGCTTGAGTATATTTGCAATAAATAGAAAAAAAGTGAGCGCTCAGGATCTCTTGGTTGTTATTAATGATGATGTCTACATTTATTTTCCCAGGAGGCAAATTTAATTTCACTTTATTCAGCCCATCAACAGAGATTCATTGGCTCTCTACAAAACTATTCATAGCTAACATTTGTCAGGTGCTTTATATCTTAAGCGTCTTTTCTCACAAAAAAGTAAACCAAGGAGGTATCATTACTAATGTGAGTTTAAGGTGACAAAATTAAGGCTCCAAGACTTGAGGTCACATGAAGCTGTGGCTTTCTTTTCACTAGGTTGCATTAAAATATTTTAATTTTCCTGACTCCAAATATCACACCAGAGCGAATCAGCAAGTCCTTGTTGGAAGGGCTGTTGTCACAAAGATCCCCAAACTGAGTAGATTAAGTAACAGAAGCACATTATCCTGCCATTCTGAAGTTTTGAAATCCACCATCAAGATGTTGACAGGTGAGCTTCTTCTGAGGCTGAAAAGAAGTATTTTTCCCATCCTTCTCTTCACACTCTGGGTGGCTGCTGGCAGTGTTTTCTAGACGTGTGGCCCTGACCTCTGTCTTCCTGTTCACGTGGTGTTCTCCTGTGTGTGCGGCAGTGTCCTAGGTTCTGTAGGAACCCCTGTTGTGCTGGATGGGGGGGCCTCCCTATTCCAGTCAACCTCATCTGTTTACATCTGCAATGACCTTGCTTCCCAAAGGACCACGTTCTGAGGTGCTGAGGATTAGGCCTTCAGCATAAGAATTTTGAAGGAAAACAGGTGAACCTTTCACAGGGGGCATGACCCTTTCTGGGACGTGTGTGTCCTCTGTGTTCCCTCCACAGGGCGAACTACTTCTCCTGCTGGGTCTGGAGGAGCCCTGAGAAGGAGACAGCATTTCTCTGGGCTGGTCACAACAATTTTGATTAAAGAG
Source organism: Sciurus vulgaris (assembly GCF_902686455.1). Lineage (NCBI taxonomy): Eukaryota > Metazoa > Chordata > Mammalia > Rodentia > Sciuridae > Sciurus > Sciurus vulgaris. Next base: position 138,720,504 of record NC_136469.1, read on the forward strand.
TTGGTCACCAGGTTCTTGGGATATGATTAAGACTTGGAAAGAGAGATAATTCAAGAGCCTTCTAGCCATAAAGATGACTTTCTTCCAAAAAAGAAAGAAGATCCTAAAGCCTGTGCTGGGGACATTGAATAGACAATGTTTTTTCCAAACCATAAAATAAGAGATCAAAACGAGGTTCAAGTACAGGTAGAACAATCCTAATCTGAATATCCCAAATCTGAAATGCTGCAAAATCTAAAAGTTTTTGAGTCCTTCCATGATGCCACAAGTGGAAATTCCACACCTGATTTAACTTGTGGGGCAGCACTCAAACTGTAGGTGTGTTTAAATTGTCAGAAAATTACCTCCCTGCTATGTGTATAAAGTAAAATGACTTTCATATGCAGACTTGGGTTCCATGCCCAAGATGTCCCATTATTAAATTTAAAACCTGAACCCCTCAGGATAACACTTCCAACACCTTTCATATAAGGGATGATTGACTTGTGATGGCATTTTTATTTCCACTGCTGGAGATAAAACTTAAACAACAACTTCAAAATCTGACCATAGTTTTATAAAATGAGAATAATAACTCAAGTATCATGGGAATTGTCTTTCATTTTATTTTGAAAAACATAAAAAATACTGTATGTCAAAATATGTATGCTAATGTGTTAATATATGTCTTGGGTATGCTGCTAAATATTGAAATACAAGCTGCGATGTGAAGCAAGGAAGAATGATTACTATTATTACATTCTAGAATCCAGGTAAGTTGACGTTTACACTGAGAAATTATAGCTAATCTTTTGTTAGATTAAAATACACCAAATCCTTGTTTACAGGCCTCTGGGTTTCAGAGGGCAGGTCATCACTATAATTGACAGAGGATTCTAAGAATCTGTCAAGAGGATTTATTTAAACTCCCCTAGACAGTCTCAGAACTTAACTGCTCTATGTGTGAAAACAACACTTTCTCAGTTGAAGAATGACATCTTTGGGGAGTAGTCTTTGAAAGGATGTAGTCACCAAAATTCACAAGGACAGAAATGTTCACACCCTGAATAGGGATTATCTCACAAGATAAATAGCTGTGTCTTGGTTCAGACAGAAATGCTTTTTGACAAGGTCAAAGACTCTCTTCTTGTTCCTGAGGTGCCTGTTCCCTGGGACACATAAGGTTCCTTGTCTGAGTGGAAGAGCTAAGGGACAGAGGAGACAGAGCTCATTAATTTTGTCAATAGCCATTCCTTGCCATCTTAGCTTTTATAGACTGTTTTAAGTAAAAGATGAGCTTTTCTGCATGTTCTTATTCCATTCACAGAGCAATTTAAAATGGACCTTCCTATTTTCAGCTAACACCATCTTCTTCATCTGATATCCCCAGGCTTCATAAATCTATCTCCTCCCCACTCCTCCCAATGGCTAATCAATGTCTTCCCAACACAGAGTCTTGCCTTTAATCAAATCAGTCATGGATCTTACAGCTTTGAATACAACGTGCTTGTCTGAGTTTCCCCCATTGTGTTCTTTATAACCTCTCCTCAGTCCCTTCACGTTCACCCCTCCTCCTCTAAGATGGCCAGGTGTTATAGTTTTGAGGTGAGGTCCCCCAAAAGCTCATGTGTGAGACAATGCAAGATGGTTTAGAGGAGAAATATTGGGTTATGAGAGCCTCAACCCAGTCAGTGAATCAATCCTCTGACAGATTAACTGGTGTTAACCGAAGGCAGGTAGGGTGTGGCTGGAAGAGGTGGGTCATTGGGGGTGTGCCTTTGAGTCAAAGATTTTATATGTGGCAAGTGGAATCTCTCTCCCTGCTTCCTGGTGTGATATCTTGAGCTGCATCTTCCACCAGATTCTTGTACCATGATGTTCTGCTTCCCCTCGAGCACAGGAAATGGAGCTGGTCGTCTATGGACTGAGACCTCTGAAACCATGAACCCCAAAATAAACTTTTCCTTCCCTAATTGTTCTTGTCAGATCTTTTGGTCCCAGAAGTGAAAAAGTTGAAAAACACCAGGGTTGACCAAGATTCTCTCACTCCCTTTGCCAGGCCTGAGACAGGCATTACCAAAGGACTGCAGCATTCTCTTTTGCTAAGCTCAGTTGAATGTCAACAGAATTTTTCTTTCATTTGTACAATTCTCCAGGCAAAGATTTTGCATCAACAGAAAGATACAGGTGGGAGAATAGTGAGGGTGGAAGTGGAGGCTGGGATGATGAATGTGAGGACTATTTGTGGAACATTGCGGGAGGCGTCCTAGGGAGAAGGAAGCACTCAGTTCAGATTCCTGAGAGACACAATGAGCAATGTGAGTTAAACAGAATGACAGGAATTTGACACTCAAATTCAGATGCAGGATTCACCAGCATTTTAACTGCTCCTTAGGTACAAGATGGCAAAACAGGGGTTCACGTACGTAGTCATGCTAATTTCACACAGGACCTTGATGGGCTAAGATTGCAACTATTGCAACTACTTTGCAGAGAAGGAGCATTTGCCCCGTGTAATATAATTACCTTGTCCACCGTACAAGACGTGAATCAAATGCAGTGTCCTTTCTGCCGTGCCATCCTAGGAAAGTGCGGAAAGTACATGGTTAAGTGCACATTCTCCTGGTTTCTTGTGACAGTTTGTTAGCCATCTTGTTAACATTTCAAGACCTTTACTTTTCTCATGTTCTAAACTGTTTAAAGAAATCTTAGTTAAGCTAAATAAATTGCATTGTGTTCTTGAGAGAAGGGAAGAAAGAAGAGTGATAGTTTATGATATGATTATAATACTGTGAGCATAACATTTTCCTAACTAGAAAAATTAGTTTACTGTTGATCGAATCTCAGTGGAAGAAATAGTCCATTTGCAAAGAGTAGATTATTTTCTACTCAAATATAGGCACATCTACAGAAACCTGATTAACCATCCTCTATGTAATATTAGCTCCTTCCAATAGACTTCCATATTTGCAGACATTCTTTTTTTTTGGGGGGGCGATACTGGGGATTGAACTCAGGAGCACTCGACCTCTGAGTCACATTTCAAGTCCTACTTTGTGTCTTATTTAGAGACAGGGTCTCACTGAGTTGCTTAGTGCCTTGCATTTGCTGAGGATGCCTTTGAACTTGCGATCCTCCTGCCTCAGCCTCCTGAGCCACTGAGATTAAAGGAATGTGACACCCTACCTGACTCAAATATTCTTCATCTTCTTGAGCATAGCAAAGAAATTGGACATAAAATTTCCTTAGCCATTTTCTTACACATCAAGTTCTCCAAAGAGACTCACAAAATGCAAATAAGAAACAGCAGCATCCACTTGACTTTGTAAGAAATACATAAACCAGAGGTCTACATAGGTCATTCAGTCATTCAACAGACATCTGTTGTTGACCTGTATATGGTAGGTGTTATTCCACATTCTTAGAATATCAGATCTAACATTGGTCATAACACTATATTGCAAAAAGATAAGACAAATTAAAAAATGACATAAAAATTATGTGAAATAGTCTGTATATTAGAAAGCAATAAATAATTTGGAAGTAAGATCAAGTTAAGCAGACGAAGGGACCAGCAATGCTGGCTGGAGGTGTCTTTGGGATTTTAGGTAGCATATCTGAGTTAGGTGCATTGGTATACTCCTCGGTGAGGTCCGGAAGCTGGTTTGCACTAATCTGCTTGAGGGAAAGAGTGTCAAAGATTAAAATCAGGTGGAGCACATCAATGAGGATCACATCTGGTTCTGGGGTAGGTCACCAGAGGAGTCCCATTAAGGTATATTAAGTTGTCTGGGCTGGCTGGCTCATAGGGTGATCTGGTCAAGCACAAGTGTAACTAAGCACAAAAAGTGATGAAAAATGAATTGTGCTTGAGAAGAGTCAATGGGGCCTGATGACTTTTGAGAAGCACCACCAAGTCTCAGGCCTAAAGGGACTGAGAGTCTGTCAGGGTCAATGGGACAGCTGCTCTGTTCAGGTAGGTGCAGCCCCTTCCTTGAGGCCTACTGGAACCTCAGCTAGAGCCCACTCCTTTCTCTCCCTTCGTAATTTGGTGAACCAAGTGTGTCCCTTAATAAATCACCTCTCTATTAACCAAACTGTAGTAGATTCTGTCTTCTGCAACCAAGAACTTTGACCAACACAGTGATTATATCATCTCAGGAAAGAAACTGGTAAGTAAGGCAATGTTGGTGTGATTTTTCCCTTAGTTGTGCTTGGTTTCAATGCAGCATCCCTGTTCCCCATAGTTAAAGTATTTGAATTCTGACCGTCAATAACATGGCTAGTGGGCACTTAGTATTATTAACTGGTGTTCCAGGTGATATATAGGATACAGTGGGGAAGAAATGTGGAAAAGAAGTTTTTGGCTATTGGAAATTTACTTCCTGTTCAGGCAAACACAAAATTACCAGTATTGTAGTAGATATATTTTAGACTTCTTAATGATTATCATCACGTCCAAATAAGATCATTTATTGTATGGTTGTGAACATTGCAAAATAAAAATAAGCATGCAAACTAGTAAGAAGCCAAGGATTAGGAAAAGAGGAGGAGGAGAGAGAGGAAAAGTCTAGTAGCCATAACATCAACTTTAGAAACTGGGCACTGGGCCTGACAGTTTATTTATTCTTACAGCAGAAATATTGTGATTTTCATTTTTACATTAAACTGCAGCCAAGGCTCAAAATACACAGTTGAGCAGTGGTGGAGGACAGTGTCTTTTTGTAGGGCAGTTCAAAGTCTGCTCAGTTCAATAACCATGTATCAAGCACCATGGAAGATCCTTAGCAGCGTGTGGGCACTAGGGACACACGATCCCCAAGAACATATGGGTGGGAAGGGACTTGGGCACAGAAGTGGTGGAATCATGAGGTATAAATGGAAGGAGCACAGGGTTCTTGAAATGCTGGGAGGCATCACACTAAGGTGACGGCATCCTGGTTTGCTAAAAACAGCTCTGGCTTTTGCGCGTTGCCCTAGTTTTATTAATAGCACTTTCTTCCACTCTCATAGTGTCTCATTTGGAGGATAAATGATGTGTCACCTCATCTCAGATACATCCCCAAAGGAAGGGAGACTCATGACCATTCTGTGGATTTAGAGGATATTGGAAAGAACACTGGTGGACTTGGGGTTCACCTCCCTCTCTGGCTACTTGCTTTGAACAAGAAGGTGCAAGAGCTTGCTGTTTTCCAGGTCACGTTTAATGAGCAGCCAGGGCTCCTGCAGCATCTGGGATGTATCAGTGAGAAGACTTCATGCCCGAAGACTGACCAAGGAAGCCTCACCTTCTCCAGAGCTCCCTGGCATCCTCTTACAACTTTTTATCATTCCCTGCACCTGTGCAGGAAGGACAGCCAGCTCCCATGGAGCAAACACTCCTGGGCGGGACCCATATCACACCCTCTAGACAAAGGCCTGGCTGCTGTGACAACCTCTGAGCTCCAGATTTTCTCTAGGTTCTAGAGGCATCCGCAATACCACTGCGTTCTTTCCTCAGCAGATCCAGGAAACCCACTTTCTTTTAGAGTTACCTGGAAACAAAGATCCAAAGTTTTACATAGGAGCTAAGAAAACATCTTGGCTACACTCAGGTGCTACATTGTCCATTGAAGATTTTACCAAAATATGTCCAAAGGGGTGCTCATTTTTAACTCTATGGTTAATAGAACTACCTCTGTGTTTCCATTTATTGACCTTAAATAAACAAGATCTTAAACTCTCTGATATAAATTTTGCTAGTAAACACATGTTCTTTCCTTTGACTCACGGGGGTTCATTTCATTTGAAAAAGAGGCATTCATCTGCTATGCTTCAAAGGTATTAGCACAGTCTTCTAGTATTTTTATTTAAAAGATGTAAAACCCCATGAGACAACATGTTCTCCACAAGTAGTCACACAAAATATATTTTAAATTCGTTCCCAGAGGGAGGTGTTTTTGTTTTCTCCTGTTTTCCTTTATTTCATTTTGGAAAAAAAAAGTATTTGTGTATTTACATTTCCTGGGAAAATCATTAGCATTTTGTACTTTGGGGGGTAGGCTTTTCTTCATTCCTGGGAATTATTTTACATCTGAAAAGGCATTATTTCATTATTCCTCAATGAATAATGAGAAAGATTTCAGTAAACCTTTCCTCTTGGGCTCTGCTTTCTCCCTGCTTTCCCAAGACACATATGCCTACAATGTGTGATTAGAGGCCAAAGAAGGGCTTTAGACTTTGTAGGCATTTAATCCTGGCCTCAAAGCCACCTGTATTTCAGAATGACAGTCATTCCTTCTTGTCAGGACTGCGAAAGATGGTCCTCGTCATTGATTCCGAAAACCAACATGGCAGCTTTTATGAAGGACTGTTCTTCAAATAGATGCAATGGAACATGTCAGTTGGATTTACAATCAAGATTTTGGGAATGGGGACTACAGACACAGTGTAAGACTCACATTCACAAAATTATACAGGGCTGGACGCACAAATCAACTCTCCCTGAATCTTTGAAAATAGGGTTGCATTTCTTCAGGATTTACCACACACTCCACACTGGATAACTAGAACAAATCATTGTCACCGAGCTTAGCTAAAAAAATATGAAATGCCCACATGGCTAATTCTCCCTCCTCACTGGGGGGCTCTTCCAGGTAATATATTTACAGAGTGTTTAAAATGCGATGCAAATGAGGTCCCTACATTTTTCTCCCATTGGTGTTGTAGGCTGGATAAATCACACCCTTTGGCATTTGCATTGATACAACAAGAACATACCATGCGGCACAAATAACCTCATTTCCATAAAACAGCCTTTTAAAATTAGAAAATGTATAATTCATTTGGGGTGGCTATTACTGCTTTTGGGAGGGATTTAGACTTGTATTTAAATGCAAATTGCAGTATTTTTTTTTCTCCCAGTTACACACAGGAAGCCACGAAATTTAGAAACTCCTAGCTATATCATTATTCTTAACTATGACTTCCAGATTATAATACCAATAACAAAATTTATTCATTTGGCCTGTTACAGTTTGCAAAGGTTTTCACATCTTATATTTAGTCCCCACTCTCCATGAAGGAGACTTCCCATTTTGCACAGGAAGAAACTGAGGCTCACATTAAGTGATATTCAGGAAGTCGTAGAACCCAGACTTATCGCTGATGGAAAGACAGATGGGTAGAGACACCTGGAGACATTCAAGAATGTACCAGGGTGGGCAGAAAAAAAGTTAGAAGTGAGAGAAGATACAAGAAACATTTTAGAAAGGCAGAAGATTTCTAGACAGAGTGGCAAGGCAAACTCCCAGACCAAGGATGCACTCCTTTAACTGCCTCCCACCTCTGACCTCTGACCTTCTGCTATGCTTCAGCCTCCAGATATTTAAGAAGGAAGGAAAGCAGAACCCTGTAGGGATTCACTAACTCTGGAACCTGGCTCTGTCTCCTCGACCTTTCTGCTTCTGTCTCCTTTTTTCAGAAAGGCTGTCTGTCCTTACCCACCTGGGCTGGGGAAACAGCTCTAAGCCCCCTCCTGCAACATGGCTCATGTTTTAAGCATTAAAAGCTGTTGCTACACAAAGGAGCTTTGTTTCTTGTCCTGACTCTTTGCATATCCTCAAAAGTTCTCACTTCCTCCTTGCCCTGGTTCCTCCTTGGCCTCACTCTTCTTTCTTCTGGCTGATGTCTATGCATTCCTCAAGTCCCGCATTGATGCAGGAGTCCCCTGGAAGAACTTTCCTAAAATTGCTTCCCCCAGCAATCATTCTAGACAATACTTCTGCTTTCCCAGCCCTCATAGCTCCACGTGTGAAGGGTCTGCTTAGCAGCAGTCTCCCCTCCTAGACTGGGTCCTTGGCAGGGTCCTTTCTTGTCCACCTGTGCATCTCCAACAGGTGTCACAGAGAGGAACATATAGAAAGACTTCTGTATACTGAATCCCAGGTCTGCTGTGACTTTGGCCAATTACTGAACTTCTCAACCCTCAATATATGCCTCTGGAAAATGGAGCTACAGAATATACAAACAAGTAAAGGCCAGGTACCCACTACACGGAGAGCCTCAACCAATGACAGCTATCCATATCAACACTGTTAAAATTAGCAATTGCTTGATTGAATAGTAGGGAAGCCCGTGCCCAACTCTTTCAGGTCTTTGGATATCAACCCAGATTCAACTAAACTCCTTTCCACAAAATATGTGCCCTAGCCCCATCCCCAATTGTGTCACTATTGCCAGCCATCTTGCAGAACAGAATCACTGTCCCACAGACTTCTCCTCTTGCTAATCACAACATCGCTCCCCTTGCTAGCATCCTGTAGCAAGGTAACTTCACTAGGTACTTGTTGGTGAGAAAAGACTCAGGTTGTCACTAATTGTCCAGTGACTTAATTGAATCCACCAACTCATCTTTCCCTGTTCCTCATTGGCCCAATGAGGAAGCTGGAAAAACAGGAATTGCAATTTCCTTACAATTCAACTTTTGGTTTCTCAAGAAAAACATTGAGTTTCATGAGGGACTTAATTAAACATTCTTGACATTGCAGTGGAAAATAAAGCCTCCGGTCCAAAAATAAGGAGCAAGTAGAAATACCTGCTTGAGCAGGTCACTTTTAGGAATCTTCTTTCCCCACCTAAAAAATAAGGGGTCTGAGGTTGTCTAATCCCTCTGTGGGTGTCCAGTGGTTCCCAGAGGGATGCAGACATGTGGGCAGGCGCTCCAATTATCACGGTCACATTTGGTGGTTGAGTTCAGGAATGCCACATGTCCTAGGATGGGAGGAACCATACTTGGTAATGAAAAGCAGTTCCACCCACAGTGTCAAAGCTGTCCCCTGGAGGCCACCTGAGCAGTGATGCCCATAGGAGGGTCCAGGCTTAGCAAGCTGTAAAAGGCTAAATTGAAATAATAACTGCTCAAATATTATTGTGCTTAGAAGAGTTTCAGTTTTGCAGGACCCTGACTTTTGGGATATAATATATAACTCTAATTATCCTTGAAATCTGTACTTGACCTATATCAAAAAGTGCCAACATTTTCTTCCTTTAAGCCCTTGGTTTCTGGAAAATGCTCTGCACCCTCATTTCCTATAACCTTTCCCTCATGTGATCACTTCAAAGCCTTAGTACCTCTCAGGGCTCCAACCAGACAAAGGGGGGGGGGGTGGCGGGAGGGAGTAGCAGTATCCAACTGTGATTCCTTTGGGATTTTTATCCCACCATTAGGTCCCTTGCAATCTGTTTTAGGAAGAACTGAATCTGTACCACCTCCATCTCTGGCATTGCTAATGCTTATATTTACACAACTATCTTTTAAATATAAATGGGTAGAGAGAAAGATGGTATTTTCTGAGTATCTTCTCTCTGCTAGGCACCTCTCTCAAAGCTTTGCAAACATTATTTACGAATAAAACACTGAGGTTAAAGATTATTTCCCTGTTTTCAGAATGAGGAAATAAGTTTTAGAGAGGTATGTGCATTTTCCAAAGCTGCACAGATACTAGATGACAGATTCAAGTTTATATATATATATATTCCATTATGTATCAGAGAAAATCATATTATTTTGTTCTCTTCTCAATGGTAGTGACAATAACTTTGGTAAGCAACTAATTGTCTCAATCAAGAGAAAGCTGTAAAAGTTCATCCTATTTATTCTATAGGCAAGCAAATGTGTATTGTAAGGATAATTTCATCTATTTGATACGGCCACAGCATTTTCAATGACAAGTTTAAACTGAAATCTTTAAAATGTTTTTAGCTACAGATTCCAAATCTCAAGGGGTCCATGGGTATGAACCTTTTCACACCGCTCAGTGACCACAGCTGGAGGCCAGGTCCTTCTCCACAGACTCAGAGCAGAGGATCACCTTCTCACGTGCTGCTGAGAGGCCACAAGCAGAGTCTCAAGATGAGACAAAATGTCCAATGTCCTCTGACCCCTCAGTAAATCCAATGACCCCAAAGAGCTCACATGCACTTGGAAATCTAAGAAATCTCAGAGTTAGAGAAGAGCATCAGGGAAAGAGAAAGCACCAAACTTTGGGCCAAGTCTCAAAGGAGAGCACGATGACTGCTACAGAGCTCAGAGGGACCCCAGGGCAGGTGAGGTGAGAACACAGGGGTGAGTCTCCCAGCTCAGCAAAGGGCTGATGAGTGTTTACAACAAGGGGAAGAAAAGAGAATCCCCAATTAGCAGCATGTGCAGGTTTTCCTGGTGTTGATATTTAAAGATTCCCACCCTGGCTACCACTCTAACATTACTAGCTGCCCTAGTCCTGCAAGTGGGCAGAAGTGTCCACCAGGCTGACCCCAGCACATGGCTCCTTGCACCCTGTACACTGCCAGCAGTGGTGGGCTCTGCTCCAGTCCTTTTATCATGGCAGGATGGGGCAAACTTTATCACCAAGGCATGACTTGTCCACATGCACCTGTTTGATCTTCCATGGACTCACACTCTGGCTATAAGTACTGAGTGCCACTATCTACCAGGTGCAGTGCTGGGCTGTGGAGGTAGAGAGGTCTAGAAGGGTAAACAGGAGCTCATCTTCCTACCATTGAGTGCCATTTAGTGATAAAACTCAGACACTGAAGCAAGTCGGTTAGGCACAGAGTGGATATTTCATTACTAAAGCTCCCATGTTCTCACTTTGTGCCCCTCATGCCTATCTACCCACTTGGACTCCATGAATACACTCAGCTCCTTGTCCTCTCTTCACCTGCTTTAGCGCAGCAAAACATGGCTAGCATGTCTGAATACTTGCCTGGGAACGAGCGAGGAACACTTGGCAAGCATCCGGCATTATGCCAAGCAAACGCGAAGCACTTCCTCAAAAACAATCCCATAAAGCCAGTCCTAGTGTTATCTCCATTTCAAAAGAGGAGGAAATTGAGTCACAGAGATTGAACAACTTGCCCAAGATGATGGATTCATAAATGACAGGCCCAGAATTCTGAACTAAAATTCTGAACTATTCTTAACCTCACACAGTCTCTGAATGGCCTACTACCTGGTGGAAGAATGGTCATATTCAGGAAATAAGGCATACAAAGACAAAGCACCATGTTGGGAATTAGGACATCAGAATTAATCGGAGTTCTGCCAGAGTAACGGAGGGACCCTTGGAAAGTCATGTCTCTCACTGGCACCTCAATCCCTCACCTGGAAACCAATCATGCTAGCACCTGCGCTGTCTCACTTGCTCTGCAATCAAAGCGCTGTGAAGGGGCCTGGTGTGCTCTACTCCTGGGCCCATCTGCTCCCTGACAGGGCCTTCACAATGGCAGGGACAGCAATGGCAAAAATGGAGGCTCTGCATGACCAGGAGAGGCAAGCTCCCTCTAAAACAACACTTGTATTAATCATGGTAATGAGAGCTATGATTTTATCATTAGTCATAACCCTGACTCTCCCTTGTTGGACAGTTAGAAAGTGCCCAGCACCATGACCAAGCTTCCAGCGCACCCTCATATTAGACTTTCACCGTCCTGTTTGGCAGGTCTTACCATGAACTCATTTTACAGATGGGACACAAAGTCCTGGGAAGTTTAAGTAGTTGATGTCGGTTCCCTGTTGTGCGGGTGCTCGAGTGGGAATTTATTTTTCTCTGAGTTCTGAGCCCACTGTCCCCATCACAGTCAGAGTCCCTGGACGCACAGGGGGAACACTTACTTCCCTTGGCTCTGCTGCCTTTCTCAGGGTCTCTGCTCCTGTTGGACCCACCCCCTATTTTAAGAATTTCCTCTGTCTACAGCTCCTCCTCATGCCCGATCTCATGAGGAGCCTCCCACTCAAGGATGGAGTAGCTGAGGGATTCTGAGTCTCCCCCCAAAGCTCTCTCATGTCCCTGCGGCTCCAGAAAACTCCTCCAGCTTTGAGCATTTTCACGGCAGCCTGTGCCATGGGCTGAATCCTGTTCTCCCGAGGTTCATATTGTGGTACTTCAAGACCCAGTTCCTGAAAATCTGACTGCAATTGAACACAGGGCCTTTGAAGAGGCAACCAAGTTTAAATGAGGTAACAAGAGTGGATTTTAACCCAAAATGACTGGTGTCTTTATGAGGAGGGGATTACGACATAGCCACACACAGAGGAACAACCATGTGAGGACACAGGGAGAAGACAGCAGTCTGTGAGCAAGAAGTGAAGCCTCAGGAGGAACTGACTGTCTTTTCCTTGATCTAGGACTATCTTGACTCCAGAACTGTGAGACAAATACATTTCTGATGTTGCAGTTTCTCGGTCTGTGGAACCTTGTCACAGCAGATGGAGTTGACTAATACACCCTGAATTACTTATGATGACAGAAAATTTCACCAAGCAAAAGAGTTAGGTGTTTCAGATGCAAAATCTTTGGTGGCATGTTGAGCCCGGTTCAGATAATATGCATGAAATCCTTTCTGTCAAGTTCTGGAATAGCTTCAAGAGGATACATGAAAGCACAGTGACCTGGGGTCAGACAAAGTAGGAGGGAGGGAGGGTCAAGATGAAGGGGATAAGACCCACACTTGGTGTGCGAGACACCTTGGGACTCTGTGCCAAGCACTATGTAAGCACTAGATATGCATCAGTTCATCTAGGTAGGCGTGACTTTAAAGACAGGGAAACTGAGCATGCAAGTAGTCAAGTAGGAAGTGAGGTCCTTGTGATGGTGTCCCTGGTCCATCGGGAACCTGGCTCTTATCATGTGGTGGAGACAGAGCTATGGACCAGGTACTGCAGCCCAGCCAAGCGTGAGGCAGGAGAGTGTGGGCAGTGTATTTGTGGGAGCACAGGGGTAAGTTTAGCCTTGTAGAATCTGGGAACGACTCAAGACAAAATGGCTTTGGAGGTGGTCCTTAAAATAACAGTTCACTTTGAGTAGTTCAGACTTGGGAAGGAAATTTCTGTCAGCCAGATCACAGATGGCCACTGCAGTGGCCTTGGAATGCTGAGTGTCCAGTGGTGGTGGCTCAGAAGGTGGTGGACGTGGCCTGGACAAAAATGTGAAGAATCTAGGCTCCTGAAACCAAGACTGGGGGGTGATCAGCTTCAAGTTTCAAGAACTGGCTTTATATCCCAAGGCTATGAGCTCTTCCTCTTGCCACAGGTGCACTGCAAAACATCCAAGCTATTGAATCAGAAAAAAGTACTAACCGTTGTTTACCATTCCAGTAGTGGGCAGACCACTTCACCTTTCCAGCCTGAGTTCACCATTTATTACTGGGATGAGTCCTTTTCAGGTCTAGTACTGTGAAGTTTAAAAAGAACAGAAGCTGTGAAGCACCCAGGACGTCACTCAGCAAACTCTGGGGACTCACTGAACATTAACCTCCTCCCTCCCTTCTCCTCTTCCTGAGCACCTGCCTCGTCAGTGTCCTGTGAGCAAGCTGAACTGTTGAAATCTGGGGTTACCCTATCCTGCCAAGCGACTTAGTATGTCCCCTTTGTACCCGAGCCTTCATTTTGGGGCTTAGATCCTTAACTTGTTTTCAGGTTTCCTCAGTGAGCATCTTTAATCCCACTGGGGTCTCCATCCACCTCCAAATGCTCAGACCTGCTGGTTGATACTGAGCTGTGACCAAGTCTCACAGCAAAAGGTTGCTCTGCTGTCTCAAGCTAACGCGGTGCCAGGGGAAGTTTGGCGTGGCCTTTGTAACATTGCCCTAGGCATCTGTAGCGACATGGTTAACGATGAGGAAAAGTGAGGAGGTGAAGTTGGGTGAGTCACAGATGGATTGGGATGGAGCGGCTACCCTGATGATATCTATTAGGTAAAGCAGTAATTTTGTTTAATTCCAAATACTTCATATTCAATTTTGAGCCAGATTTCAATGCTCCTTCTCCTTCTGGCCTCTATTAAAATCCTAAGCAGCCCGAGTCATTTTCACCTGGGCATCCTGTGACCATTGACTTGAGCCACCCTCTCTTCTTTTCCTTCCTCCATTTCCAGTAATATCAAGTCCACCTACCAATCTAGGAAACTCCATCCTGAAAATACCATTTTAAAGTCTGACTTTTCAGCAGATACCTGAGGCTGAAACCATTCCCATGAGTACAGACTTGTAGCTCTCGAGTTCTGTTTCTCACACACACCCTCCGGCAGGAAGGTGGCTCATCGGCACCAGGGTGTCGTCTTGGGTCCAGGAGGGAAGCAATGAGTAACTTAGCAGCACTGCCCTCCAAGGAGGCTGCTTCCTCCTTTAGTCCAGAGCTCAGCCTCCTTCAGACAATGGTAAATTCACCCATGAGACAAGGTAAGCTCTTGACCTTGAGGGTTTCAGGAATAACTAATCCTGTAGAACAGAATTAACCATGCCCTCATCCTCTGCGTAACCATATTTTATATCTCATCCTACCCGGTCTGGATCTGAGCTGCAATCTTTCAACTTTTCGAGCCATCCCAGGCAGCGGTGAAAGCCAACCCTCTGAACTATGAGATGTCAGCATGCTTGGTTGATCACTAGCACTGGATCCAGGCACAGTCACTAGGCCTGTTGAGTCTGTTTCCTCCCCAGTACAGGGTACTAACTATGCATCCTCCACAAAGTTTTCAGGAGCGTGAGGTGAGTTAATGTGGGCAATCACCTCGTGGTAATGTTTCAACACGTGACTGTCACTCCAGGATGAGCAGTAAGAGCTTTCAGCCCAACGTGCTCCCCAGAGAATGGATGAGCCTCAGGCCATGGTAATGGAAATGGGGCACCCGGGAAAGGGGTGCTGAGAGTCCGTCTGAGCTCAACCCTGGAACATGGGTCATCTCCAAGGACCTCACATGGACAGTGATGGGGACAAGCAGGCATGAGGTCAAAGGATAATGGAAAGGTCTACAGATGATATTTTTTATTTATTATTTTAGATGTTGATAGACCTTTATTTTATTCATTTATTTATATGTGGTGCTGAGAATCCAACCCAATGCCTCACACATGCTAGGCAAGCACACTCTCACTGAGCCAAACCCCAGCCCCTGAGATGTTTTTTGATAACATCTGAAAAACACTGAAAGAAGTATCCCAAAACAGACAAAACTCCAGAACATATGAAAGTTCTCATACAACTCAAGTGCCACAAGACCTATGACTAAAGAACCGGGCTCAGTGGGTAACAGACAGAAAAACAGATGGCAGTTCAGAATGGAAAAGGGAGTTTCTAATCTGATGACCTCCTTCAACCCCAAACAAGTCTTCCAACCCAGCATTTCCCTTATCCTATTGAGTCATGCACCTGCATATTTTACGTGTATCCTCTTAGGCAAATGAAGGCATACATTGTGGTACTCAGCAAAAATATTCATGAATAGCCTAACATACATCAAAAGTGGATATGAATCATCACTTATCATTGGCCTACATTAATCTGCTGAGAAGGCTTTAAATAATTCAACTGTAATTTTCCTGGGACCAAGTTCAATGAGCCAAATGCTCTACCATCCAATGTTAATGTCTACCGGAGAACATAACTAGCAATCAGTCCATTTCTTTCCTGCATCATCCATTTCCCCTTTCATTCTGGATCAGTTTGATTAAAATCATATATAAAATATTTTTCATGAAAGAAATCCTTACTCAATTCTGCATTTTAACTTCCACTTATCACCCTGTTTTTTTTAATACCCCAATTACAGTAAAATTTGTCAGAGAATGATCTACCATAACTCTCTCCAATCCTGTTCTCTGTTCTCTCCTGAAGTCCTTTTTCCTCACTTCTCCACAGAATAGCTCCTGTTCACTCATGCACATCTTCCATATTGCTCACTTAATGCTTGATCCAGAGTCCACCTGGCTTGTGCTGTCAGCACTGGATCTTGACACCAGATCGCTTCCTCTCCAGGTCATTTTCTTAATTGACTTTCAGGACATGTCGTCATCCTGGTGTCCTTCAGGGAGACCTCTATGCAGTTGACTTTGTTCTTCCTCATCCTAGGGACTTCTTAAGAAGCCTGGGATACTGGACTTCCTTCATCTAGCCTTGCTTTCCAGAGGAAAGATCCAGAAGCTGGTTTTCATAGGATATTGCCTATTCCAGCAACTCAGAGTGTCTCTCTAGTTCTCCATTGTACTTGCTTTGAGGTACAACTGCCTGTTTGACATCTCCACTTGAAGGCCAAAAATCATTTCTACAGCTGAGCTCCTACTACTTCTCACTCCTCATCCCACCTGTGGTGACAAAGTTGTCTGAGTTTCAGTTAATGGCAACATAAGTTTTTCAGTGAGCTCAGTGAAAACCATTCTGACTTTCTTTCACCCTCCAGTTGCCACCCGTGGGAACTCCCGTCGGCCACTTTCTCCATGTATCCACATTCCACCCCGTCTTCACAGCCTACAATCCGGGACACAAGTCACCATGGCCTCCCTTTGGATTATTGCAGTTTCACTTAAACTGTTTCACACGTGGACCAGGAAATGCTTTGTGCACAGAAGCAAGAGTGATTCTTAGAGAAGATCATTCAGACCACATCATTCCTCAGCACCAGGGCACTATAAAAGCACAATTACTAGAATGGTCCCTACATGAACTGTCCCTATGACCTCTCTGACCTCAACTGTCCCCTCCCTTACTATTCTGGCTTTTGGCTCTTTTGGGGACACATCAAGAATGCTGTTGACTTTGGATTTTACTTGTACCCTTCCTCCCACCAGGCTGGCTGCTCCCTCCCATGTCTTTGTGACTGCTTCTTCACCTCCGTCTAATTTCGCTCATGTCTTTCCTGAGCACCTTTGGAAACAGACACAACCTTCCTCTCTTCAGTGCTCACTAACACCCATTCCCTGATTTGATTTTATTCATGGAATTGGTCACCATCAGTCTCCTACTCTAGTATAAATTCTGTGAAGGAAGAATGTTCTCCTTTTGTGTTCTCCACTCAGTTACCTACACCTGGAATAAGCTTACAGCAGAGCATGAGCTTCAAGCCAGACTTAAGAGGGAGCCAGAGAGAGCTGAGCTGAAGAGAAGGTGGCCCTCAGGAGAGGCCCTTTCCAAGAAAGCCCCCTAGCCACCATCAACCCATCACTGGGCAGAGAGGAATCCCCATAATCAATACCCCCACCTCTCTCCTTTCACCTCTGGTTTCTTGTGGATGCATTAGCCAAATCCAGTAGAAAACCAGAGGAGAAGAGCCCATTCAATGCAATTTTCATAGGAGAGTCTTGCAGGCCCCCGTGGGGGTGGACCATGTAGAGAGTGAATCTGCAGGAGCAGATGGAAAGCTTCCAACAATCAAGAAATAAACACTGAAGCAGAAAGAGAAGCAATGTCTTAATTATAACTTTAGAGCTCACTGAGTTTTCTCCATCTGTATGAATCCCAGGTGTTTCTGCGATGAAGTTGAACTTGAGGAGGAGACACTGATTCAGGGGTGTTGTTTTCTGTCTTTAATTCTTTCCCACTGTTGCTTTCCAATGCTCAGGACACCATGGAGCATGTATTTGACTTGGAACATCTATTCCAAAGGGGATTTTCAGTGGCTGGCATAAATGCACGCAGTGCGATAGCTAGAGATGTGAACCACGGTTGGCGGTGCACGCTGCTCCTGGATGGAGATGTGCTGGCAAGGGCGAAGCCTCTAAGTCCTGCTGCACTGTGCTGATGGCAAAGACTGTGTTCACCTTGGATTTGGGTTTTACGTCTTTCCAGATGATATCGGCCCTGATAAAGGAGGACCGCACAGCTTAATAATCAATCTCTACTACAGTCACAGCTACCTGGACTTCTGCCCTGCCTCCTCATGGCCCTGCCTTACTTGAACACAGATCTGTGATATCCCACCAGGTGAGAGGTTGATATCCTGAACCAAATCCAATAGTAAATGAAATGTTTAGATTAAACCAAGACCTAGCAATTCTTTAACTTCACATTTGCCTCACTACATGTACCTTTTAAAAAGCACTACTGATGTGCAATTATTATGCATCAACTTAAAAAAATCTCATGCATTTAATTGGTCATTAAGCAAAGAAATATAGATTTCATTGCCTGTCGGTAAGAATATATATTTTTTTAAAAAAATTAATAGCTTGTGATATGCATCAGCAACTCTTTTGGTCTTGTATCATCTGAATCTTTATTAAAGAATAAAATTGCAATAGAAAAAGAATTGCTGTTGAGAGTAAGCTTCCTATTTTCAAACTAACTCTCATAGAAACTTATAAGTGTTCTTCCACAGTCCAGCACACACTGAGCCCTATTCACCAAATGCAGTTTGTCACCAAATGCAGTGGTGTGAATGAGCTCAAGGGCAGAGTGACTGAAAAGGTGGAAGGAGCCTTTGCCCAACACTTTTGAACTGGTGAACTTGGGTAATTGGCATGCTCTTCCAGATCTCTCCTCCATCTTAGACTGGGTATAGCAGCACTGGCACCTCGTTCCTTGTACTGCCACGTGAGGACAGAACGAGTGGACATCTGAGATACTTAGAGTAACTCTCAGCACTTGTCAACTAAAAGCAAAGCCAACTTTCAACTTTCATTTTTCCCCTCTGATTCTGCTAAAAAGTAAAACGTTTAGTAGGAGTTTTAGAGAATATCACAGTATGTTTCTGGAGGTTACTTGTTATAGTATAATGATTGCATTGCTTTCAGAGAATATGACTTTTTATTTAATTATGAAATAAATTAGGAGAGGAAGTAAGTAATAACTCTCTCCACCCCAAGAAGGTATGGATGCCCTAATCCTTAGAACCTATGAATATGCATTTCTACCCACAATGGGGACTTTGAGAATGTGAGGAATTGGATCTTGCAATGAGCAGATTATTGTAGATTATATAGCCCACTCAAACTTAATTCTTAAAGAGAAGAGCCTTATATATACCACAGTTTCTTTATCCATTCAACTTTTGAAGGGCATCTAGGTTGGTTCCACAATCTAGCTATTGTGAATTGAGCTGCTATATACATTGATGTGGGTGTGTTACTGGAGTATGCTAATTTTAAGTCCTTTGGGTATAAACCAAGAAGTGGGAAAACTGGGTCAAAAGGGGAGTTCATTCCAATTTTTCTGAGGATTTTCCACACTGCTTTCCAGAGTGGCTGCACCAATTTGCAACTTCACCAGCAATGTAAAAGTGTGTACAATGGAATATTATTCAGCCATGAAGAAGAATAATATTATGGCATTTGCAAATAAATGGATGGAATTAGAAAATATCATGCTAAGTGAAATAAGCCAATCCCAAAAAACCAAAGGCTGAATTTTTTCCCTGGTAAGAGTGAATGATGATATATAATTGGGGTGGGGAGTGAGAGAAGAATGGAGGAACTGTAGATTATGTCGAAGCAAATGAGAGGGGAGGGGTATGAAAAATGGAATGAGACAGACATCGTTACCCTCTGTACATGTATGATTACCCAGATTGTATGAATCTACATCGTGCACAACCATAGAAACGAAATGATGTACCCCATTTGTGTACAATGAATCAAAATGCAGTCTGTAAAAATTTAAAAAAATAAATAAATAATTTTAAAAAAGAAGATAAGAGCCTTTCAGGCTGGGGCCAGAGTGAGATCAATTCTAAAACAATGATCAGAGAGATGTGACACTGTCATCTTTGAGAAGAGAGAAAGGTTCCATGGGCCAAGAAGCATGGGTGACCTCTCAAAGTTGCAAGGACAGGAAATGAGGTCTTCCCTAGACCTTCCAGGCATCTAGATTTATCTTAGTTAGTCCCTGTAGGACTTTTTGACCCCAAAATATAAAATAATAAATGTGAGTTATTTTAAGCTATTGTTTGTGGTAATTTGTTATAGCAGCAAAAAGAAAGTCAACAAAAGATACTGATGTACCAAGATATTTCCACTTTATATAATCTTTTCAGAGGTACAGCAATACTAATTTAATTTTATTGGGATGTGATTTGGTGATGTTTTAGTGATGAGTTGGCCATATTCGAATTTCACCCTCCCTGAAAAACCAAGATGGGCTTTGGAGTTGGAAACACCAAAGTACATTGTTGCAAGATCCACCAAAACGTGTTTAGTGTGATCATATTCCAAACTATAGGTGGACCATGCATGTAGAAAAAAAGCATATTCATTATTTGCTGAAATTCACATTTAATTGAATATCTTCTATTTTTATCTGGTAACCCTAACTGTTTCACATATAAGTGGACCCTAGGACAGTGGGTATCAAATGTCATTGATCTTAGGCAAGTTCTGTAGAGACTTTATAGTTCCTGTTGCCCAGCCCCAGTGATGTAATAATAATTAAATCTTTATCTCTTGGAAAGGACAGAGAAAAGAGTGTGTTTCAAGTTTCTAAGGTAATTCCCAACATGTAAGTCATACTTAAAGAGTGGTTATCTACTGCATTGTATGTGGGAACCACCCAGGGAATTTATGATTCTGTGAACCCCTGGCTTCATCCCAAGAGATTCTGATTCAGTAGGGTTGGAAAGGGCTTCAAGGTTTTCTGTTAACAAGCATTCCCAGGGACTTTGATGAAGAGTCTGTGACTCATACCTTAAGAAACCGGGACTTGACCTCCCCGGTCCTGAGGCAATGTTGAGAACTTCACAACTCTGCACATGATTTATGAAGCTTATCTGACTTGGGTGCATGTGCTGTAGAAACTCACCTAACACAAATTGCTAAGTACATTGTCATCGAATCCTCTCTGTGTCCCCTAAGCTCCACCGTTACCCTGCAGTCTTTCTTGCCTCCTTTAGCTGTTTTGAGCCTCATTGCTCACCCTCTAACTCTCTGTAGGACCAGGAGTTCAGGCCACACAGCTTCGTCCAAACTGAGCTCCAGCTGACCTTGTTCCTTCTGATTCCAGGGTGTCAGTCTTGCTGTCCTGATGTCCTGAATTTTCCATTCATAGGTACAGAAGACAAGGTCCACTCCCTTATTTTTTTTTATTTAATCATCTTAATAGGCCTGAAAGCTTGGAATTTTTGCCTCCACATTATTCCCATTGGTAAATTTCAGAGAAAACATACGTGGCAGAGGCAGACATGGACAACTTTGTGTCTTTCTGACTCTGGGCCCAATAGACTTTCCACCATGCTGCCTTTCCTGCAAACAGACCAAGGGCAGATCCCATCTCTCCAGAGGAAGGCATTTGTACTTCTATATGAAGTGGATTTTCAATTCCTCCCTCTCCCTCCCCAGCCTCCTCCCCCATGAGGTCCAGCTTGCGGGCAGCCGCAGCTCATGGAAAATGAGCCTTCTGGAAATTGCACTGAGCACGGAAGAAAGACTTTGTCCTCCTCACCTTAATCTTGGCGCCTGCGCTTTCACAATTCCTGCTTGGAAGGACATGAATCCACTTCTGCAAGCATCCGTCCCGCTATTCCAGGGCCGCCTGGGGCTTGCCTGAATGGCCCAGGCCCACTGAATTTGAGAGTCAGGAAATTGCTGGCTGCAGGGTCAGCTAGGCCTTTGTGGAAAAATAGCTCCCATTGTTCTGACCACAGAAAATAATATCTACAAATATCCTAAAGCTGCCTGCAGGAACAATAGCAGCACACAGTCCCACTGCCCCAGCCCCTACCCCACCTGGCTGGGCTTCACATGGACTAACTGAAAGGTTTGAGTTAACCAGGGAAACACCCCAGCTCTGTGTGTGGCTTCCGCTTTCCCGGGATCTCAGCCTGCCGTGCTTTGTGCATGGGCAGTGACAGAGATTTCGGAGTGGGAAAGAGCTTGGTTCTAATTGTAGCCCCACTCCATCCCTTGATGAGCGTAAGGCTGTGGGAAGTGCTTCCAGCCTTCTAGGCTTTCCATCATGGGTGCACTCTGCTGGATGCTTTGCACGGTCTTATCGTGGACACCGGGACCCTGTAATTCTCAGAAGTGCATTTCCATGGCTCACCTTGAGCAAGCTCCAGGGTTCTGCTCTGCACTCTGGCCCCCAGCTGACCAAACTCTCACAGGTGTAGGAGACAGGAAGTCGCCCACACTGCCATTTGGAAGCTTGTGGCCCTCCTGATACACCTAACAAGCTCCTTCAACACTGCAGGCCACCTCCCGGGAGCTGGTGGCTGTCAGCCACTGTCCATCTCCACCTCAGGTAACCTCAGTGGCATCAGGACACACCCCTGCAAGGGACGGCATGCAGTGGGCTGCCCTGTAGGGAGCAGGATGGGAGGGGGTGACAGACCCGGACCCAGAGAAGACATAGAAACTCAAGGATGGCAAGCAGTGCCACAGACCCCAATTCAAAGCCCAGATCGAAGTGCCGATGCCTTGTCCAGAGGACTCGGGGACCCTCAATTTTACTCCCTCAAATGATGCTTACATCACCAGCTGGTTCTTACAGTTGGTGACATTTTGCTGTAGTCATTGCTTCCTCCAAATCTTTCTACAGTAGAAATTTCATGGACTGACAGCAAACAAAGCCTGAATTACCTGGTAAGGCATGGTCCACCTGGGAATAGGGCTGGCGGCCTCAGCTCCTCCTTGTGGAAGGGTAGGACAGCCTGCTACCCAATGACTCCACAAGTAGAACCACTTGTTGAGTCCAGCTTCCTCAGATTCTAATTAGCTTCACCTGCCTGCCCAGCCTAACTTCAGCTTTCACAGAAAAAGAGCAGAGACCAAATTATATTTGCTTTATATAGGTATTTATTGATTTTCTCAGGGATATACTAAGATTCCTCCAAGATCACAAATTGAGAAAACAAGGAGAATCTAGGACCTCTGGTTGCCCTCTTTCCTTTTGACTTGAAAGAGCCTTTCAAATGATGGATCCAATATATGTAGGGAAGAGGAGGGACAAAGAGAGGGAGAAAGCTTATATTTTCATGTGAGGGCCTAGATCCAGCAATTCCTGAAGTCAGTAAATGTCCATGACCTAACTCCTAAACTAGTTGGAAATAGGAATCTGCAACAAAAATAGTCATGATTGATAGAATTATAATATCAAATGCAAGGTTCTATGAGAAAAAGGGATTCTTGGGGCAAGAGAAGTTTCCTGGAAAAGTAGTATATAAGAGGAGGCCCAGGAGGGGAAGGGAGGCCACAGTGAGGAGGCAGAGAGGAGGCGGGACATGGTGAACTTACAGGCCTTAGAATTATCAGCATGGCTAGAACAGACTTCCCAAGCATCAGGAGCACAGGTACATATGTCAAGGAGGGAGAAACAAAGGAAGTGAGGGAGGAAACAGGAGCCACTGGCTTCTCTCATTGTCCCCTCATTATCATAAGTACATCACAATTTCCTTTTCGTGAGAATCAGAAGTATGCCTAGTTCACAGGAATACTGTGAGAAAGGGGGCCCAACGAGCAAAGGGGCCTGAAGGCCTCCTGCGCCACCGTCTGCACTTGCTGCCAAGTTATTTGTAGAAAAGCAGGCATCCATAGCCCAGAGGCTGGGCCCTCAGCACTCCCAGGGGCCTCTGGTTTCCTGCCAGTGAAAAGACCCCCTGGCTCAGACCAGGTAGTGAGTGATCAGCAAACAACCAGCGGCCCAGCCTCAGCAGAGCAGGCGCTGATCATGCTCCTTGCAGTGCACACAGCCCAGATTGCAAGCCCGGGCAGCCACCTGCCCCGACCTGACGTCCTCAGCAGCGTGACAGTGGAGGAGGTAGCAGTCCACTATCCTCAGCTCGTTAATCAGGGAGTGTGATTTCTTCCTGGAGCAAAGCGGTCCACAGTGCCTATCAGGTAACACTGACTCCCTCAACACAATGCTTGACATCGGCGAGCAATTAATAAAAGTTAACTATTACCGCCGCAGGATAACTGAGAAACAACTGAGAGGGTCCACAAGCGATCCATAGAGCCAGGACTGAGTACAGGGGAATTAATCAGTTCAGCTCATATGTAGAGACATGTTTAAGCAGCTCTAAGATGGCGGCTGGCGTTGAGACAAGAGGTGGCACATAATTAGTGTTAACATGGCATGATCTACCTTTAATTGGTTGATGTCTCTTCTGCACTCATGGTCAACAGATGTTCCTCATTCTTTCTTAATTGGACCGTGGCGCATGCTCCAACCGTGCTACTTAATCCTAAGCTGATTGGCTGCCTTAGTGTATATAATACATTCTCTTCACCTGGGAGGAGATCGCAGGACGGAGGACTAAAGCCACACCTCTAGGTCGCAGGTTGCAGGTCGCAGATCGAAGAACACAGGACTACGAACACACCTCCAGATCACAGGTCGCGGGTTGCAGGACGCAAGATGCAGGCTGCAGGCCGCATGCCACACACCGCACCCCACACCCTGCACCTCCAAGAAGCGACCCACCTCTAAGAAGCAGTAGATCTCTGATAAGCATAGCCTCTCTGAAAGTGTAGTATCTCTAAGCAAAGTCTCTCTTCCTCTAAGCAAAGCCTCTCTTCCTCTATAAACTAGTGAACAAGTAAGCAAGCAAGAAAGCAGTCTAGCAAAAGATAATAGAAGTAGTTCATTCCCAGTCCACCTCCGATTCCTTCCCACGGGATTGTTGCTGCGGGCGGCAACACTCATATTCATCCTGTGCCGTCTGTATGGCAGGCCCAGTTGCAGGCCCTGGTGAGACACTAGACACAATTACATAAGAACTTAACATAAATGGAAATAACAGAGATGCCAACAAGCATTCCTTTTCCTAGAGATTCTACCTCCCACTGGGAGTGATGAAAGGAAAGGTAAACACATACATCACCTGGAGAGATAGCAGGTCCCACTGGGGGACATGTTCTAGAAATGGTGGCAGGAAAGTTCTCCCACCTCGTGGGAGCTCAGAGTGAGGCATAGGAGTCGGCTCTGTGGAGGTCAGTGTCATGACAACCCACAGAACCAAGACAAATGCCAAGATCCTGGGGCTGGAAGAGTGGGGAGGGTTGGAGGACAGCAGAGGGCAGGTGGGGCTGAAGACACTGAGAGTCAAACACGACCGGGTTAGGAGCAGGTGAGCCCGGCACGCAGGACTTGGGAAAAGGGTAACGTCTGGGCATTTTCCCCAAGGGAGATGAAAAGCCCTGGAGAGTCCCCACAATGGAGTGGAGTGGAGCGGTTGACATCTGCTGAGCCAGGATGGTGTGCCTGACTGGAGGCTTAGCCACAGAGGTCAGCCTTCTCACATCTGCAGGTGGCAGGTCTGGGGCCTGGGCGCCGGCAGCGTTCCTTTCTCCAGGCACCTCTCTCCTCAGCTAGCAGAGGCCACCTCCGCCCCACATCCTTAGAAGGGATTTCCACTGTGCTTCTTCACCCCAAGACCTCTTGCTATGAGGACACTAATTACATATGACTAGGGCTCATGCCAGACCTCATTTTAATATCCCATCTCATTAAGTAACACCTCTGAATGCAGTGACATTCTGAGGGACACTGGAGAGGATTGCTCCAACAGGGATTTGGGGGACGGAATTCATCCCATAACACTGGCTCTGGCTACGGCAGGGTGAAGGACTGAATGGAGGAGGCCGTGGAGTGGAATGGATCCGGGAGGCGAGGGGGAGGCTCTGCCTGCTACTGCATGGTGGGGAGGGAATACGAGCTTGGGCAAGGGTAGGAGCATTCGGGGTGGTGACAAGTGGCCAGATCTGGGATCTATTTTGAAGATTTAATTGACAAAACCTATATATTGATGGACAGTATAATGGACGGAAAACATGAGTAGCTGAACAAACCATGTTGACATTTACCAAGATAAGGGAGACAGAGGAAGAATTTTAAAACACAAGGATTGAGAATTTTCTTTTGGCCATTGTACATTTGACATGGTCATTAGAGGTCAGGGGGAGGTGTGAACTTGGGTCCAAGGAAGAGATCAGAGTGCAGTCACTGACGCACATCCCTTCTGCAGAGCTATCAGCATGGATGAGGTTTCCAAGGGAGAAATTCCAGGTGAAAGGAGAGCTGGCCACTGAGTTCTGCAGAACTTGCTGCATCAAGGGAGGCTTGAGGATTGTCTTCTCACCAAGCAAAGGAGACAGAGAAGGAAGAGAGGCTGGAGCAACGAAGTCCTGGAAGCCAAGTGAGGAGTTGTCTAAAGATAGACGGATCGATGTGCCCTCTGCTATGGAGAAACGGCTGACAGGGAGACTCCAGAGAGAGCTGAAGAACTGACCTTTGCATGTGGCAAGAGGAAAATTGTTAATGACCTTTACAGGAGTAGCTTCAGACAACAGTGGCGGTGAGACTGAGACCTGCAGCGAAAGACCAAGTTCAGCAAGTAAGTTTGTTGAAGATCTTTGCTCCAAGACAAAGCACAGTGGAGGAAGTTCTGAGTGGCAATGTAAGTTTAGGGAGTATTTTACTTTATAATCTGGATAATATTAGAACATGTTACTAAATCACTAAAGAAAAAAATCAATTCTACTGAAGGAATGCAGGAGATAATTTCAGAGAAAAACAACAAAGCAAAATACCTTACACAGAAAAATCGAATGGGACTCAGTGTCTAAGTGACCAGCTTAGCATCTGATGATACCAGAGACAGCTCATCTCAGGAAGAAGGCATAGGGTAGGAGAGGGCGGGCAATTTCATGTTAGCTGCATTTTAATCTGGTGCCTGAATCTGAGTGGACCCTGCTATATGTCTTCTAGTCTGCCTATTGGGGTGCAGGTAGAACCCTCTGGATTCTTTAGCTCTGTGCATAGAACAAATTGCTAGAACTGCAAACTTGTGTGCAACCCAAATTAGTACTTAGAACATATTGACCTTTCTTTGCTCTACAAACATTTTCCACCATTTCTTTTGTACTTTGCCAAGTGTATTTTGTTTTAGCCACTAAGCTTCCTAGTTGGCTTTACACTCATTGAAGAAAAAAGAATAAAAGCTTATCAATGCCTGCCTCCCGTTTGAAGGCTGTGCTGTCAAATTTCCAATGAGACCGGGTGAACTGCCTGGCCAGGACCAAGGGTGGAAAATCCCCTGAATGAAGAGGGAGAAAAGGGGAAGGGCATGAGAAACAGGCTTTATGCCTGCCATTCCCTGAAACCCAGTTTTGAGGAAGTTTGCTTGGTGATTACCAAGTACGTTCTTCTGAAAAGAGCCCACGCTTTGGAGACAAAGGCCACTGTGTGAATAGCAGCTGCACCCCAGGCCCTGCATGTCAACGAATTAACTTTTCTGATTCCATCTCTCCATGAGCAAAACGCTACTGCAAGCTTGCCTCAGAAGGAGGTTTCTGCAAGTTTAAAATGTCCCTAAGTAGACATCTGGGCCTACAGCAGGTGCTCAATTAAGGGCTCCGTCCTCTGAATGCACTTTTCCATGTTTAAGTTAATTAAGTGTACTGACCCAATGCTAAATAAGTTCACGCACTGAACTCAAGAAGGACCTTCCTGAATTTCAGGTAGGTGTTTTCAAGACAATACATGTGATACATTATTCATAAAATTCTCCCTGTTGTCCCAGAGTTCATTACTGTCCAGGTGACAACGTGTGATCCGTGAATAGCTACCTATTCATTTATAACTGTGCTGATGCACAGTATGGTTAGTGCCATCTCCTTAGCCTTTACCTGGATGGCAGATGAGATTCCAAGTGATCCAGGGCACGGGTTGGAGGAGACTGTATTGTCCCTGCTATGTGTGAACTCGCATGCCTCCACTTTTGTAGGAAAATCTTTATTAAGATGCCAGTGGGTATGTGGATGAGGTGAAGTCTCTCTCCCCTTAGAGCAATGATAGCCAAGAATCTCAGTGACACATACTTTAAGTTTTTCATCACTATTTTAGGTAGTCAAATAAGGCGAAGATCTTCCTTTAATGGATATATGTGCTAATGGGAAAAATGGATTGTATAAATGATTAAACATACTAAATTCACATGCTGAAATATGTACTGTAAAACACAACCAGAATAATAGAGATGAGCTTCAGGAAGCTCTGGTATAATTCCAAAATCCATGGGCTTCCCACTATGGCAGGAGTTGGCAGCCTGTTGTCTGTGGGTAGATCTACCTTAGGTCTTCTTTTTGTACATAAATTGTTCAGCACACTCACACCTCTGTTGGCATAAGGACTAGGGTTCCTCTTCAGCTACAACAGCAGAGTTGAGGAAAGAGTGATTATGAGACCCACAAAATCAGATCTATTTACTGTGGGGTCAGGTATTGGCTGCTGGACACCAGGATCCAGCAGTCTCTGGCCAACATAGTCTGATCTCTATGACCAGTTCCATCAGTGAGGCTGGTTATGGCTGAGAGCGGCAAGAAGTTAGCCAGCATATGGAAGAAATGATACAGTCTCAAAACAGAAGAAGCTGGCAGGAGAGGAGACTCTAAGTGAGCAAAGTTAGAAGCCAAGTGCCATCACAAGAATGTAGACACTTTTCTCTCGCTTCTTCTGTAAAGCTTGTTTTCATTGTCCCAGAATGGACATCCCGGTTCCCTATACCACGCAGAATGAGTGTCTAGATGGGAAAAAGAGCAAGCAACCACATCTTGTGTTCTACTGTGGGAATGAGGCAACGTCCCAGACCCTCCTAGCACGTTGTTCCTTGGTGTGCCACCCGGAAACATGCCCATATTCAAGGCAGTCAGTCACCAGGGTGACCAGGTCAACATGACAGAACAGGTTTACTCCGAATTCACTCCCAGAGACCGAGGACAGACCCACTTTATTAGAAACAGGAAAGATACCCCCACATGATGAAATGGGAAAATTAGTAATCATTCAGAAATGAACAGGGACAAAGAAGAACACCAAGAGTATCTGGAACATAAATTGAAACCATAAATTGTAGACATTTTTAAAAAAATATTGTAAGTTACAGAAGCAATAAGAAAAGCTCTATGAGAGCAGGAATTATTTGCTATCTTGCTCACTGCTGCAGCACCAGAAGTAGAATAGTATGAACCATTTTTTGCCAGACATGGTGGTTCAGGTCTGTAATTCCAACTCAGGAGGCTGAGGCAGGAGGATCACAAGTTTGAGCCCAGCCTCAGTAATTTAATGAGACCCTATCTCAATAAAAAATAGGAAACAAAAAATAGGGATGGAAGTCAGTGGTAAAGCACCCCTGGGTTCAATCCCCAGTCAAAATAATAATAATAATAATAATAATAATAATAATAATAATAATACTATCCTTGTAGTTCATAGGCTTTTCTTTGTTTCCCAAGTATACTTTATTTTAGCTAGTAAACTTCCTGGTAGACTTTACTCTCATGGAAAAATAGAAAACACAGGCCTGGGGAGGGTGCAGAGTTTATCAATGCCTGTCTCCCTTTTCAAGGCTGTGCTATCAAAGTGCCAAGAAGAACCAAGAGAAGTCTAAATGAAAGGCCATTAACCCCTGATAAGGCAGCAGCCGGGCACTGCCCTCAACTTTAGTCTGCACCCTTCCAGCCACCCGCCCGAGATCACGGGAAAAGTGAGCACAGCTAAGAAAAGTTCTTACTGAGAATGCTAACCCAGCACAGTCTCCTGGCGCGGGGACGGCTAGGTCCAGTGAAGCTAGGAAAACGCCTTGCCCTCACACTGTGCCAGCCCGCGTGGGCTGGAAGGAGGGCCGATCGGCTGTGAATGCTGCTCCTCTCAGCAGCCTTCACAGCACAGGAGAGCCCCACGTAGGGAATGGTTGCAAAATAGAGCACTTTGAACAAGTGTTCAGCTTGGCCAGCTACCCTGTGTGCAGGCTGTACAGGGGCAAGTAATTCAGCCCTTGAGAGCTTCAGTGCACAGGGTCCCAGCCCATGAGGCCTCAGACCTAGTCTAGGGGTGAAGGGCTGAACAGAGACCACAAGCTCCTGCCCTTAGGAACCAGCATCAAGCAAAGGTGCTCTGGGAGGGGATTCTGGCAAGGGTGACTGCGGAGCAGGGAAGTAGCCAAGTGAGGAAGGGTGGAGAGATGACTCATGCAGACAGGCCAGGCCCCGGCTCAGAGAGGGAAGTGAGACCTGCAAGTCTTGGCACATGCCCCAGGACCCTTAGAAGGTGCATTAGGAGCCAGGAGACCCAGTGTGAGGCTCAGCCCTGAGGATAGCCATGTCCCCTGTTACCTTACTCGCTCATTCATTCAGACAGTCTCTCTGAGGCCGAGACACCCAGAGCACCTGAATTATCTTGATACATCCCAGGTACTAAACACGAAGCAAACCGATGCCCCCAAATATCACTGACTGGTAATGACTCATTTGACGAAAGTAAGTACCGCTAAAATATTTACCCCGGCCTGAGGTTTACAGAAGTAATTCAGGTCACTATCGCAGGGGTCATCAAAAATTCCATGAGAAATGCTTTTTCCCCACTTCCCTGACTCTGTGTTACTGCATTTGTCATTTCATTCAGCGGCGATAAAAACAGCATAGATTTGAGGACCTTTTATGGTTAGACTGAAGTACCTAATGGTCTTCATTAAAGTGCTCAATTCCTTCACCAATTTAACTAGTATTTGCTGTGAAGAGGAGCATTTGACAAGCTGGGCGGAAGGAAAGAAACAGACTACAGCTTTGCCTTCATGGTCCTAGCAGCCTCGGGGCTAAGACAAATACTAAGGAAATGTGAGTCATTCTATTACTCTGTATTGTATTAGGTGCTATGAAGAAAAAACAATCTTTCTCGGTCTCAATTTCTATATTTATTTTAGAAAGTGTGGTAGGTGAGGAAAGCGCGTCTCCTGATTGACCCAGAGGTCAGCAGTAGCATGCCACCAGCTGTGGACACAACTGAGCCAGGCAAATGGTAGGAAAGGCAGACAGGGATGGCTGCAGGTCAGAGGGTGGGAGACTGCTGGGGACCCACAAGTCAGAGCTGGGAGCAGCTATTCAAGTCCCAGGAGGCCTGGGAAGAAATGGAGAAAGAGAAGAGGAATGGCGAGCACCCATCCTGTTCAGAGAATTTCCCAAGGCAGGGGGGTTGGGGGAAACCGCTTTTGCAGCACATAACGTTAACAGACCCTTGCAAGGCATAGAGCTAGTTGGTTGGAATGGCACTTTAGGGAGTCTGGGACTCAGTGACTTTCCAGAAAGGCAGGTTAGCTGAGTCAGAAAGGTCTTTTCTCCACCCAAGCCAGGCCCTGCTATATATAAATGTTCCTCACCAAGATTAGGAACAGAGCAGAAGCGAATCAGTCTTGACCTTTAGAGATCATGAATCTAAGCCCAGAGAGATGGAGTGCATCTGTCCAGTGAGCAATGTTAGCACTAAACAAAACCTGGGAAGGAGGAAGTTGTAGAGAAGGGATAAGGAGGCGGACATTCACTTCCTAGAACAGGTTACATGATTTGTGATTTCACAGAACGTAGCTCTCTTGCTAGGGTGCTCTCTCTACTGAGCAGAGAAGTTTCTCTTGAAAATGTAACTTCTGCACAGTGAAGATCAGAGCATCTTGTGCTTCTTTTCCCCCATGGCCTCTCTGCACCAAAGTCTGGGTTTTTCCCTTGTCAGAGCTGGGTCCTGCAAAAGCTGAAGAGTCCAGGTGACTGTGAGTCAGCACCCACGATGTTCTCATAATGTCCAGGCTAAGAGGCAATCACGCAATCACTTGCACTTTGAGGAAAATGAGGAGAGCCCCACTCCTTTCCCTAACTTCCCAGGTTAAAAGGCAGATTTGCTATTGCCTTTGATACTAAAGTTCAGGCTTCCTGAATAACCATACCATGCTGCTTGAAGGCTTGGAAGGAGGCTTGTTCATTAACATCCTAAGCACCTTTTAATTTCTGCCACCAACTTTCACTTTCCTCTTCACCCTTTCCAAACACTCTTGCTTTGATGTTCATGCCCAAACTCACTCATTTGGACTATGTTCTTTACAATTCTTGTGTCTTAAATTTCCACCATTCCAAATGACAACAACAAAACTCTAGAGAAATTCTGCTGTGATTTGCCTCTTCAAAATTCCATCTTTGCAAAAAAGGCTTGCTTCTGTCATTACAATTTTTTTTTTTTTTTTTACAAGAACTCATGTGTTGTGGTTTGTGGTTTGCCTTGGACTTTACCTATAAGCTTTTAAAGTAAGTAGATGAAACACTTGTAAAAACACAAAGTTCTCCATTGCAATTTAGAGTCCTTCAGTTGCATTTGGATCATTTCACCTATTCACTCAACAGAACTAGTATTTCGGTAAGTTATGCACAATTAACTCCACAGGAAAGGGAGGCCCAACATTTCTAACTGACTCAGGAAGCCAAGGCCCAAGGATTCCAGGTTATTTGTTCGAAGTCGCACATTCTGTAAGCAATGAAGATAGGCAGGCTGTCAATGGGTCTTAGAATTGCAAAACTCATACTGTAGGAGTGTTCCTTATTAGAAATAAATATGGAAATTGAAGTAACAAGTTTAACAACTGTCGTATGCATACATTCCCTAATTACAAAGAATAATCCTCATACATTGCTTTGAAATCTGACATAATTCCAATGAACTAATAAAATGCAGAATCTGAAGTTTGGCTAAGTTACTGTATTTATTATTTATATATATTTTCTCATTGATGCCATCAGTTTCTTGAGGTGAATGATTGTTTTATTAACCTCTGTGACCCATGATCAATAAATTGGCTGAATTAGAGAATCAAATACAATGACAAAAAGATTTATTCTATTGACACTATGATAAAGATTGGGTGAGGTCTCATTCTTTTCTAATATTGAGAAAAATGGGCCTTTTGTCTTCGTGAAACTGGTTCTGAAATCATTTTGGAGAAAAAGACAGAAGATGTGGAGTTCAGACCTGAATTTAAATCCACACAAATCTTCTTGCAAAATGTTTGTAACAGTTTCTTAGTATCAGTTAGTTACCTAGCCTCAATCTCTTCATTTTATAAAGTAGAATAATAATCCCTTCCTGGTGCAAATGTAATATTTAATGTATCCAACTAAATGGCAGGGAGTGCTTGTGTATATTCCCGGTCCTTAAAGTGAAAACCCACATTCTCTCCAGGTTCATTCTGCAGACAGCTATGATTTGAATTCCCACTCAGTGACTACAGTGAGACCCTAGACAAGTCACTGAGGTCTTCTTGGTCCTAGGTTCTCCTGCTGCATAAGAAGAAACAAAAAATGGAAACAAGGAATGGGATTTGATGTTCTCAGCCACCCCATTCAGTTCCTGATGTTCATTATTCTATCATTGTGGTGCATACCTCTACCTTCACAGGTGGCATTTATTGGATAGAGAACATTTTTCCTAGTTTTAGTATGCTTTGTGGAGATTCAAGTTCAATTTTATATCAGAAAGTATGACTCAGACAGGAAGCAGACTACTTAGCTGATTTCTGGAGGTTGGAAGGCATGGTGTTGAGAGAGGTTGAGAAAATGGTATCAGGATGTTAGGGAAATAAACAGGTGAAGTCAGTCAAGGGCCAGGCACAGATCTGAAACTTGAGCTAAGACCGTAAGCTTGGGAAAGAGGTGAAGCAACCAGGGTAAAGACATTGGGGGCATTAAAGAAGACAATGATAAATACAAGTTGATATTCAGAATGCTGGGGAAGTAGGTAAATGATTATTCAATTAGCCCTACCAGGAAGTGGACTTTTCTCAGTTTATCTTACTGGTGGCACTTAATTGTCTCAACCTTTGGTAGGGCCTTTTCAGCAAAAACACTTAGGATACGAAGGGAATGCAAGTCACAGAACTGGGCAATATGCAGTGAATTCTAAAGTATGCTGATGCCTGAACTCTTCCTCTCAAATTTGAGGCAACAAATGAAATTTTCATCTAGTGACTGTGTCCTGCAGGGCATAGCGTTTGACAACCTCTGCAGAGGGCTGTCCATTAGGGTAGTTGGTTAGGCAGTGGAACTCGCAGGCCCAAAATGTAAAGGCTTCCTTTACTTGATAAAACTAGGTAAGCAATATTCATAACAGTCAAGATATGGACTCAACCTAAAAGTTCATCAACTAATAGATAAAGAAAGTACTGTACCAATATGCAACGGAAAACTCTTCAGCCATAAAATGAGTGAAATCCGCTCAACTGTGAGGATGTGGAGAGAAGTAGAGACAATTCCCTTAAGTGGAATAAGCCGGGTGCAGAGAGGCACAGGCTGCATGATCAATATCAACAATTAGCTAACAGAAATTGAGAGTAAAATAGTGCTTATCAGACCCAGGGAGGAGCGGGGAGAGAGGGGAAAAGGAAACGTTGACGGACGGGTACTAAGTCACAGTTGCCGAGGACTGAGACCTTCTGATTTGCGATGGCATGACAGGGTGGCCACAGATGACAATCATGGACCATACATTCCAAAAACCAAGAAGAAGGTATCTTGAATGTTTTCACCATAAGGAAATAATAAATATTTGAGGAGATAAATATGTTTAATTTAAATGTCACACAATGTATATGTGCAAAAAATCACAATGTACCCCACTAATATGTACATTTTTTTTTGTTTTTATTTGTACCTATTTTTAATTTAATTTAAAAAAATAGTTATTTTTAAGTTTTGTTAAAAGAATACTTGAGTCTGATTCTTCTATATGGAAGCAATAGATGTCTGGGGAGGGAGCAGATTTCTTCATAGGAAATGCTGAAACATGTTGTAAAGTGCATTTTCCTATGCTGTCGCCAAAGGAGAATCACATTTAACTGAAAAACGTGCTTTGGTAAAGTTTGGACTTTTTTACATTTTTTGTTAAAAATGTACTATCAGTCTAATTTCTTATGTGTAATTTTATGGGATTTCCCTATGTTATTATTGTCAAGAGGATCTTATTTTCTTTTGTAGAGTTACATGTCTAACACGGGAAGCAAATATGAAAGTCAAATAGTAGAAAATGAAGAAGATCTTTAAAGATAAGTAGTGAGCAAAGTCGACTTCAAGATACAAGCACTTCCCCTCATCCTCAGGTGGACAAATGGAAAAGGTTTTGAGCAAGAAGGAAGAAATGCAGAGACCCTTGAACAGCCCAATTCCACTCTAAGTTAGTAGCCGGATTGCTGAATCATACCGAAGTTCCATTTTTATTTTGTTGAAGAGCCTTCACATTATTTTCCAAAACAACTGTACTAAAGTACATTCCTACCAACATTGTGAAAGTCTCCCTTTTCTCTAACAAAAGTGATCTTCTTTTTATTTAGCGAACTATAATGATTTTTAAAAGGAGAATAAGATATAATCCAGTATTCACAGAAATGTAAGGAAACACATTCTGCTCTATAGTGGAGATATTTATCAACGATCTAGTTTGCTTTTAGTTTTCTCTTTTAACTTAACATCACCATTTCTAGAAATGTATTCGAAAAAAATAACAATGAAAAACATACAACTACAAAACTGATGAATCTCTGTGTATCTGTAAAGAGGCTCACATATGACTGTGTGTTTATACATATATATACATATTTTTATACTATAATATACAATACATACATACATGCAATATATCATAATATGCTTGGAGAGTCTATGAGAAAAATTGAAAAACTGTTCCCAAAGAGCCAGAGCCAATACGACAAAGACTATGAAGCCAAGTGGCCTTATTTTTAATCCTATACTGCAAACTCCTCAAAGATCCAGACAATTCTGAGTTTTAGAGGGACAAGCACATCCTCTGGACATTTCCCGCCCCAGTGTGACTGGGGAAATACAGAGATTTTAAACAAATATCTGCAACACAGTGTGCTCAGAAAAAAAAAAATGTGAAATTGTTGGATGAAAGATTGAACTAAATTCTCTGCGCCTCTATTTCCTGCTCTAAAACATGAATGTGGCTGGCATTTTCCAATGATATTTGATCTAAGGAAACTTATGAAATCACACCATATTCTTGGAACACAAAAAGCATGTCATGTAAAACAATACACACTTTTTTATTTAAAGTGACTTTTAATAACAGTTACAGAGAAATAGATGTGCTCAGTATAAAAGTTTAATGTGTAATCGCATTGCACATATTACAGCTGTAAAGTGAAACTGTAAGACAAGATGTCTAATGTGGACCCGAGCCCCTCAGACTGCAGGCACTGCAGCCAAGGGCAGGTTCAATGCTGGTGCTCATGTATCAGGATGCACCTCGCTAGGTGCCCTTTGGATTTCTAAGGGATGTCTGAGGTTTCATTAAAGATAGCTTGTCACCTATATTAGGAATCATATCAAATACACTTCATATATTTTCTTACACTAATTTTGAATGACACATTTTTAAGAACAAATTGCTACTTCCTGGTGATTTTTCACCCTAGCATCTCTTGGAATGCAGGTGATGTAGGCCAGGTTTGTATTGTTGGTTTTCAAAGTTCCTAATTCCTTTTTTCATTCCCAAATAGAAGAAGACAGAGCCCAAAAAAATCTTTTGTAGACCTGGAGCTCATAAATGGGAAACTGCACTCTCTGGAAGGAGGGTTTTACGTATGGAAGCAAGATGACCTCAGTCCCTCCAAGTAGCACCCGTCAAGTCCACCAGAAAGCAAGTGCTCACTGAACATGTGCAAAGTCCAAGACTGCTCTATACTTAAGAATATGCAGCAAGACAGCAAAATCTTTGTTCTCAGAGAGCACACATTCTGGTGGAATACAAGGATTTGGCCAAAGAATTATGTGAATGTATAAATATAAACTGGGATAAGGACAGGGAAAGGAGGATACAAGAAGCTAAAAAATGTGTCTCAAGGAAATCTGGTCTCATCTGGAGACTTCAAGGAAGTGAGATCTGTTTGAGCTGAGCTAGGAGCCGTGGGGGAATGACCAGAAGTTCCTTCTCTCCTTTTTAGACTTCTCTCCTTGAGGGTTACCTCACAGAACTTGGCACCCTTTTTCCTGTTCTTGGAATTCTTATTGAACAGAAATCTACAGAGCTCATTTCTTACCCCCTCAAGACTTGCTTGAAGGTTAACTTCTCAATTAAGATCATTAGGATGTCTATTTGCAAAAGAAACAAAAAACTGTAATCCTTGACATCCTAAAAGTTCTATGATTTTACTTTTCATTTTTTCTTTTTCTAGCTATGATTTCCATAAAGGAAAATATTTTCTCTTCTTTGCTCACTGATATATTCAAAATACTCAGAACAGTATTTGTATATGGTTGGATATTTAAAATATTAAAGTCATGTGTGGTTCATCATTTATGCCGAATCATAGTAAAAAGGCAACTGTTTTGATTTAACATCTTCAAGGTGTTAGGCATTCCTTCAATTATGATAAGATACAAAGAGAAAATAAAATTTTTGCTACTGTTTACAGATCAGAGAGGTTACACTGCTTGCCTGGAGACACAGAGAGGTCAGAGAATGAAAGCATAGGAGAAAGGGACCCAGGATCCAAGCCTTCATGGGGTCCAGGTGTTATCCCAACAGGGTTTCCATGGACACTTTTAATTGGTAGCTTTAAACAAAGCCAGCATGAGCTCTAGGTCAGATATGGCAGAGCGGAGGTCACTGTGACATACCTGCAGACTCCATGTGGGCTGATTAGTGGAACCAGACAAGTAAGCTGTATGCAACTGTCCTTTAGGGAGGTGTCTCCAGCAAGAAGTGGTGTGAGGCAGAGGTATCAGGACCAGTCTCGGGAGGACCTGGGAGAAGTGCAGATCTGGGAACAACCCTCTAAGCCTCAGTTCTGCTGTGAGAAATTCCAGGTTACACTTAAAATGGATGCCAAGGCAACATAAATTACAGACGTTCACTGCACTCCACCCCTTGGGGCCTCACTGGCAAGACACTGTCGGGAAAGCTGGGGAGTAGGGAAGACCGGAGGGAGGGAGTGACCCAGGGGTCTACTAACATGGAGCCAGCATCTCGGGGAAAGCAATAATCCCCAATTAAATGTTTTGGTTTCAGGATGTTATCCGAACAGAAAGTTCACAGGGAGTGTTAGCTGGTGGCTTTAAAGTAAGCAAGCTTGAGTTCTAAGAGGTGACTCGGTGACTCACTGGTGGTCACTGTGACATACCTACAGAGTTCCTGTGGACTGTAGGTGTCAGCAGAGACAGTCAAGTAGGCTGTATGCAGCTGCCCCATAGGGAGTGGTCACCAGGAAGTCGTGTTAAAGAGGAGTTATCAGGGTCGGCCACACTGAGGAACTGGGAGAAGGCACAGAGCTAGAAACTGCGTCAAAAGTGACTGAGCCCTGACTCTGGTGTGAGAAATTCCAAGTTTATTCAAAGTGAGTCTGAAGCAACATGAACTTATAAGAAGTCATTACAACAATATAAAAATGTAATTGAAAGACAACTAAAACAGTACCTAGAGGAGAAATTATAGTTTCAAATGAATATATTAGAAGGAAAAGATTTCAAATGAATTATTTCCATTTCCATACACCATAGCTGATTAGACAGAACAAAGGAAAGAACTAAAATATATAAGGAAATAAAACTGAAAGCAGAAAATAATTGAGAAAATCAATTAAACCTAAAGTTCCTTATTTGAAACAATCAGTAGTATTGATAAGCCCAGACTTAATCTTATCAAGAGGAAAAAAAGAAGAACAAAGCCCACAGATAACAATATTGTGCACTTAAGAACAGATATCATTAGATTTATAGCTATTCAAAAGATAGTAAAAAAATTACAATAACTTTAAATAGATCAAGTCAATGCTTTAGGTGAAATGAATTCCTTGAAAGATGCAAACTACTAAAATGACTTAAAGAATAAATAAAACATCTAAAGAAGCACACATACATCAAGGATTGAAAAGAAAAATCCACACCCAAAGCTCTTCACTTGAAATTCTATTAAACATTTTGGAAAGTAATAATATCAATCTTACCCAAATACTTTCAGAATGTAGAGGAGGAAGGAGCACTTCCCAATTCAAGGTAAATATCCTTGAATTGGTGAGTCACTGTGGCAAGTATAAGGCCTGCCTCCCCAAGACTTCCATGTTCTCATTTCTCGAAATCATGAATAGATTACCTTATGTATGACAGGAACTTTGCAGATCTCTTTATAGGAATGATCTTGAGATGGGGAGGTCACCTTGAATTTATCTGAGTGGACCCAACATAACCACGAGGGGACACAGAAGAGTCGGGATCAGAGAAGGAAAGGTGACAGGGGAAGCAAGCTGTATCACAGTCACAGGCAGCCGTGAGCCATAGAATGTCAGCAGTTTCTACAAGCCTGAGAAGGCAGAAAACATTTCTCCCTGTACTCTCCAGAAAAACACTGCCTGGGCAGCACCTTAGAGCTTTAGGTACAGCCCCACTTTGGGCTCCGGCATCTGAACTGCAAGATACTTCATGTTTGTTTTAAGGCAGAAAATTTGTGGTTATTCATTAAACAGCTGTGATATTGTGAAATATTTATTTAGCCTTCCTTCCTCCCTGTTTCCTGACATGCTAAATTCCTGGGAACCTCCAGTGAAAGGTGTCTTTTGTATGTTAATGAGAAGACCACTGGTAGCTCCTGACTCCTTCAACTTCAGGACAGGGGGCTGGTCAACATGAAGACCAAGACAGAAGTAGAGGGTTGGCACTTTCATCTCCACTCTCCACCTCTGGGGAGGAAAGACAGGCTGAAGGTGAACTTGATCACCGATTATCAATGATGAAATCAATCATGCCTACAAAATGAAGTCTTCTTAAAACTCAGAAGTTCTAAAGAGCTTCCTGAGAGCTGATCACCGGAGGTTGTAGAGGCTGGCTTTCCCAGAGAAATCATGGAAGTTCAAGTCCTCCACACAGGCCTGGCCCAATCTATCACTCCCACCTCGTTGTTCATTTCTGTCCTTTTGATACCCTTTAAAATAAGTGGGTGAACTAAGTGAAGTGTTTCCCTGAGTTCTGTGATCCAAACTAGTGAATTAATCAAACACAAGAAGCAGTATGCAAACCCCAACTTATAGCCAGTCTGTCAGAAGCACAGGTACAAACCCCTGCTTCAGATTGGCACGTTGGAGGGACAGGCCTGTGAAGTTGGACTTTCAATCAGTGGGGATTGGTACTATGGCTTAGGGAGAGTGTCAGAATTGAATTAAATTAGAGGACACCCCGCTGGTGTCTGCTGCACAATCGATTGCTGGTGGAGAGAAATCCCCACACAGATTATGATGACCAGAGGTGAAGTTTCTGTGTCAAGTATAAGACAAAAAAAAAAAAAAAAAAAAGTATCTTTTAAAATATATCTCTTAGATCAGTCATAGGAAGCTAATACCGCCATACTGATAGTACTGTCATTCCTGAAGACTCGGTCTAGGACCCAGTAATTCTGTAATCACCTACTTCTGTTCATTAAATCCCATAAAGTGTTTTCTATAACCTGCATTGAAGCTTAATTGATTTGAAAGTGTACTGGTCAGGAAATCAGGAATGCAGCTACTCTAGCCTTATTCTGAGTCAGTCATGTGACTTCTTAGATCAACATTTTTAATCTATAAAGCAAATGTATTGTATTAGATCAATATTTTTTG
Organism: Sciurus vulgaris; assembly: GCF_902686455.1. NCBI lineage: Eukaryota > Metazoa > Chordata > Mammalia > Rodentia > Sciuridae > Sciurus > Sciurus vulgaris. The sequence continues at coordinate 138,760,631 of NC_136469.1, forward strand.
AAGTAGCAACATAAAAGATTAATTTAGGTGGCTATGAGCTAGTTTTATTTTTACAACTGTATACAATTTTATTTTTCAAATATGGCAAATGATACTGTTTTTCCAAGTATTATAGTATTTTAAAACTCGATTTAAGGAGTTTAAAGTTTAAAAGGGAATGATTTAAATATAAATATTATACAGATACAGGAGTCCTTTAATATGACTAAACTGGTAAGGAGGTATGATAAATAGTGAAGTTTAGAAAGCAGTCATATTTTTTAAAAAGTCTAATCGGTACTAATTTACTCATTCATTTATTCATTCATCAAATATATAAATATTAATGAGCATCTTTCAAGTGCAAGTCTCCAAATCAGAGCACACTAGGAACAAAATAATGAATGTGATACAGTCCCTGACCTGAAATGACCCAGAGTCCACAGGAGAGACAAACGCAGGTTTAAATAGTAAATGTGGTGGCCTAGAAATTGAATGGGGATGTGCATGTGGCCTTACCAATTTCTACTTTTGCAATCTGTACATTGCAAAATCATCCTCTTCATAAATTTTCAGAAAGATTGATTTAAAACACAAGACAGAGCATATGATTCCTTTTCTTTTAAACAGTGATGGATAAGTTATGGCACCAAGACAATCTATTTCACTCTTTTTGTACATACAGTTTTACTGACTTTTTGACTGGAAGACAGTCATGCACTTACATTTAGGCATTGTCTGTGACCCCGTTTCATGCTACTAATGCAGAGTTAAGGAATTGTGATATAAGCTGCCAGAAAATCTTAAATATTTACTGTCATAGTCTTTATAGGAAAAAAATCATCTCTATTTTTATTTTTAGATCCTTCCTATGGGATCCTCATGATCAGTTGAAACCAAACTCCTTATTATGACACATGCCCACTTTTGACCTCATTCCTCCCATATTCCTGATTGTACCCACCAGCTCATCCATATGCTAACATGCATGTCTTTGTAAGACTTTTTGTCCAGAAAGTGACACTTTTTTTTAGTCTAAGATTCTCTCCCTCTTTCTCTATGTGGACAATTTTCTCTCAACCCTTAAAATCCAAACTAACTTTATTTGTTCTGTAAAGCCCCCAGCCTGATTTTCCAAGGAAGGATCAGTGATTTCTGCATTTTTGCTTTCTCAACCATCAATTACTCCCCGCTGGGTACCACTTGGAATGTTTGCATTATTCCTAAATAATTATATTGCTTTCACTATGTTGTTATAGTTCATGAAAAATAACAAAAAATCAAGAAGAAAATAGTAGAGAAGAAAAAAAATTCTTCAAATAATATTTCTCAAAAAATTTCTATCAATAATTAGTGAACATCATTTTAGCTATCTTTCTATTCATATTTAAATATGAGTAAATAGAAGTAATGTTACAAAAAATGCACATAAATAAAATGAAAATAAATAAAAAAGCGCACACAAATAAAATGAAAGTTTTATTTTAATTAGAGTATTACTCTAATTTTACCTATGTTTAGCAAAATAAAATAAATTGAAATGAAGAAAGGAATCATTAAATACATGAAAGGTTTGTGTGTATGTGTGTGTATGTGTAAGATGAGCATTTTTTAATTTAATTAATTTTTAAAAATTAAATTAATTTAATTTAATTTTAAAAAGACTACCCTCATGATTAAAATTCATTATAAAATGGTAAAGTACTATAAGACTTGAGAGCACTTGTTATGGATTCAATATGCCTACCCAAAATTCATATCTGGAGGACACCACTCCTCTTATCTCAGAATGTGAGTCATGTGGAGACGGATCCTTGAAAAGACGATTAAGCTGGAATCTAATCAGCACTTGCATAGAAGAGGAAATTAGAGACCTAAAGAGACACCATAAGCAGCATCCACAACTGTTAGGAGACACATTTCCATCCTTTAAGCCATCTAGCCTGTGGCTATTATGTTGTGGAGCTCCTGGTAGACCTGGGTAATGTTTTAACTGTGCTTTAACTTAAATTTCTCCTACTTCTCACAGTACTTGAATCTGCTGAGTTCTCCTAGTTGTTCTGTTTAGGCTGTTGGCTTTAACCCCATGCACCATGTCTCCCACAGACTATCACTTTGCTCATGTAACTGCAGTATTCAAATTAACTCCACCTTGTCATCAATCACATTGTCTTCATTTTTTATTTCATGGTGATGAGCATATTTTATCATCAGGTATTTTTCTAAAATGTTCTGTGTCCCCTAGACCCTTCGTGATTGGGATTATCAGTTCCTCTTATATTTAAAATGCCCTACTTCATATGCAGGCTCTCCCAACTTCTCACATGGAGTTGCTAAGGAGCTCAAGTTTGGCCAGATGGTTTCAACTTGTGAGTCCCTAGAACTTTTTGGCTTCACCCTCGATCCCTTAACACAGCATTGAAATTTGAGGATTTCTTTCAATCTGAAGATTGAAATCTTTATGAAAGATTTTTTTTTTTTTTCCTTTCTGTTATATGGTTGAATTTCTGTTGCTGTTGTAAGCATCTTGGATGTGGGGTCACCATTAAACTCAACCACTAGAGGTCAGAGGTCACATTTATTCCTCCTCCTACTCAACACATGCCCTTGAAAGGTACTTGATCTCTCTGTGTCTGTTTTCCTCACCTGTAAAGTGAAGATGATGGAATCTACTTCATAGAAGAATTGCGTGAATTACTAAATGTGAAAAGTGCTACCTAGTCTTACTGATTATTGCAGTTTCATATGGTAATCTTTACTTAACTCCCACATCTTTAATGTTTGCACTAATATTTAATGTTGTTATTTTCCACTTCATTTTGTGTAATTTTCTTAAGCCTGTTGGATTGTATTTCAAGTCATGTTCATTCTTCCAATAAAAAGTCCTTAGTTAGAATTTGTGCTGGGATCTGTTGCTTTTCTTTCTTCCTCTTATTTAGCCCTGATTTTCCTCCATCAGTGTGCCTTGGCACACTTTTATAAAAGTTGGTAAGTTTTATTTTTCTAAGAGAGAGAGAACAAATCTTTCAGGCTTTGTGGGATGAATACAATCTGTTTTGTATTCTTTAAAAAAATTTAAACTATTTAGACATAGAAAAAGCATTCTGAGCTCAAGGGTTTTATATAAACACACAAGTAGACTTGTAGGCAGTAGTTTGCTCCCTCTGGAACAACTATGGTGTGTGTGTGTATGTGTGGGTGTATTTGGGTGTGCATGTTATGTAGGTGTTTGCATGTGAGTGCATGATTGTGAGAGTATGTTGTGTGTGTGTGTGTGTGTCTGTGTGTACTCCTCTCCTTCCAGATTATCTTTCTTCCAAATCCATGTAATGAGACATGATATCAGTTAGAATATTCTCCATTTTGTTCTCCTGATACTTCTGTATCTGATAGGTCTAATTAATGGGTCATTGGATGGGCCTGTTGAGACTATCTCACTTATTTTGGAAGAAATTAATACCCCAAAGGAGGTTAATATCAGTAGCAGCATGTCTGACTATTTCCACATTTGGCATCTATTCATCATCGTTTTCATTTTAGTGTGGTGGTGATTTCCTTTTATTGACAGATTTTTTACTTTCAATTTTTGTTGTTTACTGTAAATTTCATGAGAGGAAAAAGAGCCAAATATTCCTCATATGCCACCTGAAATCAGAAATAGCAGGATTGGATCTTTCAAGTCTATATCCCAAATAAATACTTTGATTTTAAAAACAAAAAGTCCTGCATCTGAGTGCTCAATAGATTTAATTTGACAAACAAATGCACAAATTCCCGTAATTTCACAAATGCAGAAGCTGAGTGAAATATGTAAACGTCGAGTCTATTCCAGAAGAGTCTACTCACTCATGTGATTCTGTGTTTCAGGTAACGGTGGAAATAAAACTGGCTCCTATAGTTCCTCTCATGAACACCACCCCTGCCATCGCCAGCCTCCCCATCTCTGCCTCCCTCCTCTGCAGCTGGGCTTTGGATGCCCAGCAGCCAAGTCAAGCCTGAGAGGAACGATTAGGACTCTGAGGGTAAGATGAGGGCTCTAGAGACACAGCGAGCAGGGCCGCAGTTGCAAACTGGGTCATGGGGCCTCAGGGACACGTAGGTGACGCAGCTCTGCAGATGACATCCAGCCCTGTGGGGGTGTGGGCAAACAGCTCTGTCTGCTTAAGACCTTGTTAGCCTCTGTCGTTCCAGAGTAATCGTCTGCTCAGCTTAAGTTAGAAACTGGAAAGTGATTCAGAAACTTTAAAACAAGTATGTTAAGACTGGAGAATAGTATTTGGACCCAAGGAGTCATCTTTAGCATGTTATGCAAATTTCAGGGCAATACCAGATGTAGGGGGAGGATCCCACCTGAAAAATACAGTTTTCTGACTAAAATAAAAATGACAAAAACAACTCTTTCTTATAAACAGAAGATAACAGACTTTGGGGTAATTATTGCTTTCCCTCCCAAACCCTCCCATTTTCTTGTCACTCTTTCTCTTTCTTTGTGTTTTTGTGTTTCTTTCTGTGCGTGTGCATGTGTGTCTCAAAATTATCCTGTTCATCATTACAGATTCAGCATATAGTTCATTACCTGACACATGAGACAGTAAAAATATTTGGAGAACTAGCGATTGAATGAATGCACTATTAGAGAGTGAAACATGAGTAACCCAGAGGAAACTATTGAGAAGAACAAACGGAGAGCATCTCTCAGTTGCCTGCTGCTGGAATGTTCTACAAGCATGTCCATGTGGACTGTTGCTGTCCGCTACCCCAGACCCATGTTATGTGGAAAGACTCGTGATTGCCATGCCAGTGTCAGAGGGGGAGTTTGAACAGGTGTGTTGTCACAAACTTACTACTTAGCCATCACTATGATCTTCTGAGAAATACCAGGTAGCCTCCTGCGGCCAGAGACAGTTGGGAGCTAGACATCCCCTTCTAAGAAGGAGGCAATGAGGCCATATGAACATTAGAAATGGACCTGTGGACTGATTCTCAGTTTTTAACAATTATTAGCAAGGAAATGTAATGGCTCCAGTGATTCTTGTGATGGCCTCACTTGCAACATCAGCTACTCTAACAAGCACTTCTTGAAAGAAAAGAAGAATTACACTGAGGTTTCAAAGTCAATGCACTAATAACCTCACAGAGGATGAAGCCAGATTATGTCTATCAGCAGAGACCTTTACCATGTGAGGCATGGTGAGGAGCTCTAGGCTTTCTGAGCCAGGGGCCATGAGGTGGCTGGATCTTATCCCTCCTTCAGGCAGGTTGTAATGCCCAGCTCACCAGCCAGGAAAATTACTTCTAACATGTCTTATGCTAAGTAACGCTACGTCTTCTATAAATTCCATGATATCTGAACACTTGCAAATAGCCAGTGTGGGTTGCTGCCTTCTGATTTAGCACTACAGGTACAGGGTTACTGGCACTAAATTGTAAATTAAGATAAAACTGCATATATATATATAATATATATATATATATATATAATATGTATGTGTGTGTGTGTGTGTACATATACACAAACACCTTATATCATTTATAGTAAAGTATTTTAAATTAAATCACCACACAAGTGATATAATGTATAAAAATTCAAAGTAACTGGGAAAAGTTCAAACTGAAGCAAACCCTGAATCTCATTTATTTGTAATCTCAACATTCATTTATCCATCCAATAGATATCAATTATGTGCCAGTATAACAACAAAAGAAATTTATGTTAAAAAAGGTTAAGAAGAAAAGCATACTGATTTTAAATAAAATAAGTATATATCAAAGACCCTGGGAAAACTATTTTCTGGCCAGTAAACAAAATCATAAACAAAAGGAAATCATCACTGCTTATTGGTTGCACTATACTTGTTTGGAATATATGAACTTGCCATTGGATGTCCAGACTTCTAAAATTAAGCACATCAGATGACAGAAAAATCATAATGGGAAGCATTCTAACCTGTTAGGTGACAATTGTTCATAAGCCTCTCATGCTATCTGAGCAAAGGCGTGAAATATTTTAGTTCCACACTGTCGTTTCAAATCTTTTTGTATTAAAAATAAACAGCCCTGGGAAAAAAAAAGATATATATTTCCCTCTGAGGGCATATTTGTTTACTCTCTGGACAAATAAAGATCATTTCTCTTTTGAAGGCAAAGTATAGGCAGATCTTTCTCTCACATGTGTGCATGCACACACACACGCACACACACAGCACTTAGTTGTATATTATAGCAAACTCTGATCATCTATTCAGCATGCATTCCCTTTTTCTGTCTCCCTTTGTACAGAATTTTAAGAAAGTCCTATTTTTCTTTCAGAGATTCAGCTCATCTTCATTTCTAGAGATGGATCCCAATTAGTCTAAACCAATATAAGCATCATATTTCTGAGTGCTTATTACTGCTCCAAAAGTGAACATACGGACTCAGATAACCCCATCAAACCAAAAAGAGGAATCCAAGTTCTTTGGTAAAGGGAAACATTCAGAATTGAATCATGTGTCCTCAAAAAGACATATCAAAACGATCAGCCTGTGACCTTTTCTGCAAACAGGGTCTTTGAAGAAATGAGTATTTAAAATCAAACAAATAAATTAATACAAGAAAGATCAACAGAGTAGATGAAGGGGATCAGTGGAGGGGAGGGAATGGAAGAGGCAAGTCCTGGGGATTGAAATGAAGCAAATTATGTCCTGTGCATTCATGAACGTGTCAGTATGAGCCCCACAATTATGTATGACTGTAAGGCACTAGTAAAAATTTGTAAATAAAAAAGATCCTACAGGAGTAGGGTGATCAGCTAGTCTGTTATGACTGGTGTCCTTAAAAGATGTCCCTGTGAGGACACTGACCCCAGGGAACAGGCTATGATGAAGAAGGGAGAAGGGAGCCAGGCAACCACAGACCCAGGCCCAGGGAGGCCTGCAGATGGCCCCGGAGCAGCGGCTACGGAACCCCACGGGTCCCACAAGGTCCACGTGGCTGCCACGCCTGGGCTCCACACCTCCAGGCTCCAGGACTGTGAGGTGAGACATCTCCTTCCTGTTTTTCTTTTTCATACATTTTTAAAGTTACCCAGTTTGAGGTACTTTGATGTTGTAGCCTTGGAAATTGAATGCAGAAAGAGTCGCTCTTTATTTCCTGAAGAAGGAAAACGGAAATGGCTACTGTCCTATAACTTCAAGGAGAAAAAAACCTGAGCACAAAGCAGACAGGAGAAGGAGGAAACCTGAGCACACTGTAAGGCAGGCCTGGCAGGCACACACGGGATTTCCTGGGCCTCTAGCTCCTTCATAAAATACTCAACTTCCGCATTTGCTAAGTCAGCTTGAGATATGAAGAAATGAAAATATCCTAACATACACAGGTATATATGGTTTATCATACATATGTACAAGGAATATCACAGTAAATATGTGATATATATACACATATATATACACATATACATATAGACACACACATATATATATAGCTCATATATTAGAATTCACACACACAAGTCCTAGTGCTTGACTTATTCACTATTTATGTTTGCAAACTCCCTGGGTTGGAATACTCTCTGTGCTCTTCTCTGTTTCATACCAAGGAGCGTTGTCTTCTGAGCGTGCTCTTAGGCCCTGGAGGGTTAGTCTTGGGCTTCGTGTTATATAACACGTAGAGCTATCCCTATGGCTGGTACTCCACAAACACTGCTTCTGTTTTAGCACCTGCCACTCCACATGCTAATTATTCATTGGATTCTGGCGTGCCTCTGTCTGCCCCTGAAGTCAGGGGACATACCTCAATGCAGAATTCATAGCACCAAGCTCATCGTATTCAAGAGAGTGAGGTCGATTGAGTGAATGAAAGAGTAGTACTGCTCTTTTTTAAAACTTAAAATATTATAACCAGCTGTCCTCTCATTTTTAAAATCTCTACTTTTCCATTTGTTTCTCGCACTTCTTTCTTAAAGTTGCCAGGTAGACTCAGGGTTGGAATAATGACTAAAATGATCTTCTCTTTGCAGTGGATCCTGTTTATGGTGAAGAGTCAGAATTTTCTGGTGCGAAAGAGACAATTTTCTTTCGCTGAGTTTGATAGATAGTTACCTAGGGACACACTCTGGCTCTGGAGTGGTATGCTGCAAGGCTTTCTTGTATTTTTCAAGACACAATTTAAACTACCATGGCATTAGGCACCTTGGACCTTCCAGCCTCCATCCTCTCTTCTTGTCCTCTTAACTGTGGGTCATCCTACTTGACTGTGATGGTCTTAGCACTGAGACTCTCATGTCCCAGGAAAAGCTCACACCGAGGCCAACTGCGAGTGCCCATTGCCCTCTTTGGTACTCGATTTTCCTCTATTTGGCTGTGAGATGCCTCAAAGAATTGAATGCAATATTCATTTCTTTTTGACACATGACTGGCATAACATTTTAAATTGATGTATCAGTGGTTGAATAAAAGCAGCGTAGCACAGAAGAATTTTGGAGTCCAAGAGACGTAAACTGAAGTCTCAGTTCAGGCATGAAGGACTATGGAGCCAGCTCCACACTTCCCACCTCTCAGTTCCACCATCAGTCAAAGGGCAGGGGCAAAGGCCGATGAGAGCCGCCCTACTGACACGTGACGGGAGCAGACCAGTCCACCAGCCCTGCAGGAGCCTCTCGATTCTGTGCACGCACAGGCTGTGCGGTGTTAATTGTGGCAACTTCAGTGTAAGGAACATAATAGGCACCTGAAAAATGTTTGCATAATTACTACAATAATCCATGCAGAATGCCTGAAGCAGAGTGGAAGTGTGCGTCACGAAAGCCGTCGTTAGTGTCGCTATTGAATGAAAGGTATCTTGAGCATCCCATCCTGGGAGTCTCTGGGCGTGGCCATAGGAGAAAATAACGTGAGAAAATGAGGCACCTCCTGGTCCTGGGTGGGGGTGGCATCCCTGCTGCCTGAGCGTTGAGGGCACTCTTCCTGGTGCAGAGAACAAGCCAAGGGACAAAGGAAACTTCATGGAGTGATGGAAATTCTCTGCATCTTGAGTGTTTGGGTGTTAAATGATTGCATACATTTGTACGAACTTTTAAAATTTCAAGCCTTCAAGAAGTAGATTTTATGGTATTCGAATTATATCTCAGTAAACCTGATCAAAAAAACACAAAGTATTGTGTTAACTCTTAGAACATAGAGTTTTGTGCATGAAATATGTATTCAATAAGATAAAATGACTTCATGAAAAAAGAACTAAGGAAAAACTTTTAAAATAATCTTGAATTAGTATAATAAAGTGAACACATTTGGAAGCCAGAGGAGCATAACTCTTGGGTTCCTACTGTATTTTGTCCATGAACTTCGACCCCTCTTAGGAGTTTCTCCCTGCCTGGTGTCCATTTTCTTAAACACCTGGATACTCGTTCTCACTTTATTATCTTTCACTATTGTTAAGAGTCCACCACAGTTTTCAGACACTGAGTTTCCCACTGCAGAAGTTCCTGCCCCATCTTTGTTAAGGTCACCCAACATGACCAAACTGTGTTCACTAGGAATGCAGTTCTGCAAGGCAGAACCCACAGCTGCTGCTATTTACAGAGTAAGACAAAGAAAACCTCAAACTTCAACTAGGCAAACCTAACCTTTTTAGTCTTTGTAACAAAACAAAACATCCTTGTGGAACAAACTTCCTGTTGCGAAGGTCAGTCCATTCTTCATTGTCGAAATAGTCACAGAGAGGATTATTGAATTAACAGGACCCTGAGTTCCCTGGAATTTACTCTCAGACACCCAACTGTGTGGAAGTAGGATTATTGCAGAAATCCTTACAGAAAGATGGGGTCAGAGTCAACCACTGAGCTATCTGATTGCAAGAGAACAGTTTGTGATGGGCTTGGTTCTTAGGAATTCTTGCTTCTCCCAGAAAATGTCATAACTATAGATCTTAGTTCAGGCTCCTGCTACAGTGTTGGTTCAACTTACTCAGGGATGAAAAGCAAAATCAGAAACCCAAATAAATACAGTTTTCTCATACTAGACAAAGGTGCCAAAAATATACAATGGAGAAAAGATAGCCTCTTCAACAAATGGTGCTGGGAAAACTGGAAATCCATATGCAGGAGAATGAAATCAAACCCCTATCTCTCACCTGCACAAAACACACCTCAAAATGGATCAAGGACCTTGGAATCAGACCAGAGACCCTGCATCTTACTGAAGAAAAAGTAGGTCCAAATCTTCATCCTGTCAGCTTAGGGTTAGACTTCCTTAACAGGACTCCAATAGCTCAAGAAATAAAAGCAAGAATCAATAACTGGGATAGATTCAAACTAAAAAGCTTTCTCTCAGCAAAGGAAATTATCAGCAGTGTGAAGAGAGAGCCTACAGAGTGGGAGAAAATCTTTGCCACTCATACTTCAGATAGAGCACTAATTTCCAGAATCTATAAAGAACTCAAAAAACTTTACACCAAGAATACAAATAACCCAATCTCTGAATGGGCTAAGGAAATGAACAGATACTTCACAGAAGAAGATCTACAATCAACAGATATATGAAAAAAAATGTTCAACATCTCTAGTACTAAGAGAAATGCAAATCAAAACTACCCTAAGATTCCATCTCACCCCAATTAGAATGGCAATTATCAAGAACACAAGCAACAATAGGTGTTGGCGAGGATGTGGGGAAAAAAGTACACTCATACATTGCTGGTGGGGCTGCAAATTAGTACAGCCACTCTGGAAAGCAGTGTGGAGATTCCTTAGAAAACTTGGAATGGAACAACCTTTTGACCCAGCTATCCCACTCCTAGGCCTATACCCAAAGGATTTAAAATCAGCATACTACAGAGATACAGCCACATCAATGTTCATAGCTGCTCAATTCACAATAACCAGATTGCTGAACCAACCTAGATGCCCTTCATGATGAATGGATAAAGAAACTGTGATACACACACACACACACACACACACACACACACACACACACAATGGAATATTACTCAGCCATAAAGAATAATAAAATAATGGCATTTTCAGGCAAATGGATGAAATTGAAGAATATCATGCTAAGTAAGATAAGCCAATCTCAAAAAACCAAAAGGTGAATGATCTCTCTGATAAGCGGATGATGATACATATGGGGGGGGTGGGAGGGAGGCAAGAATGGAGGAAGGAGGAACTGTATAGAGGGAAAAGAGGAGTGGGAGGGATGGGAGGTAGGGGGGAGTTGGAAAAAATAACAGAATAAATCAAACAGCATTGCCCTATGTAAATGTATGCCTCTACTTCATGTACAACCAGAGAAACAAGTTGTACCCCATTTGTTTACAATAATAAATAAATAAATAAAAAAGAAAACTGTTGCTGAGAACATAGGCTAAAGAGCAGGCCTGGACCACACTCTTGAGTTCTCCAGAGGGCAGGGACTCCTCTTCCTCTTCACCACCTCTCCTGCCCTTCCTTCTATAGACATTCAACAAGCATCATCTGCACAGAGGGACGGGTGCTGGGGATGACACAGGGCACAGCATCACACAGGGGCTTACCTTTGTGAACCCTGCGTGGGCAAGTCCATCTTTACCCACTCTTCATCCAGACAACTGTGAAAGCCCAAAAGGGCAAGTGCCACCAGGAAAGGCACACTGTTTCCAAAGAGCTTTCAGAAGTAAGTCTGACCCAGACCAAGATTTCGATACATTTTGCAGATAAAAATCAGTTTAAACTAAGTCCCACACCCTGACCCGGATGAGTGCAAGGAAGAGGGCTTGGGGGCCTTCCAGGCTGACGGGATAATGTTTGGAAAGGATGGAGAAGAGGCGAAGAGTATGAGGTGCACAGCCACAGAAGGCCAGTGTGGCTGGAGTCAGGAGTGAGGTACGACAAGGGACCACCAGACGAGCCGCTGTCAGAGTCAGAAGGATTGTGGGGCCAGCTCAGGGAGTTTGGGGACTTATCCTATAAAACTGAGAAGACAGTACAAGGTTTTGAACTGGGGGTGCTGGATGATTAGAGCTCAGCTTGGCAGTTTACTCAGGCCATGTTGATTTGATTGGCAAATGCCCAAGGGGGGACTGGACCATTGGTTAAAGTAACGATGAGAGGGTAGAAATGGGGCAAAGTGGATGGAAGTGAGGCAGCTGGAAAGATTTTATTGGAGTGAATTTTGCCAAAGCATTCTTTGTTAGACCATGCAAGGTTTGAAGGCTCTGGGGCACCCCACCATGAGAAACAAAATCACAGGACATCATCATAATCATAGTCAAAGAAATGGTCGGACATTGGCAATTCCGTGCCAGCAAGCTTCCTAACTTCCTGTCAGTCACTGACTTCAAATCAGTGAACATGCGCAGTCCGGTCTCCAACCCATGTCTGTGGAACTCCAGACTGGTTTTATTTTCATCTTACCAGGGCCCAGAAGCAAACGAGCTAGCATCCTTCTCTGGAGATCACTTACTTAGCTCCAGGAATTCACTTTCTTTGTCTTCCTTAGACTGAGCAGCAACACATCTATATTTGTAGGGACTTTTTTTAGGTTTTTGGAGGACACTGGAAAAAAAAAATATTGGAAGAAACCATCATTCACTTAAATAATTAATCAGAAGCTAAAGCTTCTGTCCCAGCAAAGCATGCTATTTTGGTGTTCAGCCAAACTCTCCCTGGTGGGATCGATGCAATGAACTTGTAAACACAACAAAGAAAACAGAATCAACACAAGTCCTCTGCTAAATTATCCCATATTGACACTGGAACATCCAGGCTATGAAATATGCAGGAGGCGGGAGGTTGAATCAAAGTGCACTCCTTAATTTGCACCACACCAACTGAACAGTAAAATGTGATTTAATTTACTATATAATTTGCTTGTTCAACAAAGCTGAAAGATAACTCACTTAGTGCCACTTTGCTTATAAGTAAGCCAGTAACCGGTGGTGTTCTTCCAGTGAATGGTTTAGTTGTTGATGCCAGAGAAAGCTGTTTGAGTGGAAAATACACAAAATTAAGGGTCTGCTGCTGTAGTATTTGCAATGCACTCCTTTTGTCCTCATCAAGTTTATTTCTGCACAGAGGCAATTATAGTCCTTTGTTTTTCTAACTCGATGAAGTCACTATGTCTTGCTTGGTGGCACACGGCGAGGGAAAAATGCATTCAGCCAAATTTAGAACCATTTGGAACTCACGAGTTGTGAATTTTGAACCAAACTTGAATCTTTTAAAAGCTCATCTGTTCCACAGATCATGCCAGCTCTTCTCAGGGCCTTGCAGGCCTGGCTGTCCTCTGAGGACAGATTCAGGGGTCCTGACGTCCCTTATTCTTCTCCCAAATATCAGACCTGGGTGTTTCATGGTATGCAACGCAGTGAGAGGGGTGGACTACAAAGCTCTGAATCCTGTAATGAAGAAGGAAAGACTCTCTAAAGGTTAAAAAGGGGCTCTTTTTAACTTAGCAACTTTTTAATGTTTTCTACACCTTGAAATTATTTGTCCACCAAGACTGCTCGAGTGCATTAACCCATATCCACCAGACCCTCAAACCCTCGGCATCTCTCCCACCTGCAGTTCATTGTGCACGTTCCCATCAGATCCATTACCTGAAATCTCTGCCTACACCTCTCATGCCCTTGCTCCAAGCTCTTTTACTTATTTATGAGCTCATTTGTTCTTTCATTCATGAGCCTCTCCTGAGCAGCTCCTGCAACAGGCACTCTGGCTATTCTCTGGGTCAGGCAGCCTTGAGTGGAGGCAGGAACAAGGCTTGGCTTGGCTTCATGCAGGCCAGTTGTGAGTTTAAAAACTCTGTGATTATCTCTGTTGATATTGGCCTTGGGAAGGAACTGTGCAGGGGGGTCTGATGAAAGATGCACAAGGCCTGCACCCTGCAGGACTGGCTCTTCTCAGGGAGATACTGGAGTGCTGGGGAAGCAGAAGAGGGAAGGAAGGGCTAGTCAGCAGAGAAGCAGCCTGGCCAAGGTGTGGAAGGACGGGAGTGGACATAGCTGCATTTGAGTCACTAGCTTATTCACAGCGGGCGTGGGCACGTGTCTAGGTGTCGGTGAGAGAGGAAAGGGTACCAATGGCGAAGTCCTGCAGTAGAAATGACTGGCCGTCAAGCCTCAGAGGAAAGCAGGCACCAACACACACAGGAGTCAGCACAGCCTGCTCATGCACTTGGACCACATCCTGAGGACAAGGAACCATTTTATCTACTGATTCATCTTTTACAAAACAGCCCCAACGTCTTTGCCCAGAATTCAGCACCCCTGCAATGTGTCCAAGCCCACCCACAGCGGTGACGCAGACCTCACTTCTCATCTCACACGTGGTGTGGAACGAATGTGTCCCTGGTCTGCACATACGTGCCCACGCCTCCGGCCTTCACTGGAACCTCTGCCCGCCTGCCTTCATCAGAGATGAGGGACCCCTCCAAGTTTCCTACGTTCTTTTCATTAAACGCTGTGAGTCTAGCCCAGCATAGGACCAGAGGTTGAAATTGATCTATTTCTTCAATAAATATTGACTGAACTTGGATGGACAGAAGCTGTCCTAGATGCTGAAGTGACGCTGGTGAGTAGGAAAGGTGAGGCCATGGCCTTCGTGAGCAGAACAAGATTTATCTGGGGGGAAAGGGGTGCTTGCATAGGAAGCTATGTGATGGGAGACATACAGGAAATTAGGACAAGGCCTGAGATAAAATCCTAATTTGTACCTGAGTAGTCTCAGGGGAAAAAAGTATTTGAGCTGAAGCATGAAGAATTAGTAAAGCCAGCAGAAGGAGAGAAAGGAGGAGCATCATGGGCTGAGGGAAAAGCACACCTGGCAATCAAGGGCTGGAGCAATGATGACATGGAGGTGAGGAGGCCCACTCAGTACCCTGCAGCTCAAGTGCAGAGAGGAGAGCAAGCAGTTCTAAAGTAAAGGGAACAGCAGAGCGGCCAGATAATGGTGCTGGACGGCAGGGAGGTAGCCAATAAAAGAGGTGGACTGAGCAAGAGGTACACTGTGAGGGTGGGTTGGACAGAAAGAAAGGACTCTGCGCTGCTTTTCACAGACACTGAAATGCACAAGTGTGATGCGATGAGTGAGGGTGAGGGGGCTACCCTGTGACCAAGGACGGGCAGTATTCTCTGCAGTGCAATGGCCACTGTTGATGTCCTTGTGGCATCTCTTAGCCCCTGTGTCAATCAGCTCTTTGTCACTATGACTAAAATACTTGACTCGACTTGGAGAGAAAAAGTTTATTTGGCTCATGGTTTCAGAGGTTCAGTCCATGGTTGACCAACTTCATTGGTCTGTGCCTGAGGTGAAGGGTGGGGCAGTGGAAAGAGGCTCAGCTCATGACAGTCAAGAAGCAGAGGACAAAGAACAGGGAAGAAAGCGTAATCTCTATGAGCTTGTTCCTGGTGACCTCCAGCCATGTCCTACCTGACTACAGTTACCACCTAGTAATCCATTCAGGTTATTAACCCATCATGGAAGTTCATCCACTGTAGGCTACAGCTCTCATAATCTGATTATTTTCCCTGAACACTCCTGTTTTGCCTTATGAGCTTTTGGGGGACATCTTATGTTCAAACCATAGCAACCCACCAAAGCTCATTGTCCACCTCAAGACCTACCTCTCCATGGCTCTGTCCTGAGGACTTGTTCTGGAACCAAGAAGACTTTCCCTAAAGCACATAGGAAGAAACTAGGAAGTAGAGGCTGGGGAGGGTAATTCTTGCCAAGGGAAAGTGAGAATTTGTGGGTAAGTGCCCTTGTCTACTCCACCTCCAGGTCTCAGATTTTCATAGTGAGGACCATCAAGACTGAGCCCCACTGGCCCCCAGCAGTCCACCGCTTACCACTGACCTCCATGTGAGTTTCCTCCATTCCTTCTCGGATTTTCTCCATTTCCTCACTTGTAACTCAGGAACCATTTTCAATGTGAATCACTGGCATGCAAGCCCTAGTCTAGGGATCTGATTGTGTCGAATCCCAAACTAAAACTCACAGCCTCAGAGTCATCCCAAGACCTGACATCCATGTCCCAGCTCCCTTGCCAAATTCTAGTACAACCTCCACATTCCTAAAGGAGGTATGATCAAACAGTTCTCTCAGTTTTGTGTGTATAAGGCATTATGAGTTTAGAGCGCTACTGAAGGTGTTATTATTGAAGGCTATTGTCAATAAAATTTGTTATAATCCTACTCTACAAGGTAGCTACTGGAGATGGGGATACAGACCTGGCACCAACATGAGATAGTGACAATCATGAGAGATGAGCTACCCAAGGCCTCAACAATGGTAATGATGATGAAGACAGAGAATGCAACAGATTGCACAGTCATTTGGGAGGACTTAGTTACTCCTTACCATGATGGCTTGAGCCCTACTTCTTCCTCCAGAAGAACATGATTGACATGACAAGAATAATAACAACATACCGAGACTCAGGTCTAATGAACCTACTCATGATGTGCCTAGGAAATCAGTTTCCTTGAAACAACTCATGCAAAGCAAACCACACAAAGTGTGCTAGGCGCCAAACATGCAATTATAGTTTTCCGAGTTTAAAATTGTGTTTGGCTATGTGGTGCACAATCTCTAAAATATAATTACTGAGGAACATAGTTTAATTTGTATCAGTCACAATTTATGGCTTGTCTATGTTTATAGGAATGATTATGGTTTGGAGCTTCTTGTGCCTTCCTTGATGCATAAAAAATGATTATCAAGCCTTCAGCAGCAGCCGCCTTCCCTGAGAATTGGCAGCAATGCGCCCTTTAATCAGGAACAAGATCCAACAGAGTTAACGCATGTAAATATGCAATCTCAGAACAACAGTTAACTTTTCATAATGAGAGTGTTGGAAAGAACCTTAGTGAGACACGGCAGAAAGTGCCCACCTCACAGAATGCAAATCATGGTGACTAAGCGTGGGAGGCTATGCTCATGCCTACATGGTTTTGCCACATCCACGTACAAGCCAGTTTCTGCCACCAACTCATCTCTTACTAGTGTCATTGTCTCCAAGAGACAATCATAGGATCAGTTGCCAGCCTTCTTTCAAGAAACCTCATGAGGAGGGACCCCAAAGAGGTTTTCTGCAGTAGGTGATCACTCATCCACACTGCTGTCACTCATCTTGCAACCTTGGACATGTAGATCAGATGCTCTGGGCTTCAGGTTTCCTCAACTCTCTAAAAAGAGGTTGAAGCGTCTGACTTTTCAAGAACCTATCTGCCCAAAAGATGGTCAGTGTATGTGAAAGGAAATACGTAATCATTAGAGAAAACATTCAACATGGGCACGAACACACCAATATGTACACAAGTACCACAAACCTATGTTCACACCATATTTTGGCTGTGAAATCTCAAAAGATATATGTCATTTCCTATACGCATAAAGAAAAGAAAAAAGAATGTAGACAATGAGTTTCCATGGCCTTCCATTTACTATGGCACCCAGAAGCAGTTTAGTTGTGGAAGATTGTCAAAATCTTTTACCAGGATGGATGTGGATGGAAAAACATGAAACTTTAGAGTCTGTATAGCATATTGAGGGCCAGCCCCACCAACTTCTAAAAGCAGTGCATGTGTCTGGTCAGCCAATGGACTAAACACCCTGTTCTTTGGTGAGTGGTTAATGTTTTATTTTTCACAAGGGTAAAGCTGTTGAAGAGGGAGGGAAGAAAGTGTAAATGCACTTAAAAGGATGCTCGACTCCACACATGATTATGTTGAGGCATTAGACAGCACTTCACAGGTACAAAATTCTCCCCAGTCATAGCATTATTTTTGTATGAGCTAAATGTTTTGTCATTTGTCATCCTATACCCCAAAGTGGGTTAAAAGATTTCAAACACTTGCTTGCAGAATGATTATGTAAGTCACTTCCCCCTGAATCCAGAATGATAGTAACTCCTTAAGGAGTTACTCAGGCAGCCACAGGAGTTCCAAGAGCAGAAGGGAAAATTTAGGTGAAGGAACAGGTGGATCATCAAGACGGAGAAATTTGAGCAAACACTTTGAAGGAGTGGAATATAACCATGAAGATTCCTGGGACAAGTGGAATCCAAGCAGCAGGATGATCTAGTGCACCATCCAAAATGGAAGCCTGCCCGAGAAGATTGAGGAACAGCAAAGCCAATGAAGCTGGGACAGAGAAATTGAGAAAAGGGTAGAAAGATAAGACAAAAAGGTAACAGGAAATCCATGTCATGTAGGGTCTTAGACATTCAGGGCATTCGCTTTCACATTGTGTAAGAAGAGCCACTAGAGAGTTTTAAACCGTGCGTGATGTGATCTTTCGGAAACATCACTCTGGCTGTGTAGTAATGTGAACCATCTGTGAGGGGGCAAGAACAATCACCATGGAGACCAGTGAGGAGACAAACGTAGTAGTCCAGACAGGAGGGTGGGAACAAGGACTCAGATGGTTAGACACGTAGAGGAAATGAGGATCAGGTTCTGGGTGTATATTCTGAAGACAGAACCAAGAGGACTTCCTGAAGACTTGAATGTGGGTTATGAGATAAAAATCTAACTGATTCAAAGCCACTTGGTGGAGCATGAGAAGGGTGGACTTGTCATCAAGTGAGATGAGGAAGAGTGAAAGCGTGGGTGGAGACATCAAGGGACAGGTGAACATGCTGCGTTACAGTTGACACCCCACATGAATTTCAGGTTGATAGTTGGATGTACAAGTCTAGAATTCTGTGCTTTACTTAAGTATTTCATCATCATAAGCTTATAGGTGGTATTTAAAGATAAAAAATAGAATTACCATATGGCCCAGAAATCTCTTCTGGGTATACACCCAAAGGAAATGAAATCAGCACCTCGCCAGAGATATATCTGCACTTCCATGTTCACTGAAGCACTATTCACAATATCCAAGATATGGAAGCACATCTATTGATATGCCCATGAACAGGTGAATGGACAAAGAAGTCATGTTACATGCACACAAAATGGAATATCATTAAGCATTCATAAAGAAAATCCTTCCATTTGCCACAAAGTGGACAAACCTAGAGGACATATGATAAGTGAAATCAGACACAGAAAAACTGCTTCATGATTTCGCTTATATGAGGAACTTAGAAAAAGTCAAGTGCATAGAAATAAAGCATAGAATGGAGGTTACCAGGGATGGGGAGGTGGGAAGTCAAGGCAGTGAGATATACATCAAAGGATACAGAGCTGTAGCTATGTAGGAAGAATAGGTCTGTGGACTCTGTGTACAAATTCAGATGATACTTTATAATAGGTTGTTGTGGACTGGAAGTTTGCTAAGAAAACAGATTGTAGATGTTTTCACCACACACACACACACTAAAACCTCTTCAAGGTAATGATATGCTAATGTGTTGCCTATAGCAATCATTTCACTATGTATATGTATGTCAATATATGATAGATTCTGATCATATTAACCACCTTAAATATAGAAAATAAAAGACATAAGGAAAAACAGGATGCCATTAGACTGGATGAGAGGACCACAAAAGTGACTGTAGGAAGAGAAGAACAATGTACCAGCTAACGCCCTGAGACTCTGGGGGTCAATAGGTCAGGGAGCAGACACCAGCAAAGGGCATCATGAAAGAGAGGCCACTGGAGGTGGAGGCGAACCAACAGAGGAGTCCAGTAGAGAGAGGGTTTGGGGAAGAGGAAGCACCATATCCAGTGTTGTCCAGTGGTTGAATAGATGTCCACAGAGGACGGTAACCACTGGATGAGACTGAACGCTGAGCAAGAGGACAGGAGCAACTGGCATAGGGTGTATAAGAGGGAAGGAGGAGGGGAATCAGACACAGGAAGTCAAGAGCAGACTTCAAGGCTGAGGCAAAGGGGAGAGGATGGGAGCTGCTAGGGAGAATGTGGGCAGAGGTCAGTGTTTCTTCTTCTGGTTTTAAGAGGAAATAAACAGCATATTTGGATGCTGGTGGGAATGATCAGGATGGATGAAAACTGTATGTAGAAAAGAGAAGGGAAATTGGGTGCATTGATGTGACCCAGGACACTGTGTGTATATGGAAGAACTGGTGGTTCAAAATCCATTCTTGGTGTTCTCAGGAAGTCACCGTGTCTGGGTGCCAAGCCTGGGAGGTGCACCTGCAGGGTGCCTCTGACTGACTTCCTTATTTAATCCACACTCTATCCTGCTTTACACTCTGTCTGTTGTCCAACCCCTGATTGTTCATAGCCATAGCTACTTTGTTCAAAGCTTTTGGGGGGTGATTAGGGGACACCTAAAATCGGGTGTTTTAAACTAAATATGTTTAAAACTAAACATGTGCTTTAGGCACAAGCAAAATACACATGATGGAAGAGAGAAATTCAAGGTCAATAAATTTCTCTAAAATTATGCAGCTGGAAAATCTACTTTCAAAAGCTATTTTAATTTCAGAAATTCAAAACAACAAATGTGTATTTTGAATTGCATATAAGAAGACAGTCACCATTATGTTTTTAGTGGAGGGAAAAATCTGGAAGTCTTAATCTTCCTCTGCTCCCAAACCACATGTTCTGCTCTCAGCATAGCAGCTCAAAGACAACACAGGGAAAGCCAAATTTTTGTAGCGAGTAGCTGAAGTTACTAGAAGTGTGAATTAGAGTCTTGTCAGTGGAAAGGAGCAACAACATCAGAGAAACTGTAGCTCCTGTCAAATGCGAATATAAGATCTACCAGGAGCATCAAAAGCAGGTGAGAAAAAGGCATAAAAATTCTCAGCCTGTCAATCCTCTCATGCAAACCTTCAGGAACAATCCACAAGCCAAAAACACAATCTAATGCCTGCCCTGACATACCAGGCTCAGCACCTGCTTTCTTCTGGAGCTCCTTGAATCCTTCATTCCTCCATGGGTTGTACTTTCTCACCACAACCCAGGCACATAACTGCTTTCTTCATCCGGCATACCTGTGAAGGTCATGGTCTTCAATTTCAGTTCAGCATCTCTCCTCGAGATATTTAGTCTTTCTGATCCTCAGTTTCCTAAACTATATAACATAAATAAAATTTATTAACTAAGGCAAATGCTTAAGGTGCATAATCTAATGTACGACACACACTAAATAGTTAATAGATGTGATTTCTGGTCTCAATTTCCCCTTCCTTGTAGAGCTTGCATAATATACAGGTACTACTAATGTCTCATGAAGTGAGAAAAGATTTATTTTTTAATATTATCAAGATGACACAGAAGAACTGTGTTAAGAGAAAATATTAGCAAAATGAACTTTCTGATCTGAAAAAAATACAGGATAAATAAAATATGTGCAAAAAATCTTTGCAGGTCCTCATTGTGTAGTATCCGCAGGATACTCAGGCTTCTGACAGCAGACTCCCCCACCTCTGCTGATGTGCTCAAGGCACACCCTGGAGGGCTTACCAAGAAGGCAGGAGAGGAACTGCAAACTCAAAAACATAAGAACCTGAGTTAATTCAGCGTGGGAAACAGCATTGCCAACACTCCTAAAACTTGGTGTGACCTGAGAGAGGGAATGACCACCAACCTGATTCTGTGTTGGCAGAAAAGTTACAGTTGGCAATAATTTTATTATTGGTAGTGTTATTGTCAGTTATTTTGTAGTAAAATATTTAATATTTAAGAGGGTTTTGGAGACAATTACATGTGTGTTTAATCTTACTAGCCACTTAATCTTGGACAAATTAACTACCTAGTTTGGGTTTTCTCATCTGTAAAACCCCATTTCCTTCTGCCTTCACGTTTAATGGACACTTACAAAAATAATCATTGCAATTCCTTCGGGTATTTTTCTGGGCAAGGGGCACCAGGTGCTCAAGGACAGAGCCAGCTCTGAGAGCAGCAGATGTCGATGCTCTGGAAGGCCTTTTATTCCAAATGGAGAGTGAGTTCATAAGCATCCTTTCACCCTCACACCTAGGTTGGGGTGACTTTGAAGAAATCCACACCGTATCCAAGAGTTCTCCAGCTGCTCTCTGGCTGCCCATGGGTATGATTGCTAGATATCACATCATTTACTTACTGTCTGTCTTATTTTCCACTCCTCTACCTGCATTGCCTGGGATTGCCTACTGATATAAACAATTTGTCTCAGGGTCAGTTGCTAGGAGAATTCAAAACGTGACAGAATAGTATGTAACACCTGAGTGATTGCATGTCAGAGACTTAGCACTCTTGTGGGCATATTATAGCAGTCAGGGTGCAACAAGAGAGTCAGAAATTGTAGGAGATATATATTAAGAGATTTATTGCAAGGAATTGACTTACTTGATTGTAGGACTGTCTAAGTCTGAAATCTGTAGGCCAGACTGTCAGGAAGCATGGACTGGATCTCTCAGAGCAGGAGCTGGTACAGTGGCCCACAGGCAGAATAAAAAAAGGTAAAGACGAACAATGCTCTTTTACAAATCCCCCTAAAACTGACCATAGATTTAACATGCACAACTAATGCCTCTGCTTTGGCCCCATTGCAATGTGTGAGTCCTTCATTTGGCGCTAGCTTTATCATGAACTCGTTCTCATTTCATGAAGTATTTTAAGATTTTACCTGATGACTGCAAAGTATTTTATCATTCTTTAGTATCAAAATTCATTAACATCATCCCCTTTTTTTGTACATGTGGTTTCTTCTTACGTTTTCCTTCTCTTATGAACCTCCTTGTACATTAATATTTTTCTGCATGTTGTGCTCTTTTTAGGTTAAGTTTCTGTTTATTAGTCTAGTAGACTCTTGAAACTGACTGTGCAAGAAAAGTTAGACATATCAACTCAAATACCCATGGTGTAGAGTGAATTAATCTCTTTCCTGTGTACCTAGAATGGTACTATGGATAGTATCCTTGGGTGAATTGGTAAAGAGTTTCTGAGACCACCGTTTGGGTACCATGATTCAGATGAAGATACCCCATTGAGAAAAGCTGATAGAAGATTCCCAAAATATCTAATTCTTTTAAATTTTTGTGGTTACTGGAGTTTCTAACTTATTCCTTTTCCTTCTAGAATTTCAACAGAATGTGAGGGAGTAGTTTGTATTATTTTTAAATCTAGAGAAGAAGGAAGGAAGGTAAGTCAGAGGTTGTTGGACGGACATTACTTGAGAAGGAAGGTGTGATCAGAATAACTTGAGGAAGGTTTCTCAGGTCATAGAACCATTCTGAGTCCTAGTATCCATGGTGGTTAGATACATCTCTGTGTTCTAAGTTTTATAGAAATGTACACCAAAGAGACAATTTTACTGTATAAAATTTTAAAAAGAAGAACAAAGAGGAAAATGGGGGAAAGTCAAAAACAAACGAAGGGGCATGGAGGGGATTTTATACAGAAGGATCACGATGCATATTCTTCTGAAAGTTTGATGCTATAGTTTGGAGTACTAAACATTTCATATTTTTGTTCTAATTTCTTAGATTTAAGGCCTACAGTATCATGTGTCATCATTTACAACCAAATAGCAAAGATGATTTGACTTTATAAAAGATTTCTCTGAATGAAACAAAATGTCCCAGAGAAAAGATCAATCTTTGTATCTTGAGTATTTTCAAGTGAAGATTCATATATTTTTCATATTCATTTGCCAAGCTTTTTCCATATTCATACTTAGCTAAATATTAAATCATGTAAACACACTGTCATCAAAAACTTCAGAAGGGATTCCAACATTGTATTAAAAATATGGAAACAGACATTTTAGTCACCTTAATGCAAAATCTGATCTCTACATTTTATCTCATTTTATAAATATGGTGGGCAGAGACTGGGAGTCAATGGGCAGTTAGTTTTAGAACCAGGAGATCCTTTTGGCCCTATCCATCTTCTTAGAGGAGCCCAATGTGAGTTACTGCCACACAATTGACAGAGCACAGATGATCTCTACTCATCTCCTGAAAACAACCCTGAGCTAGTATAAAATTGTCCTCACCTGCTATAAAATGGCAGCTGCTCCAATGGCTCTGTGTTCCTGTACTCATGTGAGCAGGATGATAGACTTGGACTAACCCAGCTTTCTGCCTTTTTTGTTGTGTTTTTCTCACCAAAACTGTGAATGTGCTGAAGTGCAAGATCCTGAGACTGAGACTGATGGGAACAGCCCAGGCTCTCCTCCAGTACCCTAAACACTGAATTTCACCACCTTAGGCCAGAGGGTCATATTTCCCATCACTTGAAACCCAGGGTGAGCTGCCATCTGGGGTCTTCCACTTGTGGTGACAGTGGGACAGTGGGACACATACAAATTTCCTGAACCTTAAAGGAGCGACTTGCTGTGAATTCCAGGTCAGTTGTTGGCTCTTCCTGCCGAAATGGCAGTAATGAATCTACCTGATGTGAACTGTGTGTGTGGGTGTTCCATTGCCCAGACTGAGAAGAGCTGGTAACTGGTACAGAGTGACCTGCACAATGTGTACTTTCCTTTCCATCACAAACATAGAATCTTTGAAATTGCTTCCAACCTCTGAGAGTCATGCTACCTCTGAGGTAAAGTGCCTCATCCTTGTAGACATTAAGATTTACAATAGGTAGAAGGCAGGGTCACCTCCAAGCCACACCCCTGTAAGGTGCACTTTTCTGTCCCCTGCTCACCCTTCCCACATGGCATTAACTTCTGAAATTTTACATTAAATTCCTTGGAACCACAACTTGTTAGCAGATTTGTTTTGGTGAGAGGAGAACATGGATGAACAGAAGACCAAGACTTCAAGAGAGTCTAAGGTCATCCTTATGGGCTAGAGAGATCTTTTATCTCATCTGCCTCTGTCTCTGTCTCTTTCTTAGCCCACATTCACACCATCTTGCAGCAGTTGCCACATGGCCTCTCCCACCCTCTCCTGCTGCATGGATATGACTTCTTCCTGTGTATTCACCTCTGATGTCAACCATGTGACAATCAAGGTAAGCTGAGAAAGAAAAATGGTTCTCCAAGGGTGGTCTCTAGCAGGTCTGGCTTACTCACAGGGAGTCAATGGAATCTCAGGTGTATTGTAGCTGTTGGGAGCAAGGATACCCTGTTGTCCATGAGGCCAGGAAGACAGTAACTTAAGCTCCCAAACAGAGGTGAAGTAACTGCTCCATTTAAGCTTACTGATCTGATTTAATGATACTCTGTGTATTCCTCTTTAACACTACTTGATACTACATCAGGGTCCAGGGGAGATTTAAGAGACCATCAGTAACACAACTTTTCCCTCCTGAGTTTAGAAGTAAACATTTAAAGAGACCCAGGAATCAGTAAAGTGAAAATCCAAATGATCAGTTTAACAGCTAATTAAGCAGACCGGAGGACAACAGCATGCATCTGCAGCTATGCTAGTCACAATAACTTCCCTCTAAGTTAGACAGACCCAGCACCACAGATGGAGAGCTCCAGGCCTCACCTGTAGTGGAACAGTGGGCAACAGAGCAGAAGGGGCATGTTCAAAAGGCAGAGGGTGTGTGCTGCTCTGGGCATGCTCATCTTCCCCTAAAGAAATCACCAGAGGGGCAGCCCTTTCTCCTGTGGGGAGGTATGTGAGGATAGAAGAAAAATCAGGAGTGTCACTCGTGCTGAAGTCCCATTAAGGTCACACCAGTTGAGGGGAATTAACCTGTATCCTCCCTCTGCTAACCCAGTAAGCTGAGTCGAGCAAGGTCTTAGACAAAACACACACGTAAGATCACATAAGATGACACCTGGGCTCAAGGAGAACATTTCTTCCAGAGGACAGCTTGGCTATGCCTGGCTGACAAGGAGACTGGGAGAAGATTGAAAGCTTTATCACCAGTCCTGGAGATTCAGGGTTTGATGTTGGGAAGTCATTCTGGAATTGTGGGTGTTTTAGTGACAGAAAGGTAGAAATCAATTTACTAAGCCATCACACATTGAAATATAAAGGTCACTATGATTCTGATAGCCATTTGGAGAATGGTGTAGCCAAGGTAGGAACCCAGGACATTCATGAGGTGCCTGCTATTCATCATTCTGCTTCATTAAGGATGGTGGTAGCTCCCTTTGAAAGGTTCCATACAGACTTTTCCACCAAGTGTAGATTACCACTGGTGACTGAGAAGTGAAAGGGTTAGTGAATGTGGACTCAGTCTTAAAGTCTGCCCCAAGGCTGTCATTCCTTTGAAGTCTCTTTTTTCCTGTATCTTAAAAATTCATTTGAGATTCGAACATTCTCACACAATACTTTCATTTTTGCTTTGATATAAAAATGGAGTTTAAATTACCTACCATTAAGAAAATATACACTTTTTGGTATGGTATGGTATGTTTTGCCCTTGGTCATGTGCATCTGGGTAGGTGGCTGAGGAAACCCCCAGCCTCATTCCACAATGCATGCTCTAAGGTTTGGGGATCTCTGCTAATATGCAACATTCATTCATTTGTCCATACAACAAATACTTACTATGAAACAGTTGTTTGCAAGGCCTTCTTATGTGTAAGATGTCAAAGACTTGAAAGTTAAGATTTCTAACACAGGAGTTCAGAATTTTCATTTCTCAAAAGAAAATGAATGTCAAAGGTTTTTTCCAGTTATTGGTAGCTCAAGCCTAAAAGGTATATTTTATATCAATACGATTGTTTTTATGGTTACCCTAAAAGTGCATTGCAAAAAAAGGCAAATAGTATTGCTTTCTGCTTGGAAAGGAAGAAAAATCTCTATAGCCTTAGTCATAAAAACAAGCAAAACAATAGTAACAAAAACATTCCCCAGTGCTCTGTGGTTCTAACCTTTGTTAAATTGAAGACCTTTGGGTCAAAAAAAAAAAATCTATTGCTTCATCTCAAATAATGGTACCTGTATGAATGACTTGGCTTTGCATATGGTTATTTGTGGTCATATTCCATAATTTTTTAGATCCATTAATTATCGCTAACCCACCATGACTATAGGCTCCTTAAATTAGCAGTACTATACCAGTACTGACCAAAAGAAATATATTTGTAGTTATAATGCAGTTACATTTTAAAAAAAGAAATAAAAAATATATATTCTAAACCATAGGATAACCAAAATATTGCCATTTTACCATGGAATCAATGTAAAAATATAAATGAGATATTTGTTTTTTTCTGTATGAAGTCTTCAACAGTCAATATGTATTTTATATTCATAACATGTCTGAACCTAAACTCACTACATTTTATGTGCTAGATAGCCATTTGTTGGTGGCTACCATTTTTGGAGAGTGCAGAGTACAGGTATAGACACTAGAGCTTCAGTTGAAAGCCCAGATCCCTCCTATGGGGAACAGGTCAATATGGATTTTTAACCTCGAATCAATCGTGTACATTGACAACAAGAAGCATATGACATGGACTCTTTCTAAATGTATTGATCGATTCTTAAACAGTATAAATCAATGTAAAGTTTGGATAAAAGAGTAGTTTTAAACATTAAAAGGAGTGGGTTTGTAGTAGATTTTTGCCCTTATCCAGATTGTTTCTATATTACTAGGATTTTTAAATTATTTTTGTGGCTGAGAGTTTTTATTTTCTGTCTTCTCCATCATTATTGGACAATTGCTAATTCTTAACCTACTGCCACAATGTCACAGTCTTAGAATAAAACACAGAGAAACAAACTTATATTCATATGAAAACTGTTTACTTTGGTACTTAAAGTGTACAGAAAAATAGAGCTGAGTAAGGAATTGGAATATTAACTAAATTAGGGTCTTTGAAGTGACGAAGTACTGTACTACTTTTTTTTTATTATTTTAGGCACATCACACCTAAAAATACTGAGACAGTTGTCTGAAATTCCATGCACACCATTGATGATTTTTTTTTAAATTATCATTTGACTTGTAAAAAGATTTAATTACCTCTCAAATTGTTAATTATTTTTGGAAACAGAAAGGACCAGGGGATACATAGAAGGCTTGTTTTCAGAAATGAAATAGCCACAAGGGTATTTATTCCTTCTCTGAGAATTTTAACATACTACTCATTTAATCGCATTACTAACATTGTCACTGTGAAGAAAATGTCAAGAAATGCAATAGCTTTCATATTTCACACCACTAGATGTGCAAGCAAAATAAATCCACACAGTCTTGAGAATGATAATACATGTGAGTTAACAATAACAGTAAAATTAAAATACAACATTTTTATTCTGTTAGTAATACGTTGAGTAAAGTTACCATGTACTCACATAATAATGATGTAATATTAATCATTTGGCGTATCCCAGGTCCCGGGCTACATAGTTTGTGCTCATTGTTATTGAACCCTTACTCTGACCTTGCAGGAATACACATGTATTCTACAGATGAGGAAACTGAGGCATTTTGAGAGGTTGGTTGTTCTCCAGTCAAGCAGTGTTGGAGCAGGAGGAAAGGAAGCACATTCCTCTCTGTGTTGGTTCTAAGCTCTTAACCATTGGGCTATTTTGTTAGTCAACTTTACATTGTCAAGACAAAATATCTGCCATAAACAACTTGAGGAGGGAAGGCTTACTTAAGCTCACAGATGCAGAGGTTGCTATGAGGAGTCACGTGGCCTGCTGCTTTGGGCAGGAATGAGGCAGCACACCACAGTGGGGAGCACATGCAGGAGCAGAGCAGCCCACCTCACCAGGGCCAGGAAGCAGAGAGAGGAAGGGGCCAGGGTCCCAGTGGCCCCTCAATGAGCCAACTTCCTTCTCCTGGTTGCTACCTCCAAAGGTTCTACCACCTTTCGAAATCTGTGAACCAAGCCTTCTACAAGCCTGTGGGGGCCCTTAAGATCCAAATCATTGTAGTCCTATCACCACATTTTGTCAGATCTCATTTTCTGGAGTTGCCAAATTTGGAAAGTGACATGAAAAGGTCACGAATCTAATAGTGTGAGAGTAGATCCCCAAAACCAAGACTTCTGACACTAAGCTCATGATTATTCAAGAATGATCGTGTGAATTATGTTCCTTAATCACAGATTTTATATCAGTTGTTTTGAAGCAATGGAGAAACTATGCTTGATGCAGCATTGTTCACAATAACCACGACAGGTAATCAACCTAAGTGAACATTGATAGATGTAACACACGAAAGAATTTTTTAAAAACGCTGTGTGTGTGTGTGTGTGTGTGTGTGTGTAAAACAGAGGAGAATAGTGTTTTCCAGGAGCTGGAAATGGAGAAAATGGGGAGATGTTGGTCAAAGGGTCATTTCCAGTTATGTAAGATGAAAAGCTTCTGGAAATCTACTGCATGGTATGACCACAAGAGTTTATAATACTGTGTTATATACTTGAAATTTGCTAAGAGAATAGCTCTTTAATATTCTCGCCACACACACACACACACACACACACACACACACACACACACACACGGTGACTATGGGACGTGATGGATGTATTCTCTTGATAGTGGCAATCATTTCACAATATATAGCTGTAATCAGAACTTCCCAAGATAAAGCTTAAATGTATACAACTTTCATTTATCAATTATTTCTCCATAATAATAAAGATAAACCACCACTGGGCCCACCACTCACATAAAACCCCAGCTCCCGTTATCTGGGCAGAGTCTGTGGTCTCTAGGAATGGAGCCCCAGGAGGACCTCCAGAAGCATCATCCTGGCTATTTTCCCAGCCTTTTTCTGAGGACCATCTGCTCTCCTTCACATCCCTCAAAATGCTGCTTTTACTTGCCAGGGTTTCTCCATTCCCCTGGCTATTCTTTGCTTACACCGTCCCACGCGTGAACTGCTGTAGTCCTCTACCTGTCGGGGCTATGGAATCCCAAGCCTGGGCTTGAAGTCCAGTCTGCTACTTCAGTCTCCACTCTTGGGTTTGCAGGTGATGCCCTGAGAATGCCAGCCTCTTCCTCCCTTATGCCCTCACTCTCCAGCGCTTGTGAAGGTGTGCCAGGTGTGGCACTGAATAAAGGAAGGGATGAGAGTTGACTCATTTGTAAACTAGATGTCACTTCATGTTAGTCACCACCAGGTCTATGATTATTCCCCAATTTGTGTCTTAACCTTGAGTGAATGTGTTATCTTCATGCACCAAGCAAAATCCCATCGAGCCCTCCAGTAAATGTAATCTCATCTACTCCTGCAGCCCACACTAAAATTAGCCTTCTTCCTGAACCTCTTGTGCATTCTGCAACAGTCACCTGCACACAGGTATTTCTCCTCTGATTAGTATCAGCCAAATCCAGCTGACTGTGGTGCCAGCTCATGGGCTTAGACCTCCACGATGATTCATTCTCACAAAGGCTGGCCTCCTATTGACGGACAGATTGCTGTTTAGGTATGCGACCTTTAGCAGACAACCTCCTCTCTGAGACCAAAATGCTCCATCCATAAAATAGAGATAATACCTACCTAATGAGGGTAGAAGAGCCAGCCAAATAAAAGGAATACAAAAATGATCAGCTCGCCCTCCCTTCCCTGAGCTTTATGTCTTCTGAGTCCTTCAATGTCCTGATTGCTCTTCTCACTTCTGTAACCCAATGGACTAGCAAATCTCCTGTGGTTATTTCCAACCAACACAGTGAATGTGTACATTTCTCAACAGCTCCTCACTAGCCCTGCCCCTGGTCCCAGCTGCTATCATGGCTCCCTGGACTCCCTTAGCACCCTGCCTTTTTGCTCTCCTAGGGTTTATTTTCACTTAAATAGATGAATGAAATCATGTCAACTCTCATACAAACCTATAGTCACACTGTAAACAAAATTAAAGCTCCATTGCTCAGGACACCTTCCTACCTGGTCCAGCCGGAGTTGATACACCTAGCATCACGACATACCATGTGGTCTGGGCAACTCTGATCACCAGATCTACAGCTGGCATGTGATCCACAAAACAGTCCCACCTCAGTTTCCTTTCCCTCCCAGATACCTCGGCTTCCTCCTCGTTATTTGCAGGTTCCCATCCTTATTTCCATGAGGCATTCTTGAAGATTTCTGCCTGGGAGAAAGAGAAATTGGTCTGCCGCCAGTCTTCATCTTCATCCCTTTATTCTTCTTTACTTACTCTTCGTGGCATTTGTCTCCAAGTACAATTATCTTATTTTTTTATTACTTATTGTTTGTTGTACTAAAATAAGTAAGATCCACGAGAATAAGAAACTGTGTCTTTGAACAATAGTCACACTAAATTGGCTCATACTGGGGCTCAGTAAGTATTTGTTAAGTAAAACGCAGTACCGAATGTGCACCAGCGATACCACAATGCAGTTTAATAGCACTTAGTGCTTCACCAGGCGTGTCCGTTCTGATGTCTCCGTCCTTCCTTGCTCTGGTAGGGCAGGAACTGTGGTGTGTTCATCACAAGAGTCCCCTGCCATAGGTGGTATGCATTAGATAACCAGTAAGTATGTAAGGGTGCGAAATAGCATTTACCCATTGTCATGCTTGGTTATCACTTGAGTCTCAGACATCCAATGGGAGAGTCAGGAAGATTGCTATTACTTCCATTTCAGGACAGGAAATTAAAAAAAAGAAGAAGAAAAAAAAAAAGAAAGGAGAAATTCTCAACCCATAATCATATAGAAAATGAAAGACAGGAAGGGAAATGCCAGATGAGGCTGGAGACATGGGTTGCAGCCAGATGAGGGAAGCGCTTTTAATACCATGCTTAGAAATTTGGACTTCATCCCATATTATATTGTAAAACAGTTGCACACATTACCAGTATAGTAATCACATTTAGTTTCTTATGTCATATAACAGTTCTGAGTTTAAGCTTTGCATTTATGACATCCAAATAATCCATTCAACTGAAGAACTGGCAAATCTCTCATCTATCCTACACTGGGTGACTGGCCAAGTACTTCCTCCATTTAATTTACATGAAATTCTCAGTGGCGTCCATCTGTGCAAGGTCTAAAATATTAAATCCGTTCAGAATATCCTCTTTGATAAACACCTATTAATAATTTACCTATTCACATATCCAATATATTTATTTAGTTGATTATTTAGTACCTATCATGTGCCAGAAACAGGCTAAAAGTCAAATATTGTCTTAAAATGGCTTTTACAAAGACGTGTGTGTGTTTCTATGTGTACAAGTATGAATATTTTGGAAACAAAAATCTTTCTTCAATAGTCATATTTATCACTCATGGTATTTGACAAATTATAGTTTTAAAAAGTAGTTTATCCCTTACATAATAGTTCAGGGAACACTTACTAAGCACTAAATATAATAAGATAAGAGGATCCCCTGAGTTTCAGAGCAGGATCCCTGCACCGCGTGGGCAGGAAACAGAGGATGCTCGAAGGGCAATCTTAGCATATGGTCCTCGCACCAGCCTCGTGGGGGCGGCGCCTCCCTTCCTCATCACCCTCACTTTACAAGTGAGAGTCCCTGGTGGAGCAGGACTCCACAGATGACCCATCAGTAAATGGCAATGCCAGAACATGAATGTAATTTGCAATTCCAAAGTCAATTCTTCCTCTTTCCTTTTTTGTATTCCCTTCCTTTCTCTTTCCCTTCCTTCCTAAAGAGTTAAATCCGAAAACATCAAGTGGGACAGAATAAGATTGGCATTTACATCTCCTTAGGGAGAGCTGGGTGGCCCAGAACAGGGTTTTGAAGCAATGCCTTGTTTCACCGTCATGATGTCTGAAGCCACAACAGAGAGCAATCAAAAACTAGAGATAGTAGCTGGGTTTCATGAGCACCTGAGGTTGCAGATGACTTCCATGGAGCAGGGTTCCATAAACTTTCCAGGCTAAACAGGAAGAAGCTGTATTGCCTTTTATGACCTGACTTTGGACAGTACCTAGAGTCACATCCACAGTCACAGGCCTGCCCATATCAAGGAAAGAGAACCACCAACTCAGTGGAAGAATAGTCAACGACAGGTTGTAAGAACAAGTGGAGTGGAACACCTTTCTGAAGTTATTTTGGAGAATACAAACATCCCTAGATATAAGGAGAAACACAATCATTTTTTAGACATTCCTTCTAAAAGAATATAATGTGGAATAATAATCATGGTAATATTAGACAAACCTCTACAACCCTTACAGCCCCAAAAAACTGGACTAAAGGCTTTATACAGGTCAAGAGCATGAACTTCCAGAAAGATAAATGAATGGTGCATAGTGACAAAGTTTAAAGAGATCTGACCACTAGCAGCAACCTGTGATTCTGAACTATACTCTTTCACTATCAAGGATATTATTGAGACGATTAGAAAACTTTAATGTAGTTTGATGATTGCCTGGTCATAATGCATCAGGCTTATTTTCCTTTGATGATATTACTATGATTATGTTGGAGAATGTTCCTGTCTAGCATAAATAAATATACTGTTCAGTGGAGATATAACATCCAGTCAATAACAACCACAAATTTCTTTTTTCCATATTTGCAATTTTCTGCAATTTTATGATTATGTAATAAAAATATGTTCCCCTTTTTTTGTAAATAATCAAAGCAATAACTGGATATCCAAGGCCATAACCACCAAAACCACGTGGGCATTTTCAGCTCTCTCTGTTTAAATCAATTGGAGATGTGTACTGAATCTCTACTTCCCTTAGAGCATACAAGGAGCAAAGAAAAGGGGAGAAATTAACTCAAAACCTTAATGAGTGCATTGTCTGTCTTTGCTTTTCAGTTGGAAGAGACTTACTAGCTTCCTCGTTCTTCTATGAAAAAGAACAAAACATTTCTTCAATAATTGACATGTTGTCTTGGGTGTTGGCTGAGATCACACAGGTTGTGGAGGATAACCCATCCAGATGTGCCGTAATGTGGTCTGACCGAAGGCTCACACAGAGGCAGGAAGCCTCAGCAGCCCGTCCTGTGGTGCTACGCTCTACCTGGGAGCTCTGGCAGTCCAAGTCAAGATTATGCTTACACTTTTTCAGCCCTCAAAAATCTCCCTGCTACTATAGATCAGTCTTGTTCTTAATTTTTCCTTAAATTATTTGTGCTTATAAAGCCACAAAATCTGCTGGTTATCACTGAAGAAAGAAGAAAACTTCATGAAGAATTGAAGACACTTTGAAACGGAAACAGGAGAATGATTTTAAAGCCTCTGCTCCAACTCATTTATTTTTATTTATCTGTCCTCAGGTCTTACGTGCCTTCGGCATCTTCCCAGAGCTGTGCAGCATACACGCTGCTTTCTGATTTTATTTCTTTTCACTTAATGTGGCTTTGCAAGCGGTGATCCACATTAATGTGGTGGTTGCAGCTGTCACTTTTAGACCTCAGAGCCCCACCTCCTGTCTGCTCAGAACCCTCTTCCAACACCACCCTTACCACTACTTCAGACCTTGCCTTCCCAAACGAGCCTCACTCCTGACAGGGACCATTCCTTCCTTTGAACACTGGCCACATTTAATGTGTCTGCCACTGACACCTGTCAGACATTACCAGCACCAGAGTGACTTTGCACTCCAGCTCTGCCGTCGAAGTCGGCACACCCTAGCCACGTGTGACTATGAATTCAAAATTCTTCTTCATCATCACGTTTCTTTTAATTTACATACAATATCTATTCCTACTTATGGGTTAAAATTAAATTACATTAAAATTTAGTTCCTAGCCTTACTTGTCACATATTAACTTTTCAGTGGCCACGTGACTAGTTCCTACTATTTTCAATGGGGCAGATTAAGACATTGCCCATTTTATTTACCTCTATTTTTTTTTTTCTGTTGACAAATTTTGTACACACACACACCACACACACACATACATGGTATAATGTGATGCTTTGATATATGCATACATCATGGAATCATTAAATTATTAGAAATAAAATCTGCCAATAGGGTATGAATAATAAAAGCTATTCATATAAGGGAATACAATGCATACTAAATATAAATGAAGGAAATACTACATGTTTCAGCATAGAAAAGAGGAAAAATGTACAATGTTGGGTAGAAAAATAAAATGTTACCCCCCCAAATGATATAATGTAACAAACATTAACACACACACACACACAAACAACACTATAATTTGTGTACATGCAATGTCCTAACAATAAAAGTCACGGGCAAGCAGAACATACAACAAATTTGTAGTCCTGCTGCCTCTGGTAAAGGTCATAGGGAGAGCAAGAGGTTAGGAAAACAAATCATGGGATCTGATTAGTACTTGTTAAAACAATCAGCAGTATTATCTATACCAAACATTTAAAAATACACAGTGGAAATGCCACAGGTTGCTATTTGCTAATAGGGGGTGGGAGCAATCAGGAACTTTTAGGTTGCTCCAGGTCTGATATGTCTGCTTCCAGACAGACTTGAACCCTCTCACATTTAAAGATGGTAGACTGTTCAATCACAGCCCCACGTGAAGCTGCCTACCCCTGCTAGGTGGAAATCGTTCAATGCCATGGTTGTTCTGTCTTACCTGCATCCTCCAAAAACACAGTGGCTTCCCAGGACCTGGTGTGCAAAACCAGGCAGGAAAGATCTTCAAACAGGGGTGGAACATTTGTATCCAATCAATTACAACTAGACAGGAGGTGAGTTTCACCTCGTGAACACAGATGATGAGTAAAATGATCTACTGCCAACATTTTAATATTGGGCATTTCCACACAGAAATCCAGATTTCCTAACTCTTGGACATTTGATGAAGATGGACTCTGTTCCCACTTGATAAGCAAACAGCTTCTCCTCCTTTGCCTCTTCCCCGCCCCCACTCCCATCTACACGCTCAGGCACTTGTATTTCTTTATGTTTGCTGCCTGGCCTGTGCCTGCCTTTGGTTATATGATTTCTGTGTGAGCTTGTCAAGTATTGTGCAGCTTTCACCAAAGAACTCCTGCTTTTTTTTTTTTTTTTTCCCACTCTCTGGAGTTGCCTTAGAACTCAGACTCACTAGAACCAGCCAGTTCCCATGACCCGTGGAGAGGTGGGAGGGTCCACCAGCTCGCTCATGCCTATGGTATTCACCACAGCGTAGGGGCCGTGAGTCCTGCCTTCCCGGTGGCCTTCTGAGTCACTGTGCATGAGTCCTGTGCTTGCCAGATAACTTAGTACATAACTATGTAAATTCTCACCTTAATAAAATTTACCTAAAGCTTTATCTTTTCTTCTCTCTCTCTTTCTCCCCCCCTCCCTCTCTCTCTCCCTCTCTCTTTTTATTTTGATGGTTTCTGTTGGGAAATGCAGAGAACTGCCCCAGGAAGTAGGCTGCCCCAAGCCATCCCCAATTCATGGGTCCCTGCCATTCACGCTGACTCACTTCCTCTCTGCCACTGCACCTGCTCCTACATCACCTTGCAGGCAGTAAGATAAGAATGTGATCCAACACCACATGTGCACTGATGACTTCCAGCTGTGTGCCTTTAATCCCAACCTCTCCCCCATGCATCTGACTCACACCTCCAGGTTTCTGCTCCTGATCTCCACCTGGAGATCCAAATGGCATCTCACAGGTGAGGTCCGATAACCTTTAAGTGTGCTCCCCCCACCAGTCTTTCCAGGTAATGGCAATGGTAACTCCATCTTCCTAGCTGTTCAGTCAAAATCTTAGGAGTCACTCAAGACTCCTCTCTTGATCTCGTTCTCCACCTCCTGTAATCAGCAAATCCTGCGTCTGTACCTTCAGAATACTTACCGTATCTTACACCTTCGTTCTACCTCCACGTTAACCTCACCTTTTCACTGAAAAAACTGGAAAAATTTCCTCACTTGTCATCCTACTTCTGTTCTTGTTCCCTTAGTTCCATTCGGTGACTCTCAATACAGAAATCGGAGTGATTATTTTGAAATCTAGATGACACCTCACTACCCATGCCCTGGCACCTGCATTTCCCTCAAATGGCAAGCCCTCAACTCTACAGTGACCTCAGGGCCAGAACACCCATGCTCTGTCCCCTCTCTTACTGTTTCCTCTATGATATTCACCCTTCTCACTCCATTGACCTCCTTGTGGTCCCTGGACACCTCGGAGTGTTCTTTTCTCAGATATTTGCCTGACGAATGCCTTCAGCTCCTCTTTACTCAGATTTCGTTTTCTCTCTGAGGCTTCCGTGGCTATCCTTTTAAAAATTATTCTGTGAGTATCTCTGGCCTTAACCCAGTTCACTTCTTGTCTTAGCAACAGTCACTATCTTTGTATTTGTACCAATCTGAAATCTAAAGTCTTTCAAAAAGAAAAAAAATTCACTGTATTAGATACTTGAAATAATCAACTTAGGAAGAGAAAAGCCTTGTGTTTACACACAGTGTTTTGGGTTTTACTCCAGCATCAATTGGCCCTGCGTTTTTGAGCCTATGAAAGCCAAGAAGGATCACAGGGCAAAACAAATCTGCTCACTTATGACCAGAGAGTAAGAGGGAAGGGGCCAGGGTCCTCCTAAGACACATACCTATGACCTGAAGATCTTCCACTAGGTCCTGCCTCTCAGAATCCCCAGCCTCTCCCACCCCAGGTCCTCAAGCTGGAACCACGCCTTTCACAGGCAGGTCGTTGGGAGATGCTTAAGATCCAAACTGTGGCCTTCTGGGCCTTGACCCTCAAAGATCTCACGGGCAAAATGCATTCAGTCCATTCCCAGAGTCCTGAAGTCTTAAGGTTCCAGAACTGCTCTAAAGTCCAAGTACAGAGTCCCCCCGAGACTCCAGTCAAACTCATCTGGGAGCCCCCGTAAAATCCAGAAGAAAGTTACTGGCAAGACACATTCATGGGACAGGCACAAGAAAACATTCCTATTCCAAGGGAGGAAAAAAGAACTGGATCAAAACAAGATAGAAACCAAAAGGGCAAAAATTGGATTCTAAATGTGCAACTGAGGCAGCACGCGGGCTCCAGGAGTTTGGCCAGCCCCGCCCCGACTGCTTGGCTGGTTGAGGCCTCCCGGCCTCACTCTCAGTAACAATAGTCTGTGTCACTATAACCTGTATTGAAATAATCAACCTATACAAATAAAAGGTTTATTTTGTTTCACGATGTGGCAGGTTCCAGTCTGTAACTGGTTGGCACTACTCCGTTTGGACCAGTAGAAAGGCAGCACATCCTGGCGCCCGGGGTGGCGAAATAACACTGCTCACCTCCTGCCCAGTGAATGAAAGGGAGGAAGGGGAGAGGACCAGGGTCCCATGATCCATCCCCTTCAGTGGCAAAGATCCCCCACCTGGCCCACCTCAAAGCTTCCACTGCTTCCCAGTAGTGCGGAGCTGGGAACCTCACCTTTACCACATGGACATTTGGGGGACGTTTTAGATCATGTGGAAACTCATAAAGTTGTATATTTTAGAGCATTTAATACCTCCAAATCTTGGATTTGGGATGTTCAGCCTGTTATGCATTCACATGTATACTTTCATTTAATTAATTGCTTATAAATTTGTTTTATATATTTTCCTTATTCCCAGATATTCCTAGAGAGTCTATTGCACATCATGCTAATTATCTGTCTCACCCACCACGATACAGAAGCTTCACAAAGCAGTTCTTTGTATTGGCATGTTTCCAGCGGAATCCCCAAGGCTGAGGACAGGCCTCCCCACTAGGAAGGCTCTCGGAAGCTGAGTTAGCCACCTCCAGCAACCTCCCAGTGGCCAGAATCCAGTCACAGGGCCCCTCCCTACTGCAGGGCACTCGGGGAAATGCAGGAGGCACAGAGCGTGATACTGAGGGCCAGCCATCTCCACCACACTCAGCCTCTCTTGTGAACCCACCAACTGCCCTGAGGCTTCCTGGTCACGTTCTATGGCACTCCTTCCAGCAGCACGTCTTGACCTTGCTGTTCACTTGCCTGGAGACTCTCAAGGTGAGGCCTGCCCTTGCCATTTTTGCTCCTCACCCTCGCCACTTTCCTGTCAGAGGAGAGGGGTACTGGTAACCAGTGTTGGGCAGTGTTCCTTCCCCGATTGTGAGGGAATGTTCCATTTCCTTCTTTAAATAAAGACAAATTCATTTCTTATTAGAAATTTGGCAGCACCCCAGCTGTTCCCACAAAGGAGCTTCTTTGCAATGCTGCCTCTGCTCCCTCCCACCTCAGGACTTCCTCAGCCCTGAAACTACTTCTATCAGCTTCCTGGTTATAAATAATAGGCTTGCCTGAGGCACACTGAACTTGAAATTCACCTGTGGGACAGAGTACAGACTTTAAGACCAAAGACTCCAAAAATTATAGAACGTTCCCATACAAAGGCATGAAAGGAGAAGAAAACATTCATATTCTCTGGGAATATTTATTACATTTCAGTAATCCCAAAATGCAGGAGGCACCAACCTCTCCCTTGAGGTCACCCACAGAGACTGGCACAGTGCCTGACACACAGTAGGCACATAATACATTCCTATTGAATGACTCAAATAAATGCTGTTCTCTTTAGTCCTATAAATGCATAATCTGATTCATCTGTGAATAAGCTTTGCAGATAAATGATAATTCTATATGATGCAAATAAGGAAGTAGGGATCCCCAGAGGTAGAGTGGCTGGCACAGAACTGCAAAGGGAACAGGAATAGAGCTGACAATGGGAACAGGTCTTCTGGAGCCAGGGTTTCCACAATGTCCTGGTGCCTGGTGAGTTAGAGCAGGCTCCCGGCCAAGGCCCGGAAGAGGCTGTGCTTAAGGCAGTCAGCACAGAGGGCGCCTGCGGTCTTCAGTGTTTGCTCGGAATTGCTACAGTTCTTCAGAGTTGGTGGAGTCCTCTGATGGCTTCACACCACACATGGAAACAAAGGGCCGCACATCCTCTTCAATACTCCTCAGGAAAAAGAGGGGTAGGCAGGGAGGCCTCCTACCCCGCCTTGTGAGAACCGCTCTTTTAGATCCATATCTGCAGAAATTAATATTGCCTTGCTGGATCATGGTATTCACCTCTGGTCTACCACATAGACCATGCCAACCATTGTGAGTTCAGTCTTTCCTCTCATTTAGACCTCATATGAGTTCTCTGCCAAAGAACTAATATCTTCCCTATCTTCAATTGTAGTTAAATGACTTCCTTCCAGTCACACTTACAAGGTGCCCAGGAAGGAACTCAGTCCAGAGCTGTCTGCTTTGGAGACTGAGATTTTAACCTAAATGCTGGAAACCATCATATGTGGACATAAACATACAGAAAGAAGTGAGCGCGGACCCAGGCGAAGACACTCCCAGTGTTGTCTTTAGAGGTCAGCTTGTTACCAGGCAGAAGTTTCCTCAAAAGTCTTCGTTTAGTGAAATGGAAGTATGTGGAAGATGAAGGGAGCAGGCTGCTTCCAAGAGAGGAAAATGGTCCAGGGTCTACCTCCTGGGGAGTCTTTGTATTTGGTTGGGAAGCTCCCTCCTCACGTATTATGTATTCAAGGTGCTTCCCATGATTTCCCTGCATGACTTAATGCGCATGTGCCAATTCCGCCATGTTGGAAATTTTTCAGCATAGACCTGTCCATTTTCTCCAGATGGACAGGGAGCTGTTTGACCTGAAGGTCATCCCTGGGTACTATAATGACCAGTCAGGTGCTGTGCAGGAGCAGAGCCTGCATTTCCTTTGCTCACCTACCTTGCTCATGTCTATGGAGATACCTACTCTCACAGTCCTAGACCCTTGTATTTCTGAGGGTCCTGTATATTAGGAAATAAAACTAACTGCTTTTAATTCCTCTGCTCACTCCCAAGAAGGTGCCCAGTCTAGGGACTCCCAGAGGTATGTCAGGAAAAGGAGAATACTAGCCAAGTAGGAACTGGTCATCCTGGTATGTTGTCCCCAATCTGTCCCTCAACTAATCCCTAATGTGCACAGTTTCCTGAGCAACCATTTCATTATTAATGCCCTCATTTTCTCCCTCTTTCACTTATTCTGCTGGTTTTCCAGTAACAAGAAGATGAAAAGAAATTGTCGTTTACTGATCATCGATTGTTACCTGAAGCTTTATATATTATCTCATTGACGAGCCTTTGGGAAATGCATGATTGTCCTCATTGTACAGAGGAAGGAACTGAGACTCTGAAGCAATTCCATGAAGCTCACAGGACTAACATGTTGGAGAAGGAAGAGAACCAGGTATGCGTGACTCTGGAGCTTGTGTTTTGTATAGGTAGTTAGCTTTCTTGGAAAAATAAAAATGACTAAAAGTAACTATTGACTGTAATACAGCATTGTTAAAGCTTTTGATCTGAAGTTTCTCAATCCATTCTCAAAAACCTCTCCAAGCAGACCTTATCATTTTACAAATGGTGACGGAAGATGGGCATCAGGTTACTGCAGTCACTTACCACACATCATGCAGCAGGAATGAGGCAGAGCCAGAGTTCAAAGCAAGCGGGGTGACCCTAGCACACAGGCTCCTGTGCCTGTGAGTTGCTCCCTCCAAAAGCCCCTGCCCACCACCTACCCGGCCAAGAGCCTGCCGAATGAGGAGACTGTTCAAAGCAACTTTGACCTTTACTCTCTCAGGACATCAAAGGAGCCATGTGCTGTGGGAAAGAAAAAAAAAAAAAAATCCACAATTCTGTACTACAATATGTGCTTGTGTTCATACTGGTTTTACTGGTTTGGTATTTAAGACAGCCTAATGAAACACAACTTTGAAAAACGATTATGTTAGAACAAAGGTCTTGTAGGTGGAAAAGACATAATGTCTATTCAATGAAAAAGATTTTGCTAGTTGTCATTAAACCTGCCTTTGCTGCAGTTTCTCATGCCCATGTGAATTCTTTGTTTTGCAAGTCATGAGTTATTCTAGAACATACTTTGTCATCTAGATAACTTGTTGGCTCTATGCTTGCTATGTGTTGAGTTCCATGGCAATGCCCATAGTTAAACTATTGAGGTTCTTTTCTACCCATGTTAACAACTCCCTTTTTTGACTACTATGGATATCCTTGGATATATGCAAGGGAGAATCCTAAGAAAGATCAACTCCAGACTTGCCCAGTGAAGAGGTTGTTACCAGTAGATTTATGCAAGTAACTCTTTTCCAGAAGAGCCGAGCTAAAATCTGTAAAGAGGGAAAGAAGACCAATGTAATGGATAAGAACATTCAAATACAATGCTTTATAAGGCTAGGGAGAGGCATGACCACCAAACAGGGAATATTCAAGGAGATGATCAGAGTCAAGTAATGGAACACAGTGAAGCAGAATGACCCAGGACAATGGCTGCTGAGCAGGGAAGTTCCTCTGGAGATGCTGATGGTAGCAGAGATCACTCTGTACAGCCCACGTGGGCATGACAGGGACTCATACAGTTTGTCTGGGTAGGGATGCCTGGCGTAGGGAAGAATTCAGCATGCACCTTTCAGAGCAGAAACATCCTAGTAACTTCTCCCAGAGAGACAATCAGGAAGGAGGGAAAGGAAAACCTAAGGGTGTGCAACAGACAGGAGAAGGGAGTAAGAGAGGGGTTTTGATCATCCACATGCAGCTGAACATGATTCCACTCAGGTCCAACAAGGAGAGGCTCTTGTGGTATAAAAGGAGGACTCCAATCTTGGTAGTTAAAGGACCATCACTTTAATTAGTCATTATCTCTGAACAAGACGTTTTCTCAAGTTACAGTTCCTAAATTAATAATTTCAAAACAATAATCTTTCAAATTCAATGATGAAATTGGTGATAAGAAGTATCATTGGTTTACCTTTTTAAAAAATTCTGCGTACCTTACTGACAACAAAATAGCTCTCAGTGGTTAGAAGCATTGTCCCTGGAGTTAGAATGACCGGGAGGTTATCAGTCTCTATTTGACCAGAGACGCTTTGTGGTCCTGAAAAAGTAACTCTTCCCTTCTGAGCTCAAGTTTTCTCCATTGTCACAAAGGAAATAAATATCTATATCAGAGAGATGTGTCAGAGACTAAGATATATGTAAAGCACCTATCGTGGTGTCTTACATAGTTAACTTTCAATAAATGATGAGAGATTTTCATTCTCTAAGATGCCTTTGAAAATGGTACCAAAGGTATTTTGTATTGTTGGTGGTGCTGGTAATGAGTGGTTCATATGCTTCCTTCAGTCCAGTACTGTAAAAAACTATATCCAGTTGCACCCAAAAATAACAGCAAAATCATACCATCGTGATTTCTCAGAATTAGGAATTATTTGACTTCCAAGACCCTTAAGTCTTACACCAACTCACCAACTTGGAACCCAGTGATCTTGCTCTCTGTAAGACGCCCAAAGACTAAACCTCAGAAAAAAAGTCAGCATCCCCCCGTAAAGTTGGAAGTCACATAAATAAGACCATGTTTGAAGATGAACCATTTGTCTCAGGAAGCTATGGAATATTCACTTATATAACACCCTGTACTGCATGATGTTTCACACAAGCATATTTATTAACTAATTAGTTATTTCCTTTCATTGTTAAAAGAGCTAGGTTTGTACAATACTTATATGACCATGTATACTATGGCTTTTTGAAGTCTCTATTCACAAGTAAGTTCGGTCAATTTGAAATCATGCAACATGTCATGAATTACATGAAACAGAAATAGACCTTCAGCACTCAGGGGAAGGATGTAGTTCTGCTGATGTAATCCATCTACAAATATGGTTCTGAGCTGTTTGGTGGCCAGGGCAAAACTATTATAAAATCAATTGTATGATTTTTCATTCTTAGAAATGAAAGAGATTTTAATATTGAGTTTTTTCTAGCAGTGATTTCATACATGAGAATTCTCGTTGGGGACAGAGAACAATGGATAATGAGAACAGCTTGAGACATCATTAGTCTCTGAGCGCCTCTCTATTGCTGATTTTTGGCATGTGTGAAAATGCTTGATAAATTGAAGGCATGGGTCATAAAAAAATATTTTTATAATGCTTTCTGGTGAGACACATATACATACACATACACTTCAACATACACACCCATTCACAAACACATGCACGTATATATATTTATACATGTACTTTCACATATGTAATCTTCAAATATCACGTGAATTGTGGACCTTATAAAACTTACTACACAACTCAGAGTAAAGTGAAACTTCCTCCTAAGAAAAAAGTTCTTGGAAAGGTAACTTGAACTTAGAAGAGAAAATAACCTCATCATCAAGAACAAAAATAAAACCTAGGCTTCATCCCAAAGAACTGTGGCTATCCCAGTGCTTCATGGACACTTACCTCTGAATCCAAATTTGCTCAGGTCTCCACCAGGTGTGGGATGTGGAGACTTTGGAAGATACAAGAAAAATCTTCAAACGCAATTTAAATTTTAGTAGAAGTTAATTCAGTAATTAAAATGAATGAACTAGAACTATAAGCATCAACAGAGAATTTAGGAAACGCTATATAGAAGAAAAAAGTTTATTACATGAAAATAAACATCAAATTGTAATTTTGTGTAAACTACTTATGAATTCACCATAATGTTTATGGATTAAAATTTTAATAATTCACTGGTAAATTACAAATCAAACTCATCCTGATAGTAACCTCCTGGGAAGG
The DNA here is from genome assembly GCF_902686455.1 of Sciurus vulgaris. Taxonomy (NCBI): domain Eukaryota; kingdom Metazoa; phylum Chordata; class Mammalia; order Rodentia; family Sciuridae; genus Sciurus; species Sciurus vulgaris. Next base: position 138,804,843 of record NC_136469.1, read on the forward strand.
AGGAGGTAATATGGAATGGAACTAAACATTGGGTTTTGACTTTACAATAATGTTATTTTATGAACCAAAATCTGTAATGCAAACATGAACTGTTAATGAGTGTTAATTGTAAATGGCAAGTACACAGGTGGTAGTTAAATTATTCTCTTTTTGCTGCCATATCTTTTGATTTTTGCCTTTTCAAAGAACCAAAATCTACCTGTTTGATAAATTCAAATTGAGATCCAAGCACAACCATTCTGGGACCCTTATTACAATGCAAAGCCAAGGTTGGGGGAAATTCCTCCACCTTCTGCCGACTAGATAGTGGCCTGAGGTTGAGAGTGTCTCTGTGGGACTCCTTGGTGCCCAGATGAGGTCAAAGCACACCATGGAATTGGAAGTCTTCTGAGCTTGTGTCTGACCCCTACTGAGAAGCCTAGATCTCTTTCCAGACAATGTTGAAGCAGCCTAGGTTCCCGTTGTGACTGTATCATATACTGAGACATATTCTGGAAGCTTCTTTTAAAAAATCTGTAGAATAATGAATAAGGATTGTTCCAACCCATGAGTTGGACACTTGGCAATAATTTACTCAAAGTATAATTTTTAGCTGTAACCAAATTTTCCTGATTCCGAACAATTATCTTGTCAAGGAGAATGTTGAGAAAAATAAACCTTTAGGTTGTTATTAACTTTTTGAAGGTAACTTTTATAGAATGGGAATATCCACTTTGAACATGAAAGACGTGACTCTAAAAACACTAGAGATGCATTTAAATGTGACATCTCCTCCTTGCGAAGTACCATTGTTTCTACTATTGAATTTGTTCGGCTAACTTCTATTCATATGTGAAAGCTCATGTGATCACCTCCAGGTAGCTCCACCTTCTGCTACCCAGGCCCCAGGCTTGGCTAGAGCACCCATCATGCCCTGGGCACATCCCTTTAATATGTATCCTATAGCCCTCGTTTTCTGTTGTCAAACAATATGTAAGAGAAAAGAAAAATTTATATTTTTGAATATTAAAGAATTTCCCCAAAGTTAACAAGTACCTATATGTTAAATTTTATAACATTATCTTTCAACTTTAGGTACAGTTAAAGGAAATTTCCATCTCACAATATGTTGAGCAGGTATAGTCACAGAAATCCTTGCCTGTGACACTCTTATCTAAAAGAACAACCCACAACCTCTGTCATCCAGTGGCTATGTCTGACAGGCCCAGGGATGATGAGCTGACAAAGCCAACCCATGCTTAGGTTGACCTCTGGTCTAGGGCCAGAATGGACACCAAGAGTCATTTGCTTTTCTTTAAGCCTCTATATGTGTCATGTATTAAACTAAGCTCTTCCTATACATTAACTGATTTCTTTTACACAGTAGTTCAATAGTAGTAAAAACCATAATTATCCCTGCATGACTATGACAAAACTGAGATTTGAAGAGTTTAGTAACTTGCTTAAGGTCACAGATTTCATAAACGTTGGAGCTAGAGTTTTATCTGAGGTCTGTGGGATTCCAAAGTGAAATTCTTATGGCCTGGTGTGAAAAAGATGAGTCCTAATATCAAATTCCTCTCTCACAAGTGTGGAATTGGGCAACATGGAGAGAACAGAGTCATTCTAATGGTGTCAGAGCTGAGAGGATGCCTCCAGGTAAAGGCACATTCGGTGAGGCTCTGGGAAATCAGGAGAGAGCAGAGAACCTAGGCAAGCAAAGAAAGTGTGATTCCAGAGAGAGGAGAACCGAGAGGATGGGCAGGAAGAGAAGCTGAACTGGGAGCAGAAGAGCTTTAAGAATGCCCATCAATTCCTACAGCTGAGGCTCCTTGGGCCATTTTGGGAAAGGACTTTCCCACCACTGGCGTTCATGAGAATTGGCCTGCACTTGACCTAAGATTCCTTGTGTTTGTGTATCTATCTATCTATCCAGCTATCTCTCCATGTCTATATCAATATCTATGCCTACATCTAAATCTGTATTTGTCTTTATTACATATCTTTCTCTAAAATCTCCTTCACATGGACCCCAAAGGGCATAGAAAAAGCATATGCATCATTGTATCTAATGATTTCATGTCCGTGAGATAATTTGTGATATCCTGATTTTAAAGTCAAGGAAACAGGCTCAAAAAGATCAAGTCACTTTCCCAAGGTCATAATTCAAACCTAGGTATGACTGCCTTTGAAACCTATTTTGCAGGCTTCCAAACATTCTTCCTAAAGATAATTTAATGTATAAGACAGTGAGGGGTTATTGGTTGAGATAACTGCTGTGAGGCAGAGAAAGATGGATAGTTTGCCTCTTAACTAAATAAGGTCTGAGACTGATCCTTGAGGGACAGTGGTCACCATGATGGTAATACCTGGGTCCATTCCATAGTGAGCCAGACAGGCCTGTGTGCAGGCAGTACATGAAGAGTCTCTGTGAAATTCGCATACATGAATCTGTGTAGTCATTTCTATGCCTGAAACTACATTCGAACCTATTCATACAAAGATACAGGAATGTGAGTATGCATCTCAGAAAACTTCTCCTCTAAAAGAAACTTTGTGATTAACTGAAAGATAATCTATGGGTAAAGAAAAGTCAAAATACCCTGTCAGTTAGAGATTTGGCCTAAACCCATCTCCCTAAGGTTTTGTTTTTGTAGAATACAACTCTGCATTTGCCAAGATCTGAGCCTAGATTAGATGCAAGAATTGCTTATTTCACCGACCTTGGGCTTTCCAGGGCTTTTCATCTTCTTGCTGAAATGTTTAATTGTAAAGAATCAGAAAAGCGTCCAGGGATTTCTCGTCAACATCTAACACAATAAAATATAGCAGCATCACTAACATATTCACAGAGCCTGGGCTGGAAGATGCTTTCACTTCTCTAATTTTATTTGACCCACAAAACAAATCTATGCAGGAGGTGCATTAAAGTGGCAGAAACCGAGGCTTAGGAACATGAACTGTGCAGCCCGTGTGGCTCATTTAACATGGGGTAAGAGCAGCATTGTTCATCAGCCTGATTTCCGCAGGCCTGCACTCCTGAAGACGGGTCCCCCCAATTTTCTCTTCTTTAACTTATTCCCTGCTCAGTAAACTCATCCCTCCTCATTATTTTTAATTAGATTCTGTCCAAGAGTTTTATGTGTCTTTTTGTACCGTGCAGCTTCCTAGCCCTCGTAGTAGGGAGGTCTCTCTCTTTTCTTTATTTTGTCACCATGGCCTGGAGAAAAGCCTTCAGCCTGCGTGTGAACTTCTTTTGAAACCTCCCAAGGAACTTTACATAGCTGCATAAGACAGAGCAGATCTCCTCAAACTCGAAAAATACATGGATGCCATCTGCAAGAAAATTGTTCTCACGAAATGCCCAGTGTTGCCTAGATAATTTTATTATGATGTCACTTACATATGCATAAATACAAACCCATTATAGTCATTCTATGCTTACAGCTCTTACACTCATAGGGGACCTAAAAATATTTACAAAGTAATCACGAACGCAATATAAAACCACTATCATCCAAATGATCAACATCAGATTCACATGTTGGTTGATAGCATTTTACAGACACTAAAAATGCTGTTTGAAATGTGAGAATAGTAATGGTGTTTTGGGGTGTGTGTGTGTTTGTGTGTGTGTTCTGTCTTCATCATTTGGGTGTGGCTTAATAATTCAATTTTTCCAATTTTCTTCTATTGAACTTAATACTACGTGTTCAGTTTTTCTAACATTCGCCTCTACTCGACTTACTATTGTGAGTAGTGATGTCATTTGGTTTTTATTTGAAATAAATGTACCATACTCATACTGAATTTGCTTTTGGTTCTTTTTCCAGAACTAAGGCAATACTGGTTGATGGCCACACAATGGAAAGCACACAAGCATGAGTCAGGAAATTGCTTGGCAGTGCCTTGTTAGGTGATCCTTCAAAGCATGCAGGATAGAGCAGAATTAATTTTCAGAGGTTGTCTTTAAACCTATCACAAGAACCATTTAAAAATCTAATAATCCCAAGATAGAACTCAAGAACAACAGCTGGATGAAGACAGTTTTATCGAAATGAATATTGAGGTGTGTCGATTCCTACAACCCACAACAATTTAGTGACACCTGATAGACACTGCAAAGGGTATATTTCAATGAATTATAGATGTAATGTCCAAAATGGTCTTGCAAAATAGCTATCGTCATTGCCACTTGACTTTCAGTTCCCTAGAATGAGACTATTATCTCTAATATCCAAAGGTAGATAACGGAAGTAGGACAAAAGGCAGCTTTTCTGGCTCCAGGAGTGTGGTCGGAGGAGATGGGAGGGGAGCCGGGTGCAGCTGTGTGCCCAGGGTGCAGCGGGACCTGGCAGAGAAAGCTCTCCTGGGGGCTTGTAGACCCCAAATAAGGCCACAGACTAGGGATCCTTCAGAATGGACTGGTGAGCCTGTGCACCTTCCTCAGTGTCTCCATTGTCCACAGGGCTGATCATGGAAGAGGCTACACATTGGGCAGCTAATCCATTGGTGCTGTAGACTTGGGGAAGGGAAGGGACATTAAATAGATCCACAGGGGTAAGTATGACCTGGGTGGGACTCTTGGAAATAGGAGCTACAAACTGGGTTTCTCAGGTGGGCCTGGGAAAAAATAAGCATGAAGGAGCTTCACCTGATGTACCCTCTGACCCTGCAAGCTCTGCAGAATAGAAATTCAGAGAAAGAAGAGCTCAGCTTCCAGAATGCCTCTGAAAACCCACATCTTCAGAAAGCAAAGCCCACAGAATGCTGTCTTCAGAACATTGGATTGTGAAAGTTAAAGACTATTTTTAAAAATAAAATGTTTTAATCCCAGTAAGAAGAGACAGTCTGGTGCCCCAAACCCACCACTCTCTTCCCCACTCGACAGAGCCCTTGAAAGCCAAAGCCCTGCCAGGAGAGTGTCTGTGAAGACAGCCACTGGGCCCTGAGCCACAGGAGGGCAGAGCTGCCACGGACCTCCCTGGAAGCTCTTTCCAGGGAACTAGCACCCGTGATGGGCCAGGTGCTGGCAGAAAGCCTCCATTCCCAGAGTTTGTCTTTGTTAGAGGTGACTCAAAGCTCAGTCTGCACCACCCACCAGCATTTGGCAAAAACAGTGAGCCAACATCATGCAGGGCCTCAGCTGCCACAGTGGCATTACCAGTCGGTGCTAACAAAGGCCAATGAAAACACTAAAACAAAGCAGCTGAAATCAGCCCACACTGAGAGATCTACAGTTCTGGAGGTTCCAAACCTGACCCTCAGCTCACTGGGCTGAGATCAAGATGTCAGCAGGGCTGCTATCCTTCTGGAGGCTGGAGGGGCCAGGCTATATTGTCATGCTCCCTGCTTCCAGATACAGCCACATCAGTTGGCTTATGGCTCCTTCCTTCTCCTCAAATGCAGCAACTTGGCATCTCCAGGACCACTCTTCCATAACAGCATCTCCCTCTGATTCTCTACCTCCCTCTCTTCACTTTTAAGGACCCTCACTATTGACCCCACCCTGGTGGCCCAGCATACCTTCCCCTTTCTCAAGTTCGTCCAATGAACAACCTTAATTCCTTCTGCAAAAGTGATTCCCCTTTGCCTGTGACATAGCTCATTCAGAGGCTCCAGGGATGAAGGGGTGCCTGTGCTTGAGGGCTACTACTCTTATGATCCCACTACATGATCCAGAAAACCCACTCCTAGGTGTAGCCAAGAAAATTGAAACCCTGTGTCCATAAAACATGTGCTCAGGAATGTTCATAGAGACATTATTCATAATATCCCCAAAGCAGAAATGACCCAAAGGTCCCTCAACTGATAGATAAATAAAGTTGGCATACTCATAGAGAACAGTACCATCTGGCTACAAAAGGAATGAAGTTTTGACACATGTTGCAGGATGGATGAACTTTGAAACTATGGTAATTAAAGAAGTTAGACACAAAAGGACACTTTTAATTCCATTTATCTGCAATCTCTAGATCAGGCCAACTTAGACTATTGAAATGCCAGGCACTAAGGGGAGTAAAGAGTCAGGCATGACTGTTAATGGGTATGAAGCTTCTTACTGGGGTGACCAAGTTCTAGAATGAGTGATGACTTGCACAGCCTTGTGTATATATTAAAAGTACATTTTAATTTGTGTACTATAATGTGGTGGATTTGATGGTGCATGATTTATTTCTCAACAAAAATATAACAAAATATAGAATTTGTAAAAATTCAGATCCAGATTTGGAACCAGAGGTGGAATGGGCAATATAAGTAATGACTTCTTGTGGGTCTGGTGCAAAGAAAGGGAATTTTCCTCCAGTGCTTTCCACAGCATCTCAGTTTAAAAACCCAGCATGGGATTCTGCAGATCTTCTTCCTGGTCATTGCCTCCTCTCTACACCTTTCTCCACCAAGCCGGACTCTGGTCTCAACTCTGTCTCCACCAAGCCCCAGCCACTGTTTATTTGCTAAGAGGAGAGCTCAGGAAGCTTGCTGGTGGCTGCACAACGAGCCAGTGGTATCTGGGATTTGAATGCAGACTTGCCTGTCTTCAATCTGTGCTGTCTTCACTATAGCAATCATTTCCTGAGCAGTGTGCAGTCATCTCTTATCAGGAAGTGATGCCAAAGTAACAGCAACGATGGACAGTTTTTCACTTAAAGGGTACTGCTTCCAGTGACATGCCACCATGGTTATGGCCAGAACACACATCAGTGATATTGAATTAATTACATGTCACTCCACTGTGAGGTTAGTCTTATTTGGTATGTTCTTCCCTGATTATTCTTTTAACTGAGGAGTTTTTCTGAGGGCTCTAAGAGACCAAATCAGTACTATATAATGGTATTGATAGCTTTCTCAACATTTCTCCTTTATTATCAAGTAATACTTATGCATGTCTAGGAGGTTCACACCTAGCTTCTGAGAACTGCTTTATTAAGTGACTTGTGGAGATGCCACTGGACGTGTGCGCATGCACACAACTCTTCCATCCGAGGCTAATGTTTGAATATATTTGATTCACATTTCATTAACCCACAGGCAGAATGCTACATAGATATGTGACCTGGGTCCTCAAACTCAAGAGTTGAGATATTAGTATCCATTTGTGATGTGGCTGGGTCACCTAGATGGATTGATTCTCTGTCTTTAGGCTGCAGGAATGACAGGTAATAAATGAACAAACACAAGTCTTCTGAGGGACTCCAAAAGGATGGCATGAAGCCCTTCCTGCTAGCAGGAAAAGTGTCTTGCCTATCTTGGGCAAAAGTATTATTAGTACTTTTGAAATTTTCCTAAAGCTTCTGGGATAGGGACACCATATAATGACATCTACTTCAGAAGTTAGTGAATCAGGGGCTGGGGCTGTAGCTGAGTGGTAGAGCACTTGCCTTGCATGTAAGGCACTGGGTTCCACATAAAAATAAATAAAGAAACAAGTTAGTGAATCATACACAATGCTCGGAGCTGTGTGCTCAGGGTTCACCACAATATAAGTCAATTGCACCGGTAGCCCTTATCCAACAGATAACAGCCCCTTATCCAAAGTTTAAACTCAGATGGACTGCTGACATGACCTGTTCATAAAACATTGAGGATCTTAACATTCATGCCCAATCCACCACCTTCATCAAGCACTTGAGGTTCAAGAAGATTTTCAAATATGTAAGAGGCATGAGCTAATGGAGAAACCACTGTAGAACCTCAGTCTAAAAGACATCATGAGCATCAGTTGTGATCTGGAAGCTGGGGATAATGGCTGGATTCTAAGAGCTCACAGTGAAGTGAAGAAGCAGATGAGTTAATATCCACGATACCACACTGCTCAGGCTCTGGATGAAATGGCCTAGAAAACTTCCTGGGTTCAAATCTCAACTCTTCCACTTGCTAGATATGGCACCTGAGTTGTTTTTTAACCCAGAAAATTAGGATCTACATTGATCCCGAACATCTTAAATTGTGTGATCTAAATGATGATACCTATGAAACTTTTAGAGTAGTGCCCTGAGTGCTCTAAGAAACGATCTGTCTTAGCTATCATCATCATGAATGTCTTCATTAAATGCACCAAGATGAAGCTAAACCAGATTTTCAAAGATCCACAACTTAGACTGAGAAGGCAGCTGGAGTTGGACATAAAGGAACAAGCAAGGAGTCGTCAGTTCTGATCTTAAGTTAAATGGACAGTTTTCCTGCATTAGGTAGATGAGTCCTAAATACAATCACAAGTACCCTTATAAGAAGCAGAGAGAAGTTTGACAATCAGACACACAGAGAAGTGTGAATGTGGGTCAGGGAGAAACCCGATCCACCTGTAAGGTGTTCTTGTGAACTTGGCAGTACTAAGATGGATATTAACCTCAGAGTTGGCTCTGAAAGAAGCTATTCCTGCGATGATGTTCCAATGAAGACTTGACAGATGTACCGCCAGGCAAGGAATGCTTCCACCAACAGAAAGCAGAGAAGACACTGGGGAGAACAGAAAGTGGAGAAGACACTGAGCCAAGAGGCTCTGAAGGCAGTGCCATCTGCTGACACCTTGATGTGGACCCACTGATACTGGTCTTGGACTTCTCTTATTTAGTCTTCAGAGCTAGAAAGAGAACAAGCCTGTGTTGTGTGAAGCCACCACATTTGTGGTATTCATTATAGCAGTCATGGGATATTAAATCAGAAGAGTTCCTGGAAGAAGGTATTTTTGAGATGGATAACAAAAGATGAGGAAAAGTTAGCTGAGCAGACACAACAGGAGTGCTTTGGGTATATATATATATGGAAAATTGCTGACAAGGCTCTGAGTTTCTAATTTTGCAAATGTTACCTATAGAAAAGTCATGAAAGTAAGGCCAGAGAAGAACGAGAAGAAGTATTTCTAAAGCTGTGAATATCTCAAGTTTGAAGATGATCCTAAAGTCATGATGTTTGAACAAGCTCATTTTAGTATGAGGACTTACTTCCGAAGCATGGTCACTTCTGAACAAGTGAGAGCGAGCCCCGTGTCCCTCCTGGAAAACAGAGCAGTTACCCCGGCCTCCCCACGGAGCAAGAGGAGGGATGGACAAACATATTCCTCAGAAATAATTGACTCTTCCCAATTGCCATCATTGGGAAGTTTCTTAGGAAATGGGGCTTGCTGAATGTCAGTAATAGCAACAGCAATATCAATAAGGAATACTGCAGGAATAGCTTCTTTCAGAGCCAATTCTGAGGATAATATCCATCTTGGTACTGCCAAAAACACCTTCCAGTGCTCAGGTGAAAGAACAAGCCCAGCAGGCCAAGCACAGTCACCACCTTGATGAATCTGGAGAGGAACAGTCAATACTTTCCTCCAAGTGTCTATTTTTGCCTTAAGAAGGAAAAAGTTCATTCTAGTTTTTTCTCTTTTTCTTCCTTAGTTTCACTTTGATTAAGCAAAAGTGATATTTATATCACTCTTTGCTATTTATAATTTTACTCTGCTATGTTGCGATTTCTTTGAAATTCATTCCAGAAAACTGTATTGATTTTCTAGAGGTTTTAATTTCTTTTCAATTGGTAACAAAACAAGCTTGTTCCCAAGATGACCTTTACTGAACTTGATATATTGTCAAAATCCAGAGTAGATACATATACTTTCAGTGAAAGTCAGGTGATCAGAAATCAGTGTCTATTCATCTATGATATAATTCTTTTCTCAGTTATGAGTATAGCTCAGAACCTATGTACTAGGCATGACCCTGCTGGGAGTTAAGGAAAGACCATGCTCAGCCTTGGACAAGTTTTATCCACATCACCTCTATTTCTCCTGGCAGTTCTATTGTACACTCATTTCATTATTTCATATGATAGGAATTCTAAGATTATAGAACTTGCTAGCTTCCTGCAGGTAATGGGGGATCTGGAATTCAGGAATTTAAATTCAGGTGTTGAATTTAGACTCTTACTTGATGAAAGGAAAATATAGTCCTTGGACTTCTGGTATTGAAAGTGGTTGGAAAAGACACATGGATGTATAAAATGCCAGGATATAGTCCCCATCACTTTGAAGCATCTAGTACATATCTGAACTCATGACAAGAGATAACAGCGGTTCATCAACCTTCAAAACAGAGGAGCATGGGCTGGGGTTATAGCTCAGTGGTAGTCACTGGGTTCAATCCTCGGCATCACATAAAAATAAAATAAAAGTATTTAGAAAAAACAGAGGAGCAAATCAATGAGTATAACATAAATAATTGTTTTAAAATGTATTGGGAAGTATTTAAACACATAAAAAGGAAAATGAATTGCATGATAGACCCCTCTAACTACTATCCAACCCCAATAATTGTCAACAGTTTTTCTTAATTGGTTTATTGATGCTTTGTTGTATAGGAAAGCAAGTGCAAAATACTTTATTCCATGCCTGTGTCTTCAGTGTGCATCTCTAATATTATGGACATGATCTCACAAATCTAAAATGCCATTGTAACACCTAATAAAATGATTACTATTTCCTTAGTAACCTCCACTACCCAAGGCAAAATAAAATTTATCTGCCTTTTGGAGACATTATAGCCATAATTTCTTTTAATAGTTATATTTTTTACTGCATCCAGAAGTTGAGTGCAGTGGCACACGCCTATAATCCCAGCAGCTGGGGAGGCTGAAGAAGGAGGATTGCAAGTTTGAGACCAGTTTCAGCAAGTTAGCAAAACCATAAGCAAGTTAGCCAGAGCCTGTCTCAAAATAGATGGTCAGCAGGGGAGGGATTGGGGGTGTGGTTCAGTGGTCCACCATTCCTGGGTTCAATCCCCAGTAGTAAAAAAAAAAAAAAAAAAAAATCGGCAAAACAGAAAGAAATGTCTAGTCATTACATTTAACTGCTAAGCATCCTCATTTCCCCCTTATCCCACTGCTTTGTGAGGACCTTCATAAAGGTCAGCTGTCCTTTAGAATATTTCTATTCCAAGAATAATAAAACATCTTGGTTTACTTGGGACATTCTAGTTTATACCTTTATTTCCTCCATGGCTAGTGTGGAGGGAATTATTGCCTTCTGTTTTTACTCAAGAAAATCCTGCTGTAGACAATACAATTACTAGATATTTTGAAATCAACTCTTGGCTTATTTTAGGGATAGTTAGCAGTAATTTTGAATTTTCCTAATTATTATACGTGCAAGTTAGCTGTGGAGCTCTGATTTGATTGGGATTCAATACCTCACTGGTGGTTTTGAACCTTCATATGAGCACAATAATGCCATGGGTCAAGTTTAATGTCACAAAAATTCACCAGTGGAATCAAGTGGTAAATCTTTATGCCTTCCTTTTGAAGTTCCCCATCAACTTTTGTTCAATTATTCCATCCTGAGTCAATTATTCTATTATAATTGAAACAGATTCATTTTCTAATTCTACAATTTTGTTCACGTTTAAATTAAATTCTTCCCTGAAGAATTTTTTTGTCTTGTCAAGCTATTTCGTTATGCTTTAATACAAATCCCTATCAATAGCAAAGAACAGGTAAATCTTTAATAATGTTTTAGACACCAAATTTCTAAATAGGTGTTTGGTAACTTCTTGTAACAGAAAAGAAAGAGAAGGAATTTTTCCTTTTTATTTGCTTGTTTGATTTTCCTTTCATTAAGAAGGGAGTGGTGGTATCAGGTAAGAAGAATTTCATTTTTTTCTTTGGTGTTTAGAAATAAAAACAGTTCCTGCAAAATTATTAATTACATTTTTTAAGAATCATGTTTCATTCATTCATTCTGTCATTTCAAAACTCTCTGGTATGTTTATTAGATTAGCAACTGTAGTTGCTATGGATACCCCAACAAACAAACATGACAAAAAGTCATGCTCTCAATGACATTATATCCTAGCAAGAGAAGGTGGAAATAAATAAAATACATAATCAAATCAGTTAGAATATTAGAAAATGATAATTGCTATGGAATGAACAAAAATTATTTTATCAAAGAAAAATGATGGAGCATGTGACTTTGTGCAGGGTGATTATGAGAGTTTTCACCTCAAAAGGTGATATTTGAGGAGAGATTTGAAGGTGGCGAGGTATTAGTCAATCACGTAGGAAGAGAACAGACATGTCAAAGGCCTGGAGAACAGAGGATGCCTTCCTGCTCCAGGATGCAGGAAGACCTTTGTGAAGATGGAGAAGCAAGGGAGAGGGACCATATCATGAAGGCCTCACAGGCCATTTTAAGCAAGGTTTTTAGAGCAGAGATTTGACAAGTTCAGACCTATTTTGTAACAAGATCATTCTGGCTGCTATGTTGGGAAAAGATGTTCGGTCAAAGGTGAAGATGAAAGCAGAAAGATCAGTTAAGAAGCTACTGTAACAACCAAAGCAAGGGTTAATGGTGGTTTGGGACTGGTTGATGAGCTAACAGTGGTGCGACAGAGTCCCTTTCTGGGATTGGCATTTTGAAGAAAGTGTTAAGGATTTTCAGAAGAACTGGTGGTTATAGTACATGGCATAGGAAAAAGGAAGGACATGGTATGACCAGGTTTTCTGTTGATTTGTTCTGTTTGGAATGGGCATCTGGAAGGAGGAAGCTCCCATTGTGCACGCTGGATAAGACTGTAAGAGTATTTGGTTGGGGTAGGAACCAGTGGTTCAGCTTTACTCACGTTAGATTGGAAATATCCAAGTGGAGCTGGCCAGTCTGCAGGTGGACATAAGAATTTAATGGAGTATGGTTGGAATAAAGGTCTAAGACCGAGAATCTAAACCACAGGTGGGATGTAACGTATTGGCCTGACTACAGCCAAAACGTGAGTGAGGGGTGATGAAAAAGAACAGAAAGCAGTGACTGAGCCCTTGGTTTCTCCAATCCTTGGACAGAGTCTAACCCAGCAAAGGAGGATGAGAAGGAAATGCTGTTAGAAAAGAGAATCAAGGAAGTGTGATGTCCTAGGAGGAAACCAAGAAAATCTTTCAGGGAGGAGAGAGTGAGTGGTTGTGGCAAATTCTGTTGCCAGGTAAATAGGATTGGAGATCTGGGTTCAGCATATGGAAGTCATTGGTGACACTGGCAAGAATTTTAGTGCAGGGTAAAGAATATCAGGTTGGTGTATGCTTAAAAGTGATGGCATCAGAGGAACTGGAAATATGAAGTGTGTCCATCACTTTTGAGAAATCTTCCTATACGGAGAAGAAGAGGATGCAATAGCTAGCAGGAGGAAGAGCAACCAAGAGCAAAGTTGTTTTCAGATGGCGGAGATAATTGTGTTTTTATGTTGATGGTAATGTTCCAGAATAGAGGGGGAAATAATAATGCAGAACAAAAAGGGAAATGATGCCCTGGAGAGGCAGGAGGGCGTGAGATCTGGGAATCAGGGATGAGCTTCAGCACAGAGAGGAGCACAGACAGTTCGCATCTAGGAATTAATGGAAGTAAAAATACTGTTTAAGCTTGTGATCATGGCGGCAGAACATAAAAATGAAAGAAGTTTGTATTTTCAGAGTGCTTCTGTCTTTTCAGCAAACTGGTCAACATGATGCTCAGTTGAGTAAGAGGGAAAGCGACGAGGTGCTGCCGGAGAAGGAGAGAGAAATTGGAATAAACGAACGATGGTCGCTGTCTTCCCATTCTTCAGACGATGCATGAGAGGAAAAGTTTGACCCACCGAAGAGCATGTGTCCCTGCTGGCAGTCTCTTGCCAGGTTGCCCCAAGTGATCTTACTTGTAAATCTCCAACGTTTTCAGAGTCGCCAGGACTAGAAAACAGCTTTCCACTGTGAACCGTCTTGGTCAGCACAGTGGATCACATGACACAAGGCTTGGAAACGGTGGATAGAAAGGAGGATCTGCTGTCACGTCCTCAGACTGGTGCTGGGAGCAGCACCGTGGGCCATGGACCATCCACTTCTAACACAGAACCTGAGCTCTGTCTGCTGCCCAATCCTGCCTCCCTCTTGTTATTATCCTCTGTTTCACCGTGAAGTTAATCTGCACAGTTCCAAATGAAGCATTGGGCTTCAATGGCAATTACTCACCATCCATGGCTCCTTACCTGAGGTGTCAGTGTGATGTGGTATCAGTGCAGGTGGCTCAGCCCTGCTGGCATCTGAGTTCACATCGACTGACTAATTAGGGAGAATTTTTAATGTGCTAAGAATCGCAGGTGGAGCCCATACCCGGTTCAAGCAGCTCTCATTTGTGCTGCAGGCTGGATATTGGACTCCTAGGGCTTAGAGTGTTAGTTCTTGCGGATCCCAGAGCATTCCCTCTCCTTTGGTTTCATTTATCTTTGATGGAGAAAAATTACAAACTGCAGACCTCCAGTAATAAGTAGCACCAACCTGTAACCCTGGTTATAAAAATTTCATCAATAATAGCTTCAGGCCAGGCACAGTGATCCACACCTGTATTCCCAACTGCTCAGGAGGCTGAGACAGGAGGATCGTGAGTTCAAAGCCAGCCTCAGCAAGTGCGAGGTGCTAAGCAACTCAGTGAGACCTGTCTCTAAATAAAATACAAAATAGGACTGGGGATGTGACTCAGTAGCCAAGTGCCCTGAGTTCAATCCCTGGTACACATAAAATAAAATAAGATAAAATAAAATAATAACTGTCAAGCCACTGCATTTTAACTGTTAATTTCTCAGGATAAAAGAAAGAATTGCTAAAAATTTTTACAGAGACAAGAAAGTGGAAACTTCAGAAGGAAAGAGAGATGTGGTGGCCTTGTGTGAAGAGGGTAGGAGCTGGGGACCTGGAATGTGACTTCATGTGATGAGTGCATGATCTTGGGTAAGTTAGAGAACCTTAGTTTTCTCGTCTTCAGATAGGAATAATAACAAAGAGTTCTGTGGGAACTTGCTAGAATCTATTGAGATAATGCATTCAATGAAACCTTTGAAATTATATAGTTTTCTATATAAATAAGCTTGCCTTATGGCAATTATATTTATTTATCTATGATTATAATTATAATTATTTATCTATGATATTTCTTTGAAAGGAAGGATGGAAGGAAGGAAGGAAGGGAGGGAGGTAAGGAAAAGAGGGAAGGTGAAAGAGAAAGAGAGGAAGAAATTGTCAGTTTAAATAGAAGCAAAAACTGCCAAGAAAAAGCAGAGATTTTGTGGAGGGGAAACCAGACAAAGCCACTCCAACATCAGGAGCAAGGTTAACTCACAACTGATGCAATTTTGATGACAAGCACCCTTGAAAAAGAATGAAGAAAGGACATGTCACCTCTATAGCACATGCTCTCCCCACACCAGTATGTGCAGGCCAATCATGAGGAAAAGGTAAGACAAGCCTCTTTGAATGACACACTGCAAAATAACCAATACTTTCCAACTGTCAAAACATTCCTAGGAAGGACAAGACACTCTGTCAGAACAGAAGTTTAGGAAATATAACTACTAAATGCAATATGGTATCCTGGGTTGAAATCTGTATTAGAAATGGAAACAAGTTGTCATATCTGAATTAAGCATGGATGTATCAATAGCATCAGGTTTTCAGTAGTACCAAGATTGGTTTGTTAGTTTTGATAAATATAGCATAGTAAATATCAAGAGGACTGCTGTAAGATTCACATAGGCAATTGGGTAAAGCTTATGAGAGAACTCTTTGTAGTACCTCTGCAACTCCTATGTAAAGATCATTCCAAAATTAAAATTTCATTTTATAAAGTGTTCACACCCTTCAGGGAAATTAGTACAGGTGTGACCGGAGATTTTTCACTAGAACGTAATTTATGATAGGGAAAAGTCACTTTACCTCCAATGCTTAGGAAAATTTCAGTGAAATATAGACTCCAATGTGATGGAATATTCTCCAGCCTCTACATGTCAGCCTGGGGGAACAGATTGGGGCTTCCCTGGGCTGAGTGTGCAATAGGATTGACTGCAGAGTGAGTCCCAGGTGGGAAGCTTTCAGGTGATGGAATGTTCTCCCTCCTGATTGAGGGGTTGGGTGCCTCAGTTCTCACAACTGTACAGTGAAAGTGAGTGTGTTCTATTGTATGTAAATTATGCTTCCATAAATATTCATTTTTAAAAATTCAAGGGAAAAAGACTAAAATAATCATGAAAATGGCTCTGTGTATGCATAGATTTGTGTGGGTTTGTTATGATTAATAAATAAAATAGTTGTTATAGCACCAGCCTTAAAGACTTGTAGGAACAGGGGATATTATCAGTGATAGGACTGTAAGTGATACTGCTCTCAGAAATCCTAGTGAAGTATAAAGTAGCTGACAATTGAAATATTGTTACATGCACAAACCTTCTCCAGAAAAAAGATATTTTCATTTTTGTGTGGTCACATTTTCTCTTGCAAGTAGCTATATCAGAATACAGCAACCTTCCAGGAGGTTATATAGAAATAAGTTGGGTTTGTGCTCCTGAATTGAAAGATCTGGTACAGCTCCTGCTTCTATAGCTCACTGGATAACCACCCTTGGCAAATTATGCAGCCTCAGAGTACCTTAGCTTTCCTGGCTCCAGAATGTTCTTATAAGACTTCTTTCTGGCAAATTAAGCGATATGGAACTTTAAATATCTCCCGATATCAGCTCAAAGCATGTACTCAGTACACACTAGATAGTACTGCTTCTTCTGTTGCTACATTAGTGTTCATATTCTTACTATCATTGTTTCTAGCCACAATAGACACAGAGAACTTACACAGACTTTTCTCTAATTGTGTATTTCACTGAGCAGAATTCCCGATCCATCCTACTAGTAGTTGAGCATAGAAGTACAGTCTCAGCCCCTGTGAAAATCCCAAATCATCCTCACTCCCCACTTATCCATTCTCCTGTCCTTGACTTGGAGCAAGTACTGGTCTCTGCCCCAAGTCATCCGCTGCTTGCTGAGTTTAACTCTTACCTTCTCAGGGCACGAGTACCACCTATGTACATGTGAAGTTTAAGCCATTTGGACTTTCATTCAACATATCTAAACTTTTAAAAAACTTCAATGTATTAGATGTTACCCACTTTTTGGAGACACAGAAAAGGACTATGGAGACAAAGAGACTCTGGCTCAAGATTAGTGACCATATGCACTGCTTTACCTCCCCAGCTTCAGTTCCTTCATCTGCAAGTGGAATAGTGCCATCTTCCCTGAGGATGCTGCTGAGGACTGACGGAACAGTTGCAAGGTGTTCTACACTCCGCAAATGACATGACAGCTCAGTGCTTGTGAGCTGAAGTTGTGGTGATATTCTGGGAGTGCTGAGGAAGGGAGTCTCAGCAATCTCCCCTGACTCTTTCTGAGATTCGGGAAGGAATACTCCCCTCACAAAGAAGAACACAGGATAGACAAATACCTTAGTCATAGAAGGGGCACAACAGTGAAGTTCTCCTCAGAACTGATCTCGTGTAGGATCGAGTAGGAATTTACTGGTTGTACCTGAGATCTATGCACTGACTTTACTTGTGTTAAAAATTAAGAAACACTAACATTCTCTGTGTTCATAGAGAGTGGGATGGTACCAGAGCAAGAACTGTCAGGGTGATCCGAGGACATCTTATACTGGGTTTCCACACAGGAACAGAAGGATGTCAGGCAGATGCATACAGCACCCTGCTCCATGACAGAGCCCACTCCAAGGACACACCTGAAGAGCCCCCTCCAAGAAGATACAGCCGAATGGATAGCATTTGGCTGTGAACATAGACAAACCAAAGCCCAGAGAAGTGATCATTTGTATTAGCAAAGCTTTACTGGTGTGTGTGAGGGGGTGGGAGTAGAAAATAAGAAATGGGTAAAGGCGACCCTGGCAGACAGAACATGCTGGAAGTCCTCTTGCCTTTATCTGTAACTGGTAGTGTGTTAGCCCTCCAGCCAGTGTGCAGTGGATGGTATTGCTCTTCTCTAATATTCACAGTTAGTTCTCTGTTTTGCAAACACATAGTGGGATTGCATTCTTCTTTCCCTCTAGCGAATGAGGTGGCAGCAGAAGCGCTGCATGCTGAGCTGAGTAAGAAAATTTGATGACCAGAGTACAGCTCCATCAGTTACTCCTCACTCCACAATTCTGAAAGCTCATGTACTATTGAGCAGCATTACTATCCACATGAAGGACAGCCGTGGAGGCACCTGGGTACAAAGCAGACATTGTCAATTAGAAATAAGTCTTTGTTATTTTGCATCATTGAAATCATTGAAACTTAGGGCATCAGTGTCACAACATGACTAACACCAGACCTATGCCTGATCATCAGTCTGTGCTAATGAAATGATCTTCGACTCAAGGAACATATATTCTTGTGAAGGAAGAGGAACACATTTAGCATGAACCCCAAAATCATTTGTTTTCCTTCCCCTTCCTGAGCTCCATTTACCCCTGGAACTCTGCTTCTGGTTGGATAGAATGGATCCATTAAGATGAGAAACTTTTAGACTGGTAGCCACTTATTCATCACTTGTTATAGAATATGATAAGCCAGACTCTAGACCAGAAATAAAGTACAAATAATTCCAGCAGTGGTGATGGTGGGGGAGACGGACAATAAATTTTAGATTATAGACAATGTAATTAGTGCAGCATGTCAGACTTGTAGCTCTCTGGGGGCCGTGAGAGAATGCATTGCAGGAGACAGCATGGAGGTTAGAAGACAGGAGTCTGTTATAATAAGGAGTAATAAGTGCCCAGACAAGGCCCCGACAACATTTTACAATTCTTGTAGGCAACATGCAGAACACCCATAATAAATGATAGCATCTCCTGAGTTGCTACTGTCAGCTAGCTTTTCTCTAAATACTTTATATGCATTAATTTATGTAATTTGCAAGACAAATCTATGAGCTAATACAGCAATGTCCTCTCTTTCTTCTTCCCATTTTACAGATAAGAAACTGAAGCTCAGAAAGATGAGGCAATTTTCCCAAGGTCATACAGTTGGTAAATGGTCATGCTGGGACCATTTACAACCAGAATTCTTGATAGACACAATATATTATTCACTTGCAAGAATTAGCTCCCATCCTTCAAAAGGCCAAGGATATCAAATTCTTACAACCCAGGAAATAGCTCAGGTTTTTCAGACCATGAAAACATTGGGTAAATATGTCAGTGAAAAAAAATAATGAACTAGAATAAATCATCCATTATCCTTGAATAACTTCTAGCTGTTAAACATTCTATCAGTTTGCTAGCACTGCCATAACTACATATGGGGTGATTTAAACAGAAATGTAATTTCTCACAGTTGGGGATACTGGACGTTTGAGATCAAGATGTCAACAGTCCTTTCCTTCTGAGGTTGTGAGGGAAGGGCGTGTTTCAGGGCTCCTTCCTTGACTTGCAGGGCCATGTTTCCTTGAGTCCTCACATCATCAGTCCCACATTTATTTCTGTAACCAAATCCTGTCTTCTAAGGATGTCATTCATTGATCTAAGAGTCACCCCAATAGACTCATTTTCATGTTTGTAAAGATCCTTCTCCAATACAGTCACATTCTGAGATACTGGGAACCAGTATTTCAATATACAAATTTTGATGTGCATACAATCTGGTTCATAATAACTGTTAAGAACTGTATCTATGGACTTCCTTTGGTTCCCAATAATGAGTATGACTTACTCTCCAGAATTTATGTAAGTTACCTTACCATTTAGGCAGCTTTTCTATCACTGTGACCAAAAAGACTCAACAAGAACAATTAGAGGAGGAAAAGTTTATTTAGGGCTCATAGTTTCAGAGGTCTAAGTCCATAACTGGCTGACTACATTGCTGCGGGCCGAAGCTGGGGCAGCAAATCATGGCAGAAGAGTGTGGAGAAAGAAAGCAGCTCAGGGCATGGCTAGCTAAAGAAGAGAGAGAGAGCTCTTCTAACCGTAACAAAAAATATACCCCAAAGTCACCCCAAATACACCTCCAGTGACCCACCTCCTTCAGCCATATCCTACTGCCTTCAGTTACCACGCAGTTAATCCCTATCAGGGTACGAATGCTGGTATGTTAAGACTCTCACAACCCAATCCTTTCACCTTTAAACCTTCTTGCATTATCTCACACATGAGCTCTTTGCAGTCACCTCATATCTAAACCATAACAGGTGCATAAGTAAGAATCCTGGGATGGAAAATTATTCTGTATTATCTGGAAGAGCAGAAAGTAATCAAAACATCCTTAACAGAAAAGAACAGGAAAGTTGGAGTCAGAAAATAAATGATTACACAAGCAGAGTTTCAGAGTCAGAGACATTTGAAGATGCCAAACTTTTGGCTTTCAGATGGAGCAGGGGGCTGAGAACCAAAGGATGGGACCAGTCCCCAGAAGCTGGGAAAGGCAAGGGAGGGACCCTGCCTAGAGGTCTCATTGGGAAATGCTGTGCTCAGGCCTTTTTAGAGATCCACTTCAGACTTCTGACCTTCGGAACTCTAAGAAACTAGATACGTGCTGTTACAAGCCACTACACCTGGGATAATGTGCTATAGCAGTCATGGAGAACTCCTGCACCAGTCTAAGCTGTCAGGGCCAGCAGCTGACTGCCCAATATCTGCAGCTCCACACCTGGAGAAAAACGTGTTCCGTGTGCTTAGATGGGTGAAGGAGAAGAAAGGGCCAGGGGTCCCTCTGAGCAACACTCATCCCTTCTCACAGAAAAAGTAAGTGAAGTAACTGAGTCAGATGTTTGTGGAAAGTTCAGAGAACTCTGGGGAAGAAACGTTGAACCATGGATGACTGCAGGGTCTTGGGAGAGGATGACAGGGTGATGACCAGACACCACAGTGAGTCAGAAATGCCAGAAGCTGAAAGAGGAGGAGTCAGGCTACATAACCACCATCAGAATAAGAGTGGGTGGAGAAAAAGAAAATGTCTTGTTTTTATCTCTGTAAAATGAGGAAAATTGTGGTGGTAGAACTGGGGAGGGGGTCAGAGAGCATGAGAATGGTGGCTAGTTATTGACCCCCATGTGTGCATGATACCTGAAGTCTTCACCGTTCAATCTGGTGGACCGCATCTTTACTTCCTCACTGTCCCTGTGAGGTGAGGTTAAATGCAGAGAGGATGAAGCCACCAGCTCTCTAGGGCCAAATGCGTGGTATAAAAATGTCTGGAGAGGAACATGAGCGTGAGCACACTTAATTATTCAGAGAGGTGCATTATCTTTAAGGAGAGACAGAAGGGCCCCTGACTCTCCCTGGGTCTGGAGACACCGCCCACTCTGATGCTGGCCACATCCTTCTCCTCACCTGACCGTACCTCTTTCCCACCCTTTCCACGTCCACGCTGCCACCCTGGGTTTCGGTTTGGGACTCTCTGCTGACTGATGCTGTGTGTAACCTTCAGAAAGCTAATTAAACCCCATATCTCAATTTCCTTGATTGGCTTAAATAGCAGTTAATTGATCAGAGCTTTCTGGAGATTAAAGAAAACGACCCATTAGTCACAAGGAAAAGGCTCTGTGATTAGTCTGATGACAGAAGGCTTTCTGAATGTGAGGCACGACCGAACTCTCTGACAGTCCTCCTGGCAGGCACCAGACCCAGCCTGTCGCCTTCGCAGACCAGTCGCTGTCCAGATTCACACTGACAGTCCTGAGGGGGAAGCGGGTCGAACAGGGTGGTGTCCCTGGATGTCCTTTCAAATAGAAGCTATCCCCATGACCCATGTTTTGCCACTGGAATTTAGCGTAAGGAAAATCCATCTTCCCTTCCTGGCTGATTTCTTCTCCTCCTAATTATATCTTCCCCCTTCCTCGACCCACCCTGGCTTATTCTGCACCCAAAGTCCCCAGGAGTCCTGACACTTGAAGGCCTGTGGCAGTAGCAAGAGGAGGACCAGGATGGGATAGAAGTTTTCTCCTAAAAATCCTACAAAGTGGGATGAACAAAAATGTGGCAAGCAGACCTGGACTTGGGAAGCTGGCAGCAAGGAAAACAATAGGTACAGGCTGAAAATTACCATGCCAGTCTTCTTACCTAGCTAGCTGCGGCTGTGGAAGCTTCGGACATCGCTGCATGTGCAGGGCCCTGAGCTCCCACTCTGCTAGATTTTATTTAAGTTCAGCGTGTTCTCCTGATGAGTGTTAGCCTCCCACTAAGCCCGTGATGCATCATTATCCCTGCTTTGCATTTGTGAGAAGTGTGGTTGAAAGAAGTTAAGTCCTTCAAAGCCATATTGCTGATGAGAAGCAGATTTTGAAGCATGTCAGTGCCATAGGGAACTCTGGCTCTTTCCAAAACACCAATTTGCCTTCAAATCACTGTTGTGAGTCTGAGACAAAGGAAAAGAAGGTAGTTGCCCAGCTCAGGAAGCAATGGATAAAGCTAAGGCATTCGTCCACAAAATTCCAAGTTATTCTCAGAACAAGCCTATGACGAAGACTGAAATCTCCCCATCTTAGGCCAGAGGAAGCTGAGGCTCAGCAAACCAGTTCATTTACAGGCACAGGTGGTGCTACTGCTGGGAATTTACCACACCCCAAACCTGTTTTCCCCACTTTTTCAGTTTTACATCACACTTCATCTGTTGCACAGTCAAGACAATCATCAAAATTTGGTGGTGTTATTTTAGCCTATGGATTTCAGCCATTCAAAGTGCCGACACTGGTTTCTGCTTTGATAAGCAGATGTCCACCTGCATCACTGAGAAAGTCAGTGAGTCCTACAGCTTTGTCCCCAAGTTCAGCAGCTCAACACCCAAGTCTTATCCCAAATCAAGATGACTCATGAGATTTTTTAAAAGTTTTTCCAGACCACTCTACATCACATCCATCTCCTCTATATATTCTACATTCAAATATATTTGCTTCAATCTATTTTACCAACTCTACCACACTTCAAGAAACTATTCTCCTTTTCTTTTTTTTAACTTTTTGCTAATCTTTGGTTTTCTTCCTCTCCCCTCTGGCAGGCAATGGTAGTTACGAATCCGGTTTCTCTCTGAGCATCTTCCTTACTAACAAAGCCCTAAATTTTTGGAAGGACTAACACGTCCACAAGAAAAATAAAGAAAAAACAATGAACTTGAAGCTGTTCTGCCAATGAGAGGAGCCCTGTGAATTGCTAGGAAAACTGCCGACCCCAGACATAGGAGTTCCCACTCTACCTTATTTCCTCCACCTTCTTGCTGATTGGATTAATGCAGGGAACATAATTGCAACCTGGTAATGGCAGTGGTAAGACATGCTACATATGCTGGAGTGGGAAGTTGGCGGAGTCCATATTTTGAGGGCAGAAGGAAAGTTATTTTGGTACCTCAAACTTGTTTAATGGGCAAGAAGTGACAGTTGGGTCTGCGGTTTCTCTACCTTCCCTAGGATCCTCCTTCAGCTTCTCTACCTCCCAGTTCAGGCCTCTGTCAGCTCTGTGCTGAGTCCTCCCAGCTTCTGCATGACACCCTACTACCACCAAGTTCAGAGGCAGCAAGAACAGACCTGCTTCACTACAGTCTAGTGGGGCTCCACCTCATGCTGTGGGTCCCATCCTGCTCATGATCTTACTTCCCAAATGCCTCCCTGTGGAATTCAGGCTCCAGCATCAGCTGTGGTGACAACCTTACAGCCACTGCCTAATCAGGCCCACAGTCATGGAAAGCACGTTCCTTGAAACATGTAACTTGATCCTATCTACCCATCCTTCCGTCTGTCGGTCCACCTATTCCAGAGGTCCTGGTTCTCAGGTTGAATACTGGCTGATGCAATTGTTATGAGATTGCAATTAATAATAAACAGAGTGGCATTTGGGAGGCCTTTGCTCTACATGCTGTTTGAATGCTTTACACCCATTAGCACTTTATGATAGTCTTGGAAATCAAGGAGTGTCATTTTTCCCAATTCATGACCAGGAAATGGAAGCACAGGGAGGCTACATAACTTTCTCAAGCCACACAACTAGCAAACAGCAAGTCTGAATCAAATCTGGACAGATGAATTCCAGAGACCACATGTTAACTACTATCCAAAATCATGCTCATATAAAGTTAGTTGACAGCTCATTCTTCCACTGAGGCCTTGACTTATAATCTGATCAGAAAAGAAACAGGTTTCATGAAGGAAGCTGGAGATTTACAAGGAAAAGAACAAAATGCAAGTGTGAGTATACTAAGAACCTTGCTTATACATGTGACCGATCCAAAATCAGCATGACACATTCTCCTCTCTCGAGAATTTAGAACCTAGCGGAGAAGGATGAACTGGAATCTTCTGAGATGCTTCCAACTCAGGCTGACCCCAACCTCAGTATATCCCTTTCCTCAGGCTAACTCCTACCTCAGAGTATCCCTTACCTCCGGCTCACCCACCTCACAACATAAGGCTGACCCTCAATATGGTAGAACTCTACCCCTCTAACCTTGTTCGTGCAGGGTCTCAAACTTCCTTTCTTGGATTCCTCTTCTTTGTGTCTCCTGTCCATTCTTGTATTTACCTAACTCCTGAAATTTTGCTTCCATTTTTATTCCCTGTCCCATGAGCTGGACAATAATCTTGTTGAATCTGCTATGAAGCTTAGCAGATTCCCACAGGCCCAGTTTTATTATTGATCTCCAGATCCACCTACCCTGATTGTCTTATATAAACATTCAGAGTCTGACCCTGGTCACCTGTGGAGGGATTGCTGCTTCCTCCATCTCTGCCCCAACCAGACAGCTTCAATCCAGTCTGCAAGGGTGTAATGTCAGTGAGCAAAGCAGAGAGAAGTGTGTGGAGGTAGGTAAAATGCTACCTTCAGACAGACCTTGCTGAGCCAAACTCCAGCTTCCATATTTGAACTTTCTGTCTTGGACTAAATATGAGGTAAGATTGTAGACAAACAAAACCGTGACGAGATGCTCATAACAGAAGAAACTGTGGGTAAAATTCATTTATTTATTGAGTATAGGATAGTCAAAGAGCAGAAGAAAGTCAATTGACCTGACAGGTATACAAGTGTGGCTTATAATCCCTAAAAATACATATGCAAATATATAATGATGAAAACCTGAAATGTGATCAAATACCTCTGGCATATTTTTAAGAGGTCAACTTGGACAGAGCATCATCTTAGATGACCCAACACGCGTTCATCAATTGTTATACACCTCATAGCAGTGAGCTGGGGAACCAAGGCTCCTATTGGTGGGCAGGTGGACAGGTGAACAGGTTAAAGTGGAGTGTCCCTGATGTCTGGCCACAATGACACAGTGAAGAACTAAATGCCACACTTAAATTCAAGGAGCAGTCTAGCACAGTTTTGTTATTACCTATTCTTCAGAAACCTTATTTTTCACGTTTTTAAGGTTGTTAATCCATCCCTTTGATCAGCTTTCTGTTTCCCTAGAAAGAATGCTTGTCACACAGAGAGAACCATGTGGCTCAGGAGATAGAGCTGGGAGCCAGGAGTCAGCCGCGCAGAGTCCACTCCCTCCTTTCATCTCTGTTTCCCAGGGTGACCTTGGGCAAATCGCTTAAATTATCTGGGCTTTCTATTCCTCCCTTCGAGAAGTGGAGGAAACTTCACCCATGTTATGAGCAGGGTGAAGGAAAGGCAGATAAGGCTGTAAGGATTTCAGGTTTACTGAATAAAAAAAAAAAAATACCTCAGGAAAAAATTACCATGCACTCACATAAAATGTAATTTATGGTTAGGTCTGAAAAAGCTGGGTGAACTTTCCCCTGATATTATACACAAAAGTACATTCCTGACCCAATTCAGAATCCTTTTTATATGTGGATTTGAGTTTGAGTCAAAATATGATTAGTATGTATTTTGCTCAGCCCTGTACAATAATCACTCAGTCACAAAAACAAGAGAACCGAAATCTCTCCTGCCTTCCTCGGGAGTTAAGAAATGTAAAGGTCAGATTGTACTTTTAGATTGAGCCTTCCTACTCAGATGGGAAGGTCTTAGCTGGTGTTTCATTCCCCCTTGGCCAGTCTCTCAGTATGCACTTGCTACACACCCATAGAAAGGGAAACATGCCACTAGGTCACCAGGGGCAGTGCCAAATAAGCTTGGAGCCTGGCTACTCAAAGAGTGGTCCATGGACCAGTAGCATTTGTGCCACATGGGAGCCAGAGAGAAATGCAGACTCTGAGGCCTCTTCTAGATCTGCTGAATCAGGAGGCACATTTGAACATGCTCTTCAGGAGGTCTTAGGAGTGGCTTAAAATATAGGCCTGACGTCCAACAAATCTGAGTTTAATTTGCAGTTCAATCACTTACTTGTTATATGATCATATATGTATACGCCTTAGCTTTTTGTCTGACAGATTGAGTTAAAATCACACCTGCCTCTTAGTTCATTGTGAGCATTAAATGGAGCTCTTCATTGCATGATGTCTAGAACAGAGTCACCCTTAATGAGTAGTAATTGATTTATCATTTTTGCTATTACTCCTTTTAGCATGTGACTCCTGCTCTATGAGAGACATGGAGACAAATGTGCATATCGACCTTCTTCAGGTACCATCAGATATTTTGGTCTAGATACTTATGCCAGATGTCTGTGGCTTTCCACCTACGTCACCTTCCCCCAGACACCAGAAACAGAAAAATCCAAAGATTAAAACCGGTGCTACCTACCAAAGCACTCACAGAGATGCTATCTCTTGGATGGAAACATGAATGAATAAAGATAAACAGTTTTCATTTATTATAGGCAGTGTTTGGGTTTATTTTGCTTTTTCTTCCCATTCTCTACTTAAACCTGAGAGTCTGGCCTAGAAAATGCTTGTCTGTCTTAAGTTCATAGATCTCCCAACTCAGTTTCTAAGAACATCCTAAGGCAGGGAGGGCCCAGAACTTTATAGGAATATTAGTCAAATTTGCAACAGACCAAAACTGGAAGATTGGGCCCTACTGAATTGAAGTAGGTGAGGAAGAGCAGGGACAAGATGGCATATGTCATAGGAACCACCGAGTGAGCAAGTGAAGAACACAGGATTTCACAGGGATCAGTCAGGAAGGACACACCTCCTACGTTGCTGTCTCCTAAATCACCCTTCTTGGGTTTGTATGCTGTCTCCAGATCCTCCAGTTGTGGAGTCCCAAGGGCTCCAACTCCAAACCTTTTCTCGTCTCTCCCAACACTTCTTACGCAGTTTCCTTTCTTTAAATACCACCAATACAGGAAGGCTCCCAAATTTATCCTTCTGCCCCTAAGTCCCAGCCCGAGTGTGAGGCTGCCTTCCCAGCATCTCTACCTCCAGGTCTAACAAGATCAGAAACCAACTTGTCTAAGTCAATCACGTTCCCCACGTCACCCCTGCGTCGCTGAAATCCACTCTCCCCTGGCCTCCCCATCTTACAAATGGGGAGGTTAAGCAGGTCCATGCAAGAAGCAATCCTTGATTATTTTCTCTTCTGAACTTGATGCTCTCCATCATCAAGTCCGATGAACTCTTCTTCCAGAATCCATCCAAAATTCTTTTTGTACCATTTTTACCCCTGACATATAAATTCAGGTCAGCATGATCCAGTGTCCATATCCTCACCAGGATCTTGTTCCCACCACCAGGTGCCCGGCCTTTCTCTCCAGACAGGATCCCCAACAGGTTTACAAACAGATGGTGTGGAAACCACTACATGAAGCTCTGCCCAGACTTGAGCTCTGCCCCCCAAGTCCCTGCAAGACCTGCCTCTGCCCCGTTGTGACCTTCATCTTGGGTCACTCTCCCTCAGCCGTGCTGACCCTTTTGCTGTGCTGGATCAGTGCACCAGGAACATGCCTTTCAGGTCCTTTGTTTCTGCCTTCCTTCTATTAGAAGTGCTGTCCTCAGATCTTCACAAGACTCCCTTCTTCTTGCCATTCAGTCCACATCATTGCCATTGCAGATGCCCCACCAGCAGCTGAGGCAGCAAGCTCAGTCAGGTTAACATGAAGGTCAGTTTTTTCCCTTTTTATAATTCTTTCCATGACCTAAGTTTTCTCAGTTTATTTTTTATTACATTCAAATTCATTTCTTCTTTTAGAATGTAAGCTCTCTGAGAGGAAAGATTAGGTCTGTTTTGTTTGCAGCAGTTAACTAGGATTTTATATTGCATTAAGTAGAAACAATCATCCTCTTATCTGTAGGGGACATCATCCCAGACTAACAGTGGATGCCTGAAACTGTGGATAGCACCAAACTCTGTATTCTTATTCACACATGCCTATGATTAAGTTTAATTTACAAGTATGGCACAGTAAGGGACTAATAATAAAAACTTATTAATTATTAATTCTTATAACAATATACTGCAATAAAAATATGGAATAAGTTCTCTCATTTTCTCCTCAAATATTTTATTGCATTGTGCTCACCCATTTATGATGTTGACAGTGTGAGATGATGTCACACCTGTGATAAGATATGTGAGGTGCATGATGTAGCAAGTGACAGAATGAGGCTAATACTAAGGGTTACTTGAACACAAGCACCATGCTACTGTAAAAGTTGATCTGAGATGGCTACTAAGTGACTAACTGGGAGGTAACATATACTGTGTGGATACACTGGAAAGAAGATGATTAATGGCCCTCGGCAGGATGGCCTCATATTTTATGATGCTTCTCAAAATGACCTGCAAGTTGAAACTTATGTTTTTTTTTTTCTTTTTTTATTTCTGGAATTTGCCATTTAATGTTTTTGGACCAGGGTTGGCTGCAAATAACTGAAACTATGGAAAGTGAAACTGAATAAAGGAGGACTATTGACTTACAGTGTAACTCTGAATCTGACCAGCTGATCTCTTTTCTTGTGCAGGTTCAGCCTACTACATAATCCTGTCTTACCTGTGAAAGCAGCTGATCTTTGTGGATAGCTTCAGAGATCAGTGCTTGATGGGAATGAGGAAACACAGTGCTTCTTTGAACAAGAGCTAAATGTTTTTATAAACAGTTTGAAGTATAAAGACAAAGCTTCTGGGAACATGCCTTGGTTGCTCATTCCTTTAAAACATTAGCTATAAAATCTGTTTGTACAAAAGATGTTGTAACTAAAAATAGATTTTTAAGAAAACACCATTATGTATTCATCAAAAGAAAGAAACTCTGTGTTTTATCTCGTTGGATATTTTAAGAATGATCTGTTCAGTGACACTAGTAAGGCCAGAGGGTTGGAAAGAAAATTGCTCTTGGAATAAAAGCAGTGAAGTGAAAATACAAAAATCAAACCCCCTTTATAAAATTTTTTGTTTTTCAGAATCAGTGGCGAGAAACTAGCATCAGATACAATCTGCAATGTGCAAACCTGGGGTTAGAAAGATGGCTTCATGAAGGCAAGGGCTGCTGGACTCCTAGCTATAGTTCAGGGCCTGGGGAACAGTGGTGCTCAGTCAGCCTTTGCTGAATGAATGAAAGGAGAACCCATGATCCAGGTGCTTTCATGCTGTCAGCAGTGGACCATTTGTTCCACAGAACTTAGGTGTACCCAGGACAGCACTAGTGGCTTATGATAAAGAAAGCAATAAAATATTGGCAGAGACTCAAGAAGGACATTGTAAACCTTGCCCTTGCAGGAGACCTGCCTGCCTGTGACCTGGGGAAAGTCACATAAGCTCTAAAGCTTCAGCTCCTGCATATGAATGGGGAGAGGAGAGGCCTGCCTGCGTAGTGGCTACTGTTCTCCTTGGCCTAAGCTGAGTCTGGTCCTCTCCTGGCTTCTCTACATGAGTAATTTAAGGTAACCATCACAACAGAATTTCAAAGCCTATGGCATGTGCTTATTATCTTGGAAGCCTTGGTGAGGTCATGACGTTCACCCCCTGTCACAAGGTCAAAGGACTTGAAGCCAGCCTCTCCAACCAGTAATCCCACGCTCCTGGGTCTGCAGCTCACGCCTCTCCACATAGGCCCATCACGTGTCGGACGCTCTCCGAACAGTCCCTGCCCAAGCTACTCATATCCTCAGTGCCTTTTACCACCTTGGGACTTAGAGATCCCTGTCCAGGAGACTGCCTTCCGGCGTGCCCTCCTCCCCTCCCACTTTGACCATAACCTAAGTGAGGGAGCACTCAGCCCCGGAGGTGCTCAAGTGGAACTGATCACTTGTCTTCTGTTAAAGGGATGTGAGTAGAATTCAGGAGTCGGCTTCCTTGAAATGAGTAAGTCAGATTCATTTTCTACACCGTGACTGTGCTAAGGAGGGGATCATGATGGTGTGACGATGATGACATCGGTAACAGTGAGCACAGCAACCTTCAGAGCCACAGCAAGCTTCCTAACCTGGATTGTGTATTCAATTCATTGTTCATTAAGCAAATCCTCTCTGAGCATTTCTCTTAGAAACTGACCTGCTCTATGTCCCAGCCTTTTACCTGAATATACTAATCACTGAACCTCATTTTCCTCTCATCCTTAAAATGGGAATAATAACCCCTACCTGATAGAGTGTGAAGTGGTGATCACTCATAGAGTGATTACTTGAAGGATCTGACCCGAGCTCAGCCAATGTTTGCCCCCAACCCTTTAATTGTAGTACCATGACACATTCATAAAGGTCTGGGTGTCTGTATCATTCATCGTTCTTTCATTTCACACAACTTATATCATGCACACTATGGGTCAGGCAATTTTCTAGAGCTAGAAATAGAGGACCAAGCAAAACGAAGGACTCTCTAACATGGCGTGGTTCAAATCTGGGGAGAGAAGTCAGACAAGAGTCTTAGTTAGTAGAGAACATAACTGTAAAGGCCATGAAGACAAATCCATAGTAATGGAGGGGACTTTGCTATTTTAAGTAGGATACTCAGGGACAACGTCCTTCAGGGGTTGATCCTGGAGCAAAGAGGTAAAGCTGGAGAAAGCACAAGTGGTGCAGAGGCTCTGAGATGGTTTCTAGGCAAAGCAAAGAGCTGGCCCACAGACCCAGGCGGGTGTGGGAGCAGGAAGGCCTGTGGAGCTGGCGTGAAGGGAGGAGGAAGCTGCTGTGGGCAAGTCGGCAGGGCTGGGCCGTGTCTAGCAGTGGGGGATTTATCGTGGAGTTTTCCAGTGTAATGGAAACCACTGGGTTGTGTCACTGAGCGTCAATGTATGATAAGTTTTAAGCCAACACTAGAGGCTGGGCCGATAATGGATACCAGGCCAGCCCGAACTTGAACATGCTGCCACAAGCCACACCTGAAGCAAAACAGTTAGGATTGGTCAGAGAGAGCTAAGGGCAGAACAAGAGATTGCAGATCCCAAGTTCAAAACCTTTTCATGGGCCACATGTGAAGATCCAGAGGGTAGACCCATCCCAGGCCCATGAGAGGCGATGCAGGGTGCTATGCGATTTGTCAACATGAACCAGCTGTTCCCTCGGAGATGTCTTTCTAGCCAGGTGCTTTGAGCGAGAAGCCAAAATCTATTGCATGCATTGGGCTAGTTCTTCCCAAACATGATCTCATTTAAATTTCACAACAGCCCTTTTGGGTAGAGATTCCAATTGACTCTACAAATGAGGAGCTGAGATGGGGGAGAGTCAGTGACTTGGCCAGGGTCCTGGGTGGGAAGCATCAATTTCTTGACCTGGAACCATTTTCCCCCTACACAGCCCCCACTGACCATGAGCTGACGTTTCCCGTTTGCCTCTCCCATCGCTCAGAGATTAAACCTGCCAAATAACGACTTCATGCCAACAGTGCCCCCCCCACCCGCAGAGATGTTTGCGGTTTACCCAGCTCTTTCACACTCATTATCCTGTGCCTCCTGGAAGCTGGTTCACACCCTCCCTGCCTTTTATTTTCACAGGCATGGCAGGTACAGGATGTGATAAACACCCTGAACAAGGAAACATTTAGCCTAAGCTAACTATTATCGGCAGCATCTGTGACGAATGACTTAATATAACCCCGAAAAGCCCAATGTGATGACTAATTTGTGGTTAAAGGTAGTTGGAAATTTACTCTGTAAAAAATTACATGGAGGTAACTCGATTAACTTTGAAAGAGAGAGAGAGAGAAAGAGAGAGAGAGAGAGAAAGCCAACAGAAATACACACATAATGATTTACTTCTCCTTGCAGGGGTAGCAATAAAGATAAGAATTACAACCTCAAGAGCAGTTAGGGAAGGAATGAGCTTGTTTCACTTTGCATACTGAATGTGGAAAATGGATCAGCAGAAGAAAAGCAAACAGCACAGTCTGGGGCTCCATGGACCCAAGCAAATGCTGTGCTTAAGACAGAAAAGGAATCTTCAGCCCACGCTCTTCATTTAACTGGTGAGGAAACTGATTCATTCACAGGGACGTGAGTTTCAGGTCCACTGAGGAAGGGTGTTTCTGGCACATAGCACCAGAGAGGGACACAGCTTTGGGGTCCTGTTGGCCAGGGCATACCAGCTCTGATCTGAGTGACAGGGAATAAATCAACTAATCTCATGGAGACTCTGATTCTTTATATTGAAAAGACATTTGATAATATGAACATCCTAGGGTAACAGGAGTTAAGCAGCTTCCTGTATGCAAAACCCCCAGTGCACGGCCTGGCATGGGATAGGTATATGATCATTGTCACTTCCCATGGAGGCCACTGAAGCTAGAGTCTTCCCAAGCTCTCTCTCCAACTCCACACCTCCACTCCCTGAAAGAAAATCTTAAGACTGACACGCTGACCCCACAGGAAAAGGAAAAAGCCACGTGTTTGTCTTCCTTGGATTTGTAAAGACTACAGTCCCAGGATTCCGCTCTGAATTGTCCTAAACGGTTCAACATCCACCTTCTCATGTTTGGCCACCAGGGCTGCACAAGCCTCTGCTTTCTTTGAATGTGGTTGAACTTGTGGTCTTCCATGACATCCTGCCTGTGTGGGACAGGAAGAAGGCACCCAGAAGGCCACTGAGTGCCAGGCAAGGACTGATCTCACAAATCTCTGGAGGTGGAAATCCCACCCGCTGGTGAACGTGTCTGTGAAATCAGAGATGCCCTTCCCCGTCGTCCCGTTAGCTCCAGGGATGCTGATCTGAGAGCTGCAATCTTCCACAGCTCATCTCCAGCCTTTCTGCTTCCCCTTTCTCCTTCAGCATGATTGCCCTTGGCCCTGCTCCCCAGTCTGGCTCTCCTTCCTGTCCCTGAAACACATCCATCTCTTATCTCGGGGTGTTTGCCCATGATGTCGCCTCTTCTAGATTATTTTCCCACAACTACTCCCTTCAGGTTTCTGCTCAAATTTCACCTCCCTGGAAGGGCCTGTGTGACTATCTCTTTGGCAGCAGTATCTCCTCCCACCATCCTCTGCTTGGCCTTATTGAAGATCACCTGGTTGCAAACCCTTTTCCTACTCATTTCCTGCCTCTGTTACTAGAATGTGAACTGAGAGGGCACGTCATTTTCCTTGGGCTGCTGTAGCAAATTCAGAAACTTGGAAGCCTAGAAGAGTGAAAATTCATTGTCTCTCTGTTCTATAAGCCACAAGCCAGGAGTCACCAGATTCCTGAAAGTTCTGATTGATACTTTTCCCCGTGTCTCTTTCCCACCTTCTGGTGCCTGTGGCAATTGTTGGTGCTCCTTTGACTTGTGGGTACATCCACTCCAGTTTCTGTCTCTGTGTTTGGTGGTCATCTCCTCTGTCTCTCAGATCTTCCTCTCCTTTCTTTAATAAGGACACCAGATACTGGATTCAGAACACATCCTAAATTCAGGATGATCTCATTCTGAGATTCTTAAATTAATTTTAACTACAAAGACCCTATTTCTGAGTAAGTGCACATTCACAGAAGCCAAGGATTAGACCAGTGACACACCTTATTTGAAAGGAACAGTTACAACTCAGAAAAGACAGTCAATAATTTTCTCTGGGACTATCTGAGCCCCTATACTGAGCATGGTGCTTATATCCCAAGAAGCTTCTGTTGACTGTGTGGTGAATGAATGGACACTGTCAGTTTAAGACTTTCCCTCTCTGCTTCCAAATCCTTGCCAAATGGCCCCTCCAACCTGCTGAAGCTTGGGAATTGCTTGAGCATCCCACTGTCTCTACCATTATCGAAGCTCCACAGGAAGCTAGTCCCCTGGCAGGAGCAGCTCAGTGGGACTGTGTGGCTATTCCCAGACAGACTGCACAGCATGGTGTCTGCCTGCTGTTCCAGGAGGCAAAGCAGGCCCTGTTTCTGCTGGCCCCAGGGTGACCAGGATGAGGCCTCTTCCTGTCTGCGCAGGGAAACTTCTTTCCAGTGGGGACACTGGACACAGAAGGAAAACTAGAAATGCCTCTGCCCATCTGCCCCTGGGCTTTGCATATTAGTTTTCCCTCTCTTCTGAATTATTTCCCTGTCCCCCCTGTGGATGCTTCATCCTAACCTTGAAATCTTCCCCTGCCCTTAGTAATACTACCGATAAAGACTTGCCTGAACATACTCTTTCATAAGGTTTCTATTTCTCCTTTAAAAGGCTTAACAGTATTAAATAATGATGCGCATTTACTTGAATGTAGCAATTTCATGAATGATCTGTAAGCTAGGGAGGACAGACCTCTGTTCGTTCTATAGTAGAATGTGGCCCTGGCAACTGGAGTGAGAAGGGGCTGAATGGGGGCAACTGGTCACGTAGGCATGCTCCCCGGTCGCTCATTCACGCTTCCCCTTGCTAACTTCCTGCCTCCTGGATACTACCCTCTCCTCCTTGAAATCTGTGCTCATAATTCATATTCTCATACACATAGGCTTTGCTTCCCACATCCAATTCACCACCATGGAGTCTTATTCACATAGCTTATTAAATACCCGTCTGTCATTTTTCCATTCAGGTTGGTGGGTTTCCCTGGCATTAGTCTCCTGGAGCTGCCAGAACAGAGTACCATAGACTGGGTGGCTTCAGCCACATAACTGATCTTAAAGCAGTCTGGAGGCTGCAGGTCATAGAGCAAAGTGTCTGCAGGTTTGGTGTCTTCTGAGGCCTCTCTCTTTGGTGTGGTGATAGCCACCTGCTCCTCATGTCTTCAGAGTGTTTTCCCTGTGTGTGTCTATGTCCTCTCAAGAACACCAGTCTCATTTGACTAGTGTCTACCCAATGACATCATTTTAACTTTATTACTATTTAGAGATACTGTACCCAAATACCCTCTTGTTCTGTGGTACTGGGGTCTAGAAGTCCATCTATAAATTTGGGGTAGCACAAGTCCAGCCATTCAGACTTTAGTTTGAAAAACACTTCTTTGTGGAAGTTTCTGTAGCTCTCCCAAACAAAGTCAGACTTTCCCATCATAGTCTTTCCTTGCAGCCCACATGTGAATCGAGACATTTATCACAGCACCAACATCCTACATTACGTCTCTCTCCACTGGACGGTCAGCCAACCCATGAGGTCCCTGGTCCTGTGTCTGGTTTGGCTCCCCCGTAGTAACCCTGGTGCACTTGCACTTCACCCACTCGTACTTTCTCCTCGTCTTCCCCCTGATTCCTGAGATACCATCTGCTCTCCTTTCTCTCCCTATATCACAAGCTTCTGCACTCTCCCTTGTTCTTGACCCACTTCTTAGTGTGTCCTTGAGATTATATTTTGTTCACTGTCTTTTCTTGCCCAATGAGTTCTATCTCGCTGACACTTTCAAAGACGTAGGAAATGCCATGTTCTGCCAGTGACATCTGGATCTCTCTCTCCAGGGTGGCCCTGCCTCCTTCCTCCTGCTTCCATATTCCCTACTTCCTACAAGTTGTGTCTAGTTTCACCAGCTCTCCAAAAACATGCTCAACAATTTTATTTGCCTTTAAATCTATTCCACCTCTATTCCTAAGCTCAATGGATAGGACCATCATTTACCTCGTTGTCTAAACAATGAAAGGTATTCCATGAGCCCATTATAAAGTCAAAACTAAAAATTATAAAGATTTCCCCAAGTCCAGATTCTTCCCCACACATCTCAAACCCAACTCTTCTAACTATATCTTTTGACACACTTTTTCTCTTTCTTCATTCTTTAGGCTTTGGTCAGAAATCCATTCTGTCTTCGTGGCCAAAAAAAACCATCTAACTAATAAGAATTCACGTAATTTCCCCTCCTAAAGCCCCCCTACTAATACCCCATTCCAATAGGATACAAACCCACCCAGTTATCTTGACACACAGGTCCCCACATGAGCAGAGACTCACCCATCTCTTCTTACTGACCTTCTGCATTTTTCTGCATAGTCTCTTGCTTGATCAGGTGCAAGTTCTCACCTGTCTCAAAATAAACCAGATCTATTCATGCTTCTGTGCAGGCCTCCAAGACCCTACCTCAGAAAGGCATTTTGATTGAAGAATCCCTTAGTGGTCACCCGACAAGGAAAATGGTCTTAGCTGCAGAAAACTGCCTTGCCCAAGTCACACCCCTTCCATTGACGGCCTGTGTCTTATGCTGTAAAGTCCTGGTCTCCTTGCCCCAGTAGAGGATATCTCTGATGGGCTTTCCAGCTAAACTACCTTTAGCAGGGATTCTCTCTGGAGGCACCTGGACTACAGCTGAACTACTCCCTTTACATATTCTTCCTTCATCCCATCTTCCACACCTGTGGATCCCAGGAACACTCCTGGATAAGACTTTAGCCCAATAATTTGCATTTCAAAGTCTGCTTTACAGGAAGCCACCTGTAATCCTCCTGTTTGCAAATGTCCTGCCTTCTGCATGGACAGCATTTCCGCCCCATCTTTCCCTTGCAAACCCCTATGCATTCTGCATATCCCAAGTCACATCTCACCTAGATGCTCCAGAAACAGTGACTCACACTTCCATACTGGGATAGAACTGTTCAGTCTTTCTTCGTACCAACACATCACACTGCATTACAATTATTACTCAGATATTTTCCCTTTCTGCTAAAATAACTCTGTGCTCTGCAAGGATGCAGCATTTGTTAACTATTGCTGTGTAAAAAAAAAATGCCACAGACTTGGTGGCTTAAAATAACACAAATAACACTATTTATCACAGCTATGTAGATAAGAAGGCCAGGTGAGTAGAACTTGGTTCTCTGCTGAGGGTCTCTGCTGTGGATTGAAGCATCCCCCAATCTCCACGTGTTGAGATTTAGTCTTCCATGTAGTAGTATTGATGGGTGGACCTCTCGGGGGGTGACAGGGTCATGAGGGCTCAGCCGTCACCCATGGGTTAATGGATCAATGGGTTTCTGTGGAAGCGACTGAGCTATAGACACACTTGGTCTCTGTACTGCACTTGCTCTCTCACCTCGAGACGCCTCCACCAAGCTGTGATGCAAAACGAGCCCCACCACCACCACGTGCCAAGCGATGCTGAAATCCTGTCTACTCAGCCTCCGCGCCATAAGCAAGTAAACCTCCACTCTATATTGTCTGGTTTTAGTATTTTATTTTAGCAACTGCAGTGTAGTGAGACAGGTTTAATTTCAAGGACTGAAGTCAAGAAGTGAACCAGTCTAAAGTCTTCCCTGGAGGCCACAGGAGAGAATCTTCTTCCAACTCATTGGAGTTGTTAGAATCCAGTTCATTGTGAGACTAAGTTCCCATTTCCTCGCTGGCTGTCGGCTGTGAGTTCAAGACTACCCACCTTCCTTCTCACGTGACTCCTTCCAGTGTGAGAAGTAGCACTAGAACTGCAAATCCTTCTTATTCTTTGAAACTCTCCAACTTCCAATTCTGCCTTCTTTTCCTGCCACCAATCAGAGAAAGTTCTTTGCTTCCTAGGCCTCACGTGGCATAGCACAGTCATGACAGAGTATGTCACATTTGGAGCCCAGGCGCAAGCAACCAGAGCAGGATGGTTGTGGCTGTTCCTTGGATTCCACTGACCACAGGCAGAAAGAGCATCTTTTTCTGAGTAGGTGCCTGGCACCCAGCTGAGCTTGCGACAAAAACATGCTAGTGCTTGCCTTAATTTTCAAGTCAAATTGAATCCAGTCAATGATCTGGCCATATTTGCATACGAGACAAACCCAAACCAAAGATTCAAGGACCAAAAACATTCACATAGCAAATGAGTACGTGAAATAAAGCAGGCTGCCGTCCTTCCCTGATGAACATTGATCCAGAGAAGAAGAAATGATGTCACGAAAGAAAGAAAACCCTCTTGGAAAGTATTAAATGTAATTCTGTGGTTTTGAATATTTTCCAGCTGAATTTGTCAACCTTGAAGCTCAGGAATTAAATGTCTGTGCTAAGTGAGTGAAGTTGTTTTAGTATGAAAAGCCTTGTTTAGCTTAACTTCATAGAACGCTCAGGTAGAGTTATAGGCATGCAGTGGAGTCCCCTGTGCTGGGTGGGCCGCTTTGGTTACACCTCTGCCTCTGTGTGCGCCACTGCAGCGTTTGCAAGATCACCCTCTCCCTGCAGCTGCTCCAGCGAGTCTGACACTTTCTGGTGATGACAACCTCCCTCTGCTCCCTGCAGCCCGAGCTCCGTCTTGTGCTTGGGCATTAGTCTTGTGCTTCTACCATTAGTCATGCTGGGGAGGCTCACACCTGTCACTTGGCATGCTTTTTCCAATACTTTTACCCTCATGAGGGTGGATTTGGCTTTACTGAAGTGGGGAACACCTGTGTTTACCTGGGTCTTCGACCCACCAGTTGCAACCCTTTTAAAAGCATTTTTGGCTATTTGTACTTACTACCATCTGTTCTTTCTTGATCTACATTTTTCAAATATATCTAGCATTAGTTTTGCAAAATCAGGCAGCAGCAATATACTTCAGAATAAAATTTATTAGTGGATAAATACATAGTGGGTATTCTTGGAAAAAATCTACTGTTACTAAACTGATTTGAATATGGTCCATACACCATAACTCCTTTAATTCTCCCAACAAAAATAAGGGGGCTAATTTATGCTTTGTTGTCTTTAAGTATGTAGGAAAGTTAGATTCAGAGAAGAGAATCCAACTAGTATATGTGGTTCACACACTAAATGAAAGATTCTAGATTCCAAGTAAGGAGTGTCTACTTGTAAAGTCTTCATCATTTTCCTCTTATGTCTCAATTTCTTACTCATTTTTGCTACTTTAATCCCTACAAAGATTCAGATACCATGCTAGCAGCAAAGAATTTGCATAGGCAAAGACACAGTCCTGTCCCACAGATGTCTGTAGAGCACCATAATGAATATCCATGCAAATGAATAATCATAATGCAGCTTTGAAAATGTGGTAATGCAAGTTGGTCTCAATGTAGGTCAGTCTAGAGCTTCTCTTTCAATGCAGTAGCTACTATTCATGTGTGGTTATTTAAATTGAAGTTTGTAGTAATTATAATCATTTTACAAATAAAACTATAAGTTCAGTCCCTCATTTGATCTAATCACATTTCGTGAGTTTAATGGTCCCATGTAGCTAGTGGCTACTGGATTAGAGAGTGCAGATTATGGTACTTTTCTATCATTGAATGATGTTATACTCTAGAGGACCAGAAAACTTTTATAAAAGTAGTACTTGAATAGAGTCTTGAAGACTAACTAAAAGTTGCTACATAGACCAGCAAAGACAGGTGATTCTAGACAGAAGAAACAAATATGCTGTGGCTGGAAGATAGCCCAGTGATCTACAGGAAAATCAGAGCCATTATATTTAAAGGGTGAGCTGAAGTTTAAAGTACAATTGGAGTCTACTAGAAGATAGGACCCTCATCACTGGTCATTTCTGTGCCCTCAGATGATACAGCATAGGACGTGGACCAGAAATTTTCAAGCTCTTTTAAAAATTTAACTAACTTAAAATTTTAATTAATTTAATTTAATTTAAAATTTTAACTAATTTAAAAATGACTGTCATTCAGAATTCCTACACAAAAGGCAGATAAAAATAGATCTGTTCTTTTCAACGCAGGGTGGAGGGCTTTTCTTTCAAGAACACCTGGATCCCTGAGAGATCTTCATTGATTCCTGGGGCTCCAAAGAGCTTGGACAGTCTCAAGAGACCTATAGTGAGTTGTGAACATGACATGGATCTAGAACTGCATTGGGAAGATTCCCTGCGCCAACCTGGGGGACTAGTAGATGGGGGTAAGACGGAAGCTGGGCGAGAGAGTACAAAGGTGTGGAAATAGAGAAAGACATATGGTGAGTGCCTGCTGATTTTACTAAAAGGAGAAAGAATAAGGTTGGGACCTGACAGAATCTGGAATACAAGGCAGAAAAGCAGATTCATTCCAGGTTTTCTTCATGGGAAATTCAGTGGCTGGTGGTATCATGTTTCATGATGTGGAATTCCAGAGGGACATTTTACTTATTGGATTATTGGTTTAAATTTTCTGTTCTTAAAACAATAGCAGGTTGGG
The DNA here is from genome assembly GCF_902686455.1 of Sciurus vulgaris. NCBI lineage: Eukaryota > Metazoa > Chordata > Mammalia > Rodentia > Sciuridae > Sciurus > Sciurus vulgaris. The sequence continues at coordinate 138,844,865 of NC_136469.1, forward strand.
GAGGGCAATGGTTTGCCTTTAGGCTATGGGTTACTGCTCTGTCATTCTTCCAAAGCCTGAGGAACTATCACAGATTTTCTTCTGTTCACTTCCATGAATAATGTATGTCTCATTTCTTCATTCTTCTCACAGCAAACACCAATCAGAAGAATCTGAAACAAACGGACCACGGAAAACTAGAGTCAAAACCAGTATTTTGTCAACTGATTAGATAGCAGTTAGTTTAATGGCAGCATTAATCAAGGTCTGATTGCTCCATTGTGAGGAACAAGAAGTATGTGAGTAGATTAATACACAAGATCTGGTTCAGAATGTTTCTGCAGAAACCCCCACACAATAATTAAGAAGAATTCAAAATGAAGGTTATTGATCTGTGTGTTATTGAGAAACAACATAATTGATAATTCAGATGTTAATTGTTGGTTCCAAAGTAGAAGAGACAGTTTGTACAGATCATTTGTAACAAGATTTTGTGTTTTTGTTTTTATCATTTACACCAAAATATTGAGTTCAAATGGTACCCTGCTTCAAATAAACATCGATTCAACTGTCAAGAAATCTTTATTTTTAAGTGTTTAAAATTATCATTTTTCAGACATATCTGAGGCAATAGAATATAGGATTTGGAGTTAGATTATATTCAGGAGCTCTGAGGAATTAGGTTTGTCCTTCCATCTGTCTGGATCTCAGAACTCTTCTGCAAGTTACGGTAATAAATGCCCATCTCACAGATTTGTTGGAAATTCTCAGGTAGAAATCCATACTTCCTAAGAGCAAAGACATGGAGTCAAAACTGCTGTGTTTCAAACCCAGCTTTGCCCGTTTTCAGCTGTGCATCCTTAGACATTTTACTTAACCTCCATTTCCCAGTTTTCCCATCTGTGAATAAGGATAATGACAATAGGCATCCCTCTTATGAAGATTAAATGAATGTGTGAACAATGCTTGGAAGAGAGCCATGAAGGTGATAATCACTATAACACTGTTAATTGTTTTCATCATTATTTGGAAGTGTTTGGAGACGTAGGTGATTCTTAGTTAACATGTATGGATTGTTTCCTCCTCTATAGCTGGCTAGTCACTAACCTTCACCAAACTCCCTGGATCCTTGCTTCATATGCATTGGTGAATAGGAAAGATACAACTAGAAGGATTATCTGACTTCACACAGAACTTCTGAAAGGATCCATTGACCTTGTGGACATACAAGCAGCATGAGAAATGTGAAGAAAGAAGGATGGAGAAAAACAAAGGCCAATAATTGGTAAGGAAAGACAGAGAAATAGCCTATTTCCAATCAGGAAACAGACTATCATTAGTATTCTGATAAAAATCCAAGGACACCTTGCTTTCAAAAGCAAAAATCAAATGACATAAAAAAGCAACAATCAGATAGCAAGAAATAGTTCTTAGAAGTTAATATGACAGATAAAAGAAAAAATGCATGAGTTGCATATAAAGTTAAAGTAATACACAGAACCTAGAGTCAAAAAGGGAAAAAAGTGTATGAGAGAAGAGATAAAAGACAATCCAGTAGGTCAGCATTGTATGAAAAAGAAATCTATAAAGAGTAACAAGGATGAGAGAGGGAGGGATATTGCCAAAGATATAAGACAAGAAAAGTTTCTGGAACTGAAGGAAATGTGAATATTCAACAGGACAGTATCTCATCCCCAATGAGACTCAACCACACATCCATGAAAATGGTACATTACAGAATAAGTAGGAAAAATGGAAAAAGCTAAGTGAGGATGCAGACCTACTAGAACTCTATCTTACTGTAGCTGGGAGCATATAATTGTCCAGCTACTCCAGGAAACAATTTGGCACTGTCTTACACAGTTAGATGTGTAATTATTACATGACTCAGCAATCACATTGCTATTTATCCAAGAGAAATAACAATATATGATCACATAAAAACCTGTATGTGAATATTGATAGCAGCTTTCTTTATATATAAAAGAGCAACACTAATGATCATCAAGTAGTGATCAAGTCAACTAACTGCAGCATATTCAAAAATGGGCCAAGAGCAATAAAAATGAACATACAATTGATCTATTCCACAACATAAACAAATACCAGAAATAGGATGCTAAGCCACAGAAGGAAGACACAAAGACCAACAAACTTTTCAGCTGGTATCCTGGAAAAGACAAAACAATAGAAGCAGAAATAAGGTCAGTGTCTCCAGGGACTGAGATGGGAAATTGAAGATGGATCAGAAAGCAGCACAAGGGAACTGTTGGTGGTGCTAGAAATAGTCTCTCTCTTGATTTGGTGGCAAATACCTGACAGAATATAATTTATGTATTTATAATATGGTGAGTCCCATCATGATTATTTACAATAATTTGGTAGGTGGAAACTTATAAAACTGCAGTTGGAAAGAGTAGATTCAATGTGACTTCATCTTCAATAAATCTGAATTCAGTAAAAATGAGAAGTGCTACAAAGTGCTAAGGAAGACAAGATTTCAAAAGCCTATCTTAGAGTGCATGGAATATTCCCTAATGGTAGAGCACTTGCCTAGTCCAGGGAAACCCTGGGTTTGATCCCCAAGACAGCAATAAATAAATAAATAAGTAAATTAAATATGTCCACATTAATGTCATTAACACCAATGAATATACACAGGGCCTGCAGTCTTTTAGAAAGAAAAAAGAAGTAATCTACAAAGAAATAAATGTAAGAGTATCTTCAGACATATTGGGAACACTGGAAACGATAGGAAAGATTTCATATTTGTGAGGGAAGACTAATTTTCCAAACCAACACTTTATAAATAGCCAAGCTGTCAAGACAGATAAGAATGAATGAGGTTTACTTCCCACATGCCCACTTCAGGAAGTTATTTAGGAATGCCTTCCAGCAAAAACAAAAGCAGAAACAGCAAGGACAATGCAGCCATGAAAAGGTGGTGACTTCAAAAAGGGCAGCAAAGCCACTTCAAGAAACCAAAGTCTAGACTGGAGCCAAAGGATGAAGGAAGAACCCCAGGGGGTAGAGATTCATCCAAGTAGATGGAATGGCTGACCACATAGAAAGATGGCATAAGATAAAGGCCTCATTTACGAAAGAATTTCAAAGATAAAGAAAGGCCATGGAAAATTTCTAAGACACCCCCAGTGGTCGTGGTCAGTGTTTGTGGCAGCAGCGGAATGTTGGTACAGAAACCCAGCAGGATCTGGAAAAGCATTCCAGTGGGTTTCCAGTGCACCTGCATGGATGTAGGCACACATGGGCAGGACTGAAGAGGCGTCCCTTCCTGCAGGTGGTCAAAGCATGAGGCTGAAATCACAGACAACAATTCCCACAAACTCCCTGGGATCCCTCACTGAGATAGGAATTAGAATGTAGCAAATTACATGTGAACAAAGACCCAATGTAAGCATTTGCTATAGAAACCTGATCTGATCTAGGACTCAATGTTTTTCTCTTGGAAACAAAATGTAAATAAGGGCACATAAAATAATTTGAAAAAGAAATGCTGTGGAATTAAGGTAGGGTTTTGGTGGACATAATCTAAACTCTGGAGAGCATAAATATTTGCCTCTTTCTCCACTTCCCCCGTGATTCCAGTGAAGTCCTTACATGGGACAATAAGCCAGGTTCATCCCTGGGTCTTCTACATATGGCCCTGGCCCTCCCTACCCTGCACACCACACTGCACCTCTTGGTGTAGCTTATGGGAGGTTCATCTTAACATGAGCTTCATTTCTGTCTCTATTCACTGCCAGCTGGAATCAGTTCTAGGAGTAATCGACTCTTTAAAAAAAATCCCTAACTAGGTTCTAAAGTATTTCCTATTTGGTGTACCTGAATAAGGAATATTTTAAAACCAAAGAAGTTTCTCGTTCTTTATTGATTTCCTGTGAGGTATTTATTTTTCATGAAGATGTTTAATGTTGCTGCTGTCTCAGACTCCAGTTTTAGGCCTGACATAATTTATTTGAAACCCGGTAGGACCCTATCTCCTTAGTTGTAGTTAACTTTCCTTCCCTCTTTTGATTGTGATATGTCCCTTTTGTTCCTCTGTTACTGACCCAAATCCAAAGACGAAGCAGTGGCAGACCATAGTCAACCCTTGTTCAACATCTTGCTCATGCAAATGGGCTCCTTTGATCACACAGACATTTTAAAAAGTTCCCAATGCATAAGTCCCACAGGGGCACCCAGGGGAGAAGGACCTGGACACATGCACAGTCCACATGTTCGCTCTGTCTCAGTCTATCTTTCTCTGTCTCTTCTAACCCGTGAGTTGAGCTGCCTGCTGCCTCTGGACTTCCTATCACCTTCTGCACCCCTAACCCCCCTGGGATCTGAGGGCAGTTATGGTTTTATTTTTTTTTTTTCTGTTTTATGCATTATGATATCACTTCCTTTCTGTGTCCCACCTGAAATACACATTTGCACCCAATTTTCTCCCATAGAGGCCCTTCTGGAGACAGGCCTCAAACTCTAACTAGCAAGAAACCATAACAAGTTATATCACAATACAATTCCATTGTAATGCATAATCCTTAATGAGGTAAGTTGCCTTTCAGGGCATGGTACGTTCATACACATTGAGGTGATACATATCACGTTTCTTGATCCACTTGAAGAATGTATATCCCAATGTTCCTTTCAAGTAAGAAATATAAAAGTGATATTTGTTTAAAATTCTCTGGTTAGCGTCTTCATCCATTCATTAACCATGTAATGAGGAATTATTGAACATTTAATGGTGTCAGAACTGGTTGCACCTTAGAGGTAAAGTAGTGAGCGGATGATTATATGATAATATCTGCATGTAAAAAACTTCACAAATGGTTGCAAGGTGAACAGGTTAGAGGGGAAAATGGCAGAAAATAGAAGGCAAATTGGTACAGCCACTCTGGAAAGCAGTGTGGAGATTCCTCAGAAAGCTTGGAATGGACCCACCATTTGACCCAGCTATCCCACTCCTCGGTTTATACCCGAAGGGCTTAAAATCAGCATACTACAGTAATGCAGTCACATCAATGTTCATAGCAGCTCAATTCACAATAGCTAAATTGTGGAACCAACCTAGATGCCCTTCAATTGACGAATGGATAAAGAAACTGGTATATATATATATATAATGGAATATTACTCAGCCACAAAGAAGAGTAAACTTATGACATTTGCTGGTAAATGGATGAAGTTGGAAAATATCATGCTAAGTGAAATAGGCTAAGCCCAAAAATCCAAAGGCCAAATGTTTTCTCTGATAAGTGCATGACAATATATAATGATGGGGAGTGGCGGGGGGAAGAGAAGAATGAAGGAATTTTGGATGGTGTACAGGAAAAAAGGGTGGAGGGGGTGGGAATGGTAAAACAGTAGAATGAAACAGACAGTATTACCCTATGTATATGTATGACTATATGAATGGTGTGAATATATATTGTGCACAACCATAGAAATGAAAAGTTGTACCCCATTTGTGTACAATAAATCAAAATGTGTCTGTAAAAATAAAAAAAAATTAATAAAAAGAAATAAAAACAGGTCTTGCTATTTAAAAAAAGAAAGAAAAAAGAAAACAGAAGGTGACTGGACAGCTAATTAATGAATAGTGGAAAAGTACAAACCCTGCAGGACTTGACATTGGGAGAGAGGAAGGAGGTATGAAATATGTCTCCTAAGTGTCTCACCACTTAAGCAAATGGCTTCCTAAAGAGGGCTTCTCACAATTCTCAAACTGGAGCACCGAGAAAACTCCCCGCCTCTCATTAGGATGGGCCATTGCCAAAGGCCCTTGGTCTATCTCGTGTTTGCACACTCCTAGGTTCCTTCAACTGCTGACTCCCTACTTACACCCTCATATTTTAAGCCTGTTCCAGAAGAAATTGGAATCCCATGGGTGTTTGTCCACAGGCCACAACTGACTCAAGACAACCCAGCAGGAACGAGTCACTGCCAAGCAAAGTGGTTCTTGAACATATTTAAAGCTTGATGATTTAAGAGAGAAGGTGGCTGATAAACATCTCGGCGCTCTTTCCAGATGGAAAACAAAGATTTTTTTTTTCTGATTTTCCCATAAATTTGTCATTATTTGTCAGACGCAGTCAAAATAAATGCACCAGGCTTCAAAGGAGCCAGCGCCGTGAGAGACCAGATAGCAGCAAGATGAATCCACTTGTCTCGGCGGACAGACGCTCAGCACAGTAGTGCAGGAAGGGAAGGGTGGGCACCTGTGATAATGGATTGCATCATTTCTTTGACCTCGAGATAAAAGCAAACAAGAGAAGCAAAAAGTGCCACTCAGCAGGCTCTAAAAATGAAACCTGCCACAAGTCTCTGATCTGTGGCCGGGATTCCGTCTTTGCCGGAGAGATGGAGTATTTCCATCAGAATGTCAGCTCTTCCTTGTCCTGACTACACTTATTGGCAAAAGAGGAATGGCATTAGGCAATAGAACAAAAAACTTTTAAGTTTAATTTAATTTAGCTAATCCATCTGGCCATGTTTGCTGACTTTTTCCAGTTTTCTAAAAGGATGAAGAAGAGCCAACCCCAGTCAGCTGTCACTGGGACAACCTCAGATGTGGCCCTTTACCTCCTGCTCAGAGCAGCCCTGCTAGATGCAATCACTTCCCCAGGATTTAGATGAGGATTCCAGGGTTAGCATGTTTATCAAGTTATCAAGGATGAGAGCATCGGGACCTAACTTCCAACATATCTGTAGGGGCTCTGATGGTTAAGAGCTACTTCTCACTCCTCAGTAGGAGGCGCTCTACAAAATGCAGAGCGGTATGGTAATAACAAATATCAGTAAAGCAAGAGGAGTACGATTCGAGATGACTTAAACTTGAACATAAATCCATGGGATCCACCTCGCAAAGCAAAGGTTTCATAGCTGAAAGCTCAGAAATGTGAAATGAAAAGCATGTGTTTTTAGGATCAGAGGGAGCCCAGTGTGTCTCAGCACTCACCCCTACTTGCTGTGTGACCTTGAACTAATTGCATAGCCTCATAGCTGCAGGTGCCTCATCTAAAAAAATGAATTTCCCCTTCTCAAATAGTTTTGTGAGGATAAAAATGAGATGATGTGATTAAATTACCTGACAATGTGTCTGATATACAGCATCTGACCCCAAAATGCCAACTTCATGCCACTTCAAGTTAGATACACTCTGCAATGGATAAATTGTAGAGAGATTCATTAACCAAGGTACTGTCCAAGGGGCAAGGTAAAAGCAACCATGATGAAAGACTGCAGAGAACCCACATGTATGTGTGCATGTGCATTTCCATGCCCAGAGACACGGATTTGAATTTTATGTCTGTTAGAAACAATTTCATGTTAAAACATCTGATAGTTACATCTATCAGAGACCTCGTTGGCTGATGCTCTACTGATAAACTTTACAAAAGCCTTTCTAGTTAGCGTCGCCAGCAGGATAGTTGAATCGGTCATATAGATTGCCAGCACAGCTCCCAGGAAGAGCCAGCAATTAGCAGAAGGCTGCACCAGGCTTCAAAACCCTGCCTGTCATTCTTACGATCACAAAACCAATGCTCAAGCACTGTTTTGTGGGGAAAGAAGTCATCTCTAGCTGAATAAAAACAAGTTTCCTTTAAAAAGGTAAAAAAACACATAATTACAGAAACTTTAGAACATACCCAAATAAGAGGACCCTAGTTTCCCCAAAGATGAGGTCTTCCCTGCAGTGGTTGGTATGCAGAGTCCTCGTTACTCTGATTTAGTCACACAGATCCTGAGATTTTACCTGTCCTTTTCCTTCAATGTCACAGTTATTTTTAGTAGAGTAGGTAAATCTCTGAAGAGACTGTGATATCTGGGGTTCCCTATGAATGAGCTCTGTTTCCATGAGCTGTTCACTCAACCCCTTAAAGACTCAAGCTTCACATACAATGTGAGGATAATAACAGCAACCACCTTATCACAGGGATATGTAGGAAGAAAGTGAAGTGGATGCAGACTCTAAATAGTGTGCTGCGGGGAGAATCAGGGCTCAGTGAAATTATTGTTATTTATAACTGGCAGGACTTCTTTTCTATTGCAAATGACAAAACAAATTCAGCAAGTGGAAACACTTTTTTCCTTCAAATTGGCAAGTCCAGATGTGGACATGGCCAGAGGTTCAGTCAGTGAGGTGAGGCTTGTTCAGAGACAAGTTCTGCTGTGGGGTGCCAGATGGCTGCTGTGGTGCCAGCCATTGCCCACCTAACCACACTTCAAGGCCTGCACAAGGAGCTTCTCTCTCATATAGGTTTCACAGTCCCAAGATTCCCTCTGATGGAAACAACCTGGGTCACTTGCTTCCCCCCAAAAATGACCAATGCTAGAGAAATTTGTTGCTTTAATTGACTAATTGAGGTAGACTGAGTAGTAGCACCAGGAAGACATGTATGTCCTAATCCCTAGAATCTATTTTACCTCATGCGATTTTGCAGATGTGAGTAAATTGCAGATTTTGAGATGGGAAGGTTATACTGGATTATCTGTGTGGGTCCATGGTAATTACCAGAGTTCTCATAAGAAGAGAGCAGCAGGGGTCAAGGTTAGAGTGCAGAAGGCAATGTGACAATGCAGACAGAGATTGGAGTGAGGTGACACCAACCAAGGCCTGCAGATCCTGTGCTGGTTGCAAATGCAAGGAGCAGACCCTCTTCACAGGCCCCCAACAGGAGCGAGTTGGTGCCAGCAGCCACCTCGATTGCAGCACCGTGAAAACCATCGAATGCCTGCACCAGGTCTGCAAGCAACTAAGCTTGCGAGGTTTTGTCACAGTGGCATCAAGAAAACAAGCACACCAACCTCAGATCACGATTTTCATCCACTCATGGCTCGGAACGCCTTGACAAAATCCATCATTCTCTAGAGGGAAAACAGATCCTGCTCTCAGGGTGTGTACTGGGCAGGAAAGCCCATGCTGTCCAGTACATCGAGGTTGGTTTTGCTGGTATTTTTTTTGTAAATTTGACTTCAATTTCCAAAAAATGTGATTCTTTTTCCTTTAGTAGCTTTGCCACCATATCATAGCTTGTTCTTCTGTACTTACTTGTACAATGGACTCTGGAAAGAAGGACTTTCTCTGTGCATCTTGGACCTGTGTGACATTGGGGTAACTATCAAGGGACAAGAGACCTATGTGACAGAGCAACGCTTTGAGTGTAGATCTCATCATGGAGTTGGGATCGGCCAGGAGTCAGGGACAAGACCACTCAAATGCAAAATGCACTCAGGTCAGCCCAAGTGCCTGGCTTTCTTCTTCCACTTGTTCATCCTGAAGATCCCACTCTTCTCTGAAACTTAATTTCAAAGTCTGCGGAGGAGCAGGTTGAAGGAAGTGAGTGTGCGCTAAGCTGTCTTCCCGGTCCACCATTCAGTAAGTCCCTCTGTGGTAGTGGCATTGAGTACTACAGGGCACAGAGAGGTCTGAGGAAATGGAATCTAAGGGTTCTTGACTTGGGAAAGTTAGGACCACGTTAAAAACAGCTGATCAAGAGATCAGAAGCACAAAATCCCTGGGCCAACCCCATCACCTAGTTTTCTCTTTTGTAGCAATAGCATAACTGAATCGTTGGCACACACATTAGAGGCGTTTAGTGAGAAAATGGACTGAGGAAAGGGGCTCTCTTTCTAAAAATGGTAGTGATGGCGATGTATTCAAATCATCTGGGGAAATGTTTTTAATTGCAAATGGAATAATCTCGGCGCTCCTGTATCCACATTAATTCTGTCATTCTCCTAAACAGCAGCTTTGATAATTTGATAAAGGCACCATAAACGATGTCTATTCATCCTTATCCCCCAAGGCATCCACTAAAAAGCAGGGTGTGGATGAAATGCAGCTTCCTTCGCGCTTCTCTCTCAATTCTGATTACCGTTCTCTGCCCTGATTTTCCGTGACTCGCTGAACAGGGGGCCTGTGGGGCTGCTGCCACCACTTCACTTTCACCTGGTGGGCCCTTCCTGGCACCCCGGCAGAGCTCCAGGAGTAAATCCCAGCCTAAGCCAGCTTCAGCCCACTGGGCTGCAGAGATCTCAGTCCTCAGGTGGAATCCAAGTTCCCCAGAAAAACACCCTCAATCTGCGGGCACCATGTGCTGCCCCCACTAGTGAGATTCTGGCCACCACAAAACATGGCAGGTTCAGGAACTCGATTTTCCCTGACAAGTCAGCACCAGGCCCTGACAGGACAGGCGACTTCATCGTCTGTCTGGCAAAGAGGGACAGACACTTTTGTCAAGTCATAAGGGTTCATGGAGACAGTACAACTTCCTGGAATATTTATCACCTCGTGTCATGTTGGGCCCCTGACAAGACATTTCCAGGACAATTCCAAAGATGAAACCATTTTTACTTGTGGTGTCATTACTGCTGTTTATCACCCAAACCTAACATCCAAATCCTCAGGAGATAGAGCAAGCCAGCTGAGCAGAGACGAGAGAGTGTGGTAAAGAGGACAATTAGGGAAAATAAAATGTCTGCTTTATCAAAGTGACTTTTAAAAGGAAAGGTAATATAAAAATTAGACTATTCCATGATTCTTACAAGAAAAGGAGGGATGGGAAGAGCTACATGTAAGTGATTACTTCATGATAAGACCTACTCATTTATTTAATCTATACCACGAAATGTAGGACTATGTCGATTTTATAGATGAAAAAATTAGGGCAAAATTTAGAACCCACTCTGTAATATGATTTTCATGACCTCAAGTTTTTAAGTGAGGAAAAGTTCTTCTGCCCTGTCTGGAACAGCCATGGCATGTCTCTTGGCTTAAAGAGCATTTGCACTCTCAAGCAAAATACTCAGGGCCTTCTAACAGGAAGCATGTTTTCCAGACCCTGAAGAGGGACCCATTCACATCATTCTGGTCATGGGTTTGGAACGTGGCTCACTGTTTTGGGTGACACTTGTCAGGTTGAGAAATGACCCTATAGAATCGTGGTATACCCACATCAATGACAAAAAGAATATTCCAGAACAAGGGAACTATTGTGCCAACCAACACTATTGACACACTGTGGAGGGGCATGGGCCTGGAGCAAGAGAGCACATCTGGGGAGTCTCAGGTAGACGTTCCAAAGTCCTGGGAAGTCCATTACATTTCAAACCCAGAGTAGGCTGTTGTTAAGACTCACAGCATGCATGAACTCATTTATATATTCCTCAGACATGGGCTGGTGCTAAAGTAGAAGAAAAAAATAAGAATAAGATATGATCACTACCCTCAGAGTTTACTGTCTGTCAGGGGAAACAGACAAGTATACTAATGATGTCAGCGCTGTGAGCGCAGTGCATTCATGAAGGTCCATAGAGGGCAGTGTTTTCCACGCTGTATGTTGAGATCCATTGGCAGGGTCTTAAATCAATTTACTAGGCTGCAGAAGGCAGTTTTTTTTGTTTTTTTGTGTTTTTTGTTTTTTAAAGAAGAATGAAACAAGACAGACTATATCAGTGTGCCTTGCACAGCAGTGAAAACATGGACTTAGTGAGACAGTTCTGTTCTGACTCTCTGGAATGAGATGTATGCACAGGTTTGGGTACCAAGTCATAGTGGGAAAGATATTTCTTACTTAGGGGCATCATCAAAAAACATCCGAAGGCCACCAGTAGCGTGCAAGTGGGAGCACAGCGGAGAGACATCTAGGTGAGTTTAGTAGGAGGCAGAGGAGAGAAAGCTCTCCAAAGAAAAGAGCACTCACTCTGAATTTTGGAAGAGAAGCAGTTATTCTAAGGCAAAGAGCAGCTCGTGGGAAAGAAGCCAAGAACTGAGGAGGCAGGACAGCTTCAGGAAGCTGTGCCAGGGCGGGGTGGAGCCTAGGAAGAGTCCTGCCTTAGGACTGGAGTCCCTTAAACTGCCATTCCAGGACCAGGAGCTGAGGGAGCAGAAAGGCAAGATGGAACAAATTCTTAAAATAGGATGCTGTAAAAATTTTGAGATGTCAAAGATCACTTTTCCTTAAAGGACCAGAGAAAGATTCATGAGGTGGGGAACCTCCTAGAGTTACCATGATTACTTTATAGGTTCTGCTCGGGGATGAGCCATGTGGCATTTGTGTGTCTGAGCGTGGGAAGTTGGGTGAGCAGAGGCAGTCATCCCAAAGAAGGAGCGGAGCGCTGAATCAGCTGGCACACACCTCCCCAACCTGACTGCGCCAACCACTTGAGTGAGTGCTCCCTGTGACGCCAAGCGAAATGTATTTCACTCTCTGACAGTGACACTGTCAGGCAAGCACAACGAGGCTGACATCTACGGTCAGGCAGGCAGGCTTCAAACCCACTCCCTTGCTGTGCGTCTTAAGTCTAAGACCTGGTCTTTCTGTGTGTCTATATCCTTTTGGGTGAAAATAGAATTTGTAGTCACAGAAGTATGTTACTCAGTGTTAGGTTAGATAAGGGATGCCCACCAAAACTCAAGTGTGAGACCATGAAAGAATATTAAGAGGTGAAATGATTAGTTTATGACAGGTGTAAACTAATTGGTGGATTAATCCACTGATATAGATTAACTGGGCAGTAAATGTAGGCAGTAGGGTATGACTGAAGGAAGTAGGTCACTGGGGATGTGCCTTTGGGGTTTATATTTTGTCCTTGGTGAACAGAGCTCTCTCTTTCTGCTTCCTGTTGCCATATGCTGAGCTGCTTTCCTCCTCTATGCCCTTCTGCCATGATCTTCTGACTCCCCTGGGGCTCAGAGGTATGGAGTAGGCTGACCATGGACTGAATCTCTAAAACTATGAGTCAAAATAAACTTTTCCTCCTCTCTGTTGTTCTTGTCAGATCTTTTGGACACAGTGATGAAAAAGCTAAGACACTCAGACTCTCCTTCATAGGAGAATTTGACCTTCAACTGTATGTGGTGTTATTAGCCATCAACCTTCAGCAGCAGTGTCTTGGGGTTCACCATGGAGATGAAGTTGAGGCCATGCTCTTGCTACTCAGCAGCAAAGCATAGCACTTATACTAAGGCCTGGCCATATTTGTCCAATGTGGGATTCTGCTGGAAGGATCTCCCCCATGGGTCAGCCAAGATTTCTTCAGATCTTCAGCATAGTGGAGGCTAATTCTGTCCTACCCTGATTCCTCTAGACTCCCTGTTCAGAGGTGTCAGATCTGCTTCATGCTCTGAGACTTTCCCCACCCATTTTTCCTTCCTTTCCCTTCATCTTTCACTGGAAAAATTTCCCCACAAGCCTCTCGCTCTCCTAACACTGTTGGAGCCTCTGTATCCTGGAATGGAGACAACATGGAAATGTTGGGCTACTCAAGCTTCATAGTCCTTGAATTTCTCTCTAAGTATTCATTTCCTCAATAAGTCCACTTGGTTTCTAGGGGTTTAATACCATTTCTAGGTAAGCACTCTCATATATGTGGTTCAGCCCTTTGCAGTCTTCTGAATCATAGACACATGCATTGGACCCCCACCAAGCATCTCTATTGGATATCAAACAGGAATTTTGGGCTTAAAGTGTCCAAATTCAGATCTTGGTATTTTTGCTCCCAAATCTATCCATCCTCCAATCTCCTTCATCTCAATAAAGAACAACCCTGTCTTCCTGTTGCTCAGGGCGAACATCCCCCTAGTAACCCACACCCCATCCATTTGCACACCCTGTGGGTTCCATGTGGAAACATGCCGACCCTGACCATGTCTCATCATCTGCACCAGCGCTACTGGTGTGAGCCACCCTGTCCTCTTGCCTGGAGTACGGCAACAGACTCCGATTTAGACTCGCCTTTTCTGTCCTTTTCTCAGTGCAATCTATTCTTAACCAGGCAGCCAGAATATCCTTTTAAATGTAAACCAGATTATTTTCTGCACAAAATCCTCCAACAGCATCTCTTTGCAATCAGAATAAAACCATAATCCTCAAAATAGCTGACAGGGCCTTGCGTGATGAGGCACCTCCTTCCCGGTTTCCGCTTCTGCACTCACTGTTTTTATTCCAATCACACTGATTCTATTGTTGCTCCCCAAATATTCCAACACGCTGCCACCTCAGCATTTTACACATGCCTTCTCCTTGCTCACGATGTTCTTTCCCCAGATAGCTGAACGGCTCCCTCTCTATTCAACTTAGATCACATACCTAAATCATAACCCACGAGATGGTGGCATTAGGAGATGGCACCCTGGGGAAGGTGATGGGGTCATGGGAATGGAGCCCTCCTGAGTAGATCAGGGCCCTGACCAGAGGTCCCAGGGAGATGTTTTGTTTCTTTCATCAGGTGAGGATGCAGCTAGAAGGCACCACCCATAAACCATCAAATGGGCTCTCACCAGACAATGACTTTACCAGCACCAAGGTCTTGAACTTACTCTAACTCTGAAACTCTGAAAAATAAAATATCCTTGGTTTATATGCCACCCTATGTTATTTTGTTGTAGTGACCCAAACTAGGACACCTTCCCTGAGCTCTCTAGGCAAAATTGCTTTGCCTGGCACACTTTTTCTCTGCCCTACTGTACTTATTTTTAACACTTTTAGCATATCAAACAATGGATAATTTCAGTATTGGTCTCCCTTCCTTCCTACTAGAATATAATTTCTGGGATAATTTATATCTTATTATTCTGTTATATCCCTGACACTGAGGGCAATGTCTGCATGTGGCAGGAGTCCAGCAAATGTCTGGTGCACAGATTAACGAGCTTGGGTACTAACAGTGCTGACCATGTACAGGGATTGTGACTCCATTAATTGATGTAAATTACATAATACTGTGCCAGGCACATAGAAAGCACTCCAAAACCATGAGTTTGTGTTAACAATCTCAACAAGTTTTAGTCATGACATAAAAATCTCAGTATCCATTCTGGGGACCCAGCTTGACGACAATGATTAAGTAGGGGTCACAGAGTTCCTACATCTTGCTAGAAGACAGTATGTAGAGAGTCTTTAGCAAAAACACTTTAGGATGACACCACTCATGTAGGTGGAAATGATTGTGATTAATCCAGAAGAATGAGAACTCTGATCTGTTCACCATACTGCTCAGGAACACATTATACTATAAATAGTGCATGGTAGATTCCTGGCATGAATGTCAATCTCTTCCTCAATAGTGTGAGAAAATTTAGCAGTTGTAACTGAAAGACAAGAAAGACCATTTGGTTTGCCTGGATTCCCTTCTTTTATTGCCTAAGGTGGGGAAATGCATCTACTTTTTCAATAAATAATTCATTAGCGTCTACATGGTCAAAGCCATGTGCTAAGCAAAGAGGAGGCAGAGCTGACAAGACAGGCCTGATGAACGCCTTCATAGAGCTGGACTTAGTCACAGAAGAGGGTAATAAATAAGGAATAGCAGTAGACAAATTGTCATGCTACTTGGATTTAGAAAGTCCTCCAAAATTTCATGAGTCCTAAGCTTGGTCCCCAGTACAGCAATGTTCAGAGGTCGGGCTTTTAGAAAGTGAATGGATCAGGAGGACTCTGACCTCAACAGTGGGTTAGTCCGTTGGAAGCTGAAAGGACTGCTGGGAGGTGGGAGCCATTTGGAGGAAGTAGGTCACCGGGGAACACCCCAGAAGGGTTTGTCTTCTCCCCGTTGCCCCAGACCTCCCCTGCTCTTTCTGCCTCCTGCCTGCCTGAGCCGAGCAGCTTTATTCCACAATGTCCTTCTGCCATGATGTCCTGCCTCACTTCAGGCCCAGGGCAATGGATATAGTCACCCTAAGGACTGAAGTCTTGGAGGCTGTGAGTCAAAACAAATCTTTATATCAGGTATGTGGGTCACAGCAACAAAACGCTTCCTAACCCACAGCCGGTAGAGTACTGGGAGTAGCGGGTACCTATGATAGGAAAAACTGACTTTACTTGGAATGGGGATTATGAAGGAAGGACTCTCCTGGCTTCCAAGAATTTGAGAATAGGTCTAAAGTTATCATGATAAAAATTGTTGATTTTAAGAAAACTCTTTGCAATGGAGTCATCCCAGTAAAGACAGCAATGGTTCTGATGAGATGGGAAATAAGGAAAATGTCTTGAAAGTTCTGAAAGTTATTCTTGGAGGCAAACCGAGGCTCACCTGCTGTGCACATGGGCAGCTTGGCCATAATGAGCAGTTTCTCAAAGCCTTATTAGTAACCGTAGAAAACCCTTAGTCCATCTAAAGCATGTTCAAAGCTAACTCTAAATATTAATGAATTGTTTCTTTTTCAACAATACACTCTGAAAACTTCTCCTAACCAAATTGAACCCTGGCCAGGATTTTCCCTCCGTCTCTATGGCCCTGAAGCTCTCTTTCATTGAATTCCATGAGGCTGACAGCTGGCCTGGGCCTGGCATGCTGACCTCATTTCTAGCCTGGGGTATATGCTTCCTCTCCCTCCTCTTTCTGAGAAGAGTAATTTGCCATTGGAGACCAAGTTGAACCAGATCCTGAACTGGCTGTGGTGTGGAGATGTTGACACCTCTTGTGCTCCCGTGCCTAGTCCAGGGATGTTCAATAAGGCACTGGAGTATTCCCCTATCTCGCAGGAAATGTACAGTGGCAAGTTAGAAATAATGCATATGTCTTAGTTCAGGCTGCCATACCATAGCTACACCACAGTCAGGCTTGAAAAATGAACATTTATTTCACACAATTTGGGAGGCTGTTTTTCCAAATCAGGGTACCTGCATGGCCAGGTTCTTGATGAAGTCTCTTCCTGGTTTATGGTTGGCCAACTTCTCATTGTCGTGAGGACATGGTAGAGAAAGAGATTTTGAATCTCCTTATTCTCTTAGAGGGACACCAATCCCATTCACGAGGGGTCTACCTAATTACCCCTTAAAGGCCACTTCTCCAAATACCATCACCTTGGGACTTAGGCTTCAGTATATGAAGACTGAGGGGGTAGAAGCATTCAGACCATAGCAGCATACAAACATGGAAAGAATGTTTACAGTATAATATCAGTTGCAAACTTCCCACAATGATGAGCACGTTGCCTAGTGTAACAGGAAATGAAGGGAGGAAGAGGCCAGCAGAATCTCAAGGGCATCTCAGAGCAAGAAGAGCTTGAGCTAGGCTGTGAAGAGTCAGTAGAATTCTGGTAGATGTGCAAGAGCTGGATAACCTAACCCAGGGAACAGTAAGCAGGCAGGGTGGGTAAGGCAAGGCCAGGGAGTAACAAGTGATAATTGATCGAGGAACCCTGAAGCGTCCTGGGGATCAGAAGAGGCTCTGATGTGCCCCTCTCTGCTTGCATACTTGGTCTCCTGCACTCATTCAACTGGGGATGTGGTTATTCAAGAGCTAGCAACTTACAAGCTTTTGGGATAAGATTTTAAATCAAATCAAGGGAATAAAAATATTTAAAGAAGAAAGGCGTGAATCATTATATGCAGCTATTTTTTATAGTTTGAATTATTTAAGTCTAAAGCTCAAGAAATTGCATGTTTAAGTGCCTAAGTAGTTTTCTGCCAACTTTTAATTAACCTCTTCTGCCATTTCTCTTTGAGGGAAATTGAAAAATATTTTCATAGTCCAACCAAAGCTTATTTTATAAAAGAATTAGACAAATTCGAAAGTCACTTACAGTAATCTTTCAAAACATGGGATGTTTATAGCTGAATCCAGTCAAATTGTATTTATTCCTTATCAGCCTCAGTTATCTAGGCAGAGCTGTCTTATTAATGAGATTCAGACAAAGCCTGGACTTCCGGTGCAACAGTGAAAGCCTACAGAGATTTAAACATGATTTTCTCTAATCAGACTGCATCTCCTCAGTTGTGATTCCTTTCTTTTGTATTCTGATGTTAGCAGATACTCTTTCATGGAAGCATCATTTAAAGCACATCCTCCCCAGTGTGCACCCCCTCTTCTTGAAAATCATTCTTCCTTTGCTCTTTTGGTTTGGAGCAGAGAATTTGTTCATTAAGCCTAAAGTTAATCTCAATAAAGAAAAGAAAGTTTCTTTTTTCTTTCTGCCCTTCTCCCCTTTCAGCAAAATAAGACTATGTTTATTTACCGAAAAATAGTTCTAGGGCCATGTCACTTTAATGGTGGTAGGGGAAGTCACCTACCCTCCTAGAATCCCAAAATAATTAGGCTCTTACACTTCCCATGATATAAAGTCACCAGAAACAATTCATGATTGTATTAGTAAGGGTGGGCAAATGTTATATATGGCTAAGGCAATAATAAGCTGATGTGCTTATTTCCTTTCTTCCTTCTTGTGCTGAAATGATTCCAGTATCAGTATGCTGAGGTGACTATAAAATGAGAAGCATTTGGATCCCCAAGACACTGGATGGAGACACATCCCAGGTAGGTAGCATTAGACTTTGTGTGTGGAAAAAAGTAACCTCTATCATATTAAGCTGACATGATTATAATATTTGTTACTGCTGCACAACTTAACCCACCCTTACTAATACAATCATGAATTGCTTATAATTCTTTGGCCAGAACAAGACAGTTGGCCTCAACCTAAGGGCAAGAAAGACTGGGCAGTAAAGGGGACACTTGGAATATTTGGAGAACAATACTATTCCTGCCTCAGTGACATGACTGATTGCAATTGGTTCTATGCTAAACCATGTTGAGAAACACATGGAAAACAGGGAATTTTATATCATTAAAAGCATTGTCAAGAACTCCCCTGGAGTACAAAGTAGACATCTTTTAGAGACAGAGAACACGTTCTGAGTGGCATGCCCCTTTCTAGCAACAAGAACTTTGACAGCTTCCATAGACACTCTGAATCTCAGTATCTTCATCTGTGAAATGGAGAGAACAAGGACAGAACAAGGCAAAGGAGAGATTAGAAGTGATGATTGCAAAGTAACTAGCAAAGCTAAAGACGAACAGTCCTTTGGATTAAGTATCCAAATTTAAAAATAGCACTTAATATTGTTATATTTTAGCAATAGTAATAAACTAAGATATCATTATCATCATGAAAAATAATTAATTAGTTGTCTTATATTTAATTTACCAAAAATAATGAAAACAATTTTGAAATATAAGCATCTTTGAGACCTCCCTGTTGAGTTCAGAAGCAGCTTCGACCCTACATTTAATTGACTTTTAATAGAAAATGGAGTAGATTATTACCTTTAGAATTTCTCATTTCAGATGAAAAAAATGAAGCTTTTAGAGTAATTGCAAAAAATTTTAAAGGGGCCTCGGCAAAAGTGGAGAGGAGAGTTTCCATGGTGATGTCTCAACAACACAAAGGGAAGGGAAGCACTGAAAGAGTATTTAATGAGCACTTCCATGATGCTGAGCAGTGTGCTTGGTACTTCACCTTCAACATGGCCTGGCACACAGGGAAAGGCTGTGTGATCAGTAAGATTCTTACAGTGTTCTGGACAAACAGATGCAAAAGACTTTCCCCATCAACCATTTAGAAAGATCCCTGAGTGGGATATGAGCCCACTTTGCTGCTGCTTGTGCCAGGTTCTCCCCACACCACTGGGTTTCCTATAATTGCATCCCCCCTCCATTTCCTCATGCTGAAGTCCCCTTGTGTCACTGGTTTCAGTTCAGGCTTTGTCCCAGGCTTTGCCAGGGCAGCTGTGGAGTTAACACACAAAGCCGGGTCTCCAGCCCCACTCTGGGCAGCTCACCAGGCTCTGTCCTTGGATGCATGGCTTTGCCCACTCAGAGTCCTGCCTTACAGCAGGAAGCCCACAGTACAAGTGAGGGCAGCGGGATTGTGAGGTACGGGCTGGGACAGAAGCATCAGGGGTACCTAGGCAGGAGAAATTTGATGTCAGCAAAATTCTTGCATGGTCACTACCTCCCCAAGATTGCTTCTTAGTTGTAAAAGGAAAAATAATAGGTAGGCAGGGGTAAAGGCAGGAGACACTTTGACAGTGTTATCAAAATGAACATCAGCAAAAAAAAGATGGCTGTCTCAAGTTTCTGGGCTGTTGTGTGAGAGGGACACACTGCTGCCTGGGAGTATTCCCACCAGGGAGGAGACCTGAGCCTCTTCATGAAGAAGACTCACCCAGAGTCATGCTGAAGAACATTCTACAATGCCCCTGGATTCTTCAGCAATGTCAGTGTCCTAGAAATGGGGCAGGCTGAGGAATCTTTCAGACTGAAGGAACCAAACACACCTGTTCCCTAAATGACAGGATCCTATACTAGAGGTTTAGAGTTTGCACACTATCAGGACAATGGACAAACACTGGAGTGCAGATTAGAGGAAAGTATTCTAACAATGTCAGATTACTTAAATGCATTAGCACTGTAGCTGATTAAAATAATATTCCTATCCTTAGTAATTACATATGGGAATACTAACAGGTAAAAAGGCAGGATTATGTAACCCACTTTCAAATGACTCAGAAGGGCAATTACAGATTTTAGTGATGTAGTTGGTAATGCAGTTCAGTGGTAGAACATACTACAGGCAAAAGGCAAGTTTGGAATCTAAAATTTACATGCCTATTGCTGTATATATGTTTTTCATGTGCATATCTACATCTATCTATACATATGTCTATCTTTATGTACAGAGAAAGGGTGATACGCAGATCTAGAAAAATGTTAAGTATTTACAAATCTGGAGCAAATAGATAGAGAAGTGGGAGAGAGAGACAGACGGACAAGACCAACAAACAGAAAGAATGCTCCCTGACATACAATGATTGCTGAAAGTTTAAATAAACCTAAGTTTCTCTCAAAAGCTGGCAATTACTGTGTGTCCCTTCTCTGCTGTGGGTTGTCCTAAGCAAATCTCCAGGGTTCTTTCTAACACTTTTAAGAACTCTGAATATGGAAATTGTTCTTTCCTTTTCATGTTCAGATTTAAGGAATGTAGAGGAGGATGAACTGCCTGTGGGATATGAGAGGTTCTGGATTTGAATTCAAACCAGGCTCACTTCCTTCCGCGACAAGAAGATGCTAGGCAGGTAGAGGCAAGGTCCCCACGCTTCAGGGGTTCACAGCTCATGTGGCGGTGGATGAGGACAGACCAACAGCTGGGTACCGGGTGCAGGGTGGTAATACTGTTGTGCTCTTCCAGTCCGTGTTATTGAACACCTGCTAGCTGGCAGTTGTTGGGCTAAGTTCTGGAACTTGATTCCCAGGCCCTGCCCTCCAGAACTTTCCCTACAGTGCATGTGACTGAC
This sequence comes from Sciurus vulgaris, assembly GCF_902686455.1. Taxonomy (NCBI): domain Eukaryota; kingdom Metazoa; phylum Chordata; class Mammalia; order Rodentia; family Sciuridae; genus Sciurus; species Sciurus vulgaris. The sequence continues at coordinate 138,865,933 of NC_136469.1, forward strand.
ACTGCTATGCATAACTGCTATGATAGCACATAGTAGGATCGACAGTTGCAGACAGGGCAGGTGAGGATGCTTCTCAGAAGGAATGCAGCTGTCCCCTTATATTTCAGAGAAGAAATAACACAGAAAATCTACTCATCCTTAGTTCTAAAGGCCCGGCCCCCAGAGAACCCATTAACTGGCAAATCTGGAAAAACCATGATGTGTGTGTTCTCTTTTGAGCAGATCCCTTACTATTCCTGAGTGAATCTCTGCCTGAGCCCATGAGTGAATGGATTGGATTCCCTTCTGCAATTCCTAGTGAGATGAGCCATTCTAGCAGGTTAATGGCTCTGTCATTGTTCCAGGCCCTCAGAGCAAGTAAGCAAGCTCCAGCAAGCCTTTCCTTGTCTGATCTGGTGGTGAGAAGAATCTGAGGATGGCTGCCCGCTGACTAACCACAGCCACTGGGTTGCTGCCTTTGGCTTTCCGGTGAGAGGACATGCCTTGTTAAGAAACCACTCAGATGTCCCTCCCTTCTCTGCGGCTCCACACTTTTTCAGTCCCTTCTTCCCATAGGGGACACAAAGCCCCCTTCCCAAAGCTGCGCCTTGGGTTTTGCTCTTGCAAACAGATGCCTTACAAAGCCAGAAGCAGCCCAAACAGGCAGAAGCAGCAGTCCTTTGGATGATTCAAAGTCAGAGATACTCAGAATAACAAAACCACAAGCTTCGCTTTTACTCTGGGCTTCTCCTCAGCCATCTCATTGGGTTAGGTGGTCTTGGGGAACATGAGAGACCCTTGAAGACAAAATACTTAGACGTTTCCACAGTCATTTTGGCAAAGCCTCTGGAATCTGGAAGTGGCTGGGGCCACTCCCAAGGAGAGGGGCTCCCCCTGGGGTTCAGTGCCCCGTGAGCCTCTGTTTCTGCCCCCTGCTGGGTGGGGATGCGAATTCCAAGGACCCCAGCTGCTTGTTTGTGCTCACTCCACACATCACAGTCCCAGGATGCATTTCACATGAGAAGTAGATCTCAGTGCTTGGGAAAAGTGTGAAGATCAGTTTCCATGCTTTCTTGAGAGGGAAAATCATTTGCCTAAATTCACAAAGGTACTCAGCAGCTGAGGAGGTAGAAAGTCCTGGCCTTGGGCAGCATTTCAGTGTCTACTCTAGGGCATGCTGTTGGTCTGCCTGGCTACCCTGAGCACAGTGAATGTAAAGACCCAGTGACTTAACCCACGAGGTGAGAAGTAATAAACGGAACCCTGAAAGCTAAGTTTCTGGCATGTCTGCTCTTTCTTCTCTTGATCCCTCTGGCCTGCTGCTGTCTGAACCCCAACCCTGAGGGGTGACACCTGGTGTCTCCTTAGGGCTCTGCCCCAGCTCCAGTGAGCTCCCTGGGCTGCCACCTTTGCCTGCCTGGACCTCACCTTCCTCCTCCAGAAACTCCTTTGGGGACTGCAGCTCCTGCCCGTCTCTTCCAGCTCTGTGAATCCCTGTAAAGAAATATCGAGTAACATTTAGCCCTGTCTTCACTAAAAGATTGACTATGAAGTTGAACTAGGTCGGATGGGAACGTTTCCTTCTAATGAAAAATGATAAAGAATTATGAAGTTCAAGTTGCTCCCCGCTGTTGGACTGGGAGACGTGGGGGACATGAAGCCAGACTCCAGGGAGAGGGGGTGAGCCACAGTGCTCAGTGTGCTCCAGGAGGCAGAACCAATGTGCCAAAGGGAGATAAGTGTGAGCATGTGTGTGTGTGCATGCACACACATGCACATGTGCCCACATGTGTGTAATGAGAGAGAGAGAGAGGTATGCATTGGTCTACAGAGCTATAGGGGCTGAATCTTGTGATCTGTCAGTCACAAGCTGGAAATCCAGGGAAGCTGGTGGTATAGCTCATTTAAACCCTGAGCCTTAAGGTCCAAGAACCAGACGGTCACTGGCGTAAGTCACAGAAGAGAGAAAGTCCTCAAGTGGCATGAAGGTCCTCTGAAAAGGCAAACAGGATTCCCCAGTCTGTCCTGGGCATTCCACTTCTGTGCAGGAAAGGAGGTCTAAAGACATGCTCTGGGAAACCAGTGGACTGACAGCCTGGTGTCACCTAGTAGGGCAAGGTCTAGAGGTGAGTGCGGAGGACGGCAGCAGTGACCCAGCAGATCCAGGAGGCCACGAGGACCAGGCTCCAGAATTACCACAAGGACTCAGCAGGACCAGCACACGTTTACACACACTCTTCGTCCTGCTGAGAGGCCGGATGTTTCCTCTGACGTCTTCCCCAGCTCCTGTCACCTTGGAATGTTTTCACACTGTCCTCCCTTCCTGTCTTCCCTCTCCCCTCCCTCTTAGTAATAGTGCCCTTTCTCTCTCTTCCTCCTCCCTCCCGCCAATCCCCTTCTCTTTCTCCCAAACAATGCCACTTTTCCTGTTCAGACCCTGCAGAAAATGCCATGTACATTTATTTTTAAAATGATGACAATGGCGAAATTACCGAAAACCATAAAAAGCAGTTTAAAAACTAAAAGCTTGAAGTCTTGATGCGCCAATGAAATTATACTAATTTGATATATTCTACAGTTGGGTATTGCCTTTCTCTGTCATGAGAATAAAATGTTATCTTTTTTTTTTCTTTCTTTTAAAAGAAAAGTGGTCTATCAGCATCCTTTTATGATTTCTATGGGTTGTTTCCTTTCTGTAAAGATAGAATGTTTATTTTCATAGTCATAAAGGAAATTAAGAAATGCCTACACAATTTTTACAGCTCACAGCATATATTAATATCCCAGTTTCTTTCCTTCCCTGCCTGGCTGAGCAAAAGAGACATGCAGTCCTCCTTCAATATCTGAGCCAAAGGGGTTCCAAGACCTCTCAGGGTTAGCAAGGCACATGGGTGTACAGTTCCTTCCATAAAATGACCTAGGGCTGCACGTAACCTTTTCCCCTCCACTTCCTACCTCACATCATCTCTAGGTGGCTGATGATACCTGACGCACTGTCAATGTTATGCTATGCAAACGGTTGTTATACTGCATTGTCAATTTGGGAATAATGACAATTTAAAAATGTCTCTATATGGTCAAAGCAGAGGTGATTGTTTTCCTGAATATTTTTGATCCAACTGGTTGAATCTCTCAGAAGTCTTTAGATTAGATTCACTAAATGAAAATTCGATTTTATTACTGTTGAGCACTATTGCAAGGTGATAATATTGACCAAATCATCAAGCGGGACATCCTGACATACTGCCCACACTCGGAGGAGGGAAGAAGTGACCCAATGCCTTCACAGTGTTGTCCTCAATGCTTCCGTTTTAACATCAATTGACTTCACCCTTGTGCTCCCTGGACCAGATCACCTCTGAGGAAGGGTGGGAGGAGTCCACGGCAGGAAGGAAACCCGGAGCATGAGTTGGGCTATGGGGAGCAGCGTCTCTAAGGACCACTGTGTGGCAGGGCTCTGTGGTGGCAAGTCACCACCCACCCTGCACTTCACCATCACTGCTGAGCTAGCAGAGATCATCCCGCAAGAGCAAAGCAGGAGGGACACAACTCCAGTGAAACTCAGCCCCGCTGCTTTACCCTGGGATGAATGGCAGGGTCCTGAGGGCTGAGAAGGGAAGGGCCCGATGTGAGGCCCAAGTGCATGCCACACACCTCTCTGCATTGACAGTGCCGCCATCTTGCTCACTTCCAGCCCCAGACCACCTCTGGAATCCTGCAAGAACACAGGCTCTGAAGGAGACTGTGTGTGCATAGGGAATCAAACTTGCTACTTGCTCTTTCTTTGACACTCAAAGGCATTACACTCGTAAGTCTACTAAGAGAAAATTCTCTAGTTCAACAAAAACTTACACAATTAACACATCAACATGTCAATTTTACAAATTCTCTAGCACATTTAAAGGTTGAATATAAACCTTAGTCAAATTCTCCACACATCTCAATGAAAGCCCAAACTTAATATGCCGTGTTCTCTTAAGTACCTTAAACACCTTAAAAACACACAAGAGGTTCACAAATTGTCCTAATTATTATAAAATATATTGTCTCTTCTGCATGCCAACTATGAGAAAATTATGGTTTTTGTAAGCTTGCCCGATGTCTTCATTATTTATGAATTATCATATTTTATTGCATCTTTCCCAGTTATTATGACCTACCAGATATCAAAGGAAAATATTATTGCAAACCAGCTGATTGTTAGCATTCAACATTGATGATTACTCAGAACAAGGGACCCCACTGGGGCTTCCAGGCGTTTCTTGGTTTCCTCTGGGAATCAAGGTCAACTCATTTTGTTCCTGTGAATGTCCGTAACCATGTCTTTCCTTGCAAACAGGTGTCACTGCATTTCTGGCATAAAATGTGATATGGACTGAATTGTGTCCTCCCCTAAATTTATATGTTTTGAGTCTTAACCCCTTGTGCCTCTGAATGTTACTGTATTTGGAGATAAATATTTTAAACTAAGACATCCGATGTTAAGGCTTCAGTATAGGAATTTCCTGTAAAGATAATCAAAGTGAGGTCACTAGGGTAGGCTGTAATCCAATGACTGGGGTCTTTCTAAGAAGGGGAAATTGGGACACCCAAAGGGATGACCATGGGTGGTCACAGGGAGATGTTCACCTATACGCTGGTGAGAGGCCAAGCACAGATTGTCTTTCTCAGCACTGGGGTGATCCCACCCTGACAACACCTGCATCTTGGACCTCTCAGTCCCCAGGGCTGTGAGATGTTGAATGGTGGGTGGTTAATGTCCCTTTCTGGGGGCAGCCATAGCAAATGACTTGCAAAATGTTTAACCTCGACTTACGCTTATAACTCATCATATAATTTTGCATCTCAATACACTGGTTGAATCTTTCAGAGGTTCTATTTTCTAACAGATAAAAGACTGAGTTGAGCTGTCAACCTTTCCTTCTGAATTTTGAACAGTCTACCATACAGAAACCCACTCACACTCTACCCAGTCCCATTTGCTGCCCCTTGAACTGACTGGCATGCTCTTCATGCAAACGTGTGCTTGGGAAAGCAGAATGTCACGTGTGTCAATTAGCCCCTCTCTAATGTTAGTTAATTTAAAAATTGCATTTACCCTTCTTTTGTATTATAATTGCCATCTTATACATTTTAATGAGTTAATTTCCTCTTTGGATGCCTAGCTTTCCTATAGACCCAATTCATTTCAATTAGTTTTAGAGCATATTTTCTTTTGATGCTCAAATTATTACAATTTGGCCAGTGGGTCTTCTCAAGTCATCTCCTTTATTCTTTCAGAATGATTCTAGACATTTTCAGAGCTTCTTTGCTTGTCTTTTGGCAGCTATGCAGCTCAAACTTCACCCAGGTTTTCTCCATTCTGAGGATTATATCAACTGACCTGCAAGGAAACTTGATTCCCTTTAGCTCAAGAACGAACTGGTACTGAAGAATAAGCATGGCTGGTTGGCGTGCACAGCACTGGGCAGAAGGGTACCACAGCTGGACCACCCTGGGAATAGAAATAAAAGCATCTATTTCCATTCAAGGTCGTAAGGTTCACAATTGCATTTCTAATTCAGTTTTAAGATTAGTAAATTATTTTAATTCTTTCACTTCAACATGGCTAACATAGATTTTCACCCACAACTGCAAACGTAATAATCTCCTTTTATTTTTTTTTATTTTTATGTCTCATTGAACAATGTGGTTTTGTAATCATTTTACTGACCCTAAAGAATTCAAAGCACCTCATAAAGTGCCTCTGTTTATTCTCCCTCAACTGTCAGTATGTCCACAAAGCAATTTGGCCGCTTATATACATGATGCCAACAGCAACACAGTCAAATCCTATAAAGTTGAACTTAACGAGCTTAAGTCGTAATTTACTAAGGATGCAATTTGCAGACTAAGTGACCTTAACCTGCTGTCTTCACTTTTCTGGACTTTGCTCAATTCATCTGTAATGTATTTTTTAAACTTGAAAAAGAAGAAGCCAGGACTGAAGTTCAATGATTTAAAAATGAATAAGAAGGCCTGGGGTGTAGCAATGATAGAGCACTTTTAGTGTGCGTAAGGTGCTGGGCTCCTTTCTCAACGCTGCCAAAGGAAAAGACAATAGTCCATAATCAAAACTGCTTTGTTAGCTAAAGGATGTTCACAGAGTATTTGTGGAAGAAAGGGCAAGGAACTGGAAGATCTTCTAGTCCTACAGAAAAAAAAAAACAAAAAAACTTCTCCCAGTTGTTTTTTTCCCTCCAAAACCTGAAACCTAGAAGGGCTAAACTATGTGAAGAAAGCACTTTATTCCCTGGAAACAGGTTTGACGTTTTATTATAAATCACTTACTACGACAAAGGTGAGCTAACTAGGGGAGTGAGCTGTAATGCAGTCACCTGGGGGGAGGCAGAGAAGCCCTCGTGCTGTCTGGGTAGCTCACATCAATTCAGGGCTCCAGCCACTGATCAGGCTCCATTTCTGATATGAAGATGAACTCCACGGACAGGAAGCAGCCACTCACCCATGGGCCGGGCTCTCATCTTTCTTCGCGCACCTGTCTGGAAAAGATCCAAACAGAAAGGCCTCTCGTCCCTGAGATAAGTCCAGCCCATGAAGGACTGTGATGCCAGGACATTTGCCCTTCAACAGGACACCACGTGGCTGCATTAAGGTGGTGAGTCACACTGGCCCTCCTGCTATTCATTCCAGTTCCCAGGAATAACATTCCAAGCTCTGAATCAGAGATGCACCTTTGTTCCCTTTCTAACATAACCAAGAAAAGAAGGCCCATGAAGCAGCAGTTTAATTACAGTATGCAAATGTTCATGCCCCCATTCCCTCCTGAGTTTCCCAGGCCAGGCCTTATTTACAGGGGAGGAGATCACAGCCCAGGAAAGGTACATGGTCAAAGGCAGGGAATGCAAGCAAGGGGCAGCCTGTGCTGGTCCACAACACGGAGGTTGGAAGGGGGAAGGGATGAAGGGAGGCACACTCGCTGTCAGGTCTGCCACCTTCTAACTCATTCAGTAGACTTAGCTTTGTTTAAACTGACTCTTTGGCATGCCCCGAGAGTGGAGAGCATACATTGCAAATAAAACATAGATTACATGGCGGGAAACAAGCGGGGGAGGGGGTGGAGTAGAAAGATGGTGGAATGAGACAGACATCATCACCCTATGTACCTGCATGATTACACAAATGGTGTGAATCTACATCGTGCACAGCCATAGAAACGAAAAGATGTACCCTGTTTGTGTACAATGAATGAAAATGCAGTATGTAAAAATAAAAAAGTCATAAAAAAAAAAGCCATACCTAGAAAACTGGGGAAAAAGTAATTTTTATACATTTCCTGTGAATTTGCATACATTCAAGTATATTTTTGATCTCCTCTCTTAGGGTCAAAACTCAGCCACAGTCAAAAGCAGAGCAACTCCCTCAACACACAACTCTGGTGGCACTCCACCCACCCAGACCTATGAGTCCTTCATGCCTGTACTTTTCCTTTTCCAGAACGTCCCATGCACGGAAGTGTAACATAATGAATGATGTCTTTTGGATTGATTCACACTGCTGTGTATATCAATAACTGGGGGTTTTACGACCCTGTTGCATTCTATACTGCACAACTATTCCAGAGTTTGCTTATTCTTTCATTAGTTTCAGGACATTAAGGTTGTTTCCAAGGTTTGGGTGATCAGCAGGAAAACTACTATAAATCTCTACACACATGCTTCTTTGTGCGTATCGTTTCACTTAACTTAGATATAGGAATAGGACTGTTGAACTTAGGATGATAATGTATTAACTTTCTAAGACTTTGCCAAACTGTTTTCCAAAGTAACCACATAATTTTGCTTTCCTACCTGCAATGTATAAGAGTAGGAATTGGTCTGGGACCTCCCTACTCTCCGGTTTGACCACTGTGTTTATTACCATTATTATTCTAATTGCTAGGTAATGTCACCTTGCTGTGACTGTGGTTTTGACTTGCACTATCCTGATGACTAAAGTTGTCTTCTCATGTGCTTACTTGCCATTGTCAAGTATTTTCAGTGACATATTAATTTCAAATTTTCTCTAATTTAAAATGAGTTGCCTTCTGTTTCCTGATTCCAATAAATGATGGCTAAGTTTAGGTTTCTCTACTAACTAGGTCAAAGCTAAATATCCAAAATAAGTATGAACAGAATTTGAATTAATGACAGCAAAAGAAAGCTGTTTTACGAAATCAACAGCTTTACAGTTCTAGAGCAGTGCTTCTGAAAAACTAGTGCATATATAAATCACCTCAGAATCTTGTTAAAGCTGTACATTCTGAGTAGGCATACCAGTGGTGGAACTGGGGAATCTGCATGTCTAACCTGATCCTGGGGGGTGCCCTGGCTGTGATCTATGCATTCATTCTGAATAACAGGAGTCCTGAAGACCCTGGTTCAATGCCCTTTTCATAACCCCAAAGCTGACCGACATTCATGCACTTAATTTCTCCTTTATTTTTGGAAGAAGAAGAAACATGAAGTTAATAAATTCATCAACCATTTAAGAGCGTAATGCATGGTGCAAGAACTTGACTGTATAACCAGAGAGTCCTGAAACAAATATCTGTCTAAAATGATGTGGTCTTGTTTAATTTTCCTGGTAAAGAACATGAAAAGATGTTTCCATTTAACATACTCCAGTGAGGGAATAATCATATTTGCCTGTCATCAGAGCAATCAATTTTGCCTCCAAAATATTTGATGAAGTCAGTGGTCACGGTCAAAATATACTGTTTCCTTCTTATAAATAGTGAATGTGTAGGCACTGCCTGGGCAGCCTGGGACCCTACTTACAAAGCCTCAAAGAAAAGACAGGAAATAATGTGAGTTCAGTAATCCCCCTTTTTATTTGGGATATGTTCCAAGGCCCCAGTGGATATTCAAAACTAAGTGTAGTACTAAACTCTATATATACTGTAGATTTTTTCTATACATGCCTATCTATGATGAAGTTTAACTTATAAATTGCACCTTGTAAGGTATTAATAACAGCAATAAATAAGAGAATAAGTATAGTTATATATTGTAATAATGTTTATATGAATGTTTTCTCTGTTTCTCTCTTAGAATATCTTACTGAACTCTACTCACCCTTCTGACAGGAAACATACAAAGCAAACATTAAGAGGTAAAGTAAGGTAAATGAAGTACATTACTACTTCAGGTTACTTGAACACAACATTGCCAAACTACAAGTCAGTCTGAAGAGTGAGGAGGCTACTGTGTGACTAACGGGTGTGTAGTGTATACAGCATGGAAGCACTGGACAAACGATGATTCATACCCAGGGCGGGACAGAGCAGGACACTGTGAGACTTCATCATGCTACTTGGAATGGCCTGCAATTTGAAACATATGAATTATTTACTTCTGGGCTATATTATGCAAAGCTTACTTAATTTTGTATAGAATAATGTTACTCCTTTTTTTGTTGAAGTCTTCTTCAGGTCTGGAATTTTATTGCATTTCTAGTTATAAAAGGATGAAAACCTGGCTAACTCAGAGAAGGAAGTTGCCTATGATCTAGGTCATGTAGTCACTGGCTACATGTGTTTGAGGGTTTTGTATGTGGTAAGGGTATAGCCAGTTTACACAGAGGCTGTGGTGATTTCAGCAAGAGATTGTCCCTCTCAATATGTCCCAAGGCAGACTGGATACACATAAAGATTCATGACTAAGTAAAGGAATTTGGTGGGAGATGGAGGGATGTTGTCAACAAATATTTATTTTACTTTGGTATACAGGAATTTATTCATGCCTAATGTGAATTTTTGGAAATTAAAGCAAAGCAAAATGTCGAAAAGAAAATTATTTTTAAATCATTCACCAAGAAGTCTCTCATCTAAAAGCAATCCCTATAATAACGTGTCTGTGTTCTTTCTTACTTGGTAGGTTTCTGTTCTTTGTACTTTCTCCATGATTATAATTATATTTTATGCAACATCTTATGGATGAATTTTTCCACTTCACATTTTACCAAACATTTCCCAAATTTTAAATGCTTCTAACGCACTCATACTGTAAAGTGAGCATACATGGAGATAGTTATCTCATGTAGATGACTTCCAATTAGAAGTCTATTATACACAAAGCTGAAATGTGTATTTTTGTATATAAAATTTGTCATCAATTTTGGGGGCTTATTTTCTTGCAGAAGAACATCTATAGAAAAATTTCTGAATTAAAAATTAAATGTTAGAAGTACCCTCAAACTCAAAAGTATTTATTTGGTGTTTGTTTCTTTGTTGTCATATTGTGGATCAGACCCCAGGGCTTCAGGCGAGCTAGGCACAAGCTCTACCACTCAACTACATCCCATGCCCACCCTAAGGGCCTGTTTTCGGTGAATACCTGTGTGCTGTGCACTGGAGAGAACCCCCAAATTGATGCTACAAACTCCTGGAAGCTTTAAAGCATCAACTCTCAGGAACACTTCTCATTCCAAGTTCCTTTCCCCAATTTAGAATCCAATGTCTGCTTTCAAGTTCATGTAGAACTTTTCTGAGCAAAGCATCATGGATAGTAAAAGTAGAGAGAGAAAGGACAGAGAGAGAGACAGAAAAGAAAAAGGAGAGGCGAGAAGGGAGGAGAGAGAGAAAGTGAAAAGTAAGAGGAGAGGAAGAGAGGGCAGGGGAGGAGAGGAGAGGGGAATGGGCAACGGAGAGGAGTGAGGAGGAGAGAGGAAGGGAAAGGAGAGAGAAGAGAGAAGGGGAGGGGTGAAAAGGGGAGAAAGAAGAAAGGACAGAACAGAAGAGGACATTTGATCTATTCAAAGAAGTCTGTAACTAAAGTCTTCTGTAACTAATATTTCTCTACAAATATCTGAGTTTTTAAAGACCAGGTCATTGGCACAATCAGCACTTCACAACTTCAGGTTCTCTGACAACCAACCCTGTATTGCTGTTATCCCTGTCCCTGCTGGGAAGCTCTTGTCAGGAGCCACTGCCTCTTGCGACATAAGGCAAGCACCCACAGTTCTTCTCGCCCTGTCTTTGGTCAAAGGAAACTGGTCCATGGATGGGGCTCAGCGAGTAGACAACCAATTCTGTGTTTGGTCATGAAAGAGTGACATGATAATGTGGGAGCAGAAGTCATGGTCATCACCAACACGTCCACCCATGCCTCTGCCATGATCTATGGTCTCCTGGTGATAACCAATTCTGTCTGGTCTTCTTGCTGCATGGCTTCCATGGGCCCTGAAAACACTTTCCACAGTCTCTCTTCTCATGTAAGTTTTCATGAGTAGGTTCTTTATTACTTCTAAAGAAGCCTCTGCCTCAGTCAGATGGGAGGACCAAGCTGCATTGAGAAGTTTAGCCTTGATCTTTAGAGCAATGAGAAACCACTCCATGGGTAAAAACCCACTCAGCACAGGACGACTTATCTCAGGGAGAAATTAGAATTAAGGAGCATGAATGAAATGAAGGAGTGACAATAAGGTCAGGTGGGCACATTTGAGATTTCTGGGGAGAGTAAGGAGCAGAAAGAAGGATGCTAAGACTGGCTGCCACCCTGGGACCCATGGTGATCTCACTCGTGTATCATACAGAGCCTCAAAAACCAGGGAAGGTCGGGCACAGGACGGAGGCTGCACTGTGAATGTGTTCAGGCAACTGTGAGGAGATGGTCAGAGACAACTCATGCAGCTCTTGAGTCTTACAGACCTTTATGTTGTCTACTTGTGAGTCTGATCAAAATTTGCCCTGATGGTTTCTGATCCTGAAATACTCATCTTTAATGTGTTAAGTAGAAGAAAGACCACCTTGGAACAAAGCCACCTCTCCCACCATCAAATTTCCTCACTAATAAGATTCATTTGAAACTCTGGTTAAAAACTCATCTTCTCCTTTAAAGCTGAGTAATATTCCATTATACAGATATACCCCATTTTTTGGTTAATGGATGGAGCTGGAGAATATCATGCTGAGTAAAATAAACCAAACCCAAAAACCAAAAGCAGAGTGTTTTCTCTGATATGCAGATGCTAATTCACAATAAGGGGTAGTGCTAGGGAAGAATAGAGTTACTTTAGATTAGGTGGGGAGTGAAGAGAGGGGAAGGGGTCTGGGGATAGGAAGGATTATACAGTGAAACAGACATTATTACCTCACATACCTATATGACTGCATGACTGATGTGATCCTACAATATGTACAATCAGAAAAATGAGAAATTATACTCCAATAATGTATAATTTATCAAAATGCATAATGCACTTTACTGTCATGTGTAACTAATTAGAACACATAAAAAGTATTTTTAAAAAAACTCAACTTCTCAAGCACAGTTGCAGAGATTCTGATTCAGAGGGTTGAGGGTCAAACCTGAAAAGAATGAGTATGAGTATTTTCACGTGAGTCTTGCTGTCATGGAAGGTTAGAGAAACACCGTCACACATTCCTTATCATGTGAGGGATTTCCATAGTCTTCTGTGGTATAATCTCAGGAGTATGGCTTATAAGCCTGGTTCTTAATATCGCACATGACAGAGGACCTGGAGGCCTTGGGAAGTACAGATTGTTGGTCCCACCAAAGAGCTTCTACTTCTGTAAGTCTTGGATGGGGTCTGAGAATCTGTATTTCTAAAAATTCTTGGATGATGCTGTAGGTGCTGGTGCTAGACCGCACTTCAAGAATTGCTGACAGAGAAGAATGTAATGGCAGTGGGCGTACAGCACATTGAAGACCAGGCCTTGGTAATTACCACCCATCCATTCTTGTCAGAAAGCCCCACCCCAGTCAGATGCCTCAAAACAGCACGGAGGATCCTCTATACAGAATTGCACAGCCTGAACCACCAGAGAGCAACGCTGCTATCCCAGCCCCGACTGTGTCATCAGAACATAAAATGAGGAACCTTGAGTGTTATCTACAAGTAGATTCGGTGATTCATTCCAAATCCTAACTCTCTGGGGACTGAATAAAGAGGAAGGTTAGAGGTTAAAGGAGAGAGATGCTCATAGAACCCTGATGTCTCCATAGTTCAGCCTTAGGAGTTCTGTGATAGAATCAAATAAAGGAAGCTGAGGCCAAAGAAGTTTTGGTATGTGTTGCATTAAGCACAGGGCAAAGGAGATGTGGGTAAATTGTGCTGGAAGTGAATTTGGAGGCAGGGACTAAACCAAGCCAGAGCTTCTGCCATTGGTTATCAATGACCCTCGGGAGGGCTATCCAAGTGCCAATGATGGAATGTTCTAAGTGTTTTCATGAATTTGCTCTCTTCATACTCACACCAACCCAACAAGTAGACATTACTGACATCACACTTTACAAATTTGAAAAGTTGGGTGCAGAAAGGTCAAGCATCTTGGTAGAAGCCAGAGGGAAAGAACTTATAGGAGCCACATTCCTACCAGGCTGACTACAGAGGTCACAGCCTAACTTCTATGTTGCTTTTTTTTTTTTTTTTTCCCTAACAGAATATGTCCTTCTTGAGTGACTGCTAACTTAAAATCAGTATTTTAACCACTCAAAATGAGGTTTAAGGAGAAGGTTGGAATAAAATGAAAAAAAGATGCTTTCCCTGCACAGAATATTATAATCTGGTGGGAAGGATAGAGCTATTCATAGCTAACTCTAAGACAAGGCAGACATGTGTCCAGTTCAAGGGTTATGGGCCACAGAAGAGAGTATTGAGGGAACCGGTGTAAATCATGGAGATCTGATGACATAGGGAACATTTCACCTGGGCCCTAAATGGATTCTCAGCAAAACTTACAACCAATCCCTCCACAGTTAGCACCGAGAAGAGAATTCTCTGGAGAAAGAAAAAAACAGTCTCTGAAGTTTTGACCTCATTTTCAGATTCCCCTTTGCTTTGTATCCTCCGGTTCCCACTATCCCCATCCTGCTGGTCTAGGAGGGTAATAATCTTCAAATTCTCCAGCCCAGACAAAAAGACCTTTCCATTAACTTCCACCATACAGCTGAGGCGAGGCTGGAATTAAAAATAATGAAAATCAATAGGCCTTTTACTAAATGCTGAAGAGCAGAAACAAGGAAATAAACAGTCCCATAATATCAAAATTTCATCTTAGAGGCTTGCCGTATCCACATGGGACTGCAGAGAGAAGAGATCATGCCTGACTCCGTGTCCTCCAGGTCCTGGTCTCCCTTGCAGATGCTATTTTTACACATACCTTTTATCTGGACGTTTCCTGGGCTAGACAAAGAGATTGAGAAAGAATCTCCTTGGATCTGGTGCCTGCCCTCTCGGGTCTAGCCTCCTGTGTAAGAACTCACCCCTTTTCCAAGTAATTGAAAGTGATTGACTTTCCCCTCTGGGCTTCCATTTCTTTACAATCTTTCAAAAGAACACCATAGCTCCCTTGTCTGAAGTCAAGTCTGAATGTTGCCATTAATTAACCACATAAATTTGGTCCAAGCATTAAACCTTTCTGAGTTTCCATTTCTCTGTCAGTAAAATTAAGGATTTGTATTGGCATTATCTCAGTCCCATTTCTGATTTTTCCATAATTCTGGGACTGTCCACTGGTATGAGTCAAGTCGTTCATAGCATATGTTTTGCCTCTGGTGTAATAAATTAAGGGATTGCATGTCCCCACAAGGTCAAAGCTAAGAGAAGGGCTCACATTCTGTGGCCCAAAGAGCCCTTTGCTTCTGAAGAACAAGACTTAGTGTATAGTACCTGGATTCTCTTCCTCTATATGCAAGGTATTTAAAGTGCATTAGGACTAAGAGAATCCAGGAGACCTTTTTTTTCTGGCAAGCTCAGTACATGCAAAAATAGCACAGAGGTACAAACAAAAGCCAAGTCATCAGCTCCTCCCTCAGACCCCAGTGTCCATCTCTGAGCTATCAGAAATATCAGGAAGAATTTAAACCAGGCTCATGACTTAAGTATTTTCCCAGAATCTGCAAATCATGGTCAGGGATCATTCACCACAGAGCCATCAGTACATGCATGGAAGTGACTCTTAGCCAATTCTGGTACTCATGAGTTCCATTTTATACAGAATCTATGCATAGAATTTCAGTATGATGATGATGGAAAAGCTCAGACTAAAGAGGAAAAGGACGGTAATGGAAGGAACAAAAGAGCTTCTGGTAACCTCTCTGATGTTGTCAGTATCTGTTACTGAGCTGAAGTTTGCAGCATTGGCTGGAGACTTTCACCATTCGAGAAGCCTAGAACATTAGATATTTCTTGTTTGGCAGAAGGTCTTGGGGGGTGGGGGTGTCAGAACCAGAATGTAAAACAGAAGAGAAATATAAATGCTTCTCAGTGACAGTAAGAGGGAACTTATTACAAAGGAGAATCACTGTTAGGAACCCAGAAGGACCGGCAGCAAGCGTTTAGGCCCGGGTCCAGAACCAAGCAATCCAAAAGGCAGAAAAAGATGATAACTAGAACCATAGAAGGAGAAAGGTGAGCAGAAAGCTAGTCTAGGGAAAGGCTAGAAAGTATTTCTAATAATGCTATTAATCGGTGCCCTGTTAACATCTTGGCAGTGTGGGACATGAGCATCATCAGGGCGAGGTATGCCAATATGACCCATCGAAAGCTCCACAGGGAGCTCACAGCCTGGGGCCCTGCTTGATGACAGCCCACTAGGCGAGTCTCCAAACAAGACAAGGTCACATTCTCCCACCTAATCAGGTAAGTTTAGAACACATATCCCAGTACCTTCACCATATTTGGTTAGTGAGAAGCAAATTACAGAACATGCCCAATTCAAACAGAAGGGATTATGCAAGGGCTTGATTGCTAAGAGCCTGGGATCAACAGCTACCTAGAGATAAAACTGCTCCTTGATACATGACATCAATGCTACTCTTCTATCTTCTTTGAAAAATTAAGCAAAGACTCCATAGTACTGGCAATGAGCTACACCACAAAGTTAAGTACAGGCAGCTGGGACAGACAATGAGCCTTTTTACATCATGCCAGGTAAGTGGGACTAGGTGGTTCTCCTTTCTCTTTGATCCTGGCTGTATTTCTTTCCCAGAAATCAAAGTCTTCCTTTTCCCAAATAGGCAGGATCCATGAACTACAAGGAATGAGATGAGTAACCCAGAAGGGAAAAGTGTAAGGATCAACAATTTGAGTTCCCTAAATATAATGCACGAGTTGAAGCAGGGCTTGGTAATAAAGGCTTGTGAATAAGGCTTAAGGGATTTGGTCGACTCCATGAGTCAGCAGCATGATGTGGCTGCCGAGAATAGCAAAGGCAACTGTGGGCTGTGACACACGGTGGGACTCTTCTGGAGGGAAGGAGATGACCCTTTCTCACTTCGTGCTACTGTGATGACGCGCAGATGGTGGAGCTCCTTGCAGATTCTCTGTTCCAAGGGGCCATGGGTGCTTTGGAGCTCCTGCAAGAAGAAGCCTGGGGGAAATGGGGAGGGTGAAGCCATGGCAGGTAACAGAAGATAAGGACTGAGAATATTTAATCCTCAAAGACAAAAATTCGAAAGTCAAAAGTCGGTAGTCATAGTCTTTAACCCTGGAGAATCCCCTAGGGATAAGCAATTAAATGGTTTTATGTGAGCCCATAACTAGACCCACAGAGGAAGGAATCAAGGATCAGATTTCTACTCAAGCTGAAAAACAGTTCCAAAAGGCACAGCTACCACAGCAGAGAATCAGTGCTTCTCACTGGGGGTCTTGATGGAGTCTTTTCCTTATTGCACAGTACTTATTAGTTACCACTGATGCCAAGCATCAAACTATGCAGGTACACAGCAGAGAAGAGGCAGTCCCTTTGTGCGAGGAATACACCTTGAGCAAGACCACCTAGCAAATGGCGTCTATACAACAGTGGAAGTTCCAGATGCTCGAGGAACCAACAGCCCTAATCCTCACATATTTAGATTTTGTCAATGTCACATGTACGAGGTCACAGCTCAGCTCCTGTGACTTCATGTGCTTTCTTGTTTCAGGGACCGCACTGATGGAATTTGGGGCAGACATCAGGAGAGCTGGTGGGAACTGGCCACACCTCCGAATGTTTCCCCTTGGACCTGGCTCAGCTGCTCACAGCACAGCTGAAGTCACAAAGCAAGTCTCTAATCCTGCACAGGAACAGGTCCTCTGAAATGCAGAGAACAACCCCCAAGGAAACCAGAGATGATTCTCTAGAAGAGGTGACTTGTGGAAGGTGGGAGGACCTTGGAAGATGGAGGGGATTGTTCTCAGCAGCCTTAGACAAATTATTCTCCCTCTTGAAAATCTCTATTACATCAATTATGTAGAATACTGTATTTTAATGTGAACATTTATAAACCAGTTAGTTCTGGTCTAAGAGGGATCATTGTCTTGCCTGGGAGAGAGGGAAAGGAATAAGCAATCAACCTTCCACTAGGAGGAGAGAGCTACAGAAATGTAAATGATGTAAATGAAATTTAACAGTTGAGAAATTACAACTTTGAAGAGCTGGGTTAATCTGGGAAGGACTGGGAGTGAATCAAGAGAAAAATAGAAGAAGCTGAATTTAATTAAGGGACCTCGAAGGAAGATATTAGTAGCTGTTCTCTGTGAGAAATAATAAATGAAAGATGGTCTGTCATTTGGGGTTGCAAAGGCATGAGTTATGGTTCTCTCACGCTCCCCTCCCCCAAACAGTATGTATTTAATCTGTCTGTGAATATTCCACAGATGGAGGGAGAAAAATCAGGCTGATTAAAGTTTGTTTGTTTGTTCAAGAGAAATTTTTATTTTTTGAACACCAGGAGCAAAGCAATTCTCCGTAGGGCAGGAGAGGAAAATTGTTCCTCGTCTCTTTAGTGTAGCCAGCGAACAGGGGAAGCTGGGTGAGGCATGAAGCCCGAATACCTGACGGTCCTTGTCCTGCATGCTTTCATTTTTAATACATTTTATTTCTGTGTTCGGGGAGTAGTTTGTTTTGTTTCTTTTTTCTCCTGGTGTAAAATCACTCTTGTACAACTTTTGGAAGGAACATGCCAAATGCCAACCTCACCACGCAGAGCCAGTGAGAAGGAGGTTTCCCTGGGAGTTATCATTGGAAACCGTTGTGCCCCTCTGTGATGAACAACATGATTTCCCTGGATTAGAAAGTGTTTTGCTGTAATAAAATAACAACAGTGATCCCCTCCAATGCTGGTGCTGGGGTGAAGGTGATAGGTGTGAATGGGTGAAGCCGCTGCTACTCATTCTGGAGAATAGAAGTTGAAGCCCTGGGTGGCGGGGAACTCTGTGTCTGCAAGGGCCAGCAGTGTGGCCACCGCTGGTGATCATAGCATTGGGTCCTAGGTATGTGTCCCACGTGCTTCTCAGACATCCCGTGCATTCTCTCATATAATTCTCATAAGAATATCACATGTGAGCATACAAGTGAGTAAATAGGAGCGAGAGTTACAAATAGGATCTCTATAAAATAAGATCTACAGATAGCTGCTAAGCATAAAAGTATTCAACCTCCTACGTCATCAAAAAAAAACCCCAAGTTAAAATCAAAATGACACCCTGCTGCACAGTCAGCAGAGTAACTAGAGTGGGACAGACCTACAGGTTCTGGAGAAGACATGGAGGAACATTGCTGGCGGAGTCTGAGTCGGCTCAACCCATCTGGAAAACCGTCTTAATTAACCACTGGGATTGGGTGCTGGCGAGCCCTGTGAGTAGTGATCTCACATGTAGGTGTGCACCAGACATAAATGTTTGCACCAAAAACGTACACAAGAATATTCATAGAAGCATGATTTGTGAAAGTCCTAAACTTAAAACAAATACCATCCACAGAAGGATTACTAAGAATAGTCATAGTGTTCATACAGTACAGTACAGTACTGTTCACCAGGAAAAATGAACTTCATCCAAATATGCCAACATGGATGAATTTACAAACAATGTCGAGCTGGAAGACTGACACTAGAGGGATACTGTGTGATGGCATTCAAAATAAAGTTCCGAAGTTTGCAAAATTGGACTCTAGTTTTAAAAAACAAGATATGGTGACTCGGGAAAGTGTGAGAGAGTCCCAATGAGGGAGAGGCATGGCAGCCTGCTGGAGGGGCCTAGGATCCTCACCCTACCCTGGGTGGTCACTGAACCCTGCCTGAACCTCCTGAGCTCACTTTAATCCTATTCAGAAGAGGGGGAAAGCAAGGCTTGACTGCTGTTTACCTTCCGTGGACAAATGGATTTTCAATTTACTTTCTTTCTAAAGACAGCATTGAAGTCCTACTTGCTAATTGATTTTTAGAAAATGAAAAACAGTGCCCCAAATTGCATCTCCTCCTAAGAAATGGAGAATTGAGCCAGACCCAGTGACACACGCCTGCCATTCCAGCTATGTGGGCAGCTGAAGCAGGAGGGTCACATTCAAGACCAGCCTCAGCAACTTGGCAAGGTCCTGAGCAACTTAGTGAAACTCTATCTCAGAAAAGAGAAAAAAAAAAGTTCTTAAAAGGGCTGGGGATGTGGCTCAGTGGTACAGTGCTTGCCTAGCATGTGCAAGGCCCTGGGTTCAATTTCCAGTACAGAAAGAAAGAAAGAGAGAAAGAAATTGGTACCCTAAATACACAATAAATTCTTCATTTAATAAAGATATGTATAAACAACTTTAAATGATAAAGACAAGTACACAGGTATAGCACACTGATAATTTCAATTTCCTTTTTGTTATTTACTCAGTCTTAATCTATGAATTGCCTTTAGGTAGTGAAATTATTAGTATTCTTTTTCTTTCTAATTTTCTGTAACTTTCCCAATTAGCTATAATGAATAATAAGTACTTTTTTAATAGAATAAATGCAAAAATAAACTTTAGAAATTCAGCTTAACTCTTCAATACATGTGCAGCCCTCCTTCAGTATCAGTGGAGAACTCTGCATTTTGAAGCTACTCAGGGAACAGGCCGCTTCCCTGGTACTGTCCTCTGGCCTCCTCTGTAAGGCTTCCCTTCCCTGTCCCTCCAGCTGGAAGCTGAGTTCCCAAGTCCTTGCACTAAAGCCATCTTATTTTTTGGACTATGACCAACATTTTAAGGGTTGGTACACATTCCTAGAATACAGTAGTAACCATCTCTTGACTGATTAGGTTATTTACTGATTGATAAGTGCCTCTCAACATGTGATTTAGGGTTGCTGTTTCTTGCTTTTGCTATTATAATATCATTCTCTCTTATTTAATACAAAAGTTAATATGGAAGTCCAAAGGAAAAAATGTCATAAAATATGATTTTGGAGCGCTGTTTCAAAGATTTTTAAGAAATAACATATTGCATTTCATTGACCTTAAGATTTTTTTTTTCATTTTAATGTTTATATATAAAGTTGGGAACATCTTGTGATTGATGGCTTCTCACTATTGTTGCTGACCAAGCAGTCAACACGGTGCTGGTGTTACCGCCTGCTCTTTTGTGGATTCTGCTTAGTTGATCTAGTGGTTGGAAGCCTCTGGACTAGCCAGCAGTGACCCCAGCTTCTGATATCCATGCTCTTTGGTGACCTCCTCCCCTAAAGTCTGAGTTGGACCTAGTGACTTGCTGCCAACAACCAGAAAATGGTAAATGTGACAAGACATCACTTTTGAGGCTGGTTTACAAAAGCACTATTGCATCTGCCTTGGATGCACTCTTGCTGACACATGCTCATTCTGATGCAGCAAATTGCCATGTCATGACCTGCTCTACAAAGAAGACACTTCAAAAGGAGTTGAGGAAGTTCTCTGGGACAGACAGCCAGGAACGGATGCTCCCAGTCCAACCACCTGCACCCAATTTTATCCTCTCGGCAGCCTCAGGAGTGAACTGGGAAGCACATCCTCCCCAATGCAACCGTTGCAGTCCTGGTTAACACCTTCAACACAGCTTGAGTCAGAGGACACAGCCAAACCATGCTCAAATTCCTGACCCACAGCAAATCTGATACAAAAAATGTGTGTTGCTTTAAGCATGAACTTTTGGGGTCATTTGTTATGCAGAGATATATAACTGATACACTCATACTGCCATCACTTCAACTGAAACATTGACATGATTTGAGACATGTATTGAGTGGAGTTGCCATTTAGAAGATCTTTAAAAATACACTATATTTGACATTAGAATGAAAAGTTATTCCATAGGCAAACAGGGCAGAAATGAAGCATTGGGGTAAAAACACAATTTATGGAGTCAATATGCTTAGTTGTAGAAATGACCAGAAATTCTATTTTATTTTATGAAGCAACAACCAAGTGCTTTATGGGGTTGTAGTAGTTTGCCATGACTGCTAAAACATAGTGTCACAGACTAGGTGACTTAAAACAACAGAAATTTATCATTTCCATTCTGGAGGCCTAAAGTCCAAGATCAAGGATCAGGAGGGTTGTTTTCTTCCAAGGTCTGTTAGGGAGAATCTGTTCTATGCCCATCTTCTTGGCTTCAAGATTGCTGACTTTTCCCTGTGTCTTTGGATTGTCTTCTCTCTGTCCTTGTCACTGTGTCCAGAGTTTCCCAGGGATCTGCGGTTTTTTGCAGGGATCTGTGGTTTTAGGGCCAACTCCAATGTGCTTACCTACCTTGACTCCTTCTGCCACGCCTCCGTCTCCCAATATAGCAACATGCTATGGTCCTGGGGTTGTGACTGCAAATGAATTTGGTGGGGGGCATAGTAATACCAAGTCAAGTGACATATTCACCGATTCGGGGCATTAGGATGTACACATCTTCAGGGGTCAACATTCCACCCATATCAAGGTAACTGACGAAAGAGGAACCCTGGGGGATTTTCTCATGCTCCAGTGTGAGTTGTGTATTGCCACTCTGAGAGAAGAGATGGCAAATGTAGAAAGAAAACCACGTGCTCTGCCCTAGGAATGCTCCCTGTAATATTTTTCCAATGGAAATGGGCAGTTATCTGTCTTCCCATAGAGGGTCTCTTCTTCCTTCTCTGTCTTTTCGGAGTTACTTGCTTTGCAGGTAAGCACAAGTACACTCACCAGTCAGTTCTGGTCAAAGGCACTACTCAGCATCCGTGGCAGAAGGAACACTCCCTCATTCAGTCATTCAATGTATATAGACCAACCACGCGCCATGCACTGTCGGTAGCCTTCAGATGAACCATCCTCCCAGATTCTGAAAATACTGTGTTATATGTAAATATCACTGTATTCATTTTGTAAAAGAAGTGATGAGGTTGAAAGAGAATATGTGAATGGATCTGAAGGACAGAGATTTAAACCTAGGACTCCAAAGTCCTCCTCACTGAGAACTTTCCTGGTCCAGCTGTGATTTCCAAGCATTAATGACCGCCAGAGCGGTTGCTGTCTGTTCACAGAACTGGTCCCCTAAAGGGTCGGTATGTACCACGGAGCTCCTTAGGATGCTGAGGAGAGTATCAGGGACTTATTTACACTTTATTTACCTAAGGAAGAAGGGATCATCTCATTTAATTACTTCTTATAACAACAATGCACATTTATTCACTGTACACTGTGTGCCAGGCACTTAATGGGTAATAACATAAGAAAGCTATCCTTATTGTGTTCTTCGTTTTATAGAGTAAGAAACTGAGATTATGTGGCATGAATGAAGTCAGAGGGCTAACAATGCAGAGCTGAGACCTGACCCCACACGCATAACGCTGGAACCTGACATCTTGGGATTAGTGGAATCTATTTACTATTTACACTGGAGCTCTTCCCAGTCTCTTTCTGAGTATAACTAGATTATAACTGAATGATATAGACCACGGACACCGTGAACTCTCATGAAACCCAGGAAAGCGCCAATGCCAAGGTCGGAATTAGAGACAGGCCAGTGCCTGCGAGTGCTGATCGTGGGCAAGGGGGTGGCAAAGAGGAGCCAGGAAAGAGGAATTGAGGGAGCCTGTCAGTTTTGGGGGTTTCAAGCAGCCTCGGTAAGTGGCTCCCTTTTCCCTGCTCACACAGCACAGACTAAGGCGAACGAGAGATAAGCATTCCCTGTGTCACTGCCAGCTCTGGTAATGCAGGACAAGAGCCGGTGATGGCATCCTGCCCTCCAGAGAACCCACCAACACTTCTCTGACACTCAGATCCGGGAAAAGAGGGCTGCTGCCACTATCTCACTTGTACATCTCCAGGGTCCACCCTAGTCTTGGACAGAGCTCTAGCGCTGCAGAAGCAAGTGAGGCTGGGAGGAAGGAGTGACCAAGGGCACAGCCGAGCCTGACGGACCCATGTGTCAAGGGCTCGCGTGTGAGGATAAGGGTGTCAGGAACGGTGGTCCTGACAGCTTCCACAGTTAAAGGCTGAACATAATGGGGAGAGCCAATTACACGGAGAACTGAGCTTGTAAGCCTAGCATTTTCTTTCATCAATTAGTTTACTCAATACAATTATAACAATATCATGAATATCAGATTTAAATACCTTAAGGATAGTTACATTCCTAGAATGTAAGTACATTTTGAAGGCATGAAGGACTCAAATCCCTTCTTCTTCATTTAAAGAACTAACAATATATTGTGTATTCCTCTTTTTATATGGTATGCACAGATGAAGGTAAGAAAGGGTGGAAGCATTAGACTTTGACCTGCTTCTAAGTCCCGAACTGCTAGCTACATGGTGGAACAAACAGCCTTCAACTTGATCTTCTTATATTTGTATGTAAGATGGAGTAAGTGAAGAATATACCAAGATCTAGCACACAGTGGCTCAGTAAAGGGCATGATTTGTAGTATGTTCATATACCTCTCTTATATCACCTGGTCTCTAATGGACTCTCCTGATTTGTACAAGACCATCATATTTATTAGTTTACGACAAGTACTATTGTATATGTGTTGTGAGATGCTAACTTGATCACTTTATGCATTTTTTCCAATTATGAATGAACTAATTGCTTGCACTTCAAAGCTTTCTATGAAATAGTTATTACTACAAAGGAAAAAATATACATACTAGATCGTTTACGTGTCAATGCAAATGTTTTTATAAGCAAAGAATTCCAAAAGTCCTTGAAAAGAGAACTCTAGTTTGCATGGGTTTGGCTATATTTAAAATGTGGAATCCAAATAACGCTTAGCAGGAAGGAAGTTAAATTGTCACTTTATCAGGACAACAGGGTCACATCTAGAGGAAATTTCTGGGGGCCCCAGGTGGGAAAGAGCTGCTGGAGGGTAAGATACAAACTCAGAGACCTGTATTCCAAAGTTCCTTCTGCCTTCCTAGCATACAGAGAACAGAGACAATTTGTTATTATCTGCACATGCTTATCTCCAAGCTCCTTAATGAGGGACTGCTTTCCTTTCTTCCCCACAAATCTCCACCCGTGTACCAGCATGGGTGCTGCTATAGAGGAGGTTCCAGATCAATGTTGGCCCAATGAACTGATGGGGCTACAAGGAGAGGAAAATGTTTTTTATTTTTTGGTTTTCTTTTTCCATTTTCAGTGTAGAGAGTGAGTATCTTTGAATAAAGTCTAAAAGAAAATCAAGACCTGCTTATGAGAGGATCAGCCAGTTTTGTTCCCAGGAAACCTAAAATCAAAAAGAGTGCCACAATTTTCCATTGCCCTGAAGGTGTTCCAGCACTCAACGGGATCTAATAATTTTACAAAGGGACCAACTTCAGGCCAGCAATATTGCCATTTTTGTTGCACTAATGTGTGTAATTCTAGGCAAAGTTTGACAGAAGATCAGAAATAAAAGCAATATGTTGTCTGTAGTTGTTTATTCAACACAACAAATGGACTATAAGCTATTTATATGAAATTGTATTTAACAGACTTCCTCCACCTGAATCAACTAAGCGTTCCTGCTCTGCAATGTCATTATGTGTACAGAGCCAAGCTTGCCATTAAAAGTCAAGACAGTGCCTAGGGCCCACGGTGCTTTCAGGCCCTCTAAAAATACTGTAATTTCATTTAAAATTAGAAGAAAACATAAGCTTTGAAGTTAAAGAAAACATTGAAACAAGAAATCATCTTTATGCCAATATGATTCTTAAATAGAGTAATCGTTAGGGTATGTGTGTGCATTACTCAGATTTTTGTTACTATAACAAAATACTAGAGACAGGTCAACCTGTAGGTAAAGAGGTTGTCTAAATGGCAGGTTCTTGCAAGAGTTCAGCCTTGGCAGCATCCCCCCACGGTTGTTGGCAGTGACCAGATGGTAATCAGGAGCAAGCCGTCACATCTAGAACCAGGAAGCAGAGGGCTGGCTGGGGCTGGGCTTGCACCTTTCATAGCCACTCTTTCTGGAGATTGACCGAGGGTTCATCAGAGAACCACCTTAATCCCGGTGTTGGGCATGACAGTGACCCCAGCACCTCCCGCGAGGCCCCACCTCCTAAAGATTCCACCCCCTCCACACTACTGCCACTCTGAGGACTGAGTCACAGCAAATGAGCCCTGGGGGAGCATTCAAACCAAATCCAAATCATTGCATTATGTGAAGATGCAACCCACAGAGGCAAGAGTGCTACAAGTCATAACTCAACCCTGCAACCAAGCGCTACAAGAAGAAATCTGGTATCATGCAAAGAACAAAACCCATGTGTCAGGAACAGAAAAACACCAAATGATCCGTCAACGATAGATGTGCGGACAGTTTGTAAGTAAACTGGGATCTGGGATGGACAGCTTCAGGGGGCATGTGAAGGGTGAGCTGAGTTGGAAGGACACACAATCCTCCATGTTTTGTGGATCTGACCCTCATTTCCTCTCTCACAGGCAGACTGCTCTGGCTAATTAGCAAATCAAAAGAAATAGAAACAATTCTAGACCTCAGCACAATCAAATTAGTGGAGTTATTTGAGGATACCATTTTCACACAGCATAATCATGCTCTCTTTGTTTTGGTCAAAACGAGTGGAAATTATCTTGCAAACCTAACGCCCTTCCTTCTACCCAACCAGCTCTATGGGTAGCTGCATTTGCTATCAGCTCTCTTCAGTTTTACAGATGATCTTTTTCTAGGAAGACAGGCATGCACAATGCGCAATTAAGCAATATCCATCAAGCTTCCCATACAAGAAGGACCTTTTAAAAGTACATTTGACTTTTAAGGTGATTCAGCAGTAAGAGCCATTAGCACAACCGGCTAAATCAAGACTTGGAAAGTTTATTAAAATTGGATTTTTAACCTGATCCCAATTTCCTCTGCTTGTAAAGAATCCCATTGGACTCCTTAATATTCAGGCTATTAACCTGAAAGATTCAAATGGCCATTGTGAGAGGAGAGGTATGCAGGGCAGCCCAGTAGACAGGGCTTGCAGGTAAAATCCCCCAGTCTGGGCAGGTGTAGAGAGGGTGGGTCCTAGACAGCTTCAGGAGAAGCAAGCTCATGACTTTTCTCTCTCCCTGTCTCCCCTTCTCATGACCTCCAACCTCATTCCATAAGAGAGGAAAAAGAATAGCTCAAACCAGCAATAGCAGACCGACAATTCAATTGCAAGGAGCACTGTGCTAGGAGTCTATTTTTAGTAGAAGGGTGTTGGCATCTTCCTTTAGTGCTCCAATGAACCCTTTGTTACAAAATCAGGAAAGTCTGTACTAATGTTCTTTAAGATTGGTTAAGGGAGACTCTTTATTGACATGTCATGTTAAATAAATTACTTCACTTCTGTAAGCCTCAGTTTCCATTTGTCAAATGAGTAATTCCTAGGTTCTCTCTAAGAAGGTTGCCCTAAGAATGAAAGGTGTTTTCCACAGTTCCCTGGCACAGGAGTATTGGCTGTAACTGAGTTGCTGGTGTTGCTGATGACTTACCAAACACACCTTCTGCAAGTGCAACTTACAACTTAACCAATGCCAAGGGGTTTCTACAAAGGTGGCCTGTGGGTCAACATTGTCTTGTTTTAGAAAAGATTTTATTATTCCTCCTTAGGGCAATAGTGCCATCTTGGCTTTTCATTTCTCCTGCAGTGCCTGCAGTAGTGTTGGATACATACTAGATGCTCAATCAATATTTTAAAGGTTTAAATGTTAGCAATGCAGGGTTCATCTTATTACACTTCCAGCTGAAGACACTCTTTTTGTTCACACAACTCAAAGAACAGCTACCCTTCTATGGACCTCCATTCTCACACCCACCATTGTTGGAATGGGAGCATATCTAGCCTAAATCATCACACTGTAAAGGAAATTAAGTCTATAGACTCTTTTTTCCTTTAGAGCAAGGTATGCTTCAGATACCACACAAGGGTCTGGGGGAAGAGAATTATGTGATGGACCCAATACTCAAGGCACTTCTGATCTTCAGGGGAGGACAGGTCCCTAGGCAGACATTTTCAACAGAATGCTGTGTTGTTACAGCAGAGCTAAGCTCTTGTGTCACATGAACGCCTGGATAGAAGTATAATTCATGTCCAGAGCCTTCAGGGAGGACTGATTAAGGGAGGTGGTAAACGTCTGCACAGAGACATGATGCTAAGTAAGAACAAAACAGTCCATTTATATTTTCACTTATCTCAACATGAGAACATGATTGATTAATTAATGTGTGTGTATGTGTGTGTGTGTGTGTGTGTGTGTGTGTGTTTTAAATGAGAATACCTAAAGTGCCAGTTCTCAAATTCTTGTCACTTGTCAGCTGGAGTCACTCTGCAAATGAAAGCAACTAACAGACACAGGGCTGGGGCCTGGGATTCTAGTTTCTTTCAAGGTCTTGTGGTAGGTAATGAAGTAGGTCAGTTAATCTACCTTTGGCTTCAAGGGTGCAAATAGAAGCATAGTTATTCCCTTTGTGTCTCACAAATGAGTTGTGAAATTCATACTAAGGGTAGCCTAACCCTTTGAAACCTTTAGAAAAACAAATCATAACAATTTTGAGTATCAAAACCTCTGTGTGTTTTGGAGAACTCATGATCTGCACTGTGCTTGGCTGCAGGTAGAAGCATACCCATACCATGATTGGCAGGGCTTTATCTTAGACTTCCACTTGACCAGAATAACCTCGTACAGTGATTTTACCCAGCTTCATAGAGTGGGAGAGAAAAACAGCCCTCTACATCTAAGATAAATTTAAATGCTAAGGTATTTCAAAGTGCAGCTTTAAAGTGACTTTTTGAAAGTTCATATAGCCAGGGTCATTAAAACTCCTAAAAATTGATTTTTTAAAAGGAAGTCTTGATCCAGGCCTCATGGATACTTCTAGTTTTATCAGCCAAAAAAATACTACACTGGGCGTTTCTTTAACTTCTAAAAGGGCAGAGACTAATCTTTGCAGGAATTAAGGGGTCAATTCCCTGTAGAAATTCCCTGTAGGAACCTTCCCTTTGTTGGAGGACTAACAATTAAGGGGAAAAAAAAAAAAAAAAAAAAAAAGTAAATGGCAAGTTTGAATCCTTCCAAATATTTATCTTCGAATATTTAAAATATGGGAAAGGTATTGAAATGGCGTGTAAACGTTGTTCTGATGTGCATTTGACTTTAAAAAAAAAAAAAAAAAAGAACCACTTTTGCTGACTCGCCTTTGAGGGCGGCTTGCTTTGGTTCAGGTAGGCAGGCCGCCCAGTTTCTCCAAGATTTCAAACCCACGCTTTTCCAAATCTTAAATGGAACTACTGTATGCGGGTCGGTTCTGGCACAAAACCTCTCAGCATCCGAACTAGGGGGTGTCCGAGGGGACCCTGCTTAATTTCAACGCTGACATTTGCAATACTAGCTCACTAGCAAAAGCAGAAACGAATTCTCCGCGCCGCCTTGGTAAGTGGGCATCTAAGCTCGGATGCGAAACCAAAGGGAGGGTGTGTTCAGTGGCGACACCGTGCACTCTGAAGTGGTCTCCTGAGCGGTTGCTGGCCAAGGCGGTCGCTGCTGTCCCAGCTCGGCTGCAGTGCGAATTGGAGAGAATGGCTCCCCCTACTTCCCGGGCTGCGCAGCGATCACCGGTGCCTAAGGTGAGTCACCTGCCTGGACGGGAACACGTGGCGCGAACACAGTGGGAGGAGCGCGTGTCCGGGGAACCACGGAGAGCCGGGAAGTGGGAGAACAGATGGGTTCCGAGCTCGACCAAGCAGGGGTCAGAGAATGGACAAGACGTTCCAGGTTCGTAGTGACAGCGAAGGCGGCCGATCCACTCGCCCCGCCCTCCTGTAAGCGCTTGTCCCTCACCTTGGATAGAAACCCGAGGAGCGGCTCACGGGATAGGCGGGACCCACTCCTCTAGGACGCGCGGCTGAAGCTTCTGCCAGGTGGGGTCCTACTGAGCGGCCCAGAGCAGAGTAGCTCCTGGCATCTGGCGAGCGTGACTCGGGGCCGCACCCGAGCCGGCCCAGCAGCAGTGGGCGCTCGCGATCCTCCTCTGCCCAGCGCGCTCTCCCTCAGGGCCCGGCCTCCTCGTCCCTCCTCCTGCTCCTGCTCCTCCTCCTGCTCCTCCCCTCCTTAGGATAGAGCACCAAAACGCCCGGCTGCACGGTCCTCCGCGGCTGGCAGCTTCGAGCCGCCGCCGCCGCCGCTTCTCTGTGTTGCCGGAGCCCCTTCCTCGCCCTCCCTTGGCCGTCACGGACTTCACTGCACCCGCTGCGGGTGCTCGGCGGGGCTGCCCATGGCCCAGCCTGGGAGCCGGTTTAGGGAGCCCCACCGGCTGGACACCGCCGCGGCTCAGGTGAGTGCAGCGCGCCTGGGGCGGGGGCCTGCAGGCTGGGGAACCGCACCGACGTGCCCTCGCCTGGCTCCCTGGGACTCGGGGCAAGTGCAGAACCCAAGATGCGTGGAGGCTGAAGCAAGTGGAGTGAGTAGGCAGGAGGCAAGGACAGGTAGGGTCTCCTCCTCGTCCTCCCCTCCTTCTCCAGCACCTCAGCTCTGGAGGTCTCGAGGACTGGTCTACAAGGGCAGGAATTGGAGTTTCTGACTCTTAACGGATTGGATTTTTTCCCCTAGCAGATTCGGGAGGTTCTCCTGTCCGCCGCTGTGCGCCGGCGGCTTCTCACTAGGACCCTGTGCCGCGGCGGGAGCGCAGCGCTCAGCCAAGCTTGGGTACCACCTGGGGCGGAGAACCAGTCGCTCAGCCGACGGGGCATCCCGGGTGGGCAAGATGGTCTGGCCGACCTTTGCGGTCGGCTGGAGTAGTGAGGCGCTGGGGTATCTCCCGAGGGATGGGGTGCTAGCAAGGAAAGGGATGGCAGCGACCGCCCGGACTGTAAGTAGCCTATCATCCGGAATGCCAATTACAACTGCATCTTGATTTTTTTCAGCTTCCTTCTTACTTTTTTTTCCGCCTCGGTTTCTATTTTGGGTACCACGGAGAGTGGAGGAGGTTTGGGGTAGGGGCATGGGGAGCGAACCCGCCTGGGAGCGCTTAGCCCCCTACCCGCCCAGCCTGACTCCCCAGGTGCGCTCTCCCGGCTGGCGGCTGACCCGGCGCTGCTCCCCCTTCTGGCACAGCCTGTCTAGGAACCCGAGGGCCGGTTTCAAGGGCCGAACCCGGAGCGCAGGCGGAGGGCGAGATGGAGAAGCGGGAGCCAAAGCCAGGATACCAGCACGGTGGTCAGAGGGCTGTGCTGGGCTCAGCAGTTATGTGCCAGCGCTATCGGTCTTACTTCTCGCCACCTCCACCAAGAGGGCACGAGAGCCCCTTGCATGCCCAGGGCCTTTTCTTGGGCCGGGAGTTGCACCCCTGCCTATCTACCCCCTACTTTGCAGAACCAGTGGTGTCCTCGCCTTGCCTGGCGCGAGACTCGCTCCGCCCCTTCCCTCAGCGTTATCCCGGCTATTTTTATCCACGACTAGCTCCAGGATGCTTTTAGGGGGTCCCGGGGAGGCAACTCCTAACGCGCCGTCTTCAGACTGCGCTCCCAGCAGCAATCTCCTGCTCCTAGAGCAGCCTCAAGGAGGAGCGGGGAGGCCGCCCGCGGGCGAAGGAGAGAGTGCGGTGCGCCGCTCCTTTCGCAAACCAAGCTCTACTCAAACGCCGGGCCCGGGCTGGATTGCTCCTCCAGACGCTCGTCCGGCATGGAGGGCAGGGAGCGATCCTTAGCTGAGTCCCAAGGAGCTTGGAACTGGGTGTTTGGCCAGCTGCTCCGGCGGCTGCAGCCAGAATACAGAGGAGATCCTCAGTCTCAGCCGTTCGTTCTCGCTTTGCAGTCAAATAGCACTTAATTTTGTTAAAATACAATTACCAGCTTCCACTTAAGGATTAATTGCAGGAATTTTATATTTAATTCTTTTAAAGGAGGGAGTATAACCCAACTTTTGCCTCCCTGCATTTCAAAGCATTTCCATTGGTTTTCAGAATTATTCTTGCTTTCTGCTTTCCCAGCAACAGTGGGTGCAGTTAGTATAAGCCTGACCTACTGAAATTCCAGGAGATGAATGCTTCAGCTGCAAATCCCTGCGCTAGCCTTCCCTTTGTATTTCCAGTGCTTAGATACCCCCGCCACAGGATTGCAGAAAATACATATTGAAATGGACCATTGTGTTACATAAGATTTTCTCCTGCCCTCGGCAGGGAAAGATCCCTTCTATCGCAGACTTTCCAGGCTTCAGCTACCCATCTAACTCTTCCAACCGACTTTGACAGGGATGGACAACTTCATGACTAAGCACTCTTAAATCAGCAGTTAATTAGGACAGTGGCAGAGAGCGAAGCTTGTTGAGCTGTTTCTGGGCTGCAGGTCCACTGTGGAGCTGCTGGGTATAAGAAGATGCATTGTAGCTTGATGATGGAAGGTATTTATTGGGGAGGCTGGTGAGAAAGTGATGCCTTGAACTTGCAAATGGGAGTTTCCACAAGCCAGGGGCACTTGACTCTTCTGGTGATAGGACTAGCATGGAGCCCACAGTTCCTTGCATGGTGCATCTGCTTTGTAACCTTGTTAAAGGAAAGGGGATTTGCCTTACTCTAATTCCACAATATAGTTGGGGCTTTTGCTTTTATTGTCAAAAGAAAAAATTTTGTTGGGAAAAAAAAAAAATCCCAGATCTTCTCTGAAGAGAAAAGCCACTTGAAAGCTTTTCTTGTCTTGAACTAAAATTTGGTGGTGACTAGAAAGGGACCAGAAGATAGACTGGCGGGTAGAAACTGCTTGATGGTGTGGACTGCCTTTCCAGGACTATGGCATCCCTCCTTGGTGGCACATAACCACCGTGGGCATGGAGTCCTGTTCTGTCTGTGGAGGCTAGGGTTTGGACCAGCAGACAGTTAGATGAGTGGATGTTCTGATGGAACAAAACAGAGCCTGTGCTCAAGGTCAGTGCTCAAGCATTGGGTACTAGGGCCAGCACCAAAACCAGGGTTCCTATGTGAGACACTTGTGGCAGGAGTCTAGTAGCTTCCTGACTGCTCAGTGGGAAATGCACTAACTTTCCAGTTATTACAGAAGGCAGGAACTTCCCAGCTGGGTTGGAATAGACCAAGGTTGTTCCTCATGCATTTGGGGTGATTGTCTTCCCTTAATTGGTTACATGATCTAGTGCTTTCTATTGAGGCTGCCTTTTTCTCACAGGGGAAGAGAACGCCAGCCACTATAAAGCCAACTTCTTGCCCCATGACCTTAGGCTAAATGTTTTTCCCTCCAAATTTGTTTTCTGCAAAATAGACTAAAGGATTATTGGGAGAAAATAAGGAGAAATATATGAAAA
Source organism: Sciurus vulgaris (assembly GCF_902686455.1). Lineage (NCBI taxonomy): Eukaryota > Metazoa > Chordata > Mammalia > Rodentia > Sciuridae > Sciurus > Sciurus vulgaris. The sequence continues at coordinate 138,898,409 of NC_136469.1, forward strand.
GCATTTTGACAATCATAAAATTCTTATGAAATTCTTAACTAAATTGCCCTTTCTCCATTTTTATGTCTATTTTAATGTTCATGCTAATTATAGTTTGGGTATCTCTGAGTTAGTTACATATGCTAATATTAAATGAGAGTGAAGATTTTGTATAATTTGCCATTTTCTTCTTGTGTTCTCTCTATGTGAATTCTACCAGAACAAGGCTTCGCTGCTTCTCAAAACTATTATTGTCTTCTTTGAAGTATCATAGTTAATTTTTAGAGTATTTCTTTCATGTGTTTGTTTTTTTCTGCTTTTTTTCCTTAGTGCATGGCATCCATCTTAAGAAAATCTGTTTACAGGGAAGGCCTTCACATTGAATAATCTAAAAATGTAAGTTAGCAGATAGGGGGGTCAGTTGGGGATATGTGAAACCTGTCCACTTTCATGGAATGACCTCAGTCTCCCTTGTCTGGATCTGTTCTCAGAGCAGAGCTCTGGCCCTCTATTGCATTTTAGATGTTTTTCAGATTTTTGTCCCCAGAATTAGCCTGGTACTTATTAGATGTTTGATAAATGTGTTTGCGGAAGTGAATGAATGATTGAATTGAATTTTCACAACCCTGGCGAGCAGATGGCATTATTTCTATTTAAAGATTGGGAATTGGCAGATTAGGAAACTTCATTAATTTTCTAAAAGTACAAAGGATTCCAGATTGGAACGCAGATCTGCCTGTTCTTATTTCACTCTGGTATATTGCTTGTCCTGCCCTTTCCCTCCATCTCTACTAGAATTCCTACAAAGTGTTTGGAGGATACCCAGCAACCAAGGGTCTTCTTTTTTAGGGGGCACCACTCTCCTGATCTAGGGTGATGGTTTTGGTGGACGGAGTGAGGATCTTTCTTCTTTCCCACATCTCCCAGTCCTGAACTCAGGCTGAGTGAAATGACCCCACCTGGGGCTTGGAATCTTGAGGGAGAAGTTGAAGGACACAAGGACAAAGGAGTGTTTATTTACCACCATGGGTCATGGAGCCAGTGACTGGCGTCAGCAACAGCATCGATGTCCCAAGATGTGTTCCCAGTGGAACCACTCCTTTGGCACCGTCTTGACATAATCCTTAGAGCCTGGTTCCCTTCATTTCTTTCCAGTTTCCAATCCTGGCTTTTTGGCATCTCACCAGCTCCTAGAGGCCATCCGTAATCTTCTGTGTCGGGAGGCATTGTGACCCACGGATGCACACCAGCTCTGCACCTCTCCAGGCCTGCCTCCAGTGTGAAGCATTCTCAGCTTCCTCTACCCACAGGGAATTAAGCCCAGAGCTGTTTCAGGCCATTAGAATAATATTTACTGGGCCATAGTTTATCAATAGTTATGTGCTATCACGTAAGGTCTGGAAAAATGAATACATTATTCTTCCAAGGAATAGCTTGAACATATGGAAATGGATCCCAGAGGGCATCTTTTCTTTCTTTATTTTTTTCCTCTACATTGCATGCTTTTTGGTAGTTTTCCAGCAGGGGTCGCAAGCTCAGATGCCTTCAGCAAGCAAGCAAGGATCAACCTGGACAGAATAGGCCATGCCTGAGGAGAGGCCTTATAGCTCAGACTCAGCACAGGGCTACCAGTGGGCCTCAGACCAAGTCGTGGTGCATTTTATTTATTTAGTTTTCAAGATAGACTGCCCTAAATTCATTGTTTTATGGGGAATCTACTGACTTCTAGGTAGTGGCAAATTCAGTATTTCTAAATAGCACTCTGTGTGTCCAATAGAATATTTCTGCATTTAGACTTCATGTCTGCCTCAAGGTCTCCAACTTTTGGCCTCCAGTTCCTGGGATAGGAGGAAATTTGACTGGAAAAGGAGATTCAGGAGAATCAGTTACCTAGAATACCCTGGGTGGAGTGTCAGGGGTGCGGGGTACACAGTATTGGAATCATCTGCGATCCACGTTTATGCAGTATTTGTCTTAACTCACTTGGGATGCTTCTTGTTGCTGTCTCAGTAAGCATTTACAGAAATCACATTTATTCCTTGAGCACGTGTTTATTGAGTTCCAGCCTTGTGCCAAGTATTGTTCGGCTCACTGGTGACAGAGTAGGAATAAAGCAGATGGAAACCCTCACCCTTGTGCTCAGCAGAGGAAAAAGACAATAAGCCAGAGAGATAAATAAAATCTCTCCCAGTTAGATAGTGATATGCTAAGGATTAAATATAAATCAGGACGTCAATGTGAAATGTCAGGGTGCTGGGTGGGCGTCCTGCGGCAGGTAGCCAGGGGGATTGCAGTCTGGTCTCTGGCTCCATGGAACCAAAGTCCTGTGTCACTGTCCAACGTGAACCAGGCGTCTGTAGCCATTATCTTTTTCTGGGACTTGCAGTTGTGGGTTAATCCCGCTCTCCCTTTTCACAAAAGTGACTCTTGAGCACATCTATTGTCGGGCTGTGTGTGGTGAGAGTACATTGCTGAGACAGACTGATCCAGGGCCAGTCCTCAAGGAAACCGCAGACCAGCGTGAAAGGCATTCACGCATGAGCCCAGGTGGTTGCTAACTGCACTGATGAGCATGGTGAGGACATCCGAACTGTAGAGTGTCCCCGTTCACACTCCGGGCTCAGCACTGTTTCCACAGAGCCTTGGAAATGTGACCGGGATAGTTCTCCTCGATGCTTCTCACTTGCTTTACATCGGTGCCCATGATCAGTGATTTCTTTGACGCTTTTATTGGCATGTTTTAAAAAATTATTATTATTGCAGTGTTTCATTTTGTCCTATGAAAACCAAAGGCTTAGAAAATGTGTTCCAAGTATGAAATGTACATGTGCCCTGGGAAACTCTGATGCACCTTCTTCCAAATCCGGTCCAGCCTTGGGTGTTGCCTTTGCTGGCAGGAGAGCTATCTAGGAGAAATAGTTGGTGTTCTTAAACTTGCAGTTTGGTGCAGAGTCGGACAAATTAGCAAACTTTCTTGTAAGAGATGAAAACTCATCATGTTCCTTCCTAGACCATCCCAAGGTATGCCCCTTTTATGGTCCTGTTTCTTTCAAGTTCCACTTTCTTAAGGTAATTGTACAGCAAATGTGTTTATCTGTAGTCATCTTGTTCCTTGATCAGCTCACTTGGGTACTATGTCTCACTCTCCCCGAGAATACGTGTTCCATGAGAGCAGAGACCTGGAGGTGGATGTTTCCTTGATTTTCTAGAACAGTATGTCCACTTCCAAGTAGTTGCTCAAAAAAGGCATTTTTCTGTCTGGAGGAATTAGGGAGGACTTCATGGGGGAAGAAATATTTATGAAAAAAGAGAACAGCGTGGGAAGAATAGCCAAAGAAGAACGATCCAACATAGTTGAAGTCCCTTTTCCCCCAAACTCTTATTGAGAACTCACTGCACTAATTTGTGCATTTGTAAAAGGGTGAATCCAGCTGAATAGTGGCACCTTCTGGGGGACCTTTTCACAACACATCTCACCTTGCAAAGTGCTCTGGCCTGAAGAGAATGTAGCCATGATGAGGCCTCAATTTCACATAGTGTGATAATAACCAGTCCCCACTATTTCTCATAACCAGTCCTACGAGGGAGTAGAGGAGCTCTTAGCAACTCTATTTTATACTTGAGGAAATCGAGGTCTCACAATGAAGCCACTTTCCTTGGATGCCCAGAGTGAAGGTGGCAGGCTCTGAATCTGCAACCGGGATCCTCTACCTGCATTGAGCTGTTGGTTCAAGGTAGAGATTTTTGAATCCCTGGAGGACTGAGGAGTCCACATTTTCTATAAGTGAAGAAATGCATTTAGATTTAAAACATTCCTGTCTCCTTTTATATCCATCACAAACTTCCATTTCAGCATTTTAAGTCTTGTGAATTTCCCTGAGAATTCCTGCAGATTAGGTGCCTGTACATCCAGCAGTAGGTTGTTTTATGTAAATGTCTTCATTCTTTAAGAGAGTAAATCAAAGTCCTATATCAGCAGTTAAAATACAGTGAGAGAAAGGTGATTGCAGATGCAAGTGAAATGAAAAGACATGCTTGCCTGGCTGTGCTCAGAAAAATAAATACCTCAGTGGCACGGAGTGGGGGCGGGCTGGGAGTCTCCTCTGAAAACCTGGCTTGTGCTTAACTCCAATTACTTCTCAAACCAGATCTTTCCCAGCATTCTGGATAGGAAGGAGGGACAAGGTGCTGGTTACAGATGTCTGAGATTAGACTTTGGAATTACCGTTGTCATAGAAAAAGTGTTCCTCTGCATTCTATTTCTGTTTGAAATTTTGACCTGGTCCTTCCTAGTTGTGTCACCTTGAAAAATGGGTGGCTTTTCCCGCCTTAGTTCCCTTCACATTCTAATAAGCATAAAAGAGATTGCTGCTATAAAGAGCCAAGCCCAATGCTTTATAAAAGGGATCTTCTTATGTAAAGTTATTAGACTTAGCAAATAAAAATATAAGACATCAAATTCAATTTGAATTTCAGATAAACAAGAGATAATCCAGTTAGATCCCAGGTACTAAAAATCAAGAAATTATTCCCTGTTGCTGGGCCGTAGCTTAGTGGTAGAGTGCTTGCTTAGCATAGAAGAGGCCCTGCGTTCAGTCCCCAGCACCCTCTGCCCCAATAATTCATTATTTATCTGTAACTTAAATTTCACTGGGCACCCTGCAGTTTAGTATCCCTATTCTTCTCATAACTGTTCTGAGAGATTACTTTTATGAAAATTTTAGAACCTTAGCAAGTTGCAGAAAGGGTAATACCGTAATCTCAAAGGTAAAGTGAGTGAGCCTGGGGGGAATGGTCCAAGATGAAAGAGAAGGGTTGTTTTCCCTGGTGAGCTAAGCAACAGAATAATCAAACCGAGGAGAGCTTATTTATTTGCTAAAAGAGCAAAACAGAACTCACTGTGCATTTAATATGTGAGTCAGACTCTCCTGGGTTAGGAAATCACCAGCCAGATCATTCTCAACACTTTTTGGAAGGAAGATATTTCAACCTGTGAGGCCACAGGGGTAGTGCTGGGTCCACTAAGGCAGGGCCTTATTAAATACCAATATTGCTCCGAGCTCGTTACTGGAGACCTGGAATTGGAAAAGCTGGCCTCACACAAGGGCTCCACTGAGGACACTGAAGGGATATTTTGTGCTTTGAAAACTCACACCTGAAATTGCTCCTGCATCAGAGGAATCCAGAGCTAATAAAACTGTTAGAGAGCCTCAGAGTGGCTCCCCCCGAGTAGATGACCTCAGTTTTAAATGATCCACGGTTTTCCTACAACTGCTGGAGCATGTTCTGAGGGTGACTGTAAAAATATTGTGTTTCCATTTCAGGTAATAACCTGGCAGGGAATTAACAAGAATTTTGTTGCATGTGTAGTTTCCAAAGCAGAGTTATATGGTTTCTTCAATAGTGAGTTATGACTTGTGCCAAAATGACCAGTTTCTGTTGCATATAATATTAATAACTCCTTATTTAACCTGAGCTTTTTCTTAGCAGTGCATTTCTATGGAATATGGACCAGAAAAAAAGGCAGAGCACCATTGGGTTAGGAGGAACTGTATCCAGCCAGAGGTATCAGGGTAGAATACTTTTTGCCTCTTCTTAGCCATGCCACAGGAGATGAGTTAAGCCTCAGTCACCACGTCTGAGAAATGGGCATAATTAAAATTGTATCAGAGGGTTGTTTAATATTCAACCATCCAACTAAATGATATCAAACATATACACAATGACTGGCCTAAAGTCAGCATTAGAGAGCTGCCTTCTGGATGGCCACCTCCACATCATGTCCCAGAGACCACCAACTAAATCTCATGCATTAGTTATCGGAGAGTGTCTTGGTCTTTCGCCTTGTGTTTCCTTAGTCTTTGTTCATTTGATTCAGTACACATTTATTTTTTGAACCCACAGATTAGAAACAGCAGTGCAGAGAAAGCATGGTTATAAGACTCAAAGTACAGGGAGAGAAAGGGACAGAGGGAATGAGAAGGGAAAGAGAATACGAGAAGAAAAGAGAAGAGGGGAGAGGACAGAAAACCTATGAGAAGCAGACAAAAGGACGTGAAGGGCATCCAGGGACGTTTGTGACAAAGCAGTTCTCAGCCATCCTGGTTGAATCCCCCCTGCAGCCACTTAGGTAAGTGTCACATGCCTCCCTCTGTCTCCGAGTTTCTCAGGACCCCACATCATGCCGGTGATCTTGAGGGAAAGGCACAAAAGTCACAGTTGTCAAACTGGAAGGATGAGGAGTGACATACACAGGGACAGGTGCTATGCTCTTCCCTCCTGTTCTGTGATGGCTTAAAAAATCACAGATAAAAGCAGAAGATAAGGGACCGAGTGCCATCTTGTGGAGGACTGACCACCGTGTCCCCAGTGGTCTTAGGACTGTGTAGGGGCTGTATTTAGTTTGGTTTTAAATTTCCATTAGATAAACTTCAGCTCTTATAAAAGAGTCTCATGGTGGACCCTCCTGTCTGGAATCCTGCCTGTGAGATAGCTTGCTGGAAGCATGCTGGCTTCTGCCTCTCTAGGCTCTGTCTGAACACCCCATAAGGACTGTCACTTCTGGAGTGAGGATTCAGGCCTGTCAATCATTCCGTAAGGCAAGACCATCCTTGCAGACAGAACTCTGTTCCCAGAACAGTTTGTAGCTCATGATGACTCTGGGCACAAGAGAGAATGTTCCTAATCGAGAAAGAAGTGTTTTATTCAATGCATTTGACATTGGGGAAGTGATTTTGCTTCTGTGAATCTTGGTTGCCTAATCTGCAAAATGGAATTATACTTTATCATGGACTTTTGTCATGAGAATCATATTTTATAATGCATTTAAAATTGCATTAGGGAGTGATACTTAGTAAATGTCTATACTGTAGTACTTCAACATAATATTAGTGGTTCTTGCTGGAAAACCTGAGTTTAATTGAAAACCAGATTGAGAATATCATCATGGGTCTGGCTTCTCATTGCCTTCCTGTCCACCTGCTCTTTTTGGCAGATCCTTTCCACTAGGTGGTGAAAGGCCACAGTGTCTCCAAGTGGCTGATCTTATCACTCTGCTATAAAGGAGGAAAAGACTAAGGTGGGGGGCCACTCTTCTATTAAGCAGGGAGGGCAATCTTTCTCAAAACCGTCCAGAAGATTTTCCCCTTAGGTCCCATTAGCTAAAAACTAGGTCACATGTCCACAGATTAAAAAATAATACAGAATAGGAAATTGAGGCACCCAAGACATTTGAAATAATCAGAGAAAAATTAATCAAATATGGTAACCCTGCACTGATCCCTCTTGCCTTTGAGCAATGGTTACACTTATGTTTGTACATTGCAGTTGGTGATTGATCCTGCTCAGCTTCATAACTTCTTTTTTATTGCTGTCTTCTGCTCAAATACAAATTCTCTGCTTTCCTGCCCTCCCCAGCTCCATAACTTCTGCAACAGTTTGCAATCTGCCATAATTCTCCACTATGACCCAGCAATCTTTGCAAAACCCAAAGATAATCAGGCCCCTGCCCCCTCCTCTGATATAGAATGTTCCCTGGATTTCCATTATCTGCAGCATTAATGTTGAAGTGCAGAACACTTAGACCCAAGAAGAGATCTCACCCCTGCTTCGTGACTTCATTGCAATGTCACATTAGGAGAGTTAATAATCTCTCTAAACCTCAAGTATTCTTTTGTAGTTTTTAATTAAATATTTGCCACACACTCATTTACTTAATCTGTGCTAGAGCATAATTGTAGAATGGTGGGGAATTTGTCTATGGTCCCTGAACCTGGATCCAACTTGAACCAATATCTGGCAGATGGTTGGCACCCAAGAAATAAATGTTGAATAATGAATAAAACCCGAGACCCTAATGCCATCTATTTTCACTGAGTCATCATGGTTAAATGCACTAGTGCCTTTAATGATAATGCATTTAACTAACTCAGAGTGTTTAGTGCACATAGTGAGTGCTCACAAGCCAGCTCTGCTTACTGTTTTGTGTTTAGAGTCAGAGTCTCTCTGGACCGCGGGTCTAATCCTCACGCCTCACCCTGCACCACTTTCTGTTCCACATGCACACCTCAGAGTCATGGTGTCCCTGTCATCCCCCAGGGAAGTCAGGAATGTGGACATGCCTGAATTCTGCACCTGCTGTCTCCTCTACCTGCCCCCCAATCCATCTTCTCCCCTTACCCATCAGATTCAAACGGCGTCCTTCTGCAAGGTGTGGTGGGTGCTCTTCCTACCCACTGCCCATCCGTTCCTTGGAATCCTAGTATCTGTGATAGTGGTCAGGGATGTCTCTTCCAGGCACGTGATAGGATTTGTGGTTTTCTTCTCAGTTGAAGTTCAGCACGGCCATGTGGAGGATAGAGGGCTGGGTGTGTCACCTGGCCTGAACGTAAGCATCCAGCCGATGCCTGGTGCGGAGTGTAAGCACTCCCTGTTCTGGCTCTGACCCACCCTGCTCAAGGCAGCAGCTGCTATGTCTGTTGGGTCCCTGGGAGACTTGAGTGAGCAGAAGCCGACACCCACCTTCATGGGATAAGCAGCTCAACGGGGTGAGGGAGGGCAGTGATGAGTTCTAGGTTTAGGCTAAACCAGTCTTTCCTGGGTGAGGCCCACCTCTGCAGTGCCACCATGGTGCCACTGCACTAGTTATGCAGGTAGTAGGGTAAGGTTTGCTGTTGACTTGGTTACATCCCTCTGGAAATGGCTTCCGGAGAGCTGGGAACACACCGCTCCTGCTGCTTGAAACCCCAGGGCCGGTCTCCGTGTCAGCACACGGTCACCAGCCAACTGCGAACTGAGGAGCTGAGGGGTGAAAGGAAGGGCCTGCAGCCCTCAGAGTTGGGAAGTGAGAGTTCCATAGTTAGAAAGTGAAAGCACCACCATTATAAATAGAAATCGCATTCTCTGAGGGGAGACTGATGTCTTCGTTCAGATTTTCCGAGTTCCAGCAGGCCGTCCTCTGTTGCCTCCGGAGGAAGCTGAGGTGAGGGCCGGGCCACCTGCACCCCTGCCTTTCCCAACCTTGCTCTTGTCTGCAGCAGCCTAAGCACCTTCGTCTCCCTGACCTGAAGCCACCTGCTCCAGGGGCGTCTCTACTCTGCCCAGTCTTGCCGGAGGAGCCTGCCCCTGCCCCTCCTGGTCACTAACCTTGGTTCCTTAGCTGCACAAATTCCAACAGAAGCTGCAGCAGGGCTCTGGGGACGGTTGGCCATTCAGTCCATTCTGCTGACCTAGCCTCCCAGGCCCTGCTGCTGTCAGCCACTCTGTTGAAGATTGTCCTCCGGCTGCCTTTTCTTTCTTGAACAGTTCTGTAAGATTCCCTGATAAGCACTAATCATGTCATAATGACATCCTTTAAAGACACTAGATTAAGAGCGGCTTTGTGCCTTGGATTCTGCTTTTCCTCCATGGTTATCTCTGTGCAGCTATCAGCTCGGCAACAGTTTTGCACTTTCGTTGAACATTTTTTCAAATTTTTCAGTTTGGGGGATGTTTCAGTTCCTTTCATTTCTTCTGGCAATTATTTAAGCACACAAAAACCAGTTGTTATAAGACCTGAATTATTCCCATTTTTGTCCTTTTACTCTTTCGTTTTTCCTCCTCAATCTAGTATCACCAAGTTGTGACTCATGGAGCAAATAATCCCTGAACTCTTCCTTATGGAGGGTCTAGCTGGTGTCAGGTGCACTAGCCAGCACGCCCTCTGTAATATCTCATTTAGGTCTCATGTCACCCATGAGGGTCAGCAGGGTTCTCCTTCTGGAGGAAAACTGAGGCCCAGACAGAAAAGTAGTGTTTCCAATAGCACTTGGATTTAAACCCAAGGCGATTAAACCCACACCACTCTGTTTGTTGACTTCCATAGTTACATACTTCAGCTTGGATGTTGCTTAAAAGTGTTGAACTTCGTTCTTGTCCTTACCTGACCTCCGCGTGTCTCTCAGGTGTCTTCTTCATGGATCATACCTCCACACTTTTTCTTCCTGGCCTCCTTGGAGTTGACAATATTGTGTCCACTCTGTAGTCTGTTTTATCTCTAAGGATTGGACCTGCTTTTTTCGTATCAGCTTTTCTTCTTGCATCTGGGCTTCTTGGGGAGGAGTCCCATTTTCACCCTATATTCCTGGAGTAGGCCCAGGAGAAACTGAGTAGAGGAGATTGCTTCTGGAGCAAATGTCAGCTGTCACCAGGCTGTGATGAATTTGCTAATTCTCCAATAGTGTCAGGAAGGAAGGAGGATAATAATTGTAAGAAAGAATCCAATTTGGTGATGCACAATATTAGAAGTCACATTGTCCAGAAAACTATAGAAAGCCAGTCCAAAAATCTTAGCACAACCATCACAGCCTCATTTAACTTGAATCATTTTATTTTGGGCAAACTTAGTATATTAGTTAGCTTTCCATCACTGTAACAAAATATCAGAGACAATCAACTTAAAAAGAGTAAAAGTTTATTTCAGTTCACATTTTGGAGGTTTCAATCTATGTTCAGTTGGCCTGTTGCTTTTTTGTCTGTGGCAGGACATTACATCATGGTGGGAGCACATATCAGAGGAAGTGCTCACCTGGTGACAACTGGAAAGCAGAAACAGAGAGGAAGAGCCTGGCAGCCCACCAGCCCCTGTGAAGACCTACCCCCCGCGACCTAAAACCTCCCACGAGGCCCACTTCCTAATGACTCCCCCACCACCTCCCAACTGTGCCACAGGCTGGGGACCAGGCTTTTCACGGATGGGCCTTGGGGGGACACTTACCTAGAGATAGAAGCTATTAATTTACTGTGGCAAGTTGGACACTAATGCATCTGCTGGCGTAGTACCAATCTGGAACACAAAGCCAAACCTGAGTGCTCATCCCCACTTCTGGGGACATGAAAGTAGTTGTTACAGCTAAAATACAGTGTGACTGAGGAACCAAGGTGATCGAGGTCAGCTGTAGTCCTGGACACCTACGGAAACTTGTTTACATAGAATCAGTGCTTGGGTTGAGAGTCGTAGGGCCTTGGGGTATGTGTTAGCTTCATGACTGTGAGGATGCCTCTGGAGGGTGGCAGGAGGTCTCGAAGCCCTAGCTCGCCATTGGTGATCACACGTGCACCGTGGATTTCATGGCAGGTTCCTCTGAGGGCTGGACCCAGGCGCTTCCTGAATGAATCCTTATAATAGCCTGTCAGATCCGTGGACACCGCAACAGGAGTGCCTAGCACCTCTGGCCTACAGAGCCCGTTTGTGTCCCTCATTCCCAGCTCCCTTGCTATCCCTTCTTGTTCATTGAGAGGTAAGGGGAGAAACGCAACCATTAAGAGGTGATCATTCATTTCTGCACCATCTTTTCTTTGATTTATAACACAAAGCCAACCATTTCTAAATGTGACTCTTTTAGAATTTTTCTTATTTCATAGCACAGTTATAAGATAAAACGAGTTTCTATGGGTGATGCGTGTCTACCCATCACCCCAGATGCTATTAACTTCTGAGCTTTGCTAACAACAGCCTGTCTCTGTCCTTCTCCCCACACCAACCCTGACGTCATTTTTTTCTTTTTGCTCCCGCTCTGCACACACTACAGCCTCTGTGGGCCTGAGCTGACTGGGGGAGGGACAGCATGGGTGTGGACTTTGTCTCCAGTTCACTCCCATTTGATATGCGACAAGGGTTATTCAAGTCTTGACTGAATTGTCACTACCATGTCCTGGTAATTCATTTTTCACGTTTGCTGTTATTCTTCCAATTTTGCTTCTCCATTTACATAGGAAGATGTTGCATGCTGCAAGTGGCAAAAACCAGGCCCCTGTTGTCCCAGGCAATTCTGTTCACTCCCAATTGTTGTGTGTATGGGGTGAGGAGCTGGGGTCTCAGTCCCTGGCCTCATGCATGCTAAGCGCATGCTCTGCCTCTGAGCTATACCCTAACACTCACTCCCAAGCTGACATCTCGTAAGCAGGCAATTTCTCTGGAGTAAACTGCTCCTCTCCAGCTTGAGAGGTCACTAAGTGACCTCTTTGCAGCAGGGAGAATGGAAATATTTTCCCACCACAAGCATGATTTCTTTGCCCCTGCCTCAGGCTGAAGGGCTTCTTCTAATGTATATTCCGTTGTCATTGAGAAACGTTTTACCTAATACTTGTCTTATTTGATTCAGACTACTATATACTACTATAACAACATGAACAAGACTTTATTTTTCTTTTGTGGTGCTGGTGATTGAACCCATGGGTTGCTGGTAAACAGGAAATTTATTTCTCACAGTTCTGGAAGCTGGAAAGTCAGAGATCAGAATGCCACCATGGTAGAGTTCTGGTGAAACACTCTTATTAGCTGCAGACTGCCAAATTCCCATCGCATCCCACATAATGGAAAGGGCTTGAGCTAGCTTTCCGATCTCTGCATTTCAGAGTCACATTCACAGGGCTAATCATTTCCCAGAGGCCCCATCTCCCAGATGGGTACAATGGGGAGTATATTTCAACTGATGAATTTTGGAGGGGCATAAACATTCAATTCCACCCTTGTCCATCTCCTGCTGCTATAACAGAATACTTGAGGCTAGGTAATTTGCAAGAATAGAAATTTATTTGATTCATGTTTTCTGTATCTGAAAGCATGGAAGCTGGCATCAGGTGTGGGCTGTCATGCTGCATCATCCCATGGCAGAAGGCAGAAGGACAAGAGAGGTTAGCAAGCAAGAAACCTCAGGCTCAAGTCCCTTTACAATTCATACATGTGTGTGAAGTCATCATGGACTAAACACCTCCCATTAGGCCCTTCCTCCCAAGACTTCTGCATCTAGAATTAAGTTTCCAGCATTTTGCAGGACACATTCAAGCAAGAGCAGGTCCATAATCAGACAATTCTGTTCCCATAATGACTCGACACTTTTATAGAAGGCCCCCAGTCTGACTGATCTACTTCTTCATCAGGTCTTCATAGTCGTTGAATGAGTGCTGAGTCCACTCTGAACAATATAAGCAGCAATTTGAGAGACCCCACCCCAGGAAAGTCTTTTTTTTTCTAGTAACAGTAGTTTTGTTCTCTCCACTGCCATTATCAATGAGACCTTAGCAGCTTGGAAATTGAATGCATTTTGCTACCCTTCCTGTATAAGGTTTGACAAGTGACAAGACTGGTACAAGTGACAAGACTTTGCTGTTAACTTTAAGCAGTGACCATTTGTTTGGAATTTGGGATAATTACTAAGAAAATACATGTTTCTTAATTCCCTTTTTAGATGGATATGAAAAGATCTTTGAATCCATACCCCAATTGTTTCCCTTAGTCAATGAGGCCTGGAGTATTTCATGTCTTACTCAAGGTCACATGGAAGATAGGGCAGAGCTCAGGAGCAGACTCCAGCTCCTCACCTCCAGCTCAGCATCCTGACCACTCTCAAACATTGACCCTTCCAAGCCAAGAACTTTATGGAGATGCATTTTACAATATTAACTGAGTTAGTGATGTCGATTACCTGGATAGAATCCTATCAGCCCCTGGGAGACAAGTCTGACAGTGACAGTGACATTGATGGACATACCTCGGGGTTCTTTCACATGCTGGGCCCTCTCTTTAACCCTTCCCACAGTAACATCCCACTCTTTGCTCATGATGTCCCACAAAGCTGGTACTGTTGCCAGCCCCACATTTCAGATGAGAAAACGAGGCGCAAGCTGGACTCACTGGCTCACCACTGTAATCTAGTAACTTGGGAGTCTGAGGCAGGATGATCACAAGTTCAAAGCCTGCCTCAGCACTTAGGAGAGCCTGCCGCTAAATAAAATGTAAAAAGGGGTTGGGATGTGGTTCAGTGGTTAAGTTCCCTCTGGTTCCATCCCTGGTAGGAAGAAAGAAAGAGAGAAGGAGTGAAAGAGAGAAAGAGAGACAGAGAGAGAGAGAGAGAAAAGAAAGAAGAAAGGAAGAAGAAGAAGAAGAGAAGGAAAGAAGGAAGGAAGAAGGGGAAAAGAGAGAAAAATAAAAAGAAAAGAAGAAAAATGAGGCACAGAGGTCACATGGCAGCCTCTTATTCACATAGGGGACAAGGAGGATCAGGATTCAAACCCACTCTCTTAACCACTTGTATTCCACTCTGATCTCCAATAATTTATCCATATGATTCCAGAATCTGTCACCCTACCTCGTTTCAAATGCTTTATAAGTAATAGGAAATAATATTTTAAAGGCCTACAACATAAATCCATCCTTTTGTGTCAGCATTCAGAAGCAATGAACGACAAGGCCCGTGAGCCTTCCCTTGATGCCTGCTGGAGAGATCAGACTTACAGGAGAGACGGCAGACAGGGTTGTGTGCAGGGCAAGATCTGGGTGGTGGTGTACATCCGGTAGATTACAAGACATTTAAGTGTTTTAAGATGAATAAGATAATAAAACAGGTATCCCCTGTTTAAATTGCTATGGCTAAATTACAGCTCGAATGAGAGCACTCGAGGCAATAATTCATCTTGTGGAACCCAAAGCATCAGAATAAAGGAATATTGAACTCAAATGGAATTTTACGTTGTTTTTCAAGTAAGGGAAAAAGGAAGTCACAGCAGTGGGGACAGAGGAGGAGTTAGGCACTTTGCTTTTCTCAGTACTAGCACATTGACAGCAACAGGTTTATTTAAAAAAAGAAAAAAATATGACCAACGTAAAATCCAAACGTGCTTCATGCCTTTCGTTCTTTGTTCCCATTCTCGTTTGCCCAGAGCTCCTTGCAGGCTTGCTGGTCTCTCCCTGGCTCATTTTGTGGTGCAGGATAATACAAATGGACCCCAATTCATAATGGTTCGACTTTTAATATTTCAGCTTTAGGATGTGTGAAAGAGAAATGCATATTTTGAATTTTGAGGTGTTCCCAGATCAGTGATACCTGGTCCAATCCTGTCGCTCCATGCTCCAGGGCAGCAGTGAGAGGTGGCTCCCACTTTACCAAGAGATGGCCAGGGAAACAACCGATACTTTACACTGTGCCATGCTGCTAGGCTGGGCTGTTCAGTGGGTCACTGTGTTCAATGCATTTTTGACTTAATGACATTTTCAACTTACAGGGGCATAACCCCATTGTGAGTCAAAGAGCACATGTACTCAATACCCACTTAAATATTTGTTTTTAAATGATTGTGATAAACCAAGCTTGCATATTTTATACCTGAGTAGAAGTTTTTAAAAATTTCCATTAATTGCCCCCAAGTCAGAACCTGCCTGTGCTGAAGTGGCATTGCTGGAATTTATGCTCAGGACCCATTTCTTGTCTCACTATTGTGTTTCTAAATTTCTTAGGAGACACTGCAGCCTCTGAAGCTCTGGGGTCTGCTGGCTCCTGCTGCCTTGTCTCCACTAACCCCTGCCTTAGCCTGGGCGTCCAGAGCAGACCTCCTTGTCCTTGGCCTGGCATGTCACCTGCTCCACTCTACCTGTGGGACTTTCTGCAGAGCAAACTCCAGATCTCCTCCAACACCATGTCCACATGTCACCTTCCTCTGGTCTCCTACCAGGTGTTCCCTGCTCCTCTGCCAGCTCCATCTCACCCCTTGAGCTCCAGTTGGCCTGGTTCCCTCCTGTGTACTCTGCAACCCAGTGCTTAGCTCCTTCCATGTCTGTCTTCCAAGTTACAGGGCTCTCGTTGAGGACAGTGACTGGACTATCCCCATGTCTCCAGGATCTCAGGGCAACCTTGGCAACCATGTAGACACCTTGTAAAATGCATCATAACCTACATGGATGAGGAGTGGCTTACTCTCACATCTTTATTTTTTTTTCCCCCTACTTTCTCTTTACTTGACAATTAATATTTATTTTCTACATTAATAAAAATCAGGTCTTGTCACATAGATATCCCTAGTGGAATCTTGAAAAATCCAGAGATCAGACCACTCTGGCCCCTGGTCTCCAGCAAGGTCTGCCAGAGTTGGCAGCAGCTGCCTCTTTAGACACATGATGTACACAGCCCCTTGCCATAGCCCACGCCTGCCAACTGGCTCCACACATGGATGTCACCTTCCTGAATCCTGGAGGCAGCTCAGTTCAGGGTTTACACAGCTGAAGAAGACCCACACAGACTTCTTCCTGCACTGCTGTTTATTTGATGGTGATGTGTCAGTCAGCTGGGGTTGCTGTAAGCAAACAGGACAGAATAGGTTCAACAGCAGGCATTTATTTCTCTCACTTTGGATGCTGGAAGTCCAAGATCAAGGTGTTGGCATACTCAGTTCCTGTAGGTCCTCTTCCTTCTTTGCACGTGACCACCCTCTCCCTGTCTTCACCTGGTAGAGAGAGAATTATGGTCCTTTTCTTTCCTTTTAAGAGCCCCAACTTCATGACCTCATGTAAACCTAACTATCTCACCCAAGTCCTCCCCTTCAAATGCCACCACACTGGGGGTCAAAGCTTCAGTGCATGGGCACTCGGAGGACAGGGACTCTCAGTGTGTAAAAGACTAGCTCAAGAAATGAAACAAATCCTCACTGTGCCTTTGCTCATCCAGAGAAGAATCCACTTGGGCTTCACATATTTGGTTCTACTCTTCCCCGTGCCAACGTACAAGAAGAGCAGATCCGCATGAGTCTGAGTTCTCTGGCAAGGAGGAAGGAGACCTTGGTTTCCTACTCAGCTCAGCACCTGTAGGCTTGACCTCGGCGTTCCTGTTCTTTGCCAACCTCAGTTTCCCTTTCTGCAGAAAGATAAGACAGAAGGAGATGGTGGTTCATGACCCTTTGCCTACCATGTCCCTAGGATCTTTTATGGCATTTTCTGGGGAAATGTAGGGGGCTTGCTCTCCACCTGTGAAGTGAGCGATGGGTGACTAGGGAGGTTTCTGCCACTGAGATGGCACCTGTCAGAGGGGAAGGTGCATCATTCCTGGGGCAGTGCTGAAGCCACACGTTCCAGAGGGAGCAGAGGCAGCCCAGCTCTGGCCTGCCTTCTGCTTGCAGGGCCCTGTTTCCACTCAGCTGCACTGAGTAATAAGAGAGGCCCTGTCCGCCCTCCTGTCACAGAGCTCTGCCACGCACTGCCTGTGCCAGTGTGTTTCTGCGTCTGATGAAGGATTTATTTAGGTCACGGCTGCCTTCTCCACCCAGCAATGCAGATGAAGCATATGGAGGGAAAGGGGCGCTGCCTCCTCCTCCTTGGCCGGGCCTCACCACGGCACACACCTGGCTGCTGGCGTTCCTTCCGGAGGCATCTACGAAGGACCTGCTTCCTGCCCTTCCACAAGCAGGGAGCCTGGATCATTTCTATTGTCGCTGTCCTTTCTTCCTTGAGCCTCTGTCTGGTTGAGTCACTGCAGTACTTTGGATCGTGAACAAATGCGTTTGACTAATTATCATCCCTGAATCCCATTTAGACCATGCAGCATTTTTCCTTTTAGGGACAAAAATAGCTACCATCGTGTGAAGGCTTGCCACGGGCCAGGCAATATGGCAGTATCTTAAGTACCCTGTATATACTGTTTATTTTAATCCTCACCATAAATATATAAGGCCAATGCATTTGATCTCTGGCTTCTAGTTCCAAGGTTTCTTTGGGGATTTTAAATTATGGAGCTGAGATTCAAGCCTGGCTTTGGGGCTCTAAATCCTCTGCTAATTCCAGCAAATCTCTTGTAACCCCAACACCACCCTCCTCTAATACCACCGCTGCGACCAGGCTGGTCCCTCTCTGTGTTGTCTACCACAGTTGTTTTTAATCCTGGAATTAAAAATGAACCTTCTTAATCACAGTAAGAAACCAAGAGAAGGCAGAGCACACCCTTCCAGAGACCAAGGCAATCAAAATGGGAAAAGACACCCACTTCCCAAGCCCATTCTAGAGACTGCAGGTGCGGGGGCCAGCTCCCCTGGGAACTTCTTAGGAATGCAGAATCTCAAACCTCTCCCCAGCCCTCCTAGAATCAACTCTGCCTTTTTAACTGGATTTCCAGGTCACTGTGTGCACCCTACCTTTTGGAAAGAGTGATGCCAAGTTATAGTAACCTGCATCCAGGATCCCGGGGAGGGAAGATGTAGTTACCTCCCTGCATGTTCATCCTGATGCTAGGACTCTAGTCTTCTCTAAAGTGAACTGTAGCGCTGTGAGGTGACTTCAGGTGGATTGCTCTTACCATGTCACCACAGAGCACTCAAAGGCTCCAAGGTAACACTGAGATTAAATCTCTGCCTCCAAATCCCTGATCCTGTAAGGACCCCAGTGCTGCCTCTCCTCTCTCTCCCAGGCATCTCCATCCTTAGCTTCAAGAAAGTGATGTTCATTATCCAAATGTGGAACCCCCACCATTTCTGAGGACTAACAGGGGCGTGGAAGACCTGGAGGAGCTGCAATCCAAGAGGGTTAATATTTTTCAAGGGGAGAGTGGGACCAATTACACTTCATTTTCCCCAGACACTAAATGTGGTCCAAGGAAATACATTAACATGTGTGGAGGGCCTTTGGTCTTCTACCTGAACTCTTCCCACTCTATCCCACCACACAGCGATTACCATAAGTCTAAACCACAGTGGATGTCAACATCTGTTGACGAGTGTCATGTATAGGTGATTTCAATAAAATAAATATTTATGCAGGTCTTGAAATATCAGTGTCCTTTCGCAGACTGACAGGCACAAGCTCAAGTGCTTTCCTGTCTCTAAGTTTCCAAGATGACCTGCCAAGGATGGAAATTTGACACCATGGCAACAGGGTATTAAGTAATTGTACAAAAGATGAAAGTGAAGACATTTTTGACTCTTCAAGATGAACAAACAACCTTACACTTTTGATTGCCTGGGAGTTTAGTTGCATAAGAAATGACAGCTCTGTTGTTGAAGCTGTCTTTACTCAGGTTTCAGTACATTCCAGAAAATTAAATCACTCCATACCATGGGATGCTTGGAAGAAGCAGGACTCTCATGGCATACTTCAGGTCTCATGATTCCTGCTATCTTATCATGCTTTCGTGTAAGGTCTGCCTGGAATGCACTCCCCTCTGCCCACGGAGATGCGTCTCCATTGATGCTGGGTGGGGAAGCATAGCAAGGCCTTTGGAGGTGGCTCACGGAATCTGCTTTTGACCCTTCCTGATTCTGTGACCTTGAGGAGGTCATTCAACCTTAGTAGCGTGTTTCTGTATCTACCATGGTTCCAGGCAGGCTATTGACATTTGTTGACTGCCTACTATGTGCCAGGCCTAAGCTACCTACTTGGCATGAGTAGCCTTATTTAATCATGTTGACACCCTGCTGAAGTAGATGTAAGCCCATTCTGTAGCAGGTCCTGAGAGGAAAGACCTTACCTGAGCTTCCTTGTTTTTCCCCTACTGCTCACCACCCTTTCATTGTTTAACAATATAAAAGAAAGTGAAACAACCACCTCTCTGTAGTGTGGCAAGTCTTAGAGAATTCATATGCAAATGATTTCCACCTGGCACACAGTGGCACTCAGCAAGTGATCTACCCCTTTCTATCTCTTGTTAAATCCCATATACTACTTGGGACAAGTGTTTTGACCACCATATTCCATAGACAGTTCCTCAGCCCCACCAGCCATGTTACCCTTTCCTGTTGGGGGCTGCAAAGCTGGCCTGCAGACAAGGGCATGCAGGTGTCTCTGTTCCTATGCCTTCAATTTACCTCTCATGAAATATTCTACTTACTTCATTTGATCCATGAATCTTTTCCAGTGGTGGGACTAAGAGAATATATTATAGTTAATTACATTTGAAATCTAGGTCATGATGTGAATTATGTAATAAGGAGACTTAAGGAGAAAATTAAAATATTTTCGAAGGGTTATTTCATAGCTTCCCCTCCTTTTTAATTAAAATGTTTTCTAGACTCTCAGGTGATCGAGTCCAATCACTAGTGGAAGTGGGGAGTCCTCCTTTCAACATCTGGTTTCCACTTGACTCTTTAGGGATGGAAAAGTTGCTAATACTTGATGAAGTTTTTTTTTCATAGACTGTCAAGATTCTCTTTCTGCTAAATTAAAGCCCTTTCTCAGTAACTTCTAGCCATTGGTCTAAGTGTCCACAGCATTTATGAGTTCATGCAGCAAGTAGAGTCTCTGGCACATACTAGGTACTAGAAATCACGCAAGTCCCTGGATATTGCAGTGGAGGAAGACAAGACACCATCAGGCAGAGTCACAGTGTGCTGTGCTAGGTGCAGGCAGTCACCAAGCAGATGTGTATATGAGGACTTATAATGTGGGATGATGGACAGGAACTGATTAAAAGAGAGAGGTGGGCTCATGCTGCCGGGAAAGCTGGTGTTTGAAATAAATCCAAACGACGAGAAAGAGTGAGCCTCAGAAAGTCAAGGGAACCAGAAGTGCCAAGGCCACCGCTGGTGGGCTCCTGGGGACAGAAAGGTGAGCGGGGCTAGGGCTTGGCTGCGTGTAGGAGCACATTGAGGCCCTAGCGGCAGTCAGTTCCATTTGAGGAGTCTCCAGCCTAGGAAAGAGATTGGAACAAATTCAAAGGGCAAGGCAAACCTCCATCTGGAAAACCCTGTGTACTTCCCCCTGGGGTTCCCTGCCTGGCATGTGGTCCGTCTTCACAGTCAGTATCTTCTTGTGCTGCTGATGGGAAGGACTTGGGTCTTTTGAATTCTTGAAACTCAGGGACTGGCTTGTCACTGCAGCACTGAGAAAACAACCTCCCTGACAAAGGGAAGAAAACAGAGATGGCTAGACCTCCCTTTGGGACCTGTTGTCCCCTCTACAAAAGGAGGGAGGGTTCTCTTTGCCCATTCTAGCCAGGCTGGCCCTTCAAAGAAACCCTGTCCTTCAGCTAAGAATTGGTGTCAGGCATGAATGTTCAAGAGGATTGAAGAAAAACCAAGAGGTGATTACCAGAAAGCAGATGCACCTGAGTCTTGGTGGAGAATCAAACCCAGGTGTAACCAACCCCAGGCCTTGCCAAGGAGCAAGGGGGACAGTGAAGGCCCTGACTGAACCTGCTCATGATTAGTTTGAATCCTAGCTCTGCCTCTCACTTCCTCCACAAACCCCTTCATTCCTCTGAGCCTCCATTTCTTGCACTAAGATTGTTCTCCTGAGGGCTGATGGTGAGGTCAGCAGGCAGGCAGTTGTGTGCTGACCTGCCAGCCCAGGGCCTGCCTAATGCAAGTGTCCCAGATGGGAGATGTAGTCATTGCTTTTGCCAAGGGACTCGGCCCCTGCTCCAGGTGCCATGAGCATCTGTCTCCATGCCCTTAACAGCTAAGGCCTCCCAACTTTCAGGAAGTTCTTGGTGTTCCTTGTGGGCTCATTCCTTGTGGGGGATTCCTGAATTTATCTGTGCTTTC
This sequence comes from Sciurus vulgaris, assembly GCF_902686455.1. NCBI lineage: Eukaryota > Metazoa > Chordata > Mammalia > Rodentia > Sciuridae > Sciurus > Sciurus vulgaris. The sequence goes on from NC_136469.1 coordinate 138,919,661, forward strand.
TGCAAGTTCCCACTCCCCTTCCTGGTCCTTGTCCTGCTCGGGAGCTCAGGAACTCCTCCTCTGTGAGAAGGGAAAGCTTCTTGCGATGAAAAAAGCTTCCAGGTGAAGAGCACAGCAGTTCCCACTGCCCTCTGTGCCCTGCATCTCAGGAGCTACATGTCACCTGGGTCTGGGCTGACCAGCGAGGAGAAAGATACAGGCACTTAGTGCTCAAGGCTTAGTACAAAAGTCTTTATTGTGTACAGTGCTTGTCTGTCTGAGCAATGGCATTTGGATATGTTGGGTTACCAAAAATACATTATTTTTTGATGTGGCTCTGAAACTTTAAAAGTGCAGTTGTAGCTCACACTATATTTCTGTTGGACAACCCTGGTACATTTCATCTTATTTCAATCTCAAAGTAATCATTAGAGGGAGGTGGGAATGTTACCATTCAACAGATGAAGGAACTGAGAGAGGCTGTAAGTCACTTTCACTAAGATCAAAACTAGAGCCAGAGGCCTGACTCCATGGCCTGTGCAGTTCCATTTGACCCCTCAATGACCACAAATGGACGTACTCAACACCCACTGCATGTGCCCTGTGTGTTGGTGGCTGAGGAATTTTCACTGCTGGGTACACTGTTGGGTCTTTCTTCTTTGACCCTCAAAACACTGTCATTATTTTCCCTTAAGACCATTTTATGGGGAGACAGTGGTAATGGCATTCAAACTACAGCATTAGAATTCAGGACCCAAACGTTCTAGGCCCAGAGAGTCTACATGACTGTGGTCAGATAACCTCAGGGCCTCCTCAACTGTGAAATGAAAAGTAAGGACTAAGGACAATCTTCTGCTTTGAGGTTTGAAATCCCATGTAAAGGTCATGGTGGCCCTGATGACTGGCTCATCAGCTCATCTGAACTTGAAGTTCTTTCCTTTCCTGAGAATGTCACTAAAAGGTTCAGAAATTCTGTGTATACCACTAGGAAGTCCAACTATAAAACCACATCGAGAAATCAACTCCCAATGGCTACTGACTGTGCATATTTATTGCATTACATATGTTAATATGTTGTATGTGTTAACATATATGTGTTATATTTAGGTGTGCATATACACATACAATTTCATACACATATCGCAGACATATATTAAACGTGTATCTATAGCTATATAGATGTGTGCCTATGTTTATATCTATTTCATGTGCATATATAAGACCTTAGCTGAATTTTTTCCCATATACCTCAAATATTTTTGGAATGAAAGAGGACTAGACATAAGTAAATTCAATTTTGGAAAGTGTTAAAGTAGAAGCCAAGAGATTTTAAACTACTAACTGCCCAGTTTTTTTGTTATTTTTTTTTATATATAAAGGACAAACTATATTTAGTTTCTTCTCTGCTGTCTGCTGGCAATTCCCCTTTAGGAAGAAAGCCCAGACGTACACTCTGCTGACCAGAATGCCTGGCATTAGTGTGGAGAGAGCACCAACAGTCAGATAATATAAATTTCATATTCGGCCTCTGCCTTTATCACATAGGTGTTGAAAAAATTGGGTCCCATTGTTCCCTGAGTCTGGATGCAGAACTAGGAGAGGGGGCCAGCAGAGCCCACTGCCCAAAGGCAGCTCTCTAGCACAAAGGAGCTTCTGCCTCTCTCACTTCGCCCTTTCCCACCGACCCCCAGTGCATGCACGCATACACACATGCACACAGACACAGGCGTACGTGCCCACCCCCAAACATGTAAAAAGCAAGCACAACTGGTCCGTTTGGTTGACCCACATGAGCACTGAGGAGGAAGTGAAATTCGAAACAGCCTGAAACTTCCAGCTGAGTGAAACAAAGGACCCAATGCAGGGCAGCTCATCGCAGAAGCAGAGCTGAACTAGAAACCCCACCGGCTCTGCCATCCCTCCCTAGAGACTGTTTCCCCTGAAGAGTTTTGTGGCTGATCTCCCAAGTCCCTTCTCCAGTGTGCTGTGGTTCTCTGAAAGTTCCCATCTAGTCAATTGCTCACTTTCAATGTTTTCCAAAGCAGATAACCCCATACCCAAGGCAGGTGCCTCAACTGGTTTGATCATACAAATGGAAGCCCTGGATTTTGTTCTTCATTTATGCACTCCTGTCTTGTTTTAAACTAATGAAGTGAATTTTAAACCTGTTATAAGGAAGTGAATGGATCCTCTTGATGCGGAAGATTTTTACTAGCTTTGTAGGTCCTACCATCCCCTTGCCAGGCCTGCCTCCAACTCTTCCCTTGACATGTTTAAACAGGAATAACTTAAATGAGAGCTTTCAATCTCCCTTTTGGGAGAGTATCACACACAAGTTGTTGTGTGGAAAGAAGCCACCATGATTTGTCCACCAGCCCATAGTACCTGTGTCCCTAGGGACTTTATTGTCTGAATGTGATAACTCCCAGATTCAGGAGACAGTTGGTAGAGGGGAGGCACGGGTGGAAAGACAACCCTGCAATTAGAGTTTTGAATTTGGGCCCTGTATTTTGAAATGGATGTTTGTGTCCTTAGACAGGACTTGGATCTGCAAAGTGGTGGTGCTGGTTGTCCTGGTTTCCTACCTTACACTGGAGAGTTGTGATGACAATCAGCTGAGTCACCTGTGAGCCACTTTCTGTGTTGTGAAGCTTGGTACACAAGAAGGCTGTTTGCTCTTTCTGGTAGCCTCGCCTTTTTATTCCCTCTGGGCCTACTTCAAACATTTCCCTTTCTCTGCAGACTTTCCCAGTTGTTGCAGGCAAAGGAAAGAACACGTGTGTTCAGGAAACCCCGCTCACTCCCGTCGTAACACATGGCACCCTGCTGCCTGTTATCGTTTGCCAGAATCACCTGCAAAACAGACTCCATGATTTCAAACCACTATCACATATTTTCACTCAGAAGCCAGGACAGTTGTGCTGTACACAGTGGACTTGTGGGGTCACGCTGCTGCTTGTATCTCTCCCCTTCCCCTGAGATCAGCAGCTGCCTAGAACACTTTCTTCTGGTGATGGCACAAATGCAGGAGTGCAAAGCTCTTGAGGAGGAGTGTGGTCTGGATGTTGTCACATCTGTTCACATGGTACCGTGGTGCAAGCCAGAATCGAGTTGCTGAGAAACCCTGCTCCACACTGAGGCTGTGGCAAGGGCCAGATGCTGAGTGAAGAACTGTGGCTCTTCACTCAGTCTTCCACGTGGGTTCATCTGCCCTGTTAAACAAGAAGTCCCTAATTGGGGAAGTGGGATGCAGAAACAAAAACTGCTTCTGCATCATCTGCCCCTGTGCCAGGGAGGGCCTACCAGGTAGCAGATATTTCACTGGCATTTGCTAGTCCAAAGAATTTTTCCAACTCTTTTCTTTATAGCAGGGGTTGTTGGCAAATAATGGCTGGTGGGGCAAGTCTGACCCTGTTTGGGTGGGGCTGGAGAGCTAAGCATGTAAGTGGTTGCAGAAAGAAAACAAATAAAAGAAGATAATGGTAATATGACTACTATTTAATATTGGAATCTCAGCATCCATGGAGAAAGTTTGGTCGGAGTGCGTCCACACCCGTTCCTTTGTCTATTCTTTTGCTGCTTTAGATCTGTAACAGCACAGTTGGAACTGGAGTTGCCTTAGAGACCATATGTCCCCCAGAGCTGAAAATATTTACTCTCTAGTCATTTACTGAGAATGTCTGCCACCCCCTGCTTTACAGGACAAAGAAAGGGAGAGAGTCCCGGGGAGGTGGAGGCAGCACCCAGGTCTACAGTTGTCCACCGGGTTATTCCTGCATTTATTTTGGGTTAATATTTTCCCTTTCCTCCCTAGTAACTGGCAGCTTGCGATACCCATGCGCCACTGACTAGGAGGCATTCCCTGCTGCGAGCTTCATGACCCAGCGGAACAGGGCGCAGTGAAGCCACCTTGTTGTCCAGCATGGCCGCGCTACTCCTGGGCGCGGTGCTGCTGGTGACCCAGCCCCAGCTGGTGCCTTCCCGCCCCGCAGCCTCTGGGACGGAACCCAACCAGCAGGAGCTTCTGCGGAAAGCGGGCACCCTCCAGGATGGCATGCAAGACAGCGTGGCCACCAACGGCTCTGCTCAGCAGCTGCCGCAGACCATCATCATCGGCGTGCGCAAGGGCGGCACGCGCGCACTGCTGGAGATGCTCAGCCTGCACCCGGACGTGGCGGCCGCCGAGAACGAGGTGCACTTCTTCGACTGGGAGGAGCATTACAGTCACGGCCTGGGCTGGTACCTCAGCCAGATGCCCTACTCCTTCCCGCACCAACTCACGGTGGAGAAGACCCCCGCCTACTTCACGTCGCCCAAAGTGCCTGAGAGAGTCCACAGCATGAACCCCTCCATCCGGCTGCTGCTCATCCTGCGGGACCCGTCGGAGCGCGTGCTGTCGGACTACACCCAAGTGTTCTACAACCACCTGCAGAAGCGCAAGCCCTACCCGTCCATCGAGGAGTTCCTGCTGCGGGGCGGCCGGCTCAACGTGGACTACAAGGCGCTCAACCGCAGCCTCTACCACGTGCACATGCAGAACTGGCTGCGCTTCTTCCCGCTGCGCCACATCCACATCGTGGACGGCGACCGTCTCATCAGGGACCCCTTCCCCGAGATCCAGAAGGTCGAGAGGTTCCTGAAGCTGTCGCCCCAGATCAACGCCTCGAACTTCTACTTTAACAAAACCAAGGGCTTTTACTGTCTGCGGGACAGTGGCCGGGACCGCTGCTTACATGAGTCCAAAGGCCGGGCTCACCCCCAGGTCGACCCCAAACTACTCAACAAACTGCACGAATATTTCCACGAGCCAAATAAGAAATTCTTTGAGCTGGTAGGCAGGACATTTGACTGGCACTGATTGGCAATAAGCTAGATTCGGAGCCTTTCCAGCTGTAACTTCCGGTTGTACATCTAGAGGGGAAAAGAATTTTAAAAGGGCATTTAAGCTATAATTTATTTGTAAAATCCATAAATTACTTCTGTACAGTATTAGATTCACAATTGCCATATATACTAGTTATATTTTTCTACTTGTTAAATGGAGGGCATTTTGTATTGTTTTTCATGGTTGTTAACATTGTGTAATATGTCTCTATATGAAGGAACTAAACTATTTCACTGAAAAAAAAAAAGATTTTTCTGGAAATGCTGTCTTTTATTGAATATAATTAACTTGCCCCCAACTCACAATAGCTGTCTGTGTTCCTCTCATTGCAGAATCTATATTCTTCTGTTACTTAACAAAAAAAAAATGTCTTCGTGGCTTCTATGGTCTCTCTCCCTCCCCTCCTTTCTGCATTGCTCTTTTAATTTTTAATGTTTCACTGTGGTCATTAGCTTTATTTTTTTCTACTTGCATTGTAAGATGTATCTTCACTGAGATTCCCTATTATTTTTTGGAGTTGGCACTTTTACACCCTCCCCAACATCAACCTGAATGTGAATTTTAACCCTTATGTAAAATCAAAATGGAGAAGGTAATATTAAGGATGGAGAAGCAGGGATTAACTGGCAAGAAGATCCCTATTATCCAGCTTTGCCTCAAAGGGTATTTGCACATACTTCTGATATCATCATTGAACAAAAGCTACAATAAACAGGATTAAATCCTTAGCTTTCAACATGATCTTGGGGCTGTGTACTTGGCCCTAGGTGGCAACTGACCTCCAGAAAGCTACTTGGAATAGAAAACAAAAATTATGAAATCTGTGTCTGTCTCTATTCTGTAGATTCTGTGAAAATCTGACTAAAGGTATAGCCTTTGCCTTGGTCTGGCCATTAATCTATTTCATAAACAATCAATATGCACTTATGAACATGTATCTCCCACTCACTGAGACCTAAATATGTGTATGTTCTAAAATCATCTCTGGATACAGAGTTCTGAATGTGAAAGAAATTTTAAACCCCAAGGGTTGAAGTTGAGAAATGAAAGTGCATCTTTGAGGGTAGCAGGAAGCCCCCTGCACCTGCATCGAGAGTGAGTTTCACTTCTGTCCCCTGAATAGCCACGCTGCTGGGCTGGTGAGCCCACTCAGATCCTCACCTTTCTCAACCTTCCTTAATCAGTCAGTCTTTTACCCTTAAATAGATAAATTGAATATTTTTTCTTATGAATATGAAAACACATTTATTAGAGTAAAAGAGAAAAGACAAGCCAACTAAACCCCTTTCCTGACATAATTTATTCTTAAAGAAAAGAAATAGGCATTATTAATCAATTACTATCCCCACGAATTCACAGAAACTTCCTTAAATACCTTCAGAATGAAGAATTATTAGGGCAAGCTTAAAAATAAGAGAATAGGCTCAAGAACACAAGAAGCGTGGCCAAGGTCACATTGATCATAAACCAGGACTTTAGTTCACTTACAGCCAAAGTATAGGTTATTTATTTAATCACGGATTTATTAATGCCAGCTGTTTCTAAACTCAAGAGGAAAAGCTCAGATTCAGAGAAGGTTAGCTCTTTCTGACCTGACCTGACATTTCTTCCCTGGTGCCAAGAGCCTTCCGCCTTGAGAGGTGTGCCCCTGCTAGAGGAAGGGCAAGAAGGAGCCTGCATTTTTCTCAGGAGCCTTATCTTGGGGAAGTGAGTCATCCTGGTTGTGCTTCAGCAGCCCCAGCCTGACCTGACCTCAGCATGGCCCATGCCCCACCCCAGGCCGTACACAGGCAGTAGAAAGAGAGCCTTCCTCTTCACAACCCATTAAGGCTGCCACTAAACCACCATCTCCCCAGAAGGAGTAACAGAAATGTTTGTAGCAGATTTCCTGTGGACTTGGTACCAGGCAATACCCAGAGTGTTCTCCTCTGCAGCACATTGATGGATCTTGCTTTGATCACACTCATCTAAGAGCTGATGAAATGAGAGAGCCCAGAAAGATGGAACCAAGCTCCTGAGGTTATCCAGGAGATGGTAACTGAAAGAAAACCCTTCCATGAGAGTCTCTGATGCTGAGGAGGATGGTCTTTGCATACCACCACAGGCACCCATGCCCTAGTGGGAATGGCATGGTTGAATCCTGGACTGTCACAGCTGGAGGAAGACCAGCACTAGGGACATGCATGAGCTACAAGAGCTGGCACAGTTGAAGGCAGGATTGGCCCAGTGTAAAGTGATGGAATTGCTGGCTTGGAGGTAGTCTTGACCAGGAGAATGTCCATGCTTGTCTATCATGAGCAAGGGGTGCAGGTTCCCAGTAGCAACTCTATTCACTGCCATTCGTGGGGAAGGAACAGGAATAAGAAGCCATCGCTTCAGACACCAGGTGTTGAGATCTCATCTGAGCACTCTCACGTTCAGAGGACCACAGTAGACCAGGCCTAGACTGATAGGACCAAAATGCAAAGACTCAGAAGACAAATGGCACTGGTCCCTCCTGAGACTGTCTAATATCAATTCTGTTAACACTGTCAGTTGCCAACTTGGGAAGCCTGGAGGTCAAGTAGGAATGGGTTAAACCCCCTGAGCAGCCACTGCCTGTCTGGCACTCGTGACCTAGAAAGCTGCTTTCCAAGGCTGAGGTGTTGGAAGATTACTTAGCATGCACCCGTGTGACTTTGGCTCCTGTGCAGGTGTGTCACATAAAAATAACTATCATTTATTGCACACCTGCTATGTACTTGGTATTTTAAATATGTTGCTCCTAACTCATATAACACCTCTGATGAGTAGGATAAGGTGCACTGATTTTACAGAGGAGAAAAGTCAAACCCAGAGATTGAAGGGTTCGCAGGTGATGACGGAGTCTTCTCCAGTGTCCTGGGTCTGACGCTTTCCAGTCCATGCGATCACGGGTGAGAGAAGGGGGAAGTGAAGTGTGGAGTGTGTCTGAGTGGCAGGGTTGGCAAGGGGATTATGGAAATCTAGGATGTGAGGATGGACAGATGGGAATGCCAATGTCCCCTCCTTTAAGCAAATATTGGCAGGGTCTTGATGCCACAGGAGGTGATAAAACATGCTCCTGCTAGCAGAAGTTCACTTAGGGTACCTGAGCTTGAGCTGAGGCCAGAGCAGGACTCCCCAGTGATCCACAGGAAAGAGGAGTCTGGCTTAAGACATCATCCAATTGAGTTGCTTGACTGAGAATTTTGATAAAATTCTTCAGTTTACCCAAATAGCAAGGTCTTTGCTCCTTTTTCCCCAATTCCCTAGTTAGATAAAGGAAGAGAAAAAACAATTAGAGACAGAAAACCAGGATAGGAACCAAGCAAGGTATTGGCTATACGGTCATAAGCTCAAATTCTAGGAGCCTTAATTTCCTTTTTGATAAAAAAAAAATGGACTGACACTTCACTCTGTTTGGGGAAGAATCCAATGAGATAAAATCAGATAAACCATAAATTTGCCACACATGTGGCGGAGTGGTTAAGAGAATTTAGGATCTTTGGGAGACACATCAAAGCTGATTTTGAACCAGCCAGCAGATACTCCTTTCCTTTTTGTGTCCCACCCATTCTATGACTATAGCTGATGATGCCCCTTCCAGACCCCACTTGCAGGGTAGAGCCCTCCGCCTTCTCCCCATGTGTGACGGGGTTGGCTGCTAATAACTCATCCAGAGCTGTTTTCTGAAGGCTGTCCCTTAGCAGGAACAGCCTTACCTATAGATGCCCCTTTCCTGAGGTAGTTTGTGACTAAGGTCTTACTGAGAGGGTAGGGAGTGGGGTTGGTGGGCGAACAGTCCAGCCTCCTTGCTTCTGGGTAGAGCAACCTCCACAGAAAAATCCTTCTAATTAAATGGGAGACATCAAAATGATGCTGTTTTATTGACTGGCATATTGAAGTGTTCAATACAATAGTTGAGGAAATTGTTAACAAGTGAACTGTTTATTAAAATACTATCAATGTATCAATGTCCACTTTCAACTCCAACTTCTTGAAATATATCTGATCCCACAAATACAAATGCCTTGCTCCATGTTGTGTTATAGGGTATGGCATTTCTCCTTGCTTGTTAGGTACTTCACCTGGAATTAGTACATGGAATTCTCTTCTTCCAATTGCCACCTCCTAGCACCACTCATGGTGGCTGGCTAGATGGGGAGTAGCTAGGAAAGTAAGAAGAAAGTACTTATTTTTGAATTGAATGATAACTAGTCTAGCTGTCAATCTAATGTGAAAATTCTGTCTACCACCTCCCAGTCTCATGATCTGTCCTCCTCCTGGGAACAATTTCTCTGACCCAGGTCCTGGTGGGTGCTTTTTATTTAGTCATGACAAAACCTCTGGGGAAATAATCAATCCAAGTTACATGTGGTTGCTTATCATACTGTTAGCAAATAGTGCAATACTTGGCATAGAAGTCACAAATATTTATTAAGTAAATAAATCATCCAAAAGACCAGTTCCTTTCTACCACACCATGCTTTACAGTCTCCTCTTAAATATTCAGTGTTCTCCAAGGCAACCCACTGCATCGCCAAAATGCCTACTGAAATGCAGACTTCCTGTATCAAAGCCTACATTCCCCTCACTTCCTTCCATGGATCTGAGCTCTACCACCTGGTGTCATGAGGAACATATCTAATACCACTTCCTAATGTTGGCCTCTCACTAGCCTTGAATTAGGAAGACCTGGATGTAGAAGTTGAGCTCAGCCTTTCCCATGGTCATAAGAACTTGGACAATTTTCTGAACCCAGAACTTTTAGTACCTTTCTGGAAAACTGGTATCATGACTCCTTTTTTTCAGAAATCCTTTGAATCCAAACACGGATAATGGACAACATGTAAGCTGAAGAAATCATAGTTTTATAAACACTCTTCTGATGCTGAAAAGTAACTCTGTAATTAGCTCTTCTGACCGATGTCACCTTCTATAAGGGTAAAGGTATAACAGAGCTGAGTGCTGACGAGGAGGCAGAGGAGTGACGTGAGTACCACCCGCTCATGCAATGGTTACATCAACCTATGAGACAACTACTCCCTTAGCCTTTGTTTGTGGATGAGGAAACCAAGGCACAAACACATGTCCAGAGTCGGAGCTAGTAAATGACAGAGCTAGAATTGTTCCCTGGACAGTCTCTTGGTAGCTAGCATACTTAACCTCTAGGCTGCCCTGCCTTTCAATGCAGAAGAGAACCTCTTTTCAACACAACTGTCCACAGAAAGAGAAGAGCTCAAAGAAGGAAAAAATGGAAATCAGCAACCCAGGCTAAATATCAGCCAAAGTCTGTGGTAGGCAGAATCCTAGGATGGTCCTCAAGATACCTGCTCCCTGCTCTACACATCTTCCCCTTGAATGTGGGTGGCATTTGAGATGAAGGTGAGATAGCGACTCTCTTGATTAGGCTACTCAATATGAAGAATGTAATGGGATGTGGCTACAATAATGTGTAACAGAATCCATCTTAGGAGACTAGAGAGACTGGCTTTGGAGGCATCACCTGCCATGTTTAAGAGGCCTGGGAGAGGGCAAGATGGCAAAGAACTGCCATAATCAGTAGCAGCTGAGAGTGCCCAAGTGGACATCTAGCAAGAAAACAAAGACCTCAGTCCTACAGTTTCAAAGAGCTTAATTTTTCCAACAACCTGTGAGCATGGACAGGACCCAGAGTTCCTGATGAGGACGAGTTCTGGTTGAAGCCTTGATTGGCACTTGGAGAGATGAGAAGCAGATCTGGGGTATGCTGGAGTCCTGATCCATGGAAACTGAGAAGAGAGATGTGTGCAGGTTTAAGCTGCTAAATTTGATGCCATTTGTTTAGACAATATGCTACTAATACAGAGACTTTAATCTACTTACTAGCCCATTTCTCTCACCTGATACTTACTGTCTATGAATCTTACTTCAAAAAGAACCAAACTAAAGACCTTTGTTACTCAGAAATACATGTTCATTGAATAATAACCAGTCTTCCTTTAAGATTACTCAGGGATAACCATTGTCAATATTTTGGTTCATATACTTCTAGATTTTTCCAATTTGGAAACCACACTACCACCCTGTATATCTGTATATGTGTGGTCTAGTCACTGTCTCCCCAAGGGAAGGCCTGCCTGATTGTGGAAACCTGTGCCTCACATGGTTCTCTGCGTATGACAGACACTCGGCTGGGGATTGATGACTAAAGTTATGCTCCCCATTTTGCAGTGTTTGTGATGTGGGAGGAAAACCAACAAAAGTTAAGGAGACCTGTAGTACCAGTTACTTATGTATGTGAACCAAACCATTCCAAAGGGTGAGGGTTTAAAGAAAGAATTTATTATCTGCTGAGTTTCCAAGAATTAGTGGGCACAGCTTGGCAAGAAGAATCCTTGGGGCTCATCCAGTTATGGTCAGAGAATGGTTCAGGTGGAAGTCATCAGAAGGCTGAACTGGGAAGATGCCCGAGGTGTCTTCTTTAATCCCATTGGGTGCCCAAATTTGGATGACAGCAGTGCTTAAGAATGAACCAGGCATCATTATCTTTCCCTCTTTCTTGCTGTGTGGCCAACTTGGGTTTCTTCACAGTGTGACTGACTTGTGGTTTATACTGTAGCTGACTAAGGCCAGAGTGTTTCCAAAGACCTAAGAAAAAGCTGAAAGTGTTGCCTAGAGAAACTTTCATCACATTATATTGCTCCAACAGCGCCAGCCCAGGAAAATAGACAGAACACCTTTTTAATGGATCATTAGTCATACTTAAAAGGGGAGATTAATATAGGTATAAGTTTTCATAATATTAAAGTTCACTACACAAATATAAGTTGTCATTATCTGAAGTCCTTGGGCCTACTATACAGTTCCAACTATTTTGACCTAAGGTGCTGAATTATCCACAATCCCATCTTTTGATTATATGTGACAATGATGAAATGATTTTGCATAGATCCATTTGATCCAATAAACAGGATGTGAGCATGTATTCCAGTGCTGCTTCCTCTGAATTTTCTTAGAGCTCGACCAAACTATGTGAGGAAAAGACACCCTTGAACAGATTGTGGGTGGGGGTCAACTTCATGTTAGGAAAGTGCGAACCCTGGCAGATCCATCGTGTCTCTTAGACAATTTGTCAGGCATTAAGGCATGCCATGAGGCATTTAACACTGGATATTAAAAGCTGTGTACGGAATTCAAGAGAGAAGGCATGGCAGATTCTATTTCCACTTTCTTTAATTTGGAAGTTCTATCTTTAGTAGCAATTTACATTTTCCACACAATTAAAGACTGTACCTAGTTCTGATTTGCACTTCAAGTATCCAATTCAGCTGTGATTTACATTTCTTTTCTCTGTTTATCTGTTTATTTTCTACTCAGTAAGGAACCTGGGTTTTAAATGTTGGCACTTTCACTTAAAATCTGGGTAATATCAGGCAATTTCGATTAACCCTTCCAGAAGGTTAGTTTGCTGGGGTGCTACATGGGAATGATATTTTATGGAAGGAATTGATGGGGATCTTAAAGGCTGTGGGAACAGCCAGGCACACAGAAGACACTCAATGTATGTACATTTTGTTCCAATTATTTCTCTTTCAACACACTTTGTATGGGTCCATTCAAAGGGTCTATAAGTAGGAATTCGCTACCAATGACTAAACATTCCTGTAGATATCATTGCACCCCCATGAACATTAAGGCCAGTACATCTGAAATCAAATAAATTTATGCCTCCAAACATAAATCAGAGCCATGGACAAATGTGATAGTGAAATAATAAGTATACACTGTATTTGGGTCTTTATCCCTGTACCTGGATCAGAGCTCCTAAAACCCTAGGATTGTCCTATAGATTAAGAGCCATAAATGTGAGGAGAGAATTTTAGGTTATTTATAAAAAGTCACTTGAGTTTACCTAAAGGGAGACACCTTTGCAAAGCCTCTGAACAATCATAGGATGGGGACTGGCTGCCTTGGGAACCAACCTTGTCCTAGAGGATCTAAGACTCCTGTCTCTTTACCACTTTCTCTCCTGATATCCCAGGGGGCGGGGGCATGCAGGGAGATGTGCTGAAAGTTGAAGAACAATGACCAGCAATTTAATCAGCCAAGTGCTGACGTTGTGTTGATGTCCAAAGTCAAAGGTTTTATCAAGCAAACCTCCTGAACCAACCATTAAAACTCAGACAGGCGCAATGGAGAATTTCTGGGTGGATGTGCCAGGCAACTCTGCATGATTCAACCAAAACACCCAACAAGAACAATGCAGAGAATAGAGAATTCGTTTTGGCTCACAGTTTCAGAAATTTGGTGCATGGTCAGCCTACTCCATTGCTCTGGGCACAAGAGGAGGCAGAACATCAATGTGGAAGGTTGTGGTGGAGGGACTGCTCCATTCCTAGTGACCAGGAAGCAGAGAGAGAGGAAAGGGATGGACTGCAGGAAAGGTGAACCCTTCCAGTGCACACCCCCCAGTGACCCACTGCCTCCAACCACGCCTCCTACAGTTACCATCCAATGAGTCCATCAGACTGGTTAGGTGGCAGCTCTCACCATCCAGTCATCTCACCTCGGAACACCACTGCATTGACACAGGAGCTTTGGGCAGACATCCAAGTCACAGAAGGTGGAGAACATGCAGAGTTCCTGGGAGGGTGACATGCCTGGAGAGGACAGAGAAGCTTCTCGACCCTCCCCTGTACCTTGAGCTATGCATCTCTTTCATTTGGCAGTTCCTGAGTTGTATCCTTTGATCATAAACCAGTACTCAAGTAAGTAAGCTGTTTTCCCGAGTTCCATGATTGTGTAGCATGTACTGACCCAGAGGGAGAGGTTGCAGCGAACTTAATTTGTAGCCAGTGGGCCAGAAGCACAGGGGCAGCCTTGACCTGCAAGTGGCTTCTGAAGTGGGGTTAATCATGGGACTGGGCCTCTAAGCAGCAGAATCTGATGCTTTCTCAGGAAGTTCCAGGACTCAAATAAACGGGAGGACGCCCAGTTGGTATCTGCTGAGGAGAATTGCTTGGTATTGGAAAGACGCACATATTTGGTGACCAGAGGGTGAGCTGAGTAAAGAGACATATTTTGCTTTTCCTGAACTACAAACAAATGCAGTTTTTTAGACAACAATGAGGATAATAAGGGTCATTTTGTTTCCTGGAATATTCAAATAGTGGAAAAAAGAGATTTAGTGTTATCTCTGTTTCTTCTTCTCATACATAGAGAGATACAGATGAAGGACAATTTTAAAAGAAAACTGCTTCTACTAAATATTTTGAGAATTTACATTTTTAAGTAGAGAAGTCTGTTAACTATCTTCCAAGAATATAAGACAACTATTTTTTCTATTAGCTACCATTTCTTTTTCATTTGTACCAAAGTCAGCCCTTTAAAATTCAATTGTTTCTCTTTCAAAATGTAGTTTATTTAGTTATTCACTCATTCTGGGGAGAGAAATAACAATTTTGAAAAACGGAAACCTTAAAGATTTGTGTGTGTGTGTGTGTGTGTGTGTGTGTGCGTGTGTGTGTACCAGGGATTAAACACAGGGACACTTAACCACTGAGCTACATCCCTGGACTTTTTTTTTCCTTTTATCTACACTTTGAGACAGAGTCTTGTTAAATAGCTTAGGGTATCACTAAGTTTCCGAGGCTGATCTTGAACTTGCAATCCTCCTACCTCAGACTGTCAAGTCACTGGGATTATAGGTGTGTGCCACCATGCCTGGCTACCCTTAAAATATTTTAAAGTTCGAGGGGTATCTTAAGTATTTCTATTTATGTGTTAAAATCCAGTCTCACCCATTATAATTGCCAAGAGGTAAGGCAACCCAAGTGTCCACCAACAGATGTTGGGACAAGCAAAACATGATGTGTCCACACAATGGAATACTGTTCAGGTATGAAAAGCAGTAAAGTTTTCATACATGCTACAGCATGAAAACATGTTCCAAAAGGACAAATATTATATGATTCCACTTACATAAAATACCTAGAATGGCAAATTCATAAAGAGAGAAAGTTGATCATAGGTTTCCAGGGGAGAGGGGGAGGGAGCAACAAGGAGCTACTACTTATTAAGGACAAAGTTTCTGTTTTTGGTAATGACATGTTTTGGAAATATTGATGATGCATGCACAATATGTTGATTATAATTAATGCCTCTATATCATATATTTAAAATGATTAAAATGGCCCAACGTATGCATTTTACCATCATTTTATACTTATACATTATGTATGCATACACATGTATATGCATATGTATATGTATGTATAGCACACATTTTCATATTACATACATATATGTATATGTGTGTATGTATATGTGTGTGTGTGTGTGTGTGTGTGTGTGTGTGTATGTGTATCCTCAAAAGGGTGAAATGCCTGATCTCAGGCTGTTTATGAACTTTGTATTTATTCCAAGCAAGTCAACCCTGTACTTGATTCCTTTGCAGAATATGCAAAAGGGCTTCCATAAGAGCTTTAAATCTAGGGTCATTTTTGCACAACAATTTCGGTTTCCATTTGCTGCATTATTTATCAGTTTGTAGAAGGGAGTTGAGCCCGATGCCTATTGTGAAGCAGACCTCATTATATCTACTTCATAAGCCTAACTTGTGACTTAGCTTCAAACCACATAAGTCATTTACACTTATAATTTAAGCCATTGTACACCGAGTTTTTAATTTCACCAATCCCCAAAAGTGTATCTTTGCCTCTCTAAGTCATTCCCAATCAACCTGTAAAATATCCCAAATCACAACCCCAAGGTTAATGTGTCATCAGCCAGCAATTCCCAGGGTGGAAATTAACCCATGACCCTATCAGTTCCATAAAAATTTTTGATCCTGGCTTGAGCATAACTGAGAGTATACTGTTTAAAATAATTACCAAAAAGATGAACTCCTTAATTGGTAAAAGCAGATGATATACTTGATCTCTATGAAAAGTTAAAAAAAAAAAGAATAGAATAACAAGAAGAGGGCATCCTAAAATCTCACCTTTCCTTCTGTTTTGTTTATATCTGTCTATCACGTAGCATAATTGATTGACAAGATTTTACTGTGTTTCATATGCACCTTCCTCCTGGACACTAAGGGACAAGGATACACCATTGGAAATAGGACTGGCTCTACTGAACTTCATACCTAGCTATGAAGTCTACAAATAAACAATATTAGAAAGAGAGACATCAATGCCTACTGTGGTTTTCATGTGTCTCCTAAGCATTCTTGTATTAGAAACTTCATCCCCAAATTGTATGTTGATGGTATTTGGAGGTGGGCCACTTGTGGGTCATTTGGATTAGATGGAGCCATGAGGGTGAGCCTTGTGATGCACAGTGGCTTTAAGAGAAGAGAAGGAGGCCCGAGCCACCAAGCTTGCTCTCTCCATGTGCTGCTGCCTCTCGCCATGTCATGATACTGCTGCCTCCCGCCATGTCATGATACTGCAAAGGTCCTGCCAGAGGCAGGTTCCCACTCTGAAACTCCACCACCTCTAGAATCAGGAGCCAAACACAAGGGTGCTTTTTTTTCTACCCAGACTCCCCTGTCCTATCTTTCTTCCATGGTTTGGATGTCTGTCTGCATTCCAAGATCCACATGAATAAAAAGTGGCTGAGATATGGTCTTTGTCTAGAAGGAACCTGTGACCTGGTGAGGAGATGGAAATGTAAACAGACTGAATTTTCTTCCATATTCCTGACCACCCAGCCGAACCGTTGGCTCTCTGACCCTGTGGACTGGGATATAACCACAGTTTGGCCATGGCTTCTTCCAGGCAGAGTGCACAGCCAGGTTCTTGCCTCTGGGAGTACATGCCTTCTCCACTGTCCCCAGGAATGTCCCAGAGTGGGGCTGAAGTGCTCAGCTGATCACTTCCTGGTATTGCCTCCACCTTATTCAGAACCATCTGGAAACTAGACCTGATTCTTCTTTTCTGTCATCTGATCAGAGGACTCCCCAGCAGGTCACAGGTGCAGATCGCAGGGGAAGACAGTGCAGTGGGGTGGGGACATGGATGTTTGGGTCACTTTTCCATATAACTTGCTTGTGTGATAATAATGGGATCTCCTCACTATGACAGCTAAATAATCCAAATCATGGAGATTATAAGAACTGCACTTGCATGGTTAAATGACTAATAAATATTCACTATGATTTCTACCTTACTTTTATTTAACTCTCAACTTAAATATCACCTCCATTAGCAAAGGTTTGTGAAGTACCATTACTACCATGTAACTTATTTAAAACCATACTTTGTTTCTTCACTGATTTGATGATCAGATATATATATATTGAATATATCTGATCAATATAAAATATTGATCTGATTAATATTAATATATCTCCCTTGTTTCACTTTTCCTATGCCAAATGTAACTTCTTTAACCATTCTCTAGGTATTAACTGGGTGTGTATTTTGTGCCAGGCACCATGCTGTTTCCCCAGCAGAAACCTGTCTCCATGAGGGTAGGGACTTTGTATTTTGCATTTCCTCTTATTCCTCAGAGCCTGGCACAGTGTCTGGACCACTGAGTCGATGCATGGTGAATGAGTGAATAAAGACCTTCTTAACTGATACAGAAATTGTCACCAGGAAAGAAAATGAGGGCAAACATGGAATATTTCCAGACAGATCTGTGTAATGGAATGCATCTCAGAATTTCCCTCATAATCATGAAGGAAAATCTCTTCTCCCTGTGGAAAGTGAGGCTTAGGGACATCAAATAAGTTCCTGGAGGACATACAGCTCAATAGGGATAGAGAATGTGAATCCACCACAGCTCCACGCTCTACCCACTGTTATCTGTGCAAAACTGCACAGACTTACTGTTCAGTGGCAGGAAGTAGTGGACGATCTGCAAAGACCCCAGTCGCATGAGGACATTCATTTCCGGACATCACCACTGACTCCATCTGAAGTAGATGTAGAGGGTTTCTAAAGAACCAAGGTTTAGATATGTGAAAAAATAAATCACCTGAGTGGTTTGTGAAAGAAGAAAAGGAGGAGGAGGAGGGAACAGTGATGGAGGGACATTTAATCAGATTTTATTTGCATGGGTGGTTTGTCCTCGCCACCAGCTGAACAGTGGAAGTTGTTTACTGACTTAAGAGGTTTCTCAATCGTTTCTTGTGAAGCATTCCTACACACTCTGCAGTGGATTGCCAGGAGCGCACCCTCTTCCCTGCCAGAAGCCTCCCTCCCATTCAGGCTGTCTCCTGGACACGTCCCCAGCAATGCTTCCCTGGCCAGTGGCCAGGGGCCCAATCAAGCCCCACCCTCCCAGCACAGAGAGGAAGTGCTGTGTGCCAACACAAGACTGGATTCTCCAGACACGGGAGAGTTGCCCAGGGAGGTCTCCCTCTCGTCAGAGCTGCTGTTTATCTAGATGACACGCCAGCAGGCTGTGGGAAGTGCTGCATGAAGAGATAGTACCTCTGTTCACTAGCTGTGTGATTTGAGAAGAGAATCTTCACCTCTCTGAGCCTCAGATTTTCTTCTGTAAAAAGTGTCATTGAAACAAGTTGTATCCCGTTTGTTTATAATATAAATCAACAAGAAAAAAAGAAAAGAAATAAAGAAAAGTTAAAGAAAAAAAGCGTCATTGAAGTATATAACTTATATAATCCTTGCAAGTTCGAAAATGCTGTCACTTCTCCTAGGTAAGAAATAGAAGGTATTTTGTCTTTCATCTATCCCTCCTTCCTTCTCTCCCTCCCTTCCTTCCACTTAGTCTCTCTCTCTCTGTTTCTCTCCTCCCTCTCTTTCTCTCTCTCTCCCCTCTTCCTCCCTCCTTCTCTCTCTCTCTCCTCTCTCTCCCTCTGTAAGTGTATCAAAATTCTGAGTTTTGGTGAGTTGAAATGTCCTCTGACTGAAGTTTAAAATTGTACCACGTAGGAGTCAGAAAATAATATTTTAGAGCTGTCAATGTTCTGCTGTGTTCCTTGAATGGATCGGAGGACTCCCTGGCAGCCATCTTTTCCTTCATTCTAAGAGTTATGGATGCACAAACCTCATTTCTTGGAACGTCATTTCTTGCATCCTGATCTTGCAGATACGGGAGTCTGTCTATGGACTTGGACATGTGTGCCCATTGTTCCAGGTCTATAGTTATACTAGCCAGTTCTTTCCCAGGAAGTCAGCAGGTCTGTATTGTCCCCATCTGAAGTTGGGGCCTGGTTAAGCCTGGAGAAAGGGTGGTGGCTTGGAGTGCTCTGTAGACCAGGGTGAGGATATCTCACCCTCACAGAGATGGAGGCCAGTTTGATGGCGTTTCTCAGCCCACAGGAGAGAAAACAGAGATGGGGGACTGGAGAAGCTGTGCCCCTAATGATCTTGTGGGATTCTGCAGCTGCCCAGCCACTTTCCTCGTGAGTTACACAGACAATGGGAACAAGTGGCAGGGGGGACAACTGTACCAAGGCCACCTGGGCTCTCAGGGGACTTCATGTGAGCTGGAAATATGCTCTGGAGCGTACCCCCATGAGATTTGGGGTGCTGCTATTGTAAGGCAACCAAAACTTAACCAGACCTGCAGGGCCGGACACCCAGCTTGCCTTGGGTACCTCTGCACTCGTTTGGGGCTGGAATAAAAAGTGGCTGAGAGGAGCTGGGAGGGTTCAGTGACACCTGATGTGGGGGGTTAACTGTAAGCGTGAACTTGCTTGGAAAGAGTGAGCGTCTTTGGTGTGCTCCACCACCTTGCACCTTGCCAATGACTCCTCAGGAGAAGAAACGGGTGACTTCAGCTGGACCTTCTCCAACCAAAGACAAGCTTCGCCCGCTCAGAGCACACCCAGCGCTCTGCCTCTCTGCTCTGCTCACTGCCTTCCCCAGCATCCCTGCCGCACGGCCTGCTCACACCTTGCACGAGAGACAGTGGACTTTGCCTACTGAAGACCTTGACAGATTCATAGCGGAGAAAAAACAGAAAAACAACTGATGTTTGAAGTGCTTTGCGATTGGTTCCCCTTCCTGTGAACATCACTTTGGAGCTTGAAGGCCCGTGAGCCCTTGTCGGCGGCTGTGGAAGCTGGTACGATGAAACGGCTGTCGAAGGCGGAGGGATTTTGCTTCCTTGGCAATCCCCCAATTCAAACAACTTCAAGTTTTCAAATGTCACACTTGCGAGGTGCTATAGATAGTCATTAATAAACATGAACGGATTGCGGAGGTTCAGGAAAACGGCAGTAACTGAAGGATGGGAACGTGGCTGCAGAAAGCAGGTGCGCAGTGAGGGATGCCCCTTCCCCTGCTGGCCAACATTTACAATGACGAGGTCCACCATGGGGCCACGGTGCTCCAGGCCAGCAGGGGGTTGTCATGGGACCAGTGCTATCAGGGCTGGCCAGGTGTCCACTCACCCACCTTCATGGCTGCCCATCAAGAGAAGATGATGTTCTTTCTTTAATCCCCCCACATTATGGCGTTCAAGGCCAAGGCCGGCCAACTTCACCTTTCAACCTTCTCTGTCTCTGCTACTTAATGTGCATAAGCCACAAAGGTACCGGTCATGCTATCATGAACTTCCAGACATGCCCTGGGTTTTCATGTCTCTGTGCCTTGCTCCAAACATCTTCACATCGCCACTGGGCAGTGGCCTCTCTGATTTACAGAGTCCTGCTGACACATCCCCTCTTGGATATAGTTTCCCTGGTCTCCACGGGTGAAAGGACTCAACACCTCCATGGCAGCCCTCCCACTACTGGGACGGGATTTGCCTTCGGTGGCTGAGTCTCCAACCAGTCCCAAGGCCAAGAACTTGCCTCTGTTACCTGGTCTTCTGTGCAGCTCATGTGGCACTGGTTCATAGTAGATGTTCACTAAAAGCTTTCTGGGAGAATATTTAAATAGTTGATAAAAAGCTACAGAAGCTCCTTTACCTCCCTTGATTAATTTTTTCCTCTCTCTGCATTGAGAAGAGGATTCGCATTAGTGCATCAGGGGTATGACAGAGACAGGGAAGTAGTAACAGCCAGCACGGGTGCAGGCAACGAAGGGCACGTTGTCTGTATGCAGTTTAAAATGAGTAATGAAAGCGATTTAAAGGAGGCCTACTTTTTATTACTACCATGCACTAGCAATTCCAAACAATGCCAGGGAGGAGATATCCTCTCTCTCAGGCCATTCTTGCTTCCCACCCCCCATGATAGGTCAAGGTCAGGATGGGTCAGATTTCCTGCCCTGTGCAGAATTCCATCCAGTGCCCTGTTTCCACAGGGCTTTCTCCTTGGGGTCATGAGTACATTCATTTATTTGACAACTATTTATAGAATAACTAATACAGGCATCAGTATACAGCGACTAACAGGATCATCCTGACATCTTGCAGCTCAGATTCTACTTGGGAGAGATGAAAAATGAAATGAATCTATGCACACATGCACACATACACTCATGTGCACGTGCATGCATGCATAGATTACAGGGTGGTGTCCCCCAGGATGCTGGGATCCTGATATACAAGGGAGGCCTCCGTGTGGATGTCAGTGACAGTGACAAGGTGGCATAAAGTGATCTGAGTTCCCCATGATGAGAAGTCAAAGACAGGAGAGCAGGACGGTCCTCAGCAGAGAGAAGAGCAGGTGTGCAGCCCGAGGTGGGAAGACGCTGGAGGACAGTGCATGGAAGAGCCCAGTAAGGGCCACTGGCCTCTGCTTCTGCCATCTTTTCAATTCTGCATGCAGGCCTAGCTCTGCAGCACAGCTGTTATCTGCACACACTTCTGACTTTAGATCCAGACACAGGGCAATGGTTGGCAAAGAAACAGAATGTGTTTTGTCCCCACGCCCGTGGCTCTGTGACTGACTCTTGCGGTGGCGGCGCTGCACATTTGAACAGGGCACTCCGTGTCTCCCTCTCCGGCCTCACCTCTTGCTCTACATAAGACCGTCCAGCTGTGCGATGGGTGTGGCTCCCCTTTGCTCCTGTCCTTCTCTTCGGTGCGAATCCCTGGAGTGGATGGCTGTGATTTGAACGTGTTCTGTGTCTCTGAACTCAGGCGGGAGTTGCATCCACCCAGTTATGAGTTAGTGGTATTAGAAGGATAAACATTAATCCAAAATGGTGTGTAGAAGTGGGGACTTTGGAAAGGGAGTAGTAAATGCATCAGGGTGAGTCTCTTGATTGAATCCTGGTGGCTTTATAAGAAGAGAAGCCAGACACAGAGCTTCCACTTATGTGCTCCACAGTGTCCCTCCTGCCACATGATGCCATGTGTCACCTCAGGACTCTTCTACCAAGAAGGCCATCACCAGAACTGAGCATGTGCCAGTTTTATGCCCTTAAGCCTCCAAAGCTATGAGCTAAATAAACTTGTTTATAAAGTTAACTTGCCTCAGCTATTTCATTACAGCAACCGAGAGCTGACTCATACGTGGCTCACCTCATCCAGCAAATGAATTCACCAGATAAAGCAACTGAATCTCAGAGAGGTTGAATTACTTACTTGGGGGTCACACAGCTATTCGACAGCAGTGCCTGAGCTAATAATATGGTTTACCCTTCTGTCAACATACTGATGGTGTGAAGACATTTCACGTAAACTATATCTTTTCTCAATTGTCCAAGAGGTTTGAGGAAAGAAAGTGAGGTGAAGAAACCTCATGCAGAGGCTGTTAGTAGAGATTTTCAAAAGGAGGATCTTTTCCTGTTTGTAACTCACTTTGTCTCTAGATGCTTTTGTCTTTTAAAATATACAGTCCCATTTCTGTAGGCACATTTGGGAACCCTGATAGGTAGCACGATAGAGGGTGTGTGATATTTTGCAAGCATCAGGCCTATCTGCATATCTGATGCAGCAGGCTACACTTCTCAGTCATCGACACCCTGAGGCTCTGGGTCACTGGTCATTTGTGGAACTGACACATGCCAAGCCAGGGAGGGAGGACTGGAAAGCTGGTGGGATGCGCTTCAATAATCACCAACCAGTAACAAGTTGCGCTTTCCCCTGTGTCTCCCACACTATCCGCTCTTCTCAGTTTGGAAAGTGGAAAACCAAGAAGCCATCTCGTCTCTTTAAGAAATGTATAATGAGAGTGAGGAGAGTGAGCAGACTTGTCCCCAGGCCCGTTGTTCTAGAAGGAAAAGGAAAAAGTGCACTTTCCAGAAATAATGGATCAAACAGTCCCACAATATTTTAAAGGCAATTGTAATACCAGTAAAGGAGGTCCACCTGTCAGATTGTTAAATATATATAAATAATTAATAAATATGTGATGCTGAACACTGATAAAGATCTACTAATGAAAGCATGCTACTACAACAATCTCAAGTTCAAATGTCAAAAGCATTCCGGAAAGCAATTGGACAATGTGTATCAAGGTCCTTAACAACTGTAGTCTCACTGAGTAATTCTGCTTCAGGAACCTTCCTGTAAGGAAATAAAAATATCTGAAGCATATACCCATGAACAAAGACTTCATAAGTGATACTGTAATCATGATAGAGTTGTAAAGGTGATACATATGCACACACACACATATATAGATATATGTTTTTAACAGACATATCATCTGCATTCAATGTCACTCATACTTCTATATCTATATAAGAGAGACATCTTTCTTGAGTATACTACATGTACCAGGCCCATCTGACACAATGTGTAGAACAAACTCTAGTTGAGGGACCTGTGGTCAATATTCTGAGTCTCTGGAATATAACTTGGTCCATCATTCGTGTGACCGATTGAGCATTAGCCAAACAGTATCAGAAAGATTGGAAGTGTAACATTAACAAGGCTTGCACTGGTGACAACATCTTATACATTCCTTGTCATTTCACATCCATTGTCCTACATTTCATGGTGTTAGAAGCTGTTAACCAAGTGATTTGGCACCTAGGGTTAATTCTGAGCACAGTGCCTAGAGGAGGAGAATAAAAACAGAGAGCAACAACAGGAAGCCTTCCTTCCAAAGATATCCATTAGAACATTTATAATCATGACAGCTTATAAACAAATCAAGTAGCAACAACCTACATGTCAAACGGTGAGACAAGGTTAAGTTATTTGCAGCATGGAAACACAATGGTGCATTATGTAGTCTTTATGTCACATTTTTTACAAAGCTACATGAAAATATAGGGAAACGCTTATAATGTTAGTTGGAAATGCAAGTTAAAAATGAGCAGAGTCTTAGAATATGCAAAAATATTCTTTTCTGCATGAAGAAGACTAAAATTTATTCAGAAAACAGGGTGGGTTTGAGTGGTGAGGCTGTGGACTGGTTATCATTCTCTGTCTCTCTCTCTCTCTCCTTTTCTTCCTTTCTTCTTCTTGCTTTCCCTACAACTTTTTGTTAGTCATTTAAAATGAAAAATAATAACATGAAGATGTGCAGTGTATCTTTAGAGGAAACAAGCAATCACTTGAAGACAAATTAAAGGTGACCAGTGTTTGATCAATATTTTATTCAGCCAACTCATAGGGAATATCCACCATCATCACGAAGGGATTCACAGAGGGCGTGTTCTCCTACGGGGTGCTAAGGACTGATATTCAAGTCCATTCTTAAAGGACTTGAAAACAGGTTTCAATGGAAGATTCACAAAAGATTTTTGGACTCAGTAGGACTTTTAGCAAAAACACATTTTACAACTAGTTTTTGAATTCAATTTTTTATAAAAGGCTCCTCAGAATCTGTCACAGAGTCTCATACTTGAATGTGGCAGTGGCCAGATTTTTAGGTTTCTATTAAATTAAGTCTCACGTACTTGGAGCTTTTATTTGTGGCTGAGATGGTTTTTGTTCGAATCCAAGGGGCTGTGTCACTTCTCTGAGGAAGAACTTACTACTGGTCTCAAACACCCTGTGGCAATGAGGATATCCATAAGAAAAAAGATGGCAAACTTAAACTGGGATCGTCTGAGATGAGTTTATCAACAGGGTTAACTATAAAGGGACGAGTGTACCGTAGGGGAGCCACAGATGGTAATGTGAAAACATTCCTAATAAGAAGAAGAGGATGGGAAAGAGAGTTACCTGCACACTTTGGCTGCAGAGGACAGTGACTTCAATCACTGATTCACCTGGGACCTAAGAAGTAACCTGATGGCTCTCTATCCAGATATCAGTGCCCTGCTGGATGCTGGTTAATTCCGTTGGCAGATCCAACTGGAAGCAAGAACGGAGTCCATGGAGATAAGGCCCCTGGAGAAAAGAATAGCGTGGTGAAGAATGGGTTCAGAGGGACGGACAGAGGACAGCCTGAACACAGTTTGGAAGCAGAAGAGCCGACCTTATTAACCAGTGTGCTCTCCATCGTCACTGGTTATGAAGCGAGGATCATGGGAAAGCCAAGAAGAAAATGGTGTTCAAGCAGAGGACTTAGAATCTTCCATTTAATCCCGAGGCCTTATGGTTCCCATGTACCTCAACTGAACTAGAGAGAAACCAATGACAGCTGTGCCTTATGGTCACCTCCTTCAAGCCAGGGAAAACGAGCCCCCTTTCCCTTTAATACAGCAATAACGTTTTCTGGCATCCACACTGATTGTCTTTGGAAGACTTTTACAAAGCAATAAAACCAATGGTATATTTAATTGAAGTATGAGTGTTGACAACTGACAAGCACAGCCTGGGATGAGTATGTAATGAGAGCGCTTTTCTTCTGTCACCTGGCGATGAGGGGGTAGGAGAGGCCCATTTTAACCAGAGCTGACCTATATTACATTCTCCCGTGTGCCCCACACTGAGCCGACACTTTGATCTAACTCTTTTAACCCTGCCAAGAGCATTGTGAACCTTGCTCCCTGTAGCCACATCCTACTTTTCTGTGAAGGGAACAGACAGGGAGCTGAGCTGCTCAGATCTCTGCTGCAGAAAGAATTGGCCCCCAATTCGAGTTGTGACCTTCTGCATCTATGAGCCTGCTTACTGAAGCCGCATTCCCAAGAGAGGCCAGCCCTGCTCAGTCACTGAGCACAGCAGGGTTCTCCCCCTCCGCTCCAGTGAGACCCACGAATCCTCTAATGTACGCCATGGCTCAAGAACCTATCAGCCTGCCCAGAACTTTCTTGAAATTTTGCTGCAAAGATCCTTAAAGCCCTTTCTTCTTTCACAGCTCTCCCGATTGTGTCCTGCCCCCGGCTTGCTGTTCGCCAGGTTCAGTGTTGAAGCCCTGTCCCCCCTGTGAGAAATCTAGAGGTAGAATTGTCAGCAGTCCGGAGTAGGGGCTGGAGAAGGTAATGAGGGCGAGGTGCGGTCACAAAGGGGTGGGCCACCATGATGGCATTAGTACCTGAATAAGAAGTGGAAGTGACATCTGAGCTAGCACACTTGCTCTGCCTCACCGTATGGTATCCTCCAGAACTATGAGCTAAAGTAACTTCTGTTTTCTTTTTCTTTTTTATTTTTTACAGACTGCATTTTGATTCATTGTACACAAATAGGCTACAACTTTTCATTTCCATGATTGTACACGATGTAGATTAATACCATTTGTGTGATCATACATGTACATAGGGTAATGATGTCCATTCTTTGTAAATTACTCTATCTCAAGTGTTTTGTTACAGCAACAGATAATGGACTAAGACCAGGAGGTAATTAAATGAGATCATAAGAATAGTGTTCTAATCCTATTGTACTGTGGACTTATGTAAAAGAAGTGCATGTGTGTGCGTGTGTGTGTGTGTGTGTGTGCATGCACAAGATCTGCCTCACTTTCTTCCACAAGAGGACATGGGGAAAGTGCTGGAGGCCAAGCAGAGTCCTTACTGTCTAGTGAATTGAACAGGATTTTGATCTTGGATTTCCCAGACTCCAGAACTGTGAGAAAGTAAATGGCTGTTATTTAAGACACCCATTCCCCAGGATATTGCTATGGTCACCAGAGTTGGCTAGCTTGCATCCCAGTAATCATCTCACAAGCTTAACCCCATCTTGGCACAGGTTCTCAGTGGGCCAAAACCCATGCATGTGCCATCAAGACTTCTTGATTAAGGTGCTCACCTAAGTTTGTTCGTGGAACTAGGGAGTGGCAAGACTCAGGTGCAAACCCAGGCAGTCAGACTCAAGAGTCTCCTGCTTGCCCACTAAGCATTACAGCCTCCTGCATTTCTGAGCAGCTTAGCTTGCCTAGAAACATGTTCTGGAATGCATGCTATTCTGCTCCCATTTGTTTGACTGCCTTGAAGTCAGTTAGCCATTGCTTTGGAAACTTCTCTGTTCTAGCAAAATATCTCTGGTCGGTTGTTTTTGTTTGTTTTGTTGTTGTTGTTGTTGTTTTGTTTTGTTTGATTCATTCCTTGAACTGGCACAGGACTCTTGTGTTTCCTCATTCACTCTTTTGGACAGGTAAGTTGTACAGAATGAAAGTAAAGGGGTTTCAGCATTAAATAACTGTGAGGCTTCAGATGCATTGATTGACACAAGTCCTTGTTGAATTATGTGAAAAGTGAGAATATCCATTTCCAACTCCTGGGTCACATAAAGGACAAATTGAGCTAATATTTATAAACTAAGGCTATCAGCTGGTACATAGAGATACACAAATAACACATGTTCCCCTGGTTGGATGCATCTTCTGATGTATTTGAACTAGTTACTCATAAATCTGTTGCCCGGAAGTCAACAAAGTATTCTCACTTGTGAGCATGGCCTTTTCTCCTCTGCCCATGTCTACTGTGTGATTTCTAATGGACAGATTTTGGAAATTCCATTCAGAAACTTTGCCTGGATTTGACATTTCCCCATATGTTCCTATAGACCAAGAGAAAACATATTTGTTTTCTAGCCTGTTTATCTTGTTTCCAGAATTTTTCATGAACTCAGTCATCAAGTTTTGAATAGCCTGAGTTATTGTCACAGCCTGTGTCAAAAGTTGCTTTTCCAAGGGGAAAGAAATAGGGGAAATCATTCTTTATCACTAAAATGTGGTCTTCAATGAAGCATGTTCTGCTTTCACCTGTTTCTAATGGTTTTTCATCTTAGAAAGTTAAAGTGTGTGTGTGTGTGTGTGTGTGTGTGTGTGTGTGTGTGTGTGTCACCATCTCTCCAGTGGTTCTAGACGTGGGGTGCTATACTCAGTGTATAATGGTGTTAGGGTAAAATGGATATTAATGTGGCTCTACTGCTAATGAGCTGTTACCTTAGATGGTTTTTAACTTCTTTGTGTTTGATCTCTGCAATAGGAAAATAAGAATTATTTTATCTATCTCAGAATTTCTTTTGAGAATTAAATGAAATCATAAAGTTCTACCTTGCTGATGTTCATAATTACCTAAATAAATCATCACTGATATTGTACATACATGAGCCTGATATTTTAATTAAGTTGGCACCCACAACATCTCTACTCTGCTACAAATTGTAAGTCTTCAGGGCTCTTCAGGGCTTTCAAAATCTTCTCGAAGAGACTTCCCATTATTTATTTCCAGGAAAGTGTAGGATGGCCTGTTGGAGTTTGGCATTCCCACTCATGATTAATGTTATTTTGTTTTGTTTTCTGTTTGATTTTGTTTTAACTAAAGTGTTTTAACTTTCTTCATAAAATCTACATTTTGTAAAAAGTAAAATTGAAGCCACATATAATACTCCTTTGGCCATGTGTCTTCTTGCCTTCCTGGTCTTTAAATGGCTCCCTTGGAATACACTACACACGTGAACAGTCCCACTGAATCGTCTCTTGGTTAATTCCTGCATTTTGAAGCATATGTAGCATTTATGGTTGCCCTAGGCTCTGAAAGAACGATTCCATTCTCTTAAGAACAATGAGTTTTATTTAATTGCTTTCTTAAAAGCGGTTTTCATTGACTATTTAGTCATTTCTAAAAATTCTCTTTTCATTTTTATTCTCCAGCTCATTTCTTAATGTGTCTTTAGGAATTCCAAGTTCTGATATTGACATATACAGGAATGTAATGTACCTCCATCCCTTGATAATATTAAGCTTCCAAAATTGTGTGGCCCTGGACTAGGTGGCTGTGTCACTGTGAGGTGGTCCTTTGCTATTGCAATTGGTGAATCACAAATCTGTGGTTGTGGCTTGTCTGCATGCTATCCTATGCCATTGTATGTTTCCTTGCCACATGTGTCTCCACTGAAAAGTGAACTAAAAGATTAAATTTAGGATCCTGAGACAGATGCACAACCTGTGGCGTTCTGACATCCACTCTAATCAGACCTCAGAACATACCCTTCAGAGCAAAACATGGCCCCATGGTAGAGCTGCTTCTGCTCTGGGCAGGGACCATGCCAGCAGCCTCAGCAGAGACTCCAGGGGAAGACCAGCCAAGTGGAAGTATTTCAAAATCCCTCCTCCTCACTTGTTGACCCTCTGAACTTGGGCAAGTTACTTAATTCCACTGCAGACATTTCCTCCCCAAATTCATGCTGAAACCTAGTCCATAGTGTGGTGGGTCGGGAATGAAGAGGGAGGCGATTAGATCATGAGGGTGGAGCCCTCCTGAGGGAGAGTAGTGCCTTTCCTAAAGGAAGCCCCAGAGAGCTGCCTCACCCCTTTTGTTATGTGAGGACACAAGAAGAAGATAGTTGCCTCTGAGCTGAAAGCAGGCCCTCCCTAGACACCAGCTGATGCCTTGAACTTGAACTTTCCAGCCTCCAGAACAGAGAGTAAATTTCTGTTTTGTTAAGTCACCCAGTCTATGGTATTTTGGTACAGCAGCCAGAAAAGACGGAGATGACTTGTGTGCTTGTTTTCTCTCCTTAAAATAAGGTCAACAGAACCTACTTGATGGTCTGTCATGAGAACTAACTAGAGTCTAATATGTACAGTGCCCATGCAGAGTAAGCCCTCCACAGCGCTAATCTATTATGATTCCTAAGTGGAAGCCTACTGCTCTGGCCAAAGGCTGCTCCTGATATCACACTGAGCCTTCCAGCAGATGCTGGGTCAGGCTGCATGTGGTCCTGCTATAGCCCTACAACTTCTTAGTGGCTAGTAATCTATTTCACCTGCAGCCTTCTTCTCTTATCTGTAAAAGGGGATCCTAGAATCATTAGGAATTTTGTAAGGATGACATGAGTTAATCCATTTGATGTAATCAAATCCCTGAGCATCTATCAAAATATACATAAAACTGAGGACATAAACTTAAAAGTTATGAAACACAGCACCCTGGGCCTGCTTAGTTAAGAGTCCTAACATTGTGACCACCTGCTGATGCTGATTCCTTCATTCCTTTACCAGTCCAACTACATTCATTGTAAGTTAATTCATTCACAGTACACAACTTGCATTCTCCTTATGGCTTTGATCTGAAACTTTCCCCCTAAAGTTCATGTATTAGGCAATGCTGCAAAGTTCAGAGGTGAAATGATGGGACCACGTGGGTTCTGATTTCACCAATGGATTAATCCACTTGATGGGTTAATAATTTGAATATACTTACTGGGAAGTGGTGAAAACTATCAGCAGGTGGGGTGTAGTTGGGGGATGTAGGCCTCTGGGGTTGTAGTTTGAGGTTTGTGTCTATCCCAGTGCCCCTCCTGTCTCTCCCTGAATCATGGCTGACAGAGCTGAGCAGCTTCCCTCCATCATCCCCTTCTGCCATGGTGTTCTCCAGCCCAGAGCAATGGAGACAGCCAACCATGAACCGAACTCCAAAACCATGAGCCAAAATAAACTTCTCCTCCTTGTTCTTATGAGGTATTTTGTTCACAGAAACAAAAAGCTGACTCACAGAGTTATCTAACACTGCTTTTTGTTCTGCTTTGTATTTGACAATCTGTTGTGGGCTTTTCTGAAGGTCAGAAGATGTTTTCCTTTAAAAACAGGCTTGAGGCCGGTATGACCACTTCCGTTCTTCCTGATTTCCATAGGAAGTCAAAATCTACTTAAGGGCACTACATACGTTAAAAGGTGGAAAAGTGAAATTCTGCTGAGTAAATATTCATAAAGTGCAATTTACTAAATGAAAATCTGTGCTAAATGAATATGCATAAAAGAAAACATCATTGAACAGGTACAAAATTTAACAAAGTTATAAAATTCATTAACCAAAGAACATACTCATCCATTAACAAATTAATCATCTTTCTCTGCTTCAAAAATGAAATCATAACTCCAGGGCCTATTAGACTGATCCTTTCCTACTGAAGACTATTAATATAGGAACATTGAATGTGGAGAAAAGGAAGGAGTTTTTTTTTTTTTTTAAATTTAACGCTTTAATGATAAGCTGAGTCTTCAGCAAAGATCCTTATAAACCATGCTACAGGGGAAGGACATAACTTTGTTTTGTTGTTTTTCATTCACCTTTAACAGTTAATAAATGTCAGTAGACATATATAATTTTCATAATAATCCCAGAGAGAAGGGCTGGGGATGTAGCTCAGTGGTAGGTGTGAGGCCCAGGATTCAATTCCCAGCTCTACAAAACGTAGCAATCGTTAGCCTATTGTACAGGTGACCTCAGGGCATTTCAGAGAGATTTCAAGAGCTTGAGCAGTGTTGCTTAGCACAGTTTGATCCTAGAGCAGGAACTTGATCCAAGAAACACTGTCTCATTCAAAAATCTGTTTTCTTCCCTTACACCCTGCCCAGCAGCAAAATTACCCTGAGTAACAATCATAACTGCTAGATGATAGCTGAGTTTTAAAAACAAATTTTTCTTGGGTGCTGGCTAAGTTTACACGCTTGCTGCCCAAATCTGCTTCCCGGTGGTGTTCTCAGCAAGTTCACGGTCCTCATTTCACAACTGTTCATGGCCCACAGCAAAGCACTGATAGGAACATGGATTTATCACACTGGGATGCCTTTAAGTTAAAGTTAAGAAAAACTCAGAGGCTGTTTTCCTTAACACCAGCTGGAATCAGTCAAGTTCATTTTCTTGAAGAGAAAGAAGGTGCACATTTAAGGAAGAGGACACAGGAGCATAGACATTCAGAGCTGGGCACATCACATACTCCTCTCCCTTCCTCGGGAGAGTGGAAACTCTCTTTATTGGTCACTTGGAGAAGCTCAAGACAAACAAAAGCATGGACTGGGGATATAGCTCAGTTGGTAGAGTGCTTGCCTTGCAAGCACAAGGCCCTGATTTCAGTCTCCAGCACCGCAAAAAAAAAAAAAAAAAAAAGACAGAAAGAAAGAAACTGCATTTAACCTGAAAAGTGTTATGAGTTGAATTATATCTCCCTAAAATTAATGTTTAAATCTTTCACTCCCAGTTCCTTAGAGTGTGTGAACTTATTTGGAGAAAACATCTATACAGATACCCAAATTAAAGGGAGGGTATGAGGTTATTAGGTCAGGTCATGACCTAATATGACTTGGGCCTTATAAAAAGACAAACTTTGGACACAGGGACATATGGAGGGAAGACAGTTTGGGGAGACACCCGGAGGGTGCAGCTCTCTACAGGCCAAGGAGAGAGACCTGGAGCAGACACTCCCTTGCCTTCCTCAGAAGGAGCTGAGCCCACTCTGCCCTTCACCTTGGACCTCCAGCTGCAGAACCACAAGATGACACACATCTGCTGCTTCAGCCATCAGGGCGTTATGGCAGCCCTAGCTACTAGCAAAGCAAGGCTCAGGGCCTTGCCAGAGGCCATCCTTATGTGCTCTGCACTATCTCTCCTCTGCTCCAGAACACCAGCTTTGCCCCACTGTCCTCCTGGTCTTCTCCTCCTCCTGCCAGTCACTCCCCACCTGCGCTTTCCTGGGAGCAGGCTCTTTATAAATATGTGTGGAAAGGATTTGACCTGAAGAATACAGACTGGAGCCAGATGTTTTCCAGAAACTCATTGAAATATTTACTGGCCCCCTCTAGGTCACACTTAAATGATGCCTTTGCTAAGCAGGGTATAAAGCGAGGGCAGTCTGCATCCTAAAATCATTATTGAGAATCAACTCTGGGGAAAGGTTTAGCATGGACTTTACTGTCTAAATTGTCATTTATTGTGGGTTCCTGAAGACTCATCAAGTAGGACAAGTGTGTAAAAGATGATTACAGGATATGGAATCACATTAGTTCCCAGCATGAGGGTGGACTGGATCAGATACCCTGTCTGGGATCCTGGAGACCTGGGAGGATGAGACCTTCTTGGGGCATGGCGTAAATCAGTGTGACTTGTGTCCCCTTCCCTGTTCTCCAGGTGGCTATGCCGAATATAATAGCGTAGGAGAGAACGTGGTAGGATTCACTCAGACAACACTCAGTTCCCTGAGTCTCAGGAAATTACATTTTCTAAAGTGACTACATTTTTGGTAATTGGTACAACTTGGCTCATTAAGAAGTCTTTATGTTCTGAATTCTTTTCATAATGATAAAGCATATTTTCTTGTGTTCTAAGACAGAGCACTTAGAAAACCACTTTCATTTTCATGATGTCTTGGGAGATGCTGGGCTACAATAAAGTGGTTTCCTGAGCATGATTTTAGGTAATTGAGACCTTACCTTTGATTAATATCCAGAAAACATAAAGAACTCAAAAAGCGTAACATTGAAAACAACGAAAATCTAATTGATGAATGGGCAAATGAACTAAACAGACATTTCTCAAAAGAAAAAATGAAAGTGTCCAACAAATATATGAAAAAAGGGTCAACATCTTTGGGGATCAAACCAAATCAAAACTACAGATTTCATCTCACTCCAGTTAGAATGACATTCATCAGGCAAATAATGATAAACACTGGCAAGGGTGTGGGCGAAAGGATCACTTATACACTGTTGTGGAATGGTAAATTAGTACAATTACTATGGAAATCAATATGGAGTTTCCTCGAAAGACTGGGAATGGAACCACCATATGACCCATCTATATCATTCCTCAGTATTTATCCAAAAGAATTAAAGTCAGCATACTATAGAGATATGTATGCCCATATTTAAAACAGCATGTTCACAAGTAGCCAAAATTTAAAGGAAGCCTAGGGGTCTCTGAATGGATAAAGATCATATATATCCCCAATGGAGTTTTACTCAGTGATAAAGAAGAATAAAATTATGCCATTTTCAGGAAAATGGATGAACTTGGAGACTATTATGTTAAACAAAACAACTCAGAAAGTTTATGGTCCTGTGTTTTCTTTTCACATATGGAAGTTGGAGATAAACATGGGAACACAAAAGAGCCCTTGTGGAAACAGAAGGGAGACAATAGAGTCGAGGCACATGAAAGGGAGGAGAGGCACATGAAAGGGCACATGAGAGGGAGGAGAAGGGAAAGAGGAGGGAAATGAAATTGGTCAAATTATGTTAAGCTGCATGGATACTGAAAGGGGTGCAGGGTTTAAAAACCTGACCTTTGAATGATGACAACTACTGTTCTTTTGAAATTTCAGTTTCTTTTTGGTAGAATTTATATTGGTTGGGAGATTGTGCATGTTCTAATAAGCATTTATAAATGATTTATAAACTATTGTGAGTGCAAGTGTGAAACACAAAAGCTGGCACGTGCTAGTTGATCTTCCATTACATCTCTTCTCTACCTGATTGAACAATAGAATGCTCAGCGCCTTAGCTGTGAATATAATAAAGCTTAATGGCTGCTACTACATGGCCTGAAGGCTGTTCTTTGAGAACTGTACCTGAGTTTTGGTCTCTGGTATTTTCTAGAAATGGAAAGCGTGTGTGTATGAAGGCATGTGTGGGAACCTGTTGCCCTTCTTGATCCTCAGCTCAATCAAACATGGCGTCCAATCATGCTGTGTTGATCTGCTCAGGGTGGTTCAAACAATAGAAGTGTGTAGTCTCACGGTTCTGGAGTTCAGAAGTGCAAGCTAAAGTTGCCATCAGGGCTGTTACTTTAAGGGGCTGTGAGAGAGAAGTCCATGTAATGTCTCTTTATAAGTTTCAGGAAGTTGCTGGCAATCCTTGGTTTTCCTTGGTTTGTAGAAACATCATTCAAAACTCAGGCACTTAACTACTTCCAAACTTCCTCTTTTATAAGGGCACCATCTATATTGGATTAGAGCCCACCCTGGTGACTTTGCTTTCAGTTCTGTAAAGACCCTGTCTCCAAATACAGACCCATTCTGAGGTACTTAGGGTTAGGACTTCCACGTGTATCTCAGGGTTTGCAGCTCAACCCATGGCACCTGGCATTGTCAGGGACTAGCTCTGCCAATGTGGAAGTCACTCAACATCCTTTGGTCTCAGTTGCTGCATCTGGGAGAGAAAAGAAGCATGACACACCTTCCAGACTGCTGTGAACATTTCTGAGGACAAGTGGGACAACACTTGCAGACCATCCAAGCACCATTCAGTGCCATTTGGCCCGTGAGCTGCAGGTGCCACCATAGAGCATCATGTTAGAACGTCTCTGTCCTACTCCCTAACAGGGAACGTGAACGACATTTGATCAGCACCTTCTCTGTGCCGGCACAACTCCAGCCGAGATTGGGGAACTAAGGTTTGCCAGGCTCTACCTAGCAGAGCTGAGTTGGCTGGTGAACAAACATTTACTTGCTCATCCTGGGCATCTTCCTTTTTCCTGACTGAAACATTAAGAGGGGACTGTGCCTTGTGGGGTAGTCAGGGAATGGCACAGCCTGTGGGATGTGCCCTCAGGGATGGAAACTTCCTTAGCAGAGGCTGGGAGTACACTTGAGGTCCTGAAGCCTGTGCCAGGCCACCAGTGTCCCTGAGCCTTGGGAGGTTGGAGATGCCCTGGCAGTGTCTTAGCAGGACAGCACCCTCTTAAAAGGAACTGGTTCCACAGAGCACACACCAGCAGTGGGGATCTGGGTACCCTTGATCCCTGAGGTACTCAGCCTTTTATCGACAGACGGAAAGCTGATCAAAGTCCCTGAAACATTGCTGGGATGGAGAACGCATTTTTCAGATGTCTCAGGTCAGAGGATTCCAGTGGAAATTTAGGTCAATGACACTCGCAGGATTCCATCTGTAGCCACGAATAGAGACGACTAGAGAATAGCCAGGTGTCACCATTGCCATTTAATTTCAGTTTTAAACACCTGTGGGGAAGATATTATTTCCTCAGGAGGAAACTGAGTGTCTCCAGTTAAACCACTTGCCTGTCTACATGTTCCCCAAGCCACTGCTACACTGCCCGCACCGTCTGGCCTTTTGCATCTACCACATGTTCTTCTTTTGTACTCACTTTTTACAAAGAATTTATTTCTTCTTGAAGTTTTCATCAGAAACAGTATACATGCAATCAAGGGCTTGCTATGGTATACATATCTCACAAACATAGATTTCATTTCAAATACCCATCAAAATAAATATATAATTATTAAATATTTAAATCATTAGTCAATAAAATATATACATAAATACACACACATATATATGTACACACACATATATATATACATATATATATATATATATATATATATGATTCCAAGGGAAATGACAGCTTTTATGCCTGTAGAAAATAATGTACAAGTATTCAGAGAACATCATTTGTGACAGTTAAAAATAGAAATAACTCAAGTGTCCATAAACAGGTCAGTAGATTAAGAAGATGTGATGTATCTGTGAAACGGAATATTATTAGGCCATAAAAGAAAATGAAGCACTGCCACATGCTACGTGGGTGGACTTCAACACCATGCTGGATAAAAGAAGTCAGACGTAATAGGTTCAGAATGATGTAACCTATTTTATATGAACTATCTGGAGTAGGCAAATCGATGGAGACAGAAGACAGGTTAATTGGGGGAGGTGGGGAAGGAGACTGGAGAACGATGAGTTAATGAATACTAAGTGCTACTGTAGGATGATGAAAACGTTTGAGATTAAGTCACTGTTTATGTGACAGTATGAAGATATCAAATTCTGCTGAATTGTTCACTTCAACAAGGGTAACTGTATGCTACATGAATTTCGCCTTCATTAAAAAATCATCTATGTCTCACATAAAATTGTTGTGCGTATCAACGGGCACAAAGCATATGCTTTTGAAAACAGACCAAAGGTCCCCAGCTCAAAAAATAGCACAACCGAATTTCAAACCCTTTATTATGGCTCCAAAGTTCTGCCCCACTTTGCCTTACCTTACAACAAACCTTCAAGTGGAAAACCCCAGCTTTGATTTTAGCAGATTGATCCCGGACAAAGGGCCCTGCACTTGCATAAGAGGAAGGTGGCAAGCCAAAGAGGAAAAGAAATAAAAGCCTTGATCTAAATGTAGGGTCACAACCACATGCCACACTCAGAATGAGCACAGGGGCTCCCACTTGGTGGGCACAGCCTTGGCGGACAGCCCAGCACAGGACCTGTCAGGAACTGTTAAGCTGACTAGAAAGGGGGAGAAATGTCTGAGGCCATTGGCTTCCTGTGTACCTGCTGCACCTGGCTAGCCAGGAAGTCTGAGTGCCTGAATTGTACCTAACACACACTGGCAAAACTCTTGAATTCCAAAGAATGCTGCCTGTGGGAAATGAGACACGAAACCCTGATCAGAGGGGAGATATGTGTGAGCAGCCCCAGCGGGCATAGGATTTCAGGAAAGAATTCCCCAGGAACAAGGAACTCGGCTGCACCAGCCATCACCTCCCACCATCTCTGACTCCGGTCTCCTCCTTCTCTTTGGCACATACACAGGATCCTTTTCTTTGTTTTAACAAAGTAACAGATCCCCTGAGTTCAAGTGCTTCCTGTACACTTCTCTGCCAGAACTGCCCACTTCTGTTTTCTTCATGTCTTGCTCACTCCTAACGCCAGGGCAATCTCTACTCTACCACCAACCCCCTGAGACCCCCATGCACTCACGCTGACCTGGTTTTTCTTCCAGCAGTCTTTGGCTTACCTGCCACACCTGGGGTTTGGAACACTCCCTTTCCTTGGATTCCTGGTGTTCCCAGCCCAGGTGTTGTCTCCTCCTCTGTCCTCTCCACTAACTTTAAGTGGAGTGGAGAAGGGAAGATGTCTGCCTTATTCAGCCCTCTCTCCCAAAGATCCCCCTGTGCCTGAATCAAAATGCAGCCCTCAAGGGAAAGGAATTCATGCATACCTGGAATTTCTAGGTAAAAGACCTCAATTCCATTTTCAAGCTGCTAAAAGCTTTTAAACAGAAAGCAGTAGGCTGCATCACACTGTAAATCCCCCTAAATAGCATCCAAACTCTGAAAATGTTGGTTGGAAGTCTTCAAGTGCTCTGTGAAAATTTGGTCTTGACTCTGTGAATCCCCTGAGTATTAAGGAAGTAGATTACTTCCATTCTTAAAATACCATGGCTAAGGGCTTCACCTGGGAATGAGACTGACCTGGGTTTTAATTTCAGTTCTACCATGTGGTAGAAGGTGACCCAGATCAACCCAAGCTTGGGATTTCACATCAGTAAATTGGAAAAAATTGCTCCTGCATAGTGAATACTCACACAATACCCACCTGTCTTAATTAAGCTGAATTAAATGAGATTGCATGCAATCAATTTTGCTATAATGTGACGTGAAAGTTTCCAAAAGATCATTGCACTGTGCAGAATCATGCAGTAGAAATCACACCACTAATGGTAAAAAAGAGTTTAGAGGCACCACAAAAATTTCATCACTAACATTTCTTAAGAAGAAAAAAGAAAAGTGTAGGAACCTAATGAAAGATGGCAGCACATTTTCACCCATGTTAAAGAATGGGATTCTATGAGAAAGGTGATCCTTGACCTTGAAGAGGACCTGAGTTCACAGCTCGTGAGCAATGGTGAGGTGGTAGTTGAGGGTTATCAGAAACTAGGTAGGAAGCTGTCACTTCCAGACGTGATGATATGTGTGGCTCACCACCCGGACCTGGGGGCTGGAGGAGCTGGAGGACATTGGTGTTGCTGAAGGTGTGTGTGGAGTGTACACAGGTTGGTTCATGCGGGTGTGATTTTATTTGTTTATCGGTGTCTCTGGTGGATGAAATCCTGCTGAGCCATACTAAATTTGAATTATACTCAAATTGTTCCCCAATAGACAATCTCGTTGGATTGTAATTGTTTTAGAAAAACAACTATTGTATCAGATCAGGCTACAAGTACCAGCAGAGTCCCTGCCCAGCAGTGCACACTCAATAATTGGTCACTCATATTCCCTCTTATTTCCCTCCTCCTTGCTGATCTT
Source organism: Sciurus vulgaris (assembly GCF_902686455.1). Classification (NCBI taxonomy): domain Eukaryota; kingdom Metazoa; phylum Chordata; class Mammalia; order Rodentia; family Sciuridae; genus Sciurus; species Sciurus vulgaris. Next base: position 138,958,494 of record NC_136469.1, read on the forward strand.
CCTGAAGGCAGGTTTTGTTCACCTTTGGTCTTTGAGTGATCAGTCGACGGGTGTCCTTGAGATGGCAGGAGCAAGGCAGGGCTGCAGTGTCTGGGGAAGGGGCTCTGAAACGGAGGCTCAGACACAGGGATGATTCCCAATCCTGACACCCGATGGCCCACAGGTTAGAACAGGCCCAGAATTCAGCTGACCCTATGCTGGACCCCAGAGTATTGACCTGGCCTGCACCTTCCTATAGGCAAAGGGTCAAGTGTTTCTCACAGTAGGGAGTGGAGAGCCTCAGAGGCAAAAACTGTCCATGGCACAGGTTCCCTGGCACAAAGAGGAGCCTCAAAGACTTTAGAACATCATAAACCTGGTAAGTGGCAGAGTCGGGATTTGATTCCTGGCTTCTAGAACTTTCCCATTATGCCACTGTCCACCAGTCCCTGTGACAACATAGGCACATCTGCCAGGTACCACTTCAGGGAGCACATGGTGTACTGGAGTTTGTCAGGGGTTCTATTCAACCACCCCAAACAGTGTGTCATTAGAGATTGTTACTCACATTTTACAAATGAGGGGGGTGACTTCAGAGAACAGTGACTTGCCCAAAGACACAGGCAAGGCTGTGGCACAGCGGGGAGAGATGACTCAAAATCATCCGCTCTGCCTCCTCCTCCGGGGCGGGGCAAGGCTGGCAGGGGTTGCTTGCTTTGTGTGTGTGGGGGCGGGGAATGGGCGAGGGGTGAGTAATAGACCTCGGTGCAGCCTGCTCCCTGAGAAGGGCACTAACTCTATCAGTGCAGAACATCATTCTGCTGTTTCCCTAATAGAAGCATAAATATGGCCCTTCCCTGCAATGAGCAATTTTCTTGGCTCTGCTGACAATGGGAAATATCCTAGGCGAGAAAATTAAATATGGGTGTCACAGGACTATTAGAGAAACAAATGGCATCACACACCCTCCTCCTCCTCCTTCTTCCTGCCGCACTGTCGTCTTTTCTCAGGCTGGCGGGAAGCCCTGCATAGGGACCAGTGTCCCTGCAGAGAGTAGAGATGTTGGAGATGCTTGGGTCATGGCTTTGTAGTCATTCATTCACTCACTGATTTGACTCACTTTTAGGGAGAAATAATGGAAGGTTCTAAGTAGAGTCTGAGACTCAAATTTGCAAGCAACTGCCAGGGCTTTGTCTCTGAGTAGCTGTGAGGTGGGGCAGGTGACATAATCCTCTGAGCTCCAGGTTCTGCTGGGCGCTTTCTTTGTCTGTAAAGTGTAGATCCTCATTGATTTCATCATCATCACGAAGTGCCTCCCTTGTTGGCCTGTTTGAGAATGGCTGGGTTAGCCCCCAAGTCAGGAAAACAGTGTGCCTGGAGGAGGAACACACTCTACTCAGGGAGTGGCCCCCTTTCTCTTCTATAGGGGTGCCCAGGGCCTGTGCTCACCATGTGGAGGTCTCAAGCAGCACTGGACTTAGCCCTGCCCTCATGGAGCTACTATCCTGCACGTGCCATATGCCCAAGAGCTCACGCACCTGGTCCCCAGCCTGGATCTCAGAGTATGCTCCCCTTTTGCAGTGTGAAGAGCCCCTTCCATAGTCCAACCATTTTGCAATGACCTCGGAAAAGTGCTTATGGATGTAGCATGTAATTATTGCAAAAAATACAATGACAAAAGACTGCCATGAATTAATAAAGATTTAAAATGCCTTTGTACTTTATTCTACAAAACATCATTAATATGCACTGGAGAGGAAAGGCATTTTGTTGGATCTGGAGACAAAGCATGAAGTATATGTAGGTTCAAGAGCTCTTATAGTCACTCCAGGCTCCCTTTCCAATGACCTCCCATTTGGACAAACAAGTCTCGCAGGAACATCTACCTCCTGTGCCTCTTAATAAAAAGCAAGGGTGACTGGTGTGTTTTGTGAAGAGATGAAGCCCTGAGAGGGAATGGTGTGTTGAAAGCTGTGCAGTGCAACCCAGAGAGATGGTAATAAATTCAGTGCCTCAATAGCACATACAGTGTCAGCAGGGACTTATGGAATAGAGCGCGGAGCTGCTCCCCAAATGTATCATCAAGAGTCAACTCCGTGAATAGGAAAGAGATAAATATAGAAACTAATGCAGCTTGGCAAGATCACAAAAAGTCATCTGGTCCTCTCCAAAGTAGTATGCCCTGCTGTGCTGGTGGAGGAGAAATGAGTTGGTGACCACACGTCTGCTCTCTCCTTGTTCATCTTTGCTTCTGCTTTTTCTCAAAATATACACATCTGGCAAAGACTAATAGCTAAAAGTCTGTTGATACAGAGAGTACAGTCTTTGGAAGTGCAGTTTTAATTAACATGCTTGACCGATGCTCAAGTGCTCATAATAGAGCAGAAAAAGTATATGACATGGTGTCAGATGGTCCAGATCTACAGTCCAGGTGGAGATTTATGCCATGCGGCATGAGATCACTAACAAATGTTAGACCTCTGTGTTGAAGGCATCCCTGTCACTCCTAGTCCAAGCTAAAGCCATCTCCCAGGTGCATACAAGAGTCACCTCTAAACCGATCTCACTACTTCTTCTTTACTCTTCTCCAGTGTCACCCTCCATCTGTGTGACATCCAGAGGGAGCCTTCAGCTTTCCCATGGGATCATGCCACATTGGATGAAATCCTTCCCACATCTCTGGTACTCAGGGAATCACACATACACTCCTGACATGGCCTGCGAAGTCTCATTCTTCTTTGACATTAACTGAAACTCTGTCTCCCTGTTTCCATCTGTGCCTCAAGCACTGCGACTTTGTGTATCCTTTTCATGCCCTGGACATGAGTTTCATGGACACTTTTGAAGAAACTGTCCTTGCCCTGCCTCTAGCATGTGGACACCCAAACAAATCACATTCCTCATTTTTCCATCTTTTTAAGAAAATGCCTCTATCCGAACTTCTCCTTTACTTGCTAATTTATATATTGTCTATGGACACTCCACTAAGTCATAGATTCCAGGGGGAGCAAGACCTCATCTGTCTTGGTAAGATCTAGTGCCTGGGACCTCAGGGATGAGCAACAAACCATTGTTGAGTGAATGAATGAAATGACTTTGTAGATCTGCAAGGTTATGGAATGGTCTGAAGACATCTAGGAAGCCTTTATAAGAGAAGAAAAATTAAAAGTTTGTCAGAAATATAAATGGTTAACTGGTTAAAACAAGATGTTCAGTTCCTACAATGGAGTCACTCAACATTTGTATTCTCAGTTGATTGCTCATAGCCATACCAGGAGGTAGGAAGATCTTGTACACCATCATATTTATGCCCCTAAAATAATAAAATATTTGAGATGAATAAAGTCATTTAAGGACATATGATGAATAAGTGGCGGATCCAGGATTCAAACTCCCATCTGTCCAACTCTGAAACCAGTTTCGCCACTGAGCCATGTAGCTACTTTGATCCAAGGGACTCAGCCATGCATAGTCAATTCCACATAATAAAAGTGTGTAACTTATACAATTTGACCATTTCTTGACATTTTCATGTGTTCATATTTATTGTCTGATACCTACCACACTCCTGTTGTTCCAATGATCATGTCCCTTTGTCATCCTGCCTGGTCCAGGTATGAGATCAAGGTTATGTCTCAATACAAAAGAACCTGGTAAATCATGCAGGTCCCTGACATCATCACTGCCAATGACTGGGGTGTTGCTGGAGTTTTACGTGTAGAATAGCAGGTCTGGTACACAGAGTGTGTAGAGCAGAGCCCATAGTACTTCCTTGAGAATATTTATCGTTACAGATTTGAATGGGGTTCTCACTTGTATATCAAGCATTGGGCACTTCATCTGCAAAGATGGCACTGTCCTCAAGAAAACACATTCCACTGAGGAAATGGAAATGCAGGAGATGATGGTGAGACCATGTTGGAGTCTCACAATGAAGGGAAGAATTGAGCTCAGAGGAGGTAAGTAGCCAGGTTAGGGAAGAGGGGGCCCCATAAGAGATGGCTTTCTTTAAAAGGCAATGCCTGAGCTGCGTTTTGAAGAATTAATTAGCATTGAACTGTTTAGTCCAGGTGGGAAGAGTATTCAGTGGGGAGAGGTGGGAGGGATTTGGGCAGAAGCGTGGAGGCCTGCTTCACAAGAGGACAGTTTGGACCATAATCAGCAATCACTGTCTGGAGAAGGAAACGCAAGACATCACATCATATGGCCTCTGATCATCTTCCATGCTGTTCTAGGAAGCTGGGACCTTCCCTGCAGGTCCAAGGGATTCAGTATATAACACTGAGTCACCACAAAAGTGACGAACACAGCTACACTCATTCTTTACCATCTAGCGAGCACTCTCTTAAGTCCTTTACGAAGGGTCTGCCACCTTTACCATATGGGAGGTTGCTGACAGAATAACACACCCCCCACAAGATGGCTACATCCCAATCCCCAAAATTTATAAATATGTTAACTAATGTGAGAAAAGGGACTTTGTGGATGTGATTAAGTTAAAGATCTTGGGTTTTCTCTGTAGATTGAATATTATTACAAAGGTCATTATAAGACAAGGGCAAGAGGGTCGGAGGAAGAGAAGCAGAAGTCACTGAGGAAGCAGATTGGAGTGATTTATGGTCATCAACCAAGTGATACAGTCTCTAGAAGCCAGAAAAGGCTGGGAAATGGATGCGCTTCCAGAAGTAACTAGCTCTGTCAATTCTTTTTACACTTCTCATCTCCAGAACCATACAATCACACATTTTTGTTGTTTAAGGTACAAAGTGTCTGGAAACTTGATATAGCAGCAATAGGAAAACAGTATCTCAATTTAGGTCTAAAATTCATCTTCATTTGAGCAATAAAGACTGTAAGTCTCAGAAGGGTCTATTTTTCAAAGATCAAAAATGGCCGTAGCATCATAATCAAATTGTGTGAAATCACTGTCCGGCATCACTACCTCTGCACAAATCCAGAATTCTCCCGACTGAGTTCAAGGAGGATTCTTGTCAGTTTCCTCCACTCCCTATTCCTGGCAACATCCTTGGTGCTGTAAGTCGTACCAACCAATATGTCGCTTTTTACAAACTAAATGAGAATGATGGGATCTTTTACTCCTGCCAAAAAAACTCAAGACAGGAGGGAAAAAACACAGATTATCAACATCTCTTTGAGATTACAGTATCTGAGTTTAAAAATCAGATTGGGTGATAAAAAGCACGTTCTTCATAAATATTTAACCTCCGTCAGCACAGCAGTAATCAGAGCAGTGAGTGGAGCACTCTGCTGGTGGTGGCTGTCCTGGATTCCAAGAGAGAAGGCCTCATTTTGCGACTTTATATCCTTTTCATGAGAAATAAATGATTGGAACCCAAGAAAATGAGATACTGCCTCAGCCACCAACATTGTATTTCAAATGCTCCAAAATGATGCTTTTTAAATTGTTGAACTCATAGTAAATCGGCTTTTCCATTTTAAGGCCATAATGGACCTGAAAGTTATATGTTATCATCTTGAACAGCTAGTCATTTCTTTTTTCCTACTCTCTGTGCCTCTTGGGGTGAACCGTTTTCTTCCCTGAGTGTGCAGCCTTGGTACTGCCCTTTCACACCAACTCAGATGCCAGATTTGGCCCCATGGTTTGCCTGGGTTAAAACATCATGACAAACTTGAAGCAGGCTGGAAAGTGCCCTGGGGCTTCTCTCAGAATCCCAAATGCTACCGAGCTGGGGCAAGCTGGTTAGCTGGCCAAAGGCATGGGACTCCGCTGCCTTCTTACCAAGGTGGTAGATAGCCAACAGCCACACACGAAGTTTTCCCATCCATCATTATTTGGCCCCTGAAAACCACCAACTGACCAGCTACTGACCCTGGATACCTGAGAGAGACCAGCACAGAGCTGCAGAATCATGTGACTGAACCTGGATCAAATCACCTACCTGCAGAATCAAGAGCAAAAAAAAAAAAAAAAACCTCTCAAGTCATCCTTTTAGGTTGACTTGTTATGCAGCAAAGCGTAACTGATACATTTTCCATAAGCATTCAAGCATATTCTTGTGTCATCACTATTAAAATTACCAAAATAAAATCAGGAAGAAAAAGAAAACAAGCCACAACTCCTCCTTGGAAGCAGAGACTCTGCGGGAACAAATCTCTGCCTTGGAGGGAGTAACTTGGTGTTCACCCGCTGCTTCCCTCAGTCTCTACACACTGCCTCCCCCTTGGCTTCACTACTGTCGCCGGATTTATTGAAAAGGTAGCCTGCTCACTGGATTCTACCTCTTTAGAGCATGGTCCTTCTTTGCTTCCTCTGCTCTGGTTTCTGCTGTCATCCGTTCACATCCCTGTTCATATTGAGGTGTTTGTTAGGCTTCTATTATTTAATGCCAAGCTATAGAAATCCATATTGAATAGGCTCATAACCTAAAAAGTTAGGATCAGATCAGAGGATAGAGTAGCTCACAGAACCCAAGCGTGGAATGCAACAACACATCAGCTCTCCCTTGTTCTCTTTGAGTTTTGCCTTTGGGTCTTTCCACATGTTTGTTTCTTTCCTCTCCTTTGTTGCCGACTGTCTCTATTTTTAAGAATATAATACAGAAAAAAAAATGAGGTTAGCTCATAACCTCTGGGATGCATGACTCCGGCACTGACCGGCAGCCAAGTCTTTTGTCTTCAGATGGATTCTACTCTCCTAGAGGATCTCTTCAGCTGACCCACCTTGACTGAGCCACCACCTTCATACTGAACAGCCATGGCCAGAGTCTGGGGTTATAGTGTAATTACTGAGACTCTCCCATGGCAACCATGTAGAGAGAATCAGTAGAGGAAGGGATAGATCTCAGTTAAAGAGAAAAATCAAAGGAATGAGGTTGATTCCAGAAATGAAAAGCAATAGGGTTTCCCACAACTCCACTCTCGATTCTCAGGCCCTTACTCTTTTCATACATCACAATTTCTTAACTTCTCCATCATAAATAACTAAATCTTCTCTCCTTAGGTTTAATAGCAGCTCTCAGAGTTGCAACTTTACTCTTTCTTGATTATATGGTAATTGTCCATCATGGTAAATTATATTTTCATGAAGACAGGGACCAGTTTTCTGCTCAGAGTTTGGTCTATGGTAAAAACCCAATAAATGTTTATGATTGAATGAATACAAGGTAATTTTAAGGTCTGGAATTAAGAAATAAACTCATATACTTCTGTGTTCTGAATCCACTATACACTGTCCCTGTTATGAAACAAAGGAAAAGTAAGACAATGTTTGATAATCTGCCCAAGTCGATCCAAGTGATATGCAGGAGAGCCTGGACTTTGATCTCCTAGATTTTCACTTTGGAATCCTTGCATGTAACTGTTCTGTTCTACGGATTCTCCAGCCTTTCTGATATGCAATGGTGGAGGAAAGCAGGAAAATGCAACCTTCACCAGGAAAAAATAAGAAAGAAGTTCGATGCAGCATATGCTGACCATCAATCCAGAGAATAATCACATTCTGTTGGACAAGTAGAGGAAGGCTAATGATGGCATGAATGGAACTCGTTGAGATCGATTTTCTGAATCATCTCTTTAAAAACAAAGTGGAATACATGGTCACCCATTTGGTTGTACCCAACGTGCTCCCCCGGAAGATTTCCTTTATGTGTACAGCTTCAGACCCTGGTCCTGGAAGTTATTTTCTACTATGGAAAGTTCCCTGTTGAGGACCACATGACAACTGAGTGACTCCCAAGAAAGAAGACTTGGGAAGAAAGATAAGTTGAGGGGTATTAGCAGGCATCTTTGGAAAGATAAGCTGGTTCAGATTCTTTAAGTGATATGACTTCTGCCAGACATTCCCAACCCACATTTCCATAATCACACACAGTTACCCGAGTCCTCAGATTTCTAGATAGGAGCTGAAAAGTCACATGGTCCTGATATTCTGTTCTCTTATAGCATGTTCTAGAGTGTCAAAAATGACTCTGCACCCAGTTCAATGGCCCAATGAGGTGCCTCTAAGCATTAGTTACAATGCACACATCCAAGACAAAAATCTACAGTGAATAGTTTGGCCAATGGGTTTTCTACAAGAATTGCCTCATCCCTGGTGCAGGGACATCACCATTCTCCTCACTAATGGCTGGCTGCTTACACTCCTACCTGTAGTGACTGCATAGTGTGCTAAGAGCATGCAGTGCATGCAGTGCATGAGTTGAAGTGCCAGCTCTGCTCCCCGTAGCCTGTGTGACTTCAGACAAGTTGTCAGCTTCTTGGTCAACTTCTCCTTAATTCACAATATAAGTTTAGACTTCCCTCAAATATTAATTTGATTGGCAATAGATAGCTACTTACCTTTCTCACGTGGTTTGGGCCAGGTGTTCATCCTTGTCTTGTGTATCTGCAGTCGGGAGGTGGGATGCAGTCATAGTGATGGGGACCTCCAAGTCGCCATGTCCAGTAAGTAGGGAAGAAAGGAAGATTTCCAATGAGGGGCTGAGGGGAAGTGGACAGATCCCAGAAAAGAGGAAAAAAAGAGTAGTTTTTCAGCTCAGAGTTTGATAACGTCTTTATGGTGGAATATAAGAAGCAGTTTTGTCTTTGTTTTACTTGACTTCTTAACAATAGTTGGCACAACTCACCAAGTACCTTACAACATGTCTTTATTTGGTGATCATAGGAACCAAGTTTTACACTTTTTCTACCCTTTCTGCACCTTCTCCTCTTCCATCCCACTGTTGAATACTGGAGTTTCTCAAGATTACTTTGCCTGGGTATTTGTGTCTTTGCCTATTTTCTCCTAAGAATCTCTCCCGACCCCACATTCCCAAGCACCCCAAGCACCCAAGTCGGTTGATGACTCCAGCTTTGTGCTGAGAGTTCCACATGATCCTTTCAACCCTTCACTTGTGTTTCCCGAATCTTCTCTTTTAAACTTGCCTGACCCACTGTGCTCCCATTCAGTAATCCATGCACCTGTCTGCAGGAGCAGACACAGCGAACATGGGCGACTTCACCAGGGCTTCTACCCTAAGAACTCATTAACAATAATTCTCGAATGAGGAATGGGAATTCCTTGAGCTCACAGGGACAGCTTAGTGGAAAAGGTCCTATGAGATGCCAAAAAGGTAGTTTATGTAAAGTCTTCAAAGTGCATTTGTTTCTTCAAAGCTGAGCAGTTGGCGGATAGTTTAAGTCAATATAAGTGATGTGAGGCCTTGTTGTAATACATTGCCTTTAAGTTTTCATGGAAAATTCTTATGCAAACAAACATTGTACTGTGATGTCCAGAGGTGCTGAGGGACACAGGTCACACAATTAACACTAAGAAAATTAAAATAAGACGGATGGCGATGATGGTGATGATGAGGAGAAGGATGGTAAGTCATCCCCAGTCCCCTCATTCAAAGGCAGTCATTATTATGGGTTAGATGCATTTTCTCCACTTCTAGAAGTATAAATCCAAAAATATAAGGTAAGAGTGTGGACATAGATTTAAAGAGGTGAACTTCTGATTCCAGTCCCATACGTAGCAGCTTTACAACCTTGCACTTGTGTTCGGATGTCTCTAAGGTGGTTAGTTCCTTGTCTGGGTGGATCATTGCATCAATGACACCTGTTTGACGGGATTTTAACATTTAATCACGAAGCTTTAGTTCTGGGGTCAAGCCATTCAGAGACCTTAGCTATTCTTATTTTAATATAAACTTTATAGTCTAAATTTGTAACATCTAGTATTAACACTTATAATGTAAAATAATATCATAGTATACATGTGTCTAATACTATAGGCAATTCGGTGCACTAATATAAGTTATCATTTAGTGATAAGGAATTTTCATGATGTAACATTCACATTCAAATATCATTTTATGGCTAAAAATAAAAGGGTATGTGTAATCAATGCTCTTTGTTGACATTTAAGCTCTTTCAAAATTTGTGCAATTACAAATAATGTTGTGATGAGTAAGTTTATATCTCATCTCTTTTTAAGTACACATTTCAGAAATGAAATGATTGAATTAAATATTTTGGATATTTATAAAGCTTTTGATACATATTGCTGCATTGCTCTCACTAGGGGTTATAATAATTTACACAAAAATTAGCAATGCATGAGATTTTTGTCATCTTTACTCTACTTGAAAGCATTCCGTACTGACTTTTCTAAAAAAGATCTTTGCAAATTTGATATTTAAGTAAAGAGACTTCCTTGTGATGATTTTAGTTTTGCATGACTTTGAGTGCAGAGGGTTATATCATTTTCTCATTTCTTTATAAACTAGTGCATTTCCAATATGAAATAATTATTCTTTTCTCATGTATGCAAAGACATTTAAGTACTTTTCTGAATGATTTGTTTGAACTCTCTTCATTATTGATGGCGATTCTCTCCCAACTTTGCTACAAATATGATTTCTCAGTAATAAGTACACATGGTCTTTTTATATTCCATTGGCTTTTCTGCTCATTGCTTTCTTTTAACCTGCAAGCCATCTAATCTTTGTTTCATCCACACCTTCTAGGCTTAGGACTTCTGCCTGCAGAGCAGTAATTTTCAAAACTTGATCTTTAGACTCTCAGCATCAAAATGACCAGGCATTCTTGTTAAAGTGGAATGGACTCAAATTAAAAAGCTTTTTCTCAGCAAAGGATACAATCAAGAATGTGAAGAGAGAGCCTACAGAGTGGGAGAAAATCTTTTCCACATGCATTTCAGATAGACCACTTATCTCCAAAATTTATAAAGATCTTACAAATCTTTACACCAAAAATACAAAGAACCCAATCAATAAATGGGCCAAGGAATTGGACAGACACTTTACAGAAGACATACAGGCAATTAATAAATATATGAAAATGTGTTCAGCATCCCTAGTAATTAGAGAAATGCAAATTAAAACTAAGATTTCATCTTACTCCAATTAGAATGGCTATTATCAAGAACACAAACAATAATGATGTTGTCATGGATGTGAGGAAAAAGGCACACTTTTACATTGCTGGTGGAGTTGCAAATTGGTGCAGCCACTCTGGAAAGCAGTGTGGAGAATTCTGAGAAAACTTGGAATGGACCCATCTTTTGACCCAGGTGTCCCACTACTTGGTTTATACCCAAAGGACTTAAAATCAGCATACTACAGTAAGACAGCCACATCACTGTTTATAGCAGCTCAGTTCACAATAGCTAGATTTTGGAACCAACCTAGATACTCTTCAACAGATGAATGGATAAAGCAACTGTGGTATATATACATAATGGAGTATTATTCAGTCATAAAGAAGAATAATATTATGGCATTTGCAAATAAATGGATGGAATTAGAGAATATCATGCTAAGTGAAATAATCTAATCCCAAAAAAACCAAAAGCCGAATGTTTTCCCTGATAAGTAGAGAATGATATATAATGGGGATGGGGCATGGGGAGTGAGAGAAGAATGGGAGAACTTAGCAGGAAATGAGAGGGAGAGGGTATGAAAAATGGTGGAATGAGACAGACATCATTACCCTATGTACATGTATGATTACACGAATGGTATGAATCTACAGCATGTACAACCATGGAAATGAAATGATGTACCCCATTTGTGTACAATGAATCTAAAAGTCTGTAAAAAATTAAAAGATAAATTAAAAAAAAGTGCACTGTACCAATTCAAATCCTCCTGGGGAGAAACTGAAAATCTGTACTTTGTGTTTTCTTTGTGATTCTTATTTTGTAAAGATTTGAGAAACACTGCTTTGACGATATGAGTTCTTATTTTCTCCTAGGATTATGGCATTCAATGGCTCATATAGTAGTACTTTATTTTTGATGAGTGGTATATGACAATTTTTTTATTCAAAAAGCAAAGGCCTTACTCTCTAGCGCATATAGCTTTATAAATTTAGTATTGGAATGCGCAGTTGTTAAGATTTGGGGATTGTATTTGTGCCATATAGTTTTTGTTCCTTTCCTCTCTCTGTTTAGGTGTGGGTCAATCGCATTCTTTGGATTTTTTGTAGCTTTATGGTGTTTTAATAGCTGATAAGATTAGTTCTCCCACATTAGACTTCTGTTTTAAAAACAACTTTTTTGCTATTTTTACATTCTTACATTTTACAAGATAAATTTGGATTAATCCTTGCTAGTTAAGTAGTCATTCTGTCATGATTTTGATAGAAATTGCTTTCTACTTTAAAGTTATTTGAAAAGAAATAATAGTCTTTAGTTTTCTCATCCAGAAATGTGATGTATATTCTGATTATTCAATATTATTTTTTGTTTCTCAGTAATATTTGTAGTTTTCCATAAATAACTCTGCACATTTCTTCTTGAAAATGCTTGTGTTTTTTATTCTTTTTTTGTTTATTTGGATATAGGTAATAGGATATTTTCTGATTAGTTCTTTTTAAATCCAGTTTTTGCTGAATATATGTGTATCATTTATCCAGTTTCCTGCATACTCATTGATCCCAACAGTTCTTTGGGTGATTTCTTTGGGTATAAATTTTCTTAATTGATTATCTACTGGTGCATAACAATATTTTGCAAACTGAGTTGCTTCCTATAATATTTTTTTCTATTTTAATTGGTGCACCATAGTTACACCTAGTAGTGGGGTTTGTTTTAACATATTCATAGATGAATGTAACATAATTGTTCCATTTCAATTCCCATTTCCCTCCCTCCGGTCTCCCTCATCTCCATCCTCTATTCTGGGGACAACAACATTTACCTCACGGTTTCTGTGGGTCAGGAATTCATCAGCAGCTCACTGGTTCCTCTGGTTCAGAAGCTCACAGGCTGTGACCAGCGTGTCCTGCAGGGCCTCCTGGTCACCTTGAGACTCTCCTATGGGATGAACCTTTCCAGCCTCACTCACATGGCTTCAGGTGGGATTCACATCTTTGTGGCCTGTTGGGTTGAAGTTCTCAAGTTCTTGTTGGCTTCTGACCAGTGGCCCCTTGGTGTCCTGCTACGCAAAATCTCCACTGGCAGCTTCAGGATAAAAGTGAGAAGATCAAGAGGGGGAAGAGGGAGAGGTCAAAATTTTCACGTCTTGATTTTGGAAGTAACTTGCCATCATCTTTGCCACAATCCATTGGTTAGAAATGAGTCGGTCCAGCCTGCCCTCAAAGGAAAGAGTGTACACAAGAAATGAGGACCAAGAGGGTGGGGATCATGGGTGTCAGTCACCTTAAAAGCTGTCCACTGTGGGAATATTTTTACTGATTGCATGAATAATTCCAACTGTAAATTTAAATTTAATTAAGTTACTCTATCTACTGGCAAATAATCCAGAAAGCACTTCACTTTCAGTAAACTGCAAAGATTGAAGATTTCTGTATCAGATGTCCACAGCTGGATGTCTGAACTTTTGGTTGCTTTTGTAGAGCTCCTGGCTTGGACACAATGTCCTCTAACCACACTTAGCCACCAAGTTATCACGTCAGTCAGGGCTCTTACTCTTCTGTATGAATTTTTTTTTTTTTTTTTTTTTTTTTTTTTTTCCTTCTCACACAATCCCAAACAGGGAAATGGTGTTCTGGGTACACTGTTGGATGATGCATAAAATTTCTGTGAATGTAAAGTGGAGAATGGTTATTTTCTTTCCTAATCTCCAAACTAGAGCAGGATTGTACTTTATTAGTGAAGAATTAAGTTGCTGTCTCTTTCATTTCTTTTGAAATAGACAATCGAAAGTTCAAGGGGCCTCGCAGTATTCAGAAGTTTGCAATCCAGGACTCTGTGAGCACTACAGAAAATGACACTAATCGCTTAAGGGAGTTGGAAACTGAGTGCTTTATTCCTTCTTCAAGGAGAAAGAAGCAGTCAATGATCCCTTCTTGCAACAACAGACACTTTCATCTGCACCCAGTAGAAAGGAGGAAATAAAAGGGGAGTTAAGTGAGAATTGAGAAGTGCTTCCCTGGACTGTCAAAGCCAAGTGATAATGAGCCTCCACGTTGTCAGAACATCTCCACCACTATCATATTCATACTGTCATGATATGTATTTTCTCTATCAAACCCAGATACTGAACCCCAGATTTTTCTTGAAAACCAGGAATTTGAATTTAGCAATAATGAAAATAACTCTAATAGTGTAAGTAAAACCTTGTGATGGAGAAGATATAGCACAGGGTTTGGAATTCCAACCTGAATTTGAATTTGGCTGCTCTACTCCAAGTTCACTGTCCATGCAGCTTTGAAAAATTGCCTTTCTGAGTCTGGCCCCATATCTGGCAAAGACAACCCCTTGCTCCTGTATTTATTCTTTCATTCATTCAACACATTTTATTGAGAACCTATTTATGTAGCAAGCATTGGTTTTCATTCTAGGGATATGGTAGTAAACCAGGCAGTGTCTTAGTAAGGAGATAGAAGTAAAACAATGTATGAGTGAATTTAGTAATGACGTGTGATGAACATGGTTGATATGATAGCCCCTGTGGTCAGGGCAGTCTTCCTGGAGGAACTGAGCAATGCTTAAACTTCATGGATGGGAAGACTGAAGTCAGGAGAGGACACAGGATGGTGCCCTAAAATGGCATATTTTGGTTTTAGTCCAGGGTATTCCACCTGCAGTTAATTGGGTTGCTCTGTACTGATGCCTTAGCCTCTGGCCTCTGCAGCTGAAGATATTAAAGTTCTGGAAATTGTGAGTTCAGCTTTTTTTCACTTCTGGAACTAAAGAAACCCTGGTCTGGAAGTCTTTTGATTCCAGCTCAGCAGTCTCTTGTCCTGAGAGTTCTGACAATTCCCCTGTCCTACGTAGCTGCAGACTGGGACGTGCCGAGAGCAGTCAGTGTGTGAGGGCAGCAGAGAAATAAGCTGGAACAGTGGAAGCAGACAGGGAAGTCCTGCTGGCCAGAGTCCTGTCCCCTCACATCTGTTCTCCCCATTCTTCACCCTAACACTCAGATCTGATGCACTTGCTGCCTGATGCCCCTCTACCACCAGAATAAAGCCAGATTCCACCCCGGAAGGGGTGACTCCATGTCTGGCGCCTGCTCACCACTTCAGTTTTTACACTCGCCACTCCTCTTATCACCATCGGGAAGAACTGAGCTCACTGCCATTTCAAAACATGTGTTCTGCTCTCTGGTGTCTCTGGATTTTGCGTGTGTTTTTCTGGCTAGTTTCAATGTCTGCTTGTTCCCCTGATGTACCCAAACTAGTTTATTCATCCTTTGAGCCTCGTTTTTAACATCAACCTCTCTGGCCAACCAACAAGGACCCCAGTGATGCAGGGAAGGTGCTTGGCACAGTGTTGTACAATGCTCCATCACCATGGCTGACACTTCACCCCTGCAGCCCTGAGCTGGCTTTCATCTCTCCCAGTGTCCCCAACCTACTAGATCATAATTAGTTTCACTAAAGCAGGGTCTGTGTTCAGGTCACTCTGGATTCACAACAGCCTTAACTATGCCGTGATAGGTGGCAACCAAACAACATGGTTGAATAAATGGATGGAAGGTGAAGGTGTTTGTATGGAAAACCACAGACACAATGAGGTCTAACCAAGAATTCTGAAATTTGAGATTTATTGATATCTGGTTGGCATATGAAATAGCATACACTTTTAGCATACAACATAGATATCTCATGCACATAAACATTGTTGAATATTACCCCAATGAAGCTAACTAACACCCATCACCACACAAAGTTAGCTACCTTTGTGCATGTATGTGCATGGTCACAGCATTTAAGACCTATTCTTAGCAAATTTCAAGTACACATACAGTATTGTCAGTTGTAGTCACCAGTGTACACTGCATCTCTGACTTGCTCATCCTCTGTAATTGAATCATGAACTTTTTGACCAATTTCTCCTTACTACTTCTATGAATTAGATGGTATGTGTTTTTGGTTTTGTTTTTGTTTTAAGATTCTGAATACAAGTGAGTTTATACCATATTTGCCTTTCTGTCCTTGGCTTATTTTTACAGTTTCTTCTGCATAGTTGCAAATGGAAGAATTTCCTTGTTGTTAAAAATGGAATAGTGTCCTATAGTGTGTGAGTGTGCACTCACAAACATTTGGGTACAAGTTTGCTGTTATTGCTCTGTTAAGATTTTCTATTTCCTCATCATGCAGTCTTAGTAGGTTGTTTATAACCAGAAATATAATCATTTCTTCTGGGATTATGGCTTTGTTGGACTATAATGGCTCATAATAGTCTCAACAGTTGTTTGTATATCTGTGGTATCAGTTGCAATGTTTTCTCCTTTATTTCTAATTTTATTTTTGAGTCCTCTTGCTTTGTTTGGTTAGCTAACCTAACTAAAGGCTTATCAATTTTATCTTTTCAATGGAAACCACTCTTAGTTCCACCGATTTGTTTTTTCTGTCACTTTTCTGGTTCCCTCTCCTGAGAAGTCAGGAGAGAACATGACCATGGAACAGGTATTGGAGTCTGCACTGGTCTTCTCTTGGACAAGACTGAGAGAAGAACTTGTGCTGAAAACTGGTTGGATTTCTCAGATCCTAAAGTAGGCATGTGCTAGACACAGCTAGTTTGAGAGTTTCATCCCCCAAAACAAAAATTTCTCCCAAGAACAACTAAGAGGAGGAATGATGTGGCTTGGCTTGTGGTATTACAGGTTCTGTCCATGATCAGCTGGCCCCAAGGCAGAAACATCATGGTGAATGGGTGTGCTGTGAGGAAAGTTGTTCTGTTCATGGCAGCTGGGGAGCAAAGAGAGAGAGGAAGTAGTAGAGACAGACATAGTCCAGGCCAGTGACCTGCTTCCTCAGCCACACCCGACCTTTCTATAGTTGGCACCCAGTATTCCATTCAGATATCAATGGATTAGTCCAGATAATGTACCGATGGGTAGAGCCCTGGACCCTGCTGCATTGGGGTCTTTATGGGAGCGATTAGTTAAGAACTGTGAGGCAGTAAGTATCCAGTGCTTAAAGCCCCAGGTTGTGGTCCTCTGATAACAACTCCAGGAGACGAGCACGGGATCTAAAATATGTCTCATTTTAGATCAGAGATGTCCAAACCAGTGTTGCTGAGATGTATAAAGCAAAACCTAATTCTAGAGAAAGGAGTTATAGTAACTTCTTAGACAGTCAAGGCTCAATGACTGTCAAACTGAGACTGCTGACTAAAAAGATAGCTTTGGCATTGCAACCCTCTGGGTTCATAGCCTGAGCCTACAGCTTACAGAGTGGATGAACCCAACACCTTGGTGAAGTTCACTCACATATCAAAGACCTGTTCCAGCTAATGCTAGATCAGAGTCCTAAGCACTCCCAAAGCTTTGACTCCTTTCTACTGCAGCTTCCTCCTGTTCCAAATGAAGATAATGGATTCTCCTTCCTAGGACTGATTAGGGAATAGAGGAATTGATTGTGTACGAAGTATTTAGAAGTACCTGGCAGCACAAAGTAAATGAGACAGACAGACAGAGAAGCCATAACTCACCGAAGTGCCCAGCCACAGGTGGAGGTGGGTATACAGGGGTCTGCAGTACGATGTGCTCTGGGCTTGGTCACTCCTGCCCTAGAGGCAGAAAGGCCCCAGTTCTCTTCAGGCCCTGTGAGGGAGAAGAGCTTGCCTAACGGTGGCTGCCTGGGGCTCTTTGCATTGCTTTGAGAAGATAGCCGTGGGACTGGGAGTGACCCTTCAGCCTGGGAAGGCTTCCATATCTTCTTATTCTGGGGAAGTCAGCTGAGGTGCTGGCCCTGCTCTTCCTGAGCTCCCCACCCTCAGCCAAGCAACAAGAAGAAAAACAGCCCAACCCCAAGGAAACCAAAAGCCATCTTTTTGCCAAATGCATTGTTCAAAACCCCCAGGACTCTCTATTTCCATGCATATCATTACCAAGCACAAGCACAGCCTCAGTGGTCATGTTGGTCCAGGCTGATGTCTGTGACTTGAGCACTTTATCAAAGAGCACTCTCTCTTAGGCAGGATGTAGTTGCACTTTCCATGCCTTTGCAAATCACCTCTCCTGGCTACTGAGCCCTGGGACAAGAAGCTACTTTCCCAGGAAGTATTTGTTTATAAGGAAAGTGATTATTCATTTTATTTCATTATTCCTTTTCCTTTTGTGGTTGCATTTCCCTGGAATTTTCTTTAAGTGCACATATCCAATAAAACTACTTTAGGGAACGTGGTAAATTTCCAGAGAAGGTTCAGTACCAACTCTTACTTTTTGTGAACTTTAACCAGGAATTCTCTACCCTGTTGCATGATGAAGTTCAAATTCTTTCCATATTCAATAGCCCTCACGGTGACAGTAAACAAGCTCCTCAAGGCAAGATGGCAAGAAGTGTCATGAGACGTTTCACTCACCCCTGGAAAAAATGACTCCAGTGAGAAACACATCCCAGGGAAGTCCTGGGCTCTTCCCAGGGCATTGAAGTCAGAGTCAAAACAACCTCACCCCCATGCTGCATTTTTGTGAACCTGCCATTCTAGACCAAGAGCAGGGACAGAGAATAAAAACCAGCAGGCGAGGTCAGCCATCCACGCAGAAAGTTGGTCCCTGCCTTTAAAAGCAGAACAATAATCCCAGGCACTGGGTTCAGACCCATGAGTGCCAATGCAGGCAGTGGACAGCGGCAACTCATCCCACATACTAACCACAACCACCACCAGGATAATATGGACCTTTACACATCCACTTAGGGAGGACCCATGTGGGCCAGAGGTGGTGCAGATTGTTTCGCTCTGCTTACCATGCAGTCTCAGCAGATTTGATATTCTTATGACTATTGTACAGGTAGGTCACACAGCAATGTTAATCATAGGTCAGACCTGGGCTGCTGGACGTAAAGACCTATGATCCAAAAGACCATCATTTTATAAGAAGGCATTGGAGGAAAGTGATTATACACTTAGATCTGGGGCCAGGTGCCTAGCTGCCTTTGAATATGTCGTCCTCTAGTCACTTGCTAAGTGGCTTTGAGCAAGCCATTGACTTGTTTCTCAGTGTTCTCATGTACAATATGGAGATTGATTTGTTCAAATATGTATGAAATGCCTACCCTACTTGAGGTGCTGAGAACAGAGGAGAGAGCAGAAGAGACAATTCCTGTACTTCTGGACTTAACCTTCTGGTGGAAAATGAATAAATACACATGCAAACGATACAGCATATGACATGGCTGTTAGTATTATGGGGAAATACAGCAGAGGAAAGGATTGGAATTACAGGAGTGGAAAGAAAGGAGCGTTGCCATTTTATAGACAGTGTCTGGGGAAGGCCTGGCCCCAGGAGGTAACATTTCAACAGAGATCTAAGGGGTGTGGAGGTAACTCATGTAGAGCTTTGTGGGAACAGCATTCTAACAGAGGGAACAGCAGGTACACGGGAACATGCCTGGCACATTTGAGGAGAGAAGCCAGGACAGTGTAGCTGAGCTGAGTGGGCAAGGAGAAAGGGCTCAAAGAAGGGGTAGGCTGGGGCAAGATGCCCTGGACCCACTCAGCTCTGAAATGGTGGGTTTCCTCGGAGGTGGGAACCACTGGAGGGCTTGAAAGGATCACCGTCATGCTATGGCATATTTTCAAAGGAACTCCTTGGTTCTTAGGTGGAAAATACAATAGGCATCATGTTATATGTAATGTGTGCAGAATCTATTTGCAAAGCTCCGACTCTCTAAGGGCTCATGATCTAGAGGGCCGTGGAAACAGCACAGAGCCACAATGGCTAAGTGAGGAGGAGCAGCGGAGCAGAGGAAAATATGCAGTGCCGACAGGGCATTAGTCAGAGGCACCAGAAATGGGCTGTGACCAGGGGAAACAGCTCGGAAGCATGAGGACTGGAGTCATGGTCCGAGCAAGAGAGGACTGTGGCTTGTATGAAGGCAATGGCTGGGATGAGATCTGCGGGTCCGATTCTGGATATAACCTGATAATACCTGCATGCCTTTGGTGGGTGGCTGTCCAGAGCGTAAATGCGTTACCATCTGTAAAGCATTCCCCATAACATCTCAAGCGCTGTGTGACTCGGCATGGGTGGGCACACCACTACGGAAGATAACATACCAGGACAGCTTTCTTTTATAAAGCCAATGGTGTGTCCTTCCTCCCTGTCTCCCTCCCTTCCTTTCTGTGTTTCCCATTTTCTTCCCTCCCTCCCTCCCTCTTTTCTAGCATCATGAATTCATTCAAGAACCGATTATCATAAAGGCCAGCCCCTTGGGGTCCAGAGTTGGATTAAACCCTGGCTGCATAATTTAATAATTGTGATATTTTGAGCAAGATTGAAATTCCCAACTTCTTGTGACCTTTGTCTCTTCCTTAAGTGGGCACAACGTTGGTATCTACTGCCATTCAATGATTGAGCTAATTTATGTAAAACCATTAGTTTAATCCACAGTGTGATAAATTCTTAATAAAACATGGTTATTATTTATTATGTTATCAAATCTGCATTGTCATCAGTAAGCATTACATTATATGTAGAGGGTATAAAATATATTTACATAGGCCAGCTCTCTAACGGCTCGTGGTCTCGAGGGGCATGAGAGCAGCACAGAGCTGCTGACAAGTAAGCAAGCGGTGCAGAGCCACAGAGTGGAGGGACTAAAACGTGCTCTCAGGGCCGTTCCAATGGAACCTAAGGCAGCCCTGGATTCAAAAAAGGCCTCCCGAACATCTGGAGGAAAGAACCTAACGGAACTCGCCCATGTGCGTGCATGGCTGTGGCATGGTAGGTCCCAGCATTGGGCATGTCCACAAGACACTAATTTAAAAAAATTATATGTCAATGGATGGAAGAGGGATTGGTGGAGCATACAGAAAGAAATGCTGCAGACTGAACAGGAGCGGGCGGTGTTCCATGCTTTTGTGATAATGCCAGGTGTATCTTGGTGTTGTATACAGCTCACAAACTAACTAAACAAATAAATAAAAAGGCTTCCTGGAGGAAGGGAGATTTAAACTCAGCCCTGAGGGATTAGTGGAAGTTAGCCAGACAAGCTGGAGTTGGAGGTAGAGTCAGTTACTGGAAGGAATGTGGAGGAAGATCCTCAGATAAGGTGGAGCAGAATCCAGTTGTAGAGTGTCAGCTGTTTTAAGAGATAATAGCAGAAAATTCCTTGGAAAACCAAGTGGTTGCTAGATGAAATAACTATTAAAACTCATGAAGCTGACTCATTCATTTGACCGTCCTTCTGGGTTGCCTCTATGGGAAGTGGCACCTGTCTCAGCTACTGTCCTGATGATGATGTCAATTAGGGAGAAGAGAAACAAGCTCGCCACTCCCCACAGCAGCCTCTCCTCCTGTGTCCCCGCCCCTCCGTTTTTCCCAATATTTTCCGGGTCACTGGGTGGTGAAAGTCTGACACTCTATCTCCAGGTTCTCCTCCTTCAAATGCATGCACAAACACACACGCACGCACACACACAGATAAGCACTCAGATGTACGCTGACTCCACTTCCATTATTTCTCCTTTCCTCCGGTTCTTTCCAATGGCATTGCCATGAGGTCACTGTTTGCAACAGTCCCACAGCTCTCCTGCCTGGCTTCTGCTTCTAGGATGGGTCAGTGGTTAGAGCACCATTTCTACTAGGTTATTCTTTAAAAGCAAGAGCTGGCAAACTTTTACAAAGGGTCAGGGAGTAAATGTCTTGGGTTCTGCAGGCTCCAAGATCTGGGCTGTAGCTACTAACCCTGTCACTGAGCTACAAAAGGAGCCATTAAAAACATAGGCAAGTGTGACTCTTTCAAAACACTTCATTTCTTAGAACAGAAGGAGGCCAGCCTTGGCCCTGTTCTTAAGCAAAACCCATTGTCACTCACCACAGCTGTCCCTAAGTTCCAGGGTGTTGTTCTTAGCTGAGGGTTAAACCTGCTCAGTGCCTCTTCTTCTCTGGGGTTTAACCACTGTTCCTCTGGGCACCTCTTCCTCTCACCATGGCTTTCTACTTCCTGCCTCACTCTGCCTTTTGCACATGCCCAATCTGTGTGCCTCTCCTACCAACGTTGGCTTGTTAAAATCTTACTGATGGTTCAGATCCGTGTCTAATGATGGCTCCATACCACAGAACTCTTCAGAGCAAATTCGTCTCAGAGAGTCAGGAAGAAGTCATTGACCATTAATGATCCTGCTGATGGGCTTCACTGGATAAGAGACTGTCACCTTGACTGAGAGAGTAAGACCGCAGCTCTTGAGTATGAATTCTTCCCCTTGAGGAGGGAGGTGTCCACATCCTCTATAACCTGGGCAGGACCTGGGATTCCTCTGCCCACAGAATATGGCAAAAAGGAGTTATGCCTTCAGCCTCATGGATGAGGCTGGCATTGCCACCATCTCTTCCTGGAACTTCCTCTGGGAGTACCGCCATGTGAAGAATCTGACTAATTTGAGACCAGCTGCTATATTACAGGTGCCAAATGTTGGTGCTCAGGCCGATGGTCTTAGCCAAGACCAGCCTCCCATGTCCAGCAAGGTCCAGACTTGTGAGCTAAGCCATTCTGAGTCATCCACATTAGCCCCTCCCCAGCTCCACACATCTGAATGGCATTCGTCTGCAGCACGGGGATCCAAAAATCCATCCAGCTCCACCGGCCCAAGTTCCTCACCTACAGAGTCAATATAAAAGTGGTTGCTCTTTGTAAAGTCATTACTTTGGGGGCTTCTTCATAACAGGACAGTAAATGAGCAGAAGAGATGCTTCTCGATCTGCTCACCTGCTCACCTAATTCTTTTCCCTGGTTGATAGGAATTCCACACTCCCATTTATTCTGGAGCTACGTCCCCTGTGCCTAGGATGTCCTTCTGCTGATAATATTCCCTTGCAGTCTTCCTTTGATGGCCTTTTTTGGTGTCATGTGAAGTAGTGCAGCCCCTGGAATCCAGTCCTGAGTTCTCCAGGCAGTATTCCCTGATTCTTCCATGGTCTCCAGGCACAGGGTTTAGCAGTTCAACATGGTGGCTGACACACTGGGAAGATTTTCTTGTACTGTGCTTGCCTTCCCCAGTGGGCAGCGATTACTTCAGAGGAAGAAACCACGTCTTCCTCATGTCTGCTCTTGATGTGGTCGCTGGTAATGAGCAGTCATTTGACAAGCACTTTTTTTTTTTTAATTTATTTTTCTAGTAAACAAATGGAATATAGGTTGTTTCTGTTTGTACATGGAGTAACAGCATACCATTTGCGTAGTCATACATTTACATAGGGTAATTATGTTTGATTCATTCTGTTATTTTTCCTTCCCCCGCCACCCCTCCCACTCCTCTTTTCCCTCTATACAGTCCCTCCTTCCTCCATTCAGGTCCCCCTCCCACCCCCATTATGTGTCATCATCCGCTTGATCAGTGAGATCATTCATCTTTTGGATTTTTGAGATTGGCTTATCTCAGCATGATATTCTCCAATTTCATCCATTTGCCTGCAAATGCCATAATTTTATTATTCTTTATAGCTGAGTAATATTCCATTGTGTGTGTGTGTATGTATATATATATATATATATATATATATCACATTTTCTTTATCCATTCATCAATTGAGGGACATCTAGGTTGGTTCTACAGTCTGACTATTGTGAATTGAGCAGCTATGAACATTGATGTGGCTGTATCTCTGTAGTATGCTGATTTTAAGTCCTTTGGGTATAGACCGAGTTAGTGGGATAGCTGGGTCAAATGGTGGGTCCATTCCAAGTTTTCTAAGGAATCTCCACACTGCTTTCCAGAGTGGCTGCACTAATTTGCAGCCTCACCAGCAATGTATGAGTGTACCTTTTTCCCCACATCCTCTCCAACACCTATTGTTGCTTGTATTCTTGATAATCGCCATTCTAATTGGGGTGAGATGGAATCTTAAGGTAGTTTTGATTTGCATTTCTCTTATTACTAAAGATGGTGAACATTTTTTCATATGTTTGTTGATTGCTTGTAGATCTTCTTCTGTGAAGTGTCTGTTCATATCCTTAGCCCATTTGTTGATTGGGTTATTTGTATTCTTCGTGTAGAGTTTTTTGAGTTCTTTATATATTCTGGAAATTAGTGCTCTATCTGAAGTATGAGTGGCAAAGATATTCTCCCGCTCTGTAGGCTCTCTCTTCGCATTGCTGATAGTTTCCTTTGCTGAGAGAAAGCTATTTAGTTTGAATCTATCCCAATTATTGATTCTTGCTTTTATTTCTTGTGCTATGGGAGTCCTGTTAAGGAAGTCTGGTCCTAAGCCCACAAGTTGAAGATTTGGACCTACTTTTTCTTCTATAAAATGCATGGTCTCTGGTCTGATTTCGAGGTCCTTGATCCATTGTGAGTTGATTTTTGTGCAGAGTGAGAGATAAGGGTTTAGTTTCATTCTATTGCATATGGATTTCCAGTTTTCCCTGCACCATTTGTTGAAGAGGCTATCTTTTCTCCATTGCATATTTTTGGCCCCTTTGTGTAGTATGAGAAAATTGTATTTATTTGGGTTTGTGTCCATGTCCTCTATTCTGTACCATTGATCTACCTGTCTATTTTAGTGCCAATACCATGCCGTTTTTGTTACTATTGCTTTGTAGTATAGTTGAAGTTCTGGTATTGCGATACCCCCTGTTTCATTCTTCCTGCTAAGGATTGCTTTAGCTATTCTGGGTTTCTTTTTCTTCCAGATGAATTTCATGATTGCTTGCTCTATTTCTGTAAGGTACATCATTAGGATTTTAATTGGAATTGTATTGAATCTGCATAGCACTTTTTTAGTATGGCCATTTTGACAAGCACTTATTGAACAAGTGTGTGTGAGACCTGGGATTTTCACTCTGGCAATCAACACGCTGGGTTTAAGTTGATGAAGGAGATCTGCTCTACTCCTGACAAATCCAACCTAAACTTTCCCCTTCCTCATTTCAGAGGAAAAGCTAAATAAGTTGTGCTCACTTCCAACAAATAATGTGTGTCAGGAAGAAGATGGAGGATAGGTTTTGCTCTGATAATAAGTAAACCCTAATTCACCATGGTTTAAAGTGGCAAAGGTTTATTTCTCCTATGTCACATTTCAGGGCAGATTGGGTAGCTTCCTGGACAGCTTTCCTTCGAAGGTGGCCCAGGTATCCCGGCTTCTGTCCTAGGGCTGTACCAGTGCTACAGCTCTTCTGTCTAGGAGGAGGAGCCTGGAGAGCAGGGCCACCATTAATTGTGTGAGACAGTGATACATCACTTCTTATGTTCCCTCCAGCAGGCACTAAATTACATGGTCTCCACCCCAAAACAAAGACAACTGACAAATGTAGTCTTTTTTTGCATCCAGGAAGAGGAAAGGATGTGGAAATACACACTATCTGTTACAGAGACTGTTAGCTAGCATTCAGTGACAAGAAAACAACCCCGACACCTAACGGTTTAAATCATTTATTTTATCTATTTATTTTTTAACAAAGGATCCCTCAGCCGAGTGGTCATTCAAGCTCAAAACCTCATGCAGGATGAGAGTCTAGCACAGCGTTCTCAGGTAGGAACACTTAACACCCCTCCCTGCCACCAGGGGAATTCTGGCAATGTGTGGACACAATCTCAGTTGTCATAACTAGGGGACTTTACCAGCCTCCAGGGGATAAAGCCAGGGATGCTGAAAATCATCACAGAGTACACGGGACAAGTGCCTATGGCAAAGAACCACCGGTCCAAAATGTTAGTAACAGGAGGTGGAGGATCAGCGCCAGAGGCTGCAGCAGCTGAGTCCCGGGGAGGGCTGGAGGCTCAATGCTGTTCCACGCCGCCTTCCATCTTCCAGGCAGGACAAGGTTGTGTCTTTACAAGGCAGCCTCTGAGCTCTCAAGAGCAGCAATGGAGAGCAAGCCCTGTGTGAGCATTTCTAAGCCTCCGTTTGGGTCCTTTGGTCAGTGTCCCACGGAAAGCAATTTACCTCTTTAGGGGAAGAGCTGACAAATTGACTGAATTTCAAGGTAAAACAAAAATTTTGTGTGATATTTGGATGGAAACCATATTCTATAACCTCAAGCTCTATTTAATAAATACATACAAAAATTCAATGCATTACAATAATGTGTTCCTTTCTTACCCAGGACATTCACAGTGATTTGTAGTGGTTCAAACTGTGAGATTTGGTGTCAAATCTCAGCTTCGTACTTTCCATGGGCGAGGGTAAGGAGCATAATCTCTCTGTAATTCTATTTCTCATCTGTAAATGAGGAATACTGACAATAATAAATCTTAATAGATTTTGGGGAGGATAAAAAAACGAGCCAATATATGTATAACAACCGTGCACTCCCTAGAAAACAGTAAGCACTCAATAAGTAGTATCAGTTAATTACCAACAGGCAGTGCTGCTCTATTATATTTGGAAGGGAACACAACTGGGTGTCAAGTCCTCTTTAAGGTAGCAGGAATTTCTTTTTCTCCCATTCTGCAAGTGAAGAAGCGACAGTAAGTCTTCGTAACTTTGGAAGGTATGCATGGGCAGTCAGGATTCACACTCAAGTCCTCTGTGACTTGGAGAAAAGAAGACTGGCAGGCACCTGCAGGTGCCATCGACACGGGAGCATGGTCAGGTGAATGGGGATGGGATGTGTGCTCTGTCACACTGGGTCAGTTGAGTGAGACTGATGGGGGTTTGCTGCTTTACTAAATGTCAGATGTGAGCAATCGTGGTGTCGGGCAAGGTCTCGGCCTTTCTTGCATCTTTAAGCGGCTTTCCTAGAAGCAGCCCATGACATGAGGGTGTACTAGAGTGAAAGACAGAGAAACAGGAAGTCGGATGAGCAAGGAAAGGCCGAGGATGCACATCCCGTGGGGCACAAGAGGCCAACCCTTGGACAACGACCTTGGTTCAACCCCACCGGGGGGCCATGGGAAGAGTGATGGTCACACTCAGCTTCTGCATCAGAGCCAGGGAGCTGGAGTCTTCATCTTCCTGCACGCATCCTTGGGGAAGCCCCGGGGAGGCAGTGGCTTATGCTCTCTTGTACTGGTGGCTCTTTGCTGTTGCACCTGCAGGCAGTGAGGACCAGAGAACCACGGAGCAGCTCTCCATGTGACACGCTGGGAGTGGGTGGGTACCAAGCTCTACAAGTGTCTGTGAAAAACCGTCAGTGACACTCCGACGTCACCAGCTCTGCCTCATCTGCTGTGACATTTCATTCCGGGTACAGCTAGGCAAAGGCTGTCACCAAGATAGAGAGTCCAAGAGGCTTTGGACACAGACTTCCTTTAGAATGGTTCATTACTAATTCTTGATTTACATTAAAGTTTAGAAGCATTTGAAAACAAATTGCCTGGTATTTAAGTAGGAAAGGAGGAGGTTAAATCATTCCTGTTTGCAGACAACATGATTGTCTATACAGAAAAGCCTAAAAACTCATTCAAATAATTGCTAGGCCTGATAAATTAATTCAGCAAGAGTGCAGGATAGAAATCAAAATACAAAAATCAGTTGCTTTTTTATATATCATTAATGAAGTTGCTAAGGAAGAAATAAGAAAAAATTCTCATTCACAATAGCTACTCATGATGACAATAACTAGGAATAAATTAAACAGAGGAAGAGAAAGATCTCCACAATAAAAATTGTAGAAGCAAGAAATCGCACACACACAAATGTAAAGGTATCCTACATTCATGAACTGGAAAAACTAATATTGTTAAAATATTGTCCATACTACTCACCATGACCTACAGATTCAATGCAATTCCTACCAAAATAGCAATTAAAATTATCTACAAAAATAGAAAAAAGATACTTCTAAAATGGATGTAAAAACCCAGAGACCCCAAATAACTGAAGCAAGTCTAAGGACAAAGAAGGAGCCAGCAGGCCTCACACTGCCTCACTTCAAACCACACCACAGAGCTATGACGATCAGGTGAGACGACTGGCATTTAAGCAGCATAGACCTATGGGCTAGAGAGTAGAGAACCCAAAACAAATCCCATATTCACACCAACTGATTTCCAACAAATGCAGTAATCACATATGGTAATGAGGAACATCTCATCAAACAATGATACTGGGAAAACTGCATGTACAAATGCAGAAGTACGAAAATGAGCATTACTTTCACACCATGTGCAGAACTAACCCAAATGGACCAACAACTTAAGTGCAGGACGAGAAACTGTGAAACTACTAGAAGAAAATATAGGAGAAATGAGGCGGGACCTTGGTCTCAGTCGGAATTCTTTGGATACAATCCCAAAGAATTGTATTTTATTGGTACAGGCAATAAAAGCAAAAATTAGCAAATGGGATTATATCAGACTAAAAGACTTCTGTATTATGAAGGAGATCACCAACAGAATGAAGAGGCAACCTACAGAAAATATTAGCAAACTATTCATCTGAGAACAGGTTAATTTCCAGAATGCTCAAGGATCTTCAACATCTCAACAGAAAAAAGGAAGGAAAGAAAAAATGTGAACAATAAAAAATAACAAAAAGCCCCCAGAAAACCTGAATACTCTGCTTTAAAATAGGCAAATGACTTCAACAGATATTTCTCCAAAGAGAATACACAAAAGGCCAACAAATACAGGAAAACATCCTCAAATTACTAATTAGCAGTAAAATGTGAATCAAAATCACAACAAGGTGTCACCTCACTCCCCTAGAATAGCTCTTGTCAAAAAAACAAAAAACAAACTATTTTTATGGATGATTCAAAGAAAGGGAACACCCCTACACTGTCAGTGGGAATGTATAGTCATCGTGGGAAATAGTGTGGAGAATCTTCAAAAGACAGAAATAGAACAATCATATGATCAGCACTCACACTGCTGGGGATATAGACAAAAGAAAATACCAGTCTGTGAGGACACATCTGTGTTCCCATGTGTGTTGGAGCACAATTCATAATAGACAAGACATGTAATCAACTCAATTGTTCTTAGATGGATAAATGGATAAAGAAAATGTGGTATGTTCATATGAAGTGGAATATTATTCAGCCATCAAAATAATGAAGTTCTGTCATTTGCAGCAGCATAATTAGGAGTAGAAGAAGCCCAGCACAGAAAGAGAAGCATTGCATGTCCTCAGTTATGTGAAAGCTAGGAAGTGGACCCAAGGTGGTAGAGAACAGAACAGTGGTTACCAGAGTCTGGGAGGGGGCAGATGTGGGAGGAAGGTTAATGGGTACAGAGGTGCAGTTGAATAGGAGGAACAGCTCCCACAGTTCTGAAGCACAGTAGGATCACTATGATTCACAGCATTTCATTGAATATTTCAGACTAGCTAGGTGAGAGAATATTGACTGCTCACAAACACAAACGATGGTAAATGTCTGAGTGATGGATGTGGCAACTACCCGATTTCATCTTTACACTTCATACACGTGACAGAACAGCCACATGGTACTCCATACATGTATAAAAGTACTAGGCATCAACTAAACCTGAATGAAGCATCATACTTAGAATAAACATCCCCCAAATATGTAAGCACTTTCTCCAGTTGACCTGTGTTCACCTGGGTCTTCTGTGGCAGCTCAGCAGGCTCTGTCTTCTTATCCCTGTTCTGTACTCTCTTGGCTGAAAAATCTTGAACAAATTACCCTCAACCTTTGTTCTTCAGTTACTTCATCTGAAAATAGAGCTGGTAGTACTTACCTCTCAGTTCCAATCAGATTTATATATCTGGATCACAGTTAAGTTTATGTAAACACCACATGCACTCTAAAGGTAAAACAGAAGAAATTAAGACAGGAAGATTAAAATCCCTTTTGAGTCACTTGGGAAGAACAGGAATCTCTCCTGGTCTACAGACTCTAACACAATTTCTTTTTTTTTATTTTCTGATGAAGTACATTTTTAAATTTGTTGTTCTATTTAGTTATACATGACAGCAGAATGCACTTTGATTCATTGCACACAAATGGAGTACAATTTTTCATTTCTCTGGTTGTACACAATGTAGAGTCACACCATTCGTGTAATCATACATGTACATAGGGTAACGATGTTTGTCTCATTCCACCCTCTTTCCTACCCCGTTCCCTCTCCCCTCCCCTCATTTCCTTCTACACAATCCAGTGTTGCTCCATTCTTTCCTTACAACCTCCCACCCCTCTGTTATGTATCATCATTCACTTATCAGAGAAAACATTCAGGCTTTGGTTTTTTGGGAATGGCTTATTTCACTTAGCACGATATTCTCCAACCATCCATTTACCTGAAAATGCCATAATTTTATTCTTCTTTATGACTGAGTAATATTCCATTGTGTATATAAACCACAGTTTCTTTATCCATTCATCTTTTGAAGGGCATGTAGGTTGGTTCCACAATCTAGCTATTGTTTGTAATCCACCATTTTGCATGGAAACTAAAATAATGCAAGACGGATTATAGGAAAACAATAGGTCCACACACAGCAGCACTGCCATTGCTGGTGTTGTGACCAACTGTCCATTCTACTTCCTGGCACTTGACCTAAAGGAATTGCCCATGCTCACTGGGCCTCAGCACTTTTTGCTACAAAAGCTGGGCCCTGGGCTCTGTGGTCCTAGAGTCCCTTCCAGCTCTATCTGCTTTGATTCCAGGAGGTACCAACAGGAGGAAGGCATTCAGATTTGAATGGAGCTGGGCTCAGTTGGTAGGTAGGAGCCTCCTCTGTCCATAAGTGGAAATGAGAAGACGACCTGGCTGCTAGTGGAACTTGTGTCCCTGGTTGTGGGTAGACACAGAAGTTACTTATTTGTTTCTTTCCAAGGTTATCTCCAAGCCCGAGTTTTGGAATTTGGTATTGATTAACAAAATCATAATTCCAAAGAAAGTTCCCTAAGGGATTCTGAGCGTTCAAGGAGGACGAGCAGTCACAAATCAGGCAGAGTACCGTGCAGCGAGCCACTCTTCCCACAAGTGCTGGAAGGCTGCAATGCGCCCCTGAATAGCTCTTTGAAATACTTCAGCAAGTGACTCTGTCGGGTCCCCTTATTAAGCAATCTGCTTCACAAAGTTTCTTATTCTCCTGGACTGACGAAGTCCCACAATTTCATTATGCTGGGGGGCTTGGTGCTGTCTCTTTTGAGAGATTTATCTGCCTGGCAAGTGGCCTGTATTACCTTGCTTGTTGAGCCTTGATAAGTGTCCCCAAATGAAGAAACAATTTGTACAACTCTTTCAGTCAATTGGAGTCTCGGCTGTGGGATGAACAGAGCTCGTTCCAGCCCACAGTGCCAATTTGCCCTTATCAAGTACAACAGAGAAAATGTGGCAATGTGTTACCGTCAGGATGGGAAAGCACTCCCCACCAAACGAGAAAACAGCGACTGAACTCGTTTTGTCAACCAGGAGCTAGCTCAGCAGCGATTCCCACACAATGACGCCATGTTAGAATAGCTTCACCATATGGCTGGGCATTGATCATTTTTCTGTGATGTTAATTTAATATGTAGTGTGGATGTTTGCATGTTTTGTTAAGATGATTTTTTATTTTGCCATTCTGATTGTATCATACAATGTATGGGCATTGACAGATTATTTTTTGGTAAAATATATTGACATTTGTAGAATAAAGATCTCCTGCACAAACAAGATTTGGCCAAGTGTGGTGGTGCATGCCTGTAATTCTTGCAACTCAGAAGTCTGAAGTAAGAGGATCGCAAGTTCTAGACCAGCCTGGCAATTTAACAAGAACTCATCTCAACATAAAATAAAAAATGCTGGGGCTGGCTCAGTGGAAGAGTGCCTTCTTAGCAGGTACAAAGACCAGGGTTCAATTCTCAGTACCATCCACACAAAATAATAATAGTAATAACAAATCAAAACAAAATGCTATTTAAACTCTCAAAAGAAGCTGGAGAGGCTTTGTTGTCCTCATTGGTCCAAGAACACAGGGATCACTCAGGCTGAGTGGTCACTAACTTAGGTCAGGGTCCAGTCCAGGAGAGTTTGCAGTGAGATATCTTTTCTATGCTAGGACCCTGGCGTTTCTTCAATGAAATACTTTACAGAGATCATGTTAGGACGTGGTCATGATGAATACTGCTCTCAGACTCCTTAGGAAAAGAAGACACAATCAAAACTGAAAGCTGCCGCCTGTGTTCTGAGCTCTTGAGGATGAATCCCATTCCCTGGACGCCAGAAAGCAGCCCGTGCAGACACAGAGAGTCACTGACGAGGAAGCAGGGGCCTACCACAGGCTGCTTCGCACTGCGGAGATGCACCACTTTCTAAATTACATTTCCAGAAGGGGTAGGACTCTGTGCAGGTCCCCAAGTCCACTGCAGGGGCCAAAGAACAGTGTTTGGGGCTTTCTACCCTCTGCCTCAGCCAAGCACTTCCATAGTCACCCATTTTCAAATCCAGGAACTTCAAGAACATTTTCCTTTGGGAAGAATCTCTACCATGGGACACAGTAATCCCACAGGCTCTCTTCTAAAGGTAGAAGAGCCTAGTGCTGCAGAGACCATGGCACCCGACCAAGCAAAGGGCCTCATTCTGCAGAAGCACCCAGCTCAGGACTCCCAGTTCCACAGACAGGCATGACTAATCAACAAGGAACCAGAAACCTCAACACCGGGAATGTTTAGACTGACCGTGGCTCTGCAGGGAGATGTGTTTGGAAACTTGAGGTAGGGCTGCTGCAAGTGCATAGTTCATTGCAAAGGAAAATAAGCTGGAATTTGGGGATTGGGAGGAGACATACTGGAGTGACATCTCTAAGATCATTGTCTGCACTAAGATGTTAAGCTATTATTTCATGAGTAATTTTAACCTTCCAGACTACTCCATCTGTCCTACTGTCAGCAGGTATGTCTGATGTCTGTCTTGACCACAATGAATTCATCTTGCACACAATCACCAAAGGGTCTTTCTAACTTACAAATTGGACCCTGTTACTCTTTGGCAGGGAACAAGCTAGCCTAACATCTTGCTGGCTCTCCTTCTCTGTGCCTGTTGATTTCTTCTCTGGATTCATCTCTTACAGTTGCCTGTTGTACACATTCTAAGTATAATCATTTATGTTCTTCCTTCACTTATCTGCCCCTGCTTTACACATAAACCCCCTGGTGCAAGCAATCCCTTTTGTTTGAAACACATTTATTGTTCATTTTACCTGGAAAACTCAAGGTTCAAGGACTATCCTAAGAATTGCCTGAATCAAGAGCTTGTTTATTATGTATCCATCCTGTGTTAGATAAATGTTATATAGCACACATTTATCAATCAGTTTCCAGATTCTAGTTGAACCTGCTCCAGATTCTAGTTGAACCTATCTACTATTAGTGGATTCCTTTAGGGTTAGGCCTTTAGGTATACTTTCTCAAGTCCTATAATAACCAACCCAAGAGGCTGGCACATAAAAGTTGGTCAATGAATGCTCATTGAACTTAAATGTCTCTTTTTGATTCCATCTATTAGTTAAAACTCTATTTGCTTGAGGGAAACAGAAACGAACCCAGATAAACTGAAGCCAAAAAATGGATGTAGTAGGGGTGTGCAGGAGTATTTAACATTTTAGAGTGAGGCACTGTGTTAGTCAGTTTTTTCTCTGCTGTGACCCAAGGATCTGACAAGAAAAACTTAGAGCAGGAAATTTTTATTTGGGGATCACTGTGTCAGAAGTCTCAGTCCCTAGATGATTGACTCTATTGTCCTGAGCCTGAAATGAAGCAGAACATTAAGGCAGAAGGAAGGGCATGGTGGAGGGAAAAAAATCTCAGGACATGACTTCCAGGAAGTAGAGAGAGAGCTCCACTCACCTGAGACAAAAAGCAGTGACCCACCTCCGTTAGCCACACCCTAAGTGCTACAGTTAGGCAACTCGTGGATTAACCACGAGTTAATCCACATCAGTGGATCAATCCATCAATTAGGTCAAAGCTCACATACTTTAACTGTTTCACCTCTGGATATTCTCTCATTTTCTTACACGTGAATCTTGGGGGGACACCCCATATCTAAACCATAATAGGAGATTGGAAGGGCTTCCTGGGGCTGCTGTCAGAAGGATGAAGTCAGTTCCTGGAGAAGGACCTCGATTTCTTACATCCTTGAGCGTCTGATGAATTCTCTCCTTGAGTTCTCTCTGAGGATCACCATCCTCTGCTTCCCAGTCCACAGGGAGGCCGGCCATCCCTGCAGCGCTAGCTCACCCTAAAACCTGAACAGCTCGGTTTGAAGAGACTATGGCCCCCTCCACTTGACCACCCAACCATTGCCAGGGCGGCAGTGCTGACTTTAACGTACAAGCTGCATTCACCCTTATTTGTGCATCCTTGAAGAGAAGGGGCTGTGGGTTGCACGGGCATCTCAGAAAGCACCAGTCCCAAGAGCACAAGGCACATCAAGAGGAGGCACCGTTTTGCCCGGCTGGTATTCTCCACAGAGAAGTAGTTCCACAGGACCATAAGTCTTCAGAGAATGCTGTGGTTCCATAAGTGTGGAAAATGCCCAGTCAAACAAACTAATGTGTGTCTCTTCACCACAAATCTTCTCAATGACTTTACTAGGCAAATGTGGTTTATGAAATGGAAACAAAGAGGGAATCAATAGTTGTATTCCCTAAACTTATTTGTTCAGAGAAAGAGTTTTCCTCCAAGAAATATCTCACAGCATTAGGGTTCTGTGGAATACACTTGGAGAACCCTGAAGTCGTCCAATGCAAATTATCTCACCCTCTCGGTGGAAATGCCTTTGTATTTCAATGTTACACTCCACCGATTGACAGTGATGGCATTTCCTGGACTGTACTTAGGAGTCATTGAGGGGCTATAAATGCCTCTTCCTCTCCTCCCAGTTCCCAGGACGTATGAATCGTGATTTCCCCTGTGACCATTACTCAGGTAGAATTTTCTTTCTCCATTCAGCCTTAGACCTAATTAAATGTCTGCTGTGGTTTAGCAGATTCAACTTAGAATGTGACCACTAGTTCTTCTTAAATAGTTGTTGCAGCAAATAGAAATGGGCTGAAAAAGCAGAAATGATTGTAGTTCACGGGGTGGAGCACACTGCACCTGCACGCATCCACGTGGCCGATGGAGCCAGGTCCCCTCGTTAAGTTCTTACTAAGCACTTGCTATATTCCAGGTTCTGGGCTGGGCATCATTGATGCCAAGGTAAATAAGACCAGGTCCCAACCTGAAACTGTTCACATTTTCGTAGAAAAGATAAACTTGACATGTCAGCAGGTAACTTCCAATGTGATAAATGCTTGATGTAAGAAACAAGTGATAAAGACAGAGCACAGAGCAGGGTGATCTACTCTGGGAAAGGTTGCAGAAAATTTTCACAGAGAAAGTGACACCCATTCCGTTTTGTTGAAAGGTTAAGTATTCTTGACCAAAACTGGAAAACTTTTGGTGCTTTAGTGAGAAGAAAAAAGGGTCAAGGACAAGCCCCTGGGTCCTGCTGACATTTAGGTGGCTGGCAGAGGAAGTGAACTCAGGGCAGAAGAGGACAGAGGAGAAAGGTCTAGAGAACTGGGAGAAGGGCAAGGAATAAAGATGTCCAGGTGGACAGGGGAGAGAGGGCTTTGGGAAAGAAAGAGAAAGCAACAGGGAAAAAGCATCAAATAGGCTGCAGAAAATCCAACAGAAAGCTGAAGCCACCGGGCAAGGCAGCTATTCCACATCTGGAGCCTGAGAATATCAGGGGCCTCCACAATGGTAATTTGGGTTCCCACAAACGCCTTCCATTCTTCCCATCGTAAACCTTAAATTTGCAGATAATAAAATAATATAGATAGTTATTACTAAATAAATGCCACCTTTAACAAGAATATTTCAAAACCTGAGACTGAAGGGAAGGGATGGAAATGAGTCTCAGGCGGGCTAAAGGTTTACAGACATTTGTATCTGACTGTCCTGCAAACCAACAAACAAAAAATTACCCTGCAACCAAGAGGCATCTGGTTTATCCTGGATACCATGAATCAGCAACCTGTGCATTTACAGTTCTGAAAGCTACTTCACTCTGTGGAAAAAGTCGCCTTTTCACAGTGGGAATTTGACCAGAAGGTGGCCACGTGTCCCTCCAAGGATGCTGAGCCCCCTGGGAGACCTAGGTGACAGGGACTTTGTTCTCTGGAGCCATACCCCAGCTAGAAATGCACCCTTTCCCCTCCTGCTTCAAAGAAGAAGTAGACTTTCACACAGAGGTTGGAGAGACACTTGGACAAGACTCGACTTTCTTGAATCTAATAAAAGCTAGAGAAAGGAGAGGAAACAGAGAATTTTTTCGTCCTTCCTGATAGTCCAGAGGCCACAGTGGCTTGCACATGACCTTGGCAGGACTCTTCAGCTCTGGGCATTTATTATTTTTTGGTTCATGACAGATTGCCCTCAGTGTCAGGGGGTTGGAGATCCACTTCCAGGGCCGCTCTCTCCCACAGCCGGCAGGTTGGAGGGAGGCTTCAGTTTCCTCCCATGAGTCTCTTCGGGGTGGTTTGAGTGTGCCTCTAAATTCAGTGGCTGGCTTTCCCCAGAGTGAGCAATTTGTAAGGTGACTGAGTCCCAGAAGTCACACATCGGTCAGCCTCAGTCCTCTATGGGAGGGAACATGGGAGGGCATAGGGTCTCCAGGAAGCCTCCTGCAGGAGTCTTCTCAGGACTGTCTGCCACGCTCTGTAAACTCACTTTCTCACAGTCAGATACTTCATTCTTGTCACGTGTGGAGCGGGATAGGTCAACTTGGAAAGTTCAGCGTTTTCTGCTTCTTGTCTCTTCCAAGTCAGAATTAAATAAATGGAATTTGTAGAGAGTCAGAGAAACTGGTCTGGGATGTGAGGAAAATTCCCTTTTGGTTGGGGAGTGGTTCCCTGTGGAAGAAAGACTTGGACATGGGCCTTTGGAGGGCCGTAGAGATGCGACAGTCAGCAGAGCAGCGGGCTACGTCATTGGCAACACAGGGACTGAGGCTGGGGAGTGTGAAGATGAACAGAGGGTATATTTGTGTGCTTGTGGATACCGAGCCGAGCGAGTCGGACAGAAGAGGAAACAGAAGGGGAGACTAGAAGTCACCAGACAGTAACTTCCCAAATGCCGAAGTCAGGCTAGAAGACAGACCTTGTTTTCTGAGCAAATGTTCCTTTTTGGAGATGGCATATTTAGCAAAAGGATTCCCACATGCTGGTCATTTGCATATAAATTTCCTAACTTGCGTCACATGAATGTATGCAGCCCCTAAAATGTCATGTTAGTCAGCTTTTCATCACTGTGACCAAAACACCTAAAAAGAACAACTTAGAGGAGGAGGAGTTAATTTGGGCCTATGGCTTCAGAGGTCCAGTCCATGGTTGGCCGACTCCACTGCTCTGGGCCTGAAGCAAGACAGAACATCATGGCAGGAGGACAAGGCAGAGGAAAAGTACTCAGTTCATGGCAGCTGAGAAGCAGAGAGAGAGAGGCAAGAGCAGGTGGAGCCAGGGGATAAGATGTAATCCCCAAGTTCAAGTTCACACCCCAGGGACCCAGCCATGCCCCGACTGCCCACTGCCGTACCCTGCACAGTCGTCCTTTCACTGATGAGCTTTCAGCTCTAGCTAGTCCCTCATTTCACCTGCATTAACAGAGGAGCTTTCGGGGACAGTGATTATCCAAAGCAGAACAGATGTTAGCCAGGACTCCCACCTTTGGTAAGTCCCTCCTTGGGGGCTCTCTGGGTTTTAGGACTCACTTCCAGGGAATAGAACATGTCACCATGTCATGAACTGCCCGGTGAAGAGACCCATGAAGCAAGGACTGAGGTCTTTGGCAAACTTCTGGGTCAGAGACACTGGACACTGTGCTGGGCCCAGAGGAGCCATGAGAGGACAACAGTCCTGCACTGTGGACACCTGGTTCCAGTCCCCTGCCAGACAGTGAACAGGATGCTCAGTCAAGCGTCCTTCCCAACAGATGCCTGCTGTGAGAAGCCATGGAGTATTATGTGTCTCATGTCCCAAGTCTGGGGGTGCTTTGTTACCCAGCGTTAGACCAATACACATGTACCACCCATACAGCTATTTCCTCAAGACATATGTCTTAAGTCAAATTACATTTTTACATAAATGTATTCATTTAAAAAGCAAAATTTCATATTTCAAAGACAAGCTACGAGTGCTAATTTCTATAAATGGAGGTTAGTATATAAGGGAGAATAGTCGTAGGTAGTGCCAGCTACTTGTTTGCTTGTTCTGTTTACTAGCATTGTGCATGTACCTGGAGGGACATTCACTAACGGAAAGGCTCAGAATTTGAATGCCACACCCAGTGCCCCACTGACTTCTTTTCTGAGGATTAAGTATACAATTATTGTGAAAACACGTGTTAATAGTGATGCTGATTTTCATGCCAGTTGCGCCAGGGCAGTGGGGAGGGATTGGGAAGGCCAACGGACGTGCCCAGGACAGCATGGGACACAGGTGGTTTGCTGGAAAAGCTTACGGAGACCAGCAACTGCTCCAGGAAGGCTTCAGTGGCAAAGGCAACAGAGAGCGCCACCACCGCGCAGGGTGCCTCGCCAAGCAGCGCCTCCTCTCCCCATGGCATCTTGCCGGTGGCGGCTGGCTGGATGTGTGGCATGTGCCCTCTCCACAGTGCCCTCCGTCCCACGCCCTCTCCTCTCAGGGAGGGGTTTTGTATGCCAGGTGCAGAAGCAGCACGTGTGACCAGCATCACAAGGAGCAGCTTTCCTGACAAGTGTGCAAGAACGTAGCTTTGTCCAGACAGCAGTAACATGCCTAGTCCCCTTAAGAGAAAGCCGGGGTCCTTCCCTCAAGACAATGTGTGTCTGGAGTTCCTAGCCCAGTCCTCTCACTCTTCCCTTAGCTTGGCTAGGTTCTTGTGAACAGAAAGGGGGAATTAGGCCTTAGTATTTTTTTTTCCTGCTCCCCCCTCCCATTTAGGGACAATACATTCATATAATTGCCTTTTCTTATTTCCTAACAGTGTGCCCAATACTCTGTTAACTGATTTCGTATTCTGCAGTCTTAGAATATTATCTACATTTTACACTCTGGGGAACTATTTCAGGGGGGCGAAATAACTTGCTCAAGATCATGCAGCCACATAGTCGCAGAGGAAGAATTCAAACCCAGGTGGTCATTGCAAAGCTCCTGCTCTTCACCCTCACAGAGGACTGACCACACACCCTTGGAAATGTTGGGTCAGGGCTGCTTTCTTTCTCTTGCATGACAATAAAACTCCCCAGTTTCCCTGCAGCCTGCTCGAAAGTACATTAGAATGCTTTTTTTGCTCAGCCAGGGTCAACTTCGTCTCTGGATCAATCACCGTTGACCAAAAGGAGCCACGGTCGGGACCTCATTTTTCTGGGTTCATAGCGGCTCATCAAACATCACTCCAGGTCAATTGGGGCTGCCTTTCATAATGACAAAATCCATGCCTTCAATTTCTTAATTAACTAAATACAATGAAGTCTGTAAATTGATCTAAGCATGGTCTCCAATGGAATTAATTAGAAAATTGTGGGGGAGGACTCAACAATTAATCCAGACTTTATAAACCTATAGGGATTATATGAGAGCCCAAAATAAAGCATGTTTCTATTTTAACAATAATTCAGAAGGTGATATTTATTCCAACAGACTTTTAATTGTGGGGAGGGGTCATAAAGCATCCCAGCTTACTTCCCAGGGTGCTACCTGAGGAGGGCTCTTCCTGATATTCTGGGGAAACAATAAGTTTTGAAAAAATGCCCAGGGCAGTGCCACAGGTGGGCAGGTGGGGTGTGTTCTAAACACCATCAGCCTCCTTTCCCCAATGACGCATGCGAATGTCATTGCCGATACTATCACTCTACATGATCAGTACCATTTTTTATACATTATATTAGGCATAAGTAAAAGAATTCTTAGAAGACTTTGCAATGACCTATTGCAATCCTATGTGCAAAACTAGAATGCTTAATAAGCAACAAGGAAAGTCAAGAGCTTTGCTTTGCCCCACTGGGAGCACCCACGGATGTCTGTTCTCTACAGTGTGCTACACTGGACCCTCTTGGGGGTGAGGCTGAGGCGCCTGCCTTTGCCTTCAAGGCATATTCAGGTGTGCAGAGCACATGAATGGTCAGAAGTCTAGGAAAGTGAGTCTGATGTAGGACCAGTGACTATGCGTAGGGACACCGTAGCAAATAGAATACTGTGATTATTTCCACCCAGCAATCTGAAAAATCTTCGCTCAGGGTGAGGCATGAGCTAAGCTGGGAAAGAGGAGGAGCTGTAGAAGCTGTCACCAGGCCAACTCTGGCTGGATGGCATGGACCAGGAGGGCTGGAGGACACATCCAGCACATTAAGGAGCATTGTGTGGGATCCAACATAGCTGTTCTGCTGGGTCTTGTGGTACAGTAGAGGTGGTAGTGGTTGGATAGTAGCACTTCTGTTGCACTGACTAAGCCGGTCATGGCAATAGTGAATTAAAAATGCAATTAGTAAAACAGCAACAACAACAACAACAAAAAAAAACAAACAGCAATAAATTAAATACAATTAGCTATTTTACATTGCTTTCACAAATGCAAATTAGAAAGGATACTTGATAAATTATGTAGAAAACAAAGGTTAATAGATAACAGCTTAGGCTGTAATTATCTGTCCATTTCTGGAAAAAGGTGGTTTAGAGTCTGCATTAACAGGGTAAGAAAAAAGAACCGGATATCAGTTTCTGGGCCAGACGCTTTATGCCCAATTTCTATTTGACGCCTCTGACCTCCATTCAAGGAAAGTCATAGTATCCCCAGGGTAATAGATGGGAAATCAAGACCCAGAAACAAAAGTCATGTGTCAAATTCACACACAAACTGAAAAGCCTGGATTCCATCTGGCATGCCGTTTCCCCAAAGTCCATGCTCCTTCCTCTTCCTCGCTTTGTCTCATTATTAGTTTAATTTTTTAATTCTATGATGTAGTGATTCTTGACTTCAAATGATAATGTTGGAAAATTTGTTAATGACTATTTTTGCTTGTGGAAACTTAGCTAACAATGTATTTCACCAATGTGACTGTGAATTAACAAGACCATAGCATGTGCATCTTAGAAGACTATCTGAAATTCACAATTCAGTTTAAAAATATATACCAATTAATTCAGAACATGAAACTGTAAGTTCATTAGTATTTACTCTTCAAACTACCACAATTAACAATAAGGAGGTTTAATTAAATTATACTATGTTATTGTAGGAGGTATCAAGTGGCCAATGAGAATATAGCTTTCAAGAATAAAAAGCACACCTAGAAAAAAAGAAAGATATACAATTAACACAACATAAACACAAACATACCCTTTTAATAAAAAAAAAATCTTTATCATTATTTCTGAGCAGACGTAAAATTAGGACTTCAGATAGATTTTGTATTCCTCTATTTTTGTAAAAGGGTCCTTCTGCTTTAAGAACAATGTACGATAAATATCTCTAAATGGTAATGTTAGCACATGATTAGTTAGCCCTCTGATGTATACAGGAAAGGTGAATAAATCTGACGATATTTGAAGCAAGAGCAACCAACAAAGCAGACAGCAGACTAAATTCCAAAGTGAGAGATGACTCCAAGACACCTCTTATTTCCAGGCATGATTCCTGCATCTACTTCTGTCATTTTTCTTTGCCCTTTGTGGCTTGTCTTCTTTTGTATGGACTTGTGCAGTGTCCCATCTGCTGTGATTCACCCTCTTCTAATTATGCATCCCTGTCTTGTCTCTATACACCAAAATTTTATCAGTTTTTGTAATTAATCAGAGGCTCCCAGGTGGAAGATGCAAATGCAACATTTTAAAAAGATGTTATTGCCGAAAGTAACTCGCACAGGCCTGAACACGTTTGGTGCTAATGGTGATTTGGGACAGAGGAAAACTCACACATCTTAACTCCTTCAGTTTCCTTGAAGGCTGCTAAGCCCAAGGCAAGAAAGGCCTGAGACCCTGGACACTGGGCAGCTCGGCACAGTCTACCTTTGGCTCGCTGGGGGACCTGGCATGGCACTCCCTGACTCCCAATTTTCTCTTCTTCAAGACGAGAAATAATCCCTGACTTTTCTTTCAGTTCTGTGAGCCTTGCCCTTTCTTTACCAAGTCATTTTGTCTTCTAATTCAAATGAACCGGCAATACGTTCAACAGAGAGTATTGAGCATCTCTTTATATGAGATGCAAGATTTGGAGATTTGGAGTCCAGTTATAGGTCTGCTATATTCCTACCCATTAATTAGCAAATATTTGTGTGATATCTCTACTGTGCCACCCTGCAAGTATTAACATTTAGAAAAGGACAGTGAGGCACAAGGGGTTCAGGAAGCTGCTCAAGTCACATGACTAGCAAGTCGGGGTCTAGGTGTTTAACCATGGCACAACACTGTCTCTCAATGATTTAAAGAAAATCTTTCCTTATTACCATCAGTACGAAACAGTAGAAAGAACACACTCCTCAAAATGGAATATACCCAGGTTCTAGTTGATTTCCGCCTGGACAGTCCTTGCCGGGTCGTTTTAGGCAGCAAACAGATGCTAATCTATAATTTGAGATGGCGATACCTACTTCATTGAGTTGAATTTCAAGATAGGTTAGAAGGTAAAATATTGATGAAAAGTTCCTAATCGGGTATGTGAAACATAGAGACGCATCTAATGTCACTTCCAACAAAGAATTGAGTAGAGATATGAACCTTTCATGGAAAGGTCTTTAAAAGTCATGGATAATAATTGCTTTACATTATATAACTAGTTGCCAGGCATCGCATGAACCATCTCTAGTTCCCTCGAGATAGTCCAATAAGATTTATATAGTTCCCTCCACACTATTTTAGTTAGCTTTTGTGTTGTTGTGACCAACATCTCTGATTAGAACAACTTGGAGGAAGGAAAGTTTATTTAGTGCTCACAGCTTCAGAGGTCTCAGTCCATAGATGGTAGACTCCATTGCTCTGGGCCCAAGGAGAGGCAGCACGGGGGACGGCCCAGAGGAGGAAAGCTGCTGGGCTCAAGGTGGGGTCAGGAAGCAGGGGGAAGGTCAAGAAGCACAGAGCAGATGCATGCACCATGTGACCCAGAGCATGCACCATGTGACCCAGAGCCTCCAGCCGTGCCCCACCTGCCTGCAGTTATCACCTAGTCAATCCATTCGAACGATGATGGACTGATTAGGTCGCAGCTCTCACAACCCATCATACACCTCCACCTATTACTGCATCAACACAAGAGCATTTGGCACCACCTCACATCCAAATCCTACCCCTCACAATGATCAAATGGTGAATGCTCAGAAAAAGTTCAATGACTCCCTGGGAAAGTACCTGACAGAGGCTTTGTGTGGGGTAGTTCAT
Organism: Sciurus vulgaris; assembly: GCF_902686455.1. Classification (NCBI taxonomy): domain Eukaryota; kingdom Metazoa; phylum Chordata; class Mammalia; order Rodentia; family Sciuridae; genus Sciurus; species Sciurus vulgaris. Next base: position 139,001,609 of record NC_136469.1, read on the forward strand.
AGGCCAAAGCCTCAACTCTCGCTCTTGAATTTCCTGTTAGACTTGTTGCTAGCTGCTGCCTGATAAACCTGTGAGTCTCCGGAGGTCAGGAACGGTCTTGAAGTTTTTGTGTAGGTATCATTCTAGCCAGCACTATGGATGACATACGCACAAATTAGCGTTTGAATGGATGAGTAAATCAGTGCATCATAGATGCTGGGCTTACCAGCCCGGGATTCTGTTTGGCTCCTCGGTCGGTAAGGGCCAGCGTCTGGGCTGACAGCAGACCCCTGTTTGACCATCCAGAGTGGGTGAGGCCTCCACACCAATAGTAACGGGACCTGCCAGCTACAATCCAGGAGGCCCTGATATAACAGACAAGGGGCTTCTCCTGTGGCCCCCATGGAGCCGAAATCCCACCACATTCATGAGGCCCCTGGGCTCCAATGGCTGACAGGTCCTCCAGTGGAGTGATGTGATGGGGACCCCATTCATCTTCACCCCAATCCCCCACACTGACTTTTTAACATTCAGGTCCTCTGGCCTCTCACTGGATCAATATGGCCTGATTTCTCCCAGAAAATCACTTCAAAATCATGCCCGCTGGCAAGAAGAGCAGCTGATCAGATTCTTTGCAGATCAATGACTTGACCCTAGGGAGTATGGGATGCGTTGTTTCTTCCCACAATGTGAGAATCATACTTAACCTTGCAGGGGGCCACCCTTGAATGCTTAAGTAGGTAGCTTTTCATCTGAGTCTGGAAAAGTAAGTCAGAACTTTCTGAGGGGAGACAGGACAGGCTGGGGGATGCAAGAGAGACCACCAAGGGCAAAACACGAAGGGCCGAGCCTAAGCGCCGTGACCAGGCTGAGTTTACTGAGCATCTACTTTGTGCACAGTTCTGAATAAGACAGTTTACATCCTCTCCATCATGCTGGACGGTAACTCCTTTGATCTTCCTGGTACGGATGGAAAATCTGAGGCACAGAGGCGTTCAGCTACTTGCGTGCCGGGTTAGCTGACCCAAACCCACTTTTTCTAGAAGGACAAAATGTAGTAGGTGGTCCATTGATGACTGTTCTCAGATTACTACTTGTGGGAGAAGATGTTTTGCTTGTGTTTTAAGAGACGGTTTTATAACTCAGTGAGCATGGTGGCCAGAAGTTCCAGGTAGGAACTGGAAAAATTTAATTTCAGGAGTTGTGGCACCTTTGTCTTCACAGTGTGTGGAGAAGTTGAGGGCTTTTATGAAGACCGGACAGGAGAGTTTCAGATCTGCAGACGGAATCTGAATAACCACGTAATATCTTCCCATGAGCGTGGGTGATGTCCCCATCCCATTAGACATTATGTTTTCATTCATTCATTCTTTACTTCCCCAGTCAGCATGTGAGACTTCCTTGGAAGCAGACACAGCCAGTCCCGGGCACTTTGTTGACCAACTGCCCTGCAGCTCAGCCCTCGCAGGACTCACTCGCCAGAGCCTGTGCGAGCAGCTGAGTCCACAAAAGGAAGTGGGAATGCCAGAGAAAGGGCTGAGCCGTGCTGCCCGGGGTGCAGTTGAGGAGGAGCATGCATGGATCCTCGAGACAGTAGGGCATTTTGGCATCTGACCACGGAGCTGGGGCAAGGGCTGAGCAGCAGCCTGAGGACCAGGGTATATGCTGGAAGCTAGAGAAAGTTCTTCTAGCCTCTGGACTTGAAAACTGAAAAGTCACCTGCAGTGTGGCTTCCTGTCACAGAGACCACCTTGGGCTTTCTGTCTTTGAGGAAATTAGGTTCCCATGAACCATAAAGCGCAAACTTTCCAGAGTTGGGATTCATCATCTAAGGTATTGCTTCCAATTATCATTAAAGGACACACTTGGTTCTATATGATGCGGCTCCTCAAAATTATTTCCAGCTCCTCTTGCTAATATATGCAAACATCCTTGTCCAGAGGAGGCCTCTGTGATGTATATTCTGCACTACGAGTGTGGCAGACACACACAGCCACGAGCACAAATGCACGCACATGCACACACACTCGCTCCTCCTCAAATCTGACTTTTGCTAACCCTTTGTTCCTCACTCACTTTCTTTGTCCTTCTCAATTGTCATAATCCTGGGATCAGTTTGATGCCGCCATGAGTCCCCTGAGCCAGGTAATGATCTCATGGTGTTTCAGAACATGGCACAGTAAGAGCAGTCCTTTCCGTGTGCACAGGACGTCATGCTCTATGAGCTGATTCTCAGCTTTGCCTCTGTCGATCCCGCCACCAGTCTGGAGCAGAGGAGCAATACCCCAGCAGGGTTTCCAGAGGCCCCTCTAGCTGCAGATACACCGAGTGAGTTAGAGCTGGCTCCTTCCTTTAGTGTACACCAAGAACCACCTGAAAACTTGCAAATAGTCTGAACTGCAGGGCTCCCTCGAGTGTTCTTATTCGGTAGCCGTAAGGAATCTGCGTTTTAACCAACTGCTGGTTGTAAGCCAGCTCCATCAGAATCACCAAAAGGGCTGGTTAAAATGCAGGGCCTGCGTCTTCCCTCTTTCCACTGAGTGGATTCCTTTCTCCAGCCCTCCCAGGCAATTCTCCAGCCCAGGCAGAGTCCTGCCCCGCTCTCCGTCCTGCCTGAAACATTCCTTAAGCTGCCTTGTAGAAGAGAGGATTCTGGTGAATGTCCCTCCCTGATGTGTGGTGTCAATCTCTTCTTGGTCTCCTTAACTGCAGAGTGTGGCCAGTCACAGCAATCTAAAAGAGAGACTGCAAGAAAGCACAGCGCAGGCACTGTCCTGCTGTGAATCTGAAGGGCCTGGGGTCCTGCTCTGCGTGCCATGACCAGGTCACCTGGGACAAGTTACTCAGTGCCTCAGCTTTTGCTTTTGTCAAACGAGGCTTGAAACAGTAGTTTTTTCCTCAAATGAGTGTTATGAAAATTCATTACACACAGGAAATTCAAAGTTGTGCCATCGTGGGATGTAGAGCAGATGCCGGAGGTTATTAGGACAGGAGTAGGGCTCTGGACCGCTTCAGACAGGGGCTGGCCATGCAGACTTGGATGTTCTACTGGGGCTCTTCGTGTAACGGCTCGGCCACCTCAGGCACCAGGTCAGGAGAAGTCATGTCATTTTCTACCAGCCACCCTTCATTTGTGAGCCCCAGAGACAAGATGTGACAGATGTGCTCTCTGTGAGAGACAGACCCTGAATGAGTCACAGTACGTGGCCAGCAGTGGGGAGACCGGTTTGCTATTTTCTTTGTGACTGTTATTGCTATTTCTGCTTCTAACTCAGTGTGAGCGGAAATGTTCACAGAGGAACCCCTTATGGATCGTGGAAGATTGGCCATGTGGAGTGAGTGATGCGGGCCAGGGAGGAACAGGCCTCTCAACTGCTTCCTCTGAGATGCTCAGCTGGATGCCTGGATCAGAACCAGCTGCAGAGAGACACCAGGAGGTCCTGAATACCCATCAATTTTCCCAGCATGCTTCATCTTCTCAAGAGCTTATTTGTGTGTCTCTGTGATCCCAGTTTGATTCATTCGGCAGATGTTTATGGGTTGCTGCTACATGCTAGGCACCAGGCTGCCATGCCCCACACAGGGAGGGTCCTGATACTCATCATCCTCGTGACACTCACAACCTGGAGGGCAGACAATTTCAGAGCAGGGCAGGAAGCAGAGTTTCCACTGCTGGAGGGAAGGCCAGGGCACAGGGGTGAGGTCCAGGTACTCGGGCTGGGGTCTGGCTGGGAAAGGCTTCCTGGACAAGGCTGAATGGGATGGGATTAGATGTCACTCCCCACTCAAGACATGGCTGGCATCTTAATCAGGGGTGAGAGGTTTGCACATTATCTACCTCAGTGCCACCATCTAATGTTGGAGACAGCAAAGGACACCATAGTGTGAGGAGGCTGAGCTGTGAATCTATAGAAGGCTTCTGCCATTTAGATATCTAGCATTCATGATATGAATTAACCCCAAGTGACCTCCAATGTCAGTGGCAACTAGAAATGTACTTTGGCTGTGGTATCAATTTTGTTCGTATGTGGTGGGGGTTTATTAAGCAGAAGTGAAGCACTGAGTGGAAAGGTGAGCAGGTAAGATGTTTAACAGACCTGGGCATTTTAAGGGTGAAAGCGGAAACAGTAACCGTCAAGAGACAACAGGCCGCAAATGAGGTCTGTGCTGGCACAGGATGTGGGGCCATCTGTCTCGTGGTTAACCATGGTGAGTGAGGAGCCAGGCAAGGTTGGGTCCAAAAATACACTTTGCCCACTCCGGGTATGACCTCAGAGGGCTGGGCACGTGGAGTCTCAGGGGAATGTAATGCCTCATCAGGAACACTATTGTCAACTGCTGTCCTAGACTCAGGGCTGCCATGTTTAGTGAAAGAAAACACAGGTGCTCAGTTAAATCTCAATTTCAAACAATCATGACTTTGTTTATTGTAGAGAACATAAATGTACTAAAATTGCTTTTTTTTATTTGAATTTCAAATGTAACTTGATATCCTGTATTTTAACTGACAATCATCCCTGGACTCAAATCCTAGTTTATCCATTTCTTCATTTTATTTTCTAACAACCAACCCCCCAAGTCCAGAGATGAGGGGGAATTATCCTAAAATACCTATTTTGAAATTTAAAATAATGGGAATCTCTTAAGATAGCTCATCCTTTGACATCCACTTCAAATATCTCCTTTCCCCTGAGGTCTTCTAGACACCCACCTGCTTAGGTGACATTTGCCTTTTCTACAGTCTGAACTCACTAACAGTCTATAATTGCAGACTTAATTAGTGTCATCTTCCGTACTTTAATTCATTTTTTTCCATCAGTTCCATATCACTAATCAGATCTTTAGCATGTCAAGAGCCAATCCCACGTCTCATCCTTGAACCAGTCTCCTTTATCCCAACTGCAAATCCTAAGTTCAGCCACAGGGTGGAGGGCTCATGTATTGAAGGGTCCCCTTGTTAAATGTCTTCAGCACATAAACGTGGGAGCTGAGGCTCAGAGGGGTTAAGTAATTCACACAGGACGCCCCATTCAAACATCTCTTATGTACCAGGAACAGAGGGAGGGAAATAGATGAAATGAAAATGAATAGTGAATAAACAATATAATTTCCAAGAGTGACAGACTCTATAACTGAGATCTGTCACAGAATGAGGAAAGTACTGTGTTACGTGGAGTGAGTGATAAAAGAACCCATTTGGAGAGAAGGAATAGTAGCACAGGGACCTGTGTGACTTAACTAATCATTTAGAGACAATCTAAGAGAAGATTGAGATTTCCCGATTTAAAATCCAAACAGGGTCTATACAAGTGATGTTAAACTATGTGTCTGAGAAACCCAAGAAATTCAGAGAGAAAGTCCTGCAACACTGGGAAAATCCTGGACTAGGTGACATGATTCTAAGGAGGAATCCTCCAAAAACTCAGAGGATAGGAAACAGTATGGGCTACATGAATCCAGGTACCTGCCCCAGAGGAGGCTAAGTAAAAACTATGCTTTAAAAACTAAGTAGGATTGGGTTCTGGGAAACTCAGAGAAAGCTTTAAAAAGTTAAAACCTACCTCTCTCCCCACTCTGTTAATTGCTCTTCAGAATATAAAAGAAATTAAATAACAACAGCTCCAATTAAATCATATCAGCTACCACTTCCTGTGGTAATGAGCGAGATAGATCTCATGTAATTAATCCTGAGCCCCAGAAGCTACTTTCACCCCATGGAAATCGCTCTCAGCCATTCTCTTTTCAGTGGAATGCTGAGGATTTCTAGTTGCCTTTTATGTTCAGTGTGTTATTAATACTCAAAATACCTCTGTGTAAAACATTAATTGCCTGCCTGCCAGCTTGCACTGAATGTGAAGAGTTGGTCTGTTGAAAACAAATCCGTCCTTATGCTTTGCTGGGGAGCTGACCTGGAGGGTGGAGCTTTGCTGAATCCTTGATGAATCTGATGTGCACCCCTCATCCCTTCCGGAAGATCTGCCAATGCAACCAGTGCCCCCAGGAAGAGGAAACACATGAGGGAGCAGAAGCAGACAGAAGCAGGGCTCTATCCCACTTCTGGTGCTACTTGTTGTCGGCAAGCATCCTGGGAGCAAATTACAGAGATCATGGCTTTGGTAAAACTGTGCTTGAAATGGAAGTTGGAAAGGGAGCATTAATAGCTCCTCTTGGCCTTTGCTGGAGGAAGCTGAGGGAGGAGGGAAGAGGCAGCCAGGCGGTGCGCTCATTGCCTGGCGGGGAAGAAGCCCTGTGTTCCGTTAAGCATGGCTCTCGAGGGCTCAGGGGACTTGTCCTGGATTCCGTAACCTAGGATCCTGACCTGCAGCAGCTTTTATAAACTAATGACCTTCAAGCCATGACTCCCAGCCTTGGCCCTCATGCAACTCCCTGTGCTCCAGCCTTTCTCCAGTTCGCTCCTGTCTGGCTCAGGGCCTGGAAACGGAGGGACAGGAATGGCCATCAGACAGCGGACAATCTAAGTGTTTGGGGCACGTTTGTTTTTTTAAATAAAAGCACAACTTACAAAGTGGCAGACAAAGTTCACCAAGGGGAGGAGTACCCAGAGCTGGCAGTAAAGGGGGTAGGGACATTCCGAGGCCTGAAAGGGCAAGAGATGAGAAGGAGCCACAGCTTCAGGAGAGTCAGCCATGCAGAGGACAGTCAGCTGGGAGGTGGGACCTGTGAACGAGGGATGCTGCATGCCACTCAGGAAGGAGCCAGGGACCTGCACGTCCTGCTTTCCCTCACCTTCCACTCTCAGGTCCTTCTGTACTTTCTATTGATTTTCCAATCGGATGTCAGAGGGTGAGGATGCCCAATGATACCAGACTCCACCTCCCAGGATGAAGGTCCTGATGGAAAAAGAGGTGAATCGCTGGGAAGGTCCACTGGCATGCAGTCGCCCCTTGCCTCTGTGGTCTCTGCATCCACGGGCTCCACAAACATGAACTGAAAATATTTCTTTAAACTCGCGTGTGAACCAGCATGTAGAGACTCTTTTCCCTTGTCGATGGTCCCTAAACACTACAGTATTACAACTAATTGCATAGCATTTTCATTGTATTAGGCATTCCAAATAATCTAGAGCAGATATAAAGTATACAGGAGAATTTGTGTCATTTTTATGCAAATATCAAGCCTTTGGATACGAGGGCTTTGAGTGCCTGTAGGTCGTGCTGCTGCAGGGGCCGTGGAACCACTCTCCCAAAGACTCGAGGAGATCGGTGGGCTCCTGCAAACCTCACACCAACCGAGTCCTGAGCCCAGCTCTGTACACTTCTTCCCTTACCGAGCCCTCCTCATCAGAAGGATGCCATCTGCTTCCCAGAGGGCCCGAAGCAGTGCCACCTGCTGCTCCTGAGTCCTCCCGCGTCTTCACCCCAGCGTGCGTTCTCAGCACCTCCTCTAGATCATCTCCCAGAACAGAACCTCGTCTGCTCCCATCTCCACTCTCCCGTTTGGACTGAGACACACATTTCTCTGTCTTCCAGATGATTGTTCCCATCTCCAAGTTGGTCTCCTCCTACTTCTTTTCCTCTAAAGTCCATCGCTAAGACTTAGAATGAAATTCAGGTCCTCGTTTGTCTTTCCAAAAGTCTGTGTCACGGGTCTCTGCCATTATTTCGTACTACTCATTCATTGCCTTAGCCATGCATGTCCAGTCTTATGGGCCTTGTCCCACCTTTTAAGTAAACCAAATGTATCCCTGCATTGGGATCTTTGCACCAGCTAACCTTCTACTTGCATAGTGGATCCCAAAAGGCACGGGTTTCCATCTTTATATATCAAATTAAATGTCACCTTCCCAGGGACACTTTCCAGACTACCCAATCTAAAGTGCCCTGTGGACCACTCTCATGTCACCTTGTTTTAGGTCATTCTCTTGAATTTTGTTTTGTTTTTTGTTTAATTGTTCAACTTTGACTGAAATATGAGCCTAAGAGGTCAGTGGCCTTCTCCCTTTTACTTATGCAGAAAAATCTTCATATATACATTTTTTACATAAAAATAACTTGAATTTATATATGATTTATATAGGGTTTATAGTTTATATGTTAATATATAACATAAATATGCACATGTACGTATTCGTATATATACATACATACATACATATACACACATATATAAGTAATCCAGAATACAAGTGAAGAAAAGATAAAGGACACATTTAAAATTTTGAATAGACATTAAATGAATTTAAATCTAGACTCTATTACTTATAAACTCTGAAAGACTGTGGGGGAAATTACCATGCTTCTTTTCCTCTGCTTTTTTATCTATTAAATGATGATCATAATGCTACACATTTCATAGGATTTGAGAGGATTAAATTAGAAAATGCATATAATCTACTCAGCAAATTGCAAAGGAAGGAGGTTATACCGTACAAATATTAGTTGTAATTTTATATGAAATAAAATGACTGGTGCTGTTAGGGTAGGGAAACAAAGAATTTACACAAAGCTAACAAGAATGCCCTAGCTGTTTCACTTAACTTGACTAGTATTCTCCATTCTGAATTATAACTGTTTCATTTGCCCCTGCAGAGCCAAAGCCTCAGATACATAGTAGATACTCACTCTTCCCAAATCAAGGAATGAGTCCATGGTCAGTGGTGTGATCTAATGGAAAGATTTGCAATCTGAACCAAATGACTCTCTTTGCTCACAAAGACATTTATTGAGTGATCTCTGTGTTCTAGTCATGTGCTCGGCAAGGGGAAGAGAGCAATGATTAAAACACACAAGCCCTTATGAAACTTATATTAAGAAAAATAAAGCAGGAAAAGAAAATAGGCCATGTTGGAGGGTTGTGATTTTAAATAGACATCTCACAGATGGCCTCATTGAGAGAGTGAGTCTTTAGGAAAGACTTACAGGAAATGAAGAAGTAGGGCAGGCGGTTATCTGGAAAACAATGATCCTGATACAAAGAAGCAGGTGCAAAGGCCCTGAAGTGAGAGTGTGCCTGAGGTTCAAGGACAGATGAGAATCTAGTGAGCTGATGTGGAAGAGCAGGTAGCAGAGTAATGGGGGTGGAGGGCAGAGGGGTCGTGGTGGCCAGAAAGCATAGCACCGTGTTTCAGCCAGCGTTGTGTCACTGTGACCAAAAGATCTGACAAGAACAACTTAGAGGAGGAAAAAGTTACTTTTGCTCATAGTTTCAGAAGTTCAGTCCAGGGTCGGCCGACTCCAGAATTCTGGGCCTGAGGTGAGGCAGAGCGCCAAAGGAAGGGAAGGGCACGGAGGAGGAAAGCAGCTCAGGATGCGGCAAGAGCAAGCAGAGAGACTGAGCTCTGCTCACCAAGGATGAACTATGAAGCCCAAGGACACGCCCCCAGGGCCTCCCCCTCCAGCCCCGCCCCCTCTACCCAGTCTCTGCCCAGTGTATTCATATCAGTGAATTAATCCACTGGAGAGTTACTCCTATTATGGGCCAATCATTTCGCCTCTGAACATTCTTGTCTTGTCTCACACATGAACTTTTATTTTTTTGGGGGGGAGGAGGGGTTGTATTTAAATGGAAAGAGACCACAAGGACCACTGCGAGGAAATGAGCTTGTTAGCCAGTCAGCAGTGAGCAGGAGGATTTGCCGGTGGCAGCAGCCCTCTCATTGCTTGGCTAGCAGTCAGCTGACGTGCAGGGTGTGCGAGCAGAGACTCGGGCTGCGGTGGTACACCGGTGTGGGAGCAGAGAGGCAGTGGGCAGAAAGGGGTCAGATTCAGAAGCTGCAGGCCGATGAGTTATGTGTGCAAACAGGAGAAATGTCTTAGAGGATGCTGGGATAAAAATACATATTTAGTTTTATAGTCTTTTTCATGAAATCTTACTGTTATGTTATGTCCATGTCTTTGAATTTTGGTTGTTTTAAATTTGTGGAAATACCTCTCCAAGAGTGTGTCAGAATGAGCATTGATGACCTCAAGTGACCTTCATCCAGCCCATCTGGACAAGATAGCAGCGTTTCTCAAAATCTGCTTCCGGCAATATTTTCAGCAAACTTCAATGGAATTTGATAAGAAAAAAAAGTCAAATAAATTTATTAAGGGCAAAGTGAAGTAATATATTTATGAGACTGATCACATCCATTAATATATTTCTGTACATTGTGAGTCTTTAAGACCATAGAACTACCGGGGTATTTTGGACTCAGTTTTGTTCTCCCAAAATTCATGCTCTGAAATCCTAATGCCCAGCTCCTCAGAATGTGACTGTAATTGGAGATAGTGCCTTTAAAGAGGCAATTAAGGTAAGGTGGTGTTAGATCTATGAGCTCTGATCCAATATGATTGACATCCTTGTAAAAAGAGGTGATTGACACCCAGACATGCACAGGGAAATCTGCAAGGACTTGAGGAGAAGTTACTGCCTACATATCAAGGAGACAGGCCTCAGAAGAACCTGCCAACATCCTGATCTTGGACTTCTAGTCCCCTCACTGAAAGAAAATGGATTTCTGCCTTTTCAGTAACTCCATATTTGGTGTTTGTTTTGCTGTGACAGCACAAGTAAACTAATATAGAACATTTCTCCATTTCTCTAGAACTTAGGAGAGCTGGGCTCTATGCCTTGTCACTAACAGCAGATCAAGACCACTCAGGAAATAGGAGAGGCACTAGGCAGGTGACTGATTGCCGAGAATGTCCCTGAAAAATAGCAGAAGTGACTTTCCAGTCAGTAAAGTAAAAAGCCATCAAGAAACAGAAAATGAAAACATATCAAAGGGGAAGAAAATCGGTTTCACATCAAGTGCACACAGAGGTATTTTTTATTTACTCTGAGGACAAGAAAGGTGATGAAGATCAGCACACCCAGCTGAGGGTACAGCGTGGAGACTTAGGTAACCACGGGTGATACTCTGTCCTCATCCAACAAATGGCTGCTGGGATGGGGATGAAGAACTGGTCCAGATTTGGAAAGAATGGATAATTGCTGAAGCCATTATTATTCAGTCACCTAGCACTTAATAAGCTCAGAATGCACTCTGTTCTGTCTAGGGCATTTGGTTTTGATGGTTTTTGAGAAACTCCTGCAGACTAGTTCTGAAAAGGTGCACACACCTGTGAGTGCTGGTGGGGATGGGGAACACACTGTCAAGGGCTGCACTCCATGAAAAATCACGTTGGAAAGGGTACACTGATAGGGTGCTGCTGGAAAGGAATTAACAGCTTTCCTCCTTCCCACCCGGTTCATCCACTACTCTTTAAAGGTTTCCCATAATTTACCAAGAGGAGGAATTAAATACTCTCCCCGAAGTGTTTAAAAAAAGTATCATGGGCTGCAGAGATAATTAATTTCTTCCCTGTAGACTTGTCCTCAACACTGATGAGGTGTTACAAAGAGAAATTTCATGTTTCGTATCAGCACTTTCAGATGGTACCATTAACTACCAGACTAATCATGAAAGGATCACAAGATAGGAATGAATACAGACTAACAGGAAGTTTCTAGGGAGAATTTGGCATTAAAAATTGTATGCACTGAATTTCTTTGAAGCAAACTTGAACATGGAGAGTTACCATCTTGAAGAGCATAACTCAATAGTGAGATAATTTTAAAATTATGCTAATGCTAGAGGACTCTTATCCCTGAATATACATTAATTAGCTCTATATAGACATTGGTGTTCAGGAATCCTGTTTCTATGCCTCATGCAAAACACACTTATATATATAAGTCTTCCTGCTTCTTCCAATTTCCTCTCCTCATCAAAGCTTTCATAGCAAGCATTACTCTCCCCGCTTCTTAGTCATCTGTAGGACTTACATTCTATCTTGTATAGGATCCTATTTATTTCATAATGTTCTATATATTAATTTTTAGACTTATTAAAAATAAATTAGGAATCTTTGACTAGAATGGCCTCAGAAATAAACTCTGCTTTCTCATTGATGGAATAGAAATTTTATTACCTTCCATGAAGTGTTCTTTGAAATTAGAGGGAATATACAAAAAACACTATAACGTCATCTATACTGCCTTTTATTATTTTTGTTATTTTTATTAATACTTATCATAGTCTAATTCATAGTTCTAATTTTATTAATGAATGGAATGAGGTTTACCAAAGGCCTCATTTGGTGCAGAATTGGAAAGATCAAAGTTGTAGTAGGGGTTCAAGAAAACAACTTGCTAACCAGTGGAATGAATCTGACCTAACTTTCCTATGTACATCTACGAATACACCACAGTGGATCTCAGCATCGTGCATATCCAAAAGACATTAACTTAAAAAGCAAATTCTAAGAAACTGGAAGAAAGATCAGTGGAGCAGAAGGAAGGGAAGAGAGGGAAGGGTGAAGAGGGAAAAAGAAAGTCCTGGAAACTGAATTAGAGCAAATTATATTCCAAGCCTTTATAATTATGTCAAAATAAATCCTAATTTTTTTATAACTAAAAAGAACCAAAAAAAAAAGTAAAAATGAAAACAACTTACCAATTGCATGGATACTGTGAAAGGTACCGCAGCTCTGTCACTTGCCTTAGTGAAGTCGCAGTAGCTCCATGTTTTGTGCAGAACATTTGAAGACTACATGACATAACAAATGTAAAACAACCTGTATGGAACCTGGTATGTTTCAGATACTTTGTAAATATTAGAAAAGTCATAAATAAATAAACTACTTTCAAGATAAAAAAGTTCAAGGAGGATGAAAGTGTCTCTTTTGGACCTTGGTGGCTGCCGGAAAATAGAAGAAGAGACATGAGGAGTTCACTATGAAGTTCTGAGCTTTAGCCACATTAAAATAAATATTTAAAATTTTTATCTAAATGGAATAAAGTTCTAGAAGTTGGGAGAAAATGGAGAGGTTCTTTAGAGAGGAGATTTAAACCAAGGGTGCAAGCTGACCTTGACTGCTCTGGGTGGTCAGGATTCTCAGGGGTGTGCTGAGTAGGGGTGGCAGGTGAAGAATCTAATAATTGATCTAAAGCAAAAAATTTAGACGTTTCTATTCATTTACAGTTTCATGAGTCTTTGCCAAAATTAAGCACAAGAAAGGTAGACACCACATTTTACAGTGCTCAGGATTGGTAAAGCCTTAATCCAGCCCTGACAAGCTAATGCCAAATCACTATTAAGGTCAAAGAAGATGAGGTGGTTTATGCCCATACCAAGTACCTAGCTATAACCAGGAGAATGAAATAGAAAATCTGCTCCAATGTCCTAAACTCCTCTTCAGAAGGAAAACCAGAAGATAGAAACACTGCACTCTGTTTTGTGAAATCTAATAGGAGTTATTAACCTAGCCGGGCATGGTGGTGCATGACTGTAATCCCAGCAACTCTGAAGACTGAGGCAGGAGGGTCTCAAGTCTGAGGCCAGCTTCAGCAACTTAGTGAGGCCCTAAGCAAGTTAGTGAGACTCCGTCTCAAAATAAAATATTAAAAAATAAAAAAGAGGAGGTGGCTATTGGTTAAGCACCTCTGGGTTCAATTCCTAGTGTGCCAAAGAAAGAAAAACTATTCATCTAAGTGTTACAAGTCATGCATTGCAAAATTTTTGAAAGAATCATTCACTTTGTCATTGTTGATACATAGAATTGTAATGCAAGTTTTAGGCAAATTGGAACAAATAACTGGAAGAAGTGGTACTTCATTTAATTAGCCAAAAGTTGCTGTACTGACTATTATGGAGACTAGGTAGAAGGAAAACTTTATAAATTTGTCAAGAGATACAAAATCCAAAAGCACTAAAATCGTTATTTTACAGTGTTACATGCATTCGAGTATTTCTAGCAGTGCAATTCACGATTGTCAAATTATGGATCAGTCTAGGTCTTCCTCAACAAATAATGAATAAAGAAAATGTGCTACATATACAGAATGGAGTTGTACTCAGCCATAAATAAAACTTAAATTAGGTCATTTGCAGGAAGATGGATAGAATGGAAGACCGTCATGCTAAGTGAGATCAGCCATACTCTGAAAGTCAAGGGTTGAATGTTTTTTCTCATATGCAGTAGCTGGAAAGAAAAAAGGAATTTAATAAAAGTTGATTTCATGCAAATAGAAGGGAGCTCAGTAGAGGAGACATAGGAGAACAAGAATGAGGAAGGAAGGGAGTGAAAGGGGAAGAACTGAGGAATAAAATCGACCAAATCAATCCATACGTGTGTATGAAAATCTCACTTTATGTGTAATTATGATGCACCAATGAAAAAAATATATATGTGCGAATAGAAAGATGACCAGAAGTGCAGGGGGTGGAACATGAGGCGGGGGGATGTATTGGAGAGTGAATTAGAACAGGTTATGTGGTGAGCATGCTCGAGTACATCACATGAATCTCACCCATCTATAATGATCATGCACTAATAAAGCATCACTAGAAACAAAAGAAAGACATGCCGAGGACCTTCAGGCACTAGCGTTCACAGTGCCAGGGCATGCCTAGAGAAAGTGCTACCTGTCATGAAGCCTCTGAAAAGAAAAGTGCTGTGTATAAAGTTTACAAAGCTAGATGTGCTCCCAGTAAAGGAAATCTGACGTTTGTCAAGAGAAATGCAACAGAGAGTGTGAAACCCTTTCAGAGAGTCCAGCCTGATGGGTAGGTACAAAATGGAGCATTTGATGATGGTACCACGATTAAAGACAAGACAAACTGTGAAGTGTAGCATGGACAGCATGCATTGATCATCCATGTATAAGCCAAGCACACCTGTAATCACAGTGGCCCAGGAGGCTGAGGCACGAGAATCATGAGTTCAAAGCCAGCCTCAGCAACTCAAGGAGACCCTAAGCAACTCAGTGAGACCCCGTCTCTAAGTAAAATACAAAAAAATGGGCTGGGGATGTGGCTCAGTAATTAAGCACCCGTGGGTTCAATTCCCAGTACCAAAAATTAATAATAATAATAATCCATGTATAAAATGGCAAACTTATGGAAAACCTCCCCTTGCATAGGAGCAGAGATATATCTCTGAGCTTAAAGAAAAAGATCAAAACTATATTTATCCAAGGAATTGGCAGTGGGTAAAGAGGTATTCAAGACATGAAATTCTCATAAGATTTTATATGGGAATCTGAAGACAAATGCCGAGACTGCTGCATAAATATTAATTCAACCCAAATGTCAAACAAGTCACATGAAGTTTCCACCTCTTATTACCATATTCAGTCCTGATGGCTCATGCCACTACCATTCGTCCTTCCTTTGCCCCTGTCTCAATTGTTTCCATGATCAGTTTTAATTTTTCTGCCTTCCTCCTGCTCATCATTCAAGACTCAAAGCCAAATTTTCAGAGGAACAGGGTAAGTTCAAACTTCAGAATCATATGTATTCTCTGGAGGAGCCGTTATGAATCAAGCTAGAGGAATATAAACCCCCAGTTAAAAGACTTTATATCAGGAGACAGTGTCAGTGGAAGGGTGTTAACAAAATTTTGCAATTGGCAACAGAGCTGGGTTTGGGATTGTTGATTAACACAGGAAAGACAATAACATGTAACACAATAGAAATGAGTCTGGAGAGAAGCCGAGGAGAACTAAGAAGAAGCCAGTTAAACCCAGAGACATGTCATAAATCGAAGGTACCAGGTGCCTTTGTGGTGGGACTTTGGGGGCATGAAACAGGAGAACTGCTTAAAAGACTATAAGACCTGCACGCCTTGCTGAGAAGCATAGTGAAGCAATGACAAGAAAATAGTGGGCACAGCAAGCGCAGGAGGTAAGTGTGTGGGGGAAAGAGGATAATATACAAAATCAACAAGAAAAGAAATGAGAAGCCCATTCCTGCATTTCCCTGTCCTGTAGGAAGTAGCATCCAGGTTCCTATTACAATGGCAGCAGATTGGGGGATTCCTTGACTGAGGAAAGAGACCAACGGGAGCTAAAACTCCTATAGATGGTATCACTTAAAAGGGCAGCTGAGAAACAGTCATAGAGAACCTGAACAACTGACAAGAGAACACTCCAGGCAACGGCAGACACAACCTCACAGAGATGTTCTCTAGACTTTCACGGTCAACCCTGAACTTGAACAAGGGACAGCAGACTTTTAAGAAAGGCAATAATATTGGAGAACAATGCCGTAATCGAAAACACAGTTTTTGAATCTGTAACAAGGTCAGGAAATTGTAAAAATAGAAACATGCAGAGAAAAACATCTATAGGAAACTGAAATAAGGTAACTGAAATTAGAGATTAGAATTTTAGATGATCTCAGGAATTTTCACAATTGATTAGTGAAGTTCCAGGAGGCGGAAGCAGAGAAAAAGAAAGGACATTTTCTAAGGGTGAAAATTGGAAATTTACTATAATTAAAGGGTATGTATTCTACTACTGAAAAGAACTTACCACACACCCAAAAACACTGGAGGAGAATGCAATAAATCACATTATTATGACACGTCCAGAAGACAAGGGAGTTAGACAATGTCCCAAAGGATTTTACAAATAATATACAGGATACACATACAAGACTAGGAAGCA
The DNA here is from genome assembly GCF_902686455.1 of Sciurus vulgaris. NCBI lineage: Eukaryota > Metazoa > Chordata > Mammalia > Rodentia > Sciuridae > Sciurus > Sciurus vulgaris. The sequence continues at coordinate 139,018,022 of NC_136469.1, forward strand.
GAATGGCATAAGACTTCTCCAAATCAGTATTAAAAACAACATCCAAATGCCTTCAATGTTCTGACAATATGAATTCTATACCTAGCTAAACTATCACTTGTGATGGTAAAAGACACTTAAAGTATCCAAGGCCTCAAATGTCCTCTCCGAGATTTTTTTTATGGTTCACTCAGAGAGAATGAACCAAAAAAGGAAGTCAACTTTTCCCTAAACGAGATTGCCACACAGGAGAGAGCTGAGGAACAGTGAGGGAAAGAACATAGTGTTAGTTTTTCATCACTGTGACCAAAAGTCCTCACAAGAACATCTTAGAGGAGGAAAAGTTCATTTTGGTTTACGATTTCGGAGGTTTAGTGTCTGGTCAGCTGACACTAAACTATAGCTCTGGGTCTGCTGCGAGGCAGAACATGATAGGGGAAGTGTGGAAGGGAGGGGTGGTACTTCTCTCATGGCAGCCAGCAAGTACGGAGTAAGAAAGGGGTCCTCCCAAAGATGAACCCTTCCAGGGCAGCCCCAAGTGACTCAGCTCCTCCAGCCACACCTGCCTACCTACAGTTACCAGCCATTCAGTCCATTCAAACCAGCATGGACTGATAAGGTTACAGCTCTCACCTCTGATATTCCCATGTTAACACAGGAACTTTGGGAGGACAGCTCACTTCTAAACCATAGCAAAGATTAACTGAGATTTCAAGGTGAGAAATCTCAGGACAACCAAAAGTTAAGCAAGTATTAGTCTGACAAATTATTTACTATTGAGATTACTTTGTTTGGCAGTTTTCTGGCTTGACTATGCTAGGAAATGCTTTGTAGTGTGTAATATAGTTGGATGTTGAATTAATAGGTTTTTTTTGTTTTTTGTTTTTCCCACAAAAAGCAAATAAAGAAACAGAACAATTTTGAAGTCCTGGGAAACTGGCTACATGGAGAGGAAATATAAGCAAAGCATTACATAGACCAATTATTAATAGAATTTATGTAAGGGATGAAAGTTGAATCCTGGTTTATCCAAAACAAATGATAGAACTATCGTGAGCACACCATAGTGATGGAGATAGTGGAGGTTTGTGTCGAGGTGTGGGGAGACATAGAATTTCATCTCCTACAGTAGGACATCATTAGCTCACATCAAAAGCCAAAAAGCAAGTCATAGGCTGTGTGTTCTCCTGCATGTCTCACTGAAGTGCGAATCACCATGCGTGTGTTTTCTGAGCATGAATGTGGCGGTCTGGTTGGCCTAGGAGTGAGCTCACTCAGTAGCTATTTATAAGCTATGAAGGCAAACTTTCTCAAAATTTCAGAGAGAAAGCTTTAGTGGGTCTGAATACCTGAAGGAGAGAAGAAGGGAAGAAAAGCTGGACATTTTTACAGAATGCCTTCCTTTGGAGAAAATTGTGACATTTTAGTAGCTCTACGAATCATTGCAATTTCCAGTAATTTCAGGTGTCGGGGGAGCTGAGGGGAATTGGTGAGGTTGTGAAGATGTCTCTCTCAGTGTCGGGGAAGGACTGATGGTGAAGTCTTGAGGAAGATTTTTAATTTTGATGAAAGAGGTCTCCGTTAGCAGATGCCCTCAAGCACTGACATTTTGAAAGCAGGAGTATGAGCTGCAGGGAACTAGACACTGCACTGCCAGGTGAGCATGATGCCTGAGATATTATTTGAGATTCCTGTTACTAGGCTAGTTATCGTTTAGTTAACGCTCCACATTTCTGAGGCACAAAAGTCACAAAAGTTCTAAAAGTTTTGAGAAGTTGGCTCTCAATTTTGGATTTTCTCATAAATCTGTTTTTTTAGGCATCAATTTCCAGAACCCTGGGTTTCCTTTTTTTGTTTGTTTGTTTTTTTTTTTTTTTTTTTTTTTTTTGGTGACACATTTGACAGCATAGCAAGAATATCTGTGCTTAGATATAAAGAAAAGTCAAAATTAACAGCAAAAATAGATGAAATTATTTTTCTTGGAAAGCAGCAATTGAGGATAGGGAGATATGGGGTGGGGTACTCATTCTGCTTTACAAGCTTACTATGTACAACTTTGGTAAAAATAAACTTTAAACACAATAATAATTTCCAATGCAGTCTGAAAAAAATTAAAAACTAAATTAAAAAATTAATAATAATAAAAAAGAAAAAGACCTGAGCAGAGAAAGTTATTGGCCTAATAATTAATATAGCAAAGTAGATAAGCTGACACTCTTCTTAATACATGCTACTTAGAAATGTGAAATACTTCATAACAAGCAGCCTGAAACCCACAAGTAAGTAAACTCAGTGAGTGAACTTCAGGACATGAACTAGAACCAAAAAAGAGAAGGTATTAAAATCCAAGGTGGTAGACTTAAGTTCTCGGTAGTGAGTGGAGAAGAAAGGAAAGCTAGAGGGTTGTTTAGGGAAGGGGGATCTCAGGAAGTAGACTCCTTGGCATTGGGATGCAAACATGAAGCCAAATCCTTAAATGGCCCTGTCCAAGCTTCTGTCTTGGCTATGTAGAAGAACAAAGATAGCTCTCCTGAGATTGATTATTTAAGTATTTATTTAACCATGGTTTTGTTCGCATGCCTGTTTGAGGGCTAAATTCACATTATCCATTGAAGATAATGAATTGAATTAAAATGTGATCCCAGACTGGTGATAACTCAGGGTCCAAAATCAAAGACAAAGCATATCCTTAATGAGGCCATACCAGAGAATCACATATAAAATTCAGCTGAATGTCAATTCAGGGAACAAAATTACACAGTTCACAAAGAACACCATATTTAGCATTTCAACCAATGTTTATCAAGAATAGTTATTTGCCAATGTGCCTGGCATTAATCTGGGATAAGAATAAAAAAGAAAAATGCCCTCAGAAGAACTGATGCTCAAGTGAAGGAGACAGACCCAGGACAAGCCCAGCCTACCTTACAGAGCATGGTGGGAACTAGTTGGGAGGGCCAGGTAAGTTGCAGAGTCTCTACCAATGTCAGCTCTTTCCCATAAGTTTACCTTCAGGTAACACTTATTTTACTGTAGGTGCTATTGGGGATCTTTTGGAAGAGGACCCCACTTGCAGAGTTCAAACTATTTGAGAAACGCTAATTTGAAAAAACAGAGATTATCACCTTTATTAAGTATGGAGGCCCAATGAAGCATGTAGTTCTAAGCACAAGTCAACAGTGGTTCCATGCTGAGCTCCAGGATTCAACAACGGGTTCTCCCGTCCAACCCCTGCAGGACAGGGAAGCAGGATGCCAGGCTCCACTGCAGCATGAGGAGCAGAAGGGAGCCTGTGTCCCTGTGGAGAGCTGGCTTCTAAGAGGAAGCAGAGGCTGGGCCACACGTGCCCAGGCAATTCTTCCCCGATCAGCAGCTTAGGTACTTCAGTACACCCCCACCTCTCCATGCCCAAAGAGAAAGTGGAGAGCAAGACCAGAGTAGAGGCATGACGTTTACTCAGGGGAATGACAAGGGATAGCAGCTTGCATACTCTAGCAGTTGTCAATGAACACATTAGGACGGTTTCCACTGTGGGTAAGTGAGGTGGTGGGCATGATAATCGGCTTGCGTTGATCATGCCAGGACTTGTTATTTCAAAACATCACATTGCACCCCATAGCAAAATACAATCAGGGTTTGTTAACCATGAATATTAATAAAAGCAACTGTGTGTGTGTGTGTGTGTGTGTGTGTGTGTGTGTGTGTGTGTGTGTGTGTGTGTGATGGTGATGGGCCTTATCCTGGCCTTCGAGGTTTGCAGGAGTGAATCTACTACATGATGTGGCTTGTCGGTAGGACATGGCCATTCTGCATTCCCAAGAGGAGCGACATGAAGGGCCCCCATGAAGGATAAAGATGTCATCTCTTACTCACTTCTCAGTCTGGAATTCTACCGAATGGGAATTTTAGTTTCCTGAAGCACTGTCTTAGCCAAGGTCAGATGGATTGTCTATTCAATACCATTTTCAGAAATTTTCACGTCTTATGCATAAAGCAGTCTGTTGGGATGATGTCCAACTCTGGGGAGATTTTTAAAAATGTAGACTTTCAGTCAGTTAATAGGAAAAAAAAAAAAAAAAAAAAACATAGGTATCATTTTGTGTCAATGCCCAAAAAGAGCTGGGATACTTCATGTTAAAAACAGAACAAACATACATTATTCTTATATTCTTTCTTTAAATCCCCAAATCCCTGCATTTCTGCCAGTTGCAATGGCGCTTTTTATTTCAGTAATGAATACACGATGACACCACTTCTTAGAAGTCCTAGACCAAAGAGTGGGCTGTCTCCCCAGCTGTCCATTCTGCAAACAATCTCTCCTTCTCACCTCCCCTCCCTTGCTCTCATCTCCAACATGACTCAGACTGTTCTCCCAAGGTGCAGAGGTTGGAAAGTTGCCTTCTTTTCACACAAACTGAGGCACTGTTTTAGTGACAATTGTGCTGTGTCCTCTGAAGGAGGCCATCTGTCCACCTTGGCGGATGTGAGTGTCTGGTTACCTGTCAAGGTTTCTAATTTGGCTCCTGTTATTGGGTTAGGATCCATGCCTCTCAATCCTTCAGCTCCAGTACTTTTGGTACCAGAGTCTCTTTCTGGGGCCAGAGAGATGATTTCATAAGCTCTCTGGGCCCCTCAGGAGATATTTGATCAGGGCCCTGATTGCTTAGATATCATTTGCCTTCTGTCCTTATCAGCAGGTAACTGCCTCATCTGCCCCATGTGGTGAGTGGATTGTAAATCATAGACTGTTGACACTATTTCTCAATTATTCACTATTTCCCAAATAGGGCAGAGGGTGAAATAATGAAAGGAACAGGTTGACCAAAAACCTGCTACAAAGGCTCATTATTTGCAACCCAAATTAACTTTTCCATGGACCAGTAATGTCAGGTTAGTTAGCAGGATAAAGAGATTTGCCTTTCTGGACTCAATTCAGATACCCTTATTGAAATAAAAAATAGAAGGTAATTGCAAACCTTCCAATGACCTTAATAAGCATTATAATTCCAATTATTGCCCTTTCTTCCCCAAACTGAAAAAACATGTTTAGAAGTAATTAAGTCACTTTTTATAACTCCAGAACAAACTTCAGTCTGAGGCAAGTTGGCCAGGAGAGAGAATTAATTGGGAAAGTATCAAGGTGAGGGAACTGGCATTTATTGGAAGCTTATTAGATATCAATCACTTTTATAGCATGCCTGAGTTTGGCTATCCCATAAGTGTGTTCAAATCATACTTTATGTAAAAACCAGACAGTAGATCAGATTTATCCATTGTTAAACTAGACATTGTTGCTTATTTTTAAAACTGTGTTAAGAACACTTAACATGAGAACTATCCAATTAATACATGTTTAAGTGCACAGGTTGTGTTATTACCTATATGTCGCATAGTTGATTTCTAGAACATCTTTACCTTTTGCAGCAGATTTTGTGCCTATTGAGCAACAACTCATGACCCATCAACCACCATTTTATTTATTCTCTGTTTCTGAGTTGGACTTATTTTAGTTCTACATATAAATAAAATCATAAAATATTTGTCTTCTGTATTTAACTTATTTCACTTAGCATACCACCCTCTAGATTCATCCATGTTATCACAAAAGGCAGGATTTCTTTCTTCTTAGAGGGAAAATAGTATTCCTTTATTGCATACAGAGCACATTTTATTGATCCATTCATCTGTTGGACACACAGGTTGATTCCATAGGTAGCTTCAGTGACCATGGGAGAGCAGATACCTATGTGAGATCCTGCTTTTAATTCTTTTGGGTAATATCCAGAAATTGATTTGCTAGAACATAAGGTAATTTTGTTTTTAATTTTTTGAGAATCCTCCATACACTTTTCCATAATAGCTGCACCATTTCCCACCAACAAGGCATAAGGATTCAATTTCTCCACAGCCTTGTCAACACTTATTATCAGGTAGATAGATAGGTACATAGAGAAATAGATAGATAGATAGATAGATAGATAGATAGATGATAGATAGATAAATGATAGATATAATAGCCATCTGAACAGGTGTGTTGTGAAATCTCATTGTGGTTTTGATTTGCATTTTCCTGATTAGTGATCTTGGGCATCTTTTCACATATTTCTTGGCCATTTTTATGTGCAATTTGGAGAAATATCTAGTTAAGTCCTCTGAAAGTAGAACTCCTAGAAGAATATATAGGGGAAAATCATGATATTAATCTCAGCAATGGGTTTCGTTTTGTTTTGTTTTTAACTACAACAGACTCTCAGACATCAAAAAACATAAATTGACATAAAGTGAGATAGTATCAAACAAAAAAGCTTCTGCATGGCAAAGGAAACATGGAACAGAATAAAAAGGTAGTCTGTGAAAGGCAGAAAATATTTGTGACTACTGTGTCTGACAGGGGTTAATCTCCAAAATACATACAGGATTCCTTCAGCTTAATAGCCCAAACACAAATAACTGATTTAGGTTATCCCTTTAAATGCACATAGTCACCCTGCAAGGCAAAGTCTAAAAGCTGCAGTATTTAGATGAGGAAAGGATCAGTTGGAAAAGTTAAGTAACGAATCCAAAGCACCCAGCCGTGAAGTCAGAGACCAGGCTGTGTGAATAGCCAGGGAGGTTGGGCCTAGTTTCTGACTCCACGGGCGCGGTGCTTTTGGGGGGATTTACTCAGTGTTTGAACGTGAGGATCTATGAACACATATTAAGCTCTGACTGTGTACTGCTGTATACCCTACAAGCTCTGAAGAGAGAGCTCTAACAAAATCTGGGCTTTCATATAGCCCCCTGCCCATGGTAAAGCAAACATTGAAAGAACAGTCACAAAATGTGATCTAAGACCTCTAGGTCTGGGTGTGACACGTGGCACGTGTGAAGTCACCACTGCTCACCTTGCAACAAGGAAAAGCTGAGCAAGCTAAAAATCAACTGTCCTTGATCCATCGGGTGATTGAGGCAGCAGGCCCAACCAGCACCCCGAAAACTGGAAATACAGACTCATGTGAAGAGTCACAGCGTACCAGGAGCAGAAGACGTTGCTGAAACCAGGTGGGAAAATTTGAATTATAATCGACAAACTGCCGGAAAGTGAGAGAAAGTCTCCTGGGTCCCAGTAGTGTTAGGTCAGAGCCTTCACATGCTTCTAGCAGAAGAGAAATACCTAATCCCAGCCCCCCTGAGCCCTCCTCTCTCACCTAAGGATTGGGTGGGGGGCAAGAAGCACGTGTGAAAGGATTCAGGCCCACGGGCTTGGTGCAAGTCTGAGCCCTGCCATGGGGCAGGGGGAAGCGTCTCTTTCTTCCACATTTGCCTCCTCAACAGGGTTCCTGTGTAACTGCAGGGGCTACAGCTGAAGTGCAGCTCTGATCAGGTAGCCCTCCCTGTTTCTTTCCCCACTGCCTTGACTACTTCAAGTTCTCATCCTCCCTGCCCCAAACTAGTGGAATATCTTCCTACTAGATCTTTCTCACCCCCCAATCTCCAGTCTGTTCTCTGCTCACCTCCTTTGGAATATCTTTAAAAAGGGCATCTGGTCATTGCTTGTGGATCCTCCTTTTCTTAGTGGCTAGGTGGTTCACCTTATGGAGGAGCACTGTGATCAGAATACTTGGTTCAACCCTTGGCTCCATCTCGCCAGCTGTGTCTGAGCCAGGGGATTCTGGTTACAGAGAGATGCTTCACTGCCGCCCTGGAGATAAAATAGCATTCATCCATCATCTTTGTGCCATCAACTACCAATTTCTCTCATTCATACATTGCTTCCCATGTGCCAGGCAGGTACTGTTTCAGGTGTTAGAGATAAAACAATGGTTCTTTAAGTCAATCAAACCATGTGGAACATGTCACGAAAATCCACAGACGAATGCACTTACCATCCACAGAAGGAGAAATGAAGAGGAATAAGCGAAGACACGAGGCAGGAAAGTGGCCAGGGACCAGCCCAGCTGCACCCTCACATGTCACCTCCGTGAGTCAAGGTCCTCCAAAAGGACCCCTGCTACACCTAAAGAAAAGGCTCCAGACAATGTTCAGAGTTGGTATCACAGAGAAAAGCGAGAATGTGGAACCCAGGGACCCTTCAGGATCAGACAGTCCTGGGTAGGGGCAAGAGGCTGCAAATTATGAATGGTGAAATTATGGACAAGTTATTTAAACTCCATGAGCCTTGCTCTTTCATGTCGAAAATGCAGATAGCAATGGTCCTAGCCACATGGAATTATTGTGGTCATTAAATGAAGTGTTGCATATGAAGTGCTGAGCGTACTTCCTGGTGTGGGTTGAGCACTCTGTAAATCTGGATGATGATGATTATTAGTGCTCAGGGGCAGGAGAAACCACTGGCTGGAATGGTCAGGAAGACACAAGGCCTATCCACACGGCAGGCAGTCGCCCATGCTGTCGGGCCTTGCCAGTTTGTCCTGCACTCACTTTCCCTCTGCATTGCAATGTCCATGGCTCCCTTTCTGTGCTTTCTTGTCCCTGAAGAGTGCTCAGTTTCACTTGGGGAGGGCGAGAGGCCCTGGAGGCAGCATCTATGGGAGCAGACTTCTGCCCACTGACAGACAGGAGTTCGTGGACAAATAACCTAGTAGCCCTGCCCCTGGGCAGGAAACTTTGAAGACTGTCCCATGCTGCTTCTCGAACGCTCCCCGTGGGACTATCCTAAATCCCGTGGCGACCTTCCATCCCCCATCTCACTTTTCCCTGAGGCTTCCCAGATCACCTCCCAGTTGAACCACTCGAGCTCACATCTCTGTCTCAGGTCACGCTTCTGAGGGGACTCCACCAAGGATGGTAAGATTTTCTAAACAGTAGGAAGGGCATTCTAGTAGGGGTGGGAGGAAATTTGAGTTCTGAGCTAAGAAGAGAGTGCAGGATGAGACTGTGAGGTGGCCAGCACTGCTTCCTCTCCCTGGTTTGGTCCACTCTGGCATTCTGAGCAGAGAGCCAGTGCCTTAGTTAGTTTGGGCAGCTGTATCACAACCTGATAAACTGGGCAGCTTATAAACAGGAGAAAGTTATTTCTCCCAATTCTGGAGGCTGAAGTGCAGATGAGGTGTGGTGAGGGCTGCATCCGGGTTCATGGATGGCACATGCCATATCTTCCTGTGGTGCAAAGACTGAGGGAGCTCCCTGGGTTTCCGGTAAGGCCATTCCTGGCTCATGATGATGGCTCTTCCCATTTGACAAAATCACCTCCAAATTCCCTCACATTGGGGGATTTTAACCTATGACACTTGGGGACATGAACTTTCAGATCATAGCGGCCCATCTGAATTATTGGCAATGCAGCATTTGACTCTGATGACCAGAAGTCAAACTGCCAAGTGTGGTGAGTAAAAGTGCCAGCCACGTGGATCTGTCAGGTCAGTGGGCTGCTGGGACACCCTGCCACTCATAGAAGAGCAGTAGAAATGCAGGTGGTGTTGTGGGGAGAGGCCCAGAACCTAGAGCTGAGGCCCGAGTCAACCCCAGCACTCTGGATGCTCTGGCACTTGGCAGTAATACGTAGCTCATTAACTCCCCAAGACGTTGGACGAGACCTGGCACACGTGGGCAGTGTACCAGCTGCAAGGCACAGAAATGAGGGGGTGGTGTCCCCTTTAGAAATGGTGTTGATGATAGCGATTGGCTTCTTCGACCAATGTACACAAAGTCAGCAGCATCAACACCACGGTCGCTACTGTGCAAATACACCCTAAAATCTTTCAGGTCTTACTCGTCCAACCCACACGCACTCCACGTGTTAGGTCCTCTCATCATGCCTCTTTTACACAATGGGAAACTGAGGCACTGCAGAGCTGGGGGATTTGCCCCAGGTGGTACAGCCTGTCAGGGGTGGAGCTAGAATTTGCCCCCTGTTGACTGTCCCTCTCTAGAGCTCTTGACTTTGCCACCAGACCATGCTGCTTTCCTCAGTTCTTGTCCCTCCTGACTGTCATTGCTTCTGCATGTGTCCAATTTGTCTGTCCATTCGTTCTCCCAAAAGCTATTTATGCAATCACACAGGTCCACAGCACAGACCAAGTGTGTGGGCCTAGTATGTGGTGACAGCAGGGCACTGTGGTTTCCTGATCCTTCGGGGGTATGACAGGATCCAAGTGTAGGTGGTTGCACGTTGTGTGACTATTCATTATATGTGCCAACTTGGCTGGACCATGGTGTCCCAAAATTTGATTGAACATTATCATGGGCATTTCTATAAGGATGCGATTAGCATTAAAATAAATAGACTTGAATAAAGCCAATTGTCCTCCATAAGGTGGATGGGCTTCATCCAATCAGTAGATGGCCTGAGTAGAACAAAAGATTGACATAGAAGAAAAGATTGAGCAAGAAGAAATTCTGCTGACAGGTTGTCCCTGGACTTAAAAAGCATCTCCTCTTCATCTTGGCCTGTTCTGCAGATTTCAAACTTCCCAATCCTTCCAAAATCACATGAGCCAGTTTTTAAAGTCTCTTTCTCTCTCTCTTTCACTTAGGACATATCATCTCAAGATACATAGATCTGTTGGCTCTGTTTCATTGAAGATCTCTGACCATTGTAATATGGCATTTGCATAATTACAGGACAAACAGAAAACTAACAAATAAAATTATTTTCATGCAGTAAACAAAACAAGGAGAGACATGGCATTTGCAAATTTATGCTCTCAAAGAACACTCATTACATCGGTGCCCCATCTCAAGTGTAGCTGCAAAACTTGAATGCTCATTAAGACGCTCCCTCAACTACTGGTGCAGAGCTGAGAATGGCAAGAGAACAATGGAGTTGAGGGGTGTCAGTGTTGGTAAAGCTGGGGCCCTGCTTCCTGCCCGAAGATGCCTAGGACCTCCATGACCCCATCTGTAACTGCGGGCTTCTGGATGATGTAGCAAGAGCCATCTGAGGGGCATTGCAGCTGAGGATGTGCCGATGCCCAAATGGATCACTTCTAGCAATTCAAGGAATGCTTGTTGAACACTCTTTTCCTCCTTCCTGAAATTTTGCTCAGCCCCCAAACTCATCCTTGACACAGTGAGGAATGCAAGCTGAGTGGAAGAAGAAAGCAGAATATGAGGAGTCAGGAAAACAAGACCCAAAGAAGCTCTAAGAAAAGAGTGGAGGCAGTGAGCTCACATCCCCTGCAGCAGAGTTCAGGAATGTGTCCATGGGCTTTATCAGTAGGTAGCTGATCCTCAACAGGCAGCACAGGCTCTTTGGAGGTGACCAACCTTGATTTCAGGAGAGTAACACCTCTTGTGATTCTTCAGATGACAGGGAAAGACCATAAGGAGCCTGTGGCAGGCAGCATGGGCATGCCACCCAGATCCCTTGAATTCCTTTTATATATCTGCTAGTTTGCTTATTTATTCAGTGAACCCTCAAAGAACCCCAACACCTGTATCTTTTTTTGGGAGGACTACCCACAGGCTAGCTGCAGGCACAGGTAACAGGAAGTGGCAGGAAGTTTTTCCTCTGAGGTGGCCCTTGACCAATGACATACAGATGGAGAGGTGCACAAGCCTATTCTTTTGCTTTAGGAGCAACATGTTACAGTGAAGAGTCCTCCTCTGAGGGAGAGTGGAAGCCAGTCCTCCAGAGGCTTTCCCTGAGCCCGAGGTCTCTTATCTTCTCCCCCTTCCCTTTTCGCTCCCCACCCTCCCTACCAGTTTCTGCCTGCAGAGGACATCTTCCTTAACATCAGTTGAAAATAAATCTTTACTTAAGCACTGACTCTTGGGGACTTCACCTAAAACACATGCTTTTGCAAAGGACCTTAAATGACTAACCCCAAAGAGGAGTTTGGAAAGATGATTTTGGCTGAGTAATTAGCACAATCCAGGGGCCAGGGATGGCAAAGTATTCAGGAAGAAAGCTTGATGAGGTCACAGAGTGAGGCTGGATGGAAGGGCCTGGAGGAGTTCTTACCAGGTTGAAGAAGACAGAGACGGCAGTGGGGGACTCAGTCCCAAAGCGTCCCTCATCTTTTCCTTTTGAAATGAGCAGGCAGCAGGATTGGATTGGAAAGTAGATGCACAATTTCTTCTAAGGTATTTTTGTCTTCCAGCACCACTGGATGGGTATGATTCTGTCACCCAGAACCTTGTGCTGAGCACCAATTAAGTGCCTGAAATATGTTCCACAACATACCCCTCATCTGGAGCAGGGCAGCACAGCTTGCATTTTCCAGGTGCCAGAACACTTTATTTAGCTGATAGTGCACCAGCCATGGGAGCCTGGCATGGTGGACTTTGGAGGAAAGGTGGCTGAGCAATCAGAGAATCTCCTGTCTTCCCTGAGGGATGGCAGGAGCGGGGGTCTAGGGTGGGGGGCATGGACCACAGCCCAAGACTAGGCAAGACCCCATGGGTCCAGAATGGTCTCAAACACTAAGCATGGGCAAATAGTGGCCCAAGAGATAATGAGCTGTACTTACGTCCATGATAATGGGTTGGAACTTTAATTATTAGGGTGCAGTGAGTTCGTGACATTTTAAAGACTTATTTAATTATGACATAGTAATTGTATATATATATATATATATATATATATATATATAGTACATGTGATGCTTTAGTGCATGCACATATTATGCAATGATCAAATCAGAGCAATTAGCACATCCATCACTTTCAACATTTGACATTTCTTTGTGGTGAGAACATTTAAAATGATCTCTTCTAGCTAAATGGAAATATCCATTGTTATAGAGGAAGAGTATTCAGATGCCCTCAGCACCTTAAGTAGATGATTGACAAGGACAGTAATAAGGTGGCCTTGTTCCGCTGGCACAGGGTGGGCTTCCTCCTTGCATTATCTCAACTGAGCTGGGACCCCACAGTGTGTGTCTACTTCTGATAAGACCAAAGAATCTCCATATGCCTACAATTTCTGGGCAGCCGAGCCAACGGTGTCTTCCGAAGGAAGTCATATACAGCTTGTTTTTACATCTTTTAATTTGGAAATTGCCCTGTGAGAATGACATGTTCTTATGTGGCGTCTTTTTTTTTTTTTTTTTTGTTACTTTGCTATTTCTTAGGGTAACTGTCTTACAGAACCAATAATTAGCATACAATTAAATACAAAAGCAATCAACCCGGGAAGAAGCCTCCTATAATTTGCTGCAATTTTACTGGGCCCTGCATCCCCTTCATTGTTTCATAACTCTAGCCTAGGTGACAAAACATTCAATTACGAGCAGTCTCAATATTTAAGGAGTACCTGGATGCAATACAAAATCAAACAAATTAGGTCTGACTTGTTTCCTTTGCAGCCCGCAGAGATGGGCATCAGCAGGTGGGACTATGTGCACACTGACCCGAGGTCTGTTGGAGCCGCTAATGAAGGCAATCTGGCCAAGCAACCTTGGAAATCATATAGGGAAGCCCTTTGTCACCGCTCTCTTTGCTTTACTGTTGAAACATTTTCTTAGGAGAACAATGCTGCATTACCAGAGCAGGTTGTGTGGCAAATATAATTCCAAGAGCAATGCTAATCATTTGGTAAAAGAGACAGCCAGGAGCTGTTTGCTGAAGTTTGTTCTCTGCCAAACACTTAATGAATATTGCTCCTGATCCTCACAATAATCCTGCCAGTGGGTCTATTGTCCTCATTATACACTTGAAAACACAAAGACTCAGAAAGTCTAGTGAAACTTATGTTGGTGGGTAGTCAGGAAAAAAAGAAACATTTTCGATTTTCTGGGGAAGTACACTCAGTCTGGGAAAAGAAACAGGCACAATTATAATATGAAATGATGTTTTGGAAACAAAAATTTTCTACATAACTAGAAGCAATTGAATCTGGACTGAACCTTCTCAGCCTGCAGGGCTGGTAGAAAGATCATGTATTGTGTGAGTCTGGGGTTTTTCAGGGGCACAGGACACCTATGTGTGACTGTGGTTCCAGAAGATGTTTAAGAGATGAGGTTTAAGAGATGAGGGCCCTATGGTGGTCAAGTTTATCAAAATGGTCGGAGGCAGGGGATTCCGTGGGGCAGAGGGTGGTTTGAAAAAAAATGCGCAAGGTAAATGCTTGCAAAAGTGACCTTTGAACCAAGACCCAAGTAAGGTTCTACAGAGTAAGGCTCTGAGAGAACACATGCCAGGTGCACACAGGGGCCTGAGTGGCTGTTGGTTTTTACAAAGGAGGGAAGAGTCATGGGAGAAGCACCAAGAAACACATGTGCAAAGGCCGTGGATCCTGGTAAGTTTTTTGAATTCTTTGAATAATAAACCAATCAATACATAAGAGTAATAACAAACACCCTCCTGCCAACCCATGTTCTAAATACTCCCAAGGAAAAGCTCAAGAGATTCTCCAAACAACTGCTCTTCACAGTTGTAGAGATAGAACTGGCTCAAGGTCTTTCCGCTGGCAAAGAGAAGAACCTAGAACTGAGGAGACACAGTGGGTCCGTTCTCATAAGTTTGTTCGCATAAGAACTCTGTGACAATACTATTCAAACAATACTTACAGCAATAAACAGGTCTCAGGAAAGTGAGTAACTGAATAGCTACTTTATGCTATAAGGTTTGGATTTATGGCCTTCATCCCTCCTCAAGCCCTTCAAGCAGCTAAGAGATTCATATACTAATTATACTACTAGTGCAAATCAATGAAGACATTTTAAGAAAATGCATTGTTTAAAGTTTAAGCCATTGAGTGACATTAATTCAACAAGTCTTTAATGGGAGGACTGGGGGTAAAGGGTGAATGTCAAACAGCCTTCCAGCAGGATTTGGTACTAGTTCCAGACGGATCTGTTGTTAGAAACATTAACACATGTAGCTTATGGATATTCCTGCCAGCTGCTTCCTCTCCAGGCTGAAATGAAGTATGGACCACAAATATGGTAGAGGAAAAGTCACACCCGGAAACGTTGCCTTATGGGATCTTGGGTTTTAGCCATGTCTGTCATTAACATATGGTTTCAGAGAAAGTATAAAATCTTCAGGTGCTTCAGTTTTCTCACAAACAAGATGGAGATGGTAAGACCTATTTTGAGGGATTTGGAAGAAATAACAAAAACGTAAAGATTGTCACTACCAAGACTATCCCAGGACCTGAAAGATGACATCTCATCTTTCCCAGAAGTAGGATGGGGACAGAATGGACCTAAGACTGGGGAGTAATCCTGAGAGTCTGAAACTAAGAAGTCCTGCATATTATAAGGAGAGGAAGCCAACTACAGGAGACATTATAGGTTCTAACATCAGAAATCCTAACTGTCAGGGTCAATGTTCTAGAAAGGATTCAGATGAGAGGAACCAAGATTAAAGCATCAAAGTGAGCTGAGAGCAGGACATGAGGGCAGCTCAGACCTGGACAAGAACATAGAACCCCAGCTCATCGGAGTCTTTGGGATGAGAGGTGAGGGCCCTGGGCTGACAGTAAAGCCTTCAAGCATCTGTGAATGCACTGCCATCCACTGATTCATGAGCTTTCTCTCCTTTTAAAAAAAAAAAAAAAATTATTTGTTCTTTTTAGATACACACAACAGTAGAGTGTATTTTGACATATTATACATACGTGGAGTATAACTTATTCTAATCAGAATCCCATTCTTGTGGTTGTACATGTTGTGGAGTTACACTGGTCGTGTATTCACATGTGAACATAGAAAAGTTACATCCAATCCATTCAACTGTCTTTCCTATTCTCCCCTTCCCTCCCTTCCCTTCATTCCCTTTTGTCTTTACTCAGCCATAAAGAAGAATGAAATTATGGCATTTTCCAGTAAATGGATAGAGCTGAAGAAAATGATGCTAAGAAAATAAGCCAGTTCCCCAAAACCAAAGGCCAAAATGTTCTCTCTAATATTGGATACTAACCCAGAGCAAGGAAGGGAGGAAAGGGAAGAATAGAATCCCATTGGATTAGTGTGTTTTCTATTTTTATCATTTACTTTTCTTTCAATTATTTGACAAACTCACTAGGCATCAACGATGCCAGTGACTGAGAGCAGTGACAAAATAGTCAGGGTCTCAACTCACAGTGACCTCATGCTATCTTGGGAAAACAGATGATAAGCGCAAAATAAAGCCAGTTTTGAAAACCAAAAAAATATTATTTTATAATAAGTAACATGAAAATAAATGGTAAAAGTGCTTTAGGAAGTAACCAGTGGTTATTTTAGATACAATGGTCAGAGTAGTCCTCTTTTCTTCCTTGGTTTTATTTTGAATTTTTCAAATATTGTAGAAAATGGAAGAATAGAACACATGTATGAACCAATAGAAACATTCAAAACAGAGCTGTAGGCCTCATGATAGCTCTTCCCAAAATATGTTAGCATTGAGCAAATGCAGCTTCTGTGCATATCAGTACCATTATCACAACCAAGACATCGATTCAACCGTATCAGATAATGATAGATTTTAGGCTTTGTGGTACAGATAATAAATATTTTAGACTTTGGTAGGTCAGATACAAAATTGAGAATATTATAGGTATTTACATGCAAAAACTTATCACAAATTATATTAATTTAATGAAAATATAACAATTGAGCACTATTTTGTAATAAATATCTACAAGTGACAATGACAGAATTTGGGGGGGATAAGTGACAACATTTCATGCAATTAAGATTCAAAGTTTTTGTTCCCCATCATCAAGTCAATTGCAAATATTCATCTATTAAAGTTGATCTGTAGGAATTTCTTACATATTTCATATTTGAAAATGTCTTTTTAGAACTAGGTATGCCAAATATTGACATCAACTCAAGAGCGTCAACTCAAGAGCACGATTGAGGATATTCATCATTTGGAAGACATTTACAGAATTTCATTAGATTCTTTCTACATTTGCCTTTTAATGTAGCATTACAATTAATCACTTTCAAGTAGAGGTTAGGTGGCAACTTCTCAATTGTACTTTTGAACAGGTTTTGAAATATAGAAATTTCCTTTGCACATACATTGAAGTCTGAAAAGCATTGCCAGAACTGCAGTTTGAGTTCAGAAAATTTGTTCTCAGTTCCTATTATATTAATAGAAATATTCATTAATTAATTAATAGAATATTAATATTGTCAATAGAAATATTGTGCCTTCCTTTAATTTTAAATTAATTTGAAATTACTTCCTTAATTTCCTGGTAAGTGATAGAGTGTGTTATTCATGACTCAAACAGCATTCGTTGTCACTAAAATAACTTTAACTACAGTATAAGTTCTGCACCTCCTAATGCACTTTATACTTTTTATTTTGTGGTACCAGGGATTAAATGCACGGGTACCAAACCACCAAGTCACATCCCAACTCCTTTTTTAAAATTTTGTTTTTTGAAACAGGGTCTTGCTAAGTTTCTTAGGGCATTGTTAAGTTGTTGAGGCTGGCTGTGAACGTGTGATAATCCTGCCACAGCCTCCCAAGTTACTGGGATTACAGGTGTGTGTCACCATATCTGGTGACCTTAACTTTTATGTTTAAAATTATTAAACATTATCAAGGATATTGAAAAGCTTAATTTATAAATCCATTAAATGTTATATATTTGTGATTGAGGGCAAATTTTCATGTTCTGGAAAAAATAATCTTGACTCTGAATTCCAAACAATTCCCATAAAACATTGAGTCATTGAACTGCTATGTGACAGGGAAATTCAGGATATTCAGCTTTTATTGCTGAAAAAGAGATCACAGCTCTGAAAACTGGATGATTAAATTCACAAGTGCAAGTGAAGATCTCTGTTGACATTACCAGTTTATAACATATGAAAGATTCAGACATTTGCTACAAAATAACTATTAATGAATAATGTAATGAATAGTCATAGGCTTCAAATATCTTACACTTTTATGAGTTTCATAAATTTGTCCAAATAGATTTTTCTGTGCTTCTCTTGTACTTTTAAAACCATCAGTTACAACAAATTTTAGTAGTTTCCACTTCAGGCATTACTGAAATAGTGTTTTTACTACTTCTTTGAAAATATTCTCGCCTGTAGTTTTTCCATAAATACTAAAGATAGATTTCTGTTTCAGCACTTAAAACCCAGCATGGGCTCCTCACATAATAGACTCAGGATCATTGTGAGTAGCATCTATATATAAATCAAAAGCCAAGGACATCACTTCAAGTACTAGCTGAGTTTTTTGTTGTTGTTGTTGTTTTTGTTTTGTTCTGTTTTGTTTTTGTTTTTGTTTTTAACTATTGATGTTGCTCCAAACCTTCTCGACTCTTTCATCCACCATCTTCAGCAAAAATAAATGACCTAATATTTGATTTTCTCTTGGTACTTTCCCTCAGTTGCTGCAATCAAACACAAATTAACTCATGGATCTTTCTCTATTCATTTTTTGTTTGTTTATTTTGAGTGCTAATAAAAGAAAGCCACCAATTGGGTGAGTTACAAAGAAAAGAGATTTACTTTGGTTCATATTTCTGGAGTTTGACGTCAAGGGGCAGCATCTGGTGATGAATTCTTTGCAGTAGAATCCTGAATGGTGTAGGAAATTGTATGGCAAGAATCAGGGACCACGTGAGTTAGCATTGTAGTCTCTTTTTTTAAAAACAAACCACCAGTATTTAATTATGAGGATCCACTCTGATGACCTTATGTAATCACCTCCAAAAGGTCTCCCCTCTAAGCATCATAATACCTCACAACAGGAATTAAATTCCAGCTTGTATTTCAGAGGGAATAAACCATATTGAAACCATAGCATCCATGTAACTGATTTTTGTGGCAACAGCCCTCACCTGTCAAAAATTCCTACTATGTGTTTTCTATATAGAGAAATTTTAGAAGCAAATGACAAATAAAAATGGCAAGTTACTTACTGAGGAATCCTAGCAAAAATGATTATGTAAATTAAGGTCTTGTCAAAACCAGGTGTGCTCCAAAGGAGTAGGGCTTGTGATGCTCCTGTGGCTTGTGATACTGGAACCTGACGTGGGCTCTGAGACCAGGCATACTAAAGAAGCAGGGAATCTAGTAAGATCTGAAGAAAGTCTGGCTCTATCTCAGAGAGCAAGGGGAAGATGCAGTGAGAGAAATCGGTAAGATAAACAGCAGCCAGGCACTGCGGGGCCTTTAGATCATCTGAGGATCAGAGGGGCCATGATCACGTTTTCATTTAAAAAATATCTCCTGACCGTCAGCCAGAGTGACATTTCTGTGAAAGATGACCAGTTAAGGAGCAACTGCAACAACCTGGATAAAAGATGAAGGGGCCTGGACCCCTTCACTCTAAAGCTCAGTCGAGATGTGTCACATGAACACATGAATAGGGAGCAAGCTCCTCCTAGCAGACCCCAGCTGGCCTGTCATAAGACTCAGGTGCATCTCTTCTGTATCTCTTCCAGTGCTGACCCCAGACTGCCTCCCCAGGCAGGAGGAACCACAGTGCTCTCAGTGTGACCTCTGCTCTGCCCGCTCTCTTAGTTACACTGTGTTCTTGCCTTCACCTGTGTCCACGGCTGGGCTTGCTCTCCATAAAGTCAGGGACCACATTCCAAGGCCAGCCTCAGGCAGAGATGTATCAATATTCTTGGTGAAGGATTCTTCTGTGACACTCATGAGGGCAAAGGATATTTCAGCTTGTGAGTAAAATTTCACAGAAATGGTGGGGAGTGGTGGAGAGAGCAAATTCCTTAGAAACCTCTTTTGTAGCTTAGGTTCTCCACAATTTTAGTGTGATTTTAGCAAAACCTTTCCCTCACTGGACCTTAGATTACTCACAAGCAAAAATGAATGAATTTTAATAAGAATTAAGAGAGTTCTTTGATCCAGGTACTATTATACCAAAAATAGTCCCCACAGCTATATTTGGAAGTGAATACATTTTTTCATCATAATATAAAAATAATGAAAGGACAATGAACTGTTCATTAACTTATGCATTGTCATACAGCTAGTAAGTGGGGGCAGTCTAGGTAAGTCCAGGCAGTACAGGAACAGAACTAGTATTCCTGACCATGTCACTAACAAATTGCACAGACAGTCTCTGACTATCCTTTCTAATCTGACATTCAGTGTTGCCTTGATGCTGATGGTAGAAAGCAGCTTTTGGGGAAACGGAAGCCAGCTGAATAAGAATGGGACAGAGCACATACATGTATGGATGCCTGTTCATGCAGATGATGCACTAGGGTAGATAGGCATTGCTTAACATGGCGCCATATTGCTTACGTTGGTAATGGAGGGATGCACCAAAGTAATACAGATATCTCTGAAACACAATTTGCTTTCAGATCCTGGGTCCTGCCAGGTTGCAGTGGACTTGGTAAAGAACCAAGAACACCTACAAGAGACTGGCACACCTTCAAAGACCAGCACATTCACAGTGGTTGACACAACTATTAAACTGAATAATAAAATGACGAAACACACACACACACACACACACACACACACACACACACAGAGTCAAAAACTGAATTCCATGTGACACTCATGTTAGGAATGTAAAGTACTCCTAGAAGTTTGTCAGACGCTTCAAGCTGGTCCCAAAGATAAGGGATAATGTGGTGGTTGTTTCTTCATGATTTCTCATCTTCGCTGTCAGCCTCAAAGTTGATAAAATGGAATAATTCCAGGTTTATTAGTGTCAAGGCCCATTCAGGGCTCCTGTGAGTGACAAGCAAAAGGCGCAGCGGGGCGAGGTGCTTTCAGAGGCCGCCAGCCACTAATTGCAGGTGTGGGGAATCCACGGGCCCAAATGACAGGAGACAGGAAGTAGGGGCAATGAAGCTGGCCACTTTCCACCTTGCAGCCACCAGATTGCTAAAAGCCACCTCACATACACCTGTCACATAAAGCTATTCTCAAACTCACAGGCATGACTTACTCCACAGGGGCCGCATCCTGGGGCTTCGGTGCACAGAGTGAAATGGCTAGTGCCTGAGGGGGCACCCTTTTCTTCTAATTTGTTGGCTTTATGAGGGAATGGAAAAGCTTGTATAGGAACACGCTTGATGGCAGAGTCAAAGAAACAGCCCTACTGAGGGAAGGGAGGAAAGAAATCACGTTTATAAGCAACTATTACGGTTTAAGTGCTAATATTATTTCACTGAAATATCCCAACCACTTCAGGATCTGAACACCCAAGATTCAGAGATTAAAACAAATGGCTAGATCAACACAACAGGAAGGCAAGACTCTACTCCAGGTTGTCTGCCTACTGCCTTCACCTCAAAATGCATTTCCCACCCAGATGTGCCAAAGGCAAGCTTGTTTGCTCTTCTTACATAGAGCTACATTGTTTCTGTTCTACTCAAATATTAATTGTCCCCTGACTCAGGTTTACAAACCAGTGTTCATCCAGAGGTGGGGCCCGAAGGAATAATGCTTAATTCAGAGGCATTTCTAGTTCAGACTTTAAATTGTAAAGTTCAGGAAGAGAAGATTGGAGTAGAGGGCATTCCAGTTAGAGGACAGAAAGACTGAGCAGCACAGGACATAACACTTGTGGGTGGGCAGGTCTGCTGCATGGACTTTCCTGGCCTCATCCATCTTTGCTTCCCTTCATCATTTTATGGCTAACTAAAAACAGCACCCTGTGGAATGAGGAAGCTCGGAGGATAACCTCAGAGTTCTTTCCAAAACTGCCCACAGAAAAAGCAGATCTTTCCAAGGAAATGCATGAAGATTATTTTTTGGCAGAGAAAATTCTTCACCAGCCTCTCCTCCAATGTTGACCTTACCTCCTTGTCTCTGTGACCCCATGCACACACCAGGGCTCAGTCACAGCGGTTCATTCTCAAGAGGAAGTGGACCAAAGCAGAGAACATCATCCTCATGGCCGCAGCATGCTAATATTGACATTGGTTGAAGACCAAGGGACTGGCCTTTTGGCACCCCACTTCCTCTGGGGAAGAGGTTTCAGTGTTGGCTGCAAGCAGGGAGATTCCTTTGCTCAGGTCCCTTTATTCAACACACTGTGGTGTCTGTGGTGAAGGAACAGTGATTAACAGTGTGCTGCTTGTTTGTCTCCTCTCCTGGGTAGACTGAGTCCCTCCAACTCCTCGTTCAGCTGCGAGTCTTTGGAGGGAAATGCAGTGAGGGTCTGAGCTCTTCATTTCCTGACCCTTATGGTTCTTGGTTCTCAGTTGTTCGGTGCATATCTGAGTATCTTCTTTGGTCTCCAGAGGTCAGGGACCAGATCCACCAAGTGTTTCACTGTACTTAGAGCCTGATGTTGTTTATAAGCAGCACAGATGCTTATAAACATGGGTTGAGTGGACGCATGCAAGCATGAACATGCTTTCAGTCGTTGGATGGTTACCCATATTTTTCTCTTTAAAATGCAGTGAAAGAAGTCCATAAAACATAATGAACACTCCCTACTTGCTGAACATTATGATAAGGACTTAATATACATTATTTCATGGGGATTAGTATGATCATTTCCATATAAGGAAAAAGCAGCTCAGGGTATTAGGGTAACTTTTCCAAGACCACACAGCTAGCAGATGTCAGCGCTGGGATTCACATTTATGGATGCTTCATTCTAACAGTCAAGGGTTATTTCAGTTTACTTTGGTTTTCCAACCCATAACGTTTTTGAAGTTGACCAAGTAGACAACTGTGAGCTTGGAAAACATGGAAAAAGGAATGGACAATTGGACTTCATGGATATTTGGGTGCAGGGATGGGCTGATCAATAGAATGGAATGGAAAGAAATCACAAGCAGAGTTTGGAAGTGCCCTTTAATGAAGATTCTAAGTTGCTAGAGAGAGAATCTAAGTTTGCCTTGTGAGTACCTGGGAATATCAGGCCATGAATGAGCCCTTTTGAAGTAGACACAATCCTACTCCATACGTCACAACATTCATGCTACAGACTCCACAAATGTATCCCCTGTGAAGTGCAAGTCTCCAGAGCTGCATGCACTCAGTTGTTGGTTCCCAAGCACTGAGCAAGTGCAAACTCCTGTACTAGGCTTTGGAGATGCAGAGGTGCCCAAGCCAAGGTTCCACTCGCCAAGGCTTCCCAGGAAGGCGATGAAGAAAAGAACAAGAGGAGTTCAGCTCTCGTTACACCATCAGTATGGAGTCTGGGGACTTTGCAGATGTGCATTGCCACACTGACGTGGACAGAAATCAGATACTAAACAAATAAATAAGGGAATAGGGTCAGATTCCTGAACCAGGCTAAACCAATCACCATCATACACAGGAGGAAAGCTTGATTCCCTACTCTCTTGGGATACCGGGGTTGTCTTAGGAAAAAAATCAAGAAGAATTCATTAGTCCATCCAATTCTTCTAAAACCCAAAGTCCCACAGTCTTGAACTCGCCCCAGAGAGCTGTTGGGAAAAACTGGCTCTGTTCCCAGGTATCTGCACTACGGTGAGAATGAAGGTAAGGATTCAGGAGTCATGGGATGCCTGGTTCTCAGAGGTGTGCTGTTAGCATCAATTCCTGAGCAAAAATGAGTGGGCGAATCTTGGCAAATGGCGGCCTGGTAAGAGTGTAGAGTCCCTGAGTCAGAGAGCTTTGTTGGAGACCCTCACTCCCCTCACTCAGTCGTGGCCTGTGAGAGCTCCCCGCAGAGATGGGGCTGGCTTCTCACTGGATCTGAGGCTCTTTATAGATGGGAAAACATGGCATTTTCAGTTAGTTGCTCTGTTCTGAAGGACAGGAGAGCAGGGCTGTTCCATCCCAGTTTTCTTGGAGGGCTAATGCAGTCTACCATGTTTGGCAAAGCCAATTGTTTTTCAAAGCAGATTAAGGTTTTCTTGTCTGGTCACAGCTTATCAGAGAGGCAGGTGGTCCAGCTGTGTTTTGGCAGTCTCTAATCTTCTCCCAGCCACTGGTCTTTAAGGGGAGTATGTAGCCAAGGCACCATAAACTTTGTACAAACCAGACACTGGTTATTGCTATGGAAATTCTGGTAGTTTCTGGGGACGTGAAAGCTGACCAACTTGCTGAAGCATGATGCAAATGGCTCTGTCTTGTTACAGCTTTTGTAGGGCATTGGGCTCCTATTCTCATTTCTAGGTTTCCATGCAGAATCTCCCAGTCTGTGGCTTTATCTTAACAAATCCCCAAGGTACTTCCATTTGAAATCTTGTACAGATTTACAATGATTTATTATTCTCCTTTTGTCTCCTGTTCAGTCCCAACACAAGTGCATGGTGCAATCAGTTGACCCGTCCATCTTCCTTTTGGAGTCAGCCTGAACCAGTCAGCTTTGAATGTCAGTTGTGCTCCATGCTAATGGTACGACTTGGGGACAATGGCTTTATTTCTCTGAGCCTCAGTTTCCCAGGTGTCAAACTTAAATGATTATAATATCCAACTTAAAGAGTTGTTGAGGACTAAGGGAGATGACCATGAGGAAATTCACTGCAGAGCAGAGGACAGTCATTCCTTGCTAGCCTCTGCTTCCCTTTGTCTTCTCCACCCAAGATGTTTGTGTTTATATCATGTTCCTTTCCTTTCCCTAAGATCTATCTTTGTATGTTTTCTTTCTAAACAATAGCTCTGAGAAATGTAGTGTGCTTCAAACTGGTTATATTCTTGTGCTGCAACAAAAAAGATCGTATGTATTTTTGTTGGAGAATAACAGAATAAATCATTCTGAACTCCTTAAAAAAGGGAAAAAATATAATGAGATTCTAGAATATAATTCTCATCTCATTAACTCACATCTATTCTTCAACATCCAACTTAAAATTTATTTATTTCAGTAGCTCTTTCCTACTTCTTCCTGGGAAGTAAACACTGCTTAAACTATGCTTTGATTGCAACTTGTGTCTGCTATAATACTCTTTGTGCTGCATAATAACTACTCATTCATGTGATCCTTTATTTAGCAAATATTTATTGAGCCACTTATATCCCAGGACCAAAGACTCTACTAAGTGCTAGGGATACCATCAGAGTAAGATGTTCCTACAATCATGGAGCAACAATCTGTTTCTCCCTGTGGACCTGAAAAGGATTCATGGATTTTGGTAGCAATTGTTCAACCAGTTGCCTGGATTGAACTCCGCTGAAGATTTGCATGTGATCGTACTGCTGCACTCCCGGAGGCCCTAGGGAGCGTGATTGTGAATCAAAGCCTGCATCCATCCCCCTCCACGATATCTGCAAAGGTCACAGGCTCCCTCCTCCACGGGTGTGAATGAGGGTCCAGAAGAAGAAGCTGCAGGTGTAAGATGGCAGAGGACTCAGGAGGTCTAAGGGAATATGACTGCCTCTCCCCAGGTGAGAAACATATACAACAAACTGTTGGGAGTGTGCTAAAGCTGCCTCCTCCTCCTCAATAAATAAATAAGTAAAAATTAACAAACTCAATACAACTTAGAATAAACAATACAAGCAGAAAAGTTATAAGAGCCTTCAGGCTTTTATACTAGACTATGTGGGTGTGGGTCCCAACGGTTATGAGCTGAATATCTCCCTCTCCAAATTCATGGAGAGAAATCCTGCCCTTTGTGTGATGGTGTAGGAAGGTGGGTCCCTGGGTTTATGATTAGGCCACAGGGGTGGCACCCTCACGATTGGGATTGGTGCCCTTACAGAAGAGGCATGAGAGGCAGTTTTCTCTCAGCCACGTGAGGCTGCATCAAGAAGGCAGCTCTCTGCTCACTGCAAAGCATGAGGAGGAATTTTTCCAGACACCAGACCTGATCTTGTGATTTCCATTTTCCAGAACTGTGTTAAATAAGTGTTTGTTATTCTGTCATAGCAGTCAGACCTAAGATGTCCGCTCCCCCACTTACAACTGATTAACACAGGATGTGTGACTTGGGACACATAATTTAATTTCTCTGCATTTTTTTCCTCACCTACATCCTGAGACTAATAATGTCACCTCTCTCAGAAGGAGGTAAATTCCTTAATGTAGTGTCTTATGCTGAGTAAGCTCTCAAAAATGCAGCTATTCATAAAATCTCCAAATTGTCATCAATGCAAAATCTCAGTGCAATACTAACGTGTGCTGGTGAGTGCTCTACCACTGAGCTACACCTCAGCTCTTTCTATTTCCCTCTGAATATAGACACACACAGAGTCCCTCTCCCCTAAGGAGCATGCCTCTTTTGACCTTGCAATAAGCCTCCACACGGTGACACAGAAGCAGCACCAGAGTCCAGCAGAAAGGAGCCTGGAAGACAGGGACGGAATCTTGGCTCTACTTGGGTTCTACTGTGTGAAATTGTCCAACTCACATCACGTCGTAAGGCTTCAGTGTGTTCAGCAATGAAATCACAACTTGGGCAGGCAAGGCAGAATACGGAGGATTGCAAACCATTTCTACTTCCAATTTTGAAACAGAGTCCATCTCCCTGATCTTCCATCTGAGCTGTTCCCAGCTACTATTGGGTCAATGGAGTGCCCTGAAGTGACCCACTGGGACTGCTGAGACTCAATCACAAAAGGCCTTGCAGCTTTGGAGTGGGCCTTTTGGAACTCAGTCATCCTGCTGGGAAAATCCAGGCAGACCTGGGAAGAGGCCCATGTGAAAAGGAATGGAGGCCCCAACTCAGCTCCCAGCCAAGGGATGGACTCTCCAAGAAGGGGAGGAGCCTCTTGAAAGTGGGTCCCCTAGAGCCAGCTCAGCCTAACCCCAGCTGACGCCATGCAGGGCAGGGAAGAGCATCCCATCCCCAGCCATCCCAGCCCCAAACATGTATTCATGAAGTTGTTGTTCAAGCCACTGCACTTTGGGGCAGTTTACACAGCAATATTGGATTAGAATAAGGGGTAATTTTTGTTTCCTTCCCATCTCACCTCCACATCCTCCTCTCCTGCTCACTCCTGAGGTCTCCTTAAACTGGACTTCAGATCTGACCTTTCAAATGGGTCATCAGGGATTACTTTAGGCTCAAATTCTTAACCTTTTGCTCAGCGATGGTCTAAGATGGTTTGCCTTCTGACCTTGTTCCAGCCCTCTCCCTCATGAAGCTCATCAACAAATATCCATTGAGCGTCTACTATGTTGTGAAACACAATGGCACATCCTTAGTGCTTAGATGAAGGAGCTGCAGATCAGCTCCTGACCCACAGGAACCCAGAGTTTCATACTGGAAGAGGAGAAACAGATAGACATGAGAGAGCTGAATGCTGTGTGAGAAGTCTCCAGGATGCTGGGGCACACAGAGAAGAGACCAGAGCTCAGTAGAATGGGAGCAGGAGCAGGAAGCCTCCTGGTGAGTGGGAGGCATGTTCTCCCAGAAGCTGGTCCTACAGGATGAGCATGAATCAGCTGGGAAAGGGCAAGGAGGAACACCTCCTGCCGGCGCACAGAGGGTGCATGCTGATCTTCCTTCAGCTTCTCCACCATGGGCTCTCCTGGAGTTCCAGCCTAGGTCCTGTCTTTGTCTTCTAATTAGTTCTCCTGCCCCCACAGACTTCTTCTTGGTCCTGTTTTGGGAACACTTTCATCTTCTCCTTCTAATTGTACCCAAGCTTCCCCAACCATGTCTGCAGCTCTGAACTTGCCCAAAGAGGCAGCCATCAATTCAATTTTCTTGGGCACTGAAAGCAAGATTTCTTCCACCCCTTAAGATAAACCAATGGCATGACATAATTTTCCTGCAGCTCAGCAGTTTTTAACTTCCTGTCTTGTTCCTGGCGCCATCACGGTATCAGTTGTGCAAGCAAGCGGCATGGTTCTCCAATTCCACAGTACCATCGGCTGCTCCCGCCCTTCCGCGACAGCCCTGTCTCCCAAGCAGCCACCCTCCTGCTCTCTCCCTCTGCTCTGACCTCTGAATTCTGCATCAATCCCACTGCAGCAGCCGTCCCGATTTCTTGCTACTCAGAGTCACTGCTCCACTAGAGTCTGCAAAAACCACCCTCCCACGCCCAGCATCTCGCATTCCCAACCCACCGGTGCCACGCTTCGGGAAAGCTGCAGAGCTTCCCCAACGCTTGTGCATGGTGGCATTCAAGATTTCTTGCCCCTTTGTCCTCTTTCTCCTTAAGTAACTCTCTTGCTTTCCTATGACAGAAGGGAGGATCCTAGAGGAAGAGACCAGTGTAGAGGAATTGTTTTACACTGGCAGGAAAGAAACTTGCTGGTAGCAGCGGCCTTGCCACTAATTACTATGTGACCACGGCAAGTTACTTGAACTCACTGAACCAGGGCTTTTTAAAACCTAAAACAGGGGTCATCAAACGGTGGCCCATGAGCCATTCCGCCCACTGCGGGTTTGTAGGGGCAGCTGTACAGGAACAGGCACTCCTTTCTACGTCGCTAGGGCTGCTTTTGCCCTGAGACTGCAGGGCTGAGTATCTGTAGTGGGGAGTTTCTGTCCCACACAATATACAATAGCTATTATTTGGCCTTTGGTCAAACATTTTCCAACTCCTCATCAGCAGAATGATTCCTCAAGTTTCTATAAGCCCTATCATTTCATGATGGTAACTAACAACACTTATTTTTATTTAAATCCTGTAAATACAAACACCAGAGAGAAATTAAACCCTTTAATCCTTTGTATATCACCTCTTACATTCTAAGGGTGCTCAGGTGGTCATTTCTTCTTTTTAAAACTGTTTCTTTATTTTTAAAAATGATTCTAGCACCTGTTTGGTGGGGTTGTTCTGGGGTTTTAATGCAAAATTCTTGCAAAACCATCTCACCTCATCCTGGCTCATCGTAGGTATTCAGTCAATGTCTCTTGTGCTTCCCTGAATTGTCTTGGTTGTTTAATTGCAGTCTCTTTGTAGGAAAGAGACACAATTTCTTTCTAATTTAACAGGTTTTGAGATAAACTTTCACCATTTCATAAATATTCCATGGACAAACTTAGCTTTGACACCTACCTAAATACGGTTCACACTTTGCCT
Organism: Sciurus vulgaris; assembly: GCF_902686455.1. NCBI lineage: Eukaryota > Metazoa > Chordata > Mammalia > Rodentia > Sciuridae > Sciurus > Sciurus vulgaris. Next base: position 139,046,737 of record NC_136469.1, read on the forward strand.
CTGCCCCTCCCCCTTCCCATTGCTCTGTCTCTTCATGCAGGAGGTAGGAAAATGCAATTTACTTGGATAATTAAATGTTCTATGAAGGGCAAGAGAAGTAGTTGAACGGGGCCTCAGCTGGAAGTGCTCAGGCTCCTCCACCATGTTGGGCTGAGGCTGGGCTTCCCGAGGGCTGCTCACAGCCAATGCCCGAGTGCAGTGGGGACTCCAGTCCCAGCTTCTGGAATGTGAACTGCCTCTGATTGGACTTCCCACTGGCCTTGGAGAATGTTTACAGACCAGCACTGCAGTCTGAGACTCACTCCCATCTTCTTGCTCCCTCTCTCCAGAGGTGTCAAGCCTGCACGACAGGCCAAGGGCACGTGGGCCACCTTGCTTGCTTTCTTTTACCCTTGTGTTTCCACCAGTAAATATCTTGGTACTGGCTTGATACATAATGTTCAGGTGACCTGAACTCACCAGTCAATCAGGAATAGGCCAAGAAAACAGGAGGTGAGGTAGATAATGGTGACTGCCCAGGTCACTGGCTGGCTGCTAAGGGTGGTATGTGGATGAAGGCAGTTCCTGACTCCAGGTGGAAATTCATTGCTAAATATTTCATTTTTGGTGACTTAGGACCATGTCCTGGTGGAGGAGGCCCCCCTTACAAATCTGATGTTTGGGGCATTAGAATTACAAGGGGTACCCAACCAGAAGGCTGGTTCTGGGTAAGTAGTGTGGATATCCTACTAAGGGACAAAAAAACTGTTAACAAACCATGAAAGAGTAAATGTAGAGCCAGAGAAGCTCTCTGGTGGCTTTTGAAGAAGCTCCTAATCCCTGCACAAGCCAGAGAAGGCCCAGCACTTTATAGTCAGAGTCCAGACTCCAGCAGGGATCAGATGGACAGTGGTAGGACTGGATTTGAAGCAAGCATCATCAAGGGGCAAACGCCTAGGGCTAAAGAGGGAAGAATTTCAGAGGGTATAGTCTCAGGACTTGGGTTTAACTCCCTGGCAAGAAATTCAGGGCCTAACACAAACACTGCTAAGCTGGCCCAAACTAAACAGAGTAGAAATGCCTGAATTGTCTTAGCAGATGATGCAAGAAAAAAATAGACAGGGGTGAGTGGGCATGCTGATTCAGCACAGTGGGCAAGGCCACAGGACCCTCCAGAGAATTACATTCCACAGAGGGGTCCGGAGCACACCAATCCCCAGGCCTCAGGGGAGCACAGCTGACAGCTTTGCAAAGATGTTCCTTGGTTGCCCTCCTCCTAGGAGGGGAGGTGACCTCTGAGCTGGGTGCTCTAATACTATGGGGATGACGAGGCCTTGAAATAAGAAGCAAGTGATGACATTGACCCCCAGGAAGTCAGAGGGATGTGATTAGCTTAATGACTGTGGGTGTTACAGGGGCAATCAAGGGGATTTGTTCTGCAGTCATGGGGATACTCAATAGAATATGACAACCCTTGGGGTAAAAATAGATTGGCAGGCAACAAGCATGCTATTGACATCCAGAAGCAAATAACAGCAAAAGAAAAATAAGAATGAAGAGCAGGAGATGGAGGAGTCTGTGTTAATAAGAAGCCAGGTTCCTGCAGGACATGGTGGAATATACCTGTAATACTAGGTACTCCAAAGGTTGAAGCAAGAGGATTGCAAGTTGAAGATTAGCCTCAGCAACTTACTGAGACCCTGTCTCAAAAGAAAAAATATAAAATCCTGAGGAAGAAGCTCAGTAATAGAGCATCCCTGAGTTCAATCACCAGCATGAGGGGGAAAAAAGAAAGAAAGAAGAAGCCATGACCCTTTGCTCAGGCCAGGCTTGAGCCCTTTTAGACGCATGGACTAAAGAGGCAACTGAGTCCCTAGGAGGAAGGACTCTGCCATACCGCAGCAGGTATACAGCTAAAAATGCTCCAGTCCTTCTTACAAGGCCCCTGGCCATTTACAGAGAGGTTGTGTACTGGGGAAGGGGGACAGTCAAAAATTTCCAGGACAGTTGTACACAAGGTCTGAATGGCCCCAGTTGTGAGCAATGTAGAAAAGTGGATCCATGTATCTCTGGGATGTGCTTTGGTCCCTGCTCATGTCTGCCTCTAGAAGCTCCAGCTTCAGGAAGTGTAGGTGACTAACCAGCCACCCAGCTGCAGCCACTGTGGACACCAAGACCAGGCTTCCTATGGGCTGATCCCAGTCAACAACAGCTTGCTGAGGACATGTTCTTCACTGTCCCCTTCCTGTGGAACTCTGATTATGGATACCTTCAGTTCAGGGAGCCTCACAGCAAGGCAGACCTTCTCAGACCACTGCCCTGTGACTTGAGGCTCATCCTACTCAATCCTTCCTCCCCACTCCTTTCACAGATATAGGTCACCACTGTGCACTCCCATTCTCCTACCTACCCTAAGCCCTCCTGCATCCCTTTACAAATTCCTTCAATGTATACCTTGCACAGCAACTCTGTCTTGCCATCTGTGTTTCCTGGGACTCAAATTGTCACACTGAGCAAGAAAATGAATGGAGATTGCTATCATTTATTGTCATTGATTCAACAAATATTCAATAACAAAAGTACTAGGCTAAGGCTACAAAGTTAAATAAGTTAGTGTCCCAGTCCTTTCATGAATAAAGTTAACTAAAAAAAAAATAGAGTCTAATGTACTTTGGGCAAGGTGCATACATTGTCACAGTAACTGAGACTTGGCACACAGACTCCACACTCTTCAGGGGTGAAGAGACATATGCTGGTGTGTTTTTGTCCTGAACTAGTTGAATTTGGACGCTTCCTGAAGGACCATTAAGAAGACAAATCACAGTGTTAGGGACTTGGCATATTCTAAATGCAAAGGCTCAAACTAAATTTAACCACATTAAGAGATGGGTCAGAATTAACCAAGATTTCATTGGGCAAATGGCCTCTGGTCTCCAGACATTTTCCTCATGATTAGCAGAAGATTTTATCTCTGAAAAACATCTACATACTAAGCCTATTAAAGATGTGTGCCCATTACCCAAATAACCAAACATAAATGTGAAGGCATCAAGACAAGGTGTGAAGAGAGGAAGTGGCTCATGAAGAATTTGCCAAGGAGTGCATTGTAGACAATTATGATGGTGCATGAAAAGTCCTCATCATAGCAAAGTGAACCAATAAATATATTAATTTTTTATAAACTTCATGAAAATCTCATTTTAAGAAAAGATCACTATGTGAAGTTCATAGTGGGGGAGGTGCAGGGGTCAGAAAGAAATCTAGAGGTGGAAAGGAGGTAGGCAGTAATTTCCCCATCTGCTCACAGCAGAGAAAGGAAGCAGTGAAAGAAATGCAGAATTGAGAGGTGAGTGACAAAATAAAATAATGCTGTAAGATGCTCAATATTATAAAGTCTGGAACCTGTAGAGACTTGAAGATCAATTACCAGAATAGAAAATAAGCAGAGTTCCCCAACCCAGAACACAGTGCGTAGGGACAACAGAGAGAGAAGGTGGTGGGGTGGGAGATCTCCTAAGTTCACCCTGTGTTATGGCTTGGATGTGAGGTGTCTCCCAAAGCTCACATGTGAGACAATGCAAGAAAGTTCAGAGGAGAAATGACTGGGTTGTAAGAGTCTTAACCCAATCAGTGATTTAATTCCCTGATAGGGATTAACTGAGTGGTACCTGAAGAGGTAGGGTGTGGCTGGACGAGGTAGGAATTGGGGTGTGAATTTTGTCTATGTTTGTATCTGGAGAGTGAACTTTCTCTGCTTCCTGCTCACCACATAAGCTTCTTCTTTCTACCACACTCTCCTGCCATGACATTCAGCCTCACCTTGAGCCCCAAGGAATGAAACCAGTTTTCCATATACTAAGATCTCTGAAACCTTGAGCCCCAAAATAATTTTTTCCTCTTCCATAATTGTTCTGGTTGGATCCTTTTAGTCACAGCAGTGAAAGAGCTGACTATCCACTTAAAAGCATTTGGAAAAAAATTGGAACGGTGGACAAATTTAAAGTGTGATGGGAATAGCAGAGTCCTTAAAGCAAATCAAACAGCTTAAAACCAAATTGTGAAAAGAAAGCTGAATTGGTAGTCCATACCTATTTTGTGGAACCCTCAGCAAACCGGTCACCCCGTTAAATCAGCACATTGTCTTCTCATGCACAGACAGCTGCAAATTAAACCAGAGGGAAGTCCCTTGCAATGAGACCTCTTAAGAATCCTTCCAGAAATAGTTTCTAGAGGGACCACTACCAGCTGAAAAATCACTGAGAACCCCTCCCCCTTCCTCTGACTCTGAACAAGAGTTCAGGTGATGTAGATCTGGGTGGGGAAGTGGGCCTAGCCCCACTTAGCCTCCACAACCCAGGTAAGGTTGGAAAACTCTGCATAGCATCCACAAACCCAGACAGCAATGGAGCAGCAAAGCAACTTTAGTCATGAGCAGAGGAATTAGATCCATTGGGCTACACCAGCTCCAACCACTGATGTTGGGGAGGCATTGTGGGAGGCCTAGGAATTGTCCTTTCTCCATTCTAAGACGGAACCAGAAGGGAACTTCCTGAATATTCAGTGACATAATGATTCACTTCCTGCATAGTGGAGCTATGGCAGAAGGCTGCTAGGAGAAGTTTCCTGAGTACCCCTGCCAACTTAAGCAGAAGGCACCTGCAAAAATTGCCAGAAGGAGATTGGTTAAGGTGGAAAATCGCCTGATCTAAGGAAACGGGAGGTGGCTACTCCCAGCCTTAACTGACTCCCAACTTCATTGGTGGGCACAACTGGCAAATGAAAGGACATTGTTTGCACACTGGCTGGACCTTGTATCAGTCATGTCAACAGAGGGAATCAACACCTGCTGTTCACAGCCTGGGCCAGTGGAGCACTCATCCAACCAGTAACCCCCTTAAATCAGCACGAGTTTACACCTGGATATGAGGGACTGTGAAGAATAATATCAACAAATTTGTATTTTTTATAAGGTTGAATAGTACAAGGCTTGGCTCTGAAGTGATTATAATAAATAGGGTTCAGTAGTAACTCTCAAAGTGACGCTGATATCAGTAGAGGTCATGCATTAACTTAAAGTATCAATATCTGCATATTTGTTGAATACAGGGCTCTTAAGAGAAAGTAGTCCCTTGCTTAAAAGAAGTGAGAACTATTCCAATAGATGGGTAGACACAAAGACAACATTAAAAAACAAGGGAAAAAAATTACAAACAGCCCATTATGCTTCAATAACTGTCTTCATAAACAGCATAGCAGAGAAAAAGTTAGAGAAGGAATTTGAAAAGTTCATACTTAAAATGTTCTATGAGCTAAAAGAAGATATATGGAATGCAATCAGAGAGAAAATACAGGAAGTGAAATATCACTGCAATAAAGAGATAGAGATTCTGAAAAAGAATCAAACAGAAATTCTGAAAATGAAAGACTCAATAAACCAAAGTAAAAATTCAATGGCAAGTAACATCAATAGATGAGATGACTTTGAAGATAGATTTTCAGGCCTTGAAGACAAAGTATATAAACTTGAAAATAAAGTTGACCATAAAGAAAAGATGTCAAAAGGCCATGATCAGAATATTCAAGAAATCAAGGATGATATCAAGGGGCAAAATTTAAGAATCATTGAGATAGATAAAGACTGTGAATTACAAGCTAAAGGAATATACAATATTTTCAATGAAATAATGTCAGACAAATTTTCAAAACTTAATAATGAAATGAATATTGAAATAAAAAAGGCATATGGGATTCCAAATATGCAAATTCACAATAAAACCACTCCCACACACATTATAATGAAAATGTCTAACATACAGGGAAAGAATAGAATTTTAAAAGCTGCAAGAGAAAAATAGCCAATCATATTTACAGGTAAACCAATCCAGACTTTTGCTAATTTCTCAACCCACATCTTAAAAGCCTGAAGGTCTTCAAATAACATATACAAAGCTCTGAAAGAAAATGAATGTCAACCCTGAATACATGTCCAGCAAAATTAAGCCTCAAATTTGAAGATGAATAAAAACCTTCTATGATTAACGTAAGTTAAAAGAATTCATAACCAGAAAGCCTGCACTACAGAACATACTCAATGAAATATTTCATGAAGAAGAAACAAAAAATAAAAATGAAAGTCATCTTATGGAGGAATTACACTAGAAGAATATTAAATGAAAGTAGAGTCAAGTCATATTAAACCTTTAGGAATGAATCAAAATATAATAAATTTCTAGAATAAATTTGAATGTAAATGGTCTAAATCCTTCATAAAAATAGATGGCTTGGGAGAATGGATTTTAAAAAAGATCCAAAAATATGCTGTTTATAAGAGACTCACCTCACATGCAAAAGCATCCACATATTGAAATTGAAAGGATGGGAAAAAAAAAAATCATGAAATTGGTACTTGTAAAGAAGCAGAGGTAGCTATTCTTATATTGGATAAAGAGGAATTGAAGCCAAAATTAATCAGAAAAGTCAAAGAAGCTCACTTAAATTGCTTCAGGAGATCAGAAAAGGAGATATGATAATTGTAAATTAAAGATTTGTGACTCCTCAAATGGTGCATTTATGTACATAAACAAACGCTTCACAATATTAAGAATAAAATACATCACAATGCAATAATACTGGGAACATTAAACTACTTCTCTCAACACTGGATACATTATCCAGACATAAACTAAGTATAGATTCAACAGAACTAAAAAAATATAATTAATAATATAGACCTAACAAACATCTATAGAATATTTCATTCATCAATAACTGAATTCATTTTCTTCTCAGCCACACATTGTCTAAAATAACCATGTTTTAGTTCACAAAGCAAATGTCAGTAAATACTGAAAAAAAATAATATCTTGCCTTCTATCAAATCATACTGGAATAAAATTAGAAATCAATGATAAGATCAAAAACAGAAACCATTCTAATACCTGGAAATTAAATAATATACTTTTGAATAATGAATGAATAGAATAAGAAATAAAAGTAATACTTAGAGGTAAATGAGAATACGATGCACACATCAAAATCTCTGGGACACTAGGAATGCAGTTCTAAGAAGAAAGTTCATAGCATTGAGCTCATTCATTAAAATAATACAAAGACATCAAAGGAAGGAGCTAATACTAAATATCAAGGCCCTAAAGAAAGAAGAACAAACCAACACCAAAATCAGTAAAACATAGGACATAAATCAGTAAGAGTTGAAATCAATGAAGTTGACAATTAAAAAAATACCAAAGATCAATGAAACTGAGTTGTTTTTATGAAAGGAAAGATAAGCCTGATAAACCCTTACACACACTAACCAAAAGAAAAAGAAAACACTCAAATCAACAAAATTTGAGATGGAAAAAAATCACCACAGACATTAGTAAAATCCAGAGGATTATCAGAATTTATTTAAAAATTTATACATCAATAAACTAGAAAATTTTGAAGATATTGAAAAATTCCTAGAGACATATGACCTATCCAAATTGAACTATGGGGTTATAGAAAATTTAAACATCTCAGTATCAAGCAATGAAATTGAAAAAGTTATGTAAAACCTTCAGAGAAAAAAATCCCAGTACTGGATGGATTCTCAGCTGAGTTCTATCTGACCATTAAAGAAGAATTAATACCAATCCTCCTCAAATTATTCCCATGAAATAGAAGAGGAAATACTGCCAAACTCATTCTATGATTCCAGTATCACCTTGATATTAAAACCAAAGACATATCAGGGAAAGGAAACTTCAGACCAATATCCCTGATGAATACAGATGCAAAAATTCTTAATAAAATATTGTCAAGCCCTATGCAAACACATATTAGAAAGTTAGTGCACCATGATCAAGAGGGTTTCATCCCAGGGATGTAAGGTTGGTTTAACATATAGAAGTCAATAAAAGTAATTCACCTCATAAATAAACTTAAGGACAAAAATCACATGATTATCTCAAGAGATGCTTAAAAACATTTAACAAAGTACACCACCCATTCATGTTTAAAACACTAGAAAAACTAGGAACAGAAAGAACTTACCTGAACATCTTAAAGGCTATATATGACACACCTAAAGCCACATTATACTGAATGGAGAAAAACCGAAAACATTTCCTCTAAAATCAGGACAAGACAAGGATACCCAACTTTCACCATTCATATTCAACATGGTCCTTGAAAGTCTAGCCAGAGCAATAAAGCAAGAAAAGGAAATTAAAGAGATAAAAATAGGAAATGAAGAACTCAAATTATCTCTGTTTGCATGATCCTATAGAAGACCCCCACAAAAGTAAAACTCCACCAGGTACTTCTAGAGCTCATAGATGAATTCAGCAAAATAGCAGGATATAAAATTAACACTTCTAAATCAATCACATTCCTATACTCCAAAGATGAATCTGCTGAAAAAGAACTTAGGAAAGCTATCCAATTCACAATAGCCTCAAGAAAGGAAAAAGAAAAGAAAAGAAAAGAAAAGGAAAGGAAAGGAAAGAAAAGAAAGGAAAAAACTTGAATAAAATGCTTGGTCATCAATTTAACAAAAGAGGTAAAGGACCTCTACAGTAAAAATTATAGAAGACTAAAGAAATTGAAAAGACCTTACAAGATGGAAAAACATCTCATGTTCTTGGAAAGGAAGAATTAATATCATCAAAATGACCATATTAAAAATAATGGTATACAGATTAAATGCAATTCCCATGAACAGTCCAATGACATTCTTCACACAACTAGACAAAATAGTTTTGAATTTTATTTGGAGAAATAGGAGACACAGAATAGCCAAAGCAATCCTTAATGAGGAAAAAGAAGCAGGAGTCATCTCAACATCAGACCTCAAATTATACTGCAGAGTTGTAGTAATAAAAACAGCATACTACTGACACCAAAACAGGTATGAAGACCTATGGACTAGAAGAGAAGACACAGAGACAAACCCACATAAATGCAGTTATCTGATAGTAGGCAATGTTGTTAAAAGTATATGTTGGAGGAAAGATAGCCTTTTTAACAAATGTTGGTGGAAAAATGGAAATACGTGTGTAGAAGAATGAAATTTAGCCCTATCACTCTGCACAAAAATCAACTCAAAGTAGATAAAAGACCTAGGAATTAGACTAGAAACCCTGCAGTTGCTAGGAGATAGTGTAGGTCCACTCTCCAACATGTATGCATAGGAACCAACTTCCTTAACAAGACTCCTGAAGCATAAGAAGGAAAATTAAAAACTCAACACGTGAGATGTCATCAAAATAAAAGCTTCCTCACAGCAAAGAAAACAAGCACATGAAGAGAGTCTACAGAACGATATATTTTTGCCATTTGCTCCTCATATAGGGCATTAATATCCAGGAAATACAAAAGCCTCTAAATACTTAACACACAAAAAAGCAAATAATCCAATCAATAAGTATCCAAAAAATAAGACAGACACTTTCAAAAGCAGGAATATGAATGACCAACAAATATATAAAAAAATGTTACACACCTCTCACAATTAGGAAAATGTAAATCAAAACTCCATTGAGATTTCATCTCTCTCCAGTCATAATGATGATTATAAAGAATACACATAACAATAAGTGTTAGCAAGGATGTGGGGGAAAAGGCACATTCATATATGGTTGGTAGAACTGCCTATGAGTGCAAACACTCTGGAAAACATTTTGGAGTCTCCTCCAAAAACTAGAAATGGGACCACCATATAACCCAGTTATTCCACTCCTCACTATATATCCAAAACTATTAAAATCAGCATACTGTAGGTACGCAGCCACATTAATGTTTATAGCAGCACAATGTGCAATGGCCAAACTGTAGAACCAACCTACATGCTCTTCAATAGATGAGTGGCAAAGAAAATGTAATTTTTAAGCAGAGTGGAATATTATTCAGTCATAAAGAAGAATGAAATGATGTCATTTGCTGGGAAATGGATGAAACTTGAGGCTGTCATGCTAAGTAAGCCAGTCCCAAAAAGCAAAGATCACATGGTTCCTCTGATGTGCAGAAGCTAACACAAAATAAGGAGTCGGGGAGAAAAGAAAAAGAGAGAGGGAATTTCATCAAAATAGAGGAAAGAACAGTAGAGTACACCAGTGGGATTGAGGAGGAGGAAAAAGGGAAAAGGAAAGGGAAGAACAGTAAAAAGAATCTGACCAAACATTCATATGTGCATGCAAGAATGTGACAAGGTGAGTTCCTCTATCCGGGTATCCACAGGACACTAAATTAAAAAAAAATAAAAAAAATAAAAGTAAACTGTGGATGACTGAAGAGGGATCGGTGGAATAGAGGGAGGGGTGCAGGGGTGAGGAGGACATTCTGGTGACCAAATTGAAGCAGGTGGTATTCCATGCTTTGGTGATTATGTGAAGGGGTATCCTGGTGTTGGACATAACTAAAAGGAATAAGTGATAGAAGAAGAAGTCTCAAGCTGGAAGCAGGTTGGCTTCATCTCAGGTTTCCATCATAAGTGCTGAGCTACAGGCAGACAGCTCCCTGGGATCATCACAGGGAGCAGCGCAAGTGACAGACGCGCTCATGTGCTTTCAGCATCTCACATCCATCCCTCTATCTAGGCTTCAGTCCACCTGTGAGAGAGAGTTCACAGGCGCCACCCCTGTGTTGGACACAGAGGGACCATGGAGTAAAGAACACGGAAAGAGGCACAGCATTAGTGGAAGAAGAGACGGGGGCCCAGCCAGTCCTCCTGGACCTTCTCTGCACCCATGCCAAGTGTGTATGTTGTCCCCAGGAAAAGTCCCAGCAGTTCATATTTAATAGTCACTATGATGATGACTTGGGTCATAATTGTCCACGCAGATCAGCAGAAAGAGAAGACTTTTGTTTAATAACTTAGACATGTCCTCTGTGTACACTGGTAATTCTTATTTTAAGCAGTACCCCTTAGAAGGCAAAAGGTATGATTCCTGTTAGGTGTGGACACCGAAAAGTCCTACAGCAATCTGAAGAGGAGTGCCGATTGTCTCCTACCTCTGGAAGCGGATCCAGGACTGCTCTTTGTATTCTGAGCCCTCTGCCAGCTGCCAGCAGCAGGTGGGGAGTTCAAGCCCACTGCTTCAAGAACTCCCAGCTGGGCTCAGCTGGCTCCATCCCCCCTTTGAGGACACTGCAGGGTTTCCATGCTGAATTCCTATGGAAAGCTGTGATCTCGGTTTTGCACATCAGGGGATTACTCCTTTGTAATGCCAAGACGTTGTTCTGAACTTCTGGAAGCTGATGGTAGCTGCTTACCCCTGTGGGAAGGAGATGGACTGAGATTTAGGAACATGAAAAGAAACCACCCATCTTTCCAGGACGACAGTGCACAGCCATGCTGGCTCCCTGCTCCCAGTTGTCCCACCCCCGGTGAGGAAGGGCACAGAGAACAGAATGAACACTGGTGAGCTACTCTCTTTGCATTGATGGAATCTCCTGGAAATGGGACCAAAAAGTGCTTCTGTTTTCCCGAGTCTTCCAGACAAATGAAGTTTGCCATTTCGTTTCCAAAGAAACAAGTTGTTTCAATTTGAAATGAGAGCAAAACTGTTGACCGTGTGAAAGGAAAGAGCAAAAGCAATTTGTAGTGATTAAGAAGCACACTTCATAATATTCTATTATGTGTATATACCACAGTTTCTTTATTCATTCATCTGTTGAAGGGCATCTAGGTTGTTTCTACAATATAGCTATTGTGAATTGAGCTGCTATAAACATTAATGTGGCTGTGTCACTGTAGTATGCTGATTTTAAGTCCTTTGGGTATAAACTGAGGAGTGGGATAGCTGGGTCAAATGGTGGGTCCGTTCCAAGTGTTCTGATCAATCTCCACACTGCTTTCCAGACTGACTGCACCAATTTGCAGCCCCACCAGCAATGTATGAGTGTGCCTTTTCTCCACATCCACACCAACATCTATTATTGTTTGTGTTCTTGATAATAGACAATCTAAGGGAGTAAGATGAAACTCTGGAGTTGTTTTAATTTGCATTTCTATAATTACTAGAGATGTTGAGCACTTTTTCACATATTTACTTTAAGGGATCCCACGAAAACCACGCTGGACATGGGAAATCACATAAAGGAGTTTATTAAACAAACAAAGTGTCTCCCTGCAGGGTAAGAGAGAAAATGAGAGGAAAATAAAGGGAACAAGAAAGGGTGTGCACTAGAGAGAGTGGAAAAGTGAGAATAGAGAAAGTGAGTAGGAGAGAGAGAAGCATGAGAAAAGCTGGCGGGGTAGCTACCGTGAAGCAGTTGAATTCCACCAGGCTAACAGGGGACCAAGCTGACTGGTGAACCAATAGCTACTAGGATGTTCACAGACTGACAAGTGGTTGGGAGGCGGGGAAAATGGCTGCACCGGAAAGGGCAGGGGAGAGCAGCTTTTTACATTACATTCCCCCATTTCTGTTTTTATAAGAAAATCTTTTGCTCTCCAGTTCTTTCCGAAGCCTTCTCTCTCCTTCCTGCCTAAGCGACTGGGGTTTGGTTTGCAGGTGAGATGTAAAAAGTCCATTCTCTTTCCAGACGTCCAAAGGCAAATGGTTCTCATGGACTTTATTACCTCAATTTGACTGATCCCCTATTTTTACACTAACTGGCATCCCCAATTCTGGCTTCATTCACCCCTCCAATTTTAGGAACTCCTTTGCTGTAGGGAAAAGGGGTCGATGACCGCTGTGGCTCCTTCGAGCTGGAAGCAGGCAGCGTGGGGCAAGCAGTTTGGAGTTCCCTTTTTAGAAATCGGGTCAATTGAGGGATCCATGGTAGAAGTCTGGTTGGGGAAGAGCAGGTAGTAAAGGCATCTGGGGATGGGTGCTTCTAAGAGAGAAGAACAGAGGGGGCGATCCAAGATGGTAGACTAGAGTCACCACTGCATCTCCAGTTGCTCCAGAACCCAGGATTCAAGAAGGGGAGGCATTAAGAGACTTGGACTAAAATAGAACCACGGGGTGAATCTCCCCCACCCGGTGAAGCTTGGCCCGGGCGGCAGGCCTGGATTCGGGCAGCCTATTAAAGTAGGGCAGGGAAGCTAGAGACTTCTCCAGGCAGCCCTGGGCACTCCAGGGGTGGGCTCCTCCCACATGGCCAGCTTCTTGGAGCAGGCCCCACAGTGAGAGCCTTTCTTCACAGAGGCAGCTCCAAGCCCTGGAACCAGTAGCGAGCTAGGGACAGCTTTCCTTGGAAGCACTGCATTATCAAGTTACTCCAAAACTTCAGGCTACTGAAGGCTGCGAGGTGATACACTGGAAATCTACAGGGACACTATAAGCCAATAGAGGAAATCAGCAATATCACAGAGTCCCACTGACATCTGACCAATAAGAGAAACAAAGGGAAGAAAATGTCCCAAACAAACCTAGATATTATATCAATACAACTCAATGACAGCACAGCAGAAGAAATGTCAGAAAGGGAGTTCAGAATGTACATAATTAAAACAATCAGGGAAGCAAACAAGGAGATGAAAGAGCAAATGCAGGCATTGAAGGAGGAGATGAAAGAGCAAATGCAGGCATTAAATGATCGCACCAATCAACAGTTAAAATAGCAAATACGGGAAGCAAGAGATCATTTCAATAAAGAGTTAGAGATACTGAAAAAAGAAAAAAAACAAACAGAAATCCTTGAAATGAAGGAAACAATAAATCAAGTTAAAAACTCCATAGAAAGCATAACCAATAGGAGAGAACACCTGGAAGACAGAACCTCAAACATTGAAGACAAAATATTTAATCTTGAAAACAAAGTTGACCAAACAGAAAAGATGGTAAGAAATCATGAACAGAATCAACAAGAATCATGGGATATCCTGAAAAGGCCAAATTGAAGAACTATTGGGATTAAGGAAGGCTTAGAGAAACAAACCAAAGGAATGAATAATCTATTCAATGAAATAATATCAGAAAATTTCCCAAATCTGAAGAATGAAATGGAAAACCAAGTACAAGAGGTTTATAGGATTCCAAATATACAAAATTACAATAGACCCACACCAAGGCACATTATTATGAAAATACCTAACGTACAAAATACAGAATTTTAAAGGCCACAAGAGAAAAGAATCAAATTACATTCAGGGGGAAAACAATAAGAATATGAGCAGATTTTTCAATCCAGACCCTAAAAGCTAGAAGGACCTGGAACAACATTTACCAAGCCCTGAAAGAAAATGGATGCCAACCAAGAATCTTATACCCAGCAAAACTTACTTTCAGATTTGATGATGAAATAAGATCCTTCCATGATAAACAAAAGCTAAAGGAATTTACAAAAAGAAAGCCAGCATTACACAACATTCTCAGCAAAATATTCCATGAGGAAGATATGAAAAACAATGATGTAAATCAGCAACGGGAGGAACTAGCCTAAAGGAATAGCCAAATAAAGGAGAAACCAAATCATGACAAAAAGCAAAAATGAGTCCAATGACTAGGAATACAAATCATATTACAATAATAACCATGAATATTAATGGCCTGAACTCATCAATCAAAAGACATAGACTGGCAGATTGGATTAAAAAGAAAAATTCAACAATATGATGCCTGGAAGAGACTCATCTCATAGAAAGAGATACCCATAGACTAAAGGTGAAAGGATGGGAAAAAACATACCATGCACACGGACACAGCAAAAAAGTTGGAGTATCCATCCTCATTTCAGATAATGTGGACTTCAAGCCAAAACTAGTCAGAAAGCATAAAGAAGGACATTACATACTGCTTAAGGGAAGCATAAATCAGCAACACATAACAATCATAAATATCTATGCCCCGAACATTGTCTCATCCATGTACGTCAAACAAATACTTCTCAATTCCAGAAATCAAATAGACCACAACACAATAATACTAGGTGATTTTAACACACATCTCTCACCGCTGGATAGATTGTCCAAACAAAAATTGAATAACACAATCAACAATTTAGACTTAACTGACTTATATAGAATATACCATCCAACAAAGAACAAATACACTTTCTTCTCAGCAGCACATGGATCTTTCTCTAAAATAGACCATGTTTTATGCCACAAAGATACTGTTAGCAAATACAAGAAGATAGAGATACTACCTTGTACTCTATCAGATCTTAATGGATTGAAATTAGAAATAAATGACAGAATAAAAAACAGAAACTTCTCCAATACTTGGAGATTAAATAATACACTATTATATGATGAATGGATAACAGAAGACATCAGGAGGGAAATTAAAAAATTCTTAGAAGTAAACGAGAACAAAGACACATCATATCAAAACCTGTGGGACACTATGAAAGCAGTACTTAAAGGAAGATTTATTTCATGGGGTGCATTCAACAAAATAAGTAGAAATCAACAAATAAACTTACAGCTCAAAGCCCTAGAAAAAGAAGAGCAGACAAACACCAAAAGGAGTAGAAGACAGGAAATAGTTAAAATCAGAGCTGAAATCAACGATATTGAAACAAAAGAAACAATCGGAAAAATTAACAAAATAAATAGTTGGTTCTTTGAAAAAATAAACTAAATTGATAAACCCTTAGCCACACTAACAAAGAGAAAGAGGGAGAAAACTCAAATTACTAAAATTCGAATGAACAAGGAAATATCACAACAGACACGAGTGAAGTACAAAACATAATTAGAAGCTATTTTGAAAATCTATACTCCAACAAACAGAAAACCTCGAAGACATCAACAAGTTTCTAGAGACATATGAATTATCTAAACTGAACGAGGAGGACATACACAACTTAAATCAATCAATTTCAAGCAATGAAATAGAAGAAGTCATTAAAAGCCTACCAACAAAGAAAAGTCCAGGACCAGATGGGTTCTCAGCCGAGTTCTACAAAACCTTTAAAGAAGAGCTCATTCCAATACTTCTCAAAGTATTCCATAAAATAGAAGAGGAGGGAACCCTCCCAAACTCATTCTATGAAGCCAATATCACCATGATACCTAAACCAGACAGAGACACATTGAGGAAAGAAAATTTCAGACCAATATCCTTAATGAACATTGATGCAAAAATTCTCAACCAAATTTTAGCAAATCGCATACAAAAATATATTAAAAAGATAGTGCACCAAATCAAGTGGGTTTTATCCCAGGGATGCAAGGTTGGTTCAACATCTGGAAATCAATAAATGTCATTCACCATATCAACAGACTAAATGTTAAGAATCACATGATTATTTCAATAGATGCAATAAAAGCATTCGATAAAATACAGCATCACTTCATGCTCAAAACACTAGAAAAAATCAGGGTAGTGGGAACATTCCTTAACATTGTAAAGGCCATCTATGCTAAGCCCATGGCCAATATCATTCTGAATGGTGAAAAACTGAAAGCATTCCCCCTAAAACCTGGAACAAGGCAGGGATGCCCTCTTTCACCACTTCTATTCAACATCGTACTTGAGACTCTAGCCAGAGCAATTAGACAAACCAAAGAAATTAAAGGGATACGAATTGGAAAAGAGGAACTCAAACTATCCCTGTTCACTGATGACATGATTATATATTTAGAGGAACCTGGAAATTCCACCAGAAAACTCTTAGAACTCATAAGTGAATTCAAAAAGTAGCAGGTTACAAGATCAATGCTCATAAATCCAATGCATTTTTATACATAAGTGATGAATCTTCAGAAAGAGAAATTAGGAAAACTACCCTATTCACAATAGCATCGAAAAAAATAAAATACTTGGGAATCAATCTCACAAAAGAAGTGAAAGACCTCTACAATGAGAACTATACAACACTAAAGAAAGAAATTAAAGAAGACCTTAGAAGATGGGAAGATCTCCCATGTTCTTGGATAGGCAGAATTAATATTGTCAAAATGGCCATACTACCAAAAGTGCTATACAGATTCAATGTAATTCCAATTAAAATCCCAATGATGTACCTTACGGAAATAGAGCAAGCAATTATGAAATTCATCTGGAAGAATAAGAAACCCAGAATAGCTAAAGCCATCCTCAGTAGAAAGAGTGAAGCAGGGGGTATCGCAATACCAGATCTTCAACTCTATTACAAAGCAATAGTAACAAAAACGGCATGGTATTGGTACCAAAATAGACAGGTAGTTCAATGGTACACAATAGAGGACATGGACACAAACCCAAATAAATACAATTTTCTCATACTAGACAAAGGGGCCAAAAATATGCAATGGAGAAAAGATAGCCTCTTCAACAAATGGTGCTGGGAAAACTGGAAAACCATATGCAACAGAATGAAATTAAACCCCTATCTCTCACCCTGCACAAAACTCAACTCAAAATGGA
Source organism: Sciurus vulgaris (assembly GCF_902686455.1). NCBI lineage: Eukaryota > Metazoa > Chordata > Mammalia > Rodentia > Sciuridae > Sciurus > Sciurus vulgaris. The sequence continues at coordinate 139,064,004 of NC_136469.1, forward strand.
TCAAGGACCTCGGAATCAGACCAGAGACCCTGCATCTTATAGAAGAAAAAGTAGGTCCAAACCTTCAATATGTTGGCTTAGGGTCAGACTTCCTTAACAGGACTCCTATAGCCCAAGAAATAAAAGCAAGAATCAACAACTGGGATAGATTCAAACTAAAAAGCTTTCTCTCAGCAAAGGAAACTATCAGTAATGTGAAGAGAGAGCCTACAGAGTGGGAGAAAATCTTTGCCACTCATACTTCAGATAGAGCGCTACTCTCCAGAATGTATAAAGAACTCAAGAAACTCTACAGCAAGAATACAAATAATCCAATCAACAAATGGGCTAAGGAAATGAACAGACACTTCACAGAAGAAGATGTACAAGCAATCAACATATATATGAAAAAATGTTCAACATCTCTAGTAATAAGAGAAATGCAAATCAAAACTACCCTAAGATTTCATCTCACCCCAATTAGAATGGCGATTATCAAGAATACAAGCAACAATAGGTGTTGGTGAGGATGTGGGGAAAAAGGTACACTCATACACTGCTGGTGGGGTTGCAAATTAGTGCAGCCACTCTGGAAATCAGTATGGAGATTCCTCAGAAAGCTTGAAATGGTACCACCATATGACCCAGCTATCCCACTCCTTGGTGTATACCCTAAGGACTTAAAATCAGCATACTACAGAGATACAGCCACATCAATGTTCATAGCTGCTCAATTCACCATAGCCAGAGTGTGGAACCAACCTAGATGCTCTTCAGTTGATGAATGGATAAAGAAATTGTGGCATATATATACAATGGAATATTACTGTGCCATGAAGAATGATAAAATTATGGCATTTGCAGGCAAGTGGATGAAATTGGAGGATATCATGCTAAGTGTGATAAGCCAATCTCAAAAAACTAAAGGATGAATTATATCACTGATAAGCAGATGAGGACATATAATGGGGGGTAGGAGGGGTTAGCGTTAGGGTTAGGGTTAAGTTTAGGGTTAGGGATAAGGAGGGTGGTAAGAATGGAGGAAGGAAGGACTGTATAGAGGGAAAAGAGGGGTAGGAGTAGTTGGGGGGAAGGGAAAAAATAACAGAATGAATCAAACAACATTGCCCTATGTAAATTTATGATTTTTAATAAAAAAAAAAAGAAAAAAGAAGAACAGAAAGACATGGGGACTAAAATGAGATTGATATAATATAAATGTTGCAGAATCTGCAACATGCCAATGCATATCATAAAGATGACAGAAGTCAATAATTTCTCACCAGGAGGTGGAAGAACTAAGAAGTTGTTCCCATAACAAGGCCAAGCAAAGGCTGGAGAGGACAAGGACTTTATTTGGGAACTTTAACATTGTCCAGGTTATCAGAAATGTAAACACAACATTTAGTAGAGATCTCTATACTTCTGTTACTAGCAAACATAGATTAAGCCTACCTGTATCTGTAGGCCTTAAATTGACTAAAACTTCTGACTCTGGCAGTTTCTCTTGATAGTTATCAGGTGCATTTGCCTAAGAGTCTCTTTTTTGTAGCTTTTAGTCTTTATTCTAGTGGGCTAACACAAGTGTACATCTTAAGTTACATTTAAGTATTATTTCTTTTAAATGCTCAAGAATGGCTATATTTTGGTCTTAACTGTTTGCTAGGTGTTTAAGATCAAGCTGGTCAATGTGACCTGTTCCTGTCTGTTAAAGAGTCAGCTGAGTTTCCACAGGGGTTACTCATAGAGAACTTAAGAGCAGCTTCTTAGCTCCATTAGTGCCATTGGTTAGGCAGGCTCTTCTTGATGAGGTGTCTTCCCTTGAAAGCACCAGGAATGTCTCCCCTTTTCTATGACCCTCCTCTGCAGGAGGTGCACTGAGTGGCTTTTCCTCTAGTGGCCTCATCAATCTCCTTGATTAGGAGGTTGTGTGACCCAGAGTTGCAAAGCTCCTTGGAGAAGTCCTCTTGTTCCCTGGGTTCAGGCTGACTTTGTGGGCAAGACCCAAATATGGACTGTTCTTGACCTCTGTATTTAATCTCAATCTCTAAGTTTGATCTTAACCATCAAGCAAGTCAGTCTCACCAGTCATAAAGCAAGATTACTGGGCTTTAACTTCAATGTTTATGACTTTACAGTTATTTGCCCCCTTTTATCTAATTGGGGTTTACATTATCTGTCCTATAGGTGATGGCTTACTATTCCAAGTTAATTTACGGTGTTCGTTTTTGAAGCAGTACTTCTGCAAAATATGGATCAGGCAACAATTAGAGTTTACAAGGAAAATACAAAATGGAATCATCAACAGTAAAATATTCAGTTTGTGCAATAGCTATCTTGAATTTTGGCTGAGTTATTCATTATATCCCCTGTTTGAGTTCACAGTAATCTTTACAACAAACATCAAATTTTGAACACAACTTTAAATGAGTTAAAGTCTGGCTTACTTTGGCGCCATTCTAATGTGCAGCAGGGTTGTGAGGCAGAGCCTTATCTCAGGTAGGGCGGGGCTTTTAGCTCTGTTTTCTGATGGAAATGCAGATCTAAAATAAAGAGTTATGTCAGCAATCTTTATATATGTGCAATGTTAGGTTCCAAAGTTACTGTGAGGTGGGCAGAACCAGAGAAGGGAGCTGCTGAAACACTGGTTATCTAGCAAAAGAATTCCTTTCTGCCCAAGAGCTGTGTACCTGAGATCAATGTACTGCCACAGCAGTTAGGCATCTTGTTCCCCTGCACAGGAGCACTCCCAGGCACCAGGCATGCCACAGCCATGAGGTCAGAGACTCCAAACTCAGTCACTATTGTCCCATTTTTGCTACTGTGCATTACACTCTTTCTTAAATGTCGTTTTAAGAAGTTTACATATATTGACTCCTGAGTCTGTATGAACATTAATTAACACAATTTAATATTATATCTTTTTGTGTGGCAAAGTGGTAAAATGCTTTCATGCTTAACCTTTAAACAAATCAGGCTCTCAATAACTTTAACAAATTTTACATATACCCTATTGATGACAGGTCCTATATCAACATTAAATGATAGGTTTACCATTAAAAACAAGTTTAATTTGAAGAATAGCAGCTTGATAAACTTTCTGCTTTAAAGGCTTGTATACCTGGAAAATATGAACACATTTAATATACAAAGAATAATGTTTAAGTATGTTACCCCATGGAATTACTTTGTAAATTAATCAGATGTCTCTAACAAACATGTTTGAGTAATCCCATACATGTCAACTCTAATTCACTCATCTTATTGTAAAAAAACCAAGATATCAGACAAGTGTAACAAAAAACAAGATGTCAGACAAGTGTAAGCAGTATTTGCCGTCTCTTTCCTGTTGAAGAAAAGTCCTAGAAAAATTGATGTTAGACATCTTATAAACATCAACATTTTATTAGTTTGACCACCTAGAGACTTGTGAATTAATTTTAAAGACATTTTACTTCTATTAGTTTACCCAATTTAAATTGAACCTTTTTAAATCATGTGAATTAAAAATATTTGGATCCATTTTTAAATTTTTAATTTTTATGCACTCTTATATTTAACACAAATGCAAAGGCCTTGTAATGCTTATCTCCATTGCAATGTAATGGATGTTCAAAAATAACTCTAGAGTTGGATAAAAAGAACTGATCAAAAATCATTAACCTAGGTATGTAGGATCAAAATTGTGAGCTCAAAAATACAGCATTTAAGAAAAACAAAAGTCCTAGAAGAAAAATGATAATGGTCATTAATTATAGCATGAGAAAATGAGAAAGAGAAGAGGTGAAAGGGAGAAAAGTATTCTGAGTTGCAGCCCAGGAGAAATTTAAAATGGACACTTTTATTCCTTGGGTTTGAGACTGGTCTCCCAGTGAGCATTCTGGCTTCCTCCATTTACATTTCAATGTAAGCCTTGACTCAGATCTGAAAGGGGCTAACAGGTCACACTCCTTACTGGGACCACTGATGGTTGGGCTGGTTACTCCCTCCACACCTGCATATGTAGGACCTCGCGGCAGGAAGACCAGGTGAGCTGGGCAGCGAAATGGAAGCAGAAACAGAACGGGGAAAAGGAGATGGAGAAGCAGGGGAAGAGAGAGAAACAGGGGCCAGAGGCGCCGGAGCCTGCAGGAAGAGCCAAGAAGCAAGAAAGAAGAGACTGGAAGATGAGGAATCCCTTTCCATCAGCCCACTCGCTCACGGAAGCTGTGTGCCATTACACAAACGGATTTTGATGGCTTTAAGTACCGGGGGTCGGGTGAAGGTTTCCCAGGGTGGAGTCTGCCAGATTGGAGGACCTAGATCCCATGGTGGGGACTGATACAGCCGAGTCTGTGGCCAGGGTGTCCCGAGGCCAGAGTACTGGGCTGGAGATGAGGGGCAGCACATTGATTGTGTCGTCACACAAACCTCAATGTGGGGCCAGACAAAAGCCGAGTAGGGTTGAGGACCTGATATCAGGGTTTTCAAGTGCGAATGCGAGTGCGAGATGAGCCTCAACCCTGAGAGAATCTCCACCATGAAATCAGGAGTCCACCTGGCAGATAAGACCAACTATAGGGGCTGCCGTAACTATAAAAGTTGTGGCTGGGGGTACCCCCACCCCTCAGCCACCTCGAGGGTCCCGGATAAACCAGCCTAGGGGAACCGGCCTAGCGGACTCACCAATCTGAAGTCTGGTGATGAATGCAGAGCAGAGCGTCCGGGCAGAATGGAAGGTGGGGCTGTGTCCAGGGGGCACTGGGGCTCAGATGGGGTTCCACTCACTTAAGAGACAGTGGAAGAACCCATCCGAGTCACAGCACCAATGTAAGAGATCCCACAGAAACCACGTCGGACACGGGAAATCACGTAAGGGAGTTTATTAAGCAAACAAAGTGTCTCCCTGCAGGGTAAGAGAGAAAATGAGAGGAAAAGAAAGGGAACAAGAAAGGGCACGTGCTAGAGAAAGTGAAAAAGTGAGGGGGATAGAAAAAGTGAGTAGGAGTGAGAAGCATGAGAAAAGATGGCGGGGTAGCTACCGTGAAGCAGTTGAATTCCACCGGGCTAACAGGGGACCAATAACAGAGAAGGATACTTGCAAGCTGGCGGATGAACCAATAGCTGGCTAGGATGTTCACAGACTGACAAGTGGTTGGGAGGCGGGGAAAATGGCTGCACCGGAAAGGGCGGGGGAGCAGCTTTGTACATTACATTTATTAATCCTTGTATATCTTCTTCTGTAAAGTGTCTGTCCAGTTCTTTGGCCCATAGAATAATATTATGGCATTTGTAGATAAATGGATGGAATTGGAGAATATGATGCTAAGTGAAATAAGTCAATCCCAAGAAACCAAAGGCCAAATGTTTTCCCTGATAAGTGGATGATGATATATAATGGGGGTGGGAAGGTGGGGGTGAGAGAAGAATGGAAGAACTTTAGGTTACTTAGAGGGAAATGAGAGGGAGCAGGGTATGAAAAATGGTGGAATGAGACAGACATCGTTACCCTATGTACATGTGTACATGTGTACACAAATGTTATGAATCTACATCGTGCACAACCACAGAAACAAAATGATGTACCCCATTTGTGTACAATGAATCAAAATGCAGTCTGTTAAAATAAAAAAAAGTGATTAACAAAAAAAAGGAGAAGCACACTTCACCTCATGAGGGTGGGACAGAAGCAAAGGTGGCTCACAGTTAATAACAATAATGACAACATAGTAATTATGATAGAAGCTGAACTGTGGAGCACTTACATTGCTGGGTACTGCCTGAGGATGTCTGTAGCTGAGTGTTGGATCTTTCCCACAGGAAAAGAAGTTAGATACTAAGAATACCTCCAGCGGACAGAACTCCAGGTAGCACAGAACGGTCAGACTGACCCAGGCCCACAGCCAGGATTCAGCAATGCCAAATGAAGCAATCTCACTGACTCCCATAACATCCCTTTTCAGTCACCTGCAACAAAACAAAACTCACCAGCATCCAGGAGCAATATGATCAATATGAATATGATCAAATGATTATATTCTAGTCTCTCAAGCAGTATATGATCCTTTTTGACTGCCTCCGTCCATGTTGGGTCACTGTAACTCAATACTTGAGGCTGACACTTTCTAAGTAAAGAAGATTATGACTCTGGCTCATGATGTTGGTGACGGAAAGACCCCACAGCATGCTCCTGGAGTTCTAGAAAGCACTGCCCAGCTGTGTACAGCATGGCACAGAAGCAGAAAGGGAGGTAGCCATGGCAGAAGATTCAGAGAAGTGCCAGGTCCTCTTATAAAAATCTTGGCACTGGACTTCCCACAAGAGCAAGAGGAAAAAAGCAATTTTGAGATAAAAGAATTAAACCCTCTTGAACGCTAATCACGTTCCACTGGGATCCAAATCTTAAAGGTTCCATCATCTCCAACACCAACATTCTGGGGACCAAGCTTCACGATCCTTTGGGGGACAAACTCTACCTGAACTGCAACATCTATTGTGCTTTCAAGCAGAAGTTTCAGAAGTAAAATCATTCCCAAACTTGCCCGCTTCCACCATTGAACAAATTGAAACTCACAACGTCAGGACGCTCCCAGAGTTCCTGAGAAGAGTCATCATGGTGGAACGTGAAGCCCAGTTTCAGGATGATACCATTAAGGCTGAACAAACACTTCCCATCAGGTAAGGTCCTGCCCACAGCCCAAAGTTGCAAAAGAGACTGTTTTTCACAGAGGTCTATGGAAATACCACACAAGAAGAAAGCAGGCTACCACTGGCCAGCTGGGCCAGCCTCAGCAGTCAGGGATCCATGCAACAACACCCAGGCTTTGCCCTTGCCCTTCCCAGAAAACCATCGCATTCTCTGTCTACCTTAGAAGAATTTGCATTTCTGAAAGGCCAAGTTTTCTCTTTTAAGAGTCAACCTTTGGAAGAACGCCAGGTCAATGAACTGGATATAACTTGCATATTTATAACTCTAATCATTTTCAATGGACGGCTTTATATACTCCATAGGTAGATATGAAAAACAACATCAATAAAACAGAAACTAGATTCTCCTTTCTGTTACCTGCCCAGGCAGAACCTGTCAATAATTTGTATATCAAATCACTTTGAAACAGAGGGGAGATGAATATCTTCTTCTTCCAGGACAGATCTGGATAACTCAGTCTCAAAACAGAAACTACAATAGGAAATCCTACCATCTATTGAGCACGTGTATGCATCAGAAAGTGATCTGAATGATTCACATGCACTTCTTTGATTTCTCACACAAATGCTATCAGGTAAGTACTGTTTTTCTATAGGTCTGACCTTTGGTCCTCAACTAGGAGCAATTTTGCTCCAGAAACATCTGTCCATATCTGGAGACATTTTTAATTATCATAAATAGGGTAGAAAGAAGAAGGTTCTGCTGTCATTCAGTGGGTGGAATCCAGCACAGGACAGTGCTTAACAAATGTGAATGTTGCTAAGGTTGAGAAACTCCTTTTTGAAGAACAGAAAATGTGAGTAATTAAAATGATATTCTATGAATTAAAAAGTACAAAATCCTCCCCTGTATCTCTTACACCCCACCCAAATGAAAATATACCTAAGTGTTACAGGAAAGTATTACCAGCAATCCCTGACTCACTCTGCTAGATTACTATATTATGGGTCCCTGAATCATATATAAGGGCATTTCAAAAAGGACAATTGTAAGTCCATCTACTTAATAAATCATGATGTGAAACCCTTAAAAAATCATGGCACACCAAACCCAGCAAACACAAATGAATAAGACCTGAACAAGTAGAGTTTGCCTCAGAAGTCCAAGGATGGTTCAATGTCAAGAAGTGTTAGGGAAGAATTATATAATCTAAACAGATGCGGACAGACCTTTGGGGAAAAAAATCTTCACTTTGCAAAGTAAAGTTTTATAATGTTAAGAATATAAAGGAATTCTTAAACTGACATATATCAAAAGCTTTTAGCAAAGATCAGCATAATGATAACATTTAGAATGATTTAAATTACTGAAACAAGAATATTCCCAACCACCAGTTTTATTTAGTATCAGAACTCTTGTCTAAAATAAAAAGAGAAAAAGCTTTATGAATTATGAATTATAAGAATTGGAATTTAGTCAGTTTTGTGTTATGTGACCAAAAGAAAGACAACAACAACTTAGAGGAGGAAAATGTTATTTGGCTCAGAGTTTCAGAGGTTCAGTCCATGGACAGCTGACTCTATATCTCTGGGCCTAAAGTGAGGCAGAATGTCATGGCAGAGGAAAGCAGATCAGGACATGACAATCAGGAAGCAGACAGCTCTACTCACCAGGGACAAAATATAAACTCCAAAGTCACACTCCCAGTGACCCATCTGACCTGCCTACAGTTACCACCCAGTTAATCCCCATCAGTGGATTAATGCACCAATTAGGTAACAACTCTCATAACCCAATCATTTTATTTCTAATCTTTCTTGCATTGTCTCACACATGAGATTTTAGAGGACATCTTATGTCTAAATCATAATTGCATACAAAGAAAATGCAAGCAAAGGCAAAGACAAACTATAAATTCAGAGATTGCATATGAAATAAGATTAGCATATGAAAGTCAGTAATAGCTTATTAGAGATTAAAAATAAAATAACCCATTTACTATAACAAGGAATTGCAAAATCCTCAGTAATAAATTTTTTAAAAATACACTACCCTTAGAAATTTAAAACATTAAGAATGAATTTAAGAATATATTAGTCAATAGAGATGTACATAAAATATTCCTACATGTAAATCAATATAATATCAATACTTCCAAATTAACTATAAATCCAGCCAATTTCCACAGAGTTTTTAATGGAAATATTCAGGTGCTTACTATCATTTGTATGTAACAGAATAGGGTCAAAAGATCTATAATAAGTTTGAAGCAAAGAAAAAAGAAGGGAAGAAGTGCCCTGAGATTTTTTAAATTATGTTATTTCAAACAAATTAATATTTTCATAAAAGTGGACGGAGAGAAATTAATAACTATCACTAAAATGGCTCTATATCTGTATTTCGCACATGTGAAGGTGATATATGATAAAAAAAGTCATAGTTAATAGATCATGCTGGCAGCAAAAAGAAGATAATTACTTCCTTAGTTCACAGAACAAATAAAAATCAATACCAGACCTTTTTAAAAGTCCTATACACTAATGATTTTAGGAGAAAATGCACAAGGAAACCTTTAAGATCTCCATGAAAGAAAAGATCTATTTGAAAAGACTCCAGGAATGCAAACACAAAGGAATTTTTCTACTTTAAAATAAAAATTTCAGTTTAAATAAAGACTGGGAGAAGGAATTGACAATTCATAAAATTATCTAATGGTTGGCTTCCTGAATTTATTTATTTATTTATCTATCTCTTACCAATTCACAAGAAATTGTTTTAAAGAGTTAGTAGAAAAAAACTAACTAGTTCAGGATACCAATATACTAACAGAGACAGCTGAATGGTCAGTAAGAAAACAGGAAGAAATGTTTGAGCTTCCTGCTCATCCAGAAGGGAATCTCAAACCCGCACTAAGACAGCAACTTTGCATACCAATCGGTCTGACAGAAAATTTTTAAATTTCCCCAAATTTAGTATTGCGGAGAATGTCGAAGGATGGGAAAATCATATGCTGGCGTCTGATGATGTAGGAATTGGGACTATGGGGAGAAGGGGCCTTGGGGGGAAATAGAGACCCAGTGGTAAGGGAGACTGAGTCCAGGAAGCAATTCCAGAGCTCAGGAAAAAAAGAAAAAAAAAAACAAAAAAAAACAGACCTGAGGCTTGCACTGAAGCAGCAGAGACACAACTTGGTGGTGCTGGGGACCCCACCCAGGGCCTCATGAATGTGAGGAAAGAACGTGCCACTGAGCTACAGCTGCAGCCCAGAGATACAACTTTGAAAACCAGGTGAGGCTTTGGACAAGGAGCATGACTGAGTGACCTAGGTAGACCAAAGACCTGAGGACATGGGGCCTTTTCAGTGATGCAGGTATTTAAAAGGCTAGCTGGAAATTCCATGTCACCCTGTGATGGGTCAACTGGGTAACTGCAAGAATTTGCTAGCAACTTTGCTGCATGGGATATCATTTGATCTTGTGGGGAAGAAGGATTGGGTCTATGAGTACAAACCTGAGGTCGGAGGATATATGGGTCCACTTTTTATTGCCAATAACATAAAACTAGAGAGTGAGCAAGTTATAAAGAAAAGGGGTTTCATTTGGCTTATGCTTCACAGGCCTGAGTTGAAAGTCCCACTTCGGGTGAGAGTCTCACGGCACTGCTTGACAGAACATGGCCATAGGTGGGGGACATGCACGTGTGTCTGGTGTCTCTTTGTTTCTAAAGCCACCAGGATTCAACTACGGGGATCTAACCTGACAATCTTATCTAACCTTAATCACCTGCAAAGATCCCACCTCTGAGCACTCACCGTGATTGGATTAGGTCGTCACCCTCTTAATTCCTCACAAAGGGGATGAAATGTCCACATGTGAGGGCTTGGGGACACTCAGTCCGTAGCCAAACCCCAGCAGGGGCATTATGCACACCAGTCACAGACACCTCCACGTAGATGGAGCTCATCCACGGGATCCCGGGGAACGGGGGCTGAACACCAGGTGTTCAGCATTTCTTCCTCAGACTCCCTCTGTTGGAGCAAAGATCAAGCCACGTGTGATGGTTGAGATTCTACTTCCCCAGCCTCAGAGTCCAGACCTGGTGACATAAGGCCTGACTTCAGTCCTGCCGATGCTCATGGGCCTCCCACTTCAGCACCCGGCCAACTGTAGTGCTTAAGAACATCATCCTGATGTCTTCCCCTCGCATTCCACCCATTTCCCATCCGACCCCGCCACACATTGGAATCAGTCATTTATCACATTTCTTCTGGCCCTGGTGCTAAACACAGTGCCAATCAAAACAAAATAGAGTCCGTCCCACCTTCAACGGCCTAATTTTGAAACTGAAATCCCAGGGACCCTGTTAGAGCACTTAGCATCGACCTTCTCTCCTGCTGCTCCTCACAGGCTATTACGCTAATAAGCTTTATTATCTGCTCCATAAGCACCGCAGTTACACAGCTCAGCGGCCGTTGCCGAAGAAGAGCATAATGATAGGAGAGCAAGGTAAACATAATAAAGCATTCTTTGTTCTCCTGGTATATGTAGGATAATGGGCGATTTCTTATTGTTTATTGTCCACATAAAGAGCCTGATGTGATCCAGCCCTCTCTGAGGCCGACAGTTACAAACTGGAGAGAGCTCAGTCCCAGCAGGGCTGCAGGTTTGGAATCGGTGTCTTGGAGGAAGCGTGGACTAGCCAGGCATGGTGCACATATGTTATCTCCTTTGGAGTTCCCAGAAGCTCTGCCCACAGCCCCATGGCCAGGTTGTTCTACCTGCTGTACTTAGGTGGGAGGAGGCTCTGCAGTGTTGGAGGGAATTCCCAAGACTGTTGGAAGGAGTGTGGCAGGATGCCAAAGAGCCCTGTCTGATTCACACTGAGACCCTCAAATGTCCAATGCCCTGCCACTCTCTATCCCTACCATTCCAAATCCTCCTCATTTTTTTTGTTCACAGATATGTCACCTCCTCCAGGAAGTCGTCTGGGAATATCCTAAGAGCACAGACTGATTTGTCTGAGTCAAACAAGGGGTTCTGGAAGTCCACTTTCCTTTACTCATCCACCCACTTCCTAGGGAATTTGTGTCTGATTCTTCCAGTTTGAAATAAATTTCTCTCTTTTGGGAGATCCACAGTGTTTCACATACCATTTACAATCTGTCTGAGACAGTTGCATTGCGAATTGAGTCAATAAGGATGAGTACATTTGACCATCTTCCCTGCTAGGAAGTCAGGGATAGCATTTTGGATCAAAACACAGATTCCGTGTCTTTTTAAACTACATCACACCCAGGCAATGCAAAAGATCTGGGGCACCACACATCTGGCTGCTTTTATTTTCAAAAGGAAAAGTGCCCCCAGTTACAATGAGATAGAACTTTGGGGAGTAGGTGAATATCTGCTTTGTCAACGAGGAGTGGTTCTTCTCATTTAAGCTGCAAAATGCACTTATTTAACAAGCGCTTACGGTCTACTTTGTGCTGGTTTCTGCTCTACGAATTTTGAAAATATTTAAGTCATTTAATTTTCCTTACAGTCTGTGAAGAAAATACTAGTCACATTCCACAGGTGATAAAATGGAGGCAGAGAAAGTTTAGGTAGCTGGCCCAAAGCCACAGAGCATATCTTATTCATGTTGGAACTGTCATCTGGATCTTAACCCACGTTGGCAAATTATGGGTCACAGGTAATGTTGAGTTATTTTTTTCATTATCACACTCTGCAGCATCAATCAAATAACTAAGAATAAACCTCAATTGGTCATATAATAACAAGCTCACAGAATTCCCAATGGAAAAGAAGAATGTTTATTGAACGTGTATTTTATATCAAGAGATTAAAACATGATAGTTAATATGTTGCCAACCACAGCAAAGAAATTGTCGTCATCACTTTGCTGGTGAGGGAACAAGTTTTACAGACATTAGAAGATGGGCCAGTGGTGCCCCAATGAGCTCGATGCACAGCTGTGACTTGGACCTGTCTGTCTGGGTGAAGAACATCCCATCTAGCATCTCAGTTCGTGGTGCCCTCTGCAACAATCCATGGTCCCTGCAGCCAGATTTGTCACCGTTCTCTCTGCAAAACCGTCAATGTGGTCATTGGGTGCATGGTATTAGGTGCTATCATTACAAAAGCAGCTAAATCAATCTGAGATGCTGTGGGTGATGAATGGTTTTCCCATTTTTATGCCACTTCACCAAGTTACTATGGCTCATGTTGGTGAGCGATGCTTTGCAGCACCCCAAGGACAATTTCGAACTCCCTGATAATTTCCCTGGTTTTCTCTCTCCCTTTTAATTTTGCCCAGAGACAGCTTTGGTTTGCAACAAAGGTAGGGTGTCATTTTTTCCTATCCTAAGTTGCTGAAAAGCCCACATTCACTGTATGCCCGGCCTCCTCTTTTGTGATCAGTCCTTCTGCCCTGCTCTGCTGATAATGCACAGATGGGCTCCCTCTCTTGCCGTGGCTTAGAATAATCAGAGATGCATCTCTTTATCTTTTTCCCATCTTCCTTCCTTACCAGATAGGTATTCTGAGCTGATCAAAGGTGCTTTATTCAAGTGTCAAAAGTGTTTCCAGGGGTGCTAAACTCTAGAAAATTCAATGTTGCACAGATTCAATATATGTATAATTTATAGATAAACAGAAAGAGGTTGCCAGGAGCTTTTGATGAACACTATGGCATTTGTAAATGCTCCCAGCTCAGGATTTCAGTTTGAAAGGCCAGTTTCTAGTGACCAGGTGACTGCAGAAAGTGCTGCTGTTTCCCCGTTTGATCCTCCCATAAAATCACAGCAACGTCGAACATGTTACATCATCATCAACAACAAGTAATGAAGTGCAAATATTCCTTTGAAACACTTCCACTGACTTCTGGAAGTTCATTTTTGTTTCCTTTTCTATTTTATAAAGTAATTTGTATGCACCTGTCACATCTTAGCTTTTTATATAAAATGCTCTGCATGAGAAGCCTTCAGAGGGATGGTCCTACACCATCAACGAGTATAAAGAAATGTATTTCAGCCCAGTGTTTCCATTAGCCTAAATAATACCACTTAAAAGCTTTATGAAAATTATATTCCACATCAAGATCACAAGCCTGAATCACCTCCAACCCCCATATGTACAGTTGCATCTAGATACTTCTGAATCTATTGCAAAGGACTGAATTATCTAGAAGCAAAGAGGTACACTGCTTCAACCTCTGAACATCAAATGCTTTTTAAAAACGCTTTCTCCCTCAAAGTGTGGCTCTAGTTGGTGCAAATTTTATATCTAATGAAATAAGTGCAATCCTTTGTAGAAATAAGTGGGTATTTCACAGAAACTGTCCAAATTCTTCAGTTCCACTATGAAAAAGTCCTTAAAATAAATGCAGTTATATCTACATTAGTTGCTTGAATCATTTCTATTGTTTCCCCAACATGTATTATCCGACCAGTGCAGGATGTAGAGGCACTGTGTTTTAAAGATGCCCTTTTGTTAGACGCATCTTTCAAATTTTGAGTAAATTTTACTGCTTCATATTACATTAACCATCCATCCATCCATCCACCCACCCACCCACCAATCCATTCATCCACCAATTCAATCATCCAGCCATCCATCTATCCAACTATCACCAATCCACTCACCCATCCATCCAACCATCTACCCATCCTTCCATCCTTTCATCCATCCATCCACCCACCCAGCCACCTGTCCACCAATCCATTCACCCACCCATCCATCCTTGCATCCAAGCTTATTCCCTGAGAACCCCCAACATGGGGCAAACCCCACCTGCATGCGAGAGGCCTCCTCCTATTGGAGGAAAGTTTTTGCAGTCTACCTGAATCTTCACTTGCCTAATGTAAACATCCCTAGTTTATTCAATTACTTTCATATGTTTTTCAAGAACCAGCTCAGAGCCAGTTCTCTTTCTCCAATGTCCCCAGGATTCATACTGTACCTACAGCAACTTTTTTCTGACACCCTTTATATGCCTGTCAGTCACAGTCTGTACCAGTTAGGAATAGCCCCAGCTGAAGGTGACAAGACATCCAAAGAGTACTGCTTTAAACCTTATGCCCCTCTATTTACTTAAAACCTATGGAGCTCTTCAGCTCAGGGTTAGTCTGGCAACGACTATGCCATAAATACACAAGGTCTTTCATGCTTTCTTCTTTTTTTTTTTTTTTTTTTTTTTTTTGTGTGTGTGTGTGTGTGTGTGTGAATTAATTTGACTTCTCTTCACAATCATCACTGCAAGAAGGACCCAGATAGCTCCATTATAGGTTCACAGAACAGAAAGCAGAGAAAAGGGATGGTGCCAGATTGTTGCCTTCTTATTCCGTCCATTTTACTGGGAATCTCAAGTCCACCTAGAGCTCTTTTAATTTTCCTATGGTCACTCCTTGCAGTGGGAAGAGAGGAAAAGTGAGTGCTTGCCTAGCTTGGGCTGGGACTGCTGCTGATGAAGAACATGGGTCGGTCAGGGAGGAAGGGGATTGTCAGCTGCCTAGGGAACAAACCACGCCTGCTGCTCATTGGAGTGTGAGTGGGCAGAAACCCTCTCATTTATTTCGGTGTCCCTGATTCCAAGAAAGAGCCCAGTGCAGTTTTGACAAATGAAAGGAGAGATCAACTTGAATGAGTAAACAAAGGAGCAAACAAAGTCATCTTGTTCTATTCCATTACGAGCTTGTGTATTATCCTGTCTACACCCACCTTGGAAAGTGGTACTGGAAAGGAGCAAACACTGTAGAGGTGGTCTTACCACCACAGAGTCGAGTAGAAGTGTCACCTGCTCAGTCCTGATGCCATTCGTCTCCAAGTAAGACCAAACAATGAGCTAACATTTGAGCCAGACTTCACTTTTGACAAATTTTACACCATTTCACAGAATGAACACTATGTGGTTTTAGTGCAGAATGGTGCCGAGTCCCATCCTAGGGTGGTTTTTGTCCTGATTGGTTTCATCTTGTCAGATTCACTCAGCTTTGGATTTACATTTCCATAGATATTCATCTACTCTTCTTATGTCATCTGTGTCTTTATTCAACAGATTTACAGCAAGGTAGATGAGGAAAGTTCTCCAAGGGCCACTAGACACATACATACTAGTTTTCTAGGGATGCTGTAACAAAATACCAGAGACTATATAACTTAAACCACAGAAATGGACTGTCTCACAGTTCTGGAGACCAGAAGTCCAAGATCAAGATGTTGGTAGGACAGATGGGGAAAACCTGTAATGGGCCCCTCAACTAGTTTCTAATAGTTAGCTGGAAATCTTTGGTGTTCCATGGTTAAGAGAGGGTCCCCCAAATCTCTGCCTTCATTTTCATATAGGATTCTTCCTGAGTGTGTGTCTGTGTTCAAAGTTCCCCTTAGCCTGAGGATAGCAGTTATGTTTGATTAGGGACCATAGTAGTGACCTTATTTTAAATTGTTTACCTCTATAAAACCCCATCTCCATGGGTCACACTCTGAGGTACTGGGGTTAGGAATTCAACATTTAAGTTTTGGGGGCCTGCAATTCAGTCCATAACATATTCACCAGTCTAACATGGTACATTGAACAATAAACATGGGGATGTCAAAAGGCACAGGCCACAGTGCAGGGCTGTACAAATCATGGAGTTGGGTGACCTGGATTCAATCACCTCTTCCCCTTATCAGCAGCACATCCTTGATCTGTTTCATCCCTTAGCTCTGCCAGAGATGGAAGTTATTTTATTAGAAATGATTATTCAAGAATCCATCTGGAGTGGTCATCTCTACACATTCAAAACATTTATTTATTTGGCCTAAAACTCTTCTATCATTTAGTTATTTCTCATATACATTAATCTGTAGGTCTGGAAGTCCACATATTTTCTTCTACTCATTCACAATCTGTCTCAGTCTGTTTTACATTCCTATAATGATATACCTGAGCCTCGGTGACTTTATAAGGAAAAGCGGTCCAAATATAAACACCATAACTGGATTAAGTTTTTCCACTCTTAATATCTCACAGTGGGGATTGAATTTGAGCACTTGAAGCCTTCAGGAACACACTGAAACCATATCCAAACTGTGTCAGAGTTCATCACATATGCAGGCATGCACACCCACATACACATGTGAGTGTGTATACACACTCACACACTCACACTCACACATACCTCTTTTGTTAACAGGGGCTTTATCTTCTCATATCAGTGTCTTCAGACCATTCTCTATATTCTCATATAACAACCCCATTGATTCAACGATCTCATTTCCAAAGTGAATTCTCTTCATGAAGAAAGGAAGAAAACCACTGAGTACTGAGCACTCACGGACGTGGACATGCTGAAGGGTATGGTTCTCTGATGCTGTGAGTACCTTAAGGTGACAGAACTGGCAAATATCAGACAGAGAACGTGACCCCTTTGGTGAATTTAGAATGTGGAGTGTTTTTCCACTGTTGTTCAGAATCCGACTACAATAAATTTTGTTCAGGTCTTCTGCGTTCCAGGAAATTGAGGGCGATTCTTTCCTTGTCACACTGGTTTTCTTTGTCCCTGTGTTTCTAAGGGCTCCAGTGGCACTGAACGTGTGTGCAGGGAGCAGAGCGAGGTTGGAGTGTCTGCTGAGAACTTAGGCTTCAAAATGACACCAGTTTGATTTGGGAGAGAAAAAAACTATTACGTTTATTTGCAACTCATTTTTTTTATATTAATTGAGAATATGATTTGGCCAGCTCTAATCCTACTCTGATTTTTATGCAGGTTGACAAAGGGAAGAAAACAAAAAACAAAGACCATGAGGCAGCGTCCCCAAGCCTCCAGTTTCATGGCAACACAGAGGCGCAGCGGATCGCCCTGCCCACACATTGCAGGGATTACAGGGCGTGACGGCAAAGTGGCTTTTTGAGAAATGAGATGCTGCATATTTTATTATTTCCAATATTGCCACCCTGCCAGGAATTGCTATAAAATTATCCTGAATCCCGAGATGGGAGGGGGTGGACTTGTCCATAGCCGCCAAGTGATGTGGAAGCCTCTGCACTTGCACATCACCCTTTTGGACTGCTGGCTCAGGCATGGCAGCACCAACCACGGTATTTATTAAGGGCCCAGCTGTCCTGGCTGCCACACAGATGCTACGCAAACAGCCAGAAACAGGAGCAGCCTGGCTCTCGAGGCTCGGAACAACAGAGGCCGACAGTGCTAGGCTGAGACTCCAGGTGTGTCACGGTGGGCACGGATAACAGTGACTTACAAAGGGCACACTCTTCCTTCCAATATGAGTGCAGTCCATGTGACAGGCAGGTCAAGAGGTGTTACCCAAATTTACATGCAATTCATGTGTGTGTGCACTGGCTCGGGTCCATCGTTTTGTGAGTAGCAGAGTCAGGATTCTAATGCAGATCCTAGGAATATTCTGTCTCTGCTTCTTGTATCCCACATGAGTACCTTCCCCACATATTTTACAGTTACTATTTTTAAGCATATCATAGAATGGTAGGATTGCAAATCACAAAGTCACCTTGGAGCCTGACTCCAATACCTTCATGCACTTACAAAGAACTGGCGCTTCCTGTGAGGTCCAATGCAGTACAATTGTGACAATCTAGACCTAGAACCTAAGGGCCCTAACAGGTCCTAGGCACTTGAATCAGGAATATCTGAGTTTCCTTAGGTTTCTTTTCCTAATCTAAGTGCTTTTTATTTCCATTTTGGTTTTTTGAGCCAGTAGAATGTAGCAACTTCTGCTGAAATAGGAAGATTCCCTTAGAGAGCTGGGAAAACAGGGTAGTGTCATTGGAAACAGGAGGGAAGGATATGAGCTCAGCTTGTTTTTTATTTGTAAGGAATTGGCTTGGTTTTCCCAATCTTGGAAAAATCCACTTGAGAGTAAAAGCAAAGTCTGAATACAGCCTTTCCCACAATAAAGTCACAGTGCATCCAAACTACGCAAGTTTGCAAGTTCCAACTACAGGGAACAAGAATGCTAAGACACATCTGGAACCTGAAATGTAGATTTACATGCAAGGTGCAAAACTCTGAGAAAACTTAATGTAGATCCACAGAGCATTGATACACGTTGGGTTGAAACTGACTCTTTTGGCATCCTTCTTAGAAAGGAACAGAAACAAAAAGTCCTAGAAAGTTTTGTGTCCAGCAACTTTACTCAAAAGAAGAAATAATAAAAGGTCTCACACACATGTATTTATGTTCATATGTTTAAAACAGACCAGCAGGATAAATAAATGGTTTCATTTTTTTCCAATCAGTAAATCAATATGTATTTTTTGTAAGCCACGAGAATACGATAGCAAGATTAATAAAGCTCAGTGCCCTGCCTTGGAGGAACTCTGAATCCAGCTGGGAAAATGGGGAAGTAAGGAATCAAAAGCCACTAGAGGAAGAGTTCGAAAGCGTTTGCTTGAGAACATTGGTGGGGCTGGGAGTAGATTCTGCAATAGTTGGCCAGGAAAGCAGCTCCAGGAAGACCTGGTGGCCGGTGAAGATAGAGAATGGCACTCCAGAGAGGAGAATGGGGATGAGCATCCATGCTGGATGGAAGCATGGACTAGCTCAGTGAACGTGACTGTCACACAGCCCAGGCAGCAAGGGACGAGAGCAAGGTGAGCTGGGCGGGAGGGTTTTTGGCATAGCACAGCGAGAGGCTAACAGGCCTGGTGGAGTCACTGGGACTCTCCTGGATGCCACTCACGTCCCAGGAGACTTTCCAGCCTGTAGCACCGGGGAAGGTGTTCCTAGGAGAGGAGAGCGTGGAGGCATGTAGGAGTAGAGTAGGTGACTTGACCCAGGCAGGACTGAAAAGGAATACTAACTGTGGCTCCATGATGACAGAGGCAATGCCAATTCCACCACCTCTGCCAAACAGGGCAGAGCATAGGAGGTGGTGTATGGAAGGCTTTGTTGGCCAGGCGGAGAACGCACGAAGAATGAATAAGAGAAGTCTGTGTGGCTGGATGCTTCCAGAGCCCTATGGCTGCACTTTTTACATACCCACTTTCAAAATGCTCTGCAGGAATCAGCCATCCAGTCCGCTGAGGTCAGATGTCCTGGCTGTCCGGTCAAACACCACTTTTACCTCTTACCAAGAGGGGAGATTTGAGAAAGCTATTAACCTCTCACTTGCACACTCTCGTCAACTTGGGTTCAAGGACTAACAGAGGTACGACCATTCACTAATTGAGCAGGTGGCAATAGGTAATGCACAGAAAACATTCAGAAGGTTGGTGCACAGTCACCGTTGAATAAGTAGGTGTCAGCCAGGGTAATGTAAATACGACCCTATTTAAAATAATAAAATATAAGAAAAACATAAGAAAAACACATGGGGTCCATGAATTTTCTGCAGTCTTTAAAAAACTAGTGAGCACAATCTAAGGCGGAGGTGGAGAGAAGAGAGTTGAAGGCTCGGGATACCTGTTCACCTACCTGCTCATAGGTCAGGTGGTCATCTAACTGGACATGACCGGTGGAATTCAGGCCCCTCGCCATATAAATCTGCAACACAAAATCACTCATTCTCTCTTTAATTGTCTACCAAGGGAAGGGTGCAATAGACAAGTACCAGGCGGAGCAGAGGCAGACCCAGAGGTGGGGGAAGCCCAGGTTCTGGGGCTCAACGCAGAAGGCCAAGCAACCAGAGCCTTCTCCAGCCTGCGCTGCAGAAGGAGATAGGAAATAAAGCTCTGTTGAGCTAGGCCACTGAGGTTCTAGGTTCATGTCCCACGGCAGCTAGTATAGCTAGTGCATTCTAAATGATAGCAAGTACAGCCAGAACTTAAACCTCCACAGTTATAAAACTCCTGAGAAAGGAAAGGTGTAACCTTTGGAAAGAAGATTACTCAAATAGAAAAAGGCCCGCCCACAAGTACATGGACCAAGGAGAGTCAAGCGTCAAATCAGAAGCACGACCTGCAGTGTCAGGGCAGGCTATGAAGAGACGGATTTGAAACTGAAAGTTAAAAACCCCCGTGGCTGAGTCTTGATGATTTGTGACATCACTCTGAATGGTACCTTTAAAATTCAGTTTTCTGTGCCTTTCCTAAACTTGTACCCAGAGTTTGCTAAATTTGTTTAATTGTAATCTTTGATTCATAGGTTCTTTTGGATATTCTATATATTTATAAAATTATGCTTTCTACAAATAATGACGATTACAGTTCATTTTCATTCATAAACAACATACTTATTTTTCTTTTCCTATTACACTGGACTTATAGTAAAATATCAAATAAAATTTGTGATTGGATGCATCTGCATCTTCTCTCTAATCTAAGGGAGAAATTTTCTAAATTCATTATTAAGTATGTTAACTCTGGATTCATTTATTTATTTAAAGATATTGCTTATCAGATGTGAAAATGTTCCTTTATTCCTGTTTGCTAGGAGTTTTAATTATGAATGAAATAAAAAAACTTTAAATACATTGTTCTTACTTATTAAGAAAATAATATGACTTTTGTATTTTTTGCTTTGTTTTTGCTTAACATTTTTTGATATTTAAATGTTGCATTCTTAGAATAATCTTCCCTTTATCATCATGTCATCCCTTTTACATTTGTGAAATCTAAATTGCCAAAAATTTCAAATTGCTAGTAATTTTCCTTTCTTATACTGTTCTTATCCAGTATTGATAACAAGATTTTATTGTCCTCATAATATGTGGAAGGATTCTTTTATCTTTTGCTCTCGCCTTTCGAAAAAACACTTTTTTGAAGGATCATACAGGCTCATAATGTATCTGAAAGATAGTTTGTCATTACAAGTAGAAAGAGGTTTTAAAAAGACAGACAGACATAAAGACAGATGATATGGTATGGTATGATACAATATGATATATAACATGGTATGCTACCAAGATCTCCTGGAAGAAAGCGGAATTAAAGTTCATATTCAAAACTAAGTAAAGTTGCTGGAAAACAAAGGGAAGAAAAAGAACAATGCAGAAAGTTGTCTGTTTCCTTCAAGTTACTTGGAACCTTGAAGTTTCCCATGGAGAAGACCAGGAAGTCAAGTGGGAAAGAGACTTTGTAATCTCTAGCTAAGAGGGGGACTCAAGGGCTGGACTGGGTAACTCAGTGCCAGACAGCTGGCCTATCATGTGTGAGGACCTGGGTTTGGTCTCCAGCACTGTAAATCAATCAAAGTGACAAAAAGAAATGTTTTTAAGATAATAATTTCCAAGTGGAAGGCAGATCTGAGTACTGATAATAATGATAATAATAAATAATGTAGCCCACTCAACTATGATATTCGATTTTCTGTATTGAAAACAGGATATTATTTTTACCAAATTTCTAAATTAGCATTAAATTAAATTGCCAATGAAAGACAATGCTGTCAAATTTTGCTGAAATCATGGCACTCAAATGTTACTGGTAATGTAAGTTGTCAAAGCTGTTTGGAAAGAAATATGAAAGTTCATTTCTAAGAAAAAATATATACAACAGTAGCCTTTGGAGTAGCATTACTGAGAATTTAAGTGAAGAAATTATCCCAAAGTTGAAAGTTCTGTATATATAAAAATGATTCTTATGGCATCATTTATTAATAGCAACAACAACAACAACAACAATAAAAACAGTAAACAAAAAAGTATCCCACACTAGGACAAAGGGGACTAAATTTTGCCACAATAAGCAGAGTAAGTATGATTCACAACAATTAGCCAAATATTCAAAACAGCTACTAGAGAGTATTTTTAATGTTCCCAACACAAGAAAATGATAAATGTCTGAGGTGACGGATATGCCAATTGCTCTGATATGATCGTTACACATTGAATGCATGTATTAAAATGTCACGCTGTATCCCATAAATATGTACAAGTGCTCAGGGTCAATTAAAAATGAAAATATATTTTAAAATTCTCTCACTTTGGTCACATGGGATATAAGGCGCTGACTAACATAACTAAGAAAACATGAAAAAAAGTTGAGTTGATATGCTGCTTATAAATACAAGCATATTTCCACATCATATTTCTACTGTGTAAAAATTATGTGTGGGGTTGAATAAAAATCGAAAGAGAACAAAAACAAATGAACATTATATAATGTGTCTGGGAAGTAGAATTTTCTCATTATATTTAGAGATGCATTAATGTTTTTATAATGATGTTTGTGTGATAAAGTAGCATACAAATGGCTATCATTTATTGAGTTCCCATATTACACTAAGCATTGTTCATGGTTTATCTTCTTTAATTCTTACAACATGCTATGAGGGAGATACTGTTAAGATCCATCTTTTAATTAAGTTTTGCTTTTTATTTTCAAACGAACACACGCAGAAACGTTGAAAAGAGAAAACATCATAACCATGTTTATCAAGAATGAAAGTAATACCCTGCCACTCCGATTCTTTTTAATATTTTAGGTATTTTTCTTGTGACTCGCCTATAATTAAAAATCACATGTCAACATTAGCCATTTAAAATTTTCAGCTTTAGGTATGTATGTGTTAGAATTCAGGCATCGTTTCAAAATGATTATTTGAAGAGATAAGTAAGATCGATAACCCCTTTGCCAAACCCATGAAGAAAAGAAAGAGCACAAGCTACGAAAATCAGGAAGGAAAAGGGGATCATCATACATATTCCACACATTTTAAAATTATAATGAAACAAGGTGTGTAGTTACATGGCAATGTACTTGAATATTTAAAGAAATAGGAAATATCT
Organism: Sciurus vulgaris; assembly: GCF_902686455.1. Lineage (NCBI taxonomy): Eukaryota > Metazoa > Chordata > Mammalia > Rodentia > Sciuridae > Sciurus > Sciurus vulgaris. The sequence continues at coordinate 139,087,293 of NC_136469.1, forward strand.
ACTGGAAAACATAATTTATTAAAACAAAAGAAAAAAGGAATAGTAAATACCAAGGGTACTTCATCTATTAAGAAATCGAAAGTTTAATTAAGACCCTCTCATAGAAAAAATTCAAGGCCCAGGTGACTTTATTGGTGGATTCTATCAACCATTTTTGGGATATAATATCAAGGGTTCCCCCATTCCTTGTTTTATTTTTGTCTTTTTTTTTTTTTTTTTTTTCACTTTCTTTCCCTAATAAACATTTTGCATGTTCATCTCCATCTCAGCATGTTTCTGGAGATCCAATCTGAAACTGACACCAAAATAAATGCAGGCGAGTTTGCTCAGTAGCTTTATTCATGGCAGCTAAAACCCAGAATCAATCCAAAGCTCTATCAGAAGGAGACTGAAGCAATAGTGCTAGACCATCCCTGGGAATAGAGAACTATTGTGACAACCCAGACGAACCTCGAAATCCATATGCTGATCCCAAGACAGAACAAAAGAACGCATGTCATTTTATACCATTTATGTAACATTAGAGAATAAACAAGAAGAGTTTAGAGAAATAGACGTCAGAAGGGTGCTAAAAGTGGGGGGTCTTCTGGGACAATGGAAGCTTCCTTGCTTGATTCTGGTGGTGGTTGATGGCTGTGTTTACAAGTAAAATCCATCAATACGTATATTTAATGTTGCCTTCGTTTTGTTGAATGTGCATTATACCTCAATTTAAACAACAGCAACAAAATCATAATGAACATGACAGAATTCCTGGGAGACAGACCCTAAAATGGGAAGAACATACTTGCTGTGGTCTCCTTTGTCTAATCCATTTTTGACCTTTGAAAACATGGGACTGTAGAAATAAGAATCTGGATGAATGAAAAATCCATGAAAGATGATGAGACATGAAGCTAGACACGCAGCTGAGGGGCAAGTGGGAGACACTGAACAGCAACCTCCACAGGTATTTTTATTTTATTAGGCAAAAGGGGGTGCAAGAAGAAGTGGGTAATGTCATGTTTCCATGCCAGAGCATTTATCTGGCATCCCTGGAGTGAAAATTTTTTGATAAGGAATGTTTTAATTGGAGAATGGTAGCAAATATCCAGGCAAGAAGAAGAGCAATGTCTTGAATCTGACTCAAGGTTACAGTGTGTGTGTGTGTGTGTGTGTGTGTGTGTGTGTGTGTGTGTGTGTGTCTGCACACATGGGAGAGAGCGGTTATTCAGAGAGATGCTGCAAATAAAGAATTATTGGACATGGCTACTCATCAGCTGGCCAAAGCCCTGCTTGCATCCTCAGAAGAAAGATGCACAGACTCAACTCCTATCAAACCAATGGATAACCACAGAGTTAGTTTTATGAGGGATCTGTTCTAAAGTGTCCTCTCAGGATAAGTGAAAAAATTCTTCTGCTTTGCTTGCTCATCTAGTATCAATGGACTAAGTAATTGGAGCCAAAGCTCTCATTGAAAAGAATCAAGAAAGCTTGAAATTAGAATGTAAAAACAGATCTTATCAAGAAGAAAAAAACAAACAACCCAATTTTAAAATGGGCCAAAGACCTTAGCAGACATCTCAATAAAGAAGATAAACAGATGGCAAATAAGCATATGAAAAGATGCTCCACATCAGATGTCATCAGGGAAATGCAAATTAAGAAACAAGGAGATAACATTACACTTGCACTAGAATGGAAAAATCTAGAACAGGGACAGCAAGCAGCCAAGAATGTGGAGCAGTGGGAACTCTGTCATTGCTGGTGGGAATGCAAAATGTTTGAGCCACTTTGGAGGGGAGCTTGGCATTTAGTCACAAAACTACAGCTGGACGCGGTGGTAGCATATGCCTATAATCCAGCAACTCTGGAGGCTAAGGCAGAAAAATCACAAGTTCAAAGCCAGCCTCAGCAACTTAGCAAAGCCTAAGCAACTTAGGGAGACCCTGTCTCAAAATAAAAGAAAAAAAAAGAACTGGGGCTGTATCTTTATGGTTAGCCCCCCCAACCCCCCTCTCCGGGTTTAATCCTCCATACAAAAACAAACTAACTAAACTAAATTCACTCTTACTGTACATACAGCAATCACACTTCTTGGTATTGACCCAGAGAAGTTGAAAACGTGTGTTGAATCAAAAAAACATTCACAAATGTTTATTTCAGCTTGTTTGTAACCTACAAACATGGATGCAGCCAACATGTCCTTCAGTAGGTAAAGGGAGAGATAAGCAGTGGTATATGCAGACAATGGGATAAGGTTCTGCCTGTAAAGCCAGGAAGACACAGAGTAAAATTAAATGCACGTGACTAAGTCAAAGAAGTCGATCAGAAAAAGCTACAGAGTACATGATTATGGCATTCTGGAAATGTCCAAACTACGGAGACAGGAAAAAGGTGAGTGATTGCCAAAGCTGAGAGTGGGGGAGGTGGCCAGGACAAGACACTTAGGGGAGTGAAAATCCTCTGTGATATCACAGTGGTGAGCATCTGTCATCATATATTTGTTTAAACACATAGAACGGACAATGCCAAGCGTGAACCCCAATATAAACTATGCTGCTTCAGTGAACAGGATGTGTCAGTATAAGTTCATGGATGAGAAGAATATATAACTCAGGTAGGGGATATTGATAAAGTGGAAGCTGTGCTTTTGTAGGTACAAAGTACAGATGGGTACTCTTGGTACTCTCCTCTCAATTTTGTTTTGAACCTAAAACTGACCTCAAACCTCATCTCAGGCATCACAGCAAAGGGGTCAGTAAGAAATGACCAAGCCAAGTTCACGTGAAGGCCTAGAATCCTGTCAGTGATGAACTTGCCTCTTTCCTGCACCACACTCTGCCTGGCTGAAGTGACCAAGAAGCCAATTGTGATTTTGGTGACTTTGACAGATGGGCTAGGAGGACACCAAGAGTGGGGGTGCTGGCTGGTCACCATCCACATTGTAGCTGGGCTCAGGGGGACTTCCACCTGGCGATGCAGCAGAGAAACCACCACAAAATCAAATCTTGTACCTTGCAACAGTATAGTCCCAATTCTATGTTCAGCACATGGGTGGGGACTGCTCAGTGTCTGCCTGAGAGCTCTGGGTCTGTCCCCTGGGGATGATCTGTTTGAGCTGCTCTTCAAACACCCGCCATCCTTGTGTCAGCTGCCGCAGGCCGTCTTCCCTCCCAGAGAAAGGCAGCCATGAAACTTTGTTGCTGACTTTGTTGGGGACCACCTGCAGTGGCAAGAGCATGTCCCAGGCCAGCCCAGGCGTCTACTCACTTTAGGAGCAGGCAGAGGCCAGAAACTTTCCTAGACAAACCCTGCTCACTTAAAATCTAAATGGAAAAGACATAAAAATAAGGCTTTCAGAAGTATGGAGATTGCTCAGAAAACTTGGAATGGACCCACCCTTTGACCCAGCTATCCCACTCCTCGGTTTATACCCAAAGAACTTAAAATCAGCATACTACAGTGATGCAGCCACATCAATGTTCATAGCAGCTCAATTCACAATAGCTTGATTGTGGAACCAACCTAGACGCCCTTCAACTGACAAATGGATAAAGAAACTGTGGTATATATACACAATGGAATATTACTCAGCCATAAAGAAGAATAAAATTATGGCATTTGCTGGTAAATGAATGAAGTTGGAGGATATCATGCTAAGTGAAATAGGCCAAGGCCAAAAAACCAAAGGACGAATGGTTTCTCTGACTAGTGCATGACAATATATAACGTGGCGGGAGGGCGTGGCGGGGGGAAGAGAAGAATGAAGGAACTTTGGAAGGTATAGAGGAAAATGGAGTGGAAGGGAGTGGAGGACAGAAAGATAGTAGAATGAAACAGACAGTATTACCCTATGTAGATGCATGATTATATGAATGGTGTGAATCTACATTGTGTACAACCATAGAAATGAAAAGTTGTACCCCATTTGTGTACAATGAATCAAAATGCATTCTGTAAAAATAAAAAAGATTTTAATAAAGAAAAGGCTTTCAGAAGATAATCTTACTGGAGTCAAGGAAGAGAATAATTTCTTAAATATAAACTGAAATGGAAAAGAACCAAAGTAACGCCATTTTGTTCTGACCGGACCCTGTTGTGTGCTTGCTTATGACGTTTTCAACATAGACACAACTGTATCTGTAGTTGACAGTACAGTAAGACCTTCCCACAGGACAGTGACCCTGGTGTATAACAAAATGACTCTAAAATGTTATAATCAAAATAATTAACACATGCAATATCTGTCTCAACAGGGTCTTTTTGACCTACCTGTGCTCAATTGTCTTTGTGGGTTTTTTGGTTTTTGCCTTTATAAACTCTGTACTTCCAAAATTGAAGTGCTGGGAGTTCTTGGAGATGCTAGCCTGCTCCCAGGCACTACTTGCCTGACATGCTCATTGAAGGAGCTTTTCTTCCCTTTCAGTTTGTCTCAGTATGCGTGGTGGTTTGGAATTCTCATGAACTCTATAACATACACAAAAGAGAGATGGATAACACAAAATGTATTAAAATTAAGAATTTCTGGTATTAAAAGATCTTACTAAAGATGAAAAAGGAAGCCTCACAAAGAGAGATCATTTTCCACCCATAAAACAAATGAAGAACTTTCCCCCACCATCTATAAAAGTCTTTTACCAAGCAATAAAAAAGGTAGAGAGCACAATAGAAAAATTAAAATGTGGACAGATATTTGATTAAAGAGAAAGTTCAAATGGTCAATAAAATAACCACATGATAGAACACTGAATCTCATTATTACTCAGGGAATTGCAAATTAAAACCAGAAAGATATCATTATATACTTATCTAAATGGCTACAAGAAAAAGTAAATGACAGTATCAAGTGCAGGTGGGCAAAGTGTCACTCACTGAAAGAAGAATAGGATATGGGAACGATCTCTTATATAATGACTTTTATAGTGACGTTCCCAGTCCAATTCTAGGTACACACCCTGGAGAACTGAGCATGTGTTTCCCAGAAGCATGCTTGGGAAAACTCACTGAAGCTTGATTATCAATGATATAAAACAGGAACATCCCAAATGTCCATCAATTAATGAATGTGCACATACACTATGTTCAAGAAATGGCACCCTATATACAGCAGCAGAGACTAATAAAGTACAGCCCCATGCAACAGAGCATGTGAAATTTGTAAATGTAATCACGGCTAGGTATAAAATAATGCACGCTTCTGAGTCTTTCATAGGTCTTTTGTTTCTAAAGACAAAGGCCAACGGCCTGCTCATTTAGAAGATGAGGGAGACAGCTCTGGAGGCAGTGGCCTTGGCTTTAGCTCCATCATCTTCAGAAAATTCTGCATTTATGTTTTAGACTTTTCTTCCCTGTAGGAATATTCTTTTTCTCAGTAAAACAATTTTTGAAAAGTATGATATTGGTGATTGTGTTAATTTTGGGGGGCGCTGCCACAGGTACCTAAGACTGGGTGACCTGCACGATGGAAATCTTTTTTCTCCCAACTCTGGAGACTGGAAGTCCAAACCCAGATGTCGTTGGAGTGGGCTTTTTCTGAAGCCTGTCTCAGGACATGTTTCTTCCTGAGTTATCACCAAGTCATCTCCACGTGCCATGTGTGCTATCTTTATTTATGTGTGTCCCAATCTCATAAAGACATCTGTTATCACACCCTAAGGACCCCGCTTTACCTTAATTACTTCTTTGAAGGACCTATCTCCAAATGCAGTCCAATTCTGAGTTGCAAATAAGTTTGGGGACCTGCAGTTCAGCCAGGAACAGTGCTTAAGCATTTCTCCGAGGAGAGTTCTCTCACCTGCACTTCCAACACCGTGCTCTGCTGGAGAGGACTCCTTGGGCAGCATCAGAGTGGCTCACAGTTACACGTGTTTACTAGATGCCAGGCACTGTTCCACGCGTGTCACCTGCAATAGATCCTGTAACACCACCAGCAAAGTAGGTACTTTGATTATTCCCATTCCACAGATGATGGCACTGAGGCAGAGAGGTTTTCACTATTATGTTTGATAAGACTGGAATGCAAATGGTCAGCTCCAAGATCTTTTCTCAATCCCTCTGCCCTCTGCTCAGTGTCCAGGTATGGATCCAGGTGGAGGAAGGGCGTTTAAAGGAGATTGTGTGTGTGTGTGTGTGTGTGGGGGTGTGTGTGTGTGTGTGTGTGTGTGTGTGTGGTGTGGAGATGGAGACAGAGACAGACAGAGGAGAGTGTCTAAGAGAGAAATTCAGAAAGGAATCAGGAGGGATTGGAAAGTTCTGGAAGCTTTGTCATGCTTTGTAGGGTATTTTGCTCTACTGCAGTTTATTTGCTGCAATCTTCCCGTGGCGTGCCTTCACAGGGTTTCTGTAAGCTCACACGCTGCTTTTCTCCCAGGGTTGTTGTCTCTTAGGAAGTTTCCGTCAGGGCAGAAGGAACCTGCATAAAACGGAAAGCGTTGCTCATCCTTTCAGGCGATCTGTGTCTCCAGGGTCGCATTTCAAACTCTTCATGTTACTATTATCATTCTAATAACAAAAGGAGAATTAAAAGAAAGGAAAATAGAGTCTGTCCGGAAGAAGGACTGCTTGCAGCCGTGTTAAGCTGGGAGGCAGACACACACCATTTCCCACCACCACGCACCATTCGCTCTGCGCCTTATAAACCACCCTGACTGGGCACCTGGGAACACTTTGCAGATAATCACACATGCTTCCATATGAGAAAGAATAATCTGCGTGTTCTTGGGACCCACCAGAGAGTAAGTCAATTAGTATAGAGGCGATATTAATCTGTAACACGTGCCTACATGCATTTTCTTGATGTAGATTTATAGCTTTATAAAACGCTCTTTTATTCCCTGATAATACGTGGGCCATTTAAACAAAGATCATTTCCTCTTTGTAATTTCTCAAACAAAATGATGAACAGGAACATCGCTATTATGTCCAGTTCGATGCAGACATTTTGTGGGGAAATTTCTTGCTGTTTTCATTCTCCAGATTATTCTTGTGTTTAAACCCTACACCTCCTTCCTCCATGCTTCCAAATGCTCACCCAAGTTCCTACCCCTTATTGGTTGGAGCACAGACCCTCCAGGTCGATGATACTGGTTGAGCTGAGCTGAGACTCTGCAACTTAGTGGCCATTGCGAGCCAGCAGATTGCACCCTGAGCCTCTGTTTAATCATATTGAACAGGAGGAGTAGCGTGATCGCCCACAAAGGGACTTGTGTGCATGAAGTGAGAAGCCCCCACACTGCACTGGCAAGGGTGTGTCCTCGTGTGAACACTCAGGAAGTTCCACAGCATCGTGGTCCACTGGTCATCTGGGGGTATGCTCTCTGAAATGCCTGCTCCCTTCCTCTTCTTGTCCCCAAAACTTCAGGACAAAAGAATGTTCCCCAAGTCTTTGCATTCAAGCCTCTGAGCACTTTCTGGAGCAAATATGACAGTTCAAATAATAAAAATAATAATAGTTCCTGTGTTATTCCCTTCTTATTTGGAAGTTTTTATCCCACTTTTTCCTCATTTTACTCTTATAAAATGATAGTGTTGGGGATTTGCTTTGCTTCTTTGGGACCGAGTAAAATAGTTCCCAAATATACCTAATACTACTTTTAACAGCTTATGAAGTTTAAGACTTACTAAAATTTGGAACCTTATTAGTTTTCCCAAAACCACATTTAAATGACAACTCTCTCCATTTACCAGGACACAAAGGAGGGACTTCCAATACTCAGAACTTGGAACCACTAAGGCTTCAGCAAAAGCAGACACGGAATATGTAGGCACTAAAGGAGCTGCAAATATATTCCCCCTGTAGCAAAGCTGTGTCTTCTATTTAAATCAAGTATAAAAATAAATAAATACATGAATGAATGCAGTCTGGGTTAGATTTTATTGAAGTACCATTTGACCAAGCGCCTCATTATTTTGTGACTGGCAGCCTTGGGACTGTGTAATATGATGGTCCTGGTGAAATGATTTTAATATTTATTTGACCCCCTGGCAGATTGCTCCTTTTATCTTCTTTACCTTTTTATTCTCTAACATTATTAGATATTCTTAGAGTATCTGATACCCATTGTCACTTTTTGAACTCAATTATTTTTCTTTATCTTTTCTTCTTCTTTGTATGAAGAAGAAACTAGTATGAAACTGGTTAAATTTCATTTTTTACTCTCTGTCCCTTTTTATCTTTCATAGATAATATTTATTTAATTTTATGCATTTCTTTGTATATTTTCTATTGAATTGGAGTTCAAGACTTTCTTGAGATGTGGACTTCTCAGTATTTATTTCATGATACTATATAAATTTTCTAATCTTCAGATTCTTCTCTTTAGTTCATGGAATTTTTCTTCTATTATTCTTTGAATATTGTTTCTGCTTCACTGGTTCTGGCGTGTTTATCAGGAATACAAAGGAGAACTCTTGAGTCAGAAGCCAGGGTTGGTGGTGATGCTTGCTAACCAGGGAGAACTGTCCTGGCAAAACAGCCTTTAGAAACCAAAGACAAGTTGGGCTTTTTACAGGTTTGGCGGGGTGGGGGGGTTAAGGATTAGAGGAGCCTAAGAAGAGGAAGTACCCCGGGACTGATGGGTGTGTCAGCTGTGGAAGTGAGCTGTTAGAGCGTGGCTACTGCTGATGGGCTGACGCAGAACCACAGAATTCCCACTGACCGGCTGACTTTGGAAAGTGCGTCTACGGAGGAGAGGAGGCTCAAGTTATTCATTCACCCACAGACTCTTCACTGACACCTCCAGGTTGTCAAGCCCGCTTTTTATTTATTAGTTTTATTTTGGGTGACACTGGAGAGCAAACTCAGGGCCCACACGCTTTGGACTGGTGCCCACCAGTGTCTCACTTTAGTATTGTGCTGCCCCATGAGCTCCCTCGGACTGGCAGTGCAGACTAGGGGGGACCACAGGAAGCTCTGCCTCTCCATGTGCTTACCCACCTGCAGATGCAGCTCTGCAGTCCCCAGCGTGGTTCCTTCCCCCTGCCTGGGGAGCCCTTGGCTGGATTCCTGCTCATAGCAAACAGGGCTTGTATAATCCCACGATTTATTAAACTACTGTGGTTCAGTAAAGTCTGAGTCTCCTAGTGGGTGGCATGCTGAGCCTGTTGGAGAGTTGAAACAAGGAATATCCAGGGGTGGGCTTTTGGACCCTACTCAGAGGCACTCTGAAGAGCTGCTTTGCTGTAGGAATCCTTCCTCCAAAGTTTTCAGATGACACTGCATGGAACTCTAAGTGTCCTCTTATTACATGGCTTGCCAGATGGGAGGGTGCTCATGACGGTTACAGATTCAGTGACTGGAGTAAAGCCAGGTCTCACTGGACCCTGACCTCACTTGTGTGTACTCATTACAAAACTCCATTTGGAGATTTTTAATATTTGAGAATATTTGCTGCAACTGATCATTTTATAGTTTCTGCTAAAGACTAGCATGTGTTTTGTCTTCTGTATTGTACCTTTTTGGATACAGAACTATTGTAGATGAAGTTCTTGCAAAAAATAATTTTTAAATTAATCTAAATATTTGATTGAAAATCAAATTATAATTAAAATGTGAAATTAAATTAAAATGTAAACTTTTTGTAGAGTGTTAGGCAATTAAATGTCCAAAACCTGTTTTTGAAAAATTAAGAGAATTAAATTGGTAATATTTGTGATTATGAGTTTTAATTTAACAAAAATCTAATTTCCTTTATTATGAAGTCCACATTTTCACTATGTGTTTAGAGGCACCAAGGGAAGAACTCACAGAAAACAAGAAACATTTGAACATAGTCTAAAATCTGAATGAGGATTTGCCATTGGCTGAATGGCAATGGGTAAATTAGTGAATTAAAGTTATTTGTAGTTTGAACCCTTGTAGGATTTTATTGATGAATGATAGTAATAAGTAGGGGTGGGTTCCTTCTGACATATCACTACAGACAACTTGTTCATCCCAATTCCTAGTATTTCCTCTTTTCCTTCCCTCCCTTTCAACCCCCTTTCTCTACACTCTAGGTCTTTCTTATCTTTATTCTTTGTATTTTTTTTTAACTTGGTGCATTTTAGTTATACATAAGAGTGGAATTCACTGGGATATGTTTGCACATGCTCGTGGCATAACTTGGTCCATTTCATTCTGCAGTTTCTCCCCTTTCCCATCCTTTCTCCCTCCACCTCCATCCCCTTCCTCTCCTCCACTGTTCTCCTTTCTATTTTTATGAGATACTCTTTTTAAAAGAAATTCCTAATTTCTCTGTAGCTTCCTTGTATGAGAGAAACATTCGACCCTTGCTGTTATGATTCTGGCTTATTTCACTTAGCACGCTCTCCAGTTCCATCCATTTATAAGTAAATTACATAATTTAATTCTTTTTTATGGCTAAATAGAAGTCTGAATTATACATTTTTTGATACAGAACCATCATAGGTTATGTTCTTACAAAAAATTATAATTTTTAAATTAACAAAAGCCCAGCAAGAATCAATAAGTGGGACAGCTGCATATTAAAAGCTTCTGCACAGCAAATCAAACAATTAAGAGCATGAAGAGAAAGTCTATGGAATGGGAGGAAATCTTTGTCAGAAAAGAATTCAAAGAACTTAGCACCCCAAAATCAAAAACAACAAAAGTAAAAAACAAAGAAAATTCCAATCGATAGCCAAATGATAAAGACAGATATTTCTCAAAAGAAGACAGAGAAATACAAATGGCCAACAAGTATGTGCAATAATGTTCAGCATCCATCCTTGGTAATTAGGGAAAGGCAAATCAAAAGTGACTGAGGTTTCATCTCAATCCAGTTAGAAAGGCCATCTTCAGGAACACAAATGGTAACAAACACCGATGAGGATGTGCAAAGGTATGCTTGGGCATTGTGCACCCACAAACTAATGTAATTTGAATCGTGAATCTTGCAAGGAAGCCAGGCCTCATGTCACCGCTAGATAGAAACACCAGAAGGATGTCAGAAATGGCACCGGTGGGAGGGAATCTCCGATCCAGTCCTCAAAATGCGCCTTGCACCACATGGCCCTGGCTAAGCTGAAAACCTGTTCTGCTTTCACCCACATATCCCCATCTGTGCCAGGAATGGGCTCTGATGGACACAGGCCAATGTGCCTCCATTTCCTGGCTTGGAATTTCCAGGAGCTCTCTGGCATGGTTCCTAAGTATATTTTCTGTCTACTCCTGATGTTATCCTGATTGGGAATGGCATGGCATTTACAGATGGACATGGAGCCTAAAACTGGGGTGATTCAGGCCTGAGGCCCAGGACTTGCAGGGTGAAAGCTTGGAAAGTGCAGGCTGGTTCCAGAGTGGGGTGGTCACTCTACTGAAATACCTTCCAGTGTGGTCTCCAAGGACATTCCTTCCTTCCCTCCTCCTTTTCGCTACTCTCTCCCTCCCTCCTTTCTTCCTTCTCCCTTCTCTTTTGTTCCCTTCTCTCTTTCCCACTTCTTCCATCTCCCTTTTCTTGTCTCTTTTCCTTTTTATCTTCTTCCCTCCTTCCTTCCTTCCCTTCTCGCCTCCTATGTCTCTCCCTTCTCCCTTCTTTTTTCCTCCTCTTCTTCCTTCTGTCCTTTTTTTTTGTTTTTCTGCCATTTCTGTGCTAAATTTTTAGGATGATTTAAGGACAGTTTAATAATTGTTTTGATCCTTCAGCTGAAAATTTTTAAAAAAGACCTGATCCAATAGCTCTGTCCCTTCCATTTCTCCAGTTAGTTTCTGTTATTTTAGTTGTTAGCCTCTGGTGAGTGATAAGAGGGTTCCAATTCTTGGGCAATAATGAGCAGCCGAGGTCCTTCAGGAACTAATGGTCATGAACCTGAAGGGAGTATCAAGATCACAGCAATATTAGTGAATTGTTTTCCATAATGATTTTTCTCCTGTTCAAACCAGAAACTATACTGATGTAACATTTAATGATGGAGAAGACTAAGCAACAATATTTTAAAACTGACTAGTTTATAAAGAAAAAAATTTTGTACATTATTGGTGGGATGTGAATTGAAATGACCATCATAGAAAATTAGATGAAGAGTCCTGAAAAAATTAAAAATAGAACTATCATATGATGCAAGGATTCCACTTCTGGGCATTTATCCAAAAGAATTAAAATCAGGATCTTTGAAAGATACCTGCATGCCCATATTCGTGGCAGAATTATCCATGACAGCTCAGAAGCAGAAACACCTAACTGTCCAGCAGGTCCGTCAGTGAATGAAAGGATCCGTATAGAATGGCATAGACACCCAGTGGAGGAGTACTCAGCCATGAAAGATGGAAATCCAGACATTGGGGAAATGTGGATGCATGTGGAGGACATCATGTTAAGTGATGAAAAGCCAGGCTCAGAACACAATGCTGCCTGGTCTCACATATGGATGTAAAGCCCTCACTTAGATGTGGAAAGTAGAGTGGTGTGTTATGGGGAGAGAAAATGAGCAGAGGCTGGTCCAGTACAGAGATTCCATGAATCAGTTCTGGATCTAACATAGGACATAATGACTACAGTTGGTAACATTATATTTTAAATTATACCCTACTAATCAGGCAGATCTTAAGTACTCCCATAGACACACAGAAGAAAATAGTAACTATGTGAGTTAATGGATATCTTGATTAGCTAGGTTGTGCAGAATCCTTTACAATGTATACATATGTACCTCAAATACATCCAATTGATAAAACCAAATTATGTACATGTATGAATATGGCATAATGAATCTCACTATTATGCATAATTATGATGTATCAATAAAAGAAGTACATCTAAGTTTCCTTTAGCAATTCTTCCTCAATAAAACTGGCAGATTTTACAACTGGTAGAACATTTGGGGATCTATCAGAAGAGAGTTTTCTCCACCTATCCTAGAGAACAAGGCGCCCTCTGAAGGCCAGTTTGGGGAACAAGGAAGGTGCAGAGTTGGTGGGACTCTCAGACTTCCATTTTCATTCCACTTCCGAGAGCCTTGGTGTAACCTGATGAGTGTAATAATCCTCGGTGCAGTGGTTTATTGCTTTTGATAATGTGTTTCATCTCCAAAAAATAAAAACAGTAAAAACAGAAATTGCTTCACTTTATAGACAAGAAGAGGTACCCCCCAAAGCCAAAGGGACTGGGAGAGACCAGGAATTGTGTGTCTCTAAGCATGTCCCTTGAACTCTGCAAGACCCCTCGCACGCACACTCTCTCCACTCCCAGCCTCCAGCCCATTCAGCTGAAAGAGAAAGAGTGAAGTTCTTCTCAACTGTCTCACTGCGAGCCCCAGGACACACGTGTAGGTCCATTTGAAAGTGCGGGGCATCCATTACTAGAGTAAGCTCTGTGCATAGCCTCTCCTGCAGGCGTTGAAATCATGCACGCACCGTTTCTTCATAGGCTCTTGGCTATTTGCTCAGACATGCTCCCTTGGAGTTTCAGAGTTGGGAAATAAACCCTGCATCAGGGTGTGGTCTCCCCAGCCCCCTTGAAGGATCTCACTCCCCCTAATTCATCATGTCACCACGCTTATCCTGCTTCTGGAAATAGCGTCAGTAGTTCTGAACGTGGGTAGCTCTGAAACTCCCGTCAAGTGTGCTGTGCTTGAGTCTTTTCCTCCTCCTCCTCTCTCAGGTCTGTGGTTAATTTGCTCCAGGGTTGAGCCAGCAGTTGTCCTGAGCTCCCTGCCCTACTATCCTGTCTTTAGAGACTTCTCTCTACACACTGGGTTTACACAGCTTTGTCCCTCTGTCCTAAAGAGTGGGTGTTTACAGCACCTTTCAATCTGGGGCCATGTGCAGATTTCATTAAAGTGTTATTTCCTCCCCTTTCCAGGTCATTAACCATAATATGAGCCAGCCCAGGAAGGGCCACATTTCTCAAATTCTCCTCACAACTGCAAGCTTCACTGTCTTGACTTCTATTTCCTTAGTCACTTTTCAATCTGGAGATTCAGAAACAATTTCTACACAGGTGAGAAAAGAATCTAGTACTTGAATTCTGATAACTGTGCTGGAGAAAGTAAAAAGAACAGGGGCTTGAGGTCCCTTCGAAGGCACCCAGTGCACCCCTTCCTGATGGCACCATGGGTCTCAGTTCCTAAAATGAAACTGGAAATACTGGTACCACCTTTGAAAAATTATTGTGAAGATTAAATTGCATGAGATAGTATGTAAACTCTTTCTATCACGTTCAGTAAAAGTTGCTTCTTGCTTTTTTCTCAATAATTTAGTGAGGATCCAGGTCGAAGCTACTGTGCCCACATTGTCTCCCCTTACCTGGACTTCCCAGTGCATGCCGGCCCAGCTCCCAGCAGCTGACACCTGCGACAGTCTGTCTAAGTGCTTTCCCTCTCTGCGGCAGCTTGTTTGACTTCCTAAGAGTCAGGTGGCAGAAGAACCAAGGAAGTAGCACCCCCAGGAGGTACCTTTAACCAGTGAGCAGAGTGGGTGTGCAAATTCTCCAGCACCTCACCCCCTGTTTTGGTGACTGAGGGTTCACTCTTCACTGGCTCCCAGTTCTTCCAGCAGCTTTGAGCTCCTAATGCCACAGCAGCTTGATAAAGCAACCTTCGTGCCCTGCCTTTCCTCCTCTACCCCAAGGCATCCTGAGAGCAGACAGTAAATGGATGTTTGTGCCGATTGCCAGCTTAATAATGAGAGAAGAACTTGGGGCCTCATGCAGTGTGAAGTGTTGACTTAAAAAATGTCTCCTCTGCATTTTCTTCCACCCTAGAAATGCTCAGATTCAGGCCAGGAGTCTACTTGGTGTGCTCACAGTAACATTTTGCATTCATGCAGTCTGTAAAAGTGAAAATAAATAAATTAAGAAAAACAAAACATAGAAGAAAAATTTGAAAACAACTTTTAAGCTACCTATTAATGCATGAGAAAATGATGGATTACTAGACAGCGTAGTGTGAAAGATACTCCAAACTCTTTTCTCATGCTCCAGCTGGTCATGTGTACTGCAACTGTCTCCATTCCTTGCCTGGGAGGGAAATATCCTCCAAGCATACGTAGTCTGATCAGAGAGAGCCACCATGATAAGTAGTGGGTGAGTCAGAGACCACCAGAGGGAGCTGAAAGTTGGTAGAGGGTCTGTGATCGGTGCAAATGCCTGACTCAAGAGCTTAGGAGTGGGGACATCATGGCAAGGTGGAGCTTAGAGGGAGCGTGAGCACGGAGAGCCAGGCCCTGGTCCCAGAGAAAGCTGGGGAACAGGGAGGAGGCGCCCGCACAGGGGCAGTGTCTGCAGCTTATTCTTCAACATGGCAATGTGTGTGGCTTTGGAAGAGCCACCCAGGTCTGAGTGCTAACTATGAGCCGGGTGCCACAGCACAGGCTGGCAGAGGGAAACATCACTGCAGTCGCCTCCCTGGGTTTGGGTAAACAGGGCAACAGTATTACAACTTGCGCTGCTCAGCGAGAGAGTGCCTCTGTGCTTACATGCCACCAATTTCACACAGCCGCCGTTGCTCCTTTGTGTCATAATGGCTTCAGTGAGGACTTAACTCCCTCCACAGGCAGGTATCACCCTCTCTGTGCTGCCTCTGCCATTGTTGCCTGACCTGGAGCAGAAAATAGGTTGCCTGCTCAACAGTCCCTGCGTGGGTACAATGCCGCCTGTTTCTAGGTCAGCTGCACCTGGTGGGGAGGGAACAATGGCCTTGTGGTTCAAAGGGAATGCAATGCCCCATCAGGAGTTGCCATCCCTTCGATGGCTAATTAACCGGCCCGGGCCCGCTCCCTGAGCGGGCTCTAAAGATGAGAGTGGCGCTGGCACTGAACGCCAGCAGAGGGGGGCGCCTTGGACAGCCTGTACAGAGCAGGTCACACCAATGCTCCACGGAAAAGGACTGTTCTAGCATCTGTACTGTCCACAGGGCTGCACTCTCACTGCTGTGGGCCTTTCGGGCAGGGGCTGTTTAATCCAGGAGGGGCTTCAATCAGAGCTTCAGAAAGTTCCAGGCTCCACATGCTCCTTTATACCAGCAGGTCACCTTCTCCCAGGCCCTGATGAGGCAGCAGGTGCCACGTGGCCGCAGACACGATGCCCCTGCTGGGGTGTCAGTGACCGCCCTCCACACTCCACCCTGACCCCTTCACTCAGCCCACCTCTGGACCATCGCCTTCTGCCTGTACCATTTAGAAAGCCCACAGCTTACTGGGCGAAATGCTAAGTACGGGCAGGAGCTAAGAATGTGAACTCCTGAATAACCCAACTTGACCTGGATCTAGGCTGACCTGGTCCAGCCCTGGGATCCTGAGCATGTCACGTGACCCTCCTAAGCATCAGCTGATTCACGGCTGAAATGGAAACACCAACATGCAGGTAGGCAGAAATATCAAATATTGAATTTTAATAATATGCTATTTATCATTCATAACTTTCATTACTGTTAATAATTACCAGTGTTACTACTTCAACTTGGGACCATATTCATATCCATACTATCAAATGTAAATGCTCAATGCTATGAAGTATATGCTATTATCCTCACTTTGCAAATGAGGAAACTCAAGTTCATAAAGAGTCAGTAATCTTCCCACAATAAGTAAACTTCCAGTAATAAGAAGTGCTGACTTACAAATCCACATTATTTCTCATTCTTATTTTCCTTTTTGATAAGACACCCTTCCTTTCCATAAATCCTTCTCCCCTCTCTCTTTCTCTTTACAAAAAGGATCTGGAATTTGGAGACAGCTACTCCTGCACCTGACATTGATAGTTAGGACTTGGCAGATGCAAGGCTTTTGCATTGGGTTAAATCATGAAATACTATGGTTGAAATCAGAACTTGGATCTGAGTCCCCTGTGAATACTAAGGAAGGACTGAGTTTCCAGGTCACTGGAGCTGGTCATAAGCCCTGGATACCACCTGTCACACAAGAAAGTTCCAGCTCCAAAAACAAGAAATACAACGAGTCTTCACTTATCTGGGTCAAGGGTTCTTAGTGTTGACAGGATTGACTCTTGTGCTTACGCTATACTTGTGGTGGGGAGCTGTCTTGTGCACCATAAAATATTAATTGGCAACCCTGGCCAGTATCCACTAGATTACAGAAGCACTTCCTAATACTCCAAAAAAAAAAAAAAATTCCAGATATTACCAGATTTTTTGTCTAGAGAAAATTCCTCAGCTGTAGAGAACCTGACTAAATTAATTAGAAGAAAATCAGGAGGAATCTGTAAGAAAACAATTTGGGGTCATAGAATCTTTGGAGGGAGAAGTAAAGAAAGATTGCTTTCTTGGGAATACTGTAGAATTCAGAAGTGACAGAATTTGGGGGGTTCCAGGTTGGCCCCTTCCAGGCCACATGTGATTAGCCCTACCTGGTCCAGTCAGTTGCTCTCTGATCATTCCCAGGAAGAGTAGGGTTTTATGGATAATGTGCCCCAAGAAAAACTCATATATGGAGGTTCTGACTATGATGTGATGGTATCTGGGGGGTAACTAGATAATGAGGTCATGAGGGTGGGCTCCTCACATTGTGATTAATGCCCATATAAGAGACACCAGATACCTCTCCATCTTCCTTCTCTTTCTCTGCATGTGAGGACACAGAAAGATGAAAGCTGTCAGCAAGTCAGAAAGGGTTTCTCACCAAGATCTGCATGCTGACTTTGATCTTGTGCTCTCAGCCTCCAAATTGTGAGAAAATAAATTTTATTTATTTAATATACATCATATGATATTTCTTAAAATACTGAAATAAATTGGCAGGTGAATACAAAGTGGTAATGGTTTTATTTGTGACTCAGGATTGCTAAAATAACTAATTGAAGTAAATCTGAAAGTTGTATCATAGCATAAGATATTAATTCTAGTTATTAGTTGAAAGGACATTTATCAATAAATGCCTTCTAAAGTTTGGTAAGCATTGGTCCTCTTAGACCTTTAGTGAAGAAACTATAATTATTAGCAGCATGCCAAGGAACCTGGTGAAACTTGAAATTAACTCACACTTAATTAATTAATTAACTCACCCCATAAAGAATAAACAAGTCAGACTCAGAACTTACCCTCATTCAGTTAATATTTCAGTGACTATAAACCTGACTTACAAGATGGAGTCAAGATAGATATTAAACAGAATTAAACCATAAATTATTTCATGAAAATTGTTAAATGCTTTGTTGGAGAAATCCAGAGTTCTTCCTGCACATAATGGAGCAAACTTTATTTGTAAATAGCATCAGTCACCATCTAATATCACGGTGACTAAATTGTTTAGGAATACTTTCTTCATAAATAATATGCAAGTTAAACTTCAGTGATGGCCAAGCATCATGATTGTGTTTGCTGTATTGCTAGAAATTAGTAAACTTCTACCTTGTGCATGCACCGTACAGGAAACTGAAGTAGAATGAGCAACTACTGTCCTTATGCTACCACCAGGATTGCACAGTGCTGGCTGAGTGAGGGCTGGTGAAGCTCAGGGGGATGTATTGGAGCCAAACAGAGTACTCATCTCAAAAGAGCATTTGTTCCACAGACATTGATGGAGCTTCGAGCATGTGTCAGGCATTGTTCTCGTTGGCAGAATACCCAACTCCCACACTGCCAGGCTACAGTTTGTAAAGCTCTGGTGTACAAACCCGGTCCCATTCACTCTGTCATTCATTCTCCTTGGTTATCAAATGGCAAGTAGGAACCACTGTGCCCATTTAGTAAATGAGAAAACCAAGGCACAGAGAGGATCACTGACGTTTTCCTGAACAGCATCTGGCAAGACACAGAGCAAAGATTCACATCCATGTGAATCAGCCTTTCTTTGTTCCACAGGGTACTACAGTCCAGATACACTTTCCTCAAAAGTGCTTGTAAGCATGCACCAGTAGGAGCTTAGTCTGTTGTCATTAACTACATTAGTGCACTTGGTTACCACTAAAATCCATTTCCCAAATTGTCCAATTCAGACCTATTCTAAACTATAAAAAGTTAAAATTACCCAATGCTTTGTCTCAATTCAATTTACTCTCATTCAATATAATAGAGTTTCATGGAGTATTCACTTCATGTGTGAGCAAAACAGCAAAGAAAGTGGGACTTACTGGTCATCCATGAAGGCAGAGCCCAGGGTGCCTTAGGATGTGAGACTGTAAGAGCAGAAGCATGTATGTCGAGGCCATTGCTGGCTTTGTGATTCTTGGTGTATGGATCTGCTTGTTCTGCTATAGGCTGGGTGGTTGAAACAACAGAAATCTATTTTCTTATAGTTCTGAAGCCATAAGCTCCAGATCAAGGTCTGGCAGCATTGATTTCTTAAGGGGCACTTGTCCTGCTAGCAGAGAGCTTCCTTCTCCCTGTTCCTCACGCGGCCTTTCCTCTGTAGGTGTGCATGGAGAGAAAGAGGACGATCTTCCGGGTGTCCCTTCTGATAAGAGAACTAATTGTTAGATCAGAGACCCACCCTATTACTTCATGTGGCCTCTGTTCCGTAGAGGCCCTATCTTCAAGTGCAGCCACAGGGAGATTAGGGGTTTTGCTTGTACATTTGTGGACATATAAATACTCAGCCCCTTGGCATCCCAGCCCAGCTGCCCTCGGTTCTTGTCTTCCTTGCAAGTACAAGACATTCATTTCATCCTAATGACCCCAAAATGCTTAACTCATTTCAGCAATAGCTCTCAAGTCTAAAGTCCAAGGTCTCATCTGAATATCATCTAAATCAGATATGAGTGAGACTCACTCAAGCATTCATCTCAAGGGAAAATTCCTCTCTGGCTGTGAACCTGTGAAATCAAAGACATTTTGAGTTTCCAAAATATAAACACAATACAGTGCTATTCCTAAAAGGAGAAGCAGAAATCAGGAACTGGGAATACATCCCCAAAGAGTCCAAAATCTAGCCAAGAAAACGCCATTAGATCTTAAGGCTCAAGAAGAATCCTTTCTGGTTTGAAACTGTCCAATTTTTACCCACTGGGACAGTACCCCCCACTTTTTGGACCTGCTTGTGCAGCAACCCCATCCGATGGATACTGCTACCTCAGCTCAGCGGGAAGTTCAGGGACACAAGCACCAATCGGTAGTACATGGTTAACTACATAGGTAAAATCTTTGTATCTGAAAATGACATGTATATAGCATAGTTCCAGAAATACCAGAGTGGATTGAGAGTTTAGGATAATTGGAGTTGAGGGTATACACAGCAAGAAAGACGCGTTAGAAAGCTTCTGTAGTGACTCATTCGCTTCTTCTCCCCCCAGTCATTCTTGGAGATTTAGAGAACAGTGGTTGTTTTAGCAGGCAGCCCACTGACTGTAGAAGATGCAGTGATAAATGGGGCAGGCCGGTCCCTGCTCTCAGAGGACTTATTTTCTAGTGGGTGGAGGACCCAGTCAGAGCACAGTGATGAGGTGGGACCAGAGGCCACATGAAGCCCAATGGGAAGTACTAGTGGCAAACTGTAAACCTGTGTGGATGTGAGCAGAGCAGACGCAGGTGATGCTGGAGATGTGCGGCCAGGTACGCTCTGAGGACCGGACACCACTGACCCTTTCATCACATGGGGAACTTAGTGGCAGTCACATTTTATTTGGGCCTGCTGAAAGTTTGCCAAATCCATTTAATACATCAGCTGCTTCCAGTGTGGCAAAATAGCCTGTGGCATGTTAAAGTAAATCAAACTCCTTCACTTATTCATTTACCCAACAATATCCAATGAATATTGCTCATGTATCAGATGCTATTGTAGGTATTGAGAATAAAGTGCTGAATGAATTATATAAAGCTCCTGCTGTCCTGGAGCTATCACGTTGGGAGAGTTTGACATCAAACATGTAAATAGGTATGTGATAAAGTTTTAGGCTGTGATTGAGTGCTACAAAGGAAGCAGGCGGGTGGAGGATCCCCGGTGGTGGAGAAGATCTGCTGTAGAAAGCACGCTCAGCGGCACTGGGAAGAGACCTGAACAAAGTCTGAACTTACTAAATCTCCATCGCACAAAGCCTGGTGGTAAATCCTAGAAATAAGAGCAATAAATTAGGAAACAGAATAGATCCCAGCAGCCCACACAGGATGCTCTTCCTTGTTCATTTCAAACTGAATTCCAATCTCTCTCTCCCCGCCACCCCACGCCCTGTATTTCCCATCCCCAGTTATTGTTTATCTCAGAATCACAGAATGACAATTGTAGCAAAATGAGGCATGAGGAACACAGGGGGTTTTCTGGGGGAGGGGTTTTCTGGGGTAGGCATTTTCCTCCACTGTTCATAAATAGCAATGAACTCTTAGCAGCATCTCCACACTGCAATTGTCTACGCCATGTTTGATCTCTTCGCCCAGCAGAACTATGTTGGCCCTAGGTCTGGCCTCTGGTGTCACTATGGACAAATACAGTCACTCATCACCCACTGTCAGCCCTAAGGACTCCCATGTCCACTTTGAGTGTTCCTCAGGCACGCTGACAACTGGGTGGCCCCACGTTCTCCTCTCCTTCCTGGGCATCACTCTGTCCCTTGACTTCCACCTTTTATTCATTGTCATTTGTTGTCTCTCTCCGGAACACGTGTTGAAGGTCTATGCTAGGCCAGGGGCTTCAGAAGAAACTAAAATATTAAGATCATAAGACAAGGCCTTCGATCTTAAGATTTACCATCTGTAAGAACAGAGAAGTTTTAAATACAAATCCATCACAAGGTGAGAAGGGTTATTTTAGTAGAAATAGGACAATGAACTCCTGTACTAAATAAAAAGCCACAGCAAAGGGAGTCAGAGAGGCCAGGATGTGAGCAGGACAGGTCATTCCACATGGGAGAGGAGTCACATGATCAAGTCACTCATGTGAAGACACAAGGAACTCCCCATTAGAACTGAAGCTTAGTATGCCCAAAGTTAGTCCAGAAATCATGCTGGAGACCCCATAGGGAGATCCTTCATTTTGTTAAGCATCACTCAGACATCCAGGCAAGCAGGGCCATATATCTTTGTTTTGAAGACTAAAGATTCAAATTATGCCTCTTGAGGTGGATTTAAAAGGGTCATCTCTTTACAGACCACAGGAATCTTTTCTTAAATTCAAGGTATTAGTTCCTTGAGAACATGAATTAGCTGTTTCCCCATTCATCACAAAGGTAGTACCAATCATGTGAGCATTATAATCACAGTAATAACTCGCATGGCTTGATAGAATGTGCAAAGCAATATCATATACAATATTCACCACTTTTCTCAGTGTTCATAATAAGAGGGCAGATGTTGGTCCAAGGGTCACATGGGCTGCCCACATGATGGGAACACCAATCAACTGAGGAGGGCTAGAATCCAGGTCTTTCATCTTCAAGATAAGGCACACTCCTCCAACACTTAACAATTGCTTTTCCCTGAGAGACTGTATTTGGGTGGTGGTAGGAGGCATAAATGAATGCACCTCTTCTCCTATGACCAGCTGAGCTACCACCACTGCCCCTACATCTATTCTCCATTTCTCATCCATTTGCATTGCAATCACCAGATTGCTGTAGAAAAGGCCTAAGAAACCTGGTTACTGCTGTCAGCCTCTAAGTGCTCCTGTGTCCACCTCTGAGAGTGTCTGCTCTGCACATAGACAGCACAACACACTCTGGTGAATGTGGATATGATGTTGGCTCTTGGGCTCTGATCACTGAAATCCATGTGCACTGTGATGCTGTGCCCTGGGACATTTGAATAAAGCATCAGCCCTAAAGTTACTGGCTGTGAGTTCTTTAGTGTATTCATTCTCCAAGAAAAGCGTGCAATAGAGAATCGACTGACAATGCCACAAGGTAAGGCCCTACCTTCTAACAGTGAAAACCAAGCCCTGCCCAGCCTCAGAACAGGATCAATAGGTAACTCTGATTCTTACAATTGCCTTCCCTCATCATAAGCATCTCGAATCTCCTCTTCTCGGTAGAAGAAACTGCCAGAGGAGAAGGAAGACAAAAATAAATAAAATAATAATTTAGAGCACTTGCTATGCTATGCATTCGGAGTTTTACACAGATTGATTTGTTTACTTTGCACAATAACCCTGTAGGGCCATTATTATTTTTCTGTTTGACAGATGAGCATCACTGAGGGTCAGACAGACAACACAGCTTGCCAGAGTCACAGAGCTGATAGAAACGAAGCAGGGCCTCATACAGCAGATCACTCAGGTCCTCTCTCACAGGCTGCCCCATGCAGTCCTGCTTACCCCGGAACACAGGTATTGGGATTCCTAAGCTAAGAGTCTGAGGCCCAGGGAAACAAAGAGAAATGAGCTGGGAAACAGCAGAGCTGATCCTAACTCCAAGTATTCTCTTATCACAGCTCATATCATTTTATTATTCTAGGGATTCTGGCAAACAAGACAAATTACTATCATGTCTCTTTTTAAATACTAAACAACAGACATTTGTATTCTGAAATTCGTATTAGGCATTTAGGACACAAATAAAATTTGCTATTATTACCATTTCTGTTTTTAAAATTTGATTTAATTAGTGAAAAAGCCATTGTAAGGGGGCTTATTTTCCTTCAAGTGCTGTCTTTTGGAGTTCCAAGGCAACGCAGGGAGAGGCAATGTAACAGCATGTGGGTCGCAGAAATTTCCATAGGATTCCTTCATCCAAGCATCAAGGAACTGCCCAGTGGAGCCGCAGGGCCCAGCACAACCTACTTTACCCCGAACATGGAAACCCCTCCAAGTCACCCTATCCCAGAAGCCCTTGGCCATCGTCCTCCATAACCCTAATATTTTTTTTTAACACTGGGTCAGTCTTTTGAGCTTTGCACTCTTGTTTTCTGTGGCTCTTAAGACACCAAATTTGACAGAACTCAGCAAAAGTACTATTTCAGGAAAATGCTTTTTCAGTTAAAATAGTATTCCCAAGGCACATCTTTCAGAATTTCCTTAGTTGTCAAACCTGTACCATTTAGGAAAGAAAGAAAAAGTATCCTCCAAGCTATCCTTGCTCATTGAACTAATTGTACAAAAATCAACAATCAGAACTATATTTTTGTATGAACTTTCATCTGCAGCTTGTAGGTAGAGACGAGTTTAAAAAAACAAATCCCCGAATTTTAATTTTACCTTTGCAATTGATTTTTTGGATGAGCATTGTTATGAATGAAGAATTCTGATCCTTAGCTTTCCCATCTCAAAACGTTCAGGTCTACTATCTATCATGAAAAGTTGTTCTGAAGATTAAGAGAGGTGATTTGTTCAGTCATTCCATCACTCATTTATCATCTGCTCAATAAATATTTTCTGAGAGATTTGTAAATGGGGAGCAACCTGCCAATCATTGTACACAATGGAGGTTACGGTCCTCTCCTTCCTAGTCTCTGGAAGTGCACTATCTATTGGGAGAGAGGTAAATGCATAATCGAGAGTGGGTATGGTGACTGCTAATATAATGTATTGCGGATGCCATAGGGACACTGGGGCAGTTCACCCTGGAACAGTGATAGCAAGTGCATCAAGAAATCAAGATACATTTTTTTTTTTTTACTTAGGAAGAGAAAATTAATCAATGAATTGATGGATGAGTAAAAAAGAGTACTCTGTGTGAAGGGGTTGGGCAGGGATGAAAGAGAAAATACTGTTATTTTTCCCTTTTTCCTTTCCTTTTCTTTTTTCTTTCTTTCTTTCTTTCTTTCTTTCTTTCTTTCTTTCTTTCTTTCTTTCTTTCTTTCTTTCTTTCTTTCTTTCTTTTATTGGTGCATACTTGGGACAAAGTTTGAAATGCTACTGGGCTCTTAGGGGATTCCAAACAAAACAACAACAAAAAGCCAATTTGGCCATAAAACCCGCCTTTGGTCGTGTGTAACCAAAGCTATTACTCTCCAGTGTTTAACACTGAGTCTTCACAGCTTCCCAGGCATGGGGGGGTGTGCTTTGAAGTACATACAAGATAAGATCCTGTGGGGACAGGACTTTCGGAACATGGAGAGATTAATTTACACCACTGCAAAATAAGATCAACCTGCTGCTAATCAAAGTCCCACTTCCTGTTTTCCAGGGCATTTCACAGGAGGATTTTCCCACTATGGAAAAAAAAAAAAAAAAAAAAAAAGAAAAAGAAAAGAGTAAAAGATAATAGAAAAATCACTGTTGTGCTACTTTGGGATGAAATAGAAATAAACAACAAAGTCATGTTCTGATGGGAAAGTTAGCAGGCTGTCCTTGCTACCTCTGCGGAGAGCGGAGGAAGGGGCCATCCCAAGGAGGAAAACACTGACTCCCCAGAGCGATTAGTCTATTCAGATGTCTCCTTTACATGCAGTTGGCTTCAGAGTGGCGCTGTGTCTGATTATTGGCCTTTGAATCCAGAGAGCCAACTTAGTAAAGAATCAGTGTGGTGCAAAGAAAGCAAGAGGATTATTTTGATTTTGGTCTGACTGTGCCACTTAGGAATGACCTTGAGCAGATCTCCGTCCCATTTCCATAGACTCAGTGACATCAGCAGACTCACTCAGTCCACGACACTTGTGATGACCAAACACAGTCGTGGATGTGAAATCACTTTGGGTGCCATGAAGCAAATAAGATGAAACTAAAATTAGAAAATGTGACAATTGTGAATCTGCTTCGAGTTAAAACCCTTCCTGACTCTGGACCTGCATTCACAGGGCTGGGAAAGTGGCAAAAGGTACACACAGGTCTGTGCTCCCTGAGCTGACGGGTGGGCAGTGGCTACTGCTGCCTCCTCTTTCAGACCCCCAGTCAGTCTCCTCACTTCTGTTCAGGAACTTGATCTCAACTTACCTTTGGAGACCTCCCATCCTGCTCCTTCCTCTTTTTATAAACTATTAACCTCATAAAACATCCATCAATCAAGTTTTAGATGAACAAATGGAGGAATAAACCAAGAAGATTCAAGTTCTTCACCTGCAGCCACAGAAACGTGTCCTCTGGTACAGTATTCCTCTGGGCCAGCCCATAGGATGAAGAATGACATTGCTGCCCAGTACAGCACTGGGTAACAAGTGGATGATTATGGGATGGGGGTCACCTTCTGTTCCTTTCCTTCACTGCCCTTTAACCTCATCCCTAACGTTGAGAGTTAAAGCAAGACTACAGAGAGTGTCCACCTGGCATTGAACCCTAAGCCTGCTTCTCCTCTTGGCTCATGCAGGAATTTGCTGAAACTGAGTAAGATCTCAGAGCTTCAGGTTCTCCACACATAGGTTGTAGGTGTCATTGGCCCTTCCAAGGACTGGTCCTGAAACACTGATATACAGTAAAGAGCAGTTGGAGAGGTCCGAGACATTAAAGTGCGTCTCTATAAAGGGAATGTGACATTGGGGTTGGAGCAGAGCACAGGCACGCATTTCCATTTGCTGGATGTTGCTTGGTCCTTACGGTCCAGAAACCAGAGTGCAATGTAGCGCTGGTGTGCCTTTCATGTGGGAAGTGCTGGAGGCTTTGGTGGCTTTCAGAGAAAGGGGACATAATTAGCTGCCTGTTCCAACTGTGTTTGGTCTCCAGGGCAGCATTTCTCAGAGAGAGAGAGAGAGAGAGAGTTCTGTGGAGAAGCAGAAATAATATAATATTCTCCCTGATTTTCCTAAAACAGTCGAATGTGTAAGAGAACAGACCCAAGCTCTAATCCTGGATTTTATGCCCTGTAGCTTCCCCTGGTGTTGTGAGAGGCTGTGGCTGGTCCACCTCCTCTGTCTTACCTGTTTCTTGAAAGAGAGCAGAGTAGAGGAGGAGTACTCACCGGACTCCTGGAAGCCTGCGTGCTACATGGATCAGGGACACTAAACACATGGCTGTGTCTTAGCCGATGACAGTGGATCCTGCAGGGCCTCTCTTCCAAGAACCCGCGCAGAGCGGATGTGATGGTGGAATGCAGGCACCTGTTCTCACTGGATCACCCCCCGAGCAAACTTGTGGGAACCCCAAGTCAGAACCTGGAGAAGTACCACGGGTCATGGAGAGGATTCTCACAGGATGCTCTTTGAAATTGAAAACGATACTTGGAAACAAAGGAGCAATTCGTAGGCAGGGCGCTTGAACAAGCGTCCAATGTCATGAGACAGCCATTATGATCTGCAAAGGCAGCAAAAGCCCTCCTGTTCCTAGCCAAGGATGAATCCTTTCCAAGTTCTCCACAGAATGAATATATACTGAGTGCTTATTCGTTTTCCAATTATGCATGTATACATCAGAAATATACATTACTTTAAATGTTTTTGAATTTGCACAAAGAGCATTGTGCCAGAAGAATAGGAAAATATGAGTTGTGTAAGTTTGAGAAATATTGGGAGATTTTTCAGGACCTTAAAAATTATGCGGAAGGTAATTCACCATAAGTGGGGGAGATAGGGAAGAATAGAGTTACCTTAGATTAGGTAGAGGGGAGTGAAGGGCGGGGAAGGGAGACGGGGGTAGGAAGGATAGTAGAGTGAAACAGGCATTATTTCCTCATGTACATGTGTGACCGCATGGCTGATGTGATTTTGCAATATGTACCATCAGACATGTGAGAGATTACACTCCATTTATGTATGATCTATCAAAATGTATAAATGCATTCTACTGTCATGTACAACTAATTAAAACAAAATTTAAAAAATTTAAAAAAATTTTGCATTACGCATTTCAAAAGAAAATCCTCTGCAGTATATTCCAATCTCATTTGACCATAAGATAAACAAACAAGAAAAGAAAAAACCAACTGCAGAGTTTGCCCTTAGTGAAGTGTTCAGAGGAAACTATTTTAGAATGAAAATAAGACCCTTCACTGAAGATGGAAAGGGATCCCTGTAGTGTCTGCATTGAGTAACCCAGTGCCCCAGGCCCGGGAAGGTGCAGGCAGGGCTGAGGTGGGCTCAGGCTTAGTTCAGATGGGCAGTCCAATGAGCTTTTTTGCCCCACTGTCTTGGGGACACAGTAGGGCAGCAGACAGTTAGGCAGGATAGTGGTTCAAAAGCAACAGGAAGAGACCCAGCCCCAATGAGCAGAGATGGAATGAACCAGGGCTTCTGACCCCAGCTTTTGAGCTATAAATGTCCACTCTGAGAGTCTCTAGATGTGGCTAGATGTGCTGGTTAAAAGGATTCATGAGATCTTTCAACTACCCACAGCTAAGAGTTCTGAAGCTGACTTGACTGTATACACTCGCTCTGGATTAATTCTCTCTCAATTTTGCTAGTATTTAATGGTATTATCCCCACTTAGTCATGTACCCAAGACTGATGGTTCAGGAGTAGGAGAAATGGTTTCCACCCTGTTATAGTTTGGATATGGTAGAAAGGTCCCCCAAAGGTTTGTGAGTTGGAGGCTTGGTCCCCAATATGGCAGTGTGAAGGGTAGTGAAGTCTTTAGGAGGCAGTGCCTAGTGGGAGATCTTTAAGTCAAAGGGGTTGTGCCCTCCAAAGAGACTGTGGAACCTCAGTCTCTCAGGCTTCCTGTCTGCCCATGTGATTTTCTTCCATCCATCATCCCACTATATGCCATCTGTGGTTATGCCCTCACCAAAGGTTTAACCAATAGAGAGTTCATCTCCTCTGTCTTGGACTTTCATACTTCAAAACTGTGAGCCAAATGAACCTCTTTTCTTTACAAAGTATTTTGTTATACTAACAAAAATGGACTGATACATGTTCCACGCCATCTGACTGCTATCACATCTCTTGTCCTTGCTGCTCATCACAAAGTAAGCCCATGAGGGACATATTTTTATTCTCATTTTCAGAATGAGGAAATTAAATCTCAAGGAGTGCCCGTTTGCTAACGTCATACCTCTTGCTAGAAGCAGATGTGGGATTGAACCAATACGCTAACACTCTTTCCTTAAGAGAAAAGGGTCTTTAGTCAAAGGAGCTGAGGAGACAGGTGCAGCAGCCTCGCCAAACCCGAATCTCAGGGTTGTGATGTACAGGTTTGATGTTTGGAGGTAATTCCTTACTGCTCTGGGTGACTTGCTTGCTTCACACTGTCATGTCCAGCAACTATGTAATCAGTTTGGGTAGAATGAAAACCTATTAGGTAAAGCAGACATGCTGACGTGAGCAGAATGCTGCAAATCTTAGTAGTAAATTATGATTTTATTAATTTACTTTCTTCTTCTTCTTTTTCTTCTTCTTTTTTTAATTTATTTTATTGATAATATTGCTGTTAGAACTCAGGGCCCTGTACATGCTAGGTGAGCACTCTGTGACTGAAATATACCCTAGAGTTTTTTGTTATTATTAATCATCATTATCATCATCATCACCATCATATTCTTCTTAGTGCATTATAGTTATACACAATATTTTCATTTTTTTCTTTTTGGTACCAGGGTTAGAACCCAGGGGCACTTAACCACTGAGCCACATCCCCAGCCTTTTTAAAATAATTTTTATTTAGAGACAGGGCTCCCTGAGTTACTAAGTGCCTTGCTAAGTTGCTGAGGCTGGTTTTGATCTTGGAATCCTCCTGCCTCAGTCTCCTGGACCACTGGGATTGCATGTGCCACCATGCTGGGCTTTAAACTTCATTTGACATCATAATACAAGCATGGAATATAGTTTATGCCAATTCAGCCCCTAGTACTTACACTTTCCCTCTTCCCTCCCTGTAAACTTTCCTCTTTTCTACTGTTTTTTTTTTTTTTTTCTATCTATTTATACATTTTTTTAAACCAGTGCCTCATGGGCACACAGGTCACAGTGAAATTCACGGTGGCGTATTCTGAATGCACATGGGTTAGTTTAGTCAGCTTCATTCCACTGTTCCTTTCCACATCCCTCCTCTTCCCCCTCAATCCTCTATTCTTCTCACCCCTTTTCTATTTTCATGGGATTCCCCCACACTTTTTTTTCCCCTCTTAGCTCATATCCAGAATCTATTTATTTATTTGTTTATTCATTTCTTTATGAGATAGCATCTCAGCCACCAGGGCTGGTGTCAAATTTGTGAGACTCCAGCCTCAGCCTGCAG
The DNA here is from genome assembly GCF_902686455.1 of Sciurus vulgaris. Taxonomy (NCBI): domain Eukaryota; kingdom Metazoa; phylum Chordata; class Mammalia; order Rodentia; family Sciuridae; genus Sciurus; species Sciurus vulgaris. The sequence continues at coordinate 139,117,126 of NC_136469.1, forward strand.
AAGAGCTGGGGTTGGGACTATGCACCAGCACACCCAGCGTGCTTGGCCGACTGTGATTCTTTTATAGAGCAGACTTTCCTATCAACTTTCAACACAATTTGTTTCTTCCTCCTCATACCTGAGGAGAAGAACTAGTTGATTTCCAAAGTTTACTGGATTTAGATTTAGAACTTTTTGAGTTTGGCCACTTCAGAGCTCAGAGGTCTTCAGTAAACCCTGAACATCAGTGGAGTCCAGACTGTCCTCCAGAAGATAAAGTTAATGTGACTGACTCTCACAGGGTGAGGAACAAATTAAATTACTATTGATTGAGTGTTGTCGGGTGTGAGGTACTTCACAGAGTTTCATTTATCCAGTGAGTCTGTATCAAGTTCCCACTGTATGCTGGGCACTGGCCCAGAAAATCCCCATCCTAAGTGAATCTGGTTTACATGAAATGGATGAAGTTCAGCAAGCTCAGGATATAGCCCGAACTTGGTGACCTTGGACAAGTGTTTAGGGTTTCTTGATCTCAGATACTAACCCCGTGAAAACACAAGGCTCTTAGATACATTTAGTGGAACACATTGTTTAAAATGTGTCCCAAGGATTTCAAACATGTTCCTTGGGAGCCTCCCACTGGAGACCTGGATGGCACAGGATCAGCAACCTCAACCCTTCTTCAGGTGCAATGGCCACTCATAGGGGCTAAAGAGACATATAGTGGCTGTGACATTGTGCATTTTTGTTTTAATCACAGCTATTTCTACAAAGATTATGTGTGCTTTTAATCCACTTTCTCAATTTGAAAAAAAAAAATCAAGTGACTATCACTCAGCATAAAACAGTATGCCAGCAGATCTGAAATGACTTGCCACCTATATGACCAGTATAATCCCTGAGTTTTAACTTCTTCATCCATATAATGGGCTAACACAGTCTGTTTCGTAGATCTGTAAGGATACTTAAATGAGATCATCTTTTTGAAGAGATGCCTTGGCCCACAGCTATGTCAAATACACCTAAATGTATTTTTACATCATCTCAGGGAACAGAAATATCTCCAGCACTTTGTTCTCTGAGTCTCGAAATTTAACCATCATTTTTAAGATACATTTTGCATTTTTTCCAACTCCTGGGAAATGATTTTACTTTCTATTTTTCTTTATGAAAACATGATCTAATTTCAACATTTTTAGTATGATATGTATATGTGTATGTGTGTGTGTGTGTGTATCATATTTATAATTCAATATATGTCTTAAAATTCAAATAGACATACATATATATATATATATATCACTTTTGGAAAGCTAACATATAATTAGGTACTTTGGTTGTGCTCTGCAATTTATGATTATTATGGACACCATTTCAGAGTTTCACACCTAACTTTTATTACACTATACACTTTTATTACAATATACACTTACACCGTCTATCACTTTCCATCTTGATGTTTATGACTTAAGAGGTCAATCAAATACCTACTGCCTTTCCATTTAGTAGGAGATTCAAAGGCTGACCACTGGGCTCACAGTGTTCACAAGTGGGTGTACAGAGATCCTGGAAGCCTGAGCCCTCTATCAGTGTGAGAGTCCTGAGAGGTGGCTGAGACATGGACCTCTGAAACTCTCCCAGGCAGCTGGTTCTGAGTTGTTTATTTTCAGAGTGAAGCTGTTCTTATCCTAATGCAGTGGAAAGTGGGCACTAAAATGAGATATTCTTTCTAAATAAACTAAAACAGAGAAGGTACAGGACTGTACTGGTGAGACCACCAGGGTACTTAGGTGTGGCTGCTTCTGATTCTAGCCGTGCGGTCCAGTGAATGAACCTCAGGATGAGTCAGGCCCAGGAGAGCCAGCTGCAAGTGCCAGCTCTTACTTAGTCACCAATGACCCTCATTGGTCTCAGTCTTCAATCTTGTTAACCTTGCCCAGCTCAACAACTGAGATGAGAGTTCAATGGTACAATAAATTCAAAATCCTTTAGCAAATAAAAAAAGCAAGCATAATTTTTTAAATATACAAAATTACAAGAAGGTAGTTAAATGAATCAAAGTTAGGTGGCTTACTAGTTTTGACTGTAGCTTCTGGAGACTGACCTACCTCTATGAAAACCCCAACCGAGACACTTCAAAATGCTTATCCTTGCATTTTTTTGAGTTGCTTTAAGAATTGTCTCTCTCTCTCTTCCATAAAGCAGGCTTGCTAGAAACATCTACACAAGCGGCCCAAATGCTGAAACACATGCGCAAGGCTTACCCAGTGCCTGGCATAGAACTGGGTCTTAATGAAAAGCAGGGAGAATGTTGAGATCAGGATGATGGTAGTGTTTCAGCCTAAATGTTCCCCCAGTCAGGGGAATGGGTGTAAAATTCTATTTTCCAGATTTTTTTTTTTTAATGGACTCTTAGGCATCACAGAAGAAGAGTTTGATTTCAACATATACAAACCTGTGAGTGTCTTGGTCAACTTTTTGATTCAAGGCTTTTGATAATTATTGCCAATGATATATTAGCAGCAAATTAGTTAAGAATGTAAGTATGTGTGTTGAATTCAATTGTCAGTCAAGGGTTGCCCAAAGAAGGTAAAAGACCCAAAGAGAAAACACGTAGGAGTTTTTCAATAAAAAGCCAAAATTAGGATTCCAGCAGGCTTTGCTCGTTTTTTTTTTTTTTTTCCTAAAACAGTGTGTGGTGGACCTGCAGAGAGAAGAAGTGATGCTCAGCTCATCATTTAAATTCCCTGAGCTGCAGCTACTAATAACTGGTCTCACAGGATGCTCTGAAGAGTTAAATGCATGTTGCTCTTGAACAAATGGGAATATGGTTCTTCTCAGCTGAAGGGGCATTACCACAAGCCCAGCATCATAGGTGCCCTTGCTAAGATATTCAGTCCTTGCTCAGTTCTTCACTGGGACACCACAGGGCGAGTGGCACGTGCCCCGAGTGAGTCGCAAATGCAGTGGTGGCCTTGAATTAATCTGCCTCCTTTCCAATCAGAAAAGACTGTCTGGAAGAAGAAACCCTTGAATCCTGAATGATGAGAAGCGTTACCCAAACCTAAGTGTGATGAGAGAGCATGAGAAAAAGGAGAGGAGTCTGGATCGTATTTCAAAGGAGAGAAAATGGAAATGCGCTTAATGAGAAGGTAGGACAAGAGAAGGACATCATTGGAGGTAATCTGAACTGTTTCCTTTAACCGTGAGAATTTAGAGGTCTAGCCAAAGGGGAGATGCCAACATTAAGGAACACACCAGCTATACTGCAAGGCCATTGGTAGCAAACAGGGTCAAATGGTCCACTTTCAAGATTTCTGAATTAATTAAAAAATAATATCTGAACAGCAGGGACCCAAATGCATGTCGACTCTGATTAGTGGACCTGGATGCCCCCTGATGGAACCACAGATTTGCCCTTCTTCTTGGCCTTGCCTTCACATGTGGCCCTCGGATTGGATGGTCCTAAAGTCACTGCCAGCTCACAGTGACACAGCAAACAGCCATTCCATGCTGCAGATCCTTTCCTTCTTTAAGCCGTTTCCTGGATGCCACCTCACATTTCTCTTCCTGGCAGAAACACAACAGTAGAATAAAGTACAATTATATAAAGGAGCTTTAGCATTTCCCAGGACCATGAGCCAAGGAGGAAATAAAATAAAGAAGGAAAATAGTCCCTGTCCCACTGGAGAGTGAAATTTAAGCAGGTGGGAAAGCTCAATAGGGTAGATCAACCTCTTTGTTTCTTGCCCTTTCTTTATTCTCTAAGCCCAGCTGGAACAACATGGCTATGATATGTAGGCTTGGCTCAAGCCCAAGGTCCAGGATTGGGGCCTTGGGTGGGAATGCTGAGGGCTTCTTGGGATCATAGGTTAAGGAATTCCTAGCCCAGCTGGGAGCCGGCCTGATGGACACCCCATGTTGCCCAGTTCTCAATGTCCCTCTTGGGATCACATCTTGATCCCAGTTCTGTTCTAATCCCCCAATGCTGCATAATCTTCTCTTCCTTCCATATCTACTTCTCTAGTTTGGATTCAGATCACAGATATTTGTTCTGATAAATAATTTTAATCATTGGTTTCCAATCCTAAAACTGCAGATTCACATTTTATATCTATTATGTAGTTATCAATAACTTTTTATGCCATCAGTATTTTCCCTAGTTATTCATATTTCATCCGTTCATGCCCAAATACAATGCCTTAACCACTTTATAGGAAGGAGTCTCCCCTGCTACATTACTCATTCATTCAATCAATTGTTCATTTATTCATTCAGCAAATGAGCACTTGCTACCCATGAACGGGTTGCCAGGACAGCAGACATGAATGAGGCATGATCTCTGCCCTCATGGAACTCACAGCAGAGCTCAGAACATAGACACATCCATAAATTAGCAAAATACATGGACTAATCATATAGAATTTTGCATAGAAAAAACGATGCTTCCAAGCATGGGGGTGAGGAAGAGAGCGACAACAATGGAGAACCAGATATTGTTGCATAACAAACCATCCCAAAGAGTCAAGCAATCATTCCTTTATGTTTACAGATCCTCTGAGTAAAGAAGCAGTATGTCACGGGGGAAAGAAAGCTCATATCTGTTCCCCAGTGTCTGTGGTTCAGCTGACAAGGCTTGGGAATTGGAGCTGTGAATTCTCTGAAGGTATCTTCTGGTGCAGTTGACAAGCAGTTGATGCTGAAGTTCAGCTGGAACTTACATGTGGCCCTTCTATGTAACCTGGGCCTGGAGCCCACAGCCTCACAATAGTTAAACTACCTACACAGGCAGTATAGTACTCCAAAAGCAAGGGCTCCAGTTAACAAAAAGAAACCTGAGAAATCTTTTATTTCCTAGATTCAGGAATAGTACAGCACCTCTTCTGTTCATTCTGTTCATTATAAATGAGTCACAAGTCCATAGAGATTCTAAGGGAAGGACTTGGGCTTTGTCTTGATATTACAGTTAGTTGCAAGGTTCGAGAAGAGCCCATGGGATGGAATGGAAGATAGTCCCGCCTCCATCTCTGTTGGTGTAAGAAGAGTTGCTTTCACACATGAACAAGGAAGAAAGGTGCTGAACAGTCTATAAAATATATGAAACATTAAGGACCATGATGATCATGAGAAACCCTGCATTATTGGTGTATCTCAAAATAATGTGCATGTAAGGGAACTGATATGTAGTCGCCCAGGGACTTGCTGCTAGAACAGGTAGTAAGCTCTGAAACTGACCAGATGAGACACAGCTGGAGTCTGAAGTGAGATGATAGCCCTGGAATTTGAAGGAGGAAATGTTTCAAGAGACAATTAAAATGCAAAATCCACATGATTTGTCAAATTCACTGGCTACTGAGTGGAAGGAATGTGATGTCCCTGATGTCACTATCTCCTTGTCCATCATCTTTCCCACAGAACTAAGTCCTCCAATTATATGAACAGACTGGGAAAGGGATCACATCCAGGTTGACCCATCATACCATCCCACTGTGTCGAGGTTGAGTGGGAGGATGTTCCCCAGGTCCAGCCCAAGGAGACTGTCGTAGAATTTCTGAAACTACTAGAATTTTGATCTGCTCTTTTCTATGCAAAATCTAAGAATGAATTAATTTCAGAAACACCACCACCAGTCATATTTTCCAAAAGGAGAGCAGTTTCAGAAGGAAGTCAGCTCAGTGAAAATCAGAGTCAAGGGAGGGAAGAGAAATATAATACTAGCTAACATTGTTGGAAGCCACAGAGCCTGCTTATCAGAGCTGTAGTTCAAGTTAGACACTAAGATATTCATTCTTTCCAAAAGCATGTTGGAGCTGTGTTTCCATCATCAAAATCAGGAGTCCTCACCTATATAAGGGAGAAGGCAAAGAAATCCCTGAAGCCCCAACATGAGCATTTGGGAAGGAGCAATAAAATAGTGCTACTCTCATGAGGACCACAAGAACACAGAGGCCTGGGTGAGAGTGTAAGTCAAAAGGCTGATGGTCAGCAGGCAGTTTTCACTGTGGTATGTGCTGACACCCACACAGGTCACATGCCCATCAGAACATCCTCCTTGTTAAGCTCATATATTTCTAATGCACTACATCTAACTCCATCACACTCTTGATGATTCAAGAACTGCATAATGCCAACAGGTGGGTGTGTGGTCACCATCTACACCCTCACTGATTTATGTATGTCAAATTAATCCCTTGCTGCCTTTGCTTTAATTGAGTATCAGTAGTGGTGAATGGGTCCAGTCATGTGTCATGACTGATTGAAATATCTGATAAGAGTCTAAACCGTGGTTGAGAAGAGCCCCTCTCAGTGATGAGGACATAGAGGTTTGGAGGGAGGACAGAGTTGAGTTTGAAACTCTTGGAGAAATCTAGGGCTTTGTAAGTATTTCTCCATCTGCGACGACAGAGGATAATTCAAGCTACAATGTGAAGCCCCTAATTCTCAGTGTAATACAAGTAGCTTTTCTCTCCCCAGCATGTTATATTGATTGCAGACAATATGTAATTACCTTCTGAGATATACTTTTTCCCTCTTAACTCCCTCTAAATGTGAAATGAACTGTAACAGACAAATTAGCTTTTTTTCTCCCTCTCCCAGCTCCTAAATTTCTAAGATTTTTTTTTTCCTGATTTGATTATTCTCTTCTCCTAATATAACAAAACAATTGGGGATTAATGGCACCCCACATGACCAGAGAGACATTATATGCCATCTAGAGCTATTCACATTTCAAATCTCTGCTTTAGGGATGGGAACAGAAAACCCAGAGGACAGGGCCAGCCCTTGTTAGGTGGAGCATCACACAACACACCAGGTCTGTTTCCTGGACCTCTCTCCACCTGAAGGTTTCACCACGTGGACTGAATATGATGGACTTCACAGGCATTTTACCTGATTTTCTGTCATCCTCACAATTCCTTCCAATGTAATTTGTTTTCATCAGAGCAGGTGATGCCCCAGATCAGTTTTATTTCATTACTCCTTTCTGGACCATCTTTTTCTGCAGAAGTGGCAGGTCACATTATGAAATACACCTGCACCTTCAATTTCAAAATTTGGAGATTTCAGTCAGTGCATGTTTTGTGTATACAAAGCCAAAAGTATTGGTTTTAAAAGTTTGTTTAGGATAAACATCACCTTTTCTATCTGTATAATCCTTCACAGGATTATACAGACGTGTATTTGGGGGATGATTGAAAAATCACCATTGTGAAGACCTGTGGGTGCTTCCGAGTACTTAACTGAGAAGGACCGTTCCATCTCTTCAGGCAAAGGTTGTTCCCTGCTTTTTCAAAACAATTTCACAAATAGAGCCAGAACGATAAAACACAACGCCATCTACAATTCAGCTGCCAAGAAAACCCACCATTACTTACTTTTCCATGTTTATTTTTGAATTGTTTCATTTATACTCTGTGTGTGCACATACATATTTATGCATTCAAGTTTACTTTTTTTTTCCTAAACTCAGTATTATTTTCCCTCTTGACACACTGCATGTGTAGTGATTGTGGATAATGCTTGCTCAGTAGCCAAGTATAGGAGTATAATGTAATTAAACATAATTTTCTCATCAATGTTACATTTTTACAACCAGGACTGACAGGGAGAAGCCTACAAATGTAATTATAGTTGTTGTTTTTCATGAACATTGGGTGGAGCAATAACCAGTGAGGAAATAAATGAAGACATCCCAAATGAGAGCAAAAAGAGGTAATTTTCTCAGAACTCTCTATAGCAGGAAGTCACCCACTGCCTCTGGTGTGTGGCACAGACTCACAGGCCGACCGGGTAAGGAAGTGTTATAGTGAAAAACTGGAGGACTTCCGATAGGCTCTGCATGGAGCTGGGAGAGGCCTGCTGTCCTCTAGAAGCAGAATGACCAGTGAGATTGAGTTCAGGAGTACACTTGCCTGTCGCTGATTGGTCCTAGTAGGAAGAAGGGACAAAAATTAGGGAAGCTATGAATCACTCACACCCTTACCCCTTTTTTGCGGGCGGGGAGGGTTGGGGAACAAATTGCTATAGAGTTTTTAGTTTGGCTTCCGGGGTTGGTTGTGGCAGGGGTTATGGTTCAGAGTTCTATGGCTAAATATGATCTGGCCATTGCCCATCTGTGTTTCAGTGTCTCACTGGATAAAAGATGACCGATTGCCCACTATCAGTATGAAACTCAGAAGTTGTCTCTAAATACAGATGTGAGTGAACCCTAAATGCCAACAGAATGTCACTCTCTCAAATAAATAAGAGCGGGTTTAATAAATTCCTATGTTCTCACATTAGCAGCTATTTACTGACACAAATTTTATTAGGAATTGTTATTTAGTTGGGGTTTATAAATCATTACCCAATTAACTCTTGTGTTTTATGAGCCTGTTTCTGCCAACATAAATATGATAATCAATTAAATCGACCTGAAAGTGGTCTATGTTGCATTTTTAGGCAGCTTCAAATATTATTAGAAACAGATTATAGTTTTACCTAGGTTATTGGTTCCCATTAATCCTATGTTACACCCAAAAATTCAAAATGTTTTACCTTTCCTCTTTTTTAAGTCATTACTAAATTTAATTACTAACTATTGTGAAATGGGCATTCAAAAATATATAATCCATGCACAGGCAGTTTACAAATGATCATAGACTAAGCACCAGTGTGGTGGTGCTGTGGTATCGTCTATTTTAGGCCAAGATACAGTGGGTGAGTTCTTCAGAGGACCCCTTAAAGTGTTTCCCTGTTTCCATTTTTCTCTTTCCCCGGAGGACCGTCATTCTGACTCTTTTTGTGAAATGAATGTCCTTTGTCCCAGAACAGCACTATGTTTTGCCTCTGATCTTCAAATCTTGGGCCATTCATGTGCTCCTATGAAACACTTTTGTTTAGACGCCCTTGTTCTCCCAAGAAGATCAACTGGTATATCAAACTCCTGTTCTCAGGCAAGTGTACTTCTCCCAGATGGGGCTTAGTGGAGTCCACAAAGCAACTCAAATTTTAGGGAACTTGGACTCATTGGACATGATGGAGTGCCACCCTCATATCTATTCACAGGGGAAAGGAACAAAAGTTCTAAAAAAGTCAGCTAACCAAAATTCCGGAGGCAAAGTATAGAATATAGAACCATTTTCTTTTGAACTGTTCCAAGTTCCCCATAATGCGCTTTGACATTTACCTGAATTATGTGGAATATGACAGCAATCCTGCCACTATTTAATTAGAACCCACCAAGGGACACAGAGGAGGGACACAGAGGAGGGACAATTGTCCATTTGATGAGGAAACTCAGAAGGTAAAGGACAGACCGAGGCATGACTACAAATGGCAGGCTTGGAATTGGCATCTGGATTTTTAATTTCCAAGGACACACCTGGGATTTTTCTTGCTGAAACAGTACTTCCTGTTATATTTTAATTAAATAGAAGAAAATTCATACCATACCCTTTCTGTTTGAACCAGAGGTAATAAAAATTCTAGATCTGAGCTTTGATCTTAGGAAAGGCTAGAACCCAACCTTTTCTAACTTCCAATAAGTTGCTGAAGAAAAATGCATCCATTCAAGGAGTTAGGATCCAATCCTCCATGACTGGCTATGCAACATCAAAGAACCTGCCCCTCCCTCATTTAGCATTTAGCATTTCATCCTTTGACAAATATTTACTTCTCAGCACATCTAAGGGATAAGCAGAACGTGAATTATTAATCCAATTTGGCAAAAGCATAATTCACGCTCAGATGAGGGAAAGTGGCTTGATAAACTTATAGAGCTGATAAAGTTTAGAATTCACCCCAGTCACACAGGTCACATATACAAGCCCAGAGTTCTCTGCAAGCAGTGAGTGCTGTCTTCTCTACACCATGATTAAATACGAGGTCATTTCAGCCTATGTGAAGTCTTAAAGAAGTTGAGAAAGAATCTGTCCATGTCTGACCTTGCTTGATTGACATTAATCCTTTTCCTCTTCCTCTTCCTCTTCCTCCTGCTCCTCCTTCTCATGGTCCTCCTCCTCCTTTTCTTATATACAGTCACTGTTGAAAGTCAAATTAATATACAAGAAGAGAAATCAAGACAAACTATTACCAGTCCAGCTACCAAATCAATTGAGTGAACATAGCAATTGATGAATGCTAGCTGGTCTCTAGTATCTTTTTAGCTCAAAACTGGACCCCAATAAAGTACAAAGAATATATAAACTTTATCTTTTGCCTGGAGGAGCTTAAAAATCTTGTATTGTTAAACATATGGTCATACATAAGCAAAATAATTTATGATAAGAACTTTGCCTGTCGTGGTAGCACAGGTGCTATAATCCCAGTTACCTGGGAGGCCAAGGCAGGCGGAATACAAGTGGGAGGACAGCATGGGCAACTTATTGAGACCCTCAGCAATTTAATAAGACTTAAACAAAAAAATTAATAAATAAAAATCAAAAGCATTGGAGATGTAACTCAGTGGTAAAGCAACCCTGGGTTCAATTCTCAATACTTAAAAAAAATATCATTTCTTAGAATAAGTGTTCTATGATATATGTAACTAAAATTTTGGATGGACCTTTGGGCTCATTTGAGTTCCATGACTTATGTTATGGGCCGTGCAGCCTTATTTGAAGACTAAGACTCAGAAGGGATGACTAATACTGTATTTTTCAACTTGTAAATTCCTAGCCAAATCTGGGCTTACAGTTTCAGTTAGGATATATTTCATTTTTCCTCGAATGAGTTTACATCTTAAAGGAATTGAGGTTTGGGCTCAATGTAGGAAAAAATAAATAAAAGAAGAAAGTACACAGGAAATGAGTGGTGTGTATCTCTGAGCCACAACAAAGTTCTGTGTTTCTCTTTTCACGTAGAAAATGTGTTCGAATGCTTACAAAAATGTGGCATTTTTGAGAATGATGTTTGTGGCACTGATGAATCAATTGGAGACAGGTCTTAATTGGAATGTAAGGGGGGGACTAACTTCTCCCTGGATTGATTTATCTGAAACTTTTTCTACATAGATGAAGAGGTCACCTTAAATCCACTCAGATGTTCCCAAGTTTTCAATAATGGGTTTCTCCAGTGGTATCTCTGCATCTTATAAAGTTGTGAAATTTTCCATATGATGTTACTCTTAGAAGACAGAATGTAAAATGTAATTGCTTTGGTAACATTTTGTAGCAACATCAAGAAAGACTTTGATGTCCCTGTGGTTTCAAAACTCAAATAATACCAACTGTGTTTTCTGTGCTTTTTTTTTTTTTTTTCCTAAGCCACATTTGTATTAATCACAAGGTGCTGACAAGTCGACAAATATTCCTTTGCCTGGTATTCAAATGATATTTTAAGAGTCCAATAATATATCAAATAGGAAGAAAAAATAGCTGATAAAAATAAATTTCCCACTGTTGATAGCCAGAGCTTTAGATCTCCAAAAATTGTTCCTAGCTCCAAGGTATCGTAACTTCAAAGCGACGAAAATCATCCAAATGAAGTGGGAAAACTTCAGCTCTTCCTGCACCTCATTTCAATGGAGGAAAAAGAAAGGGATCTACATTATTAATCAAGGTGGGGGGCAGGGCAAGACAGGGTCTGAATTTCCACAGCACATTTATTTCCTTTTGGACACAGAGCACCAGGAAGCCCAGCTAGGTGATGATCCTAAACCCAGAGCAGATGGTCTTTAAAATGATCATACAGATTTTCTTTCATAATGAAGCTCAAGAATCCTATAGGATTTATAATAAAAACTGTTCATACATATGAAAAGACAGATGTTTCTTTAGATGCTGTTCAACATTTCTGTAGCTGAATCCAGGAAGAGCCATTAGCTATGACTTTATTTTCAAGCAGTTGAGTTATGTGGGGCTTTCGTCTCAACTAATCAATGTCAAAACACCTTTTAAATGGAAATTATTTTTTCTCTGGGGTGGAGGATGCAGGGCATGTGTTTAGCAGGCCGGGGAACTAACTCCCCTTTCCAATGTATTTTTTATTGTTGCACAGGACTTGGGAAATCTGTCAGCCTTCTTTTATCAATTCTTTGGCAGTGAAGTAAGACACTGTCTAAAACATGTATCTTTGGTCTAATGAACAGTGATTAGGCTGACTGTTCAGAGAATAAGTACATTCTGCAGTTTGTAATGGACATGATGTCTAATGCTGCTCCTGAAGGCCAGAGTCTGAGTTCTAATCCAGCGCCCATCACTCCCCAACTCTATTGTGAGTTCAGATGAAGTACTTCCTTCCTCTGAGCTCATCTTGAACAAAATGAAAAGACATCTGGAATCATTCTGCCCATCCAAACCCAGCTGAGTCCCCAAATCACCTGAAAAGCTCTTTAAAATGCATTTTCTAAGCCCAAGTCACCAGTGTAGAATCTGAATCTTTGGAAATAAAGGAGAGAGATATGGTAGTGCTTTTGTTTTCATTTTTTCTTCATTTGTCCGTGTTTTAACTTCCCAGGGGATTTTCAACTTCCTTGTTGCTCTAAGAGATAACAATGTGCATTTTCCATACTTGGTTGTACAAATCCTTCCCAGCTGAGCATCTGGTTTCTGCTTGGGACTTGCCTTAGATTGGATGCTGTCTTTCTAGCTCTTGGCACACCTGGGGAGGGGCAGGAGCAGGCTCACACACCGTCTCCACTCCACACTCTCTTGCACTCCCTCCACACTGACAGGCTGCCACCAACCAAGGCATGCTTGTAAGCACACTGGCATGTATGTTAATCCACATGTGACTACGTGGTGAGTGTGTGCATGATGATCCTTATCCATTTGTTCAACAACTCATCCAGTCTCAGCCGCTTAATTAGTATTCTTCTACTGAATTAATATATTCAATTTATATCAGTAAGAAGACACATAAGAGAGCACAATAATAAAAAATGCAAAGTTTTTTACCTTCCAGAATCTATTTTTAAAGTAGAAATGTGTGTTCTATGGAAATATATACATGGTCATTGCAGCAGTCATATTGAGAGACAGGAAAAACAAAAAATACTAGATAATTAGATGGCTAAATACATGGGTCTGTCCTAGAGTAAAACATTATCTAGTTATTGACCATGATGTTCATATTTTAAGACGAAAATAGTTGTGCTAATAATGTAAACTTCCAATTTCAGAATGTAAATACATGTATGTATTATGATATAATTTAGTTTTTTATTTGCTTCTTCCCTCTCTTCATGCCTCATTTTCTTAGCAACACAATATTTTAATGGAATATTTCTGTTTTTTTTTTTTTAAGAAGAGTTATAAAAGGGACCCTAAAGAATGAATTTAAGGCAAGAGTTTTGAGCTGATGAGTTAGACACGTCTGGAGGCCCCTGTCCACATTGAGTTGGTTACCCTGAGGACATAGGAGTGCCAAAGTCACCGTGTATATCTAGAGAGCATGCCTGAGGCACTACATTGACCTTGACCTTGAACTTCTATCTTGACACCTGCCAGAGATGCAGCAAACCTCTCCAAGACCTGTTCACAGTGGGGATCTTAACAGGACACCTTGCTGAGGGTGAGATCCCAAGGAGCTAAACCATAATGGAAGGCCAAAAGTAAAATATTAGTGACTAATGGTGAATTAGTTAATAACAATATACTCTTTTACCTAAAATGTTCCAAGAGAGTCAAACCTAAGCATTCTCAATTAGAAATAAGTCCAGTGAGGTGATGGATATGTTAATTAATTAAAATGATCATTTCACAATGTAAACATGTATCAAATCATCATGTTGCACACCTTCAACATATACAATTTTTACTTTTCAATCATATTTCAAAAAGGTTAGAAAGTGGGAAACAAATCTCAAAGAAGCTCAAGTTTCAAGACAGACACTGCTCTGTCTTTCTCTATCTCTTTCTATCTCTTTCTGTCTCTCTTTACCTCAAACCCCCATATACATAAAAATACCATGTAAATATTGGAAAACTAAACTAAACTAAAAGAAAATCTTAACAGAATACCATGAAAGACACTGGGGTCAGCTGGACACAAACATAAAAGCAGACTTTCGTTACTTACTGGCTATGTGACCTTGAATACAGCCCTTTCCTCTCCCAGCCTCCCTACCCATCCGCAAAAGTTAATGTGAAGACTAAATGTGATGGTGTATTTTATGCTTTTGGTACTTAAAATTACAATGGCTTTTTCCCCTCCAGTGTTTAGGATGAGAAAAATAAAACTCCAAGGAGGAAGGGCCTCAGGGGAGGGGAGGTCACAGCAGGGAAGAGGTAAAGAAAACACCCTTTATTGACTTAAGAATCCGATTAGCTCTCTCAAGCTCCCTTTGTGGACCTTTCGCACACGCTCAAGCGGGCTGATAATCATGGGTGACACATTTTGCTCTTCTTCAAAGAGCCTCCCATGCTATGACAGGTGAGCATTCTTGTATCCAAGAGATGCCTGTGGGGCAGGGAGGCAAGAAAAAAAAGGTCAGACATTTTAGAAAGAAACTAGGACATGGGTGGTCAAAGCACAGAGCTCTGGAATAGGTCAAAATCAAGAGCTCACGGAAATCTGGGCCCAGCCTCCAGCCCCACCTGGCACAGCCAAGTGCTCACTCTGCACCTCTGTGAGGACCCAGGTGTGCCTTCCATCGTGCTGGGGTAGGAAAAATGGGATTTGTTCATTTTCATTCTCATGTCCAAATAAAGGCCAAGTAAATGTAAGTAAGAAAGAGAGAGGGAGAAAGTGAATGTTCAGTTGAGACAAAATGGACCCATTTTGCTTAATAAGTTTTTAAATCATTCAAGAAATTCACTTGTAATATAGCTCTGATTTCAAGTGACATCCTGTCTCAGATGCACCAGCTCTGTGTGGGCCTTGTTTCTTTTCTCCCTTCCTTCCTCTCTCCCCTCCTCCTCGCATTTACTACTCTCCTTCCTTCCTTCCCACCCTTCTCTCTGTCTCTCGGTCCTTCTCTCACTGTCTCTGGCATCAGAGAGATGTCGCTTCAGAGAGCAGGATGAGCATCTACTCTCTGAAACTTTATTTCACTGTCTCTCTTTATGTCATGTTGGAAGTGAAGCTTCTCTTTAATTCTTGAAAATGCAGAATTCGTACACCAGAACAATGTATTCTCTGAAGGAATGGCCTGCCTAACGTGTGTCAGATGGAATGGTAAATGTTAATCTGGGTCTAATTCCAATTTCCCCTTTCCCTTGCTGTATCATCTGGGGCAAGCCATTTGAGTCTGTCCTATAAATGGGCCAGACATGGCCCCAGAGTACTGGCCCCAAAGGGTCCCCATGTTGTTTACTTCTTCCCAGCAAGCTAGGATGATTAACCTAAAGGCTGCCAGTGTCAAACTCAAATTCTACACATTTAATTTCTTTAAATGTAGCCAAATAAACAAATTTTAGCTACTTAGAGCTTACCTCCTTTTCATTCCCTGAAAAGCCACACTCAACTTCTGCTAGCTAGAGATAAGCCAGACCTTGTAGCTAGACCCAACACCACTGCCTCCTTAGGTGCTTCCAGAGTCTTCACTTCTTCTGACAGACGAAAGGCACCACTTGGACAGGTGAGCTCCCTCCATGATTTTCTCTCCTCCCAGGGAGATCAAGTGACTCATTTCTCTTCTGGTGGTGGCTCTGCACCATGGTCTAGAAAGACCCCATCCAAGCACAACCGGAGAAAGCTGTGTTGGTACGCCTCCTGTTCTCATATCATCCTTGATCAACCCTGAAATCTTTCAAATCAACAGAGTCTTATTCATTAAATGAGGACACATTACTTATCCAATGGTGTTGTTTGGAAAGAACCTAGTGTCACACCGGAAATCCAACCAGAGTTCAAGAAATGTGATATATTTCCTCTGTAATTTGCTCATACAACTATGAGCCACTGCACCACAGAGAGGAAAGTAGAGAGGCAATGAGAATTGTTCCTCCATTTGCATAAACATTGGAGAATTCCCTGTTAGAGACTACAGGAACAGGGTTACAGAGAGGGATGCAGCAGTTCAGATCAGTTGATTCTCAAAATCATTGATAAGATTATCCCAGCAATTCCTGTTATCCCAGCAATTCCAAAGGCTCAGGCAGGAGGATCAAAAGTTGAAGATCAGCCTCAGTAACTGAGAAAGACCCACAGAAACTTAGTAAAAAAACTGTCTCTAAAGAGAAAATAAATAAAATAAATAAAAAGGAGCTATGGAAGCCCCTCAGGGATAAAGCACCCCTGGGTTCAAGCTCCAGTACAAAAAAAAAAAAAAAAGAAAAAAAATCTGTTGAAGCTCTATATTGCTTAGAACGCTGAGGACACAGTCTTGAGAGAGTGAATTCATTCATTTTTTCAATAGGATGAAAGTTAGCAGGCAAGATGACACAGTGTTTCTTTGTGGGAAAGGATACAAGAAACATTTTTAGAAATGCATTGAAAATGCAGATTAAGTAAGTAGACTTCTCTCTTCCTTCTAAGTGATAGGAACAGGCCAGCAAACAAGCAGAGCAAGCAGTTCTACTGCTGCTTCATGGGTCGTAGCAGCGCATGTGCAGGGCATGATGGGAATACACAGGACAAGTGCCTTTCCCAGCAGAGTGTGCTGCAAGGCACTCAACTCACCAAAACCCAAAACTCCTTCTGCTCCCAAGATGTACCACGATATTCAGCCAAATGTTTGCAGTTGCAAATGTAGTAGTTTATATCAGAAACAAAGGCCTCACTTCCTCTAGGAAGCCATTCCGACTCCCTGTCTGACCGCAGCCGTGCTGCACTCCATGCCGTGGTGGTGTTTCCTTGAAGGAATGCCACTGGGTGCCCAGGTCACAGGCTTATATTTAGAACCTCACAAGCTCTGTGATACTACATTTCTTCTTCTACAAAAATAGCACTTAAAAATCTATAGTAACATTTTTGAAAAGCAGTTCACAATATTCAATCAAAGCAAGAGATTCATTGAAGCAGGAGTTGATGGGGAGGGACTCTGCAGTGTGATGCCTCATGACAGCTGGGAGAGGGTGCTCCAATGGGACATCAGGTCAGGGTCAGCGCACATGTCACTCAGTTACAGTCAGGAAGGAACACAAAGAAGACCCCCAACACCTCTGCTCCAATCAGACTCATTCTCTCTCCCACCTGTGGTAAACAGTCCCACCTCTACTAGTTCTTCGGAGTCAACTCTGATGAGACACAGCTCAACCTGTCCACAGGGGTCCTCAAACCCAAGTAGCACAAAGGTCCCAGAAGGCCACAGTAGCTTGTGGTCCTACGGAAGCTTTGCTAAGTTCCCCAGACGAAGCGAGCTTCCTTTAGGACCTAGGGGCTCCAGCCCTGCAGAGCTAAAAATTGTGGGTTCGGGGGGACGCAGAGGCCCCTGGGGCATCTCTACAATCATGTCGTGTGGGACACTCCTCCCTCCGTCGCTTGCTGTCTGGACCCACTTTTCTCCTGGTGAGGAATATGACACCAAGTTCTCTGCACGATGCCCCTATTGTGTGCTAAATAATGGCACGGCAAGGAACTGCTTCCACGTGGGTGACACAGCTGTAAGCTGTTCTAGCCCGCCGTCAAGCCAGCTCCCTTTCTGTCCTGTTCCCATCCGCGGAGTCCATTGGACCCTGAGTGGGAATCACTATACTCTCACCCAGGCTGCTTTTCCTTGCACTTGAGGAGGATCACCAGGTGAGCGCTCAGGATTCCCCCTCTTTGGAAGACTTTCTCTGCCGGTGTCCTTCAATGGCACCCATGAGTGTGGCTTTAAAACAGCCACCATCCATCTTCAGTTTGTATATGCAAGTCTCAAGATGACATCATGTCAATAGCACGGGCTGCCCTCTTCATTCAGGAGGTCACATGCTCCTTGTCTGTCTGTCTGTCTCTCTCTCTCTCTCTCTCTCTCACACACACACACACACACACACACAAGCACAACTATGGAGGTAGGCAGCAAGGAGTCTGGACTACGTGGCCATGCAGGCGACTCATCCCACGGGATCTTGCATGGCCTTCTCTTCTTCTCACACCAGATTCCATGCTGCCGGAGCCATGGTTGTAGAACTGCCTAGCATCTCTACATGGCAGGCACCCCACAGCAACTGAAAATAGGCAGTCTAGATAGAGGTAGGGCGACTCAGCACTCACAGCCAGTGCTCCGAGTCTCTCAGTGATCCATTTCTATTAGAGCTGTGCACATTTGCCACAGAACTGCTGTGTCCTTTCTCTGAAGTCCCTGGGTTCTTAGTCAGAGAAATGTCTCATGTCCAGGAATTGACCGTCTTTCAAATCTCTGCTGCAGGTGACACGTCCTTGTCCTAGAACCTTGGGGCTGATGTTTTGATTCTCCCACTGTGGCTTGCCAAGATATCAGAGTGCATCTTCTCCCATCCACAACAAGCACACTGTCAGCTCTGATGATCCTGTGGCCATTTCTCAGAGCTGTGTCAATCCCTAAATAGGCCAGGCATAGGGAAGCATTCATTCCAGGTCCACCCAGTGCCCACAGCCTTCCACAATGCCCGGTATGCGAGTAATGCCATACTCTCTACACGGGGGCCACTCTGATGGCTTTTATCACACAGACTAAGTACAGAAGTAAGTACCCATGACACCTTCTGGGGAAATACTTTTTAGGGATAAATGGGAGATGTGTCAGGCCTGTGTAGAGAGAGCCTTCAGTAGGTGACACAGGTATGGTACCCTGAATGGAGAAAAGTCAAGTAAAGAGGTTTGTCCAGGCTGGTGGAAAGCCCTAGAACAAAAACTGCCCAGTGAGGCCCCTTGTTGGGCAGAAATGAGTTGATTTTAGGGCCAAGCCAGGCTCAGCCCCCAGCTGGGAGCAGACCTGGGGAGGCAGAGCCAGGAACTGAGTCCTGGTGGATCACAGTGGGTGGCAGCAGGAGGTCTCGGAGTCCCACTCCTCAAAGCATGTTCTCTCCAAGGGACAACTGCACAGAGTGACCGGGGGCTGCCACCCCAGGAGGGTTATCAATGCCCTTTAACTTGATTTGGACCTGAAACCTCCCTTGACCCGCTCTGCTCTTCCTTTTCTTCTTTAACCTCTCCTACATTTTATACCTGGTTACCAGGCTGGGGGATGACAGTTAGACCCGCAGGCCATGGACAGAAGTCTAATTTATAGATCTGCAAGGGACCCTTGACACTGTATGTGCAATAACACGTCAGCTTAATCACACATGCACGCACACACAGGCACACACTCCAGAGATGACTTGGATTACCAAGAAAGACAGAGGTGTAGGGCTTTACCAAGGTCCCATGGCCCCTCCTCCAGTGACCAGTGTTTGATGTCAGACTCAGAGTCATGACTAATCTCAGAACTTGCAGTTTTCTGAGTAGTTTTAGGGTATACCTAGTGACAAATCATTTTTGTCTGAAAATACGTTATCAATACAACAGACTCATGAAAAGCTGTGCTGTGGTCTACTTAAAGGTGGCCTCTAGATCTAGTTAGTGAGCACTCCCGTCTTTTAGGATCCACTCAACCCATTTATCAACCAGTCAGCTAGCAGGGCTTTTCCCACAGTTTGAATATTATTAACTGTTTCCTGGTGAAATAACTGGGAAGTAATATTCAAGCAGGTATCTTTTCTGCAGGACTCATCTGGAGCTTGTATTGGTAGCTTTGATCAGTACTGTGATACTGGGAAGACAGTAAGTAGGAGTAGGTAAATCTATTTCTCCATGACCTCATTCTTTGATGGAGCATCACTGAGCAATGAACATTACAGCATGTGCCAGGAATCCTGCATCTGCTAGGAACTGCTGCAGGATTCAGTCCTTCTGACTTTCCACAGTCCCATTTATAAAACAGATAAAGAGAGTCCTGCTTGCTGTGGACAGAGAAAGTTTGCATATGTTTCTGTCTTGAGGATTAGGAGGAGAGGCAGCCTCAGCTTTCCTTGCCAGATGGGAATGTGGAGCTAGAGAGCAAACAGGAGCAGAGGGGGTCCACTTGCCAGTCCCTGGATGTGCATTGCTGGTCTGTGGTTAAGTACAGAAATTAGAATAAAGCACTTTGAAACCTTCAAAGCATCAAACATGTTCAGAGGACTCCACTCCTTTTTTATTTTTTTTGTATTTTATAAAAACAAATTGGGATAAAAATCGAATCAGAACCTGCTCTCTCTAGACAGTTTAAGAGATGCTGCAGTACAACACATCCAATCCCCTACTCTAAGAGACTTTTAAATATTAGACAACCACAAAATGTGTTTCCCTTTCAATATTTGAAAACTCCTCCTTTTGAGAGCTTCCTGTGCTGGAGCTGCGTGGATGTGGGCATTGTGCAGCAGATGGTGCGCGCTGGCTTCCACACGCTGCCACGGGCTCCCAGCTTGTGCAGGGAGGATGAGAGCAGCCCCGTGGGCGAGGCGGGAGGGTCTGCAGCCCAGCGGCCGCTTCTCCACCCGATGCCGGCTTCTCGGTGGGTCCTTGGGTATCTTCAGGTTTCTCTCCCCCAGCCTACAGCTCTTCCAGGGCTGCCCACCTAGCAGGTCTCGGATACGGCTGTCCCATTGCTGTCACTGTTTGAGTGCTGTTTATTTTGCTTTTGATCAGAGGGAACTGGAGCAGAATCAGCCCTGATGAGGGTCCCACTGAGGGGGCAGACAACGTCCCACCAGAGCCTGAGGTGGCTTGAGGCAGAAGAGCGATGACCACAATATATGAGGCCAAAAGGACAAGATTTCCAAGGAGCCAGAGACTAGGCAATAATAATGAAAATGGGTCAGTGCCATAGAGAACACAGCAGGGTAAGTGGGTGAGTCTGGTGAAGGGTCTCCCTGGGAGGCTGGGAGGAGGCAGGAGTCCAGGAGGCCCTCACAGGGAAGAGTGTTCCAGGGCTCAAGCACCGTCTGCCCACAGGGTCTGCTCTGCTCTCCTCCATGTCCTGATCCTCTTAGGGAAACACGTCCACAGCTTACACCTGGCAATTGTGCTACAGGTTCCTGTTTTCCACTTTGGTGCAGCCCAGGCAGTGGTGCAGGTTACCCGCCCCCAGCTCCTCGTTCTATTTGAGGGCTGCTGCTGTCACTGAGGTAATGGATTTGTGAATATAAAACATTCTGAGGAATAATTGTCCTTGATATGGGTGTACAGTAGGCTGCTTAAGGTTTTTAAGATGGGGCGTGCCCAGTTACACATGATGGGTTGTAAAGACATTGCAGATTTTATATTCTGAAATAGCCTCAGCGCCATTAACCCAAAGCAGAGGATCACATCGAGAAGGACAACAGGGAAAAGGCAAAACACCAACGGAGGAAGATGCAAATTTACAGAGTAAATCTACTGCTGTCAGAAGTTCAGGTTCCATCAGGAGAGATGGCAAGGTTTGATTGTGTGCACATAATAAAAAAAGTTCCAGGCAAATATTTTTCAGATATATCAGGGATGTTTGTATAACTGTTCAGAAAAAATCACAGCAAAATAGCTCCTTTAAAATTAGTGTGAAGTTGTTTTCTGGTTTTTTATCCATCCATCTAGCCACCCACACAGCCACCCATCCATCCATCCACACATTTACCCATTGGTCCACTCATTAGTCCATCCATCCATCCCTTCCTCCATCCAAATCTACCCATCCAACCAGCTATCCACCCACCCACCCACACAGTCACCTATCCATCCATCCGTCCACACTGTATGTGCTTTCCCAGATTGTTCTCCTCACCATTGCCATGTGAGCCTCTTAAGTTACTATTAGATATTCACTGATATAAGGTGGGGTGAGACTGACCAAAATATAATTAAATTGCTTTTTTTTCTGATTAACTGATTTATTTACTATACATCTTTAGTAATCAAGTATTGATAAAAGTGCAAGTATTGATAAAAGGAGAAACAAATAGAATAATGGAATGGAATAGAGTCCAATTAGAGACTCACTGATTTTTGACAAAGGCACAAAGGTGATTTAATGGAGAAAGAATGATCTTCTCAACAAATGGTACCTGAACAACTGGACTCCTACAGCAGAGAAAAAGAAGTACAAACCTTACTTCACAACACATACCAAGATCAATTCAAAATGGACCACACAGCTATATACAACCTTAAATTATGAAACGTCTGGGAGTTAAAATCAACATACTGCAGTGACACAACCACATCAATGTTTACAGTAGCTCAATTCACGATAGCTAAACTATGGAACCAACCAAGGTGCCCTTCAACAGATGAATGGATAAAATTGTGGTGTGTGTGTATGTGTGTGTGTGTGTGTATTACTCAGCTTTAAAGAAGAATGAAATTCTGGTATTTTCTGGTAAATGGATAGAGTTAGAGAATATGCTAAGTGAAATAAGCCAAACCACCTCGCGCAAAAAAAGGCCAAATGTTTTCTCTGATATGCGGAAGCTAATTCACAATAAGGCAGGGGTAGGAAAGAATAGTGTTGCCTTATATTAGGTAGAGGGGAGTGAAGTAGGGAGAAGGGGTATGGGGGATGGAAGGATAGTAGAGTGAAACAGACATTATTATCTCATGTACATATATGACTGCATGACCAATGTGATCCTACAATATGTATAATCAGAAAAATGAGATTACACTCCGTGTATTTATGATCTATCAAAATGTATAAGGGCATTCTACTGTTATGCACAACTAATTAGAACAAATAAAGTAAAAAAAATGTAAAAAACCCAAAGATTCCCAATCATTTTCTCCCAGAAGTTTTATAAATTGCTTTTAATGAGAAATTTAATTTCCATTTTGAGAATTTATTTCTTCCTAAAGCAAGGAAAACTTAATTTTTATCAATTCAGAATAAACTCAAGCATTTCAAAATTTTCTCAGTCACATTGGGAGTTTTGTCTGACCTTAATTAGGTCTCCAGGTTGATTTTAACTTCAAACCTCAGGGCATTAGCCATGCCAATCATGTTGACATCTATCCTTTCTGGCATTTGCTGATCTTGTCCATGTCCCTCCTGGTGCTAGTCACTGGTCCACAGCAGTCTGTCCTAACCCTTCCTCACTGATGCTGAGGAGTGCAGCACACCTGCTTCCTCTGACCCTTACCAAAGACATGATTCTTACCAAAGAGCATGTTCCACGCGCTCCTCTGATGATGTTCTCTAGTTCAGAAAATCCAAAAGCCCAGGTCAATGCCTCTCTTTCCCTTACTCCACCCCACTTTATTGACTGTATCACTGCCAGGCATGCAAAGGAATTTTCTAGACTGATGACCAATCCCAGCACCTGAGTTGATCCTGACAATTGTCCCCTTGGCTCTGGGTTGCTGGAACTTTAAGTCTGTCTCTACGTTTGAAGTGTTGGTTATTTCACAATTGTGCCCCTCCCAGAAGCTAGAGGTGAGAAGATCTGGGACCTCGGTCTTATTTAAGTGCCCCTATGTCCAAGCTTTTTCCTACCCTCATATATTTTTCTTTCCTTTTTCTATACTTTTTTTTTTTTTTTGCTAGTCACACATTTTCAACTTTTTCCCCTAATTTTTATGTTTTAATGAATGTGTTATAGTTTTATATAATATTAGGTTTCATTTTGACATAATCACACATGCATGGAATATCATTTGCTCCACTTCAGTCCCCAGTGCTTCTTCTGTCCCTTCCCACCTACCTCTCCCTGATCCCCTACTCTATGATATTCCACTATCTATAGTTTTTTAAACCAGTGCTTTATAGGTGCACATAAAGGTGGAACTCACTGTGGAGTATTCATATATGAACCGAGCATACTTTGGAGAATTTGATTCTACCTTTCCTCCTTTACTCTGTCCTTCCTCCCTCCCCCTTAACACCCTTCTCGTGCCACGCCCTTCTCCCTTCCATTTTCATGGGATCTTTCCCACCTCTCAGCTGATATGAGAACTTCATCAAACTTCACGTGAGAAAAGTAGCTCGATTTATCAAGTCCTCTTCATACTTCTTCACTGCAGTAAATACTTTATGTTCTGGGTTTTTCAAAATTTATGAAAACCCAAAGCAAATAAAATTATTTCTGAAATAAAACATTGACTTCCAAAATGATTATTTATGCCTGAGTTTAAGAAGATTACTTGGGAAAAAAATGAGAATATTGTCTTGTGGTGTGTGTGCGTGTGTGTGTGTGTGTGTGTGTGTGTGTGTGTGTGTGTGTGTGTATTTCTATTAAAATAGTCCCTAACGTAAGGTGCTCATGCCCAGAAATGCAGGGAACCCAGGAGTGGGAAACCTTAATGAGTGTCTCAACTCATCACCATACTCTGGCTTAGCCCTGAGCTGGCCTCCCCTCCTGCAGCTATCCCACTTGTGCCTCGTGCCTCTGTTTTACCAGTCACTCTCAGATCTGCTGAACCCGCCACAATGCTCCACTATGACATGACTTCAAACAAAATCCTGCATTTCTCATAAATACCTTTGTCTACATGGAAAACTCCCATGCCTTCTTCCAAACCCAACTCAAGCATTTCCTTCACTGAGATCTTCTTTTATATTTCTCAACTAAGATGAATACTTTATTTTTTTGTGTGGGGGGGGCAGGTACTAGGGATTGAATTCAGGGGCACTCAACCACTGAGCCACATTCCAGTCCTATTTTGTATTTTATTTAGAGACAGGGTCTCACTGAGTTGTTTAGTATCTTGCTTTTGCAGAGGCTGGCTTTGAACTCACAATCCTCCTGCCTCAGCCTTCTGAGCTGTTGGGATTACCAATGTGTGCAACCGCACCCTGCAAAAAGTAAACACTTTCTTACCTCTGAGGCTTATGTTGAGAACTTATGATATCCCCAGTACTCACTACAGTATATAGGGTACATGATCAAAACTCATAAATTGGGAGAAGAAATGAAAGGAAGGAAGAAGGAAGAGTTTCTGAGAGAAGGAGGAGTGAAAGGTGGAAAAGTAAGTGTTATTTTATGTCCAGGAGAGCAGAGTTCTAGTAAACCATAAAGGAAGGATTGCCTGTCGCTGTACTATCCCAGTTATTTGTCTGCATATTTCACTTTGATTTCTTCATTAGACTTGATATTTTTATGCTCCACAGTTCCAGGATTCCATGTTACAGAAAATGTAAACAACTTTTCCAAGATTTTTCATTGACTAGGGGAGGAAAGTAAGGGATCCAAAGAGACTTGATCATTCAGCTCATACCTCAGCCCACAGAGCTCTCCTGGAGAAAGCGTATCTAAGGCTGGGAACTATCACCTTGGGACTTGTCTTCGATGCTCTTCTAGTGGCCTCTTCTGCTGTCAGTGCTTCTTCAAGCTCCTTTGGAAGTCCACCTGCCATTGACTTCATTCTCCTCCCCCAACTTGGGGTTCATTTTGTTGGATATTTCTTTTCTCTAGTCATGAAAAACATGTGATCTGGCATCATGCACACTATTAGAATCAAAATCGCATCATACTTTATTTTCAGTGAGCTACTTAAGCACTTGAAATTTGTTTAACAATGTAGTTTGTTGTGAAGATCAAAGGACATATTTTGCATACAGTGTGTAATAAGTGAGGCTTGTAATCCCGTCCTCCGCTAAGGTGCTGGCCCTGGTGACTGTCTAGAGCTGAAACCTTGTCTGTCCCCTGTGGACAATACACCTCTAATTTATGAACTGGTTCAATGATGAGAACTATTTTAGTTTTCTTTCTGTTGTTGTTGTTGTTGCTTTGAACAAAATACCTGAAAAGAACGACTTAAGGAAAAAAAAAATTGGGTTCATGGTTTCATAGATTCAGTCCATAATCAGAGACTCCATAGCTCAGGGCCTGAGGTGAGGCAGACATCATGGTAGAAGGACCTGGTAGAGGAAATCAGCTCAGGATATGCAACCAGGAAGCAGAGAGAGAGCTCCACTCACCAGGGACAAAATACAAACCTGATTCTCACCTCAGGTGACACATTTTCTTCAGCCACACTCTACTTGCCTGTGGTTACCACCCAGTTAGTCCACATGGGTGGATTAAACCATCAACCAGGTTAAAACTCTTGTAATTTAATCATGTCAGCTCTTTCTTGCATTGTCTCACACATGAGCTTCTGGAGGACACCTGATATTTAAGTCAAAATAAGAACACTATGAGAATTTGATAAGAAGCAGGAACAAAGCTTTGGGTACCATGATGACAAGATATGAAATGAAGGTGATTCAACAGTGTTTTAAAGGAACACTAGGCTTCACCTTCCTGAATAACAGGATTACTCCTCTCTGCCTCCCCAAACAGGTAGCTCTAAGGAAACATAGACTTGAACCCATGGGGATATGGGATTTGTTTTCCTAAGTTTATGCCTGACTGAGAGAAGTCTGGAGCAAATATCTTCTTAGTCAAGCATGTCTAAAGAGGTGGCAGGAGTGATATGACCAGGGATTGTTCTTATCCACCTCACACTTAGGACAGTCATGTGAAACTTGTCAGGGAGAGTTCAGGACAAGCTCAGAAACTAACTGTGTTGGAGTTAATTTTTACTGAAAATAATCACAAAGCAGTGAATAAATGGTTCCCTCAAACATGTGGGACATGGGATCTTTAATTATATATGTGAACAGTACCCACTGATGCATGGATGAGACTTTCTCTGTACTTCTCCAGGGATCAGAATTTGGAGCATGTGTGGGTTACTGAATATGAGAATCACATCATCAGTAATGTTCAAGGTTATTAGGGCAATAAGCTGATGGATGAAATTCTAAGCAAGGATGAGGAAGGGACATGGTTCTTGGAGGGGTGTTACTTATCATAGAAGAGCATGTTTGCATGTCACTCAGTTCATCTATAAGCTTCCAAGCCACATGATCATTGGCAAGCCATGAAGCCGAAAGAATCTTAACCAACCTGAGCCTGTCAACTCATCAACAAAACAGTAGTTTCAAACTAAAGAAGTCTGAGGTCACACAAAATTCTGGAAATGCAATTAATCCAGTTGTCCTTTCTTCTCTTTTCCGTCTGTCTTTTTTTTTTTTTAATCAGAGAATCTGTTGCAAGTATATTATATTTTCCACTATTTTGTAGAGTTGTGCATCTAAGGAATATATTTTTAAGCAGAGCAAAGGGCCAATCTATAATCCCAGAAATAAAATACAATCAGTTTAAAATATTAGGTTCAATATGATGATTCTAATGCTAAATCATACTAAAAATAAAATAGTAATTTTTCATAATAGAGTATAACATTGAAGGCAGAATTATGATTAAGGCTAACTATATTCTGATAGCAAAAAATGAAAAATAGAAAAGCTATGGCCCATCCAGATATAAATTATATAATACAGACACTTGAAATGATGAATATCCCCAGCAATTTTCCTTTGTTTATTAGGCCCTGAGAATTTGTAGTTGATTTCATAGATGATTGGACATTACTTAAATATAGAAGAGCCATTTGAAATACTCCAAAAAGAGAAAAGTAGACATTGTTATTTAAAAATGAACTTAAGGCTGATTATGCTGTGTTCACCATAATAGATTTTGTTCAATAAATTTCTTACACAGTTGGAAGAAAAGATATGCTTTTGATTATACTCTGTTAATAGCCACAGGTGTGTCTTCCTGTTTTACAGGACATATCCATTCTTCCATACAATATGTCCAATCTGTTTTTGCAGATCTCAAAGTGGCCTTGATTCTTGCAAAGGAAAATTACTAAAGAATAGAGACTGCAAGCAGGAGAATAGCAAAATTATAAATTTAGCAAAATTATAAATTCAATTATAATTTATAAATTATTTTAAATTTAGAATTTGTGAGAGCAGAAGCGATGTAAGTACAGTATTTTGATATCACCTGGAGAAAGACATGGGGTTATGGAAGATTTCTTGAGGGAGGTGATGGACGGGAGGGTGGTGAAGGTATCAAGGAGAAGAAAATAGATGCACTAGATATGTGCAAAAGAACTAGCAAGGAGGCACAGCTGAGGATTCCACAGCTACCATCCTACCAGACTGGAATTGCAGGAAGTAAGACTGGTAACCCTTTGGGTTTCATATGGTGGTAGCAGGGGTCCCTCAGGAGTGGAATTGTAGGGTCAGGATTGAAACATGGCAAAGAAGGAGGATAGATGTTCAATTTAGACACCTAGATTTGGACAAAGTCTGTACTTCTGCTGTTTTCAGTTCATTCTAGTCTCCAAGCCCAAGCTGTGGCTATCGTCACCCAGGCCTGAGCCATTCATTCATTCACTATTCTCTCATTCATTCATTCATCCTCTATTCAATACTTTTATGGGGTATTCACTCAGGACCAATCCTTCTTCTTTGTGATGGAGACAAAGAAAGGTGGAAGCATGCAAGAGGCCCAGCGTTTTGGTGCTTATTCTTGGGTGATAGTAAATTAGCATGTAAGCAAAAGCTGCTGTATAATAATTGATGGGGGGATAGCTGAAAGGAGACAATAAAAACACAGTTCTGGGGTGAAGCATAAAGATGAATAGGAGATGCTACTGTGGTAGGGTAGTGAGAAAAGGCCTCTCTGCAGAGGTGACATTTGAGTTGAGATCTGAAGGCTGAAACTGAGCTATTTTTGCTGAAATTTGGCACAAGATCATCCTAGATATAGAAAAGAGCAGGTGCAATGCCCTTAGAGAAAGCAAGAGTGGCATTTTCAAGAAATAGGAGAAAAGCCAGTGCAGCTAGCATGTCATGGAAGACAGGTAGGACAGGAAGCAAGGTCACAGAGGAAGGACATGTCCAAGGGCTACTCTTGGCAGGAGTTGGTGGTACTTTATGGCAAAACCAATGGTGGGCACTCAGGGATTACAGGAAAGGGATGATGTGGTCAGATGTGCACTGTCAAGAGTTCACCAGATGAGGTACAGTTAGGAAAGAACCTCTGAACATCCTTAAGCATTCTTGCCATGCTACAATCACACATTTGTACTTGAGAAGCATCCAGTACATCTTTGCTGATTTAACTCACTGGGGTGCTGATTTCAGTTTTCCCATGATTTTGAAGGTCCCTAGTCACTTGGAGCTGCAGGGGCACAGGATGAGGTGGCCATGTATGGAGCGTATAGCAGTTACTCCCTCCTGTTTACACTCTACTCCCACTGTGGAGGAGTGTGGTTCACGGGATAATCTCATCAATTTAGTTATAGGTATTTTCTACTTCCTTGCTCCTCTCCTGAGATCTACATTCAATTAGCAACCATGAAAAACATCTGCCCTGCTCTTGTCCCTGGATCTTATGTAAATCCAGACAGATTGAGAACATACTCATCCCAGGGTTGGATCCTGTAGTCCTGCTTTTCTAACCAGGCATTCTGTCTCATTGCTGGCATCTGATTTATACATGGGATTCCTAGCACATTCACTCTAATCTTGGTCTTATTTCTAAATTTGTGTTATAGATGGAGGCCTCTGATTTAAAGAATGGGTATCACTGTGGTACCAAGTAACGAGGCAGCAAAAGTGATCATTTTTATCCTAGCTTAGTCATCAAAACTAGCATAAAGAATAATGCTGAAACGTGTAACCCTTCCCCCATTCATTCAATCATTGAATTGTACACAGATATTGCTGTGTACAAGTGCTCTCTGCTAGGTAGAGTGCTAGTTCTGCTAGGAAAACAGAAAAATAGAGGTGATTCCTCACTTCAGAGTGGCATGAAATGATGGCAAGAAGGAAAGCAGATGAAGGACAGAAGGGAAGAATAAAATCAGAGAGGCCAGGCAAAGAAATTAGGATGTATCTAATGTGAAAGATTTAAACCATAGAATCATGGAGAGGGATTTGTTGTGAAGGACAGAGAGAGGAACTGTCTACTAAGATGTTCTGAGGCAGCAAAGGGCAAGAACAGGCCCCAAGTTACAGCAACTCTGTTGGGAAACCACCTAAGAAAGGGCCAGCGGGAGCCTGGAGCGAGTCCAGACTACCATCTTGGGAACCAACTTGGACTTCCAAGTCATTCACCACTAGAGAACCTGCTGGACTTTTTCTGCCCACCCATGACCTGGGATTTCTCTTCCAACTTCTCTTTTGTGCCCTTTCCTTTCACTGATGACAGTGTTCCGAGTCCTTGATCTTTGAAGCAGTACCCTTTCTTGCCTCTGGACTGGACTATCCCAAGCCCACTGCATTTCTTCACCTCAGGTCACAACACTGTCCACCATCTGGCCATTACCTATGGGTGGTTGCCACATTGCACAGTTCATAAATTCTGCCTTCTGATTGGAAGTTTAGTCTTCTTTTCTTGGGCTCTCCTTATAAGTACTTACTGCCCTTCCCCCAGGATGCTTTTATAGTCTTGGTCCTTACTTCTGCTCCAGGTCACTGATGCTAACTCCAAACAAGGCCTAGGCAATACTTTCCCATTGATTCAATGATAATAAACATGTACTGGCTGTCCTTTGACTTATAAAAGTCACTTTTAGTATTTTCTTCTACCATTCCCAAGATTATCTTGTAGGTTTTTTGTTTTGTTTTGACTCTGCCAGAATCTTTGGAGTAGGAGTCTCAAAAGATGAGTTTGTACATTTTGACTGACTTTGCTGTACTCATCAGCAAAAAACAACAGTAACAATAAAATCAAAGAAACAAATGAACAATAACAAAACCAGCAAAGCACTTGGCATCAGTATGCCATGCTCAAGGCTTGGAGAATTCTGCAGGTGGAGAATTAATTCATGTCAAAGAGGTCTTGCAGTTAATAATGAGACTAGCTGGTTAATGTACTTGATTTCTTCTTTGTCTTACGTCAGAAACTGCAGGTGGCAGGTTAGAAAGTGAGGGTGAGGAGAGCCCTGAGCAGAAACCAGTCCACTGGCTCCAATAAAGCTTCATGAGCCCAATACAGAGCTCATAAGAGAATATGATTTAGCAGCAGCAACCTTTCTCTCTGCTGAGGGAAACCGAAATTTGAAAGATGAATATTGGCCCCTAGGCCATGCATCTTTGGAAGACATCTTCTTTAACGAGTGAGGAAATCATTCAAAAATGTAAACCGAACTCTGATTTCCCAAGCATTCCCATAAATCAATATATACCAAATGGCACACTATTATATGAAAAAGGAATGTGTCTTATTTCTGGGAAATATAGTGCCAGATGATAAGTCTGAGCATGGCTTTACATATCACTTTTTTGCTTACTCATCCAAGAGATGGAAACATTTATACTCAACAAGGAAAGGGAATATGATAGTTTCAATGCAGGAAGCAAATATATCTGAAAACAAAACTGGATTGCTGAGTGAATTGTTCAGTGTTTGAACTAGGAACAAAAACTCATACTCACATGGGAAACATCCAAGTAATTGAATTAGAAAGTGCCCTAATTCTGAGCCCTACCAACTTCTGTCTATTCATTTTATTTCTTAAAACTTCCCAGACCTTTCATTCTCTATTGCAACCCACTGCCAATTCCTGAGTTCACTTTTCGCTGGGCTACGGGGAGTAAAACTAATAGCTTAATAGTTGTATAAGATTTTTCTCAAATGATAAAGATTATGGCATTATTGGGGTCTCTATTGGTATAGTCCTGTCTTATTAAAATAAGAATATTTCAAAAACATACCATCCATGAGCATTGGCAGTTTATAAAATAATGATGTATTTAATGATGGAAAACTTTTTAAATTTTTTTATTTGCTCTAATTAGTTATACATGACAGTAGAATGCATATATGCATTTTGATAAGTCATACATCAAGGGAGTAATTTTTAAATGACCATTTCAAAATTCATTCCTTTCAGTTGAATGCATTTGGGTTTAAAATAAAACAAATCTGCCTTATCTTTACTGTTCTTATCTTGCCAGAGAGCTGCGAAATTTTCCTTAAGGAGTCTCTGGGTTTCTCAAAGCCCTAGATGTTCAGTTTTCTGCCTAACCCTCACGTAATCATTGATTACTCTCCCAAACTCCATTGGGAGTCCTGAGTCCTTCTTACTACTTTTGCCCAAATGACCTTCCCAAATATTCAGAGTAGTCACAGGTGACATCTCCTGTAGCTGCTTGTTACCCTCAGAATAGCTATGGTACTCTTTCCTGGGACAGACAGACTTTCTAACCTCTGGGGTTCTGTCTTCTGATGGGTTCATGCTATCTTCTCTGAGCTTGCACTCTGAGGGGTCCAGTAATCTCAGAGGCCTCCTCCCTGGAAAAGGCCACTTTTGCTATGTACATACTGATCTGCCTATCTGGCTTACTGTTTTAATCAGCTTTATCACTGCTGTGACTAAAGGACCCAACCAGAAAAACTATAGAGGAGGAAAATTTTATTTGAGGGCTCATGGTTTCAGAGGTCTCAGTCCACAGACAGCTGGCTCCATTCCTCTGGGCTCGAGGTGAGGCGGGACATCATGGAGTAAGAGCGTGGTGCAGGGAAGAGCCTCACATGAAGATGAGGAAGCAGAGAGACTGCACTCACCAGACACAAATACATACCTCAAAGCCACATCCCCAACGCCCCCCTCCTCCAGCCACACACCACCGACCTTCGGTAACCACTCAGTTGATCCCTATTGGGGAATTAATTCACTGATTGGGTTAAGGCTCTCACAACCCACTCATTTCTCCTCCAAACCTTATTACATGTTCTCACATGTGAGTTTCTATGGGACACCTCACATCCAAACTATCACACTGACTGTGGAAAACCCTTCCCAGCTTCCATACCACAAATCCAGTGCAACCTCTGCACCAACCCCACAGACTCCATTTTTACTGATGCATTCAAACTAATGATTATTGGATGTCTATTGTACACAGGCTCTGTTGCAAGAGAGAGAAGCAAACAAATAGCTAAAATGCTTTCATTTATGGAGTTTGCAATCTTAAAGCTTAGCATAAATGCTAAGCTGCTGCTGAATCTTATGTAAGAGGCCATCTTAGCCCAGTAGGAGGTCATATGACTTGCCTACCAATCTTTGGTAGGTAACCCTTCTGAACATAAAATCAGTGCTATGAATAACTATTATGAAATATAAACCAGCACTACTCCTGGCACCCTGGAGTGTTTGACTACCCCAACTACACAATATTTGTTAGCCTTTCCCAAGAAATTTACATGTATCACAACTAGCACAAACCAGGGATGTGGTTGGCTAGCAAAATCATGTTGGTTGATTTAACAAGTGAACAAAACCTCACAGCTTTCTGTTTAACTTTGCATGAGTGGACAATAGTGGGTCCTTACAATAAATCCTCTAGTATTTATAAGAACTCTTTTACAGGTTATGATTGAAAAAATACAAATCATACTAAGTTAAGAGAGATAAAAGAACATAAATGGAAATCCAAGATTATCTTCAGGTATGGTTAAACACAGGGTTTCAAATGAATTGATTCTCTTTCTCTCTCTCTCTCTCTCTCTCTCTCTCTCTCTCTCTCTCTCTCTCTCTCTCTCTCTCTCTCTCTCTCTCTCTCTCTCCTCTCTCTCTCCATCTTTGGTTCTGTTTCTTCATTCTCAGCCTTGTTTCTAAATAAACTTTCTCCATTTAGACACAAGGTGCTTCGCAGAAGCTCTAAGTTACCATGATGGTTACAGCTTATGAGCTCACAGAAAAATGCCTTTATGAGAAGTTTCAGATAGTTTCAAAGAGGGCTTTGATTGCTTGGCTTGGATCACTAGTTTGTTCTGGAAACAGTAATAAGAAAACATTTTCTAATATTTATGCAATACATACTTTGTGTCCAGAATTGCCCTAAGACCTTTGCATAGTTTCCTGCCTGTGATTTTTGCAGTGACTTTACAGGCCAAGGACGACTGCATCTGAGTCTCACAGAATTAGAGGGATTCTCTCAGATTCAAAAGAGAATAATTTCCAAAAGAAGGCATTCTGTGAAGGAAAGTTACACTTTATCCCAAGAAATCACTGAATGATACTTTAATGTAAACATTTCACAAGGTGCTGATCAATGGAGAAATGTGATTCTATTGATTAATGAAAGAGCATACACAATCAAACTCATATTCTCCCACTCTGGAAGGCTCTTCTGCTGCCTGTTCCTTCCATATGAGCAGAGAGCAGGACTCTGGGGCTTGGGCTGTAGGGTCACAAAGCAGGTGTTTGATTATAGTTCTGCCATTTTCTAGCTGTGGAATCTTGGTCCTCTTTGCCCTTGGTTCTCTCATCCATGTGATGGGGATGATTATGAGGGTACTCTGAAAATTAAATGATACACTATACGTAGAGTACTCAGTATAGTGGGAGTCTAAGTTCATATTCAAGAAATGATAGCCATTGTTAGGGCCAGTTTCATGAGTGAGTGACCCATGGGGACACACAGAGCTTGGTACTAAGAGGAGCCTCTTTCTTGGTTTAACACACCACTGTCTCCTACTTGAAATTCTTAGTAACTGTATGTTCGAACTCATGTTTTGTAAGTGAGGACCAATGTCCCAGTGGAGCCTGCAAGTGCACAGCTCAATTATAAAATGCAAGCTGTGCAATTGTAGAGATGAAGAAGATGAGGGGCAAGGGCAGCAGAACAGTGGGAACAGCATTGGGGTCAGCCTCCCTCTCCTGAGTCTGGGACCAGGGACTGCTGGGGTCACCAGCTGTGGTCCTACCACTGCCTCCACTTGGACCCCTACTGCACAAACAAAAGGAAAACCACTTCCCTCCATCCCTCCTTCCTTGTGGAAGAGAAAGTGCTGGCAGCTGGAAGACTGAGCCCCTGGGGTTGCTCCCCGGGTTCCCTCACTGGGCCAGTTGCTGCAGAGCTGAGAACCCCTCCCTGTAATCTCTGTGGGCCAGAACCCATCCTCACTTCTACACCCATGGTGGTCCTGCCATCTGGAGGTGGGGACGTGGCAGCAACCTGGGAAGACTGGAGAGGCAGACAACGGCACCCACCAGGTGCCTATCACCTCCCCTGGAAGGCCAGGCCCTACCCGTGTGGTGGTGGACAGGCTGACTGTCAAGATGGGTGTCACATACATTTGTATCAAAAATAAATAAGTGACCATGAAAAAAGAAAAGAAAAGATGAAATGAGTGCTGTTGTATATATGTTCAAACGTGGCACTGCACGATAGGAAGGTAAGTGAAAAATCCATGCTAATAATTTAAAATTGTATTTTTTCTTTGCTGAAAATAACATTAAATAGCAAAATTTTAGAAAGTTGGAAGATAGAGAACATAGAGGAAAGGAAAAAAAACCCTTTAATTTTAGTATCTGTATTTGTTCATTTTTTCCTGCTTTTTGAAGAAGGGAACCTAGATTTACATTTGACACTGGGTCCTGAAAATTATGCAGCTGTTGCTATTATTAATCAGTTCTGGTGGTTGATATTATTAGTATTTCATCCTGAGAATGTAGCAAGGAAGGCTGCCCCAACTGAATACCTGTCCCCCCCCCCCCCCCCCGCCCCGCAACACTCTCCTTAGGTTTCTACTTCAGCATAAACCCTAGTGTTTTTTTGTCTTGGCAAAGACAACTAACATGGTTTTGCATGGTCCTCTTGGGGTTGGGCATCAGAGCCCCCAGAGCCCTTAGCCTACCTGTCACCTGGTGCTGGTTGTCATTTCAAGCTTTCTGAGTGGAGTCATTGACCTCTCTGGGACTGTGTGTCCTGGTGTGAATTCCTTCTAGGGGCTCACCTGGGTGCTACACACTGGTTCAGCTTAATGCCGGAGACAGGTGTTTTCTTCCATATTTGACATGTGCCTTTGATCTCAGGCAATCTAAATGAGCTGCAGGCCTCATTGGCTACTCTGGGTGGTCCTCCTTTCTTGGGAGCAGTAAATAGATGGGATTTCCCCCTCAACCCTGGTTACCCCTCACTGAGAATTTTCTTCCTCAGAGTTGAAGTTTGGTCTGGAGAGGTACCTGAAAAGAGAGGACTCTTTCTTTCTCCCTCAACAAGAAGGGAGAAGCTGGCTGCTCAGAAAAACCTGTCAGTCTTGGCACTGGCTCTCCCCTGATTCCTCCCCAACTTCCTCCTGAAGTGATCCTTAGACTCAGGAGCAGTTTAACTTTCTTATGGGACTGACCACTGTGCTTGGAGTAAACTCTGGTCTCCTCACCCTGGCCTTGAGTGCACCATGGTGATTTGTCCCCATACCTTGTGATTAAGCACCAGGCTCACCTAACACAGGCCCTGGTGGAGGGGTCATCTAAAGCTCCCGGCACACCGTCGGGAGACATCTGACTTGCTGGTGCAGCTGCTGTGCCCTGCACTCTGGGTGACTTTACATCCATAACTTCCTCCCCACCTGATCCCCTTCAATTCTTTGGTGAATTCCTCTGTAAGAGTCATCTCAAGTATAAAGTATAATTATTCACTGAGTAGTATGAAAGAGTCTTTCTTGAAGTTCTACTAGAGAAAAAAGTCACATTGAAGAAAACATGAGATATTAAAGCATGTAAACCAAAGAGGACCAGAAGAAAATATATGTGTGTGGCCTTGCAGTAGGGAAGTTCTCGCTAAATACTATTGGAGTGGTATTGCTTGGATCTGAAATGTCCCTCAAAGGCTCAGGTGTTGAAGGCTTTGTGCCCAATGCCCAAGGTGGACATTGGGGGAGTGATTGGATTATGAAGACTCTGACCTCATCAGTGGATAATAATTTGAAGGTGTTACTGGGAACTGTAGGAGGTGGGACCTAATTTAAGGAAGTAGGTCACTGGTGACATGACCTTGGGCATCATATCTTGCATGTCTTGTCCCCTTCCCCTTTCTCTCTCTCTCTCTCTCTCTCTCTCTCTCTCTCTCTCTCTCTCTCTCTCTCTCTTTCTCTCTCTCTCTCTCTCTCTCTCTCCCTCTCTCCCTCTCTTCTCTCTCTCTCTCTCTCCCTCTCTTCTCTCCCTCTCTTCTCTCTTTCTCTCCCTCTCTTCTCTCTCTCTCTCCCTCTCTTCTCTCTCTCTCTCTCTCCCTCCCTCTCTCTCTCTCTTTCTCTCCCTCTCTTCTCTCTCTCTCTCTCTCTCTCTCTCTCTCTCTCTCTCTCTCTCTCTCTTTCTCTCTCCTCTGCTTCTCGGCTGCCATAAAATAAACAGTTTTCTTCCTCCATGCCCTTCCACCATGAGATTCCTGCCTTGGAGCCAACTGGTCTTGGGCAGAAACCTCTGAAACCATGAGCCAAAATAAAGCTTTCCTCCTTTCTCAGGAATCTGTCACAGTGACAAAAATTTGACTAACACACAGAGGCAGAAATCATAAAAACATCATAAGTTTGAACACATAAAAGCACTATTTTTTCTAAATAACACACAATTACAAACCAAAGGGTAACCTATAACTTCCCTAGATTCATGAAATGATGAATATTCTTGGTTTATAAAGTTCTCAGACAACTCATTAAGAAAAAAACCCCACCATACAATAGGAAAGAATTATTTACAAAAGAAGAAATGTAATCAATGTTTTTTAAAAAATCACATTATATTTTTTTTCCTCAGTAGCCAAAATTTGTCATTTATCTACTCTGTGGAAAAAATTTTTGAATAATATTGTGGTAGATTAAGTTACTATTCAGCAATTATTCATTAACCTGCCACTCTCATTGTCTGCACTTACCATGAGATTGGCCTCATGGTGGATGGATTATATTGCCCCATGCTCTGACTTGGAGCTAATTCACATGATTTTCTTTAGTCAATGGTGTGTTAAACACTTATGCAATGGCATGACACGTATTCATATGGAATGCCCTTCTACATACCTTCCTTATATCACAAGAAGAGCATCTGGTAGGTGTTTTGTTCTTCAGAAAGAATGGGAGACAAGAGGAGCAGACCTATGATTTGGAGCTAAGCCCAGCCTAACTCAGCTCAACTCCAGCCAACACACAAACAAAGGACAAGAAATCAATTTCATTATCGTAGTGTATGGAACTGACTTAAAAGCAGTTTGTTGCACACGATTATCATAACAAATGCTAAATGAAATAATACTTGATACTGGTGAAAAAATGTCAAGAAATATTCTGGCAGTTCCAATAGAAGAATTGAGACACATGGAAGGAAGAGAGGGAGGAGGGAAGAAAGAAGGGAAGAAAGATCATAAAAAGAGGGCGTAGGGAAGATAAAGGAGAAGAAAATTATGGTGAATTACTTAGCATCGCCTAAAATAATTGTGATTATGACAAAAGAAGCAAATATCATAACCCAAGAATCAATTAAAAGAATAAATCAGAAACTAGGCTCCTGTTCCTACATGTGATTATCAGGTGGCAACACAAACACTGATCAGGATGGCAACTTATAATCACAAATCATGTTCAAAATGAAAAGACTCCTCATGCTTTGTCACATGTCATTTATGCACACTTTACAGAGGAGGAAACAGACCAGAAGTTCCAAAGATTGCCCATGGTCACAGGTACTGCTGAAATCGGCAAGAGGGTCTTCTGCCTCCTGAGGGAATCCTTCTGTATTACACCTGTGTCTGGTTATCTCTGGCTGGCTCAGAGTTTCTCTGCATAACTCATCAACTCCATTTGCTGAGAGCATCTGACTTGTGAATTCCTTGTAAGTAGGGGACATGGGGCTTGCTAATGATCACAGCTATACTAATTATGAGCAACGAGGGCTTGGAAGACCCAACTTTAGCTTCGTCTCTGATCTTGTCAATTCCCATTATGGGGAACTGCCCAGAATATTCCAGATGAAAGGATAATAATTACTCATTTATTTAAAGGATTCAATTAGGGGCCTTTCATCAAAGTGTCTTAAGTACTTGCAGTGCTCCTTCAAAGGTAGCAATGATATTTACAGAGAGCAGCAGAGATAGGGAGCTGCACATAGAGATTAAATGTTTGATACACTTCATTAGGGAGGATGCTGTCCACATGTGGAAAATGCAGTGCGCCCAGGCTGTTTTTTTAAGTTGCAAATAGAGAAGAACAGTTTGGGTTCTTATCACTCCACTTCAGTACTTTTGGGGGATATGAGAACCCTAAGAAAGATGTCAGTCAAGACTGAATTGATAGTGTATGCAGAGGCAATCTGCACTCACTTGAGAAGGGCTGGCGTGGAGGGTGGAAAGAATGACAGGTGTAGGGTTAGAAGCCTGGGTTTATCCACTGCCACTTACTGGCCTTGGCATCTTGGGCAAGAGATTTCATCTTTTCTTTACTTATTTTTTCTTCCTTTCCATTCCTCTGGTCCTGTGCTAACATTTGTAGGTCTCTTATGTGTGTGTGTCACAAGTACTATGAAACCCACTTTACAGTGAGTAATGCAATCAAGCACTTGAAGTGGATCAAATATGTGCAAAGTTTGGAAGGTGAGCTTCCAAGGCAGAGAAGAGAGAGTGTGGCAGAGCCATGCCCTGTGGTTTCAGCTTCTTGGCTTTCTTACCATTTTCCTCTGTACTTCCACTTCACCCCCTGCCTGTGTTGGTGATGATTTGATCATCACAATGTCTATAAAACACAGGTACTTCCTTCCCACCTGCCGAGGGCATCCTAACCCCAGTATCCCATTTTCAGAATCTCTTTCTGCTGCCACCTAAGGTCCTGATTACTCCTTCCCTGTGTACTCAGATAAAGATGAATACTCAAGTTAAAAAATTTGAAGAGATTAGAAGAGGTACTTATTTCAATGATGTGGTTAAGGTTGGAGGAGGACAACTAGAGAGGGTTCAGATCCAGACACTGGAAACACTGGGAAGTTGTTATTACCTACAGGTCAGAAGAAAAAAATGGAAGTAGCATCTGCATCCAAAGGGAAAGTTACTTTTAAAGGAGCAGGGCTTTAGGACCAAGACTCAGCCAACTTGGGCAACCCAGTCCCAAGGAGCCAGAAAAGTAAATCCTCCAACTTCACTTTCATAGTGGATTCAATTTCTTACCAGTGCTTTCCACTTCTTTATCCCTTTCTTCAACACAACAACAACAAAATGCCCAAACACAACTGAAAACCCAGAGGTGTGGTTGAGATAGGCACCTGAGTAGTTGCCCAGCACACTGGGAAGGTGGAGAAAACAGAGGGGCAGCTGCTGCTCAGCTCAGTCCCATTGTAATTCTGAGCTTTTCTCAGATGGAGAGAGATAATGTAGACACACGCTGATGTGCAAGGTGGAGGAAGAGGGTCTTTTAAGATTTAAAAGCACATCATGTTTATATTTTTGAGTTGCTCTGTGGATTCAAGTTGTGGGAGTACTGCTTCTAATTGAGGTGGGTGAAAAAGGAAATTCACTGAAATTCAATATTAGGCAGTCAGAGACTCTTAGAGACTCAGATACTTGGGTGCATTGAACAGTGTTCAAGAAAGAGTACACTGGAGCCAAGTTAGTTGTGACTGTGGCAGTGGCACCAGTTCACTAGAGAGGGGAGGGCTAGCAGAGATAGAATGGGAGAAACAAAATACAAAACTTTGGCACAGAAAACCTGTAGAACAGAAACTGAACTGAGCTGCTCCAGAGGCTGTACAGTGAGCTGGGGTTTCAAAAGTGTTCTGTATATTTCAACTGGCAAGCAGAGAGCTGAGGCAGGGAGTCCTCTTGAGGAAGGCAAGCTCAGGCTTGCTGCTGAAGAAATCCAGGATATCATAGCAAATACTGTCCCACAAATGCCTACCATGTGCCTTAGGGTGTACATAGCAGAATCTGATTGAAACAGGCACAGAAGATTGTACTCAGGGGGATTCAAGTCAGATATATGAAGGAGATTGCAATTCACTTTCTCTTTGAGTCTGGCATTGTAAATGACTGAATGAAAATGGTTGGGGAAATGAACAGGCAGGCAGGATACACTCAGGAATGGAGCCTGGGAAGAACGTATTCATGGGCAGTGTGATGAAGGATTTAGCATTTATTATTTTATTACTATTACTCTTTTTCTTGTATTTTGAGTATTAGAGTTTTGTGAATTTTCATGGTATTTTATTTTTGTTTGCTTCTGAGACACTACAATGTCACAAAGTAGAGACTCTGCTGCTGGCCTAAATCCAGACAAAGACATCATATCTTGCTCCACACACAAATTAACCATGATCAAACGTCATGATACTATAATGCAAAGAAAAGAAAGACAAAAACTCCAAACAAATGATCAAATTCCAAGTAGGAACAGCTGGTAAGGGAACATCAAGTCCTATGCATGGAATCCACTCCTGTATCAAAAAACAGAGAAATAAGAAAATGACTTGAGATGCCACACCTATGAGGAGTCTCAATTTAGTTTACTCCCATATCCTTTTACAATATACAGATTGCTAATTAAAGAAGAGCAATAACAGAGTGTGTACCCCTATGTATACTACTGTATACTTCTGTATACAATTGTTAAATCTACGAGAAGAACTCCCTTTTCTGAAAACTATAGGGAAAGTGGACTGTTCAAGCTCTGACACAATATACACTGTATCACAATACATTAATCATTACCAAAGAACTACCAGGAAAACAATACTATAAAACCCATTTGGAAACATGTTGAAAAATTCACAACCTGATATTCCAGTACTAGGGCAAGAGAAATCCCTGCCAGGAAAAGGCACACACATAAGTGTGGAAGAGAAATCCATCCTCACAGATGAGTAAACCCAAATATAGGAATACAAGAAATATGAAAAATGAGGTAAACCGAGGTCTCCCAAAGTTAATAATTTATCAACAACTGACTCCACAGATATGACATGGATGAATTCCACATAAAAATTTAAAACAAAT
This sequence comes from Sciurus vulgaris, assembly GCF_902686455.1. Lineage (NCBI taxonomy): Eukaryota > Metazoa > Chordata > Mammalia > Rodentia > Sciuridae > Sciurus > Sciurus vulgaris. The sequence goes on from NC_136469.1 coordinate 139,158,533, forward strand.
AATTTTAAAAATGATCAGTGATTTCAAAGAGAACATAGATATCAACTGAATAAATTAAGCAAGTCAGTACAGGTTATGAATGAGAAAGTAATTATGAAGATGTTTAAAAAAATAACTAAAGAGAAATATTGGAAATAAGTCAAATGAAAAGTTCCACTGAAAGACTCTCTAGTAGAGTAGATTATAGTGAAGACAGAATCTCAGAACTAGAAGACAAAGTGACCAGACTTGAACATTCAGACAATATTAAAGAAAATAAGTACACATGAGTATATAAAAGTTTGGGGACAACATTAGGAGACCATGTTAAGAACCATTGGGTTTAAAGAAAGTTGTGAGATGCAGGCTAATGGCATGGATAACCTGTGAGGGAAATAATAACATAAAAATTTTCCAAACCTTCAGAATGAGTTCAGTGTTCATATACAGGATGCATTCAGAACCCAAACTTGAGATCTAAAAAAAATCAGCTCCCTGAAAGAGTATAATTAAAATGCCTAATATACACAACCTATATTTTAAAAGCCTAAAAAAAAAAAAATGTAGGTCACATTTATAGGCAAACCCATCAAAATTATTAGTGAAAACTCTAAAATCCAGCAGGACTTTGTAATGTGTTCCAAGTTCTAAAAGAATATAACTGTCAACCATGATTACTATATACAGCAAAGCTATCCTACAGAATTAAATGAAGACTTATAAGAAAAGAAGACACGAAAATAATTCATAAGTACTAAGCTGGTGCTACAGAAAATACTTAAAGAAATACTACACCCAGAGGAATTCAAAAACAAACCCCAAGGCTCACAAAAGGACAAGTCTCAAATGAAGTGTAGCTACACAAACGAGAAACAGGATCAAATTAAACATTAGAAAGAAATCAAAATGGCAGGAATTTAAAAAATCTCTCTGTCATAGCATTGAATATATGTGGCCTCTGTCTCCAACTTAAGACATAATATGACAGAAAGGATTAAATAGCAAGACCCAACCATATGTTGCTTGAAAGAAACTCACCTTACAAGCAAAGACACAGGCTAAAAGTGCAAGTATGGAAATTAATATACCACATGAAGGCAACCCAAAGAAGCAGGAGTAGTTACTCTCATATCTGGCAAAGTAGACTTCAGTCAAAATTAATCAGAATAGACAAAGAAAGTAAGTTCATACTGATAAAAGGAAAAATCCAACAAGAAGATGGATTAATAGTGTGTATTTGGGGCTGGGAAGATAGCTCAGTTGGTAAAGTGCTTGCCTTGCAAGTACAGGGCCCTGGGTTCAATCTCCAGCACCACAGGAAAAAAATAGTGTGTATTTATGCCTGAAACATTGATATACCATATTGCACAAAAGAAACACTACTCAAATTAAAGACTTAGATAGACCCCAGTACGTTAATTCTGGGTGGTTTCAACATACCTCTTTCATCAATGTATAGGTCATTCAGACATAATTCATTGAAGACTTTTCAGACCTAAAATAGTGTAAATTAGACTTAGCAGACATCTATAGAATATTTCATCCTATATCAGTCAAATCTAATTTCTTCTCACTTACTTCTGAAACCTTTAAAATAAACCATATATTAGGTCAGTAAACAACTCTCAGAAAGTGCTCTAAAATTGACATAACTCCTTTTATCTTATCTGATCATAATGAAATGAAACTAGAAATCAACACACACATACACACACAAATAACTTCAGAAACTATATAAACACATGGAGATTGAATAATAAACTTTCACATGATGAATGGGTAATAGAAGAAATGAGGGAAGAAACTGTAAAAATTCTTAGAATAAAACAAAATTAATAACGCAACACACCAGAAACTTTGGGATTTTTATGAAGCTGCATCTGAGAGGAATGGTTATAACTCTGAATGCCTATGCAAGAAAAATTAAAAAGATTCCAAATAAAAACCTAATAAGAGATTTCAAGGCCCTTGAAAAACAAGAACAAGACAATTCCAAAGCCAGTAGAAGGAAAGAAATGATTAAGATCAGGCCAAGATCAATGAGCTAGAGAATAAACAAGCAATAGAAAGGATTGATGAAGAGTTTGTTCTTTGAAAAGATAAACAACAGGGTATTAGTAAGCCATAAAGAAGAATGAAATTACTGCATTTGCTGGTAAATGGATGGAACAGGAGTCTACCATGCTAAGTCAAATAAAAATCTAAAGGTTGAATGTTTTCTTTGCAAAAGCTAATCTGAAACTAGGCAGGGCAGGGGGAGGATAAAAGAAAAAAAAAAGAAAGGAAAAGATAAAAAGAGAGGAAAAAATGTGGCAATTTCAATAAAATAGAAAAACATAAGTAGAGTAGGTGAAGAACACTGAGGAGGAGGAAGAAAGGATGGGCGAAGGGAAGAACAGTGGAATGAATCTGAGTGGATTTTCTCTGTGCGTGCATGGATGTGGCATGGTGGGTCCTGGTATTGGGTGTATTCACAGAATACTTATTTGAAGAAAAGAAGTAAACTGCAGAAGGGAGATCAGTATAGTGGATGGAGGGAAGAAGGTCGGGGGATAGAAGAGGAAGCCTGGGGACTGAAATGGAGCAGGTTGCGTTCCGTGCTTTTGTGATCATGTCAGCATGTATGCTGGTGCTGTACGTAACCAAAACGAATTTCAAAACAAGATTGATAAACCCTTAGTGAAACTAACAGGAAGGCAAGGAAGTACCAAGTTAATAAATTAGAGATGAAAAATGAGAAAACATCACAGATATCCAGAAATCCAGATGATCTTTAGAAAATATTTGGAAAACTTATACACCAAGAAATTGGAAAACTTAAAAGAAAGTTTTGTTTTAAAAGAAAGATATGTTTTTAGACACATATGACCTGTCAATAGTTATTCTTCAAGGCTGAGACAGGCGGATCACGAGTTCAAAGTCAGTCTCAGTTACAACGAGGAGCTAAACAACTTGGTGAGACCCTGTCTCAAAACGAAATACAAAATAGGGCTGGGGATGTGGCTCAGTGGTTAAGTGTCACTGAGTTCAATCCCTGGTACCAAAAATAATAATAATAAAAAAAATAAAGTACATGTAAAAACCTAAACAGGCCAATAACTAGCAATGAGATTAAAAACTCATAAATAGTCTTCCAATAAAGAAAAACTCAGGACTCTGTGGATTCTTGACTGAATTTTACCAGACCTCCAAAGAAGAACAATTGACAATCCTCCTCAAATTATTTCATGAAATATAAAGGGATGGCACACTTCCAAATTTATTCTATGAAGTCAATATCACCCTCATACCAAAACAAGATAAGAACACATTAAGTAAAGAAAATTACAGACCAATATCCCTGAAGAATATGGTTGCAAAAATTCTTAACAAATATTAGCAAATCACATTCAACAACCTATTAAGAAGATTGCACATCATGATCAGTTATTTTTACTCCAAGGCCACAAGGAATGTTTAGCAAGTGCAAATCAATAACTGAGATTAAGCACATGAATGAAATTCAGTACAAAAATGTCAAAGTCATTTCAATAGGTGCAGAGAAAACCCTTGACAAAATTCAGTACCCATTTCTTATAAAAACACTGAAAAAAATAGTGACTGAAGGAAACCACCTTATCATCCAAAAGACTATCTACAGCAAACCCAAAGCCAATATCAGTGTGAATGGGAAAACTGAAAACATTTCCTTTAAAATCTGGGAGAAGGCAAGGATGTCTACTCTTGCCATTCTTATTTAATATAGCACTAGATATTCTAGCCAAAACAATTAGGGAAGAGAAGGAAATAAAAGGGATGAAAATAGAAAAGGAAGAAGTCAAGTTATTACTGTTTGCAGATGGTATGATTCCAGATATAGAAGACGAAAAGCCCCACCAGAAGACTACTAGAGCTAATAAACAAAAGTAGCAAAGTCACTGCTAAAAAAAACAACATGTGAAAATCAATAGCTTCCCTATACACTGATAATACATATGCTGAGAAAGAAATCAGCAAAGCAATCCCATTCACAATACCCTCAAAAAAAAAAAAAAAGTGTAGGAATAAATCTAACCATGGACTTGAAAGACGTCCATAATGAAAATTACTGAACACAGGAGAAAGAAAGAATAAATTGGAGACATAAGAAAATGGAAAGTTCTCTCGCATACATGGATAGAATTAAAATTGTTAGGACTACATTACCAAAAGCACACTACAGAGTCAATGGAATCCACATCAACATAACAACGACATTCTTAGGAAAACTAGTAAAAAAAATCTTCTAAAATTATTTTGGAAAAATAAAAGACCCAGAATAGCCAAAGCAATTCTAACCAAAAGAAAAAAAAATGTTGAAGGCATCAGAATACCCGACTTAAATTATACCACAAAGCTCTAGTAACAAGAACTGTATGGTGCGGGCATAAAAATAGACACATATAACACACATATCAATAGAAAACACAGAGACAAAGCCACAGAGATACCACAGTCTGACAAACTTCCCTAAAGCATACACAGGAGAAAAGACAGCCTTTTAAACAGTTGGTGCCGGGGAAACTGGTTATCCATACATAGAAGAATAAGAACGGAGCCTCATCTGTCACCCCCAAAATGCTAGGAATTATACCAGAAGCTATGCAACGCCTAGAAGAAAACATAGGATCAACACTCAAAGTTGCAGACAACTTTCTCAATAGGACCCCCAAAGCTCAGGAAATAATGTCAAGAGTTAATAAATGAATGGCATGAAGTTCAGAAGCCTCTGCACAGGAAATGAAATGAAAAATGTGAAGTAAGAAAATCTAAATGTGAAATGAGAATGAGAGATGGTCTCAGCTAGCTGTTCTTCGAACGAAGATTAGTATCCAGAATATATAAAGAACTCAAAAGTATTAACCAAAACATCAAATAGCCCAATTAATAAGTAGGAAAATGAACTAAACACACACTTCTCAAACGAAGAAACACAAATGGCCAACAAATACATAAAATATGTTCAAAATCTTTAGCACTTGGGGAAATGCAAATCAAAACCACACTGAGACTTCTTCTTACTCCAGTCAGAATGGAAGCCATCAAGAACACAGACAATAATAAATATGGAGAATTATGTAACCAACACGGATGCTTGTCAATGGATGAACAAATTTATATATGTGCGTGCGTGTGTGTGTGTGTGTGTGTGTGTCACATTTTCTTTGTTCATTCATCCAAATATACACACACTGTGGAGTTTTATTCAGTCATAAGGAAGAATGAAATTGTCATTTTCAGGAAGTGAAGTAAGCCAAACTTAGAAATTCAAGGGTGGTATGTTTTCTCTCATATGTAGAAGCTAGGGCGATAAAAGGAAAAGCAATTTTGGGGATGAGGGACTATCATTAAAATTGAAGGGAAATCAATAGAGGAAAGGGACGGGGGTGGGGAATACTGGGGAATGATATTGACCACATTTTATTATTACATAAGGTATATGTACAAATATGTAACAATAAATTCCTCCGTCGTGTATAATTATAATACATTCGCCAAATATGAAGAAAACAGACTATATGAAAAACAGACAAGAAAATACAAGTATTTAATTGCGAACAGGAAAAAGACAACAGCTTTTAAACATTCTGGACTTTAAGTTCTCTGGTAATGTATACTGGGTCCAGTCAGGGTTCAGGTAAGCAGCGGGGCCTGCCAGACTCAAGAGTGAACTCCTGGCTCCATGCAACTGTTCGTGTGAAAGGGATTTAATGAATTCCAAACAGGCTAAGAGAATGGCCTCGGAGAAATGGGTGGAGACTCTCAGGATGACAGATTTAGCCTCACATTTTTTGGCAGAACATGGATATATGAGTTAGCTGCCTTGCATGAACTTTGAAATACAGGAAATGAATTGCTTTCTGAGACTTAAAGCTAAATCTGCACTTAGTAGATGTAATTTTTAGTCAGCAGCCTGCATGAGGAACTCAAATTGGAAATATAAGTCAGGAAACGGCAGCAAGCACAAACATCATCCGGGTACCCAGGGTTCATTATGTGAGTTCCAGAGAACTCGGCATTCTGTACAAGGCTGTCCTTGTAATCTTCCTAACCACCCCACATACCCAGCTTCACTATTCCTGTTTTACATCTACTGCATCTGAGTCCCCCAGAGGTTCTCTTTCCTAAACTCTCATGGCAGGTTAAGGGAAAAGTAGATTTAGCGCAGGCTTCTGGATTCACGGTACCATTCAAGGAGATGGAATCAGAAGGCAACAGCAATTTAAAGAAAACTAGCCTAGCAAGCATGATTCCAATGTAATGACGCAAGTACTCCACTTATTTCCTCCGGCTTCTATACACAACTCCTGCACTTGGCAAAGTTTTATGTCATTTTCCACGAGGCAGTCATTGGAAATCCACAGTGTAAGGGGTTAAATAGTGGCTGCAGCAAGACACGCTCACCTGGAAGCACAGAATGTGACTGTTTTTGGAATAAGGGTCCTCGCTGTCATAGCTAGGGTGAGGATCTGGAGATGAAATTATCCTGGGTTACAGTGGGTCCTGAATCCAATCATAGGTGTCCTTATAAGAGACAGTAAAGAAGATGACAGAGAAAAAGTCATAGAAGAAGGTCATGTGAAAATAGAGGTGCAATTATGCTGTCACGAGCCAAGGAACACCAGAAGCCCCCAGAAGCCAACGAGGCAAGGAGAGATCATTCCTTTCCTTGCCCAGAGACTGGGCTCTGCTGATATCTTGATTTCAAATTTCTAACCTGCAGTACCGAGAGAAATGAATTTCTGTTGCTTTAAGCCACCCAATTCATGATAATTTGCTAAAGCAGCCTTATGAAATGAATGCATGGACCTTTTTGACGCCACATAGATCCTCTTTGCCGTGGAAGATAGAGGGAGGGAAACTCTTCATCCTCTTCCTCAAACTCACTCCTGTGCTTGCCTCAGATTCCAGGCCCACCGGTGACCCTGGGACAATGATTACAGAAGCTGGCATCAAGCGGGTGTTCAATAGGCATTGAAAAACTAAATGCAGGCCAAGCATTTTGCTGTCAGTAACTAAGGATTCATTACTAGTAACTGAGCTCCCAGCAGTTCCTAACCACGGTCTCAGAAGCATCACACACATTTTCTCCACAATCGATAAGAACGTCGTGATGAAAGTATTTCTAACTCATTGCATTTCCGAGAGGACCAACGCCCTTTTCCGCCCTCCACCAAATTGCAACTTCTCCTTAAGAGCAGGCAGCACAAAAAACAAGTCTGCCTTACTCCGAAGCCCATGTCCCACCCTCTCCATTGCAGCCACTTCAGTCTTCTCTGGGACAGAAATCGTTCTAAGCAGGGCAGGCAGTTTGGTCAGATTGGGGCACAATGAAGTCGAAAGGCAACTTGGTAAGTCTGGATTTCAGTAAGGAGAGACTTTGGAAATAGCCATCTGGTCTCCAGGTATCCCTCTTTCCCTGCCTTTCTTAAGCATAATGCAGAATAATGGCGGTCAGAGCCAGGTGCCAGGGGAGGTGACCTCAATGTGCAGCGAGTCCTTGCCCTTGGATAGTTGGGCACTAGATGGACAGCTGACCCCGAGAGCCCTGAGAATTTTTGATCCTCTGAGCCCACTTCAGGCAGCTGACTAAAGGATAAAAGGACAGAGTAGATGTAAAAATGCTTTGACAAGCTCTCAGCTATATAGAAAATAATAGTTAAAAAGTGATCTCTTTTAAATGACCCTGCATACTACCAATGAAAAAGCAAGCATTCAATATTTGCTGCTTACTTATCATTTTCCCCTAAAGCTCTTTAAGACAGTTTAGCTTGAGAATGCATCCTATATTTAAAAACATTTGAACAATATCATAAAATTACATAAATCCTTTTAGATATATTTGTGAGAAATGAGACAATGTTTGAAAATTCTTAACCCTTCTTCAGAACCAAAGTGGCAAACATGCAATGAGAGTGGTCATCTTATTTTAGGACATGGACTGCCCAAGATCTAGGAAAGACAAGCCCCAAAGAGAACAGTTGTAAAAAATCTTTAATTGAAGAGTATTCATGTCAAGGAAGCAACATTCATCAGAGAAACCAGGATGCAAAAATGAAGGTATTTGTGTGAATTGTGCATTACTATTTTTGAAAAAAAAAATGAAGCTGAAATTTAGTAACTTGATGTTATGTTCAGGAATACTTGTGTTTATAGCTGCAAAAAGTCCCATCTATCATCTGCAGATAGATTCTTAAATCACCAACATAAGCTTTTACATACAGATGTGCATATATTCAAGAATATTTATTAATGGTTTGTATTCTTTGTAAGATAATTTACTTGAAAAATACTTCTGCATAATGTGATAGTTGTGAGTAAAAGCTAATATTTTTTGAGTAAAATTTAATTAAATTCCAAACTGCCATTTAGCATTTAAAGTATGCCTATGAAGAATCATCCCCTTTGGAGTGGTCACATGAGACTTAAAATACTGTTGCTAAAATCTACACCACTGTTTTACTTACAGGAAGGGCTCATAGAAGTCAATGCTCTAGAGGAAGGGAGTAATGTTGAAGTGAGGGGCACACTCTGCTGATGTACCACCTTGCATCAGCCCTGGGGTACAGCTGCCTCATGTCACCCATGCAGGTCCTGAGGTCCAGGGAAGCACTTGTTCCCAATCTGCCTGTCCTGAAGTGGTACCACCTAACTCAACCATAAGACCCGGGCTCTCCATTCACGTTCTCTGTGCCCTTTCCACAGCAGTGTTGGTCTGAGTGCTCTGGAGAGGAACTGTAGGAAGGGGGATCTTCCTAAGTTACAGAAAAGGGAGTGAGATTGTCTTTCTGTTGGTGCCTGTGTACAATTACTCGCTTTACATTTGACATAATCTTGTAAAGCAGGTACTTTGTTACAATAATCCCTTGATAGTAAAGTTGAAGGGAGTAATACCTGCAGGCTCCTTGAAGCTCTGAGAGAAGAGCTCTACCAATATATACCCATGGATTTATGCTCACTAACATAAATATTTTTATACATACAACTCTTTTAAGTCTTTTTAAATTTTATTTTTTTCTGATTAGTTGTACATGCCATTAGGATGCATTTATACATTTTGGTAGATCAAGCATAAATAGAGTGTAATCTCTCATTTTTCTGATTGTACACATTGTAGTATCACATTAGTCATGCAGTCACATATGTACATGGGGTAATAATGTCTGTTTCACTCTACTATCCTTCCTACCCCATACCCTTCCCCTCCCCTCTACCTAAAATAAAGTAACTTTATCCCTCCTGCATTGTGAATTAGCTTCTGCATATCAGAGAAAACATTTGGTCTTTTGTTTTTGGGTTTGGTTACATATATACTATATATGCATACAACTTTTGGAAATATAGATATTATATTATCAAATATTGTAATGTAACTTAACCATTAGTTATTCTTTTGCCTATATTTACAGATTTGTTAATCACCTGGTATGCGCATGTTTGTAAAACACAAACACACACACGTATATTTTACACAGATGGAATAAGATTGGGAAAGAAAAATGCAGACATAGTCTCAGTTTGCAGAGATTCCTTCTAGGTAATTTTAATTTTCTTCTTGATCTTTTTATTTTCTAAATCTCCTTCAATAAATAAAGCAAAAATGTTATAAATTTAAAGATGCAATATATGCTATAAAAATCTGCATTCACACTTCACAGTTGCAGATTTGCTCAAAGGAAACAGATGGCTGTTAGCCCTATAACATTCTGTCTCCTAAAATTAGAGCCAGACACTCAGGCGTGATCCATTGCATGAAATGGATTCTAGATTTAAAAATGCAAATAGAAATAATTGCAAAGCATTAACCTGCTCTGTTGTAGTGAGGGATGGATCTAGCCAGCCCAATCATTTATTCAATATATGTTGATTACAGACAGTGAGCACAACCTGTGTACAGAGCAGTTAAGAAAAGAGATGTGTTCATGTTCTCATGGAGATTTCAGCTAGTTGACAACCCCCATGGCATTTATGTGCAAGCTCTTGGTGAAAGATCTACTAAAGCAGAGGGTCATTTATTTTGTTCACAATTGATCTTTTAGGTCATCTCCAACCTGTGTCTTATAGCAGGTGCACCATAAATACCAGCTAAATTAAAATGGAAAGGATTTATAAATGAAATTCAAATCAAGGGAAATAAGTTCACCAAATTTTTAAGTGTCTGTTACCATGAATCTGACCAAGTTCCCAAATAAGAGCAGTACATAGATGCTGAGCCCCTAAGGCTGAGATTGTCACTGGAGAGTTAGGTCCGAGTGTGATACACTCAGTCACAGAGTCTTATACAAAGTGCACAATAAGTTAAGTAGAAAAAAGGATGAGAGAGAGATCATAAAAGACATTATGCAAAAGGTCATTCCAAGGTTGGATCATAAAAAGTAAGCCGTACTTGGGCAAAATAAGGAGAAAGCAGATTCCAAGCAAGGAGAGGCAGCATGAGCAGTCACTTTGATGGTTAAAATGATTTCAGCAATTGGCCATTTAGACTGGTTGGAAGAGCAGAGGTTTTGCAAGCTAGAGCCAGGAGGTAGACTTGCCCCACAGGGGAAGGGGAACCACGGAAGGCGTCTGCTAAGCAGAAGGGTGACTCAGCTAGAAGCACTCTCAGCATGCCTAATGGGCAGCTGTGTGCAGGGCATCTTCAGGGAAGGGGAGCCAGCCAGAGTAAGGGGGTGCAGGAAGGTGGGTGGAGAGTCCTGGGACAGGAAGAGCAGAGGCTGGTGAGCCAGGGTCTTGAGCACAGAAGGAGTAGACAGAATCAAGGACACTTTTCAAGCCACATGGACACAATTTGGTGGTATCATTTACTCATTCAGCCAAGATTTGTTGAATTAAAGAATGACTTGAAATACATTAAGTTCAATGGTCATGTCAGATTATTAGGAAAAGCACTTCAGAAAAGGTCCTGTCAAAGTAGTGTTTTTGGAACACACATTGTGAAGCACTTTTTCATACCATGACGAAAAGCATATCCAGTTTTGCTGCATAATTATTACAATAATAACATCAACAATAATTACAACTTGTAATTCTTTATCTGTGTAATTCACTGAATCATCCCAAAACTCTATGAAAAAGGTAAGGTTTAATTAATTTAATTTTAAAAATAATATGAAGAAAATGATGCTTAGACAAAGAAGGAAACTTACATATCAATCTCAAGTAGCATATTATGTGTGTATGAGTGTGTGTGTGTGTATGTGTGTGTGCATGCACTTTAGTCCCAAATGTCAGGTTATTCCAGTAGACTAAACTGTTTTTAAAAAGGAGAAAAAAATTAGAATTTTGTTTCCATAAAACAATAATAACCTAATCTGGTGATGATCAAAGCTATAACTGCAAAATGACAATTTCAAAGAATACCATGGAAAATTTACACAAAACTAACATTGACTTCAAATAGTTTATCTAATAGAAATGTTTTCTTTTATTATAAAACATTATGCAGGGCATAGAGAACATTATAATTTTTTATCTTGGCTGAATTAACCAGAATCTCCTTCATTCATGGATTCCCTTCTACTTGGTTGAAATGATCAATGATTATCAGATTACTATTCAGAAGAGTAACAGTATTTCTTAGTAATTTTTTTTTAACTAACAGAATTTTTTAATTAAAAAATAATTATTGATCCTTAGTTTTGAAAATACCATGCTTCCTGGACACATCTTCAAAAGCAAAGTCTTAGGTACTGGCTGCTGACTGAAAAAAAAAAGAGACTAAAGATCTTTAAACTTGACAAGAAGACTGTATTTTTTTCCTCTAATCTATGCACCAATCGAAAAATTCAAAACTGAAAACCTGTCCCTTGAGTCCTGACCACCTTTTCCCACTGAATACACCTTCAAACTTCATCCCATTATATTTCCCAAAGTTATTGCCTCCAATCGCCCAATTAATCTCAAATAAGAAGAACAAAACTTAAGCTAGAGTTGTCACATCTGGTGATTTCAAATTATACTACAAGACTATAGCACTCAAAACAGAACAGTACTGGCACAAAAAGAGACCCGAGACCAAAGGAATGGAATTGAGAGTCTAGAAAGCAACCCCCTCAGGCACAGGCAACTAATTTCCAACAAGGGAGCCAAGCACACACGCTGGGGAAGGGACAGTGTGTTCGGTGTGCTGTGTCGGGAACACGGGATATCCACCTGCAAAAGGATGAAACTGGAGCCTTCTCTTGTGCCAGACAAGAACACCCAATCCAAATGGATTAAAAACTTAAGCAGAAGACCTGAAACTATAAAATCCCTAGATGAAAACTTAGCTTAAAAATTGTCATTGATCTTGGCAATGATTTTTTTGGGGGGATACAATAACAAAAGCACGAGCACAAAAGCAAAGACAAACAAGTAGGACTACAGGATTATGGCTGTGTGGGGAGCAGCCATAGCTATGTCCTCAGGATGACTGAGTGTAGTTTAATTGTGATTTGCTCATAAATATCAGCCTCTTCTCTCCGAGACTAAAGCACAGAGGACCTGTCCTGAAGAAACAGTGGGGCCTGTCTGTATGATCTACCCCATTCCATCCAGCAATGGACAGCACAGCTCTGGGGAAATGAAGCCTTAAATTCAGGATGTCACCCAGCCAACCAAAAATACCCGACTGGGTATGAGGCAGGCGGCAGACACATGACCTACTGCTTACAGAACAGGAAGGGCACTGCCAAGCCTGATAGCGGGGCTATTGTAAATTTCCCACAAATACATGCGGTAAATGCAGCCGAGCATAAATCTCACCAGAAGGACCAAGGAACCCGAGTGCCTAGTGACAAATGAGTTCCAAAGGAGGAAGCTGAGGGAAGCACGTGTGGGGGAAGCTGCAGAAGGGAAACCTTTGCGATGTATGTAGCAGGCGAGGGGCTGTATCTGGAATACATAAATAACTCCCACAAATCAATAGGGCAAAGACAAATAGCCTGAAAGAAAATTGAAAATAAAATGTACAGAAAGAGGGATATGAAAGATCAATAAATGTCTGAAAAGCTGTTCTACCCAGCAAAATGCAAATTATAACCACAATAAGATACTATTCCTTGCACACCGATTTGGCAAAAATGGAAGGGTTAGTAGCAAGCGGGTGAGGAGCACAGATTCTTACACACTGTGGAAATGTGCATTTCCAAAGCCCACTGGGGAGTAAGCTGGCTTTGCTTTTGACTCTAGGTACCTACCCTGAAGACGTTTTCATCAGGCCCTAAAGAATCAGGAACGCTCACTGTGGCACTGCTCAGAAGCACAAATGGGGAAATTAATGCCTGTTAATAAAGGAGTGGCTAATAATCTTGGACATTGCATGGAATAGCAGGTGGCCTCTTAAATAATGAGGTAGATTTATATTAACATTAAAATTCTCTGAGACATATTGCTAATTGAGAAAAAGCAGTAGGGTTCCAATTGTAACAAACAAAAACGTGGTCAAAACTCCTACAGGCAAAACCACACTAGGTATACAAAGGCTTTTAAAGCCAGCCTGGGAAAATAAGAGGCTCTGCACCTAGCAGGCTGCTGGTAATGACCTGTGCAGAGAGAAGGGGCCTGAGGCCAGAAGTTAAGGAAGGATCTCATTTGGTCTGCAAAATTTGAATGAACTTCAAACTGGACTAGCCATGCTGTAAAACACTAGAAAGAAGCTGCATAATTTAAAGAATGAATTAATGTATGCTGAAGCGACAAGGCTACACACTCCTGCTTCCTGCTCAATTTTTTTTTTTTTTTTTTTTTTTGGTACTGGGGGTAGAACCCAGGGATGCTCTACCACTGAGCTATGTCCCCAGCCCTTTTATTTTTTTATGTATTTTATTTTGAGACAAGTTCTCAATAAGTTGCTGAGGCTAACCTGGAACTTGCCATCGTCCTACCTCCACCTCCTAAGTCTCTGGGATTACCGGCATGAGCACCTGGCATGTAGCTCGTTGAAACAGTCACATATATTACTGTTCAATTGATTTATTTGCTTAGAACATTAATCTTCGAGCATGTTATTATAGAACTGAAAAAAAGCAAGAGAACAACCAAACATAACATTTAAACATGGAGTATGAAGTAGCATTTTTCCATAAAACTTAAGGGAAAAAAAAAAAAAAAAAGTAACAGCAGCCATCTGGCTAGTCCAAGCTGCAATATCCTGCATATGTAAATTATTTGTAATAAGTACAGAAATCTCTTTATCTCTGTATTCAAGATGCCAATTGCCCTAAAAATTAAATAAGCAATGGAACTGAGATGCTGGAACCACAGTGCTAAGACTTGAAGTTCACCTGTATTCACAGTGACAATTTCACAGATGAATAAGTACACCAGAGTGCAGGGTAAGGAATTTTTGATTGTAGGCAACAGGAGCCAGGAATTTTTGATTGTAGGCAACAGGAGCCAACTATGGTTAATTGCAGTACAAAGAGAATAAATTGAATATATAAAAGTGGCTCCCCTAAAGCAGGAATAACTGAGATACCAGACTAGAACTAGGCCTTTGTAATGATCCAGGTAATCTGCCTTAACACTGGACATCACTTATTAGATGCTAACTTATGCTAAGAGTCCATAAAACTAACATGCATTCAGGGGTATAGCTCAGTGATAAATCACTTGCCTAACATGTACAAAGCCCTGCGTTTGGTCCCCAACACCACAAAATACATAAACAAATAAATAGCATGCATTCATTGAGTTCTTCCAATATTCTCAATGCTATCTGATACCCTTTAATGAGTAGTTACTTTTCATTTTGTCTAAATAATTATTAACATGTCCATTTTATCGATTGCATTTGTTTGTCATTTTCACAATTGCTCAGTGCTGGGGACTCGAACTCGCGCCTCCAGCATGCGAGGCAGGCATGCTACAAGTTGGGCTATATGGCCTGCAACGTGTCCATTTTAGAGATAAGCAAACCATCCATGGATGAGACGTAGACTTGAGAGCCAAGCCAAGCAATGAGATTTCAGGCTTACTTCCATACACTGGCATAACTGCCCCAAGATTCTGCCTCTGGTAAGTGGTCATCAAAGCCTGTGTAGAGTGGTAGCTGGGGACATGGCAACTCAGTCAGTGACCCTCTATCCTGTGTTCTCTTGTACTCACTGCTCGGTGATTGGACAAAGGGCTGTGTGCTACTTCCAGAGCTTACCCTTCTGTCTTCTCCATGGGTATTACGCACTGCCTTCCTTCATCTGCCTGCAGAGCACCAAAGCCCTGGATGACCCTGGATGCCACACTGATGACACCAAAGTCTCCACCTGCCTGGGTCCCTGGATGACCTCGTGGAACATGACCCCTCTCTCCCAATCCCATATCCACATTACTTGAGGGAGAAATGCACTCCTCTGGTGATAAAGCACTGAGAGTACAAAATCCATCCACAGCAACGACTAGCAGCAACACCCTGACTGACACACTAGATGTCTGAGAACATCGTCCAAGTGGAAGTGACATCTGAAATTTAAAAAGACAACAACTAAACACATCCCGAAAGTGTTTACCAACGCTAACTTCATTTTAAAAGGAACTGAGCCTAAGGTACAGGGCTGTGTGAGTGGTCAGGGACTCTGAGCTGCTTGGCTTTCCCAGGCTCTCCTGAAGACAGGGATTCAAGGGAAAGGTCAAAATCACAAGTACAAGGGTGGGTACTAGCTACTCTTCATCTAGCTACTGCTCTGGTCCAACTGGGTTGGATTCAGTGTGTTTTCCTGGGCAACCTCTGCTTGCTCAGGGTCCTGTTTTTAAGGCAATGGAAAGCCAAATGAACAAGCAAGTCAAATTCAGTCTTCCTTTTCCCTCTCGAGAAATTTTCAGTCTAAGGCAAATGTATGAACCTGGCCTTGAAGGAGGCACTGGCACTGGTTCTTTGAGTATTTTCCTTTCACCTAACCTTCTCTGGTGAATAGTAAGATCACAGATAGGGACCCAAGAATATTTTGAGAGTCTGTATGCCAGCTATCAGAGTGGACTCAGGAGGTGGGCATTTTGATTCAGTCTCATAGATTATGTCTAGGAATTTGTTGACAATTGCTTTTGTTTGTATTGAATGGTGCTATGCACATTTATGTCTCTCTCCATGTAAGTCAGGCTGGTGATGAGCTTCTGAAACTCATATTATTATAATTCTTAAAAAGGTTCAGAGGGAAGATGCTTGTCCAAATCTCTCTAGGCAAGAAGAGACAGCAGGGTACCCTTCACACCCAGGGCTGTGTCCACTCCCCTTCCGCCATCATCTCACCCTCTTCCCGTTTCCTTCCCTTGTGATCTCTCCAGCTCCCGTTTTCCCCTTGCCAAGTAGCTGTTTCCCTTCTCAGCCTCCTACTTGAAACAAATGCTCACCTCCTTCTGCTTCCACAGACCTGGGAGAGAGGGAGGGGGCAGGGAGGGAGAAAACAGAAAATAGCTCAGCAGATGTTGCCGGATAAATGTTTTTTTAAAAAAAGTGCAAGTTGCTAATGTGGAGGTTTATTTTGGGGCCTGCCAGTGTTAGCAGATGTTTGGGGAGAGAATACCTGCTTAGACAATTATACACAAAAATTGATAGCAGGTTTGCATAAAGAATTAATCATTTTTTAAAAAGAAGATAATAAAATAGAATTTCTTGCATAGATTCAACAAACTCACCCTAGGTTAGTTTAGACAGACTGATTTGGACCTTATATTTATTCTCCAACTTTTGGAAATGAGGCCATGTATGTGAAGGGGGGAGGGAACAACTGTGCCTTCAGACCCTGGCTAGAAAATATAATTAGGAAACATGGAACCTAGAAACTCTGACACTCAGAGGCTGGAGCTCCGATTAATTGCTGCGATGCTGTTTTTGGACATAAATATTTACTCTTCATTTCTCATTAAAATTCTGCTTCTTAAAATATTAAACTCAAACCTCCGATTGCTGGGTAATTAATGGCAAAATAATGCATCAGGACTTTCAGGGGCCTGAAGGAGTGCAATCTTCACTTGGTATTCTCTAGCAGAGGGTATGTGGCCATGCTTCTGTCAGCGAGCACCCTGCACAGAGGTAAGAAGGAACCAACCAGCCCTTCAAGAGCGTGGGCCTCAGGAATATCATGGAAGAGCTCAAGCTGCCTGAGACCTCATAGGAAAGTCTCCTTCTGAAGGAGAAGAAGTCGTAGGAATAGACTTCTCACAATCTGAAGGCCGGCCTCTGTCTACAGAAGATACCTACCTGGTAAAATTGCCCTTGGAATACCATGACCTTGGTAATGAGAGGTTCATAGTCTTTGGGTTTGATCTTCTTTGAGATCAGTTGGTATCTGGGGCGATGGTGTTTTTCTGGGCCCTCGATGGCCTGTGCTGTTTGCCCTCTATCTGCTAGTCTGTTCCTCTGCATTCTTTGCTAAACATGTGCCATTTCTCTATGTCTGCTAGTAGTTTCCCAAGAAGTACTCTAATACTGTATCCTCCATGTGCAGGTCATTCCTAACTGAGAGACTGCATTAGATCACCCACTGCAGTGGGCTACAATCAGTCAAAGCACTGTGCTATTTGGTGACTCCCTGTATCCTGGTTTTATCTCCATTATAACCTTCTTAGAGGCTCCCCAGATGTGTCAACCTTCTTTAAAACCTCTACCAACTCTTCACTATCTGAACAATTGTTCCCAGGTTTTGCTTCAAGGCAGTGAACTATTCTCTCTTGAAGACTATGTTTTGGTGTTTACTAATGAGGGAAACTTCCTTAGCCTGTTCCGATGTCTCAGGCACATACTCTATTATTGTAATCAGCATGCAGCATGACATTGTAAATTTACATGCACATCCCCCAAACTACTTGTGACATCTTTAAGGCCAGGAGCATACCACACTCATTAGCAACTCCTCCCAAAGAAATACCCTGCACATAGCAGGCAGGATATCACTGCACATCTTCCATATTCCTACATTAGCAGAACAGTTCCCCTGGGAACAACAGGTTTCAAACCAGCCAAGGGAGTATTGGTTCACTTGAGTGGGAAGCCGGTTGATGCCGACCTCAGGCTGGTGCATCCAGAGGCACATTGTTAGCATTCCATGTCTCTTGACTCTGGTTCTGCTTCTCCCTGAGGACTGGATTTATTCACGCACAGTTCAAATGGACTTCTGACTAGTACTGGTAGCTTAATGTTCTGGAATTTTATCCTTGTACTTCATAACCTGAAAAGAACAGAGAGCATGTCTGTGCAGTGACCATGATAAATTCTCAGGGAAGATTCTGGTTGGCCAGGACTGGGCTCCATGCTTACCCCTGGGGCACTCGCTGAAGTTAAGAGTTAGGCTAGTGAGGTTGGGAGCAGGTCTCAGTAGATAATGGCTCATGCACTGGGGACTGAGATTATAAGGCACAGCCAAACTCCAAAGACTAGGGCAGAGACAAAGAGAAAAGGTATTGAATGAGACCAAAAGAAGCAGAGAAGGGATCTTCAATAGGCAGAAACTATAGCTGTTTATTCTAATTACCTTCCTATCATGTGTGACAGAATAGATGCTCACTGACTGAGTGGATTTGTGAAAAATATAGGTTTAGATCTCTTTCTTTCTCTCATTCCTTCAATGATCCACATGATTTCATAGAAAGAGCTCAGCTCTATGTGCTTTGAAATTGTAGGGTCATTTCTTTACTTAAGACTCAGACACTCTTAAAGCTCACAACATACCGTGTTTAGCTTCCAACATGAAATTTGTATTTATATCAAGAGGTTCTCTCGGTCCAGCAATCCAGCTGGGCTGCTTTTAGGCTTCTGCCCACAGGCACAGCACCAATCTGTTTCCTGCAAAGTGTTGTTTGCTGTGATAATCTCACCTCCATCAAATGCTCCTATCTTTAACTCCTTATTATTAAAATCGTGAAGCAAAAACTCAGCAAAGATAATGCCATGAGCTGAGATAGCTGGCAGCATCTCAGAGTAGAAAGGCACCTTGCTTGGAAAACATGGATTAGACCTGCAGGGTCCCTCTGCTAGCCACCCACCCTGAACCTGCCACTTCATTCCTATCAGTCATTGAGCATTAATCCTCTACATGTGTTTGGAAGATTCTTATGACAATGACAAGATTGGAAAGACTAAGGTATCATCCAAACCAGAAGATCCCAAACAGGTCACATCAGGGTTCATCAAAACTTCCTGCTACCCTCCCTATACAATTTAGCTTTGTGCTTTGCATTATATCAAATTATATCATTCCAACTAAATTTTAAGCAGTATATTTATTCTGGTTTTTTTTCAACCACTTTGGGTCTGCTATGCTTTGCATATGGTTTGTACCCTAGAAGTCTCTAGGCTGGAAGCATAGTCCCCAGTGCTAAGGCATTGAGAGGTGGTGCACCTTTAAGAGGTAGGGACTAAGGGAAGGTGATGATGTCCTGGGGCTCTGCTCTGCGAAGGGATTGATGGCCTCTCCAGCAGTGGGTCAGGTCTTCTGGAACTGGGTTGTTCCTGTGAGAGGGGATTAGGACAGAGGGAGGACTTTCCTCCCTCCGAAAGCTAAAGGAATTAGCTAAAGGAATTCACTTCCACTGTCTTACTGGTGCTTCTTCTGCACGTGTCTGCCTATCTGCCACGTGCTGACAGCCAGGGAGCTGTTTGGACTTTGCAGTCACCAGAAGCAGGAGCCAACTAATCGTGACCTCTTTTCTTTGTCTCTGAATCTCCCAAAACAGAAACTCAAGTAACAGACTATGACAGTGCACTCAGGAAAGAGCTGAGGTTCCATGGGGAGTCAAAGGTTTCCCAGGAAGCTTCTCTGCTCTTTGATTCCCATAGCTTAAGTGACGCAGTCTCCTCTGCCAAGGAAGAGCTTCCCCTGACTTGCTCCCCTTCCTACCTTCCTAGCCCTGAAGGTCAGGGAAAGGCGCCTGCCCTCCAGTTTTCCCTCTCGTCCACTTGCCTCCCCCATCATGTGCCTCTTCCCTCCCCCTGAGCTCCTGCAGCTCTCGGCTGACACACAGAACACACCAACACACTCACCTCATGGTGTGGTTATTTGGGGATTTGTCCCATCTCTCCCTCTGGAACTCAAACATTAGGATAGGATGTTCTATGCCGTGGAGCAGGAATGGGTGCTGCTGCAAGCCAAGCCAAATCCGGTCCCAGCATTGCCACAGAGTCCTTTGGGAAATTACTGAACCTGCAGGATATCAGATTCCTTATCATTCACAGTGTCGGATGGTGGGAAAACAAGATGAGATCATCCAAGGGAAAGCACTTGGTGCTGTGCCTTGAGCAGGGAGAACATTCAGCCACCACCCAGAGGAGCTGCCAAAGCCTCTCCTCCTCAATGCCCAGCAAATAAAATCCAAAGCCCCGGGCACGTAAGGCGGAACATGGACCACTGCTGCTCCTCTTCCGCCTCGTTCTTTGTTTCTTTTTTTTTTTATTGTAAACAAATGGGGTACAACTTGTTTCTCTGGTTGTACATGAAGTAGAGGCGTACCATTTGTGTAATCATATACAGGGTAATATGTGTAATTTACGTAGGGTAATGGTGTTTGATTCATTGTTATTTTTTCCTTACACCCCCACCTCTCCCACCCCTCTTTTCCTCTATACAGTCCCTCCTTCCTCCATTCTTGCCTCCCTCCCACCCCCATTATGTATTATCATCCACTTATCAGATTGTGGAACCAACCTAGTTGCCCTTCAAATGATGAATAAAGAAATTGTGATATATATATATATATATATATATATGAATATTACTCAGCCATAAAGAATAATAAAATTATGGCATTTGCAGGCAAATGGATGAAATTGGAGAGTATCATGCTAAGTGAGATAAGCCAATCTCATTCTTTGTTTTTAATAGCTTTATTGGAGGATAATTGACATCCACAGTTAAGGGAACATGCTGAAATGTAAAATTTGCTGTATTTCATCTATGTGTTGAGTTATGAAACTATTACCATAATGAAGACGAGGAACCCCCGAGCTCCCTTGTGCTCCTTCACAATTCCCTCTCCTTATACCTTCCGGATGCTGCTCTTCAGTGGTTGGTCAGCCACAAATCTGTTTTCTGCATTATGCATTAGTTTACATTTCCCAGAATTCAGTACATTTATTTTCAAATTATCCCTATCATAGGCAATTTATAGCATATCAATATTTCATCATTTTTTTATTATTGGATAATATTCCATTCCATGGATATGCCACAGTTTGTGTTGATCAACATTTGGGCTATTTTCATGTTTTATGTATTGAAAATAAAGCTGCTTTGTACATTCATGGGCAGCTGTCTATGTAGAATATTTACATTTTCTGGATAAATATAATGAAATGACTGGGTCACATAAATACAAAAGTCTAACTCATTAAAGAAACTACGACTCTATTTCTGAGCAGTTTTTCTATTTTACATTCCTACTGTAGTATGTGAGGGTTCTGGATCTTTTGTACCTTTGTCAACACTTAGGATCATCAATCTTTTTAATTTTGGAAACTTTGATATGTGTGTCATGGTATCTGATAGTAGTTTTTATTTGCATTTCTTCAGAACAAATGACAATGAGCATCATTTCATTTGCTTAGTTATCATTCGTATGTCTCCTTCAAGAGTGTGTCTGCCCAGATATTTGGCCTGTTTTTTTTGTTTTTTTTTTTTTTATTTGTTGGTTTGTTTTCATATTATTGAGTTTTAGGAGTTCTTTATATACTCAAGAAATGTTATTTTTCAGATATGTGTTTTGCAAATATTTTTCCTAGTCTATAGCTTGTTGTATCCCCTTAACACTGTCTTTGGAAGAGCAGATTTTCCTTTTGATGAATGAAATGTTTATCAAACTGAAGTTTTTTGAATTGTACTTTTGGCACTGTATCTAAGAAGTTTTTGCATAACCTGAGGTTACAGAGGATTTAAACTTT
This sequence comes from Sciurus vulgaris, assembly GCF_902686455.1. Classification (NCBI taxonomy): domain Eukaryota; kingdom Metazoa; phylum Chordata; class Mammalia; order Rodentia; family Sciuridae; genus Sciurus; species Sciurus vulgaris. The sequence goes on from NC_136469.1 coordinate 139,180,374, forward strand.
TAGAAACTACATATATATGTATATACATATACATATATACATGTATGTCTCACATTTAGGAATATGGTATATTTGATTTTGTTTTTGTGTATGGCACCACGTATTGATTTAAATCATTTTTGCATATTCAATTTTTCTGCACCATTGGTTGAAGATCTTTCTTTGTCCACCGAATTGCTTCTGCAGCCTTGTCAAATGTTTACGAGGATCTCTATTTCTGGGATTTTAGTCAGTTGCACTGCTTTGTTTGTCAGTGTTTGTGAAAATCCCACACACATTTTTCACTCTGTCTTTATAGTGGGAATTAAATAAATCCTGAAATAAATATTATTAGCCTTTTGACTTTGTTATTTTTGAAAGTTTTTAATTGTAGATTATCCACATTCCCGTATAAATTTCAAATCAGTCTATTCATTTCTAAACAATAAAGACTGCTGTATATTGATTAGAGTGGCATCAGATCCACAGAACAAGTTAAAAAGCAGCAACTTCTTAAAATATGGGGTTTCACCTAAATGAGGTGGATCTTTTAATTCGTTTAAAGTTTTTCAGGTCTTTTGTATCTTTTGTAGACTGGTTGTTACATTTATTTTGATTTCATATTTTTATGCCCAAGTTATCTGTGCAGTTCTTTCATCTCCAGTATTCCTAACGCTTCATGTTTTAGGTTCCGAAACCTTGGTTCCCCCTCTCCTGAAATCCACAGAGCTCTGAGGTGTCCCCACCCCTTATCGTGTGCAGAAAATTCTCTCCAGGCAATCAGCTGGGGCACGTGCAGGGAACCTTTGGATTTCCTGTTGTGGGGGCCCATTCCCTTTGGGAGCTTGTTTTACAAAGTCGTGCAGAGTGGCTTCACATATTCTGTGTCTTGGCTTTCTCTGGTGACAATCATTTCTTTGCACACATACACACCTTCACTAGGTCACGTTCTTTCTCTCCTTCACACATACTAAGCCTATAAGCATCTCGAATCCTTTCAACTTTCTTGTAATTTCTTTTCACTCCTGCATAAAAGACTCTCCAAGAAGTCTAGAGCTGAGAGCTTCTCGTCACTCATGCCTTAGTACTAGTGCCAATTCCTTGAGGAGGACTCCTTGGGCTACATTAAAACAGTAAAAGACCCCGTGTCCAAGTCACCTCTGTTCCAGTGCCCTGCTCTGTCTTCTTCGTAGCCCTAGTCTCCACCTCTAAATTTTCCTTTGACAATTTGCATTTTAATTGTTTCTTGATGACTACTAACATGTGGGCCCCTGAAAGCAGCACTCTTGTCTGCTGTCCCCATCATGTCACAGAACACAGGGCAGTGCCTGACAGCTAGGAGTCCACTAAACATTTGTTAAGGAAGAGCCATGATATATTGCAAGAATTACTGAAAAGGAGAGCCACTAAATGTGTGCACAGAAGTTCACACAACTGGAGTGCCTTAGGAACGAAGGAAACTTGCTTATTTTACAGAAAAAAAAAAAAAAAAAAAAAAAAGACTCAAAGTAAGGCAGTTTCCAGATGAGTTAATTCTGAGGCTCTGCGACATCACCAAAGACGCATGTCCAGCTTGCCACTTGTCATCCTAGCTTGTCTCCCTGTATGTGTGACTCTAAGACAGCTGCCACAATCCCGAGCAGCAAGTGAGGATAGCTTTCAGATTGTCAACAAAGATCATTTCTCTGTCCCTCTCCAAAAACGAAGAAAGTTTTTCCAGATTCTTTTTGACAGACCTTCCTGCTATCTTCTTTGCCAGTTATTGGTGATAATTTCCAAATTAATCAATGGCAATGGAGTGAAATTGCCAAGACTGGCTTAAAGTTAGCCATATTCCTGTTCATCCCACCCGGCCCCTCTCCACTGGGCTCTGTGGAGGACTCCTTTCCCACCTCTCCCGGTCACTTACTGCCTGAGGTTGTCAACAGCGGGGGCGTGGTAGAGTGGAAAATAGGAAGAATGTTAGTAGGCAGCTTCCATAGATTATTTACTAGGATGAGAGTGTGCCTTTCACACATTTAAACAAACTCATTTTTGTTCCTTTAGATAGTCTCTCCACTGCTTCACATGTTAGCTAGAGTGTGAGACAGACCTTCTGATGTCGGCTGAGCTGGGAACAGGGTTTCAGCTCCCATTTGTAGTCTTTTGCTTTGTGTCACATCTCCAGTTCTCGGGCCTCCCTTCTGGTATCTTGCCCACCACACTGGTGCATGTTGTCAACTGAAAATACTGTTTCCACAAACTTCCAACAAGCTGGCAATGGAATTTCTGAAGTGGAAACATATTTTATATTTTTCTGTTTAAAAATGGAAATTTAATCACAGTACATTTCTTGTCATGATACACCCATTCAAAAATATTTACAGCAGATTCTATTTACAGCAGATCCACATATCTCATCAAATATCTCAATCAAAAGGAGGGTGCTATGCTTAATTGATCTTTTGCACAACCCTGTACTCAAACTTAAAATCACATGATTGTACTCCATGATAAACCTCAGAGGCTACCTAATCAAATGTAGTGTCAAAGGTATATAGAAATTGAGTCTGAAGAAATCAATCCATTTTGTCAGTCAGATATGGCAGTTGTGTTGGGGCTGACTCAATGAAAGTCATGACAGATAGTTGTAGGCATCTGCTCCTGACCCCACCTGCATTGATAAAGAATTAGCTTGACATAGGCTCCCATGGGAGTATTTACACCAGGGAAAGTGGTGAAATGCTACCAACCAGAGCCTTTTCTTTTCTGAAGTACTGCTTCTAAAATATTTGCTGTATGCCAAATAAAAGTTTCTGCAGAGGCAGAGAAAGAATTAAAATAGTAGAACTGAAAGATCTTTGGAGCATGATAGTAGGAGAAGTCAATATTACTAATGGCTTATTTCTATTACTCTTGCTGACACCTCCTGACTCAGAGGAGTCACTAACTTGTGGTGGTTTCTATAACTCACTCATATCTACCTTTCACATCAGTTTGGTAGAATCATTTCTGTCTAAGTAAAATTAGATAGGATACTCTTTTTGTCAAGGCTTTGGAGGCAAAGAACAGAATAATAAAACACAAAACGTAGCTAGGAAGAGAAGCAAATGATCAGAAGGAATCTTAGAATCAGGGAGTGATAGAGAAGAAGTCTTGCATATGGAACAAAGGTGAACTGGCAGCAGAAACCAGACTCAGGGTCTTGTCTACAGGGACAGTCAGGTTATGACATGACCACAGGAACCACTACCTCAACTTCTGTAAGCATTGTGTCCATCTGAAGAACCACAGAAAATAATTTCTGGGTCTGGAAGTGTAGCCCAATGGTGAAGCATTCATCTAATTGTCGAGCATGTTCAGGGTCCTGAACTTGATCCACAACACTGCAAAATGAATAAATTAATAAAATAGTAGAATTTCTGCATAGCCTATGCCTCTTTGCACTAATAATTCAATATGTAAACTTTGGTGGCATCATATGACTGGTTGAGACTGAGTCTCCATTTCAAACTACAGGAGTCGAAATTTGTTTCAGATCCCACATTGAGATGTGGGAAATCACCTCCCCAGATATAATTATCAGTGGCAAATTCACCCCACAATAGGAATGGGGTGTGACTTCTCAGTGGAGAAAGAAAAAGCAAAAAGCCAAACGAATATTTCCTACAATTGTTCTTATTGAAGATGATAGAGAAAAGACAGAGTGATTTCACCACCTGCGGAAGATGAGAGTGTGCTTATGGAAAGGTGTTGTGAAGATGGGATAGAGGAGGTTGCAAGGGGTCATTGCCTTGAATTCACTGTTGTCTTGAGATGAACGTTGTCCAAAAGAGGAAGATCCAGAAAATAGAATTTCTCAGATTTATTAAAGAGAGAAATGGCCAAGTTATAAGCTTAAGCATGCTTTCTTGAACAGTGAAAAATGAGTAGGTTAGTTGGTATGGAGAAAGGATAAAAATTGAAAATTGGAGTAAAGAAGTTTTTTGAAAGATGTGTTACTGGGCACAGACAAAGCAAACACAGGGTATGGATGTTTGTTTCTCATGTTAATGTCCACCAGAAAACATCTCCCTCAGGACAACCGAATAACCATGTAAGCATGATGATCCATGCAGCCCCTGTGTCCTCAGTTGTCAGGGCATGGACAATGGGCTCATGGTTGGTGTAGTCACAGTGTCAGGAATGCAGGGTTTGCTTTCAGTCTAACAACATGGATTCCTGCAATCCTTCACCTTTCTTCTCGTCTATGGTCCAACTCTCAGTAGCAGAGAAGGACTCTGAGTCCTAAACATGGCTCCACCCTTTAAGCAGTCCATCCTGCCTCCTGAAAGCTTGGTTATGTTGGAACCAATGAGTGAATGGAAGCAATTTGTCTTTATTGGAGTGAATAGGTATTTTCTTCTCCAACTTCATATCTCTATCAGAAGCAATTTTCAAGAGTGTAGAGAGTACTTGATTACTAAGCAGTAATTATGAAATTGGTTCAACCCAAGGGATCTATTTCATCAAAAAGAAAGTGTAATTATGCACACATAACAGGGGTCCTCTTGTCCTACTGTATCCTCATCATGTAGAAGCAGCCAGCCCTAGCGGTTGTTGGAAAGGTCTATAAAAGATTAAGCTCTCATCCTGATTTGTGGGCAATACCATAGAGATTGGGATGTCCTCCTGAGGATGTGCAAATATGGTTATAAGTTTCTAATAGACAAAATTCATAGATCCACTACAAGTGAAAATAAAACTATCTCCTACCATGATTCCCAATGCCTCGCTTTCAGACATTATGCCTCTTGTGATCAGGGGGTCACAGGTGGGGTACCACCAAACCAAGGCTCTGCATATAACATGCTCATGTTGGACTCTGCACCAGTGGACAGTCATGCAGAAGGGTATCATGACCCTGATCTTCATGGGAAAGTAAGTCTTCCACTGCCTAATGGAGCAGGAAGGTATGATCAAGATCCAGGGTGTCTTGTTTTGGGACTTCTATGCCTGGTACTAAGAACCATTTGGCTGTAGCAAACTTGCCCAATGAGGGCAAGATGTGATGGAATGACACATTCCTTGCAGTCTAAAATTCTTGGGATCCCACATTAAGTGACCTCCCCCACCTCAGATCATAATGAGTACATTCTCTGTGTATCTGACCATAAATTTAAAATGTTACAATTATGTAAATCAATGAACCCAATGCCTGGGGCATGCTATTGAGGGCGATTGTTGTGATTGTTATCAATTTGATTAATATTGTCATCATATCATGTCATGACTCTTGTTACTATTAATACTCTTCTGCTGAAGTTATTGTTCCTGCCATTGCTTTGATTAGTTTGCCTCTCTCATCTCAAACATCCTCTGAGGAAAACTCAAAATCACCATCTCATGTTTAAAATACCTAGAACTCAAGATTATTTTGAAAATTAGCATGTGATAATGCTTATGTTATTTTTTTATTCTTATAAGCAATTATCACTATTATTACCAATACCGTGATTACTACTGATGTTACTTCTGTAGAACCTCAAATTGTAGTGCAAAGACAGAGTTTCTACTTTCCTTTGCTTCAAATATTGCAAACCAATTAAGTATGAGAGCCTCATTTTCATGAACTTTAGTTGATCAATAATTCATTTCCAGAAAATATGGCAAACCTGTCCAAACAGTAAATGGAGGATGGGATTTGCAATTTGTGTATTCTTTTATTGAAGTAACCAATAAGAAGTGGTCTCCAGGATGAATTGAATATACCAACGGGACTCATCCATAAGATCATACAAGACTCAAAGGAGCATCATTGATTAAGTGCCAACTCGGTTCCACAAGCTATGCAGATACTGGCTCATTAATGCCCAGAACAGCTTCTGACTTCCCATCACTGATCCTACTTCCCAGGTTAGGCTTTAAGGCACAAAAATGTGGGATCACCTGTATGAGGTGATCCTCAAATCAAGATAATGTATTCTATTTAGTGTATATTTATTCCCAATAAAGGGGACCATATACAAGTCTCAAAAAAAGAAAAGCATCCCTTCTCCAAACTCTGATCAAGAACAGGAGTGTTGAAGGTGACATTCAAACCCCGAGGCACATTCGATTTCACTGTCTGCTGTATGTCCTTGTTAGTCGCGGATCTCACTGTGTCTTTCAGAATATCCTATTTTGGTCCCAAAGCCATCAGCAAACTTGAAATAACTGAACCATGTAACAAGAGCTTCCAAAAAAATAAAAAAGAAAGAAAGAAAGAGAGGCTTTAGAGACAGGTGCCCTCCTTGTGGCCGGACAACTTGTGAAAATCTCCACTCCAAAGGGGAATTCCTCCAGGGACCAGGTCCCAAGGCCACAGGCGAATGAGAGGCCTGGGTCAGTTACCCTTTCTGCCTTTTCCTTTATCTTTCATGGTGAATCATCCTGTAATGTGAGTCAAATAAACTCACCCTGGGTTTATTTTTACTGTTTATTTTTGACTCAGTTATGGTAGATCTTTTTACTCAAATGTACTCATGAATCACATGAATAAGTGACCAATTTTAAGCTTCATTTTGGATAAAAGCATGAAATTGTGGAAAAAAGTGTAGATTTTGTAGTCTCAAATTTGTGTGCAATTCTAAGTTTGACATTTCATATCTGTGAAACTTTTAGCCCAAGCTCTAACATTGTTGAGCCTCAACTCTGGCCAAGGTTAAAAACATGACGGGAATTTTACAGGGTATCATCAGAAGAATTTTGTTTTTCAAAATCTGGAGTTCTAGATTCTCAGTGAGATATTAAATGAATATTGGTTCCCCTCATTCCCTGTCTTCTCCCCATGTGACCATAACTTGGTAACCAAAATTCTAGTAGCAGGATGGATGGTATGATGCATTTGAAAGTATGTGGATTATAGTTTTCTTTTCCTGAAATATCGGATCACGACTTTATCTACTCACATCTCAGGTTTATTAATAATAAAGAATTGCTAGGCCATCAGGCTGGCAGCAAATAACTGAGGCTAGGGCTTATAAAAACTGCTTAGAAACTAAATGACCTTGTAACCTTGAGCAAGAGGTCATGTGCCAGGTACTACTAGAAGTTCAAAGATGTTTAGGATGGTTTCTGTCCTTAAAGAACTGCAAAGAACTGCTAGTTTTGCAGCTGGGTGGGACTTTTTGCAATCAATAGGAATTACGTGGGGAGTATTAGAAGGAAGAATCAATTGTTCACAGAAAGACTTCCTCTAAGAAAATCTAGAAAAGAATGAGGCGAAATAATTCGGAGTGAGCTTTGGAATGCTGCTAACCACACACGAGGGTATGTTCTTCCTTTTTGATAGCCTTGGGACATAGGAACACTGACTGAAGGTCAGAATTGAACCTTGGTTGCATCTTGAATTAACCACATACTCTGGAGCAAGTCAAAACCATTCTAAGTCTGTCCCCTGCTTTGTAGAAAGGAGATGATTATGAGACTTTCTGCATAGACAATCTCTGCAGAGTGACACCAAGTAATAAAAAAATTCAATAAATAATATATATTAATGATAATAATGATAAGTAATATATATTATTCAAAATCCATGCTGCTTATTTTAAATGAAACCTGTCAAGAAAATTCACTGCAAGTTGCATTAGCATGTGATTATAAATTGGATTAAGAAATTGGAAATCTAAAACTGATATATAAGATAATGGCCCAGGACTAAACTGGAGAGTGAGGCTTTGACATTTTCAGGTTTCATTAGCTTGAGCATGTAAATACCTCCACCCTCCTTAGGAAGACTGTGTGTAATGGGAAGAATCACAATTCTGGACTCCAAAACCCAAGTGTGTCCTTCTAGATCTTGGGAGAAAATCCCTGCCTTAGGCACATGAATCTTGGAACACCTCAGGCAAAGTCAAGGGAACTCATGGAGGACTGGACTGTATTAGAGGGAGGATCTGGGGTAATAATCCCACTTGTCCCAGTAAGAAACTTTCTCAGATGGGCTGACCAATAGGCATCCATGTGCAAAATTCAGTGTGGTTAAAACACTGTGAGGATGATGCCTGCCAGATGAATCATGGAGCTGAGCTGGTTGGATAATCCAGAGCAGCTTGGGCTACAGCTTGCCTGGAGTAAGCAGTAAGAAGCCATGCTCAATGAACAGCTGATACTGGAAAACCGAGAATATCACCTAGCGAGACTGATGAGGCCAGAGCCTGGTTCCTCAATACAGCCTGGTGCCAAAGGGCACGAGCCAGGTGCTCCCCATTAGTGACGGTTCTTTCTGTGGACACTGATGGATTTTGAGAATTCAATACCTTGCCATTCAGCAACAAAATTTCTAACATTGGACAGCATTCTGCTTCCTCACTAGGACTTGGAAAAACTGAGGTAGGAATCACAAAGACCTCAGTCACAGCTGGGTCCATATTTGATCAATTTGTTAACTATGGTTGCAACACAAACTAGCTCCAAATATAATGGTTTCGAACAGCACAGTTAATATTCTGTCATTGTATGGGACTGGGATGTAGGAGTAACTTGCTGGCAATCTGTCAGAGGGCCTTTGGTACATCTGTGATCAAGGTGTTGCTGGAGGGTGCAGTCACAGCCGAAGTTGCAAGTATGGGAGGGGACCACTTCCAAACCCTCACAAGTGGTTGTTCTGTGATTGTTCATTAGCTTCTTGCTACCTCACCCCCATCACAGAGCATTTCACAGCATAAAACACACCTTGTCAGGAAGAGCAAGTGAGAAACAGAAGGATAGTCACGACAGCGAGGGCTGCCAAGCTGTGCGTCAGTCTTCACAGCCTAATCACGGAAGTTCCATCTTTCACTTCCGTTAGGTCCTGTTTATTACAAACAGCCCTGTGGTACAGGCCATTCGGGAAGAAGAGAATGTACAAGGGCTCCAGCATCTGGAGGTGGGAGTTCATGGGTTTCCTGTCTTGGTTTGTTCAGACCTCCTCAGCAAAAATGCCATGCCCTGGCTGTCTTACAGACCACTGACTGTCTTATTTCTCAGATAAATAGAGGCGTTGAAGTCCAAGATCAAAGCTCTCACAGATTTGGTACCTGTAGAGGGCCAGTGTTGGGTGGAAGCTCAGACCCAAGGAGAATAGATTTGGAATCCTGGCAGGTGGAAGAAGATGCAAGACACAGTTGTGATAATAGACATGCTTCATTCAGAAATGGCAGCAGCCCCAGTCTCTTGCTCCAGCCCCATTTCATCCTGAGTCCTTTCCCTAGGCCTTTTACAAGTGCAGGTCAGACAAAGAAGGCCCATTGCCAACAGGTTGTATAGTGGGCACATGCTCACAAGGGAATGTTTGTGACCTTGAGTACTTATGCTGAACCAGGGTGTTTACAACCCTGACTACATACTAAAAATAGAGCCCACCAGAAACCTCAGTGAGGGAGCCTAACTACAACCATGTTGGTCCTGCCCTACAGCCAACCCCCTGGTACACACATAACACCATCTCCCTATGTCTTCACATGGTGAAAGAAGCCATCTGACTCCCTGGGGTCTCTTTTATAAGGCCATCAAGCCCTGCATTGGGGAAGCCCTCATGACCTAATCACCTCTCCAAAATTTCTACCTTATAATTCCATAACTGTTGGGATTGGGATTTCAATGTATGAATTTGGGGGATCTCTAGCACTGCCTAGCACTTTCAATTCATGTAAGGTCAAATTGTAAGGGATCCTGGTGTCCTCTCTCACCATCCTAACCATCTCACCAGTATTTTTTCTGTCCATCCTATGATTCCAATGCTGAAACCTTTTCTGGTCAACACTTTTGCCTCATTTCTATTTTCTGTTGTGCACCAAAAACAAAATAAAACACAAAACAAAATCATTTTTAGTCCTGAGAGTCTCTGGTGTAGTGGGAGAAATGCATGGTCATTGAAATCTCCAAAGTTAGACCTAATTCTAATCCAAGGACTTACACTGTATGTGAACTAAGGAAAAAGCTCTTCAATTTTTAATCTTCAATTTCTTAAATTATTAAGTGGCACCACTAGAAAATATACTACAGTAATTATTACAACGGGATCTGGAATTTGACAACTTGATAGCCCTCCTATTTCCAACCATTATTTTATTGTATAAAATTACTTTAGCTTTCTTGTCTTTGTAGAATGTTCATCTCCCCAGGTGTGGTGGCACACACCTGTAATCAAAGTGATTTGGGAGGCAGATGCTGGAGGATTGCAAGTTCAAAGCCAGTCTCAGAGGGCTGGGGTTGTAGCTCAGTGGTAGGGTGCTTGACCAGTGTGAGGCACTGGGTTCGATTCTCAGCACTGCATATAAATAAATGAATAAAATAAAGGTCCATCAACCTATTTTTCTTTAAAAACAAACAAACAAACAAACAAAAAGACAATCTCAGAAACTTAGTAACACTTACCGCAAAAAAAAAAAATTAAAAAACCTGAAAAAAGGGCAGGGAATGTTGCTCAGTGCTTAAGCACCCCTGGGTTCAATACCTGATACCCGCTCCCCACAAAAAAGAAAAGTTCATCTCATTGGAAATTATAATCTATTTCCAATTTATAGGCGAGGAAATGGAGGCTTAGAGAATTTAAGGTCTTAGCAAAATTCTTGGTCACCAGCAAGTGCCAATAAATTGGTGACTACTAGTATTGTTTTTTACTTTTTCTAGTATTCTATTCCATATGACATGCTTAAAGTTGTGTGCATGAAGTTATCCAATTCAATTACTGCCTAAATCAAGAGGTGTTTTGTAGCTTTTTGTTAGTAATTCAAGTTGGTGGTTAAGTGCATACTCCAGAGGAAACCTGTCTGGGCTTCAACACTGACTTTTACTATTTCTCAACTATAAAACCTGGGAGAGACAGGTGAACCATAAACTGTGTAGCTCAACTTTTTGGACTTTTCAAACTCTGATTCTGTCACTTACTACCTGGGCAACCATGGGGAAATGACTTACTCTAAATTAATTTAAATTACCTCATGGTGTCTCTGTCTTCTCATCCATAAACTGGAGATACCAGCACTGGCCTCTTGAGAATGTCTTGAATACAAACAAAGGATATTTTCCAGTATTCAGTACCGGGAGTGAGAGGAATAGTAATCACTGGGTGCTAGCTATTATGGTTCCTGCCCATCTCAGAAGACCAATAGCTACATGAACAATTGCAAGTCCTGACTTGTAAGGTTTAAGTTCATGTTGAAATTTAATCTCTAGTGCAGTGATATGAAAGGCACGACCTTTAAGAGAAGGCAGAACCCTCATGAATGGGAATAGGTGTTCTTATGAAAGGACTCAGAAGCTGTTCACCCCTTTCTGCCCTTCCATCCCTTCTCCTATGTAAGGACACATAATTCCTCCCTTTCAAGGGATGCAACAAGAGGACACATCTTGAAAGCAGAGATCAGCCATTGCCAGACATTGAATCTGCTGCTGCCTTGATCTCTACCGTTTCAGTCTCCAGAGTTGTGAGAAATTCATTTGTTTTTTTTTTTAATTGTCCACTCTCAGGTATTTTGTTATAGCAGCAAAACCAAACTGAAACATAGACTAATTATAAGCTTTTACTAATTAAGTCACTTAGATAAGTCATTTTTGAGGTTCTAAATTTTCCTCATCTGCCATGTAAAATTAGTTTCTTTAATGATAATTAAGACCATATGCAGTTCCAGAGCAGAATAATTTTCTTCAATTATCTTCCTCCTTCCCTTGAGTCTACCATTTCTCCTTCTTCCCTCCCTCTTTTCCTTTCTTCCATGTGAAGTCCAAAGTTGATATGTATATGGACAAGAATGATATTCTCTCTTTACTTGGGATCAAATCATAAAACTGCGTGCCTGAATACAATAAACATAAAAAATGCTTGGGTGAGTTGATGTCAGAATGAAGAAACAGATCTCTAGCCGGATGTGGTGATAAGAAGTTTAGGGGCAGCTGCACTCCATGTGCTGGAACCTGATGGGGTGAATAGTTCCACTAATGCGTGGCAAACTGGTTCCTGGATTTGAATGACCCAGATGTGCAAGGGAATCATACTGACCTTTGGGCTAGATCATTTGTGGGCCCTTGTGGAAGTCATAAACCTGATCAGGTTCCACTGAATGATAAAGGAATCAGTCTCGCAATATGAAAGATCAAGTATGATGTGAATGTCTCCGGGCTGCACAACTAAACCGAACACAACTTAGAACACGCCAGGATCATATGTATCTTACTATGTGCCAGAGGCTGCCCCAAGCACCATTTAGGCACTTTTGAGAACTCACAATGACTCCGTTGTGTGGGTAATAAAACTGAGGCCTAAACTAAGAAACTGAGACTGTGCCCAAGGTTTTATGTAACTGAGGAGTGCCAGGGTTAGAACTGAAATGCAAACCAGCCTGCCTCAACCACTCGGGGTATGGTCACTGAAAACAGCACAGCACACACATTTCAAAATGGGTATTAAATAAGATGATATGAAAGTGAAAAACATTTAGAATTTAAATACAAGAAAATGTTATTGTGGAATGTTTCCAAAACAGTTCTCAGGAGTAAATATGAAAACTTCAGTGATTATAATTAAAATCTATGTAGAGAGAATTAACAAACTAAGCTTCCAAATAGAAAAGTTATGATATAACTAAAGAGATCGATGATGGAAATGAAAATGGGAGTAAAACCTAATTACTTAAAAATCCACCAAAACACATATCTATAATCTGAAAAAGCTGGAAATTAGGACAAGCTTTTGGTGAGATTAATCAAAGAAAAAGAGAGGTACACAATTAATATGTTAGTAATTAAAAATTTGGATTGAAAAAGAATCAGGAACTACAGATGCAGTGGTGATTAAAATCACAGAGTTCATGAGTATTGGAGGTTATTAATAAAGTACTCAAAAATCTTTACACCAAAAATACAAAGAACCCAATCAATAAAAGGGCTAAGGAAATGTGCAGACACTTCAAAGAAGAAGATCTACAAGCAATCAATAGATACATGAAAAATTATTCAACATCTCTAGTAATAAGAGAAACACAAATCAAAAGTACCCTAAGATTCCATCTCACCCCAATTAGAATGGCGATTATCAAGAATACAAGCAACGATAGGTGTTGTTGAGGATGTGGGGAAAAAGGTACACTTATATGCTGCTGGTGGGGCTGCAAATTAGTGCAGCCACTCTGGTAAGTGGTATGGAGATTCCTTAGAAGACTTGGAATGGAACCACCATTTAACCCAGCTATCTCACTCCTTGGTTTATTCCCAACGGACTTAAAATCAGGATGCTACAGTGACACAGCCACATCAATGTTCATAGCTGATCAATTCACAATAGCTGAATTGTGGAACCAACCTGGATGTCCTTCAAGAGATGAATGGATAAAGAAACTGTGGTATATATACACAATGGATTATTACTCAGTCATAAAGAAGAATAAAATTATGGCATTTGCAGGTAAATGGATGCAGTTGGAGGATATCATGCTAAGTGAAATAAGCCAATCCCAAAAAACTAAAGTCTGAATGATCTCTCTGATAAGTGGATGATGATACATAACAGGGGGTGGGAGGGAGGCAAGAATAGAGGAAGGATGGATTGTATAGAGGAAAAAGAGGGGTGGGGAGGGAGTGGGGGGAAGAAAAAATAACATAATTAGACAAACATCATTACCCTATGTACATGTATGATTACACAAATGGTGTGACTCTACTTCATGTACAACCAGAGGAATTACGGTTGTACCCCGTTTGTGTACAATGAATCAAAATTAAAGAAAGAGAGAACAACAACAAAAAAAACCTTAATAAATTTTAAAATACAGGAAAAATAGAAAAATTCATTTTATGTGTTTATATATACACATATAGAATAGATGAGAATACAAATGTATCATGTATATGTTTATGCATAAATGTGCATGCATATATATATTTATATATACATCAATTATGTATTTATATACATATAATTATGTATGTATATATACATCTAAACACACACATATATATACACACACACTTATGTATGTGTACACATTTCCAAAAATTTCTAAAGAGGTAAACTTCAATGATCTCATGATTTATAAAAGTAAAAAACTGAAAAGATAAATGAAAACTATATAATCTTAATTGCATATATTAAACAATCAATAGTTAATAATATTTCCTCATGGAAGATGCCAGACCCTACTGGTCTTATATAAGCCTAAGTAAATATTAACAAAAAGGTACAATGTGACCTAAAACATGTCATGACCAAATTATATTTATCCCAGAAATTCAAGCTGATTCCACATTAGATAATTTATTATTAAAATTCAGCACATTAATGTGTTAAAAGGGAAAATTTGGTTAACTCAACAGATGCAGATAAAATTATTATAGAAGTATATGATCAAATTTTCAATTTATAAATCTAGACTATTGATCAATATTATGAGAATGACGTCTAAGTTGTACTTGTCATGTTCACTATTTAAGCAATGCACTCTATTCACTTAAACCTCACCTCACCCAAATTTTATGAATATAAATCTGATAAATAAATAAATATGAAAAATGTGGCATCTAGGAATGGAATATTTTTTAGATGAGGAACCAGCAGAGGCCAATAGCATATTTTCAAAAGATGTTCAGTGCCATAATTCACCGAATGCATACTAACTGAGAGCACAGAGATGAGTCGGTACATGTTTGCCACATTGGCCACATTTCTAAAATTCTTTCATTATCAAGTTTTGATAAGAATGTGCGTCAGCAGAAGATCTCACCCGATGCTACAGGAGGGTACATTTTTTACAGACACTGTGACAGATAATCAGGTGTGATCTGTCAAAGTTGCAATTATATCCGGCTCCACAAGACAGCAGGGCAACCAGCAGAAGCACAGGCAGAGAGACCTGCACCATGGAGCATTCACAAGCCGTGTGGAAACAGCAGTACTGATACTGATACAATGGCTGGTCATATCATGAATACTGGCAGCAGACATGGACATGGCTCGGTGGTTCTCAGATCTTAGGCACCAACAGGCTCACCCAGAAGGCTGTGAAAACACAACTTGCTGGGCCCATTCCCAGAGGGACCCATTTAGCAAGTCTTAGGCTGGGCCTGAGGATCTGCATTCTCAACCAACTCCCTGGTGGTGCTGATGCTGCTGGCCCAGGCCCACTCTGACACCTCGGATGCAGAGCCCTTTGGAGCCACCACTGTCCCAAGTAGTACCCAAGTGTGCCCTATCAGTGTCCCATGGACTAGCCTCTGGTGTCCAATCATGTCCGAATGGCCCATACTCCAAGAGCTCTCACAGGGTCCCATGAGGTACATCCCTATCGTCATCTTTTCACAGACAGAGAAAGGTAGAATGAGCTGCCCATGGCCAGGCAACACTGCAGGGGTGAAACTAGAGGCGTAGGGAAACTGGCCCTGGGTCTGCATGATTCCTAAAACACTTGATCTCTGGATGCACAAGTGGGAAAGAAGAAAATGTTAAGCAAAGGCTTGCCAGTGCGGGCCATTTGGAATGTCTGGGAGCCAGAGGCAAGGCCCAGGACCACTGATATAGCACACTCAGCAGGGAGAAAACCCAGCAAGGTTGAAGACGGTAGCAGCATTATGACACAAAGCACTTTGTTTTCCAGGTAAAACATTTTGTACTTTATCCCAAAGATGACAGAGCCACAGAGAGCTCATGCAAGGGAGGCCAGGATTCAATTCATGCTTTTAAACACAGGTCCTGTGTAATGGCCTGGGGGGAGAGAGATCGGAAGGGCGAGAACAGTGTGGAAGCTGTTTGGGATGGTCCTGACCAGAGGTGACCCCAACTTGAGCTGAGTTGTTGGTAACAAAGCAGTAAGAGGAGAGTGATCCTGAGAGCAGATTCAGCAGGATCTGGCGGCAAACTGGGGTTCAGGGGAAAGGAAGGGGGTGAAGTCTAACCCCCAGCTCCAAATCCAGTCTCCCTGGCAATAAGGATGCCATTCACTGGAGGGGGGCCTGACGTGGGGAAACGCACTCTGCTCGGTGCTGGGTCCGGGGTCCTTGTTGGGGCTTTGGGAGCTTCTGCTCTAAAACAACTCAGTGGCCACTGGCATCCAACCCCCGGAGCCCGGCAGACCTGGTTTGGAGCCAGGTGTCATCCTAACTGCCTGTGTAGGCATGGGTCCTCACTGAAGCTCAGAACCATTCCAGCTTCACTCAGTGCCGTCCTGAGAAAGGACATGTTGTAGCTGGCCCACCACCTGCAGGAAACACAGACCTCTCTGCTCACTGGGAGTTTGTGTTCTAGAGGAGAAGTGACTGTAAAAGAAAAACAGAAACGGGCCGTCCATGGCCAGTGACCAGCCATGAGTCCCAGAAAACTCAGGGAGAGGGAGTCAGAGCCTGAGGGTGGGCTGTGGACTGAGATGCTCTGCTCCCAAGGCCGCCAGCCTGGAAGTGCAACTTTCTAAGGCAGAGATGGCCCTTACGGATGTCCCCAGCCCCAGCCCCACAGCAGTGTCTAGTACATAGCCAATATTCAAGGAAGATTCGTGGAATGATGCAGAAGCTTGTGTTTGGTGTTTTCACTCACAAAAATGCTGACTCTGGGATGCTGTCTAGCTGGTGACAGGGATGGCTGCCAGGACATTATCATCTAGCTTGCATGGGTTTGTTCTGCTTCCACACTTACTAACAGAATTTCAATGACCTACTGAGCTTCCCAAGTCAAAAAAAAAAAAAAAAAAAAAAACTCACTCTGTACACTGCAAGTTACTGTGGTATCCAATGTGAAGGTTTCTCTCTAACCTATTAATAAAATCACTTGCAAAACCCACCAAAACATTGCTACAATCTGTGGGATAATCTGATAACCTTGAAGCTAGATAATTTGTTCATACATTTGCTGACCATGTGCATTTGTGACATGCCATTTTTTTCAATCTTGTATCATTTCCTGGTGGATCGTGGTGTGATTCGGCCATGGCATATCAGAAAGTTGCTTAATTTTGCACTCCTTGGGATTGCGAGAGGTGTCCCAAGGAGACCCTTGTAATATCCAGTGACAATTACTTTGAAGAACGGTGATCCAACTCATTCTTGCCAGAAGCCTAGAATACATGTGCTGTCATTATCACTGTTTTACCAGACAGAAGACAGTGGCACCCATGGGGTTAATAATGAATGGAAGAAGCCAGGCTGCCAGAGTGAAGGTCACCATGGTGGCTTTGATGCTTCCCAGCCACAGAGCATTTTCACCTCCCTGGCTTCACTCACCATTTCCTGAGACTCTGAAATGCTGTCATGCTAAGTTTAGTGACCTTCTTTTTTTTCGGTCAAGGGTAGAAGAAAGATGGATCTATCATTTAATGAACAACTATTACATAGCCTGCACTTGATTTTAAAAATTGGGTTGATTCTTCACACTAGTCCCAGAAAATAAGTGGTCTTTGGTGTCTGTTTCTCCAGTGTCAAGATGAGGAAGTAGAAGCTCAAAAATGCTCAGTGACCTGGTCAAGTCACAAAACCATTGAGTGGCTGACATCTGCCCGAACTCTGTGTTTGGTTCCAGGCACTTCCCTTTTGGATGAGAAAGAAGGTTCACAGTGGGCGAAGGGCCCAGGTGTTTCTGGGACGGGCTCCACTGTGCCATGGGACCAGGTCAGCAACCTGCGAACTGCCTTTCAGGTAGCAAGAACATGACTGCTCTGAAGAACTGCACTTATCCAAACGCTCTTTTGCACATTACCAAAGATGTCATTTCAAAAGGTGATGCCTGTGTTATTTAACATTGAATTGCTGAGGGATATTTTGTTCATTTACTCAAAATCATGACAGTACATAGCACATGGGAGAATTTCTTCAACATCTCACTATAAAAAAAAGGAGGAAAAGAAGAAGAAACACATGCCTCTTGTAATCAGCGCACTCACTGATTTACATGTGATGATCTTGGGCTCTTTTAACTTCCTGCCTTTCCCTCTTTCTACAACCACTGACATATTCAGAACTGGATCAGCAACAGGTATGCAAAAGCAGAAGAGAGGCAACCATTCGCTCAGCTTTTGGTAGCTAACCACTTTGAGTTAGGATATTTTCCTATCCTAATTTTTCCTTTGTCCCAATTTCCTCACTAACCATATTTTTGTACACTTAGATACTTCTATAAACCACTTTAACATTCTTTTGACATTCAACTGGATTAAATATATGAAGACATAATATTTTCTCAGGAACCAAGCCACCTTGAGGCAAATCTAGGACGGGGTGCCTTTTCCTAGAGAGTCTTGCAGAGAGAGAACCTGTAGGAAGTTGCTGGGGAGCAGGGAATTGGAGGTGAACGCTGTCGTCCCAATCCACAGATGAAGCAGCCCAGGGTTAGCAAGCTGGGAGCTCGCTCAAGGTCACCAACTGGCAGGGATAGACTAGGGTCTCCCCCAGTTTCTGCCTCCACTAGGCTCCATGTCCTCTGTAGGTAGAGTAGTTCTAACTCTTGAAAGAGGCAGAGCCGGGGGTGAGCAGGGAGGGGGACATGAAGCCAGGAGCGTCCGGCCACAGGGTAGTTTCCGTCCAGGCCTCCCTTTCAGCTGTGCTGCTCTCAGCCCCTGAGATGGATGATGCGACCTTGCACTGTGGACCATGTTCTCTACTCTGCTGAATGGCTAATTAAAGAAGGCAGGGGCCTGGCGAGTTCTGGACAGTCCTGTTCTGTAGCCGCAATGCCCAGGCTTCCCCAGGGAGGCACCCCAGAGCCCTGGCTTTCTGTGGGGTCAGCACACTTTCAATTGCATTGGCCCCTCGGAAGAACCAATAAGGCATGGTTGAAATGGCATCAAAGGCAATTGTCACCAGCCCCAAGGAGAGAAGGAAAAACCTGGTGACAGCCTAGAATGTAGATCCCGTTGAGTTTCTCAGGTCAGGAGGCTGGTCCTGCTGCCTGCTGTGTCAGAGACAATACACCTCCTCCCTTTCTCTTTTCAACTTGTAGTTAATTTTCAAAACAATGTATATCCATTGCACAGAAATGAGAATATACCAGAGGCAAGAATATTTTAGAATTTCATGATCTTACCATGCCAGATGATTACTGATCACATCATATCCCTCTAGATCTTTTCCTATGTAAATACAATTATAAAATGATAGAACGAATTCCACTGCATCTGCTACTTTAAGGACAGCTACTTTTCCTTAAAATTATATTATAAACCTCCATCCATATCAATAATTAGATCTTCCACCACAGCAGAGGTTAGAGATCGGCAGCCCCTGCTGGCTTCCCTTCACTCGCTCCGACCTTCTCATTGTATCTTAGCAGAAAGTTACTCCACGGTACACAGTGGACTTGGCATCAGTGAAGAAAGTTTCTCATCCATTGCTTTCACCAGATCAGCCTCACAATCACATGCAGCCGCCTGGCTGCCACAGGCTTGAGCCTCCAGCCTGCCCGTCATGGAAGCCTCTGAGTGCTGTATGATCTTCCTGTTGCTTCAGTAAAAAGTGGCCCTGAGTGTCGCAGCTTCAATCACCCTGTGCTAATCATCTTACAGCACCGTGAGTCCCGGGTATCGCAGGCATGAAATCAAGGTGTCACCAGGGCAACTCTGGCTTCTGGAGACCACATGCTCTTCTTGTCTCAATGCCCTCCACCACATTCAAGCCCAGCAAAGGGGCTCCGACTGACTGGCCTCCTTCTTCCCCTTTCTTTCTCCGATCGCAACTGGAAAAGTTCTCTACTTTTAACGACTCACGGCTTACATGGATAGGTTAGGCCCACCTGGATAACCAGGATCATTTCTCTGTTTCAAGGTCTTTAAATTTAAGCTCATCTGCAAAGTCACTGGTTCTGGGGTTCGGCTGGGGACACCTTTGGAGGTCATCTTTCTCTCTACCACAAACAGAACTCTGTCTCATCACTGCAGGGCTGTTATTTATTTAACCAGTTTTTCTATTAAAATGCCCTTAGGCTTCTGCCAGCATTTTTGCTTCATAATTAATACTTCAGCAAAAATGATAACTAAATCTTAACTTCAGTTTAATTGTTTCCTTAAAGGAATTACTAAAAGCAGGAGCCCTCGATGAAAGCTCATGCCCACAGGTAAAGAATTGTTCTGAGCAGCAAGGGTTCTTTCGTGAATCAAACAAAGATTGCCCTGGTCAGGAGCAGAGGTTCTGTTCTGTGGGATTCCGTGGTGAATTGTGCTATAACAAGAGCTCAACTGCTTGTGATGCTGATTTTTCACAATTGTTGTCTTCGATTCTCTTCTCTTCCTTAGGGAATCAGCTTTATTGCCATTTATTTTCTTTCCTTCTTCCTTTCCTCCTCCTTCTTCTTCTTCTCTTTTTCCCCCCATTCTTCCTTTCTTCCTTATTAGTCTTTTAAAAAAGAAATTTATTTTAACATATAAAAATGATCAGTCAAGCTGGAAATAAAATGAAATTTACTTTTCTTATAGTCAGAAAGACAAGGTTCAAGACCCAGTTTTGCCATGTACTAAAATTATGATCTTGGAGATGACCCCAGGTCTTTACAAATCAGGGTGATAAAAATAGAGTTCATTCCATGTGTTAAGTAACTTTTAAGCCTCTTTACATATATTATCTCAGGTAGCTTTTGTGAAACTCCCATGAGATAAATACTTACAAATACTGTTTTGGAGATTAGAAACCTGAGACACAGAGAAGTTAACGTGTCCAATGTTACACAGCTGAGAAATCCTAGGGTCAGGATTCCGGCAAGGCAGTCTGACCACACAGTCTGCACTCCTTACATTCCTGATGGGTGTTGTGGGTTAAATCTCCTCCCTTCAAAACTATATGTTAAAGTTTCAACCTATAGTACCACAGATTGTGACCTCAGTACAACATGACCAGCGTCCTTAGATGAAGAGAAAACTTGCACACGCACAAGGAAGATGCCAGGTCAGGAGGAAGGCAGAAACCAGGTGGTGCTTCCACAAACCAAAGAATGACCACGATTGCTAAGAACTGCAAGACACCAGGAGAGACAAAGGAGGACTCTCCTCCACAGCATGCAGTGACAGAATGGTCCTGCGGCACCTTGATTTCAGAGCATTAGCTGCAGAGCTGTGGGAGGAGACATTTCTGCTGTTTTAAGCCCCCCAGTGTTTCCCGGTATGTTACGGCAGAGTAAGAAACTCATCATCACCATCTACATTGTGGAGATACAGTGATTTTCTTTGACCTAACAAATACTGTTCACGTCACTGACTCTGAGTCTGTCTTTTCTTTGGCTGACAGGAAGCTCAGAGCAGAGTAATCATCGTAGGACTTAAGGAGTATGTTTACCACCAAGTGTCCCTCTCTGGACCCTGGCACTCAGCCGTAGCTCACCTTTAATCCAATATCCTTATTTGCAAAATGTCTTTATTGCAAGCATTCATTTTAATAAGCTATTTCCAAAGTACACCCTGCTTAATTACTAGTATGTATTAAGAATATGACGAAAACTTACAGAAAGGAGAAGAAAGGTGACTAAAGTTCCAGTCATTTTTGGCAGATGCAGGGACAGAATCTGCCCCAGCTGTACATCCAGGACAATGGTACTCCTTTCCTGTGGCACCAAAGACAGAGATGGGGGTTCTCCAAAGTCTCTATCCATTCCCTCTGCTCATCTTCCCAAGCTCCTGTGACTGTTGCTCTGGAAGATTCCATCTCATGCTTATCCAAGTCAGACTCTACCTCTTAACACAACCTTAACTTTCAATCTGGAGGCAGCGTGGAGGCAACGTGGATGGATGGAGAGATCATCCATCCTGTGGACACTTGAAATTGTCTTCTTCCATAACCCACGATCCAGTCACTCTGCCCACACTACTTTTCCACAAGTGCCCTCAAGGAAGTCACTGACTGGCAAAGCCAATGAGGTGATGGACAGAAAACAGAGTACAGATGCTCGATGATACTGAGAGAATCAAAAATGCATTTAGTACACCTATTAGCTTAGCCCAGCCTGCCTTAAAAATGTGCTCAGAGCATTTATTTTAGCCTGCGGTCAGGCAAAGTCATCTCAGTAAAAATTCCTAAGTGGGCCGATGGGCAGGGGACTGCATGCAGGGAAGCACTCCATGGGGGCGTGGTGGTTTCCATCCTATAGCTGGGGGGTCTTGGGCATGTCGTTCAGCAACCTGGGAGGACTTGGCTCTTGGTCTGTGAAATGGGGATTCTCCCTCACAGGAGGTTGCGCGGAGAGGGCTGTGGCGTCCCCTCCCACTCTGGAACTGCCTGCCCTTTCCTTTGCCCAGCTAATTGGCCTGGCCTCTGCTGCCGCAGCCCGCAGGGAAAATCTCTGATGTCCCCGATGAGTTGGAGTTCTGATCCCCTCAGTCTTCCATCTCTGTACTCCCTGGTGACCTGCATGTGAGCTCGTGGGAATCAGAAGACAAAGGCTGCCCCAGGCTATGAGAGTGGACGGGGCGGGAAAGCCGATCCTTCCACGCTCAAATCAGCTCTGTCATCATCTCCTCTTGTCCTCTGACAAAAGAGACTAGGGAGCTCTGGATGCACAAGCCATCAGCCTGGCGGCGGGAACATGTTCATCTCTTCCTAACTCACTCTGTCTTTGTTGTTGTTGAGGCAGGATGTGTGAAAATCAGGACAGCCCCAGTGACCAGCGCTCAGCAGTTTATCAAACAAAAGCTGACATTTCATCCGGAGGATTTTATCTCTGTCTGAAGCACAATTGCACAAAGAGCTCAGATTGTCAGTGTCGTCTGTATTGGGATCAGTCTTCAAGCTTTGTTATCCGAGAGGCGATACTGGGACTTAGAGCCAGCACTGGCCTGGGAGACTGGAGGTAAGCTGCTGTCTCCCCAGACCCATGTGCCTCCCTGGCTGGGCATCCTGTATCCTGTATCTCTACCTCACTCCATATATTGAATGCAATGATCTCCATTGCACAGGTGAGGACAGAATCTGAGATAGGTCCCTCTCTCTGGATCTCCCTCTGGACAGTGGAAAACGAAATTCAATCACTTTCCTTTACATGTGGAGACAGGAGCATGGCCTCTCAGTCCGCCCTCCTGCACAAGAGGCAAGGGAGCGGGGACAAGTCACAGAGATTCACTCTGAGCATCAGCCCCTGCCAAAAGAGACCAATTTCACAATTGAAATATTTATTTGGACTCCTGACTATATCAGAGTCACTGTGCAACCCAGTCAGGACAAAGAGAGTGACCACATCCTCTACTGCCTCGCCTCATGTGTCAACACCATGCCACCCTTGGAGATTCACAAGGCCTCCTGAAAATCAGAGGCTCAGCAGGTACAGTGTGCTCACAACGAAGATTTATTACAGAGACATAGTACAGACACACAGCAGAGGCATAAGGGAATGGACACAGGTAGAATCAGTAGGCACCCCCGTGAGGCTCCGCCCATGAGACGTCGTGCACAGCACACCTTCCCTGAGCAGTGGACACAGAACTGTGTGCGATGAGACATCTGCCATGGACCAGTGCCCAGGCTGTGTGCACCGGAGCTGGCCACTCGGGCTCCCACTGCCCAGCACGTACCAAATCCCAGATTCCCAGGAGGAAAGAAGAATAAATCATACTGTTGGCACAAACAGTATCCAGTGAGCCACACTTATCAGTTGGGCAAAATTTTGTATCAGTGTAGGGAGTTACATGCCATCCAAACTCCAGAGACCACTAGGAAGCTGCCCTTGCAAGGAGGCCTTTCTAAGGAGAGCATCTCTGCCCTGCTGTCATAGCTCTCTTCAGGGTACCAGAGAGTGTGAGAGGGTGCTGACGACATGGCAGAAGCATAACAGGACAACAGACAGAAGCCAGGAAAGTCCTGGGCAAAACAGGACCTGGGTCATCCAAAAATGTGACTGAAGGACTGAGCAATGAAATGCTACAACATGTGTAGAAGTTTCCAGATCCATCTTAACCTGTCCAGTCGCACTTGTGTCCACTCACAGTGCATTATGCACAATCAAATTCTGATTCCACATATGTGTTTTCCATAATAGAATTTCCAACACTGGTGTTTAGGCAGAAAGAAGCCATTGTTTTCAGGGAAAGGGGGCTTCAAGATTAGGGCCTTAGTGGAAAACAGATTCACTTTGTCACAAGCTCTGCATTTTCTGCTCCATCCTTAATGTTGCTAACAGTCTGTCGAAGAGGTTATTAATTAGTATTTTTAGCTATCTACAGTCCATTAAACCCATTGCTTGTTAAATAATCAAGTTTCAAGTTCACAAGGCTTAAAACAATGAGCAGAATTCATTCGCAGTTCATTAGCACAGTTGTCCATATCACTGGGCAGGTGGCAACACAGGAGGGTTTACTGACCACCGATGAGACTGCTGAGCACAGGGACATCCCCCTGCCTGAGACTCTAGGCCTCATCCATTCTTTTCACTCTTCTCAGCAATGTGCTCTCTAATTCCCTGATCTTTTGACATTGCTGTTCTCTGGTAAAAGGAATTTAATCAAAATATGTATGCTGGAATTTTATTTAAGCAGAAATAATGACACTCGTAAGTTCAAGTTTCTATGTGAGGTTTTCATTAGAAATGCACACATTCTCAAGCCTGGCTCTCTGGGGAGGCAAGCCAGCCCCAGGGGACCTGCGACAGGAAGGCAGGAGTGCAGGCTCTCTCCTCCTTCCTGCACAGGTGTGGCACTGCACTTTTGTTCCAAGACATATTTGGGAAGGGAACCCACAATGGAGAGTCCACCCAGGTGCATACTCCAGTTTTCCAACATTTCTGCCATGTCTTTCTGCCAGTCCAGGATTTTTATATAGACAGAATGCATGTGTGTGTATGTGTGCTTATGTGATAGATGTATATAGATACACATTTATCTGCATGTTTATATACATATATCTACCTGTATACATATGTAGGGGGTGAATGGTGAGCCCCACTCAAAAGATATGTTCTCACCCTCGTTCTGAGAATGTCGGATGTGACATTATTCAGAAAAGGCTCTTTATACATAGTTATAATTCACTCAGGATCTCAAAATGAGATCGTCCTAGATTATCCCTGGAGGCCCTAAATCCATTGTCAAGTGTCAAGAGAAAGGCAAAGAGAGATTTGAGGTAGAGAGGAGAAGACCACGTTAAAACAGAGACAGATTGATGTAGCCATGAGCCACGGAACCCAGGAGCCACCAAAACCTCAAAGAGATGGGGAGGGAGTCTCACATCAAGCTTCAGATTCCTGGCCTTCCAACTGTGAGAAAATAAACTCTTCTTATCTTAGATCACCAAATCTGTACTGATTTGTCATGGTGGCACTTGGAAACAAATTACTCTTATATCTGTCTGTCTATATACCTATCTCTCTATATGTAGATATATACCTACAGATATATATGGCTACAGACATGCATACATATACATACACATTTATACACAGGTAGGTAAAGGTATACTGAGCCCAACACAGGCACGGACACACATGTGTATTCAGCAAATGTCTTCCCCTTCTCCTCTCCCTCTCCAGTCTGCCTCCGGTCCCTGGAGTGAACATGATTCTATGAAGTCAGCACCTACTGTCCTGAGCATCTCTCCTCCAATTTCAGCATTTCCACTGAAGAGCTTCCCTCTAGGAGTCTCCTCTCCCTGACCTGACTCCAGTACTGAAAGGTTGGAGGTGCCTGTCACTCTCTGAACCAAGATGGGAGGAATGTGAGGCCTACCAAAGCTCCAAGTGAACAGGACACGCGCAAAGTGGCAGAAGACCCTCATACTCGCTCAAAAAAGCCCAAAGTCCTCCCCAGTCCTTGCTTCAGGTCTGGAATGGATGTCCTCAGGGCTGCCGGACCCCACGATGCTGTCATCATAACAAGCACTTAAGTAGCCTCTGCCACATGCCACACCCTATGCTGTGTTGTCTGCACAGAGTGACTCTTCATGTTCACTGGTTTAGATCTTAACTGGCCCCAGAAGCTCCTGTGTGAAGGCTTTGTCCTCAGTGCAGAACTCTTCAGAGCTGGGGATTTGGGAAAGTAATTAGACCAAGCGTGATCTACCTTTTCAGTGGATTAATCCATCCATGGATTAATAATTTGGTAACACTAGTGAAGGTGGTGGAAACTTCATAAAGTGGGGCATAGTTGGAGGAAGTAGGTCACGGGGGCGAAACCTGGAGGAGTATTGCTCATGCTTCATCCCTGTTTCTCTCTGCTTCCTGTTCGTTGTGAAATGAGCAGCTCCACTCTGCCACATGCTGCCACCGCGCTGTTCTGCCTCACCACAAGCCCACAGGGACCATGGACTGCAGCCTCTGAAACTATGAGCCAAAATAAACCTCTCCTCCAATAAAGCGATTTTCTCAGATTTTTTTAAGTGCAAATAGCTAATAACACATTCACACTATTTCCTCAAATTAACTCTACTGTCCATCCTATGAGGGAGAAACGGAGGCCCAAAGAGGTCATAGAGCTTGGTGCAGAGGTGCTGGGGATGGAACCCAGGCCTCTGGCCCCAAGTCTGCTTCCTCGCACTGCCAGAGACTGTGACTAATAGTCGGCAGCACATCCCAGTTGTTCCACTTCTAAACATTTCCCCGTGATTTATTTGTTGTTATTTTCTCTTCTCTTAATCACACAGACCTGCTCACTTGGAAACTGGCTTAGAAACAACAGAGATTTTTTTGGCATCCACAGCTAAATAGACATCAAAAGGAAGCAAATATATTGGTAACAATGTTTCCTCTGGGGAACCCAAGATTTTTGAAATATACTGCAGTCTTCTACAGTGACTTTTTCCCAAAGCTTTGGGATATATATATATATAGCCAGTTAATGGGGCCAGAACACCTATTAACGCCTTTCCTTTGGAGTTGGGGCTCTACAGTCCCATCCCAAGGACTCAGAGAAGAGCCACGGTTGCATATCGAGCATGTGTTTTTCTTTGTTCCTTTGCACCTTCCAACACAGACAACTGGATTGGAAGGACAAGAGGAGGAACCCTCCTTCCAGGAGGGGTTTCCATGAAGAGGGATTTTTATTTTTGAAATGCATTTAGGGACTTTCTCTGCCCAGCCTGCGCACTCCTCCTGAGAGAGGCGGAGTGACTGCCAGGCTTGGCAAATTCAGGAAGAATAAGCCCTACAGCAGACATGCTACTTGGCTAGGACTGCCAGAAGAAGCCTGCAGGGCTGAGGTTTCCAGTGTCCTCTGTCCCAGCTTCTTGGGTTGCAGCCAGAGTCAGATCACGACAGTTGAAGCTCCAACAGGAGTCGCAGCAACCTTCCTCCAGGGCATGCGGCGAGTCTCCCACTTGCTGCTTCAGGACACCCCTGAAGCAGAAGCCTGCTTGTCCAGCAAACTTCAGCACAGAAATGCCAGGGAGCCATGCCCCTGAAGAAAACTCCACACCTATGGGAAGAAGAGCCAGTGGCTTCTGATCCTTCAGATTACAATTTCGCCAGACATTCTCTATTTTTTCCTGGGCTTCTGGAAATCAAGCCTCCCCTTGCCATTAGCAACGACGTCAACTAAACTGCCTGCTTCATGTACAACCAGAGAAACAAGTTGTACCCCATTTGTTTACAATAATAAAAAATAAAAATAAAGAGTTTATTAATGCTTCCAATTGATTCCTAACCCAAATTTGTGTTATAGTTGAATTTGCAAATAATTTGTGAACTGAATAAACAACAATGTGCTTGCTTACCAAAAAAAAAAAAAAAAAAAAAAAAAAAATCCTGCCTGCTTTCCCTTCTGCCCAGGCTTATTCCCCACTCATTCTCATTTCTGCTTCCTAGAATTATTGTCCTTGCACCTAAAGTCCTGTCCTAATCTCTGGTTGTTGAGAACTAAATTAAGACCTGCCCTGAATTGGATTAAGTGGGCCGAGCCATTCTCTGACCCTGAGCGAAGTCCTCCGGCCTCTAGTTAGTAGCCACAGAGCTTCCATTTTGGCCTTCATATTTCATGGATTTACTTTAGAAATTGCTCAGAGTTGGAGGAGAATTGTACTCTTTTGAGGGGATATAGGAGATCACAGCACACAGAGATGATTGATACATTCGTACCACTTGGTAGTGTGCAAAGTGGCCTTGCATCAGCGGTTTCAGCTCAGGAAACGTGCAAGGAACTCTTACACATGCGTACACACACAGCAAGCGCCTCCACAATGCTGCTCCACCTGTGTACGACCTTGGGCACATCACAGACACATGTTGGGACTAATGACACGTTAACTAACTCAGGCTGACTCCTTTCTCCCTGGCCAGTGAGCAAGATCAAGGCCTCAAAGGCGGTTTCAATAGTTAATGACGATGAACCGACCACCGTCAGGGATTGGTTAACAACAGTTCCGCAGCGAACGTGATCAGCTCGCGCTTGCCATGTAGTCCAATGGGACTCTCGCCTGCGTGAACACCCCATGCCTTGCTGACCTTTAAGCTGATTGGTTCCCGCCTAGCCCCCACCCTACATAAAAGCTGCCTGACTTCCTCAATAAACGAGTTCCTGCTGTGACTGGTCTCCCTGACGCGTCTGATTGTCCTCCGCCTGGAGGGCTGGGAGCGGGCGGTCAGTCGGCACTACCTATCCCAGTCTGACCTTGTTGGTGAGCGTCCCCTTCCCTTGTCGCTGGTCGAGAAGAGCAAGGGGGCTTAAGACCCCGACAGACACAAACACTTAATAAGATATGGGACACGGAAGGAAGAGTCATGCCTTCAAAGTGCTCGCTTCGAATTGAAAGAGGAATGGGAAAGTGTAAATTATTGGCAGAACATGTTATGTGGCCTGCAAGCTCCCAACATGAGACATGGAGAGAGCAATGGAGCTGGGTAAGAGCTGGCCTTCACTTCTCGGGACCATGAAGCCATTTGGATTATGGTTCTCCCCTTAGCAACTGTGTAACTTAGATTGTTTAACGTCTCTAAGTCCTGGAATCTGCATCTGCAAAATGGGCATAAAGATATGAAAATTCTTTTTGAATTGGGGACAGATGCAGTCAGGTATATAAAGCAATTTCCAAAGGGTTTGGCACACAGTAAGCCTCTAATTAATGCTAGACATTTTATTAGTTACCTATTACTGTGTATACAGTACTACAAAGTGCAGTGATTTAGAAAAATAGTCATTATGTCAAATTGTTTCTCAGTGTCAAGAATATGGAGACTTTCATGTAGTGAGAGATGGGGCACTAGAGTCGTTCTACATAAGACTACCCAGAATTTGTTAAAAAGGCTGTCGTTTCTCCAGTGTATGACTTTGGCACCTTTGTCAAGTTTCAGATGAATGACTATCTAGGGGGTTTGTCTCTGTCTCCTCTATCAAATTCTATCTAGGAATTCTATCAAATTCCTCTTCATGTCTGTCTTGGTAACACTACCATAACAGTTTTTGTGTCTGTAGCTGTGTATAATGACTGGAGATCAGATATTGGGATGTCTCCAACATTGCTCTTCTCAGTAAGGATTGCTGTGGCTATTCTGGGTCTCTTTTCCTTCCAAAATAATTTTTTTCTAGTTCAGCGAAGAATGCCATTGGTCCTTTGATAGGGATTGCAATGACTCTCTGTAAAGCTTTTGGTAGTATGGCTATTTGGACAATATTGATTATACCTTTCCAAGAACTCAGAAGACCTTTCCATCTTCTAAGGTCTTCTTCAATTTCTTTCTTATTCAAGGTTCTATAGTTTTCATTGTAGAGGTCTTTCACTTCCTTGGTTAGATTAATTCGCAAGTTGCTAGTTGCTGGGTTTTTTGTTTGTTTTTGAGGTTACTGTGAATGGGATAGTTGTCCTGATGTCTTTCTCAGCAGATTCATTATTGGAATAGAGGAAAGCAATTCATTTATTATGTATGTTGATCTTGTGTCTTGCTACTTTGCTGAATTTGTTTGTCAGCTCTAGAAATCTTCTGGTAGAGTTTTTGGGGTCTTCCATACATGGGATGATGTCATCATCCTGTCAGTAGCAAACTTGCCTTCTTATTTTCCCATTTCTTTCTCTTGAATTTTCTTCTCTTGACTGATTGGGGTGGCTAAAGTTTCAAAAGCCATGGTGAACACAAGTGGTGAGAGTGGACATCTTTATCTGTTCCTCACTTGGGAGAACAGCTTAGCTTGGTGGTTGTGGCTCAGAGTCTCTTGTGAGGTTTCAGTGAGATGTCTACTGGGGCCCCAGTCACTCAAAGTATTGCCTGAGTTTGGTGGATCTAATTCTGAGACGATTTCGTCCTAGGCAGGTTGTAGGAGGACTCGGCGGCTTGCACCGAGGCCTCTCCGCAGGACTGCCGGAATGTCCTCGGGATATGGAAGCTGGCCTCTGAGAGGTCCGTGTAAGAACACGCGTATGTGCATGCCTGTCTATCTGCATTTCCATTTCTATTTCTCCTCTATTTCCATTCTGGTGTAGTTCAAGGTAACTTTAAAGGCAGCGGTTCTAACCATAGCAGCAGAAAGCAGTGAATTGTCAGGACTTCCCATCATGCTTAAAAATGAACATATTATATTTGGATGGTAAAGAGGTGGCAATGCCAGGTGTAATGGCAGGAGAGAGGGAGACACATGTTTGAAACACAGACAGGAGGACTGTTGGACGAAGCACTGGGTATGAGAAGACTCGGGCTGGGAAGAACAAGAGGTGGGAGACAGATGGCAACAGAGAAAGGAGCAATGAGGTCAATGACAGATCATCGGAAGCATTTGAGGAGGGCACTAACGTGACCGAGGAGGCCATGACTAAGACTGGTTTGGACACAGCACAGAGAGGGGCAGCTTGACAAATCCCCGAGGCGGGAGACAGCTCAACATTTTGACATTCATTTATTATGAGCAAAATGCATGTCATTGCAGGGTAATGGGTACTAATTTACTCAAAAACCCCTTGAGAGAACTTACTAGGCTCTGCCTTCAAACAAATGGAAATTCACAGATGGCGGTGCTGGTGGAAGAGAGTTCTACCAGCTCCCAGCCCACGCCATCTTCCTGGGTTCTGGCAGTGAAAGCCAAGGCTGGCCACAGTTTGAGGGAAGACTTACAGAGGCATACAGCTTCCCAGGTTTTCTTGAACCACATCATCAGTATCATTCAAGGAACTTGAATTGGCACTGCTATGTGCAGTGATAGCCATTGGTCCCTCACGGCCCACCCTGTGGTAATGGAATGTCATTGCCTGGTGATCCTGCCCCACTTCATAGTCCCCAGAGTGAAGGGGGCAGAGCTTGTACTACTGATCTGTGACTCAGGCTCAAACCCAGTCCCTTAGTACCTATGGTTCTCATGAACTTCCATTTATTTATCAGGGAAAAGAAAAGATAAAAGAATAACTGCTAGATGCCTGTTGTGAGGCTTAGATGAGATTCCACTTGGAAATCATGCAACTCATTGTGGTTGGGCACTTCCTCCCCTGAACTGGTCTTCACAAGTCAAATAATGAAGAATGAGGTACACACTGACAGGGTCAGACACCTGTCCGTCCCTGAGGAGGGTGATATTGGGGCACTAGAGGTGCCTACTGGGCAGGTCTTGACTCAGAAGAAGACAGTTAGCCAAGTGGAGCTTCCAAAGCCCATCCTGGGCCAGACCCTCTGGCTCTCCTACATTATTGCTCGAGAACCTGCTCACTGGGGACCTTGGAATTTGTCCGGTAGCATTTGCTAATGAAGCTCCTAAGGAATTGGGGTAGTTTTATTACAGTAAAATTTTGTCTGTCCTGACTAATGAAATCAGAAGTACGTGGTTTCATAGTCATGTTAAAATTGGTAAATAATCAATTCCAGGTTCCAGAGTCAGAGAAAGCCAATGAAAGACCCAACTACCCAGGAGGGTACAGGAAATAGAAACAGTTTCAAATGGATCTGTGGCCTGAGGCAGGGAGGGCCTGAATGAGGATAAAGGGAAGTCAGTCTGGATCAAAGGAAATGGTCTTCAGTGCTTAGTCTGAAGAATAAAGTACAACGTGAAACACAGAAGTAGCTGGAAAATGAATATTTCCAAAGGCCATAAGAGGGAAGGGAAGAGCAGTTATTTAGGGCTGGGCCATGGGTGGGTCAGAGCTAAGCTTTGAATCAGGGGCTGTGCCTCCTCTTCTGGGAGGGGCAGCAGAATTATGGGCTGGCTGCAGGTGGCTTCCTGGAGACAGTCATAAGCACCCCATATGAACAGGTATGCTGAGATGCACAATGCACCAGAGCAAAGGTGCAAGAATCACTCACGGGACAAATTCCACTCCAAGGCTCACCTTCAACAGATGGCGCGCTTTTCCCAGACTTCTGCAGACAATTTCCTGTCACGTGAGGACGCTTACGAGCCAGTCCAGCCGTTGAAAAATCAGCACTCAGGCTTGGGGGCAGGTGGAGCTGACAGTGCACCCTGACTCTACTGCGTCTCCAGTGGGTCCTTCCACCCGCTGCAGGGGATTTCCACTGTAAGGCCTCATTTGAGGGCCAGGAACAAAAGTAATTTATGATTAGGTGTGGGACAACCACGAAACTATTGTTCTGTTTCATTTTTTTCCAGCTTTGGCATACCAAAGCTGCAAGTAATTAATGTATGCAATTTGGTGAATTTGGATGTATGTCAAGACTTGTGTGATCATGGCTACAGTCTAGGTAACAAACACACTCATCACCTCCCAAAGTTTCACTGTGTCCCTTTGAGTGTGTGTGTGACAAGAACACTTCCTATGAAACCTACACTTTCATTTTGAATGCTGTATATAAAGCACCAGAAACAGCCAACTATACAGAAACAGTAGTTTCTTGTTGATCAGGTGGTAGCTGAAAGGGAACTTACTGCAAAGCACAGGCCAGGACACCTGCCTCTCCTGCACCTTTTACCCTAGAGTCTCCTAGGGAGATGCCCCTTCCATTACCCTATCCACTACAGTGTGACAGTGAATGGTCCAAAGATTGCTCAAGGTAATTCAGCAGTTTCCCCCACAACTCCTTGGACGTGGCACTTGCCAATATCTCCCATGTAGAGATGAAGATAATGAAGGCCAGAAGGCACTCTGGGTCACACAGCGGGTCTCCACGTTGAACCAGGCAGTTCACTCCAGGCTGGCACTTGTGCCCTGGCAGCCCTGGCCGCCCCCTGTGTCTACACACTGGAGAACTAACACGCTTCTCAGAATTTGGAGAGCAACAAATTCACCAGGAAGCATAAAATGCCAATGTCTAGGCCTCATTCTATGTATAGCGACCTCACCTCTCAAATCTAAGCACTCCCCTGCCTCCTTGCAGGTAATGTCACTGTCTGTCACTTCCCCACCCCCGGCCTCGTGCCTTCATGTCACCTGTCAGGAACATGTTACCGGCTCCCTCTGGGTTTTTTATTTGTGCATAAATGAACAGTTTTATAATTGAATGCATGAATATATGAATTGCTACAATTTTATAGACTTCAAATACTTAATTTTATTTTAAATTTTAATCACACTTTTAAATAGAGCTTTGGTTTAAGAGGATTGTCAAAATTGTTAGGAGGCAGGATATCCAGATTTTAACCTCTGGCATCCCTGTCCATGGCACCATGCATCACTGATTTCTTTAGAAAGCTGTTCTCAACTTTTAAAATGTATGTTTAAAAGGGGGCTGGCATGTAACATCTTAGGCCCACTTTGACTTCCTGATCACTTCAGCATTCTCATATCTAACAGGTTTAAGTCACGTTGCCTTCAGATCTAGAATGCAGAACGCAGCACAGTCAGACACGTGTGAATAACAAGCCAATTTCACGTGGGCAATGGCCTGTGACCGTGAGTGCACCCCTCTATCCCTTAGTCTGCTATCCTTGGTTTATTACAAGTGCTTTATCTGAGATTCTGAAATTCAAATTCCCTAATAGGAAAAATAAATCTGAATGACCTTCATTAAAAGTCCAATGCAGTATTGTGCGTGTGTGTGTGTGGGGGGGGGGGGGGGCGGGTCTAAGTGAAGTCTTCAAGCTTATTTGCTGAATATTCTTCTGTGGACAGAAAAATGAAATCAGAGGATTTTGGGTTTATCTTCAGGTAAAAATACTTTTCCATGAGATTCAAACATTTAGTTTCATTTTCTTTCTTTGGGAAAATACACACATCTCACTTAAGTCCCATTTAAAAAGCTGTAAATTTTAGGCCAGTATATGTTTTTCTTTTCCATAGGTTTCTAGCCCAGAGCAATAATGATCCTAATCTCTTGCTTAGAGTCTACTAAATAACCAGAAGCTCATAAATATCACTTACCTCATGAATCCCCATCTCATAAGTCAGAGAACTTAGAGGTTAATAATCTTTTCTGTGTCTGTGAGATAATTGTATCATTCAAGGGTCAACCAGAGAAACAAACCATAGGAGAGATCACAGCCAACTGAAACCCTCTGGGCACAAACTGCTTAGAGAGTGTGTCAGTCTCCTCTGATAATGTCAGGCCCACCATGGTAATCTTCCTTTTGATCCTCTTAAAACCAGCCAATGAGATAAGTACATCTGAAACATGACTTGACTTGGGCACCTAGATTCCCGTCTTTGAATAATTGTGTGAACACTATAAAAAGTCACCTGAGTAATGAACTGGCCCATGCAGTACTAACATAGGTAGACATCCTTCACACCATAGTCCCTTTTATAGAGTGACCCCAGACTTTGTTTCCTGAGATAAAAACATCTAAGAACAAAATACTGTCCTTGCTAACAGTGATTCACCATGGAGATGGTTTTTCAAGGTTGAGGTATGGGCACCCGCTGGGCACATCAAACTTGCATGATGGTTTTGAGTCAGTAGAGAAAACCTATCTTGACTGGGGACAGTATCTTCTTCCACAGAACCTCCAGAAGTTAGCGTGATGAGGTCTCAGAAGAAGGTCTGCCTTGTCACCAGTAGTGAGAGAGCTGGAGAAGGAACAAGTGCAATGGAGGTCTTGGCTTCTACAGTGCGTAGTGTCTAGTTCTACTAAGACAAATAATCTTCCCCAATCTCATATTTGGTGTGAGATAAGCCCCTCATTTGTTAAATGTTTGGGGGAGTACTCATCCAGTGTTCCCCATACATATGGAATTGTTCTGAATTCAATCACGTGACATGTCTATTTTCCTGGAGCAGACCCAAAGCAATGTATAAAAGTGTCCAGGGTCTAAGTAAAGTGCCAAACCAAAAACAAGGAAGAAGGCAATAAAATAAAATGCAATAAAGAGGTAAGAACTTCCAGTAATAGTAATAGTGTTAAAATGTTAAGAATCTGGTGCCAGGCTAAAGTAAAAACTGTATAAATTTTCCCATAGTGAAATTTCTTTGCCTTAAAAGATGCTACTTCATTCTTATGACAAGACCGGTTGCCAGATAAATAGCACTGTCCCTACACTTATGATCTTTCTGGTACCAGCTTTTGGGATTAGATTATGTCCATCAGAATTGCTTGTGAGGGATGTATACAATATGCAGGTGGCACTACAATAATAAAGAAATAATAAGAAATAACACACAAGAAAATTTATTCATGTAGCATACTGCTCAAGGCCAGCGAGGGTCAGACAGCAAGGTGGGACAGAATATATAGCAATCTGGAGTTCAGTATTTGGAGATAAAAAGCCTGAGTTTGAATCTTTGTTCTAAAACTAGTTCCATAGTGACGTGAAAGTCTTATCATCTCTGTAAACCTTAGTTTTATCTTTAAAAACTCTAACAGTACTGGCCCACAGTCTTCAGAATAAGAGTCAATTGCTTAAAACATGTTACCGTTTGAGTGTTTCGTACTCTCCAAATTCCTGTGTTGGAAGCTGAACTACCAATGCGACAGAGGGGCAAGAGGGCCGATAGGGAGCAGCTCGGGTCATGAGGAATCTGTCCTCATGAATAGCTCAGTGCCATTGTTGGAAGAGCTTACACGAGGGGCTCTGATTTCTTCTGAGCTTCTGCATGTGAAGGCATAGTGTTCCTGCTCTCCAGAGGGCTCAGAACTTAAGGCACCTCCTTTGAAAGGAAGACCAGCTCTCACCAGGGACCAGATCTCCCAGCAACGAGTCTTGGACTTTCAGCCTCCAAGAAAGAATGAACTTTCTCTTTTCCATAAGTTACCGGGTTCCAGGTCTTCTGCTGCACCAGGACTTAGACACATGTCAAGCCCTGGTCACAGGAGTAATGCCTTAGGCAGGTCTCCATGAGCCATTGTTATTTCCCCAACTGAGATAGAAAAGGAATCCAGGAAATCAGTTCAGAAGTCATTGAGCAGAAGCTGTCGTGTCTCTTCCACCAGGGCCCTGACAGGGGGAGTGGGCAGGTGTAAAGGGCAGAGATAGAAGCCATACCTACCTCGGCAGCGTGGGGAGCCCACCGGGGATGAGCAGAGGCTGCTGTGGCAGGGAAGCTGCCCACGGGCATTAATCTGCTAATGGGGACCAGACTGGATTCTCTGAAAAATGAGATCTCTCATAAATCCGCCTTCTTTTGGTGAGAAAGCACAGCACTGTGTGCACCCTGCCCAATGTAAGCAAAACCCACTGAGTAGCTGTTCCAGGGAGCGGTCAGGTCAGGGTGCGTAACACGCCGCGATGAACAGCACAGCGCGTGCTGAATGCGGGTCCTTCCCTGTACCCAAGGCAGACATGGGCAAGCGAGGAAGTGGACAAAGGTGTGAGATCCCCCTCAAGTGGCTGCGGGCCTCAGCCTTCCCACGGAGTTCAGGGGTGAGGAGTAGTTCCCCGAACTCTGAAGAGGCTGGAACAGCACTGCCTATGGAGACAGCATGCCTTCTGAGGCCGACAGAAAAGACAGCATCAGAACCCAGTCAATACATGGGCTAAGGAACAGAGAGGCACTGCACGGAAGAAGACATGCAGGTGATTGACAAATACATGAAAAAGTCCTCATCATTTCTAGTACTTAGAGAAATGCAAATTAAAACCACCCTAAGATTTTATCTTACTCCAATTAGAATGGCTATTATCAAGATCACAAACAATAATAGATGTTGACATGGATATGGGGGAAAAGGCACACTCTTTCATTGCTGGTGGAGTTGCAAATTGGTGCAGACACTCTGGAAAGCAGTGTGGAGAATCCTCAGAAAACTTGGAATAGACCCACCTTTTGACCCAGTTATCCCACTCCTCGGTTTATACCCAAAGGACTTAAAATCAGCATACTCAGTAATGCAGCCACATCAATGTTTACAGCTACTCAATTCATAATAGTTAGATTGTCGAACAAAACTAGATGCCCTTCAAGAGATGAATGGATATAGAAGCTGTGGTATATATACACAATAGAATATTATTCAGCCATAAAGAAGAATATTATTATGACATTTGCAGATAAATGGATGAAATTGGAGAATACCATCCTAAATAAAATAAACCAATCCCAAAAAAACAAAGGCTGAATGTTTTCCCTGGTAAGTGGATGATGATATATAACGGGCATCGGGGGTTGAGAGAAGAATGGAGGAACTTTGGATTACATACAGGGAAATGAGAAGGAGGAGGAGTCAGGGGTATGAAAGATGGCAGACTGAGACAGACATCGTTACCCTATGTACATATATGATTACACGAATGGTATGAGTCTACATTGAGCACAGCCATAGAAAGGTTGTACCCCACTTGTGTACAATGAATCTCAATGCAGTCTGTAAAAATTAAAAAATTTAAAATTAAAAAAAAAAAACCAGACCACATCGACAGAAAGGAGACTCGAGGCAGCCTCTTCAGAAGCCTCCACCTTCCATTTCCGTGTCTCCCAGAGACCTTTGCATTTGCTTCTCTGAAAATCACTGTTCCCAAGCTACACCCAGCTTATTTTTCAAAGCAAAAACAACAAATTATTCTGTTTGTGTGAAGCTGTAGCAGAGAGCTGGCCTGACCAGGATCTCGCGACCACTATGGGGTGGCAAACAAAACGAATCCCGAGTGAACTTGCTTAGGCTTGTTAGAAAAAAGGCACAGAAAACCTGAGGAAGAGACACAGGAACTTAATGATGAAAAGAAAGACTAAACTCCAGGACTAAAGGGCGTGCTTCTAAACACTCAAGCATTCTTACACTTGAACTCCACTAGCATGTGCCTGTCAAATAGTTATCAAGGCCTGGATTGCACATATTTCTTGGGGAATTTATTGGGGGAGCTACCCAAGACAGCTCCAACCATCAGAAGCTTTCATTGTGTTAGGCCGAGGTCATAATCCCGGGGGTGTCCAATCTTCAGTTTGCTTTGTGCCTACATTTATTTCCACTTGATACAAATCCAGAATTTCATAAGGCTAAGTGTCATTGAACAAGTTTATTCCACCTTCCTGCATCTCAGCTTTTTCTTCTCTAAGAGATAGTGATAATATATCCGCTTCATAGAATTTGCTGGGAAAACTGGATAGCCACATGTAGAAGAATGAAATTAGATCACCGTCTCTCACCCTGCCCCGAAGCCAACCCAAGGTGGATCAAAGACCTAGGAGTTATCCATTCATCTGTTGAAGGGCATCTAGTTCGGTTCCAGAGTTTAGCTATTGTGCACTGAGCTGTTATAAGACCAAATGTTTTCTCTGATATGCAGATGCGATCCATAATGGGGGGGTAGGGAAGGATGGAGGAACTTTAGATTGGGCAGAGGGGAGTGAGGGGAAGGGAGGGGTGGAAAGGATGGTGGGATGAGATGGACATTATTGCCCTATGTGCACATATGATTGAACAAACCCTGTGACTGCAGTGTGTACAGCCAGAGAAAAGAGAAGGTTTGCTCCAGTTGTGCACAATGAGTTGAAAAGCATCCTCCTGCCATGCATAACTAATTAGAACTAATAAAAAACAAAAAAGACCTAGGAATTAGACCAGAAACTCTGCAACTGCTAGAATAAAACAGGATCAACATTAATGACATACCACACAAGCACCAAACTCCTTAACAAAAGTCTGAAAGTACCAGAAATAAAACCAAGAATCAATAAGTGGGATGGCACCAAATTAAAAAGCTTTTGCAGCAAAGGAAACAAGAGTATGAAGAGAGTCTACAGAATGGGAGATCGTCTTTGCCAGCTACTCTTCCAACAGAGGAGTAATATCCAGAATATGTAATGAACTCAAAGAACTTAACACACACACACACACACACACACACACACACACACACACACACACAGTACATTCCCCAATCAATATATGGGCACATGAACTAAACAGGTATTTCTCAAAAGAAGAACTATAAATATCCAACAAATAGATGAAAAAAGTCCATCTTTAGCAATCAAGGAAGTGCAAATCAAAACTACATTGAGATATCATCTCACTGCAGTTAGAAAGGCAATCATCTGGATTATAAATAACAATAGATGCTGGTGAGGATGTGGGGGAAAAGTACACTCACACATAGCTGGTGGAACTATACATTAGTACAACAGTGTTAGAAAACAATATGAAGGTTCCTCAAAAGATTAGTGATGGACCCACCATATGGCCCAGCTATCCACTCCTTGCTATTTATCCAAAAGAGTTAAAATCCCAAGCATACCAATGATTATAGTCGCACAATTCACAATAGTCAATTTATGGAACCAGCATAGGTGCCTGTCAACAGATGAATAGATAAAGAAAATGTATATATACACAGTGGAGTTGTACTCAGCCATAAAGTATAAAATTAAGTCATTTGCTAGTAAATGGGTAAAACTGGAGAACTTCATGTTAAGTAAAATAAGAATGCCTCAGAAAGTCAGGGTTGAATAGTTTCTAATATGCAGAAGCTAGAGAAATATAGGGAAAGGAGGGGATCTCTTGAAAATAAAAAAGGAGAACAGTAGAGGAAAGGGATTAAGGAGGAGGGAGCAGGGGTAGTAAAGGGAAGGACTCGTGAAATGGAATGGACCAAATTGTGCCGTATGCATGCATGAATATAAATGTATTCTACGTTTACGTATAACTATAATGCATGAATTTTTAAGTCAATAAATGAAAAGAAGCAAGACCAATAAATTAAAGGAGGGATTAGAGGGAGCTGGGAAGAAAGGAAAAATGGAAGTAGTGGGGATTAAAATGAAGCAAAGCCTGTAAATGCATTTATGAATATGTCAAAATGAACCCCACTGTTAGGTATAACTATTATGCACCAATAAAAGCATTTAGAAAACAAACCAAAGAGATTGAATGAGATATTCCACATAAAAGATTTCACAGCTGATCGGACGCGTGGAAGGGTCTTGCTTAATCTTGGGGTTTTCTTCAAGTATTATGATCCACATGGCGATCTTTCAAATAATTTTATCACACAGATTATAGAGATTGACATCAGGATCCAAGACATCTGTTTGCTTGTTTGTTTTACAGTGTCTGGAGATGGAACCCAGGGAGCCGTACATGCTGGGCAAGTGGTCTACCCCTGAACCACACCCCGAGCACCTGGTATGCGATTTTAGGTACAAATAAATTCAATTAGGCTGATGCAACCTCAGTTGAGCTTCAGGAAGAATTTTCTACTGGTCACAGTGTAGGCTGGCCTCTGTGATTAGAACTGAGATTCCAAAAGGACTCCCTCGGTGTGTGTCCTGGAGCGAGCCGGGAAATTGGGGATGTGGTCAAGATTCTGCTATAGAATGTAGTCATGTGATCCTGGACAAAGGGCAGGGTTTTCCAGTCACACTAAGCTGATTGTATGCTTTAAAAGTCCTCTAGACCCCTCCAATTCTCAAGGGACAGGGCCAGCCTGGTTGCCAAGAGGGGTATAGACTCTGTGACTGTCAGGGTAGAGGTGGAGTAAAAGCAGAAAGTGAAGAAAAAAATAGGTAGGACTAGTATTTAAGAGAGGCTGAAATAATTTCTTCAACTGCATTTAAACCTGTTTATGAACTCCCTTGGGCTTGGAAGAGGGGGAAAAGTTCAGTCTGTCACTGTGGAGGACCCTCTATGCTCCCAGGTCAATGAGAGGACAGAGACTTTTGCTTTTGTTCAAAAGCTGACTCTGAAAACAGGTTCACCTCAGACAGTTCTGCTTTCAGTCTTGCAACCTGACTGCCTCCAAAGAGAGGGTGTCCCAGGGGCTTAAATCAAGGTGAGGAAAAACCCAGCAGAATGAAGAATAAAATACAAGTTACGGTCCCCATCGAGTGTTCCACAGCAGCAGACAGCCGGTTCAGCTGGAGAGCTGCTGGGAAGCTAGAGAATTTGGGTTGTGGAGTTTCAAGAGGTTTCTGCAAATGTTTGGGGCTCGTGGGGTCTTGCACACCCAGAGTCTCCTCCTCACTTCCTCTGATTGAGTCCGTTCTCACTGCACTGGGACAGGCTGGAATTTTTGCACCTTACCTTTTTATTATTTTCACTTGAACTCTTCTGATGAGAAGCACTTACCTGTAATAAACACTGCCACTGATTTCAAATCACTGGTTCTTTCTTCACCTTTGTGACACAGTGTGCTCTATCAGTCATGAGCCCAGGGGCTCACGGGCGTCTCACCGCCAGTCACTTCCAGCAAAGCTGACACCAGCAGATGATGCAGGCCCCTGTGTCTGAGAGCACACAGGGCACAGAGGAAGACAATATCACAATCTTGGAATTAATCGTAGGTGTTGAACGCTAGGAAAAAATTTGAAAGGGTAAACAATTTTTGATGGTTTTTGTATTTCTCCAAAGAAAATGCTCTTCTCCAAAAACCAAAAGAAATGCAATGTAAGTACATTCCTGGCACAACCCTAGTCAGATAATCACTGTGTTATCTCTGCGAGGGATATGAAATATGTGACAGTGTTTGGCTATCTTGAGAGTTCAGTTGTATCCATCAAAAGGAAAAGAGAATCCGAATCCAGAGTTCTTTGGAATATACTGGATTATGGAATATGGACATATTTTATTTGGGTTCTGAAATAACTTTAATCATTAAATAGAATATTGTTATTCTGGATAGTTAAATTATCAATAGATCATGGAAATCCCAAATGAGAGGTCATATGAGACCATCCTTAAATTGAACGGTTTGGAGAGGTAAAGTGAGTATTAATTTAAATAGTTTTCCCTAGCAATCAAAAGCTAGTTTTATCAGCAAGGCTAAGGAGAATTGTGAGACCCAGAGGACATTGCTTCCCTTTCTTTGGCCTCTTTTTTCTTATCAGACAGCTAAGGGATCTGAACCACAAGATACTTGAAGATTCCTCGAGACCCAACGCCTGCTGGGTGAAGGAGATACCAAGGATTTACCTGAAGAATGGGACCCTACAGGGAAAATCCTGTGACCTGTATCTCTACTCACCTGGACTAGGGGGCATGTCCTACTCAGGAGATTTCATAAGATTTTCATTAAAAATTATTTGAAATCGTTCATTCTAAATTATTCTGACACTGCAAAATTGGAGGTGATTTTGAGAATTTACTCAAAATTTAAGTTTTCATGTTTGATTAGACCAACCATGACTCAGAGCAAGGAGCCAAGACATGCAGGGTTTCCTGAAGCTGTATGCAGACTTCATGTCCACCTGTTTTTCTACATACACAGGTGCACAATGCACAAAATGTTTTATATATATATATATATATATATATATATATATATATATATATCATTCTCCCCATATATAACAACATATATATATGGGGAGAAGGTCCATACATTTCATTCATTTCTGAAAGTGTCTGACAGTCTTTAAGATGCTTAGGAAGAACTACTGTTCTTATGGAAGGTACAAAACATCAAATCCATGAGACCTATATTCCCCCTGAATGTATGCATAGTTTCAAATATAAAAACATGATGTCCTCTGAAAGATGGGAACAGTACCACTTTGAAGATTCAAATCCTACTTATATTTTCCTTATCATTTTGAAACTGAATGGCATAAAGCAATGGACTCAGTCCTTCTTTTTTCCTTTGCAGATGAGGAAACTGGTAGTCTGAGCAAATTGACTCACCATGGGTCAGTAAATGCCCACTTTACCAGGCTGCAAGCTACTATCAGAAAGTTGTGATAGTTCATGATCTATAGTATTCCACACTGACAAAACACATAAGCACATTCTATAATCCTCTGGCTAATGAAATAAACCATGTCCAGTAAGGCAGCAGTGATCATTTGTGATGGATTGGATTTTATACCTAGGAAAACCAACAGAAGTAAAGCCCATTGCAGTGAGGAAGCTGACCCGGGCTGAGGAATTACGTCAGACCCTGTGCTTAGTAGATAGCAGCAGCTGCATTTGAAACCTAGATTTTACACTGTGAGAACCCTGACAGTTCAGTCCCACAAATGGTCTTTCATTAGGCATCAGTAAGAGATTTTTAACAACTTGTTATGGCAATTTCTAAGTTGTTAGTTTTATAATGTGAATTGGGTTCACATTCTGTTTACCTTCTAAAAATAATTTGTGTTACTTCCCCCTTTTAAGTTTAGGTACTAATAACCCATGTACTAGAAATAAGCGCTCATGACCATTTTCAGTTTCTCCCTTTTTAGGGTCCTATTCTGGGTTTCTGTTTTTTCAGTCATTTTCAGTTCCAGGTGAATGGCAAAGAGCCCACTCCGTGGTCCCAGGGAACGCTCGGCATGTGATGGAACTAGGTGAGCTTTTGCTTTGTGTGCTGAGTTTGCCAGGGTACTGGGCATACAGTGACCACAACGACAGAGGCTCTGTCTTCAGTGACTTAATGGTGAGGAAATTGGGTAAAATAAGCTGGCAGTAAAACTGCACTGTGATCTTCGGCAGTTTATTTTGAGTACACTGTAGCACGTATCATTTTCTTCTTATAGTAAACCATGTTTCTGCGGTATTGTTCTTCTATTCCTATATGCACCTAACATTTTCCTTTAATTGGATTAAATTTGCTATATGTTTGCCTTTTCACATAAAAACTCAGCTCATCAGGTTATTTTTTAATTCTATGAATTATTAACTCCTTAATATATTTTGCTATTTTGTTTTCTTTCTACCACTTGACTTGGGATTTTATTTGTTGCTGTTATGTTGTGATGCTTTTTGATATGTTTTCCTTTAACTATTTTCGATCGATGCGTCTTATATTTGTAAATCATCGACTGGTGCTGAAGAATAATTCATTTTTAGGCCCTTAGGCATTCGAGATTGGAAAAGACATAAAGCAAGTGAGGGGGACTTGTGCGAGTTGATAATCATGGGATCCCTCTCTCATATCCTTGTAGGTGAAGGTCTAAAGTGTGCTGCCGGAAGCGGACCTGATGCCTTCAAGGTTACTTCCAGGAGCAGGAGCGCTGGTCCACCAGGCCTTGAGGGCCTGTGGTCCCAAAGGAGTGGCCACCGTGTGCTCCATGGCTTCTCAAGGTGGTATTCCTACTGACGGTGAGCAGGCCACTGGGCTGGAGAGGGAGGTCACGACAGCTGCAAGGAAGGGACAGGACCCATGCAGTACACTTCCCCCACAGCGGCTTCAGGCACAAGGAAGTCCCTACCTTAGTCCCACCCATCACTAACAAGCGCACCGTGGGTTGCACCTGCGAAGGGGACAGCAGTGCTGTCATCTGGTTCTGCTGCACAAGGGTGAGACTCAGGGACTCCCAAACCGTGGAGCCCACTGCAAGCTGGTTCCCCAACC
The DNA here is from genome assembly GCF_902686455.1 of Sciurus vulgaris. Lineage (NCBI taxonomy): Eukaryota > Metazoa > Chordata > Mammalia > Rodentia > Sciuridae > Sciurus > Sciurus vulgaris. The sequence continues at coordinate 139,224,708 of NC_136469.1, forward strand.
CGTTGCCCGCGGAGCCCCTGCGCTCACTTGCTCAGCGTGTGTGCCATGAAGTTCCTTCTTTTCCAATGAAGTCCAGCCATTGCAGTGGCTCCTATCATTAAAAAAAAAAAAAAAAAAGTCCAGAGTGTGTTTTGACAGTAGGTACTGAGACCTGGAGGCTCTGCTGGGTTCTGGAAGGCCTAGCTTTGGCATCGAGCACTGGGGCTGGGTTCTAATTCTGCTCCACTGTGCAAGCGAATGACTTTGCACAAGGAGTCCTGACCACCTCAGCTTACTTGCTCCCTCAGTGAAACCGAGGTTTTAAGACCGTAAGTAGGAAATGGAAACGTGGTCCATGAACTTGGACGCAAAGCTCCACTTTCTCAAATCAGTTTCAATGCCTGCTCCCCAGCCTGGTGGGAATTCAGTCCCAGTCTGTTGGGCCTTGCCATCTGCCATGTGTCCAGAGCTCTGGGGGTTTAATGGCACTTAGAGAAGGAGGCGGGCCTTGACCTTCAGGACATCCTGGGGCCATGGAAACCTCCCTCTCCACTGCTGCGCCCCTGAAGGCTGCGCTTTGCTGCTGCCCAGTTCTGCTGGTGCTTGGCTGAGGGACATGCTCAATGGCAGCTGCGCTGACCACTTTAATGGAAGGACCAGAATTGTCCCCACACAGGGCAGCAGCCCCCTCCTCTCCAGACTCACAGGGCCTCCCTCAATTCCTTCCCTCCCCGTCCCTCCTTGCATGCAGAGCTTCATGTTTTCTTCCCCCTTCTTGTTCATGGGGAGGTCGTCCACGAAGCCTAGAACTTTTCAAAGGACGAAAGTGACATCGTGGTCTCAGAAAGTCTATTTTGGTGCCAGAAAGAAATTCTTTGAGGAAGGAATTGCTGATGATCTTTCCATGGTTTGAATCAGGGTCAGGAGAGATGTAGAAAGAAGAAATATTCACGAAAATAGTTTTCATCATTTATCTTGAAACACATAGAAAGGATTTACCCCTCAAAAGTGTCTGAAGAATCCTTTCCTCTCTTTTAAAATTGTGTTAACTTTGTAATGGATCTACATTCTCCATTGGAATATTATAATGTCGTGAAGATGAGCATAGTAATGGTCCACACAGCAATGTGAATGGAGCCACCGCTGCTGAGCTAGACGTAATAAATGTTTGAAGCAGAGAAGTGCATATTTTGTGTCTTTTTTTACAATAAAATGGTTGAGTTATTGCTTAATCACACACAATAAAAACAGATGACTGAGAGTTTTTCCAAATTCCTACCTCAACCCACCTTTCCAAATATCTCTCCCTATGTCCTTTGTATTTTCTGGTTTTTACTGTGGAAGTGTAATGTAAGAACTAACGTCAATGTTTCAGTGACTAACCGTAACTCATATCTACTTCTTACTCATCATGAGTGCTGGGTTCTGTTTTTCGACATGGGTTAGTTGTGGATGGTCTGACCTCTCTTCTCATCCCAACTCAAAAGGAGGGCGTCAGCAAGGTGGAGGAGGAGAGAGGAAGCTGCACTGGGGCAACTTCCAGCAACTCTCTGAGCATCTGCTTTATAAGAGGACACGTCAGTATTTCCTCCAATTCATTGGCCAAAATCATGTCCTGGGATGAAGCCCAACAACCATCTGGCAGAGAAAACATACTCCCCCGTGGAGGCAGGAAGGGGAAGTGGCTATTCAGGGTGCAATAAACAACAAAGTATCCGGCAATCTACACTTTTGATCACAAATTCCACTTTGCTTCCCTCCACTGACAAATACCCAACAGTCTTATCTAGAGCTGCTGGCAGCTCAAGGTCTGTCTCCTGATATGCAAGTAGATCTGTAAGGTGGCTCTTCTTATACAGAGACCTTTAGACTAAAAGGGCAACCTAGCTAAAATAGACTGGGTGGACCAGGACAGGATAACACACTCCTTCATTAGGTGTGTGGGGGTCGGGGGGGGATGGGCAGGACAGAGCAGTGGCCGGCTGCAACAATCTGAAGCTCTCCTGGGCAGCAGAGGGGCAGTCCATATCTGATGGCCAGGAAAGGGATTTGATTAGCTGCCATCCCCTCTGCCTGAAATCCTTCCTGGGTACATTATTTATTTATTTTTTATTGTAAACAAATGGCATACATGTTGTTTCTCTGTTTGTACATGGCATAAAGGCATACCATTTTGTAAACATAAATTTACTAGGGTAAGTTGTTTAATTCATTCTGTTATTTTTTCCCTTCCCCCCACCCCTCCCACCCCTCTTTTCCCTCTATACAGTCTTTCCTCCATTCTTGCCCCCCTCCCTAACCCTAACTGTAACCCTAACACTAACCCCTCCCACCCACCCATTATGTGTCATCATCCACTATCAGCGATATTATTCGTCCTTGTTTTTTGAGATTGGCTTATCTCACTTAGCATGATATTCTCTGATTTCATCCATTTGCCTGCAAATGCCATAATTTTATCATTCTTTATAGCTGAGTAATATTCCCATTGTATATATTATACCACAGTTTCTTTATTGATTCATCAATTGAAGGGCATCTAGGTTGGTTTCCACAGTCTGGCTATGGTGAATTGAGCAGCTATGAACATTGATGTGGCTGTATCTCTGTAGTATGATGATTTTAAGTCCTTTGGGTATAGGCCAAGGAGTGGGATAGCTGGTCAAATGGAGGGTCCATTCCAAGTTTTTCTAAGGAATCTCCACACTTGCTTTCCAGAGTGGCTGCACTAATTTGCAGCCCCACCAGCAATGTATGAGGGTACCTTTTTCCCCACATCCTCACCAACACCTATCGTTGCTTGTATTCTTGATAATCGCCATTCTAATTGGGGTGAGATGGAATCTTAGGTGTGGTTTTGATTTGCATTTATCTTATTACTAGAGATGTTGAATATTTTCCATATGTTTGTTGATTGCTTGTAGATCTTCATTATTCTTCTAGCCCCGGAGTTCAAACTTTGAGAAGCCTCTTTCCATAATCTTCTTTTTACAGATCTTAATCAGCAGGTCAAAGTTGTGTACATAAGCCAGGTGTGGTGGTGCACTCCTGTGATCCCAGCAGCTTGGGAGGCTGAGGAAGGAGGATGGCGAGGTCAAAGCCAGCCTCAGTCATGGTGAGGTGCTAAGCAACTCAGTGAGACCCTGTCTCTAAATAATATACAAAATAGGGCTGGGGATGTGGCTCAGAGGTCTAGTGACCCTGAGTTAAATCCCCGGTACTGCCTCCTCCACAAAAAAAAAAAAAATGTTGTGTACGTTGATTGCATGCCACATGTTGCATTGAAATACATGTGCATTGTGGAACAGTGAATTGAGCTAATGGCCCCATGATTTCCCTCACACCTTTATCATCATTTTGTGATGAGAACACTTAAAACACACCTCTTCAGTGATTTCTAAGAACAACCCACGTGGTTACTAGCTTGATTCTCCATGTTGGGGGATAATTGACTAAGTGGACTCAGTGAATTATGCACGCTTGGGCAACATCTGCCCCACCACCTCCCCACCGCCTCCCCACCCCAGGCCCTGGTGACCACCGTTCTCCTCTCTACTTCTGTGAGTCCACATGTGGTGGATCTTGCAGCGTCTGTCTCTCTAGCTGATTCATTTCACTTAAGACAGTGCCTTCCAAGTTCATCCATGTGGTTGCAAGCGATGGAGCGTCCTTCTGTACTGACCCGAAGAGCAGTCCATCCTGAGTAGGTAGCACAGTTTATCCATTCTTCTGCAGTGCTATGTGGGCTGGTTCCACAGTTTGACTCTTAGGAACAATGCTGCAAGGGACACAGGAGAGCAGACAGCCCTTCGTATACTGATTTCATCTTGTGGCTGGGACTGGGATTGCCAGATCACAGGGTAATTTTCCTCTTTAATTTTTTGAGGACCTTCCACCTTATTTTCCTGATGGCTGTACCAGTTTACAACGGTGTACAAGTTCTCCGTGTCCTTGCTAATACTCGTTAATGGTTTTCTCTTTTGCAAAATAACCACTTCTAGTGTGAGGTTTAGACCACACCTAAGAGAACATTGGAGATGACGCTCTTCTTGCATCAGGCTCAGCTTTCTTGCTCTGCTTCTTCAGCATGGACCTCCTCCAGCAGGCCTCTCAGCGAGCTGACCTGGAATTGGGGGTGCCTTAGGTAGTCCTTTTCCACACTGGGGAGCCAATAGTATATGCATTTTCTAGCCACACAATGTAGCAATGAAAATACTGCTCAAAACTATTTGAAGATGTGAGGATATGTTCACAACTTTTTCTCTGAGAGATAAAAAATCAGGTTACACAATGAAATACGCTCTGATTATAAATCGCTGACTCTGCTGTTGAAATGAGGGCTGATTTTTATTTTCTCATGTATGTATCTGCTTTTTTTCCCAACTTACATATAAAGTTATGTAATTATTCTGACAGAGAGTAATTCTAAGGAGTCCTTTCAAGAATGCTACAGGTATAGAAGGATCCAGAAGTCAGGAGCTATTTGAAACACCTGGGTGCATCTAGTGGCTGGTCTGTAATTCCCTCTTTAATTGTTGAACACGTATAGATTTAAAACCATTATCTTATGGTGTCCTTCTAAATGTACCTGATAAGTGCATCAGGAATGCCACTCTCTAGCCCAACACTGATTTCAGGTGAAAAAGTAATTGGACCATGTCACGTGATTCAAATTGAGGCCACCACTGTCAAAGCAGCACTGAGAACAGAGGCCCATCCCCCACAGGAGAGCACTGATTCCGCCTCGTTAAACATAAGACGCGAATTCCCAGGTGGCTAAACTGGCTTCTGCACCCTCCAGGACAGCCGGCCAGGCAGCCTGGCAAGTGACACTCAGCACACGGCACCCCAGGCTGGCTTGGCTGGGAGCCACCAGAGCTCCTTTGAAAGGCCTGGGAAGCATCTGTCTGCACACAGCTGAGCTTCCTCTACACATTTCAGCAGCCGCAGTGGGTGGGCTGGCCTCCTCTGCCTGCGAAAGGCTTCGGTTGGCAATGTTTTGGGAATTCCCAAGGGCCAGGCCATTGCAGTTCTTTACTGGATTGTGTCTCTTTCAAATCTCTATGTTCGGCTGGTCCTGATCGGCCCAGGAAAGAGGGTCACATGAGAGTAGGTCCCCTTCATTCCCCCACTGGCACTGAGGTGCAGCCAACACATTCCCACTAAACAGAGCCTCTTCAGGAGCCAGGGAATGTCGACTTTTCCAGAGTGGGAGCCTGGGATTTCCGTAAAAGAGCTTCAACTTGCCGAGCTTAAATTCAGAACTGATTGATTTGATACAGCAAGCCCCCTGTAGGCAAGTACACAGTGTTATCTTCCCTAGGTCAGGAGCCTCCTGGGTAACAGGGCTGATATCGGACCCAGAATCAGCTAGACCCTCCCAGAAATCGAAGGCCTTCTGAATTGGAGCAGCTCCCTGAGCAGTGTAGAAGTGGCCTCCCAGAACACAGGAGTGCATGCTCCCTGCAAAAGCTCTTCCCAGGAAGAACAGGAGAGGGAGGCGGGTGGAGACCTCAGGCTACCCCAGCAAGGGCAGGCCCTAACTGAGCGTCACTAGGGGAAAGGGACCAAAGTCAGTCAGCAGGCAAGCCAGCTGTAAGGGGAGAAAGAAGGGGCCCAGGGGGACTGGGCCTGCCCTACTACTTCCCCCGGAAAACTCACCGGTGAGCTCTTGTTATTCCTGCTCACCAGGGAGGAAGAAGACAGGGATGAGAGCAGAGAGGAGGAGCGAGCCTGGTGATCCGGGGCCATGAATCACGAACTCGTGGGACGGGGGAAAGGAGGCGCCCCCCGGCCCCAGCACCAAGGATGGCCAACATTTCCGTAGTGAAAACTCAGAGAGCTGAGGGTCAGTCAGCCACGAGCCTCATCCACGCTCGGGCCTCGGTCTTCTCCTCTGCTCTTTGCTCCCATACTTGCGGAGTATTTCTCTTAAGACAGACACTGGTACTAACAGAACTGGGGCAAAAAGATGGAGACAGCCTGGCCCTTCGACACGGGCGTGAGGAGAGATGGCCATGCGTGAGTGCTGAGCTTCTAGGACCCTTTAGCCTTCTGCGACACCCAAGCTTTGCACAGCAGCCATCGGAGTCAGATCCCGTCAAGGAAGGCACGCAGGGGCTCCCGAGACTGCTGCAGAGAAGCTCTCGGCTGGTCTGGGAAACAGCAGCCTTGCCCTCAAACACGGACCTCTCCATGTGGTTGAGCCAGGGTGGAAGCTGTTCACAAAACTACGAAAAATCCAGACAAAGAGAAGGGTCCTGGAGCTTGGGGGACAGGATCAAGAAGCAAGGGATCATATTGATTAGAACCAATGTTTCTGAGAGGTCCATGGTCTACACTGGGAACTCTTAGCATTCCGGTTGCTGAATGAGTTAATATAGAGAAGAGAGTCATCACAGTTATTTGTTGAAAATACTTCAAGGCCTCTCTCTGATCTCAAAGTCTAGCTCAGGTGGCTTTATAAGGACGGGTGATGGCTGGCCTACATAGCTCCATGGTAGAGCCAGTGCTCAGCATGCTACATCTGCTAGGTGCCCAGAGCCACAGAAAGAACAGGAAGAGTCTCAGCCCTCCTCTGCTTGGAGTGCTGTCCCTTGAAATCTGTGACACAACTGGACCGAATCCCTTTCCCTTCCCTGGACAGGCCACATGTTTTCAGTGCTCTGTGTGCCGAAACCTTCTTTGTCCTGGAGTCCTTCCCAAGCCTCTCTTGACCCCACCCTCTTCCAGAATGTTGCTTCCCTTCAGACTCCAGGAATTGCCTAGAGGTCCCGTGACCCTCCTGGGAATGCCCCAGCTAATGTCCCTCCAGGCTCCCTCCATCCTGACCAGGCCTCCCTGGGCACCTGCTTCCCTCCCTATCACTCACTCACGAGTGCTGCATGCAGGCATGGGACACAGGTGTCCTCCCCATGGCTGCACCTTGGAGCTTTGAGTAGAGGAATGAGTGGATTCGTAATGCAGAGTTTTCTCATCTTCATTTTAAGAATTTTATTCAACCCTTAATGTCAGGCTGGAATTGAGAGGGTACTAAGAAGCATCGTGACCCCATGTCAGGAAAGCAGACCAGAACCAGAGAGGACTAAGTGGCTGATCTGGGTTCACTGTGGATGGAGAGATGAGGCAAGAATTGCAACATTCTCTTTTCAGATTCCTAGTTGTGCATGGTACTCATCTTTTGAGATAGTGAGAATAAAAAAGTTGATGTTCAATTGTCTCATGATCATCTTGCCAGCGTGTGAAGACCGAAGTCACTCAGATGCTAACTCCTTTACAACACTTCACTTGAATGCAATTACCTCATTTAAAGATGAGTGCATTTCCAGGGTCAGTGTTGCACCGCCTGTAATCCCAGGACTTAGGAGGCTGGGGGAGAGGTGGGCGGATCAGAAGTTCAAGGACCGTGTCAGCAATTTAGCAAGACCCTGTCTCAAAATAAAAGAAAAAAAAAAAATAAGACAACTGGGATGTGGCTCAGAGGTAGTGCACCCCTGGTTTAATTCCTGGTACCACCACACGCAAAATCTAAGATTGCCGTTACACATGGGGATAGGTGGCATGTGTCATGTGTACTGTATTATACTCGTTAAAACAAATGAATTGAGTTTTTCAGCACGTAAAATCCTGAATCTCCTTAGAAGCTCAGATTTCTTCAATTGACTCTCATTCTTCGAGACATCACATGGTGCGCTCCCTGACACAGAAGAACGCATTTCCTAGATTCAGCTAAAAGTTCTTTCTATGGATTTTTAAAATGTTTATTTGTTGGCATATATATAAGATAATAAAACCTTGAAATTCTCACTTGATAATGTAAATGCTATGCCCAAAATTACATTTCAAACTACTATATTAGCCTAAATTCTGTTGCCCTCCTCCTCCTTTTCTAAGGATTGGTTAGGAGTATATACATTATATAAAAGATGGTATGTCCAGGACTCTGAAGGTTGAGGTGGGGGATCACAACTTTGAGGCCAGCCTTAGAAACTTAATGAGGGCCTAAGCAACTTAGCGAGACTCTCTTTCAAAATAAAAATAAATAAACAAATACAAAAGTTTGGAATGTAGCTCAGGGGTAAAGTATCCCTGGGTTCAATTTCCCAGTTCCAAATTAAATTTAAAAAAAAAAAAAGAGGATATGTTTACGTCCCATGCCAGATATTTAAGAGACCCAATTTTATTCAGACCCTACAGATTTCCCTGCCTGGTAAGGATATCATCATCATGGTAGAGAAAATAAAATAAAATTTAAGAGGTGAAACTTGCCAGGTTTATGGGCAGTATTTGGCAGCACTGGAGTTCAAATTCAAATTTTCTGACACCCAACTCTGTGAATTTTCATCTCCTTTCTAGAATTAAGCATGAAACTTGCTTGTATTTTATCCATGCTCCGTGACATCTTTAGGTGCTTAGGTCTACGGGAGAAAATTACTAGGGAATATCTGGAATGAGGTTCAACTCACAGATCTGGCCTGTCCCAACTCATTGACCTTGGAAGAATTAACTACTCCTCAGGTGCCATGAAGCTACCAGACGAGACATACGGCTGGGTCTGAACTGGGAGACTCCTGGATTCTCAGCTGTTTCTCTTGTTATCCAGTCACACAGCCCTAGCTTTCCACATTGATGTCTATAAAAGTAGAAGCATGGAAACCAGTGATATCCAAACTTGCGGCTACAGAATTCCATCACACCAAGTAACACATCTTTACTTATTTTTATGATTATTATTAACTGGGTTTCTTACTACTGAGCTTACATTTTTACATCCTTTTGTGTATCTCTTCTATCCATTCCCAAGTCCCCAGTTAATGAAGAGTTGGGTCTTTTTCCATTTCTGAGTAAAGACAGGCATGTGCCGAACCTGTGTATGAGCTCTCAATACACTGTACCTCACTGCACTTCCGAAAAATGTACTTACTTAAATCCTGTTTCTGAACTCAGACACATGCAGATGCATCTTTCTCAGGCAGCAGGAGGGTGTTGTTCATGGTCAATCCCTTCTGTAGCTGTCACCATGCTGGCCTGCATGAAACAGAGCAGTGACAGGAGTACAGAATTGAGCCCTTTGTTCTCACGTTTTCAGTTAAAGGGGAAAGCACCACCAGGCCATCCTTTTTGAATTATAGATCTTTTCCTGGCTTATTTTCTTGCAATAAGTATTGATGTTAGAGATGGAGACAGACAGAATGACCACCAGCAGCTGAGGGCCAATGAGGAAACGTTCCCCTATGCATTTGTAGCTTACAGAGGTCATCGAGGTTTTGTGTCTGGTCCTCAGCATCTAAAGATTGGAAACATTTCTCTATGTGATTATGTGATTAAACTCAAGAAGACTGGCATTTTCTCATTGAATTTGGGGGTTTTGTGATTACTGGTGCTGTTTACACAGGCATTGTTGCCTGGATGTGCTAAGGATCCTCACAGGTGGTGCGTGTACATTGGTTAGCCAGTTATAGTCTTTGAGATCAAGAAGTTTATAGGCTTATAAGAAAGAGATGGACCACAGAAGGCAGAAACCAAATAGGAAGTATTGAAGGCTAGGAGACTACTTGTCCCAGGACAACTGAAGGGAGGTGGGTATCCCAGTGTGCTGCCTCCATAATTGCCTGGAGACGAACCCACAGAGGCTGTCAGGAGTTCCATGGCTGCTGGAGCCGGGGGCACACACCCAAAGTGTCAAATGAGATTTAGAAAGCTTGAAGATCTGAAATTCCCCTGAAACATGGCAAAGTATTTCAAACACGTTGCAACAGTGAGGTCTTCAAGTTGGAAAGATCTTTCACGTAATGATCTAGAGGGCCAGCGGAAGACTGACAACAAAGAGAAGACTGGAGCAGGTTTGGTTGTTACTCTGGGGGCCCAGTTGAGCGATGTCCTCCAGCAGCAGATAGGCAGCGATGTGGACAGATAATTATCAAGTAGAGTTAATGAGACAAGTGAATATTTCCTTATCTGCAAAACTGAGAACAAAGCAAGGACAGAGATGATCCAAGCATGGGACTGGAATATATAAAAAGAATATATATGTCATTCAGTAAAACTAAAGGAAAACAAAGGAGGTGCCATTTCCATGGGGCTGTCCCTTCCAAGGTTCTGGCATTTACAAGTTGTCAATCAATCATCCATTTCTACATCCATCCCTCACCTAACGATTTTCTGAGAACCTTATACATTTGGAAAAATATCAGGAAATAAAAAGTTCTTGCCTTCAGAGAGCTTACATTCTAGTGGAGAAGGCCTAAAAAGAGAACAAATAGCATAAAACATGGTACTATAAATTTCAAGGGACATGAAGAAAAAATAAGCATGGAAAGTCAACAAAGGGCACCATGTGGCGGGGCCGGGAGCCACATGGGTGAGCAGTCTGTGAGGGCCAGGCGTGGCCCAAAGCTCTGCTCTTCAAGAAGCCAAGGCCATTGGGCAGCTGGGGTGGTGAGCAGAATGGGGGGCGGAGGCAGCCGGTGGGGAGCGGCGTGGTTTGCTCTGACCTGGAGAAACTACGTAATCCAACTTTGCCCTCCACCAGGAAGTACTCCCCTGCTACCAGAACTCTCCTCTGCCCCGATGCAGAGCTTCTCTTTGGCGACTGTATTGGATACATAGCATGAAGGACTTTTCAGAGGAGACAGCCCTTGGGGGATCACCCTCATGTGTCCCCCCCCCATACGCTGAACAGCAGCATCACACTTGTTGAGACCTAAACTGGGGACAGGCCTTAGGGCTTCATGTCTAGCAGTTGCGCAATTCCTCAAACCTATCCAGGGAGGTGGCTTGAGGACAAGAGACTCTGACTTTTCTGAGCAGCAAGCTTGTGTGATGCAGGGATAGAGGTGGCTGATAAGTAGCAGGGAGCAAGAGAAGAATTGGACTCAGGGGTCCTGATTGCACAGCCTGAGCTGTATGGTGCAAGGACACAGAGTATCGGCCCGAGGGGTACAAATCATGAAGCTCATCCTTCTAGATTTGTTTCCCACTCAAGCACAGAGTGAGTGCTTGAGCCACCCACCATCCCAGGCCATCAGCCAAGCACCAGGTAAACACTGGCTTCAGGTCCAGCACACCTCCTCTGGGACGTCCTGTCTGAGTCTCTCTGCTCCCTCTGCAAGCAATCAGGCCCACATCTGTGCAGGTGACTGATAAGGATGGACTCCATGAGTGGGCTCACTCCATGAGCTCTGCCTGGCTAAGACTGTCCCTACGCTCCCTGGGGACTTGACCATCTCTCCTTCTTCTTCTCAGCCAGTCCTTGGAGGACATCAAGGCAGAGTCCCCTCCTTCCCATTATTGTGGAGATTCACATGAGTTTTTCTCATCAGATGGCGGGTGTTTTCTATACTCAGGAGCACCCTCTATGTCCACCTGTGTGCTAGTATCTACAGCTTACTGTCATTCTGATCAAAAGTGCACGGAAACTAAAATTAATGTATATATCTCTCCTGTGCCAGAGGCCCTCGCAGTGCCTGGGAATCTTTTATTCTTTCTTCTTTTGAGTACACATGTTTAAGCCTTGATCTGTCTCTTTATGTTAAAAAAAAAATCAGCTTTTATGCTATTTTGTTTTTTTTTCCTGACTGAAAAATCTCTGCATTTAAAGATCAAGCCTCACTCTCCATTCTGCAGAACGAACATGGTGACTTTTGTGTTTGTGTTGGCTTTGGAGTGTGGGCCTCTCTTTCATCTCCCAATGAAGCTCAAGTTTTATGTCCTCATTTCACTGGGTGAAGTGAGAGAATCTTACAGAGGGTCCCCGTGGGGACCTGGAGGAGGCCAGGCTGCACAAAGGGACTCAGAACTCAGTGTGCTTAAAAGGGGAAGGACAGGAAGACAAGGTCACAGTATTTCCGTCCTGGCTTGTGTGCTTGTTGGACAGTGTGTTAAGTTGAGCATTATCTGATTAACCCACTCAGTAGCCCTGGGAGCTGAGTGTTCAGACCTCTCGCTTTTCCCTGCAGTCAGTCAGCGAGGCTGATCAGGATGAGGGAAGACATCTATGGTCACCAGAAGCCATGTGGAGTGGGCTTTGCAGCTGACACCCCTTAGGCAGGGGCCTTGATTCTCTCCTCTTTCTGCCATGCCTCAGTGACCAGCTCTGTAATGACACAGACCAGCTTCAAGGTGGTGCAGATTAAGAGCACCCCTTCCAGGCTCAACCTGCCCTCGTCCCCTCCAGCCCAGGCATCTCTGTGATCTCCAGGTAGCATGCCTGTGCAGCCAGGCCAGGAGACTGGGCTCACCTTGGATGCAGGAGGTGGGACTGGTGCACAAGTGGTCTCTCCCTTCTTTCTCCAGCTGCATGCTCCTGGTTCGTGCCATGTGTCTGCTTGGTTTGCAGTGCCAGTCACCATGGCAGCAGCCACGACTCCATGAGCATCTGTTTCCGTCAGCTTCTGCACTGCAGTGATTAAAAGATCTGACAAGACCAATCACAGAGGAGGAAAAGTTTAAGGGCTCACGGTTCCAGAGGTCTCAGTCCATAGACAGCCAACTCCATTCCTCCAGACTCGAGGGGAGGCCGAACGTCACCAGGAAGAGTATGGCAGAGGGAAGCAGCACACATGATGAGGAGGAAGCAGGAGACCCACTCACCAGGCACAAATATATACCCAGAGCCACATGTTCAATCCCCACCTCCTCCAGCCACACCCTACCTGCCTCCAGTTAACCCATCAGGGGATTATTGATTGATTGGGTAAGGCTCTCATATTCCAGTCCTCTTCTCCTCTGAATCTTTCTTGCATTGTCTCATACATGAGCTTTTGGGGCGCCTCACATCCAAACCACAATAGTCCCCTTGCACTGCTGTCCTGCCCTCCTCTGCTCTATGACTGGGTCCTTCCTGTTCTCTAGGTCCATGCCCCAGTGAAGTGCTCACACTCAAGCTGTGTCTCAGGCTCAGCTTTCTACGAAGTCCAGGCTGAAGCAGAATTCAAATCAAGCTCAGAATCCATGTTTTTTAACCTTTCTATTGATTTCCAAGCTTGTCTGCCCTTTCATCCCTGGAGATATTTAAATAAATATATTCCTGACTGGTCCACCTGATCTACTCATATACATTTTCAGAAGAGATAAAATGTATGCTTTTATTTTGTTTTTCTGCTTTCTTTATTTTCCTACAGAATCCAAACACCACTCTTAAAAGAGACAAGCTCCTCATTCAGTCTTTGACTGGGGTTCAAAGTGCAACTCTAGGTCTCTTTCTCTCTTCTGTGTTTCCAATGCCTACTGCACTCTGGGATCATAGCAGACAAATGACAAAAGTGTCCTTGCTCTTCCCATCCCTCTAAAAAAGGTTATCAACATGAATTATAAATGACATCTTTGGAGAAGAATCCAGGATCTTACTTCCTTGAAGAACAGCTTGATTAGAAAAGCCAGAGATTCTACCCTCTGAAATCTTGGCTCCTCTAAGTCACTTACTAGGTTGCTTATCACTAGCTGGGCTTGATTACCTCCCCAAAGCTGGGAACCCATGAGAAGAGATCCAAGGAAGGATAAGACGTTGTGCATTGTGTATTAGGAAAGCACCACGGGTTTCAAAGAGCATGCGGAGAGGTAAAACACTTGCACTTGAACTTCTAGTGCATCTTAAACTTCTCTGAGCTTTAGTTTTCTCAGTTGTCGAGACGAAGGTTGAAGCATTTCATCACTGAGTGTAAGAATGACATAAGGCAGCATGCAAACCTTCTTTATAAACCGTCACCTGATCTACATGTGCAAGCATTAATTCAAGGAGCTGAGAGTCCTTCAACCAGGTAGCTCATCCATTCAGCTTAGCAACTCTGCTCTTCCCAAAAATCCTGGAGAGTGCAAGTGGACAATATTTCTAGCGTCCTGTCACTTAATCTGGGACAGAAGTAGCTATTATTTTTCCACTAACTTCTTCTGCCAACTTTGAAAGTTGAGATGTGCTACACTTCCCATCAGATTATTGTACTATTTTATAGAGTAAAATGATGAGAAATTGTACCTGGAACTCATTTGGGACCATCCTCTGACAGTCGCCTTGAGAAACACATTTAAAAATGGTTACCTGTATGTTGTCTTTAAAATATTGAAAGGAGCATGATCCTGGAAAATGAAAATCATTTACTTAACCTTGATTATGCAATGATTAATACGTTAGAGAATGGTAGGTCTACAGACAATCTATATATTTTCCATGGAAAAAAATTATCCATTGATCTATTAAAGTAGGCATTGAAACTTTAAGTCAATAATCAAATTGTTTTTCTTCCTTTCTTTAATACACAAATGCTAATCTAAAAGCATTGTGACTCAGAACAAATGTTTGTGAATTTCTTGGTCAATAAGAACATAAAATTTAAGCAAGGGAGTTTGATTTAGTATAATTCAATTCCATAAGCATTTACTGAACAACTTTCCCTTGCAATGTTTTGGGACATCATAGCTGAAGGAGTAACTGCTATAACCTTAAATGAATATAATAGTCTACAATATTTTAGTTGACTGCAAACACTGGTTGGGTTGTGTGGACTCTCACAAGTTCAAGTTCTACTCTTAACAACTGCCTGGAGAGTTGAATAATTGAGAATTGAACATTATGGAAATAGAAGAATTGTTGTTATTTAGGGTGGGGGGATTCAAATTGATGGATCAAGCATGGTTCCTTAAACCCAGTACTTAGGCTTTTCAAAAGTTGAATTCCCTCAACAAACCTACCACATGCTTTTTTTAACTTCTGTTTTTGAGTCCTCAGGAGATTAAAGGTCCACCCGAGGTCATACAACTGGACAACCTCCCAGATGCCTGACTCCAAATGCAATGGACTTTTGAAGCCAATGGAAGCCATTGAAGTAATGAATGGAAAACCATCAACTCACCCAGATGCCACTGGAAGCTGAGCTGCTTCAGAAACAAGGCACTGTGACTCCTGCATGGACCCCCATCCCTCTACCACCACGGAAGTGTGACTGCCAGTCTTCTTGCTGTATTCTTTGGCACATTAAAGCCTCACTCATTTACATCACAGGATCTGGCAGAGGTTCAGTTATAACACAATATCAATTCCATCCTTTCTCTGAACAGCAAAGAGTCATTTTTAACATGAAAATATTGCATAAGTCATTGAGTAGGAAGGAGATGCCATGTCCTGCAGAACAATTGGCCTCTGCCTACTCTGTGAGGGCAGAGGGGACTTCAAGGTCTAAAGAGCAGTGTTAGTTGTCCACAGACAAGTCACGTACCCTCTGAGAGCTCCAACTTGCTCTGAGGTATGGTGAGATTACAGAATGCCATGCTGGCTCCTCTGGGAAATCACTTTGCCTCTCACGGGTCAAGTTCCCACATCCGCAAAACGAAGGTGGGGTCACTGACAAAACCAGGCCAATATAAAATTGAAAGAATGTTCACAGAGAAAGTGCGGGGAAATGACAGAAGATGAGGGCCCTCACAAGTTCATGTCAACTCCCTTAGTAATTTGGCCAGGGATTCTCATCCACATACAGCCACCTGGGGCAAGTGCCCCATCCAGGGCTGGGGCGGTGGGTGTGCTTTAGGAACTGTGCAGAGCTCTGGACAGAGGAGCTGGCTAGGCTCCATCCTGCTAATGTACTGCGTTGGTTTCTTGGCGCCTCCATAATGAAGTGGCTCAGGCTGGGTGATGCAAATAGGGGCCACTTACATCTTATGGTCTGGAAGTCCAAGATCAGGGTTTGGGCAAGGCTTGCTCCTTCTGAGGCCTCCCTTCTCAACATATGCCTGGCTGTTCCCCTGCGTCCTCACATGGCCTTCCCTCTGTGAGTGTCTACATCCTAATTGCCTCTTTATATAAGGACACCAGATGTAGTGGGTTAGGGTGCAACCTAATGATCTCATTAACATTAATCACCTCTTTAAAGAGTCTGTCTCTAGACAGTCACATTCTGAGGCAATGAGATTTAGGATAACTTGAGTTTGGGGAGGCCCACGACAATGATTGACCTCAAGTGATTACCTTGCCAAGTATCATGTCTTCATCTATTAAAATGGCAATAGTGATGCTTAAAGTTGTATCACCAAGATCAGCAGTAACTTACTTAAAGAAATTAAATTCAATGGGTACAATAAAAACGAGTTCTTTCTTTTACTCAGGATAGATGAACTGATGGAATAATGCCCAGGCTCAGTGATCTACCATATTCGAGTAGTTTTCCAGGTCAGGTGTCTCTCCTTCCAGCAGTGACTCTGGAATCCAGCTCCTTCCATGACCAGAGATAACCCCATGTTCAAGTGGTAGCCTCCAGGGATGCCCCGGAAGTGGATCCGAGCTGGGGATGCATCTGAGACCCTCACAGTCTTGCCTTCCACTGGCCCAAGCGGGTGGTGTAATCCACCTTGGGACAAAGGGTCCCAGAAAGTAAGTCAGGGTGGAAGTCCTCTTCCCAGTGACCACTCTGCACTGTGGAAATGGAAGACAGGCATTTGGTGGCAGGCAGCTGGGTGCATCAGGTAGGGGTGCTCAGGAGGACAGAGAGAGGCATGCTCAAACTGGGGGATGAGGACAGTGAAGGAACAACACAGAGCAATGGATGTTTCTGGGGAAAGACCAAGTGCATGGGTCGCAGGGAAGGTTGGAGAGGGTGAACCTGGGACCTTGAAGGAGGGACAGCCCTGTGCATGCGGGCCTTCTGCAGGCTTGGTAAGTGGGCCTGATCACAATACACAGCCACAGCGACTGCATGGCATGGAAGCTGAGCAGAAAATACCAACTCAGTTCTCAGTCCCGTCTAGCCTCCTGCTTTGCTGACTGCTGTTGCCTGGGCCTGTGCAGAAGCCAGAGGGCAGGAGGCATTGATGAGGCTCAGGGGGTGGCCTCAGGGTCCTGGGCAGATGGACAGGCTAGAGAGCACACAGAGGACAAATGTGAGAAATAGAGCACAGCACAAGCACTATATTCTTAAAGAGAAAATACAATCAGACGGGGGGGTCTTGAGAGGTCCCCTGAGGCAGCTCCATGACTATTTTTGACTCCCTTCTCTTTCTTTTCCAGAAGAGACAGGAGGCAGGCAGGTGAGCAGAGGTGCTAGAAAGCAGGCCTGCCAGCCATGGAACCGCACAGATTGTGTTGACAGACTGAGAGGAGGCCTTCCGAGTGCATCTCCGTTCCATGGCATCACTGCAAGGCAGGTGCTGTCACCTCCACTTTAAAGAGCTCTACTTCCGGGTTCCCCCCTCCTCAGCCATTCCGCCCCCCAGCAGCCTCTACCATCAACAGCATGCCCCAAGAAATCAGGACCTTCAGCCCTTTAGGAGATCCAGGGAGACACACCATGCAACCCTGGAGAACCACAAAGGTACGCCCAGAGTCAAAAGGACACGCACAGTTCATAACGACACAGAAGGCACAAAAGCTCACAGCATCAGGCACGCTCCCAAACATTGCTCCTACAAAGCTCTCTTGCTTCACCAATGCTGCTCTCAAATAAGGAGACAGAGGAGGTGGAAAACGAAAGGATTCATTCTGAACTTCCTGAGTTCATTGAGGGCAGGAACAGAGTTGTGAGGCATAGAGCTCGCTTCATTGTCTGCACTCCCTATCTCGCACACACACAGTCTCACCCACACCCTCACACCCACACACTCACACACACAGGTGGCCTCCAGCTGTTCAAGGATTACAATGTCGTCCTGATCCTGTCAAAGGCCCCTTTACCTACTAATACAGCAGTTGCTACCACAGTGGCTGGATCATTAAAGCATAGATCTTCCCTTCAGCCCTGCAGATATGTGACTGAGCCTTATCAAAAACATGTACATGCACACACACACACACACACACACACACACACACACCTTGGATCTCCAGTTATGCCAGAATGATGATCCCAATTTTCTTCCTACCACATATACCTGAGAACTGAGCAAGAGAGTTGTATTAGTCAGCTTCTCATCACTGTCACTGAAATGCCTGACAAGAACCATTTAGAGGAAAATTTTGTTCAGGTTATGGTTCCTGATGTTCAGTCTGTGGTTGCCCAACCTCAGTGTTCTAGGTCAGTGAGGCAAAACATCATGGCAGAAAGGCGTGGTGGAGGAATGCTGCTCAGTTCACGGCAGCCAGGAAGCAGAGAGTGATCCAGGAGGACAGATAAGATATAATACCCAAGCCCACAACCTGAGTGACTTACTTCCTCCAGCCACACCCTACCTGCCTACAGCATCACCCAGTAATCCATTAAAATTATTAACCCACTAAATGGTTTAATCCACTGCTTAGGTTACAACTCTCATAATATGACCATTTCACCAATAAATATTCTTGAATTTTCTAATACATGATCTTTTCAGAGAATACCTCACATCTAAACCACAACAAGAAGGAAGAGCTATGCTGAGAAACCAAAATGGACCATTACCAGGGTCTTCTCTTTCTTTCTCTTTCTCTTTCCACACCTCAGCACCTTCACTGGATTTCGTTGCTATTATTAAAATCTCTACTTACCCCCAGTAAGGTGGCAAAGTCTAAAATCAGCAAGTTTGTGCTCTGCATTTCTGAGGACTTATCCTATGATTTCACTGGGTGAATTCCTATGCTCAGATCTCTGGACCAGCCAATTAAAAAGGATGAATTAAAAGTAGCCATTTGGACATGTCTTCCTGTCAGGGAAGCTGGGAGAGGAGACCTGTTTTCACACAGGCAAGCTGAGGCAGGAACCCTGCCTGGAAGCCCCCATTAAGGTCTGGACACCTTCATTGTGAAGCACAGCAGGTTCTCTTGTGCTCTTCTCATGCCTGCCCCTCTCACCACATGGAATCAAGGACAAAATAAGATCTAGCACCAAGTGAGCAGCTGCCATCTTCTGGGACTCAGCTGCTTGGTGCAGAATGTTAAGCCTTCCTCTAAAGGAACCCCAGACACATGTTCTGCCTTATATTAGTTGGTTTTCCTTAATATAACAAATGCTCAAGAGAATCAACTCAGAAAGAGAGAAACTAGTTGAAACTAGAGTTTGGTTCATAGTTTCAGAGTTTTTAGTCCATGACAGTTGGACCCATTGCTTTAGGTCTTTGGTGGAACATCATGGTTGGAGAAGGTAGCAGAGCAGAATGCTCACCTCAGGGCTGGGATATGGAAGAAAGAAGGAGGAAGAAACCAGTGTCTCAGAGTCCCTAGAAGGCCACCCTGCAATGACCTGAAGACCTCCCATGGACCCTGCCTCTTAAGGTTTCCACCAACTCTACTAGCACCAACCTGGGGCCAGCCTTTAAGACATAGGCCCTTGGAGGTCACTCAATATACAAACTATTGCATGTCCACCTTAAAGGTAGGGAATACACAGGTCAGAAAACTCTAGAGACCTGTTCAAGGTGCTTTAATAGGAATGCATGGTGACTCTCCCAGTGGACATGAGGTTTTGACTCGAACCCAGCTTCTTCCACTGCAGAACAAGAGTGCAGAAAAGGGAATCAGCCCGGTGAGGAAGGAGTAGAGGAGGTGCAGCCATCTCAAGGGCACACGTGGGGACCAAGGGAGCAGCCGTTTCCTGAAAATCCGAATTGTCATTTCCTTGGATGAAGAATCAACCTAACAAAAGTGATGTCGACACTCTGGCTACTATTGCAGGGAAAAGAAATGACCATAATGAAAGTGTCATGGATCAAATTTGACAGGATTGGTGACAAGAGTTACTGTGAGTTACAAATGAAGAACACACATAGTTAGAAGTTAGAGTGAGATCCCTAAAGTTTGCACAAGTCCCAGTTCTAGAAAAGGCTCTGATATTAAAGGAAAAAAAAAAAAAAACAATGTGCAAATGAGCAAGAATGCTAATAAGGCAAATATTTATTTTCAGTAGGTCCTGGAATCAGCACACCTCACCGACAAAAGTTTTCATGGTTGATGAAGAAATCACACTGCAGACAAACATATCTGGGAAACGTTAGATTTCTTCAACTAGGTTCCAGAATCTAGACATGGTGGCATTTGAGTGGACTCAAACAGAAAGCAAAATATAACAACAATGACAATGGCATTAGTAATAATACCTGTATATTTCTTTTTGATATGCAGCTTTCCCAAGGGAGCTAGACCCGGCTCCGTCTTTCCTTTGCTTCCTTTCTTCCGGTAGTCCTTCCTGCCTGCTGCCTGCCTCTCCCTTCCTTGCCCTTGGTTGTATCAACAGCCAAGGGCTGTTGATGTGGACAGCTCAGATAAGATACTGACCTTCACAGAGCTAACCCTCCAATGTGGGGAGGTGCATTTGAAATAAATAATTTTAAGTAACAATTTTTAGACTATGATATGGAAATAATCAGGTGCAATGATAAGATTGTGATGAGTCAGAGGCAATTTTTAAGACAATGCAGGCCTCTCTGGGGAGATCACATAAAAACTCAGAGAGCCACTGGTGGAGCATTCTGGAAGGGTCAGGTTCCTGTGGCTACTGTCACAAAGTGCCACACACTGGCGGGCTTAAACAACAGAAAGTTAAAATGTCACAGATCTCAAGGTCAGAATCCAAAATAGAAGTGGGGTTGGAGTCTTTGCTGGGCTGGATCTGGGCCCAGCAGCACTCCAGCTTCAGGTAGTGTCATTGTCCTTGACTTGTAGATGGCCGTCTTATCCCTGTGTTTTCACCTTGTCTTCTCTCTGTCTATGTGCAGATGCCTGTTCTTACGAGGACACAGTCATATTAGTTTATGACCCACCTCAAAAATCTCACCTGAACTCAGGTCATCTGCAAAGACTATTTACAAGGTCACATTCACAAGAACTAGGAGTCAGGACTTCAGGATCTTTCTTGGGAGGGACATTATTGAATCCATAACAATGGATGAAACCTCTTGTTAAGCAGAGGGAACACTAAATGCAAAGGCCTTGAGATGGGAGAGCTTTTAAACATGTATGTCTTTCCAATAATGATTCCAACATTCATTCAAGAGTACTCTTATGCCCAGACAGGTGTGATGGCACACATCTGTAATTCCAGCTACTGGCAAGGCTGAGGCAGGATGGTTGCAAGTTCCAGATGAGCGCTGACAACATAACCAATACCCTGTCTCAAAATAAAATGAAAAGGACTGGGGATGTGGCTCAGGGGAAGAGCATCCCTGGGTTCAAACCCAGGTACAAATTAAAAAAAAAAAAATGTGCAGACATGCTTTCAACCCAGGACTGAGGCTGCAGAGGAAGACACTGGCCTGAATTCAGACACCTGCTGTAGGACCACCTACTCTTCAAGTCTGAGGACTCGACTCTCTGCCACTCTGGAACTTTCCCTCACGTTCCAGGAATGAAAATCCATAACACCTCTCTCCTCAGAGTATAAGGCATAAATGAGCATGAAAGTGCTTGCTCAGTGCTATGCGGTGTGAAATAATATGACTTTTAAAACTCTATATGGACAGAAATGAATTCCAAGCCTGTCGAATAACTTGCCCATGTTAACTATTGGAGAGAACAGAATTTGTTTTAATATACATTCTGGCACAGAATTCAGCTCTGCTGCCTACAGAATTGTTTCTTGGTTATGCTTGGAAATGCTACTTTCTAAGCATCTGATTTTTTTTTAACTTTCAATTTGAGTCCTGAAGTCCTGTAGGCATGATGGGAAGAACACAGCCGCTGGGCTGGGAGGCCAGACATTGAGTCCTGGCCCCGCCACTTCAGGGGATCACTTCACCTGCCTCTAGACCCAGAGTCTCCATCTCTAGGTAGTAGCAGGAGGTAAGAGCAGAACCAACCTCAGAGGGTTCTGGGTGAAATCAATGCTGGAGGCACGTGGAGCTGTGCTGGAGAAACAGAGATGGGCCTTCCTCCACCACACGTGCTTTGTTTTATTTCATTAGCTCTCACTTCCTTTGGTCTATTTTGCCTGACACTCCTTTGGTTGGCTAATCTCCCAATTATTTCAATAATAATGATAACACCCACATTCGAATGGGGATGGCTTACCGAGTGGCCTTATATCTTCCATCTCACTGACATGCACTCTCCAGTGTGCGCAAGGTGACCACCACACCCTGGGGAGGCTGCAGGCTGTGCTGCATGCCTGTGGGTCCCGATGCCAGGGCAACCCGTGGACTGGACTGGATTCTGCTATGGAGCCCAAGTTCTGGTGTTGGCGCACCACGTGCTTGTGAGCAGAGCTGACCCTCCCAGTGAACAACAGCTCCCTGTCCGCTTCATGCCCACGTTGCCCTGAGTGCCCAGCATATGGTACAGCAGCCCCTTTTATCTGCAGGACCACATCCCAAGACCCTGCCGGGGAGGATGCCTGAAACCACAGGCAGTACCAAACCCCATACGCTCCAGGTTCTTTCCTATACATACCTACCTATGATTAATCTTAATGTATATGTCTGCAATTTAAGAGATTAAAGCAGCTAATATTAGAGTAGAGCAATTATAACAATATACTTTGTAATAAAAATTATGAGAATGTATTCCCTCTCTCAAGACTTCTTATTTTGCTAAAATTGTAGGGTTATTTTTAGTTAAGGGGACAACTACTGTGATGCATTTTGTCCTCAGAAATCTCTACGTGAATTTATTATTATAAATTATTATTAAAATTATGATTTATTATTATCCCCACTTAATGTGGGCACTCAAATGCACAGAGAGACCTAGTGGCTTGTTGAAACAGCTCAACTGGGAGGTGTCTGCGCCTCTTCCAGGGCTGACTCACAGCTGTGAGAGGAGCGCAGCTGGCACTGTGCCTGGGTTGTGCCCGTGATGATTTCGAAGGTGCTGTTTCGCACCCTACTTTATTCAGCCGTGCGACCTTATGCTGAAGGCTGATCCCCTCCTCCCGAGTATGCGTTTGGAACACAGAAATGTGGTGGGGGTGACGTGGGGAACATTCTGCAGCTGGGTTGTAGGCATTGGAAGCTCCCACTTTCACAAGCCGGGAGCACGGCTTCTTGGGAACCCGCTGTCAAGCTGCGAAGCATAAGCAGCCACTTGGGGAGGTCCA
Source organism: Sciurus vulgaris (assembly GCF_902686455.1). Classification (NCBI taxonomy): domain Eukaryota; kingdom Metazoa; phylum Chordata; class Mammalia; order Rodentia; family Sciuridae; genus Sciurus; species Sciurus vulgaris. The sequence goes on from NC_136469.1 coordinate 139,247,609, forward strand.
CAGTGAAAAAGATCAAGACCCCTGGACAACAGCTCCAGCTTAGCCCCAGGCCACGGTCTGAGCTCCAACTTCCCAGAGAACAAGAATTACCCCACAATATCACCGAAGACTGTAAGTTATTATTGTTTTAAGCCAATAAGGTTTGAGATGCTTGCTCTGCAGCCATCAATACTCAAAGTAGTGCCAGGAGCTTCATTACTATTTCATAAAAATAATCATGACTATTGGTTTAGTTATATTAAAGAACCAGCTTCTCAAAGCTGGCAAATTAATGACTGGAAGGCCTGAACTCTGGTTTCCTGACTTCGAAGTCTATGCTCCTTCCTCTCCACCTGCATCTCTGCAGTGAGAGTCCAGATCAGATGCTCAGCTACAACCCCACCATCACCATCACCATCGCCTACCCCTGGGCTGCGCCAACAGCCTGCAGAAACAGCAGCACAGCTTCCGTGTCACTTCCCCTGTGCTTTCCGGTTGCTCTTTTGGGAAGTACAAATTCAATAATGTCACCTCTCTACTCAGTGGCACCAAAGCAAGAATGCCAAGAATCAGGTCCCACACTGCTGGATCTGGCCTGCCTGCTCCTGTGCCCAGCCTCAGGCACTACCGCCCCTCCTCCTGACCCTGGAACCTGCACTTGCCTTCTCCCTCTCTTTTCCCATCTCCATCCAAACGCTGTCTCTCCCGGGCCGCCCTGCTCTTTCTCTTCCTTTGACTTTCCTTCACTTGCAAGGAGTTGATTCATAGCTTCACGTCTCGATAGATACATAATCACATGAGCAATATGCAGTTATTTCTGCATTTTCTCTGTTCCTAAATTTGATGAAGGAAGGGCCGGTGCTTGTGTTTTTATCCTAGGTCTCCCACTGCCTAGAATAAAGGAGTCTATGGGTCTGGAATTCCCTAAACCCTTTTTTGTGCTGTGTTTGTACGTTGGCTGTGGTTTGGAAGCCGGGCTGGCCTGCATACAGCAGAATTCCCCGTGTTCTTCCTGTCATCTCTCCCGTCAGTGGGGCTGTGTGGGCGAGTCCTCTCTACTCTGGGGCTGGTGTGGATGCAGTGCGGGGACCCATTGTGCACTGGCTTTTCCCTGGTGATTGAGTAACTGTGTGACTGTCCACGTCTCAGGAGCTGTATCCCCCTTCTCTTTTTGGATTGTCTGTCACAGCTTTAAGGAGGAAGGACACAGCTCCGACTTCACCATGACCTTAATCAGAGGATGGTTGGCTTCAGATCTCTGAGTGTCCGGTCTCCCACACAGTTTTCAGAGTAAGGACAGTGGAAACACCAAGAGCTGGAAGGTGCTGTCACCACTTAGCCATGGCAGAGCTGCATGAAACCCACACTCCTTCCCTGCACGGCCAGTCCTCCCAGAGCTCGGGCTGCCTGCCAACTCCTGCCACGGGCAGCATGGCACTATGCCACCACCTGCAGAGTTCTGCAGGGCGTTTTCCAGAAGCATTTCCTCCCAGCTCTGAATCCTCCTGAGTGCTTTGGCCAGCCATGCTAGACTGGCTATTACAGAACGGTGCTTCCAGGACAATGGCCACTAGCCACAGGTGCCTAATAAGCACACAAGTGTAGTTAGCTTGAATTGAGATGTGCTATTAAGTATCAAATGCACGCCATATTTTGAAATCTTAGTAAGAAAAAATATACAAAATATCCCATGACACATACTGAGAGTGCAGCAGCCTGGTCACTGGCTAAAGGAGCCTCGTCCTTCTGCCCTGTGTCTGGCTTTTCCAGGGGCAGCAGCAGACACACCATTGCTGGCAAAGTAGCCCAAGACATCGGCAGTGGATCAAAGGAGAAGGGCCGAATGATCAGACTGCTCTAAGTGCTCAGAGAGGAACCACGACGGCTGCCAGGAAGAGAGCTCCCTCCACCGTAGAGTGAAGAGACTGTGGCTTGAGGCCAGGACCTTCCAGAGCAGTGGAGCCTCTGGAGACAGAAGCTTCTAGAAATCCACCGAGCTGCTCATCTTCTTTTCCATAACTTGGCAAGGGAGGTCACCCGGGATTTCAGAACCAACCTGAGATTTCACAAAGCAGCCCTTCAGAGGCTGGCAGATCCCACCTGTCAGGTTTGTTGGGAGATGCTAATCTGTGGGCCATCCCCTCTGGGAGGGTCACCGCCATGCCTGAAGGGTATCAGGTGGGTCACCCAATACAATGGTGAGTAAGAGCAGTTTGGCACTTTTAGAAATTCTAGAACACTTAGGTTTCATCTCTGATGCTTTTCATTAGAAATTGTTTCACGTATGTTCCATTTGCTCCATTGTGTTATTCCATCTCTCACTCCGGATGCACTTGAAAAGTGACTGTTCACAGACCTCAGTGACGTGAGGCCATTGCTCAGGGGTGACAGGTGGCTCGCATGCAGAAGGGTCAGGAGATATTTTCATTCCTCATGCTGTGTGTTTCAGCAGGTTCCTAACTTTCTGGGTAGCTACCCAGATGCTAACTTTGATAAATGAACGCATACAGGGTCTTTTCATGATAGAGCTGGCTGCGACTTGACCCAAGTGTTTAGCAACTTTGGTGTTAAATCTTACCATGCATCACTGTGACAGGAGGTGGGATTTTTTTAAGAGTGAAAAAACAAATCTTAACCAAGGTGTAACCTTGTAGTTTCCAAAAAGATAAATAAATACAACAAAAACAAGGTAAATTTGGTATCTATAGAAGACCATATGTGCATTTATGATAGCTACTTCCACATCTTATAATTTTAACATTCTTAAATTAAAGATGTATATCCAAAAAATATCATATTGATTACATGCAGAAATGATACTTTGAGTATACCGCCCAACATGAACATATTATTAAATTATTTCCTCCTGTTTCTTTGTAACTGTAAACTTCTCCTGGATGGCACTGCTATAGAAAAACCATCCTCCTTCTCATCCCCTGACCTTCAAATAGCTTGACCTTACACTCAATCAAAGTTGTGCCTCAGTTTCTGTCAGTTCTCCTCGCCATCTTAGAGAGCACCCACATATGGTATAGAAGCCACCCCAGTCATGTGGCTCAACTGACTTGCCCAGCATGAGCCATGTCATGGAACGTATGGTATGTACCTCCCCCTCTCCTCTCCTGGTTTCCTGGTGCTGGATCCTTTAAAATCATGTAGAATGCCATTTCCTCCACAAAGCCACAGAGTTTCTCCAACTTACTCCTGTATATCCTGCTTGCTGTAGGAAGAAACAAAATTATATATATTTATATATATATATATATAGATATATATATATAGATATAGATATATATATATATATATCATCGATCCAAAAACATCTCAAGTGTTTTCTTTCTATACATAGGAATACTGGCTATTGTCCCTATTGAGGTCATTATTTAATTGTCAGTGTCTGAAATATCAGAGAGTAAATGGATCAACAAAATCTGTCAAAGAGAATGAGAAACCTAAATAGGCTGGGTAATCAATTGCTTCCTTAAAGCCTTGTGGAAAGGGAAACCTGAGCTCTCAGTTCCAAAACCCCAGAAAGGAGACCAGTCTTTCCCCATTGGAAATGAAGCTTTCTTAACACTAGAGTCTACATGACATTTTTCTCAGGGGATTTGTGGGAACAGGAACTTAATCATCTTGCACTGCCCTTGGGCCAGGGCACTGCATGAAAGAGGAACACTGTTTTGGAAGATCTTTGAAAAAGCTGGTCAGGAGTCAGTCTGTGTGCTTTTCTGGAAGGTAGGAACGTTGCGAGACAGTGAAGACTCTCACTCGCAGTGTCACGGACACACTGGAAGTTCCCCAGAGGCTCTTAGAGATCACAAGAAGCAACGGCAGAGCTAGCAAGGCCAGATGCAAAGATGCCCACTGCAGCCCACACAGATGTGCCTTAACCCCAATTCCATGACCTCTTCCTGTAGGGATTGTTGGTGACTGGGCGTGACCCCATGTACAGTAGTGGCCTCGCATGAGCAGGCCCTGGGTTCCCTTTCCAGCACCACAGAGAAGAGCAATCAAAAAGAAGGGCTGGTAATATGCAGGGCCTCCCCAGGTCTCAGTTTCCCTACATGCAAGACGTGGGTAATTTCACTCTAGCAAAAGTGCAGGAAAGACAAGGAATTGGCAGAAAATGAAAGAGGGAAACTAGAGCAAAATCACCTTAATCTGGGCTCCTTCAGGGAGAGAAACAGGGATTTTTTTTAACATTTGAAATCATTTTTATTGATGTTTTCAATATTGATATGTAATCCCTCAAAAACCAAATTCAAAACTTATTAACCACCCCATGACTAATATATTTAAAATCCAAACATTTCAAGACCGTGTAGGTAACTTAGTGGTAGAACCACCAAGGATTTCTCTTAAAGATAGCTTAAAAGGTGCAATGCAAGCCAGAGTGAAGATGATGCTGAATTCAGACAGGGATTTGAGGGCAAGAAGTTAATTTGGGATGAAAGAGGAGACAGGTAAGGGGTTGTGCGAGTTAAATGTTCTCCTCCAACATTCACATCCCCAGCTCTGCAGAGTGACTGGAGTTGGAGCCAGCGTCATCAAGAGGTGATTCAGTTCAACTGAGGTTGGGTGGGACCCTAGTCCTATATTCCTGTGGTCCCTGCAAGAGAGGAGATTGGGACCCAAATATGCATAGAGGGAAGTCTATCTAAGGGTGGGAGGAAAAGACCCCCATCAACAGACAAAGGAAAGAGGCCTCAGAAGAAAGTAAGCTTGCTCACTTCCTGATCTCAGACTTCAGCCTCCAGGAAGCTAATACATTCACTCGGTTGCCTAAGTCCGCAGCCTGTGGTATTTGTTAAGTTGGCCCTGTCACACTAACATGGGAGTGAGCGGCTTACAAGAGGAAATGCCAGGGAAGGGAAGGAGGCCACACAGGATGCAGCAATGAGCAGGGACCAGCCGGGGCCCCTGGGCTTGGGCCCCACTGAGAACACAGAGAGAATATAACAACTGAGTCTTGCCCAGGTGTGGGAAGCTGGGGTGTCCATCCACCAGGCCCCACCCATTATTGGCAGCAGGCAATGGCTAGGCCATCAGCTCCCTGGCCTGAAGTTCCTGAAGTCAGAGAGACTCCTCAGGCCAGAGCAAAGTGTTTCCCCTGAGTACCCAGGACACATGGGCACAGCATTTACAGCATCCGCCACTGAAATGCTTAGCAAATGCTAGTCACCCCCCAAAATTGAAGATAGCATCAATGAATTCAACACATAGGCCTTGTCCTAAGCTCTGAGATTGCCCAGGTGAAAGATCAGGATCCTGCCACCCTTCAACCTGGAATGAAGAGATACTAAGGTGTCAGGTGATAGAGAAGGGAACTTAGGAAATAATGAAAAACTTGGAGAGTGATAGGAACGACATAGGAAAGGAAGCAGGACGAGCTGGGCCAACTGAACAGTGGGTCACTGGTACTCATAAGGCAAAGGACAATAGCCTGAAAGGCTGCAAAATACTTCCACACAGAGGGAGAGTACATCTTGCCAAGGGACTTGGAATTCTAGGGAGATCCTGGGCTTAGGGAACTTCAAAATTCATTTCTGGGAGAGCAAAATGTAGAAGGGGAGAACCCTGAGGAAGTCTGGAGAAAAATTTAAATTTTTAAAGGGCAGGCAAGTGCACATTGAGGGAAGCGGCCTTTAGCCGGCACTAAATCGTCTTCTGGCATTCCAATGAGTTTCAAAGTTCTAGAAACATAAATAATAGTCCAGTCAGAGATGAACCAAAAATTAGAATTCATCAACAAGGAAGTCAGCTGGTTCACAGGTATGCATTTAAATATTCTCCAGGGTAAGGGATTGGACAAATAATTCAGCAGCAAAATATCCTCAGACTGTCCCTGACCCCAGAGGGCTTCAGTCTAGTTCTCAACCAGGAGAAATTCTGTGCCCAGGAGACACACGGTCATATGTGGGGACCTTTGATTGTCACAGCTAGGGAACACCACAAGCATCTGTTGGGTAGAAGTCAAGGATGTTGTAATAGACTAAAATACATAGAGCAGCACCCTCCATGACAGAATCATCAAGATATCGGTAGTGCCCAGGCAGAATCCTGCAGGAAAGTCAGAGACACTGGACCTCAGCCCTTCAACTGCAATGCTGAAGCCAGTTTCCTTTGGCACACCTCTCAGAACCCATGACAAGGCCACAATGCTTTAGAAGCTAATACACATCAGTCACCCATGAGAAATGCGAAGCCTCAGACAGTGGGATATAGTAGAAAAAGAACAGGACTGAGACAGATGCCCCTGATTTCTCCTCATTTAACTTACTACACATGTGACTTAAGGCCTGGGACAGGGGTGCTCTGACCCTCTGGTTTCTTTTTTTTTTTTGCGGTGCCGGGGATTGAACCCAGGTACTTGTGCTTGCAAGGCAAGCACTCTACCAACTGAGTTATCTCCTCAGCCCCTGTTTCTTATTTATCAAAATAATATGGGTGTAAATGTCTAATGGAGAGACACATACACAGCAGCCAGCAGCAGAGGACACAGGGGGTCTTCCAGGCCTCTGTCACTCAGCTGCCACTCCACTCCCACTTCAATTGCTTCAGAAATTACTCTGAAGCTGATATATTCTGTTCTAACTTGGACCTAGGTTTTTAATTTGTTTTCCAGGTACATATCAGTCCCAACTCTTTGATAGTTTTATTTTAGTAGGAATTGATTTATAAGAAATGAAATCAGGTTTTAGTCTCTTATTTCCCACATTTGGGTTTTGGAATTTTCTAAGTAGAAGACATGCACAGAGAATGCTAACATGCAAGATCCTTTGTAATTGAGAACAGAGGGTCAGGCTCAGATGAGCATCAATAATACATATTGATCAGTGGAAAATTAATTGAAATCAGGAAAAAATGTAGACATTGTTTTTCCATGCTTTCTTTTTCAGTGGTTTTTAAATTCTTAGCAATAATTTCTTCAGAAGGGAGGCAAACTTAAATAGAGGAGATTAGGACAGAAAAAATAATGCTTCTGAGACAGTAAAAACAACCCGTTTTGCAAGAGGTCTTTAGTTTTAATCCCTAAAGTTTTATTCACTTGTTTGTCGGATCAGTGGGCTAGTTGATTCAAAACTATGGACAGCAGGATTTAAGGGGACAAAATAAGGGACACTTGCTGGGCTGCCCCTTGCCATAGCCTCAAGAATGGCAGGAAGCGGGGACGTGCCCAGCCACGCTCTGAGACTGACACTCTGTCAGGGGGCTTTATTTTCCAACACCTTCACATCGAATTTACAAAAGTCCTTTTCCCTCCTATTTTACAGATGGGAAGAAATGATGCTCAGTGGCATTGTAAGACTTGTGGAAAGCTCCTCGGGAAGAACTGAGCAACATTACTTAATATTTCAAGTATTCACACAAACTGACTTGTTGGAACTGTCTACAGATAATTTGGAAATGGTTATCTTCTGGTTCACAGAAATTATAGAACATGTTCAACGTGATGTCATTTGTCTTTAGAAAAGAGTCAAAATGAGTCAAGTTCAGATCTAGAAATAGAAAATCTGGAGTCGAGGCCCAGTCTTGCTTTGTAAAAGTCACTCGAAATGCCAAGTTCTTCACAGGCCAAAAGAGGATACAAATGATACACAGATGAATGCAATTCAATACTTTATATCAGTTACCTCTTTTGAATCTTACAACAACTTGTTAGGATCAAGGACTATCACCTACAATCCAGTTGCTTGTTCCTTCTACAGGAAGTTCTCCAAGTCTGGAAACTGCCTGCTATTTTTCATTATGTAATCTGGATACAGTCAGTGGTTGACACATAATAGAGTTTCTATAAATGTCTGTTGGCAAAAAAGAATATCCAATAAACATCTTAAAAATAATGCCTTCCCCTTACATAGCACATGAGTGAGTGTTGAAATATAGTATTTACTGCCCCATTTTAATCAATCAAATAAATGGCCACCATTACATAGGATGTCAATAAAATTATTGAAACCAAAGTCATTTCTGAACTCAACTGCATGTTTAATGCCAAAGAAAGATTAACAATTATATTCTTGCAGATAATGATGTTTGCCAATTGCAAACTAGGCTAGTCGTTATCCTAATGCAGGGTCCAGGTATCACATGGCTTGAAATTTACTGATTACCTTGAAGTGACCCTTGTGCTGAACTTTAAACTCACACAGCCAACTCCCTATGGGGTATTCCATCTAGTCACCCAAAAGGCATTCCTGGATTAAAATGCTGTGCTGAGATCTTGCTCTTTTCCTTGAAACTTGCTTCTCCTCTCAGCGACCCTGTCTTAGTAAATGACAACTTCATTCATTAAGTTGCTCAGGTCAAGAACCTTACACTTATCCATGATTGCCCTCTTTCTATTAATATCACTCACTTTGAGTTCGTCAGCATTTCCTTTGAGCTCTGCTTTGACAAATACCTAGCATCTGACCATTTCTCTCGTTCTCTATGGCTACCATCAGCCCCAGTCACGATAAGGTCTCTTCTCTACTGTAAAAATAGCCCTAATGGCTCTCTCTGCTTTGACCCTTCCTCACCCATAGTTAAAATATCTGGTTCTGTCACTTTCCTCTTGCGGTTTTCCATATTTCTAAAACTTACACCGAATCTGCTCTGTCTCACTGGATGCCATACCATTCCTCATGTATATCAGGAAACTTTTTCTGAGGGCTTTCATCTGTACTATTTTCCCAGCCTGGACTTGGTCTGTCTTGTTCATGCTGAACTTCTAGTGCCTATAATAGTGCCTGGTCTGTGGTCTCACTCAGTGAAACTGCACAACGTTAGCTCATTTTGAAAAATATCATTAATAGTCATTCATTTATTTATGCATTCAACCACGTATTCAGAAGTTATGGTGTCAGACACTGGGAATAAAATCTGATTATGAAAACAAGGCTCTTCGACTCAGAGACGATTTTTTTTTTTTTTTTGGAGAGATAAGCATTAAATAAATTAAGAAATTACTAAATCAGTGAACATGTGGTATAATCCTGAGATGAAGTAGTGAGGTAGGGAATGGGGCACTCTGATATGGTAAGACTCCAGGTAGCAAGGGATGTTGGTTTTCCAGGGTTGCCATAACCAAGGACCACAAACACAATGGAAATGCATTGCTTGCCATTCTGGAGGCCAGATGTCCGTTCTCAGGATGTCACTAGTGTTGGCTTTTTCTCAGGCCCTAAGCAAGGATCTGTTCTGTGTCTCTCTCCAAGCTCCAGGCAACTCACTGACAATCTTGGACTTTCCTTGGTTTGCAGTTTCATGGACCCAATGTCTGTCCCCATCTACACAAGATGCTCTGTCAGACCTAATGACCTCTTCTGATTATGACTACATCTGCGGAGAACTATTCCCAAATAAGATCATAATCTGAGGTACTGGAGAATAGAACTTCAGCATATTGGTTTCTAGGGGACATAATTTAATCCACAACAAATAGAATGGAGGTTTGGATCAGCGATGCTTGGCAGGAACCAGGGCATTGAAGCTAAGTCTGGAGGAAAATATGTCCAGATTTATAGATGACTTTGATGTGACAGATAAGAGGGATTACCCTTGATCTCATGTTTATACCTGACTTAGAAGCTCTGGGACTGATCAACAAGAAAGACTGAGAAGGAAGCAGGTGCTCTTTCTTAGGAGAAGGTGTGCTCTAAATACCTACAAGGATCTAGATAGAGATGCTGTGCGGGTAACTGGTCACATGGGTCTGGAGGTGAGATCAGTAGTGAGAAGGGTTCTAAAATTTTATTCACCAAGTGTACTAAGCCTCAGGGGGGTTGATGACCCAGGGATATAAGACTGAGAAGGAAAGGGGACCAGGACTGGAAGCCCAAGCAAATTTTCACATTTAGAGAAATAAAAGGACCCTCTAAAGGAAACCCATGATGAGTATCCAGTGAAATCAGAAGAACCATAATAGTTCATGGTACAGCAGCAGAGAAGAGACAGCTTCCAGAAAGAAGGACAGGTAGGATGCACCCCTACGCATGGGAGGTAGAGAAGTCTAAGACACAAAAGTGCCCACAGAGCCTGGCAACATAAAGGACATGGAAAACCCTTGACCAAAGCTCTCACCAGAGATGGACAGAGCCAGGCTGGAGGACACCAAACCGGAGGTAAGAAAATGAAGTTCTTCCAAACTCTCTCAGCAGAGGAAAACCATTGACAAAGAAATTACCAGAAGAGAAAATTCAGGCCAAGGAAGGATTTCTTTTTCTTCTCTTAAGGATGCTTGTATTCTGGTGGAAATAATCCAGTAGAGAGGAAAACACAAGATTGGTTTCGTAGTGGGGAGGTAGCTCTGAAGCAATCCTTAATATCCCCTAACACAGCTGAGAAGAACAAAGCTTTCAGATACTAAGAAAACCTCATCAGTCACACAGCCTGCAAGTGAAGGAAGCAGGTTTCAAACCAAAGTAGTTACGCTGAAGCCAGTCAGTGCCCACCTGTCATTGTATTACATTATTTTCTGCAAGAAATGATTTCCCCCAATTATTCATGTTAAAAATGGGAAGTGTTTGTGTTCATGAATTTGAACAATTTTAGGCAAATATCCTATCATTTTTGTTTGCTTTGCAATGTGACAAGAAATAATCGTTGATTATGAAGTCTCGATTCTTAGTGAAATAAGTGCCTAATGGGGGCCAGGCTTTCAGGGACAGAATTGAAATCCGGTGGGATGTTGACTCAGACTCTATGCAGGCTTCCATTTGGAGAGAGCAGGTGGAAACCTCTTTCTATGAGCAGAGAAGAAGGATCTTGGCAAAACAGAAATGTTTTCCAGGAGGCAAGGCAAATTAAATATAAGTAATGGTCACAGATTAAGAACAGAAGCTTAAAAGAAAAACTAAATGTGTGGTGTGTGTGTGTGTGTGTGTGTGTGTGTGTGTGTGTGTGTGTATGTGTGTGTCTTTTCTAAATAGCATTCAGCAATCATTTTACTTTGAGGGACTTCATAGTAAAGAAAAAGAAAAAAAATAATAGTTCTCCTCCAGTTACAAAGAGAGACGAATATGTAGATGGCAATTGCTGGTACCATTTAATTAGGGATAATGAAATTAATTTAATTTGAATTTGAGACTGTTCTGTTTTCACCTTTGTTTTAACCTAGATAAAATCTTGGAAAAAAATAGCAGAAGTTAAATCATATAAACTGTTTCTCTAATAAAGTTTTATAATTTAAATGAACTAATAAATGTAATTGTTTTACTAGTCCAGGTTTTCTCAATTTTCATCTTCTTTTTTCTTATTTTTGCTTCCAAATCTTCCTTAAGCTCTTTAAAATAGAAACTGCATTTCCCTGGAGACAGCTAAGCAAATTTCTAGCCAAGATCTAACCTTGAATGTATTAAATCATCTTAAAAAACAAAAATTTCACAAGAGGTCAAAATAAGCATCTCTGTATTCTCATAAATAAATTCTTTCAAGTAAATACCAATTATATATAAACTTAGCAAGTGGTAAAAACAGCTTCTCTAATAAAAGAAAAAGAATTCCTCTCTTTAAAAATGCTGGTGTCATTTTCTGGCTCTCTTCCTGCTGAGTAGCTCAGTGAATCTCAAGCTTCAGGCTGACAGTTTGCCAAGAGGGGAAACTGCCTGGCTCTGTCTGCCTTACCAGAGTGTTTTGAGAATTCAATCAGATGACAAATAAAAGAGAATGCTCAACAGGTCATCAGAGTCCCCTGGGCTGTTCCCTGAAACAGCACCTTTGGCAGCAGGAGGCCTGTGGTATGTCAAGGTCCTCTCTCACATTCGTTTCTCTGACCAGTTTCTGTATATGGAGAACTCATCTCAGGCTTTCTGGTGACTGCTAAGTGCTCCAACTTCCCCAGTCTTTAGAAAGTCACCCTCATCATGGGAACAAGATTTAGCGATTAACATATTTTTTTTTAAAAAAGTAAATGAATTGTTGTGGGTTTGGAGTGTTATCAGGTAATGATATCCAGTGATGCTGATACAGGGACCTCAGTTCTGAAATCAGGGCAATCTGAAGTCTTGAAGGAACTCCCTGATGTGCTCTCTGGATACCAAGAAATGGCTTCAGGAAGTCATTTGTAGCTCCGATCAATTTGAGAGAGACTGAGATTGAAGAGATGAGAGATCACTTCCTGAAGCCAAGTGTAAATATCCCCTGCCCATTTGGAGCTGTGGCCCATCTCATGACAAGCCTTCAGTGTGGTTTGCCTTTTACATCACACTCATATCAGCTAAGGCCAAGCCATGCTCAAAGTTTGCATCAAGTGGGTAGGGAATGCGCATTGCTCTTCCAAGGTGTCCCCAGGTGTTCCCAGATGTTCTGCATGCTTCCAGGTCGGATCACATCCTTCTACATGTGTGTCCTTGTTCTGCTGGCATTTCTGTCATCCTTTTGTGAATAACCAGTCACAGTTCTTCTCTTTTCTACTCTGCAATGTATTAGGTAAGGAAACTATTCCCTTTACATTTGGTGGCATGGTGTTCTTTAGTGGGTGCTACGATTATTGAATGTGTAGTGTCCCCCTAAAAGTCATGTGTGAAACAATGCAAGAATCTCCAGAGGTGAGAGGTAAAATGATTAGACTATAAGAGATCTAACCTAATCAGTGGATTAATCCACTTGAATGGATTAAGTAGGTAGTAACTGTGGGCAGGTAGGGTGTAGCTGGAGGAAGCAGGTCACTGAGGGTGTGCTTTCAGGCCCAGAGCAGTGGAGTTGGCCAACCACATCCTGAACCTCTGAAAGCATGAGCCAAAATAAACTTTTCCTTCTGTCTAGTGTTTTGGACACAGGGACAAAATCTGACCAGCACAGTGGGTGTGGCACATGGAAGGTTTCCTACTCATTTCAGAACATCCCTAATTGTGAAACTCTTTCAGCATACACCTCCTGGCTGAGCTCCCTTTTGTCCATGTAGACTGTCCCTCCTAAATTCCCTGCCTTCATTACACAGGATGATTCTGCTCCACACTAACCATCATAGGTATGGTGACTCACATGCTCTGTAGACCCTGAATTCTCACTCTGCTCTTCCCATTCACAGCCCCGAAGGACTGGCCAAGACTGTGACCCCACAGGGTCTTCTCCCCACTTCCCTCCAGGCTCTACAAGGTGGGGGAATGGTGTGGGGATTAATTTTCCTTCTTACAAAGATTACCATTATAAGAACCCAGAAACCACTCCGGACGTGGGAATTCACATAAGAGAGTTTATTAAGCAAACAGGCAGGCTGTCTCCCTGCAGGGTAAGAGAGAAAATGAGAGGAAAAGAGAGACAGAGACCATGCGCAAGAGAGAGTGAAAGGCAGGAGGAGAGAGCATGAAAGCAAGGAGGAAAGAGAGAAAATGGAGGGGGAGCCATTCTTAAGAAGTGGAATTTTCGCAGGCTAATAACAACAGACCAATGGTTGGCGAGGAGGTTCTCAGGCTAACAATCTGGACCAATTACTGAGATGGAGACTTGCAGGCTGACTGATGAACCAATAGCTAGCTAGGATGTTCACAGACTGACACACTAGGTTGTAAGATGGAAGGAGGAAAAATGGCTGCAGGGTTAAGGGCAGGGGAGGAGATTTATATTATAACCATAAATTTCTGTTTCCTTCCTTAGAGGGAAAAGATGTCTCAAATAAAATTTTATAAGCTTTTCTTTAATTTTAGGGTTTTATTTTAGATTTACAGAAAAATTATCAAAATTATGGAAAGTTCCTAAAACCCCTCACCGGTTTCCTCAATTATTAACCTATTTACCTTAGTAAGGTACATTGGTCAAAACCAATGAACCAATGTCAACCTGTTAGTAAATAAGTTCAGATTGTATTTAGTTCAGTTTCTTTAGTTTTCAATGAATGTTCTTTGTTCTTTAACTATTGCAAGATTCAATTCAAGATACCACATTATTCCAATAGGTTTTGGTGTCAAACTGTCAAAAAGTGAATTCCGATATAATTCCTGATATAATTTTTCAAAATCTAAATCAAATTCAGAAAAAGTATAAGAAAATGAAATTTCAGATCAACACCATGGCTTCCTGCGATCATGAACCTGAGAAGGGCTTTCCAGATAGTGTTCTCTGGATCTATTCTACCAGTAATGACATGGGGCAGAGAGACAGCTGGGCTGATGAGCAGGGAGGGAGTCAGGCATGGCGCTCTTGTTGGGTGGCAGTGAGCACTCTCCATTTATTTGGTAATTTCCAACATTATCAATCGTGCCATCCTAAGCAGAAGACAGAAAATTCCCACGCTGTCTTTTAACTTGGCTCAGGTGTGGCTTCCTTGAGTGAGACTTGGCTATGGAAATGAATAGTGTCTGGAAGTGGAAGTTGGGGTGTCACCAGGACATCTGGAACCCTCTCATTCCCCTGTGAGAGAGAGGCCAGCCTTCCTGAGGGGCCCTCTCTATGTGACTCCACTCTGTTTCTGGCTGCCTAGCTCCAGAGTCTCTGAGGACACTTGGCATTGTTGAGGTCCCTTTAGTAAATCATTTTCTGAGTAACTTCTGAAAGGGTTCTATTGATTTCAACTAAATATGCTGTCTAATATAACTGGAATTCCCAGAAACCCTTTCCATGATTAATTTTTATCACCACTACTACACAATTGGTCTCTGCAAACATGGATTAGTATGAGAATGATAATATTTTTGAGTGTTTTCTCCTGAACTCCTGTGGGATCCTCAGCATCACTGGGCCATGGTACTCCAAAGGGCCCGACAACCAGAGAGACAGTAGTACTACAGACTCCAGCTCAAGCAGGCCAGATAATCTTATTAAGACCATGCATCCATTAGGGAACAAAGAAACGGACTGACAGCAGATCTTAAGCATGAGCCTAGTCTCACACATCCAGATATTCAGGCAATTTTTTAGCAGGAATGTCTCAAAGGTCTGGAATCTAAGTAGGTGAATCAGGAGGCTCAAATCACTAGATCAAAACTAGCAGAGTCACATTGTTTAGGGGATGTTGTTCACAAGTTAGGGTCCTTTGTGGGTTTTCCTGCCTAGGATCTAGGTTCTAGATGAGGCTCAGGGAAGGTGGGGGTGGGGAGGGTCTCTGTAGGCAGCAGTAACCTCAGGGCGTCTCTGTGTCTTCCAGGATGAAACTCACTCCTGTCCTCCATGGCTCCTGCCTGCTCCATCCCTGATCAGTTGGGTCCTTTGTCTCTTCCGCTTGCACTCCCCACTGCCACTGTCCTATCTCCTACTCACAGGTCCTCGTTTCTTGCTGGGATTAAACTTACTTTAGGTCTGTTTGGCCTTTGGGTTTTTGTTTGTTTGCTTGTCTGTGTTTTTGTGGATGCACATCTTAGCAAACCTAGAGACTCATCCATAGTGATCAAATGTGAGCACAAGAGGACTTGCGGAAAGAAACGGAGTTGGGTAGCAGAAGTTGTCCTTGGAAAGTTTTTTTTTTTTTTTTTATTTAAATCTTTGCTTCTTTGAAATTTATTTTCCTCTAAAAAGGGACCCTGATTTCTTTCTACTAATGGTTTTCCAGTATTCTCAATAAAATTTATTGAATACTGTATGTTTCTCCATTAATTTTAATGCTGCCTGCCTCCTATCACAATTTTCTATATGTTCTTGGCTCCAATTTGAATTTTCTTTCATTCCTTATTGTGCCAATTTCTGTGCCAATTATAAGAGTAATAGGCTTACTCTGGTAAGCCTATGGCAAGCCTATGGTAAGAGTAGGCTTATAATGTTTTAATTTGTGAAATTAAAGCTGATACGTTACTGCTTCTTCATTACAGAGTTGTCTTTCCTTTTGTTGTTTATTTATTTTTGAAGGTGAACTTTATTTTTTTTGTTCTACCTTGTAATTTTATTATTTTAATCATTCCTTCAGAGGCAATTTTTAGTATAATTTATTCTTTGACCTTCCTATTCATTTTTTAAACTTTTACCACATGTAATGACAATGCTATTTGGTATTTTTGAATTATGCTTTTATATTTAGATATTTTATTTATTTTTATTTGATTTTTTAAATTATTTTTTTTATTTTTACAGACTGCATTTTGATTCACTATACACAAATGGGGTACATCATTTCATTTCTACAGTTGTGCACAATGTAGACTCATATGATTCATGTAATCAGACATGTACGTAGGGTAATGATGTCTGTCTCATTCCACCATCTTTCATACTCCCCTTCTCTCATTTCCCTCTACATACAAAAAAGATGTGATTTTAAAAACCATTGGGACCTTGACAGAGTGTATTGAAGTTGTACATTAAGTATGAGCCAGTCACCGCTTTCCCAATACTGAGCCTTTGCTTAACTCAAAACCAGATAAGTGTCTTCATTCCCTCATTCTTTCACTGACAAAGTGTGCTCCTTCAATTTCATCATAAAAATCCTATGTATTTCTATTAAGTGTATATATTTATTTTTATACATTTCTATTAATACTATTGCTACTGTGAATGGGAATTTTTTGTCCTATTTGCCTTTACTTATTATGAGAAAGCTATTGTATGTTGTACATTTTTATGTGCTAAATTTACTGAATTTTAATGTTGCATGCATTAGTGATTCAATGGATCTTAAGTTTTCCAAAATTATAATCAGAAACCTTCATGACATTATCATTTTCTACCTCTGTTAAAGTTTAAACGTAAAAATATAGAAAACATAAAAGTCAAGGCTGTTGATTATGATAACATGAAAATGGAAACTAAAATTTGAAATTTAAATTTAATTTTTGTTAGCTTTATACTAAGAACTGTGACAAAAACTAAGAAAGAACAGAGAAAGATACCGTGCCAGCGAACAATGGGCAAGGAATGCAAGCATGTAATTCCCAAAAGGTGAATCATGGGCAAGAAATAGAAGAGAATCCATTCAGATCCAGAGGGGGTGAGAAACAGAGGAAGATGCAGCAATTTCAAGCCTGTCAAATCAGCATCAATTAGAAATTCTGTGAGCATGAGGGGAAAATGGTACGTGATGCAATCGGAAATAGACACAGTATAGCTTCCTAAGGAGAGTCTAGTAATAATATTCAAAATTCGCATAGTATACCTCTTTTGCCAAGAAATTCTCTTTGACTAATTTTCCATACAACTGATTCAGGAAAGTGCATAAGAACACATGCTCTATGGATGTTCAATATAGGATTTTTTATAATAGCCTGGAATTAAATGTCCATCCTTAAGGAATTGGTTAAATTATTGATAGTATGTACATACAGCAGAATATTTTATGACCATTTAAATAATAGTGTGCAGCAGTATTATCGAAATATAAAAGCATTCTGAGCATTTTATGCTGCAATAAAATAGTATATTTATTGTAATCCTATTTCTCTGAAGTTATTTCTATATTTATATATGCATATAACTTTCCTAAGCTACCACCCCAGCTTAGAATCAATTTAATGTGTCTCCATTAGGAAAATGATTCCAACTCCTCATTCTGTCCCATGACTTCCTGCCTCGGCTGCCCTGCCCTAATCATCCCACCGTGCTGGTGTCTCAGAGCCCAGGACACCCCAAGCCCTTCACACTTCAGGGCCTCTTCCAGCTCTTCCCTCTGCCTGAACCACCTTCCTTTAGGCATAGATTAAAAGAACGTCCTTTCCCAAAGACTTAGATCACCCTGTGTAAGTTTTCCCTGTCTTTATGGGTGACACTTTTCACTACCTTTTTACTACTTTTTATTGTTTATATTTTCATTGTTTGCTTGTTTTCTCTGCCACTTTACCGGAGACACAGTGAAACCAAAGACCATAAAATTCTTTATTCAGTATTTCCTGGTTCATATTGGACATAAATAACTATTTTTAAATACTATGCATTAAGAAATATCTGTAGATATTTTCTATCTCATCTCCTGACATTGACAAGTTTTATTTAATTTCTTTCCATACTTCTTATTTGTTTTTATATTGATAGTTTATTTTATTTCACATTTATAATTTAAAAAGTCTTCTCATTTATTTACTTATTTATTAATGTATATACTAACATGTATATACATAAATATGTATACATGTATACATATTAATATATAAGCATTTATATATATTAATACAACTTGTATATATATTCATATATATTAATAAACAGATCAATACATAAATACACAGATATATGTATATAATTATAAATAATATGTACATGCATACATATCAGGGATCTCTAGATAAATAGAACCAATAAGATATATACACAGAGGGATCATGACAGATCTGCACATATGATCATATTGGTCAAAAAATCCCATGATCAGCTGTCTGCAGTTGGAGGTCAAAGAAAGTTGGTGGTGTAGTTTGGACTCAAGCTCTAGGACCTAAGAACAAGGAGATCCAATGGTGTTAAGTTCTGATCTTATTTCAAGGGCCCAAGAATGAGTAGCACCAAGAAGAGTGAGTAAGATTGCAAATTCATCTATCTCCTCGTTTGTATTTTGTTGCTCAATGAATTGGGTGATTCCCACTCACACTGCTTAGGGTAGTCTTTTTAAAGAGAGAGACAGACAGAGACAGAAAAAAGAGAGAGAAGGAGCATGCTTATATGTGCATGTGTACATGTGTCTTGTTCTAAAATGTTCCTCTGATGATAATTCTCCATTGCTTAATACACTCTGACTCACAGAATGTTAAACACCATAGCATGACATTCAACACTTTTACAAAGCTGCTTCAATGCAACATTCCTTTTAAGTCCTACTTTTTCCAGGTACATGAATCCTGCTGGCTCACCTGAGCTTCAGCCACAGTGGAAGCTTTCCATCCTGGATGCTGGTTGAGCCTCTGCTTCTCTGAGCTCTTGCTAATAGCCTGTCTTCTTATGGAATGTTTGTCTCTGCTTCTATGCCTGCTGAACTCTTGGCTTATTATTTTCAGTAAGGAAACACATGGTCCTATAGAAAGTCATTGCCTGGTTGTCTAATAGCCAATTCTAACTCTATAGGGAGAACTCTTGAGTGGGGACCTTGCCATACTTAACTTTGATTCTGCCATCTAGATAATGGCAAATAGGTATTATATAAATATTGTCTTTTACTTGGTTAAGTTAGAAATCAATTTCACAAAAGAATGTTCTAGTTACTTTTTCATAATAAAACCATCTACAAATCAGTGGGATAAAACAACAAGCCACATTCTATTATCATCCACTCTTTTGAGTCACTTCAGGAAGGGTGCAGCTGAGCAATTCTGGCCTAGTAAATTTCATGTCCTTGTAGTCAGACAGGAGGTAGAATTGGAATATTGATGGAAAGGGAGAGCAGGTCAGCCAACTCACTCTCTTCCTTTAGTCTCCAGGCCTCTCCAGGTGGCCCTACCACAGAGACTAGATTGGGCTTCCTCACTGCATGGCAGCATCAAAGCAATCCCACTGCTTGCATGGCAGCTCAGGAGTCCAGAGTTAAAGTCCCAGCCCCATCACCGTTCATCATCTAGCCTCAGAAATCAATCAGGCCATCTCTACTACACTCTGTTCATTAAAAGTGAGCCACTAAAACCAGCCCAGATGCCAGGGGAGCAACCCTAAACCCCACTGCTCGATGGGAAGACTGTCAAAGAATTGATGGAGATGTTCTACAGCTACCATTGTCTTCCATTCCACACCTGCACCCCCTAAAATCTGGGTGTTTCAACACATTGAAATTAACAACAATTAATGCAAGAACTATATTATCAGCTCTGACTAAATGCATCCTCCATGCAAACCCAGTGATAAATCTCTGAAAGTGATAAGAAAGCATCTTTGATGTTGACAATTCTCAACAGACATGAAAGTTGCTAATTTCTGCTTTTGTCAGTAGCTGTGGTATTCCACCCTAAAAGCACAGGACTTCTGAGTTAAGGGTCTGGAAAATCCTACTCAGGTGAACATATTGATGTAGAGTCCCAAAAGCATATTGTAGATCTTACAGCAGGCAGGACTTTAGATTTTCCAGAGTCCACATGTGTCCACCGCTCATTTCTCCATTCTTTGTATCAGAGACAGAGCTCACAGTCAGGTAAAGAGCAAATAGGAAGCTCTTGCTGCAGATATGGAAGAACCCATATTGAGCTATAGAGTCAGCCAAATCTGAAGGTTCCGAATGGGAAAAGAAGAACATAAAGATCAGAGAAAATATGGAGAGCCTTGAATTTGGCTAAGGGAGGATTTAAGAAACAGGATGGGTTTCATAATTACATTTTTCTTAATCCATTTGGGCTGCTTCAACAAAATACCACAAAAAGGTAATCCTCACAATTCTAGAAGCTGGGAAGACTAAATCAGGGTATTGACAGATTTGTTGTCTGCTGAGGGCTTATTTCCTTGTCTGTAGATGGTACCTTCTTGCTGAGTCCTAACATGATGTAAAGGCATCTCTTATAAGGGCATTAGTAAAGGCAGAATCCTTGTGACCTAATCGCTTCCCAAAGCTCTGCTTCCTAATATCATCTAATTAGTGATGCTTTCAACATGTCTATTTTGGAAGAAAACAAACACCAAAATCACAGCAACATTGAAAAATACACAAGCATAGATTTATGTACGTACTTGTTGGGAGAACTGTCCTACAGAAGTGGAATTACACACAATATTTGCTGACCTCTGGTTTATGTGAGGTTCTCCACCTGACTCTGGGGGCTGCAGAGAGCACACTGTCTGGCTGTCTGCGGAACTTCCTGCTCTTATGGGAAGACAGCTGAGTGTGGGGACCCATTGCTCAGCAGAAACCTTAGCAAGGTGGAATTCATCATGAAAACTGATGGAATTCATTATGAAAACTGATGGGCCAAGCACAGTCATTGTACTTTGCATGGATCCATGCTACATGCTAACTGTGCATGGAGGACATGGGACACAAGGCTGCACAAGAAGAAAGAGACCTCACCTATGTGAAATCAGACCATGCTGCCTGGGGTGGGAATCAATGTCTGAATAGCTTAAGTTATGCCAGCCGCTATTTGATTAACCATGTAATTTAGGATCCAAAGTCATTGTATTTTCTTCAAATAAAGTCGACTTAAACTTATAACCAAATGAAGTATGTGTTTATGTCTTTCAAACCCCCCCCCCAAAAAAAAAGTCAGTAAGTTGAAAAGCAGTCAAATAAAGCATTTATTAGATCTAGGGTCTGGATTAGTTGGTACAACTCGGGTAATAAAAATCAGTACTTCACTTGGCAGACCAACCAAGTGTGAGGCATTGTGCAATACCACTGTGAAATATCTTCAGAAGGCCTATTTGCAGTAGGTGTTATCTTTTGAATTTTGCATTAGAAAGTGGACCTTCAGTCTTCCGAAAGTGACCCACTATGGATAGTGTAGTAGGTAGGCCTGTCTGGTTTCCAGGGACTTCTTCTTTCCACTGTAACACCACATATTCCTTTTGGCATCTGAAAGAAAAAGTTGGACCACTTCATGTGCATAAAGGAAATAAGTAGATAACTAATGTTTTCTTTCTTCTCTTCTTTAATTTAAGCAATGACATTCCAGAATGGAAAGAACACTTGGGTTTGAATTCTGGCTTCACCATTCATTGGTACTAGGTTCCTGGATGAATATTTCATGTTGGTTTTTTTCAGCCATTTCTTTAGCTTTAAGTGGAAATAATAAGTCTTACTCTACTACGTCATGACAGCAGCATGAGCTGAAGATAAAAGTTTGTATAGGAAAGCATATTGGAAAACTTTGACTCCAAACATCTCATGATTGACATAGTACCTTCCACCGTCATATGATTATCTGCTGCATCCATTTCTGGTCCATAGATCCCATTCATGGCTTGGCTTTCAAAGATGCATTGCTTATGGTAGGATGAAAGACTTGGTGGGAGACCTCTTATGCAGCATTGTGTATTGTCAACTTCACAGTCATGAGCTTTCACAAGAGCTGGCTTCATTTGAGGAATTTTTCCAAATTTGAGATTCTTTGGGATTCATTGTCCTGCCTTCTGGTAACTCAAGAAGAAGGTGCTTGACCTTCACCCTCTTCATCACAGATGCAGGCTCATGGATTCATGCCTTCACGGTAGAGAATTGTCATGTGGCCACCCTGGGTCTCATGACTGGAAAAGTGAGTCTTTTCATTCATCGTTGGTCTATTTGTTAACTTTCACTGGGTGACTATGAATGGGATGTGAATTGCACAGATGTAACAATGAAACTCTAAGAATGAAGATAAACGAGGCCCAAACTGCAGATGGGGTACAGTTCACATCATGGTGCAGGACATAGACATCACAAACAAAGAATTATGAAGAAGCATGGCGGTAGTGACAGGCCCCCTTCAACCCCCACACTGCGTCATGGAGGCCAAAGCGGACTAGGATGTGTTTGGGCATTATTGGCTATAGAGAGTCCAGGCTAAAGCGGAAGATAATATAAATCCAATCATACTCCTTGAGCCTCATTCAAAGTAAAATTTTAGAAATTAATGTTAGAAGTTATATGAAAATGAAATAAACCATAATATAGTGTTTTAGTGCATTGGGGCTATTTTAACAAAATATCATAAACAGTGTTATATAAACAGCAAAAATGTCTGTCTCACAACTCTGGAGACTGGGAAGCCCAAGAGCAAGGAGCCAGAGGCTGAATGTCTGGTGAGGGCCCTCTTTCTGGTTCAGGGATGACGCCTGCCCACTTGCCCTCACATGGTGGAAGGGCACATGAGCCCCTTTGGTCTCTTTTATAAGGACTGTGATTCTTTTCTTGAGGGAACTACCCTCATGAACTGAATGCTCCCCAATTCCCCACTTCCTAATACTATCATTTTGAAGTGTAGGATTTCAACATATGAATTCGGATGGGACACAAATTTCAGATCATAGCAAATATGACAAGGGATACGAACTAGAAGACCTGGTCATTGGTATCATTAGAGCTGAAGCCCTGATCTTAAGCTCTGGGAACAATATCCTACAAAGTGTTTTGGAAAGCAACGTTTGCACTGGACTTTGGCTACTCCTCTTAAGACTTATGATTGCAATTATGTTAAGAAGGTTATATGAAGAAGCTTTCCTCATAGAGAAGAGGAAGCTGATATCCCAAGTAAATAGGTGAAATATTACAGAATACAAGTGATTTAAGTGGAGGAATTGTGTTCTCTGGTATTGACTGGCCCTGATCTATTTCGACAGCAATCTGGGGACTGAACCACACTGAGAAAGAATCACAAAAAAAGGTTTGCCTGCACCTCTTCTCCTGACCCAGGAGCTTGTACTTCAAGTTTTTTCCCTCAAATAAAAAATAGAGTTGTTATATGATCCACATAATCCGGCAATCCCACTACAGGATTCAAAGAAATTTAAATCATGTGTCAAAGAGATAGCTATCTGCACTGTCATGTTCATCTCAGGGCAATTGAGAATAGCCATGATGAGGAATTGATTTAAGTGTCCATTGAGGGACGCCTAGATAAAGAAATGTGGTAAACATACACAATGAAATGCCATTCCGCCTTTAAAAAGAAGGAAATCCTGCTATTTGTGGCCAATGAATCTGGAGGACATTATGTAAATGAAATAAGACCAGCCCAACAAAACAAACACTGCTTCAAGTCAAGTGTAGGTGGAATTCAAAGTCAAACTCATAGAAGCAGTACAAGGGTCTCCTGAGTCTGAAAGGAGAGGGTAACCGGGAAGTGTCTTTCAAAGCACAAAAAGTTACCATTATAAGTTGAATAGATAGCAGAGAATCTCACATGCAGCATGGTGACTATAGTTAATAACACTGTTGTATACTAGAAAATCTCTAAGAGAGTACATCCTAAACGCTCTCATCACACACAGTAGTGATGTAAGGGGATGGATATGGTAGGTCATCACTTCACAATGGAGAGCTATAGCAAAGCATCATGTTGTACATTATAAGTACATACAATTTTTATTTGCCAATGATGATTCAATAAAGCAGGACAAAAGTTCTTCATGCCAGAAAAGCTTAAGGCAATGGGGCACAAATCAGAACATTTGCTGACAACAATGGAGAGGGGAGAGAGGCAAGTGCCTTGAGCCAGAAAGTAATTGACTTGATGGCTCCTAGGAAGGGTAGGGTACAAAAGGGAAGGGGACTATGCTTTAGCAGAACAAACTGAACTGAATGTAGTTCGTCTCCTCCAAAACTCCCGTTGAAATTTGCTATTCACTGTGGCAGTGTTGGGAGGTGGGCTTTTAGACGGTGATCAGGTTCTGGGGGCACCACCCTGATGAATGGATTAACAGAGCTCCTGCGGGACTGGATGGGTCGCCTCGAGAGCAGGGTGTCAGAGGCAACACTGGCCCCTGTGCTTTGCTATTCCACATACACACTTGCCTTTCTGCTTTCTACCAGGAGTGAAAAGCGTCTCATCAGAAAGAGAAGATACTGGCACCGGGCTCTCAGGCTTCCCAACCCCAAAGAACATAAGCCAAAGTGAACTTCTTTCCCTTTTAAGTCACTCAGTCTCAGGCATTCCACTACAGGAACTAAAAATAGACAAGGACAGGACATTTCTTCTCAATGTTTATTGACACATTATAATTATATATAATAGTGGGATTCATTGTTACATATTTGTACGTGCATACAATATAGTAATATAATTTCTTTTAAAATCACAAGTGTGCCCAGGAAGCTAATAACCTCTTCACTGCACCTGATAATGAGGTAAGGTGGATATATGGAGTCAGCCTAGATTCAAACCACTGAGCTGGAGTTATCAAAATAAGGAACATACAAAAGCTTAGCCTTAGTTGTTAAAAAAAATTGGCAAACTATAAATAAATAAAGCAGTTGAAAATGTCAACCATCCTTTTTGAAAGTGATAATATTAAACGAGCAGAGAAAGAATTGGAGCTTGTCTTCAGAGATGGACTGATGAGGTAATTCACGGAGAAATGCTCAAAAGGGCCTGAATCCCTCGGGAAGACGCAGGGCCTCTGCACGTCTCCTCCCATCCTAACCACACCTGAAAGCAGGTGTGTGCAGAGGTTGGGACTAGACAAATAGCACCTGCATGTAAGCCCCAGAGGGCATAAACAGAGAGGAAAACTCACGTGCTGCACAAACCAGGGAACCAGGGACTCAGGGGCAACTGCAGGACCCTGAAGAAGCAAGCTCCTTGCCCTTTGGCATGCCTGGGGCACAGGTGTGTCCCACTCCCACCACGCTGGTTGCTTCTGGAAATGTTCCCCAGCTTCTCTACTGTCCACCGGGCAGCCTTGAGAAAGCTATTTCGCTCCCCTCAGCCTTGGGTTCCTGCAACGTGAAAGAAAGGCAATGGTCTCCTTCCTGCGAAACATAAAGATGAAGAGATGTGAAACCCACTGCCAAGCAAAGCCCACTGCTCTTCTCTTCTGTGCTGTTATTTCTCTGTGCCATATCATGCTAAATCAAAGCTGCAGGCTGCAGGGAATCTACTGCTAAGAATCTCAGTCCCTGTCTCCCAGGGATAGGGTGCAGCTTCAGGTTCCTGCCATGTGAGGCAGTCACCCCAGGCCCTCCAGGATGGAACCACTCTGACACCAGGATCTTGCTGTGTCTGGAGTTCTCTGCTGCCCGGAGGGGGATTTCACTCGGGTCCTAGACTGGGGCAGCACTTTGATGCTCTACATACAAATATAATGATTGGAATAAATATCTTTTCCATCACAATATTACCAGACTGTGGGATCTCATTTGCATACCCCTGATGATCTCATTATATATGATTTTATCTCCCTCTCTCTGTCTGTCCCTAGTTAATTGGGTCCTGTGGTATTAAGCTGTCTAAAAAGGCATCTTCCGCTCCTGAATTTCAGATTTTGACTTACAAGGGAGTCGGTGCTGATAAAGGAATGTTATATGCAGATAGAGGCACGGAGCCTTCCTGGAGGCCTTATCTCTTTCCTTAATATCTTTTAAGTCAACCTTTTGAGGTTTTATCTGGCTATGCACAACACTTAAATACACGGTAAGCCTAAAACCACCTCCTCTGCTCATTAAGTCATTCAATCTCAGCTTTCCCATCAAGATGCTCCATCCCAGTGAACATCTGGCCTCATCATCTTCTTATTTCCAGTTGTCAGCTTGAAAAATGGTGGCTGCCTATCCACCTTCCCCATCTTGGAGCATTAGCAGAATCAGTCCTGGTGCTTCCGGGCACAGAAGGCTCACCATCACCTTGAACCAGGAATGAGGCTACAGAAAGCCATGCTCAGCGGGCAGCTGCCTTTGGCAAGGCCGACGCCTGCAGGAAAGAGCCGTGGAATGTGTTCCAGGCACCCACCCTCCCTGAATGAGCCCGCCTGGGACAGAGCTGCTCAGCAGAGGTCACGTGGAAGATGAGCTGGAGATGCAGGAGAGCCTGAGCTGAGATGGCTGATCTGCCTGTCCTTTCCCCCTGAGGTCAGACCCTGCAGTTACCCATTTCTGCATCCTTGACTCAAGGCTTCAAGGGTAGAAATGCACCAAGGTGGTGAGCTCCCCGTGGTGGCCGCCATTCCTGCTGCTCCTGTGAGATCGGCTGGATGGCACTTGGCACTGTCACCCCACAGTGTCCCTCGGGGTTCTCCATGAGCTGCATACCATTCCTGATAGCGCACAGCTTTTAAATTAGGTTTTGATAACTCGAACAAATATTCCAACAGATAGATGGACAAAGAACTAAATTAATGGTTTTGCTAAATATCCTGTTCTTCCATTAAGCCTTCAAAATAGAAAATAAGACTATATGTGAGATAAAACACCAGTTGGAAAACACTGGCATATACTAGTAAAAAAATGAATGCAAATCTCTCAGAGTAGCATAAGATTTATAAAAAAGAAGAAACTTCTGTGTTCTTGGGTTAGGCAATATCTAGGTAATACCAAACATATGCAAGGAGATACCCTTTCCAGCCCCTGAAGAAGGTCCCTGTGGTATCTGAACTCTTTACAGATGGATCTGTGCTCCCCATTCCATCTATATGGTGCACCGACTTTGTAATTAATATCTGGAATGTGTGTTTAGCATGGACAATGCTTCAAACTGCCATGTGTATGTGGAGAGTGGACAGCTTGGTTCATGTTGCATTGAAAAATGACAGGAAGGGAAACAATGATGATTTTGAGTCACAGCTCAAGAAGCTTTTCCGGTAGATTTACAGTAATCACTATCCACAAGACAGTGATGGGGATGCAGCAGTCCAATTACTAGATAAGACCTCTATCTTCCACAAAGCAATTAAGCAAGAATGCCACAATAAAGAAGTACTTCAGAAGGATAAAACTACCTCCATTTGAATTACTTTTCTTTTTTCAAAGTAAGCATTCACTAATCAGGTCCAGAAAAAAAGGAAATCATAATACAGCGCTCTTCTGAAACCTGTTTACTGAAAGGAGAACAAGGGAAAGTAATTGGCGACATGCGTGTCCTTTAGCAGAGATGATTGGAGTGCTCTTGCATACTTCCGAAACCGTTTCTCCTCCAGGTACTTTTTGGCTGACCTTGGGAGCCTATAAAAGCCAACTATTGGCTTTTCAATCATTTTCTAATCTTTTATGGTGTTGCAATAAATACTTTTATTGTGCACAGAGTCTTTTCATGTGTTCACTCATTCATTCAGCAAATATTTTTGAGATATTCTATGTTGAAGTCATCTTGCTTTATACTCCAAACGCTATGATGGGGAAAAATGTTTTTGGGGTCAGAAGAAATAAGATTTATAATGGGGTGAGGGGAAGTCGTGAGGAGAGACATATTAAAAATATAATGGCCATGGGAAGAAGTATAGAGATTTCTCAGAAATCATGGAATGGAACCACCATTTGACCCAGTTATCCCACTCCTCGGTTTATACCCAAAGGACTTAAAGACAACACACTACAGTGACACAGTCACATCAATGTTCACAGCAGCTCAATTCACAATAGCTAAACCATAGAACCAGCTTAGATGCCCTTCAACAGATGAATGGATAAAGAAAATGTGATATATATATCACATTATATTATATATATTATATTACATTATAATATATATAAATAATATATATATATATATAAAATATTTCTTAGTTTTGAAGAAGAATGAAAGTTTGGTATTTGCTGGTAAATGGATGGAGCTAGAAAATATCATGCTAAGTGAAATAAGCCAAATCCAAAAAACCAAATGCTGGATGTTTCCTCTGATATGTGGAAGATAATTCATGATTCATGAAAAAGGGGTGGAGGTGGGCAGGGGATAGGAAAAAATAGAGTTACTTTATATTAGGTAGAGGGGAGTGAAGGGAGGGGAAGAGGTATGGGGAAAAGAATGATAGTAGAGTGAAACAGACATTACTACCTCTTGTACATGTATGGCTGCATGACTGATGTGATCCTAAAATATGTATAATCAAAAAAATGAGAGATTATACTCCATTTATATATGATCTATCAAAATGTATGAATGCATTCTACTTCATGTACAACTAATTAGAACAAATAAAATAAAATTTAAAAATTTATATATATACATATATATGTATATGTAAGTATATACATATATATGTACACTCACACACACACACACACACACGCATACACACATATATTGCCCAATTGATTTCTTGAGTAACCATAATCATATGCTACAGAAGACAACATCGTAGCACAAGAGGACTCAGGGACTTACCCAGTCAGAACCCTCTCTGAGATGACACAGGTTTTCTGAGAGTTAAAGGAGAAACAGCTTTAATAGGCCACACCGTATGGAAAGGGTGTTTGAAGTTGGGGTGGGGGTAGCGCATGCAAATCCTCCTGGGTAAGAAGGAGTTCTGTTTTATTTATTCATCCATACATTCATGCATCAAATATTTTTGAGCACCAAAGTTTTTTCCAGCTCAGTCCTATCCCATCCTTGAGGGATCATCGATTGGTGGGGCAAACAGAGGAGTCAGGATCAACCTCAGCCCTGAAAAGGACCACAGTTAGGTGCCATGCAGCATCCCTGCAGGGACTAGAAGCTCCTATTAACTTAGTTATACTGTCCCTGGACACGGTGATATAATATCAGTCAGCTCCCCCTTGCTGGAGACGTCAGCCCCAACAGCACTCCTGCATTCTGCAGCAGCTGCTGGGTTCTTAGTGAAAGACACTTAGAGAGACCTCCAAAATGAAAGGTAACTGAGTTCCCAGCTGGGGACAAGCACAATGCCCCAAGCAGAGCAAGCACGTCCTGGTGCTGCTCGCTCTAGCTTGTGAGCTTCACAGCCTGAGAATCTGAAAGAGCCCCTGTTAGAGAAACTGTACCAAGGACGGTCTGTTAGTCCTGGATTACACTCAAGGCAGTAAATCTTGGAAGAACATAGTCTTCCAGGGGGGTTCACCCAGTTCTCAGGTTCTTCCTCCTGCCTACTGAGGTCCTGATGATGATCACAGCAGCAAGCACAGCCTCACTTCTCAGCCAGCACTCAGAACGAAGCGCAGCCCTGCTTCCGCTGTCAGGGATTGCTGCTGGCTGTTCCTCTGAGCCAGGCTCTGTTCCCTGCTGTCCCATGCACTCTGTGCCGATCCCACTCTCTCTTCCTCTGCTGCACTGGGCACATTGTGGCTGACACTGAAGGGATGGCCGCAACAGGAAGGGTCAGTTTACCTGTCCAGTCAAATGATAAAACTCACGTACACGTACCAAGAGCTAACTCTGGACCAGGTAGTGTTCCCAGCACATCTTGCATTAACTCATTAAATTTCCACAGCAATATAACAAGGTAGGCATCGTTATTATCCTCATTTTATGGATATGATAATGGAGACAAAGAGAGGGTCCCTAATTTGCCAAAGTGACATAGCAAATAAGAGTGGAGGACCTGGGGATTCAACCTGGGCCATCTGACCCCAGGGCCTGTGTTCTCAATGTCCCTATTGTGTTCCTGGGCAGCTAGAATGATGGGCACAGGGCTTCAATATGGGTTAGATTGCATTGTGGTCTTGATGCCAGCTTGTTGGAAGCAAGGAACAGTCACTCAAGCAGTTTGGGGAAGAAGGAATTGGATAGATAGGAATAAATTTGAGCAGAAAGAAAAGACAGAATTTCACCGAAGCCATACAGAGGAGTAGTAATTGGCCCCACTGACACTGCACATGCAGCTTGGGGGTGGATCCACAGGCCCCAGACCCCTGGGCGGGGAAACTGATAGGTCTAAACTTACTGGCTGGGTCCTCAGTCTGACTCACATCCTCTCTAGTTCTGGTGCCCTCTCACCTCAGTTCTGTGTGCATTGCTTCAGCTTTGTCCCACCTTCTGATGCACCCTCCCGGCTCTGCTTCCAGGTCCACCCTGCAGGAGCCAGAGGCTGTGGACAGCTGCCCTGTACACCATGCCAGTGCTGTTAACCATCTCCTGAGGGCTGATAGCATCTCCATCAAGCATCAGTATCTCTCTGTCTGCCTGCCTGAGGCCCAGACCTACCTGAAGTCTACCCTATGGGAACTAGAAGACCCCTGGGCACCTCAACCAGTGGGGAGGGAGGGTTGGGAGTTAGGAGATACATTCTCTGCTCCTTGAGGATGGATGTGCTACACATTCCTTGCAAGGCACCCTGGAGGGGATAGGTAGGTAGGGGGCACTTTGGAAAGAACAGTGTGTGCTCAGAAGCAAGTAAGAAAGAAAATGAAAGCTTATTGTGCATTTACCCAGCACCAGGACTTGTGCAGAGGCCAGGTGGTTTTATGCACATTATACAGATTGGAACACAAGGCTGCAGGGCTGGTGCCTGAGGCCACAGCCAGATGGTGTGAGGGGGCAGGATGGAGTTCACTGCAGGTTGTCTTTATTTCCTGTAATATGAGACAGAGGGATAGAAGACAAGACAAGGACTCAGTCGTCATAGGAAACAGACTGAAATTAGTACCTGGCATTGTCTTTAATCGAAAATGAGCAAATGAACGCGCTGACACCTGAGTGTGTTTTGCAGCTGGGCAGGTGGCTTTTCCACCTTTGCACATTCTTCTTGCCGCTGGATCCGCAGAGCCTCACCCTAGATCTATCGTGGCACTGCAGTGGAGTGCCAAGAAAATGGTGCAAAACTAATAATTTTTGCTTGAAGAGTGTTCGTGACTTTGAAGAAAGAATGAAAACAAAAGTGCTTGCTAATCAACCAAAGTTTGAGGTTTAAGCTCTGAATAAGATCTATAAAATGAGGCAAAAGCATAGGGGAGGGAGTATCAGGGAATCTATGGCCTTGTGCTTGTCCAAACAAGTGAATTCTTCAACGGGTGAGTATTCTCCTTTGCTCGAGCGTGATTCAATTCCCAGGGCTGGCTCACTCTTCTGGAGTGAAGAGACTCCGGTGTCTGCCCCTCAAAGTGACAAGCAAGCTGTGCCATCACCAAAGTCTGGGAGAAGCCTGAGGCTGGGCTGAAGTCACAGAGCCTGACGAAAGTTGTCATTAGGAAAGTTCCACCCTCCCAGTATGGCAAAGGTGCCTTTGAATACCAACGAGGTGTCAGGCCACCCGCCAGTTTCCAGGCATGTGAAAGCGAATGAGCCCCGCACACTGCTTCAGAAGATCTTATGGTCCAGGCGAGGAAACAAATACATAAATTAACATCGACAGGACAAGCAGGCCATTCGTATTGGAGTGGATGGAGAAATCAGCACCTGAGCTGAACCTGGAAGATGAGGTGGATTTCTCCTGGGGTAAAGAGGATCCAGAAGGGTCCAGGGAGGTGGAACAGCATGAGCCGGGTCATGATGAGTGCTGTCCCTGTCACGTTTCTCTGCTGAATCAAGCAGCCTGCGTGTTGTAAGAGGAAGAGAGGTGAAGTAGGCAGAGACAGGATAGTGAGCAGAAGTTGTGCAGGAACAAACTGTGGCTTTATTCTACACACAAGGAAGGGGGCAATCAGCTCAAATCTCAATTTTCTTGGTGGTCGTCTTCATGTTTATTCATCTTCCTTTATTAATCAGCTCTTCAAGTGGTTTGTTAATCTAATTGTTCCTGTAACAATGCATTGCTTTCTTTATTAAGAAAAGTATGTACTTACTCATGTTTGGCACAGAGTTTGGCACATGACAAGTGTTAAATAAATGCTTTCAGCATTGAAATAAAGAATGCCCTTCATGAGCACAGGTTAGGGGTTCTGAGAAAGCTCTTTTCCTTAACTCTCACTATACCCCACAACTGAGTTATGACTGTTCCCCCCTTTACAGGTAAATAAACTGGAGCATGGGGGTCACCAAGGATAATCCTGGGGGCAAAATGCCCCATTAGCACTTCTCTGCTAATACAGAAACATGGGGACCCAACCCTGAGACTATGTGATGGGAGAAGCTGTGTTTTTAGTGCACAAGGTCAGTGAGAAATCCCACACTCAGTATTGTCCTGTACACACTGATCAACAACCTCATTGAAGCAAGAAATTAACCACAAATGGGTCTTTGAAGCCAAAACAAATCAAAATAAAGTATGTGTTGTAGCCCATGCCGTTCCTTAAGGAGAACCTCTCAGAACTGTTCTCTGGCTGTAGCGCTAGAGAGACAAGGTCAAAGAGCTGTCTGAGATGTGGCTATTGAGACCTGCACCAACTACTACAGGCCAAATGCAACTAGATTTGCACCAAAGTTGGGGTAGGGAGTGCTTTTCACCCCAGGGAGATATTTGCCCAGTACACTTGGCAAGTTCAATTCTGCATCTTCTCCATGCTGGGCATCAGGCTTTATTATGTTTGCCTGGTAAATATGGACTGGCAGGTTCAGATGGACTTGACCCTGGAAACTGTGAGCAAACAGAGCCCAGTGCAACAAGGAAAATGGGCACAGGACAGCAGACAAATGCCCAATAAAGGAGCGCTGTTGTGAGAAGAAAGAGCATGGGTGGGAGGGAGATGAGGGGAGGCTTCACAAGGAGGCAGCAAAGAAGCTGGGGTTGAAGGACGAACAGGAGTTTCCAAGAGCAGCCATGGACTACCGAAGTTTGCCTTGCATGCTGAAGCTTCTGCTTCTATATCCCACTGCTTGTTGCTAATCCCCGTGGGTGACTAGAGTGTCACACACTACTGAGCACTTCTGTGCTGTTCTATGGAGGTGTGTCCCCCAAAGCTTCCTGTGCTGGAAACTTGACCCCAGTGTAATGACATGAGGGGTGGGACATTCATGAAGTGGGACCCTATCAGAGATGACTGGATCATGAGGCCCAGCCTGGGAAGGAATCGATGCCCTTCTCACAGGAGCAGACTTGGTCTCCTAGGACTGGATTAGACCTCAAGGGAGTGGGTTTGTAAAAAGTGAGCCCCTTCCCACCAGCTTGGCCCCTTCTGCACGCAACCGGTTCCCTCTCCACTTCTCTGCCATGTTGTGAAGGGTGCCTTCACAGACACAGCGCCATGCTGTATGGACACTCCAGCCACCAGTCATGAGTCAAGTGACTTCTCTGTACATTACCCAACATCAAGCATTCTGTAAAAGCAGCACAAAATGAACAAAGATGGTGCGTGGATAAATGCCTCGGACAATTGTCCAACCCTTTACTGAAGGCTCTGTCTGTCAAGTCTGGCTTAAGCATGGCCCCCCATCACCCTCTAACTCTCCTTCATAACACCTATGAAGCTGCACCTAAGCTGCTTATTTAAATAGACCAGGCACACAAGGAAAGTGTGTGGGGTGCAGAGGGAATATCTGCTGTGTGTGGGCGTGTCCTTCACTTGGTTGTATGCCACCAAGCCCGCTCCTTCTCCTTGTGATAAAAGGACCTTGATTTGTTGGGAGGCCCAATTCCCTGCTACTCTGTTAGGTACACCTGAGCCAGAGGGCCAGGCCCAGCAACCAGCAGATGCTATCTGTTTAGCCACCATGATTGACCTGCATTGGGCAAATCATCACATCATAATCAACTGTATCTACTGACATGATGCTGAGGCTCCAAGGAAATAGATCCCCATCCCAGTCTTCAATCCTGAGAGAGGGTAGTGTCTGTTCCAGTTGCTCCCATCTGCAGAAACTGTGTTCTTGCCCATCTAAGGCACAGCTAAGGTGTAGAAGAAGTGAGTCTTGATGACATCATTTGATTCTGACTCTAGACAGACGGATGTTTTATCTGCCCCACTGGGGTCCTTCATTACATGGAGGCAATTCATTCCCTTTCACTTGAAACAGTAAATGTCCTGTCTTGGGCTGGGCATATTCTGGAAAGGCCATTGCTTCACATACCAGAAATAGATATCTCTGGTCAGTGGGGAGCTATGCTGACATGGTTTATGCTCACAAGTTTTCTTACTAAGGGGTGTGATGTCCTCTCTGAGAGAGGCTTGGGATATAGGCCGTTCCAACATAACACTCTTGCTGGGATTCCAACATTGCTTCCAAGTACCTGCTAGCTTGTGACCTTCTGGCAACACCCCCGCAAAGACCTCTGGTTCCAAGCAAAGATATAATTTATTGTCCATATCTTTTGTCTTTTGTCTCATGGATATATTCTCAAAATGAGAAAGGTAAGGGATGAGACTGAGCTCCTTTTGGGAAGTAATTTTCTCTTTCTACATACCACAATTAGGTTTAATACCACACGGGTACTAAATCTAATCTGTTGATCCCCAGCTGCTCATAGAAGGCACATAATGGGATAATGAAAAGAACTCTGAGCTTAGAAAACTCTAGATCTAAGTCCAGACATCATGCCTGTGAGATCCTAGGCCAGGCAGGCACAGCCTCCGTTTCCCACATGAGAGAGGTACCATTGGAAGAACCTGTCATGCTGCACCTGAGTTCTCTGTGTCTGCCATCCCTTGAGATCAGCAGCCTGCCAACAGATTCTACTGAGGACAGCCTTCTGTGCCCTACAAACAAGCACAGCAGACTGATCTGGATGGGGACAGGCACCTCAGC
Organism: Sciurus vulgaris; assembly: GCF_902686455.1. NCBI lineage: Eukaryota > Metazoa > Chordata > Mammalia > Rodentia > Sciuridae > Sciurus > Sciurus vulgaris. The sequence continues at coordinate 139,282,312 of NC_136469.1, forward strand.
CCAAAACACCCCATCTATGGTCTTCTTGTGACTAACATAAGAATCTGGTCTAGAAAAGACAACCAGGGAAATAAGACGATCTCTCAAAAATTTAAGCTGAAAAACTTGTTGAAATGAAATAGTAAGCAGTAGATTCTGAAGCTAGAAGTCACACCAGAGAGAAGAATCAAAAATAGCAGGTAGTCTGATTCATCTCTGTCCCTGTTTGACTGCCTTTAAAAGCTGAGCCTGAAGCAAGGGTTTGGTACTCGTAGCTTCTTTGAGAGGTGATTCCAGGAAGCCTCAGGGAGCAAGTTGGAGCAATGAACAGGGACAAAGAAACATTGATGAGTGGATACATGTGTGGACAATTGTCACATTCTTCGAGGGTGGAAGGTCTTCCCTAATTTGTCAAGTTGGACTTATGCATGGTCCCCCATTATCTTTCCATTCTCCTATCATAATAGTTAGGAAACTGCATGGAAACTGCTTATTTAAATAGATGCAGCACATAGTTGGCCCTTATTAACTCAGCATTGAAAGAATGAATGAAGAACGGGAGGATTGAGAAAGGAGAGTGGGGCAGGGAAAGAATGGAGAGAACAGTGCCTGTGAGAAGCCATCACAGGAGAGGCAGAGAAGCTTCGGGAAATGGGTGGTTTGCTGAGGAAGACAGAGGTTGGTCTGAGAAGAGGATGTATGCAGCACGCAGCGCTGAGGGTCAAAGCAAGGCGGGAAGACACCCTTAGGAGCATCAGGGGCTGCGTCCAAAGAGGTGAAGAAAAAATGTCTTTAGACAAAAGACAAATGCTGCATATTCTTTTCCATGTGTGGAAGCTTAAAAATAAATAAATAAATACAAGCTCAGTGTGAAGGGGGCAGAGGGTGGGGGCAGTTAGATAACTAGTATGGAAACATAGTGAGCAGAAAGGAAGACTATCTCGGCTTCTCAAGCATATAAAACGTACGTGACTGTAGCTCACTTTAACATATTACACATTTTATGAAGATTCAGAGAGAGGAACTTGAAGCCTCCAAGCAAAGAGAAATGATAGGGAAATGGACATGCTCATGACCTTGATTTGATCAGCACATGCTATATTCATGTGTTGAATATCATGTGGCACTCCATAAACATGTACAGTTATTACATGTCAATCAAAAATTGAAATTAAAAAAATAAAGAGGAGGTGTCAACATCCAGAGGGATGACTGAGTAGATAATGGAATGACTCTTCATAGGTAAACAGCTTAAGAGCTGAATAAGACAGAAAATATTTTGAAAATAACTTTAATCACTGTCCCAGTTGGGGCAGAAGTAAGAAATATGAAAAAGTTGAAAGCATAGGTGAATGTAAAGTACCTGGCTGGTGAGAGAACATGAAAGCCAGCTCTTCAAAAGTGAGCACCAGGGAGCCCAGGGCTGAGCTGAAGGCCTGGGCACTTTTCACCTGGCCAGAGACGGAACAAGGTCTTTGCTGTGTGGATACCACTTAAAAACAGAACCACAAAACCACCCTCTTCTTTCCTTCATGATATTTGTTTTCTTTTTATACTTGAACTGAATATGATTTAGCATGGATGTTACACATGATTTGGGGTGTTTTCCTTCTGATGAAATTTTGAGGTGGTAAAGCTGAGGTTTTGATTTTAGTACAAACTCCCTAGTCATGAATTCTAATCAGGACTTACCTAAAAGATCCATGACTGATATTAACTTAAATAACTGAAAATTATAGACAGGTTGAATATTTCTAATCCAAAATTCCAAAGTCAGAAAAGCCTCAAAATCTAAACCAATGATGAGCCAGGATTCTGATGTTTCAATGAACTTTTGTTTCCTGCATAAATTATATAAAAATTTTCAGAAAATGACCTCCAAACTATGTGTACAAAGCATATATGAAATATGAATTTTGTGTATAGACTTGGGTCCCATCCCCAAGATATTTCATTATGTATATGCAAAATTGAAAAAATATATTTTAAAAACCCTCTGAAATTCAAAACACTTCTGGTCTTGAGCATTTGGAATAAGGAATATTTGTACCTATTAATGATCACTTTATTTGATGATATACACAGTGCTAACCCAAGGATGAGACAGTGGGAGTGGTCCAACAGGATGCAGGAAACAAAGCAATGTATTGTCCCTAGAGAATGGAAAAGCAAAACATGAAACACACTGCAAGTTTGTATGCTTTTTTGTATCACTAAATGTCAACAACTCTATACAAAATTAATAGTTGATCTTCTTCCCTAAAAAATTCTTTCATTCCTCTAAGGTCTAAACAATAGTTACATTGACCCCTGGTTTTTAAAAATGTGTATGTAAGATTCACATTAGGATATTTTTATTAGCTATTCTTTAATAAATGCCGTATTTTTACATGGAAGTTCATTTGGAGAAATCCCATTTGCACAGTGGACCCTATAAAAAAACTCAACCATATGCATTCATTTAGAGAACAAGTTCACAAGTTTTTAAATTTTTCTATTTCATGTTATGTGCAGCTTGTGCTTCTAATACCTTTGGCTTAATACATATTCCTGCATTTAAGCAGATTTTAAATGCTCAGTAACAGCTCTATGAATTTTTTCTTCTTTGTTTTGTGTTTGTTTGTTTCTGGGGTGCCAGGGATTGAACTTGGGGCACTTGACCACTGAGCCACATCCCCAGCCCGATTTTCTGTCTTATTTAGAGAAAGAGTCTCTCTGAGTTGCTTAGCTCCTCGCTTTTGCTGAGGCTGGCTTTGAACTCACGATCCTCCTGTTCAGTCAATGGAGCTGCTGGGACTATAGGTGTGCACCATTGGGTCTGGCAATTTTTTTTCTCTTTTGAGTCGACTTTTCCACTTGGTATGAAGTTTTAGATGAAGTTACCTGGGAGGAGGGGAGGACCACTGTGAATTAAAAACAGAATCATATTTCAAAAAATGCCAGAAGAAATGACAACAGATGCTGGTCATATATTGGCAGAGGACATCTAAAGGACCCTGCTTGAAAGTGTCATCATTTTCAACGACTCATGGACACCTGTTCCAAAGCAATGGAATAAATGACCTCAGCATCTCTATTAGCCAGTCATTTTCTCATACTTGTGGAAGAATGTCTTCTTTACCAAATGAAATGAAATTTATAATAAATCATAAGATAAAGTTATTTCAGTGGAAAAGTTTCCACTGCAGAAACATTTGAAAGTTGTTAGAAATGATCCTGAACAAAATAAACATGGACAAGATTGCAATTTATAGAATTTGTTGTTCCTGAATTTCTGCCAAATTTGTCCTTACTTTTAAGACTTTCCTTATTTGTATGTATTTATTATTTTCTGGGAAAGAAATTGTTCAAAATTGAAATTACTAGAAGATTAACTATCAACTATGATCAAAAATGGACAAATCTTCCTATACTGAGAACTGAACATAAATATTTCAACTTCAGTCAAGTAGTTGAGGAGTTTACATATATACTAGATATAACATGAACACTAATGTATGCAGCTCATGAATATTGCAATTGTGATCTCTATTAGTCTTCTGTTTTATTAATTAAATTTGTGTAGATACTTATAGCCTCAAAAAAAATGTAGTGTTCTTCCTAATCTCACATAGCTGGAATACACTCTTTTAATGTCTGTGCAAACTGTCAAATCATTTCTTTATTTAATCATTTGTGGGTTGTAATTAATTGCTTTGTAACACAAAAATTCATAGCTCTCACAATCATATGGGGGGAGGTTTATGGACTCCTCAGAAGCCAGCTCTCTGATTGTTTCCTGGTCCCATGACCTTGCCTGGGGAGTGGCGAACCCCTGCCAGGTGCAGGTAGCAAAGTCTAATGCTGTCCCTGTCACTGAGACATTGCCTTTAGAGTTGCACACTGTGTGTCTGAAGAAGCCCTTCTCCTCCTCAGGAGCTTAAAGACTTTTTTCTACCATGTCTTCTGAAAGTTTTATAGTCTTACCATCCCCAGTGAAGTCTTTCATCCACCTGGAATTGATTTTTTATGGATAGGGTGATATAGGGGTTCAATTCCCCCCCATACGCACACACATTGATAACTCAGAGTCCTAGAACCATTTTTGAAGTCTATCCTCTCCCCACAGATTAACAGCATGAAATTTGACACAAATCATGTTTCCTGAACTTCTGTAAGTGCTGATTCTTACCCTTGTCAATTTGTCTGCACCTACCCTCCTGGTTTAAATACTCTAACTTTACAGCAATTCACAATAATTTCAAAGGCGAGCTCACCTAAGCCATTTTTATTCTTCTTCTTGTCTATTATTGACCTTAGAACTTCCAAATATATTTTAGGTTTTAGCTTTTCAAAAAGTTTTGTGAAAGGCCCTGCTGCCATTTTCATTGAAATTGCATTAGATCTATGGCTCAATTCGAAGCAACGTTCAACATCTTTGTAACACTGAGTTCTATGAGGTCAGTCCCATAGGTGTCTATTTGTTCTGTTAGGTCATGATTACATTTCAGGTTTCTTTTATTTATTTATTTTTTTTTTACCGTAACGGACTTGCATAAAGTTTGCCCACCTTGCATATGTTTTTTATTAAGGATTTTAGGTTTTAAAATTTTACATCTTCAATCTGTATATATAATTGAACTCACTTTAGCAAATTGGGTGTGTATTTAGAAATCTTGCTTAGTTTCTGGATAATTCTGATAATTTACCTTTCGATTTCTTAAGGTTTTCTACATAGGAAATCATATCTGTGATTAACAAGAGTTTGGCTTCTCTTGTCTGATCATTACCGGTTTCTTTCATTTCCTTGTGCCATGTGCTGCCTGGGACCCCAGGGATGGAGCAACTGGAGATACTGTATTCAAGGCTGCACTCAATGGCTTCAAGATACAGATAAGGCTCCATATCTTAAGCTGCAAAATAGGTATATAGGAGCTCATTTTACTATTTTTAAAATTGTTCCCACATAATACATAATTTTTTGTAAGATTGCTACATTCACGATTCAAAAAAATAAAAATAAATTTTTAAATAAAAACTTTAAAAATGAGTGAGGATCAGCTAATTAGGAGAAAGGGACATTTTCAGATAAGGCAGAGGAAGGGTTAGAGAGCAGGCATGTGACCTAGTCAAGGCACACTGCCAGAAAGGAGGGTTCTTCCTAACGAAGTTGCTCCAGTGGGCAGGGGCAGGTGGCTGGGCCTTCCGACAGGTGACAGACCAGTATCATTTTCATACTCTCCTGGAACAACACCATACTGAGAGAAGGGCAGAAATTCACATCCACAGTGTTAGAGATAATGTTGGAAGAAGTTGGCACAAGCTCCGGGCCGTGCTGCTGAGGCCCGATGCACCCATCACCTCCGCTTCATGACAAAGCTGGACCTACTCGTGATTTAGTCCACAGACAGGCAAACAGGGAGTTTTTGAGTCATAAGTTGCCATCAATGGAAGGAACGTGCGATTGACCCACCTGACCACCCTGCCAACATTGCTTCCCACACCATCTCCCTCCGCCATGTCCCTGCATCACTGGCGCTCTCCTGAGCCCCGAGTGCCTTCAAAGTCTGAACTAAGAACAGTCCCTTCCTTGTACTTAGAGTGCCCCAAGGTACATCTCTGAACTTCTGTCGACTTTTTTATTGTTCAACTTAATTACTAATCCCTCCACCAAGCGTTCTTTTCCTCTCTTCCACTACCCAAAGAAAGATCAAGTTCTTCCCTGCCTGTGCATCATTGTGTCCTGCCCATACCTCCCAAGTGAGCCTGCTCTTGCTCACAAGTTCAATCGCTCCCTTTGATGAGGACTGAACTCCCGTCGCTTAGCACAGGACCATGTCTGCAAGGTTGAGGGCCGAGGTTTACTGAATTTTTCCTATGTGCCAGGAACTATGCTCAGTACCTTTCAAGAATTAGCACACATGAGGTATTCAAAAATCTCTTCATGACTGTGAGTTGGGAGAGGTTTGCTCAAGCCCACCAAGCTACTCAGAGACCAAAACCAAATCTCCCAACACCAGTTCCACTGTCCCCTGCCACTTCTCCAAGAGTGGTCATCGCAGCCTACTTGGATATTGTACATTCTGAATACTGTTGACAGATTTTAGTAAAGAAAACCGGAGCACCTCTGACAGATGTTCTCTCCATGGCATGACATATTACAAATTAGAATCATTTCTGAAAATCCAGGGTCTAGCGTATGGGTAAGAGTATTGCATTTGGGATTAGAAGTACTAATAGCTACAAATAATAAAGCTGAGGTGGCCTCTGGCCATCTGACTCCCAGTTCTGTGCTACTTGGAGTTTCCAATCATTTCCCAGCTCTGTGCTTTCAGAGTAAGAAGCCTCCCTCCACCAATACCACCTCCATCTCTAAGAATAGCTGCAGAAAGTGGGCTTTGCCATTCCAGGAGCAAAACTGCCTCTAAGACAGCATTCCTGCTGTTAGAGAAGACAGGAAATGGCTCAGGAGAGCCTGCTTGCAAGCTCATTTACCCTCCAGCTACTTCCTTTCCCCTTCTTTTTGGAGAATATTTGACAAGCAGATAAACTCGCTGGCCTTTCCACTCTTGTATTTCTACTGTGTGTGTGTGCCTGTGTGTATGTTTGTGTGTTCATGTCTGAGCATACACATGAACATGGTGCATTCAAGTATGTGCTTGTGCCTGTTTATATGTGTATGTGTGTGTGCGTGTGTGCTTGTGTGTGTTCCTTTAGGTGAGTTAGAAATATGAAGCCTATTCCAAATGAAAGTGATTCATTTCTTTCTCTCCTCTGAGGAGCACTGGAGTTCAGCTGCAGAGTGACTCAGCCTACTTGGTTATTGGACATTCTGGATACGGTTGCCAGATTTTTGTAAAGAAAACCTGAGCATCTGTGACAGATGTCCTCTCCAACGCATGACATATTTCAAATTGGAATCATTTCTGAAAATCCAGGGCCTACGGTACAGGGAAGAGTATTGCACTTGGCGTTAGAAGTACTAACAGCTATGGATAATAAAGCTGAGTTCTCTTCCTTGGTTTGTTTTAGAGCTTATCAGTTTCCACGAAGAACTGAGCAAACCAGCCTTTAGACTTCTCTGACTCTACTGAAGCTGAGTTTCTCATACTGTTCAGGAGAGCCTGCTTGCACGCTCATGTGCCTTTTACAGAATGAGAAACCTTATTACATTGTAATGAAATGAAACATGAAAAAGAAATTTGAGAAAAAGGGAACTGACCTTGCAGAAGTTGCTCCTTCAGTGAGCAGCTTGCTAATGATGATGATAATAACATAAAATAATACTTTTGCTGATGCAGCACTTAGTAATTGTCAAGCATGATGACGACCACAGGACATGGAATTGCTAATCTTACAGCAGCCCTCTGGGGCAGGACCTCTTGTCAGCTACATTTTACAAATGAGGAAGCTGGAGGGTGCAGAGGTTAAGGAACCTGCCCAGGGTAAAACAGTAACGGGGTGGGGATTAAAGGCAGCAATTGAGCTTCTAGTGGCATTGTTAATAGGTGCTTGCCTTCTTATTCTGTGGGCAGGGAAGCTGGCTCAGAGGAGTGAAAGGAGGAAGGATGTGAGGGACAGTCAGGCTAGCCGGGATCACTGTCCTCCTGCACACCTCCCTCCTGACTCCTGAGAGTCCGTTGCTGTAAATGGCCTTGTGCTTGTGAAATAAATCCCAGTTTTTCTTCTGGTTGTTCCTACTCTTAAGTATCTGTCAATTTTCATTCAGTGTCATTCAACAGGTAACGTCTGAGAAGTAACTTTGGACCAGGCACAGTGCTGGTCCCTGTGATCAGAAGTTAACAAGACAGAGCAGGTGTCTAGCCAGGTAAGCATACAATCTAGTGACACCTGTTCCACCCAAGAGCTCTGGTGGTTGACATTTGAGTGGCCACTGTGTTCACTCCCTGGGACAGAAGGGGTCCTCTGCACTGGTTATGGTAGGCGAATCTCACTGGACAGCCTGGTCTTGCCCTTTTGCTGGATTTAGTCACACTCTATTCTTGGCCCTAAGATGACCTGTTAAAAAAAACTTTGAAAATTATAGAATTTAAAAAAGAAAAAAGAACATAAAAGTAAGGAAAATAGCATTAAGAACCACCACGTCTTTTCGGGTATCAGCTTTTTTAATGATGTACCCTCACCGATCATGCCTTTTTTACCTATAAATAATTAAGGAAGTAGATCTAACAGGAAAAGTTTTAAAAAGCATTGCTACAATGGCACTATTATCTCTAAAAAATTAATAAGAATCCCCTGGTATTCCACATTTTCCTGATTGACTCAAAATGCCCTTTCAGAGTTTGTGTGCTGGAATTGAGAGACAAATGAGGTCTTCACCTTGCATCTGCTTGATGGATGTCCTCAGTCACTTTTTTCAGTTGGGTTTCTTATTTTGAGGTCAGCACAGATTCCCACGCAGTCATGAGAATATTACAGATACCTCCCCTTCCCCAGACTTTAGCCAGTTATCCACAAAGGAGGCATCTTGTGAAATGATGGTGGAATTCACAGCTGGATATCGCTATCAACACTCAACTGGCTTTTGAAAACCTTTAGTACTTAAAATTTTATAAAATAATCATTAATGGAGAAATACTTCTTTATAAAAGAAAGAAAAATACCATTTCAGGAAATGACTTCATAAGGACAAAGCATGCCTACTTCATTGTGGTCACATGTGGCCATTTTTTAAAGGACATGACCTCTCCTTCAGTATGGATGAGGGTTTCCCGACATCCTAGGAGCCTTTGCCAGGAACCCTGGACTCTCACCTTCGAGGCTGTTCACCATACCCCTTGAAAGCAGATCTTGGAGGTCACCTCAAGGAGGGCCAGGCAGGGAATCACGGCCCTTCTGCCACACTCCTGAGGGTGCCTGTGACCTCTCCAGGCCGGGGCAGCAGATTGCACGCATTCATGAATTTATGATTTTGCAGAAGGAATCACCTGGGGTGCTCCTGCAGTATCTAGCCCGGTAAGAGCTCATACTTAATGTTTTTGGAGTAGCCAAAAATAAATCAATGGTCTATTTTCTTAATTATTATTTTTTATTTATCTTTTAATTTTTTGCAGACTGCATTTTGATTCATTGTACACAGATGGGGTACATCATTTCGTTTCTATGGCTGTGCACGATGTAGATTCACACCATTCGTGTAATCGCATGTGTACATAGGGCCATGGTGTCTGTCTCACTCCACCATTTTTTACACTGCCCTCCCTCTCATTTCCTTCTACATAATCTAAAGTTCCCCCATTCTTCTCTCCCTCCCCACCTGCTCAATGGTCCAGTTTGTGTCTTCCCAATCTTTGCAGCTGTCTTTCACAAGAAATAACAGTCCAGCCCTCAGGTGTGCCGGTGTGCAGGGACTCAGTTCCAGACATGTGCATAGAAGGGCTGGTGGGAAAGAGGCTAAGTTTTGAGTGTCCCCTATGTGCCAGCTGCTGTGGTACCTTGCCATTAAATCCTGGATTTATGGGACAAAATTTCTTTCTCCATTTTTATGATAAGGAGACAGTGAATGTTCTCAAAATCCTCTAGCTGGTGAGCTAGTCAAGACTCAAGCCTGAGCCGGCAGCGTGCACTCTCATGCCCACGTCCTTGTGTGAGGTAGCAGCTGTGTGGTGCACTGAACAGGACAAAAGAACTCGTTATGGGAATTCCTGAAGGAACCAGGAAGTTTTCCTTAAGAAGATAGATTACTAAGAGATGTCATAAAGACTTTTTCAATCTGAAAGTCTCTCTTATCACCCTACTTACTGTTAGCACTAGCTACTGGTTGGAAAAAAGTATATATTTGCTCATTTGATTTTTTAAATTTTTTCAATTGACTAATTAATTTATTTGCACATTTGCTCATTTGGCTTTCGGTTAGCTCCTTTACTTGGATCACGGGTGGGGGATGGCTGGATCTGCACAGGAGTGACACACTTCACAGGAATGAGATACACACAGTCCGCAGGGATAAATGGATACTTTGTAAGGCTTAGAAAGATAAAGTGACCTGTTTATACTTGCTGTTGAACTGGTGCTTGAAAGAATGGGGGTACTTTTTGTCACATCACCAGTAAAACATGTTTGTCCAACACTAAGACCTGCATAAAACTTGACCCCTATCTCACCCAGCCTCAGATCCTCAGTTGTCTCTTACCCACTCATCCTTACATCTCTTGGGCTTCCTTCCTCCTTGCTGACTGACACAGTTACCCTGTTTCTGCACTGGGCTCTTGCCCCACCATCCCTTCCTCTGCTCTTCTCCTCTGTCATTCTCTTTTCTGATGGACCTGTTAGCTTCCTTCAGACTCTTAAGATCTCTGCAAGAATATTGGGGTGCAGCCATGGGAGGGATCACTGACCTGTCCACACTAGAGGAAGCTCCTGGCTGCTGGGATTTGAAGTATACTTACCATCTTGAAGGACAATTTTACTTCTGGCCCAATGGCACTGTATTTCAAGACCTGAATCACCTCCTACTTTCTCCTCCTTGTGGGTCTTGCTCTGACTCCCATGGCCTGTAAAGTTCCCCACACTTCACATGGCACATAGTGTATTTCAACTTTCTTCCTGTGTTTTTGTCATGTCAGGGTTTTCCAGAGAGCAGAGATTTGCAAAAGCACAATGGACCACAGATGGGTGGAAACTTCATTCCCTCCATTCATTCCCATTTGTTCCCAGTCAAAGATGCCCACTTGGTGGTTGTGAGAAAAGGTCTCTGCTAATGGCATAACCTCAGAGTCTTCCCTGGACCAGCAACCCTGCTCCCACAATGTGGCATCTTTTGAAAGCAGAAGAAAGAGAGGTCTGGGAGGAGTGGCAGGAAAGTGACCTCAGCTCCCTCTATCCCAGGGAGCTGGCTCCTCCCACTTCTTGATCCTAAGCTCAGTCAACAAACATTTGCTAAACACCTTCTTTCATAAGGCACTGGAATGAGCAATTCTTCTGTGGCAGCCTAAACCTCAGGGAAGTCTGGTGGGGCAGGAGAAACCAGGAGGTACTCGTGACTCTACATCCTCATCAGATGAACAGCGGAAGTTGCCTCCTTGTCTCCTGGATAAGTAGGGAAGCACCTGAGGGCAGAGATGTGTAGGAGGAGGGCATTTCTTTCTCTCCTAGGAAGAAGCAGGAACATCCGTCAGACAGCAAGCCCACCCTGCAGGGCCTGAGGGCTGTCCAGGACTCAGGTTCACATCCTGAGTAAGGGCAGGAGGATAACTGTGCACCCTTTCTTGCCTTCTCTGACCTCAGCAGGGACTAGCTCGGACATGTTGATGCATTTATTTTCAACCTTGTGCACATATTAAGGGATTCAAGAACTCTTTCCAGAAGCTGATGAATGAAGGCCTTATTCTAGATCCAGTTATTGATTTATTGAAATCTCCTTCCCAAGTCTCCCTTTCCCAGGGTAAGAACTAGTTGTACTTCTTGAGAATCCAAATCAGGGATCCAGCTCACCCTCATTTCCCATGTGCAGGCATTCATGCACACACTTTTGTTCTTGAAGAAGAGCAGCAACTTAACCACTGTCCCAGTTCTGCTAAGTCACCTCACCCTCAGCTTCCTGCCCATTGTGGTTGGGACCAAGCATAAAAGTGCTTTAGAAAGAGCAGAGTGTCATTAAAATGTAAAAAGAAACCTTGGTTGTGATAATTTTATTACTCTTGCTTCTGGGAAAATTAGCTCTTAGACCAGAAAATGTAATGTAAAATACTCAAAGCAAAACAAGTAATCCAAAGATAAAAGCAGCTTTTCACAGAACTCCAAGTGTGCCTGTGTGTGTGTGCATGTGTGCGTGTGTGTGTGTGTGTGTGTGTGTGTGTGTGTGAGGGACAGAGAGAGAAAGTGAGAGAGAGAGAGAGAGAGAGAGAGAGAGAGAGAGAGAGAGAGAGAGAAAGAGAGAGAGAGAGAGAGAGAGAGAGAGAGAGAGAGGAGAGAGAGAGAGGAGAGAGAGAGAGAGACGCGTTGGGGTACCCACCCCTTTACCGACTCTCGGTAGAGCGCACCCTCACACACAGAGATAAGCCTGAGCACCTGGGCGTGTGAGAGTCACTGTCAACAGCAGCAGCATTGCATCTTTAAAGGCCCGAAAAATGTCAGTCAAAACCTCTGGTTCCTATCCGCCCTCACTTGTTCGACCCAATCTATTTGCATCTGAAAGTTTAAAATACGCACACCTAGAAATTATATTTTAACTAATACGCAAATCATTAAGCTTTCCATGCTTAACTATAAACCCTGTCTCTTTCTTTCTTGTTTGAAAAAATTATGTATTGATAAGAGAGTTTCTGAATTCAGTTAACAAGGTCAAAGGATAGGGGAAAGAAGAGATAAGAAGAGCTATCACGGCTTTGGGCCAAACCCACAAGAAAACAACAGAAAACACTCTACTCTACATTTCTAAATATTGAAACTTTTGACTCAAAAGCCCAGAAGGATGATAGGCCAGGCGCCATTGCTTCTTGCCCATAGCCGCAACCAGTCAAGGGGCAGCACACACAGACCACCCTGTGCCAGTGCTTCCCCCACTTGGTGTGCCCCACCTCCGTAGGCTCAAGGTCAACAGCTTGGGCCTTCTTCTCCTCACAGGGTCCTTTTCAAATACTGTGGCTTTTGAGATCTGGTGGACATTCTTCCAGCTTTTATCTGGCCAGGCTGCTGGTGACCCAGCACACTTGTCTCAGGACTGGTCCTTAATTTCTGGTTAACATCTGTTCTAATGAAATAAATCTTTCCATTTCAGAGGTATCGAGGCCTCATGAACTTTGATTTAATACTATGCATTGTGAAATGGCTAACAAGCTAGATAACGTACACATCACCTCACATACTTTTTATATTTTGTGTAAAAATATTTGAAATGGACTTTTAAAAATACCCAAGAATGCAATAAATGCATTATTACTGACTACAGCCACCATATTCTATAATATATCTCTTGAACTTACTCTTTCTAAACAAAATTTTACATCCTTTGACTAATATCTCCTTAATTCACACCCTTTCTCCCATTCTTCTCTATTTCTGTGAATTTAACTTTAATGCACAAATAAGTGAGATCATGCAGTGTTTGTCATTCTGTGCCTGACATTTCACTTAACATATGTCAAGTCCTCCAGGTTCAGCCACATTGTTGCAAATGCAGGATCTTCTTTTTTTAAGGCTGAGTAGTATTCCATGGATCCTTTATAGCTTTTTATTTTTTTAATGGCGTTTACCCATTTATCCATTCATGGACACCTGGACTCATCCCATACCTTGACTATTGTGAATAATATTACCATGAACAAGTGAGTGCTGATATCTCTTTCACATCCTGAAATTAGACCTTCATCTCACACTATGTACAAAATTCACTACAAAATGGATCAAAGATCCACACAACAAAACAACTAGAAGAAAACATAAAGGAAAAGTCCCTTGGCATTGGTATGGGCAATTATTTTTGGATATGACAACACACAGGTAACAAAAATAAAAGTTGATAAATGGTATCATTTCAAACTTAAAAGTTTCTTCACGGCAAAGGAAACAACCATCAAAGTGAACAAAATCCCATAAAATGGGAGAAAATATTTGTAGGCTATGCACATGATAATGGATTAATACCCAAGATATTTTTTAAATTATTTTTTATTTGTTCTAATATTCAAGATATTTAAGGAATTCAAATAGCAACAAACAATGCAATATAAAAGTGGACACAGAACTAAAATAGATATTTCTCAAACAAAAGACATAAATAGCCATCAGGTGTATGAAAAAATGTTCAATCATCAGGGAACTGCAAATTAAAACGACAATGAGATATTACCTCCTGCTTGTTCAAATGGTCACTATCAAAAAAATGAACCATGATGTATATTGGAGAGGATATGGGGAAAAAATAATCTCTGTGCACTGTTGGTGGGAATTTAAACAAGTACAATCATTATGAAAATCTGTATAGAAGTTCCTCAAAAACTTAGAACTGTAATTTAACCCATTCACTGCAACAATCCTACTAGTGGATACATCTACAAAGAAGATAAAATCAGTATCTCAAAGAGATATTCACAGAATGTTCTATACCAGCCTGCTCCACAGTCCCAATCCCAATAATTGTCACAGATTTTATGCTATTTTTCTTCAAAAATGTAAAATTATGTAAATTTTGCAAATTATGTGAAGCTTTAAAAATGGTGCTAGTATTACTTAAAAATAATTTATTATTAAATTGTCATTGGTGCAAGACTGAGACGCATGGAAAACTTGGGCTATACGTTAAAATTGAATAGTTCAAATTGGCACACATCATTTTTTCCTGACAGCTTAGTAAACATTTTTCTGGTCTGAAATGAAGTTAACACATTAATTGTCATTGATTTGTGGTTGTAATCGACATACTACACGAGAAAATTCACTAGAGTGTTGCGAAGTATCCGTTTACAAAAACGTGATCTTGTGTGTCGGAAGATGCTGCGCTGCTGTCATTTGGTTTGGTTTTCTGAGCCGCCCGGGTGCCCAGAGCCACTCACATGGGATGTACTTCCCAGGAGCACTGAGGCGCTCCAAGAGCCACGCCCACGTGTCAGCTTTGCAAAGACGCAGACAGAGCGCATGCGCTGAGGACTCCAGGCTGGGCGGGCGCTGCGCGTGCAGACACACCGCATCCACATGCCGCGGGTGCATACGTTGCAGTTCTCTTTACCTCCTACGCAGTGTGATGAACAGAATTATACCATGCAGTGAAAGGTTGAAAGCCAATTTTGGGACGGGAAAAACAGACTGCGACAGTTACGCGGTGGCAAAAGATTATGCAGTGATATGGAGCACAGGCATCCAGCTCTGAGATTTCCCGAGACTCTGCTGGCTCGGGAGGCCAGTGCAGGTCCTTTGTCTAAGGCCTGATTCTCGTAAGTTCAGGTTCCGTAGCATTCCTAGGAGTTCCTCTTCCATGATTGAACGTGTGTGTGTGTGTGTGTGTGTGTGTGTCCATGGCTTAATGCTGACTCAGACATCGGCTCCTTGGCATTTGCTCACAGCCCCCGGCCCTCCCTGGCCATTCCTCCGTTAGCAGGCTGTGAGAACATGAACGCTGTGGTTGACCACAAGGAGCACATGGCTGGGGCTTACAAGAAGCACTCAGCTATGGTTTTCCCTATCTTAGAGGGTCATCTTTCAGGATCTCTCTTTTTCCTTGTGCAGCGACCCCAACAGAGACCCTAGGGCCTAGAAGAACAAGAGATGTCTCGTGAAAAATGGGCAAGAGGCTGCTTTCTTACAAACTATACAGCAGCCTTTCCTTCTCCCAGTGATTTTGTATGCTGAAGAAGCCAATAAATGATGAAATTTTCAGAATAAAAAAAGCTCATACAAACATGCAAGCTGTGTTATATATAAATAAAACACAGTATTTATACATGTGGGTCAGGATTCAAAGAAGCAGAATTACTCTGAATATCGCCAAAGCAGGTTTCAAGAATTAGACCACAGACAGCAGGTCCACCCTAGCCAGCCCTGGCATGAGTGACTGACTCAGAGCTCGCCAGGAAATCCCAGCACTAGCCCACCCGGCTCTGAACCAGGACTGTGGAGGAGGCCAGTGTAGACAGACATGGAGTCTGGTTAGCTCTTCACAGTTTCGCTTCTGTGAATGTGTGAAGCACCTGGCAATAGACGGGGTCACAGTGTTCTTCAGCAATGGTCCTTGGAAAGGAGAGCTGGACACAGAGTGGAGAAGTCATGAAGATTAGTCCTGTCCCCAGCTCCCTCTGTGCATGTCCCCCTTGGCATTCACAAGTGCCTTTCTGATCAAACTCCTCCAACTGCATCTTGGTATCTGCTTCCCACAGGACCCCAGTGGACACAACCCTAAATAATGTTGGGCATGGGGCAGTTAGAAGTAATATCTTGTAGGCTTAAAAAAAGGGGGATTTCAACACCTCGGGGGACACTGTACTGCAATTCTCATCCTTGACAAAGGTCAAATTGTGCCATCTGCTGGGAGTGTCACCCCCTTCAGGGATGGCTTTACTTGCAGAAGGCCACATTGCCCAAGGGCACATGCCATCCCCAGGCTGACCCCTATTCAATGACTGATCCAAATGGAACTATGAAGGCCTGGTTACGTTGGCACAACTTTGGACAAATCTGAAGGGGCACTCCAGCTCCATTGCTCCCTCTGGGAGAACTGGCAAGGCCTGTGTGACAAGCTCCATCTCTCTGCCCAGTGCTGTCCTTCCTCTGTCCACAACTGTGGCTCTCAGGCTCACTCCGTAACACATGTCCTGCTCCTCAGCCTCTGCTCAGGTCCTGCTTCCTGGAACCCAGTCTGCAGCAAAGTGTTCCTCCAAATGGACCATCTATCTTGGTCGGGACTGGAGCTTAATTAGAAAGTTTTAATTAATAGATGTTTTTTAATATTCTTTCCTTTCATGGAAAAGAATGAGGCTTGTTTACACATAAGCCTGTAAGACCAGAATAAAGAGAAATGGGGAGGGCTACAGAGTCAAGGAAGCAGAGGAGAAGCCACACTTGGCTTGGTGGGGATGGGGAAAGGGCTCTCTACCTGGCATCCTGGAAGAGGCAAACTCCTGAGCACGACCCTGAACAACTGGCAGGAACAGGAGCAGCAGGCAGATACTGGCACCAAGACACAGGGACACCCATCAACAGTCACAGAGCTGGGAGCCAAGTCAGTATTACAGATTAAGGGCTACGAGGGTGGGGCATGCAGGAGAGACTCAGCAGAAAGTTAAAGGTGAGGAATTCCCTGTATCCTGTTCTGATTTCTCTTTTATGAACCCCGAAAACCATAGCAGCACCCTACTGAAGCACTTGTGGTACCGTTTTCTAATTATTTACTTAGAATCATTTGGGTTGGGGTAGGCCATGGTGGAAGTTCATTAATGGGCAAAGTGGAAACTTCTAGACCCAAGACTCCAGGCAGCAACGTGGAGATAGGGAGTTCAGCTGACTGCAGAATCATGTCCCCTCCAATGCAACTCTAATAACAAGACGGTCCTCCAGCAGCGTTCCCCAGGCAATATCACCTTCACGCTCTGGGGGGCAATGTGTCTGTTGGATTCCATCACAGTGAAGTTTCCCTAGGCTTCTAAGATGCAGCTCTTCTGAACAAGGCAGCTCTTCACATTCACATGTCAAACAGCTTCCCTGTAATCCTCTCTTCTCTCCAGACACACCAGTCCAGAGCCAGATTGGCTGTCCTGATAGGTTCTGTCAACAGCTGGGAACTGTTTGGAAAACCAGCTCTCCACACCTCCAACTCTTAGTGCTTAGTGAGAAGGTCAGCCTGTGTCCTCACTCTTGTCTTCTCTGATCCAGTCATATAAGCAAATGAGCAGGTGGATCTCTGGGACTCACAACATATGCAAGAATGCGTTGCAGGAGAAGGTCAGGGACATGCAGAGGGAGGAGGTGGAACTGAGGTTTGAGAAGGTGATTGGAAGAACCCACATACAGCAGGGGAGTGCATGTGGCAGAAGGGGGGGAAGGAGAACAGTGAGGGCCGAAGAAATAGGTAAGTTATGGGTGGGTGGCCACACGGGACGGACGCCCTGAGCACAGGGCTCAAAAAGATGCCTGGAGATCATCAGCTCATCACACCAGGGGCCATGCTCCATATCCCATCCCATCCCTACCTCCCAGCCCCTGCTCACGAGGTTTAGGGTGTATCTCTCCAGAAGCTTAGTAAACTAGTGAGAAATTGGGACTCTGGAGTCACAATTCCCAAATTTTGTTCCACTGTGTTCCAGGAGCTGGGGAAACTTCAGGAGGATGGCTATATCTAGCCTCAACTTCGTCATGTGAGAAATGGGAGTAATAATAAAGAATAACTGTATGGGACTTTGTGAAGATTAAAATGTGATACATAAGGTTTTTAAAACAGTGAAGTACTGGAGATTCTTTTTTTGTTAATTTTTATATTTTTTCTAATTAGTTGTACACGACAGTAGAATGCATTTATACATTTTGATAAATCAGACATAAATGGAGTGTAATTTCTCATTTTTCTGATGGTACTCATTGTAGGATCACATCAGTTGTTGATTGTCCAGCTATTATCTGTCTATCTCCCATCTATTATCTATCATCTAGCTAGCTAGTTCTGATTGAATTCCTTCAAAAGTGGATATGTATATATTTTATTCTCCCTATTATCCACACTAAATGTCTGACAGTTACTCAGAAAGATCACCTCACCAACTTAATAAGAATTGAGCTGTTCTGACCAATGTCCCCAATCCACCTTAGGATGAGCCAAGAAACGTGATTGCTTATGGTAGTTGGGAAAGCACCTTAATTCTCCAGGTATTAATGTCTTCATCTGAACAATGAAGAGTTGGGAATAAATTGGTCTTGAAAGCTCCTTCTAATTATAAATCTTCTGGTTTTATTCTCCCTTCTCTATCAAATGTATCAGTCATCAGTGAATTCATACTCAGTGAAATGCCAATCAAACAGTTTCATAAAAGAAAGAGACTGCTATCTGGTGCCAGGTCTGCACCACCACAATCCTATTCAGTGGATCTTGTCAGGTTTTCACATTTCCTACACCCTTATTCACAGCTTCAGTGGTGCTCACTGGTGCAAAGCCCTGGGCTTGCTAAAAACCTGCTGGGTTAGGGCCACTGGAATCTTTTCTCCCAATGCAGGAAGAACATGATGCATTGTAGGAGTATTTGGAACCACAGAAGAAGAGACAGAGGAAGCACTGTCCAGCACAGTCATTTCTTGTGGCAGGACAGTGGTTCATTGCTCTGGGATTTCATCGCCCTGGAGAGATGGTTTTCCAGCTGTCTGGTGGCTGGAAAGGAATAGAATGTGATGCTGAGGGGAACAGGCTACCCTGGGCTCTCAGCCACCCCTGGTTCAAGTCCATAAAGTCAGCCCTGTTGCATGTATTTGTTTTCTTTACCTATTCTTTTCTTTGAAAAGTCCTTTGAACAAAGGTTTGGGGGGGTTCAGATTTTGAAAACTCCTGGCCTGGAGAATGTCTCCAAATACAGTTCTCATAACACACATGTCATACAGTAATTATGACCACTGTCCATGGTTATCAACACAAATCTACAAATTGCAGAGTGACGGGAAACTGGCCCACAAATAAGTCACAGAGACTCAAAGTCAGAATGGCTGATCATAAATGCATTCATTCTTTCCATTACATCTCAGTGACTTCTTTGTAATTTTATGTGACAGAAAATCCTAGACTGCATATTTTCCAAATGTATTCAAGATTAATTCAACTTTTAATAAAACTTATCTCTAATAGTAATAACTACCATTTTGTGCAATTACTTTGTGTTACACATTACACTCTGCACTTAGCATAAATGGATTCATTTAGATCTGTTTAATCTGCCACCCAAATGTGTCAGATGAGCATTATGATTAGCATTGCAGATGAGGAAAATGAGTCTCAGAGAGGTTGAGACATGTGTCCAAAGTGAAACAGTAGTTAGTGGCTGATCCAGGAGTTGATTCTGAACAATCTAATTACAGCCTATGCGATCCTAATTGGAGTATGACCGAGTTCAAGTGCTGCGGATTCTGAGATGAATAAGACCTAGCTCCTGCACTCAGGGATTGCACCTGTAGACATTTAACCTCTGAAATAAGGGTGAGTATGAAAGTATCACTGCAAATTTTTGTATGCAAAACAGTGAGTTTAGAAATAAGAATTTATTTAAGGTTAGTTTTAAGTAAGGTCAGAGTTCTTACGGCACTGCATAAAACTGCAGCATTTACTAAATTTTCAAGAAGATAATTCATGCTAGCTTCAGGGAGGTTATTGAAAAAAAATCTCAGAGAAAATACCCCATGACAAAGGTAATGCATAAATCAGAGTGGTCATAAAGGCAGAGGAATATTATTCAGGAAAACTAGCTTTTGCAATTGACAGGGGACCACACACCAAGGCCTCTCTGGGAACTTGAGTGAGAAAATCTGAATATTAAAGAAAGGGATGAATTATTCTAGTAGGTCCATGGTTTATGAATGCAGGCACATTGTCTATCAAGAAAAAGTTATTGAGAACATCAAATTCCACTCAGTCCTATTCCTCCCTTGTCAGATGATACAGAAAACAAGAACCTGTGTAGAAAAACATTACGGTTGAAACATTTTCTGCCTGTTAACATCCTTGTTTGAAGTAGTTCTTTGGTAGAATGGTGGTGTGTGTGTTTTGCTTCATCAGAGTATCCACTGTGTAATCTTAAAATCATGATGCAAAGGAGAAGAGGAAAATTGAACACTGTTGCAGACAGGGATTCCTGGAAGTGAGTCACGGCCAGGCGGTTCATGGAGCGGTGTTCCTTATAGTTGGAACCACCCACACAGGCTTTCCTTGCACATGACGGGTAATGCAACTGTCACTATCACAGTGAAATCAATTCTCCCTAATTGCAGCCCAGGTGCCTGCTAGGCACCACTGGGGTAGAGGCCAGGAGGAAGCAGGACTTGCTCTATCTGGATCTCCTTTTTGGAACCAGCTTTGGGATATTGGAGGAGAATACAGGGTTAGGATGAATTACTGGTCATTTAGAGTGGTAGACACAGGCAGCAATAAGAGGAGGGGGAATGTGGACTAGCACTGACAGCATATGCACCTGGCTTTGTGCTGGCCCTTTTCATTCTTTGCTTCTTTTAATCTGTATTTTAAATAGAATAACAACCGTATCCTGGGATCATCATAAGGAAAAGGGAAACATCAAATGTTTCTAGCAAAGTTGATTTGTAAACTATAAAGCACCATGTAATTTCTGGCCATACTGTATTATGTCTTTCTGTCTGTCTGTCTATCTATAATTATAAGGAAAACATCACAAGCAAAGCCATTCTATGAAGAACAAAATGAGAGGGAAGTGGCAGGCCAATGTCAGGCTTGGAGAGCGGGTCTTGTGTGGAGGACGGTGGGGGACTCGGTTTGGATAGCCCGCATCCTGGTCTGGCTCTGCCCCTCGTGAAGATACAGGCAGCTGACGTATGTGAAATATTTGGGAGAGTGCCTGGCCATCATGATGTCAGCAAAAGTTAGTCACAGTTGGCAAGGCTTTTAGCTTTCCAGAGCCTGTATTCCTTGTCTATAAAATATGGATCAGTGTGTGTTCCTGCGGCACAGGATGTGAGGAGTATCCATTGACATAATACGTAAAAATGGAATTTCCTTCTTATGAATTGACTCATTATTTTTCATTAGCATGTCTGTTTTAAAAAACAAAGTTGAAAAGAACTTGCAACACTTTATATACTGTATTGTTTTCAGTGCCATGAAGCAGGCTGCCAACTTAAGTGTTCAACTTTTACTCTCATTTAAGAGTGATGTGGTCAACTCTGAAATATGAAGACTGATAAAGAAAAGCTTGACAGTTTATTTACAGGACTGAGCAGAGCCTCTAATGGCCTGTCCTATTTATCAGACGTGAACCACGAAGACCAAGGCTGAGGCTGATGGTGGCATTAGGAAAAAGAAAAGAATTATGTTTCCAAGAATTGGTAAGATTGATCACCCTGAGCTCAGCATCAGCAGGTTTGTGATTCAGAAGGTCCAAAAACTTCAGTCTCACTCTAGTCATGCTTTATGATTATGCTGTTCTTCTAATTTTTCCCAACCACACGAACAACTGCCTTCACTTAGTGCCAGATGTGGAACTGTGAGGTGCAAAAAGCTGGATGTGGTGAGAACGACACGTAACTTGTTCTTTGGCCTGAGCTGGAATCCTTGCACGGACTCTCGTTTCTTCCTGATTTAGGAAACTTTGCCAACCCCTCTGAGCCTCAACTTAATGATAGGCTGGTGATGTGCTCAGTGGTAGAGCACTTGTCTAGCATGCATGAGGTCCTGGAGTTCAATCCCCAGCACCACAAAAACAATAACAAACAAACAAACAAGAACCCCATATTAAATTACTTATAACATTGGTGGGTTGCTCCTTCCTCTTAGGACTGCGTGAAATGTGCCCAGACCTGAGGGCACTTTATGAAAGTTCTCTCTCTTCCTTTGTCCAACTCTGCCTTAGCTCTCATGATGCCATGACAAACATACTGTTATGGGCTGGATATGTGTTGTCCCTCGAAAGTGCATGTGTGAGACAATGCAAGAATGCTCACAGGTGAGATGATTAGATCATGGGAACTGTGACCTAATCAGTGGTTGAGTCGTCTTGTATGGATTAGGCATGCAGTAACCGTAGGCAGGTAGGTCATGGCAGGGAGAGGGAGTTGTGCCTTCGCATTTTATACCATGTGCCTGATGAGCAGAGCTCTGCTTTCTGGCCATGTCCTGAGCCGTTTCCTCTTCCAGGCCCTTCCACCATGTTGCTCTGCTTCACCTCAGGCCCAGTGCTAAGGAGATGCTGACCATGGACTGAACCTATGAAGCTGTGAGTCAAAATAAAATAAAACACTTCTAAGTTGTTCGTGTCAGATGTTTTGGTCACCACAACAACGTGTACCAAAAGTGTTGTTTTAGTCAAATAGAGTTGCATACATTTTGTAATAAAGCCTTGGACATAGACAAATTAAATTCTTCTCTTTATATATTAATTAACAAGTAAACTTAAAAAGATGCATGTTTTACTCAAGATAATACTTCAAATTTGCAACTGAAACATGACTAGAAATCTTAGTTGCTAGAATTCTAGTTCTCAAGCATTCCTTAAGCCTGTATAAGAATCACTTTTTGGTTGTTACAAGTAGAGATATGCAACTCTGCCCTCAAGGAGCTTAGATTTTAATAACAGCAAGAATAATCCATACCCCTGATCACATTCCAAATACCAAAAATAGTTGATGACTTTCAATGTGCCCTCTCACCTTCTTTCTTCTTTGATCTCCAATATAGCTATGCTTTAACTTGGAGACTAAACAAGGTGATAGTATACCATGCACAAGGTACTCTGCAGAGCACTGTACAAAGAGGAAATGAACATTGAGTCCAGGAAAGCAGAGATACACACAATCATCTGGAGAACAGGTCAGAGTACAGACTTCAGCATCCCAAAAACTGGTGTTCAAATTCCAATCCTCCTGCTTATGTCTGGAATTGGTTATCTGCCTCTCCATTCTGTGCTCTGTTTGCTTATCTGTAGTTCATGAGGAATTCTATCTACTCCTAGAACATTGCATGGGTGTCAAATGCTGTCATATTAAAAGTGTGTTCAGTCTGAGATCACATAACCCTTCTGTCAGTGGTGATTATTATTAATAACCATTATTTATTACTAGGTGAGGTAAAAGGAAAGTTCTCTATAGCTAACCTTCTAAAACAAACTTTTCCTATAAATGTCTAGATGGTAAATATCATCAGCTTTGGGGGCAGTAGGGTATGTATCATGATTTCCCAATGTTTCTGTTGTCTGAAAGCTATCATAGACAATGTGTTAATTTATGGGTGCAATTGTTTTAATAAAACTATTATGACAGGAGGTCAACCTGAGGACCTGAGTTTACCAACCTCTTCTTTGAATGAAAAATTGTGGGAGGTTTAACGGCAAAAGGTAAGTGGTGGTGTGTTGAAACCAAGGGGTTTAGCAGACAGAAGGCATGGCATTAACAGAAATAAGAACAGAAAGTGGTCTGGAGCAAGTCTGGTATCTTCTTGAATCTCAGTTTGCTAATGTGTCCTCATCCTATCACCCAGTCCAAGCTCAGGACTTCATGAACCAAAGTATGGAATATTGCAGCTGAAGACCTTCTGGAACTCCTATAGTTCAAAACTCACATCCTGATTGTCCTGTCTGCAAACTAGCTGTGCTAGGACAGTGGGGTAGATTGCCAAGAGAACAAAGAGGATACCAAGAGATGGCAAGTGAGACATAGGGTTTATTGAGACTAGCAGGAGAGTCCAGTGGTAATGGACTGGACAAGCAGTACCTCCAACCCTCATGGTGCTTCACCAGATCGTCCACTGGTGTCCCTTATCTTCTCCACAGTACTCTGCTCCATGGCATGGCCATCACTGCAGGCAGAGGGGTGTTATAGGTTAGGCTACATAAGCAGTGACATCATCAGCTTGCATTTTTGCATTGATGACCAGCATTCCTAGGGACAGCTGCTTGCAAGAAAGTCATTTCAACAGATAGCACTAGTTTAGCCCTAGTTTCTAGTCTACAAGAAAGAGAGAGAGAGAGTCCATGTTCTTCAAGACAATGCATATCTGGACATTCTGGTCCAGGGCCGCTTTCAGTGTTCCCTTGACTTAGCTACACTCATGACATGGTGTTTTACTGTGCTCCTTTTCTTTGAGGATGGCATACTTGTTGAATGACATCTTTTGAGCAGAGAACTGGCATGATTAATAACATGCTTTACTTCAGTGGAAATGCAGTGAGAACTCTCCAAAAGACATAGGTAACAAGGGAGTGAATTTGATTGCAGGAGAGAGAAAGTAGGTGGTGTGAGCCCTCCTTTCCGGCCTGGCTCCTAGAACATCACTATGAGATGCTGAACCAAGAACTAGAGCACGTTTGGGAGCTGAAAATGGAATACTGAAAAGTAGACTCTGGGACTTTGTGCAAAACACTGAACCTGTGGGGGAAACCTCTGAGTCCTTCTAGATTCAGAGATGAACAATTTCAAACTGGAGCAGGTATTCTGCAGGCACTGCTGTTTTCTAAGTTCAACATACTAACTGGTAGGGAGAGACAGTCAAGCAACCTGCACTAGTTGAATGCTGTCTATCTGTATCTCTGCCTCCATTCCTTGCTCTTTCTTTTCCTTAGCTGTTTGATTTCATTGCTTGCTTTTCTCCTTTGCAGAATCTATAATGCCATCCAGGAATTGGCTCCACAGCACTGTATTTGAGTCTCTGACAAACAATTCTTAACAACAATACCTGGTACAATTTCCAAAACACTGACATTTTGTTAATGTCTATGCCATGAATTAAAGAAAAAAAAAACTTATGAAAGTTCTCATATGAGGCCCTTGGTGTAAAGCCTAGAGTAAAGCATGTGAGTTTTTCACTACCTGTCAAATTCCAATCTAGATTTAGACCTCACCCTATAACTGCTAGTTTAGACATATGAGCCAGTGTATGTCTCTAAAATATTCCAAATTGTTTGATCCAACTTATAATTTTTGCTCTTGGGATTGCCAGAGGGACCCACAAAATTATAATCTCTCTGTTGGAATTGTGAACAAGTAAGAAAGTAAAGGATAGAAATACGGAAACTACACATAATATTTGATAGAGATGGAATCCGAGATGAAAGATACTCCCTTAGGTAGACTTGTCTACTGGGTTTGAAAACACAAAACCCTGGAACTAAAGAGACCCAACCCAAACTCAGCCTGTTTGACTTGGGCAAGTCTCTCCTTCCTGAATCTCCTAAGATAAAAGGACTTTGCTGAGCATCTCCAGTTATTCTTCCAAATATGCCATCCAGGTAAGTCATTTCACTAACTCATAGGCCAAAGTGGCAAAGGAAGGTCCAGAGTTACACGTTGAACTTCTTTCATAGAATGTTGGAAATGAGAGAGAAGTATTCCTCACTAAGCTGCTGCAATACTTTCTTGTCTCCTTGGCAATCACTTGACATCCATCAAGGCTTAGTGTATCATCTACAGAGTTCTCCAAGTAGAGGCCCTATTGATCTGGTATTAGAAGACCTAATTTGAATAGCTCAATAACATCCCACTGTTCAATGTTGTATACCTTTACCTCCTGGTATTCTCAGACCCTTGGGGACCATGTGCAAAGTATTATCCTTAATCTTCTCAGCACCTACTTCCCTTCACATCACACAAGGACTTCAGTTGTTCTTTAGAACTCTCCATTCACTACTTAGGTGCATCATGGTGAAGTTGTACATTGAGATTTCTGTCCCACCAGCCTCAATTCCAGAAATGGTGAGTGATGAGTGAAGCAATTGGAGCCGATTCACCCCAGTGTGAAGTCATAAATGTGGTCCCGTGTTCTCTTAGATCCTTCAGGACTGTTGTTCTCATCTTTTAGTAGATTGCTTGCAAAAATAGCAGCTATGCCCTTTGCTATGTGGTTTTGTAATAAGCAACGCCTATTTCTCTTGAATTGGGCTTGCCATGGCACATACTTTTATGGTTAGACGTAGTGGCAGGCCCAGCCTGTCCTCCCCATTTCTGCTTATTTCCCTGGACCATCCCCATAATCATTTAAACAAGCCCCAGCCATTTTCTCTGAGAGACCCTATAAGGTTCAGTCTGCTCATTTCTCCAAGACAAGGTGCCATATGTTTTTGAAGACTGAGCCACATTCCAGAAAGCCAGTCTGACCAGCAGATGACCTCAAATGTGCGGGTGATACCTCCTCCCAACCCACAAGAGTTGAGTCCGGCTAGATCAGCAGACCTTCCTAGACAAACTGCAGACTCCAGCTAAGAAATGCCTGCTGTTTTGAGTCACTAAGGTTTGGAGCAGTTCATTACTTAGCAATGGTTAGTTCCTATAGACACTGCCACAGTCATGTATTACATAATGATGTTTTGGTCGACAAGGGGCCACATACAGAACAGTGGTTCTTAGAACCACTAATACTAGAACTTAGAAGTTCTAGGTATTGCCTAGATATGATGTGACCATCTCAGTTTGTATAAGTATAGTCTAAGATGTTCACACAATAACAAATTCACCTAACAATACTTTCTCAAGATGAATCCCTGTCCTTACCCCACATATAGGACTATACTTAGAAATGGTTTTGAAATTGGATGTCAGGCAGAGATTGGAAAGACAGTGAGGAAACTCTTGGTGGAAATGGAAAAGGCAGCAGTTCAACTCTTCTTTCCTTTGAGTTATAACCAGCATAACTTTTCCTTCATTTTTAAATCTTACTTAAATTCATCTAAATTACTGCATCTGCACAACTGAATCGAGCACAAGCAGGGAAGGAAGGAAGAGTTGGGGGAAAAGCAGCAAAGAAGGGGAGACATTGGACTTTTAAATGAACTCATGTCTGTCAAAAAAAATGAAAAATTTAATAAAATTCAAACCCGCACATTTAAAAGAAAATGCACTTTTCAAAACCTGAGTGTGTAAAAAAACAACTAAAAAATCAGTGAACATCAATTTAAAAAGTAGGATCTGATCTGATGCTGTGGTTATTCAGGGATGGCTAACAGATGGCTAACCCAGCTGGTTACAGGTCACTAGAAAAGTCACAAATAAACGTGCATGGAAGTTTTTGATTTATGTAGGAGGTTTTGTGCAAACAATTCACTGCTGCTGATTAAATCATTGCAAACAGATTAGGCTCTGTTGGTGACAGGGGTAATAAAGAATAATCTCTTTCTGCTTCCCAAAGCATTTATGCTATATATGTCTTACACCAAGGCATTCTCCAAACAGACTCCAAACATAATCAAGAGTGAACTCTGAATTTTTTAATGTTTTCACAGTTTTTGTCCTTTTCTGCAAATGTATCAAAAGGAAAAGGTTAGATAAATTCTTGTGTCCACCAAGTAATTTTCAAATAGTTTATACAAATCAGGTAATAGACAATTAACTGGTCTGGTCTCTTAATTAATAATTTAGTAAGAAATATTTATTTCTCAAATATACTCTGATAATATTGTGGCACTCTAATTGGTTTCCTGTGGCCTAAACAGTTGCACAAAGTAATTATAGTGATATGTTACCACTGATAGTAGCTGAGAAGAGCCACGGAGATCCTAGGATGTTTGGTATAGTACTGCAAAAATACTGGTTACACACGGTCCCCTCTCATGGGGACATGTGCTCAGGTGCCAGCTGCCACCCTCTAGTTGTATGAACATTGAGTAAACCATTACTCATTCATCTCATCCATGTCTGGCTTATTCTTATGTAAAAGAGTACAGTAATTGTACCATATGACTCTATGTTGTGAAAATTAAACAAGTAGTTACCTAAAATGTGCTTAGACCATTAGTTAGCATATAAGAAGAGCTTAGTAAATGACAGCTATTATCATTGCCTGTAATAATAATTTCAACCTTCAATTACCTAACATTTTATGCTATTTCATGAGTACTTGCAACATCTCATTATTTTTCAGGTCACTTCTATGATGTGTGTATGTCTATAGCTACATATATACATAGATAGCTCCACTTTATGAACTTGAAATCAAGACTCAGGTTGGTGCAATAATTTTCCAAAGGTCACTTCCTAGCAAGAGGAAAGGTCAAATCCACTCTACATTGCCTCATTCATTGGTTTCCAAGGGCAGTCACCCATTTCCTCTTTACCTTCATTTCCTGCCTCTTCTATGTTCTGTCCAAGACAATTGGTATGCTCAGATCAGTGATGTGTGGGTATGTTTGCTCCCAAGATGTTAACCCTAGCATGATTCCCAACCCAGTGTTGTTTGGTAGAAAGAAGCCCAATGTAGGAATTTTCATTTGGGATTCACCAGGCTGCCTGGACTTATTTTCAGGTCTATGGTGATAGCTTCACTAACTTGAATTATTACATTTCCTTTTCCTCATTGGTAAAATACCGCCTACCCAACAAATCATTCTGAAAAGTAAATGAAGTGATCAGAGATTAGCATAATGTTTGTCATACAGTTAAGCCCTCAATAAATGTTAAGAAACTGGTGATTCAGAGCCCTCTGTCTGCTGGTGAGCAGGACGGTTGAGGATCAAAACAATAGATGCCCATCAGCCACACCCAAAATGAAGGCTAAGCCTATTTGCTACACAGTTGTAAAACAGGTATTATCCATGGCTCATCCTTCTCCACTCCTCCACCTTGCAACCTGCTGGAGCCTGAATAGGAGGGAGCGACCTACTCCTTACCAAAATCCAGTGGAAAGTGCTACCGTGGGCCCTTCAGTTGCTGGGTTGGTGTGTGATAGAACTTGGGTAACATATGACCCTAGCCTAGGAGACCACTGGTGGCAGAACTGTGCACAGGGCTCCCTACCTCAGATGTCCCAGCAGAGGAAGAAGAGGGAGTTCCCCTTGGGGTCAAGCAGGGTTCTCCAACTGTGATCCCAAATTAGGAAACCATCCTGGAGTCTACAAGGGTGGATTCTTGGGAACCCCAGGGACAGGAGAGGAGTTTGGAAGGGCCAACTAGAGAGGTAGCATCCACCATGTTATGGCAGTTGTAGATAGAAATCATAGTAGGAAGACCCAAAGTATGGATCTGAAATATGTTCTCAAAAGGGATCGCTCAAGAGGCAAAGAATTTGCCCCATATCCAGTGTAAACTTTCACCCAATCACGCACATACCTGACATGTGAGCTATTTACATGAGCCCTCTCCTCCTGTACTGGACCATGGAGTGCTCAGAAACCTTGGCCAGGTAGCAGGAGAGAGAAGAAAGTCATCATGGGACATAAAGAAGATTTTCCCTTCCCATGCACCCCCGCAGACATCCTTGCCCAAAGTTGGCTTGACTCAGGCAGGGAGGGTTATATCCTTGAAAAAGGCTAGAGTTCTGATGACCACACTGGTGTGGACATGTACATTCATTTAAATGTTCTGCACTTGACCTAACCAGACCCCAGGATATTTGGTACTGATTGGTACTGGTCCAGCCATGAAGAATCATAAGGAAAGAGCCACAGACACACAGGAAGGGAGTCAACATGTGGTTAACTCCAGTCTCACTCAGAATCTTTCATGGTGTAGGTGTGGTGACTTCTCTCACTGCTAAATTGGCAAGAATACATCCAGCATGCCCAGCTAATCTCCTCCCACTTTCTTTCTGGGAGCAAGCTTTGCAGAGGATGCAGCTGCTGCCCTGCCAGTCTTACTTGGCTATCTCCTGCCCCATTGTCCCAGGGATTCCCACCCTGGGCCAGCACACCTGTCTGTCTAATTGGGGAGCACACTTTTCTCAAGTGTGCCTTTCTCTCAATATCTTCCTACCATTAGTTGTTTTGCAACACCAAGGTCAGATCTGGTCTCCTTGTGTTCATTTTCTGTCTTATTTCTCAGACTTTTTCATCTTCAGACAGAAAAGACAGGTGTGATGTATCCAGTTTCCTGGATGCACAAACAACCCCCAGAGTGAGTTTCCTGGAGAGAAGGGATGAAGACAGAAGATGCTCTTGGATGGTAAACAGCTCAAGCATGGTGAGTGAAGAGCCCCATTCCACTGTGACTGAGGCACTGGTGCTCATACTCACAGGGTCTTAATAGGTCCCCTTCCACTCTAATGTCTGTGTCTATCACCTCCTGTTTCCTGTTATTGATTCAATGCCATGGAGACCTACTCTACCAAGCCCTTCCTAACTCTGTGCTGTGCCTTCCTATCGAGCTGTGGTGCTTCTTCACTCATTTCTACTCCAAAGACTGTTGAGACAGCTGTTACAGGACTTGTCACACTCGACCTTGGATCATGTAAGCCTATTGATGAACACATGAGGCCAACCCTGTGTCAGCTGGTCCTCTATTATCTTTATGTCCCCACCAGCACTTCTTCCATCTACCATGGGTACTCAGTATTTGCTGAAATTAGTTGAATAAAACTGACACTGTATTAAAGTGGGTTTTGCAGAACTGTGCAGAGGGACATGTACAGGCTGGGGTCAGAGAGCTGCAGGTTTCCTAACCCTGGATTTTCCTCTGATTCTTTGATTCTCCCATGTGATAATATCCTTCTCTGGATCTCCATTTACAACACAATGACAGATTGAATCAGTAACTCAGTCAAACGTCGGGGGCCATTCTTGGCCTCAGCACTCAATGGAAACTATTTCCATTTCCATTTTGACTGAAAATCAAATAACACAAAGAAAACTGTCATTATCTTGAGGTTCTTTGACAAGGGCATTTGGTTCTATTGGCCTTTGAGTCTTGAGTTACCAAAGAAATCTTTTAAAGAAGGTGGCCTATAAGGAAGTCCTTTAAACAGAGCAAGGGGAGCTATGTGTTTGCCACCAAAGGGAGAAAGTGCCAGGCGCACAGTAGAGCTCCAGCTGCACTCAGTGGGTCTGGGCCCCAAGGCCAAGCGGTTCCCATGGAGTCCCAGTCTCATGTTACGTTTCTTTCTATACAGTGAGAATAATGGTAATCAGAAGATCGACTTCCTTCTTAGAATTGTTTGAGCATTTATAAATAATAGAACATATAAAACAGGCTCAGGCCCCCAGAATGTGCCGACTGCTGCTGTTAGAATTAATTCTATGGGAAGAACAGCTCAGATCATCACTGCTGGTCTGTGGCTTTTCTGATTAATCCCTGTCTTTCATTTGTATTTGTTATATTTTAGAAATACCTTTATGTTTTTCTTTCCCATCTGTTTAACACAAATGGTTGCTTATATGTGGAAGTTAAGGAAGTGAAATGTCTCATCAGCAGATAACTCCAGCCCCTTTTGTTCTCCTGGTTGAATGAAAAGGCAGACACAGCAGTAGTCCTCAGTATGGTCTGGGATATTCTGCTAGACTCGCTGTGTCCCCAGCCTCTTCATGCACGAGGTGGTGCGCGCATCTCATGGAACTGAAATAATGCATGATATACAAACTTCTGCATAAAACATAAAACTGAAAGCTTGCTGTTAGGGACACTCACATCGGAAATAGGAGTACAGGGCAGACAGCAGGGTTCCATGACTGCAGAGTCCCCAGCCATACCCAGAGTCCCCAGACAGCAGGGCTATGGCCCCGTCCACAAAGTGGGGAAGGGAACACTCACTTAGCTCACAGGGTAGTTATGAGAACTTAAAAAATGATCTATTTTCTAGTTAAATTCTAAGTTGGTATAAAATGTTAAAATGTGTTATAATTATAAACCCTTGCCCTATTTTCTTCATATAAAGCATATAAAGTAGCAGAAAGGAAACACAGTCTTGAAAAATAATTGTCATGCCAGCTCCAACACAGGATAAATCAATTCACCTTGGCCAGGTGTACAATCAGATAGATGGACTGATAGAAGCATCAGTATGTTAATTACCACAAGAAGATGAAATGAGCACTACTTGAAGGCTTCCTCCAGCTCTGAAGCAATATGATTTCTATGTATATTCTACCTGCTTATAAATAAGATGGACCCTAACACTTTATGGCGATTGCTTCTTCCATCATGAATGAGATAGAACAAGGCAGGGCGATAGGAAGAATGGAAGGAACAAAACCAGAGAACTCTGGTTTGAATCCGGGCTCTTCTGAGATTTATCAACCTTGGGGGAAGTCATTAAACTCTCACGACCTTTGTTGCCACATTTGTGAAATGGGATATAAGGAACCTCATGGGGCTATTGTGAGAGGAGCAAAAGACACGAAAACATTCTGGTTCACTTGTTCTGTCTGCCCTTTAAAAAATGTCCAGTGGGCATAGAGCAAATGAAATAAACACTGAGCCCCCTTAGTTCTGCCTGGCTGGAGACACTGGGAGGCAGGGAGCTAAAAAGGACCTTTGGACATCGAGAGTCAAGTCTGTGGGCTTAATATGGTGCTGAGCAAAGAGAGAGAGGCTGAGCTGTAGGAGGCCCTCCTTTGACCACGTGGGATTCCAGATACAACTTGCGATCAGTTTTGTGAAGAATCCTGTGCGCATGCTCACTGGAGTACATTCCCTTAAGTGCCCACAGGAAGCCTGCTTCCCGAGGGTTGCTCCTGGAGAAGGGGAGATGTGATGTTTCTCTAGCAGGGACCCGGGCATTTCCTACTTCAAGCCGCAGAGTCTGAAGACTGAGAAGCAAAGTCATCTTAAACAGCTCACCGCCAGTTCTTCCAGCAGCCCTGGAATTCCCAGGGCCACAGCAATGGGGCATCATCTCCATCTGCTCCCTCTCTTCCTGGACAGGCCAGACCTGAAACTCCCAAGTGGTCTGGTTCCCCTTGGACTGTGAGCCACTGGGCCAATTGTCTGTAGAGTGGAGCTGGGGATCCAGGGTGTGTGAAGCTGATCTGTCAGGGTGTAGCAATAAGCTAGAAGGTCTTTGATTTATGCTTAATTTTAGCTCATCTAATGTTTACTTTAAATTTTGCAATGTTAATATATTAGCATAGTACTACATCCATATAATTTAGTGGTTATATATTACAGATATGATTTAGTTACTACTACACACAGAAACTAATAACATGAAAACTAATAGAAATATGCACTCAAAAATCACATTCCTAAATTGTATCCTTTTAGAAACCAAGACTACGGTATTTGCCTTTGAATTCCAAGCTTCTGGCACCATATCTGACAATAATGAAGGATGAAGGAATAAATTAACATACATATGCATATTTTGAGCAGACACTATGGGCAAGGTTCCGTTCTAGGCCCTTAGTAGATACATAATCTCATGGAGAAGACAGTCCTATAAGCAAACAGCCAGAAGATACTGGGTAAGTGCTGCTTGAGAATTATAATTACCATCTCATGGAAGCAAAGAGGAAATGATGTTTTTTAAGGTCAGGAGCAAGATTGAACTAGCATGTGCGGAAGGGAAAAATTGAATTGCGCTGTAAATGGAGAGAGAAGGAATTTTTCATATCTTTGGAGGAAAGCGGAGGGAGTGAATGTAGAAAATTGACAATTCTCCCTAATTCCCAGTAATTGGTTCAGAATTGGGCACATTTAGATACCTGCAAAAATAAAATCACCATTTCTAAACATGTGTTGGTTAGAATCATTATAGTTATGTGCAATAAAAATGTATCTCAATTGACTGAGAAATAATAATAATGCATAACTTAAATGGCTTGGAAGACTCAGGACTGAGAGTGTTTCAGCCACAGTTTGATCTAAAGGTTCATAATGCTATCAGTATCCCTATTTCATTTTGCTTAAGAGCTGAACTCTTTCTTCTATGATGGTTTTGTTCTCTGACTGGCTTCCTACCAAAACTGACTATGGCAATTTTGGTTCTCATATTTATACCCTACATCCTTCAGAGGCAAAAGGGGTCCTGTGTCGCTGAAGTCTAAGCAAGACCAACCCTAATTGCAGTTGGTTAGGTCACATTTCCATTCCTGAGTCACTATGATGGCCAGCACACAAGTCTAACTCTTGCAGACAGGTGGGCCGTGGTTTCTCCAAAGTCACATGGATCCCCAGTTGGAAACAAGAGTGTTTGCAATGAAGAACATGGGACAATTAACTGTCAGGGCAACAAGCAGACATCAACCACAGGTCAAACAATGCCATTTGACATTTGGCAAGGAATGCACATGTTGATTGTGAACTTTGCATTGTGAAAGCAAATTCAGCTGAATGCTTAAAAAAACAACCCTCCTAAATTTCCTCCCACAGTGCCTCTCCATTTCCTTGCATTTTGTCCCAATCCCTGGAATGAAACACAGTCAAGGGAGAGTGTCCACCATCATTTACCAACTCGACAGACAGAACTGTGCTTCCTCTCTTTTTTCTTCTTTTCTTTTCTTAAACATTTAGAAACACAAAACTTCGGGAACTAAAGCATAAAGTCACTTTTATTCCCTACCTCCTTTGTTTGATTATTCCACTGTTATCTTTTGCACTGAGAAATAGATATTTGTCTTATCTTGTTTAAAAAGAGCCCAAGTTCCTGGAAAGAGTGCAAGTATAAAATCACCCTCTTGCTCCACAGATATTGGCTTAAAAGACAGTGTGGTGCTTTGTGAAGAAATGAGAAGCTTCCCCCAAAAGGGATCCAGCCAGAGATATATCACCCACCACAGAAGCTAAACCCATTGGTGTGGTCCAAGCTTCTCCTGTATCTAATTCTTACCCTACGCCATGAGTCCTTTGGACACACACACACAAATCTCAGTTTCTATTTTGGAGACTGATTTTGTATGTAAAGTCACTAGCAGTCTCCTTTCTTCTGTGCTATTCTTAGCCCAAGGTTGCCTGACATTCAATAAATATTAAATGTGGCAATAATAATGATGATGATGACCATGTAAATAAATAAAATGAAATAATCCTTTTTAAGCCTTTCCCAGCTGTCTGCATTTATGATTTGAGAATGAAAGAAAAGTCATTTCGTGGGGTCAAGCAGAATATCTCTTGGCCTCTTCAGAGGGTATTAAGTCATAATCGATTTTCCAAAGTCAAATGGATAAAGCTGTAGTAAGATAGACCATCCTCAATGAGCACAGGGCCCATGCAGATTGCATGTCAGTGGTGTTCCTACAGATACAAACAGCATATTTTCCCTTTAACTTCCAAACAGAACACCTCACTCGCTCTGTACAAACCTTGATTAAAGTAGCATTAAATGTGGGCATTACTGATTTGGATATCTGTCTGCACTGTGAACATTTTCACCATAATCAGAGTTTATGCACTTTTACACTGGGCATAGAGCCTGACACATAGTAGGTGATCTTTAAATGTCTGTTAAATGAAGAATTAGTTTTGGTTTTGTTTTGCTTTTGAAATTAGTTTTGGTTTTGTTTTGCTTTTGATTAAGTTTCCGTGCATCTACTGCCAACTGGAGAAAGCAGACCAAATGAGCACTACTGTGTTGTAAGAGCACAATTTCAGGCAAAGATTACAAATTGCTTCCTCTTGCGGGCCAAACCCTGGGTTTAAGAGTCAGTTGGGCATGCTATGTTTGATTAGTGATGTCTGCCATGGACACAGGATAGTGGAGCAGTAGTGCTGTGCCAGAGAACTCCCATCCATGGAGACACTGTCTCCCCCAGCAGAGAGATGGTCTTTAAAAGGAAGCCACTGAAGGGCAACTGTTTCACTGATGTATCTGAATATACCAGAAGTGCTTAGCAGTGACTGGATTAAAGAGACCTAGGTGAATTGCATCTGTTGCATGTTTGCTTACAATTGCTTTTAAATGAAAGGGGTGAGTCTTCCTGCAAATACCCAATACAGAAAAGTAGTCTTTGGTCATTTGAGGATTTTCAGAATGTGAAAATGTAATGCCAACCAGCCAAGTCTTAGAGTTCTGCTATCATGCATGTATCATATTTGTAAATTAGGGAACAGTGCTCATGTGAAATAGACTGGGTTGCTATTTACCTTTAACACTCCGCAGTTGGCAGAGCAAGCACTGAACTTCTGATTGTCAAATAAAGACCAACTACAAACATTACCCCAAGGTCACTGCAACCCCGCATCACTTGCATCCGTATGTCTTCTGCTGGATCCATTTTCTGATGCAATGGTCCTGCAAACATCTTCCATTGGTTCATCCAGACCTCTGCTCTTGAGCTGAGAGCCTGTCTCCCATGTCCTTCAGACTCTGAGGTCAATCAAAAGGGAGCCCCAAGAGGAAGAGAAAGAAGCCAAGGCATTTCTACCACTGCATTCCTCCCAGTGAGATCACTTCAGGCTGGCTGGTCCCCTTTCAAGGCTGCCTGCTCACACACAGATCCCGGCCAGCCTTCCAGATTTCAGTGAGCTCCCCCTCTTCACCAGGACTTTGCCCTGGTAGGGGCCAGTGTTGCTGCTGCTAGTTCTGGTCTTTGCACCATCCTTTGTGGGTCCCTACCTCATCTTGAAATTGGCCCCCTTGTACGTAAATCCTGCTTGAATCCTAATTTCAATGTGCCATCTTTCACTTTGGCACCAGCAGCTTCAGAATGCTTCCTGACAGCTACGGCCTCGCCTGCCCCAGGTGATTTTGAACATAGCAGCTTAGCACAGCCCTGTGTTTCTCCCACGGAGATGCCGCCGATTCTGTCCACCTCGGATCCCCATGGCACATACCAGATACTTATTTTATGCATTGTCACAGTTACTCTGATGGTCCCATCAAGACAGACCCACTCTGATGAGAGGTAATACATTAAAACCTCAAAAATGAGAAGTTTGTGAAAACATTTTTATGATTTGTAGAAACCTGGAACTTTCTATTTCCAGAGAACAAGCATTTTAAAAATGTGAAGCTTTGCTTAGAAAAGTAATTTTTCTAAGGTTAGTAGGAAAAGTACTCATTTATTTCTTTTTTTCAAAATATATATGCACAAGGCATTAGGTGGGGAGGGTGAGATTTAAAGAAGACTCCAGACGTGACAACTATTCTTTTTTAAAAATATTTTTGTTTTAGTTGTAGGTAGATATAATACCTTTATTTTTATTTTTATCTGGTGCTGAGGATCAAACCCAAGGCCTCACACATGCTAGTACTCTGCTGCTGAGCCACAACCCAGCCCATGACTCCTAGTCTTAAATAACCTGATGTATAATTAAATAAACAAGCAAACACATAGGCCCATACACTCTTGACCCCTAAAATCATGACATGCTTTTAGGTGTTGTAGATAGATAGATGATAGATAGATAGATAGATAGATAGATAGATAGATAGATAGATAGATAGATAGATAGAGATCAAGATATATTACTTGTCAAAACTCTAGTTTTAGGCAGTTTAGGATCCATGACACGTTAAGTGGAAAGTGTAGAGAGTTCCCATAACTCCACCTCACACAGCACAACCTGCCCCATTATCAACAGTCCTCCTGGAGTGGTACTTTGTTTATAATTGATGAACCTGAATGGACACTTCATTATTATCCAAAGCACACAGTTTACATTGGTGTTCAACCAAGGCGTTGCTCATTTTATGGGTTCAGCAAATGGATAATGATGGATATCCACCATGTTGAGTAGAAGTAGAGTACTTCTTTTTTTTTGTAAACAAATGGGATACATGTTGTTTCTCTGTTTGTACATGGAGTAAGGCATACCATTTGTGTAATCATAAATTTACACAGGGTAATGTTGTTTGATTCATTCTGTTATTTTTTCCCTTCCCCCCACCCCTCCCACCCCTCTTTTCCCTCTATACAGTCTTTCCTCCATTCTTGCCCCCCTCCCTAACCCTAACTCTAACCCTAACACTAACCGCTCCCACCCCCCATTATGTGTCATCATCCACTTATCAGCGATATTATTCGTCCTGGGTTTTTTGAGATTGGCTTATCTCACTTAGCATGATATTCTCCAATTTCATCCATTTGCCTGCAAATGCCATAATTTTATCAGTCTTTATAGCTGAGTAATATTCCATTGTATATATATACCACAGTTTCTTTATCGATTCATCAATTGAAGGACATCTAGGTTGGTTCCACAGTCTGGCTATGGTGAATTGAGCAGCTATGAACATTGATGTGGCTGTATCTCTGTAGTGTGCTGATTTTAAGTCCTTTGGGTATAAGCCAAGGAGTGAGATAGCTGGGTCAAATGGTGTGTCCATTCCAAGTTTTCTGAGGAATCTCCATACTGCTTTCCAGAGTGGCTGCACTAATTTGCAACCCCACCAGCAATGTATGAGTGTACCTTTCTCCCCACATCCTCGCCAACACCTATTGTTGCTTGTATTCTTGATAATCACCATTCTAATTGGGGTGAGATGGAATCTTAGGGTGGTTTTGATTTGCATTTCTCTTATTACTAGAGATGTTGAACACTTTTCCATATGTTTGTTGATTGCTTTTAGATCTTCTTCTGTGAAGTGTCTGTTCATTTCCTTAGCCCATTTGTCAATTGGGTTATTTGCATTCTTGGTGTAGAGTTTTTTGAGTTCTTTATAGATTCTGGAGATTAGTGCTCTATCTGAAGTATGATTAGCAAAGATTTTCTCCCACTCTGTAGGCTCTTTCTTCACATTGCTGATAATTTCCTTTGCTGAGAGAAAGCTTTTTAGTTTGAATCTATCCCAGTTATTGATTCTTGCTTTTATTTCTTGTGCTATGCGAGTCCTGTTGAAGAAGTCTGGTCCTAAGCCGACATGTTGAAGATCTGGACCTACTTTTTCTCTATAATCTGCAGGGTCTCTGGTCTGATTCCAAGGTCCTTAATCCATCTTGAGTTTAGTTTCATGCATGGTGAGAGATATGGGTTTAGTTTCATTCTGTTGCATATGGATTTCCAATTCTCCTAGCACCATTTGTTGAAGAGGCTATCTTTTCTCCATTGCATATTTTTGGCACCTTTGTCTAGTATGAGAAAATTGTATTTATTTGGGTTTGTGTCCGTGTCCTCTATTCTGTACCATTGATCTACCTTTCTATTTTGGTACCAATACCATGCCGTTTTTGTTACTATTGCTTTGTAGTAGAGTTGAAGATCTGGTATTGAGATACCCGCTGCTTCGCTCTTTCTGCTAAGGATTGCTTTGGCTATTCTGGGTTTCTTATTCTTCCAGATGAATTTCATAATTGCTTGCTCTATTTCTGTAAGATACATCATTGGGATTTTAATTGGAATTGCATTGACTCTGTATGGCACTTTTGGTAGTATGGCCATTTTGACAATATTAATTCTTCCTATCCAAGAACATGGGAGATCTTTCCATCTTCTAAAGTTTTGAAGTAGAGTACTTCTGCTGCCATAGCAATCCTCTGAATTCTGCCCATTCATCCCTCCCTCCCCCACTAATCCTTAGCAACCATTGGTCTTTCTCCTTTCTCCATAGTTTTGCCATTTTCAGAATGTAATACACCTTGAATGAAGTATGTTACCTTTCACTTAGTAAAATACATCTAAGTTCCCCTTATGTCTTTTCACAGCTTGATAGCTCACTTCTTAGCACTGCATAATATCCCATGGTCTGGATGGAACACAGTTTTATTTATCTACTCATCTACTGAAGGACATTTTGGTTGCTTCCAAGTTTGGGCAATTATAAATACAATAGCTATAAATATTATGTTAAGTTTTTATGCAAAAAATGTTTAACTCCACTGAGCAAAAACCAGGGATTGCTTAACACATGTAAATACCAAAGATTGCAATCCCTGAAATGTACACTGAGTATGTTTAGTTTTGTTTAAAACATTGCCAAACCTTCCTCCAAAGTGGTGGGCACCATTTTGCATTCCTGCCAGCACTGAGTTCCTGACACCCTGCATCCTCACCAGCATCTGGTGGCATCAGTGTTCTGGATGAAGATCATTCTAATAGGTGTGTGCTGGTATCTTGTTGTTGCTTTAATTTGCATTTCCCTGATGACATTTGATGTGGAACATCTTTTAATATGCTTATTTGCCATCTGTATATCTTCTTTGGTGAAGTGTCTATTAAGGTCTTTGGCCCATTTCTCAATTGGGTTGTTCATTTTCTTATTATTTCTTTTTAAAGAATTGTTTGGCATTCCTGTAAGCCCAACTAGAGAGGCTGGAGACAGGAAGAGCACAAGTTTGAGGCCAGCCTGGGTAGTTCAGCAAAATGATGACCTAGTGCTTACTCTCAAATTAAAATGTTCAAAAAAGAGTTTGGGATGTAACCCAGTGGTAGAACACTTGCTTTAACACATGTGAGGCTCTGTTTCAATTCTCACCACCAAATTGTTTTTTAAAAAGCATTATTTGTCCATTTTGGATAATAATCACTTATCCAATATATCTTATGCAAACATTTTCTCCAGGTCTGTAACTTGTCATCTCTGTCTAGAAAAACCAATGCCTGAGTTCTGGATGAGCCTTTTTGCAAGGTGAACCTTCTAAGACGAGCAGTGGTGACAGGCTCTTGTCCCTGGGGCATTCTTGCCAAAACTTAACTTCTGCCTTCTCAGCACATTCAGGGCCCCTCTGTGTTCTCTGTTTCCAGTAAGTTTTACCTTTGACACTATGTGTGTGAAAGCTGTTTCACTTTCAGCTCAGTGTTTTCTCACTGGAAATGATTTTGTCCCAACTGAGGGAACAGATATTTGACATAGCTAAAGACATCTTTGGGAGGGGGGGTCACTATTGACTGAGCCAAAGATGCTGCTAAATGTTTATCTTGCAAATCCAAGGACAGTCACCAAAAACAAAGAATTATCTGTCCCCAGATGTCAGTAGTACTGGGGCTGAGAGACCAATGCAGATCCATTGCATGTGTGGGTCTCCACACTCCAGCTCTACTGACAGGATTCCTCACTGTGCTGCTCATTCCTGCTGCCAGATTTTTAGCTTTAATGGCTTCAGGTTGGCCATTTACTTAGCCAAAATATTTAAATGATCTGAGTTTCAGTTACTTGGAAACACATTGAACCTCTCAGAGCTTAATTTCCTCATCTTTGAAGGCCTCTTATGAAAATTAAATGAGATAATGTGGAGGGAGTTTTACCAATTCCATCTCCAAGCTCTTTGCAAAAACACATTTGCCATAGTTCTGTCAAACACAGAGAAAAGACACCTCTTCCTACTCATGGCTAATGAGACTAAACATGTTTAAACAGCCGGTTCTCATTACACAAATCAAAATGCTCGCCCAAACTCTTCTATAAATGCTCTGCAAAAAAGGTCTGATTCTCGGCCTCCAGTGTTTGTGTTTTACATGTAAAAATAAGGTCCCAGCCTACAGAGTGTGTTTTTCCCCCACTTCTTTTTTAATAGTTGTATTTCCAGCTGGTTTTATTTAAGGCTATGTTTTTGATCTCTTTTCAATTCTGGGCCCTGATCCAACTTGGCTGTCAATATTTCAAAAGCTCCCTGGGAGAGAGCCTTCATGGAAGCTGGCCCCATGCCAACCAGGAGAACTGGTCTACCCCCTCTGAGAGTTGGCAAGTGTGCCAGCATTTCAGACCCATCACCGCCATGCAACAGCCAGGAAAGGATCTGTCTACAGTGATGCTGCTCAGGGCACTGTAGACTCATAAATCTTAGACCTGGAAGTGTTTGTATCATTAACTGAGTCCATCAGACTCATTTAACAGATGACAATACTGAGGCTTAGAGAAGGGAAGAGGCTTAAAGAGAAGATGTAGCTTCTGGTTCTCTCTCCAGTCCCTGAGCTACAATGCTGTTTCATATCCATGATAGGATTAAAACAATGAAATGAAGTGGAACTTTATCCTCTAAACCCGTGAACTTTTTCTTGCAATGAAACATTCACAAAGTATTTCTATGTTGTTCTCAGCCTTAGTCCTACATCCATCCCCTCATACCTTTTCACCGAAACACTCCTCATATCAGTATCCATTTGGGAACATTTTATAACACCAATTTCCACCAGGGAATTTCCAGTCATCTACCTACTGCCAGCTACCAGTCATATTCTAAACTTGTCCTTAGCGGTGTCCCCGCCATCTTCCTTCTGCCTTCCATTCCAACCTGTCAGTCCACCAACCTCCTGACCCTTCATCCAACAATTCATCCTCCACCTTCTCTGATCACCAATCCATTAATCAAGCACTTTCACAATAGCAATCTAGGACACCCTCCCCATCCTCCCTTCATGCTTTAATTGGGTTTAAATATTGACTGCAGGGCTGGGGATGTACCTCCATGGTAGAGTGCTTGCCTAACATTTGTGAGGTGAGGCCCGGTGTTCAATCCACAGCACCATAAAAAATTGACCACGTAAAAATAAATTTAAAATTGTACATGAAAAAATAGCACAGACACAAATCAAGACACAAACAATAAACAGGAAAATATTTGCTAATTATATTATTGGACATCCTGGCTAATATCCAAAACATAAGCTGATCTCCTTGAACTCAATAATAAGTCACTAAGAACCTAGTAGAAAAATGAGAAAAGTCTGTACAGAGGCAGTTTTGAGAGAAGATAATGAAGCTCCTAACAGCCTGAAATCAGCCACAAATAAATAC
Organism: Sciurus vulgaris; assembly: GCF_902686455.1. NCBI lineage: Eukaryota > Metazoa > Chordata > Mammalia > Rodentia > Sciuridae > Sciurus > Sciurus vulgaris. Next base: position 139,324,676 of record NC_136469.1, read on the forward strand.
ATTTAAATAGAATCTTCAAAGAATATCATTTTTAAAACTATTTTTTTTCACAAAGATTCCATAGTTTGATAATACCTACATGTGGAGAAACAGTTTTATTCTCTGGTGATAGAAGCTTATGTTGGTACAACTTCAGGGAAGAATAGATAGCACATCCTATTAAATTAAAGCTCAAATAAATCTAACTCAGCAATTTCAGTTGGGAAGTTATTCCACAGATAAACTTGCATACATGTGAAATGACATGTGTTCAACAATGCCCAATGTTGCTTTGCTTTATTTTTAACAGCAACTGATTGGATTTGGCCTAAATCTTCAGTAATGGAAAGTGGATTCAATACAAGCAGAACTAGAATAACAATGTTATATTGAACAGTCATCAAAAAGGACGAGACAATTCTATATGCAGATTTGGAATGGTCTGTGATATATTTTAAGTGGAAAAATCCAGAATTAGAAGCATATTTTTAGTATGCTCCCATTTATGTAGAAAAATTTAAAACAGGTGCATAGTGGTTTTACATGCACGGAATATCTATGTAAGATGACAAGAGAAATCGGTAATTCTAGTTGTTTCTGGAAAGGAGAACTGGTAAGTTGAAATTGGGCCTGAGGGAGAAAGAGAATTGCATTTTACTGCATTCTTTTACCTGTTTGACTTCTGTACCGTACAGGTTATCTTCAAGAGCTTAATCAAAAGTAGTGGGATAGAGAAGTTAACGAACGAATAAGACACCCCTTAGTGACTTTTGTACCATCCTATTTTAATTTTCTGCATAAAATTTATAACTCATAATTGTCTTTTTTAATGGTTAGTGCATATTTCTACCACTGGGATGTGAGCTATGGAAGAATAGAAAGCAAATCTGCAAGAGATATCCTGCCACAAACTCTTTATGTGAATTGGAGGTAGGAGTCTCTCCAAGTGAACTCAGAGCCCACAGCTGGGGGCGTGTCGTGGTGTGTGGAATTTCACCTTCTGCTTAACATTTATGCAGGGCCCAGCATGCAGAAGCATATAAGGCTACCAAATTTTGGGTTTACTTCATTTGCCCCCAAGCATTAGAGCAGTGTCTTCTACACAGCGCAAGCTCAGTGTTTATTTGTAAAATGACTCAATGCGTAGGGCAAAGCATTGACCTCACAGGGAACCTAAACTATTAAATGGGCAACACAGTTCTCTGAAGGGAGCTGAGGCGTGCATGCTCCTCAGTTCATTCACTCCCTGTTCCTGATCTCCACCTTCTGCTGCCTGGTGTGCAGAGTCTTGAAAATCACTGCATATTGTTTTTGAATATTTGTATTGGTGAATCACAGTTACACTGAACAGTAAGATTCATTGTGATATGACCATAACTGCACAGAGTATAATTTGGTGTATTTCTTTCTTTTTTTTTTCTTTTAATTTTGGTCTCCCTGGGACAGAAGGTAGGTTCATCCTTATTACCCCATCCTGAACAAATCTGGAAGAGTCTCTCCCCTGAATTCAAGACTCAGTTTAATTGCACTAGTTTTAGCCATCAACATAAGAACTGATTTCCATTTGGATCAAACCGAGAGCTACTGATAAAAAAGAATGTGTGCCTGGAAAAAGACAATTTGGTAAAATTGTTTTGAAAATATGTATCATACATGCCCTGGCTCCGCTGACCAGGACATGGTAAGTCAGTTCACATGGCACCTGTCACCAAGGAGTCTTAGGCGTTGGAGGAACCTCAGGCCAGCTTTCTCTCTTCACCTTTCCTTCTAGCACACGTTTCTTAAAGCTGGGCCCCTTCATCTCCCTCAGGACTTCTGTTCCTGCTCTGTGTCACTTGACAGCTAGCTGGCTGCTCCAACCTAGCCTTCTTAACCTCACTTACTGCTTCTAATTTTATCTCTTCTCAGAATAATCAAAGGTGACCAGGGAAAATCATAAAGCCAAATGTGTAAGTAATGTGAGGTTTTCATTCACCAACACTAAATTTCTAAGCACTCATTCCCAAGCTATAATGCAGCTCAACATCTCTGTGATAAGAAGCATGGGTACCAGTCATGCAGACACTAGCTCACGTGTATCTCAGCTATGGCCCCCGTGGTTGGAAGAGTGTTCCAAAGTGAGGAAAGCACTAGAACTGGAGGCAAAGACATGCTCTCTTGAGTCTCATTTACCAGCTATAAAACCTTCCCCAAGATGCCTAATGCCATGGGGACTCATTTTCTTTATTACAGCAGTAATGATAATTTTCATTCTATATGGCTTCAGTGAGAACATATTTATTCTTTGCAAAATATTTATTGAAAATTCATAGAGCTTGTACTGCTGGTTGGAATAAATTATTAAATGAGAAAACCTATGTGAATCCAGTACACAGAAGACATTCAATAAAATATATAATCAAAGTTTCCAGGGAGACCAGAGCTATGATGGTTAAATTAAAGTTGAAAGACTTAAATAGTCTTTAGGAAAAAGGTGAAATATAAAGAATACCTTGAGGGATGGAATAAGATTTTGATTCCTAAAAAATAATATAAAGACCTGGTTATTTATTCAAGGTATATTTACTGAGAAACTACACTATTTCAACTAGTTAAATGGTGTATATATGGAGTTTTAGTTAGCTTTTTCACTACTATGATCAAAAGACCTGACAAGAATAATTAAAGGAGGCAAAGTTTGCTTGGGGGCTCATGGTTTCAGAAGTCTTAGTCCATAGAAGGCTGACTCCATTCTTTGGGGTACAAGGTGAGGTTCAACCACATGGCAGAAGTATGTGGTGGAGGAAAACGGCTCAGGTCATCACACCAGGAAGCAGAGAGAGAGGGAGACTGTACTCTTTGGGGACAAAATACATACCCCGAAGGCACACCCCCAATGCTCACCTGCTCCAGCCACACCCTCCCTGCCTTCATTTCCCACTCAGTCAGTCCCTCTCAGACTAGTTCAATAATTGGGTTAAAGCTCTCAGAACCCAATCATTTCACTTCTAAGCCTCTTGCATTGTGTCATATATGAATGTTCGGGGAATACCTCACATCTAAACCATAATATACAGTCATCAACAAAATAATGTAAGCCCTAATGAAACTTATGCACTCGGAAAGATAAATAATAAAATAAACACACACACACATAGAATATTAGATTTGTTCAAGAAATGTGACTAAGAAAGTGACAGGGAATTAAATCTGAATAAGGAAGAGGAGTGAGCCAGGATGTGAACAATGGCAACCCCGTGAACCTGTGAACCTTCAGATCTTGGATGTATTTTGGAGCTAGAGCCAATAGGACTTGCTGCTAGGCTGAAAGTGGAGCATTCATGGGAGGGTCGTTGAGAGAAGATAAAAGCTCTTATTTGAACGCATTTAATTTGAAATCACTTAAACACTTGAGTAGAAAAGTCTTGAGTTCAAGAAAGAGGTTTGAGTCAAAGGTAGAATCTAGAGTCATCAGCATAGTATTTAAAACGATGTCCTGAGAAATGAGACCCAGGAAATGAGAAGATCGAGGATGCCCACCTCAGACGTTCTAAATCACGAGGCTGAGGAGATGATTAGCAGCCAATAGATGGACTGGAAAAAATACCCAGCAAGTTGCATACAAAATCAGGATAGTTTGGGAAGCCAAAGGAAGATGCAGTTTAAAGAAGGGGAAAAAAATCAAATGTGTCATGTTTGTGCTGAACTAAAGAACAGTTATGTGTTAAATCAACTAACAGCAAGGACCTACAATGTGCTGACGCTGTCCAAAATAGACAAGTGGGCTTGCTTTCATGGAATTTACTTCTTAGTCAATGATGCTATGGAAGCATGTGGCCCCAGGAAGCAGTACATAGAGACCACCTGTCCTCAAGGAAAGCCTCTTCTGTACTTATGGGAACGCCTACAAGAAACAGGTCTAGATGTGAAATGGAAGGAGACATTCAGGAACAATGAACAAAGGCATAACTGAGAAGTTTTGCTGTGATGGTTACTTTTATGTGCCACTTTGATCAGATCACAGGTGCCCAGATATTTGGACAAACATCATTTTGGCTATCTCCACGAGGGTGTTTTTGGATGACACCAACATTTGAATCAGTAGACTGAGCAAGAAGATTTCCCTCCCTAAGTTCAAGGTCCAAACAGAATCAAAAAGCTGACCCTCTCCTGCATCAGAGAGAATTATTTCTGTCTGATTGCCTTCAGACCAGAGCACAGGCTTTGCCTGGCTTTGACATAAACTGAAACATCTGCTTTTCTAGGTCCCAAGCTTGCCAATCCACCCTCTCGATCTGGGGACAGGTCTCCTTCATAATCACATGAGACAATTCCTTGTAGTAAATACCTTCCTATTCATCTATGTACACCTGGATCTAACTTATATCCATACCTACCAGTTTGTCTATTTACCCACTTACCTGCCTATCTATATATCCTATTAGCCTCCATCCTATTAGTCAACATCTGGAGGAAAATAAAAGACAAAATAAAAGAGTGCTGTTTATTTGCTTTGTTTTAACATATAAAAGTGACCCATGTCCTGTGTTGCTGTGTGTTTCCAGAGAGGGAAGACAGCTGGTGGTGCAGGGGAAATCAGGGGATGGCTGGAGCAAGGCTCTTGGAAAGGTGGAAAGAGAGACTCTGATGCACAAGTGTAGGTACGGGCTCTGTTGAAACTGCATTCATGTCCTAACTCTCAGTACCTGTGAGTGAACGCACTTGATAGGTCCTATGCAGATAGAATTCAGTTCAGACAATCCTACTGGATCAAGGTGGAACAACTTCAGTGGCTGACGTCTCACAAAGCTGCATTGTGATCGCACAGAGTGAGGCACAAGGGAGATGGGCCACTCTGAGGAGAGGCAGAGATGGGAATGGTCTGTTCTCAAGCGAAGGAGCACTGTAGATTCTCAGCAAGGAAAGACCGGTCTCTGGAGCCTTCAGGGAACACGTGGCTCTGTGGTCAGCTTGGTCTCCGCCTTCTAGTCCACAGAGCTGTGAGAGAATATATTGACTCCCAGTTTGGGGTACTCTGTTTTAGCAGCCCTGGAAACTAATACGCTGGCCTGAGCAACATAGAGAAACCCTTAGGGAAAGGGGGCTGCAAAATTACTGGTACATAACATCCATCCTGTGATTTAAAAATGGCAAATTATTTTATGGACTGGAAGTCAAAATGCATTGATGAATATTTTCCAGAAGCTGTGCAGGCATTGGGGTATGAGCCCTTTGTCTTTCCTTCTTTTCAATTTATTGACCTATAAAGCCCATGTGCATGGAAGTTAGCCAAAAGGGAAATAAGCATCCATTCTATAAATTTTTGCAAGTCCTCTGTGACTTCCAGTCCAGAGGTCTCTGGTGAACACTGCAATGGAAGCCAAAGTGAGTTTTTCTTGCCCCCAATAACTCAGAATTTTGAGATCTTGACATAGCTGCTCAGTTATGCATGTTGGGTCCACAGAGCTGTGGGAATGGGGAGCCTGCTCAGCAGTACTGAACAGCTTCTGGAAAGTTCTGCTTCTGTCCAAGTGCACAACTCCTTGGAGAAAATGTGAGGAAGAAAGTAAAAAGACAGAGCTCAGAAATGAATCCTCACACCCATTTCCCTGGAGGAGAATCATGGACACTGCTTTCTCTTTGAAAGCCTGGAGAAGAGAGTTAAGAGTTCTTGTCTAGTAACGATGAGCCTTGAGTATCAGGTGAAGAGATTATATTTCAACTCACCAGCAAAGATGGCTTCTAGCTAGGGAGATCCGAATTTCCATAATGCTGTGCGGCACTTAATAGTACCCAGTGGGCAGCGATAGTTATGGTGCTTCCTAGTCTAATTACAATGGAGTCTAAGCCAGAAAGTTCTATGTTTGACTTCAAGCCAACGCAGTATTTAATACAGCAAAATCTTAGCATAGCAAAGCAAAGAATTCAGGCTTCTCATTATCCCCTTAGAACAGTTCTTTTATTCTTATAAAAAGTTAGTCCTGATTTGGAATATCAGCCCTTAAATTCTGACTCTTAACTAATTAGATGATCTTCAGCAAGACATGTCACCTTAACTCAGTTTTGTCATTTGACAGGGAGGGTTGATACTTGCTCTAAATAGAGCACATGCTTAGCTTGATCATGTGCCCAGCATGCTCAGGACAATCTGTTTATTTGCTTCTGCTTAGTCATTATGCCCTTTTATTCCCAAAATGCCCTGATGTGTTCAATATAATTATACAATCCTCCACCTCACATATGACCATATAAAAGTATCCTTGGGCTGCTGCAACAAAAATACCCCAAACTGTATGGCTTACCAACAGCAGAAATTCATTTCTCATGGTTCTGGAGGCTGGGAGTCCAAGACCAAGGTGCCAACAGACATGGTGCCTCTGGAAGGGCTGTTCACTGGTCCTTGCTGTGTCCTCACATGGTAGCAGTTGCTGGCTAGCTCTCTGGGATCTCTGGGATCTCTTTGATAAGGGCACTCATCTCATTCATGAAGACCCCACCCACGTGACCTAATGACCTCCACAAGCCCACCTCTTAATTGTAAGACCTCGGGGTCAGGACTGTAAACATGGATTTGGGGAGTATACAGATATTCAGACTGGGGCAGCAAGCAACTGGAGAGTTTAAAGTTGTATGTGAATGTCAGCAGCACTCATGAGAGCAAGGGCTGTCTCCATGATGAAGACGACTTCTTCCACTCTTTGTTCACTTCCTCTCAATTTTATTTTATATAATCAGAGCATTAATGTTATCAGTAACATGCATGAATCTTGAAGGGTATGATTTGATGCATTTTGACCCACGAAGCCACTTCTGTGACCACAGTCACAAAGGTTTCATTGCCCCATAAACTTCGATCTTTAGTATCTAGGAGCTGAATTATGATACTATATCTAGTGTGTGTTTGACATTATAAGAGATTCCTATACAGTTTTCCAAAGTGTGCTGTCTTACACTCCCACCTGCGAGATAACAGTGTTACAGTTGCCTTACAGTGTTCTCAAAATTTTATTCTGTCAATCTTTTAACTTTTAGCCATTACAGTGACCTTAATTTGCATGCATCTAACCTTGACAAGTATCTTTCCTATGATTATTGAACATGATCTTTCTTACACTCTCCTTCATGATTTATCTGCTCCAGTCTTTTGCTCATTATTTTCAAGGATTTTTTTGATTGAGTTGTAGTTCATAACATATTAAGAATACAAATTCATTGCTAAATATAGGATTATAAATTATTCTTTTCAACTTGAGGCTTGTCTTTACATTTTTTAAAATTGACTTTTGATGAGCTGAAGTTTTCAATTTTTATTAAGTTTCATTTACCTACTGGTGTTTTTCTTTTAAGGCTGAATTCTAAGAAAGGTTAGCACAAAGATATTTTTCTGTACATCCTAAAAACTTCAGAATTTTAGCGTTCATCTTTAGGACTGCAATCTATGTAGAGCTATGTGTGTGGTGTGAGGTATGGTTTGAGACTCTGCTTTCTTTCAGAAAGGTATCCATGTTTCCCACCATAACTTAAAACACTTTCCATCTCCCATCCGATTGCTTTAGTCCCTTAACTAAAAATCACTTGACAGTATATTTCAGGACTCTCTATTATGTCCCGTTGATTTATTCATCTAGGTTTGTGTTGATAACACACGTCTTAATTACTGTGACTTCACAGTATGTCTTTAAATAATTAAGTTCTCTTCAATTGCTCTTTATAAAAATAAACATTAAGTGTCAACTTGTCAATTTCTGCAAAAACTTCACTGCAATTTTTGCTGGAAATGCATGGAAGCTATAAATGAATTTTGAGAGCATGGACATCTGCATTGAGTCTTCTAGCACATGAACATAATTTGTACTCTTTAGATTTGATCTTCCCCCCAATAATATTTCCTGATTTTTCAGCATACAGGTCAAAACATTAGCTTACCTGGTATTAATTTTTTGAAATTTCTTTTTCTAAGTGTTTATTGCACAAATATAGACATACACTTGAGATTTATATATTGTCTTGGTATTCTGAGAACACCCTTAATTTGGTTATTAGTAGGTTTCAGAGTGTTTGTAGTTTCCTTTGAATTTTGTATGTACACAATCAAATCATCAAAAGACAGTTTTTTTTTCCTTTATGCAAATCTTCATGTCTTCCACCTTTATTTTTTCTTTCCCTATTGTGCTGGTGAGTACTTCCATTACAAATACCCTTTGATATGTTTTTATTTCATGTTTTAATTCTTTTTGTTTTTACAGACTGCATTTTGATTCATCATACACAGATGGGATACATCTTTTTGTTTCTATGGTTGTGCATGATATAGATTCACACCATTCGTGTAATCATACATATACATAGGGTAATGATGTCTGTCTCATTCCACCATCTTTCATAACCCTGCCCCCTCCCTCCTCTCATTTCCCTCTACATAATCCGAAGTTTCTCCATTCTTCTCTTACCCCCACCCCCACCCCAATCATGTATCATCATCCACTTATCAGGGAAAATATTTGGCCTTTGGTGTTTTGGGGTTGGCTTATTTCACTTAGCATGATATTCTCCAATTCCATCCATTTACCTGCAAATGCCATAATTTTATTCTTCTTTATGGTTGAATAATATTCCATCGTGTGTAACATTTCTTATAGGGGAAGTTTCTTTTTGACAAATTCTCTTAATTTTAATTTATCCAAAAGTTATCTATTTTCCTGCTTTTTAAAATAAATTTTTCTTGATATGAAATTGTAGTACTAAGGGGCTTCTTCCTTCTTACTTTGTTGCTCTAGTAGTCACTTTAAGGATATCATTTCACTGCCTTCTGCCTCACTTTGTTTCTGATGATTAACATTCTCTTGTTTTTTGATGTGTCTTTATTTCCCTCTGGCTGATTTTAGGAATTCCTCTTTATCGTGATCTTTAGCTATTTGACAATGATATGTCATGGTATTGCTTATTTGTGTTGATTTGCTTGGAACCCACTGAGATGCTAGAATGTCTCAGAAAGAATTTGTACATTTCTGATGCTTACCACTTCAGACACAGGCTGAAGAGAATGGTGGAATGAGACAGACATCATTACCCTGTGTACATGTATGATTACACGAATGGTATGAATCTACATCATGCACAGCCATAGAAACAAAAAGATGTACCCCATTGTGTGCAATGAACCAAAATGCAGACTGAAACATTTTGAAAATTAAATTAAATTAAATTTTAAAAAAGAAGAGACAGAAATAAGTGGTGGTGGGAGGGATGATGAATCTAGTCAAGTTTACTGCTGAGCAACTGAGTAAGAATCCAGGTACCCTGGTGCTAGAACAAGCCCCTGGTCTGGACAGCCATAGTTTGATCCTAGGCTCCAAGAGTCCTTTCTTACCAAGACATCTGTTCTTGAATTTCTGTTAATCTGCTCTCCCTTTGAGTAACCTTAAAGCATGCAACACAAAGAATTTGCAAGGCAGCAATAGTTCAATAAACCTTCATAACAACATCTGTTCTCGAGGTTCAGAGCCCGATGTCGGCTGGCTCCTTGTTCTCCACTGCTGACTTAGCTTTCCAATCCCTAGTTCACCCTAGGGTCGCACTAGTTTCCCCGCAGCACTATCTTCTCCTTAGCAATGTTCACCCGTCCTACTTGTCATCCTCTTGCATTCTTGACAGGTAAAATCATCTATTCTCCCAATCTATTATTTATGCCTCTAAAAGATAGTGGTTTAGGTCATTTGGTCCCTAGGCCTCCCTTGGGACAGAGGCTGTCACATGCTGCCCATATTCCCATGGTCCTCACCATCCCAAGCAATTCCTTGCCATTCCTCATCACGAGCACCTGTGTTCTCTGACCCTAAGCTCTTCTGTCTTCCAGAACCAGCTGTCTCTGCACACCATGGTCTCAACAGACCATATTTATGCGCCATCCTCTTATGGGAGAAAATCTCAACAAATGATGGACCAGAATGTGTGTATGAACATGCAGCACCTTTCCTCGTGCCTTGAATGATGCTGAGGTATGAATTCTATTTCTGGTTCCCAGAGTTTTCCAGAGGGATTAAGCTCCAATTTCCCCAGCAGTCCCTGGATTGTCATCACATCTTTGAAATCACTGTCATTCTTCCCTCCCCCGTCCCACTTCCCTACTCCTCTACCTGGAATCAACCCCCAAAGCCATCAACACTCCAATCTTTGTCTTAGGGTCTGCTTCTGTGAGAACTCAGGTATCACCTTCACATGACAAGAAAGGTCTTCAGGTTTTCAGTTCTACAGATGTCTCAGTTCTTTCCTGGACATTAGAATCCATGAGTGTGTTTCTGTCTAACATGAAGAGTTCTTACTTTCCTGCGCCATCATCTTGGGTTCAAATGAGGGTAAACTGATTCCCTAGAGGTGACTCACCAGGTGCTTTTGAGCTCAAAGCTCAATGTAAATGGCTCCTAGCGCTCTTAGCATCTGAGTATGAGGCCTTCACCTTCAAGAAACACCCCTTGTGCCTTGGCCCTGTGCTGGTGCCTGCCTGCGGAGCACAGCTGCAGAGGTAAAGGGCTCTGATCCTCTGTAACCAGCTGAGGGGCCCCTCCACCATGCCCCCGCCAGAGCCCTCTGGCTAAAAGCTGCCTCAATGGTGGGAACAGAAGTGAGCCCCCAGAATAGCTTCTCCCAACTCCTAGGCTAAAAGTCCTGATTATTTCCTTCTCCAAAGTCCTGAAAGAAGTCCTTTTCTTAGAGTGAACGGAGCTGGGCCCACCAGAACAGAACATACGCTGCTCAGCTGTAGAAAGTGCTTGGTGTGTCTCTTGTGCTACCCTCAGTACTCAGCTCCTCGAGGAAGGCTTGTTTCCCTTCCTCGCTGTCCTCATGAAGAGAAACAAGTTCTGCTGTGGAACATGCCCCCGAAGCAGTGCTCCTCCACGCATCTTCTCTTTCTTTCCTCCCAGGACCATCTCTTAAGTGAATTAAGTTAATCAATTTAAGACTTGGGTCCCTTTCTGATGATTTTTTCCTATAAAAATCAAAGAATTATGGACATGTAGAATAGGAGGAGGCCAGATGTCAGCATCTTTGTTTTGCGTATGAAGCAATCAACAGAACACTGTCAAGTGACGTGTCTGGAGTGAAGCAGGAAGTTAGCAGCTATGAGGGCAAGAGAATCCAGGGTTCCTTGAAACCTGTGCAAGGCTCTCTTATGCACAAAACATCAAATTCTGGGTATGACTGGATTTTAATCTGTAAAATATTTTTAAAAAACTATTAGAGAAGATGAAAAGAAGTTAAGCATTCACTCACTGAATATTTTGACTGCTTATTATTTACTGGCAACTATTCTAGGAACAACAGGGGACAAACTAGAAAAATATTTCCTCCTTCATGGAGCTTCCATTTTATTGGGGGAGGCAGATAGTGAATAAACCCAGAAATTAAAAAAAGAATATGGTGTATGAGATGTGTCCAGTGACAAAGCATGCAGAGCAAGGAGTAGGGAACCAGGAGGAGGGACTGTGAATTCTATTTTAATTGTGAGGGTCGTTCAGGAGAGCCTCACTTGCATATAACATCTGCACCCTGCCACACACCCATGGGGAGTTGTCCCTGCTCAGTCTTCTGCAATTATCACTCCTTATCAGAGCCCCTCTCTCACAGAAAACATCTGGGGCCTATTACAATCTGAATGAAGCCAACTATAAACTGTATTTCGATACCTGCCATGATTAGAAACTACTTATTTATTTGTTACTGTTTCTATCTCTCTCACTAATTGCTATCAGGTTAATGATTATTGACTGTCCTTTCAGCATTATATCATGAGCACCCAGAACAGGGATGGGCCCATAGTAGTCTTTAAGTTCTTGTTTAATGAATGGATGTGTGGAAGGACGGGCAGATGGATGCCTGCGTGTAAGGAAAGATGGGTGCTTAAGTGGATGGATGGGTCGATGGATGCATGAGTGGATGGGTGGGTGGGTGCAGGAGTCAGGGAACAGAAACTAGAAGAATCATACAACAAATTGTTGTCGTTGATAATCCCCCAAATCAGTGCCATCAATTCCTACCCTCCCTGTACACGCATGCTGCAATCGATGTGAAAGTAGAGTCTAATTCTCCCCTCCGCCACGGTGGGTGGCACTTCAAGATTCATTTAATCAACAGAGTGTGGCACAGGTGATGTTGAAGGCATCTGAGGCTCTGACCTAAGTCCTAAAGCATCTTGCTGCACCTCTTGGAACCTTGACCTGGGAGAAGACTGCTGTCATGCTTCAACTAGGCAGGAGAGGGCCCACGCTGAAGGAAAGACACTCAGCTGGGTCCCAGGTGTCCAAGTTCACATGTCGGACTCCAGTCCCAGCTCCCATCTGTTTGTAAAAACATGAAAGAATTCAAGAAAGAGCTGTTCAGCTGTGCCCAACCATCCATGGAACTGCCGAGCATCATTATACCTTCTTGTTTTAAACCACTGAATATTGACAAGCATCCACTGTCACTTGAAATATAACTGCCATAAAAAAATGGAGCAGGTAGGTGTAAATGAACCATTGAATAGGTGAAAACAGATGAAGATTCTAAGAGTTCACTGACAGCCAGTGAGTGACAAGCCAGGATTAGAATCTGGGGCTAGATTCTAAAGGCAAGCCAAGACCTAGGAAGAGGCTGAGATGAAACGAAAGGATTCAGGCCTTTCATGGTTATGGTATCATCTTTTGTCTATTTTTTTTTTCTTAACATATTTAACTGACTTCAACAGAAGCCAAGAATGTATAATCCAAGTGGACTTCACTGACCTAAAGGATTTTTTCTCCCAGATTTATATTTGAACTATAATTAAAAATAAAATAAAACAAACTTCTTTGTGCCTGGGATAGAAATGGACTCCATCTTCCCACTCTCCATAGCACCTGGGAAATATGTCTTGGAACTACTTGGGTTCTCCTCGCTGCCTTTGGACGTGATCCAGCCATTTAGATACTACCAAGAAGCCCAACAGAGCAAAGAGTTCAAAGCTCCTTCCTGTTAATTAGCCCAGGCAGTTTCGAGGGTCCCAGCTGTGCAATTCATTTCATGTGCAGTATTCCCAATTAGGCCAACTCTGTCTGAAATTTCTGGAGCCACAACTCAGTGATCAGTGGAGGGATTCACCAAGCTAACGTAAGGTCAAGATAGATTTTCTTTAGCGGTTCCCCGAAGAAAGCTCTTCAAAATCATTTACCAGGGAAAAAATTGTTATTTTATATGCTTTATGAAAATAAACATTCAATCCTTAAAGGGGATATATCAATGATTAAATACCTGGCCATTTCTCTTTCTGCTGCAACCTAAAGGAAGGATTATTACCTGACTCATCTGACATTTCTTCTCTCTCTCTTTTTTTTTTCCAGTGCTGGGTATTTAACTTCTGGACTCACATATGCTAGGAAAGTGCTGTACCACTGAGCCACATCTCCAGCCCTCTTCTCATATTTTGAAACAAGTTGTCCCCCAGGGACTCCCTTTTTGTCAAAAGACCCACGTTGGATGCCTGACCAAGGAATCCATTTAATTCTGTCTGCCATGTTAGTGTCTTTTCATGAGGAAAATGGGTTTGTTTCCTACATGAAGTATATATAACACCCATTGGCCACCATTCCTGCTGAGCCAAGAGCCCCTTTGATGGGAAATTTCCCACTCACAAGAGCTAAAGATGTGCACATGACTAAGAGGCATGGATGATTGGCCAGGGCAACCAATCCGAACTCAATCAGTGCCCTGCCATTATGCATGCAAGTGGAGAATGGAACTGAGCCCATCAAACCCTCTTTCTCTCTGGAATTCAAATAAAACATTGAGCAAAGGCAGCATTAGCCATGGAAGCAGCTGCTCAAAGTCAGAGAAAAGTGAGAGGTTAGAGGGAACATGCTGGGTCTCGAGTGAGCCAAAGCAATGAGTCGCCTATGAAATACAGATATGAATAAAGAGCAAAAAAAAGCTAGCTGGTTGCAAGAGGATGTTGAAGAGGCTGTGAAATGTGAAGTGGAGTCACCCTGAGAAGGTGAACAATGCCATGCAGGCAGAAGACAGAGAGAGTAACCACTCCTGGGTAACCTTAGCTCTCACAGCCTCCTTGGCTCCAGATCCCAGCCCGGTGCTGGTCTACTGGCACATTGACAGCTCCTTTTCCAGGTCAGGTGGCAGGAGTGGGCTCCATTCCTGTAGGAGCATGGTGGCAATGTGCTCTGGACCTGCCTTAAGGTTGAAGGGAGGCAGCTGCACAATTTGGAGGGTACCTCCCAAAGTCTGAGCGTAAGGAGTCATGTCCCTCTGAGGGGATTGGACAGATTGTTCCTCAGTGGGGCCATGTTGCTGGACAGGTCAGAATCTGGCCCAACCCAATGTTCATGTTTGAAGTGTGTAAAAAATTAATGGACAAAATTTAATTTGGACTAATGTCCCATGCAATGCTAAGACATTGTTCTGATGTCTCGGAAACCGGCTCCAGATTGCAGCCAGAAGAACTCTGCTGATGGAGAGGTCTCTGTGGTTTCAGTCATATTCCTTCATCCCACTCCTGACCATCTTTTCTGACTGCTAACAAACATCCTTGGAACCTAATGTCCCTCTTCTCTACTTCTTCACAAGCCCAAAGATGGGAACTTTGGGCTGCTTTGTTTTTCATTATCTACCAGTTTCTAGGACCAATTTAGATTTCTTAATTTTGTGTCCCAAATTAGTAGCACTCTTGGTTTTCTTTACCATAAAAGCAACATAAGTTTGTTGTAGATAATCTGAGAAACACAGAAGACACAATATTTCAATCCCAGAAACAACCAATATTAACATTTTAATGTACTTTTTAAATGTATTTTTCTATAACTTTATTTATAGTTATATAATCTGATATGTTTGAATTCCCTATGGTCTGATGTTTTCTCTCCTAACATTATTTCATGAATATTTGAAATTATCAAGAAATTGCTTCAAAAAATTATTTGAAGTTGCTCCTGAATATCCTATCAGGTCAAAAAACAATGATCTGCTTAACTCTCTCCCATAGTTGGACATTTAGCTTGATGTATCTAAAACCCTAGTTCCTCCAGAGCAGCTTGTATTCCAAACTTGGTCTCGTTAGCATAGGATCAGAAGTATACCTGGTGACATGGAGGGTCAGGGATCAAGGTGACCTCTGCCACCATCCTACATGCATTTAATCCTGGATGAACCACTCACTTGTGTATGAACACCAGGAAGTTGTTTGACCTCCTGAACTTCAAATCTTTGTCTCTGAAATGGAAATAACAAAAGTCCTTATAGGTGGTGGGAGGAATAAATGGGTTTCCCTACAAACTTCTCAGGAAAGAGCCTAGCACAGTAACCTATTGCTATTCTTATAGTGCTGTCCAGAGGCGCCATTGTCCTTGTTCCCAATGTTTGCTTTCTAGCAGAACCACTTTGGTCAACCTCTGACCAAACACCCTAACACCTACTAATAAGGGAAAGAAGATGGACCCACTGTAGATAAGTCCAGTGTGGCAGGTTGAATAGTGGCCACAAAAGAGATATATCCAAGGCCTAATACTTGCAATCTATAAATGTGACCTATTTAGCAAAAGGGTCTTATGAATGCATTGAAGGATCTCAAGATAAGAGGAGCCTGGATTTAAGGTGGATGCTATATTGGATGCCAGGCATCCTTAGAAGAGAAAAAGGTGAAAGGATTTTTGATACGACAGAGAGGAAGGTCCTGTGAAGACCTACAGTAAGAGAGAGGCAGAACTTGGTGATGCAGCCACAAGGCCAGTGCCTCCAGAAGCTGGACAAGGTGAGGAAGGATTCTCCCCAGAACTTCTGGAAGGATTTGGCTTCTGACTGCTAGCTCTGCATGTGGAAGAGAAGGCATTTCTCTGGTTCTGTGGTTTGTGGTCCTTTGTTACGGCAATGCTGGGAAACAACCCAGGACACGTAGGTTCCTCAGTGGGGCAGTGAAGAGCCCCAGGGGCTGTGTTCTACTCTGCTTCTCCAGGAGGGTCCCCAGTGCGGGCCGCCTGCAGGATTTGGCATTGCCTGTGTTGGGGTAGATGGATCTGCCTAGCGCTGAAGATCAATATCAGGAAGCCCACTTGGTGACAGATGGCTGACTCTCCTTTCATTTCAGCTTTATTGGTGTTAGGGGAGATCTTTTGATCTCCGTACACATGTTAGTCCTCCCTGTCTTACTTTTAGTTGTATAGAACTCAGGAGAGAAATCCCAGAAGCTACAGTAAGCTTTCATTATTTTCATCCTTAAACTCACCTCTGAAATCTGCTCTTAGAGTTAGGTGAAATCCTTCAGTGAAAGGGCCTGGGGATATTTAACTGCTTTCACACACACCCTTCTTTTGTCCCTCTTCTTATTCCTCTGCCTTGCCTTTGGGTGATTTCTGAAGGCTTCTGCACTGACCCAGGATCCCTGGGGCCTGTGTTTGCTCTCCTTTCATCTCCTTCTCTCCATGCTGCCCAAATCTGTGCTGGATTTGCTCTGGGCTGGAGCTATGGCCCTTGTCCTTCTCCCCCACCATCTCCACCACCCCACTCTCAGAGCTTGGGCTGTGTACTCGTGAACCGTGGTGGCAGGCAATGTGGCAGTGTTGATGTGGTCTTTCATCCCATATGCTAATGAAACCAGAACTCGTTAGAATTTTATTCACCATATTTTATGACATTTTCCCAATCCACTCATAATTTTTCCATACGCAAAATGTAGTCTTTCCTGAGTGATCTTTGCCTATAACTCCTCACTATTAGGAAAGCTATTGACCTTGTGCTACTCATGAGCGAATCATAGAATGCCTTGTGAAGTTTCATAATGATTCCATATTTTTAATTTATGTTTGTTCAGCTAGATTACAACAGCCTGGTACTTAAAGCATATGTACACATGTAAACACACACACACACACACACACACACACACACACAGGTTAAAGGAACCAGGGATGCCTTTTTACCTGGGATGTGGTGCTTTATGCTGACATGAAGCTGGCCCTCAACCATATACATTCTGTCTTATGATTCACAGGACCCAGTTCCAGGAAGCTGTTCCCCAGATTCCTGGCCCCGTGCCCTTGAAGAAGAGATGCCCACATCCAAGTGCCTTGCAAGTGCGCAGTTTAAGTCCCCTTTGAACATAGATGCCACTCCAGAGCCCAGGGAGGACTTGAGTGAGGAAGCACATCCCAGCTTTCTTTTCAGATGGCATGAGTGCCGTGAGTCACTCCATAATAGGAATGCTTTTGCAGCAACAAGTCCTCGTCGTTCTCACTCGTGGTGTTGGAGGTGTGCAAGAAATACTCAGGAGTCTTGACATATTTAAGGCAGCCATTCATTCATTTGCAACATTTAGATGCTCAGCCAGAAAGTCTGGGAGCCTGTATTTGTTATCCTGTAAATAAGTCCCACGGAAGGGAAGGACAGACTGCCTGGAAGGCAGGCGTCCAATGCTCCTGAACCACCTTCAAGGGTGGGCTCAGGGCATCCCTGCCTTTGGGAAGGCACGTGTTCGTGCATTTGTTAGATGAATAAAATTAAGTGCCAGAAGCTGAATGAATTTCCTTGTAGGATGACAAAATAAATTATTTGAAGATCCACATCTAGTGAAAATGAACAGGTTTATAAGGGGATTCTCCAGCAGAAACCCACTTAACTGAACTCCGGGGTGACCTCAGAGGAGTACATCCACAAGCAGACAGGAAAGGGCAGCAGAAAAAGGGCTTTAAGAATAGAAGTCTTGAAGACAGGGCTGACCTCAAAAGACGTCCCTCTTCTCTCCTACAACCAAGAAAGCAAATAAAATTTCTTGCATAGAAGAAGAAAGTAGGTCTGTAGGAATTCATCCAAGGAGGAGGGGAGTGCCAGGGGATGAGGAACCAGCTGCAAACTACACACATGGATTTTCATAAACCACCACAGAAACACCACTGGAGAAAGACTGCACAGGCTGGACTTTGAGCTTACCCAGGTCCACGGTCAGAGAACTCAGCCACTCACCTGCCAGCTGAGACGCTGAAGAGGCCAGTGTTCCTGAGTTTGGAGCTGACACAGTCCATCATTGAGGACCCAGGGAGCAGAAATTGGTGGTTGTACACTTTTTTCAGATGATAATTACAGCAGAAATTTATGAAGAAATTATATAGTTTCATCATGAAAGTACACTTTTCCTGCATTAATACCCTATCTTTATGAAATCCTAACCTGAGCTTTCTCAGCCTTACCCATGAAAAAGATCACACCATCAAGAAATTTAGTGAAAATTCTGGTGCCAGCTAGAGTAATCTAGAAAAATATACTTATTACCAAATGACAGAAAGGGAAAATGAAATCAGAATAAAGCCAATGCATAATGCAAATGCTATGCCCTAGGATCACTTAAAACATGGTATTACACAATCACAATAGTGCCGGGAGAGAGCTGGTATAAGCGCCAAACTACAAATGAATAATTTAAGGTGCATAGAATATAATTAATATGCCGTGGTCACAGGGCTAGTACACCACTCTGCCAGGATTCAAATTTGGGACGTTTGATTTTAAAACCCCAATTCTTGGCACTTAGCACTGAATTTCTGGTCTGAGTGCCAACATGGACAGCTGACTGGAGACGGCATGCTGAGGAGATCATTAGCTGAACACATTAGCTTCCTGTTGCTGCTGTAGCCCTTTACCATGAACTAGGTGGAGTCAACTGACACTCTCTTATCATCTCTCAGTTCTGAAGGTGAGAAGTCCAAAGTGAGCCAGCGCGGGGCTGTGCTGCTTTGGGAACTGCCCCGGGGATCTCTGTTTCCTCGCCTCTCCAGCTCCCCTAAGACATTTGCACTCCCAGCATGTGGCCCTTTTCTTCTCCTGCAAATCCCATCACTCCAACCTTTGCTTCTGTTTCACATCTCTTTTTTCCTGACTTGGTTCTCCTTCTTCCCTCTTCTAAGACCCTTATGATTACTGCAAGCCACCTGGATAACCTGGGATCATTTCCTACCTCAAGATCCTTAATCACATTTGCAAAGCCCCTTTTGCCATGTTAAATACGTAAAATAGCATGTTCATGGACTCCAGGGACCGGGATGTGGACACCTTAGGACGACCATAATTCAACCTACAATAGCTTCTTATTGATTGATTATGCAGGTACATTGCAGATATTTGCTTTTATCTAACGCTAGCAGAGTTCAGAGACTCCCATAAACAATGAGGGAGAGGTCAGAGTGTCTTCCTGGCTCACTACCCACTGGTACCAGAAACTACTCCAGACATGGCAAAAGAGAACGCTCAGGGAGATAATGGGGAAGTCACTATAAAGGACAACAGGAGAAAATGGTCTTTGATTGATTCTCTGCTACTTTCAGATGGCCATAGGCTGTGTCCCAGAGGCTCCTGCTTGGCAGAATCTGTACAGCCAAGTGATCACGGCGCTTGCTAGAATAGGATGAGCCCGGAGAAAGGACTTTATCGAGATAGGGACCTCTACCCTAGGAAAGGGGGAAATGGCTTGTTTTCAAAAGTTACATGCAAACCCTCCTGGACTGTGAAAACAAGAGGACCAAGGGAGTCACCCTGACTCCAGAGGCCCTTTCCTTTCCAGCCATCAGACACACATCACTTCTCAGCTGTTGAAAGTCGAACCTCAGTTTCTTCATCTTAAAATTGGAAATAATAAAACCCTAGTGAAGTGTGCCAGGAACACGGACCAGCACTTGATTTACCAAGAGGGCTCTTCCCAGTACCCAGCATGCAGCTGCAAACAACGGTCGCTTCACTGTGGTCCCATGTCACATCCAGTGTGCTTCACAGACTCGTAAGCTCTGACTGTGCTTCAGGAGCTCCCCTTTCCCCCCTCGAAGGATGGAATAGCAAATGTTTTCCTAATAGGATCACTAAAATATGATAATCTATCAGAAGTCGTGATCCAAGTGCTGTGTCCTACCAACCTTGGGTGACTCCTAAGAGACATTCCCAAATCCCATATGCTGCTGTGCTCACGTGAAAACATTGTAGCATGGGATTCATCAGTGGAAGAGTGACCATACCAGCAACGGTCCTCTGCTTTCAGGAAGTCTGGCTCTCCTCTCCAAGGGCTTTTATCACTGTGCCTCCTGGAGAATTCTAGAACAGAACAGCATGTGCCTCATGGCAAGTATTCCTGAGGGGCAAGTGAACTGGGGCATTTCTACACCAACTCCTGTGTTCTTCATTTAAGACTGTGGGCAAAGGGCAGAGGAATCATGGCGGTGTGAACTGAAGCCTTTGAGAGACAACCCTGAGTCTGCAGCTGAGAATCTGCCAGAGCAGGAGGACCCAGGGGGAGCACCAACAGCTGTGCCCCAGGAGTCAGAAGCCTAAAGCTGGAACCAATTAAATCTGGACTCAAAGCCCTGGTTTTATCGCAGATTGTATGAAGTCAAATTACTCTCATTTTCTAAACCTGGTTCTCCCTGAAAAAAAGAGATTAAAATAATACCTAATAATACCTTTTGGAATTGCTGTAAAGAGTAAACAAAGTAATAGAATTACTATCATGCCTAGTCCATTTAAAATAATAGCCATCATTATTATTATTGCTGCTGTTGTTATTAAACGAGTATTAGAATAACACAATGGTCTACACACGTAAGTAACTAATGAATGTTTACGGAATCTAAGTTCATATATAATGATATTCTACACAGAAACTCCAAAAGGCATTAACTGAATTTTCCCTATTTGTATTTTTCCACCTTACTCCCCAGAATGACAGAAAGTTACCAATATTATTGAAAATAATATTTCAAACGTCAGGGACACATTTTAATATGTGTTAACAGAGTGACTTTGCTTTCTAGCACACCACAGAAAATAAACTAATTAGAAGGAGGAAAGAACATGAAAAGAAACACACTCTTCAAACAGGACATGAAAAGAGAGCTGTTCTTCAAATATTTATAGGGTTTTGGCCCCAGAGTTTTCCATGTTTTCATCTCAATTCGATCGCCTCGGGAAGGTGGGGAAGGCACAGGCTGCCATGCAGTGGGACGCGGCACCCCTGCAGAGGGACAAGGAGGAAGAGTGGCATCCCGCTGGGAGGGACTGCCCGGTCGTCTCTGCCTCCTCTCTCCAGGGATTGGAAGGTGAGAGGGAGGGATGAAGGAAGGCTTCCGGATTTGGAAGCCTTGAAGGTACAAAGATGTTGAGGAGTGAATAGGAGGCCCTGGGTGTCCCACTCACTCCAGGTTCTTGCCTCAGAAGCCATGGAGTTTACCTGCAGAGGGAAGGTACTAGAAGGATGCAGGGAATGAGCTTAGATTCAAGACTCAACTCATCCAGGACTCTCTGGTCCCCGTCACAGGGGTGCAGTCCTTGGTCCCAGCAGGTTGGTGTCTTTCATGAACTCAGCTCCAGGGTCTTTGTGCTCTCAAGTGACAGTCCCAGGAGAGAGGTTGCAGGGGACCCAGGACGGAGCAGCTGGCTCTGCTCTGGCAGTAGTGAGGGGCAGAAGAGAACACAGAGAGGGGATCAGCCAAGCCCTCGGGACTTGGAGCTGGTGTGTGCTCTTCTGCACAGACCTCTTCTCCTGCAGGAGCCCCCATAGAGTGGAGGAGGGCTGGGCTGGTGGGATTTCATCTGAGAAGTGTCTTTGACTGAGAGAGTTAAGAAGTGCAGGAGAGGGAGGGCCAAGAGCAGGGGCAGAGATGGTGGCTGTCAGGAAGTCTGGTACAGGACGCAACCTTCAGTGTGTTCCCTAAGCCATACAGACAACACTCCTAGATAGTGAAGCTGCCACTCAGAAAGAAGAGAAAGAAAGGAGAGCTAAAACGCACTAAATAACTCAGATACATCAGAAATACAGGAGATGACTTTCACCTGTGCTGTGTTCTTGAGCCCTAATAGTGCCCTGCAGGGAAGGGGTCAATAGTGTCATTCTATAAACGTCCTCTGGTTGAAGTGACCTTAGGGAAAGCTTATACTGTTCTCATGATCCTTCCTTTTTATAATTTTTTTAATTGATTTATAATTTACTTACTGTGTTAGGCAGTTTTCTATTACTATAACAAATACCTGAGGTAATCACCTTATAAAGAAGAAAGGTTAATTTAGACTCCACCTCTTAACATTTCTGTCACCTTCTAATAATGTCAAACTAGGGACTAAGATTTTAACATATAGGCCTTTGGGGGACATTTGGGATTCAAACTATAGCACATATGATTTCATGCACAGATCTTAATGGTGAAGTTCAATAAGTTTTGGTAAATGTATTGCTTTAGAACATCAGTACTTCCCAATAGGATTGTTCTCACTCCAGGCACCTTCCTCATGCTTCCTCAAGCAGCCCACTAGTAAACACTGTTCTGATTTCCTTGCATTCACAGTAACACATGCATGCATTGTTTGCTTTTTGTGGGGCTGGCTTCTTTTGCTTGATATAACATTTTTTAAATTCATCTATGTTGTTACATAAATCAACCATTTATTTTTTATGGATGAGTAGTAATTCACTGCATATTTTTATCTTTTACTAAATTTATTCATCTAATGCATAATTGACATTTGGTTTTTTTTCCAGTTTGGGTCCACTGAGAATAAAGGAACTATGAATATTTGTATATTGAACATTTTGCAGACATATATCGACGTTACTCTAGGGTAAATATCTATAAGGGGAATTTCGGGATCATAGGCTATATGTGTATTTAGCTTTATAAAAAATTGCTAACCTTTTTATTTTAAAGCAGCTATAGTTCACATTCTCATCAGCAAAGCAAGAGAGTTCCATTTACTTTACAATCTCACCAGTATTTGCCTTTATAAATTTTAGCCACTTTAGTGAATGTGAAATAGTTTCTTTCTTCAGTTTTAAATTGCATATTTTCATGACAAATAATATTGAAGCCATTTATATTACTTTTTACCATAGTTATTAAAATTGGACTGCTATGTCTATTATTGGATTGTGTGAATTCTTTATATGTTTCAGATGTGAATGCTGCAAGCATTGCTTTGGCTTGGTACTTGCTTTTTTTCACTTTCTTAATGGTATCTTTTCACCAGATCTTTAAAATTCTGATTAAGTCCATTTTTCATTTTAATTATGGTGAGTGATTTTTGTGTACTTAAAGTTTCTTATTCCCATAAAGTGATGAACATAGTTTCTCATGATTTCTTCCCAAAGCCATGATTTTAGTTTTACATGATGTACTGTGATCTTTGTTCCAGATGTCATGGCTAGAATGAAATATGTATGGGTTGAGGTTCATTTATTGATGTATACAGATAGCTAGTTTTTCTACATTATTTCTTAAAAATCACATTGTGATCATTAATTTGTGTTGGTGCTTTTGTTGGAAATCAGTTTAATGTCTAAAAGAAACAGTTCATGAGAATCTACATTGTGCCAGGAACAGTTGGAAGCAACACTTTTTACCTAAGAAGTAATGTCATCCAAAACTCTTGTAGAAAAAAAATACATATGCACATATATTTTAATATATATTATTTATGTATATAAATATAACCTTTAACCCCCACACACACATTACATTTAAAGAATTAAGATCAGAAAGACATAAGACTTATAACCAGCAATGTTGGCAACTAAGAGACAATACAGAAACACCTTTGGAATGGTAGAGAAAATGTTTTTGTCCCTTGACTTCTATACCCAGCCCTAATGTCAAATTAATGTGTAGGTAGACTAAAGACATTCTTGGACAAGATATAAAGAACATTACTTCAGCTTAGTGATAGAGTGCTTGCCTATTGTGTACCAAGCTCTGGGTTGGATCCCCAGCACTGAAAAATAAATGCACTGAAGAATGTTACCTTCCTTTTCTCTCTCTCACAGGAAGCTCCTGGAGGATGTACCCACCAAAATGAGGAACTAAAATAAGATACAAAACAACATTATGAAGCAGTGCCTTTAGATATAAAAACACAGAGCTTGCAAATAAATGACAGTGACAATCCTAGGTAAAGCATTAAAAGGAATCCCAAGATTGAACTGTGTAACAGAATCGGGAACATTCATTGCAGAAGAGAGTGGCTCAGAAGTTTCTAGGAGGTGCAATAACTCATGTATCTAAATGTTTTGAAAAGTTGTCATAGCTTTGAGAAAATAGTAGTGGCATCTATAAGTGCATAGATATTCTCAAACAAAAACCTAGAAAATGTTGCGCAGGGAAAAGAAGTCATAGTTTATTAAATGATCCAACCACCAATATATTGATTTGGCCTTGATGATTCTAATGCTAAATATTAAGCTAAAACAACATATATTTTTGTAATAGGAAGGAAACTGGAAACTGAACTGGTGGTAGGTTTAAGGGAAATGGACATAAAGGAAAGCCAGATGCTCATTTTCCATACTGAAGACAGGTTGCAGAATGCTTAAAACTGTGAAAACAATAATAGAAAGGAATTTTGGTATACAGACATGGAGATAAAGTTAGAAGTGGCTGTTCTTGGGAAGAATAAATGGAGTTGAAGTGGTCAGGGACAGTCTTTTCTACAATACCAGTGCTTTTAGAATAATTTTACTTTTTATATAAATGCATGTCTGATAAAAATTTTTGAAAGAAAATCTCTTTTATTTTTAGAAACTAAATTTATGAATCTAGATGACCCTGAGTTTAAAGGAAGATACCTCCATGAACTAGCAGTGTATCTCAAGGGTTCTATGGATCTCATTTCCTTTGCAAAATAAGGATAATTATGCTCATTTCGATGAACTCCGATTATCTCGTCAGGAAGATTCAGGCAGCAGGGGCTGTGATAGAGCATTTCTCAGTGATCATCCAAGTGGAAGCAAGGTGTCTCTTCTCAAGATGGAGAATATTTGTAGAGAGTCTTTAAATCTCACTCTCTAGCCTTTAGACTCAAGAGTTTGCATTCCCAATGAAGCTCAGCTGACTATGATGTCCGCCAGTTTGCTGAGCAGGGGCTGGGACCTCAGACGCATTTGATTTCAATCCCTGTCCTTGGGGGGAAATTCCCCCAAAATCACTTGGCCTCTGTTTTCAAACTTTTTGAATAGAGGTTGATGATTTCTCCTGCATACAAAACCTTCAGCTCCAGGCCTGCATTTGGCAGGCATTCAGTAAATATGAGTTCCCTCTCCCTCCATGAATCAGCTTCATCTCTGATATAAAATTGTCTTGGCACATTACTGAATCAGACAGTTAAAATAAAAAACTCCAGACACTGCATTGGATCCATCTTCAATTGTACAAACTACCAACAGCTGGTTATTGAGCAACTGGTATGTGCCTGGCATTGCATTAGATGCTGTGAGGAAAATTAGCATCTTAGGAACAGAAGTTTATGCCGTAAGAGGTCATCTTGTCAGAAGGCACCCATGCAAAGACATTTCAAAAATCAGAGAAGTTCAAGATGGAAGATGCCTTAAAGTTTTCTGTTTAAACACGCCCATTACATAGAGTAAGAAACTGGGGGTCTGGGAGAAAAAGATTTTCCTAAGAGTGTACAGAGAGAAGCAGACTCACGAGGAACAAATCGTAACACAGTTTCCTTTTGAATGGCACAATGATTTAGTGGATTTTTAAATTATCAGTTGAAACATTTATATTAATCAAATATGTCATAGGTCAATCTATGAAATGTATATATATATATTTATATGAGCAAATATATATATATATGAGCAAATCTCTTCTTTTTGCAACAGAATTCAGAGGTTCCATTATGTCCACTCAGAAACTCCATAGAACCTGGGGAAGTCCAATGTTCCAAAAACCTGTCAATAAGACAAAGGTGAGTTTAATGCTTCCTGAGGTCAGGAGAATGGCATCTCTCAGAAGGTTTGGCGGTGTCTCAGGGTGGGGACTGTAAAGTCAGAATTGGTTGAGATGTGGAAGTTTGTTTTGTGATGGGCTGACAGATCTGACTCCATGAGAATGTTATAGGCCAGACTCTAAGGGAAATGACTAAACAGACTCCATTTTTCTCTGAGACTCCATGTTATGTAGGAAATAAGCTTCTCCCATGGGAACACCCCACCTCTGTACCCATGATCAGTTACTTGGTGTGACATGTTTAATAATATACAATGGAACTCCTATGTAGTAAAGAATTGCTCTCTTTTGATTCCTATTGCTCCTAAACAATGTACCATGTGAACAGTGATTGTGTGGATGTTAGTAACCATTCTTTAGTTTGTACCTAGGTAAGGGTCATTTTGACCCACTTTCCCCTCTGTCGATGATCTCATGATGTTAGTTTGTAATTTTGGGAATCATAGCAACAGACACTTATGATTAATGTAATTTTTGGTATAAAACCCCTACAACCTTGTGGTCAGGGCTGTTCTCCCAATAGCCATTTTTGGGGGCGTTGTGTGAGACAGTCAGTCAGCCGGCTTAATAAAGAGTCTCAAATTTGGACTTCTCAGTGGTGATCGGTCTGTTCTTAAGTTGCGCCCCATAACAGTTTTAAGGGGAGAATTTCAGTGTCGAGACTTGATAAAGATTAAGTAGGAATCACAATGAAACATGAATGGCAGACACAGCCAAGAAAGTGTTTGAGGATGAAGGACTCAGAGATTCAGCATGGAAACCATGTTGCTGCTTTCTCTTGAAGATACATGACTTTGGAAGTAGTTTCCTCTAATGAACAGCCCAAGCAATTGTTCAGAGACGTAAAGGGACATAACTAAGGAAGTAGAACAGCAAAACAAAATAAAGTAGATAATCAAGTGAGCTTTCTCTTCTCAGTGGTAGGGCTGAGTACAGGGGGAGACAGCTTTTGTTCTCAGACTCTTGGGGTTTCTGGAGCAGAGCCAGAAAAACTACCCTGACTCCATGCCTCTCTTATCCGTCCTCCATGTCTCCAACATCCCAGGCCAGGGATCTGAGTTCTTTCCTCTATGAAAATTCCCAGGAATTTTTGCCACCTGCCTGGGCATTTCACTTACATGTCTTCTCCATACTTGGTCAACCCCTCCACCCATGACCAGTGATGAATAAAAGCTCACTAGCCTGTTCCATCTAAGGTCTCTTCTCTTGAATTGAAGGCAACAACCATCTGTATGTATGCTCACATGGTCTCTCTTTTGCATGCAGAGGGGCAGGAGAGAGGGAAAGGAGGAACAGAGAAGAAAGGAGGAGGAGGAGGGAGCGAGAGATCAAGGAGACAGAGGAGAGCATGCAGGCAAGTTCTCTGGCATCTCCTATGAGGGTACAGATCACTTTGAAACAGTTCTATTCTCATGACTACGTCTAACCCTAATCATCTTCTGAAGCCCTTATCTCCAAATTCCATTGTGTATCAACATATGAACTTGGGGAGGGACATAAACATTCAGTCCATAACACAGTTCCAACATAGCGGCTTCCCAGTTGAAGAACAAGATCTTCTCTTCCATATCCTTTTTATTATTTTTCAACTTGCTGCTAAACATGAGCCCGATGAGGTTGCCCTATCAAATGAATCACTATATCTTGGGAATAAATTGAGATTAAATTTGTCACAAAACATTCAAAGACAATATGTAAAGTAAATTGTTTTATTTGACTATATCAAACTGAAATTAGAAAACTGTCTTGGCCACTTACTAACTTTAGAAACTTGAATAAATTATTTAACCTCATCCATCCTCAGTGTCTTTATTATTCTTATTGATAAAGTCATTGTCAGGATTAGAGTAACCATATAATGTACTAGATATTTGGCATATAGTCCATTTATTCTCTTACTCTTTTCACTTTCTTTGGTTGGACATCTGTCTTCTGAGTCATCATATTCCAAAGATGATTATCATTGTAGTTGCAATATAGGTTATATCACATGTATCTCAAACAGAGAGATGAAGAAAAAGGAAAGGAGGGAGGGGCAGACAGAGGGATGAATAGAGGAAGAGGAAAGATCACAAGTTCCCTGTGATGGTTCTGATAGAAGGTGTCCCCCAGTGAGTTCATGTGATAGACAATGGAGGAATCTTCAGAGATGAAAAGATCAGATCATGAGAACTATAAACTAATCCATGCATCAATCCATTTGATGGATTAATAACTTGAAAGGACTACTGGGTGATGGATGAGGAGTAGCTAGAGGAAGTAGGTCCCTGGGGATGACAGCTTGTACCGCTGGCTCCTTCCTCTCTCTCTTGGCTTCCTGGCTACCATAGGGTAAGTGGCTTTCCTCCACAGCTCCCTTCTGCCATGCTGCCTCACTTCAACTTGGGCTCAGAGCAGTGGAGTCAGCTGACCATGGACAGAACCTCTAAAACCGTGAACTCAAAATAAACTTTTCTCTCTTCTTCATTGTTCTGGGAAGGTACTTTGGTCACAGCAACCAAACCTGACTAGCATAATTATTATCCCTGTTGTATAGATAAGAAAGAGACAAGGCAGTCGTTTACCTAATATCCCACAAGGTGTTCTGGATGCCTACATATTACGTCTGTCAATTCTAACAGCTGTCCAGAGATAGGGATTGCTGCCCCATCCTTGTGCTGAACAAACAATGGGCAGATATTGGCACACTTAGCTCAAACTCACAGACCCAGCCTGTGAATCCTGGCTGCAAGTCCAAGTCCATTTTGCTTCTAAATTTCACTCTGGGAAAATGTCCACGTACACTTGTAGGACTTTGTTTTCAAATTCACATTGTGTTACTCTACTTCATTGCATGAAACAAAAGCAAACACTATTGAATACCAGGAAAATTAAGAACAGTCTTGTTGACTTCAAAAAGCAAAGGCGATATTTTATTTTTAATAATACTTATTCCCATGAGACAGAAAATGGTCACATTAAAGACTGTCTACTTAGAGGCAGAGAAGGCAAACATTCATGCTTCTACTCACTCTGCCAAAATGTATTTCATCTCCCCTATGTGCCAAGAATCATGTTAGGTTTGAAATGGTAGTTTTTGGGTAACCATGGTGCTTTCTAAGCCTGCTTAGGTGGCGCATGTGTTGAAGGGAGAGAAGGCAAGATGGACTGGGAACCCAGCCCGGGGAAATAACACAGGTGATAATGCTAGCAGGTGTCCTCTGCCCAGCACTGAACCGTGTCCTCCACGAGGTGGGTCTCACTTCCATCACAGTATCATGTGAGCACTGCTACCATTATAATAGGGTCACTCTTAGAGATAAGAAAATTAGTGAAGAGAGTGGATAAGGAATTCACCCAATATCTCACTGTGCGTAAGTGATAGAAAAGTTGTTCAAAACCAACAATCTTCACCATGAAACTATGACCACACATGAGATGACCCAGCAATCCAAAGACTGGCCATGGGCAAGTTCCATGTAAACTGAAAAATAGCTTGTAGCTGAGCTGGTCACCACTGCCCATTCTGCAAGGGAGCACAGATGTCAACCGATGTTGAGGAAGACAATGGCAATCTTCATAATAACCAAGACCCATCCACACGAATGAAGCTTAATATTAAAACAAGGACTTGCTCATTCATTAATTCATTCTCAATAAATGTCTATGAGCATATGCTTTGGGTCAAGTTTGCTTAAATGTCTAAGACAGTGGTGTAGAATAAAATGTAAAGATCATAAGATGTATGTCCTCAGAGTGTGATGTCCCAGTGGAAAGAGGGAAACAGAGAATAAGAAAGCACAAATGTTTCTGATGATGTCAAGGACTATGAAAGAAACAAGAATGAGCCCAAGAAGTGACTGAAGGAGATAAACTTCTTCCCATGAGTCTCATACCAGCACTGGTGAAGGTCTGGAAGAAACTGGTTGTGTAACAAGTCTGGAGGGCATGCTCAGGGGAGGAAGGGAACAGCAGTTCATAGAGTAAGGGAATAGAGGCCACTGCTGAGTTGGGAGCAGGAGGGGGATTTGGAAACAAGTCCTGGGCTAGATCTCGTCTCATCCCAAGGGCAACGCACGTAGGTCAGAGTTTATTCTGAGTACAAGAGAAATCACTGGTAGATTTTAAACAGGAAGAAAGAATGATGAAATCTAACTGATACTTTAGTCGTATCTCTGCAGCTGTAGCACATAGAGGGAAAATTGAATTTGGATATCAAGTTTATTACTGTAGGTAATAGCACTGGTGTGGATTAGCATGATCAACAGAGATGAAGAAACAGGAATAGATTTGAGGTATAGGAAAAAGACATGCTGTTGGGCTGGCTGAGAGGTTGGAAAGAAATGCAGCCAAGAATCACTCCCAGGTGTCGGCCTTGCACCACCAGGTAGATGGGGGTACTATGTACTCAGAAGATGAGCAGAGGAACAGCTCCTGGATGCCAGAGCACACACTTCTGCTCTGAGGCTGTTAGGTCTGAGATTTACTCGCATATCCAAGCAGAATAGTCAGGTCAGCTCTAACACAGATTCTTGAGCTTGTGGGAGCTTTCACAACGCAAGACACGAACTTGGGAGCCATCAGCTTATTGGTGTTATTTAAAGCTATGGGTCTGAATGAAATCACCTAGGAAAGAGTGCAAATAAATAGGAATGGAGTCAAAGACATGACCTGGGCATTCAACAGCCAAGTAAATCTTTGTTGAAGTTGAGGGAAAATTTTACCTTTAAAGGTAGTTCTGGGGCTGGGGTTGTGGCTCAGAGGTAGAGCACTTGCCTAGCATGTGTAACACACTGGGTGCAATTCTCAAGCACTTTATATAAATAAGTAAACAAAATAAAGGTCCATCAACAACTAATAAAAAGAATTTTTAAAAATTAGTGATTTTAAAAAGAAAAAAAAAAAAAAAAAGGCAGTTCTGCTCCCATACAGGAAAATGCTGAGAGGTAAATTAAAGGACAAAATGGAAAATAAACAAGAGGAAATATCCAGGGAAACTCAACCAAACCTGGAGGAGATTCAGCCACTTAGAGAAAGTACCTCATTATTGCTAACACCCAGAATATTTTTAAAATTTATTTTAATCTTAAATCATTAGAAGACAAAAGGAGGAAGGAGAAAATCTCTCTCTTCCTCTCTTCTCCCAGTCGTTTTGAATACCACCATCCCCAAACACACATATGTACACACACACACACACCCCAAAAGTCATTACCAGGAAGCATTAGCTCTTGGATCTATCCAAGGTCTTGCAGAAGCTTCAGGGTAGCTAGTAAAAATGAGTCAGAAGATCAAAGTGGAAAACAGTTATGGCCAAGAGGGACAATATCAGAGAGAGAGAGTTGGACTCCATGGGCCAAATTTTTCTGCATTTTTGCTCATTATCAGAAAATTGTGAGTTGAGATCCAGAAATAGATAAACGGTGCACCAAACAGCTTGAAAAAGACCATATCAGTGTGGATGAAGGATCAGCAGTTTCTGAGAACAAAGTACTTGGTAAAATTTAGCCCACCCCAAGGAGCACACAGGGCCATGGAGGACAAAGGAGTTCAACATGGTTTCATGAATGCTGGGTGGAAGTGGTTGCAGGCCCAAGGGGCACTGCAGGCTGTAACTTAGCCAGGTCTGGATGCGTAACAGCTACCTGATATTGGAAAAATAGGTGTTGATATTGACATGTAATGCTAATATTGAATTCTTTACCTATATTTTTCTTCCTCCATTGTTTTCCTTTTTTAATCTATGTGTCTTTATAGTTTTTGAAATATACACATTCTTAAAAATGCCAGCCTTATCAGTGAGATCTATAAGTTATGACCGAAAAAACCATTTCTCCATGCTTCTTATAAGAGAAAATATTTTTAAATTTAAACACATACACACACACACATGCATAAATTTAATGGAAAGACCAGCTCACATCTTCAGCTCCAACCTCAGCTTACGATCTTCTTCCCACCAAATGAGATTGGTGCAATGAGAAGAGTCAAGTGACCTGAGGGACGTTTTTGAAAGCAGCTTTGACATGAAGAGCTGGTCAGCACCTGGCCCACACCACCATGAGGAGAACGTGAGGGCATGCCTGCAGAGTTTCTCCAAAGCTGAGAGAGGTTCTTGCTCTAGATCTGCATGTTTGTGCCAGACCCTATTATATGTTTACTCTTTCCTCAGCGGATGAGATACAGACTTACTGATCATGTGCACTTAGGTAAGTTACATAAAATACAAAGTACATTTGTTCCCTTATTTAACCACTTGAAGTAATGGTGATGAGGAGGAGGAAGAGGAACAACTTCCTGGAGTTATCATGAGGATTAGATTATTAATATGTGAAAACTGCTAAAAACAAGTGATTCCTCACCAGATGCTGTTTTTTACTCATTTGTACATTTACTACTTTATGGAAGCAGCTCTTTCTCAGTAGGCGCTCCTGTGACCAGTGGGTTGCTCCATCTAGAAAAGATTCAGACTAACTAGCGGATGCAAATCTCTGTGCCTCCTGGGCTTAGCTCTGCTACTCCCTCACCTTCCCATCATTCAACAGCACAGTCCCTTTCTCATATTTATTGATGTTTTGACACCTGAATCACAGGGTACCCTTTCCCTCTGGCCATCCAGGTCTGAGCACACCATTCATTTAAAACCTGAAGCCCAGGATTTCTCATTTCATCAAGTTCAGCGCTGTTTTCTCCACCAGCCACTGATAACCGCTTTCCCTATAAAAGAGTAAACCTGCCATCCTACTCTTCTACACAGCTTCCCATTCTTCTACCTCATCATGGCATTTTTCTGTAAGTGTCCCATGCATAAAGCCTCATTCAGAGAATACGTGGGTTTATGTGGTATAGTGTGGACAGTCCCTATAGTCTACTGAAGTGCTTTTTCCACTTTGGTGTGTATATGAATCACCTAGGGATCTTAATATGATACAGGCAGGTCTAGAGTGAGCCTGGAATTCTGAAATTCTACTGAGCTTCCATGTGCTGCTGCTGCTGGCTTTAGGACTCACCTTGAATAGTGAAGGTCTAGGAGTCCTCTGGTGTTACCATTTTTCATTGCCATGTTTAGTGGAGATTCCTGAGTCCAGGAGATCCAAAATGATGATTTAGGTTCATATCAAGAGCTTAAAAATCTCCTTTCTAAGGATTACTCACATTGACCAAATTCACACATGCAATGCATGCAGGCAGAAAGGCAAGTAAATGGTCTTCAGTGAGAAGGAAGAATCAGAGGAATCGTTCTGAAAACCCATGAGGCCAGCCATCATCCTCTGTGAGCTGAGCTAGAGGCAAAGTCGAACAGTAATCAGGATGGATATCGGAGGCGTGGAATCAGACAAAGATAATTGGATGAACTGAGTAGCATATATTTCACAAGGACTTATGTGTCACACCCCCCCCCCCCAAATTCAAATTTGTGGAGAGGCTCTACCTCTGTGAATCACTCTCCCCTAGGATTCATGTCACAAAACTCCAAGTCAAGAGTAGATGCTTCACGTATGTTAGAACAGTAGAGATTCTCCATCTGGAACATCTGCCAGAAAGGCACATGACTGCCAGTTATGGAGGCTGGATATTTACACTGCAAATGACAAATGCAAGGGGCATTGCATCAGGGAGCGCTTGCTGTGAACTGGGACCAGTTGTTATACTTCACACTTCTCATATTACTACCAGGCAGGCAGTAGTATGTCCTATCTACGGGTGGGAAGAGGAATGGAAGGACTTAGCAGCTTGACCGGTGTCAAGATACTCACGTAGGCAGCCTGGCTTAGGAGATGGAGCTGTCGACCAAGAGCCGAGAAACCCTTCATGGCCATACCATGCAACAACTGAAAATGCGGTGTGCAAAAAGAACATGTAAAGCTGGGAGAAATAAACTCCCTCAAGAGTATCTATTTGTGTAAGATAAATAAACTGTGGGTTTCCATACATTTGAAGTATATGGACTCAAGGTGGGTCTGAAATCCACCTGGACACTTCGCAAGACTAAGAGGCCTTTGTATGACTGGAAATATTCAGCCAGATCCTATTGAAATCATCAGATAATAGTCCAGAGTGAGGGAGAAAGAGAGAGACAGAGAGAGAGAGACATCTCAATATGATCAGAGTTCAATCCAAAACTATTGCCTATGATCCCACCATGCATAGCCTTCATTGCTACATTGAACAGTACTTAAAATTGGTTTTAAAATATGCCATCAGTGTTGAAAGATTCCTGCTTAATCCATTGTGAATGGGTTTTCCATATCTCAGCGTCAGAGAAAGGAAATCCCCTGCACCTGGGCCTGGACAATTTCCAGAGAGTGAGGCTGAAGTCCACATGCAGCAGAACTCAGACCTTTGAAGACATCAGCAGCCTAGCAGGTACCAGGGCAATCCTCGCCCAGGTCAGGCAGGTATAAAGAAGTATTTGCTGACATTTTAAAATCATACTTATGACGTGGTGTGGTGTGTTGACACAGATCATCTTTCTTCTCTCTGTGCAAATAAAGGAAAGCAAAACTTGGAGCGTCTCCCGGTTGGTTACTGCAGGCAATGCAGCATGCAGGAGTGTGGGCACCCTGGTAAGATCCCTGGCCAAGTCCTCAGAAGGGATGCTAATTATTGGGGAGGAAGTTAAGAGAGGGGGAAAAAATTCCGCAAAGGAACCAAATAAGTGAGAAAGACTTTTTAAAAGAACCTCTTTTTTCTTGCATAAAAGGTGACAGACTCTACCAGAAGGAGTCATTTACATAATAAAACCCCAGCAGAAGTGAAGGAGGAGCTGGCAGAGGGTGGACTTGCTCACCTTTGCCTGAGCTCCAGGTTGGAGCCCGGCTCTGGAGAGCTGGGCTCAGCTGTGAGTGGACCTCAGAGCAAACCCCATCTGCCACATACTCTATGACAAGGGAATTGAGTCTCAGGTCCGCCCTGGTATGGTGGACTTAACATTAGATGTTCCTGGCTGTTTCTTTGGTGAAATGGGGACCTCAGTGCCCGTCTCTGAGTCCTTCTGAAAATAACATATAACAGCAAACTCGAAGGCTCTGTTGCCTAGCAGGATTTGAGGTATGCCTCCCTGGCCCCTGCCCCAAATCAAAAATTAAATAGTCGCTTTCATAGTGGAAGCTTCATAGTGGACTCCTCAAGGATTATGAATTCTATTAATATTTGTCTCTCAAATAAAAGAACAATTGGGGGTAAATTGCACACAGCCAAATCCATTTTAAATGGACGAGAGTGGAGCAGTAAATAATGAAGAAGAATGGAGACAGATTCAAAAAGAGACTTGGACCATTTTGCTGCTAATAGGTGCCACAGACAGTTCATTACTGATAAATGTAGAATAATGATGTCCTTAATGAGTCTTTTCACGCACAGATTCATCATAAAACAAGAGGATGAGGTAAAACAAAAAGTGTTTGAATAGCATTCATGCAGCAGGGAACGCGGGGATAATTTCATATCCCCAAAAAGAGCTCCAGATTTAAAATACAGCCTTCTGAGGCTTCCTTCATTGTGCCCAACTTAATAGCTTTTCTTCTAATATCTCAGAGGTGAATTTCAAGCTGCTGCACAGTTGGAGGCACCAGAAGGAACCCAGAAGAGGGGGTTTTGCACTCCTGCTTGGAAACCTCTGTGGCTTCTTGTCAGTTATTTGACCTTGAGTCATTATCTGCATCCTGACTCTCAGCAGGGATAAGAGGAGAGTAACGCCTTTTGTAAGTAAAGCCTCACACTTGATGTGATGGTCTTGATTGTGGCCCCCCCAAAACCCATCCTGAAGTCCTAACCCCCAGGGCTTCAAAATGGTGAAGAGACAGGCCCATAAAGAGGTGGTTGTGTCAAAAGGAGGCTCATAAAGCGAGCCCTAAAACCACAGGGCCAGCGTCCTTCTAAACAGAGGAGATAGAGACACAGACACAGGGGGATGACCATGTGAGGACATAGGGAGAAGGTGCGACTCGCAAGGCAGGAGAGAAGTC
Source organism: Sciurus vulgaris (assembly GCF_902686455.1). NCBI lineage: Eukaryota > Metazoa > Chordata > Mammalia > Rodentia > Sciuridae > Sciurus > Sciurus vulgaris. The sequence continues at coordinate 139,360,350 of NC_136469.1, forward strand.
TTGGAAAGAAGCCACTATGCCAGCCCTTTGATTTTGGACTTACAGTCGCCAGAGTTGTGACAACCAACTGAATGAACTGCTTTTTAAATCCTACTCATTATACAGTTGGGTGCTCGAAAATTAGGTGATGGTTTTTATGTGTCTACTCCTTACCTGGCACTTGGCTAAGCTTTATGTCAGTGCCCAACGAGGATGTCAGACACAGATATGGGGGGGAAGTGCACCTTGAATTAACAGTACAAAACCCAGTAACGTTTTAGATTCTGGACATTTTCTCTTGCTTTCCACGTACATTACACAAAAGCTCTTTCTGGGCAATGTTCCAAGTCATGGACCCTGCAGAAAAGATGGGACCAAATCAAAGTGACCTAATTTCAGATAGATACAGCTTAATGCCCATGGTAGGCAGAATTCTAAGAAAGCCCTCCAGATTCCCACTCCCTGGCACATATGGCCTGCCCTATCCCCTTCACAGAGAACGGGCAGGACTCGGATATGGTGTGGTCAGCTACACGGTGTGATCAGGCTGAGGGATGTGGTAGGGATGATGGAATGGTCAATCCTGTGACAACATGACACTGTATAGAAAACTCTGTCCTACTGTGGGCTCTTCTGCTGGCCCTGAGGGGACAGGTACCTTGTGGTGAAAGGGCCAAGCAATGGGCACTGAGGTTGATCTCTAGAAGCAGAGTGAGATCCCTGGCTTGCAGCCAGCCAGAAAACAAGGCGTCCCTCCTACAAACACAAGAAACTGAATTCTGTGCCATGAAAAGGACCCAGAGCTGCCTCTGGCAGACCGTGACCTCAGCACCTGATCTGAGGATGCAGCTAGCCAGGCCCATGCTCCTGACCCGTGGACACACTGAGATAACAAATAGGAGCTGTTCCAAGCTGCTAACTTGGTGATCCCTCATGGCAGAAACGGGAAACTGATACAGGGCCGAAATGCAGATCTCCCTCTCCACACACAGGCACAGACACCTCACACGCATGCACACGAGCACACTATTTTTAGGAAATTGTATCTTAATTAAGTCCAACTTATCTTACCGCAGGTTTTTTTTTTTTTTTTTTTTTTTTTTTTTGAGAAACAGAAAAGCTGAAGAAAGGAAATTCTCTCTGATTCTCTCTGGCCATGAAAGAAAATTTCCAAGCCAGTATTTCCAGTTTGGGGAGAGCTTCAGTAACTGGACAGGCTGAATTAGAGAATGTCCTCGAGGAAGTGGGCGGTTATTACTACGGGGTACTGGGTATCTCCTGTGGAAGATCTAGTGCCAAATGGGCAGCCTGTAGGAAACTTGCTTGTCTAAGTAGAACAGAGTTAAGATAAATAAAAAGTAAATATTTAAAAATAATTTTAAAAAGATAAATATAAGTCTCTGTCATTTGATATCTGAGCATAGCTGAAGTTATTTGTCTTCTACACCCAAATTTTGTCACCTATAAAATGGGGACAATAATGCCAACCTCTTGAGAGTGCTTCTATTTTTATTGAGAAATAATCACAGACCTTAGGACTCACTTTATAAAGTATAAAAGTCTGTGGGTTTTGCTACAGTTACAAAGATGTGCTACTGTTACCATCTAATTCTGAAACATTTCGATCACCCCCAAAAGAATTCCATCTCATTATCAGTCACTCTCTAGCCCCTTGTGCCCCATCCGTAGAAACCAATATGCTTTTAATCTCTAAAGATTTGCCAACTTTTGACATCTTATATAAATAAAATCATATAATATGTGGTATTTTGTGTCAGGTTCTGTTAACTTAGAATAATGTTTCCAAGGTTCATCCACATTATAATCTCATGGTATTTTTGTGATTAAAAAAAAAGCTTCAATTCAGAGCCACGGAGAGCATTTCAACCCATCATTTCACACAGTGTGGACATCCGTCTCCTGACATTCTTTGTTGAGTATCCTTCAGCCTCAGTGCAAACCTCCAGGCACTGAGAACTCATCACGAAGGAGGGCAGACCTTCCCCAGGGCTGCATGATTCTGGCTATTGCAAACTGATTCTTGGGCTCAAACAAAATCTACCTCCCATCAACTCCCCTGATTAGTCCCTGTTATGAGTTGAATACTGCACCCCTACTCAGAAAAAATGTGCTGAACACCCAACCTCCAATACCTCGCTGAGAGTCAAGATAATTATCAGGGTGGGCTCGGATCCAATGTAGCTGGTTTTCTCATTTAACGATGGGGACAGGTGTTGAGACAGGTACACACAGAGAGAACTCCAGAGAAGCATGAACACAAGACTCAGATGAAGATTCTGGAATCTTCCAGAATCTAGCAGTCCTGGAAGCCAAGGATTGCTAGCAAACCTCCAGAAGCCAGGGCAGGGGCCTAGAGCAGGGCCTCCCACAGATGGAGCCAACTCTACCAACACATTGACCGCAGGCTTTGCGTCTCCACAAATGTGAGGCAATAAAAGTCCCTGTTCTTTAAAGCCGCCTAGTCTGTGCTACTTTCAATAGCAGCCCAGGCAAGCAATAGTGCTCGGGGCCTCACAGACCCCTTCTCCTTTCAGGTCTTTGACATCAGTCCACCTGTTCCACCTGGGCCTGGTGCAGGCACATCCTCCAGCTGGGCTTGCGGTCTGCCCTCAGGATCCCTTGCTCTTCTGCAGACACACCCTCATAGAGCCGTCAACAGTAAATGTTCTTAAGTCACAAATATCCCCCCTTGTCATTTTGTTTGGCTCACTGGGACCTCCACTCCACATAGGAAGGACTTAAAATACTGAGCAGCTGCTGAAATCCAGCCAAATCTATACATAAGGCTGGCCCAGCAAGGCAGGCTGTCCAGTGTGGGTCTTCTTCCAAAATGCATCCGACCCTTCTCACCATCCCTCCCACTCTCATCTGTCAGACTGTTGTCGCCCTGTAGGTGGCCTCTGCACAGCCTCCACACCAAGCGCCCTGTGTGCGCTCTTGCCCACCTTCCAGCCCGCTTCCCTACAGCCAGAGTGAGCTTCTGGGAAGCCAAAGTGAACTTATGAATGGAGATCTTTGTGTGTCCACTTCACTTAGACTAAAAGCCTCACTCTGCGGTCTACGCGCTCTTACTTGATACCCCCCTGCTGGACACCCAGTCTTATCTCCTGTCATTTTTCCTGTTCCCTGACACACCTCCTCTACTCCTGGATGCCCTTGGTCACTCTTGCCCCTGAGTCCTTACCAGTCATCTTCCCTCTTCATGGAACTTTCCTTTCCCTCCCTATCTCTGCATGGAACTTTCCTTTCCCTCCCTATCTCTGCATCTGCAAGTCTGGCTTTCTGATCTCTGAGGCTCTGACTTAATTGTTCCCTCCCGAGAGAGGCCTCACTCCTCATCCAGCCAAAGTGGAGACCTGTCTCCCAAGTTCCTATCTTGGGGTCCTGAAAAGTATAAGCGTGTGCACACGTGTGTGCTTGGGTATGTGCCCACACAATGTGCATGCCATTTTCTAAAATGATCCAACGTACTTTTGTGCTTATTATCCATGTAACTCACTGTGCCGTATCCCTGTGAGCCAGGGCCTGGCGTACAGAGCTTGCTCAGTAAACACTGTGAACAGAAGAACAGACGGGGAGGCTGCAGATGGAAATGGGGCTTAATAAGGAGGACCTGGCTGCCCATGTGTGTGACGTCCTGCCCTCTGTGCTCTCAAGGTGTCATGGAATGTCCAGGGGGGTTTAAAGAAAAGAATTTGGCACAGAACAAGTACGGAGGTCAAAATTCATAAACTCGGGGTTCATCGGGGGGTCTCAGCTCTGCACCTCTTCCGGAACCCAGGTAAGATTCTTAAATATGTCACATCAAGCAGATTAGAAACCCCAGCATCATTGTTTTCCAGAACTTCTCCATCGACAGACTTTCCAGGAGTTCTTGAAGATTTGGCAATTTTGCTTCCTAACCACTGACAAATCATCTGAGCCTCTCTGCAAAGAATCTGCTGGAGGAGGAGAGTTGGTGGAAACGGTCCCCAAACAGGGAGCCAGGCCTCACCCGGGGCAGCGCCTCCTCACACAAACCAGCAGTCACTGAGACCTGGCTGGGGGGATCTGGCTCACGGCAGGAACGCTTGTGCTCCATGCCATCTGCTCTGCCCACACCCTTCCTTGCTGGAGTTCTAATTCCGAAGCAGACGCACAGCCACAATTACGCTGTCCTTCATTCCGTGCATCCTGCTGTGGGAACACAGAAGCAGGGGATCCCAGGACATTAGCACCTCAGTAAATCCCTGGTCATCAGGGCACTGACCCACAACCCAGGAACCAAATCTGCAATGAAAGGAAAGGGGCACTGGGTGCAGTGAAGGCCCTGCCAGCCCTTGCACGTGCCATGAGTCTGGAGCTCCCTCTTCGGCCCCATGAGGTGCAGTTCTCCAGGCAGGGGTCAATTGCAGGCGCTGCAGACCATCTCCCAGGCTCCATGCTTTGTGTCTTTGGGCACATGGATCTTCTGTGTCCTTGAAGATGAGTTCTACTGAGCAAAAATATTCTCAAAAAATTTAAAGCCAATATTTGAAAATCAAAAGGCTTCATGTAAGGATTTTTCTTAATTTCTAATTTCTGTTGAAAAAGTGGAAGAGTCAATTGCATGCTGGGCATGTTTTGACATAGCAGAAATGGCCTTCACTGAGGGGTTTCTGGACCAGTCATTTCTACCCATGTCAACACCCCTGGTCTCATGAGCCACCGTGTGATGCCGATTTGCACTCAGTGGACTAATTGCAGGAGAGCCCAGACTCCGGTCCCCAGCAGTGCAGTGGACGGAGGTGGCAGTGGAACCCACTCCGAGTAGAGGGGCTGCACAGCCGGGCACACTTCCAGCCTCCCCTCTCCTCGCTGCCTATTGTCTGCAACCCTGATGCTGGACAGGTGCCATTCATCACACCGCTCACTTGCTGTCTGTCTTCTACTAGGGAGACAGTGTTCTTTGTCCACTTGGCCCATTTGTCACCTGCCAACCTAAGAATACACCTAAATACTTCACCCAGTTTGCAGGGCATTTGGTCACCCTCTCCTGGTTCAATCAGTCACAAATCCACCAGGAAAAGACGTATCACCAACCGTGTTTCATGGAGAGAATCTGGGTTGTCCAGGTCCTGGAGAAACCAAAGGTGAATGAACGCAGAGGTTAGCGACAGCGGGCAGCCATCGAGTCCCAGCGTGAAGGGTGTCAAATGGAGGAGGCAGTGTCACCTGAATCCGGACAGAAGCTGGAGTCACAGAGAAAGCATCCCCGTCACATCCTGCTACGGGGATGCTGCTTGAGGCAGGCAGAAGGGCAAGGAGTGCCCTGGCTCCTAGCTTTCAGCTGGTCGCCTTTGCTGGGCCTGCTCTCGGATAAGCCCTGCTAGAAGTAGCCTGTGGAGCTCAGCATCTCCTCCTCTAGCAGGAAAGGGACTGTAAAACTGGACTGGGGAGAAGGAAACTAGGTGTGGTGCCTGTCCTTAGACAAGTATTTACTGCTGTCAAATGGAAAGAGGGACTTGAACTCAACAAGCCAAAATATCTGTCCATGATTCCTCAAAGATTAAGGGGACCTATCATGCCACCATTCAACATCTACAAAGTAAATGTATTCTCCCCAGGGCTTTTATTTATTTGGTTTTTTTATTTATGCAGACTGCATTTTGATTCATTGTACACAAATGGGGTACATATTTTCGTTTCTATGGTTGTGCACAATATAGACTCATACCATTCGTGTGACCATACATGTACATAGGGTAACGATGTCCGTCTCACTCCATCATCTTTCGTTTCCCTCTCATTTCCCTCTACATAATCTACAGTTCCTCCATTCTTCTCTCACTCCCCACCCCACCACCCCCATTATGTATCATCATCCACTTATCAGGGAAAACATTCGGCCTTTGGTTTTATTGGACTTGGCTTATTTCACTTAGCATGACCCACATTTTGACCCAGTTATCCCACTCCTCTATTTATAACCAAAGGACTTAAAATTAGCAAACTACAGTAATGCAGCCACATCAATGTTTATAGCAACTCAATTCACAATATCTAGATTGTGGAACCAACCTAGATGCTCTTCAACAGATGAATGGATAAGAAACTGTGGTATATATACACAATGGAATATTATTCAACCATAAAGAAGAAGAAAATTATGGCATTTGCAAATAAATGGATGGAATTGGAGAACATCATGCTAAGTGAAATAAATCAAGCTCCCCCATGTTTTGAGAATTTGAAAGAACTCCTGCTTAGTCATGAAAAGAACTAGGCTCTGATGCAAGAACTGTCACAAGATCTTTACATGACCTTGTAAATTGGCCTGGCTGGTTTGCCTTCTAAATCCTGATTTGTTCAATTGCAATAATGACTGCTTATCTATCTACTTCATAGTTAAAATTATTTATCCTGTTTATTAATTCCATTAGCATTCAGTGAACACCAAGCATAGTGATTCCTACTGGTCATGGGGTCTCCTCATCAAAACTCTACTGAAACCCTATTGTCTATTAGGTATTATGATCAAGGTCCAATATGTGCCTCCAGGGTCCCTGTGCTTCCCTATTATTATTAGGTTGGGAAGATTCTAATATACTCACAGAAACCACATCAGTAATTAAACAAGAAAAGTTTAGTATAGCAGATCAGCACCTGGAAGAGGCGATTGTGTCGGTGACACCGTGTCATCGACCTTTCGGCGTTGATTCTTTGTCTCTTCATCGGGCTCTCAGGGGTAGGGTGGGATTCAGAGCAGGAAGTACATCTCTAAGTCATCTTTTCAACTCAGAACTCTGGACTCTCTAGACGCAGACATAATCTTCAACACTCAGTGACGGCTAAACGATTGTTAAATGAATGAGGCGTGAAGTCTAAGGGGACCTAAAAGTTCGAAGCCGCATGGAGCCTCGTCAGATGCTCCAGTGCAGGATGAAGGCCAACAAGAAAGGTGGCATGTGGGGACTGGTATTCCAGAGGCGGAGCATCTACAGGTACAAGAGGAAGGAGGGAGCAAGGCATCTTCTGGAACCTGCCGGTCATCACGTCTGCTAAAGCTTGAGTTTTGAGGGAGAGTCACAGAAAGTGAAGTCTGGGAGAGAAGGTAGGAGGTGCACCCTGGGAAGGAGTTTGTGTCTTATCTAGTAGAAAGGAGTCACTGAAGAGTTTGGGCAGGGGACACTATAGAACCAGAGTCAGGATGTGTGGGTGGCTGGTCACTCTGTCCCCTGCCACGGCTGCTTTGGTGGACTGGAAAGGGCAGTCCCTTTGAGGAGTAAAAATTGTTGATTTCATGTGTGTGAATGCACATCATTCAATGAGAGAAAGCCAATTTAAAAACAAAAAGGGAAAAGGAACTCTAGGTGCTTGCTATTGGGAATCCTGCCTGGTTAATCCAAATGAGACCCACAGACCTGAAAATATTTCAATATATTTTTTAAAAATTTTGCAGACAAAATATATAGTGCTACTGAATCAAACACTGAAAATAGCACCTTTGAATCCATTCAAAGGAGCTACCACTAAGCAATGCCTGGAATTGATGGCACAAAAGATAGTGTGTTGCAAGTGCTTTTTGTCAGTTGTCTTTATTCACTGCCTTCAAATAAGTTCACTGTATGCAAATTCCCACATGTCACATAAAAGGTAACTTTCCTCCATCCTTTTATCCCTTCCCCATCAGTTCACACTGGATACATTGAATGTAACAAAACCAATTGTTATTCTAAATAAAAAAGTTTTAAGCCCTCAGATTTAGCAAATTGGCAATGTATCTAACCCCAGGGTCTCAGTTTTCCAATCTATAAAGGGGTAATGATTGCTATTTTATAGTAGAACATTTAATAATTATATTAAAATACTTGAAAGAAATAATATGATTCTATTGAAAAGTGTTCCTAAAGAAGACTATATTTTTACCTCATGTATATTTTAATTCACTCTCAGCAAATCATAATTTAATGAAGTCCTAGGGTATCAGCCCCAGTTACAGAGTAAAAATGAATCAATTACATATGTGTGTGTGTCTGTGTGTGTGTCTGTGTGTGTGTCTGTGTGTGTGTGTGTGTGTGGTCCACACAGAGAAAACCATGCACTACTATAGGAAAAATGTTGAATTTGCTCGGTACAACATGCTGTGAAGAACAAACTCTCTGTTGCTGCAAATCAGTCACTTACTCAGCTTTGCCTAATTAAAATAAAATTTTGAAGCAAGTAATACATATAGAGTATTATTTATTGTTTGAATTAGTTCTAACAACATGTACTTTCATATCAATCATCCTTTGAAGTACACCGGTGGTCCCCTTGATGTCCAAATGCCCTCTAAGTGGTAGTGGCCCCATCAGTGAAATAAGCGGAAGGCAGAGGTCTAAGTCACGGCCCAGGTGAGCACCGACCGCCACGACCGTCCGACGCTCACGGGGCCTCGCACGAGGCATATGGGAAACGGCGGTAGCTGCTAATGTTGTTTCTATTTTAATTATGGTTGTTTCTATTACATCTCTTGAAAAAAAGATATTAGACCATTGCCTAGCCCACACAAGCAAGGGATCAATAATTTTAAATTACCTCATCTTACTACAAAGAATGCATGAAAAATGAATTATGGATTGAGTGTGGGTAAAAGCCTATGAAGACGCATCCGTCTACACTGTGATATACCCTTGCTTCATAAAAGTGGTTAAATTAACCTCCGTTCACCACCCTCTAAAAACAACGCGTCACATGGATCACCAAGTTATGCATGCTAAAGAAGAAATTCAAAACATGCAGGAGATTTCAAATAGTCCTCCTCCTTCTCATGTAGTTGTGTGGTCTTCGTTGTTTTGGTTTGGTTTTTGTTTTTCTGGTTTGTGGAATAGAAGCTTCTCTTTAAAGGTTAAGATAATCAGTGGAAAGTCTGCTGTTGGGGAAACAGAAACCTTCTTGGAGTTGACGTACCTGGTGTTCAGTCAAGGAAGGACCTCAGCTGGGGGTGCTGCCCTGTGGTGCCGTGTGGGCCCAGCACAGGAGAGACCCTGAGTTACAGCCCCTGCACCTCAGAAAAAGAAAAAAGGAAACAAAGAAAGAAAGAAAGGAAAGACCTCAGGATAACTCTTTAGGCTTGTGAATAAAAGAAGGTACCATTCTCAGAGAGAAATATTACAAATGTGACTTTTTTTATTTTCTGAGAAAGTGTCTTCTTTTTGTTTTCTATTTTTAAATTTTTTATTTATTTATTTATGTTTTACAGACTGCATTTTGATTTATTGTACACAAATGGGGTACAACTTTTCTACGGTTGTACACAGTGTAGATTCATACCATTCGTGTAAGCATACATGTGCATAGGGGTAATGATGTCTGTCTCACTCCACCATCTTTCATACCCCCCTCCCTTTATTTCCTTCTGCATAAAGTTCCTCCATTCTTCTCTCATCCCCCACCCTCCACCTCCATTATATATCATCATCCACTTATCAGGGAAAACATTCAGCCTTTGGTTTTTTTAAGATTAGCTTATTTCACTTAGAATGATATTCGTCAGAGTGGGAGAAAATCTTGTCCACACGCACTTCAGATAGAGCACTTATCTCCAAAATGTATAAAGAACTTACAAAACTATACCAAAAATACAAAGAACCCAATCAATAAATGGGCAAGGGACTGGAGAGACACTTTACAGAAGAAGACATACAGGCAATTAATAAACATATGAAAAAAGTGTTCAACATCTCTAGTAATGAGAGAAATACAAATTAAAACAACTCTAAGATTTCATCTTACTCTAATTAGAATGGCTATTATCAAGAACACAAACAATAATAGATGTTGGTGTGGATGTGGGGAAAAGGGTACACTTTTACATTGCTGGCAGAGTTGCAAATTGGTGCAGTCACTCTAGAAAGCAGTGTGGAGATTCCTCAGAAAACTTGAAATAGACCCACATTTTGACCCAGTTATCCCACTCCTCAGTTTATACTCAAAGAACTTAAAATTAGCAAAGTACAGAAACACAGCCACATCAATGTTTATAGCAGCTCAATTCACAATATCTATATTGTGGAACCAACCTAGATGCCCTTCAACAGATGAATGGATGAGGAATTGTGGTTTTTATACCCAATGGAATATTATTAGTGAGTCACAAAGAAGAAGAATATTATGGCATTTGCAAATAAATGGATGGAATTGGAGAACGTGTCTTCTTAATAAATTGTAGGTTAATAAAGAAACTTTGGAAATTTTCCTTTTAGAATCTGGAAGACTCTTTTTAGTAAGACCAAGGAGAGTATTTGCTCTACAGTGAAAGTTCCAAAATATGTGTTGAGTAAATCAATGAATGAATCTCCACCTCTCTCTTTTTCAGGTTTCAACATTACTACTGATGGACATGGTTGCAAAGTTGGGGACATATACTGTGACTTAGCAAAAGTGAACCTTGGTAGGTACTGTGTTTCTGGAAAGCTAGTCTGCAGTATAGAGCAAAGGCTTAAGAGCTTTCAGTCATTGTGCTCAGGGAAGTCTAGTTTTTGCTGATATCAATCCCTGTGCAAAACAAAGAAATGACCAGAAAAATAGTTTTTAAAAGAACATCATCTAAAAATATCAAAAAGGTGTCAAGTAGCAAGCATTTGGAGTCCCAGAGTCCATGGAAGTGACCACAATATTTGGCATTGCATCATGGGATATCCCACTTTTCAAGACCAGCTGACAGCACACAGAGGAGCGTCCCTCCACTCTGCTGGGCTGCGATGGGAGCGTCCGGGAACACGTGGGTTATAGAAAATGCCTTTCAGTTGGAATCCTCATAGCTACACCCCAGGACAATGGACCAGACTCCCTGGGGAGATCAAATCCCAACCTCCCTGTGGCTAAGAGACATGACAAGCAGTACACTGTGGTGTCCTGGAGGAACACTGAGACTGAAGAGACAATAGGTAAGAGCTAAGAAAATCTGAGTCGATATAAATTTTAGTTTATAAAAATGTATTGGTATCTGTTTATGAATCATAACAAATTACCCTATCAATGCAAGATGCTAATACCGTGGGAAACTGGATGCGAGGTGAATAATAGGAACACAGTGTACTTATCAATTAATAATAGGAACACAGTGTATCTTATCAATTTTTCTGTTAATCTAACATCACTTTTTAAAAATAAATTTTAAAAAGATACTACATTATGGGTACATGCATTAAATACTCTAATTAAAAACAGAAATTGTCATTTGAATTAAAAATAAAAACAAGCAAAAATTTGTGTAGTTTAAAAGATACACACTTTAAACATGAGGATTTGGAGAACTTAGAACTTAAAATAGGTAAAGGGCTACACCACGGAAACAATAAGCAAAATAAGGCTGATAAATATCAGATTATCACACTAATATAGTCTTTTCTCATTGTAAGTATAAAAAACTTTATTATTTTAAAATATCATAATCATGATGTTTAAGAGGGAAGAGAGAAAGTTACTTCATTGTTTAATAAGTCAGTACAGTAGGATTGTGTATTAGTTTTTTCCTTAACAAATTAACTCAAAAGCTATAGAGCAAGTGTTGACAAATTAAAAATGAGAAACAATAATGTTTGATTATCAAGAATCTCTAGTCACAAACTTCTCAGTCACTGAGGTATGAGACACGGGTAAAAGCAGGGTAAAAGCTGAGACATACCTAAGGATGTTGAAGGTAAAAGTAAAGTTTTATAAGTTGATCTACCTTACATTTGTAGAACACTACACATCACAACTACAGAATACTTTCAAATTCACCCAGAACTGAAATGTATGTGAAATATATTCTAATCTTGTAAATTCCAGCTTGAAATGGATAACAAAAGAATAATTATATTTTTTATTTCAGAAATAAACACAGACATTTCTAAAATAACAATGAGTTGATGAGAAATTTAGAAGATATTTTTGAGAGTATGAATAAATTATCTAAATTATTTGTTAAAAGTGTGAATAAAACTTACAAAATGTCACAGGATGAAACTATACTGTGATTAGATGATTTCTAAACCTAAATCTATGTATTTTTTTAAATAATTTAAAAATGCATGGTATAAGTATACTTTTAAATCTACTAGAAGAATAATATCAAGTTAATCCAAAAAAAGACAAAAAATAAGTAAAAGACAAGTAAATGTACCAAGTTAGAAGTCAATTTGTTGCAACAAATAATAAAATCAATATTTGCCTAGCAAGGAAAATCAATAAAAAGAAATTAAAAATGAACACTTTTAGAAGAAAAATGGAGGAATTCCTATAGATCTAAGAGATATTAAAATAAGAATTTACCATGCATACCTTATGCCCATATGTGAAAATACAGATATAATTGATGTCTAACTGGAGAAGAAATAGAAAACCAGATCATGTGATTGTCCTCAGTAATTATAGTACAAATTTGATTAAATTGATGCCTAACCATAATTTGCAATGTCTAATAATAAGTTAAACAAAACAAAATAAAAACTTGAGCAGACTAGAAAAGAAGTGAACTTTCCCAATCAGATAAAGGATATTAAAAATTACAAAAACACACATGTACACAGTTAGTGGTAAATATCATAAAATTGCCCCTGAGATCAAGACTCAGGCAACAGAAGGTCACTTCTGTTCACCTTCTTCTGAAGGTGGGAGCTAGTGGATAGAGACAAGATGACTAGGACTGGAAAATCAGAACTAAATCATTATTCACATTGTATTTGCCTACAATCTACTAAGCACATAAAAATTTTTGGAGCATTCTAATGTATTAAATTTAACAAGTTAATTTAGCACATTTTCTGAATACAAAGTTAATGAATAAAGTCAATTAAACTTTTATTTAACAGAAACAATTTTTAAAATGAAATATAAATATCCATTTACAATTTTGCATATACTTATAATTACAGATAGCAAAATATACTATATGTACATAATTATGCATATACTCATATGAGTATGTGTGTGTTTCCTGACATTTCCATAAATTCCAGATCTAAATAAATTGAGAACTATTAGATAGATGAGAGATAGATAGATAGATAGATAGATAGATAGATAGATAGATCCTCTTCAAATTGATCTAGAGTTTTGATACAATTTTTAGCAAACTGTATGTTTGTAAATTGATAAACTCTTACTAACCTGTAAATAGAAATAAAAAGTTATGAAAAAAGACAATTTCAGAAAATATTTTATTGTAAACAGTCTCTTTTAAACAATGATTTTTACCTTTCATTTCTTCAGGAACTGAGAACAGAAGAGAAAAGCCTGGCACCCTCTTCCCCTTAGTTACTAACTCATCTATTTTATGGGTTCATTTTCTTACTTGAATAAAACTGAAGATAACCCTACCCATCCATTTTTCCAGCTACAGTTTTGGATCTATGAGGTTCTTCTATGCATTAGTATATACACTTCAAAAGTCTTATACATTTGAAAACCTGTTAAAGTTATATATTTTGAAAAAAGGTGATAGGAGAAGAACGGTAAAGAAGTTATAATGTGCTATTTGACGAGATTTTAATCTCTATAATTGAAAACAAAAGGCATTCCATAGACAGCAAGACTACATCTCAAGGGAGATGCAGACACACATTTGAAAAGAATGTCACTGTGTTCACTCAGAAGCAAGCTGTGGGCACGACTTAAGTGGAGTAGACATTAATGGTAAACAAGACGAAGGCTTAGACATTTTAGATGAGTGATTCTCCACTTCACATCAATAGTTCAGCAAATTTTGTTTCTGTTTCTGTTTCTCTGCTGCCACATAGATTTTCAAGACTCATTTGTGGTTTTCATTCAGTCACTTGTGGGTACACAGAATAACTTTTTCTCCTGTCAGTGAAAGCTCCCCCAGTGGGGTGAATATTTGGGGTTTTGTTCTAGATTTGTAGGATTTTAAGTGGTATCTTTTTTTGCCCCTTGCTTTGGTGGCAATTTTGATATGGCTTATTTGTAGATCTCTGCAGCATGTAGTACTCCAGTAACCTGCGATTAACAAAGCATACCCAGCAGGGTCAACGAGGAAACCCAAGGCAGGTCTGCCTGTGTGTGAAGCAGTTCTTTCTCTATGATTCCTTTGCCTAGACCCAGAGCCCCAAAAGAACTGCTGTGTGGCCCAGTGTTGGGCTGGAAGCTCACATTTAGACAGAAAAGAAATGTGGGATAAAAGTGCACCTTGAGAATGGCAGCCCTAGTGGAGGCAGGTGCTCAAGAACAGCTGGGAGAGCTTTCAAACCATCAGGGGCTGAACCCAGTCCTTAACCTGCATTCCACACCTCCACTGGAGCAATTGAACAGACCTCAGGTCCCTCGTGACATTTTTAAAAATGACATTATCTACTAATAGATACTTGATTTTGTTTCTATTTCATGGTGGTTATATTCAATTTTATAATTTAAAGAAGAGGGTTTTTGCTCCTTCAGATTAAAGTTCAGTAGATTGTCTGACTATTCTCTCTACTTAAAAAAGCTTCTTCTCCCACCTGAGTTTTCATATACTCAAAAATTTAAATGTTCTTCTTTTAACTTCTGGTATTTAAATGTTATGGAAAACAGCACAATGCTTAGAATTATCTACAATTGTATTACGATTACATGTGCCTTTATTTAAATGGGGGTCCCAATTTATAAGGACCAGTCTATTGGTTTCCAATGAAATTTAGCTTCAGAAGAGATGCTAAGTGATGGATCTAAAACTTTCTGGTTTCTGAAGTTTTTTCACTGATAATGAAGGAGCCAATAAGACCAACATACTTTGAATAGCAAGAGACCAAAGAGATTACATTCCTCCTATATTCAGCTTTATTTAGGAAACTTTTTTCAACCGCTGTCTCCTGTGTATTACTGTGCATTTATGACTTTTCAGGTTTACTGTCCGTGGATGTCTGTCAGATCCTACTGAGGTCCAATAAGTTGAAACACCCCCCAATACTGGACTTTCAAGCCCCTTGCTTAGGACCCTGTGATTTGTGAAAGCATGGTCGCTTTCTGGCACAACATAATTTTGCAGGCTCACTTTTTCAGTTATAACTCCCATCTCTACAGCTGCAGCACAGAGCTGATCTGCAGGGTTAGTTCAGAACTTTCCGTAGGTTCTCAGTGCCATGGGTGATATCCCATCATGCATACTGCTTAGACCATGAAAACACTAGGAAGAAGGATCTTCTCCACCTTGTGATGGCTAAAAACAATGCCAGCTTTATCTTCAAAATTCTGCACAATACTTTCATTTCATCACTATCTAACACACACACACAGCAAAGAATACATTGTTTTGCTATTTTACAAATCTTATTGCTGTCTAAATAGAAAAAAGTGGGATTCTTACATCTCTTTCTGCATTCAATCCATTGTGATATATTGTTCTGATTGAAGTACATGAAGAAAACCCAGCCTTGCTCTTATATGTAGTTGGGGGTTAAATAAGGCATTAGTATTCCTGATTATGACACAGTTTAATTTCGAAAGTCCATTTCAACTGAACTCCCATAATTTAGATAACTTATAGACAAACTAACAGCTCTTAGCTCTTGGTTTTAAGTACAAGATTTCTGGTTGATAAAAACAGTTCTGCCTCCTATGACTTAATTTCTGAAATAGCAAAACATGTTTAGTTCACATGTATGACAACATTCTCTGGCCATAACACATCAGCTTACATACTTAGGCATTGTTGCATCCAACTGATGGAATCTTGGAGCAGTACCAGCCAAAGTCTGAAATTTTGCACTGCTGAAGAATTATAAAGATGTTTAATACCTTGAAGTCAACATGATTAACTAAGAGAAATAAAATAAATACAAATTCTTGAAGTTTGAACTGAAAAAAATATATACTGCATTCTTTGTATCCACACTATCATTAGGGATAAATCTAGCTTCAGAGCCAGGTTTTCACAACAGTGACTTAATGCTATTGGATATTCAAACTTCACAGAATTAATCCACCATTCAAACATACTCTAAAAAGGCAATCTGAATATAAAAAATACAATTTAATTTTAAAATATAGCTATTGAAAAGAGTATCAAATTTTACAACCCTAAATCATCATTAGAAAGTTCAAGTAGCAACTTCTGCAAATGCATATAATTTTGGGGTTGCCAGAATTTTGGTTCTCCTCGATTCATTTGATAAGGCATTAGTATTCCTGATTATGACACAGTTTAATTTCAAAAGTCCATTTCAATTGAACTCTCATAATTTAGATAACTTATAGACACACTTATAGCTATTTGATTTTAGTGCAGAAACTAAATTCTTAAATAAAATCAAATATCCCATTTACTAAAATTTCTAACTTTTATTCTTGAGCTAATTGCACTTAATACCAACACTCGGAAGTATTTTATTATAAGATTTGATAAATTGTATCATGTTAATTACTTGCACATATGTTTTTCACCTTTTTCATTTTTAAAAGGAATTCCATACAAAATCCCCAAGTTTGGAATAAATGTTTTAAAAAATCTGATATTCAATAAAGGACTCTTGTAAACAAGCAGGAGGTGCTCTCCTTACTATTAGGAAAATTTTGAGGCTCTTGGTCTCAGGAATGAGTATCTTATCAATTCCTTGCCCAGTGGATTTCTTTATATTGGCCCCAAATTAAAATTTCCCTAGAAAAATAAAGATTGTTCATCTTAAAGGGTTTAATTATTATAATTTTTAAATTTCAGATATTCAATGTCATTCTCTTATTTTGCTAAAAGTCATTAGTCACGTACGGGAAAATATTCAGATAAAAATTCACCACATTTCATTCAGTAATATTTTGTGGGTTTTGTTGTTGTTGCTGCTGTTGTTGTTGTTTTTGTGGGAAGGTTTCTTTCCAAAAAAAAAATATATATATATATATTTATATATTTATATATTTTATAAATATATATACTGCAAAAGTAACCTCTTGAATTTAATTTTAATAAATTTATACTACATTTTTTGAACTTGAAGGACTTTAAAGGTGACAATACCCTCATTTAAAAGTAATGTAGTGAATTTAAAATATGGTCACAAAAATGGGAACATTTCTCCCTTTACACAATTAGGCGTCTGCTCTCTCTCCCTGAATCTGCTCTGGGTTCTCCTAACCAGTAGGCAGAATGACCCTGAGTCAGCATCCAGATCTTCAGAACATACTAACTTGCATTTTCTAGCCTTACTCTTACTCTTCAAAACCAGTTGCCATGCTGTGAGAAAACTCAAGCCCCTCTTGAAGAAGAGAAGCCCACCTGGTAAGGGACTGACAGCTAGCTGCTTTGCTAATCATGAGAGGAAGCTGTGAGGGAGGGATTCCTGCAGCCCTGGTGAGCCACTAAGCTAATGTTGCATGAACAGAGATGAGCAGTTCTCACTGCCCAGCTGCAAACTAGTGAGCAAAACCAAATTGAGGTTGTTATTTCAGCCACTAAATTTTAGGATGGTTTATTGTGCATCAATAGCTAGCCAGAACAACGCAGCTACAATTATATAACAAATAACCAGCACAAGCTCTAGGAGTTATGCCTAGTTATATGTTAGTGTTTTCTAAATGCTTCCTGCTAAAATGAAACATTTTTAAAATCTAATATTTCTTCCCCATTAAAACATTTTAATATGGTAAGCATAGAAAAGAACACAAATTTGATTTTTTCTATTTGTAGTTTTCTAAAATTGTGCCTCACAGTGAAGGAGCTTCCTTGTGAAGATAAAACCGACCTGTATCCAGGTTATAGTGATGGTTACCAGCATCTACACATGTAATAAATGTACACAGGTCTAGACACCAAAAAGTATAGGAAGATTGTGAAGCATTTGAATAAGGTCTGGGCTTGAGGTAGTATTACGGTACCACTGTCAGTTTCCTGATTGGGACAAGTGCCTTAGATTTGGGGACTGCCGTAGAGGATACCTTAGAATGGGTAATTTGTAAACAACAGAAATTCTGGAGGCTGGAAAGTCCGGGATGAAGACAGCAACAGCTCTGGTGACTGGTGAGGGCTTACGCTCCAGAGCTAGTGCTTCTCTGTGTCCGCACATGGTGGAAACAGAGGATCTGTTCCTGGCATCTCCCCTCAAAGCTTTTAATAAGGGTACTAATCACATTATGAAGTCAGAGCTGTTCAAGACTCAATCACCTCCCGAAAGCCTCGCCTCTTAATAGTGTCACATTGAGTTTTAGGCTCTACCATATGAATTGTGTGGGAGGGGGGATTGTGGGACCAACACGGAGAAGCTAACGACAGTTCATTACAATTTCCAGGAAGGTAACTTGTGAGGAAGCTGGGTGAAATTTACAGAGGAACTCTGTCCTGTTTTTGCAACTCCTTGTGAGGCTTCAACTATTTCAAAATAAAAAGTTATATAAAAACTCAGGTTTGGCAATATAAACATGAATTTCAGTGAAATAACCCTTCCTGGCAGAAGTCTGGGGTCCACTCATTGCAGAAAAAAGAGCAGTCCTGGTCCTGCTGTCTAGGATGAGCACTCTAGAGGGCTCGGCGCTCTCGTGGTGATGCTTCAGAGGCTTACTCTTGTATTGATGCAGACAATTTCATAGAGAAAAGTCTGCCATACGCAGAGAAGGAAAACAGGTGTAGGTACTTGACACAGGGTGTGTTTAAATAGGGAAGCAGAACGTGGAAGTGATTGGGTTTGTCTGGACGCTTATTTTTCCAGGGCATGAATAAAAGTCTCTATCTTCTTAAAGATAGGACTCAGGGATGTTTTAGAAGGTTCTGCAGAAAGTTTGTCCAGGTTCTTATTGGGCTTGGAAACCTCCCCAGGGCATGCCTGGAAGGAGACAAGCAAAGGTTCCGTGGTCTCTGGTGAGCCTCATCTCCCGGCACACGCCCTTCCCTTCCATCTGCAGCCTTTCTCTCCCACCAAGCAGGCGGCAGGAAGGAAAGCTTGTCCTTCAGCTCCACCTGTGGGGCACGACCCCATCTCCTAACTCAAGTTACAGACAGGGTACCGCGAAAGCCAGACGGGAACCGTGAGCACAGGTAAGTAGACCTGAGATTCAGACGCGCCCAGGGAGAGACAGGGAGCAGCACCAAGAAAACAGCCTTCTTCAACGGTCGGGGAAGAGGTCGTGCGGAAGACAGAAAGCAGACGGCCAGGCTCAGTCCCTGCCGACACGTGAAATAGCAGAAGCCTTCTACAACTGGACATCACGTAGCGACAGCTTTGCTGCAGAATCCTGAGGTGGCAGAGGTGGCGGGGATGGATAGAAACGTGAACCCTCAAAGCATCTTACCTTGTATGCACTCGATTTGAACTTTATAGCCCTTTGCCATTCTTCTAGGAATCCACAGCTAGACTCCTGTGTGCAAGTGTGTGTGTGTGTGTGTGTGTGTGTGTGTGTGTGTGTGTGTGTGTATGTGAGAGAGAGAGAGAGAGAATAAGACTGCAACACAGGTTGAAATTGGCTTTACCATTTACTGAAAGACTGCAAGTGGGATAAGTGGGCAGATGCACCAGGAAGACACCAGGAGTGGCCTGGCCTCTGTGCGTGGCCTCCACTTCTCCCCAGGTTGAGCTTATTCATGAGGACCATCCGGGTTTCCATGTCTCCATGCCTGCCCCCCGTAACAGGCACACTCGACTTCAGAGGGGAACCCTGAGCTCCCCAGATGCTTGATGTCACAAGTCTGATTATAGATTCATGAAAAATGATTCAAACACAGATTATGAGAGCAGGGAAGGACCAATAAGTAATATTAGGTAAATAATGGAAAATAGGCCTAATTAACATGTCTTTCGGACCAGCGACAGCACCGTAGGCAAGATCAGGAGCCGTCCTGAAATGGGGCGCTGCCACAAACCTAACGAGACCACAGAGGTCCTGCAGGACACCGGGGAGCAGTGACAGTGAGGGAACAAAGCATAAAGGACAGCTTCTACTACTTGAGTTTTTACATTTAGAATAGGGAACATGAAGAGTTCTGTTTGCGTGCTGCCTTTGTTAATGTTTCCTTTAAGTGCATCATTCTTTCTGTAGAGCTTGTTCCCCTTACAAAAAAAAAAAAAAAAACAAATTCTAGGATTTATCTAGTGACGGTCCAGATCTATTGCACAGATAGAACAAATGAGAAAGAGCAGAATAGCATGAAGACAGACAAGTCAGAACAGAGGTGGGTCCACCCAGATGTGAGCACTTGATTCTAGAACGATGCAGAACGGTGGGATAGTGCAGGAAGGATGTTCCCTAGTAAATTATATTAGGTCCAAAGGGAAAGAAAGCCGGACCTGATTCCTACTCATACTACACACAAACATAAATTCCAGTAAGCAATCTTTTTTCTAGAAAATCATACTGGATAAGGCCCCCATAACCTCAAAGTTCCCAAACCCACAAAATGCTTTATATAGGAACAAATCACATTAATCAAAAGGGCAAGACGGTAAACTGGACAACACAAAGTGGGTACATCTGTTCATCAATTTACACTTCTAAAAGCCTGCACATATAAGTCAGAGAGCAGAAGAGATTTACAATACACAAAACTAGCAAAAGACTCAGAATATGTATATGTGTGCGTGTGTGTGTTTGTGTGGGGGTTCAAATATCTCTATATATTTATCCGTAAGTATAAGTAAATATATAATACAGAATTTATATTCATGTAAATTCCAATAATCAGAAGAAAAAGACAAATTTTGATTTTTAAATTTACAAGTTACAAATAAATAATTAACAAATGAAGACAACACCTCATGTCCCTGCCCAACATCTTAATCCATAACCCAGAAGTACCACCTTCCAATGAAGCACTCACACACAGACACAATTCAACCAATTTCTTTGCCACTTGAGAACATTCCGGAACAAGTGAGTAATTATACTTGAGCCAGGAGCAGAGAAGACTGGGTGGAGCCAAATGCAGGTTTTTAAATAACCCCGTGGGAGAATCACCTTTCAAGATCCTCAGTGAGCCAAGGACCTACTGCTAGGCCCCCCCTCTAGAGATTCCACAGCACTTCCCAATACCACAGCGCTGCCGACCATGTCTTCAATGGCAGTAGACGCTTAGGAACGCAAACTGTACTTTAACCTTTGAAAAATGGAGTATTAATCTGTCCTACAAGGGAAGGAAATTCTGACACGAGCTGCAGAATGAATGAAACTGCAAGACATTGTGCTGAGTGAGATGAGCCAGTTACAGAAACAAAACACAAACACCATATCACTCTATCAGTGTGAGGTGTTGAGTAGTCAGGTTCATAACAATAGAAAGCGCAATGGCTCTGGCCATGTGCAGGTGAGAGAAGAAAGTGAGGATTGTTCAATGAGTTCTAAGTTTCTGTTTTGCAAGATGAAAAAGTTATGAAGTTTGATCACAAGGTGAATATACCTAATATGGAACACTATGCTCAAAATGGTTAAGATGATATATTTCATGTTAAGCATACTTGGCCACATTTTGGGCACTTTAAAAAAAAAAAAAAATCTGTGGCTATTGCTATTGCTGCTTACTGGATGGGTAAGACGGAGCAATGCCGAGATTTGCGGTGTTAGCTCCCGCACTGCCTGCAGATGCTCGCTGCGGACTAGCTCCGTGGTCATTGAGGACTTTCTCCAATCTCACCACTTCACACGCAAGACCAGGGCTGCCCAGAACAACTTTCTGTGATGATGGAATGCTCGATATCTCTGCTCTCCAATGCATTTGCTACTAGCCCTGTGTGATTTTTGAGTATCTAAAGTGTGGATACCGATACTGGAGGCCTTTCTTGTTTGTTTTATTCAGTTATAATTAATTTATGGTTAAGAAGCCATGTGAGGCTAGTAGACACCATATTGATGCCTGGGATTTTTCTTCCATCTTCCTCTACCACTAAACAAACTTTTCTTGTGATGATTTTAAGGCAGTTTCCATGCCTTCCTGCAACCAGCAACCCTTCTGGCTGGGCTACAGTTTTCCCAGCAGCCCCGGAGCATCATGCCTTCACTGCTGCCTCTTCCATGAGGGGCCTTTTCATCTGCTCTGCTGGCAAATATTTGTCATTGTGAAGCAGCTGATAAGCACTTTGTTGAGTGTCCAGTTGTTATCAGATTACAAGGACTCCTAGGGGGTCATTGTGAAAGCACCAATCAAGATAGTACGAGTAATCTAGGGGGACTGCAGCCACTCAGGTCCAATCAGCTGCTGCTGGCAGCCCTGCCTTTACCTGGGGAAGTCAAGCCTCAGAGAGACGGTTTGCCAGAGGGTGGAACAGCCTCCCTGAGAAGCCAAGACCTGGAGGACTGTGAGCAATGGAATTAGAAGCTCTGGCCCTGGTTCCACTCCTGCGCAAGCTGTCATCCAGAACAAGTCCTAAACCACCCTGATACCCCAGACTTTGGATCCAGGGGTAAGGATAACAGAACACGTCCAATGATTAAGGCTGGAATGTGATGATCCACCAGTAAACACATCCATTAAAAAAGACTAACTCTGTTCCCATCTTTCCTTTCCATTACTTCGTCTCTTCATTCATTGGAGTGTTACGGAAATAAGATAATTAAGGCCCCTCCCGTCTTTTGAGGGGGATGTCCCTGTATACTTGTCCCTTCACTTTATTTGGCCAAATAATGTGTTGCAGATGCAAATCAGTAAGTAACTTATTTCGCTATAAGAAGGCCACAGTTTCTGTTTGCTATTTTGATTCATAATTTGGGCCTGGAAGTTGCCTGGGTGTGGAAGGGTGGATAGAGATGAGAATCGGGCAGGAAAAGCGGGCCCTGCATGGGGTAGTGGCAAGGGGGAGAACCCACCTCTGGTGCAGCTGAGCGATGGCTCTGAAGACCGCGATCATCTTTACGGATTCTTAAATTGTTGGCTGTCAAGCAGGCGAGTCAGATCTCTTTCCCACACCCATAAATTCTTCAGTAGAATAGTTTGCTTTGCTTACTAGAGCTTCATGCATGAATGCATGTCATTTAGGAAACTCAATGAGAAACTCAATTGAGCATCTGTGTGAATGCGAAACTAAAGCAGAGAGAGAGAATGAGAGAGAGAGAGAGAGAGAGAGAGAGAGAGAGAGAGAGAGAGAGAGAGAGAGAGAGAGAGAGAGAGTGTGTGTTGGCACACATCTAGGTTGCCCATTCATCCTCCATTCATCTAGAGTTGTAATCGGCCAGAGTCTATCTGGATTTCTCCATGAGCATCTCATCACCAGGTCGAGGGAGGGAGTTGTAGCCTCTGCCCTAAGGATCCGATGGCGTCAGCGGAGGGGCAAATGCAGAAACAAGAGCCGGCAAGGAATGCGGAGGAATTGCCAGCATATCTGCCTCTTTAGCTGACAAGGGAAAAGAAAGCTCGGAAGCACAGAAAGTCAAGTGATTGGCACTTAGTGTCAGAGTCGGAGCTCAGAACTTAAATTCTTCAATCTAATTCTTTAATTTTTAATTTAATTTAATTTAATTTAATTTAAGTCTTCCTGTTACACTAAAGAAGCCAAATGCCATGTTCGAAGCAAGGCGATCCCAATCTCCCCACATCACCTCCACCCGGTGCAATAGCAAGGTGTTATCTGAGAGGGCTGCGGCAGACACCGTGAGCTGATCTCATCTCGTCTTCCTCCTTTCCTCCCTATTAAACAAACAAATCTGGGTTCCTGGCTAAGCCAAGACTCCACTCTACCGCCCTGAACCTTGGTGCTGTGTGCAGTGCTGGCTCCAGGGAGTGAGCTGTAACTGACTGTTCTCCATGGTTTCAGGAAGTCTCCCAGAGGGTGCCCGGGCCCTTCAGCCCCCGTCTGCCACAGCCCTCTGCAGTCACTGGGTCACACAGCTCTCTGGGTTTCTGTACGGATCGCTTTATCATCTCCGCTCCCCAGGTACCTCTTTAAATTTGCCCTAATTTTCTGTGCCACATACTTTCCTTTCAGCTTTGGAATCCTATTCATTCTTGATTTTTATTTTTTTAATTGGTTCCTTTTAGTTATACATGATGTCCTGACACAGGACACCTCCTTCAAAATCTTTGATTGATGCTCTGATCTGGACGCATGGTGGCATTTGGAACTGGGGCCTTTCAGAGCCAAGTTATGGAAGCTCCACCCTTAAGACTGGAATCAGTGCTCTTATCAAGGAGGCCCAGGGTTTGCCTGGCCTTCTGCCACAAGGGGACCCACAGAAGGTACTTCCTACAAGGAACAGTCCCTCCTCAGGCACCTAATGCACTAGTGCCTTGATGTTGAACTGCCAGCCTCCAGAACAGTGAGCGATAAACTTCCATCATTTGTAAATTACCCAGTCTCAGGTATTTTGTTACAGCAGCCAAAACAGAATAAGATGGCCGACACCAACCTTTAGTAACAGCTCCTTGGGTTGAGCACCTAAAACAATTGGCACATGCATCACTATGTCAAGAGAAAAGTCTGGAACCCATTCAGCTGGGTTCTCCAGTCCACACAGCTGCCTCTGAAGCCTCTTTGTAGAACATCTGTCCTGTGCAGAGCAGTCTGTACAGGAGTGTGGGTGTGTGAGGCAGACTGTATGAGTGTGAGTGCGTGTGTGTGTGTGCATGAGTGTGTGTGTGTGCATGAGTGTAGGTGTGTATGTGTGAGGATGTGTGTGTGCATTGTGAGATAAAAGGGAGTAAAAAGGAAAACTGTACATTAGTGTGAATAATATGACATTACCAAAGAAATACTGCGAGGTCAGCCCAAGCCACCGTCTTTAGGAAAACACCTGCCCAGTGTGAGGGTACAAAAGTGTAGAAGAGCGTGTGCCGTGAACTCACAGTACTTCACAAAGAAACTTAATTACTACGGGGAAATGAAATTACTGGGTAGACAGGCATAAAATGAACGCATGCCAAAGACCTTCCTTAATTAATGAGGGAAAAAGAAAAGATGTCCCATCCAGGTAGAGAAGTCCAAGAACTACGAATTTACATATAGTGAAAGAACATTGACAAAAAATTGCAAAACTGGTCTATGCATAGAGCAATAATCAATTCCACTGGACACAAATGTGCTTTTTGTCTGAGCAAAACCATTTGCATTGCTGTCAGTTTTCTACAAAGAACTTCTATCTTTGCAGAATTATAAAACAGCCTTAATCAAAGACAAAAAACTCACAATCTGATAGTCAGATAATCGGCAGGGGCTCCATCATCCATGAACAGGATCACCACTAATACTTACCTCTTTAGCTCATTTCAAAGTCTTAAGCTTTTTAATGTATCTACTTATTTCTCCAACTTACCTCGACCTTCTATTACTCCTTTCTAGCCATAATTTCCTCCTGACATATCTTGGAACAGTTAACTCTTGACCTGGGGATGTTAAACGAGCTCTCAGCCCACGCTGACAGGACCCACTCCCCCAGGGCGTTTTCCCAAACCCCTAGTCTCCTCGTGAACGTCATTCTCACAGAATCCTTCCATGACCCCCAAATTACACAGGTCTCCTTTTTTCTTCTTTTGTTTCTGTTTCTGTTTCTAATGTGAGATGCTTATTCATTTGGCTTGTAAGTTCAATGGGGACACAGAGAAGGTTGCTGTTTAATGCCTTGTATATACATATTAAAAAAAAAAAGATGAATGGACTCAACTCCAACATCCTCATGTAAAATGAAGCATATGATTTCCGCTCTGCCAGCTCTCAAATTAGGGTATGGAATGAGACCTAAAGTCAATGAAACATGAGTCTTACAAATAAAGTAGAGTCATTTTCAATTTAAAAATTTCCTGGCAATTTCCACCCACTGGCAGCCTTCTCTGCTTATGAAATAAGGTCCCAGTCAGTGATAAAGATCATGACAAAAAGAATACTAAGAAGTTGATTTAAAATAATGTTAAGCCATAGGAAAAAGCAGACATTTTAAGCAGTACTGAAAAAAAAATTAAAAGTTAAAATAATAGGCAAAAACATGAGGTTGGCATATATTCATGAGAAAGACTGTCAGTTAATTCGGTAAATATTTATTTCCTTTTGACACATTCGCTGTGTTCTTTTGGGGTATTTATGGAGGGGCTTGGTAATGAGCTGTTTGTTATGATCCAAAACAAGCCAATGCACATGAGAAATGCAGCCACCTAATTAAGGAAGAATAAATAATTTCCCATTGTCAAAGCCTCCCACCCACCTGAACTCCAATCTCATGTCAAGCTCTGCCAAAGACACTTGAAAGCTATCAATTTACTGTGTGCCGTATGGTGCTCACATGGAAGACAGATCCACTAACTCGTTAAAGTGCACTAATTATTCCAAATTTCGAAAGTGAGAACATATGGGGACTGTTTTCCCTGTGAATGTTTCTGCTTCAAAAACAAAGTACATACAACTGAGCAAGTATTTTCCATAATCTATGCTGCTTGTAAATGGCATTCAAAGTTCACCAAATTCACTAAAATTAAAACTGCTTGATTCCACTCTGGTCAAAGGCTGATGCTCTTTTCTTCTTCTTGCATCTTTTTTATTTGTATTGTCCCTTCTCCCACTGAGCCATGACTACCTCTACCAGGATGAGCACGGCTAAATTAAAAGTGATATATTCTGACCATTCAATTAGTTGTTGGGTCAGTGAACTGTGAGCAGTTGGTGGACTGCTTTTATTTTTTTGCTTGCCTCATGCAACAGATGCCTTGGTGCTGTGAAGAGACTGTGAAGATGCCACCTCTAAGGACACACTGCCCAACTGCAGTGGACATAGCAGTGGCGATCGCAGCCTGGGGAGAGAGGACCTTGAAGGATGAGGACAGACAACTTCAGGCGGAAAGACTCTTGTGTCTTTATTCCAGTGGCAGAAAGCAACCTGACTTCTTGACAGATCCCAGGCCTGAAGGCAGCCATGCTGAGAGATTCTGTCATTGCTTGAAGCACCAGTTCCCAAACTCACACTGGGCTACTTGAAAACTGAGCCAGATCACTTGGCAGTGCAGAGCTGACATCATTTTATCTGGCAATAATTATCTAGATATTAACCACGACATTATTAATGGGATTTTTATTCTTTTGCCTTTCTGTGTATACACATTTTGTCCTTCCTAGCTTGCATTTTCCTGGGGGTAAAAATGTGAATTTGTCACAGACAGAATGCACCGAAAAGGAACAAGTTGATGTATAGCTTTTGACATGGAGAACTAAGGTGGGGTAAGATGAAGCCCTATAAGTCAGGGATTATGGTCTTGAGAGCAAGTTGTTCTCGTGTTTATTTCTCCTCCTCTGGTCTAGGAAGGGCCACCTCCTCGGAATCTGTTTTCATAGAGTTCTCCAGCAATCTAACAGTGAGCTCCTTCTACCTAGGCCACAGGGACAGAAAGTCAGCCATTAGATGATAGAAGGAGATGGTGTCAATGCTGTTGATGAGTGAATTGTGCCCCCAAAAGATAGGTGGAATCCTCACCTCCAGAACCTGGGAAATAGGTCTCCGCAGATGGGATGGAGTTGGATGAGGACATCAGGATGTGTCTGAATCCAACATGACTCATTTCCTGCGAAGACAGCCGTGAAAGACACAGAGAAAGAAGGCCCGTGGCGATGGAGGCAGAGCCTGGAGTGAAGCAGCTACAAGCCAAGGAGCTGCAGAACTTGCTCACAAACAGCAGAAGCTGGAGGAGGCAAGTGGGAATCTGCACTGAGGGTTTCAGAGGAGGCGTTTGGGACTTTTGACTTCTGGAACTGTGAGAGAATACATTTTTGTTGTTTTGTATGACCCAACTCATGGTCCTTTTGGGGAGCAAGTGTAGGAAACTTTGGTCTTTCTGTGTCACCCAAGGAGAGCAATAGTGCTGCCAATCAGAATTGCACATTTTCCCAGGAGTGCCAATCCCTGTCCTTGTTTTTGCTGCTCTGTCACGTATTAGTGTTGAAGAAGGTGGAAATCGACTCCTGATTTTCCAGTAAAGGTACCATAGTACAAGTTGGTGAAGTCATAATTACTTTCCCTGACATCCCAGTCTCTGTTAGTGACAGGACCACTCATGGAGGCACTCAGGTATCGATGCCACATTGCCCCTCTCCCTCGGTGATGTCCTCTAAGGCACTTGGTAAACACTCTGCTGGACATTCCAAGACCAGCCTCCTGGCTGTTTTATTCATCCAAGGAACAAACAAAATTCATGCTTACTAAACGAGGGTCACCTTTTCAGCCTTTTGAAATTCAATCAAGAGTAAAAGGAGCCGGGCCCCTGCCTTCCCAGAGATTCCGCCCTCCAGGACGAGGCAGATGTAAACTGACTGAGAGGCAGCGCAGAGCTCCTGGGAACTGTCAGCGAGCTGCAGTGAGAGCTGGGGGCGTCTAAGAGACTTAACAGGGAATTACTCCAGGCTGAGGGTGGTAAGGAGAGATTTCCCGAGAAGTGACGTTTGACGCGGGATCCTAGCAGTGCGTGGGAGTCACTGAGCGGAGGTGGACAGAGGCGAGAGCTGGTGACAGAAACCTGAAGTGAGGCCTGAAGGAGGACGTGAGCGTGGAAGGAGCCTGAAGCGGGAGCGTGGGGTGGCGGCCGCAGCCCAGGGGGAGCCGCCTACCGCGGTGAGGGATGGCAGTGCGGGCACGGGTGCAGGGCCACGAGCTGGCTCGGCCTCGGTGCCCTCAGCGAGGCTGCGTGGGGCACCACCAGGGGACGTGCCAAGCCCCTGGGAGCCTGCTTCGCCCGCACCCCGGAGTTTCCTGCCGTCCATGTGGGTTCACACTAGGCTTCTGAAGCTGGAAAACCTCTCCAGGTGATCCTAATATTCTGCCGAGGCTGAGAAGCATCATGAAGCCGGGATGGGTAGTTCAGTGAGGGCAGGGTGCTTGGTTTTTTGTTTTGTTTTTGTTTTTTCTGATTTTCTATCTTTTTACTCCTTTAGCCTCTGCTCAGGCTGCCAGGCCAAATAACACAGGCTAAGTGGCCAACAGTGGAAAACTACTTCTCACAGTTCCAGAGTGTGGAAGTTAAGGCAGATCCAGAGTCTGACGGGGGCTCACTTCTGGGATGCAGGTGGTACCTGCTTACTGTGTCTTCTCAAGGCTGAAGGGATGAAGCAGTTCTCTGAGTCTCATTAATAAGAACATTGATCCTAAGCTATGGTTTAAGTGTCCCCTGCTGCCCTTTTTTTAAACAAAGTGTTGAGCCTTTGTCCCCAGTCCAAGGAGCTATTGGGAGGTGGTGGAACCTTTAGCAGCTGGAGCCCCTTGGAAGGAAAGTGAGGGCATCAGGGGCATGCCCTTGAAGGGGCCTTTAGGACTCAGGCCCATTTTCTCTTTGCTTCACAGTTGCCGTGAGGTGAAGAGGCCTCCTTGCCTACATGCTCCTACCAGGATGTACTATGATGCCACAGGCCCAAAGCAACAGGGTCAAGCAATCAAAAATGAAAACCTCTAAAACCAAGAACCCAAAGAAGGTTTTCTTCCTTTTAAATTGATTACCTCAGGTATTTTGTCCCAGTAATGTAAAGCTGACACACATACCATTTATGAGGGCTCCAGCCTCATAATCTGTCACCTATCAAAGACCCTATCTCCTAATGCCATCGCTGTGACCCTGCCCCATATTGAGAAAAGAATCTGGTATAATGTTTAGTGAGGAGCATGGAAGGAGAAAAGGAAGGAAAGGGAAGGAAGGGAGGATGGAAATGAATGAATAACTTGGATGAATTCCACTATTCCCACTTGCATTGCTACCTCTAAATCAAATATTTATTATTGCCTCAAGGATAATGTCTATCACTGAGTGCAGTGACACACACCTGTAATCCCAGCGACTGCAGAGGCTAAAGCAGGAAGATCACAAGTTTGAGGCCAGCATCAGCCACTTAGTGAGCCCCTTTCTCAAAATAAAAATTTAAAAAGGTGAGGATGTAGTTCAATGATAAAGTGCCCTGGGTTTGATTCCTAGTACAAAAGAAAGAAGGAGAAGGGAAGAGGAGGAGGGGCAGGAGATGAAGAAGAGGAGGAGGAGGAGGAAGGGGGGAAGAGGAGGGGGGAGGAGGAGGGGAATTCCTCTAGTTTTAGTCAGCCTTTTGTTGCTGTGATCAAAAGCAATTGGCAAGAACAATTAAAGGAGTAAAAGTTTATTTGGGGTCTCACTCTGAGGTCTCAGTCCATAGATAGCCAACTCCATTGCTATAGGCCTGAGGTGAAGCAGAACGTCATGGCAGAAGTGTGCGGTGGAAGAAAGTGGCTGTAAACTTGGCATCAGGAAGCAGAGAGAGAGACCTCCCCTCAGCATGGACACAGACATGACCCCAATGGCCCACCTCCTCCAGCCACATCCTACCTGAAACAGTCTCTAGGAAAGATGTGTATACATAGGGAAGACCCTGAAAGATGGACTAGGACTTTGGTTTCCTAATAAAGAAAAGAAAGACCAGTTGATTTATTCAAGGTATATTTACTGAGAAACTACTTGTTTCAGCAAGTTTCATGCTGTGTATACAGTGTTTTGTTAGCCTTTTTGCTACTCTGACCAAAAGAACTTAAAGAACAATTAGAGGAGGAAAAGTTTATTTGGGGGCTCATGGTTTCAGAAGTCTGAGTCCATAGATGGTGGACTCCATTCTTGGGGGCTCAAGATGAGAGTGAACAGTGTGACTGAAGTGTGTGCCAGAGGAAAATGGCTCAGGTCATCACACCAGGAATTAGAGACAGACTTCACTCTTTGCGGACAACATATATGCCCCAAAGGCACACCCCAAAGCCTGCCTCCTCCAGGCACACTCTACCTGCCTACAGTTACCACCCAGTTAATCATATCACGGAATTAACACGCTGATTAGGTTGAAGCTCTCATGAGCCAATCATTTCTCCTCTGAGCCTTCTTGCATTGTCTCCCACATGAGCTGTTGGGGGACACCTCACATCCAAACCATAACACCTACCATGCTGAAGATGTACTTTCTCTCTCTCTCTCTCTCTCTCTCTCTCTCTCTCTCTCTCTCTCTGGAATAGCAGCACCTGTGGTTTTAGATGCACCTGTGGCAGCCCAGCTATAGACTGCATCTCACAGCTCCTTCAGCAGGTCCAGTGGGTCATGTGGAAAAACAATTCAAAAGATGAACAGTAGGATACCATACAAAGATACAAGATCAAGTGTTAAGTCTAGTACTAAGAAATAAGCATGGCTACTTTCTGTCTTCTCTCATCTTCTCCCAGAGCTAAAACATAGACATACAATTTGCAAGTCCACTTCAATATTGCAGCACACCTCAGGAAGGTGTAGCCCAACACAGTGGTGTCAGTGTTTGCTCAGATACTAAACATTCACACAATAGCCAGATTTTCACTACACCAAGAAAATAGCTTTCATTGTTCTTATCAGTCAGAAGATAAATATTTGCATGTGTATTTTATTTTAATAACCAGTCATGAAAAATAACATGAGGATATGAGTCATGTCATTTTAATTCAATATATGTTTCCCTCCAATATTTTAACATCACACTTCCTTGGGAAGCTCATGAATTTCAGGCCAAGTTAGCATACAGAATATTATGGTTTTTATTACAGGAATCTCACATCACTTCATGATTCCATGACAAATCATATTTAATAAGAACTCAATTGAGCAAAAGAAGCAAAGCGGTTCATGCACTCTGTGGGTGCTCATGCTGCATCTGTAAAGTAGTAAACTCCTGTGACACCTTTGGTACATGGAGGGAGCCTGTGTGTGCTGCTCTGAGCCCAAAGACCTCCTGCTCCTTTTCCCCCATTGTCCCTTGACTGAAGATGACAGAGGGCTAGTGACAGTGTCTTAAGTTCTCTAAAAAAGAGTTCTGGAGTTATTCCCAGGGTACAGTTCTTTATTTTTAAATCAAAAGTATTTCAAATTCCTAAGAAAAAAATATTTTTTAAAAGTCAGAGTGTATTAAAAAGAGTGGGTGAGTATCCACCTCAGCTGGCAAACTCCAGCCTCCTGTTGTTAAATGTCCTTATGAGGATTGTTGCCATCTCTAAAATGACCCTCTTCCTGCTGGGCAGAAGTAATGTGTCAACACACCAAATCCCACTGGATCCTTTATATGCTGTGTTGGCACGTGGAAACTTCTGATACAGCCAGGTCAAGGAAGTATTGGGATACCACCAGCTTCACTTTCTCAGGAGTAGCATGCAGGAGTCTAGGTAACCCATCTTCTGGAACACAGTGTGACTGGCAGACAAATGACTAAGGATGTCCACTTGTCAATTCCCCAGATCTGTGACTATGTGAACTCATATGACCAAAGACATCATGCAGGTGTGATTAGACTAAGGATTCTGCTGTGAGGGGATTATCCTAGATTATCCAGGTGGCCCAATGTATTCACAAGGGTCCTCCCAAGAGGAAGGTAGCAGAGTCAAAGTCAGAGGCGCTGAGGAATGGAAGCTGACATTGGGCTGCAAGCTGGAGAAGGCTGGCCAGCTCCAAAACATGCAAAGCACTGGCAAAAGATGTGTGGGGCACTCGGGAATGCAGCCCTGCAGACACTTTGAGTCCAGTAAGACCTAGTCTAGAGGAAGTCCAGAGAACTTCCTACACCAAGAACTCTAAGACTAAGAACACTTGCATTGTTCAAAACCACCATGCTCCTGGGAATTTGTTACAGCAGCAAAAGGAAACTTTGTATTTTTTTTAGTGGAAGAAATTTAATCATGACCCTTCAGACAAATCTAACTCAATGGAAAACAGACCAAAATTAGAACTGTAGGATCCCTTCAAAAAACAGAATATCTTTGTGATCTTGGGGTAGAATAGCATAGACAACACACACACACACACACACACATACACACACAACCAAATTGGACTTCATCAAAAATAAAAACTACTCATCAAAAGGTATCATTTAAGAAAATTTAGAGGAAGCTTCTGAGAAAATATTTACAATACATGAATTGGACAAAGCACATGTACCCAAAATGTGAATAAATTCATAAAACTCAATAAAAGTTGAAAATAGGAGCAAAATCTTGAATGAGCACTTCATAAAAGAAAATATGCAAATGACCAATAAGCACATGGAAATGTGCTCCACATTATTTGTCATGAGAGGAGTGCAAATTTTAAAAAAAATTTGTCAAGGATGCCAAACAATTGGGAAACTTACACTTTACTGGGGATGTTAAATGGCAAAACTACTTTGGGAAACAACTTGGCAGATCTCAGAGGTTAAATCCACGTTTCCTAAATGGTCTAGTAGATTAATTCCATATCCGAGTGCTACAGTTTGCATCTTGAATGTCTCCTAAATGCCCATGTGTTCAAGGCTTGATCCTGAGCCCATGGTGCTATTGGGAGGCCTTTCAGAAGCAAATTAGACCCCTGGGAACATGCCCTTGAAGGGGCTATTGAGATCCTGGCCCCTTCTCGCTTTGTCCTTTGCTTTCCAGCCACCATGAGGTGAATGGCTTCCTCTGCTACATGTCTCCACAATGATGTCTCACCAAGGGTCCCAAAGCAACAGTCCAACCGACCATAGACTGAAACTTTCAAAACCATGAGCCAAAATTAACCTTTTATCTTTAAAATTGTTTCCCTCAAGTATTTGTGACAAAGAAAAGCTGACTGACACCAGATATTTACCCAAGGAAAATCAAAATTTGCGTTTTCTATACAAACACTTATACCTGATTATTCAGACTCTTTATTTTTAGTACTGCAAAATTGGAAATAACTCACATGCAATCAAAAAATAGTGGATGAATAAATTCCAGTATAGCCATGCAACAAAACAATGCTTGCTTATATAAAGGAACCAACCAGTACTAAGCAACAGTGGCTCTCAAAATCATTGTTCTGTGAGAAAAGTGTGAGACACAAAACAGTGCATGGTAGGTGATTTCATTCTGAAGAGACTATGTAGCAGGCAAAGCTAATAGGAACTCTCTAGTCAAAGAAAGCAGACCAGGGGCTTCATGGGACCAGGATGCTGGTGAGTACTGATTGGAAAGAGACAGAGAGCATTTCGGATTGACAGAAATGTGCTATATCTTGATTGAAGTGGTAATTTCATGGATAAATACATTTATCAAAACTCATTTAACTGGGTGCATTTTAATTATATAAATTATATTCCAATCAAGTGGATTTAAAATTTTTGAATGCCTAAGGTTTAAGCAAGGAGGGAATAAAATTAAAAACATTTCTAGGGCAAGAAATCAAGAATTCTGTTGTGTCAGAAAGCCAGTGATTCAGCAAGGAAACAGCCTATCTTGTCAAATGGTACCAGAGCAGGCATAAGGCAGCTCCCACTGGCCAAAGACTGGGCGACTTGACCATCAGAAGAACAATAAATGCAATTGACAAAAACATTTAATATGTAAAACCCAGCGTTACTATGGTTTGAATATGGTTTGTCTTCTTGGAAACTCAGACTGAAATTGAATTATGTGATATTAAGAGGTAGGACCAGGTAAGTCCTTGAAGAGCTCAATAGACCTCAGTCCCCATGAATGCATTAATCCATTGGGGTGATTAGTGGATTAATGAATTGTCTCCACATAGCAACAGGAGTTTGGCTAGGTCTCTCACATACTCCCTATCTCTTGCCTTGTTGTTCTCAAACTGCTTCAGGATGGCCAGCAAGAAGGCCAACAAAAGATGTGGACCCTAAGACCAATGGATTTCACAGTAAGAAAGGGTGAGGAGAGAGACAGAAATAGCCAAGGAGACAGACACCACTTATTTATACACCACTGGAGGTCACTGGACCTAGGACCACCAATCTTTTCTTGAAAATTGACAATTAAAGAAAAAGAATTAAGTGTCTTATATTCCCTGCACAAATTGTATGGCACAGAAACCAAGGGACCTCGGTGATGAGGAAAGTTTCTTATTTACAAAAGAATTCCAGTTAATAAAGAAAGAACCATAGAACTAGAAAATCCTTATTTTGAAACCCTGATTGAAATAATTGGCTCTGGCAATGACCACCAACAGAACAATTAGTGAAGGCTAATTTATTATTAGGAAGACACTATATTGATGAAACTGGGCTGCACTCTGCAAATCCACTTAGGAGCTTTAGCATCAGGAAGGACAGCAAGGCGTGGTGGACTCCAGCATGATGCAGCGCGAAGCCCAGGGTAAAATGTCGTGGCCTGTAGCATTGAAAGTGGGTCTGATGAGGTGCACAGTGGCCGTTTCCATGCACCAGAACCATGCAGGGAGAGTGGAAAGTCACATGACACCACCAGAGGCAGACAGACAAACCCAGGGTATGGGCCTAGCCACTGAAAATCTAAACCAGCATCTGTAAGAAGGCTCTGACCAAAAGAAAATGAAATGAAAGCAGATGCATTGTATTAGCCTAACAATGTGTGATTATTTTACCGGTTCAGCATAAGGAAAAAGCACACTAGAACAGAATAGGAAGTCCAGAAATTATTACATAGCAAGGGCTGCATTTTGAATCGGTAAGGGAAACTGTAATTAGACAATAAAGGTTTTTATGACAAATAAATATTTAGGGAAATGACAATAAAGTTGTTTCTTCAAAACCATCTAAATATATAAGCATAAAATACTATTAAAAGGCCCCATTAATCCAGGAGTATCTTTATAATCTTAGACTAGGAATGTTCTGCTTTTTAAAACACAAAATGCAAAATCCATAAGCGGAAGTCCTGATAATCTAAGATAAAAATGTTAAAATTGAGATATGATTTTAAAAAGTAAAACACTTTACTTTTGTGAAACACTTCACTAGGTAAAAAGTTCTCAACTTACACAATACAGAAAACACCAGTTCACAGGCTGTATGAAGAACATTCTTTAAAAGAATGTGGGCAAAGAAGATAAGCAGTCAATTCACACAAGAGTAAAACATGAGGAAAAGACATAAAGATACACACTCATCTATGTAATAAGATGCAAATAAAAATAATAAAGATATACAAAAACAACAGCAATAATGTAGGTAATAATGAAGATATATGTAATTGTAATAGTTATATATATAAAGATTTAAAATGAGATATAATAAAAATATAATTTTTCAGCTCACAGTATAGGAAATGATTCAGGATTAAACATGCCCCTGTTGACAGACCACACGCCCTGAGTGTCCTCTGGAGAGCTTACTGTGGGAAAAGCCTTCCCTTCTTTGACTGTCTTTTCCTGTGAGAAAGTCACACCAGTGCAGCAATCCTCTCTCTGCCTCTCACCAACTTCTTCCTATGAGACAAATGATTCATTTGATTGGGGAATTTGGAAAGTAAACCTGAGCAGGCCTGTGGAACATGGTGGATTTCTTTTCCTTCTCCTGATAGGAGAGAGGTCAACATCAACAGGTTTCTGCTTCATACCTCCATGGAATTTTCTGGCCCCATAGTTGAGAGATCAAGTGCAGAAGGCAGCCCCAATCCAAAGATCCTGCAGGAGGAGTGTATCTAAATCTCGGAGATTCAGTACAGGAAAGGCACTTCTCTGTTTCTGGGGTCTGAATGTTTGTGTCTCCCTGGAATTCACATGTTGACATTCTAACCCCCAAGACGTTAGTGTTAGATGAGGCCTTTTGGAAGGGGCTTAGGTCATGAAGACAGACCTCTCATGCTGGGGATTAATGTCCTTGTAGGAGAGAACCGGAGAGCTGCTTTCTTCTTCCACCACGTGAGGACACAACAGAAAGAAGCCCTCCATGAGGAACGAGCCCTCACCAGACACTGGATCTGCTGGTACCTGAGCCTCGGTTTCCCAGTCATCAAAACTGTGAAAAATAGACTCCAGTTGTTTATAAGCCACTCAGTTCATGGTACATATTTTTGTTATGGAAGCCTGCATGGATTGATACCTGCGAAAATAAGGTACTTCATCTCAGATCAATTTATCAGTAATGAAGTTGCCTGTTTGCTTCCTTCTACCATGTTGGTCCATTTTCCATTGCTAGATAACGAAGCAGCCCTAAGCTTAGTGACTTCAACTATTTTTCTATACCACAGTTCTACGTGTTGACTGTTTTTAGGTGGGTGGTTGTTTGGACTTCCCACCACAAATACTCGAGATACTGGCTAGAATCACAGATATCCCAAGGCTCACCTGGGGGGATCCTCAGAGGGCTCTGGAGATTTCTCATTGATGGTGGCTTTCAGCTCCTAGTATCAAGGAATATTGACTAGAATACCCTATCATGGCTTGGGTTTCTTACAGGATCAACTTTACTCCAGTGAACACTTTCTAAGAGTAAGGATTCTGAAACACCCA
Source organism: Sciurus vulgaris (assembly GCF_902686455.1). Lineage (NCBI taxonomy): Eukaryota > Metazoa > Chordata > Mammalia > Rodentia > Sciuridae > Sciurus > Sciurus vulgaris. The sequence goes on from NC_136469.1 coordinate 139,397,383, forward strand.
AGCACAAGTCCCAGGTTTGGGATTCTAGATTCGGAGTCCCTAAGGAGCATTTCTATCACATTCCTTTGGTCAAGGCATCTTGAAGTCAGGACATGTGACTCCAAGCAGGGATGGAAAAATGGTGGCTATCTTTGATTTCTATCCCAGACCACTTTCAATTCATTTCTCAGTCAGTTCAGAATTTAGATCAGAAAGAGGAACTCTTTATTGGGGTCCTACAAACTGCAACAAAACTGCTCATGGGAATATTTTGAGGGGTAATGACTTGAAGATTGACGTTCTTTTGATATACAGTATTGAGAAGAGGTATATAATTTTATTGGAAAACTATCTATAATGCTATTCATTTTACAATGCTTTGTTCTTGGGGAAATATTGGGAAAGGGATGTCAAGGAAGCTTTAGGATTTATCTATTCTTAGTGCTTTATTTCAAGAACATATTCTTATATTTCTTGTGGATTTTTAAGTAGATTTTAAAACATATAACAAACTACTGATCAATGAAAATTATGTTTCTATTTCAGTGTTATATTGATTTTTCTTGAACTTGACCAGAGTACTGTGTTTCCTAAGCATGTATATAGTGTATAATACCTAAAACTATAACACCATATTTCTAGGTTTCTAGAAGCAACTCTTCCTCTTTCTTAATTGTGTTCAGAGTAATGAAAATATAAGTATAGGAATCAGACTGCTGAAAATCACCATTAAGACTTGATTGAAGATTAAAGCTAAGTTATACAGTTTGTATTCACGTATTGAATTGTCCCACTTTAGTCCATAAACACATAAATTATTAGATGTTAAGTAAAAAATGAAAAATGCAAAGTTAGAGGAGTTGGCTTAAGTGTGAAGGCCATATAAACTACACCCCATCCTATACCCCAGAAATATACCTACATTCTTATTATGTGAAGGGCTTCAGGATTCATAAGGTGGATTTCTCCTTACAAAATTTACTGATAAAGAGGGATTATATGGGCCAGCAAATTTGCTTCATGAAGACAGAATTCTAAGATAACTCTCCAAAGTCTTTACCCATGGTGGGCATATACCTTTTCCCAGTAATTCAAATACTAATCTAGGTATTTCTATGAAGGAATTTGCAGATAAATTTAAGACTGAAATTCAGTTGACCTGACTATATTCAGGAGATTATCCAGTCCAGGCTGATCTAACCACATGGGCCTTCTAGAACTATCCTGCAGGTCAGAGTCAGGGAGGTTGGAACTTTGAAGAAGTTATGGCTGCCTCAAAGACAGGGGTGGTCCTGTGGCCAGGTCTGTGGGCCTCTAGGTGCCAAGTCTAGGTGCCAAAGATTTTTGTTTTTGTTTCTGCTTTTTAATTTGCAAGAAATTGTTAATTTACATTTATCCTTTCCCTGTCCCCTTTCTAGACTAATAAACTAGGACTTTTCTTAGAAGAGAATACTGGGTTTCAGATCATTTAACCCAAGGGGGGCAGTCAGTAAGGAAATGGGAAACCTTAGACCCATAGCCTCGACACTGAACTCTGCCAACACAAAGCAGAGGCTCCCCAGAGCCTCCAGGCCGTGCCTCCACTCCGGCCTTGGGATGTCCTGTCCCAGCAGTGGCCAGGCCAGGCTCTGGCCCACAGAGCTGTGAGCTAATAAGCGGGTGTCACTTCCACCCTCTGACCTTCCAGGACTTGTTGCAACAGAAAACTGACTGAAGTCACAATTTAAGTCGTGAGCGCACCCAACAGAAACATGGGTGAGAGCCTGAGGTAGAGGAGGACCGGATGGGGCTCAGTGGCACCTCCGCCACCTGGAGACTCAGCTCCGGTGACAGGCTTCTGTACTGACGTGTACTTGGAGGCCTTTGCCTGTAGCTGCCCGCAGGAGCCTGCCATCTCGCAGCCCAGAGTTCTCCCCCGAGACCCATCTCCTTGCGGCAGCACAGCTTCTGCTATGCTGGACTTCCTTCAGCATCACAGGAGGTTGGCTTTCCCAGGACCCCACCCACTAAATGCCAGATGTATCTACCACCAACCGTTGTGACAACTGGGAGCACTCTCTGGCACTTCCATTTGCCCCAGAGGGGACAAGAGCACCATGCATGAGAACCAGTGAAGCTCCCTTCCACATTTGAACAAAGAGAGAGAGAGGGCAGCTCGCAGCCCCGGGTGTCGGAGCTCCAGGCAGGATCACTGGAAGGCTGCTGTGCAAACCTTACTTGCACATGCCGTTTCAGCCACTGAGAAATGGTGCAGGACGCTCCTGTCTCTCTCCTACGCTTTTCCCAATGTTTGCTCAAACGTCACTTTGCACCCCCTTCCCCGTTCCCGTCACTCAGTACTTTCCTGACTTAGTTTTTACATAGCACTTATTACCTTTCAAGACTGAGGTTTGGGGAGATACACTGGGGTCCATCTAACCTACAACCAGCCAGTATGTTCCTGGAGAGAAGGACACAGTGCTTTGATTCCTGGTGTGTCCCCAGCACGTGTACCACTGCTTGACACCTACTGTGCACTCAGCACTGCTGAATGAATGAGTGAAGATATTCTAAGTATTTCATGCAAGTCATTATATTTTCTCCTTTTCCAAGAGAAAATAAATCTCGGCGTGTAGTATAATTGAATTTAATAATAATCATTTCAGAGGAACAAATGCAAAAAAATACAGCGGGCTGGGCACGGTGGCCCATGCTGTAATCCCAGAGGCTCAGGAGGCTGAGGCAGGAGGATTTAGAGTTCAAAGCCAGCCTCAGCAACTTAGCAAGGGCCTAAGCATCTCAGTGAGATCCTGCCTCTAAGTAAAATATATAAAATGGACTGGGGATATAGTGGTTAAGTGTCCCTGGGTCCAATCCCTGGTACCAAAAAAGACAAAAAGAAGAAAAAAAGAAAAAATACAGCAAAGGGATGTATAAAAATAGAGCATTTTCATTGAAAAATTCTGTGTTAGGTTTTATAAAACCAGGTAATGCAATGAACAAATTCATTTATGTTCTCAATTTGAAATATTTTATTATTATATAAAATTGAGTCATAAGTTACGTTTCTTTAATATAAATTAAATATTGACCAACTTAAAGGTGAACATATACACTCACATTTTTTAAAAATTTAAAATAAATTATGCATCTGCATTTTATCTTTTCTTTTTCCTTCTCTAGACTAACAAGGTCAACAGCCAGGAGTTTTCTTAAAAGAGAATCATGGATTTTAAAGAATTTAACCCATGGCACAATGAATTTGATCTCTTTTTAATGATACTATTTGTTAGATGTAAATATAGGTTCACTTCTGGAAATACAAAGATAAATTCAAATTGATAGTTGACACTGAGCATCTTACTGGCTGTAGGACAAGGTATGTAAGGAAAATAATATCAACAATTGAGGGTATACATGACTTGTCATACCAATAAAATAGATTTGTCGTATGTCTTAGTCTTAAGCATTTGAAGAGATAACATTTAACTAGATCACTTCATTTTTTTGATAAAAGTCCTTACATAAAAATAGAAAACAGAAATAATACAAAGTTTTTACAGTCTATTTTCTCTTTACAGGAATTTCAAGTTTATTTCAAAAGGTTATTGAAACTGTAGTAACTTGCCATGAAATTCATTGGCATTAATGTTCATGTTCATATGGGTCTTTTTTCTTATAAGTGAAATGATTTTCCCCTGAAAATGGAAATGGTATGGATACATAAGTTGGCTGACTTTCAGAGTATTGTAATCAAAAAGTTCAGTGTTAAATTGAATACAGGTTGTATTCAAATGTAGTACAGATTTTACAGAAAGTGATTTCAATATATTAGTAATATGTTGGTTTTTTCTAAATATCTGCTTTTAAAAAATATTTATTTGTAATTGTCAGATACTAGTTGTACATATTTGTGGAGAGCAGTGTGACGTTTTGGCACTCATGATCAGTTCAGGATATGTTGCTTATCCATCACCCCATCATTAGTCATGTCTGTCTTTTGAGAACACTCAGAATTCTCTCTTTTAGGTATTTGGATTTATATGATATGATATTCTATTACAGACAGTGTCCGGCCACCAACCTAACATTCCCTTGAATTATTATGACAATAAATTAATACTGAAGGTCACAACACTACATCACCCTGGGAGCATTCACCATGTGTACCTGAAAGGAAGAGGAGAGTCTTTTCCAAGTAATTTAATTTAAAAAACTGGGGATTGATGCCTGCCAGAGAAGAGGAGCTTATATTCCATACTCTAGCATCATCTCATGGTGAAAAATGGTAAGGACCAATTAAAAACTTTATTAATTTGATTAAGTTACTGGGTAGCTTACTGATTGAAATGGGTGTGGAAATATCCATTGCTCCTAAAGGAATAGGACTGATGAGTTTATGGAAATAAAGGTGAACGTTTGCGTACAGCGAATCTGAAATCTATAGAAGAAACAGTCAGGAAAATAAGGCAGGGAAACGGGTCTGGGTTAGATCTGGGTCTCAGTGTCAAACGTTTGCTGCGTGGGATCATCGATGCTGAGCGTCTGCCTTTTGCAGGCCTGGGGCTCATTAATTTTTTCTCTCTCACTAAGAGAACCCCATGAGAGATGATCTAGAGGAAAATACTAGCAAAATAAATATCTGGGCCAGAAAGCTGTGGGAAAGGAAGGGGAAAGAAGACAGATGCCGCGAACAGTGCCCGCCGCAGAGAAGGAGCGCGACCCACTAAAGAAGAAGAAGGGACGGGTAGGAAGCCCAGCTGAGCCCTCCCCATGGAGCATCGGGACAGGAGGGGAAATTCAGCAAATAGAAAGGCTATTTTAAGCTGGAACATTTAAAAGCCCAGGCGAGAGAGTTTCTTGAGGAGCTAGGACAGAGGCGCAGGGCTCTGGGGCTCCTAGAGAAATCTGCCCTCAGGAATCTGCGGGGTGCACGGCTCCCCGGTGGAAGAGGTGCGGGACATTTCCTTGGAAGGGCATGGCAGGCCCTAGAGCACACTGGGGAAGAGTTAGGGCACCGGCTGCATCCCCAGGACTAGGAGCTCTTGCCTGCTCCTGAGCAAGCAGCTGAGTCGCCTAGAAAGGCATGCTGGGCAGCAGGCCCCAGTCAGGAAGGACAACAGGAAATGGAAAACGAGAGGCTTTGGAGAAGTAGAAAGGCATCTCAAGGCATTTTGAAGACACCAGGCCATCGGAATCAGGCCATGTAAATGTGGACCTGAAAGGATAAGGGCCCACAGTGCTTCCTGTGGGCCGGTCCTGGGGGGCCACCTCTGGTCAGCTCCTCTGTAAATTCCCACAACACTCTGATAAGGGGAGGACCACCTTTAATTCTTTCTTTGGAGATGCAGAAATCTGGACACTGGGAGCAAGTAACTTGCTCAAAGTCACACACTCCATCAAGACAGGCTTCAAAGGTGGCACCGTTAGCCACTGTACTATAAAGCCAAGTGAGACTGAGTCCACAAGGCAGGTCAGTCACCAGCCCCGCTCTGGCAATGCGTGGGGCAGAATTAAACTCTATCAGGAGAAAGCTCCCACTGAGATAAATCATGTATTCCAGAGCACTGGACCCGGCTGACATGATGGAAGTCCAAGATGATCTCTTCTAGGCATGGCAGACCTGGTGGCTAACACTGAATCCAATCCCTCCTTATCCTCTTTCTAGCCTGAGTTGGTCATAATTCCATAATTCCAACCAATGAGATTCAAGCAATTCTTTTCTTTAATTAATTTATTTCATTTTGCTTTGTTATCATTATTTTATTTCAAAAATATTTAACTGACAAAGAAAGTTGTATACATTAAGCTGCACAACATGATGATTTGATTACATTTATATTGTATGCAGGGAGGACTGTAGAGGTGTTGGTTAGAGGGTGTAAGCAGTAAAATTCTGGTTACACCTTCCAGGAAAGATCTCAGTTGCCTAACAGAGTGAGAAACTCAAGTGGTGTGCCCTTCCATGAGTTGCTCTCTTCCCTTCTCCCTTCCTGGAATACAAGATGTCCACGGGGGCAAGCAGCCTTTCAAGAATCATGAGGAAAGCTACCAGCTAAGGGTAGAACCCCAAAAGCACAAGGGACCCTGTGCCATGACAGCCCCTCCAGCCCCTTCTCTAGGCCTGGAAGGCCACTTCCCGACCTCTCATTTGAGAGACAAAAGAAATACTGCTGCCCTTTTAGGGAAAACAAAAGAGTATGAGTTCATTTGAGTGTTTATGCTGATCATTCTCTTCTCTGCCCCTCAAAATCTCTGTACATTTTCAATAACTACAGTCTCCAAGGGCAATTTTCCAATTCTGAGTGGTTTCCAGTAGCCTCTAGAATCTGGCTCTCTCCAGCTGCCCTGGGCAGGTCAGTGGGTCAAGTCTGTAGTCTGGACTCTGCTCCCCTCCATGGGCTGCCTGGTTGCAGTGACTGACTCCAGTCACTGGGTGTTCCCCTCTCCCACACCCAGCGTAGGCATGGGGCATGTCGTCTTCCCCCTTTCTTATCTACCTAGCTTTATTAAAAAAAAAAAAAAAAAGCATGAGATCTGAAGAGGAAGAAGGAGAAGAAGAAGAGGAGGAGGAGGAGGAGGAGGAGGAGGAAGGAGAAATTATTTAGGGTTTTTATAAAAAGAAACAGTCTATTTTAAACTTCCAGTATGAACAGACTTTTTAATGTTTTCCTTTTTTTCATTAATTTTTAAACAAAAAAATGATCTGAGAATAGAAAAAGTTATTGAAATTAAGGAAACTCTTTAAGATTATGCAAATAGTAGAAATCTGTGATTCTCAGCGTAGGGTTCCCTGAATTGGCATCACCTGGGAACTGGTTGGGAGAGCAGGTCCTCAGGCCCGTCCTCACATGCACTGCATACGAAGTTTTGGGGATGATCCCGGTAATCTGTGCTGTGCTGACTCCTCCCTGTTCCAGGGAACCCATGCTCAGGCCTGTGAGCTCTTCAATCCTGTCCCCTTTGGTATTGGCACTGAAGACATTCACTGAACCACATCCCCAGCCCTTCTCATTTTTTATTTGAGACAGGGTCCCACTAAGTTTCTGAAGCAGACCTTAAGCTTATGATCCTCCCGCCTCAGCCTCCCAAGTCACTGGAATTACAGACGTGTGTCTCTGCACCTGGTACTGAGTCTCCATTGTTTAGTCTCTGTTCATAACAGTGTGCCTCACACAAAAAGAAGAGTGAATAAAATTTTCAGGCCAATAAACACGTGAGAGAATGACGATGGTGATACCTTATTTTTGAAGCAAGTTCAAATAAAGGCAGCTAATTCGTTTAACGATTATAATAGTACCTCCTCATCGGTAGCTTTGCTTTCCTATGGTTTTAATTACCCCTGGCCAAACGCAGTCCAAACATAAAATGGAAAATTCCGGAAATAATTCAGAAGATTTTAATTGCACACCAATATCAGCAATGTGATGAAATCTTGCCCCATCCCAGACTTCTCTGTTCTATCCATGCCAGATATCTCTGTCCAGCGTATCCATGCTGTGTACACTGCGTCCTGTTAGTCATTTAGGGGCCACCTGTTATCAGGCCAACTGCCAAAGTATCAGAGTGCCTGTGTTAATGTAGCCATTATTTATCTTACAAATTTTAAAAGGCCCAGAAGCAGAAGAGCAGTGGTGCAGGCAACTCAGATATGTCAGAGAAGAGTCATAAAGTACTTCCTTTAAGGGAAAGTGGAAAATTTCTCAATAGGAAAAAAAAAAAAAAAAAAAAAAAAAGCCTTGTGCTGAAGTTGCTAATAAACTTATACGGGTTTTGCTGACACACCTCAAACTGAAAAAGTGAAAGCTACAATGTGTGTGTGCTTAGTTAAGATGGAAAGGACATTAAATGTATGTATAGGAAAAAATAATATATATGGGATATGGTGTTAGGGAGGATTCAGGCATCCACGGGGGTCTTGGAAGGAAGCCTGCATGGATAGGTGGGGCCTTCTGAAATATTAAAGCACCTGATTCACAAATCCAAATGAGACACTGAATATGGAATTACTACTCTTCTTATGCTTCATCAGAACAGCTATATCTATTATCATTTTTCTTTTCTATTGTGAGTTACATTGTCTATGCAGAAAAGTACATAAAATATACATATACAATATAAAAGTTAGAAATGAAGGAAACAGGTACAGAACTTCCATGAAGAAGTGAAGTTTTGAAAGCCATTTAGAAACAGATGCCTCTTCCTCACTCCTGCTGCCTCCTCCCCTGAGATAATCACTTCACAAAATGTGGAGGTGACCCTCCCTTCCTTGACATGTCTCTGCCCCATGTGGAACCTCTGCTTTGGCCTCTTTCCAAACCATAGAGGACAGACTCTCTGTGGCTCGTTTCTTGTGCTCCAGGTGAGAACCTCAGTGTCTCTGTATGGAACATGTTGTTCCCTTGTGTGATACACCATGCATGTTCGTCTGTCCCACTCTTATTGGCATTTAAGTTATTTCCAATTCCTGCTATTATGACCATACCCAGCTGTAATAGTCACCTCCCAGCCAGCTGTGCCCCCACCCCTCCACTGCTCCCACTGAATTACGTTGAAGCATTTGGAGACTCCCGTCATTCCATCTGTGCCTCTAAAGATTTGTTTCATGCAGAGGGCTCTTTTAGACTTTATGAAGGAAAAAAAAATTCTATGCCAAATTTCTAAAGATTTTTTTTTTGTATTTTTAAACTTTATTTTATTTTTTACCTTCTACACACAGATCTTAATCCACCTACAATTGGTTTCTGTGTGGGGCTTTTAAGTTCATCTTGTTTGGTATAGATATCAAGTGTTCTCTGTGACCTCCATAGAAAAGACCAGCAGTTCACCTCTGACCTACAGTGCCATTTCTGCCACAGTTAAATCCCCCATGTTTGTGGGAAGCAGAATAGAATGGCCAGCATCCAGGCTTACAGTGTGCCCTATTGCAAATGTCCTGTTGCAACAACGACCCAGTGCCCTAAGTCCGTTTCATCTGGAGAGTGAGAGCTCATGGCTCTTCTGGAGGGCATGGCTGGCATTAGCCTTTGAAGTTCCCTATGAATTCTAGAATCATCTCATCAGGTTACAAAGTAACCTGGTTAGGAATAGCATAATAAATCAATTTGGAGAGAGTTGATATCTGAACATACTGACTCTATGAATCTATGAACTTAATGCATTATCTCCTTTTTTGTCTCCTTTAATACATTTGATTAGAGTTCTGTGAGTGCCTCTTTGAAGCAAATATGCCTGATCTTATCATATATATTCTTAGGCAATTGTATTTTTATGCTAGTGTAAATTATTAAATTTGGCTTCCATATGTTGTTAGTAGTAAATGAAATTATAACTGATCTTTATATTGGTTTTTTATCTAGCAGTCATGTTAAATTCTTATTAATGCTAATACTTTACCTAGAGTTTTTCAATATTTGTAGTAATCTGTGGATGTATAAGAAATTATCCCTACCACCAGTAGCTTAAAGCAATAATAAACATTTATCATCCATGGTTTCTGCAAGTGGGGAATTCAAACAGGAATGGTTGCCTCTTTGTTTAATGTCTTCAGCTGGGAAGCTGGGCACTGGAATCATCTGAAGTCTTTCTCACTTCTCACTTGCCAGCAGTTGATGCCGACTATTAGCTAAGAACTTAGCTGCAGCTCTCCACTAGAACATCCCCATGTGACCTCTCCATGTGGTCTGGGCTTCCTCCCAACATGGTGGCCATGCTCCAAAAGTCAGTTGTAAAGAGAAAGAGAAAAGGAAGGTCAGAGAATGACTTCTTCTGGATTCTATTAGTGTAGGCTCTCATAAGTCCCATCCTATATTCAAGGAGAGGAAGCACAGGCACCTCCTCTCAGGGACAGAAGTCTCTGAAATCCTTTGCATAGCATCTGAGATACTAATGGGGTCATGTTGAAATATACTATTTGCCACAGTAATGTGCATGCAGAAATTATCTGCAAGTAATGACAATTTTGTTTCTTCTTTTACAATCCTTATTTATTTTATTTATTCTTTTCCTAGCCATACTACAATACCAGGTAACTTTAATAACATGCCAAACAGAAAGGATAAGAGATAAAACTATTTTTCCATCACAAAGGAAAATGCTCTTAAACATTTCATCATTAATATTATTCTGCAGGTTTTTACAGAGGTACATGTGATGATGTGATACCCATGCCCCTCATGAAGAAGGATTTGCCGCCACACTGTGGAAACCTGGTTAGCAGATATCCACCAGTTATCGTCCCTTCAGGACCTACCTAGTTGCAGAGAACTGTCCCAGCTGAAGTCCTAAAGTTACACCCTGTCCTAGACAGCCCATCTCTGGAGAACATGCGAGGTGGGAGAGGGCAGGAAGACTTGCTATCTGGGCTCAGCCGAGAGTTCTCTAACAGGAGCTTCTAGCTCCAGATGCCTCACAGACACTGAATCTTCTGAGGCTTGATGGGTCTGTGTCACAGCTCACTGCTTCCTTGGACAATCCAGCTTCCCTGCCAAGTGTTGGTCCCCTGCAGCAACCTCAGCACCGGCTTTCAGAAAACCCATTTACAACTGTTGGCACAGGAGTGGAAGGATGAAGTAGGCAGTGAGAAAGGGTTTTGGAAATAGGTGACTTACAACTGGACAGGAGGAGGACCCCATCCTTGATGGAAGGTGAAAGGGTGAGAGCTGTCACAGTAAATGGAAACCCAAATATTACACTTACTAGAGGTGAACTGGAAAGAGTATTTCAGTGGAAAAGACTATATATATATATGGCATATCTAGCATTTGAGACATCTGGAGGAAATAGTAACTCTAAGGATACTAGTTCTTTAGGACTACCATAACAGAAAACCACAGACAGGGCTTCAACAATAGAAACTTGCTGCCTCACAGTCCTGGAGACTAGAAGTTCAAGATCAAGGTACCAGCAGAGTTGGGTTTCTTCTATGACCTCTTTCCTGAGTTGGCATATGGTTGCCTTCTTACCGTGTCCCTGCACAGTTTTTCATCTTTGAGTATGTGGACAGTGAGTGAGCTGTGTGGTTCTTTCCTCTTCGTATAAGGACACTTAGATGAAGTGCTGTTGGATTAGTAGCTCACCCTAATGATCTTATTTAATCTTTATTATCTCCTTCTAGTAACTAGCTCCAATTACAGCCACATGGACCATCAGAATTTCAACAAGTAAGTTCAGGAGCAATTCAGCCCACAAGAGATGGCTATTGCTAAGCACCATTGATGCACTACAAAATGAAAATGAACAGTTTAAGTGAGTAGCAAGAAATTAATTGGAAGCCAGGTGTGAAATCTGGGACCCCTTTGCTTGTATGCAAAGAAGTATAATAGAGAAAGCCAGAGGACCAACAGATAGAATCAGTTAGCAACCTCACCAGCTACCACCATCCATACTTTGCACCAAGCAGATCCTCTTCAGCCCTACACACTTCAGCAACATCTTTATCAAGGTCTTTCCAGTCCCTATTTCTTATGGAAAACTCAGAAAAAGGAGACCAGTGGGACATACCAAAGACCCCTCTGCCATAGTTAAGTTCAGGATGCAACTGGTTCCCATTGTCTGCCTCCTTGAAACCCAGTCATCAGGCCATGATGGCTTACCAGCAGGATTTGAGGACATAACTCAATCCTTCCCTCCTGGGAATTTGGAGCTGCACATTCATTCATAATCATAAGTTGATCATTCAATTTTTTTTTATTTTTACAGATTGCATTTTGATTCATTGTACATAAATGGTATACAAATTTTCATTTCTATGGTTGTGCATGATATAGATCGATACCATTCATGTAATCATACATGTAATGATCATCCAATTTCCTTGTAATTCCTGCACCTCTATTATGTACCTGAAGTCTGACCTCTTTAGTCCAGCAGGTCAATTATCCCTGCCAGGGGTGACTCCTCTCCTACAATAGGTCAAATGGTGCTGTAATGCTCAACTCTGTCATACTTCTTGTGTTGGTCAGCTTTCATCACTGTGACAAAATTCCTGAAGGAATCAACCCATAAACAAAAAAGAGTTATTTTGGCTCACGGTTTCATAGATTTCAGTCCATAGTCACTTGGCTATGTGGCTTTTGGGGCCTGTGGCAACGCAATATGTCATGGTAGATATGCAGGGTGAAAGCAAACTGTTCACTTAATGATTGCCAGGAGGCAGAGAGATACTGGGCCAGGATCCCAAAATCCTCTTCAAGGACATATCCTAATGACCTAACCTCTTCCCACTGGGTCCCACCTCCTAAAGGTTCCATGACTTTCCAATAGCATCAGTGAATGGGGACCAAGTCTTTAACACATGGCCTCTGAGGTCATTTAAGATCCAAACCATAACCCTAACCCTTTAGAATTTTTCTTTTGACTATTTATATTTGTGTTATTTATCTAGACGTGTAAGTATAAGATCAAATAGTAAATATGTATATGCTTTCAGACAAGTATTGCCCAACTTCCTTCTATGGTTGTTTTATTTTGGACTTATAATGTATATATTTATAATGTATAATAATGTAAAGGATGCTTGTTCCCACAATGTCACCAGCAGACAATGTTGTCTGATTAAACATATTGTCTTCTGTTTTTTTGTTTTTTTGTTTTTTTGTTTTAATTTCCAGACTGTGAGGTCTGAGTCACAGAGGGGACAGCTTCATCACTTCTTATTATGTCCACAGAATATAAGCCCCTTGGTGTGGTGATTTTTCCTATCCGGAGTAGAAGGGCGTCCTCAACATAATCTGACTTCCAAGCAGTAGAGCTAGTGTTCTCTTCTATCTTTGACCTCTTCCAATGGATTATGTTTCCTCCCTCCTAAGACCTTGGGGAAACTCAGGAATTTCATTCAGTGGGGTGATGGAAAGGACCAAAGAAGAGTTTTGTTCATGTAGATGAGGAGATTTCACATGAGCAAACTGTCTTTGCTAAGAGAGTGGGGAAGTTTCAGGAAACAGGTGTTGGGCAACAGATGCCACACAGAGGTGACCTTACTGTCCTCAGAGAATCTTGGAAATTAATACACCCATATTAAGCCAGGCTAAGGAGAGAATGAGAACCAATAGGATAGAAGTAGACATCAATACATAGAAATAAATTTGTTATGAGAAATTGGCTCATGGGATGATGGAGGCTGAGACGTTTCACCTGCTATCTGCAAACTGGAGACCTAGGGAAGCTGCCAGTGAAATTCAGCCCACGTCCAAAGGCCTGAGAGCTGTTGGAGCCAAAGGTTCAAGTCTCTTTCTGAGTCTGAAGGCCTGAGAACCTGTATCCCTGACATCCAAGAACAGAAGAAGATGAATATCCCAGTCAGGCAGAGAGAGTGATTTTGTCCTTTGTTATGGTTTAGATATGAGGTTTCCAAAAAGCTCATGTGTGAGACATTGCAAGAATTTTCAGGGATGAGATGATTGCATTATGAGCCGTGTAATCTAATCAGTAGATTAATCCACTGATAAGGATTAACAAGTGGTAACTATGTGCAGATAACGTATGGGAGGAGGAATTAGGTCAGTGGGGTGAGCCTTTGGGTCTTAGGTTTTGTCCCTGATGAGTGGAGCTCTCTTCCTGGTTGTCATGTCCTACGTTGTTTTCCTCTGTCATGTGGTTCTGGAGTCAGCCGACCATGGACTGAACCTCAAACTGTGAACCAAAATAAGATTTTCCTCCTCTACATGGTTCTTGTCAGCTTGTTCATCATAGAGATGAAGAAGCTGACTGAAACATGTTTCCTTCATCCTCTTTCTTTTCAAGCCCCGGTGAGTTCAATGATGCCATCTACATTGTGGAATCTTTCATATCCAGTCCACTAACTCAAATGCTAATCTCTTTTGGAAACACCCTCACAGACACATCTAGAAATAACCTTTTACCAGGTGTCTGTGCATCCGGTTAAGTTGACATCACAATACGGAATTAGAAAATCCAAGAGCTCTGGGGTATTTTAGTAACTATTGACCTCTTCCATAACAAAAAAAAAAAAAAAAAAAAAATCATGGCCTCTGTCAAAGAGAAACAAAACCAGTCAAAGTGGTGAAGGTAGACTTTAATCAGTAATAATCATTGGCATAGGGGTGAGTTCACGTGAATTAAATTCATCTTTGACCCTTACAGAGGTGACCGGGTGTTTTAAAGGGAGAGAGAGCGAGTAAGTGATGCTTATTGAAGTGAGGTTGTTACCCCCAAAATGACTGGGAGGCAAGGTCCCTATCCTCATGTGTTGGTCAGAACCAATAGTATATTCTTTGGACAGACTTGAGTTTCTCAGGCAGGCCCTTTAAAGGATGCTAGGGTCAACCCAGGGCTGCAACCTTGAGCTACTGGAAACTACATTAGTGTTTATTCAATTCTGTGGGTCAAATTGCTGTGTACTTGACAAAGGAGCTCAAGAAGAGACTGGCCTCCTTCTTTTGAGGTTTCCCCCAAAATAAGCAGAGACCAGAACCCCAATTCCTAACTGCCACTGGCTGGTAGTGTTTCATTGGCAGCAAGTCCCCACTCACAAAAATATTTAACCTCCCACCCAAAGAGCCATCAAATCTAGAAAACCAGCAACTTAAGCAATTCTGGCTAAAATAAAATAATAGCATGGTTCCTCCTTAACTTGCTCTCACGAAAGTGACATATGGTGAAGCCTCTTTCTCCTCACACGATCCATAATTCAAACAGAAGTGCTGCCTACTTCCTCATTAGCTAAATTGTATTCATTGCAGAAAGCAGCTTTTGGTAGCAGTATCGATCAGCAGGAAGTACCATGGAAAAAATTAACACAACGTGAAAAACTCCAGTCTCTGGAGTGCAACTCGCCATCTGGGAATGACTTATTAGGAGAGAAACGAGAAGGCAGTGCCCGGATATTACCTTTCCTTTCCCTTTTACATAGGCGGGCAGCCCTCCTTAATCTGAGCCCTGCCAAGGTGGAGTTCGCAGTAATTCAGAACTGACACTTGTGAGCCCCACCAAGGAGAAGACTCCATTCAAAACCTCCAACCTTAAAGGGTCTCATACAAGTCACGTATGCCATCCTCCACGGGTGCTGCACGTAATCTTGTCTATGGTACCCAAGACGTTCAGTGTGCGCAGTGGGAAAAAATCAAGTTTTTTTAATTCCTTGTTTGAAATTCCCTCATTTCAGTTGCTCTGATACTTTAATCCCCTTTCCTCATTAACGAAATACCATTTTACATGATAAGAACCCTTTTCTTTATTTTCCCCTCTTGTGCAGCATTTTGTGTGTAACAGCTTTTTTCAATGTAAGTAACAAAGAACTATTTTTAAATAAATGGTCAAAGTAGGAATGTAATAAATAAGGGACTGAGTCACAGAACTCAGCCCTGACAAATCCTCACAAAAAATTACAACATGAAGAATTTGTAGTCAAGATCTACATTATCTTTCCTTTTGTGTGTTCTAGTAATTGGACAATTATCCCTCTCCCAGTAAATCAAAAAAAAATTATGCTCTCCTAAATCCATTATCCAAGTTATTTTTAATAATTTCCTATTTACTTGGGGTTTTGGAATTGTTTTTATTTCACTGTTTTTTTTAATCAGTTCACTCCCTCAGATGAAGCTTAAATGGGTTGAAGAAAGATGTAAACCATTTCCAAAGAACATGAATTGGCCCAAATAATTGAGTGAAAACTTGAAGTTAATGGGAGAGAAGATCTATCAGGAGGCAGGAATACTAGTAGGAGGCAAATAGCATGTAATAATTCATCCATTCACATTTTTCTGTTTATTATAAAGTTCTAATTTGTTATGAAGTAATTTCAAATTAAAGCTAATTATCAACTATATATCAATGTTTTGATTGCAACAAATATATAATATGTGTCTCTATGTCAAAGCACTGTGTTGGGGAAAACGCAGATTCCTGCCATTGAAGGGATGGTGTGTTGCTTTTGAGCAGAAAATCAATACAGAAATAGTAGACAGTGGTGTGCTAGCTTCCTGGGGCTGCCAAAAAAGAAAAAAGAGAGAGAAAATGTCACAAATTCAGGCACTTAAAACAACAAGAAATTTGTTCTCTCACAATTCTGGAGTCAGATGTCCAAAATCAAGCTGCCTATAGGGCTACAGTTCCTTCAGCAGCTTGGGAGGGTCCTTCCCTGCCTCTTCCAGCTTCCAGTGGTTCTGGCTATCCACAGCGACCATGGCTGACAGCTACAACCTTCCACTCTCTGACCCCACCTTGCACAATGTTCTCTGTATCTCACTGTGTCCTCTCAGCGTCTTACAAGGACACCAGTCACTGAATTTAGGGCTCACTATAATCTGATAGGGCCTTATCCTCACATATTTATGACTGCAAGGACCCTAATTGCACATGCAGCCACATTCTGGGGTTCTGGATGATTATGAATTTGGGGGGCAGTATTCAACCTACTACAGCTGGTTTAAAAATGATGTTGGGAAAAGAGGAAACAGTCTGAGTTGGACCAAGACTCCCTGTAAGTTAAGAGCGAGAGGAGTAGGTACCCAACACCAGGTATCAAGGGGAACAGGATCATGCTAGGTTTGCCATCTGGGCCCAACCTGCCTGCCCCTCCCATGCCCTCTCTTCCCGGCACAAAATTGACTTACTCTTGTCACATCAAATATATAATATGTGTCTCTATGTCAAAGCACTGTGTTGGGGAAAACGTAGATTCCTGCCATTGGAGGAATGCGTGTTGCTTTTGAGCAGAAAATCAATACAGAAATAGTAGACAGTGGTGTGCTAGCTTCCTGGGGCTGCCAAAAAAGAAAAAAGACTTCTCACATCTTCTGGGACACATGGTAGGTAATCTCTTGTGCCTGTTCAAATGAGTAAATTCAATATGTCTATCTCCATGGCTCCCATTGGGATCTCAAAATGGGCACAATGGAAATTGATTGACCTTAGATTCCATGGATGAAGCTTGGCATATCTCTGCCATATCCACCAAGAGGGGACCAAACAGGTCCTGAGGCCCTTAGCTCAAACTCCCCACCAACCTATCTATCCACAAAAGAATTCCAGATAGGCATTCAGCAGATGGATCAAGAAAACTGTCCAGTGGCATGGGTGGCACCTCTCCCCATCCCTGAGGATGGGAGGTGAGGACTGCTTGTGGGGAACCCTGAACCTCTACCCTGACAGGGGCTCCAAGCTCACAGTTACAGAGCACCCTCAGAATTGGCATGAGCCTTGAAGAGTTGACACACAGCGGTGATGCTGGACCTTGTCTACAGGGAACAGGCTAGGTGGAGTTGTCCCAGCAGCAGACAGAAGAAAGCAAGCTGCAGGGAAGCACACTTCCCCAAAGCGTGGCCAGGGGCATGCTCCCTGCATGTTACAGGGTACAGCTGGATGAGCAGCATCGAAGGACCCTGGGCACTATGTCTGCCCAGAGGGGAAAGCAGACTCCAGCAAAAAGTGACTGGAGGTACCTCACCAGAGGTGGAAATGAAGGTGGAGTCATAAGCCATCAGAGAAACTAAGCATTGCCCTTCTTGGGACACACTGCATGTGAGGAATCGCAAGCGCTGGCCTGCAAGGACCATAGCCGCCCATGAGGGGAGAGTCTCACATCTAGACAGCTGCCCGTGGACACGCACTGCACAGCTAAGGTGGAGCTGCCCTACACCCACTGAAGCCATGAGCCAAAGTAAACTTCCCCTCTAAGCTGCTCTCGTCAGGCGTTTTGGCTAAAGCAACAAAAAACGGCCTAACACATCATGTGTCCCAGAATTAGATCCTTCTATGGCTGTTATTTGCTCAAAGACACACACACAACTCATCTGTACAGAAAACTGAAAGAGAATGGGGAGGGGAGAAATAAAAGATAAAGGAAATAAGAGAGAAGAAAACAGCAGATCCAATTTTCCTATCATTTTCTTTTTTAAACCCAATTATACCAATAATGATGTACACTTATTTTAATGGAGATTCTTACTGTATAATTTTTAACAATTATAATGGGTCAGAGAGTGGGATTATTCAATAACTAATTACAGATTATTCTCCTTGAGAAGTCTGAGGAGGAACCCCTGACCATTGAACTGATCCCTGAAGACTCCCAGTTTGAGTCCCCTCTGGATGTACCAGTGCTTGCCTGAGATCCCTTTTTGCACCCAGGGAGGATAGGGTGGGCCTTCTGCCCCCCACCATGCAGAGATAACAATGAAAGATCCAGGGCTTGGGAGTAAAACAAAAGAAAACACAATCTAAGCACAAATGCCAACCTTTGACTTTCCAGCTTTGCAGAATGGGAGAGTTTCATCCTCTCCAAATGTCCACATCCCCATCTGCAACAGGAAGAGGGGAACACCTTCCTCAGAAGACTGCTGGGTGCACTGTCCAAAAATCAGCCATATTGCAGACACTTTGCAGGTGTCTTAGAGATTTCAGAGACAGCATGATCCTGCTGACATGTTAACTTGGACTTCTAGCCTTCAGGAGAACTAAGAAAATACATTTTTGTTACTTAAAGCCACCCAATTTGTAGAACTTCACTCCATCCCTAGAAAACTAATACGAGCTACATATTTGTCTGCTTTTTATTATTGTAATGAAAATGAGGCAGGCTAAGTTTATAAAGAATGTTCAAGGGCATGACCTTGACCTTGGCTCAGCTTTAGTGAGGACCAGCTTGACTGTCACATCATGGTTGGAGTTTGTGTAGCAGGAAGAGAATGCATCTCCAAACAGGAAGCAGGGAGTGCCTGGGGTCCTTTAGAGTGTAGGGACCCCAGTGAATCTAAGCACTTTCCACTAATCCCCATCTCTAAAGTGTCAGCACCACATCTCAACTTCACCACACTGAGGACCAAGTTCCCAACACATGAACCTTTGGGAGGCACAGAGCATTCCGGCCAATAGCAGTCAGTAAGCCATTTCACACAATTGGTGCTCAATTGGGTTCAGTCTTCCGCTTCCATAAAGCCCCCCTAAGCATTTCCTATTGTGAGGAGGCCGATTCTATTTTAGGCCTTGGTACTAGTCTTGGGTTATTATTTGCTAACAATGTGTCCATGGGCACAATGGCAGTGCCCACACACAGCTCAACAGGTGATCTCCCCATGACTTCTCTCCCTGAGACACTTTGTGAATTCTGAGCAATAGTTTCAAAATGTAAATCTGATTGCTGGCTCACCCTCCACCAAACCCCTATTCTTAAGGAAAAGACACCACCTTCTTGCTGTCCCTGTGGGTGAGGCCTCTCCATATCTGTCTCATCTGGTTTCCTACAGCTCTGCAGGTAAGTCTTGGTCCTGCCAAGAACAGGAGGGAGAATGGTGCAACCAATGAATTGACCTATCGACATGCCATCCTACTGTCAGAAGTGGCCCTTACCTCTCCTCCCCCTGGCTAGTGCCCTCCACCAATCAGGTCAAACATCACTCTCTTCAGGGAAACTAGTCGGACCCCAGATAACATTTCCATTTCTTCATAGCATTTGTCACAATTTATATTTATATATTTATGTTATTCTCATGTTAATGATTCTTGAGACATGCTGGGCTATGAATTCTAAGACAGGAACAGAGTCAAGTTACTCGGAATTGCTTTCTCAATATGTGGCCTAGTACCTACCATGTAAAAAGAGCTCAATATACTTTGGATGGGTGAGTGGACAGATGGATGAATGGACAGATGGGTGGGGGAATGAATGTCTTAACTTAGCTTAGGCAGGTGGACATCTCCATTTCTGAGGACTGGTAAGTATAGGGTGCCCAGAATCTAGGTCTAAGAGCTGCTTTCTTTACTCTCTCTGGTCCCCTAGTCGCATGGCATGGAATTCTGCACATCCCCTACTAACATCTGTCCTTTTGATTTCTACCCACTTTCTAGGCTTTAGATCTATTTCCCACCTGACCCGGATGCCCTCACTTTCTCAGAAGCTTCCTGACCGTGGTTTTGAGGAATTAACACGATCCTGAGGCTGGATATCTATGAACCCAAAGCCCATCTTTCCCAAATACGTGCCATAAGGTTTTGGTCAAGTCATTTGCATGTCATTAATCCTCATAACTGAGAAACTATATACTATTATCTTTTTTGGTAGATTATATAAGGTAGTTTATGAAAGAAAATAGAAAATCTATTTCAGAGTGGTTAAATAACTTCCCCAAGGTTAAAAAGGAATGAAGTAAAAAAAAAAAAAAAAGAAGAAGAAGAAGAAAAGAAAACCTAACATTTCCAACTAAATCCATTATTTTTTCCCTCCCAATCACCATTCATGTATTTTTTTTTAATTCAGGATATCTTTCATTGTTCTCCAAAGATATTCACTCTTTGAGACACGTACATTTGTTCCCAGTTTGAATTTAAGCTTTTCTTCATTGCCAACGTTCAATTTAAATCCTCAGTTCCCCCCTACTAAAAGAAAAAAAGGATAAAATGATGAAGGGACCTGGACCCAATGGAACAAGATGTCATATCACAGGAAATCTCGATTACTCCACTGGAAATATGCTGCTACTGCAGAATGTGCACGGGAGCTTTGGAGAAAAGTCGTCAAAAATTAGCTGAGGTTAAATAATCAGGATGAATGCACCCGAGCTGAACAGATTATAGCATTCTAAGAGAAACTTTACACAGGATGGAGAAAAATGTTATAAAATTAAAATTAATGAGAATAAGTTTGACATTCATGTGCGAGTTTAAATTAACGTGGATGCGGAAAAATGGCACTTCGTTCTGGAGAGCAGGTGGGAGAAAAGGTACAGTAGTGGCAGGTTCCTTCTGCAGGTCGGGAGACGATGCAGGCCCTGCTCCTGGGCTCTTCTCAGGTAAACTAGCACTTGGCTCAGGTCAAGTCCAAGGTTCTTATACCTTCTCTGTAGCTCGTCCTCTCTGAGCTAGGATTTTGATTTTTATCTTTGCAATCTATTTTTTTTCTGCACCCAGAACCAGTCCTGAATTAAACATATAAAAGGATGGCACATTTCAAAAGGCAAAGATTGAGAGCCAAGTGGACTTGCATTTGCATTCTGGCTTTGTCTAGCTGTGAGACGCTGAGCCTCTCTCTCACTGAATTTTTCAGTCTTAGTTTCTTAGGCTTGACAATGACAATTCAGACACCCCCAAGCACAGTCCCTTCGGAAGGAACTAATACTGGGCAATGTGCTGGAATGATGTGTGACTGACACACAGTATGACTCTCAACTGGGAGTCTCTGATACAAATGATAACACCAGAAAGGTTTTTTTAAAAGGCACTTGTGAAACAAGTTTGCTGAAGATGCACCTGCACTCCCACGTTTATTGCAGCAGTATTTACAACAGCCAAGATAGGCAATCAGCCTAGGTGACAGTCAGTGGGTGAATGCATAAAGAAAACTTGTCATCTACATGCAGAAAGAAGCCATTCAGCCATAAAGAATGAAGTCCTGTCAATCACTGCAGCGTGGATGAGCCTGGAGAACATTATGTTAAGTGAAATAAGCCAGGCACAGAAAGACAAATACCACATGGTCCCACTTCTGTGTCAAGTCTAAAACAGTACACTGCATAGAATTAGAGAGTATCATGGCTAGGGTGGTTATTGGGGAGAACAGAATGGCCAGGTATTGTCAAAAGATACATAGTTATAATTAGGATGAAGAAGTTCAAGAGAGCTATTGAATAGCATAGCAGCTATAGTTATTTTTTTAATATATATATTTCTTATTTTTTTTATTCTAACAGACTGCATTTTGATTCATTGTATACAAATGGGGTACATCATTTTGTTTCTATGGTTGTGCACAATGTAGATTCACCCCATTTGTGTAAGCATACGTGTACATAGGTAAGGATGCCTGTCTCATTCCACCATTATAGTTATCGATAATACATTTTATTCTGGAAAAAATGCAAGCATTGTCAAGTGTTCTCACCACAAAATGATAACTAAGGTGATGCATTTGTCAAGTAACTAAATTTAATCATTCCATAATACATATATACTTTAAATCATGTTTTACACAATAAATACATGCAACTCTAATGAGTGACTAAAATTAAAAATAAAACATGTTTTTGGGTGACTCACTTATTTGGGGGCAGACTGGCAATTAAACGCACATACAGATTTCCAGCAATGTCCCAAATAAAGCCTGGCAAGAAACCTGCTGCTGCCCACAAGGAATGAGAGGAAACTGCCTCTGCTTCCTCCAGCATGGTCACTTCTGCCCAGGAAACCCCCCTGGCCACCTCTCGTCTTTTAAAAACCCAGAAGGGGTTCCATCAGGTAAAGCTCTGACGTCCTCACGCCCCACCTTGGGCAGGAGCTAATGCCCTGCTCCTTCACCTGCTCATCTGAACATGGCAGCAAAACACACTCACCCCTAAGGCTCGACATGTCACCATTGAGGACACAATGCCTCCATCACTCAACATGTCACGATTAAGGACGCAACACCAGCGAAAGCAGCGTTCGGTACTTTCTCATCTGGCGCCTCCTGTTTACTCTCCTCACAGCCTCCTCAACCCCTCTAGACATTAAACTCACATAGACGGGACCCATTTGACCACTCAGTACCATCCATGGACCAGCCATGGTGCTTACTGAAAGGTGGGTAAGTGAATAAACTAACCCAAGTGGGAAATGGGATCACGATCTCTCCTGGGAGCCCTTTCGTGTTAGAGGGATGAGCAGAACAAGGCCCCAGAAAGCCTTAACCTCCACCAGAGACCAAGGTAGGGTGGAGGGGTGAAAGAAAAAGCAACTTTGCTCAGAAATTAGAGGCAGCTGCTGGACAGCGGCCTTCCTTGCTGAGTCAGTCAGAGGTGTGTGGCCAGCCTCCTGTGAAGCTGCCACCTGTATTTCCCCTTCACTGGCCCATGGGGCCCACAGTCCACTTCTCATGGAGGAGAATCCTGAGCAGAGAACAGAAACTTATCCACGGGGGCGGGTCCCCTGACGCCTCGGCCTGACACTATCTGGGCTTGCTCCCATTCGTCCTATGTGATGGTGTTTGCAGGTGGCCTAGCACTTCCTCCCGTATAATTACATCATCGCTACCAATTAGAACACGACTACAGTGAAAATGCCAGGGTTAAGGTTTGGATATGAGGCATCCCCTGAAAGCTCACATGTGAGACGATGCAGGGGTGTTTAGAAGTAAAATAACTAGATTTTAAGGACCGTAATCTGATCAGTGGACTGACCCATTTGATGAGTTAGTAACTTGAATGTACTACTGGGTGTAACTGGGGGCTGGTGGGCTGAGGCTGAAGGAGGAACATCACTGGGGACATGCCCCTGGGGGACATATCTATATCTTGTCCCTGGCTCCTTGCATTCTCTCTCTGCTTCCCAGCTACTGCGAATATTCTGTCT
Source organism: Sciurus vulgaris (assembly GCF_902686455.1). Taxonomy (NCBI): domain Eukaryota; kingdom Metazoa; phylum Chordata; class Mammalia; order Rodentia; family Sciuridae; genus Sciurus; species Sciurus vulgaris. Next base: position 139,420,621 of record NC_136469.1, read on the forward strand.
GTCTTCAAGTCCAGAGCAATGGAGTAGGAAGACCATGAACTGAACTTCTTAAGTCATGAGCCCAAAATAACATTTCCTCCATTAAGTTTTTCTTGTCAGGTATTTTGGTCACAAAGATGAAAAACCGACTTACTATGTCCTAGTTATCGGACTGTGCTGTGTAGGGAATAAAGACAGGAAAAAGTGTGCCTGTTCGTACGGACACCATTACTGTGGGCCTCACCACACAGAACACAAGCAAGAACCACGTCTAACAGTGCTCAGCCCTCCAGAGCCGCACAGCAGGGCTGCATGCACCGCATGTCACTGCATTCGTGGGGGCAGGGTAGCACTCAAGGGTGACGGAAGTGTTATTTTATCATATTTGATTGGAAGCTGGTTGAATCTGTGGATGCAGAACTTGTGACTCTGAAGGACCAGAGGTAAGTGCCAAGAAATCCATACCTCCCACTTGGCCGGAAGTCCTTTAGTTCTTTCCAGGTCGATTTCAGTGTAGAACCACCTTGTCCCCGCTCCCCGCCTCGTCCAACGCTCCCCACACGCTACAAGCAAGGAAGGGTCATGGCTCCTTTTCACAGACACAGACCCAGCACCGAGGTGTTACCTGCTTCCCCAGGTCACTCAGGCCATCAGAGCCAGAGCCCAATCCAAACTCCAGCCACGGGCTTCTGGGCCTCAGAACTTAAGAGAGAGGGGGTTTGAAAAGTCAGGGCCTGTGTCTAATTCTCATTCCACATATTGCCAGGGAAACATTTATGAAGCTATTATATCTATCAAATCAAAATTGCCTGCTGCAAAGAGGGGAGAGAGAGAGACAGGGAGAGAATCAGAGGAGAAGACTGATTCTGTTATAGGCAATATTTAAAAACCTGATAGATGATAGAATAGTTGAAGACTAAAATTCAGCAATATAAATGGGAATTTACCAAATATCATTATAAAATGCAACAATAGAATTATTGATTAAAATGTTAATATACCCAAACCCTGTGACCCAACAATCCCACCCCCAGGAGGTACCTTGCAGATGTGCTTCACCACTGCATGAAACCAACTTTGGGATTTCTTTCAACATCTCTGCCAGCACCTAGACCCGGAGAGTTTCTCAGATGCCCTTTGCCAAACACAGTGTGAAACACATCCGTCTTTGCTACAGAACACTGTCTCCAAGGTTTGTTTGGGGGGGTGGGCACAGATGATACGGTTCTCAAACCTTATTCAAGATATACCATTTTGAAAACACACTGCTATGTTCCTATTCTTTGCAGGGGAACGTGAGTCCATGTATTAATGTATATGTGTTGGGAAGATGTCCAACATCTGAACGATAAATTTGAGAAATTAAGTGCCAACAGCAGCAGCAAGGTGGGGCGGGGGAAGAGTCACGCCAGGGGGCCGGGCTTTCCCCACTGGACTTCCCTACCTCAGTGTGTCTTCAGAGAGAGAGCATGGGCAACTTTAATAACAAAAGGACTGACTAAAAGATGTGGGAAACTCATAGAAGAGAGAGTGTGAGATGCAAAGTAGCCTCGGCCGCTACCTGGGTGTGAGGCTTTGCTCCTTCTGTTTCCCTCCCAGAGCTGAGGTTTGCTCATGAGTGATATAAACGCAGTGGCTGCAAGTTGACTGCAAAGGAACCAGGGCCCAAACAGGGAGCAACAAAGGGATAGGCCAGGACAAGGGCCCTGGTGCCTGAGGATGAAGTGGGAATTCATCACCAACCCAGTCCTGTCCAGGAAAACTGTGTCCACAGGAAAACTGGCTGACGACACCCAGCTGGTATCAGACTCCTGGGGCTGCAGTAACAAAAAGCCAAAAACAGCTCAGGAGGCCAGAAGCCAGATAACAAGGTGTCCACAGGCTTCTTCCCTCCTCCAAGGCTTCATCCTGGCTCCGAGTGGTCCCAGCAGCCTCGACATGCCTTGGCTTGTAGACACGAGGCTCCAGTCTCTGCCTCTGTGATGTCCCTGTGTGTCCCTATGAGTCGTCTCATCTTCTTACAAGGACATCAGTCACTGGCTTAAAGCTCACCCTATTCCACTAGAAGCCCATTTTAATGTGCTGTCGAAGCCTGCAAAATTCCTATTTTCAAGTCGGGCCACATTAATGGGAACCAGAATCAAGATTAGAACATTTTTTTTTTTTTTTTTAAAAACATGGTTCTACCCACTCTAGGGCTCAAGTCCTCATCTCTGGACCCTGGCATGTATTTGTGGTGAGAGTAAATGAGATAAAATCATGACTGCATCGGCCATGGAATGTGGGTGTTCATATATCAGTACAATAACGTGGCTCCTTCCAGGACTCAGATTCCAAATCTACATGATAAAAATGCAGAGGTCCTTTTATCTCACAAAAAGAGTTTGATCTTCTACAACATGAGAAATCCCATGCTGGGGGCTGGGTCACAGGGAGAACAGAAGATTCAGCCCAGGGAGGGAGCCCCAGCCTGGCTCTTGCATGGCAGGGATAATCCAGTCTGACTGGAGGAAAAGGTTGAGTTTCACATTTGAAATGAACACAAAGGAAGAGCACAGACTGCCCAGGGAGACGCAGTATGGTGGAGCCGGCAATGACTTGAGATCCTAGCCCCTTGGAAATTTTAAGAAACACCGGAAAAATCTTCAGAATCCAGTCCTCTCTGACCCTCAAGGGTCATGGGACCACAGCTGACGCAGGCAGGTGACAGGTAAAGTGCCTGGCACATAGTTGTGGCAGTCATGGACACATCTCCCTTGTGTCAAGAAAGAAACTGCTATCTCTTAAAAGATGTTCATTTTGAGAAACTCTCATGCACCTGCTCAGTCTCTCTCAATCAGGCCTTTAGGAGTGCATCAGACTCACGGTTTGTATAAGTTACTCTGACCACAGGACATTGTACAGACCACCAGCCCTGCCCTTCCTAGGCGGCCCTGGCCTACTTCAGATCTTCTTTCCAGTTCCATTGCTCTCGACCCAAGCCCTTCTCAGAGGCTGTAGAAACAGACTTGTGAACGAAAGTCTAGGGTTTTGAGAACCAGGCTGTGAAGGGAAGGTGAGAGTCAGCCAAACAAGGAAACGGCCCACAAGTGCTTTGAGTCATAAAGAGATTCTCCAGAACAGTGACTGCCTTCAGGAGCACATTCACTTGGGGGACACCCCAGCCCACCCGTGCCAACACGCACACTCAAAGGCCAACTGCAAGAACACCGTAGCGGGGAATAAAAGGAACGGCTCAGAAACAGAACTTAACAGGCCTAACAGCCTAGGAGGGTCTGAGGAGAGGAGCATGTTCAGGAAGCCGCCCTTTGAGAATGGAAGAAGGCAGAAGCTCAGAGAGGACCAGAGAGTCAAGGTTTGGGTGTGAGGTGTCCCCAAGAGCTCATGTGTGAGACAATGCTAAGAAGTTCAGAGGAGAAATGATCGGGTTGAGTCTTAACCTGTTCAGTGAATTAGTCCCTGATAGGGATTAACTGGTAACTGAAGTGGTAGGGTGTGGCTGGGGGAGGTGGGAATTGGGGGCATGGCTTTGGGTATATATTTGTATCTTTTTTCCTCCTGATCACCAGGTGAGCTGCTTTCCTCTGCCATATTCTTCCGCCATGATGTCCTGCCTCATTTTGAGCCCTGAGGAATGGAGTCAGCCACTTGTGGACTAAGACCTCTGAAACTGTGAGCCCCTAAATAAACCAGAGCAAAGGACCCGCCCGTGGAGCTCAGCTTCTCTTAGCACCGTCCCCTCCCTTTTTGGGACAGGTCATGATTGTGCAAGAAATCACACGTTATGTTAGCTTGTGGTTCGTTGAGAGGTGGATGGAGAGAAAGAGAGAAACTCCGCTTTGGGACAGATAAAAACCTTTATCTAAATCCAGTCTCTGCCATTTGCCAGCTTTGAGACTTTGGAATTGGTAACCTCTTGCCGCCCACATGTTCTATATAAAGTGGAACTAACACAGCCGTCTCCCAGACTCATGGGGGCCATCACTTAAGACGGTCTAGTTAAAGTCTCTGAAACATAGTAGTTAATAATAAATATGACAACAATAAAAATAAACGCAAAAGGCATGAAGTCCACTGTTCAGACACTATGTTTGGCTTAAAATTTTAAAAAGGAAGCCAGACAGATGGATGGCGGGTCTGGATTTCAGGAGTTGATGTACCAGTGAACCAGGCAGCACGTGCTGTGTGCAGAAGCCGGTACCACCTCATGTCGGGGCCCTGGTAAGCAACCGCCCCCTGCCTTGGTTTCTCCACTTGTAAGTGGGGACATTGCCATGTTGTAAGTGGATGCTGAGCACATTGACATAATGTGCTTAGAACTGCTCCTGAAAAAACGGTCTCCATTAATGTGTGTTACTGATTTTTTACAGTTTCAATGATGCATTGCTAGCCCAGGGTGGACTCCAGCAATCGCCACGGAGCTGAGCACCTTGCTCTTCAAGCTTTGTCTCTGAGCGAGGTTCTCCAGTGCATCGCACTTATTTCTCTGATGTAGTGACTTCCACACACTCAATCTCAGGAACAACAGGGTGTTCTTGTTGTGCTCAGGAGACTTTTTTTCTGACATTGGAAGAGGTAAGATGAAATTCACTAAGTATTAAGGTATCCAGTCTCTTAAATACAGCTGGATTTTGCTCAATAAGTTATATTAAATGCATTCTGTATGCCAAGTCCCAGGTGGGGTGCTAGGTATTGGGGACACAGATAATTTTGTCTATGTCAGTGACTCATCTCTAGAAATTCACTCACTTTCAGAAGAGTTGGCTTGACCCCTAAATACTAGATGGTCTTTCCTAAACCTGGGTAAGTTTCAACCATGAGAAAGCTCAGTTTTATGTATTCTATTAATCTTCTGTCAGGTGAATAGCTAGCAGAGACGCTTTTCCCACCCTGAAGGTTGACTTCTCACTCTGCTCTTTTTTCTTTGACTACACGGAAGCATTTTAGCTTGATGTAAAATCAGTTATCAAACTTTAAAAAAGAAAGACAACTTGAAAATAAAAGAGAGACTATTAGGGAATGAGAGAGAGAACAGGGGACCAGGGGAGAGGTGGACGGAAGGTGGAGGGAGGGTGGGTATGGTCAAAACACAGTACATGCATGTCCGGAAATGCTATAGTCAAACCCATTGATCAGTACAATTAATATGTACTAATATTTATAATAAAATTATTTTTCTAATAAAGTTCTGCTTTGAGTCCAATTTTATTGAGGAAGGAAAAACAGGTATTTTTCAAAGTAAATTCCAGTTTGTTATCTGGTCTCTCCTTTTTTTAGAGACTGAATAAGTCCGTGAAGTATCAGGGTCTCTTCCCTCCTAAGGTGAATTAAACTTCATCTCATTTCTGGTTCTGTTGCAAGATCAGTAGACATTTTCCCCTTACATTCATAAGGTATGTTTCGAACTGGGAGAAAAGTCTCCCTGGCGCATTCCTTGAACTGCATCACACATGTAGTATCAGATTTTATGATGAAATAACCCGGTTTTATAAATCTGTCAAGAGAATAAGTTGGATTTCTTTAAGGGTAGATAGTTTGCTCAAATACATCAGATTCATGGAGAGTTTTGAGGCTCCTTTTGAGTGCCTTAAAGCTTTTTATTTTCATTTGTTTATTTACTCTTTGGTAGGTGTCTCATTCATGAGACACTGAATGACATATTTGGGACATAAGAAATAGTCAAGTAAGGACAGGGGTGATATAGAACTGAACTTAAAACCCCAGTCTTTTAACTGAATAAAATCTCAAATATCAGGGAGGCAATTAAATTCTCCTAGCCTTTCAGGAATTAGCCTCCATTCTAAGTCAGTTTGGCAGTTGCTGGGGCAGGACAAGGTCTTGGGACCTGACTGCATCCCTCTGTCTGTTACCATGGGCAAGTCACTTACCCTATCTGAGCTACTCATTCTTCACATTTCTCAACAAAGAGAAGTATCTGCTCCGGTGTGAAGTGGTCCCTGGGAACCTCGGCCCCATCCTCCCCAATCAAAATGAACCAAAACACAGGCCTTTCCATTTTGCACCTGACATTTGGGCTAACGAGATTATTTCCCCCAGCCCTGGCCCCTGGTGTGGTGACGTTGGGTACACAAGCAAATGTGCCTTGGCAAAGCAGGCTGTTTTCTCAGCTGAAATGGTGGCACTTCAATTAGCTTAGCAGTTTGCAGAGACGATTCATTCAAAACACTGGAAAGCAAACATTGGCAAAATGGAAAGGGATTTCCTCACTTGCTTTGAGGGTATTTTAGACACTGAAAATCAACAGAGAAAAAGAGCTGAGAGATGGCTGTGTGGTCCAACTGAGGTAGAAGCTGCCCCACACTGAACGAGTTCATGGAGAAGCGAGGCATTTCCCACAAGGCCTGGCGTCCAGCTCTTGTTTACCAGGAGGAGCTGGCTTCCGAGCTCCTCTGCTGCTCAAGCTTCTTTTCATGTTTGTCTTATTCTTCCTTCTTTTATGCTAAATGTTAACTCTAGCTCTTCCCCCTCTTCTAGACTGTGAGTCAGCGGCAGGCAGAAATATCTTGCTCAGATCCTAAGATAGAGAGGAGAGCATTAGCAGGTGCTCAGAAAGAAGGCAGGAATCAAGGCCATGGGGAAGTCAGGCTGACCACAGACAGCCCGAGTGGCGTGGCTGGAGTCACAGGGAGAAGTCACGGGTCACCTCTGAGCCTCAGTTTTCTGCCTCTGAGGTAGGAATGATGCTCCTTTCAAAACTGAAGTGAGATGTGATGTGTTAAGGTAGCACCCTGGATCATTGCTAGCCTTGTTTTCTCTCTGGTAGTCAGCTGGTACACATGGACACCTTGAGACTTAAGGACAAAAAGGCACAAAGGAACATCACCCCTGTTTCCAGGTGCTCAGTTAACATGGTCTCCTTTCTCAGTGGTCACCCATTGGCCTCTCCAACATTTGACACTGCTGATCTTTGTTTTCTTGAAATACCTTCCGTCAGTCCCATTGTCTTGGAGTTCTGTTCTGAACCGGCCTCCTCTGGAGAGAGGCCAGGTGGATGCCTTGGGCTGACCTTAGATGCTATGATGTCTGACCTCGTGCTTGCCTAAACCTAAGAATGAGCTCCTCCTTCCAGGTCCAATACCATGCGCCCAGCTCACCCCAGTGCCTGTTCTCTGAGCTGTCTCTTAGTTCTGGGATGCCCAAGCAAGTGGCCACAAGCAGGGTTGCTTTTGACATGAATTTATTCTCTCCAAGATTAAGCATCATAGGGCCTTGCTCCTCAAAAGGCTCTAGGGAGGGGGTCCTTCCTCACGTCTCCAGCTCCTGGTGCCCTTGGGCACTCCTGGCCCATGTCTACATCACTCTGAGCTCTGCCTCCAACTCCACGTGACTTCACCTCCCTCTCTGTGGGCTTCTCCTCTGCTCTCTCTCAGGAGAACACTTGTCTTGGATTTCGGGCTCCTCTGGACAATGGAAACTGTCTTTAGAGATATTTAGAGCAGTGAGATCATACCTGCAAGAACCCTCTTCCCACCAAGGTCACTTTCTCGGGTTCTGGGATTAGGAGGCCTTTATATATTTGAGAGGGGCACCATTCAACCCAACAGAGTTTTCTCTTTTTCCTCTCTCAGATTCTTCTTCTGGATCCGTTGCTCTGCCAATGAAGAAATGTCACCACATCCATGCTGGTTAAGAGCATGAGCAAGGAGTCCAGCTGAATGGGGACGTTTACATTGTGATGGGCTCACAGATATTACCCACTTAAATGAAAAATTACAATTTTATAACAGTCATTAATTAACTTTGAGACTAAAAGCTCCAACAGGACAGGAACTGGGGCCTTTTCAAAGTGTGAGCTCTGTACTTGCGGCTCAGGAAGTGCTCCTTGAACACAGGGATGAAGAGAGCAGGGAAGGTAAAGTACCCCTGCCACGGCTTGTAAAGGAAAGCGTGAGGCTTGCACCCACCGGCCTGTCGAGCTGGACAAAAGCACCTGAGAATAAGAATTGGGCTGAAATCAGAAAATTGAGTTTGGAAATCAGTAGAGCCAAGTTCGGATCCTATTCGCAAATTCTAGCTTTGGCATTTAAAGAGTGGGACACTAATATCTGTGCTGCCATTTCCAACTTCATTGTCTATACTAGTGAATGCGATCTTAAGCAATCTGTTCTTCCTAGAAATAAGCTTTGGGAAGGGGAGAAACTCAGGAAGTGTGCAAATATGCCTGGTTAATGCACCTTAGTTAAATTGTTTTGCACAATGCCCAGACACTTGAATCCTCCTTCCTGCTACCTTTCACAGGGAAATCTACCAGGATCCACTGAATAAAGGGGGATGGAGAACTGAGGCCGCCAGACCTGGAGCCAGGCCAGAAGTGACAGCCACTTTTCTCTGCAACCAATCTCCTTCCTCCCGCTTGTTTTCCAATGGAGTATGCATTATCAGCGCACGGTGAGATGCAATTAAAGTGTGTGTCGCAGAGCATGAGTATCTTCACATTCTAATTACAGGTTAATAGAATGGACCCAGAGAGATTGCCTAATTAATCTTGGAAGGAGATGTGTATGTTTAACGATCCTTCAATAAAGGAGCTCTACTCCCTCCAAGAGGATTAGATTGAAAGCATGTTAAATTCAGGCAGGAGAGCCATGTCTGAACAAATGTACAGCATCAACATTCAACTCACCAGCAATGAGAGTTCTCCAAATGCATGCTCAATTCTGATTCCTAAGAGTTCAAATGGTAAGTCTTCTTCTCTCCTATCCCAAATACACCCTTTTGACATTTGTTTCCTCATTTGTTCATCAAGTAATTAATGAGTGCAATCAACTTACAACAATGATCCAATCAATTACGTACTGCATCAAAATCTCCTGAATCTTTGCTAAGATTCCACAGGATTATTATGACCACCTCCCAAAGGATTCCTCTTGCTCATAGTCCTCTCGGTTCTAATCTGAACACTACAACACAGGAGCAGTGACTTTCCAACATTTCAGTGTAATCACAATATTCTCTTGATTAACATGAGGTCTTCCTTACATAGAAAATAAACTCAATGATCTGCATGGTTTAAAGAGCCTTCTTTATCTGATCCTCAATGACCTGATCACCTCATTTTCACACTTCTCTGCATTCCTTGCACCTCACAGAGAGGATATTTCTCTAATTATGACTTTCTTAACCCATTTCATATTGCTGTAACAAAATACCCAAGGTGGGTACTTTGAAAGGAAACAAGGTTTATTTAGCTCAATGTTTAGAAAGCTGAAAGTCAAAGATTGGGCTGTGTTATGGTTTAGATGTGAGTTAAAAGCTCATGTGTAAGACAGTACAAGAAGGTTTAGAGATAAAATGACTACCCTGAGAGATTAACTGAATGGTAACTGTAGGCAAGTAAAATATGGCTACAGAAGATGGGTCTCTGGGGATGTGCCTTTGGGGTACATATTTTGTCCTTGTTGAGCAATTCTCTCTCTCTCTCTCTCTCTCTCTCTCTCTCTCTCTCTCTCTCTCTCTCTCTGTCCCTCTCTGTCTCTCTCTCTTTCTCCTTCTCGGTGACCATGTCCTGACCTACTTTCCTCCACCATACTCTTCCACCATGATGCTCTGTCTCACTGCAGGCCCTAAGGAATGGAGTCAGCCATCTATGGATGAGACCTCTAAAACCAAGAGCCCCAAAATAACCTTTTTCTCTTCTAATTGTTCCTGTCAGGTCTTTTGGTTACAGAAGCAAGAAAGCTGACTCACACAGGCAGCTGTATTTGATCAAAACCTCATGCTGCGTCCTAACATAGTAGATGGTATCACAGGGTAGGAAGGTGTGCAAGAAAGCTCATACAGTGAGAGGAAGCAAAAGGGTTGAGCATGCGTGTGGAAGAGGACAAACACACTTAGAGTCACCCACTTTCATGGTAACCAATCCAATCCCCTGAGACCTAACCCACTCTCCCCAGTCAGACATCAATTTCCTCCAGGGGTGGTTCCCCAATGACCTCATCATCATTCACCAGCCTGCCTACTAAAGATCCCACCTACTTTCAGTGCTGTTACACCAGGGATCAGCTAGCTTCCTGCACAAGAGCCATTTGTTGGGACCAACCATATCAAAACCATAGCAATGGCTTCTCTGCACCTGGATCAGAACCACTGAGCTGCTCAATGAAATGACAACCCCCAGCCCGAGGCCTCACGGGCCTATTCCATGCCTCTGAATGGTCCCTGGTGCTGCCTTTTCATTAAGTGTTCCAGGTGATTTTGATGCCACTCCAGACTGAGAACTTGTGCTCAAGGAATGAAAGTACTCAGCTAGATCCCAGGTGTCTCTCTCTCTGCGCCTCTCTCCGGTGTGCTCCCTCCTGCCAGGATTCCCTTTCCTCCTGTCTCTTCTAGGAACCCTCTCTCCTTCCAAGTCCACTCAGATGTGGTGGTGATTAGCGAAACTTTCTACTCCCTTCCACTAAGTGTGTACAGTGAATTTCTGTTCTTTGGGGATCTCATACCTTGTCTTCCACCTCCATTTTAGAACTCAGTGCATCTAGTAAAGTAATCATTTTTCTCTATATATCCCAGATTTCTAACACACAAAAGATGATTTATCTGATTTGACATCTTCAGTTTAGGGAACAATGCACGTGCTTTTGATTTATGATAAATTATCAGTGTTCCTTCAAATTGCCACGATAGTAAAATAAATATTGGGTGGAACTAAAGAGATCTGAGTCTGAAACTCAAATCTGCAAGCTTTTTAAATTTTTGTTTGTTTTTGGTTATAATAGCTTCTGTTTCATCATCAAAATTGGACTGATTTTCCCATGTACTTCATTCATTTCATAATTCCTCACCTCCAAGTATCCAAATCCTTGGCCTTGACACTTTGAAATTCCTCACTAAGAAGGAAGAATTTATTTCCCAACCCTGTGGATCCAGAATAGCCAAGCAGTTTATATTGGTCAATGAAATGTACAGAACCGTAATGCAAACAGAGGCTTGAAAGACCCTCTCAAGACCTTTGAAAGACCCCTCGAGTCCTTTGAACTTCCTCTTCCATCATGAGCACATACTAGGGCTAGTCACATGACACAGACTCCCTCTAGACAAAACCCTTCCTCCATCAGTCAATAACCAGCTGACCCTAAGGCCCCCAGCTGCTCAAGTCAGGTCAGATTAGCAGGGCTGCCTGTTTTTTCCCAGGTGTAGAAGCAATAGTTCACTCATATTGAGGATTGTGCAACTTATTTTTCAATATTATCGAGGTCATAGATAACTGATACATACACCACAGGTCTATTCTGAAGATTAGTGGGTGTCTGTGAGTATGTCCAGCTCAGTGGTTGGTATTCTTCAAGATCTCAATAAACCAGTAGATAAGATTGTAGTTGTTGACATAGCTGCAGTCTGTTCCCAAGAAGGCGTCTTTGTGAGTTGGGTCCAAAATTTCCTTTTCTCTTTGATTCAGCTGTTCCCCGCCCCTGTCCATGGCAGGAAGTAGACCATCGATTTCTGGTCTTTTATTGTCAAGCAATCAGGAAGCTACATTTAAATTTCCCACTTGGACGTCTACTAGTGATTTCAAACCAACAGACTCCTCAGATTGACCATTATTCTTCATGAAAGGACCCACCATAAACTCAACCAATATTGTTTTTACGTCTTGTGATACAAAGGTGAACGAGACAGACCTCCTGCCTTCTCGAAGGAAACACTGTTGTTGATATTCCAGTGGCTCCACATTCATTGATTTCTCAATTTATTTATTAACCCAGTAAATATTATTGAGCATCAGTTAGTACTGGGACTGTAGTAGGTAGCCTTAGCAGTTTTTCAAGAGAAAATTAAAGAATTTAGATTTTTATGTAAAACTTAGATTTTGAAATGTTGACACAAAATTGAAAAAAACATATATTTAAAATATATAATATATATACATACATATATATCTTCGTGTGAATCAGACAAGGAAATCAAGGGCCACCATTTGAGACGTTGCTTTGTAGCTTGCGTTGAAATTATATGTGTGAATTTTATCTCCCCTTTTTCATTTTGAATTCATTTGAGATGAGATCAGTAGATTCATCTTGGTGTCTCCCAGGTGTTCTGAGCTGTGCTTTCAAGTAGGAAGTGTCCATAAATCTTTGTGAAATGATTGGTGAGACACAGTCTCTATACTAAAGAAATTACGAAGTGACCAGACAATTCAAATAAGATGTGCTCACAAAAAACGCTGCATGCTAATAACCATCGTGAAGGCAACCCCGGCAGCAGCCTGTTGCTGAAGTCCTGCACGATTGCAGGCATTGCACTGAGTCTGTAGACACCCAGCACTCCTGCAAAATGCTGTACCCCAAGGGATACCTGTCTGAGCACCCCTATGTGCTCTTGCCTTCTGGTCACCTATCCTGAAATATTACATTTAAAATGGCTTAATCCTCCTTCTCCAGCTTACCCTCTACCTTTGGAAACAACTCTTCATAGATGGTGATGGACACTTCACTTCTTCAGTCCTTGCTCCCATGCCTTCCCTGTGGTTTGTCTCCCGCAGTTAATTTATTCTCATGCAACTCAAACATCAAGACAACACCCTCACCTTTGTTCTCCAAAGCAACTGTAAACACAATACTTCTAGACATTGGAATTAGAAAGATTTCCCTGAACACACCATAAATGGAGATTCCTAAAAGAATGTTTTGTTTTTACTGAAGTCCCTGTCTTGCCTAGTATTGGGGAGATCTCACTATCTACCTTTTCTTAGTCCTGTTATATTTCTACCATTTTGCTCAAAAACACTGAGTCTTAGTGCACCTTAAGTACACTGGACTCTGTCTCCTCTACAGTATATTTCCACTACGACTTCATCTTCAGCCGCCCCCCGGGAACTCCCAATTTGTGTTCATGAACTGGCAGAAGTAATTTGTTAAAATATTCATAGTACCCAAAGTAATCTATAGATTCTAAGTAATCCCTATCAAAACAGCAATGACATATTTCACAGAAATAAAATTCTTGAAAGACCCAACCAAATAACTAAGCAATCTTAGGCAAAAAGACAAATAGAGCTGGAAGCCTCATGCTGACTTTGAAATATGCTATAAAGCTATAGGAATCAAAATAAGAATGGTACTGGCATTATAACTGACACAGGGGACTAATGAACCAGCATAGAGATCCCAGACACAAATTCCATGCATTTGCAATAAATTGATTTTAAATGAAGTTGCCAAGAACACACCACAGGGGAAAAGAGAGGTTCTTCAACCAAATGGTGTTACAAAAACTGGGTATCTACCAGCAAAGAATGATAAAAGAACCTTAACTCCACCCATATACAAAAATCAAAACAAGATGGATTAAAGACTAAAAATAAAATCCAACACTGTAAAACTACTAGAAGAAAATAGGGGGAAAGTTCCAGGGTGCATTGGTCTGGGAAATGATTTTTTTTCTTTAAACATAATTCCCAAAGCACAGGCAATAAGTACAAACATAGATAAATGGGATTTTATTGAACAAAATGCTTATATAAAGCCAGGGAAATAAATAACAGAGTGGAGCAAACAACTTATAGAAAGGGACGGAAAATATTTGCAAGATCCTAGTTAAGTTCTTAGAATGAGTCACCTCTTAGGCTGATCAATGTTATGAATTCACTTATTAGTCTGTGGTTCCTAATTCTTTGCTCAATGCACAAGTCTAGATGTTGTGGAGGTATTTTTTTAGACTTGGTTAACATTGAAATCAGTAGATTTGGAGAAAGCAGATTCCCTTCCATATGTTGATAGGCTCATCCAATTAGTTGAGGGCCTCAAGAGAAAAGATTGAATTCCCCTGGTGAGGACAGGAATTCTGCCTCTGGGCTGCCTGTAGACTCACATCAACTCTTGTTAAAATTTCCAGCCAGCAATCCTGAAGAGTTCATATTTGCCAGTTACCACAATTGTGCAAGTCAAGTTCTTAAAATAATCTCTTTATACGTTTGTCTGCATATCCTCCTCTTATTTCTGTTTCCTAGGAGAAACTTGACTAATACCTTCTTTTGGCCTTGCTATAACTCTCTTGGCATTGGCCCGGGGGCAGAGGGAGTTTTCATCTTTTTATACCCAACTGGCTGTGCTGGCAAACACAAGATAATCAACCCCTATAGATATTTTTCTAGTCCCTGAGAAAGCAGGTAGTTGCTAAAGAACATTTTTCCCTCTTGAGTAGAGCTCAGTTTTTGCTTTTGTGGTTCATTCATAAAGTGGAAAAGATGAAAAGTCAAGGGATCAAATTATGATTCCCCAAGGTATGAAATGGCCAGCGGACTTATGAACTTCAAAGTTCATATGCCTCCATGATGCCTCTCTGTTCCAATAATGTCACGCAGATATGAAAATAGCATATTGATTGTGTCGTCTCAGGGAAAGTTTCACTGAGAAGCACAGACATAGGAATGCTTTCATTCCTGGGAAGGTAAATGGGTGATGGCAGGACAAGAAAAGCAGGGAGATGGGGATGTAGATTTTTTTGGTAAATGGAACATAAAGAAATCTGCTGGAATCCAGAGCTCACCCTGAGCACAGCAATGAAATACGCGTCCAAATTAGAGTGGACGTGGGGTTGCAGCTAAGGAAAGCTCTGGAAAGCCCAGAGATGCCCACAGGGAGAAAACATGGGTGCTGCTATGGTTTGCATCTCCCCAAATTCACATGATGGAAACCTTAATCCCTGTGTGGCAATGTCGGGAGGTAGGACCTTCAGAGGCGCCTAGGTGGTGAGGGCTCCTCTGTCCTCACAAATGGACAAATGTCCCTGTGATGGGAGGGGCTGGTTATGGAGCGCGTGGGTCCCTGATGAAGGGATGGATTCTGCCCCTTTTCCCTCTCTCTTGCACTTGCTCCTTTGTCCTTCTGTCACGAAATGAACCAGCTGGAAGGAGGTGCCAGATCAGTCCTTCAATTTGGACTTCCCAGCTTCCGAACCAAGAGCCAAATAAATTTCTTCTCACTTATAAATTACTCAGTCTCTGTTATTTTATTATAAGACACAAAATGTACTAAGACGGGTAGAATAAATACTCAGTCGGCCAGCGCTTCTCTGCAGAGTGTCATGGGCCCCTTTATTCCGGCCCTACTGGACAAATGAAATGAAGAGCCTTAATTTCACAGAAATCAAGATGAGGAACACCACTCTGTACAGTCCCACAAAGTGTCTCAGTCTGAAGGCCACTCTTGCCATGTGAAAGACACTAAGAAGAATTACATTTCTCTTATGCTTCCGAAAGGTCTCAGTGCAGACGTCACTACATCACTGTGTTCTGTCATGTAGAGCTCTGAGAGGATGAGAATCCGTTGGCCTTCGCTGCAGCTCCCTTCTGCAAGATGCCCCCTTGAACATCGCACGAGCAGCAGCTTCCTTTTTTAGTTTGTCAGTTCCCCCTCTTGAAGTCTTCCCTCTCTCTCTCTCCTTGATTCAGGCCATGCTGTGCTCCCTGCTCCTCCTCCCATCCGCCTTGCTACTCCTCAGCCAGGCTTGGTGGGAAGGGCTTCCTCAGAAAAACCCTCAGGGTGTTGCAGATATGACCCTCTTTCGAAGAAAAAACTTGTTCAAGTGACCCCCAAGTTCTGGCCTCCTCTCACACCAACACCACCTCACCTGGCATCTCCCCTAAGTGCTTCCTAGTACCTGCTGCTTCCCATCCTCCTCTCCCCCACATGGGCCCACTCTCCCTTCTTCCTTTCATTTTGAGCTGCTTACTGATGTGGTAGACAGAATAATAACACCCAAAGACGCCCTTGCTCTAATGCTCAGAACCTTGGACTGTGTTACCTTGCATGGCAGAAAGGGACCTCGCAAACGGAATGAAGGATCTTGATGACAGATAATCCAGGTTATCCTGGTGGGTCCAAAGTAATCATCAGCTTGTAAGTGAAGAAATCAGGGAAGCAATTGGCACAGTCAGAAAAGGTGGTATGACCACAGGATCAGAAGGGAGGCGATGTGCTTTGAAGACTAGCAAAGAGACCATGAGCCAAAGAATGCAAAGACTGGGCCAGCTGGGAAAAGCCAGGACACACAACTCTGAGGAACCTCCAGACGGGACACGGCCCTGGGGACCCTTCCAGCCCTAGGATCCGTGGCACTTCTGCCACGGACCTATGAGATCTTCATCTCATGCTGGGCTTGTGGTAATGAGTTACAGCAGTGGCAGGAAATGAACCCGGCTCTCTTGGGCACCAGGCCTTCTTTCCACCAGGAGGCTGTCTTCTCCAGGGGGGGGGGGCTTACTTCACTCACCTTTGTGTCCTAAGTTGAGGCACAAATAAGCACAAAGGGAACGCTTTTGCTTTTTAAAACGAAATGAATGAATCATGAATCTACGCATTGACTCTTAAAGAATCTACATCGTGCACAACCATAGAAACGAAAAGATGTACCCCATTTGTGTACAATGAATCAAAATGCAGTCTGTTAAAAATAAAACAATATTTTTAAAAAAGACTTTAACTTTTAAAACAATTTTGTTTGGGGTATTTCAGGAAAATATACCATGTTCAGAGACAAGTGCATGCACCATCAATGGACAGCTCAAAGGATTTCCACAAAGTGAATACCCAGCTCAAGAAAGGGAACAAAAATAGTACTTCCAAAGCACCTTCATGCCCCTTCTCCTGCTGCCCACACCCTGACTTCTACCACAAAGCGCTTCTTTCCAGATAATATTCACATGGTGAAGTCAAATGTTCAAAAAATGCATTCAGTGGAAAGTCAGTTGTTAAGCATGCTCTCTGCTGAGTCCTTCTAAAGGCAACGGTGGTTAACAATTTATTGAGACTCTCTTCTGAGACATCTTGTGTACATGTCAGTATATACCTTTTGGCTGCTAGGGTCACTTTCTGCAGAAGGATGTTTTTGGATTAACTGTTTTCTTTCATTTATGTTCTGCAGCTAGCAGGCCAGAGCTAAGCATGTTGGAGCCAACACCCACAGGCTGATTCTCACAGAAAATCATTCCGTACAGCTAGGATGCTCACCTTGCCTTGCTCCCTGGCCTAGTGACTGTGCCTGTTCCAAGTCCTGCCTGATTCACATGCTCTAAGCTGAAGAAAGGGAGTGAGCATGGCTGAAAAGAAAGCAGCTCTCCAGGGAGCATGTGAGCAATCCCCCCTGCAGGTGGAGCAGGCTCCCAGCTGCCAAAATCTGCCTTCTGTTTGAAGCAGAGAAAACAGCACAGGATTCACCGGTGGAGTAAGCTGAGCTATCATCAGATTCCAGCTGCACGTCAGTGTTGTCTGCTTGCTGGCAGAGGCCAGGTGTAAGGGACAGCCTCTTCGAGACTGTAGTCCTATGATGCCAGGGCTCCACTTCAGCTGACTCCAGTCAAATCCCATTCGACTCCCATCTCACTACCAGGACAGAGTGAGCCTCTCTCACCTTCCTGCTGGGATCTTCCAAACTGCCTCCCACCGCACTTGTTTCTGGACCCTAAGTAGGTGGCGACAGGCACAGGACAAAGCGTGGATTGTGGAGTCAGGAGGCGTGGATTGAAATCTGCATGTGTGACCTTGCGAAAGGGCACTTAGTCTTGGAATCTCATACTGTGTGTGGAGAAAGGGAAAGGATGGGGTGATGCATGAGAAATCACCCAACTCCAAAGACAGGGTGGCCACAAGCCCCCAACCCTCCCCCATTGCTTAACTAGAAACCAAATTCTTCGATACACCAGTTTCCCATCTTCTATGCACATAATCATTATAACCCTCAGTGTTAAGAACAACACAAAACTTGGCGTCATCCTCCCCTGGTTCTTTCCCTTGGCTCCTCCCAGGGTCTCAGTCACCAAGTTCCCCAGACCCCTCCTTACCATGGCTCCCAGCACCAGTTCCTCTGCTGCTGCAGGTCGAGCAAACCCCTCCTCGCCTCTCGTGTGGTGGTTCCCAGCCACGGTCAATTGGAAACACACCGCCAAGCATGTTTGGCAGTATATGGAGATAATTCAGTTGCCACAACTGGGTAGTTGCCACTGGGAAGTGCAGATGCTGCTAAATACCCAACAGTGGAAAGCCCAGTCCCCAGCAAAGCATTATGTGGTCCAAATGGCATTGGTGCTAAAGTTGAGAAAAACTCACTCAGTCCCAGGCTTTTCCTCATGTGACCTCCTTCCCTGCCCTCTGCCAGGCTAATATCTGTAAACTCGCAATGACTATTCCCTGGATCAAACCTCAGTTATAAGCTTACTTTGCTTTCCTATAGAAAAAATAGACTGATGTCAAAAATAAATAACC
The DNA here is from genome assembly GCF_902686455.1 of Sciurus vulgaris. NCBI lineage: Eukaryota > Metazoa > Chordata > Mammalia > Rodentia > Sciuridae > Sciurus > Sciurus vulgaris. The sequence continues at coordinate 139,438,818 of NC_136469.1, forward strand.
TTGTTGAGCAACAAATACATGCTGAGAACCTAAGTATTTAATACACGTTAACTCATTTGCCCTCAAAACAGCTCTGTTTGAATCTAACCCAGGTGTTCATGAGCTCTGACCTCATCAGGGGGCTTTTTAAATCAATCTTGGGGCCCAGTAGACAATAAGGGCTTTCTGAGAAGCAAGTCGCTAATGTCAAACAGACATGCTAAGATTCGCTGGATTTGTTACATAACTGACACTACCGAGCATCTCAAGTGTTGCTTCCTTTTATCACCAAACACAGACGTTCTCCCGCATACAGTAAGACAATGCAAGTGTTCAGCTTAGTCACGGCCGTTTGATCCTCACGTACTCAGAAGTCCATGGGAAGACGGAAACTAAAATGCTACTTTTCTACTTAGGCCATTTTGCCACTCCACAACACACTTTCTGGGAGGCTGAGGACGCCACATGAAAAGGCCTGCTCTGCCATTTTATCATGTTTTGCCAGAAACGAAATACCTGAGATCCAGGGGTTTGGCTTTTGGAAGGGCTCACCCCTGCCCTTGGGTATGCTTGCACCTTGGCAAGGTTTCCAATGTACCAGCCTCATCTTGCTCATCGGTTGGATCAGGATGACTTTATCAATATTGTGGAGTAGTCGATGTTCTTGAGAACAGCCCACTGCTCCTGGATCTTCAGATCAGAGCTATCAGGGGTGGGGAGCATTCACAGTTCTGGGAAGGACAGTTCATATGCACTGTTGTCCAGTGCAGAGCAAGATGAACGCTGGCCCTCTTCTGAATAGAGATAGTAAAGAATGGACGTGCTACATTGATGGCCACCAGCCATGTACCTAGAAATAGGCCGACTGCCTCCAATGGTCATCCCACATGTGACCCAGCAGCTATCATAAGGCTATTATCTGGATGGATTCAAGTAGCTTTATTATTACCCTCTAGGGTCGTGTGGGTTTTACAGATATCAGTGTGGGCAATTGAAAGCTACGAAACAACAGGAACCACCAACCCTACATCACTGAAGTCTTTAAGGATGCTGATTTCTGCTCTTCCTGCTGGTGTGCTGCATTGTTTTATATTTACTATTGACTGAGGGACAGGTATCTTCAATGACTTCCTCTCAGCCTTTCCTGTTACAAAAGCCCTTGGTCCTCCAGCCAAGGAACCACACTGGGAGTTGTGACAGTTACCAAGAATGGTGTATTAGTTTTCAGTATTAGAGTTGCTGTAATGAAATATCACATTCTGGGTGGCTTCAATGACAGAAATTTGTTCATCACAATTTTGCAGACCTCACTTCCAATAGCAGGGTTGGTTCCTTCTGAGTCAGGAACCAACTGACTCCATGACTAGATGGTCATGTCTCCCTGTGTCTCCACATGGTCTTCTGTCTGTGTGTGTCTGAGTCCTAATCTCCTCTTCTTACAAGGACATCATTCATATTGGCTTAAGGCCCCATTTATGTTAATTTCTCTTTAAAGGTCCTATCTCTAGATACAGTCAAATTCTGAAGTCCTGGAAGCCAGGAGTTCAACATGTGAATTTGGAGAGGACACAATTTGACTCATAATAAACATCTATACCAATGACATAGTTGAACACAGGAGAAATGACTTCACAGCACATCAGCGGAGCTGATGCAGGTTGCGGAGCACCCAAGAAGCAGATGTGAACTGGGTTATGGAGCCCTCTTGAGCCGAGTCCTAGAAGCTGAGCCCAGCAGTGCCCCACAGCAGGAGGATCCCACTCTTTCTTCCCGAAGCAGCCCTTTTGTGGGTGGGCCACAGCCTCCTGCCCACTTCCCTTGCATTCACACTGATTCATCAGGGACTCCTTGGCCATCTACCTCAACACCTTGTAAACTCAGGCTCTGTTTCAAATGCATACCACCTCTCCAAAATGACTCGTGACTGTCACCACTCTGGGCCACTGTAGTTTTGAACATCCTATTTCCAGAAACGATATAATTTCCTAGGTAAAATAAAGCAGTAAATGAGCTACTGAGAAACTCTGGGTTCTTAGGTCTCACTCCCAGAGTCCCTCACTACCCACAGAGTGGCCCATGGACCAGCCCCAGCTGCGTCCTCTGGGAACTCGTAGGAATGCAGATCCCGCCCCACCCAGACCTGCGGAATCAAGATCTGCACTGTAACAAGATCCCTTCAGGTGGCTCTTATGCTCATCCAAGTTTGGGAAGCACTGTTCGATGTGACCCTGGGCAATTAATTAACCTTTCTGAGCCTGACTTTTCTCATCTGCAAAGGAAGAAAATTATAACTACAGGAGGCCTGAGATCCCTTCAAGTTCCAAAATACTGTGACAAACCTGAGCAGAGTTTGGTATTTAAAAGTGACACTATGCCTCTCAGAAACACATTGAACTTTTAGCCCTCTTCTTGCAGGCTCATTCTGCTTCCTGAAAATTTGACTTCTATCTGTAATCGGCAATTAAAGTCATGGTTGAAGGGAGACTTCTGATAGCCTGAATGTGAAAGGCATGCTTGTTAATATGCCAGCCCTGTGCCCTGCGGCTCAGGTACTGTAGAGGTGTCTTAGGGTAATGTGCAAATGTGCTAGACCAACACTTATTGGAGTTGGAAGGTGATTTAGGGGAGGCCAGCAATTTTACCCAGTTAGTGACTTGACTCTCAGCAAAGACCCAAGACACCTGGTTAGTCAGTGTAATTTATGGCAATGCTTCATTTACACCCAGCTATCAGCAAGATAGCGATGGGGAAGAGAGGAAAGATCTGGAATGAATGAAAGATAGACACTTTAAAGTTGAAAACTAAATTATCACCTGTTCTCTCTGTATGGATCATTGGAAGCCCCAGAATCAATTCTAAATTGAAAATTCCCAATTAATGAAGCATTCAAAGTAATGCAAAGATGATCTGAAAATAAAAATTGGAATTTTAATAATGCAAGACAAAGCTTATCATCAAAAGATACTTTGATTTTTTGTAAAGATCACAGTATAAATTTATAGGACTTAAAATACAGAAATACTGTCTGAAAAAAATAGCAGTATTATTAACATGAATACCTCTAATACCAATAAAAATAATTATAACTAACTAGTATTGAGTGGTTTCTCAGTGCTAGAAACTTTTCACGTACTTCATCAGTAAGACATAGCAATACAGCACTATTATTATCCCCTTTAAATAAGTGAAGAAACTGAAATTCAGATTAAGAGCTATTTCTAATGCTGTGTTAGCTAGAATAAGAATCCAGATATTGTAACTCCAATCCTCTATCTATACTGTTTTGCACTTCTTAATAATCTAATACGTACTACAGATATATGCGTATATACAATACACATACATAACATATGGACACACACGCATAGGGGTGTGTGTGTTCGTGGTGTGTGTGTACAATCCCTGTTTTACAGATAAGAGAAGTCAATTACCTGCCCAGATTCACCCTGGTTTGTATGTGTCTGGAAAGCAGCAGGTTCTACCTGACTGGGAAGCCAGCCTCTATCCACAGTAGCCACCCTTTTTCTGCACCTGGTTTGTGCTAGATCCTTTCCATTTGTTACAACTAGAAACCTACTTGCCTGATAAGCTCCATCAGGTCTTCTCTCCAGGTGACTGATAGGACTCCACTTTTAATCTATATAAACATGATGTTACAACTTAATTTTAACTTAATTTTACTTCTAAAGAAGTAAAACTGCATGGAAAATTTAATTCACATAAAGATTCACTGGAAGATTACTGTTTGAAATAGTCAGTAATTCAACCTCTGGAACTATCCCAGATGAACTTCATGTCCATTTGATCAGTGAGGAGTCATGGTTGAGAGAGGCACACGAAAGGGCAGGCTCTGGGGTGGTCCAACCACACCCCTGGGCACCTACTATGCCTCACACTGCCTTTTTGACTTCCAGAATCCATGCTTTCTCCCTGAGGCTTTGGTTTCCTTTAGAAGAAAACTTCTCTCTGCCTGAAAGCCAGAGGGCCAGCCATGCTGGAGAGTGGTCACCACCTCCCCACAGTCCTTGACCAGCGTCTAGTGGGAGCTGATTCCCCAATTCTCCATCCCTTCTCAACCTAGTTCCAAGATGATTTCTACACTTTCTCCAAGAATTCACCGGAGGAGTAGGTTGTGTCCATAGTGCCATAGTGCCAATGACCAAAACTTGCTTAATAATACCCTCCTTATTAACTTCCTTTTCTCCATCTCTCATTTCCTCCAAGTTTTCCCTGGGATCAATTCCAAATAAACTCTTTGTAATTGAAGCTATAATTTGGGTTCCTCTCAAAAGGAAACTCTGAGACCAGACAGGTGACTTGCTGAAGTTTACATTCATATTCGAAGCGAAGTGCTTGCTTTATGCCAAGCACTAGACCAACGTTTTTAGAGAAATGAGAATAAGCAAGACATGCAAGGTCCGTCTTCTCATCGAGTTGACAGTTCAGTGGGCAAGAGGGTTAGTCATAGTGGCACGGAAGAAGCCAGTCAAAAAGGGAGTCATGAATAGTGTTCCATATATTTTGATCCTTGAAGAGGAAGGAAGGATAGGGCCGATGCTCCACACAAAAGAAATTGCCTATGAGAAGGGAAAATCTAAGGGCCCTGTGATTGGTACCTTGGAGCAAGAACAAAATCAACGTGTTACGGAGAGAGAGAAAGGAGCAATGAGATGTGGGCTGAGGACGAGGAGGGGGCAGGGGACAGACCTAGAAAAGACTTTTAATTATAATAAGAGTTTAGAACTCTATCCTCTGGGCAACAAAAATCTGTTGTACAATTTTAAACAAGGAAGGGGAAAGATCACTCTAGCTAAAATGTGGAGACATGATAAGAATAAAAGCAAGAATTGCAGCTAAAAGGTCACTTAAGAGATCTCAGACTTCTAGTCCAGAATTATGTGTATATGTAATGGTTAATTTGAATTGTCAACTTGATTGGAATAAGAGATGCTGATGATTAAAAGGCCTCTGGGTGTGTCCATGAGGGCGTGTCTAGGAATGATTGGCACGTGGGATAGGAACTGAAGGGGAGCCCCTCCCTCAGGGTGGGCGGCACCACCCTATAGGATGGAATAAAGCTGGAAGAACCAGGAAGCAGATGCAGGTGCAAGCTCAGCTCTTCTTGAACGGGTTCTTGATCATCTGAGGCTATCAAACTCTTGCTTCTTCACTCTTCCAAAGTGGACTATTCCACTAATCCTCCAGGTAGTTTCCAGAAGCCTTGGTCTTGAACTAGGGTAGCACTGTTGATCCTTCTTGTTCTGGGGCTTCTGCCTCTTAGATTGAGCAGCTGCTGGTTCTTCCAGCTCTTTAGCCTGCAGATGACCATTGTGGACTATCCAGCTTCTGGTCATGTAAGCCAGTCTAATAAATTCCCTTTTTTATAATCATTCTGTTCCTCTAGAGAACCCTGATTAATACTATATATACATATATAAAATTTTATATATATCTGTATATATATATATATATATATATATATATATATATTTCAACAAAATTTTGTTGACTGTGTCATTTAGGGATTGAGTTTAGTAGCACATGATGTGAAATGCATATAATGGAAGCTTAGCAAGTTAGGGGGTATGTTAGTCATCTTTTCATTGCTATGACAAAATACCTGAGAAAATCAACTTAAAGGAGAAAAGATTATTTCCGTTCACAGTTTCAGAGGTTTTAATCCAAGTTCAGCTGGTTCCATTACAATGAGCTTGTGGTGAGACAACATCATGACCAAGAGGTCATGGTAGAGCACAGCTGCTCACCTGTGGTGGTTCAGAAGCAGAGACAGAAGAGGAGGAAGAGCTGGAAATAGGATATACCTTCCAGGACAGGGCATGCCCCCAGTGAACTGTTTCCTCCAAGCAGGTCCCACCACCTATAGTGCACACTGCCTCCCACAGTCCATTCGATTATAAACCCACCGATGGATCAATTCAACGACGATGTCAGAGCAGAGCCCTCACAATTCAATCAATTTCCAAAGCCCCAACTCTGAACATCACTACATTGGAGACCAAGCCTTCAGTGCATGACCTTAGGGGACAGCTCAGATTCAAACCATAGAAGGGAGGGATTTTCTTCTCACATAAGTTCAAAAGTACGTGTGTTCTATCTTTAGTTTGTTGGCTTGAGGGTGTTGGGAACAAACCTTCATGGCTCTCTTGGTATTGTCCACGTGGTCACAGGTACTCCAATCCCAACGATCCCAACCATCATGTCTACAGTCCAGACAAGCAAATGTGGAAATGAAGGTGAACAAGATGATTCTGGTTAGTCCACTTCTTTAAGGATTTTCTGCTTGCATGAAATGGTCCCCAAATGTGTCCTGTGGTCGTCTTCAACTACCAGGGAAATGGGGAACGTGGTTTGTAGCTGAGAACATTACCACTGCGAAAAATCATGAAGTTCCATTAATAAGAGAGAGGGAAAGTGATATTGGGGAAACAATGAGGGGCACCACCCACTCCAGGAACAATAAAACAGTCAGATCAGATGAAACAGCAAACAGCAGCAATAGCAAGAGAAAACTCATAACCATTTGCAAAACATTTGTACTTTTCAAAATACATTTTGTGAATTCAATTCCCCTGCTTAATATACTTAATAAAATAGAGGAGCATAAAGATATTGACGTTTCACTAAGCAGAAATAACCCAAGAAAAGCCGAAAGCATGATAAATAGGAAGGGCAGGAGAAACCAATTGTCTTTGAGCCTTAAATTGTTTCCTTTTCACGAATACTTTTTTCTGGGCCTTGACCGACCTCTGTAATTGGCTATGTCTTCCTGGAGAAGGTACATTTGAGGGTCATTTGAACAAAGTACTGAAGACACTGCAATGTGGAAGAAAGAGAGACGCAAGTTCAGTGCTCGTGACAAGCTCCCTTTTCCCAGCCTGGGTTTCCTGTTCTGTAAAGTCTGGTCAAGCCTCCCTGTCTTAAGTTGCTCACAGGCTGTCAAGACAATTCTGGCTCAGTATCTACTAATTTTACTGCTTGTGCATTCTTTGTTGATTATGCTACTACTTTTAATTAAAGACACTAGGAAACATATTAAGGGAACATATTTGCAGGGCAGGTAGTGGTAGTTCTGACTTGCCATGAAAGGTTATGTAGCCTGAAGCCAATGAGCACAGGGGCCAGGGTAGGCCAGGGGTCTCACCTACCCCAGCCAGCACAGACAGTCAGGAGCTCTGCAGGGAGTTGAGCAGAGTCCTCTTCTGGCATGGCGAGCTTCTTGTCAGGGGTACTGCATCCGGCAGGGGGGGCGCGGGGAGGAGAATAGGAAAGACTTGAGGAGAAGGTCTTTGATTTTTATTTCCCCTCAGAATGATAAGTTTGAAGCATGACCAGAGTTTTGTCACCTTAAATAGTCTCTCACCCTGGAAGGAGCCTGGGGGAACGTGGTTTCCACAGAGACTCACAGCCTCTGAGGAGCGAATACCCAGGGCCTTGGATCTGTCCGGCGGGCAGCCCCTCCACACCTTCTGGCCCTGCTGTGAGTCCAAGGCATTCCCTCTGAAGGACTGTGGCCTTGCGTCCCCCATCACACGCCTGCATGGAACATAATCTACTGAGCCAGGCCCCCACTGAGCTCTGTTAAGCTGCTGGAGGTCCCAGGAGGAAGCACAGGCGGCCACTCACAGGAATCAGCATGGCTGGCGCCGGGCCTGAGCAGGCAATGGAGTCCACCCTCATTTACCGAACATGGGCTGCAGGCCGGGATGGCCATAAGCAACCTTCTGCAGACAAGAAGCGGCAGAGCTCTGATCCTTCCTCAAGGAGGCCCCAGTCACCTCAGCAAGGCCACCTACCTAGGAAGAGAAAGAAAGGGTAGCGGCCTGGCTGAGAATTTGGGGCGGCTCCTAGAGAATGCGTTTTGTTTGGTTAGTAGTAGGAAATACAGCAGAAGGAAATAGCAGGCAGGGGCAGGAATGTCCAAAGGCCCAGGGTGGGGCACAGGTCAGCATGGCTGAGGCTGGAAGCACTGAGAGCCGCCCATTTTGGAGAGATGTGCCGGGTCTCCTCACGGATATGGGACTAAAGCGCAGGACAGTTTACTCCACCATCATAGGGAGCCGATGAAGGATTTTTGACCAAGGGAAGGCTGTACTCAGACATTTATTTGAATTCATAGATCAGCAGGGTGGAGTGGAGCTCTCCCAATGAACTAAGCAACTAGCGTGAGGTCACCGGGAGAGGCTGCCTCCCGGGCAGCAGCATGGGATCCAGCGAGGACGGAGCCCCTAGTGCACCGCACAGAGGCGCCACGCCAAGTCTGTGCGGCACCTGTTTCCGCCGGACAGGTGGGAGGGAGGGCAAGGCCTACCCAGGGTCAGCCGAGGACTTCTTGGACACCCTTCCAGTTCGTTCTCTTGGGGTGATCTGGGGACCACCTCTGCAAACAAGGCATACCTTAATAGCAAATCACAAGTTACCCAGGCTCCTGTCAGGCTGATGAGCATCTTGAATGCTTTTAAAAAGAGATCTTTTGCACACACGGAGAGGTATTTCAGGCATATAGCTGAGGCCTCTCTTTGTCTTTCGGAGCCTCAAAGATACATTTTAAATATACAAAGTCCCAGAACTTAAGTCCTTTTACTGAGTCTCCTTACAAGTCACTACCACGATGACTTCTTGCTTCATCAATGACAGTCTGAAGCAGATGTGTTTGGAAAACATTAGCAAATTTGCTGCAAATATAACCATTTTCCTAACATTTGTATTCATTTCTTTGAGCTGTTGGCTTATTTCTGGGTATTAATTTAAATCCCCTCCTAATTTTAATTAGAGGTAGGATTTAACAGTGTCGGTCCTTTTTAATTTTTTTTTTTTTTCTTCCAACATAGAATTTTAACCTCAGCCATCCAGGATTTAAAGGATCTCTATTTATTCCGAGACTTAACAATGATGAGTGGGGGATTACTACTGGATAGGGAATATGGGAATGCGCTCACTGCACCTCTGGAAATTAATTAAAAATGTTTTAAGATTTTTTAATGGGTTATTTAGTGAAATCACCCTGAAGTAATGAACTAGTGTAAGCCGAGCTTTAACGTAAGACTCAGGTGTTGGTGATTTCGGTGGCGTCTGGCTGGATCCCTCCTGGTCTGCATCCCCCCTCAGTCTGCACCCCTCCTGGTCTGCATCCTTCCATGTTCCCTGCCTCAGCTCTTAACTTCACCAAACCTCCATCCCACCTGTCTTCCACCGCCCTTTAAACTACAGCCCCCCTCAGTTTCTTCTTCTTCAAGTAACACGCTGCTTTATACCCATGTGCTTCAAATGTGTTTTTAAATGACAAGTAACCATGGTGTGTATTCAAGTGCAGAGAGATGTTTCAGTCCACACCGTGGGATGATTCCATCAGACCCAGTAACCAACACCTGCACATTTGCTTTGGAATCTCCTGTCCTCTTCCAGTTGAACCTACTCCCCTCTCCACACTTTATTCACCTGAAAAATTCCTACATACCATTCAAAACTTTGCCAAGACATCCTCCTTTTAGTAAAACACTCCACGACTCCCTAGACAGGATCTGTGTACCCCTCCTTTTGCCTCCATCCTTCGACAGCTCTGCTCCTATCTGTAATAAGGTTCTGCAATATGTGGATCTCTGTCTCCCTTTCTACTCTCAGCTCTGGCCAGTGGTATTTGCTTCTGTGTGCCACCCACAAGGGTGATAAAAATAGCAGTGATTCAAAACCCAGATCACCCCTTATCCTACCTCTTGCAAGTTAAAGTGATGTAACGAACTAGGTATTTTTTTCCTTTTTTTTTAAAACGTGAAGGACCAGAGGTAAGTGCCAAGAAATCCATACCTCCCCACTTGGCCGGAAGTCCTTTAGTTCTTTCCAGGTCGATTTCAGTGTAGAACCACCTTGTCCCCGCTCCCGCCTCGTCCAACGCTCCCCACACTACAAGCAAGGAAGGGTCATGGCTCCTTTTCACAGACACAGACCCAGCACCGAGGTGTTACCTGCTTCCCCAGGTCACTCAGGCCATCAGAGCCAGAGCCCAATCCAAACTCCAGCCACGGCTTCTGGGCCTCAGAACTTAAGAGAGAGGGGGTTTGAAAAGTCAGGGCCTGTGTCTAATTCTCATTCCACATATTGCCAGGGAAACATTTATGAAGCTATTATATCTATCAAATCAAAATTGCCTGCTGCAAAGAGGGGAGAGAGAGAGACAGGGAGAGAATCAGAGAAGACTGATTCTGTTATAGGCAATATTTAAAAACCTGATAGATGATAGAATAGTTGAAGACTAAAATTCAGCAATATAAATGGGAATTTACCAAATATCATTATAAAATGCAACAATAGAATTATTGATTAAAATGTTAATATACCCAAACCCTGTGACCCAACAATCCACCCCCAGGAGGTACCTTGCAGATGTGCTTCACCACTGCATGAAACCAACTTTGGGATTTCTTTCAACATCTCTGCCAGCACCTAGACCCGGAGAGTTTCTCAGATGCCCTTTGCCAAACACAGTGTGAAACACATCCGTCTTTGCTACAGAACACTGTCTCGAAGGTTTGTTTGGGGGGGTGGGCACAGATGATACGGTTCTCAAACCTTATTCAAGATATACCATTTTGAAAACACACTGCTATGTTCCTATTCTTTGCAGGGGAACGTGAGTCCATGTATTAATGTATATGTGTTGGGAAGATGTCCAACATCTGAACGATAAATTTGAGAAATTAAGTGCCAACAGCAGCAGCAAGGTGGGGCGGGGGAAGAGTCACGCCAGGGGGCCGGGCTTTCCCCACTGGACTTCCCTACCTCAGTGTGTCTTCAGAGAGAGAGCATGGGCAACTTTAATAACAAAAGGACTGACTAAAAGATGTGGGAAACTCATAGAAGAGAGAGTGTGAGATGCAAAGTAGCCTCGGCCGCTACCTGGGTGTGAGGCTTTGCTCCTTCTGTTTCCCTCCCAGAGCTGAGGTTTGCTCATGAGTGATATAAACGCAGTGGCTGCAAGTTGACTGCAAAGGAACCAGGGCCCAAACAGGGAGCAACAAAGGGATAGGCCAGGACAAGGGCCCTGGTGCCTGAGGATGAAGTGGGAATTCATCACCAACCCAGTCCTGTCCAGGAAAACTGTGTCCACAGGAAAACTGGCTGACGACACCCAGCTGGTATCAGACTCCTGGGGCTGCAGTAACAAAAAGCCAAAAACAGCTCAGGAGGCCAGAAGCCAGATAACAAGGTGTCCACAGGCTTCTTCCCTCCTCCAAGGCTTCATCCTGGCTCCGAGTGGTCCCAGCAGCCTCGACATGCCTTGGCTTGTAGACACGAGGCTCCAGTCTCTGCCTCTGTGATGTCCCTGTGTGTCCCTATGAGTCGTCTCATCTTCTTACAAGGACATCAGTCACTGGCTTAAAGCTCACCCTATTCCACTAGAAGCCCATTTTAATGTGCTTCGAAGCCTGCAAAATTCCTATTTTCAAGTCGGGCCACATTAATGGGAACCAGAATCAAGATTAGAACATTTTTTTTTTTTTTTAAAACATGGTTCTACCCACTCTAGGGCTCAAGTCCTCATCTCTGGACCCTGGCATGTATTTGTGGTGAGAGTAAATGAGATAAAATCATGACTGCATCGGCCATGGAATGTGGGTGTTCATATATCAGTACAATAACGTGGCTCCTTCCAGGACTCAGATTCCAAATCTACATGATAAAAATGCGGAGGTCCTTTTATCTCACAAAAAGAGTTTTGATCTTCTACAACATGAGAAATCCCATGCTGGGGGCTGGGTCACAGGAGAACAGAAGATTCAGCCCAGGGAGGGAGCCCCAGCCTGGCTCTTGCATGGCAGGGATAATCCAGTCTGACTGGAGGAAAAGGTTGAGTTTCACATTTGAAATGAACACAAAGGAAGAGCACAGACTGCCCAGGGAGACGCAGTATGGTGGAGCCGGCAATGACTTGAGATCCTAGCCCTTGGAAATTTTAAGAAACACCGGAAAAATCTTCAGAATCCAGTCCTCTCTGACCCTCAAGGGTCATGGGACCACAAGCTGACGCAGGCAGGTGACAGGTAAAGTGCCTGGCACATAGTTGTGGCAGTCATGGACACATCTCCCTTGTGTCAAGAAAGAAACTGCTATCTCTTAAAAGATGTTCATTTTGAGAAACTCTCATGCACCTGCTCAGTCTCTCTCAATCAGGCTTTAGGAGTGCATCAGACTCACGGTTTGTATAAGTACTCTGACCACAGGACATTGTACAGACCACCAGCCCTGCCCTTCCTAGGCGGCCCTGGCCTACTTCAGATCTTCTTTCCAGTTCCATTACTCTCGACCCAAGCCCTTCTCAGAGGCTGTAGAAACCGACTTGTGAACGAAAGTCTAGGGTTTTGAGAACCAGGCTGTGAAGGGAAGGTGAGAGTCAGCCAAACAACGGAAACGGCCCCACAAGTGCTTTGAGTCATAAAGAGATTCTCCAGAACAGTGACTGCCTTCAGAGCACATTCACTTGGGGGACACCCCAGCCCACCCGTGCCAACACGCACACTCAAAGGCCAACTGCAAGAACACCATAGCGGGGAATAAAAGGGCGGCTCAGAAACAGAACTTAACAGGCCTAACAGCCTAGGAGGGTCTGAGGAGAGGAGCATGTTCAGGAAGCCGCCCTTTGAGAATGGAAGAAGGCAGAAGCTCAGAGAGGACCAGAGAGTCAAGGTTTGGGTGTGAGGTGTCCCCAAGAGCTCATGTGTGAGACAATGCTAAGAAGTTCAGAGGAGAAATGATCGGGTTGAGTCTTAACCTGTTCAGTGAATTAGTCCCTGATAGGGATTAACTGGTACTGAATGGTAGGGTGTGGCTGGGGGAGGTGGGAATTGGGGGCATGGCTTTGGGTATATATTTGTAATCTTTTTTCCCCCTGATCACCAGGTGAGCTGCTTTTCTGTGCCATATTCTTCCGCCATGATGTCCTGCCTCATTTTGAGCCCTGAGGGAATGGAGTCAGCCACTTGTGGACTAAGACCTCTGAAACTGTGAGCCCCTAAATAAACCAGAGCAAAGGACCCCGCCCGTGGAGCTCAGCTTCTCTTAAGCAACCGTCCCCTCCCTTTTTGGGACAGGTCATGATTGTGCAAGAAATCACACGTTATGTTAGCTTGTGGTTCGTTGAGAGGTGGATGGAGAGAAAGAGAGAAACTCCGCTTTGGGACAGATAAAAACCTTTATCTAAATCCAGTCCTCTGCCATTTGCCAGCTTTGAGACTTTGGAATTGGTAACCTCTTGCCGCCCACATGTTCTATATAAAGTGGAACTAACACAGCCGTCTCCCAGACTCACGGGGGCCATCACTTAAGACGGTCTAGTTAAAGTCTCTGAAACATAGTAGTTAATAATAAATATGACAACAATAAAAATAAACGCAAAAGGCATGAAGTCCGCTGTTCAGGACACTATGTTTGGCTTAAAATTTTAAAAGGAAGCCAGACAGATGGATGGCGGGTCTGGATTTCAGGAGTTGATGTACCAGTGAACCAGGCAGCACGTGCTGTGTGGCAGAAGCCTGTTACCACCTCAATGTCGGGGCCCCTGGTAAGCAACCGCCCCCTGCCTTGGTTTCTCCACTTGTAAGTGGGGACATTGCCATGTTGTAAGTGGATGCTGAGCACATTGACATAATGTGCTTAGAACTGCTCCTGAAAAAACGGTCTCCATTAATGCGTGTTACTGATTTTTTTACAGTTTCAATGATGCATTGCTAGCCCAGGGTGGACTCCAGCAATCGCCACGGAGCCGAGGCACCTTGCTCTTCAAGCTTTGTCTCTGAGCGAGGTTCTCCAGTGCATCGCACTTATTTCTCTGATGTAGTGACTTCCACACACTCAATCTCAGGAACAACAGGGTGTTCTTGTTGTGCTCAGGAGACTTTTTTTCTGACATTGGAAGAGGTAATATGAAATTCACTAAGTATTAAGGTATCCAGTCTCTTAATACAGCTGGATTTTGCTCAATAAGTTATATTAAATGCATTCTGTATGCCAAGTCCCAGGTGGGGTGCTAGGTATTGGGGACACAGATAATTTTGTCTATGTCAGTGACTCATCTCTAGAAATTCACTCGCTTTCAGAAGAGTTGGCTGACCCCTAAATACTAGATGGTCTTTCCTAAAACCTGGGTAAGTTTCAACCATGAGAAAGCTCAGTTTTATGTATTCTATTAATCTTCTGTCAGGTGAATAGCTAGCAGAGACGCTTTTCCCACCCTGAAGGTTGACTTCTCACTCTGCTCTTTTTTCTTTGACTACACGGAAGCATTTTAGCTTGATGTAAAATCAGTTATCAAACTTAAAAAAAGAAAGACAACTTGAAAATAAAAGAGAGACTATTAGGGAATGAGAGAGGAGAACAGGGGACCAGGGGAGAGGTGGACGGAAGGTGGAGGGAGGGGTGGGGTGTGGTCAAAACACAGTACATGCATGTTCCGGAAATGCTATAGGTCAAACCCATTGATCAGTACAATTAATATGTACTAATATTTATAATAAAATTATTTTCTAATAAAGTTCTGCTTTGAGTCCAATTTTATTGAGGAAGGAAAAACAGGTATTTTTTCAAAGTAATTCCAGTTGTTATCTGGTCTCTCCTTTTTTTTAGAGACTGAATAAGTCCGTGAAGTATCAGGGGTCTCTTCCCTCCTAAGGTGAATTAAACTTCATCTCATTTCTGGTTCTGTTGCAGGATCAGTAGACATTTTCCCCTTACATTCATAAGGTATGTTTCGAACTGGAGAAAAGTCTCCCTGGCGCATTCCTTGAACTGCATCACACATGTAGTATCAGATTTTTATGATGAAATAACCCGGTTTTATAAATCTGTCAAGAGAATAAGTTGGATTTCTTTAAGGGTAGATAGTTTGCTCAAATACATCAGATTCATGGAGAGTTTTGAGGCTCCTTTTGAGTGCCTTAAAGCTTTTTATTTTCATTTGTTTATTTACTCTTTGGTAGGTGTCTCATTCATGAGACACTGAATGACATATTTGGGACATAAGAAATAGTCAAGTAAGGACAGGGGTGATATAGAAACTGAACTTAAAACCCCAGTCTTTTAACTGAATAAAATCTCAAATATCAGGGAGGCAATTAAATTCTCCTAGCCTTTCAGGAATTAGCCTCCATTCTAAGTCAGTTTGGCAGTTGCTGGGGCAGGACAAGGGTCTTGGGACCTGACTGCATCCCTCTGTCTATTACCATGGGCAAGTCACTTACCCTATCTGAGCTACTCATTCTTCACATTTCTCAACAAAGAGAAGTATCTGCTCCGGTGTGAAGTGGTCCCTGGGAACCTCGGCCCCATCCTCCCCAATCAAAATGAACCAAAACACAGGCCTTTCCATTTGCACCTGACATTTGGGCTAACGAGATTATTTCCCCCCAGCCCTGGCCCCTGGTGTGGTGACGTTGGGTACATAAGCAAATGTGCCTTGGCAAAGCAGGCTGTTTTCCTCAGCTGAAATGGTGGCACTTCAATTAGCTTAGCAGTTTTGCAGAGACGATTCATTCAAAAACACTGGAAAGCAAACATTGGCAAAATGGAAAGGGATTTCCTCACTTGCTTTGAGGGTATTTTAGACACTGAAAATCAACAGAGAAAAAGAGCTGAGAGATGGCTGCGTGGTCCAACTGAGGTAGAAGCTGCCCCACACTGAACGAGTTCATGGAGAAGCGAGGCATTTCCCACAAGGCCTGGCGTCCAGCTCTTGTTTACCAGGAGTCAGGGTTCTGGCTTCTGAGCTCCTCTGCTGCTCAAGCTTCTTTTCATGTTTGTCTTATTCTTCCTTCTTTTATGCTAAATGTTAACTCTAGCTCTTCCCCCTCTTCTAGACTGTGAGTCAGCGGCAGGCAGAATATCTTGCTCAGATCCTAAGATAGAGAGGAGAGCATTAGCAGGTGCTCAGAAAGAAGGCAGGAATCAAGGCCATGGGGAAGTCAGGCTGACCACAGACAGCCCGAGTGGCGTGGCTGGAGTCACAGGGAGAAGTCACGGGTCACCTCTGAGCCTCAGTTTTCTGCCTCTGAGGTAGGAATGATGCTCCTTTCAAAACTGAAGTGAGATGTGATGTGTTAAGGTAGCACCCTGGATCATTGCTAGCCTTGTTTCTCTCTGGTAGTCAGCTGGTACACATGGACACCTTGAGACTTAAGGACAAAAAGGCACAAAGGAACATCACCCCTGTTTCCAGGTGCTCAGTTAACATGGTCTCCTTTCTCAGTGGTCACCCATTGGCCCTCTCCAACATTTGACACTGCTGATCTTTGTTTTCTTGAAATACCTTCCGTCAGTCCCATTGTCTTGGAGTTCTGTTCTGAACCGGCCTCCTCTGGAGAGAGGCCAGGTGGATGCCTTGGGCTGACCTTAGATGCTATGATGTCTGACCTCGTGCTTGCCTAAACCTAAGAATGAGCTCCTCCTTCCAGGTCCAATACCATGCGCCCAGCTCACCCCAGTGCCTGTTCTCTGAGCTGTCTCTTAGTTCTGGGATGCCCAAGCAAGTGGCCACAAGCAGGGTTGCTTTTGACATGAATTTATTCTCTCCAAGATTAAGCATCATAGGGCCTTGCTCCTCAAAAGGCTCTAGGGAGGGGTCCTTCCTCACGTCTCCAGCTCCTGGTGCCCTTGGGCACTCCTGGCCCATGTCTACATCACTCTGAGCTCTGCCTCCAACTCCACGTGACTTCACCTCCCTCTCTGTGGGCTTCTCCTCTGCTCTCTCTCAGGAGAACACTTGTCTTGGATTTCGGGCTCCTCTGGACAATGGAAACTGTCTTTAGAGATATTTAGAGCAGTGAGATCATACCTGCAAGAACCCTCTTCCCACCGAAGGTCACTTTCTCGGGTTCTGGGATTAGGAGGCCTTTATATATTTGAGAGGGGCACCATTCAACCCAACAGAGTTTTCTCTTTTTCCTCTCTCAGATTCTTCTTCTGGATCCGTTGCTCTGCCAATGAAGAAATGTCACCACATCCATGCTGGTTAAGAGCATGAGCAAGGAGTCCAGCTGAATGGGGACGTTTACATTGTGATGGGCTCACAGATATTACCCATTTAAATGAAAAATTACAATTTTATAACAGTCATTAATTAACTTTGAGACTGAAAGCTCCAACAGGACAGGAACTGGGGCCTTTTCAAAGTGTGAGCTCTGTACTTGCGGCTCAGGAAGTGCTCCTTGAACACAGGGATGAAGAGAGCAGGGAAGGTAAAGTACCCCTGCCACGGCTTGTAAAGGAAAGCGTGAGGCTTGCACCCACCGGCCTGTTGAGCTGGACAAAAACACCTGAGAATAAGAATTGGGCTGAAATCAGAAAATTGAGTTTGGAAATCAGTAGAGCCAAGTTCGGATCCTATTCGCAAATTCTAGCTTTGGCATTTAAAGAGTGGGACACTAATATCTGTGCTGCCATTTCCAACTTCATTGTCTATACTAGTGAATGCGATCTTAAGCAATCTGTTCTTCCTAGAATAAGCTTTGGGAAGGGGAGAAACTCAGGAAGTGTGCAAATATGCCCTGGTTAATGCACCTTAGTTAAATTGTTTTGCACAATGCCCAGACACTTGAATCCTCCTTCCTGCTACCTTTCACAGGGAAATCTACCAGGATCCACTGAATAAAGGGGGATGGAGAACTGAGGCCGCCAGACCTGGAGCCAGGCCAGAAGTGACAGCCACTTTTCTCTGCAACCAATCTCCTTCCTCCCGCTTGTTTTCCAATGGAGTATGCATTATCAGCACACGGTGAGATGCAATTAAAGTGTGTGTCACAGAGCATGAGTATCTTCACATTCTAATTACAGGTTAATAGAATGGACCCAGAGAGATTGCCTAATTAATCTTGAAGGAGATGTGTATGTTTAACGATCCTTCAATAAAGGAGCTCTACTCCCTCCAAGAGGATTAGATTGAAAGCATGTTAAATTCAGGCAGGAGAGCCATGTCTGAACAAATGTACAGCATCAACATTCAACTCACCAGCAATGAGAGTTCTCCAAATGCATGCTCAATTCCGATTCCTAAGAGTTCAAATGGTAAGTCTTCTTCTCTCCTATCCCAAATACACCCTTTTGACATTTGTTTCCTCATTTGTTCATCAAGTAATTAATGAGTGCAATCAACTTACAACAATGATCCAATCAATTACGTACTGCATCAAAATCTCCTGAATCTTTGCTAAGATTCCACAGGATTATTATGACCACCTCCCAAAGGATTCCTCTTGCTCATAGTCCTCTCGGTTCTAATCTGAACACTACAACACAGGAGCAGTGACTTTCCAACATTTCAGTGTAATCACAATATTCTCTTGATTAACATGAGGTCTTCCTTACATAGAAAATAAACTCAATGATCTGCATGGTTTAAAGAGCCTTCTTTATCTGATCCTCAATGACCTGATCACCTCATTTTCACACTTCTCTGCATTCCTTGCACCTCACAGAGAGGATATTTCTCTAATTATGACTTTCTTAACCCATTTCATATTGCTGTAACAAATACCCAAGGTGGGTACTTTGAAAGGAAACAAGGTGCTCAATGTTAGAAAGCTGAAAGTCAAAGATTGGGCTGTGTTATGGTTTAGATGTGAGTTAAAGGCTCATGTGTAAGACAGTACAAGAAGGTTTAGAGATAAAATGACTACCCTGAGAGATTAACTGAATGGTAACTGTAGGCAAGTAAAATATGGCTACAGAAGATGGGTCTCTGGGGATGTGCCTTTGGGGTACATATTTTGTCCTTGTTGAGCAATTCTCTCTCTCTCTCTCTCTCTCTCTCTCTCTCTCTCTCTCTCTCTCTCTCTCTCTCTCTGTCCCTCTCTGTCTCTCTCTCTTTCTCCTTCTCGGTGGCCATGTCCTGACCTACTTTCCTCCACCATACTCTTCCACCCCATGATGCTCTGTCTCACTGCAGGCCCTAAGGAATGGAGTCAGCCATCTATGGATGAGACCTCTAAAACAAGAGCCCCAAAATAACCTTTTTCTCTTCTAATTGTTCCTGTCAGGTCTTTTGGTTACAGAAGCAAGAAAGCTGACTCACACAGGCAGCTGTATTTGACCAAAACCTCATGCTGCGTCCTAACATAGTAGATGGTATCACAGGGTAGGAGGGTGTGCAAGAAAGCTCATACAGTGAGAGGAAGCAAAAGGGTTGAGCATGCGTGTGGAAGAGGACAAACACACTTAGAGTCACCCACTTTCATGGTAACCAATCCAATCCCCTGAGACCTAACCCACTCTTCCCAGTCAGACATCAATTTCCTCCAGGGGTGGTTCCCCAATGACCTCATCATCATTCACCAGCCTGCCTACTAAAGATCCCACCTACTTTCAGTGCTGTTACACCAGGGATCAGCTAGCTTCCTGCACAAGAGCCATTTGTTGGGACCAACCATATCAAAACCATAGCAATGGCTTCTCTGCACCTGGATCAGAACCACTGAGCTGCTCAATGAAATGACAACCCCCAGCCCGAGGCCTCACGGGCCTATTCCATGCCTCTGAATGATCCCTGGTGCTGCCTTTTCATTAAGTGTTCCAGGTGATTTTGATGCCACTCCAGACTGAGAACTTGTGCTCAAGGAATGAAAGTACTCAGCTAGATCCCAGGTGTCTCTCTCTCTGCGCCTCTCTCCGGTGTGCTCCCTCCTGCCAGGATTCCCTTTCCTCCTGTCTCTTCTAGGAACCCTCTCTCCTTCCAAGTCCACTCAGATGTGGTGGTGATTAGCGAAAACTTTCTACTCCCTTCCACTAAGTGTGTACAGTGAATTTCTGTTCTTTGGGGATCTCATACCTTGTCTTCCACCTCCATTATAGAACTCAGTGCATCTAGTAAAGTAATCATTTTTCTCTATATATCCCAGATTTCTAACACACAAAAGATGATTTATCTGATTTGACATCTTCAGTTTAGGGAACAATGCACGTGCTTTTGATTTATGATAAATTATCAGTGTTCCTTCAAATTGCCACGATAGTTAAATAAATATTGGGTGGAACTAAAGAGATCTGAGTCTGAAACTCAAATCTGCAAGCTTTTTAAATTTTTGTTTGTTTTTGGTTATAATAGCTTCTGTTTCATCATCAAAATTGGACTGATTTTCCCATGTACTTCATTCATTTCATAATTCCTCACCTCCAAGTATCCAAATCCTTGGCCTTGACACTTTGAAATTCCTCACTAAGAAGGAAGAATTTATTTCCCAACCCTGTGGATCCAGAATAGCCAAGCAGTTTATATTGGTCAATGAAATGTACAGAACCGTAATGCAAACAGAGGCTTTGAAAGACCCTCTCAAGACCTTTGAAAGACCCCTCGAGTCCTTTGAACTTCCTCTTCCATCATGAGCACATACTAGGGCTAGTCACATGACACAGACTCCCTCTAGACAAACCCTTCCTCCATCAGTCAATAACCAGCTGACCCTAAGGCCCCCAGCTGCTCAAGTCAGGTCAGATTAGCAGGGCTGCCTGTTTTTTCCCAGGTGTAGAAGCAATAGTTCACTCATATTGAGGATTGTGTAACTTATTTTTCAATATTATCGAGGTCATAGATAACTGATACATACACCACAGGTCTATTCTGAAGATTAGTGGGTGTCTGTGAGTATGTCCAGCTCAGTGGTTGGTATTCTTCAAGATCTCAATAAACCAGTAGATAAGATTGTAGTTGTTGACATAGCTGCAGTCTGTTCCCAAGAAGGCTTCTTTGTGAGTTGGGTCCAAAATTTCCTTTTCTCTTTGATTCAGCTGTTCCCCGCCCCTGTCCATGGCAGGAAGTAGACCATCGATTTCTGGTCTTTTATTGTCAAGCAATCAGGAAGCTACATTTAAATTTCCCACTTGGACGTCTACTAGTGATTTCAAACCAACAGACTCCTCAGATTGACCATTATTCTTCATGAAAGGACCCACCATAAACTCAACCAATATTGTTTTTACGTCTTGTGATACAAAGGTGAACGAGACAGACCTCCTGCCTTCTCGAAGGAAACACTGTTTTGATATTCCAGTGGCTCCACATTCATTGATTTCTCAATTTATTTATTAACCCAGTAAATATTATTGAGCATCAGTTAGTACTGGGACTGTAGTAGGTAGCCTTAGCAGTTTTTCAAGAGAAACTTAAAGAAATTTAGATTTTTATGTAAAACTAGATTTTGAAATGTTGACACAAAATTGAAAAAACATATATTTTAAATATATAATATATATACATACATATATATCTTTGTGTGAATCAGACAAGGAAATCAAGGGCCACCATTTGAGACGTTGCTTTGTAGCTTGCGTTGAAATTATATGTGTGAATTTTATCTCCCCTTTTTCATTTTGAATTCATTTGAGATGAGATCAGTAGATTCATCTTGGTGTCTCCCAGGTGTTCTGAGCTGTGCTTTCAAGTAGGAAGTGTCCATAAATCTTTGTGAAATGATTGGTGAGACACAGTCTCTATACTAAAGGAATTACGAAGTGACCAGACAATTCAGATAAGATGTGCTCACAAAAAACGCTGCATGCTAATAACCATCGTGAAGGCAACCCCGGCAGCAGCCTGTTGCTGAAGTCCTGCACGATTGCAGGCATTGCACTGAGTCTGTAGACACCCAGCACTCCTGCAAAATGCTGTACCCCAAGGGATACCTGTCTGAGCACCCCTATGTGCTCTTGCCTTCTGGTCACCTATCCTGAAATATTACATTTAAAATGGCTTAATCCTCCTTCTCCAGCTTACCCTCTACCTTTGGAAACAACTCTTCATAGATGGTGATGGACACTTCACTTCTTCAGTCCTTGCTCCCATGCCTTCCCTGTGGTTTGTCTCCCGCAGTTAATTTATTCTCATGCAACTCAAACATCAAGACAACACCCTCACCTTTGTTCTCCAAAGCAACTGTAAACACAGTACTTCTAGACATTGGAATTAGAAAGATTTCCCTGAACACACCATAAATGGAGATTCCTAAAAGAATGTTTTGTTTTTACTGAAGTCCCTGTCTTGCCTAGTATTGAGGAGATCTCACTATCTACCTTTTCTTAGTCCTGTTATATTTCTACCATTTTGCTCAAAAACACTGAGTCTTAGTGCACCTTAAGTACACTGGACTCTGTCTCCTCTACAGTATATTTCCACTACGACTTCATCTTCATCTTCAGCCGCCCCCAGGGAACTCCCAATTTGTGTTCATGAACTGGCAGAAGTAATTTGTTAAAATATTCATAGTACCCAAAGTAATCTATAGATTCTAAGTAATCCCTATCAAAACAGCAATGACATATTTCACAGAAATAAAAATTCTTGAAAGACCCAACCAAATAACTAAAGCAATCTTAGGCAAAAAGACAAATAGAGCTGGAAGCCTCATGCTGACTTTGAAATATGCTATAAAGCTATAGGAATCAAAATAAGAATGGTACTGGCATTATAACTGACACAGGGACTAATGAACCAGCATAGAGATCCCAGACACAAATCCATGCATTTGCAATAAATTGATTTTAAATGAAGTTGCCAAGAACACACCACAGGGGAAAAGAGAGGTTCTTCAACAAATGGTGTTACAAAAACTGGGTATCTACCAGCAAAAGAATGATAAAAGAACCTTAACTCACACCATATACAAAAATCAAAACAAGATGGATTAAAGACTTAAAAATAAAATCCAACACTGTAAAACTACTAGAAGAAAATAGGGGGAAAGTTCCAGGGTGCATTGGTCTGGGAAATGATTTTTTTTTCTTTAAACATAATTCCCAAAGCACAGGCAATAAGTACAAACATAGATAAATGGGATTTTATTGAACAAAATGTTTATATAAAGCCAGGGAAATAAATAACAGAGTGGAGCAACAACTTATAGAAAGGGAGAAAATATTTGCAGATCCTAGTTAAGTTCTTAGAATGAGTCACCTCTTAGGCTGATCAATGTTATGAATTCACTTATTAGTCTGTGGTTCCTAATTCTTTGCTCAATGCACAAGTCTAGATGTTGTGGAGGTATTTTTTTAGACTTGGTTAACATTGAAATCAGTAGATTTGGAGAAAGCAGATTCCCTTCCATATGTTGATAGGCTCTTCCAATTAGTTGAGGGCCTCAAGAGAAAAGATTGAATTCCCCTGGTGAGGAAGGAATTCTGCCTCTGGGCTGCCTGTAGACTCACATCAACTCTTGTTAAAATTTCCAGCCAGCAATCCTGAAGAGTTCATATTTGCCAGTTACCACAATTGTGCAAGTCAAGTTCTTAAAATAAATCTCTTTATACGTTTGTCTGCATATCTCCTCTTATTTCTGTTTCCTAGGAGAAACTTGACTAATACCTTCTTTTGGCCTTGCTATACTCTCTTGGCATTGCCCGGGGGCAGAGGGAGTTTTCATCTTTTATACCCAACTGGCTGTGCTGGCAAACACAGATAATCAACCCTATAGATATTTTTCTAGTCCCTGAGAAAGCAGGTAGTTGCTAAAGAACATTTTTCCCTCTTGAGTAGAGCTCAGTTTTGCTTTTGTGTGTTCATTCATAAAGTGGAAAAGATGAAAAGTCAAGGGATCAAATTATGATTCCCCAAGGTATGAAATGGCCAGCCTGGACTTATGAACTTCAAAGTTCATATGCCTCCATGATGCCTCTCTGTTCCAATAATGTCACGCAGATTATGAAAATAGCATATTGATTGTGTCGTCTCAGGGAAAGTTTCACTGAGAAGCACAGACATAGGAATGCTTTCATTCCTGGGAAGGTAAATGGGTGATGGCAGGAAGAAAAGCAGGGAGATGGGGATGTAGATTTTTTGGTAAATGGAACATAAAGAAATCTGCTGGAATCCAGAGCTCACCCTGAGAACAGCAATGAAATACGCGTCCAAATTAGAGTGGACGTGGGTTGCAGCTAAGGAAGCTCTGGAAAGCCCAGACATGCCCACAGGGAGAAAACATGGGTGCTGCTATGGTTTGCATCTCCCCAAATTCACATGATGGAAACCTTAATCCCTGGTGTGGCAATGTCGGGAGGTAGGACCTTCAGAGGCGCCTAGGTGGTGAGGGCTCCTCTGTCCTCACAAATGGACAAATGTCCCTGTGATGGGAGGGGCTGGTTATGGAGCGCGTGGGTCCCTGATGAAGGGATGGATTCTGCCCCTTTCCCTCTCTCTTGCACTTGCTCCTTTGTCCTTCTGTCACGAAATGAAACAGCTGGAAGGCAGGTGCCAGATCCAGTCCTTCAATCTTGGACTTCCCAGCTTCCAGAACCAAGAGCCAAATAAATTTCTTCTCATTATAAATTACTCAGTCTCTGTTATTTTATTATAAGACACAAAATGTACTAAGACGGGTAGAATAATACTCAGTCGGCCAGCGCTCTCTGCAGAGTGTCATGGGCCCCTTTATTCCGGCCCTACTGGACAAAATGAAATGAAGAGCCTTAATTTCACAGAAATCAAGATGAGGAAGACCACTCTGTACAGTCCCACAAAGTGTCTCAGTCTGAAGGCCACTCTTGCCATGTGAAAGACACTAAGAAGAATTACATTTCTCTTATGCTTCCGAAAGTCTCAGTGCAGACGTCACTACATCACTGTGTTCTGTCATGTAGATGCTCTGAGATGGATGAGAATCCGTTGGCCTTCGCTGCAGCTCCCTTCTGCAAGATGCCCCCTTGAACATCGCAGCAGCAGCTTCCTTTTTAGTTTGTCAGTTCCCCTCTTGAAGTCTTCCCTCTCTCTCTCTCCTTGATTCAGGCCATGCTGTGCTCCCTGCTCCTCCTCCCATCCGCTTGCTACTCCTCAGCCAGGCTTGGTGGGAAGGCTGCTTCCTCAGAAAAACCCTCAGGGTGTTGCAGATGACCCTCTTTCAGAAACTTGTTCAAGTGACCCCAAGTCTGGCATCCTCTCACACCAACACCACCTCACCTGGCATCTCCCCTAAGTGCTTCCTAGTACCTGCTGCTTCCCATCCTCCTCTCCCCCACATGGGCCACTCTCCCTTCTTCCTTTCATTTGAGCTGCTTACTGATGTGGTAGACAGAATAATAACACCCAAAGACGCCCTTGCTCTAATGCTCAGAACCTTGGACTGTGTTACCTTGCATGGCAGAAAGGGACCTCGCAAACGGAATGAAGGATCTTGAGACAGATAATCCAGGTTATCCTGGTGGGTCCAAAGTAATCATCAGCTTGTAAGTGAAGAAAATCAGGGAAGCAATTGGCACAGTCAGAAAAAGGTGGTATGACCACAGGATCAGAAGTGGAGGCGATGTGCTTTGAAGACTAGCAAAGAGACCATGAGCCAAAGAATGCAAAGACTGGGCCAGCTGGGAAAAGCCAGGACACACACCTCTGAGGAACCTCCAGAAGGGACACGGCCCTGGGGACCCTTCCAGCCCTAGGATTCCGTGGCACTTCTGCCACGGACCTATGAGATCTTCATCTCATGCTGGGCTTGTGGTAATGAGTTACAGCAGTGGCAGGAAATGAACCCGGCTCTCTTGGGCACCAGGCCTTCTTTCCACCAGGAGGCTGTCTTCTCCAGGGGAGGGAGGGGGCTTACTTCACTCACCTTTGTGTCCTAAGTTGAGGCACAAATAAGCACAAAGGGAACGCTTTTGCTTTTTAAAACGAAATGAATGAATCATGAATCTACACATTGACTCTTAAAGAATCTACATCGTGCACAACCATAGAAACGAAAAGATGTACCCCATTTGTGTACAATGAATCAAAATGCAGTCTGTTAAAAATAAAACGAATATTTTTAAAAAAGACTTTAACTTTTAAAACATATTTTGTTTGGGGTATTTCAGGAAAATATACCATGTTCAGAGACAAGTGCATGCACCATCAATGGACAGCTCAAAGGATTTCCACAAAGTGAATACCCAGCTCAAGAAAGGGAACAAAAATAGTACTTCCAGAAGCACCTTCATGCCCCTTCTCCTGCTGCCCACACCCTGACTTCTACCACAAAGCGCTTCTTTCCAGATAATATATTCACATGGTGAAGTCAAATGTTCAAAAAATGCATTCAGTGGAAAGTCAGTTGTTAAGCATGCTCTCTGCTGAGTCCTTCTAAAGGCAACGGTGGTTAACAATTTATTGAGACTCTCTTCTGAGACATCTTGTGTACATGTCAGTATATACCTTTTGGCTGCTGGGTCACTTTCTGCAGAAGGATGTTTTTGGATTAACTGTTTTCTTTCATTTATGTTCTCAGCTAGCAGGCCAGAGCTAAGCATGTTGGGAGCCAACACCCACAGGCTGATTCTCACAGAAAATCATTCCGTACAGCTAGGATGCTCACCTTGCCTTGCTCCCTGGCCTAGTGACTGTGCCTGTTCCAAGTCCTGCCTGATTCACATGCTCTAAGCTGAAAGAAAGGGAGTTGAGCATGGCTGAAAAGAAAGCAGCTCTCCAAGGGAGCATGTGAGCAATCCCCCTGCAGGTGGAGCAGGCTCCCAGCTGCCAAAATCTGCCTTCTGTTTGAAGCAGAGAAAACAGCACAGGATTCACCGGTGGAGTAAGTCTGAGCATCATCAGATTCCAGCTGCACGTCAGTGTTGTCTGCTTGCTGGCAGAGGCCAGGTGTAAGGGACAGCCTCTTCGAGACTGTAGTCCTATGATGCCAGGGCTCCACTTCAGCTGACTCCAGTCAAATCCCATTCGACTCCCATCTCACTACCAGGACAGAGTGAGCCTCTCTCACCTTCCTGCTGGGATCTTCCAAACTGCCTCCCACCGCACTTGTTTCTGGACCCTAAGTAGGTGGCGACAGGCACAGGACAAAGCGTGGATTGTGGAGTCAGGAGGCGTGGATTGAAATCTGCATGTGTGACCTTGCGAAAGGGCACTTAGTCTTGGAATCTCATACTGTGTGTGGAGAAAGGGAAAGGATGGGGTGATGCATGAGAAATCACCCAACTCCAAAGACAGGGTGGCCACAAGCCCCCAACCCTCCCCCATTGCTTAACTAGAAACCAAATTCTTCGATACACCAGTTTCCCATCTTCTATGCACATAATCATTATAACCCTCAGTGTTAAGAACAACACAAAACTTGGCGTCATCCTCCCCTGGTTCTTTCCCTTGGCTCCTCCCAGGGTCTCAGTCACCAAGTTCCCCAGACCCCTCCTTACCATGGCTCCCAGCACCAGTTCCTCTGCTGCTGCAGGTCGAGCAAACCCCTCCTCGCCTCTCGTGTGGTGGTTCCCAGCCACGGTCAATTGGAAACACACCGCCAAGCATGTTTGGCAGTATATGGAGATAATTCAGTTGCCACAACTGGGTAGTTGCCACTGGGAAGTGCAGATGCTGCTAAATACCCAACAGTGGAAAGCCCAGTCCCCAGCAAAGCATTATGTGGTCCAAATGGCATTGGTGCTAAAGTTGAGAAAAACTCACTCAGTCCCAGGCTTTTCCTCATGTGACCTCCTTCCCTGCCCTCTGCCAGGCTAATATCTGTAAACTCGCAATGACTATTCCCTGGATCAAACCTCAGTTATAAGCTTACTTTGCTTTCCTATAGAAAAGATAGACTGATGTCAAAAATAAATAACCTTGTTGAGCAACAAATACATGCTGAGAACCTAAGTATTTAATACACGTTAACTCATTTGCCCTCAAAACAGCTCTGTTTGAATCTAACCCAGGTGTTCATGAGCTCTGACATCATCAGGGGGCTTTTTAAATCAATCTTGGGGCCCAGTAGACAATAAGGGCTTTCTGAGAAGCAAGTCGCTAATGTCAAACAGACATGCTAAGATTCGCTGGATTTGTTACATAACTGACACTACCGAGCATCTCAAGTGTTGCTTCCTTTTATCACCAAACACAGACGTTCTCCCGCATACAGTAAGACAATGCAAGTGTTCAGCTTAGTCACGGCCGTTTGATCCTCACGTACTCAGAAGTCCATGGGAAGACGGAAACTAAAATGCTACTTTTCTACTTAGGCCATTTTGCCACTCCACAACACACTTTCTGGGAGGCTGAGGACGCCACATGAAAAGGCCTGCTCTACTTCATTTTATCATGTTTTGCCAGAAACGAAATACCTGAGATCCAGGGGGTTTGGCTTTTGGAAGGGCTCACCCCTGCCCTTGGGTATGCTTGCACCTTGGCAAGGTTTCCAATGTACCAGCCTCATCTTGCTCATCGGTTGGATCAGGATGACTTTATCAATATTGTGGAGTAGTCGATGTTCTTGAGAACAGCCCACTGCTCCTGGATCTTCAGATCAGAGCTATCAGGGGTGGGGAGCATTCACAGTTCTGGGAAGGACAGTTCATATGCACTGTTGTCCAGTGCAGAGCAAGATGAACGCTGGCCCTCTTCTGAATAGAGATAGTAAAGAATGGACGTGCTACATTGATGGCCACCAGCCATGTACCTAGAAATAGGCCGACTGCCTCCAATGGTCATCCCACATGTGACCCAGCAGCTATCATAAGGCTATTATCTGGATGGATTCAAGTAGCTTTATTATTACCCTCTAGGGTCTGTGTGGGTTTTACAGATATCAGTGTGGGCAATTGAAAGCTATGAAACAACAGGAACCACCAACCCTACATCACTGAAGTCTTTAAGGATGCTGATTTCTGCTCTTCCTGCTGGTGTGCTGCATTGTTTTATATTTACTATTGACTGAGGGACAGGTATCTTCAATGACTTCCTCTCAGCCTTTCCTGTTACAAAAGCCCTTGGTCCTCCAGCCAAGGAACCACACTGGGAGTTGTGACAGTTACCAAGAATGGTGTATTAGTTTTCAGTATTAGAGTTGCTGTAATGAAATATCACATTCTGGGTGGCTTCAATGACAGAAATTTGTTTCATCACAATTTTGCAGACCTCACTTCCAATAGCAGGGTTGGTTCCTTCTGAGTCAGGAACCAACTGACTCCATGACTAGATGGTCATGTCTCCCTGTGTCTCCACATGGTCTTCTGTCTGTGTGTGTCTGAGTCCTAATCTCCTCTTCTTACAAGGACATCATTCATATTGGCTTAAGGCCCTCATTTTATGTTAATTGTCTCTTTAAAGGTCCTATCTCTAGATACAGTCAAATTCTGAAGTCCTGGAAGCCAGGAGTTCAACATGTGAATTTGGAGAGGACACAATTTGACTCATAATAAACATCTATACCAATGACATAGTTGAACACAGGAGAAATGACTTCACAGCACATCAGCGGAGCTGATGCAGGTTGCGGAGCACCCAAGAAGCAGATGTGAACTGGGTTATGGAGCCCTCTTGAGCCGAGTCCTAGAAGCTGAGCCCAGCAGTGCCCCACAGCAGGAGGATCCCACTCTTTCTTCCCGAAGCAGCCCTTTTGTGGGTGGGCCACAGCCTCCTGCCCACTTCCCTTGCATTCACACTGATTCATCAGGGACTCCTTGGCCATCTACCTCAACACCTTGTAAACTCAGGCTCTGTTTCAAATGCATACCACCTCTCCAAAATGACTCGTGACTGTCACCACTCTGGGCCACTGTAGTTTTGAACATCCTATTTCCAGAAACGATATAATTTCCTAGGTAAAATAAAGCAGTAAATGAGCTACTGAGAAACTCTGGGTTCTTAGGTCTCACTCCCAGAGTCCCTCACTACCCACAGAGTGGCCCATGGACCAGCCCCAGCTGCGTCCTCTGGGAACTCGTAGGAATGCAGATCCCGGCCCCACCCAGACCTGCGGAATCAAGATCTGCACTGTAACAAGATCCCTTCAGGTGGCTCTTATGCTCATCCAAGTTTGGGAAGCACTGTTCGATGTGACCCTGGGCAATTAATTAACCTTTCTGAGCCTGACTTTTCTCATCTGCAAAGGAAGAAAATTATAACTACAGGAGGCCTGAGATCCCTTCAAGTTCCAAAATACTGTGACAAACCTGAGCAGAGTTTGGTATTTAAAAGTGACACTATGCCTCTCAGAAACACATTGAACTTTTAGCCCTCTTCTTGCAGGCTCATTCTGCTTCCTGAAAATTTGACTTCTATCTGTAATCGGCAATTAAAGTCATGGTTGAAGGGAGACTTCTGATAGCCTGAATGTGAAAGGCATGCTTGTTAATATGCCAGCCCTGTGCCCTGCGGCTCAGGTACTGTAGAGGTGTCTTAGGGTAATGTGCAAATGTGCTAGACCAACACTTATTGGAGTTGGAAGGTGATTTAGGGGAGGCCAGCAATTTTACCCAGTTAGTGACTTGACTCTCAGCAAAGACCCAAGACACCTGGTTAGTCAGTGTAATTTATGGCAATGCTTCATTTACACCCAGCTATCAGCAAGATAGCGATGGGGAAGAGAGGAAAGATCTGGAATGAATGAAAGATAGACACTTTAAAGTTGAAAACTAAATTATCACCTGTTCTCTCTGTATGGATCATTGGAAGCCCCAGAATCAATTCTAAATTGAAAATTCCCAATTAATGAAGCATTCAAAGTAATGCAAAGATGATCTGAAAATAAAAATTGGAATTTTAATAATGCAAGACAAAGCTTATCATCAAAAGATACTTTGATTTTTTGTAAAGATCACAGTATAAATTTATAGGACTTAAAATACAGAAATACTGTCTGAAAAAAATAGCAGTATTATTAACATGAATACCTCTAATACCAATAAAAATAATTATAACTAACTAGTATTGAGTGGTTTCTCAGTGCTAGAAACTTTTCACGTACTTCATCAGTAAGACATAGCAATACAGCACTATTATTATCCCCTTTAAATAAGTGAAGAAACTGAAATTCAGATTAAGAGCTATTTCTAATGCTGTGTTAGCTAGAATAAGAATCCAGATATTGTAACTCCAATCCTCTACTCTATACTGTTTTGCACTTCTTAATAATCTAATACGTACTACAGATATATGCGTATATATACAATACACATACATAACATATGGACACACACGCATAGGGGTGTGTGTGTGTTCGTGTGTGTGTGTGTACAATCCCTGTTTTACAGATAAGAGAAAGTCAATTACCTGCCCAGATTCACCCTGGTTTGTATGTGTCTGGAAAGCAGCAGGTTCTACCTGACTGGGAAGCCAGCCTCTATCCACAGTAGCCACCCTTTTTCTGCACCTGGTTTGTGCTAGATCCTTTCCATTTGTTACAACTAGAAACCTACTTGCCTGATAAGCTCCATCAGGTCTTCTCTCCAGGTGACTGATAGGACTCCACTTTTAATCTATAATAAACATGATGTTACAACTTAATTTTAACTTAATTTTACTTCTAAAGAAGTAAAACTGCATGGAAAATTTAATTCACATAAAGATTCACTGGAAGATTACTGTTTGAAATAGTCAGTAATTCAACCTCTGGAACTATCCCAGATGAACTTCATGTCCATTTGATCAGTGAGGAGTCATGGTTGAGAGAGGCACACGAAAGGGCAGGCTCTGGGGTGGTCCAACCACACCCCTGGGCACCTACTATGCCTCACACTGCCTTTTTGACTTCCAGAATCCATGCTTTCTCCCTGAGGCTTTCGGTTTCCTTTAGAAGAAAACTTCTCTCTGCCTGAAAGCCAGAGGGCCAGCCATGCTGGAGAGTGGTCACCACCTCCCCACAGTCCTTGACCAGCGTCTAGTGGGAGCTGATTCCCCAATTCTCCATCCCTTCTCAACCTAGTTCCAAGATGATTTCTACACTTTCTCCAAGAATTCACCGGAGGAGTAGGTTGTGTCCATAGTGCCATAGTGCCAATGACCAAAACTTGCTTAATAATACCCTCCTTATTAACTTCCTTTTTCTCCATCTCTCATTTCCTCCAAGTTTTCCCTGGGATCAATTCCAAATAAACTCTTTGTAATTGAAGCTATAATTTGGGTTCCTCTCAAAAGGAAACTCTGAGACCAGACAGGTGACTTGCTGAAGTTTACATTCATATTCGAAGCAAAGTGCTTGCTTTATGCCAAGCACTAGACCAACGTTTTTAGAGAAATGAGAATAAGCAAGACATGCAAGGTCCGTCTTCTCATCGAGTTGACAGTTCAGTGGGCAATAGGGTTAGTCATAGTGGCACGGAAGAAGCCAGTCAAAAAGGGAGTCATGAATAGTGTTCCATATATTTTGATCCTTGAAGAGGAAGGAAGGATAGGGCCGATGCTCCACACAAAAGAAATTGCCTATGAGAAGGGAAAATCTAAGGGCCCTGTGATAGGTACCTTGGAGCAAGAACAAAATCAACGTGTTACGGAGAGAGAGAAAGGAGCAATGAGATGTGGGCTGAGGACGAGGAGGGGGCAGGGGACAGACCTAGAAAAGACTTTTAATTATAATAAGAGTTTAGAACTCTATCCTCTGGGCAACAAAAATCTGTTGTACAATTTTAAACAAGGAAGGGGAAAGATCACTCTAGCTAAAATGTGGAGACATGATAAGAATAAAAGCAAGAATTGCAGCTAAAAGGTCACTTAAGAGATCTCAGACTTCTAGTCCAGAATTATGTGTATATGTAATGGTTAATTTGAATTGTCAACTTGATTGG
Organism: Sciurus vulgaris; assembly: GCF_902686455.1. Taxonomy (NCBI): domain Eukaryota; kingdom Metazoa; phylum Chordata; class Mammalia; order Rodentia; family Sciuridae; genus Sciurus; species Sciurus vulgaris. The sequence goes on from NC_136469.1 coordinate 139,471,311, forward strand.
AATAAGAGATGCTGATGATTAAAAGGCCTCTGGGTGTGTCCATGAGGGCGTGTCTAGGAATGATTGGCACGTGGGATAGGAACTGAAGGGGAGCCCCTCCCTCAGGGTGGGCGGCACCACCCTATAGGATGGAATAAAGCTGGAAGAACCAGGAAGCAGATGCAGGTGCAAGCTCAGCTCTTCTTGAACAGGGTTCTTGATCATCTGAGGCTATCAAACTCTTGCTTCTTCACTCTTCCAAAGTGGACTATTCCACTAATCCTCCAGGTAGTTTCCAGAAGCCTTGGTCTTGAACTAGGGTAGCACTGTTGATCCTTCTTGTTCTGGGGCTTCTGCCTCTTAGATTGAGCAGCTGCTGGTTCTTCCAGCTCTTTAGCCTGCAGATGACCATTGTGGACTATCCAGCTTCTGGTCATGTAAGCCAGTCTAATAAATTCCCTTTTTTATAATCATTCTGTTCCTCTAGAGAACCCTGATTAATACTATATATACATATATAAAATTTTATATATATCTGTATATCTATATATATATATATATATATATATATATATAATTTCAACAAAATTTTGTTGACTGTGTCATTTAGGGATTGAGTTTAGTAGCACATGATGTGAAATGCATATAATGGAAGCTTAGCAAGTTAGGGGGTATGTTAGTCATCTTTTCATTGCTATGACAAAATACCTGAGAAAATCAACTTAAAGGAGAAAAGATTTATTTCCGTTCACAGTTTCAGAGGTTTTAATCCAAGTTCAGCTGGTTCCATTACAATGAGCTTGTGGTGAGACAACATCATGACCAAGAGGTCATGGTAGAGCACAGCTGCTCACCTGTGGTGGTTCAGAAGCAGAGACAGAAGAGGAGGAAGAGGCTGGAAATAGGATATACCTTCCAGGACAGGGCATGCCCCCAGTGAACTGTTTCCTCCAAGCAGGTCCCACCACCTATAGTGCACACTGCCTCCCACAGTCCATTCGATTATAAACCCACCGATGGATCAATTCAACGACGATGTCAGAGCAGAGCCCTCACAATTCAATCAATTTCCAAAGCCCCAACTCTGAACATCACTACATTGGAGACCAAGCCTTCAGTGCATGACCTTAGGGGACAGCTCAGATTCAAACCATAGAAGGGAGGGATTTTCTTCTCACATAAGTTCAAAAGTACGTGTGTTCTATCTTTAGTTTGTTGGCTTGAGGGTGTTGGGAACAAACCTTCATGGCTCTCTTGGTATTGTCCACGTGGTCACAGGTACTCCAATCCCAACGATCCCAACCATCATGTCTACAGTCCAGACAAGCAAATGTGGAAATGAAGGTGAACAAGATGATTCTGGTTAGTCCACTTCTTTAAGGATTTTCTGCTTGCATGAAATGGTCCCCAAATGTGTCCTGTGGTCGTCTTCAACTACCAGGGAAATGGGGAACGTGGTTTGTAGCTGAGAACATTACCACTGCGAAAAATCATGAAGTTCCATTAATAAGAGAGAGAGGGAAAGTGATATTGGGGAAACAATGAGCGGGCACCACCCACTCCAGGAACAATAAAACAGTCAGATCAGATGAAACAGCAAACAGCAGCAATAGCAAGAGAAAAACTCATAACCATTTGCAAAACATTTGTACTTTTCAAAATACATTTTGTGAATTCAATTCCCCTGCTTAATATACTTAATAAAATAGAGGAGCATAAAGATATTGACGTTTCACTAAGCAGAAATAACCCAAGAAAAGCCGAAAGCATGATAAATAGGAAGGGCAGGAGAAACCAATTGTCTTTGAGCCTTAAATTGTTTCCTTTTCACGAATACTTTTTTCTGGGCCTTGACCGACCTCTGTAATTGGCTATGTCTTCCTGGAGAAGGTACATTTGAGGGTCATTTGAACAAAGTACTGAAGACACTGCAATGTGGAAGAAAGAGAGACGCAAGTTCAGTGCTCGTGACAAGCTCCCTTTTCCCAGCCTGGGTTTCCTGTTCTGTAAAGTCTGGTCAAGCCTCCCTGTCTTAAGTTGCTCACAGGCTGTCAAGACAATTCTGGCTCAGTATCTACTAATTTTACTGCTTGTGCATTCTTTGTTGATTATGCTACTACTTTTAATTAAAGACACTAGGAAACATATTAAGGGAACATATTTGCAGGGCAGGTAGTGGTAGTTCTGACTTGCCATGAAAGGTTATGTAGCCTGAAGCCAATGAGCAGCAGGGGCCAGGGTAGGCCAGGGGTCTCACCTACCCCAGCCAGCACAGACAGTCAGGAGCTCTGCAGGGAGTTGAGCAGAGTCCTCTTCTGGCATGGCGAGCTTCTTGTCAGGGGTACTGCATCCGGCAGGGGGGGCGCGGGGAGGAGAATAGGAAAGACTTGAGGAGAAGGTCTTTGATTTTTATTTCCCCTCAGAATGATAAGTTTGAAGCATGACCAGAGTTTATGTCACCTTAAATAGTCTCTCACCCTGGAAGGAGCCTGGGGGAACGTGGTTTCCACAGAGACTCACAGCCTCTGAGGAGCGAATACCCAGGGCCTTGGGTCTGTCCGGCGGGCAGCCCCTCCACACCTTCTGGCCCTGCTGTGAGTCCAAGGCATTCCCTCTGAAGGACTGTGGCCTTGCGTCCCCCATCACACGCCTGCATGGAACATAATCTACTGAGCCAGGCCCCCACTGAGCTCTGTTAAGCTGCTGGAGGTCCCAGGAGGAAGCACAGGCGGCCACTCACAGGAATCAGCATGGCTGGCGCCGGGCCTGAGCAGGCAATGGAGTCCACCCTCATTTACCGAACATGGGCTGCAGGCCGGGATGGCCATAAGCAACCTTCTGCAGACAAGAAGCGGCAGAGCTCTGATCCTTCCTCAAGGAGGCCCCAGTCACCTCAGCAAGGCCACCTACCTAGGAAGAGAAAGAAAGGGTAGCGGCCTGGCTGAGAATTTGGGGCGGCTCCTAGAGAATGCGTTTTGTTTGGTTAGTAGTAGGAAATACAGCAGAAGGAAATAGCAGGCAGGGGCAGGAATGTCCAAAGGCCCAGGGTGGGGCACAGGTCAGCATGGCTGAGGCTGGAAGCACTGAGAGCCGCCCATTTTGGAGAGATGTGCCGGGTCTCCTCACGGATATGGGACTAAAGCGCAGGACAGTTTACTCCACCATCATAGGGAGCCGATGAAGGATTTTTGACCAAGGGAAGGCTGTACTCAGACATTTATTTGAATTCATAGATCAGCAGAGTGGAGCTCTCCCAATGAACTAAGCAACTAGCGTGAGGTCACCGGGAGAGGCTGCCTCCCGGGCAGCAGCATGGGATCCAGCGAGGACGGAGCCCCTAGTGCACAGCACAGAGGCGCCACGCCAAGTCTGTGCGGCACCTGTTTCCGCCGGACAGGTGGGAGGGAGGGCAAGGCCTACCCAGGGTCAGCCGAGGACTTCTTGGACACCCTTCCAGTTCGTTCTCTTGGGGTGATCTGGGGACCACCTCTGCAAACAAGGCATACCTTAATAGCAGGAATCACAAGTTACCCAGGCTCCTGTCAGGCTGATGAGCATCTTGAATGCTTTTAAAAAGAGATCTTTTGCACACACGGAGAGGTATTTCAGGCATATAGCTGAGGCCTCTCTTTGTCTTTCGGAGCCTCAAAGATACATTTTAAATATACAAAGTCCCAGAACTTAAGTCCTTTTACTGAGTCTCCTTACAAGTCACTACCACGATGACTTCTTGCTTCATCAATGACAGTCTGAAGCAGATGTGTTTGGAAAACATTAGCAAATTTGCTGCAAAATATAACCATTTCCTAACATTTGTATTCATTTCTTTGAGCTGTTGGCTTATTTCTGGGTATTAATTTAAATCCCCTCCTAATTTTAATTAGAGGTAGGATTTAACAGTGTCGGGTCCTTTTTAATTTTTTTTTTTTCTTCCAACATAGAATTTTAACCTCAGCCATCCAGGATTTAAAGGATCTCTATTTATTCCGAGACTTAACAATGATGAGTGGGGATTACTACTGGATAGGGAATATGGGAATGCGCTCACTGCACCTCTGGAAATTAATTAAAAATGTTTTAAGATTTTTTAATGGGTTATTTAGTGAAATCACCCTGAAGTAATGAACTAGTGTAAGCCGAGCTTTAACGTAAGACTCAGGTGTTGGTGAGTTCGGTGGCGTCTGGCTGGATCCCTCCTGGTCTGCATCCCCCCTCAGTCTGCACCCCTCCTGGTCTGCATCCTTCCATGTTCCCTGCCTCAGCTCTTAACTTCACAACCTCCATCCCACCTGTCTTCCACCGCCCTTTAAACTACAGCCCCCCTCAGTTTCTTCTTCTTCAAGTAACACGCTGCTTTATACCCATGTGCTTCAAATGTGTTTTTAAATGACAAGTAACCATGGTGTGTATTCAAGTGCAGAGAGATGTTTCAGTCCACACCGTGGGATGATTCCATCAGACCCAGTAACCAACACCTGCACATTTGCTTTGGAATCTCCTGTCTCTTCCAGTTGAACCTACTCCCCTCTCCACACTTTATTCACCTGAAAAATTCCTACATACCATTCAAAACTTTGCCAAGACATCCTCCTTTTAGTAAAACACTCCACGACTCCCCTAGACAGGATCTGTGTACCCCTCCTTTTGCCTCCATCCTTCGACAGCTCTGCTCCTATCTGTAATAAGGTTCTGCAATATGTGGATCTCTGTCTCCCTTTCTACTCTCAGCTCTGGCCAGTGGTATTTGCTTCTGTGTGCCACCCACAAGGGTGATAAAAATAGCAGTGATTCAAAAACCCAGATCACCCCTTATCCTACCTCTTGCAAGTTAAAGTGATGTAACGAACTAGGTATTTTTTTCCTTTTTTTTTAAAACGTTCCAGGTTGTTTATGCTTTCAATTTATCAGCTGCGTGGGTTCAGTTCATTCACACGCTGAAGAGTTCCTTAGGGCACTCATTAAATGCCAACTGAAAGAAATGGCAGAAAACTCTATCAATGTGATAGCTTAGAATTTGCAATTGTCCATTTTAAGGAGCACCATTGGTCTCGAGACTTGAAACCAAATAATAATGCTGTTCAACTATATGAGTAACAGAATTTTTTTTTTTTTTTTTTTTTTTTTTTTTTCCTGCACTGGGGATTTTTCTGCTTTCTTCTGAGAAGGAATCAAAAGCAAGAATGTTGATAGGGGGCAAAGTCCTGCTGCTTGCCTCCTGCTTCGGCTTCTGATTGTACCCAGGATTGACCTGCGATGCACAGCAAGAATGACGTGCATCTTCAAGACAAGTGATGAAACTAGATTCAGAAGTTGCATCCACAGGGACCTTCCATTTAAGCTCAGGAATTTAACAAACACACCTAAAGCTTACTCCCCAGAGCACCTGCAAAATATTTTAGAAACCTAGGGGTTCATAAAATATGTTGTCAAAAAGATTCTAGGACTCAGGAGCATCTTACTTTGCCTACGCTTCATGCCATTTCCTGTGGAGCACCATGGGTGGATCACACAGTCTGGAGCCTCATCTGTGGTTTTGAATCCCTGCTCACAGGACTGGCGGTCCCTGCCTGGGGGTCATCTCGTCCTGCAGCAGCCCATCAGGAGTACTCCAAGTACAAGGTCCCTGCTCCTCCCCTCCCTTCTTCCTGCCTCCCTGGAAGGGCAATAAAAGTAGACTTTCATGTTTGCGCTTCCCATTCTGAAATGCACAATGCTCTGACTGAGCTCTGAGTCTTTAGTGAATTGAGAAGCCAGATAATCAAATTTATTTGAATTACACAGGAGAAAATAATAAACAGAGTTCATTAAAATGAAGAAAGTTCCAAAAATGACTTTAAAATGCATACTCGGGACAAAGCCAGGGGCCAGGCAGAGCAGCTGTCATCCTACGTAAATCAAACATGCTTTCAGCAGATGCTGCTTTGCCTGCTGGGTCTAGCCCAATGTGCCGGATTCAGATTTGGCAGGTTCAAAGGTGATCAGAGGCAGAAGTGTCCTCTTTGCAATATGACAGCTCACACCTTAGTTGGGGACATTACAGAGTACCTCATTTTGTAATCACCTATAATCCCAGTGATATAATAAAGCCACTGTCCAGGAGTGGCGGGGAGAAGGACAGGACAGGGGTTCTGAACCTGTCACTCTGTGGGGGACCCTCCTGAGCTTGGTATGGACTGACTGCAGAATCACAGGTGAGGAGAGCTCAGGGAGGGTGCAGGAAGCTGGCAGTGGTGGCAGGAACCGGAGCAGAGGGAAGCCAGGAAGGAACCAAAGGCCACACGGTGGCCGTGGCTCACAGGAGGGCAGGTGTCCTTCCAGACCTTAGTGTCCCTGAAGGATGGTCAAGAGGCTACAGTCAGGACAGGGCCTGCACCTGGCAGCCTGTTTTGGAAAATAACGTTTCACTGACTCACCACCAAATCCTTGTGTTTACCTATCATCACAGATGATCTCGTGCTTCAGTGGCAAAGCAGAGTCCTCGCAAAGGAAACCCTGAAGCCCATCAGCCTGAAAGATTTGCATTACGCTTTACAGGGAAGTCGTCAGAATAATGCACAAGGCAAGGTTCTCCCCAATAATGCGCATGGCAAGGATCTCCCCGTAGTCAGGTTAAACTGCGCTGTGGGCCACTGCTGGGCTGTAACTCTCTGAAGCAGCTGTGCAGTTAGTTATCTTGTGACCAAGGTACTGGCACAGGATCCAGAGCATCATGAACAAAGACCCCCCAAGTGTGGGTAAGTCCTTAAACACATACTGATGCTTAAAATGTAATCTTCCTTTGCAAAACCAAAATTTGCTTCAAGGGATGCTGATGGTCCTTCTGCTGGGCGGGTTCTCTCAAATATCTGTCCAGTGTGCACTTTTACTTAATTCAGAAATGCCACTGTGTCAAAGAGCACCCCCGGCCCTATGGCCTGAGCACGCTCTCCTTATGTAACCACCAGGCTCTGCGGCAGAGCAGAGCAGAGCGGCCCTTGGAAGCCCTGTCAATCACTGGTTCCCTCCAGCAGAACACAGGATCTGGAGCAGGCCCTGTTTCCATTCCCCTTGCTATTCCCAGGGCCCCGATGAACGTGCCTGCTGGGAGTGAGTAATGAATGGACGGGAGCGTGCCCCACAGATGAGATTTGATCTTCTGTTAATGGGTTAGGCAGGAGTCTTAGAAAGAAAAGGGGAGGCGGGTAGTCAGGAAAACTTCCATGATAAACTGTGAACTGGTAAACCATGAGACATAGTGGCAAATTCATGGAGTGATACAGGTATGGGTTCAAATTCTAGATCTAGTTCTTAATATTTCACAATTTTATATCTCAAATATATTTTATTCAGAAATATGTTATTTATATATAACATACAACATTATGTATATGTACACATATTTTATCTAGATACATATCACATGCACACATCACAGTGTATGAGCTGAGTACACCTTACCCAACATATTTGGGACAAGAAGCATTTCAGATCTCAGGTGGTTTTTTTATTTTTAAATTTGGAAAATTTGCATAGACCTTACTAGTTGAGAATCTATAATTCGAAAATCTGAAAAATCTGAAATACTCCAAAATCTGACACCATTTAAGCATCATGTTGACCATCACTGAGGACGTTCAGCCTGTGTCAATGAGGACGGTGCATGTGAAGTTACTGGTGCCAGCCTGGCCCTCAGTTTCCTCCTCTTCCAGCAATACCCATGCCTGGCCAGGAGCCCAGACCTGCCTCCAAGCTCCCTGGCTCGGCCACACCTCCTTGGTTTTCATTCCAAAAGTAAAAGCGAGAGCCCTGAGTGGCCTCTCAGATGAAAGCCCCTGGGGTCCCAGCCTGCTCTGTTTGACTGGAGGGCGGAGACTCACCTCTGGGGGAATTCCAGGAAGTCTGCAGGCAGGGCTGCCATTCACTTCCTGTTTGAGTCTCCTGTTGCCATAGCTTGACTTTAGGCTGCGCCAGGACCAGCTTCCTCATTAAAATAAAGCCTGGTTTGGCTTCAATGGCAGATGCAAAGGCTGCTGGCCACCCCTGGCTGGGACTGGTGCTGCAGCCAGAGGCTGGGCCTCCAAACCGGGTGGGCACACACCCAGCTTGGCCCTCTGCCGGAGGCCCAGTGCCTCCCCAGGTGGCAGGGGAAAATATCTTTTAGTATAAAATGCAAATTTTATGCTCTAAACAAAATAACTGCTAAGGTTTCTTTGTTTGTTTGGGGGGGTTTTTTTGTTTGTTAGTTAGTTTGTTTGTTTTTGTGATGCCGATTGGAAGACGCTCTGCAAACGGGGCACCCAAGGAGCGGGAGGGAGAAGCGAAGGAATGTTCTCCCTCAGACACTACCTCACTGTGAGGGAAAAGACAGACTGAAATAAAATTACACTAAATAAAAGATTTGTTTTTCTCTTTCAAGAGAAAGTGGCCAGTTCTGCAAACAAAGAGTCCTTCTGAAAATTTAAGGACTTGTAATTACAACCAATAAGCTGAGCCTCAGACTAACTTCCTCCCCCTAAGATTTACGGCCTCCAGCTGCTTGGAGAATTTTAGTTCTTCGGCAGACTCCTTCCTGCTAGTGTAATCAATCCTTGTTTGTTTATGATATTCAGGAACTGGAGATTTCTAGTCTACTAGTTAATTCAGGTCAGTAGTGACAAATAGTACAGACTTAGTTTTAAGACCTGTGTTGGTGTTTTTATGGCTGTGTGCGCTTAGACAAGATATTACCCTCTCTGAGTTCAATTTTTCTCATTTGTAAAATTTGCAAAATCACGTTTAACTTTAAAGGCTGGTTGGGCACCTTATTTTTAAGGCACCTAGAATAGCAGGACTGGAGTAACATCTTCTTATTCTTCGACCTCTGGACACTGCTTTAAGATAGACCTAGGAAAGAGTTCAAGATGGTAACGTCACAAGCCTAAGGGATTGAAATGGGGTGGAAATTGAGGGGCCTAACGTGGAGAAGGGGCCATGGAAACACCTACAAAAGGCCATTGAATCTGAGTGGGCTAGATTTCCACAGGCGACATGGAATTACGATAGATCACAAGGAGTGGCAATCACAGGCGACAGAGTTTGGAATGGGGCCAGTGTGTTCCGTCCTGAGCATGAATCACGGATGACCGCGAAGCCGCCCAGATTCCAGGTCTCAGCAGTTCTCTTATGACTCGGGGAAATTTCCCTTCCTTCCCAGGCCTCAGTTTTGTTTCTGACAATTGGAGCCAATCTCAATCCTCAGAACCACCTATGACACTGATTATTCAAGACTCAGTGGTATGAAGCACTCTGTGCCCGGCTCATAACAAACATGAGGAAATAGAAAGTGACCTGAAACCAGGTGACGGGACACTCTGATAAGTGTAGCAGCTCCTGTGGTTCCTAACAGGCGAGGAGTCACCCAGAGGAGGATGGAGATGGTGCCTGGCCTCTGGAGGGAGGCGGGCAACAAGGAGCCAAGGTCGGCCTTGTCCCAAACACGCCTTCGGATGCATGGGTTTCAACTCCGACCTACGTGTCATCGTCACCGCTGTGTCCAGACGTGATTCACACATCACGGAGCTCGCCGTGGGGCCTGGGATCTGGTGAGCCCCGTGTTATTGTAGAACACTTCCATCCCCCTGGAAGCTTCCCCAGCCGCGGCAGGTGCTGCCCCGCCACCCCTTCTTCCCCACGACCCCGGTCTGCTTTCTGTCCCAGGGGAGTCGCCATTCGGGACAGCTCTGCAAGCGTCCGGGCCACCGGCTGGCTTCTCGCCCTTGCCGACCCGTCTCAGCGCTCGCTCCCGTTGCAGCCGTGTGTTGGTGTTTGGTTCCTGTTCATTTCTTCGTTTGGATGCACCACCATTTGTCCCCTTATCAGTTCATGGACACTTGGGTTGCTTCCATTTTTCAGCCCATCCTGAGCAAGTTTTGTGTGAGGTACGCTCTGCGGAAGCAGGACTTCTAGGTCACAGTATAACCAGCATTTCCTCCACATTCTCCGTCCTGTCTGCTGCTGTTTCTATCCCCCCTCAGCCCCCGTGGGTGCCACGGGGTGGCTCCTTATGATTTTGATTTGTATTTCCCTAAGGACTAAAGATGTTGAACATTATTTTTATGTGTTTATTGACCAGTTTTATGTGTTCTTTGAAAAAAATATGTTCTATTCCTTTAGGAAAAGACATCTATTCATATCTGCCCATTTTTAATTATGTTCCTTTGTTTTAGGAAAATTTTGATGTGTGCCACACATAAACCCCTTATCAAATATATGATTTACAAGTATATTCTCTCATTTTGTGACTTGCTCACATGGTTGCTGGTGTTTTAGTTAAAAATAATTTTTAAAAGAACACTAAGTTTTGATGACAAATGTAAAGGTCTGCTTTTGTCTTCTTGATTCTAGGCCATTGTTCTGTGGTTTCATTTATATTCAAGAGCCACACTATCTTGATCACTGCATGTTTGTGCTAAGTTTTGAAATCAAAACATGTGAATTCTTACCTTTTTTTCCTTTTTTTCAGGATCATTTTGGCTAATCAGAATCCTTTGCTTTGCCATATTGATTTCAAGATCAGCTTGTCAATTTCTTCAAAAGAAATCAGCTGGGATTTTTATAGACACCATGGTGAATCTGTTGATAGATTTCAGGAGTCTTGCCATCTTAGCAATTTTAAGTCTTCTGAGACATGAAGGAAGGGTAGTTCTCCCATAGATTCTTCTTTAATTTCCTTTGACAATGTCTCAGCTTCACACAATCTTGTACACTTGTTAAATTTATTCCTAAGAAGTTTATTACCTTTACTGCTATGGTGAATGAAATTGTTTTCTTAGTTCAGCTTTTAGATTATTCATTGCTAATGTGTAGAAAAGCAAATGGTTTTTGTATATATGCTGTTCTTGTGTCAATTTCAGCTTCCAGTAGGATCAGCCACACATGTACAAAGATGAATAAAAAAATAAAAAATAACAAACTGTAGATTATGTGGAGGAAAATGAGGAGGGTATGAAAGATGGTAGAATGAGACAGACATCATTACCTTGTGTCCATGTATGATTACACGAACAGTATGAATCTACATCATGAACAACCATAGAAAGGAAAAGATGTACCCCATTTGTGTACAATGAACCAAAATGCAGTCTGTAAAAATAAAAACAAATAAATTAATTAAATAAAAAAAGAACATGCAAGTATAATAGGTCAATTCACAGGTAAAAGAAGATTGCTTTATCGTTTATCTCCTAGAATGTTGGAAATAGTGACATTTTAATTCTGCATTAACCAGAAAATCATCCTAATTTTGCTTTTCTCCTTGAAAGACATTGCCAGAAGAGACAGGTACCTGAATGACAGCAGGAACAGACGGGTGCCAGTAAGCACCATGACCAAGGACCTGGGGGCAAGAACGTGGTTTGCTCTGCGTGGCCCTGCCAGCCACCTACAGCTTGATGTCACCTTCACAGCCTCTAATAAGAGAAGACTGAGCCCTGAAACCCTCTTATTAATTAATAATCTGCTGCAAAACCAAGGCAACAAACACTCAGTCTTATTCAAGTCTCATGAGTAGTTCTCAGAGAGAATTTTTTTTCCAGATTATAGTGAAACCTGAAGAAATCCACAGTTTCTATTCAATCTGTGCTTCTCGTTTTACAGTTTCGCTATATTCTCCCCAAACCACTTCTGCTCTTGTTCCCCAGGGACCTTATTCCATTTTCAATTTTAACACCATTCTTGATTTTGAAATCACTGGTGCAGCACTCAGAAATAGAAACAGCTACCTGAGTCATCCCGAGAAAGTCACTGTCCAGTACATTCCCAGCCGTAAACGACTATGGTGACGAGGTAGCACTTCGCAGACACCTGCATTTCAGGCCTTCTCAAACTGGGTGACGACCCCTGGTTCTCATACCTGTTCCCACAAACCCCTTATGAGACAGATCTGTGCCCTTTTCATGGGCTCCAGCCCCCAGCACAAGGGCTGGCCCATCTTCCTTGCTTAGAAAATGTTCTCAAGTGCATGTGTGGGGGCACTTCCTTCTGAGACTCTCCTCTACCCTCTCTCAGTCCTCAGAAAGCTTTCCAAGCATAACTGCTTTGGTATAATTTTTCTAAGCATTTCTTTTGACATTTCTTTTGGGAAATAATTTAACCAAAAGTCAACAGGGTGATTGAGCACCTGCTGTGTGGAAGTCTCCTCCAGATGTCACAGACATGCAAAGAACAAAGTGCTTGATCTAGCCAGGGACACAGTTGAGCTGGGTGATAAAAGAAGTGCAGGTGTTGGCCAAGCACCTACCTGTGCCAGCATCAACCATGATGCTTTGACGAATGAAACGCATTTAATTCATGCAGCTAATGCACAGGGTAGGTGCTGGTATTGTCCTTGACAGGTGAGGAAATGACACACGAGAGAGCCGAGCAACTTGCACAAGGTCCCCAGTCATGAATGGCTGAGACAGGAGCTGATCCTATACTACCTGATCCCAGGATATAACTGCAAAACCCAGTACTTCTGGCTTTCCAAATCCATAGACACCCTGGTGAATTCTATCAATCCTGGGTCAAAAGCATATGAAGAAAACAATTGTGTCTGTATTTAACATGTGCAGAAATTTTTCATGTCATTTTCTCCCTAAGTAATACAACCTGACTTCTTAGCTAACATTTACATTGCATTGGGGTTTATATGTGATCTAGAGATAATTTAAAGTTTATGGAACCATGAGTGTACATTATATGAAAATACTTCACCATTTTACACTAGAGAAGTCATGGGTTTTGGTACCCACAGGAGGCCTTTCTGACACTCTCCCATGGATACAGAAAGATGATTGTCTCTACTGTGCACACACAGGCTACAGATGAACATTGACAAGCAAATTTTGTCATTTATCTGGCAATGTACAGGAGCAGGTAACTGCTGTAGACAGATATTCACTCATGGGATCAAAAAGATGGTGGATTTGAGCGAGCCGCAGGAAGCCGCACCAAATTTAAAGACAATACAAGACACCCTCAGCAAAATGGAAGTGTCAGGAACACCTTAGAGAGGTGGGGCTCAGCCATTCAAGTGAGGTAACGGTTAATCGCGCCCCAAGTACTTCTCTGAGCAATGAAGATGTTCGTGCTCTCGTGTGTAATAAACTTAAAAATAAAGGTAGAAATGCCCAGTGGTCAAAGTAACAAAGCAGCATAAGAGAACAGAAAGGGACAAAGGAGGTGATGTTATTTAATGGAGTGCCTTCAGGAAACAGCCTGAGCAGATGACATTTCAATAGATAACAAGGAAGAGAGCAGGAAGCCATGTAGGAACCTGGAATGAGACATTTTCAGGAGAAAAAAAAAAAAAAAAAAAAACCCTCTAAATTCCTGAAATAAAGCATTCTTATTGAACGTGAGGAAAGTAAGCAGAACAAGGTGTCTGGAGTGGACCAAGCGGAGAGGAGAGTGCAGGGAGATGAGAACCCACGGGTAGCTGAGGCCGGTTCTGCCAAAGCACATGGGCGTGGCTTTGCATGTCCTGATGCCCAGATGTCCAGTGGCTCCCCTCCTGAGCACAGGGCGATGCCGGGGCTTCCTCCTGTACCGATGGCTCTGCTTATGTGCCCTGCAAAGGAAGCAGCTCGTGAGCAGGTAACCAGGGGCGCCAGGGGAAGCCGTCTTCCTCGGGCGGATGATCTTGGCGAGAAGTAACGGGAATCGAAGTTGAAGAAAGTAGACTGAGTGTGGTCTTGGTGGCCACCCTGGCTAATATGGACTTTGACTCCATGACACTCAAAGGGTTGGAGACCAGGACATCACATCACCTTCCAACCCTCCTATTTCCCATGTGGAATGTCTCCCTTTCTGCAAATGATGGAGCCCTGGTGATTTTCAGAATTTTGTGAAGGCATACTTGATGAGGTGAGCTAGAGAAACCGGTGAGTGTGGCTCCAGACTGCCAGGCAAGTAGGATGCTCCCCGCACCTTTCCTAAGTGGCAGCGGTGTCTTCTGAGCATGTTCTGTGCGCTAGACTCCCTGCTACATGCCTCCTTTGGATCAGCTCATTTCATCTTCCTTTGGTTCTTCATTTAATTTTTATAAGAAATCAAACAATCAGGTGCATCCTGACTTCACAGATGTGGAATCTAAGACCAGGAGAAGATGGGCAGCTTAGCCATGGGTGTACTTAAGAAATGGCAAGGACTGAGCATTTTCAGGAATATTCCACAGTCCATTTTTATTCTTATCATATGCCAATATGAATATTTACAGTTAAGTTGCTTGACTCAGAGTTAATGAATAACTCCCAGTGACCACTAAGACATCTTCTGTATTGGATGTACTAACATTTTTATATCACCTAGACTAGACACCTCTGTGTAGGGGTTAGGAGAGAAAGAAAATAAACAGCAGGTCAGTTAAGAGACAGAAGGAGAATGAGAAGTCCAGTCTTCCTGACATTGGATCAAAGAGTCATATCAATAGGTCACAAAGTCAGAGTTCTTTTTTAAAATTTTTATTTTTTACAGACTGCATTTTGATTCATTGTATGCAAATGGGGCACATCATTTCATTTCTGTGGTTGTGCATGATGTAGATTTATACCATTCATGTAATCATACATGTACATAGGGCAATGATGTCTGTCTCAGTCCACCATTTTTCATACCTCCCTTCCCTCTCATTTCCCTCTACATAATCTAAAGTTCCTCCAATCTTCTCTCACCCCTTATCGCCTCACCCCCATTATATATCCTCAAACACTTATCAGGGAAAACATTTGTCCTTTGGTTTTTTGGGATTGGCTTATTTCACTTAGCATGACATTCTCCAATTCCATCCATTTATCTGCAAAGGCCATAATATTATTCTTCTTTATGGCTGAATAATATTCCATTGTGTATCTATACCACAGTTTCTTTATCCATTCATCTGTTGAAGGCCATCTAGGTTGGTTCCACAATCTAGCTATTGTGAATTGAGCTACTATAAACATTAATGTGGCTTCATTACTGTAATATGCTAATTTTAATTCCTTTGGGTATAAACCAAGGAGTGGGATAAATTTAGAGTTCTTAAGACAAAAATTTTAAACACATAGTTACCTTTATCCTGTAATATGTATAATCAGAAAAATGAGAGATTACATTCTATTTATGTATGATCTATTGAAATGTATAAATGCATTCTACTGTCACGTACAACTAATTAGAACAAATAAAATAAAAAATTAAAATAAACAAATTTTTAAAAAGATCCTTATAAACATCCACATAGTTAGAAAGAAGTGAATTTGGTGAGGGTTTAGTTCTCATTCTCCACGTTCCGGCTGCTGAGAATTACTTGCCCCATCTCACACCTGCTGAATAAGCCGTGCTGACCCCAGGTGCCCTCTCCAACCCTGGGACGCACTGCCCACCCCTGAAACCCAGACCTGGTACCCGTGCTGCTACACAAGAGGAAGGGACGGAGTCCCCATCCGAGTCCTCCATGTGAAACTCACAAGTCCCTCCTGACGATGGCAGGGTTCCTCTGGCCGGGGGAACTGTGTCCCGCTCTGTGGGCTGCAGGTGTTGCCCGCTGGAGGAAGCTAACTCAGATTTCTCCATAGACATCAGGCACAGCAGAGATGCCCTGTTGGCAGCAATCACGCGGCACGTGAGCCCCAGAACAGTGTGCCAGGGAGCTTTCTTTTAGCACCGCCTTGATCCAGCACTGTGAATTCAGTTAGTGGGAACGACATCAGGGCAGGGGCAGCCCCTCCCCAGCCCCACTGTGACCGGAAGTGACCCCACTGGCAGGATTTCCCTGGCTCCTGCTTCTCCAGCGGGCCGACTCCCAAGGCACGCCAATCAGAGACCACTGACCAGACGGTCTCTTTTCTCACACTACTTCAAAAGGAAACTAGATCAGTTACAGGTAACTCTGCAAAATTGAGTGCTTGTTAAATACAACAATAACAAAAATGTGGTTTTCCACCTTTTCAGGCAGAGTAGAAAGGGAAAACAACCAACTTAATACAAGATGGGCACCCTTAGAATTTTCCAAGAATTGAAGGCAAAGGTCATGAAGAAGCTGTGAGAGGAGACATCAACGCTGATCTCGCCTCATTCACCCTCTCAGCCCGTCTCTAGTATCTACTTGCACATCTCTCTCCCTGTCCACCTTCTACCCATCTTTCTGTCCCCTGCCATGCGTCACTTGCCATCCGCATTTATCTATAATCTATGCACATAGCTGTCTATGGACAAGGTCAGCACACAGGCAGACACTGGCATGCTACCTGAAATTCACGTCCTAGTCTCATTTCTAAATTTTCTTTATTTTGTAGTTACAGGTTGGGCAGCTACTGCATCAGCCTGCCCTGTGTTGGTAGGGGTATGATACTCACTAGCGGAAAGACCGCCCTCCATTAGCTTACAGTACACGTGGAGGACTGACAATTGACGGTGATGGCACCCGGGGAGATACGCTCTGTGGATGAGGTCAGCACACAGACTGAGGGGCAGGGAGGAGAAATGCCTGGAGGAGGCTCGGTGGATAGACAGGCATCACACACCCAAGGGAGGAGGTAGATAGAGCAGGCTGCACCAAGACGCAGAGATGTAACAGAGAAGCCCGTGGATCTAGAAGAGTGTGTGCAGGACCCAGCTAGATCTTTCCTTGGTGCTACCTCAGGTTGATTTTCAACAAGTCCCGAATGTCAACTGGAACTCCGTCCAGAGCTCCTGCCATCCAAGTGTAAACAGTGCTCTGTGGTTTCATTCACATTCAGAGAAGTTACTGACGTCATGCAAAGTGCTCAGCACATCCACACAAGCCAGTGTCCTGCCAGTTCATGTCACTGACGTGTGTGCTGAGATGTTGTACAACACCATCCGGAATTCAAGTTACTGTTAAAAGAACTGGTGGAAAAAAGAAAAAGAGGAAAAAAAATAGAGACGACAAGGATAGTGGAGCCCAAGATGCAGCTGCTCCTGCTGGCCACTTGGAAAGCTGGCGTTCCGTTTCATACGTGGCCATCCCAGGTGAAAACAACTGCGCATTTCAGTTACCCCCCCAAGCAGGATTAAGGATCCGGCTTCTTCACTGACGTGCCAATCAAGCGAACTTTCCACTTTGGATTCAGTCCTCTAAACACAGCCTATTAAAAGTTGCTTTAATTGGCATTTTGTTAGAAGGTTAATGCAGACGTACCAAAAATAGCTTGTGAAGGAAGCAGATAAGAACATAAAAGGAAAATACATTCTAATTGCACAAATTCTTCCCTTTCACACGGGCTTCTTTTCAAAAGCGGTTTTAAAATAGTGGCTGCGTAACTCAGCCTTCAGCGGTCTTTGTCTGGGTAGTCTCTAGTCCTGGAGGGGCTGTCTGGCTTCCACGCCTCTGCTCAGACGGTGTTCAGAAGGCTTCTCGCCCACCCCACCCGTGCTGCTGACAGTTTATGCATTTCTCCTTCCTACACAGAGTCCCGCTTTGGTTGATCCTTTTCTGATTCTCCCTTTACCATAAAAACTCTACATTTTCTTGTTCCTCCTTGAAGAACTGTTTGAAAATCCTGTGTCTGAGAGGTTTCACTGTAGCCAACTCTTGCTCTATTCTCAAGCCTTTGCTGCCTATCTAGTGCCAGAAACAAGGGAAAGGACACCTGATTCTCACCTCCCAGAAAATGACAATAAAATTTGGAATGTGAAACTTTAAAGACCTGAGCCAATCCCAAAAAACCAAAGGCCAAATGTTTTCCCTGATAAATGGACGATGATATATGATGGGGATGGAGGGTTGTGGAGGGTGAGAGAAGAATGAAGGAACTTTAGATTATGGAGAGGGAAATGAGAGGGGTTAATGAAAGACGGTGGAACGAGACAGACACCATTACCCTGTACCTGTATGATTACACAAATGGTGTGAATCTACACCGTGCACAACCAAAGAAACAAAATGATGTGCCCTATTTGGGCACAATGAATCCAAATGCAGTCTGTAAAAATAAAAGAAAAATTGCTTATTTTCCAAAAACAAAAGACCTGTGCAGAGACAAAGAGGAAAAGAGAGGAACAAGACCAGAAGAGGGCCAAAGGAAGGTGGCAATCCACCACCTGCAGAACACGCCTTCAGACATGAAAAGGAATTGATGCTGTTGGTCAGCTCAGGGTCTGCAAAGTCCTGTAGTCCCTAGAACTCTTCATGGGTACACCTTCTTTGTTTTAGGATCACATAATTGCCCTATTCCTAAAGCAAAAAGAGGTCATACAATCGACTTCATTTGGCTTCGGCCTTTCTCCAGCGTGATTTTCCGCTGTCCCTCTCCTTCTACTGGCCTGTGCCTTGCTCCGCACTAACCCACACACCTGCTCTTCTCTCTCTGGAGCAAGTGGGCTAGTGGAGGTGAGCCGGCTCAGACTCACAGGGAACAGGAGGTGAGCAGACATCAGAATCGCCATCACCATTGCCACAGCAACCATGCATTGGTTGTTAACAGTGAGCAGAGACATCTGGTGTGGGGTTTGCCTGTTTCACCAACACTCTTAAGTAGAGTCATGACATCTCTAGGAAGTGGGATTGTTCTCTATGTTTGGAGATGAAGAATCAGGTCCTCAGCGAGTCCTGGCCATGAACGGAGGTCATTCCTCTGGGTAACACCTGAAGCGTTGGGGGGCAAACACAGACATAGGCTGGGGACCTCGGTAAGGCACAGAGTAGTTCAGCTCACAGGCTGACCTCAGACTGAGTCCAGGACTGCGGTTCTGAACCAATCCATCCCTCCTAACTGGCTCTGTTCCAGAATTCCTGGCCACAAGAGGAGGAAGAGTGGAGGGCGGAGCCAGGCTGGCCTGGCACCTCCAGCCCAGTCCATCCACTGCAGCCAGGAGGACCACTCTGCCCTCCACTTGCCACGGTGGCATCGGACATGTTGGGCTCACCTGGGAGGGCCAGCTGTGCTCAGGACTTGGAGATACAGGAGCCCAGAGTGGACTTACCCTCAGGCTCTGAAGAGGTGGCCTGTGCCCCTCCACTCTGCAAGGCTGCAGGGAGCACATTGGCTCAAAGTCCCACATGTCACAGCAGCTGTGCTCTGGTCACATTGGACCTTCTACCCCATTCTGAAAGAGGTCTCCTCACAAGACACAAGGCCCACTCCAAAGTCCAGCACTGGTCCAAAGTCCTGTCTCTTTCCCTCCCCTTGGGGTCCAAGATGGACAAGAGGGTTTCTGCCTCAACCCGGACCTGAGGCTCTTTTAATTGCCCGTTACCCACATTAACTTTCAAGGACTGTCACAGACCTTTCCGGACTCACGTGTCTTCACACAGGAGGCCTGAGCCCAGCTCATCGGGGAAAGAGCAGCGGCTACTGTGCTGCTCACTCCTGAGGCTCTCCTGACCTTGTGTCCTCATTACCCATCTTGCCCACCTCTCCTGCTCTGTTTTTACCTAACACACCTTGACCCTGTGCTGACTAATGGATGGGACCAGGATCTGACGCCCCACAACCTGAAGTAAAAAGCCTCCAATTCTGAATGCTGAGGGGTACCCCTGATGCCAGGGACCCAGCAGACTCCTCCCTCACCGCCACGGCCACCCCTGGCCCACCAGGCCCGCCCCACATCTTGCACTTCCATGAGCACACCTTGACGCCCACCACCCATTTCATTTCTTGAGATGCTCTTAAACGGCCTTAAACCTCCAACTGGTGCACAATAATCTGCACAGGTGTGACACATACAGCTTGATGATTGCAACCAGGGCACACAACCTTGAAACCATCCCCACAACGTAAAGGGAGTAGGCACACCCGTCACGTCCCGAAGTTTCTTCGTGTCCTTTATTTTTTGTTGTTGTTATTTACTCTCTAAGAACACTTAACATGAAAGTTACCCCCCAACAAACTTTTGAGTTCATATCACAGGGCTGTTGACTGTAGGCCCCATGTCAAGCAACAGATTTCTGGAAGATATTCTTCTGGTATAACTGAATCTTTACTCACTGTTCATTTTCTGCTTGGCAAACTCTTCATTCTTTGAGTGGAAAACTTACCTGATCTCCCCTAAGAAGGTGAAATTTGTCCATCTCCTTGCGGGTTAATATGTCTCTACTTTCTACCAATGGTCTGTGTTATCCAGGAATACAGAAAATTCTTGAGGGGATTTCTATCATTTCATATGCTTGTCTTCAGAGTTCCAGCAAATGGGCGCATCTGCAGGAATGTGAACCGAGATCATTGCCTAGATGATCTGTAGATCGATGGTCCTGGGGGTCCCATGGTTGGCAGGCATTGCTAATAGATCATGGTGTTCTTTTCCATTGAACCCGCTCACAGTCTCAGAACCTTTGTAAAGCGATGCTCCAGGCAACAGCCACCAATCAATACGAAATGGGATATGAATTTCTGTTCATCAAAAAGATTCCGCGAGAACAGTGAGAAGGCAAACCATCCTGGGAGAAGATATTTGCAAAGTACACACAAAAGATCAGCATCCATATTGTCCGCAGAATACCTACAAATACAGAAAAGAAAGGGCATGTTCTACCTTTGCTTTGGGAAGATTCTAAAGGGGACAGCAAGCCTGGAGTTTCCCAAGCTCAGGGCTTAGTCTTCATGGACGTAAAGAACAGGTGTCATGGGAACATGGGACTGTTGGATGTCAACAGCAGGTGTGAACTGGGCTGTGGCCGTGCCTGGGCTCTGCCACCTGCTTGTCCCCAAGCCATCAGACTTTGGGCTCTTGCTGGCAGCGTCCCGTCCTCATTGGTGGCAGGCAGGGGCTTCCGCCTGCTTTGGCTCCTCCTTGACCACTGTGCTTATTGAATAGACCTGATCCTGAGAGTCCCAGATCCTCACAAGGGGGCCATGGAGGATGAGTTTTCTGAAGAAGCACTGACGTACAGCACTGGGCATTTTGACAGAGAAGATCTGCTGGTTCTGTTGGTTTCAGCAGCTGGGATCTGGGCCCTGAGGTGGAAGATGTCTGCGGAATGCACTGGCAATTGGTCTGATCCTGTTCCTTACTAAGTCGCTGCGGCTTCAGTGGTGCGTCCATTAAACATTTCTTTTGTTGGGCTCCTGGCAATGACAAAAATGACAACACTGTCAACAGACCGTCCCCATTAAAAGAAAACAATTCTCTCATAAAGAGGCTGCGTGATTTTAAGAGCCTCTTGCTTCGCAGAACAATGCCTCTGACTCCACCGGAGCTTTCCAAGCGGTGGTTGGCGTTGGCCCACGTTGGCCCACTGCCAACTCTGAGAACGCGGCAGATTTCCAGAATTGCAGGCCACGCTGTGCTCGGGTTGGATGTCAGTCAACCCAGTTCAGCCTTCGCAAATCCTGGAACTGGGAGAAAGTTTCCTAATCTCTCTGGCCTTATCTAGCTTGAGTACAGAAGCAGGCAAAGCCTGCCTCTTCCCGTGACTGTTCCAGGAGAGAAATGAGATAGGACTACCATGTCCGCCCATTACAGGCACCTAGGTCGTGCTTACTGAGTAGTACTCGTTCCTTCCCGGGTCGCCTCCTTAATAACCAGATAAGAGAGAGGAAAAAGCACAACGTCTAGCGGTTGGTAAGCCAGAGATTAACCTTTAAAACGAACTTTAAGGAGAATGCGTCCAGACCAGGCTCTCGAGGAGAAAGACACCAGCGCCTGGCACACAGGCAGGAGCACGGGCCCTCGGGGGGCAGGCACGCCTGGATGTGGTCTCTGCACATCACTAGCATGTAGCCTGATGGCTTAAAAGTGGAGAAAGCACCTCTGGACAAAATGCACTGGCACAAGGAAACGGTGCCCATCGACTCTGGCCAGAAAGAGGAAGTCTACAGCGTGGCACCCGGCACGTGGCACCTGGCACGTGGCCAGGACCCAGAACGAATCAGTGAAGTGTCGGGCCATTGACAAGTGCAGAGATTCACGGCAGGTCAGGAGTAGATAAAAATAATAACTGTAGAAAATAGCATGTGATCATCTCCTCATCATTCCAGGTACTTTGAAATAGTCCTCAACCCTTAACCTAGAAAAAAATAAGAATTCCAATCCCTATTTTATACATCAGAAAACTAAGGCCCAGAGAGCTCCCTGCCTCGCCAGGTGTCAAGTAGTTAATACACAGGGAGCTAGGAATTTGTCTCCAGACACATCTTTCCTAAAGCCACCTCAGCCAGTACTGATGGGGACAGTCTGAGCTACAGGGAAGGGAGGGTGGGCCACTGTCAGGCAAGCACCTCCAGGGCATGTGGCCAGAGTGGGCTGAGGCACAGGGTTTGGGGGCAGACACAGGGCTACACCTGCCTCAGGGGTACTGCAGAGGGGCGACCAGGACAGACAGGGCAGAGGTCCCACAGAGACAGCAGTCCTAGAGGGGGACGCTGTGGCCCAAACCTGGGGGAGGAGGGGACATGGAAGCCAGGGCCACTAGTAGATTTCCCTTCTATTTGAAGGTATTTCTTAGGCTTTCTGATCTTCCATTGTGTTCTCTGGACTCTCTTGCACAAGGAGTTTCTTAAAATGAGAAGATGCAGTGTCTACTGTCCTACCCGCAAAAAAGTCCCCATCCTTCCCAGGATCACATGGGTAAAAAACACATTAGCAGATATGATCGTCTGACACTTTGAAGAAGTGATGTTGCAAAGATAAGACCCTCAGAGAGGGAGGGAGGGAGAAAACACCTGACTCACTTTGCTTCCTGTGGCTATTTATTTTAAAGATAAAGTTGCTTTAGTCCTCAAGTGGCTGGTGTATTTGTATATCTACTTATAAGGTGCATGGCACAATTTCTCTGTTCTTCATTCATCAGTTCTTACCTCTTCTGTTTGTTCTCTAAAACTTCAATCTCCCCTTGATTGTCAAAGAACATCAGAGTTAGGAGGAACATAAAGGGCATCTGGTCCCCATTCAGAGCTTAACCCTTTGCCCTAGAGTTTACCCACTTGGAATAAAACCACTCGGTGGCCACAGGAGACACCTGCCCCCTGCAGCAGGGCCTTGCCAATCATGATCATTTTCCCTCTACTTATAAACTGTGCCAAGCTCCCCTCACCACAGGGCCTTTGCATAGGCTGCTTCCTCCATGTCCTTCCCACACCTTGTTAAACCCACTCAGCCTTCAGTGGTGTGCTAGATCCAGCCTGAATGGGCTCACGGGGACTGACTTTAAATTTCCAGGAATTGAACAGGTTGTTAAACAAAGCTATTATTAAAATTCACTTACATAAACTCATGAATAAATTGTATTAAAACCAAGATAAGAAATACTCAAAACTTGTTTCTTCCTGGTTACTTTCACTATGTTGTCCCACTGTCTGTGACCTTTGGGTCCTCTCTGTCTGATGGAATGGCTGCCTCATGATGGCCGCCATGCTTGTCTGCCACAGTCCACGAGCACTCAGCATGGGTGGCTTGACATCGGCCACCGTGGGGAGGGCTGCACTGTGGAGATTCACAAGTGCTAGGCATCAGGAAAGCTGCTCCTGAAGAGACTGCGGCTGCCCTTGAGGAGCATCCGCTGCCTGGGACTCCCATCCTTGCCTCTGGTGGCTATCTTCTCAGACCCCGAGTCTGACTTAGACTCACATGTGGCATGCTTCCTCATAGCGAATCCCTTCCTAAATGGCTTCTTCTTTTGTAGTTACACACTAACAGTAGCTGGCAGTATTGCACGTGCAGATTCTAAACCCCAGAATTCTTGCTGGGTTTTGCACCTCATTATGATGTCCCTGCTGACAAAATAATGCCCAGCTCATACAAAGTTCTCAATAAATAGCTGAAGAATGAATATCAAACTCAGATTATCAGGAACATTTAACTTGCCCCAGAACCTTCGGCCCCCTTCAAGGGACAATAATGGTATATTAGCTTAGGTGAAGGAGAGTTCCTTAGGAGGAAGCTGTCTTCTGTTGGAGCAGCATTAATGAGCTGCCTGAGGTTGAGGGGA
Source organism: Sciurus vulgaris (assembly GCF_902686455.1). Taxonomy (NCBI): domain Eukaryota; kingdom Metazoa; phylum Chordata; class Mammalia; order Rodentia; family Sciuridae; genus Sciurus; species Sciurus vulgaris. Next base: position 139,495,156 of record NC_136469.1, read on the forward strand.
AGCCCGAAGACCTGGTGAAGCTGCCGCTAAGGCACGAAGGATGTGGCCAGCTCAGCTGCGTGTGAGGACAGGGACAGCAGCCCACGGCAGGAGGCTGGGGTCTGGCCACCAGATCTGTGTGGGCACACAACCAGAGTGTTTAAGAAAAAGATTGTGTGGTATTTCTTTTGAGGTTCCTGTTGACAGGAGGTAAATAGCTCTTAACTCTAGTCTTCCTTCCTAACTTACCCTCAGTAAGTGCACACATGCATAGCTACTGTGTGCACCCGTGTAAATTAAAGAAAGGTCACATTTCGTGCTTAGACTGATGGCAGGTGAAACAGGTACAGAATGCAGGTGAGGGCAGAAGTGTATATACTTAGATGGCTAAATGTATGCAGGAGTGTGAGCTGGAGGACGTCACCTTAGGTGTGCATGGAAATCCCAGCTCTTCTGGACTTCCAGTTCATGAAGCATGTAAGATTTTGGTTGGTTCATTTCTTCCTTTAAATCCTAAGGCCCTGGGGGACTAAGAAACATCAATTTCAGTGGTGGTCCTATTTCTAATTCTAGAGAACAGAGCATGCTTCATTTGTGGCTGGAAATCCCCTTTGAGGTAGAGGAAATGGAAAATTTGGAGCCAATCAGACCTGTATTCAAATATGTAATTAAAAATGCATTATGAGATTGGCACCCGCCACATCATCAGGCAGAAGTAAGTTCTGGTGTTGGACAGCAGCAAGGGGCAACAATAGATCATAATAACCTATTACATATTCTTTTGAGTAACTAAAAGGAGCTTGAAGACTCCAAATACAAAGTAATGATAAGGAAATGAAAATGTTAATTACCTGATTTGATCAGTACATATTGCAGGCATGTACTGAAATATCACACCGAACCTCCCAAATACAAATGATTATTATACGCCAATCAAAACTTTTTAAAAAAATATTTAAGGAGATGAAAATGTGAACCACCTTGGTTTAATCATCACACATTGTATACGTAGATTGAATTTCCACAGCACTATACCTCATCATATGTAACTTAAATAATAGTGAAATTGTATAACTTCAAAAATAAGATAAAATAAAAATAATGCATTCCCCACGTTAAGGTCATTATACTCAACCAGCAAGAACTAATGGAGTTCTAAAGTGAGTAAGAATCAAGGAGAGAGGCTTGGGCAGATTTTAAAATACATTTTGGACACAGCAAAATGTTAGTGGATTGATTTTGAGAGTGGGTAAACAAGGCTCACCCAATGATTCTGATTTCTGAGTACGGTACCCTAAAGGGTGGCATCTCTCAGTGAAGTAGGGACAAAACAGGACTGCCACCCTGCAGGACAGTCTGCACAATGTGAGAGTCCATGGTGCAGTGATGAGCTTCCACTGGGGCAAGGACAGCCATAGATGGTGGGCATGGGGACCCCACAATTAGCAGGTGGGAACCCAGAGATACTTGGAATGAAGTGGCATGACTGGGTTCCCACAATTTGTGCCATCCAACTTCCTGTTGGTTTACTTAAATAAAGGTAGGGCTTTGACTTATTGATATGCCTCTGTATTCTATATCCTTTTCTTTTGAAAAGCAAATGGCAGTAAAAATCATATTGTCTTGAGACTGCACATGGTTACTGTTCTGTGGGAAATTCCCAGCATGCATTTTCCATTCCTGGTTGATCTAATCTTTGCTCTGTGTAGGAACTCTACACTAAACATTGAAGGAAATGTGACCAAGTGAAAATTGGGGGGGGGGGGGCAGAGTGGATGAATAAATGCACATAAATTATCTTTTCTCAAAAAAATGTTAGCTTTGTTCTTACAATTCAAAGGTTTGGTGAACATCAAGAGAAAACCATGGCACTAACTATGTACAACTGGATGGGACTCTGAAGAGCCTCCAGTGTGAAGAAGCTAGTGCCAAATGGGACACAGAGACACATTCAGAAGAGAGGGCCTTCTCAGCAATGAGCCAGACGTTTGAATATGAGATACCAGCAGAGCATGGACTGCCAGGAAGTTGACAGCAATTATGAAATATAACATGTGTATGGGTTAAAGCTTCTTGGAAAATGTTTCCTCAAATAATTAACTGCCCTGTAATGTAGTCAATCTTGAAAATAGAATACTGTAAGTAGAAAATGAGAGTACATATATACATGCATTGAAATCATGGCACAGACCAGGGACCACCGAGTAGATGGCAAACCTGCAGCAACCAGTTGATGAAGGTGCCTATTGACCAAGGTGAAGCCGCACATCTTACCTTCAGCATCAGGTCAGGCTCCGTCTCCACACTATGGTCAACCAGACAGATGCTTTCTGTTATTCACACACGTGAGGATAAACTATTGTTCCATTGATGTTTCTTCTCCCCAACAGAAGAAAAGAACACTGAGCTAAAACCCAAGGCATGCATGCGTGCTTCTAAGCACTATTCAGTTTGGGGAGACGAGAGGTTTGGCAAGGCAAACGCTTCAGGGCTCCTCAATGTCGCCACCACTGACCCTCAGGGCTGAATAATTCTTTGCTGTACATTGTCAGATGTTGAACAGCGTCTCTGGCTTCTGTCACTAGATGCCAGCGTCCCTTCCCTAATCAAGACAAATGTGTCCCAAGCATTGTCAAATATCCACTGAGAGGCAAAAATCTTTCAATTTAAGCCTGTTTTAATGTCTACCCATGCATACCTCTAGTTCAGTAGCCTTTGGCCTTGAGTGTACATCAGAATCTTCTAGAGAACTGATTAAAAACAGACTGCCGAGCCCAATACCAGATTTTCTGATTGACTAGGATTGGGCGGGGTCCTGAACTGGGGTAGGTTGTCAGGCAACGCGGGGTCTCTGGTTCCGGTACCCCGCTTTGAGAACCACTGCTCTGTCTCGTTTCTTCCGGTGGCCACCTGGAGTGCCACTGTTTGTATCATCGTATTACATTCACTCATTTCTCTAGTGAGAGCTAAGCCGTCTCTCCATATTTCCTCATCTCCACAAACAATGCTCCCTGCAGCACCTGCCTGTCCCCTCACACATAAGCGTGTGGCTTTCCCTAGGTCCACACCCAGCAGTGGCATTGCCACCCCTAGGGCCTCGCACACTCCGTTTCGATGAGTCCTGCCTGACCACACTCCAGAATGACTGAGCCCAACTGGGCTCCCAGCAGCTGGGCATGAATGGGCTTCACCCCATTTAACAGAGGAAGAAACTGAATCTGGAAGTTAATTAAACTGACCCCCTCTGCCCCACCATTAACACAGAAAAAAAGTGGATTCTGGGTACGAACCCCAGTCTGAGCCCTTGCTGATCACTTATGAGGTAACCTTTCAGTGGCTTTGAGTTCAGTATGGAATTTTCCACAACTCTCAAACCTGTCTTTAGCATTCACCCCACCCCGTAAGTGTGCTGTTCAGTCTCCCTGGACTTTGCGTCCTTCAGACGCAGAAGAGCAATCACTGTGCTGAGATTCTTGCCAGTGGAAAGAGGACGGGCACCAGCTCTCGAGGTCCTCCCAGAGGTGGGCTGGACCTCCTAGGTCAAATCCCTGTGTTTCCACAGCCCAAGAATCACCTGTTGGCTTGTATGCCAGCCTGCGTGAGAAAGCAGAGGCGGTGACTGGGTGCTACGGCTTGGATCTGGAACGTCCCCCAAGGGCACATGTGTGCGAGGCTCCGTCCCAATGCAGCAGCGTTCACAGGTGGGGCTCCTCAATCCCTGGCAACCACTTTTTTTTTATTCTCTGCAACCTTCTCGTTCCTGACTGTTGTCTTAATGGAATCGCACAGTAAGTGATCTTTCTAATCTGGCTTTTTTCACCCAATCTTATTCCCTGAAGACTCATCCAAGTCATGGGTGCATCAGCCATTCATTCCTCTGTATTGTTGAGTAGTCGGTGATGACACAATATAACACTGTTTGTTTACTCATCCACAAACTGAAGGACACTTGTTCTATTTCCATTGTGGGGGGCCTTATGCACCGTGTGAGGGTTTTGGGGTGAAGACAAGTTTCCACGCCCAGGACTGCAATTTTTAAGAAACAGCATGCCTGTTTTCCAGAGCACCGGTACTGGCTGCCATTCCCATGAGCAATGCATGCACGACCCAGTCTCTCCATACCTGTGTCAGCCCCTGGTGTTGTCACTATGTAATTTATGTTTTTATTTTGCTCGTGTCTCTCCCATTGAATCTCTGGTGGTTTTTCTCACCTAATGACATTTTCATGGTGCAGAGGAAGGGAAACATCCCAGGCTCTTCCTGTAGCCTTTCTCCTAGGCCTGTGGTGAGCTCTCCTGCAATGTCTGTTGACATCGCGTGACCATTTCCTTCTTGAATGTTTGTCGGCTGGGTTCTGAGAAGTTGCTAGGCCACCTAGACGCTGGTTCTTTGTCAGCTGTGCGGTTTGCACGTTTCTTCCCAGTTCAGAACTTGCCCCCAGTCCTCCTGATTGTGACTTTCACAGAGCAAGACTTTCTGATTTTGAAGTTTTGTTGATTTGGATTATTGTGTGTTTATTTCTAGCACCTCCTCTTGGTTCTCGCTCGTATCTTCTTCTCTGTTGTCAAGATGTCACCCTTCTCTGCTAAGACTTGTCTTGTCATCTGCTTCAAGCCTGCTGCTAATTGCTCACCGAAGCACTTTCTGTGATGGCGTTCAGTGATAAATCTCACCCTTCTGTCATCTCCCTGTCAGTTGATCGTCTTCTCGTCGGGCAGGATGTTCTGGATTTTGGTGTGATGTGTGGATTCTGATTGAAACCTGTATGCTCTGGGAATCATGCTGACCTCCTGGATCTTATTTAAATTTGCATCTTCACTGGTTCTCATCATCTCCATTTGGGTCCAAGGTTGGGTTTAGGAGTCCAGATTCCCCATGTGACCTTGCTGGATCCCTGCCTGCCAGGGAGGCATGGGGTGCCTTGTACTTCTCCCCACCCCACCCCCCGGCTTCTCTGATCCCACCCCAGTGGGAGGGAGAGACATCTGATGCTGCTCAGGGAGGTACTCTTCTCTGCCACTGTCATGGGGAAGGGCTCATTACAGCAAGAGGACAGTTCCAGCTTCCTCCCACTCAGCCACCCCCGGCGGCACCCCAGAATTGGGGGTCTGCTGCTGTGGGTGGACCACAGCTCCATCTGTGGTGCTGGGCTACGGTTGTCTTCTGAAGCTTTCCTGTCTTGCTGGCACGCCCTTCCTCTTCCTTTGGGCAGCGAAGGCCTGCTCGTCTTGAGGTCTCTTTCCCCGGGTCAGTTGACTGCCCTGTTCACTGCCTTCCTCAGCATCGCACTTGAGACATAAAAACAGAAAGACAGTTGGGGAACTCGTCAGGTGATTGGTTTGGGGATCTAGAGGCCCTTGGCCCATCTTCCACCTTCTCCCCACATTTCAATTTTCTTCATTTTTAGAAAACAAATTTTCCAGAGTTTTAGTTGCACTGAGTGGAGACATTTAGTAAAAGTATGTCTCCTCCATAAGCCAGAAGCAGACTTCTCAACACGTTCCTCCTCCTTCTTTAGAAACATTGAACTGTTCTGGGATATCTACGTGCTTCCCGTTAACCTGCTTACCTGACCTTACCAGAACCCTAACCCTCAAAATCAACAGAAGGTGAAGGAAAAAAAAAAAAAAAAAGCCAAGGAAAACCAGTCCGCAAAAATCTCCCCAGGCCAGGCCATGGGAGAGTTCATGTTGACTCTTCTGAAGAAGAAATGTCTCCAGCATTAATTCAGGTAGAAACTGCCTCATGTTGATTTACTATTGCTGAAGCCTCATTTTTTGCAGCATTTACTCAGAAATCCCAATTTTAAAAATAATCAGGCACATTCAACACTTGCTTCCATGTCATTTAAAGCTTCCCTACCTTCAGAAAAAGAATCCACCTCTTTTCCATGACTCAGATCCTGATTCTAAGCTGCTGGGCCAAGGTGCATCCTCTGCCAGGCTGCAAAGCCCTCATTGGGTCCCCCACAGATGCTGGGCCACAGCCCGAGTCCTGCTTGCTGCGTGCCGGAAGTGGTGACCAGATCACCATGCCTCACAAAGCTGTGGGTAAATTAAGAGTCAGATTTGGGGGCCGAGAACACAGACCTCAGCAACAAGCACAGAATCTGACTCATGGTTTTGATAGTTTGATTGCTATTAAAGGGATGCAAACAATTCAAAATTCTTAGGATACTCCAGGTAGCTGAAGTTGCCCAAAACACTGAATTTTAAAGGAAAGAAAATAAGGTAAGAGAAACCATGTTGGAAATAACCCCATGATGAACATCCGACAGTGCTTCTCAAAGTCTCATGCACAAAAGGCTCCTAGTCCAGAAGGCCTGGGGAAGGGCTGGGGCCCATGTTTCTAACAAGGTCCCACAGCCTTCTGACACTGCAGGTCCACAGACCACCCGTGAAGTAGCAAAGACCTGAACGATCCACTTTGATAATATGTAAAGGACACTAACAGAAACCTGTTCTTTAATGGAAGATCTTTCAGGCAGTACATTGTTTTCCCTTTTAAAAAATGAAACATGATCATAAAAATTAAATGACTACTTCATTACTGATACTGAAACTGAATAAGGATGCTGATTTAAGGCAGGAAAAAATGTAGGTGCATAAGTGAATTAAAAGCAAAATGTCAGGCTGGAGATGTAGTTCAGAGGTACAGCTCCTGCCAAGCACACACAAGGCCTCCGTCCAACACCAGCTCCACAGAAGTAAATAAATAGATAATAAAAGCAAAAAGTCTGAATATAAAAATGAAAACTAGACCCTCGCCTCTTACCAACAGTTTTCAATATTCTCTAACTACACTGAGCATAATTCCTAAATCAAAACTCAGTGTACATATTTCAACTGTTTTTCAGAAGACTAAAAGCTGAAATCAGGATTTTGGTTAGAGTAACTTTTCCAGTGAAATCTGAATAAGCTATTTAGCAACAGAAGAAAGGTAAAAAATGAACCACACGTACACGTAAATCTATGAATGTGTAATCTAAATACTTTAGCCTAAATGAGATGTAAGGACCGGAAGATGTTTATATATTACCTCTTGACCTGATTTGGGGATCAAGGGTTGGTTTAAATCAAAGCAATCATCCTCTCTATATTAATCTAAAAGAAAATATTTACCATTTGAACAACACACACCTAAGTGTGCTCCAGATCATTGTATTTTCCATGGTGTATTAATTGGTCTTGTGTGGAAAACATAAAAAGAAGTTTGGAAAACGCAAGTCAAAGTTGACACGTTTTTTTGTTGATGGACTTCCTACTCAGAGCCTGGCCTGCTGGATGCCAACACAAGGTAACTTCATTTCCTTCCCTACTATTTAAGTTCATCCTGGGAGCTAGCTCTCCTCTGCCCACAGACTCCCTTGAGTTAAAAAAAAAAAAAAAAAAAAAAACCTACTCGTTTAAGTCACAAGCACAATGTTACTTTACTATCTTAAAAGTTCATTACAATTTAAGAAGAAAAGTTCCAGCTTTGATTTGGGGTCAGCCCCGCCCCTCCGGGTGGGGCTGACGCCTGCAGTCCAGGAGTCGGTCTGCAGCTGGTCTTGCTCTTTCTCCTCCCTAGGGCCTGCTCCTGCCACCTCGCCCCCACGGCACCTGCCTCTCCAGGTCTGCAACATGTGGACAGGAAGGAAAGGAGGGAGCGGCAGGAAAGCTGTCCTTTGGTCAGCATGTTGTGAGCAGGCGACAGTTTAGCCGTGGGAGGATCCATGAAGTAGCTACAAGAAGGTCAACCTCAGCGGCTCTCCACTCCCACGTTCACTGTTAGAGGCCTCTCCCTGAAGCTCTCGGATGTGGGTGATGCCCACATCTTCCTCAGGCCCTTCCTCTCTCTCCTCTCCCTCCTCTTGGCTGAGGTCTTTCTTCCCCAGCTTCCTTCCCTCCCTCCCTCCAGGGCCATCTCGAGCTGATTCCACACCAGCTCTCTCCTGGTCACGATGTTCCCTTTGTCCATGGAAAACTGCTCACACAGCCTTTCCCCCAGAGAAATTCCTGAAGAATAGGATACTCAACACTCCTTACCTCAGGTTCCACCCAGTTCACTCAGGTTCAGCTGGTCGGTGAATCATCTCTTACTCTTTAGATTGGTCACAGAAAACTCAGATTCCAGAACATGTGACTACCACCTCACCCCGGCCCATTTCCCACTTCAGGGAACTTTCACAAAATTCTCTGAGTGGTCCTGCTGTAGGCCCCACCATCACCAAACTGGATGTAGGAGGTACCTCCTTTCTTCTCTCTCTGTCATTGTGACCTTCTCATAACTCAGCATTATATTTTCCAAAACTATATATTCAAATAAAATCTCTCTCTCCACTCTGCTGGCCCTTTGATACCCTGAATGTGGGTGTAACATCTAACTAGCTTTTGATCTTCTACTTTGAACTTGCGGCATATGGTCTAGCACTTCCTTTGAGACAGATATCCATTGTCTCCTAGGGCCTTGGCCAATATCTCTGGCTTCACATTCTGTTGAATATGCTAATGGACCTCCAGAATCCCCCAAAGTATTTCTGAAACTTCTCCCAACTTCAAAACTTCTTTTCATGGTATAGATCATAGGACTAGTTTGCACTACTTCTAAATACTTCAGTAGAATGTTGGCCTTGAAAAGACTTAAGGAACAATACATTTCTAGTCCCTTCCATTAGGAGGGAAGAGGATCTGCAGCCCAGAAAGCGTATTGATAAAGTCAAGTCCCCCAGGGTCTAAGTGGAGAACAGGACAGAGGCAAGCTGCCCAGACACCGTCTCAGCCACTACTCAGGGTCTGAGGAAGAGAAGGGACTTTAATCTTTAAAGTTTTAAAAAATTGGGGAAGAATAAAAATATCCTTCCTTTTTTTAAGTGGAACAAAACCAGTCTTTGAAAACAAAAAGACTTAATGAAGAAAAGCTACACAGTATGCATTTCCAAGACTCTCTGTGCCAGAGTTCTCTGAGACATTTTGTTTTATATATTCATACATATTTTTTTATAATTCAAAACTATTTGGCAGCTCTTCTTTGGGAGAGAATGTTCTACAAGTCAGCAGCATTAGGCCAGAAGCTCTTCTGTGAGATTAAAGACCCACATTAGGGAGCACATGCTTTTCCTAAGAGAAATTCATCATTTTTATGCTCATATTGAACACCAGTTCCCATGATGCACAAAGGAAGACCCTGTGCACCCTCCCTGTTCCTAAGAGCCACCACATCAGGCAAAAAAGCAGAAAAGAGCAAAGATGCTTTAATGTCCGGGATGAAGTCCAGCCACCAGCTCCCACCTGAGAGGGAGCAGAGTCGGTGCCCACAGTTCTGCATCTGCCCTGTTGGTCTTGGGATCTTCCCCTCCCTGAGGGATGGGCACCTTCACCTGTTGACCATGGGACCAAGTCAGCCTCCCGGGTTCCACCTATCACTGATGTTAAGCCAGAGTCACGGACCTCAAGCCCAGAAGGAAACATTACAGCCTCAGGCATCAAATCCAGGGCACACAGGCTCCATCCTGCCAGCCCCATAAGGTCTTCTCATCACACGTTCACCAGGCATTCACTGTGAAGGTCGCCTGTGAAGAGGACTCTGCCAGAAGCCAGTAAGAGGGAACCTGAGTTTCAAGGGGGGAACACTGTAAGCAAGATGCAGACATGGCCGGAATACCCAAGTGTCTGGGAGGCACCAGGCAGCTCAGGAGAGGGACAGGCCTCTGTCTTAGGAGCTGAGCGCATCAAGCTCCATTTCCAATGATGCACTCCTCCATCAAGGTCTTCAGCCTCCAAAACAACAGTCCCCTGAGATGTAACTGGGGATGAAGACAGGGCCTCCTCAGGGAACTGATGTGCGGGTGGAGGGAGTTAGCACTTTCAAATCAGCCAGAGCCACGTCGAGCACATAGCAGGGCTCAACGCGCACACCAGGTCTTCCTAGAGAAGACGTGTGGGGACCACGCAGAAACCACGCAGGGGCCCTCTTGTTTCTTCACCAGTTTCCTTCGCCTGCCTCACTTCCCTCTGCATGTGCTCAGCCTAGCGTTTTCCCTCCTCCTCAGAGGCTCTGCACAAGGCCCCTGGGGTGTCCACTTGGCGCTGTCTGGTCTCTCTCCTGGCCATTTTTCCCTGACTAATAAGCCAACACCTGCCCATGGCTCACTCCTCTGCTGAGAAATCCAGGGGCTATGTCCCTGCCCTGAGCTCAGGTTTGTGAACTTTTGAGTTATAATTCCCATGGAGAGCCACCGGGCAGCCTGTTGCCTTGGAGGACTCGTTAATAGAGTCCTCTTTCTGTCTCAAAGGAATTTCTATCTGGATAATCAATCAAATGGTTATCAGATCAGCTGTCAATAATCCTGCCTAACAAGCAACTCCAAAACCAGTGACTTGAGACAACAATCATTCACTGAGCTTGTGACTTTGAGGGCTGGTGGCAGTTGCTGCAGTCTGATCCAGGCCCGGCTGGTTTGACATCGCCCTGCACCTCTGAGGTCTCAGGATGTTGACTGATGACAGGCTCATCCGGGATGGCCTCCCGAGTCTGCACGTGTCAGCTGGGACGAGGGGCTACTGGTCCTGTGTCTCTCGTGTCCAGCAGCCCAGCCCCGGGTGCTTATTGGTGAGCTGTTCGGCAGGGCCTATAAGAGCCCTTGAGGCCTGGACTTGAAACTGGCACCACATCACTTCAACATCCTTCCAGCCAGAGCAAGCCACGGGGAGCCCAGATTCAAAGGGCAGGGACATAGACTTTGCTGCCTGATGTGGAAATCTGAGAGCTCACGCTACCAGGACCCGGCTGCAAAGAGGGCTGGAGAATGGTGGCCATTTCTGCTGTCAGTCTTCCAATGTGGTCCAGCCTGAAGACCCACATGGAGGGGCTGCAGAGTCAGAGAGACACAAATTTCAAATTCACAGTGAGACTTTGGGAAAGGAACTGAGACTCCATTTCCTTCATCCATGAAATGGGATCATAATCACACCAACCTCACTTGGCAAAATAAGAAAACCTCCCCAGGTACAGGGACTGGATATGTTCAGTATCTGGCCACTTGGAAGGTATGACTATTGGGTGTCATAGTAGCTGCTCAACAAATACGAGATTTGTAGATAGTCCGTGTGCAGTGTCCTCCGTGTAGGAAGTGTTTTGTCCTGCAAGTACTTTATTTCACCAGTGAGAATAGAGTCAGTATAAGGATATATCTGAAACTCAAGCCTCCTGATTCTGATACCACATCTCTTTGCAACCAAAGGAATGTTACTAATATGAAGCTTACTTACTGAAGCTATTAAGTGCGTCTCCTGGCCTAGAGTATTTTAATTCTGTTTTGGATATTCATCCAAACTGATTTGTTAAGCCAGTCTTTTCAGTAGACCTGCCATCTTCTAGAAGTATTGAGAAAGACAAGTTTACAATACAGAAGTGGTCTCTATGCATTTTGGCAGCCCCAGATTGAATGCTGGTCTCTCTTTCTTTACAATCTGTGCTCCTTCCATGACACTCTAAGGCTAGGAATGCAGGCTCATAAATGTCTTTCACTATACACAGAAGGTTCTCCAAAATCTTGCAGAGACCATATTCTCTTCTATCCTTCCCAGAACTTCCTATACCCTGTCACCAGAGTGATCATCCTAAAATGAAAATCTGGCCATGTCATGGCCAACCGTCTCTCAGTGGTGCAGTGTCCTCCGTGTAGGAAGTGTTTTGTCCTGCAAGTACTTTATTTCACCAGTGAGAATAGAGTCAGTATAAGGATATATCTGAAACTCAAGCCTCCTGATTCTGATACCACATCTCTTTGCAACCAAAGGAATGTTACTAATATGAAGCTTACTTACTGAAGCTATTAAGTGCGTCTCCTGGCCTAGAGTATTTTAATTCTGTTTTGGATATTCATCCAAACTGATTTGTTAAGCCAGTCTTTTCAGTAGACCTGCCATCTTCTAGAAGTATTGAGAAAGACAAGTTTACAATACAGAAGTGGTCTCTATGCATTTTGGCAGCCCCAGATTGAATGCTGGTCTCTCTTTCTTTACAATCTGTGCTCCTTCCATGACACTCTAAGGCTAGGAATGCAGGCTCATAAATGTCTTTCACTATACACAGAAGGTTCTCCAAAATCTTGCAGAGACCATATTCTCTTCTATCCTTCCCAGAACTTCCTATACCCTGTCACCAGAGTGATCATCCTAAAATGAAAATCTGGCCATGTCATGGCCAACCGTCTCTCAGTGGTGGTCCATGAGACAAATACCAAGCAGAGCCCTCCCCTCCGGCCTCTGGCAGCCTCTGCCTACTATGTGCAGGTCTCTGCTGGCACTCCACCTGCACCAGCGTGCTCTGGTTAAGAGCAGTGCTGTCACGAAATGCCAGCTCTGCCGCTGATCACCTGACCTTGGGCAGGTTCCCCATTTCCTGTGTCAGGGTTCTTCATCTGCACATCTGTGGTGATAGTGTCTACCACACACACTTGAGAAGATCAGACAAGTTGATGCATATAAAGCACTTAAGTAGCACCTGGAAGAAATAAATACCAAGTTAGCTAATTATATGGCTTTCCAATGCAATCATCATGGAGATGAGGAAAAAACATTTCTGCTGCCAGATATAAAAGCCAGGGTTAAGGAGAAGCAGGAAGTGACACAGCAGGGTTGGAGCCACTCTCCCTGACCCTGCATCCAAGGCTGTCCCCTCTGCAGGCTCCTCCTGAAACCCTGCCATCTGAGGGACCCCTCACTGTTCTCTGAAGTTCTCAGGCGTCTCTGGCCTCCTTCCCATTGCATGGAACCCCCAGTGTCCTGTCTTGGTCCAGTGAAGGTTGACCTTGCCTCCCACGTCAGGACAAGCGTGGCTTCCTCCCCGGGAGGCCGCCGAGCCTGTCCACGCTGCCGCGGTGCAGCTGGCTTCTTTGGGTCTAACACCCCCTACACCCACATGGCCTCCAGGTCTCTGCTGTGTGAGCCACAGGCTGTCATCAGGCCCTGTCTCCTCCTGTCCTCTGAAGGAATGCAAGATGACACTCCTTAGTGTGTCCCAGTGACGCCTACGGCTCCTGGCAGAGAAGGGGAGCTCAGGGACCAAGTGCCAGGGGAGGGTGAGGACTCCTTGACCCAGCCAGGTGGGAATTTCAGGCTTCACCTTTCCTATACAAAGGAAACCATAAACTCTTTTCAAGATTTGAGGATAGATGAAGAAAACTGAATAGACACGACATCCCTGGGAGACGTATAGGAATGGCATTTACCTACTTTCTCCTCCTGAGGTCCCCACACCTGACAGCAACAGACCTGGTATTTCCAGAGACTATCTGGAGGGCATGAAATGCAGCTTGTCTCCTGCCCAGTGAAACCCTAGTATTTATTTTGACATCTCTGATGGTGCACCAGGGACCCAGGCTAGTGGCCCGTGGCAGGGAACTCTGTGTGGAGTCAGTTCAAGATGGAAACAAATCCCAGTTCTGTCTCAGAGTTTCCCCCTACAGGTCTCTCTAGCCCCGAACCTACAGTAATAGCAGCTCAGCCCTTGGGAGATCCCTGAGGTGCAGGAGGTTAATTCCGCTGTGATCCTTCCAATAGAGGGTCACAAGGAGAAGATAGGGTGACTTGTCCAAAGACACCCCTGGGCTGGGGCTCTGAATCCTGATGCAGGTGGGCTTCCCACCACACCTGCTCCCACTTTCTTGCCTTGGGAGGGTGCCAACTGAGTCTCTGTAAACCTGCAAGTCTGTCACTTCAGCTGCACAGCAGAACAAGACCTTGTCACAGAGCCCCTACTCCTGCCCCTTCTGCTCCCCACGATTGTTTTGTCTCTAGACAGGGCTATCGATCCACAGGCGAAGAAGCAGGGGACCATCAGGGTCACCTAGCTCATGAACATGATGCCAACAGCAAGTCTGGCCTACAGGACTGTTCTAGGGACCTCCGTGTGCATGCAGCCCACCCCCAGTTTAAATACACACTTCATTTTATGCAATGGACACATGGAAGCCAGAATAACAGCCCCTAAAATGTTCAGTTCTAATTTCTGGAGTCTACAAATGTGTCCTATTGGAATTAAGGAACAAGTGGAATTAAGAGTGTTAAGTACCTTCTTTTCAAATAGAAACAAAGCATTCTGTATTATCCGTGGTCGGGGGGGCAATGCTGTCACAGGACCCTTCAATGTGGAGGAGGGAGACTAAAGAAGAGGTCAGGCTGAAGCAGAACAAGAGAGACTCGCCAGTGCTACTGGGCTTGAGAGAGCTGGGGAAGCTAAGCAAGGAGGGCAGCGTCAGAGGCTTCAAGCCAGGGACTGTCCCCTAGGAGCTCCAAAAGAAGCACAGCCTGCCAAGCTGTTAGCCCAACAGGACCCATTTTAGAATCCTGACTCTAGAACATTCCCATTTAAAAAAATAATAAGAACCAGGTGCCGTTTAAGTCACTAAATTTTTGGCAATTTGTTAGAGCAGCAAATAGATAAAAGGACACCACCCTGGGTGGGACTAGTGCTCACCGTGGTCACACTCTCTGGTTGTCGTGGGTCAATGTGTCTTTTGCTCTCCCTTCTCCACTTCTGCAGAAGAAACTCCCACCCAGACTCCACTCCTTCCACCGGATCTTACTGGTATTCCCCAGGGAGTGTTTTAAAAAAGCTTATGTGTTAAATACCCGTTAAATCGGGTCCCAAACAAATGCTTCTAGCCCTTTTCCCAGGCCGACTCCAAAGACCACCCTTCTTTGCTCCATGAAGGCACTTCCTCCCTGGGCCCCCTGCACTTGAACTTCTCTGCCCATGAAAACCCATTGATGGCAGTGGCCCCATGCAGTCCCTGGAGACCCTGTTACACCAAAGGGGAGAGTTGTTCACTCGCATCGTCTGGTAATGAGAGCCCAGATCCTCCTCCCTGAGCTTCTCATTCAAACCACAAGGACCCAAATCCAAGAGAAAAACCGAGAAGCAATCAGCATCTGTCCTGGGAATGGCCCTGCATTCCGACCCCAGAACTCATCCGCAGGGCGTGCCTGAGCTCTGCGTCCTCTGGAGGTATTCTTCAGGAGTTCCCTGCATGCTTCAGGGATTTGGGGACACATTTAGAAATGCATTTAGAATTGCATTTAGAATTGCACATTTAGACGTCAAAGCCAGCAGGGCCAGGTTGCTTCCATTTCTATGTCCTGCAAGTACGTGGGTGTGACAGGTTGGCCTCGTCAGCACTGCATGCAGCTGTGTTGTTTCTTCTTCTCAGTTCAGAGCTGAGCTCCAGAAGGCAGTTGAGTGTCCCCCAATCCCACAGGCAGGAAGCAGCTTGCCTGGAACTTTGAGCACAGGGAGGCTGGACCCTACGGCACAAAGGCTGTGTCAGCACCAGCTGCCCTAGGCAGAGGTGCCATGGCCTGGACCAGGGGCCATGTGCTGTCCCAGCAGCTCTGCCCGCCCAGCCTGCCCAGCCAGGAGGTGCAGGCGTGGACCCTCCTCCAGCATATGGTTGATCAAGGTGCAGGGAGAAGCGGGACTGGAGGCAGTACCACCCCCAGGGGCTCAGGGTAGGCAGCTGGCATCCATCAGCAAGGAAACATTCATTTTTAAAACAGCATAAGAAAAATTAAACTTGGAGTTCCATCATTTCATATAAAAAGCCAAGAATGAAAATAAAAGCGGTTCCAGTTATTTTATTCTGAATTTATTTTTAATGCCAACAACAACAAAAGAGCTCTTTTACGTGAGTTATTTTACAAAACAGAAAACACGATTTCCTGAAATGGCATTTTAGAGAAATTAAAGAAGCATTTGACATGAAAGAGATGGAAGGCAACCAACTCCGTTCACTTGGGGAGAGGGTCTTTCCCTCCCCCTCTCCTTCCTTCTCCTCTCCCCCACCCTTCCCTCACCCCATCCTTCCCCAGCTTCTGGAATTTTCTCCTCCCTCTCTTCTCTAGTTACTCCTGCTCTTCCTGAAAATCTCATATAAACTGTTCCTTCCCCAGAGAGGACAGGACCCTGTTCCCGCGGAGCTTAGAGACTCACTGGGGAACTGATGGTTCCTGAGATGGTTTCTGCGCCTGCCTCAATCAGCTCCACGGAAAAGGGACGAGAGCACCAGGAGGGGTCACAGGCAGACGGGGCTGAGACGTAGGGGAAAACCGAGAGTAGGTCTCCCACAACCCCAGACCCTCGCTCTCTGCCCACCACCAGGGACTCAGCACAGGGCGCACGTGAGGTGCTCAGTAACTGACCATGGAGTCACTTGATGGAGTGGAAAGGAGCCTACCTCTAGCATACGGCATTAATGTGTGGCTAATGTCCCCAGCTCCAGGTTCAAAGCCGAACCCCCGAGTCTACAGGACTGACATTTCGGCTCTTGCCGCCGACCGTGCTGCCAAACGCAGGTGCGCCCCTCCTCGGGTGGAAACCCAGTCTAACTCATCATTTCCCATCTGTAGCTTAATTGCCCCAGGAGTTCGGCCCTGTGGAGTTTCTCCTGAGGAAAGCTCCCCCAGCTGAGCCCCTGCTGAGCTCCTGCCTCAGGATGGGCCTTCCCCTCGGGCCTTCCAGGCTGTTCCTGAGATGCCCCCCTCCTTGGGCGGCCCCTTGGCCCCCCCTGCCCAACACTAGTGTGTGTCAAGTGAGAGGCAGCAGCCCAGCTGCCATCCAGATGGAACTCATTTGTTTACTTATTTAACAAGCACTTGTAGTTCCAGGCACTATTCTAGATGGTTATAAATAATAATTCAGTTAAGCCTGCTACTTCCATAGCTTAGGAGTGGAGCCTGGCTGGAGGCACAGTTCCAGACTCCCTCCCCAGAAACAGTAGGGCAAATGAGTGGTGTCCATGATCTGCTCCAGCACCCGCTCCTCGACCGGTCAACTGTCCACGTCATCACACTATAAGCACAGCCGCAGGAAGCCCGGTCACCATTGTAGCCAGGCCAATGCCTTGCAGCATCAGGATCCAGTCCAGTCTGCCCTGCACTCACCCCAGGCAGATCTCCCAGGTACCACCAGCCCTAACAGCAAAGGTCAGACTGTCCTTCTCCCTGCTCTGCCTGAGGTTCTCCTGTGGACACCCTGAACCTGCCCACAGCCCTGAGCATCTTCTCTTCATCACTTGTGTGACCACAGTCCCCTAATCCACGTCTCCATCTCTCCCTGTTCATCACGGGCTCTCTGTTCTTCCTGCCGACACCATCTTTCTGTCCCCTGGCATCTGGACAATCTTGAGGACCTCCGGCTTTCTCCTTCCTAGCTTCAGATCTTCACAAACGGAGAGAACTTCCGTGGCTTCTTGTCCTGAGTACACAGGGAAGCATTTATTTGGAAGGATGTAAGCAGGCTGCCTAGCCTCATCCTTGGCCTCGTGTCCCACCTGTGCACCAGGTCTCTGTCCCTGCCTTTCCAGTCTCTTGCAGCTGCATAAACAGCTCTGTCTGCGTGGACTGTGCATCCCACACCCTCTCACTGCTCACCACCCCCGCCACGTCACCACTACTGAGATGGTGTAGGACAGTCACACGAGTATCAACTCAGGAGCCAGGAAACCCACATCAGCTTTCAACTCAAATACTTGCTGGGTGGCCTCATGTCACCTCACCTTTGTGCTCCTCAGTGTCCCCATCTTTAAAGTGGAATGATACTGTTATGTTACAGAGGTATTGGAAGGAACAAATGAGCTAAGTTGTGGGAAGCCCTTGTTTTTTCCCACTTTTTTTATTGGTGTATTATAGTTGCACATAATGATGGGAATCCTTGTTACGTATTTGAACATGCACACAATAAAGCAATATATTTTGGCCATTATCACTCCCCAGCACTGTCCCCTGCTCCCCACCTCCCACCCTTTGGTTCCTTTCCTCTACTGAGCTCCCTTTGATTTTTGGGAGAAGTCCTCATTACTGTGGCCCTGGCAAGCCCTCTAGTGTGCTGTCCTCCCTCCCGCAAACGACCAGCCCCGTCCCCAGACCTCCTATACGTACCTCTGTTTCTTCTTTCGCTGAACAGCATTTCTGTGTATTTCCAGTCTCTCACCTCACAGGGAACTCCTGGAGAGCAGGGACTGTGTTTGTCTATCCAATATTTGGCACTGGGCATGACAAGGACAAGGACTTCAGCAAAGGTTCAAGATAGCAGCAAGTGAGTCTGTCTTCAGCTGGGTTCTCACACACACATCCTGGCTTGGAGAGGTCAGGGAGTTGAAGTAGGACATTCGACCACACGGGGAGGAGGGGTCAAGAGAGGGGATGTAGAAGGAAAGTATCTTGGCTTATGTCCACTAGCAAGAGACACAACCACGTCTGAAACAGATGATGTCTGCTTGCAAAATCTGCAGCAGGATGGCTAAGCATTCCCTTGTCAAAAGATGGACAAAGAAATGAAAGAAACAGATTACACTTTTGACCAAGAAAGTTGGATGGTGATAGCCCTGTGGAGACCTTTACAGAAGAAATGGAAGACTCAACTAGGGGCTTAGAGGAGCGCTGCCCGGGCATGTGGGTTGGAGAGTAGGCAGGACCTTCTGCGGGTACAGAGCATGACCACTAATCCCAGCAAGTTGAAATCATCACCATTTGCTAAAAGGCTTCAAATTGGTACAGCAGTTGGATCGTTGGATTTCGGAACAGGAAGTCTGTTGAATTAGACGTGTATCATTACATGTGCTTTCCACCATGGCGCTCGCGGCTCAGTTTGCCATTTTTATGCAGAATGGTGTTTCCTTTACTCTCTGAAAGACTGGGGGGTCATCCTAGGTAATTTTACCCACCCAAATTTATTGCCCTACCAGCTCACTTGAGAATCTAAACTCTTAATTTTAAGAGTCATCTCTACTGAAAAAATGTAAAGCACGTGATTCAAAGTCAGGCACTTTCAGCTCCAGCATGAACCCTGGCTTCAAGTTGCATATTAGGCACCCATTTCATTCCCCCAAGTCCTGAGCTTCCTTATCTGTTCACCTATGAAATGTAAATAGTACCAACATCACAAGTCAGGCTCTGAGATTTGAATAAGGTGACAATGTTAAGTTGGGAAAATGTGAAGAACTGTCCATGTATAACAGAAGCCCACCTAAGCCTCCCCTGGAGAATAATAGGGGTCTCTGAAAAATTTCCCAGGACATTGGATAAGGAATCATCTCACGTGAGGACAGAGAAAAACCCCAAGAGCTGCAGTCAGTAGACTGGAGGCCCAAAGGAGCCAGTGGCGAGATTCCAGTGTGAGTCCTGAGAATCAGGGGAGCCAGTGGTATGAGAAATTGGGCTCAAGCCTCCATAAGAGCCGGTGTTTCAGTCTCAGTCTGAAGGTCAGAAAGACTGAGGTCCCAGCCCAAGCAAACAAAAGAAAAGGGTCCCCTCCTGACCAGCCTTGTGTTCTATCCTCATAGCCAACTAATTGGATAAACCCACCTTCCATATTAGGAAGGGCAACGAATGTCATCTCCTTCAGAAACTCCCTCAGACACAGCCAGAATAATGTTCGGCCAAGTGACTGAACACCTCCTGGCCAGTCAAGAAGTCCCAAAGTTAACCTTCGCAGCGAGAGTCCCAGAAAGTTCCTTCACAGGGGAAGTAAAAGGGTGCTCACTCACCTTTGCTTGAAGATTTTGGCTGGAAGCCAGGCATGGTGGCTCTGGAGGCTGAGGCAAGAGAATCACAGGTTCAAAGTCAGCCTCAGCCACTTAGCGAGGCCCTAAATAACTTAGTGAGACCCTAAGCAACTTAGCAAAGCTCTAAGCAACTTAGAGAGACTGTCTCAAATATTAAAAACAAAAAGGGCTGGGGATGTTGCTCAGTGGTTAGGCACCCCTGAGTTCAATTCCCAACACACACACACACAAATAATTTTGGTTGGAGGGTGCAAATATCTGATAAATACAAGAATTTTGGAAGGAGTGCTATCTATCAAGAGACAGAAGACACAGGTGGATCCGAGCATGCAAGAAGAATAGCAAAAGCAGCAGGAGTGAAATTAGCTTCACAGATTTTTCTGAAATATGACCAAGATTGCCTTACGTGTATCGTCACGTTTCATCCTCCACTAGTCGTCCATTCATTTATTTATATTTTCACTCGTGAACCTTCACTGAGAGCACAGTAATGGTCCAGATGTTACTCCAGGTACAAGGGCCAAAAAATCGACTACAGTACAGACCTTTTCCACAAATGCCCCTAGAAATTTAACCATGTTTATGAATCCCTCCAGGGAGATACGTTCATGACATCTGAGGATTGCTGGTTTGGAAAATGCTTTGATTGTTATCTGGTACAAACCTTCACTACCCAGGATGCCAGCATCACCCCAAGGGACCATCCGTATATTGTCACAGCTACATAGACAGGAACACATCAGTCACCTCCACCAGAACCAGTGTTCCATCCCTCCCCGCTTTCCTAGGGTCTTCAGTCCAAACCAAACTGCCACTTGCAGTTTTTACCCCCACCATCCTATTTATGTCACAGAAATCCACACAAAATAATCAACACTTCCATGGACACAGATTCTGCTCCTGTCTCTCGGTTCCCCTCTGATGATCACAAGGATGAAGATGATGGTGATAATGATGCTCAACCACAGTTTTTAAATAACTCTTTTATAATTAGCTTCATTTTATTCTCACAACTCAAAACATTTCAAATGAGGTGCCCAATGGCCAATTATGTAGGCCCAACTCAAGAAAGGTTCATAGTTTTCTCACTGTCTCTCAGGAAGTGGGGGCCAAGGTGGGTTTGAAACCATTTGAGTGACTCGCTAGTCCATCATCTGTGTACTACATTTGGGAAGCTAACCTAAATGGAGGCAGAGAGCGATGAAAAGCAAATTGATCTTCTGCACCCTCCAAGGCCCTCCCAACTACGGAAAGGACGAGCTCAGGATGGAAGCCATCCTCCTTGGACGCCTGACCTTAGGAAGTGAATTGCTTTCAGGAATGACCCATGCTGTCACCCAGTAACACAGTTTTTGTTTTCAATGCACTTACACTTACAAATACTGCCGTGGCTTCTTTTGTTTTCCAAGAGAGAGGACAGACTCCTGGACACCTTGGCACAACTCTTAAGTTACCCATTCTGACTCTTAAAATATCAATAGTTCTCCAGGTGCCACAGTTCTCCAGCATTTATTCCCCTGGATCCCAGAAGTTAAGTGTGCTGGGCCAGGACTCAGAAATTCCTGGTGGGCAACTTGAGGTGGGAGCTGGCAGGAAGCTGGCAGTGTTGGTGAGATTCCCTCCTGGACCCTCTGTGCTAGCTCTGCAAACCCAGGTGCTCAGACTTTTCTTGAAGGAGATTGGCGCTAAGATTTCCTTTGCATTCATGTGTGTGTGGAATCATTCACCATGGCAGGGAATGTAGCACAGGTGGAGGGTGTGGACAGCGGGCTGGGAAGCAGACATGAGGGGCAGCACAGGAAGCAGACGCAGCTCAGGTGGGACTGCATCTACCACAAGAGCTGGATCTGTGCCAAGGGCCACAGGCCAAAGAGCAGCAGGACCAAGAGGACCTGGGTCCCACCTGACCCAGACTCCAGGGTGAGCTTCCCCTCTTCTGGCCCCAAGGACAACCTAAAGTTATAACTGGTTAGCTGAAGGCCACACTTGTCCCAACTGGTGGGATAGAAGCTCAGTAGAATCTTGGAGTGTCCTTGGCTACTCTTATGTTGGTGGGGCTAATGCTGCTGAGAAGTCTGATGTGGTAATTGTACAGGCATGTGTCAATGGCAGGGTCCTAGGGATGACTCCCCCAACTCAGCCACAGATGTCAGCAAAGGCTGAGGAGGAGCGTGCACCACGCTGGGAAAGGCCTCGCATATCCCACTCTATCATCTCAAGCACTATTTAAACAAAGGAGAGCTGCTATTTGTATTATCTTGACCTCCAGAGTGGCAAGATGTTTCAGCCATGGTCTTCCCATTCTGTAACACATGGTTATGGTCAATTCTATTTGTATCCCCAGGAAACCTCAGGAAATTAACTTGAATCACATTTTTAAAAAACAATTGAGCACTTTTTCATGTATTTGTTGTTCACCTGTGTATCTTCTTCTGTGAAATGTCTGCCCAGTTCCTTAGCCCATTCATTGACTGGGTTCTTTGTATTTTGGGTGTAAAGTGTTTTAAGTTCTTTATAAACTTTGGAGATTAGTCCTCTGTCTGAGGTGTGTGTGTGGAAAAGATTTTCTCCCACTCTGTAGGCTCTTTTTTCACATTATTGATTGTTTCCTTTACTGAGAAAATCTTTTTAGCTTGAATCAATCCCATTTATTGATTCTTGCTTTTATTTCTTTTGCTATGGGGGTCTTGTTAAGGAAGTCTGGTCTTAAGCCAATGTGATGGAGACTCGGGACTACTTTTTCTTCTATTTGGTGAAGGGTCTCAGGCCTAATTCCTAGATCCTTGATCCATTGTGAGTTGAGTTTTGTACAGGGTGAGAAAAAGGGGTTTTATTTCATTTTACTGCATATGGATTTCCAGTTTTTGCCAGCACCATTTGTTGAAGAGGCTATCTTTTCTCCATTGTAAGTTTTTGGAACCTTTGTCTACTATGAGATAACTGTACTTATGTGGTATGTCTCTGTGCCTTCTATCCTGTACCACTGGTCTACCTGTCTATTTTGGTGACAATACCATGCTGTTTTGTTACTATTGCTCTATAGTAGAGTTTAAGGTCTGGTATTGTGATACCTCCTGCATCACTCTTCCTGCCCAGGATTGCTTTTGCTATTCTGGGTCTTTTGTTCTTCCAGATGAATTTCATTATTGCTTTCTCTATTTCTATGAGAAATGTCAGGTGGTCAACAAATATATGTAAAAGTGCTCATCATCCCTAGTAATTAGAGAAATGCAAATTAAAACCACCCTAAGATTTTATCTAACTCCAATTAGAATGGTTATTATCAAGAACACAAGCAATAATAAGTGTTGGCATAGATATGGGGAAAAAGGCACATTCACACATTGCTGGTGGAGTTGCAAATTGGTGCAGACACTCTGGAAAGCAGTATGGAGATTCCTCAGAAAATTTGGAATTTGACCCAGGTATCCCACTCCTCAGTTTATACCAAAGGCCTTAAAATCAGCATACTACAGTGATGCAGCCACATCAGTGTTTCATAGCAGCTAAATTCACAATAGCTAGATTGTGGAACCAACTGAGATGCCCTTCAGTTGATGAATGGATAAAGAAACTGTGGTATATATACACAATGGAATATATGAAGATGAATAAAATTATAGCATTTGCTGGTAAATGGATGAAGCTGGAAAATATCATGCTAAGTGAAATAGGCCAAGCCCAAAAAACCAAGGCTGAATGTTTACTCTGATAAGTGGATGATGATATGTAAGAGGCAGGGTCGGGGGGTGGGGGGGGAAGAGAGGAATGAAGGAACTTTGAATGGTGTAGAGGAAAATGGGGTGGGAGAGGGTGGGGAATGGAAAGACAGTAGAATGAAACGGACCAGTATTACCTATGTATATGTATGATTACATGAATGGTGTGAATCTACATTGTGTACAAACCATAAATGAAAAGCTGTACCCCACTTGTGTACAATGAATCTAAATGCAGTCTGTAAAAATAAAAAAAATTAATTAAAAAAATTGTTTAATGAGAATAAGAAAAAGATATGAATTCTATAGATGTATCAAAGTACATTCCACTGTCATGTATAACTAATTCAAATGAATAAAATAAAAATTTTTTAAAAAGAGGTATGAAACTAGAGTCTGATGGTATTTCTGTATGAAAGTAGTTTTTTCTACAGGGATTACGAAAAAAATGGTATTTCAGAGTGACAAACAGGTGGCCCTGTGTCAGTCTCCTGGGACTCCTATAACAAGGACTGCAATCTGGGTGACTTTCAACAATAGGTTTTATTTTCTTAGGATTCTAGGGTCTGATTCTGAAATCAAGGTGCTGGCGGGTCCACGCCCCCTAGGAAGCCTCCAAGGGAGGTCCTTCCTTGCCCTCCGCGCTTCTGGTTGCCGGGCACTGGGGCCATGTCCTCCCGCGTGTCTCAGCCTTCACGTGCCGCTCTCTTTCTCTGTCTCCCATTGTGTGGGGCCCGCCCTGGTCACCTCATCTTGACTTTACTATCTTCCAGATTGGGTCACCTTCTGATCTGCTGGGAGCTAGGACTACAGCATATCTCTACTACAGGGGACGCAGTTCAACTCATAACAGGCTCCAGCACCAAAGTGCCACTGACCCGAGCAAATCCACCTTTGATCACAACCAACTCCTGCAGCAACCTTTCCCCATGAACACCATCAGGCTCATTATCACGTGGCTTTCACACATCACTGTCCCTTTGGCCCCATTGTTAGGATGTGCTAGACCCAAGGACAGCCAGATAAAGCAGTGGTCTTGCAAGCCCAGCGCTTCCACAGGGCCCAGGGAATGGGTGGTGCTTCCCAGCCGAAATGTTTCGGCCTGAACACCAGCAGTCCTGCATGACAGCCCTGCCCCTGGTTAACCGATTAGAATAGCAGCTCAATCCATAGTAGGCACTCTCAGTACAGAAGCCAAACCTTCATCTGAGACCCAGGATCAACACACGGAGGCTGCATATTCAGATCATTTGGCACCACTTGGGAAGTCTGCTCAGCCCTTCTTTTCTCTTTTTTGTCTGCTAATTTACAAGGCTGAGCAAGGGCTGCTGAGAACGCTGGGAACAGATTGTGCGATTACAGAGACAGACCTGGCCTCGTGCAGCTTCTATCAGTCTTTATTAATATTCATCCAGCATCAGGTTTGTTCCTGGGGGTGTTCTACGTGGCAGATTTGGGGAGAAACCAACCCCTACACGTTTTAAGAACATTTTCCACTCTCTCCTTAAAGTGCCTTAGAATGCTCTCCTCTGCATTTTCCATTTGTATAAGCTTTTTCTCAGGACCCTACTCTCTTGCTCTACGTTGTAAAATACCTTTAGTGTTTTTGATGTGGGGATCTGACCCACATCATTATGAGCTATGCTTCTACTGGCTCTTTCAAGACCCCAGAGTTGCAGAATGTCCTTAAAAGGAGGCTGGGAAAGAACCCCAGCCCTACTGTCTCTGGCACAGGGTCAGCACTGCTGATGGGGGCATGGTCCTGACTTTTAACTTTGCTGCTCCTCTGCTCCCTCCCCTTCAGGATGGAAACAATGCCAGCAAAGGCTTCCACCTGAAGGTGAGAGATCAGAGCTGCCCTTGCTCGCTGGGCAGGACCCAGCAAGGGCTTTAAGCTAATGTCTTTGAGTCTCAAAACTAGTATTAGAAGTTATGTGCATGATAGGCTAAATGCAAATGAAGGAAAACAAAGGGCAGAGAAGCCTTTGAAAACCATCCATCACTCCACATATATGAGCTATTATTGCTCCTGTTTGTCTTAAAGAGAGGAAAGTACTCCAGGTTTCCTTCTCTTTCCCTCAAAAAAGCAAAAAGTAAAAAGTGAAGGACTCAGAATGAGGCGGGGCAGTTACAGGCCTGTCCCTGCAGAAGCCAAAGGTCCCGCTGCATTGTGGGTGCTCACCTTGGCCTTCGCCTGGGTTCCGAGTCCTTCTGTGTCCACCCCAGCTTGCTCGGCAAGCCTACCAGAGGCTCCTCCGCCAGCCCCTGTGCTGCCTTCTGATTAATCTAAGTCTTGCTTCAAGACCTGCACCCAGCCTGTGTGAGGACAGATGGTGTGGGCCCTTTGCCCTGCCAATTTAGCAACCCTGGCAATGATTTCAGTCCCTGCTTAGAGAGGGAGTGATTTTGCCTACATGGTTTAAAAATACTACCCGTGTTTTTAACCTCGGGAAAAGTGTTTGGCAAACAACCCACAGCAGATTTTTGCTTTTTTTTTTTTTTTTTTTTGTGGATGATGTCACATCCCCGGCCAGATTTATCTACACAAGAACAAGGCTCTGCACAAGAAAAAATGGCAAGCTATAGCGATCATTAAAAAAATTAAAAAAAAAATAAATAATAAACATGTAAAGTTAGGAGACAAGCTATGCTGAACTGGAAAGAGATTTCTTCCTCCGAGTCACTGTGTCCTCAGCCACCCCACCTCGTCAGGACTCTAGTTTCTCATTTAAAAACGAGAGGTTTAGATGACAGTCTTTCAGCCAACTATTGCTGGGTGATGCCAGTTAAGGTCTTAGCGTTATAAGGATTCCAAGGTGAGAAATAATTACAGCCACCTTCAAGAAGCCTTGAGTTTAAACACATACACCCGCAAAGCCCAGCCTTTCCTCAGGAACCCTCATGATGCTCCTCTTACTAGGTTTTATGCTTCGGATCAGGACTGTCCCCCAAGGCTGTGTCGAAGGCTTGGTCCCCAGGCAGCCTGTTCAGAGGTGGGGGCTTTGGGCAGTGATAGATCACTGGGGGCGCTGACCTCATGGGTGGATTAGTCCAATGACAGATTCAGAGCTGAACAGACTGGTGGGCGGTGTGGAAACTAGGAGGTAAGCCTCAGTGGAGGAAATGGGTCCTTGGGAGCACGGCCGAGCGGACCATATCTCACCCAGCTTCTCTCTCGCTCCCCCACCCCTCTCCCCTTCCTGACTGCCTTGAGGTGGATATTCATGACCACATCCTCCCCACCACAATGTCCGTTCCACTTCACCACATGGGACCAACCAACCGTGGACTGACGCGTCTGGAACCACGAAATAAATCTTTCCTCCGTCAAGTTGATCTTCTCAGGTGTTGAGTCCCAGCAGGGAAAACTGTTGGCACACCTGGAAGTCTCTTTCCTCCAGGGCCACCCCAGGCTGGTTCCTTCTCATCGCTCAGACCTCAGCTCAAGTGTCGCCTCACCCAGATTCCACCCCAGACCACCTTATACAAAGACCCCACCCCCATATCTCTGTCTGTGTCGTCCCTTCATGGAACTGCACCCTGCTCTGGGTCACTGGCATGCAGGTACAATAACGGTCAACACCTGTGACACTGAGGCCTGTCCCCATGGCCTCCACAGGACATGACTACTAGGTACTCCAGCCTTCTTGGTGCCAAAGTTGAGAGGGGACGGAGGGGGTGAACTGAGCTCTCGCCAGCGTTTGTGAGAACTCAGTGACTGATCCTCCTCTTTCAGATGTGAGACGGCAAGATAATACCCGCACAGAGGCATTGTTGTGCGTGTCTGTGAAGTGCCCGCGACAATTACGGAGTGTGCTGGGTCTTAATTAACATGATCCTCAGCAGGCCCTCTGGAGAACGGTGCCTGAAGTCAGCAGTGGGTTTGGAATTCATGGAGATTTATTCACTGATGGTCTGCCTATCATGTCTGTGAGTGAAGAATTGGGAACATCAAGGAATTCAAGGCAGAGTTTAGGGAAGAGCTCTTTTCTACATTATCGCCTCTACTGCATGATATCTAAAGAACTTAGACACGAATGACACACAACCAGGCTCAGAAATAAATGCAACCTCTGAAACCATTGTGCTCAGACTGACCCCCCACCCCCACCCCGTGACATGTGCTTGTAGGCGGAGCTCTGGGCTCACCCACGTCAGGTCCCTCCTTCCTGTGCGAGCCTCAGTCGGGTGGTTGGAGCAGGAACTGGGGGACACTGAGGATCCTGCCAGAGATAATGGACTCTCATGGAACATCCCACCACGGGGCCCCAGACAGCTGGATGCATTTGACTTGTTTATATTTGAGGGCCTTTTTCCGGAAACTACTCCTTAGCAGTCATAAAAGTTTCCCGACTAGTGTCACAGAGCCACTGAGTCGGCCTGTCTGCAATCCAGCAAAGACACCACTTGGAAAAGTGTTCCTGGGAGGTGAAAGGAGAACTCAGCTGACAGCAGGGAGGGTCCACGTACCTCCTGAAAGGGAAGGGAGGGCAGATGAGGCGGGAAGGACAATAGTGTGAGCTGAGCCCCTCTCAGGGTCCCGGGGGCCCAATGCCTGCCTGCCTGAGGCACCAGTGACAAACCTCTGGGCTCACTGACCCAGGTCTCCACACAGGCCCCTCACGTCCTTGGTTAGCGATGTTGTGGTTTGGATCCATCTTAGGAGACCAGCTCTCAAGTAGGAATTTATAAAGCAGACAACACAGCCTCCTCCGAAGGGGCTGAAAACCCTCCCTGTGTGTCGGGGTGTGGGGGTGTGCCGTGGGGTGCGGACTCACCCTTGACGTCAGCCTGAGACCAGCTGCCTGAGAAGAGGAAGCCAAACACCGCAGGCACCAGGCTGCTTACCCAGCACCGGCCAGGACTTTCTCTTCACAACTGAATTTATCTGGTTCAAAAGAAAACTACAGGAGCAGGAGCAGCAGGGAACAGCGGGAAGGTGGTGAGGTCAGGCCCTGCTGGCCATTCACTTCCCCCAGCACATGGCCTGGGTTCAGAGAGAGGAAGTGCATGAGGAGTCGGAATCTGCTTCTGCACAGTGTATGCCTGAGAAAGTTCCCCAGGAGGAGCCGGCAGGAGGCGCTACACCGGCACTCTCTACTCCCCCTGCATTCTGTGTGAATCTAGAATCATTTCAAAATTAAAAGGCTAAAAATAAAATAATTTTTAAAGTATAGATTACAACGTCAGTTTCTCTTCATGTGCATAAAACTCACAGAAGTTGAAAAGCAAAATGCAAAGATCTCCTGTTGAATGAGCTCCAGGTTGTTATTGTGTGCGTCTACCTGTGCCTGCAAGACGATTTCAGAATTTCATCCCTTTAATAATGATGGGGAGGCCGGGAGTGTCACGCCCTTCATAAAGATGAGAGATGAGAAGATCCGTTAGTTTTGACAACTTACCTAAATGCATTCAGTGAGTGGAGCTGGGCAGGGTTTGACCTAAACCAGTGTAACCCAAAGCTGACGCACCTTACGATGCAGGCTCCCAAAAGGACGTGAAGGGTCAACATCTTCCTTTCCCAGCCGTCCCCAAAACAGTGACCCAACCTGAATATGATTTTCCTAAATGTCTTGTTTGGTGGTGTCCTCCTCCGCCGCGCCTCCTTCTCTCTTCTTCTCCCTGTAATTCTTCTGCCTCACCTACTCAAGAGTTTCATGCCCCAAACGAATTAGCCAGAAAGTAAAAGCAACAAGCTCAGCAGGTCAAACTCAGACCCACCCCGCTCTGCACACACCACACATCCTTCATGCACAGAAGCAGTCTATCATTCATCCACCGGTGGTGACGGGTGACCCCAAATCTCCAGGGGGCACTGCAAGGGAGGCCCAGGGAAACAAAGGAGCTGATGTGACCCACATGCCCGGCACGGAGCTGGACCCTGCAGGAGGGAAGGATGGAG
Organism: Sciurus vulgaris; assembly: GCF_902686455.1. Lineage (NCBI taxonomy): Eukaryota > Metazoa > Chordata > Mammalia > Rodentia > Sciuridae > Sciurus > Sciurus vulgaris. Next base: position 139,524,299 of record NC_136469.1, read on the forward strand.
CCCTCAGTCACTCCTCCAACAGAAGCTGTGGTTCCTGTGCTACAGGCTGCCCACAGGACAGCCCAGTGCCTGGCCCCAGCCAGGTGACCTCTCAGCAAGACACCTGGACAATGGTAACCTGGTTGTCAGAACCAGACACCTCTGGATTGTTCCGGAGTGCGGTCCTATGACTCAAGGTCCCTGGGCTGTGCAGGCGGGAGGTGGAGTGAGCAGGGTGAGAGGCAGAGTCTGTGAAGGAATCGACACAAACCTCCATCCAAGAGCAGACGAACCAGGGGCCTGTCTCATCGTGGAATGTGGGGCAGACAGCAGGAAAGAGGAAGACGTCGGGCGGACCAGCGGGTGGCTGGCCGTGGACTTGGCAAGCACGAGGCCTGGGTCTGGGCTCTCCCTGCCTTCTCCGCACCCAGCCACTTCTGCGGAAGGGAGGCTCCTGCAGTGAGCTCCCTCTCCCGCCAGGCCCTCCACAGGCTCCCTGGGCCCTGTTGTCCCCATGACGCCCTACCGAGTCCCTCCCACGTCCTCCTCTGCCCTGCCCTGCTGCCTTCCCTCTGCCTTCACGCTCCTTCCTTCTTTCACCCCTCCATTCCTTTCTTCTTTCCCCCTCTTTCGCTCTAGCAAATCCCCGCTCACCCTACAGACCTCAGCTTCCGTTGCCTCCCCAGGGAAGGCCATCCTGAACGAGGCAGGGAGGCACCAGCCTCTCCCACTCCGGGGCCCTCTTGGTTCCCACCCCACTGCATGCACATCTTGACCATCATTTCCTGTCCAATCCCTCTCACCCCACTAGATTCTAATCTCCGCGAGGACAGAGATGTCATCTTTCTTCTCCACTCAATATCCCCACGCCTAGCCTAGAGCCTGGCAGATGGTAGGTAGAGGGGTGAATGAACGTCGGAGCAGACCCAACTCTAGCATTTATCACAGCTGGTAGTTCTACACGTTTGTGAAGTTTGTTTCCTTTATTTTTAACTCCTCCAGACTCCAAGGACAAGGATTAGGTATGTCTTTCAACCCAGTGGTATTTTTTAGTACCTACCGAGTGCTGGATATATAACAAATATTTAATAGATAATAAATGACACGTGCATGATAGTCCCAAAAGAGAGGCTATCAATGTCACCTATGCTACTAACCACTCTCACTCTACCAAACCGTCTCAACTCTTCCTTGAGACTTGGAATATCTCTACACTCCAGCCACTGATGAGACGTGACCACCAGTTTTAGGTTATTATTCAAAAAAGACGACAATCTATTCTTCTGTGTCCAACACTTAGAGAGGTCTCTTCATGAGTTCACTCAGGATGAATAAAAACCAGGAGCTGCATTTGGCCAGTGTGACCCTAGCAAACAAGATGTCTCCGAGACGGCACAGGCAGGTGCCCGTGGTGGTCCCTCTGCATCGAGTTCCAAGTCCACCGTGAAAATGAGTCTGGGTGGACCTGCTGCAGGATGAGCAGCCTTGTGGTGGAGAACTCAGGCACCTGGCTGATTTCCTGCCACCAACAGAGGTGGGAATGTGACAATCCTGGATCATCCAGGTGGCCCACCAACCCGTCAGCTCAGACCCAACCACGTGCTGTGGTGTGAATGGTATCCTCTCTAAATTCACATGTGGAAGTCCTGGAACCTCAGAATGGAACCTTAGTTGGAGACAGGTTCTTTGGAAAGGCCCAGTTAAAATGAGACCACAGGGTAGACGCTAGTTCAACGTGACTGTGTCCTCTCAAGAAGGGGAAACTCGACCCAGAGAAAGAGAATGCTATGTGGAACCAACCTAGGTGTCCTTCAACAGATGAATGGATAAAGAAAATGTGATATATATACACACACACAATGGAATATACTCAGTCTTAAAGAAGAATGCAATTATGGCATTTGCAGGTAAATGGATGGAGTTAGAGAATATCATGCTAAGTGAAAAGCCAAACCCAAAAAAACAAAGACCAAATGTTTTCTCTAATACGTGGATGCTAATTCACAATAAGGTCGGGGGTGGCATTAGGGAAGAATAGAATTACTTTATATTAGGTAGAGGGGAGTGAGGGAGGGGAAGGGGGATGGGGGTAGGAAGGATAGTAGAGTGAAACAGACATTATTACCTCATGTACATGTGTGACTGCATGGCCCATGTGATCCTACAACATGTACAATCAGAAAATGTGAAATTATATGCCATTTATGTATGATTTCTCAAAATGCATAAATGCATTCTACTGTCAAGTATAACTAACTAGAACAAATTTAAAAATTTTAAAAAGCATATCTTGAACTAGAAGAAAGAGGAGGGGTAAAAACAGGGCATGTTCCAAAATAAGTAATCATTGAATTATTTAAAAAAAAAAAGAAAACTGAAGAACACCAGCCGCCCGACCAGTTTAGAAGACACGTGTGACAGACCTTCCATCGGCACTCAGCAGGGACCTTTCCTGCCGACCCGCTTGATCTCAGACTCCAGTCCCCAGAACCCTGTGACCCACAAGTTCTGTTATTGCAGTCACCAGGGTATAGGACTGTGTTATGGGGAACACTAGCAAATTGATAAGGGTCCAGACCAAAAATAACTGACCGAGCGACCACACATTGGTGAACTGATGGCATGGCTACTGCGTTAAGCCCCGAGTGCAGCACTAACACTAATTGGTAAAGTGAATAAATACTTGACTCTATCTAGGCTTGTGTTTTCACAATCACAAAATGTGGTGAAAGCCGGGGCGCAGTGACGCATGCAGTGGCGCTGTGATCCCAGGAGGCTCGGGAGGCTGAGACAGGAGGATGGGGAGTTCAAAGCCAGCCTCAGCTAGAGTGAGGCAGTAAGCAGCTCAGCGAGACCCTGTCTCTAAATAAATGCAAAATAGGGCTGTGGATGTGGCTCAGAGATCGAGTGCCCTTAGTTCAAACCCCAGTACGGCCCCCCAAAAATGTGATTAAAAATGCTTTTATCACATGGTTACTAGTAAGTTACTTGCTCAGCCAACTTACAAGGAAAATGCTCCTATGTTTCTTAGCACACGAGTACCCGGCACAATTCACGTTCAGGGACGGCTATAGTTTAGTGCCACCTTTCAAAACCAAACCAGAGTTATTTACCCAACAAGCGAAGCTTCTTTCAATTCATTATAAATATCTGGGGGTTTATTATGTAATTCAACATCCATAACATCAATTTATCTAAAACTAAAGTGTGGAGTGACAAGTACCCAGAAGAGGACCAAGGGCCCAGGCGAGGACCCCCTTAGATACCGAGTTAGGCAGAAGGAACTCAAAGTGCCTCAAGCACCTAGTCTGTGCTGAACATATTGCTACACGATTTATTGACATCACTGTGTTCATTTCTGCAATAATTCTGAAATATAAGTATTGCTATCCCTCTATCATAGACAAGGGAATTAGTTGAGAAATAAATGACAATTTGCCCAATGTTGTCTTGACTAATAATGAACACAGCAAGAAGAGCCAGGCCTGTGTGTCCTCTCTGAAGGGCCGGGGCATGCATCCTGGACACTCAGGAAGCCACTGAGTCGCAGGGTGGTCAAGTGCAGTTTGCACATGGAGGAACCAATAGAGCCCCTGTTAGCTGTGAATGTTGCCCAGCAGTCTGCTTGAAGGCACTCTGGTGACTGTGAAGCGTCACCCAAGGCCGCTGTGTGACAGACAGGACAGCTCTGGGCTGGGACAGTGCCGCCTCTCACACCTTCATATGCGGCACTTCATCTCCATCTCATGGGGAGGAAGTCCTGCCTGCCCACAGGTCACGCCTCCCCAGGCCTGTGGCCTCATTTCACAGGAAACCAAAACTAAGACGGACAAGTGAGAAGGCTTCTGCAGAAGGACGCTGCGCAGCCCTGAGGACAGTCGGACCCCCACCGAGGACCCCCAGCTCCCTGGGCTCTCCACTGGGCTGTACGAGGGCCCCGTCATGAGACACGGTCACCACCGTCCTGGGCTTCTGGTACCATGCAGGCTGTTCAGGTAAAGCAAACAGGCCAGCTGCTTCTGAGGGGGGACTCTGGTGATCTCCCCATCGTAAATGATCCTCAGGAAAGAGAGCCACATCCTAAGGAAAGGCTTCCCTAACTTGCGATTCTGGGCCTCCTCTATAGCATCAAATGCATTAGAGGGAGCTGGCTTCCTTGGCCAGGATCCTAAAGCCCCCTTCATCTTGCAGGGAAAGGGTTCAAGATACCCACCCATACAAACTTCAAAGACTGCTCTTCCCAGAGCTTGGACCCCCAACCGTGTGCTGCTAAAGTCTAAAGACAGGCATGTCGCAGGCTTCCTGGATGACCTTCATTAGCACAGCCCCCTGGGAAGGCAGTCCCAAGTCAAAGGAGGTCGAGGTCGCTTAAAGCGGAGGCTGACTCCTGGAGCCCCAGGGAAAGGCATCTTCTACCTTCCAAGTGAGTGTGTTTCTCTCTGGGCTTTGCAGTGGAAGATGTAGCTGTGGAATCAGGCAGACATCCGGCCCCTCTCCGGGGGGCAGGGACCCGAGGGTGAGAGTGGAGGGGGGTGAAATGCTTGCCCTCCAGTGGTGCCAGGAGACTTCTCCTCGGGGTTTTTCCCAGAGAGAACAAAGTGTGGCGAGAGAGGAAAGAGAGCGATCTGATTTAGGGTGCTGCGGCCGGACGGCTGTTCCTTCTCGGCCACTTCTTTGCTCTTCACCAATGTCTCTTGCCTGATGCTCCTGGGAGGCCGTCCGGTATCATTTCAGGATCAGGAAGGCGATAGCAGGTCTGGCTAATTGGAGACCTACCAGAGCATTGGCAAAGCTGCAGAAATACTCGGAGAAGTGTAAGATAAAATTGATGCATATAAAGCACTTAAGTAGCACCTGGAAGAAAAAATACCAAGTTAGCTAATTATATGGCTTTCCAATGCAATCATCATGGAGATGAGGAAAAAAACATTTCTGCTGCCAGATATAAAAGCCAGGGTTAAGGAGAAGCAGGAAGTGACACAGCAGGTTGGAGGCACTCTCCCTGACCCTGCATCCAAGGCTGTCCCCTCTGCAGGCTCCTCCTGAAACCCTGCCATCTGAGGGACCCCTCACTGTTCTCTGAAGTTCTCAGGCGTCTCTGGCCTCCTTCCCATTGCATGGAACCCCCAGTGTCCTGTCTTGGTCCAGTGAAGGTTGACCTTGCCTCCCACGTCAGGACAAGCGTGGCTTCCTCCCGGGAGGCCGCCGAGCCTGTCCACACTGCCGCGGTGCAGCTGGCTTCTTTGGGTCTAACACCCCCTACACCCACATGGCCTCCAGGTCTCTGCTGTGTGAGCCACAGGCTGTCATCAGGCCCTGTCTCCTCCTGTCCTCTGAAGGAATGCAAGATGACACTCCTTAGTGTGTCCCAGTGACGCCTACGGCTCCTGGCAGAGAAGGGGAGCTCAGGGACCAAGTGCCAGGGGAGGGTGAGGACTCCTTGACCCAGCCAGGTGGGAATTTCAGGCTTCACCTTTCCTATACAAAGGAAACCATAAACTCTTTTCAAGATTTGAGGATAGATGAAGAAAACTGAATAGACACGACATCCCTGGGAGACGTATAGGAATGGCATTTACCTACTTTCTCCTCCTGAGGTCCCCACACCTGACAGCAACAGACCTGGTATTTCCAGAGACTATCTGGAGGGCATGAAATGCAGCTTGTCTCCTGCCCAGTGAAACCCTAGTATTTATTTTGACATCTCTGATGGTGCACCAGGGACCCAGGCTAGTGGCCCGTGGCAGGGAACTCTGTGTGGAGTCAGTTCAAGATGGAAACAAATCCCAGTTCTGTCTCAGAGTTTCCCCCTACAGGTCTCCTAGCCCCGAACCTACAGTAATAGCAGCTCAGCCCTTGGGAGATCCCTGAGGTGCAGGAGGTTAATTCCGCTGTGATCCTTCCAATAGAGGGTCACAAGGAGAAGAAGGGTGACTTGTCCAAAGACACCCCTGGGCTGGGGCTCTGAATCCTGATGCAGGTGGGCTTCCCACCACACCTGCTCCCACTTTCTTGCCTTGGGAGGGTGCCAACTGAGTCTCTGTAAACCTGCAAGTCTGTCACTTCAGCTGCACAGCAGAACAAGACCTTGTCACAGAGCCCCTACTCCTGCCCCTTCTGCTCCCACGATTGTTTTGTCTCTAGACAGGGCTATCGATCCACGGCGAAGAAGCAGGGGACCATCAGGGTCACCTAGCTCATGAAATGATGCCAACAGCAAGTCTGGCCTACAGGACTGTTCTAGGGACCTCCGTGTGCATGCAGCCCACCCCCAGTTTAAATACACACTTCATTTTATGCAATGGACACATGGAAGCCAGAATAACAGCCCCTAAAATGTTCAGTTCTAATTTCTGGAGTCTACAAAGTGTCCTATTGGAATTAAGGAACAAGTGGAATTAAGAGTGTTAAGTACCTTCTTTTCAAATAGAAACAAAGCATTCTGTATTATCCGTGGTCGGGGGGCAATGCTGTCACAGGACCCTTCAATGTGGAGGAGGGAGACTAAAGAAGAGGTCAGGCTGAAGCAGAACAAGAGAGACTCGCCAGTGCTACTGGGCTTGAGAGAGCTGGGGAAGCTAAGCAAGGAGGGCAGCGTCAGAGGCTTCAAGCCAGGGACTGTCCCCTAGGAGCTCCAAAAGAAGCACAGCCTGCCAAGCTGTTAGCCCAACAGGACCCATTTTAGAATCCTGACTCTAGAACATTCCCATTTAAAAAAATAATAAGAACCAGGTGCCGTTTAAGTCACTAAATTTTTGGCAATTTGTTAGAGCAGCAAATAGATAAAAGGACACCACCCTGGGTGGGACTAGTGCTCACCGTGGTCACACTCTCTGGTTGTCGTGGGTCAATGTGTCTTTTGCTCTCCCTTCTCCACTTCTGCAGAAGAAACTCCCCCCAGACTCCACTCCTTCCACCGGATCTTACTGGTATTCCCCAGGGAGTGTTTTAAAAAAGCTTATGTGTTAAATACCCGTTAAATCGGGTCCCAAACAAATGCTTCTAGCCCTTTTCCCAGGCCGACTCCAAAGACCACCCTTCTTTGCTCCATGAAGGCACTTCCTCCCTGGGCCCCTGCACTTGAACTTCTCTGCCCATGAAAACCCATTGATGGCAGTGGCCCCATGCAGTCCCTGGAGACCCTGTTACACCAAAGGGGAGAGTTGTTCACTCGCATCGTCTGGTAATGAGAGTCCAGATCCTCCTCCCTGAGCTTCTCATTCAAACCACAAGGACCCAAATCCAAGAGAAAAACCGAGAAGCAATCAGCATCTGTCCTGGGAATGGCCCTGCATTCCGACCCCAGAACTCATCCGCAGGGCGTGCCTGAGCTCTGCGTCCTCTGGAGGTATTCTTCAGGAGTTCCCTGCATGCTTCAGGGATTTGGGGACACATTTAGAAATGCATTTAGAATTGCATTTAGAATTGCACATTTAGACGTCAAAGCCAGCAGGGCCAGGTTGCTTCCATTTCTATGTCCTGCAAGTACGTGGGTGTGACAGGTTGGCCTCGTCAGCACTGCATGCAGCTGTGTTGTTTTCTTCTCAGTTCAGAGCTGAGCTCCAGAAGGCAGTTGAGTGTCCCCCAATCCCACAGGCAGGAAGCAGCTTGCCTGGAACTTTGAGCACAGGGAGGCTGGACCCTACGGCACAAAGGCTGTGTCAGCACCAGCTGCCCTAGGCAGAGGTGCCATGGCCTGGACCAGGGGCCATGTGCTGTCCCAGCAGCTCTGCCCGCCCAGCCTGCCCAGCCAGGAGGTGCAGGCGTGGACCCTCCTCCAGCATATGGTTGATCAAGGTGCAGGGAGAAGCGGGACTGGAGGCAGTACCACCCCCAGGGGCTCAGGGTAGGCAGCTGGCATCCATCAGCAAGGAAACATTCATTTTTAAAACAGCATAAGAAAAATTAAACTTGGAGTTCCATCATTTCATATAAAAGCCAAGAATGAAAATAAAAGCGGTTCCAGTTATTTATTCTGAATTTATTTTTAATGCAACAACAACAAAAGAGCTCTTTTACGTGAGTTATTTTACAAAACAGAAAACACGATTTCCTGAAATGGCATTTTAGAGAAATTAAAGAAGCATTTGACATGAAAGAGATGGAAGGCAACCAACTCCGTTCACTTGGGGAGAGGGTCTTTCCCTCCCCCTCTCCTTCCTTCTCCTCTCCCCCACCCTTCCCTCACCCCATCCTTCCCCAGCTTCTGGAATTTTCTCCTCCCTCTCTTCTCTAGTTACTCCTGCTCTTCCTGAAAATCTCATATAAACTGTTCCTTCCCCAGAGAGGACAGGACCCTGTTCCCGCGGAGCTTAGAGACTCACTGGGGAACTGATGGTTCCTGAGATGGTTTCTGCGCCTGCCTCAATCAGCTCCACGGAAAAGGGACGAGAGCACCAGGAGGGGTCACAGGCAGACGGGGCTGAGACGTAGGGGAAAACCGAGTAGGTCTCCCACAACCCCAGACCCTCGCTCTCTGCCCACCACCAGGGACTCAGCACGGGCGCACGTGAGGTGCTCAGTAACTGACCATGGAGTCACTTGATGGAGTGGAAAGGAGCCTACCTCTAGCATACGACATTAATGTGTGGCTAATGTCCCCAGCTCCAGGTTCAAAGCGGAACCCCCGAGTCTACAGGACTGACATTTCGGCTCTTGCCGCCGACCGTGCTGCCAAACGCAGGTGCGCCCCTCCTCGGGTGGAAACCCAGTCTAACTCATCGTTTGCCATCTGTAGCTTAATTGCCCCAGGAATTCGGCCCTGTGGAGTTTCTCCTGAGGAAAGCTCCCCCAGCTGAGCCCTGCTGAGCTCCTGCCTCAGGATGGGCCTTCCCCTCGGGCCTTCCAGGCTGTTCCTGAGATGCCCCCCTCCTTGGGCGGCCCCTCGGCCCCCCCTGCCCAACACTAGTGGTGTCAAGTGAGAGGCAGCAGCCCAGCTGCCATCCAGATGGAACTCATTTGTTTACTTATTTAACAAGCACTTGTAGTTCCAGGCACTATTCTAGATGGTTATAAATAATAATTCAGTTAAGCCTGCTACTTCCATAGCTTAGGAGTGGAGCCTGGCTGGAGGCACAGTTCCAGACTCCCTCCCCAGAAACAGTAGGGCAAATGAGTGGTGTCCATGATCTGCTCCAGCACCCCCCTCGACCGGTCAACTGTCCACGTCATCACACTATAAGCACAGCCGCAGGAAGCCCGTCACCATTGTAGCCAGGCCAATGCCTTGCAGCATCAGGATCCAGTCCAGTCTGCCCTGCACTCACCCCAGGCAGATCTCCCAGGTACCACCAGCCCTAACAGCAAAGGTCAGACTGTCCTTCTCCTGCTCTGCCTGAGGTTCTCCTGTGGACACCCTGAACCTGCCCACAGCCCTGAGCATCTTCTCTTCATCACTTGTGTGACCACAGTCCCTAATCCACGTCTCCATCTCTCCCTGTTCATCACGGGCTCTCTGTTCTTCCTGCCGACACCATCTTTCTGTCCCCTGGCATCTGGACAATCTTGAGGACCTCCGGCTTTCTCCTTCCTAGCTTCAGATCTTCACAAACGGAGAGAACTTCCGTGGCTTCTTGTCCTGAGTACACAGGGAAGCATTTATTTGGAAGGATGTAAGCAGGCTGCCTAGCCTCATCCTTGGCCTCGTGTCCCACCTGTGCACCAGGTCTCTGTCCCTGCCTTTCCAGTCTCTTGCAGCTGCATAAACAGCTCTGTCTGCGTGGACTGTGCATCCCACACCCTCTCACTGCTCACCACCCCCGCCACGTCACCACTACTGAGATGGTGTAGGACAGTCACACGAGTATCAACTCAGGAGCCAGGAAACCCACATCAGCTTTCAACTCAAATACTTGCTGGGTGGCCTCATGTCACCTCACCTTTGTGCTCCTCAGTGTCCCATCTTTAAAGTGGAATGATACTGTTATGTTACAGAGGTATTGGAAGGAACAAATGAGCTAAGTTGTGGGAAGCCCTTGTTTTTTCCCACTTTTTTTATTGGTGTATTATAGTTGCACATAATGATGGGAATCCTTGTTACGTATTTGAACATGCACACAATAAAGCAATATATTTGGCCATTATCACTCCCCAGCACTGTCCCCTGCTCCCCACCTCCCACCCTTTGGTTCCTTTCCTCTACTGAGCTCCCTTTGATTTTTGGGAGAAGTCCTCATTACTGTGGCCCTGGCAAGCCCTCTAGTGTGCTGTCCTCCCTCCCGCAAACGACCAGCCCCGTCCCCAGACCTCCTATACGTACCTCTGTTTCTTCTTTCGCTGAACAGCATTTCTGTGTATTTCCAGTCTCTCACCTCACAGGGAACTCCTGGAGAGCAGGGACTGTGTTTGTCTATCCAATATTTGGCACTGGGCATGACAAGGACAAGGACTTCAGCAAAGGTTCAAGATAGCAGCAAGTGAGTCTGTCTTCAGCTGGGTTCTCACACACACATCCTGGCTTGGAGAGGTCAGGGAGTTGAAGTAGGACATTCGACCACACCGGGAGGAGGGTCAAGAGAGGGGATGTAGAAGGAAAGTATCTTGGCTTATGTCCACTAGCAAGAGACACAACCACGTCTGAAACAGATGATGTCTGCTTGCAAAATCTGCAGCAGGATGGCTAAGCATTCCCTTGTCAAAAGATGGACAAAGAAATGAAAGAAACAGATTACACTTTTGACCAAGAAAGTTGGATGGTGATAGCCCTGTGGAGACCTTTACAGAAGAAATGGAAGACTCAACTAGGGGCTTAGAGGAGCGCTGCCCGGGCATGTGGGTTGGAGAGTAGGCAGGACCTTCTGCGGGTACAGAGCATGACCACTAATCCCAGCAAGTTGAAATCATACCATTTGCTAAAAGGCTTCAAATTGGTACAGCAGTTGGATCGTTGGATTTCGGAACAGGAAGTCGTTGAATTAGACGTGTATCATTACATGTGCTTTCCACCATGGCGCTCGCGGCTCAGTTTGCCATTTTTATGCAGAATGGTGTTTCCTTTACTCTCTGAAAGACTGGGGGGTCATCCTAGGTAATTTTACCCACCCAAATTTATTGCCCTACCAGCTCACTGAGAATCTAAACTCTTAATTTAAGAGTCATCTCTACTGAAAAATTGTAAAGCACGTGATCAAAGTCAGGCACTTTCAGCTCCAGCATGAACCCTGGCTTCAAGTTGCATATTAGGCACCCATTTCATTCCCCCAAGTCCTGAGCTTCCTTATCTGTTCACCTATGAAATGTAAATAGTACCAACATCACAAGTCAGGCTCTGAGATTTGAATAAGGTGACAATGTTAAGTTGGGAAAATTGTGAAGAACTGTCCATGTATAACAGAAGCCCACCTAAGCCTCCCCTGGAGAATAATAGGGGTCTCTGAAAAATTTCCCAGGACATTGGATAAGGAATCATCTCACGTTGAGGACAGAGAAAACCCCAAGAGCTGCAGTCAGTAGACTGGAGGCCCAAAGGAGCCAGTGCGAGATTCCAGTGTGAGTCCTGAGAATCAGGGGAGCCAGTGGTATGAGAAATTGGGCTCAAGCCTCCATAAGAGCCGGTGTTTTCAGTCTCAGTCTGAAGGTCAGAAAGACTGAGGTCCCAGCCCAAGCAAACAAAGAAAAGGGTCCCCTCCTGACCAGCCTTGTGTTCTATCCTCATAGCCAACTAATTGGATAAACCCACCTTCCATATTAGGAAGGGGCAACGAATGTCATCTCCTTCAGAAACTCCCTCAGACACAGCCAGAATAATGTTCGGCCAAGTGACTGAACACCTCCTGGCCAGTCAAGAAGTCCCAAAGTTAACCTTCGCAGCGAGAGTCCCAGAAAGTTCCTTCACAGGGAAGTAAAAGGGTGCTCACTCACCTTTGCTTGAAGATTTTGGCTGGAAGCCAGGCATGGTGGCTCTGGAGGCTGAGGCAAGAGAATCACAGGTTCAAAGTCAGCCTCAGCCACTTAGCGAGGCCCTAAATAACTTAGTGAGACCCTAAGCAACTTAGCAAAGCTCTAAGCAACTTAGAGAGACTGTCTCAAATATTAAAAACAAAAAGGGCTGGGGATGTTGCTCAGTGGTTAGGCACCCCTGAGTTCAATTCCCACACACACACACACAAATAATTTTGGTTGGAGGGTGCAAATATCTGATAAATACAAGAATTTTGGAAGGAGTGCTATCTATCAAGAGACAGAAGACACAGGTGGATCCGAGCATGCAAAGAAGAATAGCAAAAGCAGCAGGAGTGAAATTAGCTTCACAGATTTTTCTGAAATATGACCAAGATTGCCTTACGTGTATCGTCACGTTTCATCCTCCACTAGTCGTCCATTCATTTATTTATATTTTCACTCGTGAACCTTCACTGAGAGCACAGTAATGGTCCAGATGTTACTCCAGGTACAAGGGCCAAAAAATCGACTACAGTACAGACCTTTTCCACAAATGCCCCTAGAAATTTAACCATGTTTATGAATCCCTCCAGGGAGATACGTTCATGACATCTGAGGATTGCTGGTTTGGAAAATGCTTTGATTGTTATCTGGTACAAACCTTCACTACCCAGGATGCCAGCATCACCCAAGGGACCATCCGTATATTGTCACAGCTACATAGACAGGAACACATCAGTCACCTCCACCAGAACCAGTGTTCCATCCCTCCCCCGCTTTCCTAGGGTCTTCAGTCCAAACCAAACTGCCACTTGCAGTTTTTACCCCCACCATCCTATTTATGTCACAGAAATCCACACAAAATAATCAACACTTCCATGGACACAGATTCTGCTCCTGTCTCTCGGTTCCCCTCTGATGATCACAAGGATGAAGATGATGGTGATAATGATGCTCAACCACAGTTTTTAAATAACTCTTTTATAATTAGCTTCATTTTATTCTCACAACTCAAAACATTTCAAATGAGGTGCCCAATGGCCAATTATGTAGGCCCAACTCAAGAAAGGTTCATAGTTTTCTCACTGTCTCTCAGGAAGTGGGGGCCAAGGTGGGTTTGAAACCATTTGAGTGACTCGCTAGTCCATCATCTGTGTACTACATTTGGGAAGCTAACCTAAATGGAGGCAGAGAGCGATGAAAAAGCAAATTGATCTTCTGCACCCTCCAAGGCCCTCCCAACTACGGAAAGGACGAGCTCAGGATGGAAGCCATCCTCCTTGGACGCCTGACCTTAGGAAGTGAATTGCTTTCAGGAATGACCATGCTGTCACCCAGTAACACAGTTTTTGTTTTCAATGCACTTACACTTACAAATACTGCCGTGGCTTCTTTTGTTTTCCAAGAGAGAGGACAGACTCCTGGACACCTTGGCACAACTCTTAAGTTACCCATTCTGACTCTTAAAATATCAATAGTTCTCCAGGTGCCACAGTTCTCCAGCATTTATTCCCCTGGATCCCAGAAGTTAAGTGTGCTGGGCCAGGACTCAGAAATTCCTGGTGGGCAACTTGAGGTGGGAGCTGGCAGGAAGCTGGCAGTGTTGGTGAGATTCCCTCCTGGACCCTCTGTGCTAGCTCTGCAAACCCAGGTGCTCAGACTTTTCTTGAAGGAGATTGGCGCTAAGATTTCCTTTGCATTCATGTGTGTGTGGAATCATTCACCATGGCAGGGAATGTAGCACAGGTGGAGGGTGTGGACAGCGGGCTGGGAAGCAGACATGAGGGGCAGCACAGGAAGCAGACGCAGCTCAGGTGGACTGCATCTACCACAAGAGCTGGATCTGTGCCAAGGGCCACAGGCCAAAGAGCAGCAGGACCAAGAGGACCTGGGTCCCACCTGACCCAGACTCCAGGGTGAGCTTCCCCCTCTTCTGGCCCCAAGGACAACCTAAAGTTATAACTGGTTAGCTGAAGGCCACACTTGTCCCAACTGGTGGGATAGAAGCTCAGTAGAATCTTGGAGTGTCCTTGGCTACTCTTATGTTGGTGGGGCTAATGCTGCTGAGAAGTCTGATGTGGTAATTGTACAGGCATGTGTCAATGGCAGGGTCCTAGGGATGACTCCCCCAACTCAGCCACAGATGTCAGCAAAGGCTGAGGAGGAGCGTGCACCACGCTGGGAAAGGCCTCGCATATCCCACTCTATCATCTCAAGCACTATTTAAACAAAGGAGAGCTGCTATTTGTATTATCTTGACCTCCAGAGTGGCAAGATGTTTCAGCCATGGTCTTCCCATTCTGTAACACATGGTTATGGTCAATTCTATTTGTATCCCCAGGAAACCTCAGGAAATTAACTTGAAATCACATTTTTAAAAAACAATTGAGCACTTTTTCATGTATTTGTTGTTCACCTGTGTATCTTCTTCTGTGAAATGTCTGCCCAGTTCCTTAGCCCATTCATTGACTGGGTTCTTTGTATTTTGGGTGTAAAGTGTTTTAAGTTCTTTATAAACTTTGGAGATTAGTCCTCTGTCTGAGGTGTGTGTGGAAAAGATTTTCTCCCACTCTGTAGGCTCTTTTTTCACATTATTGATTGTTTCCTTTACTGAGAAAATCTTTTTAGCTTGAATCAATCCCATTTATTGATTCTTGCTTTTATTTCTTTTGCTATGGGGGTCTTGTTAAGGAAGTCTGGTCTTAAGCCAATGTGATGGAGACTCGGGACTACTTTTTCTTCTATTTGGTGAAGGGTCTCAGGCCTAATTCCTAGATCCTTGATCCATTGTGAGTTGAGTTTTGTACAGGGTGAGAGAAAGGGGTTTTATTTCATTTTACTGCATATGGATTTCCAGTTTTGCCAGCACCATTTGTTGAAGAGGCTATCTTTTCTCCATTGTAAGTTTTTGGAACCTTTGTCTACTATGAGATAACTGTACTTATGTGGGTATGTCTCTGTGCCTTCTATCCTGTACCACTGGTCTACCTGTCTATTTTGGTGACAATACCATGCTGTTTTTGTTACTATTGCTCTATAGTAGAGTTTAAGGTCTGGTATTGTGATACCTCCTGCATCACTCTTCCTGCCCAGGATTGCTTTTGCTATTCTGGGTCTTTTGTTCTTCCAGATGAATTTCATTATTGCTTTCTCTATTTCTATGAGAAATGTCAGGTGGTCAACAAATATATGTAAAAGTGCTCATCATCCCTAGTAATTAGAGAAAGCAAATTAAAACCACCCTAAGATTTTATCTAACTCCAATTAGAATGGTTATTATCAAGAACACAAGCAATAATAAGTGTTGGCATAGATATGGGGAAAAAGGCACATTCACACATTGCTGGTGGAGTTGCAAATTGGTGCAGACACTCTGGAAAGCAGTATGGAGATTCCTCAGAAAATTTGGAATTTGACCCAGGTATCCCACTCCTCAGTTTATACCCAAAGGCCTTAAAATCAGCATACTACAGTGATGCAGCCACATCAGTGTTCATAGCAGCTAAATTCACAATAGCTAGATTGTGGAACCAACTGAGATGCCCTTCAGTTGATGAATGGATAAAGAAACTGTGGTATATATACACAATGGAATATATGAAGATGAATAAAATTATAGCATTTGCTGGTAAATGGATGAAGCTGGAAAATATCATGCTAAGTGAAATAGGCCAAGCCCAAAAAACCAAAGGCTGAATGTTTACTCTGATAAGTGGATGATGATATGTAAGAGGCAGGGTCGGGGGTGGGGGGGAAGAGAGGAATGAAGGAACTTTGAATGGTGTAGAGGAAAATGGGGTGGGAGAGGGTGGGGAATGGAAAGACAGTAGAATGAAACGGACAGTATTACCCTATGTATATGTATGATTACATGAATGGTGTGAATCTACATTGTGTACAACCATAAATGAAAAGCTGTACCCCACTTGTGTACAATGAATCTAAATGCAGTCTGTAAAAATAAAAAAAATTAATTAAAAAAATTGTTTTAATGAGAATAAGAAAAGATATGAATTCTATATGATGTATCAAAGTACATTCCACTGTCATGTATAACTAATTCAAATGAATAAAATAAAAATTTTTTAAAAAGAGGTATGAAACTAGAGTCTGATGGTATTTCTGTATGAAAGTAGTTTTTCTACAGGGATTACGAAAAAAATGGTATTTCAGAGTGACAAACAGGTGGCCCTGTGTCAGTCTCCTGGGACTCCTATAACAAGGACTGCAATCTGGGTGACTTTCAACAATAGGTTTTATTTTCTTAGGATTCTAGGGTCTGATTCTGAAATCAAGGTGCTGGCGGGTCCACGCCCCCTAGGAAGCCTCCAAGGGAGGTCCTTCCTTGCCCTCCGCGCTTCTGGTTGCCGGGCACTGGGGCCATGTCCTCCCGCGTGTCTCAGCCTTCACGTGCCGCTCTCTTTCTCTGTCTCCCATTGTGTGGGGCCCGCCCTGGTCACCTCATCTTGACTTTACTATCTTTCCAGATTGGGTCACCTTCTGATCTGCTGGGAGCTAGGACTACAGCATATCTCTACTACAGGGGACGCAGTTCAACTCATAACAGGCTCCAGCACCAAAGTGCCACTGACCCGAGCAAATCCAACCTTTGATCACAACCAACTCCTGCAGCAACCTTTCCCCATGAACACCATCAGGCTCATTATCACGTGGCTTTCACACATCACTGTCCCTTTGGCCCCCATTGTTAGGATGTGCTAGACCCAAGGACAGCCAGATAAAGCAGTGGTCTTGCAAGCCCAGCGCTTCCACAGGGCCCAGGAATGGGTGGTGCTTCCCAGCCGAAATGTTTCGGCCTGAACACCAGCAGTCCTGCATGACAGCCCTGCCCCTGGTTAACCGATTAGAATAGCAGCTCAATCCATAGTAGGCACTCTCAGTACAGAAGCCAAACCTTCATCTGAGACCCAGGATCAACACACGGAGGCTGCATATTCAGATCATTTGGCACCACTTGGGAAGTCTGCTCAGCCCTTTCTTTTTCTCTTTTTTGTCTGCTAATTTACAAGGCTGAGCAAGGGCTGCTGAGAACGCTGGGAACAGATTGTGCGATTACAGAGACAGACCTGGCCTCGTGCAGCTTCTATCAGTCTTTATTAATATTCATCCAGCATCAGGTTTGTTCCTGGGGGTGTTCTACGTGGCAGATTTGGGGAGAAACCAACCCCTACACGTTTTAAGAACATTTTCCACTCTCTCCTTAAAGTGCCTTAGAATGCTCTCCTCTGCATTTTCCATTTGTATAAGCTTTTTCTCAGGACCCTACTCCTCTTGCTCTACGTTGTAAAATACCTTTAGTGTTTTTGATGTGGGGATCTGACCCACACATCATTATGAGCTATGCTTCTACTGGCTCTTTCAAGACCCCAGAGTTGCAGAATGTCCTTAAAAGGAGGCTGGGAAAGAACCCCAGCCCTACTGTCTCTGGCACAGGGTCAGCACTGCTGATGGGGGCATGGTCCTGACTTTTAACTTTGCTGCTCCTCTGCTCCCTCCCCTTCAGGATGGAAACAATGCCAGCAAAGGCTTCCACCTGAAGGTGAGAGATCAGAGCTGCCCTTGCTCGCTGGGCAGGACCCAGCAAGGGCTTTAAGCTAATGTCTTTGAGTCTCAAAACTAGTATTAGAAGTTATGTGCATGATAGGCTAAAATGCAAATGAAGGAAAACAAAGGGCAGAGAAGCCTTTGAAAACCATCCATCACTCCACATATATGAGCTATTATTGCTCCTGTTTGTCTTAAAGAGAGGAAAGTACTCCAGGTTTCCTTCTCTTTCCCTCAAAAAAGCAAAAAGTAAAAAGTGAAGGACTCAGAATGAGGCGGGGCAGTTACAGGCCTGTCCCTGCAGAAGCCAAAGGTCCCGCTGCATTGTGGGTGCTCACCTTGGCCTTCGCCTGGGTTCCGAGTCCTTCTGTGTCCCACCCCCAGCTTGCTCGGCAAGCCTACCAGAGGCTCCTCCGCCAGCCCCTGTGCTGCCTTCTGATTAATCTAAGTCTTGCTTCAAGACCTGCACCCAGCCTGTGTGAGGACAGATGGTGTGGGCCCTTTGCCCTGCCAATTTAGCAACCCTGGCAATGATTTCAGTCCCTGCTTAGAGAGGGAGTGATTTTGCCTACATGGTTTAAAAATACTACCGTGTTTTTAACCTCGGGGAAAAGTGTTTGGCAAACAACCCACAGCAGATTTTGCTTTTTTTTTTTTTTTTTTTGTGGATGATGTCACATCCCCGGCCAGATTTATCTACACAAGAACAAGGCTCTGCACAAGAAAAATGGCAAGCTATAGCGATCATTAAAAAAATTAAAAAAAAAATAAATAAATAAACATGTAAAGTTAGGAGACAGCTATGCTGAACTGGAAAGAGATTTCTTCCTCCGAGTCACTGTGTCCTCAGCCACCCCACCTCGTCAGGACTCTAGTTTCTCATTTAAAAACGAGAGGTTTAGATGACAGTCTTTCAGCCAACTATTGCTGGGTGATGCCAGTTAAGGTCTTAGCGTTATAAAGGATTCCAAGGTGAGAAATAATTACAGCCACCTTCAAGAAGCCTTGAGTTTAAACACATACACCCGCAAAGCCCAGCCTTTCCTCAGGAACCCCTCATGATGCTCCTCTTACTAGGTTTTATGCTTCGGATCAGGACTGTCCCCCAAGGCTGTGTCGAAGGCTTGGTCCCCAGGCAGCCTGTTCAGAGGTGGGGCTTTGGGCAGTGATAGATCACTGGGGCGCTGACCTCATGGGTGGATTAGTCCAATGACAGATTCAGAGCTGAACAGACTGGTGGGCGGTGTGGAAACTAGGAGGTAAGCCTCAGTGGAGGAAATGGGTCCTTGGGAGCACGGCCGAGCGGACCATATCTCACCCAGCTTCTCTCTCGCTCCCCACCCCTCTCCCCTTCCTGACTGCCTTGAGGTGGATATTCATGACCACATCCTCCCCACCACAATGTCCGTTCCACTTCACCACATGGGACCAACCAACCGTGGACTGACGCGTCTGGAACCACGAAATAAATCTTTCCTCCGTCAAGTTGATCTTCTCAGGTGTTGAGTCCCAGCAGGGAAAACTGTTGGCACACCTGGAAGTCTCTTTCCTCCAGGGCCACCCCAGGCTGGGTCCTTCTCATCGCTCAGACCTCAGCTCAAGTGTCGCCTCACCCAGATTCCACCCCAGACCACCTTATACAAAGACCCCACCCCCATATCTCTGTCTGTGTCGTCCCTTCATGGAACTGCACCCTGCTCTGGGTCACTGGCATGCAGGTACAATAACGGTCAACACCTGTGACACTGAGGCCTGTCCCCATGGCCTCCACAGGACATGACTACTTAGGTACTCCAGCCTTCTTGGTGCCAAAGTTGAGAGGGGACGGAGGGGGTGAACTGAGCTCTCGCCAGCGTTGTGAGAACTCAGTGACTGATCCTCCTCTTTCAGATGTGAGACGGCAAGATAATACCCGCACAGAGGCATTGTTGTGCGTGTCTGTGAAGTGCCCGCGACAATTACGGAGTGTGCTGGGTCTTAATTAACATGATCCTCAGCAGGCCCTCTGGAGAACGGTGCCTGAAGTCAGCAGTGGGTTTGGAATTCATGGAGATTTATTCACTGATGGTCTGCCTATCATGTCTGTGAGTGAAGAATTGGGAACATCAAAGGAATTCAAGGCAGAGTTTAGGGAAGAGCTCTTTCTACATTATCGCCTCTACTGCATGATATCTAAAGAACTTAGACACGAATGACACACAACCAGGCTCAGAAATAAATGCAAACTCTGAAACCCATTGTGCTCAGACTGACCCCCCACCCCCACCCCGTGACATGTGCTTGTAGGCGGAGCTCTGGGCTCACCCACGTCAGGTCCCTCCTTCCTGTGCGAGGCCTCAGTCGGGTGGTTGGAGCAGGAACTGGGGGACACTGAGGATCCTGCCAGAGATAATGGACTCTCATGGAACATCCCACCACGGGGCCCCAGACAGCTGGATGCATTTGACTTGTTTATATTTGAGGCCTTTTTCCGGAAACTACTCCTTAGCAGTCATAAAAGTTTCCCGACTAGTGTCACAGAGCCACTGAGTCGGCCTGTCTGCAATCCAGCAAAGACACCACTTGGAAAAGTGTTCCTGGGAGGTGAAAGGAGAACTCAGCTGACAGCAGGGAGGGTCCACGTACCTCCTGAAAGGGAAGGGAGGCAGATGAGGCGGGAAGGACAATAGTGTGAGCTGAGCCCCTCTCAGGGTCCCGGGGGCCAATGCCTGCCTGCCTGAGGCACCAGTGACAAACCTCTGGGCTCACTGACCCAGGTCTCCACACAGGCCCCTCACGTCCTTGGTTAGCGATGTGTGGTTTGGATCCATCTTAGGAGACAGCTCTCAAGTAGGAATTTATAAAGCAGACAACACAGCCTCCTCCGAAGGGGCTGAAAACCCTCCCTGTGTGTCGGGGTGTGGGGGTGTGCCGTGGGGTGCGGACTCACCCTTGACGTCAGCCTGAGACCAGCTGCCTGAGAAGAGGAAGCCAAACACCGCAGGCACCAGGCTGCTTACCCAGCACCGGCCAGGACTTCTCTTCACAACTGAATTTATCTGGTTCAAAAAGAAACTACAGGAGCAGGAGCAGCAGGGAACAGCGGGAAGGTGGTGAGGTCAGGCCCTGCTGGCCATTCACTTCCCCCAGCACATGGCCTGGGTTCAGAGAGAGGAAGTGCATGAGGAGCGGAATCTGCTTCTGCACAGTGTATGCCTGAGAAAGTTCCCCAGGAGGAGCCGGCAGGAGGCGCTACACCGGCACTCTCTACTCCCCCTGCATTCTGTGTGAATCTAGAATCATTTCAAAATTAAAAGGCTAAAAATAAAATAATTTTTAAAGTATAGATTACAACGTCAGTTTCTCTTCATGTGCATAAAACTCACAGAAGTTGAAAAGCAAAATGCAAAGATCTCCTGTTTGAATGAGCTCCAGGTTGTTATTGTGTGCGTCTACCTGTGCCTGCAAGACGATTTCAGAATTTCATCCCTTTAATAATGATGGGAGGCCGGGAGTGTCACGCCCTTCATAAAGATGAGAGATGAGAAGATCCGTTAGTTTTGACAACTTACCTAAATGCATTCAGTGAGTGGAGCTGGGCAGGGTTTGACCTAAACCAGTGTAACCCAAAGCTGACGCACCTTACGATGCAGGCTCCCAAAAGGACGTGAAGGGTCAACATCTTCCTTTCCCAGCCGTCCCCAAAACAGTGACCCAACCTGAATATGATTTTCCTAAATGTCTTGTTTGGTGGTGTCCTCCTCCGCCGCCGCCTCCTTCTCTCTTCTTCTCCCTGTAATTCTTCTGCCTCACCTACTCAAGAGTTTCATGCCCCAAACGAATTAGCCAGAAAGTAAAAGCAACAAGCTCAGCAGGTCAAACTCAGACCCACCCCGCTCTGCACACACCACACATCCTTCATGCACAGAAGCAGTCTATCATTCATCCACCGGTGGTGACGGGTGACCCCAAATCTCCAGGGGGCACTGCAAGGGAGGCCCAGGGAAACAAAGGAGCTGATGTGACCCACATGCCCGGCACGGAGCTGGACCCTGCAGGAGGGAAGGATGGAGCCCTCAGTCACTCCTCCAACAGAAGCTGTGGTTCCTGTGCTACAGGCTGCCCACAGGACAGCCCAGTGCCTGGCCCCAGCCAGGTGACCTCTCAGCAAGACACCTGGACAATGGTAACCTGGTTGTCAGAACCAGACACCTCTGGATTGTTCCGGAGTGCGGTCCTATGACTCAAGGTCCCTGGGCTGTGCAGGCGGGAGGTGGAGTGAGCAGGGTGAGAGGCAGAGTCTGTGAAGGAATCGACACAAACCTCCATCCAAGAGCAGACGAACCAGGGGCCTGTCTCATCGTGGAATGTGGGGCAGACAGCAGGAAAGAGGAAGACGTCGGGCGGACCAGCGGGTGGCTGGCCGTGGACTTGGCAAGCACGAGGCCTGGGTCTGGGCTCTCCCTGCCTTCTCCGCACCCAGCCACCTTCTGCGGAAGGGAGGCTCCTGCAGTGAGCTCCCTCTCCCGCCAGGCCCTCCACAGGCTCCCTGGGCCCTGTTGTCCCCATGACGCCCTACCGAGTCCCTCCCACGTCCTCCTCTGCCCTGCCCTGCTGCCTTCCCTCTGCCTTCACGCTCCTTCCTTCTTTCACCCCTCCATTCCTTTCTTTCTTTCCCCCTCTTTCGCTCTAGCAAATCCCCGCTCACCCTACAGACCTCAGCTTTCCGTTGCCTCCCCAGGGAAGGCCCTCCTGAACGAGGCAGGGGAGGCACCAGCCTCTCCCACTCCGGGGCCCTCTTGGTTCCCACCCCACTGCATGCACATCTTGACCATCATTTCCTGTCCAATCCCTCTCACCCCACTAGATTCTAATCTCCGCGAGGACAGAGATGTCATCTTTCTTCTCCACTCAATATCCCCACGCCTAGCCTAGAGCCTGGCAGATGGTAGGTAGAGGGGTGAATGAACGTCGGAGCAGACCCAACTCTAGCATTTATCACAGCTGGTAGTTCTACACGTTTGTGAAGTTTGTTCCTTTATTTTTAACTCCTCCAGACTCCAAGGACAAGGATTAGGTATGTCTTTCACCCAGTGGTATTTTTAGTACCTACCGAGTGCTGGATATATAACAAATATTTAATAGATAATAAATGACACGTGCATGATAGTCCCAAAAGAGAGGCTATCAATGTCACCTATGCTACTAACCACTCTCACTCTACCAAACCGTCTCAACTCTTCCTTGAGACTTGGAATATCTCTACACTCCAGCCACTGATGAGACGTGACCACCAGTTTTTAGGTTATTATTCAAAAAAGACGACAATCTATTCTTCTGTGTCCAACACTTAGAGAGGTCTCTTCATGAGTTCACTCAGGATGAATAAAAACCAGGAGCTGCATTTGGCCAGTGTGACCCTAGCAAACAAGATGTCTCCGAGACGGCACAGGCAGGTGCCCGTGGTGGTCCCTCTGCATCGAGTTCCAAGTCCACCGTGAAAATGAGTCTGGGTGGACCTGCTGCAGGATGAGCAGCCTTGTGGTGGAGAACTCAGGCACCTGGCTGATTTCCTGCCACCAACAGAGGTGGGAATGTGACAATCCTGGATCATCCAGGTGCCCACCAACCCGTCAGCTCAGACCCAACCACGTGCTGTGGTGTGAATGGTATCCTCTCTAAATTCACATGTGGAAGTCCTGGAACCTCAGAATGGAACCTTAGTTGGAGACAGGTTCTTTGGAAAGGCCCAGTTAAAATGAGACCACAGGGTAGACGCTAGTTCAACGTGACTGTGTCCTCTCAAGAAGGGGAAACTCGACCCAGAGAAAGAGAATGCTATGTGGAACCAACCTAGGTGTCCTTCAACAGATGAATGGATAAAGAAAATGTGATATATATACACACACACAATGGAATATTACTCAGTCTTAAAGAAGAATGCAATTATGGCATTTGCAGGTAAATGGATGGAGTTAGAGAATATCATGCTAAGTGAAAAGCCAAACCCAAAAAAACAAAGACCAAATGTTTTCTCTAATACGTGGATGCTAATTCACAATAAGGTCGGGGGTGGCATTAGGGAAGAATAGAATTACTTTATATTAGGTAGAGGGGAGTGAGGGAGGGGAAGGGGGATGGGGGTAGGAAGGATAGTAGAGTGAAACAGACATTATTACCTCATGTACATGTGTGACTGCATGGCCCATGTGATCCTACAACATGTACAATCAGAAAAATGTGAAATTATATGCCATTTATGTATGATTTCTCAAAATGCATAAATGCATTCTACTGTCAAGTATAACTAACTAGAACAAATTTAAAAATTTTAAAAAGCATATCTTGAACTAGAAGAAAGAGGAGGGTAAAACAGGGCATGTTTCCAAAATAAGTAATCATTGAATTATTTAAAAAAAAAAAAGAAAACTGAAGAACAACAGCCGCCGACCAGTTTAGAAGACACGTGTGACAGACCTTCCATCGGCACTCAGCAGGGACCTTTCCTGCCGACCGCTTGATCTCAGACTCCAGTCCCCAGAACCCTGTGACCACAAAGTTCTGTTATTGCAGTCACCAGGGTATAGGACTGTGTTATGGGAACACTAGCAAATTGATAAGGGTCCAGACCAAAATAACTGACCGAGCGACCACACATTGGTGAACTGATGGCATGGCTACTGCGTTAAGCCCCGAGTGCAGCACTAACACTAATTGGTAAAGTGAATAAATACTTGACTCTATCTAGGCTTGTGTTTTCACAATCACAAAATGTGGTGAAAGCCGGGCGCAGTGACGCATGCAGTGGCGCTGTGATCCCAGAGGCTCGGGAGGCTGAGACAGGAGGATGGGGAGTTCAAAGCCAGCCTCAGCTAGAGTGAGGCAGTAAGCAGCTCAGCGAGACCCTGTCTCTAAATAAAATGCAAAATAGGGCTGGGGATGTGGCTCAGAGATCGAGTGCCCTTAGTTCAAACCCCAGTACGCCCCCCAAAAATGTGATTAAAAATGCTTTATCACATGGTTACTAGTAAGTTACTTGCTCAGCCAACTTACAAGGAAAATGCTCCTATGTTTCTTAGCACACGAGTACCCGGCACAATTCACGTTCAGGGACGGCTTAGTTTAGTGCCACCTTTCAAAACCAAACCAGAGTTATTTACCCAACAAGCGAAGCTTCTTTCAATTCATTATAAATATCTGGGGGTTTATTATGTAATTCAACATCCATAACATCAATTTATCTAAAACTAAAGTGTGGAGTGACAAGTACCCAGAAGAGGACCAAGGGCCCAGGCGAGGACCCCCTTAGATACCGAGTTAGGCAGAAGGAACTCAAAGTGCCTCAAGCACCTAGTCTGTGCTGAACATATTGCTACACGATTTATTGACATCACTGTGTTCATTTCTGCAATAATTCTGAAATATAAGTATTGCTATCCCTCTATCATAGACAAGGGAATTAGTTGAGAAATAAATGACAATTTGCCCAATGTTGTCTTGACTAATAATGAACACAGCAAGAAGAGCCAGGCCTGTGTGTCCTCTCTGAAGGGCCGGGGCATGCATCCTGGACACTCAGGAAGCCACTGAGTCGCAGGGTGGTCAAGTGCAGTTTGCACATGGAGGAACCAATAGAGCCCCTGTTAGCTGTGAATGTTGCCCAGCAGTCTGCTTGAAGGCACTCTGGTGACTGTGAAGCGTCACCCAAGGCCGCTGTGTGACAGACAGGACAGCTCTGGGCTGGGACAGTGCCGCCTCTCACACCTTCATATGCGGCACTTCATCTCCATCTCATGGGGAGGAAGTCCTGCCTGCCCACAGGTCACGCCTCCCCAGGCCTGTGGCCTCATTTCACAGGAAACCAAAACTAAGACGGACAAGTGAGAAGGCTTCTGCAGAAGGACGCTGCGCAGCCCTGAGGACAGTCGGACCCCCACCGAGGACCCCCAGCTCCCTGGGCTCTCCACTGGGCTGTACGAGGGCCCCGTCATGAGACA
Source organism: Sciurus vulgaris (assembly GCF_902686455.1). Taxonomy (NCBI): domain Eukaryota; kingdom Metazoa; phylum Chordata; class Mammalia; order Rodentia; family Sciuridae; genus Sciurus; species Sciurus vulgaris. The sequence continues at coordinate 139,549,699 of NC_136469.1, forward strand.
CGGTCACCACCGTCCTGGGCTTCTGGTACCATGCAGGCTGTTCAGGTAAAGCAAACAGGCCAGCTGCTTCTGAGGGGGGACTCTGGTGATCTCCCCATCGTAAATGATCCTCAGGAAAGAGAGCCACATCCTAAGGAAAGGCTTCCCTAACTTGCGATTCTGGGCCTCCTCTATAGCATCAAATGCATTAGAGGGAGCTGGCTTCCTTGGCCAGGATCCTAAAGCCCCCTTCATCTTGCAGGGAAAGGGTTCAAGATACCCACCCATACAAACTTCAAAGACTGCTCTTCCCAGAGCTTGGACCCCCAACCGTGTGCTGCTAAAGTCTAAAGACAGGCATGTCGCAGGCTTCCTGGATGACCTTCATTAGCACAGCCCCCTGGGAAGGCAGTCCCAAGTCAAAGGAGGTCGAGGTCGCTTAAAGCGGAGGCTGACTCCTGGAGCCCCAGGGAAAGGCATCTTCTACCTTCCAAGTGAGTGTGTTTCTCTCTGGGCTTTGCAGTGGAAGATGTAGCTGTGGAATCAGGCAGACATCCGGCCCCTCTCCGGGGCAGGGACCCGAGGGTGAGAGTGGAGGGGGTGAAATGCTTGCCCTCCAGTGGTGCCAGGAGACTTCTCCTCGGGGTTTTTCCCAGAGAGAACAAAGTGTGGCGAGAGAGGAAAGAGAGCGATCTGATTTAGGGTGCTGCGGCCGGACGGCTGTTCCTTCTCGGCCACTTCTTTGCTCTTCACCAATGTCTCTTGCCTGATGCTCCTGGGAGGCCGTCCGGTATCATTTCAGGATCAGGAAGGCGATAGCAGGTCTGGCTAATTGGAGACCTACCAGAGCATTGGCAAAGCTGCAGAAATACTCGGAGAAGTGTAAGATAAAATATGCCCTGGAGACGCAGGAAGGGCAGCTGGCACCTGCCAGCCGGGCTGAGTGTGAGCCCGCGTAACCTTGCCCCTGACCTCGAGGGCTCGCCATTATTTTCCCTGGGTCATAGATGAAGAATTCGAGGGGTCTAAGCAACATGTTCAAGTTTCCCCAGACAGTAATGAATTCAGCACCAGAATTCGAATCTAAATGGGCTCTCCCTGGAGGCTGATTGACAGGGTTAGTGCGCTGTTTGTTAGCAGCTTCATGGAGCTAACTATGGAATCCCCAGTCCCGGAGTGGTTGGTCTGTGGCATCTGACATCTTAATGGTGGCACTTCTGCTTCCTCTCTCCTTGTGGAAGACTCCCTGAACAAGCCATGCTGAAACCAAAAGCTGTGACTTTCTCCACCATCTGGCCAACCTAGGCCATAAAATCAGGAGACCCCATTTCTGGCTCATGTTGCTCATGTTCCAAGATAGTCAACTCCTGTCTTGGAAGACTGGGATTTGATGCCTGACGGAGTCTGTCAGGGTCATAACTGTTACTAGGACCAGGCATCTTTCTTTACCTCTGTTCCTGGATTCCGGCATCTTTGTAATGGAATAAGATCACATAAGTCTTGTATGGAAAATTATTTAGACATGATAATATGATATTTAAATGAAATATTATATAGAATATAGTATTACTTGACAGTATATACATAATAAATATTGGCTTATTTCTCTGTTACTTCTCATTCCTTGCCTGAGATCAGCTCTGACCTTATTCATTAAAACATGCCCACAGTTACTGTGGAGTTTATTAATACACACAACTGTATGAATATTTTAATAATCTCATTAGAGAATCATTATGTACCACAGTTGCATAGCTTTGTACAGTCCCCAGAGCCTATGAGGACATGTTTTCTCATTTAATGATCTTAACAACCTGATGAAGTAGAAGAGCATGTTTTAAATCAGTCAAAAGATGTTGAAACTGAGGCTCAGAGAAGTTGATTACAGTGCACAGCATGGTAAAATGGGAAGAGAAAGGGCTTTGAGATCAATCAAAACTGGATATGAATCTAGCGTGTGGCTTGTGTGGCTTTGGGTAAATGGCTGCATCTCTCTGATCTTCCTTTTGCTATTTCTGGTGATTTTTAATTTGAAACTGGGTTGACCAGTACACTTTGTGGGGTGCTGTGAGTTTGAGAAGTAACACAACCATGTGGACACAGAAGAGAGGCCCAGCAGATGGATGAACAGCAGAGGGGCAGCACTGTGCCTGAGGTCACAGGGAGCGCAACAGCAAGATGTACCAGCATCCTGCTCTGCATCCGGCTGCCTAAACCAGTTATGTCCCCACCACAAGCCACTGCCACCTTCTGCCACGGTCAGAGTTCTGCAGAGTCCCTCCAGGCTATGCCTAGCCCTCCAAGCACGGGAAAGAGAGAATGTGCAAAGGGATTAAATTATTAAACAGAGAGATATGTAGTGAATCTACTCACATCTAAGATTTGAACAGACTGAACCAAAATTCCAGTGATTTTGCAAAGCAAGTCATCACTAAAACTGAGAAGCATCAAGTATCACAGTTCAAAAAATAAAATAACCAGAAAAAAAGGAAGAGTGAACAATAGCTATCCCAGGGGGTTTGTTGTGATCTTTGCTATTGTTGTTGTTTTTACTTTCATGATAGAGTACTTTGAGAATCATCCTAATTCATTGTGCTTAATTTGAATCATGTCCTCCAAATAATATTGATTTGCAGATGGCCACTTGAGGGCCTGATATGTGTCAGACATTGAATATTTATTGTTTCTCAGCTTTTCAGTAGATGTCCTTATTTTTACTTTATAGAAAAGGATACTGAGGTTCTGAGAGACTCCATACATTGTCCATGTCACACAGTGAATCAGAGATTAAGACAAATGACACCCAAGTCCACCTCAATCCCAAGTCCCTGCCTTTTATATGGTGCTGATGCTCAGCTGGATGTGTCCAGAATCATGGTCAGACCATAATTTTCTCTTTTTAAGTTCTCAATTATTATCTGACAAAATAGTTTTATAGATATGTATATACATAAACACACACTCATGGGGTAAAAAGAAATGTTATGATTTATGAATGCATCCTGAAATAATTAAATCAAGCTAATTAACTTATCTCTTACCTTAAGTAATTTATTTTTGTGGTAAGAACATTTGAAATGAACTCTATTCATAATTTTGAAATATGCAATACATTATTTACTATATTCACTATGCTGCACAATGTGTCTCAAGGAAAAAACCCTTTCATCCTATCTCTTGATGCTTTTTTTGCCATCACATTCTTTCCAACTAACCAACAGCATCTTGGGACTCACAGATGTGCCACAAGGATTAGCAAAATGTGTGGTTTCTGAGAAACGTATTGCTGATGTTATTTAAAACACTGCTTCCTTCACACATAAGCATGAGAAATGAACCTCCACGTTTCAATGGCACTGTGGAAGGACTGTCTCCATGTGAGATAAAATGAGTCACAAGGTCTGGACATGCATGAAAATTCAACACCATCTGTTTGGGTCACAACCTTTGATTGTGGTAGGTTCTCTGTTGAATTTAGTTTGAGGTAAAGTAGAGGAGGCTGGCTGGTAGCCCAGCCCCACCTCTGAGAGGATTAAGTCTTTGTGGCCTCCTTAAGGACCTGCATTGTCATGACCCTTGCAGATTCGTGCATGCAGGACACTCTGAGCTGACAGGGCTCAGGAGTTGCTCCTACCTAGCATTCCGGCCTTTACATACATGTGTTGCTCCTTCATTTAAGCAGTCTGGAGTGGTGAGTTCTGATGATTGGCATGTTTGCTCTCAGGATATTAAATTGCTATTTGGACATACTTGGTAAACAGAGTCACAATTGTCATTGCAAGAGCTGGGTGTTCCCAGTTACTGATGGCCGAAGCCTCGGAAGGCACCCAGGATTGACTATGCACAGACGTTTATAGCCCACAGATGTTTGTAGGACTCCTCACACATGGCAGGGCTGGGGATCTCCTGGTCAGCTCCACCTATCTGGGCATTTCATATAAAACATCTCCACACTGCCCCCACCCATTCCCCTTCGTCTGTTTCCAAGTTCTTTCCACCATGCCACCCATCCAGTCAGAGAAATAGCATGGGTTCGAATTCAGACACTTTCCTCTGAAGAGGAGGAATTCAGGCAAGTCATTTAACATCTCAGAACTTCATTTATTCGCTTTACAATGGAATTTCAGTGCCTATATTTCAGCTCTGTGATTAAAGAGATTTTGCATGAAAAAAATCACGTTGTAGGTGTCTTAAAATTTCTCAGATGACCCTTTGGAAAGTTCAAGATTGCATGGAAAATCATAGAAATTGTTTTAGAATCCTTTCTTTGCCAATTTCAGATCCTCAGCATCTTCATAGAAATCACCCAATAATTACTTATTCAATTATATTTGCATAATGCTTAAAGTTTACAAGGGACTCGAACCTACATGATCTCAAGTGGTCTTCAAAATTCAATTCCCATGAGCAAGGAAAGGCAAGCATTTATATCCCCATTTGTCAGACCTGAAAAACTGAGACTCGAGTTGGACGATTCAGTGTACAATTCAGCACAGCTGGGCTTAAAAACCTGTCTCACATCTCGCTCACTCAGGTGAGTGAGCCTGAGTAGAAGGGACAAGGACACAGTTAATTACACTGAAGCCAGTTCAATTCAGAAGTTAGGTTCTAAGTGTTCTGGAAGTCACAGAGAAAGGGATGATCTCATCGGGATCCATGCTGTGTGTTTTCTTCACTCGACAGATTTGGCTCAGAAGGACTCTCTGAACCAAATGACAGAAGTGCTCAGTATTGAAAAATCTGGGTCATTTGGATTGTTGCCGCATGATGGAATCTAAATTGAACAAAAATGCCTTACCTTGAGTTCTGGTGTGCAGTAAATGGCATTATTATTATTACTGTTATTACTATCATAAATGAGGCTATTCTTGGTCCAGTCTTAATTAGAGCACCTGGACTGTCTTTCTTCCCCTTTGGATTTGAGGTTTTTTACAAACCTCTTCTGGGCTCTTAACATGAAACAGTGATATAGAAAATAACCAGCATACAGCAGGTGCTTAATTAATGGTATTGAAAGAATGCATTGCTGCATTGCCTTTGCCATCAGCTTTGAGCTGTCTGTAGGGCAGGTGGAGCTGACGGGACCCTAGGCCAGTCTGGAAGCTGTGGTGTGTGTCTAGCAACCCCCGAATCTTAGTCGATCTTTTCGTTCCTTTCTTTCCCTACAATTTTAGTAACACCCTGATGCATTAATCACTTTATAGACAGTAAGTCACAGAGAGGATGTTCTGATTGATCAAGGCCTAGCAGTCACACCCCAAACCAGTGGAATTCTGCCATTATTTATGAAAGCTTAATGAAAACAGGGGCGAGGCGGGGGTAAGTCGTAAAGCCAAAGTAGCAGCCTCTTTGTTAAGATCTTGGCGAACTCTAACAAGTACCCCAGGCTATAATCTACTTGGTAAACTACAATTGGACGATAAATAGGTGGATAACAGGTGGTGCACGTATTTGCTACTGCCTCGTTTTCTCAGCACAGTAAAGTAACTTCAGTAATAAAAGCAGAGAGGGAAGGTCAGATGAAAAGAAGAAGAAAGAAATGAGTCTGAGACAAAATAGGTGAATGAGAGAGGAGAGGATAAAAACAGGGTCTCGTTTACTATACCACCAAATAAAAGGGAGAGAAAATCTCCCAGGGAAGAAGGGGAACCCTTTCTGCAGAATCAGGTAGCAAAGGGAAGAAGGAAATGACTTTTGAAAACAAAATGCTCCAAGAGTAATAAGCCCCAAAACTACCAATGGCATCAGTACATTAGGGGTGTTTTCAAAGTCATTTTAGCTAGCAAATGGACAGACCATGCATGTTGTCTTGAGACACTTAGGGAAGTTACTTGTTACCAAGAAGTTGAAAAATCTTTTTTTAAAATACTCCCATACTTGATAACAGAAAAACGGTGAAAGCAGACGTCTCTAGTCCCCTGGGGAAAAAAAAAAAATCTATAATGATAATCCATTTGATTTCAAATGCCTCCACTCATTGGAAATCCAATAAAATTAAATCTTATATTTAATTAAATTTAGCTGATTGCTCTGACCAGGGTTAGAATTAGAAATCTAATCAGCATGTATTTTTTTCCCTAAGTACAAGCATCTCTAAAATGTGACTTTCTAATTTTTTATATAAAACTAGAAGAAAATTACATATCATTTTGAATCGTGGCCAAATTAATAAATATCTGTCTTGCAGAAATTTTAGTTTTAACAAGCTTACTGAAAGCTCCTGCATGTGTGTGCACAAATTCACACGCGCACACACACACTCTCTCAGGCTGCTTCCCCAAATGTACAGATGTTACTCTCTCCCTCAACTCTACCATTTAGGGTATGTAGGGTATGTGTTGAGAGAATCAGATGTGTGTTGGAGGTATTCTACATTGAGTTTTTTCTTGTTTTCCTGTTTTAATGAGAAAAAAGCATCAAGCTTTAATTTAGACCTTATCCTCAGCCTTGACCCAGTTTGGGGTCTGCACTTACCTCTTCCCTTCTTGACTGACGGATGCACACATTTTCTTCAGCACCTTGTAGTTTGCTTTGGGTCATTTTCTCTATCTTTGTCAGGTATTGTTATCATTATAATGATGTTTCTTAAAGTTTCAAATAAGCAGAGGCTAGTATTTTTATAAGCTTTATTTTCCAGGAATAAATGAGAAACGGAGAGGGAAAAAAAAAAAATCCTTACTGTAAAGCATTGTTTTTGCTTCATGAAATATTAATTTTGGGATCAGGTAAAATGCAGCAGAAATATTTATGATAAAATGTTTCTTTGTAAGTGCAGTTTGGTAGCGTTGGTGAATTCCCGGAGGATAACAAGAGTTCTCAGGGATAACAAGACAACGCGATTTGTTGTGTTACACATTTTCAATTGTTTAAACTGCTTATGATACCATAAGGGTATTAATTATTTTCGGATTAAGATCCACACCAAAATCCAATCCATTCATACAACTTGTCTTTGTCTTCTCACACATTCACTAAGGATCCAGGCAGATTTCAAGCTCAAAAGCAGGCACCCTGGATTCAACACTAGATCTAATACATGCTCTTTAGAAATCTTTACCATCCTTCCATATAAATCCTTCTTTCCTCAATTCTAGTGTTCTGCTTAAAAAAAAAAAAATACACTAATGGTTTTTATCCATCAAATCCATTATCTTTACAAAATTTCTTTGACCCACAAACTAAGAACTTAATGAACTAATCAAATATAATCTCTGAGACCATCACCTGCAAAACCAAAATGGTTTCACCAAAATGGATGCTGAAGTTAGGAGGCTGCTCGCAGAACATCCGTCATGCTGTGTGCCTCCTTTGACACGACCCTTCTCCTACCTTGAAGAAGGTTCCCCAGGAGCCCCAGATTAGGGTTCCTGAAGTCCGTGGGAACTCTGCTATTGAGACGAAAGCTTCCATTTCTAATCCAAAATAAATGATGAACATGTTCCGGCTCTTTGGCCTGGGTCAGCAATTTTAGCAGTCAGGATGGCACTGGTAATTACGTTTGCTTTGGCATCTGACACTCAGTGCAGTGACATTCTCCCATATTGGGTAAATACATAAAAAGAGACAGCCCTTCCAAGTGCACTCTCGGAAGACAAGGCCCCTTCCCACCTCCACACTCCACCCAACTCTGTCTCTTCCTGCTCACTTCCTCCCTGACCGTGGGTCCCTGAAGGTGGGGTGTGGTCTGCACTTGAGACCCTAAAAGCTCTTTCCAGCTCCAACATGGCAAAACCAACTCTGACATATCTTTTGTGCCAAGTGCCCTGCTGTGAATCTGGGTTCCACGAGCAGGACTGACAGATGGCTGGCACCTTGGTGTCACCTGTCTTTGACAAGGAAAGCCAGACTCGCATGTTATTACTGTGGCTAACCAGGGAGAGAAAGGGAAGGAAGGCCCTGACCCTATAGAAGGTGAAGGTAGAAAACACCGTGAGACTCTCCACTCTATGGGGGACCCTGCTTCCCGGACGTGAGTCCCGGCAGGAGAATGTACAGCTGTGTTAGCCTGAGCAGATCCTGAGGTCCCTGGAGAAAGACCTGCAGCCTGGGGCCAGGGCTGCTCCTCAGCTGGAAGGCCTGCCTCCTTTATCCCCACTATCACGCCAGACCTGGGGCCAGGGTGAATTCCAGGGGGAACTGGGAAGGAGCTGGCTCCACAGGGACTGAGCGGATCACTCGGGGAACACTTCCTCTGCATTCTAGCAGCTCCTATGGTCCTCTCTTACGTGGCCATTCACAGCACCAAGGAGAGCACAGGCTGTGAGCACAGGGCACTCTCTCCATGGCCTCCAATTCCTAGTATCTGGAATGTGCCCAGCACATAGTAGATCCTCAATAAATAATTGCAGAATGCATGAATAAACTCTACCTTTTAAGTTTCATGAGCCTGACTTCAATTCCTCCTTGCCTACAGATAAGATCTGAGAAATTTCTGCCTAATTAGAAACCTCCCCATCAGAAGAGCCCAAGCGTTCCCACACACAGAAACGATGAGTGGCAGGGGAGCTGTATTAGACACTGATTTGAACACTGCACACCACACACGTGTATCAGGTTATCATAATCTGTCCCATAAAGAGGCACATATATGGTGTCTCCATAAACCAAGAATGAAATCTTTCCCCCTCTCATCCATGTTTATGAATATTGGGATGTGGTGGACTTTTTTTTTTAAATTCAAGGTCAATTCAGAAATAATTCTAAATGGAAAGAGAGTTCTTTATGAGCACTGGCTTTTCCTGAATTTCTGGTTTGCATGGGCTAGAGACATAAAGCAAATGAAAGTGTTGCTGTTTGATATCTCATCTGAAAATAAGAAACATCGGCATGCTCTGCTGTCTTCCTGCGCCCTGCCCGTCTGTACTAGCTGAGGCACTTCATAGTTGAACATGGACTCCTCCCCAGGACACTGAATCAGATCTTCCAGGGAATTCTACAACTGGCACCCATGAATACCCAGTACACACCTGTCATTCCTGAAGACGCAAACCTAGGAGTGGTCTAAGGCATTTAATTACTCTTCCAGTCCCAGTTAATATTAACCCCCATTTCCTCTTGTCTTAGAACACTGTTTTCTCACATGATCCTTACAAGAGCATTTTACAGATAAGCAAACAGGTTCCAAATAAGAAAGCAGTTGTCCCAAAGCATGACTCAAAGGTGGCAGGGCCCCTGGAACTGAAGTGCCAGCTCGTTCCACATGCCATGCAAGCCAGTTACTTCATGTGAATGTCAGATTGGTTTTGAATAAAATAAAGATGATAATGCCAATCTTTAGGGGTTGCAGCAGCGTGCGGGTTGAAGGAGCCCAGCAGCTGACCCATGCTCATCCCTTCTCTTTGAAAAAGCACAGGTCAGGAGGGGGAGGGCCTTAGATTTTCTGTACTTTATCATCTTCATAAAACCTGTGGACACAAAACTCTTTCTGACTAATTCAAATTCTCACCACATCCTTTACAAAGTGATTGAGGTCAGATAAGCGTGTTGTGCTCTTTGGACACGGGGCAGTGCAGAGAGCTCCACTCTGTCTTGGTGACAACCTGTGTGGCTGACAGACTCTGGCATAGGTCTCTAACACCCAAATTTTGCTTTTTACAATGCCAGTAACGTTTGGGTTCTCTTCAAAATATTTAAGACTCTTCTTATACTCTAGGTTTCTCAAACCTCTCGAAAGCCCCAAATAGAAGGTCTCCTTTAATTTTTTTTAAATATAGGTGTCACAAATCAAATTGCAAAGGCTTACACGTAAGCAAAATGTAAGGATTCCCCACAGCTGCTCTCCACTGTCCCATGTGGTAGCAATTTGGCAGAGACCTCTGCAGTTTTGCTTTGCTAGGAGTTGTACTGGAGAAGACAAGAAAATGTAGGAAACATAATGATGTATTTTTAACTTTTAAAACCAGTTTGTGTTGCTATCAGATGTGGCTAGATTGTAGTTTTTTAAGGGAACTATTTTGTGGAAGCTTTGAGCTGGAAGAGTTTCGTTGGTCCAATCTACTCAAGTCAGATGACGAAACCAAGGCCCAGAGAGGGCCAGTAATTTGTTCAAAGCTGCACAGTGGATGGCAGGGTCAGAGATGGCCACCTTCCTGCCTTACTGATCTGAGGCAGGAAGTTATGGAAAGAACCATCCTGCATCTCCTGGTTCCCTTGCTCTGCACATGCAGCTGGCCAAGAGCTAGAAGCACAAGACAAGGGGATGTGCTATGGGGTAATGCACGGGGTGTCAGAGGACCTGGAGGTCAGTCCAGCTCTTCAGTAACTTTGCTACAGTTACTGGCCCAAGATCACAGAGTGCCAGCCAAATCCCATCCCTCAACACGCGTGATCCCTGGCAATCATAATGCACGGGCCCTCTTCATTCCACGTGCCTCCAACATCCAACAAGCTGGCTTCTGTGGTCCCACCAAACTCTGCAGAGCTCTTGTGGCACACAAAACATTCTAGCACAGCCCTGCACGTGGTTCTCCGCCAGCCTGGAACACCTTCCTTACCTCTGAGCCTGGAAGACCAGATTTATTCAGTGAGACCCAAAGTACTGTCTCCTCCATGAAGAGTCTCCTGCCTTTAAAGGCAGAATCAGGACCTGTTGTGCTTTGTTTGGGATGCATCAAGTTTGCAAAGCACTTTGATCCCAGAAGGATGCAGAAACTATACTCTCCTTAGTTTTAGGAGGACTTGAGGGCAGGACGAGGTCTCATTAGGCACAATATTTGTACGAAGTCTGTTTTCAGTAAGTGGGGGTTGATGATGGTGGGTATGCTGACGGGTGAGGAAATAGAGTCTTAGGACCTGGGCTCTGATTGCAGATGGCTGATATTGGGCCCATAATTTAACCTCCCTAGGTCTCATTCTCTGTGAAATTCACTCGCTTCCTCATCTGGGCATCCCAGGATGCTCCATAGTTCCATATCCTTGGCTTCCTGTCGAGTTTGGCCAAGGGGAGGCAGCAGTAGGAGATCCAGGGCAGGCGGAAGTGAGATGGGGATTTTCCTTCCACCCACTGAAGCTCCCTCCCTGTGCTGGCTCAGCTGAGAGCCAAGCTCCTCTCCACCCAGCCCTGCCTCCGACTCCAGTGACGACTCATGTCACTCCCTGCCCCCTCCAGGCCCAGCCCCCGTAACAGCACTTTCCTATCACCTCCAGGTATCCCCTGTCCCCCGTGGATTCCCTCTGCCCTGCCCACACCTTTTAAAGGATCTTTTTATTCAACGGTTCTGAAATTAACCTCTTCCAGGGTGCCATCTGTTTCTTGCTGGACCCCCACCTGACGCGGAGGGAAATACCCCTTATACCTACCAGGGACTTGGAGTGGATTAAAAGACGTAAGCCCTTAGTGAATGTTCCCAAGTTCTCTGCTGCTAATTTACAAAGGGGCTAATAATGTCTCCTTTGTGGGTGAATTCAGGACTCAAATTAAATGCTGTTGCCTATGTTACATAAAGGTAACTTCCAGTAAATATTTCACAGAGAAGTCACACTTGGAAATGAACAGCATCCCTTCTCCCGCGTGCCTTGGTAAGCCCGTGGAGTCTGGGCCAACATGCTGAGGTGCCCAGGGGAGCACACCAGAGCACCCCAGGGGAGCGCAGGTTGGGTGGATGTTTGCTCAGCTCCCCAGGGCAGATGGGATGGACGCTGACAGAAGGAGGCCAGCTCAGCAGTGGTGAAAAGCCCTCCTCCACCCTGTTCCAGAAATAAACCCTTCGTTGACCTGGGCTGATTCTCCTTCCATCAGATCCTCTAAGCCAACACCTGCATCCAGCTTTAACAAGAAGCGACAGTAGCATGTTCAACAGAATTCAAACGCGATGTGTCAGGTAAAGAGTTTGCTTTTGTTTCCACAGGCTGAGCTGAAGAGCCCTCTTCTTTGCCGTGAGCTGAGAACCATGAGCAGTCAGTAAGTACGGCTCCTGTCTTCTAGTGGGGCAGGAGCCACAGCCTGGGTGGTGTGCTAAGGACCGGTGCCACCGTGTCCCCAGGGGAAGGGCACGTCCTGCGGCTGGGACTGCAGATGTGCGCTTGGCGCTCGAACAAGTCCTTTTCCAGTCATGGTGGTTTATTTGGAGAGGTCACTTTTTCTGACCCAGGATGGGTGTGTGGCTGGAGCAGGGATGAGGGGCTCAGCACTGGGATGCTGGAAGGGCACCCAGAAATACCACAGGTCATTCCACGCCCAGCTGTGTGACCGTATAAGAAAACCCTAGGAGCTCAGACCCTCGTTTCCATGGGAGGAATCCTGGGGTCCAGCTTTCTCCCGCGGACACTCAGAACATGTGATGCGACTGGTTTGGATAACTAAACACACACCTGATTCAGGAAAAATGCCATCCATACTTGATGTTTATGAATTTAGTCAGAAGAGCAGCTCTCCAAGGTTTAAGGAGCATTTATAATGAAAAAAAAAAAAAAAAAAAAAAAAAAAAAACCACGAAACTTTAAATTGATTGAGAAAATTTGGCGTACTAACTCTAAAACTAGCCTACTTACCTATTCATTTGCTTTGTTTATTGGCCACTGGGTTAGGCAGCACTGTTGTTCCCCTCTGGTGTGAGACAGAAGCAAAGTGTCTGCACCAGACAGAATGTGGGTGCCAGAGACAAGCACCCTGTTTCCATCACTGGCCTGTCACTTCCCAGCCGCGCGACATTGGGCTAGTCAGAAAGGCACTTAGCCCTTTGGAAAGTGGGATCCGGCCTGGTGGAGGAAGAACACCTGGTTTCTAATTGACCCCAGGTCCTAGAGAGAGCTTGGGGGGCAGCACAGGGTGAGAGGGCCAGGGTCCTGAGCGACACAGAGGGAACAGCGGGTACCACGGCAGCCCCAGCATCATGACTGTCCACAGCTGCCCGCAGTGTGAAGGTGACCCACGGTCAGGCCCACAGGATGGGGAAGCTGGAGCTTGAGTCCCTCCTGTCGCCTGAAGAACAGAGGGAGCTCACTGGTGCGCAGGCCACAGGAGCTCACTGAGCGTGGCCTCTGGCCCGGGCGCAGCGACCCTTCCCTCTTTGGTCCTTAGGCAGGGTTGGATGGGGAGGGCAGGCACCCCTGGCTCCCCGGGGCATCAGCTTCCTGGTCCCGGTGACTCGGCTGGGATGGCACAGAATTCAGGGACGGACGCGAGTGCAGCTCCAAACGCAGCGCTGCTTCCACGATCCCACCGTGGCGGGAACTGGCAAAGGCGCGAGGAGGGAGGCAAGGCTGGGTCAGCTGAGAGGGCTGGTCCATCGTGGCAACTCAGCGCAGGGGCTGCCCCACAGGTAGTTGGGGCTGAGCGTGGCGAGCAGCAGCTGCATTGTCCGCGATTGCGGTCGGCAGCCATGTGGAGAGGTCGCAAGGCAGGCGCACCAGAGTCCTGGAGCTCCCACCATCTGTGTGGCATAAAGGGACAGAAATTGATCCTCCCACTGTTCTGGAAGCTCCAGGTCAACACCAAGATCAAGCAGGGCCTGCTGGCTCTGAAGGCTTTCAGGGAGTCCCGGCCGCCTCCTCCAGCTCCTGGGCTTAAGGCAGGTACACATGAGCTTCTCCTCTCTGGATTTGTCATCTTCTTTCCTGTCTTAAACCCACCTCTGCCTGTCTCTTATGAAGATACTTGCTATTTAAAATTCACCTGGATTCTCCTGGATAATCCAGAATGATTTCATATCAAAATCCTTAATTACGTCTGCAAAGACCCTTTCTCCAGATAAGATCATATTCACAAGTACCAGGAACTCAAATGAGCTTGTTTAGAGCCACATGCAACACACTACAGTGGGCTTTATTCTCAGCCCCGGAGCCCTCTTTGAAGGCAGTGTGTGGTGCCCGACAATCCTGCCATGCTTGCTGTGAGCTTCCACCTGGCTTCGCACTTGAGACTCCCTGCCCTTCGGTCTTGTCTTGTATGTCTTTTGTTGAGGTCACTCTGAGGCAGTGATCTTCTCGTAGAGCGAAGAGGTCCCCCTCATGTCTATGACAGACACTTGTCCTCTTGGCCATGGCTGCTTCTCAAGCTTTCTGAAGGGTAGCATCATGGTGTCAACTTTAGATAACTCCAATCCATAGACTAGAGGGCCAGCCGAACCATCATGACGTACTTCAGTTTTCTCCTCTTGGGATGAGCCAACACAGAGCCCACATATCTCCCCATCTCAGTGTACCTCCACGTTAGAAGCTGCCTCGGAGAATAACACTTATTCTTCCCAAAGCTCAGAGCATCCCTTGCCCCCACCCCATCAAACCCAAACGCATCTTCACTTTCTTCTTAATGCACCCTCAGGTCACCAAGCCATGTGGAATAGCTTGCTAACTGTTTTCGTCAACATTTTTGCTTCTGTGTCAAAAAGGACCTGACCAGAACAATCGTGGAAGAAGAAAAGTTTATTTGAGGACTCACAGTTTCAGAGGCCTTCGTCCCTAGAAGGCCGGCTCCATTCCTTGGGTCTGGAGGTGAGACTGAATTCACAGCGGGAAAAAGTGGCCGAGGGAAGCAGTGGGGCAGCAGCTCACATGGTGATCAGGAAGCAGAGCGAGACTCCACTCTCTAGATGCAAAATATATAACCCAAAGCCAGGCCCCTAATGCCCCCTCCCCTCCAGCCGCACCCCACCTGCTTTCAGGTACCATCAGAGATCAATCCACTGATTAGGTTAAGGCTAGAATCAAATCATTTCTCCTCTAAACCTTCTTGCATTGTCTCACATGTGAGTTTTAGGGGACACTATATCTAAACCATAACATAACCCATCCCTAAATGAAACAGAAACATTAAAATGAAAAAGCTCCCCAACATACACACACACTAAAGAGAAAGACACACCAGCACCATATAAATGAAAAGTAAGTTGTTATCCTCAACCGCCACGATCTCCTGCCCAGCACATTTAACGATGTGGAATTTTGTCAAAGCAGCAGCACCCAGAGGGCTTCTTAGAAATGCAGAGTCCACAATCTAGGTATTGTGAATTGAGCTGCTTTAAACATTGATGTGGCTGCGTTACTGTATATGCTAATTTTAAGTCCTTTGGGTATAGGCCGAGGAGTGGGATAACTGGGTCAAATGGTGGGTCCATTCCAAGTTTTCTGAGGAATCTCCACACTGCTTTCCAGAGTAACTGTGCCAATTTGCAACTCCACCAGCAATGTAAAAGTGTGCCATTTCCCCCACATCCACTCCAACATCTATTATTGTTTGTGTTCTTGATAATAGCCATTCTAATTGGACGAAATAAGATGAAATTTTAGAGTTGTTTTAATTTGCATTTCTCTGATTACTAGAGATGTTGAACACTTTTCCATTTCTTTATTAGTCACCTGTATATCTTCTTCTGTAAATTGTCTGTCCAGTTCCTTGGCCCATTTGTTGATTGGGTTCTTTGTATTTTAACTTTGGATTATGTAGAGGGAAATGAGAGGGAGGAGGGGGCAGGGGCATGCAAGATGGTGGACTGAGACAGACATCATCACCCTATGCACATGAATGATTGCACGAATGGTGTGAACCTACATCATGCACAACCATAGAAACGAAAAGTCGTACCCCATTTGTGTACAATGAATCAAAATGCAGCCTGTAAAAATTTTAAAAAGAAATGCAGAGTCCAGCCCAGATGCTGAATCAGATTCTGTGTTTTCATCAGTCCCCCACTGAATCCGAGACGCAACAAAACCTGAGCAGTGCTGGACTAGAGCAGAGGAGCCTCGAAGTATTTCCCTCCCCGTGCGCTGGACGAGCATCTGCAGCAGTGGCCAGGGTGTGACTCAGGGGAGGCGCCACACGTCAGGCATGGTGTGAGTGCTGTTTGGAAATGCGTGCTCCCTACCTCACAGGCAGGAGATGTGCCTTTGGGCAGCACCTCCTTCCTCAGTGACAATCATCACTATTGATACAAAGCTGAAGATTCTAAGTCCAGCAGAACATTAGCGTCACTAGGGAACCTCTGGACAGAGAACCATCTCAGTGTCCTTTCCTGGGCCAAAGAAGTCAGAACCCCTGTACGTCATCTTCTTATTTTCTTAATGCTCAACTGGGTCTGTGGCAGCCAGGGTTGAGGAATGATGTCCTACAATTCTGTGCCTGGAATTTCCTACAATTCTATCACTGGAATCCTGAAGGTCTTTTGTGACCATGACTAATTCCTTGTTATCTGTCTTAGTCTGCCTGGGTTGCTGTAGCAAAATACCTTAGACCAGGTAACTCATAAACAACAGAAATGTATTTTCTGTAGTTCTGGAACCTTGGAAATTCCAAGAAGAAGGTCTGGTGAGGGTCTACTCCCTGGCTCACAGATGGCACCTTCTGTGTCCTTATGTGGGAGGAAGCATGACTCGGAGAGCTCCTAGGACACAAGAGCTCTTGTTGAGGGCTCCACCCCTCATTACCTGCCCAAGACCCCAACCTCAACACCATCACCCTGGTGACAAGTGTTGAGCCACACTTAAACCATCTCAATATCTCCAGTTAGGCTCTTTATTAGTGAATTAATGAATACAAATGCATGAAACAGAAATAGATCCTATATACAATCTACACTAGCAAGTGCATATCTGTAAGCATACCTATTTATTTACACAGGCAAATATACTCACACACTTTACATACATAGGTATATATACATACAATGAGAAGAATCTGCACACATTCTTGTGTATAATTGCATCAGCTCTGTCCACAGCATTTATTATAACATATACATCAAGTCAGGCACTGAGCAAGGTGCCGCACTTAAAATGATGAAGATCTAGACTCTGCCCTCAGACAGTGCGAGCCGTATGTTTAACAAATCATTTTGTTATTATGTAGAAAATGATGGGGAAACTCCACAAGAATTAAGAAGGGGCCTGGATGTCATTATTCTAAATTGCTTCTTAAATTAGCAGACTATTTTGCATTGACTTTCTGGGCAACAAAATGCACAGCTTCCCTAATCATCCGTTGAATGCATAAAGCCTTGTTCCTTGGAATAGCTCAGGGCTGTAAGAGATGAGGAGACTGACCTGTGTGTGCCCTGCTCCACACTGGGGTTTGGTTTCCAGTGTGTCTTCTTTAGTATGGACAGAACCCATAAGACCCTAGAGGCAGAGGTTTAGACACAAGGTCACTAAACCTTGTTTCCAGGTCCTTTCCACTAAACCACACTCTAAGCCTGGCCAGAACCCTCTGGAGAGTAGACACTTCTCTACATCCCAGACAAGTGCCCCCAAAGTGCCCACTTTTAAATAAGCTGAGAAGGTATAGAAGTAAATTAGCTTCGTTTGTTGTTAAATTTATTTCTAATCCTGGTGGAAATTTTAGAAAACTTTCAAAAGCACAAAGAAGAAAATGTAAATCATCAATTATCCTAAAACTCAGAAACAACCACGACTTGGCTTCAGATACATCATTTTTCTATCTCAACATGAAAGGTTTTAAAAGTTTAGAAACTTTAAAACTCCATATTGTTTTCAGTCATTCACTTAATAATACTGTCTTATTTTATGAGCCATTGCCCTGCATTATTAAATTTTCTTCAGAATTGCAGTGTTGTAAAGTTACTACTAAAATAAGGCTGTCCATTCCTCTGTCATTATGTCAAAGGCAAAAAGCTTTGAAATGTCAGAAGACCTTGGTAACTAACGTGGGAGCAAAGTCTGAACTGTGTGAGGTGGCTTTGTATATTCTTCCTTCATCCCTTGGAGTAAGGCTCTCCACATGATTACTGCAAAAATAGTGCGTTTGATGATCAGGGTGACTCTGGACCTAGCTGGGGACATTTCAGAGTATATAGAATGTGTGCCTTATTATTTCACCCACAGTAATCTGAATTCCGGGTCCTAAGGAACTTGGATGAAGGAAGTGAACCTGTGTTTTATTTGGTGGTATGTTTTATCTTGCCATTGGTGTTGGATGCTTAAGTTGAGTCCCATGAAGCAGTTTTCTCTCCAAGCATCGGCTCAACTCTAGGAAAACGACTGGAGGTGGTGTGGTGTCCCTAGCAGCAGAGCTGTGTGTGCTGCCATTTGCAGCTCGATCCTGCTTCAAGGATCCACTGTTAAAATAGTGCTTTTTGTCTGCATTAGGGAACATAGCTTTTGTTTTTACTTATTTGGAAAGAGTTTTGATGGCTAACAACAACAATAAAAAAACAGTAACACAGAGATTTTGGAGAGACATGGAATATGAGCGTCCACACACTATAACCCCCTTAGCGACGGTTCTGTGAGACGGAACTGAGACTTCTGAAATACTCAGGATAAAGAGACTGCTGGCTTCTAAGGCGGCAAGCTAGCAAACAGCCAGTGAGCCCTCTCTGTCGGCATGGCCAAAGGCAGCTTGGAGTTAATCAGCCCTCGCTGACCTCATTCATTTCACTGAGCACGGCGACGATTCTTTCCTGACATATTTTCCTCACTTGCATATTCAGCGTCCAGTCATGGAGACAAAAGGGCAAGGGCCACCTCCTACCAGCCAGTCACTTGCTAGCTATCTCGCATGAGGCTCTGGGTCAGGTTTTCGGGCTGCTCAACCTCAAACGCACTTCCCAGGTTGCTGCAGAAACCCCGCCTTGGGATCACAAAATTCCCAAATTCAGAGCCAGGAGTTAGAGCCACACCCCGACTCCAAAGTCCGTGCTTTTATGCCACATCGAGCTGCTCAGCAACCATCAACAACAGGGCCCTGTGTATTTCTCATCAGGGACCCATCACCAAACCGAACAACGGCTTATTAGAGGCCTATTTTCCTTCAAAACCTTGCAGGGTAAAATGCACGCAGTCCCCAGACGGGGCGTCTATGAGCTGCTCTCCAAAGGCCTCGGCCAGTGTCCAGCACGCAGGAAAGTCCAGGGGGTGGCTCTTCCTCCTCTTGTAGGAATGATAAAATCAAACTCCGTGTCAACTCCAGGTCATTATTTTCCTTCATGATGTGTGAACAACCCCTGCTTTGGACCTCGGGGAGGGACTTCATTTTGATTTGCAGGAATTAATAAGTGTAAATCCCACTGAATCTGGGGAAAATGGGAAGCAATGATTCCGGCGCCCTGAGATCAGAGCCCTACACCTAGCAGAGTGTCAGTACAGCTGCCCTCCTGGTCACCCAGAAGTAATTATGACCAACCCTCGGCCAGCCGGGCCTGTCCTCTGATGCCATCGAAGTTGCACTGCTAGGACTCAGCTTTGTGGTTGGCTGGTAATTAAAAAACTGCAAGCTGTGCGAGAACACAGCGAGATCCAGGGAGAGGGCTTGCCAGAGGCTGCAGACATGGCCCGTGATGCCCTGCAGGGGCTGCAGGTGTCTCAGGCCCCGAGACAGTGAAGATGGTCCATGGTGGGAACTAGAGAGGTTTAAGGTGAACTTCCTCATTCTTAATGACAAAATTGCCAGCTGGTGATGGAACTAGCTGCTTTGACTAGCTTACCACCACTTGGGAAACTTCTAGTAGAACAAACTTGGTCTCCTATTGACTGTCCAGAAGGCTGCACTTTCATGGTTATTGCCTTTAAAAAAAATCACAAAGAAGGTTGTGATTTCTTTTAATATTTGGATTTGTTGTGTTCATACAAGTCATTCATTTCATGGTGGATATTTTAAAACACAAAAACATATACATAAAGAAAAACTACCACTAATAAACCATCAGAAAATGTTCAGCATTATGGGTAGTTCCTTTTAAGTTTCCTTACACAACTATGTATTCTATTTTGTTTTTAATTTAATGTATCATAAGTTTTTTCCAATGTTACTAAAGTCATTTTTACAGCTACACAATTTTCCATTATTTAGACATCCCACATTTTATATTCTTTCACTGCTTAAAAAACAACACAACTCATGAACTAATTTGACAATCTCTATTAATATAGCCATGCTCAATATTAAGAAGCTGTGTTTTACTATCTGACAATTAAAAAAAAAAATCCACCTCTGGGAATCTTATGAGCTAGGTCAGTGTTTGGAGAACCTAATTACAGTGACAATTTATAATGAATCCATAGTATTTGATTATGTAAATGTGTCACCAAGTATTGGAAATAAGGTCCAGCATTTATAATTGGATTATCCATGAAGACCAAGCTGATAGTCACTTGCATCTCTACACTTTTCTATACCCAGTATTCCCCTGCACAGATGTGGAAAACTGGATTCATAAAAACCTTTGGTCATGTCCAAGTGATACAAATATGGTGAAATGATTTCCAAAAATTTGGGATGGATAAGATTTGGGACCACTGTCCACGAGGAAGTCCTGGAAAAAGGATGAATTGGAAAGAAGAAAGAGGATTTCCAGGAGACCAGGCTGCCTAGATGTCCAAGGCCAACAGAAACCAGGTCACGGAGAAGCGTGACTGAGCACCTCCTGCTTCAGAATTCAATCTTGCCTTGCATTCTGCTCTATTAGTTTTATTTCAAAAATTATTAGAAGTAATTTTTTGGAGATTTAAGTGCTTAGAAAGAATTCTGCTGAGTTTAATCCATGAAAGCAGACATTAAAGTCAAACATTTACTTAGTTCTCATGGTAGTGACACCAAGTACTTCTGTGATTAAGAGTTCAGACTCCAGCAAAACCTGATGGAATATCAGCTCTGCCACTCACCGACTGTGACACAATAGACACCTATTAGGCTCTTCAGGCCTCATTTTCTTTGTTAAATAAAAATGGTAATAATAACTTTGTTAAAGGATTGTGGTGAATGCAAAGTGACTTAATGCGCACACTGTATTCAGCACCGTAGTGTCACATAGCAGGCATTCCACAGGTGGAGCCAATAGTGTGCCCCCAAGATGGCGACAGCTAGGTTTCCCACCCCACATGGTGTTCTGCCATGTGACCTGGACATCCCCCATTTACAGGAATCTACTTCTCTGCCTCTTCTAATTTACATGAACCTGCAACAGTTGTGACCAACAGAGAAGAGACCCAGTGCCAGATCTGAGACTGTCCTTCAACTGTCCAGGTAGCTCTGCTTCCTGTCTGGAAGTCAGCCTCCACCCAGGTCTTGTGCTGTGACCACCATGCTATGAGAAGGCCAAATCATGCAGAGAGACCCTGGGGAATTGCCCCTGGAGAGACAGAGAGGTGAGGGCACCAAGCACTGCATGTGAGAGTCAAGAAGCCATCTTCAGTGCCCCTGAGAGTAAGCCTCTGGATGGAAGAGCACCCAAGAACAGGAGGTGTCCTCACAGCTTAGGACCAGAAGAGATAAGGAGATCCTTGTTTCAAGCCTCTTGGAGTGCTGTGTAGACAGCAACGGGTGCCTGGAACAGAGGATGTCTACTATGTCCAACATCATCACAATTATCTTTTCCTGAAAGACCCTTCACTGTTAGATATTCAGGAAACAATTTAGAGACTCACATGACTTGAACCTTGCTGTGAAGTACATGTAGACAGAATGAGAGTAACAGTAAATAAACAGCTAATAGTGGGCAAGCAGGATGCTCTGAAGCCTTCCCGTCCCACATGTGTGCCAAGGGCTAAGGGCACAGGAGTGGAGGGCTGTTCTGTTGGGGAGCAAGACTTGGGGAATGGTGTGTGGCATTGGAAGGGACATCCTGGCAATGAGGAGGGGGAATGATGGGATCGTACAAAGCAGCAAACGCAGAAGACAGTGGAGATGGATTTTCTTAGAGCAGCTGGAGAGTTCTATCAGAAATGAATGTGGAAATAAATATTAAATTGACTGATAATTTGACTTTTGTGCTGAAAAACTGATTCTAAGTAATTGGAAAGATAATTTCTTGACTACCTGGGATGGGTGGTGGAATTTAATTCTCATCTCTTTCTATTAGTGGGGAAAAGAAGGAGTTAGGGTGCGAAATCAGGAGGATAAAGGCCCGAGTCTGGGTGGCAATTTGAGCGCCTGTGTTGGGAGGGGTTCTGGGGGCTGCGGGGCTTGCTCTGAGGCTGCCGTCAGAGGCATCGGTGCCACAGTGTTGGCATTATCGTTTGTTTGAACAGAAGTTCTTCAAATAATGAAAATTCTACATCCAGGTCAGTGTCTGTGGCCCCTGCGAAGAGTCTTGCCCACAACCGTGCAAGTGTATGAAGTGTATGAAAAAGAAACATGAAGTGTCCCTCTGACCCTCAGCCAGGCTTCATTCTCTTCCTTTAACTTTCCCGATTGCTTTGAATATTGATTAGATATAAATGAATAGTTATTAAAATGCATAAGATATCAAGAACAATAGAACAGTTCAGATCAGCATAACCATTCTGTTTTAAAATCATCTCTCATATAATCCTATTATGTGATACTTCCCTGACCAGAGCTCCTCAAGTCCCAGAAAACAGTATCCTGAATTTTGTGTTAATCATTCACTAACTTTATTTAAATAACTCTGTATTCAAAGGTTAGTTACTACATATATTTGAATCATCAAAAGCCTTTAGTTTGCTTGCTTTTTAATTTCACCCAAAACACTCATACTACAGGATACATTCTGTCCCCAGATGGCCACGTCTGACAACTGGTTCTGTAGTTGTGGATGTAGGATCTCAAGCAAGATGGCCAACCCCCTGTGCTTCTCTCCTCAACTGCACAATGGGAATAATAATATATGTGTTTCATAGCGCTCTTGTGAAGACTGAATGAGCTAATTCATACAACACATTTAAAATACTCCCTGTAAAATATTCCCTGGAACAGAGCATGAGCTATCTCTCCATGAGCTACCGTTGTTTGACAATCTGTGTTCTACCTGATTCACATTTCACGATAATCCATGCAAATTTGGAGATCCACACTTCCTTCAATTTCATGGGCATTCAATATTTCCTTACGTATCGACCCCTCTTCTGCCCAGTCAACGAGACATTTGAGTTGACTTCTGAATCTTACACCAGAAATTCTAAGAACAATCTAGTTTGTGTGTCCTGGTGCCTGTATGGTAGGTAGGATAGGTTCCTAGAATGGAGATTTCTGGAGTCCAGGGTAAGCATACCTTCAACTCGGTCAGGCAGTGGCATGGTCTTCAAGTCACCAGGCCACTGTACACTCCTTCTCGTCATTGTGAGTGACACCTCGCTGCAGAACCTCACCACCCGACTGTACTGGGCAGTTTTAATCTTTACCAAACTGACTGGTGACTTTACATCTTGTGCACTCTGGATGTGGCTCAGCATCTTTTGAGATGTTTATTTGACACTGTTTTTCTCTTCTACACACAGTGCATTTCAAGTATTTTTCCCACTTTTCTGTCAGGTCTTTTGACTTTTTACATTGACTTGTACAAGTTACTTACTCTGTACACTTTTCCCAGTTTGTGACTTAAATTTTCATTATCTTTTAATTTCTTGGTGACTACAACTTCAAGGCAGTGGAACATATCAAACTCATTGATTCTTTCATTTTATTCATTGTTTAAGGAATCTTTTCTTAACCTGATATCACTAAGATCACCTATCTTATTCAATTCCAAACATCATAAAATGTACCCTTTTTGAGGTCTTTAAGCAGACTGGAGTTGATTGATTTGTTTGGTATAAAGCAGAAGGGTCATCACTTTTGTTCATATGGATAGGAAACATTTCTCAGCATCACATTTTAAAAATTCTCTCCTTTCCCCACTGATCTGCAATGCCAGCTCTGCATAAGCCAAGTTCTCTCACACAGGTGGGTCTTCCTCCGGGCCTGCTCTTCCATGCCACCATAATTAGGATATCTACCCCATGTCAGTTCCTTGAGTCCTAATTAGTATAACGATATAATAATTCATGATGTCTAGAAATTTACATGCCCCAGCTCGTACATCAATTAATTTGCTTGTGAAACTTTGTTCTTTCATGTGAACGTTGAATCATCTTATCAATACAGACTCTCTCTCTCTTTCTCTGTGTGTGTGTGGTGTGTGTGTGTGTGTGTGTGTGTGTGTCCCTCTCTCTGTCTTGATCTCTTTCTCTCTCTCAGATTTTGATAGAAATTACTTTAAATCTATGGATAAACTTAAAGAGAAATGACTTCTTTTTGATATTAAGTCTTCCAGTTCACGAACATGTTATATAACTCCAGAGAAAAAGAATTTATTCAACATAATTCAATAAGATTTTATAATTTCCTTCCCAAGGAATTAGACTTAGGGATCTTGTAAGAGATTAATTTCCAGGCACTTTATATACTTTACTAATATCTTGAAAGCTAAGATGCCAAAATCTTTTTCTTCATGTTTTTGTTGGGGTATATATACATATATGTGTATATATATATTCATAAATTTTGTTGGTATATATATATATATATATATATGGTATATACATATATATATATATATATATATATAAATTAACATGTCCAGCAAGCCCCCTAAATGTTGCTTCGTCAAGCCTACTGACCTGTGTGTTCACTGTTGTTATATTAGGTAGATAATATTGTCATCTGTAAGTAACTTAATTTGATTCCTTCCTCTCCATTTCTTGTCCACTTCTCCTTGCCTGACTTCTTTGGAGAGGATCTCCAGAATGATGCTAAATTAAAGTGATAAAAGCAGGCATCCTGGTTCTTAGTCTGGAAAGGAAACTCAGGGCTTCTCCACAAAGCCCTGGTTTGTTTCAGATGTAGTTAAGCTTTGAATGTCAATTCAGTGATTGGTTATCACCAGTCTTTAATTTTTTTTTCACTTTAAAAATTGAGTAAAATTTTAATTTACTTAATATTTTTCTGCATTTGTGGAAATGAGTGTGTATTTTCCCTTTCCTTTCTGTTAATGTAAGCATTTATATTAATGAATTTTCTAATGTTAAGCAAAAGTTGAATTTGTGAGATAAGTTGAATTTGGTCATCATACATATTTTTAAAATATATTGAGGCAATGGATTATTAGTGAGTATTAGAGAGAATGGCCTGTGATATTCTTTTCTCCTCCTCTACCTGCTGGTCATGGCAGACGTCTGTGCTAGCTTCAGCAATAGCTGCAGCAATTTCCTACTCAGGACAAGAGATTGTATGACAAGGAATGATCTATTTCTAAATCAATGAAACCATCTTGGACTTTCTTGGGGGAAGAGTTTTAGTTATTGATGAAATATCATTGTTGTTTAAAGAAAAATAATGTTTTACTATTTCTTCATGAGTAATTTTTGTTTTATTTTTTTCTAAATTTTTTTTTATTCACTAATAGTCTCCCATCTTTTTAACCCATGTGCCCATAGTTAGCTCCTCTTCTACAAGTCTGATTTATTCTGTTGGTGTCTTCCCTTTTATTTCTGATCAAGTTTGCAAGAGGCTCATAATTCCATGAGCCTTTGGTATTATAATTTTATCTCCACATTCCCACTTCTGCTCTTATCTTTACTAGTTCATTTTCTGTGTGTTCTTGGCATTTTGCTTTGTTATTTTAGAGATCTATCAAGTCAGCTACATTTGCAATTAAATTTCAGCTGTTTTTCTTTTCTAAAATAAATATTTCAGTTCTTCATTTTAGATTACTCTTCTATTTTAAATATTTTTATTCCTGTTTACCATTTATTCTTTACTCATGACTTAAAGATTTACAAAAATTACTTCAGACTTTTTCATTACCTTATTATAACTTACCACTAGCCTAACCATATAGTGGTGAGTCCCCATGATGCTAATCTGTGAGTTTTTTTAGAACATGATTTATGTGCAAACATGGGCTGCCTTTTCCAACGTTTCCCATGTACCTTTACCACCACAGCTGAATGCAATGTTGTTTAAAACACCTCATTTTTTTCCTTAAACATAGTACACACACTGGTTTATACGCTCTAATAATCTCGACACATAAAGACTGAGCGGCGATTCTGTTGTGCATAGTTTCTCCTAGCTCTTGCCAGTGCTTCCCTACCTTAAGACTTTGATTTTGTCCGTAAACTCATATTTCTTAGCAATTAATTGGTGGAAATCCTCTGAGGCTCAGTGTGAAGGCACAGGGAATTTGGGTTTGCTTTTGTCAGGTACTAGAAGGAACTATTAAGAAGGACTTCCTTATGAAACTCCAGTTGAAGGTCTTAGGCAAATCTAGGCTGGAAATCCATGTGTGTGGACAAAATCTCAGAGGGAAAATGTCCATTGGGTACCAATGCTTGAGAGTGCAGAAGACAGACTTGTAGTCCACGCTTGCACAGAGAGTGCAGCTCTTCTGGGTCCTGTGGAACATGGGGCGGGTCTCCCACCAGTCTCCTCCTACTGCACACCCTCTCTGCACTCCTTCCAGACTATTCCACAGTGCAGAACACCTGGGCTTTGTTTCAAGTTCCCCATGCTCTGCAAGGCCATGGAAACCAAAGGCCATTCCCCTGTGTCAGCAAGTCTTCCAAGGAGAGCTGACCCGGTGCACCACTGCCCAGAGTGGGTTCTCTCCTTCACCGGCTTTCATTGGGTTTTGGGCTCCCTTTGAATAGTCTTTAATTTTTGCCAGATATTGATTGAAAAATAAGCTATTAAAAATGTTTTCGATGGAATGTTCAAAGTATCTTTTATGCTTCAAAAAAGTAAGATAAAATAAATAAATTGGAATTCAATTTTTTTAAATTTATATTTCAGTTTAAGCAGAAGAAAGGAGGATATTGTGTTTCCGTTTTACTGATGGTGCTGTTATTTTTATGTTAAGGACTGCAATAC
Organism: Sciurus vulgaris; assembly: GCF_902686455.1. Classification (NCBI taxonomy): domain Eukaryota; kingdom Metazoa; phylum Chordata; class Mammalia; order Rodentia; family Sciuridae; genus Sciurus; species Sciurus vulgaris. The sequence continues at coordinate 139,576,217 of NC_136469.1, forward strand.
ATCTCTGGGACTGGTGTGTTCTTTACTTAATGTGATTCACCAAAGTTTTGCAAATGCTCATCTAATGTGCAAGGATTAAGCTCCACTACATGTCAAATTTTGCACTACTCAAATTTAAAGACATTATCTTATTATATTTATTCTTGTGAGACAAAGGATTCAGGAAATAGTCCATGCATTAAAGTGGAAAAGCTGGATCTCTCTGGCTTGCCAGATGAGAGAGGGGGCATCATATGGAGCTAATGGACATATCACACAGTTTCTTGTTCTCAGGGAAATGCATCCCTAGAATAGTTGAAGTTCTGGAAATAGAAAAAAGCCTTGAGATGTTTGAAAAGTCTTTAAGAGGAATTTGTGTTAATATTGAGATTTGTTCTTTGTTCTCTCAAGCTTTGGGCATGAAGGCTCAGAAGAAGAACAGAGTGGGAGCCACTGACTCAGAATCAGGAAGCTGAACTATGGTTCTCTCCTGAACACTCACAAACTCCAGACAAGACCTTCCCTCTATAAGCTTTGTACACTGTTATCTAAAAAAAAAAAAGGGGGGGGGGTATATAATAGTCTCTACCCATTTTCTCCTGCATGTTTCAAATGTCAATGCTTGAAATGGCAGAATGTTGGATCCTGCAGGTAGACAACTATGGCCACTGGGAAAAGAGATTATGTGAAAAGAGATTAAGCCTTGAAATCAGCTGGACAACAGTTCCAATCCTCTCTCTATCATCTGCTGGCTGAGAGTTACAAGAAAGGTTTGTAAAGCACATGGGAACTATCTATCAGCATCTTCCTCTTAATTGTTAGTTTTTATATTGAAGTCATCAGATGATAATATCTCAGCACCTAGCAGCAATTGAGAGTCAGATAAAATGGTCATTTTCCTCATCTACAGAGCAGAGGTAAAAGTATGACTCATAAGATGTTACCTGAGTTCATGCATTGAAAAGATTTAAATCAGCTCAAAGGGATCAAAGGATCTGATCTCTCATTGTGTGATATTTTATACAGAAAGATAGCTAACTGAGAAGATCAGTATAAAGATTGGGAGCCTGTCCTATAGAATGAGGTGCAAACAAAATGAAAAACATGATGCCATTTCTTTACAGTTTGCAAACTATGCAGAAGGTGCTAGTGTCCTGAGATGTCATAACAGAATGACACAATTACATGCAGAGGAATGAGCACTGACTTAGAATCTGTAAACTTGGATTTTGGTTCAGAATGTAATCTATGCCAGTCTTTGAAGAATCCGAGGAGTATTTCTGCTTCAGAGCAGCTACCAAGTCTATGTCCATCATTCTTGCATCTCCATTGCCTAGAAAAATGTCTTGCATGGGTGGGCTGAATGAACAAATGAAGCAATTGTTTTTACAGTTAGTTTCTTCTATGTGAAATGATGATTATAATACCATCCTCTTGGAAGTACTGATATATGTAGGAAAAGCCTCACATAGTAGGTACTTGGTATAGAGTACTTCTCTCCCTGAAACTGCTCATAAGCAGTTCATATCTATATCATAGGAGGATTTAACATGGCATTTTTCCACAAGTCCTATCAGAGAGCTATACACATGTCCATAAATAAGTGCTCCTCCAACTCTAAACTGGTATGTCCTAAGTAAGGTGTCTTCTTTTTCTTCACTGGAATTAATGACTATAAAAGAAACTAAATATTTCTTGTTAACAAAATGCAAAATCCAAAGGGGACAAATGTCTAGCTCTTTCCAAACACTAAAGGACTTCACTTTCATAATCTATCAACTCAGATGCCTCATCAAAAAGTAATCAAGTAGGAGAAAAGAATGGAAGAGTTTTAGGAACTCCCAAAAAGCCTGAGATTCTGTGACTGAAGTTGTACAATCCCCATTTTTAACCAAAGAGTCACAGAGAAAAATAATGGAAAGAAGGATTTCTTGATGGACACCATGTTTTCAGTGTTAACCCCAGGGCCAGCCTATGATGAGCTGTGACTCCTATGTGTTGCTCCCAGCCTGGACCCATCCAAAAGGTGCTGGTGGCAGAAGCACCTCCTGAGCAGCTCATAGTCTGTAGGACTTGGAGGCACACAAATGAAAATACTACCACCCAGAGAGCATTGGTGTGGAGGGGCATACAATGTTCAGTGATGGCAACAAAAAGAGAGGAAACCAAGTCTACCCAAGGACAAACTGCCTTGAAGACATGTTTCTTCAGGGTAGCTTTGACAACAAGTCTTTGTTCAGCAATTACTCTTAAAGTTGCCACACTATTGCCTTTAAAAAATAGTGCTGGGGTTGAGCCAGTTGCTATCTGCTCAAAGTCAATCCTAGGGATAATGATTAGTCAATAATCCCTAGTCAATAGGGATCATGATTTGAATTCTAATGCTTTGGCTCCTGAGAGTCACGGATAGTTTCATTTACACAAATGTAATTATGAAATGCAGTTTCAAAGTGTATGTACAAGGAAAAGGAAAGAAAGGTCAGAGGCCCGGCCTGGCTCAGGAAAGACAGCAGTCCTCTTTCTTGATTGTAGTGGAGATGGGAAATCATGCTCTGTGCTGAGAAGCACACAGCTTGTTGGCCCACTTCTGCCTTCGCTCTGTTCTTTGCAGGCCAGGTTCACTGGCAATGGGCAATTTCTTCTTGACAAAATGGATTTGCTTGGACACATCTGCTCCAAAGCTGATAACATGTCCTGGACATCCATCATCAAGTCATTTCACTTTGCACTTCAAGTCCTGGGCCTATTTCCTGAGCTGACACATAAGTGGCCTAGACTGTCCTTTCAAATGCCAAAGCTCTCTGGATTTAAAAATAAACCTTAACTTTGCAAGGTGCAGGCTCTAATTCACTTTTAGTTGTGTTTTGTTTGGGAAAAAAAAATGGCATTAAAACTAACTAGTACACAAATCTGATCTTTTCAAATTGGGCATCTATACAAAGAGCTGTAATGTGCGTGTGCATGCATGTGTATGTGTGTGTGTGTGTGTGTGCGCGCCATTTTTTAAATGCTCACTGCATACCCAACATATATATTATTCCACGGGATCATCCTAAGGAATGAATGAGGATTAAATGTATTATTATCTCCAAAGTGAAAGATCAGGCAGTTAAGTTTGTACACTCAAGTCTGTCTGAGTTAAGCACTTGGGTCATTTCTACTTAACCATGAAGAATTATAAAGCTTTACCTTGAGAAAGGAGAGGAATTGATATTTCAAGAGGCACACAAAGTCCTGGAGCAACAGAATTAGAAAGTCCCCTTGAAGCACAGTTATCCACTTCTCAGGCATTACATGAACCCTATGACAGAGGGGGCAATGACTGGCATGGGACCTGAGAGCCTGGCTCTGCCAGTCCTCCATTCTCTGTCTTCACACCACATCATCAGCCCTGTGGCAACAAATGCTACAACAGAGGGAGGCGCAGGGTGCCAGGCACAGCCCAGGACACCTGCCTGAGGCTGGAGTGGAGGCTGCAGAGGAGTGAATCCAAAGGTATTTTGGAAGAAGTACATTCTCATCATTCAGCCAGCACCCTCTGTGGGCCCCAGGTGAAACCCTCAAGGTGTCTCAAGATACCTCGGGCATCACGGACTGAGCAAACAGCATGCACAAGAACAGGGAGGCCTCACACTTGCCCTAAACCTTGACATTTAGCTAAGACTGGCAGGAACCTGCCTTTCATTCTTTGTAGAAATGTAAAGCCCTACCTAGGAATTGTGTGAATCCCCAGCAAAAGTATCCTCTCACGGGAATCTCTGGCTCAGAGTGGACAACAAGAAATAAGAAGTGATGGGATGGGGCTGATGGTACAGCTCAGCAGCTAGTACACACTTAGTGAGTGTGAGGCCTGCGGTTTGATCCCTGGCACCTGAAAAAATAAAGAAAGAAGGAGGAGGAGGAGGAGAAGAAAGTCTGATTCCCTTCAATATCTTGCTGATCCACATGGGAGTTAGTGGGAAAAAGAAAAATCAGACACATGAATACCATCTTTATTTTTAAATTAGAGTTTTTCATTATGGATTTATTGTATTAATTTTGATTTTTTAAAAAAATACCACACTAAAACAATACCCATCCTTTTGCTAAGATTTCTGGTGACCTTTTACATTTTACTTCCAAGTCAAGGACTCTACCTTGATCTCCTTCCCAAGTCTCCACTACATTCTGACTATAAGACAGAGAGTCTGAGATCCACCTGCACTTGTCCCTACTGACAGGAAAAACTTCTATATATAGTAAGGACTCACTGAGCCTCAATTTCCTCACCTGTAAGATGGTGATGAGAACAGCACCATATCACTGAGTTGTGAAGTTTAAATGAATTAATACATGGACTGTAGCACACGCAGGCCAAACATCTAGAAGGCACAGTACTGAGTTATTGTGAAGGTATGTAAATAAATATGAAAAACTGTTCAACTTCCCAAGCAATCAGAGAAATGCAAATCAAAACTACAATGAGATGGTATATCACTCCAGTCAGAATGGCAATTGTCAAGAAAACAGATGAATGGATAAAGAAACTGTGGTATATAAATACACACAATGGAATATTATTCAGCCATAAAGAAGAAGAATATTGTGGCATTTACAGATCAATGAATGGAATTGGAGAATAATCATGCTAAGTGAAATAAGCCAAGCCCAAAAAACCAAAGCCTAATGTTTCCTCGTGATAAGTGGATGATGATACATAATGGGGGTTGTGGGGTTGTGGGGTAGGAGAAGAATTTAGGAACTTTAGATTATGTAGAGGGAAATGAGAGGGAGGAGGGGTTGGGAGTATGAAAGATGGTGGAATGAGACAGATATCATTACCCTATGTACATGCATGATTACATGAATGGTATGAATGTACATCATGCACAACCATAGAAATGGAAAGATGTACCCTATTTGTGTACAATGAATCAAAATGCAGTCTGTAAAAATAAAAAACAAATAAAAAATTTTTAAAAAGTAAAAATTATGACTGAAAAAAGAACACAAATAATAATAAAAATGCTGGTGAAGATGTAGGGGAAAAGGTGTACTCACACATCACTTGTGGGACTGCAAATTAGTGAAACCTCTCTGGAAAGCAGTATGGAGATTTCTTGAAACACTTGGAATGGAAACTTCATATGACACAGCTATCCCATTCCTTAGTACTTATCCAAAAGAATTAAATCAGCACACTACAGTGATACAGGCACATCAGTGTTTACAGCAGTGCAACTCACAAGAAGCAAGTTATGGAACCTGCCCAGATGCCTGTCAGTATATGAATGGATTAAGAAAATATGGTATATATATAATGGAGTTTTACTCAGTCATAAAGAATGAAATTATGGCATTTTCTGATAACTGGATGGAACTTGAGAACATCACACTAAGTAAAATAAGCCAGACTCAAAGTCAAGGGTTGAATGTTTTCTCTCGTATGCAGAAGCTAGAGCAAAATAAGTGGGGGAAAGGTGGGGTGAGGGAGGGAGAGACCTATGAAAATAGAAGGGAGATCAGTGGAGTAATGAAAGAAGATAGAGGGGGAGGGAGGAAGGACATGAAAGAGAGGAAGACGAAATGAAATTGACCAAATTCTGCTGCGTACGTACATGAATATACCATGGTGAATTTTACCTTTATGTATATCTATAAAACACTAATTTAAAAAAAAAACCTACAAACAAATTGGAAGAAGACAAGTAGAGTTAGAGGAAGGGGAACAAGGGAGAGAGGAAGAGAGGGAAAGGGGAAGTACTTGATACTGAATTGAAGCAACTTATCTTCCAGGCTTATATGATTATGTCAAAATGAACCCTGATATTGTTTATAACTATAGTGCACTAATAAAAAATATGGACAGAATGGAAAACATCACACTGAAAATCATCACCTGAGAGATACATCCCTCCACCACTGGCCACCACTCTTCCCTTCACTGGGTGTCCTCACCAGGGTGTCTTGCTCCTGTCTTGTCCGAATTCATCTCCATATTACGAAGCCTATGTGAACCTTTTCCAGCCCCTTCTCCCAAACCCAGCTTGAAACCTGCTGTACACAGCCAAGCTCACTGAGTTGCACAACAGAGAAAAGGGATTTCCATGCAACATGGCTGAGGGAACTGCGGTTATAGACCCCAGGGGAGCAGAAAGAATTGAGGAATGTAAAATATTTGGAGCTGTTGATGTCCAGAGGTGGCATGGTGGAATTTCTCTCTGGGACCTTTAGACAGTCCTTAGGGAATGTTTACAGTTTACAGTTTACAGAGTTTACAGTTGTTTTGCGACTTTGGCATGTTATGACCTGCTTCCGAACGCTAGTTGGGACGTGAGAAAGCAGAGGAGTCGTGAGAATGCGGAGATACTGGAGTGACTCCTCCAACTCCACCTGACAGCCCTCTGTCATTAGGGTTTAGACACTAGGTGTCCCCAAATGCTGTGTGTGAGACAACGCTAGAAAGTTTGGAGGAGAAATTATTGGGTTATGAAAGCCTTAACCCAACCTGCGAATTAATCCCCTGACAGGGATTAACTGGATGGTAACTGCAGGCAGGTAGGGTGTGGTTGGAGGAGGTGGGTCCTTGGGGACGTCCCTTTGGAGTATATATTTTGTCCTTCTTTAGCGGAGCGCTCTCTCCCTCTCTCTCTCTCTCTCTCTCTCTCTCTCTCTCTCTCTCTGTGTGTGTGTGCATGTGTGTGTGTGTCTGTCTCTCTTTCTCTTTCCTTCCTGGAATGATGTCTTGAGCCACATCCTTCTGCCACACCCTTCTGTCACAATGTTCTGTCTCACCTCAAACTCCAGGATGGAGCCAGCCTTCCAGGCACAGTTGGCACTTGACAGGCATTTTATTAACTGGGTTATTGCTACAGTGATGACTAAAAGACAAGGGGAACCTGGAGATGAGGGTCTCATGATATGCCTCCCTCTGCTGCCTCCCCAGGAGGAGAAAATATGAAGAGCGATTTGCATCTCCAGAAGGTATGGGTTAGAAATCAGTCAGCAAAGAAAAGCAGGAGGTCAGGATCACACAATAGCCAGGATCCAGAAAATTAGCATTCTACGATTTTAAGCATCACGTCTATGTCTCTGTCTGTGGGTATGTACATAGGCTGATCTGCACTGGATGGATTCTTCTGTTATCCATCAACATAGATTTACCAGATACCTGCAAAAATAAGCACTCAAAATTGTGACGTGCAGTTTTACAGCATTTAACATTTTAAATGTCCTCAGTGTCTGATACTTTAGATATTCTTCTAAGGGGCAAATGTAATCATTCACATCTTAGAAGTTGAGTCAACTGAGGTTTAAAGAAATTAGGTAACTCTCCAGGCTACATAGAAATTAAATGACAGTGTGTTCCATTGAAATGGGGTAGGTCATTGCTTTTTACTTTATTTTATTTTTTCCCTTTTCTGTTATGCTGTGCCACCTTCAGGATGTAAATTAAAGGACTTTTCAGGAGAAAAAGAACATGCCACTCACTCTTGTTCCTCATGGAACCTCCCCTCTGCAGCTGCTCACCTCACTTTGCCTTTATCCCACCACCTCTGCAAACTCATCAGAAGCTTCCAAGGCCAAGTACAGCAACTTGGCCCTCTCTGCATGTCACAGAGCAGTTCTGGGAAGGTGTCAGGCATGAGGCAGGAGGAACTGGACATGAAGTCAGAATTTGTATAGCAAGCTGAAAACTGTGAAGGTCTGTTATATGCCAGATGTGTTTATTTTTACTCTTTTTGTACCTTGACCTTTATTTCCAAAACTGACTCACAAAACTTGTTTCTCATATGTTAGTGATTATGGAGGCAACTGAACAACGCCATATTAGTGGATGATACACTTGGAAGCTGGGCTTGTGTCAACCATTCATCCCTTCATTTGGATGGAGAGCTCTCACAGTTGGTAGTTGTCTACAAGCAGCATCTTAATAGCCAGGGAAACAGTCCTTCAGCCTCAAAGGGGACTCTAGGTGACACACCACATGATCCTCTGTGGTCCTGGCACCATGTTTGGTCTCTTTCTCAAGGGCACGGGGACCCACTGATGTGAGCAGCACCTATAGTTCACCTGCTGCATCATGCTGAGCCCTGAGTGCAGACCCAGATTATCAGTTACAGACAGTGGGAGTGCCTGCCCCTCTCTGCCCCCACTGAGTCTTCTGCTCACAACAACATTACCTCGAAAATGCCTTTGCAGCTCTCCATGGTCCATCTGGGCCACTGCCCAGGAAGCCTATGAAATCCCACTTTGCTCACCTTGTCACCCACCCCCAATATGGCTCCCAGGGTCCTGCTCTGGCTGTCCCGCATGAGGCCCATTCCCCTTGTGGATCACACACGAACACTATATTTTCCTCTTATACAAGCACTCCTCCACTTACAATGTGGTTACCTCCATATGAACACACCAGAAAATGCAGTAAGTCAAAATGCATATGGCGTACCAGGAGCTGCAGCTCACTGCACTGCCCCCACTGGGAGAAAAGGACTGTACCATGTATTGCTAGCCCAGGAAAAGATGCACATTCAGGATTCCAAGAATGATTTCTACCAAATGCATATCGCTTTCATCAAGTTTTTTATCACAGGGTCAAATACTTGTAAGTCGACCATCATCAAATTGGGGACTTGTCTGTAGTTTCAAGATACTCAAGGCAAAATCATGTGTTCTTCTTTCTTTCATGTGAAAAACAGGTGTGGCATGCTGGAAGTTGGGGAGGGTGAGCTTCCAGGGGTGGCCACCCTGTGGTCCCTGAGCTGTGGCCCCCTTCCAGCGGCTGATGCCTGTCTCTGCAGCTTGGAGTGCAGGCTCCCAGGTGAGCACGCTCTGCTGGCTTCCAGCAGCTGCCTTTCATCTGCCTCTGAGTAGGTTTCACCTGCTGTTTATAGTTCTTGCTACAAGGACCATTCTTGGGTGGGAAAGCAGCCACCTGCAGTGCTGCAGAGAAGGCAGAAGCTGATGACAGAGGAGTGAGAACGATAGAAACAGCTTTTGGTAATCTACATCTAAGTCTGGTGATGGGAACAAGTAGCCTGGCAATCAGATCCCTATCTTGCCAAGGGGCTGGAAGTGAAAAACGTTCACATCATTTCCTTAACATTACACAGCAGCTGGCGGTGGGGGGGAATGATAACTAGGAGGCTGGAATGTGCATGTTGAACATATGTGTGAGGGACAGAGGGAGAGCGAGGAGGACAGGCCTTTATGTCCGTCCTCTTCACAGATTTCAGCGTAGCCTCCTGGCTAAGGCAGCGGTGCCCTGGATGACCTCCTTGGTAGAGCTCCACAAAGTCAGAAGTGTGCTTACTGCTTGGCAGGTTGGATCATGGTTTTGTGGTCTCTAATGACAGAAGAAAAATGGTCCACTGTTAAGTTGAAAATAGACGATAATGTGTGTAGTGAAAGAGTCGACGACTCTAGAGATTGGACAGTTCTCCAGCGGAGTGCCCGTTACTCCACTCTGCGTGCGAGACGCAGAAGGAACTGAACATCACCGCACCTCCAGGCGTTGGTCATCGTGGGGTAACTCCTTTCAGGGTGCAGTGTACAAGGCGCTCGCTCAGCACCATCAAGAACTTTCTGTGATGACAGGAATGTGCCTGAGTCCACACTGTCCCACAGGGTGGTCACTGGACACTTGTGAGCACTGAAAACTTAGAATGTGAGTAGTAAGAGAGAGGGACTGAATTTTTCATTTATTTCAATTTAAACGTAAGTAGCCATAGGAGCACATGAGGCCACGCTAGGGACCAGTAATGTCTGGAAACTACAAGTTTGTGTTCTTATATGTTCATCATGACAACTGGGAGTTACGTGATACAGAAAGCCTTTTCTTCTTTTAGTGATGGGACACTGAGGCTCAGAGGGGATCTCGGTGACCTCTCAGCATCATCCCCTGCCATTAGCTGGGGAGCAACAGGCTGCACCCTCCCCCAGCCCAGCAGGGCACCCACGAGCCCTGAGGTCATCACCTGAGCTAATGCTGTGCTTGGCACCATGAGCCAAAGCTGTGGACAGAGCAGCACTCATGTCGGAGCCATGGCAGTGACACACAGTGCCATTCACCAGTGCCAGGAAGAGCCTGGAATTGGATGCTCCACTCAGCTTCCTGTTGGCCACACGTCTCCAGCTCACCAGAGCACGTGTCCTGGAAATCCCCCTGCATGTGGGCCTTGACAGACAGCAGCGTTTTCAGGGATAAGGACTGGCATGTGTAATGGGCTGACCAGTCCCCCAAATTCATCTGCCGAAGCCCTAAATCCTTGCAACTCAGCATGTGGCTGTGTGGAGACAGGGTCTCACAAAGAGAGCGTTAATTTAAGATGAGGTCTGTAGGGTGGTTCCTAAACCAACATGACTAGTGTCCTTAGGGAAAGAAGAAACGTGGACACTGCTGTGCAGCGGGAAGACCATGTGAAGGCAGATGAAAGCCATCCAGCTACAAGCCAAGGAGAAGGGCCTCGGGAGGAACTGTGATCTCAGACGCCCCACCTCCAAAATCGTGAGATGGTATATTTCTATTGTTTAAACCACCCAGCCTGTGGATCTTGGCTACAGAAAATCAAGGAAACTGGTTCATCATTTATTCAATAGATATTCCCAGATGAGTCTAGCAAGCAGAGGTGGGAACCCAGCTTTAATTCACCAAGGAACGACAGTCACAGCACTGCCCAGGTCAGCCCCCACAAGAACAATCGATGAAAGCGATCCAGGCCTCTGCAATGAATGTGCCTCTTACACAGACTTTTACACAGCGTGGTGAGGTTAGTCATTGTTCCCATTTCAAAGGTGAGTAAGTGAAACCCCAGGAAGCAGAGTAGCAGTTGGTTCAAGTTCATCAAGACTATTGCTACTGAAGCCGGGTCACAAACAGGTTCCTAGACTCCTGGATCCTGGGCACATGCCATGTCATCAATCCTCAGCCTCTTACCCCGCTTTCCACCAAGCCACCTCTGATTGGGGCGACAGTGTATCCCAGCTTTACACAGACAGTTCTAATCCACACCGTTTCCCCAGAGGAAGTACTAAGGGCATCCCCTTTCATTCTCAAAAGCATCTGGGTTTTTACAAATTATTTGCTGTCATCCAACATACTGACTACATTTCATAGTTAGAGTTCTCCCCAAGAGGCTACACATCCTCCCTGGATTTGAGCAGCATTGGCTTGGACCAGACTCAGTCAAGGGCTTCCGTGCCACAGCTACAATGCCCTGCCTGAGTGCCAAGCCTCAGACGCAGGAGCACAGGAGAGGAACTGACTCCATGTTCAGAAGGCTGCCGTCCCTCTGCCGGGCCCACACAAGACCCACCTTGCATCTTCATTTAGGAGTCATCTGCTTGTGTCATGTCCCTAGGACTGCCATAACAAACTGTCACACGCCAGTGGCTTAATGCAACTGAAGTTTATTCTCTCAAGTTCTGAAGACCAAAAGGCCAACATCCAGGTTGCCAGTGGGGCCACACCCTCTCGCTTGCTTCTGGAAGTTGCTGTCACTTGCCATCTTTCCTTGACTTGCAGCCACGTCCCTCCAGTCTTGGCCCCAGGGACCATCTTCCTTCTGTGCGTCAGTCTCCTCCCTGTGTGGCCTGGCACAGGGTCTGCCCTCTTAAAAACAAACCCGTTGTGCTGGATTAAAGGCCCAGCCCCACTCCAGTATGAGCCTGACTCGCATCTTCATTACATTTGCAAAGACGGTATTTCCAAAGGAGCTCACAGCCCCAGGAACCAGGGGTGTGGACTCAACGGACTCAACGTGTCCCTTTAGAAGTGTCTCCCCAGCCACCCTTGAGCAGAATTTCTCCCTCCCACGAATCTAGACACCAGATGGGATGAAGTCTCATAGGATTGTCACCTCTCTTGAAGCGGGAAGTAAGCAAAGGACCATTACAGCAGATTTGGGTTGGGCGACTCAGTCCCACCTGCTCTCCAACTAAAGGGCTATGCAATGCTGCAGGGCCTTCCTCTGGCTGAGCCTCAGTTTCTCCCCTGGAGACCACCCAGCCTGACCACACTTCAGCCAGTGGTGACCTCCTCAGATCCTTCCTCATCTCGGTGTCTTTCACAAATCTGGATGATCCTGAAGGAAAGGCCAACTGTTCTCCAGGGAGTCTGTCCAGGGGATGCATAAAAGCTGCAGTGCTGAACAATGAGAGGTATGGAAAAACCGAGGCCTGACCAGGCAGGCTGGAAAGGCAGAGGTGACGCTGGGGCGCGCTGGGCAGCTGGAGCGCTCACAGGAATCAGCACCGAAAGCGCTCTGTCTTCCAGAGAAGCAGCGCATGCACGGCGGGCAGGCTCCCGCTGCGGGGTTACTGTCTCTTCTCTGGATCAGTTATGGAGAGGTAGAAATCACAGAGCTTGCGTCACAGGGAAAGGACAGGGAAACGCAGTAAACAGAACTAATTAACTTCAGCCCCATTCCCCAGATGGCAGAGGGCAGTGTGCACAGCAGGCTGGCCGGGAGGTGGGGGCTGCAGCCTGCCTACTGACCATGGCTGAGGGACAGTTCCCAGGGTGACCACCCACAAATTTCCTTGTGTATCTGAAGCTTCAGGTGGGATGGTGTTTTAGGAGGGTTTTGTTCGGGGAAAATATCCAGTCTTCCTCTGTTAGCCTGACCTCAGTGTCCCCTCTCAGAAACTTTTCCTGACAACCTGGTGGCATCAGTGGCTCTTCTCTGAGCCCTGGCACCTTTAAGAAACAAGTATGACCAAGGAGATGAAGTCACAATGGTGATAAGCACAGAGCTCAGTGACTCCATCAGTGCAGACCCAACTCTGCCTGTGTGACCATGGATGGGTGACCTTGACCCTCTATGGGTCTCCTTCTCCTTGTTTGTAAAACAGGAGCTTCAATTTTGACTGGCTTTCCTAATAACTAATGGGAGTCACCATCCTCAAAGGCCTGGGAGACAGGCGAGGATGATATTACTGGGCCGAGTCCAGGTGGAGAGAGGTGGACAGACCCAGGAGGCATGTGAAAGTGCTGTGGTTGGTCTTGGTTTGCCCCCGAGGGCTCATGTGCTGGAAGTGTGGTCCCCAGCACATCAGTCTTGAGAAATAGATCCGTAAGAGGCGGGGCCTAGCGAAAGGTGGCTAGGTCATGGGTCACCACCCTTGGCAGAAATTAATGCTGGTCTCAGAGTGAATGAGACACCAGACATAAGCATGATGCTGCTTGTGTTTTTCAGTCACCAGAATTATAAACCAAATAAGTCTCTTTTTTTAATATATTACCCAACCTCAGGTACTCTGTCACAGCAACACAAAGCAGATTAAGGCAGGAGGAAACCTCTCCAAGATTGGCTGTGGATTGATCTGGGGTCATGTGATGGCCAAGCAGGACTCCTGGGCTTCTGTACCAGACAAAAGGGTGAAAGGAGATACCACTCTCAAACCAAGGACACATGGAGAGATGGAGATTTGAAATACAGAGTTAAATTTTGGATATTTAATATTAAATGCTTGCCAGATATTCAATTAGAAATAGTAGGTGGCTGCTCTCTTCAAGAGCCGTTCCTGTCTTCAGTCACCATTTAATACTATAACTAATCTGGGTTCAGTAACATGCATATTGAGTCTTCCATTCAAAAGAAGCAGCTTGGGGCTCAAATTAAGAGAGACCTCAGAAGATGACACATTTGAGTCCTTGCTCCATTATCCATTCACTGTATGACATTTGGAAGACAACTTTTGCCTGTTTGAGTGTCCCTAAAACATAGAAATAAGTCCTAGGTCGCAGAGTTGCTTTGAGAATGAAAAAGGAGATGGAAGACTTTCTACCTGCCTGATGCTGTAGTTGAATTATTTCCCCTTCTTTCCATTTCCCTTTCTCTCCTCTGTCTTCCAGCTGCTTGGTGATGGGGTAGACATGCAATTAGAGATCACTGAAACAGTTGTGGCATGTTAGAAACATCTTCGCTCTGCTCCAGTGCCGGCTACTGCACGTGTCTTTAAATACCTACCCGCCTGTGTATTTATCGATCCACTAAGTGTTGCCTTATTTTCACACGATACAATAATACAAAAAAGTTTAGTTCCCTGTGATTGGGAAATGCCTCCCCTGGCATTTTATCTCCTTTTCCCTCATCTGAGCCTCTGGGGCAGAGGCGATTTCTGGCTCCACTCCTCTCTGGCTTCCATCCTGGAACAGAATGCAATTAAGCGACTTCCTGCGGAAGGAGCGGGGGTGCTCGCCTTGTGGAGCGCACGTACCTTAGGCAGTCAATCAATGTGCGGTGGGCAGGGGTCACCCAGGCTCTGCTTCTGTCCTGTAGAGCTCGTCAGGGGCCAACCTCATCACGCTGACCCAAAGACATCTAGACATGGGGAGGAGCAGGGGGCAAATGGAAGGCAAAGAGGGTCTCATGAAGCTGCAGAGCGAATCGGGAAGCGCTGACTCCTTCAAGCAGCGGCGGCTCTTCCCCGTTTCTCCTCCGTACTTTCTGTAAACTGCGTTAGCATCCCAGTTCCTTTGTCCGTCCGCTCACCCACCCACTGAGAACGTGCACGGAGGCAGCTGCCTGGCCTCCTGCTTCCCGGTACCCATGGCTGCCCTGCGGCACACTGGGGCAGCATGCCCAGCGCAGGGCCCGGCCGCAGCAAGCACCCAGCAATGAGGGTACGGGCCTGTGGATGAACGAGAGGAGGCTCAGCGCACCCAGAAGGAGCGCAGGAGTGGGAGGGCAGGACGCCCAGCACGTGGGCAGGGAGGCGGGGGCGGGAGCCACGATCCTCCTCCACTGCAACGATTTGTGGGCTCCTCCCTTCCTGGGGGTCACAGCCTGTTGGAGAGGCAGTGACGCCGCGGTGTCTGGATCCGGGCGCACAGATCAGGGCTCAGCGTCGTGAGGCAGGGGTGAAGGCGCCAGGCTCTGGGCTAAGCACACGCAGGGGGACCAGCTCTGCACGTGCCCCCCGGAAAGCCGGAGCCAGGCCCTCCCCGCACTGCCGGGTTCCCACTTCCACCTGGGCGTGGTGGGGAAGGGGGAGCCCTCTCACTTGTCTCCGGCCTTCGGAGTCCCAGGGCGGCCCCTGTGACGTCGTCCTCCAGGGATCCCCTCTCACCAGGCCGGCGAAAGCAGGCAGCGCACGCGCAGGAGCAGGGATTGGCTGGCAGCGCCAGAGCCCTGGGTGGGGCCTAGAGGAGGGTATTTCACTATTTTCATTTTCAAAAATTGGTGAAATATTTCCGAACATTTGAAATAAATGAGTCCCAAGCCTCCCTCATGAGGACTGTGATGCTCTGTCTTGAGAGAGCCTGTGACTCTCTGGAAGCCTTTCCCAAGGGGCAGCCAGGGCAGTAACCACTGCCCAGTCCTAACCACACAGTCCTACCTGTCCCCACGAGCTCTGTGGTTTGGAAGATTGCCTTGAAAATTAAGTGAGCTGTGTGTCTCTGGCCTGGGCAGGCCTTCCTGGGTAAATGCGCAGACTTTCTGAGGTTTCCCAATGTGCTGGACCTTGGACTGAGTTGTGCCAGGTGTGGGTGTCTCTGTCCCCCCATACACACACACCACAGCCCTAGAAGGTGTCATGCCTCCTTTCCTGGCCCATTCCTATGACCCGTACACATCAGGCAGCCTCCTAAGTGGGCACTGCCTTACCTTGACCCAGATTGCCAGGAAGCCGTGGGAAGGTGAACTGCCCCCTCCCTTCCACCCCAGTTCAGCTCCATGAGGACCACCATGAGGGAGGCAAGCGCGGCTGTGCTCCCTGAGGGATGGAGACAAAGACCAGGACCGTGTGGCTTCTCCCTGGGAGCTGTGCCTCAGAAACCCTGGGTCCCTCAAGGTTTCACCCTCGGCTCCAATCAATTGCAATGCGCCCGGAGACCTTCTAGGTGTTGTCCTGTCCTGGTGAGCAGAAGAGGCAGACCCTGCCTTTTAGACACTTAGCATTACGTCCAAGAGAAGAAAAGTGAATAATCTCACAAATATTTGCACATGACTATACATTCAGGATTACTTCTGGGAGGAAGCATTGATCTCCTGAGTAAGAATGTAACCTTGAGTTGAAATCTGAAAGATAATTGTAAAACCAAGCAAAGAAAAAATAAACTTCGCATCTACATGAACCACACAGAGACAGACCTTGAGGCAGAAGAGAGAGGAGAGCAGCCCTTGTAAGGAAATGAAAGGGTAGCGTGGCGGAGTCAGGAGGGAGGTTGGGGGAGCCCTCCAAGATCAACAAAGGCCAGAGCATGTTGGAGAGGCAGTGACACCGTGGTGTCTGGATCCGGGCGCACAGACCAAGACCATATGGTCTTGGTCCCAAGCCCAAGGACAGGACAAGTCTCAGGCATTGGATCAGCATACACAGAGGCCTGTTTGAACAGCCCCTGTAGGCTACTTTCTGTAAACTAGATTGTAGGGAGTACCAAGGGGACATGGACTTGCCAGTGGAGAGGGTGTGACCTGCTAAAGTCCCCTTAGGATCTGCTGGTCCTTGTGCCCCATGCCAATATCTCTAACAGCCTGCATTCTTATGCCGTGGCTTATGGAGGGGCTCCTCATAGAACCCAAAGTGGGGGGAGGAAGGAAGGAGGGAGCAGAGAGCCCTGGAAGGTCTAGCCTGAGCCTCGCTCTTCACGGAGCCCTGGAGCGTGAGTCTTATTACAGGTCGCACAACCCAGAGGCTGGGGGCTCAGGGTACCCCTGCAGATATGAGTGGGGTCCAAGAGATCAGGCTCAGGGCAGGTGGCCCCTGCCATTTAAAGATGGTCCTTCCAGAAAGGATGAAATAGAGACCATCCCCCAGAGCAGAGGGGATTGGCTGGCTGAGTAAGGGTGTCAGCAGTATCTGTTACCTCTCTGATCACAGCCCCAAGTGGCAGGACTGTCTGAATGGATGAATCAACCCAACACTCTGTCATGAAATGGAAAACAGTGTTGAGACTATTGACTAGGCAGCTGCTCAGAAGCTTATGTGGTTAGTGATGTTTGAAAAATAGTATTTCCTTCAAAAGTCAGAACAGAGTAGGGGCAAGGTTAGGAAGGAAGGATTCTCATTTGCCAGCCTGAAGTCCCTGGAGCAGGGGCTCTCCTGGGCCTGGCAGGCTGGGCTTCGAGCTGTGCCATGTGGTTCCTCTTCAACACAAAGGAAACATTTGCATCCGACACTTGGACGGCATGCAGCCCCATGGTCCTGCAGCAGCTCCCAGCCCTGGGGGGAGGTCTCTGGAGAAGTCACAGTTTTCCTCAATAATACCAACCCATTCTCTGTGTTCATCCACCTTTCTGTAAAAATGTTAGTCCTTCAAACAGGAGGGAAACCCTGCCCTGGACACGCCTGTGGCTTCTCATTCAGGCGGCAGCAGGTGGGTGAAGTTCGCGGAGCAGGGGGCAGTGAGACGTGAGAGCCAGGCTCTGGTGCCAGTTCTAGGGAGGACAAGAGGTGCAGAAGTCCTCGGTCTCTTGCAGGAAATTGAAGCAGGGAGCAGTTAAGCTGCTGCTCAAGGAAAAGGTGGGTCTTGAGTGGCAGGACCAAGAGTAAAGCCCAGAGGTGGCATTACATGACACCAGATTACAGCATGCACCTGCAACTGTGTACTTGGGAAATGGTTAAAATGCATTATAGTAGCCCTATTATGAACTACCATGTGACCTTTGAATATGATTTCATGGAGGTACAGTTTTTAATGCACATATTTTTACCAAGAATGTAATCATTTATGAGTGAACATGTTATAAACAAGAACATGTCAACATTTGTATTACCTGATTGTTATTTTCCTCTTTTTTCTTGTACCTATTTTCTCAATTTTCTACAATGTCCAAGAATTGATTTTATAACAAAAAACATTCCATAAATATAAATCTGAAAACAAATTTAAGAAAAAGAAAAGAAGGAAGACAGGAGGAGGGGGGTGATTTTTCCAGCTTTCTCAGGAGGAAAGGAAGATCTCTGTGTGAATTAATCAAAGGGCAATTGAGAGAATCAGTGGGAATAAAGACAGGCTGGCTCAGGTCAATGAAACCTCAAGAACAGGGAGGAGGGAACAAGTGAAACCTGGAGAGTTGGGGGGCCTGTCTGTCCAGAAGAAATGATAGTGGCTGGTCACTGCAGAGCAGAAAGGGCACCTGGGTTGCAAGCCAGCGCCCCCACTGACCAGCCATGGACAGTCAAGGACTCGGAGCAGGCAGCTGCAGACCGAGTGTGCCCATTTCCCTCAGGACTCTCCTGCCTCTGCCTCCATCTCCGTCTCCTCCCTCTCCAAGTCTCTCTTTCTGTCTTTCTCTGTCTTGTTCTTCTCTTCCACACAAATGTGTGCACACACTCACACACACCCTTGGCGCCACAACTGTCTGCCACTCTTTGTCTCCTAGGTTCATGATCTCACAGGGTCTAGACGGGGTGGGGGACAGAGCAGAAGAGCCCCGCTCAGTGTAGAAGCAGCAAGAAGAGCAAACGGGAGTGGCTGGAACACCCTCATGGTGGGGACAGCCCGTCCCACTTGCCTCCAGCTCTCCCTTATTCTCCAACCTCTTGCTCCGCAGCCTGGAGGACAGCCCTGCTCGCCATCCCTACAGTTGATGTTTCCCTGTGAGAGTGACACTCAGACGTCCCCAGGGCCTGGCTGATGGGTCTCTTCAAAGTCCTGAGTGGTTTCACAGCTGCCAGGCAGGATGTCTCCATGCCGAAGGCGTCTCGCAGCAGGTGCTGCTGGGCTCTTGCTGTGCTTGGGGGCGAAGGCACATTCACAGTCACAATATCATGATGGCTCGGATTGTACCCATAAACCTCTGCAGTTCATTCTTGGAAGCTGCAAGAAGACAAGTTGGAGCCCCAGCCCTGCAATCAGCAATGCAGAACCAAGGACACTTGAGTCCAACCTGCCACCACTAGTTTGCAGATGCTGGACTGATCACGTGCCCTCTGTCATTCTGTGTCCTCACAACCATAACACAAGGATTTTGGGTAAAATCACCATTTCTCCAAACACTAGTCACGAGGATTCTACAACTCGACAGAAAAATAAAATGGGTCCTTTTACAACCAAATCACTTGGGAAGCAGGACAAACTCTCTTTCTTTTGAGTTTCATGATGCTTGTTAACCTATTAAAGGCCCTGAGAAGTCCTGCTATCCTGTGAGTTGCACAGAACAACCTCCCACGAGTTTGCTTCTCTTCATGGAGTGGCTATTAGCTAGCACGTCTTAAGGATCAGGGTCCAGCCTAACCCTGGTGCTCCCTGCTGAGTGTCTCTGTTGGGCCTCCAGCTCTGCTGCTCTGGATTGTTGAAATGAAGAACACCGAGAGGCAGGGAGACAAGGAATGTTCCCAACCTGTGGGCGCTCCAGTCCTGGGAGGTCTTCGTCTCCCAGGAATTCCCATCTTAGCAAGCGTCAGCATCCGAGGTAAAAGCTGGCTGGCTGCTGAAGGTCTCCCAGGTTCCCTTCCCTCTCTGGTCCATTCTTCTCTTGTCCTTACCTGCTCTTTCCTCTGAGACTAGACATGACCAGCCTGGCTGGGGTTCCACAGAACGTTTCTTAAAGTTGAGTTTCCCTTCTGCAGTGACAGCATTTTCTACTATTTAAGTAGCATTCAAAGCACTAAATCAAAACTGCTTGTTCATTTCCCTATTTCTTCCTCTAAACTGGGAGTCCTTAGAAACCAGGTCACAGAGTTGCATCACTTGTGTGCCTCAATTTTAGGTATTATTATTCTAATTCATGTGAATATGATAATGTGTCAGACACCAGCTATTTAGTCTTTTCAAGAATCCAGTAGACGCGAGCCCTACCCCTGATTTATAGAGAGAGACCAGGGGCTTTGAAGTGGGTACTGACATGGCTTGAGTCCACATTACTGCGGTCAGGGGCTGACAGTTGAATCCAGGCCGTCAGACACCACAATGCCTACACTGATCACATCCTATTACCAAAGGTACTGAGGAGATGCCCAGCAAACATTTGTTGAATGAGAAATGAGCAAAGTTTTATTAAAGGAACGTTCCATAAGAGAGCTCCTCTCTGCTCTGTGTACCCTGAATCCTGGAGCTAATGATCTGTGAACCCTCTCAATCCCGGGATCTCTATCTAAACTCCCATAGAAGGACTTCTAGTCAGGAGCTCTTGAAGCCAAAATGGTGAATTAATTGAGTAAAGGGTGACCCTTTCTCTGGACTAAGAACTGTGTATAATACCAATGTTTGCTAATATTCTCAAAGCTTTATTGAGGTATGATTTTCTGCTGTGGCCTGAATGTTTGCATCTCCCCCACAAATCTGTGGCGAAGCAGCGTCTTCATTCCTTGGTACTGCTATAACAGAGTACCTAACACCGAGAAACTGGGAAACAGAAAATCATCTCCACAACGACGGAGTCCAGATAAAGTTGCCTTAAGTTTAGTGCCTAGCAAGGGCCCAGTCTCCAAGGTGACACCTTGAACACGGGGCCCTCGCGTGTTGAAAAGGACAGAAAGGCTAAAGGGGGCCACTGGGTCCCTCCAGTCCTTTTACAAGAGAGCTAATCCATGCATGAGAGCAAAGCCCTCGTGACCTAGTCACTATCCTAAGGCCCCAACTTTTTACTTGGTTGCCTTGGGGATCAAGTCTTGATTTGAATTTTGCAGGGGGTCATTGGCATTCTGATCTCTGCTTTAGGAAGTGAGGCCTTTAGAAGGTAACTACTTTAGCCCGTAGTCATGGGGCAGAGCCTCCATGGTGGGATTGGTCCCCTCGTAAGGAGACATGAAGCAACCAGAGCTCTCTCTCCACCATGCACTGAGCAAGACAGCAGCTCTCTGTGAGCCAGAAAGGAGCCCCTAACCATGGACCGACCCTCCGGGCACTCTGATTTTGGACTCACTGACTCCAAAGCTGCAATGAATACATGTTGCTTCAGTCACTCAGTGTGTGGTGTTCCGCTGCAGCAGCCCAAGCCAACTAACATATTTGTGTAATAAAAATCATTGGATCGTACACTTAAATAGGGAGAACTCCCTAGTACAGACTTCGGGTAATTTGTACTGCATTCCCTCTGCCAAACCATGGCACCGGGTTCAACACCAGAGCCATGCTCTTGTCAATAAAGAACCTCAGGGAAACCACAGCCACTGTGGGGCAACCATCCCTCTGTGCTGTGCAGACCCCTCTCTGCCCTGCAGCATTTCCAACAAGACAAAACCAAGACCCTCTTTCATTGGTCAGGACCCCCTATGTCTATAGTACAGTTAGCCAAGAGCTGTTCTATAACAACCAGCCATAGCTCCTCATGAATTAAAACTCTCAAAGAAGAATAACATTCTTTTATGTCTTTAGGTGGTCTCAAGAATAATAAGAATATTTTTATCTGGAGAAATCTGGGCTTGAAATTATGTGATCCAGATTTATGCCCCAGAATCACCCCTGTTAAGCTATGTGACCACAAAATTCAATTTCTGCATCTGTATAATGGGAATAATCTTTATTACAGCCCAGCTGTGCCCCTGACAATCTACATTACATTTATCAAATAAAAGGGTAAAGACCTCAAAGACATTTAAGTATTTTCTGTTCTTTAAATCTTTGATACCTAGATTTCAAGGACTCAAATTTCCAACAAAAGCTTCTTTTTCCCTAATCTCTAAGCAGTCATTGTTCCCAAGCCACTTGCTTTTATAACCTGCACTGCAAATACCAAGTCGTGTTTTGCTCAGACGAAAGAGTGATTTGAGAACCATTTAACAGCATACATTTTCTCAGCATCACAATCACAGAAATACCTGGGCTAAAGGGTTCAGTGCTGATTCACTGTGAAAATTTGTGGAGTGTTCAATTACCCTTAGAATTGTTCTTCTCTTACCTGTGGCGCCCCAGCATCGAATCATGGCACAATAGGCTAGCGGTGGGAATTTTTTTGCTGCATACAAAGAAAGTTCACTGAGAAGTGATGGGCCCAGACCCCTTGTGGAAAGTGAGCTGTCCTTCACTTTTCTGAATGTGCATTACCCTTTTCTTGAGTTTTTTTCTTAACCTCTTCCTGTGGAGGACAGAAGAATAACAGAAAAGCTGACAATGGCTTAGGAAATCTAAGGATAGAATGAGATCAAGGGCTAGAGATTCCAGTGGCTAACATCTGGGAGTCTCAACTGGAGGCCACTGGAGTTGGATAGAGGCCACATATCTGGCCCCAGCTCTCTCAAAGACATGCTCCTGACACAAAGGAACCCCTGAGCCCAGAATGCAAAGACTTCGCCGGCACTTAGCTTTCTTGGATTGGGTTGCTCATCTATTCCTACAAACATTTAATAGTATCAGCTTTCCAGGAGCTGTCCTTGGAACCTGGAGTCCCCAGCCTTGAGTCTCCTGGCCTCCAGATGTCCTGCTGCTACTCTGCCCTCTTTGAGAGGTTGCTTCTGGTCTGCTTCAAAGCACAGAGGTGCAAGAAAAACAGCAGTTGCGGAATGATCCAGCAAACGGCCCAAGAGAAGAAAGCACAGAATCCTAGGAGTGAGGGCATGGACGGGCAGGCAGGCCCGAGGGCTGAGCAGGACCAACACGGGAGCACAGACCTGCGGAAGCGCTGGGGAGGCCCAGCCCAGGCAGGAGGACCCTCATAAGCACGGGACACCCCCACCAGGCATCACCAGAAACAGTCAGCAACAGTCCTTGGGCAGCCAAGTCAGTGCCCGAGTGAGGGACTTCATGGCAGGAAGGTTTGGGACATTGTGTTTGGTGTGGAGACTCTGGGTGCCAAAATGTCACTGAAAAGGATAAAGCAATTGGTCCCAGGTGAAGGGACAAATTCCTGGTGAAACTGCACAGCACCTTGAGTCCTGGAGGGTCCAAAGAAAGGGGGCAGGCACAGGAAGATGGACAGCGCTGGGCTCCTTCCCTTCCCTGTGCAGAAGATTTCTCATTTGGCTGTGAAGACCCTGGCAAGGAGGGAAAATCCAGGCTACAGATTATAGATTTCTCACATTCTTTTTAGGGGGATACCAGGATTGAACTCAGGGGCACTTGGCCACTGAGCCACACCCCAGCCCTATTTTTATTTAGAGACAGGGTCGCATGGAGTTGCTTAGCACCTCGCCCTTGTTGAGACTGGCTTTGAACTCAGGATCCTCCCACCTCAGCCTCCGGAGCCGCTGGGATAACAGGCATGCGCCACTCTGCCCAGCTGATTTCTCACATTCTTGCAAGGAAAGAAAACTGGGCCAGCTGTGGAGGCTCTCTTCTCTGTACCCTGAGAATCCCCAGGGAGTATGAAGACAGCATCCTGAAAGGACCGCGGCATTTGAGCCTCTCAGGAGAGCCTCTGGCCTGTAGCTGCCCCCTCACCACGTGTCTAGGGTGGGGCATTTCATCTCCCTTTGCCTCCGTTTCTTCCTCTGCAAAACAGAAGAAACCCAGGGAGGCCCAAGGCCACCATGCTAGGTGCCTTGTGGTTGGTGTTTTGTCTTTTGAGAATCATAGAAATCTACCCAACCCGGCCACACTCTGCAACTTTCCTTTCTTTTTTTTTTCCCACCTCCAACCCTTGCACGCACACGCACACGCACACACACACAAACACACACGCCAGTGTTTCCTGCACACATGAAGCTCCTTCTAGCACCCATTAGTGAGGTCATTGTCACTCAGAGAGCAGCCAAGCAGCTGTGAGAGGGACGGTAGCTCACGTTTGATCGTATTCCCAACAAGGAATTGACCTCACGTGGCACAGTCTTGGGACTCCATCTGCCTCCCGTAGGTGTCTCTGTTCCTGATTCTCTGGCAGCCGCTCAAGGGGTCTGGCTGACTTAAAAGTGCAAAGCCCTGAAACCAGAGTGAGTTTATTTTCCTTACAGTTGATTAGCATGCCTAGCTGTAATTCGTGTGGCTTCCTGAGTTACAGCACTGGCCCGGGTGTTCCCCCACCAGCATGCACAGTAGAGGACCTGTGTGACCACACATCACTGAGTGGGTGGCCTGTCGGGTAGAGCACTCAGGTGCCCACGCGGTTCCATGGGAGAGGAGACGTGCTTCCGCAGCTGATCAGAGTTAAAAGGAGAGGCTTCTCTTAAATACGAGCTGATCCAGGTACACTTCACACGTCAGCTAACTCACCAGTTTAAAATATTACAATTCATGATTTTTTTAGTAAATTTACCAAATTGTGTAACCGTCTCCATAAATCTGTTTAGAACCTTTGCCTGGCCCTGGAAGGTGCCCGTGCCCACTGATAGTTAATTCTACTCTCTAACCGCCACCCGCCCCAGGCGACCGCTTACCTATTTTCCATCCCCGCAGAGTGGCTGTCTCTGGACCGTCAGATAAGTGGGATCCCGCAGTCGGACTCTCGGGTGTCAGGCTTCTTTCCCTCAGCATTGTGTTTAAGGCTCGCTGATGGTGTGGCGTGGGCCGCATTCATTCTTTAGATTGTTCTGTTGTGCGAGTGGATCCCACTTGGTCACTTGCCAGTCCATGGACAGCTAGGTTGTTTTCCATTTGGGTCCGTCATGAATGAGACTGCTAAAAACGCCATGCGCAGGTCTTTGGTTAGATACATATTTGCATTTCCCTGGGGTGGACCTAAGATGGGATTTCTGGGTTGTGTGGTGAATTCACGTTTAACTTTTTAAGAGACCGTCTCCAGATCTTGACACATTCCCTCTCGCGTCTCAAGTAAAACACTGGTGATTCTGACATGAGACATGTACCCTGCTCACCCCTCTCCCTCCAGCCCAGGATGAAAACCAAAAACAAAAGCTGTTCCTTCTCACCCGCTGCCTCTCCTCCTGGACAGAAAACAAGGGTTTGAGCTACAGAGTGAACCTGGCAGAAAAGTAATAATCTTTTTTTTTTTTTTTTCTTTCCCTTTCGCTCTCCCTCTTTTGAGGTCTTATGGTTCAGGGAGAACAGAACAATAGTAAGAGGTACTAGAAAGTGAAGCAATAAGCTTCAAAAGGTTGCCTCGGATCATGAATCACCAATTACAGCCTTTATCGTAGTGCCCTGAGCAAAGGTAGCTGTTATCTACTAACAGTTTAATATAGCAGAGAGTTCGGGTACCACTAAGTGCCTAGCACAGAAAAAGATGGAAGCAGGAGAGCAATTCGATGACCAGTGTTAGTCCCCTTGGTGAGAAGCTGCCCCTCACCACTATATGTTGCCCTGGATCTCTCAGAAGGATTCTGGATCTTCTCTTCCCTTTGCCTCGCACACAGTAGGCCTATTGACCAAGATTCTTATAGGAGGACATAGGACATTTGAACTTGGCTCTGCCCTGGGTTTGCATCTCCTCCAGTTATACCTGCAGATGCCAATGAGTTGAACTTGAAGAACAGCAAAACCAATATTGAGGGGTTAATGCATTAGAGAAGGGATGAGGAGGCCCCTACGTTACACATACTTTGGGATAAAGGGGAGGAAATTCTGTGGGATTTGTTCTCCTTGTCCCTATACTTCAGAGGAGCATAGAATTAACTTTCACTGTGCCCCAGTCCCCATCGTGCATCCACTGAGACGTTGTTGTTTTCACTCCAGAGATGAGGAGCATGTGGCTGAGAACAGGAGAGTCATTGCATCAGCCAGAAACCCGGGGTCTAATCCCTGCTGTGCATGTGCAGGCTGCAACTGGGCCCCAAACTAAGCTTACATTTTGGTCAGATTTTTTGTCACCGTGACCAAAGACCTGACAAGAATCTAAAGGAGGAAAAGTTCATTTGGCACTCAGCTTCAGAGGTCATGAATGGCCAACTCCATAGCTCCGGACCCAAGGCGAGGCAGACATCATGGTGGAAAGGCATGCTCAGGACACGGAAATAGGAAGCAGAGAGAGAGAACTGTGATCACCCATTCTCCAGCTGGACTGGCAGTCACCATGGCAGGTAACCTGAGCTCTCAGGGCACAAAGGCACATTGCCAGTGACCTGCCCCCTCCAGTCACTCCCTACCTGCCTAAGGTTACCACCCATTTAATCCATATTAGTGGATTAATACACGCTCAGATTAAGGCTCTTATAACCCACTCATCTCACCGCTAAACTTTCTTTCTCACACCTGAGATTTAGGGAGACACCTCATTTCTACACCATGACAGCTCACTTTACCACAGGGCACTGTGAGCAGCAGAGGTTCAAAGTGGGCTGGCCAGGGGCAAACAACCCTTGTGGCAGGGATATGCATGTAGATATTATATATACACAAGTTTACTGTACATTTTGCTGAAATAAAAGATTTGTAGCATGCCATTTACAAATAAACAGTGAAAGATACAGTACTCTTTATCATCAATTCCACATAGCAGATCGATTCTCACAGAATGGTTTCATTGATTTTTTTGCTGAACTCTTATATCCTTGGCAAATCTATGTTGCAGCTGACAGATGAGGCAGTTCTGATAGCAATATTTCCTCACTAATATAAAGGAAAAGGATATTTTTTCCTTATGTTAATAAGCAAAACAACAGGGACATATGTCAGAACTTATTCATCAGAGATAGAAGCAAATTCTTTTCTGGATCAAACAGTAGTTTGAAATACTGAAAGAATGATTACCTCTTCAATGTTTATCATATCCACAGTGCTGCCACTGTAGACATGGCATGCTTTTAAATTAAATCTATTTCATTAATGTCTCCTTCATCACTTTCTTAATATGAACCAATCCCTGATTTGTCTCCTGTGTCAATTTCTGTGGGGTAAATATTCCCACCATAGCCAATGTCAGACTGCCAGTGTGAACTCACTACTGCTGAGTGAGGAAGAGAGCCTAATAGCGGGTTTCCACCATTCAGAGGTAACAGATGTGCATAAAATTAAGACCTCAAATAATAGAAAAATTCAGTAAGATAACTAGAAAGTGATGCACTTTGTATTTTTATTACATTTTTTTTAGTATAACTGATTCACTTGTAATTTTATATAATTTAAGTTTTAATAATGGCTGTTTTAACAACTAGCATGGAAACCTCTTAAAATGTTATTGCAGGGCTCAGCCCTACAGTGCCCATGTGAGCCAACTTCCACACACACTCAACGACCCAAGGCAGCCCTGTTCCTCTTCCCACCCATGCGGATCCCATGCTAATACCCCCTTTACTACTGACTGTCTGCTTGCAGACTTGGGACTTTACCTTAATGTTGCTATTTACTGCTCTAAAGTTTGAGCCAGCAATCTCAGTGCTCAAACAATCTAAATTCTTATCTCATGGCTGGAGAAAGCCGGATCTGGAGAGGCAAGCACACATGTCAAGGGCCGCACACCCATTCTCCAGCTGGCCTGGCGGTCACCACACAGGTGACTTGAGCTCTCAGGCACATGGCCACCCCTGGCTCTCGGCCTCCTCTGAAGTCCTATGCACGGTGTGGTCCGTACTTCAGGTGGGACAGAGCATCTCCAGCAAGCTGTGGAAGACAAAGCCAAGAAGCTAGCCAAACCACACGGAACAGAACAGAGGAAACATGAAACGCTGGGAAACTTGGATTTTTAGTGGTTTCCAGGGAAACAGTTGTGAAGAGGAGATTAGTTCTGCAAGCGAAGTTGGGAGAGGTGACAGGAGACTGCCACAGAGGCTCAGCTATTGTTCAGAGCAGAATAACACCTCCTCTCCTTCACCCTGGTCCTAGGGCACTGCCTCCTGCTTGGGTTATTACAATAGCTTCCAAAATCATCTCTCTTCGATGTTATCCCTGTCTCAGCTCCTGTAACAAAATACCTGTGGCTAGGTAATTTGCTAAGAAAAGAATCTGCTTAACTCACTTTCTGAAGGCTGCGCGCGCCACATCTGGTGAGGGCCTACTTGCTGCATCACAATGCGGCCCAGGGTGTTGTATGGCAAGTCACAGCCGGTGTGAGATCTTGTGTGATCCTTGGGCTCTTCCTCTACTTATTAAGCCTTCATGGGGCCTGCGCTCATGCCCTCAGGAAACCCTAATTCTCTCCCAGAGACCCCACCTCTAAATGCCATTAACATGCAAATGAGGAGATTATATTGGCTTCCAACACCTGAACTTCTACAGGACACATTCCAAACATAGTGTCCCCCAACAACCCATCCACTCTGCAGCCAGCAGACAGGGAGATGCTTCGGAAACATCACCTGCAGCACCGTAGCACCGTGCTCAGCTCATTCCCCAGATCTCTTGCGCTTTCTCTCTTTCCCTCTCTCTCTCTCTCTCTCTCTCTCTCTCTCTCTCTCTCTCTCTCTCTCTCTCCCCCTCTCTCTCGTCCAACCTGTACTCGCTCCAGATGAGCCACACAGCCTCCTTGCTCTGACTCCACCAAAAGCCACACTCCTGCCCCAGGGCCTTGGCTCCATTCATCCCCTGGGCCTGAGGTTCTTCCCTCAGAGCCTCACAGCAGAAGCCACAGTGCCTTCTCCCTGTTCCCTCCTTCTCACCTCCACCAGCCCAGGGACTCCCCTGCCTGCCCACTCGGCCACCTGGCTCTCCCACCTCCCAGAGCACCTTCTCACCTACCATGTGCCCTGGGCATTCCTGATGCATTCTGTGGACTGTTATTGTCAGCCTTCTTTATTCCAGGGACAGGGGTCCTTTTGCGCTTTACTCCATGGGAGGTGGGAGGCTCCACTTGGTGCACGGGTATACTCTGAACACTGGCCCATGTTGCATACTAAGGGGGAAAATGTGTTATTGAATTAATTTGGAAAAATTTCCAGCCTACATATTTATTGTGGACTTACTCTATTCCAAACACTGTTCTAAGCATTTTGCATGCACTCTCTCATTTAATTCTTACAATATTCTCAAAATACAACAAAACCTAAACACCCACAGTGCCAAATGATGCTCTTAAAGAGTCCCTGGGAAGCACAGAAGAGAGGATGTATTGCAAAGAATAGCTGCAACGCTGCTTTTCCAGGTTTGATATCTTTTGATGAGTGCTGTGAAAACCAATGTTGCCAAGCCATATGATAAGCTAGACCTGCTGCAGCACAGAGCTCAGCAGTGGGGGAAAGAAACAGTGTTCAGATAACAGCAAACAAACCCTGTGGTGACTCTGGGATCCTGGCCACGCTCCAGTTCCATGAACCCCAGCATGATGCAACAGAAAGAAGCGGTCTTGGAGAAAGCAGGCCTTGCCTTGCATGCCACTCCAGCTCTGAGAGCTGTGCAGCCACAGGCAATGGGTTTTGCCTCTCTGTTTATCTCCTTCTCCATCCGTAAAATAGGAATGAAGCTTCACCCATAATCTCTCAATAGGCCTCCAGGAAAGTGGTTGACACATACTTATGTTAAGTCTTTCATGAGTCAGTTGGTCCAGTCCCTTGTGTTTTAGGTACTGATTTCAAACTTATGCTGCCTCCTAAGGACTACGATGCTGGACAGACCTTGTATTAAAGCTCAGTTCTGTCACTCTGGGCCAACCGTGTTGAACACTTCCTGCGGGCAGAACCCCACTCTAAGGCCTGGGAATATGTCAATGCATCAATGTCATCTTTTCATGGAGAGGTGTAGGCAGGTCCCTTAATCTCTCTCAACATCAGTTGGCCACAGGACAAACCCAGATGGCCCGGAAACACAAAGCTGGCCTCGAGTGTTAATCTGTGGGCCTTTCACCCTGGAAACTATGGACAAAGAGTGGGTTGAAATTTATGCTGCAGGGCTGGGGAGACGGCTCAGCTGGCAGAGTGCTTGCCTCACAAGCACAAGGCCCTGAGTTCAATCCCTGGTACCGCAAAAATAAAAAAGAAATTTATGCTGCAAAGCCAGACCCACCCAGGGAGGCTGGGTCTCATAGCACTGCCTTCAGGTGCAAAGTTGGCTCTGAAGGGAGAGAAGAGTGGAGAGTCACCAAGGACCAGATAGGGGAAGGCCTGGGAGTGCTCAGGAGATGAGCAAGCTGTCACCACGGGCAGTGGAAGCTCCAGATTTTAGCCTGACTCTGGCTACAGCATGCTGGGTGGACCACAGGAAGGGACAAGGGGTGTGGCAGGAAGCGGGACTGTGAAGGGCACTGGGGACCCTCAGAGGGGAGGAGGCAGAAGCCACGCCCAGCAGCTGGCCTTGGACTTTCTCATTTTCCTTCTGCCTTGACTTCCCTTCCTTTCTTTGGACTTTCTTTGGGAGTCAGACGATGTTGAAGGAAGGGACAGAGGAAGGAGTATTCTCCTGGAGGGCTCCTTCCAGAGGTCCCTCTGCACTGTAAGCACAGGCCCCCTCTGGCATTTCCACAGACCACAGGCAAAGGTCACTCAGGCCTCTTTACCTTAGGGTTTTTACTGGTGTGCACTCACCAGGCACAAAGCAAATTTTCTGAGAGTTTTTTAAAAATGCACTCATTGGTTTTTCATGTTGTTTTGTATCACGCAGCCAGAATCTTTCAGCCATGACCATCTATAAATTAAATTCCACTATGAACACATCCATAGACCTATAGAAAGGGTAATTCGCTGTTGTTATTGTATTTGCTCATTGCGAACATTGATGGTCTATTAGAAGCTGCATTCCCTGCCAGTCAAGAGATGGAAAAGAAAGGAGAAAGCATTTGAGAAGATGAGCTGTAAGGCTTCTCTTTGTCTTGGTTCATTTATTTCCTTCTGCTGAGTCCAAATTTAAGCAAGAAAAAAAATAAAGAAGAAAAAGGTTTTCTGGGGTTTCTTGAAACCTGGACATAAGGATTCAGGATTACTCGTTTTCTAAATTAGATTTTCTTTTTTAGTCTTTCTTGCTCTCCTCAAGAAAATTACAAAGAAAAAGAGGAGCATTCATTTCAAAGGCACACAGGAGGCTTAATGAGAAGACAAGTTCTAAGGCGCTCAGAGCCAGGGACGGGGACCGTGAACAGCACTCCTGGCCTGGGATGTGGTGGAAACTGTTCTCAGTCAGCGTCTGGTAGCTGGAATGCCTTCTTTCCTTTCTCCAGGCCTAATTTTTCTCATCTCACATTAACAGATTCAAACAGATGACACTTTTATTTTCTCCCAGCTCCATGCTCAGAGATTCTCTAAGGTCATAACTCTGGGAAAGGGAAGAGCTAAAACCAGATGCCACCCTCTACTCTGCACCTGCAGCCAATTGGCAGAGCTGGTCCAGTCTAGAACATTCTGGATACAGTTTCTGCCTAGTACACCAGAACTGGTTATTCCCTTGAGAGACCCTTGCCTCCCTGTGTGGCTGGTCCTCTGCGGCTGCTCAGTGGGAGGTACTCAACAGGTCGCCCTGATGTCAGGAAGCCCAGAGCTTTGGTGGCAGTCGTACATAAGAGAGGATCACTATGCTGGTGGTGAACCCTTAAAAGTGAGGCCTGACCCACTCCAACAGAGAACCTGGGGCTCCCCCTGAGTCAGAAGAAGGTGGGGTGAATAACAGCCCAGAGGACCCCAGGAGCCTGAAGGAGGTTGGAATGGGGTCGGGGGTGCATGCTGGCCAGAGAGGGCTCTGAGCACATAGCATCCAGCAGGCAGCGGGGAGCTGTGGATGCAGGGAAACCAGATCAGAACCAGGGAGACCATCCTGGAGCTTCACAGCCAACTGAGTCACGAGCAAATTAGGAGACACCGGGTGGCCATTCAAATTAGGAAACTATAGACAGGAGAAAGGCAGAGGGAGTGAGCGTCCCCTGCTTGCTGGTGTGGCCCTCGGTTTCCTGAAGGCAGAGCCTGTCCTGTCTTGGCCACCTGTGTCCCTGTCCTATCGATGTTCACATCCTCTGAAATGCATAGGTTGAAATACGAACTCCTAATATCGGCATTCAGGCCTCTGGGGAGATAGAGTATTCATGGGTGGGATTAGTGCCTTTGTAAGAAGAAACACAGGGAGATAGTTTTTTTTCTTGGCCACATGAGGGTACAATAAGAAGGTGGCCATCTGCAATCCAGGAGACAAGCCTTTAGCAGATGTAGTTCTGCCGGCCCCTTGATCCTGCCCTTTCCAGTGTACAGAACTGTGAGAAATGGTTGCCTCAGCCTGCAGAATACAGTATTTTGTTCTAGCATCCTGCAAGGACTCAGATGAAGCCTAATCCAATTCTCAGCCACCGTGACTACTGGGTAAAACCTGTTGGAGGATGGCACTGGGGTGTGCTGCCCAACTCCAGTTCAGCCTGGGGAAGGACCCAAGTCTGACTAGACTCTGTTCCCATCCTCCCTGGTCTTTCAGGAGCAGAGGAAGCAGGAGGAGTGGAGCATGGTCCAGGGTGGAGGTGGGTGGGGACTTGCGAGACAGGGTCCTCATTCACAGTGGAGAGCAATAGCATCCTGGCCCAGGGGGGACCCAGTCCATCTGCTAGGCAACTTTGAGACAGATCACTCAGAAAGACGACATCTGAGCAGGGACTAGGGACCAAGGAGTGTTTGGGGATGCAGAGATGGGGAAGGAGGAGGAGGACAGAGAAATAGGATCACAGGCAGAGGAGACTGCCCAGTGGGGTGCTTCAGCTTGCAGGGTTTCAGCCCAGCAAGAAGAGCAGGTGGCCTGCTCGCAGGTGGCAAAACCAAACTTAAGACCTGAAACAAGCATGGGGCAAAATTGCAGGGATCCTTGAGTGGACAGCGGTCGGTACCCAGAAGGTCAGTCAAGAGGCCTCATCAGGGTTCAGGTAAAAGATCAAGGGCTTCACTAAGCACAGGGCTCTTGAGCTACAT
The DNA here is from genome assembly GCF_902686455.1 of Sciurus vulgaris. Classification (NCBI taxonomy): domain Eukaryota; kingdom Metazoa; phylum Chordata; class Mammalia; order Rodentia; family Sciuridae; genus Sciurus; species Sciurus vulgaris. The sequence goes on from NC_136469.1 coordinate 139,608,695, forward strand.
AGCATGTCGCACCCTCTTAGGGCAGGGTTTTGGGGGCTTTTCCACTCAACACGCAGCTGCTTATGAATCAGGACTCTCTTGGCATTCCCTTTAGGCAGGAACCAGAAAGCGCCCAGGGCACGTGTGATCACTGTCCATCATGGCTGACACAATGAGTCCCACCCCCTGGGCTCACAGGACAGGGGCCCAGGGCCCAGAATAGTTAAGCGATTTAATTGGGCCAACACAATGAATCAGTAAAATAGTTCAGGCTCAAGCCTGAGTCACACAACCAAGCTGTCATTCCCCCTCAGCACGCGTCTCTGGAACTGTGGTCCAGGCTTGTGGCCGTGAATGCAGCAAGCAGAGACGCTAGGCAGGACAGGCAGGGCCCTGGCCAGGCCTCCACTGGAAGCTGCTTCAAGGTCTGCCTTTCGTTCAAATCATTCCCCTTACTTTCTGCTACAGATGTGTCTCCTGGTAGGGCAGGCACGGCTCCACAGGGGGTGGGTGGTGATCCGTGAGGAGCAGGGACACAGTGAGACCCAGTACCTCCCTGCTCTTCAGTCTCTGAGGGGGGCGTGAAGCCCGTCAGCATCTTCCTCCCTGCAAACACAACTCCTTGTGAGATGGCGAGGCAGGGGTTCACTAGGTCACCCCCATCAGGAGACTGGACCACGTACTGTAGATAACGGCACCATTGTGTCCCCACCGGCAGCTCAAACTGCAGTCTGACTCCAGGGGCATCCCAGAGTGAGACTGAGGCAATAGGTTACGGCCAGCTCACATGTCCCTGCTCTCCTCGGCCTCCTGAAAACCCTGTCCAACTCTCAGGGGACCCTGGGCACAGAAACACTCCTGGGAGTCCCCCTGCTGTTGTTCAGCCAGTGCAGGATGGACTGCCCGTGGAGTATGGGGTCTGTCAGTGAAGCAATGGGTTTTAAACTGGGATACACAGAACTACAGACCTTCAGCGACTGGAGCCCCAAATCTTGGTTTCTTCATCTGTAAAATGAGGACAATGTGAGTCTCTTATTAGAGGGACTGTGAGAATCACATGAGCTCACCCAGGGCCACACCTGCAACAGGGTAGGTGCTCACTAGCTGTTAAAGATGCTTCTCAACTCTTCTGTGTTGGAAGGCAATTTCCAATGACTGAATCTTTACCATGTATATTAGTCAGAATACCTGAGATAAAGTAACCAACAGGTCATCCAGAGAGGCCAAAGAGGTAGGTAGGTAGGTAGATTGGTAGGTAGGTAGATTATAGAGATGTATGATGGCATTTGAGAAGAGGGAGACTATAAGGGGTTGCCTCTTGGACTGTGAAGCTCAATGAGTCTGAAATCTGTAGGGGAGGCCAGAAGTCTGAAGATGCATATAACAGTTGATGTCACAGCCCAGATTTCAAATTCCTCAGGACAACAGGCTAGAAACTCAGGCTGTATTCTACGTGGCTACCTTGAAGCAGAACTCCTTCTTCAGCAAGCCTCAGTCTTCATTCTACTGGCTGTCAACTGATTGGAGGAGACCCACTGACACTGTGAAGGGCTGTCCACTCTCCTCAAAGCCAAGCAAACATAAATGTTAATCCCAGCCAAGAAACACCTTCCCAGTGACGTGTAGATTGGCATCTGGACACCATGATCTGGCCAAGTTGACACATAAAATTAACCAGCAGGGCACAGAACTGAAAAGGTGCCAAGCAGGTGAGGGCCAGGAAGTGCAGCCTCTCCCTGTGGTCAGTTCAGTACCAAGTGGACTTTCCTCTCTAACTCCCTGGGAAGGGCCGCCAGCTCAGCCAGGGGCCAGGGACAGTGGGAAATGGAGGTGGGGCTTCATGAACTTACGAGAACAGGTTCTCTGTAAACATGTTTTAATTCTAACTTTATAAAGCACTGTGTCAAGAAGGCTGTGTGGGCTCTTAACTTTCAGGGTGTGGTGGTGCCAGCGCATGGGTGGGGCCAGGTTCCAGTCTTGGTGCATCCCATGCTCAAGAGACCAGGTCTAACTTGGATGCACAAGGAGAGCGCTAACCATCCTCTGGGTTCAGAGCCTCTGTACAGGAATGCGACTTGAAGGAGGCTTAAGCATACCACCTGTGCCAGGGAGGGAGCCAGCAAGGTGGGGAAGCACCGCCTGGAGAAGTCCTTTGTGTCCTGCTCCGGTCACTGTACTGCCTCTCACAGGAGGAGCCAGGCACTGGAGGGGCAGCCTGTTCTGGTATTGGCTAGCGCCTTAAGGAATCTGCTGAAAAGCAGAACTGACTTGATAGTTTAGAGGACGTAGATGGCTACACAGTCCATGGCTTTGGCTTAGAGGGTTACAAGAAACCTTCCAGGAGTTGCTAAAGCCTCATTCCTACTCATACACCCTACGCGGCGGATGAACTGGAAAGCCTGCGTACCCCCACACCCTGGTACTCCTCCCCTCCCTATGCAAACCCCGCTCAGCGTGAGGGCTCCTGTGACTGTCCTCTCTACTCACACACAGCACTCAACACGCACACTTGGCACAGATGTGTGGAGGCAGCTCAGCTCTGCAGAAGCTCCAGCAGGCTCCAGCTCCGTGTCCTTATTTTGACCTTGTCTACCTGGAGTTACATCAGACCCCACAGGTTGAGGGCCCAGTCCCTCAGGACTGCCCCACTTCAGGTGCCATTGCAAGCCCCACATCCTGACCTGACGGTCTAGAAATCAGGGATTTCCCTGACCCCCTGCCTGGGTTCCATGAATTTTCTAGAGCAGCTCACAGAGCTCAGGGAAACATTTTTACACGTAGTTACCCTCTGTTACAAAGAATCTCTTAAAGTGGAAAAGATCAGCCAGACAGAGAGACACACAGGACCGGTCTGGAAGGGTTGAGGGCTCAGAAGTGTGGGTGCTCCAGGAGCTGGGATGGCCACGCTCCAGGCTCATGGATGTGTTCTCGTTCACCAGCCAGGAAGCTCTCTGAACGCAGTTCTTTGGGGGTTTTATTGAGGCTTCCTTGTGTAGGCAGAGTGGACTAAAGCATTGGTCATTTGTAGTCAACACTGTTCTCCTCAGCTGGGGGTTGAGGCTGTGAGTTCCAACCCCCTAATCCTGTGGTGGTTTCCTTGGCAACCAGCCCCACCCACCCAGTGATTATCTAGGAACTTTGCAAAAACCACTTCATTAACACACATTCAGTGTGGCTAAAGGGGGCTCATTACGAATAACAAAGGACACCTTGCCTTCTACTTTTATCACTCAGATCTGCTCTGGAACTGTGTCAGGAACCCGAGTCCAAAAATTTTAAATTTCAAATATTTTAACGAAAGATCCTCATATTGCTCCAGTCTCTCAGGAAATTACAAAGGAGTATAGCTGAGCCAGGAACTGTGGACAAAACCAAATATGTATTTCACAGGGTCACAAATAATAGAACATTGACGGGAAGTCACTTCCATGACTACAGAACATAAGACGGTATTTTTCCTCTTGTCTTCTTGGTGACATGAGCTTATGGGGGAAGCCACTATGTCAGAAAGGCCCACCTGGCCAGGAACGGTGGGCAGCCTCCAAAGAGTATCCAGCAAGGAAACGGCCCTCCAGCCCAACAGGTCAAAAGAAAGTTCTTCCTGTCACCATGCACCATGCTCAGAGACAGGCCCCTCCTACAGGAACTTTGAGATGAGAATCCAAAACTAGCGGGCACCTTAATGGCAGCCTCACAGGAGACCCTGAAGCAAAGAAGCCCACCAGGATGTGCCTGGAGCCCCCACCGGACCTGCAAAAACCAAAATCATAACTACAGTTTGTTTGAGCTCTACATTTTTGGTACCACTGTTGTGTAGCAATGGATGACAGATACAGTATGTGCAGTTTTTAAGAATGAAACAAAAGACACTGTAACATCTGTAAGAGAGTAATCTAGCAGTGTGTCCTTTCCTTCTGAAGACAGGATAACAGAAACTACACACATAGAAGTCAGTGCAACAGCACCAGGTTCTGCAAAAGGAAAAGCTTTATGGCCGAGTCCACCAGACTGAGGAGTTGGGGCAGCGATGGGGATTTCGGGAAAGAAGAGAGGAGAAGCTGGTTACTGACTGGATAGTGACAGGGGTGAGGGACCTTAGGCGCTAATGGGTCATCTGCCTCTTCAAGAACAGCATATATTGTTTGGCGGGGATGGTTATCCTGTTCTGAGAGGGGAATTTTGAGCTCGTGGCATCAAAAGTCATTGACTGCAAGAGCTGGCTCCTGCACATGTCCATTCTCAAAAAGACAATTTCAAACTGTCCTTGAATGGACTCTGGTGGCTCTTCCTGAAAGACAACTAAGCACGATGTTACTTAAGAGATTTATGACCAGAGGTCTCCAGACATGGTGATTTCATCCATGGGAGAATTGGCGAATTGTATAAGGGAGAAAGAAAAAATCCTTGCGGATTTTTAAGGAAAAAAAAAATCACATTGATTTCATAAGGCAGTAGGAAGTCTCATGGTTGTATGAAGGAGAAGGAACTCTCATGGATGCCCAAGGTAAGTTCAAGGTGATGCTAGAATAAAGGAAGAGTAACAGGTGGCAGCAGGGAGGCAGTGGTTCCCAGAGGACCAGGCAAGAGCACACGCGATGTCCTGCTGGCAAGGCTGGGCCCATCCTGGGGTCACAGGTTTATAGGCACTGGTACTGCTCCCTGCTGAGAAGAATGGTCCTCCTGTGCTGGACGACCTGGGCCATTGTCCTGGCTTTCATCTCTCCGAGGGTGGGGACAAGCAGATGCTGTATGCATGAGAAGGAGAAGGCACATCTTGTACAGAAATGCTTTAGGGCTTCACAGTGGACTTGATGATGACTTAGAGAACAGAGCAGAGCAAAGACAACAGCAATGGTTTCAAAGACCTCAGTAGGGATGAACATCTTACACCCGGAAATGGAGGGACAAAGCTTGACCTGGCCAAAGGGATCTCATTACGTGGAAAGACACATCGTGCTCCCGACTGTAAGCTGTGCAAAATTGGGCTGGAGCATCGAAGCCTTCAGCAAATCCTGGAAGGAAATTCTAAAGTTAGGCAATGATAGAGCCTTTGAAGCTTATGGAGTATTAGATTAGATCATGAGGCTAAAGTTCCTGTGAAAAAGGACACGTTGGAATACATTATTCTAAAAAAATGTTGAGTCATTCACTAACAACGATACAGCCACTGCATTTGGAGAAAGTCAGATCCTCAAGGAATGACCAACCAGAGACCCAAGGCCCCAAGAGGAAGGCAGGTGGAAGGAAGAGCAGAATGATTCTAGAGTTTCATTTTTCACTGGACCTAGGAAGTCTACATTGGCAGTAAGTCTTGGGCTTCTTTGATGTTTCTTGGTCTCCTTATGCTAAAAAGCGCTCTGTTGTTATCCCCTGCTGTACAGGACAATAAAAGCTTGCTATGCACCTCCCCTCTCCAAAAAAAAAAAAAAAAAGAGGAAAAAAAAAAAAGAAGAAACAACTTTGTGGTCAAATTAGATAACAACTCCAGAACTGTAGATTGGCATCCCTGAAATTGAGTAACACACTCTTTGACCTGGTGGAAATATGCTGTCGACTGTCCTTGATGCTGCTGGTTGCCCCCTCTGGCATTTAGGCAAAGAATTGGGCCCTAGATAATACGTATGATTACTCGTGTGCGATGGACACGGGAGGAAAGTGCTTAACTCTGCCCTTCCCCACTGTGAACTGGGAACAAGACAAATGGAGTGACTTGCTTAGTTGTCAGGACTGCATTCAAATGGAAACCGGGCACCAGAGTTTGCCATCCCACGTCACCTGCTTGTCCACTCCGTGTCAGGGGTCATTCACCCTCTGGAGAACTCCTGCCCTTGGCCATATTCTTCCTTCCTCCTTGGGTTCTTTCTCCTCTTCTAAAAACTACAGCCCCTGCTCCCCTTTCTTTGGTCCACAGGCCCACTAAATACAGGGGTCAGAACCCAACCTGTCTTGTCCCAGGTGCTCTGAGTCTCCACCCAGGTCTCCTCGGCCTTCTTTGGGAATCCAGCTGGGCACTCACAGCTACTGACTGGCCCACCATGGGTCCGCAGCCCAGGCCCTCCCACCCCAACACAGGACAGCCTTCCAGGGCATAATTCTCAGTCCCTGAGATGTCGTCCATGGTTGCGACTGTATCAACAGGAAGCCCAACTTCTGCCCTGCCCACTGCTAGCCCTGCACAGGGTGGACCCCTGCAGCCTCCCTAATACCTGTGCCTATCTGCCTCAGAGCCTCTCTCTCAGGAGCCCAACCTGAGACAGCTCCTGAAGAGACAGAGCAGGAGCTGAGCATGAGAGGAAGCCCTAGAGGGTTGGGGACAGGAGAGGACCAGCCCCACCAGGTTGCTGTGAGGATTAGATGGATTAATACGCATGAAATGCCCAAGAGTGACCAGTGAGTCCTAAGTCTTATAGAGTGTTTGGCTGTTCTAATTATCATTCCAATTATAATGTTATACATCATTATTATGCATGATCTTAGAGTCCAAAAAAATCCATCTCTACTAGTCCTTGAAAGAGAATTAGGACTTCAGAGCAATGTGTGCAATATCTCAGACACTGGCAAGCTCACGCTGAATGTCTAGAATGAGAAGTGTCTGGAAGTATCGGAAGTCCATTGAGGGAAGTGTGGGGTCACAGCAGAAGTGGTTTTCATTCCCGTGCATCTGCCAGGGGTGTAGCTGGGGGCATCCCACTATGAGGGTGAGATGGAGCGAAAGGACCAGGCTGGACTGGAGAAGGTATCTTCAATTTGCTGAGTAGGCTGCTCCCTCCTTATGGGTCACCCCCTTCTCACCAAGTCACCTGTCTGCAAATATCTATACTTCCTCAATCCCAAACCAGCGTCACCACCCAGAAGCCCTCCTTGACATCTCTTCCATCTCAGGATATTTTTTTTATTCACTGTATACAAATTGGGTACAATTTTCATTTCTCTGATTATACACAAAGTAGAATCATGCCATTTGTGTAATCATACATGTACATAGGGTAATGATGCTTCCCCCATTCTTGCCTCCCTACCCCCCATTATGTATCATCATCCACTTATAGAGAGATCATTCGGCCTTTGGTTTTCTGGGATTGGCTTATTTCATTTAGCATGATGTTATCCAACTCCATTCATTTAACTGCAAATGTCATCATTTTATTCTTCTTTATGGCTGGATAACTTTCCATTGTATGGATATACCACAGTTTCTTTATCCATTCATCTATTGAAGGGCATTTAGGTTGTTTCCACAATTTAGCTATTGTGAAATGAACTGCTATAAATATTGATGTGGCTGCATCACTGTACTATGCTGATTTTAAGTCCTTTGGGTATAGGCCAAGGAGTGGGATAGCTGGGTCAAATGGTGGGTCCATTCCAAGTTTTCTAAGGAATCTCCATACAACTTTCCAGAGTGGTTGCACCAATTTGCAACTCCACCAGCAATGTACGAGTGTACCTTTATCCCCACATCCTCTCCAACACCTAATGTTGCTTGTATTCTTGATAATAGTCATTCTAATTGGGGTGAGATGGAATCTTAGGGTAGTTTTGATTTGCATTTCTCATATTACTAGAGATGTTGAACATATTGTCATATATTTGTTGATTGCTTGCAGATTCTGTGAAGTGTCTGCTAATTTTCTTAGCACATTGGGTTATTTGATTGGGTTATTTGTATTCTTGGTGTAAAGTTTTTTGAGTTCTTTATAAATTCTGGAGATTAGTGCTCTATCTGAAGTATGTGTAGCAAAGATTTTCTCCCACTCTGTAGGCTCTCTCTTCACATTGTTGATTGTATCCTTTGCTGGGAAAAATCTTTTTAGTTTGAATCTATCCCATTTATTGATTTCTGCTTTTATTTCTTATGCTTTGGGAGTCATGTTAAGGAAGTCTGTTCCTAAGCCAACGTGATGAAGATTTGGACCTACTTTTTCTTCTATTAGGTGCGGGGTCTCTGACCTAATTCCTAGATCCTTGATCCATTGTGATTTGAGTTTTGTACAGGGTGAGAGATAGGGGTTTAGTTTCATTTTGCTCCATTTGGATTTCCAGTTTTCCCAGCACCATTTGTTGAAGAAGCTATCTTTTCTCCATTGTATGTTTTTAGCACTTTTGTCTAGTGTGAGATAACCATATTTATGTGGGTTTGTCTCTGTGTCCTCTATTCTGTACCGTTGATCTACCTGTCTATTTTGGTGCCAATACCATGCCGTTTTTGTTACTATTGCTTTGTAGTATAGTTGAAGTCCTGGTATTGCAATACCCTCTGTTTTCACTCTTCCTGCTAAGGATTGCTTTATCTATTCTGGGTTTCTTATTCTTCCAGATGAATTTCATGATTGCTTGCTCTATTTCTGTAAGGTACATCATTGGTATTTTAATTGGAATTGCATTGAATCTGTATAGCACTTTTGGTAGTATTGCCATTTTGACAATATTAGTTCTGCCTATCCAAGAACATGGGAGATCGTTCCATCTTCTAACATTTTCTTTAATTTCTTTCTTTAGTGTTCTGCAGTTTTCATTGTAGAGGTCTTTCATCTCTTTCGTTAGATTGATTCCCAAGTATTTTATTTTTTTTCTTTTGAGGCTATTTTGAATAGGGTAGTTTTTCTAATTTCTCTTTCAGAGGATTCATCACTTATGAATAAAAATACATTAGATTTATGAGTGTTGATTTTATATCCTGCTACTCTGCTGAATTTATTTATGAGTTCTAGAAGTTTTCTGGTAGAATTTTTTGGCTCCTCTAAATATAGAATCATGTCATCCGCACATACGGATAGTTTGAGTTCTTCTTTTCCTATTCATATCACTTTAATTTCTTTGGTCTGTCTGATTGCTCTGGTTAGAGTTTCAAGGATGATATTGAATAGAAGTGGTAAAAGAGGGCATCCCTGCTGTTCTAATTATTAGGGGGAATGCTTTCAGTTTTTCTCCCTTTAGAATGATGTCAGCCGTGGGCCCAGCATAGATAGCCTTTACAATGCTGAGGTATGTTCCTACTATCCCTATTTTTTCTAGTGTTTTTAGCATGAAAGGGTGCTGTATTTTATCAAATGCTTTTTCTTCATCTATTGAAATAACTATATAATTCTTAACTTTAATTCTGTTGATGTGGTAAATTACATTTATTGATTTCTGGATGTTGAACCAGCCTTGCATCCCTGGGATGAAACCCACTTAATCATAGTGCACTATCTTTTTAAAATGTTTTTGTATGTGATTTGCTAAAATTTTGTTAAGAATTTTTGCATCTATGTTCATTACGGATGTTGGTCTGAAGTTTTTTTCCTCCATGTGTCTTTGTCTGGTTTTGGTATCAGGATGATACTAGCTTCATAGAATGAATTTGGAAGGGTTCCCTCCTTTTCTATTTCATGGAATACTTTCAGGAGTATTGGAATGAGTTCTTTGAAGGTCTTGTAGAACTCAGCTGAGAACCCATCTGGTCCATCTTTGTTGGTAGGCTTTTTATGGCTTCTTCTATTTCATTGCTTGAAATTGATCTGTATGAATTGTGTATGTCCCCCAGATTCTGTTTGGGAGGATCATATGTATCTAGAAACCTGTCAATGACTTTGAGATTTTCTATTCTGTTGGAGTATAGGTTTTCAAAATAGCTTCTAATTGTGTTTTGTATTTCAACAGTGTCTTTCAGCATGACTTTTAGTAATCTGAGTTTTCCCTCCCCTTCTCTTCATTAGTGTGGCTCCTTAGCCACTAATGATCAATTTTGTTTACTTCTTCAAAGAACCCAATTTTTGTTTTGTCAATTTTTTGAATTGTTTCTTTTGTTTCAATTTCATTGATTTCAGCTCTGATTTTAATTATTTCCTATTTTCTACTACATTTGGTGTTGATCTGTTCTTCTTTTTCTAGGACTTTGAATTGTAACATTGGGTTGTTTATTTGTTGACTTTTTCATCTTTTATTAAATGTGCTCCAGGCAATGAATTTTCCTCTTAGTACTGCTTTCACAGCATTCCATAGATTTTGATATGTTGTATTGTTATTCTCATTTACCCCTAAGAATTTTTTTATCTCCTCCCTGATGTCTTCTACTATCCATGCATCATTCAATAGTATATTATTTAGTCTCCAGGTGTTGGAGTAGTTTCTGATTTTTATTTTATCATTGATTTCTAATTTCATTCCATTATGATATGACAGAATACAAGGTAGTATCTCTATTTTTTTTGTATTTGCTAAGAGTAGCTTTGTGATATAACATATGGTCTATTTTAGAGAAGGATCTATGTGCTGCTCAGAAGAAGGTATATTCGCTCATTGATGGATGGAATATTCTATAATATGTCTGTTAAGTCTAAATTATTGATTGTGTTATTGAGATCTATGGTTTCTTTGTTCAATTTTGGCTTGGAAGATCTGTCCAATGATGAGAGATGTGTGTTAAAGTCACCCAGTATTATTGTGTTGTGGTCTATTTGGTTCCTGAAATTGAAAAGGGTTTGTTTGACGTACATGTATATGCCATTGTTTGGGGCATAAATATTTATGATTCTCATGTCTTGCTGATTTATGGTTCCCTTAAGCAGTATGAAATGCCCTTCTTTATCCCTTCTGACTAACTCTGGTTTGAAGTTTGCTTTATCTGATGTGAGGATGGAAACCCCTGCTTTTTCACTGAATCTGCATGTATGTTTTTTCCCATCCTTTCCCCCTTGGGCTGTGGGTATCTTTTTCTGAGATGAGTCTCTTGAAGGCAGCAGATTGTTGGGTCTTTCTTTTTAATCCAATCTGCCAGTCTATGTCTTTTGATTGATGACTTTAATCCTTAACATTCAGAACTATTATTGAGATATGACTTGTATTCTCAGTCATTTTGACTTATTTTTGGTTTTCAACTTAACTTGGTTTCTCCTTTAATTGACTTTTCCTTTGCTGACTTACATTGCTGTTTTTCATTTCTTCCTGATGGAATATTTTGCTGAGAATGTTCTGTAGTGCAGGCTTTCTATTTGTAAATTCTTTTAACTTTTGTTTATCATGGAAGGATTTTACTTCATTATCAAATCTGAAGGTAAGTTTTGCTGGGTATAAGATTCTTGGTTGGCATCCATTTTCGTTCAGAGCTTAAAATATGTTGTTTCAGGCCCTTCTAGCTTTGATGGTCTCGGCTGAGAAATCTGCTGATATCCATATTGGTTTCTCCCATTATGTAATTTGATCTTTTCTCTCACAGCCTCTAAATTTCTATCTTTAGTTTGTATGTTAGGTATTTTCATTCTAATGTGCCTTGGTGTGGATCTGTTGTAATTTTGTACATTTGGTGTCCTGTAAGCTTCTTGTATTTTATTTTCCATTCATTCTTCATATTTGGGGAATTTTCTGATATTATTTCATTGAGAAGATTCATTCCTTTGGTCTTTATCTCTGTGCCTTCCTCAATCCCAATAATTCTTAAATTCAGTCTTTTCATAATAGCCCATAATTCTTGGAGGTTCTGTTCATGATTTTTTACCTTCTTTTCTGTTTGGTCAACTTTGTTTTCAAGATTAAATATTTTGTCTTCATTGTCTGAGTTTCTGTCTTCCAAGTGATCTAGGCTGTTGGTGATGCTTTTTTTGGAGTTTTTAATTCGGTTTATTGTTTCCTTCATTTCAAGGATTTCTGTTTGTTTTCTTCAGAATTGTTATTTCTTTATTGAAATGATCTTTTGCTTCTTGCAGTTGCTCTTTTAACTGTTTATTGGTAAGATCATTCATTGCCTGCTTTTGCTTTCTTATCTCATCCTTTCCTTCTAGGATCATTTTAATTTTGTACACACTGAACTCCTTTTTCGACATTCATTCTACCATGCTGTCATTGGTTTTTATTGATAAAGCATCTAGGTTTGTTTGGGATACTTTCTTCCCATGTTTTCTCATGTTGTTCATGTATCTTCCCCTCTAGCAGTGAGAATCTGAGGTACTGCAATCTTTCCCCTATAGGCTTCTAGTGTCCCTGCAGATTTCCAATACCTCACTTTAAAGTGGGAGATCAATATTAGCAGCACACAATACAAACAATATGCATCCTTAACCCAAATAGTCCCTATTAAGGTATTAACAGTATTGTCTTAATAAACAGAAATGATGAGTTCAATTATTATCTACAGCATAAACAATAGGTCTGCAATAAGGTTCACAGTTTCTAATGGTGGACAAAGAGGATGGGGAGGAGTATAGGATGTAATGTCAATGAGATAAGAAGTGAGTTTATAGAGGAACCAAGTCATTGGAATAGTGAAAGCAGAATCAAAAGAAATTGGTTGTTAGCATGAGAAAAGGGAAAAAGAGTCTCCAAGGAAACAGAGAGATAAGAGGGAAATAGAGAGCGTGAGAAAGATAAAAAAAGAAAAGTAGGAATAATAGTAAAAGTACTACTATCAAAAAAAATTCTACGATAAGACTATGCTGTACTGTTCAAACCTCCTAGTCTTTAGTAGCCTGATGCCTGAGAGGTACTTGATAATGCAGGGTCCCAAAAAGGGAGCTGCCCCACTAGGGATGGTGGCCTCCAGGTTGGGAATAATCCATGAGAGTGGGCAGAGGCAACCCCACGTGCTGGTAGGTGTTCAGCCACAGCCCAGGCACTAGACTGCGCAGGCCCTAGACCGGCTGGGCCAGGGCACATTGCTGGAGTTCCCGTCTCAGGATTTGACGGGCTTCTCCCTTTCTTCTTCAAGCCCGTGTACATTCACCATGGTATGCATGGCATAGCTCAGGCTTGGATGTGAATCTGATTCATTCTTTTCCCTGGGGACAGATTAGGTGGTCAGCATATTATTTCCACAGGTCTGCCCTAACATGCTACCACAAACTGGGTGACTTTAAACACAGTTTCAGAGACCAGACGACTGAAAGCAAAGTAGCAATTGAGCCCTGCTCCCTCCAAAAGCTCTAAGAATGTAGGTCTTTCCTTGCCTCCTCTAGCTCTGGGTGGCTCCAAGTGTCACCTGGCTTGTGGTAGCTTTGCCCCAATTTCTGCCTCTTTCTTCACATGGATACTTACATGACCTTCTTTCTCATGTTTCCTCCTCCTTTCTTCTCTGAGAACACATGCCAGGAATTTAGGACCCACTTTAGTCCAGGATGATCTCATCTCAATAGTCTTTGCTTAGCTACATCTTCAAAGACTCTTTTTCCAAGTAAGGTCACATGTACAGGTCCCAGGTGGACACATACTGTGGTGCCCACCACTCCGTCCACTGCAGTAGGTGGCTTTTGATTCTGCTACACAGAACTGGCTTCTGTTGGGTCCATCTAACAGGTAATGCAGGTGTGCAGAGGTCAGTTCCAGAAGGAATACAGGGAAGGGATGAAAGAGGAACAGGAGTGAAGGAGGACTAGGTGAATCCTTCCAACTGACCATGCAGGAGGAAGGTGGAAAAGAGTGTCACAGTTGGTTGACAAGCATGGAAACTCAAGTTCTGTGAGGGCAGTCAGGAAGAGAAGCCAGACCTCAGGGGTCTGTGCTATTTTAGCAGAATGTGAAGTGAGTGCAGGATGATTCATTGGCTGAGACACCAACTCTGGGCCTCAGTTTCCCCACAAGCCTGTGGCATTTGCAGCTCACCTGGAATGTGCAGAGTTCTCTATGCAAGGACTCCACACACTTAAGTAGGCACGTGGTTCACTATTGCATATGAACCCAGACTGGCACGTCAGTTATCTACTTACCTATGTATCTATTAATTACCTTACAAACAGTCCCAAGAGCATGCTGAGTAGGTAGCCAGTTCCATGAAAGAAAAGGATGCCCCAGATATGCTGCCTGCCAAGAGGACCAACCCCAGGGGAGAGGAACACACAGGCGCATACAGGGCAATATGATAAAGTGAGCTTGTTTTCTTTATTGCCTGTCTCCCCATCTACAACAGCAGCTCCATGCGGCAGGCTTCCTCTCTCTTCCATAATTGCAGTTACTGAATCCCATTGTTAAGCACCCTGCCTGGGACAGAATGGGACCAGTAGCTATTGGTTGAGTCAATGAATGAATGGGTTCTGGAACAAATGAATGAAGGAAGGAAGACAGTAGCATGCAAAAGGACTATAGGTACTCGCAGAGAAAGCAGTAAAGGAGAACTCAGAGGGAAGACGCCCTTGAACTTGATCCTGCAGAATGGAAAGTATTTTGACAGATCCAGAGGAGGCATAAAGAATAATCTGATCGATGATATAGGAGCATCAAAAATACCCATAAATAAAATATGGCTCAGAAGCCACAGCACGGGGCCCTGGCAGGAAGGGCAGCCGGAAATCAGAGCATGATAACAGAAATGGAATTCAAGGCCCCAAGGAGAAGCAATCTTGGCTACTATGGTAAAACATTTGAATTTTATCCTGCAGGAATGGAGAACCAGGGAGCACTTTCAAGGAAGGTGACTAGTTGGTTTCCTGGTACTTAGAAAAGTTGTTCTGGAGGCAGTTTGGTGGATGAAATGGAGCCTAGGAGGCCAGGAAAGCAGGTAGGGAAAGGAAGCTCCAGGCCAGGTGGGATATGCTAAAAGTCCAAGAAAGACTGAGGCTGACTTATGTTGTGAAGAGGGAGGGACACCATTGAGGGGCATTTATGAATCCAAGTGTTAGGATCTGCTATCAAAATTAGCAAGACAGCAACGATAGAGGAGGAGGAAAGGGGAGGCCCAAGCTTAAGGCCCAGACTGCTGATTTGGAAGTTAAAACAGTGAGCAGTGGAGTCTCATCCCAGAAAGAAGATCCAGGACTGCAGGATATCGGTAAGAAAGACCCAGAAAACAGATAAATGTTCATGTCCCAACATAGACATGAAGTCAAGGTGTGTAAGTGCAAAGGACGGATTCAGAGAAGCCTTTATTCCTTCGCAGACTCGGGCGCCTTTGGGGCCCACTTTCCAGATGGGAAAATGGCCCTCGGTTACAGAGGGGATTTGGGTTTTATAGGGCACAATGATGTATTCATTGGGAGCTGTGTATATGCAGCTTTGACAGTCAGGGTCTAGTTGAACAGGTTAAAACTTTAACTTAGGAGGGTGGTTGTAAGAAGGTTGAAACTCAGTGTCGTCTGGGGAGATAAGAGTCCAGATCCCAGAGATGAGTACTCAAATCTTGCCCATTGGTATTTGCTGTGCTTCTGTTCAGGGCTAATTAGCTATGGGGGAAGATCATGGTTTAGGGCCCAACATTCAGTATCCACCCCTTTCCCCAGGGCCCTTTGTTCCTTGGCTAGTTTCCCCTCCCTCCTCCTGAGCTGCACCCTCCATTTTCTTCAGAGAGCTGTCTTTTAGGAGTATTATTTTCCACAACCCTTCGAAGGTGCACATATAGATTTATGAAACAGTTTGCCCAGATTGGAAAAGAACAGTAAACAAAAAAGAAATATGGGAAATGATAGAACAATGAAATCATTTTGAAACAATTAAAAAACAAAAACAACGAAAATCAGCAATGAAATCACAAAACTATGCCATTATTTTCTAGAAGATCAATTTACAGAAAGACAGCTCAGTGGAATTTTTTATTTACCATGTTATATCCCATGGGCCCCACAAGAAAAGCCAGCTGGAAAGGGGACTTCAAGTTATCAGGAGGTTTGTCCTGGACTCCTGGACGCGTTCCAGGTGTTCTGGGAGGCTCCCTGTGGCCAGGCACACTCCCAGCCCCCACCCCAGGCATATCTGCACTTCTCTGCTCCCTCCAAGGTGCAGTTCCTGGTCTTGTCAGATGCAAATGCAAACCACAAGTTAAAACACAAGTGAAATTAAAACTCAGCCAAGGACCACAGAGGAGCCCTCTGAAAGGCCAGCAAGTTTCCTGGGGAAGTACCCTGAGCTGAGGTCCGAGACCAGATAATCAGAAAAAAGAAGACAATGGGCATCCCAGAAAGGGAACACGGGGCCTGAGAGAGCCCTGTGGGAGGGATCCAGGGGCAGTCCAGGGCCTAAGAGGCAAGACCCACCTGGGGAGAGAAGGAGAGATGAAGTAGGACCACCTCATGGGCTCCTGTTCCAGAAACTTTTGTTTATGGAGGAAAAAGTCACCAGAAAGTGTTCGATAAAGCTGATGGAATGTGTACAAAAGGAAAGAAAGTATGTTGAACTGGGCTAATTATATGAACTAGGGATGCATAACAATGAGGGTTTATGATAGTGAATGCATTTAATGAATTTTAACAAATTACTGCAATTTGAAATGATTTCATTTCCTCATGGAAAGTATCTAAATTACATGGGAGTTCCATAAAGATTACTCGGATCAGAGTGCTCTTGCTTGGAGTCTGCCTTCCCATGGGATGTTTACTAGATTTTTATCCAATTCAACAAGTAGAGGGAACCATCTAGAACGTGCTGGCCACTGGCTCGCAGTTGACATCCTCGCGATATCATAGCCGTCTCTGGTCAACCGCATGGCAGAGTGCGATGCACTTGGTGTTTTGCGTGAGTCGGTCTGAGGCTCTCGGAGCTTAGGATGACACCAAGGTGGCTCTGTTGATGGGGGAGAGGCAGCAGCTCCCCATCCCACAATACCCCCTCCCCCCGAAGATGATGCTCTTACATTTTCACAAAAGTGTTTTTAAGTAATTAAATTACTGAGAACATGGACTTTTTTAACCCCAATGGAAATGCAAAAAGAGATTCAGAGTTGTGTGTAAGACATTAATTACTTAATCTGACTGGCTGGGTTTTTTTCTATGAATGAATGCACTTAATTAATTTTCCCTTAGCTTCTTGCTATCTCCTGACTATAATCTATTTTCTTTCATCCCAGGGGCAGTAAAAGGACAACAAAAGAAGTATCTAGTGATTTGAAATTCCAGAACTCCACTCTGCCAAAACTCAGGTCAGAATATTTACTTGTTTATTGATAGAGGAATGAAAATTTTTATTCAGTGGCAAATAAACTGGCCATTGTACGCACAGATTCACACAGAAAATGTTCACGTGACTGAGTTACAGCTCTGGTAGTGAGCTCACAGGGACCGAAGAAGAGACTTGACTGGGCTGCACAGCCAGCAGGACTGGAGCCCAAGAGAGAGCCACTGAGGGGGATCTCTGTCCCTCTGCCAGTGAATGATTAGATGACGGATCATGCATCCGGCCACAAGTTCACCTCAGGGTCTCACAAGCCAGCAGGCACCAGAGAGCCGCCTGCCTATATCATCAAGTCTTTTTGTCCCTCGGCTCAGAAACACAAGTACTGAGCCGTTATGCCATCAGGACTTGCTGAACTTACCGAAAAAGCAGAGACACAGGACCATGTCCTGCCTCTGAGAGCTCACGGATAGTCCAGCTTCAAGTGTCTATGAAATTACTGGCAAGAGACCAAACGCAGTCAAGTCCAGCTCTGCACTAACCAGCAGACTTCCTGGCTCACAACACAAGGTGGCCCTGCACCCAGCCAGCACTCCCTCACAGCACTCCTGGGGTGCTCTTTATTCCCAGCATTGCCCAGGAGTCTGCATGAGTATACCCATCCTCCCAACTTGGTTCAGCTCAAGCCTGTCCAGCAAACTTCCTGCAGGGCCTACTCTGTGCCACACACCGTACGCAGTGTTGGGATCCTAAGTCATGCTAGAATAAATATTTTCCCTAAGCAGAGTGAATGAATGCCTGTAAGACAAAATACTTGCATTATTTTTCAAAACCACTTTAAGCAAAGGAAAATTTGTGGCTGTTCTCAGACTTCTTTAATGTTTACATTCAAAACATTTGAATAATGCATTTTAAGTTCATTTTTTCTTATTTCCTGACAAAAGGAAGAGATGGGGAATGGAAGGGTTAGAAGCCTTCCTTCGAAGGGAGAGGGTTGAAGCAATTACATACATCAAAGTAATATTTACAGTTACATTTGAGGGGGAGAAAATGAGAAGAGAGCAATGCTTTTTTCCAAAGCAAATTATTTCAGAATGTGTCATAGCATGCTCAAGATATATTAAAAAGAGCAACAGATGATGTTTCTGCAACCTGTTCCAAACCATTTATAAACCCAAATTTAAAAAAAAAAAAAAAAAACTATACATACAAATTTCGGTACCACTGCATATTTTATGATGGAGGTATTATTACATGAATATAAATTAGTATTTGAAATATATAACTCAAATCAAAATGTTGAAAGCCGTATGGTGGGGTCTACTATCCATTCCCCATAGAAGCAACAGTGACCAGCACTGGAGCATTCGGGTGAGAGGGAGCTGCAGTTGGGCAGCCTGGCAGTGCAGAACGAGCCCATTGGACCCAACCGAAATCTCAGCGGACTTGCTTGCTGTGTGGCCTGGCACAGCACCTCATGCACTTTTGAAATGGCATTTTCAAAAGCACAGTCTCTTGTTCATCACCAAATGCCTGAACCTACCAGTGCCTGTGTCCGGGGAATAAATCAATGACCACTGAAGCGGGCCTCAAGGTTTTCAAATAGGTTCTCAGTGCAGAAAAAGGTCACTGAGTGCTCACTGTGTGCTAGGTATTATCTACCAGCTTAGGGTAGCTCTCACTGGATCCTAGCAATCACACTTCACTAGTCTCCCTTCCATGGGAAAGAAAGGCACAGAGGCTAACTAGTTGCAGCCTGGTAAGAGGTAGACATGATAATCTTTACTAATAAGAAAACTGGCCCTGTTGCTCCACACCGCTGCCCTCCTGCTGTGAGGTGTGAGTGTGGACTCTCCAGACCCAGGCAGAAGGGCTCATACACGCACACATAGCCTCCTGGTGACTTACAAAGTAAGATGCTAAGCTGGGTGCCACGTCCACTCAGAAGGTACAGTCCAGGAGATTTTCCAAGAACAGCGTAGGTCATTTCCATGTTTAGTACCCATGACCCATTTCCAGGAGCAAGAGGAGTGTGTCCCAGTATTCCATGGTATTTGCCTGACTGAATCCCAGTACTTTAACGTTGTGCTGCTTCCCCATGTGTATGGTGACAGATGCATTCCACTTGGTGCTTGCCAATTGAGTCCACCCTCACCAAATGAATACCTAATTGGCACCAGATGTCACCCTTCCCAATAAGACTCCACAGGTATTTTTATTCCCATTCACTGATAGGGAAAAGTACTCTGAAAGAGGTCGCACGTTATGGCCATGGTCACAGGGGTACTGAGTCATGACAGCTGGACTGGGATTCAGAGCTGCCTTCAAATCCAGTGCCACTTCTGCATCCCAATGATCAAAATCTTCCTATACGTCAGTGTGTAGTTGGACTCCACAGCTGTGGGATCTGCGCCCCTAGATTCAACCCACCACAGATCAAAAACGTTAAAAACTTAGGTCTGTACTGAGCATGTGCAAACATTGTACTTATTATTCCTGAACAATATGTTACAACAACTGTTCACATAGCATTTGCATCATATTTGTTATTATAAGTAATTCAAAGGTGATTTAAAGTAGATGGGAGGATGTGTGTAAGTTATATGCAAATCCAACACCATTTTACACAGGAGACTTGAGCATTCACAGAGTTTCTTTTTCCTTACTTTTATTTAATTTTTTATTTGTTTTAATTACTTATAACAGAATGCACTTACACATTTTGAGAAATCATACGTAAATGGAGTATAATTTCTCATTTTTCGGATTGTACATATTGTAGAATCACATGGGTCATGCAGTCATATATGTACATGGGGTAATAATGTCTGTTTCACTCTACTATCCTTCCTGCCCCCATAACCCTTCCCCTCCTTCTCTCCTCTCTACCTAATATAAAGTAATTCTATTCTTCCCTAGCCCCCACCCCTCTATTGTGAATTAGCATCCACATATCAGAAAAAACATTCGGCCTTTGGTTTGTTGGGTTTGGCTTATTTTACTTAGCATGATATTCTCCAACTCCATTCATTTATCGGCAAATGCCATAATTTCATTCTTCTTTAAAGCTGAGTAGTATTCCATTATATATATATATATATATATATATATATATATCTTGATCCATTCATCTGTTGAAGGACACCTAAGTTGGTTCCATAGTTTAGCTATTGTGAGTTGAACTGCTATAAACATTGATGTGGCTGCATCACTGTAGTTTGCTGATTTTAAGTCCTTTGGGTATAAACTGAGGCATGGGATAACTGGGTCAAGTGGTGGTTCCATTCCAAGTTTTCAGAGAAATCTCCATACTGCTTTCCATAATGGACACACCATTTTGCAGTACCACCAGCAATGCATGAATGTACCTTTTTCCCCACATCCTCACCAACATTTATTGTTGCTTGTATTCTTGATAATAGCCATTCCAATTGGAGTGAAATGAAATCTTAGAGTAGTTTTGATTTGTATTTCTCTAATTGCTAGAGATGTTGAACATTTTCTCATATATATGTTGATTGATTGTATTTCTTCTGTGAAGTGTCTGTACAGTTCCTTAGCCCTTTACTGATTGGGTTGTTTTTCTGGTGTTAAGTTCTTTGAGTTCTTTATGCATCCTAGAGATTAAAGCATTCAGGGAATTTGCATGGTGGAGCTGGAACCGACCTCCTGCACATAGCAAAGGACATCTGTTTATGTGTGAATTTAGTTTTCCATTCCTAAGGGTCAGTGATCTGCCCCTGCTAAGACCCGGCTTGCAGGAGAGCTGTGTCCGTTCGGCTCCTGAGAAGTACATCTGTCAACAGCCACAGTGACAGTGCTGCCTGTCAGCAGTGGATCATCAGCAGCAGCATCCCTTGAGAACTTAGAAGTAAAGATTCTCAGACTCCAACCTACGGCCAGAAACCTGAGTGCGGGAGCCCAGGCAGCAAAATCAGCTGCTCCATGATCCGGAAGCCCGTTCAGGTTCAGAACCCACGACAGGAAGATCACTCCCAGGAGGGCAGGCTGCAGGACGAGGCCTCTGGGCCTGACCCTGCTCTGCCCCTTCCCACTGAATGGGAGCAGGACAGAGTGAAGATCTTCAGCTGAGGGCAGGGCAGAGGACCCTGAGTGCCAGAGTGCCTCTCCCTCACAGGGACCTCCCTCACAGGGACCTGCCATACTGAGGCTTGGGAAAAGCAGAGGTGAACAGGACACGGCCCCTGCCATCAGGATGCTCGCCCATGGGGGCCGAGGGCTGTAGAGATGTGAAAGGACAAGACACGAGCATGGCAGAACAGAGCCCTGTGGGAACGGAGGGACGCAGGGTGGAGGAGGAGGTGAAGGCCGGTCAAGTCCACTCTCCAGCGAGTAGCAGAGCCAGGCTTCCAACCCCTCTCTTCATTTGCTCCGTGCCTGTCCCCTGCGCCCATCTGGACAGCTCAGTACTAACAGTGTCCTATCCCCCTCGGACCCTTCCCGACTCATTGCCTCATCGATGGTCAATCTTCCCCTCTGCCACGAGCACCCGCAGCCACGGTCTGTTCCTCGGGGGAGAAGGTGCAGGTGGCTGTACTTCCTCAGGGCCCCCCTGCAGGGCCAGTCCTCATCCTGAGGAGACAAGCACCCTCTTCCATTCTGCGCACTAGGAGGTCCCGCCTGGGGCCCTCCAGCCAGGCACACCCAGGAGCCCGATGACACTGCTGCCTCCGCTCTCCCCACAGTCTGGCTTTGCCACCTGTGCGCTGCTGCTCTGGGACTGTAGCACTAGAGACCATAAGAAGGACTTCTCCTCTGCCCCCACCACTCGTGGAGGGTGGTGCGTCCTCCTGAAAGATCTGGCCCACAGTTTGCCTTTACGGAAGATGCACGGATCCAGAGGAGTGCCCACCAACTTTCTTCAGACTGTGCACACGGGGATCCTATGCTCAATAATTTTCTGGAGGGAGAGGAGGGAGAAGGAGAATAAAGTCGGGACCACACAGGCTTTATGGTGGTGACACACTCGGATGCTGACTACCTGTGCCATGCGCAGAGCCTCCTACAGTGCCTGCTGTGTACCAGACACCTAAACAGAAAACAAAGGGCACTTCAACAGGAGGGGTTGGAGGGACAGAAACCAAGTGGGAGGGTCAGAGGGTGGAGGGGTTTGGACACAGGTTTTGACTGCCCTCTGCAGGAATGTGCCAGCCAATCTAGGCATGGGGACTCATCCGGCTGCTCTTACTGGTCCGCAGCAGGAACCCATCAATACAGTGAATTTTGTTTTCATTTTTAAGTATTTGTTAGGGAGGCTGATAGCTTATCTGGAAAAGATTATAGCTCATCAAAACGTCTGTCCTCAAAGAACTTAAAGATCTAACTGGGAAAAGAAAAAATGAAAGTGTACGCATATGAGATTAATAATAATAATCATGTGTGACTCTCCAGCTTTACTAAGCATGTTATAGAGCAGGAAGTTCTACAGGACCTCATAAGAGGGAGTCCATGGGCTCTGGCAGGGCAGGTTTCCAGGCGGAGGGGGCAGGCTGGGCTTCACCTGGGCAGGAGGGCCTAGGGTGCAAACCGCCACAGCAGTGAGGGACACCAGGTGCTTTCAGTGTCCTGCCCACTGCTCCTATGGCTGTTTGCATGCCCTAAATATATTTTATAAATTTAGGGTAGATAAAAGAAACGTTCTTGGCTTGAACGTTATATAATGTACACATATATCAAAACATGCATATTATGCATAATTTTTATGTGTCTATTAAAAAAGATTCTTGAAACTAAGCAGGGATGCCCTTAAGAAAAAACAGACCCATTGATTCACTTATTAAATGTGAGACTCGGCTCCGTTCCACCTGGGGTGAGTTTCGTCCGATCGCAGTAAGCGCGGGGCTGGGAGATGCTCTCCAGTCGGCGTTCCTAACAAGCTGGGAACCTCCTCCAGCTTCTCACCGCTCACCCTTCGCCGCTCCTCCGTGCACGTGGGCCACGCCCAGGCATGCGTGCTCTGGTCTCCCTTTTAGGAGCAGGAAGTCCAGTGTAGGAGGTCAGAACTCAAGCTGCACTCTTAGAGTTGTCCGCATGTGAGTTCCACGGGACAGATGCCAGGGACCTACCCAGTGACAAGAGGCAAGGCAAGCCCTCCTTCTTGCCCTTTCTCTGGACTACCATAAACCCCATTCTTCCCTCTCCAGTGAGTCCTGTGTGATCCCATGTGACCCCCTGAGCTGCGGCTGGGAGCACCCTTTATTCACGTGCCCTGTGACCCTGGGTTGCTAACACAGCCCTCCAGGCTCCCTGTTCTCAGGTCACACTGCCTGTCCAGACCTGAGCCCCAGAGTCCTGATGCAAACTTCCTCCTCTGAGCGTGGAGGACACTGGGTCCTTCCACCAGGGAGGAGAGTCTGCACCAACCTGGGTGTCAGCTCCTCAGGGCCTGACCGCAGTCAGTCCCTCTGCAAAGCTGAAGGGTCAGTTGATGTCTCCAGTGCCCCATTTGGCACCAGAACTCTGTAAGATCCCTGAAATGGAGATAAAGATGCTGCCCACCAAAGATTGCCATGAGGCTTGCCTGAAAGCACTTTTAGAAAGTGCTCAGTTCCCGATTCAGTGGGGACATTTAAACAAAGGGAAGAGGGAAACTTTAGATCCTTCTTCATTTCTCTCTGTATTTAAAACGAGTTTGCTGACTCCTGGAAGGATCAATTGTCTTTATTCTGGAGTAGCCTTTTAATTTCAGGGGCAGTGCTTAAAAAGAGATTTGGAGCTAAGCAGTTCATCTTAGAGCTTGGGAGAGGGGAAGCCTAGCAGTGTGAATCGCCCAGATCCTTCCCAAGGGTTTGCTCCTGAAAGTTGGACTAGAGTTGGTACCTGGAGAGACCCAGAGGGGACAGCACACCCCGCACCCGAGGGGCCAATGAGTTATTGTCTCCATGCCAGGAGCTTGACCCTGGAGACGGGACAAAGTGCTGCCCCCACAGGACCAGAATAACACACCACCCAAACTTCGTTCCCGTGGATCGGCAGCAGGCAAGCATATCCTGCCTACATCATCCAATCCAATTCCGCTTGGCAGAGGCACAAGAGAGGAGGAGAGGCACGTTTACTCGAGTAGCCTTTAAAAATTAAAAATCATTAAATGTACTAAATTATTTAAAAGTATTAAAATTTTAAAATAATTCAGAATTAAAAATCTGTATCTGTAATGAGTCTTACATATTGAAAACCACAGACCTGGAAGGGGAGGTCAGCCTGGTCCATTTCACATGCAGAGAATTCCCCTAGCACGACATTGACACCTGTCTACACACACGGGAAATGCAGAGGAAGGAAAACCTGCTTCATTCTGGTCCAGGTGCCGAAGGAAGCAGGGTGCTTGGACACCCCATCCAACTGGGGCCCATTTGCACATGGCTGTTATTGATGTTGTTGACAAAAGGAAGCTGGGGCATGTCTTGTGATTCCCTGCAAGAGGCCGCTTGCTACCATGATGGCCTTCTGGAGTATGAAGAGGACACATCACAGCTCCATGAAGTTTGCTAGCAGCATTGTTAATTCATCACTCTGGACTGTCAAGCTGCAAAGAGCCTTTATAGATAGCTTGTCAGCTGTGGTGTCGCGGCGATGTCCACTCGCCAGCCAGACAGCACCGTGACATCCAGACGCCCTCTTCCCCAGGCCCCAGGCAATGGTTCCAGCCTTCCTCCTCTCCCTCCGCCCTTGTTTCTCCAGCTCTCTGGCTCACAGCAGCAGGCTCAGCTGGAATAACAACCCTGTTCCCTGTTTTGCTGATGCTTCCTCTGCTAATTCACTTGGCTTGTATTGACGCATAGAGAGCCCCGGGTGCATAATCCCAGAGGATATGACATATGAATGAGCACCACCACTTGGGGCCCTGCAGACAGGCAGAGCAGATCAGATAAGCCACTTTCAGATGGCTTCAGCAAATGGGAGGAAACTCCAGACACAAACTCTGGGCAGTCTAAGCTGCTGCTATAGGCTTGTAAACAATAAGGAAAATGGAGTGGACCAAATCTGTTCACTGCACCTTTTTACCTGTTATGCAAATCTTTAAGGTCTGGTTGCATCTGCCAAAGCAGAACTAGAAATGTCTGTCAGTTGAAATCTGTGCCATCGGCCTATATATAACCTCTGAAACTTTCCTTTCCCTCTCAATTTAGTACTATTACTATTAGTGTACATATCATTTTTTAATTTTATATTTGTTCTAAATAGTTGTACATGACAGTAGAATGCAGTTATACATTATGATAGATCATACATAAATGGAGTGTAATTTCTCATTTCTCTGATTATACATATTGTAGGATCACACAGGTCATGCAGTCATACGTGTGTATGAGGTAACCATGTCTGTTTCATCCACTATCTTATTAGCAAAATTTTACCTATACAGCTATACACTCCTGTCAGCTATAGTGCTGTCTGTCCAGAATGCTATCCAGGACCTGTCAGGCTCATATAATCAGAGTTCACTCTCCCTCTTCCCCCTGGCCACCACCCGCCCCCTCTGCTGCTGAGTCAATTTTAGATTTTTTTTAAAAATGATATTATATAGCATTTATCCATTCACAGGTATAGCTCCAAACTCATCAAATTGTACTCATTAACTAATTACAGATTTTTGTATGTCAAAAAAAAAAAAAAACTTTTAAAGAATATTGAATTGGGGAGTAAAAAAGAAATTGTGAAAATTAATATAAATAGGTCAAACTGTCTATTAAAAAAAAAAAAAAAAGCCTACCAGCTGGGATTGAACCTAGATGAGCCTAGATCAGTGTCCAGACAGAAATGCAGAAGCCATGTTCTTTTCTATTCCCGTCTTCTTCTGTCAAAGAACCTCAGCTCCACCTCCCAGAGTCTGAGAGGGGAAGAGCAGGCCAGCAGCGCTGAGCCCAGCTCTCTCCTCCGTAAAACCAAAAAATTAGATCACGTTATTTTCAATGTGCTTATGCTTCTGAAAGTCAGGTGAGCCAGGTTAGAAGGTCAGTGTTGAAGCCCAAGTTCTTTCTAGAATCTCCAGAGGAGTTTGCCTTGTATTCAGATTCCCAGGGCTCAGCTTCACAAGCAACCCTGGCTGGAATCGCTGCCTTCCAGCAATGGAATGCCTTGCCACTCTCACAGTGAGCTCATGGTACACATCACAAAAGCATGTCATTTCTGTTCCGCATGTCATGAGTTTCAAGTCTGGGAGTCTTTTGAGGCCTTAATCAAAGATCAGGATGTCAGGGAAGAGGCCATATGTCTAAGGTGTTGAAAGAGAGCTCACGGGCCCCAAGTAAATGATTTACTCCTCCCTGGTGGATCTACTGTTAATTTCTGCAGAATCTTAGGCAACTTGACAGGGTGCCAGCTGCTAACCACAAGGGCTCCGAGGACGCAGCTGCATGAGGCCTCCAGAGCATGACTCGCCACTTCCCACAGGCTCGGGGTGAGGGGACCGCGAGGCAGCAGGGCAGACAGGCTGCCTGGTTCCTAGGGCTCTCTGGATTGGCCAATGCATTCAGCCCTATGAATGTCCCATTTCCCATTCTATAAAGTGGGGCAGTCACAGGTACCCCACAAGGTCATTTTGAGGGTGAAACCAGTGAAGAAAAAGCATCAGGGTAGGTTGCAAGCTGGATTCATGGACTGTGGTCTCCTGGTGACGAACACCTCACCACTTAACTACTCTGTGCCCAACGTCCTAACCACCAACCAGGTCTCATAAATATTTACACTCAACGTGTGTTGCGATGCTCAATTAATTGTTCCTGTGACGCACTTGGTGAGCCTCAGAGGAGAGGTGTACTGCAAGGACCAGAGATTACCAAAGGCACAAACAAGTCAGCCCGCGGAAGCAGCATCCTCCGGAGTTTGCCATTGCCTCTGGGCTTTGCAAACCTGAAATCTAGGAAGAAGCTGCTTCCCAAAGGCACACCGTCCAAGGGTGAGCCATGGTGATCTGCAGAGGCCTCGCTGGAAAGCTCAAAGGCCTGGACGGAGTTTACCAAGGAGGACATGCATGTGACCCCAAACATTTGGAAAAATAATGATTCAATCTCACTAGTATTCAAGGAAATAAAATAAGGACCCAAGTGCCAAGGAAGCAAAATGGTTAATGGTGGTGAGACACAGTAAGATGGTCATTTCATATTCTGTGGATAAGAATGTAAATTATTACAAACTGACACAACCCATTCAGAAGCAGACAAGAATCACGCAACAAGGAGCCTCGAATGTCCCCACTGCACTAGATTAAAGTCTGTCCCTGGAAATATTCAGAGATGAGATTAAAAATGCAAGAATGAGCATACTTGGTGATATTATTTACAGTAGTCAAAAACAGCAAGAACTAAATCCTCTTCCAAAATATCATAGAGCAGATAAATATCATGTTTTGAATAACATTGAGAGAGAATATATTTGTAACATCAAGACCCTGCATTCTTTTTTGAAAACCTTTTTGGTCTCGGGGCTTACACTCGGGGCACTTTACCACTAAGCCACATCTCCAGTCTTTTTTGTTTGTTTGTGTTTTGTTTTTTTTGTTTGTTTGTTTGTTTTGAGACACAATCTCACTAAATTGCTGAGGCTGGCCTCAAACTTGCAATCCTCCTGCCTCAGCCTCCCAAGTAACTGAGATCACAGGTGTGAGCCACTGCACCCAGCTAATATTCTGTACATTCTTTTATATTATTTTAATACATATATATGTTTAGATGCATGTAAGCATCTACACACACACACGAGAATCAACAAAAATGTGATTTTTTTTCTAGGTGTCTTTTTTATTTCCCACATTTTCCCTAGCGTCTCTTCCTGTCTGTAGTCACACAAACCTATAGACTTTTCATAGGATGACTTGTCAAATGGACTCTGATGATGGCCCTTTGGGAGAGGACAAGGAACTTGGTGCCAGACACTGACATTGGTTCTCTTTTCTGCCCTAGGTCCTGGCCTCACCCCCACAGTACCACAGGTGAGTCAGGGCCTCTGCCTCCTAAGCTCTGGGAAGGTCAGCATGGGTGTGTGGGGCTGCTGCGTCCATTGTTCTTCTTCATTCTTTGTATGGCAGAGAAAATAACGACTCTCTACTGTGCTCATGGGCTTTGCAGTTCAGGACTTTGGACAGTGGACAGGCGCTTTCTGCAGATTCCTTAACCTTTCCATCTCTAGTGCGGAAGCTCAAACAGCTGGGGCTTCTTCACTGGGATGGTCCCTGGGCACGGATGACAGGTGACGAAGGCGGCATCTGTTGGCTGGGGTGGGCTTATCACAGAACAGTGAGCAGGTTTTGAGAGGGATTATCCCAAGAAGGAAAAGCCAGAGAGCAAGCATCCCAAGAGACAAGGCTGACGCTGCAAGTGGTTTCTGACCTGGCCCCAGAAGTCACGTAGCATCATTTCCAACACACTGGGTTGATTACAAGCACGTCCTTAAAGTCAGTCTCACTTCCAGGAAGGGAAGCTGGACTCCGCCCCTTGATGGCTGTTTCCATTTCAATAAAACCATCGGCCTGTTTCACATACCGTTAGCTGCTAGAGGTCTTCCCTGCAGGATAGGGCTGCCTGTGACTCTCGCAAGCCCTGGAAGCTGGTGATGAAGGGTGGTACAGAATCCTGGCTCTCCACTAATTAGCTGTGCAGCCTTGGATGTAGGGCGTCTCTCTCTGAGCCCGATCTAGGTCTAGGTCTGCCTAAGCACCAGGATTGTGGGTACTCTTTAGTGTTCATTCAGCTAAATACTATATCACAGATTTCCCCAGAAATGAGGGTTGAAGTGATTCAGGAACCACATTTTATGTTCCTCCTGTCTCTCTCTTCAGAGCCTATTTCCCGGCACTAGGCCCTTAATGGGAGCCATTAAAGTGTGACTTACAGACTGTAAAGTTTGTCTTGGAGGGTGATCATCTCGGGGAAAGTCCATTGAACTTCTCTGGAAAGCCAGTGGCTAGACATGGTGACCAGGAGACAGAAAACTTGAGTGACCATCCAGAGGAAGGGACAGAGAAGTGATGGGTACT
Source organism: Sciurus vulgaris (assembly GCF_902686455.1). Classification (NCBI taxonomy): domain Eukaryota; kingdom Metazoa; phylum Chordata; class Mammalia; order Rodentia; family Sciuridae; genus Sciurus; species Sciurus vulgaris. Next base: position 139,637,454 of record NC_136469.1, read on the forward strand.
CGGCAGGCATACTGGAAAGTTTCCTCACGGAGCACAGTAGCCTAGACCTGGCCCTCGACGTGTGTTGAAGGAGAATCCGGCCAAAGCAAAAGCTACATCAAATCACTGAGTGCGAGTTTATTTAGGGGACGAGTGCCCAGCCTACCCCGCCTACAGAAAATGTTCCTAATAAACTTCGCAGTCAGGTCTAAGGAAGGCTGTGTGCTGTTAAGGCAGATACTTCCAAACTGTCCCAGAGTACTTTTGGTCTCAAATATCCCACCTTCTCACCACTTCTCATCCTTTCTACCATCCACTGGAGATCTAGAGGGAACTGGAGAAAATCCTAAGGGGCCCAGTGCCCAGGAATTAAGTGCTAGCCTGATGCATTGGCAGGTGTCTTAGAGATCAGGTGGGTAGAGTAGAGCAGCCAGCTGTACCTTCTACTCTCAACCTCTGGCTTGCTCCCCACCCCCTTTAAGGTAGAGAAACACTGTCGGGTAGATGCTCCATTTCACTAACAACGTTCCAGAAATACAAGCAAGGGAAAGAACAAATCAAAGCCTCCCAAAAGTTAATTGAGATACAGCTGCTCAGGCCTGCCCATGCACACAAGTCTATTCCCTGCCAAAAACACTTAGCAAATCACAGTGCCCAGCCTGTGCGTACTTACGGACCTGATATGATTAGGGATGTGCAGGAGGATGTACAGTAGACACTGTCCATCGCAGGATGTTTATAACATTCTCAGATGCTTAAAGTTCTCTTCAATTTTTTAATCATGGGATTAGCTGAAACTATGGTTGGGCATCCATATGAGAAATTGCTATACAGTCATTTAAAATGATGATGGTAGGTTGGGGGTGTTGCTCAGTGGCAGAGAGCTTGCCTAGCATTCATCAGGCCCTGGACTTAATCCCCAGTACTGGGAAGGTGGGGAGTAACAGAAAGAAAAAATGAGGATGTTGAAGCATGTCCATTGGCCTGGCTGTGTGGATGCTGATAGCATGGACATTGTAGAAAACAACATGAACAATATGATCATGAATGCACACGCTAGGTCGGGCGAGACTTGGCTACAATCAAATATTTATAGTGGCTGTCTTGGTATGGTGACATGGTAGTGATTTTTAGTCTCTCCTCCTTTGCATATATGTGCCTTATAATTTTTCTACAGGCACATATATTTTTGTATACTAGAAACAATCTATCAAGATTTAAATTCTTAGGAAAAAAAAAAAAAAAACTCCAGGCCTAGAAAAGACACATATTCAGACTTGGACAATCTGTCAACGTCAATACCTTCTCAGAGGCTTATACAGAGAGAAAAGAGCTATATTTTTCCATAAAATAAACTCATGAATTTTCCTCCTCCCACTGAATGAAGAATGAAATTGGAGAAGATAGCCTTATTTGGAAAGTGGGTCCTTCGGTCGTAGGTCATCCTATGCAATAAAAACCCTGATAAAGACAGATTTGGCTGATTTGATTAAAAAGACAAGAAATTTCATTTTGCCCAAGAACATTTGATTTTTTTTTCTAGTTTTCTAAGGAAAGAAGTCTTCAAGGCTGATTTTTTTTCCCACTTTTAAAAGAAAAATTAATAAGGATTTTAGGATTGGAAAAGGCAGGTATAGAATAGTGAGTCTCCAGTGCCCCCTGCTGGCACCTTCAAAATCCTGCAGCCCCAGCACTGAAGAAGTAGAGAGGACAGTCAGCCTGGGCCTGTCTAGGATGTGGGGAACTTGGGTGCACAGAAACAAATCTAGAAGTCCACAGCTGAATTCCTGGGCCAAGGGTCACCACGTTCTTTTCAGCACAAGCCAGAGTTTCAAATCAGCCCAAGACTGGCAAACCTGAGGGCGAACAATCACCTTCAAATCCAGTGAATGTTAGAGTCACAGCATTAAAATGCCTATTCTCAAGCCCAGGTCTATAGTGAGGCCAGGGGAACCTCATGTCACCATGATGATGCCAATCCAGGTACTTCTAGGGTGTTCTTTTGAGAATCCCTTTCTGAGGCCATGGACGAAAAAAAATGGCAGGGTGAGATCAACTAGATATTGAGACTATCCCCACAAGAAAGCTGCTGTCACTTAGCTAGCCAAGGACAGTCCCATATCCCATCTGGGTTTCTGAAGGCAGCGAGGAGTGGGAGGGAGGCAGCTGGCTCCCCTATCACCATCCCTTTGCTGTCCTTCATTCACTCCACCGGTTTGCAGTAGGTCCATACTGTGTCAGATGCAGTAGCCAGCATTGGACAGATTTTTTTAAATAAAAATTAAAAGATAAGATCTCAAGGACTCAGCTAGGCTGGGGCTGTGGTAAGTGCTTTGCAGATGAGGAAATGAAGCTCAAGTAAAGGGGAATGAACTTCCAAGGGCCCACCCAATGAGAACCACAGGCCTCTTCTGCAAACTCCCAATTGAGGTTTCCCTGTAGCTTTATGTGACATGGAATGATCAATTCATAATCTAGGAAGAGGGAATTGTGGTTCACTAAATAAAATGGAAATACCCAGAAAGTTAAATGACTGACTTTCTCCCTATCTGTTTTTAGATAGAGCAGAACATATCTACATACATGTATACTCTCATATAGTCGTGCACCACATAAAGACCACATATATGATGGTGGCCCCCTAAGACTGCAATGAGCTGAAAAATTCCTATATCCTGGTGGCATCGTAGCCACCATGATGCTGTGCACCAAGTAATACATGTTTCTGCTGATGCTGGTATGAACCAACCTACCACGCCACCAGTCTTGCCAATGTAGCACGTACAATGGGGTACGGCACATGATACTTGATAATGGTGACAACCTGTGTTGCTTACTTATGTATTTACTGTACACGCTTTGTATCAATATTTTGGCGTACTCCTGCTTTAGAAAGGTGCACTGTCAAACAGGATGCCACGCTCGCTAACAGCAGCTCTCACATCTCATGCTCACCAGGGGTGTTGATGGCATCAAGGGCCCCACAGGCACGCGGGTCTGTGTAAGCGCACTCGGTGACGTTCACGTGACGAAGTTGCCTAATGATGCGTTTTTCAGAACACAGCTGCCACCAAGTAATACATAACTGTACTTCTATTTTGCCTCTGTTTCTTTCACTCTCTCTCTCTCTCTCTCTCTTTCCTTTTCTTCTACCCTCCCTTCTTTTCCACCTCCTTCTCCAGCACAAGCCAGGGAGTCAAAGCCACCAGCAATCCTAAGACCCAGGATGAGGGAAGGGAAGGAATTAACATATACTGAGTCCCTGGTACTCGCCAGGCATTTCATGACTTTGCCTAACTTACCCGTAAGATACATTTATTCTCACTGTACAGATAAAGTAAACTGAGCCCCAGAGACATCAGACAGGTTGGAAAGAAATCAGTAAAGTAGAACTCAGACCCCTCAGGATGCACTTGGGCTGTTGTTAGAGAACTCAATCTTTTGCCTCTCATTGAGGGGTCACCACCTGGTGACCCAAGCTCCACAGCCGAGAAGGGTCAAGCCTTGAAGAACCCATGTGAAGGAGAGCCAGGTGGATGTCAGCAGAATCCAATGCTGAAAAAGCCACACTTCACTTAAAATAAGCACAAAGCAGTGAACACGTTCCTATAATAGAACTGAAATCAGTGCTAACAACTTGCACTGAGTGAGAAAAATTTGGTCATGAAATTGAACTTGAAAAGAAACACAGAACACAGCATCTTGTTTGTGGGCACTGAGCCAGGGAGATACCCTCCAGAAATTGTGAGCCAATTTTCCACCTCCGTGCCATTGGCCGAAGCTTTCCAGCAGCTCTTTGGAGTAGACACTATTACATCCATTCTCAGGTAACATTAGGTCACCAAGGCTTGTCAGGGGTGGGGTTTGCCTGGGGCCACGTGGTCAGAAAGGCCAGGGTTGAGAGCCAGAACTTCTCATTCGGCTGCCATGAAATATACCTTGCCTTTCTCTTGCCTTTGATCAGAGATTCGGCTACTCTCCTGGTGAACTCCAAAGCTGGCCCCCATGAGGAGATAAAACATTGAAGACTAAAAGACATAAAAAATGCCATTGGGGCTTAACCTCAGAAATGTTTACTGTACTCTTGTAAGGCAAGTCTAGAAGTTAGCAGTTCAAGGCTGTGGGCACCTCTGCTCCTGGTGGCCTTCCAGAGACTTGGTTCCTCCCATCCTCCTCCTCCCACCCTGTATTGGCCTCAACTCTACAGACTAAAATAGTAAGTTCTATGCTCCATGGAGCCGATTGGAGGAAGAAAAGAGAAAGAATAAACAGAAAGTGCATAGCAACTTACAAAATTTCTTGGAAATTGTGAGTTGATTCTGTATCTATATTCCATTGACCAAAGTTTGGACTCAGGGCCACACGTAGCCATAAGGCAGACATACTGTACAGACGGGGTGGCCAGGTGCCCAGCACCTGAGAAGACAGAAAGCATGGACACAGGGAGACACAGATGTCCCGCATAGACTCCTTACAGATGGATGGATGAGGTTACTGGCCCCTTGATCTTCACCACACATTTGGGAGTAGATCCTGCCGGGTGCCAGGGGAGTTGGAGCCAGCTCTAAGCACCCCATCCCTGTCCCCGCTCTCTACTCCTCTGGGTGCTCTCTCATAACTGAAATGAAAACGGAAGCTGGTTTTCCTTGGAAACCTGTCCAGCTAGGGAATATCTGAGAAATCTGCCGACTTCATTTCCTAAAGAAATAGGTGGTCAGATCCCTTCAGGCTTCCCGCTTTGCCTTCTCCTCTCACACAGGTCAGCCTCTTCTCATCCCGGGGCCTGCTAGGGAATTCTCGGCCTGTAGAATCCTTGAAATGGGAATGGCCTGCTGCTGCTGCTCAAGCGTCCCTCTGAAGCCACCAAGTGAATGTGGACCATGGCACCAGCTTTGCGGGTCCAATCTTGAGCCAGAAAAGTGTCCACAAGTGAAATTAATCTGAGGCTCCATATCTAACATAGGTGGCCAACGTGCCCCCGGAAGAGGGTGGCCACTCTGAGATGCCTGGTTCTCAGACTTCAGGGGGAATGCATGGCATCCGGGGAGTCTGCATACCCCCTGGGCTTTATATCACACAGATTCGTCTTCACTTCCCTCTGAAAAATAGCTTTCAGAGGAATGTTGTTATTTGTAAAAGGATGTTTCCTTGAGGGGAACGCAGCAGTCAGTTGTTCTGCGGAGCTGCTTGGTGCCTATGGGTGATGAATGGCTCTCCGCAGACCCACACGACAGAACCATAACTCTTCCGAGGGTGATGTAAAAAGCTTCTGAGCACTTTCCTTTTGCTTTTTAGAAAGTGGCTCTCATTAAGAAGCCAACTGTATTAGTGAGCCTTCCATCACTGTGATAAAATACCCAAGATAATCACCTTAAAGGGAGGAAAGGTTTATTTGGGTTCACAGTTTCAGAGGTCTCAGTCCATAGTCAGTTGGCTCCTTGCTTCCCAGCCCATGAGGCAGCACATCATGGCAGGAAGCCCATGGTGGAGTAAAGCTGCTCACCTCATGATGACAGGAAAGTGCCAGGGTCCCAATATCCCCTTTAAGGGCACACCCCAAACAACATAACTTCCTCCCACTAGGCCCCACCTCTAAAGATGCCACCACCTCCAGAGTCTGGGACCAAATCTTGAGTAGATAGGCCTTTGAGGGACAGTCAAGAGCCAAACTATAGCACCAACTTGTCCTTCAGTTCCAGGAAGATACGAAGCCCTGAATGAGTTTGGAGTGGGCCATTTTGGTGGGAATCTGAGGTCCAGCAAGAGGAAGGGTCAAGCTCAAGTTCACAAGGGAAGAGACCAAGGTTACATGGCTTGGATCCTGGAATGTCCCTCATATTAAAAGCTTGGCCCCCAATGCAGCAGTGTTCAGAGGTGGGACCCTTGAAAAGTGATTGGTTCATGAGGGCTCTGACCTCGTTGATGACTTAATCTACTGATAGATTTATAATTTGATGGTGTTGTTGGGAGGCGGTTGAAACTATAGGATGTAGGGCCAGTTGAAGGAAGTAGGTCACTGGGTATGTGCCCTGGAAGGGTATATCTTCTCCCTGGCCCCTTTCTCTCTCTCTTTCCTTCTTTCTTCTCTTCTCTTCTTTTCTCTTCATCTTCTTCTTCTCTTCCTCCTCCTCCTTCTCCTCCTCCTCTTCTTCTTCTTCTTCTTCTCCCTCTCTCTCTCTCTCTCTCTCTCTCTCTCTCTCTCTCTCTCTCCCCCTCCCTCCCTCTCTCTCCTTCTGGTTCTCAGCTACTATGAGGCAGATTTGCTCCTCACACCCTTCTGCCATGATGTCCCGCCTCACACCAGGCCCAAAAACAATGAAGCTAACCAAGCATGAACAGAAATCTCTGAAAATGTGAGCCAAAACGCATCCTTATTCCTTTGTTTTCCTTTCAACAACAAAAAGCTAACTAATATCAGTGTCTACTTAAGATTCTTCCCTGGGTTCTGGTTCTGGGACTTCCCTTATACCCTTGCTGGATCTGTTCCACCCACTGAACAAATACCATATGCTGGTCTCTGCAATATGCAAGGTGACAGGAGTAATCGAGAGTCTAAAATCTTGCCACAACCTTGGAGGAAGCAGGAACCACAGTCTAACTATATAATTTGTTGATTGGCTTTGTTCCTACATGCTATAGAGAAACTAAAAAGGAGATGTTAATTAGGCAGGACTAATATCTATAATGAATAATCATAAATTTTTTAGTGGTGAAATAAGATAAAATAAAATAAATATACTTCTTGCTCACATCACAATCCAGGGAGGATGGACTAAAGGAGGTCTTTTTCCAAACAATCATTCACTGTTACCTAATGGCTTCCATTATACCCATGGGCCACTGGCTGAGGCAAAACAAGAGCTTGCAAGGTCCAGAAGCCCAGCCTGCGTGGAGCCAGTCACACCCAGGACCTCCTGGAAGCCACTGCATTGCCATACCCACCCAGCATGGAGGGAACTGGGAAGTACACAGGAGCCCAGTACCCACAGGACAAGGAAATGGCTCTGGTGAGCCCACTGGTGAGTGCACCAGAGTTCCAAGTGGAGAAAGTGTTGAAGAAACAATTTCAGAATGTCCTTAAAGAAGAACGAGACTGGGTTTATTCAAGATGGTGGGGAAAGGCACAGGGTCTATGGCCATGGGGTGTGCAATCAAAGAGAAAGATGGACTCAACTCTGAAGACAAGGAAAAGTGGGAATTTATAGCCAAGGAACAGGCTGGGGTCAGAAGATGGAAAATTACTAAGTGGAAACATTAGGGATGAGGAGAATTCTGGCTGATCTGACCCAACAGGATGCATGCTGAAAGCAGGCCGGGGGAGCAGCTGTCACCAGAGGGGAGTGGCAGAGGATGGGGAACCCAGTCAGATACGGAAGGTGAGCAGATGTGGAGGGTGGCGGATTCTGGCTACACTGACTTAGGAAGATTTTGCTGAAATGGACGATGCTGAGACAAACACGGAAACCCGGGAGCCAGGGCCTGGTTGAGTCTAGAGGAGCTGGTTGAGGTTTGGTTCCGCCAAGAAGCTTTGTTGAAGAGATTGATAGGTGTCAGGAGGAGACCAAGGCTCCTGGACCGTGTGGGGAATCTGGACTGTGTGCTGTGGTGATGGATGACTGGAATGAATGCAAAATTTTGGAACCCTGCTTAAAATCATATATCAAAACTCTGCACTGGTGTGGAATATAGATAGGTATTCTGGGAAAGAGATAAAAGACAAGTCCTTCCCTAAAGAAAGACAGTGTACACATGCACCAAAGAAGTCCTCCAAGGCTGCCTATTTTTATTTAAGTGTCCTGGTGAGTGGGACAGCAAATAAGTGCCGTAACCATTCAGTGAGGTTAAGGTAGCCTGGAGAAGTCCAAGAGAGAAGCCCGGGAGGTAAGGACAAGACATCTCAAAGGACACAGCACTTGGAAAGCAGAGGGGAGGTGGGAGGGCTGAGGACACCAGATGGGTGGGCACACGCTGACAGAGTGATTATCAACAAAACATATTTGGGGAATCCAGGAGAGTCTCAGACTGAAACACTGGCCTTGGGTGAGAGAAGAGACCCCACAGAGTCCCCTGGGGACTCGCAAATGACCACACTCAACAAGGCCAAAGTCCTGACAGGAAGTCAGACTGCACCCTGATTTAAAGACAGAGGAGCTGCTTTCCTGGGTGAAGAGGGCCAGAGCAGATCCCCAGTAATTCTCTGCTCATTTGCTCCTTCCGGGCCAGCTGGCTCTTAATGACTGTCCTGATTAATTTAATTCAATTCATGAGAAAGTACAAATTGCTACTCTGAAGAGCTGGGAAGCTTGTGATTTCTCCGTCAGGGATCTCAGTGGGGACATAATTGTGCTGGGTCAGGAAGTTGTCACTCATGGCCCAGGGTAGTCTTAGCTGCTCTTCCTACCACCCCGATAGGCTAGGCCAGGGGTCAGGGGCAGACAGGATCCTGCCCCTCCTGGCTCTTTCCCCCAAGGAGACTGGCCTGGCTGGTTAGCACTTCCCCTCTGCGTGAGTCCTGGGCAGATACCAAGGAACAGTGTTCCTATTGAGCCATACTCTCATTAGCGACCCTAAAAAGATGTGCACGTGCTGGCACAACTCACAGCTCTGTGTTACACATTTTGGTACGTTAAGGGCATTCAGGGTGAAAGGACAAGAGTTTAAGAAAATCATAAAGTGGAAGCAAGATGTAGAAGGGGCCACACCATGGTCCTCGCCATACCTGATGAAGTCCAGAAGCTTGCCCTGAAGATCTTAGCAGCCAAAGGAAGGAGGGGAAAGTAATTTCTCACAGAAATAATGTTTTCCATTAAACCAAAGCAAGCCAGTTGCTGAAAAGCTCATAGTTTTGGTCCCGAGGCTGGGAAGAAACATCTCATGTGTGTGCTAATGAAGAGAATGTGATTAAGAACATCTCTTCTTTTATGCTCCTCACAGTCTATTAAAGGACGAAACTACAGTGCAATCGGGGAAAATGAGGTCTACGAGGAACCAAGACTCTGCATTCACATGAGCAGCTCCTTTACATAATCTGAAGGTCCAATTTAAAACAGAATATTGAGTGGGCTGCAGGACCTCAGGCGCTCTTCATGAAAGGAGCCCAAACGAGGGGGTTGAGACTTGACAAACCTCAACTGCACAGTATTTATTCAACAAAACCTATGCATCCTGTTGGGTCAGATTAGCCAGAACTCTCCTCATCCCTGATGTTTCCTCTTAGGACCGCAGGACCTGTCAAGTCCTTCTCTTGGGACTTGTCCCTGGAGCCAGGGAGAGATGAATGGCTAAGTAGGAGCCCTGCTCCGGAAACACTCTCAGTCATTGGAGGAGACAGAGGGACAGGGAAGATTTTTGTAAATACAACATGGGCATGACAGTCAAGCCAGGTTAATGAAAGGAACCGGAGCTTTCTGGGGGAGCAGGGGCCCGTCTTTTCTGTGTTCTGAGCTAACACATGGACCACAGTAACAGGACATCTGCTCTGTTTTGTTGGCAGCCCAGGACCAGACTATCCACGAGCCTCTTCCCCGTTGGGTAAGTCCGCTCTTTGCTGTAACTACGGGGTCAGTCTTTGATGCTTACAAGGTCAGGGGTGGTTTTTTTAAGTCATCTGATGAATTCATTAAACAAGAGAAAGAAAACGTTTCTAAATGGCATTCTCCCCTGCTTTTCAATTCTTGGGAATAAAACTATGTTCTAATTCCCCAATTATAAAATAAAGATTAAAAATTAATTCACAGCATTGTGAAAGTTGGAAAAGGTAAGAAAAAAAATACACTGTACTGGCAAGTATGTTGTGAATAAGGCACTTTGTTCATTGTCAAATTTTAAATGCAACAAACTTTCTAGAAGCAATTCCATAATATTAACTAAATGATATAAGAAACACAATATTTGACCCAATAATTCCATGGTTAAGAATTTAAACTAAGGAACTACCCTAAATTTCAGATTAATATTTAAGCACATTCACTGATATTTTGTAATAACATATTTTAAATGGCAGCACATTGGAACCAAGCTAAATATTCAGTAATACAGAAATAGTTGAATGTGTTATATCCATCTTATGAAGCCATTTGAAATATTTACAAACAATTTTAACAACCAAAAAAAAAGATTAAAATTTAGAACACTCAAATATCTACTACTACAAGTAATTGTATTGTTAAATTATATATGCATTTAATTTAAGTAGCTCATATATTCACAGATGGTAGATATAGATGAAATCTACATATAAAATCATTGACTTGTTTCTTCAAAGTACCTCTTTAAAATTATTATTCAGGCTATGGATTTCTACCCAGGACAAACAGACACACTCTCTCTCTCTCTCTCTCTCTCTCTCTCTCTCTCTCTCTCTCTCTCTCTCTCTCTCTCTCTCTCTCACACACACACACACACACACACAATATTCTTTTAAGTAAGGAGGCTTGTGGGTAGTGAATATTAGACCTGCAATTAAGAACCCTTGAGACTGACAGATAATAGATAAAATTTGATAGATATGACTCATTCCAAACAAATCTTCTCCTCCCTCCATCTCTCTCTTTCTATATTAAAAAAAAAAAAAAAAAAAAAAAAAAAAAAAAAAACAGACCAAAATATTTATACCCAATACCAGGGAAGAAAATCTGGAATGTCTGGTATATACTCTCTCAGCTGTGGTTCTTTCTGGCTTCCGCCCCCAACTACCCCCATGAAGTCTAGCCAAAGGGTTGGGTGAAAAGCAGGTTCTCTAACAGGTCCCAGGCTTCCCCAAAGATACCTATGGCCCTAACAGGACACCTGGGATCCTCCCAATAGACGTCCATCTGTCAGCTCCCAAGCAGGTCCCCTACTGTGCTCCAGCCCAGAACTTAGTTCTGTATGCAGTTCCAGAACCCAACTCCATGCCCCTCTGCCATGTCTGTGGGACTTCACTTTCCAGCAGCTTCGCTTGGCCCTGGGCCCTGGGCTCTGCCAAGTCCCGACATCAGTGAGAGGGAAGCAGCCTAACACATGCTGAGCTCCTGTTACAGGGCAGATGCCAAGTGGAACCTTCATATGCATCTCCTCAATTAACCTTCAACAACCAAGGACCAAATAGAATAAGCTTAACCATCTCCAATTTACCGACTGGGCATCTGAGTCGGGGAGGTCAAGTTGACACCATAGCCAGAAAGCGAACCCCAGTTTAGATCTAGGACAGAGTGACCACACAGCCATGCTGTCACCAAGCCTTCTTACCTGGTTTCACATCCAGGAACTTCCCAGTCCTAGCCCCCCATACCTCCCATGAGCAGGCAAGGAGACAGACTTCAGAGTGGCAATGCGCAGTCTCCGAGGGCACCGCCCCAACGCCGCCATGAAAATGGTCCTACTCCACCATCTTTGTGACCGTGTCCGGTGACTTGCCCTTCTCTCCTTCAGGTGGCCAGGCTCTTCCTTTCTACCCTGCTCCTGCCTGTGGGTCACTGCATGGCTCCCTGCAGCTGGGCAATTTGCTCTGTTAAACTTGATGACTTGATGACTTGTTCCCCACTTCAGGGAAGATCTGAGGCCAGCCTTCCACCGGGAGCAGGCGGTGGGAGACAAGGGCTGGAAACTGGGAGTCAACACAGTTGTCCACAACACCCTCGCCCTCCTCTTAGGTGTCCCATGTGCAGCACAGGCTCAAGCTGCCTTGGGCATCCTGACGTCCAAAGACACCGCTTAGATTGCCCTGCTTACACCCACAAAGAAGGCCCGAGAAGCACTAACACACACGGGTACTTGGCAAGGGTTAGAGGCTCCAAGAGGAGAGGGAGGGGGCTGGAGGCAGGCTTGCCCCTCCCTGCTCACAGCGCAGAGGCCTGGGACCCTACCAGGCCTTTGCCACCAGCCATTCTGCCCACAACTTTGCCTAGTCTTGTTTAAGACACTCCTCATCGCCAGAGTCATTCTACAACAATGTATGACTGGAGTTTGCGTGCCTGGGTGTGGGGTGTGTGTGCATGTGGCCTTCTGATTCAAAAATAGTTTGAAGTGGATCCCGGCAAAGAGACCTTTATAACTAGACAAATTATGGCATAAATAAAATTTTGAAATCACACACATAGGAATAATTAGACCCTACGCCTTGTTAGAATCTATTACTTTATGCACTTACTTAACAAGCTTCTGTTAAGAATCTACTGTGGGCAAAAAAAGGAAAAACCCAAATACGGTTAAGGCCATAAGCAACAACTTTGACTTTACATTTTCAGCCCCTGAGAGTCCAGAGAGATCAGCGGCCCACATACAGGTGCGAGGCTGAGGCTGAGAAGAAATGACACTCCCACAGAACTGCGGGTCTCAGCCACCCATACCCTGTTCCCATTGCACTAACTGGGCAGCAGCCCACCCAAGGAACGTCCTAGCTCCTCCACCTCCATTTTTGGGGTGGAGAACACTTTTAAATTCCTGGTGCTGGGTTCCAATGTGGATATGGTGGAAAAGTCTGTTTCTGCCCACACATGGCACCTGTGACCGGTACAGATTTAGCAGGTGACTAATGCCAGGTTCCATAGTTTTGTTGTTGTTCTAATTAGTTATACATGACAGTAGAATGCATTTTGACACATCATACATAAATGGAGTATGACTTCTCAATTTTCCGGTTGTACATAATGTAAGATCACACAGGTCATGTTGTCATATAAGCACTTAGGGTATTCACATCAAAATCATTCCACTGTCCTTCCTACCCTCATACCCACTCTCCTCCCTTTGCTCTCCTCTGCCTAATCCAAAGTACCTCTATTCTTTTTTTTTTTTTTTTTTAATTTTGAAATTTTTAATGCACAAAAGAACAAACAGAACAGGCATCAACTTATTAACGATGAAGTACTACATAAAGGAGACCCCTCCCCACTTAGTAAATAGGAATATAGTGTAAATAGACATGAAAGGAGGTGAGCACTTTAGGAGTAATGCAAATCCTAAAGTTGTATACAACATTCATATATGGCTTCTTTTCTCATAGCAATATTTTCATGATGTATATGACATTTATATGTATCAATAAGATGCTTTTGACTCAAACATTAACAAAAATGAAGAGGTAGTTTGGCCAATGCAAGGTGAGAAGAAGGTTTTACCTTACTTTGGTTGTTTCCTCAACAATCTACATTTGTGTTCCAATTTTCTCCTGGATCAGTCAGGAAGATAATGTTTTTAGAAGAAGCCAATTTTTAACCAAGAACCTGTTCCCTCAAGAGGACAATGATGCTTTTGAAACAACTGCTGTGTGAGTCAAACTGGGAAGTTTCTATCATGTTCCTCTGTTTTGGATATGAAATGGATTCCGACTTAATGGAAATCTGTTTCTATCTGACCAGCAGTTGCAGGAATTCAACCACTTTTCTCCTCAATTCTGTGTCTGGTTTCATGATATGAACTTGTAGAGTGACCCAAGAATATTGGTAGGTGCCATTAAAAGTCAGGGATTGGTTTAATGTTTTTAAAAGTCAGAAATAAATTGCAGAGTGAGTACTACAATTACATCTAGTTCCTCGCATTTTAGGTCATGTTTCATAAGGCCATCACATCTTAGACTCAGTTCTGGCTTCCGATGGCCAGATGTCACATGCTGCTTTTTCTGTGGGACACATGGACTGGGGAAGGTCTGCCGATATTGAAACTTTGACACCGGTCATTTGACTATGTACAACTTAGCTTATCCTATCTTTACAAAGGGAAATAAGCCCAAACACACAAAAACAAGTTAAGAGGAACAAAACATTTGTCAATTTGCAAAACTAAGTCATTTACCAGACAATGGTTAGGAACCACTAGAAACAAAGTGACATCATATTAATCAGGTGTGGCTTATTACACACAAGAAAGCATAAATATACAGTAAGTAGGACTTTGTACATAGCCCCAGCAGAATATGTACATGTTAGCACTGCACTGAACAGGAATTTCCATTGCATATCCCCAGTTAAAAAGCAGCCTCATCACAGGACAGTTTGCAGGTCACAGATGCTTGAGAACACCATGTGGTAACACTAAGCAGATATCCAAAGTACCTCTATTCTTCACTAACCCCCCTTATTGTGAATTACCATCCACATATCAGAGAAAACATTCAGTTTTTGGTTTTAGGGGATTAGTTTATTTTGCTTAGCATGATATTTTCTAGTTTCATTCATTTACCTGCAAATGTCAAAATTTTATTCCTCTTTAAGCCTGAGTAATATTCCATCATGTATATATACCACATTTTCTTTATCCATTCATCTGCTGAAGGGCACCTAAGTCAATTCCATAGTTTAGCTATTGTGAATTGAGCTGCTATAAACATTGATGTGGCTGCATCACTGTAGTATGCTAATTTTAAGTTCTCTGGGTATAAACAGATGAGTTTGGATAGCTGGGTCAAATGGTGGTTCCATTCCAAGTTTTCTGAGGAATCTTCATACTGCTTTCCATAGTGGTTGCACCAATCTGCAATCCCACCAGCAATGTATGAGTTTACATTTTTCCCCACATCCTCGCCAACATTTATTGTTACTTGTATTCTTGATAATTGCCATCCTGACTGGAATGAGATAGAATCTTAGATTAGTTTTGATTTTCATTTCTCTAATTGCTAGAGACATTGCACATTTTTCCAAACATTTGTTGATCACTTGTATTTCTTCTGTGAAGTGTCTCTTCGGTTCCTTAGCCCATTATTGATTGGGTTATCTGGGTTGTTTGGTGTTAAAAAGTTTTTGAGCTCTTTATGTATCCTGGAGATCAATGCTCTATTTGAGGTGTGTGTGGTATAAAGATTTTGTCCCATTCTGTAGACTCTCTTTTCATGTTCTTGATGGTTTCCTTTGCTAAGAAGAAGCCTTTTAGTTTGAATCATTCCATCAATTACTTCTTGATTTTACTTCTTGCACTTTAGGAGTCTTGTTAAGGAAGTCAGTTCCTAAGCAGACATGGTGAAGATTTAGGCCTACTTTTTCTTCTATTAGGCACAGGGTCTCTGTTCTAGTGCCTAAGTCTTTGATCCTCTTTGAGTTGAGTTTCGTTCAGGGTGAGAGCGAGAGATTTAATTTCATTTTGCTACATATAGATTTCCAGTTTTCCCAGGACCACTTGTTGAAGAGGCTGTCTTTTCTCCAGTGAATTTTTGGTGCCTTTGTCTAGTATGAGATAGCGTATTTATGTGTGTTTGTCTCTGTCTTCTATTCTGTACCATTGGTCATGTCTGCTTTGGTGCCAATACCATGCCATTTTTGTTACTACGGCTCTATAGTATAGTATACTATTATGACACCTCCTGCTTCACTCTTCTTGCTAAGGATCGCTTTAGCTATTCTGGGTCTCCATATTTTTAAAAGAAGGATAAAGTTTCTTTATCTTGAGGCCCAAATTGGGGAGTGTGCGTGGAAGTAGATATTTCTGTCTCCCTGTGTTTGGGGCATCATGTGACACCATTTAGATTTTTCCAAACTTCAGCACCGATGGGCTCAATCCCATCTTTGGCACTTCAATTTCTCTTAGGCATAAATGAAGACTAAAAATCAGTTCTAGGAAAAAGCTGATTATTCTGAGATCCGGGAAGATGAATGATCACTGGGTCACTTTGTGGTGAAGGAAACAGAGAATTTAGTCATGTCCCTGCTCACACAGGGCACCATGCTGGCTCCAGAGTCCAGTGCACAGATGCTATGATGACAGTTATATGTGACGACATCGACTGTGTACTGGCATCCATTCTTGCCAATCCCAGGGGTCAGCCCCAGGGCCCATGAAATGTGCCT
Source organism: Sciurus vulgaris (assembly GCF_902686455.1). Taxonomy (NCBI): domain Eukaryota; kingdom Metazoa; phylum Chordata; class Mammalia; order Rodentia; family Sciuridae; genus Sciurus; species Sciurus vulgaris. The sequence goes on from NC_136469.1 coordinate 139,653,194, forward strand.
ATGTTAGTGTGCTTGGACCACCATAATGAAATCCCATAGACCAGTGGCTTGAACAAATGATTTTTACACAGTCCTGGAAATCAGAAGTCCAAAATCAAAGTGCAAAAGGGCTGGTGGGCTCTCCCATTGGGTTGCAGATGGCTGCCCTCTTGCTGTGGGCTCCATGCCCTTCCCTTGATGCTTGAGAAAGCCACTGGGAGTTTGGGAAGGACTGTGCTGCATCTGTATGGCAGTTGGCAGTTTCCAACTTTATTTCTTAGAATCATCTGTCTTCCACTTATTAAGGTTCATAACATTACTTCCAACAATGCTCTTGCAAATGTTAGTGTATAAGTTTTATACTTCTTTTGCTAAATTTATTTTGAAGCATTTTATTCTTTGTGATGGCAGTTAATGTCATTTTATCAATCTTTATTTTGAAATAATTGCTAGTTTATAGTGAATTCTTCAGGATTCTTTTAATCTATAGAAGATCATCACATCAGTGAATAGGAGCCCTCTCCGCTTTTCTGCTCATGTAATGACACTAGGCTCACCCAGGTAACCCAGGGTCACCTCCCCATTTTAAAGTCAGCTGACTAACAACCTTAATTACATCTGCACTGTCCCTTCACAACAGTGCCTAGGTAGGTATTTGAAAGTCAGAGATAAGAATATTTGAGGGAGCTCTTTAGAATTCTGCCTTTCACAAGAATTAAATTTCTACTTACGACCCCAGGCCCTTAAATCACTGAAACTGCAGCTCAGGAGTCCTGTCCCTGCCCAGCCAGCACTGCAGCCTCTGATCTCTGCCAGTATGGTCCCTTCCTTTGACTCCCTGGAATGTCGCTGCCCACTTAGGAAAGGAGCTTCACTGCGGCCCCGGAGGTAACAGGATACCACAGCGAGGACGAGTATGAAGACCCTGAGCTTCAGATGGTGGACTCATGGCCATCCATGAAGATTCTGCCAGCCCGGCCTATCAAGGAGTCTGAGTATGCAGGTAACGTGGCGGCTCCTGGGGTCTTTAGGGGCACATCTGTGCTGCTGCATCACGGTGATTAAGGGTGCAGATTCTGACGTCGACAACCCTCGGTTAAGATCCTGCCTCCCTGGCTTCCTGGCTGTGTGGCCTGGAGCACATTTCTGGAGCTCACTTTCTCTGTCAAAAATGGGTTTTGTCATAGCAGAACTTGCCCCAAGGTCCTTTAGAAGAGGGCATGAAGGCGACATTGAGCTTTCACTAGAGGGCCTGGCTCAGAGGCAGAGGCAGTATCTGTTAGCCGTCACTGTCATGATGAGGCCCTTCCTGAGTCCTTCCTGATGAGGCCCTTCCTGAGTCCTAGGAGTGTGGCAGCGGGTGGGCAGGCAGAGCCGTGGGCCACGTGGCAAAGGTTAAGATGGAGTCTGCATGGCGAAGGAGAGGAGGGAAAGCTTGGTTGGGCAGTTTCTGGGTGGCCAGCCTCTGAGTACTTCCAGGGCGTGGCAGCAGTTCACAGCTGCTAGGAGGAAGACCTGGCTTCACCTTGCCAGGCTTTTCCTACCTGGGGCACACAGGGCAGTGTCCATAGGTTCTCCAGACCTTAGCCAACGCACACCATGTGAAAGGAAAGAGGGAGCCTGCGGGGTTCCTGAGGGCCTGCCCACTGAAATGAGTCCATGGACGTTTTTAACAAAGAATCATCTTGCAAAAAATGATGACAATAACTCTTGCTCATTTACTCCGAAAGCGTTTACTGAATAATTGCATTGTTCCAGTTTCCATTTTAGAATGGACCCAGGACACAGGGGCAAAGAAAGTGTGCCCCATCCCCTCCGGAAGGTCTCCATCTAGTGGCAGAAACAATCAACAGAGAAATGGCACACCCTGTCAAATGAGGGCCAGGGCCAGGGCAGAGGAGGGCGGGTGGGACGCAGGGAGCTTTCTAAAGGGCGGCAGAGCGCGGATCTTGAAGGATCAGCAGCACGTCTCAGTGGGTGAGAAAATGAAGCCCAGCCCAGCGCAGCTTCAGGGTGTATTTGTGAGAACCCCAAGGAGCAATTTCTCTGGCACCTTTCTCCTCAGTGGACAAGTGAAGGGGTCGGTTTGCTTCATACCTATGTTGTGACGATTCGGATGTTGTAGAGGTGAGAAGAGTTTGTAAGTCGGAGGGTCTGACTTTGCTGTTTTTCTCTTTGCACAGATACGCGCTGCTTCAAGTGTGTGACGGACACTCCCACTCTGCTGCACGCCAAGACCTCCCTGCCCCCTCAGGGGCAATTCTGGAACGTGCGGACGAGGCTGGAAGAAGTGAGTAAGAGCTGGACCCTGGGAACCCAACCAGAGCAGGGCACTTCCAAACCAGTGGGGAGCCCAGTTGGGGAGTGGCCCCAGCCAGCTCTCCAAGGCAGCTCCCTTGGTAATAAGCGGGACAGGCTCAGGGGGACTTGGGGCTGACTCACGACTGGTAGGGTCTTATTCCTGTGGAAGAGTCTGGAAGGAAGGAGAAGTAGCATTTGTTGAAGGGTTATCCTGAGCCAGGCATCGAGTCACGACTTTCACATGCATCTCATCTGATCCTCACTGCTTTCTTTGGAGCCAAGACTTAGAATCAGATCTTTCCCATCATAACATCATCTTGCCCAGAGTCTCCACCCAGTATTCTGCACTGCTAACTGGGTGGTAATAAGTGAATCCAACCACCTCTCCAAGCCTCTCTGATCTCATCTGTAAAACAGGAATGAAAACCCCTTCCAAGCTTGCTTCAAAGGGCTATTTGGAAAGCTACAACACATAATGTTATAAAAATATTTCGTATATGAAAATGTTCTAAATATATGTGGATTTTTATTTTCAATAAGGTGCTGAATAACATTTAATTTTCTTAATGAAAAAAATGCATAAAATAGATTAATCATCCCTGGGACTGCAGGGTTATTGACCATAATATTTTTATGCATTTCATGTCAGTATTTTCTATGCAGATATATTTCATGCAAAAGAATCCTTGTTGTATAGGATACATGCCTGGCATTCTCTTCTTTTCACATTGAGTTCTGGTTATAAAATAATTTTCCACTTGATACACAAGGACTCAGAATTTTTATAGACCTAGGTACCCATTATACAATTTTTAATTATTTTCCTTAACCATTGAGTGAAAACATTTTAACAGTTTCTGTTACTTATTTTGAGATTTCCTTCCTGAAAAAAATGTTTCAATTTACCTCCCCAGAAGTCCTGTCCAGGAGTGTTCATTTCTAGACTTCACACCATGGGATACTACTTTTTTACTCATCATTTTTTTTAAAGGAAGGATCTCACTGGTACCTTTTTCTTGACGGTGCAGCATAGGTTGCACTTGGGGACGTCTGTTATTATGGACGATGTCTCCATCTGCCTGTTTGCACCTGAGACTGGATATTGATAATGAACAGAAAGTATTTCTCAGCCTGGGGAGCTGGGAAGTTGAGGTCAAAGTGCCAGTATCTGGCAGGGGCTTGCTTTCTGCATCCTGCCACGGTGGAAGTGCAGAGATGGGGAGGAGCAAGTGGAGAAAGTGAGAGAAGCGGGTCTGTAACTACCCCACTCCATGATGACAAACCCACTCCCAAGTTAGGGCCTGAATCCGCCCAGGAGGGCGGAGCCCACACCGCTCAATCACCTCCCAACGCTCCTCCTCTTAATACTGCTACCGAGGCAATTCAACTCGGCCATGCGCTTCAGGGGACAAACATTCACAAAAAATCACAGCAGACAGGAAAAGGAAGGTGCAACCGTGCCAAACAATGCCACCTCCACAGAACCTATGCAATGAGAGAGCGAGCGTCGTGAGGGGCCAGCCCGCCCCCATGCACAGCACCTGCACGGACACGCCTTGACGGACACGCCTACTCCAGAGCATCTCCGGCCTGCCAGGGGCACGTGTGATCACAGACCAGAGACTATCCAGTGAATACCGGCTTCCCTGCACTCAGGAAACTTACATGCCAGTGAGGAGGGGCCGGAAGAAATAAGTAAAGGATGGACAGGCTTTGTGGCAAGTGCCACATGCTTTGAAAAAATAATTGAGGCAGGATGAAGGACATGAAGGAAAGCCTTCCTCGACAGAGATCAGACTGAATGAATGAATGACATGAAATCCTTAAAAGAACCTTGCAACATGAACATTACCATCCCCATTGGAGCAGCAGCAATTTTCCAAGCTGTGTGCCTTCAAGCCAGTGCCACCTTCTCTGAGCTTTCGCTGTTAGGGCCTGTTTTGGCTCCGGCACCTGGCAGGTTGCCATTATGTGAGTGGTTCTCAATAAATGAATGAAGATGAGCCGTCGTCGTTTGAACTGGGTCCTGAGAATGGAGAGCTGTTCCACAGGAAGGAGTCCAGCCTTGGCCCAGCTCGCTGTCTGTTCACAGGAATGCTTTCTCAGTCTGGCCTCCAAAGTTCTCCCACTTCTCTACACTGTTGTCAAGCAGCAGCCAGATCTGCAACGGGGGCAGGGCCAGCGGGGGCGGCAGGACACTCTCATAAAGCACAGCCCATGTCTGGAGGAGAAAGAACTCCAGAGTCCTGGCCCACTGTGCAGGAGTGGACACGCTCAGCTCCCTTACCTAAGTCACTGATGACCCCGTGGACACAGAGATGGGCCTGTGTGGGTGGAATCTTTGTTATTGTTGCTAAGGAGAAGCAATCCTCATCTGAGTTTCTAAAACAACTCTCAGAATTGAAGCCTCTGTTCCTAGTACCTTGTATTCCTTCATATTGCCTTTGTAGCTTCCAATTTCAACAAACTTCTTCCTTTGGCTAAGTCACTTTGCAAGTGGAAGCACAATCTCACTCCATGAAGTCAAGTGAGATCATGGGAGAAAAAGAAAAGGGCTGGAGAGGAAGCAGCAAAAATCTGGACAAGAGCGACATTGTCTTCTAAATTCAACAAGGTCTTGGCCTCGATTCAGATAGAGTTTTACTTTTATAATTAATGCTTGACTCATCACAGTTTTAATGATAAGGAGATTATCTTTTTCATTACCAACTCATTTCCAGGGGTTGAGTCTCATTTTGTAGTTTTTTGGTGAGATGGAACTATCTAAGAAATGGATCATCAGTAACCCTTACAGAGGTCAGTTCTTATCTCAACTCCTGGGGTGGTGGCAACAGTCCTGCCCCAGTCTGCTGCTGCTTTGGGGGCACTTACTGTGTACCAGGCACTATGCTTGGTGGTTGGAGGATAAAGATGAGTCAGTGCACTCAGTGGACCAAGAAAGGTAGTCAGCCTAGTGGACAGCCTAGATGTCCTAGGAAGGTCTAGAATGGAGGTGAGCCCTGGAGGCAGAGCACAGCTGCCTGGCCCAACTGCTGACCAGGGGCCTCAGGAGCCTTCTGGAGGACATGGGCAGGGCAGTCCCACACACCTGTAAGGCAAGGTGATCCGTGCTTCTCACCGGAGACCCTGCCTCCCAGCACTTTTGGCAAGGAATGGAGACTTCTGTGTTGTTCCCTCAGGAGTTGTGCTGACATCTAGGGAGTGAAGACCAGGGGCTGCCAAACCTTGCCCAGGGCACAAGACAGCCTTACACACACACACACACACACACACACACACACACACACACACACACAGCGCGAAGATCTACCTAGCGCCAAATCTCAACGGAGCTAAGGCTGAAGACCCTGCTGGGACTCACCGTGGGTGCAGCTTTAGAATCCAAGCTCTCAGCCCACTGTTGCCTCAAGACCCAGCACTGTTGTGGGTACCCAGCAGGCACAGGAAATGCACAGCCCACAGAAAATGGCAGAAACCCAACAGGAAGTACTCTTGGGCCTGGGATCCTGTGTGATACCATCAGAGGGACCTATGCTGGGGGAGACACCAGAAATTCATGCAAAAGATCCGCCAAAGACACAGAGCAGAATCTGTCTGCTGAGGCGAAAGAGCAGGGGCCCCAAGGAAACCCTGTCCCAAGCCCCTGCTTCCTGAGCCCCGTCTGCAATGAGGTCGTCAGAGAACCTGTCCTGCATCCACAGCCAGGCTGGGGGGGGGGGGGGGGGGTTGCTGAGGACACTGGGACCAGACCAACCCTGTCTGTGGGGCAGGCATGCAGGGGTGAGGTGCACCAAGAACACTCCCAACCCTCCAGCACCCGGTCCTCTCAGGTGACTCCGGAGGAGCCAAGGCTGCTGGCGCGGCCTAGGAGCCCAAATGGCAAGAACATCCAACCAGCACTCAGCTGGGCAGGCTGACCAGCAGCACAGCATCCAACCTGTCCACTTCCACTTGGTGCCCTAAAAAGAAGCACCAGGCCCGGTGCTAGTCTGGGCCTCAGACAGTCAGAGCTGGTTCCTAAGGACAATGTCCTCACCTGCCCTCCCTGCGGCCAGTGGTTCCTGCGCGGCCATCAGAAGCTCACTAAGATTGGTGGTGGTGTCCACGAGGACACGGGAGGAGTTCAGTGTGACTCAGACACCTCACCTTCCTGGCACTCTGTGTCAGGTCCCCTCCCACCCCTGTCCTCACAAGGAAGCTGTCATCTTGTTACTCCATTTCACAGATGAGGAAACTGAGGTCCGGCAGGGCGAGTGACCTGTGTTGTCACAGCCGGCATGTGGTAGACGCAGCATGCGGTTCACAGCTTAGGGGACCATGCTTTGGTCCGCCTGCCCGATGGCTTCCCTGTTACAAATCACGTGTGCAGATCTTCATAATAACCCAATGGTGCAAATTGGCCACTGAGTCTTTTCTCTGAAGACCCTTCCCTAGGGTCTCCCAGCCCCAAGATCCAGGATGTGCATTCCAAACCCTGACAAATACCACCTGGGCCACCGTGCCTTCCCAGTGGCAGGTGCATCCAGGACTTGTGCATTGGTCCCTGGGAGTCTACCCACACAGAGCAGGGATGCTGGATGACATCAGAGGTAATAGTGCCGTTCTGTCTTCTACAGGTAGACAAAGCTGTTTCCAAGGACATGAGAAGCCACCACGCCAAAGGTAAAGTCATGTCACAGAAGTTCCAAGTGTGAGAACATCTACTTTATTTCTAAGGTCTTGTGTTTTTGTTGGTGACAATGGGGACCTTTCACAAGGTGATCTACTGAACTACCCTTCAGGAAGTAACTCATTCAGAGTCAGGTATGCTGTGCCTTTTCATTGTGTTACCTAGGGACAGAGAAATCCACCGTGAAAATTCACATTTTGTATTGCATAAATATATAACTATGTGGCTTCTATGATTGTATACCCAGAAAAATCACAAGACAGAAATCTTAGGTAAAATGTTGACTAATTAATATGAAAACAGATTTTATACTTTGAGCCAAACAACTCAATTTGAAGATGAAAATGCAGGTATCAACCTGAACGGAAATATTCAATTCCGCCGTGCTGGAAGCACAAACGAAGGTCTGGAGAGGGTTTGGTAGGACCGGGTCCACCACAGAGCCTCTGGCCCCCCTCCACGACGCCCCCTCCTCTGCCCGTCCGATGGGAGAAGACGACAACCTTATATCCACACTTCCCAGTAACCGAAACCTGTCCAACTCGCCCCCTGTGCCCGATCATGTACTCTGTGGTGTCTCGCTCGCGGGTGCCACCTTTTCTTTAAGGAGACAGTGTCACAGTTAGGGTCCCAGCAGGAGACTGCAGCTCAGGCCAGAGTACTTCCGGGAGGTTTACCTACAAAGGAGCTACTTCCCGAGGTGTGGGGGTTGGGGAAGGACAGAGGGACAGCTGTGGAGCTCACCGCCCCAGGCGCAAAGGAGCCGGGGGACAGCTCTGGGGGAGCCTCCCAATGGCTGCAGCCAACCAGAAATGGCAGTGCGGCGCAGCCTGCGCGCCTCTGATGGTCCTGTCCAGGCAGAGCAGGGGGCGGGCAGAAGGGTCCTGCGGGGAGTGGGAGATCTCACAGCGGGGGGCAGGGTGCACTAGCAGGAGGCAACCCAGCTCGGCCTCGCCCACCGCGGGGCCTGAGTCAGCCCCTGACTGTCCAGCCTAGCTTGACTCTCCAACTTGTGGAGTGGGCGGGGCTCGCTGACACCGCACTTCCAGTGCATCTGCCAGGCAGGCAGACCCTGCAGAGGTGGGAAGGGTCCTCGTGCCTCAGGCCACGCCCTCCGGCCTGTCTGCCGCGGGCCATTCACTCTGCACCCCCAACACACACAGCGCAGGCGCACCGCGTCCTTAAGAATGGCAAGACCTTCCCTGCACACGGCACTTGACTCAGGACTCGGCTCCATTAACTGTGGTGCATTTTCACTCTTAGCAAAAGTTATTTTCACTCCTCTTCTCAGAGAAAGGGACCGAGAGCCCAGAAGGGTCACAGAACAGACGATGATCATTTGATAGGCAGCGTCCTGGGTCATAATACTATACTTGTGTGGCTCTCGCTAAGAAAAGGGTCCTGGGAGAAACCAATGAGAAAGGACTGCATGATTGTTCTATTTTCTTATAATTCTCTGTGGACAGTGCCTTGCTTCTTTGGCTCAACAGTTTATTCAGCCATTATGCACATATCCACATGTCTATTTATCTCTCCATTTGTGTATTTATCCACATTGCACCTGAGTTCACAAAGGTATCGGAGTAGTTAATAAAATTTTGAACAGTAAAAGAGAAAAATTGAAATCCTAGGGAAAATCTAGATAGATGATCTGATTAACATAAAATGTAGGCTCCTCAGGCCCATATTGCTAAATTCCATTAAAATCAAATTGCTAGGTTGCTTCTGAGCTTCCTGGTAATAGAAGCAAAAGGGGAATCAAGCTCCTTTATGTGTTATTAATTTCCCAAAACAAAAAGTAGACCAATTCCTTAGGGAAAGCATCAAGGACATATGTCTCAGGATCACATTAATGCTGCTTATTGTATACAGCATGCTGCTATAGACCAGGGCTACAAAATAAAATCGTTTATTAAAGTAAGCCCCAGTGCAAAATGAGGGCATAACTACAGAGAGGACCTCAGCGTGTTGGGCCTGAGAGAAGGTGGCACACAGACTTCTCAGTGGGAGTCCTAGTCTTTGCGTTTCCCTCTCCTGCACTTCTGTAATGGATGGTTCTCTACAACGGCCCGGAGCTCTGAGCTACTGTACAAGAAGGAAGCTGGAAGGGGGGAAAATAGCATGAATACTCCCCATTTTTAGAATCCAGCATCTTGCTGGAAAATGTTTGAATGATTTATGTGTTTATTAAAAAATTCTATATTTCTGATGCAAACACATTCTCAGATAATTTATTCATTCTCACAAAATGTCACAGAAAAAAGCCCTATCAGTTGGCTCAGTGATGGAAGGATTTTATGGTGATATTTTTCATCAAGTTGAGCAGTTATAGATTTATGTTAATGTACATTTTATATCATTTTTCTTGCAATCACATTCTGACATTATCTGGAAGCCGTCAGATTTCAAGAACTTATCTTCCCTGATGCTTGACATTTTTTTTTTTCTTCATTCCTAAAAACGGGTAAAAGTTTATTTGGAGACGAAATACTTACAGTGTGAGTTGTTTGTGATGAACCACGAGCACCCAGAGGAAATCCCTTCATTGCCAGAGGAGGACAGCCGGGATGTTCAAATATGACCCGGCTTAGCTCCCTAGAAAACCAACGCAGAGAATGAAAGCAGCTGACAAGCGTCCCCCTGGGCCCTAGGTGTGAACCAAGCGGAACTCTAAACCATTTCCTTTGAAGTGTCGGGTGTGCTAACTCAGGAACAAATTTGTAGGAAACACAATAAACCACCCAAGCAAAGAAAGAGAATCAGGAGGGGGCAACTGAACACGTAGATCTACACCCAGGAGTTTGTTGGAAAGAAGCAACACGGGATTCCACACCAATCCCTCCAAAGACCCTTGTTCCAGTGCGCCTTTAGGCAAGGTTGGGTTCTGCAGAAACTAGAACCAGACGTGAGTTTAGAGTTAGTCTTGTTCAACTCCCGGGTTTCAAGAGGCTTAGCCAGGAGTCACGCCCTGTAGGGACGTTTCCAGAACTTCATGGCATAATACTCCCTCTGCACACTCCTCCACCACCAGGTCTCACCCTAACCACTCCGCGCGCAGTCCTGAATTGGTCGGGGATACTGCCCCCTGGTGGCAGGACGTGGTGACACACAGAGTTTAGTATCCTCTAAGCTTGGACCTTAACAGAAAATAACAAGGCTTAAGTTGCAGAGTGGATCAGAAATAAATTTAAGATTATTCCCCTATCATTTTATGTTTATTTCAGTCACAAGCCACAGCACAAAAGCAACGCAGGCACTGATGCAAATACTTGGATCAAAGTTAATGTTACAAACTTTGTGAGGTCGCTCATTAATGGGAATTCAGAGCAGTATCTTGTCTCATCTCCGCACAGGGAAAATAATGAGGCTCAGAGAAAAGGAAAGACATCCAATAACTGCTTGATGCAGCGGCTACATTTCCCAGTAGACAAGTCGTCACGAATAGAACTGGAAAACAAGGTTCTCAATAAAAGAAGCTCAAGAAAATCTGTATCTCCCAGTAGCAATTCCCCATGAAGACTCGATTTCCTAATAGAATCCCCATGTACAGTAACTGTCTTTACAAAGAAAAGCATGCTCCTCCCCTCAAATCCATTTCAACATCACTGAATATTCATGCAGAATGAAAAACACTCTCTTTGTCTTTGTAAAGTCGGGACATGACCTAGGAGAAACCCCTCCCTGTTTGCTCTGGGCTGAGGGTTTCCTGATAAGTAGGACTTCAGGACTAAACCAGAGGAGTCCCGGGCCTCCTGGGCCCAGCCAGTCCCCCTAGGTGTGGCCTCTAGGTCCGCATGTCTGATGCAGAAGGAAGGGCTATTTATTGGGTTTATAATAGCAGAATCTCCATCACCCAGCCCCTCCCAGAACTGAGGCACAGCATCCTCACAGACTCCTGAACACACACGAGGGCCTTGCCAACCTTCCCAGGCAACCCCCTCCTTGAACAGCACCAGCTGTTTCCTTTCAGCTCAGCATAAGGAACAGCTCTGTCTTCCTCCAGCCTTCCCATTGGATCTTGGGCCACATAGCTAGAGTAGTGGGAGGCTGAGTCAAGCTAAATAAAAGGGGACTCTGCCTGCATTGACCTGAAAACACTGGAAGAAATCAGCAGAAATCAGCAGATCTCTTTATTGCTCAGCTCTCCAGATCTGTGGCTCACCACGAGGGGGATTCAGCATGGAGAGCTTGCAACTTCAGCATCCATAGAACTATTTCCTGGGTCATATTTCTGAGCACAGGATCGTTAGAATGTGCTTCAAAATAGCTGACACCAACTCAGACATTCTTTTCTGCTAAGGTTCACTGTATGTACCCCATTCAGAATAACTCCTTGGGGGTTACATATATTTTTGATTAATGCGTTAATTATACACGTTAATGGGGCCAGTGTGATTTATGGTACTATACAGTGTGTGCTGATCAAATCAATCTCCCTTTAGCCACACTCCCCACCTCCTTCCTAAACTCTAATCGGTATTCAGCTTCAGGTCAGCTTTTTTTTCTTTTTGTTTTTTTAGTTTCCACCTACGAGAGAGAATGTGCAGTCCGTCTTTCTGGGTCTGGCTTATTTCACTTAACGTAGTGTCCTCAGCTCCATCCATTTTGCTACGTACCATGGAATTCCATTCTTCCTGATGGCTAAATAATATTCCACTATTCATAACTACCATATTTTTCTTCATCAATTCTTCCACAGATGGGCCCCTTGGCTCTGGGGATGGTGTGGCTACACAGACATTCCCTGACCCATGAAAGCCACGTGCACAGAAGCCTTGTGGACACAAACCCTGTCCACCTTCCTGCTCTCCCTGGCAGTCCCCAGCGAATGGTGGAGAATGACAAGCTCACCCTCCCTCCTTCCCACTATTATTTCCTAATTCCATATCCTACATCACAATTTGAAGAAAAGACCATGAAAAATAAACATTAAATTGGCATAGTGCAAATTCCTGGTACTGTCAGCCCCCATCTCTGTAGGTTGCACACTAGGAGTCAAACAACCATTGACTGAAAATTTTCCAAAAAAATTGTGAACATGGACAGGCTATTTTTCATTATCATTATTACCTAAACAATACAGTGCAACCACTGTTCACAGAGCACCTAGGTCAGTTTGGGCAGTGAGGGGTCAAGAGACGGCACAGTCTACAGGAGGGTGGCAGCAGTTACTGGAAACTCTTGTGCCATTTCACCTAAGGGACTTGAGAATCCTCAGAAGTTGGACCCACAGGGGTCACAGTTGAATCCCCCAAGGATTCTAAGGAATGGTGGGGAAGAGAATTTTAAAGCCAGAGAAATATAGGACGCTCGAAAGGTGAAATGCATCTGATTCCAGCATGTTCCGGACAGTAGTGCTGGGCACCACCTGTGTGCTCCACAGCAGGCCAGCGCCTTGCCTGTCCCAGAAGCACCAGGTCCCCAGGGGCACTGCTTCTGTGTCTGTGTCCCTACCAGACAGTGGGCTCCTGGAGGACAGGGAGCAACGCACGCGTGTCGATTCTGCACCGCAGCTCCCTTGGTCTACAGTTGCTTTGCCCCAGGGTCCAGAGCCACTCAGTGTCACGGGAGACCTCTGGCCAGCGGGAGCTCAGTGTGTGGAGTTCTCCACCAAGTGCAGAGGACGCCATCAAGTGCCTGCAGAATGACACCCAGGGAGGCCTGTGTCTCCCCAGGGGGCCTCACCGAGCCAGGGTCACTGAACAGAGGAGCGAGACCATAACCTCGGGTGAAGGCAACTGCATTTTTGCTCCCCAGAAGTAGTTCAAATGTGGCTTCGTGAGTGCCGGGCACAGAAACCACAGTCCCAGCTTGGCCGCTTCTCTAGAATGGCCTACCGCACGGAGGAACTTCTCAACTGAGAGTCACCTGTCTGCGCTGGAGGAGAGGCAGCACCTCATGAGGCATCCTCTGCTTTAAAGGTGCAAACCCCACCTGACACACGGTGGAGCCTCAGCTGAGGCGTGTGGCACTCAACTAAAGGCCCCAGATTTCCATTCATCTGGTTCATTCCCTGACCTCCTCCCTCTGCAGGCCAGCGCCATCTCATGCTCTACCTAGTTTGCAGTTTAGCCTAGAAAATAAAGATGTTACGGATGAATTTATAAAAGAAATAAGCTAGATGTTCAATCTCAGAGACCACAGCTTAGGGACCTTCATTTCCCCTCAGCAGACTCAACTGGTAAATGGCTGTTACGTTTCTTCCAGGATTTAGCCCATTTTAACAGTGCACAGGCAAGCACTGCGTCTCTGCCCCGTGTCATAGGCCCACCCGGGAATGCTCTTGGGCCCCAGTCCCACATTCCCTCTAGGTGGGGCCTCTGGAGGGGCAAGTCAAGAGGTCTGGGTTGCTTCTGGCCCCGTCTGCATTTCTATCTTCTAAGTTTAGACACTTTCCTTCACTGGGCCTTAACAGCCCAATAGACAGTAGAACTCCGTGGTCACCAGCTTTCTGCGAGTCCACGCACAGGGCTCATGTGTACGCATGCACCCTCCGCACCCCCCTGGCCCTCCTCCTCAGTCTCAGTCCGTCACTTCACCAGCCTGCGCCCTTCCCCCTCCCCGGCCCTCCTGGGTCAGCAGAAGAGACACCTCCCCAGGCTCATTCTAGGGGCCTTTCATAGTGCCACCATACAGTGGAGGCAGATCCCCCTCACCAAGCCCTGTGCCCAAAACCTGCTGACCTTGTGTGAAAAGCCATTAGCGCAGGGAGGTCCCCCCACACCCCTGGCTCTGCCTAACTTGACCCTCCCCACTGCAGCCCAAAGACCGGGTTCAGGCATTTATTGCTGCTGTTAACTTCAGGAAGCATGGATAGCCTTGGAGGCGCTTCCCAAACAGGCTTTGCCAAATATACATTATTAACCTCGTGGCTCAAAAGTGACTTTTGGGGACAATTACAAAGTTAATCCCCAGGACATGTATCCTGAGAGTCCATTTTCTCATAAGACTTTTAGATATATTAAATGTTCTGAGTGAGGCCAAGTTTTATGCAATTTTGTCCTAAGTCCATCTCCCTAATCACAGAACATCCCACTGACGGTCTATTTCTGAAAGTGTTGGTTTGCACAACTGTACTCTGTAGATAAAGGGAACTATATATATTCAGCATAAATTGGATAAAAAGCTCAGTGAAAACCAAACATTATTATATTTAATCCTCACCATCTAAAGAACTAGATGTCATTATCTGCATTCTACAATAACAACATGGGCACTGAAACTCAGAATATTGAAATAACTTGCCCAAGGTTAGTAAGTGACAGGCATTGGTTTTGAATCCAGCCTGAACGACTTCATAGATGCCATTGTGACAATGTCTCTTGCACCAAAAGACAAATTCTCGACTCCTCCATGTCTTCTTTGCCAATCCTTTAAAATCACAAATAAGGATATGAAATGCAAAAGCCAAGTAGTTTGTATCAAGCCACTCACCCAAACTAGATTTCTAGAGGGAAAAAGAAAAATACATATGTATTTGAGGTTACTTTACATTTTACTGATAAAAGGATGTGTATCACACAATTTTGAAATAACAATAAATGACACAATACTTTCCTCATAATTCCATAGTCAGTCGGTCCTTATAGAACCCTTCTGAAGATTTTTCCAGACTCTTGCATCTGCGCCAAACCATGGTTGCCATTAATATAAGGACTTGGACGCTCTAACCTGAGTCTCTTGGTGAAAGAGTCAGTTTGTATTTCCTCAATTTTCCACTTTTCACAAAGTCACAGCTGCAGACACAACACTTTGGAAATGAATCTGCCTTATTATCATCTTCTCTATTGCTGTCTTAAGTCTGGACAAGCAACAAAACAGGAAGTCAGACTCTGATCTGTAGCGTTCCTTAGTTCTCCTGGTGTAAATTCTCCCGCAGGCCAGGTTTCAGACTGCGGTTGTGACCAGAAAGTGGGGTGGGGAGGAGATGCCATTCTGTCTTCCCTGCATAGCTGCTAGGGAGGTCAAAGACCCTGACAGCACAGAAAACGGTCTGCCAGCGGGAGTGCACTGCCCCACTCGTTACCTTTGTTTTGATCAATCTTGGGTGTACATTTATATGACTTATCATTAATACTGTGTGTATTTAACAACCAGGTTACAAAAGTCTTGAAATTTTAATGCCCAGCCTCTGTGGTGTGTGGGAGCCTCTCCAAAACCCCACGAACAGATCTCTTAGGACTTTCTCCTTCTCCAGGAAGCCTGGCTTTCACCTCTTCTGACACCATGCAGTTCACTTCTTTATGGTTTTTCCCTAGTGGGTTGCAGAGGAAATAGACCAACATCCACCAGCCTTTACAGCCATGCCCGCCCACCTTTCTGCATTACCTCCCCAGGGGAACCTGGGCGGCTGACTTGACCCCTCTTCTTCTAAGACTGAAAAGCCATCAGGGCAGACGGTGCTAATAACACCTCTGGCCACCAGGTGGCGCCCCTCAAGACAGCCTGCTCCAAGTGAAAACTCATATTTTAGGAAAGACCTTGAAGAACTACCAGTTGGCTCCTCCTGTTTGACAGGACATTTGTCATAATATTTCAGAATAATCTATGTACTTATCAGAGAGGCAAATTTCCATTTCCACTCTAATTTCCATTACATGATTATAATAGTAACACAAGTACACAATAAGAACAATGGTTTGAAGAACGTGAACTCTTTGTTTCACATATAAATTCCCATGACGTAGTCATCCTCCGCTTTTCTGGATGAGGATGTTCATTAATTCCTCAATGCATTTGTTTTGTAAGTATTGATCAAGTACTTGCCACCTTCATGCCCAGAGTAGTAGCAGAATAAGATGTGATCTCAAGAAATTCAACTCCAAATCTTACCTTTTCATTATTGAAAACATCTAACTTGCTATTACTTTATTTTAAACGACCTCAATATTTAAAACAAAACTTGTCAAATTTATCTGAATTACCATGAAGGTTGTATGACAGCTGTTTGCAAGCTACTTTCATGTCTGATCCAGTTTTCTCACCTGGGAAGTCCCTCAAGTTCCCATGGCCCTCCCACTTTGTAGAATGTCGATAATCTAACTTAAGCAAGGCGTAAGTGAAGCTCCTGGCATCACTGATTGGAAGTGGGCATATCTGATGTGGCTCAAACCCTCAGGGGCCTTTGCTGCTGCTATTGATAGTATTATACATGAAATTTCAAAAGTGAGAAAGAAATACCAGCTGGCTAGAAAAACCCTTATGTTATAATGAAGACAGAGGACACACAGAGCACCAAAATGATTCACCATGTCCTCCAGAAAAGATGAGTGGAAATCTTGAGTAAGAGGAACAAGGCTAGAGGCAACATGCTACCTTCCTTCAAGTATCTTACTGCGTGTAGTGGTCAGGGTAGCGTGGCAGAAAACACACACAGACCAGTGGAGCAGAAATAAACCTACAGACAGTCCTGATTTTCTAAAGAGCATCAAGAATACACAATAGTTAGTGGGGGGCGGGGGGAACTTGACCTCTTCCATGAAAGTTGTTGGAAGGACTGATATCCACATGCAGAAGAATGGAGAGTTGGACCTTTGTCTCACACCATGCAAGGAAACCAACTTGGGGTGGACTAAAGATTAAAATGCAGGACCCCAAACCAAAGAACTCCTAGAAGAAAACACAGGGAAGTGACTCTTGACATCGGCCATGGTGGTAACTTTGGATATGACACCAAAAACAAAGGCAACAAAAGCAAAACTAAGCAAGATAGATCCAGTGAAAATGCTTCTGTCCTGCAAGCAATCAATGAGTGAAAAAGCAAGCTCTATAATGGGAGCAAATGTTCTCAAACCATGTGTCGGATATGGGGTTAACATCCAAAATACACAAGAACGCACACGATAGCAGGAAAAAGAAAGGGTGACCTGACTGGAAGATGGGCAAGGGTTTTCTTCTCCCAGGGACACAAATGGTTAGCTAATAGGTATACATAAGGACTGCTCAGAATCTCTGGGCATTGGTGAAATGCAAACCAGAGCCACAGTGCCATGCCACCTCACACCTGTTAGGACCACTCTTATTTAAAATACAAGATGGCGAGTGTTGGCAATGATGTGGAGAAAGGGGAGCCCTTGCACACTATTGGTGAGGGTGTGAATGGGCTCAGTCATCATGGGAATCAGTAGGGAGGTCCCTCTAACATTAGAAGTAGAACCAGCATACGATTCAGCAGTCCCACTTCTGAGTGTGCATCAGAGGACCTGAAACTGGGATTTTGAAGATGGGCACTCCCAGGTTGGTTGCAGCATAATTCACAATAGCCAAGATACGGAAGCAACCTGAGTGTCTGTAGACAAGTGAATGGATAAAGAATGGGATATTCTTTCCATCTAACAAGGAAGGTGATCCTGTCGATCTATTTATGACGGTGTGGACCGACCTAGAGGGCAGGGTGTGTTGGAGAAACAAGCCAGACATTGATGAACTACTGTCTGCTCTCACTTCTGTGGACCTAAGAGTCCCGCTTATAGACGCAATGAGCGGGATGGTGTTCACCAGGAGCAGGGAGGGGGTGTGAGAAGGCGAAGCTTAAAGGGCACCAAGCTTGACTGATACAAAATAAAAACATTCTGCAGACCTAGGCAGCCTAATGCCTATTACTAACAAAACTACTTTAAATTGCCGAACGGGTAAATCTTTTGTTAAATGTTCTCAACCAAAAATGCCAATTCAAAAAAATAATAATAAAATGGAGCAAGAGGAATCTTTGGGAGGTGATAGACGTGTGTTTTTATGAGGCTGATGGTGGCAGTGATCTCACAAGTGTATGTTTACCCCAAAACTCACTGAGAAGTCCTCAGGCCTCAGCAAGGGGTGAAAGAACTGATTATGGTCCAGGCAATGCTCTTACCACAGCGTGCAAGAGCCCGTGCCCACCCAGGCCTCCTCCAGTGGCACTAGCACCTGCTCTTCCCACCTGGGGACCTTCACACTCGCTGTCCCTCTGTCTGGAATCTTCTCCCCCAGACACCTACAGGATGCACTCAGACTGCTTTCCTAGGCAGAGGTGCCTCCTCAGACCTGTCTGAAAAGAGCCCCAAGCCCTCCCCTTCTCTCCATGTCCCTGCTGTCCCCTTCCGCTGCTTCTTTGTCTTTGCCTGTCACTACTTACTTATACTTCCGTTTATGAATTTCCAGTCCTGCCACCGGAATGTAGGTAGCAAGGGAATGGCAACTCTATTTTGGAAATTGCATTCCCTAACACCTACACCGATAAATCCATTAAAGACGAGTCCACACCTGACACGATGGGATCAACAAGTTGATGAATAAAAGAAACACTTCGGTTCTTTTCTGAACTCTCATCCACTGAAGCAAAATGAAGAAGTGTCTCTAAAACAATGAATGGGACTGTTCCTACTGAGTTAGAGGCCCCGAATCTCCTTCTTGAATTTCATTTCCAGTAAATCGAATTGGTCCCCAGTAGAAGCAGCGGTGGGCCTGGAATGAGGCCGGCTGGAAGCTTCCGCAGGGAGGGTCAACACAGCACCCAGTGGCCCACCCGAAGCTCCTGAGGGATGCCCATAAGAAATGAAACGAGGGGAAATTAAGCTGAGGTTTGATCATTTGGGGCCTGGATCAATCATCACGTGACCTGATCCTTCTGTTATACGGTTGAAACAGTCAAAGATGTGGCGCTCGCTGGGCTGCTGCTGCAGCTGGAGTGGACCCCAGGGCAAGGTTTGCGTTTTGACGATGCAGAGAACCTCTTTTTTTTTTTGGTGCTGGGGATCGAACCCAGGGCCTTCTGCTTGCAAGGCAAGCACTCTACCGACTGAGCTATCTCCCCAGCCCCCAGAGAACCTCTTGTTTGTACTCAGTGAGTGTCTGCAACTTAGATGAAGAGATCGGTTCTACTCCTTTGTAAAAAAGTGTCCAAAAATAGAAACAAAACAGGTAGACTAATGATTTCATTCAATTTTATTCAACTTTTTTTTGACCTGGAAGAGGTGTTACAGTCTTCCGGATCCGAATCCACTTGTATCATGTTGTTTGGGGCCAGCTGGATCTTGTGCCAAAACAAATAAAAGAAAAAATCTGAAGAGAAAGTTGATAGGAAGCAAAGTGAGGTAAAGCCCCCTCTGTGACGTGGATGGGAGAGCCAAGCCCTTCCCCAGAGCCCAGCTCCTGGACGCTCCGCCGGTTCCTTCCGTCTTTTCCCCTGTGCTTGGTTTAGGCTTAAACTCAGGGTAGCAGCTCAGTAACTACCTTTGAATTCATTTGAATCATAGAAATAAAACAGCAGAGAAGTCAGGAAAATCAGTTCTAGGCCCAACTCAGGCTGTTCAACTCAGGCTGTTCCTGAAATTAGTCGACCTTCAGAAATTGTCCCGTCTGGTTGGTTCTACTTCTGTCATTCATTAAATACAGGAGTTGGATTGCAGGGTCTTCAAAACCCTTCTGTTTTTCCTCTGCTTGGAAATAGATGGATGAAGATATAAGAAAGGAACTCAAATTAATTACACACATATGTGTAAAACTATACATATACAGTGTAAATGTAAATGTAATGAATGCTAATTCGAACCAGGAAGGAGGCCCCTGGGTGTGCCTAGGAGTCACACCAGCATTCTGTCATACATTAGCGGGTGACTATGGATAAGGTGGTCAACCTCCTACACCTCATTTTCTTCAAAGGTGAGATTTAATAGGACCACAGCACAACAGTGTTTAGCATCACGCCAAGCACCTACTAAGATCTCAGCGAATATTAGTCAACATTATCATCGATAGTATTTAAAATGGAATCGATTTCCATTTAAGTGTATGTAAGAATAACACTTGACAGTATTTTCTATAAATTCACTGGTTTTTTCCTCTTGTGTTCTAGAGAACAAATCCATAAGGGGCAACAAGGTAAGTGAAGTAATTAAAATATATTTGTTACTCTTTGTTTTTTCAGCATAGAAATGTGGGCCATATGGGGGCTGGGGATATAGCTCAGTTGGTAGAGTGCTTGCCTCCCAAGCTTAAGGCCCTGGATTCAATCCCCAAAGAAGAAATGATAAATTATAAGCAAACTACTAGAACTTATTTTTCCAATAATATTTAAGCTTCTACGTGGTTCACATTTTTTGTGTTTTTTTGTTGTTGTTGTTGTTTTTTTAAATGATGCTGGGGATTGAACCCAGGGCCTTAGTGCTTGCAAGGCAAGCACTCTACCAACTGAGCTATATCCCCAGCCCATAATTTATCATTTCTATTCATAAAAAAAAATTGTTACCCATTGGAGCTTGTCAAAGAACAACAAATGTCACTTCCAATTCTCTTTCCTTTTGCAGACTCCCGTACCACCTCCTCGGTAAGACGTTTAAAATCCTCTTTCGTTTCGCTTTGTACTTGAGTGATCTGTGCTGCCACTTGAAGGGAGAAACATTGGACACTGGAACCTGACGCACGTTGGCCAACAGACAGGGCTAAACCAGGCCTCAGTCGTCCATTGAGGCCTTCCTTCATTCAGTCACCTACCCAGGGTGCTTCCCTTGTTGTTTCTCCATGAGTGTATTTCTCTCCCATTCCTTCCCCTTTCTTTCCCTTCTTTTAGTACAGAAATCACCAGATCAAATGCAGGGCATGTATCTCGATGCCCGGATGCCTAGGAGATGGCTATGCCCACTACATGTACCTGGATCATAAGTCGATACATAAAACGACTTGTGATTTAGGCGAAGGGTTTACGATATAGAAATATATGTTTATGGAGGTGAATAATACATATAAATACAGCATTATTACATTTCTCCATGTATGCAGAGGCAAGAGCTGGAGCCCTGGCTGCTGAGACTCTGAGGGAGTTGGCCACTGTCCTCGGGCCCGAGTGGCTCTGCCGCAGCCCTGCAGTCTCTGGCCATCAGTTCTCCACCTCCCGCTCTCCCCTCCCAGAGGGAAGCGTCTTGTAGTAAACACTGTTGTTTTCTCTCTGCATCTCCAGCATCAACCAAAGTGCTGGATACACTTTATGAGCAAATGAATAAATGAGAACATAAAATGGGTGAGAGGGGCATTCACTGACCTTAAAACACTCTCTTATTAACTCAGGTCTTCCAGTCTGGGAGAAATGGAGGCCTTTATTCTACTTTCCCCAGGACTCCAAAAACTAAACAGGCAGCATTTTAAAAAGTGCCTGATGCCCTGGAGGAAATCACATCCCATGCTGTAGATCCAAGGGCAGTTGCGGGGAGGTAGACTTAGACTCATGGGAAGAATGATCACTGACGTTTGGAGCTACCTGGAAGGGGTTGGGCTGCTCCGCAGAGCCAAGGATGTAGAGGGCGGGTGAGGAGCCTCCTGTGCCGCAGGTAGGCTCAGGCCCCACTGTGGTCTTCACCCAGGCCTCCCACCACTCTCCCGAAGCAGCACCAGCCCCTGCCCCCGGCACCGGCACCAGAGAGCTGTGCACCTGTCCCTCAGAGACACACCTCTCCGGAAGCCCAAGGAAGGCCCAGGTGAGAGCCTAATTCTTGCTGCAGATGGAATGACCAGGAAGAGTGGCGGGCAGAGGGAGGCAAGGGAAGCCAAACAGCTCACTGCTCTAAAGGCACTCCCCCGGGGCCAGGGGGCCAGTGACACCCAGAGGTAAGAGTGGTAGAAACCCAGGGTTTGACTCTTCTCAGAAAGTATGGCCTCTCTGTAACCAAGTGAGCTATTGAAAGAATTCCTCCCTTGAGGCCTGCCTTTGTTGTTAAAATGTTAAATGCCAGGAGGAAATCAGGACATTATATAAAAATCAAAAAGAGGTTCAAACCATTCCAGAACCAATCCGAGTCCCAGCTTGCTATCCCTCAGGCTGGGAAAGATCTCCATGCTTTAAACCCCTCCTGTCAAAATCACTAGTGCCATTTTTGACAAATATTTAAAAACAAAACCTCTGGAATTAAGGGCTAATGATGATCTACAGTCCCAAACATGCGGGGCACTTGGCAGCTGATGCTCATCGTAAAATGTGACTAAACGCAACGAACATATTTTCCCAAGAGAGTTTAAATTCCCGAAGTTGCCTTACTTTGGAAGTCGGGGCGAGGCTGGCACCTCCTTCCTTCTTTCTGCTTTGTGACTGAGGGCTTGCCGTGGGAGAGTCAGGCACAGGGCTCGATGCCTTCTCTAGAGGCCTTTCTCAGGAGCCCAGGAATCGAGGACATGAGGCCCATTCTGAGCTTCGGTGGGGACCCCATGCCGCGCGGGTTCTGATGGGGACACAGATGGCCCAGGCCATCGCCCCCCAGCTGTGTTGTGAAGGTCTCACCTTTCCATCCTTTACACTCAGGCCGCATAACAGACCTCTTAGAAAGCACCCTTCCTGTCCTCTGTCCCGAGGCAGGGCCTTCAGGTCTGTGGGAAATGGCGCGGGGTCTCACATCTGCATTCAAACTGCCCCATTGAAATTTAGGTTCTGCTGCTTATGAACTGGCTTCTGGGGGCAGGGGTTCTCAGTTGGGGGCACTTTGCCCTCCCTCCCCGCAGGGGACAGGCTGGAGAAGTTTGGGTTGGTGGAGAGTCGGTGTTGGCATGGAGGGAGAGGAGCAGGATTACTGCTGAGCCCCCTGCAGTTGCTGGGGAGCCCTGCGCAGGGACAAGAGGCCTGGGAGGTTCTTGTGCACACGTGAAGAGACCCTGCCTCAGGACACCCTGAAAAATGTGGAATAGAATGTTTTTGAGGCCAAGGATTTTCTTTACTGCATGCTTATGACCTTGAGCCCTTTTTTTTTTTCCACGGTGCTGGGGATTGAGCCCAGGGCCTTGTCCTGAGAGGCAAGCACTCTACCCACTGAGCTATCTCCCCAGCCCAACTTTGAGCCCTTTCTATGCGTGCGTGCCCTCCTCACCCCTTAAATGCCCTGAGATTCTATCTTCCCGCTCCACTCCAAAGGGAAAGACTAGCTCATTTGGGTATCCACACTTCCTGGAGGTGACTGACACACCATTGTGGGTGTTTGACAAACATACATCTCCTCCTGCAGCTTCCAAAGGCACCTAACCAGAGCAGGAGTCGGCAAAGTTGCTCCATTTGGATTTTCACTTTCAGAGTGAAAGACAGAGAGGCAGCGGCAATAGCAGACCCTTAGACCTATGCATGGTGTCAAAGAATTGGAAATAAAATGTACCATCCAGAAACCCTTGGTCAAAATGTTAAGAACTGGTTGGAACAGAGAGAAATAAGGAGACAGAAAATGGGACTGATAAAATCCCACAGGTGATGAGGTTATTGGATGTGAAGAAGAGGCTTTGATCTTTTTTCTGCTTCTTTGTACTGGAAAGAACAAGATCTTGGGTCCCAGAAGAACTGGGTTTGGATTTCATCTGAGCCGCTTCTGGCTGGGTGATTCCAGAAAGCTCCTTAAGACCTCTAAGTCCTGCTGTCCTTAAGAAAATAACCAACTCTGTGTAATGGGGTTGTGAGGAGGAGGTATGGATTTCTATAAAGTGCCTAGGATAATATCTGTCACATCATAGGAAAGAAAAATAGTGACCTAGCATCCCCATCTGTACACAGCAGATTTAGGAGCCAGAAATCCTTTGATCCTACAAACAGGCTAGAAATTCTAGTGCAGGATTTCTCACCATGACTTTGCACTAAAATAATGAGAAAGCTTTTTAGCAGGCACTGTTCAGAGCTGGGGCCGTAGCTCAGTGGAACAGCACTTGCCTCCCATGTGTGAGGCCCCAGGTTCGATCCCTAACACTGCAATATAATAATAATAATAATATTTAAATAATGTACTACCCCAGTATCTGTTTGAGTTGCTGTCTGGCAGGTTCTGAGCATTTTCCATGTGCAGCAGGGCTAGGAACCAGAGGGAACTAGGTGCTAGGAATGTACCCCCACAAGACCTTTGAGCCCCTGAGCCTTGTCTATGCCCAAGTTTCCAGTGCCTGACAGCAGGCTCCCTCCACCACTGAAGTGTCCCCCTACAGTCACTCCAGTCCATAATGCTGCCATTGAAGGGGTGTGAGTTGGTGCTTGGTGTCTCTGGGCCCTGTAGGTGCAGTTCACATTCATTGGATCATGGGAGACCTGGGCTGGACCTCTTTGCTACAGACACCTCCAAGGAGGAATGGCATTTTGTCTTGTTCCCTCTTCCTGTAAAGTACGGCACCCCAAGGCTTAGAAGGGCAGTGGATGGTCCCAAGGTGCTCAGTAAATCTTAATTCCCGTGGGCCCCTCATGTCACCAAGCGTCAGAGAGGTGGGATAACTCAGTCAGAGCCCAGGGAGGCAGGTGGCTCCTGAGGGAGCAGAGGCATGCCAAGCCAGGAGAGCACAGGCAGAGGCACATCTGCGTCAGGAGGAGAGCTGCGCCTTCCATTGCTCTCCAGCAGGTCCACATGGGTGGTCGGACAGCTTGAGTGTGACCCAGGTCACATGTAAACAACTGTGAGGCTGGGAAAATGCGCCCCTCCCCTTCCCAGCAGCTGCTCTATAAAGCACTGGGGATGTGTCAACCCCAGGCGGGACCGTGATGTACAGCTGGCCATCAGCTGCAGGGACTGCAGGCAGCTCGGGCTGTGGCAGCTGCAGCCCATGATGGCCACGCGGCCCTGAATGGCGGCCGTGATTCCAGCTATTGTCTTTCAGCCCCTGTCAGTCTCCATCGGCTCTGCCATTCTCTTTTTTGAAGCTAAGTCTTGGCTTCACAAAACAATTGCTGAATGAATGGAAGCACTTCAGTTCAGGGAAATGTCATTTAGATCATTCATTGGCAACTAACCTTTGAAGTTTGGAGAACGGGGTGGGGGGGAAGTTCTCAACCATTTCTGCACCATGATTGCTATTGTTACGATATCTCTATGTTTGATATTTCTTTGCCCAGTTCATTTTTTCTTCACTTAAGTACATTTAATTAAAACAAAGACTTACAGCCATAAATAATCACAGCACAGTTCCACACTAAAACTTTGACCCTGAGGAAATGTCTATTATAAGAGATGAGACACGAATGTTAGATGAATGCTTAGGAAATGCTGCAGCCAGGTTGAGGAGCTCTCCTGGAAGTACTCTGAACGGGAGCTAAAAAGAGAGGCACCTTACAACTCTGAATCCAAGGCCCAGGCCCCAGATAAAATCATTAAGTAGTATCGGGAGTACCCACATTTCTTCATCCTACCTGCTCACCAGGCCCAGCGCTGAGTCTTCTGTCTGTATTAGCCCCACTATCCCATGACTGTCTGGATTTGTCCATTTTATAGATGGGAACACTAAACTTCAGAGAGGGAACTGAACTTATCAGGGGTGACAGAGCCCACAGATGGCAAAGAAAGGATTCAAATCCAATTCATTCTAAACTAAGAGATGTTCAGGAAGGTCCACACTTGTAGTAAACGGTAACATCCTTAAACTTATACCAAGCACATATTATGCACAAGAAATAATGTGAGAACTCTTTTTCCATGGAGTTAATGGCCATGTGTCCTTGGCCATCTCCATGGACATCTCCATGGTCAGAGATGCTCCCTCTGAGGCCACGTGGTCCTGGGAAGGATCGAATGGACAGAGGCCAGAGGGTCTCACCCTGCTATGCAAAGAAGGCAGCCTACAGTCCCCACGTTGTCTTAAAATTCAGTTTGTTAAAGTGACACGTTCCAAATCCTACCTTTCCTGAAGCCTCAAATTTCAATCTGTAAAATGTATTGCTCTATTTATAAATTGAGTCATTTTATCTGAAGAGAAACACAATCACTCTGCTTGTTCTGCAAATGTGAACTAACTCAAGCAAGATAGGTTAAGTTATCTTAGACAGTAAGAAGTACTTACAAACTCAGTTAAGTCTACTTAAATATTTGAAATGTCTTTATAAATGGAGCGTACCTGATTTTTAAGTACTTCTAATGCTGGCAAGGTAGTTTTAAATTCTAGCAACCAAAACTTTAACAATTTTTGTAAATCTAATAAAGTAAATGTACATAGATAGATAAATGTAGAAAAATTCAATCTCTCTTGCACAGCTTAAATGCTTTATAAATGGAGTTGATTTATATGCTTGTCAAATGGGAGTCAAACGTGTCTTGACTATCGTAAGTTAAAATTGCAAGTCTAAAATCGATGATACATTTTAAATTGAAGCCACAGTCAATCCATCAGCATCCCTACTATGCCAGAGTCTCTTAAACATTAAAAACACTGAGATTAGCCTCAATTCACTGCAAATTAATTAGTAGTATGGGTGTTTGTCCTACTTGGTTGCCTCTGACTGTATCTTTATCTTCTTACCTTCCAATTAAAAGGCAAGGGAGGTGCAGAGGTGCTATCTGTCTCACATGGGTTGAGAGAGGATGTTAAAAGCTGTGGAACCCAAGGACAGTCACCCTAGCTTAGAGATTTGAGACCAGGAAAGTATCTGGGTGCCATGTGCTCTGGAGCCATCTGAGAGACTCAGGATCTTGGGATCCACTGCTCCGATGAGGTTGGCAGGGCAGAATTAACTCCATGGTGGCATTTTGAGGTTTGAAGAAGTTGACTTGGTATAATGAACATCTGGGAGATGATGCTGAGACTCAGCCACTGTCCCTAGGGTTGAATTCCGTGTTGGATTCTTTTCCTTTCCTTTCCTCCTTCTCATGACTCTATTCCTGTCTCAGGCCCCTTTTCATTGTCAGAAATCTTTCTTTTACAGTGCCTTCCTGGGCTGCCTCTGTACCTGACAGCTTCATATTTAAACCCTTTACATTTTCTCAGAGGAAAAACCTGAGAGCTTTAAAATCTAGTTAATAATAGGTCTGACTGTATGAAATTTGACATGGTAATCAAATGTCAGAAGAAATGACGATGTCATTTAAATTCTCCTAAAATGAGAAGCAAGTGTATTCCTGTCCTTGCAGTCACCATCTTTTATACTGGCTTTTATTTTCCTTAGAAAATTATGAGAAAAAATAACCTGCTTTAGATTTATAGAAGAGTGATAAATATCACACTGGACTATGGGCTGTTAATTTGGCAATGAAGATGTAATCAAAGTTTTATAAGGGCTCCGGATGACTTTATCTTGGTGATCATGAATTGGATTTTATTAACACCATGTTTCTTTTTCATACAGACAGATAAACTTACAGGACTTAAGTGGGGTAAGTAGCAATTTTGTCTTGGGAAACAAAAAGGGAATTTGTGTGCATTCAGTGTCCACAATGAGCGAGATTCTCTCTGCTTCGGGTACTCCATCACACTTTGTTCTTGCTGCAGCCATGCTCAGGATGAATGATCCTCCCTCTTTTAAAGATGGGAAACCTAAAATTAAGCAGGTTCTGATCCAGAGGGTAGACCAAGGCCCTCTCTGCCCCACGGTCATTCGGTGTTGATAGACACAGCGAGGAGCAAGCCCACTTCCCAGCGGGAGGACACAAGGCCCCCCTCCTGCTTCCAGTCTCCACCGTTACAGAAATGAAATGCTGGAAGCCCTGTTGCTCTATGCTGTTCATTCCTCACAGGAAAGCAGGACTGCAAAGTAGAAGGAAGATGAGACTCAGAGCCACACAGATCTGGATTTGGACCCTGTTCTACCCCTAGTAGTGTTTGCGAACTTTGGCAAGTGCCCCACTCACCAGGGCCATTAAATAGAGAGGGGCACACTTCTTTACAAAGTTGTGATAAAGCCAAAGTAAATACACGATGGCCAAGTGACTGGTAGAGGCTCAACAAGTAGCAAGGACATCAGGCAGGATGGCACTATCGCAGAACCCTTCAAAGCTGCCATGTCCTCACCTCCCCAAAGAGGACATTCCTTAAGAAGGTGGTGGACCTGTGACTGATGAAAAGCTTCGTCCACCAGCACGAACGGCCTCACCTGGCTCGCCCTGGACTCCCCAGGGGCTCGGTTCTTGTCAGTATTTGCCCTTCACCTCCATCTAGATCATAGAGGTCCATTTCTTTCCTGATTTTCTTTGTATTTGTTGGCTTTATGAGAATGCTAACATCAGGAGTCACATGTCTAGTTTGTCACTCAAACAAGATATTTAGTAATACCTTTAGTCCCTAAAGTCCTAGAAGGAGCGAGCAGGTGACGGTGCTCTTGCTTACACATCTAAGGTGCCCGAACCCAGGATTCTCCCTTTAGTTGGGGTTTCTGTGCCTCAAGTAGAGGTTGGCAGCTACTCAAGATGACTTCAAGTCTGTAACACAAAGGTCAGTCTGAAAGGGCAAGCGGCCCCCGGTCATAAGCAAGCAAGAAGGAAATGGGGAGGCAGGAGAGAGCATGCAGGGCTGCTGACTTTCTTTGCAATTCCGGCCAGCTTCTGGAAGCTGGTATCCTCTGAAGAACAAGGTCTAATAGAAATACTCATTCTTACTTAAGTTTTGCCAACATGCTCCTGCATTGTTTGTCTAGACTGAGACTCAAGGTCATTTCTCCATTGCAAAAGCCCATCCAGAAGGTAAATGTCACGCTGTGTGCACATTGAGTGATTGCTTAATTATGTCTTGTAAAGTAAAATATATTTCAGCAGAAATGATGTGCTGACTCAAATTCACATGGCACTCTGTAGTTTTCAAAGTGAGTAGAGACGCATAGTCTCATTTCATCCTTTCGAAGCCCTGAGAGAACAAATGAAGACAGAGGGGTGGCAAATCGCCACTTTCCCCAGTTGGCAGAAGATAGACCAGTCCCTAAAATCTCCAAGTCCAGAGTCCTGACTCTCTGCCTTAAAAATTACAGGGACAGCCTGAGCGAAAAGAAAAGGAAAGAAAAGAAAAGAAAAGAAAAGAAAAGAAAAGAAAAGAAAAGAAAAGAAAAGAAAAGAAAAGAAAAGAAAAAGGAGGGAGGGAGAGAAAGAAGGAAGAAAGGGAGAGAAACGAGGGGCAAGAGGGAAGAAAGATGGACAGCAGGAGGTGATATTTCTATCTCACTTGAAAATGCCTATTTTCTAACAACAAACAAAGTTAAAGTAGAAAAACAAGAGATAGTGCACTTTCCTAACTGCATTGATTTTAAAATTCAGAGCCCTCCAGCAAAAAATTGGCTGGGTCTCAATGAGATAAAACAACTGCTCCCCCAGAGGCAGGCTTCTCTGCTGCTCTTACCTTCTGCCTCCCTCTCCTTTGACAGCCCAAGCACTCCTGCGGCCTCGGAGTGAGCACTGTGAACTGCCAGGTTCAAAGTCCTGGGGAGGCCTCCCGGGGGGACTTCCAAACCACTGGTTAGAATGGATTCGTGGCCCTTTGCACTTGGCCATTGATTTGCTTTGATTTTCTCTCCTAATGAACAGCATGTTCTCCTTCCAGAACCGTAGGGGAACCATGGTCTTTAAAACAAAAAGACCTGCTCGCTGGCTGGCTTCACACAAGACATAGGATGCCTTTGCGAGCAAACTGTTGCTACAGGTTTCTTATCTATGGAGCAAATGTGAGCTGGCAGCTGGGTGCAGGCCAGCTTAGTTGCAAGGTGGCTGTGGGAACCTGGGCAGATGGCACCAACTCTTTGGATCTCATCTGTAAGCCAAGGACATTTCACCTTTTTTTGGACTTCAGACCCCTTTAATAATTTGATGCTGAGTTAATATAACTTCCTCATCCCACCAAAAAAGTATGCACATATTTAAAGGGAAAAAACATTTTCATTTCAAAAGGTTCATAAATCTCGATGGAGCACCAATGGCCTTCCCATCCCATAGGTTAAACAAGTTTCGGTCAACCTGCCATCTGAGGTCATCTCCAGCTGACTCAATGCATGAAATAGACTTCACATAATTATTTGTAGTCAAGCAGCAAATGTCATACCTGCTGTAAAGATCCTTGCTTCTTCAAGAGTTCATTGTGGTGAGGGATGAAGGGCCAAAACTGTGGACATTTGCATGACAAAGGACAGTCAGGAATTCCACCACTTTTAAGGAAAGAAAGAAAAAGGAGATGTTTGAGAAGATAAATGGTTGTGTCTAAAAAGAGTAATACAAGTATTTTCGGCCCATTTTTAAAAGTAAACATTCAGAATAAGTATAAAGAAAAGATTACTCATAGCCTCATCACTTAAACACAATCTCTATTGGTATTTTGTATCAGTTCAAACCCATTTTTTGTGTAAACACACACGTACATTGAAAACATACTAGCATGCCAATGTATCGTGGGCCCAGCTTTTGTCCTGAGCTTTGCCATGAGGCAAGCACACAGTGCCATTTCAGTCCCTTCTCTACATCGCTACCTTCAAATGCCTTCAGCATATTTCAGTAAGCAGGTATCACACCAAAATTAACAATTCTTATTTATCCGGACTTGTGATACTGTCCAGCTATATGAAGCTACAAGTCATGATGCTGAACACCTTGTACCTGAAGCTTGGTCCAGAGTTCAGGTTGTTTCTTGGAAATAGTCTCATTAAGGCAATTATTGCAATAGGAATAGAATATTTCTAAGACCCTTTATAACTATGGTTAATTTGATTTCCAATAGAGTCAAAGCAATTTATAGTACCATTAGCAGATGGTATGCTTGTCTGTTATAGCATACAAAAAAGTATAAAATTTGGGGTTTTGTTCAGCCTTTTGGAGAATTATAGATTTTTTAAAACTCTATACTAATGAAATTTTTTCAAAATTCTACTATATTTTTAAAATCTATGCTAACAAAATTGTTTCCCAAATTCTACTAACCAGATGTTTTAAAAGTACATAAAGTATTAAATTTTCTAACACTAAAAGTCACTGAACATTTTATTTTATTTAATACAGGTCCTTGAAGCAGAAAAAGGTGAATTCTTTAATTTTCTTGCCTGAATGCCATTATATTGTGCTCAGTTTCTGGATCTCTAGGGCTAGTCGTAATTCAGAAGCAGTGTTCTGAAGCCCGGATGCAAGGATGGGTGTGTGTGTGCGTGTGTGTGTGTGTGTGTGTGTGGTGGAGGGATCCAGAGGGCTCCAGGACCTCAGAGTCCACTCAAAAGTCCCCTGGTCTAAACAAGGAAATGTAAATCTGGGTTGAATCAGCCACAGGTACTCACCAAAAGAGTGACACTGTCACCCCTGACACTTGCCAATGGCTTTGCTGTCCCCCTGCTCCAAAGATTGTGGTGTCTCTGCTGCTAATACCATCCATGCACCTGTGCCTTAATTTACACACACACACACACACACACACACACACACGTACACACGCACCGTTGGTACCATTATCAGAGAAGCATGCAGTCTGACAACACTAAGGGGCAGGATGCGGAGCAGGCAGTGCCTGAACCTACCCTTGTTTGAAATGCTGTCCATGTTGAATGATCAAATATGTTCAGAGGAAAAGGACCTGCTCATGGCCCAAAGAGAGAACCAGAGACAGCATGGTTCCATGGAGCAACGCAGGACAGGTTCCACAGACCTACTGCCAACTCCCCGAGTGATTTGGGTCAAGGTGGATGTCCTCAGTGGGTCTCAAGTCTGCTCTTCTCTATGTATCAAGGAAACCAAAGAGGGGCCTACCTGAGTTTGTGAAGTCCCAAGGGTCCCTGATGGAGCAGTGGGGGTTTGAGGACGATTTTAAAACTGAACGTGTCCTTCCCCACAGGAAATCTCAACACACAACTCAGGCGTTGATACACCAGACTCCAGTGTTCATCAACACAAAATGTGCATGTGGCACTATGCAGCTCAAGAGGGCCAGATGCTCCGGATGGCTGTTGGTGACACAGAATGGCTTTACTGGATGTGTTATTAATGGGCCAGTCAGTGGCTCCAATCACAATTCAAGTAACCACAGTTGTTCAAACATGTTTAGTTTGTGACCAACCTTGGACACAGCACAGACTCACATCCGAAAACAGTGTCATCAGCGTCTGCATGCTTCCCTGGCTTCGTCACCTACATCACAGCTGGGAGAGGCTTTTACAGGGTTTCATATTCAGTAGTCGTCTGTGCCCTTGGTAATTCTGGATGGCTAGTTAAACTCTCTCCACGACGAAAAGGAAATAAAACGCAGCAACACCACTGGCATATGTAATTACTAAATAACTCCAGTGGGTATGTTTGGCAGAACTTTTCAAAACGTGATGATCAAGGGGAAAACATTGAGGAAATACAGCCCTGGTGGTAACCAGCTGGGAACTGCCAGTCCACACCAGAGTCCTGCAAGCTCCCTTTCCTATGGCGGGAAGGGTCTAAGAACATGGGTGTCTGGTGCTGGTGTTGAGCATACCTGTCCCCTCATTACCCAGAGCAGTCCTTTGGTTTAACTTTCTTCTCACCAAGAGCTCAGTTCAGAGCTCATCTCTCAGAAAATTTGCTTTAGCCCACAGTCTGGATCCCAAAGTAATACTTAATTTACTTTCTATCACTCACACTGTGTGAAATGCAAGTACTGATCTGTTTGCATGCCTATTTCCTGTTGCCTTTCCTTGGAATGTAAGAACCATATCTGCCTTCTCACTATAACCCTAGATTCTGGAAGAAGACCTATTTCATAGAAGCTGTTCAGTAAATAATTGCAGAGTGATGTGGGTGAATGAGAATCAAGTTAGAAGTCTAAACTAACTGGTCTAGAATAATCCCTATGATATCTTCTAAGGCAATACTCTATATTTCTGGGAAATTAAGTAATTGTGTGTTCCAGATTGTAAATGCTCAATGTGATTTTTATAGTCTCAGAGAAAAGTCACCCCCAGGATCTAGAAGGGTTGTAGAGTTTCCAACGACACCAACATCCCGGTAATAATAATCAGAGGTTATTCAGATGGAATCACAGTCATTCTAGTTGGCCTCCAACTCCATCACCTTCAACATGCAATCTGACCAGATGACTTCACATCTTTACAGCTTCTTATGACCAGATGAGGCCAGCATCATGCCACCCTTCCCAAAACCGGAACACTCGCAAGATTCCGCTTGCTCTGACCAGGTGAGGAGCCACAAAGTCCTCCTGGGGTGGTTGCTTGCGGCCGCAGGAGTGCTTGGGCTGTCAAAGGAGAGGGAGGCAGAAGGTAAGAGCAGCAGAGAAGCCTGCCTCTGGGGGAGCAGTTGTTTTATCTCATTGAGACCCAGCCAATTTTTTGCTGGAGGGCTCTTAATTTTAGCCTGTGGGTATTGGGACTGTGTCCTCATCCCCCTTACCAGGACGTTTGCTGTTTAATCCCCAATGTGATACAACACCAAACAGAACACCCTTTCTTAACACAAATTTCTCAGAGAAAAATATATCACGTTATGGTGAAAAGACAATGAGCTTTTCAGTCAGACTTACACCTACCGTAGTTGTTTGATAGGTTTTGGCTTCTTTTATTTGCTTATCTAATTTATTGCACAAGGTCTCCTGATTTTAGCATAATTATCTTTCTTAGAATTATTTCCCAAACTAACTCTAAACGTTGGAATTACTCAGTTTCTTCGAGGTTCTCATTTCTGTCCCTAGAGCCTGTACAATCTCAGACGTCTATGTCCAATGTCAAGTGCATGTTGATCATCCCCATGTCTCCAGTTTCTGCCCAGACCTCCTGTCCTGGCTCCAGACCTACATATCCAGCTTTCCTTAGATAGTTCACAAGCATCACAATTGGGAAGGTTGGAAATTAAACTCTTCATTTCTACTCTCAATCGCAAGCCACCGATGTCCTCCTGAAAACTTTCTCACCTCTGTCATGGTGAGCTTTGCTCCCGTTGTCACGCTTCCCAACAAGCTGTTTCCAACTCCCAAAATCCTACTCCAAAACATGTCCTGAGTCTCCCTATGTCCCCCCACTTTTCCAGCTCTCAGCTGGAAACAACTCTGGTCTGCACTGTTGCGAGAGCTTTCTGCTGACACAGAGAAGCCCCATGCCTTCTTCCATCCCTGCAGACCTACCTCTTGGACTTGCAGACGAGGCACTGGATCCTGGCCTCTAGGCCTCCTTGCCCACTGCCTGGAGCACCCTCTCCCTCCTCCGTTCCCCCCTTCAAGGTCAGCATCTCACCCAGAAGTGCTCCTGAGATCCAGGGAAATGTCTCCTGCGAGTGACCTTTCACTGCCCCAGGGCGTTGGCCAGGTGTGCTATGATCGTGATGCAAGTGTGTCTCCCCTGCACGAGGCAAGCTCCACCAGAGCAGAGCGCGTGTCCCTGCATGTCATTGTCCCCAAACACGTTGTGCATCTAGAGGGCGCTCAACATGTGTTTGCTACATGAAAGAATCATGATTTTCATCTTAGTTTTAGTCGTGTTATTTTGGGCTTTTTTCTTCTATTCTTATAAAGTCTGTACTTAAGACCCGGACTATCCTCATAGGGTATTCCTCCTCTTTCAATATTTCCTAAAATCCTGGAAAATTAAGGAATTTGACTGCTGGTTATTTTCCCCAGACATTTAACAGAAGTGGACATTGGCTGCTAGTAAAGGGATCCTGGCTTCAAGAGTGGGGAGCCTGGATGGCAGTCTGACCTCTGGGGAGAGCTCGCTGTGGCAGCCTAAGGGCCTGCTGGCATTTTTACCTACAAAGCAAGCTGGGAGGCCCCACGGGCTTCCCTGGGGTAACAAAAACCAGATTCATACCCAGATAGTTCATAGGTGTTAGGAAAGGGTCAAGTTCCAGATAATTAACCCGGAGGCGCTTTGAGTCAATAGCAGGATTCTTGGAACAGAGCGTGTACCGTGTAATTAGAATTAACAGTCGTAGCACCTGGAGCTCTCCGCCCCGATGCGCACCGCAAGACAAAACGAACCAGAAAATTAGCGCAAGGTGCTAAGGGAAGCCGCCACCAACAGCCTTCAGCATCTCTTCTGCGTTTAGAAATGCGTATTGCTATTTTGAAGGTCTCATAGCCTTAGAATCCCTTTTTCTTTACGGATCTCCTTGTAATGGTCCATACCCTTTTCTCACCCAGCTCACATTTCAAGATGGAATGAAATTTCTGTGCTCTTCTTTCCACTAGAGCTGACTCTTGTTCGGTGAGCAGTTTCTATAGAATAGGAGCCCCAACCAGCTGAATATTAATTTCTATGACTAATGACAAGGCAAGTCAAACTCGTGAC
Organism: Sciurus vulgaris; assembly: GCF_902686455.1. Lineage (NCBI taxonomy): Eukaryota > Metazoa > Chordata > Mammalia > Rodentia > Sciuridae > Sciurus > Sciurus vulgaris. Next base: position 139,688,038 of record NC_136469.1, read on the forward strand.
TTTAAAAAGTAAAAAGTCTGATGTGGGCTCACTGCAATGACCTGGGAAGAACTTCTGCAGATCAGTCGTTGTATTTCATATCTAATATTTGCTGGTCTTGGGAAAGAAGGGGAAGAGCCAGCCTGGTTGCTTTAGAAAACCAACAAATCTTCTAGCATGTTCAGTAAAATAAGAAGTGCTTTATGAATGCGATTTCGGCCATGACCATTGACCGTGCCCCTGGGTGGATTGTGAACACCACAGGAAAGTCTAACGTTCTGTCATTTCCTCTAGCTCTTCGTTCAGGCCGAGCCACCACAGTCTGCAAGACAGAGGTAAGGCACTTTAAGATTGTAAAACAAGCAGGTAAGTCACCACACTGTGATATTCCTGCACATGAATTAACTTTTGTGAACCTCACAGTCACTGAGCTGAAGTGTACAGATGTGATTAGCTCTTTTTCAGAATCAATAATATTCCATTCGGTTAATACGACAATTTTAATTCATAATTAAGTATAATCACTGAGGTGGTTTCCAGTGTTTTCCTTTTATGGCATTATGTTATGAGTGTTGTTGTAGACGTCTTTATTGTAGAATCATTTCTCTTTTTTAAGAGAAATTGCTGGATCTTAAAACATGTGTCTCTTTAATCACCTCAAATATATTTTCCAAGGTAGATGGATCGAACCAACCATTCCCCATCTTCTCCAACAGTTGTTTTTGATGAATAATTTTCCCAGTCCTTTGGGTGTGATAAAACAGTCTGGAAAATGGAAGGAAATGCAACCAACCCCTCTTACAGATTGATGGTAAAGATCACCCTAAGTACACGTATGATTACACGAATGGTATGAATCTACATCGTGCACAGCCATAAAAACGAAAAGTTATACCCCATTTGTGTACAATGAATCAAAATGCATTCTGTAAAAATAAAATATATACCAAGAAAAAAAATCCTAAGGGCCCTGGCACTAGTTCAGAGCGGCACGTGCACACCGTGGCCATGACATTAGAGTGGACTTTGATACTCATAGTATCATTTTTCCCAAGTTAGATCTGCTATGCGCCTCTACCTTTCTTTCTTCACTCCCAAAAAGAGGGTTATGCTGAAGGAAGTGCACCCCGGGTACAGTGGAGAGCTGAGGGGCACTAGTGATCTCCGTCCACTTCTGCCTCCCTCCCTACAATGGGGTCGCCTTTGAGCAAGTTCATTCTTTGAGCCTCACCCTCCCCATCCATAAAATTCAAATAGCTCACACTCATAGAGATATGATACACTCCTGTGCACACAGAGCCTCTGCTTGAACAGTGGGCGGCAGATGTGTCCTTAGATCCTGCCTTCTTTTTTGTATTCCCTTCTTTCTCTCTACCCAGCTGACCTCAGTAGACATCCCAGTTCCTCTATGGTCTCCTCCTTTCACTTCTGCTGCACGCCATCTGGGCCTTCTGTGTTTCCAATCTAAGATGAACTCATTTCCCCTAATGTACTGAAAGCTGTGATTAACACGAGGGTTTCATCCCCAGGAATCGCAGGGATCCAATGTCAGGAACAGCAGTGCTAAAGGTCAGATCAGGAGCATATGAATATATTGGCACATCTGGGTGGAAAACCCGGGGACTGAGTGGGTCCAGAAAGGGCATCGTTAATGGGGGTTGCAGTGATAGAGAAGCAGAATCATGACTTAGGAATCCGGAGTCTTGGCTTGGAAAATAAAACCATGCCAGGTTTGGTGGCACACACCTATAATCCCAACAGCTTGGGAGGCTGAGGCAGGAGGATCCTAAGTTCAAAGCCAACCTCAGCAACTTAGCAAGACCTTTGGCAACTTAGCTGTCTCAAAAAAAAAAAAAAAAAAAAAAAAAAAGGGACTGAGGATCTGGCTCAGTGGTCGAGCACCTCTGAGTTCCAACCACAGCCCCAAAATAAGAAAAAATAAATAAAAATTAAATTATGCATGGTACAAAGAAAAGATCGATAGAAGAATGAAACAGAAGTGTTAGAGAAGGGACCGACCTTCTCCAGCAGGAGCCCGGCAAACATCCCAGGTCTGTGGGTAGATCATTCATCCTGGGATCTTGTAGATAGTTCTCGACTTATCTCAGAGGAAGCAAGTCCTTAAAGAAGTCTGGAGCGAGCAGAGGAAACGCTTTGGCCTCCACTGTTTCCTCTTTCAGTCGACACACATGGCCAGGCTCCTGATTCATATCCAAAATCGGGGTCAGCCTCCTGCTGACCTGTGCCTAAGTCCCTGCAAACCCTCCACTGACTCGCTGCACATCCACTCTGCCAAGGAAAACTCCTGTTCTGGGTCACCAGTCCTGGGCCAAAGTTAGATGTGCAGAAAACACACCTGCCCCGCGCTCAGAATCCTTAGCCGAGCACAGCTTCAGCTTGCACGTATCATGGGTGGACATTGATGGAGACCAGTGAGAGCTATCCTTGTCTTGGAGGACAAGAATTTGGGGGAAGTTTAGTTCAGTCACAGGTAAACACGCTTGTTCTCATCAATGGGTTCAAGCCAGCCTTCAGGAAGAGAATGATCTACCCACACTACAAAAGGGTGCAAACAAAAAACAAAAGCATGATTTGACATGTTGGATGAAGGTCTAGAAAAGCCTGGTTGTGTCCCCAAACAGTGTCAGTATGCTTCTCTGACATTGCAATCGTGAAAGATTTGTTTTCCCTTTTATTTGTCATTTTTGTTTACTAATTTTTTTTCTTTTTGAAAACACATAGGGCTTTTGTCCTATAAAATTAAAGTGTAACATTAAATTAAAAAGTCTTCTAGTAAACGGCAATGAAATATCTGATTAAAATGTTTTATAAGTTACAATAGACTTAGGCATAAGAATTTTAAAATAAGCTGGGCACAGTGGCACACACCTATAATCCCAGCAGCTCGGGAGGCTGAGGCAGGAGGATCATGAGTTCAAAGTCAGCCTCAGCAACTGAGGCCCTGAGCAACTAATCAAGACCTTGTCTCTAAATAAGATATAAAACAGGGCTGGGGATGTGACTCAGTGGTTAAGTGCTCCTGGGTTCCATCTCTGGTACCAAAAAAAAAAAAAAAAAAAAAAAAAAAAAAAAAAAAAATTTAAATATTAGTGATTACTGATAAATGATTTTACAACCTTGCCTGTTATTGACCACCTGCTTTGTTATTCTTGCACTTACTTTGTGTGATCTCTTCATTGCTGTGAACCTCCTTTTCTAAGAAGAGTCCTATGTCATAGGGTTATAAAATGCAAATGCAGTGTTTGCTGAATGAAGAAGTTCCCCAAGCCTAACTGCTTCCCTGATTTTATAACAAAACTGAGTCATCACTCACAGTAGAATACAAGCTCAGAGTTGCATTCATTCAACAAAGATCCAGGCAGAGCTTCCGGAGAAAATTCTGCAGCAAAGTTGTTGAACTCATTCTCTGAACACACTACAAGTGCATAACTGTTTCCAAACACTTTTTGTTAAGCATACTCTTTAAATATTCAAGCAAGGCTTGCAGGGTTGAAAAATAATAAATCAGTTGCCACAATATCATGAAAAATTCAAACTCACTGAACACGGTGAGGAATGAAACACATAGTACGTGGCAGGAAATGGCAGTAATGGCCGTTTTATCCTCAAGAATGCTCTCACTGCTTCAACCAGACTGAAAAGGTGGCTGTGGTCATTTACACTGTGAGTCTCTGCATCCTGCTGCAGGTAACCTAAAATAAAGTTTTTCATTACACTCCATGTGCAGTGAGCACACCACTGGAAGTTTTACACCAACTCAAAGCTGACTTTTAAATGCTTAGTTTGCATATCTGGTTTTTGTTGTGATTATGAATATTCTGGATCGATTTATAGCATTTTGTGCCTATTTACCCGACTTTTTATTGATTTTTTTTAGTTTTTTTTTTCTGTAATATATTGGATTCATCTCTTCTTTATTCCCCATTTTTTCTCTTTTTTTGGAAGTTGTGTATTCCAAAATTATTCTTGCATTGATTACCTTTAACATTTTAACTACTTTTTTATTTTACTATTTTTTCATTTTTACAGACTTCATTTGATTCATTGTACACAAATGGGGTACATCTTTTCTTTTCTATGGTTGTGCAAGATGTAGATTCATACCATTCGTGTAATCCCACATGTATATAGGGTAATGATGTCTGTCTCACTCCACCATTTTTCATACCCCCACCTCTCTCTCATTACCCTCTACGTAATCTAAAGTTCCTCCATTCTTCTTTCACCCTCCATCCCCCACCTTCATTGTATATCATTATCTAATCAGGGAAAACATTTGGCCTTTGGTGTTTTGGGATTGGCTCATTTCACTTAGCATGATACTCTCAAATTCCATCCATTTTATCTGCAAATGCCATAATATTATTCTTCTTTATGGCTAAATAATATTACATTGTGTATGTTTGAGTTTTAAAAATCTGAAGCTGGTATTCTCTTCCCAAAGAATACAAATAAAGCATTTAAGAATATGGATTCTGCATCATTTGAAAGCTAAGCTTTATTATTTATAAAAGTTTAGAAGGAGGGGATTTCTTTAGTTATATTCACGTTTTTAAGGTCATAAATTGGTAGGTGAAATTAATTTACTATGACAAACTTAATTTAACCTTTAAGTAATTAGTTTTCCGTTACAAATATTTCAATGACATAAATTCATACAACAAACACTCCTGGGCTCAACATTACAAAGTACAGTCAATGGTTCCACTAAGATGGAGTTTTCCAAGTATCGGGAATACAATTTGCTCTTCTCAGACATCTTGGAGGGAAAGTTGGGTTTTGATGCCAAGAAGCAGAATTAATATATTCTAAACATTCTAAATGTTACAATGACTGGCATGTAAATATGTGCTGATGTTTTATTTAGTATTTCATCTAAAAGAATCATTGGGTTGAAAGTAGCCCATTCTTTCAAAGTTCTTAATAAATTAATCTATTAATTAATTAATCTATTAACCAGACTGTAATTTGGGTTATATTTTTAAACTGTATTGAGAGTATAATGCTTGTAATTGTCCTCGCATTGATCGCCTCTCTTTCATTGTATGTTACTTTTGTCCAGTATTTTACATACATATTTTATTCACATATTTTAAATCCTTTCTAAGTCTTATGATTTTTAAAGTTATTCCTTCCTTAAAATTAGTAACATTTACAAACATCTGGTTATTCCTGCTTGTACCTCACTCTATCCTTTTGATCTCAATTCAAGGAATTTTATCTTTTTTTGTGTTTGCTGGAAGGACATGCAATGGCTGAAGTATATAGAGAAAATGCCATATGGAAACTTGGCAAGTGGGGGAGTATCTTAAAGTTTAAGTTCCAGGGGATTCCAACCCTATCGATGATCTTTTTGCAGTGTGCTACTTTAAAATGCACTTGTCTATTAGACAGTTGAATTAACCTTTCACCCAGACATGATGTCGCAGCATCCATACATTGGTGCTTGGATATCCACCGTCTCCCAGTGGTAGCAGCGTGTGAGTTTGACCTCTGTGACTGTGACAAACACCCCAGATAATCTACTTTGTACAATGAAAAGGTTTACTTTGGCCCATGGCTTCAGAAGATTCAGTCCACGGTCACTTGGCCCCATCGCTATGGGCCTGTGATGAGGCAGAGCATTGTGGGGAGTGTGTGTGGTAGAGCAGGTGTCTCAGCTCTTGGTGGCCAGGAAGCAGAGAGCGAGGAAGGGCTGGGTCCCCACACTCCCTTCAAGGCACACCCCTAATGGCCCAACTTCCTCCTTAGGCCACAGGGCCTCAAGTGTACACTGCCTTCCAATAGCTCCATCCCCTAGGGACCAGGCCTTCGACACATGGGCTTTGGGGGGGACATTTAAGACCCACACCATAACAACGTGTGATAATACTTTTAAAATTACAATTGCAAGTGACACCACCAATCTCATCAGAAAAGTCTCTTGGGATGCTCTTATGTCAGCGGCAGAAGCAAGCCAACCTCAATTCCAACCTGCACTTGCAAAGTCCAAATTCGTAATTAGCAACAAATCTGCCCTTCTCCCCGTGAAGTGATAAGCTCACTTTCTCCATCTAAAAAAAAATGCTTACCAGCTACCTAAGTCTGAATGACCACAGTGTGCCTATCAGTCATTCCTTCAAGTTTAAAAAATGAGGTTTTATTTATTTGAAAAGTTATTATTCTAAGCTTTTTTTTAAAAAAGGTATTTCCTGAGTTGTGAATGAGCTTGGCAGGTTTAAGAAACTGAACAGAGTTCATCATGGCCAGAAGAGAGCGGGCGATGGAGGGAGGAGTGCGAGGAGGGAGCAACCAGGAGAGACTGGACTTTGGGAGCCTCAGAAACAGAAGGAAGAGGTTTCGATGTTCTTCCAGGGAGGAAGGGAAGCACAGGAGGATTTTGAAACAGGGGACGTGGCAAAGTCCGAATGACATTTTTGAAAGATTACTCCGGGTGTCCTATGGAGGGAGGGGAAGAGGCGCAAGCCGAAGCCAGAGAAGAGTGCAGAGGGAGCAGCCCTGGAGGAGAGGTGGTGGGGTGCAGGCCAGGATGGTGGCTGCAGACAGGCAGGAGGGAGGGTCCTCACCTCCTGCAGGGGAGGCGGGCCGAGCCAGTAATGCCAACCACTCAAGGGTGACTTCCCTCTTCCCAGATGGTGAGGGCAGCATGCGGGCCAGCCCTGCTCAGAGGGGCCAGTGTCCTGGAAACATGCCACCTCATAAAGACTCACGCTGGAGAAAACCTTTCCCTGCAAGACCTGATGAAAAGGTGAGATAGACTTCTTCACCTAGTCTCTGCAGGTGTAAGTAGCATCTGGAGAGAGCTGTAGTGGGCAGTGCCCCAAAGGAGACGGCTTGATTAGCACTGACTTGTTTCCCTTAGGGCTACATATTATTGGGTTTCAATATTTCTAACAGTATTATGTTGTATTATTCTTTCATCAGTTTCTTCAACTCCTATGTTTCCAGATTCTCAACGGGTTTTTTTGTTGTTGCTGTTTGTTTATTAATCCATAAAATAGAGATGTTTGGACTCTCAGAGTTTGAAAAATCTTGTGGGGGATTAACTAGGATTTATATATGGTAATTCTTTCTCCAATGAAATATTCAATATCACTTACTCGCTTCATCGAACCGTCCAGTGAACGTTTCCTGAGCACTTACTATGTGCCAGGCGATATGCTGGAGGTTATGGTTCCTCTCCCAGAGGAGACACACAGAGCGTGGGGAGAACAGTGTTCTTGTCTTTCGTCTCTTTCCTGTTCTGGCTCTAAAACCAGCTCCACTAATAGGATCTCCTCCTCCCGGACCACTCTGCACTCAGGCGTGTGGGGAAGAGCTTGCTTTGCGGCCGGTGTGTTCTCCTCTCCCTCGCCTATGCTGTCACTCATCACAGAAGGCCACTGCAGCACGGGCGGGTGCACTTCTGGTCTGCATCCCAAGCCCTGCATCACTCAGTGTTCTGTTCTAGAGCTTGCCAAGGTTGGCAGGCAGAAGCAGAGCGCATGGGGCATCTCCAGTCAATTCCTCCTTATCTTATGCTGTCTCAAAGGCCTTTGTTGTCCTTATACTCAAATTAATTCCAACCTAATTCTGAAAGTCGTCTTGGCCTCTTACTTTAGACTCTGGGAAACCACGGTCCATACTTCTCCTATTGCCCCTTCTCCTATACGTGGATTCCTTCCCTCTGCCATCTCTGTAAGCGGGGCATCCTGGCTTCTAACTGGATGTTACCTGAAGTCAGGACCCTGTCAGAGCCTGGGATTCCTTATGGTCAGGAGAGAGGCTCAAACTAGAACAGGATGTCCCCAAGTTCAATTATTTACTACCAACAACGGTATTTACTTAATGAACTTTAAGTTGACTGTTTTCTCTTTGACTCACTGCTCTAAATAACAATTTTTAAAAAAAAAAATAGTTTTCCATGCCATGGGAAAGTAGTCTTAAACTAATTCCACTCCCCAGTATTTCCCCTCAAAGAACTGAAAGTAGTCATGTAGATATGTGTATGCTCATGTTCATAATGAAATTAGTTCTAATAGCCAAAAGATGTAAAGAATCTATATGTACATTGAAAGGTGAATGGATAGGTAGAATGTTGCACACACACACACACACACACACACACACACGCACACACGCACACACACAAATTATTCAGCCCCCATAAGGAATGAAGTTCTGACACTTGCTACAACATGAATCGACCTTGAAAACAGTGTGCTAAGTGAAATACAAGGGACACAGCAGGACAAATGTGTGCTTCCTCTAGCCTGAGGGACCCAGAGAAGTCAAAACTCAGAGGAAAAAGGGGTAGAGGCATAGTTAATGTCTAATGGGTGCAGAGTTCCACTTGCAGAGGGTGGGAGAGCCTTGGCGATGGATGATGTGACAATGGCTTGAAAGTAACACTTAAATGGTGAATGTTTACATTATTTTACCACAATTTATTAGAAGTCATTGCAACAGAAGCGAAAGCAGGCCATGGAATTAGCAGGATCTCGTAGTCTGCCAGGGTCTCTCAACGGAGAGTTTCTCTTCTGTTAAAGGAGAGAGTAGAAATGTCAGAGACATTAAGGAAATGCATAGAAATGAAATGTTGCCCTTGACTCACTCAGAGGTCTAGAACACTGCTTCTGCCCCCATGTAGCTCAGAGCAACACCTCGGCCCCCCTCACGGACACGCCTGGGGACACGTGGGCCTAGAAACTGTGCACATCCTCCAACTTGAACAATAAGTCAGTACAGATGAAGCGCACCATGAAGGAGCCCTGCCAAGCCCCCAGGCTGCCAAGAGCACCCGGGCTGCAGACAGCTCACACTGCAGCAGGAGGCGGGGTTCCAGGCCCCTCATCCTGGGATCCTACCTCACGGTTCTCTGACAGCAGCATATTGGAGTCCCTTCTGGACCCTCCCAGCACCTCTGCTCCCTGGGGCTGTGAATGAGGTGAATTCATTTAATACAAAGGAGGCCTCAAAGAAGAGATGACCCTGGGTCCCCATCTCGATGGAAGAGAACAGACAAGCTGGGTAACAGAAAGGGCGGGAATAGCTGGGGCTCTGGGCCCAGGGCTTGCTCCTGCTCTGAAGCTCCTTTCTAGGAATGGCAAGGCCATCTGGCTGCCAGACATGTCCTGAGATGGGGGGCAAGAAAGGAAGTGGCAGGTGGGCCTAGCACATGCCTGCCGATGCTGCTCATGCGTGCTCACCGTCCCATGGACTGGGTTTGCCGGGAGGCCAGACTCCAACTGAGGCACCAAAGACCCAGCATCATGGCCTTAAATCTTGCCAAAGATGAGGCAGGTTTTGACTTCCTGAACCTCTACTGTCCCTCTAATGAAGTTAACACTACCTGTCACGCCTGTTTCACGGAAATAGTGGGGGTAGAGCCCAGGGCCATCAAAAAGGGCCCTGTCGAGGGGTCACTCAATATTGTGATCCTTGGCATCCTCTGAAGGGATTGCAGGTCCATGGTCTGTGTTTCCAATTCTTTCCTTCTCCCTGTTGTGGGGGAATTTATAATCAAAAGAATCTAAAACGCTTTATCAGCAGTGTAAATAAGGGAGTGCTGCAGAAGGAAAACACCGTCCACTCGGGGATTCAAATCTCAGTCCCAGCACATGGCTACATGCAGGTGGCACGCAGACACTCCACCGGCACCTGTCTCCCTCCTCGCTGCCTTTACGATGGCAGGGGAGTCAGGCTCCACAGCGACATTCATCCCACCTCGATCGGCTTCAGCAGAGTCACGAAGCCTGAGAGATGGAGGGTTTATCATCCACCCTGAGAGCGGAGCCAAGGCTCCCTGTCCATCCTTGGAACATGACTTCCACTCACTGCCAAAGCGAACATTCTCACTCCTGACAACCTCAGAATCCCCGGCTGCAGTCATTTTTTCTGTGTCCTCCTTCTTCAAGCATCTGTGGGCACGTCCAGGTTCAAGGACAGGAATTCGAGTGCTGAATTTCTACTACAAAGTCGTCTGTAACTGGGCACTGGTGGAACAAGAATAATGTCATAGTGAAGTACTCCATAGTTAGACCCTCTCTTTGGTCCTAAAATGTTCTTCCTCGAACCTGTTCTGTAGGATGTCCGGCACAACCAGTGGTACGTTGGACAGTACGGTCGCCAGGAAGTAGAAGAGGCATTAATGAAGGAGAACAAGGTAATGCCTCTGCAGGGGCCATCACAGGTGACACAGTCGCCTTATGCTTTTCTGTTGTAGGTCACGGGCTGTGACGGGCAGCATGCTCCGGCGTGGTGGTTCCTGCAACACCCTGCGTGTCTCAGTGTTGGGAGGCTATCATCGAAAAGAGGATTTAAAAGTGGACAGTTTCAGATCTGTAACTTGGTTTTGCCATTTACCAGCTATGTGACTTCCTCGAGTTCCTAAATAACCTTACCTCTTGTTAGTTTTTAATTAATAAATTGAAAAATAGTAAAATCAATCCCAAGGAAGTAATTGGAGATCAAATGTGGAAACACTGGAAGTTTCTTCCTGCTTTCCTCAAGTCCCATCTCCTCACTAAAGATCTGCCTAAGGCACATCAGGTCCTCATGTTTCACTTCTTCAGGAAAGGAACAGGGACCATGAATGCTGCGTAGTCAGGATGTGACAGGTTATGCTGCAGTAACACACTAGCTCAGGATCTCAGCCATTTAGCATAACCACATATTGTTTCTCACTTGCACTCCATGGTCTGTTTAGGTAAATCCAGGCTGCTGGCAGTGCTGTCTCCCTGGTGTGCTTCCACCTTTACACTCTGGATCTTTGCACTCTCAGAAGTAATGTACTTCACCTCTGTTCGCATATCATTGACCAAATTCACATAACCAAACCTAACCTCAAAGAGGATGGGGAAATACAAACCTACCAGGTAGCCAAAAGAAAAGAACTAGAATATCTGCAATCAGATCAAATGACTACCATGACTATCATCACAAAGCAAATAATTATCACACAACTACTATGTGCAGAAAACTATTCTAGGCAGCTTAGAAGTAATATAAAGTTTCTCAAGACCAATTAAACATCAAAACCTGACTAGCTCAGTTGATAGAGTGCTTGCCCCACATGCACAAGGCCCTGGGTTCAATACCCAGCACCACAAAAAACAAAATTAAAAAAAAAATAAAAAACCTATACTCAACTAACCAGTACGGTGGTCATTATTGAGTAAGGAAACACAAAAATGAGTCAGTTAATCAAGGAATAAATGATGGGTCTCCAATAAATTTTAATAAAACATTGTTCTCAGAATTGATAAATAAATAAATCCAATTATATCTATGTTGCTTTGTTAAACAGAATCATGGCCCACCCCAAGATGTCCACACCCTAATCCCTAGAACCTGTGGATACATCACCTTATATGGAAAACAGGACTTTGCAGTTGAGATTAAGTTGAGGATCTTGATGTGGGGAGGTCACCCTGGGCTATCTAACTGGGCCCAGTGTCATCACAAGGATCCTTATAAGAGGGAGCAGGGGTGTCAGAGTCAGAGAGGACATCCAATGATGGAAGTAGAGGTCAGACTGATGGGGAGACAGGAGCCATGAATTCTAGCTGCTTTAGAAACTGAAAAGGTCATGGAAACAGACTTTCCCCAACTGGTACAAGCCAATGAGATCCATGTTAGACTCCAGACTTCCAGAGCTGTTAAAGAATACATTTGTGTTTCAACAGAGGTGCCAGCAAAGTATCCTGAGCATATCAGGAATAAATAGAACTATCCCATTTCCTGGATGAGGAGACCGAGGGTAAGACAGGCCTGTGTCACAAAGGAGAAAGTGGCAGAACGTGAATTCAAGATCTGTGCCCTTTTCACTAACCCTCAGCAGCCTCTAGGAGGCACTGCAGTGTTCACAGCCCGAGTAGCTGGGTGATGCCCACCTCAAGGACCTCCCCTTCCTCTAAGAGGCTGTGCTGGCCTCTGCTGGGAGAATGGCAGGCACAGGAGGTGGACCCAGCGTGGGCTCCCTCCTTGGCTGGTCAATGCCAAATGCACTCTGCACCCTCAGAGTCTGTTTCCCACAAGGAAATGGCTCTTGGAGGACCTGCATGTAGGAGCCCGGGTGTGGACCGTGCTGGAAAAGCAACATGCATGTCGCAGATGCCCCTCCGACAATATTTCATGTGGTCATTCAGTAAATGGTTCGTCCCTCCAGTTTGTGCCTGCCTCTGCCTCTTCCCAAGAGGCGTGGAGGAAAAAAACAATCTAAGTTGAATGACTTCATGATTTCCTTTGCATAATTTCCTTTTCTGTTTGCTTCAGTTGTGTCAAAATGTGTTTCCCATTTATGAAAGATAATTTAATTTAAACTGTGGGATTTCCCAGATTTCTTTTGACAAATTCATTGCAGAGTTTAAGATGATAAACCCGTAACTTGGCCTGGAGCCGTGGCCCCCTCTCCCTGTCTGATCTTTGGCAATGTTCTGTGCTGGAGTATTAAGGCTTCAATTATGGATGAGTGTTTCAGGCAGAACAAGTTCCAGAAAAATTCCTCAATCACACTTTATATGATTGGAGGCTGGAGTATTTGAAGAGACAGAATCTGAGTTTGACTTTCAGGTTTTCCATTTACTGACTGATGCTTTAGGAGGTTCACTTAAGTTCTTAGGCCCCAATTCCCTTACCTTTAAAGTGATATTAAAATACCTGTCCCTCAAAGTTAATGCAAAGATGAAGAAAAGTGCATGACGTGCTCGTCACCTTGAAGGAACTCAGTAAACCTTATCTTCCTTCCATGTAGTGTAGGGACTCTATAAATTTAGTGCATTGGTCACATTATGTAGCAATGTATAGTACTATTACCATTATTACATATATTAACATCTGTAACTATGAATATTAATTATAGCTAATTATATGTAAATACTATATACAACACATACCTATAAACAGATATTATATAGCTATTATAGATATTATATGTAGCTGATATAGACATATTATATATAATCCACGCCTATAGAGATATTACACATGACATATATAGACACAATACTATATATAACCTACATCTATATACTTTATATAGAGACATAAATAATTGTTATAAATGAAAACCTATATCTAAAATATCTATTTTTATAAATCACTTATAACCTTCTATACTGTAATCCATACAGTCAGTTACAAAAGTGTCAGCCTTTCTCATCATATAAATGATACAAGGTAACTACAAAGCCAAGTCTCATCCTGGGTTCAGGAGGCCTGCTCTGCCTCTCAGCCCTTCACCAGGCCTTCCTCCTGAGCCTTTCCCTGGAGTGCACCTGATCACCTCTGCCCAGGGACTGGTCTTAGTCCTTGGACCCCTTGATCCTCTTCACCTTTTGGAAACCCTCCCTCTACCATGCTGGGTAACACCAAGGCTCCTGGTTTTCTCCTTCTCTTGGCAGACTTCCTCCTGTGTCCTCCTTGCCCTGCCTGCCCTTGCCTTCACCTCACCGGTGTATTCCATCCTCTCTCACAGGGTCTCTCCATTGTTCTGATATTCAACTCCTCAAAGCCCCCTGCTTCTATGGTTGCAGGCATTGGGCTGAGGTCAGGAAGATTTGAAAGAAGGGAGAGCCAGGATCCACCCAGGGCCCTTCTCAGAAAGTAATAAGAACCCTCATTCACTTAGATGCTCACTTAAAACATACTGCATCGATTGAATAAACAACTGTTTTGCCTAAAACTAAGCAACCCCATCTGGGACTCTAACCCACAGGAACATGGTTACACAGGCCGACACTGATGTACCTGAAAAGATGACCATTATTCCTTTTGCTTCAGGATGGTACTTTCTTGGTCCGAGACTGTTCCACAAAATCCAAGGCAGAACCCTACGTTCTGGTGGTTTTTTACGGGAACAAAGTCTACAATGTGAAAATCCGCTTCCTGGAGAGGAGTCAGCAGTTCGCACTGGGAACAGGACTCCGAGGAGATGAGGTGTGTACTACCTACCTGCTCCCCTTTCCCAGGCGACAAGCGGCAGATACAGGTAGAGTCTGGAGGCTGCCACAGGCCTGTGCCCATGAATGAGCGCACAAGTGAAGGAGCAGACCAGCGCACATACCTGCCATGCACGGCCACACCCAAGGCCTGCTTCCAAACTAAGAGGCGAGTGGCCAGGTCCTCCCACGTGGTGAGGACCGGCAAGTGGAGGAATGTCAGACACCCCAACAGTGCCAGCACACGTGAATCCTGTGGCGAATGTTAGTTACTATACTTTCATTATTCTTAATGAGTTCTTTTAATAAGTAGAATGTCATCCAGTAGAATGTCGTCCTACTCTAATGAATGCTTACTGTCGATGGACTTGCCAGCTCCAATTCCCTTTATCCTCCTACATCTTCTTCCAGCTCATAGAACTCCCTTTTTTAAAGTTTTTTTTTTTTTTAGTTGATAGATTTTTTAATTTATGTATTTATATGTGGTGCTGAGAATCAAACCCAGTGCCTCGCACATGCTAGGCAAGTGCTCTGCCACTGAGCCACAACCCCAGCCCAAATTTCTTGTTTTTAAGAAAAGCTTTTTATCAATCCCCAGCACCACAAAAAAAAAAAAAAAAAAAAAAAAAAAAAAAAAAAAAAAAAAAAAAAAAGCTTTTATAAATGCTTGGGTTAAAAGGCTCCTTTTCCTTAGAGAATGCAGGATGTGGATGTCGTGTGGCTTAGCATGTGCCAGGGGTCATTTAATTTGATCTTTCACTTGGTCCTTGAAAAGCTATGGGAAGGACACATTGGTCAGTCCCTTTTACTGGTGAGTAAACTGTGTGTGTGTAACAAAGTTTTGCCAGCACGTCATCTTTGGTCTGTTAATAGGAGAGACGAGGCAGAGCCACTCTGTAGTCAAATCCTCATGGAGTTTAAGCAGGTTCTCAGCTGGTCACCAACAGCCTTTGCAGTGTGGAGCTCTCAACTAAGGCAGCCCGTAGCCCTGACCCTTGGTTCCCAGATAAGCTGCTCCAGTTATTGCCACTGAGGACCCTTAGGAACCCAATGCCTGTTTTAAGAAACCTCTTTTTTCGTTAATCCAGAATTTCCTCTCCTTTGCGTCCTTCAAACATGGGTTTCCTTTTCTTGTACTTGCTGAACTCTTCCATGCCTTGAGTCTGTGTAGGCACCACTCTGTGCAGTTAACAACCATTAACTAACCTGATCCACAAAGTTCCCAGAGCCACCCTGTGAGTCAGGTGCAGCTGACACCTCCATTTAACAGATGGTGAAACAGAAGCATAGAAATGTTAAGTAACTGGTTCAAGGTCATGGCTAATAAACAGTAACACTGGGAGTCAATATAACTTGAAAAAAAATGACTTCCTCATAGGGTCACAGATAACATCAGCACCAAATGCAAACAATCCCCTTCCCTTTTGAAAACAGCGCAGAACAAGCAGGCTGAGGAAGAGTTAACACCCATGGCGCTCACTGTTGGCTGGGCCCTGGGTGAGCAGTTGCATTTTGTGGGGAAGTGGGGGACCTTTCTTCCTGCCTCTCCTCAAGAGGAGCTGTCCTTTCACCCTTTCAGTCTGAGCCTTCGCCTTGCTGGGGAAGAAACTCACATCTTTAAGGAAAGACAGAGGAAGGTGACACAGCAAGCGCAAGACATCGCTGGCTCCTGCCTCTGTGCTGCATCACATGGCACTGTCACCAACTCTGCAGGAAATGCATAATGAGAAGAGGGTATTCAAGGACGGTCATCAGTTCACGTGCTTGGTCGCCATCCCCAAGCTTCAGAATGTGACTGCAGAAGCATGCAGCAGCACCTGACTCATGGCAGGCGCATAGAGGCCGGTGCTTAATGAGCCCGTCCAGTCCACCTCGTGTGATCCCTGAAAGCGCTTTCCTTAGGGCTGTGTGGCCCGGCATAGCAAGGACCCTGAGGGCTGCAGGAGAAGTCTGGGTCAGGCCCCAGGAAAGCTCTGCACGTCCACACTCCTCACCAGCATGAGGGTGTGCAAACCCCGTAGACCCCCAAATCAAACACCTGGGCAGCTCCATTTTGCTATATATTAAGATACATGGGTCATGCAACTAGCCAGATGGCTAGAAATTCATTCCTGAATTCAGATTTAGGGATTATCCATGGGATAAGTTTTCTGAGGGCACTATTATAAATTACCACAAACTGGGTGACTTGAAACAAGAAAAATCTCCCTCTGTTCTGGAGACGAGAAAAAAATCAAGGCATTAGCAGAAGACGATCCATCCAGAGACTCCCGGGTGTGGTCCTTCCTCAACCCTGCTATTGCTGGTGGCTGCACCGTGGTCAGCTGCCATAGCGTGTGACCCCATCTTCCCGGTCTCTGGCTCTGTGTTCACAACACCTCCTCTGCTCTGATTAAAACCTCCCACCACTTTAGTAAACACCCGATTGCAGCCCGGGACCCCAGATAACCTAGGATGAGTTCCTCTCAAGATCCTTAGTTTGTACCATTTTTACCAAATAAAATTAGATTAGCCCTTTGAACATGTAAGGTGATAGCCATCGATTCTGGGACAAGGACGTGGAGGTGTGAAGAGGGACACCATTCAGCCCACCTGCCCATTTTCTCATGCAGTGGTCAAACATTTATGTTATGTCTCCACCTTGCTAGGCTCAATGCTCCGTTCTGGGGACAGACTGAGGAAGGTGGAGTCCCTGCCACCCAGGGATACTCTGTTCACCTGTGCCCACCTTTTCAGGCACCTAAGCAAGAGTGAGACTGGGCCAACACCTGTCCTGGCCAGCCAGGGAGCCACCTGCCCTAAGCAACCTGCGGGGCTGTATCTGCTGCCAAATGCCAGTCCTATATCTAAGCTTTCTGAGTCCTGGTCGCATTCTGGGAAAGATGAAAGAAGAGAGCAGTTTCGGTTACCAGTTCCTCCACGAATGCTTACAAGTTTCTGAAACACCAATGTTTACTTGATAACTTGAACTTGAGAGACTAAGACTTAGATGAACGATGAAGGACCGGTTTCTTTCTCACTAGCATCTTCTTTTACCTCCTCCTCCCTTAGCCTTTCCCAACCCTAGCACTGCTCTTTCCTCCTTTAATTTCCATGTGTGTACCTGATTTTTTAGCAAGACAGAAAAGAGAAACATGTATGATAAACACAGTAAATTTAAACAAACTTTAAGATCTCATTTTAGGCCAGGCATGGTGGCACATGCCTGTTGTCCCAAGAACTCCAGGAGGCAGAGGCAGGAGGATCACAAGATTGAGGCCAGTCTCAGCAACTTGAAAAATCTAAAAAGTACTGGGGATGTAGCTCAGTGTAAATCACCCTGATCCTCACTACCAAAAAAAATTAAAAAGATCTAATATTAAGATGTCATTTGCTGTCCCACTGAAAAAATAATTTAATACAAAAATAATAACAGTTATAATCTTTTCTAAAAGTCTCTTTGGGCAACATTTCAGTTGTGGGCATGTCACTAGAAGTCAATAATAAATGACAGCATGATTAACCGTACCTGCCTTGCTTCCTGCTCCTTGTCAAATTAGGATTCCATATAACATATTATCCATTTAGTAGATCATTAAAACAATTATTATTGAGTTCATTGTTTCAGGGCAAGCCTGAGGAAGACAGAAAACAAGTTAAACCTGTGTCTTGCCCTCTCAGTCTCTGACAGTGTCTGTGCCAGAGTTTTCAATGATAAACTGTCTTTCAGCTTATCTAAGTCTGTGTGGGATTCTACAACAAAATACCATAGAACTGGCAGCTGGTGGCTTGTAAACAACAGAAACTTATTTCTCCCAGTTCCAGAGTCTGGGAAGTCTAAGATCAAGGAAGCCTTGGTGTCCTAGTTCATAGATGGTACCCTCTCACCATGCTCTCACGTGATGGAAGGTCTCTCTGGGCTCTCCTTCATAAGGACACTAATCCCATTCATGACGGTGCCATCGTCATGACCTAAGAACCTCCCAAAGCCTCACCTCTTGATACCATTACCTGGGGGGGTGTTCTGTCCTGTTCCCCAAAGAAAGAAGCTCCATTCCCGACCCTGGCCACACAGCTGTGTGACTCTGAGGAAGTCAGTACACTCCTCTGAGTTGTGATCCCCTTAGCTCTTCAGGAAGATCATCCTACCTGCCCTGCTCACCTCATGGGCTTGTGAAGGAGGCTCAGGTGGAGGCAGACAGAGCAAGCCTTCCCAGCTACCTTCTAACACTGCCCTTAAGGAGCTCATCCAAACCACCAGTCGGAATGGCTGCATGATTCAGCACAAGTATTCCCCTACCATCCTTGTCTGTGCTCCGTACATCCTGGTTTTCAAGTCTCAGACCCTCCTTGCCTAATATTTAGAATCTCTGATAACACAAAGCCCATTTCAAGTCTGTACCCTGAACAAAACAGCTCCTGGTTCCCCAAAACATGAAATAATCTTACTTCCCATTAAATTGCTGTAGCACTTTGTGTCTCTAGAAACTAAATCTGTGGTCTCCTCCCTGCTTCACGAGAAGCCCAGGGAGGAGAGTCAGGCTGGCCTAGGACTAGTGGCCCTGTGTGGTCACCACTCCTGTGTGCTAACTAGACTCCTGAGGACACAGGGCTGGCCGGGAGGAAAGCAGCATGGGCACTTCCACAGCTTCTGGGCCCCAGCCCGCCTCCTCCCTTCCGGCCCGTGGGTCTGACTCCGGAACGCTCCGTGGGAGGAAGTGTGAAGAGCTGCTTGGGGTCCACCGTGGTCCCTGCAAACACCTTTACTCCGTCTCACTTTCTCATTCTTGTCACTCATCCTTCAAGAGTGTCTTTGCCAAATACTTAAAATAAAACCACTCTCTGATATATCTCTATAATATGAAAATTGTGCAATGAGGTCCCCTCGTCCCTGAGTAGAAGAGAGCACGTTGTAACATGGTGACCCACAGACACAAAAAATTGCTAAAACTGTCACCTCTCCTTTGTGTGTTGCAGAAGTTCGATTCTGTGGAAGACATCATCACATACTACAAGTGTTTTCCCATCACCCTCATCGACGGCAAAGATAAAACTGGGGTCCATAGGGAGCAGTGCTACCTCACCCAGCCGCTGCCCCTCCCTGGACACTTCCCGCCTGGGTAGCCTGGTCCTTGCTTCCTCCTCGTTCAGTGAAGTCAACGCGTACATCCTTTTGCATTTATTTCAAAAGATTATTTTCTGTGTCTTTAAGGGATGACTTTTTTGACTTTGTAAAAAAGTAAACATTGTGTAATTGAAATTGGAAAAAATCAAACATGATTTTGAAAGTTTAAACAGAAATATGTGTAATGTGCAAGGATAAAAATCAGGCTTTTAAAAGTATTTTCTAAACAACAACAAAACAAACCTATCAACAGGCCATTATGCTCATGTTGCAGCAAAGGTTGCAAAAAGTTATCGCTTAAAGGTATTGTCATGTGCAGCTGGCCAGCACATGACAAGACTGAATGAGGTGCCCAAACCTGCCTCTCCACAGGGTGCTGAGCTGGCCTTTGTCTCAGAATTGCTTGGGGTTTGCACATTTACAATGTTCAGATGATTCCTTAGGCTAAAAATGTTGGGGGAATGTTAGTTCTACTTTATTTATAATTCAGGAAATTCTATTATAGGGATGAAATGTGTATGAGAAACAAGAGCACTTGTGATTATCAGCTGAAGGACAAAAACTGCAAACACTGACTATGGCCTGAAATGTCCACAGGGCCAGTCTCTAGCAGACTCTGTTTACCGTAACTTTGAGACAAATAAAATTAGCAAATTCTAGGGAGGAGCTTGGATCACATCCCATTCCAATATAAGGCAAGCATATATCTGAGTGAAAGTAAATATTTTTTAAAAATAATTCCAATAATGGATTTTCATTCAAAGGCACAGAAGAACTGTCCTCAAATTAGTGCTGATTCTTGCAGTGACACTGCGTGACAAGACATAGTCTCCTCTCCAGATGAATGGGATTTAATTTTAGTCCTGTTTTGCAATACAGTTGAGGGAGTGAAGATTCAAAGAAGTTATTGATCTCACTTAATATAAGAATGAGCCCAGCGGAGCGTGGTGGCACACACCTGTAATCTCAGTGGCTCTGGAGGCTTAGGCAGGTGGATCACAAGTTCAAAATCCAGCCTCAGCAGTTTAGAGAGGCCATAAGCAACTTAGTGAGACCGCATCTCAAAAAGTAAAAAGAACTGGGGATGTGGCTCAGTGGTTAAGCACCCCTGGGTTCAGTTCCCGGTACAAAAAAAAAGAGTCCAGATTGTGATCCACTGAGTCAAGCTTCATGTAACTACATCTGCCCAGGCACCATTTGGACCCTACAGAATTTTCCAACTGAGGTAAAAAGTTAGCTTAGATAAAAAGAAAAAAAATTAAATACGGACTTACCTTAAAATAAAGAAATTCTTATAGTGGAGTAAGTTTTTTAAAAAAGTACTTTGAAATTAAGGAAACACCATGACTTCAAAGTGTAAGTGTGAAATTCATGGGTAGTTATGTAATGGGAGCTCTAATGCGGAAGTAAACCTAATGGAATTAAAGGCAATAGAACCAAATGAAAGCAACATCCAGGGTAGTCTCTTCCCTAAAACAGCAGAGAAGGAGCTCTCTGGGCAGAGCTCATCATGGGCCCAAACACCAGCTCAGGTGCCCACCCTCACGAGGGCACCGGAAGTGATGTGTCCGAGACAGCTCGGGAGTATTTGAGGAGGAAGCTCCTTGTGACGTTCTGTGAAGGGTGGACCTGGTAGACAGGAGACCCATGCAGCTGCTGCTCTGGGAGCAGAGAGGGCAAGAGGCAAGAGTAGGAGACACATAGTATGACTGGGCGGCAGCTCAGGGAGTCTTGGCCAGACCATGGTGAGACCCATGGCAAAGGTTGCTCATAGATCAGAGTGTCACACAGGCAGAGGTGGCCCGGCCTCGGTGTCTCTCCACGGTCTTTGCCCAGTTCCCTGCAAGAAAACATACCTTCAGGTCCTGAGGCAGACCCAGAGGGTGCTACTCAGGGAGGCAGTCAAATTGTAACTGTATTTGATCCTGACAACAAACAGTTCTATAAGGTAGACAGGGTAGGTATTACTAATGCACTTTATAATTGAGGAAATTGTCCTTCATTGACCAAAATCTTAGAGTGATATAGTTGTGACTGGAGCCAAGGTTCTCACAGGTGATTCTGTTTGGTTTGCCTGCTTTATTGGTTATTGAAAATTCAATACAGGGGTTGGGCATGCCCACATTCCAGGGTTTAATCCCTTCTCTACCCTTATGCATTTTCAGTCTAAGAGAGTCACCTGATACTCAGCCTCAGTAGAGCAGCAGGATTGTGGCCGTGTCTAAGGAGAGTGTCTATGCAGTCGCTGTTTCTTTCAAACTAAATGATCCCCATTTTGAATCTTTATCTCTGTCATCCTAGTGAAGAACTCTCAGGGCACACATTTGCATCCAGCATGTGTGTGTACTGTGGGGAATTACTGTGGGTTAGGAACAGAGTAGTGAATAAGTGATTCCAGACAAGTGTGCAAATAAGTAAGTCACTTTCAGCTGGTTTCCCATGACTCTGTGTATTTCCATTTTAACACTTACCACTGAGAGCTCGTGCAGTGAGACCAACAGCAAATATTTTAATGAATCTCCCAATGGCTTTGAAAAGTCCTGAACCAGAAAATTGTAAAGTTTCCTCAATTTATTTCATAGAAAACTTCCCCTCTTGGTGTGGGTGTGAAAGAGAGAATAACTGCATCGTAGCTGTAATTAATTAAATCAGGGATAATTACTATAAAATAATCAAATTTACCCATTGGCAAATAGAACCCATATCATAAACATGTGTATCATGCAGTACACATATTTTGTGATAGCCTATATTGTATATGATTAGCATTATATTTGTAGATCTCTTTTTAGCCTTAGTAATATTTGTTCTAGCTAAGCACATTTATTTCTATTGAGCAGTTGTGATATATAGCTATACTAACTTAAATGAAAGCAAATATGTAATTAAATATTCTATTATTCTCAGGAACTGAGTATTGAAAAAGGGAATTCAAAACATAGTTTAATTTTCTTTGTTTCATTTCCCATGACCCCTAGAGCCCTTTTGAAATCATATTTAGGCCAGATATAGAAAAAAACTTCTAGAACAATTATTGACATATGTGCCTTATGCTTGATTGGGGGGATAAAAATGAAAAAAGAGACAATCCCTCTGAGACAGTCAGAGCCAGGCAGGAGCTTCATGTGGAACGACCATCTAAACAGGTATGAGATGATATCTCATTATGACTGATTTGCATTTCCTGATAATTAGTAACACTGAGCATCATTTTATATACCTAATGTCCAGTATCAAAAAACAAAATATACCAGTTTTCTCTGTATCAATTATATCTCAATAAGTTGTTTTTTTTTTGTTTTGTTTTTTTTTTTTTAAGAGACATGTATTATAAAAATCATCTGGTACAATATAATAGATTTGGCAGTTTTCCCTCTTGTACCTCCAAGGCTCTGGTGGGCAGGAACATAGTCATGGAGAAGATGTGTCAAGGAAGGGCTCCCAGAGATGGTCACAGGGGACTTGAAGGGTGCCCAAGAACATGACTTCATGAAGTCCCTTGTCAGTCTAATGTTCAGTACTCTTGTCTCAGAGGCACTATTCTAGGCCTAAAGAATCAAGTAATGACCACCTGCTGAAGAGGTTAGTGAAGACGATAGCATCCAAAGGAAGGATAGATGATTTATTAAATGGTTTTGGGAAAAGTGGCTCACCATCCAAAATAAACTGCAATTAGGTCTCTCTCTACTTCAAATTAGAACAAAAATATGTTCTACGTGAATCAAAAAGTCAAAAACAAAGTTGAAATTGAGTCTTGTATTTTCATCTAATAAATTTTATCACTTTGAAATAAGGAAAGGATTCTTAAACAAGATGAAAACATATACCACAAAGGGAAAGATAGATGAATTACATCAAAATTGTAAATGTTTACAAAAGTTAGACCAAATCAAACAACCATTAACCCGATATGTATGAGCAAAGGTGTTAACAAGTAAGTCACACACTGAATCGGAAAACTCCCAGTCCTTTAAGACAAGACATCAGACTTGGTATCTGTGTGTCTGTCAAAATAGGCCAATCCCAGAAAACTAGGGGCCAAGTGTTTTCTCCAATATGTGGATGCTGATCCATAATGGGGTTGGGGGGGAATGAATGGACGAAGTTGGGATTGGGCAGAGGGAAGTCAGGGGAGGGATGAGGACAGGAAAGTGGGAAAGATGGTAGAATGATATTGACATCATTACCCTAGGTACTTGTATGATTGCATGAATGGCATGACTCTACACCATGTACAACCAGAGCAATGAATAGTTGTGCTACATTCATGTACAATGAATCGAAATGCATTCTGCTGTCATGTATAACTAATTAGAACAAATAAAAATGGGATAGATGGAGTTATCAATGTCAGCTTTGTAGGAGGAAATCTCCTACAAAAAACAAGCTGAATTCCAATACAAAAATCTGTAAAGGATTGGGAATTAGCATACTATTTACCCTTGAAGACTGGTAAATGAACTGTGGTTAAAAGACGGTCATGATAAAAATCCATTACAATCAACATGACCCTCCCCCAGGAACTGGGCTTTAGTCAAACAGGCTACTGGTGACCATTGGGACAATACAGCTCCAGGAAGAACAGCAGAATGATCACCATAAACCAAGAGAATAGAGCAATTCTACAGCAGATGCTAACACTGTGCTGGTCCCCAACACAAGAGCCAGACCCACCTCATCAGGCTACAGGAGAGTCCCACCCCCACCCCTCCACCCCCCACCCCCACACACAGTTTTCATTCCACATCTTTATGCCTCAATCTTAAATAGGAACAGTCAAAACCTCAGAGGAAACCACTAATATGAACAGCATTAAATAAAAACTACAATAAAAAAAAAAAGAACTCAAAAGGAAGGGATAAAATATAGGATGAAGAAAACTACAAAGTATACTTAATATCATCAGAGACATAGGATGCTGAATCCATGAAATGTGAATAGAATGCTATTTAAATAAATATTCAAAAATCAAAAAATGAGAACAGCAATGGAAAAAAATGGATAAAACCATATGAATGTTGGAAGTTTTAACACATGGCTATCAGAAACTGATAAGGTAAGAAAACAATAACCAACCAGACCTCATTCACTTACAGGCTAGTTTACAAAAAAGATAGAGAATACATAATTTTTCCTCATCCACTAAGAAGTACCATTACCCAGGGCTTTAAACAAGTCTCAGTAAATTTTTAAGAACTGAAAAAAATGTAGATTATATTTTCTGAACAACAACAAAAAAGAGAATTAAATCAGAGATAACAAGATATCTAGAAAAATCTTCAATTAGTTGGAATTAAACAACACATTTCTAAATTGCTCAGTCAAAAAAACAAAAGAGAAGTTTAAAAATGTCTCAATGAGTAATTAAATGCCACATTCCAAAATTTGAGGGATGCAATAATCTTAAATACTTCATATAAGCATTGATAGTTTGGTAGACTTAAATGCTTGCTTTGGGAAAGGAAGGTCCAAAATTAAGTATCTTAGTTTCTACAGCCAAAAATAAAGAATGAATTAAGCTCAAAGGAAGTAAAAAGAAGGAAATAATAAAGTTGAGATCAGAAATAAAAGAAATGAAAAATGAACAATAAAGAAAACCCACAAAGGTAAAAGTCAGTACTTGGAAAAGATTAAGAAAATCAATAAAGTGGCTACAGTTATCAAAAACACAAGCAAAGAACACAGAAACTGCCAATATGAAGTAAAAGGACAATCCAACAGACCCCACAGACACTGGTGAGATCCTGAGGGGAATATCAGAAGCACTTTTATTTCAATGAGTCAAAAAATATTATTTCACAGTTATAAGAAGAAATAGAATATCTGAACAGTCCTTCATCTTTAAAAGAAATTAGAAGTTTTCCCACAAAAGGAAAGCTCCAGACCAAGACAGACCCTATCAACTTTTTAAAAAATAATTCTAAACTTACAAAATCTTTTCATAAACTAGAGAAAGAGGGAGCACATCCCAACTCTTCTTATAAGATTGGTATAGCACCAATTATAAATAAATACACAGATGTGATAAAAATTAAAAATAAAATTATAGATTAATATGACTGACAAACATACAAAAATGCTGAACAAAATATTAGTGAATCTCTGGGGAGGAAAGATGCTGGTTAACTTTGGAATTGAGTGCAGACTATAAGATTAAAGACCAAAAGAACTGAACCAAGCCTTGGACTCCAGTTGGTAAAAGCCACTGTTCATGAGGCTAACGTGTACACTCTGGAGGAGTGGAGAGCTGCATCCTCACTTGTTGAAGGCAGAGTGGCAAGAAGGACTGGATAATGTGTGCACCCTCTTTTATAAGAGCCACACGACACAAATGCTACGCCTTTACTCCATGTACAGAGAATCAACATGTATCCCATTTGTTTACAATAAAAATAAATTTAAAAAAAAAAAAGAGCTACAATCCCATTCTCCAGGGAGGAGCCCCACCTCTTAATACTATCTCATTGGCAACCCCTGAATTTTAGGGGGAACATCCAAGCCCCGGCAGTGTGTATTAGCATGTACACATTCCTAAACTCTGCGCTTTTGGAGAGGTTAGAAGCAATGATTCCCCAAACAGCACCCAGGTGAGTAGAAACTGTGCCCAGATTCAGGTTTCTCATACCATTCCCAATAAAAGGAACAAGGACTCCATAGAGAAGTGGTCGACTCTGAGGCCAGGGCAGGGAATATGCACGAGGGAGTATGCACTAGAGCACCTGTGATACCAGAGAAGGAGGAAATGCTCAAGGCACCTGCACAAGTATAGGGGACATCAAGGCATAGGAACCAACTGAGAGATCGCCCAATGTGACAAATTGAGCAACAAGATAAATAACATAGGATCGCAATCAAAAGCATAAAATAGGTGATAAACAATAGACAAATCTCTCACACAAAGAATCCCAAAGCACAAGTATTAGGACTCTGCCCTTGGGGAGGTACAACATGCACAACTGCTTCTTCCCAAAGGCACTTGTGAAGAGGGAGAAGCTAACTTTATGGCTGAGAAACCTGGAAGACACCACCTGAACCTGGTGATCAAGCTTAGATCACCAGTGATAAGTCCCGCCCAGGGCATGGGCTCCTGATCTAACGTAGTAAGAGTGGCACCACAACACTGTGGCCTTCCCCAACACACCCACAACCACCCTCCAGCATGAGAACACTATCAGACAGATGCAAAGAGAGGGATGTTCCCCAAAATGCCTGATCAGTCTTCCTCAAAACTGTCAATGGTACAAAAAACAAGGGAAGTCTGACGCGGGAACACAGAAGAGCTAGGGCGTGTATTCTGGGGCAAGAGCAGCCCGGGCAGAGAGAACAGCCAGAGTTGACCCTGAGGCAGCCATGGACTTCCCCAGAGACCCATGTCAGCCAGAGGAGCCTCTGCTGTCCACTCCAGTTAAAATGTGCTTTCACACCCACAGAGGGCACACACGTCCCTTTACCATCCCTCCTTTCCCTTTCCCAGGAATACCTGTACCACTTAGAGGGTTGCCAACTCTTCCATTTTGCCCAAGACTCTCCAGTGTCCAGCTCTGTAAGTCCTAGATCCTGAGAAGTCTCCCGATGCTGGCAAACAGGGACAACTGGTCACCCACTTCTAGCACCACTTAGCAGGCCTACACGTGCCCTGACTCCCTCTCCAGAACATGAAGGTCAGGAGAACCGAGGTGGTCCTCCATATTGCCCACAGGGTCACAAGTGCTCAAACAGGCCTGGCACACAGTAGGCATTCAACAAATGGTTGTTGAATGAATAACTGAGCAGGAGAATAAGGAGCTGGGTCAGAGAGGTGACAAGAGCTGGATCATGCAGAGCTTCATGACCCCTGTGAAGACTGACCGGGACTGGGTGGGGCTGGCAGCCCCTGGGGAGAATCAGAGACAACCAGCCTTTCACTTTTTCAAGGTTCACTTTGAAAGGAAAACACTTTCAGAGGCCACTGAAGTAACCCAACCAGGTGCTCCTGGGGTCTCCCGCCAGGACCCAGCAAAGGTGGGGAAGAGGCCATCTCTTTCCAAGGTGAGGAGATCTAGGAAGAAGAGCACCCAAAACACAGGGTGGACTGGACTCAGCCCCGGCAGGAGAGTCCAGCACCCAGCCTAAGCAGAGGTTTGCGGCAGGGAGATAAGGGTGCACTTCCCAGCAGTGCCCAGCTCCAGGCCACCATGAGCTTGCCAGGGCCGTTGCTCTAGTACTGAAGAGGATGCGGATCAGATCAGCTGCAGCCCTACGGCTTGATGCGTCAGGGGGAAAACACGTTTCATGTGGAGAATAAATGTAGGAGAATAAATGTCAGAGAATAAGAAAATGCAGGGGGGAAATCAACTCTGGAGAGTGAAGTGCGAACCAGTCTTACTTTACCCCATTTTTATTAACTTCAGGGAGATCTTAATGTACAAAGGGAGATCAGTAGAGGAAAGGGACCCAGGGGTGAGAGGGGGAAATGCTGGGGAGTGACACTGGTCAAATTGTTATATTGTGTATTGTGTACACACAGAATATGTAACCACAAATCCCATCAGTATGTACAACTATAACACACCAAAAAAAAGTGGGGAGGAAAAAGGCCAAAAAAAAAAAAAAAAAAGTCATAACTAAAAAATACTAGAAATCCACAAATAGAAAATTGAAGATAGAATACAGGCAGTGATGACTTAATGAGAGAAGGGTGTTTTTTTTTTAAATAAACTTTTCCTGAACAACTGAGAATTGAGCATCAAAGGTGTGGGAAGGAAGGGAGTGTTCCTTTCCCCTCTAAAAAATAATTTCCATGAAAATTACACATTTAAAGATAAAATATAGGGGCTGGGGAGATAGCTCAGTCGGTAGAGTGCTTGCCTTGCAAGCACAAGGCCCTGGGTTCGATCCCCAGCACCCCCCCCCCCAAAAAAAAGATAAAATATAATATGTACAATACAGAAGAAAACCTAGGAAAATGTTTTATGCCTCTGGCATTTGCAGCAATGATAGGTAATGCTGCAGGAGACTCTGAAGCCAGACAGGAAACTCAAAACTCCAAGGGAAATGAAGAACTCTGGATTATGTAAACATTTAAGATTCAACATATAACACAATAAGCAAGTCAGAAGACAAAGAATGGGCTGTGGAAAATATCTGAAATTCGAATGTCAGATAAACAACTCTTTCATAGGATGCATAAGTGATTCCTGTAAACTGGTATAATAAGAACAAAGAGACCAGTTGAGAAATAGTTAAAGGATAAAAATAGTCATTTTGTAGAAGAGGAAATCCTGATACTCATAGAACATGAAAGAAGTTCTACTTCACAATTACCAGGGAAGCACCAACTAAAGTAACAACGGTCGTCATGACTCCACCCAACGGGCCACAGAAGTTCAGAACTCTCGCACCTGGTCCAAGGAGGAGGGTGAGAGGCCGGTGGGATGGGCGTCCCTTACATTCTCACAACAGACACTGGAATTACTGCAATAGTTTGGAAATTAATCTGGCAAACTCTGTTAACATTAACACACATGTTTCATTTACTCATTTCTAGCTCTGCAAACTTATCCTATAGAATGAATTCCTATGAAATCTAAGACTTATTTACTAAAGTAGAAAGTATATAGGTAAAGGGTATTTATGGAAGCATTGTCTACCAAGTAAAAAAACAAAAACTAAAAAGAAATACATTAATAAAAGGATGGTTAAAAGAACTGAAGTATATCCCTGCCATGGAATATCATGCAACTATTCACACTGCATCAATTTTCCTATTGGGGCTAGTATGTTGAGTGAAAAGAGCATCTTAGGACAAATAGGTGTAGAATTATTCTGTCTATAAAAAGAGCTGGATTCCACAATGTGGGTTTGGCTAAAATTTTTTTCACAGTGGAATTATATAAGAATATACTAGATTAGCATTCACAAAAAATCAACTCAAAATGGTTAAAACAATCAAATGTAAGAACTGAAGCCACAAAACTCTTAGAAGAGAACACAGGGTAAAGTACGCCACATTGACCTTGTCTGATTATTTTTTAAAATCATATCAAAAGCTCATACTCCCAAAGCAAAAATAAGTAATCAGGGTTATATCAAGCTTCTACATAGAAAAGGAAACAATTAACAAAATAACAGGCAATCTATGGACTGGGAAAAAATATTTGAAAAGCACATATTTGATAAAGCATATATAAAGAACTCTTAAAATTCAGTAACAAAACAAAACAAACAAACAACAACATATAACCCAATACTTTTCTTAAAAGAAGACATCCAAATACCAACAGGTATCATGAAGAGGTACTAACACTGCCCATCATAAGGGAAATGCAAATTTAAACCATCTGAGATACCACCCGATATGCCTCAGAATGGATATTATCAAAAACATAAGAGATAGCAAATATCAGTGACCCTAGTACGTGGTTGATGGGAATGTAGACTGATACCACCAATTATGGAAAGCACTGTGAGTTTTCTAAAGAAATTAAAAATAGAACCACCACATGACCCAGCAATCCCTCTTCTGGGTAACTTCATAAAGGTACCTGCTGTCAATATTCATTGCAGCACTACTTAAAAGAGCCAAAATGTGGAAATTCCCAACTGCTCATCAGCGGACAAATGGACACAAACACACACACACAGCCCAGAATACTATTCAGGTTTTGCCATTTGCCACAACATGGGTGAGCTAGAGGGCATTAAACTAAGTACATTAAGCCAAAAGAGAAATAAAGATCTCTGATATTGCAAGATCTTACTCAAATGTACGATAGTTTTAAAAGTCAAATAAACATTAGGAATAGAAAACAAAATAGTGGATACTGTGGACACTATGGTGGAAGAAATAATAGACAGAGGTCAAGGGATACAAAGTAGCAGGTAGTTCAAATCTAGAGATTGAATACACAGTGTAAGGACTCTGTTACATTGTATTGTATTAGGAATTTTGCTAAATAAGCAGATTTTAGTTGCTCTTGTAACAAAAAAGTATGGGAGAGGATAAATGCTAATCTGTTTCACTATAGTGACCATTTTACTACTTATATGTATCCAATAACATCATGTTGTAAACCTCAAATATACATAATTTTAAAATATTATATACTAGCTTATTAAGATTTGTTAGAGGTGGCATGGGGACACGTTTGAGAAAGGAGAGATGGTTTGAGACAGATAAAAAGGGAAAAGGTCATATACAAAATACAATATACCCTGTCACTGTGTAAGAAAACTAGCTTACCAGAGAACTCTGCTGGCCTAGAAGCCCAGCTCAGTGGTGGAGCACTTGCCTAACATGTGGGATGCTCCAGGTTCAATCCCCAGTATGAAAGAGAGAGACCATGTGGTGGCGTGGGGGGTAGTTTGTAAATATAACAGTAAATGTGTAAAAATCAATACTTCCTGAGTCCCTTTCCAAACATAAAGCCTCCGTTATACGTTTCAGTAAAAAAAAAAAAAAAAAAAAAATCTAGGTGGTCTAGTCTGTTGGTAAGACTTTTCCATTGATTTTTTAATTTGGTATATTGTTTCCTTCATTTTGAGGATTTCTGCTTGTTCCCTTTTTATAATCTCTGCCTCTTTATTAAAGTAATCTTTCATTTTCTATATTTTCTCCCTGTTTCCACCCTTTATACCATCCTTTATTTTGAAGATCAGTTTAACTATATACCTTCTAAATTCCTTCTCTGACATTTCTTATGTGTTGTCTATGGATTCTATTCTTGGAACACTTTGGTTCATTTGAGGCACTTTGTTCCCTTGTTTTCTCATGTTGTTTGTGAGTCTTCCTATCTAGCAGGATCTGAATCAGTACGGTTTCTACCCTGTAGTCTTATAGTGTCTCTGAAGACTTCCAGTACCTCACCTTTAAGGGGGAGAGCAATATGAACAGCACCCAATGCAAACAATATACAGCCTTAAACCAAATAGATCCTATTAAGGTGTCTACAGTTTTATCACAATAAACAGAAATGATGCATTTAATTATTGTCTACAATATAAACAGTAAGTTTGCTAAAAGAGTTTACTGTTCAAATGATGGACAAAGAATTGCTGTGGGATGTGATGTTTATGAGAGAGAAGGAGAGAAGACAGAGATAAAAATTTATAGTATGAGTGAAGGAGGAATTAATGGAGGTTGGCTGTCAGCATGAGAGAAGTGAGAAAGAGAATCCAGGGAGACAAGTAGGTGAAAGAAAAACTATATACATATTTTTAAAGTAAAAATATAAGAATATACAACAAAACTATATCATTCAGACATCCCATTCCTTGATAAACTGATGCACAAAAAATTTTAGTTTCAAAAATAGTAGAGATGTGAGAGAGAGGAGAGAAATGGAGAAAAAATCTAAAACCTAAAATCCTAGCTCATTTTTTGCTGTTACTGCTAAGAGAAGGGTGGGGGACACATTGGGGGGAACATCTAGCAGACTCCACAACTCCTGCAACCATAAACTGATTTCACATTTCGGTGGGCTAGCCTCTGATGTTCTAGAGCATTCCTTAGGAAAGAGGCCTGTAAAGCGCCACAGTGTTCAGGAGCATAGGACAGGGATTCAGTCTGATGTCACTATGGTCGGCTTGGTCATAACTGCCATTTTGCGCCCCCCCCCCCCCCCATTTGACCCTGGCATACATTCCAAAATGCAAAGGACAAATAAAGTCATTAAGATAGTCCAGCTTGGAATGTTTCTCAAGCTCAGGGTTCTGGTTGGCCATGGCCTCTTTGTCTAGCTTAGCACATAAACCCTTTCTCCTGTCTCAGGGTATGGAAATCCTTCTGTCTTGCTGCCACCCAAGACACACTTCTGTATGTCAGCCCCTAATAAATTGCACTCTGTGCAGTTTTGGATCTGTCTGCCTCTTCATTCTCTTGGAACTTTCTGCCTTTGGCAGTAGGTTCTCATACATCAGGCTTTTCAGAAATACCTAGATAAAAGTGGGGTTCTACTAAGGAAGGAGGGGAGAATAGAGTGGGAGAGACCAGACAGCTTCCAACATAAAACAACACATTGTGTGATATTTTCCTCAAGAATAGCTCAGAGTTAAAGGTCCGCAACTCCCAACCCCTGGCAATGGATCCAGAACATCTTTCACCTCAGGGTGCCTTCCCTAGGCTCCGCCCCTCTCTCTGATCTTTTCTCTCAAGTTTTCCAAACCTCACCTTCCTTGGAACTAAGCTCAAGGAATTGACTCTGCTTAGGTATGTAAAGTGAGTTCCCAAGTCAAAGTCTGAAAATTTAACTTTCTTAATAATGACAACTTTTCTCTAGGGGAAGGGGATAATTTTCCTGACCATTGTTAAAGTAACAATGTTTCCATCTTGCTTAACTTACTTGGTAAATGAATGAGTGTTCCAATTTTTTCTTTTATAGAGTTCCTGAATAAACCAGAAAGAGATTCTATGGGCTACTGTCCCTGTAGTAGTGCCATAAAATATATTTGCCAGATCATCAATCATGCAATAAATATTATGTCAGCCACTGTACCAGGAGCTCAGAATACAAAAGGTAAGCAAGAGAAACACAATCTTTGTTCTCAGGGACATCTAGTTCATTACCATGCACTATCTAGTTCCATCTAGATTTTGTGAAGAGAAATTGAGTCAACCCCAAGAGAACAGTTGCCAGTGCATCCCTCAGAAATACAGTAAGTGCTGGGACATAGCCAAGAGCAAGAACAAACATCCATGCTGAATGTTTATGCAAGCCCAGCCTTCCTGGAGTTCTGTCATTCAGGGGAGAAGAAACCTCACAATATACTAGAAGGGAAACTGAGGCTGGATAACATTAGGTATTTCAGTCTAGGAAACAGCCAGTTCTCACGGAAAGGGTAACATGGTGCTACTCTGCCTCTTGCAGTTTGGCATGATCATGTGACTGGCTTTGGCCAATGAAATGTGAGCAGAAGTTACCCATGCCTTCTGATTGAAAGCCAAGCTCTCCTTCCCTCTGCCTTGGCAGCTGGTGACATATTTGCTGGTGGCAGCTTGGTCAGCCTGGTTTCTGGACTAAAGATACCAAGGAGCTGAGTTCTCAGGCAATCTGGGTAGCCTTATAGTGTAAGTGAAAATGAACATTTGTTTTTGGAAGCCGCTAAGATTTGGGGGTGCTCACCACTGCAGTGTAACCCAGCCCATCCTGACAGGTGCAATAGCTCAATCACATTAGGCTCTCAGCAATGGAAATAGAAGTCTTCTACCAAAGCAAACTCCTCTCATCCTGTAGCAACTTCATGGAGCAGGTGCTACCATTGGCCCATGATTTCCTGAGAGGAGAAAATCTAGAGTTGAAAGGGTAGATGAATTGTTGAGTGTTCATCTCCTGAGCCAGGGATTCCAAGAGTGCTTTCATACTCTAGTGAGTCAAACCGGATTTTTATTTATTATTAATAATATGGTGACTGAACTCTCTTGACTGCTGTCAAGTACTGGGCCCTGGGTCTTAAGCACTGGGAATGTAAGGATGAACAAGAGAGAGGATAGCTTATTTCATAGTGAAGAATGAAAGAGATCCAGGTAAACCATTTCAGTTCTTTGTAGACTGAAAAGGAGAAGCGATGTCCCCGTGAGATGAGTGGCCAGAAAGCCCTCTGAGAAGGTGACTTTGAGTTGAGAGAGGTGGGAGGCAGGGGAATACTAGCAAGGACCTAGAGGGGGCATCCATCAGCTGTGCAGAGGGGAAAGAGCCTGGCAAGAGAACTTGTGGGGACCAGGTGGACAGGGCAAGAGCTGACTTAGGAGGGGCCATGCCCCGCCCCCTCGTGTAGGACTGGAAGATCCTGCAAGGACCGGCAAGCAGGAAAAGGGCATCCCACTCGCTCTGTGGAGGGTCTGTCCTGGGTGCTGTAGTACCCGTGAGAGGAGGATAGAAGCAGCGAGGGAAGATCACAAGTTCCCAGGGCATCCTAGAGCTACCTATAGGGAAGGACCACGTCTTCCCCCAGCGCCAGTCACGTTTGGACCTACGTGCATCTGTGAGATCCTAGCCAGAATCTGCCACCCAGCTGAATTCTCCTCTTTGAGTTTCTAAACGCTCACACTTTCTCCACCTGTCCCCTCCTGAATCAGTCTGGGAATGACTGCAGTCCCCACCACACTTTGCATAGCCCTGGTCTAGGCAGGGATGCTGACAGAGGGCCCAAGAGTGACCTGGAAGCTGGGCCTTCTCTGTACCAGGCACTGCGCTAGACCTCCGGGCTTCCGGGATGAACAAAACAGACTCTCGTCTTGGTGGCGCTCACGGTCCAGAGGCGGCAAAGCATGTTTGTGTGTCTGAGAAACTGAAAGGCCTGGGGATTGTGATCTCGCCGGGAGCCCCTCGGTCAACGTAGGTCAGGGGAGCACCCGGGGCGCTCGCCCAGGCGGTGCCCAGCGCCCAGCGGAGTCCTTGGCCATCTTGTGTGCCCTGAGTCTAGCCCCCGTGCTCCGCTCCCCAGCATCAGCCAAACAAAAGCAAAGCAGTACATTCCCATTTTTCGCAGGCGCGGGTGGCTAGGGCGGCGAGGGTGGTGCCAGGAGCCACGCGAGCCGACGCCCGGCGGGCGGAGCCGGTAGAGCTCTACACACGCGGCAGAGGCGGGGCCCGCAGCGACGCCACCGGCAGCCAGCGGCACCGCAGCGCTCTTGCATTCGAGGCTCTACCAGCCGCGCATGCCCGGTGAGCGGTGAGCAGTTTGCAGCTCAGAACCAGCCCCACCACGCTCCTGGCAGAAAGGCTCACCCTCCAAGGGACAGCGCAGCCCGGGGAGCGTGCGGCTTGGGGAATGGTCCATGCGCCCGCGCTCTGGCAACCTCCCCGAAAGGCTGCTCTGGTTACTTCTGTTTTAGTTGAGAAAAGCATCTCAGAGACGGCAGTAACTTGCTAAAGGTCACTCAGCAAGATGAGTAAGGAGATTCTACTCTACAGTCTCCACTCCCTGCGCCCTAGTACTTCAAGGAGAGCTAAGTTTGAGTGTCCAGGCCGTCATACACCAGTGTGGGGAGCCTGGGCAGTGGGGCCATTATCCTTCTTTCACCTATAAGCAAACTGAGGCTCGAAGAAGTTACTAGAAATTTCTGAAAATTTTTAAAAGAAAAAAAAATGTCACTTTCTTGGGTCTTCTGTTTATAAATAAAATGTCTGAGATTTGCAGTCTGTACCTCCCAATGCTGGAGCGAAAATCCTGGCCTGGTATAAGAGCCCTGGCCCTTTTCCAACAGACAGTGGGGTTCTAATAAAGTAATATAATTAATGTTGGGCAGTGCTTGAGGCCACTAGGGGGCGGAAATGGGGAAGTGTGGTGTGGAGGGAGGTGCAGAGCAAGATAGGATGATTTTTAGAAGATTCGTGGAGAACTTCCTCTGAGCCACAAATTTCTCCTAGCAAAATTCAGCAATCGTCTCCTAAAGATCACACAGTGCTTAAGTGCCTAGGATGACCTAAATCCACACTACCTTTCCTTCTCTCTGCCAGCATGCCCAAATTCTGCCTGTCTATGGCCTTTGGACTTGCCCAACCCCCTTGTAGAAAGCTCCATCTGTATGTTGTGGATCTCATCTCCAAAGCCCCTTCAGGGAACTTTCCACTATGTTTCTCCCCCTTCCACATCTCACTACCCAGTTTTAGTTTCTTCCTGGCATCTAGCACTCCTGAATATTAATCACACATCCCTTCACAGGTTTGTGATCTACACCCAACAACACAAATGCTCCCTGAGGACAAGCAGCACCTGGTTCCCTACCCTACCCTCAATCTCCAGCCTGCACCTGACTGCATAGGTGCTCCAAAGCAGTGAGTGTTAGATGCACAAGAAAATGAACGGCAGCTCCCAGTCCTACTACGTGCCTGGCTGCATTCACATCTTCTCTCTTTTCTCCTACATCTTAGGCAGTTGTAACTGCCTAAGGCTTAGTTTCTTAGTCCTGTCATAACTAACAAATATCTATTGTCCCACATTTCCAAGGCCAGAAATCTCAAATCGAGTGTCAACATGGTCATACTCCCTCCAAAACTCATGAGAGAATCCATCCTGGTCTTTCCTAGCGTCTAATCACTTCTGTTATTTTTCACTTTGTGGCTGTACGACTCCAGAGTCCACCTCTGTCTTCAGTTCTGTCCTTTCTCCTCTGTCTCTCCTCTTCTTCTAAAGACCCTGCTTAGACTGGGTAAGGACTCCACCCTAATGGCCTCTTAAATTGATTACATTTGCAAATATAGTTTTTCTCCCCCCCCCCCCCCCGCAAAGGTCACATTCATGGGTACCAGGACTTTAACATATCTTTCTAGGGAATATCATTCAATCCATATCAGAAGCGATCCAGAGAACACTGGAAAAAGAACTAAGAAAACTATACTAGAGAATGGGAGGGAGACGTGAAGGACAACCCTTCACGGAAGGTGCAAGTGTGTGGAGGTTCATATTTACGGTTGCACTGTCCTTTCATCAAAAGACTTTGGGAGCACCACCCTTCAAACTTAAAGGTTTCTGCATGAGTGATTTCCTTCCCTGCTTGGCCCATTTCCACGCTGTGAACATCCAGTCTCCAGACCCTTTGAAAACCGTTTTATCACCCTGCATTTGGGCTACCGAAAAATTTGTTAAGTTTTCAGTCACATCTTATCTTCCAGGGTCTTTGATGAGTCCTTACCTGCTTGCTTTCTCACTAACTGTTGACAACCCTGGTGTGAGGTAGGTCCTGCTGTTCAACCCTACTGTAAGGAAGGTCCTGCTGTTGACTGAATTTCACATGAGAAACTGAGGTTCAGCCAGGTTAGGGAGTAGGCATGTAGCTGCCAAGCACCAAAGCTGGACTTTATAACAACTCTGACTCCAGAGAAACTTGGGGAAAATCACAGGTGACCTTTCATCAATTCCATGTGACTAGAGGACAGAACTGTGATACTGATGGAAGTTACAAGGAGAGATGATTTGGGCTAACGTTTAAGGAAATTTTCTCTAATCTTAAGCCTTCTGATTGACTCTGCCATCCATAGAGCTAACTGCTTTTTCAGATTCGGCTCCTCCTGACAGCAAAGCTCTTTAGGCAGTGGCCAGTTCCGATTTTCAATGTCCTTCCCAACCCATCCCCCTCTTGGGGGAGAATGAACTCTACACCTCCCTGTATTTGTCTAACAAGAGGTCCATTTGCTTCTTTGAGCCTAGGAGACAGAGCACAGGAGTTTAGCAGCTCCCTTATCAGAACAGTTCAAGAGGTGACCTCTCAGGGCAGGGAAGCACCACCTCTGGGATCAACATTCCCTATCGTCTCAGGGTAGGAGGTCTTGCCCTTAGGCTGGCGCTTTCTTCCTGAACTCCACTTCTGTGTCCTGGGAATTCTGGGAATTATTGCGACCCTGCAGGTCCTCTGTGCAGCATACTGCCCAGGTCCAGGCACTCTGACCTCAGCAGTCAATAGGTAGGGGCTGGACACCAGCCTTCTAGGGCTCAGAAACACACTTTTGCTGTTATTCCTGGAGAACCTGCACTTCCCAGTGAGGATGCCCACCTCCCACCACAATATTCCCTTGCTGGGGAGCAGTTTTATTTGGAGGGGAGCCTTCATCATTAGGCTGCCCCGTCTTTCTTTTCTCAGAAGAAGTGCGTCTTTCTTTAGGTGCACGCCTATGTGAGGAGTAGCTGGTTCTCTGAAAACGGTACTGGAGTCTAGGAGACGGAAAAAATGTTGTCACTGATGAGCTCACACCATCTGCAGTCTCTCCCACGATCGTCGTCCGACCCCCGCAATAGCCTACAGAAAGGAAAACACGAGACTCAGGAGATGGGACCTCCAGGTCAAAGGTCCAACAGCTGGGATATACAGGTGTGGGATTCGAATCCAGGACTTCAGGGCCACCCCACCTTCGCGGCAGCTCTGCAAGGAGGAAGAAGCTGGGGGGCTGCGGACCTGCGCTCCTGTGCTCACTTGTGCTCACCTGCTGCAGGACGAAACGCTCCATGAGGGCAGGCGCCCAGCTCCATCTCCCCGGGACCCAGGACCCGCAGGCGCTCACCAACGTCTGTGAGCTGGGCTACCAGAGGATGTGAAATGAGTCCTCCTTTCGCAGAGGAGGCTGCTGATGTGCGCCCTCAGTGTAGACATTGAGCGCTCCGGATGCACCGGGTCCAGCCTAAGTCCAAAGCAGGGCCCAGAAGCCACCGAGGCGGGGTGGAGAGCTCAGGCCCTGGGCATCTCAGAGCCAGGGGGCGGCGCAGACTTAGGGACCTCTGGTGCTGGCCTCGCCACCGCAGCCACCGCACTGCGCACGCGCGCTGCCCCGGCTCCGCCCCCCGGGTAGGAACCTACAGCGGGCGCGGCAGCGGCGCCGGTCGCCGGCGGTGTAGACGCCCCTGGGTAAGGACCGGGACCCTGGACTGGCCGCCGGGTGAGTGGCTGAGCGGGAGGGCAAGGGCCCCGGCCAGGTACGCGGGGCAGGCGCGGACCCCGACTCCGAGCAGCGCGGGGCGGGGGCCTGACGGGCACCCGGCGGGCGCCTGCGGGTGGAGGCCCGCGCCCTGGTGAGGGAGTCCGGAGCCCGGCCTGCATCGTGGCCCCACGCCCTCGCACCCCGCCCCGCAGGCGCCCCGCGGGGGCCAGGCTCAGGGGCCGCCGCCAGGGCTCCCGCCAGCGAGTGACAGGCCGCGGCCCGGGCGGGGACGGCGGCGGGGACCCGGGTCCGGGCGCGCCGGGGGTCGCGCCCCCTCCCTGGCCCTCCGCCCGCCTTTGTGCGGCTGCCGGCGGGCTGGCGGGTGGGGACCGGCGCGGGGAGCCGGGCTGGCGGCGGTGTGGCCGCCGGGCCGCCGGTCCCCGCCCCCAGCGTTTTAAATGATGCAGCCTGCGAGGATCCCTACCGGTCGCCGAGCAGGAAGTGTGCAAGAGGCCATTTTTAAAGCCTCCTGCGGGCCTCGGAGGCCGGCGTTGACGTTCTGTGGGCTTCAGGAGCTGGAAGACACCCCGGCGACCCCTCGAGGGGGCCCGGACGGCTCCTGGTGCAGGACCAGGGAGTCTCTCTGTCCCCGCGCCTCCCTGCCTCGCGCCACGCTGTGCGACGTGGACTGGCCTCGGATAAGGGTGCCGTCGGTGCGAGCGTGCCAACAATAAACTTGAGAACCAGACCGCATTGTCTTTCCTTGGAGTGTCGGAGAGGGTGTCCCGCCGGGAAGGCTTGTCCTTGCAGGACCCATGCATGAGGTGGGGGAGCGGAGTGGAGGGGAGGAGGCCGGACGAAGCTTTGAATTGACCCCAAAGCTGGTGTCACTCTTTGTGGGACCTCCCCATCCCAACCCGCCCCCCTCTTTTTTTTTTTTTTTTTTTTTTTTTTCTTTTTTTCTTGTTGTCTTAGGGCTTGGGGGCAGTTTACTACTACGGCCAAGAGAAGGATACAAAATAATGAACATTTGGTAACCAAGAAAGGAAAGTCTTAGAAGAAGACATTGAACCCCTGCATGTATGCTGGTGTTTAAAATATCCCCCTAAAATGCCCCTGATTTTTAAAACTAGGATAATGAATACTTTGTCAAGGAAACATTAGAAAATAAAAAGTGAAATACCTCAGCACCTTGTTCTGTTTAAAAATAGAAGCCTAGCCAGCTAAACTAATGTTGTGTTGGAGTCCCTAGAACATTATCATGCAAGTTTAGAATTGAAATCACCTTGGAAGAAAATCTGGCCTCCAGAAACCTGCTGTACTTGACTATAGAAGAGCAGTGAGGGAGCATGGGAATATGTCTCCCTGTTCCTCTGAGTCACATGTGCATAGTTCAACCCAGCCCATGATTGCACACCATGAGAGATACGGACCAAGGGTATTAACAAGCCAGAAAATATGGTTTAGAAACCAATGTTATATGGTTTCTTTAAGTAGAAGACAAATAGAGCAGTCAGATTTTTTAATTGTGTGATATCTTAGCCAAGGATGAATTTTTTGCTTAGTTTCTGTTTTGGATCTAATATAGTAACCTTGAAAAATAACGCTTTGCCTGTATCCAGTTTTGTTATGCTGTAACATTCATTACAAGTGTGATTGGAAATGAACAAAAGAGAGCATTCTTTTTATTGGGACTCCTCCCTGATATATTACCCTAAGCTAATGTAGATTTTTAAAACCCAGGAACAACCATTAAAAGAAATAAAATCACACTTCTGTCTCTCCTTTCTATTTGCCTTTAAGTAAGAGGATCTGGGCTAGTGTTTGTGCAAGAGGAAGAACAAAGAACGATTTTATGATGGTCACTAGGAAGGCGCATCGCTTTCATTCATTCCCTCGTTCTTTCATCCTGGTGTATTGAGTGCCAACCCACTGATGTTGGTTATGATAAACGCCCTCCCCAGTGAGGATTTTCCCGGTCTACATCCTTCTCACACTGCCCGTCATCCACTGCAGTTTTGGTTCATATATGCAAACCCAGCCCACTGCCATTCCCAGGGTTCATCCTTGAGGTAAAAGCAGCTCGAGATCATCCAGGCCCTTCCATCATGGGGAGGGAGTGGGGTGGCTTAAGAATCACCTGGGAAGAATTTTAAACCACATGCCTGGACCCCACCCCAGGAAAAGAGCCATCTGATTCATGAGGTCACATGAATCTTGGGACTCCTCTGTTTAAGCTCCCTGAGTGACTGCCACACACAGCAGTGTCTGAGAGGCACCTTCTGGGGCTCTTTCCTCTTATTTTCTAGGAAAAATGTGCCCAGGAAACCAAACATTTGCAGCTCCAGGACTTAAATCCAAGTGTTTGGCTTCTGTTGCAGGCTGCTGTGGAGCCCAGGGTTCTGAGCCTGAGCATAGAAGCCTACTCCGGGGCAGGAAGCTTCAACACCCGTAGCATCTCCGTGCTTGAGAAGAGAAGGAGGCCTGAAAGGGAAGGAAGAGCCCATGAGGCTTGCAACATTTTGACTTGTGTCTGCAGTTGGAAGCAGGAAGTAAGAACAGTGCTCGAGAGGCAGGAGATCCTGTGACTTTGGTCTACAGCTTCGCACAGCAGGGTAATAGAAAGCAGTTTAGATTTGACATCCGTTGGCAGCAGCTGATCTCCAACTCTGACCTGAGCAAAGCCACATACCTTCTGCGGACTTTTGCTCTTGGAAGAAGCAGGTACTTGAAGGCTTGCTGTGAAGAGTACCCAGGTAACATATGAACCTGCTTCTGCAGGCACCTCTTCTACCTGACTTGAGCCATGGTGCTTCAGGATTGACAAGCAGCCAGCCACTGAGTGCACCTGTTCAGATCCCTGAAGTAGGGATCCTCACTGAAACCATGCATCTTCTTTTCCCATCTTCTGTCTCTCCTTAAGGACAGCAGCCCATGGTGGATAGGGATCAGACAATCTGATCTGTGCCCATTGTTCTTACATCATGCCAGGCACTGCCTGGAACATTCGAGTTTCTGAGAACCTACAAAGTAGATCCTGGCATTGCCCACCTTAACATCAATGACATGCCAAGGTCATATGGCTAGGCAGGGGTAGAACCTTGAGACTTCCTGCCTAGTCACTTCATTATAACCCCAAGACAGTGACCCAGCCTCTCCTCTAGTATAAAGTACTATCCAGGATGTGGTCATTCTGCGCACTTCTCTGTGGACCTTCCTGGAGAGTGCCAGGTGGTTCTCAACCTTGGCTGCATGTTGGAATCACCTGGGAAGCTTTGACAGCCCTTACTGTCTGGACTGCCCCCTCTTCCCAGTCCCTTCCAATTAAATTGGAGTCTTTGGGGATTAGGGCCCAGGCATCATTGTTAAAGTCCCCAGGTAACTCCAGTGTGCAGTAGGTAGCCCACTGTTCCAGGGACCTCCTTTAAATGTCCTGGGCATGTCCTAACGAGTCACCTTAACACAGCCAAGGCAAGAACCACTGATGTAGGAGGATATTTCTTCTCTGTTTGGTTATACTTTTAATTAAACTCCTAACTCAAAATTTCTTCTACAAAATTTGGTTTTTTTTTTTTTTTTTTTTTTCAAAGGCAAAAAGAAGAAAAAAGGTAATAATGAAAGTCTGTGTACATTTTCAGCATCATTAAGGCACCGAAATCACTTGGAATGTTCTGTAATGTATAATCTTATGATATTGCTTATAGTACTCCTTTTCCTTATCTTCTGTTTATACTTCATTTGCTCCTTAACATCGTTTTTTCATATACAAAACAATAAGCTTTTGTCACTCTCTTATGAAAAGTTTTTTCTCTTAAACTGTTGAGGGGAGAGAACACCTTAAAATCACTTTGTTTCCTAATATTCAGTTGATGTGCATATAGCTGTGTCAAGTCATCCCCAAAGAACTCTGTACACAGGATGGGCAAGGCGATCCTAGCCTGTGTTGTGTGGACCTTTGTTCCATCAGACTCATTTGTTAAACTTGCTAATCTCTGCTTCTCTGGACCTTACAGCACTCTCATACAGTTGACAGAGCCTTAACAAACTAGGTTGACTTAATTTGTATCAAAACCTCTCTGCCCAGCATACAGCTATCTGCATGTACCTGGCAGCAGCCATGCCAGTTAGGCATTGTTCTTTCCAATTTACAAGTGAGAATACTTAACGAGTCTGAAATCACAGCTAGTATAGAAGAACTAGGTTTTGGACTTTGTTCTGGACATCTCTTTCCAGGGTTACCCTGAGCTGCATTCATCTCCTGCAGCCTTCTTCCCTGTTTGTTGGCAACGTCTGGCAGTATTTTTTGGCCATCAGGGTGGCACCCAGTTTGCAGTTCAGTCATTTCTAAGTGTGAGGCATTTTGACATAAAGATTGCAATGCTTAATTGATTTTTTCCCTGTTTAGCTATTTACCCATTCAGTTCAATCCTGAGTTGTTGTAACGATCAGAAAAAGCTCTTGCTGAGGCGACAGTTTCTTCCTAAATATCCTGCTAAGAAAGTGTATCCGGCGTATATGCCAGACATCGGATTTCTTTCTTTTATTCCCTGATCAGGTATCACTCTTCTCCGTGCTTCTGGGCACTTAGGGTAAAATTGTGTTAAAATTTATGTCACTGGGAAAAGCTAGTAAGATGAATCTTTTTGTGGCCAGAGACAAAAGGAACACAGATCTAGCTTTCGAGCGGCTATGCCATTGGCCTGTGACCTTCGCATACCTTACCCACTATGCTTCTCCTCATCGCCCTTTTTAAGTTTGAGGGTGGTAAAGCCTGTTTCCTTGCAATGAACAGAGAGGAATTACTTGTCTAGGAACCCAGCAAATACAAGATCAGAGTTCGAACCCCAGACCTTCCAGCCCCATTGCTACGCTCTTCGTGGGCACATCAGCTGCACCCCGGCCCCCGTAAGGGATGTGGTGGAAGCCACAGTGAGACCAGAACTTTAAGTCAGAATGCCCAGAAAGAGTTGCCTCCGTTGCTTCTTCATCTACAGAGGACACCAGCAGCCAGCCTACTAGCTCAAGTCTGTTGGGCTTCCTTCATGCATGAAAATGTAGGTGCTGTATTAGGCCTGCCGCTCTGCTTCTGTTTCACACTAACATCCAGCTCAGAGGCACCTTCCTGCTACAGGGCTGCGCAGTGGCTGCATGTCAGGGGGCAGCCTGGGGAAGGCAGGTCAGTAACTAGCTCACACCCAGAGCGCAGTGAGGGTGACTTCTGTGGAGATTGTACACAGCTGGCAGCCTTTGGTCACTGAAGCATACAGGTGGACTTGCCCCAGAGGTAAAACTCTTTTAGTCTGTACAACCAAACAATTGTGACTAAAATTATAAATTGAAATTCATATATTCTTGAAAGAGCAATTGTCAAGCAGCTAAGAAGCCTGTAATTGAGCCCTTCTATGTAATTGGCATAATGTCTTCATTAAAACAATGGAAAGTGTTAGATTTCACAACTTACAGTGTGCCCCTAACTTATCCAGGCACCTTCCCTCACGTCCTCACCCTCAGTCCTCCGACAGCCCTGGGGGTGAGGGTCCCATCGATGTCTATTCTGGTGAGGAATCAGTTTGCCCAGGTCACACCTAGGAAGTCCCAGGCTATGATTTTAAACCCTGTAGTCTCTTTCCAGAACCTATAGCTTTAAACATGATTTTACCACTTATTCCTCTGCTAAAATTCTGTTGAGCATGAGTCATTTCCAGTATTTAGAAGTCAAGATGCTTCATTTTTAGTAAGAACTTATACAATCTTGCATGTTTTATGATCCTAGAGTCACTTAACCAATTTCTTCCAAACTCAGTGATTTTTCCCTTTTGTCCCATAATAAGCATTTTAGAAATCAGGACAAGTAAACTCAAAAACGAAGAGAACCCCCAACCCCCCCAACACACACACACACACACACACACACACACACACACACACACACACACAGAATGAATGCAGTTAGGCCTCTTCCCAGGCCTTGCCTTCAAGGAAGGCCAGACAGTGAAGAAAGCAGGCTTCTCACACAGAGGACTGCTTCTGTTCCTGCATGGAAGTCACCTGGGCTTTTGCTGTAGATATCTGTATTAAAAAAAGCTCACTTCTGCTGCTAAATAGCTAAGCCAAACAGGCATCTGAATGTTGGGGACATTTTACTGTGCCATAATGACAATAATACTATTTCTGTGTTTTTGAGAGCACTCCTAAATTATCTGAAAGGAAAAAAAAAAAAAATGTATATATATGTTTTTAGTCCCAGGAGGTCAAATGCAGGGGCTTCTGTAAGGTGTGGTGAGTAAGGAAG
The DNA here is from genome assembly GCF_902686455.1 of Sciurus vulgaris. Lineage (NCBI taxonomy): Eukaryota > Metazoa > Chordata > Mammalia > Rodentia > Sciuridae > Sciurus > Sciurus vulgaris. Next base: position 139,732,681 of record NC_136469.1, read on the forward strand.
ATTAGTGAACTCCAATGCCAATTTAGTGTAGTGATTTCTTGAGTGCCGTCAGCTTCAAGTGCACCCATGCACAAGGCTTTGTCTACCATGCTTACATAATCCTTGGTTATCAGCCCACTGAGCAATTACTTGCCCAGAGGACTCAGCCTCTCAGGTGATTGCATTTAGATGGAGGACTTTGTATGCAAAGAACAGGGACTTGGGAGCTCTCAGGAGTATTCACATGCAAATCCCAACATCTCAGTGGCTTTATGATTCCAGGCTGTTCTGTTCAGTCTACTTTTGTCTTGAAGTGTTACCTCTGAGCCCTCCATCCTCCACACCCTGCTGCAACTAGCCAAGCAAGAACTTTGTATTGAACGAACCTCCCATCTTTTCCACCAAGAACAAGGGAAATGGCAACGTAGCAATGCTCATTTATTTTGAGAATAGCTCAGAAGTCAAGAAAGATACTGTCAAGCTGGTAACACGGTGCACTCGTGGCCAGGTGTCCTGCTTCCCCCATGAAACTGCTGGTCAGACTTGTGCTTTATATTAGCTCTTGCCCCTGTGGATTCTCAGTTCAGAATGTAGACGGTGCTTGATTTATGATGGGTCTGCTCACGATTTTGTTACAAAAGCAGCATTCATCAGTAGAAACTGTCCTTCTAATTTTGAATTTTGGTCTCTCCCCAGGCTAGTAAGTAATGTGCAGTTCAACACTCCCGATGCTGGGCAGAAGCAGTGAGCTCCCAGCCGTCCATGCAGCCAGGAGTGTAAATAACCTATACCACACTCCACAGCCACTGGAGGCAATAAATTACCTGAGGTGCTCAATGCTTGATTGTCAGATAGTCTTTGTGCTGAATGGTTTGCCAACTGTAGCCTAGGTAAGGCTTCTGAACACACTGAAGGCAGGGTAGGCCAAGCTCTGATATGCAGTAGGTTAGGTGGACTAAATGCATTTTCTACTTACAGTGTTTTCGACTTACAGTGGGTTTATTGAGATGTAGCCCTGCCATAAGTTAAGGCACGCACAGCTGGTTAGATATTTTACAGAGGCACCTCTAAAAAGCTGTGTGTTCCTCAGGCATGAGAATTAACCTGATGTCTGTGGACTTCCAGAATCTCTCCACTGCTTGCCAATGGTCATGATCTTGCAGTCCAGTTTGTTCTGTTTCAGGAAGAATGACACCCTCCAAGTTTTTTAAAGGGCTTGGAAAGAAAATGGCAAAACAGCCTTCCTTGGTTTTTAAAAATCTTAGAGGCTGAGAAAGAAGCTGAAAAGGTGCAAATGTAATCTTGGGTTGAACAATTCTTCAAAGGAAGGAATGTTGCCACGTGACTTTCGAGAATTACTTAGAATTATATGTTGAAACATTGGGTAAGCACGTTGTGTTGGGCTAAGTAAGTTAGTCTTTGAATTAGGAGGCTGGTAGGGAACAGCAGAGATCTACATATTGATTGGTATGCAAGCTTTTGGTACAGAACTGAGAAGGACCACAAAATAAGCGAGGTGCAGATTATTAGCTGGTCTATTAAGAGTGATTAACTTGTTCCTTGCAGCTTCAGAGTCAAGGTGGAAGATAGTTACAGGGAAGACAGTTCCTGTTTCATTGAAGGGTAAATTGTTGACAGTGAGAACTAGGTGAAAAGTAAATTCACTGTCCAAGGAAGGAGGAGCTTGGTGTCCGCAGCCTCAGCTGCAGGGTCAGTGGGTGGAGGTTTTTAAGGTAAAGTTGCTGGAAGCTTTAGCTGGTGATTTCAGATGTCGACTCTGCATCAGCGTTTCCTGAGACGGCTGTCCACACCCCAGGTCTCTTCCCCTGCCCTCTCCCCAGAGCCTGGGATTCCCTAGCCAAGGGATGCAGACCCGGAGAGTGTCACCTGACCTGAGCCTCGGGTTCTGAGTGCAGCCATGGTCCCTGGTGTAGCTGGATAGGAACACTGGCAGGAGCGTATAGATATAGGGTTCTCTCAGTGTCAAATCGGATTTCAAGGAACAGCAACCTTGGCTGGTCTTAGAAATCACGTGGCCCAGCCTCGTGTTGTGTAGAAGAACGAGCAGCTACAGATGGGTAGTTTGCTTGAGGCCACTTGATCAGTAGCAGCTCAGTGTGTCCCTCCTACTCCCTTCACTGAACCTAGTTGACAGATCTGGAAAAGAAAGTGCACTCATCTTCTCTAGTGATGCCTCCAGAAGGTCTCCCTGAGGTCTGCAGGGCTTTTTCCCTGCCCGTGTCATCTTGGCCAGCTCAGGGCATTCCTGCGTTCTCTCCAATGCCACGGTGCCTTCTGTAGGTATGTGTTGGAACTTGGAGAAGAGGGACAGCACCTTGCAGCCCCAGGCCGCTGTCCACTACCTGCCTGTGCACCGTGTGCACACAAGGCTGGACTGGGCTGGAGTCTCTAGATGCCATCGAGGCTTGACCACACACTAGAAAATGCTTTTGAAAGAAAGTAACTGCCTTTCACAGAAGCAGAATAGGGAGAGAACACTGCAGGGAAAGTGCAGCTTGTTATCATACATGATAAGTTCTCCTGGTGTTTTTGCAGGGCAAGTTCATGCCAGATCTGAATGTGCAGCAATTGCTTCTGCTCACCCTACAGAGCGCCCTTTCCCACTTCCTTTGCGTAGCCCTTGGCCTGATGGCCCTGTGCTTCTGACCCTCATGTTGTGGCCCAGCGTGGAAGAGGTCCCCTGGAGAAGGACTTCAGTGTCTTGATCCTCACGGCAGCTCCGTGGGTGAGGTTGGATCAGTGTTCTTGATTCTAATTACCAGTTGAAAAATTGAATTCCAGATTTAAGTGGATTCTAAGATCATAAAAGAAAGGCTTTTAGCAAGAATGGTTATTATCTAGCTACTGGTTCTATATACTTTGAAAAAGAAGAAGTGCCATTAAAGATGACTTGAAAACTAGTCCCCGAGGAACACGTAGCATCTGAGTATCCTGTTGTTCTGGGAAACATCGGTCCCAGGCTGAGTTGTCCAGGGTCTCCCTGCTGCCATCCTCTTGTCTTCCATACACTCATGGCCTTATGGCAGCTAGAGACTGTTGGAGGGAAAATCATGTGTCATGCTGCTGCTCCAGGCCTCAAGTGTCCTCCATCTCAGGCAGAGGAAGAGCCCTTTTCCTGTGAAATCCGTTATGCAGCTTCCTTGACCAGTCTCCCTGTTCCCTGTGACCACGTCGGCAGCTGCCCCGCTGCTTGCTCATTCCCCAAGTGCACCAGGCCCACCTCCCAGAGACCTTTGTCTTTTCTGCAGAGACTTTTCTGGGACACATATGGGGCTCACACCCTGGTCCCCTAGCTCTGTGCTCACGTGTCACTCACCCCGTGTGAGGTCTTCCCTGGCCGTCCTCACTCCGCACCCCAGCTCCACACTCATCCAAACGCGCTCCCCATCCTCCTGGCATGGTTGACCGTATTTCCTTTCCTGTTCTCCCCACACCGCCTGACAGCTGAGTACAGGATTCGTTTGCCCTGTTGGCATGCACTGTGAGCGTGGGGACCGAGTTGCCTTGGTCCACTGCCCCGCAGCACTCGGAGTAATGCCTGGCACTCGGTAGAGGCTCAGTAAGATGTTGAAGAGGTGATTATTTTTGCCCTCACAATATTGTCGGTATCACTGGCTGAAAGTGAGTTGGGTGTGTGAGCAAGAGCTGGCGTCCAAGCTGAGGAGGACTGAGAAGAGCCCCGGCTCCACCTGTATTCAAAAACTGACTGACAAGGTCCCAGAGGAGGTTTCTGTGAGGCTAATAAGAAATTAAACCTGAAAACTCCTTAGATGTGCTCTCTGTCACTTAAAAATAGCTTTCACTGATCAGAGGCTATTCTGAACGGCCTCTCTGAAGTCCTTCCTGTTGGTGCACCAGCATTCATGGTCTGAAGTGATGATTTTTAGGGGACCAAGTTTGAAAATGTGTTCAATATCAGCTAGGCTGCCAGCTCCGTCGTGTTGAGTGTTACTTTAACACACAGGTGTAAGATGGCATGTTGAGATTTTCCAAGGCCATTAAAATGCAGAGTAAGTTTGATAATGGCTTAGCCAAACCCTGAATTCTTACCTTAATCATGTTTTGTGGTTTTTGCTTTCCTGTAGTGTTACCGGGAATATCAGAGACTTGCAGCAGTCGTATTTTGGATCATGCACCTACAGTGGCAGTCTACCCAAAAAGGCCGTAAAGGGCAAGCCCTCCACCAGTCAGTGTGCTGAAGCGTGCCTCCAAAGGAGTTTATCATGTGAACTCTCTCAATGTCAGTCAGCTCTTTCTAGAAATGCAGATAAAGAAGATGAAGGATATTGGAGAGCCTTCGTATGCTACCCCAATGAATGGCACACATGACTCCTTGACTTTGTCACCCAAACTCCCGAGTTCTAACAGGGCAACTCGGCCTGACAGACAGGAAGCACAGGCCCTTTTGTACCAAGGCTCAGAGGCAGAGGCTGCTGTGATGACTATTGCTACATGTGCAAAGTGCAAAAGTGTTCACAAAGTCCCTCTTCAGGATTTGAAGAAGGGTCCTGGGCAAAGCCATGCCCAAGACAAATACGTCTGCCTCCCCTGCAGCCTTCACACAGCTCCTCCCCATTTTCACTTCGTAAACAGTAATCCCAGCGCAACTCACGTCGGGAACAAAACTGAAGCCATCTCAAGTCCTGTCAATAACAAATTCAAGGTGAGGAACTTTAAACCGGGTAAATACTACTGTGATAAATGCCGGTTTTCCACTAAGGACCCCCTGCAGTACAAGAAGCACACACTTCAGCACGAGGAGATCAGGTTCATCTGCTCTCACTGCAGCTACATCTCCTACACAAAGGGGGAGTTCCAGAGGCACCTGGTGAAGCACACGGGCATATTCCCTTATCAGTGTGAGTACTGCGACTACGGTGCTATTAGAAATGACTACATCGTCAAGCACAGGAAGAGAGTCCACGAGAGGGCTGGTGCTAAGAGACCACTCAAAACCGCCACCAAGCTGGAGCCAAAAAGAGCCGGTGTTTCCCGACAAAACATAGAGCTCTTAAAGCCTGCCAACCCAAGGACTACATTTCAACATAAGCTGTCGGATCAGCTTTCGAGGTTCTCTCTCCATGCGAATAAAGACAAGATTCACAATATTCTGTTGTTACCTGAGTCCAAGGAGTATCAAAAAGACGTTGTGTGTATTCCAAATCAAATGCCCTTATCCGAGCCAAATGAAATCAGCCTGTTTGAGAACAAAAGCGTTGAGGTGGAAGTGTTATCTCCTGCCAAGGAACCCGTGCAGCCCGGGGTGCCTCTGACTGTCGTAGCCCCTGCGGAGCTAGTTGTCCCTGCAAACTGTTTAGCCCAGTTGATGGACGTGAAGGTTGTCAATGGCACACAGCAGCTCCTTCTCAAACTGTTTCCACTGGAGGAAAAGAGTTGCCTGGAAGCTGGCAGGGGCGATGGAGGGGATCCCAAGCACATGAGCAAAGAGAAGGGAGCAAAGGAGCCGGAAAATACACTTTCTGCCGAAAAAATAAAGTCACTAGCAATGGAAGGGAACACTGGAAAACTCGTAGGTGTCGATAATCTTCGGTCTTCAGTTCAGAAACAACTGAAAGATGTGAAGTGGGTAAGGTCTTGCGATCTTTTCACGTCTGGCTCTGGTGCGCACAATCACAGGGAACCCTTTCTCCATTCTGATGTCGTCGAGAATATGCAGACAAAGAACAACTTGTATCCACATAGGACCGCTTTTCCTTTTGCCTCCTTAAAAGGTCACTCTCCAGTCTCTGTCATGAAAAGCAGTGTCCTGTGTGGTCCTGGAGCTGCATCAGACCTCTTTCCTTATAAAGCTGCTAGTTCTTTTGCTGAAGATGGAATAAGCGTGCACAGTGATTCTCAGCAGCTATTTCACCTGGCAGTGTCACCTACAGCCACTTCCTGCTCTGGGGAAAAGGGCTTATTGCCTGCAGTCAATCACGGTGACTTGGAACCTGGAAGTCAGAGCAAAATGGCTTCCTCTACTGGAAAGCTGGAAGATGACCAGGCAGCCTCAAATCCAGGCCAGACCTCCTCTCCACAGGAGGGTGAGTATTTACACACAGACATGACCAGAGAAGACGGCGTGAGATCTCGGCCTGGAGGCGAACATGGGGAATTAAAGGATCCCGAACGGACCGGTGAGACTTCCGAGGGTCCTGTCATCTCATCAGTATTTTCTCTGAGCTCTGGGTCTGAAAATGTCCCAGAGGGCATTAAGTGGAATAGTTCAACATCCAAAATAAAGTCAATTGAACTCTTACGCAGGAAGATTGCCCAGCTGATTGAGTCCTGTGGCAAGCCTTCATCTCTGTCTGCAAACAGCGCCCGGATTCGATCCACACCCAAGGGGACCTCTAAAGCAATACCCGAGGGCGTTCAAGTCACGGACGTGCCTCTGCCTGGTCCGGGCCCTTCCACACATCCTCTCCAGCAGCCCCAGGATGAGGATGGTGTTAGCGGCAGTGGAGAGCTTCCTCATCAGCAGATCTACCCACAGTTTGCTAACGGCAGTGACGGGAACGCGGAGAGCAGAGGGACCAGGAAGGCTCGCGTTGCCACTCCAGTGCTGATCCCCAAAGGGGCTGTGCTGAGGGTGCTCAACTCCTCGGAGGACGCCCACATCATAGAGGCTACCTGTGATGCACCTGTCGGCATCCCTTGCAGCGAAGCACAGTTACCAAAACCAGCTCCTTTCTGCCCCGTGAAACAGACAGACTCTGACCTGCAGCCTTTGATGAGTGACAGTGGGCCAACAGACATGTCCCCAAGTCTCGAGACAGCCCTTCGGCCTAAACCAAGAAAAGGGGATGCTCTGTGTAGCACCATCCCTAAGAAAACTGGCCCTGTGCCCGGACATCACGGCTGTGGCGACTTGCATAGGCAAGGGAGACTGCTGTCCAGGAGTCTTCCGATGAGTAGGAATAAAACCAGGCAAGTGAACTCTTCCAAGAAGAAGAGCAAGCTGCAGGCCAATCCCAGCCGCTGCCTCAAGGATCCTTCCGTTTTTCAGGTTGCCAGACAGCTCCGACTGATGGCTGCCAAACCGGATCAGCTGATTAAATGCCCCCGGCGGAACCAGCCGGTCATCGTGCTGAATCACCCCGATGTGGACTCACCAGAAGTGACCAATGTGATGAAGGTGATCAATAAGTACAAGGGCAATGTCCTCAAGGTGGTTTTATCAGAGAGGACGAGGTGTCAGCTGGGCATTCGACGGCAGCACATGCGGCTGACCTACCAAAACATGGAGGACGCCAACCAGCTCAGGAGACAAATGATGTTGAGAATGAAACTGAAGAAGGTTCATAAGAACAGCTGCCAGGTGGTGGGCTCCCTGCCCGATGACTCTTCTCAGTGCATATTTAAGTGCTGGTTTTGCGGGCGGCTGTACGAAGACCAGGAAGAGTGGATGAGTCACGGCCAGCGGCATTTGATAGAGGCGACCCGAGACTGGGATGTTCTTTCTTCCAAGGGCAAATGAGGAAAAGCTCGTCTTTGAAGCGAGTGGCTTTCTTTTAGTTTTTCTGTTTGGGGGATGATTCCCCCAGATTCAATAGGAGAAGTGCAGACGGTAGGAATGAGGTTTGCTGATTCTTCCGCTCCCCTGTGGAAATGCTGATTCTTACCCGGGACTGTAGGACTGGACTCCCGGAGGTATTTGAAGCCTCTGAAATTGTGCACACAAATGGATGTACGTGCATTTTTCTGAAGAAAGGAAGTGAAACTCTCAATGTTTTTCAGTGGGATCCAAGACCTTTCTTTGTTTAGTACTCATTTTTTTGAGTAGACACCAATCTTTCATATTCCACTTAGGAGGGGCAAGTTTAGAATAATTTACACCTGCTCCTTATATAAATGCTACTGAAGAATTAAATCTACATTTTGGTGTGCTTTTCCACTTTGTTTCTGCTTTAACTCCTCTCCTGAATATTTGGTACCTAATGGGAATTATGTTTTCTACTGTATTAGTTGTCTTAAATTTATTTTTTTAAAAATTGACACTTGGGGGCTGGGAGTGTAGCTCAGTGGTGGAGCGCTTGCCTAGCATGCACAAGGCCCTGGGTTCCATCCCCAGCACTGGGGGGCAGGGAGAAAGAAAGGGAAAATGGCATTCTTTTTAACCCCTCCCCACTCTGCGGCACTCTTCGGTGTGTGCGTATCGTGGAGTTTTGCTCGTGCGGCTGTTTTAAAGAACAGTTCCAAGGGTTTACCTGCAGTTGCTATTTCAACAACAGGCATCAGGAAACAAAAGCAAATATTTCCAAGTGTTAGCTTTTGCTTTCTTTTGAAAATCCCGATTTGTGACAGTCAAATAGGGAATATGCTGTTTTGGGAAAAAATAATATTATGGAAGGACAAGATCTAAAATCTCCTTAAAATTCCCACAAGCATAAATTAAGCGGCCAGTTCAAAGGTGACAGGACAGGCTTCTCACGGCAGAAGTGGACCCTGGGAAGGCAGCTCAGGGTGACTGTGGAGGTGCCTCGGGAAGGGGCTGTCTTCACTTGGGAATGTGTCCTCAGACATGGTGGATGCTGCCTGCTGTCCTGGATCACTGGGGTCAGGGACATTGCTGCGAGGTCAGATCCTACCCACTTTGACCATTTTTTCTGAATAGGCAATTTTTCCTCATGAAATTTAGTAGAAACTGTCAGAAATCACCAAAATGGAAGGGAAGCCCCCACTGTCTGTCAAGGTGATAGCAAGCACTGCCCTGGTCTTCATGGCAGCAGTTGGCCATTGAACATGCTCTCCCGGGAGAGCTTCGCTCCCTCTACCCACGGACGCCTGCACTGGGCCTGAGCTACAGGCACCTTTGCACACGTTGGGGGCAGTCCGCCCCTGCTCAGGCCTGACTTCCAGGCAGATGACGACTGTAAACATCCCCCAAGGCAGGATTTTAGTCCTCACTTGCCCAGGCAGATAGCCGACCTTCATGCAGGACACAGATGGCAGAGTCGCTGCCCTCCCCCTTCAGGGACGGGCCTGCCTCGGGGGTACAGTGCAGAGTGGAACTGGGGCAGAACATCTGAAAAGGACACCAGGGATCTCCGCCTCACCAGGTGGTCAGGGGAGACTTCTGATTCTTTTTTTTTTTTTTTTTTTCCACATGGGAAGGTCTTTGATATGTGGGATTGTACTCCTCTGAAGTTTGTTCTCTTTATAATCAACATTTCTTAGGTATGATTCAATACATGGTCATTAAGTTGATTAATTGGCTAATTTTTATTGAAATTTAAAACTTGCTTTTTTTATATATGTGTGTGCACATATAAATATTTTTTACCACATGGAAGTTGCAATAGCTAATTTTCTGATTTCCTATTTTATAATGATATGTGGGCTGGGAAAAGGTAAAACATTTTTATATTCTAGAAATAATTTATTTTGGAAGTACATTTTTATAATGGTTTGATCTCATTTTTAGAGAATGAAAGCACATTATGTGATAGGATCTGATCTATATGAACAAACAGGAGTAGACACCCCTGTGAACCCTTTGATTATGACATTTAGTTCCTATTTTTTATTTGGTGCTTCGTGGTAAGTGGCTTCTGTGAACTACCATCACGTAAGAGCATTCTGAAATCGTATCCATGTTACAACTGGCGTAAAAGAAACCTGAACTGTGGAGAGAAGGGAAGAAAATACTGTGATTTTTAATTTTTTGCTCCGATACCTCACCGCCCAGTAGCTTCTTCCTGAACGGCCTGGCTGAGAGCTGGCTATGGATCTGCTCAGTGTTAAGTGTCCGTGTGAAATATTCACCTTTGGCAGCACTGTCTGTTGTTCAAGTATTACCCAAGCCACAAGTCCAGTACTTGTGTGGAGTTGAATTTTGTGAGTAGAATATGTAGCAGAACTTTGGGGGACATTTGGAAGTACAGTACTTAAGGAGTTAAAAGTGTTCCTGGAAGTCATAGAAAAGAGAAAACAAAAGTGGCTGTCTTCCCTAAATAGCTTTAGGAAAATAGCTTGTGAGCATGTAGGTAAATGTCATGAGATGAACACGTGTCTAACGAAATCGGAGGGAGTGGGCAGAACAGTGTTGAGTACCCTATACCTTGATTTTGAAGGATCTCCAGTCACTACATTTTGTTAATAATACTAATAAAATTATTTTAAACTTATTTTTAAGTAGGTTTTCTTACTTTTGGGAACCAGAAATAGGCAACCTTGTTATATTTGTTATAGGCAAATAGAGTAAAAATGTTTAAAAAAAAAAAAAACCCACTAAGTATGCTTCTAACAGATTATATTTTATTCAAATGTTTATCCCCAGTCCAAAAACACTCTGTGAGCCCCTGTTATAGGTCAGGCACTGTGTTGAGCTGAACTGAACACAAGGTACTAAGCCTCAAAAGCTCATCCCTCCTTTAGGACTTCTATAAGCCATCCCAGAAAATGAAGATGTGATGCTGCTCGGCCTTCGGAATAACTTTTGAGTCCGTGAATGTCTATTTGAGCAGAAAACAAAACTTTGTATAACAAGTTAAGCATTATTATAACTCCTGTGTTAACAGTTTGTGTGTCTGCTGAAACACATTTGTATATAGGTAGAGAAGTCAGAGGAAGTTTTGTTAAATAAAGCAACTGTAACATTTTCTCCGCCCTTGATTTCACATGTTAAGCAAGGGGCCTTTGCACCACCTGTGCCGCCTGTCTGGATTATGCGAGGTGAGGGCATGCGTCTGTAGAGCCCGAGGGCTTTGGATTCCACCCGAGTGTTTGCGTCAGGCACTGCTGATTATTCCTGCGTACCCTGAGATGGAGCAGGTGACTGTTTTGTTTTGTCTTAATTTCCAAGAGATGCTGGCATGGGGGCGGTGGGAGCGGGAAGCAGTTTTCCTACCATGCCCAGTGGCTTGGCAGAGAAGGTATCTGCACACTTCACCCTCTCGCATGTCTGACCTCTCCAGTCGGTGGGCATCCGGTGGAAGGTCCCAAGCAGCCTGAGCCCACTAACCCTGGGAGTGTTTGCAGGGTTGAGTCACTTGTCCAAACGTAGCTGACCCCTGTACCTGATTCCACACATATTTGGGAGGAAGGGAGAGTAGGATATTTGAAGAGTGCTCTTAAAGTCCCCATCTGACTCCCAGGTCCCAGTCAAGGGACAGGAAGAGAGTGAGACTTGGAAATGTTGACAGAGACTGAGGAAGGAGGGTCATTTCCCTTCCACCATCTGGTCCAATCATGTTTCCTCCAAGTTAAAATGAGTCGTCATCCCGGGGTCCTGTCCGACTCTTCTATGATGCTGTCGCTTTGACAAGGGTTCTGGGGGAGAGTAGAGATCCCATGAGGCATGGCAGCCTGAAGAGGGATCTGTTTCAGGCCTGGACTACCAGGCTGGCTCGGTGTGGTCAACAGGATAGAGAATGGGCAAAAAGGGCTTAGAGGCCAGACAGCTAAGAAGTGGCAGTTACTGACCCACACGACATTGCTAAGGAAACTTCATCTCCAGAGGATTCACCAGTAGCTCCCAACTCACCAGCTTTACTTGGGGATGGGTGAAGAGACATGGAAGGCAATGTGTGGGCAGGAGTTCTGCGGTGCCCCTCACGTCGGCGAGGCCCTCCGGTTGCTGTGTGCATGGTCCTTGACTGTCACAGCCCCACTTGCCCTGGGTTTCAGCACCAGCCCTCCCAACTGGCCTGAGGCTCCATGCCAAGGCAGGTAGACTTGGTGTGGAGCAGTCCCAACCCATAGAAACCGTGCAAGCCGATCTGTGCCACCTGTCATCACGCCAAAAACAACAGGTGAACTTAAATGACTGATTTGACCCAATACATTTAAGTTGTTTTAAAAATATTTCAATCACATACAATTGATTGATATAAAAAAAAAAAAAAAAAAAAAACCTGGCATGTATTTCACCCTGACATGTTTGAGGTTTAATGTTAAATCTTTCTATTTTAACCAAAAACCCTATTAAGTGTTGAACAGGAAGATATTGAGAGTATTTTACACTGCTTTAATTTTAAAACTAGGATCTAGTTTCTCCGTTACCCTGGCCACATTTCAAGTGTCCACATGCCATAGTGGGTTGCACAGGAGAAGGGGGAGCAAACGGTAAACATCAGGGCACTTGTCTGAGCTGCTTGGCGGGAAGCATTGGACTTTATTTATGTGTCTGCAGCTAGGGTGTGTGAGGTCTGGCTTCAGTAACATGCAAGGAATGCCAGTTCTGTGCCAGCTTCTGTACTGGTGCCCAGCAGCTCTATTCCCAGGTCTAGGCCCCGAGAGGAGCATTTATTTTCCAGTCCTACTTGGTCAAACAGATTCTTATTTCTCATTCACTTTACATGCCCATCACAGATTGATGAGGGGCTCAACTCCCAGTCTGTCAGGGACCTAGGCTTATAGTGGGTTCCTTCTTGTAACTGCACCATCGGGACCACAGGGTGTCTCCATCACTGAGACGAGAGAAGAGCAAGAGCAGAGGATCCTGCACAGCTGAGAAGCAACACCTAGACTTCCACTCCCAATCACACAGCCCCTGGAAGGGGCTACTCAGCACCACCATAGGAGTATGCAGAGGAGTAGGAACAGTGCATCGTTAAAGAGGGACGGTGCCCATGTTGGAGAAGTATAAGTGGTAGTTGTCTACATGGAAAGCAACTTGCCACCTGACAGCTGTGAAATATTAATGTTCTGAGAAGCATTGGTGAAGATATGGAGAAGCAGGAACTTCAACTTAATCTTTGTAAGTACCAAATTTGAAGTAGTACTTCACTGTGCTCATTTGCAATTCCCAGATTACTGATGAAATAGTGTACCTTGGCAAGTGTTTATTGGGCATTTGGATTTCCTGTGAATAACCTACTGATATTCATCTATTTTTCTATTAAATTCGTTTTTCAATTTTAGAAGAAATTAGAGACTCTTAAAAAACTATAAAGAAATTTTCCTTTTGGGTTTTGTTTCTTGTGTTTTGTTTTAGAAAACTTTCCCTAACTTGAGATAAGAAAGTTCACATTAAATTTGATATTAAAATTTTTTTTCACACAGTAGTAGTTAAAATAACATATAAGCCATCAGTTCTAGATCTTGTTGAAATATTTTTCAAAAGGTTCAAGGTCCAGATATTTTTCTGTGTGAAAAAATACTTTCATTTTGTTAGAGCCACATTCTCACAAGTCAGCTGCAAGCAGATTGTCCACTTGCACCATGCGGGCCCAAGGTCCATTGTCCAAGTGTCTAGGTTCCTCCCTCTCCTAACTCGATCCCAGACATCCAGGTTTCAAATTTGTGGGGATTTATGGCAAGGTCTCTGTGCCGCTACATTACACTGTGCTGCAATGCTTCAAGTTAATTCAGATGGCAATTTACTGTTAGACACAGCTATACACAAAGTGGAGAAATCTCCACAGCAGGTCTTGTAAAGGTACATTCATGGCCCTGTCTATTCTTGGCCACTGGCTCTTCCATATGCATTTTTAAGTCAGTTAGTCAAGCCCTGTTGAGATTTTCATTGGAAGAAATTGAAATTCTAGATGCATTTGCAGAAAATTGGCATTACTGGAAACATGTCATCCCTGTTTATTCTGTTAATGTGTTCGAAAATGTAACAAATAAAGTTGTTCCAGATCTATAACAATTTATAATTGGTTCCATTTATTTTGGGGAAAATACCTAATTTGCAATAACTAATAAAAACTATAAGTCTCATAATCAAAGCTGAGAAGAAGGGGAAAAAATCCCCAGCATACAAGAGGGTTCAGCACAATTGCCAGACATAAATTCAGTAAGTCAGACGATCAAGTGACCCCCCAGGCAGCAGGATGCAGATAGCTCCGGGGGAAATGTTCCACCACCTCTTTTCTTCAAGGGGTTCAGAAAGGCCCTAACCAGTGTGATATGAAATGGAAAATAAAATGAGTGCCTTGTATTTTCTATGCGGAAAAAAAGATTAGCATTTAAAAGAAATCAATATTAGAAAAGACAAGAGTTGAGTTTCACCATTTCAAAAAACCTGTTTTTGTCATAGGACTTTGGAAGACACCTGGCTTAAGGCAATTCCTGCTCTTTCATAAATTCCTCGAGTTTTTATAGCTACATTTATTCCATTTATATAACTTGAATTGCTTTCTCTTCTTTAAAACCATCATGTAGTGTATTGCTTAAATAGATTGTTCTCATGTTGAGTTTATTCCTGGATTGAACCCTACTTTGTCATGATCTATTTATATGTATATAGTTCTGAGTTTGCAGATCTAATCTTAGAATTTTTAAAGTGATATTGGTCAGTAATTTCCTCTTTAAGTGCTGTCCTTATACTGTTTTATTTTCAAGATTATAGTATTCTCCTAGAATGAAGTTAGTCCCTTCTCCTATTTCTCTGTTTGATGCAAATTGTTTCAGAAAATAGACATCGGTCATTTAGCTCACCATTAAAACTGCGGACAGGTGTCTTTAGCCAAGGAGGAGAAACACAGATGGGGCATACTCGAGGCTGAGGTCAGAAAGCCTCAGATATTGATTTGGTTTCTGTGATACATTTTTTAAAGTTTTCTATTTTTCCTGAAGTCAATTTTTCTACTCTTTGTCCAACATGCCTAGAAACAGCATTTATGCTCTTTTGACATAAAACAAGTGAGATAATGCACCTGCGTGACTTTGTGGGATACACAAGTCCATGTGCCTGAGCTCAGGCTGCTATCACAGACAGACTGCTGCTGTTTGTCAGCACCCAGTCCATAATATTCTCATGGTTCTGCAAGCTGGAAAGCCAAAGATCAAGGTGTCAGAAGATGGTATCACCTGGTGCGACTTGTAAGGACTAGAGATTCTCTGGCTCCATCCTGACCTCCTGGACCCCGATCTGCAGCTCCCAGGGGTACGCAGATGTCCAGAACACTGCTCCCTCATCTCTCCCTTCATCTGGCAAATTCTTTGTTTTCTTTCTCGAGAACACCTGCTCCGACTGTCTGGCTGACCCCGCCCCCACCCCCATCTCCAGGTTAGGGATTAAGAGCTCCAGGCGCGTTGCTACTGCTCTTGGGAAATGAAAGGAGAAAATGCACTCCCGCCTGGGGAGGGGTATATTTGTTATTAGAGAAAGCGTCTGAGAGCCGCAGGCAATAATTATTAGTAATATGAACCAGAGGTCTGGGGAGGAGGGGAAGGCGGCACCCGAAGGACAGTGTCTGCACTGCAAGAAAGGAACCGAGATGCCGCTGCGCCCACCTCAGTGGAGTCCGGCCAGCCCCGAGTCGGCCGTGTCGCTGGGACCGAGAGCAAGCCTTCGCGGGGCCAGGAGCACGGTAAGGCCGGGACTGCAGTGAAGATGGAGAAGCACCCTGTGCTGTGGACACGAGTCTCTAAGGATTTCAAAAATGCAGATTCCAGATTCCGATTGGCTCTGAAGGATGATGTCCCTGCTGCTGTTCCAGGGACTGCATTTCCAAATCTTAGTCCTCTTCTAGAAAAACGGACTAGCAATAGCTGTCTGTTAAATAAGTGAAGTCATTCTTCACTTGTTTCTATTAACTGACTTAAGTCAGCGGCATCCTAAACTTTGCCATGTACCCTTTAGAACACAGTATATCCAACCCTAAATTCTCCAGTCCTGCCTCAGAAACTAAAGGGCCAGTAGTGAATTGGGTGGCAGAGCAGTCTGCACTTGGGCACCTCAATAGGTGACGGGCTGCTCCCAAGACACCTGCATCTCGCTCCTCTCAAGCCTCTCCTCCAGGGCCACCCCTGAGAATTTGGGTCCTTGAGCCTCCTAACAATTTGAAACTTGGGCGTGCATCACCTAAGGGTTTTGAGGACCGATTTCTAGCAAACTTCTAGAAGCAGCCATCATGAGTGTGGGCGCTGAGGTCTCTAAGCCGGTCCCAGGGCTATAAAACCTCCCCGGAGTCTGGGCAGGTGCCTCAGGGCTCAGCAGGGCACAAGCGTCCCCCACTGCCCAGCCAGAACTGTCCTGACTCTGCATGTTTTTGTCTCCAAGTGTCCTAGGAGCAGAAGCAATTGGCCCCTTTGGGAAACTCCCACCTTCACCTTTACTCTCCGCTTTAGGAATCATGGAAGAACCTTCGGAGCTACCTCAGTTCTTCCCGCCTCAACATCACACGTCTGTCTTAAAAAGGGCCATGTTCCAAGTTTAGAGGGAGAAGGGAGTTCTTTCCGGTTCTATTCATTTTGGTTGAAGCTTCTCTAGGAAATCCATGAAATGAAATGATGATTTAGAACTCGGATTTCTCAAATAAAAAATTATCAGTTATATTTGCCAGTAATTCACACAAACATTCTCTAAAACTAGAATTTATCCACCTGTTCAAATACAATAAGAGCTGAGAAAGCTAAAAGTAATAAAGAGCTTAACCATAATGTTTTAATTATTTTTTTTATTTTTACAGACTGCATTTTGATTCATTGTACACAAATGGGATACAACTTTTCATTTCTATGGTTGTGCATGATGTATATTCATACCATTCCTGAAATCACACATGTACTAGGGTAATGATGTCTGCCTCATTCCACCATCTTTCATACCCCTGCCCCCCCATTTCCCTCTAAAGTTCCTCCATTCTTCTCTCACTCCCCACACCCCCACCCCCATTATATATCATCATCCACTTATCAGGGAAAACATTTGGCCATTGGTTTTTTGGGGACTGGCTTATTTCACTTAGCATGATATTCTGCAATTCCATCCATTTATCTGCAAATGCCATAATATTCTTCTTCTTTATGGCTGAATAATATTCCATTGTGAATATATACCACAGTTTATTTACCCATTCATCTGTTGAAGGGCATCTAGGTTGGTTCCACAATTTAGCTATTGTGAATTGAACTGCATTAAACGTCGATGGGGCCACTTTATTTTAGTATGCTAATTTTAAGTCCTTTGGGTATAAACTCAACAGTGGAATAACTGGGTCAAAATGTGGGTCCATTCCAAGTTTTCTGAGGAATCTCCACACTGCTTTCCAGAGTGGCTGCACCAATTTGCAACTCCACCAGCAATGTAAAAGTGTGCCTTTTTCCCCACATCCACGCCAACATCTATTATTGTTTGTGTTCTTGATAATAGCTATTCTAATTGGAGTAAGATAAAGTCATAGAGTTGTTTTAATTTGTATTTCTCTAAGTACTAGAGATGTTGAACACTTTTTCGTATATGTATCAGTTGCCTGTATATCTTCTTCTGTAAAGTGTGTGTCCTGTTCCTTGGCCCATTTGTTGCTTGGGTTCTTTGTATTTTTGGTGTAAAGTTTTGTAAGTTCTTTATAAATTTTGGAGATTAGTTTTCTATCTGAAGTGCATGTGGAAAAGATTTTCTCCCACTCTGTAGGCTCTTTTTTCACACTATTGATTGTATCCTTTGCTGAGAAAAAGCTTTTTAGTTTGAATCCATCCCACTTATTGATTCTTGCTTTGACTTCTTGTGCTTTGGGAGTCTTGTTAAGGAAGTCTGATCCTAAGCCAACATGATGAAGATCTGGGCCTACTTTGTCTTCTCTTTGGTGCAGGGTGAGAGGTAGAGGTTTAATTTCATTTTACTGCATACGGATTTCCAGCTTTCCCAGCACCATTTGTTGAACAGGCTATACAACACCCCTTCATGCTTAAAACACCAGAAAAAATAGAGATAGTAAGAGCATACCTCAACATGCTAAGCCCAACATCATTCTAAATGGAGAACAACTGAAAGCATTCCCTCCAAAAACTGGAACAAGGCGGGGATGCCCTCTTTCACCACTTCTATTCAACATAGTTTCATCCTTGAAACTCTAGCCAGAGCAATTAGATAGACCAAAGAAATTAAAGGGATACGAATAGGAAAAGAAGAACTTAAGCTATCACTATTTGCCAATGACATGATTCTACATTTAGAGGATCCAAAAAACTCCACTAGAAAATTTCTAGAACTAATAAATGAATTCAGCAATGTAGCAGGATATAGAATCAACACATATAAATCTAATGCATTTCTATTCATAAGTGATGAATCCTCTGAAAGAGAAATTAGGAAAACCACTCCATTCGCAATAGCCTCAAAAAAATAAAATACTTAGGAATCGATCTAACAAAAGAGGTGAAGGACTTCTACAATGAGAACTACAAAACACTAAAGAAAGAAATTGAAGAAAATTTTAAAAGACGGAAAACTCTCCCATGTTCTTGGATAGGCAGAATTAATATTGTCAAAATGGTCATTCTACCAAAGGCGCTATACAGATTCAATGCAATTCCAATTAAAATTCCAATGATATTCCTCATAGAAATAGAGAAAGCAATCATGAAATTCATCTGGAAGAATAAGAGACCTCAAATAGCCAAAACAATCCTGAGCAGAAAGAGTGAAACAGGAGGCATCACAATACCAGACCTTAAACTATACTACAGAGCAATAGTAACAAAAATGGCATGGTATTGGCACCAAAATAGACAGGCAGACCAATGGTACAGAATAGAAGACACAGAGACAAACCCACAAAAATATAGTTAATGAAGGGATATGGAAAATAATATTTCTGCAACATAGCACTCAAATCTTGCCCATTGGTATTTGCCATGCTTCTATTCGGGACTAATTAGCCATGGGGGATGGTCATGGTTTAGGACCCAGCGTACAGTATCTGCCCCTTTCCCCTGGGCCCATTGTTCCTTGGCTGGTTTCCCCTCCCTCCTCCTGAGCCCTCCCCTCTCTCCCTTTTTCTTTGGAGGCTACGTGGCAGGAATATTATTTTCCACAACCCTTCAGTTACCTCATACTAAATGTTTTCATGAAGCAATTGTTTTAAAAGCAAAGTAAAAATTTAACCTGTAAAATGTGAGGATTGGACTATATCAAAATGCTTCTGTTATTACTATCATCATCAAGTAGGGTCCCAAGGGAATTTCTTTTAGTACATTTCAATCACATCCTCAGATCTGCTCTCTGCCATGTCGGCCACCAATAGGCAGACATGGTCTATCCACTAGCACAACTGGATAACCTCAGGCAGGTCCCAGGGGAAGACGGTATCAACAGCTCTATGCTCAGTCCCTCTGCATGAGTGGAAGCATTTCAGCAGGAAGGAGCCAGTGGGGCTGGGCTCAGGTAGGGTCCAGCGCTGTTCTAGGGGAGGGCCTCTGGGGCCATAGCCAATGTTCTGTGCCACTTCAAAGACTGAATAATTGGTTCCCTTCCGTGCTGGCTTCCATCCGGTTTAGAGATCAGAGGTTGGGCGTGCGTTACTCCCGCCTCCTCGTTGACAATCTGCCTTTAGAACTCTCGGGGTTTCTCTACCCAGCACCACAGCCTGTTTTGTGGAGTAGAAGTTCATCCAAATTTTGGATCCTCCTTAAGAAAAATACAAAATTACAAATATTAGATATAAAAATGAAGATCAATTTAGAATGAGACATCTCTACTTTTCCAAGTTGAAAGGCTTTTAGAAACTTCACAAAATTCATGCACACCTCAAGAGTACTTGTCTATTTTATCATATAAAAAGTGCGATCAACTTAATAGTTAGGAAACAGAGACATTGGTCTTTTGTTTTGCTGCTTGAGCACTAAAATCACTGCATTATTAACTTGTCAAAAATTATGCAAGTGTGAAACGGGTTTTATTTCTGCTAGCTGATTTCAGATTACACTGGGGTCGGAGCATCTCCGCCACCTGGACCCCCCACTTATACTTCTGCACATTCCTACCCTGGGAGAATTTTCCAGACCCACCTGTGTCATTGTACATTTTAAAAATCTTTTTTCTCCTTGTCCCTGAATGCTGCTGGTAGTAGGCTCCATTAGATCCATTTATATGCCAAGTCGCCCGTGGCCTTGCAACTCAGAGTCACAGCCTTGGGCGGTGGCTTGGAAGGTGATGGGACACCAGGAGACTGTCCCTACCTAGCAATGCCTGCAAGAACTGCCCCCGAAGAGGCTGTCAGACAAGTTAATCCCACCCCACACTCCAATCCCACCCAAGAGAGCAGTAGAGGAGGAAGAGGTGGTGGGAGACAGAGACCTTACCCGGCTGTGCCCGAAACATCTCTCTTGAGAATTTTAAAAACGCGAGAGTGTGATCGCCCCGCAGACGCCTTCTCCAGGGCCTTAGAAGCGTGCAGGAAAGCCAGCATCCCGCCTGTTTGTGTGCTGGAGAGTCCCGGTAGTCACCTCTTCCTCTGGCCTTCTCGTTCAAGACTCCTCAGTCACACTTTTACGAGTGCCATCTGATTTCTGCCACGGCACAAGGCTGCCCCTGGCCCCACGATGCTGATGACAGAGCCAATGTTTAACAGCCCCTGCTCTTTCCAGGCACTACGCTGAGGCCTGGGTGCCATTGGATCCTTGGATACTGACACCCGCCCAAGCGAGTCCTATCATGACTGTAACCTGGCCTGTCACTTAATAGGTCGTGACTTGAAATCTTTGACAGTTCAAACCACTTGATGAGTTTTTTGCAAGTGAAGTAAGGATTCTCTTATATTTAATCCTGTAAGTTTGGATAATGTTTTTTGAAATTAGTAGGTAAAATTCTTACCTTATTAACCTCCCACATTTAGAGGCAAATAAGGATGTATCCCCAGAAAAGATGCTGAAAAACAGTGACCAAAGTATTACAAGGAGGAGAGGAATCATACACAAGAGCGGAGAGTAGGCATGGGGGGAACGGTGGGAAATGACCTTCAAGACAGCCATTAAGTCTCTAAACCCGACAAACAGACCTTGGTTTCTGCTCATCCCTTCATGCCTTTCTTCAACTTTATTGAATACCTACAACATCCCAAGCATTGTTGAGCACTAAGGATGCAAAGGCCAAGACAAAAAAGAAAGAGCTGTGGGCTCCATGAAGCCCACGTACTATTTAATAGACAATAAGGCATTTACACTGATTTAAAGCATTTATCCTTCTTCAAAGCAGATTGCTGCATGAGATCAGAACTGCAAAATGTTTGCAGAGTGACCAAGAGGGGAAGGTGACTTATTTCACACATGGTAGGTGGGGCAGGGGTGCCTCTCTGCAGGTGACCTTGGGGCAGACATTTGAAAAGCGAGTGCAGGAAGTGCGCAGGTACTGGAGCCAGCGCGACCGAGCAGGGAACAGCAAGCTCAAGACTCCTCGGCTGGCTCCTCTGTTGGGCTGATTGGCCCCACACTCGGCGTCACCCACACAGGGAGGATCAGCTGATGCCCCTTCACTGTCCACTCCTGGAGCACTGATGTCCTGTTCAGGAAGTCCCTTTGTCACTGCTGCATACTACCTTCCAGAGGGAAGCTGGAAGGAGCCAGGAAGGAGCCAGGAAGCTGCACGGACCCGATTCCACTACTGGCCACAAACACGGGTGGCTTCTTCTGGCCACTCCGTCCTTTCCTGGGCGCTTGGTGGCACTCAGCCATCCTGGCTTTGGCTGTAAGCAAGGACGCTAAACCTTTCAGAGACATCAATGTCCTGTTTCCTAAGCAACCTAACTAAGGATGTGAAGGATGTCCCTTGTCTCCCTCTGGCACCGTCACGAGTCCCCAGTTGTCCTCGTCCTCCAGGGGCTTGCCTCTGGCTTCCTTTCGACCAGGAGGAAAGGCTTCAGGAGTGTCCAGCCCGCCCCAGGTGCCAGTTCAGTCCTCACTCAGCCTGCTACATTTGCAGGTTCAGGTGAACCACCCCGTCAGGGCTGAGCTTCACTCGAGGCTTCTCACTTGCACCTCTACGCTGCACTGACTGCAGGACTCAGCGTTTCCCGCGATCCTTAGAGAGACTGTCCTTGTGCTCACAAGAAACTCAGTCTGAGGCAATTATGTCCTCTTGGTTTACTCACCACGCTGGGTTGATCCCATCTCTGAGGCCACCAGCGGCAGGATCCGGAGACCCTTTCCCATCTTGACCTTCCAAGGTCACACGGAGCATAAGGGGCTGGTGAGTCTCCAAGGCCCTGCTGTGGCTCACTCCCTCTTTGTCTCTATTTACAATTCAGAATTGCATCAGCTTGTATTTTTCAAATGTGGTAGCTTTGGGCAACTTGGGGTCCCCTTGCCAATTCTCTGGGTATCATGATTTTGTTCCTGTTGATGTTTAAATTTACAGTGATGAGAAAATTCACAGGCACCTGGGTAGTTTGTGATCATTATCCTCAGAGCGTTGAGAGGCATGCTAAATAAAACCACCCTTTGTGTTAATTCCTCTGACACCTCATTGAGCATTTCCAAATCATTAAATTAAAACTTGCTCCTCTTTCACTTTTCTTCATTGCTCAGGCCTAGGTTTAGTCTGTGATTCTATGGCCACCCAAGGACTGAGTACTAAGCCATCCGCTGGTCCTTTAGTACTCAGAATGGCTCCAAATCCGTCAGCTGGCAGAGAGCCAAATTATCTGTCCTTTTGTCCTTTGCAAGGGGTGGGGGACAATGACCACTGCAAAACTGGTGGCAGAATGTGAGGATGAACACTGGATTAATCCAGTGTTTCCCCTTTGCCAACTCCCTTGTTGACAGTTGATTTTTGTGGCTTTTAGAAAACACCTGTACAAGGTCCTATAGAAGGCACCTGGAGACCGGGATTCTAAATTTCAGGCCAGGTACTGGGACAGCTACTCACCAAAGGGTACCGAGAAAGAGAACCCCACCTCCTCATCTCACCTGTGGTCGAATGGAAGAATAAACAATTTCACCAGGAATGAGAAGGAAGAGCTGAGACAGTACTAGTGAAAGGCAGAGCACTCTATGTGGAGAACATTCCAGATAGGAGTAGTGGCATGCAACATGCCCAGTGGTGGAAAAGTGATAGGGTCTGGAGCACGTTGGCCGGTACAGGGCAGATTCATTGTCTCAAAGAGGATTTCCTAAAGAACCGCATCGTCTTAAAGTATATGCATTTATGTCCAGATCGTCTGAGGTAAGAATGCCTGATGTAGTAATGACATTGGTATTTCAAACCAGCTGCTGAAGAATTGAAGTCTCACCAGGCTGATCCAGCTGTTTGTAGCTGCTCTTACTACATGGCTGGAGAGATGGTAGCATCTCAGGTATGAACTTGCTCCTTCATCTCCAGCTGGCAGAATGCTTCTCCTTGCCTATTCCTCTCCATGAATGCAGGACTGAAGATCGAGAGAGAATTAACTCAAAAGCAAAAATTGAGTTCGAGGAGTTACTTAATTGCTTTTGATAACACGTGTGACCTGACCCCTTAAGATGCCCAGACTTCACCATCAACTATAAACTCAGAACACGTGTGGGCCGGAGTCGGCCTTGGACAAAGCAGGCTGGATACACACATGCTCTTCACTGAGTGTCACTCTTCTCAGCATAAGAGGCCACAACCAAGCCTGGAAAATAGGTTTGCTAAGTCTCCCGCTCTGGCTTCCTTGGCTGCAGTCTGCACCAGGCGGAAGAGGGTGGAATTGAGAATTCACCGCAACCGTGACACAAATATCTTGCAAGAGGCTAGCTGAACCCCTCCTCGTTTATCCAGACCTTATCCTCTAAAGATATTCATCACAGGCAGGTCCTGTGTCTGCTGGGCAGGGTGATAACTGAGGATGCCAACTAGAGACCAAGGAAATACAGCTTGCTCTACAAAGAGGAGACTATGGCAGCCCAGGGAAGACCAGAGGTATGGGGAAGCTGGAGATTCAATGTGGAGGAAGACGACATCCGATGGATGAACCTGGAAGAAAAATTGAAAAGGATGGAAAGTCAGTCACTATCTTAATCCATTCCTGCCACCTTGGCAAAATACCGGAGACTGAGTAATTAACGGAAAACAGGAATTTATCACAGTTCTGGGGGTAGAAGTTCAAGGCTGCAGCAGCCTCTGATGAGGGTTACTCTTTCCTTCCAAAATGGCACCTCTGTGCTGCATCTTCCAGAGGAGACAAGAGCTGTGTCCTCACATGGCCGAAGAGACAGAAGGTGCAAACTCTTGAAAGCCCTTCTATGGAGCCTTAATCCCAAACTCAAGGGAATTGCTTCCTGGCGGCCCCACCTCTCAACACTGCTGCTGTGGAGATCGGGTTTCAACATGAGCTCTGGAGGATTGGACATAGACCAACTCCCTTCTTGCCACAAAAAATGACCTGTAGCTCTCAGCTTGTCATGCAGGCTGGAACTGGGGCAGTAGTAAGGCACAGAAATACCAAACGCCAAGTCCTGCTCTAGAAGAACAGGGCTCAAAGAGGTTGCCCACAAAGAATTACCTCCTCACCCTCCAAGCATGGACAAAAGTACCAGCTGGCCTCAGTGTAATGGATCCTGAACTACAGAGAAAAGCCAGGTGCAAGCAGCACTGGATGGGTTTGCTAAAGATTCCACAGAGACATGAACTCAGATGATCAAGTGGCCTTCCGCTGGTGCCTTGAGTGAGCAGCTCTGGAGAACTCTTCTGGCTTCTTATGACTCTCAATTAGGGCCTCGGGTCTCTCTTCTGGATGGCTGCAAGCAACCACTTGCCCGGTTCCTCTTCTGCCAGTCCATGTGTCCTCCAAGCCCACCAGGGCCAACTTCAGAACCACATGAGACACTCAAATCACAAATACAGAATGCATATCCATTTATTTAACAAACACACGGCCACCTCAGTCCCTTGGGGTCTGAGACTCAGAGATGGTGGAATATAATCCATACCCTAAAGGGACAGTGTTACCCCCAGTGCCACTCAGATGTACAGATGCCTTTTGTACATCACCCACTTGAAACAGAACAAAAGATCTGCATCTGAATGCAAAAGGAAGTTTGTGGGCTGGGCTGCTCAGACCACTTTAGAGGTTGCAGAGGAGCTGAGCTGTGGACATACTTGGATAGGAGGAAGAATAACTTATCAAGCCCTTCTGTTCAGAAAGCAGGAATGCAATATATTTTTGCATAACAAACCACCATTTCCCACTAGCAGAGCATTTTATTGCTTTTCATTGTTCATATGGTCCCAGAAGTATTCACACATTACTGTGGCTTTTATACAGTTACATGTAGTGACTGAGAAGCATTTCCCAACATGAACAACTCATGTTACTGTTTTGATACATGTGTATCTAAATATAATGTGCATGAAGCCTGATACCAATGGGCAACTGGATGGACATTGAATTTGAGATTTGCAATTATTTTACATTTTTATTAGACAATCGATGTGATTTTTTCTGCATTTTTAATATTTTAAAATTTCATAATCAAATATTTTGTTATTTTTATTTTTAGACAATATTTTAACTATATTTGAAAATGCATGAATTTTTAAAAAACATCTTACATTTCTTTGATATGTTTCATTCATCTCTCAGCAGAATACAGACTGTAAAATTCATTATAAAAGCATTTAGCATTAAGCCAAAGGTATGAAAAATAGACCGGAATGTTACTGAAGAATTTATATCGTGTATCTATTTATTACTCACCTAAACACTGCCAGTCTATCAGTCACTTAGACATGTACAATATTAAATTTAGTCAACTTTGAAAAGTTATGGTTTTAACTGAATGCCAGAAAAATATCACATTTTAAAAACATTGTCTTATAAAAGTATACTTGTCCAAGTAAGGTATTAGTTTGATTACTTCTATTTTTAAGTACCCTTTAAATACTGATCATGTACAGCTGGGCTTCCACTGGGCCTTTGTACAGGGACTCGTGGGAAAAAAAAAAAAAAAAACTGGGGTGGTCTCATTCCCCTACTCTGACCTGGGCCTCTTTGGGTGGCACTGTGCAGGATCAACCTAAATCTAGCTCACAGGATGGCCAATTTCTCTGCCTAACACTTAGTTTTCTTGAACTATAAGCCCCGAGTGTTTTTGCTTCCATATTCTTACTTCTTAGCTAACAAAATAATTGACTTTTAAAAAAATATATTAGTCGATGAACCTTTATCTGTTTGTGATGCTGAGAATCAAACCCAGTGCCTCACACATGCTAGGCAAGTGTTCCACCACTGAGCCACAACCCCAGCCCCAATAATTGGGCATTCTAACAATAAAATTCACATGGGTGTATTTCACACAATGATTATGGGTAAGTGCATGCAGAAGTTCTCCAGCTTAGAACAGACAAATCCCCCACTAGTTCTAGAAGCTAAAAGTCGAGACTCCAAAGGCAGGGCAGCACCACCTCTGAAGGCCCCAGGGAGAACCTTCCCTTGCCTCTGCAGCTGCTGGGGTCGCCATCATCTTTGGCATTTCTTGGTTTGATGGCAGCCTTTGGTGCGTTCACCTGGCCTCCTCCCACACGTCTGGTCCTTATATCCAAATCTCCCTCTAATGAGAAGAGGATTTGGGTTCCACTCTGAGTCATGTCCTACTAGCTTGATTCTCTCTGCAGAGACCATGATTCCAAATAAGGTGACATTCCTGGATTTCGGGCTTTAGGACTTCAACTGATCAACCTCTGATCTTCCTGCTGCCTTTGTGAGGTGCCTCCATCAAGGCTCTAGCTGAGTCAGGGTCCCCAAGACCCTCCCCCAGGCTTGACGATCCACTGCAAGAACTCAGGACTCCACACGGTCCCATTCATGCCTAAGGCTGGTCATCGTGGAAGAACACAAAACATAATCTGTAAAAGGAAAAGGCACGTGGGTGAGGTCCAGGGCAAGCCAGGAGTCCTCCAGCAGTGGAGTGGCACAGGGCATGCCCCACTCCTCCAGCTGTGTCAACACATGCAAAACCTCATCCTGCAGGGAAGCTCATTAGCAACTCCATGCCTAGAGTTTTGACTGGTGACTGCCACAAGGGTACACTCTGCTTGGCAGGTGCCAACACTCCAGACTCCCAGAAGGAAAGCAGGTATTCAGCCCAAACCACAATGTTGGCACAGAGGAGGCCACAATCAATTGTTCTCATTAGGGAGAGGAAATTTCCTATCCATGTGAGTAGCTGGCACCAGCCCAGGGCCAACCTCGTGGGAAGCTCTTTCTAAAGGTCTGACCTCGGGCCCTGGGTCAGCTCTCTTCCACTCAATCTCCAATGTTTCCTTCCACCCATCACCACGTATTTCTCTTTTCCTAAATGTATACATTTCTCAGGCTTATTTCTATTTTGTGTTTGTTTGATCATGTTATTATAAATATGCTCATTTCTTCTAGTATGTGTCAATAATTTATTGTCTATATCTTTTTTTAAACATACTGTAACTAGTCTGTGTGTGTATACGTGGGGGGTGGTTCCTGGGGATTGAACCCAGGGCCTGCTGAGTGCTAGACAGTTACTCTACCACTGAGTTACATTCCCAGCTCATTAGCCACATTTTTGTGATTACTACTGGTAGATGATATGATGACTACTATGAAATTCATGGAAAAGTATTACAATGATTTAAAAATAATTATTGTAAATATTAATTTAGCAAATTCTTATTTTATAGTCATTTTCTTTGCCTGGTACATTCAGAACAATATTAAATAGTATTAAATAGTACTAGTAATATCAGTTCTAGTGTTAGTTCTTTTCAGTGCAAGTATTAGGTTTTTTTGTTTGTTTGGTATTTTACTCTCAACCAGGCTTTGGCAGAGAAATACATTGATTAGGAATACATGGGTACTTGCTAGAGATGATTATCTACCCTATTTATATATGGACATAGGTCTATGTGTGAACATATTATTCTACACCACAATGTCTATTTTCCTTTTGTATTGCACTATTAAACTGTAATGAACTTTAACATCTGCTATCTAATACTTTTTAGAAACATTTTTCAAACATCTTTTCCACATTATAATTATGTGGGTTTTTTTTTTTTTTTTTTTTTCTTAATAAAGTCAGTCATTGAACCAACCTGAATCCTCATATTCTATCATGGATACTATTGTTACTCTTTGTTGTTGTGATTCTTTTTAGTTATGCATGACAGAAGAGTATATTTTGACATTTTTAAAAACCTATTGTTACTCTCAGCAAAATATAGTTAACATGTATGTTCATAGTGGGCCTAATATTTCACATTGATTTAGAGGCCTGCCACCCAAAGCATTTCCCTTAAAATTAATGCAAATATGTCACCCTTACATAGTTCAGTAGGCATATCTTTAAAAAAAAAAAAAAGTGGGCATTTTTCTTGTATAAATCACAGTTTCATTATACCTAACAAAATTATAAATAATTCCTTGGCGTTGTCTAACTCCCAGTCTATATTCAAAATACCCCTCGTTGTCTCTAAATGCTACTTTTTAGTTAAGCTCTAAGTGGGTCCTTGCATCACGTCTGACTGTCATTGCCTTAGCCACCTCCATGGCTCCTGGCACTGGCTCCCGAGACACCTGTGAACAGTGTAGGTAGGAGCTGAACCTGGGGCAGCTGACCTGGGCTAACTTCACACGACTTGCATGAAGCCCACAGGAACACTCAGCTCCACATGAAAGATGGCTGTCTTTTCAGATTAAAGTCCTGCCCTGCAGTTTTGGCCAAGAAACAGTGAAAACAGGAATGCTCTCCAACACCAGTTGACCATATGGAAAAGATTTGCCTATTTGGAATCGCGCCTTCACCAAAGCCCAGAGCCGCTCTTCCTGTGATCTCGTCACAGCCACACTCTGCCAGGAGAATGCCCGCCCATGCCCAAGTCAATTCAGGTCAGGCAGAGCCGAGCGCTCCGAGTCCTCGTGCAGGAAGGAGAAGAAACAGCTGCTTGCTTGGGAGCACTGGAGAAATTAGACCCAACCACCATTGTCCTCACATCTCGGGTCATGCCCCTGGTCAGCCAAGAGCCTTGATCTTGCTGCTTATTGTTTGTATTCCCCGAGTCTGTGTCCCTAAGTCCCTGGGCTTGGAGCCATGATGTAGGATTCTTAATTAGCCCTCGACCTCTGTGGACCCTCCCAACTTTGCAATCAACTAGTGGTGACTCAGAAGAAGTAAACAGGTGGAGTTAAACTTGTCGACTTCACTGTTCACACCACTGGATTGGAGAATGTAGTTCAGGTATGTGCCGAGAGTCCTGAGAGTTCACACTGATATAGAGAACCAGCACCCAGGTACTGATCCTGTGGGACCAGTATAATCTTCTACAGGACTGGGGACAAGAGGGAGCAGGAGGAAACACCTGTCCTGTGGGCAGGCTGAGTGCAGAAAAGAATGGTCGTAAGGTGGCTGACCACACTCAGCCCACCCCCACACCACGGCAGGACCACCTCCGCCCCTCCTCTCACGCTGGTCAGGGCACAAGGCGTGGGGAAGAGGGCTGGACGTGATCCTCATACACAGCTGCAAGAGCAGGAAACCTCACACAGTGAAGATGGGAGATGGGCTGGCAAGGTCACAGGACAGCCGGCTTCGGGGAAAGACTTAGAATTGAGAAGGGGATTATCAGGCACATTTCAGAACCAGTCTTCCAGACGTACAAAACCATGCTAAGTGTTCCATATATTGTTCTCCCAGCAGCCCTTACGGGAAATAAATAACGCTCTCTAGTAGGATGATTCTGGGGACACTGTTCCACTTGCCCAAGTCCTGATTTCTTCATCTATGAAAGAAGAGACATTCAAATTTATTTTCAAACCCTGTATTTTCTCAATATCAAAACCAAGCAGCCTGCCTAAGTCTGACTCATGAAACAAAGCTCACCAGCCTTTTCTCTGGGCATGCTAGCTCTAACTCGGCCATTCCCAGACTTTGTACTCACCTAGGAATTGTGTGGGTCATCCATTTCCCTCGGGTGGGGGTCGGGTGAAGACAGAGGGTGGTGGGAACTGAGTCTTCCACATCCCCAGACTCGTCTTATGGAAAGATTTAGAATCTCTGGCTGTCCTAGTGAATATGCTGCAATAAAAGGAGATGAGTCAATTTTCACAGTCCATTATCCCAAGGCCAGTGAACGACAGGAGAAGAACTGCTTTTGTTGGGAAGAAAAAATGTCAAGTTGCTTCTACTCATTTGTATTCACCTGTCCTGTCTCTCTTGATATTTCACCTGCTGGAGCCTAACACAACAAAAGCAGACAAGGATAATAGCTCTAAACCATGTGTGCATGCCAAAGAATCAAAGGAAATTAGTGTGATTATTGCTTAGTTCTCACATGCATCCTCTGGGAGGCTGAAGAGGAAGATGAACGTTTCTGTTCAGTTCAACCCAAGAGCTGGTAGGACCTGCAGATACAGAGATGACGCCATCTTGGCCTTCAAGGAGTTCAAGGTGAATAAAGTAGTTTGATGATACTGTATGGAATGAGATGGCAGCAAAGGACCCAAGGTCACTTAGAAGCAGACTTCTACCCGTGTGCCCAGGAGGCCTTCTGAGAAGATCTGAGTCAGGTCAAGGCTGAGCTGTAGAAGAATGTTGGGTCAGCTGTAAGCACATGCTAGGCAAAGGACATACAAGCAAAGACTAACGCGTACTCAGTCTCACTGCCCTCTTATGGCGCTTCCTGTGAACTCTCAACTGTCATGGCACCATGCCCATAGGACAGGCACTACCAGCGTCCCTACTTTCCAAAGAAGAAAATGAGGCTAGTGAAGCAGCAGCAAAATGAAGATTTGAACCCAGGTCAACGATTCCAAAGCTTCATTTTTAAAGGAGCCAA
The DNA here is from genome assembly GCF_902686455.1 of Sciurus vulgaris. Classification (NCBI taxonomy): domain Eukaryota; kingdom Metazoa; phylum Chordata; class Mammalia; order Rodentia; family Sciuridae; genus Sciurus; species Sciurus vulgaris. Next base: position 139,763,117 of record NC_136469.1, read on the forward strand.
GATGCACCATCTTCCCAGCATGAGGAGCAAGGCACAGAGAGGCACCCACAATGACTGCAAGGAAGACTCTGGACCACCCTGTGGGAAGCTGAAAGAGAGATGGTGGCAGATTTTATGTACCACGTGAAGAAGCTGGATGTGATCCTGGGAAAGTGACTCTCAGGGTTTAAGCAGGGAAATGCCTTGGTCAGATGTATTTTATAATAATCCATTTTGTCTGGTTCTAGCATATTAACGTGTGAGGGACAAAATCCGACAAAATATACCAGTTAGTGACTCTACTGGTAACCCAGCAAGAATGTGGTGGCTGACTGGACCAGGACAGGGGAATTGAGATGGAGAAAAGTAATGTGATTAGAGAAACTGGAGGGGTAGGAACAAGAGAACTGGGCCATCCAACAGGTAGAGTGACAAAGCAGTAGGTGAGGAGGACTCCAGGCCTTCAGTCGGAATGACTAGGTGACTTAGTATTTCCGGCTGAAACGAGAACACAGGGAGAACTGTCTGGGAGGATGTTGGGTCTCTACAGCTTGAAACCATGAGCTCACACCAATCTAATGGGTTCTAAAAATATATGCTACTTGCCATTTTTCAAAAAATCATTTGAATTAGTTTTGAAATGGCTCACAGTTATACCACAGCTAGATTCAGAGACTCCACCAAAGTCACCAATAATCTTTCAAATTTCTCAGCTCAAATTGTCTGTTCTCTCAATTCTTTGACTCTTTTTGGTAGCAGCGACAGTCACCAACTTCAGGCTTTATTTTCTCATCATTACAGCTATAGAGGCATGACTTTGGCCACCATGTGAACTCTTGAAGAAACTTCAAAGGCCCTCACTGGGTCTACATGTCTACTCCTGGAAAAAAAAAAAAAAATCACCGAGCAAAGAGGAAGAACTCCTTTGAATAATGATTCAGGGATATGCATCCTTCTCTCTTGTGGGAGGAAGTAGTGTCAGGGAAACCCCTGAAAAGAGGAAGCATCTCACTGTCAAATAAAGAGATGTGTCTGGTGAATAGGCCAAAGCCACAGAAATCCACTCCATGGGAAAACATCCCTCCTGGGTTGGCTCCAAGATGGCGGAACATGAAGGCAGCTGCCAAGCTGAGAAAGGTAAACCTTTGGCAGTCATCAGTAACACGTGCATTTAGAAGTCCCTAAAATTATCAGGTTGAGAATGAAAGGACTCAAGGAACATCACCCTATAAGATAGGAAGAGGACTACATGGAGATAAAACAGATAATCCCGTGCCAAGCAGGGCAGAGACATTGTCTCGTTTGGTGTACACTGCAGTCCCAAAAGGAAGGCAGTGTCCTCAGCTGTTGTCCTCGCCCTTCGTCACACAACCCCGAGAAGTCAGGGAGCTGGAATTGGAGCCTTTAATCTCCAGGCTCCACACTCCGTGCTACTGGAAAGGCTACCAAGAGCCTTGGACCAGAAGCCTAGGACACACACTGTCCCTGATGTGTCCTCCTTGCAAGTAAAAGGACTTCATTTCCAAAGAATTTCTTTTGAGTAGTAAATCACATCTTTGCTTCACAGAGAAACAAAATTAAAAACAGTCCCAGCCCTTCTTGCTTCAGAAGAATTTATACTCACTCAAATATTTGCAATGTGTCAGTGATTAAATGGATCTCAGTTACAGATTTGAGAAAACTTGGAATCCAGTGAGGGATTTTGGTGGGAGCTAGCAGCCCTGAGATAAACACAAAATGGTGTTGGTTACGGATTCTCTTTTGGAAAGGAAGTCCTTAATTTTCTTTGGATACTCAAAAGGTATCTATAAACTCACATGCCCTAACCTTGCAGACATAGAAGTTGGTCATTTATACCCTGTGGGCCTCCATGAGGTCTTGATAGAATCCGGTCTGGACCCCAGGATTCTAGGTTTCTCAAACAGGGCACTTTCAGGAAACCACCTGTAAGAATCTGACAAACCATGTCTGAAAGAATGGTTTCAGGCCCTGAGGCCACCTCTAGATTCTGGGGCTAGCCAGCGTTCCCCTCAGTCACTGCTTGAACACCAAAAGGTTGATAAAGCCATCAGATACAGGCACAGAGAATGTGAGATGTGAACCTGATTTCAGGGATGAAGAGACCACACAGAAACCAAACTCCACCTCCCTTCTCCACCCTTGCCATGTCCAAGAGGAGGAGAGGCGGCCTTCCCCGTGAGAGTCCACACCTGCTGAGGCTCTCTAGAGAATGGGCTCCCCAGACTCGGAGTCTGCAGTGAGGATATGCGGGAACTGTTTATGAAAGAACTGCTCCCACAACAAACTGGAAAATAACGGGGAAGAGTCCAAGTCAAAGTGCTCTGGAGGGTGATGTGCTGACCCTCAGGTGAAGCGAGCCTTGGAGTTCAACCCGAGTGGAGGCAGGAATCTCGGTGCCTTTCTCTGGCCAGGGTGGGGCCTAACCGTCAGCACCGGTAGCTCTTCCCGTCCTGCAGTGCAGGGAACTCAGGCACTCCAGTAGCCCAAGGGCCACCCAGGAAGAAGAAACAAACTTGAAGATGGAGAGATGCACAGGGCAACAGTGAAAGGGACCATGAGGGGACCTGGGCAGAGCATTGACAACATCCACCAAAGGATGGGAAATGAAATGCCTTGAAAATACACGCAGATACTTTTCTTTCTAGTTGCTTTTCTCCCTCATTTAGAAAGGGGTCCTGCACAGTTGAGCAAGAAGATCGTGAAGGATTCCCCCTAGTTAACCTTTGATCTGAAACGAAGTAACTTACCATAAGCTGCACAGGCATCATGGGACTCCATTCGGCTTTCGTGCAGTTACGTTGAGCTTCCGAGCCACAGGTAAGAAGGGCCACCTGAGTAACAATCACTTCAAAGCACGACATCAGTGCTGAGCATCACAAATACTAGCTAATTCTTTTGCCGCCAATAGCCATGTCTGTTAGTAACATGTTCTAGAAGCAGATCTGAAGGGAAGGTGCCCCTTACTCTTCCCATGAGACCTCTAAGTGAGTACAAACATGCCAACTTTTCAGAGGAGGGCACAGACCCCGTAAGAGGTACAGCCTCAGTGCATGGAGCCCACGCATGTGCTTACCCTCCTCCAGCTTTAGTCCAAGACTGGGAACTAGAGGCCTGGATGTGAGCTGCAAGGTCAGCATCTTATTAGTTTTTGAGAAAATTGAAAGTGTAAGCTAATCATTATTTTGAGAGGGGGTCAGGTGTCCAGGTTCTGATCTGTCCCCCTGTATGAAGATGGGCTCCTGGGGTGGCTCAGTGGGCCGGGCGATTCTCACATCTGAGAAGTGGAGCACTGTGCACGAGGTCGGATCGCCTACTCCAGCGGCATTTTAAGGACGACACACATACCACCTTATGTGCCCCTCCTGGGGAAAAGGACCTTTTTGCATGTGACCTTATTGTGGCTTTGGGAGCCACCACTGGAAGGGAGTTGCTCTCATCTTTCAAATTTACTAGGTGGTGAAACATGCATTTAGCAGCCTGTGAAGGTGCTGCAGGTTCCAGAGACCCACGTGGAGCTCAGTGTAGGGGAGGCACTGAAAGCCCTGCACAGGCTCTAGCAGCTTCTGAAACACAGGCTTTGGCTCAGGAACTGATACAATCTTGACTCCGATTCTCACCCAGAAGAGACACGTCTAATGCCTCGGAGAGAAGTTTGCTGAGCACCTGGAACTGAGAAGGCCGCCCCCTACCCTCTAGAGGCCAGGCAGGTAGGGACCAGGCAAAGAACTGTGCTGTGAATTTCCTCCTCCAGCCTCCTGGGGATAGGGACACTGGTGGGAGTCGCCCTGAGCAGCGGGGGTACTCACTTCTGCTGAGTGCCCTCTCTCAGTTCCTAGGTCATTTCGCAAGTCCACCGCTGCTGCTGCTGTTGCTTTAAACTGGCCCCTGGCCTCCAGTCCTCCTCCACACCATGGCCAAAGTCAAATCTCCAAAGTGCCCTCTCCTGTGACCCTTTACTTGCTCCACAGGACAGTTTGGGCTCCTCCGTGTGACTACAGACACTTTTGCTATGGACTTGCACTTCCATAGTCTTGTCTTTTTTATTTTTAAATATTTTTTGATACAGAAATGTTGCACGAATAGTGTCTGGGATTCTATACAGCTTTCACCCAGCTTCAATCATATACATTTCTCCAATCTATTTTTTTGTGTGTGTACACATGTGTGCATAATTTACATGCACAGACATGCATTAGCACCACCATGTGGATACACGCACGACTTGCTAAACGATTGGAGTGTAAGCTGACGATATCAAAAGCCCCTATCCCAAGTGTATTCCCTGAGAACAGCAACGTTTCCTCGTACGGCTGCAGTAGAAGCATCAAGTTCAGGAAGGTGAACACCGGTGCTACCCGATTGGTATGGGATGCTCATCACTTTGTCCTGAAGGCACGTTTTGGTTTCCTTTCCCCCTGGGGCACAATCACGGTTGCATGTGGTGGTCACACCTTTAGTCTGGAACACAGCCTCATTCTTTGATATTTTTGAAGAGTGAATGTGACCTTCTTGGACCCATTTTTAGCCTATTGAAGTTAAACAACAACTTATATTTACCGGAGATCTTCCAGTTTGACTCGGGTCCCGCCCAGCAGTTTGGTGTGTCCTCCTGGGCGCCTCTTATCAGAGGGCACATGCGGTTCGTTTGTCGGCCCTGGTCACTGACTTTGATCATGTGTTAGGGGCGTTTGTGTTCCTCCACTCTGAGCCATCTCCCTCTCGGTAATCCATAGGCAATTTGCAGGGACACATTTTGAAACCATGTAACCATCTCAGACTTTCCCCACTTCATTTGCTGAGTTTTGAGCTCCACTTCTCTATACTCATTCTATTAAGAGCTTTTCCATATCCTCATTTATATATTCACTCATTTTACTTATATCTGAGTAGGTTAATATTGTCTTTATTTTAGAGTATGTAATTCACTCATTTATTTTACCCCATTTCCCAGATTCACGCAGTGGAAACTCCCGGTCCAATGTGCTGTTGATACCTCTCCTCCATTCTGTGAGCACTTCGCTACTTTCTGATGCAGAATGCCGAGGTTCATCTTGCCCTTCTCTTCAGCCTGAAATTGACCTTTTCTTCAAGCTGTGGTTCCTTTGAGAATGACAATTAGAAAACAAGATAAGGGGTCAGGGTGGGCTCATTATTACTGGTGAGTAATTATTTGTAAGTTCTTCTGACGTAGCACAAAAGAAACCATAAGAGACACACAAGCAAATGATCATGGCCATGTGCAGCTAGATTTTATTTACAACAGGCACCTGGCCCATAGGCCAGGTTTACCAGCCCTGCTCTATAACTGTGCCATCTTCCAGTCATATGACCTGTGGGGCAGAACCTCTGGTATCTGCAGCTGCATCTGTTGCAGGTTGTTTTCTTGCTCCTAGCCCCTCAATACTGGTGGCCTTCCAAGTCAAACCAGTTGGTGGGCAGCAATTCTCCCAAACGTAGGTTAGGCTCTTTCCAAATCAAAACATCTATCCTGCTTCCGTTTTTTGGATTCATAATGGAAAGATGCAATAACCACTCTACCCCCAAAATTTCTCCAATCAGGCAGTCTGCTGAAACTTTGAGGGATTTATTCCATCCTCTCATGCACATAGACTTCATCGAGGACTCCACAGTTCTGGCTGCTTTCTCCTTAGGTCTGAGCATCATGTCATCAGTGCAGTAGATCAGCATGATACTCTGCATATGGTCAGATGGTAAAGGATATTAAGCTGCATTGCTAGAGGAAATTCCCTGATCTACTCACTGTTCCAGGTCATGCCAATGGATCCTCACCCTCCTTTCTGGTGGGACTGAAAACAAGGCATTGACCAAATCAATGTCCACATGCTATAATTGTGAAATCATGTTATAATGATGATAGTTATGACCAGGCTGCCACTGAAGAGTTTACTGTAGTCCATCCTCAATCGTGAGCCATCTCTTTTGCAGGAATCAGCCTGGTAAACAAAATGAGGATTTAATGAGGCTCACCTGCCCCACATTCTTAAAACTGTTCAAGGTAGAACTTAAATGCCATTTTGACACCACCCCCACCCCCACCCCCACCCCGGGGCACAAGTATTTCAGAATTACCATCACAGGCTGGGTAACTGCAGAGGCTTCACTTAGTTCTCATTACAAAGATTCCATTCCACTGTCCAGGGACCCGAGTGAGTTTTGCCACTAAGTACACCCATCCTGATTATCAGCCACAGGCCTGGGGAAGTCAACACCCGTGTGTCCATGAGCACGTCACAGCCCTGTGAAGTGGAAGTGGGCCAGGGCTCCATTTCCCACCCGGCTTGACCTGCCCCTTCCAGCTTGGAAGGGCAGCATGAAGGCAGGTTGGGTCTGTGGTGTCAGCGACCTCTCAGACCCTATTTCCCATTGCTGGAAAGACATGGACACGTCCCTTCCCCTGGTGTACAGATATTTTGGTACAAGGCTGTAGGTTCCTGGGAGGGAAGGTTAGGAAAGTAACTGATGAATACACTCGCCACAGCAGGACAGGCCCCTCCTCAAAGGGACCCACCTTCGGTTCGGGAGTGGCTCAGTTCTGGGAAGTAGATGAGTCATGGCTCTCCACGGTGCGGGCTGACGTCACACTCAGGAATATTCTGGTTGGTGTGAATCAGCGATTTTGTTGGCTGCCCCTCTACCTCACCCCAGGAGCCACAGGATCCTACAAGGGGCCCTCCTGTTTGGGACTTTAGCCTCGTTGGTGACCTCTGCATTCTGTTCATCTTGCCTGTCACAGTTCAAGAAGGTAAAACGAGTCACGGCAGGACAAGGGGAGGGGGAGCGACAGAACTCAGCACAAGAGTGGCAGGGCCATTTCCCCATCGCACTAGCAGGTCAAGCTCATGCAGGTCACGTCCCCTGCCCTGGGACACAGCCAACAGGCCTGCCGCTGAACTTGGTCTTGTTTTCTTTCCCACCACACTTCAGACCAACATCCACACCGTCCCCTCTCTGAAAACCTTGGAATTTCTCCCACAATGGACTTCAGACATTCAAGCTTGAATTTACTTGGCCCCAGCTCACTTTCAGCTGTCACCTCCTGATCCCTGTTCTGCTTCTCTGGAGAAGCATGGCACACAGCTATGTTCACTGGGAAATCAGGTCATCTTTAGTGACACACCTGTGGAGTGCAGCCAAGGTGGGCTACAAGATAAAACTCAGGATGCCCAGTTAAATTGGAATTTCAGATAAAACCTTCAGTATGTTCCAATATTGTTTGGGACACATTATACTAAAAAAAGCTCTTTTTTGTTTGAAACTTAAATTGAATTGGATATTGATAATTTTATTTGAAACCCAAAGGGAAGTGTTCCATAGAGTTTTGAGGCAAACAAGCTGAAGACAGCATGCTGCTTTTCGTGGGGTCTAGCATGGAGAGAACTGCAGGAATAATTCCAGTCCCCCTCCACACACACAGGCAGGTAGATTAATTTCCTGGAGCTCATCCAGCAGCTAAGCACTTGAAATCTGGGGCACAATTGCAGGGATTTATATCCAACTTATATTAGTCGGATGAAAAATTGGCTCCCACAATTACCAAGATTGAGAAGCCCCATGATCTGACATCTGTGAGTTGGGGGCCCACAGGAAAACAGGTGGTATGATTCAGTTCAAGAACCGGAGGGAAGGGAAGGTAGATGTTCCCTTTAAGAATTTTTTCCATCTTCACTTCCATTTTTTTGTGTGTCTTTAAAATAATCGGATAATGGTCACCATATTGGGGAAGGTGATCTTTATCAAGCCTACTGGTCCACATGATAATCTCTTCCAGAAATACCTTCACAGACACACCAGAAATAATGCTCAACTAGCCATCTGGGCATCACTTAGACCAATCAAGTTGACACACAGAATTAACCTTCACACCTACCCATCACTCGTTGGCCATGTGGCTTTGAATACACTTAGATGAGGAAATGGGCAAGCGAGGTTAAGATGGGAATTCTTAACAGTCGGAGTTGGCATAAAGATGAAACTGAGCTAATCCAAGCAGCACCTGGAGCTCAAGCTCTGGTACATGGTCGAACACCAATAAATGGAGGCTATTACTGGGCTTGTTCTACATGTCTGGAGCAGCGAGTGAGAGGAATCAAGTTTGGTTCCAACAAGTGGATTTTATTCACGAAATGCACACTCAATTTAACATTCCTAATAGCAAGTCACAAGTACATTGAAGATTCACTCCCTTGTTCACTTAGAGTCCAATCCCCATGGATTTACTCAGTGCAATGTCTCTTAGCCAAGAAGTCAGTCAGCAAGACCAAGGGGGATTCTTCTCAGCCATAGCCTCTCTCAGCTCCTCGGATGTCTTTGACTGGCCTTGGGTGTCCAATAAACCAGAGGCTGGGTGGCAGCTGTCACCATGGGAGAGGTGATCAGTTGTCTGGCCTCGGTGACAATGGTCGATCAGCAATCAGTAATGGAGTGGACAGCAGCCAGGGCAGTCAAGAGACAGAGGGACATGGAGTCCTCTGGTAACGGTGCTGCTGACAGTTTGCTCCAAAAGTCCAGGGGTTTAAGTAGCGATTTTCAGCCCAGTCATGCTCTGGTGTTCATTGACCAGAAAACCACTATACTAGGAGTCCCCACTCAAATAATAAAGGTTCATATCAGCATTGTTCAGAAGTGTCATCCTACCTCACAACAATTTTGTCACTAGGAGCCTTTATTTTAGTTTTACAAGTTCAGGCAAATACCAAATACAGCTTATTATTACTACACAACACACAACTTATAGCAAATCCTATTATTTCCTTGTCTAATTACACTATGCCCCTGCCAACTTCACCTGACTCACTTCCTGTCTAAAACCTCTTTGGGATAATAGCACTAATATGAAGTTTATTCCAAGGGTGTTAGTGAATTTTTTAGTAACTTCATTTCTTCTCAGTCTGAACTGGAAATAACAACGGCTAAGGTTTGTTAAACACTTCTGTGACGGTGATGGTGTGAAGTATGATTCTCCAACAACCTAAGAGTTGGTTCCCCACCCCACTGTTGAACAGGAGGCCAGACCTCAGCACGCCACTGGGAGTGACCGGGTCAGTTTACAACCCCACTGGTTCTCCTCAGCGCATCCCTTTCTCCAGGGGCCTATTCAAATCCCACCTGACCTCCAACCTTGGCTTCCACCCTTTCAAATAACCATATGCAAAGCTGTTGGACCCTTCTTTCACTATTCTGAGTCTTTCCATTCAGAGAGTGAGATCAAAGGGACAGAAATGAAGGGGGGCAAAGGGTTCTGTTATTTCAAAAGAATTTCCTCCTTCCGGCCCCTGCTATTTCCCGCACCTACACACCAGATGGCAGTGTTCAACCAGCCAAAGCAAAAATCCTGGTCGGAGGGATGGCAGGCAGTGCGCTAATTCTAAATTGCTCTAGGATGCTTCAGAACCTCCCAGAGGCACTTTATAAAGTGCCAGTTATAGTAGGCGGTGTCCCTCTAGTTTCAAAGTTGCCCTGAGAGCCAGGGAAGATGAGTGACTTCTTACCAGTAATAAGAAAACGCATCTAGGGCGAGTGCCGTCAGTCAGTCATTCTGTAAGCAGCTGGCCCAGGACCAGAACCAGGCTGGCTCACTATGGCTCAGGGTCAGAACATCACACCTACCCGAAACGAGTGTTAAGCAGGAGTTTTCTTTCCATCTTGTTGGGCCAGAAGCCCATGCCCACTGCCCAGACTCCTACAGCAGGACGCGCTCTGCCAACCCAGAACTCCTCTGAAGGTGGTTTGACAGGGGGACCCAAGCGAACATGGAACATGAGCCCCTTGTCACCAGTCTTAGGCTTTAACCCAACAGGCTGCTCTTTATATTTTCTGACGACTCCATGGTGTTAATATCTGTCATACTTTATCTATTGGCCTTTTGGCTACCTCCCCCTGCACTTTTAAATGACTGCTCTAGGAATTACGATATCCTTAACATCACACTCGTTGATTTTGCAGACTTCACTACATGTGCAGAAATCTCAGATGGACACCCATCACCCACCAGTCTTCTACACTCATGTGGACTAGATGGACACTTCATAAACCTGAAAGACAACGGTACAGCATTCATTTTAAGTAGTCCTATTTTAAAGAAATTACAAGTATTAATATTTACCCATTTTTCAACTTAGAATTTTTTGATTCTTTAGTTATGTGACAATAGAACCCATTTTGACATAATTATAAAAGCATGGAATGTATCCTGCTCTAATTCAGTCCCTCTCCTTCCTTTCCCTCTACCGATCTGCCATTTACCCATTTTTTAACATTGATTTCTTATGGATGTACATGGTGGGATTCACTGTGGTATATTCATGTATGTACATGGGAAAGGTACGTCAGATTCATTCCATTGTCCTTCCTTTTCCTGTCCCCCCCACTTCCCTTCATTCCCTTTTGTCTACTTCACTGAACTTCTATTTTTAAATCCCGCCCCCGCCACTTATTGCAGGTTAACTTTCATATATCAGCAAAGCATTCAACCTTTAGTTTTTATGGGTTTGGCTTATTTCACTTAGCATGATACTCTTCAGATCCATCCATTTACTGGAAAATGTCAAAGTCATTCTTCTTTATGACTAATTTCCATTTTGTGTGTGTATTGATATATATCACATTTGCTTTATCCATTCATCTGTTGAAAGGCACCTAGGTTGGCTCCATTGCTTAGCTATTGTGAATTGAGCTACTATCAACATTGATGTGGCTGCACCACTGTAGTGTGCCGATCTTAAATCCTTTGAATATATACCAGAGTGGGATAACTGGGTCAAACAGTGGCTGCATGCAGGTTTTCTGAGGAACCCCCACACTGCTTTCCAGAGTGGCTGCACCAATCTGAAGTCCCACCTGCAGTGTATAAGTGTATCTTTTCCCCACCAACATCCTCACCGACATTTGTTACTTGTATTCTTGATCACGGCCATTCTGAAGGGAGCGAGATGGAATCTTAGTGTAGTTTTAATTTGCATCTCTAATTGCTAGAGATTTGAACATTTTTTCATATATTTGTTGACTGTTCATATTTCTTTTGAAAAGTATGTTTAATTTTTTGCCCTTTATTGATTGTGGATTCTGGATATTAACACCAAAAACACCAACCCAAAGAACTAAAGAAAACAATGCTGAGGAGCAGGTGGCAAAGATCTTCTCCCATCCTGTAGGTTCTCTTCACATTCCCAATTGTTTCCCTTGCTGTGAAGATGCTTTTTAATTTGATGCCATCCCATTTATTGATTTTTTATTTTACCTCTCGTGATTAAGGAGGCTTGCTAAGGAAGTCTTTTTCTAAGTTGATGTGTTGGGCCTACATTTTCTTAAGTTCAGGATTTCTGGTCTAATTCCTGGGTCTTTGATCCACTATGAGTTCTGTGCAGGGAGATCAAGTGAAAATTTTAATCACCCAAATATCTAGCATTCCCAATCATGTTTCTCATTCCTCTCTGAAAGTAAGTTTTCCTCTGACCTTATTTCCCTTCAATTTGAAGGACATACTCTAGTGTTCTCAGGGTGGGAGATGAAAATTAGATTCAACATTCTATCTTAAAGTGACTATTTCACACTCATCTTGAATTTTCTGGACTGGGAATCCCAGGTCGACAGTCGTTTCAACTTTTCTTTTGACTGCCCCGTTTAGATCAGTCTCGTCATTGGAATCACTTTTCCCTACGTGCTCTGCGGCTCTCTGATCACAACATTCCCTTTGATTTTGGGGTTAGTAGTCTAAGACGCACCTACTCACGGTCCTCGGGGTCTATCTGACCTAAGGTCTGCTGAGCTTCTTAGATGACTTACCTTTCAAAACTTGAAGTTTGACTTTCACTTCTTCAGATGATTTCATGCACAATCCTCTCCTCTCTGCTTCTAGAATTTTAAGTTGGCCAGATATTGGGTCTCGCGATACAGTCCCTCAGGCCCATCGCCGCCATTCCCCAGAGTTCTTCCCTCTGCCCCTCCACTTGTACGACTCCTGTTGCTCCCTTAGACCCCAAGTCACGACCCTTGCTGCTTATGCTGAGTTTTCTTCCTCCAAAAGCTTTGCAATGAGTTTGGTGCAAAGAAAAAACCTTGACCCCCAAACGGGCCAAGGCCATCGTACTGTAGACGATAGCTATCACACACACCACAGTGACTCGTTGCAGAAGAAAACCCAGTGCCCGCCAGCAGCTCGTCACACAGATCACAAGGTCATTCCCGAGGAGCAAGCAGTCACGACTGCAGCACTTAGACACTGACCCTCTCAGGTCTCCCCCTCTCCATGGGGCCGTGGAGGGAAAGGTAGAGCCCGTAAACCTGGCACACTTGCCTTCTCTTGATCCACATAGTCTCGTTACCCAACTCAGCTTCTGCTTTGATACCGGCTATGGTCTGAACGAGGTTTGCCCCCGGAGGGTTCAGTGTTGGAAGCGTAGTCCATGTGGCAACAGTAAGGGGCAGAGCCTAGTGGGAGGTCACTGGGAGTGATGCTCTCAGGGGGACTAAGTTCTCATTTTCCTGAGAACGAGTTGTTAAGAATGAGACCATCTCTCCCAGTCTCTTTGGCTTCCCGTCTCACAAGATTTCTTCCTCTCATACGCACTCCCATCACTGTGTGTCATCCATTATGAAGTTCTCACCAGAGCCTGCCTGCCTAATGCTTCCACCAGGCCCTTAAACCTCTGAACTGTGAGTTAAATAATTTTTTTTCTTTATACACTAGCCACCCCCAGGGACTTTGTTATAGCCATGGAAAACAGACTAATTCAATAACTTTTTAAATCTCTCTTCAGTGACCTCTTCTTGCAGACCTCCAGAGGAGTATTACAGGAATCAACTATGAAGTCCTGGTGAAAGGAGAGGCAAGTCTTCAAACCCTTCATGGTTTCCTCTGGATTCTCCCATCCCAGCAGAGTGATGGGTCATCACCTGGACTGGTGACCTCAGAAGAGCGACTTGTCCCATCTAGAGTTCTGGTAGAATACGTAGTACCAGGAAGTCTCCCTTGTTTGAAGGCCTCCCTTACTAGTGGTCTTCTACTTCCCAGTGAACTCTCAACCTACTTCCCTGCCCAGCATTTCAGCACATTTGACTAAACATTTTCTCGGGCTCATCCATTTCCTGCTTCTTTCTACTCATCACCCAGCATTAGATCAGAAGTGACGGTTCGTGGGACTTGTAGGGATGATACCCTCTGCTGGAACTGTCATGGGAGTCAGTCACCTCCAACAGTCTCCTAGGTCCCTGATCAATCCAGCCCAGTTGTTGTCCATGGCCCATGAGTCCACACACATCCTTGTCATGGCACTTCTCTTTATACAAAGTTAACCGGCTAGACCACCCAAAGCTGTGCCCCTCTGTCTTTCAGGGCCACCTCAGAGCACCCTTCAGTCAGTCATCCATCTGCCATTTGTACCCACGTGCCAACCAACCTGAGACTTCTTTTCCTGACTCCATTAACTGGTCTTAGGGAATTCCCACTCTCAGTGTAAATCGGGCCACAGGTGTGAACTAAAGGAGCTTACCTGTGTCCCTGGGCCTGCTCAGACTCAGTCCCATGTGTGTGTTTTACTTGTTGGAACACTACTAGACCTGCCTACCCTCATGGCTTAGGGGCCCTGACAGTATCCCTTGTGGGTAACTCTAGCCGCATGGTTGGGATTAACAGAAACCTTGCCCCTTCTGCATGAGAATTTGTCCTTTGGTTAAATCTCTATTACTAATAACCAGTAAGGTAATATATCAATATTCCTATGCAACATTGTTTATGGTAACAATGATGCCGGAATTAGTAAACTAAATATGGACTTTGAGGAACTATAAATATTGAGGGAGACAAATTTTGGGTCTCCACCTCCAGGTAGGAACTCTTATAACTTGCCTATAAATAGCTGGAAACTGTAGCAGTGGTGTCATTAAGAACTATTTTGGATCTAGTGCAGAATAAGGCATTTAAGCTGTACCTTCTTGATGGGGATCACATAGCTCCTTGAACCCGAGCTGTCCCAAGCAGCTCTGTGAACTGCCCCATAGATAAATGCAAGAAATTCCACTGGAAGGGGACACTCTGATGTTGCCCTCTTGACAAACTGTGGTTCCCATCCCATATCCGTCAGTCAGTGGATGTCAAATATGGTCTGTGAACATGTTCAAAGTCTGAACAGTTAGGAAAACCTACAAAGACCCTCCAGGGAAACATGGAGCTACAGTGTCACATTCTATACCATGATGGCATGTTCCCTGCTCAGTTCCTACCAGGCCATGGGCCCAGAGCATCTCATGCTTTGGTCTAACAGGCAAGATTTGGGAGTGGGCCAGATGCTGTCAGCTTGTACCTCCATGAATTCCCAGGAGAGTACAGAAGTAGGCAGAACAACACACAGGTGAGATAGAGGACATTTGAAGTGGCCAAGTGTTTGGTTCCTAGAATCACAGAACTCAAGGATTGGGTTGAGTAACAGATTAGAATAAGGCTAAGAGAAAGTGAGCTAGAAGATGAAGCTGAAAAATCATGATGTAAAGAAATGGGAAATCTTCAAAAGTATCAAGAGACATAAAAGATTGAGTTAATGTTTTTAAACGTCTACTTGAAGTTATAGGAAAAATATATAGGGCAAATGCTATTTGATACTGAAGAGATGACCAAAATCTTCCTGTATCTAAAGGAAAACCTTGAAAAACATCTTGATCCATAGATAAAACCCCAAAACAGATGAAGACATAGAATTGGATTTCCTCTACAGATCCTAATGACACTGTATATACAATGACAATGATCTTAAGATCAGGTAGAAAGTAAATTCTTACTAGAGAAACAAAATGATAGGTTACTTGTTAAAAGCAATGATAGAAGTTAGCAAAAAGTAGAATAATATATTTAAGGTTATAAGAAAAAAACTACCAATGTACAAAATTAGTGTTAGTCGGTTTTCCATGTCTGTAAGAAAATACCTGAGAGAATCCAGTTAAGAAGAGAAAAAACAAGATCAATGCTCATAAATCCAATGCATTTTTATACATAAGTGATGAATCTTCAGAAAGAGATATTAGGAAAACTACCCCATTCACAATAGCATCGAAAAAAATTAAAATACTTGGGAATCAATCTCACAAAAGAGGTAAAAGACCTCTACAATGAGAACTACAGAACACTAAAGAAAGAAATTAAAGATAACCTTAGAAAATGGAAAGATCTCCCATGTACTTGGATAGGAAGAATTAATATTGTCAAAATGGCCATACTACCAAAAGTGCTATACAAATTCAATGCAATTCCAATTAAAATCCCAATGGTGTACCTTACAGAAATAGAGCAAGCAATTATGAAATTCATCTGGAAGAATAAGAAACCCAGAATAGCTAAAGCAATTCTCAGTAGAAAGAGTGAAGCAGAGGGTATCGCAATACCAGATCTTCAACTCTATTACAAAGCAATAGTAACAAATACAGCATGGTATTGGTACCAAAATAGAAAGGTAGATCAATGGTACAGAATAGAGGACATGGACACAAACCCAAATAAATACAATTTTCTCATACTAGACAAAGGTGCCAAAAATATGCAATGGAGAAAAGATAGCCTCTTCAACAAATGGTGCTGGGAAAACTGGAAATTCATATGCAACAGAATGAAACTAAATCCCTATCTCTCACCCTGCACAAAACTCAACTCAAAATGGATCAAGGACCTTGGAATCAGACCAGAGACCCTGCATCTTATAGAAGAAAAAGTAGGTCCAAACCTTCAACTTGTTGGCTTAGGATCAGACTTCCTTAACAGGACTCCCATAGCACAAGAAATAAAAGCAAGAATCAACAACTGGGATAGATTCAAACTAAAAAGCTTTCTCTCAGCAAAGGAAACTATCAGTAATGTGAAGAGAGCCTACAGAGTGGGAGAATATTTTTGCAACTCATACTTCAGATAGAGTGCTAATTTCCAGAATCTATAAAGAACTCAAAAAACTCTACACCAAGAATACAAATAACCCAATCAACAAATGGGCTAAGGAAATGAACAGACGCTTCACAGAAGATGTACAAGTAATTAACAGATATATGAAAAAATGTTCAACATCTCTAGTAATGAGAAATGCAAATCAAAACTACCCTAAGATTTCATCTCACCCCAATTAGAATGGCGATTATCAAGAACAAAAGCAACAATAGGTGTTGGCGAGGATGTGGGGAAAAAGGTACACTCATACATTGCTGGTGGGGCTGCAAATTAGTGCAGCCACTCTGGAAAGCAGTATGGAGATTCCTCAGAAAGCCTGGAATGGAACCACCATTTGACCCAGCTATCCCACTCCTTGGCCTATACCCAAAGGACTTAAAGTCAGCATACTACAGAGGTACAGCCACATCAATGTTCATAGCTGCTCAATTCACTATAGCCAGATTGTGGAACCAACCTAGATGCCCTTCAGTTGATGAATGGATAAAGAAACTGTGGCATATATATACAATGGAATATTACTCCGCCATGAAGAATGATAAAATTATGTCATTTGCAGGCAAATGGATGAAATTGGAGGATATCATGCTAAGTGAGATAAGCCAATCTCAAAAAACTAAAGGACGAATGATCTCGCTGACAAGCGGTTGAGGACATATAAGGGGGGTAGGAGGGGTTAGCATTAGGGTTAGGGTTAGGTTTAGGGTTAGGAATAAGGAGGGTGGTAAGAATGGAGGAAGGAAGGACTGCCAGGAAGATGAAGCCCTCTAACGGCATGCTCACCTTCTCTCCTGGCCCCTCTGGGTGAGGGGGGCCCTTCCTTTTAGTTACCCCTAGAAGGTAAGAAGGGCTTGGGTCCCAGCTCTCCCAATCCTGAAGGGAGGAGGAGAACGAAGCCTGGATGAGGGAGGTGAGACCAGCAGGAGGGAAACCAATCCAGAGCTCCATCAGTGGAGATCAGGTACAGGAGGCAAGAGGAATCCCAGGGCCCTCTGGTAATGGCGACACTCCTGGAGATTCAGACATCAAAAAAGATTGCCACAGCTTCCACGGATTTCCTTGACTGGGTCCAGGAGAACGGGCAGACATGTCCCTGGTAAATTAGGATTGACAGAAGCCTTAGTGGAGGCGATGGAGCTGCATCTCTGAGGACTGACTGGCAGGTGTGGCTTCCTTTTATCCAGGTATCAGTCCTCCGGGAATGAGGACCCCTGTGCACTCAACAGGCCCATAAGGTTAAGGCTCTTAGAGATGCAGTTCCTTATCTAGGGGTGCCCTGCATTAGCACTGAAATTGCAATTCTGTTAAAGACAAAAGCAGGAAGGAGTTTGGGGACGGTTGCCAAGGGCACCTGGCAGCTGTTATAACCATTGCTTTCTCCAGCTACTACAAAGGACCTAAGGGCTGAGGGCACAGTGTACCTAGGGAAAAAGCATGATACTTAAAAACGGAT
Organism: Sciurus vulgaris; assembly: GCF_902686455.1. Classification (NCBI taxonomy): domain Eukaryota; kingdom Metazoa; phylum Chordata; class Mammalia; order Rodentia; family Sciuridae; genus Sciurus; species Sciurus vulgaris. The sequence goes on from NC_136469.1 coordinate 139,780,510, forward strand.
GGAAATCTTTCCTTTTTTTTTTTTTTCTCTCCTCTTGGTTATCCTTTCAAAGCAGAAAAAGTGAATGTTTTCTAAACTTCGCTATCTTTCTATCTTTCTGCCCCAGAGTTAGACACGACCTTCAAGTTATGTTGATACTGCTGTTTACCAGTGACGAGTTCTGCTCCCTCTAATGTTGACGTTTGAACACTAGAGAAGCACGCCAAGGCAAGCCTATTAAGCAGGTTTTATTAAAAAGTAGTAATAACACAGACTTCTCCCAGGAGGGAGAAGGGGGTCATGGCTGATGTTCTAGAATCCCAAGAAGTGAGCACGCGCCACATCTTTTATAGGCTGAGGTCCCTTTTGTTCTCCAGTTTTCTGCCTCCTTATCAACCCTTCCTGCCTATGTGGCTGGGCCTGGTTTTGTAGGCGAGATGCATTAAGTGAGGAGCGAATGGGCAGGGGGAGGGCCAAAGTGATTCAGGCAGCCAAGGGGGCATTCATTAGCAGCTCCTTCCCTGCAGTCCTTGATAAGGGCAGGTAAGTTTGGTAATCAGTGGGCTCTGGAGATCCTTGACATTCCATTCTCCCAGGGCAGTCTCCAACTTCCAGAGGCAGATGACTCTCATGGCCTCCATTTCCTTGATTTGACCCCATCCCCTATTGCTACACTAACTGCCTGTGGAGGACTCAGGATTTAGAGGGTTTTAAGACTATGAAGTAAAACCAACTGAAACAATTCTATTTTAAATTCAAGTTCACGTAACAGTCCAATTAGACCATTTGCTAAAGTGTTCTCTAAATCTGGGATTTAAAAAGATAGTTGTGTCTTCTTCCCAATTTCATCACAACATGAAATGAAAATGCAAACCTACAAATTTCAATTTCATGCAGATTTTGACTTAACAAAAATGCCTACATTGAATGCAAAACCTTAACCCCTAAGACATGTGTCATATAGCAGGCAATTCATCATTACTTATACCGATATATATAAACAGATGTTTGATAAAACTAGTATTTTTATTCATTGGTCCTTGGGCGGAAATCACACGATTACAACTTAAATTCTTACTCCACTTTTCCTTAAAGCTTTATCAGAAATTTAACAAACTTAACGGATTTTATGAACTTTTTACAAAACGTCTAGTTGACCTTGGAAACTAAGACTAATACAGTATGGGGCTACTCATTTTAAAAAATTTTCTGGGGATTTCAAGTAGTAGTACAAATTAAGAAAGATTACAGTCACACCATCTGCATCTGGTCTGTGCATCCCTGTCAACAAGTCGGAACTAATAGCGACACCCAGTGTCCTTCGCAACGTTACTCCCCTGCCTTTGCTCATCATTCTGAATTTTAAATGTAAGCCACACTGAAACTAAGCTGTTAACTGCTAAGTTATCCTTGGAGCCCAGAATCTGTTGACCTGCAAACATCAGAACGTGCGACAGCCCTCCTTGTTCTTCAGTTTTGTCAACATCAGACACTAAATGGCTGAAGTCACAGTCCATTCCTCTGTGTGACCAGAGAGGAAAAAGCAAACACTTCCTGAATGCAGCCGGGGCCCTGCTCTGCATGGGGCCTTCCTGCCCACCATCCCTCTTTCCCTATGACAGTCCTTTCGGATTGAGCTTTGGGGACAACAGCCCCACCATCATCTCACAGCTGACCCCAATTTCCTTCCAACTTGTCTCCCAAGAATTAGCTTTCAAACAGTGAACGGTTGGACCTGGTTCCAGTAACACTTATGAAAATTGGCGTATTATGCTGGGCACAGCGGCACATGCCTGTAATCCCAGTGGCTCAGAGGCTGAGGCAGGAGAATTGAGTTCAAAGTCAGCCTCAGCAACTTAGAAGTGCCAAGCAACTCCATGAGACCCTGTATCTACATAAGAAATACAAAGGGTTGAGGATGTGGCTCAATGGTTAAATGCCCCTAAGTTCAATCCTCAGTACCAAAAAAATAAACTGGTGTATTGTTAACAGTGACCTGTGTGCCTGTGTATTTACATTTATAAAGAACATTTATAAAGATCTTTCCCATCTAAGATTTTAATTTCTTTTAGTGTTCTGTAGTTGTCATTGTAGAGGTCTTTCACCTCTTTTGTTAGATCCCCAACTATTTTATTTTTTTCAAGGCTATTGTGAATGGGGTAGTTTTCCTAACTTCTGAAGATTCATCATTTGTGTATAAAAATGCATTAGGTTTATGAGCATTGATTTTTATATCCTGCTACTTTACTGAATTCACTTATGAGTTCTAAAAATTTTTCTGGTGTAATTTCCTGGTTCCTCTAAATATATAATCATGTCATCAGCAAATAGGGACAGTTTGAGTTCTTCTTTTCCTATTCATATTCCTTTAATTTCTTTGGTCTAATTGCTCTGGCTAGAGTTAAGAACAATGTTGAATAGAAATGGTGAAAGAGGGCATCCCTGCCTTATTCCAGTTTTTAGGGGGAATGCTTTGTTTTTCACCATTTAGAATGATATTAGCCATGGGCTTAGCATAAATGGCCTTTACAATGTTAAGGAATGTTCCTACCATCCCTATTTTTTCTAGTGTTTTGAGCATGAAAGGGTGCTGTATTTTATCAAATGCTTTTTTCTGCATCTATCAAAATAATCATGTGATTCTTGACTAAGTCAATTGATATGGTGAATTACATTTATTGATTTCTGGATGTTGAACGGACCTTGCATCCCTGGGATTAAAAACCACTTAATCATGGTGCACTATCTTAATATATTTTTATATGCGATTCGCTAAAATTTTGTTGAGAATTTTTACATCAATGTTCATTAAGGATATCAGTCTGAAGTTTTCTTTCCTCGGTGTGTCTGGTTTAGGTATCAGGGTGATATTAGCTTCATAGAATTGAGTTTGGAAGGGTTCCCGCTTCTATTTCATGGAATACTTTGAGGAGTATTGGAATGAGCTCTTCTTTAAAAGGTTTTGTAGAACTCAGCTGAGAACCCATCTGGTCCCAGACTTTTCTTTGTTGGTAGGCTTTTGATGACTTCTATTACTTGAAATTGATCTATTTAGATTGTGTATATCCTCCTGGTTCAGTTTAGGTAATTCATGTCTCTAGAAACCTGTTGATGTCTTCGAGATTTTCTATTTTTTTGGAGTATAGATTTTCAAAATAGCTTGATTATGTTTTGTATCTCAATTGTGTCCATCGTGATATTTCCTTGTTCATTCTGAATTTTAGTAATTTGAGTTTTCTCTCTTCGCTAGTGTGGCTAAGGGTTTATACATTTATATCAAAGTAGGTTGAAGTTAACAATTGCCTTTACAATTACCTCAGGTGGAAAACAGAAAGCTGGTGAATCATAAGCAATCAGGTTTAATAATTTCACCTGGGGCTACGATTATTTTCAACAGATGCTTTGGGTATGGTATTCAGGTTTGTCTCTCTAAAGGTACTCCTAAGTTTTCTTTGGGGGCTTGACATGACTTAAGAGGGAAGCCAGAAGGAAATGTGGCACTCAGTTTCAGCAGTGCCGATTTATTATCTGTTGAATGAAACTAGTCAATATGGTACCTGAAACGGTCTTTAAAGAGGAACAGGAATGAGCCACAGGCACATGGTCACCGCAAGGAAAACCTAGTGGAAATAGATGCCACCTAGCTTCCTGCTGTTGAAAGCATGCAGCAAACATCAAAAGCATGATTTAAGAGCCCGGGAAAAACCCACTTTAGAATGAGGGGGAAGATGGGGTTTTAAAAGCACTGTTCCAACACTGCCTGGGACAGCGGAGCAGGCAGCTCATGGTGAGCGCTTTGGGTTACATGTTGGGCAGCATCACGTTGGAGCTTTGAATGGGCCGCTGTGGGAGAATTTACACCATCAATTAGCAGATGCTGCAAATAGGTTTCCCCCTGGAGAGCTGCATTGGTCAGCTCACCAGATGAGTCTAGGAGTTTTTTGAAGTTTAATAGAAGTCAAATTTTTCTTTTAAAGCAAAATATTCTAAAAATCAGATAACAATAAGTTTTAAAAGATGAACACTATCACAGAATTAAGGTGTAGTTTTAGAGGGTGTGACATAACAGGAATGATTCTTAAAATGACTAAAAGGATGTCAGTTTTCTTAATCATTTTGTGTAGTGTTCATCAGCTTTTCACCACTGTGACCCAAATGCTTGGTAAGGACAACTCACAGAAGGGAGTTTACTTGGGCTCAGTTTCAGAGGTGCAGTCCATGCTCGGCCGAGTCCATTGCTCTGGGCTAAGGTGGGCAGGGAATCGTGGCAGAAGGGTGTGGTGGAGAAATGCTGCCCTGCTTGTAGCGCAGAGGGCAAGGGGCTGTAGGGAAGGTCCCCTTGTAGGCCATGCCTATGACCCTCCCCCACCCACACCACTTGCCCACAGTCCCCAGTCAGCCCATTGGAACTGAGATGGACTGATTAGGCTTCAGCCCACAATCCATTCATGTCACCCTCAAACATTCCTGCATTAATAGGTAGCTTTGGGGGCACACCTTATATCCAAACCATTAGCAGTGTGCTTGACATTGATATGAGTTTGTGACTCCAAGGCTGAATTAAGAAGTCTGATAAAAACCCCAAGTTAATGTTTATGTCAGTGACAGTGAATAACATCCATCAAAAGCCATTTTCTGGAGTGGTAACCCTGTGTTCTGACATGGTCTGCCTAGCTGCAACCTGCCCGGTTTTTAGGAAGTGATCTTTTCATGAATGTTTAAATCCACCAGGGTGTGACCACACCTCTGCTCCCTTATGGGAAGCTGCGGGAGCACTCTGAGCAGAGGGAAACAGCGGGCAGGGCAGGAGGAAGCGGAACAGCTAAGCAAGGCACAGGGCACCATTGGAGATTTAGCTTCAGCCTGACTGGAGTCTGGTGCCCCAAGTTGATCTGTTGCCAGGGGCCAGCCCATGGCACCTGCTTGTCATTCACTTATGGACTGCTGTGCACGCGCATGTGTGTGTTTGTGTTGGGGTGACCTTGTGGGCAGGGAAGTTCTTTGGGCTGAAGGTGGTTCTCCAGAGGAATGGACTGTGGTAAGCTTTTAGCCACCAACATGCCCAGCAGACTTTGGTGGGAGAGACCATCAGCAGCACTCATGCCTAAGTCTGTCGGCTTCGTTTGCCACAAACAGTATTGAAAACCAGATTTGATCAAGCCTCAGGGTCTCTCCCTCATGAGACAACTTTGAAGACAGTGCCATGGGCTTTCCCCTGCACCACAACCAGGGTAAATGCCCTGTGATCTCTCAAGAACCGTCATTGTGCAACCCCAGTACCCGATGTTCTGCAGAGGCTGTTTAAGACTTTCACATGGCCAAACAAGTCAGTCTGGCTCCACCCGACGCTGTGCGCTCTTCAGGTCTATCTTATGAGTTGTATTCTGTATCAATGTACCCCACACTTTGAAGAATGTTTTCCCAACAACAAAGCTGAAAAAATAAGCATTCTTTCAGGCTCTTTCAGATGTCTGGGAAGGACAACTACTTGAAACTGGCTCTAATAAAATTAAGCCCCTCATTTGACTGGGAAGTATGGGGCCAAGCTTCAAGTGCAGCTGAATCCAAGACCTCACAGAATGGTATCGGGTCACTTCTCCCAACATTGTGGTGTTCCTCTTCCCTCCATGCGGCTGTGTTTTTGGCTGGAACCACTCCGGGTGGCCAGGGATCCTCACATCTGCAGTTACATCCCATTCTCCCCCCACTCAGCAGTGTCCCTCTGCCCAGGAGTCTGAGAGGCATCAGTTTGCTACTGTGATTGGGTCTCATGCTGAAAAACCAGTAGGGACTGGATGCTCGGGTCCTCCCAATTCATAGTTTGATCCCCACTGCAGTGGTGGTAGTAGGAAACTTTGGAGGTAATTGGGTTATGAGGGTGGCACCCCCACACCTGGGGTTAGTGACCCATAAGTCATAAGTGTGTTTGGTTAGCCTTTCTGCTCTCCTCAAGTGAGGGCACAACCAGAGAGGGCTGGTTCAGGAAGCCTTCAGCCCAGCAGAGGGCTCCCACCAGAACCCGACCATGCGGGCACCTTGATCTTGGACTTCCAAACTCCAAAACGGACAAATGCATTTTCCATGTGCAAGTACCCAGTTTAATGGTGCATCGTACCAGTCATCTGAACTAGCTAAAACACATGGGATGGATTATGACATCAGGCTCCCAAGTACCAAAGATCTTAGCCTTTAAATTGCTATAAGGTTTTGTCCTGGATAAGGATATAGGCACATGCCAAGCAGAGATTCAGTATCACCAGTATCACCCCAGGTCCTTCCTTGCCACACTGGGACATTCTCCAAGATTTAACAAGTCCTAGATAGCAGGTTCACTCAGCTTACACGAGGCGGCTGCTGAACAAGGAAGCAGCCATTTCATCCTTATAGAAGAAAGTCATGCTCCATAAGTCCACAGACTATAGGTTTAACACTAGATAAGATACACCCTGATTAGATGTCCATACATAATGAATCTCCTGCTGAAAAAAAAAAAAATGGCAGTTTCCCAGAAGTCAAAGCATTAGCACGTTTACGAGGATTCCACCAGAGCACCAGCCTTCCTTCTTTCCCAGGGGTGCCCATTAGATGAGAGCTGGCTTCTAACCACTTCCCTCCCACCAGCATGGCACCGAGTCCGTTGGCATGGCCAGAGGCCAATTTCCTGAGAGGTTGAGCTGAGTGCTCAAGGGCCCAGTCCTGACCCAAGCAGACTGAGGAGCAGGGGACTAGTCTCAGGAAAAGGGAGAGCAGATGCTGCAGAGGCAAAAATCAAAGACGTCCATCACCAAGTCCTGCAAGGATCCAGGGAGTCGTCCGGAAATAGGCTTTCCAAGAACTTTCCTCCTTGATTGTGAGGACTTGAAAAAGGCCCAAGAGCTAAAAGCTCTTAAGGATCCACGCTGACAGTTAAGAGGACAGTGGAACACTATTGGGACCAGCGGCACCCGGTCACGAGCTCCCTTCTGCCTGAGTGGGTTTCATGCTGTGGGGGAGGCCTCTGGGTTCCGGTTTCAAGGCAGACACCACAGACCTCAGACAGCAATGCTCCCTCAGGTCAAAACAGGCACAAGTGTGTCTGGAGTTGAAATTCTCCCCGTGAAATACGCCCATTTTTGGAAAACTCCCTGAATCCTGCCCCTCTTTGGGAAAGAGCCAAAGTAATATGCTCATCACCAGCGAACCAGTTGTTTTCTTCACATGGTGCATACTGGGGGGCCCATGTCAGCTTCCATTGCTGGCAGGTTGAACATTCAGTGGCAGCAACAGCTAGATCAGCCTTGGTAAGTGGGAGCCTCTGTTGCCGACTCCATGATTCGGCCTCTGCCACTGGGACCGCTTCATTCACATACTGATCTCGCCAGCACCACAGGCTGAGACCAGGATGCCAAATCATCTTGTCTACTCCAATTACTGGTAGATACTTTCTGTGGAATGTTGAGTTACGCATTCCTTCATGACCATGGATATGCCTTTATCCCAGACCCTTCATTTTAGATTTCTGCTGAAATGTCTCGACCCTATGCCACTTCTCAGAAAGTCACATTTTCTAACCTTAGGCAATTCCCTCATGTCAGACGAGGGAGTACACTAAGCTGCATGGCCCAGTAAGGCCTGGGCCAGCTGCAGAGCCCATTCCTGCTCTGGGCCCCACTCAAAGCTGGAAATTGTGTGTGTCATCTAACATGGTAGAAGATAGTAAGCTCCCTCCAGAACCTCTACTAGGAATCTCTACTAGGGTTCTCACATTCCACCCTGTAAGCACCCAGAAACCACTCCGGACGCAGGAACTCACACAAGAGTTTATTAAGTGGACAGTGTCTCCCTGCAGGGTGAGAGTGAAAGCCAGGAGAGAGAGAAAATGGCGGGGGAGCTATTAAGCAGTGAAATTTTGCAGGCTAATAACAAACCAATAGTTGGCGAGGAGGATCACAGGCTAGCAATCTGGACCAGTTACTGGCTAGGAAGTTCGTGGGCTAACGATCTGGGTTTTAAAGTGGTGTGGAGGAGAATAATGGTGGCAAAATAGCAGATCTGATGCCAACACACCCCAGAAAGTGCAGTATCTGTTTTTCATCAAGGTATAGCAGTCACGGAAGTGTGCTACTCAAATCTCCTAGATGAGAACAGAAAACCCCAGAAACAGTTTGTGGCTACCACCAGCAGTTATATGAGGCCACGTTTCCCTCCAGCTAGTCCCACGAAGGACCAGGACTCAGATGAGTGCCAGCCCATTCCAGCCTAACAGGGGATTCCCGGTAGGCCTGGTCCACATTCTAGGACTTCCCCCAACTCTCCCTTCCTCCCGTCCCCTTCATTAAGGATGACAGCTTTCCCTGCCAATTCCTGCCACTGGAGTCAAAATAGATGAATTACCATAAGGGGAGACAAAACCCTTAGGCTCAGAACCATCTGTGGCAGTGGCTGGATTCCAGGTGGGCCTGGGGATAAGGGATGACAGTTGACATAATCACCAGATTGAGCTGGTGAATGGAAGACTAAGGTATTCTACTGTGTGGATAATCATAGCCCCTTATTCAATTTCTATTTAAAAGGAACCCAGATTATTTTTATAAAAAGGACTCCATAAAACTTAAATATTCCCCAAATCATTCCATAGAACTTCAACCTGAAGAAATATCCTCTACTCTCAGGAAATGATTATTCACTAGCCAGAAGTAGTTTTTAAAACCTAGCCTAATTGTTTTAATCAGTTTGTTACTGTAACCTAAAGACCCAAGAAGAAAAATTAAAGTATTTTGCCTTGGTTTTAGAGGTCTCAGTCCATAGATGGCAGATTACATAGTTCTGGGCTTGAGACAAGGCAAAAACATGATGGAAGGATCCGGTGGAGGAAAGTAGCTCAAGACATGACAAGCAGAAAGGATAGAGCTCTGCTCACCAGGGACAAAATATAAACCCCAAAGTCACACCCTCCTTCAGGCACACCCTGCCTGTTTACAGTAACCACCCAGTTAAACCATATCAGTGGGTCAATCCACTGATTAGATTAAGGTTCTCATAATCCAATCCTTTCACCTCTGAAATTCTTGCCTTGTCTCACATGAGTTTTGGGGGGATACCTCATATCTAAGTCATAATACCAATTGATCAATGGGAAAATAGTGTTAACTTTGCATTCCTGTGACCAAAATATTTGACAGAAACAACTTGGAGGAGGCGAAGTTCACTTCAAGTTCAGAGATTTCAGAAGTTCAGTCCATGGTTGCCAATTCCATTGCTCTGGGCTGGAGGTGAGAACATCTTGGTGGGAGGACATTGAGTAGGAGAGTTGCTTACCTCCTATGACCAGGAAGCAGAGTGTGGAAAGGGGCTTCAAGGAAGGTGAACCTTTCCAGGGCACACCCCCAATGACCTACCTCCTCCAGTCATGCTGACCTGCCTAGAGTTACCACCCAGTTCATTCAAACTAGGATGGACTGATTAGGTCACAGCTCTCAAAATCTAATCATTTCACTTCTAAACATTCCTGCATTAAGAGGAGTTTTTGGGGGACACCTCATATCCAAGCCATAAAAGGTTAGCATTGAGAGGTGCAAAACTAGATTTGGTGATCTGGCAGACTTTTCCATGAACTCTAGCTTCTAAAATAGGGTTCTATGACCATGGCAACTAGATGCAGTTAAATCTCAATTCTCTGAATTCTGACTTGTGGCTCCACCATTACCAGTCTACTTCTGGCTAAAGACTGATCTTTTCTCTTAATCCTCTAAGTACAGCCTTTAGTATACCTACTCCTCTAGCTCCCATGATCCTCCAAGTTAATTCCTAGAGTATTCTCATATTGTGCAGTAGTTCTTTACAATCAAATAAGATATATAGTTAAGTATCTTAATTCATGTAATTTCTTAACTATTCCCCTTAATTATTCCCTGCATAAGTTAATGTTAGCTACCCCACATATTTAAGCCATACATCTTGATAAATCAGGACAGGATAGCTTCTGAAGGTGCCATTTAATACATATATTATCCAACACTATTCACTGATGAGTAGGTGATCCCATAGCCTTCACCTAGAAACCAAACATGGTACGCACCACCAGCTTTTAAATACATCTCTGCCTTTGTGGCAATTCATGTCACTGCAGAGAAAGTGACTTAGTACTTTGCCCACATACTCTGGACTTGCTGGACAATACAGAATTGTCCACACCTAATTTGGAGAAGATACTTTTGTGGGAGGGGGCAGTACCAGGAATTGATGCGGCTGTTTGGGGATGCGGCTGTGTTCAAGTGCCCGGTTTTGTGTTTTACTTAGAGACAGTCTCACCGAGTTGCTTAGTGCCTCACTCTTGTTCAAAGGCAGCTTCAGCAAGATCCTATTTCAGTCTCCCAAGCTGCTGGAACTACAGGCATGGGCCACCACGCCTGGTAAAGGTGCATTCTTGAATAACAGATTCACTTATAACCCCAAATCACTGAAAAACATCCAAGAGCAACAGTCATGAAGGAGGACCCTGATGGATTTCTGAATGCATGCTAGACCCAGTCAGGTCCCTTCAGAGACAAGGGAATAAGGCTGGGAACAGCTATGCAAGAACAGTTTCTTCTGGTTCCCTGCTCATCCCCACATCCTCTCTCTTCCAAAAGAGTAAGTGGAAAGAGCAACTGAGAAAGGCAAATAGCCAATTCTCCAGAAACAAGCTGGAATTTAATGGGACAGAAGTATTAGAAATATACGTCTGTGACTGTCACTGACAGGGGCAACTCTTCCTAGAATCACTCTAGGTAGTGAGGAGAGCTCACTGCTGTTCTTTCTCCACTTCCTCTAAGTTTTGGAGAGGTAAATGGACACAGCCTCCTTCCACACATTGGCATGTAAACGTCCTTCTCTGGCAACAGTCTTAAAATCTGTTTTTTCCCTTGTTATCAAGGACAAAATAAGTGGGCCTGAGAACCTGTGAAGTCCATTCCAGCCAGGCTAGTCAAGTCCAAACCCCGGCCTGAGATTTGCACTAGGAGGGTCTGATTGTGTGTCTACTTTCTCCACCTGGAGATGCTCCAGGACAAAAAACACATTGGCCATGAGCAGCATGCTCTCCATGGTCAACCTGTGCACGTTCAGAGCACTGTGGCACAAAGGCTTCAAGGGGAACAGTCTGTCATCTCTTCAGGCAGGCCCTTGGTCAGGTTGCTGACCGAGCTGACTGCCCTGCAGCTCAGTCAACACCATGCCCACCTGTCCCCGAAACCTACAAGACATGACATTGCAGCCAGGACCCCCAGGACCCAACCCAACATCCTTCCTTCCCTGGGAGACATGTGGAGACCCAGAACCTTACTTTACCTGCTATAGATAAAGAGGTTGGCAGATTTTGGCTCTCAATTTTGTTCAGAATTAGATTTTTCCAGAATAGGAAAATAAAGGGGAAAAAAATCCTTGACAGCCTTCAGCCCCAATTTCCCTTTGATCCATTGGTTCAAATTGGAAGTACAAATGAGACATTTGTATTCGATATATTAGTACTTATGCCTTCAAACAAAGAAAAGGAAGATGTTTATATTTGAGTAGAAAACTTGCAACAGCCTTGATGCCACATTGGAGAGCTTTTCTGGTTCCTTCTAAACTGCTAAGAGATGAGTGATCTGCAAATGTATCTCTCATCTACCCAAGGGATGGCTCTGGTCTATTCCAAGTGAGATAAAAAAGGATCTACCACTGTTTACACTAATCACTCATTAGTAGAAAGGCTCCCGTGCAGATTCAGGTGCCTTATTTTCTGGATTAGGAAGTCCCAGGAGGAGGCTGCAGGAGTGGCATGGTCAAAACAACCTGCCATAATCACAAGAGCCACCTAGCATCCCTCATCCACCCCCATGAGCTGGAACAGTTGCAGCCATGGACAGGAGGGATGCTCCACCCAACTCTGAAGGGCAGTAGTTGTAGAAATCCAGGGGCCGGCTGGGCTCTGAAAAGCTCTGGCAGTCATTGGTAATTTGTCATGCAGCAATAGGAAACCAAAGACTTAACATCTTATCTCAGGTTTCTGTAAGCCAGAAGACTGGGCACAGCTTCACCATCAAAATTGAAGGTGTTGTTCATGCTGCACTCTCACCCAAAAGCTCAACTGGGGAAAGATTCTCGTTTTTGGCAGAAGTCATTTCCTTTGACTTATCAGAAAGGAAGACAAATAATCTCTATAAAGAGCCTTTGACCTCAGGGAAGGCCTGTCATCTTAAAGTGCTTCTAAGTCAGGTCCACAATGAATAATCTTCCCTTTTTCTTAGTAAACTGATTGGGATGTTAATTCTATCTGCAAAATCCCTTCATCCTTACTGTGTAACACAACCTAATGAAGGTTCCAATGCCAGGGACAGATTATGGTACCATCTTGGAATTCTGCCTACCAAGCAAATATTCTCTATTAATACTGGCTTCAGTGAACCAGTGACAGGTAAGAACCACACTTTCTGCCATCTAAGAAGACCAGCTGGGGTAAGTTCTGGGATATCAGAAAACAATGACTTCAAAGGACCATTTGAGAGTGAACTGAGACAAGACAAACACAGAAGTGATACGGCCGATTGGATCATTTCACTCCCACAGACACTTCAGCAAAGCCAAAGCGTCCACTTGGGCTGTGCAGTCTTCACAGTCGAAAGGTACTCAGATATTCCACAAAACCACATGCCTAGATTGGGGGCAGCCTAGGAAAACCAGCTCTAGATTTCATCTCACGTCAGTAGTCCAAGAACTGTTACATAAAATGCAGAAAACACCAACACGAAACTCAGCAATGACTGCCATCAGGAACACCAAGCTCTAGAGTGCTTCAGTGGAGGAGAAAAATATCCCTTATACACAACTCCCAGTATCTGAATTTCAGATGCCTATGACATTCTGGTCCTGAGAAACCTAGAGGAATATTACCTCTTTGGAATTCACCAGGATTCTTACTCCAGAGACTAGCAGACACATCTTGGGGCACTCCAGACCTGATTGACTTCATTTCCTGTGAAATAGTAAAGTCTGTACTATTCCACATCTTACCCAGGGAAGATGACCCCAGTGTCTTATAGTTGAGTACCTCTTTCACAAGATGTCCCACTTGAGGGCTGTCACTCTTCTGACTTCTGACGCAGCCATGGAGCTACTGAGCCAAGTCTGAGCAATAGGTCAACACGAAGGCCTATAATGGTTACAACTGAACCTAAGCAGACCAGCACACAGGGGCTTACATTCTCTGTAAGAAAAATATCTCCCCCCCGCTTCTTATTGCCCCATTGCGTCTTCTCTTTGAATACTTCAACACCCACATTTTTAAGTCAGACAGCCACCAGGTGATTAGGCAACGAAAGCCCAACACCAGCCAGTTTTCCCTGGTTGCCAGCCTGAGCTTAGCTCAATGAGCCCCAAATTAAATCAATACAACTCAATTTTTACTCACATTTTTCTGCATAAAATCTCATTTAGATTATTGGTACAGGAGTATGCAAACATTTTTATCATAAAATACACTTCTCAGGGATATTTATGAACTCCCAGTGGAGATAAAATGATTTCCCATATATAAAACATCTTAATTGGATTTTAGATGCTGATCCACATATAGCCAATAAATGAGGATTGATTTATGTCAAAGAAAACAGCACTGAAAGTACATGTCAGGGATGCTGGGCTGGAGTGAGGGCTTAGATTTGGAATATCCAGTGATGTTCTTATCTGTTCATTCATGAAACAGCATGGAGAGGGAATCGGGACATCCCCTTTAAAAGGAAATATCATTTCTAACTTATGACAAGGAGAAGGACAAGGTTGAGGGTCAGAATTACATCTAGACACAGCCATTTCATTTTAGGGAAATGCATGGGGGAAACTACCCTGTCAGAAAAGAAGTGACATCACCTTATTTTGTCTGGATACCATGATCTATGGCCTTTCAATATCACAACATCATCAAGCAAAACATTTTCCTAGCCTTATACTCCATTTATTCTTCAGCCCTCACCCCAGAAGGTCAGAGCTTGTTTCATGAAGACATTGCTATGTTAAGATCTATGGTATAAACATTTAACAGCCAAAGATCGGAGAACACTGCGCCCTGCCTTGTAGAGGTGGAATCTACCTGTGTCAGACCTACCTACAGCTCCAACATCGCCAGAGCCTTAACCCCAGCCTCTCTCTGCTCCCGGGGAGCCCAATGCAGAAGGTTGAATGCCTACGAATCATGGATGTGGGACCCTAGGGGAAGAGCCTGCATGACCCTGACCCACAGTGAACACATCCCATGTGATGAGCATTCCTTGAACATTGTCAGCATACACATGGGAATGCTAATTTCTTCCAAGGCCACTATATGGCTTCACCTCAACCCAGTGTTCTACGATGGAATGAACCTTGAGTGACAGCAATGAAAATCCTGGGCAGCATAAAAGCAAAACCACGGTTGAGCTCAGCAAGGTCTCATGGTGGCCAGTCACCAATAAGAGAATCAAAGACCAAGGGACCAGGAATGAAGATAAAAGAGCCTGAGTAAACCTATCCAAGCATGTATCCATTCTTGTGATATAGAGATGTTGAGAAGATTATGAGCATTATTTGAGTTTTCAAATGTATAGGCACCAAGGCTATGAAATGCTAAAATTTGCACAGACCATGTATCTTGATTTAGATTCTCTAAGAAAATATGCAGTAACAGATCTCCCCACAAAATATTCTGAGACCAGAGAACTTCCTTCCTGGATTCTACCCATCATTAAGGCAGCAATATTCAACCATACACAGTTGTAATACCATCACTACAGGCAAGAGAAAAGGAAATTTCTCAAAATCGTGGTCCTTTTTGAAGATACTAGATTGACAGACGACTGCTGGGTGTACTCCTATCTTCCTGATCCCCGAGGCCAAGGTGCCAGGAGACTCCTCCCACTGTAGAGTGGACCACTAGGTCCCCGCTTTCAATGAGCTGTCCAAGCAGCTACAAGGGGAGGCAGAATTGTCAGATTCTAACAATGAACTACGACTCAAACTTTTCTTAACAGTCCATGGGGATAACAGCAGCAGAAATATCCCAAAGGGACGTTTCTAAGGACATTGCTTAAATCATCTCCCAACTGAGTATAAGCTGAACAAAAGAGTAATCAAACCCCTCAGGGAAAAAAAAACAACAACACTGAAGAGTCTGCAGCGATGTAAGGCAGTGTCCAGTAATAGCCTGTGAGCAAGGAGCTGTGAAGGATGACATCCATCCAGCTTCTAACAAGGGCCCCATGTACTGCCTGTCACGCATGGGACATCATTCCTGCTGGCATGTGCTAGAAGGACAGGAATAGGGCCGGGGGAACTCCGGCACTGAGATATGCTCAAAATAGAGGTGGGAACCTGAGATAGGTCCAGACACACGAGTCCTTCATCCAAGGAGGCCCCTGCAAAGCTGCAGACAAGGCAGAACAGGGTCCTCAGTGCCATGGACTTTTACAAGGTAAGGCAAGTTCTATAGCAGGAAGACTGCATTTGGTCACCTGCGAGCTATGAACAAAGTCGACCCATGAACACACAAGTACAGAGAGGAAGATGAGAACTAGAAACCTTCAGAGTACCATGATTTGAGCTTGTACTCAGATGCAAAGCCTTCCTTCATCCCAATCCCCCTCTGCCATCCCCACTCAGCCTTGACTTGAGGCTCAACACCCTCAAAGATGAGGACACGCTCAACTCGAAACTTGGCTTTGCCTGCCTCCTTGCCACCTCTCTAGTGCACAGCTTCAAATAATTTGAAAATTGTGATTCCAGGTCTCACAGGGAGCACCAAGACTGCACTCATTCCCAGCTAGACTGTCCTGCTCACCTCATCCTTAGAGCAACACTGACCCAGCATGGGTCCTGAAACACTGTGTGAAGGTATTGCAGGTAAAGACTGGCAACTCAGGCGAGAAGCACGAGACTGAAGTCTTCTGGAAAGAGCAAGAATTCCCACTGAAGGTCACAAGGGCCCTTGAGAGTGTCTAAGTCACAGCACTCAGGTGAGTGACCCTAGAGTTTAAGTGAACACAAATCAAGATTTAGACTCTTGGTGACAATGTGCCCTGCTTCCTGCAGATTCAAGTCAGCATCCCCAAGAATCTAAGTACATCAGAATTTGATACTCAAGCCTGAAAAATATTGAGCATGTCACTAGTGCAAACTGAAGACATAAGAACCCAAGACTTTTAAAATTCTTATACCATAGCTGGACAGGCCAATGTGAAAACGAGACCCAAGGAGAATCGACTGGCCAAGAAAATCAAACTCAAGTCCTAGAGAGTAAGGACAAAATATTCAACTAATCCTGCTTCTACAGGATTCGTGCCCGGTAGACTATGGTTAGTGATAACAAACATCAGTTCCTCCAAACAAGACCACGTTTGCTTTGTCACTGACCATCCTGTTCCAACTTCATTTGTACACATTTCAGATTCAACCTGAGCACCGTGCTATACCAGTGCCCTCTCCCAGCATGCTCGCCGTTCTCCACTTCTTACCTAGGGGAGTCGGCAAGATTGACTAGGATAAAACCCCCTCTGTGTATGTCTATGACAAGTGTTTTACTCACCTTTTTCAGTGACTGAAAGATCTGAAAACTAGAGGAGGAAAAGTTCATTTGAGGGCTCATGGTTTCAAATGTCTTAGTCCGTGTAGAGCCAACTCCATTCTTTGAGGCCCGAGATGAGGCAGATCATAGCAGAAGAACATGGTAGAGGAAAACGGCTCAGGAAGCAGAGGAAGACCCCTCTTCTCACCAAGGACAAAATGTAAACCCCAAAGGTATGCCCTCAATGACCCACCTCCTCCAGACTCACCCTACCTGCCTGTAACCACAACCTGATCATAACCCAATCACTTCACCTCTGAACTTTCTTGCATTGTCTTACACATGAGCTTTTGGGGGACACCTATCAAAACCAGAACATTCCACCCCAGCCTCCCAAAACTTATGCCCACTTTCCCAATGCAATGTATCTTGAGTCCATTGTGGGGATTCCCGATAGTCTGAACAGTTTCAGTATCTTCCACAAGTCCCAAATCTCCCGACTCAAGATGAATTCAGCATAAATCACAGTAAAAATAAAATGTGAATACTTAAAAAGGTACAGAGTAAACCTCTCCATTCCGTAAAGGAGAAATAGGGGCATGGAAAGAAGGGATGGGAACAAAGCAAAACCAAAATTCAGCTGGGCAGACAGTCCCGAAGTTCCCCCTCCAGCCTCTGGAGCAGTGGCATGGCGATGTTCTATCCAAAGGCTCGTGTCGCTCCACCCCTGGGCTTCGCCGGGTGCAGTGCACACGGCCTTTGACTTCTGATTCTTGCCGCTTTCCTCAGCAGACCTCCACGGCTCTGGCATTGCTTCATCTCGGGCGCCTCCACTGAAGCTTTGGGTCCCTCCTCTCATCGCCCTCTCAGGGGCTACCCACAGGGACTGCGATCCTGCTGCACGTTACCTGCCCTCCCAGGCCTGCCTTTGGTATCTGGAAGCTTCCATGACCCCCAACTCCTGCATTCCAGCAAAACCAGCACCATGTGGTTGACAGCAAGGTCTGTGACTATCTCAAGCAGTAGCCAAGCCTCGAGGGACCCTGGTTGCAGTGGCCTCCAAGTACCTGGGTGGCTGAGCATGGTGAAACAACTTCCCATGTCCCTCTGGTAAGCAGGGTGCCCCACTGGTCTCAAGGGAATTTTTGCTTTATACCCTTGAGCCCGAGATGAGCATGATCTTGTCAATTCCCAATATGCTTTCTAGCCATCTTATTGTTTCTGGGTAAAGTACTTAAAAACATTACAGCCAAAGAGATAGCTGTTAATCCCACCTCCTTTAGCCCCAGTTTTAATTCTTATGGTCAAACTGCAAGTTTTGCTTTTTGCTTCTGATTATCACAATAACCTTGGCTAAAAGCCACCAGCAACATCCATGCCACACATTGAATGTTACACTGCCTAGGAATTTCATCTACATTAAGACCATCACCTTGAAATTTAGCCTCCCAGAAAATCTCAGGACATGGGCAAATGAAGACAACTTAGAACATAATGTGTATGGCCTGTAGTCCAATATCCAATTCAGTCCTCCTCTGAAACTTCATCTGACTTTGCACTTCACAGTACTATCAGCATTCTGGTCTTCTGAACTCGAAGAAGAGTTGCCCAGTAAGGTCCACTTACAACATTCTAAACCTTTTCCAGCTCACGTGGCTAAATTTTTGCAATTTCTCCCACAAATTCCAAAAAGCTCCAAAGGATTCTGAACCACATGGCTAGGTTAGTCATAACAGCCCCACTTCTCAGTACCAATTTGTTTTCATCAGATTTTTCGTTGCCATGACCAAAAGACCTGACAATAACAATTAGAGGAGGAAAAGTTTATATGGAGGCTTGTGGTTTTATTGGTCTTAGTCCATAGGTGGCCAATTCCATTCTTAGTGGCCTGAGGGGAGGCAGTCCATCATGGAGGAAGAGTGAAAACGGGGAAGCAGGTCTGCAGGAGGCCACCAGGAAGCAGAGAAAGACATCTCTCACCAAGGACAAAAGGTATGCCCCAAAGTCACACCCCCAATGAGCCATCTCCTGCATCTACCTCCTAGTCAGCCAGTACCAATTAACCCCTATCAAGAAATTATTGCACCCATTAGGTTAAGATCCTCATCTTAACCCGATCATTTCACCTCTGAACTTTCTTGCATTGTCTACGAGCTTTTTTTATTTGGGGGATGGGGGCACCTATTATTGAAACCTAACAAGATGTTTCAGTTTCTAGCACTTAAAAAAAAAATAGCAGTGATCAATAAAGCCTGTTCAGTCTTGTTTCCACCAAGCAATTGTGGGATAACAAGATACCTGCTAGTTTGTCAAGCTAGTATTGACTGCTTGTCATGGAACTTCAGAATTTGGGGTGAAAGACAAAATTGAGAATCCAAATAAGAAAAGTGTCTCCTGTGCATCTGGGGAAGCCCCTCTCCCAGATGTGGCCACTCTCAGGTTAGCACCCAGCTTCCATTCACTTGTGTGGCAGTGTCAGGTCACGTGTGCTGGGATACATGAGAAGGGTGTTCCTCAAACTGACAGTGATAGGTCCTTTAAACTGACGGTTCTGGACACCTCTTCCACCTTGAAGACTTCTCTCCCTTCAGCGTAGACTGGGACCATGAATGACAGTCTTTTTCCTCTGGAGTATCCCAGCACAATGAATGCGTCTTGGAGAAAGCATTAGCACTCTTTTTTCCCTCGGCCTTTCCTAGGAGGCATTGGTCTTACCGTAGCTCTTAGACATTCTCATTTTAAAAAGGTCAGAATCACTCCCCCTCTAGCCATGACCAGAACTCCGCTAATGCCACTGACAATGACTTTGTACAAGTCAACTCATAAGGACCTAACATGATCCTATCCAAGTTGTATGAGCAGACCTAGGTCAGTTTTCTGTACTTATGTATCATCACTATGCATGACAAGGATAAAAATATACTGCTCACTAGCACTAACTTGTCATTGAGTGGTTAAGGTTCTAATAAAGTGTCCCTTCCACACAAAATTAGAAAATTTGAGTCTCATGAGAGGTTCATGCTTTGAACAGGACTGTAGGATAACACCACCTGCCGTGGGTACTCATCTAACGAGTCAGTGAACAGCCAACACCAAGTACCAAGAAAGGAAGAGTTTTAATCCTCAGGTCCAACCTATGATCTCATGGAACAATACAAAAGATTGTTGCCACCCGCAGCAACAATCCTGTGGGAAGGAATTGGAGGCGGACTGGGAATGAACTACTTCTATTTTTCTGGGCTACTTTCTTGCTTGTTCGCTAGTTTGTAGAGGAAGAGAGGCTTGCTTTTAGAGGTACTACGCTTTCAGCAAGGCTATGCTTTCAGAGATCTGCTGCTTCTTAGAGTTCTGCTGCTGCTTCTTAGAGGTGCATCCTGCAATCCTGGATCCTAGAGGCGTGTCCTAGAGGTGCGTGCTATCAGAGGTGCTTCTTAGTGGTGCATCCCGCATACTGCGTCCTTCATTCTGTGATCTAGAGGTGTGTGCTTAGTCCTCCTCCCAGGTGAAGAGAATGTCATATACACTAAAGCAGCCAATCAGCTTAGGAATAAGTAGCACAATTGGAGTACGTGCCACGGTACTAATCAAGAATGAGGAACATCTGTTGACCACTAGCGCGGAAGAGACATCAACCAATCAGGCAAAGGTAGATCACGCCATGTTAACACTAATTATGTGCCACCTCTTGGCCCAACGCCAGCCGCCATCTTAGAGCTGCTTAAACATGTCTCTGCAAAAGACGACATTCTGCTGTTCGCAACAGATCCAGGTCTACTGATCAAATGAGTCTCCAGGTGCTGACAGGCTGGAGAAAATCTAGCAGCTAGCTGGTATCTCCAAGACCAAAAGGGCTCTGCTTCCACTCTTCCCAAGTGGGATGATCAGGACTGTTGCTATGATGTTTCATCTGTAAGGCTCCACAATCTTCTAAACCTGAATTTTTCCTACACATCTCAAAGAGTCAAGCTTATGAGCAAGAACATTTCAGGATCATTATGTTGAGTTCATAATGATGGGTAGGAACTAACAATAAGCTTCCTAATAACGGAGGAGACTCAGCCCCCTCCCATCACCTGTTTTGGGAGGAACAGGCATTCTTTTCAGACAGATTTCAGAGAGCAAGTTGAAGCAGTTGCAACCTTTGAGTTAATAGATTAAGTCCTCTCTTGGTTTAGGGTGAAGAAAGTTTCAGTCCTCAGTGTATGGCATCACCTGGGGGATAGGGTATCAGCATTGCGATCAATGAACTACAGACAAATAATGACAAGGATTAAATAACTGGAAAGGAGTAGTCTGAATATATTCCCAACCTGAGTGATTAGCAGTAAGCTACAGCAAAGATCTAAATGAAGAGCACAAGAGAAAGCAACCGAGTCATCCTCAGAGGTGGGCTTTCATGCAATTTTAGCCTAGTAGACCTCCAGGCAGCTGGGTCCATCCTGGCTCCAACAGGCTTATAGCTCTGCTAAGAAAGGGGAAATTTACAAGTTCCAAAATATGCTCTCCAGGAACTTAGCGACTAAGTGCCACTCAGTATAATCATGGAAATACAATGATTCAGAATCCTGTACCTGTCCACATGGGTTCTGGCTACCCATAGGAGAAGGTACAATATCACCCCCGATGACCACTGTCTACCCGTTTGGGAAAACCACGTTTATCAGTGCCAATGACATATGGAGGAAAATCACAGAATGCCCAGCTCCAATTGTGTCTTTCGGTCTTAGTTGCTACTCCCAAAATTTCTTTAGCAGAAGCTAGAACGTCCCGACTTTGGAGGGCATCCAACTAGAATGCAGGACATCTGACCCAGGTAGACATCAACTGGCCCAGGTAGACAACGTTTCCTCATAGGGCCTCTTGGCCAGTGTGTATGCAGCCAACATAACCACTATAAGAAGCCCAAGGACAAAGAGCAGTCTCCCACTGACAATTTAAAAGGGGTACCAGAAATGCAACTATGCTCAAAGGGAGCAAATAGAGTCAAGCAATCAGACTGCATACCCTCAAAGACATAAAACTGACACCAAATGAGGTATATGAGGTCATTAAACAGATGGTAATATCCATCAAAAAATATGCTGTGCAGAAACTCCTAGGATGGACAGTAGGAAGCGGCCAAGGATCCCAGGGAGATTTCCCAATACCTAGAGGAAGGAGAAGCCAGAACAAGGAGACAGAGGACAGTCATTTCAAATCTCTGAAACATCCCAAGTGCAGAGAGATACCAGACTTTGAGGCATGTTGGAGGCAGGCACCCCACAACCCAAGTCATGTGGCTCATGTACACGTAGACACAGCTGGGCTTGGGCAACCCAGCCTAATGACATAGGAAACAAATAGTAAGAAGTTCTCTGTATTTGCATATTTAGAAAATTTGTCAATAAAAATTTCATTTGATTTTGACTTAGATTCAATTAAGAATTTCAAAATAACTACTTCCTAAAGTACTAAAAAATATGCTAGTATTGTATTCCTGTTCTATCCCAATGACCACCACATTACTGCATCAGGAAATACCAGATAATTTCTTCCAGAAAAAATATAGGACAACTACAAGATTGATACTTTTCAGATCAACAGAACATCCCCCACCCCCAGAGGGCAGAGAAAAGAACTGCCCTCAAAGGAAAACTGCAAAATGGCTCCTTACATCCACGTAGGCCCATTTTGTAACTTGTTGGGAGGCCAGAAGACTCCAGACACCAATACTGCATCATAGGAAAGCCTAAGGCACAAAGATTTCCCGTACTGGACAAACCTTTTAATTTGCCTTTAACCAGTTCACCTCAGCCAACAGGGCTATTGCCACAAGTAGGACACATCGGTATTTACACCTGTGGGCAGCCCCAGGAGGAGCCCACCTGAAATGGAAACCCAGGGGTCAGCCCTGCATGTGACACTGATGTTTTGGGGTCCATCAGCATCACAAGGAATCCACAGCAGAGAATGCTCAACACCTGATCTGAGGACCATGAACATGAGGCCGGGAGGGGAGACTGTGGTGACCCAGGGGCAGTGTCCACTGTGGACATGGAACCCACAGGTGAACTTTCCTCGGAGCAAACAGTGAAAATCTCCACATACTAGTTACATAGTGAGAAATCTCACCTGGACCAAATATTTCCCAAAATACTCTGGCTTGGGAATGACTCTCATATGAGATGTAAGGTATAAGATGAGGGTCGCAGGACCATGTAGCTAAGTCCAGTAAAGGCTGAGATGATGGTTTCAAATCCCTCAACAGCACTGGGTAATGTCAAAGCCAAACCCATCTGACAGCACCTTCCACTTTTGGGTGGCTGTGTCTGGTCCAGGCATCTGAGTAGACTAAACAATCTCATGGCACCTCATTTAATCCCAGGAGGTGTAAATAGGTGCTGTATGAACTAGGATGGAACCCCTAAAACACATGGAGATGATGAAACAGGAGAGAATAAGTTCTCACCAAAAGGCAATTATGCAGATTCATTTGAGATATGGGCAGTTCAAAGCCTAGAGGAAATTAAAGGAACCCTGGGAAAACTTGAAATGTTAGATCACGTTTCTGCCTTTAGGGGTGTGCCACAGTGCAACCCACGACACTGAAACAGTCCCACATGTGGACACCTACATGCACCATTCCTCACGTCCCATGCAAGTTCAGGACACTTCACAGTGTCTTCAATTTCTGGCAGGCAAGGAGGCCCACACAAGGTGGATCTAATGCACTCCCATCTTTTTCTGACAAAGCTTTAGAGAACAAATCATTTGCATACAATGAGTTAATTATCCTCAAGGTACTTAATTCAAGGGACATTGTGGGGGCAGATATAGGGACAAGCCTGAATCAGACAGGGCTGTGCGAGGAATCTCCTAGGAGAAGGAGAATCTGTTACAGAAGGAGGGACAGGGAATTCCTTGCTGCCATGATTACTGCACCTGTGCACTTCTGCTGAAAGAAATTTCCAGGCGACTCAGCATTCCACCTGGAGGAGCTATGCACCATCCCCCCCCCCCCCGGATATTCCAGTTTTCACAGCCACGTCTGCCATGACAGAATTACTGCCTTGGGGCAAGAATCAGTACAAAGAATTCTAGAAGTGAGTAGATGCTCAGGCCCTGCTCATCCAGAGGGACACCGAGACACATTCTACACACTGCTAGGTGCCCAGTGAGACCCAGCTGCCATCAACTTGGTGCTGCGATACTCAGTTTTATACCTTGCCCCATTTCAAAATCCCTGGCCAGCCCCCCTGGGCTCCCTTATAAAGTACTTGCCTGAAGTCCAGGCCTCAGATTTTGAGTTCAGGGATATGGAGAACCATGCGGGTCCGAATCCCAGCATCTCTTGGATGAAGGATCAGCTGAAGTCCCCCCAGGACAAGAGATGTGATTGAGGGAAATGGGGCTAGTTTTTGAGAGCAGCTGCCACGGGCCATGCCTTAATCAGCCCCACCAAAGTAAAGGTCCGTCCAGATCCTGCACCTAAGTCATGACTTCAACAGGCTCCAGGAGCCTTCTGGTAGGGCAGCGCTACCTATGGGCGGATGCCCCCCAACCATGCCCTTTCTCAGGAGACAAGAACAACTAGCTCAAGGACAGTAAGACAACTCCCAAATAACAGCAGTTGTGAAATCCAAAGCAATCTGTGCTTCAGAAGACTCACCGCACCCAAAGGAACTCCAAGACTGCCACGTTTAAAACAGGGGCTTCCAACAGAGCTGTAGCACTGAAGACCTCAGGAGGCTCCCAAGCGGGAGCAGGTATGCTAGACCTCACATATAACCCCCTTCTAGCTGACAGCTGCTGCCTGGGAATACAGGGTATGATGACCCAGTCACCTGTGGATGTGGTGACAAAATCTGAGGGTGCCCTGATGAGTTAGAATGCCATGTGTTCGAACGTCTGGGTTTTTGAGGTAAAGCCTGGGTCTGATCTGCCAACATTCACGTGACTTGGGTAACTGAGCAGAGGATGTGGAATCATCTCCAGGTCTCGAGTTGGAGCAAGACCTGCCAGCCCTGCCACTCAGCTGTGCAGCCTGCATCCTGCTCACCCTGAGGTGGCACCACTCACTCTATAGCAGTGGTGCTCTAGAACAAGGCTTCCGGATGACGTGCCTCTTGGGTATTTCGTGCAGAAGCATACCATGGACAGCACATTCTTTACATTGTCTCTTTCCATTTTGTTTTCACAGTATTTAACAGTATGTCATGCTTATGAAAATCTAAGCAATACTGGTAGTTACATAGGAAGAGGTTAGGTTTTTACTCTTGTACTCCAAGTTCATACTCCTAAAGTGAATATTGTGAACAGTTTGTTGCTTCCACATTGTGAAGTGTGATTCTTGTGGATCTTATTGTAACCCAATTCCCATATTATACTTATCGAACAGGAAGAATCAATCCTGTCCAAATTCCATTATACTCATTCATTCAAGCATCCTTATTCATATTTCCAAGGCATATGTCATACAGATGGCCATCTTTTTTGCAGCAATGATGCCTCTTTTCCCATTGCTTTGAGATCCATTTCACTGAAATAGTTTCATGTTTGAAGCCAGACTTGAGATGATAAATAACTTCGCACCCATGTTCCCACTTACCCTGACTTGAAGCTCAGCATGCTCAAGAGGACCTTCCCTGCTCCCTCCCAGAAGTAGGCACTTCAACACCTGCTCCCAAGGATATGAAAACCTTTGTCAAGTGACCCCCAGTGCCACTCCTGGATACTGTGACCATCCACACAAAACAAGATTTTCATGCTCATTCTTTCCCAGATAAATACAGTGACCTTCATTCAGGTCTCCAGATATGGTTTCAGGGACTTCTTCCTGGTAACGCCTGCTCAGGAGGAAGGCACACAGATCTAAGCCTATGCAGGGAAAGAATTCCCACTGAAGGCCAGTGGCCTCAATGCCCAGTGCCTCCCATATAAACGGTGAAGACTCAGCTTCCTGAAGACCCTGCTTAAGGTCAGTCACCTCATTAACTCTTGGAGAACAAAATTCAGACTTGAAAGGAACCCAATGCAATGCTGTAAAGTCAAATACTCCCTCGAGAGAATCAACCGACAGAAGTGACCAATGTAGCATGCCACTGACTTGCTTGGGTTTTTGACATCAAGCCTGCGTCTGATCCTTCAACATTCAAATTACTTGGTTACCTGAGCTTAGCATGTAGAATCACTTTAAGGATTCAAGTTGGAATAGGATGTGTCAGCCCTATCACTCAGCTTCACAGGCTACATCCTGCACACCATGAAGTGTGCACCACTCAAGAAACAGTGGTCAGAGCAAGACATGGCCCAACAGTCAAGCTGACCAGGCTCAGTGCACTATTGGGAGTTCTAACCACATGTAGTATCATTGTTGACCTCACAGGAAGGAGAATTTAGTATTACAGCTCTGCTTTCTGAAGGAAAAGAAATTTGGTATAGAAACATGGAAACATTTTCATGTTCTCAAATCTATTCTGATACATAATAACTCTACATTTCACTCAGGATCTGAATGCCTCTCCAGAAACATTCTGGACATAGAGCACCTGGGCTCACACTAGGATGTTCCACAAGGACAAGATGGACTCACAACCAGTTGTGTTCTCACTTTACTGCCAGTAACACCAAGTCAGGACAGGAGGCCTCATGCAATGTCCCTGCTCATACCAGGTGGTATCCAGCTCCGCTGTCTGGAGGGGACCTTTTCAGCGTGTGCCAACAGACAGCAAGATTGTCTGCGACACCATTGCCTTTTTCCTCTTAGAACATTGAGCTTCCAAGACCCCAGAAACAAGCTCCCCAAAGAAATATCACAGGAATCTTGGAAGCCTGCTCCTAAGTCAGCCTCCTCCACCATCTCCTGGATCAGACAGCACAGAAAAATTGCAGAAGGGCAGCTTGGGGAGAATTCCACCGCAGCCCAAGTCAACACATCTGCAACCTTCTTTAGACTGACATTTAACACCTTACTCAAAATTAGTTCCTTGTGTTTAGGGATCACTAGCAATTTCTAATTTCTGCTTCATTGAAGGATTGTTTGCACATACAGGAATGGAGATTTGTCCACAGTCTAACTCCTCCTGTGAGTGAGTAGTATTTAATCTTTCCTACTCATTAGTCACGCAGTTGATGAGGGAACATCACAGGCTAGTTTGACCAAAGTGTTCCCCAGAGCACATGGCTCCTTATGGCCCATATGAGCCATATGTCAGCCCACGAGCCAAGACAGATCATTCTATATAGTAAGCTCCTAATGAAGTGAGACATTCTAATGAGTGAGATCCTAATTAGATGGGATCCCAATGTCCAAGAATTACAGTTGAAGAGGATCGTGGATGACAAAGTATCTACTTCACAATTTCAATAAAAACATGGTTTCTGGTCCATCCCACCTCAACTTGGGGTCTTGCCTCACTTTAAGTGTGGATAGGGCACAGCTGGTGCTCCTCACTGCTGACCATATAGACTCATAGGACAAACCTGGACAGCCATAGTCACCTCCAGCTCCAAGTCAGAGTGGGGACCTGGGAGGCAGGATGAAACTTCAGGTCCAGGACTCCTTGGTGAAATTGCCTCGAGTTAACAGGAACAAGAACGCTTCAGCCTCAGTTCTGCTTTTTAACAATGGCATGGAAATACTGCCGGATGCCCACCACAGGTCTGGAGAGATCTCACTGATAGCCCACCTTGCTCACAGACACAAGAGCTTCTGAAACAGATTTCCACAGTACTGGGTAAATAAGCTCCCCACTCCAGGAAGATCATGTTGAGAGATTCGTGTCATGAAAAAAATCTTCAGCAAACTCACATTGGATGTGTGATAGGTCAAGTCAACCAGGTAGTATGTCCCAGAGAAATTCCCTTTAAGTGTCCAAAGTGAAGCACACACCTACTCCCGGCATGAGAAACCTGGACACTTAGGACGAATGGAAGGGGCCTTTTGGAATATCTGAAGGTTTTTCTGGATCTCGGCTGTTCTGTCATCTGCTGGCCATTGGATCAGGGATCTAAATTGGAGTGTCCAACAACCCCCACCAATGCCTTCTAAGAAAGGGAATCCTATGAACATTCATATCGACTGTCACAAGCTCAGACAGGCATTATGAGCCTTGGTGGTCCCACCACCTGTTTGTTCTGTAATTGCTGCATGCCCGATTTAGTGAAATAAACACGAAGTCATATACATCTACAGATATACCCATATTCATGTCCAGATTATGTAAATCTGTTAAGTTTTCTTCACATTAATACTTAGTATACTTTCAGTATATTAGTCATGATGTAAATAGCATTTTAAAAGTAATCACCTTAATGCCATTAAAGTATTTTATATTACAAAGGAATGGATAGCATTAATATTGACGTTATTTCCAAAATAACTTATCGCCTGTAAGAAAGTTATTTATCACTAGTTTAAATTCATGTGAATGGTCAAGACTGGGATTGAACTCCCCTTCATGATGATACAGGATAGAGAGCACTTTCAAGATCTCAGAAACGAGATCCCCAGAGGATACAGAGAAAGAAAACTCTCAATCTCATGAGATTAACATTTTTAAAATCTCCAAGTATAAACCAAAAACGGTCTAATGCCTGGAAAACCTGAGCATATTCACCTCTTCACTCCAGAAAATCTCTTGCTCATGTTTTAGAGCAAAGGGTCAGTGAATTGCAGATGGGTCCCAGCTACTCTGAAGAGAAAGGACATTACTCATGATGAGCACAGTTCCCTACCCGTGTGAGAAATCCTGTTTGTCCTGGTAAAAGACCCCATAAAAACAACATGGGGTGTTCAACTCCAGTCTCCCAACAAGTCCATCTTTTCCTTCCCTGGGAAATTTCAAAGAGCAGACCATTCAACTGGGGTGGTTGTCACATGAACCAACATTGCATATGTTGAACTACTTCCCAAGAGTGCCCATAAATGAATACATTAGGATCAAATGGCATAGCCAAAGCATGAATCCACAGGACACAATGGTTACACAAAAGGAGTCATCCTTAAGAGAGCTGCACTCAATGAAAACAACCAAAATAAGATCAAGAGCCAGTGTTGATGTCCTCAAGCATGGAGAGGCTATTAACCAAATGATACAAGAATATGCCAAGTCAGTCAGCACAAGACAGACAGAAAATATGACAAATAGAACGTGGCCGAGGATCAGAAAGGAGGCTCCCAATGCCGAGAACCATCTGGAGAAGGTGAAGTCTAAATCAAAGGAATAACGTACTCATTTTAAATCAACCACCCTTATGTCAGGCACCCTAGCACATGGTAAAAAGAGATACAGGATGCTCCAGCACCTGGGTTCAGGGTGCCCTCCTTGTCGTTCCAATACCTGTGGGCCCTACTCGTATGTTTTATTGCAAACAAGTTCCATGTCAGAAGCGATAAGGAGTTGCAATAGGTAATGCGTCAATCTATTACCTATGTAGAAAATATTTCCGTAAGTATAAAATATCTAACTGGAATACATATTTTTATCTGAGCATGAAATACTTGGATATTTTCTAAGTCTGTTTAGTTCTCACAGTCTTAATTCTTGATCAGGTCCAACCACAATAAAGCAGGACAGCCCACAGGGCCAAGAAAAATTAAATCCAACTCATGGTCAGCTCTCAACCAAGCTTTAATGCAAAAAGCTTGCAAACTGAGGGCTTAAATATAGAACAAGCTCAAGATGGAGCTCATCAGCTTTGACAGAGGCAGCAATAAAGGACAGCACACAATCTTAAGAATGCTTTGGGACCTCTGTCACAGGGCACCTGCAGAGCGTCAGCGGCCACAAGGCCAGAGACCTCACTCCCGCACAGGAGCACAGGAGATCATCAAGTAAGGAGATTCC
Organism: Sciurus vulgaris; assembly: GCF_902686455.1. Taxonomy (NCBI): domain Eukaryota; kingdom Metazoa; phylum Chordata; class Mammalia; order Rodentia; family Sciuridae; genus Sciurus; species Sciurus vulgaris. The sequence continues at coordinate 139,809,847 of NC_136469.1, forward strand.
CCTGTGAACAAACTTCCTCAGTTTTCCATGAACAAGTTCACCTACCAGTGAATCAGTGGGACCCCATCACAGGACCACAAACTGTCTCAACCTCCAGGCAACCAAGTATGAAGCTGAACCAAAACCCAGGGCAGAGGGGAAGCACCCTAGTGCATGGTAAAAAGAGGTACGGGATGCCCCAGCACCTGGGTTCAGGGTCCCCTCAATGGTGTTCCAATACCTGTGGGCCCTACTCGTGTATCACACGTGGGATGTGCCAGAGCATCAGCCATACACAAGAACACCTTTGGGTCCTTACACTCAGATCTCCACTGTAGCTAAGGAGCTGATGCAGGGGAAGGATGTACACATGCAATTTAAGAATCAATAATAGGGGGAGCCTGGGGCAAGTGATTGTGGTACCCCAGGCCAACAAATATACCCTTTAAGGTCCACATTCTGTGGAGCTCCTCTGGTCATAAATGGAATGACTCAGAACAGTCAGGTGACGAGAACCCTTATCTGGAGCTTTCTGAATGCTGGCTTGATGCTCATTTGAACAGAAGCAGACAAACCATAGGAGGACCTGGTCAGTCCAACAGCAGCAGCAATGATGGTGTTAAAAATCATGCAGAGGTGACAACGTCAAAGTCAAATAACCTGGTAGCAGCTGCCACTGGAGTTCAGCGTAGGGCGGTCCCTCAAGTACAGGGTCTGCAAACAAGAGCTGTCACAAGCCAGATTCTTTTAATTCAATCCTAAGAATTTTAATTGGGAAGCAATGTAATGTTGGCTAGGAGTGATGTTAGCAGAGAAAAACATTGAAGAAAGGAATACATTTTTCTCCAAAAAATAGAGCATAAGGTTCTCAAATTTAAAAGATGTTTCTGTAAAGTTTAAAAGCAACCATCATGTGGTGCATGCCTATAATACCAGTGACTCAGGATGACCTTAAGTTCAGAACCAGCCTGGGAAACTTAGCAAGATCTGAGGGATTGTGGGTAGCTCAGTGGTAAAGCACCTTGGGTTCATTCCAATACCAAACAAACGCAAATGCAAAAGGGAAGGATACCATAGCAGGTTAAAATATTAGACATGTTCATCCATGACATTATGAAGTGGCCTATATGTAAGTGGATAGTGGATATGTAAGTGTTCACATGAACACGGAAACCTACTCATGATAACCTCAAACATAAAATTGAGGCAGTCAGTTATAAGCTGCTTATTTTAGGGAGCATTTGTAACTCTTGACATGGTAAGAGATCCCAGCAGCACAAATGATAATTTTTGGTCTTCAAACACAATCTTAAATTTGTGGGAGAGAAAGCATGAAGTTCCCCCCCCAAAAAAAAAAATCATTCTTTCAATACTTAATTTTCCTAAGCTCTTCTCAAATACTTTCACCATGGATAGAGATTGAATCGAGGCTTGTGAGCAACAGGTGTGTGAAGAATCTACAGGAAAGGAAGGTTGCCATGACAGGAGTGGACACAGGCCCACCCCTCTTCCGCTACAGGAGAGACCCAGGTGGATTGACGGTCTAACCGGTATGATTTTATGTTACAACCTCACCACGCACGTGTCAAATGATGTCACATCTCTAGTGCAGGGGAATTGATGCTTTGGCATGGGGGGGCGGATTACAGTCAATCCAGTCAGTGATAAATGGCCAGAATCCCATCACTCTAGAGGATTATCCCAACATGCATAATTCATGGCTCCTCAACGATCCCCAGCAGGATTGAGTCCCAGTCACTGCTAAGTGACCAGCTTGATATTACCCCCTTCAATCTGCCCTGTCCACCATTCCTTTCCTGGCCTCCCTCAGAACACTTCCAAATAAAGTAACCAGGGACCGTATTCAGATCAGTATCCTGCTAAAACGTCCACACCCTCAGAACTGGTAAATATGTGACATGGCAAGGAGGAATGAAGGGAAAGGGGACAAAAGTTTGCTAACCAGTTGACTAAGATTCAGAGATGATCCCGGAAGAAGGGCAATTAAAGTGAGAAAGGAAGAGGAGGGGAGTAGCGGAGGCAAAAAGGAAGCCAAGAAGCAGAATTGGTGGCGGCTTTCAGACAGAAGAATCTTTCCTGGCTCTGAAGCAGGAAAGGTGCCCTGCCAGGCGGGCCGTGCAGAGGTGGGCAAGCGCAGGAAACATCTTCCCAGAGAAAGCCCAAGAGCTACCCATGCCCTTCCTGGTTTTGCCTGGAGATGCATTTCAAACTGCTCACCACCAGAAGATCAAGTTTGCTATGGTTAGTCCTATAACTTGGTGCCCGTTTGTTATGGCAGAAATAGGAAATCAATGCCCCAGACATCCAGAAGAAGTCAGTGATGTTTTTCTTAGATTTCCTAATCCCTAGGAACCCTGGTCAAGAAAGCAGCGTCCTATACTCACAGCACCCCAGCATGGACATGTGGGACATCAACACTGTTCTTTCCATTTAAATTTGAAATGTGTGGATACAAAGGCCATGAGACACGTTGTCAAAAAAACATGATTATTCTTCTACAAAGTGGAAACCTATCAAGTATTCTATAGGCCCAAATAACACCCTCACTGGATTCTATCACCAGTTAAGATGTAAAGTGGTCTATCCAAATGACTTCAGGCAGCCAAGAACAGTAAGGAGGACTCTCACAATGTCACTCCTTTAACCGCAGTGGACTGATAACCAGCAGGGACTGGTTGTCGACTTCTCCATTGTGAACAGGCCATAAGTACTGGAGGCCGTGTTTCATAGTGGACCACTGGGTCCCAGCATTAGCAAATTGCAGGTGGGCACGGCTGCCCCAAGGCAGGACATTTTCCCTGTGCCCCACCTCCTCAGCAGGTTCTTTCCAACCAACAGCTCAGAATTCTCCACTCCCCACTTAGGACAGCTGTTTTCTGAACCCCCAACTGCCCACAAGGGAACGTCTGCAAGGAAAAATCAAAAGGGCTCCAGGCCTGGACAGCAAGACTACTAGCTACTTCCACACCAGAGGGATCCAGCTCCTCAACCTGCCACCCTGAGAAGCCCAGCAGGCCAGGCATTACACCACTGTGCACGTGGACATGGTTTCAGAATCCTGCTCTCCGGAGACTTCTGAGCCCTTCTTGCCCAGAGGGAAAGGTGCTGTTGTAACCGTGATCAATGCTATCCCCAGCTATTTTGGGACAATATTCAGTTGGTACCAAGGCTTTGAAAGAGACAAGCCAATGTTTCCAGTAATAAGCCTTCTGCCTTCACTCCTGCCCCTCCCTCTGGGTGAAGATGCCATCCCCAACCATGACCTCCCTGAGAAACCTTACAGAGGAGATTAAGTCTGTCACCGAGGACCCACCAGCCCTTTGCAAAGTAGACAGTGACTCAAGGGATCCTGATCTGACAAGCTGAGGGGTGAGACCATCGCCAGAGCTATATGCAGACGTAGGTTGTATAGTTGACCCCAAGGACCAAGAGGTGTTGGCAGGATGAGTATCAAAATCCAGGGACACCTACAGGCAAAGCCAAAGAGCCTCACCCTGTTCTGTCAGTGTCTAGACCAACCCCAGCCAAGGGTGAGAAATACGCAGTGAACACAGGGCAACTGTTCCAACGCCACATTCTTTTCTAACTCGGTCCCAAGCGTTTCCAAGGGAGAGACATCCCCTTCCAGGGAGGCTTCATCAGAACATACAGGGCTAAGGGAAGGGGGTGACCACTCCAAGACTGAGGCCAGTCTTTGGCCGTGGCATCTGAACAGTCAGTCTTGCTGGGGTGGGACAGATCCTTCCCTCTCCTGCTAGGAGGAAACCGCAGGAGCTCTAGAGTTCTGGACAGTGTGGGCAGGCCAGGATGCTTAGCAATACTTTCTGGACTGTCATTAAAGTACAGTCACAGAGGACAGCATAATGCTTGCCATACCATCCCAAGAGGGCACACTGCTGTGATCGCCAAGGTAACCTGATACTTTCTTGGGAAGGGCCCAGGAAGCTCAGCCTCAGGCACAGAGGCATATCCAGCCGTTAGGTGAATTCACCTCAGTCCAAGGGCTGGATGCAGTTGGTGGGCAATTCCAGGACCTTTGCTTTCTGAGAGGGGCATTCTATGTGGTTCGTTAGTGGGCTCCCCATGGGGCAGAACCACTACCTCCCAGACTTGACCGACAATGCTCTGCTCACCTCTGGCTGCCATCCCCACCCTTAGTTCTCTGCGATTACTGGGATCCCTTAAAAAAATATGCCTCACAGATTCCGAGTCAAGGGATCCTAACTACAACTTGGGTTGTGTTTCATAAGACTCTTGACTATTCTTACATTGGTATGATTAATATGAAAATGCAGTCAAATTCCTTAAAACAAAAATGCACATGTTTTAAAATATCTATGGTTATAGCATAAGCTATTAATTCCAAAATTTGTGTTCACCTTTGAAGGAAAATGAGCAAACCTCAGGGAACTATAGGATTACAGGTTTTCTATAAACCAAAGGAATCTGTTAATTTCTCCCACCGAAAGCACTCCAGGGCAATAACCCTTTGCCATTTATTTTTTTTAAGTTGTTAATAGACCTTCATTTATATGCGGTGCTGAGAATCGAACCCAGTGCTTCACACATGGTAGGCAAACACCAGTGAGCTACAGTCCCAGCCCCCTTAAACACTGAAAACATTCAGCCTAAGAAATGCTAAGCATTCAGATTCTTTCAGTCAGAATAAAAATAGATGAAAAATTCCAATTATCACCAAAGATCACATTTTATTGAGCCATTTGGGGTTGGAAGCAAAGTTCTGGGTCAGAGGCAGCAGCAGCCCCACACGCGCTGCTGCCCAGGCAGTCCCTCATCATCCGAGCATTGCCACCTGCACGTGGCCTGCAGAAGGAGCAAACTCCAAGAGCCCACTAAAAAGCATGACCATGAGGGTCAGGTCAGAGCAATTCACCATGGCTCAGCAGACACCAGGAAGCTGCAACAAAGAGGCTGACCACAGACAAGGAACTATGCAGAAAAAAAAATGTCCTTCACTTAGGTCCTAGAACAGTACCTACTGGACAGTGTTATCCCTGATGCCAGAGCACTGGCTTGGGGCTGACGGAACTCAACACTGAGGTTTATCCCTTGGTTCAGGTAGGAACCCAAGACAGGTCTGCACTCCGCCATTCCTTCACCCCAGAGACACCCTGCAAAGCTGCAGACCCATCCAAAAGAACAGAGGAAGAGCCCCGATCTAGACTTTATAAGTAACAGGTCTATAGCAGATACCCCTTAGGACAAAAGCAAAGAGCAGTTAAAAAAAAAAAAAAAAAAAAACAGAAAACAGGTTTTAGAAAACAGGGTTGAGCTTCCAGACCTTTTGCTTTTTCCCCAGAAACCACTGTCCATTCCTCCTTAGGCCCATGTATCCCAAGCTTCAAGTCTCTGGGTGACCACATCTAGTCTACCTACCCGCCCTACTATTTCCTCCTCCCTCTCCCGAGCATGAGCTTTAAGACTATGTTTTCCTCGGTCAAGTGATTCTAGGTCTCGCCCCAGCATACAAGGTCTATCATACTTTCCACTCAATGTTTGAAGATATTGAACTCACATGCAATAAAGGGCAAGATCCTAAAGGTCAAAGGTTATTTAACTATATTCCAGGTAATTGGCAGACAAAGATACTATTCAAGAAGACTCATGGGAACTCATGTGCCCCAATAAGAATGATCTGGGAGATAGTCTTCTGTGCAGCTCCCTCCCATAGGCCTGCCACCATCACATCTACTGCACTGGGCTGCACAGGGCAGGTAAGTGAAGGTCAAGGAAAGGAAATACCCAGCTTGGAACTAAAATATTTTACGTGTCAGATTTTGGTGGGAGGCACCCTCTAAAAACTCATTTCTGTTGTAGTGTGGGATCACTGTGGTCACGTGGAGGGAACTGGTCTCTCCAATACCCTTCTGCATGGAGACATTATCCCAATATTATATTTATGTAAAATGGGAGAGGTGGCGTGATAAGCTGCCTGACCAAGGAAGAATTACCAGAACAGCACTTCATTACCAGAAAGTAACAATTCTCCATGTAGTATTTAGTGGAAGATCATTTTAAGACTGTCACCAAGGTACCTTCAGTAATAATCAGGTAGGGAGGAAGCAGGTGAAGGACAGCAACTACATAACACAAGGAAAAAGTTTATCCTTAGTATTAACTTGCCATTTATGCAATCGGTTAGGGCTCCTCCACCATCTACGATGACAGGAGAACATGCTGAGGTCTCAGGGATGTAGCAGGATATGCCACAAGCTGGGTTAGGTGGCACAGTCCAGGGTACCTACCAGGAAATGCAGAATTTGAACTCTAAGATCCTGACCCTGGGCTACAGGATGATCTAACACATCAATGCTACCAACTTAGGTCTTCTAAGCAGTGCATCCCCAGGTGCTCAGTGACTGCAGGTACGAGTGTAGACCACATGTGCTGTCCCCAAGGCTGATAGGAATCTACTTCAAGTAGGGATTTCCGCAACTATTTTGGAAAGGGCTTCAGTTTCTGTGTTTGACGTTCTCCATCCTCAGGGGATGCACGATTATCTTGTAAACCTAAGTTTTCCCTGCCGTAGCCAAGACCTCCTTCAACTCCAGTTTCAAACTTCACCAGGCCATGAGTACTTTAGGAGCTCCGAGGGATGTGGGTTACTGCTCACAGGTAAGGACTGGGAATGAGCACTTGGCTCTACACCTTCCTGCTGAAGGGACCCCAGCCTCCATTCCCCTGCCAGTTTCAGAGAGAGAATTCATCTCCTATTCAAAGATTTCAGACAGCAAGATGGGACAGATTTCTCCCTCCAGTCCCTTCTTCCTAGGCTTTCCTTATAGGTCAAGAGAACTAAGTTTTATCCTCAGTGTGACCACTCACCAGCAGTTGGATCAGATCAAGGAATGAGAAACAACGAAGACAAAAGCCAGCAATTGTGGTCTGAAATGCCCCAATTGCTGCATGGTTACTGACGAGATGCCATCACATGCCTACATGGAAAATAAAACGTGAAGCACCTTTGCCACCTTTGAAGTATACTGTCATGGTGAACACCCAGGATAGTACACTGCCAACCTGTTCGATCCAGCCCAGCTCAAACAAGCTTATAGTTCTATTTTAAGAAAGAAAATTTCTGGATTCTGCACAAGGAGTCAAGTACAAGCTCAAATCTATGCTTATAGGAATGGTGAGCTGACACTGTTTATTGTCCAAGTTGAAACTGACCTCACCCCTTGGTCAGGAGTTCATCCTCACAGCACAACGGGCTTCACCTGAGAACCAAGGTCACATCAGGACACTGGCTGCAAGCACAACTCTGCCACCAGAGAAGCTAAGAGACAGGAGCTCTTAGACTTCATAGTTGCCAACACAAGCTTGTTTTTAATTGTGAAGAATGAAAGGTTTTGCATGTCTTAAAAACTGTCGTGATTCACTAGGAGAAACTACCCTAGCATCATTTATTTTATTCCTACTATCTACAGGACTTCTGAGCCAATCTCCCTATAAAATCACCTGCAAGGGAAGGAAAGCCTCACTTGCTTGGAACAACACCTGCTTTTCCCACTCAGAACTTGTCACTAACTCATTTTGGGGCTAAGGGTCAATTGCAACAGTACGATGCTGTGTGGTAAGCGTTTCCTAGTTCTCCAGGTCTCCCAGATTTCTGTTGATGCCAAAGTCATTCAGAGAAACCATTGTGGACAGCCAACACCAACTTTTTTGCATGTAGGTCTCAGATACCTCTGGGCGGGTAATCACAGCATGACAGACAATCCAGCTTTGGAGAAGTCTAGATTTATATTATGAGCTTCAACCCCAGTGGATGTCATCTCAGTTAAGAACCAGAAACTTGACAGAACCTCTCCACCAATGTCTATGCTTAGTGATACTGCCAGTTATCTTGAATCCTGCTTCCTCAGAAGTTGCAGTACACCAGAGAAGCATGCTGAGGTGACTGTAGAGTACAAAGAAGCTTTATTGAAGAACAGACTTCTCCTGGGTGGAAGTAGGGGACCCAAAGGCAGAATCCATGGGATGAGCAAGTCTTGCCCTTTTTATAGGTTTTGTTCTGTTCCATCCCCCTTATCTCTTTCCTTCCTGCCTCTGAGTAGGCCCAGGAGATGCAGGTGAGATGGCAAAAAGGTGAGAAGCAGATGGGCGGGGGGAAAAGCCTAATGGAGTGATCCAGGCAGGTAGGGACCCAGGGGGATTAGTTAGCAACTGCTTGCCTACAGCCTTTTGAGAAGGATGTTAAGGGCAGATAAAGTTGGTAATCAATGGGCTCTGGAGGTCTTTGACATTTCATTCTCCCAGGGGCAGTCTCCAACTTCCCAATGCAGATGGCTTCTATGACCTCCATTTTCTCTATTTAACCCAATTTCCTACTTCTACATTGACTGCCTGTCCTCAATTCTGGTGGCTTCAGTATCAAGAGCCACAGGACCAAAGCTCGTCATTAAGACTTTCCTCAGGGAAGATACTAAAATAAGGTCTAGCAACTGATGCATAGCACCCTTGTCCTCAGACAGGAGTTGGTATTAGTCAAATAGTGTATGGAGTCAGAACAGGTAGATGTTCAGTAAAAAAAATTGTATTTCACAGAAATATGCCCAACAGTGAATGTGGCTGAAGATCACAAGTAGGCTTCTTGATGACTAGAGGGAAAACAAGCTAAAATGCAGATGATAAAAGGGACAGTGCATCTTGGCCCCTCAAGATGCATAGTAGAGGTACAGTATGTTCAGAGATGTGGGTTCGGGGTACCTGATATGGTTCAGATGTGAGGTGTCCCCTGAAAGCTCACCTGTGAGACAGTATAAGGTTCAGAGAAGAAATTGGGTTAAGATCCTCAATCCAATTAGTGGATTAATCCCCTGATCAAGATTAACTGAGTGGTAACTGAAGTGGTAGGGTGTGGCTGCAGGTGGTGGGAATTGGGGGCAGGGTTTGGAATCTATTTTTATCTGGGAAGTGGAATCTCTGCTTTCTGATCACCATGTGAGCCACTTCCCTCCACCACACTCTTCTGCCATGATATTCAGTCTCGCCTCGAGCCCTAAGAAATGAAGCTGGCCTTCTAAGGACTAGACCCTCTGAAACTGAGCCCTCAAAAGAACTTTTCCCCTTCTACAACTGTGATGGGTCTTATAGTTTCAACAGTGAAAAAGCCAACTAAAACAGTACCTTTCATGGCTTTGAACATAAAGTTCAAATACCTGCAGACCCTTCCCTGCTCATTTAAGTCACGGAAAATAGCACTAGACAGAGACATTTGTATTATTTAGAAAGGATGTTTTATACTGATGGATATCACTTGTTAACTGGAACAAATTTTGATCCAGATTCAATTGCTAACTCAGGACTTCTTCCTGGCTTTTGTGCACTCTAATACAAACCTGAAATATCCAGGGTTGCATTCCTGAGCTAGCCAGTACTGCAACACCGCACCACTGCCAGCATTGGAGTACACTGTAGTATAACATACTCTAATACATATATACCAGCAGGACTGCAGGATTGCCACTTTCAGATGGAACAATGTCAAGATGCGACCACTGACTTCTACTGAAACCATCACAAGGGGGATGGCCCAATCCTGAAAGAAGTAACCTGACCCACCTGTGGTAGGTACATTCTGTGTACTTACACCTGGAGGCTGGAAACTTACAGACCCAATTCTCTTAGAATAATGTCAAGCTACAATTTTTCTATTTAGCCAAATACTTTTCCTTCAAACCAATTACACCAAGAAAGGATCAGGCCTAGTTCCATGAAGACAAACTTCACTAAGACCAGCCTAGAAGTATACCAGACATGCAAATTATTCCAAATTTTAAAGAATTGACAAAGGGGACTTCTCCCACACAACCAAGGAGTGTGACAACTGGTGTCCTATCTCACTGAGGTCAAGACTCCAGGAGAGGCTCCCAAGTCAGAGTGGACCGCTGGACCCTGCTTTTCTCCAGTTGTCAGCACAGCCGCCAAAAAGGTAGGACAATTCTCCCTAAAACTCAGACGAACTTTTTCCTGACCATCAGCTCTGAACCTTCTTGACCTGTCTCAGGGCAGTTTTCTTCCAGGCTCCCTGAACCGCTTCTCCAAAATATAATGGAGCACAAGTCAGAAAAGGATTAGGAACTGGAAAGCAAGACCAGCAACTGCTTCCACACCATGCAAGAGACCTCCAGAGCATGCTTTTGTCTCAAGGAGCCTGGCAGGTCCACAACCCTCATCACAGTATGGGAATGGATTTCAGAGTCCTGCTGCATGAACTGGAGACTGCTAAGCCCTTCCTACAGAGGGGAAGGTGCTGATGACCATGATCGGCACTGTCCCCAGAGTCCCCGGGATGATAATATCCAGCTAGTACTGAAGGCATTGAAAAAGCTACTAGTATCTTAGGTTCTGCATCCAGTTTTACATCTTTGGGCGAGTTTCAAGACGCTACACCTACCATAGGTCTTTGAGAAACTGATAGAGCAAGTTCCTGTCACCATGAGGAACTACCTGCCCCTTACAAGGTAAATGATTACTCAGCAGTCTCTGTCCTGCTGAACAGTCTATGGAAAAAAAGAAATCAGGATAGGCTCTTTCGCTATGTGTAACAGTTAACACTGAGGACACAGCAGTTTCTGGGCCTCACAGAGGTGTGTCCCTCTTCTCTGTAATCTACAAATCAAGTAGAAGATATTTTTTCTTCCTTAAAGCTTCTTTGATTTGGATGCCGAGTATGCAGGGCTCACATACAAGAATTGGGGCAAGTGTACTAACCCTGCTAAGACTGCCAAAGCAGCTGCTTCTTGTCTAGTTAAAAATTAAGTTTGGTTTCCAAGTCTGTCCATGTGCAGGCAGGTCAAGTTCTGATGAAATTTAAAGTCAGAGGGTGGAGTGGGAACAGGCCTGTGCAGAAGGCCTGGGAAGAGCCATCTTTGGTTTCCAGTGGGTTGCCTCTGGAGCTGAAATGCTACAAGTTGGCCAGTGCTGGGTGATGGACTGTTCTGTAGAGATGGAGCAACCTGAGGTAATGAGAATATTGAGGAGAAAACCTGAGGACACACCTCGCTGCAGAGCAGCTCTTTGGAAGCTGGGTACCCACCACTGAGATGCATTCCACGTGGCTCCCCAGAGGATTCCCAGTGGGGACTGAGCTGCACAGCTTAGAGGCGACCTGTTTAAGGTCCTGTCCATCCTCAGCTATCCTCCCTATCCTGTCATTTGCTGCTCCTTCCTCTAGACTTCCTGGAATCACTTCCCCAAAAAAAAAAAAAAAAAAAAAAAAAAAAAAAAAAAAAAGTACCCCAATGAAGTCCAATTCTGAATTCAGACAATCTAAATTATGATGGTCAGAATTCACCATTCACCTCATATGTCAAATATGTTTAACTATTTCACTCACATGATCAATACAAAAATACCAACTTAAGGAATAAAATAGGACTTAGTGATGGCATGAGTTTTGTTCAATTGTTTCTCAATGTTCTTAGCAACACTTGAGAAGTAGACATTAATAGGTCCTCTAAGAAAATGAATCTACCTCAAAACTTCCCACCAAAGCACTCTATACCAATGCTTTTCTGCTTTTATACTGAAAAGTCAACCTAATTCAAATTATTCCAATTATTCTAGCCAAAATAGGTAGAAATGTCCAATTAAAGATTGCATTCGCTCTAAAAATTAAGTTATAATTCAGAATATTTTGGGATTGGAAGCAAAGCTCTGGGTCAGAGGCAGAAGCAGTCCTATGCATGCTGATGCCCAGCCCGGGAAGAGGTCATCTTCCTCACTGAGGATCGCCACCTGGATGTGGCCTTCAGAGAGCAAACTCCAAGAGCCCGCTGAAAAGCACAAAGTGTGAGCCACCTGCCACATCACGAGGGGTGGGGCAGAGCAGAGGAATTCACTGTGGCTTAGAGACCAGGAAGCTGCAGCAGAGGCTGACCACAGGCAAGGAACTATTTGGAACAATGTCTTCAACACTTGTGTCCCAGCACAGTACCTACAGGACAGTGTATTATCACCAATGCCAGAGCACAGGATTGGGGCTCGTGGAACTCAACACTGAGGCTTATCCCTTAGAAAGAACCCAAGACATATCTGCACACACCCATTCCTCACCCAAGAGACCCTGCAAAGCTGCAGACCCACCCAACAGAGCAGAGGGAGAGCCATTAAGGCCACCGATTTTTTTGAGTTATAAAGAAGGTCCACAGCAGACAGATCCCTTGGAGAATGGAAAGAACAGTGAACAAACCCTCTGGAGAAGAGGGTGGAGCTTCCACACAGCAGCCTTCAAAGCCTTGTTCTTTCTGTGCATCTCAGTTCCTACACAGGCCCGACTAAGCTCAGCACACAGGGTCAGGAGAGGCCATGCCTAAAAGCAGCTTAGCTGTGCCCACCCTTTCTCATCTCACTGCAGCATAAGCTTTGAAAGATACGAAAACTTTGTCAACAGATACCAGGTCCCAACCTGGGCACTTAGGACCCACACAGGTCAACCTCGATCTTCCTGCTCATTCCTTACCTTCTTAGATAGAAGTGGGGATCTTGACTAATTCTCTAGATGGAGTGCAGACACCTCGGGCTGACAGGAGCACAACCTGAAAAGCCCCTGCAGGCAAGGGGAGATTTCTCAGCCGATGCCACAAAGGCCTCAGATCATGAGCAGGTAACTCAAATGAGCCCGAGACTGGAAATCGTGAGCATGAATCAAGGGTTTGTCTCTTCTGCTGAACTACAGTTGGCCTCAAGAGGTCTCTGTCCTCAGGTCCCTAAGGATCCACAACCTAACCATGCATATGCTAACTGAATGTCTAGTTTGGGAAAATACATTTTTAACTAATAACCCAGTCTCAGCTCAAGCCCAGCAATGGAGGTTCACTTACAGCCAATTGATCAGACCATGTTGAAATAATGTAAATGCCGAGTAACCAGTCAAGCTGCTCTGGCCCTCATTTCCATTTTCTGTTCATAAATGCTGTCCCCCACATCACAGTCTGAATCTGCTCTACCTTTGAGTGCCCAATTTATTAATAGTTCTTTGATCAATTGCACTGTTACAATTTCAATAAGGTTTTTCTAACAGATGATCACAAGTGACTTCTGAAGAACCCCAGTGATGCCCACGAGCACCAGGTGACCAAGCAGAGGTGCTGCCAGGGCCACTGGGCCACTGATCTTTCACAGCAGCCAGCCCTCCTGGGAGAGTTCTCTCGGGTCTGACCTCCCAGGGTTTGTGTTTTGAGCTCACATTTTGTTCAGTTCTTAGGCCAGACTGGTACACAGCTGAATTACAGCCAATAATCAACTGGACTGGCAATTGGGCAGATACCCTTTCATTATGGATTTGCTTCAGTCCAAGAACTCAGATTCTGCCATTTAGGATTCCAGCCAATTTTTTGTAAATTAAAGAACTAGAAGTTGTACATTTAAGAATGTGTTCCCCTCACTACCTCCAAGTTAGAATTTAAGTGGCTGCAATAACCTTGAAATCAGATGGAACTGTTCTCTGGGTGACCCCTCTCAAGCAATGGGATGCATCTATTCACCAGTACACAGTTCTATCAGGGGCATCGATAGAACCGCATGGATCAGCACCGCTTCCTCAGAGGGCGGAGGAAAAGCGTAAGCCACAGGCCGAGGGTGTTACCAAGGACTCCAACCCTCACTGCATCGGTCCTAACTGGCCCTTCTGTTCATCTGTCTTTACTCCAGTACTCCAAGCCTACTAGTTTTTCTTTACTCTTTTTTCCCCCAAAGATAGAAGGAAGTCCCGCGAGTACCTTGCAAAGCAAGGCCTCCCAGCAACCAGGCCTGCCTCCCGAAACCACCTTCACTCCCTGCCTAAGGCTGAGCTTAGTGCTCTTGTGAAGCTCTTCCAACACAAGGGAGACATTCAGATTTACCAGGAAGTTGGAGTCCTGATGTAGGAGCATGCTTTGTGGGACTCCAGCCTTTACCAATTCATTCCCATGATATTGGGACCTGGCAGAGTCTAAAATGGCAGGACACAGGAACCTGAGGAGTATGAAGAGCCCTGGGAACCTTCTTATGAGAAGGGCCAAAGGGAGCTGCAAGAACTGCTGAAAACCTCAACTCCGAGCCTAAGATTTTTACACACAGCAATTATTCCCTTATATGGTCTTAGAGGAAAAAAATTGGCTTTAGACTACAAAGCATACTAATACTTTTTGTAAAACATTGAGCTCAAACCAGTACCTCCAAACAAGATTGGGCCAAAACTAGTTTTAAATGGACTTCACTGAACTTAATTCAATAATCAAACGAGGATGAGAAGTTGATGTGATTGAATTGGTAACCCTAGGACACTGAGAATTCTAGGGCAATGAAGAGCCCCAGAGGGTAACAGGCCCCTCTCCAGGGACCTGACCAAAAGAACAAGAGGTGAATGCGAAATTCCCCTCCAGGGTGTCTGCCTTCACCGCAAACATCACACGGAAGAAGACCCACCATTCTTGCATCTACAGTGATCCCATCCCTTCAGACCAGACTTCCCCATACGAGGAAGCCCAGGAGGTGGACATGCAAGAAACTGCAAGGTTCTCATGGAGTGAGCCACCTCACCTCTCATAGGTCTCACCTCCATGGGCCAGAGAATCCCTTGGCGTGCGAAGTTCAACCCTGAGGCTGAAGCTTTAAACCAAGATCAAGTTGACACCAAGGCCACTTTCAGAGAATTGTACCTTTTTACTGTGATACTGCTCTAGGGTCTTGCCAGGGCAGTGTCCTTTCTACCCCCAAAATAGATTTCTTTCCAGGGAGAAATTGTTCTGGTTCAGTCAAGTTGAAAACGGTCATGCTCTGCAGGCAGAAATGGATGAGAAAATGAAGACCTGTCACACTTCTGACCTTCCAAAATGTCTGAATGTTTATGAGCTTCTTCCTGATATAGGAAGGGCTTGAAGTGTGTGAATCACTCGTTCCCATAAATGGATCAGCTTTCCTCCACCATGCCCTTCCTCCCTGATCTTCTGCCCCACTTCAGGCCCAGGGTTTGGGAGTCAGCCAACCAGACTGAACCTCTGAAACTGAGCCCAAATAAACTTCCAAGTTTTTCTTGTGGAGTACTTTGGTATGCATAGCTAACACTTGGGGTGGGAAATCGACCGTGCACCTAGACTGCGATGCCAGTTTACCACAACTCCGACCTCCCAGGCACTGCCTCCAACTGCAGTTTCCTCCAAATTCTACCTCCCTTCAGACTGACGAGCCATTATGATGCTCTCCCACCAAGGAGCACTCTGAAACGCAGTTCAACTTACAGCAACTCAAGATCAGTCTATGATGGGACAGCTTCAGCTTAGGAGAAGCCTACTGTTTAAGACATAATCCAACTAAAAGGGACTTTTCACCCGAGTAAAAACTGAACTTTAGCCTGGAACAAATTACAACTTTGGGGGTGTGATTTGCAGGGTATGGCTAATCCTGGATCCCCAGTTTTCCTCAACAGCTTTGCCATTCTATAACCTCAGTAGGAACACAGCACAGAGCCTCACTTGGAAGAGTCACGAGAAAACAGCTTGAGGAAACTCAGCTTTAAACAGCCCCCTCCCACCTTGGATTTCCACATTACTCTAACCCTTAAGCCTCCTTCATGAGTGTAACAGGCACCAAGTTCTCACCCAAGAATATGGGAAGCCACAGGCCCACCACCCGTCATTAGACTCAGAAGCTAAGGCAGATCCAACGTGTAGTAACCCAATTGGTGGAAGGGTCACCTGAGCTGGTTTTAAGAAATGATCTGTTTACAACCTCCACATG
Source organism: Sciurus vulgaris (assembly GCF_902686455.1). Taxonomy (NCBI): domain Eukaryota; kingdom Metazoa; phylum Chordata; class Mammalia; order Rodentia; family Sciuridae; genus Sciurus; species Sciurus vulgaris. Next base: position 139,825,591 of record NC_136469.1, read on the forward strand.
CCATGAGATTAAATTCCAGAAACACTCAGCATTTTTCAGCAAGTGGATTAACATGAAGTTCCTGTCTAACCTCCGTCTATGATGCTCTTACTTAACCTTGACAGTCATAACTGGTCAAACCACTTCTGCATTTCGGTTTAGTTCTGTTCATCAATGCCCTCTGACCATGTTGCAGGTGAAGATCTCTAACCTGCTCTGGTGTTGAGGGCTGTCAGGTTCACAAATTGTTCTGTGCCCAATTCAACCTTTTTAAGTTGGATTTCAGTTTTCTTTTTAATACCTCCCTCTGTTTGCCTTCCTTCCTGCCAATGATACTTTGAGTCAGTAGCCTCAACTCTGGCTACATTTGAATCTGATATTCTGATTCAAAGATAATGAAGATACGTTTGCAGGAAAACAGATGGCAACTGAAGATCAATGTTGAACGACCAGTGTTGCTTGCTTTCCCTCATGTGTTGAATCTAGGGAAAAGATGAAAAGTAGCAGAGTGTTGTGGTTTGGATATGAAGTGTCCCCAAAAGCTCACATGAGACAATGCTAGAAGGTTGAGAAATGATTGTGTTGTAAGTCTTAACCCCATTAGTGACTTAATCCCTGATGGGATTAACTGAGTGGTAACTAAAGTGGTAGTGTAGGAATTGGGCATGGCTTTGGGGTATGTATTTGTATCTGGCCAAATCTCGCTTTCTGCTTCCTGATCAAAATGTGAGTCATTTCCCTCAGCTACACTCTTCTACTTCAGCTTCACCTCAAACCCCGAGGAACCAAGTCGGCCTTCTATGGACCAAGACCTCCAAAACCGTGAGCCCTCAAACTTTTCCTCCTCTACATTGTTCTGCTCAGATCTTTTAAGTCACAGCAGTGAAACAGCTGACTAAAACAGAGGGAGACTATTAGAGAAGAGGTGGAGTGGAAAGGAAGAGAGGATCATGGAGCAGGTATTGAATGAAACCCCTTGTTACACATAATTTAAATGCACTAATAAGAATATTCCCTATGACACTTAAAATTCAAGGACCAGGCACATTTAAGACTAAAACTCAGTCACACAAAGGGAAAATCTTCCAGAGCTGGAGCTCAACATTTTAAATGCCACCTTCTGTTTAAACTTCGTCTATAAAATCCAACATAAGCCCTTAACTGAATAAGAATACACTAGAAGTTCCCTTGGATTTTTAACCAACAAACTTGTGTTATAAACATGATAGTTTCCTCCAAATAAGCCCCCAGATTGCTCATTTGCCATCTTTCCAGTCAAATAACTGAAGGCTATTTGTGTTTCAGTCCTGGACACTACTCAGACCACCGCAAACAACTTTGCTGCTGTTATCCATTTTTCTAGAGATAATGACTGGGTTAATTAGCAAGATGACTGGAGACATTTCTGTGCTTGTGCAATGCCAAGATGCTCAATAGCTCCTGGAACTTTTTTTTTTTTTTTTTAATGAATTTAACAAAAAGTCTGAAAGGAATCAAAGTCCTTCCAACTGAGAAACTGGGATGACAGTGGATTTGGAATTCACCTCAAGATTGTTTGAGCTTGAAATTGACTTTTCCCCCAGGATCCTTACTAGAATTTTTGGTACAAGGAAATACAGAAAACCAACACCTAACAACACACCAGGAGATGCGCAGAGTTTAAAATCCAAGGTCCCATCTATGGGCCATGGGACGAGCAGACGGTATGACATCAGTACTCCTAGCAGTGAATCTCCAGGTGCTCAATGACAGCAGTCTTTACACTTTACTCCAAAGACCACCAAGATCTGCTCCCACAGTGAACTCCTCCTACAGTGGGATGTGTGGGACTGTTTTGGCAAGAATGACAGACTTCTGACATTTTTCCTTAAGTGATACACATTGTGTTCTGAAACTAGGTTATTCCCGCAGTAACTGACAGCGCTCCTGTGACTCAGACGACAGGGAGCAGGGTCATCCAGGGTGCTTGGAGCACCCACTCTCCTACTTTCCTGCTCAACAGATGAGCAGTTTCCCAGCACTGTCGATGCTTTTTCTCCAACATGTTTTGGCACCTTTGCAGAAGATCAGACGACCACCACGGTGGACTTGTCCATCTTCTATTCCACGGGTGTCAGTTTTGATGCTCGTTACTGCAACTCTGTAGAACACGACTCACTCGATGCTCCGCCACCACTTCTCTTGTTCGTCATTGGTTTGGCTATTCTGGATCCTTAATTCTTCCAAATGAATCTAGGACTTTTCCAGTTCTGTGAAGCATGTCATTGGTATTTTGATGCAGCATGCATTGAATCTTTAAGCACTTTTGTTAGTATGGAGGAAACTAAATCCCTTTCACACTGTACAGAAGTCCACTCAGTGGATCAAGACATAGGAATTAAACCAGATATTTTCCAACTGCTAGAAAATAGGCTCAAAAGGCACAACATATTGGTGCAGGCACCAACTTCCTTAAGACCCCTAAAACTCAAGAAATGAGACTAAGCCAAAGGGATAATTTTAAAAGCAAACATGAATAGAAAGCTGACAGAATCAGATCTTTGTCATTTGGTCCTCTGAAAAAATAAAGAACTCAAAAATTATAAAAATAACCCAGTTAATAGGCAATGAACTAAATAGGTATCTTAAAATACAAAAGCCCAAATATTCAACATCTCTACCAATCAGTGAAGCAAATCAAAACTACATTGATATTTCATCTCCAGTTGGAATGGAAATCAAGAATGCAAATACATACTGGTGAGAATGTGCGGAGAAAGGCACACTCACACATTGATAGGACTGAGCATTAGTATATGTATTCTGGAAAATTGCACAAAGATTAGAAACTAGGAATGGAGTCACCATATGGCCCAGCTAGCCCACTCAATATTTATCCAAAAGAACTAAGATCAGTACACTGTACTGGTACAGCCCCACCTGTGTGTGTAATAGCACAATTCACAATAACCAAGTTATGGAACCAGCCATGTCCCTGTCAACAGAAGACTGGATAATGTGATATATACACAATGAAGTTGTGTATACAGCCATAAAGAATTGACATTTTTCTAGTACATGGATGGAACTGGAGATCATGCTAGGTGAAATAAGCCAGATGCAGAAAGTCAAGCATCAAATGTTTTTCCATCAAAAGCTAAACCAAAATAAAGTAGAAAAGTGGGAAATCTCATAACAAAAGAGGAGTGAATCCGGGGAAGGGAATTGAGGGGGAGGGAGAAACCACCGCCTTTCCTCTGAAATTCTTAGAAGAGGTCAGTCTCTCAGTAAAAGGGAGTAAAGGTAGAAGGAAGTTGAACAATCTTTTCTATTTGCTTATGTGGATAGACCACAGTGAATTTCACTCGTGTACATTTATAAAGCACTAATTTTAAACACAAGCAGCCTTCTCACCATTACCAACTTTGGACAGAGGAACTCTTATGACAAATCTCTGAACAAGAATGGTGTGCTAAAAACTGTTATTTTCCTAGGAATTTCTTGACCCAATACCAAGGGAGAACTGGCTTCAACCACAATGTGTCATACTATGAAGGTGACCAGTCATCAGTACCGGAATAGAGGAAAAAATACAATATGAAGAAGTCACTCAATCTTAATGTGATCTCATCCTTTGAGGAGTAATGAGCTGCCAGAAAGTTAAGTCAGCACAAAAGCATCTTATTCTGAGCCTAAGGGGACACCATCGACTAGAACTTTAAAATGACGAGCTGTCATGAGAGCTTCCATTGAGAATACTCCAACAGACTGTAGCTCAGTTCCCAGAGGAGATGGTTAGATTACCCATCAGCACATCTCATGCTTCCTGCCAAGTCAGTTCTCAGAGGACAGTGTAGAGTCAGCATTCCTCTGCCAGGTGGTGCTAGAATTCCAAGGGTTGAAGGGAAAGATGAAATGCTGAAGAGACAAGTTTATTCCTCTCTGTACAGAGTTCCTCATACTCAAGGTGAAGGAGACAGCATTAGGAAATTCCCAGCGCAAGTGTCACCTACAAATGCTAATAAGGTAACTTGAGATAACTCCCCCCCCAAAATGAGTACACTGTTACAAACACATTAACATGCTAAAATACATAGTAACAAAAACCTAGAAGACTCAGTTCTCATCCTCCAAGAGACAGTCCCACACAATCTTTCCAAGATACTTGGAGTCATTGCCAGGACAGAGAAAACCCATCTGCCTCAATGTAACTGATCAGAATGGCCAGATCTTTAGTTAGAAAGTAAAATTATAACAACTGTAGAGATCACAGCGAAGACAACAGGACCACCTTACCCTCTGGAAAATCCTGGAAGTGCCTCCCCCAGCTACGGCTGCAGTGAGCCTCCATGAGCCACCTTCCACGCCCTCCTTGAGGCAGCTGCCTGGAGCCCATGGGCTACAAAACCCGAGAATGGGGCCAAAAGACTTATCCTGACAACTCCCTCCTTCCACCTCTATGGCCATCTTCTATCTGAATGTAGCCCACGGGAGAGGAGCTCATTCATGGGACATTCTACCTGCTGACTGCCACTCTAACAAGTGTGATAACTATGGCACTACTCAAGGACCACCACCCTGCTTCTCTGCAATTCTTAGAAGTCACTTCATCTGTAACAATCAAGGGAGGGGAGGACAGACTTCCAAAGGGCAGCATCTGAAGATGAGACAGCACTTCTGAGTATATTCCAGGCCCAGAAGGTGATCACATGACCATAGCTTCAAGCAGAAATCCCTTTGTTCAAAGAGATCCATGAGGAACCAACATGGCCTGTTGCCCTAAGCTCAGGCACATCAGCTCCTACTCGGCAGCCCAATGCCAAGGTCAGCTCTCCAGTCTCTCCCTCAGGCACAGATGACCAGAGAAGTTCAAGCTGAAAAGCACTGCAGTACAGAACACTGCACCCATCTCTGCAATGTTCGAGTTGTGAAGGTTTTGTTCAAAACTAGCACATCACAGGGTAATGTCGATACCTCATTTGTACTTCCTCACAAGTCACTGTGTGCATGAAAGAGGAAGTAGGTCTCCAAGTCTACCCTCTTTCAATCCACATTGTACTCATTCCATTTGGGAGGCAGGGGTGTACAGTGGTCATTTTAAATGCTTACAAGAAAGCATTCTATGAGCACCAGCCTGAGCTGTATGTGTTGCTTGTTATATTTAAGGAGAATTCTCAGGAGACTTTGCAAAGATTCTTCACTAGTTCTGTTAGGGCTTAAGGTCAAGATCGAGATTCTCCTTCAATTTAATGGGGAGAAGGAATTGCAATCTCGCTATAGAGCTGTGCTTTGAACACATTTATACTGGAAATTAAAAGTCTCACGTAATTTTTCGCACTGCAGGGTGATCTCCATATGACTAACTATGTCACGTGTATGGATCCCTATAAGGGAGAATTAACTATCCCAAGCATGCCAAATGGCAAGCAGGAAAATCCGGAAACGAGATCCCAAGAGCCAGTGCCAGCAACTTTATACCCAACACTACAGTGTAGACAGAATGTACTCACTAACAACTCACTGATTGCAGGATTATCGGCTTACTTCTGGTTGACTCAAGTAACAGTAACACAGTGACTTGAGCCCAAGTGACAGTAACACAGGCTCCTGTCTGCCACACGTGCCTCAGGAAAGCTAGCTCTGGCTCTAGCTAGCTCACGGGAGCCTGTTATTGTGAAGGACACGGTTGCTCCCTTCACATCTGCAAGCGGCTGATGCCGCCCTCTGATACCGTATTTCCACAGGAGAGGGAGCAGGAGCGCTCAGCATGGCACCATCTCATCACAAATGATTCTGACAATGAAGAAATTGCCAGTTGGGAGAAGCATCAGGTCTTCACATTCTGTTGAATGGGGACCCTGACAAGGCAACTGCTGCATCACCCAGGTGCCTCTGGTGATCAGTACCAGGTGGAGTGGCAGTAGCCAAGGAAGACTGCTACACAGGTGTGGCTAGGAAGCATCAAAGTCACCGCCAGTGCTCACCCATAGGGCTTCAGACCCCACAGCGCTTCTCCAGTCAGAAACCACAGTTAGCAGTGGTGAAAATTCTCGTCTCAGACTCAGAACTGAGGGGTATGGACTCCCACCACCTGGGGCTCAGCAGTAACCCAAGCCCATGGACAGCACAGGGAATGTGATCCGACAGGCTCTGCGTCTACCCACACAGGGTGACACTCCTGATACTCCAAGACTCAGGTCCCCTGATGGCCTGCATTCCCAGATGCTCCGCCTCTGGAAGAAAGTGAAGACCAACGCCATCCTTCCAGGGGCCAATAGGGACTTTCTGCCACCATGAGGTCCTCCCTGAAGGGCAGATTAGGAATGTGGTTTGGGGACGAACACCTCAGAAAGACCCCTTCACCTTCGGAGGCACACAGTGGATTTCTTCTGACTCTGGGCATTTTTCACACTAAAGGGACTTGGAATTTTCAGATCAGGGGTATTGAACACAGCACAGGACTCCCGTCTCATGATGCAGGTTTCAGACAAGATGGGACAGCTGTAACCTCCCGCTTGGTTTCTAAGACAGCTCCACCTTATGCCAGAAGAGAATGTGCCTATCATTCTCCTGACCCCGTCACCAGGCATGAGGAGCACAATGAGATCAAAAGAATGACAAACACGAAGCAGTTGGAGTGGGAATCTGAAATGATGAAATGCCATGTCCAGACCTACGGGAAACCATGTTTGCAACTCACCAAGGGCCTCAGTAGAAGGAAAATCTGGATCATAGGCGGGAGCCACCAGTGAGTCAGCCCAATGTGCGGCACCGACATCACCGAGGCTTTAACATCAGCTGTGTGCCACAGCAAAGGCACCCAGAGCAGCCAAGGCCGAGTGAGATCCAAGCACCAGGAGCTTATGCACTGGAGGCAGGGACCTTAGTAATTCCCAGGGACACAGCCCCCTGGAATCCTGAGTGGAAAACATCAGTGGGTAAATGGAATGAAGATCTCCACACCAGAACAGGTATATGGTAAGAAAAGTCACCTAGACCATTCTAAATGTTCTGGCTTAGGAGTGACCCTCATATGGACACATGAGGAAGGCTGTCAATCTAGGGTGAAAGTATGAACATGTGTCTAGAAGGGACTGATGGGCTCCAACAAGTCCACAAGGCAGTGGGCACAATCAAAGCCAGACACACGTAGGGCATGCTCCAGTTGATGTCCGCAGACATTGGGATATTTCTGCCAGGGGCTCCAAGCAAGAGGATTAATCTCACGTTTCAGACAGACCTTTCAACATACTCGCTATCTTCTTCGGTAGAAGGCTTAATATTTAAAAGGCAGTTCATCCCTGAATACAAGGAGTCAGTTATTTCAGGTTTCGCCTCCTGCTGCATTTGAGTCAAGCAGTCATTGAGACAGGACTTGGCAAGGCTGCATGAGAGACAGGGGTGTGTGTGTGTAGAATCTCCCAGGAGCGGTAGTCTCCCCGGCACAAGCATGCAGCTCCCGGCTGCAGTGAACCCTGAGCTCCTCTGCTCCTGAGGGAGGAGACTCCAGGCATGTGGAATTTGCCTGGAGGGACTAGCCTACTTCAGGCCACACCCTCACCTTCGGGGGCCAGTTGATTTCATTGGAGCCGCATTAGCAGGCCCCTTCGTCTGTTCTGTTGAATAATCCAGAGGCTAAAAAGCAATAAGAGCTCTTCAGAGTCCCTAGAACATTGCCTAAACCATCTCCACTCACATTTACCAAACCAAGGTCAGAAGAGATCAAACTCTTCAGAACCACGCACACACATGGAATATGGTCAAGGTGCCACACCATCCAGGGCCCAGATAGAAAAATTCTGTGGGTTCTACAAACTAGATAGTCCAAGGTCAGAAGTTATATCATGAGAAACTATTGATGACAACATTTGCCTGGTTCCAACTTGCATCCCATGCCCTGCCTTTCACCTGAAGGACATCATCCCAGAACTGTGCCAGACAGAAGCACGCGTATAAAAACTCAAAGGCATATAGGTGTGCTGATCGGAGTACAGGTGGAAGCCAACAGGTCCACACGCACTTATTCCTTCACACAGAAATCCCTGCAAAGCCACACAACCACCCCAAAGTACAGAAGGAGCTTGTACCCATAGGATTTGGGGAGCTAAGGACAGGAGTGGAGCAGAGACAAAGTAGCTGGTCAGTCACAGAGCAGGAACAGCCCAGACCCTGCAGACAGGGGAAGGAGAGGGCATTAGAAGCCCTTCAGAGGACAGAGGTTCGAGTGTCTGCACAGCAAAGCCTTCTGCCTCCCTGTACCACTCCAAATGCCAGCATGTCACCGACTTGAAGCTCAGCACACTCAAGGAAATTTAAGTTCTACCTCATCTAAACTTTTCCGTGCATAACTCCGCACTGTCTCTACAGCACTGTTCTTTGGAAGAAGTGACAACTTTGATTATTCAAGGTCCTCTATTGGAGCACTAAAGACCAAATTCACACCCTGCTCAATCTTGCTGCTCCCAGCTCTTTCTGGGTATACATTGGGACTATGACTCAACTCCAGACAAGGTGTCAGGAGTGTATGGCAGGAAACAGTTTCACAGGAATAAAGAAGCAAATCGAGAAGACGGGAAGGGACAGGAAGACTTATTTGGAGCACACGGTGGTCTCCAGGAAAATGCCCATGCAGCAGCCCTCACGTGAGGGCCTCTCCCTGATGTAACAACAGCAAGTGTCAATGAAAAATTGGTCTCGGCCCTTGCTGAGTACTGGCCCCCCTTTCTGGAGCTGATGCCCAAGGTTAGCCAACTCATGACCTTCTAGGAGAATAGCTAAATGCTACGGACACGTAAATTAGTGAAGGTAATGAGTGTCCCCAAAGGCTTTGTGGGTTAAGATTTCGTACTTTAAGTCACTAAGCACAGAAACAGTCTATAGCGTTTCAAAATGGAGTTTTCAGTGAGTGAGTAGGATTACATCAACTTACAATAGAGCCCCCAAGATCAAGGTTGGCTTTTTAAAAGGGAGAGGCCATGTATACATATACACACTCCCTTTCTCTTGCCGTGGGTTACCCTAGTGCAGTCTCGTGATTGCCAACAGTCCACGACTGCAGGTTTAGGACCTTGCGCAGCTGAACAAGGAGCCAATTAACCCTTTCTTTATAACTTACCCAATGTTTTGTTTTATTATGGACATCAGAAAATATGGTGCAGAACAATCAGATGCCCTCTTTACAATCAAGGACCTAAGATACTTAAAGCAAAAAAAAGGATCAAGAGTAGTGGCTGAACCCACAGCATGTGTGTCCATGGTTGATGTTAAATTTTGAGGTTCAAGAAGGGCAGTATAAAGTCTCAAAAGTCAAGATGCTACAGTAGATAGCACCATCCCATGAAACTAGTGCCATGAAAGCGTCAAAACAGCCCATATAGGAACAGTCTACATCTCTGGAGCTGAGGAACATTTCTGGAAGAGCATCACGGAGACATGTTCATGCTGATACCTACCCACTACCCTCCACATAGAACAGTACTGGTAAGCTTCCAAGAACAGTTTCTCTAGAGGGGTTTTCTGGACACAGCTTTCTGGGCTCATCCCACTATTGACATTCTCATATTTACAGCCAAGAAACCAAGATAGAATGAGTCCTATGTTTAGAGGCAGCCGTGAGGCCCCTGCCTCCCATCAGGTGGATGGTTAGGAGAGTTGCCCCAAGAGACAGGGCCCTTCCCTTCATGAAGCAGCAAGCAGCACATTTGCCTGCCACACAGTCCAATCTTTCTCCCCTTATGACATTTCTCCATAAGGTTAAAATTACCTCCCAGAACATTACCAACTCAACTAGAGGAGTTTGACCTTCCCTGACCCAGAGAACCTTCCCCAACCAGAGAACACCCCAGATCCCAAGTTTACTACATAAAGCAGGATTTTGAATGTTCCTGGTCATACCACTAAGTCCCCCCCCACCCAATTGTCCCTGGCTACCCAGGGAGAAAATGTTCCTGCCACCCGTAGTGAGCACTGCCTCACCCTGCCTAGAGCAGGCATTTCCAGTGGTGGCATGGACGTCAAGCTAAGAAGTTCAGGGCAACTGGCTACAGCCATTCTAATTCAAGCCTCTTTGAAAGTTCAAGCAGCCACATGCAGGAGGAGTAAGGTAGCATTCATTGGTTAAGATTTTAATGAGAACCAACCCAGACAGACAGCACTTCATCTAAGACCTGGGTCTGGATCTATTTCTAGATTGAATGCACCCAAATTACATCTCAGGCAAGGAAATTTAGTGAGATAAAGATCCCACAGGTCAAAGAAGGGAATTCTTGAAGTTGGCATCATACAGAGGGCAAGCTTCACTAATCCACAGATTTTCCCATAATCAAAAATTGCACATTGACATGAATAGGTTCAGAAGATTGAACACGTCTGAATATATGTTAGGATTGCTTAACCTCTGCTAACATCTTTCCATGCAAGTTTTCCAAAATATGAGACACTACCAAAATTGAATTCCTTCTAGTTCCATGAATTTCAGGTAAGGAATACCTAGCTAGCTAGGTACCAATTTTTCAGTACTGGGGGATTGAACATCATTGTGGTCTATAACTTTCCATTCCTGTATCTCAGGAGCACTTCTCAATAGTACAGTTGTCACTTGTGAGATTCAGGACAGCCTCATCCACGATCTGATGATAGCCAGGTGTTTTATTCCCCATTTGGATTTGTTTTTAGTCTACCTTCAGTTCAGAGTTCTGCAGGAAACTCCAGGTGACTGGAGTTGACTGTCCCCTGAGGAAAGGGTGGCAGACAGGAGCCTGTGTTATTGTGAAGGACACAATTGCTCCCTTCACAGACATCTGTGAGCAGTTGATGCCACCCTCTGATACTGTATTTCCATAGGACAGGGAGGAGTGCTCAGCATGGCGCCATCTCACAGATGATTCTGAAAATGAACAAATTGCCAGTTGGGAGATGAAAGCATCAAGACTTCATGTTCTGCTGAACAGGGAACCTGACAAGACAGTAGCCATGTCATCAAGTTCCCAAATTCCCTTCAGTGATCAAGAGCAGGTGAAGCTGAACTAGGTGAGGTTGGCTGCTACACAGGTGTGGCTAGGAAGCATGGAAGTTATCTCCGGTGCACACGCATGGGGGACAGACTCCAAGGCTCTCCTCCAACCGTCAACAGCGTTGAGTGGCAGAGTATATTCTCAAGTCTCACGAACCTCATGCCTTGAAAATAGGTATAGACTATACCACCAGCCTGTGCATACCCTCTTCATCAGTACCCAAGCCCATGGACGTTGCAGGGCACGTACTTTGAGGCCCCAGCTCTGGCTGTGCACCACACAAGATGACTGCCAATATTCCCCAGGACCTGATGGTATGCACCCCAGATGCTCTGCCTCTGGAAGAAAGTGAAGACCAACACCATCCTTTCAGAGGCCAACAGGGATTTTCTGCCACCATAAGGTTCTCCCTCAAGGGAAGCTTGGAAATGAGGGTTTGGGGCAGAACACGTCAGACAGGCTCCTGTCCGACCCTTTACACCTTCAGAAGTACACAATGGATCTCTTTTAAACTGGACGTTTTTCACATTTATGGACAAACTTCCTTTGAGCCAAGACAATTACCAGGAATGAACTCCCTGCTCCAATTCCTAAAGAGCCTTAGTGTTTTTAGGCCATGAGTAGCATTGAAAGCAGGGCAAGACTCCTGTCTCATAATGGTAGGTTTCAGAGAAGATAGGACTGTTGTAAATCGTCCAGTGGTTTCTTAGATTCCTCCTTATACCAAAAGATAATTTATCATCCTTGTGACATTGGCACCAGGGGCAGAATTACAGTAAATGACAATGACAAACGGGGGAAGTCAACACATCTCCCTTAGTGGGAGATTATTGAAGAGTTAAAAGCCAAGGTCAACACTATGGAAATCTCAGTACTTTGATTCATCTTTAGTGGTGGGCTATCACGGTAGTCCTCTATTCTCTTCAGACAGTGGAACCCAGCTTAGCCAAGAATTGCTTATAGTTCTGCTCTCTGGGAGGGAGCATAAGTTTGGAATATACACACAAAGGCTATATCATCTCAATTGACCTCACCTCTTCACTATTGGTCCTCATGGCCGAGAACCCTGAACTCTCAATGATCTTGGCCCTGAGGATCAAGCCTACTTTCTGTGTGCCAGAGGAATTCTCTTAAAAGAATAGGATTCTTTAATATTCCCAGCTGGTCACTCAGGTCTGCTTCACACATGGTTTTTGGCCAGCAGAGCTGCCGGGAAAAGTCCGTATCATTGCACACTGGCCAATATCAAGTTTTTATGAAAAGCAGCCCTATAGTTCTTTGCTTTCATCATGTTACAGCCACTCCCCAGGAACACTGGACATTCACACAAGAATCTGTTCAAGTAGAAGCAAGGTGTATCTTATCCCTCAAGAGTCTGGCTGACAGTTGCTTCTCAGATCACTGTGTTTCAGGGTCAGTTTTGCCCCACAGAATGGCTGTGAGGTTTGACCTTCATTTCTCCCAGACAGGCCCTGGCTATTCACAGAAGGCCAATATTGTCAACATTTCTTACCTGTCTGAGAATCATTCTATTGCTGCCAAAGAAAACCTATCATTTCCACTTGGGACCTTCCAATATTTAGGTCCTATTATCTGAAAACATTTCAAGAGTGACTTGAGACATCACAGCTATGAAGACAAAGCAGCAAGGTATCACATGAATCCACAAGGGCATTGATTCAGATCAGAAGCATTTCATGATGTCCATATGGGAACCCACAGGGAGTAGAGAGCAGTCATCAAGAGCAGTAGCAAAGTTTAAGCTATGTTCAAGGAAGACTTACGTAGGATTCAAAATGATGGTAGATTTGTCACCCTCAAAGATAGAGGGACAGATATTAACCAGAAGAACACATATGACTGAAGATCAGATGGAGACTTCCTAGTGTCTACAAGAAATCTTGGAGCCTCAGCTAAGGAGAAAAAGTATCACAAACATCTCCTTCCTCTTGAGCACCCAATGTGCCTGGGACAAAGGAATTTTAGGCATTTGGGTTCAGAGTACCTATCATATCTCTTAATGTGTGTTTCAAATACCTCTATTCCCTGTTCTGCCGAGGCAACTCATCCAACTGTTACAGACAAGGAATGACAGTAGACGTCACATAGTAAGATAATATCATCACTATGAAAGACCATCCTTAATCCTTGGAGTATGGATATTGATCCAGAATCAGCTGTATCCTGGACTTCAAAATAAAGCATTGACAAAACTAAGTGATGGATACCAAAACCAGGTAAGGAAACATCAAGAATTACAGAATATCCCTGAACTTAGATACAAAAATCCTTAAAATTAGGTAATTTATCAAGATCGTACATCATGACCAAGGTAGTTTTATCTCAATGTTATAAGGAGGGTTTAACTATGCAAATTAACATGACTCACCACAAATTTAACTCAGGACAAAAATCTTTCTCAACTAGTGTAGAAAAAGCCCTTGGCAACATTCAGCACCCAATCATAAAAACTAGAGATTGAAGGAAACTCAGTGTCAAAGGTTATATATTAAAAAATCCAAAGCTTCATAGAGAATGGAGAACAAAGAATTTAAAATATGGAACAAGACGAGGATGTCTCCTCCCACTACTCCTATTTAGTACAGTACTAGAAATTCTAACCCTAACAATCAGCCAAGAGAAAAGGGGTAAAAAGTCCCCAGTACAGTACCAAATGACCTACAGATGGGCTAAGACCTGGGAGCCACCCCCCTCCCCAGAAACACCCAGCCCCCATTTCACCACTGGAGTCAGCCCAGCCACCCAGGGCGACATCCTGCCGAGCGGTGCAGTTTCAGACTCCTCTCCACATCTCGACACAAGTCCTGGCTGCCAGGTGAACAGCCTTCATCTGGAACCCAAGTTTGATGCGCTTCTGGGTTAACAGCCTCTCCCAAAACTCCACTTGGACAGCAAAGGTGAAAGTGATTTGGCCATGAGGAGTAAGAGGTTATGTTCCGCTTGTGTACAAAGTGTCAAGATGATTCCATTGTCACGTACAAAACAAATTTAAAAAAATAAAGTGATTTGGTAAAAAAGACTTTCCAGACTTCCTGGGATAGTATCTGATAAGAATCAAAAGATAAAGGCAAAAACTATCAGCACCATGCAGTCTATATTCTGTCCCCCTCAGTGCTTTTGGTTGAGTGTCTCAGATGCTGTCATTACCATTGACCTGCAAAATTAACAGACTGAAGTCTCATGATAAAGGTAACACCTGCTCCTTACAAGGTCAACAGCAACCAAGGGGAATCCATGTCCAATAGTTCAGGGGAGAAGGAAGCAGAATGAGAGGAGATCCCCATGTAGATACAGGCCACCCATTTTACATTCAGGACTCAGTCTCAGGGACTATATCCCCCTCCTGGTGTCTAGGTAGACAAAGGAAGTTACATTTCTTTAGTGCTACTTAGCCTTGGAACCACGGCAAGTATCCTCATAAAAGGTCAGGGTCGGCATGCCAGTCCTACTACAGCCACCAAGCCTGGGGCACTCTTTTTGGCCATCAGGGAAAGGTCTGGCTTTCAGCTCAATATGCAGGCACTTTGCCAAGTCCTCATACCACCTTTTTCCACCGACAGTGATAGCAGAGCAAGATGTGGCACTTAACCCCTTGCAGATGGCATTGACTAAAACATTCTTCATCCTACAATGGGGAAACGGCTGTCCAACTGTGCCACAGCAAGGTGCCAACCGCTGGCAGGACAATAAGGGAACAAAAGCCAAGTGACATCAAGTTGAAATAGCCAGACTGAACTTGACCCATCCTTGCACAAGTGATGAGCTGTTAACATAGGTCAATATAAATAGAAAATGAAAAGCACCTTCCTCTTGTGATGGGCTGACAGATCTGACTCCATGAGAATGTTATAGGCCAGACTAAGGGAAATGACTAAACAGACTCCATTTTGCTCTGAGACTCCATGTTATGTAGGAAATAAGCTTCCTCCATGGGAACACCCCACCTCTGTGTCCATCAGTTACTTTGTGTGACATGTTTAATAATATACAATGGCAATTCCTATGTAGTAAAAAATTGCATTCTTTTGATTCCTATTGCTCCTAAACAATGTTCCATGTAATCAGTGATTGTGTGGATGCTAACCATTCTTTAGTTTGTACTTAGGTAAGGGTCATTTTGACCCACTTCCCCCTCTGTTGATGATCTCATGATGTTAATGTGTAATTTTGAATCATAGCAACAGACACTTATGATTGATGTGATTTTTGGTATAAGAACCCCTACAACCCTGTGGTCGGGGCTATTCTCCCAATAGCCATTTTTTGGAGCATTGTGTGAGACAGTCAGCCGGCCAGCTTAAATAAAGACTCTCAAATTTGGACTTCTCAGTGGTGATCGGTCTGTTCTTAAGTTGCGCCCCATAACACTCTGAGCTGGGGATTACCACTGATTGGCCAGACTTACATCTGCTCAAGTGGGTAACGACAACATAGAACAGACACAAGGAGGCAAGTGTGTGTCCGTGGGAACAGTTCTACTCCAGCCCCCCTTGGCAGAGCACAATTGATCTCAGCCATCAGGCAGGATGGTCAGGGCCCCGTGTAACCTGAACTCAGTGTAGATCTGAGCACAAAGTAGATTGTCCTAACCCTACAACACGACTATGGGGATGTCCTCACCCTACAACACGACTATGGGGATGTCCTCACCCTACAACACGACTATGGGGATGTCCTCACCCTACAACACGACTATGGGGATGTCCTCACCCTACAACACGACTATGGGGATGTCCTCACCCTACAACACGACTATGGGGATGTCCTCACCCTACAACACGACTATGGGGATGTCCTCACCCTACAACACGACTATGGGGATGTCCTCACCCTACAACACGACTATGGGGATGTCCTCACCCTACAACACGACTATGGGGATGTCCTCACCCTACAACACGACTATGGGGATGTCCTCACCCTACAACACGACTATGGGGATGTCCTCACCCTACAACACGACTATGGTGTCTTCAATCCTCAACCTGCCAGCCAGGTCCATTTCTGTTGGCTGCTCACGAGCATCATGAAGGGCTTTTCCTCTACTGGAATTCTACAGATCAAAAGGCAAGTCCATCATGGAAGCCACTGTCCTCTCCAACCTTCTCAAAGTGTTGCCAGACAAGGATCAGTGACTAGTAGCTGACCTACATCTGCTTCTCTGCACAGAAAATTTCAGGAAAGGGTTAGGAAAATCCCAGTGGCAGGGCACAGAGTGAGACCAGAAAAGTTTCAGCCATCTGCCCAGGTCCCCCAGGTATCTGGCTGCTCAGGAAGGGCACATTGCTGCTCAGGAAGGGCACATTGCTGCCCACGACAACTCTTCTCCCACCTCTGTGGGGAAGAGTTTTATCAGTACCAAAAGATATGGAATAAAAGATAAAATGGAGCCAAGGATCAGATGGCGATTTCCCAATACAGGCATCAGGAACAGTACAGACTCAGTTGAAGGGGAGTGTTGGGCAATATTGAGTAATGAATTAAACTTATGAAATTTCCTTCGAGAAACGGAACGTAAGACAAAATATACTAAAGGTCTCATTGGGGCAAATTACAAAACCCCTATGTGATTGGTGGCTTAAGATGATGCAGTCATCTGATTGGATAAGAACCAAATAAGAGTGTGCCATTTCTGCAATAAACTAATAAGCTAGTAAGTCAACACTTACTAGCTCGCCTGCTCTTACCTGGCTCCCTGGTGTCTGTGTGCTTATTGACACTGCACCCTTCACCCCCCCTTTACACGAGCCCCCATGGCACATCTGACGCCCAACGATCCCACTGCCGCTGGTCGGCCCCTTTCTTCGGCTCTCGGGTAAGGGCCCCTATCACACTGTCTCTCCGGGTTTTGTTCTGTTTTGTGTTATATGGGACCTATAGGGTAAGATAGGCCCCTCCTCCTTTTTCTCCGTTTTTGTTTGTCTCGTCATTCTTCCTACTTTCATTGAGCTGCAACACTTTCGGTTTCATCTGCAGCATTTACTTAGGCGCTGATCACGCCTAAACACTGAACCACCCTTGCCTGAATTGGCTTGGGAACAATCCGAGACACTGTGGCAGGCATACAGGCAATGCCTAAAAAATGTTGCAAGTCCCCTGCTTAAGCATTTATGTTGATCCATCACATTTTTAGGGCTCCCTTCGTTGTCTCCCTTTTTACTTTCACATTTTTATGACTTTCTTTCACTTTTTTTTCATGCCTCTGTTTTCTTTGCTCTTTTTCCTCTAGTCTCTTCTGCGTCCCCTCAACATGGGCAACCTTCTTTCTACCCGGAAAATGCCTCAATTATCCCCTTTACAAATTCTTCTGTCCCAGAGAGGACTTAAAGTAAAAACTTCTGACCTTGTTAAGTTTTGGGATGAGACTATAGTTCTGGCACCTTGGATTAATCCTGAAAATATTTGGGACCCACAAATCTAGATGCAGGTCCTAATTTTGGTCCAAAAAAGGGAGGTTCATGATGGTCACTTCCCCCCACTACCTTTTATCCTATTCTAGCTATCATCGCGTCCCTCCAGGGTTCCTCCGCAGAAGCTATACTTCCGGACTTCATGTGTTCAAACAGCTGTTGATCGCACTATTTCTGATGAGCTCACTAAGGATATTCTTGTTAAACAACTTGTTTGGGAGGGAGCCACTACAGCTGTTAAAGATGCCATAGCTCCTCTCCGTGCCAAACCTATAGCCAAATGGATTCAAACCACCAGAGAATTTCCTCCACTCCCTCCTTCTGACCCAGTCCCTGCTTTTCCGCCCCAATCTGCTCTTGCTACATCCATGGAACGCTTCTCTGCTTCTCTGCAGTCTGCCTCTCACCCTGCCACTTTTGCTGTTTCACCTCCAGGATTCCCTATGTGCTGGGGATGCCAGCAACCTGGTCATATCCTACGCTTCTGTCCTCTTCGCAATAACCCCGAACACAAACAGTAATCCCAGACCAAAGACCCCCTGTCCATAGTGTAAAAACGGGTATCATTGGGCTAAAGACTGCAGGTCTTCTGCCCTTTCTCCTGCAGTACCTTTAAACTCTCAAAGGGGCATCCCTCAGCCCCGCACGTAAGAGGGACTTCTGCTACTCCTTAGGTTCATTGGACATTACCTAAATTAGATACTAAGCCTAGGATGACTTTCATTCTAGATGGCAAACCTGTTAAAGGTTTAGTAGATACAGGAGCTGATGTTACCATTATTGATGCTGTTACTATTGCTCAATTCTCTTGGAAAACTGAGGAAGGCCCAAACATAACAGGTTTTGGAGGCCTTCAACCTTTACGTAAGTTTGCCTCCTCAGTCATTTGGCAAGGTATGGTAAAAAAGGAGCATTCCATCTGCTAATTGCTGAAGTGCCTAATACACTCTGGGGACAAGACCTTCAACAATTGGATGTGGTCCTTACTACGGATGACAAAGCCTTTTTTGATGAAATCATTGTTCATAAGATAGGTGTCTCTGGTAGGACCACCCCCAATTCTAGAGGGCACTGCTCCTCCTTTAATCCCCTTACCCCCCCATCCCCATCTAGTGAGATACCTCTTCACCAATCTGGGTGGATCAGTGGCCTATTCTTGAACCAAAACTCTCCATACTCAAAGAACTTGTTTTGGACTAATTAAATCTTGGGCATATTGAGCCCTCAGTGAGTCCACATAGTACTCCTACTTTTGTGATACCCAAGAAAAATGACAAATATCACTTGCTACAGAACTTAAGATAAATAAACAAGAAAATGGGCTCTATGCAGCCTGGGTTACCTCACCCTGTGTGTATCCCTTTAAACCATCATATCGTGACTATAGGTATGAAGGACTGTTATTTTTCTATCCCGATAGCCCCTCAGGACAAACCCTTTTTTTTTTTTGCCTTTACTGTATGGGAACCCAATTTAGCACTCCCTGCAGCTAGGTATCAATGGACGGTGTTACCACAAGGAATGAAAAATAGTCCTACCATGTGTCAACAGTATGTTTCCCATCCTACTAGGCCTTTGCAGGGCAATTGTTTTATTCTTCACTATATGGATGATATCTTACTTGCTTATGAGGATGACTCAGTTATGCCAATGCCTCCATTTGCTGTTAACAAATTTGGATGCTCTTGGGCTAAACATAGCAAAAGATAAAATTCAATCTTTCGCCCCTTTTGAATTTCTTGATTATAAAATTACTGATTCAATTTGGCCTCTAAAGCCCTCCTTACATATCTGCCCCCCTATAGTCTTAACTACAACAATTATGTGGTCAATTAAATTGGATTAAACCTTTTCTAGCTATTCCACCACATTCTTTTACATCCCCCTCTTTGATTTACTCAAAAAGGGGTTTTGTCCTTCAGCCCAAATCTTTTTCCCCAGCAGCAGAGGAGGTACTTCACCTAGTGAATAACAAACTCAATTCCTTGCAAACTCAAAGACATTCACTTTCAGAATCTTTGGCAGGAATAGTTCTAGAGACCGTTGGACTCCCTCTTGGTGTGCTTTGACAATCCTCAGGGCCCCTAATATGGCTACACCCTGCATGGAGTGATTATCACAAGATTACCAGCAGACTACACACTATTCTACTGTTAGCCTTAAAGGACCACCATTATTCAAAAAGGTTCCTACATAGAGATCCAGATACATTAAATTCTACCATTTACCAAACTAGAAATTATTGTAATCAAGCACCCTTTCAGATATTACTACTGGACTATACTGGACAAGTATGATAATCGTTTACCCCCAGATAAGGTTATTCAATCTCTTGAAGAGCTCCAAATCACTAAGCCTCTACATGGCTTCCCTTCAAGCCACCCCATTCCCTGTGCACCATGTGACTTTACCGATGCCAATCAAGTATCATGTGGAGTTACTAAGTCACCCTCCAAGCTGGACATTTGCCATGTTGAGAAGCACTCAGGATCCGTGCAACTTGGAGAAATAAAGGCACTTGTTCTTACCCTAAATGTAATGCAGGATTCACCTCTTAATATTTTCTGATAGCCGATATACTGTTCAGCTTGCAAAAGTCATTGCCTGTGTTACCTTTTGGTCTTCAAATGCTCCCATTGACCAAGCTATCTTTTTACTCAAAGTCCTAACTGGAAACAGAAAACATCCTTGGTTCATTTCCCACATTAGATCCCATACTAATCTCCCAGGACTACTTGCGTCTGATAATGACCAAATCGATCAATCCCTTTTCTGTGAAAGTTCCTCCATAACTCCATTGGAACAAGCATGTATCCTTCACCAGAAATTTCATGTATCTGCAAAAAATTTACATGCCCTTTTGCTGGAGCTTTCTTTAAGCCAATGCAAACATCTTAACCACACATGTACTTCCTGTGCTCCTTCTGCCCCTCTCGGGCCATTGCAGCAAAAGGGTGTCAACCCTAAAGGGCTTTCACCTAATAAGCTATGGCAAATGGATATTACCTATATTCCCTCTTTTGGGAAGTTAAAATATGTTCGTGTCATAATAGATACCTACTCTGAATATATTTTTGCTATGGCCTAATCAGGTGAAAAGGCTGTTCATGTTATTAAAGCAGTAAAAACTGCTATGCTTATAATGGGAGTACCATGGGAAATAAAAACCGATAACGGTCCTGCCTGTACGTCCCAAGATTTTCAATCGTTTGTTGGTTCTTGGAACATCAAATGTAACAGGAATCCCTTACAACCCTCAAGGACAAGCTATAATTAAAAGAACTCATCGTACCCTTAAGGAAACAATTGCTAAGCAGCATCTTACCCATCCTTGTTATGACCCTCATTTGGTGCTTGTCCATGCCCTTTTTTCCCTTAATTTCCTCACATTTGATGAAAGCAATATATCCCCTGCATACAAACCCTGGGATTCCTCACCAGCTCATTTTCTTCTGCCTTTAGTTAGGTGGAAAGATCCCATATCATCTCAATGGCATGGGCCCCATCCCCTTCTCTCTCAAGGTAGGGGGATATGCTCGTGTCCTTCCAGAAACCAGCAAAACTCCGGTGTGGGTACCTGCGAGGAATGTCAAACTTGTGCTTAACTAAAATGTTCCTCATGATATACCTTGCTATGCTGTTAAAGGTAAGTCAATTCGTAATGGAAATTCACCACACAACCCCTACAAAATAAAATGGGTAGTCAAAAACACAATCTGGTCACACACTACCCAAGAACGCATATCTACCCTTGATGAGTGCTACCCTCAGTTATCCCTTTCTGTGTGTTCACTGGGCCCCTCTCATACAGGCACCATTTGGAGGCAAAAATCCAGATGGAAAGCATCTGTAGATACTAAACGAGGCTGCTATACTGTCCCCCAAACACACTTGTTAAAACAGAATTCTATGTTTGTCCCGTCCATATTCAACAACTCTCCTCCCAAAGAAATATAGCATATACGTGTGGGGGAACCTCTCATTTTTACTGTGCACAATGGGCTTGTGTCTCTAATACTACAACTGGTTGGTCCAAAGTTCAGGATTATATTACTGTCCATTGGGCTTCCCCAGAAGCTTCATATGTCAACCCACATTCTGTAAGCGTCCCTAACATGTACCTTAAAGAGCAATTTACAGACCTTGCAAAACGGACAGATTGGACTGCCCCAAAAAACTGGGGGATTCGGGCAAATGTGTATGGTGCAGACCCAGGCACTTTCTCTATACATCAAAAACTTTGGCCTCTTGGGGTACCATCGCTACCAAATGTTCTCCCAAAAACAGTCAATGGAGAAGGCATTAACTGCTCCTCCAACAGGTAACACCACTTCTACCTCCTCCCATCATTATCGCTGCTCCCGGCAACCTAGAGGCCACCCTTTTTGCCTCCTCCCCCCTTTAATAGATTGTCAATGCTTCTTTCTCCTTTATCACCTTACACATATCCAACACCCAGGATAAGTGAGATTGGGGTGCGTAAGTCCCCATATGCCTCTCTATGATGGTCTAGCTATACCTAATGGATATGATGAACATACTACAATAGAGAAAATACTCTTTCCTCGTTACAATGCTAAACATTGAAGGAAAAGCATTATGTGTTGTTTCCAACAGACTATATATCCCTTCAAGTTTTAGCTCTGTAATTACGACCACACAACTCCAACGATACCAAGTATTATACTGGTAAAAATTAGACATTATGGTACTGTGCATCTGGAGCGACTCCTATGATCTCAGGGTCCTTACTATATAGACAGAAAAACTATTGTGTGCTAATACTTGTAGTTCCAAGAGTAACTCTCAGAGGAATAAGAAATGATAAAAAATCATAGGCAAAAAAGAATTGAGCAGTAGTATTCCTACCAGCCTAGCGACATTGGGTATAGGGGCTGGCATTGGCACTGGTACAGCAGCACTTATAAAAGGAGAACAGCAATATAGAGTACTTAAGGCACTCATTACTGAGGACATAGCTCCATTACAGAAACAAATGGATCGTTTAGAAAACTCAGTCCATTCCCTCGCTGAAGTCGCCCTACAGAATAGAAGAGGACTTGATTTATTCTTTTTACAACAAGGAGGATTGTGTGCTGCTTTACGGGGAAAAAATGCTGTTCTTGTACCCATAATTCAGGCATTATCAAAGACTCTGCAGCTATTTTACATGCACGCATAGGTGAGAGAAAAAAGGAGTTAGAGTTCTTTAAGCCTTGGTATCAAAGACTGAGTTTAATCCATGGTTAACTTTGGGATCTACCCTGTTGGGCCCTATAATTATCATATGTATGTTACTGTTTGCTCCCAAGTGCACAGTAGAGGGGTGTGGAAGAAATTTAGCTGTCAGTTGGGTTGTACCCAACTCTGGTCAACCCTGACAGTACAGCCATTGTTGGGCCACTGTGGCTCACATCAACTTCCCAAGGCAGAGTAGATCGAGCATGGAGACCCGAGAACCACAAACGTGGGCACCTAGGAGAGGGAGGAGACTTAGGTGACCATGCCCACAGTATCTGCCTATGAAATCCAAATCCAGTGCAGCTTCCCAGAGGTAGTGACCATCCCCAGGACAGCACGTGCAAAGGCTTCTGCAATTCTCAAAAGGTGATGACCCGACTATTGACACAGGGCCAGAAGTATCTGGCAGAGAATGATCACAGGACAATGTAGGTTGGGTCCAGGAGGGTCTGGGATGATGGCAGTGGGCAAACAGTCCCTGGCAGAACGCTCCCACTAGAGGGCAGACAGACCTCAGGAGGTTCTGCCAGGACGGAGTCAAAGGGCTTCCAACAGCTCCAGGCTCCCTCCTCCTCATTCCAACCCAAGAATGTTGAGGAGGAAGTGAGGGGTTGGCTCGGCTTAGAATTCCAGGGAACTGAAGAGAGGAACCAATTCAACAAACAACCGTTAGCTTTTCGGATTCTAACGAGACACTGTCCTATGAGACACAGTGCAAGGAAAGGACACCTTACAAAACAAAGTATCCAATAGGTTTCCTCCCTTAACACATGGAGGTAAGTTGAAATACAATACTTGGTGTACAATGTCCACACAAGTTCAGAAATCCAATTCTTCATTTCCATTACATCCCATGAGCAAATGAGACCTTTTAACCTCATCTAAGAGCAACTCCTGCCAGGAGGTCTGACATGAGGTAAATAACTTCACATGCTTACCCAACATATCTAACATTTCTCTTCCAGAGGAAGCATGATGTGTAAAAGGACATTGCCCTTTTAATGAAAGGTAAGGTAAGCATCCTTCACCTTCTATGCTCAGCTTGTGGCCTCCTTTGGTATTTGGCTTAAGCATGCATCAGAGAAGGCAGAGGCAACCTTCCTGGAAGAGCTGTGTAGATAATCGCCCCAACACCCCCCAGGAGAGGGAACAGTCTATCACAAAGCTGGAATAGGGAGCTCCTTGCTGCAGCGGGCGCTGTGCCTGCCTTTTCTGAAGAGAGGCCCATGCAGCATTTTCTGCAAAGGTGGGCTGCATAGAGCCAAACTCTAGCCCTTCTGTCTACTTGATTTCATACTAAGTCACATCCCAGCAGTACAGGGATACCAATGCCTTGGCACAGAAAGGCCGAGATGGTGACAGGAATTTTAAGTGACCAGACTCCAGTTCCCAGGATGTCTATCCTGGGATCCATTCTACCCGATTCTAAATTGATCTCCAATAGGACAGAGCAGTAGGTCCCTGCAGGTGACCAGCTGAATACATCCCCCTTCACCGACTGCTCTCCAGTCTCACTGGTTCGCCTTTGTCTTCTGTGTTTTCTGGGATCACTTCCCAATGAAGATAGCCATGACCTCATCACCAGAAGCTGGGGACATGGTGTTTGAGACATCCATAGGTAGCTGAGGGACAGATAGGACCGAGGTGACTGAGAAGCAGTGAGAAACCAGGAGGCCATTATCACCTAAACAGGTAATTAACATAAGAGGAAGAGGGAGGCAGAATTAAGAGATTTCAAAACACTCCCAGCCCTGATGCTGGAAGAGGGTCTGACCCCGAGGATGAGCCAGGCAGCCCCAAGGTAGTAAACGCAGGTGACTTCCAAAAGGTGGTACAGCATGGAAACATCCCGCAGAGCAGCCAGAAGGAAGGTGACCCAACCAACGTCCTCACTTCCTCCAGTTGAGGCCCTTTTCAAACTTCCAGTCTCTAAGACTCAGTCTGGTACATTGCAGCAAGAAATACAGCAACTACGCACAATTGGTGCAGCACCTCAGGCTTTACGCATGAAGGAACTCGGAGCGAGTCAGATGTAACTAGCGCATGAAGGAGTCATGACTCTTTTCCCTAGGGACTCTGACGTTCTTCTAGACTTCCAATAGACAAGTGAAAAGCCTTCATTTAACTTCAAACATACTGGCACAAATGCCTTGAAAGACCGTTTAACTCTTGAAGACGAACTAGGCACTAAAAGTTTTCAGTGCAGTATGTAATTAAAAATCTTCCCACATAGTATTCTCTGCTCCCAAATGACTTGCAGATTTCACAGATTTTACCACCAGGTAAAGTTTGGGTAGACCAGTTTTATAATTATTCCAATTATGACTGGAATTGCTGTTTTCTTACCAGGTTCAATATTGGTGTATAGAAAAACTACTAATTGTTGTATATTGATCTTGTATCATACTTTGCTGAATTCTTTCAACTCTAGAAGCCTTCCGAGTTTTATTTTAGGTCTTCTTAGCATAGAATATCTACAAGCCAATAATTTGACTTTTCCCATTTGTATCCCATTAAATTCCTTATCTTTCCTAAATGCTCTAGCTAGAGTTTCAAGTACTATATTGAACAGAAGTAGTGAGTGGACATTCTGGTCTTGTTCCTGATTTTAGAGGAAATGCTTTTAGTTTTTCCATATTTGGAATGTTAACTTGGAGTATGTCACAGTCTGTGACATTAAAATAACTTCCTTCAGTGTTTTTAATCAATGGATGCTGCATTTTGATGAAGGCTTTTTCTGCATCTATTGAAATGTGATTTGTTTGTTCCATTTATGTGATCAATTTCATGTATCAATTTGCATATATTGAAAACTTGCATTACTGGGTTGAAATCCACTTGATCATGGTATACAATCTTTAATGTAAATTGCTAAATATTTTAATTTTTGCATCTGTGGTCATATCATCAGCGATATTGGTCAACCAATATCATCAGGGATATTGGTCTGTAGTTTTCTTTGGTGCGTCCTTATCTGCCTTTAGTATCAGGATGATACTGGCTTCATAGAATCGATTTGTGAGTGCCCCCTCCCCGACTTTCTACTTCATAACTTGAAGATTGGCATTAGTTCTTAAAAGGTCGGATAGAATTCAGCTAAGTTCATCTGGCTCCAGGCTTCTCTTTGTTAGAAGGCTTTCTATTTGGAGATATTCTCCAAATGGTGCTCTTTCCAGATAACTGAAGAATAGCCTACAGGCAACATTCCTGACCCAAAAGGGTTCAGAGAAGCTTGCTCTTGAGTGTACCACTGGATCCCTCCTCATGAATCATAGGTTGGGACAGCTGCCTAAGCAGCTGGACATTTCCAGATGTTCTCCCTGGGGGAAGAAATGCAAAGCAAGCTCCTCCTGATCAACACTTCTTGAACCTTCATCACTATCCTTTAGGGCAGTTACCTTCCAAGCTTTCTGAATGAGCTCAAAAAAGGAGATGCAGTTCAAATGTGAAAGGGGCCCAAGACCTGTACATCAACAAGAGCAGCTGCTCGCCTATCATGAAGCAAGCTCTGGTTTGCTTCCCACCTTAGGAGACTGGCAGCCCAGAACTACTCCCACTGCCATGACGGAAATGAGTTCAGAAACCCAATTCTTGGAGACTGAGTCTTTCCAGTTCAGCAGAATGGGTGTGTTGATGTGACCTGATCAACACTATTTCCAGATATTCTGGGCCAATCACTTGGAGAAAGTCAAGGTGTTGGTAGGGTTATCTCCCTTCCTGGCTCCTCTATATTCAGTGATAACTGAAGAGAAAGTGGCTAACAGCAAAATATATTCTGCCTTGCTTTGTATCTCCACTAGGCTAGTTTGTAAGATGCTGAACCTACCATTGACCTCCAGAGAAATTAGATTTCAATCTGCCACCGTGACAGATAAATGGCTTAGTAGAGACCATGTTCTACCCAATGATCCCGAGGCAGAGAAATACAATCAGGAGTGTTCCTTACAGATATGTCATAATTTATACTCAGGACACAAATCAATGACAGCGAGCCCCCCATCGCCATTTTCACGTTGAGAGGTTGACAGAAGCAGTTTCCTTGTTACTCCTTAGCCTTGACTACCCTGCTAAGAGGGTTTCCTGCAGCCACCAAGATAGCTATTCCTCAGTAGCCAGACACTTTGCCAACTCCCAGTGGAACTGAAGGTCAGAGGGAAGATTGGGTGCAGACAGCCTACAAGGAGTGATGCTCAGCTGGCAGTAGATTCATTCTCAAACTGGGCTGAGAATGTTTCTGGATCCAGGTTAGAGTTATCCCATGTGGATGGGGCAAATTTGAGATTCTTTATGACCTCATTAGGGTGAGATGCAAGTAATCACCTCGTTGCAGAGCTACTCTGGATGCTAGAACACACTGAGTCAGGATGCTTCATGGATGCTCCATCAGGTCCACCAGGTCCTTGAGTGATTCCACCATGTGGAGGATGAAGGGCACGTTAAGATCCAAAGGTGTGGCAAGAATTTTGTATGAATGAGATTGCCGTTTATTATATCCACAAAATATCTTGAGTGCACCAAGGTACTGGAGGCAGATTAGTGTCACTCAGTGCTCAGAATTGGAACCCCACATGTAATGCCCCCCAAAAACATCAATACAGCAAGGTGCTCGATTCCCTGGGAAACAGCACTGCACTCATTGGTTGGGGTGTGCAAGCATCTAGTGGTCCAAGACCAGTGAGCTCACACTACCGTGTACAGATACGAGGGCCGAGAATTCCCCTAAAGACTCAAGTTAAAACTTGATGTCCCATCTGCGGCCCAGCATCCAGAGGAAATGAGAGGGTTCAGCTGGGGAGCAGCATTCTATAACCTTGTTTTTTCATTGCTCAATGATTTTAAAAAGATCAGTTCATGAGAAGTGTTACCTTAAACCTCCAACTCCCATCCCCAGAAGCCAGTTCACGGGGTGACTCAGGACTTTCCAGCACTTAGATCACAGGGTCTCCTCCCGGCATTGGGCGGGTACTGTGAGAACCCGTTTCTGACCACAGTAAGGACAGTAGATCATAAAATCTTGTAAGATTCAGAAAAAAGGCATAAATAAGCCCTTTGAATGGAGTAAGTTCCATTGGTAAGCTCAAGGAGGCACTGCCACATCACCAGAAATTGCTTATGGCACCAGGAAGCTACTGGTCAGTTTCTGTACAAGTCGGGGGCGGAGGGGCGGGGGGGCTGGGATAAAGTGAAGTGTCATCCTTGCTTTGCATGGAGCAGTCCTTCACCCAGGGGCGCTCAGTAAGGAACATCACATCCAGGGTTCCATAGGAGGATACAGCTCTTCCACTTGGGTCAGCGAGAGAGGGGAAGCTCTCCATGCTGGATGCCAGGTGGACTCACTGGTAGACACCAACCCAAAGGGAAAAACTGAACATCTGGCCATCAGAGCACCAGGTATGGGAATCTTGAAGACACCAGTGCCACAGGCCCACAGTGAGTACTGACTGTAGTTCACATCCACTGGGGCCTGCCTAGAAGTAGTCTGTACCAAAAGAACTCCCGGTGGAGTTAGAGGGGGGATAACTTCACCCAGACCAACCCATGTGTTCTGAGATAGGGCACTTTTCCCTCACATGAAAGGATTGTCAGACAGGCAGCCCAGAGGATGACCCAGGTCTGCCCAGCAGGGGTGGATGACCACCACTGCCACCCACACACACCCCTATTTGGGCAAAAACAAGAAAAGTAACTTTGGAGTTTAAAGCAATACAGTCCAATCCAACCAGTCACTTCCATGAGACTCTGCCTAGGGTTCCAAACAAGTTTTTAGGAAACCTTATTCTCTTCTGGATTCAACCATGGGGTTTTTATGGGAAAGGAGCACATTTTCAGCCAGGAATCACTAAGCATGGAAGCCTACCAGGGATATGGAGTATCAGAAAAATTAGGCTCTTCAGAGATTAGATGGCTCAAATTCAAATGGAAAGTACTTCTAGAGGCTTAAAGAATGGAGAAAAATATACTATTTCCATACTAAGTGGAAGCTATAAAGCTTTTGTGTTCTCCCCCTGAGCACTGAGGGAGGTGTGCGCCATGGGAAATAGTTACAGACGCTTTAACATCATGCGAATGTAGAAACCAAGTTTCAGTGGCCATTTTATTCCAGGCAATGGATGAGCTGTAGATAAAAGTTATAAAATCTAAGGTAGACCCAGTTATGGACCCAGTTAAGTACTCATTGCAGAGAAAGCACATGTTTTAAAAAGACATGGACAGCCCTTAGAATTCAGAAGTGAAATATTCCATTGTAAGATTTGAGACATTTGCTTCTGGTCAACATTTCTCAGCAGTGGAGATGAGACTGAATGGTTTGCAGCATCTAAAGAACATGTTCCTATTAGTCAGGAAAGGCCGCCAGGATAAGAGGACGGATGCTGGCAACTTAGCTATGGAATTCTGGGAGCCTCGCTGTGGTAGGTGCAGGGCCTGTTCCCTCTTCCTCAGGGAAGAGCCCTCCTTGGGACACCACCGTGAAGGACAGCATATCTCAAATTCCTTCCATCTGTCTTTCGGGTCTTGGTCTCTACTCAAAATTTTAGGGGGCTTCACATCCTTGGGCACACAGCACTGACTTGTCCCTTTGAACCAGCCTGAACCCCATTAATGAGAATTACAAAGTGGACATCACCAGGATGGCCCCCCATAGATCATGTCACCTACAGCCGAGAGCTCCAACCAGGAGCTCTATTCAGAAATATGGGGAACCAACTTCAGTCTGTCCTCCCCCGTGTTAACAGCAATCTCAGACTCCTTATGATGAATGTCAAAGGCTGCATTAGCCTGAGCACATCTGTGAGAGTCACAGAACCCCAAACACTCATCTCCTACCTGAGGCGATGCATGACACCCAGTGGTTGCATCCTCAATGAACATAGCTAAGCTCATGATCCACTGAAGCCACTAAATCCCAGCAGGGTGAAGCCCTGACTGGAATGAATTTAGAATCCTTCGCTCCACAACTTAGTTTGGACACATTTTCCTGGCAGAGGTACCAATATTGACTAGTGAGCATGGTCCTCAGCCTGCTTGTCCTCTCTAGCAAAGGCATCCAGAAAGACTTGAGACATCTGGCCCCAAATTTCCTACATTCAGCCATTTGCTTCTCTATTACTTTTCAAGGTGCTACCCATGTGATATCAGCATCCTCAGGTCTGAGCCGAGTAGGAATCTGGAGGTGAGTCCTGGTGACTCAGGGCAACAATACATATGAACCAACATCCAGTGACAACTCAGTACACTGAAGTGCTCATCCGTTCCAGGGATTCTGTATGGTCAAGTATGTCCTCATCAACTACCTCAAGTACCCGTAATAGGGAAGAACTCCTTATCGAGACCAGAGAATTCAGACATGAGGCATTCTAGGACAATACCTATCTAGGCTGTCTTTGGCAGAGCCTCAGATGATGTGCATCACACCCACCTACAGACCTGTGATCAGGAGTCAAAGGAGATAGCTTTGGAATCATTTCCCTCTGATGTCAGTACAGAGGCAGGACTTGCAGACATCAAATTCAAAACCTCAAAAATCTGTTCCTGCATAAAAGCAATGAGCACTGACAAATTGTTGAAGAATGAACATTTTAAGTACCCTGGAAAGAAACCAAAAACAATCCAAGGAATTCATGTATTTGTGGTATCTTGCCTTATATTCCAGTCCTACTCTCCCAGGTGCTCAGTTGCCTTAAAAAAATCAAAAAGCTTCACAAACATAGCAGCTGTGACACCCCAATCAGACTACTAGAGAAGCTGAACTTGGACCTCCATGAAAAGCCCTGAACCCTCCAGGCTTTCTTTCAAAGTATGAAGTACATAAACACAAGCAGTTATTGTTTAACATTAAGGATTCTTGACATTTTATTTGTCAACTGGGGACAAAAAGATAACAAATGAGGGCAGACTAAGGAATAAGATTCACGATCAACTTTGAGAAGCCCCAGTATTTCTGGAACTTTAGCCAACCTAGTACATGGCTGTGTACATGTCCAGGAAAGACCTGAGAAGACCTTCTCGTCTCCCCCGACCTAAAGGCTCCTCAGAGAACTGAGGCAAAGTCGTAAGTGCTGGATAATTGAAGCTGTGCCCACAACCCTGGGAGGCTTGATGGTTCTAAGCATTAGACAGGAAATATCCATCTACCAAGATAACCCACAAATTTCAGTGGCTGTGTATGCCTTAGACTTTACAGTCAGAAAGCCTGTACAACAAACCCTTAGGGTTGACCAAATCTCATCTCCAGCAATGATTTCAAATATTTATTTTAACAAAAATTATGGGAAATGAGAAAAGTATTAACTTTTTGTCATAAGTCAATAGAATCACTGAGGAAGCCCAGGTATTGTACTAGGTATTGTACTACTAGGGGGACAAAAGGAGCTCACTTCCAAGATGCCTACTCCTGCTTTTGGGCAAGAGTGAACTTGGCAATGAGCTTGCATTTTGTAGCCGACTGCCAGTGCTCCCCCAGATCCCTTCTTACAAGGTACCAGGAAACCACTGGAGAAGTCAACCAATGTTCAGAGTACAGTTTCTGGTTATACATGGAAAGTTCTAGAGATGCTGAACAGCTTGCCTATGATTTGATACCAGTATGCCCTTTAAAGTTTACTAAGAATTCACGTTAAGTGTTCTTAATACTCAAAGTGGAGGAAACCTACAAGTAGTGACCTAGTTTGAGTAGAACTTCGTACAATTGACCCACCCTACTTATACTTAATACTGTTGTTGTACTTGCTAATGTAGGAGGTGATGCTTATTAAAGGCACATCTGTGACCATGCTTTAGGAAACTGAGTAGGAAGAATGTCAAATGGAGGAACACAATCCTTTGAGGGACAGGATACTGTCATGCTTTAACCTAATTTGTGGTGAGGGGATACCAGGGATTTAACCCAGGTGTGCTTTACCACTGAGTCATATTCCTATTCATATTCCTTTTTATTTTTGAGACAGCCTCAATTCCTTAGGACCTCCCTGAGTTGCTGAGGCTGGCCCAAACTTGTGATCCTCCTGTGTTGCTGGAATAACAAGCGTGCACCTCCATGCCTGGCTGTTGATTTTTCTTTACAACAAGGGCTAAGGCAGTATACAAGGGCTAGTTTCAATGACATACACTCTGAAGGTTGCCTTCACCCAACAAACATACCCTTCAGTTAGTTCCTGATATTTTTACTCTCAGGCTGTCAGTGAATCTGAGACCTTTGTGTATATTCATATCACACAGACCACCACACTGCTATATCAGTGAAGGCATTAGACTTGAACAAGCAAGCAAGCACCTTAGATGACCTTCCAACATGTAGGAACACCAGAAGTTGGTAGTTAGCCACCCCTAAAAAGTTCAAGCCCACGGTATCAGTGGCCTGGGGGTAAGAGAACATAACCTTTTACTATCAAGTTGCTACACCTTGCAAATGCCCATTAGAAACCTAGTGACCCAATACTTGCATGTTTTTAGACTTTGGAGACAATACCTTTGTATGCACATGTGTTTAGCTGCTGCTCAGACCCACTTACCAAGTAATCCATAAGCTATAAAGTTGAAGTAGAATCCAGACCAAGAGTGGGCTAGATGGCAGGTACATGGGGGTCTCATGGAATAGATCAGATCTTGGAGTTGTCTATGTAAAGAGATGCCATACAGAGCTTCATACAATCCCATTTAGGAAACCACAACCCAGATCTCTAGGGTACCAGAGCCAGTCACTACCTTATTTTCTTGCAACAGTTTGCTACTGGGTTCTGCCAGAGACCAAATGGACACTCCATGAGCAAAAGATTTGATGACTCAGATAAAACCCAGCTCATGATAGACAACTTCAGGTCACAAAGTTAGACAAGCACTATGAGGGTGATCAAATAAGACCAATTCTGAATAACTCTAGAGGACAGTATTAAGTGATCAGGTGGTTCATAATTCCATGGTACCTTTTCCCATTGCTTCACTAGTTTGTCAATCCACCTAGTCTTTAGAAGTGTGATTAATTGAATCAATGTGCACACTTAGGTTTAAATATAGCTTTCTCAGTATATCAGCACATTAGGAAGTGGACAGTGACCAAATCACAGCCTCCTTCACTGTAGAGCCTGAAAGAAAATAGGGATGGGAAGTCCTTATAGGGTGACTTACAGGCACTGTATGTTTTTTTTATTTTGCATGAAAGAGGATGACCGTTTTGCCAGTCTATGCATGTTCATGGCTAGTCATCAACAAGTTGTCTACTAGGTGGAGAAGGACCAAGATTGGAGGCACCAACCTGCTTCTCAAGCCACACCACACTTACACCCTCATGGGAGAAGATCACAATGGCAAGAATGAAGGCTGTCATGGGCTGTTCCCCCCAGGAAGCAGAGGGATGCTCTCATGCAGAAAGTTGGTTGGGGATTACTCCTGGACAACTACCTGAGCAAAGATGATGCAAGATTGGGACAGGAGGCCAAGATGCAGTCTCATAAGGGCTGCCTCCAACCTCACAGGGCACTCCCCTGATGCCAGCTATCTCGATTCTCTCAAGCTAAAGGTAGAAGGGTTAGTTCTGTCAGACTTCCACATGATCAGCCACCACAGGGGAAGAGCTCTTGAGGCAAGACAGAGGAACACCACAGAAGGCCATCTTCCATAACACTCCCAGAAGCAGAGGCAATAGGCCCTGAACTGCTAAGGTAGCACACGGGTGCCCACAAGGCCATTCTCGGGCCTTAATATCTGCTTCACCTCTTTGTTAAGTACTGAACTCTGGTTCTCTGATATTGTCTGGGATCCAGGGTAGCCTCAATGAGAGGATGGGGGGCCCTCAGTTCTATCAGCCCCCAGCCTAGTCCCTATAGGGTGAGAAATTCTAGAGGCATTTATAGGATTTCACCTTACTCAATGAAGGATACATTCATAACTGTGTCCTCAGGTCCACACCCCAGGTTCTGAACTGCAAGACTCTCTCAGGCTCTCAGGAGATGCTCCCGAGCCTGCAATAAGCAGCCTTATAAAGTGTCAAGTGTGACAAAAACTAGTCATTGGAATAAAAGATGCAGTAATACCTATGTTGTCTTTTGCATGTGTTTTAAATATGCTTAAACATCTGAGGAAAGGTTTATCCATATAGGTGGTCTGTCCCATTCCTTGCCAGTGCAAGGCAATTCATGGGATTGGAGCCCCTGACCTGTGTTCCTGCTGACTGAATGACTTGATAACTCACCCAATATTGTCTTCTGCTTCCAGGGAAGGCAGCTCTGGTACAAAAGTTGACTCCCCATGTTACTCAGAGAAGCAATCTCAGGCAGGTAATGAAGGGTCACCTACTGACACCTTTAGGATGAGCATCTAGCACATTATTGTGGTCCTAAGTCTAAATTACCTAACTAAAGCTTGCCTAGAAAACCAAGCTAGCTTCTGAATTCATTCCAGTTACTGAAGTTGAGTCTGGGTGCTAAAGACATTTAAAGCTTTGCCCCCATCTTGGCATTGCCCATCCATCCTTTTATCCAAAGCACCAATTTCACTCAACCAAGATCAGCATTTTTGATATACTATCAGTCATCTCCCGGGACCTCCAGGGCACTTGATGTCATGTGTCTTTCACAAACACCACAGATCTTTCATCTTGGAGCTCACATATTCCTGTGGGTCTACAGGTGTCAGATCTATGTCAACAGATAGGCCTATTTGGACAATTATTCTCTGGGGGTCTCATCTAGCAGTACCACACCTGAGAAAAAGTCAAGCTATGGACTGACAAATCTTAGTTTTGCAGACAAGTGTCTGGTCTGTGGTCCACCCGGCCTGGCAAGTAATGAGCTAGTGGGCCTTGGGCCTAAGCAATTATTACATAAGCCATTTGCAAGAATGGAATCTTTGGCTTGCTCTAGTCAAGATGGATAAGCTAAGTCTTTGCTTTTGACTACAGTAACCCCACATACTCCTTATGCAGATAAAAAATAGAACATGCATCCTGTGTTTCTTCTGTATCTTTCTAAAATGCCAAGTAGCTTAAAATCTATCTTATCTTCTGAATTTGGTTGTCTATTCAAATCCATGGTCACTGATGGTGCTATACTGCCATACCAGGAAACATTCCAGTGGAGTAAGGACAAGTACTGCATTGGGAAAGTCCAATACCGACTGTTCAAGATGCGAGTAAGATGCAGGTTGCTTCTCCCCCAAAGCCCTCCATGTGCCCAGGAGACACGTGGAGCCAGTGATTCTACTGGAGAGCTTAAGGCACCATCCATCCCAACTGTTGCCATTCATACTTCCTTGACCCCACATCTCCCTCCTAGCCCATTTCTCTGCTCACCTTAACATTCTATTCAACAGCCTCTACTTTAGTCAGCCTAGTTTTTATCCTTTTGTCTTTGAAATTTATTGTAATTCAAACTCAGCCACTCGAGCTTTTCTTCCCATCAACCCAAACTCTTCACGTAAAAGTTACCAGTGTTTGTTCCTTACTGTCACCTGTCAGCAGCACTTAACAGAAATGACCTCTCCTTCCAGGAGCTACTTTCTGGACTTGACTTCTAGGGTTTTTGCCTCTTTGACCCTACCATGCTGACCATTGCTTCTCAGTACCATGCGGCATTTCCTCCTCTTGTCCCAGGTATGTTAAATGGTGGTAGGCATGAAATTCAGCATCTTGCTGACTAAATAGGAAAGAAATCTGATCTGAACTCCACAAATGGAGACTGTCTCCATCGTTGGGAATATTTGATCTGATGCCCTAGTGAGACTCATGCTTACTGTCACATTAGTAATCATGATGGAAAAACAAGCACCTTAAGTACAGCCTTTTTCTATCACATTTAATACCAATGTCCCATTATAAGATTATCACATCTAAACCTCTGGCCACAGTTCCTGTGAACTGCTCTCCTGTGTGTATTACTGAGTCTCTGTAGAACTGTCATTTTATTTGAACTAAGTTTTCCTTCAGTTATAAGTTCATTTTCATGAAGAAAATGAACAAGGGACACTAGGTTATCCAAGCAAGAATCTAAGGGTCTTTCCCCAACCCCCTAAAGAAAGTCTTTCAAAGATCTGAAAGCACCCTGAATGCATGCTCAGACAGCAGTACTGAACAGGCGTAGCTTTTTTCCTTTGGTATCAATGGCAGCCCAAGCAAAGGGATGCTAAGCACATTCAACTGTGAGACAGTATAAGTTGATTTCCTACAAATATGTTTGGAAGCCATAGAATTAGAAAGATGGAAGGTATTATCAAATGCTTCCAAAACTTGGTGTGGGTGGAAAGAGAACTAGATGCAAGACATGTTCATGACGTTGCCTTCTTTCTACCATGACTTTAAGATGACTACAGCACCTGTCCCCAGTAAGTGGAGGTCATCTGCCAGCTTCACCATTGCTCTTGGCACTTCTGAGTGGGCCCTTTAAAAGCCTTTGCCCTCCCAACCCTCTGGTTGTTCCTGCCCTGTTCTAGACATCTGGAATCCCAGCATTCAAGTGTAGAGAGGAAATCCATTGCCCACCAGCAGCTTCTTTCTGCAGACTGCCTACAAGCCACGTATACCCCTACACCCACACTTACCTCACCTTGAGGGACCCTTACAGGAGGGAACACCCAATTTGTAAGGACATCCTCTAGTTAATATTTCTAAATTAAACTTGGTTGAAAGGACCAGTGTCTGACCCTGAGGAACATTTCTTCTATCATTTTCTTCAAAGACAAGGTACAAACTTTTAAGTTACTATCTTAGGACTATGATGAATACAGATTGAATCTGGCCATCTCTTGTGGAATAGAACCTGCCCCTCCAAAAGCAATAATGGCTACGACATGTCACTGGCTCTTTGCGGTACCAAATCCGCTGATATTTGTCACCACCTGCAGCAACAATTTGCACAGGTTTTATGGGTGGTGGACTGGAAACTGAGCAACTTCTATCTCTGGGCTGCTTCCTTACTTGCTTGTAGAGGATAGAGAAAATGAGGCTTACTTGCTTTGAGAGGAGAGAGAGACTACACTTTCAGAGATATTTCTTAGTTCTGCTGCTGCTTCTTAAAGGTGCGTCCTGCATCCTGAGAACCAAGGGTGCGTCTACCTAAGGTGCTTTAGTGATGTGTCCCACGTACTGCGATCTGCCTATCTGATCTGCAACCTAAAGGTGTGTTCTCAGTTCTCCGCTCTACGATCTGCCTTCTGCCACTGCCCCTACTCGCTGCGTCTATCTGCTTGCCGCTTCTTCCTTTCTGCTAATGGCTTCTCTGCCTCTTTCTGCCAGCTGCTGCTCTTTGCTTTTTCTTTCTGCTTGCCGCTTCTTTCTGGTAGCTGCTGCCCCCTTTTTTTTCACCTTCTGCCTACTGCCTGCTTATATTCCCTCCAGGAAGCAGAGGGTAGGGCCACGCCTCTTATGCAAAGATTAGGCAAGATGCTAGATGTCCGAGCAGGCACGATTAGGAGTGCTCGAGAACACCTGCGCATACATTGTGTGCATGGAAGATAAGTCACCTGAGTGTGCTTATGTCAATTAACCTCCTCACTGCCGACACCTCTGGCTGACTGCCAGGCGCCATCCTGGCGCCATCTGCATGGCACAGCCCCAAAAATGACAGTCTTAGAACTCTCCACCTACTTCATTATAGACCATACTGCTTCAGCAGACAAACTCAAGCTTCTAATAGGTGAAATGGAAATATAAGCCTGTGCTTATGTGACAAACCAATCATTCAATTGAGGACACTAAGACTGGAAGCTCAAATAGGACCAAGGTCAACAGGGTTTGCTGCGTAAGTCCCATGTGTTGTCTACCAATAATTTGGCTGTTCAGTCATGGATTCCAATTTAGAGATTCATCTGAGATAGTCCTTATTTAAAAAGGGGGAAAAATTACAAGAAAGTGACAGGACATACCTAAAAGATCCCACTTTTACATCTTCAGCCAGAGTGATCTAGTTAGAAGTGAACCCTGATTATTCAAGACAGGTTTATATTTACTTTTTACTTTGGGAAGATGGTTTGGGGGGAAGTCTGGACATCAAAGACCAAGATCATTGGGTATTAAAAAGGTCAGGTCCAGAAAATGAGTCAAATTCCAGAACCATGTGTCAAGATGGGCTAATGATAATCTTGAGTCTTCCAGATGGAGCTCTTGTCATCTTGGTAAAGCGTTTCAAAGGGCTGTGAGGAGTGCCAGATGAAAGCACCTCCAAGAACCTGCCCGCTTGGGGAAGAGGCAAAATGAAGGACAGGCAATAGCAACACCACATGGCAGGTGCCAGCCTTCGTGCTAGAGGTAGGTGACTTAGGGAAACACCTTGCTTGATGAACTTCTGGTGACTGAAGAGCATAACTTTTGCTCCACAGTGCCATTTTTTCTTGTAAGCCAAAGGAAAGGCCAAAATTCCTCAAGGACTCTTCATGGTCAAAACTTCCAAGCCAACTTGACTGATGGCTCAGGAGATTGAAGTGTCATCCAATGAGACATGCAGCCTGCATATCCTCAGAAGGGTTCTCCCTCCTGTGTATCCCTCAGGAATTGCCCAGGGTTTAATCTTAACTGGAGACCATTCTAGAACACTCAGGATATGGGATGCCCCCCTTCATTGTTTTTGGAGGGTAAAGGAAGACTCCTGAGCCATTTGGGAAAGATAGTTAAGACTTAGCGTCATCCCAGCCCTCAACAGGACCAGTCTTGATTGCCATTTAACTCCTCTGGAGTGTGTGTAGTCATTTGGTGCCATCAGTTGGCAATGAGCTGGGTGTAGAGACTGGAAATCCCCTTGAACTGAGAAACTAATATAAGGTCAACCATAGTGCACTTTATTCACTGAGACTACAATAGACACCTGAAAATAAAAACTTTTAAAAGGAGAATCTGAGTTAAGACAAGACTTGGGTTTTGAAGTGTTAAAATCATTCCTCCAGGGCAAACATGGTTAGAGAAGTCATGTTTTAAGACAGGAGTAGCCCTTGACCGAGATCACTCATACTAACAGGAAGTCCATGGCCCTCAAATGCAAACAGACTTCTGTACCAAATCCTCAGTGAATAAAACCTGGGAAGTTGTCTCATTGAGGATGGAGAAAGATTAGACAATGGATCAGAACTAATTTTTTTGATCCAAGAACTCTTCCATACCCCAAATTATGATTCAAATTATTTCAAGCTTGTATTGGGAAACAACTGAAGAGGACCAGAGGGGTAGTACTGAAGGCAATGGCAGCTACTTACCACCCTGTCCCCTAATATTTCCTCCAAAACTAATACATAGGAACAAATGAAACTGCAAGATAGTCATGGCCTCTAGGTAACTCAAACTTGGCATTTTCCTCAAATTACGTAGAATCAGACATCAGAAAGCCACCTCCCATGATACTTTACCCACAGCCTTTATGAGCAAGGGCAATCCCAGATACAGTGAAAAGTAAAGTTGGGAGCTAGTAAAAAAGCTCAGGATTGATGTAAGACCATCACAATACCTAAGTCTACCTTAAGAATTGTACCCAAGCACAATAAGCACATATGATTTATATGATTTAAAGGGTCATTTTAAAGTTTTCCTCTTGATGGAAAAAAAAAAAAAAAAGTCCCATTTGGGAATTCAGCAACAAAAGAATCAAATGTATTGAAAAAGTTACACCTTACCAAAAGCCTCCAAATCTTCCCACAGATGTGGGTGTTGCCTGCCAAGTTAAAAAGAGCTATTTGCCTTTTCTCTGGGCTATTTTTTCCTTCTCTGCTGAGGGTACACAAAGTTCTGTTGTTTTTGGAGAGATACTGCCCCGAGTGCATGGACTATCCCTTCATGAGTCACGTCAGCCAGGATCCAAGGATTCATCATGTTCTCTGCACTCATGCTCCTGAAATCAACTCACATACCTCTGCAGGACACCAAGATTAGCAGATTCAGAAGCAGTAGTCTGTTCCAACTACAGAGAACATCTCCAGGAGGCTCTTACCTTAACCCTCCAGAAAAATCTCCCAAATTAGATTCCTTTCCTCTAGAAGAGGAGGGCCAAAGGGAGGGGGGGCGGGAATCAGTCAACGTTCACAGCTAGCATTTGGCCCCAATTTCCTCAGAGCTGGCATGACTCATTGGCAGGTTATGAGAGAATCGTAGGTAAAGAGCTGGCACAAGATCAACAAAGGAACCAGAGATGTCGGGCACCGAGGGCAGCAGTACAGCCAATCCTTATCATTGTTAGTGGCACTTGACATTCAGATCCTCCTTCAAGGACAGATGTCATTCCTGTGGCAGGAAGCGCCACATCTGCATACACTTCTCAGGCCTTTGGGGTATTACTTTTGCTTCAGAAGGCCACTTTGCCCAAGTCATTCCCTGAGGGTAACACATCCAATCATCTTTTGATTGGAAGTGTATAAAAGTCATTTCAGCCTAATATTCAACATGGAGGTAGGCAATTCTAGCTCCAGAGCTTCTGAAGAATCATGTGAAGTATGAGTCATACCATCCTATGGCCTCTAGACACTATGAAATGCCCCAGAGAGTGTTCCTGGGGTTCATGGAGCATGACCAAGTCATCCGCAGCAGAGAATTACCTGTTATAGAAACAACTAGAATAAAACTAGTCTGGTAGAGAGGGAATGCTCAACCATGGACCAAATTACCAAGTATCCACCACTTCCCATCATTTGCTGGGCTCCGTGCACAAGTTAGGTAGACCTAGCAACAATTCATCAAGGTTTCTAAGTTGTTTTCTAAGTTGTCCATATGGAAACGAGCATGAGCAGACCAGAGGACAAGCAAGCTGCACCCCCATGGCTCCTCTGCTGAGCCAGCACCCCTCTTAGCTCAGTTAGCTGAAGAGCAACAAGGTTTACAAATCAGTGCAATACCACATAGGTAGCCTTTAAAGACTAACAAGGAATAGGATCCTAATAAGCAACACCTGTAGCGATGTTCTGTCATTACTTTATGTACAAAAAGATGCAGTCCAAGGTTAGAATATAAATACATGAGCAGTGGCACATGGCCCAGCCAACTTGGCAGAGATTTAAGATTGGAAGATTTGAAGCAAGAAATCCTTTAGGCAGAAGGTGGGCAGATGGACAAACGAAACTAGGCACTAAGCAGATCTTTGCATTACATGTTAAAGCCTGACAGTGCATACCTACCACAGAAAACACTTGAGATAAACCAACCTTGCTGGTTGTTATCAAGCCAATCTTGGGGTGGCCAATGACAAATGCCCATGACTTCAAGTGAAGGCTGTGCATGGCCACAATGGTAAGGTGTCCCATATTCCAAGGCTGATCCACCACTGCCTCTAAAATATGTAATCTGCCAGCATGAGTGATAAAGGCCTAGTTCCTGATACATCTCCGTTCTTTGTGGTGGCTAGCCACTTGGTAAGGAAGCTGACTACCATCATTTCTTACAGCACTGTAAGGGCCAGTGTTTGGTTCTTATAAGAAAAATGACATTCAAATGTGCAATTCCTACCCACAGATATTTAGTACCATTTCCTGAAGGCCTGGAGCTTTCAATTTATAAATCCAGTATCCCATTCTGCTGGGATGGGATACACATCCTATCTGGGCATTGTAATTCAATGGAATAGACGTAGACAGATTTATAACCATGGAATCCACTGAAGATCACATGCTACACAAGCAAGCTGCTAGATTTGCTCCCTTGACAGAAACAGGGCAATATCTCAACTGAGCCTTTGGCATACCATCTCAGATGCTTTAAGTACAGGATGCCATCCTCAAGGATGCAGCCCATTTTGATTCAAGTACTTTCAAATGGTACTAACACTCATCAGAAGGATACTCGGCACACTAACAACAAAAGCAGGAGTAGCCCACTTGCCACCCCTACTGAAGATCCACTCAAAATGTGTGCTTTCCATCCATGCAATTTCAGAAATCAGCTCTAACCCTGCAGAGCCCAAGAGAAAACATGTTTATGCCAAGTGACTGAGCTCCTTGTGTCTAGGTACCAACAGGCAAAAGGTAGAGTCCCCATCTTCTCAGATATTGGACTTTGATAAGCAGGAGAATCTAGGGCCAAGTCACAGTTGGGGCAGGGAATAAGGTTTAGTGTACAAGTGACACAGTGGAT
The DNA here is from genome assembly GCF_902686455.1 of Sciurus vulgaris. Classification (NCBI taxonomy): domain Eukaryota; kingdom Metazoa; phylum Chordata; class Mammalia; order Rodentia; family Sciuridae; genus Sciurus; species Sciurus vulgaris. Next base: position 139,867,260 of record NC_136469.1, read on the forward strand.
ACTTCTTGGTACTCCTTTCCTAAATTTGACAGTAAATGGACAAGGAAAGCATGTAACTCCAATCTGAGGACATGGTGACCAGGGGTACAGACTTCAGGGATCAGAGTAGTTGATGCCAATCAAGTAAGCCAAACAGGAGCTCTGAAGAAATCAAGACAAGATGAGAGAGGTGCTAAGTGATGAAGAGTCATGATCAGACGTGTCAATGTTGCTGCTGACAATAGTTAGAACAGACTGTAGTTTATCCCACTAACCCTCCTTTCCTGGTTTCTCAGGAAGGTAGATCTGAACTGTGGAAAAACCATTTCTCAAATATGTGAGGAAATGTATCTGGAGGTGGACCAAAAAATGGGTTGTAATAGACAGGGAGACATCACGCAGGTCTCCCTTCGAGGAATGACTTTTTCAAGCTGCGAGAATGCTTTCAGCATATGATGGCCTCAGTAGAAAGCCACCTCCCCTAGATCATGACTTTCTGGGAGTAGCCATACCCAGTGACTGAGGTGAAGCATCAAGGCTTGACTTGAGTCCATCAGAACTCAGCTCATGGCGACATCTCAGGCTGTCAGAATCACACTGCAGGTTAACTTCTTCCTCTATCCAGTCCAGCTCCTGCCCCATCCCTTATACAAATGTGGATCCTAAGGTCAACCCTAAATGAGCACGCTGCATGCTGTACTTTGTCAGACTGCTTCATTGATAATGCCAGCAAAGGCAAGGACTGAGAAGCCTACAGCGTTCTTTGAAGAGCTGATGAACAAAGGATTCCAGACACAATAGGTCCTCCTCAGAAATGGAGCATCTGGAGAACATTACCCTCGACACATTATTGAATCTCTCCCCACTTTCTCCTAGGAAGTAATGTAACCTGTAAGGGTTCATTGGTATAACTAGAACCATTACAATACTTGGAAAATATCAACTATCCCAGAAAAACTGTTTACCTCACTTTACATCTACTTCATGTGCTATCATTGTGCTTTGCAGTCCCTGTAGTGGACTGTCTTGATAATACATCTAGAATACTATGCAAAGGAAACTATAGGGCCAACCTCATAGATCTGTGCAAGCATTCCATGTTTACCTTATTTCCTACGGCCAAACACTAGAAGTAACACTGAGGCCAAGAAAATGGAATGACCGAGCCTTAAGACATGAAGCATGCTATGAAAGGTCACATCTCACAGGTCCTTCCCAACATGGATACCAAGCAAGGGCACCTACCATCTCCCTTTCAGTCCCTGGTCACATATCCAGGTTTATAAGGCAGATGGTAGGGCTTCACTTATAAATGGAGAGCTTATTTCAGAGTGATAAGGGATCTTCCACATGTCTTTAGTTTTCCAAGAGACACTTCCTGTCATGTATTTCTGCCTTTAAGAGTGAACACAGACATTGATGTCAACTTGGCCTTTGCCTACTCTCCAAGAGGTTTAGAGAATTAACATGTTCATAAAGTTGTTCCAGGAAACCAACCTTATCACTCTTTCCACTGAAAGCCAGACCTGGCAGTTAGGTAGACTCAGACTCCAAAATCCCAAGCTGTGTTCCCAACTAGGTGCCCTTTCTGTGCGAAACTATGTTCACTCTGCATTCTTCAGTTTCCAACAGAAAAATAAACATTCTGCCTGAAATGCGTAGGTAGGTATCACCTACCTCAGGAACAGACCTGATACATGCACAAGTTTGAGAGGGTCTTCTGAAAACACTTGGTCATAGACATTCAGATTTGAAAGGTGTTTGGAAAATATAAGGCATTAATGTGGACAAGTTGTGCTTACATTATATGGGGAACGTATGAAGGCAGGTTGTCACATTAAAAGGCAAATCTGAATGGATTACAGAGTGCACCTTTGGGATCTCATAGCACACAAATATTCAAAATAGCACAAGCACATAGCCAAGCGAGGCACGTGGCAATACTCAAGTATTCGTTCCCTTGAATGGAAGGGAACAAAGGCAGTCATGACACATTAAAAAGCTCTCACCCAGGCTGTTGTAGCAGTCACAGGGCACATAAAGGGTTAACAAGGGGAAAATATTCTGATCTCACAGCCTGGATTTCAGTCCATGAACAACCCCTAGCTGACATCTACATGCAACCAGCTTGCCAGGTCAACCTCCATTAGCTGCAGTGGCTAAGAGGCCAGAGCACAGAGTTAACATATAATCTGCAAGCTAGCTCAGGAAGGCCTAAGAATATTCTGTGACATAAGCACAGAAATCCCAGAACTTAACAAGGAAATGAGCACAGGTTTTCATCCATCTCTTCACAGAAAAGGGTTCGATTAAAAATGGGCCTCCATAGTTCAATCTCTTATGTCCAAGTGAAGACCACTGAGCCTGTTGAATAATCCATGTCACTAGCTCAAAAGCAGGTAGCACATGCCTAGAAAATGAGTATAACCTCAAGGAGATGGCTTTAGGGAGGAGGCTATCTTGCTAACATACTTTCCCAACTTAAGATCACAGGGACAAATTCACAAGCAAGCAGCACTCCAGCCACGAAGACCCTCTGCGGGAACTGCACGACAGTCAGGTGTTCCTGGAGAATCACTAAGCTGGGTTCTCCAGCCCAGAGAGATGGCTCCAGTGAAGATGTCAGTAGCCAAGAAGTTTTTCTATTATCACAGCCAAGGAGTGCTACTAGTACCTAGGCAAGAGGATTGTCAAGGGATGCTGACAGACATCCTACAATGCACAGCATAACCCACAATGCAGAATCTACCCAAAATAAGGTTGAGCCTGGCTAGCTGGTATTCTTGACAAAATTCAAATGCTTTAAGGTACGGGAGGATCCGTAGAAGCAGGGATACTTAAGTTTTCTAAAATCCACGCTGAAGAATCACATGAAGATAAACAACCCCCACCCTGGTTGAAGTTTGTTGCCCAGAGTAGCAAGCCACTTCCCATGTTTCCTCAACATTTTCCCATAGACCCTGCCCTCCGCCACCATCGAGGGTGCTGCCATTGCAAAGTTCTGTGTCATCTCCTGAGTGCCTTGGACTATGGAAGCCCAGAGCCTGAGCTCAAGTCTTAGAGCCTCTGTTCAAGCCAGTCTGTGGAGGCAAAGGGCAATCTTTGCTCTGAAAGGCCACCTGTCAGAATCATGTGCCTCAGAGTCTTAAGGAATTTACAGAACTCTGCTTCAATGACGACATTTGGCAAGTGAGTTATTTTTACTCAATTGCATGAGAAAGATTCAACACACTGGGATCACATTTTGACAGTGCAACACCTCTGCAACCTCACATCCCAGACAGCATCTAGAAATGCTGTGCCCTGTAGGTAATGTCCCACAGGCATACTTGGCAGCAGTCACTGAGTCAATGGTGTGAGCAAAGGCCCACCGCTCAGGCTGGATTGGAGCACCATCCAGTGGCCTTGTGATGCTTGCCTGTAGCCTTTGGGAACATCTGCAATTAGTGGAGTCAGTGACCTTCTCATTGGTTGATGCAGAAGGAGCCTCCCCTCACATAAGCAGCTGCATGGTCTGTGTAACCAAAAGCTTGGTGCACAGTAAATGGATTTTGCTTCACCACCACCTCGAGCAAGTCCCCGGTGTCTGTGTAGGTGACACCGTCGCCTCACACTGTTCAATAGTACCCAAGCATCTTTCAATCCCTTGAGGGGCCCTAAATGGAACTTCACTGGCCAACATGCACAGCACTCACCTGTGGAAAGGTAAGTACCTATAATCAGGTAGAAATGTCTCCGCGACTGAGGTTTCAAGATAGTTCCAATTATTCTGAAGTTTAAAGAGTGGGATCTCATAGCTGTTAACAGTCATGTCTGACCGTGAACCAAGAAAGTACGTGAAGGAAATGCATATAGGGATCAAGAGGCAGAAATTAAACCTCCCTGGAAGGGCCTTTTCTCTAGTAAAATTAGTCCAGGGTGAAGTGGGCCAAGGTTTCCAAACAGTGACTGGTTCCTTGTCTGCTTGTGACTTCACACTTAGGTTTAAAAAAATTGTCAATTACAACAATCAGAGGGAAAGGGGCCGATAGAGGATACAGAATCATAGCGAATTGTAAGAAAAGCCTTCCATCCTTGGGAGTGGCAAGTAGTAGACACATCCGTGAACTGCCAAGAGTCCACCTGCCAAAACACTGCCCTTGCCACTCACTGAAACAGCTTTTTCTTGTTCTCAGGACACATGACACATTGCTCCTGTGATGGACACTGCTCTACACCACTCAATCCCTAGACTGGAAGTACAAAGGTGCATGTTCCCCTCAAGGTGGCAGGGAACTGCAACCAACAGCTATTCCAAACTGTGCAGAGTCTCGGCCAGGTTTGAAGACAACCCAAGCTATAGTTTGTTGGGCCAAAGCTTCTATAGGTTAAATATAAGTTAACTTCTCCTTTGTCCCAAATTTACTTCCTTTCTAGTATTCTAGGGTACTCACCTGTAAGATTAATGCATGTAATTTTCCATGTGTTTCCAATTAACTAAAAATAGTACACGTAGCTCTCTTTATACTCATTTTAATCTCACTTTAGATAACAGACCAGACCATCAAAATTGATTCTCAAGTTACAATAGTTTCTAACATCAGTCCCCTGAATTTACTATTGAATATTAATGTTTGCAACTGAAGACTATTTGGCTTGCATACAAAAAGTTCGGAAACTTCCAAGGACCAACCTCAATCTTCCGTAAGAGGTCAACTCCCTGCCCAAATTGAACTAAGAGGATGTCGAAAACCTGAACAAACCAACAATGAGATTGAAACAAAAACTCCAAAGAAAACCCTAGGACTAGATGAATTCTCAGCCCAGTTCTACCAGAATTTTTAAGAACTAATGCCAACCCTTTCCAAATTATTCTATGAAATAGAAATGAACTCATTCATTGCTTGTCTTTCTTTACTAAAGCACAAGGTTTCAGTTCTGATCTTCATTGTCCATTTAAATATACTTTTAAGAGCCGAGAAATTTTATATTGATATCAGCACAAAGGATTAAATTCGAATGACAGCAAAGGCCCCATGAGCTAGGACTATTTCCTGAAGACATGCCTACACAAGAAAGTTGTGGAATTAATCTTCAGCCACCAGCTTTTTCTATGTTCCAGGACACCATGGTAAGCAGGCCAAAAAGTTCTAAGACATGACTTTCTCTAACCCCAGCAGATAGAGAAGTAACAAAGGAGGAAAGAAATAGAGCCACCCACAGATACTGGTGGAAGAACAATCCAGACTTTTTGGCCATTTCACTAAGGTAGCAAGTCAATTTGCATCTTTCAAATGCCAATAAGGGACTGAGGTATCTGTCTCCTGTACTTTTAACAAGACCTCACCTCTTCCCAAGGTACATTCAACCACCAATGTGGAATGGATATCAAGGTCAATCAGGCCATATGTTTGTGGCATTCCTTCAGAATTGCTCCCACTCAACTGAAAGACAGTTGAAGTATCCCTGACCCAAACCCACAGGGAGAAGCCAACATCCTGTAGTCCGAGACGTAGTGCCTCCTTGCACCCACCCATAGCTCACGACAGCATGCATGCTCCAGTCTGTGGGTGCAAACCCTGTTCCACGTCCACAGGAATCAACTGGTGTTTTAATCACTGACCTTACAAACACCAGCATATGCTCAGTCTTTACAAAATGCACCATAAAGTTTTCTTAGTGAAGCAACTCTAGTTCCTACAGATGATTACTCTGGATAAAAATCAAGTATTTATAGCTGCTGTCAAGCAATGGTATTTTTTTTATTACGTGGGTGTTATGGTTTGGATCTCTAGTGTGCCTTCAAAAGCTCATGTGTTCAAGAATGCAGGGATTTTCAGAGATGAAATTAGATTATGAGCTATAACCTCTACACTGGATTAATCCATGTGATGGATTAATAATTTGTGAAGACTACTGGGTGGTACTGTAGATAATTGAGGCATGGCTGGGATAATAAGTCACTGGGGTCGGGTATCCTGGATTATCTTGTCCCTGGTTCCTCTAACAGCTTTCTGGCTGCCACGAGCTGAACACATTTCCTCTTCCAATCACATCCATTATGACATTCTGCCTTACTGCAGGGCCCAAATAGAATTCAACCATGGATTGAACCTCCAAAAGCATGAGCCCAGATCAATTTTTCCTCCTCCAAATTCTTATTTTGGTAGCAGCAATGGAAGCCTAACAGAAGTTGATACTAAGTAGGGTCATCACTGTGACAAGCTTTACCTTGAGATTCAGAAGCCTTTGGAACTGGTTTGAGGGAGAAGTTTGGAGATTAAGGATGGAGAAGCCTTAAAATGTAAGCAGAGCTTACTGGGCAATTCCGGAAGTTCAGAACATCAAATGCTGACAGGAGCACAGTGCTCAGGTTCACATGGGAACAAGGACTATATTGAGAATTCTGCTAGAGGCCACATGTGTTTTATCCTGGAGGGGGGGGGGGAACACTTGTGTACATTTTGCTCATTCTGAGGTTTTCTATGAGGCTGAATTTAAAGGTGATGGACCAATTAATCTGGTTTAGGAAATTTCATGGTAGCACAGCATTCAGGCAGAGTCACGGGTATTTCTGGAATATTTTAGCCAGGTTTACTCAGAATATGAAGTGTAAGATTTTTAGAACTTTGGCCAGAAAAGCACTTATAGAACTGGAGCCAAGGAAGATGCAGCTGCTGAAAGATAACCATCACTAAAGAGAAGCTAAGTACTTTGCAGAGACAATAGGAAAGATGCCTTAAGGGCATCTAGGAAAAAAGCCACAGCAGGCTCAAGGGTATAAACAATTTGCTTGAAAAAGGTGTGTTTAGGCAGTCCTGTTGCTGTCTCAAAGGGCTGCCTAAACCCATTCCCCAGAATTCCATTCTGTTCAGTCTCCCAGGCACTGAAGTTGTTCCAGCAATGGTCCCCAGAGGGTTGGCTACTTCTCAGTCTGGTGGCAGATCTTGGCATCATCCACATGGTGCTGGTTCTGTAGGAATGTGGAATGCTGGAGTTATGCCATCTTAGTGGAAGCTACAGTAGAGACCCCTACAATTGAGGTCACAAACATGGACCATTTGCTGAGGAAAGCTATGAGGATATCAGATTCAGAACAAGAGAGGCCATGGAGAAAGCCAGGAAGGCCACAGGGATAAGGCTATCCAAGCCCTTTGGGGGCCCACATCACCATGTCCCTCAGATGTCAGACTTAGAACTGTGGCACCTAATAACATCCTGACTGAATTTCATTGTTTTGGTTTCATCCCTTTCTCCACTATTACTCCTTCGGTTTGAAAATTTCATTGTGCCATTGTATTTTGGATATATGGAACTTTTTATCTTTACAGGGGCTCATAGCCAAGAGTGAGACTTGGGTCTTGGCAGTAACTTGGCCTCGACTTCTAGGCACAGCTGAAAATGTTAACTATGGGGATGTCGGAAGATGGACTAATGTTTTGCATTGTGAGAGCAACATGAGCTCTGGAGGCCTAGAGGGGAATGTTAGGATTTGAATCTTTAATGTCTCCACACCACACCTGCTTAGCCATGTGGGTATATATAGTAATGCAACAGTTGTGAGCGCTATGACCTCTGGAGTCATTCATTGATGGATTAATTTGAAATGACTACTGGGTGGTAACTAGGCAGGTGGGGCATGGCTGAAGGAAGGTCGCTGGAGCGTGGCCTCAACTGTCACATTCCTGGCTCCTCTCAGCTTCCTGGTTGCCATGACCTGAGCGGCTTCTTCCACCTGTGTCTTTGTGCCCTTATGTTCAGCAATTTATTAGCTGAACCTCTGGAACCAGGAACCCTAAATAAATTCTTCCTCTACAATGTTCTTGTAAGGTATTTTGATCAATGACAAAGCTAACACTGACTTACCTACCAAAAAGGTATCTTAACCATAGATTCTAGATTCTATCCCAGATTATTCAATGAAAAAAATATTTAAGTGCATCACGTCAGTATCAATGGTAAGTCCTGCAAGTTCATCTTCCCAGGAGTTTTGGACCTTGACAAAGTACAAGATTAGGAAACTTATTTAAGCCAATTGGTGACACCTACCATAACGATTTTATCAGAATCTGCCACTGACCTAGATCTGATGCCTGAAAATGTAAGTGCCTCAAGAAGGTCCCAATTTGTAGAAGCACCATCTCAATGAGCGAGTGATGCAGGCTGCACCGCCTTTTTCACATGCAGACCTTGGGCAACACCCATCAAGTCTGGTCTAGCTCGAGATTAGAAACTCCTGGATCTTATTTGGGCAATATAAAGCTGATAAACTAAGACAAAGGAACAAAATTTCTATTTAGCAGATAGATAATGGACTGGACCATATGAGGTCATGGAGGCCTAAGGAATTGAGCAAGACATTGACATGGAATTAGGTCTCTAGAGACCTCAGATGCAGAGGAAATTATCAAGGGAGCTCAGGCACTGAGGCCCTGGGAGCCCCAGTGCTTGCCTTGGCCAACACTGGAGCACAGAGTCTCTGGTCTCACACATACCCACCATGAGGAAAAGCCAATGACTTGATACCAGCTACCTGGTGATGAGGTGTCACCTGTAGTACACTGCTACCATGCAATTCACTCTAGGGTCACGATGTGGTGCCTCAACAGCTCAGTCAATGGCAAAGTACAACTGGCCATCTAAGCCCTCTAGTAGACTTCAAATTTGAGAGATCATGGTACCAATTGAGTCATTTGTACAATTCATAAAGAGGAAAGTCATGAAGAAATATTCAAAGTAACTGGAAGAATATTTCCTTTTAAGCATTATATAATTATTCTCTGGGTCTAAATGACAAGTATCATATGTAGTAATAGTTATGCTTTTAAATCTCACTCATTGCCAAAATTCCTTAAGGTTTAGAATGCCATGTATTTCCCAGTCTATACTCCTTATCTAGATTTTCTTGGTGGCCAGCAGCTGCCTGGATACCAACAAATGAGACCTTCTCCCTGAGGAAGTGTCACGTAAGTTGGATTCTTTAAGGTTTAGATGGCCAAAGACAAATGAGTAGACAATTGAGAACCAAACAGGAAGAACAAATCTTGTCATGACTGCATTTGCCAAGGTCACTCGTTCGATAAGAAAAATGCCCCATCACTTGACTGCTCAGAAGCCAAGCTTTTCCAGGATTTTACATGCAGTTGCTAACATCTATTTTTTAGTCATAGGACTTTTATCTGATTCACCTCTCCTCAGACAGCTCATTACTTTAAAAACAGTAACTCTCCCTCTGGTCTGCAAAAAGCCAAGTTTTGATTGTGATTTCTCATCCTAGACTATACAGGACCAGGATTAAACCCCCATGCAACCTCTACATGCCTTTCACTGGCACCTAAACTTCATTTAGGTCATCACAGGACATTTGATTGCCTTGAAATAGTACATCACCACCAGGAATCTCATGACCAGCTATTCTAAACTTTGAATAAATCCTTATCTGCCTTATTCTTAAAAGAAAAAAGTGTCTTCACCAGTTAGTACAGAGTCCTTCATTATCAGGCAACATGCAAGATCAGGTCAACTGAAGAGACATCCGGTAACCTTTGAAATTACCCCCATTGATACTATCTGTACTTCATTTCCACACTAGAGAAAATGTTGTGGAGTAAAGCAACACGAGACCTCTCCAGAGCTGTTAAGAGCATTCCAGGGCTGGAGTCATTTATACCATCTAAAGACTGAGTTCCCAGTACTTCAAGACAAATGGCCAGTGCTCTTCAGAGGTCCTCATATGTTGGTTCTCCCAACAGCAAGGGCCATTTGTCCACTGAACACACTGCCTTCTAAACCTCCCAAGCACAACACAGCCTTCTCCAGGAGGATCTCTGGCCACTTGATGTGTTCTGCTGCAGACAGTCTGAGGGGGACGAGTGTGAACATAATTAGTCCAGGCCTCAGTGGCCACCTTTTCCGTGGACATTAAGGAACAAGTGGCAAAGAGCTGGAGTCTGGAGTCAAGCACAGGTTGTCATGGGAAGATTACATCCAAACAGCAGCTTCCCTGAAGATTCTGGTAGTAAAAATGGGCCCCAGAACCTATTTGCTAAGCACCCCAACACACACATCCCGCCACTGGTTTGACATTTGCTACGTCTCTAGTTACACAAACATCCTAGTTGGCAGAAGGATCCCCTTTGGGGGAAGAACATCCTTAGAACATGAAGGTAGATGTGGCATCTTAAGCAGCAGACACCACAGGAATCCCGCAGCTACTGCAGACCTCCCAGAGGTTGCTGCTTTACATCCTTGGGCCTGGGGCACGGTGAAGACTAAGAATGCAGCCCTTGAAACCTGACCAGGCCCTAGACAGGAACCAAGTTGTCATTATATATATATATATTTTAAAAAAGCTGAATTTCTACAAGTGTCTGTGCCAGTAGAATTGCCCCGAAGTGTCAGAACCAGTATTCCAGAGGCTTAGGTTTAAAGGAAAGTTAAAATCATCCTGGAATATTCAAAGCACAACTGTTCTCTTGAGGACATGGACCAGCAAGCTTCAGAGGTCAGAAAGCTTCATTTTAATAACGGTTCAAGTCAAGTGACAAGGGCCATCTTTTGGGTACCTCTTCAGTTGGCCAGTATAGGAGGGATATTTATCTGCACTGACCCCAACTCTAATTTCTTCAGAGTTTGGAGTCTCACCCACTGCAGCACATGCTTCAGGTATCAGTGTCACCGAGGCATCTTTTAGAGTAAAACCAGAATTTAAGATGAAAGATTCTTTGCTTCAACTTCTTCCTGTGGTTTTTGTCTCAAGTTAAATAAAATCCACAGGCAATAATAGAAAAGAGTGAATGGAGAAGAGAACTTCCACAATGCGGGAGGAAATCAGACACCAGGAAAACCCATTTGGTTGGGCTGGCCTAGAGGCTTACAGTTTTTGGGTGTGAGCATTAACCAAAATCTGTTAAATAGGCACCCAGAAAGTATCAAAGCCATTGGTCAAAATCTATGTTAAAGAGGCACTGAAAGATAATGCTGTTGACCATGTCCTTTAGCCTTTGAGTTTTAATCCTTCAATTCCCATTCAGCCTTACTTCCACCTTCCACTTGTAGCTGTGGGACATGGAGTCAGCTGCAATGTCTCCACAGGTTAGCTTCATGGAGTCATCTTTACATTTGAGAAGATTAGTCTCATGGTGTGGTCTTTACATAGACCTTAATTGGGGACCATCACCCTGATTGCTTAACCACTGACTATTCTTATTCCATAGAGACCCTCACTGCTGGTCTTTAGCACAGTGACACATCTGAAGGCATTCCTCAGATCCTCCCAAGATGAGTATCCGTACACTATCATGGGAGGGCAGCAGTATGCCTTCAGTTTGGTCCCAAGGTTCTGTAACCAATTCCTACACTGTCATGGGTAGCAATTATTTCAATTATATTAGCATTCCACAGAAAGCTTGCTTAATGGAGAAAAACTGAAAGCATTCCCTTTAAAAACTGGAGCAAGACAGGGATGCCCCCTTTCACCACATCTATTCAACATTGTACTTGAAATACTAGCCAGAGCAATTAGGCTAAAGAAATTAAAGGCATATAAATAGGAAGAGAATGCAAGCCGTCATTTGCTGATGACCTGATTTATCAGCAGGAGGTATCAATACCAGACCTTCAACTCTACTATAGAGCAATAGTAATAAAAACGCCATGATATTGGCACCAAAATAGACCAATGGTACAGGATAGACGACACGGATACATACCCACATAAGTACAGTTCTCTCATACTAGACAAAGGTGACAACTTACATTGAGAAAGAGCCTCTAAATGGTGCTGGGAAAACTGGAAATCAATATGGAGTAAAATGAAATTTGAACCCCTCTCACCCTGTACAAAACAACTCAGAATGGATCAGGGATCTAGGAATTAGACCTGAGATTCTTCACCAAATAGAAAAAGTAGGCCCGAATCTCCACGTTGCTAGCTCATTTTATTATTGGGCTAAGTCAGATCTTACAATCAAGTAGCAAGTATTCTGGGGAAAAAAACCCAGGTGCTAGAGTATGGAGAAGAAACCTACCAAGACCTTTAAGTGTGCTGTCCCAATGACGACTTCATGGGTCTAAGATGTGCGGATCACTTCCCAAAGAGGTGAAAAGAGACGATAGTTTACATATTTCTATCACAAATTTTAACTTCAAACTGAAGGTCCCTTTGGATTTTAGGGATACCAAAGCACAGCTCCACATGTTTTTCATTGGGCCCCAATGTTTAAGTTTTGAGGACTTGCAAGATAGGCTCTTCAGCTGCCTTGATCACTCATCTTATGCCTGATCTATCATGGAATGAGACACATCCAGAAGTCTCTGGAGGACTCAGGAGGAAAAATATACTGCAGTCCCTTAAGATTAAGTCACTAGACTATATTTTTACCATCAAAAAGCTGATTTAGCAATCAACTTCATTTTACAATGTTTTAGAGATCAAGCAACTGGCCATCAACATTAACTGTTTAGAACTACCCAGTGTGAGCTGCCTGCTATAAAACCTGTAATTATATAAGCTCTGGTGGTTTCAATAGCCATTTTAAGGAAGGAACAGTATGCATCTCTAGTAAATACACCATTAAAGTTGCAGGCAGGAACAGGTGATTTGGACTCCCTCATCCCTAAACTATTGTGCCTGCCCCTTCTTAGCTCATACCTCCAGCCTCGCTGGGATATCCCTAGGCCACATCAGAAGAAATTAAAGTCTGGTTCATGAATGCATCTGCTCAATATGCAATGGTGAACTTAATGGACTGCTCTATGACTATGCTTTTTAGAGGGTTCCAAAAAAAAATGATATTCTGCCAGTGGGTAGATGTGCAGTCAATACACTTGGTCATCTTTTAGGAGGGAAGCGGCAAGAATACTCAGATGCACTAGCAACATGCATGGGCTGGGTGGTCGCCTGGGATAGGCAAAAGTAGAAGACAGGTGACATGGAGGTCTGGGGAAGAGGGCATGTGATTACTCATAGGCACAACCTAAGTAGGTTGCAAAGGTCAGCCTAGCACACAGCATCACCAGAGGATGTGGTCCATAATCCAGTGAATAGGGCTACTTGCCAGAGCTCACTTTGCACTTGGCCACCCAGTGGAAGCACTTAACTGGGTAGACTTCATAGTCCATCATTTAAGACCAAAGAGCATTTTATTGGCAAGTCACTGCATCTGAACTTCACCCTGGAAGAAGCGAGTATTAAATGCTCCGACATACATTCACAGAATGTAGTTCCGTTCTGTGACTTAACACTGCTCTCTAAGTCTTCTGGAATACCTAGTTGCTGTGCAAAATTTCATATAAGCCACCTGGAGCAGAAGACCCATTTCACAGAAGGGTAAAGGAGGGAACAAGACATTACTAACTTAAGCTAGGAGCTGCAGCCTGGTACATTGGAACCTCTTGAATGCACATGAAAAAGGAGTCAGGTTGAGGGTAACCTCTAGGCACTACCCAACAGCCCCAGAGGCAGGAGTGCTGCTGTTAGAAGGGCAGGCAGGCCATCTCTGGCTCTCAGTTCCTTTCCTACCACCCACAGCCAATGACCAGCCTCACTAGGAGTGGCAATTCCATCCACCTTGACCACAAGGCGGCTAGGATTACGGAGGTTCCCTGCCATTATCACACTCCAGGCTGACGCTTTCTGCCTAATCCTGCATTTCTCACAGGCTTTTTTATACATCATACCATCAGTTTTGATCTTGACTCGGCAGCTCTTTCCCAAAGAGCTCAAGTTCAACAATGAGGCATCAGAAGCCATAGACAGTCTGGTATGAGGAAGGAGTCAGACATCGGTGCCCTCTTCCATAACCCGGAAATCACAAGCAGTTTCAAGAGACAGCTTACTAAGGGGAACCAGCCTATGACAGGTCAGTGCATCTAAGCTGCAGCACCTGTTTGACCCACAGCTGCTGTACTTCCCTGGCCGCCCAGCAGTCCTTGGAACTAACTTTTCTCCCTCATCACCAAGTTTTCCAGCGGGATAGTGGTGTCGTCCAGGTGCACAAATTTAGGTCCAGCAGTTAGTTCCGGTTCTAGATGCTTCCATCAGTGGCCAAAAGTAGTGTTGCCAGGCCACCGAGTTCCTTTTGCCAGTACTGCGACACAAAACCAAGAACGTGAAGCTATGGCAATTCCCTGGATAACGTCTTCCGGGGTTTAGCCATTCATAGTAAGTGTGTTCCAGTAAGACCCAGGTTACCAGGGTTCACACTTCTTGGATGAGAGTCCAGACACCAAATGAGCAATTTCAAACAATGCCAAGTGCTGACCACGTGCGAGACCCTAGCCATAATGGACATCATGAACAATTTTTTTCTAGTGTGGTCCTTTTAAGACTAGGCATTATAGCTGCCTAGTACCAGTAGACATGCACTCAGCTTTTAAGCTTTTTAATGAAACTGAACAGACTGCTCTGTGTTCACACTAACCTACATAGGACTCAGTCTTTACTCTTCCTAAACCATAAGCTCCAATAATGTGAGCCAGATGCTAAAATTTGTTCAATGGAAGGAAACGGTAAAGGATTCTAACTATCAAAGCCCCTCCCAGACTCTGGCGCTCTGTCAATCATAGGACACTCCCCAGGCTAACCGTAAGGAGACACCCTGACCACATGGACCCGATTTCCATAAAGCCCTGACCCACTTCTCTAGGCAGAGATCGACATAGCCTGGGCCCCCTCCACCTCTCCAACCATCATGGACTGCTCCTTCTGGCCAGAGCACAGGGTGAAGTGTGACCTGCAGGCGAACTCCAGAAGACTTGCGGGTAACATCCCATAACTCCAAGCACACCAAGGCCTGACCTCGACAGGAACAGCCTGGTAAGAGGATGTCTGTCTGCATACTGCTCAACAGACGGGCCCACTGGCTCTTTCATATTCCTGATGCCCATGCCAATGCCCCTGAACTATTGCTGGGTCAATTTTCTTGCTCTACCCACAGGCAACACAGCGAGTTGAGGATAGTGATCCCGAATGACCAGCTGTCCTCATGTCGTAAGTGCCTTCCTCAGCAAGGCCTCCAAAGGCATCATTTCTGACCAAAGATGAAGTAGGAATTCCACTTTTAAGATTCCTCCAAGGATAGAAACATGGTCCCATGAGATACATCCTGCTTCATTCCACGCTCTGAATTCCCCACATGGTACTGACCAAGGCCCCACACCATTAACCATTTAGTAGGTGCGTTTCACTTGTGATCAGGTCAAAGTGACTAGTATACCAGTTGATTCCATTGCACTATCCAGTTCCAGATCTAGACATACCTGTTAGAACAGATGGCATGGTATACCAATACATAATCCAGAGAACTGGTAAGAACCATGTCAACTGTCATAGGTACACACTGAGTTTCAACATCCCAGGTTACTCCAGGGAGGTCTGAGGGATATCTCAGAATCCTGATATTTAACATAGCTTCAGGATGCTGCTATACAGAGAAGAATGACTAATAGGATCTGTTTTCCTCATTTCCAAAAATGATTCTCTTGAGAAAAATGTGTTTAGAATGTGTAATGATCATTTTATTTGCTGACTTACCAGGGATACAGGTTCCTGAACTCCAATCAAATGCTAATCTAGGTGGTCCTGCGAAGTTATCTGTAGAGCTCATTGGAGTCTAGGGGTGATTATCCTGATCTGGGTAAGCCAGATTCATTTGGGGGAGACTCAGCAGAACTAAGGCTCCCCAAAGGAGACTCAGACCAAGAAAGTACCAGTCTGCCTTTCCTGTTCAGCAGTCCAACAGAGTCCTGACTTGGCTAGCGCCAGCCTCCACCCACAGGAGAAAACTCTGCGAAAGTGAGGTTTTTTTGAGGGGGGGGTTGGTCTCTGGGGAAATTCTGAGTGATATAAAAGTCATGCTACTCAACTCCCCAACTCTAGCAGGTTGTCAAGTCGTCCCAAGCTGGTTTGGGCTCAAGGATGACAAGGTATGGGGCAGTCCTTATGTCACCTAGAGTCACATAGTAGGCAGCAAGACATACCAAGCATGTGTCACTTGGCACAAGCCAGACAACATCAATAAGAACCAGAAGTGTCCCACAGGAAGACACGAAGGTCATTCAGGTTCAGACTCCTGAGCAGCCAGACATCCAGGCTGGGACATGCACAGTGGAGACGCTGACACTGAGCTACCAAACTCACCATGGGCATCAGTGGTCAGAGGACTCCTCAAAGTCAGGCAATATGCAAATCCCAGGCCCAGGAGCCAAACTAGGTGGACACTTCAAAAATATATTTCCCCCATTTCTGAGGTCATAGAAACTGTACAAGCATCCAGCACTCCATCTGACTACCCCACGGGATGACAGGTGCAAGACACCCATGTTTCTGGAGGAGCCGATAGCTAGTGGTCCTCTAGTGGTAAGAATCATGCTCCCTGGGGAGAACGATTGTCTTTTTTAATCAAATTCAGGGGTTCCCAAAAGCTTCTGGTGAGTTAGTCAAATGATGCTGAACATCCTACAACATAAGGACATCCATGACAGTAATCATCCAGCCTAGAATGTCAGTACCAATGAGGTTGCATGCCCCCTGCCAGCTGGAAGCTTTGACAATCATGTGTAATTTGTAGGATTCTAGCAGATCAGATGAATCCTTTAACGTTTCTACAATTCTGCACACTGAAGTACTCAAGGAGCCCCACCCTGATTGCCAAGTCTTGGGCTGGGCTGGGCGAATTCTGTCCCCTCCTATCCACCGTTTTCCTAAAAGCAGCTCTCTGCCAGCCATGGTTCCCCCTACAGGGTTGGGATCTAGACATTAAGGTATGGTCATTTTTATGTTGTCCCATTAAGGACACTGGTACTGTGGCCACAGTGACATCTTATAAGCAATTCAACTGCAATCTGCCCATCACCCTTTCTACCTTGTGTGCTGGGTGGACGGGGACCCTAAACAATGTGATCATGAAGGGCAGTCCAGATGCCTCATAGGGCTCTGCCTTAACTGTCATGGGGAAGAAAAAGCCTTCCTGCACTTCAAACCCATCAGGAGCTACAAGTCCACTGGAGTAAGTAGCCAGATGCACCACAGTGGTGCCTCTGAAGAAAGGGGATCCCAGCTTTCCGATCTTATATTTCATATGGTGGTCATCTGTCAAAGGTTCCCTCTTCATGAGGGAAATGACTCCTTCCATCTCATTCACCAGGTCATGTGTCAATTTCACAAGACCCGTCATGAATCCAGCCTCGAGTATGACTCAACTATAGCAACAGGTTAAGGGACACGTGCTTGAATCCAGATTGCAGCAGGGCCTTCAAGCTTCCTGATAATTCCAGCTCTCCAAGGCCCAAGCATACCGACAAGAATGTACCCACAAGCACCCACCCACCTATTTCAGCCCATGTCTGTGGTTAGGACCTTTCAACCCAGCCTCATCCACCTCACTCTAACCTTCATTTGGCCTCTGGGACATTTTGGGGCATTTGGTCCATCTCCAGGTAACAGCACAGCTGTATTGGCAGAAATCTAACAACTCCCTTTCCCCAGCACTCATGTTCTCCTTAGACTCTCCTGAACCAGCAAAAGTATCAGGTAAGTGTGAATCAGTCATTAAGAAATTCTTCCTCATACCATGAGTACCTCTGGTTACCATGGAGGTTTGGAGGAATGACTAGACTATGGCCCATGTTGGTAGAGTATTTGTGTACTTTGTCCTTTCCACAATACAAGCCAGGGATGCTATCATCCTCAGCAGCACCAATATTGATGTGTCATCTTGGAAGATATGGCCAAGGTGACAACACCAGACATGCACACTGGGTACACTAGCTTGGGTTCAGTCTGTAGGGGCTATAGGTGGCTTGACAATGCATATGGCCATGAAAATACTCCATGTTCCAAAGAAGGCCCACATCTAGACAACCGGAATGAGGATGGGGCCTTTCACTGGCCCTGTGTCCCCGGTGAATGGCATACTCCAAGACAAAAACCATGATATGAAAACATCCTGGTCTGCCATCGAGCTCAGACTTGGCACATGTCCTGGTTTTAGAAAGCTCCTGAAAAATTCACTTGGTCTTATTCAACCAACAGACTTGCATTAGAGATAGATGATGTTCTGCATAGGGCCATTGGAGAGCAAGAGAAGGCCTCTGCAAAGCAGCATGATCTGAGAGCAAGAATTCTTATCCCAAGATGGAAGAACTAACCAGAGACCCACAGATAACTCCAGTGTTTTTCCAAACTAGAAGTGTAATAAACTGCACATACTTTTCAGAAAGTCTGATGTGGAGTTTAAGTTCTCATTGTGATCAGTGTTTCACAGTAGGCCTAGTGTACAATAGCAAATCTCAATACGTTATCTACAGTTGGGATTCTCCGAGAAATCTATTCTCCCTGAAGTCACATATTATCTGTAGAACTTGGAAACATGCTCAAATAATTGAAGATGGAATGGAGAAAAAAAGCTCAACCTCATTAAAAGGCACTCTCACTCATGTCATGTTCTCCTAAGAGTCACAAGAGGTCTAACTCTGCCACAGAAGGGATGTATCCTATCAGCTAGTTCAACTGTTTAAGTTCATGACAAATGTCTCCCAAATGACATCTGCAAAACTGGTGCCTTCTCTTATCACATTGGTCACGGGGCCTAGTTTCATCTAGTCACACAGCATGGACAAATTATTCGTCCTAGAAGCAAAGGACACTCAGGATAATCCAATGTACCATGCTCAGGCTACACAAGGATAACGAGGAACAGGTCCTACATCTGTCTGCACAAAGGCAATGTTTGATTAGATTGGACTTCTGTGGTTCATTCTCATTCCCCTGTGTCCAGATAATCACTCATCCTTTGATAGGGCAATGCAGGCCACAGAAGTCACCAAGTCTTGAAAGCAGGAACGCCACCTTCCGGCTGCCCAACATCACTAGTCCTACTCAAACCAGGCAGACCTCAGGGCAAGTCATGGTCACTGTAAAGCAGGCACTAGATGTTAGGCATTCCTACAGAAAAACATGATTCCGCCTGTTCTTCCCGATGAACCCTATAATTTCTCAACCTGACTAGCCAGCCCCTGGCACCATGTGAAGCAGCTCCCTGCAATACATTAATATTTCTGCTCCTTTCAGAAAATCCAGAATGATAGAAGCTATGCTGCTACTTCAACTCCTCTGAGGGGTCAGAAGTCTCATGAAACCAGTTTTGTCTTGAGAAACCCATTTCAAGACAGCTTTAATGTCATTGGAAATTCAGCCATAGCAGCACCCAGTACTCAGTCTCATTGAGCATCTGCCCAAGTTCAGGTAAGCCACCCAGAGTCAGACTGCAGCATCCCTCCAATTTCACGACTTATTCTGAAGCTGAAAAGGATGAGGTCTTGGCTGCCAACAGCCATGACCCTGACCGTTGGTTAACGTGCCTGAGAGAACATTATAAAGGAAGTAAGACCAGACAGAAGATTGCCCCCATTATATAATTCCCTTCTATTAGGGCTAATTCTATTAGGGATAATCTGGGGAGAAAGAAGCCAAGACATCCACATTTTCTGGATTCTTGTCTATAACTTTTGGAATTAAAAGGCAAAAAAGATCTGGTACAAATTGGGTACAAAGTCCTCACAACTTGTGTATCGTGAAGCAGAGAGATTGGTCATACAGCTATCCTGAAGAAACATACTCAGTACTCCACAAAAATACCATCTGACCCAGTTTATGGCAACAGGTTAACCATATCCAGAGCAATCAGACAGACCCAAGTTAAAGGAATACGAGAACAAGCTATCAGTATTTGCCAGTGACATTCTCTAGAGGATTCAAAAAAACTTCACCAGGAAACTTCTAGAACTAAATGAGTTCAGCAATGTAGGATGTAAAAAACGTGCATAAATCTAATGCATTTCTATTCATAAGTGATGAATCCTCTGAAATTAGGAAACCACTCCATTCACAATAGCCTCAAAAAAAATTCTTGGGAATCAATCCAACAAGAGGTGAAAACCTCTGATGGAAACTACAGAACACTAAAGTTGAAGAAAACCTTGGAATACCTCCCATGTTCTTGGATAGGCAGAATATTGTCAAAATGGCCATTCTACTAAAGGCACTATACAGATTCAATGCAATTCCAATCAAAATCCCAGTGATTCCTCAAAGAAAGCCATCATAAGATTCATCTGGAAGAATAAGACCCAGAATAATCAAAGCAATCCTGAGCATTAAGAGTGAAACAGGAGGTACTACTATACCAGACCTTCAACTATACTACAGAGCAGTTACAAAAACAGCATGGTATTGGCACCAAAATAGACAGGTAGACCAATGGTACAGAATAGAAGACACAGAAAACCACATACTTATACTAGAGAAAAAAAACAATGGAGAAAAGCCTGTTCGACAGATGGTGCTGGGAAAACTGGAAATCCATATGCAGTAACATGACATTAAACCCCTATATCACTCTGCACAAAATTCAGTGACTCAGAGTTGGAATTAGACTAGAGACCCTGCATCAAATAGAAAAGTAGGTCCAAATCTTCATGTTGTCTTGGGACCAGACTTCCTTAACAAGACTCCTAAAGTGCAAGACACAAAAGCAAAGATCAATAAATGGGATGGATTCAAACTAAAAAGCCTTTTCTCAGCAAAGGAAAAGATGTGAAGAGAGCCTGCAGAGTGGGAGAAAATCTTTTCTACACACACTTCGGATAGAGCACTAATCTCTAAAATTGAAGAATTTTAAAAATTTTACACCAAAATACAAAGAAATCAAAATGGGCTAAGGAACTGGGCAGACACTTCACAGAAGATACAGGTGATTAATATGAGAAATTGTTCAACGTCTCTAGTAACTAAAGAAATGCAAATCACACCCACCCTAAGATTTCGTCTAACTCCAATTAGAATGGCTATTATCAAGAACACAAGCAGTAATAGGTGTTGGCATAAATGTGGGGAAAAAGGCACACTCATACATTGCTGTTCGAGTTGCAAATTGGTGCAGCCACTCTGGAAAGCAATGTGGAGATTCCTCAGAAAACTTGGAATGAAATCACCATTTGACCCATATATCCCACTCCTCAGTTTATACCCAAAGGACTTAGAATAAGCATATTATATTAAGTCACACCAATGCTTATAGCAGCTCAATTCACAATAGCTAGATTGTGAAACCAACCTAGATGCCCTTCAACAGATGGATAAGTAAACTGGTATGTATACACAATGGAATATTATTCAGTCAAATAGTAAGATTATGGCATTTGCAAGTAAACGGATATAATTGGAGAATATCATGCTCAGTGAAATAAGTCAATTCCAAAAAAACCGAGGCCAAATGTTTTCTGATAAGTGGCTGATGATACACAATGGGGGGAGGGGGGCTAAGAACAGGGAATTTGGATTGTGTAAAAAGAAATGAGGGGGCAGGGGTAGAAAAGTGGAATGAGACATCACTACCCTATGTACATGTATGATTACACCAGTGATGTCAATCTACACGTACAACCATAGAAGTGAAAAGTTGTACCCCATTTAGGTACTATCAAAATGCAGTAACAAAAGTAATTTTAATATACATGCCAAAGCCTTTGCCCTTTATCACTAGACCTCTGCACCTTGTAAGGTTAAGGACACATCTCAGATGGGGTATAAAAAACAATTCAATGGAAACACATTGTTAAATCTACCAAGTCATTCTAGAAGATATTCTCATTAGCCAAGCCCAAGGATGGCATGAAGTAGATTTAAGTCAGGACAAATTCATGGATGAGGTCAGATGTCCAAGAATCAGGGCAAAGAACATGCAACATTAGAATTACCTAGATAGAAGGGTGGGAAGGAAGTCACATCCCGAAGGTTTCCTTAAACATCTGGCAAAGGCCTTTTTTCCTTGTTTCCCATATAGAACCACCAAGTTCTCTATACTATGGTTCTGGACCAATGTGTCATCACCACGAATGTTAGCCTGCCCTTGACATCAGCTGTTCAGCCATCCCACTGAGGCATCATGCATAATTCCATCCCAGCATGAGAAACCTTTCAGATGGTAAGTCTTGGCCAAGTGTCTTCTACCCATGGACAACCCTTTATAGGTGCTGTTTCCAGATACTTGAGGTATCTCTCATGTTCACCCCATTCTTTCAATGCAGCCCTAGATTTCATCTGCTCAAGATAGAAATATACTACCCCATCAGTTCCCCTGACAATGAGCTTAGACCATGGACTTTCAGCAATCATACTTGTGCCCTTTAAATAGTCACCTCCCCTGCTATGCTGAGGGGTAGCTGGAGAGGTATTCATGATGCAGAACTTAATGGGTAAGCACCGTGATGGCCACAGCTCTGCAGGAGGCTGCTTCAGGGGCTAAGCCACAGACTCAAGACTACTTCTTTCAAGATCCCCTTCATGAGCATAAGAAACCCATTATACCTCTAATACACCACAGAAGTACCTCTTGTAAAGCCAGGTGCATGGTGATGCTCAAGTATTTAACGGGAAGGAAACTGAAAAGGAATGCTGAACTTATAAAAGACCATTGCCAAGACCATGTTCTCCTGAGTCACAGGATATCCGAGTCACAATATAGGCAGACTGTCCTGACCAAAACCTCAGGTCTGAGCAGATCCAAGACCTCATACTCCAAGTTACATCTGACCAATCCAGTCAGCAGGTCTATATTGCCCATCAGCCACCATGGCCACCTCCTACCACCCAGGGCACATACTCCTTCACGGCCAGCTCCAGATTGAGAGGAATCTGACACCAAGCACAGAAGTCCTACACCATGGCAAGGACAGTAGGCAACGATCATGGAGGAACTACTGTCTACAGGGACTTCTTGGTTCGAGATGGCTTATCTGGTTCTTACAGCCCGATGTCCAGGGGAAGTCACACGTACTTCAGGGCTTACACAGGTTTGTCAAGCTTCATTTGTCGGGGAAGGCATGCCAATTTTCGGTAATATGATCAATATCCCAATCATGCAGATATTCCCAAGACCAAATGAAGGTAGATTAATAATTCAGCTTTTTGGTGGTGCTGGGGATTGAACCCAGGGCCTCATACATGCTAAGCAAGCACTAACACTGACCATCTCCAGCCCATGACTATTCAATACAATTATGTGAACAATTCTGAAACACATGGAGGCAGGCAGAATGTTTTCCTAATTTGATTACTAGCTAGCATGGGCAGTGTCAGGGAAGAAGCAAAACTCACTGACAGCCTATGTAAGGCTCTATTACAGTTCAATATCTAAGATGGCTTCTGGGGCAGCTTCTTCCCATAACTTCCGTTTCCCGCCACCAACTTCTCCCGCTGGCGCCTAAGACAGACCAATCAGAAAGCGCACGCCACCTTTCCCTTAACCCGGAAGCTCCAATAGTATATATGTAAGCTTCATTTTGTAATAAGCGGACTTCTCCGGTGACCCTGCTAACCTGCCTCCTTCTTCATTTTCCGCGCGGGTCCTTTATTTGGGTGCCGAAACCCGGGACTGAGGTAGCCTTTAACGGCACTTCCGTTCCTCCATTAGCGGGCCCACCCTCGTCTCTTGCTCTGGCGCTGGCTATATGCACCCCAACACCGGCTTCAATAAATCGTAAGTTTCCCTTTCAAAGGGCACACCTCGCCCCAGCTATAAGCGGGAGAACTAGCCGTGATTGTCCGGTGGCCTCCCGACGCTGGAGTAAGGGGGGACAACCTCCCACCCCGACCTTCACGGTCACGGCGGACCCCTGTGCCCTTCCACAGAGACAAGACACTTTTATAGGAAATAAGGCCCTTTGTCGACCCCCGGGGAACGCCAGTCACTTTCCTTCTCCTTTCCCTCTCAGCAACTACCCAAATCCAGTACTGGTAACCTCGCGACCATCCGGGGTTTTTAACCCCTTTTTGGGAATAGCGGTCGAGGTGACGATCTCCATCGCTCTTTCCCCCGTTCCGTCTTCGGAACTTCCGGATCATTCTCAAGGCATTGGGGACGCCCTTTACCTTGTAGATTGATCTCCTTCCGGGTCTTTCTCGAGACATTGGGGACGCCCTCTGACTCGTTGATTGCTCCCTCCTCGCCCGAGGTCTCCCATCTTCTATTTCTTCCTCCCTCTCACCATGGGAGCTTCCCCCTTCTTCCCGGCAGTCGACACGCCCCTCCCAGTGTCTCCTCAAAAATCTAGGATCTCTCTCCCTTAAACCTGACATCAGACCCAAGTTATCAGATTCTGCACTCAGGACTGGCCCCATTACCCTCTAGATAACCAGAGTAAATGGCCCCCTGAGGGCTCTCTGGATCCAAATCTTTTACGAGATCTCTTCAATTATTGCCAGCGCCTGAACAAGTGGAAGGAGATCCCTTATATCGAAGCCTTCAGATTACTCTCGCGAAACCCCTCCCCTTTGCACTACTTGCACACCCTCTCAAGTCCTCCAGCATGTAAAATGGCTCCACCATCATCATCTTTATCTCCCTCTCCCGACTCCTGTGGACCCAGCAGATGAACCTCCTCCGTACAGGCCCCTCCTCCCAACCCTATGCCCTCACCGCCGCCTCCCCTTTCTTCTCCCGCGGCCTTGGCCCCATACACCTGCTAATCTGACACCCACTGCTCCGCCAAATTCCTTCAGTCCCCCACTCACGCGCTCCCATGGACCTCCCCCGGCCCCTCCCACTTTGATGGCACCCACTAAGGGAGGTAGCTGGAGCTGAGGGTATTGTCCGTGTTCATGTCCCCTTCTCCTCTAGCTGATTTGTCCCAAATGGGAACGGAAATTAGGCTCCTACTCATCTGATCCCACCACCTTATATAAAGGAATTCCAATGGATTTTGCAAGCCTATAGTTTAACCTTTAAAGACATTCATGCTTCTCGCCAACACCCTCCTAACTGAGGAGAGGCGACGACGGTTTGGGATGCAGCCCAGACCCATGCTGAGACACATCGCACAGACCTGCTTTCCCTTTGGGGCTGAAGCAGTCCCAGAAGTAGATCCACACTGGGAACTACAATACAAATCAAGGCATACAAGCCCGAGAGCGGTTTGCCTCGTGTCTCGTTGTGGGCCTAAAGAAGGCAGCCCGCAAAGTGTCAATTTTCAGAAGGTTCAGGAGATCATCCAAAAAAAGGATGAAAACCCCCTACTGAGTTCCTCGATAGGCTCACTCAGGCCCATAAGACAATATACTACATTGGACCCAGACACGGATGAGGGCCGTCATATCCTTATGACTAGTTTCCTTGCCCAACTCTTACCCCCGACATTAGGGCTAAATTAAAAAAATTAGAGCAGGGACTTGCAACTCCTCAAAGTGAAGATCCTATCGCGGGCTTTTAAGGTTTTTCATGGACGGGACGATGAGAAAGAATGCTTAAAGCATAAGGCCAGACAGGCAGATTTGCTAATGGTTGCTCAAATGGGTCAGGGGAGCTCCCCATCCTGCTCCCCTTTCTCAAAAGATCTCAAATCCCTGCGAAGGTTCCTCCTGGTGCCTGCTTCAATGTGGAAGGGAGGGTCATTGGTCACGCTCTTGTCCTCAGCCACGGCCATCCCAATAAACCCTGTCCCAAATGTAACAGAATGGACATTGGGGCTCCGACTGTCCCTTCTCCCGAAGGGGTGAAGGGCCAATCACTAAAATGCCCCCCTCTTGTCCTTCAGTAGTGGGACTGCTGAAGAGGACTGACGGAGCCCTGGGCCTCACCCGACCCTTACCATCACCACTCACGAGCCTAGGGTAACCCTTGTAGTGGATGGCCGATCTGTCACCTTTTTACTAGATACAGGGAGCAACCTTCTCACTTTTGACAGTTCCATGGCGCCACACACCTCCAGTTCTACTCTTATTGTCGGGGTAGGAGGGAAACGTATATATCCACTCAGAAACTCCCCCGCTCCTATGCCGTCTTAACAACTCTCCTACACATTTTATCCACTCCTTTTTAGTCATGCCTCAATGCCCAATTCCTTGTTGGGACGCCGATATTCTTTCCCAATCAAAGCGTCCATTTCCTTCCCGCTTTTTGATGCCCACACTCCCTTTCTTATGGCCCTACTGCAGGCTCCAACCTCCTCATATCCACAGATTTCCTATCCTGTTGACCCTTCCGTCTGGAACACGGACAATCCCTCCGTAGCTCAGTGCCCCCCAGTCCTCATCCGGTTGCGGGACCCTTCTAAATTTATTCAACCTCAGTACCCCTTAACCAACTCTACTCTTCTTGGACTTTCCCCTATTATTTCTGATCTCCTTCGCAAGGGATATCTACACCCCACTCAGTCCCCCCATAATACACCTATTTTAGGTGTAAAGAAACCCAATGGCTCCTATCGTTTGGTGCAGGACCTCCGTTCCATTAATGCCGCCGTTATACCTATCCACCCTCTTGTTCCCAATCCCTATACCTTACTCTCTCATCCCAGCTTCCTCCACCCACTTCTCAGTTCTAGACTTAAAAGATGCTTTCTTCTCCATACCTTTGGACCCTTCCTCACAGGACCTCTTCGCCTTCACATGGACTGACCCCCACACACGACATTCCGAACAACTCACCTGGACAGTTCTTCCTCAGGGTTTTAGGACAGCCCACATTTTATTTGGACAAACTCTCCCATGACCTCAAGGACTTCCACCCCACTTGTCCTCACTCCACACTTTTACAGTATGTTGATGATCTCCTTCTCTGCAGCCCCTCTTGGGACACTTCTCAACGGGATACGGCCACCCTACTTAACTTTCTAGCCCGACACGGATATAAGGTGACACCTTCTAAAGCTCAGATCTCAACCTCTCGGGTCACCTACCTAGGGTTCCTACTCACCCCACAACATAAATCCATTACAACGACAGGAAACAGGCCCTCCTCATCATGGCCTGTACCAAAGACCAAGGCTGAAATTCTCTTTTCTGGGTCTAGCGGGGTATTTCCGTGCATGGATCCCTAATTTCTCTCTTTTTGGCCAAACCCCTTTATGATCTCTCTAAGGGAGACCCAAATGAACCACTCGCTTCCTCTCCAAAAAAACCTTTTGATACCCTACGCCTCAAACTCGTTTCCGCTCCTGCATTACACTTACCAGATTTAACAAAACCCTTCCTCCTCTATGTACATGAAAATCAGGGACAGGCCCTAGGGATACTGGGACAAATGCAAGGCCCCACCTTTGCCCCAGTGGCCTACTTGTCAAAGCAGCTTGATCCCACGGCGAGGGGATGGGCCCCTTGTCTCAGGGATCTCGCGGCCGCCCAAAAACTACAGCAGGAAGCTTCTAAACTTACCTTCGGAGCCCCCTTAACTATATACTCCCCCCACCATTTAAAGGATCTCCTAGCTTACAAGTCCTTACATACCTCACCCCCCTCACGAGTATTAGCCCTCATTACTTCTTTTTTAGAAAACCCCTCCATATCTTTCCAGTCCTGCTCCCCTCTCAATCCGGCCACCCTTCTTCCTGTTCATCCTTCCCCAGAGCCCCCACTGCACAACTGTCTAGAAACATTACAATCCCTAGCTCCTTCTCCATCTACCATCGTCGAAGGCCCCTTACCCCATGCAGATCTTAATTGGTTCACGGATGGATCCTCATTTAGAAGCCCAACCACCCCCAGGGCTGGTTATGCCATAGTTTCCTTAACAGCCACTATAGAGGGCCCAACCTCTCCCTCCAAGTACCACCAATCAACAGGGCCGAACTTATCGCAGCAACCCGGGCAATGCACTCTGGCTAAAGGCAAACCCTCTAAACTTATATACAGACTCTAAGTATGTATTCCACATATTATTCTCTCACTCTGCAATATGGAAAGAGGATTTCTGACAACTGTGGAAACGCCATTACCATTCTGACCTAATCCATAAACTATTACAGGCCCTCCCAACTACCCACAAACTCGGGGTCATTCATTGCAAAGCACACCAAAAAGATAATTCTGTGCGAGGGAACCAACTAGCGGATGCTGCTGCCAAGAAAGCAGCATTTAGCCAGCCCTCTAATACCCCACCACCCATTCTTCACTTGTCTTCTTTCAGCTCCAGCCCAGACAGGAAACCCCTCTTTCAGATGTTACACAACCTATTCCACTCCAGCCCTCAAAGCCTGTCTCGTTTCCTACAAGCCTTCTTTCATCTTACATCTCAGGATAAGGAATCACTAAAACAACTCTCCAAAACTTGTGTGATCTGTCAAAGGACCAATCCTAATACCACCACAGTCCCTTATCCATATCCTTCACACCAGGCCCAAGGCTCCATTCCAGCGGCAGACTGGCAAGTTGACTTCACACACATGCCTCCTGTTCGCCGACACCGATACCTTTTGGTTTTCCTAGATACCTTCAGTGGCTGGATTGAGGCCTATCCTACTACCAATGAAAGAGCCTCCACTGTCGCCAATCACCTCCTCACCTCCATCATCCCACGTTTTGGAATGCCCACCTCATTACAATCAGATAATGGACCAGAATTCACAGCACAGATAATCCAATCTCTCTCTCAATCTTTAGCCTTACCCTGGCACCTACACTGTCCATATCGCCCACAGGCCTCAGGGAAGGTTGAAAGAGCAAATCGATCCATAAAGGAAACCCTCAAACTTTCCCTAGAACTCCATTTAGATTGGACTCACCTTCTCCCCCTGGCACTCTTCAAACTACGTTTACCTTCCAAAGAAAACCCACCAATCTATCCCCTTTTGAGGTGATGTATGGAAGATCTCCTGTACCCCCCGGAATCACTCCTACCTCTGTAAACATCCCAAATACCCTTAGCCTTCCTCTCCTTTCTCACCTTAGAGCTGAACTATGGAAACATCAAGACTGGCTACTTCCCCGTCCTCTTGCAATCTCTCCTCCTCCCTCCTTAAATCCGGGGGATCTTGCCTACTATACTCCACCAACCACACCTGAACCTTTATCCCCTAAATGGTTGGGACCATACCCAGTGATCCTCAGTACCCCCACCACAGCCAAACTTATCCTACCCTCTAATGAAACCACTCCTTGGATCCATATCTCCAGGTTAAAACCTTGCCCGGCTGATCAAGAAGCCTTACCCTCTGGTCCTCCGGATCCCGGCCCCACGAATACTGGCAAGCAAACCATCTATACCAGTTCTGTGGACCCCTCTAATCCTTTGAAACTCCGTCTCTCGCGCCTCTCACCCATCCAGGAAGAGTGATGACCCCTCACCCTTCCGCCCTGTTCCCTTTCTTTTTCTCCCTAACCCTAGCTGGATTCGGTCCACCCGTTGACAAGCGGGAACTCCTCACCGCCCTATATGGACAGCCCTGTGCAACCTGTAACGGGGGCACAACCTCAGGAGCAATGACCCTCAGTGGGAATAGCTATGTAGTGGATTGCGGAAGCCAATCAGCCTACTTAACCGTCACTGCTGGCTCAGGCGGGCTAGGGGCTCAGGTGTCATGGAAATGTAAAGACAAGCCTCGTCCCATCCCTATGGGACCAAACGGTACTTGCCCCCAAATTGCCAGTTATACAGGAGATGCACTCCTCTTGCTATGATCAGGTTACCTCTTGCATTTCAGACGGTAAGCATTATTTCACTGCCAACCCTACCCGTACCAATGGGAGAACCACAGGAGGAGAATACTCCCAGCAAGGTCCCCAACATGGTCTCTCCAGCCTCAAATATGGCCAGGCCTCCTGTATTGCTAAAATAGGGACACCAGCCTGCTGGCCCACTACGGCCCCAATTCACACATCTGATGGAGGGGGACCAACTGACTCACGCAGGGAAGAAAAGGTTAAAATTCTTGTTGAACACCAGTTCAATCACCTTTATCCAAAATTAGAATACAATCCACTCACTAAAATGATACCAAAGGGAATTAACCTCGACCCTCAACCATGGACATACTCACTGCCACACATAGACTACTTAATTATACTAACCCTACTTTAGCACAAGACTGTTGGCTTTGCCTCGCATTGGGAGTGTCCTGGCCTTTGGCCTTTCCTGTCCTCAATCTCACTGAATGGCCTCGTCCCTCGCTTCAGAATTGCACCATTTTCCAACCCCTAAAAGTCCAACCCACCGATTTCAATTCCTCCCACTGTTTTTGGAAACCCATGCAGAATAATTCCTTTGATATCGACCTGGGGGTCATCTCCTTTACCTCCTGCAACACAATAGAAAATGTGACGGAGGCAGGATACCTCCAGGGGGGAAAAAAATCTACGTTTGTGGAGACAACATGGCTTATCCTTTTTTACCCATAAACTGGACAGGACTCTGTGCCCCTGCTCTACTGGCTCCTGACATAGAAATCCTTCCAGGGGATGAACCTGTACCTCTCCCAAGTTTCGATACCTTAGTGCCCAGACATAAAAGGGCCCTCCACTTCATTCCCCTTTTAATAGGATTGGGCATTACTACAGGAGTAGCCACTGGAGCTGCAGGTATGGGAGTGGCTATGGAGTCCTATAAAACGCTCTCTCAGCAACTCATCTCAGACGTAAACATGATTTATGAGTCCATCAAGGATGTACAAGATCAGGTAGATTCTCTGGCCGAGGTCGTTCTTCAAAATCGACGAGGTTTAGATTTGCTCACTGCAGACAAGGGAGGTATATGTCTGGCCTTACAAGAACGGTGCTGCTTTTACACCAATAAAAGTGGAATAGTCAGGGATCGAATTAGGAAACACCAGGAAGAATTAGAAGGAGACAAGAACTGTTTAAAAACCCAATGTGGAGCTTATGGAACGGGGTTCTCCCATTCCTCCTTCCCTTATTAGGTCCCCTTGTTGGGTTCTTCTGCATCATTTCTTTCCTTCCCTGCCTCATAAGGTTTGTTAGAGATCAAGCACAAAGAATTTCTAACCAAGCCTTTAACCAGCTTTTTCTCAGGAATTATCAGTGGTTACCTACTGAAGACAACTGGTGATCTCCTGTGGCAATGGACTTCCCCCGTCTTCTTCCAAGATTAATATCCTTCCTACAAACATTGGACACCGATGCATGGCTCCTTCACCCAACAGGTAACTACAATGAATTCCTAAGCCAAATAGGAGACCTATGGCTCCAAGGAAGCTTCATGGACTTCACGGGGGACAAGATAACGTATTACTCTGAGCTAACTTGGTTTATCATACAATATAATAGCCAACACTTTATTCCACCCTCGCAACCCTTACCCCTACCCCGGGCCCCTTGACCACACCCCTAATCAGCAGGAAGCAGCCAGATTGGAATCCCACGTCCCAAATCCCCAAGAACTAAAGAGGGGGGAATGTAAGGCTCTATATACAGTTCAATATCTAAGATGGTTCTGGGGCAGCTTCTTCCCATAATTCCCTGTTTCCCACCACCAACTTTCCCGCCAGCGCCTAAGACGGACCAATCAGAAAAGCGCACGTCACCTTTCCCTTAACCCGGAAGCTCCAATAGTATATATGTAAGCTTCATTTTGTAATAAAGCGGACTTCTCCGGTGACCTGCTAGCCTGCCTCTTTCATTTTCCGCGCGGTCCTTTCAGCCTAGCTGTCCCCCTGGGATTTGGCTCATCTGCTGAACCATCACTTGCTGTATTTGACATTTATTCTGGGATTAAAAAGGGAGAGGCTCCTGCTTACACAGATCCCAAATGTAAAGGGTACTAGCCAAAAAGATTGGAGGTACCTCTGAACAGGATAGGAAGTCCCAAACACCTACAAAGCCTTCAGTACAGTCACCTCCCTTGCTTCCAGCTGTTTCTGCCAACCTCAAGGACAGTGCAAAATAAATGAATAAATATAGTGGTGTCACCGTAGAGCCTGGCTTCCAACCCTGCAACTTGTCACTTGAGCTCTCCTTGGTAAAGATCTATGGCTTCAGAAGCAAGCGACTCAGTCCTGCCAAGATACAAGGCAAACCTAATGCAATGAGGATGACAGGTCCCAGGACAAGTTC
The DNA here is from genome assembly GCF_902686455.1 of Sciurus vulgaris. Taxonomy (NCBI): domain Eukaryota; kingdom Metazoa; phylum Chordata; class Mammalia; order Rodentia; family Sciuridae; genus Sciurus; species Sciurus vulgaris. The sequence goes on from NC_136469.1 coordinate 139,899,058, forward strand.
TAAGCCCAATCTGCTTGTTCCCAGAACACAACCTTCCAAGCCAGACCTCGTGCTACACCACTGGACCAGAAGAACCTGGACTCTCATCCTTTGTTGCCGCCTACAGCAACAAGACCGCAGGAATTTATCGGAGGCGGACTGGGAATGAACTACTTCTTTATCTTTTTTGTGCTGCTTCCTCGCTTGCTTGCTCCCTAGTTTATAGAGAGGCTACGCTTGCTTTCCGAGGAAGAGAGGCTACGCTTTCAGAGGTGCTATTAGAGGTCTGCTGCTTCTTAGAGGTGTGTTCTCCCAGGTGAAGAGAATGTCTTATATACACTAAGGCAGCCAATCAGCTTAGGATTAAGCAGCACGATTGGAGCACGCACCACGGTACCAATCAAGAAAGAATGAGGAACATGTTGACCACGAGTGCGGAAGAGACATCAACCAATCAGGCAAAAGGTCATGAAAGATCACGCTATGTTAACACTAATTATGCACCACCTCTTGGCCCAACACCAGCCGCCCTTAGAGCTACTTCCTCAAACCACCATGAACACGTCTCTATGATCCTTCTCTGGGCATTCCCTCACCGGTTGGAGCTGTGCCACCCTAGGTCAAGCCACATGCAAACAAGTGGGAGGAAGTACAGCTGGGTCATCAGTTCAGGGAAGTCATGGAGGACCACCCAGCTCCAGAGCCCCTTGTGGGCCTGACTAAAGCTTCTGTTGCAAAAGTCTCGAGTTTGAATTCTCCTGCCCCATCTTGCTTCCTCGGCTTCCTTTCCGGTCGTGCTGCCCACTTAACAGTAAACCCAATTCATGCAAATTGCCATCTCCCAGATTGCTTCCAGGGAACCAACTCAGACCCTCTTCACATTCTCAGATGTAGGAAATGAAACCTTTAATTCTTGACGAGTATGGAAGCAGATAAACCCTAGGACTGAAGATTACTTTTTTGCCAAATTTTCCTAGATCTTATTTGTTGCAGCTATTGCTAAATGTTCACTTTGTTATTTATATCCTACAACTATACCTTATTTAGTTCTAATACTTCTTGGTAGAGCCTTTAGGTTTTTTTATACTTAATATTCTATCATTTGCAAACAAGGGTCTTCTTTCCAGTTTGTAGAATATTGAATGAAAGTGGTCAATGTGGGCATCCTTGTCTTGTTCCAAATCTTAAAGGGCAAGTTCAGCCGTCTTTGCTCAGGATGCTGTTAGCTATAGACCGCTGTTTATGGACTTTAGTTTTTCTTCCTTTCTGTAACATTTATTGAGTTTTTAAATCATGAATGGATTTTGGTATTACTAAATGCTTTTTCTGCATCTTTTAAAGTGATATTAGAATCAAAGACAAAAAGTTGGGTTGCTATATCACATTGATTTGCACATGAACTATCCATATTTCCATATGAAACAAACCCACTTGGTCATGATGAATGATTTTAACATGTTTTCGAATCAGGTTTACTAGCATTCTGTTGAGCTTTGTGTCAATGTTCATTGGGGCTATTGGCCTTCATTTTGGGTAGATCCTTCTCTGGTTTTGGAATCTTAGTAATGCTAGCCTCAGAACAAGTTTAAAAGAATTGCCTATTCAAAAAACAAAGTATCTGTTCTGGTGCAGGTGTGGTTTGTTCCACAAAAGGTTCACATGTTGGGGGCTTGGTACCCAGAGTGGTGTGTTGCAGCAATCCTATTAGACAACCCAGTGGAAGGTTATTGGGTCCACCGGGGACACTGCCAGTAAGAACAGTGTTCTCAAACAGTGATGATGCTCCAAGGGCCCATGCTTTATATAAAGTCAACGGTCTTGAACATTCAAGAGCACAAGTATGTTACGCTCCAGTAGATGGGCTTTAGGGTCAGCAAGGTTTAGCATAGGAATTTTACTTTGTTGACTAATAACAGGGGCCTTCTTGTGTGTGCCTCTTCACTTGCAAGTATGGCAAGAAGTCACCTTTCATTGAAAAGTGAGCTCTTAATTTAGAATGTGGGGTCTCATGCCAAATGGAAGCTACCCACCATATAATTAACCAGGCACAGCTGTGATGCCAGACAATACTGCTAATAACCATCCTCACACCTGGCAATTAGCACAGTCAGATCTGTAGAATACCTTCAAACCCTTAGTGAGGTGTCAGTTTGCTTTGTCACGGGAAGGCCAGCAGTATACATACCCTGAGGTTCTTTTAACCCTCAATCTCTGCCACAGTGAGATCCAGGAGTCTTGATTCTATTGGTATTTCAGATCTCACTGGTTCACTCAGAGGTCAGCCCTGATGATCAGGAAGTAGCAAGTACTCTGAAAAAACACCTTAGTGCCATATTGTAGGAGTAGGTCTTAGACCCAGAGGCTTTTAAGGCATTTAGGGAATAATTTCCAACTTCCAGTTGAGCAGTTGGTTACATCATCTTCTAACAAGAAGGTAACTTTGAAATTAGTAGGCCCCCTCTGGACTCTAGAGAGCATACATTACACTCCAGGTTATAGCTTTAAACCATTATTTCAATGGGCTCTGAAGACCATATGTTTTGGACAAGATTCAGGAGTCTGCAACTGATCCTGGCCCTTCCTACCTTCTGCCCTGCTTCCCATGGGGTTAGCCAGATCCCTGGCTGGAGAAGTGCAGGGGAGGCCTCTGCACGCCCCATCAGTTCACACCTTCACCAGTAGAATGCTAATGGGTTTGGAAGTCACTGCTAAGCGTATTACTATGACTCCTGGCCACAAGGCATCAAATTAACAGTATACAGCTTCCTAGCGTGAGCCAACTGCAGTAAGTTCCATAGCAACTAAGCTCCAGTGGACACTCAATTTTAGCATGGTAAATTTTGCTGTGAGTCAAGCAATTTCTATCCCCCTCAGTTCTCTAGTATAATTTCCTGGGAAGAGTTCAATGACAACCAACAGAGGGCAGAAAATTCTGGTTCACAGATGCACTGGCTTAATATGCAAGCTCAGACTGAAAATGGACTGCTAGAGTACCATGGTTCCTTTGAGTGTACCTAAAATAAAGAAACGTCACCTCAGTGGGCAGTTCAGTCAATACTTGATCATCTGATGAAGGGAGGGGAGTTCTAAGGCTCACTGCTTGGCCTGCAAGACATTCACCCTCAACGTCATCTTCTCCAGAAGCAGCGCAGTCAGCAGGCCAAGCTAGGAGCAGGAATTCCAGCCCTGTTAACTTGGGACAACTTCAGTGGGAAGCACTCACTCCAGAGCTCCCTGCCGTCTTAGTTGGCCATCTGCCCAGTTCTGCTTCCTTCCCCTTTTCACAGGTTTTTAATCTCTGAACGTCTTACACAAGCTCTTTTGTAATCTTGATTGAGTATCCCTCAGCTACCTACCACAAAAGGTTCAGGAGGCATAGACCCAGCCTGGTCCAACTTAGGGAAGGAGTCAGGCTTCCGACGCTGTCCTTCCACAGCCCACCCGTTTTCCGGCAGTCTCAAGGGGATGTGTGCTGGAAACACCCTACCCGTGACGAGCACCATGCATTCAACTCACAGCAGCTATTTTGAACTAGTATGGTGCTATTAAAACAGATGGAATAAGTTTTGGTACACAAGAGTAGAAATAATTCTCTATCATTGTCAGTAACCCAGCAAAATATTGTGCCTTCCACCCACACAAATTCAGGTTCAGCCAGTCTAGATGTCCTAGTTCTTAGATGCTTCTACCAGGGGATACAATGTTGCCAGGTTACTTGAACTTCTGTTCAAGAACAAGAAACTCCTATGGTATGACAGAGGGAAAAATCTAGAACTCGATTTGCCAGGGCACATTGTGGTGCCTCCCGAATCAGTGTTCAAAGGGCGTAATTCACAGCAAACATGAATGGCAAGGACAAGGTCATCAGGGACTCACATCTTAGAGACAAAGGTCTTGGTTATCCACCGAACAGTGGACTGAAACCGTTGGAGGGTTGGCCAAGTGGAGAAATGCTAGGTCTGGTGGTAGAACAACGTTAAGAACACCTTACAGTGGTGGTCCTCAGAGGGTTCAGAATTCAGCTGCCCGTCACAGGTAGACATAGCAGTGCCTCTCAGCTCATGTTCCTTTAGATGTGGCATTTATTCTAGAATAAAAAGGATCTAGAGTGCAGAGCCAGATACAGAAGTATTTATGGATTAGAAGAATCCAAGTGTAAAAAGAATCAAAAGGTAGCCTCAAGGATATGCGCTGGCAGTCACAGGATACCTCCCAGACTTACCACAGAGGAAGCTCCCTGATCAATGCCCAGAGCTAATCCATGACCCACTCTTAGCTGACATCTACACAAATGGTCCAGGCACCTGCTCTCCCCCATCGGCCAGTGGCCTACTTTTTCTGACCAGAGCACAGGGTGCACATATCTTTTAAGTCCCAGATGAATTGAAATAGCCCATTACACCAATCACAGAAATCCCAGACCATACTAAGTACAAGGAGAAACTTCTGAAGTCCTGTTGACTGATACTTCTTGTCTACAAATGGACCTACCTGGATCTATGTTGATACCCAAGTGACGGTCACTTAGCCTGTCCTAGGGCGATCCAAGTCACTAGCTCAACCACAGGTATTGCCTCAAGAGCAGGAATCCTCTATTACCAACGGTATCAGTTCTTTCCCAAGCAAGGCCAGTGTGCCTAGGCCAGCATTTCATTGCAGACAAGCAGCAATGAAATCATACATTTCTGTATGCATAGGATTCATGGGATATAGCCCTGCTTAAGAATTACACACATGGTGAAGATTTAGCCCAGACACTGGAAAAATCTTTGCTAGTGATCAGGCAAACCAAGCTGTCCATTTGTAGCAAGTTAAAGCCCAGACTAGCTCTCAAACTTCATGTACCATCCAGTTTCAGACCTATAGATCTAAGCTTCATAACTGGCATAGGTCATAGGGACATGTGAGAACCTGAAGAGTTGGTAAGAACAGCCAGATGTTCTCCTTGTACCCAGTACTGCGGCACGCAGAGTCAAGACATGCTGGGCCACTGCTGCAGGAGGTCTGGGGAGACGCCTGCTAGGACTTTGACTAAGACCCTGGGTAGGGACACGTAGGGATGAAACTTCTCTGATGTACGAGATTATCTCAGCATCTGGTCTTTCCTATTTTCTAGAAGTTGACTTTTAGTAAAGATTTTTGCAATCTGTCAATCTAGGATTCAGCTTTCCGAAACCAATCAAGCAGTCATCTAGATGGACCTGCTTGAAAATGTCTGTAGAGGTGACTAGCATATACAATCAGCCATCTCTGTGAAAAGGTGATCCTAATGTTGGTGAGCCCAATTCAGTCATTTGAAAGGCCTCAACATCAGCTTCCTCAAAGACATTCCCACAGACAGCTCCTGCCAGGGAGTCCCAGACTGCCCTTCAACCAGCAATCTGATGGATTTGACTTGGCTGGCCAGCCCCCAACCAACATTGGGCAGCTCTGTCAAAGTCTGACATTTCTACCTCTGGGGAAATCCCAAGTAACGTGCAAGTCATGCTACCTAAACTAAGCAATGGTTCAAAGTCATCCCAAGCTAGTCAGATACATTTATTACGTCAACCACAGATTCAGGCAATAGCAGGCATCAAGATGGTGTCACTCATTTCCCCAGACAACCTGAACCAGAGGTGTCCCACATGAGAATACCAAGGTCACTGAGATTCATGCCCACAAGCAGGACATCCAGACTGGGACATGCATGGAGACGTGATGACATTGACCTACCAGACTCACCACAGGAGTCAGTGAAAGGAGGGGAGATCAGGAAGCCAAGCCAACCCAGGCCCAGGCACCAAAGTGAGGGTGTTTCCAGGGAGAGAACTTCTAAGGGAGGCATTGATTCAGTGTCTCCAAAATATTCCTTTAGGCGATGGAGCATATACCTTAGCATCCACCCAATCCACAAACGCCCCATGAGAGAACCAGTGTGGCAGCTCCTTGGACTTGTAGCTAGTGGTTCTCTACCAGGGAAGAGCAATTCATTTCTTTTAAGGTGGTGGGTGGTGCTGTCAGCATTTAGCAGACTAGTCAAGGGCTGCTGCTAAATATCCTATGATGCAGGGGTACCCATGGGAGTTCATCCAGCCCAAATGGTCCCTAATGAAGCCAGATTCCTGAGCTGGCTGGCAGCCTTGTCAACATGCATGTCATTTCAAGACTTTAGACAGGCAGGTACGTCATGTTTTCACTCATGCTGAAGCAGAATACAGGCAAGCCTCACCTTGGCTGAGGAGATACATGAGCACCTGCCCTGTCCCATTCCCTCAGACACTGCCCTCTGCTTCCACTGCCTCCAGGATGTGGATGCAGACATGGAGGTAAGCGAGTCTGGTATTGCACCATTTCCCACTAGTGATGCCAACAGAATGACATCTTACAAGCTCTGATCAAGAAACCTGCCACTTTGCCCCCAAAGCCAGACCTGAAGGTTGGCTGCTGGACTAGGACCCAAAACAAGACTGGCGAGAGGGGACTCCTATGGGCAGCTCAGATGCTCAACACCTTATTAGTCACAAGGATGGGAAATGACTTTAGAACAAGATGGACTTAAGGTGGAGGAAGACAACTAGTAACATGGCCATTGGAATAAGCTAGACCTGCATTAACATGAGTGATTCCAAATGAGGGACTTCAGGTCTTCTGAATCCCATTTCAAGCAGCAAAGGTCAATGGTTAAAGGTCTCTCACCATGTGAACAGAGATGGGTCCAAAAATCTCATTCACCAGGGCCTATGTCCATTACACCATGCAAACCCCACCATTAACTTTCATGTCAGGCAAGTTTAGTGGTGCAGGTCAGGTTGCATGTTCAACTCCAATGGACTCCAACCTGGAATGCGATGCACCCCTAGCTGCAGAGCAGGCCCGTGCACACATTCAGATGTGTCTCTACCTAGAGGTATTTATGTGTATGTCATCCTCTAAAGTCCCGAGATGCCTCATGGCAAAGCCATTAGCTTTAAGGCTCAGGATGGTTAGGAAACATTTCAAAGTCTTCAGTGAAGGACAACTTTTATCTGACATTATTGGAGTGACCCATCACAGCAATCAGAGTTGAGATAGAGATCAAGGTGAAGTCATCCAGAATTCTAACAAAAAAAAAAAAAAAAAGTTAGAGAGTTGCTCAGGTTGCCCAAGTCAATCACACACCTTCCAGTCAAGCCCACTACTTGGTGATGGGGTGTCACCTGCAAGTAGTCTGCCGCCATCATTCTGCAGTTCTAGATGGTTTCTAGAGCCAGCTCAGTCACTGGGCAGGGTTCAAACGAGCATCTTAGTCCCTGAAGAAAATCAAATGTGAGACTTACAGGGTCAATGTGTTTTTTAAAATGGAGTAATTTAGATAGCTTCTTCCTGCCTCAATAAATGAATACCTAAAGGATTTTCAAAGAGCGAAAGAAGTGCGCATCAACTCCCTGCAAGTGTTGCACAAGCCCCTCGTCATCCAAGCCTCTAGGACAGATACCACAGGAGTATGACTGATGTCTTCCAACCTCAGGCCTTGGTTCACTGCCTTAATCCCTTAAAGCAGGGCTTAAGAGTCCATGTAGTTTTGCAATCTAAGGCCTCATCTAAATTCTTGGAAGTAGCTATCTGGACACCATCCAAAAAACAGACTTGGTACTTTTCCCTGAAGGCACCTAATAAGATTCTCAGGTTTAAACTGACAAAAGGTACAAGAGATTAGAAGGTTTTAGAACAAAATCCTGAAGAATAGAAGCCATTCTACAACAACGAAGAATGCCCCATCACTTGGTTGTCCTTAACCTTTGCTGGAAGTTTTGCAGGAAGTCACCAACATCCATTAGTCAGGTGACTGGATTGACCCATTCCTCACAGCTGAACTATTACTCAGACCCGAGACCAGTTCAGGACTGTCCTCTTCATTTCCGGTTTTTCCCGCAGAGTCTGAAAGGGCCCCCGGCCCTGTAAGTCAGCCTCACCGTTCCCTTCACCCAGATCAGTCGGCACCCAGGAAGGGCCCCTCTCCCAGCCTCGTCCACCTCACACTGCACTACAGTGCCCTGTGGCACATTGCAGGTAACTAGATCCACCCACATCTAACAGTACATCCCTGGGGGCAGGAATCTCAACTTTCCCCAAGCCTAGTTTTCCATTCTCAGTAGGCCTTCTGCCTGTGCAAGGTTTTCAGATAAAAGACTCGGGCATTAATTTCTACCTTATGACACAAGAAAGGCATTTAGTTGATGGACAGTAACTGGAGGCTTAAGAAATACCTGTAGACTGTCCATTGACAACCATCTTTTCCAAAATTAGGGACTGAACATCTTCTATGTGTTTCCTAAGGACAGTGAGGCATTACTCAAGGATGGCTATTAGCAATTCAATGGCTACCTAGAACGTGCCTCTTGCCTCAAGGCAGATTCTTCCCTTGCATCTGGCCTGACACACCCAATTCAGCCTGCTAGCATTCTGCTTGTGCACAAATTCAGACACTGTTGGGCTGTATCACATGAGGCCCGTAACTGCAAGTTACTCAACAGGTAGAGGGATTTCCTAAAATGCGAGACAGGAGAGTTAATTTCCATAAAGCTGTAGGAGCTGAATTTACAGAGGTTGTCCAGGGAGGCAGAGTCTTCTAAGGCTATTTTCCTGGTCCCTGACCAAAGCAATCCCAACTCCCCAGTGTGTCGATTCCATCATCCAACCTCCACCCATGGTGGGGGGGTCCATTAAAAGCAATCCAAGATGCCCCATTATTCCTTGAAAAGGACAGCTCAGCTACCCTTCAGTGTGGTGATTAGTCTGTCCCCAAGATGCTTTCTTGCAATACAGGGAGACATTTGTAGTTGTAGCTTGTGGAATGTAGCATGAAGAACACAAACCACCACTTTCTTCAAGAAGTTTTTCCTGACCTTCATCCCATACCAAGGACAGAAAAGATGCTGCTCCTTTGAGCCCAGTACCTAGTGATTAACCCAGGTCCTTAGTAAACTAGCATTTTTAATTAGCACATAGCAGAAATAGTATAAAAACGGAGTACCGTGTGATATTTCCATGTATGTTGTGTAATGTCTAAATTGGGGTTAACATCTGTAATCATGTATCAAGGTAAAAATATCCTTCCTTAAAACAGGATGAAAATGCTAAAAATCCTGCCATGCACAGCACAGTCCCACAGAGAAAGAATGATTCAGCTAGAAGATTAGTAGTAGTGAATGGGAAAACTACCCAACTGGTACTTCCAGAACAGAGCTGAACAAGGCCCAGCCTTGGCAGTCTGACCAGGGCTCAGGTAAGATCTTTGAGGTTTTGAAACATTTATGACCTGAATCAGTGATAACCAAGCCTGAGCAATCAGCAGAAAGGCAAGGCATCTCACCCATCTCTGCCAGGTTTCCCTGAAGACCCCTTCTGTACCATGCATGGCTTCTTTAGGAGAGAGTACACATTGAAAATAAGCCATCAAAGTCACATGTCCCATTTCCCTCTACGGACAGGTGCTATGCCATCATGAAGTCAATCAGGAACCAGCTAGCCTATCCACTGGGGGTGATGGTTGGATGAACTCAGACTCCAGGCTCTGTCCTGTCAGGTCCTATCCTGTGCCTTTTCATATTCTGCATTCCTTCAGCTGGAAGCAGACCAGCACTGACCAGACCCTCTTGAGTGAATTCAAACTAAGTTTTGGTATCCCATGAAATTTTCATTAGCCTTCCTTGTATTGGGGAAAAAAACAATTCTCACAGGTTAAACTTCAAGAGCAGTACTGGGTTCCCTCACCTCTGCTGCCCCGGCATCATGGCTGGTGTCCTGAAAATTCTACAAATGAAACTTCAGTGGCCAACATGGCCTGAGGTTATGGGACCATTGCTTGGTGCACCCGAACCACCTGTGCAACTTAGCAAAAAAAAAAAAAAAAAAAAAAAAAAAAAAAAAAAAAGAAAAAAAAAAAAAGCCCCTTCAGTGTTTCAGTTTCAAACATCTACATGGCTGAGCGGGGCCACCTCCAGGAGCAATTGACTGCTTCCTGTTCCTACAACGAATCGTCCCTGTGCCCACCTGGAAGCTGCCACCAGTTGTGACCAATGTGTTGTGAACACTGCAGATGACCCTGTGTCCTCACTGGAGGACCCTCAGTGATAGCCAAACCCTTGCAACCTCTGCTCAGTGGGGAGCCTCAGGTCCAGAAGCCCCCAGAACTAGGAGAGACCTGCTTAGATCCTCACCTCTACTGCCCTCCCCTCCGCCGCTAGCCACTTTGCTGCTTTTCTAGCCTTCCTTTCAGTTCCATTGCCGCAGTAGTTCTGGGCAGCTTCCGTGCCCGGTACTGAGAGCTACGAGTCTGGAGCAGCAGCTCCACAAGGGGCACTGTTGTGACCTTGGTGGCAGGGAAGGCGACACCCTGGCTGGGTGTTGTCTGACCTGGTGTCCACAGGGCAGCGGTTGCCAGACATGTACATGGCCATTGAAGTATTTCACTCCAAGTCAAACACTTGTAGAGTTCTGGGGTGAATGCAATGAGGCCTGTCACCGATCCTGTCAAAGCCACATTTGAACAGGAAGAATCACGATAGTACCCAAAAGGTGGTCTATCATCTAACCCAGGACCAGACCTCAAAATAGTTGTAGTCATGGAAATTCAGACTTGCATTATAGATGAACTGTCCTGCTTGGGGCCATTGGAGAGTCAAAGAGGGCCTTCAAAAAGCAGCACAATCTTGTGGGCAGGCAGAGTCCTGGGGGAGAGCCTCTGGAAGTGGCACCAGGCCACACTAATGGCAAAGGTAACGGTACTGTAGCCCACTTTCAGGATTCTACGTGTGGGGCAGGAAACAGCTTCCTCAAATGGCACACAGATGCTTGAGTATTTGACCAGGGGATTGCAGGAAATGGAATAATTAACCTTATCACAAGGCAACCTCACCTCATTTATATCCTCCTGGAACTCACAGGACATCAAAACTTACCAAAGACATGCCCTGCTAAAGAGCTCAAATGAATAAGCGTACGAAGCCTGGGCAATGACCTCCAAGCTGGCTGTCTACACTCAGCTGGCTGACTTGTCTACTTCTCAGGGAGCATCAGCCAGAATAACCTATTCCTTCTGATCGTAGCACAGAATAGAATTCCTCCTGCAAGAAAATTTCATGACCCTGGGGGAAAGGGGCAGGAATCGGGAAGTCATGTGCAGACCTCATAAGGACCAAGAAACCTGTCCCAAGCCATCTGTCCAAAAAGATCTGATTAGGTTGAACCTCTGGTTCATTCTTACACTGGTGTACAAACACCTCATACCCTGCCATAGGCCAATGCAGGCCACAGGTGTCACCATGTCTTAGGGCGAGTGATCCCTGGTCACTGTCTTCCCAAATCACTACTCCTGTGGCAGCTACCTACATATGTCTCCCCATTTCTGTTCCTCTGGTGAAATCAAACAGTTATACTACCTCCACTTCTGAAGTGTCAGAAGTCACTGAAACCAGTTTTGACTTAGGGAAAACAGTTCTAAGTTCTTACATCACCCAGATGCAGGCTACAGAAGCCATCAGTGGGGCATATTTATGTGACTTGGCATCTGCTAGAAGTTCCAGAAATGAACCAGTGTCCTACGTGAGGACCACAGCTGAGGAGGTGGTCCAGGCTGGGATGTGCAGTGAGATGGAATGGCGCTGAGCTACAAGGTTTACTTCAAGAGTCCCTGGTGAAAAAATCTCAAGATGAGACATAAGAAATCCTAAACCCCAATAGCCAAAAGTAAGCAGTACTTCCAAGAGCTAGAGGTATTATCTTCTGTGAAGGAATTCACCTCAAGAATACTCACCCACTTTCCAAGTTCAGGGATAAGTACACGTAAGCATCTGACTCTCCATGTGCAAAGGCCCTGTGATGGAACTGTGGAAAGACTTGGGTGGTCCTATAGAGCTCAGTGCTTCTCCATAGTTTTCTCCCATCTCTAGACATTGTCAACTGGAAGGTACCACCAACAACCGGGAGGATTCATCAACATGTGTGCAACATCCTGTTGTGCACAGGACAGGTTCCCACAAGAAATCACCTAGCCCCAGACATCAGAACTGATGAGGTACAAGGGTGTTGACCTAGCTGCCACCTTTGCCGTGAAGTCAGTACTGATACCTAATTCAAGGCCCTACGTGAGTACAGGTAATGCCTTCAACTTTGAAGATTTTTAAGCCCCGAGGGAGTGCACGAAGATAACCACCCCACCAGGTCCCCGAGGCTCATTCTCCAGAGCTGAGAGGAGCACCCTCTGCCTGTTGCGTTTCAAGCACACCCTTCAGCCTGCACTGACGCCTTCATGGATGGTATTTAGATGCTGCAGTGCTCGAAGTTTCCGTCGTCCCATCTTCTGGGGATATGACTATACAATAACCAGTGACATGCAAGCTGGCACTGGGTTCCACCTGTCCATCACTTTCCAGGGGGGCCAGACTCCAAGTGCCCCACTTGTGGCCCCAGGCAGAAGCTCTTGCTCTGCTAGACCGAGTTCACTTTCTTACACAAATAAGCAGACCAGTTTGGTCCAAGAGCCTCACAGCTGTAAGCTCAAGTCTTCTGTAGTCAAAGCACTCATGAAGTTGAACTCCCTTCATAGTGATTTGCAGGTAAAACTTTGGTAATATCAAGGTATTTCCATGTGATGACATTTTGAACATTCAAGATACTGCTGAATTCACTGGATGTCAAGTGAGACGAAAATGCTGTAACCAGGCTGCACCCACCTACCCTCAAGTGGAACTTCTCTGATGAAACTTTGTCCCATCACCCCAGATGTGAGACACCCGTAAAACAAGCTTAAATGTGACTTACAGGAATATGAATTTTTAGAGCTCTGTTGAGAAAATAGAACATTTTTAAGTCCCTTGTGAAAATGACATCAGCTTTGCCACAGTTGCTTTAAATGGTCAACTGAACAACATTAACTGATATGTGCTTTCTTATTCAAGAGTTTTCTAGAACTACTTTGTCCTTTTGAGTAATACCTGTACTTTCCAATCAATGTTTGATAGATTTAATATGAAATTTCCATTGTCAAATGGTTAAACATTGGAATGAACTATAATGCTGTGTAACCACTCAGCCAAGTTCAATGATGGACAAAGAGCCAAGGGGGCCAACCAAAGATAGTGGGACCTGTGAGTTTCAGTGGTGCAAATAAGCAACTGGCTACTTTCCAAATATTCTGCTTTTATCAGGTAAATGGTATTGGCCTTTGTTCCAATCTATATCCCAAATGCATGGATTATTCAGTTGGTGAAGACAAGATCTCAAATTCATTGGATTTCAAGAGATAGCATACCTGAATCACTGATAAGAATGTACAATCAAAAAATTATACTCCATTTATGTACAATTTACCCAAATGTATAAGTGCATTCTACTGTCATACAAAGAACCCATCAGGAAGAAAGCTAATATTCCAAGACATGCTACTGTCCAAGATAATGTCAAACTTAAGCCATATGATCCTCAGTGACATCAAGACAAGCCATGTCAAACTGTCAATATGATGCAACACTTAGGTGTTTCTCCCTTCTGAAATTGTCAAATGGAGTTTTTTTTTTAATTATGTATGAAAGGGTAACATGTTTGCCCAATGTCCTATTTATAGGGATGGTTCTATGTGTAGATACTATATTGTTCCAGGGTCCTACTCATACAACCTATTTTCATGAATAAAGATATATAAGCTGTAGATGATTTCCAACCATTTTAATACATTGTATCAATTTTGTTCAATTCACAAAATGCATTAACAGGCTGAGCTCACCAGATCCTTGGGGACAGGTGAGCCAGTTCTGCACAAGATCAGACAGGAGCATCCCTTCCACAGTTAATGAATTCCCACATCTAACTATTGTGAAGCCCCAATAGGTCTGCAGATCTGCCAACAGCCATGCCTTGTTTGTGCAGAAAAGTCCACGAGGAAATATGTGAAGGACACAGACCAGAAGCAGAAATTTATCTTAATGGGATGACTCCCCCTAGAAATGTAAGCAACCCAGAGTGGTGGGAATAATTCTACCCACCAATCCCTCCCACACTTGGAAGTTGTCTTCCATTCAACATGGAACAGGGCAATAGCTCTTGTAAAAACTTGGAAGAGGCTAGAATGGAAGTAGAGGAATCAGTCATGCAGCAAATGCTGGAGAGGGACTAGGAGATGTGCTCCATCCCTTTGAGGGGCAGCATGTTTTCCCCATCCAGCAGTTAATGGTGAGACAAGTGCAGCAAGAAACCTGCAGCAGAGCTGACCCTTTCCGTGTGCTCAGTCCACTTCCAGTGACTCAGGACACATCTCAAAGGACAAGTTACCACAATGCAGTCACTTTGATCAAATGCCAGCAAGCCACCTCTGAAAATGCTTGTTCACCAGTCACATGACACCAGCAAATATGGAGAAATTAATGAGCAAAGACCACATCATATCTAGAACATGGAGACAACAGATGGCATTAGTCACTGTTGAGGTCCAATAAGCCTGACCAAAAGCCTAGGTTTGAGCAGAATCACCACGTCTATCCAGTCCATCAGCTAGTGGTCACCTCCTTCTACCCAGGGCACATGCTCCTATTAGCTCCAGATTGAGGAGCCTGCTCACCAAGCACAGAAGCTTCAACCACAGTAGGGACGATAAGCAACAAAATGAGGGCTGCCACGTCTGCAGGGCACTCCTTGGTTAAAGGTGGCCTACACAGTTCTTGTAGCCCAGGGTCTAGGCGAAGCCACGAACTCTTCACGGCTTGCACAGGTCTTCAGTCTTATTTGGAAGATGAGTAAACTGACTCAATTACATCACCACCATCCCAAATCACTCAGTTATTCTTAAGACCAAGAAAGGTGGGTGGTATTATGGCTTTCTCTTCAAGAAAAGTTCTAGGCAATTCTGAGGCAAGGCTGGCCAAGTAAACTTTTCCACTGACTACAAGCTAGGGTAATAGTGGCCAGAAAACCATCCAATTTTGAGCTGGCATGTGTCCGGCATTTCACGAACCCTAATTTAGTCCTTTCATCGGATGTCATCACCTAGGATGATATAATGGATCAGGGAGCTTTGCAGAGACTTAGAAGTTACAGCTTTAGTAAACAATCAGTACTCTCTGGAAGGAGGAAAGGGGTCTTTAACAACCTAGCAAAGCCAACAGCATCAATAGTCAGCTCTTGCTTCTCCTTCCAGCTACTTCTGCCAGTCTCACCGGGACAGTGCAATGAAGTGTAGGGTCACCCTGCAGCTTGTCACCTGTGTTTTCTTCAGTAGGAATCTGTGGCCCTGGGATTGAGAGACTGATGAAAACCTCGGATAACAGACCCTAAGGTTAAAGGTCTAGCCCAGATCTGCTTGTTCCTGGAAGGACATGATACACTGAGGTGGATCTTGAGCTTCATGACCCTCCTCCTCCCTCCCTCTCAGCACTGCCCTCCCCCAGCCGGAGCTGCTTCCTCAGGGTTATGCCTCTTCCCAGGAAGCCACATCCAACAAGTAGATACAAAACCCATCAGGGCAGCCAAGGGCCACCTGGCCCCAGAGCTCTGTGGGGCTGGTCAAAGCGTCTGTGAGCGTCAGTTTGTGCCTATCCACTCCTCTTGGGTGCCGTGACCAAGCACTGTCAGCCTAGCATGTGCGTGTCACCATCTCCCAGCCAGGATCGAGGGAACTCCCACTTCACCGTTCACACAGCCATTATTTGACAACCACATGAACGACAGGAAATAAAGGAAATGTTCTTTAGACAAGATGTGAAAGCCTCACTCAGTCCTCTGGGTTTAGCAGGACAGATTAGTGACAATTGTTTTTGGTTACGGGGAAAAAAGACTGAAAAGTTTGTTTTGACCTTGAGCAAAAGCTTTGTAATGTCACCACAAAGGATTCAATTCTAGAGAAGACAGTCCCCATGGGTGGAACTTCCTAAAAATATGTCTGGTAAAGAAGTGGGCATGAATGGTAAGGCTTCAGCCATTGTCCTTCCAGGCTCCGGGGCAGAGGGGACAAAGCTTTCTGTACATGGCACCCTTTTTTCCAGCCAGGAGAGATGGAGAAGTACAGAAAAAAAAAAAAAAAAAAATCACTGATGGTGATGGGGAGGAAACAATCCAGATTCACGTCTGCAATATGTGGGACACTGGGCAGGGTTGGCAGTTGTTTACAATGTCTTCATTGAAGCATCAGGCTGTTCAGATTAGACGATTGCTGGTTATATATTCACCAGTCGAGTTTGATTTCATAGTATCTACACCTGGAAGACTCCTTAAAAATTAATTGGCAGTTGCTGCTCAATTACTGATTTGTCATGTAAACGTTTGAGTATTGCTTATATCCATCCCTGTTAACAAGATAACTTTAAAATCCTACTTGGCAAGGGCAAAAGTAATGTTTTGAATCAAGCTTTTAACTTTATAGCATGAGTTACTGAAGATCAACTTGAGCCTCAGGTCACATGAGTTAGATGCCCACGGGATAAAGTGTAATCACTTTGCCTGCTCAGGGCACAGCCCCCAGGGGGCAGATCTGAGTGAGGAGCCCAGGCAGATGCCACACTCCCCTTCTCATTGGCCATGTCTCCCCAGACAGTTCAGAAGGTGTAACAGGAATTTACACAGGATGAGTCTTCTACAGGAATGTGAGGCAATAGCAAGAGGAAAGATTCCATAGTCCTCTATTCCTTCATTCGAGTCCCCAGAGAGCTGATGGCAGTTGGTTTCCAGCCTAGATGAGGGGCATCCTTTAGCACCACCTGGTGGCCACAAGGCAGCACAACAGCAGACAGAGTCCAGAAGCCCTGGAAGCTCAAATCCCTGACACCTAGTCCCATGCCAGGGTGGTCCTGTGCACCCAGGAACCAAGTTCTCAAACAACCTCTCCCCCAGGAAGGAGGGACACTGACATCCCACTTGAGGGAAAAATCCTAGTGAGTTTTCAGAGTCAGATGGCAGAGTGACAATTGGCATGAGGTAGCAGGCCTCAGTCTCAGGGAGTCCTCAGCCTGGGAAGACCCTCACTTGACTGTTGAGGTGCCAGGAGAAAGGCAAGTACCCACCCCCATTCCCTGCCCAGCAGCTCTAGGTTCCCTGGGCAGAGTTGCCCAGGCCAATGCTTCGCACCAAGCTCCGATTTGAGGAATCAGAGGATTACATCTGTGTTGGGGAAGGAATTACTGATGACAAGGCTAATTTGAAGCCTGCTGAGGATTCCTGCTAAAGTCACTTCCTAGAACTACTCCCTCATCCTCAGTCCCAGGTGAAATGTTTCCATCACATCCCTTATCCTTGCGTCCCAGAGTCCCCATCTGCCTAAGCAGCCAGGCTGCTCCAGCTCAGCCAGACTCCCAGACATGTGGTGCTTCCACACAAGACACTTGAAATGAGCTTCACTACGTTTTCTAGAAATCGGACCCCAGAACCTTTCCCATTGGGTATAACCAGAGCCACATCATCCCTACAGACACTTTCAGGCCAATGACACCATCTACAAGGAACCTCTAGGACTCATAGTAGAGATGAACAAAGTTACAATTTTGAGCAGGAAGATGCAAAGCTGAATGCAGAATTCCCACCTGAAATGACATATTTCCATCGTGAAGAGCACCTCTTCCACTGGTCCCTAGAACGCTCGGGCTCTTGACACGTCCACACATTCCAGGTGTTCACAGTAGCCCCACTTGGGCCTATTTGTGCATTCCCGCCCGAGATCTAATCACTACTCGTATTCTGTCTCCCTGGAATCTGTTCTGGCTGGTGCACTCACTCCTCTAGGAGGTCTGGTACCACCTGGGACTAGCACGTTTCTCCTAAGTGCCATCTCGAGCCACCCCTACAGCTATGTGGCTTCTCAGATATGCCCAGTATACTTCTGTCAGCTACACCTTGTGCTTGCTCTGCATCAACCTCCAGGCTGTGCCAGCCCTAGTGTAACCAACACAAGCCCAGAGCCAGCTCGACACATCTTCTGGGTGAACAGCACCAAAACAAGCCTTACAAGGAATTTCCAATCATTTATCATGGCAGTTAGAGGAGCTAGAGATGAAGTTTACAGGCAGGAAGACATTCTTAGAAAAGGCATAAGATACTGGGACCCTTCCAGGTGATGATCCCAGCTTGGAGTCTGTCCAGGAAGATGGAGATGGACCTGCCTTTGACATTCAGAGCTGTCAAGCTGAGCAGAGCTTCTAAGTTCTCTCCTGGATCCTACCTTCAAGTGGCATGGTCCTAAAGACTTGGGCTAGGCAGACAACCAGCTCAGGGGATTCTTATCCTCAGTGGTCACTGAACAAGCAGTTAGAACCATCTGCTCATCACAGGAAGCATCCCATCATTTAACATACTGACCATTAACCGCCTGAGGTGGGACTTCAGAAAGCAATAAAGGAATGATCAGCATCAAGTGGAATCTGCTTTTCTAAAAGTATTCCCCAATCTTAAGACTCACTTTCATGCAAGAACAGTATGCAATAAAGTGGTTTCTATGGTTCACTTAGCAGGACTAGGAGTGAAAGGGGACCAGAAATAGGAGGGCACAGTGTCCACACCAAGGTGCACAAAGTGGTTTGAGACCATAACCCACCAAGATAACAAATCATGTTTTCCAAGGAAGCTTGTTTTTAAATGTGAAGTGTACCCAGTTACTTCAACAGCAAAGTGAAAAGACCAAATCAGCCAAAGTTGGTTCCCTCAAATCTGTTCCAGGCCAAAGGAAAAAATTAAGAGACTCAAACAGAAAGCACCTTGATGCTTAATACAAAGTCCTCATCATATACTCAAGCACTTCATGAAAATGTTCATCACAATTCAGACTATTCTAAGTTCAGAACTGTGGGCCTGTCTTATTACAGCTGGCCCTGACGAAGCCCAAAAACCTTGACTTTACTGCCCTACCCAGCCACATGCCTTCAGAAGTGGGAGAACAGACTCCCAGCAACCCTGGTGCAGGACTTCAGGATTCTGGAGATCCAACTAGAAATGGGCAGTAGTGTTAGGGGTTATGCCATGCGGACTACGCCAAGATGGCACCTGGCAACCAGCCAGAAGTTGTTTTGATCACATCAGTGGTGAGGAAGTCTGTTAACATACACACCCAAGTGCTTTATCGTTAGCCGTGTTCAAATAAGTCCACACGCACAACACAACACGTGCACACGTATTCCCTTCTTGAGTGCTCCTGCCTGTTTGACCTTTACTGTGATTGGACAGCTAGCTTCTTGCCTGATCTTCGCATAGCTAGCGTTTGTCCTACCCCTCCCCTCCTGGAGGGAATGTAAGCCGGCTTGAGCACCGGGGTTCTGGGTTCCTGAATCAATAAACTGCTTCAAATTCAAGAGTCTTGCTGCCCGTTTGTTTCCCGTGCCAAATTGACTCCGCTGGACGGCATCAAGTGGTGGCCCGAACGGGGAACTCTGCATTCATCTCCCCTCCTGAGAACCCAAATGGTAAGTAGCAAGGTAAGCTGCAGCCCCTGTCTCTAAGGCAGTTAGGTGCTCAGGATAGCTGGCCAGGTAGTGAAATACAAAAATAGGATAGAAATGAGTTCCAGAGTGCGTGCATTTTATCTTGCTTGTGTTTGTACTGCTGTTAGTGTGGTCTTTGTTCATCCTGTATCAAACTTAGCAGCAAAAGATGGGTTCGGAAATATCACAAAATCAGTCTGAAAGGATAATTCAAAAGTTAAAGGAAAATGGCACACCAGTAAAAAAAACTGTAAAATATTATGTACAGACCTTACAGAGGGTGAGTCCTTGGTTTTTAGAAGGCTTAATGAATATTCCTCAATGGGAATGACTTAAGAAAAGCAAAAGCAGAGGGTGTAAACCTTCTCCCTGGTACCATTCCTATGTGGACCCTAAGAGGATGCCTAACTTCAACTAAAGGAGGCATAAAGAATATATTACAAGGAGAAGTGCTAGAAGAGATTCAAGATGAAGTTAGCTGAAGTAGCCAAAAACAGGAAGAAAGTTCTGAAAAGGAGACACTGGGGAGGAACTAGAAAATAAGCGAGTTAACATGGAAAGACCATGAGACAATCACCCCCTCAACTCCCCCTTATGACGAAAGGTGGGAAATCCCAACATTTTGTAAGCACTCTTGTCGGCCATGTTGTAGTGGAGTCAAGTGATAAACAGACCGGGGATCGCTGGGACCCTGTGAAGGCCCATTAAGACTGTCCTGCCCAGTCTTGGCAGACAATCAGGGGCAGCAACTTCATTAGGCCCTAGAATTTAAAACAGTAAATCTTGAGGCAGTCGCTACTTATGAGCCCCAAGCTCCGTTTACTGTGAGTATGGTGGAATCCATTGCAACACTTCATCTAACTCCTAGTGATTGGGCAAGTATGTCGAGCAGTTTTGCATGGTGGACAATAATGTGGAAAGTAACCTATCAGGAGCTCTGTGCAGAGACAGCTCGTAGAAATGCAGCCACAGGTTTCCATCAACGAAACCTAGATATGTTACTGGGACAAGGACTATATGCTGAACAGCAACAAATTACGTATGATCCAGTGGTCTATCTTCAGATAACTACTGCCACTGTTAGAGCTTGGAAAACATTGCAAGGTCATGGGGACTTGCAAGGACAATTATCCAAAGTTTTACAGGGCTCAAATGAACCATATGCAGAATTTGTAGACTGTTACAAACAGCAGGCAGAGTGTTGGGGATTCAGAACAGGCAATGCCTTTAATTAAACAGTTAGCATATGACAAGCTAATAAATGGTGCAGGGAAGCAATTAGGCCATGGAAAAATAAGGATCTCAATACCTATTTAAAAATATGCAGAGATGTTAATGAGTCAGCTATACAGGGTCAAGTACTAGCAGCTGCTGTCACTCAAGGAGTAGCTCAAGATATGGGAGCCAAACCCAAAAGCTGCTTTTCATGTGGACAGCCAGGACATTTTTAAAGGGACTGTCAAAACCCAGGTCATAGTACACACAAAAAAATGCCCAGAGTATGTCCAAGATGTAAAAAAGGAAAACACTGGGCAAGTGAACGTAAATCTGTAACTGACATTGAAGGAAAACCACTCCCAAAAAACGAGATGAGGGGCCCTCGGGCTCAGGCCCCACAAATATTAGAAGCCCTGAAGGAAGGGCAGCCAGCAGCGGATCCCATCAGAGTGATTCCTTGAACCCATTATCCATTAACTCCCTCATCAGACATACAACAGGAAGCGCAGGATTGGACCTCTATGCTACCTCCAGAGCAGTACTAACTTCAGAAATGGGGGTTCAATTAATACCCATGGGTATCTATGGATCTCTTAAATCAGGGACAGTAGGTTTACTATTAGGGCGCAGTTCTGCTGCCCTAAGAGGACTCCATATAACACCAGGAGTAATTGATCCAGATTATGAGGGAGAGAAAAATAATGGTCAGTTCCCCAAAAAGGTATTTCTGTTGCAAGTCAGGGGGATAGAATAGCACAAATACTGGCGATACCTAGTGAACATGACAAATATTTAGCAAAAAATAAATCAGGGTTTGGATCCACAGGGGAACCTATGGCCATGCTTGCCTTAGATCTAAACACTCACCCCATGTATACCATAAGAAGAAATGACAAGGAATTTAATGGGTTATTAGACACTGGAGCTGATCTTAGTATCGTGACATTAACCCAATGGCCAAAAGACTGGCCTCTTCAAAAGGCTGACCAGACCTTATGAGGTTTGGGGGTTGCCTCAAACCCACCCCAGAGTGCACAGTTATTGAAATGGACAGATACGGAAGGAAATCATGGTACTTTCCAACCCTATGTTTTAAGAGATTTACCCGTTAATTTATGGGGGAGAGACATTAAGACAATTACAGATCAAGTTGACTAATGAACATATACATATTAACCCGATAGCTTATAATATGGTGAACCAGGGATTCCTACCTGGTGAAGGACTGGGGGCACATTCAGAGAATAACTGAATCCATCCAAGCTATGAGAAGTAATAAAGAGGGACTGGGTTTTTCAGAGAGGGCCACTGAGCCAATAAAAGTTACATGGAAATCACAAAAGGCTGTTTGGGTACCTCAGTGGCCCCTCAATACTCAAGTTACAAGCAGCCAGAGAGTAAGACAACAACTGGCCTTAGGCCATCTACAACCCTCTGTCTCCTTTCAACACACCTATTTTTATAATTAAAAAGTCAGGAAAGTGGCGACTCCAAGATCTTAGAGCAATTAATAATCAAATGGAAATAATGGGAGCAGCTCAATCTGGACTCCCTCAATTGTCTGCTATTCCAAAGGATTGGAGAATTAGTTTTAGACATAAAAGATTGCTTCTTTTCTATACCACTTCATAAAGAAGATACCTGTAGATTTGCTTTTACTGTACCAGCTACTAACCACGAAGGACCTGATCAAAGATATGAATGGACAGTATTGCCGCAAGGCATGGCCAACAGCCCCACTATGTGGCAGGTCTATGTAGACAAAGCTTTACAGCCTATTAGAAAATCTGATAAAGACCTAAAGATCTATCATTATATGAATGATGTCTTATTAGCTCATCCTGATCAAACTTTTCAGAGTATGATGGGCTGGTCAAAAATCTTCGATTTGGATTTGAGATAGAGGACAAATTAGAGTTCTTGCCCCATTAACCCCCAGGGACAAGGAATTATAGAAAGAGCTCATCTAACCCTTAAGGATCCAAAGCCCTTTTTACTTTAAGTTTTTTAGATTTGGATATATCAGGAAAATCAGAGCGGATCGACATGCTGCAGTTGACACTGACGTGAAGTCACAAGTTTTATGGAAAGATGTTGTAACGGGAGAATGGAAAGGACCTTCCCCAGTCTTGATTTGGGGAAGAGGGCACGTATGTGTGTTTCCGCAGGAAGAAAACGCCAATTTGGATTTGAGAAAGGCTAGTCCGAGCACTTAAAATGGTTCATCAAGATGCAGCCGAGCCCTCTGAAGATCCTGTCGCTACTGATAATGAATTTCATCCACGGTGAACAGTTCTGGACAATAGTCAAGGTACTGCCTTAACTAGTTCCAGTCTCTCAAAATGGTACAGTCTTTCCTCAGTTCTTTTCCACTAATGAATCCACTGGGCAAGCTACCCTTTAGGTACACACCACCACTGAACTCCAAATTTACCCTAAATTTATCACTGAATACATTATGCCTCACCTTTAGCAATGGCACACCTTGTGTACGATTGATTATTTAAGGTAATACCTGCCAAAGTACGATTAAAGAAAACTCCAATACAAATGTCACCGGTTACATGCCCAAAGCTATTAGAAATAAGACTGATTTTCATATCCATTGGTACAGCCATCGCCAGTCCTTCAAAAAGCCTATTACTTGGCCTCCTTTATGGGAAGCTTGTCAGCACCTAGGACCTGATAAAAAGGTCCCAGTAATCTGGCTTTTGGACCTCGGTATTTACCTAATCAGATATACCACATCTCAAAGCACAGAAGAGTTTACAGAAAATTTGGAATATAAAAGGTAATTTCAACCCCCTATCCATCTGGTCCTTATGCGGGCCTAAGGCATATACGGATATAAGCCCCCTGGCTTTTGTAAAAGGAGGGTCTATAAGTAAAGGAAAGTGCACTGATCAAAAGGTTAATGCAGTTAATAGTGAAGTATGTAGAGTGAAAAAATGTTTTTTCATATACTCCTGTGTGCCTAGCTCTCCCTTTTCTTTTTGCGACTTCTAATGAGAACATTCTAGACAGTTATCTTCACAGATCGCACAACAATGGACAGATTCAACGAGCTAGTAACAAGGCTTCAACAACAAATCCTCACCATAAACGCCACTAAGGTGGAGGTCAAACTGGGAGAACTTATGAGCATTAAATAAACTAACAATTTGGCACCAAATTGAGGACTCTGAAGTCTCACACTAATAAGCTTGGGTGTGCTTGTGTTAATTCTATTCTACATTTGTAAACGCCTCAAAACCAGCCAACAGGCTCATAATGTGATCATAAAACAGGCCATGGCCGCCCTTGAAGCAGGACAATCTCCCAACATATGGCTTAGTATGCTGGATTGGTAGTCAAAGACGGGTAACCACAGGAAAACACTGTACCAACCTAAGACAGAAGGGCCAACCCTGCCTTGGTATCCTTTGATGACGGGTAAGGACAGGATGTTGATTCCCGAGACCTAAGACAGAATCCCTGCCAGCTTCCTTTTCATTTCACATAAAGGGGGAGATGTTGAGGGCTATGCCATGCAGACGGCGCCGAGATGTTGCCTGGCAACCAGCCAGAGTTGTTTTGGTCACAGTGGTGAGAAAGTCGGTTAACAGACACACCCAAGTGCTTTATCATTGGCCGTATTCAAATACGTCCACGTGCACAACGCGTGCACATGTATTCCCTTGAGTGCTCCTGCTCCTGCCTATTTGACCTTTACCGTGATTGGACAGCTAGCTCCTCGCTTGATCTCATGACTAGCGTTTTGCTCTACTCTTCCCCTCCTGGAGGGAATATAAGCTGGCTCTCCTCGAGCACCGGGGTTCCAGGTTCCTGGGTTCCTGAATCAAACTGCTTCAAATTCAAGAGTCTTGCTGCCCGTTTGTTTCCCATGCCAAATTGACTCCACTGGACAGCGTCACAGCAGAACCAAGTTACCACCCATGGACTTCCCTCCACCCCAGGATGGAATCCTTTTGTCTCTGGTAACAACTCCATCTGGGCAAGGAACCCAGAACAGAACACATTTGCACATCAGCTGTGTCCTGAAAAGAGCACTAGATGGTAACTCCTTGGAGGATGTGCCCAGAAGTCTAGGGGAACTGGTTCTGATTCAGAACTGGGGTAGAGGGGGCATGCCATCAGGCCATGAGAACCTTTCCCATGCTACAGCTCATCCTGGTAGACCACCCTTCTCTCAAGGGCCCTTAGCCAAGCACCCTACCAAGGAGTAATCAGAAGCATGGCTCCCCTTGCCTATGTCCCTGATCACTTAGGTGGTCATCTTAGTATCCTTGGCGAGCCCAGGGATCCCACAGCATGTTATTTGGCTACATTTTAGTGTGGGAGACTACATCTAGCATACCTGAAGTTGTGAAATACTCCTAGTTCCTAGATGTCAAGGAAATGTCTTTCAGAAGCACACCCGTCAATAGACACCCTGCCATAGTGTTATGGTTTAAACGCAAGTTGTCCCTCAAAAGCTGAGAATGCGAGAGTTCAGAGGTGAAAGGATTGGGTTATGAGTCAACCTAGTCAGTGCATTCATTCCCTGGTACAGATTAGCAGTGGCAACCGTAGGCAGGTAGCATGTGGCTGGAGATGGGTCCCCAAGGGTGTGCACTTCATCTGTAACAGTGCTCTCCACTTCCTAGTGCCACATCAAGTTTTTCTTCCAACACACCCTTCTTCCTCCATGTTCTGCCACACCTTGGGCCCCAATGGGCTCCGCCATCTAGGGACAGACTTCTAAAACCGTGAGTCCCAAATAAACTTCCTCTAAAATTGTCCTTTCCAGATATTTGTCAAAAGAAAAAAAAAAAATCTGTAAAATACCTGGGTAGTAGGGACAGAGGGAAAGTGCACTCCTGGGACTTGGCTCACAGCCTGTCAAGCCATTAACAAGGCCCCACCCTAGCTCAGTCACCACGCCTCACTTGTCCCCTCTAACAGTGCAGGTGCAGAGCCAGGATGCTTCCATTTGACAGCTTATCACAGGGAACAATGCTTCTGATGAACATTCCAACACTCAGCCCTGCAAGCAGCCAGGAGGCCAGCTCTGCTTTGCTCCAGCAGGCCATCTAAGGCTTCCTTGCAGAAGCTGGGGCTCCCTTCTCAAGTGGGGGCCCTTAAGGCCAAAAAAGGCTTTGCCTGTATACTTGCACCAATGAGAATCTCCATTTCCCAGGCAGCGTCACTTGGGGACTCTGCTGGGATCCCGTGTAATGAGAGCACCACAGGGTCAGGCCTGCTGGGCTCTGGATGCCACCCCTGCGCTCGATAGTGCAGCCGCAGGATCTTCACTCCGGTTGGCTCCTGGCGTCCCCAGCCTCCTTGCTTCTTGCCCCTGCAGGCAGGGCTCCCTTCTCTCCATTCCTTGACCTCTGCTTTCATTCTTCTGTCCCCACTTGAGTTGGGGCAACAGCTACTAAGTCCTGTAGGGCTCAAACGGGTTCAGTCCCCTACTTAGGCAGCTTTTGCCAGGCTGATCACCCCCAAAGCCAGTGAGGAGACAGGACTGATCCCCCTGAAGAAGTTGGCAGTCTTCAAGTCCTGACCCATGAAAGAGGGTTCGAGTCCCCTACAGGTGTGGCATGTGGAAAAGGATTCAAGTCTCATCTTCCTCCTCTCCCGCTCCAGCTCATCACGTCTACCATTCAAGTTTTACTTCTGAAACACCAGGTCTATATGACTCCTGGGAACAGGTGGCATAGTAAGTATTCTTAGACTCTCCCTTTTGGTGCTCTTCTAGTTGCAAAGTTTGCAGTGTTGTACAGTTAGACTGCTTTTGAAAAAAAGTCTTCCTGTTCTCTTATGTACAAGGCTTTACGTCCAGCTTTACACCCTGAACTCATTCTCTGAATATGCATCTAGCCCATCAGAGGAAACTTTCTGGATAACTGGCTCTTCCATGCCCCTCACCTAAGGCCAGATTCAGGATCACCTGACCCCTTCTGCCCCTCCCAAGCCTCCTCCACTACTGCATCCTCCTGAATGTTATCAGTCCATCTGCCATACCACCCTGCCTAGGGGGCACCTTGGCCTCCCCCATGGGACTTCAAGACAAAGAACCAGCTCATTGTTTTCCTGAGATCTAATGGAGAAGGGGGCCATACTAGACTCCCTCTTTCCACCACAATGATTGTGTAAGAAAACATTGATTTCACTAACAACTTGGCACTAACAAAGCTTCAGGATGAGTCAAAGTTAGGCTTGTCTTAGTCCTGTACTTGACAGGACTTAGTCCCGGCTCACTGCCACTGCATGAGGCTGGACTCATCGTTAAGTGGCTGACAGGCACGTATTGCACTCGGAGCAGTGCACACAAGGTGGGAAGTCACCATTCCAGAGAAGGACCTGGATGGGATTGTGGCCACAGGGGTTAGAGGCCGTGCACAGCAGCTGAAGACGAGATGTGCAGTTAACCTGTAAATTGTGAAGTCCAAGAAGTTATTCTAAGTCGTGGGAGTCCCTCTGCATTCCTAGCGAAGTTGGCAGAGGCTTTCAGCAAATGCTGTACTGTGGATCTTAATGCAGAGGGAATGAAGCCCCATGGCCACAGATCAAGTTACAATAGTTACAACAGGGACAAACTCCCATCACTACTCTGATTAAAGAGGACTTTAAGGTGTAAGGTCAGAGACAAGGCAGAGAAGGGGAGAAAAAGCAGCATCCGGCCCACCCTAATCCAATCCCCTGGAGATGACGCTGGGAAAGAGCCCTTCCAGAAGCTGAAAAACCTCCCCAGGGCTCAGCACAAGGTGGGAACGCCCCAATTGCCCTGCCCAGGTTGGCCAAGCGGCAACCCAAGCCCAAGGACCTTCTTGGCACTACTGCAAGATGAATCTGCCATGGGGTTACAGGGCACCAGCACCATTGCTGCTGCAGGAACCCAGAGCAACATCACTGGGCCTCTATCAAACCCGAGTGCTTGTCAGGGGAGTGGACCAAGGGGGACTGCTCTTGTTCTCTTCCTTGCCCGCCCGACAGATTCCAAATCATGGCTTCATAGGAAAACTTGACACTTACGGGTGAAGGGGGGTAAGGTCAAAGGGCACTGGAGCAGTCAGTGAGCTGAGTTATACCCCTGCTTTGGGCCTTCATCTTTGTACTCTGAAGGGTCGAGTTGAGTTTTTTCCTAGCCAACATTGGAAACTATCAAGGATGGTAGCCCACTCCTCCAAACAATTAGATCCAGGGGCAGCCGAGGTGATTTAAGGTTGTTTTCTGTCTAAATAAAACCTGTAGGAAATTCCTCAGAAGCCTTGGAGTGTAACAATTTGACCCAGCTATCCCACTCTCCTCCATTTATACCCAGAGGACTTAAAATTAGCATGCTACAGTGACAGCCACGTGTTTATAGCAGCTCAATTCACAATAGCTGAACTATGGAACCTAACTAGGTGCCCTTCAACAGATGAAGGGAATGTGATACAACAGAATATTATTCGTCTTTAAAGAAATTATGGCATTTGCTGGTAAATGGGTGGAGTTGGAGAATATAATGCTAAGTGAAATAAGCCAAACCCAAAAAACCAAAGACCAAATGTTTTCTGATATGTGGATGCCCAATTCACAAGGTGTGTGATGGGCTGACAGATCTGGCTCCATGAGAATGTTATAGGCCAGACTAAGGCAAATGACTGGACAGACCCCATTTTGCTCTGAGACTCCATGTTATGCAGGAAATAAGCTTCTCCCATGGGAGCATCCCACCTCTGTACCCATCAGTTACTTAGCATGACTTGTTTAGCAATACAAAATGATGATTCTTAAAAATTGTTCTCTTCCTATTGCTTCTAAACAATATACCATGCAAACGGCTATTGTGGGGATGTTAGTAACCATTCTTTAGTTTGCACCTAAGTAAGGGTCATTTTGACCCACTTCCCCCCACTGTTGATCTCATGTTAGTCTAATTTTGAATCAAAGCAACACTTATTGATGTGATTTTTGGTATAAGAACCCCTACAACCCTATGGTCAGGGCTGTTCTCCCAATAGCCATTCTTGGGGTATTGTGAAAAACAGCTGGCTTAATGAAGATAAATTTGGACTTCTCAGTGGTGATCAGTCTGTTGCACCTCATAACAGTGGGGGACTAGGGAAAAATAGTTACTTTAGGGGGAGGGGGAGGGAAGCAAGGGGGGAGGGAAGCAAGGGGGGAGGGAAGCAAGGGGGGAGGGAAGCAAGGGGGGAGGGAAGCAAGGGGGGAGGGAAGCAAGGGGGGAGGGAATGTGGAAAGGATAGCATAGTGAAAGATTACCTCATACATGTGACTGCACATCCAATGTGTTCTTACAACATGTACAATTGGAAAGAGCAATTATACTCCATTTGTATGTTCATCAAGATGTAAATATGCATTCTGTCCTGTAGGGTTTTTAAAATGTTTATAGTAACCTCAATACCATGATGTATAATGGAGTCATTCAAGTTATCAAACTACATTATAACGTTTGATCTAACATGTATCTGATTGCAACTAGAGCCCTTCCTTTTGCCCTCCAATTTTAAAGTGTCCAGTCACCTGGGTTTTAACCCTGAGCTCCTATCAGTAAGGGACTGACTGCCCTCCCAAGTGTGCTCGCCAGCCAGACTTGTTAGGTAGCATGCCCTTCCGCAGAAGTAAAGTTTGCCTTGCCGAGGTATTTCCAAGCCCGTGTTCAATTCCTTGTGGCTCCCTAGTATCTCCAACAGCTGAAAATCCTCCAATGCAGTGTAAGGACCTAGTATCACAACTTCAAAGCTGGATTTCTTCCTCAATAGGTGCAAGTTCACTGCAGGAGACACCAAGATGGGGGGGGGGGGGCAGTAACATGGCAGGTAAGAGTGCAAGGCTTGTAGCCAAAGCCCAAGGCTTGAGGATCCCACACAGCAGTATAAACACGGCCCTAGTCCCCAGCCTCTGATCAAAGTGCCTCAATACCTTCCATGAAGATACAAAAAAATTAGGGTACCATGTTAATGGGATGGGATGGTTCACAGACAGGCCAAGATTATTGCCGAGGATGATCAATGGTAACTTACATGAGGTGATCCCCCAGCCCAGGGAAGGGACACACCCTCTAGGACCTGGTAACAAGTACTTTTACTGGAAAGTTACTTCCTGAGACTAAGCAGGTTGTTCAAAGCTATTAGGTTTGCATAGAGAACTGCCCTCAACTACCCAGTGCCTCCCCCACACTTCAAAAGTCTGCCTAGTATTAGGGTACATATCCAGGGGAAGCTCAGCGATTAGACAAGACCCAAATGCTCTCAAATGTACAGGTTATCTATCGACACAGGATGGAAGCCTGCCTCACTAGAATAAAGGGATCTGAATGTTTAAGGTATCCTCTAATTTAGGGCCCCAAAGTCTCTAGGAAGTGCCACAGGCCATCTTTCATCACCAAGATAACAAGGTCCTTACAGCTCTTGTGGGTTTTGTTATGCTCCGCTTCACCTCCCCGGCTCCCAGGATCAGATCCTTAAGCCCCAGCCACACTGTGCTGAGACCCAGCACCCGGGGCCTTACTGCTTCCCAGAACCTTTTGCAAGATCAAGTTACCACTAGGAGCTGCCTAAAACCACCCTCCCACAATATGCTGCATTATGGGGCCCTTCCTAACTGCCACCTTTTGGTTTGGCAAAGATACAATCTGCACCTTACATTAACCTGGGCAAAACCCGGCAGGCTCTCCCGATTCGAGAACTCTGCTGTCCTTCCAGAAGGGCAGCTAGGAGACAAGGTTGTGCTCAACATGGGAGGGGTTGCCTGAGGACCCACTGCACCCTCAAGGGAAGGGACTAACACATACTAGCCACCGCCCCCTGCCACCAGTTACAGGAAGTCCCCAGGATCTTCTGGATTAAGTACACTTGAGAGCACGTGCAGGACCAAAACTACCTGTTCAAGGAAGTTGATCCACCAGCAAGTAACATGATGGCGGTGTCTTGCGGGGCCCACTTGTGGATATTAAAACCGATGTTGCTCAGGGTTACAGGCCCCTCCCAGGCCAGGAATCCCCATTGCCCATTTCGTACGTTTAGAACAGATAGGCAAAGTTGTATTTAAAAAAGAAAATCCAGAGATGGGAACATCCCGTTTTCAGCAGGAAAAAGCTACACAGAACTTTGTTTTGTCAAATTATAATGTTATACGAGCAGGTTGACAGTAACTTAAATTCCACAAGTCATGTGGTTAATACACAGCCATTTGAGTTCCAGCATGTACCCAATCACAGCTATGGCCCTTGTTTGCCAGCCCCAATTTTAAAATTGGCCAGTCACAGATTGTAGCAGTTCCTCCTATCCAAGCAAGGGCCCGTGCTGCATTAGGGATAACAGGCAGACTGCCCGCCTAAGTGCTTGCTTGCCGGGCTTACTTGGGTAGCACGCCCTTCTGGGGGAAGTTTGCCTTGCAGAACTACTTTCCAACCATGTGTTTGATTCCTATGGCACCCTGGTATCTAACACTTCACCCTTTCCTCTTGATTAAAGTTCTCAGGGAAGGGGCTGGGGATATAACTCAGTCGGTGGAGTGCTTGCCTTGCAAGCACAAGGCCCTGGGTTCAATGCCCCAGCATCCAATAAAAATTATCAGGGGAAAAGAGTTGAGGGGGACAGAATCACCAAGTGTGCCTCATTCATACCCTCGGGAATAGGACCAAGTGCAAAGGCCAAAGTGTTCTATTCGGCTTAGTGCAGGGATAAGATGCATTTGACATTCTGAAAACTCACCCAGCAAGCCACTGAAGTGAGCCAATAGCAAGCTTTTGGGTTGGAGCTGCATCTCTCAAGTAGGGCCAGTACAAACTGCCCAACAGTCACACATGACTGAATTTCATTTCCAAGTCAAAGTTCCCAGCAGCCAGTGTCACCCTGAGCTCCCAGTCTGACAAGGACTATCAAAGTTCAACTTTGACAGTTGACTACACAGCATCAGCAAGTTTGCAAGAAATTCACCCACATTGTGTACCAGCATGATACAGAATGGGATCCAGACTCCAGGGAGGGCTCCACTTCCACAAGGAACCACTACCAGCCCCACAGGAACACTCCACGGATCCAGGCTGCATGCCACACCTGCCATGAGCCATGTCCCCTCAACCCAGGATTACCTTGAACAGGCAACTTGTTCTGATTTGTACAGACTATGAAGTTGGCTAATCAGTGGCGATTCTTCTGGAGAAAAGTTTCAAAGTCATGTAAGGAACAATTAGGAAATTGAAGCATTGAGAGACCAGTTCAACTGGTGACTCAAGGTTACAACCTCTTTCTGTGGGCTCCTCTCCTGGGCTGGGCAGCTCTTTTGGGACAGCCTTCTGCCTACAAGGGGTCTCCCAGCACCAGCCAACATCACATCCTTCACAAGTAGAGGCCCTAGAACACAAGGAGTCAGTTTGGGGGACCCATAGCCATCTACACAGGCGAAGTTTCTGGATTAGAACATATTTCTCTGGTTCAGCCAATAACCCTAGTTTCACTTCAAGGTGTGATGGGCTGACAGATCTGATTCCATGAATGTTATAGGCCAGACAGACTCCATTTTGCTGAGACTCCACGTTATGAAGGAAATAAGCTCCCATTGGAACACCCCACCTCTGTACCCATCAACAATTCCTTACTTTCACCCATGGGAATACCCTGCCTCTGTGCCCATCAGTTGCTTAGTGTGACGTGTTTAGCAATACAAAATGACAATTCTTATGCAATGGAAAATTGCTGTCTTGATTCTTATTGCTCCTAAACAAAGTACCATGTGAACAATGATTGTGTGGATGTTAGTAACCATTCTTTAGTTTGTACCTAGGTAAGGGTCATTTTGACCCACCTCCCCCTCTGTTGATCATCATGTTTGTAATTTCAAATCACAGCAACAGATGCTTATAATTTGTGATTTTTTGGTATAAGAACCCCTACAAATCTATGGTCGGGGCTGTTCTCCCAATAGCCATTTTTGGGGCATTTTGAGAGACAGCCAGCTTAATTATGACTCAAGTTTGGACTTAGTGATCGGTCTGTTGTTAAGTTGCACCCTATAATAAAGGCAGCTCTAGCTTACAAGAGGCAGTCATATGTTGCACAAAAAAAAAAAAAAATCCCCATTAGCCTGGATGCTACACCACAAAACCACCTCTTTTACCCAAGTAGCCACCACCCCGAGGTAGCCTGTGTTGACACCAAGCAGCCACCATGTTGATTACACATGTCCCTTTAAGTTGTCCAACGCCAAGAAAGTCTTGTGAGCTTATCACCAATGACCTTTCCCAGAGATTTCCAAAAAACCCCTCAAGATCCACAGCCCACTCTGGGGTCCAGGGGAACAGCCAGAACTCTGCAGGAGGCAAACAAAGACTGCTTGTTTTGAGAACTAAACTTGTATGCTGTGGCAGGGCAGCGGCAACAAGCCACCAGGCCCGAGACACCCTGTATGAAATGTTATCCTCTTACCAGAGCCATGAGCGTTCCAGTCCTGGAATATGGTTCCCAGATAGGCTGCGCGGGCCCTAATCTGACAGCAAGCCTTGTATCCCTGTTTTCAACCCAGTTTCCATGCCACCCATGGGTTCTAGAACTTGGTCACTGAGGACATTCCATTCTCAGGAAGCATGCAATCCCATCAAGCCCTGAGCTGAGCAGGCCTGAGCAAAGATTTTAATCACTGACACTACAGTATTCGTGAGACACCTTCATGCAGAGGAGCCAGCAGAACCGTGGAGACGAAGTTTCGGTGAAGACCAGAGCAAGGAAGCCTCGACTGTCCTGCCGGCACAATGCTGTCAAGTTGGCCATCAGACCAAGTCCTGGGCTGCCCACATCCTCAATATGCACGGGGTTCATTGACTTTCCATTCTCTCCTCACTGTCATCTACAGAGCCCCATGAGTGGCTGTCGTAGCCTCAATACTAGCTTTCTCCTCTTTCGATACTGGGATCAAAGCTGATCATTCAGACCAGATATCCGGCCTCTTCCCATTTAACCTCACTTGAGGCTTGTCCAAGGGGTGCAGTATGCTCTTTCGTAAGTTTGATGGAGGAATCCAAGATGGCGGACTAGAGGGAGGCTGCGTTCCTTGTTCTGTAACTCCGGTTTCAAGCAGAGGATCTGTTTGTGAGGCAGTTTTTGCTGCTTATCGATTCCCTGGTGTTTACCCCATTTCCTGTGATGACCTGCAGTCTGCCAGCATACCGACACCTTTTTTGAGTGCAGATTGCTCACTGTCAGGCACCTATCATTCACCATTTGCCTGCCTCTCGCCTGCCTTACACCTATCCATCACCCACCGCACGAGGTTCACCTCCCGATCCTCCAACAGCCAAACTGCTCGCCGACCTCCAGTGGAGCACCAGCTGCCTCCTGTTGCCTGGAAGTTCACTGTTACAGTACCTGCAGGTTTGATTACACATGGCTGCCGCCATTTTGAGACAACAGCCAGGCCCCGTAGGACCCCTGGCCAGACTGACTGAGCCCCGTCTCCGGGATCCCTCAAGCCCGACCTATCACTCCCTGCCTCTGGGGCCCTCACATCAACCAACTGCTCCCTGCCACTAGGACCCCCACACTGACTGACTGCGCTCTATCACCGGGACCCCAGACCAACTGATTGCAACCAGCCTCCAGGATCCTGCAACCACAAACACTGGACCTCCAGGATCCCTGCCTGACCAACTGCATCCCACCTCCAGGACCTCCAGCTGACCAAGGCCACACCCTGAGCTGCAGCTTCCCATTTGCCAACATATTTCGAAGCCAGAGAGGCCATATTGGATAATTCTGGAAGCCATAGCTCCCATCTTTAGGTGGGGCAATCCCATCCGGAGATGCCTGCTGGAGACCTGAAGCTCATTGTCATGTACATCTCATGCATCAGGCTACTGAAGACTGGGAGGTTTCATTACTATGTGACTGTTACACTGCAGATTTTTACTCCTTATAGAAAAATTTAAGTTTTTATTTCTTTACTTTTCTTGCTCTTTTCCTTTTGTTTACCTGTTCCCTTAGAGTCTTTCTCCCTTTTCTGCATGCTAACATCCAATTTCTTTTGATTATACTCTTGCCCTATTATCTAGAAGTTCTGTATAATCTTTTCTTATCCCATTAACACCCACATCTTACATCCCTCTGCATCCTTTGTCCATTAGAAACTGCAGACCTTATTGCAAGTCTGTTTTACTGAAGATATTTTAACTCATTGTTTATTATGACAATTTTGTAAGTTTGATGATGAGCACGAGGCCTCAGGCAGCTATGCCCTCTAGCCCATCTTTTGTGTGATGTCAGGAACTGCATGGGCAAACTCAGTGACGAGAATAGCCTGAGAAAATGAGTTGCAGAACTGAAAAGCAGTAACAGGATTAGCTCGTCCAAAAGGCCTGGGGCATGGGATGGCGAAGACCGCTCCTGGAGGGTGAGACTACAGAGGAGCAATTCAGGTCTATTGGGATCTTTACGGCTGACTCTCAAAGCACAACCACAGATATGATCAACGGGTCTGCAACACGAGGAGAATGAACACGTTAAACCCCAGTGGGATTTAATCAGACTCCAGAGCGACACTGCACTGAGGGCATCTCATGATGGCATTTCCACTCTGCTCTCCAGTGAGATCTGGCACATAGGAAAGGGAGGGCTCCTTCACCACTACCAGTCAGCGCACAGTAGGATTTCTCACCAACAGAAGCCAAGTCTTCCACATTGATACAGGATTCCTCTCCACGTTGGATCACTCGTCTCTGAAGGACCTGAACCATTTAAGGTGGTCCCAGTCCTTGAGTTGTGCGCTTGCCCCTGTGGGAGCCCTCACCTACATTCCCGATCTCTCCACTGTTCTCTGGGGGCAAGGGGGGGATTTGGGGAAGTTCACTCAAGACTGTTCACACCGAGTTCCAAGTTTCCTCCAGTGATAGTGACCTCCAATCTGTTACTGCAGTTGACTGCAGCCATGGCATCCTCTTGATCCCGCCTGCTTATTGAGCCCCAAGACCTCATTCCCGGCTCAAGCATTGTCTCAGTTCACTGACAAAGGCCCAGCAAAGCCCTGTTCTTTGAATTACAGTTATTTCCCACAAAGTCCACTAATTCCAACTGCTGATCAGCAGTCACATGATGGGGTCCAGCTCAGCACATGGAGGACAGGTGATTACTGAGGCTGGTGGCCATTTGAATAGGCTTCAGGGCAACACAACCTGTCCTCTGGCTACACAGGACAGGGACAGAACACTCAAGGCTTGAGTCAGAGGCTGAAGCTCAATGGTGAAATCTCCAGACTCCCGATCTGCTCAGAGCATAGCTTGTGGAAGTTAGCCATTCCCGCATCTAAGCTCTCCAGGTAAAATGCCCTCAGGTTACCAAGTCCACGTCACTGGGATTCCCTCTTGGGCTCCTATCACCATGGAGTCATCCACATGTGTGTCAACTCTGCTTCCCCACAACCCCAGTCAGTGGGGGCTAAAGGCATCATGGATTTTAGTTGGAAAAGTACCTCCTTGGGCCACCAATTCTGGGGCTGTGTCCTTAAGCCTCTTCAGACCACAGGAAAGTTGCTCTTGGCTCAAACCCTTAGGTCCCCTCAAAGGATGCAGACAAGTGTGCCTTAACCACAGATAAGCCCCTTTTCTGCGTTTAAAATCTTGCTGGATCCTTGCAACCCAAGGCCCCCAAAGTCATGTCAGCCATGGTCATGTAGGGCAGAGTCAATCATAGCTAATCGTTCAGGCCGACACAAGCACAGAGCAGTCTTTCTGCTAATACAGCCTACATCTGCCAAGACAGCACTAAGATCAGGAGGCTCCTGAGACATACTGTCCTCTAATTACAAAAATTAAACTGCATCTTTTGGAAAAGTAGGAGTTCCATTTTAGCCTGGAGTATTAGGGGCTAGAGATGTAACTCAGCGGTAGTAAATGCTGGGCAAGAGCCCTAGATCCTGGGTCCCATCTCCAGCACTGCTCACACAAGCCCTGTGTCCTGGAGTCTAGAGTCCAGTTCTTCCCATCCAGCCTGGCCTTTTTCAGTTAAAGTAGGGGAGGGAGGAGGCCCCAACCCAACATCGGAGCTCCGATTAGGCAAATTTCCTTAAGTACAGTGCCACTGTAAGGGCAGCCACACAGACTCAGACAAGGCACGCAGGAGTGACTTCACTGAGATGCTATTCCATGGTGCCGAGAATTCAAATTAAGTCGGGGAGGATACACAGGGCAACAGCTCCTTCCAGCTAGGAGGGTAGATGCTCCCTTCCCTTTTCCCATGGAAGAGGTAGAGTTCTTGTACCTTCACCCCATAGCATCCTTGATTCTCCCAGAGCTTCACATATGCCCGTGAACCCTGGTATCAAGTTTTCAAGGAAGTCAGTAAATGTCTAATCTTACTGTTCAGCTAGAATCAGCAAAAGGTCAATGGATTCTCAAAGCCAGCACTGTCATGTGCCAGGAGATACCAGCATTAAGAGTGGACATGACTGGGCTTTGTAAAAAAATGGATAGTGATCAATTTTGGCAAAACATTTATCCCAACTCTAACACAGGTGCAAAGTTGCCTTGTTCTATAAAAACCGCAAAAACCCAGCAATGAGACTTTCTGAAAATACATTCAAGTTCAGAATTTCAAAGCAATCCATGACTCAATCTTTGAGACTGGAGTCACTGCCCAACCCTACTGAGACTCAGCAACCTGCCACCCATGTCCAGATCTGGACCCTTTTCCTTGCAGACTCAAGGAACATCTAGGCCCTACTCTCACTCCAAGAACTGGTGAGACAGAGGCTGGCAAGCAATGAGGCTTGGGCCATCCAGCTTTGGAGACCTGCCTGAGCCTGAGGTGCTCTTAGTGTTGCTCACAAGGAGGCCTTTATGGGCAATCATGTGCAGATCAAAATGGTGCTGGCCTGGCCCTTCATCTGCCTCCCTCTGGGGTCCCTGAAGATACCAAACATGAAGACCTTAAAAGCTATGATGAACGGGCTGGATATGCTGCTTGCCCATAAGGATTGCCCTAAGGCAATGATACCTCAGTGCTGAATTTGAGGGATGTGCATCTGAACTTCTGGATCATAGGCTTCAGAGCCATAACTGATGCCCCTATCCAGAGGCCTTGTGTCAGAAGCAAACAATGAAACAGTCCAAAGATGGTAGCAAAGTAACCCTCGACATTCACAGGTCGAGGGAATGCCAAGGATGAATTCCTTACCTGCCTCTCACTGTGGGTTGTGGACAAGGCTGTGCTCCGAGGAGCTGTGGATCAATTTGTGCCTCATCTATACCGTTCTGTAAGTTCTGCAGCTGGACATGTCCAGGAGCTTAAAGTGGGTGCTTCCTGGGGTCAGGACATTTCGTTACCTGAGCAAGATGAGTTATCTTCACATATTTCACCAGAAGTGTCTAGATTTTTCCTCCTTGCCAAATAGGTGGTATTCCCACAAATACAGCATTCATTTCAGAAAACTGGACAATCTAAGATTTGTGTACAAGATGTCTTCACAGAGCACTACATAAAATCCTCAGCAGCCAGACCCCTTTAGAGACTCACTGACTTCAAGTCCACTTAAAGAATCAAAGTGTCCCAGTGTCTGAGCACTGATTAGCTATAGCATCTAAGTCTCAGGAAATTCAATGAAATACGAGTCCCGGAACCTTCCGAGTTCTGCTAGAGGCGGCGGCGGACACCCTGGTCTTGCAATAGAGATCATGGAGCCCCAGCTGAATGCCATCCTTCCACCCCAGGACTACACTTCGGTGGGAACCACTTCTCTATGTGCCCTGAAGAATGAGCCACTTCACACCACTAGGCTGATCCTGTTAAAGCCAAGGGCCATGCCTTGTCCCTCTAGAGGGACGTGACAGCTGAGTTCACAAGGATTAACCCCAAGAAACTTGCCCAGATTCAGGTAGAATTGAGGCAGTTTGTGAGGAATGCCAGGCCCCACCAGGAAACTCAGATTTTGTAAGAGGTATAGATTCTACTTCCTAGAGCCCTGGGGCACTTGGGTAGTCAAGGGACGCCTATCCACATCACGTTTCTCAGACTGGGGATGTGCCCCGTGGTAGAGTGCCTGGCAAGTCTGAGGCCCTAAGTTTGATCCCTGGGACCACAAAAGTTAGATCCTTCTCCCATAAACTTTTCTAATAGATCCGTATACCAGCATCTGAAGTTCCAGGCCAGTCCTGGAAACTCACCAAGACTGTCTCAAACAGGACCAGGTCATAACTGGTCAGGTGCCCCTGGTTTCAAATCCCCAGTACCTCTAAAAATGGAGGGGGTTGGCCTTCAGGTTGGGGTGTGCAAGAGGGCCTCCATGTTAGTGTCTTCCAGTTGCATAGTTATGTGTATTATGGTCTTGTTTTATCTACATTAGATATTCCATAATGAGTATTACAACTATTCACTAAGCTAATTTGAAGACAAAAAAGTAACATCCTTAAGGGGGAAAGGTGAACAAGATTATAGAAATATTTAGTGACAACTCTTACCCACACTGGACAGCCTGGCTAGTGTCCTCACATCTGGACATCAGTGTTTGCAAGGGAATCAGATCCAAACTACCCAAAGATGATCACCAATTCATTCTAAGTACTTAAAATTGCAGGAATTGACCCAAACAGCACAAATTTTTAATTCTGAGGGGAGGTCCTGAACCCACTAACTCAAGCTTGGTCACTGTTCCAGAACAGAATGGCCACTATGAAAACAGGACAGCTCAAGATCAAGGGAGCAGAATTGCAGGCAGGCAGGACTCAGTTATGTATGGGTTAACAGACATACCAAACTTAAAATGTGAACCAGTTTTTTAAAAAAGGTGATAAAATTAAGTCAGGAGACAGGTTAGGAAGTTGGCTCAGTATATATTAAGCTACAGCAGAGGAAAATTAAAGTCAACCCCACTGAGGGCAGTGATCTACCCTGCTCCAAAACTCAACTAGGAAGTTTTCCAAGATCAATTCCAGGTGCTAAGGAGCAACTGGAGGCATAGGGTAGTAGCTAAACTTAACTATAATTACCTTTACTAGGATAAAGAAAAAAAATCACCCTCATATGGAGGGTTAACTGGTCATGAGCCATGTATTGCCATGAGGCTTAAGCACAGGTGCCAAACCCCTCTACGTGCGAGGGCATTAAGACAGGGTCTACGCCAACCCCAGAAATGCCATTTAAAAATGCTGCACCTTTCTACTTCAAGTCAGTCCAAGGTTTACCCCCCCATATACTGCCTCTCCCTTGCACTCAAATAGGAGTTTTGTTCCCAGGTCTCAGAGCACAAGATCCCAGGGAGCCCACCAAAGTCAGAAGGGTTTTCCTGCAGAGCCAAGTTCTCCCGAGAGGCTGCATTCTTACTTGGTAGTTTACAGTTGTTCAAATGTGGCTTATTGGCGCATCAAGACCTCATGGAGAAATGAGGTGTGTCAAGAAGTCAAGGTGGTATTGGACTATCTTTTGATAAATGTCAGCCTGTCTGACCCAGCATTTCTATGGCCACTGGATAAAAATACTAAGCTTGACAGACCTGAAAGGTGGGAATGCAAAGGCCATTCCATAGGGGCAATTCCCCATCAGCTTGGAACAGGATCTGAATCTTGTAGATGTCCCCCTTTCTCTGCAGTCTATTTGATGACCCCCTCCCTCTTGGTACCATAAAGGCTGTGTCATCTCCCTCAAGGGGCACCATGTCTTTGCAGTTAACTTGAGCTCAAGTTAACAGCATGGTTGTTAATGTTTGGTACGGGATAAGTTCTCAGTTTTTTTTTTTAAAAGACTGACAATTGCTAACAATAGCACCCTCCCCTAGGGAAACAGGCATCCACCAAGTTCTCTGCCAGTCCCTGGGGATGTGAGGATGACAAGATGCAGGCCCTCATGCAGTCTGAGGAGCTCTCCCTGCCAGGTCTTAAAAGCTTTCCTCAGTTCTCTCAAGTTACAATGCTTTTCCTGGCTTTGCACACCCTGGAGAACCAGGCCTGCTCCAGGCTCAGGATAGTCCTGTGAAGTCTAACTTGCTGGGGTCCACACATCTTGCACTAACCATCGGGACCTCCTGCCTTCTGCACTCTTCGCCCACAGGGACGCCCATGATCCTGCATCCCTTATTCAACTTAAGGGAAGATGGCACTCCATAGTCACTCCCACCGAGAAGTCCTTCTAAGTCATAAGGAGTCAGGAGGAGGAGTCTTCCCCATCTGAACTCACCCACTCTTTAGTTGGTTACAGGCAACCCTTTCATCTCCAAGTAATCAACTTCATTAGTGACAGTCCTTGACAGCAGGGAGTCCATCTAGCAGGAGTCCCTCAGTCCCCATAGCCTACCAGGTCATGAGCATAGACTTGGGCCCTGGTCCTTATCCTTTTGACATCTTGGGCACTCAGCACAGTATCTGGAACCATTCGAGTTGATTTTTACCTCATTCCTAGAGAGTTAAAGCACCCGAGTCTTAGTTCTGCCAGTTATTTTATAGACTCAGGCATCAGTGTCAAGTGAGACAGCTTTAAGTATCCTGTGTCCCATTGCATCACTGCCTCCAAGACCCAACCACATGTTGTCATGACACCTAATATAGCATGGATCTGGAGGGGGAAGCTTTCTCTCCACAGGAAAAGCCTACACACTGGGTACACTGCCCAATTCTACATTACCCAAGAATTCAGATAGGTTTGGTCTTGTCACTTACCTGTGTGCCCAAGTGACCAGTTCTTGATCCAGTGGTCAGCCACTGGTTACATGTATCCAAGTCAGAAAGGCATCGTCCCTGGGCTCCTTTCATGCCCTACCCCTGCATGTGAGCTGCACATCCAAGTCCCACTGCTATCCACCTCATGCTGGCCTCCGTCCAACCGTTCCAGTCCCCTCCAGGATGTCCTCCCGTCTCCAGGTCTCCAGACTTGCTCTACCAACCTCCTCCATAGTGGAGTCATGACCCAAACTAAACCCAATCTGGGTCGTGTTTTAAGTCCCGAAGCCCCTCCTCAGTGCCATGAGTCTGAACTTCAGAGGGCCTCGGGGACATTCCATAAAACTGCCTCAGTCGTTCCAAGTCCTACTTCCTTGCCACGGGAACAATCATGTCCTTTAGTTCACATTATCCTTCATACGCACTTGGATCATTTCTACCTAACAGGGAACACATTCACCCATGGTTACATAGCACCCCAGTTACCTAGCACACCTGGCCCCCAGGACATTGAGGCCTTCCAAGGAAGGCTTCCCCAACTGGGTTTTTACTAGGGATGTTTTACTCAAATACACAATTTCAGAGAAATAAACCTGGCACCAACTCCAGAATGTTTTATATTTGCATGTGACCTTTCACAAAGGATGTATCCCCACCATGATGACCAAGATGCCAGCTCTGCCTATAAGTATAGTTTCCAAGCTTTAAGTTACAACACTTCACATTTGAGAGACAACTTCCCCAAAACACTGATTATTATTGAAAGTCATCCAACTTACATAGCATGCCAGGCAGACACCAGATACACCGCCCAACCTTGGTCACCTCCAAACTGCAGGGGCAAGGGCAAGACCGAGGGTCTACCCCTAACCGTCCCATGTCTAAATCCTGTGTCCAAAACTGCAGCATCTGTTTTAATGTAATAAACCTGTATCAAAAAGGTACTCCGTTTCCGTGAGACACAAAGACTAAAGTCCTTGCTTCAAAGTCAAAACCAGCTGCCAAGTGTTCCCAAGTGTACATGGTGGTGCTACTTGATCCACTGACAGTCTGAACTTGCCCATGTTCAGCCTCAGTTTTGAAACCTCCCTTTCAATCTTATGAAAATGAACCACAACTCTCAACTGTACACAGGAATCTTACTGTCCTATCCCGATTATGCCACCCAGCCAGAGACCAGTGGCCTGGTCTTTACCCAGGCCTAGGCCTCCACCCAGGGAAGCAGCAGCAGCAGCAGCAGCCTCCGTCTATAGCTTAACCATCCTTTGTCTGCACCTAGAAAGTGGAGTGTTCAGGGCTTCAGGCAGGCTGGAGTTAGTCTCAGGACAGGGACAGATGCCAAGTAACTTCCAGACAAAGCAAAATTCTCTAGTGTCCGTTTTAAAGGCTGCCATTTACAAGTCACCGCATTTGACCACTGTAAGCACATTGTTAGACTGTTAAACTAACGTTAAGTGACTCATTTCCCTTGGTTCAGCTGCTGAAATGGGGAGTAGCTGCTTTGCTAGCACTTCAGCAACACTTTGGTCAGGCAGGTGTGATACAGGCACCTGCACAGTATTCAAGCTGTATCCTGGTTCAAGGTTTCCCCAAGAGCAGGTGCCCCAGGAATGGGTGACAATGTATGCTACTGCCACCATCCACAGGTATATTTCAGTGTAAATCAACTGCCCTTATAGCCTTCCTGTGAAGGGGGCCCAGAGGCTGGGGCGGGGACTCTGGTTTAGGGAAGCAATGACCACAAGACAAACCCAGTCTGATATGTCAACAGAATTGTGTCCATTCATATGCTCAAGTCCTTACTATCAACATGACTGGAAATTGGGTCACTACACAATGTGGGCCTTAAGGTTCAGCGATCCTTAGGAAAATGGAAACAATGTCAAAAGAAGATGAAGAGATGGGCAATGTTCCCACAAGCCAACACCAAGGGACTGCCAAAGCTCCAGAATCTGGGAGAGGGTCTGGAACAGATTTTCCCTCAGCCTCAGAGGGAACCAACCCCGACCACTCCC
Organism: Sciurus vulgaris; assembly: GCF_902686455.1. NCBI lineage: Eukaryota > Metazoa > Chordata > Mammalia > Rodentia > Sciuridae > Sciurus > Sciurus vulgaris. The sequence goes on from NC_136469.1 coordinate 139,942,311, forward strand.
ATCTTGGTCTGACCTTTAAGAGTGTAAGCCACACCAAGTTTGTGGTACTGTGTTATAGCAGTCCTAGGAAACTAGATACAAACTTCAGTCACATGTCTATCTGGATGTGATTTCTTCCTGCACTCGTGAGTACCTCAAGAAAGCAAGTCAGAACCAGTTCTTTGCAGCAGGCAGAGACCCAAACCCAAAGAGGGCTGGACTACACTTAACCCGTTTCCCTGGTCCATCTAGGAGTCAGCTCACCTCTCCCCATCAAGAGAGAAGAGAATGGAGAAGCCCAGAAGGCCCAGTAGTGAGTGTTCCTCTTCGTGGAAGGGGCACTAACTCTGCCAACACCTAACTGCTATTTGCAGATGAACTGGCCTCTATCCAGAGAGAATCAGACTAAGGAGAAAGCTAAAGAAATGGTTTAGAAGCAGCCAGGGACCTGCCACTAGGGAACCCAGGATGACCATCTGCAGTGGGAGGTGCTGAAAGCCAGGATTGATTTCTAGATGTTTCAGGAACCCCTCCAGCATCCTCAGCACTCCCTGGAGAGGACTGGATCTAGTTCTCCAGCAGTGGAGCTTGAGCAAGGCCAATACATGGAGTATGGATATCAGGAGTTCCTCCAGGCAGACCTGGGGTGAGGTGCCAAGGCACTCAGAACCCTGGGCAAAGGACAGGGAGTCTGCAAGAGAGACTAGACAGCAGAGTCCTAGGACTAGGGGGCTGCATAGCATCAGTGGGCACTGGCAAGACCCTCCAAGGCCAGCACTGTGGGATGCAGGGCGATCATGAAGCCAAACCCCATACACCATGGGCACCACCAGGAAGGACACCAATGCCCACAGCTGTCACAACTGACCACAGCCAGGTCAGCAAATGCTAATCTTTGTCCTAAGTCAGAAAGGAAAGTCCCGAACACTAGAAATCTCAGTATTTGCCCAGAAGATGCTTTTCAAGTCAGCAACTATTGATACCACTCGAACTCAGTTGGGGAAAAGCCGATGGCTTCCACTACTCACTGGAATGGTAATCTATTCAGGAGCACAGTTCAGATGTGAATCACAGTCCCTGGGAGTTTCAACTCCTGAGAGGAGCAATCTGAGGAGTACTGGTTGTACACCACTCCCTAGCTTTTTTTTTTTTTTTTAAACTTGAGTAATGACCTTAGTCCATGCCTCATGGAAAATGAGGGCCGAGACCACACAGTGCAGCTCCCTCAAGGTGCTCAACTAGTGTGAGGTCAGAGAACAGTGTCCTAGAAGGGGCTGGTGTCCGGGGAGGCAGACAAGACAGGCAGGAGTGGTGGGGCAGGACTTGTCACCTGGCCTCTGGGCACTGTTCTATGCAATCTCACCAGCAGGGCAGGCCAAGAAGTGGCTGAGCTCCACCACCCCCAGGAGTTTGTGCAAAAAAGGGGTGGGAGACAGTTACAGCCCAGAGCAATTAAGGGAAAAGTTCTGACTGAAGCCCTACAGCACAAGATTTAGGGCCAAGACTTTCAAATAAGACTTGTCAACTCCAGCTGGATAAGTCCTCAACTGGACCTTAAAGATTTCAAATAGGCTTAGTTGCCTATGAATTCTGTTTAAAGAAATTTAACAGTAACTTGAGTCAATGGGATATGTTCCCTGAACTATGTTACAACTAGCGTCCATATTGCCTGTGGTGTTCAGTTCTTAGCAGTACATTTACCATAGATTTGGAACATGAGGTTCTATAAATTATGAATTGGAAGCTAGTGTAGTCCTTATTTAAAAAGGTGCTGGGTATCCACTTGTTTCCAAGACCTACTTCCCCAGCAAGTGGAATTGGAAACTAAGGGTATTTACAAATAGGCTCCAAGAAAGGATCCACTAACCTTACTCAGGTTGGGGATAAGAATTCCACTCCCTGGGTATTTGTGAAGGTTTGCACATGCAGGTCAGGGGTTTTTGGCCCCCCCCCCCCCCCACCTTTTTCTTAAGCCAGTCTTGGGAGACAGCAGAGAGCTTTAGGAATAGCCTAGCTCTCCCTTCTAGGACAATCCCAGGTCCCAACTTCAGACTGAAATCACAAGTGACTCATGCCTAATTTTGCCCTATGTGACTCCTCACCCCACCTGGACCCCAATCATAACTAATCAGACTATGAAAGGAAATGAACCAACCTGGGCTAGGTTGACAATTTCCAAGTAGATATCCAAGTCAGACTAATCAAACACTTTGCACTTTAACTTGGATTAAGTGACTTTAACAGTCACTTCCCACCATGGATTAGATGGCATCCAGAGCTCACTCACAGCCGGCTGGAGGATCTGCCCCTGGTGCACGTTGGGAGGTAGAGGCAGTGAGGCCACATGAAGGTAGAGCAGCTAGGGTGCCCCACTCCACTCAGTCTAGAGACAGATGGTCCTCTGGAGCGATTTAAGCTTTAGAAGGTACAATAAAGGACATGGAGAGGTACTAACATTCCTGGAGGGCAGGCTGTTTGAAAGCAAGGTCGGACAGAGAGCCACTGCACCGAACGTTCCTTCCAAGAGAACTAGTCTACAGAGAACTCCTGGAGGGAGCAGCAGCATGTACCTTGTCCCCTGCTGCTCACTCTAGCACCTGGCATAGGTCTTTTCCTACATACAGTGGACAATAGGGCAAAGGAAGTTCCTTTCATCTGGGCCTGAACATATGAGCTCCGAGGGGAAGTGGATGAACCTTGGAGGAAGTTCAGAACTGTCCACTGCTCTTTTCTGCACTTCCCCAAAGCTTTCAAGAACATGGGTCTTACAGTTGTATAATCCCATTTGCAGGAATGGAAATGGCTCGGGCAACACTGCTCAGAGGACAGGTGATTGCTGTAGAGCCCCACAGGCCTTCTTGGTTCTCGTTAGGCTTGCTCAACCCAATTCACCTGGAATCTTTCCCTCTTCCAATAAAAATTGGGATCTTAACACATCTGAAGGGTTTGAGTTATCCAACTCGGCTAAAAAAAGAACGAGTGTACCTAGATCTAGCCCCAGTACTCGAGGGTTGAGTTTAAAACACTGGACTTCAACACCAATGGCACTTATGGCACCCATTCCCTCAGTGAAAATCGGCTTCAAGTTTTCTGGCGGTCCCTGTGCCAAGTGTCGGAACAAATGTGGTCCCTGCTGTCACGTATGGGATCAGGAGAAGCTAATCCTGTCGACATGGTGATGACTATGAAATAAAATATGAGAAGCAGTTTGAGAAGAACTGGCCTCAAACTGGTGCCATCGGGAACAGCCGAAAACAAATGCACCAGCCCAAAGCAGGTATTGGGCAGAGCAGAACCACCTTGGGAATTCGGCTGTTTGAGAGCCACCAGGGTTGGGGCATTCTAGGGCCTTAAAGGCTCAGGGAGGAGGCAGTTTTTCTCCAAGATACAGGAGTGAGAACAGACTTTTGGAACTATTGTAGCTGTAAGAGACCTCACAGTGATACAGGGAAACTTGTTAGGAAGTAGTCAAAGTGGCCCAAGTGGGCCAAAAATCTTGCCCAGAACAGTGCTGAAGTTTAAGTGCTTAGATTTGGTGAACATGACAAGGAGAGTGTGGTGGGTAAGGTTTCTGGCCAGTACAATTGGACCCAGGACCGTGATCGCTGTGGGAAGGGACATCCCAGAGACACCTGCAGTGGTGTGAGAAGGCAAAGTTTGGTCTCAACTTGTGCTTTGGTTCAAGTAGGTGCCTTTCATGTATTCCCAGAGATGTCAGGCACTTGGTTACAAAAGCCATGTGGGTAGAAAAGTGGCCAGGCTGGTTCAGAGCCACAAGTCACTTGAACGTCAATACCAACATGATCCTCACTACAGTAGACTGTTAAAGGACATAAGATTTGAGTGGGTACTAGGCTAAACTCAACCAACTGGCCACAGCTGGCTTCGCTGAGATGTTACCGAGTCCCGCCCCCACCTCACTGAGGCAACCCAGATTTCCCTGGCTCCTGTCAGGCAAAAGCCCCACTGGCTTTTCTTTAAGCCCTACAAAAGTTGTCTGCCAAGTGTTTTCTTTAGATACTTAAGTGATTTTTGTAGCTAACAGCTGCTCCCATATCCAAGCATTCTAAGGGCTAACATACAACTTCCTAATTTAGCTGAAATAAGCCATGGAGCCCAGCATCCTGCCAGAGGTTTGCAAATGTGACTCATTTGCTTTGTGGTTGCAGTGTCAACGCCAACAAGGTTTTATGCTCATGCACGAAGGTCACCCACTCCCAGGGGGTGCCTTGGTTTTCCTTATAGCCTTCTTAAATGTACTAGGCGTGGGTGTAGCTGTAGTATTTGCTTTAACAACCTTGTTTCTGATTGAGTTCTGGTTTCTTAACCAATACAATTCTGTGAATTTGTGCTTCAGGAATCTCAACGTTTTATACAGACGGAAGACTACTAGGGCTTTTCAGTTTAGAAAGCCACTTTCTTCAAGAAGGTGGGGGCGGGAGCTGGTAGGAAGTGGGATCATCCATCTGGGCCTTAGTTATATTCTAGCCAATCAACATCACAGGGAAAGGAGGTGGATCAGGAAAGGTCTGCATGGGCTGGAAGGCTGCAGTTTAAGGCAAGGTGATTAGGATAAGCTAAGATTGTGAGGAGTGAATTACTCTGGAAATAACCAAGTAAGCAGATGTCGGAGGGTCTGGGGACAGGAACTTGTCTGGGGTGTTCTTGAAACACCAAAGATATTGGTGTGTTAAAGAGAAGGGACCCACAATAGTACAGTCTGAAGCAAACCCTGAGCCCTATCAAAGGCTCTGACAAGGCCATTTAAAATAGCTTTACTTCGTGGAACCTGGAGCCCCTGCATGCCTAAACTAAACCTTTAAAGGACCGCTCAGCCACTCTAGCAATTAAGTGAAGGTGGAAACAGGTGTGATCAAAGACCAGCTGAGCACTGGGTTCTGCGGGAGTACCCAGCAGACCAGGTAGCAGATGAAAGTGGATACCACTCTGAACAGCCAACAGGACTTCAGCAATTTGAAGTAAACTTGGGGATCACCACCAGGTTGCCTAGCTTGGATTGGGACTTTATCCTCAAGTGTCTAAGATGCCTTAACTTTAGCTCCTTTTCGCCCCCCCCCACCCCCACCCTCCTGAAAGGCGAGGTTCCAAGCATCAGCGCTTTGGGGAGCCTTGTTTTCTCCGACTTGAGTTCTCTTCTTGCCTTCTTAGGAAATAACCCCGGTTCTCTTAGCACCCACATCCCCTTTGCTCTTGGTTTCTTAGTTGCTGAAGAGCTCGGGCCTAACAAAACACATCAAGTTTAAGCCTCATTTGCTTTGTAGTTGCCCTGTGGACTCTGAACAGCTTCGCGCACATGCACGAAATTCACCAGCTAGTAAGAGGCTGAAGCTGGAGCCTTAGGTTTTCTTCACAGCCGTCCTAACTTTGTCCTACACTCGAAGAGCGGGCTTACTGAGTCAGGCTCAAAGAGAAAGAAGCGCCTTGTTTGCAAGGCCGACAGCGGGCTTCAAGACTTCTGCCAGAACCAGAAGGTTGGCCCGTCTGGCACGCCCAGCGCCAAGCCAGCCTCAAGCCTGGGGAGAGCCCACCCCAAGAACACAGGAAAGGTCCGGCGACCACCGCCCCCCACCCACACCTTCCTCACTTCCCGGACCTCACAGAGCAGCGACTAGCACCCTCCTCTGCCCGCCCACAAACCCACCGACCCGCACCTTCCCACTCCCGCCGGCCTCCAGCCACCGCCAGCGCCCCGCACCGCCTTTTCACTGGGCTGCAGGACGCCGTGGACGTCACTTCCGGGGCGGGGCCGGAGGCGGGCGGAGGAGGGGCGCGGCAGTCCGCGCATGCTCGCGGGGCCGCAGCCGCCGAGCCGAGCGCTTGACTATATATGGTCAAAGCTGGGGGCGAGCCGCGCGCGGGGCCGCGCTTCCGGGTTGGGCGCCGCAGCGGCAGCGCGCAGGGCAGGCGCGAGCCGGCCCCGGAGCCCGGCCTCGGACCGCCCCCTCCGCGCCCGGCACGCCCGGCGCCGCCTTCCGCCCGGTCCCAGTCTCCGGACGCGGCCTCGGCCAGGTGCGACTCGCGGCGCGGCGGGCCCCGCAGGCTCTCGGCGAGCACGGCGCGGTAACAAGTGGGCGAGGATGCCGTACGAGATCAGTGAGTGCGCGCTGGGCCCCGGGCGGGCGCGGCTGCCGGCCTCGGCGCCCGGCGGCGGGGAGGGTGCGGGCCGGCGGCGCGCCCAGCCTCACGGGGTGCGGGCCCGCGCCCCCAGCCGGGCCGCCCGAAGTTGGCGTTGCGGGCCGGGCGGCGGAGCCCGCGCCCCGGAGGGCCTGGCCCGGACACGGACCAGGAAGTCGCGCCGGCCCCTGCGCGCCTCGAAAGTGGCGGCCGCCCCTCCCGCGGGAGGCAACAGGTGACCGGCCGAGGCCGGCCCGGGACCCCCTCTGGGCTCTCGGCCTCTCGGTCCAGCCGCGTGCTGGGGCAGGGGCCGCCCCTCACACTTCCTGTTCGTTCGTGTCTCCGCAGAGAAGGTGTTCGCCAGCCTCCCCCAGGTGGAGAGGGGCGTTTCCAAAATCCTCGGCGGCGACCCTAAGGGCAACAATTTTCTGTACACCAATGGCAAGTGCGTCATCCTGAGGAACATCGATGTGAGTACCCCTGCCCCACCCGTCCGGGTTCGGTGCCTGCCCCTGCCGCTTCCCGAGGCGTAGGTGAATTCTTCCACTCCCTGGTCTTCCTGCCCCAGGGCCTGGGCCGGGGGAGGGCGCCACGCCCCCTCAGCTTTGGAGCCACACCTCAGGAGCCCCAGAAGAAGGTTCATGTTCATCCAGGCCCCCCTTTTTTGATGGGGAAACTGAGGCGCGGATGAGGTCAGGCAGAGCAGAGGCCCTGGATTAAGGGATCAGACAGACGCTGCGGGCTGCTGCTTGATCCCTGGTGGTTGGTGACTTGGACTTCTCTGAGCTCAGTTTCCTCATCTGCAAAATCAAGATGATGACCCCCTCCCCCCCGCCACACACACACACTTCCTCTCACTCCCTGGGGCTGACACTGAATGAGCTGATAGTCCTCAAGGCCAGCCATGCTTGGCACACATAGAGCACTTGGTAAACGGCCCTTACGCATAATCATATTAATGCCCTCGGTTTCCCGGTGCACCAGGGCCCAGACTAACACACCCAGACCTCTGGACTCCAGCCTGATCTGCTGCTACCCATCTGAGCCTCAGAGTGAAAACAGGAACCAGTTTATTCCCATGAATCATCCTCTGCAGGCACCCTCTACCCAGGCTGAAAATCGTTCTAGAGCCAGCTCCTAGGAAAATTCTTGTAAATTCATGTTTTTTCTCTGTATTGAAATAAGCCAATCTACTTGTTAACCCACCACTTCCAAGATTGCCACTTTAATCTTGTTTCTCCCCTCCTCGGCCTGGGAGGTGGGACCCCAAGTAGAAGCAGGAGGGGCCAGCAAGGCCATTTGGGGGACTTCCATGCTATGTCTGGTGTGGAATTGATGAGGGGGTTGACTGACTTGCTCACAAGGGTTGTCAGCTTCAATTCAGTCTCTGCCGTAACCCTTGGTGGGTCGAGGTTGTGACTCATCAGACACACTTAGCCTTACAGGTGGCTGAGGGAAGGCAGGGGGCCTTTGGGCCTCAGTTTTCATGTCTGTAAAAGAAGAGGCTACTCCTTGTTTTGAGGTGGTGCTGGCTGTGTCCCTTTCTTCCTAGTAAGCCAGCCTGTTACTGATATTCTTCTGCTAGAAGATGGAGCTCTGTCAGTGGATTCCCCCCTGCCAAGGATTGCTGGGCACCTCAGATGATGCAGTGGGTAGGAGAAACCTGCCTTGCAGATGCCAGCAGCTTGCTAGTCATGTGGATTCCTAGAAAGCTGACCCTGCTGTGCTTAGAGATGGGGAATAGTCATCAAAAACTTAAAATAGAGTGAAGTCCTGAGATTTGGAGAAGGCAAAATTGAGATGGCCTCAAGCAGGCACTCAGTAGTTTGGCAGTAAAGATGCACTAAAGCATATTCAGGGATGTGGAGCAGTAGTTGACTTGGTCCCCAAGACCTCCTCCCCATGTCACTACAGTCTGTATTCACTGCGTGAAGTAGTCCTGGCTGCTACTGTGCCAGATTATCCCTTCCCCGCACCTGGCCTTTTATTGCATAGAGGAGTCCTGCTCAGCCAGGTGATAGAGGTCAGTTCACAGCCAAGGGTGAGCTCCCCTTTCCAAGAACTTAGCCCAACAAAGCCTGTTCAGCTGCCCCTTCTGAAGTCCTCATTCATGTCTCTCCCCAGGGTTTACCATTCTCAACTGATGTGTCCTCTTCCCTTCCCACCTAGTTTTTAACATCCTGTAATGCCAGGGCAGCATGGGCCGCTGCCACACTGTATCCCTCCCTGTGCTGGATGTTGTAAGGCACTTGGTTGTTAGGTGGGCACTGGTTCTCAAGTAAAAGTAGGTCAGATTTTTTATTCAGACAGTATTTCTGGGGACAGTGAGGTATAGATTCTCATGAACATTCAGGGTATAGGAAGGAGGATTGCCTGGTTAGAATACAGGCTCAGGAAAAAGAAGAAAAGACGACTCCGATCAGGAAAGGGATCATATCATGGAAGGTTGAAATGACTAATTGGCATATCACACTTGACATGTCCCAAGCCACATTTTGAGTTTTCTACATGCCTTCTACCCCCCCACCCCACAAGAAAGTGACCCCATCCCTCCAGCAGTTGAAGCTTGAGACCTGGGACTCCACTATGTTCCTACTTCCTGCCACACCACAGTGGATTCTTCGAGTCTAGCTGGCTCTGCATTAAAAGTAACTCAGAATCTGACATATTAGCACCCCTCTACTCCTGCCCCCATGCAAACTACCATCTTTTCCCGCCTGGATTTTTATCCAAAAGAACCCAAAGCTGGCCAAACAATTCTCCCTGCTTGCATCCACCCTTGCTGCCCTGTGGTCTGTTCTTAAACTGGCAGTTGTGTTCAGACACATGGGATCAAGTCTCCTTGGCTCTTACCCTCCAGAGGCCTTCCGTTCTGAGTGAAGCTGGAGTTCTTCGGGAGAGTGGGCCTCATCATCCAACCCTCCTTGGACATGCCACACGTTCTTCTTGTAACGATCACTTGCCCTTGCCTGGATATTTTCCTTCAGTTGTCTGCAGTCCTTGCTCCCTGTCCTAAGTCTCTGCTTATGTGTCTATATTAGAGGGGCTTCCCCTAAGTAGCATGTCTACCCTCTGTCACTAACAGTAAGTGGCAGGTAGACCACTGCCACCTGTAACTGTAGATGTCTGTCTTTGGTCCCATCTAGACATTGGCCCCAGGAAAGCAGGGCTTTCCCCGTGTCAGTCACAGCATGTCCTTACCCTGGAAGAGTGCCTGGCACAGGCAGTTGCTCAAGGGTTATCTGTTTGAAATACCAAGCTTTACCCCCTGAGGAGAGGTAAAACTGCTAGTTTAGATGGCTGGACCTGGATTTTTGTGGAAGCCACCTTTTAAAATTGCTGGAGAGAACTCTTGCCAACTTTCTACTAGGAACTACCTGTCATTTATTTTGTTAATTTACAAGTTGTTTTGTGAACCCAACATAATGGCTCTTGCTAAGTAAAGGGATTTTTTTTTATCTTTCAACATATACCATGTCTCACTTAGAGGGGAAATTCTCTCTAGGGTTAAAGTAAGTAGTGGTGCCATGTGACCCTCTTGAAACTGATTGTCCAGGAGAGAGCTCTTGAAATAGGGCTGCATTGAGCAGTGTGGGCAACTTGCTTGGCAGAGGCGATGCAAGGGGGCATTGGTGTGTGCAGGAAAATTCATGAAGGCGCCCTGTGGGCTGGTGCCTACTCAAGTCTGCAGTGGTTCTTTCTTGGCTGCATGTCCCAAGACACCACTTCCAGTGGCCCACGTTGTACCTGCCTTCTCAAACCTGTGTAGACACGGAGGGTTACTCCAGGGGCTGTGAAAGAACCTCGTGATTCATGCCAGCATCGCTCCCCACTACAAAATCAGCTCTTGCAAATGAACTTTTTGACAGTCCTCGCCATGCTGGCAGATGTGGGACTGACTAAGTGTCCAGTTCCTAGATTCTGGAACTAAAATACACATTTGGGGAAATTATGTCTGTAAAATTGAATTTCAAGGAATGAAGTATTTCTAAGAGTTTGACATTGCTTTTTATCCAGGTTCAGTGTCTGGACTCAATCCCTTGAGCAGGCTGTAGACCAGTTTGGAACTCACCAGGTTCCACTTGGCATGATCTACTGATCTCCGGTAGAAGGACCCACTGTGTGTTCCTGCAGAGAGGGGTGGGACAAGGATCAAAGACTTAGGCCCTCTGTCCAGTTGTATACTTGCAAATCCCTTTAGCATGTCCAGGACTGATTTCGGGCTTGAGGGGCGAGGGGTACAGGTTAGAGGCTCTGGCCACACAGAGCACACTGTTGTGGGAGAAAATTAAATTGAATTTTAGGCAGCAGAAGGAAATGGTGTGTTGACCACCGGGCACACCAATCATCTGGAACCAGGGAAAGCAGAGCCTGTTGAGTTGGGAGCAGCAGATGGGGTGAGGCCGGAGTGGTCTCTGGGTGGTGGATGGGTAGGCAGACCGAGTGGAACTGAAACACATTTGGTTTTTGGTGCACTTGATTAGCCCTGCAGTGGCAGGTGTGAGGCAGGGAGACAAGTTTAGAAGTTGCTCACAGATGAAGGCATCATTCAGGTGCTCATGGGCGGGTGCAGCCATCCCTTGGTTGTTCGTATTTCCAGTGCACTTGGTGAACCGTGCCCATAGCCATGGAGCTGAGATTTCAATCACTGGTTCTCAGGAGGGGTGATTTTTGCCCTGACCCTCATCTCCCTGGGAGCTATTTGGCAATGTTTGAAGACATTTTTGCGCTACTGATATCTAGTGGGTAGAAGCCAGAGATATCATCAAACATCCTACAGCACAGAGGACCATCCTCTAACAGAATTATCCTACCCAAAATGCCAGTACGCTCCTTTCGAGAACCCCGATAAATGACATTCTCACCCCAGGTTAAAGCACTGTCCTAGACTCTCCAGGGTGCTCTGGGAGCATGTGGGAGAGCCAGCCATGCTGCAGGGTTCGAGGACACTGCTGGAGGAGCAGCACCCTCGTGTTGGGTCTTGGAGGCTGAGAGAGAGTTCTAGGGAGGAGGCCTGAGACAGCATCTGTGAGGAAATTGCGCTGGGATGCGCTCATCCAGGCTGTGGACTCCTGCAGGGTGGCCTTGATGTGTTTCTTTCCTGTGGGGGAGGAGAGGGGAGGGATATCACAACCATCTTTGAAGTAAAAGAAAAAAGGCTGCAGCCTCCCTCTTCAGGCAGTGGGGAGAGAGTACTGTGGGCCATCCTGTGGAAGCCACCCTGGCCCAGGGTGCACAGAGCAGCCCGTCTGTGGCCTTGACCCTTGGGGAGTGTCTGTGCAGCTGAAGTCAAAGGGCCCTTCCTGCCTCTCTCCCACCTCAGTGCCAGGCAGTGTGCCCTTTGCCCAAGAAATGTTCCAGGTCCCCAGCTTTGCTTCTTCCTGAGGATCTGCCTGCACTCAGGTCAGGTACAAAGGGGCCATCCCACCTCTGCACCCTGTCCCTAGCCCTGCCTCTGGCCAGCCGCTGTGCTGCAGGAGCACTGCCGTTCTGCACCCTGAGTCTCTTGGGCGGGTCCGTGCCTTGCGTGCAGGGTATCTGGCACAGGCACTTGCCTCATTCCCTTCCAAGTCCACGCCTGGAAGAACAAGCGGAGAGCATGTGAGTGGCAGCATGCTGTGTGACCAAGTCAGCTTGTAGCAGGCATGCTCTCTGCCTGTGCCTTGGGTCTTTTCGGTATGTGCTGCCAGCCAACTTTTTCCAGGTGAGGTTACTGACACTGGGGGTGGTGCTGGGACTTGAACCCTGTTAGCTGTCCTAAGTCTACCTGTATGACGACTCAGTAAGGTCCTGGCTGGGTAGACGGAAGCAGGGGCAAAGTGTGGTGGTAGTGTCTTGACAGTTCATAAGAGATACTGATACACTTGGGGATCACAGAGCATCCATCCTCACCGGCTGGACCTCCGGGGCTGGCACAGGGCAGGTGCTAGGTAATTCTCTGAGAGAAGAAACAGGTTGCATTTTTCAGGGTCTGTCTGTGGGACACTGTGTGACCAGGCGCTGAGCTTTTGAGTTCAGCCTTGCCTGGGCATGAGTTCCAGTCTGAAAGCGCAAAGGTTTGTGTCGCTGCTTTAGAGCTATGTTTCTGCCATGATTCTTTGGCCTTGGTTGGCAGGGAACAGCAGGGCCCTGCACGTGTTTACCTCATAGGCCCAGCCAAACGAGAGCAGGATCTGCTCTCAGGCCTGGAAGCAGGTGCTCAGGGTGACAGTGGACGAAGCCCCGGGTGTGGCCCCTGGTGCCCTCAGCAACTGAAGCACACGGAGGCCCCTTTTGCAGCGCTTGTCCTCCTGCTTAAATCGTTTTTGGTGGGGAGACCTGTCCCGACATTGTTCCACGTTCTGTCGGCATCACTGTGGGCTAGGAGCCAAGATGGGAGTGCCAAGCTGTGGAACCCTGGGCCCTCAGCCCCCCTCTGACCTGGCCCCCCTTCCTCACTGCCTGAGACTAAGAACCTTGGGAGCTGCAGGGGTGGCTCCCTGGGTGCTCCTGGGTTTGCATGGCTGAGTTGTGCAGGGCTGTGTGCTCGTTTGCAGGACAGACTGGAGTTGTTCAGGCTTCCTGTGTTCGACAGGGTTCCCAGGGAAGAGAGGACTGTGCTGCAGGCAGGCCATCCAGGAGGTGGGGGCATAGAGGTGTCCCAAGGACAGCTGAGGGAGGTGGCGGGAGTGGCTGGAAGCTGGATTGGAAGTGAGTGGAAAGAGGAATGGGCTCAGGAGCTGATGGAGACTGGGCAGTCCATTGGCGGGGGGGGGCGCACAGGCCTCTTGCACCTGCTTTCTGCCTGGAGTCCTGTATCCTGGACTTGCTTGAGCCCACTCAGCCTGCAGGGGCGCTAGAGGGACTTTTGGGAGGAGGGTCATCTCCCAGCTCAGGAAGACACCCACAGTAATGCACTCCCTGCTCCTGCAGTGGGCTTCCTTCCTGCTGACTCACCTCTTTGGTCCAGGACTCTTCCCAAGATAGACTGCTCACCTGACTTCTGTTCTCCAGGACAGCAGAAGACCCGGGGTGGCGGGGGATTGGGGAGGGCATCTGCAGGGCAAGGACACAGGCTTTCAGCAGATTTGGATTGGGCCTTACACCCAGAGTGACACGCTGGGGGCAGGGGAAGTGTGCCACCTTCCTGGCATAGTAACGGCCTCCTGCTGTGAGCTGAGGAGGGTGGGGAGGAGGCTGGATGACTCAGATGTAAGTCATTATCTGTAATTTGGAGTCTCTCACCCCACAGCTGACCCAGTTGTATGTAGAGTACAAACGAGAGTGAGTAAGTGATTCATCTGGCCGCGCGGGATTCTGTGCCCTGTGGGGCTCCACACACCATGTCTGCAAACGCCCTGGCCATTTAGGGGATGGAATTTCAGGGGCAGAACTTCCTCCCATGGCCCTGCCTAGTCATCTTCCATCCCTGGATGCCCTTCCCCTCCGAGGGGGCCCCACCCTTGGAGGGCAACGCAGCCCAGGGAGGAGGTCACTGCCATCTATGGAGTGGGGTGGGCTCCCACTGTGGGTGAGTACAGGGCCCTCAGTCAGCTGGTGGACACTGAGCCAGTGTCTTCGTGTCAGCCTGGGTGGTCAGCCACATGCTCTAAGGGAACTTGATGTCAAAGGACCATTCGGAGCAGGAAGGGTTGGGTTAGGCAGATGGTGGGTGGACACCAGGCATCTTGGCCTTTGTGAGGTGTAGACACAGCCGACAGCCTGAGATCTGAGGAGTCTCTCTTAGTCCCATGACTGTGGCCACGGTCAGGAAGAAAGACCCTCTTGGCCCCTGGCAGTCATTCTGCCTGATTGCTTTCTGTCCAGGAGAATGGGGTTGTTTTGGTGTGGGGTGTGTTTAACCTTATAAACCTGCACAGCTGTATCATTTGCAGCTATGATCTTGTTTTCACAGCAGTTTCAGGACATCCCATCGCCCCTCCATCCTTGCCAGCATGTGGTGATGTTGGTATTTCAATTTTATTGATGCTAGTGCATGGGTACTGGTGTAGTTTGGTTTGCATTTCCCAAGACTGATAACATTGAGCACCTGTTCATGTGCTTATTTGTAGTTCATAATGTGTTCTCTGGATACATAATATCTTTCTAATTTCAGTAGCAAATGTTTATTCCAAAATGATTAAGTTAGGAATCGCATAAGCAAATAATGCTGTGTTAAGTCTTAAGGGTGAAAGTAAAGGACTATATGAACTTTTTTTCCCCTCCAAACCCTTTACTGAGCACATGTTACTTACTAAATGCTCTGTGGTGAATAGAGAAATGTCAGGCTAAGCAGGTCTTGGAAAGGTTGGAGGAGATGAATAAGATCAGCAGGAACTCTGCTCCCTAGGAGACATGCAGGTGCTTGGAGGCTTGGAAAAGCCAGGAGGGGCCACCTTGGGATCTCCCTGAGAAGATGCTGCTTAAGTTGGGACAGTGGATGCAAAGTGCCATGTGGCTGGCAAGGAAACAATGCTCAGAGAGGCAGAAGTCACATGAGTGTAGCAGAAGGTCACAGGTGTTGGGCTGCAGGTTCCGGCGGTCTCAATCTGTGGGGTGGAGGCAGCATGGGGTCCTGTGACCAGGAGGCAGAATGGGCAAGCCCCTGGGATGTTGTTGGACAAGAGGGAGATGGGAGAGGACAGTGGCATCCTGTTCCCTCCCCTACCAACCTGCTGTGTCCTCTGGGGTAGGACGCTGCCTCTTTCCCTGGGAGCTCTGGTGTACAGAGGGAGCCAGAGACCAGACAGCCACCTCTCAACTCCCAGAAGCAAACTTGGCTGGGACTGGGTGGGGCTGGTGTGGGTGTGGAGGGACACAGGACAGGCATCCACTTTAGTAAATTACATGTTCACTCCTTGTTGCTGAGCATTGGAGATGCTCCTAGTTCCCAGTACTGGCCCCATCTTTGCCACAAAGCCCAGCCAGCCTTTGATTTATGCCTTAAAAAAGTATGGGAACGTGGGCAATTCACACGTCTTCCCAGACCAAAGGTTCTCACAGCTGCCAGCTCAGCCAGGAGCTACCCAGGTCAGACCAGATGCAATGGTGGCCTAGGTAGGATGTGTGCTCCCTGGCAATGGTGACTTCAGGAGAGTCAGACATGGCCAACTGCTGCATCTGCTGACAACTCCCCACAAACAGGAGGAAATGGGTTTCCAGATTCTTCACAGGGTTGTGGTCCAAGAGTGTGTTCTATAAGCATGTGTGTGTTGTGGAGAGTACAAGGAAGCCGACAAGGAAAGATTTACCTAAACTCGGGAGAGGTGGGTGGGAGCACTCCAGGATTTTCCCTCAGATGCTCTTATGAGTGTGGGAATTTGGAAGGTGGGGAGCGATTGGCCTCTGCTTCTTCCACTTGATCATCTGCGCTCTTCTCCCCACAGAACCCAGCTGTTGCTGACATCTACACGGAGCACGCCCACCAGGTGGTAGTGGCTAAGTACGCGCCCAGTGGCTTCTACATCGCCTCCGGAGGTACCTGAATGAGCATGGTTCCTGGATGCTTGTGGTGGGGCCCGGGTGGTACCCAGGACCAGGCCCCCTCCCAGCTAGAAGGGGGGGGTGCAAATTAGTGAAGAATTGAGAGAACCAAGGGATTCGTTTTAGCTGGAACTGACGTGGACATCTACACCTCCAAAATGCCCCATTCCAGACCTAATCTTTGTTCAAGAAATTCATGTTGTATTTTGCAGTATTTCAGTAGGTTTTAACTCTGAGATCAGCAGAAACATTTCTGTGTGATTGTCCCCAGGCCTCTGATGGTTGCTGGTGTGTGTGTGTGTGTGTGTGCTGCGTTTTGTGTCATCCTTATCCACTGCTCCTTTCCCAGCTGGCCTCAAAGCAAGCTCTGGCATTGTATTGGAGGACTGGCCTTTGCCCCTCTCCAGCCTGGCTTTCAGTTTGACTCAGTAGGGGACTCCGCCAAAGGAGAGCACGCCCACCAGGCGTTGTGGAGAGGTTGTGAAGATCTTTGTATTTTTTTAGGAGTTTTGTTCATTTAGTTTTCTGAGGTGGAGTTTGGCCCTTTACACATGAGAAAGGGAGGCACAGAAGGTAGAGGGCACATTCTGCATCTCATTCATTTACTCATTCATTCATTCATACACTCAACAAATATTTGTGGCCTGTCTCCAGCCCCAGGGAGGGCTGTGGGAATGAGCTGATGTGGGCTTCATCAGCATATCTTCTCCAGCATTCCTGGAGTGGAATGCTGAATTACCCAGCCAGGAGAGGGAGGACCAGGATTCTCAGGTGCTCTAGCCATTTTTATCTGCACTCTGTGTGGTGACATGTGACCTATTCCCTGCAGCTCTTTGTGTGGGACATGGTAGCCTGCAGGGTTGAGAGGGTCCCAGGCTCTCCCCTTATTAGTTCCACAGCCACAGTTATTCAATTTTTTCTTGGCCCTTGATTTTCTGTTCTTTAAGCTGGGTCTCTGAGTACCTCCTTGAAGGGTCGGGGAAGGATCCAGAAAAGGGACATGTGCATAGTACCTAGCCCAAGTCTTACACGGGTGAGTACCTGACACCAGAGTGGCCATGTTATGTATCTCTGAAGTGAGGGCAAGCTTTAGAGAGAAAGGGGCTCTGTTCCAATTCAAGCAGGATGACCTGTGCACTAATGGCTGCTGATGGTCTGCTCTGGTCATGATGAAGGGCTGGGCCAGGAGTCTGGGACACAGTAGACACTTGGTAGTTTTTGTGTTTAGGTCTAATATTTACTCTAATTCTGTGGTTTATTTTAACCTGACACCCATCCCCACCTGGTTGTGGCCTTGCTTACCAGCAAAATATGTCTTCATTAAGCCCCCAGATTCTGTCCTGGTGCCTTTTTGAATTGTTTAACACTAAGCTAGGTGCTCTGAGAAATTTTCTCAGGAGAGAAAAGTGACTGGCAAGGGTGTCCGTCTAGCTTGGCACAGCTCCCACACTGTCAGCCACAGCAGAGAGCCTGTCATCTCAGGCCTGGCCTCTGCATCCCCAGGGGCCATTCAACTGGACAAAAGTCAATGGCCTTCAGATCTAATGCAGTCTGTGCAGCAGCCTGGCATGAAAGATGGTCCATATAAATGAGTGACCCTCAGCTTGACATTCTCCTCTTAAAAGTGCCAGAGGAGTCAAGAAAGTTTTTGGGTGGAGGTTATATTTTTACATTTCTAATTCGTTTTTTTGAATAGAGCAAAGTGCCCGTTAAGGGTCACAGTGGAACATTTCCTGCAGAGATGAGGGCCCTGGGCTAAAAATAGTGTGGATGAGGGTTTGGAGTGAGGAGACTTAGAAAGACTGGCTCGTGAGTGGGGACTGGTGCCTGGTGTATTGGCATTGGGGTCCCGGTACCTTGGGGACTGTCACTTCTTCCCAGAAAGCCCCAGCCCTGTAGGTCCTGAAGATGCTGTTAGTCTAGTCAACAGCTGCTGGAGGATGGAACCTTCTGGAAGGCTACTACATGTGGGCCCATGACAGGGAGCACCAGTAGTGAACAAGACTTGAGCTCTGTGAGTCCACACTCCCGTGTGGCGGTCCTTGGAGTGCAGAATCATTTCCAGGGCAGGCTCCATTCTCTTTGGTGACTTCCTCAAAGGGTAGCTTTGATGGTGGTCTGTTCCCTCATGTAGGCCCCTTGACACCTGGGCAGCGATTCCTAGGTGACCCTTGGAGGCAGAGGGACCTCAAGGCAAGGCACCTGATTTGGCCATACACCCTAGGAAGGCTTTCTAGAGGAAGAGGGGACTGCCCAGAGGTGAAGAGTTGCTGAGATCTCCTTGGGGACTGAAAGTTGGCCCTGCTCACTGCTGCACCCTCCCTCTGGTCCACCCATGGCATTTGCTGAGTGGCTTGTGTGCAGTGGCACTCGTAAAGTGTAGGGATAATGTAGACATACCAAGAACGTCCGTTCCCCACTAGGCATGGTGACATACACCTATAATCCCAGTAACTTGGGCGACTGAAGCAGGAGGATCGCAGGTTTTGGGACTGCCTGGAAAAACTTAGTGAGACTATCTCAAAGTAAAATTTTGTTTGTAAGAGGACTGGGGATGTAGCTTGGAGGTAGAATATGCCTAAGTTCTATCCCCAGTACCAGGGGAAAATGATAGCTATTTCCCTCAGCAATGCTGCTTGACCCGCTGTGGACAGGAGCCTGCTGGGGGGAGCCCCTCCCTGGTGCCACTCTATCCCCCGCCTCTGTAGTTTCTCTGCCTGGTCTTATGTCAGCAGATAGATTGATCGTTGCAGGTGTGCCTGCTTCCCCACCAGGCCCCTCTGCAGGGCAGACACTTGACCTGTGTGGGTCACTGCTGTGCCCTCAGCACCCAGCATAGGGCTTGGCCCTCAACATGCCATTGATCAATGTTTGGCCAGTGCTATGGACCTAGACCCATCAGATTGAGATCTTGGTGCCTGATCTCCCACCTCCCTGTCTCTTTCCTTCCTCTTCTGCTTCTGAAAAGAATGAAATAAGCAAGGCCCAATTAATGAGTGAGGCCAACAGTCTGATGGGGGAGGCTGTGAAAAACAACTGGATGCCAGTCCAGAAAGGGAGCTGCTGCTAGCAAGAGGGACAGCAGCAGGTCCATGAGCCTGGGAGGTGGAAAAGCTGGGGACCCAGCTCTCTTGTAGAGCGTTGTCTTCTCCGTGGGGCAGTACAGCCCCTGAATGGGCCTGAGCACAGCAGAACACCTGGCCACGGCAAGCATGGGTGAACGTGTGTGCCTGTGTGTGGGGTTGCACACACTGCTCCTCTCCAGTGCTGTTAGTCCTGCTGGCTTCCTCCCAGCCCCACTGGCCCCAGCCTGATCATTAGCAAAGGGACTTAATTAAGCAGGTCTGTGTCGTCTCTGGAACACCCCTTGGCAGCCTGCCAGCCTTTCTTCCTGAACCTCACCCAGAGGTGACAGAGGAGGCCCTTCTGGGCTGCCTCCCTGGCTCCAGCTAGTGTTATTCATATGGATTGGTATCCTCTCATGTGTCCCCACATGCATCTGCAGGTCTCACTGCCCTGCTGGGCCTAGGTACTGGCTGTGTTTGTGCATGGGGAGGGGTCTTTCTGCAAAGCCAGAGTAAACTCATGGCTAAGTCATAGCACATACCCACTGAGGACTAGGGTGTCACACCTATCTCAGCACCTCTAAATGGTGGCACTGTTCTTTTCCCTATAGTAGGTAGGACCACAAAGGGGCCTTAGGGCTGGTTTGAGGCCCACAAAGTTCACACTTGGCAGAGACTGAATTTGGATCCAGCCCTAGCTCCCAAGACCAGGTTCGTGGCCATTGCCCTACACTGCCTCTGCCTCTGCCCTCAGTTTGGTTCAACCCAGAAAACGAGTTCAGTGGGACTTGCTGTTGAGTTAGTCCAGGCTCGCTGCATTGGCCTGGAGTCCTCTGGAGAAGCCACACCCATCTGCTTGAAAGGATGAGGCGCAGATTCTAAGGCCTCAACAGAGTAGCCAGACACAGTGGAGCATTTGTAATCCCAGCTACTTGGGAGGCTGAAACAGGGATCAACTGCAAGTTCAGGGCCAGCCTTGGCAACTTAAGACCCTCTTAAAATAAAACTGAAAGGCTGGGAATGTAGCTCAGTGGTAGAACATCCTTGGGTTCAATCCCCAGTAGCACAAGGAAAAAAAAGTGCAAAAGCTCTTATTTCTTCTCACAGCCACCACAGTGCTGATTTGAGAAGGGGCATGTCAGGGCTGGTGCTTAGTGATAGGATTGTGGTTGCAGGGGGCACGTGTTCCTTTGTGACACTCACTGCCAGTGTTGCTCTGGCAGCAGAACTGGCTCCATGTCCTGTGTATACCTCCTCTCACAGCACTGCCTCGGCCATCTCATGAGAGCTGCTTGCTCTACCCCAGATCCTAGGAATGGGGTGGTTCATACGCATGTGTGGTAAGTGGGGCTGCTGTCTCCCTGTCAGCGCACCCAGGAGAGGCGCAGTGCTGTCCCAGAGTGGGATTCTGTTCTGAGTGGCGGCAGTGGCTTGAGGCCTGAGCACCATTTGGATGTCCCAAGTCATAAAGCAGAACTGCTTCAGAGCATATTCAGGTTTTGCTATTGTGTGTCCCTGGGCTTTTTCTGATACCTAAACAGGATCTGGTGTCCAGGTGAAATGCAGAGGCCCCATGTGACAGCCCTGTGCAGGTGGTGGCTTGACTTAGAACTGGCTGAGTGCAGGGTGCCTAGGCCAGGCACACAGCCTCTAGAAGGCTGGAGAAACCAGAGCTGCTGCTGAGGGAGGTGTGGCTCATCCTGCTTCTGCTGTGTCCCCAGATGTCTCTGGGAAACTGCGGATCTGGGATACCACGCAAAAGGAACATCTCCTGAAGTATGAGTACCAGCCTTTTGCCGGGAAGATCAAGGACATTGCCTGGACTGAAGACAGTAAGAGGATCGCCGTGGTCGGGGAAGGAAGGGAGAAGTGAGTTGCTCGCCTCAACCCCTCCATTCCCACGGCCCCTGCCGCAGCCTGCCCCGGGGAGGGGCTACAGTGAGAACTGTGCTTGCTCAGCCTCCTGTGACTAAGTCCCTGACAGCACCAGCCCTCTGACCTCCTGCCCAGATGCGTCGCTGGTCTGCCAGGGGGACTGCACATCACAGCAGGGCTGTCATCGAGGCCTAGGCATCCTTCTCTGACGTCCTTAGCCCTTTGCTTCTGGAACTTTCTGTCATGCCCACATTCCAGGCAGCAAGAGTGGGATAGGTGGAAGAGATGCACCTCTTTTATTGGGGTTCCCCCAGCAGCTCCCGTGTGGCCACTTGAAGCTGCTGTAGCTTATGTTTCTCTGCTGGGTACAACACTGAGGTTCCCCAAGTGGGGAAGAATGGCAGGGACACGCTGGGCTGGTCATGAGGCTAGTGACCAGCAGGCAGTGCTGGAGCCCAGGCTCCACCTTCTACCAGCAGTAAGGGTTCCCACAGCAGCTGCCCACCCTCAAGCACTTGAACTTGACAACCTGTGACTTTATTTCCCTTTTCCAGAGGCTCTTTGTAAAGTACTTGTTCTTGCAGGTATTAATTCTTCTGGGGTTTTTCAAGTTAGCCCTGTTGGTTTTAACAGCTCCATTTCTTCTTTAGTAGCAAATAGTAACTAAAACAGAACGTTTTCATTGAGTGCCAGCCGAGAACAAGGCATCTCCTTTCCAGCAGGGCATCCATGGTAATTGGTATCCCCAGTGGTAGCTTCCTGGGGTGCCTTCCATATGGGAAGCACTGGCGCTGGGCCATGTACACATGGATACCTATCTCTTCCCCAAGGCATTAGGGTTGTTCCCACTTATTCTTGGCTTCTTTTGACAAGCACCTTGTAGAGCCAGAGTCACAGCCTGTGAGACGTGTCCTGTTAGCAGCCCAAGCTGGAGCACGGACATCCACCCCCACCTTAGTGCACAGGCAGCTCAGCTATCGCATTTCTCCTCCACCTGCCAGGATTGATTTTTTTCTCCTTGACTCCTCTTGTTGGATAAAGGTTTGGTGCAGTCTTCCTGTGGGACAGTGGCTCTTCCGTGGGTGAGATCACAGGACACAACAAAGTTATCAACAGCGTGGACATCAAGCAGAGCAGGCCATACCGGCTGGCGACAGGGAGTGATGACAACTGTGCTGCATTCTTTGAGGGACCCCCATTCAAGTTCAAGTTTACAATTGGTGTAAGTGAACTCCTCAGGGTGGCTTTTTGGTGAGCTTTGTCGGGTGTCTGGGGCCTGGTGGAGTTCAGACCTGTTTAGATGCTGAGGTCAGGGTGCACGTGCTGCTGCCAGAATGTGCAGGCAGAAAGCGGAGTTCAGCGAGGGAGGCATCATGCAGAGGTGGAGAGCTCACTGTCCCCTGGTTCTAGGCTGGCACAGAGGTTCCAGCAGGGGGGGGCCTCATCCCAGATGATGTACACATCTGGGGTGAGGGCTGTGATGTCCCAAGTCTGTATAACCAAATGAGTGTCCTGAACTGAAGAAGTTTGTCCAAAAGGGGGGCCCAGGACACGGGCAGCCTGCTTTTCGTGTCAACCTCAGACTTAATGAAGGACCAGAGGCACAGAGGAAATAACTTTTAGGACAGCAGGATGGTCTCTCTGGTGCCTCCCCTGCAGGAGCAGTGAGATCAGAGACATGCCTACAGAGTGGCAGATGACTAGAGGAAACAGAAGTCTCTGGAAGGAACATGCCCCAAGCACGCTGGTGGAGTATCGTAGTCCAAAACAGTGGCTCTCGGAGTCCCTGCTCTGCACATGCCCCAGCGGGCCTTCATCACTCTCGTGCTTCTCATTGCAGGACAGGAGCGCGAGGGTGGCCATAGACATCTGAGGACTATAGTCATGAATTTGAACTATGAATAGCTGCCTGGAGGCCAGGAGCAGGACACAGAGGGGAGGGCCCAGCAACTGGGCTCAGTGTGACCCGCAGTCCTGTACTCTTCCTGGTTTTCCTGGCAAGTCTGTGCACACACCATGGAAAGGGTAGCCAGTGCTAGTGCTGGGGATGGAGAGCCAAGGATGGAGCCATCTTTAGGAAGAATGAGCCCATGTTGTCAGGCTGTTTGTCCCTCAGAGGGATCAGGCTGAGGTCTTGGGACTCATCCTTGAGGAACATCAGTGGTTCCAGTGTCTGTGCCTCAGGAGGGATGAGATGAGATCATGTCCTTAACGTGGTTCCCTGAGTCCTGTTCATTTTAATGACGTGATGCAAGGAATGATAACTAGCAGCAGTGTCACAGGAAAGGGCAAGGGCAGGACTTGCAGAGGCAAAATTTCCTGAGACATATCCTGGCTTTGGGTACAGATGGACTGTCTGAGCATTTTCCATTTGTAGTGAACCCAGTTCCATTTTGTTCTGGAACCTGATCCTGAGCAGGTTCTGGGTGCCTGGCAGCCTGTGTGGGAAGCCAGGTGAAGCCTCTGTGTCTGGCAGTGTGTGGCTCCCGGGTTCCTTCTGAACACCCTGTAGTTCTAAGATCCTGTCTCCTGTGGCTACTGCCTAATTGGTAGGTAGTGGAGACCTAGCTATTTGGGGAACTTTGTTGAAGGCTGCAACTCAAAGTCAGTGTTTCTTAAGTGGGGTGGTGGTCCTGGGAATTATACGGTGAATGATGCTAAGCCAGCCAAACGTCCAGACCTGAATCCAAGGGTGGGAGTAAGAGGTTCCATGCCAGCCAGAGCCTACCCCACTCCCCGGGTCCCCCAGCAAGTTCTGTTTGGCTTGCATCTGGGCTGTTTGGGTAGGGCTCCTTTCCCTTGCCAGAGTAGCCGAGCTATGCATAATGCAGTCAGAGCTGGAGTCCAGGAGCGGTCGAGCTTGGCCCTCCACCCTGTGTCCTTCGTGTGCCCTTGGGGGTGTGGCTGGATCCTTCTCTCTTCCCTTTTCCTTTCTAACCTCAACACACTGTACCCATACCCAGCACTGGCCCAGGTGTATCAGGAATGGTTTGTCAGCTGGCCCTGTCCCCAAGATGGGGTACTGCTGCCTGGGAAGTCCTCCAGGGAGCCCACGCCCACAGGTTCTGTCTGAGAATCTCCAAAAGGTGGATAGGGTTGTGCACCAAGGATTGGAGACACTGGGTGGTACCCAGCACTGAACTGGCTGACTGAACTTCAGACTAGGTTCCCCAGGTGATGGTGACCCTCCCCCATTAGCCCACACTGTGGGAGGATTCAAGACCTGCGAGTATCAGCATGTTCATCAGTGGTGGTCTAGACTTTGTCTGATGAGATTTTTCCAGGCTCGATGGAAGGGATGGGGAAAGTGCTCTAAGACCCCGCACCTGCCCAAAATGCCTGGTAGTGTTGACGGTTTTGAAATCCAGCTGTACCAGTTCGTGTGTATCTGGCCCAGGTCCAATCTGTACAGGCGCAGGAGTGAAGCCACAATTCTGGGGACTCGGTGGTAGACTGCTTGCCCTCTGCACTCGTTCCTGCCCCATTCCTCTTGCCTGGGGAGTGAGGATGAGTCAGAAAACCCACTTACTCCCCAGCCGGGTTAACGAAGAGATTGCATTGAGGTATCGGCATAAGGCAGTGAGGATGTTTATTGAAGGCGTGCTGTGCTGAGCACCTGCTGCCCTTCTTCCCATGCGTGGGTTCTTCCAGTGTTCTCCAAAGCGCGAGACGTGGAAGTTCTAAAGAATTAATTGAACCTTTCTTTCATAAAAGGTTTATAAAAATTAAAATGCGTGGGTTTTTCCCCCGCATAGAAGACATCAAGCTCCTCTTACCATGAAATCAAACAGGAGCAGTCTTTTGTCCCCAGCTCTTTCGTTCCTAACCTCATGACTGCCAGGGATCAGGACTGCCTCACTTCGTCCCCAGCTCTGCAGACTGAGTGGCCACTTCCTGCTGGAACCTTCCTCTGAGCGTGAGCAGCCCTGTGGTTGTCCATCCATTTCCACACAGCCCTCTCTGCCCCGGGGCCTGGGGAGGCGAGAGACCTGGGCATCTGGGGACCTGGGCTACAGAGGGTGCTGACAACACGGTATGAAGTTTCCCAGGCCCCTGATGAGGAAGGGGCCAGGCCTGTGCCTAGGGAGGGCACAGTGGTCACGTTCAAGCTGTCCACCTGAAAAGAGTGGGAGTTTAGCACCTCATGTGCTGCAGCAGCGCGGAGAAGAGCAGGAGGGGCTGTCCCTACAGAGTGGGCCACCCCACCTGGCAGGCCCAAGTTTGGGGGCATGTTGCTTTCTGTTCAAGAGCTCCTTGCCCAGGGCGAGCGTCGACTGCTGGCTCTGAATTGGGAATCCTGGTCACCTTCACCAGCGTCCACCAGGCCTCGGGGCCGTGGCCCTACTCTCTGCATTTGGAGATAAGGGGTGGGGGTGAAGCCCTTCTGGAGTGGCCCCCACACACCTCCTTTTTTCTCCTGTAGCAGGCCCAACCACCCTGTCCTTTCCTGCCCACGTTGTAGAGTGTCTTCATTTGAAGATGGGGGCGGTAGAGAGACCCTTCTACTCTAGTAGCCCCCGCAGCACCTTGCCCTTTCCTGCCCACTGTTTAGATGCATCATGTGACCCAAGGAGGCCGTCCCCCGACTTCAGGGTTACAGGAGAGCCTGGGTCTGAGAAGAGGGTGAGGTTTGGGCCCAACGGGCTCTGTGTCCAGCTCACCTTCTGTGGCTGGGAGAGTGACTGTGGCCTGAGGAGAGGGTGGGAGACCACCGCCCTGCTCCCACCATGGCGACTGCTTTCCATTTTTTTAATTTGCTTTAATTAGTTATGCATGACAGTAGGATGTACTTTGATACATCATATGTAATGGAGTATAACTTCTCACTTTTCTGATTATACATGTTGTAGGATCACATTGGTCTTCCAGTCATATATATGTGCACGAGGTAATAATGTCTGTTTCACTCTGCTATCCTTCCTGCACCTTTTTTCCCTCCCCTCTACCTAAAGTAACTCTCTTCTTCCCTAGTGCCCACCCCCCTTATTGTGAATTAACTTCTGCATATGAGAGAAAACATTCAGCCTTTGGTTTATTTCGCTTAGCATATTATTCTCCAACTCCATCCATTTACCCACAAATGCCATAATTTCATTCTTTTCTAAGTCTGAGTACTATTTCATCATGTGTATGTATGTGTGTGTTTATATCACATTTTTTTATCCATTCATCTATTGAAGGACACCTAGATTTGTTCCATAGTTCAGCTATTGTGAGTTGAGCTGCTGTAAACCTTGATGTAGCTACGTCACTGAAATATGCTGATTTTAAGTCCTTTGGGTAGAAACTGAGCAGTGGGATAGCTGAGTCAAAGGGTGGTTCCATTCCAAGTTTTCTGAGGAATCTCCATACTGCTTTCCATAATGGTTGCACCAATTTGCAGTCCCTCGTGGGGATTTTTTTGTGCCAAGCGCGTCCCTCTGTAGATATATCTGCACTTGTGATAAAGGCCTGCCAGGACTTGCCCATGACGTAGTCTTGAGTGAGTTTGAGTGTCTCCTGCAGGGTGAGCATTTGGCTGCCTGGGGGTGACCATGGCTTCCATAGCTGCATCTGCATCGTGGTTCCCAGGATTGAGGTGGATGGTACGGTCTGTCCAACAGATCTCTTAGAGTAGCCGTGACCATGTGGTCTGGAATTGGGAACTCCCTGCCATGTCGACCGGCTTTACAGTTCCTAGTGGAGCAGGTGTCCACTGAGGGGCCTGGTCTTCCTGACTGGGGGCACTCTGTCCCTCTTCCCAGGACGGCACTCGCTTCTCACAGCAGACTGACCGGGGCTTTCCCACCTCCAGGTGAGGAGGAGGAGGGACTGCGCCAGAATCTGTTGCAGCTCTTGGTTCAGGTGTCGTCTTCTAGACCAGGCAGCCTGGGCTCTCAGCGTGCCAGGCTCCTGGTTATTGCTTTTGCTGTCCTTCCTCAGGGCAGGACGGAAAGCAGACATTTCCACTCTGAAATGCTGCTGGCTGCCTGCTCTGAGGGAGCCCCTGGGCCACACAGCATGCCTTCCTCTTGGCCTCGCCTTTCAGAGGACGTCCCTGCAGGCTCTCTGGACACCAGAGGATGAGTCTCCTCCCTCCCTCTCTGCATCACTCCTTGGAACCTGCTGACAGCAGGAAGTGGCCCAAGAACAATCAGGGTGAATCTGTTGTCCATTTGCCTGGTCCTTCACCTCCAGAGAAAAATTAGAGGCTGCCCGTTCCAGGTGAGGGGAACAGTAGGCAGTAACAGGCAGGTTACTCCTTTGGGCTTCTTAGTGATGCCGAGGCAGTGAAGGCACAGAGCTACAGGGAATACTGCCAGAGACTGAGGAAGAAGCCACATGTGGAGGGCTGTTGGGCATGAGGAAGGAAACCTCCACTCTGTTCATGGGAAAACCTGTTTTGGGAGCACCGACCCACCCTGGGACCGCGGAGGCGTGCACTGGGCTGGGTTGGGAGAATCTGGTTGGCATAGGTCACGTAGAGGTAGGGAGAGGGTTCCTATATACAGTGACGGCTCAAGCTGATGGGAATTGAGGGTTTCCAGAAAGGACACATGAGCTGACCAGGTAGTTAGCAGACACACATTGGAGCCAGGCCACCTGGAGGCCAGGGATGCTCTGTCCCTAAGGTGGACTTGGGTGGTTACCTATTACCTAATTGGTTCAAACTTTGGTTTTCTGCGATGAGAGGGAGATGATGGGGGTGGAGGTGGGAGGGGAGGCAGGGGTCTTGGGGGACTTATTGACACAGCCTGCCCCAGGGATCCATGAGTGTTGGCCATGAGGAAATGGGCGGGTGCAGTGGCCTCTGCATCTAAGGCTAAACCTGTGAGATTGCACTGTGAACCCTCTGGTGGAGGGGGACAGGCTGGGAGTCCAGGTCAGGCAGCCCATGAAGCTGCCTAGCCTTCAGACTGCCACGACATTCCCCCAAACACTCCCTCTCTGTACTGCCCTCCTCCCTGTGGGAAGCACTATTTTTAGCTCACTTTCCTCGGTTAATGGGCTGTTCTATGCTGCCTGCCTGTGAAGGGGCTATTTCAGGAACAGACATCAGTCTTCTGCCATTTGGACTCTTGGTGCTTGGCTGAGTTGCAAGACCTGGTGACAGAACTGGGGCTCTATAGCAGAGGGCCCTGGGTGTGTGTAGCCTGGGCACTCAAAGGGAATCTACTTTGTGTGGCCTTTATTGGGCCCCTTTCTTAAAACTCTGTGATTCCCTAAGACACACAACACTGGCCCTGTGAGAGGCCTGTGGAGTGGACACTCAGGCTGGACCACAGACAGCTGTGGGGTCCTGGGGCCTGGGCACCTGGGGGTGAATCCCAGGAGTACCTGTGACTGATCTCTGGGAACCTGTGAAAATTGGAGTTCATTACAGTTTGGAATTGAGTGATGGCTGAATACTCTTCTCTTAATCCATGGTATATTCCTTACACAGAGTCTGCCCCCGCTGTCCCACACTCTCAGATCCAGGCTCTGTTCCATTGGATGAGTGTTCCTGGCCTCCCAGTTCTGGAAGACCCTGCTGCTCTGTGCAGCAGAGGATCCCAGGGGTGAGGTGACACAGCACGTCTCTTCCGTCCCCTTTAATATCCAGGAAACAGCAGGGGTGCACCAAGCTAGCACAGGGGCCAGGCCAAGCTCCCTGAGGAGGCAGAGGAGGTCAGCTGGAGGTTCTGGTCTGTCTGTGGTCACATCATTAGCTCTGGTTGGACCTCATCTGCAAGGCAGGGATACACATACTGACCCACCTTGTTGCTGGATCAGAAATTAACTTAAACAGAAGTTGGTGGAAGAAATCGGTTTTATTCATGACTGGTCCTGAAGAAGATGGAGGAGGCCTTTCATCTCAATCTTTATCTTAGGGAGTTTCGGGGTGTAAAGAGCTTTTTATAAGCAAGAGGAGGGTACCGTGAAACAATGGGCAGAAAACCCACTATAGTCAGGATCTTCCTCACTAGAGTGCTCTACGCCTTTGCCTCTTGCCAGAACATCAAAATGGGCCCCTTTTTTCCTGGGGCTAGTATCTTCGTTTTCTTTGCAATTAGATACCACTTTTCTGCAAGTTAATTCACAGTTTACTAGTTGGTTGGTGACATGACAAATGCTGTTTACCATGGGCCTGCAGGGAGCAGGACTTTACAGGGTCCTTTCTTTAGAGTTTGGAATATCTGGGTGCAAGGATGGGTCATTCAAAGATCAAGGATAGCTTGTTGAAAGATTGAAGAATTGATTAGGAGCAGGAGGCCAAAGGACTTGTGATGAAGACAGCTTCGAGACAGAGCTGCCCTGGCACAGTCTGCAGGTTCTCTCAGAAGCTCTCCTTCCGCAGGCTTCCCATCCCAGCTGGACCCCGCTCCCCCACGGGAATGGCAGCATGAGGAGAACGTGGCACTGTGGGCTACCAGTGGGTGGCAGGGTGGTGCAGTTGGCCTCTGGAGTTAAGGGTCTGACCCCTGGGATGGCTCCCAGACAGCGTGCCCAGGCCTGTCCAGTGCCTGCCAAGGCCCAAGGCGGGTGCAGTTGAAACAGAACTCCAGACAAGAAACTGGAGGCCAGATTCCCACGGCGGGCACACCTCAAATTACCCATCTTCTCTGGGCCTGGCCTCCTGTGAATAGCATGCCTAAGGCTCACCATTGCCCCCGTTGGTGGTAAAGTGAGCAGGTCGCCAGGGTGGCGGAGGCAGAAGCAGTTTGAATGGCCTGAGAGAATTTGGAGAGCTGAGCTGAGTTTAATGCAGTGTGGTGGGTGGTACCTACTGGGAAACTGATTTTCTCCCACTCAAATGTTTATTTTTCTTTGTACCAGGGGTTGAACAAAGGGGTACTTGACCACTGAGCTACATAACCGGTCCTTTTATTTTTATTTTGAGACTGGGCTCAAACTTAGGATTCTCCTACCTCGGCCTTCCAGATTGCTAGGATTACAGGCGGATGCCACCACACCTGGCCTCTACCTCATCTTACCTCCAAGTGCTAGAAAACACTTAAGCAGAAGAGGTTGGCCTTGGAAATAGTGTGAAAAACCAAAAGCAAAAGGAACTAGAAAGCAAAACACTCAGCTGAGCTTAAACTCAAGGTCGGGGGTTTCCAGCACCCCTCAGCAGTCGGTGGAGCCCTGGGCCTGCCTCAGCTGCAGCACCCTGTGAGGACCCCTCACCCCAGGGCACTTCTCATTCACTCTTGTCCCCATGAAAGTCTTAATTTCTTTCAGAAGTCGCCTTCCACATGTGCTCCCAGCACCTGTTTTCTGGGCTCTGGGGCCTCAAGGACAGGGCCTCATGGTCCTGGCTGGAGCTCTCCGAGGGTCCCGAGGAGGAGGATAGGTCTGGGTGTGCGTGCGTGACCGGGAAAGCAGGCCTAGCTGGAGGACAGCCTTCCAGCAGCCACGGGGCCAGAGCCAGGGAGGCTGAACGAACAGAGCACCACCAGGCACTGCCTGGGCTTTTTCTGGGCACTGACATTTTCCTGGGACTCGGGATCCCCAGGCCTGGTTAGCGTGGGAGGCGGCTCTGCGTGTCGTGGAGAATGCTCCCGAAGTTGCTAACCACCCTCCTTCCCACAGGACCACAGCCGCTTTGTCAATTGTGTGCGATTCTCTCCCGATGGGAACAGATTTGCCACTGCCAGTGCTGACGGCCAGGTAAGGTGCAGGGGGCAGTGGACAGGCAGGTCCCCAAGCGCCCACTGCCTTCCCGCCGCCTCAGGCATAGACGTAGGGCTGTCCTTGTAGAGAGCACGGGAGGCGCAGTATGTAGAGCCACAGTCCCGGAGAAATAGACGCTACCTTCCTGAGGGCGTTCACACATCGGATGCATGATCCACGCGTTTTTGTTCTTCAAAGATATACATCTATGACGGGAAGACAGGAGAGAAAATTTGTGCACTGGGAGAAAGCAAGGCCCACGACGGAGGCATTTATGCTGTGAGTACGATTTGATTCCTGGCACAGTAGATGTGATCTGGCCGAGTCTGTGGTCACAGCCCTTGGTGTTCATTTGGAAGTTAAAACAGCTGTGAAAAGAGGGGCAAAAAGATGAAGTGGAGCTTCGTGGTCAGCAAGTGGCAGCCGCTGCCCGTGGCCAGAGTGAACCCTGGGACTGAACAGTCCCACCACCTCCCCAGGCTTGGTTTTTTCCCCTTAGAAGTGGGGGTTGTGGACAGGCAGCTGTCTGGGTCTCTTTCCACTCTGAAATTCTCTGACATTCGGTTTACTATTTTTGTTTGAGTAGATTAGTTGGAGCCCTGATAGCACCCATTTGCTCTCTGCCTCCGGAGACAAAACCTCTAAGGTTTGGGATATTGGCGTGAACTCTGTTGTCAGTACGTTTCCCATGGGCTCCAGTGTCCTGGACCAGCAGCTGGGCTGCCTGTGGCAGAAGGACCACCTTCTCAGCATCTCCCTGTCGGGGTACATCAACTACCTGGACAAGAACAACCCCAGCAAGCCCCTGCGAGTCATCAAGGTGAGGCTCACTCCATGCTGTGATTCCCCTCTGAGAGAGGTAGGAAAAGGACCTGTGTGACTAGCCAGTAAGAGCGAGGACTGTGGCCAAGTAGAAACTGGAGAGAGAACCCCAGGCCTCCTCAGACCTCAAGGTTTTGGCAGAAGGCCTGGATACTGGTTGCTTTTCTGGGACGTGTTTCGCGGAGATGGAATGCCAGATGCCAAGTCCCCTCGAGCTACTGGGAAAGCTGGACAGTTGGGCCTGAGAGTTTCAGAGTCAGTGACCATTGCCCTCTGCTCTTGGGAGTCATTATTTCCTGAGGGGCTTGGCCTCCCCTGGTTAGGAGCACACAGGCTGTGCCTCACCTGACTGCAAGCAAGGCCAGGGCAGGTGATAGGGCAGTGTTGAGGATGCAGTGAGGGACCAAAGACCTGGGGGCTGGGCAGGCGGCCTGGAAGCTGGGCCTTGGCTGTGTGCACAGTTTGGACGTGGCCATCAGTGCAAGGGAGCAATAGCACATGAACTTGGAGGAAGTGCCAGGGCTCAGGAGGAAGTCCAAGGGCCAGCCTTGGGAGAGTTTGGTGACTGCCTCTGAACCCTGTCTGGGAGGACTAACCATGCCAGGTGCTGCAGGCCCCCTCTGCTCTATTGGCCAAGTGGGGCCTGTCTTCTCCCTCCACCTGCCCCTGCCACTTTGACCTCTCATGAGACCTGCATCCAGATGCTGCAGGGGCCCCTCCTGTGTCCTCGTGGCCCCGCATCTGCTGAGACTTTAGGTCACCCTTCCTGTGTCTGGCATTCCGCTTAGGCAAGCCCACAGCCAGGTTCTGGGCCCGGCACCCCGTCCCGGTGGCTGAGATTTCCTCCCGTGGGTAGTCGCTCTGGGTGGAAACCCCAGCACTTCTCTTACACTGCAGCTTCGCTGCTGCCAGCCCTGAAAACGGTGCCTCAGAGGCTCAAGGCTCTATAAGGTTTTTGTCCCCACTTCCCAGGGGAACTCCCCACAGGAGGGGCCTCCCCGGTTCCCGTGCCAGTGGCTCCTTGGATGCTGGCCCTGAGGACAGAGGGTATTGGAAGTCCTGCGCATTGGTCCTGCTCACTCAGGGTGATGAGCATGCACGGGAGGGGTGCATAGCCTGGAGAGAGAGGCCGTGCCCGAGAAGCTCAGCGGGCTTACCAGAGACCCTTGCTGCTCTGCCGGGCCCCCAAGAACAGTGACGAGAAATTACACGAGTAATTTCTGTAGCTTAAATGTGAGAAGGAAAATCCGATGACTTTTGACTTCGGGTGTCTTTTTTAGCATAACATGATGATGAGAGCCAGCTGCTTAATACCCTGGCAATAGAAGGGACACTAGTGACAGCATGGCTGAGTGCTGAGAGCTTGCCTCCCTCCTGAGGCATCAAGTGGGCAGGCAGGTCCCAGGGTCTTGCTGAGCACAGGTTTTGTCAGCTGATCAGGTAGCTCTAGATTCCCAGCTGGTCTGAGGCCCACACTTTAAGTAGCAGCATGGGCTGTATGCTGTGTTGGGATGAGATCCTCTGGTCCATAGTGCCCTTTACTGGGACACATAATGAGCCCTCCCCTCCCTAGCCCGTCTCCACCAGAAAGAGGGAAATGACTCACTGTTCTCCATCTTGCCAAGAACTGTGTGTACCTTTCTGTGGGGGTAAATGGCATGTGGTGGAAGCAAGTGGAACCCCACAAAATGCTTGGAAAGTTCCTGGGGGGAAAGCCCTGAGCATGAACTGTGCCAGCTAGCACTTGAACTTGATAAAGAACAGAGAGATGCTGGGGCCAGGGAGAGGTTAATCACACCTCGCCTCAGCCAGATTTCTGTCGTGGAAGCAGTTACAGGAGAGGTTTAGTACCCTCTGGAAACACGTCTGGCTCAGACAGATCCTCTGTGTACACGCACACTCTCACACCCTAGTTCCTAGCAGTCAAGGAGGGCGGGTGGGGGTGTCAGGTCTTTGGACAGCTTGGGTGGGGCATGGCTATTTAGGGGAGAACCTTATCAGGCAGGGCCTGGAGCCCGAGCAGCAGCCCCTGCTTGTGTGAGCACTAATGCCCCATGGCTGTCTCCTCCATGCAAGGCAGAGCCCAGGCAGGGGCTCGTCTGTGATGGGCAGGAGCAGTATTTCCTCCTCCAAGTGGCTGGGAAGTGGCTGGCTTCAGGCTTGCACATCCACAGTAGGTGCTCAAGCACTGCCTTGGGACCCCCATGCCTGGGCCGGGGCACAAGATGGCAAGGGTTTGTCGGATGATTGGTCAACCGTGGGGAGGCCAGCTGCGGATTGTGGGCAGGGTGGCCCCCAGTGTCTTTGCATCCTCTTCTGTCTCCTCCCTCTGACCAGAAGGTGACTAACGAGTAGCAAAGGGCAGAGTGGACAGACCTCAGCTCACTCTGCCCTGACTGTCTCCTCCACAGGGTCACAGTAAGTCAATCCAGTGTCTGACGGTGCACAAAAACGGCGGCAAGTCCTACATCTACTCTGGGAGCCACGACGGACACATTAATATCCTTTGACTCAGAGAGCTGGCTCTAACCTCTGGCAGGATTTCCTGTTCCCACGGTGCTGAGGCCAGGCCAGCCAGGTGGCACGAGGGCAGCACCAAGCCCTGAGCAGCGCTGCCCTCTGGTACGTGGCCCACACTGAGGCCCCTCAGCTCCAGGCTCGGGAGCCCTGCAGCCATGACCCGGCCGGGCATTTCTCGCTGTGCAGCCCAGCCTGCTGCTCGGGTTCTCTGAACGCGAGTTTCTCTTGTTGTAAAGGACAGCTGGCACCAACCTCGTCCCTGTCACAGGCAGTGGAGTCATTGAGTCTTAGAAATCAGGTCTCAAACACTTTATTGGAGTCTTGAAAATGAAAAAAACAAGCTAAAAGAGACAAGGTTCCTTCCCCAGGGTCACACAGTCAGTGAATCAACACAGCTGGGACCAGAAGTCCCAAGGAGGTTCCATGTGGCTCCTCAGTGACATTCCCAGGAAGCATGTGTGGCCCCACACCAGCTCCCCTGTCCAAGGGTTCCTGCCGTGCTCTCTCCTTGCAGGACAGACTGGAGCCCTGGGCAGCCACCTGTCGTCACCGGGACCCAGGCACCTGCACACACCATCGAGTCAACAGGCACTATTTCCTTCTGTCCCCTGCCACATGTGCTCCCGCAGTGCCAGGCCACCATGTATGTGGACGTCCTTTGCATGCCACTGTCCCTCCTGGAGTGGGCTGCTCCACACCTCAGAAACCTGCCTTGTCTCTGCAGGGCTTTGAGGTTTTCGTAAGACTCAGGAAGGTTCCAAAGCATTACAGCTGACGGCAGAGAAGGCCCCAGGGCCAGTTGATCTGGGGCCACAGTTGAACCTCAGTAGGCCATGGACACTGCTGCTGCTTGTCCCAGTATTGGTGCTCCCAGGCTTCAGCCATGTCGTGTGTCTGGCTGGGCTCGTCCCAGCAGTATCAGGCTTGGAACATACAGCCAGCTTCCTGAGAACCATGATCTTCACTCTAAAGATTCCCACTTGTCACCATAAAAGTAGACTCTCATTACTTAAGCCACAGCTCAAATCCAAACACTGGCCCCTGGACAGGTGGGTCACCCCAGGGCTGTCATCACCTAGTGAGCAGTGGTGCATAGCCAGCCTCCCTGGGGGTGGTCATGGGCTTGACTGTAACAAAACAGATGGATCAGCCTGTTCGCCCAGAGTCCCAGCAGATAGCGTCCGTCTAGGCTGCCTGCCATGCGTGGTATTCTCTAGTCACTACAGGGATCGCCTCTGAGGTGCTTCCAGGAGTCATCAGTGGGCATCCCTTATCCAAAAGTTTTGGAACTGGATGTATTTCGGATTTTTTCAGATTTGGAAATATTTGCACGGGACCCAAGTGCAACACACACAGTTCATTTCATAGCATACCTTACGCACATACCCTGAAGTTAATTTTATGTACAGTATTTTCACATGCCTGGGTTTTGACTGACCATCATGGGAACGAGGAGTG
This sequence comes from Sciurus vulgaris, assembly GCF_902686455.1. Classification (NCBI taxonomy): domain Eukaryota; kingdom Metazoa; phylum Chordata; class Mammalia; order Rodentia; family Sciuridae; genus Sciurus; species Sciurus vulgaris. Next base: position 139,977,260 of record NC_136469.1, read on the forward strand.
GGATTTTCACTTTCAGAATCGTGTCCACAGACAGAAGTCTGACTGTGGAGCACGCTGGACCAGTCATGCTTGGTCCATACTGTCCCAGATCAGTAGGCTTCTGTGACCTGGAGGCAGCTGGCTATTCCTGCCTTGGCTGTGGAGCAGACGGCCTGCTGTCTTGCAGTCAGGGCGCTGCGTCTGCTTTCTGAAATGCTGGGCCCGGACGCCCGTGAGGACACCTGCGTCCTCGCCATGGTTTGCTGCTCTTGCTGGGCTTCCCCATGGGGGCACCACCATTCCGAGGCTGACCTTAACCCTGCCCCACATTACTGGGATTCAGAGACAGGGGAAAACGACTCCTTCTCTGGGAAAGGCCACACGAATCAGGTGTCCAGGATGACTGTCGACGAATCTGGGCAACTTGTCAGCTGCAGCATGGATGACACTGTGCGCTATACCAACCTCATGCTGAGGGACTACAGGTCAGAGCTGCCTGCGGGGCCTGGGTCGGGCTGGAGGGTCTAGAATGAGCCATCTCTGCCCACAGGCCCCACACCGTGGCAGTGACTGTTCTCAGTGGTGTTTTATTCGCCCTTCCCGCTGCTAATCATTGTTCTGCTGCCAGATGCTGAGCTGCAGGGTCCACGTGACCTATGTGTAGCTCCTGGACAGTGACCAGGTGTGAGCTCTGCCCTGGGAGCCGAGAGCAGTTCACACGCCCACTCTCCTGGAGCTTGCTCCTTTACCTCTTCTCACAGTAAAGATGGGTGATGCTGGAGCCCTGGGCTCGTGGCAAGGTCGGTCCAGTGAGGCCCTCAGGGTGCCTGGCATGGGGTGCTCCATGCACAGAGCACACTCCTGCTCAAGCTTGAGATGGGCACACGGGCACTGATTCAGAGAACAGCTGTTATCAGGGCACCAGAAGTCCCAAGTGCAGGTGAGGCTCCAAGGGCCTGGGGAGCACTGCAGGTCCCTGATGTGGAAAGCAGAGATTCGCAGACCCCAGCAGGGCTTCTAGACCCCATCTCCCCACACGTGGGGTCGACCCTCGCCTGCCCTACGTTGCTGTCCTGTGCCTGGGACCTGTCTCACCTGGCCAGGGCTCACGGCACACGTGCACTTGATGCACCTGCCTCACTGACCACTGACAGCCTCTGACCCTGGCGAGTGCAGAAGGCATCCACTGTCTGCTGCTGTGCGGTGACCCTGCGCTTAACACGTCCCTTGTGAGGGTCTTCCTGTGGGTAGGCCGTGGCCACGTGCTCCAAGGGTACCCAAGGATCTCAGAGGGCCAGCCACAGCCTGGGGATCTCGCAGAGTCCCTCCATGGAGCCACTGAACACCACACTTGGCCCAGCTGCATGGAAGTGCTCTTGATTTAGTCTGTAAGAAGTGTGTGCCTATGGAAGTTATTCTGGAATGATTTTTGACAGTATTAGTCAAGACAAAGATAATTTCTGTGAAAGGTAATGAAGTCTTAAAAGCCCCTCTACTGGACAGAATGGTCCTGCCATTTCTATTGGAAGGAACAGAACTCAGTTCTGTCTGTAGCAGGAAACCTGGGTCTGAGCCACAGACCTGGGGAAAGAAACCAAGTTTCTATGGAATAATAGGGTGGCAGGACCTTGTCACAGGTGAATAGGAACAGACTGTTCACTTCCTCTCACCACCTCCTTTATACAACTCTAGTCTCCCATCATAATTGGTGACCACTGCCCCAGAGTAAGGTGTCCAATTTTTACCAGCCTCCATGTTGTGAAGTGCTCCTTCCATGTGGGTTACAGCAGAGTCTCCTGTGTGGCTCTGTGATGTGGTTTTGCTGTGAATACGTATTGATCACCTGCACTGAGCCACTTGAGGGTGGAAGTAATGCTTTCCTTTCTCCGACAGTGGACAAGGAGTTGTGAAACTGGACGTTCAACCAAAGTGCGTAGCCGTCGGCCCTGGGGGATACGCTGTGGTCGTGTGCATCGGGCAGGTACAGATCTGGCTCATGCTGGCTATAGGTAGTGGGGTAGGGGATTGACGCTTCCAGCTGTGTGGTGTCTAGTGTCTAAATGCCACTCGTGTCCCGTGTGGTAGTGGCTGTGGCCAGCACTTCTGTCAAGCACCCGTTGGCCCTGTGCAGGGCTCCCTGCCCTCCCACCAGTTAGGCAGAACATTGCCTCTAGTTTGTAAATGAGTGGTTGATTGCTGCCCATGGTCTGGCAAGTAAAAGGACAGTGTTGGGATCTAAGCATCAGAACACACTGTAGCCCATTAGCCCACAAGGTCTGTGAAGAGCTTGGCCAGATTGTCCTGTCATTGTCCATGTTCACATACCAGCCCTACTGCATTGGAGCTGTGCAGCTTCAGGCACTTGCCTCACCCTCTCTGAGCATTAGGTTTTTAACAGACTCACAGGTATGATCATGTCAAACTCTCATATCTCAGGCTCCTTTAACAAACATGGAAGCTGAGGTTGAGAACTGTCTGACGTTGCCAAGGTCTCATGCGGCTGGCTTGCACCCAGGCTGAGTGGGCTGGTTGCACAGCCTGGCTTCCCTTTCCTACACTGAGGCCACTCACTTCTCTTGGAACTTCTGGAACACAGTGACCTTGACTGTGATCCATGCCTGACCCACTTTAACAGAATTCTGTTTCGTGGTGCATGTCATCTCTCAGCAGCCTGGCATCCTGCTGTGTAGACAGGGAAGGCAGGTGGTGACAGAGGCCCCCTGGCACCAGTGACTAACCATGCTAGAAAAGCTGCCATTCCGGATGCACCCACCCCTCCCTGGGTCTGTGAACCTAATTGCTTCAGGGAGAATGGATTTCTGTGTGTCCCAGATAACAAGAATTCCCTGCCAAGTAATTATCGCACACAGCCTGAATGGCCAGCGTGGGCACAGAAGGAGTGCACAGCGTGGGTGCCTTGGGGGAGCTGCTTCTCCACGAGCACGTCCTCCAGCCCCAGCACCAGAACCCGGACTTTGTGGGCAGTGGGGGAGGACTTGGGCGTGGCCTTCTCTGCACAGGACCTGTGGCAGTGCTCCCTGCCTCAGGCCTCAGTGCCAGCTGTGGGCTGACCCTTCCTGGGAGCTCCATGGTGGGAGTTCCCCGAGGGGGCAGGTAGAGGCCCAGTCACTTGTGCTCAGCAAGTGCTGCTGAGTCTCCCTGCAGTGTCCTAGCAGTCCCGTGTACAGGCTCTCAGAAGTCTTGGCCCAAGGAGCTGCGTGTACACTTTATCCTTACCTGCTGTGACTCCTGTCCAGGCAAGGACCTTCTGCAGAGACCAGTCACAGCTCATGTGACTAGGAGCACTGCAGGGGACCTGAGACATCAGATCAGAAGGAGCTGGGTCAAGTCTGGTCTCAGGCAGATCCAGACAGGTGTACGTGTCCTCATCCACCCTTCAGAGGCCAGACTGCTTCCTATGGACGTAGGCAGCAGAGGGGTGCATAACGTGCTGCTTCTGGCCACCCCAGCACGGAAAAGAAGGCCCTGGGGAGGCAGAGGCCACACCTAGGACAGGGGTATAATGGAACCGAGCCAAAACTGTCAACAGACGAAGGCCACGCTGTCTGGAAACAGTCCAGGAAGTTAGAACCCAGGGCAGACAGAAGAAGGGTCCAGGTAGGGTGCAGGAAGGACCTCTGCCAGGTACCCTGGGCTGGAAGGTAGGTCCAGGGTGGCAGCTCCCTAGCTCCCTAGCAGGGATTCTGGGTTTCTGGCATGAGTCCCAGCTCAACTCCTGGAGAGCTGTGGGCCTTGGGCATGTGGCACCAGCTCTCTCTGCCCCGTTTCTCCCTGATGACGTGGGAGAATTGATCCCTGCTATCTCTAGGTCTGGAGTACTCCTAGTGAAGCGGGTGGCCCTCAGGCTGATAGCAAGTTACTGATTGGCTACCGTTACTAGCGCCTTACTCATCTTGAACATGTAGCCTGGGCCCCACTGCGTTCTTACCCTCAGGAAGCAGGCCCAGGACCATTTGTGAACTCTTCATGAACCTAGGTTGCAGGGCCAGAATCGGGCGACTGCCTGTTTACAGATCCCGGGACATCGGGGCTAGCACACCTGGCGTTCTGAGGACTGACACCAGCACAGGCAGTCTTCCTGCCCCTTTCAGCGGGATCCCTAGAACCCACCAAGGGATATCCTTGCTCTCCAGGGCAGCCGGGCTGTGCCAGGCCTTCAGGCCTTCACTGTGATGCCCTTCACTGTCCCCTGCCCTGTGGGTGCATAGAGCTCTGCTGCTGGCCTGCTGGGCACTGAGTTTGCAGTGTCATCTGTCACACAGACACCAGGCTGCGTGAACACACATGAACAGGTAGTGGCTCTCTGTCTTTTTTGACTTGAGAAACCAGAGCCCAAAGCCTCACATGCTGTGCCTTCACACCATCCTTTGGGGTCATGTCCCTGATGCTTCCCCTCTGTCCTTGCCCTTCAGAGACCTTTGCAGCTTTCTAGAACCTGGTTCCTGTATTTGGTCACCAAGTAATGGCCAGGTACTGGCTTGGGCCTGTCACTGCCCCCACTTGACTAGGGTCACAAGACTAGAACTGAACCGTGTTGTGCTCAGAGCCCAGGAACCCAACTAGGATGATGAGCCCTGCCCGACCAGCTGCTCTGCCTGTCTTGCAGATTGTCCTGCTAAAGGACCAGAAGAAGTGCTTCAGCATCGACAGTCCTGGCTATGAGCCTGAGGTTGTGGCAGTACACCCTGGCGGGGACACAGTGGCTATCGGAGGCACGGTAAGTAAGGCCCTTTTCTGTCCCCTGTGCCCTCTGACCTTCATGTGTGAGCAGTCTGGGGACTGAGAGCTGTGAGTCCTGGGGAGGTGGGAGGAAAGAGCAGCCCTGGAAGCTGGAGGGGCCTGCTCAAGCCAGAGCTTGCCCGGCTGCCTGGCATGGCCCTGCGAGCCAGTGGCGCTGCTGTCTCCTGCAGTAGGCAGGCAGGCAGGCAGCAGCACCGGAGGTACATCAGTGAGCTGGGCCACGTGTGCACTGTGGTCATTCCATCTGCGGACCTTTAGCAAGTGTCCTCTCGGCCACAGCTGCAGTCAGCCTTGCCTGTGTTTGAGGGGTGGGAGGGTGCAACATCAAGGGTGGCGTCCCTCGGTGTCTCTTGTTTGGACTTATAGGTGGCAGGAGAACAGTGAGAGTCTTCTTAACACTCTCTGGAAAAAACACTAACCTGCTCGTTTGCGTTTTCCTGGCGTTCTGGCTTCTCTTCATCTACGGCGTAATTCTCATGACCTTTGGTAGTTGCGGTTCAGACACAGCAGTGATTATCTGTCAGGCCAAGTCCTAAGGGCTTCACAGGCAACCTGTGCCCTCCTCCTCTTCCTGGGAGATCTGTGCTTCTGACTGTGTCCTACCACTGAGGGTCACACACACCTGTGAACTCTTGAGAAAAGCAGGTTCTTGTCCCGCGCGGGCCAGGCTTCAGGGCCACCCTGCCTGGGCACGGTCAGCTTCTTGCACCAGCCAGCTGTGGACCTCGGGAGGCCACAGTGTGTGAGGATGCTGATGCACTGCTTTGCAGCTGTCTGGGCTGGAGGCAGAAGGGCTTTGCCTAGTGTCGCTGCCGTGGTGCCAGCTCTGCAGCTTGCATGCTGCCCACCCTGGCAGCTCCTCGCCCAGTCTCATAGGCTGTTCTGCACTCACTCCTTTGGCCTGTGGAAGGGTCTGAGACCATGAACCCATGGGATCAGCCAGGTGGTGACTCTGGAGTCGCCCACCACCCCACGAGCTGTTCCTCATGCATAGCCCATGAGCTGTGTGCAGCCTCGTCTTGCTGGGGCTTGTCTCACTGCAGCTGGCTGCTGCTGCCTTCCTTGGCCCTGCTCCATTCCGTTTCCTGCTGGCTTGGAAGAAGCTGGCCTCAAGGTTATTCTGACCAGGTGGGTGGGCCAATCAGTCACAGCTGCTGTCTTTGTCACCGCTGTTAATGTCGCCGTCCTTGGTGATCTTCATGACACATAGACCTTGCTCTCTCTACTTCTCAGACGTAAAGAATTCCCTTTGGCCAGCTGAGTAGCTGAAATAACCATGCCCGTGTGACTGTACCTGCCGTCCTGTGCCTGAGCCACACAGCCATGCCAGGAGCAGCTCCCCACCCTCCTCCTCCTCTTGGTTCTGGTTGGCAGTGCCACAGGCCCCCACAGCCCATGGTGCTCCTTGCTGTGCCACGGGGGTGCAGCCACTTGCCCACCTTCTTGCCTGTACTCAGGCCTGGCCCTATTCCCCTTGGCCATCATTCCTGTGGCTGTGCTCTGGGGCTCCTCAGGGCCTGTCATTAGTCTCCTTACCTGTACTGGCCTTCCCTGGCCCCTCTCCAGCTGCCCTCTGGCATGTTTGCCTATTCATGGGGCGAACAGGTCCTTGGCACATTTGGTCTGAGCCCAGAGACCCCTTGTGTGGCTCATCACCATGCCCTGCTCCTTAGCCCTCGAATGTCTTCCTGTTGGTGAGAGGGTGCCCTGCACACGACAGCACGGAGGAGGAGGCTGGGTTACCCCAGCGCGCCCCCATCTCAGGACTCCACAGTGCCCATCGTCCTGTGTCTTCGGGTCCAGGTCCGCACATCTTCATGAGCCATGTGGGCCACAGCCATATGCTGTGCCATTCTTTCCCATATACCACACACACTGGGCTTCATGTTTCAAGACATGAGACATTTCAGCAAGTAGATGTTTCTGGCCTGACGTTGGGTTTTTTCGTGGTTGATTCCATTATCTCCTGGGTGTACCTTGAGCGATCTGGGCAGTCCACGAACACCTCTGATTTGAATGCTTTCCCTGTGGGAAATTTCCTCCTTACCAGACCACCATGCCCTGACCCCTGACACCAGTAGGCATCAAGAGCCCAGGGAGGGCTCTGACCGTGCAAGAGGGTGGTGCTCGGGGTTTCTGGCAGTGGAGACTGGCAGGGTCACCAACCATTTCACTGAGCTTCCTCCTCAGAGTCCGGCCTGCTTGTCTTCTTGGCCCTCACTCCTCCTTACAGGCGTGTGTGACGCTTCTCAGGGCCAGCCCCAGGTGGAGCTGGTGGTGACTAAGATGTGAGAGCCCCTGCAGTTAGTGGCATATGCCTTTAGAAGCCAGGTGTGGCCTCCCTGAAAGGAGGTGACTGGGAAGCTTGCCAGCACATGGACGGGGAGTGCTTGCCTGCTGGAGGGAGCAGGTGCCTGTGGGGCACCCAGGCAAGCTACGCATGGTTTTCTCCAGGTTGGCCTGCGGGCACCTGCCTGGGAACTGACTGGGTGTGTGAGAAAGAGCAGGTTCCTGAGCTCCCAGCACAGACTCAGAATGGGGAGGCCTGGGGTTGGCTCATCCGCCCCCGTGGGAGGAATCAGGACTACTGCTGAAGACCGTAGCTGGGGGCTCTCAGTGCCAGGGAGGAAAGAACAGCTCCCCTACAGCCAGGGCGCAGGTGCGAGCCTGGTGCCTACAGACCGTTAGCAGAGGAGAAGGCTTCTTACTGATGGTCTGCCCCTTCCTTTTAAAAGAGGGGAGCTCTTGTGCATCAGGGAGTGACTCCCCTCCTCTGCCCACACCTGCAGGATGGCAATGTCCGTGTGTACTCGATCCTGGGCAACACACTGAAGGACGAGGGCAAGCTCCTGGAGGCCAAGGGCCCTGTGACAGACGTGGCCTACTCCCACGATGGCGCCTTCCTCGCCGTGTGTGATGCCAGCAAGGTGGTCACCGTGTTCAGCGTTGCTGACGGCTACTCGGTGAGTGGACCCCTGGCTAGAGGCTCCTGGCTGCACCATTTGAGCCTCTCCCCTCCTCCCTGGGGGTGCCAGATGCCTTTTGTGATTATTTCAAGGAGGTGGAGACCTTTGAGGGCCGCCGGCGTAGCGCGCGGGCTTAGGGAACGTGGGACTCGGTGGTGAGGAGTTCCTCTGGATCCTGACCTCCACCTTTGTCTTCAACCTGCAACTAGGAGAACAACGTTTTTTACGGACACCATGCAAAAATCGTCTGCCTGGCCTGGTCACCAGACAACGAGCACTTTGCCTCTGGTGGCATGGACATGATGGTGTACGTCTGGACCCTGAGTGACCCAGAAACCAGAGTCAAGATCCAAGGTGACTCCACCCACACCTTTAAGGGAATGTCCCAGCTGGGCTCCACAGACCACCTTGGAGACTATACCTTGGCTGCTGTCCACAGGGCTGTGTCACTGTGGTCTCTGCATCCAGGGAGGTGACCAGTAGAGTTGGGACTCTCATTTCTTCTTTGCAAACACTAGGTGCTCTGCTGACCCCAGCAGAGGGGCCCCGGGGCACTTCTCCAGTTGGGGGCACATGCCTCCCAGGGTGGCATCTGGGAGCAGGCCCCTGGTGTCTCCCCTACCCTCCCTCCTAAGTCTCCAGCCACAGCCAGCCTCTCCTGTCATGGTGGTGTCCATTAGGACAATGTAACCTGCATGTAGCCAGCAGATTTTCTGACTAGCGTGTTCTGAAAAGACACTTGGAATTTTAATAGTATATTTGATTTAGCCAGCACCTTATCACGTCCACCTGTGCTCATGGCTCATCCACAGGGCTCTGCAGTGGCACGTGGCTGGCAGCCCCTGACAGCAGGGTTCTTAGGCCTCGTCTTCTGCCAGGTGCTTCCATTTGGCCTTGGCCACTCTTCCACTCTACAAGAAGATAATCTTTTGCTGAGTGCAACTGCATCCTTTCCTATTTAGAATGATCCCGAGTCCACCTGACTCCAGGGGATGAAGGGCGTGGCTGGCCTGCCTTGTTTGTGTTCTGGTGGGCAGGCCAAGGCCCAGGTGGAGGAGGCCTGACAGGTTCCCAGGAACCACCCTGGTCTGTAAGGAAGTGCTCGCCGCATAGCGAGAATCAGCAGGCTCATGAGTGAGACAGATCAAGGAACAAATGCCACAGGAGCCAGCAGGGTGGAGGGGGTGGGCCAGAACCTGCACTTGCAGCCAGGACCTCCAGCACGGCTTCTGTGTATGAGGATGAGCTCTGCGCCCACCAGTGTGGCACTGAGGCCCGACCAGACCTTGGCGCCAGCACCCATGTGCCACCCACTGGCTGGTCAGAGCCACATGGCGGAATTCTGGGGCCGTAACTGCCCCTGTCCAGGTGGGGTTGTAGACCCAGAGTGGGGTGGGGGCACCCAGGGGCCAGAGAGTAGGCATCCTGGAACTGGGAAGTCCCCCCCACTTCAGTGCCATTGATGCTATTGTACAGTCGTCCCTCTGGAGGGGTGTCAGGACCTCCTCAGGTCATCACGTCCAAGGATCTCCCTTGTATAAAACGGTCATTTGCATATAACTTAGGCACATCTTGTATACCGGAAATCATCTCTAGAATACTTAAACAATACCTAAAACAGTGTGATAGTGTGTGAATAGTTGTTATGCTGTAATGTTTAGGGAATAAGAAGAAAATGTGCTCCATTAGACATGACCATTGTGGGCAGTCTGTGGTTCTGATCCTTGACTGGTGAAGAACAATAGATAGAGAACCCAGACACTGAGACCCCAGGCATGGTGGTGCATGCCCGTAATCCCAGCAGCTCAGGCGAGATTAGATAGACAGATGATTAGATAGATAGATAGATGGATGGATGGATGGATGGATAGATGGATGGTTAGATGGATGGATGGATAGATGATAGGAAGGACGGACTAAGGATGGAGCTCCGCTCAGTGTAAAGTGATCCTGAGTTCAATCCCCAGTACACACACAAAAATCCAGATGCTGAGGATTCGCTCCATCGCTGTTTCTTACCTAAATCTTTTTGTTTTATGCATAAAACAGGTGTTTTTCATCCTCATGGAGGGAGAGGACATTTTGGTGTTGGGGTTTGGTGAGGAGCTGCTGGGGGCCGCAGGCAGAGATCAGGGATGATGCTGCTCCTCACCTTGCAGTGTCCATAGCACCAGGCCAACTGTGGCCGCTCCCACTTCCTGTCCTTCTAGGCTTGTTCATCTGAGGCTGGAAGGGGTTCTGCTGACAGCCCTTGGTTAGGTTCCAGAGGACCCGTACATGGCACAGGCCCGGTTTCTCCCTCCTATTCGGAGGTGTACACAGAAGCAGAGAAGTGTCAGTCTCCCTAAATGGCTGCTTTTCTTCCCAGATGCACACCGGCTACACCATGTCAGCAGCCTGGCCTGGCTTGACGAGCACACGCTGGTCACCACCTCCCACGACGCCTCTGTCAAGGAGTGGACAATCACCTACTGAGGACGCCCTCCCCACCCACGGACCGAATCAGGGACTAGTGTTTAACCGCAGCGGAGCATATTCTCTTAACTGTTTCTGTAACGCGCCCCTCGCCCCCCGCTGCCCAGGAGGGAAGAAGGCCTGGGTGGCCGCCTGCGTCTCTGCAGGGTGCTCGTGTCTGTACGCGTCCTTCTGAAAGCTTTAGACAGTAGCAGTTTGCACATGAAAAATAAAGTGAGCACTTAAACAGCGTGTGGAGCGTAACTAAAACCCACAGCCCAACCAGAGCTTGAGAGCGCGGAACATTCCAGAGGCAGCAGCCTCCAAAGCACAGAGACCTGGCCCATGGCTCTCCCTGTCCCACGGGAGCTTGGGAGCTTGGACAGGGAGCGAGTGGGCTCCCCTTTCCTGCTCAGGGAGCGGGCTGTGCGTCGCTGCTGGCAGGTGCGTTCTATAGAGCTGATGTCTCCGCCCTGGGGTGTGTTGCTGCGGAGCTGCCTCCAGGAACCGCCCCCAGACCACATGGGCACACGTAACCCCTGGATGTGTTTTGTTGTCGATTTTTGTGCTTGCTTTTAAGAATGGAATTGTGGGATTTTTTTTTTTTTTTTTTTCCCTCAAAAGACGCATCTTGACTGTTGCCTGTCTTGTTCCCCAGCTAGCAGCTACAGCACCAGGTCCAGGCGTTTAGAGCCGTTGTTAGCCAGACTAAGATGTCCTGGTCACCATTGTCACACTTCAGTGTTCTTGTCTCCCTTCCCCTCTGCTCCAAAGAGCAAAGATTAATTTAACAGCAAAGATGAAGTCACTGTTATCTAATTGTCATCGTTTTTACCTTTTCTTTTTCAGTGCAGAAATTAAAAGTAAGTATAAAGCACCGTGATTTGGAGGTTTTTTGCGTGTGTCGGAATCACTGGTAAATGTTGGCTGAGAACAATCCCCGCCTTGCACTTGTGAAAACACTTTGAGCGCTTTAAGACATTAGACTGAGAAATAATTAAATATCTTTTCTCTTCATTGTGGGTCACTGGCTTTGTGTGATGGGGCCTGTGGGAGGACTTGGGGGAAGGTCCAGGGGACCCTCAGGACTTCAAGTGCATTTAGAAGCTGAAGAAAACAAAATTCCTAAGCATCCAAGTAAGCTGTAAAGTGGAAAGACAGGTAGAAATTTGCAATCCCAATAGAGTAAGTTTTCTCCTTGTAAGGATCTAGTCAGTTGTTCCTACAGTTCATGTGTGGACGGCTGTAAGTCAGGGAGAGAAGAACAAATGTTACTCTGATGTCGGGCTGGGGTGGCCATAGAACAAAGTCTAGGGTGCTTTTCACAAGGAGGGGACATGGAATTATTGAATAATGGTGTGGATGAAACCCATGACAATCTGAAAAGTGTGGGGAAGGTCTACCTCATCCTTAGACCAGGCCAAATTAGTACTAGAGCCGAGTGGTGAGTTTTAGCAAATGGGACCATTTGCACTGAATGCAAGAAGGAACAGGAGTGTGGTCACAAGCACGGGTGTTTTCCAAGAATGACGACAAATAGAGGGTAAGAGGATGTTTATATGTAAACATTAAATCCACATGAAGGGGAAAGCGCTATCCCAAAAGCGTGGCAAGCGTACCGAACCAGAGGATGCGTGTTTGATACTTAATTTTTCTTGAACACTTTACATCTGTACATGCAAGTTACACGTGTCGTATGGATTTCAAGATATGCACCTGAAAACTACAAGTCAGAACAATGCACGAAGCGTGACAGCACTTAGGAAAGCTTGCCACAGCTTGGGGTTTTAGAACACAGAAGGCCCCCGGGGGCAGGGAGGGACGAGACCACCATTTGTTCACTCAACAAAATCATGTTTTAAAAACCTGCATCCAAGATCTTACCTGTTTCAGCGAGGGAGATATTTGTACACACAAGGAAACTAAAAGGAAACTAGGGATCAAAAGGCAGCTTCGCCTGTGGAGGGAGAAGACGCGCTGGTTATGAGGGATCGCACAACACCTCCAAATCACAGGCACTGTTGTGGAGGAGACCTGCCCTCCGTTCTGCTCATGGCGACGGCAGTCCCCTAGTGCAAGCCAAGCTCGTCTTGTAGAGCAGCTTTTACCTGGAGTGGATTGAGAATTCCAGGGCTGGGCTGCGCTGATCAGTGAGCCATATCTGACGGCAGAGGGAGCTGCTGGCGCCCTCTCAGCCTCATCTGCCAGGTTAGCGCAGCAGTTGGACCTCACCGTGGAGGAGACAGTGTCATGGGAAGAGCTGGCCCAGGCAGGGTCTTGGTCCTGTTTCCTGCTCTGATGCCGACCTCTTGTTGAGATGAGCACGACCAGAATACGGCCGGGTGGACTGCAGGCCTGCTCCCCGAGCCTCCTGTTCTTAGGTGGCCCGGATGCTGTGCGCCTGAGCACATTGAGCAATGCAAACTGAGTACGAGGGCACGCTGGAACGGAACCCTGCACGAGGAAAGCCTTCATGGTCACAGCTGGTCACTGCATTCACTTGTATTATTCTTCATCTTTGTTTTTGAGTCAGGGTCTCACTAAGTTGCCCAGCTGGCCTTGAACTTGTAATCCTCCTGCCTGTAGCAGGGATCTCAACCACAGCTCCTGCTTGACCTCTGCTTTTGCATAATGGTATTGATCACCAGACAGCCACCTGCGCATATGCATTCTCCCCCAAGGATCTTTTGGGGTTAGCCTCGTGTGAACTCACTTGTTCAGCGAGTGCCCCTGAGCCTGTCGGAGCCTTGTGAACCTGAGTGTGATGTAGACCGTCACAGTGGCACTCTTGATGCTCCCGGGAATTACCGAAGGCCCTAAAGAGGTTGTTATTAGTGGAGATGTATTGTGTCAGACATTGAAAACCAAGCAAAAAAAAAAAAAACTCTATGTATCTAAAAAGTCTATAAACCCACTACTTAGTATCATAGCATGCTGTTAAGATAAACATTTTCCAAAACAACAGAAAAACAAAAAACCAGCTATGGCTCTTACTCCAGAAGAGCAAGAGGAGGAGAGGCGGGGACCTCCCAGATGACCTGTACCAAGTTCTAGCACCATCAGCGCACTCACTTGCCTCCCTGAGCTTTGGGGCAAATCTGGGGATATATGAGTTTTGCTAACATCTCTGTTAACAAGGTGAATTTTTACAAACCGTTCACCATTTGCAAGTGTTCCATCTGCACGCATCAATATTTCCTCAATACTGTGTAACCAAAATGAAATGGACAAACGTTTGATTACTGAGATTGACATGAAACGGCCGAGGCTGATGTACACCTGCAAATGGCCACAATGCAAGTGTGATATAAAACTGCGAATACCCATTATGTAAATGTGATACGATCTGCAATTTAAACTTGAGTTTTTCAAACTGTGACCTAATTTGCATTGATTATATATTTGAGCTTAGAGTGTTCTATTTTTAACTAATAAATATCCCACTTAACACTTTTTTACATACTGAAATTCTAAGATTTTCTTCTATAAAAATAATTTTACTGAAAAACTTGAGTGACAACCACTGATTTGGATCAGTTTTTAAAAGCAATAGTTTTTTTATTACAGAATGAAAGCGAACTTCAAATTTTTCCATGAGTATTTAGGCCCAGAGAGAAAGATTCTAATTTTTGACCTTTGATGATTTTTTTTTTAATATTTTATTTTAGGGTGAGGAAACAATCCCAAAAAAAAAAGCCATGCCGTTGCTGCTCTAACCCATAATACTAAAGAGGCGATTTAGGAAGGCTTGTGTTAGTGATCCTTCCATTTAAAATAGAACAGGGCTGGGATGAGCTCGGGACTAGAGTGCTCCTCCAACGTGGTCGAGGCCCTGGATTCGATTCTGAGTGCTGCAATCAATCCAGTCAATAAAAATAAGAGCAGGATTGTTGTGCTGGCTGTTGCCAGTGACTTTTGGAAACCACTCAATGCCAAGCCTGGGTCACCTCCCTGTTCTGGAAATTCCCCATTTGAGGACACTTGGATGCAAGGACTCTGGAGCTCCAGGCTCCTCCACTTGCAGGTCGGGCATCTTCCACCTGCAAAATTGCCTGTGTGGCCTTCATTTCTCCATTTTCTTCCTTAACTTTGTTGCTCCATGTTGTTCGCTATGTTTTAAGCATAATTATGTCGAGTACTGTGTTAACGGCACAGGATGTAGGGATTGCTACTCAGACTAGCTGCCACCGTTTACAGAAGGCCAGTAAGAGGTGGCATTGTGCCTCAAGTCACAGTTCCTTAGGCCCACAGGTGCAGGACAGCCAGCTACCTTTGAGTCTTAGATAAATACATGTACCTCAAATATCGCCCTCACTGTTATGGTAAGACCATTATTCACTGTTGATCAGAAATTCAGATTTAACCAGGCATCCTGAGGCCTCATGATCAGCAGCAACAGTAGTGGCCATGCCCAGAGAGCAGCCCTCATGAGGTCCAGGGAAAACGAGGACCGTCTGGCTGGGCAACTGGGACAGGCTTCCTGGAGCAGGGGGTGCTTGAGGCGGGAGAGGATGCTTTCAGAAAGCCCAAGTGGACTTTGGATGTGGCATCCTGGAAAATATCCAAGGTGGGCTTTTTTACTCCTTATTTTTTTAAGTAACAGTTTCCTGTCACAGTGACGCAAGACGTCATTGCTTGGCCACTTCACATCCCGCAGAGTACTGCGGGATGACCCTCCCACACGGAGTTTCCCCTCGGCCAGGAGAGCACGCTGACTCGGCGGACCTTTCCCTAAGAGCCTCTGTGGCTTTCGCCAGGCTCGGATGTTATATTGGGTTTCTTGAGGGGCCAACTATGGCTGCTGGGTCCTCTAGCCTCTGTCCAAACAGCCCCTGTGCCACATCAGGAAAGCAGGTAGCAGTGGGTGGGCTCTGCTTCAGATGTGGCCATCAGTCATGCCACGGGGTTTGGCTGAATCCAGTTTTGCAGTTTTCTCTGGGAACATGGGCTCATCTGGCTGCAGCGTGCAGGTGGCCAAGTGGAACATAATGCCAAAACCAAGGTGTGTCCTCCGTGCCCCACTGCGTTCCCTGCCTGTTGCCGTTCTTCTCAGGTGAGAAGGCTCTGCGGGTCCTCCCTGACATCCTCCAGGTCTTCAGTATCGTCCTATGTTCTTCTTGCTCACTGTCATTCTCTTGTCCCCACTGTGGGGATAAACAATTCTTTAAAACAAAAATCCCTAATTTTTCCCATTCTTGTCTCTGTTCTCAGATTCCTGTGAGCCTTCTGCCTCCTGATTTACCACTGGCTGTCGTAAGCCTGTCTAAGATCAGGGCCTGCTGGGGTCCTAGTTAGCAGCAACTAGGAAACGGACACAGGGGAGGCGAGATCCTGGGGGTGCCGCGGCCAGGCCCTCCTCGAGGTGACGGTGGGCATAGGAGCGTTGGTGACAGCCTGTGTGAATTCTGGGTCACCCAGTTATATCATCCTGTCTTCACCTGTCATCAGAAAAGTGTTCTTGCTAAGAATCATGATCTCCACCAACCAACCAATTATTATCCTTTCTAATAGTAATAAAGATTTCAATTGTTAGTGGACATTAATATAAATTAGCATAGTCATGCCATCAGTCCTTAATAATCTTCTAATTATGGAAGGGAAAGCAGAGCCTGGAACGAAGTAGGCCAGAGCAGTCCTGAGCCTTCGGGAAGCCCAGGCCAGCAGGAGGCTCATGGTCCCATGAGCCAGGTTAGCTCCAGTGACCCTAGATGGGACCTTGTAACTGGATTTTGTTGCAGATTTGTGTGCCCGGGCACTGATTTGGTACAATGATGTTCCACTGTTTATCTTAGATAAAGCGAGGAGGTGGCGGCGGCCCTGGCCCATCACCCTGGGCCTTTTGTGCAAAGGCCTTCCAGGTCGCACAGGCCAAGGTTCAATGAGCTGCATTACAGAACCCACCGTCCTCATGGGCCCGGGAGCGTGATCAGCGCATCGCCATCCTTTCCACTTCCAGGTGGGGGCAGGGGGCTGCTGGAGGCTAGGTTGGAGCCTACAGTGGTCGAGGCGGCTCAGGAAGCTCTGTTTCTCATGGCCAGGCATCCTGATGGGTGGGTCTCACACTGCTGAAACAGAATGAGCTTCGAAGTGTCTTCGCAATGACAAAGAGACCTCAAGATTTGTCTTGGTGCAGCCACAGCAATGTTTATAGCAGCTCAATGCACAATAGCTAAATTATGGAACCAACCTAGATGCCTTTCAACAGATGAATGGATAAAGAATATGTGGTACATATACACAATAGAGTATTACTCAGTCTTAAAGAAGAATGAAATTATGTCATTTGCAAGTAAATGGATGGAACTACAGAATATCGTGCTAAGTGAATAAGCCAATTCAAAAACTAAAGGCCAAATGTTTTCCCTGATAAGCAGATGCTGATCCATATTGGGGGGTAAGTAGGGAAGAATGAAGGAATTTCGGATTATGCAGAGGGGAGTGAGTGGAGGGGTGGGGCGGTGGGGATGGGAAGGACAGTAGAATGAGACACATTATCACCCTATATACATGTATGAAACAAATTTTTTTAAATAAATACATTTTTTAAAAAATTCATATATTTAAAAATAAAGACTTGTCGTGCAGGGCAAAGGTCCCTGTGGTCAAAGTAAGTTCAAAGCAAGCAAATGCGTGCAGCCTCGCCATCGGAGTAGTGCTGTATTTCAGAGTCCCATCCGAGATGGCACTGGCGTCCCCAGCACGCTGCCTGGTGGTGTGCAGTCTGCTGAGAAAACACCACTCCCGTGCCCTGAAGAAGGAATCTCGGTCCTGCACCAGCTTCTCGCCTACTGGGTGCCCATGGACAAGCTAATGGCACACCCTGAGCTCCATGGACATCGGGTACGCCCGCCCCCACTCCACAGGGCGAGGCGAGAGCAGGGAGCCAGGTCCGAGCTGATCCTGGAGGGTGGTTGGAGCGTGTGTGTGACTTGTCTTAAGAACACAGTTGGGGGCCTAGCCCGTGTGAGGCACTGGGTTCCATCCTCAGCTCTGCATATAAATAAGTGAAATAAAGGTGTTGTGTCCATCTACAACTAAAAAAAATGTTGTTTTTTGTTTTAAAAAAGAACACATTTGGGGCCTTGTGCTCTTGCATAAAAATAAATCAATTCAACCTAACGAACTTCACGTCCGATCGCGTCGAGTATTCAAGAACGAAGACTGTAGGGGTACCAGCGGGACCCGCTGACACGGCGCGCAGGGAGGAAGTCACCATCTCGCGGCCACAGTCGCCGCCAGCCTGCTTCCTTATGCCAGATTACCCCTGCACCCCAGGAGATGTCGCTCTGCAAAGCAGTTTGGGATCGGGAAAGGCCACACTTCGGAGAACGCTCCAGAGAAGCAGGTGTCCTTGTCTCCTGAACGCTCACCCGACTGTATATGGTTCAAAAGTCGGGCAAGCCATGCCTCAGATGACTCGGACTTTTGACAACTGGGCCTCCTTGATGCCCTCCCTCCCTCCCTCCTTCTCTTCCTCCCTCCCTGTTTTCTTTACTTTCTTCTTTCCATCACAGCGTCTAGTTCATTGGATTTGGAAACAACATGGGTGATATCGGGAGGCTGAAGCGCGCCAGTCATCAGAATGAAGCCACGTGCTTCCCAGCTGGTCCGCCCAGGAGGAGAGGCGCTGCGGAGCTTGCTGCCTACCGTTGACTGCGTGAGCGAACGAGCGGCTGGGTGGACTTGGAATGACAACAGTGAGGAAGTCAAATACGTAATTCATGAGTTTTTTTAAAAAGGAAATTAATATGTTAATTAAATTTAGAAAGTTGCAAAGCTCTTCTGCCTAACGGCAACAGCTCTTCGAAAAAGTGACCCTTTTAAATTAGCGATGTCTGGAGACGTCCTTGGTCATCACACCTGGGTGGGGGGTGCTGCTGGCCTCTAGTGGGAAGATGACAGGACGCACCTGAACTTCCTGCAATGTCCAGACAACACCCTGCCCCACCCAGAACTGTCCTGCGGAAACATCAGTGGCCCTGAGGACCAGCGGGCCTGTTGCAGGCAGTAGTGTCTTGTGGCTTGCTGCACCTGATGGCACTGGAAGCTGCCACTGAGAAGTCCGCTCCAGCTCAAGGCGAAGATCAAAGTCAGAAAAGACAAGAACCACACAGAGAGAGTTTAACAAGTCGTATCAGCAAATGTCCAAGGTTGGTTCATCTGCGTGCCTGAAAGTGAAGAGACGTGAGGTTCCCGGAGCACATCTCAGCTGCACCCAGAGATGCGTTTCACCTGCGGCGGAGACAGAAGAAGGCAGCTTTGCTCCCAAGCCACAAATGGCTGTCTGTGGTCATTTGATGCAGCCACACCTTTCCTGCGGGAACTTCATCTGCTGCTTTTGAGAAACGTCACGAAGTTCTGAGTGCAAAATCTTCCTGCACCTGCTGTTTCTAAGATGCACTCGAGTTACGTAGTCGGTGTGCAGAATAGCGTGTTTTTGATTCCTTCACGACTAATACTCCCTGGGCCTCCTCTGCCTACCAGCCCCTCACTGAATTTCGGGGACGCGCTTAGCCCTGAGACAGGAACAGGCCTGTTTGTCATCGCCCTGCGTTTGTGAACACTGGGGAGAGTTGAAGGGAGATTCTGGGATGGCAGTGCTTGTGTGGTCGAGGCTGTCCAGGGAGCACAGGGTTCCTGAGGGAGACATGCGGGCCCGCCCTGGAGTGGGGCACGGGTGGCCGTTACCACCCACCTTTCAGGTTTCGGTGAGATCCCTGGTGCACAGAGCCTGGTACAGAGCCAGCTGCTTTAGCACCCACCTCCATGCCTCCTGCGCCATCAGGAGTCAGGAGCCCTTCTCTCCCTTCTGGCCATCTGCTGGTTTCTGATGTCCCCGGTTGCAGTGCTCAGCAAAAACAGCAGAGGCAGCTTCAGATCAGGTTGGCGAAGGCTGAGCCAGCTCCGGGCAGACCGGCTAAGGAAGCCCAGTGTGGGCCAGCGCCCGACAGGCCCTCCCTCCTTCCCTGCCTCCAAGCAGGAAAACTTTTCTTGGCCTGCTGCCCTCTAAGGAACTGGCTGGGTCTGTTGTGAAACACTAACGTTGGCTGAAAGGGACAGTTCCCCTCACTGGCGCTGGTTCTCAAGCCTGCTGGGCTCAGCAGGAGGCATGCCAGCCTTTGATCTCACCTCCTTTGTGAACCGGTGGCTGCCAGGAAACCGCCTTACAGTTATCTTGTTTAAGATGAGCAGGGGAGATAGTCACTCCCTGCACAGACACCCTGGGTCCTGGGAGATCTCTTTGTACTGGGAAATAGTGAGCATTGTTCTAGCTCAGGGTTGGGCGGGGCGAGGCTGGTGCTGGGCACAGCCTCCTGGCTTCTCACCTTCCTGATCCTATCTGAACTTCCCAACTTCCCTCAGCTGCTTTCAGGAGGAGAGGGGAGTAAGTTGCAATGATCCAAAGACGTGCCCATGGCTGGTGTGGAGTGTGTCTCTCCTCTTCCCAGATCACCTTGCTGGTACCTTGGCATAAGCAAGCTCTTCCCCACCCGAACGCCAAGGAGGGTGGACTAAGAGGAAAATATTTGCCCATAGAGTGGAGTTTTCAGCCAAGTAGCATTTCTCAAGGTGTGGTCCAAGACTGCCGGCATCTGAAACTCCTTACCAAAGTGTGACTTCGCTGCACCCATTGATCTCACTCCTAAGTATACATGGGAGCAGGGAGTGTGTATGTGCATCCAAAGATATGGAGGAGGATATCGGAGCAGCACTGTTCAAAAGAGCCCCAGGCTGGAATCAACCCAGATGTCCATCAACAGGAAAGCTGGGGACCAATGTGGTCCATCCATATTCAGCAATAAAAGTGAATAACTTCAGCTGCAGAGAATCCATTCAGTTGTATCATGCTGAGCAGAGAATCCAGGCGGGGTGTGGGCCAGTGATTCCACCCACAGGAAGTTCAGTGCAGCGCTGCCTGACAACTGAGGGAGGGAGAGGAGGGGCAAGAGGGGGGCTGCTGGGCGGGGCACATGCTCAGCATCTTCTTCTGAATGGTGGCTACTTACGTTTGTGCATTCATGTGAAAACATTTCCGAGCTACGTTCTTAAGATCCATAGCTTTCCTAGACACACATGCCCCTTCAGCTTCATCCCAGACCCACCAAGTCGGAATCTCAGCAGGTGTCCGGCCCTCTGCACCCCATAGGTGCACACTGACCCTGCTGGAGCTGAGCAGTGGCAGGTGAGGTGTGTTCGGTTGTTTCCTCGAATCACAGCAGGATGCGTTAGATCTTTCTTAGTTGGTCACTAGCAAATAAGGTCAGTGAGATATTTCTCTCCTATTACAATCGGGTAATAGGACCCTGTGACCCAG
Organism: Sciurus vulgaris; assembly: GCF_902686455.1. Classification (NCBI taxonomy): domain Eukaryota; kingdom Metazoa; phylum Chordata; class Mammalia; order Rodentia; family Sciuridae; genus Sciurus; species Sciurus vulgaris. The sequence goes on from NC_136469.1 coordinate 139,997,735, forward strand.
CTTGTCACCATTTTTACCTAAGACGGAAGCCACGTTCTCATGGAAATAGAGACAGGGAACTCTTTCCCATTTTCATCCTCCCCTTAGTAGACAAAGAAGTATTTTAGATTTATAATCAGTCTATATGTAATTTTTGAATCTGTCCCCTTCTCCCTGAGCGTCCTATAACATGGTCAACGAGAGGAGGAGGCAGGTGACTGTTGCCAAGACTGCCGACTGGCAAGGCCGGCTTCAGAGCTCAGCATGGTCAGCAGTCGCCACTCCTGGCCTGTGTGGCCCCGAGGCGGCTCCTTGGGTCCCTGTGCAGGAGCCTGGCAGCTTGCCTCTTCACAGCCAGCGAGGCAGAGTCCCCTGCAAGACGGAAGTCACAGCTTACCAATGTCGTCAGCCACGAGAGCAGGCACAGCCCTCCCCTGTGTCATCACCCTCAGGGGAAGGGAACCTACAGTCCAGATCCAGTTCCAGATCAGGGGCCTCCTAGGAATCTGGCCTCGCAGTTGAACACACACGTTCATTGGATAATTGGTTATATGGTTCTGTTTGCGTGTCGTAATCATCTTCAAGCCTATGAAAGGTTTCGTAATTTAACTACTTTAAATCTGAAGTGACTTTTTAGAACCCGTTTGGATCCAAGCGTGCCCAGAGGCAGCGAAGCAGGAAGGACCTCGCCGCTCCCCAGGAGCAAGACTGGGAACTGGACCTGAGCCAAGTGCTGGAAACTGGCTCTTCCCTTTGAGACACTGAAAGTTGTCGTGAACTCAGAAGGCATGCTCTAGATCACAGTACAAAATTTTTGAGTTGTTTGTGAGATATTTCCAGTCCTAACTCTGATTTGTGAAAATAATTTTAACCTATAACTAATTTGCAAAGAATCAACATTTTGCAGTATCTGCTGTGTGTTCATTTATGAACTTCACTTTGTGGCCATGTTTCCTGGTGCTTTGCTTTTTGCCTATTGTGCACAGGCTCTTTATTTTAAATATGATTCCCTTGGATCATTGCTGTCAGCCAGGAACTGGGCTGACTTTTGAATACATACCAAGTCTAATGCTTTACTGAACTCTCACTAATTCTAAGAATTTTAATATTTATTTTCTTATGATTTCTTGGTACATATTGTTGACATCTGGAAACTCTGCCAGTTTTTATCTCCTCCTTCCCACAAGCCATAAGCCCAGCTGAAATGTTGTGGGCGAAAGTTCTTTAAAAAGCTTTAACGCTCAGAGTCAGAAATCTCAGGCTATTAGCACAGACCGATTCTTAGCCTCCCTGTGCCTCCTTAGCATTTCCCTCAGAGACCTACTATGAGGATTAAATAATACTGACACACTTTTCATCTCCAAGCTCATGAGTAGAGGACAAATTACAACAGGAACTTAGACAACACAAGGAAGGGACAAGTTGCTGGCAATTGCTGGGAAGGGCGGTGACATCTATGGAGGCCCCTGCCCCTGGGACAGGGTGGTCAATCCAGAGCCCATAACTAACTGGACTCGGATCCAGCTGACCTCGTCACAGAGTCTGTGCTGGCCTTGCTGGCCATCATCCTGGGGAGAGAGGACTAAATGTCCACTCAGCCCAAGGATCTTGCTCCAGCTGCACCTGGAAATCTGGGAGGGCCTCCAATGGTATCCATCAATGCCTGAGCCCCACCTCAGACACTAAGGGCACTCGGACATCGTACCTTCTTATAGGTGAGAGCCCCTGATGGCCCCAGGGGCACACACATTTTGGGCAGTAGTCATGGAGGCCAGGCTTACAAATCCAGATGAACCCAATCACATCCTCTCGGTCTTTGTAATAAATCAACGTATCCATCACTGTGAGGTTAATTTTATGTGTCAACTTGGGTGGGCCACAGTGCTCAGAAATGTGGTCATATATTACTCCAGATGTTTCTAGGAAGGCATTTTTTTTTTCAATGATGTTAACATGTAACTATGGACACTAAGTAAAGCAGTCTACCCTCCGTTAGTGGGGCGGGCCTGTTCTAATCAGTGGAAGGCCTGAATAGAGCAGACTAACTGTCTTAGTCCCCTTTCTGTAGGCACCACAGAATACCTAAGCTTGGATAATTTACAAGAAAAGACCTTCATTTAGTTCACATTTCTGGAGGCTGGAAGCTTGAGTTCAGACGGTGGCATCTGGAGGGCTTCACGCTGCATCCCAGCACAGGAGCTGGAATCACCTGGCAGGAGTCCTGTGAGGACCGTGAATGGCATGTGAGTCAGAGAGGAGGGGACAAAGGGCCAGAATCCAGTCTCACCAGAAAGACACTGATCCTTCTTAAAGGTCCATCTCCCAGCACCAACACCCACGACGAGGGCCATGTGATTTTGAGGTGAGTTTCGGGGGGACAAGACAGACCCAAACTGCAGTACGAAGCAGCCCTGAGCCAGGAGGCCTGTCATGGCGAGATGGTGATAAGCCCCCGGGTCCATGGGACAGCAGGAGGCAGGACCATCTTTATCCACCGCCGGCCGGTCCAGCTGGTGAGACAGGGCCGACGGCAAGTCTGCACCCTAGATCCCCTCAAGGGCTTGGAGCACAGCTGAACCGTCCAAAACCACACTGACCCCCAGTGGCTGCTGCTGAGATTCAGAACCTGAGCAAACATCACGAGATCTAGAATCATAAGCGGAAGGGGAAGTGGGTCCAAACAACCCTAGCTGAGCACAAGTTAAAGAATGGTTTCTAACGTCTAGACAATCATTCTCTGACAGGTACATTGTCCAAGAAAAATGGAAACCAAAAGAGAACAGTTTTACATTGTGTAAGAAGACAGAAGCGTGCGTTCCTAAGCAAGCTGTGCTAAGCAGGATCAGATGGCAGAGGCGGAGTTTCCTCATGGGAGAAGCATTTTTTACATGACGAGGACTCTCAGGGTAAAACGGAGTCTGTTTGGTCCTTGCCCATGCAGCCTGGCCCCTAAAAGTTCTGCCAGCCGCTGGGCTCGGCTCGGTCCTGCCTGGAACTCCGGCCTGCCCTGCGGAGTTTGGCCTTTCCACATTTCCACAGCAGATTCCTAACAACAGATCTCTCTGGCATGCCTTGGCACGCACGTCCTGCTGGCTCCACTTCTCTGGGGAGCCCCAACTAATCCACAACACCAATAAAAACTGGCCTCTCCATCAACACCATCACCCACTGAGCAGCCCACTCCCGTCCCCTCGAAAACCAGGAGCAGACCTTGGACCATGGAAGCCCAGGAGGGGACAATGCAGATCGGCCGGTCTACCTGAAACAGAGGTGCAGAGTTAGGAATCCCCTGGGGTGATTTTGCCCCCGACCAGGGGGTATTTGGCAATGTCTGAATTCGGTTTGGAGCATGGTGACTGAGGAGGGGTCTACTGGAGTCTGGGAGCAGAAGTCGGGGATGCTGCTCAACCTCCCGGCACGCACGGGACGGTCCTGCAACTGACTTGTGCACCTGAAGCAGCCCAGGGCCACCGTTGGGAGACTCTGGATTTGGAGTCATCATGGAAATCAACTTGTGTCATACGAGGACAATGGTACCCAAGTCAGAAAGGAGCCCTCAGGAGGCCGCGGGGACCTGTTTGAGGGAGCACACGAGCCGGCCTGGGGGAGTTTTTTGGGAAAGACATTAGGCATGTCCTTCAGAGGCCGGCCCTACCTTGGAGGCAGAGCAGGCAGGTGACCCGGGGCACGTGCCTCTCCAGCGAAGCCCGGGAATCTGAGAGCAGTTCTGTGGGTGGTCAGTGCAGCTTGGCTGCCTGGGATGCAGCTAGTGAGCGGTCAGCTACCAGCAAAGGGCTGGAAGGAGAGGCCAATGCGTGAGGCGGGGCAGATCCTGGGCAGCACAGACTGAGACAGAAATGGGCTTTACGGGGCCCCGGGGCGGGGGGCCCGAAGACCCTACTCCCTTCCTTCATTCTTTTAATCCCTCCTTCAGCAAAAAGTTTAGTGCTATATTAGTTTCCTGTGGCTGCTGTAACAACTTACCACAACAAACGTGGTGGTTCAGACAACACGAATGTGCATCTGAGGGTGCAGGAGGCAGAAACCCAAAACAGGCCTCCCCGGGGTCAGAGGTGCCTCTCTCTCGAGCTCTGGGTAGGGTCTGCTTCCTTGTTTTTCTAGCCCCCAGAGTCTGCTTGCATTCCTTGGCTCTTGGATCCTTCTCATGTCACATCTCTTTCTCCCACTTTTTAGGACCCTTATGATTACATCGTTCCCAGCCCAACAGAACAGGGTCATCTCCCTATCATAAGGTCCCCAGGTGTCAGTGCTCTCTGCAACCTTAATTACCCTTTGCCAGGTAAGGTAACAGATTCCCCAGTTCCTGGGATTGGGATGTGGACATCTTTAGGGAGATGGGAGCCTCATGTTCTTGTCCCCACTTCCTGAGCTGTGCCAATGCTGCTAAGTGTACATGGGACAGAGGGGAGCTGTCTCCTCCCTCCTGGGGAGTGTACATTCTGGAGAAGACAGGGAGAAAAACGTTGCAATGAATGTCAACGTTTTCCTTCTTTCAGTTCAAGGATGGAGAATGACGGGTGTTGTGTGTGACTTTTCCAAAGTGCATTGTGAAAAGCATCTGCAAGGTCACATCTGAGCAGAGACCTGGGTTTTAAGAAGGAGTCTCCAGTCTCAGGCACTGTATTCCAGGTGGGGTTGGGGGTGAAGCAAGTGCAAAGGCCCTGGGGTGACTTCAGGGAATTGGAAGAAGACCAGCTATGTGGAAGGGGGAGGTGGAAGGAGACGATGACGAAGGCAGGGGTCAGATCATTTGTGGAGACACTGTGAACCAAGTGACTTGGGTTTTGGTTCAGAGAAAAACAGAAAATAGCTGTAGGACTTTGGGAAGGTCAGGGGCATGCATGATCGACGTTTAAAATGATTTCCTGCTTGCTCCCCTCAGGTTGCAGTGGAGCACGGCAGAGGCCAAGAGGACTGCAGGAGCATGGGCAAGGGACGCTTGGCTGGCGGAGGGTGGAGGTTGACCTCGGGCAGCTGTGGCGAGGGTCCTAGGAGCAGAGCCCAGGGGACGATGCGCAGATCAGATGGCAGGTGAGAGGAAGGGAGGGGAGAGGGTTGGACTCGTGCCCAGAGCTGCTGGGTGAGAAGCAAAGCGCTTTCAGGAGCACAGGCTTTCCAGGAAGGCGCGGGCAGCCTGGGGCAGAGCCTGCGGGCGGGAGTCACGAGCGCGCTCTTCAGGTGCGTTAGTGCCTGTCGTGGGCAACAGAGGTGGCCTTGGCTCTCTGAGGCCTTAGAGGCCCAAGGCTGAACAAAGGACAGACAGAGAAGCAGAAGGCAGCCCTCCTGGACAGGTCCTTACGGACGTGGTGGAGCTGTGGTGCGGAGGAGGTAGCCGGGCTCTGAGACTCCATGTTGATATCCTTGGAATGGCAGAGGCAACAGGAGCAATGGCCTCACATTTAGACCTCCTAACACCCACATGCTGTCCCAGCAGCTTTGCCGTGTGAACTGGTTTATGCCTCTTGGCACAGGAGCCACATTGTCCCCATTTGAGAGTGGAGGCCTGTACAGCCAGAGTCAGTTCAGGGACTTGGATTCTTAGTGGGGGCAGTACAGACACAGGGGAGAGACCCAGGCTTGGGAACCGCTGCTCTGATTCTGAGTCTCACCTCTGTCCTTGCCGTGTGACCTGGTCGTGCCTGGGGATCATGATGATCCCCTGCAGGGCGCGGTGAACCCAGGCAAGGACTTTGCCCGGGGCCCAGCACACAGCAGGTGCTCAGAGCCCAGCCATGAGGCAGGCTCCTTCCTGCGAAGACACAGGAGCGAGGAGTGATGAGGAGTGAGCTCTGCAGGTCTCCAGGCACGCCAACCCACGGCCCTCACCTCTCTTTCCTGATTTCTCTGCAAAAACAGGAAGAAAACTGGGGACATCAGATGCACAAAGTCTTCTGCATGAATTTCAGTCTATGCAATCCTTGTTCGGGGGGAGTGGGCTGCTGGGGATTGAACCCAGGGGTACTTCCTCCTGAGCTATATCCCTAACCCTTTTCATTTTTTGAGACAGGGTCCCCCTGTCTTAGGGTTCTTAGGCCCTCGCTAAGTTGTTGAGGCTGGTCTTAAACTTGCAGTCCTCCTGCCTCAGTCTCCTGAGTGGCTGGGAGTTTAGGCGTGTCCGACTGCAATTGTTTTGTAATAAAATCATATTCTTCTTTTTTAAACTTGACTCTTGGAGGACAAAAGTAGGATGTTAAATGAGGTTTAAAATGTTGAAATCAGAAGAAAAGAATGCCAGATAGAAGAGGTTAAGACGTAACCGTTTCTTCTCTGTCCCTCTTCCTGCCTTGCTGCCCACTGACGTTGGGTGGGCATGCACGTGCAGTGGATAGCGAAGGACACCGCGCGACAGGAGGACTTCAGCTGACCTGAATACTGAACCTCTTTGGAGCCCGGCCACCTTTGCCCAGGCATGAGCTGGTCTTCCATTTCCACAGGAAAGGAGTGCCTGTGGGGTCTCGTGGGGGAACTCGTACTGGGAAGACGAGACCCAGCCTAAGGATCGTCAGCCAGGAGCCACGTGGGGCTTTGACGTGTTTCCCCAGCATGTCCTCCTGGGCTCTAATGGACGGTCAGCAAGGGACACTTCAGGACGTCGTTCCCTGGCTGGTGACCTCTGCTCCGTTCTCAGCGCTGCTCTAACTTCTGGCAAGAGAGCATCAGTGACGTCAAGGCAGTACGCTGGAGCTGACCTTGCAAACCCACCACGGCAAGTGGGCCCCTGGCTCTGTGGTGGGCCCCTCCGCCAACCCTCCTGCTCTCCTCTTACTGCGATTGCATTGAACTTCATGAACGACTATTTGGAGAACAGGTAAGTGTTTGATTCCACGACAGAGCAGAGTCTTGCACAAGAACACTCTGGTAACGTGGTTCATCCACCTGCAATCACACTTTAGTCCTCAGCTGTTAATTTTCATGTGCGCTTTCCATGAGCCAGGCATTGAGCTGAACCAGACAGCCTGGTCCCTGCAGAGCAGAACTCACATTGTCCTGGCCTGGGGAGGGCAGCCAAGCCAATCAGTAAGCAGGAGGACTGTCAGAGTGACAGGGGCAACCAAGGGTGACTGGGGAACAAAGGGAGGGCATGGCAGAAATGCAGACTGTCCTCCAGGCGCCAGGGGGCACTGTTGATCCAGCAGATAGAAGAGCCAAGAGGGCTAGAGGGGCCAGGGACTTGAGCTGCAACTTGACCTGGTCAGGGAGCTGCTGATAGATGCATGAGGTAGAAAGGAAGCAGAAGGAACCAAGGGTGTTGCTGAGGGTTCTGATTAAACAAGAAAGCTGCAGGGGCTCTTTACTGAGATTTTGGGTCAGTCCTGGGCAGGGAAGGGAAAAGTTTGAGGGGGAAACTCCGGAGGCTGTGATTATCTGGTGATAAGGGCAGGTGCACCATTGGAAATGCAGGTCTGGAGCTTAGAGCTGTCTGGACTCGACATTTTTGTCCAGTTTGTCCCATGTGAATGTAAATGTTTCTGATCCACCTTTCTGATTGGCATGGAGAAAACCCCTTGGCCAATCAACAGCAGCACTCCCCTGCCCAGACCGTGTCAGTCTGCACTGGGAGACAACCTCCCTCCCACCCGCTGACTGGCAGCACCTGCAGTTGCTACTTGCTTAAGTTCTAAAGTCCTAGGGTCCTCCACTGTGATGAGACAAATTTTGTAGGTTCACTTTGGTAAGTCAAACAGGCTGCTGATGGGGGACAGACATGTGAGGGGTGGGAACATAAGGTTAAGGGAACAATTCTACAAAACGGGCCCACTGTGCCGACCCCACCTGCTTTCTTTTCCAAGGAGCAATTTTTCTGCAGCCCTGCCTGGCTTAAGTGGACAGGACACGTCACATTCCTCAACAAACTACCTCTTATCTGCAGGAGAAACTCAGGCCTGAAATAATTCCGATAAGAGGAATACGCGTTACCCTGAAGGAGGGGCTTTTGTGGACCTTGCACAGATCAGATCCCAGAACTCAGGGAAATAAGGATAATACCCCCAAACCATAAAGCCTGTAGGATCAGGTTCCAGTTAGAACCAGTGAGCATGGGCTGAAGTGACCTAGAGAGGTCACAGCAGTGGGGATTTGAAAGTCCCTTGTCATCCTGCTGTCAGTCAAGAGTCAAGAGGTGGAACTGGGTGGGACTCTTTGGAAACTTACTGGGACCCCCAAAAAAACTGGAGTGCAGGAGGGGTGTGCTATCCCTCTCCTCTCTAAGAGGACCCACTTGCTCCCTGGAGAGCGTCCCTTTTCCCTGTCCCATCCTTTCTAATAAGCTCATGCCTGTTACTTGAGTGACATGTCTGAGGTCTTTCTGACTTGATCACAGGAATTGGGGTTTGAAGTGGAGCCTTCACGCTACCTCAGTTTCTCAAAAGTTCCCAACCCTGTACCAATATGACAAGGACCACCTACCTGTCCTGCAGGCAGCAGGACTCAGTGTGGCACTGGTCTCAGCCACCCCCTGGGATGTGATGTGGCTTCTTGCTCCTGGGCAGGAGGTGGACGTTCTATTTCCTGTTGACCTTTCCTACAGCTGTGACTCCCCCTCAGCAGGTCAGGAAATCACAGCCAAATCCAAAATTCTGGAGTTTTCCTCTGTCTCCGCCCACTACCCGTAGGAGTTGAATAGTTTTAGGTCTTGTCTGTAGTCCTTTTTGAGTTCCTGCTTGTATGTGCTGTAAGGTGGTCTGAGCCATTCTCTGGTGTGTAGCTCGCCAGTTTCCCGGCACCTGTGTTGAAGAGCATCCTCAGGCCAATGTCCAGTGTTGGCAGCCTTGTTGAAGGTCACTGAGCCAAGTGGGCAAGTCAAGCATCAACCTCTGAACTCTCTGTTCTGCTTCAAGATCATTTTGGCATCTGGGGTCCTTGTAATCCCGTATAAATTTTAATATGAATGTCCCCATTTCTGCCAAAACACACAGCTGGGATTTGGATAGCGATTGCATTGAATCTGTAGATTGCCGTGGATAGTGTGGACATTTTAATAAAAACCTCCCAATCCAGAGCAAGAGATGGTTCCCATTCACCTGTATCTCCTTTCCTCTCCTCCTCCTCCTCCTCCTCCGAAGTGTTTGTAGTTTTCAGTATACATTTCACTTTCCTGGTTAAGTTTATTCCTAGGCATTTTATCCTTTTCGGTGCTATTGTAAATGAAATTGTTTTCTTGACATCCTCTTTTGGATTCACTGTTAGTGTAGACGAACACAACTGATTTTGGGGCGTATTCCAAAACTTGGCTGAATTCATGTATCCTAACAGTGTTTTCATGGAATCCTTAAGGTCTTCTACCTGCAAGAGCATGCCCTCTGTGAACGAAGATGGTTTACTTCTCCTCCCACTGGCTTTTCTTTCTTCCGCTCTCCCGCTGGTGTTGCCAGAACTTCCATCAGTGCGCTGAGGATCCGTTAGTGGCAAGATGGGCACCGCCTGCTCCTGATCTTGGAGGAACACGTTCAGTTTCTCCACTGAGGACAAGGTTAGCTGTGAGCTTCTCATGCAGCCTTTCATCATGCTGTGGTACTTTCCTTATATTCCTACTGTGTAGAGTTTTTTCATGTTTGTTTCTATGAGAGCCGGCCAAATCCTGCCAAATGCCTTTTCTGTATCTGTTGAGATAATGGTGTATTTTTGTTTTGCGGGATGCGGGGTACCAAGATTGAACTCAGGGGCACTTGACCACTAAGCCACATCTCTAGCCCTATTTTGTATTTTATTTAGAGACAAGGTCTCACTGAGTTGTTTAGTGCCTCGCCTTTGCTGAGGCTGGCTTTGAACTCTTGATCCTCCTGCCTCAGCCTCCCCAGCCACTGGGATTACAGGCATGCGCAATCACATGCTTTTTGTCCCTCATTTTGTCACGCGGACTGATTTCCACATGTTGAACCATCCTTACATTCCATACACACTACCTGGTTACAATATATGAGGCTTCCAATGTGCTATGGAATTTGTCTTGCAAGTTTTTTGTTTAGGATCTTTGTGTCAGTACTAATTTTCTTTTCTTGTTATGCCTTCCTCTGATTTTGTGTACTTTGTCGGTGTAAGCTCATGGCCCACAAATGACGGAGGCAGGAGACGGGAAGCAAACCTCAGATCAGCAAGTTTTTCTTTACGCTGCAGCACAGTCCATGGATCAGGTCATGGGAGGGCACATTTTCTGGGCATGGAGCTGGCCCCCGAGTTACCGAAGGACTCTGAGTTTGTAGTTTCCTTGGAGACGGTGGACGTGCAGTTTTGACAGTCAGGGGCTAGTTGTGCAGGTTAAAACTAACTTAGGAGGGTAGTTGTAAAAAGGTTGAAACTCACTGTTGTCTGGGGAGATAGTGAAGCCAGAATTGGGGACAGGCAGTTAGTGTAGAAGTAGGGGATCAGGTCAAATTGAGGAAATCGAGGAAATGAAGGCCATGAAAGCCATCTGCCTCTGGAAGTTGGAAAGACTGCCCCTGGCAAGGAGCTGCTACTGAATGCCCCCTGGGCCCTTGCCTGGCTGAATCACTTTGGCCCTCCCCCTACCCATCTGCTTCTCACTTTTTACATCTCACCTGCAAAACCAGGCCTAGTCACCTAGGCAGGAAGGAGAGATAAGCGGGGAGAGAACTGGAGAACAAAAAAGACCTTAACCTATAAAAGATGTAGGGTGCACTCACTTCTTGGGATTCTAGAACATCAGCCATGGCCCCCTTCTCCCTCCCAGGAACAGTCTGTATTATTACCTTTAAATAAAACCTGCTTAATATGCTTGCCTTGGCGTGCTTCTCTAGTGTTCAAACTTCAACTTCAGAAGGAGCAGAACTTGTCACCATCACCGGTAAATGGGGATATCAATAGGAGTCTGGATTCTGATGGATGAGTACTCAAATCTTGCCCATTTTTTTACTTTATCTGGGATCCATTGTTTCCCAGAGTTTCAATATTTGCTGTGCCCCCATTTAGAACTAATTTCCCATGGGGGAAGGTCAAAGTTCAGGGCCCAGCATTCAGTATCCACCCCTTTCCTTTAGGGCCCATTACTATTAGGAGAGAATCGACTGGGAGGTTAATCCTTGGCTAGTTTCCCCTCCTCCCAAGTCGTACCTCTCTCCTTTTTTCTTGGGGGGCAGGGGCTATCTTGCAGGAATATTATTCTCCGTAGCCCTTCAGGTGGGGTAACTCTGGCCTGGTAGACTAGGTTTGGGAGTGTCTTCTTCTCCCTAGTTCTTTGGGTGTGTTTGAGAAGAGTTGGTGTTCATTCTTTCAAGCCTTGCTAGAACTCTCTGGTGCATCCATTTGGTCCTGGACTTTCCATTGCTGGCAGGTATTTGATCACAACATTCATCTCCTCACTCGTTACAGATTTTCTATTTCTTCATGGTTCAGTCTCAGTAGGTTGTCTGTTGCTATGAATCCATCCATTTTTTCTAGGTTATTCAACTTTTTGCTGGGTCTTTTTTGTTTGTTTGTTTTTTAGTATTCGAAATTATATACTAGTAGAATATATCTGAGCATGTCATGTCAAATAAAATTATTAGCATGATTTCAAAAGGACTGTCCTGCGGAACAGAGCTTGAGCTACTTCGCAGGCGTGGAATGCAATTCAAAACCCACAAACCACTGTCCGCACTTTATTTTAAAACAAAGTTCAATTTTCACAATAAAATGTTTCCATGATCGGAATAAAAAACCCAAGCGATTTCTAAACAAACTGAATATGTAGAAGGAAGCAAAAGTGAACACGTTTCTGGAAAATACCACGAACATTTTTCAGAATTCCCTTTCTGACTAAAGGTGGCTCATAACCATTGGTTTGTTTATGGAGCACCTTGGCTGTCCCCAGGTAGGAAATGGACACTGCTGTTCTTAACCACAGGCCTATTGGTGGCCACCTCCCTGCAGTGTCTTACAAAGGGAGGACTCTGTTCTCGGCCAGAGATAAACAGCTTATTGCTCATGGTTTTACTCCATTATTCAGACTTGCAAGTCTCCAGGCCTCCAGGCTGCCCTGCGCTCCCTCCTGCCGCCACGGTCACAGCCAGGCCTCATCTCCTCTCCCTCTTTCTCCTTTCTGGCCTCTGAGGGAACAAGCAGGGGAGGCTAGTGCCTGAGTTTGGGTTCTAGAGAAAAGTCCCAGCAGGTGTTTCATCGCACCAGTGCCAGGGACTGGGTGTGTTGTCCTGGCACAGGAGAGTGGACCAGCAAGGCGAGCAGCACAGCGGACCAGGGCCGCACCCCAGACGGAGGTCCCCGGCAGAGCTTCCCTCGCCTGCACACAGAGCAAAGGGTCTGGCTGGAGAATCTGTGTCCCCTGTGCCACCACTTGAAGGTGATGCTCGGTGAGTATTGCTTCAAGGGTGAGCTTTAGCTCCCTCCCACTCAAGTCACAAAGCTAGGACAACTTGAAATCGGTTTCACTGCCAGAAGGATTTGTCTGTGGCTAGGCCGACAGCCATGGGACACTGCAGGTCACACAGGAAGCCTGTCACTTAGCATGCTTTCAGGATGCTCCTAATCAAATGGACCCCAGGGGTTTGGATGCCAGGGGTCACCTTCTTCCTTTCCAGAGTCTTACCACTCAAGAATGTCTAACCAGTCCTAACACCAACAGGAGCTGAGAGCAGCTGGTCTAGGAGAGTTCCAGTCTCCCCTGCTCCTCTGCTCTTACAAATAAAATTCTCTAAAATCTAGAAGAAATTTGAACTCTACTGTGTCGGTGAGAGGGCAGTAACTGCAGTTCAGTCTCTCTTGTATCTGGAGGGTAGTGATACCGCCGTTTAATGGTGACGAGTTCTGCTCCTTCTAATGTTGAAGATTGAACACTAGAGAAGCACGCCAAGGCAAGCAGATTAAGCAGGTTTTATTTAAAGGTAATAATACAGACTTCTCCCGGCAGGAAGAAGGGGGGCCATGGCTGATGTTCTAAAGTCCCAAGAAGTGAGCACACCCTACATCTTTTATAGGTGAAAGTCTCTTTTGTTCTCCAGTTCTCCCCCTTATCTCTCCTTCCTGCCTGTGTGACTAGGCCTGGTTTTGCATTAAGTGAGAAGCCATGGGCAGGGGGAGGGCCAAGGTAATTCAGGCAGATAAGGGCCCAGGGGGCATTAATTAGCAGCTTCTTCCCTGCAGTCCTTAATAATGGCAGGTAAATTTGGTGATCAATGGAGATCCTTGACATTCCATTCTCCCAGAGGCAGTCTCCAACTTCCAGAGGCAGATGGCTTCATGGCTTCATTTCCTCGATTTGACCTGATCCTCTATTTCTACACTACTACCTGTCCTTAATCTGGTTTCATTAGCCTGGCCTGAGAAAAGATGGAGGACATGGGGGCTGCCCCAGGCCAGGACTAGTTCCTGGCTGTGTGACCTCAGGCAAGTAATCTGAGCTCTGAGCCTAGTCTGCTTACCTATTGCGTGGGATCAGCAGCTGGTCTATCACAGATGCAGATGAAACAAAACAGAGACAACCCTTGCCCAGCAGGTGTGGAAGACCAGCTTTCCCCAGCAGTATGTGAGCAGACAGCAAGCTAGTTTCTCGCAGGGCCAGCACTGTGCCCCTTCTAAGCCTCTTCGCTCGGCATTGCTCCATGCTTAATTCTGAAGAGTCGCTCAAACAAGTACAATTAAATGTGGATCAGTATCGATCCTCAAAAATAGAAGCCACTGCCACTTACTCAGTTGATTGAGCGTCTGCTCCGGGCCTGGCACAGGCACCTGAGCTGAATGACCTGGACCCCAGAGGGGGATGGGGCCTCTGCCTGGGGCAGATCACAAGACTGCTCAGGAAAATTCAGACTGTGAGTGGGGCCTGGTCAGGTGAGGGGAGCAGGCAAAGGGGGCCTTACTAGGACACCGAAGGCCGAGGTGGCCACGGAGGAGAGGCCAGGGTGCCTGGGAAGCCCAGGGCTGCTCTGCACCCAGGACCAGGCTATGGGTGGGGCATGTGCCAGGGCAGGGATGCTGCTGGCACAAGGCTGCCCAGGAGAGGCCTGGGTTAGTGCTGCGCTCCCTCCTCCTCCCTCCCTCCCGCCTCCTCCTCTCAGTCTTTTAAGTCGAGGCTTCAACCAATAGGAGGTGAGAGGCATTGAAAGCTTGTGAGCGAGATAGGAAGACATTATCTGCCTTTGAGAAAAATTTCTCCAGGGATGCTGTAGAGAATTAATTAGAGGATAGAGATTGGCCACTGGGAGACCCGTTGGGAGAAGACAAGGGCCTGGGCCAGCGGGGCAGAGGACTGTGTCGGTCAGTCCCTCATCACTGTATCAAACGCCTGACTGATTGTGGAGGTTTCGGTCAGCGGTTGGCAGGCCCTGTCACCTCGGGCCCATGGTGAGGTGGGAATGTGGGGGCAGGGAGCAGGGCTGCCCACCTCATGGACAGGAAGCAGGAAGGCAAGGACAAGGGGTGGCCTTTCCCCACGTCCCCTTTGAGGGCACACCGTTCAACAACTTAAAGCCTCGCAGTAGACCCCACCTCTTAAAGCTTCCGCCAGCTCCCAAGAGCGGTACACAGGGGACCGAGCCATTAACACAGGGACTTGGGGACATTCAAGACCCAAACCATAGCAGGGACTGTTCGAGACATCTTCTGAGACAGGATGAGGATCCAGGAGAAGGAGGGAGGCGGGAGATGAGCTGAGAGGGCTCATCATGGAGAAGGCTGAGCTACAGCGGATGTCCAACCCGCTGCTCAGTGGAAGCAGCTGGACACGCAGGTCACGCACTATGGGATTCTGTTTTTCCAGAATGTCCAGCAAAGGCAGCTCTATAACCTCCAGAGACAGAACCCAGTGTGCGGTTGCCTGGGGCTGGGAGCGGTAGTGACTGCAAGTGGGCATGTGGTTTCTTTGGGGGACGATGGCAACATCCCCAAATTAGAGAATGGTCATGGTCACACGACTCCACAACTGCACGGAAAAGCTCTCGAGGCACACTTAAAATGGCTCCATTTATGGCGCATAGATCATACTTACAAAGCTCTTTAGAATGGAGAGAGGCTGCAGAAGGCGAGGACCACCGTGAAGCATGGACCAGCGGATATGGGCGGGGACAACTGGGAATCATTCAGGTCCCCAGACAAAGGAATGCGGTAGGGTGTGGATTGGAAAGAAGGCCCAGGCCCCAGGCTGGGTCTGCTCCTCAACAAGCCCTGAGCCATCTTCCTCCCAGAGTGGGATTCTGCAGATATCTTTTTGGAAAGTGAACCATCAACACACGGAAGACTTAGAAGTGCCATCACACGTGGCTGTTGGACCCTGTGGTCCCATTTCTTGAAATCTCTGCTAAGGAAAGAGACCCAGTGATGGAGGGAGGTGCTTCTTGCCGAGCTGCTTGACATGCTGAAGAAAGGGCAGCCGCGTATGTGGCCACCGGAAGGACAGGACTCCCTGCGCCCCTGAGGATGATATGGACGATGAGGGACCTTGCTGGGGCTCAGATGGGGCAGAGCAGCACAGCCAGTGCACCGGTATTGAAAGGCCCGCGAGGAATTACGGGGCAAAAGCCAATGGCAGCCTGGTTAACTGTTGCCTGAGACGAACTGGCCTTGCTCTGCCTCGGCCCTGTGAGAAGTTTTCATGTCCTGTCTCTTTCGATCTGGACACAAGTGTGAAAGTTAGGTGTCTTTTTTGTTGGTTTGTTTGTTTTACAGATGAGGAAACCAAGACTCAGGTTTGCAGGAACATGAATAGGGTCATGCAATTTACAAGCGGGGGAACCCCATGGTGAAAAGCCATAGGGCTGGACTCGTCCGCGCTGGTCTAATAGGATCCGCTAACTCCCCAGGGCAGGGGTCCCGTGTACCCACAGGGAATCGGTTCCAGGATGCTCCACAGATACCACACTCCATGGATGCTTTAGTGCCCTCTATAGACTGGTGTGGTATTTGCACATGACCCGTACCGCCCTCCCGTGGACTTCAGATGTCTCTGGGGGACGTACACTCCCTGACTCCATGTCAATGTCACACGAGCGGTTGTTTTACTGGGTTGTTCTGGAATATGACGAGAAAGATGTCTGTCCGTGTTCAACCAGAGGCAGTTCTTTTAAGGGTATTTTGAGCCACAGTGGTTGACTCCATGGTGCAGGACCTGCGGCATGGACGGCTGACCCTGCACTCCGCTGCAGCCGTGGAGCAGAGCCCTCCCGGGGACTGCTGTGCATGTCCCTTGAAGCCAGCCGCGAGGTGGGGCTGTTTGCTGTGAGTCCCATTTTCAGATGCAGAGGCTGAAGTTCAGAATCGGTCGGTAACAGCTCAGGGCCCAGCAGCCAGGGGGAAGGCGGCTGGGACACCATGGGCGGGCCCCGGCCGAGCTCTGAGCACTGAGCACCTCCTTCCCCAGGGTCAGGAAGTCCCTGCACTGAAAGCCTGGCTCAGGGCCCAGGGCACTGTGCGGGAGGAGGACTTCGATCTGCCTTCTGCTGAATCAGCAGAGGGGGCTGTGCACAGGGCCGGAGGGCCAAAGACCAGGAGAGTTGGCGACATGAGGAAGAGAGGCTTAGCATGGCCGCTCTGGGTTCTGCCAGGCCTTGGACCTCAGAGATCTGCAGGCCAGCATTGTTCGGCCGGGTGTGAGGCCAAGGTGACAGAAAGCAGAGGGCAGAAGATCCTGCATTGCCCCAGTTCAGACATTCAGCAAGAGATCGATTGTTGTTAGTGTTTTCAACAAAGCTGACCCTGGAGCCTCCATCTAAGAGGTCCCTGGGTCCTTTAGGTCAAAGGGCAACAGTCACACTAGAGCTTTGTACCTGAGTTTGAGAGAAAACCTGACCCTGGAGAGCCAGTGAACTCCAACACACCTCAAGAGCTAGTGTGGCAGAGGGAGCACAGCTTAGTTGTCAACTCTGCCTCTTTCTTGCTGTGTGACTTTGGGCAAGTAGTTTCACCTCTCTGAGCCTCAATTCCCTATGGCCAAGCATTTTTCAGGCCACGTACTGTAGGTATCTGTTGAGTGAGAAAATAAGGAGATGAGTATGGAGCAGAGATCTTCTTAATCCAAGCAGGAAATTGGCCACGTTTGGATAACCAAAAATGGAATCTCCCTTTAGGCATGGAGAAAGGATTCTCCACAGGTACAGTTTGAGTAACAAATGTTCCAGAGAAGCCAGGCTGAGGGAGCTCTTGGTCTAGAAGCTCATTGCTATCTATGCCACGTTCTTTGTTTTTTGTTTGTTTGGCCGGGCTGGGGCTGGAACCCAGGGCCTCGCACATTCCAAGCAATTGCTCCACCTGTGAACTGAACGACAGCCCCTCAGGGTCTTCCCTCTTCTTCCCTGTCAACACCGTCTCCCTTATGATCAAGAAAACCGAGTCAATAACGGATGAACTTACCCCTTTGAACCCCTCAGAGTCCCTGGGTGTCAGTGAGGACTTGGTCCTGGCGGCCTCCGGAGCAGCGTCCCAGGGTTGGATGAGCGTGGGAGGGAGCAGAGGCAGCATCTGCCCGGGCGCAGAGTCCAGGAGAAGCTGAGGAAATGGGCAGGAGGCTGCGTGGACCGTGTGCTCACAAAGCAGGGCACGAGGCAGTGAGGGCCAGTGGACACACCCCCTGGGCCACCCAGGTCCCCGCTCCCTGGATTGCCGGCAGCGCAGTGCCGTCCGGAACGGATGGAGCCGTCCAGGACTAGATGGTAAGTCCAAGCAGAGCCAGGAGCCGGAGCACCGGGGCTGGTGGCCGGAGCGGGATGACCACACTTGTCCCATCCACTGCAAGACAGTCTTCGCTCTTTCCTGTGACACAATCCAACATGATAGAGGCATTCGCTGTAATGAGTGGCCGGGTGGAGATTTGATTTCAATGGCCCTAGACAAAAGGAGCATGCTGAGTGTGGCACTCACAGGAGCTGCACCCCACGGAGGGAGGCTCAGTGAGCCGCTCCACAGTGTCCGTCCGGCTGTCCGGGTGTCTTGCTTCATTGTAGCTCTCGGCCCATAAAGAGAGGGACAAGTTTCCCTTTACCAAAAAGGCAACCGCAACAACTCTGGGCTTGCTGTGGTCACTGGGCCCTGCTGTCAGAATTGGAATCCACCACGTGTCTGAGGCCAAAGTCCACGTGCTGCCTGTGGAGCTGAGCTGCTCCCTCCATGTGGAAGAGGGCATCACTTCTCTCCGCAGTCTGGTGTGACGGTGGCCAACACGGGGCTCCTGCTGGCACCAGCCAGGCGCTGTGGTGCTAAGCATGCAGGGCCCTCTCCTGCCGACCTGAGTCCGCCTTCCACTGGCCCATATCAGTCAAGGACCAGCTCAATCTTCCTGCTTCCACGTGTCACCACCTTCCATATCTCCTGACCCTCCCAGCCCAGCTCCATGTGGCCACCAGGGAGAACTTGTAAGGAGGCGGCCTGATCATGCCGCCTCCCACCCTGATCTAGAAACGGCCAGTGTTTTCCTTTGTCCTACTCCTGGTGTGCCCCACCCTGCATCTGAGGGCTCCAGCCACAGTGGTCTCCAACCCCAGCACCAGCTCCCCGCAGCCCCAGGCCCTTTCTGCCAGCTGCTCCTCCTGCCAGACGCACCCCCTCCCACTCACACCCGCTCCTGGGAGGTGGATCAGTCGCCAGGCCCCGCCTCTCCTTCCACTCTGTACCGCGTTCTGGAGTTTGCCGTAACTGCACCCACATGCCCACTAAGATGTGTGCTTGTTGGTGTCCAGTTGACGCCCGCTGGAGTGCAAGGCTCATTCCTGCCGTGCACACTACCTGTGATCGGGAGGCCTGGCCCGGACAGGGCCTCAGCGCACCCAAGTGGACAGTGGGGCAGTGAGTGGAAAACAGCCAACAACTCCCGGAGCCTGACTTCCCTGGCAAGAAGGAACAGTGCATGGGAAGCTGCCCATGCCCTGGAGCCCCCACACAGCCTTGGGGGAGCCGCGCCTGTCCATCTCGGCATCCTGGGTGCTGGAGTCCAGCAGCCGGCAGCCGAGCCTCTGGTGCCCAGTTCTACGAGGAAGGAGTTCTGCCTGGTTCCTCCAACCCTTCTTTTCAGGCTGAGACTTCAGAATTTTACAACTGGAGACATTCACTGTTTTGTCTTTTGAAATAAAATTAATTTGGGGGTCACTTCTAGCATCCTACTGGTCTTCGGACCCCTCGGGGAGCCAGTACAGAGCGGTCGGCGGCCAGGAGTGGAGAGGCCTCCTGACCCACTTGGAGGAGCCCACGGCACAGCTCCCTGCGCCCTCGCGTGCCTGCAAGTGCGAAGCCTAGCGGGCAGGACCTGTCCTTAACGCAGCCTGACTTCAGGCCGTGCGCAGCTTGGGAGGATTGCCCAGAACTAGAGGTCAGGCACCTGAGCATGCGGACGCTGGGCCATGGAGCCCTGGTCTTCCTGATGCTGACGCAGCGTGGCCCCTCTCACAGCAGCGAGACTCTTCCTTTTTTCCATCTTGGAAGAGACCCGAAGGAGCTAGTGATGTGGGAGAGACGGCAGAACCAGACAGCGCGGGCGGTTGCTCCTCTGAGCGGGTTTGGCTCTCGGCCAGCCCTTTGGAAAGGCCGAGGTTGCAGCCACCGACTGCACCCATGGAGCCCGACCCCCTCCAACTCTGCCAGGAGCCAGGCCGCTCACTCTGCGGCTCCCAACCCGCCAGTAAAGCCCTGAGAAGCAGAGGCTGGAGGCTGGGGTCGGGTTCTCCAGCTTCCTAGTGTTTGAGAGTCAGCCTTCAGGAGCCTCTAAGCCTCAGTTTCCTGACCTGTGAAATGGGGAGGTGAATGGCCTCCTACTGAGGGCCACTGTGGGGTCCTGGGATCCCATGTGGTCTGGCAGGTCCAGTGGACAGGAGCGCAATAGGAAGAGTCCTGTCCTTTCTTAGACTTAGATGGGAAGGGTCTTCACATCTGGCCCAGTGGTTCCCAAAACACAAAAGCCAGATGGCCTTGGGTTGTTGTGGGAAGCCATCTTTGTTTTTGTTTTAAGAATACTTTTAGGTTCCTGTCAACACGGGGAGGAAGGTACAGAGATGTCCCACAGACCCCTGCCCTACACATGGAGAGTGCCTGTCACTGCGCTAACCCGGGAGGGCGGAGTTGCTGCCTACAGTGTGCAGCCTGGGACACTGAGGGAGGAGGGGAGGAGTGAAGAACCAGGAAGGAGACCTAAGGAAGGACAGGCAGGTAAGTTTAGCCCCCAGTTCCACAACCTTTCCAGGTCTGCCCCTCCCAAGCCAGTCTCCCCTGGGCCTGTCCCTCCCCAAATTCTGGGAAATCTGCGACTCTTGAAGTCACCATAGAGCCACCCACTCCTGTAATTTAGGGGACTTTCTGGTGTTATCTATTCGTGGGACAAGGGAGACATGTGATTGGGTGTTTTTTTGGTGTTTGTTGTTTGAAGTGAAATCACAGCATAAATCAGCCATTTCCAAGAGAAGGCTCAGTGGCACTTAGCCCATCTGGGTTGTAAAACCACCGCATCCGTCTAGCTCCAGAACAACCTCTTCACCCTGAAAGGTGACCGTTACTCTTCAATCGGCTGCACCCATCCCCTGCTCCATCCCACCCTGACCAACCACTAATCCGCTCTGTCTCTGAGGATCTGCAAATTCAGGTCATTTGATAGAAATGCAATCATATAAAGTGTGGCTTTCACTTAGCACGATGTTCCCAAAGCTCAGCCTTGTTGTGGCATGTGTCACTATGACATTCTTTTTCCCAACTGAGTAACACCCCATCGTGTGAATAGACCAGGTTTTGCTTATCTTTTTGTTCAGTCATCGGTGGATGCTGGGCTGTTTCCACCTTTCGGCTATTGTGAACAGTACTGCCGTGGACGTTTGTGGACAAGCAATTGTTTGGGCACCTGTTTTCACCTCTCTTGGGTATGCCCTGAGGAGTGGAACTGCTGGATCACATGGTCCTTCCATGTTTGCTTTTTGAGGAACCATCAAACAATTCTTCACAGCAGCTAAGACATCTCACTTGACCACTGGTGTTGTATGAGGGTTTCAATTTTTCCACATCTTTGCAAATACCCCTTAAGTCTTTGTTTTCAGATGGGCAATATTAAGACATTTTCCTCCATAGCCTGGAAGGATCCAGCAGAGGAAGAAATTGCTGATGCTGAAGATAAATGAGATCATTGCAGCAGAGCAGTTCAGGAAGACGAGAGGCGCATGCCGTAAGACCCACAGGTGAGGGATCCTCCAAAACGAGAAGTCTGGTAGGTGTCGGACGAAGGAAGTGAAAAAGAGAAACGTCTCTGCCATGAGGGCCCCGGAGGCTCTCTGGTGGGCTTGTCCCTCCTGGTGAGGAGCTTCCCCACCGGGCAGTGTGTGTGGGCGACCGGGGTGGGTGGTCTTGATTTACACCTCACCTCTCACCCACAAACGTCGCTTTGGACACGTGGTCCAGTCTTAAACTTCGGTATCCACAGGCGTAGGACGGAGTGCACTGCTCTCGGACTCAGGGAGGCTATGCGAGACACCAGCTGGCATGCAGTAGGTGCTTGCTAAGGGTAGGTCTGTCTCCTTGGTTCATTCTTTCACTTTGCAGCCTTCTTAGTATCTACCCCTATGTTGGGTTCTCAGTGGGTATTCCATAAACATTCATAAATGAAGAAACAAAAATCATAAGAGATTTCCGCGTAGAATAAGAATGTGAACACTTGCTGGACGCTTGCTCCGAGGCAGGCAAGCCCAAGGGCAGCATCTCTTTTGATCCCCTGGACAAGATCCGAGGGAGTAGCTCCTTAGCCCCGCTCTGCGGAGGAGCGGTGTGTCCAGTGTGACACTGGGAAGGGGCAAGCTGGGAGGCGGACCTGCGACATCTGAGGTCAAATCCCAGGTCCCCATCGCATCCTGCCCATCCAGCTGCGGCTGAACCTCTGGCTGGCCCCCTGGCGTGGGGGCGTCCTGTACAACAACTAGAAAGAGGCCAAGCGCGGGCGGCTGCCTGCTGGACGTGTAGGAAGACCTGAGAGTCCCGGGAAAGCGACTCTGGCCCAGAGGCGACCTGGCTGTGGTGTGCCTGTCCCCTTGGGCACAGGCGTGCTCTCCCTGGCACAGAAGTGCCGTCTTCTTGGTGGCGGGGGTGGCTGACGTTGGAGGCTGATTGCCACCAACATCTGCGGCGTCTCCCGTGGATCCACGGCTCTTCCTGCTCTAGGCCACACCTGTCAGCACCACGACACCAGGGAAACGGACTCGGCCACCAGGAGTTGCCTGTTGCTCTGCGTTCATGCCGAGGGAATGAAGTGGGCTTTTCCTGGTTCCCCAGAGACCTGTTTTTCCGGACCTGAGTAGATGGCTGAGCCTTTTGCTCTGTGGTTGGGACCCGGCACCCCTCTTTCCATACTCCACCAGAGCACCGCCCTTCGCCCCCTGCCCCTGTGCCCCTCACCTCTCCCAGGAATGGGCCTGAAGGTGGTTTTCAGCCCTTGGCTGGGCTTGGATCCTGCCCAAGAGCCCAGGTCACTCGCCTCTTCCTACCATGTCCCTCTGCCACCCGGGCCTCCATGTATCTCAGGCTGCTGAAGAGAGACGGATGAGCGAGTGTGCTTCACTTCTGAGCTCGGGGAGACGGCAACGCGGTGTTCATAAATGGCAGCAGTGACAGTGGCCGTGCTGTGGCATTGTACAGGTGGACGGAGGAGCAGCAGCGCCCTCCTTGCCCGGCTCAGGGCCTGCTACACCTGTTTCACGTCCCTGTTTTGGGACTCTTCCTTGACTCCTCACTGGACCCTCACCTCCGTTCAGGCAGCTGGTTCTCCATTGGTCACCTCCTCATGCTAAAGAGAAGGGGTCTGACATCCAGGGAGGCGGAGCCTAGGTCAGCCCTTCCTCAGCCAAGGCCTCACCAAGACATCTCTGCCTTCAGACTCCAGGTCCAGAGCACACCAACCCACACCTGGGCCTGTGTGCTAGCCAGCTTTTGTCACTGTGATCAAAATACCTGATGAGAGTGACTTAAGGAAAAATCGATTGGGCTCACAGTTTCAGAGGTCCAATCCATGGTCAGCTAACTCCATTGGTCAGGGTTGGAGGTGAGTCAGAACATCATGGCTGAAAGGGTGTAACAGGAAAACTACTCACCTCCTGGCAGCCTGGAAGCAGAGAGAGAGACAGGCAGACAGACAGGGGGAAGGAGGAGCCAGAGGAATAAGATACAGTCCCCAAGGGCACACCCCCAGGGACCTGCTTCCTCCGGTCACACCCCCATCTGCCTACAATTGCCATCCTTCCAAATTATTAATCCAGCAAATGGATTCACCCTCTGATTAGGTTACAGGTCTCATCGTCTCATGTCACCTCTGAACATTCCAGCATTGTCTGTCACATGAACTTAGTGGGGGATACTTCATATCCAAACCATAGCAGCATGTTTTTAATAAACCCAGCTGCCCTTCGATAGCCAGCCATTAAGCTTATCAAGATGGGCATCAGAGATGTTTGTGGCAACCGCCGAAGGCAGTTTAATCATTAATGCTGGTTTCTTTCACAATTTCTCCAGTATAACCTGATTCCATTGGGAGGTGATCTATCGGTGACACATATTCCATTTGCTCTTGGACAGGTGAAGAGAGCCCCAGGACTCAGGTGAGTGATGCCCACAGAGCGGGGTCTGCTTTGGAAGGGTGTCTGGGATCCCGAGATTTGCAGCTGGAGTGAGGAGTTTGACAGTGGAGGGCTTTGGAAACAGTCTCACAGGGGCCTGGGGAAGATTAGGCGGGAATATGCACACAGGTCAGAGGGAGTTCCTGACCAACATCCATTCAACAGCGAGGCCGAGGCTGAGTGACCGTGGCCGCGGTTGCAAGCGAGGGTCTGACACCCAGCGCTCTCGCTCCCACCCCATCCCTCCCCACTCCTTTCCTTCAGTCCTTCCTCGCTCCCTCTCCTCCTCCCTACTACCCCCTTCCCTCCTTCTCTTCTCTCCCTCTTGAACCTTCCCTGGTTTTCACATTTTTAGAATTAGCGTTAGTCTCATGCTAAAGTCAGCAGGCGGCCTCGAGGGTGAAGGGCCAAGCCAGCCGAGCGTTACCCACCGGAGCACTCAGGGCCCAGGCCTCTAGCTGGGGCTTGCTGCTGAGAGCCAGTGGCTAGCAGCTTGCTGGACCACATGGCATTGCTCAGTGGGGCCATGTTTTAGAGTGGACAGAGCACATGGTGGCCATGCAGACACTTCAGGGAGGGTGACCTCCGGCCTGCACATGCCAGAGAGGGAGAGGAGCCGGGTTGCCGGTCACCGGCCCTCTGTGCACCTCATGTGGGCCACGGCCTTTCCTTTGCCTTCGTCCTTGCTCCCAGCACAGGCTCTGTGGGAGGATAAACCTCAGGCTGCCTGGGCTCAGATCCAACTTCCATGACAGGTTCTGTGGGTGAAGTTGCTTCTCTGACCAGGGCCCAGCGTCATGTCAGAGGCAGGTTTTAATGTCTCTGTCAGCAGAAGTGATGATCTCAACACTTAGCCTGCAGGACAGCCTAGGTGCGGGCCAATCAGACTGGAGCAGAGTTCTGGGGCTCTGCCGTGCTAGGTATCAACCCTGTCACTGCTGGGTCATGGGAGGATCCCGGAGAGGGATGTGGGCTGCTGAGGTAGCAGGTGGGCATTCAGGGGTCTGGGGCAGGGGGTTATTCAACAATGGGCACAGCAGCATTTTGTTCTTAAGAACTGATGGGCACCGGTAGGTCACTAGTCTTGAACAACAAACAGCATTGTCAGTGTTGTTCCTGAAGATTGAAAAGACAGGGAGATGACATTTTTGGACTCTTCACGAAGCTCATGCTTGTTTATCTTTTGTATTTTATTTTATTTACTTGTATTTTGCTTAAGCCTTAGATAATTATTTTGAGGGAGCTTAGGGTCTCCATTTACACACCGCGTGGGCTCAGATGGGTGAGCCATTTTAACTAGTCCTGAGATGTCGTCATCGAAACAGGAAGCACAGTACCCCTGGTCTGTGAAGGCCATTTGCTGTGCTCCTGGAGGTGACCACGACGGCCAAGGGCCCTTGACATCTGCAGTGTGCATCACATAACGAACTCACTTCAGCCTCGGAACAGGCCACAAGGTTGGTCCTGTTATCATCCCCATTTGAAGCAGGAAGAGATGGAGTGTGGAGAATCCATAACTGTCTCCCGGTCTGCTAGCTGTAGAACGGGGGTGTGAGCCCAGAGTCCACTGTCCATGCTGCCTGGGCACATGCTGCCCGCATGAGGCCTTGCATGGCCCCAGCAGCAGCCGCCCGTCTGTCGTGAGAGGCCCTAGGGATGATGGGCATCCTGGACTCTGCAGTGGTCTCGGAGGGCGAGTCCAAGATTGCCTTCCTGACTTAGCAAGCCTCTTCCTTCCCTTGCTGGTGGTCGGGGGGGAGACAATCTGAGTCGATCTTGAACCAGAAAGCAGCACGCGCCCCACCCTCATCCTCCCGATGCCCCACATTCCCTCTTTGCAGCTCATGTGCTGGGAACAATGACGTGGCTCCACATCCCAGGGCTGGCACACACCTTGACTCCCCGCACGCAGGCGGGGGACTGCACGGGGGCTGCTGAGCACACGGTCCAGTCCACCCCGGGCCGCGTGGCTGGCGCTCGTTCATCACACGGCAGTATTCCACACCCGTCATTTACTACAGCCCACGCGTAGCCTTCTGCCCGTCCCCACCCGTCCCTGCACTCATTCCTTCCCCCACACCTGTGACCACACCTGCTCTGACCTTGATTTCTAGGTGGCTCCATGTTGGATGGTTGTGGTGTAGCTCAACAAAAGCCACACTCTGGTCACAGCTGGAATTGCGTTTTCTCTCAATTGGGAAGCTCAGGAAGCCCCTGGGAAGCTGTGAATTGAATACCCACCATGTTTTCTTCCACTATGGAGCCATGACGGGTCCCTCGGCACCACCCGTGGCCCACCAGGCTGGGGTGTTAAGGCTGCTCCCTGGATCTCCTTAGTGACTGCTCCTCGTCTTCCCACACCTGCCCCATCCCATCCCCCTCCTCTTTCCCCTTCAGCTGGTTGCTTTGCTCACACTTCATGTGGACACCATTGGACTACAGATGGCATTAGGATACAGGCAACGGCAGAGCTCCCGTTTCCACTTCCAGATCTGAGTCTTCACCACGCTTGCCTACGTTCCTTCCTTCACCCCACAACTCTCCACCTGCCGCTCCCCACACCTCCTCATGGCTGAAGCTCTATGCAGACTTGCCTGCGTGTGGGCTCCTCTTCCAGTGCTCTGCCCCTCCTGACCCACTCCATCCCAATCACCCTTGTAACAGATATCAGTGGCCTCTGCGTGGCCAAATGCCCTGGACACTTTTCATTCCTTTCTCGACTGATCCTCTGTCAATGTTTGACGCAGCTGACCCCTTACATCCTCTTGAAGTTCTTATTTGTCATTCCCAACACCTGGTTCTGCTTGTTTTTTTCCAACTCAGTGTCCTTGCCATTTACCGTTCCTTGTCTTCCTTCTTCAGGTTGGTTCCTTAGGATCTCCTACACTCCTTCCCCAGGTAGCCTTACCCAGTCCTGTATCATTAATTTCCATTTAACTCATTTCCAGCCCACTCCACTGCTTGAGCACTGCTCTTATTTCCAAGTCTCAGGTGATATTTATACTTAGATGTTCCACAAACCTCTGAAGACCAGTATTTCTAAACAACTTTTCTTTCCTCCTATCCACAAATCTCTTACTTTCTGAGTCTTCAATAGCCCAATGAATGAGAGTTGCCATTCATTAGACACCAAGGGTTCACCAGGCTTCTCCCAGGATCTTTTAAGTTCATGATTCCTCATCTGACAATATGAGAGACAGGCAGCTATTGTTGACTGATGGCAAGGAAACAGATTCAGGAGTTAGTAACTTGCTCTAGGTCACAGTAGCAAGCCAGAATGGAGACCTAGGTCTCTGATGCCAATGGCCTTGCTCTTTCCTCTCTACTCATGTCTTTTCAAATCCTGGCTTATGCTTCATCACTGAAAGACCATCTTCATCCTTAGGCACATGTAGGGCCACCATGTTGTACAATTCCATGGATAATGTCAATGTCATCTGTGTGAATGGTGGTCCCTGGAATGGCAGGGTGATCATCATTCACCTGAGTTGGAATGCGAACAAGCCCCCGGAGGCAGGTAGGGTGGTAGCCTCAGATACTGTCACTTAGCTCCCTCTGTCCCTGCATCTGACCCCATTTTCTCATTTCTTTCCTCTCCTCCACTCCACCTCACCTCTTCTGCTCACCGTGCATCTCTCAGGTTGGCATTCAGTCAGACTGTGGACAAGAGCTGACACTCAAGCCCTCAAGTGTGAGAAGTAGTGAAGCGGGTGAGTCAGGGTTCGGGGGGAACAGAAGCAATGGGTCATGCACGTTCTCTCTCTGTCTCTCGCCTGCCCCTCTGGAATCAGCTCAAACAACTGTAGGGGCTGACAAGCCCCAAACCCACAGGCAAGCCAGTACTCTTATTCTATGTTATGGTCTGGAGGCTGAATCCCTTTTTCATAAGGGACGTCAGCGGCTCCTCTCAAGGTCTTTAACTGGATGAGCCCATCCACATCGTGGAGCACCTGCCTTACTTAAAGCCAGCCAGCCGTACACGCTAATCCTATCTGAAAGACCTCCACAGCACATCTAGACTGTTCTCCAGACATTCACTAAATGACGGTACCATGGCCAAACCACGCTGACACATGAAATGAGACTCATAGGCAGGGACTGCCCTCCCTGAGGACTCAGACACAGCCATGCAGTCTGCTGGCTGCTGAGCTCCAGGATGCACTTGAGGAGGAGAATCCCATTTCCAGAAGGAACTGATAGATGATCGGAGGAGGTGAGCCTTGCAGGGGAGGCAGAGGAGGAAGGAAGGGCCTCCAAGCCCGGTGGCCTGAGCTGTGGCCTGAGCTGTGGCCTGGAGGCCTGCAGATGCACCAGGAAAGCGGGCCGAGGGCTGCAGTGGCCCTCCAGGTGTGCTGCGACGGGAGGCGTGGTCAGGCCCTCAAGGCAGGTCCAGTGACACTGACGCAGGGCCGAGGCCGCTCACCAACCAGCATCCTTGTCGGGCAGCAGAAATGGCTTCTGGATCCCTCAGGCTGAGTCCATCCATCCATAGGAACTGTGCGTCCTTCCAGGGTTGTATTTCCTGCCTTAGGAAGCAGAACATTTGAAGTTGATTATTATTTTTAAAATTTTAACTCTACTTGACTACTTGAGACCTTTAGGGCTTAATTCCTTTCTAAAGTTTTTTTTTTTTTTTTTTAATTTAAAGCAATTTTTAAAACTTGTCTAGTTATAGCAGTATTTTATTTTCAGGGTAGAAAATTGGAAAACTAGGAGAAAGCAATAAGAGGTAAATTGGCCATATACCACAGCCGAGGGGTAACTGCAGGTCACGTCTGGCTGTTTTTGACCTATTTTCTGTGCACATAAATATGTGTCTGTCCCCTGACCATCTCCACTGTCCTCCCAGCCCTGCCTGTGCTGGGCCACCATTCACCTTCTGTCAGTCCCCACACACTCTGTATGCTCTTCTGAAATGTCTCTCCAGACACACCAGCTCCGTGAGGGCTGAGCTGCACCCTGGCTCAGGATTGTATCCCCGCAGCCTAGGACAGGAGTGGCTTAATATCCGTTGAATAAACAATGTGCAACTGTTGCATTTTATATTGAAGAAGACACACATAATTTAAGCACATGTAATGTTTCATTGTGTAATCCTATTAATAATGTTTTTTGTATTGAAAAATGCATATTCATTTATAGATTTTCCCTTATTTGTTAACCAGGAAGATATTCTGAGCCTCTCTCCCCGGCATCAAATGTTCTTGTGGAACATTATTCTTAAGGACTGCATGAATTTCTGTCATGTGAATGTGCCACCATGTGGTTGAACTTTCCTGCTAAACAGTTTTCCCTTTTTTAAATACCAATTTTCTATCCACACACACACACAAATGCTGCACTGAATATTTTGGACTCGAATCTTTGTGCACATTTTTATTCCTGCTTTAGGATGAATCTTCACAAATGAAGTAGTTGGGTCAAAGGGCATAGAAACACATTTCCAAACCCCAGGAAAGCCGTGCAGTTTCTACTCTGTCCCGCCATCTATTCGGGTGGTGATGTTGGTGATCGTTCCCACTGAACAGGCAGGATCGGCACTTGGTTTTAATTTCCACTGATTTCATGTTCACCTCTTGGAGACAGACAGTCTAGCATTTCTAAAATGTGCCCCTTCTGAATGGGAATGTTGTGGGGAGCAGCCTGGGTCTAGTAAGCCCCCTTGCAAGAGTGAGAACGCAGCTCAGCCCAGGTCCCCATCTTGCAAATGGGCCAGAGAGGAGCAGGCAGGTGCCAGGTCCCCAGAGCATCCGGCCTGCGTGAGGACACTGAAGTGTCTCAGGCTGGTGTCCTTGCCACAAACATTTCAAAAGCCATTTGGGACCACCCTCTGTGACTTGCCATTGTGGCAGCAAGCATTTAATGGCTTCGTCCCTTTTTTTCTTTCTCAGGAACAAGGGTATCAACAAGTCCAACATCTGAAAACTCCACCATGAAGCTCAGTGAAAAGGACCC
Organism: Sciurus vulgaris; assembly: GCF_902686455.1. NCBI lineage: Eukaryota > Metazoa > Chordata > Mammalia > Rodentia > Sciuridae > Sciurus > Sciurus vulgaris. The sequence goes on from NC_136469.1 coordinate 140,027,197, forward strand.
AGCAGAAAACAAAGAAAACGAGTTGACAAGAAAGAAAGTGGTCAGTGCTAGATTCTCGCTCTCTCCCTTGCCTGGGCATTCTGGTGGCCTGGCAGTCCCTCCTTGCCCCTTCGCCCTCCGTCCTCCAGGGTCAGGGTGAGGCTGGCAGAGAGAGGAGCGTGCAAGGGCTGGGAGCAAAGCTGCACGCATGGGGCCGTGGGAACCAGGGTGTGTCCGCAGCCAGGCTCGGGTGGGGGCGTCCACGGCACTGATCTGCTGGTGGCTTCCTGGACTAGGGGCGAGGTCACTCTTAAGGTCATTTCTCAGTGAGGGGACGCTGATGCTGACAATGATTATGTCACTGTCCTTTAGGAGACATTGAGGTCCATTGCCTGCTCTCTCAGGTGGAGCTGGTCTTGAACTTCAGGCCATCTGTGCGTTGCCCCGAGATGGGTGTGGCTGTAACCACAACTTGCAAGAAAATACATCCATATTCATAACAAGCCTCTATTTGGTAGGACAAAGAGTAACACAAGTCTACTTACCAAATTGCCAGGCAAGTGTGGGATTGGCAAGCTGGGCACTCTGAGCCCCATACGGTGTGTAAAGAAGGTTCCGGGAGTGAAGCCACCTGCCTCAGGTCTCCCAAGGACATGGGAGCATTGTGTTAGGTAGACAGCAATTCCCTCTAGGTGGACACTGTGTCTTTTGTGCTTATCTTAGGTGAGCCAAGGTGTTTGGTGTAACGAAGGAAGGGAAGACATTCTGGTTAAATGATGCTCAGTAGAAAGCTCCTCTTCCCCAACACTCCCCTGCTAGAGAAGTGTCACCATCTCTAAGCCGACTTTCCAGTCTTGAAAATCTCCAGAGGACAGTTTGAGCTCAATAGCAAATGTGTGTCCAGGGACCAGAGGCTTAGGACACTGAGCTCAGGCTGAAGTGGAAGGGTCCCCGAGACAGTATTGTCTCACGGTTCTCAAGTCTGGAAGTCCAAGATCAAGGTGCTGATGGATGGGTTCCGTCTGAGGCCTCTCTCCCTGCCTTGGTGTCTTCTCCCTGTGTCCTTGCATGGTCACCCCGTGTACATGTGCGTCCTAATCTCTTCTTATATGGACACCAGTCACATTGGATTAGGGCCCACCCCAAAGACCTCATTTTGACTTACTACCTCTTTAAAGACGCTGTCTCCAAACATAGTCGCATCCTGGGATACAACTTCAGAGATGAGGACTTGCACATATGAATTTGAGGCGGACTCACAGTTCACCCTGTGAGATACATACAGTCCCTGCCCTTGGGGGGCTCCTGTCCGGAGGGGCTGGCACATTTGAGTGGCGGTGCATGGCCAGAGAAGCAGGGCAGTGAGAGGTGCAGGGAGGCCTCCCAGAGCAGGTGGCTGAGCCTGAAGAATGAGTGCAGTTAACGGTCAGGAAGGGCCCAGGCCAGGGCGGTGCAGCCCAACCAATGCTGGTAAATGGGTGTGAGGGAGGACTCAGCGTCAGAGCAGGCTGACGGAGACCAGCCCCAGGACACTCGGGAACAACATTGTTCTACACGCGCCCGAGCCCCAGAACACCCAGGATCTGCTTCTGTACCACACCTGTGCTAGGAGTCAGGCTTTTGGTGGCTCCACCCCAGAACACAGGGCCACGGGCCACAGGCCACGTGGAACAGAAACGGCACGGGATTTGGAGGCCAACGGTCCCACGCCCTCCCTGAACTTTAGTTCTTCCTGCTAACATACACTAGCAGCTCCCTAGTGTAATTCCCCAGGCTAATGGGGGCCTGGGGAATCTCAGGGTGTGAACGTGCTTGGGAGGGAAGTGTAGGTGCACCAGGCGAGGGGGAGGGGCGGGCTGTGGGAGCCCTGGTCACGGCCTCTGGTTCCTGGAGGGGCTCCACGTCCTCCCTCATGTTTAATGCCCAGCTCTGGTGGCACGATGTGCTGACTGCCTGGCTCTGGCACCTTTGGCATTTCCAAGTCCAGTGGGAACTAAAGAACGGCTTATACGGCAGGCACCTGAGCTGCAGGCCTCCACCCAGCCCTTCCCCGCCCAGACGCCTCCCTGGGCTCGCCCATCCTGAGTGTGCTCAGGAGTCACCTCTTCCACAAAGGCTCCAAGATCCAGCTGAGATTGGCACAGTGTCTCCCTGGCACTGTCCCAGGGAATCCTTTGCCCTTGCAGGCATGTCATAACCAAGTGCTTCCCACTGGGATCCTGCTCCAGACCTGCCCTGCAGTTAGGAAGGCAGCCAGGTGGCTGAAAACCAAGTCAAGAAATAGCCCTCACAGAGCTGTCCCTGGCTGACCAGGGCACAGAGCGACCAGGGTCGCGCTGGACAGCCCCCGTGCGCTGCGCTCCCAGCCTAAGTGTTGAAGTCTGCTTCCCACTTGCTCCAAGCAGCCGTGGCCCTCCCTCTGCAGGGCCGTGGGGGCCGAAAGCTTTCTCATGTGCCCCCACAGAACCCAGGACACCTGCCGGTCTCCCCGTCTTTTTATCCTTTCCTTCTTTTTCTTCGATGCATGCTTTTCATTGAACCCCGTTGGCTGGCTTGTCTCTCACCAGTGGCCTGAGCACTCTGAATGCACAAGCCCGCCTGCCCTGCCCAGCCTCTGTGCCCCCATCTGCTTCCAGGAGCGAACAGTAGCGACCACCCGTCCTCTCGCCATCATGAAGGCCCTTCTCTGACATTTGGGGTGAACCAGCCACGCAGGGAATTAGTTCTCACGGTGCCACGGTGAGCATGCTCACTGCTCCATGCTGCTCATTGGAGCCAGCCACAGTGCACGCAGGAGGGCCCCAGCCCAGCGCTGCGTGAGCAGGACAGTCATGACAAGAGGTAGATTCTTTTCCTTCCAAAACCACAGCTCCTCTCTTCTGGGCTGCAGGTTTGCCCATGAACTTTTCCCACACACTGCTCGGGGTTGGTTGGGGTGGGGGCCGCATGCTTTCTATCTAAGCCCCAGAATTCCTCTGCAGGGCAGTTGGGATGAGATCAGCATTCCATTTTGCACTGGGAAATAGCAGCTCAGAGAAGTAAATGAGTTGCCTGAAGAGAGGAGTCAGGGCCTGAACAACGCCTGAGTCAATTATCAGACTCTCCCTGCCCCGGTGATTAGGGAGGTGCCTGGGTCTAGGCCAGTCTCCCCTCCCCTGGAATGCTGCCCTCATTGGAGAGAAAAATAAAATGATGACAAAGAATAAATCCATACCCTGGGTGAAAGTCCCCAGAGGACAGATTTCCTTTTTAGGATTCTTCAGTTGCTAGAATGGCTTAGGAACAGGGAAGAATATGTGGCCCATTTCCTGTCCAGGCATGACCAAATTGCCCCATTTCCTGTTCGGGCACTCCGGGCCTCCTTCCAGTGGACTCTGCCTCCTCGTTCACGGAGATGCCCTGGCAGAGTCCGGGGTCCTGGCCAAGCTGTTAGCTGGGCCACCGGGGCCCATGGGAAGAAAACCAAACATGGATTCCGGGGACCTGAGCTCTGCTCCCCTGACACATGACAGGAGCCACCTTGGGCCTCCCGGATCAGGGAGGGAGCTGCCAGAGTGTCACCACCAGAGCAGGAAGAGCGCGGTGCCAGGTCGGAGAAGGAAGGTAAACAGGAATGGCCTCCGGCCTCCGGCCTCCATGCACAAGGCAGGCTGTGGGGAGCACAGGTGTGGGTGGCCGCTGTGGGGCGGCTCTCCACCTCCGCCTGGCAGCTGTGTGGCTAAAGGGCCTTGGGCTCCAAGTCAGGGAGGCCTGGGTTTAGACCAGGCCCTCTGACCCATGTCACCTTGCATGGTGTTTCGGCTCCGGAGCTTCTGTGTCCGAGGTTGGCTCCTGGCCACCTGGCTGTGCCCAGGGCATGTCCTGGTGAAGCCCTCCCTGTGTGTGCTCAGGTGCCCCCTCTCCCCTTCCCAGGCAGGGCTCAGGAAGCAGCAAGGCTGTCAGGGTGCCAGCAGGGGGTGGTAGTGGGCATGGGCAGGCCACGCAGGGGCAGGCAGCTCCAGAGAGAGCAGCCGAGCAGGGCGGTGGCTCCCACCTGCTCTCTGCCACCCTCTGTCTGGGGCCCTCACACCAGGATCTCCTATTCTGATGGGTGCAGATTAGAGGGAGGAGACCATGTCCTCTAAGGTGACCAGGACAGGGAGTGAGGGAGTAAGGGCCCAGCCCAGATGCCAGCACAGCTGGGGCCGATGGCTCAGGGGAGCTGGCATCTAGGCTGAGACCCAGAGAATGAGCTTAAAGGGGAGAGGTGATGGAAGGGAGATTCTGTCCCATCCATGAATCTCATTCAGCTCAAGCTCCTCAGGCTGCAGGAAACTGTTCGAGCCCCTTGCACTAGGCAACACCGTGCTCCTGGCCATAAGCCCTTCCTCAGCCCTCCATCTGGTCCCAGCACCTGCTGAACACCTCTTCTGCAGCAGCCTCAGAGCCCAGAAGCAAAGAGCAGGAAGCACAGCAGCCGCCCTCCAGAGTAAGACCCTGCCACGGACCAGCCTTGGCCACTGACACTCGGGGGAACCCAGCAAGTGCCAGGCTCTCTTCTGACCTGCTTTAACTCCCTCCCTAGGAAGTGGGTTCCAACATCATTGCCATCTTAAAGATGAGGAAACTGAGTCACAGAGTGGCCTTGTAACAGGCCAAAGATTACACAGTCATAAGTGACAGTTGAATGAAAGAGGTAAATGTTAAAACAAGGAGGAGGAGCTTCCAGGAGGCTGCAGGAAGAGGAGGAGCTAGCTGGGGTCTCAGGTCTGAGAACCTCTAGCAGGGGCCCTTTAGGTGGACCAAGTAGAGAGATCTCGGCAGGTCTCTTTGGGCCACAGCTGAACCAGAGGGAGTAGAGAGAGATAAAGAAAAGGAGAAAACCTCTTTCTGAACACTGGTGACATCTGGCAGCCCACTGACCCCTCAACAACCTGGGCAGCAATGCGGCATGTTAATAAGACTCCATTTTTTAGGTGGGCAAGCTGAGACCCAGAAAGGTCAGACCACTTGCTCAGGCTTCTGCTGCTGAGTGGTGGAGTGTCTGCTGCTGGGCCTCTCTAGAGGAGGTTAACGAGGTGCTAGAGAAGGGAATTGAGACCAGGGACTTGCATCCCTTCTGAATAGCAAGCGACTGACTCAGGTTTGCCTGTCTTGCTCGCTGCCACAAACACTCCCAGAGCTTCATTGGGGCTTGGCACCTAGAACACCCACATTCATGCATGCTCAATCATAAAGATGGCCAAGAAAGTGCCTTCCAGAGGCCTGGTCCCTATCCATCTGGCCCGTATTTTCTAGGGCAGCCTGGGATGGTCGGTCTTTGTCAAGGGTCCAGATATTCCTGGCTGTGACAGGTCTCTGTGGTGGCAGATGCCTTATTTTCAGCACCAAGTCCATTATCTGCTGGTCCTTATTTCAAGGTGACCAGGCTGTAGATCCACGCCTCAGCCAGGAACAGTGTACGCATGTGCGTGGGCGTGCCTGTGTTCCAGGACAGCAGGCAGGTAAAGTCACCCCTGTGTTGGCGGGGGGAGTGGTGTGCAGCACTGACCACCAGGGTTCCAGGCCCCAGCCCAGGCAGCACCACAGACTGCTCTGGGCCCCTTTCCTCACCTGTCTAATAAGGTGCGACCAGACCGACGGAGGGATTGCAGATGGTGCACAGAAAGCTCTCAGAACAGCGCGTGGCAGAGCGCTGGGTGAGCCTCAGCACTACCCGACGGCTTAGTATAGCTTTGCTCTTCCTCCTGTCTGTGTCAGACACTTGCCACGTGTAGCTAAAATGATGAGTGTAGCTGCTCCCAGATCATTTGCTAAGGACAGCGGCTGGCTTCCAGGCTCCCCCTGCACCTGGCCAGGAAGACAGTGGTGTGCTGTGGACTCTGCCTGCTGGCCCCCCATTTCCATCTGCTCCCTCCACCTCCCGTTTGGCCACTGACAAGCCATGGGGACCGTCCAGGCTCTGCCCCCAGGGCCCGCTCTGATGTGCTCTCCTCTGCCCTCACAGGACTGGTCCTGCTCCCTCATCGCAGCCTCTCTGGCGGGCGCCCTCGGCTCCTCCTTCCTCTATGGGTACAACCTCTCCGTGGTGAACGCCCCCACCCCGGTGAGTGTCCGCGCCGCGTCCGCCCCGCAGAGGGCGCTGCGGCCCGCAGAACATTTGCCGCCGAGCGCTCCAGGCCTTCCCAACTGCGACCCTTTATGGGCTGATTGGTCCGGACCATGTACAGGACACTGAGGGACAGGGGGACACAGAATGAGTCCAGCCCCCGCCCTCCAGAGGGAGATGGGAGACCCAGACGATGGCGACAGTGTGTGTGTGTGTGTGTGTGTGTGTGTGTGTTGGGGTTCGGGTCCTCGGGGCTGAAGTGTGGGTATCCTGCGGGAGGACTGGGAGCCCTTTGGGCAGGGTGGGATCCTGAGGACTCTAATGCTGGGGAAGGAGCAGGAGAAACCTTAAGGGAAGAAACCAGCACGTTTTCTTGACTCACTCTCCTGTATCTAAATCCCACCTGTGACTTTTGCTTTAGCCTGAAGTCAGTGCAGGTGAGCTCCCCCAGGCCTGCTTCACCGGTGCTGATGTGCAGGCAGGTTCGTCCCCCTACCTAGGCTGCTAGGGTGCTTGCCTGGCTTCTGGGCAGGACAGAAGTGTAAGGAAAGATTCCCATGCATGTGACGGCTGAGCCCGGCCTTGGAGGTGGAGGGCTGAGGTCTGGGAAGAGTTGGGAAACAGGTAGCTCCAGGTGACTGGAGCACAGGTGTGTTTGGGGTGAGCACGGGGCTAGACAGTTCTGGAAGCTTTTCATGCTTTTCCTTGTTTGGGGGCCACCGCCTGCCAAATGCAGGAGAACCAGGACCAGTGGGTTCCAAAAGGAGCCCTGGAATTTTGTGGAGGCTCCATTTGTGCTGAAACAGATCTGGGTTTTTAAAATTCTGTTAACTGTCTGATGTTTTGGGGATCTTTGAAGAATGATCTAGAAAATTGACTCTGTGCTGAAAATGAGGGCCTGGCGGTTTCTCCAGTTACTTGGAGCAATCAAGTGTTTGGCTTTGTCACTGTAGTATCATCCCGAGAAGGGGATCTGACTGGTCCTGATTCGTCTCTGAAAGAGGACCGGGAATTTGGTCTCTGCTTCATCTTGAAAATTCAGTTCAGGGTGTGGGTGCTTTTGCACCCACAGCTTGTGGAGAAGACAAGGGAAGCCTGAACTTGGAATAGCGCGATGTGTGTTTTGACAGTGACTATGAGGACAGTCATTTGTTCATTCACTCAAATACTTTCTCAGGGCCTGTCACATGCCCAGTGCTGGGACTCGGGCAGGGCAACCTGGAGGAGGCAGCCTTGGAGCTGAGCCCTGAAGGACAGGTGGGCCTTCCTCTGACGTGAGAGGGAGGGTGGGGAGCCAGAGTGCACACTGCCTGGGTACATCATGATGGGGCACATTGGGGACAGTAAGTAGAGGCGCAAAACGCAAGCGCCTCGGGGAATGGCAAGAGGGACGGAAGAAGAGGTGCAGTCCGATGAAGACCTCTGATCTTAGCTGAGAAGCAGGATCATCTGCTACGGGTGCTGATGAGCCATGGCAGGTTCATGAGGTGGAGCAAGGGATGGAAGATGAAATTCAGACCACTGACTGCCTCCACTTCACCTCAAGGAAAGAGCGGCGCAGAGTTTACTCAGGTTGCTCAAGATCACGCAGCGAGGAGGAGGAGGTGCTGGGATTCAAACCCAGCTCTTCTCGAATCCAGCCTGTGCTGGGAGGCCACCGCACACCCAGCGGGCTGTTCCCTGCCATGCCCACCACCCCAGTGCCCATGCTGTGCTCTCCCTACAGCAACTCCAGGGTCAAGGGCAAGTTCTGATGATGCCGAGGAGCATTCCGACAGGGAGCCACTTGATCGTTAGACTCCTGCCTGACCCTCCTTCCCATGGGGCCCTCCTTGCAAGGAGCTGGTCACGTAAAGAGTGATCCGAGGGAAAATGAAAGGCAGCTTCGCAAGCCCACCAGCTCCCCAAGTCTCCCTCCCCACACGGGCGTGGGCTCTGCAGCCCCTTTCTCTGCCGAAAGGCCCTAATGTCACGCGGTTTCTAAGTGTTTCACGTGTTAGGCTTCCTGGGGAGGGGCAGACTCTGTCCTGCAGTGGCCTTCACTGGGCATCTGCCTTGTTTCTGTCATGTGGTCAGGTGCTTGTCAGGCAGGTGAACAGGACACTCGTCCACATCCTCCAGGTGCCCCAGCACCACCAGTGGCGACAGACTCTCCAGAGTTCACCAGACAGTGAGAGGTGGCAGCAGAGGGCCTGAGGAAGGACTTCATCCTACCTGGGGAGTCAGAGGGCCCTGCCTGGGCTTTCTGGGAATGGTGAAGACCTGGGAGTGGCTCTGGGTTCAGTGGAGGGGGGAGGCAGGGAGGGCCAGGCCTGGGGCAGGATCCAGGATGCCCGGGCTGTGAGCACCACTGCAGAGGAGGCAGGCAGACTCACGGGCCCTCCCAGGGCAGAAACCACCCGCAGCGGGAGCCGGCAGGTCTGCACAGGAATCCTGGCTCCACCACACCGCTCTGAGGAGGACAGGAGACGTGATGTTGGAGGAGCTCAGCCGGTGGCCAGCAGTCACTCTGATGCTCTTTCCCTGCAGTAGGCAGAGGGCTGGGGAAGCCAGGCTGCCCTAGAACCAGGGGACCAGGAGTAGAGCAGAGACTCTGAGGAATGGAGTCCAGTGCAGGCCGGAGGGGCCTGAGCCTGGCAGGGCATGGGGCATTGGGCTCTCAGGAGAGAGGAAGAAGGCTGGGGACAGAGATGCCGATGCGGAGGCCTAGGACACTATCCACAGAAACAGCAGCAGAAGGGGTTGCCAACAGGGGTGCTGTTAGAACCGAGATGCAGCGTGGATGCAACCCTGGCATTAGCACGGGCACTAGCTCCTCAGGCCCCTGCTCAGCAGGCTCTGATGATGGGTAACTGTGGGTGCAGAGCATGGACTGGGGGCTCCAGGACATGGCTGCTGGCCACAGGCAGGTAGCATCTTGCTGCCACATCTGGACACCAACTCTTCACTTGGCCGGTGTTAGGGGTTGTACACACGCTCCATCCCAGTTGTAGTCCTGTGGGAACCACAGATAATCCCCCATATGGAAGAGGGGACTGAAGTCAGGGAGGGTAACATGGCCGAGCTCCGAGGCTGGCATGTTTCCTCCTCAATACGGTCACCCCAAGTGAACCTACGTCCTGTCCACCCTGCTTTCCAAGCATCCCAGATCTGACTGTGTCGGACCTCTTTGGAAAGAAGAGGTGTCTTGCACATCCACAAGGGTTTGGTCCCGTGGGGTGTGAGCTGAGTGTGCACAGGCCCTGTGTGTGGCCCGGCCTCAGAGGACACTGCAGGCCTTCGGTCTTCTCCTCCCTCTGTTGGCACAGGAGCAGGACCGTGGAGAACTGTCATCCACAGCAGGCTTCGGCTGTTGAAGGCCAGGCTTCTGTGCAGTGGCAGGAGTTGCTCACGGTGACTGACCCCAGGGCTCCCCTCCCCAGGCCCATCTGTAGCCTGGCACATGGTGGGGTCTTCTAACTGCCTCCTTGTCTCCACTCTGACTCCTGCGGTTCATTCTGCACCTGAAGCCAGAGGGACCTTTACAAATTGAGGCGAATCATATGGCCCCTCTGCCCAGAACCTGCAGCTGCCCATCACACCCAGACTGCTGTGACCTGCTGGGGCCTGGCTCCATGTCCCCTCTCCGTTCTCACCACCCCCATCCCCACTCCCTTTGCTCTGTGCACATGGCCCTCTGCTGCTGGTTGCTGCCCCTTGGACCATTTGTATTTTAAGTTTTGCAAAGTCATATGGTCTTTTTGCAACTACTCGACTCTGTGTATTGAAAAAGCCGGTGTAACCATCTGTAAAGGCGTGGGGAGGGCGAATTCTAACTGACCTGAGTGCTAATTCTAACGAAGTAGCTAGCTAACTAGCTAGCTGTCATCTCTATCATCTGTCTGTCTATTTATCCTCTATCCATCTACCTACCTACATACGTATCTAAAACATTCTGATGGTGTTTTAGGAGACTGGGCAGGAGCTGGGAGATTTAGCTGAGTGGTAGAGCATTTGCCTAGCAAGCACAAGACCCTGGGTTCAATCCCCAGCACTGCAAACAACAAAAACAAAACAAAACAAAAATTCCAAGAGACTGTGCAAAATCTAAGGTTAATTTGCACACCAGTCGGAGGTACAAGTGATTGCCTGAATCTTCAAGCAGCCATGCAAGCAGACTGAAGATGCTAATCTGAAACCAGGCAAATGGTCTCAGCTTTATGTGATTTAAGCTTTGTCCTTTAGGAGATTGTGGCTCTTCTAGGACCTGCTTCATTAGAACTGCCACAAGAGTCTGGGACTGCCAGAGATGTAGTGGTAGATGTCCTGATGGTGACTGTGGACCCCAGTGTCTGGACCCCACCTGTGAGCCAGCCAGTGAGAGCTAGATAGCCATGGAAGGCTGACGGGGGGTTCTGAGCCCCCGGGGCTGCCCTCTGAGGCCGAGGCGGGTTTCCATCCTTGGGCAGGCAGGGCTGGGTGGGGGATGGTGTCTGGGTAGGGGATGGATCAGAGACCCTCTTGTGCATGGGGGTCACCCAGAGGGCCTACAGGAAGGCCCCGGGAAGCAGCATCCTAAAGAAATGCAAACTCCAAGCTAAGGTGGACCATATGGGGCCCAGATTCCGTGGGAAAGGGGCCCAAAGGCCAGCAGGAAGAGCTCAAGAGTGGGCAATCCATGAGCAGCCTCTGGTAGGGGACAGCCTGCTGGAATGCTGACCCAGCAGTATGAGCTCCCTGTGCTGCGGGAGGAAGTCACAGTGCAAGGACCCCAGAACGGCCAGCCCAGGCAGGATGGGCACTGAGGTGCACAAGAGTAGAGCCACCAACAGCAGAGTGTGCTGAAAAAGAGGCGTGAGTGGAAGCGGAAACTAGAAAGCAGGCCTGGAATGGCGCGGCCGGAAGGGCGTGGTCGGAAGGACAGAGAGGGAGGTGGGGAAGCGCCCTCAGCGCATCTTCAGGGAGAGAGGGCAGACCCTGGTGCCCGTCAGCGCCCGTAGTCCAGAGGGTGCTGGGAGGCGCGGCAGACACAGTAGACAGGACCTCCTAAGCAATGAGCCTTGCGCCGTAGCAGGAGCTCTGGAGGTTCCCAGTGACTTCAGATGCCAGCGACCGCTCGGTCCTCCACCAGAGCCCTCACTTCAGATGCCAGCCCCAAGCTTCTGCAACCACCTGCAGGTTTGAAAACATGCTAGGATAATTCACAGGTCTCAGGAGGGTGTTCTACTTGAAATTATGGTGTTACTCTAGCAACAAGGATGGAATTCAAAATGAGCCCAAAGAATAGATATATGGCTGGGGTTGGAAGGTGTGAAGCTTCTGGTGTTCTCTCCTGGAGAGTCAGGCGCCCCCACAGCAATGGAACACCCACAGTGTCACCACCAGGGATGCAGCCCAAGCCGCAGTGTCCAGAGTTACTATCGCTGCCTCTCCTTTGTCTACCAGTCACGCAGGGCAGACATTGGAATAAAACCAAGTTTTACAAACAAGAGGGAGACGGAGTAGCCCTAAGCTGAGAGTCTGGGGGCAGATTTGGGCAGCACAGTCAAAACCTGGGATCCTCCCAGAGCCCAGTGCGGTGCTTCCTTGAAATTTGCACTTTTCTGAAGGTCATGCATATATGCTGTTTTATAGACTTTTTTGGCTTAATATCAATACCATAAGCACCTTTCCACAGGGTCGGAATTCCTCCACCACCACAATGTCTAACAGCATCACGTGGGCGGCCCCTCTGCCTAGCACGAGCCTCCTGAGTTGCTTCTGATTTTTCTGTAATGGAAGATGCTGCTGCACTATTGAACTTGGGAGCTGTGAGTCATGACTTGGTGTGGTTTCCATCCGAGCCAATGGAACTGCTGGCCAAGGGGAGGACGAGCCTCTTCAGGCCTGCTGTTGGTGTCGGGGTGCGCTGGGGATGCGTGCCAACCAGCCTGGAGGCCTCAGCTTCTGAGAGCCAGACGGCCTGCATCTCTGATTCAGAATTCGCTCGTTTAATTAAGTTTCTCCGGCCTAATGGGGGAAGGACCACAGGCCCATCAAGGCCTCCAGAAGGCTCTGCTTGGTGGAGTAGGGGGCGGTTACTGCGGTCAGAGCTGGGGAAGCTGACCCAAGGTAGGAGGTGGGGAGAACATGGAGCTCCCAGAGATGGGAGCTTAGGCAGGAAGCTGGCCAGAGCAACTTAGCAAGACTGTCTTAAATTAAAAAGTAATTGGCCACAGGGGAAGCCAGACCTCCTGAGCACTTGGTATGCCTGGCGCCCATCAGGGACTTCACCTCACTTCATCTTCCAGCTGCTCGGTCTAGGAGCTTGGGGTCTTATTCTCGTTCTACAAATGAGTTATTCCAGAATCGGTGCTCGCAAGCACCACCCTGAGCTTGTATCAGATCTGATGACTTTGAAAGGTGCCCTGGACCCCAGGCTGCCGTAGCAGCCAGGAGCCGCCTGGCTGGCAATGAGACCACTGCCATCTTTTCTGGCCAACCAGAGCACGTGCAGGAAGGAGTGGGGGCGGGGGACACACCTGCACAGTAACGATGGGGTCAGGGCACCAAGGAGACAGGCATTTCCGAGGACATGGGAGGTGTGTCAGGTCCCCAAGCCACACCCAGGTTGATGATTCACTGGGAGGACTCACAGGACAAAGCACAGGTGTGTATCGATCCCCAGGGTCAGGACTTAGCACAGTGAAGGGACACAAGGCAAATCCAGCAGAGGGAAAAGGCACAAGGGGCAAAGTCCCGAGGGACTCAGCACAGTCCCAAGAGGAGTCCCACAGGATGCAGCCATGAGTCCGGCAACTTCTGTGACTCTTGTCTACCAGGAAACTCCTGGGAACCTCAAGAGTCCAGAGATTTTATCAGGGGTTGGTCACAGGGACTCCCTCTGCTCCCCAAGGGAAGCAGGTGCAGACTGGAGGGAACAGCACTGACCTCCTGCTTGCAGCTAGGCAACGTGGCCACCCTCGCCGTTCTGGAAGGTGACAGCCTTCCCAAGTCCCAGGCCCCAGAGTCTAGCCCAGGGCCAGCCCGCAAGCAGGCCCTTCTGCCCAGAGCAGCCTCAGGCCCGTTGTGAGAACTCTTGACGGCTTGGAAGGTCTTGGTGTGGGAGCCAGGTGACACGCCAGGCTTCAAGCTTTGGTGGCAGGCACTTCTTACAGAACTCTGTCATGGTTTTCCTGCAGGGGCTGTGCTCCCGGGTGCAGACTGTCCTTACCAACTCCGTGGGCTCTCGGGCAGGCCTTACCCTGCTCTGCAGCGTGTGCCCTGGCCCACCCACCGAGTGTGCTAGCCTGTGCGTCTTTATAGCACCCCTGAGAATAATTCTAGACGAAGGCCTGACAGCTCGTCGTGAATCAGTCAGGAAGATTGACACGTGGAACAGGCTGCGGGGTGATTTGCTCCCATTGTCTGGTGATTTCCCGCCGTCATTTGGAGGATGGGAATCGCAGGGTTCAATTTGTTACCAGAAGCTCGGCCCAGGCGATTCTGGGCTGGGAGATACTGGTAAATTATTCATGGATTCTTGGACCTGAGAAATAAGCATGTCTAGACGCTTCAGTTTACAAATACAGAACTGATGGTGTGGGCACCCCGTTCCTGGCTTCCGCTGTGCGTGGACCCAGGGCTCTGTTGTATGTTCCCCCTCGCAGAGACCCTTACCACTGCCCCTTTGGGAGGGCAGTGACCACACGTGAGGGGCCTGGGGCACAGAGAGGTTGAGTAACTAGCTCAGTCCCCCAGCAGAGAAGGGGTAGAGGCCAGCATGGAATGAAGCAGTGCCTGGTCCCCACCATTGAGACACTGCCCAGAGAGACGGGTACCTTGAGGAAGGTTGCTAAGGTCAAAGATGGACTCGGGGGTACGAGCAAGTCTTGAACCCAGGAGTCTCCCTTCCGCCTCCTTTTCTTTGATCATGTGGCCTCGTTTTCATTTCCTGTGGTTAGCCTCTAGTTGGTTCTAGTCCTAATATAAATACTCCTTGGTGAATTCATAAAAAAAAAAAAAAAAAAAAAAAAAAAAACTCCATCAGACTCAAGAAGTACCAAGTGCTGGAGCCTCCTCGCCAGCCCAGCCCAGCCACTCTAAACTCTAAAATGGCCTTCACACCTACCATGCACACTCTGGACCAAAAATTAGAGCATTGGTCCATGCTCCCCGCTCCTCCGGGAGTAAGAGTAGGTTCCTCAGCTGGCAGGCAAAGCGGGTGTAAGAAGCCCCTGCCTCCTCCTCCAGCCTTCCGCCATGCTGGGACACCCTTCAACACCACTGGTCACTTACAGCTCCTCTAGTCAGCTCACGCTCTCTGGCTTCTGCACCTTGAGCCTCCTGTGACCTCTGTCTGCAAGGTCCAGCCTGAGCCCGCCCCACCCGCCCTCGCTGCTCACCCCGTCTGGATTCCATAGCCTTTCCCGGCTTCCTGCTGTCAGAGCATGTCCCAACCAGTGCTGAGATTAGGTAGGTACACAGCTGTTCTTTCCACTAGATCCTGAGCTCTTTGAAGGCAGGGGGACTGGGCCTTGTGTCTAGAGGACAGGATGAGCCCTAGTGGTAAGGAGGCGGGTATGTAGAGACAGACATAAGAACGGGCCTCTGGGATGGAGGCCCAGTGGAAAGTAAAACAGAATCTGGAAGGAGATGGCCTGAAGTGGCCTGGAAATTAGCTATCACACTGGTGTGGACACTTTTTCACTGGAGAATGCTTTCTTCAAGTGGAATCTGACAAATTTCCCAAAACATAAAAGGAAAGCTCTAGGTCAAGGCCCATATTTCCAGGCCTGCCCACCTCAATGAAAGAGTTGGTCTACATCTTCCTTCTTATTTTTCTCCGCCATACTGGGGATTGAACCTAGGGCCTTGCATGTTTCAGGTAAACACACTACTGCTGAGCTGCATCCTCAGCCCTTGTACATTTTATTTTGAGACAGGGTCTTGCTAAGTTACCCAGGCTGGCCTCCAACTTAACGATCCTCCTGCCTCAGCCTCCTGAATAGCTGGGGTTACAGATGTGCTCCACTGTGCTTGGCTTATTCCCTCCTTCTGGAAGCCTTATATCACAGTCATGGGTGGGCTGAGGCGTTGGGTTGACTGTGTTTGGGTAAATCAGCTGCTGTAACAAATAAGCTTGAGCCTTATTTGTTACACTGACTTAACACAATGAAAGTTCTCTTCTCATTGGCATCACCATCTGAAACAGGTGAGCAGGGGCCCTCCTTCCAGGAAGCCCTTCAGGGACATAGGCCTCTCAATGGAGTGGCTCCCTTCTGGGGCTTTGGAGCCCTCTGCTGGCTCCTCCGGGAATGGCCAGCTGACAAGGAAGCCTGAGCTCAGACAGCATCCCACTCCTAAGGCCTGGGTGGGGTGACACGTCACCTCTGCTCGCTCTGGGTGGGTTGTCACATGGCCCACTGGATGCAAGGCACTGGGTGGTGTGGCTGGCAGTGTGGCCAGGGTGGGGAGCTCAGGTGCGGAGAGGCTGCACAGGCTCCCCGCAGAGCCCCAGTGCAGAGCTGCACAGAGGAAGAGGCAAGTTCCTCCAAACAGCGTCTTCTAGTTTCCTCGATTTAATTCCAGGAGACTGGTCACGGCTGCAGCGTGGCATCGGAGGCTCTGCAGAGCGGGTCGTGGCCAGACTCCTTGCAACAGAGCTGCAGTCACTTGAATTGGGGCAGCACTGCGGTGGGGACCAATATCACACCCAGGAATGACCTTCAGCATGTGAGGGTCTGTCGGGTGGCAGGAGGGGTGCCCGTGAGTTCCTGGATGCTCACGACTATACCAGCTCCTCTGAAGTCCCCTTTGCTCTGTTCTTGCTGTAGCCCTCTGGGGTCCACACCTGCCTTCCCGTGGCGCCCTGTCACTCTGGCTTAGCAGTTACCAGCGTGTCCCCTGGTAGACTTTGTGCTCCTCTGGGGTTGCCGTTGCCAGCGTCTGAGGGAGCACCTACCCACACCGGGGCTTGCTCATATTTACTTTTAGATCATAATGCACCTTGGACTCTCTGCTTACCTTTCACTCCTTCACTCTGACTTCAAGAGTCCAGAGAGCGGGGTGGCTGCACTCGGGCCCTGAAGTCAGCACCTCCAGCCCCAATGCCCCCGCACACATCTGAGCCAGGCAGCCCAGACACGTTATGTTCCTCTCTGTCCCCTCATTTGTAAATGAGACTTCTACCACTTGGGTTGTCATGAGGTTAGAATGAGATAATTTATGTGTTTGGGTAGTTTTCATAGCTATAAGGAACAGAAACAATTTTATCTTTTAAAAGTTGTTTTCTCTGATGAAGGAAGTTCTTGAAAAAATACCTGGGTGGGACTGGAGAGCCAGGCTCAAGGCACCTCAGACCATGCCCAGAGCCGATCCCAAGGGCCCTGCAGTGACCAGTGCCAGCAACCGCACTGCTGGCGCTGGCCACCACCGCCCCCACCCTGCAGCTGCTGCTACCCCAAACCCAATCCTGCCAGAGCCCTCTGCTACTGGGGACCCTGCCCCAGCCCCACATCAGCTCCTCCAGCACCTCATTCAAAGCCCAGGCATCTGATTGGCTGAGAAGGGTCATGTGTTCATGCCCAAGCTGCAGGGGATGCTGGGACAGAAAGCATCTGGCATTTTCTCCTTTTTTTTTTTTTTTCTTTCTGTGTGTGTGTGACAGTGGGGGGGGTGGGGGGTGGTACTGGCAATCAATCCCAGGGCCTCGCGCATGCTAGGCAAGCACTTTACTACTAAATTACATCCCCAGCCTTTTCTATCTTATTTTGCGTCAGGATTTTGCTTAGTTTTGCAGGCTGGCAATCCTCCTGCTTGGTCTCCCAAGTTGCTGGGAATATAGGTGTGCACCCCTGTGCCCAGAGTCCTTGGCCTTTCAGGTTCACAGTGAAAGTGATCTTTGTTTCCCACTAGGGCTCACAGGCAGGAAAGTCTCCCAAAGAGGAAGGGGCTTCCGATGCTGGCTGGTAAGAAAGGGTGACCAATGCCCACTACAGGACACGAAGACCTCGCACTAAGTGGTTAGAGTAGGTGTCCAGCCCCTGACAGAGAGCATGGTGCTGTGCAGAGGTGCAGCGGGCACACCCTGCTGGGGGCTTGAGGGTCGGTGCTGTGGGAGCCCCAGTGAGAGGGGACGTGCTTGGACTGGCCGACTCACGAGTGGAGAGGAGTGTGCTGGGTATAGGTCAGTGGATCAGTTTGCTTGTGCTGCTGAAACACCGTTCCACGGACTGAGTAGACTAAACAACAGAATTTTTGTGTCTTGAAGTGCTGGAGGCTAGAAACCCCAGATCAATGTGTCGGCAGGGCTGATTCCTTCTCCAGGTTGTGAAGAGTCTTATTCTTGCCTCTCAGAGATGGCCAGTGTCCCCAGGCCTCCTAACTTCTTTTCCCTCTATGCCTGCCTGTCTCCAAATTTCCCTTTTGATTAGGATACCAGTTGTGCTGAATTGGGGGTCATCCAATGACTTTATTTTAACTTGGTTACTGTAGGGTCTCTGTCTCCAAATGAGGCCCCACTCTGAGGTCCTGAGGGCTTTGACATATGCACTCAAAGGGCACCTAAGTCAACCACAATGGGCAGGGATGAGCGAGGGTGGCTTAGCTGAGGAGCTTTGGCCAAGGGCAGGAGCCAAGGGTGATTCATGACTTGGGCTGAGCCACTGGAGAGTG
Source organism: Sciurus vulgaris (assembly GCF_902686455.1). NCBI lineage: Eukaryota > Metazoa > Chordata > Mammalia > Rodentia > Sciuridae > Sciurus > Sciurus vulgaris. The sequence continues at coordinate 140,044,898 of NC_136469.1, forward strand.
GTGTTGCCACTCACCACAGCAGGAGTTGCAGACAAAGAGTAAGTCAGGTCAGAATCCATGCTGGCGGTTCCCATCCCATTCTCCAATGACTGGACTCGTAAGGGACCTGTGTGCCCACCACGGCCAATAGGATGTGAAGAGAGGTCTGCTAGAGGACTCCAGGGAAGTTCTCAGCACCAGTAAATCTGTGAAAGGGCAGGATTCCTCTCTCCAGCCACACGTGAATGGGAAAGCATGTGGCCACAGTTGCCACCAGGAGCCATCCTACAATTGTGAGTAGATGCAGTCTTGCGTGGATGAGGTCTAACTGTGGAAAGCAGAGAGAAGCGCAGGAAGCACCTGCATTCTTGGTCATGTTCCTGAGCCACCAGATTAACAGTCCTTGAAGTTTACCACGCCAGTGAATTTGCATTTATGTAAGGGTTCCCCTTGCTTAGGCATTTTGAGTGTGGGATCCCTGTTACTTGCAGCCAAGAGCATCCTTAAGTGACACAGTGCATTAGCAGGTCTGCTGGACTGAAATTTCTTAGAGATCATAGGCCATGTTTGGTTTATTTCCATGTCCAGGACCCAGTACTCAACATGTTTAATGAGTGAATCAGTGAATGATGGCAGATCAGAGTGACTTATCCAAAAAGGCATAGAAATCACAGCACTGATACGATTAGGGTGGTGGTTGATATGTTCTGGCCTTATTCCATGCTGTGAGGAAAGTAGTTGTGGAGTCAGAATGAAAGACAAAATGGGAAGAAGACGAATGCTGTGCAGGGAGAAGGTGCTGCCTTCCTCTCTTCTCCGCCATCATATCATTGGCTCACATCTAAAGCAGGGGTCTGTGCTTCTCCTCTGCCTTCTCCAATACCCCCATCCCAAGCCTGGAGTCAGTCGTCCAGTGAGTCCTGCCCATTCGACTTTCAAAATCTGTCTCAAATGCATCCTCTTTCCTGCTCTTCCATCTTAGCTGGATGGTCTGGGCCACCATGATCTTTGGGAGCTGCAGGGCCCCCAACAGGGTGCCTAGTTTCCTCTCTAGTTCCCCTGCTCTCTGCAGTCATCGGGGTCTCACAATGCAAATGCCATGTCCTCCCATTACTTAAAATCCTCCATTAGTTCCCCACTCTGCCCAGAGTAAAACCCCAGTAAAAGTCACCCTCCTGACCATGGTCTGAAGGGTCCACCTGACCTGCCCTTCCAATCTCAGCAGTCTCCTTCTCTCTTCTTGTCTCATCCCGCCCCTGCTGGTCTCCTCTCATTCTGTGGCCATCCCAAGCTTTTTCCCACAAATCTGTCTTGGTACATGATTTTCCACCCATCTCCACAATTTAAAAAAAGTTTTAAAATAGCTAAGTGTATTCTACTTACAAGAAAGTATAAAATACAAATACATACCACACCTTCAGGCACACATACACACACACACACACACACACACACACACACACACACACACACACAGAGCTTAAAGAATGACCATAGGTCTACCACCCGGGTAACCACCATCCAATTTAAACATCAAAGGTCCTACGAAAGCCTACCTTTCCAATCATTTCTTGTACCTCCCCCAACATAACCATTGAACTGACATTTGAAAATTTATCTTTGCCTTTCTTTGTAGTTTTGGCATCTATATGTAATTCCACCAGCAAACTTTTAATTTTGCATGTCTTTGAATTCTATGCATGGAATAACTGTGTGATTCCACATTTCTTTTGATTAATAGTACTTCTTATGAGAGTTTCCTGTGTGTGTTTACCGATGGCTATAGCTAATTTGTGCCTCTGGCTGTAGTTCCCCGTACTATGACAACCCACACTTGGTCTATCTGTCCTTCTGGTGGGCACGTAGGTTGTTTCCCACCTGTGGCTACTCTGAGCAACACTACCATGGATATGTAAGTAGATACATCCTAGGACCTATGGGAAATCTTTTCAAGGGAATTTTCTAGCAGTAGGTCTGCTGACTAGATGATGTCAAACTGTTTCCCAAGATGGCGGCACAAATCAAACTCCCACCAGCAGAGTCTGCATGGTTCATACCTTTAACACTCCGCCTAGGTGGGTACCAAGTGTGAGCCCCCTCAAGCACTGCACACTGCTCCACCCTCTCATTTCACCTCACAACACCCTGAGAGGTCAGGGTCATCCTTCCCATTGTGCCAATGAGGAAACCAAGGTTCTGCTGACTTCAATCACTGGCAAATTGTGTTGGGATATGAGCCCTGTGGGACCCTCATCTAAGCTTTCCCTGCAGTGTCACATGATGGCTCTGCATGGTCTGTGGGTTCATTGAGTAGAATAGGCATCTAAATATCTCGGAGACTGAACTTTTGAGGGAAACTTAGTGTCACAAACTCAGTCTTTGGTGCACATTAGAATCATCCAATCCCTGTACCAAACCAATGGGATACAGTGGGTGTAGATGTATCTTCCTGTGGTTTTAATTTGAAGTCCCTATCATTGTTTACTGACAATTCATATTTTCTATGGGGTCTGTTCACAACTTTTGCTCATTGCAGTTGTATTATTCATCTTTTATTGACATGTTAGAGTTATTTATGTATTGTGGATACATTTTCTTTGAATATGTTTGTATGTATTGCAACTATGTCAACTCAGTCTATGGCTTGTCTTCATTTTTATGGTGTCTTTAGAAGAACCAAAGACATTAATTTTGAAAATATCCAAATGAGCATTTTTTCCTTTCATAGTTATTTATTTTTGTGTCTTGTCTGTTTGCCTAATTTCAAGGTACCTCTCTTGTCAGGTCTGTGTACTTTTAACACATTTCTGAAGTGATGTTACTGTGCATTAATGTTGGGGAAGCCTGGTGCTATGGTTATCATAGGCTTAGGGTCAGATTTGAGTTTGACTCTCAGCTTTAATATCTCCTGCGCCAGTCACTTTGTCTCTCTGAGCCTCCGTTTCCCTATCTGAAAAATGGGGTAAACAGAGGATCCATTCCCTATTTTTGTTAGAAGACTCCAATGTGATAAAGCTCACTCAGTATTTAACAAAGTGCCCATCATGAAGGAAGTGCTTTACAAGAGCTCTCTTGTTTGTGTACTGGCTGGCTTCAAGCAGCAGCATGGAACAGAAGGAAATAACATGGCTTGTTGTTCATTTCCAGTATATCAAGGCCTTTTACAATGAATCATGGGAAAGAAGGCATGGACATCAAATAGACCCGGATACTCTGACCCTGCTCTGGTCTGTGACTGTGTCCATATTCGCCATCGGTGGATTGGTGGGGACACTAATGGCAAAGAAGATTGGAAAGTTTCTTGGGAGGTCAGTAGAGGTCTGTCTTTGTTTGGGGAATCCTCTGTAATGATCAAAATATGTCGGGACCATGGTCAGGTCTCAGCAGACCACAGAATTCCACTCCAACAGTTCAACTGGGGAGATTTTAAGGGGTAAGAGGAGGAAAGCAGGTATGAGAGCCCAGGGAAGCCCTGGACCAACAAGCAGGGCTGAGCTGTGGAGCTGTGAGCGTGGAGCCCAGGCGAGGGGGGACAAATGCCTTGACCTCTTTCCTCCCGCCTTGAGCCCTCCAGGAGGGCCAGCTCCTGGGGTGCAGAGCCGAGAGGGAGGGGAGGATGGATCTGGATGTGGACGCAGATGGAGAGCGGCTTTAGAGGTTGTGCCACATAAGCACATGCGGGTCTGTTTTAAAGCAAACCAGCGGCTGAGATTGTCATCCGTTGTATGTTTATTTAACCACTCTCTAGTTGATAAGATTTCAGGCTATTTTAAATCATGTGCATTATAAATAAGGCTGCAGGGAGTATCCACAGCTCCTGTGGCCATTTCCCACCCAGGCCTCTCAGTCAGGTCCTCGCACTCCTTGCTTACTTTTGACTTAGGCAGCTCTTGGAGAAGGCTGGTTGTCAATAAGCTCCCCACTCCCTGCTTTCTCTGTGCCTCCGCCACTCCTGCAGTCTCCTGGGAGCTACTGAGGCCTGTGTGGAAGCAGCAGAGTCTCCTGCATGTTCAGGTCTGAACTTGAATCTTGTGTCTTCTACTGACTGGCTGGGGGCCGTGGCCAACTCATTTAATTGAACTTCAGTTTTCTCATCTGTAAAAAGGGAATGATAGTCCCCACTTGTGGGATGCTGTTAAGTGCTAGGGAAAATGAGTGGAGAGAGAATGTCATTAGTAGTAGGTTAATAAATGGAAGCTGTTGTTATTTACCATTTTCTTCACGGTCACCTTGACATCATACGTGGTAGGTGCTCCACAAAGCTCCATACTGCGTTGGCTTGCATTGTGGAGGAGAGTCATCATCCCTAGAACATCTCCCCAGACCCAGGGATACTGAAATGGTGCTGAGAAGGGTCCTACCTTTCCTCTTCATTCTGCCTCACGCCCATCCCATCCTGAGCAGGTCAGAGCAATGATGCTTCAGGGAAGGCTGAGTGGTCATGAAGGTCTGTGGCACCCAGTGAGGTACAGGGGAGGGGCTGACATTTTCCTTATCCCCAATGTGTCCCCAAGGTCATTTACAGAGCAGTAACTAATGGGAACTGGGTACCAGGGAAGTATAGCTATTACCTAACGGTGAGAGAGCCCTTTTCTGAGGTCCTCCAATGCTCCAGGTACACAATACCTCTCCTGTCTAATTTGCTTTGCACTGTGGGGATCTGTAGATGGGAACGGAGAGTAGTCAGAGAAGTGAGGGTATTTATACCAGCTTAGCTAGCTCACACGTGGCTGAGGTCATGCTGGGACTAAGCACAATGGTCTCAGCACCTGATCTTTCCCCTATGGCAAGGAGCTCTTAACTAAAGTCCTGTTGGCAATGTTTTTTTTTTTTTTTTTTTTTTTTTTTTTAGTTTTATTTTTGTCTTTTTGGTACTGAGGATTGAACCCAGGGGTGCTCAACCACTGAGCTATAGCCCCAGCCCTCTTTAAAAAATATTTTATTTAGATATAGAGTCTCTCTAAGTTGCTTAGGGTCTTGCTAAGTTGCTGAGGTTGGCTTTGAACTTGTGATCCTCCTGCCTCAGCCTCCCTATCTCTGGGAGGCATGTGCCACCTTGCCCATCTTGGCAATGGTATTGGAAAGTCCATGACGGCAGGGCAGTTGATAAGCACTTGGCTATCACCGAGACTGGCCCCAACAGCCAGGGGCCCTCAGGTGCTGTCACTAGCCTGGAGTTCTCTCACTAGCCTCTGGCCAAGCCAGACCCTGTTCACAGTCCTTCTGTCTATCCCAGTTAGACAGAATTGGGCCCAGCAAACCCCAGCTCTCCCATGTACCAGCCACTGTGTGACGTGGGACTCGGCAACTTCATCTCTCAGTCAGTATTTTTCTCACGTGTAAAATGAGGTTCTTGAAGGTAGCCCTACGCCCTCAACAGCATGGCGGCTGAAAAGCAACAGGAAAGCAAAAGAGAAAACATCCTGGAAGGCGTCTTCAGTTGCTAAGTGGTGGAGGGATCCTCACGTCAAGCCAGTGGGCCCGGAGCAGGGAGGCTGCAGAGAGGTCGGGTCGCGGGGGCTGGTGATCACAGCCAAGAAGCCGTCAGTTTCCCTTTTCATCATTTTGGGAGTCAAGGTTGAATCGTGCTGAAGTTACAGCTTAAATTATAACACTCTTGGGAGGAAAAGGAACAAAAATTGAAGACCGATGCTTCCCTTTGTTTACCTTCTGCTACGTAACAGTGCGTAACACACTACAGGTCATTTACTTCCTAAAACTCTGTTGCTGTCCCTGCTTTATACACGGTGGCCCTGAGGCCCTGGAGACCAAGCAACTTTCCCATGTTGCAGAGAAGCTGAGTTGAGATTAAGATCCAGGTGCCTCTGACCACAGACCCGAGCTTTTCCTATTATATGATGCTATTTTAAACTCCTCCTTCCTTTCTTCACCCACCCCTCCCTGCTGGGGACAGAGCCCCGGGAGCTGCACCACTGAGCTGCATCCACCCCTCCCCAGTGCTGGCGACAGAGCCCCGGGAGCTGCACCACTGAGCTGCATCCACAGCTCTTTTTATTTTGCTTCCAGACAGGGTCTCATTAAGCTGCTGAATCTGGCCTCAAACTTTCAATCCTCCTACCTCAGCCTCTGGAGTAGCTGGGATCACAGGCATGTGCCACCATGCCTGGTCTTAATCTCCTTGATCAGCCCTAGGTGGGCAAAAGCCCCAGCATATTGTTTTCTGGTTCTGAAGAAAGGACTTGAAGGGCTCAAGGGGGAGGTTTTGGGCATCTTGTCACTCACGTGCTCCTTGGCAGTGACTGGCTGGGAGGCAGTGGAGGGCCACACCCTGCCTACGACAGGGGGCTGCCCAGCAGGTCACATTCCCTCTGCTCAGGCGGACTTTTCAGATGTTGAATGGCTACTTTTTTTTTTCTTCTAACTTTACAAATAAGGTCACTCTGCTTTGATCCTCACCTCAAGATTGGAGACAGGAAGTGGCCCGTTTCCCCTCTCCATTTACTTCCCGATCACATTCTTTAAGTCCTTCTTGTCTCAGGCCTGGAACAAGCTTTCCTAGGCACTGGCTAGGTGGACCTCATCACTCCTCCTTGATGCCTCGTTACTCCTTGCCTGTGGGATCGTCAGGGAGCAAGAGGATGCTGCACAGGTGGTGAGAGACTGGGGAAGCGGCCTGGCAGCCTGTGGTCTCCTGAAGGTGCTCAATCATGCGGTAGCTGAGAAGTTTGGTGGCCCTGGGGTCCTCAGGATTCTAACGGGCCTGGTTCTGGCAGCTGCAGGGGTGGGAGGCTCCTAGCTACATGCTGAACTCCTCTGGGATCTGGAGAGGACCGAGGACGAAGAAGTTCAAGGGGCCAGGAGCAATCTCTGGAGATGAGCCACAGCACATTGCTGGCACCTCAGAGATGAAGGTTCTTTGCCTCCTGGAGCCTCTGGCTTGGAGAATTCTGAGCCATCAAGAATTCTGATGGAATCTCAGGCCCTTGTTCCCTGTTTGCATCCCTTTAGTGACAGAGCCCCGCTTCTCTCACAGTGGACACTTGCTGGAGTTTGAGCCTCCAGTCCCGCTGTGATGTGCAGGCTCATGGGGCTGAATGTGAGGCACGTCAACTCTGGGCTGCATCTAGTCCACAGTGACAGGAAGGTACAGGTACAGCCATGCCACAGGACTGTTGTCAAGATGGAGATGGAAATATAAAGTGTTCATCCTAACGACTGTCGAGAGTCACCACTAACATTTGCTACCACCATCACCATCGTCATCAGCTCTTTCTGAGATGCTGTCAGTCCATCACTCAACAGAGCAGATGGTGAACATGTCCTTTAAATCGTATAAATATTGCCCTCCTTACATATATCACTGAATCTAGTTCTTCCCTCCGGAGCAAAGTATGTATATACCACAAGGAAACTCGTATGGCTTAAAATCAGATCCTGGGTCAGATTCTCAGACAAGCCACATAACCACATTCAACTGTGCAAGAATGTGTGAGCGCATCTACCAGGCATGGGTGGCACTGTGTTCTAGCTAGCTTTTTTTTTTTTTTAAATCACTGTGACCAAAACACTGACAAGAACAATTTAGAGGAGGAAAAGGTTATTTGGTGCTCATGTTTTCAGAGGTCTCAGTCCATAAATGATGACTCCATTGCTCTGGGTGCAAGATAAGGCAGTGTATCATGGGGGGAAGGCCCAGCAGAGTAAAACTTCTCAGCTCATGTTGGGGTCAGGAAGGAGGGTGAGGAGAAGAGGGGAAAGAGCTACAGGGAAGATGTAACCTTCCGGGACATGTCCCCAGTGACCTACCTCCTCCAGCCATGCCCCAGCTGCCTACAGTTACCACTCAGCCAGTCCATTCAAGCCAGGATGGAAGGATTAGGTCACAACTCCAAAAATCCAATTATTTCACCTCTGACTATTCCTGTATTAACAGGAGTTTCTGGGGGACACCTCACAGTCAAGTCATAATGTTCCACCCCTTGCCCCCAAAAGCTCATGTCTGTCTCACAATACAAAATGTATTTGGTCTGTTTCCAAGAGACCTATATAGTCTTAACAGTTTTAACATTGCCTAAGTCCAAAGTCTGAGACCCAAGGCAAACTCTTGGCTGTGAGTCCCCTGTAAAGATCAAAAGCATGTTGTGTGTATCCAATGTATAGTACCATAGAATAAAAAGTACTATTTCAACAAACCTGGCTCAAAGCTGTCAGTAATATCCATGCCAATGACTGAGTGCTGTGTTGCCTTGACATTTCTTCCACCAGATTACTTAGATCATCAGTTTTAAATTCAGGCTTACACAAAGCTTCAGGATGTGGATGAAATGCAGCCAACTGCTTTGCCACAATATAACAGGAGTGGCCTCTAGCTCAACTTCCAGTCAAGTCCTCATTTCCCTCTGAAACTTCATGAGCACAGTCTGCATTTCTATCTGCATTCTGGTCTAACCTTCCACCAGATTTGCCCATTAAATTCTGCTTACAGCACTGTAAAGTTATATAACCTGCATCTCCAAATTATTCAAAATTCCTCCTGCCAACCATTTCGAAATTCTTCTGAACCACATGGTCAGGTCAGACACAGCAACAATCCCACTTCTTGGTACCAATTTCCATTTTAGTTAGCTTTTCCGTTGCTGTAATGAAAATACCTGACAAGAACAACTTAAAGGAAGAAAGGTTTATAGATGACCAACTCCATTGCTTTAGGCCCAATATAAGGCCACACGTCATGGGGGATGGGCCCAATAGAGGGAAAACTTCTCAATTGATGGTGGGGTCATGAAGTGGGGGGGAGGAGAGAGAGAGAGAGAGAGAGAGAGAGAGAGAGAGAGAGAGAGAGAGAGGAGAGAGGGAAGGGTCACAGGGAAGATGTACCCTTCCAGCACATGCCCCCAGTGACCCACCTCCTCCAGCCACACCCCACCTTCCTACAGTTACCACCTAGTCATTCAAACTAAGATGGATTGATTAGGTTAGAGCTTTCATAATTCAATAGCTTACCTTTGAAAATTCCTGCATTAAGAGGAGCTTTGAGAGACACTTCATATCCAAACCACAGTGCACTCTTGGAACTTGGCCTCTGTAATCAGGAGAGACACAGCTGTTGCCTAGGGGCTGAGGCTTGGGCAGGGGGTATAGACCCCAAGTGATTCATCATGCCAGTCACTATGATCCTATGCAGTGCTCTGAGTGGGTAGTAGAGAGACAGGAAAAGGCAGCTGGCATGGCTCTTGATTTTTAAATCCGTAAAGTACAGATAAGCAAATCCACCGTTGGGAGGATTTCCTGAGGAAGCAGCTATGGCGGGCACATGAGACCAAATTTACAGGGCATCTCATGTCATTCAAGAGCTTTTTGAAGGCCTGTGGCAGGAATGTAAGTCAAGGTGGTTTAAGCCTGACGGGGACTTAACTGGCTCAGATACCTGAAACATGATTTGGTTGAATCCATTTTTTTTATGATATCATAAAGTAATCAAATCTATGTCCTTCCTCCGCATCTCAGCTCTTCCTCCAGGTTGGCACTTCCCTGGCACTCACTCCCATAGAGGGTCACAGGGCCCAGCACTGAGGAACTTCCCCTTCCAATAGTTACAATGATGGTCCCAGGCACGGATCTCCTTGGCCTGAGCTAAGAACATGTCTTCAGGGTTCTCTCAACCAGGGGACAACGCACACCATGGGGGGACATTCGACAACGTCTGGAGACATTTTGGTTGCCATAGCTGGGTGCTGCTGGCCTCTCGGAGAGACTAGGGAAGCTGTGAAACACCTGCAATGCTCAGGAAGCCCCACAACACAGAATCCCCCAGCCTCAGATGTTAATACTGCTGAGGTTCAGAAATCCCCCCAAAGAACCTGCTCATGCACCAGATGAAGCACTTTAAATGAAGAATTCCCAGAGTGCTTTGAAGATGACTGGTGAGCCCTGTACCATGCACCAGCCCCTGGAATAGGGACATGAGCCCACCAGCCCTGACACCGAGTGTGGGCGGGTAGTTTTGGTGGGAATCCGTGAGACTCCTCCTAGAAGGATGGATATTGACGAAATGCCAACAAAAGGCCTCCTATGCAGTATTTCAGGAAAATAGCAGGTTTTCAAAGATACTGCTCCCTCCTCATCTTACTCTACTTCAATCTTCTCAAATGCATTTTTGTTTTATTGTAGTAGAAAATAACTTTAGCTCCTCTTTTAGCTGGAGGAGTCTACAAAGCACGTGCTCCACTGCCTTAACAGGACATCGCATCGTGTGGACTCAACCACCAACCATATCCTCTCACAGTCCTGGGGGCTGGGAGTCTAAGGGGAAGGGGTCGGCAGGAGTCGTTTCTCCTAAGGCCTCTCTCCTTGGGGTGCAGATGACTGCTTTTTAAAAATTTGTTCTAATTAGTTACACCTGACAGTAGAATGCATTTTGACATGTCATACATTTATGGAGTATAATTTCTCATTCTTCTGGTTGTACGTGATAGAGTTACACAGGTCATGTAATCATATACGAACACAGGGTCATCATGTCCAATTCATTCTACTATCGTTCTACCCCCACGACCCCTCCCCTCCTTTAACTCCCCTCTGTCTAGTACAAAATTCTTCTATTCTCCCACGCCCCCTTATTGTGAATTAGCATTCGCATATCAGAGAAAACATTTGGCCTTTGGTTCTTTGGGATTGATTTATTTCACTTAGCATATTCTCCAGTTCCATCCATTTACAAGCAAATGGCATAATTTCATTTTTCTTTAAGGCTGAGTAATATTCCATTGGGTATATATATACCACAGTTTCTTTATCCATTCATCTGTTAAAGGGCATCTAGGTTGGTTCCACAGTTTAGCTATTGTGGATTGAGCTATTATAAACATATGTGGCTGTGTCACTGTAATTTGCTGATTTTAGGTCCTTTGGGTATAAACCTAGTAGTAGAATGATTGGGTCAAATGGTGGTTCCATTCCAAGTTTTCTTAGGAATCTCCATACTGCTTTCCAGAGCGGTTTCACCAATTTGCTGTCCCACTAGCAATGAATGAGTGTGCCTTTCCCCCCACATCCTCGCCAACACTTGCTTTTGCTTGTTCTTGATAATTGCCATTCTGATTGGAATGAGATAGAATCTCAGTGTAGTTTTGATTTTATTACTCTAACTGCTAGAGGTGTCGAACATTTTTTCATTATTTGTTGACTAATTGTATTTCTTCTGTGAAGTGTCTGCTCACATCCTTAGCCCATTTATTGATTGGGTTATTTGGTTTTTTGATGTTAAGTTTTTTGAGCTCTTTGTATATCCTGGAGATGAATGCTTTATCTGAAGTGCATGTGATAAAGATTTTTTCCCAATCTGTAGGCTCTCTCTTCACACTACTGATTGTTTCCTTTGCCTAGAAGAAGCTTTTTAGTTTGAATCCATCCCATTTATTCATTCTTAATTTTACTTCTTGTGCTTTAGGAGTCTTGGTAAGGAAGTTAGTTCCTAAGCTGACATGGTGGAGAGTTGGGCCTACTTTTTCTTCTGTTAGGTGCAGGGTATCTGTCATAGCACGTAAGTCTGATCCACTTTGAGCTGATTTTTTGTGCAGGGTGAGAGATTGGAATTTAATTCCATTTTGCTTATATGGATTTCTAGTGTTCCCAGTACCATTTATTGAAGAGGCTATTTTTTCTCCAATGCATGCTTTTGGCACCTTTGCCTAGTATAAGATAACTATATTTATGTGAGTTTGTCTCTGTGTCCTCTATTCTGTACTACTGGTCTACATATCTATTTTGGTCCAATACCATGCTGTTTTTGTTACTATTGCTCTGTAGTATGATTTAAGGTCTGATATTGTGATGCCTCCTGCTTCATTTTTCTTGCTAAGGATTGATTTGGCTATTCTGGATCTCTTATTTTTCCAAATGAATTTCATGATTGCTTTTTCTAGTTCTATAAAGAATGTCATTGGAATTTTCATAGGAATCACATTCTATTTGTATAGTGCTTTTGGTAGTGTGGCCATTTTGACAAAGTTAATTCTGCCTATCCAAGGACAATGGAAATCTTTCCATATTCTAAGGTCTTTTTAAATTTCTTTCTTTAGTGTTCTATAGTTTTCATTGTAGAGGTCTTTCATCTCTTTTGTTAGATTGATTCCCAAGTATGTATGTATGTATGTATGTGTGTGTATATATATATATATGTGTGTGTGTGTGTGTGTGTGTGTGTGTGTATATATATAAATATATATATATTTTTATTCTATTGTGAGTGAGGAATTTTCCTAATTTCTCTTTCAGTGGACTCATCACAGATGTATAGGAATGCATCTGATTTATGGTTGTTAATTTTATATCCTGCTACTTTGCTGAATTCATTTATGAGTTTTCTGGTGGAATTTTTTGGATATTCTAAATATGGAATCATGTCATTGGCAAATAGTGATAGTTTGAGTTCTTCTTTTCCTATTTGTATTCCTTTAATTTCTTTAATCTGTCTGATTGCTCTGGCTAGAGTTTCAAGGACTATGCTGAAATGAAGTGGTGAAAGAGGGCATCCTTGTCTTGTTCCAGTTTTTAGGGGAATGCTTTCAATTTTTCTCCATTTAGAATGATGATAGCCTTTACAATATTGAGGTACATTCCTAGTTTTTCTAGTGTTTTGAACATAAAGGGGTGCTGTATTTTGTCAAATGCTCTTTCGTTTCATATGAAATGACCATATGATTCTTGTTTTTTTTAAATTTATTTTTATTGTAAACAAATGGGATACATGTTGTTTCTGTTTGTACATGGAGTAAAGGCATACCATTTGTGTAATCATACATCTACATAGGGTAATGGTGTTTGATTCATTCTGTTATTTTTTTCCTCCCCCCCACCCCTCTTTTCCCTCTGTACAGTCCCTCCTTCCTCCATCCTTGCCCCTTCCCACCCCCCATTATGTGTCATCATCCGCTTATCAGCAAGATCATTCGTCCTTTGGTTTTTTGCGATTGGCTTATCTCACTTACCATGATATTCTCCAATTTCATCCATTTGCCTACAAATGCCATAATTTTATTATTCTTTATAGCTGAGTAATACTCCACTGTATACACATATACCACAGTTTCTTTATCCATTCATCAATTGAAGGGCATCTAGGTTGATTCCACAATCTGGCTATTGTGAATTGAGCAGCTATGAACATTGATATGGCTGTATCTCTGTAGTATGCTGATTTTAATTCCTTTGGGTATAGGCCAAGGAGTGGGATAGCTGGGTCAAATGGTGGTTCCACCCCAAGCTTTCTGAGGAATCTCCACACTGCTTTCCAGAGTGGCTGCACTAATTTGAAGCCCCACCAGAAATGTATGAGTGTACCTTTTCCTCCATATCCTCATCAACACCTATTGTTGCTTGTATTCTTGATAATCACCATTCTAATTGGGGTGAGATGGAATCCTAGGGTAGTTTTGATTTGAATTTCTCTTATTACTAGAGATGTTGAACATTTTTTCATATGTTTGTTGATTGCTTGTACATCTTCTTCTGTGAAGTGTCTGTTCATTTCCTTAGCCCATTTGTTGATTGGATTATTTGAATTCTTGGTGTAGAGTTTTTTGAGTTCTTTATATATTCTTTGTATATATATACATATATATATGTGTATATATATATAAAGTTTTTTGTATATATATATAAAGTTCTTTATATATTCTTTATATATATTATATATTTATATATATTATATATTTATATATAATTTTAAATTAGTGCTTTATCTGAAGTATCAGTGGCAAAGATATTCTCCCACTCTGTAGGCTCTCTCTTCACATTACTGACAGTTTCCTTTGCTGAGAGAAAGCTTTTTAGTTTGAATCTATCCCAGTTATTGATGCTTGCTTTTATTTCTTGTGCTATGGGAGTCCTGTTAAGGAAGTCTGGTCCTAAGCCAACAAGGTGAAGATTTGGACCTACTTTTTCTTCTATAAGATGCAGGGTCTCTGGTCTGATTCCGAGGTCCTTGATCCATTTTGAGTTGATTTTTGCGCAGGGTGAGAGATAGGGATTTAGGTTCATTCTGTTGCATATGGATTTCCAGTTTTCCCAGCACCATTTGTTGAAGAGGCTATCTTTTCTCCATTGTATATTTTTGGCACCTTTGTCTAGTATGAGAAAATCGTATTTATTTGGGTTTGTGTCCGTGTCCTCTATTCTGTACCATTGATCTACCTGTCTATTTTGGTACCAATACCATGCCATTTTTGTTACTATTGCTTTGTAGTATAGTTGAAGCTCTGGTATTGCGATAACCCCTGTCTCATTCTTCCTGCTAAGGATTGCTTTAGCTATTCTGGGTTTCTTATTCTTCCAGATGAATTTCACGATTGCTTGCTCTATTTCTGTAAGGTACATCATTGGGATTTTAATTGGAATTGCATTGAATCTGTATAGCACTTTTGGTAGTATGGCCATTTTGACAATATTAATTCTGCCTATCCAAGAACATGGGAGATCTTCCCATCTTCTAAGTCTTCCTCAATTTCTTTCTCCAATGTTTTATAGTTTTCATTGTAGAGATCTTTTACCTCTTTGGTTAGATTGATTCCCAAGTATTTTTTTTTTTTGAGGCTATTGAAAATGGAGTTGTTTTCCTCATTTCCCTTTCAGATGTTTCATCGCTTGCATATAAAAATGCTTTAGATTTATGTGTGTTGATTTTATAGCCTGCTATTTTGCTGAATTCATTGATGAGGTCTAGAAGTTTTCTGCAGGAGGTTTTTGGATCTTCTAAATATATAATCATGTCATCCGCAAATAGTGACAGCTTAAGTTCCTCTTTTCCTATTCATATCCCTTTAATTTCTTTAGTCTGTCTAATTGCTCTGGCTAGAGTTTTGAGGACAACGTTGAATAGAAGTGGTAAAAGAGGACATCCCTGTCTTGTTCCTGTTTTTAAAGGGAATGGTTTCAGTTTTTCTCCATTATGAATGATGTTGGCCATGGGCTTAGCATAAATAGCCTTTACAATGTTCAGGTATGTTCCTACTATCCCTATTTTTTCTAGTGTTTTGAGCATGAAGGGGTGTTGTATTTTTCAAATGCTTTTTCTGCATCAATCGAAATAACTATCATTCTTATCCTTAAGTCTATTTACATGAGGGATTATGTTTATTGATTTATGAATGTTAAACCATCCTTGCATTCCTGGGATGAACCCCACTTGATCATGGTGCACAATTTTCTTAATATTTTTCTGGATATGATTTGCCAGTATTTTGTTAAGGATCTTTGGATCTATATTCATCAAGAATATTGGTCTAGCTTCATAGAATGAGTTCAGTAGGGTACCCTCCTTTTCTATTTCCTGGAATACTTTGAGAAGTATTGGAATGAGTTATTCTTTGAAGGTCTTGTAGAACTCGGCTGAGAATCTGTCTGGTCCTGGGCTTTTCTTGGATGGTAGGTTTTTAATGGCTTCTTCTATTTCATTGCTTGATATTGATCTGTTTAAATTGTGTATGTCCTCCTGGTTCAGCTTGGGAGAAGCATATGTCTCTAGAAATTTGTCAATGTCTTCGGTAGTTTCTATTTTGTTGGAATACAGATTTTCAAAGTAGCTTCTCATTATGTTCTGTATTTCAGTGGTGTCTGTCATGATATTTCCTTTTTCATCATGAATTTTAGTAATTTGAGTTTTCTCTCTCCTCTTTGTTAGTGTGGCTAAGGGTTTATCTATTTTGTTTACTTTTTCAAAGAATCAATTTTTCGTTTTGTCAATTTTTTGAATTGTTTCTTTTATCTCAATTTCTTTGATTTCAGCTCCGATTTTAATTATTTCCTGTCTTCTACTACTTTTGCTGTTATTCTGTTCTTCTTTTTCTAGGGTTTTGAGCTGTAATGTTAGGTCATTTAGTTGTTGACTTTTCATTCTTTTCTTGAATGTGCTCCATGCAATCAATTTTCCTCTTAGTACCACTTTTATAGTGTCCCAGAGATTTTGATATGTTGTATTATTGTTCTCATTGACCTCTAAGAATTTTTTTTATCTCCTCCCTGGTGTTTTCTGTTATCCATGTTTCATTCAATAGCATATTATTTAGCCTCCAGGTGTTGGAATAATTTCTGTGTTTTATTTTGTCATTGATTTCTACTCTCAGCCCATTATGAACTGATAGAACACAAGGCAGTATCTCTATTTTTTTGCATTTCCTAAGGGCTGCTTTCTGGCATAACATATGGTCTATTTTCGAGAAGGTTCCATGTGCTGCTGAGAAGAAAGTGAATCTGCTTGTTGATGGATGGAATATTCTATATATGTCTATTAAGTCTAGGTTATTGATTGTGTTATTGAGTCCTATGGTTTCTTTGTTTGGTCTTTGTTTGGAAGATCTATCTAGGGGTGACAGTGGTGTGTTAAAGTCACCCAGAATTATTGTGTTGTGGTCTATTTGATTCCTGAAATTGAGAAGGATTTGTTTGATGTACGGGGATGTACCATTGTTTGGGGCATAAATATTTGCTATCATTATGTCTTCCTGATTTATGGTTCCCTTAAGCAGTATGAAATGTCCTTCTTTATCCCTTCTGACTAACTTTGGCTTGAAGTCCACTTTATCTGATATAAGGATGGAAACCCCCTTACTTTTTTACTTTTTTACCATGTGTGTGGTAGGTTTTTTCCCATTCTTTCACCTTTAGTCTGTGGATCTTTTTCTATGAGATGAGTCTCTTGCAGGCAGCATATTGTTGGGTCTTTCTTTTTAATCCATTCTGCCAGTCTATGTCTTTTGATTGATGAGTTTAGGCCATTAATGTTTAGGGTTATTATTGAGATATGATTTGTATTCCCAGTCATTTGGGCTTATTTTTGGTTTTTAACTTGGCTTGGTTTCTCCTTTGAGTGGTTTTTCTCTAAGGTAGTTCCTCCCTTTGCTGACATACATTGTTGTCTTTCATTTCCTCCTCATGGAATATTGTGTTGAGAACATTCTGTAGTGCAGGCTTTCTATTTGTAAATTCTTTTAACTTTTGTTTATCATGGAAAGATTTTATTTCATCTTCAAATCTGAAAGTTAGTTTTGCTGGGTATAGGATTCTTGGTTGGCAACCACGTTCTTTCAGAGCTTGAAATATGTTGTTCCAGGCCCTTCTAGCTTTTAGAGTCTGGGTTGAGACGTCTGCTGCTCTCCATATTGGTTTTCCCCTATATGTAATCTGATGTTTTTCTCTCACGGCCTTCAAAATCCTATCTTTATTTTGAATGTTAGGCATTTTCACTATAATGTGCCTTGGTGTGGATCTGTTGTGATTCTGTGCATTTGGTGTTCTGTAAGCCTCTTGTATTTGATTTTCCATTTCATTCTTCAGGTTTGGGAAATTTTCTGCTATTATTTCATTGAATAGATTGTTCATTCCTTTGGTTTGTATCTCTGTGCCTTCCTCAATCCCTATAATTCTTAAATTTGGTCTTTTCATGATGTCCCATAGTTCTTGGAGATTGTGTTCATGATTTCTTACCATCTTCTCTGTTCGGGTGACTTTATTTTCAAGATTAAATATTTTGTCTTCATTGTCTGAGGTTCTGTCTTCCAAGTGGTTTAGTCTTTTGGTGATGCTTTCCATTGAGTTTTTTTTTTTTTCCTCTGCTTTTTTTTAATTAATTTTTTTTAATTAAAAATCATAAATTTACATAGGGCAATGTTGTTTGATACATTCTGTTATTTTTTTTTTTGCCATTGAGTTTTTTTATTTGGTTTATTGTTTCATTGTTTCCTTAATTTCAAGGATATCTGTTTGTTTTTTTTTTTTTTTTGAATCTCTATCTCTTTGTTGAAATGATCTTTTGCTTCCTGCTGTTGCTTTTTCAACTGCTTATTGGTATTATTATTCATTGCCTGAATTTACTCTCTTATCTCATCCTTTGCTTCGCGAATCATCTTCATTATGTATAATCTGAAGTCCTTTTCTGACATTTCTTCTACCATGCTGTCATGGGATTCTATTAATATAGAATCTAGATTTGTTTGGATCGTTTTCTTCCCTTGTTTTTTCATGTTGTACATGTATCTTCCCCTCTAGCAGTGCAGATTTGGGGTATTGCAGATTCCCCCCTATAGGCTTATAGTGGCCCTATAGGTTTCCAAAACCCTTACTTTAAGGGGAGATCAATATTAGCAGTGCCCAAATCAGACACTATGCAATCCTAGACCAAATAGCCCCTATGAGGACGATAACAATATTTTCATAATAAACAGAATGAGTTTAAATATTATTTTCAGTATAACAAACAGATTTGCAATAAGGTCTGCAGTTTCTAATAGAGGACAAAGAGGATGCAGAAGGATGTAGGAAGTAGCTGTTAATGGGATAAGAAGAGAATATACAGAAATTCTAGATAATAGAAAGGGTGAGAGTATAATCAAAAGAAATTGGATGTTAGCATGTATAAAGGGAGAAAGAGACTCTGAGCGAATGGTATACAAAAGGAAAAGAGAGCAAGAAAAGTAAAGAAATAGAAACTTAAAATTGTTCAATAAGGAGAAAAAGGAAAATGTGCACTATAACTGTCATGTAGTATTCAAACCTCCCAGTCTTCAGTAGCCTGATGCATGAGAGGTACCTGACAATGAGCTTCAGGTCTCCAGCAGGCATCTCAGGATGGGATTGCCCCACCTAAAGATGGGAGCTACAGCTTCCAGGATTATCTAAGATGGCTCCTCTGGCTTCCAAATGTGTTGGCAAATGGGGAGCTGCAGCTCGGGGTGTGGACGTGGTCAGCTGGAGGTCCTGGAGGCAGGGTGTGGTTGGTCAGGCAGGGGTCCTGGAGGTCAGGTGTGTTTGGTGTGGTTGCAGGATCCTGGAGGCCGGTTGCAATCAGTTCGTCTGGGGTTCCGGTGATAGGGTGCAGTCAGTCAGTCTGGGGGTCCTAGTGGCAGGGAGCAGTCAGTTGATGTGAGGGCCCCAGAGGCAGGGAGTGATCGGTCGGGTTGAGGGATCCTGGAGACAGGCTCAGTCAGTCTGGCCAGGGGTCCTGCGGGGCCTGGCTGTTGTCTCAAAATGGCAGCCACTTGTAATCAAACCTGCAGTTACTGTCACAGTGAACTTCCAGGCAACAGCAGGCAGCTGGCGCTCCACTGGCGGTTGGTGATCAGTTTGCTGACTGTCGTCGGACAATCGGGAGGTGAACCCCAGGCAGTGGGTGATGGATAGGTGTAAGGCAGGCGATGGGCAGGCAAGAGGCAGGCAAATGGCAGATGATAGGCGCCTGACAGTGAGCAATCTGCACTCAAAAAAGGCATCGATATGCTGGCAGACTGCAGGTGATCACAACAGACAAATGGGGTAAACATCAAGGGATCAATAAGCAGCAAAAACTGCCTCACCAAGAAACAGATATCCTCTGCTTGAAACCGGAGTTACAGGAGCGACAAGGAACGTAGCCTCCCTCTAGTCTGCCATCTTGGATCTCTCTGATTCTTGTTTTTAAGTCTACTGATTTGATGAATTATGTATATTGACTTCTTTATGTTGAACCAACCTTACATCCCTGGGATGAACCCCACTTGATTGGGTGCACTATCTTTTTAATACTTTTTTGAATGAGATTTGCCAGAATTTTATTGAGAATTTTTGTGCCTATGTTCATCAGAGTTAATGGTCTGAGGTTTTCTTTCCTTGATGCGTCTTTGTTTGGTTTTGGTATCAGAGTGATACTGGCTTCATAGAATGAGTTTGGAAGGGTTCCCTCCTTTTCTATTTCATGGAATAATTTGAGAAGTATTGATGTTAATTCTTCTTTGAAGATCTTGTACAACTTGGCTGAGAATCTGTCTGATCCTGGGCTTTTTTTCTTGGTAGGCTTTTGATAGCGTCTTCTATTTTTTTACTTGAGATTGATCTGTTCAAATTGTTTTTGTCCTCCTGATTTAGTTTGGGTAGAGCATATATCACTAGAAATTTGTCAATGTATTCAAGATTTTGTATTTTATTGGAGCATAAATTCTCAAAATAGTTTCTAATTATCTTTTTTATTTCAGTAGTGTCCATCATGATATTTCCTTTTTCATCACAAATTTTAGTGATTCGAGTTTTCTCTCTCTTTCTATTTGTTAGTGTGGCAAGGGTTTAACAATTTTATTTTTTTGAAGAACCAACTTCTTGCTTTGTCAATTTTTTGGATTGTTTCTTTTGTTTCAATCTCATTGATTTCAGTTCTGTTTTTAATTATTTCCTGTCTTCTGTTTTTCATGTTGATTTGTTCTTCTTTTTCTAGGGCTTTGAGATATAATGTTAGGTCATATATTTGTTGACTTTTTGTTCTTTTAAGGAATGAGCTCAATGCAGTGAACTTTCCTCTTAGCACTACCTTCAGAGTGTCCCAGAGATTTCAATATGTTATATCAGTGTTCTCACTTGCCTCTAACTATTTATTTTATTTCATTTCTGATTTCTTCTGCTATCCATACATCATTCAATAGTATATTATTTAGTCTCCAGGTGTTAGAGTAGCTTCTGCTTTTTATTCTATTATTAATTTCTAATTTCATTCCCTTTTGATCTGATAGAATGCAGGATATTATATCTACATTTTTTGTATTTGCTGAGTTGCTTTGTGGTATAAGATATGGTCAATTTTAGAGAAGGATCCATGTACTGCTGAGAAGAAAGTTTTTGTTCATTGATGGATGAAATATTCTATGTATGTCTGTTAAGTCTAAATTGTTGATTATATTATTTAATTCTATAGTTTCTTTCTTTAGTTTTTATTTGGAAGATCTATTCAGTGGTGAAAGAGGTGTATTAAAGTCACTCAGTATTATTGTGTTGTGGTCTGTTTGATTCTTGAAGTTGAGAAGGGTCTGTTTGATAATGCTGATGCTCCATTGTTTGGGGAACAAATAGTTATGGTTTTCATGTCTTGTTGATGTATAATTCTCTTAAGCAGTATGAAATGGCCTTCTTTGTCCCTCTTGATTAACTTTGGCTTGAAGGCCACTTTATCTGATAGGAGGATGGAAACCCCTGTTTTTTACAGAGTCCATGTGAGTGGTGTGTTTTTTTTTTCCATCCTTTTACCTTCAGTGTGTGGATGTCTTTGCCTATGAGGTGAGTCTCTTGGAAACAGCATATTGTTGGGTCTTGTTTTTTAATCCAATCTGTCAGTCTATGTCTTTTGATTGATGAGTTTAGGCCATTAATGTTCTAGGTTATTATTGAGGTGTGATTTGTGTTCCGTGACATTTGGTTTATTTCTGGTTTTTAATTTGAACTAGTCTCTTTGACTGACTATTCCTTTAGTGTCATTCCACCCTTCAGCGGCTTTCACTTTTTTTTTTCATTTCATCTTCATGAAATATTTTGTTGAGAATATTCTGAAGTGCAGGCTCTCTGATTGTGAATTCTTTTTATTTTTGTTTATCATGAAAATTTTTATTTCATTTTCAAATCTGAAACTTAATTTTGCTGGATTTAGGATTCATGGTTGGCATCCATTTTCTTCAAAGCTTGGTATATGTTTTTCCAGGACCTCCTGACTTTGAGGGTCTGGGTGGAGAAATCGGCTGAGATCCGTATTGGTTTTCCCCTATATGTAATCTGATTCTTCCTCACAGCCTTTAAAATTCTATCGTCATTCTTTATGCTAGGCATTTTCATTATAATGTTTCTTGATGTGGGTCTGTTGTAATTTTGCACATTTGGGTTTCCTGTAAGACTCTTGTATTTGATTTTCCATTTCATTCTTTAGATTTGGGTAATTTTTTGAGATCATTCCATTGAAAATTTTGTGCATTCCTTTGGTTTGCTCTGTGCCTTCATCTATCCTGATAAATCTTAAAGTTTGATCTTTTCATGTTATCTCATAATTCTTGGAAGTTCTGTTCATGATTTCTTAGCATCTTCTCTCTTTGGTCAACTCTATTTTCAAGTTTATATATTTTGTCTTCATTGCCTGAGGGTCTGTCTTCCATGTGGTCTAGTCTGTTGGTGATGCTTTCTATTGAGTTTTTAATTTGATTTATTGCTTCCTTCATTTTAAGGATTTTTGTTTGTTTGTTTTCACAATCTCTCTTATTGAAGTCATCTTTTGCTACCTGTATTTGCTCTCTTACATCATCCTTTACTTCACAGATCAGTTTATCTATGTACATTCTAAACTCCTTCTCTGACATTTCTTCTACTGTGGTGTCAAAGGGTTCTGTTATTGGAGCATCTTGGTTTGCTTGGGGCAATTTTTTTCCCTTGTTTTTCCATGTTGTTTATGTGTCTACCCATGTAACAGTATGGATATGAGGCAGTAGAATTTCTATCCTGTGGACTTACAGTGTTCCTGAAGGTTTCCAGTACCTCACTGTTTAGGAGGAAACAAATAATAACAACCAATGCAAACAATTTACAGCATTGAACCAAATAGTTCCTACTGTGACATCTACAATGTTAATTATCACAATAAAATAAATAATATGATCAGTTATTTTCTATAACAAAAACAGCAAGTTTCCAATAGGGTTTACATTTTCAAATGGTGGACAGGGAGCGAACAGAAGTGATATAGGATGTGATGATTATGAGGGAGGAAGAGAGAATCAAGGGAAACAGGTAGGAGAAAATATATATATAAAGAAAATCGGAGGTTTTCAAGATGGCGGCCTAGAGGGTGGCTGCATTTCGTGTTGCTCCAGGACTCAGGATTCAAGAGAGGAGATATTGGGACGCTTGGGACCAACTCAAAGTAGCCGGGTGACTCTCACCCCCTGGGGGGGCATCCCGGATGGGACGGGGGTCCCGGAACGCAGGAAACTTTGTGAAGTAGAGCTGCCGGCGAGACGCCCCTCCCCCCGCTGGAGCAGTGAACTCGGACAGCTGGGATCGCCGTAAAGGAGGCCGCTCGGCACAGCGCTGGGACTCGGAGCAGCCACTGGGGCTCCGGCGGCTGCCCGGGGGAGGAGTGGCGGGGAGAACTGTGTGGACTCAGGACACCGGGGCCTGCCCTGAGGAGGAGGAGAGGAGCGTGGCCACTTGGATTCGGAGAGACTGCACCAGAGCTGCAGGCGGTTGCCAGAGGAGAAGCTGCGCGGCGAGCTGTTTGGAATCAGAACGACGCTTCTGAACACCGGGGCCTGCCCTGAGGACGAGGAGGAAGAGGAGCGGCCGCTTGAATTCGGGTGACTACACGGGAGCTACAGGCGGTTGCCAGAGAAGGGGCTGCGTGGCCAGCTGTTTGGACTCTGACCACTTCTGAACCCGGGGCCTGCCCGGAGGAGTAGGAGAAGGAGGAGAAGGAGCGCGGCGGGTCCTTTGAACTCGCAGTGACTGCATTAGCGCTCCAGGCGGCTGCTCAGAGGAGAAGGCGAGTGGTGAGTTGTTTGGTCTTAAAGTGACAGCTCCTGAACACAGGGGGGCTGCCTGGAGGAGAAGCGTGGTGGGACGCTTGGTCTTGAGTGGCCGCACCAGAGCTCCGGGCGGTGCCCAGAGGACCCGTGCAGCGGGTCACGTGGATTCAGAGCCACTCAGAGGGACTGCTCCTGAACACCCGGGGGGTTATCTGGAGAAGGAGGAGGAACGGGGAGGGTCACTTCGACTCGGAGTGATTGATTGCCCCGGGCTACGGGTGGTTGGTGGGAGGAGGAGGCACGAAGTGAGTTTCTTGGACTCCTAGTGACCGCACTGGCATACTGGGCGGCTGTCTGGAGGAAGAGGCCTGTGGCGGGTCTCTGGGACTCAGAGCGATTGTTCGGGGCCATAGGTGGCTGCTCAGAGGAGGGGCCACGCAGCCAGGCGATTAGGTGCAGAACAGGGTCCCAGGATCTAGGAGGCTTCTGGGTGGAAGAGCCGCACAGAGACAGGCTTAGGGCGGAGCGAAGGTTCCAGGCCTATGGGCAAATTCGCTGAGGAGGGGCAGCCTAAGGAGATTCATCTGCGAAGGGTGAGGCTCCCAGGCCCAGGAGGTAGGGCCGGGCCCCTGGAAACTTTGCAGAGGAAGGCAGCCCAGCCCAGGCAGTAGCTGTAAATTGAGGGGAACCTCTAGGAGGAAACTGACCAGGGAGACCTCCCCACTGGGTGAGTCTTCCCTGCCTGGTGAGGTTTCCCCACAAGGACGGTAAAACCAGAGACACAGGCCCAAACAGGCCTTGCCTCAGCCCACAGCCTAGGTCCCCTTTGGATGACCATTGGTCAACAAGTGGAGGCACCTCTGCCCACTAGCAGGGAATATACCCCACCTGAAGGCCACCACTCCTAGAGAGACAGCTTCCTTGTGGAGCACCGCATTATCAACCTCCTCCAAGACTTCAGCCTACTGAAGGCTAAGAGGGGATATATATAGAAATCTTCAGGGACATTGTAAATCAACAGAGGAAATCTGCAATATCTCAGCGGTCCACTGATATCTGAACAATATGAGAAAACAAGGAAAGAAAATGCTGCAAACAAATCTAGATGTTACATCAATAAAACCCAATGACAGCATGGCAGAAGAAATGACAGAAAAGGAGTTCAGAATGTACATAATTAAAATGATCAGAGAAGCAAACAATGAGATGAAAGAGCAAATGCAAGCATTGAATGATGAGATGAAAGAGCAAATGCAAGCATTGATTGATCACACCAATCGACAGTTAAAAGAGCAAATACAGGAAGCAAAAGATCATTTCAATAAAGAGTTAGAGATATTGAAAAAAAACCAAACAGAAATCCTTGACATGAAGGAAACAATAAACCAAATTAAGAACTCCATAGAAAGCATATCCAATAGGATAGAACACCTGGAAGACAGAACCTCAGACATTGAAGACAAAATATTTAACCTTGAAAACAAAGTTGAACAAACAGAGAAGATGCTAAGAAATCATGAACAGAATCTACAAGAACTATGGGATATCATGAAAAGGCCAAATTTAAGAATTATTGGGATTGAGGAAGGCCTAGAGAAACAAGCCAAAGGAATGAACAACCTATTCAATGAAATAATATCAGAAAATTTCCCAAATCTGAAGAATGAAATGGAAAATCAAGTTCAAGAGGCTTACAGGACTCCAAATACACAAAATTACAACAGACCCACACCAAGGCACATTATAATGAAAATACCTAACATACAAAATAAAGACAGAATTTTAAAGGCTGTGAGAGAAAAGAACCAAATTACATTCAGGGGGAAACCAATACGCATATCAGCAGATTTTTCAATCCAGACCCTAAAAGCTAGAAGGTCCTGGAACAACATTTTTCAAGCCCTGAAAGAAAATGGATGCCAACCAAGAATCTTATACCCAGCAAAACTTACCTTCAAATTTGACGATGAAATAAAATCCTTCCATGATAAACAAAAGCTAAAAGAATTTACAAAAAGAAAGCCAGCATTACAGAACATTCTCAACAAAATATTCCATGAGGAAGAGATGAAAAACAAAGAAGCAAATCAGCAAAGGGAGGAATTATCCTAAAGGAATTGTCAAATAAAGGAGGAAACAAGTTGTGTCAAACAAATAAATAAACAAAATTTTAAAAATGAACCAAATGACCGGGAAACCAAATCATTTCTCTATAATAACCCTGAACGTTAATGGCCTGAATTCATCAATCAAAAGACATAGACTGGCAGACTGGATTAAAAAGAAAGATCCAACAATATGTTGCCTGCAAGAGACTCACCTCATAGAAAAAGATACCCATAGATTAAAGGTGAAAGGATGGGGAAAAACATACCATGCACATGGACTCAGCAAAAAAGCTGGAGTATCCATCCTCATTTCCGATAATGTGGACTTCAAGCCAAAGTTAGTCAGAAGGGATAAAGAAGGTCATTTCATACTGCTTAAGGGAAGCATAAATCAGCAAGATATAACAATCATAAACATCTATGCCCCAAACAGTGGCTCATCTATGTATGTCAAACAAATCCTTCTCAATTTCAGAAACCAAATAGACCACAACACAATAATACTAGGTGATTTTAACACGCCGCTCTCACCACTGGACAGATCTTCCAGACAAAAATTGAACAAAGAAACCATAGATCTCAACAACACAATCAATAATTTAGACTTAACAGACATTTATAGAATATTCCATCCAACCAAGAGTGAATACACTTTCTTCTCAGCAGCACATGGATCCTTCTCTAAAATAGACCATATATTATGCCACAAAGCTAATGTTAGCAAATACAAGAAGATAGAGACACTAGCATGTATTCTATCAGATCATAATGGATTGAAGTTAGAAATAAATGAAAGAGTAAAACACAGAAACTATTCCAACATCTGGAGATTAAACAATATGCTATTATATGATGAATGGATAACAGAAGATATTAGGAAGGAAATTAAAAAATTCTTAGAGGTAAATGAGAACAAAGAAACATCATATCAAAATCTCTGGGACACTATGAAAGCAGTACTTAGAGGGAAATTTATTTCATGGAGCGCATTTAATAAAAGAAGTAAAACTCAACAAATAAACAACCTAACACTACAGCTCAAAGCCTTAGAAAAAGAAGAACAGAACAGCACCAAAAGTAGTAGAAGACAGGAAATAGTTAAACTCAGAGCTGAAATCAATGAAATTGAAACAAAAGAAACAATACAAAAAATTGACAAAATAAATAGTTGGTTCTTCGAAAAAATAAACAAAATTGATAAACCTTTAGCCACACTAACAAAGAGAAGACGAGAGAAAACCCAAATCACTAAAATTTGGAATGAACAAGGAAATATCACAACAGACAGGATGGAAATACAAAACATAATTAGAAGCTATTTTGAAAATCTATACTCCAACAAAATAGAAAATTTCGAAGACATCAACAGGTTTCTAGAGACATATGAATTGCCTAAACTGAATGAGGAGGACATAAACAATTTAAATAGACCAATTTCAAGTACTGAAATAGAAGAAGTCATCAAAAGCCTACCAACAAAGAAAAGTCCGGGACCAGATGGGTTCTCAGCCGAGTTCTACAAAACCTTTAAGGAAGAGCTCATTCCAATACTTCTCAAAGTATTCCATAAAATAGAAGAGGAGGGAACCCTCCCAAACTCATTCTATGAAGCCAATATCACACTGATACCTAAACCAGACAGAGACTCATCAAGGAAAGAAAATTTCAGACCAATATCCTTAATGAACATCGACGCAAAAATTCTCAACAAAATTTTAGCAAATCGCATACAAAAACATATTAAAAAGATAGTGCACCATGATCAAGTGGGTTTCATCCCAGGGATGCAAGGTTGGTTCAACATCAGGAAATCAATAAACGTAATTCACCATATTAATAGACTTAAAGTCAAGAATCACATGATTATTTCAATAGATGCAGAAAAAGCATTTGATAAAATACAGCACCCCTTCATGCTCAAAACACTAGAAAAAATAGGGATAGTGGGAACATTCCTTAACATTGTAAAGGCCATTTATGCTAAGCCCATGGCTAATATCATTCTAAATGGTGAAAAACTGAAAGCATTCCCCCTAAAAACTGGAACAAGGCAGGGATGCCCTCTTTCACCACTTCTATTCAACATCGTTCTTGAGACTCTGGCCAGAGCAATTAGACAAACCAAAGAAATTAAAGGGATACGAATTGGAAAAGAAGAACTCAAACTATCCCTGTTCGCTGATGACATGATTATATATTCAGAGGAACCTGGAAATTCCACCAGAAAACTCTTAGAACTCATAAGTGATTTCAGTAAAGTAGCAGGTTACAAGATCAATGCCCATAAATCCAACGCATTTTTATACATAAGTGATGAATCTTCAGAAAGAGAAATTAGGAAAACTACCCCATTCACAATAGCCTCGAAAAAAATAAAATACTTGGGAATCAATCTCACAAAAGAGGTGAAAGACCTCTACAATGAGAACTACAGAACACTAAAGAAAGAAATTAAAGAAAACCTTAGAAGATGAAAAGATCTTCCATGTTCTTGGATAGGAAGAATTAATATTGTCAAAATGGCCATACTACCTAAAGTGCTATACAAATTCAATGCAATTCCAATTAAAATCCCAATGACGTACCTTACAGAAATAGAGCAAGCAATTATGAAATTCATCTGGAAGAATAAGAAACCCAGAATAGCTAAAGCAATCCTTAGTAGGAAGAGTGAAACAGGGGGTATTGCAATACCAGATCTTCAACTCTACTACAAAGCAATAGTAACAAAAACGGCATGGTATTGGTACCAAAATAGAAAGGTAGATCAATGGTACAGAATAGAGGACACGGACACAAACCCAAATAAATACAATTTTCTCATACTAGACAAAGGGGCCAAAAATATGCAATGGAGAAAAGATAGCCTCTTCAACAAATGGTGCTGGGAGAATTGGAAATCCATATGCAACAGAATGAAACTAAACCCATATCTCTCACCATGCACGAAACTAAACTCAAAATGGATTAAGGACCTCGGAATCAGACCAGAGACCCTGCAGATTATAGAAGAAAAAGTAGGTCCAAATCTTCACCTTGTTGGTCTAGGACCAGACTTCCTTAACAGGACTCCCATAGCACAAGAAATAAAAGCAAGAATCAACCACTGGGATAGATTCAAACTAAAAAGCTTTCTCTCAGCAAAGGAAACTATCAGCAATGCGAAGAAAGAGCCTACAGAGTGGGAGAATATCTTTGCCAATCATACTTCAGATAGAGCACTAATCTCCAGAATCTATAAAGAACTCAAAAAACTCTACTCCAAGAATTCAAATAGTCCAGTCAACAAATGGGCTAAGGAAATGAATAGACACTTCACAGAAGAAGATCTACAAGCAATCAACAAACATATGGAAAAATGTTCAACATCTCTAGTAATAAGAGAAATGCAAATCAAAACCACCCTAAGATTCCATCTCACCCCAATTAGAATGGCGATTATCAAGAATACGAGCAACAACAGGTGTTGGCGAGGATGTGGGGAGAAAGGTACACTCATACACTGCTGGTGGGGCTGCAAATTAGTGCAGCCACTATGGAAAGCAGTGTGGAGATTCCTTAGAAAACTTGGAATGGAACCACCATTTGACCCAGCTATCCCACTCCTTGGCCTATACCCAAAGGACTTAAAATCTGCATACTACAGAAATACAGCCACATCAATGTTCATAGCTGCTCAATTCACAATAGCCAGACTGTGGAACCAACCTAGATGCCCTTCAATTGATGAGTGGATAAAGAAACTGTGGTATATATATACTATGGAATATTACTCAGCCATAAAGAATGATAAAATTATGACATTTGCAGGCAAATGGATGAAATTGGAGAATATCATGCTAAGTGAGATAAGCCAATCTCAAAAAGCCAAAGGACGAATGATATCGCTAATAAGTGGAGGATGACACATAATGGGGGGGGAGGGAAGGGTTAGAGTTAGGGTTAGGGAGGGGGGCAAGTATGGAGGAAGGAACTACTGTATAGAGGGTAAAGAGGGGTGGGAGGGGTGGGGGGAAGGGAAAATATAACAGAATGAATCAAACAACATTGCTCTATGTAAATTTATGATTACACAAATGGTATGCCTTTACGCCATGTACAAACAGAGAAACAACATGTATCCCATTTGTTTACAATAAAAAAAAAAGAAAAAAAAAAAAAGAAAATCTTTTAAATTAAAAATTAAAAGATTACAAAACAAAACTAAAATATACTAATCAAACATCCAAGTTCACAAAAAACTAATCCATGCAAAATAAATGGCTTCAAAAATGCTAGAGATGAGGGCTGGGGAGATAGCTCAGTCAGTAGAGTGCTTGCCTTGCAAGCACAAGGTCCTAGGTTTGAACCCCAGCACCACAAAAAAAAAAAAAAAAAAAAAATGCTAGAGATGAAAAAAAATTAGGAAACTCTTTAAATGTCCATGTACCATTAAGATCACAATTAAACAGTGAAAAAGAATTTTAAAAAAAGAAAAGAAAAAAATCTTGATGAAAAGTTAAAGAATTCTTTCTGTTGGAGTTCAAAATATTCTCAGCTTCTCTTCTCAGCAGTTTCAGGTGGGTCATCTGGTGTATGGTACTCCATCCTCTGGATTGCTGGAGTGAGACAGGTAATCCCATAGGTGGATTTCCTGGAGGTGGGGTGTAGGCTTAGGTGGGCTCCAGGCTCTTAACTGAATGCCACTTGGTCTGGAGATTTTAAATCAGAGACCCTCTAGTGCCCAGTACTTACAGGTCCACACTGGAAGTCTTTACCCCAAGAATCTCTCCTAGGTTCCACTCGTTTGATGGACGAGCCAATTCTTAGTCCCCTACATCACCTGCAGATCCCACGTTACCTGGTCTCAGGTTCAGTTTCCAAACAAATCTCTCTTGCCCCTGCCCTTCTGAGTTCCTAGCCAGATCCAGATAGCTGCTTTCTTGCTATGTCCTCACATGGTCTTTCCTCTGCATGCACATCCCTGGTGTCTCCATTGCTTCTTAAAAGGACACCAGTCACATAGGATTGGGCATCTCTCTTAAGACCCCATTGAACCTTCATTAAATCCTTGAAGAATTCACTTCCAAATGCAGTCACAATAGGGGCTGGGGCTTTGACATGTGAACTTCAGGGGACACAATTCAGTCTGTAATGGAGCATATGCACTGTGCTCCTGACTGTTTCTTCCTTTTAGCTGGACTTGTCTCCATAATTCACTTCCCAGGAGCAAAGCTTGAGGCAGGGGTTGAAACACATGTATCACCCAGGGAGGACTCTTCCAAAGGAACCTGTAAGGTGAGGGAAGCAGAAGAAGCAGGTCAAGGAACCAGCAAGGTCAGGTTCAGCCCCACCTGACCCAGGGATGGGTTCTGGAGCAAAAGTCCCACCAGAGTTATCCAACCCAAAACATCCCACCACTCGTCTGTCATTGGCCTGGCAGAGAGGATCCACCACCAGGCCAATGTCAATCTCCCAGAGCAGAGTCAACCAGGAGGCTTTGGCAGCCAACACAGATCTGGGGCTAGTGGATGAGATGTGAGTAGGTAGCGAGCCACCAGCCAGGAACCTAGTACTCCAGCCCCGATCCTGTCTGCCTGCTTTGGAGGCTTGCTTAGCATAATGAGAATGCTAAGAACTCTGGAATATGGAAACTGTCTCGGGTTCATTATAGGTCATAAGAAGAAAGCCTGGACATGATTGATAAGACCAGAGGACTTCAAGAAGGCAGGCTTCCAAAGCTGAAAACAGATTTGGCAGAAACTCCAAGCACAAAGTTTCTTTGGTGCAAGTTACTTCTGTGTCATTGATTTCTTTTCTTATGGACATGGCTCACTTGCATTGTAGATGCATGAGCTGGGAAAGCATGGCTGGAAATCCTAGGACGTCTCTGCCCTCGCTAGGCTTCGGATGTGGTCTAAGTGTGCCCCCAAAGATTCACGTTTTGAAAGTTTGGTCCGCGGTGTGGTGATGTCGAGGAGTGGTGGGGCCTTTTAAAGGTGGGCTTAGTGTAGGGTAATCAGGCCATGGGGGCATCATCCTTGGCAGGCTTCATGTCATTCCCACGGATGCCACGTGGTTGTTAGAGGAGCGAGTCCAACCCACACGTCTCATGTGTTCCACTGTGACGCCATCGGTCCTGAGGCCCTCACCAGAGGACAAATCAGTGGGGCCACCCAATCTTGGCCTTTCAGTCATGCAAACTGAGCTAAATAAATTTCTTTTTTAAAAAAGCACTCACCCGTAGGTGTTTTGTTAAAGCAGCAGAGAAGCACTCATGTAACCTGTCCCCACTGCCACCCCACGACCACTGGAAGAACCCTGTTGTCCCTCCCTGAGCTCTTGTAGGACCCTCTGCTTCCCTCTGTCACATCACTTAGCATTCTGAGCTGTGATCATTTCGTTACATGCTGCCCCTCCCATGAAAGGGAGCTCCCCATGTGAGAACCCGTCTCCGTTCAGACCCCAGCACCTCACACAGCAGCTTCTACAGTAGACAAGCAGTTAATGTTGGGTGAGTGGGAGAAGCTTGACTGTCTCCCACCACAGTCACCCCAAGTGGCCACCCTGTGTCCAGGCAGCCTTGAAGACTCACCTACCTTTTGTTCCTTCACACACACTTGCTGAGCACTTACCACGGGCTGAGCCCTTGGGATGGACACAATTGTAGGGGCCCTGCCGTCCCAGGGCACAGGGTCAAGTCAGGTCACCAGACAAGTAACTGGCCTGTGGAGTGTGTCATTTGGCCACCGAGAAAAAAAGAGACAGTTAGGAGGTAAGAAGGTGCAGGGAAGAGGGAAGAGGTACCACCTGCTGGGAAATCAGGGGCCTCTCAGGTGGTAGTGGGGGGGGAAATGAGCTCATCTCAAGGTGACAGCTCTTCAGGCAGAGACAACGGAAGTGCAGAGGCCTGTGCGGAGAAAAAAGGTGAGGCCGGAGGTCAGTGTGAAGACAGTCCTAAGAAATGGTGTGGGCACGTAGCTGGGTCAGACCAAGGACACTATGGGGCCAGGGCTGGAACTTTGGCTTTTCCTCTAAGATGGGGAATTACTGGGACATTCTAAGTTAAGAACTGATCCGACTTACATTTTGGAAACCATGCTGACCTCAGGGGATCTGGGAGGCTGCTCAGGAGAGCCTTGCAATAGGCCAGGCGAGCGATGATGTGGTTGGTGCCAGGGTCGCGGAGACCTAGTGATGGATGGAGAGAGGTCCTTGAAGTCCACGCATAGTTTGGAGGTGGAGACAGCAGGGCCTGCTGATGGGTTATATGTGTGAGAGAGAAACCTGAAAAATGCTAACTTTTTGACCTGACCAACTACAAGGGTTGTGTTATTTTTTGAGATAGAAAAGTACACAAGGGGAGTAGGATTTGGGGGGGGGGGCAATATCAGAGTTCAGTTTTAGGTATATTAGGTTTGAATATTCTGTTAGAATCACCTAGGGGGGATGACAGGGAAGAAGTCAGATATCCAGCTAGTGCTCAGGAGAGTTCAGAGTAATAAATAGAGCTGTTGACAACATACCAGTGGCACTTACAGTCAGGAGGCAAGACAAGCTCTCCTGGGAACGTACAGGGGCAAAAAGAATAGGCCCAAGGTCTGAGCCCCGGAGTCGCCAGGGTTCAGAGCAGGTGACAAAATGAGGATCAGCCAAGAAGGTTGAAACAGACTCATGACCAAGATCTAGAAGGCAAGCAAGAGAGGACGATCAATGCACCCAATATCACTGAGCAAGGAAGCGAGGGGTGGCATCTTGGTCAGTGGATTAGCAACATGGAAGCCACTGGCCTGTAACAAGGGAAGTTTCAAGGGTGACTGGGGGAATGATCATTGGAGAGGGTTTAAGAGAAAAGGAGAGAACCGGAGACAAGGAGTGCAGACAACTCTGGGAACTGTGACTCCAAAGAAGTGGAGACAACTGCACGGTATGTGGGGCAGATCCCGACTCAGGAATTTTTGTTTTGTTTCCTTAAGATGGAAGCTATGAAAGCATGCTAATGAGATGCTCCAGTAAAGAGGGACATTCGACAGTCAGGAGCATGAGGAGGGAGTTGCTGAAGTAATAGCCTGGAGTAGGGGAGGCCAGGGGACCTGGAGGTGAGTGCAGGAACTGGCCTCAGCGGGGAGCAGGGATGGTCTGCTTGGGGTCACCTGGGAAGCAGGAATATGGGCACAGAGCAGGAAGGACAGGACATGAGGGAGCATGTGGAGGCTCTCCTGGAATTGCTTCTGCCTCCCAGTGGAAATGGAGAGCAAAGTGACCAGCTGAGAATGAAAGAGGACTTGGGAGAGGACAGTGGGCTGCCTAATGGACCAGGGAACTGTAGACTTAGTGCTAGATGGGGAACCTCAAAGCCACCTGAGGTTGGTGGTCATGAATTTCAGGCGAGGCCAGTCCACAGGGTCAGTGTCTTGTCCAGCTGCACTGAGCTTTGCGATGCAGGTGCGTGGCGGGGAGACAGTTAGCTGGAGGGGTTCTGCCAGGTGAAGTGAAGGGCGATGGAATTCAAGCTGGGGAAGCAGGAATGGAGGGACATGCGGAGGGTGACAATATGGAAATAAAATCTTGGCCTATAGGACTAGGGAGGCCAGACAATTTCTAGAAGGCAGCCAGTATTTTCCAGCAACTCCTGGTTCCACAAGGGCTTAATGAAAAGGACATTCCAAATTCAAACTAAAATGGTATTTAGTGTCTTACACTAAATGACTCAGGTCCTGTGGGTCAAGAAAAACATGATGTAGTAGAAGGCAGCTCTCAGCCTTTCTCTGACCTTCCCTGGTCCAGGCTAAATGTCCCCAGTCCTGCTGAGCATTGTCTCAGGCAACCTGGTCTCCAGTTTCTTCCTTTCTACCTGAGAGCTGATGATCTTCTGGTCTCTCAGGGAAGACTATACTCCTGAGAAGCTCAAAATAGTGAATCAGGTGTCCGGGACAGAGCTCCAGGGGCTGTTGGAGTTCTGCTCTCAGAATTGATCTCCTTGGTTTCTGTTTCTGCATCATCTTTGGGGAAAAATGGAAATACGTAATTAAAGTCCCCATCTCTGCACCCCACTGAGTCAGCTTTGTGAATTATTTGCAAATAAGGTTTCCATCCTCCCTGGGAAGCTGTCATGCTGGGGGTATTTTGGGAAGGAATACATTAATACGATGGACTTGCTTAGAGGGTGCACAGTCCCATTAGCAAGTACGTTGAGTCAGAAGGATTTTAACATTCCCTGCACAGCACCAACGACACCATCCTGTCTGCTGCAAGAGCTCAAGCCGACGCCCTGGGTGACATTCTGGCTCCTTTCTTTCTCTCAACCTTTATACGATCCATGAACAAATCCCAGCAATTCCATCCTCAAAACATCCAGGATCTCACCATTTCCCTCTCCCCCCGTTGCTTCCCACCTGGTCCAAAGCAGCGGCACGTGCTCGGGCTCTCCAAGCAGGCCTCCTGTTTCCACACCTGCCCTGGGGCCCATGGGTCATACAGGAGACTGTGCTCTTGTTAAAATGTAAGTCAGGACACGTCATCCCTCTCCCTGGAAGCTTGCAGGGTGTTATAGTTTGAATGTGAGGTGTCCCCCAAAATCTCACGCGTGAAACAATGCAAGAAGGTTTAGAGGAGAAATGATTGGGGTCTAGCCTTAACCTAATCAGTGAAATAATGCCTGATGGGATTAACTGAGTGGTAACTGGGGGCAGGTGGGGTGTGGCTGGAGGAGGTGACTCACTGGGGGCGTGGCCATGGGTATATATTTGTATTTGGCAAGCGGAGTCCCTTTCTGCTTCCTGATCACCATGTGAGCTGCTTCCCTCTGCCACTCTCTTCTGCCATGATGGTCAGCCTCACCTTGAGCCCCGAAGAATGGAGCTGGCCTTCTATGGACTAAGACCTCTGAAAATGTGGGCCCTCAAATAAACCTTTCCTCCTAAAATTGTTCTGGTCAGATCCTTTAGTCACAGCAATGAAAAAGCTGACTAAACACAGGGGCTGCCTGTCTGACCCAGGGTGAAAACCCTAGTCCTCATGGTGGCATAAAAGACCCTTCAGGAGCCCCTCGGCCACTCCTCTACCCCATTCACCGTCTGCTCCTTGCTCTCTGGCCTCCGTTCCTCCAGCCATACTGGCCTCACCCGTGCTTCTGGAATGACCCTGCCTGGCTCTCTGCACCTCTGCCTTGAGCCCTGCTCCCAGATGCCCATGTGGCTCAGTGATCCCCCTCCTCCACGTCTGTGCTCCAGCCCCTCTCCTCACTGATCCCCCTCCTCCACGTCTGTGCTCCAGCCCCTCTCCTCACTGATCCCCCTCCTCCACGTCTGTGCTCCAGCTCTTCTCCTCACTGATCCTCCTCCTCCACGTCTGTGCTCCAGCCCCTCTCCTCACCGATCCCCCTCCTCCACATCTGCTCAAGCGCCTTTCCTCACCGATCCCCCTCCTCCACGTCTGTGCTCCAGCCCCTCTCCTCACTGATCCCCCTCCTCCACGTCTGTGCTCCAGCTCTTCTCCTCACCGATCCCCCTCCTCCACATCTGCTCAAGCGCCTTTCCTCACTGATCCCCCTCCTCCACGTCTGTGCTCCAGCCCCTCTCCTCACTGATCCCCCTCCTCCACGTCTGTGCTCCAGCTCTTCTCCTCACCGATCCCCCTCCTCCACGTCTGTGCTCCAGCCCCTCTCCTCACCGATCCCCCTCCTCCACGTCTGTGCTCCAGCCCCTCTCCTCACTGATCCCCCTCCTCCACGTCTGTGCTCGAGCTCCTCTCCTCACTGATCCCCCTCCTCCACGTCTGTGCTCGAGCTCCTCTCCTCACTGATCCTCCTCCTCCACATCTGCTCGAGCGCCTCTCCTCAGGCACGCCCTCCTGGCCCCTGTAGAGATCACACCAGGGCTGTGCTTCAGCTGTCTCCACAGCGTCTACCACCGTCCAGCATGCTGGATTCTTCACTAACTTATTGGATAAGCACAAGATCGGGGACTTAGTCACATTCACTGCTGAATGCCAGCACCGGGATGGTGCTCAGCACCCAGGCCAAGCTGAAGGAGCGAGTGTCAGCTGAATGAATGAACTATTTTTTTAAAGAGTTGCTGTGGGTGGACATGGCCACCACCTCACAGGTAATGCGGCATCATGGTCACTGGGAGAGTAGATCTTTTATTTAATAGTGTGTGACTTTGACTGAAGGTACCTCCAGATCTGTGTCCTCCAATGCAAATGGAGTAACAAGAACTTCCTCAGAGGATAACTTTCCAGGATGAGATAAAGTTCTTAAAACTGTGCCTGGTCCACAGTACACCCTCAGCGTTTGTCATTATTGTTTTTATTTATTTTTTAATTTTTTGAGCCTCCAAACAAGATCCGGGTGCCATCCAAAGAAGTTCACATAAATCCTCTAATTCTCATGGGTGAATATGGGAATAGGCATTATGATACATTTTACAGGTAAAAACACCAATGGGTGTAAGTCACTGAACCAGTAGATGGTGGGGCTAGTCAAGAAGTGACATTATTGGAGGTGGATTTGAGAGAACTCCATTTATCTTGTGCTCAGACCTAGAAGTTGGACTGAGACTCAGGACAAACCATCGCTGAGCCACATGGAGGAAACCTGGCCAGCATGGCCTGGCTCCTAGAATTTATCCTCTTTGTTATGCAGCAAGTATGTATGGGGCCCCTGCCTGCACCAGAGAGGGACTCAGCGGCAGGGTCCATGGTGACAAGACAAAAATCTCTGCTCTCAACCAGTTTACACACTAATGGGAGAAATGGGCAGCAAACATAAAAACACATTAAGATATAGTGTAATTTCTTAAGGTGTTGAGACCAGGAAAAAAGGAGAGCTGGGTGACTGGATTGGGCACGTAGACCTCTGAGGTTGGTAGGGCACCAGGAGGTGACCTGTGAGCTGACACTAATGAGGTAAGTCAGCCAAGCAACCAGCAGAAGGGACAGCAGTACAGGAGAGGACACAGCAAGGACCAGGTCCAGGAGTGGGGGACCAGCCTGGCATGCCCAAGGGACGGCGGGGGGCTCAGGAGTTCTGAGCAGTGAGAACGAGGGGTAGGGTATCAGATGAGAGACGACGTGGCAAAGGCCCTGGTGTGGAGTCTATCCTAAGTTCAGAGAGCAGGGACCAGATGGCTTTACCAAGGGACGGCCGTTGGTGCATGCTGTGGAAGGATCCCTGGGTTGCTCCGTGGACAGTGAATGACAGCAGGGCAAGAGTGGGAGCAGAGCCACCTGGGGCCACGGCGGTGATCTGCAGGGGTCTGTGCTGGCAGTGGCCAGTACCCCGCCACACTGTGGGACTGGAAACGAGAGGACTGGTTTGATCTGGGACATAATTGGGAAGTAGTGAGGCACTGGCCATGGGTGGTGAAGAAACAGAAGGTGGGAGTCAGGTGGTTGCTGAAGCCCTGGCGAAGACAGAGGCTGAGTTTACTCAGGTGGGAGGACTGTGGGAGGGGCCGGGTGCATGGGGGCGGGGCTGGCGGTAGTAAGAGGCAGAGCTGGGTTTTGATGGTCGGTGTGAGGCATCCAGTGGACAGATCTAGAAACTGTTAATATGCGAGTGTGAAGTTGAGAGGTGAGTCTGGGCCAGAGAACTCAGAATTGTCACCCATTAAGATGACATTCCATATGAGACTGGGTGACATGGCCCAGGGAGGGAGTGCAAAGCAGAGATGAGCTGAAGCTTGGGGACCCTCCATGGTCAGGGGGGCAGGGAGGTGAGTAGGAACCAGCCCAGATAATGAGACGGGAGGAAGCAGGGGAGGCACCCGGACATCCAGAGAAGACCATGTTTCCACCAAGAGGGACCGTCTAGCCTGTGCAATGGAGCCAGGAGGATGTATGAGTAAAAGACAGAACCAGCAATGGGCTTGATCAGAGTAGCTGTCGCTGATGACCATCACAGGGATGGCAGCTCTGGGGGTGGTAGGAAGGAGCTAATCCAGGTGCAGCCAGGAAAGAGCGGTGGCGAGCACACAGTTGAATAGGGAGGCTCCCTCTAAAACGAAGCAGAGGCAGGGTCTGCAGGGATCAGACAGACAGACACTGTGGAGGTATGTTTGGACTGAGGACAGAAGGAGTGAGTCTCTAGAGGGGCAAAGTGGGGAGGCCCCACCCTCAAGGAGACCCACACAACCTCTGCCAGAGAGAGCGTGCTCATCCGAGGCGGGCGGGCTGGTGAATTGGAGACAGATGGCCTTTGCTTCCTCTGGAGCAAAGACATCCTAACACCAAGAGCTACAGGTGGCAGATTAATTGAGATAATCTGTGTGAATGCCACGACTTTTCTGGCGTCATAGAGCCCTCGCGTGAGTCTGAAACAAGCAGTGAGAATCTTCGAGAATCTCTACAGTCACATCACATGAAAATGCTCAGTCAAGATTCTCCAGAAGTGACACCACGGTCACTTAGTTTACGTTAAGCATGCTGCACAATGTCCACATAATGATGAAATCATCTAATTGCATTTCTAAGAATGTACTGTTGTCACTGAATGACATGTGACTGATCTCAAGTGCCACTGGTGAATCTGATAAGCAACCAGGCTGAACAGTCATCACTCAAAGGCTAACATAATTTTCAGGGTCAGTATTCATGCTTCTAGAGCCAGGTGTCCAGTTGGCTGCATAGGGTCCTGGAGAAGGTGTCTGGGAGCAGGAGATGGAGGGGGATTCTAACGAGGCCCTTTCTTTCTCGTGGTCTGTAAATCAGGGAGCACACTATCTGCCCAGCCTCCCAGACCCCGGAGAGCCAGCAGAGCGGTCCTCTCCTGCCTGACCTCTGCAAACTCACTTGACACTACACTCTGCACCAGGAGGCTGGGTCCTGGGAGGCCTCATGGGGTGAAATGGACCGTAGTGGGGAGCTGCAGGGAGAACAGTGTGGCTCTGTGTGAAATATAACTTTTTATCTTTTACAGCCACTGAGACTTTAGGGAAAGGAATTATCTATGAGAAACTGAGTTGTTTCTCCACCTCCTTGACCCATTAGTGGTGTGACTAAAACAAGTTTCTAATTTGCCAGTGTCCTAGTTAGCATGTCCACCAAATGGGGATAATAAGAATATCTACCTCATTGGGTCATTTTGAGGATTAGATGAAGTGCCCATGGAAGGTGCTTAGGGCAGGGTCTGTCATACAGCCAGAGTTCCATAAATGTGAGCTGTTCTGATCCTTCTGCAAGTGAGGAGAAGAAAACTGAGCAAAGACTCCTGGATCCTAAAAGACAGAAGCGGTGCTGGAATCCAGGTCTGGAGGTCTTAGGATATGCTAGTAAAATAGCAATGAGAGCGCTGTGTGGCCACTGGTGATAATGATTGCCATGGCAATTTAGCTGGCCTTGTTGGAGGGAGCTAGTCCAGCTTCACGCCTTGTACTGTAGTTCATCACGTCCAAGATGCCACGGGGGTAAGGAGTGTTATTGTGTGCACCATTGAGGGGGGAGGGGGGAGGGAGGAAGGAAGGAAGGAAGGGGAGAGAGATGGTGGGTGGAGGAAGGTGGGGAGGAGCCGAGCAGAGCAGAGGGGCAGACACCATGCTGCCTATGGAGCTGCCGTCCACTCCACACTAGCCTGCTCTGCTCTGCTCCACGTGCTGGGGCCGGGACCTGCTCCCCCACCTCCATTTGTCTATTGCCCATAGGAGCACTGGACAGAGGAGGGAGGAGGACTTGCTCAGTTTTGTCTGCCTGAATTTTCCACCAGTCCCGGCAATGACCTTGGCAATAGAATAGAGCTTCCAGCTCTTGTTCACACCTCAGAACTGTACTGAGTCCCCCCTCAGGGAAGCAGTACCAGTGGGCAGTGCCCACCCCAAAGCTCTGACCAGCCCTTCAGGGCCTCCCTTCCTAGACCCCAAGTCATCAGTACCACAAGGGCAGCACCCCATCTTCAAAGGTCCCCCTTTTTGACTGCCCCCTGATACTTGCTTCATCAATTTCCTGTGTTAAATTCTCTCCATTAAAATAACTAGAGTGTGTTCTGGGCTCCTGTCTGGGCCCTGACTCATGCATCATAAGAGGCACCTTGTCTTCTGAACTTTTAAATGAAAGGCTTCAAATGAAATAAAATCCCACAACAGGGAACTCACAGGGGCCAGGACTGATGGAGCTTTGGAAGTGACCTAGCTGAGGTCATGGTGAACCAGGGGGAAGGAAGGTCTCACAGCCTAAGGAGGCGGGGCGGGGCCCATGCTCCTGACTCTCAGGCTGGCGCTCTTCCCGCCCTGCCCGACTCATGCTGACCTTCTGCTTTGAGCATGGACGGGTCCATGACGTGCCTCCCCCCCGGGTCCTCATCAAACCCCTCCTTCCCTTCCAGGAAGCACACGTTGCTGGTCAACAATGGGTTTGCTGTTTCTGCCGCACTGTTGATGGCCTTCTCCCTGCAGGCTGGAGCCTTT
This sequence comes from Sciurus vulgaris, assembly GCF_902686455.1. NCBI lineage: Eukaryota > Metazoa > Chordata > Mammalia > Rodentia > Sciuridae > Sciurus > Sciurus vulgaris. Next base: position 140,085,617 of record NC_136469.1, read on the forward strand.
GAGTTGCTCATCGTGGGACGCTTCATCATGGGTGTGGATGGAGGTGAGACCACCATGAGGGGCGTGGGGACAGGGACGCTTCCTAGGAGGTGTCTGGAACTGGGGGTGGAGTTGGGGGCGGAGTTGGGAGCGGTCACAGACTGGGGCCCCTGATGGGTATTGGCTTGGCAGGGACCAGGGATGCCAGAACTCCGCACGGGGTGGAAGGTGCATTCTGCTCACAAGGGCCTGGCACCCTCGCTGAGGACCACCAGGCTGGCAGACCCCAGTTGAGCCCACCCAGTGGATGGCCATCAGCATATCACGCCCTCCTTCACCACCTCCGTCACAGAACCCATATTCCAGTGGTGTCTGTGGTGCCCAGGGAGCGCTCACCAGGACTGTGCCTCCTGCCTGTCCTCTGGCTTGCCGCCTCCCTCCTTCACTCACCAAGCACTTAGGAGCCCCTGCTCAGTGGCTGCCATGCACCTGAGATACAGCCACTGGGAAGACTCGCCCGGAGGCTCCAGTCCAGGGGTGGGCAGATGCACAGGTAGACACTTCGGTCCCAGGAGAAAGCAAGCAGGGCAGGGGCAGCAAGGGCTGGTCTCTAAAGGCCAGGCGGGGAGGAAACATGAGCAGAGACCAGGTGAGAGAAACATGAATGAGAATGAGCCACTACCTTAGGACAGAATGATCCAGAGTGCCAGTGAAGCTCAACACAGGGCACCTGGGGAGGAAGCGTAGCAGGGATGGGGTCAGATGCCAGGAGAGGGGGGATGCTTGGTTCAGCACCAGGGTCCAGAAGGACCAACCATCCTGGTCTGTCCAGGTTCCCAGGACGGATGGTACTGGGCACCCTGGGATGAGCTTTCCATACAGCCCGCTCCTCCGCCACCACTGCCCTAGCCCAGGCTCTCCCCGTCCCACTGTGACATTTCACCATTGACAAGTATGAACAGTCACCACGTACTGACAGCTTGATGTACGCCAGCACTCTGCCAAGCTTCTTGCACTTACCCAGCGTGGGCACCGCCCCCATCCAAAGGCAATGACATCACTGTCCCACCTTCATGCGAGAGCGAGGAAGTCAGCCCACGCCCTCCGCCATGACCCACCTGCCTCTTCCATTTGGGCATTAGTATCCCTCACTACTCTGGGGAGCTGATGAGCATTTTGCCCAGGGAGCAGGAGCCTCGGGGTAAGGAAGGGAGCAGATATTAGGTGCTCATCAAGTGACCCACGTGAGCCAGGGGCCTCCTGTGCTGTCATTTCCTTCCCACCACAGCAAAAGGAGGCGGGGGTCCTTACCTCATCTCGCTGAAGCTAGGGGAGGCTAAGAAAGGGGTTCAGTCCACAGCGCTGGGATCTGAACCCATCCCTCTACCATCCCGCCCACTGAGCACCAGGTGCTAAAGGCATTGGGAGCAGCCAGTTTCTCTGAGGCCAGTTGCTCCTAATGTACATTTCTTGGATTAAAGTTCAAATTTCATCTGGTCTGTTTTGTGACTTTCCAAATAATTTCTGTCTCTTGGCTTTTGAAGCTGTTTTAAGTGGTGTGGACCAAGATGCAATGACGAGACTCTGAATCCATAACTTATTACCAGATCATGCATTTTCTCTCCTGTTTTTCCCCCCTTTGGGAAGGGCTTCCCTGAAAGTGAACAATGGGGGTGAACTCATCTTGGAGTACACCTGAGTGGTGTCTGAAGTGTGCCGGGAACTATGCGAGAGGCAAGGGGAAGCCAAAGCAGGAAAGACATTTTGGATATTCTCTCAAACTGGTCAAAAATTAGACAATAGTAATAAATGTTAAGAGTCAATTTGCACAGTATTTTGGAAAGAAGCAGTGCAGAGCATATCTTAACTCTCACCGAAATCCCATGAAATTTAAGCTCAAATCTTATCCCCACCTTGAGGAAAAGAAATCACAGTCCCTCCCCACAGGGTCCCACTGCTTGTAGGTCACAGGGTAGGAGGTGCCGTGGCTCCAGAGCATGTGCCAGGCGTGCTAAATCATCAGGAATCTGCCTGTGATGGAACTCTGCGGCCAGTTGTGGGGCTATAGGGGCCTTCAGAATAGTCTGCCGGGCACAAGAGGATGAGAGGCCTCTAGAAACTGGCAAGGCCCCGTTTTTATTAATAAGTGTGTGCAGTATTTGTAAGCCATTTTTATAATTATGGCTTTTTAACATGTCTCATAAGCCTCTGATATGTAAATGTATTTCACAGGCACTGAGGTCATATGTGGGTGACCTATTCTGCAATAAGGGTCTACCCATATCTGTTGCAACTGAGCCCCACAGCTTACATGAAGGGCAACACCAGCTGGTGGGGAAAGCATAGGCTCCAGGGCCAGGGAGCCATCCAGACTCTATTGGGCAAAACAACCTCTTTGGTCATCTCTAGAATCCACTTGGTGATTAGGCAAGTTACTCAACATCTCTGTGCTTCAGTTTCCTCATCTTTACAATGGAGATAATAGTGTATTCACTTTGTAAGGTTATAGGAAAAGCAAAGAAGTTAACATATGCAGAGAGATGAATAGGGTCCTTACTACTTGGTAAGCACTATATGTGCTGATTATTGTTACCATTATTACCACCACCACCATCCCCAGCCCCTCCACCACCATCACCCCCACCACCACCATCATCTTCACCATTAACACCACCACCATCATCACCATCACCTCCACCAACACCACCAACCACCATCATCTTCACCATTAACACCACCACCATCATCAGCACCACTATCGAACACCACCAACAATACCACCACCACCATCATCACCTCCACCACTACGACCACCATCATCATCTTTACCATTAACACCACCACCATCATCACCACCACCACCATCATCATCACCTCCACCCCCACCATCACCTCCACCAACACCATCAACCACCATCGTCTTCACCATTAACACCACTACCACCATCAGCTGTATCCTCTCCCATGAAAGGCCCCTCCCTCCACACCCTAGGGGGTAAACCACCAAGTGCCTGAGGGAGCCCTACCATCTGACCAGCGTGCTAGGAGTGATGCTTTGGCTCCGAGGTCATCTACTGTCAAGAGCAAAGCAGAGGCCAGTGAGGGGCTGGGACCAGAGCTCCCCTCAGGGAGCACCGCTTCCTCACCGCTGCATGCTTCCCCTTCAGGCATCTCCCTCAGTGTGCTCCCCATGTATCTCAACGAGATCTCACCCCAGGAGATCCGCGGCTCTCTGGGGCAGGTGACAGCCATCTTCATCTGTGTCGGAGTGCTCACAGGGCAGCTACTGGGCCTGCCTGAGCTGCTGGGAAAGGTGAGTGTGGCTTCCTGGCCAGCCCCGCCTGCTTCCTCTCCCTTGGGGCAGGAGCCCATTCCCAGGAGATGCAGCCCCTTGTTACTTACTTGTTGTTGGAGAGAAGTTGCTGTGCACTGCCCTTCACCTTTTTAGGACATAAAGAACACAAATACAACAAATTCAAACCTCACAGAATGTTCAGATCCACCCACCCAGTGACGGTCGCCAGCAGCTCAGTTGGCCTTCTGGGTCTTTTCTGTGCTTCATAAACCTCCAGACTTGTTGTGGTTTGTTCCACGGACTCATGCCATGCACATTGCTTTGCAACTTGCTGTTTTCGTTTAATATATTTGGGGCATCCTTCCAAGATGCTAGTTAACTTTATCTCACTCTTGCATCTTTTTTTCCCTAAGTAAGTGATCTTTCAATCTTCTGGTGTGGCTTGCTGTTTGGGGAACAGGAGACTGGATTAGAATCCCAGCTCAACAATACACTTGCAGTGTGGTCTCAGCAAAGAGAAACGCTCATCCAGGTCAGAGTGGGTGGGGTGAACTCCAGCTTCCCAGAGGAGGTCCTCAAAAGTGGGCCCCCCAGGGTGAGCAGGTGGTAGGGAAGGGGTGGGGAAGAAGACTTTCTGGAAAAAGGTAATAAGAGAAAAGATCCCCAAATGGGACAGAGCCCTCTGGAAAGAATTCAGACGACTGGGGGGCTGAGGAGAGGAGGGACCTGCTCACTGAACCCAGCCAGCTTCAATAGGGGAATAGGGAGCCCCAGGTGGCCCTGGAGCAGGAGAGGACATGGCCAGATCCATGCTAGAAAGGGGCTCCGGTGGAGGGAAGGGCGAGTGGGGATGAGGGAGGCCCTGCAGGAGGCCACTACTGCTGGGCCTGGGATGGGGTAGTCTGGGGCCTGGGGGATGGGGAACGCGTGGTTCAAAACTATGGAGGAGCAGGGTCCTCAGGACTTGCTGCCTGCGTATTGGATGAAGGTGAGGGAAGGCGGGGTCAAACCGCTGAGTCCAGCACGTGTCCCAGTAGTGCCCAGCCCTGCCCTGCGCGCTGAATTCTAGCAGGAGGCGGCGGGCAGCAGAGCTCGCGTTAACCAGCGCATGCACTGCACGGTCGCCCTGCCATGCGACTCCTTGACAGCAGGCACAATCGCAAGTCCCAAATCCCGGAGCCCTGCTCGGCATGGCTTCCTCGGGAAGTATCCTGGCACACGGCGACTGTTCGGCGCGTCCTCGGAACACGCTGGACTGGGGCCTCTCCTGTGCCGTGACTTGTGTTGCTTCTGCAGCTTGTCCCTGTAGCAGAGCACGCCATACTGACGTGTGAACGCTAGCCCAGAGGTGCGGCGGAGCTGCCTGACCTGGTGGTTCTGCCTCCTTGGTAGTCCCAGAATGACTGCGCGATCACGTGGTAGTTCTGTTTCTAAGGTCTGGAGGAGCCTCAGGGCCATTTTGCACGATGGTTGCACTCATCTCCCTTCCCACCAAGGGCTGGCCAGCACCTAGCTGTGTTGATGAGAGCCGTCCGAGCAGCCGGCAGGTACTAGCTTATGTGGTTTTGATTGGCATGTCCCTGACCACCAGTGCTGTTATCCGTCTTTCCATATACCCATCGGCCATTGTTGTGTCTTCTTTGAACAAATGATTATCCAGGTTCTTTCCCATTTTCTAAATGTGGTTATTTGTTTTTCTGCCGTTGAGTTATGTGAATTTTTAATATATTTTGATATTAACCCACAGGTTGCCATTTCATTTTACTGGTTGCTTCCTTTGCTGGGTAGAAGTTTCTAGTTTGATGTAGCCCCATTTCAAGTCTATGTCTAGGTCTTTTATCCATTTTGAGTTGATTTTTGTGTATAATAAAAGAGTCCAATTTCATTTTTTTTTTCTTTCTTTGCATGTGGATATTCAGTTTTCCCCGCACCATTTATTGAAGAGACGGTCCTTTCCTATTTCATCTTTTTGGTGTGCTTGTCAACATTTAATTTTCTATATATTTGTTGGAGTCTATGTCTGGATTCTCTGTTGTGTTCCATTGACGTGTGTCTGTTTTTACGCTCCTTGGAGTACTACAACTGTGTAATATAATTTTAAATCGGGAATTGTGATGTCTCCAACTTTTTTCCCTCAGAATTGCTTTGGCTGTTCAGGTCTTTGGGGTTCTATGTGAATTTTAGATTGTTCCATACGTGCATGGGAAGTGGCTCCCCATCATGGATCGTGAACATACTCATGCTGTCCACAGCAATGTACTGCTTGGACACAACCCCACCCGACTCCCAGTGGCCTTCTTCTCAGAAGGAGAAGATGAGCGTGCTTAAAAATGCTCTCGGGCAGCAAAGCAGGAGGTATCACAATACCAGATCTTCAACTCTACTACAAAGCAACAGTAACAAAAATGGCATGGTATGGTATTGGTACCAAAATAGACAGGTAGATCAATGGTACAGAATAGAGGACATGGACACAAACCCAAATAAATACAATTTTCTCATACTAGACAAAGGTGCCAAAAATACACAATGGAGAAAAGATAGCTTCTTCAACAAATGGTGCTGGGAAAACTGGAAAACCATATGCAACACAATGAAATTAAACCCCTATCTCTCACCCTGCACAAAAATCAACTCAAAATGAATCAAGGACCTCAGAACAGCATCTTATAGAAGAGACCCTGCATCTTATAGAAGAAAAAGTAGGTCCAAATCTTCAACACGTCGGCTTAGGATCAGACTTCCTTAACAGGACTCCCATAGCACAAGAAATAAAAGCAAGAATCAACAACTGGAATAGATTCAAACTAAAAAGCTTTCTCTCAGCAAAGGAAACTATCAGCAATGTGAAGAGAGAGCCTACAGACTGGGAGAATATCTTTGCCACTCATACTTCAGATAGAGCGCTAATTTCCAGAATCTATAAAGAACTCAAAAAACTCTACACCAAGAATACAAATAACCCAATCAACAAATGGGCTAAGGAAATGAACAGACAGTTCACAGAAGAAGATGTACAAGCAATCAACAGATATATGAAAAAGTGTTCAACATCTCTAGTAATAAGAGAAATGCAAATCAAAACTACCCTAAGATTCCATCTCACCCCAATTAGAATGGCGATTATCAAGAACACAAGCAACAATAGGTGTTGGTGAGGATGTGGGGAAAAAAGTACACTCATACATTGCTGGTGGGGCTGCAAATTAGTGCAGCCACTCTGGAAAGCAGTATGGAGATTCCTCAGAAAGCTTGGAATGGAACCACCATTTGACCCAGCTATCCCACTCCTCAGCCTATACCCAAAGGACTTAAAATCAGCATACTACAGAGATACAGCCACATCAATGTTCATAGCTGCTCAATTCACAATAGCCAGACTGTGGAACCAACCTAGATGCCCTTCAATTGATGAATGGATAAAGAAACTGTGGCATATATATACAATGGAATATTACTCCACCATAAAGAATAATAAAATCATGGCATTTGCAGGCAAATGGATGAAATTGGAGAATATCATGCTAAGTGAGATAAGCCAATCTCAGAAAACCAAAGGACGAATGATCTTGCTGATAAGCAGATGAGGACATATAATGGGGGGTGGGAGGGGTTAGGTTTAGGGTTAGGGTTAAGGAGGGTGGCAAGAATGGAGGAAAGAAGGACTGAATAGAGGGAAAAGGGGGGGAAGGAAAAAAATAACAGAATGAATCAAACAACATTACCCTATAAATTTATGATTACACAAATGGTATGCTGTTACTCCATGTACAAACAGAGAAACAACATGTATCCCATTTGTTTACAATAAAAAAAAAAAAAAGTCAAACAGAAAAAAAAAAAAATGCTCTCAGGCTGCAGCCAGGAGATTGGCTCTCAGCCAAGACCAGAGGGCTTGCCCGGGTCATCCATAAGCCCAGGAGCCAGGCTCAGAGCAGTGGCACGAGGACAGAGAGGTGGGCTGCTGAGTGAGGTTAGTGGTGATGGGCTGGGTGCCCTGGGGAGGAGTCAAGGACAGTGTCCCCACGTCTGGCCCCTCTGCCGGGTAGAACAGTGGGGCCAGACACAGGACAGGGGCCCACGAGGGGCAGGAGCAGCTTTGCCAGGGTCAAGAGGACAAGTTCACTAACATGAATGGCCTGAGTCACAGAGCTGGACCCAGGTCCCTGATTCTCAGGGCGGGGCTCCCCTGGAACGCCAGGGCTCATCAGCAGGATGCTGGCCCCCGACCTTGACCGGCAGAGAAGCCTCACACCAAGAAGTCCCTGGTCCCTGCAGGCTGTCTCTTCTCGTCAGATTGGATTTTCCAGTGGTCTTGGCTCTGGCGAGGAGGGAGTGTGAACAACCCAGTAAACGCCTTTTTTGTTTGTTTATTTCATGCTCTCGGAAGGTGGATATTGGGTTTCCTGTGGTCCAAGCAGAAACATCAAGTGGAAATTTTTCATTCATCTCTTTGGGGATTTACAACGTTCCAGCCAAGTGAGATCCGCAGTTACCTCGCCGAGTGCAGAATTTCACCTCTATTTTAATCATGTTTGTCATTTACCTTCAAACACTGTGGCAGCTAAACTTTGGAAAAAATCTTAAGAAGAGAGAAAAGCTGTGCTTCCATGCAGGAGCTGCTTTGAAACGTGAAGGCTGCAGGAAGTGGGGTGAGGTGGTGCTCAGAAGGGGTCCCCAGAAGGCAGGAGCCAATGCAGGGTGGGCCTGGCTGGAGTCAGAACCTGCCCAGATGCATCATAGGACAGGTGGTGGATGAACACGTACGTGGTGCTTTGTGCTTCCAAGGAATATTTTTAAAAACATAACAATTAGCTCTTTCTCTTGCAAAAATGAAGATAAAGGAACTTATGGAAGTCGTAGGCATACCTGTGAGAGAAGGGAACAGCGTGGGGCGAGGAATGACCACGTGTGCTGGGGACGTCCACCCGGACGTGGTGCCAGGCAGGAAAGGCAAGGAGAAGTTCAGAGCTAATGGCTGCTGCATGCACTTCACCCCCAACTCGGCCCTGTTGTTCCTCTGTAGAAGAGTCTGTGCTTATTTCAGGGCACTTAGAGATTATAAAAAGGGCTGGACCTGGTGCATGCCTCTCATCCCCACAACTCAGGAGGCCAAGATAGGAGGATCACAAGTTCAAAGCCAGGTTCAGCAACTCAAGGAGACCCTGTCTCTGAATAAAATATAAAAAAGACCTGGGGATGTGGCTCTGTGGTTAAGTGCCCCTGGGTTTAATTCCTGGTATCATAAAAAGGAAGCGAGGTGACTTGAAATTCCACCACAGGTTTGGTTTTTATGACTAGGATGAATCCACACCCACAGTACACAATGTGGAAGAATTTGGAAAATGAAAACATTGAAATTTTTATACCTCACCATCTCTGGATGATCATCTTAACAGTTCTTAAAATTTGTTTTCGTTATTTTTTATATAATCTCACACACACACATACACAGACACAATCTGACTCATTCCATTTCTAACTTTTTGTATGCTGATTATAACTATTTGTCATGAAAATTTTAATAATTGTAAAACATTCTATTTTGTATGGTATTGTAACTTGTCCTATTGTTCTTTTATTTGATGGACATTTGGATTGTTTCCAGTGTTTATTATTGAAACACTAAATTGGCCAATTGGGGATGAATAATTGTCTACATAAATCATTATTTAAATTTTTTTAGGACTAAATTTTTTTATCATTTGTTCTAATTGGTTATACATGATAGTAGAATGCATTTTGACACATTGTACACAAATGGAGCATAATTTTTCACTCCTCTGACTGTACATGGTGCTGAGTCACACCACTAGTATAATCATACATGTATATAAAGTAATAATGTGTCTCATTCTACCATCCTCCCATCCTCACTGCCCCGGCCCTCACTCCCCTCTGTACAATCCAAATTTCCTTCATTCTTCCCTACCCACCTCCCACTATGGAACAGCATCCGCTTATCAGAGAAAACATTCAGCCTTAGGATTTTTGGGATTGGCTTATTTCACTTAGCATGATATTCTCCAGTTCCATCCACTTACCTGCAAGTGCCATAATTTCATTCTTCTTTAAGGCTGAGTAATATTCCATTGTGTATATATACTTCAGTTTCTTTATCCATTCATCTATTGAAGGGCATCTAGGTTGGTTCCACAGTTTAGCTATTATGAGTTGAGCTGCTATAAACCCTGATGTGGCTACATCGCTATATTATGCTGGTTTTAAGTCCTTTGGGTATAAACCGAGGAGTGGGATAGCTGAGTCAAATGGTGGTTCCATTCCAAGTTTTCTGAGGAATCTCCACACTGCTTTCCATGGTGGTTGAACCAATCTGCAATCCCATCAACAAAGTATGAGTGTACTTTTTTCCCCACATTCTCGCCAACACTTATTATTACTTGTATTCTTGATAATTGCCATTCTGACTAGAGTGAGATGAAATCTTAGAGCAGTTTTGATTTGCATTTCTCTAATTGCAAGAGATGATGAATATTTTTTTCATGTTTGTTGATTGATTGCATTTCTTCTTCTTCTAGGAAGTGTCTGTTCAGTTCTTTAGACCCTTCATTGATTGGGGTTTTTTTTGGTGTTCAGTTTTTTGAGTTCTTTATATATCCTGGAAATTAGTGTTCTATCTAAGGTGCATGTGGTAAAGATTTTTCCCAATCTGTAGGCTCTCTTTTCACATTATCGATAATTCCCTTTGCCAAGAAGAAGCTTTCTAGTTTGAATCCATCCATTTATTGATTCTTAATTTTACTTCTTGTGCTTTAGGAGTCTTGTTAAGGAAGTCAGGTCCTAAGCCAACACTGGGCCTACTTTTTCTTCTATTAGGCACAGGGCCTCTGTTCTAGTGCCTAAGTCTTTGATCCACTTTGAGTTGATTTTTGTGCATCATCTGTTGAATAGGCTATCTTTTCTCCAATGTATGTAGGTTTGTCTCTGTGTCTTCTATTCTGTACCATTGGTCTACATGTCTATTTTGGTGCCGATACCATGCTGTTTCAGTTACTATTACCCTGTAGCATAGTTTAAGATCCGCCATTGTGATGCCTCCTGCTTCATTTTCCTTGCTAAGGATTGTCTTGGCTATTCTGGGTCTCTTAGTTTCCCAAATAAATGTAGTGATTGCTTTTTCTAGTTCGTGAAGAATGTCATTGGGATTTTAATAGGAATTGTACTGAATCTTTATAACACTTTTGGTAGTATAACCATTTTGACAAAATTAATTCTGCCTATCCAAGAACAAGGGAGATCTTTCCATCTTCTAAGGTCTTTTTAAATTTCTTTCTTTAGTGTTCTGTAGTTTTCATTGTAGAGGTCTTTCACCTTTTTTGTTAGATTGATTCCCAAGTATTTTATTTTTGTTAGGGCTATTGTAAATGGGGTAGTTTTCCCAATTTCTCTTTCAGTGAATTCATCACTTATGTATAGAAATGCATATGATTTATGGGTATTGACTTTATATCCTGCTACTTTGCTGAATTCACTTATGAGTTCTAGAAATTTTCTGGTGGAATTTTTTGGATATTTTAAATATAGAATCATGTCATTGGCAAATAGTGATAATCTGAGTTCTTCTTTACCCATTTGTATGCCTTTAATGTCTTTCTTCTAATTGCTCTGGTTAGAGTTTCAAGGACTATGTTGAAGAAAAGTGGTGAAAGAGGGCATCCCTGTCTTGTTCCAGTTTTTAGAGGGAAGGCTTTCAATTTTTCTCCATTTAGAATGATGTTGGCCTTGAACTTAACATAGAGCGCTTTCACAATGTTGAGGTAAGTTCCTACTATCCCTAGTTCTTTTAGTGTTTTGAACATGAAGAGGTGCTATATTTTGTCAAATGCTTTTTCTGCATCTATTGAGATCATGATGTAATTCTTGTCTTTAAGCCTATTGATATGATAAATTTGTTTATTGATTTCTGTATGTTGCACCAACCGTGCATCCCTGGGATGAACCCCACTTGATCATGGTGCACTATCTTCTTAATATGTTTTTTTTATGTGATTTGCCAGAATGTTATTGAGAATTCTTGCATTTATGTTCATGCATTTATGATCTGAAGTTTTTTTCCTTGATGTGTCTTTGTCTGGTGGTTATCAGAATGACAGTAACTTCATAGGATGAGTTTGGAAGGGTTCCCCTCTTTTCTATTTCATGGAATAAAAAATTTGAGGAATATTGGTGTTGGTTCTTCTTTCAAGGTCTGGTAGAACTTGGCTGAGAATCTCTCTGGTCCTGGGTTTTTTATGATTTGTAGCTTTTGATGGTGTCTCTATTTCATTGCTTTCAATTGTTTATCTCCTCCTGCTTCAGTTTGGGTAGAGCATATATCTCTAGAAATCTGTCAATGTCTTCAAGATTTTCTATTTTATTTGAGTATAAATTTTCAAAATAGTTTCTAATTATCTTCTGTATTTCAATAGTGTCCATCTTGATATTTCCTTTTTCATCACAAATTTTAGTAATTTTGAGTGTTTGCTCTCTTTCTCTTTGTTAGTATAGCTAAGGGTTTATCAATTTTATTTATTTTTTCAAGGAACGAACTTTTTGTTTTGTAAATTTTTTTAATCGTTTCTTTTGTTTCAATGTCATTGATTTCAGCTCTGATTTTATTTATTTCCTGTCTTCTGCTGCTTTTGGTGTTGATTTGTCCTTCTTTTTCTAGGGCTTTGAGATGTAATGTTAGGTCATTTATTTGTTGACTTTTTATTCTTTTAAGGAAAGAACTCAATGCAATGAACTTTTTTTCTTGGCACTGCCTTCATAGCGTCACAGAGATTTTGCTATGTTTCTTTGGTGTTCTTACTTACCTCTCAGTACTTTTTAATTTCATTCCTGATTTCTTCTGCTGTTCATTCATCATTCAATAGTGTATTATTTAGTGTCCAGTTGTTAGAGTAGCTACTACTTTTTATTCTATTGTTAATTTCTAATTTCATTCCATTTTGATCTGTTGGAATGCAGGATATTATAGCTACTTTTTTTGTATTTGCTGAGTTGCTCTGTGGTATAAGATATGGTCTATTTTAGAGACGGATCCCTGTACTGCTGAGAAGAAAGTGTATTTGTTCATTGATGGATGAAATATTCTATGTATGTCTGTTAAGTCTAAATTATTGATTGTATTATTCAGTTCTATAGTTTCTTTCTTATGTTTTTATTTGGAGGATCTATCCAGTGGTGAGAGAGGTATGTTAAAGTCACTCAGGATTATTGTGTTGTGGTCTAGTTGATTCTTGAAATTGAGAAGGATTTGTTTGATGAACATAGATGCTCCATTGTTTGGGGCATAAATAATTATGATTGTTATGTCTTGTTGGTGTATGATTTCCTTAAGTATGAAATGTCCTTCTTTGTCCCTCTGACTAACTTTGATTTGAAATCCACCCTGTCTGATATGAGAATGGAAACCCCTGCTTGTTTACTCAGTCCATGTGAGTGAAATGTTTTTCCCTAACCTTTCTTCAGTCTATGGATGTCTTTTCCCAGGAGGTAAGTCTTTTGAAGACAACATATTATTGGGTCTCTTTTTTTAATGCAATTGGTCAGTCTATATCTTTTGATTGATGAGTTTAGGCCATTAACATTCAGAGTTATTATTGAGATATGATTTTTATTCCTGGTCATTTGGCTTATTTTTGGTTTTTAACTTGACTTTGTTTCTCCCTTGATTGACCTTTCCTTTAATGTAGTTCCTCCCTTTGCTGGTTTTCATTTCCCCCTCATAGAATATTTTGCTGAAAATGTTCTATAGTACAGAGTTTCTAGTTGTGAATTCTTTTAACTTTTGTTTACATGGAAGGTTTTTATTTCATCACCAAATCTGGGAAATAAAGGAACAAAGTGCCTCAAACAAACCAAGATGTTCCAACAATAGAATCCATAGACAACACACTAGAAGAAATGTCAGAAGAGTTTAGAAAATACATACTTAGATTGATCTTTGAAGTAAAGGATGTTATCAGAAAGAAAATACAGGATGTGAAAGGCAGGTGATGGTCAGGCAAGAGGCAGGCAAATGGGCAAATGGCAGATGATAGGCGGTGGTCAGTCAGCGATCTGCACTCAAAGGGCAGGCAATATGCTGGCAGAGGGTCGGCTATCACAGTGGATAAATGGGGTATCGGTGGGCAGCAACGACTGCCTTACAGAAAAACAGTATTTCTTCTACTTGAATTCCAAGTCTCAGAGGACAAGGAATGCAGCCTCCCTCATGTCTGCCATCTTGGATCTCATTATTATTTAAATTTTTAACTGTTCACATGGTTTATTGACCAAGAAATGGAAATAGCAGGTCAAACAATATACACTTATTTAGGGCTTTTATACATATTGTTAAATCTTCTCAAGAGATTGTTCCAATCACCATTCCTCCAACAGGGAAAGAGCACTCAGCTTGCCACATCTGTCATTCATAAGCATTTAAATAACTATTTCATAGCAAAAAATAGCATCACGTTATTTTGTATTTCTTTGCTTACTAGAAATATTGGAATTCCTTATTTCATTTCCTGTTGTCGCTCTAACAAATGACTACACAGAGACAGAAAATGAATCTTGCACATTCTCGGAGGCCAGAAGTTCAAATTCAGTTTCTGGGCAGAAATCAAGGCATCTGCCAGGTCTCGCTCCCTCTGGAAGCTCCAGGAGACAAACCATCTTTGCCTCTTCCAGCTTCTGGGCTGCTGGTGTCCATGTCTGGGGGTCACACTCTCCTCTCCTCTTCCATCTACAGTCAAATTCCCTCTGCCTTTCTCTTCTTGTCTGGAGAAGAAAGGAAGATAAGCGTACGAACCTTAAATAAGTTTATAAGGACATTTGAGATTGCATGTAGGCTCCTCGTGGGTACCCAGCACAGTTTCTTCAGAGCCTTCGCTACAGAATTTCTTCTGCCCTCTAAGTTACATTCACAGGTTCCAGGAATTAGGAAGATCTCTTCTGGGGTGGACAGCATCATCAGGGCCACAACAATAGATTCTTAGTGTTATGGTCTGGATTCTGGCTGTCCCCAAAGGCTCCACATTGAAGGCTTGCTCCCGGTTAGCCGTGTTCAGAGGTGGGGCTTCGGAAGGTGAATCGTGAGGTCTCTGGCCTCCTCAGTGGATCAGCGCACAGAAGTTCAACCTCTGACGGGCTGTCGGGAGGTAACAGAAACCTGGGAGGTGGAATCTAGTTGAAGGGAGTGGACCCTTGGGGTGGGTGCCCTTGGAGACTATATCTGGTTTCCTCATCCCTCTCCTGGCTTCCCTGGGGTGAGCAACCTCCTCTGCCTCACACTTCCACCACCTGATGTTCTGTCTCACCTCAGGCCCAAATCAATGGGTCCTGCTGACCTTGGACTGTAACCATGATCTCAAGTAAATCTTTCCTCCTCCAAGTGGACTTCCTGAGGTATTTGTCACAGCAGTGAAAAACCAACTAACACGATTGGTTTAAAAATATTTATTCTGTAAATGACCTGACTACTCATGTACTTTGCTTATACATCTGTCAGTTATTAACAGTCTTTTGATGTAGGTGTGGCAAATGTTTCTCTGGTTTGTTTTTTTACTCTTCATTTTCCTTTTAATTTCAATGTATGGATTTTAAAGTATTTTTGTGTAATTGACATCTTTTCCCCTTTGAGATTTCTTTCACTGGTTTTTAGTTTAGAAATTTCTTCCCCATGCAGAGATTTAAAAATCTGTATTTATTTGTGGGTTGTTCATGGTAGTGTTAGTTTTTATATTTGATTCATAGAATCACTTGAGTTTCTTTAGAGTATGTTGTACATAAGCATTTAAATTTGTTTTCTTCCATTTCTCTTACCTATTTTTCCCCAAACTTTCCATTGGACCAAATAACCTTCTCCTGTTGGTTTTCAAAGCTTCTTAACCACACATTAAATGTGTACGCATACACGAGTTTCTGCTTCTGGTCTGCCCTCTTTCTCCTGTGATCTCTGCTGGAGCGTTTTAGTTATCGCGAGTTGATTCTGTGTGTCTCCACTTTCAGAGTTGAGCTGAGATCTTTCACTTGATGAGTCTCCTGTGGGATTCAGGATGACTTTCCATCACAAACAACACTGTGGTTGAGCGTCTGATTGGAACTGTGTTAAATTGAGCCAGTGACTTGAACCCAGTTGAGGTTGCCTTTCATGACCTGCTACTTGCATTGAGAGACGTGTCATGTTCTGCTCTTCATTTCGGTCTTCTTTTGTACCACTCAGTTGCTGTCATTGCTGCTGCTGTATATTTTTTTCTTTCTTTTTTTTTCCATCTAGAGATGGAATCCAGGGGCACTTAACCACTTAGATACATCCCCAGCCCTTTACAAAAAGTTTTTATTTTGAGACAGGTTCTCGTTAAGTTACTTATGGCCTCACTTAGTTGCTGAGACTGGCCTTGAATTTGTGATCCTCCTGCCTCAGCCTCCAAGTCACTGGGATTACAGGCATGCTCCATGGTGCCTGGCCGCTGCTGCTATTTTAACTGAGAAAATAGAAACTGTAATTCTCTTAAGATGTTCTCTATTTTGTTGCTGCTGTTGGAATTTTCTTTTTTTTTTTTTTAATTTATAATTTCTGTATTGGTAGAAATTTTCAAAACTCTGTCTTCTAGCTTTTCAGAATTACAGTACAGTGTAGTTACATACAGTAAGTTCATTGCTTCTCCACCTTTTGGCTAAGATAAGCAGGATTTCCTTTTTCATCATTTTTGTTCTAACTGGTTATTAACAGACTGTGGGAAAGCCACTGATTGGTGTACATGAATCTGGAGTTCCCCGTGCTTGCTTCCCTGGCTAAGTCGAATGAATGATTGCTGAGGAGCGTCTTCAAAGAGGGATCATTTTTCTCCTCCTTTCAATACTTACTCATCTCATTTCTCCTTACTGATAGGCAGGTCTCATCCCATTGCCTAGGAAAATATTGATGATGATTAGCATTGTTAGCATTTTTTCCTGATTTATTGGCAATATATATTGTGATCATTTTAATTGTGATCATTTTTTATTTGAAATTGATAATGAACTTAGTTCTTATTGACCATCAGCAATGAGTAACATGTCTTCTGATATTTATTAAACTATTAATGCTTTTTTGTTATCTGGCAACTAATTACTGGGTGTTATATCAAAGTGCCTTTCATGACCCCGTCCTTACCCTCCTGGAATCTTCTGGTCATAGTGGACTCCTGTTTCCCTTTGTGGTGCTGGAGGTGGAACCTAGGACTGGCACGTGCTAGGCCAGCTTCTACCACTGAACTACATCCCCAACCCGACTCTTCTTTTTATATGTTGTTAAATTTGGCTCATTGATATCTTCTTTAGAATTCATTTGCTGACATGTGGATGCGATTTGTAGAGTTTTTAATGTTTAACCCATACTCAGATCTCTTTCCATCTTTTATTGAGTCTAGGAGAGATATACAACATCAGTTGCTAATTAAAGAATCAAAAGACCTACCTCATAAAACTGTCTTAGCCTGTAATCTTTTGGGGGAATGTCTTCGAAGATCTTTATCAGTTTTTTCCTTAATTAACAATCTATTTCTGTTTTTCCTTTTTTATTATTTTTTAGTCAATTTTGTTACTTCCTATCTTTTCAATAGAATCACATATTTCACTGAAATTCTGAAATGTGTTACCACACAGCTATGTGAATTTTAATGTCTATTTCTATTTTAATTTCTGTCTGTCTTTTTTCTTGATTTAATTTGATGTGATTTTTCTCTTCTCTTGACATAAAATTTCCAAAGGCTTACCTCCAATTTTGTTTCTTGAAAAAAAAAAAAAAACGCTTTGAAACGTCCATTTCCATGAAACGCTTTGAAACGTCCATTCCCATGCTTTCCAGTTTTATTGACTTCTGCTTCGTCACCGTTGTTTGTGCGTTTTTAAGCACCTATTTTCAGTAGCCCAGAATGTGACAGGCCACATGCTCAGTGAGTTTCCTGCACCGTCATTGCGATTCCACCTCCAGAACAGTGTCCTCGACTTCGCACCTGCCATTCTGTCATCGTCACCCAGTTTCGTTTTGGTTTTTCTCCCTAAAGAGACGGTGATCCCTAAGCTCCTCTTTTGGTAACAGATGAAGGGGATTCGGTTGGTGATCGACTTTGGTACCCACTTCCCGTTTGCCTGAGGGTGGGAGCTCTTTCTGGCACATGGTAAAACACAGACCCGCCATTACAAGACCATGGTTTCTGCACAGTCGTTATTGTCAGCCTACCAAATACAAAGCATCTCAGACCTGAAGCATTTCCCAGGCCATTAAAAGGGCTGACGTCATGTGGTTCTGTCCCTGAAGAGCAAAGCCCAGCGGGAAGGCCCAGTGCCGCCCGCGCTGCATCTGCTCCCGACACCCTGGCTCTGCATCTCCGCCTTCCCACCGTTCACTGTGGGACTTCCAATAAGTTGCTAAGTTTCTCTGGGCCTGTTTCCTTGCCTATACCATGGGATTGATTAATGGTGATACCTCTTTAGTGGGGATTCTATAAGATTAAAAAAAAAAAATGCGCATCCAGTCCTTGGAACAGTCCCTGGAGCTGGTGCAGAAGGGATGTTGGCATCATGTCATTTCGCTCAAGTAGCGATACCTAGGAGAAAGATGTGTTGCTGATTTCTGTTTTACACATGGAAAGCTCAGACTCAGAGGCTTGATACTTACTCGGCGTCAGCACCAGGGTGGCAGTGGAAACAGTTTCCTGACTTTGAAGCCCACAATTTTCTCGTACTGGGCCAAGGCCCTGACTTTTGGGGAGCTAGACGGGCAGCCCAGCAGTTAGGGCCATGGATAGGAAGTCAGGCGAAACAATCCTGTTTGGTTTCGTTTGTCTCATGTGGATAAGGACGTGAGGCACTGGTTTTCTGTAAGCTTTTCGACTTAGAACTCTCCAGACCTAATTGCCCAGGAAGAAAAGAACTTTTGACTTTTGTCAAGAATACCAGAAACATGCTCATCCAGGTGAAAGCCGTTGTGGCCTTGTGGGAGGTGGGGGGCCCTGGGGGCAGCATGGGCTGGCCAGGCAGCTCCCTGGGGAGGGACCCCAGCTCTTCCCCAGCAGTGACCCTGAAACCTGGCTCCTCCTGCTTCCTGCTTCCAGCTGGCCCTGCCACTCCCCCTCTGAGGCTCTGCAGTCTTGTGTGTCCTCGCCCCTCCTTCCCCACCATGTACCCCTAAATTCAGACCTCCTTGCTCAGCTTCAGAACCACTGCAGGTGGCCTGGGTCTGTCCTCTCTGCCTCCTCCAGCCATAGCATATGATGAGTTCCTTCCATAGGGTTCACTGAGCACCCAAAGTGCCCCGGACCCTACCGGCACTGTAAGGCAAAGCCCCCACCTGCAAGGCACTCGCTGCAGAGAGCCAGGTGTTCGCTCAGGCCGCAGAGGCCCGGGGTGATGTGGCCCCTAGGCCAAGGGGGAGCCCAGGAACAGAAGGGCCCTGGTAAGAGGCCTCACACAGCAGAGGAGGGCATGGAAACCGTTCTGGAGAAGGTAGCATCGACCTTGCCGTTGTGGGGACAACTACTGAGCCAAGGGGAAGGGCAACGGCGTTCTGGGTGGAGGGAAAGGTCGGTAAAAAGCAACCAAAAGGATAGAGAGCAATCGACACGTTTGGAAGCCAAGAGCGGTTCAGTCAAGGTGCCGGGGCGGCAGGGACTGGAGAGGAGATGAGCTGAGTCACACCCTGCCCGCCCGGGCCTCCACGTCCCCAGGCCACCGGTCCCGCCCACTTCCCATCGTGCACTCTGGGGGCGGCGCTCCACCCCGCAGGACCGGCTCCTGCTTGGAAGGCGAGCAGTTGGAGGCTTGGGCGAGTTGTTAGTTCTCGGTGTTTGCAAAGTGGTGACAATGGCCTTGCTCAGGGAGTTGGTGCAGCCATTATGAAGTCTGCGCGCCGCAGTCACAGGCGCCTCTCTGTTCCCTGCACCCCTGGACGAAGCTCAGATTCCACAGGCTGGCGTTCAGAGGGCCCAGAACTCGGTTCTGGCCGGTTCTCAGCTCTGCATCCTGAGCCACCTGCACCCTCCTAAACCTACCCTGCTGTCCCACCATCCCAGAGCGTTTGCGCCACCCCGCCACCTGGAATCACCTCTCTCCTCACCCTACCAATCCGCATCACTCAGCCTTCAAGAAAGGTCCAAGAGCAGCGGAAAAGAGCGTGATTGTCACCGCCCTTCTGAAAACGGAGATGGGAAGCCCAGCCCCACCGAGGCCACCTTCCCTCCTTGAGTGCGCACAGATGCGGCCGGGCCTTTGCGCAGTGCTGCGCTAGGACGCGCTGTCTTCTCACTCCGTCCGACTTCCCTAAGTCCTGGCTGCTCTTGTTCAGATACTCCTTGGTGTGGCATGGTGTGGGCTCACGGAGATTGCCCCCGACTTGAGCACTAGATGAGTTGGCTGGAGGGCATACGGGCCACGATGGGGCGCTGGCCTTCCAGGAGGAGGGGCCAACCTGCGCAGTTTGAGTGGCATTTGAGTCACCTAGGGAGACTCAGGGCCCTGGGGAGATGCAATCCAAATGCTGTGCTTTCACTTTCGTACCTGGGTGAGGCAGATGTTGCTTTTGGCAGATTCCAAGTCCTAGTGTGTGGGACCATTAGACTCTTCTCACACGTAACCTCCTTGACTCTGAGCTTGGTAAACAGCAGCCACTGATTCAGCGCCTTCCCATGCTTTGAGAGCTGAGGGAGAAAAGCACCCAGTTAGCCTTGGCCCCTGCCCATCAGGCTTGGTGTTGGAACTGGACAATGAATGGAAAGAAGTCCTCTCCTCAACCCCAAGTACCCACCTAGCTGCCTTTCAAACCCAGGATGTGACTCAGCCCTCCTGAGAGCCAGGACACTTGGGTTCCTTGACCTGGCTGTATGTAGCTGGGTTTCTCCAGCTAGAACAAACCTCAAGGTGGTGCATGAACTCCAGAGTAGTATTCCCTAAAAATTATTCATATTTCAATTTCACATTTGTCTTAAAATTTCCATTGGTTTAGTAAAAAAAATAGATAGAAATGGTTCAAAACATCCAATACAATAAAAAGCTGGTGGAGAGTGAAGGGTCATTATCCACCCCCTCAAGTGCCTTCCAGGCGTACCCTTACAACACTTTTACCTGTTTTCTTTTTAAAAAAATAATTTCCTTATACTTAAAAATAATCAGTTATGACACTACTTCTGGATGCATTGCTTTTGATATTGTCCACTAATGGCCTAATACAGTAGTTGAGATCTCAACATTCTTACACCACTATCCCTCCCCTTGCTCTGTCCTGCCAATGCAAGTATAACCCAATTTTATTAACTCACTGGTTGACATTTGTATTATTATGATATGTACTGAGTATTTTTCCTTCTTATACAACTTTATGTTTTTCCTAGAGTTAATCATTTCTTTGTTGTTATTTGCTCATTTGCATAAGGTTTTTTCTGTACCTATAATTAATGTTTTCCAAATATTCTAATAGTAAATAGCTGATAATAAATTCATGAAATGCTCAGAAATATCACAGACATTCTAGCAACTCTGTTTTCATGCCTCAGTCCTCTGACCTGTTCCTTCCTTAATCTAAGTGGTTAATTTCTAATCCTGGTCTAGAATGGTCCTCCTGGGTTCTTTGCATTTGATTCCTGAGCAGGATCCTTTATTTCCTGGACCTTGCATTTTCCTCCTCTAGGTTTATTTCTTCATTTTGCTGAATAATTATCCTCTAGTACTTTCCTAGGAAGGAAACTGCTTTTGAGACATCTCACATCTAAAAATGTCTTTATTCTACATGCACACCCTATAGATAGTTTAGTTAGATACAGAACTTGAATGAATATTTTTTCCCAGAGGGTTTTGAAGGCATTACTGCACTATCCTTTGGTATCTGGCATTGCTGATAAGAACCTGATGCCTTTCTTATTTCTGATCACTTTTATTTGAACTGTTGTTTCTCTCTGGGAACTTTTACAATCTTTTTGTTTTATTATGAAATCTTACCATTGCATTATTTGGTATGGGTCATTTTCTTTTGTTGTGTGGAGATTTCAGCACTGTAACCCCTGTCAACCTATATACTCATTTCCTTTCATTCTGAGAAATTCATTGTGTCATTTTTTTTTTTTTTTTGGTAATTTTTTTCCCTCTCATTTTTCTATTCTCACACACTTTCTCTGAAACTCCTTGCCATCAGTAAGACTGCTCTTCTAATTCTGATTTTAATCTTTTCTCTCCTTTCCTCTATCTCTTTATGATTTTGTTATATTTTTCTCAAACTTAGCTTACATCTTGTCTAAGATATTTTTATTATTTTCATATTTTTAATTTCTAAGGGTTTTTTTCCTCTGTCCCTTTCTCATAGTATCCTGTTCTTGTTTGCTAGTTATAATATTTACACCTATATTAACGATAGATTCTTTTCCTTCTACATTTTGTTCTACTATTATGTCTTCTCTCTTTGTTCCATATTTCTTATTTTTCTTTGGTTTCTTTCTGCCCCCTCCTCTGTGTTAGATACTTTTTCAAAATCTGCTGCTTTTATTCATGTTTAAAAAGATGAACAGAAGCCTAGGTTAGGCGCGGGTCCCACTCAGTCAATGAGTGTAGTGCAGCATTTCTATGGAGAGATCCCCCTCATCCGTGTGTGTCTGACTTTTCTCTTGGAAGCAGATCCTATTCTGGGTGTAGGTCCACTGCAGGTGACGGAGGGCTCTGAGGTTTGTTTCCCTGTTTTCACCCTCACAAACATCATGGACAGACCGCGTGGGAAGGAGGGCTGGCTGGAGCAGAGGCACAGTGTGTAAAGTCTTCCTCCAGGTCTCTCCATCTTCCATCTGCGGCCTCACCCGGCCTGGTGTCCCTTCATGCTGACCCACTGGGGGGTCTAAGGGTGAATGTCCTCACTTCCCCTCAGTGTCCCATGGAGGCTCAGAAGCCTCTTCCCCCACTTAGCCATGCCCTCCCCCAAACCTGGGCTGGGAGTCTTGTGCTGCTGTTCCACCTTCCCCGGCCCCTGCACTCATCCCCACGGTCGATGCCTTGGTCATGCCCGTGCTGCCTTGTCTAGGAATCGGAGAAGACAAACAAGTCTGGGCTACCTGCCTTGTTGGGAAGTTTCCTTATTTAAAAATTCCTTTACCACTCAATACGCACCATGCGATTTTAGAGTGAGCCAATTGTAGAATTTCAGAACTCTAGGGAAAGCTTGAGTTTCACCGCATTAGCAGGGAATTAAGTCTCAAAGAGCCGCTGACCCTACCCGAATTCCTCTGGAGCAGGGGTTTGGAGGAGGAGGTGGCTGTGCGTCAGAATGCCCCACTGCGGTTTTTGAAAATCCAGAACCTTGAGCCCTGCCTCAGACCTCTTGAACTGAAATCCTTAGAATGTTCCATGGAGTGTGAAGGGTTAACACTGACCCAAATTTGGAATCTTCGAGAGACTGAGGCAGGGGTCAGACAACACCTTCTAACTGTCAGGGTTGGTGGGAGGGCCTGGCTGTGCGAGCAGTAGGTGGCTGCTCTGGTCCCGGCCACCTCCACCTATGGGAACGACTGGGTCTGTAGAGAGGGCACTCACCCTGGGTGGCTGCCACACCCTGAGGCAGGGCAGGAGGCAGAGAGAGGCCTCACCCCTGTGTGTTTAGGCCTTAGCTAGATCAGCAGCTCCACCAGCCAGTGGACCAGTGGCCGACACCCAGTAAAGTGGTAGCCAACTGTGCCTTGGGAGGAGTGGCAGGGCGGGAGGCCAGGAGTGTGTAGCCGGGTCCTCCTGGGAGTGCAGAGACGGGGGCAAGGGCTGCTCCTTCCACCCGCTGGAGCAAGCAAGCGCCAAGTCTTCAAGGAGCTGGCAGCTTTGAGTCCTCTGTGCATGGCGTCTCCTTGGGTTGGTGAGTTGGTAACAATGATGGCTGCTGAGTGTTAGGGGAGCTGGGCCCAGGACAGGCACCTGATGTGAACTTCTTAATCCTATGCAGGCTGTCACGGGTCTCCTGCTGTCCTGCTTCCCTGATGGGAAAGGGGCGCGTGGAGTTCAATACCAGGTCCAAAATTACAAAGGGAGCAGGCAGTTCAGCTGGGTCAAACCAGGTGGATGGGCACCAAATGCCCAAGCTTGGGCCCACCAGGCCCTCCATGATTGTGCCAGCTCCTTCAGTGGCAGGGGTGGCTGAGCTTTGGGATGGAGGAGGGGCACAGTGAGGGCCTTGGTCACTGCCCCATGATGCTACCTTGGCAGGTGAGGCACTTTCCCCTTGGGGCTTGATGATCTCCTCATCCCTGCAGCCACACAGGTCTTCGGTGCCATTAGGAAAACAGGCAATCCGAGCCTGACCTTTGTCAGACTCCCAGCTGGAGTAATCCATATTGACCTGAACCCCCTAAAAACTTGGATTTTTAGAGTCTAAAGAAAAGAGGTCCCAGAATTTGTGAATCACAACAACTTGATCTTATAACACGTATGCCCAACATGTGCTTCTAGGGTTGCTTCAAAGGATCTTGTGACACAGAAATTATAGCTTTATAGCTTGCTAGAATTACAGGGCCTTCATCAGAGAGCCCATGAGCTTAGCTGAGATGGACCTACCCTTCTAGAGTGCAGACACTGCCCCCTAAGCCACCTTCATATATGGTTACATTTGCTATTTCTCAAACCTTTGGGGTTCCAATGAGCACACTCAGCTACAGAAGCAAAGTGGATCATTGGTAGTCTCGGTGGCAGAGCCGGGACTCAGGACCCAAGCTCTGGGCTTCTCCAGCATCAGGGCCTTGTGAGCTGCACCACGGGCTCAGAAGCCATGGGCCTCTCTCTCCCACCTTTGGATCAGGCCTCTGCTCCAGCTGTTTGGGTCCCTGCTCTATTCTGAAATGATTCATTCACACATTAAATGAATCCATTGTAACTTTCCTGTCTCCTTCTGACAATTTTACTTTTCAAGTTATTTTTCAATTCTATGTTGAAAACTTTCATATCTGCCTCCTCCTTTCATTGGGAAAAATGAAAAACATTTGCAAAATTTGATTCCTCACATCCCAGCTTATTATCCTAGAAAGAAGTGTGTGTTTTTCTTCCCATGGAAGAACAGTTCTCAAAAAAATCCCAAACCCTAAAGACCATTTTTTTTAAAATTTTCTTTTCTGAGCCCTTAGTTATGTCTTCACATTCATCCTCAAGTTTCTGTGCATAGAGTTTGGCAAATTAGACCAAGGTAGAGTTTTGCCTTTACTGTGCATTTTCCTCTTGATGTGTGTTTCAAGACTGATAAAGGACACTTCTTTGAAAAAAGAAGAGAGAAAGAGAAGAAAGGAGACTTAATTTTCTAATCCAAAGTGATTCCAACATGTGTTACTCAGTTTCTTGTCACTGTGCCCAAAATACCTGACAAGGACAACTTAGAGGAGAAAAAGTTTATTTTGGCTCATGGCTTCAGAGGTACGAGTCCTTGGTGGGCAGACTCCATGGTCCTGGGCCAACATGAGGCAGAACGTCATGGCAGGAGGGTGTCTGGAGGACTCTGCTCTGTCCTGGGCAGCTGGGAACCAGGGGTCAGGGGGACAAAAGGGAAGATGACCCCTTCTGGGGTAGGCCCCAGTGACCCGCCTCCAGTCATGCCCCGCCTGCCCACAGTTACCACCTAGCCGGTCCATTCCAACTCGGATGGACTGACCAGTGTACAGGTCTCAAAACCTAAGCGTTACACCTCTGAGTACTGCTGCGTTAACACGGGAGACTTGGGGTGGACAGCTCCCATCCAAACCATGACACAAGAGCAAAACAAATTTCTCCCCAAAGTTTCAGAAAACGACATTTGGGACAACAGAGGTGAGGAAATCAGTGCATACGCCTGAGACGAAGTGGCTGTGACTCTTCAGAATTGGTGTTGGAGACCTTCAGTTAATTAGCTTTTCACTCAAAGGTGAGGAAGGAGTAGAAGAGGCAGTGGCTGCTGGTTCTCCCTTAGCTGTTCCTGTGAGAGTTGTGGCAGGAGGGCTGGTGGGAAGAGGGGCCCAGGTGAGGGGCACATGGCAGGCACTGGGTGGAGATGCGAGGACCTCTGGGACATTTGTTGTCCAATGCGGCATGCTTCTCCTACACCCGCCTGCAGGGAGCCCAGGCTTCCCGTACCACGGCCGACACACCTGCTGCTCATGCCTTGGCACAGTGGCCTGTGTAAGGCGTGAGCTATTGGAGCTGAGCTTGAGTGATTTTCGTGAGTCCCCGTTTCCACAGATGTCCTGTAGCATGGTGGGACTGACTGGTCCACTATGATCTGCATGCAAATCCCTTTTGGCTCACGGCAAGGTGATTTGGCCCTGCTTTGTTCTGAGACCCAAAGGAGCCAAGGAACAAGGTCAAGGAAAGAGCCCAGGTGCTCATCCATCTGGTCCCTACTTCTTGCGTTCACCTCTAGGTTCACCTCTGTGAACTTCGGATTTTTCTTCTATAGACAGGATGTTACAATACTTCATAGAGGAATATTATTTACAGTAGTATGTAATGTTAGGATACTGTAAAGGAAAGTTTCAGCATTTAAAAACAAGCTTTAAGAGCAGGAATATCTTAAATAGAGTCCTGGATGGAGCATGGATTCAGTTGGTTTGCGCGTGGCAGGTGTATCTAAGGGGAGTCATTTGCTTCCTCCAGGTAATAGCCAGCTCTGGGAGGGGCAGTCTCTCCTGGATCAGTAAGGCCCAACATGCCCAGGCATAACAAAATACAGAAGGTATAAAGCGTGATTAACCTGCCAACCCCAGGGGCACCGGCTTGGGAATCAGGTGGGCTGGATTTCAGCTCCAATGCACCCGATGGCAGACAGCCAATGGCTGGGCACAACTCTCACAAATAACCTTGACCCTGGATCCCTCAGAGCTGCAGCAGAGAGAGAAAGAGCTGCAACCCCCAGGCTGGGGGGCTGCAGAGGAAGCTGGGTAGTCCTGAGATGAGTCTCTCCAGAACCCCTAGAAAGTGCTCACAAGGAAGAACCAGCCTCAAAGTTCATCACCCCCAGGGACCCAGCGAGCTCCTCACCACTCCCACACCCCAGCTGGGACCCTGGAGGACTCAGATGTGGCGGGCTGGGCGTGGGGGAGAGAAGCCAAGCGCCGCACCTCCTGCCCAGCTCTTCACACTGCAGGGTCTCAGCCCCTGGCAGGTGGAGAGAGAAGGAGGGCAGTGGAATGCGGCTCATCCCGTCTCTTCAGTCAGGTCGCTTTTGATTCATATTTTGGACTGGCCATTCTGCCCAGTTCTTAGTTGACACTGTGACCCTAGGATAGAAGCCTGTTGATCTAAATATTAAAGAAATAAGGAAATGCACCCCATTTGATTCCCAAAGGATCTTTGTAAGGTGGGGCTCATCTCTGCCTTTTTGCCCCTGGCAGCACTGAGCGGGGCTGCCTCCGGAGCCCTTGTCCTTGGGTAGCAGGAGTGGCCAAGGCCAGCATCAGTTCCCCTGCTCGGTCTGTCTGGGGCGCTGGGCACTCTGTGGCCTCCTGTAATAAGAACTTGCCTCCGGGTAAGATCAGTGATGCCAACTCTACTTAAAAACTTCCTGCTGTCTCAGCACAGCCTAGGAGGATAGCATTTTTGGAAAGGTCTGAAGGCATGGAAAGCTTGGGAGAAATACAACCTGGAAGTTTATTATTAAAGTGGAAACCTTGCAGAGTGAGGGGGTAGATCAATTGCGAGGTCCGCTCGTCCTGCCGATGGGCAGTTAAAAACCATGGCCAACAGGACTTTGCACATCTTTCCTCCTGAGCCAAAGAGCAGGTGCGAGGACCCTGACCCAGGTCCCAGAGCTGAATCTCCTCCCATCTCATCAGGCTCTGCCATGGGGATCCCCTGAGATTGATGGTCAGTGTCTCCCTGGGTCCTGTGCTAGGCCAGTGTTACCCAGCTTTTAAATATATGCCTTATTTTTGGAAGACTTCCAGAAAAGATAGCCAGAGGCCAGCTCTACAAATGGCAGGGGAAATTTGGGACGGTGACCAGCTTGTAAACAATCCCCTTCCAACATGTGTCCATTTCTCCAGCTGACATTTATTGAATAGCTACTATGTGCCACCCAGGAGTCTTTCATTTATGTTGGAACCAAGCATCCAGGAGCACTGATGATTCTTTGGCCTAAGGCAGATGGAAGGTCAGACCCATTTGCCTAGCCCCACCCTGGGTCTGGTGGCCTTGGGGCCCTCTGTGGTCACCAAGGCACATCTCAGGTGCTACGGATCAGAATTCAAGTTCTGGGATCCAGGGCTTGGTGTGTGGTCTTGGCTCAAGTCTGGACTGTGCCTTTGAACCTCTTGGTTCTACACCTAATGTTTCTGAAGAGTGGATATAACAGTGGGCCCTTGTCGGAGGTCACTGAGAGGACCAAAGGACGTGATGTAGGTTCGCTCCATGACCCAAGCCGCTGTGTCCTGTTGATTGATGGTGGTGCGCAAGGTCCCACACCAAGCCCTCTAGACACCCGCTAACTCATGCAGTCTCCCCAGGTGGCTGACGCACTCCCCGGACACTCGCCTACACACTCCCCAACTCAGGTCCTCGGCAGAGAGGAGGGCAGTAGGTGGCATCGCTCTCAACCACAGCACCCCTCCCTGAGGTCAGCCGGCAGTCTGGGAAGTCTCTGAGCTCTTGCTGCAAAAGTCCAAGTTCACACACGCTGTTGTGGCCACACTCTGTCCATCCTGGGAAAATTGCTAGCCCTGCTCTATCCAGACACTCCCCAATCCACTACCCAATGGAGGGACAGGTGCAGAGCGGCCACCATCACTGTCCCTGTCCTGGGATAAGTCAGGGGTCATGCAGTCTGGGGGTCACAGTGTCTGCCTTCTCTGTAGAGAGAGAAGCTAGACCATGGCCCTAAAGTGACCCTCTAAGGAAGGATCCCACATGTCCTTGCAGTTAAGACACCTGGATCAAAGGCCACCAAGCTGGTAACAGCCTCTCAGGAATACTAGTCATGAAGTCCAGACTTCAAGTATTAGGGACTTCTAATCCCCAAGGTCATGCTGATCAGATCCGAAAGTGGGGCCTTTGGGAGGTAATGAGGGTCAGATGAGATCATGAGCTTGCGGCCCCATGATGGCATTAGTCACTATAAGAAGAGGAGGAGAGACTCCCGAACTGTCATGTTTGCTCTGTCTCACCATGTGACGCCTTCTACCACACTATGATGCAGCAAGAAGGCCGTCAACAGATGCCAGCACCAAGGTCTTGACTTCCCAATCACCAGAACCATGAACCAAACACATTTCCATTCCTTATAAGCTACCAGGTCTCAGGTATTTGTTATAGCATCAGAAAAGGGACAAAGATATCATGAATGTTAAATGTAGTTACTGATTGGAAGATTGCAGAAACACTGAATTATAAATTAAAGAAAATAGAGATTATCCATCTTGGTTAAGTGTAGATTCTTCATAGTCTCCAGTTCACTCACAAACCAAGTCCAAGAGCCATGAAATGGCAGCAAAGTCACCATGACTTAGCCTTCACCAGAAGCTCCAGCCTCAGCCCCCATATCTCCAGCATTCCCTGACCCTACCTGCCTGGTGGGTTATGCCTCTGTGTGTGCACATGCTGTTCCTGCTCCAGGCTGTTCTTCCGTCTCCTCTCTGCCCCTCACCCAGTGGCCCTCCAAGGACACCATCCCTGGGACACAGCCCTTGGTTCTGCTGACATGGGGAAAATGGGGCTTGATTCTCTCCTGGGCGGCACTGACCCGAGGCCCCAGCATGGGTGTTTCCCTTGTCCATCCCCAGAGCATAGCAAAAGCTCCATCCCCTCCTGATTGCTGGGAGGTTGACTGACAGAGACAATGACAGGCAGCACACCCACCAGGCCTGGCACCAGGCCAGAGCTCAATCAAGTGGCCTTTCCTGCCTTTTCTGCCCAGCTTCTGCTTTGCCCTTACTGAGAAAGCAGCCAGACTCTGCAAGAAAAGAGGAAAGAGCAGCACCCACAACGGGCAAGTGCCCCACACTTGAACAGCCATCCCGCCCTGTCCTCACGGGCTGGCTCCTGGGTTCCCACGGAAACCCAGATCCACCAAAGCTCCAGCCCCTGCATAAACGTGTCCTGTTTGCCCGTGACCTCTACACTCCCTCCTGTGGGCTTCAGGTCCTCCTGATTACTTATAGTACCCAATTCCACACAGATGCTGTGTACGTGTTGGGACGCCGTCTGGTTTAGGGAATCATGACAACAATTTTTTTTAATGTGTTCGATCCACTGACATGGAGTCCGCTTTATGTCATTTTTCTTTCTCCCACGGTTTCAAATTTTTTAATTAAGATATAATGTACATATCATAAAATTCATCCTTTTCATCTTCTAAGGTCTTCAATCTCTTTCTTCTTCAATTTCTTTCTTTAGTGTTCTATAGTTTTCATTGTAGAGGTCTTTCACCTCTTTTGTTAGCTTGAGTCCCAAGTATTTCATTTTTTTTTTTTTTTGAGGTTACTGCAAATGGGGTAGTTTTGTTAATTTCTCTTTCAATAGGTTCATTACTGATGCGTAGGAATGCGTTTGACTTATGGGTATTGATTTTATATCGTGCTACTTTGCTGAATTCATTTATGAGTTCTAGAAGTTTTCTGGTGGAATTTTTTGGATCTTCTAAATACAGAATCATGTCATTGGCAAATAGGGACAGTTTGAGTTCTTCTTTTCCTATTTGCATCCCTTTAATTTCTTTCTTCTGTCTAATTGCTCTGGCTAGAGTTTCAAGGACAATGCTGAATAAAAGTGGTGAAAGAGGGCATCCCTGCCTTCCAGTTTTTAGAGGGAATGCTTTCAATTTTTCTCCATTTAGAATGATGTTGACCTTAGGGTCAGCATATATGGCTTTTGCGATGTTGAGGTATATTCCTACTATCCCTAGGTTTTCTAGCGTTTTGAACATGAAGAGGTCCTGTATTTTGTCAAATGTGTTTTCTGCATCTCTTGAGATGATCATATGATTCTTTTGTTTTTAATTCTATTGATATAATGAATTATGTTGATTGATTTCCATATGTTGAACCAACTTTGCATCCCTGGGATGAAACCCACTTGATCATGGCGCACTATCTTTTTAGTTCATTTTTGTATGTGATTTGCCAAAGTTTTATTGAGAATTTTTGCATATAAAGGGATATTCTTTACTTGATGTGTCTTTGTTTGGTTTTGGTATCAGGGTGATAGTAACCTCATAGAATGAGTTTGGAAGGGTTCCCTCCTTTTCTATTTCATGGAATAATTTGAGAAGTATTGGTGTTAATTCTTCTTTGAAGGTCTTGTAGAACTCAGCTGAGAATCTGTCTGGTCCTGAGCTTTTCTTAATTGGTAGGCTTTTGATGATGTTTCTATTTCATTACTTGAAATTTTTCTGTTTAAATCATGTATGACCTCCTGATTCAGGTTGGGTAGGTCATATGTCTCTAGAAATTTGTCAATGTCTTCAATATTTTCTATTTTATTGGAGTATAAATTTTCAAAATAGTTTCTAATTAGCTTCTGTATTTCCTCCCATGCTCCTGGATAGGTAGAATTAATATTATCAAAATGGCCATACTACCAAAAGTGTTATACAAATTTATTACAATTCCTATTAAAACCCCAATGACATTTTTCAGAGAACTAGAAAAAGCAATCATGAAATTCATTTGGGAAAATAAGAGACACAGAATAGCCAAAGCAATCCTTAGCAAGAAAAATAAAGCAGGAGGAATCACAATACCAGACTTCAAACTATACTATAGAGCTATGGTAAAAAAAGCATCATGGTATTGGCATCAAAACAGACACATAGACCAATGGTACAGAATAGAAGACATAGAGACAAACCCACATAAATGCAGCTATCTCATACTAGACAAAGGCACCAAAAACATTCACTGGAGAAAAGATAGCCTATCCAACAAATGGTGCTGGGAAAACTGGAAAAATCACATGTAACAAAATGAAATATAAGCCTTCCTCTCTCTCTCTACATGAACCTCAACTGAAAGTGGATCAAAGGCTTAGGCACTAGAACAGAGGCCCTGTGATGACTAGAAGAAAAAGTAGGCCCAAATCTTCACCATGTTGGCCTAGGACCTGACTTCCTTAACAAGGCCCCTAAAGTCCAAGGAGTTAAATCGAGAACCAATAAATGGGATGAATTCAAACTAAAGAGCTTCTTTATAGCAAAGGAAATAATCAATAATGTGAAGAGAGAGCCTACAGATTGGGAGAAAATCTTTACCACATGCACCTCAGATAAAGCATTAATCTCTAGGATATATAAAGAACTCAAAAGACTTAACACCAAGAAAACAAGTAACCCAATGAATAAATGGGCTAAGGAATGGAACAGACTCTTCACAGAAGAAGAAATACAATCAATCAACAAATATATGAAAAAATGTTCAACATCTCTAGCAATTAGAGAAATGAAAATTAAAACTACTCTTAAGATTTCATCTCTCTCCGATCAGAATGGCAATTATCAAGAATACAAGCAACAATAAATGTTGACGAGGATGTGGGGGAAAAGGCACACTCATACATTGCTGGTGGGAATGCAAATTGGTGCAACCACTCTGGAAAGCAGTATGGAGATTTCTCAGAAAACGTGGGATGAACCCACCATTTGACCCAGCTCTCCCACTCCTAGGTTTATACTCAAAGGAGTTAACATCAGCATAATATAGTGACACAGCCACATCAATGCTTATAGCAGCTCAATTCACAATAGCTAGATTGTGGAACCAATCTAGGTGTCCTTCAACAGATGAATGGATAAAGAAAGTGTGATTACACACACACACACACACACACACACATATATATATATATATACACACAATGGAATATTACTCAGCCTTAAAGAAGAATGAAATTATGGTATTTGCTGGTAAATGGATGGAGTTGGAGAATATCATGTTAAGTGAAATAAGCCAAACCCCAAAAACCAAAGGCTGAATGTTTCGTCTGATATACGGATGCTAATTCACAGTGAGGTCCTGGTCAGGGGGCTAGGGAAGAATAGAGTTACTTTATATTAGGTAGCGGGGAGTGAAGGGAGGGGAAGGAGTGTTGGGGTAGGAAGAATACAGACATTATTACCTCATGTACACATATGACTGCATGACCAATGTGATCCTACAATATGTACAATCAGAAAAATGAGAAATTATACTTCATTTATGTATGATTTATCAAAATACATAAATGCATTCTTCTGTCATTTATAACTAGTTAGAACAAATAAAAAACAAAATATTTTTTAAAAAACCATCTAATTAAGTCTGCAAGGTTATTCAGCAGTAATGAGGTTTCACGTGAAATACGATGGGATGACATCTCACCATGTGATTTTCTGAGGAAGATATTTAAAGTAGTTGCTAGCTGTTAATATGTACAAAGTGAATCCAATACGATCACTCATTATTACTATTGCCCCATTAGAAGAAAGTGTCAAGTACTGTAATGCTTTGCATGTCTGTTTTATTTAAACTTTACTGTACATTATTTTTCCAATTTTGCATATGAGAAAAGTTAAAATAAACTGCAGAGAAAGTTTTTAAAAATTCATCCTTTTACAATCTGTGACTCAGTGGGTTTTAGTACCGTCACAAAGATGCGTTGCCAGCAGTCTTACCTAATTCTAGAATATTTTTATCAGCCCCAGATGAAACCCATGCCCATTAGCGCTCCTCTCCACTGCCCTCTCTCTCTCTGGCCCTCGGTGGTCCCTCAGCTGCTTTCTTCTCCTCATGGGGTCTCCTAGGTAGAGTCTCCCCAGGTGGACAAGCCAGTCTTGCCTTGTGGGTCCCTCACCATGCAGGCCAGTGGAACCAATGGAGCTAGACAAATAGCGGTCACTAGGTTCAGGAAGGGGGACCGTGCCTAGGAGGTCAGTGCCCCTGGCAGGCCCCCTCCCAGCTCACTCTGGGCTTCAGGGGTCCCTGCTCCACCCTCGTGGGCTCCAGGCCTTGCACAGGGTCTCTGCCATCCAGGACGCTGCAGGGAGGGCGTCTCCGGAGAGCAGGAGGGAGGGCTTCTGCCCCCGGAGTGGGAGGGCGGCCACTGCTGGCACCTGGGCCCTGAGCGGTGCGCCTCCTCCAGGCCGAGGTCCCCGGCTCGCTGTGCCTGCCTTCCCTGGGGTCTGCGGCCACTCTCAGGATAAAACACGCCCAGAACTTGGTGTGGTGCCCTTGTTCCTCCTCCCGCCCTCCACTGTCCTCTTTCAGCCGCACAGTGAGAGCTCCTTGCAGAGCTGGGCGAGGAGACCAGCCGATCAGGAAGAGGGCTGCCCCGGGGCAGGGCGGCCTGGCGGGCGCTGCTGAAGCCGCCAGGTTTCCCTTGAGTGGTGCCGTTCGTTGCAGGGGCCTGGTCGCCTTTCACAGCCAGAGCGGGGAGGTCCCCCCACCCGAGGGCGGCCTGAGCACGGTGCCCCCTTCGCTTCCAGGGCAGGGAGTGCCCAGCCACCCTTCTGTGTGCCCACCCAAGAAAGTCGGTGGGGTACGGGGCTGTGGAGGGGTCTGGGGAGGCGCCAGCACTGCCTCCACGCACCTGTGGGCAGGGGCGCTCCCAGAGCCCTCCGCTGATGCTCACCCACGCACCTGCGAGGTGGGTGCTGCAGGAGAGGGCGGCCAGGAGGCGCTCAGGCCCACCCTGGACCTGTGGGAGGGAGCCAGCCAGCCCTGCCCGAGAGCCTGGCCGCCTGAGGCCCTCAGAGCTGCCGTCGGGCTGCAGTCCACAGACGGCTCAGGACAGACGCACACCAAAATTCCCCGTGTGCAGGCAGATGCCTCACCTGGGTCAGTTCCCTTCCCTTGGCCTCTGTTCATGGACCATGCTGGGTAGGGAGGCCCTCAGCAGAGTCAAAGCTGCGTGGTCCAGTGGCCTAGTGCCCAGCAATGACCAAAGGTCGCGACTTCAGCAGCATCTTCTCCCCACAGGAGAGCACCTGGCCGTACCTGTTTGGGGTGATCATGGTCCCCGCTTTCATCCAGCTGGTGAGCCTGCCCTTTCTCCCCGAGAGCCCTCGCTACCTGCTCTTTGAGAAGCATGACGAGGCTGGAGCCGTGAAAGGTAGGGACACGTCCCCTCGTCACGCGGCTCGCTTGCACATGGAGCAGGCCTGCGCTGAGACCTGGGCCCGTGGGCACGGGAAGGGGCCGTGCTGGGCGTAACAGGACATCTTCCTGCTACGGGGATCAGAGGGGCACAGGGGGTCAGTCGCCTAGGGAGTCTGGAAAAGCCAGCCCAGACAGGATGAGGCCAGGTCCCCTTACTTGG
Source organism: Sciurus vulgaris (assembly GCF_902686455.1). NCBI lineage: Eukaryota > Metazoa > Chordata > Mammalia > Rodentia > Sciuridae > Sciurus > Sciurus vulgaris. The sequence continues at coordinate 140,120,118 of NC_136469.1, forward strand.
CAGCAGCCTCCTGCTAGCGTCCACCCCCAGAGGTGAAGCAAACTGGGATCTGCTCGTGGCTTGGGTGTGTGGCAGTGCCCCGTCTTCTCTTCACTGTCTCAATGTGTGCATGCGAGGGAAGGAGAAGGGGCAAGCTCAGAATAAGTACCCGTGCACACCAGGCACGGGCCTGAGTGCTCCTGTCCTGTGAGCCCCACGACGTACTCGGCAGCCCTGTGAGGGAGGAAGAAGCACGCCCACTTCGCAGGAGAGAAAACTGAGGCTCGCAGTGAGACCTGGGAGTGGCCTCAGGTCACTTCCTTCAACCCCTACGTTCCAGACCAGGTTCAAGCATGCCTTTCAGAATCAGCAGTGCTGCCGAGGCCCGGGAGATCGCTCTGCCTGGAGACTGACAGTGTGGAGGGAGCGGTCAAGTCTTGTTCCTTTGGTTTATAAAACAAGAGCTGAGAGCCAGCTGACGGTGCTGGGGTGAAGCGTGAGTGCCCAGAACCCCAGGTGCCATGCCCCAGCTAGGCTGGCATCTGACCTCGAGCGAGTCATCTAACCCGAGCCTGCAGACCCTGGTCTCTGACAGGAAGGGACACAAGCCCCTCCGTGGGGCTGTTGTGAGGACTGGTTAGATGGTTGCACAGAGCTTCCGAGTGTTTACTGCTCTCTGACTCCTGAGGACTCTGCCTGGTGTTTTGCCCGTATTCTCGCTTCCAATCTAAACTTCACTACTGCTCATGCCCAGGGAAAATTTTGAGAATCATACATATAATTGTGCCACATCTTTTAAAACTTGAATCGCCTAACTCACAGAGACCCTAAGCAACTTAGTGAGCCCCGCCTCAAAATAAAAATAAAAAGGGCTGGGAGCTACCTCCATGGTAAAGCACCCCTGGGTTCAATCCCTGGTACCCACCCCAAAATTTAGACTACCTAAATGTGTTTGAATTAACCAATGGTAAAATGAAACATTAATGATGCCTGTAGTCATACTTCTCTAGCAGCTTATGGTTCCGATCTGCAGATCTAGTTTCTTACTTATAACATTTCTTTAAAGTCAAGTCAGGAGACAGAGTCATTTCTTCTTCATTTTGCAGTTGAAGAAATAGGCTTAAAGACGCGGGCCATTAAGACTCTGGTTTCTCACTTATCGAGGCCCACGGAGGCTTCGAGAATGCGACGGAAACTAACGCCCAGTGCGCGTGTGCACAGGCTCTCCCCCGCAGCGTGGAGGTGGGCATGGGCCTGGAGCCCCTTCCTCCAGAAGCCACAGGGAGCCTGGCTAACACCCAGCCCGATTCACAGTCAGCAAGTCGGAATAAGGGCAGGAGCCCCGGGGGACTTGCCTTCCTGCCCTGGCATGCACAGAGGGCCACCGGGCAAGGGGCTAGCGAGGGCTCTGGGCGACTCCCTGTAGCTGGCGGGAAGGAAGACCGCACCAAAGCTGGGCTTCAGATGTCTGGAGGCTCTGGAGCGAAAAGGAGGAGCTGAAACAGAGCCCAGGAGATCCGGTTCCAGAAAGCAGCAGGCTCCTAGGAAGCAAGCTATCCCTTCAGCAGAAAGGCAGCCCCCTGGCCTGGGGGACCTCCCCCCACCTGGCTCCCGGGGACCAACCCTCGGGAAATGCTTCTGGTCTAGCACAGAGGGACAGGCGGTGTGGAAATGCCGGAGAGTAGGGAAGGTGTTTCTTTCACAGTGTGTAGGAAGTGAGGGGGTCCAGCTGTAAAGCAGGGTGGGCCTCACAGATGTGGGCCTCAGGTTGAGACGGAATCTCGAAGTTTACATTTCCACTAACTATAGTACCAATTCCACTTTAGCAAACAACAGATATTTGCCATGCTGGGCATTCTGCCAAGCAGTGGGCAAAGACAGGGACACGCAGTGGCACACCTGCCCGGAGGTGGGAGGGCGGTGTGCTGGGAGGGGCAGACACACAGGCGCGTGGCCCTGAGGTGCTGAGAGCTACTTGACTCTAGCATCTTCCCCACATTCGCTCATTAAACCCTCGCCACCACGGAGAAAGCAGACCACGTTTTTATTCCTGGTCCGCGTTGTGTGCATTGGTGAAATGTCACACCATACCCCATAAAGATGCACAACTACTACAGGTCAATGGAAAGTGAAAATATTAAAGAAAGGAGGTGCAGAGGAGTGGGTTGTTGATGGAAGTGCGGCGTTGCATGTCTGGGGTTTCTGAGGACCCAGGGATGGGGAGGGCTTCTGGGGACAGAGCAGGAGGGAGACCTAGCAGAGCCCAGCCCCCTGCGCCTACCAGCCCTCTCCAGCCTGGGTGCTACTTTGCAGAAAGAGAGACACCATGACTGCGACCTTCAGCCAGGTAGGGAAACTGGAGTGGAGGGGTCAGGGCGCCCCCAATAACAGGGAGAGGGTGGCATGCACTGGCCTTTGGGTTTCCGCCTTGCCTGGCATTTGAAGAGAGGGAGTCTATGGCTAAAATGAATACGAGTTTTGCTCTGGGGTCAGAGAATTTAACGTTGGGTGAAGAAATCACCCAAGGCCCTGACAAATCAATTATTGTCCCTCACGCTGGGCTGTACGTGGGTTCATCCACGAGGATGCTTTTCTCCTCCAGTCTTTGTGTCCTGAGCATGCTTCCTTGTCTCTATCTTTATAGTCACATATGGCCAGCAGGACAATGGTCCCAAGTATGCCCCCATCCTGATCTCCACACCTGTGACCACATCACCTCGCATGACAGAGGGACTTTGCAGATGAGGATTCTAAGATGGGAAAATCATCTTGGATTATCTGGATGAGCCCAGTGAAATCACAAGGGCTCTTTGAAGTGAGAGCAGGAGGCAGAGAGTTAGGGAAAGCAACCTGATGTTGGGTGGAAGCAGAAAACAGAGGGAGGAGGGGAAAGAGAGAGGGGAGAAGATGCGGTGCTTTGGGCTTTTAAGATGGAGGGGAAAGCAGGCAGCCTCCTGGAGCTGGGAAGTCAAGGACATTGATCCTCCTTCCAGCCTCCAGAGGAATTTGGTCCTATCATCCCCCTGCTTTCAGCCCAGTGAGCCCCATTTCAGACTTGTTCCTTTAGGAACTGTGAGGTAGTAAATGTGTGCTGTTTAGTCACTAAGTTTGTGGTTACTTGTTATAGCAGCAATAGGAAGCTCATACATCACGTTAAGTGAGGAAAGTCAGTTAGGGCTGGACTGTGGCTATATCTCAGTTTGAAATAAGTTAGAAAATTCCTTACCTAAATTCTCAAAATTATTGTAAAAAACATTTAATTTTTTTATAGCAAATAATTGAGCTTAAAGATTTTCAAACATTTTCCTACAGTATAGCATTTTCCCACTACAGTTCATCAAGTGTCTTCTACACATGAGACATTTTACCTTTATAATCAACAATGCTCCCAAGTCTGCAGAACTCTGAAGACCAGAAAATGGGCCCTCAGAGGGAAGCAGTGTGACTGAGCTCCTGCCTAGTTGGCAGCAGAAGAGATCCTAACTCAGTGTGTCCCACTCCAGAGCCGAGCTCAGAGGAGCAGAGCGAGCTGCCTCAGGTACGTGTGCGAGTGTGCTTAGAAAAGACAGAGCGCACACACAAAGGCAATATATTAGCCAAAGATGGTTGATCCACTGGCAAGTGGGTTTAAGGCTCATACTTTCTGCTGGAATGTTATGGTTCCTGTATTTGAAAAGTGCATCTACTGCATCAAAGAGCAGTTAATAATCATCTATCTTCTTAACCCTAAATATTCTACCCCATGCCCACTTAATCCACTAATTTACAATCATAGGTATCTGCAGCAGGACAAAGCATGCTAGGCACTCCATGTTCAGTGGGAGAAGATAAACATAGATAAGTCGTCATCACCAAAGCCGAGACGCGGGTGCGAGGAGGGCAGGGGTAGGGGAGGCAGCAGCTGCGGGTTCTTGCTAAGGGACAACCTCAGAGGCACACTGCCCTGTCCCCTCCCCAGTCTCCTGCCTGCCAAATGCTCCCACTAAACCAAGACAAGCCTCCAGGACAGAGGCCATGGTGACCCACTCCTCCCGGGCCCTGCTGTCTGGCCAGGCCTTACCTGAAGGCCCTACCTAGGCTTACCTGTGCTTACCTGGGGATGACCAAAGAGAGAAGAGGGATGCTTTAATGTCCTGTGCTTAACCCAGTCACTCCAAAGATGGCACTATTTCCTAAACGTGGAGAGGGAGCAGCAGAGAGAGGCAGGGTTGGGTTGCCTCCAAGCCCTCTCGCTGTGTCTGTCTGCCGGCAAAGTCGCTGACTCCTCCAAGGAGACCAAGGGCCTCTCCTGCAGCCCCTCTGCTTTTGTCTTTAAGGTGTGAGCCCAGATGGGTTAGCTGGAAAGGCCTCTTGTTCGCCCTTGGACTGACTGGCCACGTGCATCCCTGGCCGAGAGCCAGCCTGGTGCAGGGGACTGAGCACAGGAACTCTGCCCAGAGACAGGCTTCTTCCTGCAGCACTGCAAGGGCCCAAAGGGGCAGGAAACAGGAACCACCCTATGAACGCCCACCTCCCACACCAAGGCAGGCCTGCGGGGTGTTCCAGTGTGTCTTCATCCCAAACAGCAAGAGCCTGAGGGCCACAGCTAGACTCGCTCCAGACTTGGAGAAAGGCCGAGGGTCAGCAGGGGATGCGGCCTGTCAAATCCGAGCCCGCTGGGGTCTCCCTCGAGGGCTAGGAGGAATCGCCTGCCCAGGCCGCAGGCAGGGAGTCTCAGAGCCCTCTCCGGGATTTCTCTGAGGTCCTGCCCCTTCCTGAGCTCCGGGCTGCCTCTGTCTCAGGGACGCCAGTTCTGTCCCATCCTTCTCTCATAACAACCCCACCTGACATCAACTCCTCAGCAACCTCCGCCCCAGGTGGCTGCAGATCTCGCCAGCCGCCTCCTTCCTTCCCTTCATCTCCGCCCAGAGGCCCCTGGAGCCCCAGTTGCTTCTCAAACCCGGAGTCAGCTGACGTGTAGACTGCAGCCGACAGACACCCTGTGTGCCAGGCAGGCATTTGTGAAAACATTCCCAGCCAGGTGGCACTTTCCCAGGAGACATTCTGCTGCCAGCCGATGAGCGCACCCACCTCTCGCCCTCGGTACCTGGTGGCGTCACAGCAGGCATAGTGGTGCTCCTGGCTCCCTGGAAGGCCTGCTGTGTGCCGCAGTGGAGGGTGACTGGCAGTCACAGGAGCTGGTCCCGCCTCCCTTCCCCCCTGAGCTGTGCTGACCCCTCCCCACAGGCTGCCCACTGCCTCAAAGGCTCACCTGTGAAATGGAAGGAACACAGGTGCCTATCTCCAGGGCCAGAGGATGATCAAACCCCACGGTGGACGCCAGGATGCTTTGCGGTGTGCACAATAATGCCACAGCAGCCACAGTTGCAGGAACTATAGTCTCGGGGCCGGCATCAAACTATTAACAAGCACCGTCATGTATCAAGCAGGTTCTTGTCCAGAAGGCAAAGGAAATGACTTCCTAAGCTGCTTCAGCATCCTAGACCCAGCCAAGACCTCAACGCAGCACAGAGAGACTTGGGCCTGGGGTAAGACCCTTCCCCACCGTCCTGTAACACTGAGGGCTGTCTCAATGGTCCCAGAGGATGGGGCGATGGCTGCCTTGTTGCAAAAGCTCGTCCTTCCTTTGGGTCCCCTTGGTCGTCCTCTTGCTGGAAGGCTCACTACAGCTCCACGGGAGCATGGATTGCCAAGCATCTGGTTTACCACATATGTTAATCTGGTCCTCCAAGAAATAATATTGTCTTAGTCCATTTTCTGCTGCTGTAACTGAATACCAGAGACTAGGGAATTTATAAAGAAAAGAAATGTCTTTCTTATAGTTCTGGAAGCTAGTAAGTCCAAAAGCATGGCGCCGGCACCTGGTGAGGCCTTCGTACTTCATCGCAACATGGCAGAGGCGACACGTGGCGAGGCTGCACGTGCACTAGCTCAGGTCTCTTCTCATACAGCCCCTAGTGCCATGGGGGGCCCACCCTCAGGACCTCGTCTAACCCTGGTCAGCTCCCAAAGGCCCCATCTCCACGTGCCATCAGCAGATGAATTTTAGTTGGATTCCCCCACACTCTTCTTTCCCATATTTTTAATTAGAGCATCATAAACATACTTAATGGTGGGATTTGTGCACGTAGACATACGCACACAAAATATAGCAAAATAATGTGGCCAGTATCGTTCCCAGTATTTCCCCTTTCCCTCCCCTCCCTGTCTCTAAAATCCTTTGTAATGCAACAGGTTTACAGCTTGAAGGAAACAAGAAATCCATACTATACTTCACTTCCCTCCTTTGATACTGTCACAATGACACCAAATTTCCACATAAGGATTCAGGGAGGTGGACACATTCAAACCACAGCACAGGACACGTGGATTGAGGAGAGGGGACTTCATAGGACTAAGTTTCCTTGTGAGAAAATGGGGAGTGTGCAACCCCAAGAGAGGGGCAGAAGGTCGGGGAGAAGCACCGGCTGCCGAATGGTATGCGGAGGGTCCAGTAAGGCCCAAGAAGTCCTGGCGCCAACGCCACTCCCAGAGCCACCATGACTCCCCAGGACAAGGCTGCCTCCGTTTCCCTGCTACGCCCAACCCCTGCAAGAGAAGCCCCAGGGAAGTGTGTGGCCTTGGCGTACCGGTGTCAGGCCATGGTGGGGTGCGTTCCTGAAGCTGGAAGCTGGAGGCACCTTCGTGGGCCACAACACAGTTGGCCACCACCTGCCACTAGAAAATGCATTTGGTGGCCGAGCATGGTGGAGAGAAGTATTCTCTGTGGTCCTGGGCCGGGTCGAGCACAGCCCCTGTGTTGATCGGGGTTCTCCAGGGACGCAGAACCAGGGATGTGTGTGCACACAGAGAAAGACGCACTTTAAGGAAGTGGCTTATGCAACTGTGAAAGCTGAGCTTTGCAGGGCAGGTTGGCCGGCCGGAGACCCTGGAAAAGCTGTCCAAAGGGCCTGGAGGCAGAACTCCCTCAATCCCGGGGCAGCACTACCGGGAGACGGTGGAGTCACTAGGAGATGGAGCCTAGTGGAAGGTCCCTAGGTCGTTGTCCCCAGCCCATCCTCCCTCACGTGTTTCCTGGCTCACCAGGTGAGCTGTTCTGCCCCCAAGCCTCCCCCAATATGATGTGCAGCCTCACCAGAAGCCCAAGTGATGGGATCAGTTGGTCATGGACCAGAAACTCCAAACCCTTGAGCCATGTAAACCTTTTCTCCTTGTAAGTTGATTGCCTCAGGTGTTTTATGATAGCGGATCAACAAATGGGATGGTAAAAAGCTTCTTCACGGCAAAGGAAGAACATGAAGCCTAGAGAAGGAGAAAAAATCCTTGCCACCTGCCCTACAGATAGAGCACTAGTCTCCAAGATACACCAAGAACACAAAAAACTTCTCACCAAAAATCCCCCAAACAACCCCGTCAATGAGTGAGCAAAGGAACTAAACAGACACTTCACAGAGGAAGAAATACAAAGAATCACAAATACATGGGAAAATGTTCAACAGCTCTAGAATTAGAGAGAGGCAAATCAGAACTTCACGGAGATTCTATCTCACTCAAGTCAGGAAAAATTAGGAAGTGGATGGGGAGAGGCCGAGGAGCCTTCCAGCTCTGGGGCCCCCCTGGTTGAGCTCCTTCTGTGTGCTAACTGGGAGGCAGGGTGTTGACCTCTACCCCTCCCCACCCCAGAAGTCACCTCCTCATCCCCAGGACCTGCCAGTGTGTTGGGCTGCGTAACACAGGCAGTAAGGCCGCGTGGAATGAAGGCTGCTAACAGTTGACGCGCAGGCCTGCCAGCATTGACTTCAGGCACCCTGCCACCTTTACCTTAAGCCTTACCACCCGCCCCCGGCAAAGGCTTCAAACGTTCTACTTCTCATGTTATGGCCAAGGAGACTAAGACCCTGAGGCACGAGTGCATTGGTCCACAGTCCACTCGGGCAAACTGGAACTCATTTTTCAGAGAGGCCCGGATGGAGCAGAATGGCTTTGGAGGCGCTGGAGGGGCTGGGCAGCAAGGGCAGGCAGGCAGAGTTGCCTGGGCCATGAGCAACCCTCTGTATTGACTCTGCAGGATGCTCAGCCACGGGGCTCGGGCAGACGCTGGAGCTGCTGTCTCCACTGGGCTGATGTCTTTGCCACTAACGATGCTGGAGTCACAGCCCCAGAGACCAAGCAGGAGCCGCCACCACAGAAGGTGCTGGGCTTTGGTTGGAAGCAGGAGAGTGCTTCTTTGTCCTTGTCCTTGGCCTCACACCCTCTCTGGTGGACTCTACCTGGGATCAGCCAGCACAGGCATCAGGAAATGTGGTCTGCAGGCTTCTGCCCCAATGGTGCTGGAAGGAGCCCAGATGCTAGTTGCCAGGCTGACGCCCAGTGGCCAAGCCTGGCAGGAAAGGCAGGATGCTCTTGGTGCCCTTCATCCCAGTGCCCTGTGTGGGCTTCTTCCACCTGGGAGCCTCTCCCTCAGGGTGCCTAGCTCACACCTCCCTCTCTTCACCTGGGTCCCTGCTAAGACGGCATCTTCCCCAAAACGTCTCTCAGCTGCAGTAGCTCAGACCACATCCCCTCTTCTCACTGTCACCCACCCAGATGGCCTTTTCTTCTTAGCACTGACCATGACCTGAAATGGTACATTTAGGTTACCTTGATCAGTATTCTGTCCTCGCTGGACAGAGTGCCATGAGGGTAGGGGCAGAGACTTCTCCTTGGCTGACACTGAAGCCCAGCACTCAGAGCTAGTACTCACCCACGACAGTAGGTGATCACTAAGTACACGGTGAATGAATGAAGACAACCAGAGTACACCTACAACCAAGGCCCGTACTCAGCTCAGGGAAGTTCGCTGCTTCTTAGGCTCCGTGGAGAGGCGGAAGCCGAGGGAAACAGGACGGAGCTCCGGCAGCACCCCTGTTCCTAAAGGGAGGCTTCAGATAATTGCTCGGGATCTGTTGTCTGGATAGTTTCTACCTCTGCACCTGAGAAATCTTCCTCCAGGTAGGGGCTTTGTACACCAAAGCCAAGCACAGATGGATGATGGATGGATGGATGGATGGATGGATGGATGGATGGGTGATGGATGGATGGATGATGGATGGATGGATGGAGAGATAGATAGAGTCACTCCCATTTTGTGTCTTCTTGCAGTGAATCTCAAGGACTCAAGGTGGCAGGAAGGCTAGGCAGGGAGGGATATGGATGATTTAACGTGGGCAGAGAGGGAAGGAACCAGAAAGTGAAGTGTTTATGTGCTCAATAAAGACATAAGCTCTTCATGCTAGGAAATCTCCAGTTTAAAGCAGTTTTAGTTAGACTTTGAAATTGATAATTAATATGAAGGAGTCCCTTTCTATCAAGTCAAATCTCATGCACTAATAACTGATATTAGAACCCAGAGCGTTATGGAGAGTTTGCAATAAATCACTGAGTCCATCTTAGAACAGGAGACAGAGCCATCTTTATTCACCAGCTGGTGGGACGAGGAGGCAGGGCAGGCTGCAAGTCTACCCTTTCAACTCCCTCCAGGGGTTAGAGTACACCTTCTATACCAAAAGTAAAGCATGTCAGTACATTAATCATAAGTGGCTATTGCTATGATTTGGAACTACAAACAAACATCATGAGATATAGAATCATAAGCAGAAGGGGAAGTGGGTCAAAATGACCCTAGTAGAGTACAAGTTAAAGAATGGTTTCTAACGCCTAGACAATCATTCTCTGACAGGTACATTGTCCAAGAAAAATGGAAACCAAAAAGAGAACAATTAAGAATTGCCATTCTGTTTTGCCAAACATGCTGTACTAAGCAACTCTTGATGGGAACAGAGGCGGGATGTTCCCAAGGGAGAAGCATTTCCAACATGACGTGGAGTCTCAGGTTAAAACGGCATCTGTGTGGTCATTGCCCCTACAGCCTGGCCCTTAGCAAGAGAGAGTTCTCTTTTGGTATGTAATAGCTGCTCAGTGAATGTGCGTTGAAGAAATGAACAGATCAATCAGGCCACTCAAAACACAGGTTCGGTGCCCTCGGAGATGAGAGGACAGGGCTTGTCACATACTGAGGACCTGTGGCTCAGGTACAGTCTCTCAGCTCCTTGGTCACTGCATTCTCCAGCTCTGAGAGATTAGCAGATGAGACAATAGAAGCTCAAGAGGCTGGCGTTAGTCATCGAGCGTCACTCCGTCTGCAAGCATTGGGGCCACAGATGCATCTGACACCAAAGCCTGGCTCTGCAAACCCAAGGCCTCTGGAACGCACTCTACGAAGGAGTGACCCAAAAAGAAGGGAGACAAAGTTGGTTCAGACGCGTTGACTGGAGGCAGGTGGCTGAGGTCCGCCTGCTCAAGGAGCCTCTTCGGCCTTCGGAAGGCAGCCCCTGGGACCTGAGAGCCCAGGTGGAGGGCGGGCAGTGCCTGGGCGGACCCTGAGCCCCTCCCCCTGACCAGGCTCCGCAGGGCTTGTCATCACCCTGGGGCTCCCCCAGAGGGACAGAGCTGTGGGCCAACTCCCCAGGGCCGCCTGCTCCAGCCCCTTCAGCTCTACGACACCCACCGCATTTGGTAACCTGCTTGTCAGAGGTGATTCCTGGAGATAGCCCTGCCACTAGCCTCTTGCTGCCATATCAATGGCTTCTTAGAGAAAAGGTGGTAAGAACGTTTACAATCGCTTTTATCTATTTTGCCCATTTTAAAAATTTATTTCTTTATTTATTTGTACTGGGGATTGAACCCAGGGGCACTTGACCATTGAGCCACACTCCTAGCCCTTTTTTAGTTTTTATTTTGAGACAGGGTCTCACTAAATTATTTAAGTCCTTTCTAAGTTGCCGGGTCTGGCCTTAAACTTGCAATCCTCCTGCCTCAGCCTCCCCAGTCTCTGGGATTAAAAATAAGCACCCAGCTTATTTTGCCCATTTAAAAGCCACCACTACAGAGATACTAATGCCGCTTATAGTGCCTACATTAATGCAGTCGGTAATCTCATTGCATGCAAAAGCGACCACTGCAAAGACAGATCGCCTGCAGACCTCTGAAGAGCCCGCTGAGGAAGGAGGATTTGGGTGCGTGGTATGGTGGACCTAACGCTTGCATGCAGGATGTGTGCTGAGAAGATCATCCTCTGTGACCACCTCCCACTGATGCAAGCCCCTGAGCCCAGGCGTGCACCACCCCTGTGGATGCAGAGTGCAGGAGTGGAAGTGCTAGCCCTCCAGGGGACTCCATCCCTCCATGCCTTGGTTTCTCCATCTGTTAAATGGCAATGGTGTTCCTGACACAGGGCGGGGGGGGTCGTGAAGAGGCTGCGGCATCTCTGCATCCAGCATGGTGTGCCTCAAGGGGAAGTGGTTGTCTTCATCTCTCACTAGCTACCTGTGGGCAGGGAGCTACCTTGCTCTTCCCTGAGTGCAGCAGAAGTGGCGCCCGTCCCCGGGCACACGGCGCACAGCGAGCCCTCAGAAGCTTCAGGTTGATGGAAATGAACTGAACTTGGTTCTGCAGCTTCTCTGATCTGCAGTTTCTTTTCATCTTTCTTTTGAGGTGTATGGAAAGAGAGATCAGTCAGCTGTGGGCTTTGACCCTGGCATCTACCTGGGTGATCTGCAGTGTGTTAGCTAATCTCCCTGAAGCTCAGGAGAGGGCTGATGGAGTCCCCAGGACGTCTATGGGACACCTGACCCTGAGCCTGGCGCACAGTAGATGATGAGAGAAATCAGGCTCCTCGCCCTGCTCATGGCTCTTGCCCACTGCCCCTGAGTCCGGAGCTGGTGCCAGACCTGACCACTTGCCAGTTTCCTCTCCCAGCCCTGGGTTGGAGGTGACTGTGATGCCCCGGGGTGGGGGGGCAGTTCTTTCCAGTTGGGAAATGCAAATTTCCTTCCTTTTTATGTTCTTTGGAGCTAGTGACTAGAATGTGGCTAGGAATATGAACGAGGTGTGAGCCAGGAGAAGGCTTCTTACTTTCACGCTGGAGAGAGGAGGGGAGCATGCGCTGGGAGTCCTCGAATGAACTTTTATTGAAAGACTCGCAGAGTCGCAGGAATGAACTCGGGGGGGGGGGCACCATTCCCCACAAACCGATGCCTTTTCAAGATGAGCTCAGAGACCGCAGGCTGCAAGGTCATTTGCTCTCTTCCCAAGGACACCGGTTAGAATCTAAGGTGTCTGTTCCATCTCCTCCCACCTGTCAGAAGGCATGGCCTCCCCTCCGTCCTTGGAGCCTGCCTGCTTCTGGGGCCGGGCTTGTCTTAAAGACCCCGCGTCCATCTATCTCCCAGTTCAATGCCTGGTCCACAGCAAGTGCACCGGTGTTTACAAGCTCCTTGTGCTCTCGCAGAGACGGAGGACTCCATATGCTGAGCCCATGCCACCATTACCCCCTGCCCAGGTCCTGGCTCTATCCTTACAGCCAAGGACAGCAAGGGTCATCCACCCACACCCAGGCTTCTCCTCCAGACTGAACAGCAACCAATATGAGGAGGGCACAATATGGTTTGAGCACCTGCTGGATGCCAGGCCCTGTAAGCCCCAGGGCTTGAGGAGTTCAATCAGCCACCCTGAGCTGTGGGACTAGGGACGACAGAGCCACTAGAGGTGGCTGCCACTTATTTCCTGCACCCCACTGTGCAGTTTCCCGCCCCTCTGCGAGGAGACTCCCTGTTCCGGAGGCAGCTCCCGGCCTTGGTCTGAAGACTGGCAGGAAGGGGACGCACCTGTCACAGGCCTGGGTGAAGGAAGGCCAGCGCTAACTCCTCGTCGTGCTTCCGGGCTCTGAGGAAATCCACGGCCACCTGACCGCACAGACGATTCCCACTCATGGATAAACCAGCAGCCCGGCCGGGGAGGGTCCTGAGACTCCTGCAGTCCCTGCTCAAGGGGCAGGGCCGCGCCACCCCAGCCCAGGATGCTTCTGGGCCTTCAGAACCTCTGGGTGCGGAATGGCACCCAGAGCAAGGGGAGCCAGGAGCAGCGGGGAGGGCAGCCGGAGGGGGCGCTGCGTTTCCGGGCCTGGAAGGCCTGCTCCTGGTTCCTCTCATAGACCGGAGGTGTGCAAACCCCTCAAATTCCCACACTGAAGCTGCAGCCCCCAGTGTAGTGGCATTTGGAGGTGAGACCTTAGGAGGTGGTTAGGGTGCCCCAGGATGGGATCCGTGCCCTTATACGAGAAAAAGACAAGAACTCGCTCTTCCTCTGCTCTCTGGCCTGTGAGGACAGTGGGAAGGCAGCTCTCTGCACCCAGGAAGGAAGGGGATGAGTCTGCTGAGGCCCTGGTCCCAGACTTCAGGCTCCAGACAGCAGAGAGGAGCGCCCGCTGCCTAGCCCCCGGCCCTGGCAAGTGCCGCTGCAGCCCAGTCTAACACAGCTCAGGGCCCCCGCGGGACATTGGCAGGGGGCTTCAGGAGCACCTGCAGAACGGGGAGATGAACCGTGTCCACCTCCGGGGGTGGCAGGAGAGTTAAATAGGAAAGGCACCTGGAGCGCCCAGAGTGACAAGTCTGAGCCAAGGTCGCTTTCCTCATGATGGCCTCCATGGTGCCTGCCGGTCTCCCGACGGGGCTACTGAGTCCTAAGAGGGGACAGTCTGGGTGTTGCCTGTGCTGAGCTGGCTCTGGGCTGGGGCTCTGCTACCTCACCAGGTGGCAGTGACAATGTCCTAGAGACACGGTGACCGCGCACTCCACTGTGAGCACTCAGGCAGGAGATGGGGCTCTTCCCACCCTGGGGGGGCAGCAGCGAGGGGGTGCCCTGCTGCTGTCACCAGCTGCTGGCTCAGCTTCCCGTGGCTGCTGCTCAGAGTTCCACAAAATTAGGGGCTTAAAGCCACACAAATTGAGTGTTAAGGTTCCAGAAGTCAGAAGTCCAGAACGGATGGTACAGAGCCATCCTCAAGGCGTCACCAGGTTGGCTCTTCCGGAAGCTCTTGGGGCGTCCTCCCAGAGGCTGCTGCGTTCCTTGGCTCCTGGCCCCTCTCTCTATCTTCAAAGTGCATCTCCAGCCTCAGCCTCCAGGGTCACCTCTTGTCCTCGCACTCTAACCTCCTGTGTGCCTCTACTCAGGGCACATGTGACTGTATCAGGCCACTGGGAATCCAGGACAATCTCCCACCTCAAGATCTCTACCTTAATCACATCCAAAAGTCCTTTTAGCCACAGAAGGTGACGTGCTTGCCAATTGCAGGGTTGGGGCGTGGACTTTGAGGGTGTCGTGATTCTGCCCCATTATTCTGGCTTCTCCAGGCGCCTTCTGCAAGACAAAGATGGAAAGCAACCTGTTATTAGCTTTTTCTGCTCGGAGCTCCCATGGGACCCTTCCTCCAGGCTTCCAGGACGTCTTGGGTTGGCCCTCTGAGTCATAAAGCTTGAACAGCATTTCCGGGTGTACGTTGCAGGTTAGCAGCAAACACATTTAGGAAGCTGGAACAAAGCGTCTTTGCTGCAGGACTTATTCAGAACATTTGTCATTTTAATGTGAAGTGTGAATGACCAGGATGTGGCACAGTGAAACCAAACTTCCCTGAACCAGGAATCTCATTTACTCAGATCCTCTCCCGGGACTGGGATCCTACGGGAAGCACTTTAGGAAATGTTGCAACAGGGCAGCCTGGTGCAGGGGCAATAGCTTTTGTTACGTGGGCTCCTACACTGGCACAGTGCCTAGAGCATTGTAGGTACTCAGTTAACATGTGCTGAGCACGGACTGAATGGAGCCACAATTTCTGTCAAATTAGCCCAGACTCTCCCTTAAATGGCCTTCGCTTTTCCCCAAATACTGCATGGTCCTTAGAACTTGCTGGAGTCTGTGATCCGTCTCTGGGGAGCCTGAAGCAATTGTCAGTCACGCAGTGGAGCCTCACAAAACTGAACCATCCCCTCCCAAACATTCCAGGCTGTAGCAGGGACCGGCCTCCAGGAGAATTCAAGACTCTCCACTTGCTGTACAGTAGAGCACACCTGTAGTCCCAGCAACTCTGGAGGCTGAGGCAGGAAGATCGCAAGTTCAAGGCCAGCTTCAGCAACCTCGTGAGGCCCTGAGCAACTTGGTAAGACCCTGTCTCTGAATAAAAAATAAAAAGGACTGGGGATGTGGCTCAGTGGTAGAGCACCTGTGGGCTCAATTCCCAGTACAGAAAAAAAGGAAAAAAGAAGGAAAAAGAAAAGAGAAAGGAAGAAAAAAGAAGAGAAGGAAGAAAAGACTCTGCCTGGCCGCTGAAGCACCCCCTCAGG
This sequence comes from Sciurus vulgaris, assembly GCF_902686455.1. Classification (NCBI taxonomy): domain Eukaryota; kingdom Metazoa; phylum Chordata; class Mammalia; order Rodentia; family Sciuridae; genus Sciurus; species Sciurus vulgaris. Next base: position 140,135,312 of record NC_136469.1, read on the forward strand.
TGCCTCGGGACTCAGTTTGGCCTCACTGTTTGCTGTTCTCATAAGGCTATTCCTGAGCCCCTTCCAGTCAGGGTGCATGTGGGATAGCGGGACCTCAGGCCAAATCTCTACAGGTCAACGTGAGGCGTAATCACGAATGAGGCGTGTGGGGGCTTGCTTGGCAATTGGGAAAGGCCAGGGCCCTGCAGAGCTGCCCTGCGCTGAGAGGACCGAGGGAGATAGGGAGGGCACGCCGCTGCGGGGAGACCCTCCCTCAAGGAGCCAGGAGCCTGGAGCTGTGTTGAAAGCGTCATTGTGAACCGGCGCTGCCGTGCGCCACTCCAGGAGACATTTGGCAACCAGGAGACATTTTTGCTCACCAGGACTCAGGGCCATCCTGCTGCATCTGGTGGGCAGAGGCAGGCATGCCGTCCATGTCCTGCAGTGCGCTGTCCCCTGCACAGTCATCCAGGCCCTGGGTGCGTGGTAGGGGTCCCAGCTTTGAGGGAAGGTTCCAGTTCGCTGGCTGGGTTGGTGCAGCTACGGGAGCGTCTGGAAAGAGCTGTCCCCAGGAAGTGTGGCGGAAGCCACCTCTCCCTGTAGGGAGCAGAGCGTCTGGGCAGTGACCGTCCAGGCCCTCAAAGTGTCCCTGCCATCTGATGATTGCGACCTCGGGGGTCTGGCCAGGCAGGCGTTCAGTCTGGGAACAGCTTAAACACCAGGGGGTTTGAATCCTGGGACTATGTGCTCATGCGCCCCTTCCAGAGGGGGGTGGCCTTGACATGAGGTCCCGTCCTCCTCCGGGGGTGCAGCGGCCTCCGGGATGTCCCAGCCCAGCGGGGATCCCACCCCACTGGACACCTTCAATGAGGATGAATCCAGACTCAGGCAAACAGCAGGTGCTCAATGAATGTCCAGCGAAAGACATTTCCAGAGGGAAGCTCCACTTCAGACTTGATGTGACTGATGCCATGAGATTGTCACAGGCCAGGCAGCTGGGGCGCAAAGGACCCAGCAGTATGGGGGGAGGTCTGCCTGGGGCCACTGTGAGATCAGGTCCTTTCAACCAGCTGGGTGACCTCAGGCAAGGCGCTGTGCCTCTCAGGGCCTCTGATTTCCCAGTTTTAAACTAGTACTTGGGCCCTGTGGTTTCAAAGTCCCCTGACAAGGGTGTGTCTGAGTGGGGGGACCGGCCCCCTTGGCCTGCATCAGGCATGGCGAACACCCACACCCGTCCTCGGTCGTGCCTGTCCCGTTCACAGCCTTCCAGACATTCCTGGGCAAAGCCGACGTCTCCCGAGAGCTGCAGGAGGGCCTGGCCGAGAGCCGCATGCAGAGGAACGTCCACCTGCTGTCCGTACTGGAGCTGCTGAGGGCCCCCTTCCTCCGCTGGCAGGTCATCACTGTGGTCATCACCATGGCCTGCTACCAGCTCTGTGGCCTCAATGCGGTGAGTGCTGGGCCCCCGCCAGGTGTCATGCACACATCGAGGAACCGAGGGAGGGCGGGCGACCCAGGGCTGGACTCTGGGCGCCCGGGTTCAGATCCCGGCTCTGCCAGCCTCCACCAACTGCACCTTGGAGCAACCACAGGGCTCCTCTGACCTCAGTCTCCTCCTCTGTGGGGCGGGATAGTGACGTGGAAGGAGATGCTCCGGGCACAGTGCTCAGTTGCATGGCTAGAGTCAGCCCCCAGTAAGTGCCGCCAATCACTCCGGAACCCTACTTCTCAACGAGGGGGCACTTAGCAAGGTGTGAGTGGGAGACGCTGAGATAGTTTTAATGGAAGTAAGTCTTGGTGGGCTGCCTCCCACCTGCGACTTTGGCCTGAGGAAACCTCAGGCTTTTCGGAGAAGCTTCCTGGGGCCTGTGCTGATGTGCTCCCCACGAGGCGCCAGACGCCATGTGCAGCCACCTCTTCTCTCTCCAAGGTCCCCCGAAGGTAGAATTCCTGAATTTGAGAAGTAGGGAGGCAGACTCTGGGTCACTGTGTTGTTCTGGGGTGGTGACCCCCCAGGAGGTGGCAGAGGACTGAGCCTGAGCCCAGAGCTGGGCACAAGGGTGGCTGCCAGCGACCTTCCAAAGGCCCTGAGAACAGAGCTCTGCATTCCAACAGGGAGCGGGGCGGCATCGCCAGGGTGTCGGGCCAATGGGAAGCAGAGGGGCAGGTTCTTCCCTGGGGGGGGGGTGCGGGGAGGGGAAGGCCAGCAGAGATCCCAGCGCCCTCCGCCCCACGCCAGGACTCCGGGTCTGTTGGGAAGCAGGTCAGGTGGGGTCCTCTGCTGTTTGCTTCTGCCTTTTCCTTGGTCTGGTCGAGTCACGGAGGAGGTCACCCAGGGCCCAGGGCTCTGCCTAAACCCAGTGAGACCGTGGACAGGCAGGTCCCCCCGTGTCCTCCTCCAACAAGGCCACAGCCACACTGGTCGGTCCCGGCCAGCTCCTTGCTCACAGCTGGGAGGGTCTGCGGTTTTCTTGCAGCCCACGCGGGGTCAGAGAGCACACGTGGTCTGTCTAAGGAGGCCTCAGACTGGGAGCCGCATTTCCAAACAGAACTCCCTCCTCGGCAGGGCGGGATCCCCGTTAGCACCCCCAGCAACCGTGCAGACTCCGCCAGGGTGTCCAGGGTGACACGCAGCCGCCACGGAACACGCACCGGAAGCCCCTCTGCCCGCCCCAGCAGTGGGGAGGGGCGGCTTCAGGCCCTGCTCCCTGCAGCTCGGCGTGCTGTATAGACCCCGAGCAAAGAGCTCTGGATCAGGAGGCAGAGACCTGGCTTCCTGCCCCCGTGTGACCACAAGCCTGCCCTGAGAACCCCACTAAGCGTTTGCCCTCCCTGGCTCGGTCCCCTCAGCCACATGTGCACATATATTTAGCACTTAGCGTGGACCAGGAGCCACCAACACAGCCCTGTGAGTTAATCCCCACTGTTAGGCACAGAGACCCTGGGATGCTTTTCCAAAGTCACACAGCTAGGAGCAGTACGAAGGGGAGCTTAGACTTCCTGGCCCCAAGGTCTGGGGGCTTAAACCCTAGCAGAAAGGGCCGCCAAGAACCCCTCAGAGGATCCCCACACGTCACTCAGGCTGCATGCAGCTCACCCCCTACAGCCACGAAGGATGTCCTTTTTGCATTTGTGTTCGCCTGTGGAGTGACCGACGCCAGCCTCCCAGCTGGACTGTGCCCACGTGGGCCCGGGCTCTGCCTGCCCCTGCTGCCCTCTAGTCCAAACCCGGGACCAAGGAAGGGAGCGACCAGATGCACACTGCGAGCCCTGTGGACCGGCTCAAACCCCTTTGTTTTACCAGAATCCGTGTGTGGGCCTGGTCTGTCCCGCGGGGCATTTGTAAACTCAGCCAGGTGTCCACCTTTGTCACCTCGTCCATCTCCCAGCCGTCCTGCAGGGCAGGTGGCACCGTCCTTGTTGTCTAGACAAAGAAGCTGTGGCTCCCTGAGGGCAGAGGTGGCCCGAGGACCCAGGCGCAGCCCCTGCCCTGGAGAGCTCCGCAGGGGGCCAGGCCTGCTGGCCACCTCTGGGCCCCCGGAACAGGCAGCGCTCATGGGCCTCAGGAGCCTTGGGGCCAGGAGCCTCATTATCACAGGGTGGGAGGATGTCCAGCAGCATCCTGGGCCCTGACCCCTGGATACCAGTGGCTCCCCACCAGCCAAAGCGTCCCCAGCAGTGCCAAGCACCCTGGGGCCCCAGCAGGCCTCCATGACAACCACCGTCCAAACAACCGTGACAGCGCTCAGAGGCGCCTGCGGGAGCGTCCCGCCGCGGGTGGCCTTCCCGCACGGGAATCGGGCGAAAGTCGAATCCGACAGCACTCACTGGTTTCTAAAGTCTTTTTGGCGTCTCATGGTTTTCTCTCTGTCTCTCACCATAGCTTTCAAGTTTCCTTCTCTAAAATTAGACCCGTCACTTAAAACCGCTTATCTTAGGCCGCCTCCTTCCTCCCGAGCAGCCTGCCCCCTGCGGGAGCTGGGCTCTGGCCAGCTCCAGCGTCAACGCCCTGCCTGGCACTGGGGCGGTGGCAGCTGAGGGTGACGGGGGCCCTCCTGGCCACCTTGCATTGCCCTCCCTTCCCCGGGAGTCCTTCCATCTTGAACTCAGGAAGCGGATCCTGTTAACTTCCTGGGACTCAGTTTCCGGTTCTGAAAAACAGGATGACAGTCTGCACAGTTGCCAGGAGTGAGCGGGGAGGTGGCCCTGGGGTTGGGGGTGGGGAGTGCTCAGGCTGCACCTCCCGCCATGTCAGGGAGACCGGCCGTCCTGCACCATGTCCTGCATCTTCAGGACCCTGGCTGTGCTGTGTGGTCCTGGTGGGGGCAGGAGAGCAAAGCTTGTCCGATGTGAGACAAGAGCGGAGGCTCCTCTCGGGCTGTGGATAAGCCCACCAGGGCCCAGGACATCTGCCCCGGGTGCTCGGGCGGCTTCGGGCGTTTGGAGCCAGCCTGGCACCTTGCCTTCCACCTGCGCCTGCCCGAAGGCCCGTCTGAACCGTCAGGCTGCCACCAGGAGCTCAGAGCCCAAGGCACTTGGCACAAAACCTCTCACCACGCTTTCCGAGCATCCCTCAGTAGCTGGCGTGGGCTTCCAAAGTGGTGTGGGCAGCTGCCTCCCGCGCAGATCAGCTGGAAGCCTCACGCCCCGCCTGCTGTCCTGAGGCGACCCCTTCCTCTCAGAAATGCTGGAGTCCAGGTGATAAATTACAGAGTCGCCCTCTCAGCGAGGCTGCAGGCTGACTCGACTTTTTGCTGCAGCACCTGAGCAGGTGGCTTTCACCCCAAGGCCAGGCTTTGTGTGGACTCATGCGAGTTATGTGTCGCAGGCATCTTGGGAACATCATTCACATTATATCCATTATAGCTCTGTTATGCTCATTCTCCAACGGAGTGACAGTGAAGTGTCTCGTCAGCCAGGACCTTTTCTGATTCTCACCATCGGGGCTAATAGCAGTGCTGCACTGAGGTCACCTAATGATCGGAAAGGGCTGCTGAAGCTCCAGCCATCACCCCATCATTCTGAAAGCAGAAAGGAGAAAGGGAAAAAACAGGAGCCCTCCTATTTGATGAAATGCTCCTTTTATAAAATGAGACTTCCTGGAAGTCCCACTAACATCTCTGTTTTTAGCTCATGGCCAGACTTCACTGCTAGGAAAACTGGGAAGCACAAACTTTTAGCACATGTCACTCCCAGGGATATATGGGTTCTGTTAGTAAAGAAGAACTGGAAACAAGGGCAAAGGCTGAAAGTCGAGCGGCCACATGGCACAGCTCCAGCGGGTGACTCTGGATTTAACAGCGAAGCTCAGGGGCTGCTCTGTGCCTGCATTTGGTTTGGGAGTCAGGTTAGGATCTCTCTGACCTTCCCGCCTCTTCTCCTTTCCCACACTACAGATCTGGTTCTACACTAACAGCATCTTTGGCAAAGCTGGGATCCCACAGGAAAAGACGCCCTACGTCACCTTGAGCACAGGCAGCATCGAGACACTGGCCGCCGTCTTCTCTGTAAGTCCTGGAGGGTTGCCCTCGGGCTTGCGGGTCGAGGTGGGATCCAAGGCACGGGCGTGCCTCCTCTGGGGCCTCTGGACTGGGAGGGAGGCATGCTGTGCTCCAGGATGTGGACCCTCTGGGGAACATTCCCTCCTGGATCACTCCTGGCCTCTCCCTGTCACAGTGACACAGTCCAAACCTCCTGTGGCAGAGGCCCTGGCCCCCTGGGAGATCAGGGCAGGGGTCCCTGTGCATCTCCAATCCCTTGCCCTGACTTTCAAATGTTCCACGACCGTCACACGTCACCTGGTCACCCCAGATGTGCGGAGTGTAGGAAGCAGAGGTGGAAGGACACAGCGTGGACAGTTGTGCAGGGGAGGCAGCGTTGATGATGATGCTCAGAGGGCCTGGGCCCGCTCTTTGTCCACCAGTGTGCTAAGTAGACCAGGGAGTGCAGGGAGACTCCGAGTCTAGGAGATGTCCGGGCTTCGGAATCAGGACCAGCTGGGTTTTACTCCAGCTCTGCGCCTCCTTGGCTGTGTGAGGTGAGACAGTGCGCGTGACTCTCTGAGCCCGTTCCCCTCCTGATGCTTGTTCAAGTCCCTGGGGTCTTGCTGGCTTGGTCCACGCGGGCGTTTTAGGCACACAGTACCCAGGAAGGAGCGAGGACTAAACCAGGACACTGCCACCAGGGAGCTTCCATGGCCTCTGGCCCTCGCTGGTCTGCGGGCAGAGCTGACCTGGTGTAGGTGCGGTGCACACAGGCAAAGGCTCCCAGTCCTATTTCTGGCTTGTCGCTTTATTCTGCTCCTGTCCTTCTGGAGTCTTCCTACCCCAATACTTCTAAACAACAGACCTCACAAAACACCCAGGAGCGACGTTTGCGCCCTCGGCTGCCACCTCACCCTCTGCTGTTAGAGGGAAGCATTTCAAGGCTGCACCTTCTGCAAGTGTCACAGATTCTCGTCTGCCCCTCCCCGCGAGATGCTGCCCTCCCCACGTGGACCTCAGGGATGCGCGCCGCCCCCCGAGAGCCAGGCTCTTGTCCTCGTTTAAAAGAGGAGCAAACGAGAGTCGGTGCCACGTCCAGCCCGGTCTCCCTGACTCCGGGAGCCACTCTTTCCAGGCCCGCTCTGGCCTGCAGATCATCCTCATTGGCAGCTGGTGCTTGGTGGGGATTCCTTGGCAGTGCCACAGAGGAGGGTCTACAACTTCACCCTCCTGGAGAGAAGGAGGGAGCTTTCGAGGCTTGGGGCTCGGTCCCGGCCTCTGGAGGGGATCCTTCAGGTCCCTGTGCCTCCGTCAAGAGGCTCCAGTGTGGATCTCAGTCTTCTGGTGCGTGGAAGCTTGTGATGGTGCTCATGTGCCAGCTTATGCCCGCTGAGTCCAGGCTGCCCAGCTGTGCTGGGGTCACAGAGGGCCGTTGCCATGGCACCTGCCTGCAGGAGCCCACAATCCCGTGGAGGCAGATGTGACCCGAGGTGGAACAAGGTCGTGCTCTCTAAGGGCGCAGGAACCTCTGTGGACCCTGAGGAAGGGCAGCAACCTCCTCGCCCTGGGGGCAGGGCCACTGCTGAGGCACCCGTCCACTTCACAGTCACCCTGGGAGGCCAGGGGCCGCCCTCAGGATGGGTGATCTAGAGAGTAAGACCTGAAACAGATGATGACCATGTGCAGCAGTGAGTAAGCTCTCCTGCAAGGGGCTCTGGGAGGGCTTCCTGGAGGAGGAGACCCGGAAGCTGAGCCACCTGAGCGGCAGGGCCCAGGCGAGGGGAAGGGGAGTGTGCGGGGCAGCCTGCCTGTCCTCTCGCTGCTAAGGGACCTGGAGAGGTGAGGCCAGGTATGGGCAGTCCATGGAGACTCCTTCCCCTAGCCCTGACACCCAGTAGGACCCTGCAGCAGGGTGCTGGGTTCTGGGACGGACGCTCATGCTGAGCAAGTCTGAGTTAAATCGCAATCCTCCATTTGCCAGCTGAGTGGCCTTGGGAAACTGCCCGGCATCTCTGACTTTATTTGCTCATTTGTAAAACGTGCGTAACCGTGGCCATCTGTGGTAGGCTGAATCTTGGCTTCCAGAGATGAGCACAACCTGCTTCCAGGGAGCTGCGACGATGTCCCCTTGCGTGGCAGAAAGGAACTTGCAAATGTGGCCAAGTTACGGGTCTCCAGATAGGGAGGTGATCCTGGGCTATCTGCTGGGCTCAAGGTTAGGGCAGGATTCTTTTAAGTGGGAGGGAGAACAGGAGGGTCAAGACAGAGGAGGCCGAGGCAGGACCAACGCCACGGCTGCCTTTGAAGACCTCAGGAGCCGAGGGACGTGGGGCTCTCGGAGCTGGGGGAGGTCTGGAGGCAGATCTCCAGAAGGGACCTGCTCACACAGTGATGTTACCGGTGGGCTGTCCCAGGCTAATCAGTCTGTGGTAAGTGGTCACTGCAGAAATAGGAGCTGGACACAATGCCTTCCAGTTGCCATGGAAACAACGTTCCCAGAGTGCGAAGGTCACTCCTCCTCCCTGAGAGGCAGCACCCAACAGATCCCTTGATCGTTTCGAAGTTTGCGTGGCCTGTTCCCTAAGATCTATTACTTCCCTTTTTTGTTTTTCATTCTTACTGAGATTTTGACAGTTTAATGCCCTGGCTCTGAGGCCTGGTGAGACTGAAGAGAAGACAGTCCGTGCCTCCCATCCCCGGCCCTCCCGGCGGAGGCTGGCACTCAGCAGCTCCACAGCTGCACTAACGGCCCAGCAGGACCGCCTGTCCCGGATGGAGTCTCCTGGCGTAGCATTACTCTTCTGAGTGGTGGACGTCCAGCGAGTGTCCCACAGGTCACAGGAGGTTGAGCTCTGCGGCCACATGGGGCGGAGGCTGGTTCTGCTGAGAAGCACAGGCGTGGTGCTTTACCGGTCCAGCCGGCGGTGTTCAGCGTGAGTCCTTCTCCTCATGGCAGGAGGTGTTCGTAAAGGTCCAGACAGGGCTGTGCTCAGGACTGAAGGTGGTAAATCCTTACCAGCAGTCCACCTGCTTCCCAGCAAATCCCACCATTTCAAAGTCAAAGCCTTCAGTTACCCAGGCTGGCCTCACACTTGTGATCCTCCTGCCTCAGCCTCCCCAGTTGCCAGGATTACAGCATGCCCCGCTCAAATCACGTTTTAGAAGGACCCTCTGGCTGCCATAAAATACGTAAATAAAGAGAGGCAAGGGGAGAGAGGTGGAGGCAGGCAATTGGGATGCTTGGAGAAGAGCTGGTTCTGTATCTGGTGTTATGCACCCTAACACTGTCCTCCGAGCACAGAGTGCAGGTGTCCCACTCTGAGGACATCCCTTTTGTCACTAATAAAAAACTGGCATTTTTATGGACCACACACTCTCAGGAACCCCACCCTCAACCCCTGCAAACACATCCACTGAACTATTACAGCTAGTGTCCAGGTTACCGAGCAAAGATCACAGGAACTTAGCAGAAATTCGGCACCACATCAGGAAGAAGCAGAGCCACCACCCCACACTCCCTGGGGGACATGGTGGCCGCCAGAGGCTCCCTGTAAGCTGGGGCTGCGTCCACCAGAACGAGACCTGAGAACTCACGTCCCAGGCTGAGCAATTCCCCATCTGGAGTTTCCGCCATCATCCCAGAAGCGCTGATTGACCTGGGCCTGAGGAGGCGGCCTCTCCACACGGGGCCTCTCCGGGGCCTGGAGGGCAGGAAGAAGCAGGGCGGCCCCGCAGCCCCAGCAGACGTGCAGCTGTGTTCGGAAGCCCGTTTCCTGCCAGCCCCAAGTTCATCCCTTCTGCTCTAAGTAACGCCTTTCAATCGGGGGGCTCTGAGGCGGAGCAGGGTGAACCCAGCGCCACTCAGTGGGGGCCAGGACGGCCTTTCCAAGACACGGTGCCGTGCAAACTAGATATCCACACGGGAAAGGTGAGCGGCAGCCCTGCTCTGGCACGCACAAGAGTCAGCCCAACCTGACCGAGCTACGGAACAAAGAGCTGAGACTATGAAACTTCCAGAAGGGAACCTGGGAGACCGCGAGATGCAGGGATCTGTAGGTTCTTTGTCTTGCAGATTCAAAGCATGAGATCCCCAGACACAAAGGCTGAGAGAAATTAACAGCATCTGTTAAAGTAACAGAAAGAAAACAGAGCTCCGCAGTGGGAGGGGTCCCAGGGAGGGTTGCCACCCTGTGGCTATGGTCCAGGGGTCTTTCTGATAATGTTAGGGTGGTAGGTGGCCTGAAGGCCAGGCAGAGATTTCAAGGAAGTGGGTCTTTGGGTCCAGCCACATCTGGAGTCCACGTGCCGCCTCTCAATCAGGGTGTTGCTCACCATGCGGCTTCGCCTCGGGACTGACTGGGGCTCCAGTGCAGACATTCAGGCTTGAATGAAGTCGCTGATCATGAGCTGTCCACTCCATCTGGATCAAGGGCAGAAAAGTGGAGGCTCCTGAGCAGGGGTCCCAACCAGCCCGCCTAACACACTTCTATCTCCTGCTCCCAAGAGCTACACAAAGTTGAGATAGGTTAGATTTCTTAGATAGACAGAAAAATATTTTTTAAAACAAATATTCTGAGCTTCAGAGTAAAAGGCAGAGTCATGAAAAGGCCGATGGGAGAATGAGTGGGCACTCGGTGACCAGGCACCGAATTCAGGACAGTCAGAGAACCCCCAGAACCCAGCCGTGGGAAGCCGCTCCCCCTCTCTCCATATATATGTCCACGGCCTGGCGGCCCGGTCTCAAAGTGGCCTGCAGAGCCAAGTCCCTCAGATGGTCACTCACCGCTCAGTGCCGCTCCACCAGGCAGAGCGGCAGGCCCTGCTGAGTGCGGGGAGGGCATCCTTCGCCCAGGTGCTTCTCGTCACAAACACTTCAGAGCAGGACGTGGGGAAAGAGGGCAAGTAGGCTCAGGAGCCTCTGCAGTGAGGGCCCTTGGGGGCGGCCCCGGGGCTTTGGGACAGGCCTGCGGCCGTCATCTCAGACCATCACTAGAAGCTGACAGGCAGGAGGCTCACGCGCTCTGGCTTCTCCTTGTCCAAGCCAGATGGCCCTCGTGAAGGGGGCTCCCAGCCTCCCGGCCTTTGCCTCTCTGCCTGACAAGCTCCCTGCATCTCTGCCAGCTAGTCCCTCTTCCAAAGAGCTAAGCCAGATGGCTCAAGGAGCAAATCCATGAATTTGTGCACAGACAGCTGGGGTTCGATTTCTGGCTCTCTCACTTCCCAGCTGTGCGGCATCTGCTGAGCCACTTCACCTCTCTGATTCTCTTCTCTTTTTGTGAATTGGGGGTGGGAGGAAGCCACCTGACATAATCAGAGTACCCAATGGACATGCTGCCCGCAGTCTCATCTAACCCACCCGCCCCTCCAGACACCCTGTTGGAGGCTGTTTTCATTCTCCAGTCGCAGATAAAGGCCCCAGGCCCTTGGGAAACTGACCCTCCAGACGGGGGAGTGCAAAGGACAATACCTTCTCTAGGCCCTGCCACCCTGTGCCCACCCTAGGATGTCGCCCCTGGCCCTGCCACCCTGTGCCCACCCTAGGATGTCGCCCCTGCAAGAGTCTTGCCATGGGGGTCCAGAGTGATGGCCTTTGTGGCAGGCCGGCTCTGCAGGAGGGGACAGGGTGTGGGGACCACATCCTTCCAGCAGAGCAGGCCACCTGAGGCTGAGCAGGAGAGGGCACAGCCGCCCCACGCAGGTGTGGGGCCTTCTCTCCCTCCCCTTTTTGTCATGGACAGCCTTGCTCCTCTGGCTGTGGCCGTGGAGAAAGGCCAGGCTGTCTCAGGGTCAAAGCCGGCTTGAATCATGGCCCCAGGCTGGTTCTCAGGGCGTGTTTCCCTCCTCTTGCTGCTGAAGGTGGTGTAAGAATGAACTAACTCTCTCTCTCTCTTTCTCTCTCACCTGGATTAGGGCTTGGTCATCGAGCGTCTGGGACGGAGACCCCTCCTCATCGGGGGCTTCGGGCTGATGGCCCTCTTCTTCGGGGCCCTCACCATCACACTGGTGCTGCAGGTGAGTTGGTGTAGCCGGCACACCTTGCAGGAGGACAGCGTGGAGCTGGCTCCTGGTTCCATCACTTTGGGTCCACCAGAGACCTGACTGGTCCTGACTGGACACTGATGAGTGGTGTGATCTTGGGCAAGATATGTCCCCTCTGAGCCTCAGTTTACCCATTAGAGGAGATGGCACAGATGCCCCCAAGGATGCCCCTTCCAGCACAAGGTGCCAGAGGCTCCACTGCCACCCAGTAGCCCAGAGTGACCAGCGGGGCCCTAAGCTGGACCACCTGCGTGTGAATCCTGGCCTTTCCACTTGCTCACCCTGAGTCGTGGCAAGCCACTCAGCCTACCTGCTCCTCCCGGGGCCCCGTCTCTAAGATGCAACAGTTGTCCCTGTGCCCTGGGATGCTGCAGGTACAACGAGAACACATGCTTGTTGAACGTCTGCTTGGAGAGGAACCACGATGCTCTTCAGCCATGTACCATTTTCTCCTTTGGAGAGAGGAATCCCAGGGTGCGTGCAGATGCATAAGCTGCCCAAGCTCCTCAGCTGGATGACAGCAGAGCTGGAAACGGATCCCTGGCCTTGAGTTCAAGCCCCACAGTCCCCTGTGCTGCTCAGGGCAGCCCACCGTGACCCAGCACTTACCTGGTGCCTAAACCAGTCTCAACACTAAGTTGGCAGCAAGCAGCGTATCTTGGCATTTTTCTAGAATTAATCTCAATATTGAAAGTGGTTCATGTCGATCACTGGCCAGACGTCTTAATGTCCCCACGTGTCTAGAAGAGGCAGTTGAAGCATGGCGGGTCCTGGGCCTGCAGAGAGGAGGTGCAGGGGAGCAAGCTGAGCAGCAGGAGGAGGGGACTTCAGGCAGATTTGGTCTCCTCCCGTGTCCAGACTGGAGGGTGTCCTCAGTGAGGGTGGCCGGACAGGCTCCTTGGGCCTCAGAGGTTCTGAAAAGTCTGACGGGCAAGATGCTGGGTAGGGTCTTCCTGCTGCCCTGTCAGATGCTCAGAGCGTAGCACACACCCCCTCCAGGCCTTGCTGCCCAAGGGTGGGGAGCTCTCCTGCTTGGCCACCTGGCCTCCAGGGCCCCTCCCCAGCCAGACGAGTGGTGCCCCTCCAGACATCTTCCAGGGTGTCAATGAGCTCCCCTCCTACTGCACAGGCACTGTACGTACTGAGAGGGCCGGCCAGGAGGGACAGTTTGAGAGTGAGCTTGACCGCAGAAGCCCTCCTGGTGCCTGCTGGAGGCAGAGCCCTGGTCAGTGTGAGCTGTCCATTTCTTCACTCCCCGTGCGCCAGGCCCACTCGGCTCTGCAGGCGCCATCTTGTCACTCCTCGAGGTCTGGGAACCGAGATGAGATGTACCGAGTGGTTATTTTCTCCATGTCATGGATGTTGAACATGGGACACACAGTGGCCCAATGACGGTCTCGCAGATGCACTAATGGGGTGGAGGCGGGAGCCAGGTCCACATGGCCTACTCACCAGCCTGCGTCGCCATCCTCCCGCAGGACCACGCCCCCTGGATCCCGTACCTGAGCATCACCTGCATCCTGGCGGCCATCGCCTCCTTCTGCAGCGGGCCAGGTAAGGCCCCTCCCCCTCACACTTGGCCCAGGGCCTCATGACTCCACCAAGCTGGGGGCTCTCCTCACAGATGGGTTGGACCCAGGGCGGGTTTGTGATGAATCGAAGGCCATCGAGGTGCACTCTGCCCTCAGAGAAGTCACAGCTACTGTGGAAGAGAACAGTGAGGTGTCTCGCTGGACCAAAGCCTGCCGCGTGCTACCGTCTGCTGGGAGCTAGGTGTGTGCTAACTCATCGAGCACACTGGCCGTTCTAGAGAGGGCAGAGGCAGAAGGTGACTTGCAGGAGTGAGCAGCTGAGGGAGCTGCCTGGCCACAGGCCCGGCCCGGAGCACCACCTTAGGTGGGACCCTTGTGAGCCAGGGCATGGAGGATCCTGAGTCTTGCTTGGCCCAGGGCTGCCATTTTCTAGCCATGGGTTATGGGGAAAGTCCTTCTTCTCGAGTTTTGGTTTGCCTGTCTATAAAACAGAATGACACTAAGGACTCTGCCCCTCCTTGGCCCTGTGTCTTCGTCCAGCAGGGGCCTCCAGCAGCGGTCAAGGTGGGACCGAGAGGGTGGCTCAGGACAGGGTCTGACATGGCTGTGAGCTCTCTCCAGGAGATGATGTTCTTGGCTCTTTGCTTTTATTTCTATGTTGGCAAAAAGACCAAGTTTCTATCAAAACCAGTGGAATTGAACTTGTCTCTCCTTTGTGTTGCTGATTTTCATGGTCCTCACGTTCCATTGGTGATGGACCAAAAGCATTTGTCCTCATCCAGGACATCGGGTGGCATAATGAGGTGGCAGAGCGGGTGATGCCATGGTGGGAGGGCATCGGGCACAGGCACACGAGCACATCCATGCTGCACCGGGAGGACGGTCAGCACGGCTGAGGGAGTCGCAGCCCTTCCCAGGTGGGGCAGAGAATCGGCAGCTGGATGCGCAGCGGCACATGCCGTGGTTCACCGTGGACTCAGGAGTGGATGCGCTGAGCATCACAGTGTCTGCTTCAGTGGCTGGACCAACACTACCTCTGTGGTCCTGAAGGTGCCCAGCCAGTGGCCTGTGCTGTCTGGGAGCAAAGGTAGCCTCTGCTCTTGAGGGCTTGGGCTGGTGTGAGAGCCCCATCTGAGATGCACCTGCTTGATGGGCCAGTCCCACCACTTACCTGAACACCAGCACTGCGCACGCACTCTCGGCCTCTGTGTTTCTTTTGCTTCCTTTCCACTGGCACGTCTGTTCTGGCATGCTGGTATGTTTAATGCAGGGCAGTCCATCTCTTCTGTGTAAAGGGCCAGAGAGTGAGTGCTTGTTTGCTTTTCAGCCATACATTCTCTTGCAACTGCTCGTCTCCACCTCGGTGGTGTGAGCACAGCCACAGGGATGAGCAGATGAATGGATGGCGTGGTCGTGTTCTGATAAAACTTTATTTACAAATGTGGACAGTGGGCCAGGTTTGGCCTTGGGTTGCAGTCTGCTGATGGCTGGTTTAGTGTTTCCCCCCAAATAGAAAATAAGGTCCATGGGGGACCTTGTCTGGGCTCACGAGCTTGTCCTGAGTACTTAGAACTGTGCCCAGCACACTGTAAGCGCTTCACAAATGCCTTTTGAAGAAGGAATGAAATAACAGAGGGACAACTGGGAAGGGGCCGGGTGCAGCTGTGAGCAGGTGAGTGGCAGAGCCTGACGTGGCAGAGGGGTCTCAAAGTCAAGGCTTTCGGGAGAGACAAAAGATTCTGGTTCTGCAATAACCTTGAATCTCAGAAGAGGCTGCTGGGGTTTAATAGCATCAGAAAAAAATGTGAAGACAACGACACCGATTGCGTGTAAGGTTGGGATTAGTCAATCTGGTGCTCACCCCTTATCAGAGAAAGAACAGGAAGAAGGTTTCGAGCCATTCACATCGATTTCCCAAGCTCCTTCGAGCACCTGCAGCTCAAGCCAAGTTGGGGGAGGCAGGGAGGCAAGTAGAACTAGATGTTTAAAGTTCTAACGTCAGGGTCGCAGAGGTGTTCACCCACCCCTCGGTGCCCACAGCGAGTACGCTACCCACGTGGGGCCTCAATAACCCTCAATAGCAAGCTCTGAGTAATGCGTCTTGGATGCTTGCTACATGTAGTCTGAATTCGGAGCCACTCCAACAGCACGCTTTAGTCACTGTAGCATAAAACACATGCCCGGGGTGGTGGCTTAGCAGAGCAGACATTCATTTCCGACTCACATGACCATCCGCGACTGTTGTCCCAGGCAGGTGGGTGGCCTGGGCCCAGGCTCCTGCTGGGCTAGGGCTCTGCCAGCCCTGGGGTCTCATTGTCTGCCACATCCAGTAGGCAGAGCAGGAATGGACTGTGTAGAGCTTCCTAGAAGCTGCAGCCCAGGGAACCCCTTCTTCCACTCCTGTTCCAGCGAGTCTCCTGACCGGACCTTGGTGCAGACTCTGCTGCAAACACCAGTTTCCCCAAGAAGCTCAGCACTGGCCTGAGATCTAGAAGGTCCTCAGCAAGGCCGTGTGAATGGGTTAATTATGACCAGGGTATCTGAGAAAAGGGGCAGGCAGATGTACGGTGTGGACAGCAGCGGTGCTGAGCCCACAGGGTCCCACGGAGTGAGCAGCCACACTGGAGGTGGTGGCATGGGTCTGCGCGTCCCCGTCTGCCCTCTGCAAGTCCTGGCCATGCTTGCTGGATTCCCACTCACACAGCATCAGAGCACCAAGCTTCCCTGAGCACTGAGTTTAGCCCACACGTTACCCCAGCTGCCTTGCACCATCACCCCTGAATGGCACGAGAGTCTTGCAAATTAGGATCAACCACTCTCTGAAGTCCAGAGAGGCTGTGCAGCTTCCCTGACATGAAGTAGCTAGAAGTGTTGGACCTAGGATTTGAACCCAGATCTTTAGACGTCTGTGGTCCTTTCATTCTACTACAAAGCAAAGGAATTTGCAACCATGCCCTGCCCCTCACATGTTCACATCTCCTCCTGTCTCTTTTAAAATTTGTTTTAATTAGTTATACATGGCAGTAAATGTAATTTGATATATCATATATAATGAAGTATAATTTCTCATTTTTCTGGTTATACATGATGTAGAATCCCACCAGTCATATTGTTATATATGTACACAGGGCAATAATGTGTGATTCATGCTACTATCCTTCCTATGCCCATATCCTCTCCCTTCTTAATCTGTTGTGTGTTGCTATTACAAAATACCTGAGGCTGGATAACTTATCAAGAAAAGAGGTTTATTTGGCTTGTAATCATGGTAGCTAGAAAGTCCAAACAGCATGGTGCCAGTGTCTGGTGAGGACCCCCTGTCTGCCTTGCAACATGGTAGTGGGCATCACATGGTGGGAGCAGATGGGAGAGAGCTCATATGGTGAGGGAGGACGCAAGCAATGGGGAGGGGCCAGGTTCACTTCTACCACAACTGGCTTTCACTCTCATGGGATTAATCCAGCCCGGCAGACCTAACCCACTTCTCAAGACCAGCATTAATCCCTGCCAAGGCCCATCCCGCCCCACTCACACGCACTCACCCCCACCCCTTCAAGGTCCCACCGCCTTTTGATACTGTTACATGGAAACCAGGCCAACAGCACATGAACCTTAGGGGGACTAACCATTTCCAAGCTGCAGCCGTACCCTGAGGTCTGCTAATAACAGCTGGCATTTATTAAGCACTTACTGAATACCAGGCTCTGTTCTAAGTGCTTTGATTCTTTAAAAAAAAAAAAAAAAAGACTCCCGTGTGAATGTAAGATAGCACAGAGTTGACTGGAAACCCCCAGAACCCAAGATCTTACCCAGAATCAAACTTCATTAGAAGTCACAAGATGCAGGTTGTCAAAAGAGAGGGGAGTGGGAAGCCATGGAGACAGCCCCAGGCCTCCTGGCCACCTTAGGGTGCACGCTGGCTGGTGCCGACTCAGGTCTCTGGAACAGGCGTGAAGGCGTCAGTGTGTCACTACATGGTGCGGTTCATCTTCTCGTCTCACACGTGATGACCACATGGCTGGCGTTGTCCACTGGCTCTTCTCACCATGAAGTTTACAGAAGAAAGGACCAGGCCATTGCTTCCCCTTGGTTCCTCTGTCCCTGTGTCAGGAAATAGAAAATGGGTTGCAGATAAAAGGCTAGACCTTCCTTCCAAACTAATGTTATTCCCACTTTATAGATGAAAAAGCAAAACTTAGATCCACCAGTTTTCCCCTAAGAAGCAGTGCTGGACTCGAACCTTCACCCTGTGGATCAGGACCTTCCATCTCGACTCATGCATGCTCCTGGTTGGGGCTCATTAGCTGTTTGTGGGGGGAAATGAGCAGAGTGAGATCTGTTTTGAGATGGACTTGCAAGGTTAAAATCTACACAGAGGGAATCCGGCTACACGGAGAATTCTGGGTAAGACGAGGAAGCTTCCGTTTTTGTCTTTCCAGGATGCGGTCTCTCTGATTGTGTAAGTCAGTCAGTCCTGTTTGTGTCCAGGTGGAAAGACACAATTCTGCCATTTGTGTCAGATTCTCCTTGGGTGGAGGTGAATTTTAAGCAGTTTTTGAATATCGTGAATTGACTTTGTTAATGTCCTCAAGGGAAGATGGGAGGAAAGGGTAAGTGTGACGAGAAGGATCGCTTGGGGAATCCCATCCAGTATCTCTGTCCCTCTTGATTGCCATCTGAGTGTCCCCCCATGAAAAGTGGTTCAGATAGAGCTGTAAGGATATCATTGTAGGTGCCCATTTTTCATTTTTAAGTGTTGGTGATTATTTTTTTATTTGTTCGAATTAGTTACACGTGACAGTAGGATGCACTTTGACATATCATACGTAAATGCAGTAAAACTTCTCATTTTTCTGGTTGTACATGATGTAGAATCACACCAGTTGGGCAATCACATATACACATATGGCAATAACGTCCAATTCACCCCACTGTCCTTCCCACCCATACCTCCGGCCGTCCCTTTACTCCCCTCTGTCTAATCCAAAGTACTTCTGTTCCCTAGCACCCTCCTTATTGTGAATTAACATCTCCATATCAGAGAAAACATTCGGCCTTTGGTTTTTTGGATTTGGCTTATTTCACTTAGCATGATATTCTCCAATTCCACCCATTTACCTGCAAATGCCATAATTTCATTCTTCTTTAAAGCTGAGTAATATTCCATCATATATATATAAATTTTTATATATATATATATATAAAACACATTTTCTTTATCCATTCATCTGTTGAAGGACACCTAGGTGGGTTCCATGGCTTAGTTATTGTGAATTGAGCTGCTATATACATTGATGTGACTGTGTCACCATAGTATGCTGATTTAAGTCCTTTGGATATAAATTGAGGAGTGGGATAGCTGGGTCAAATGGTGGGTCCTTTCCAAGTTTTCTGAGGAATCTCCATACAGCTTTCCAGAGTGGGTGCACCAATTTGCATTCCCACCAACAATGTATGAGTGTACCTTTTTGTTTTTTAGTTCAATCTGCCAGTCTGTCTTTTCTTTTATTCCCAAAGAATGTATTTGAAATTCAAGTCCCATGTTAAATTCAGCAACAAAACCATAAATACAGTTCTTAAACATAATTTTACTATTACAAATATTAATACTTTAAAACAATTCTATAAAAATGTCAAATAATCTCTATTATTATACTTTATAAGATTTTTGAAAAATTATAACTATTTCTTGTTTCAAAAGAACATAATACTTTTATAAAGTTTATCTACTAATAAAGGGACCCGGAGGTGAGAGGTGGGGAAGGAGGAGAGAAGAGTCAGGGAGTGGTATTGGCCACATTATATCATTATGCTGTGTGCATGTATGAATACGTAACAACAAATCCCACCATCATGTACAACAATGATTCTCCAATGAATAAATGTGGGAAAAAACACACAAGGAGTTTAGCAAGCAATCTAGTTGTAATGTGTAGTAATACATCACTTGGCTTATTTCACATATTATAGTTTCTAGAAGATTTAGATATATATGATATTGATGAGTGACAGTTTGTGATATTTGTTCCTTATAGTCAAAACTGTCAATTTTCTGATTAAAACTATCAGGAATGTTCACAGTCTATGTCTTTTGATTGATGAGTTTAAACCACTTACTTGCAAAATTATTATTGAGATATGATTTGTATTCCTGGTCATTTTGGTTTATTTCTGGTTTTTAATTTGAATTAGTTTCTCCTTTGATTGGCTATTCCTTTAGTGTAGTCCCTCCTGTTGCTGGTTTTCACTTTTTTAAAATTTCATCTTCATAGAATATTTTGTAGAGAATATTCTGTAGTGCAGGCTTTCTAGTTGTGAATTCTTTTAACTTTTGTTTGTCATGGAAGGTTTTTATTTCATCTTCAAATCTGAATCTTAATTTCGCTGAGTATAGTATTCTTGGCTGGCATCCATTTTCTTTCTGAGTTTGGTATTTATTATTCAAAGACCTCCTGGCTTTGAGGGTTTGGGTTGAAGATCAACCAAGATCTGGATTGGTTTCCCTCTCTATGAGACCTTTTGTTTTCCCCTAGCAGGCTTTAAAAGTTCATCCTTATTCTGTGTGCTGGGCATTTTCATTATAATGTGCCTTGATGTGGGTCTGTTGTAATTTTGTACATCTGAGGTCCTGTAAGTCTCTTGTATTTGATTTCCCATTTCATTTTTAGATTTGGAAAATTTTCTGATATTATTTCATTGAAAACTTTGTACATTCCTTTGGTTTGTATCTCTGCACCTTCATTTGTCCTCATATATCTTAAATTTGGCCTTTTCATGTTATCCCATAATTCTTGAAATTTCTATTTGTGGTTTTTTAACATCTTCTCTGTGTGGTCAACTTTATTTTCAAGATTATATATTTTGTCTTCATTGCCTGGGGTTTTGTATTCCATGTGTTCTGGTCTGTTGGTGATGCTTTCCATTAAGTTTTTAATTTGATTTATTGATTCCTTCCTCTTGAGGATTTCTGCTTGGCTTCTTTTCATAATCTCTATCTCTTTATTGAAGTGATTTTTACCTCCTGAATTTTATCTCTGATTTCACTCCTTACATCATCCTTTACCCCACAGACAAGTTTAACTATGTACATTCTAAATTCTTTCTCTGACATTTCTTCCACTGTGGTGTCATTGTATTCTATTGTTGACACATCTTGGTTTGCTTGGGGTGATTTGTTCCCTTGTTCTTCATGCTGGTTGTGAATTTAAAGCATTTTGGTCAGCATGGTCTTCAGCCACTGCTGCTTTGCGTGGCATCTCAATGCTGAAGCCAGAGGCAGCCTCAGCCTTTGTCTCTTAAATCAGACCCTATATCACAGCCCCTCATGTGGACAGATGACTGTGCTCACACATGCTAAGCTTCAAAACAAACAGAGGCAGAACAGAGCAACAGAATGACATCAGAACTGGAGAGGAAGTTACAGGTCACCCAGAAAATGAGGAAGCATATGGGGGTCTGGATTAACTTAGAATTCAGATGTCTCAAGTTTGGAAAAGATCTGAAGATTTTCTAGTCCAGTCATTCATTAGAAGCTTAAGTTCTAGCTATGGTTTCCTGACCATGAATTTGTCCAGTCATGGCTTGTTTGCTCCTGTTGATGGGGAACTTACTACCACCCAAAGCAGATGAGCTCCAGCCCCTGGCCTATTTTGCATGACCAATGACCAGAAAAATTGGCTTTTATGTCTCAAAGGCAAAAAAAAAAAAAAAAAAAAAAAAAAAAAGAATATATGTCAGTGACCACTTGTGGCCTAAAAAGTCTAATGCAATATCTCTTTTAAGAAGATTATCTACTTTTACAGAAAAAAAGTTTGCCAATTCATTCTATAGTCCCTTGATTCTGACATTTGAAAGTAGTGAGAGTGAGGTAGTGTTTGAGGGAGACAAGGAGGAATTTCAGGCAGCAGAAGTAGCCAGTCAAACTCTCCAAATATAAAATGAAGTTAATATCAATGGAGTCACAAATGAAACCACTTAGGCCAGAGCTACTTCGCTCAAAAATGGCTCCATCACCTGGGGAACCTTTCAAAGCCTCAGTACCCATGCTGTGTTGAAGGTGAGGCAAGTCACAGTCTCTGGAGGTCAGACCCAGGCGCAGGATTCTCTAACCCTGCATGATTCCAAAGAATAGCCACAGCCAAGAACCTTCTCAAACCTGGCCGAATGTGGTAAGACCACCTGGGCAGCTGATACACTAGACCAAACCCTGGCTTCATCCAAT
Organism: Sciurus vulgaris; assembly: GCF_902686455.1. Lineage (NCBI taxonomy): Eukaryota > Metazoa > Chordata > Mammalia > Rodentia > Sciuridae > Sciurus > Sciurus vulgaris. Next base: position 140,156,566 of record NC_136469.1, read on the forward strand.
GCCCACTGAGAGGATCTCTGGGTGGTCCCAGCAAGACCCACCCAGCTGGGGTTGATCCCATACCTGCCTCCTGCAAAGGGTCCCACGGAGTTGCCCTGTGGTGAGTGTGGTCACAGGTGCAAGGAAACTTTACCTCTCTCGGCAATTTTAGTGCTTCCCAGGATACCTTCGTCTGTAACAGCTATTTTCCCAAGAAGGATAAACGTCCACCTTGTACCTCAGTGAAAATCCTGGCCTCCCTCCTGCCTGTTTACACAAGTAAGCCAGGCGACATCCACAAGGCTGCTGGAGGTGATTTGCTGGCCAGAATCACAGAGCTTTGCCTTCTGTGTTTTCTCAAGCCTCCCCCCCCCGCAATTCTTGGGGTGATAAATTCCCTTCACGTGTTTGCAAAGTCCTCATCCCCCTTTGGGCATGCTGCATCTCCAGGGCTTGGATGCTGAACCCCCCACAGTGTCTAGGGGACGCCCTCCAGGGAAGAGTCCTGGCCCCACAGTCGCAGACCAGCTGTCAGCCCCTGCCCTCTGTTTCCCAAATCCCCAGCAAGCCGTGGCCCTCACCACGAGGTTAGGCTGGGTCAGGAGCATCACTCAACCTCACCTCGAGAGTTCATGGCTCGAGGCCCTGGGGAAGCACCTGTCTGGGGGAAGCTGCTGCTTGGATGGTGAGGCCATTCTCCATTCTCCTAAGTGGACAGAAAGGAGCAGATCTCGAGAGCCCTGCTGGGAAAGTGAGGTGAGGGTGCGCGTGATGGATGCTGAGACTCCTCATTTGGGGCTGCTCTCCATGATTAATGGTCCTCCCAGGAGGACAGCCGGGAGTTGGCCTGAGGCAGCTCTCTGATGAGCAGATCAGTTTAAGGAGACTTGACAGGGAGCTGAAATTGGGTGAAGGGAAAGAAGGAAGGCAGTTTCCTGCCACGTATTCTATCTGTGTGCATAACCCCGTGGCAGGGGCAGAGAAGTGTCAGAGAGGAGCCACGGTGAAGGAGCCGTTCCTCTGATGAGGAGAGGACATTGACAACACCTGTCAGTTGCAGTCTGGAAAATCTCACCATGGCCTGACTCTGTGCTGCACCACGTTAAGCCCTCCAAGGGGAGGACAGAGGCCAGCGAGAGGGACTGTGGCCAGTCACTGTGATTGTAAAGGTACAAATTAAGGTCCCAGTACTCCAGCGGTGTGCCAGGTGCCCGCTGAGCAGAGCCTGGCTTGAGAAGAGACTCCTCTGCTCATCACGATGATTTCCTCTGCAGACTGTCCAGGCACACCAGCCTTCCTGATCTGTCTGCCTGCCCCCCGCCCCCTCTCCCCACCCCAGCTGTGCGCTCTCTCTCTCTCTCTCTCTCTCTCACACACACACACACACACACACACACACACACAATCCCAGCCTTCACACACACTGCCTCCCTGCCCACCAGACCACTCTCTCCAGCCACTTGAAGAATGCTTCTCATCTCCAACAAGTCAGCTCCTACTGCACCTCCAGCCTTTCTTAGGACTAGACAGTCCCTCTCTGTGGCCCCTGGATCGTGCTGCCCACACCGCCGTGGCTGCCGTGCTCAGCTCCTCCATACCTGGGCTGCTTCGAGGACAGGGACCTCGTTTCCGTCACTGTCTTTCTGTGCGGAGTCCGTCACACACCAGAAGCCATTAGTTAATGGCGATGGCGGGAGAGTGACCTCATCACAGGGAGCTCGCTGATTGCAAACAGCCAGACTGTGTGCTCGGGACCCTCTTGGTGGATAAGAGCAAGCCGGGGACTGAAACAGGAAACAGAAAGAAGTGTGTCCTTAGCCACGGGCGGGTGGGCACTAAGGTAGTCATCCACACTCAGTGGTCCACGTCTCAGGTGCACATTCTGATGGCATCTGAGGGTCACCGGATGTTCTGAGTTCCACAAACCCGAAGAAAGATTGTTGGCTAGGAGGTCTCAGGACCAACGCGTCTTTTGTTCCTTTTTCCTGAAATAGTTGACTCTGTATCTTAATCACTTAGACGCAGCTCTGCTTTAGAATTGAGAATGCTGGGCAAAGACGGGAGAACAAATGGAGTTTGCCAAGGACAAGTTCACACTAGGCAGCTTTAATTCTGAACCCTGGGTGCCCGCCGACGTGGCGCCTGGCAGCCGCTCAGCCTGCAGGAGGTGGCGCGTTTCTTGAACCCGTTCTGCACGTGCGGAGCTTTTATCGTGTGATGTGGGGTTTTTTGGGCCACCACTTCTGACACTGAGTGTGGGTGTTTTTTGACACCACACACACATGGTTACTGCCTGTCAGGTCTCCAATTCTCCAACACCAACTGGGGCAGGACGGTTCACGCAGATTCCAGTGCTATCGACCCAGGGTGAGCGTGGACTCCACACGTCAAAGGTCTCAGTCCTACAAGTCTCCACATCCATCAAAAGCGGGGTCCCCAGGCGGCCTGACAACTATGAGTCTCCACCCCAAGTCTGCTAATTTATTGGAATGCCTCGCAGAATTAGGAATGTGCTCTATTTAAGATTACAGCTTTGTTATAAAGGGTAGCCAGGAACTGCAAAGGTTAGAGGCCCGGGGAGTGGGGCGCAGAGCTCCTGACGCCTCCCAGGTGTGCACCTCTCCCATGAGGGGCTCACCAAATGGAAGACCCCACACGTGGCTCAGGGTTTCCTAGAGGTTTCCTCGTGTAGACATGACGGATTCAACCACCAGCCATGGTGACGGAGCTGCACCTCTCCTTCCCCTCCCTGGAGGTCGGAGCTGAAAGTCCCTCCCTCCAAGAAGGCCAGCTCCTGCCTCGAGAGCCACACCTGGGTCACTCATTAGCACAGACTGAGGCGAGTTGGGAAAGTGCACCTTAGAAATGACCAAAGTCACTCCTGTTCCTTGGGATGGTCCACGGCCTCAGGGGTGCTGTGCCAGAAACCAGGAACATAGACCCAGTATGCCAAGTCTTTACTCTACATGGTGCCAGAGCCTGGGCCCGGAGCCAGAGACCAAGGATGAGCAAGACATTGTCCCTGCCACAGGGGCAAGAGCTTCAGGGTCAGATGTCCACTGTGGACAGCAAGACCCACATATGCCTGGCACTGTGAAGCCTTTGAAGTAGGTGGCCAGAGGAGGGCCAGGAACAGGAGTCCTCTGTTAGCGGCTAGCCACGGCTAAGGCCAAGAGGTGCCCCCTCTGCCCAGAGGACATAGAGAATCCCAGCCTGGCTCTTGGCATGGTACAGTGGGCACTCGCTCGGTGCTGAAGGGTTGAGATGAACCCAGCAGACCCAGGAGAAGTATCTGGGATGCAGAGGCTGGAGAGGCAAGTGCCATGGCCAAAACCAGGCACTTGCTTGGCACTAACTGAATGCAGGTGCACATCACCAATGCAGGGAGAAGTACATGGGAAACTCCACCAGCACAGAGGAGCCCAGGGGAGGTGGACCCGAGGGAAGGCCCTGCTCACTGGAGCCACAGGAGAGGGGACCAGTGTGCATTGAGGGCCCAGAACTTGTACACTTGTCCTTCACACGTTATTCCCCTTAATTCTGTCACACCTGCAAGGCTGGCTCTGTGATCTCACAGTTGCTGAGACTGGAGCCTGGAGAGAGGCCCAGCTGTGCAAAGAGCTGCCCTCGGGAGCAGTGGTCAGAGATGTGTCTGCTCAGGAGCAGAACTGCCATGGGGTCAGCAGCAGCCAGAAGAGAGAGACCCCAGTTCCCCTCCCTGCAGACTTCCCACATCTGGCCAATGGCTCTATTGGCCAGCTCAAGAACCAGCCGGAGGACTGGAGGCCCCAGTTGCAGTCCATAAGAATTCAGAACAAGGAAAGCAAAAAGGAAATAATTGAATTAGGGCAAGGAGAGCAAGGAAAGCAGAGCTCGGGGCTAAGACTATTTTGCCCTCTGTGTTAATCAGCTTTCCACCACTATGACAAAATACCTGAGGTGAGCAGCTTATAAAGAGAAAAGGTCTCTTTGGCTCGTAGTTCTGAAGGTTCTGGCTCATGATTGGTTGACCTTTTACTTGAATCGTGGCAGGAGCACAGGCCAGAACAAAGCCACTCACAACCCAAGACCAGGAGCAGAGGAAGAGGAAGGGCCCCCAGCCCCTTCAAGGGCACACCCCATGACCAAACCCTCCCTCTCAGCCCCTCTTGAAGTTTCCACAACCTCCTGGCAGCACCACCTGGGGAATGACTTCAAGACTCGGGCCTGTGGGGGGCACTCAAGAGCCAGCTGTAGCCATCAACTCATCTAAATAGAGACTCACAGCTTTTCATTTCAAAGATTCTTTCTCTGATGATAACCTACGGGGGTTTCTTTGGTTTGTTTTTGCAAAAGCAATTACATCCATTTCCCAGGGATGACGTCACAGACTACACACGGGGTGGCTTAGAATTTGTCCTCCCACAGATGTGGAAGCTGGAATCCAGACCCAAGTGGCCGCCAGGGCCAGACTCCCTCGGCAGGCTCTGGAGGAGAGTCCCGTCTGGCCTGGCCTGCCTTCCGTTGGCCATGGCCCTCCTTGGTGTGCCCAGCTCCCTTCACTGTGGCCTCAGTTTCACTTGATCACTGCTGCAAAGACACTTTTACTAGATAAGGCCACGTCCACAGGTGGCGGGGACTCCAACATGTGCTTTTGGGGACACAATTCCACCCACAAGAGCAGCGTAAGCACATCAAAGAAGAGTGAGGGGCTGAGGTTGCGACTCAGTGGTGAAGCACGTGTGAGGTGCTGGGTTCCATCCTCAGCGCCCCATAAAAACCAATAAATAAAATAAAGGCATTGTGTCCATCTACAACTAAAATTATTAAAAGAGAGAGAGAGAGAAGTGAAAACATAACCACGCTCTGAGAGAGAAATAAGGGTCTCCCTCAGCACCAGACACGGTCATGATCAACACCAGCATAACACCCAGAGGGTTCCGTGAGCCCCTACAGTGCCACGCACATCGTTCAGAACCTGCCATGTGAATTCCTCCACTCGGTCTTGAGAGCATCTTCTAAGTAAATTTCATCATCACCCCCACTTTGTCCACAGAAGGACAGAGGTGACGTAACTTGCACATGTTACTCAGGGGACTGAAGCCAAGGTCCATCCAAGTGGCCTGGTCTCAAAGGGGTGTGGGAGGGAGAGAAGGGAGAGCGGGCGGAAGGGAAGAGGCAGCTGAACCCCAGCCTTTCCACGACGCACTGTCTACCTTAGGCAGAGGAGAGACGGACAGAGAGAGAGCGAGGTAATCTAAACGTAGAGAGAATAGATATGCAAACAGGGTCATTATACCTCAGTCATTTCTTCATTATTGTTCCACCAGGATAAAAGTATAATTTAAATTTAATGGAGATTAATTTTAATTAAATCATTTAAGCTACTTGATTTGTATTAATTGACTAGGTGGTTCATAATTTTGATTTTATTTTTGATTAATCTCTCCATAATTACATACTAAGAAATAGCTTTTTTGTCAGAACTGAGCTGTGAGGTTCCACAAGCCACTGTGAGAGTTCAGATTTCTTGCCCCTCCCCAAACCCAACGTCTGCCTCCATGGAAAACGTGCACCGTAGATAAGGACAGATTTGTTTCTGATAAAGACATAGATTCATTTCTGTTTTTTATTTTTTTTTTATTTATTTTTATTGTAAACAAATGGGACACATGTTGCTTCTGTTTGTGCATGGAGTAACAGCATCCCATTTGCATAATCATACATTTACATAGGGTAATGATGTTTGATTCATTCTGCTATATTTTCCTTCCCCCCCACCCCTCCCACCCCTCTTTTCCCTCTATACAGTCCTTCCTTCCTCCATTCTTGCCCCCCTCCCACCCCCCATTAAGTGTCATAAACTGCTTATCAGTGAGATCATTCCTCTTTTGGATTTTTGAGATTGGCTTATCTCACTTAACATGACATTCTCCAATTTCATCCATTTGCCTGCAAATGCCATAATTTTATTATTCTTCATAGCGGAGTAATATTCCATTGTATATATATACCACAGTTTCTTTATCCATTCATCAATTGAAGGGCATCTAGGTTGGTTCCATAGTCTAGCTATTGTGAATTGAGCAGCTATGAACATTGATGTGGCTGTATCTCTGTAGTATTCTGATTTTAAGTCCTTTGGGTATAGGCCAAGGAGTGGGATAGCTGGGTCAAATGGTGGTTCCATCCCAAGTTTTCTAAGGAATCTCCACACTGCTTTCCAGAGTGGCTGCACTAATTTGCAGTCCCGCCAGCAATGTATGAGTGTACCTTTCTCCCAACATCCTCTCCAACACCTATTGTTGCTTGTATTCTTGATAGTTGCCATTCTAATTGGGGTGAGATGGAATCTTAGTGTAGTTCTGATTTGCATTTCTCTTATGACTAAAGATGTTGAACATTTTTTCATATATCTGTTGATTGCTTGTAGATCTTCTTCGGTGAAGTGTCTGTTCATTTCCTTAGCCCATTTGTCGATTGGGTTATTTGTATTCTTGGTGTAGAGTTTTTTGAGTTCTTTATATATTCTGGAAATTAGTGCTCTATCTGAAGTATGAGTGGTAAAGATTTTCTCCCACTCTGTAGGCTCTCTCTTTGCATTGCTGATAGTTTCCTTTGCTGAGAGAAAGCTATTTAGTTTGAATCTATCCCAGTTATTGATTCTTGCTTTTATTTCTTGTGCTATGGGGGTCCTGTTAAGGAAGTCTGATCCTAAGCCAACAAGGTGAAGATTTGGACCTACTTTTTCTTCTATAAGATGCAGGGTCTCTGGTCTGATTTCAAGATCCTTGATCCATTGTGAGTTGAGTTTTGTGCAGGGTGAGAGATAGGGGTTTAGTTTCATTCTGTTGCATATGGATTTCCAGTTTTCCCAGCACCATTTGTTGAAGAGGCTATCTTTTCTCCATTGCATATTTTTGGCTCCTTTGTCTAGTATTAGAAAATTGTATTTATTTGGGTTTGTGTCCGTGTCCTCTATTCTGTACCATTGATCTACCTGTCTGTTTTGGTGCCAATACCATGCCGTTTTTGTTACTATTGCTTTGTAGTATAGTTGAAGTTCTGGTATTGCAATACCCCCTGTTTCATTCTTCCTGCTAAGGATTGCTTTAGCTACTCTGGGTTTCTTATTCTTCCAGATGAATTTCATAATTGCTTGCACTATTTCTGTGTGGTACGTCATTGGGATTTTAATTGGAATTGCATTGAATCTGTATAGAACTTTTGGTAGTATGGCCATTTTGACAATATTAATTCTGCCTATCCAAGAACATGGGAGATCTTTCCATCTTCTAAGGTCTTCCTTAATTTCTTTCTTCAATGTTTTGTAGTTTTCATTGTAGAGATCTTTTACCTCTTTGGTTAGATTGATGCCCAAGTTTTTTTTTTTTTTTTTTTTGAGGCTATTGCAAATGGAGTTGTTTTCCTCATTTCCCTTTCATCTGTTTCATCGCTTGCATATAAAAATGCTTTAGATTTATGTGTGTTGATTTTATAGCCTGCTATTTTGCTGAATTCATTGATGAAGTCTAGAAGTTTTCTGGAGGAGGTTTTTGGATCCTCTAAATATAGAATCATGTCATCCACAAATAGTGACAGCTTAAGTTCCTCTTTTCCTATTCGTATCCCTTTAATTTCTTTAGTCTGCCTAATTGCTCTGGCTAGAGTTTCAAGGACAATGTTGAATAGAAGTGGTGAAAGAGGACATCCCTGTCTTGTTCCTGTTATTAAAGGGAATGGTTTCAGTTTTTCTCCATTAAGAATGATCTTGGCCATGGGCTTAGCATAAATAGCCTTTACAATGTTCAGGTATGTTCCTATTTTTTCTAGTGTTTTGAGCATGAAAGGGTGTTTTGATGAACGCTTTTTCTGCATCAATTGAAATAACCATATGATTCTTATCCTTAAGTCTATTGACATGATGGATTGCGTTTATTGATTTACGAATGTTGAACCATCCTTGCATTCCAGGGATGAACCCCACTTGATCATGGTGCACAATTTTCTTAATATGTTTTTGGATACAGTTTGCCAATATTTTGTTAAGGATCTTTGCATCTATATTCATCAAGGATATTGGTCTAAAAGTTTCTTTCCTTGATGTGTCTTTTCCTGGTTTGGGTATGAGGGTGATATTAGCTTCATAGAATGAGTTTGGTAGGGTACCCTCCTTTTCTATTTCCTGGAATACTTTGAGAAGTATTGGAATGAGTTCTTCTTTGGAAGGTCTTGTAGAACTCATCTGAGAATCAATCTGGTCCTGGGGTTTTCTTGGATGGTAGATTTGTAATGGCTTCTTCTATTTCATTGCTTGATATTGATCTGTTTAAATTGTGTATGTCCTCCTGGTTCAGTTTGGGAGGAGCATATGTCTCTAGAAATTTGTCAATGTCTTCGGTAGTTTCTATTTTGTTGGAATACAGATTTTCAAAGTAGCTTCTCATTATGTTCTGTATCTCAGTGGTGTCTGTCGTGATATTTCCTTTTGCATTTTAGTAATTTCAGTCTTCTCTCTCCTTCTCTTTGTTAGTGTGGCTAAGGGTTTATCTATTTTGTTTACTTTCTCAAAGAACCAACTTCTTGTTTTGTCAATTTTTTGAATAGTTTCTTTTGTTTCAATTTCATTGATTTCAGCTCTGATTTTAATTATTTCCTGTCTTCTACTACTTTTGCTGTTATTCTGTTCTTTTTCTATGGCTTTGAGCTGTAATGTTAGGTCATTTAATTGTTGACTTTTCATTCTTTTCTGGAATGCGCTCCATGCAATGAATTTTCCTCTTAGTACCACTTTCATAGTGTCCCAGATATTTTGATATGTTATATCATCGTTCTCATTGACCTCTAAGAATTTTTTTAATCTCCTCCCTGATGTTTTTTGTTATCCGTGTTTCATTCAATAGCATATTATTTAGTCTCCAAGTGTTGGAGTAATTTCCTTTTTTTATTCTGTCATTGATTTCTACCCTCAGCCCATTATGATCTGATAGAACACAAGGCAGCTTCTCTATTTTTTTGCATTTCCTAAGGGCTGCTTTGTGGCATAACACATGGTCTATTTTCGAGAAGGTTCCATGTGCTGCTGAGAAGAAAGTGTATCCACTCATTGATGGATGGAATATTCTATATATGCCTATTAAGTCTAGATTATTGATTGTGTTATTGAGTTCTATGGTTACTTTGGTTGGATTTTGTTTGGAAGATCTATCTAGTGGTGACAGTGGTGTGTTAAAGTTGCCCAGAATTATTGTGTTGTGGTCTATGTGATTCTTGAAATTGAAAAGGATTTGTTTGATGTACAGGGATGCACCATTGTTTGGGGCATAAATATTTACTATTGTTATGTCTTCCTGATTTATGGTTCCCTTAAGAGGTATGAAATGTCCTTCTTTATCCCTTCTGACTAACTTTGGCTTGAAGTCCACTTTATCTGATATAAGGATGGAAACCCCCGCTTTTTTACTGAGTCCATGTGCATGGTAGGTTTCTTCCCATCCCTTCACCTTTAGTCTGTGGATGTCTTTTTCTATGAGATGAGTCTCTTGCAGGCAGCATATTGTTGGGTCTTTCTTTTTAATCCATTCTGCCAGTCTATGTCTTTTGATTGATGAGTTTAGGCCATTAATGTTCAAGGTTATTATTGAGAAATGATTTGTATTCCCAGTCATTTGGCTTATTTTTGTTTTTTAAGTTGGCTTGGTTTCTCCTTTGAGTGGTTTTTCTCTAAGGTAGTTCCTCCCTTTGCTGACCTCCATTGTTGTTTTTCATTTCCTCCTCATGGAATATTGTGTTGAGAACATTCTGTAGTGCAGGCTTTCTATTTGTAAATTCTTTTAACTTTTGTTTATCATGGAAGGATTTTATTTCATCTTCAAATCTGAAGGTTAGTTTTGCTGGGTATAGGATTCTTGGTTGGCAACCATGTTCTTTCAGAGCTTGAAATATGTTGGTCCAGGCCCTTCTAACTTTTAGAGTCTGGGTTGAGAAGTCAGCTGCTATCCATATTGGTCTCCCCCTATATGTAATCTGATGCTTTTCTCGTGCGGCCTTCAAAATCCTATCTTTATTTTGAATGTTAGGCATTTTCATTACAATGTGCCTTGGTGTGGATCTGTTGTGATTTTGTGCATTTGGTGTTCTGTAAGCCTCTTGTATTTGATTTTCCATTTCATTCTTCAGGTTTGGGAAATTTTCTGCTATTATTTCATTGAATAGGTTGTTCATTCCTTTGGTTTGTATCTCTGTGCCTTCCTCAATCCTGATAATTCTTAAATCTGGTCTTTTCATGATGTCCCATAGTTCTTGGAGATTGTGTTCATGATTTCTTACCATCTTCTCTGTTTGGGTAACTTTATTTTCAAGATTAAATATTTTGTCTTCATTGTATGAGGTTCTGTCTTCCAAGTGGTCTAGTCTTTTGGTGATGCTTTCCATTGAGTTTTTTATTTGGTTTATTGTCTCCTTCATTTCAAGGATTTCCATTTGGTTTTTTTTTGAGAATCTCTATCTCTTTGTTGAAATGATCTTTTGCTTCCTGCAGTTGCTCTTTCAACTGCTTATTGGTGTTATCATTCATTGCCTGCATTTGCTCTCTTATCTCATCCTTTGCTTCGCGAATCATCTTAATCATGTATAATCTGAAGTCCTTTTCTGACATTTCTTCTAACATACTGTCATTGGATTCTATTACTATAGAATCTAGATTTGTTTGGATCATTTTCTTCCCTTGTTTTTTCATGTTGCTCATGTATCTTCCCCTCTAGCAGTGCAGATCAGGGGTATTGCAGATTTCCCCCTATAGGTTTATAGTGGCCCTATAGGTTTCCAAAACCCTTTCTTTAAGGGGAGATCAATATTAGCAATGCCCAAATCAGATACTATGCAATCCTAGACCAAATAGCCCCTATGGGGACAATAACAAAATTGTCATAGTAAACAAAATGAATTCAAATGTTATCTTCGGTAAAACAAACAGGTTTGCAATAAGGTCTGCTGTTTTTGATTTTAAAAATCATTCTAAGACCCTGAAAACTAAGCAGATAAATTCAACAATGTGTTGTGCTCCGCTGGCGGCCTTGTTGCAGTCCCGCTCAGCCCCACACTTGGATGTTGTTTTACAGGCAACTCTTGGTACCAATGTAGGTGCAGTCAGCAATGCTGACGTGCCTTAGCCCTGGTAGCACTGGAGGGATGAGAAGGTCTCCACCAGGATCTTGGAGTCCAGCTGCCAAGTAAAGAAAGGGAAGAGCAGTCATTAACTCTGTCACTGGGAGAAAAGGAGAGTTGGATGTTGAGGAAGTTGAGGCTCAGAGAGGTTAGGAGCTTTACCTAAGTTACACAGCAGTGAGTCAGGATTCCATTTCAGGTCAGTCAGACTCTCAGCCTGTGTTCTTAAGGTCTACAGTAGGCTACCAAAATAAAGGCAGTTCCCAGACACTACAGAAGCACAGAGGAGAGGCGTGCCTGGGTGAGAGGGAGTCATGTTACCTGCAGGAGGTAAAAGTCAGGCAGATTTCTGAATGTTGAGTTAGAGCGGTCAGTCACCAAGCACTGATGCCCAGAGTTTGCTCTGCACAAGGTGCTACATTTAAAGATGCATCCTCCCACCTCAGACAGACATGCACCCATGGGAACCTGGGGCCACCCCGCACAACTGTGGTCTCCCAGCCGGGGTCTGACAGTCTCTGACATCAGCCCACAGCCCAAACCATCATCACACACAGGTGTGAACACCCCGCACACTGGTTCACACTCATACACACATGAGCATCCCACTCTCCACATCTCCCCTGAGGCTCCTTCCTAGCCCACTGCCAGAGACTGGGTCCCCATCCCCTGCTTAATGCCAGCCTGGTGGCCCATTGTGTGAGGAGGGCAGTGTGTGGTGTGCCCTGGTTTATGAGCAGGGTGAGCAGAGAGCTCTAGGGCACCTGCTGGAGCTGTTGCCAGCCAGGAGGGCACCTGGAGAGCGTTGCTGGTGAGCTCTCTCTGGGTCGGTCACGGGTGTGATTGTCCAGCTTGTACAGTCCAATGCTCAAGTAAGGAAGGGACATATTTTCTAATTCACAAAAGTGCCATTTAGACTAGCAGTGGTCCAGGAGGTGGTCAGTTGAAGGGAAAAGGAGGAACGTTTGGGTAAAGGACAGATGTCACTGAATGGGTGAGCTGATGGAAGCCAAGGGCACAAGTGTAACTGAAGAGAGACCATGAGGAAGAGGGCTCAGGGAGGCCACACCAGCAACATCATGGGCAAATCATCATGGACCTCACATCAAATAATTAGATTTTGTCCTCAGGAAAGTGGACAGCCACTTGAGTTTTAAGGTGGGATATGACATTATCAGATTGATATTTAAACAGTCTCAGTGTGAGGATGAATTGGAAGTAAGGTATGAAAGACAGAGAGCCTTGTTAGGGTGAATGTAGGGAGATCATTAAGGAATTTGTAATAGTTAGCTGTCACGTGTAACAAAAAATCCCAAGACCTACTGGATTAAATAACAGCCTGTTGTTCTTGTTCCCAAGACTATGAGTCAACTTGGTTTTGCTTTTGTGAGTCACGCTTTTCTGATCTCTGCTAGAGTCCTTTTGTGTTCAACTGGCAAGTTGGTCAGACACCAGCTAGCCTAAAGTGGCCTCACTCATTGGTCTGGCATGGAGTGTGGTGACATGGTCACATATCTGTCGTCACTCAGCACTCTGACCTGGGTTTGTGTGCCCCACTGCCTGAGCCCAGGTGGGCAGGTGCTTCTGCTGCATGGTCTCAGCCACAGCAGATCAGAAGGCCATTCCAAAATGCAGGCAGGGAGGAGACCTGCCTCTCATGGGAGGGGCTACAAAGAACAGAGGTCATTTTACAATGTCCTCAGATGTAACCCTAAAGGAGACTGTAGGTGGCAATAAGGACTCCCTCGTGGAGGGGAACACCTACCATCTGTTCGCATATCTACTCCACAATCACCAAGTGCCTGCTGTGGAGCAGGTACCTCCAAGGCCCAGGGATGCACTGGTGGACACACATAGGCCCCAAGCCTCTGCCCTCGGGGAGAGACAGGCAACAATCAGGTCAGGGTCCCTCCCCCGGGTACTACGCAGCACACTCAGACTGGGAGAATTTGAGGAGTGTTTGGTGAAGCAACCAATTGCAGCTGCGCAGGAAGGTTGGGGACAAGCCAAGGACCCTCATTATTTTGGCAGCTTCCGTGTATGATGCTCGTTTCCCAGGGTCCTTTCCCTCACCTGTATGCTGTGCAGGAAGCAAGCGATTTCCTAAAAAGCCAATTGGTCAGAAGCTGAAAGCCAGATCAAAGAGAAGAACAATTTGCTGGACTTACCTTAGTTCATTTAACGATTCATCAAGAACATGGGGAGCTGTGTGTGGATAAAACGGCTTTAACAGCTTTCCTGGATTTCTGTGAACCCCTGCTTTTGTCAAATCATGAGTTCTGTGTTTCTTTTCCTTTGCTTTGGTTCTCTGTCCTTGTAGCCAAAGGTCAGCTGGTAGACAGAAGGAGCCGCTGGGTGGCTGAAGTACTTCCCGCCCTCGGTCAGAGCGCTGGGCCCCTCCGCCAGCCCACGTGGCTCCTGAAGTCTGGACAGCAACAAGCAGCAGGATTTGGAGAGCAGGGCTCTTCCGCACATTTCTCTTAATTTGATTGACTCCTGAGTTTGGAAACGAGTCTGAGTGGCAGGGGCTCCGAAGCCTGCACACCACATGCCGGGCCTCTCACCAATGTGTTTTATTCAGAATCGCATGTGCCACCTTCGACTTTCAGTGAACTGACCTCAAGCCCACCATGTGACCCTAACTGACCACTCTGAGCCCCAATTCCTGGCCAGGACCAGGAAGGTCACGCCCACTGCCCATGTAACTCACAGAGGGGTCGAAGGCTCAAGAGTGCCGGTGTGTGCGTGCTCTGGGGCCTCGCTGCGCCTGCCGGGTCCGCAGTGACAGGGACAAGCAGTTTGTCCTCTCTGGTCTTAGTTTCCCCAGCAGTGAAACGAGGGCTGGACCAGATCAAGTGATCTCCTGCTGGATGCGTGGACAGGGACGGGAGGGCCAGCGCTCGCAGGGGTGATGGCGCACCTTCCACCCACCCAGGGAGGCCGCGGGAGCCTCCAGAACGAACCTCCTTCCTCGCCAGGGGCTTCGCACGTCCACCCCACTCCTCCCCGCGTCTTCCCCAGCGAGGACCCCCCAGCTCGGAGCCGGCAGAGGCGGCAGCCAGAGCAGACTGCCCGACGCGGCCTCAGCTCCCGCCCTCCCCCGGGCGTCCCTCGCTGCCTTTCTCCTTATGGCTGTCCCACAGCCTCCGCCGGAACCCGAGCTCAAACCGTGGCAGAGTTCCTTACGGTCTCCGCCAAGTCCCTCCAGAAAGGCGCAGGCCGCGGGCGCTCCCGGCAAAGGCTGCCCCAGGAGGCCTCCGAGCCCTTCAGCAATCCGGGCACAGGCTGGATTTCTGGCAGACCCGTAGGCACTTTCCAAGACTGGTTCCCGGGGACCATCGGCAGCTCCCTGGCTTCTGGGGCATTCCAGGGGCCTCGCGGCAGCTGCCTTCCCCCCCGACTTGGCCCTCTCTGGAGATGCGGCCGAGGATCCACCCCTGAATGGTCCCTCACAACCACGAGGACAGTGAGGACAAGATCCCGTCAGAGGGACTCTTCTCCAGCTGCCACTGTGACAAAGTGCCATGAGCCAGGGCTTCGGACAGCGGAAATGAGTTCTCCACAAGGTCAAAGGACAGGACAGAAGCCCAGTTCAGGGTGTTGGCAGGCCCAGCTCCCCAGGGGCTCTGGGAGGGACTCTGGCCCGTGCTTCTGCTGGGATCTCGCTGCACCTGCGGCTTCTGGTGAATCCTGCTTCCCCTGACCCACCCCGACCTCTGCCCTCACCTGGCCTTGCCCTCTGCGTGTGTCCCAAGCGTCCCTCTGCCTCTCGCTGATAAGAGTACGTGTGGCTGCAGTCAGGCCCAGGCTGGTACCAAGCGTGGACTCCTGCCCTCGAGGCCCTGACCAAAGCTCGTCTGTCAGTCCGAGTCCATCACTGTGACACACACCTGAGGCAGTCGGCCTGTAGGGAGGAAGGTTTACTCAGGCTCAGGGTTTCAGGGGTTTCAGTCCAAGGTCGCTTGGCCCTGAGCTTTGGGCTGTGGCCGTGCCGCACCAGATGGCAGGAGAGGAGGGTGGAGGAGCCCTGCCCACCTCAGGGTGGCCAGGTGGAAGAGAGAGAGAGGAAAGGGGCCGAGGTCCCAAAGCCCCTCTCCAGGGCACACCCAGCGACCTAACTTCCACCCCCACGGGTCCCACCACCTCCAGTGGTCACCCCAGCCTTTGGGAGGTCCAAGATCCAGACTCTAACAGTGAACTGGGCCCAGGCCTCGAGGAACAGGACCCTGGCTTGTGTGGGGGCGGGGTGCACGTTGAGCCCGTGACCACGTTTCTTAAGGCTGGAAGGCAATATTTGGAAAGTGTCTGGGTTGTCTCGAGGGAGCAGCAAGCCGGGAGGAGACAGGCGAGCAGGACTCAGCTGGCTCGGTGATTAAGAAGCGGGGTCCAGGAACCACAGTCTCCGGGACCACCCCCCCCAACTCCAGCCAACAACACGGCTCTGGGAAAGTCACTCACCTCCTCTGGGCCTCGTCAGAAAATGAGAGAGAGTAATGATACACTCCCCGGGCTCTGAGAGGATTAAACCGACTATTCATTTGAGCAATCGTTGCTGAGCGTTGCCATGTGCCGCGTGTTCCTAGAGGGCTGGGGACGTAGTAATGAACAAGAGGAAAGATCTGGCTCCACGAGATGTCCATTTCAGAGGAGGAGGGTACCACCAAACAGAGTGAAAGCGATCTGGACAGTGGTCCACCGGAAAGTAAGACTAGAGCAGGGGTGGATGGGAAGCTCCTGTAGGAGGAGCAGCAATCAAAGGTAGGACCCATGTGATCCTACATAGGTATCATCAGAAAACGAGAGACTGCACTCCGTTTAGGTATGAGCTACCAAATGTATAAATGCAATCTACTGTCAGATACAACTAATTAGAACAAATAAAATTTAATTTTTTTTTTTAAAGTAGGGCCATCAGGGAAGACTCAGTGGCAAGGTAACATTTGAGCCAAGGCTGAAAACAGCGAAGGAACGAGGCATCTAGATAGCTGCAGGAAGAGTGCATGGGGCAGAGGGAGCAGCTCATGCAAAGGCCCTGGGGCTGGAGTGTTTGATCTGTTGGAGCCAGTGCAGCCAGGAGAGACCAGAGGAAGAGCAGCCAGAGAGGAGACTGAAGAGTTGGGACAAGGGGACCAGGAGGCCAGCACAGCCACGTGGGGCGGACGCCTGGCGGCTGTGAGTCTACCCCCGGGTTTGAATCCCCCAGGCAGTGACCTGTTGTTCCCGCCCACCCTCATGTCATCAGTTCGCCCACATGTGCGTGGGGCGTAGTGAGGGTTGCAGTCTGTCCCTCAGAGCTGCCTCCTCTTCCTCATGGCACAGGCCTGGGGACAAGTACTGACAATTGGCACGGCAGCCATGTTCATGGATGGGCCACTCGCCAGGTACCCCAGGTCTAGCTGGTCTTCCTTCCCCTGTTCTCAGATGGCTGCTCCCCTGAGCCAGGAAGCTGAGCATGAGCAGAGACAGAGGAGCTTGACTTCCTCTTTTTTGAAGAGCTTGGTCTGCCTTGTTCACGTCTGCATTCTGGCATCTGCCAACGAGAGCCAGGCAGGTGGGACAGCCCCTGGAGCCCCCCCTTCCAGGCGGGGAGTTGGGCGATAGCCAAATTACATACGAATACAAGCCAGGTCACAGCAGGTCCCCATACCCCCTGCACTCCGACCACACTCGGGAAATGAGTGACAGAACAGAGCAGTAAGGGAGGGACCTGCATGGTAACTGAGGTCACCAGGAAATGCCTCTCTGAGCTGTGAAGTTTGCACAAAGATCTGCAGAAACTCAGGAATTGATCCTTGCTGATGTCTGAAGGGGAAATCGCCCAGGCAGGGGATGATGGAGACTGGCCCTGCCGGGTATGTTCTAGAATGGTGCTGTCCAAGAGGAATGAAATGCTAGCCACCCATGTAACCCTGTGTTTTTTAGTGGTTGTGTTAAAAAAGAAAGGCGTAAAACATTTTATCAAGCATATGGTATTCAGCCCAGCATGCCCGAAACACTCTCCTTGGAGCATGTGGCCATATAGAACAGGGCTTTGCTCCACGCTCCGTCTTGGGAGGCAGAGTGTATCGCCCACGCAGATCTCCATCACAAGCCACGCTCCCAGAGCTCAAGCAGGCGTGGGGCTCAAGGCTGCCGCACGGGACAGAGAAGCAAGGAGGCATGCGCGGCTGGGGGGACAGGCGGGAGAGAAGGGGAGTAAGTCAGAGAGCGGGAAGGAACGGGGGCTGCTGGATTCCAAGTGCACCAGGACACAGCTGGAGGACTGGAATCCAAGGCAGACTCACACCAACTTCTGCGTCAAGTGGAGCCCGTGGCTGCTGGGTGGCAGCAGGTTGGAGGCGTGCTCAGAGCATTCACCGCAGAGGAGAGCCATGCAGAGGCGGGTCACTGGGGAATAGTCACCATGCAAAGGTAGGAGTCACGATGACAAGCCTGTGACTTCCACGAGCAGGGCTATCGCATGCATCCCTTGGTGGACCAGGGCCCACACTTCACAGATGGGAAACTGGGGCTCAGTAACTGGCCTCATGTGTCACAGTGAGTTCCAGTAGCAGGACTGGGGCTCTCCCGTGACAAGGTCCCTCCCCACCCTTCTGAATGGAATGGGAGCTGCAGAGGGTCCCACAAAGGCGCCCGGCTGCACCTCTTTCGTCTGCATTGCATCCTTTATCCAGGGCCATATATTTTGAGATGCTCTGTGGACTAAGATAGCAAATCAGGGGCCCAGGACCAGCTTCCCACCAGCAGCATCTCCCCGGGGATGTTTGCTGACTCATCAATCAGTGACGGCAGATCTTCAGAGACTGTCAAATACCAAGTCAGCTCCTCGCGTGTCCTGGAAGAATGGAGCTCAGCCCAGCCACGAGGCACTGAGGGAAAGGCACAGTGTGGGTCGCTTCCGGCTCCCCTCACTACTGGTGAGACCCTGGGAGAGCCACCAGCTTCCCCAGGCCTCCGCTCGAGGGCTCTGAGCCATGGGGACGATGGGCGGACTGCGGAGCACCTTATTAAGCAGGTGTGAGTGCGCTCTGTAGCAGCGCAAACGATACCCCAGGTTCTAGAAAGAAATGGTCTGATAAAATTTGTTGGTTTTTTTCCTGCAATGATGAGCATGTGACAGTTTCGTGAAGCCACCATGTGACTGACTGCAGACAACTCCGTGACGGGCTCCTCCACCCCAGCACTGCTGGCGTTGGGAGCCATGTGGGCTCTCCGCCTGGCCCTGTGCCATGTGTGCAGCCTCCTGGCCTCTGCCCCTGCAGCCCCCAGCACTCCCTTCAAGTCATAGCCAAAAATGTCTCCAGACATCACCAAGTGTCCCTGGGTCCGATCCACCCCTGGAGGATCCCTGTCAGCCACCACCTGGTTCTTCAGAATAAGTACCAGCCTGGGCGACACCTCCTGGCTCCACCTTGCGCTTGCTGTGTGACTTTGGGCAAGTTGGTCCCACACCCTGTGACTCCCAAAAAGGGCAGACAAACACCGGAACCGGGGAAGCCCTCGTGCCGACGCTCGGCTACAAGAGGCAGAGCCGCTGGGGAGTCATGTCCTTCCCCTGCCTTCACGCCAAGACCTTTCTAGGCCACTGTGTCCAAGACACCCAGACCATCGGGACGCTCTCTGTCTTAGGACCCTCGCTCACCCGCATCTGTGAAGTCTTTATTGCCATGTGAGGTCACAAGTCCAACTGGCCTGGGGACTCGCAGGTGGACTCTGTGGCGGGGGGAAGGGACCTCGTTCTGCCTACCACAGTGTTCTTTAAGTGCTGACTACATCAGGGAGCAAAAATGAGACCAGGTGATGGCATTTCTGCTATTTTGTCCTTCCCAGATGTGAAACTTGAAACAGTAGAGAAATCGAGGGCTCTGTCCTCTTCCAGCCTTGGTCTTGAGGGTCAGGACCTCACTTAATGGCTCTGTGACCTTGAGCAAGTTAGTTCACCTCTCTGATCTGGGTCCAACCTGTACTGTTTAAGGGGACACTTGTCCAGCAGGATCTGAATTTCAGAGAAACTCGGATAAGTTTAAAAGAAGTCTCTGCAAGTGGCTCATAAAGTTCCAACTCATAAAAAGCACTTGAGAAACAGCAAGGATTATGATTTCTTTAAGCTGCAGCTCAGCTTCCTGAGCTTAGGAAAACTAGCTCCGAAGGGCCACCCTGCGTGCAGCAGAAGCCTGGCTTCGAGCAACCACCCTCCAGCGCTCTGGGACTTGGAGGCTATAAGGAAGAACATGCCCAGGTGCTGAGGCAGGAGCTTGCCCACAGGCTCTGGAGATGCTGGAGTGTAGGGCACGAAATAACGTTCTCTCCAACCCTCAAAGGTTCTTAGTTGGAATAAATGCTTATAACCAATGTCAGACTAATAAGAAAAACAAATGAGTTTATTAATATATGTGTTTCATAGACACATGGGAGACACCCAAGCCATGAATAGTTCTCAGAGCAGGATCCTGAATCTGAATCTCAACAAAGAACTGGAAATATTTAGGGAACAAGACAAATGAAAAGGATTCTGAGTCCCAAGCAGCAGCAACCTGTGGGAAAACAAATAAAGGCAGTTAAAGTTTAGATAGCAAAGCTTGGTGACCAGAGTCCTCTGGCTTCTCCAGGCCAGGCTGAAGCCAAGTTCAGTGCTTACCCATTGTTCTCCACGGAGGGGTGGGCAGGGCACCTCTTGTCTTTGTGAATCTGGTTTGGGCACCTGGAGGGACAGCAGGGTCTCCTGCACCTGCCTCTTAATTGCCTCCAATTCAGCAATTCCTCCAGATCCTTCCGTCCTTCTCCCTCATATTTTGGGAAAGCGTAGTCTGGCCTCCCGCACTAGCAAAGCAAAGAGGTGAAATCAGAAATGGAGCTGGAAGGACTGGGGATCTCACGGCTCCCTGGTAAGGGGTCGGGGTTGGTTTCCGGTGCTGCGAGAAGCCACTGGAGATTGGAAGCAGAGGGGCGATTTGAGCTGTCCCTAAAATGTAAGCTATGTGGCTCTACTTTCAACTGTTCACTCAGCAAGCAGTTACTGAGCACCTACTACATACCTCGAAACTAGGCCTGGGCAGAGGAGGACGCAAAGATTAGTGGACTCACCTGGTGAAGAGTCTGGGTTCATTCCCCCTTGTCTCCTGAGCTGTGCACTGTTCTAGAAGTGGGGGAAATGCACGTAGCAAAACAGAGTCCCGGCCCCAGGGAGCAGACGTTCTGTTGGGAAGGCTCACAGAAGACTCAGAAAAATTCAGTGTCAGGCAGTGAGGGGGCTCTGAGGACAAGCCATGCAGAGTGAGGAGGAGAATGGTGTGGGAGATGCCATCTTTGGGTGGCCAGGGAAGGCCTCTGCTCGGAGGTGACAACAAAGCAGAGATCTGGGGACAAGAGCGAGGTCTGGAAATGATCAATCCATCCAGAAGGGGTGGCCAGGGCTGAGGCCCTGCATGTAACTCAGTGCTGGAGACGAAGCTCAGGTATGGTGGAAGCTTCAAGGAACACGCACCAGCCTCCGCTTCAGGGAGGCCGCCCCTGGAGAGTGGTGTCTGAGCCAGTGCTCAGGAGAGGATCAGGCTCAGATTTGGGCTCCATCGAAAAACTAATCTCTTTCTTTCAAAAGGAGTGAGTTCCCCATCAGCTGAGGTATGCAAGGGATTGGTTGATGGGATTCCAAAGAAAGGAACCAGGTTGGTCTGGGGTGCAGCCCTCCTGGGTCAACCTTCCTAGGAAGACCCGGGAAGGAACTGCACGATTCCTAAGGGGGCGAAATGAACGAGAGGCTTGAAACCAGGCTCAGATCCAGCTGTGCGCTGGGGAAGGCAGGGCTTCAGCTGTCTGCTCCTGCTCTTCACCTGCTCGTGCCTCCGCTGGATCAGTCACGTATTCGTTTTGAGGTTTTCCCGTTCTGTCATGCTCTGGTCTTCGTTACTCCAGATCCATGGGAGGGACTGGTCGTGACTCAGGAGAAGGGACTGTGCCTCGGGTGGGTAGGGGCCTGGGGCCCACGCAGCAGGGTTCCCACAGCCTGGGTGTGGGGAAGGTCGCGACCTGCAGCGAACAGTGAAAGGGGAGTGGCTTTGCAGACAGACGCACCTAGAGGAGAAGCAAGAAGGAGATCCCCGTGGAGACCACCCAGTGCCGCAGGAGGCTGAGAGAGAGCAGGTGCCACCCACGGCAGCCGCAGGCTGTGGGAAGATGGCGCTTGGCCGCAGAGAGGGGTCCAGCCCGCTCTGTCAGGTCTGCACTCAGCAGAAGGGTTTCCCCTCCACCCATGGGGGCTCAGCCTTGCAAGCTAGAAGTATTTTGTCCTTGCAGAACCCAGGTGTTGGCCCAACTGGGGCTGCTGGTTCTGCCGAGAGGGCTCCCAGTCTTCTGGGGAGCTTCCACCTCCGTGGCCACATCTTTGTCGCTGGCTCTTTGTGGTTCCAAAATCCATGGATATTTGTCACCGCCTGCAGCAACAACTTGCACGGGTCTTATGGGTGGTGGAGTGGAAACTGAGGCACTTCTATCTTTCTCTTTAGTGCACTGCTTTCTTGCTTGTTTGTTTATAGAGGATAGAGGAAATGAGGTTTACTTGCTTTGAGAGGAGAGAGAGAGAGACTTTGCTTATCAGAGAGAGAGACTTTGCTTAAGAGAGATTTTGAAAGAAGGACAGGCTTTTCTTAGAGCTTAGAGGAAGGGGGACTTGCTACGCCTCACTTAAGTTCTGCTGCTTCCCACTGGTGCGTCCTGCATCCTGTGAACTAAGGGTACGTCTACCTAAGGTGGTTTAGTGATGCGTCTCAGTTCTCCGTTCTGCGATCTGCCTTCCGCCGCTGCCTGCTCGCTGCTGTGCCGCTTTTCCCTACTAGCTGCCATCGTGCGTTTCCTAGCTGCTTTCGTGTTTGAGTCTTCTTCTACTGCTTTTCTGCTAATGGCTGCTGTCCGTCCCTACTAGCTGCTGTGTTCTTTCTTCTGGCTGCTGCCGCCACTTTTCCCTACTAGCTGCTGCTGCGTGTTTTTCCCTCTGGCTGCTGCCGTGCGTCTAGCTGCTTTTTTGCTAATGGCTGCTGTGTCTCTGTCTCGCTCTGCCTAAGCTTATATCACCTCCAGGAGGCGGAGAGCAGGGCCACGCCTCTTACGCAAAGATTAGGCGAGACGCTCCGAGCAGGCAATTAGTGCTCGAGAACACATGTCCATGTGTGCATGGACAATAAAATCACCTGAGTGTGCTTATGTCAATTAACCTCCTCGCTGCTGATGTGATCAACATGGCACAGCCCCCAACACATCTTCAGCAGCCAAGTGAGCTGGGGGCCATGCACGGTTGCAGGAGAAGTTCCCAAGAGATGTCAGGAGAAGTGGCCCAGCCTGGTCGGGCCACAGGGTACTCAGACCTGCCTCCTCCACCAGTCCCACCTGGGTCTCCAGGCCTAACCTCCTGGACAGAGGTCCTTTCTCTTCTCTATCATTCAGTGTCACAAATGGCATGGGACAAAGAACACACATCAAGTTTTAGCTCCATCATAAGTAGGGGAACGACCTTTGCACCTTGCCTTTCCGTGCCTCAGTCTCCTCACCTATAAATTGGGGATAAAAACACCAACCTAGAATCTTAGGCACAGTTTGAATTAGCAACTGTAATTCTACACAGGAGGTCACAGGGTGCTGAGAGCATACATGTGTTGTTCACCCTGATTGACAGGACGCATGGACAGTCCAGGGTATCTGGGTCCAAACCCCGTCACTGTCCCCGCCTCACGGCCTGTGGCACCTTGGCTCAGTCTTTACCATGGGCCTCGTGGCGTCTGACTGGGACAGTCTCAGATCACGCCTGCTCTCGTGTTAATAGCACCCTCCCTACACTCTGAGTGTCCAAGTTGGGAAAATAAATCACACAGTGTTCCCGTCCTTCACTGCGACAGGCCGACCAGGCCGCCCTCCAGGGCCTCTGAGGATGAGCGAGGCGGGAGTGGGAAGAAACCCTGGCGCCTGCAAGGCACCCTCTGTGGAGTCGCCGTCACAGAACCATCAGTCCCTCACCGAGAATCAGCAACTTAAATTTGACCACAGCCAGTGGAAGACGCCACGCAGGCCTGGGTCATAGCCTGCAGAATGGCTGGGGACTTTGTTCTCCTCTCTGAATCTCGGCGCGGCTGCGTACCCAGCTCCTGCCCCTCCAAGCTCCTGGGTCTACTCCACATTCGAACCAAAGAAAGAAGAAAGCTGATCGTGACATCCACGAAGGAAATCAGCAGGAGTCTGGTGTGAGCCGTGGATGCAGACACCACGCCATCACTGTCTCCGTCCTCTGGAACCAGGGGTGCCCGCAAAGAAGCCCAGGATCTGGAGGCGGAAGACCCAACCTGTGCCCCTCCTCCACTCACAAGCAGGACTGGTACCTGGGCAGCCACTCCAGGCCCTGGAACCTCAGCTTCCCACCTGACGTAACAAGAAGTCTTAATTCATAATTGGGTGACAAAGAGGGACTGGACAAGGCACAAGGAATATTTTTTTGTGTGGATAATCGAGTCCATAAAAAAAGGCCTCAAAAGGAGAATTTGAAGACTCTTTCATAGAAGAACCTGCTTGTAACTGCCCTTCAGTCTTTTTAAATTTCCGCCGTGTTGGGGACTGAACCCGGCCTCGTGCATACCAGGCAAGCACCCCACCTCCGTGCTCCACTCCAGCCCATAATTCTGAAGCCAACTGCTTAGAAAGCAGCACCCAAACACCTACCCCAAGAAACACCAGCAACTGACCTTTAAAACTAAAAATCCACAGATTTTAGGAAAACATGGTCTTTACAGCCTTGCCTCCCACAAATATATAACAAAATGAACAGAAAAAAAATAGTGTTCAAAAAAAATTTAACAGCAAAGAGGATTTTGAAAGTTCCCAGCACAAAGGAATGGCAAATATTTGAGGTGATGGATATACCAGGTACCTGATCTGACCACTGCACACTGCACCCCATAACTGTGAATCATCATTACGTCAATTAAAAACTTTAAATAGATTTTTTAAAAACAAAGCAAACTTTTACCCAGGGGGAAAGTTATTGGCCAACAGTAGCCAAACAAGGAAACATACCACAGGCCTTAAAAACTGGCCACTGATAAAGGTAATTCTACCACAGTGTGTTCTGTCTCCACTCTTCAGAGCCCAGCACTGACCAGAGGAGACTCAAGAAACCCTCGGAACTCCCCCAGCAGCCTTTTTTTGGAGGGTAGGGACAAGAGCGACCACAAGTGACAATCCAGAGGGTAAGACCAAAAGGAAACCTGCCCCCGCGCATCCTCTCTGAGGGCCCTGGCTTGCTGTTTTCCAAGAGTTGGCCCTAATTTGAGGAAACCAGTTCAAGCCCCCGGAGGGGAATATACCCCGAACCATGTGGAATGGGTTCCAGCACAAGTCACCCTACAAAATCTCAGAGGAGAGAGAGCAGAACCCAGGTCAGGTCCTCAGAAAGGCCCAGGATCCCAGCCAGGTCTCCTCCTAGCCCCAGCTGTCCCCTCCTCAATTTACAGACACTTTACCGAGAGACGTTTCTCCCTCTCACTGTGACTTGAGAGGGAGACAAGCAGAAGACGCTGGGGAGAAACGGCGTCAGTCATCTGCCATCGCCTGACCCGGGCCTGCTCCAGCCCCCGTGCTTCTGAGGCACGGAGACGGTGGTGATGGAGGCAGCCGACGCCCTCTGTGTCACAAGCCCGCCGCCATACCGAGGATCCACCTGGAAGTGCTGCAGGGTCTCCCAGGTGCTTCTGAAAACAGCCCCCACGTCGAGGAGATGGACCCCCAGTGCCCACCCCATTAGGACTTCAGAGCCCAGGCCCAGGAGAGCTCAAGGCCCCTGCTCTGCCAGCGCGGCTGCAATTGTGACCCAGACACCTCCTGACAATGACATTTCTGCATCTGCAGACCTGGAGGCTGGTCTAGGCGCATTTCAGTGTGTAACCATTGCTCTCGCGCATTTTGATAGATATCGTTTCCTCCCCTTTTTTATTAGAGCATTATAGCTACGCACGGTAGCTGGGTTTGTCCAGACAAAATCACCCATGGTGGAATCTGGCCACCGCCTTCCCCCACCGCACCCCCCACTCCATGGATCCTCCCCTTGCTCTGATGTCCACTGATCAGGCCTCGATTGGCGCCTTCCACACATGAAGGGAAGATTCCCTGTGGCGTGTTTACATATGCACATAACATTGATGTGTTAAGTTCAGGCTGCATTCCCTCCCTTTCCTGTCTCTCCCACCTCCCCGGCCTCCTTCTTCTCCACCGATCCTTTACCAGCAAATGTCATGATGTCAGTCTTCTCCATGGCTGTGTATCTGCACACGTCTTCTTGGTCCATTCGTCCATTGACAGGCACCTAGTCTGGTGCATAATTTGGCTGCCAGGGACCGTACCATCATAGGCGCTGAAGTGGCTGCCTTGCTCTATTTTGCTGACTTTAGTTCTTTTGGATAAATGCCGAGGTGGGGCAGCTGGGTCATACGGTGGTTCTATTCCTAGTCCGTTGGGGAATCTCCACAGTGCTTTCCGGCGTGGCTGAACTAGTCTGCAGGCCCACCAGCAACCTATGCGTGGGCCTTTCCCCACATCCTCATCAGCATTTATTATTTGTTTTCCTGGTAATGGCCATTCTGACTGGAGGGAGATCAAATCTTAGTGATTGCCAGAGATGTTGAACATTTTCTTTTCACGAATTTGTTGGCCATTTGTGTTTCTTCTTTAAAGAAATGTCTGTTTAGTTCTCTAGCCCGTCTGTTGATTGGGTTGTGTTTTTGGTTTTGGTTTTGGTTTTGGTTTGGTTTTTTTGGTGTCAACTTTTTGAGTGCTTTGCATACTCTGGATATTAATCGGAGAAGTACTGCCGAGATTTCTCCCATTCTTAGGCTCGGTCTTCTCGCTCTTCACTGTTTCCTTTGCTGGGCAGAAGCTTTTTAACGTGATGGCACCCCACGGACTGAGTCTTGGTCTTACTTCCTGAGCTTCAGGGGTCTTGCTGAGGATGATGATGCTGCACCTACACACTGAGTGTCAACCCCATTTCTTCCAGCAGTTGCAAAGCTTCTGGTCTAATTCCCAGATCTGATCACTTTGATTTGACTTCGGTGCAGGGCGAGAGAGAGGGATCTACTCTCATTCTTCTGCATAAAATTTCCGGTTTCCCAGCACCCCTTGTTTTTTAAGACTGTCTTTTCTTTGACGTTTATTTTGGGCACTTTTGTCTGGTGTCCGAGGCTCTAGGTCTGGCTTTGTCTCCGTGTCTTCTCTTCTACTCCATTGGTCTTCATCTCCATTTTGATGCCAACACCATGCTGTGTTTGCTACTCTAGCTCCGGGGCATAATGTGAGGGGGGCGGGCGATGCCTCGGGCGTGGCTCTTCTTGCTCAGGACTGCTTTTGACACATAACTAAGATTTAGAGTTTGCTCTCTCTGTGGTAAACCGCATATCCAATGTTCTCAAATCGTCAGCATTTAGTGAATATTGATGGTATATCTGTTGCCTGTCAAAGATGCCAGGCGACGGAGATGGCACCTGCCCAGGGAGGCTCACAGTTAGTGGGCAACAGGGGCGACGCTTCACCTCAGTCACCTGTGACTTGCTGGAGTCCAGGCTCATTGGCAATGTGGTGGAGCCAAACCCTGGAGAGAGGCAGGCTTGAGCAAGTCAAGTGACCTCTCTGGGCTTCAATTTTCTCACCCAGGGATATGGCAGCCAAGCCTAACTCAGTTATTCTGAAGATTCAATTGGAAACATTCCTAACACAATAAACAGATAGTCCCCAACTTACCATGGTTTGACTTTGTGATGTAGGGAAATGATATGCACTCAGTAGAAACTGTACTTGGAATTTTGATCTTTTCCTGAGCCAGCAGGATGCAGTGTGGCATTCTCTCCAATGCCTAACCGGGCTAACGCAGGGGTTCTGAGCACATTCGAGGTGGGCTGCGCCAAGCCACTGTACTTGGTAGTTTGGGTGCGTTAGATACATTTTTGACTCAGGCTGTCTTCAGTTTATGGAGCTTTATTGGAACGTAACCCCTTCGTTAAGTCAAGGACACCTGGGTTCAGTAACAGCCAGTTGCATTATATGTATCAAATTTACACATGTAGTTCTCTATTTCTGATGGATCGCAGCTGGATTCAGAGGCATCCAGAGAGCTGAGGGGACGACGGATCTCTTGCTAGGCTGGGCCAGGTCAGAGAAAGGGCTTGCATACCTTGGCGCTTCAGTACCAGGGACTGTCTAACCGCAGCACCTGCTCCTGGGGCCACTCAGCAGGGCAGGGCTGGCTCACCAAGAGAGCAGTCCCTGCCGAGGGGTGGCCCTGCAGCCTGCCTGGGGAGGAGGCTGGGCCTGGCCTGTGCAGGGGGCTCATTCCGGTCCTGCCTCCCACACTGCAGGGGGCATCCCATTCATCCTGACCGGCGAGTTCTTCCAGCAGTCACAGCGGCCGGCGGCCTTCATCCTGGCGGGCACTGTCAACTGGCTGTCCAACTTTGCCGTGGGACTGCTCTTCCCGTTCATTCAGGTACGGCTACAGGCGGCTCTGGCGTGGGAGCGAGTTTGATTCTGCAGCCTTGGGGGTGGCGGTGGTTGACAGGGCAGAGGTGGATCTCTCTCTATCCCAGGGAAGAAGCTGCTTGCCTGAAATTCCCATCTCCCTCCTGTCCCTCTCCAGCTGGCCCTAGAGCCTGCGGTGGCCTGGGAAGGAGAGACTACCCACTGCTGAGGGCGTGCGAGGGGACCTAGATTGAGTCTCAAGCCCTCCCCTGACCTGGCATGTTTGCAGTGTGCTTGTCCCTGGGTGGACAGATCGGGCTTGATAACAGCCGCGCAGGCTGCAGCCCTGCCAGGCATTTGACATCTTCATTACCGTCAGCAGAAACAGCTAACGGGCCACTGTTCCAAGAGTGTCAGTAATTGGCAGGAAAATGCCCATATACTTAGAAATGAGGTACAAGTCCTCCTGGGCAGGTGCAGAATCTACACATCACTCATTTATTAATGCAACCTGTATCTACTGAGCCCTGCTGCATGCCAAGCACTGGTTCAGCCCTTGGGGATCGAGTGGGAACAAGCTGTGTTGTAAATCCTGAGCTGAACAGGAGGCAAGGGAGTCTGTAGTGCCACTTGAGATGGGGTGGTCCAGGAAGGCCTCTCCATTGTCATTGAAGTGACAATGGAGCAGAGATGTTGAGTACAATGAGGGAGCAGAGCAGTCTGGAGCGACAAAGTCCCAGCTAGAGAAACAGACATGCAAAGGCCCCGAGGTGGCCTGTGTATGGAATGGCAGAGGCTGAGATGGCGGGAAAAGCAAGAGCAAGGAAGACGACGGAGTTAGAAAATGAGCATGGAGCGTGACCTGGGAAAAAGACACAAGATGAGGACTCCTCAGGGTTGACACAGCAAGGGCCAGCAGCGTTTGCCTAAAGAGGGCAAAGTTCCCCGGCTCCACTGCCCACCAGGGCTCCCTGCTGCCCAAGACATCAGGTGCCGTCGCCTGAGAAGGTAAGACTCCATGGGAATCCTCAGAGAGAACCCGCTGTTCCTTCTCAGGGGCCACTTCGACCCGTCTCCGCCAACACTTGCAGAGCCTGTGCTCAGTCTGCCTGTTGATTTGCTAGTGCCAGGCCCAGCACAGCGCAGCCCCTGCTGCCAGCAGGTGAACTGCAGGTCAGCACCCCAGCACTCCACACCAGCCTGAGACACAGCCAGGAGCTGCTCCTCCCTCCAGTCCCCTGCGCATGGCTCAGTGCCCACGTCACCCCCGCGCCCTGCCTTTACACAAGACAGCTGAGGCCAGGGTGTAGGCGAGGTCAACCCGGCCCCGTGGGGGCCACGGAGCCCAGTCCCCCTGTGCACCTCTCCTGCTGGCCTGAGCACGTCTGCATTCGCACAGCAGAAGGTCAACACGCCACGCAGCATTCAAAGCCTCTCTGCACTTCAGCGACCACCACACACAAGTGGCGTGGCGCCCTCCGTGGGCTGCGTCGTTGGAGAAGGAGCCACAGGAGCCCTCCCCTGGGCCTCCGCCCAGTGGCCCTTGGACACAACGGATGTGTCCTCTCAAAGGCAGCAGAGCCCGGGGTCAGAAGTGCCGTTTCTCACTGTGGGGAAAATCGACTTTGAGTCAGCCCTCTCTCAACACAGGCTGTCCACCACCTTCCCTAATGAAGGAGATTCCAGAGCCTTCCACAGCTGACCGCTGTCATCTGAGCGATCTGGGGGGCAAGCAGAGCAAAAGGTCTTGCAGTATCTCCAGAAGGGTCGCCTCGTTCTTGCCAGCACTGAGAGCCGCTGGTGACCAGCACTTAGGGGGCACTTGCTGTGTGCCCGTCATACCCAGCCTACCAGTGTGAGGAGGTGATGCCCGGGCTGTGCATATGACAGAGGAGGGGATGAGCAAAAGCACATGGCGGCCTCCAGGGTCACCCTGGGAGAGGGCAGAGTGGGGCCTTATCCTGAGTCTCTTATCCTACCTACAAGACAAGGAAGAAGGAGCCCCGGGGCTGGCGTGGCCGCCCCTCCTAAAACTCCCTCAGTGGGTAGTTTGTCCCAAAACATTATCATACACAGTCCTCCCCCTGCAGCTCTCACAGGAGCCCCTGCTGATTCTGAATCCCTTGAATTCCTCAAATATGTCTGTATGCATCCCCAGAGAGGCCGCCCGCTGAAGCTGGACGGCCGACCCTCGCAGCACATGGCTCAGGCCAGGCAGCAGAGCCCACCAAGGCTCCTCTGAGTAGGACGGTGCTGTGCTGTCCTCGAGGTTGCTTGGACTCCACGTATCTGGGCTTCAGTTTTAGGCTCAGTTCCGTAAATGCTGAATATGCTGCTGTCGCAGCCTGCACAGCTGCATTACTTGCCAAGGCAGAGGCCAACGAGGGGACAGTGACCATGACCTGAGCATTAACCACGTGCCATTTTAAGGGTGGCCACTCACGGCATGGCCAGTCTCTGTCCTCTAAAAGCATGACCTTTTCCATCCAGGTGCTTCTCAGCGCTTTCAAAGTTGCCCCAATTGGCAAAAGTGCCATTTGAGGGTTTTCTCCAGGTTGGGGGCATCTGGATGTGTCCCAAGCTGGCAGGTCAGAAGTCCAGTAGCCCAGAGTCCTGAAAAAGATCCAGGTCCCCTCCTCCTTCCTGTTCAAGACGAAATGTCAGAGGTCGGACATGTTGTGTTAAGTAAAAGCTTCCACACTTAAAGAGGAGGCGGTACAAAGGAAGACAATGGACCACACAGCTAGAGGAGGGCAAGATCCCGAAAACACAAATAATAAGGACAAAAACGAGGTGTTATCAGAATGAAGGATGTGTGCCCAGTGACGAACTGCGCGAGCAAAGGCCCTGCACGCAACAGAGCGGGGCAGTCATTCCTGACAGCTCACCCTGATCCAGGAGTAGCGCCTGCAACATGAAGGAACTGCTGCAGGTGAGCAAGAACAGGGTGCCACTCAAAATGTGGAGCAAAAGAAGGGGTTCTCAGGAAGAGGCCCGACTGGTACCTAGAGGCAAGACAAGCCCTCATAGCGATCAGAGAAAGGCTGACCAGATCAGTGGCCTGCTCCTAGATATCTACCAGAGCATCAAAAGCAGAAATCTGAATAGTAAGTGTGACAAGAACACCACAAGGAAAGTGCACGGTAAGTCAGTCAACTGGCACTTGATCAAATTAAGCATCCGTCTGCTCCCTGGCCCCCAAATCCACCTCTGATTATGAGAAACTTCTGCAGAGGGCCATAAGATGGAATGTTCAGAATATTCACTAGCCCATCACTGTGGCGGCAGGGTCTGAGAGGTGGCCTGGGTGGCCGTCCCAGGGGACAGCATAAGTCAAGCACGGCAGGTGCACTCTGCAACGAGTCTCGGCAAGCAGAAGCCAGGAGTCTGGTACTCAGCCACAGCCTGCTGGATCCTGCATGGGAACCCTGTGCCAGAAGAGCAGAGGCAGAGTGAGCCATAGCCCAGGTGTTGTGGGTGAGAATTTAAACACACACGTAGATCAGGGTTGTGGATTTTCATAAGATAGATAGACAGATGATAGATATATAGGTAGATGATTGATGATACATAGATAATAGGTAGATGTTAGATAATAGATGGATTAGATAGATGATGGATAGATAGATGATAGAGGGATAGATAGATATATAGGTAGATGATAGATGATAGATGGATAGATACTAGATTAGATAGATGATAGATAATAGATCAATTAGATAGATGATAGATGGATTAGGTAGATTAGGTAGATGATAGATGATAGGTAGATAGATAATAGATGATAGATGGATAGATACATAGGTAGATAGATAGATAGATAATAGGTAGATAGATGATAGATGGATTAGATAGGTAGGTAGGTAGATAGATTAGATAGATGGATTAGATAGGTAGGTAGGTAGATAGATTAGATAGATGGATTAGATAGGTAGGTAGGTAGATAGATTAGATAGATGATAGATGGATTAGATAGATGGATAGATGGATTAGAGATAGAGAGATAGTAGATGATGGATAGATAATAGATTAGATAGATGGATAGATAATAGATTAGATAGATGATAGATGGATAGATACTAGATTAGATAGATGATAGATAATAGGTAGATGATAGATGATAGATATTAGATTGATAGATAATAGATTCGATAGATAATAGAGAGATAGATGATGGAGATAGAGAGATGGACAGATAGATAGATAGATGATGGACAGACAGATAGGAACACAGGAACAGCCCAAGCTTCACTGGCAGCTGGGCATGAGCTGGAGGCAGCAGGGGTCCCAGCTGTCCCCACCCTGTGCCTCGGAGCACTGTGGGAGCACCCGTGGGCCTTCGGGCCAGGGACGCCAGTGCTCCCTCAAGCACCTCGGCGTGCTGGGCTCCACTGGGATCGCTGCCTGCACTCCCTCATGGATCCGGACCCGGTCCTTAGGGTTCCCTCACTCGGCTCCTGTCCCAGAGTGTCTGAGCCAGTCCCAGGAGGCTGGAACAGAAGGCTGGTTGTCTAAGGGGAACAGTCCTGGGAAGCCCCTCCCTTCCGCCTCCTGTTCTTCCTCTTTTCCCACAGTTCTAGGGAATTCTAGTTATAATTGCTTTAACTCTGCTGTAGAAACTTAAAAGCAAAGAGATGAAACCACCATGATCACAGCTGTCCTCCCTCCCTCCCTCCCTCCTTCCTTCCTTCCTTCCAAACATAATTATCTTGTATTTCCAAAATCTGGGAGGACTTTTCCTTTTGTTTTCTCGCCTCGCCTGCACGGTCATGAACCTTCCTCATGCCTGTGGACACAGGGATCCCAAGAGGTGGGGCAGCCTGGGGGGTGGGGTCTGGGAGTTCAGGTGCAGCTGGTGATGAAGCATCGTCAGCAGGGGTGGCCCTGCTGGTGTCCCCATGGAGACACCACCCAGCGGCTGCTGCGTTTGGTACCTTGTGAAATGTCAGTCACCCCCCCTCCCGGGCAGGCAGTGGTGAAGTTTCCTTCCTGGAGGGGCCTTGTCAGGGGGAGGGCCCCGCTCAGGCCTGCTGTGGGCAATGATGGACATGCAGAGAAACCCGGAGCCTACAAGCGTTCTTCCCATCCCCCTCCGGCAGCCCCCGGCCCGCCCTGGGAGCAACTTCTACGCGCCCTGGGCACCGTATTGGACGGTTTCCACTCTGCAGCCCTGCCGAGAGCATCTCAGCCACAGTCAAGGCTACGGTGCCAGGAGCCAGCACTGCCTGAGCCTGGTGCTTGAGGCTTCTGCAGCAGCCTCACTGCCTCACCCGTCCGGAGGCCGGGGCTCTGCAGTCAAGTCTGCAGGGTGGGCCCCCCTGGCCTCTCTCCCTGGAGCATGAGTGGCATCTTCTCCCTGTGTATATGTGAGTCCTGATCTCCTCTTTTAATGACATGGGTCATACTGGTGAGGGCCACCTGGTGGCCTCATTTTAGCCTAACTACCTTCTTAATAGTCTAACCACTCAGGGCTCCAGGTATGGATTTGGGAAGCAACTCCATCCATAACAGCCCCCTGCCCAGACATCTTTACTCTTACTTATTCCTAAATGTGTGGGTGGCAAAGGTTTCCCAGACCTCCAACAGACCCGCAAGGACCCTGGGCTTCTTCCCTCAAATGAAGCGTCTGAGTGATACTGCTGTGGAAGAAGGCGGGAATCCAGCCCGCCTCGCCTGCTACTCATTAGCAGAGGCTCGGTTTCCTCATCCAAGGAGTGGGGAGATCCTCACAAGGGAGAAAGGGAACCACAGTGGCCGTGAAGTTGAGCCCACCCCTCCCACCTCTGCACACACTGAGAAGCCTGGAGTTAGAATATTCTGTTTGAGTTCAATCAGGTGTGGAAGGGAGGAAACGATTCTTTTTACCTTGAAAAAATATTGGGTGATATCTCAATCGCCTCTGAAGGGTGGGGGTGGGGGCAAGGCGCACTAGGATCTTGGAATCTAAAGGCCAATAAAACCGCCCCCTCGCCTCTGGGGTGCGCAGGTGGTGCGTCTTGGGTCTGAAGGGAGGAAGACACTCACTCTGTCCTGCATTGCGCTGGGCCTGGAGCAGTGAGCAGGAGGGACGGTCCTGCCCTCATATTTCAGGGAAGAACAGCCACGTCCTTTATGGGGACGGGGGTCCTGGGGGGCTGCACAGGGAGGAAGCACCTGGTGGGGAGAAGGGCGAGTGCTGGTAGAGCCTGAGCAGGCAGAGCAGCTGCCAGAGAACTTGGAGGACGGATGCCAACTCCAGAGGCAGCACAGGAAGGCCCAGGCCAGTCCTCCGGCTCCGAGGGCCCGAGAGGCTCAGGGCTTATCGGGGCTCTGGGACGCCGCTGCGGGATTCCAAGGCATGGTCTGTTTTGCGTTTTCTGAGGACCTCTTTAGCTGCCAGCAGGGGCTGGATTTGGGGAAGCTGCTCACCCTTAGAGTGAACACATTGAAAAGTACATAAAACCAGGTTTCTCCGTATATGGGTCAGGGGAGCAATTGCCTGGAAAACAGCACAGAGAACTTTCTAGAGTGGGAGAGAGGTTCTATATCTGGATAGAGATGTTGGGTACACAGCTTTGTGCTTTTTTTCCAAACTCAATAAAATGTAGCCTTAAGATCCCTGCATGCTGCATGCTGCTGTACACAACTTCTACCTTGATTTTTTTTTAATGATATTTTTAAAAAATGCTACAGGGCAAAGTCATCAGGCTTTAATAGCTAAGACAGCAGAGAGGGAAGAAGCTGTCCAGGGTGATTTCCAGGTGTCCTGGGCAGGTGGGAAGAGGGCAAGGCCTCTGCTGGGAACAGATGGAGGGGGAGCAGGCTTGCCAGGGAGAGGGGGGTGGGAGGCAGAGTGTAGGCAGGGTTGCTGATGTGGCTTCCAGCAGGCAACTGCAGGGCTGTGTCTACTTCAAAGATTCTTGGGCAGCTCCAAGATCTTTAGTATACAAACGACAGTGCTCAGGAACCCCCCCAAGATGTAAGCTACCATTATGACCGCTGTTCCCTTCTCGCCGGCCCTGTGAACACCCTAACATTTCTGGTCTACTCTGCCCACAAAATAGAAGAACACACACCTTCAATGCTCTCTGCAAGCTGGAGCGAGGAGCCACTGGCGTGTAAATCATTTGACTTCCCACCAATCACTAATGGCGTACAAGAGTGCCGTGTGCATCACCAAAGGAGCAAGGTCCAGCCCCGTGGGGCGCGGGGAAACTCAACAGAGGAACTGCACTTTTGTCACATTGTGACAATCTAACTTTCTGTACCTCCGTGTGTCTCCGTAAAAGTCCTCTGATTCCATCCATGCGTCCTTCATGGAAGGACTTTTTTTCCTTCATGGAAAGCACTTTTATTAAGTATGAACCAGGGGTGTGGCTCGGCGATAGAGGGCTTGCCTAGCTTGGGTGAGGCACTGGGTTCAGTTCTCAGCACAGCTTATAAATAAGTAAATAAAATAAAGGTCCATTAACAACTAATAAAAAAAAAGTATGAACCAGGCACTGTCCAGGGCTTGGGGACATTGGAGAGCAAGGAACGTGGACCCTCACATGTGGACCCTGCACCTGGGGCTGTGACTGCGGTGACTCCCAGATGGGCGTCAGTGTGACGTGCGCTGCCCCCACGTCAGACACGGAATTGAAATGGCACGTGCGTGAGCCTTTTCCACTTTATGGGAAAGATCTTCCCGTCAGCCTTTCAAGGAGGCCTATGGGGTGCGCAACGTCGCTGCCTCTCCAGGGCCTTCCTCTCTCAGCCGCAATCCTGTCCCTCAAGACTCACGGAGAAGCAGCCACTGAAGGGGGGCTGAGCGTAGCCGCCCGGCTCCTCCCCTGCTGTGGACTGACGATGGCGTCTGTGCCCCACTCGTGCGGCGAGACCCTCACCCCTGAAGTGATGGTATCTGGAGGAGCTTTGGGGAGGTAGGTGGGCTTCAGTGAGGTCCTGAGCGTGGGCCCTGATGGGATTAGTGCCCTCGTAAGAAAAAGGAGGACGAGAGCTCACTCACTGTCTCTGCCACGTGAGGACACAGAAGGCAGCTGCCCGTAAAGTCAGGAGGAGAGCCCGCACCAGGGAACTGAACTGCCAGCACCTTGACCTTGGACTTCCAAGCTGCAGGATTTGGAGAAAGTAACTGTCTTCTGTTTAAGCCACTGCGCCCGTGGTGTTATGTCAAGGAAGGCTGGGCGCTCCAATGCCTAAGTACGCTGGGAACAAAGAAAAGAGGACGGCTCTGAAAGGGGGAGAGCAGATGACCGTGGGGGGCACCTGGCCCAACACACACCCAGACAGAGCACAAGAAGGGGAAGCGGCCTAGCAGGGGAAAGGATTGGCCAGGGCCTTCACCCAGAACGGCCAGAGAAAAGAACAGACAAGTTCCCAGCCCTGCAGAATGACAAGCCAAGCACAAGCCACAGAGCTTACCTCCGGGACACAGGCTGTGGAATGTTAAACCCCCAGAGCTAAAAAGAAAGCCCTGAAAGTTTTCTACGGGAAATTCTGAAAAGAAATGAGACCCAGACGGCAGCTCGCGCCTCTGCGCAAGGCTCTCCCTGAGGAACAGAGAGCGCTGTCCTCGAAGTCTTGAGGAGAATGTTCTGGATTGGAGTGTGAAGCTGGCCAGGGAAGCCTCCAGTGTGACAGCGAGGTTAGCAAGGCAGCTGGAGCTCAGAAGCCAGAGGTCGTCAAGCGATTCTCTCCCACCATCAGCGAGCGGTGGCCCCATGTGTGTGAGTAGCTAGCTGGGTGTACCACGTCTCCAGAGCCTGGCCCACAGGAGCCTCTTGTCTGCCTTCACATGTGATCTGTTCCCATGAGAGATCTCCTCCCCCTTCTCCTAAGGCCACCGGCCTGTCAGTTTAGGCCCAGCATTAAGACCTCATTTAACCGCAATGACCTTCAGAAGCCCTCTCGCCTAATGCAGTCACTGGAGTTGTGACCTCAACACACGGATTGCGGGGAAGACCACCATGCAGCCCCTAGCAAGAGGGAACCTTAAGGGCAGGTGGATTTGTTGGTTCCATAATCACCCACGAGGCAGCTACAGTAACCCACGCGCTGTGCAGGCACCAGGCCAGGGGGCTGAGCAGACGCAGACTTGGTGCTGCTGCCCTCACGAGGGTTCTGTCTGGCAGAAGGCCGCCATGGATCAGGCACACCCAGGAGATCACGGCGCAGCCTGAAAGGCAGGAGGGGAAGCCAGGAGGGATTACGACACAGGGCCTGGTCCAGGGAGCGGGGCAGGCTGCTGGAGGACGAACGCAGGAATCAGAATGAGGCGGAGACTGGACAGGGAGGCGTCAGGGAAGGAGACACAGCAAGCGCAGAGGCCCTGCGGCCCAGCCAGCGGTGGGGAGGCAGCCCCAGCAAGCCTGGATGCCCAGATGGGGTTCCAGGAGCCCTGGGCAGGGCAGGGAGACCTCCCCCAGCCTCAGGCCCAGCTGAGGAAGGGGTCTCACCCCAGGAGCAGTGGGAACGGATGGGGGACTGAACAGAAGGCTGCTGTGACTTATGTTTCTGAAAGCCCCTTTGGCTGCGGTGTGGTCAACAGTGAGGAGAGGCCACAGGGACAGGGACAGTGAGAAGGGAGGGTCGCTGATAAACTCGGCGCACTGCGGATTCTGGTGAAGACACGTCCCTTGGGAGGTAGCCTTGCACAGTCACCCAAGTGCCAGCGTCTGCGGTTGCCCTCACACCAGGAGGGCGGGGCCATGCGGTCCTGACCAAGGCCACGTGGCCGGTACAGACACTTGGCCCATCCCGGGCTGGACTTCCAGAGTGGAGGTGATGCCAAGAGAGGCTCGACCAGGGGCGGTGAAGGAAGGACTTGAAGAGAGGCCACACGGGCTGCCCTCGGCAGCGTCCATCCCAGACGCCCTCAACAGCCTGGGGCAGAGCCCCGGAGCAGGGAGCAGGTGCCAGGCACTGGGACACGCTCCCAGAGACTCGCGCGAGAGGTGTTATGGTTCAGATGCGAGGCGTCACCCAAAGCTCAAGTGTGAGACACACAAGAGGGTTTAAAGGGGGAGTGACTGGGTTACGAGAGCCGAGAGCCGTGACCCAGTCAGTGCCTTAACCTAGCAGGTAGGTGTGGCTGGAGAAGGTGGGTCATCGGGGGTGTGTATCTGTCCCTGGGGAGCCGAGTACTCCTCTCTCTCCCCCCGCCTCCCTTTCCCTCCCCCTCCCTCTCCCTCTCCCTCCCCCCTGAAACCCTGAGCCCCAGAGTAAACCGTTCCTCCTCTAATTGTTCTTGTCAGATCTTTTGTCGCAGCAGCAAAACATCTGACTAACACAGGAGCAGATCACCAGGTGTCATGGTGAGCTCCGAGTCCCCAGGGCGCTCTGCCAGGTGCAACAGCCGGGAGCAGAGGGTTGTCAGTCAGAGCACTCCTTTGCCCTTGACCAACCCATTCAATGGCTGCTGCCACATTTAACCCAGAATCACATTGGGTTATTATTTAGTTACCTCCAGAATAAATTGGTTTTCCGTGACTAGGTTTCTGGGCAATGCCCACGCCCCTCCTCTGGGCCCACCAACACCAGCGATCTACGGAGGAATCCAGGGGCCTAATTTGTAGGAGAGCACAGCTACGTTCCCAGGATGTACTTCTCATCTATTTTCCTTCTTCTTGGAAGTTGTTACATTTTCATGCGATTCAGATAAAAGGGAATAGAAAAAAACTGAGATTGGTCTTTTATACCCAGGACCTAAATGTAGCACTTTGCCAAAATTGCCTTTTATTTTTAGCGTAATTTGACATTATACCCTATTTTGAAAAGAAATGTTCTTATAATCAGAGAATACGGAACATTTTCATGACCATTTCTAATAACATAAAAGATAGATTTTTTTCTGCCGTGGTAACAGAACTACAGGAATAGTTTTTATGTAAGTGGGGAAGGGAGAGTGGGAACGAGGCAGCCGGGAGGTCTGAGCAGCCACCCGAGATGAGGATCCCCTCATCTGTCACTTTCCTGCTGCCTCAGTTCTCTTGGGAGCTCCTGGGAGGTCCCCAGGCCCTCGGGGGTCAGCTCTGACCTCCAGAACGTCCTCAGCTAAACCACACTGCTAAAATTCCATTCAAAGCTTATTCAGGTAAAATCCCATTCGAAGCTTACTCACCTGTGCACACTGCTGCTTGGGTTTCAGTTCACGCTATAGCCCTTCCTGAATCTCTTCCCTATTTGTGCCTCAGGTACTCACTGTCTGGTGCCTTTTGAAAAGATGTCCTTAATTTTTAAGTAGCCAAATTGATCAATTGCTTCTGGCTGGGTTAAGCTTTCTAAATTGTGAAGGTGCATTTACAGAAATCCTCGAATGCGATTGTGTCCACGTGCTCTTGGGCAGCAGACGGCCCAAGAGAGGGGGAGCTTCCCAGGGTCCCATGATGGGTTGACTATTTGGGGAGGCAGATCTAGAATCAAGGTCTGGTGGTGGAGAGGCAGGGTCCTTCCCACTCCAGAAGTGCTGTCTAAAAACCACTTGCTGGGGACACTGGACAGACCCTCCCTCCCAACAGTGGCCCGGGAGAAGCTGACTCGCTCTGAAGCCACTGGGCACATGCAGGCTGCTGAGTCCCTTCGGAGTCCAAAAGAAGGGGGCGGGAAGGGAGTGGCACACACGTCCTTTGCACGGGTCCCTGCCTGGCCACCGTTGCTGAATGTGCAGGCACAGGACAGGCAGGTGCAGAAGCAAGACGGTGGCTTCTGGTGGCCCACCCTAGTTGGAATCCAGATGCAGCCCTCACAGCTGGCCACCTCAGACACGTTGCCCTGTCTCGTCTCCATATTGTCACCTGTGAGAGAAGGAGCCAGAGCCCTGCTTCACAGGGGCAGTGGGGTTCACGCCCTTTCGCTGCTCCGCCCACGGACACCAGGGAGGGAGGCGGGACAGAACCTGCAGAGGGCGAGAGCCGCCGGCCAGGCCGACCCTGAGCCTCAGCTCCGCGCTCATTCCTCCGCGCCCCTGGACACGTCTCAGCACCCTGTAACCCGCAATTTCATCTTCTGTAAAAAGGAAATGAAAACAGCTATTTCCAGCGTGGCTTTGGGGATGGAGGGGTGGAACGCCTGGGATATTGCCGGCTCACGGGAGTGCTTAGAAGTGCGCCTCCCTTCTCAGATAGTACACAGTCCTGCTCGCAGCAGCACCGGGCTGGTGCCTGATGGTGGGCACAAAATCATTTCTAGCAGCTAGACACCAATAAATGTCCTTCATCTGCCAAAACTGGTGGCTTCCAGCTCCTAGCCAGGAAGCTCTGGGGACAGCCCCCTGTCTAATCTTGCTCCTTCTGTCCATCTGGTCCTTCCTGTCCCTGCTCAGCCCTGGCCCTGACCTTCCGTTTCAACCCAGGATTGCAGGAGCTAAAGGTCTTCTGTTCCTTTGCTTGGCTGTAGCCAGGTCTCTGCTTGTCTTCCCGCAGTGAGCACAGTGTGGCAAACACAGGCTCTGGGTCAGACTGCCAGATTCAAATCTTAATTGTCCTGCATAGCACCCCTCTCACCCCCCCCAAAAATTATCCTGGACCCATATCTTCAACTCTTAGCATCCCCATCTATAGGACAGCACCTGCACCCCCAGGTTGGGAGGACAGCCAGGGGGCCAGCAAGGCCCTGCACAGCAAGCCGTCACAGGCCTTTGCTGCTCCTTCACCTGCCTCACCCCCTGCTCCCAGCCCAACCCTGACAAGAGGCAGTGCAGCTCAGGGAGGGCGTGGGTGAGCTGCGCTCCCAGCCCTGCCACTTCCTACAGGGCCACCCTGGGTGAGTAGCACAGCCTCGCTCCACCGAGGTTTCCTCATCTGTAACAAGGAACTAACTAGGCCTGGCCATGATGCCAAAGAGCGGCTCCGTAGCCAGGTGGAGTAAACGCCTACGTCACTGGCCTCATTCCTTCCTCTCCCCCTGGGCCAGCTCACGACACCCCCTTACCCATGCCTCTTATTATGGAGCTGCAGAGCTGGCATTTAGGATTGCGGCTCTGATGTTGTGGGCAGTGTAGGAGAGGTGGCGAGCACATGTCTGCCAAAGGCCCCGTGTCCTCTAAGGCCAGGAGCAGGTTGTCTTAGCCATCTGTGCTGTAGCATTTTGTCTGGGTTACAGCTACAGTCTGGGTTATTTATAAAGAAAGAATCATGTTTCTCACAGTTTTGGAGGCTGGAAGTCCAAGATCAAGCCACCATCAGATTAAGTGTCTCAAGGGGGACACTGCTACCCAGATGGTGCTCCTTTGCTGCATCATCACATGGAGGAAGGTGGGAGGGCCGAAAGGTCCTAGTTCCCTGCGTCCCCTCTGGAGACCCCGATCCCTCCCTCCTGGATTACTCTCAGGCTGACAGCCCCCTCCTCTTGCCATGATCACACTGGGGTTCAAGGGCCAACACGTGAGTTCTGGGGGTGCGCTCAGACCAGAGCCGGGCCTCTAGCCCGTGAGGCTCCTGCAGGAGGGGCAGGGTCCTTTCCTTCCCCGCATGGCTGCCACGGTCATGGGTTCCTAGCTGAATTCTGCAGAACGGGATAGCCTGGGCGATGCCCATCAGGAGTCGGAAACGGAAGAGGGGAGAGCTCTGTAGGCGGCAGGGAGGCCTCACACGGCTCACGAGTGGCCCCTCTCTGAGAGCCTCTCTGAATCTCAGAGCATTCATGAGTTCGGTGAATGTCTGTTGAGAGTCGACTAGGTTATCGACCACCCGTGGGCCCTGGGACAACGATGCTGCCCTCAGGTAGCTTGCCCCGTGTGGGGAGAGAGCTGTGGACAGGTGATTGCCTACGACAGTGCCATGCAGGGTTGAGTGCCTCCAGAACAGTGAATCCAAGCTGGGAGGCCCTTTAGAAATGGGAGTCGGATGGACCTTTAAGGTGAGATGAAAGGAAAGCCAGAAAGCAGGACGAGCAGCTGTCTAAAAGATTATTCCAAGAAGAGGGCCAGCATGTGCAAAGATCCTGATGTGTACAGAAAATCACGAGGGCCAGGTAGCTGGAGCAGAGAGCGAGGAGAGTGAGGTCAGAGAGGGAGGAGGCTCAGGGTTGGCAGTCATGGGGGCCATTGTAAGGATTTTGGCTTGACCCAGAAAGATTTAAGATATCGAGGTGGGTTTTTAATAGAAGAGTGAGAATTACTGGCTGGCCTCAAACTTGCAATCCTCCTGCCTCAGCCTCCCAAGTCACTGAGATTGCAGGCGTGTGCTGCCATACCCAACACTATTATCATCATTTAACAGCCATGGGAACTGAGGGGAAGGGTCAGACCTTTTGTTCTGGTGGACCTGGGAAGCAAGTTAGAGGTCAAGATCTTACACATTACGCTGTGCTCCAACGAAGTGTTTTTCAAATCAAAGAACTACACAAAATGGACTAAAATCTGGACATTGTTTTCTGCGAAGCGTCCTTCTAAAACAGTGTCACCTTCCTTTAGATCCGTAGGTACGTGTTGCATGGAAGAGTCAGAGCCCTGACACCCGGAATCTGTCTTTCATCCCACAAACATTTACTGGGTCCATCCGAGAAGCAAGGCCAGGAGCCACAGGGGCAACCATGTCACTGCAGAACTCAAGCTCTAGCCCAAGCCGTAGTTAGGACATGACACAGTGGCTGCCTCCAAGATTTCTCATTCCTAGCCTCTCCTATTTGAGCAAAACTGTCAGCATATCTGACAGTGTGCTACATCTTTTGCATGTTAGGAAAAAAATTGTATTTTCTTGGCCTAAACTGTGATTCATATTTTTCTTATGATCTGAGGCATTTCATGTATGGCTTATCCATGTCTCCTGTGCATAGCAGAAGAGAAGAGAGAATGTGATTAGCAGCAAATATAAATTTAAGATAATATTCAGCATTACATTTTGCTTTCATGATGACTCATTTTTAAATGCCTAATTTGCAGAAAGTAAATAAAACCTGACATTTCCTCATCTTGACCAGGGCACGAGGCTAGTTTATTCTCACTTCATTTGCAAACACAGCAAGCAGACAGCCCCTTGTCTGACAGAGCCGGCATCGCTGCGTGGTCTTTTACCCAGGAGTACTGATGTTTGAGTGGGGTCATAAAACAGAACATCCTCCCAGAGATGGTTTTACAGCCAGTTAGCTTTCTGATTGCTTATCTGATTTTTCCCTCTGCCTTTCCACAGAGAAGTCTGGACGCCTACTGTTTCCTGGTCTTTGCCACAATATGTATGGCAGGTGCCCTCTACTTCTATTTTGTTCTACCTGAGACCAAAAACAGAACCCACGCAGAAATCAGCCAGGAATTTGCCAAGAGAAACAAGGCAAGTCCACCAGAGGAGAAAGGGGACTCGGCTCTGGCTGAGAAGGCGAACGGAGGGCCGGAACCAGATTCCTCAGCCACGCTGGACAACGGTGTCAAAAACAGAGTTGTCTAGGTGAAGTCCCACCATTCAGGAAACCCAGCCTTCCACACCTGGAGGGCTCGGAACCGGCTGCAGCCGTGCAAGTCTTACGTGACAACAGTCAGCCTGTGCTAACCTCGCTGGCTCCACTTATTCACAGCTGGATCCCTCAGACTCTTGAAAGCGTCTCATGCTTTTGTAGACTCAACCTTCTTCTCACAACTTGGTGGCCTGCCTTCTTCCTGACTTAGCCCAGTTTTGAAAATGGGGATAATAGTATGGAAATCACATCTCAAAAGAAAAAGATTCGTTCTGACAAAGGACTCTTCGGTATTGAGTCACAGTTGAGGTTCTAGTCCCAGCTCCCACAAGTAGCCTGGCCCTGCCCTCTTCCTGGACCCTGGAGCCTTGGTGATCCTTGGCTTTGGTCTTGTTGCCAACCTTCGGCTCTGCCTGTGGCCCGCAGATTTAGGAGTGCCTAGCCCCAACGAACGCACCAGCCTGAAGCCTCTGCCTTTCCCAGGCTGTGTTGCCCTGCGCTCAAGGCTGCCGGGTCTGCGGCTGTCTTCAGTTGGCATTGTTACAGAGGCATAAAGATCAATGTGAAGAAGGCCTAGAGAGGCAGCTATAAGAAAGCACTTTCTAGTAACTGGGGCGGGGACTGCCAGTTCAACGCTGTTCAGGTGAAGCACAGCATTGAGAGTGACTCTGAGCCTGGACCTCACCTGATGGGAAAGAACACAGTGACTGACGGATGGCACCCTCTTCAGGGGCAGGAGCCAGAGCCTCAGCCCCGTGCCCGTGTTGGCCATGACTAAAAGGAGTCACCTGAAGATGTAGCAAGCTGCCTTGGAAGATGGCGAGCTCCCCAGCCCTCCCAGTGCCCAACAAAGACGGGCTGGAGACTCGCCTGCTGTTAAGAAAAGCTAGGCGGTGGTTTTAGAAAAACCGTTTGGAGTAGACGTGCTTGAGTGCCCTTCCAACACGCCGGGGTCGTGTGGCTGGAACGACCTGCAGCCCACCCTTGTCACGACGGCCTTGCGATTTGGTTAACTCCGTATGCTCACCTCCAAAATGAACCACAGTGCAAATGACAAGTTTGCTAAATGGCAATATTCTTGAATTAGACCCATAGGTTTGGTTTTAGGGTGGTACAGACTGTCTGGGACCAGAGAGGAAAGGCTCTGGGCCCAGCAGGACCACCAAGCCTGTCAGTCTCCTCTGACCATTCATGACAAAGGAAGTGCTAGCCAAAACCTGAGTCCTGAGCTTCCTTCCCATGGAGTATTCCCGCATCTGGTCCTCTCCTTCAGCTGACTGCAGACTTAAAGCGCCATGCCTTCCGCTTTGGTGTGGCTGGACAACGTGGGCAGTGTCTGTTGATGTGGAGAGGAAGAGAAGTGCAGGTGCAAAAAGCATGTGAGACCAAACAGGGCCAAGTAAAGGGCTGATTGGAAGTCTTGACTTTAGCCGGCTGTCTTCCACTTGGAGGCTTGGTTCATAGTCAATGAATATTATTAGTTACCTACCACGAACCAGGCACGGGCGAAGCACAGAAGCTGGGTACACAAGAAAATACACTGCCCTCACCTGCACAAGCTCATGTCTGACCAAGAAGGTGGAATCAAAGGGTTACTTAGTAAGGTGCCCTCGGTACTTGGGAGGGGACGGTGATATAGGAACGTAGCAAGAACTGTTGGGGTGACAGGTGAGAAACAGAAAAGCCTTCCCAAATAAATGACCAAAATAAAATAATATAAGGTGAGAAGACAGAAACTTTTCTTGCATTTTATTACATTTGAAAAGCTAGTAGAGCCACAGTAAGAATTTTTAAAATAAAACAGTGAGACACACATCATCTCATGTGTTTCATTCTCCCTAACACGACCACTTTAATTTTCATACAAGTATGTCCATTTCTTATCTATTGTTTATCCAATTTCAGTCACAAAATACATAAGGTACAACTGCAATCACCT
This sequence comes from Sciurus vulgaris, assembly GCF_902686455.1. Classification (NCBI taxonomy): domain Eukaryota; kingdom Metazoa; phylum Chordata; class Mammalia; order Rodentia; family Sciuridae; genus Sciurus; species Sciurus vulgaris. Next base: position 140,201,477 of record NC_136469.1, read on the forward strand.
TTCTCTTACCTTCCAGTCTTTCCATTTGATATTAAATCAAAGGCACATCTCAATAAGCCTTGCTCATGATCTAGTATCCACTGCTGTGAATCTTACTTATATAAAGTTGTTTGTAGACACTGAAAGATAATGTGAAGTGATGAGTCAGAGAAATAGACATTTCTGTGTGCTTCACTCCACCGGCTCTGGTGCTTTGCTGAAAGGCACCAAACATTTACAGCACCCTGTGTTCATGCACAGACCCCAAAAGAATCTCTAGTCAAATTGATGGGCCCCCTTTCCTATTTCCTGCCCAAGTGTTAAGGATTAGGTCCTTGTCTTTCTGTTTTACCTATTCCCTATATCCAAACCATGGAGGCTGGCATTTCCTCCTTTCAGGTTGGCTGAATAAGTCTTTCAGCTACCGGTTCTGGCTGAGCTGGAGTAAGCACACCCTGCCCATTTCTCTCACTTGTTGTAATAAAAACACTGGACAGAATCCTAATGCAAACAGGATGACTCTGAAATAAACTGTAGCAACCTACAGGAGGAGGGAGATCAAAACCAAAGAACAGGTGTCATGGCCTGAGCTTACTGCATTTCCCCTCCCATGTTCCCTGGTTTGCCCTCCAGGACAGGCCACTGCCAAGAACTGCACAATGGGCAGGGACAGAAGATGCTCCAAGAGAAACCTTCCTCTGTCCCTGTCCAGAGTAAGCCAAGAGGTGAATGTATGGAAGAAAAGTATGGACCCTGAGGCTAAATTGCTAGTGTGGTGGCAGCAGAGGTGACACATATGCACCTAAAGAAAATTCCTTCTCTCTGTAAGAGGAAGTGGAAAAATGGACCTCTGTGGATCAGTATGGAGAATGCCAGTTATTTTTCTCTCTTTTTTTCCTATTGATGCTTCCCCCCAGCACAATGAGGAGAACCAAACTTTGACTTGTCCAGCCAAAAAAAATCAGAAGAGACAACTGGGAAATGGAAAGTGTAGGGAAAATCGTGGTGAGGAGAGGATAAATGGAGAACCTCAATCTATACACAAAATCCTGGGTTCATCCCTAAAGTCCACAAGCAAAAAATCACTGGAAGCAGTATATCAAAAGCTTTGAGAGTCAATATACAACATAGACAGTTTCACAGTTCTGGACCCCCCCAGGTGGTACACATGCAGAGTAGACCCAAATAACACTGCAAATACTTTCAAAATTAAACTAAAGTTGGAACCACAGTGCACGGAATGTGGATGAAACTTTCAGTCTAAACATAACCAGCATAACCAAGTTGTCTGCTTTAAAATAAAGTTGTCCAGAAGGTTTTAACAGTACCTCACCTATAACACTCAAAATGTCCAAAATATAACCCAAAATTACTAGACATATGAAAATCTAGGAAAATCTCACCAAGTCTCATAATCTCATCAATTATCAATAGGTGTCAACCCTAAAATGATCCAGACACAATAGAACTTTAAAGTAACTATTGTAACCATGTTCTATGAAGTGAGGGAAAATACTCTGAAAATTAATGAAAAAAAATTAGAAGTTCTCATCAAATAAATAAAAACTTACCTAAAAATGCAAAATTTAGAATTGAAAATATAATAACTGTGATTAAAAATCAACTTCATGGGCATCAATTGAAGAATGGAGATGATAGAGAAAGGGTCAGCAAACTTGTAAAATAGACCAATAGAAATTATTCAATCCAAGTGACAGGGAAAAAAGAGTGAAATTATCAGAGCTGCAGGGACTTGTGGAGCAATATCAGAATGCCTAACATAATTATGTCATTGAAATCCTGGAACAGCTAGAGAAAGTGATTGATGCAGAAAAACAATATACAAGTATATTTAAATAAATAAATGAAAACTATCCAAATGTGGTGAATGACAGAAATTTAACGATTCTAGAAGGTCAGTGAACTATAAAGAGAATAAATTCAAAGAAAATTATCCTCAGCCACATTAGAATCATGCTGATGAAAAGTCAGTGTAAAGGGAAAAATATCAAGAAGGTAAAAATCAGCACATTATATATAGTGACAAAATGATTTGTAAGACTGCAAATTTCTCATTAGAAACCATGTTGACCCGATGATATTACAACAATATTTCAATGTTGTTTAAATGCTGAAAAATTAACTATTAATCCAGTTTTAATTTTTAAAAGACCCATCTCTAGGCTCTTTCTGATAAGCCCACATTAAATTCCTTGTAGATAGGGTAAAAGTAAGAGTAAGAAAATATGTAGTATGCAAACATGAATAAAAAACAGACAACATGAGTGCATGAGTTTAGAAAAAGTAGACTTTGGAACAAGGGGAATTGCCAGTAAAAAAAAAAAAAAAGAGGGAAATGACATGGCTAGAAATGGGTCAATGTACCAAAAAGACATAAAAACTTTGTGCATCTACTTCAAAGCAAATTTCAAAATACACAAAACAAAAGAAGATAGAACAGAAAGAAAAACTAAACCAAAATTCTTGAAGATGCCAGTGGTCTCTCTTTGTGATCAATAGAACTAGTAGGAAATAGCAAGGGTACAGAAGATTCAAGCAACACTATGAAAGAGCTTGATCTAATTGACATTTGTAGAACACTCCAAATAACAACAGTAAATTGTAACCATCTGAATAGTCCTGTATCCATTTGAAGAAACTGAATTCATAGCTAAAATTTTCCAACAAATAAAATTCCAGGTCCAAATTTTTTACTGGAAAATCTTTCCAAATACTGAAGGAAGAAATCATACTAATTCTACAATCTGTTCCAGATAATACAAAAGGGTGAAATACTTCCTAACTCATTTTGTAAAACTAGCACAAACCTGATGCCTAAATCAGACCAAAAAGAAAACAGTATGAGGAGGTAAAACTACAGACTGATATCTATCATAAGCACAGGCACAAAATTTATCATTAAAATATTAAGAAATTGAATCAGCCAACATATAAAGAATAAAATAGTGGTTCCCCCCTTCTCCAGTGAGGATGGGGGATGCCTGAAGCCACAGATGATACTAAATCCTATTTACTGCGTGGGTGCTGAATCCTTTATACTGTTTTTTTCCTATACATACACACACAAATTCAATGCCTTCTCACCTTAGCTAAGCTCTTATCATGCACTGTGGCTGTAACTTTGGCAGTTGGAGGTAAACGGAATGCTAGCATGAATTCTCCTTCTTCACAATTCACAGATGGAAGACTGGTTCTTACCATAGAACTTAGCAACCTCAGCATATGATTTTTCTCCCTTCATTATCAAGTTAAGTGCTTTGCCCTTTTCATTTAAAGGAAGGGCTTTATGACTTCTCTTTGGCATATCCAAATTGTCAGCAATGTGACTCTTGCACTTTGGTGCCATTATTAAGTTATTTGAGCACGGGGCTGTGACACAGGACCACGGATCTGATGACTGAGGACTACTAGGTGACTGACAGTGGATAGCACACAGAGCATTCAATAGCACAGACAAAGGATGGTTCACGTTCCAGGTGAGACACAGCAGCATGGTGTGAGATTCCTTCATGCTCCTCAGAAAGGCAAGCAACTTGAAACCTATACTTATTTCTGGAATTGTCCATTTAATATTTTTGGACTGTGGTTGATCATGAGAAACTGAAAACACAGAAAGTGAAAGTGCAGGAAACAAAACTCAGATAAGGGGTGACTACGAATACACAGTTTTAAATACATGCCTCACTCAATTAAAAAATTTTGAGCTAGAAAATTGTCTTCCATTTTTAGAGGAGAAGTAAAAAAGTTAAAGAAGTTTCTGTTAATAGAAACAGCAAGAAGTAAGAAAGACATGCTGTTGGATAGAAATGAAAGTCTTGCAAAGAGTATCTCCAGACAGATGGACATCCATGGTTCAGTCTCATTCATGTAGTGCAGACCCTAGAGGGACTCAAAACACTGGACCTCTGGCAACGAGGTGACAAGAGAACCTATGATCCACAATCCCAGCAGGTCTTTCAGTTTGGGAAACTATACATAACGTAACATTGGAAAGCAGTCACTCAAAATAGTGCCTAACTGGTAGTCATTGGTCAGTCCAGGAAAGTGATATGATTACCCAGTCGATCTCTAGCAAGCAAGTAGCACAGGACACAGCCAGCAATTGTCCAGATTTGGCTTCCAGCAGTAGGGATTGGCCTCTGCTCTTGCAGTCCTGGCTAGAGTACCAACTGTCCCCACAGCAACTGGGGAGCCGAGATTATCTTGAGAAGCAGAGGATTTAGTGGATCAAATATCTCCTTGCTTTCTATTGTTTAATGAGACTGAAAGTGAGATGTGTTTTCCTAAAGTCCTCCCGTTGAGAAAAGGACACTCATTTTGTAACACTTACATTAACAAGGACACTTGTTAAAATGCACTTCTGTGGGTGAATGAGTGTACCTGTGCCTGTGTGTTAAGCATGTGAAGCTTTCCTCTCATAGTATCGTGGCATCCACCTGTTCTTGGCCTACTTAGAAACGTGGGGAACAGCCCCAGGGCATCAGGAGCCTTGTCTGACTCTACACTGTACCCAGCCTACATGGTACCTAGCTCATTGTTGGTGCACAATAAATACTGGTTGAATAAATAAATGAATGAAAATGTAGTGTGATAGGCAGAACAATGGCCACCCAAAGATGTCCAGGGAAAATCTCCAGAAGCTGCAAATATTTTGTCTTATGTGGCATAGAAACTTTGCCTATATGATTAAGCAAAGGATCTAGAGTTGGGACATTAGCATGAATCATCCGGGCAAACCCAATGTCATTACGAGGGTCCTTATAAGAGGGAGGTAGAAGGGTCCAAGTCAGAGAAGGTGATGTGACACCAGAGTGGGGGAGAGATTCGCAGACCCTGGACTGCTGGCCCAGGAGGTGGAGGAAGGGTCATGAGAGGAGGATTGCAAGCAGCCTCTACAGAATGGAAAGGCAAGGAAGCCAGGCCTTCTAAGCCTTGAGGAGGACTGAAGCCCAGCCAGCACCTCTTCAGAACCATAAAATAATTTGTGTTGCTCCAAACCACTGAGAGAAGATGTGTGTGTGTATCCTTCTTATTAATTTTTATTTTCTAACTTTTCATTTTAAAATACTTTCATATGTATGGAAAACCCATAAAAAGAAGACAAAAACACCCAGATTTCCCAATATTTTTATATTTTTTCTATTTTTATTAAAATATAATTGACAAAAGTTTAGAGAGGATGACCTGATGTTTTGCTTTAAATGTACTTTGTGGAATGGTTACCACAATCCAAGCTGCAGTGTTGCTAATTGTACCCCCAGGCCGCTCATTAGAGCTCCAGAACTAACTCACCCTGTGTAACCGAAGCTTCACTCCTTCCACCAACCAGCCCCTGGTGACCACCACGCTACTCCCTGCTAAGCCACTGGGTTTGTGGTGGCATCTGACAGCAGCCATAGGAAACAAAACGGAAGCGTCCAGCAGCCACCTCCACCGTAGTTGGTGAGCAGGCCCCCACGAGAAACTTCATTGGGACGTGAGAGGAAAACAGGGGGAGTCTTCTTCTTTGTATGCTTCTGTCTGAAGTAAATATCATTTGACTCATTTTACATGATGCAAACCCCACCCCTACCCAAACCAGCCATTCCCAAGATGACGCATCTCAGCTCCTTCTCCTCACAGACATTTGGGGGAAATTTCTCTTCCTCCTCTCTTCAGAATCCAGGAAGTGCTGACACTTGATCCCACACATCCAATACCTTTCAGTCTCTCGATAGATAGCACATGGTAGGCACCAGAAAAAATTGTCTCTTTGGAGGAATGAATCAAATGTAGAGTCGGTGACAGGAGTATTGTCCCCCACCTGAACGTGACATCAAAGGCCACACCTGAGGGTGTGGGCAGTGAGCTGGAAGGGCCCCGAGGACCTCATGGAGCAGAGCCGCCCAGCAGCCCCGAGCTTCCACCTCCGACCTTGCTTCTGACAGTCAGGGCTTCTCTTCCTTGAGCTGCCCTTATTTGGGGTTCCTCTTATTCTTAAGTAAACCTCAGCTCAAGTCATATAAATCATGACAGGACAGAACCCAGGGCAAACATGAGTACAGGCTACAGACGAAATTCTTCAGGCACTGGGCAAGCGATGCCCGATGCCCGGGGGCACATGCCTGAAGGGGAGAGGGAATTGCAGGCGTGGAGCTGTCCGTGGTGCTGACCCAGCAGCCTCCTGCCTGGGAACGCTGGTCTCTCTGAGTCTGAGACAATGCTTTCATATTATTGCCTAGGTTGCTGGGAATGACCTGTGAAGCAAGTGTTTGTTGGGTTCATCTTACAGGGTCCAAACCCGTCTTCCAGCTCCAAGGTCAGCCAAGACCAATGCTCCCTTCACTATTTACAGGCCCTCCCTGCCTCTAAATGAAGACTGTTTCCCTACATGTGGGTACCACATGTAGATATCAACCCCTTTCACTGTTGCATCCTGACTCCTGCCATCCCTGAAGTGGACTGTAACATCAGTGGCCTTGGTAAGTCATGCCTCCTGGTATTGCTACCCATGGGTAATCCACTGCCACATCGTCTCTAGATTTGGCCACACATGTTTCTTTGGCCATGGATACAGCAAAAAAGGTTACCCAAGCAAAAGAGCATAATCAATGTGCTCCAGAGATTTCCCTTTTAGATGGTAATGTCACTGTGTGGGCAAGCTCAATCCAGCTCCTTGAGGATGGAGGACCATGTGAAGTGAGAGGCCCAGGATCTCCACTGTCCCAGCTGAGCCCAATCCAAGGGACCCTCCAGTTGAGTGCAGCTGTATGAGATCCCATAGAACAGAAGACCCACCCAATTGAGTCCCAAAATTACAAGAAATAATAAATAACTGTAGCTTTAAGCCACTAATTTTTGGCATAAATAGCAATAGATAGCTAAGAAAGATCCATTATTTCTGGTTACATTTTTCTCATTATTCAGTGAGTTCCTTAGCACTGTTCAGAGCCCAGATGGCCAAAGAGCAGAATTAACATTCTCTGGATTAATGACTCATTCATTCATCTCCCAAATATTTTTGAGCATCTAATGTATGCCTAATAAGGATGAAAAATAGATGAAACCAAACACTACCTTCAAGAAGTTGAGAAAATGGAGGACAAACCATTGATAACCATTCCATGTTTAATGTTCCCTCCAGGAAACTGACTTTCTCCTCCTTTTCACTTGGATAACTTCTATTCATCCTCTGTGACTATGCTGAGGAGCCCCTGTCTCTGGAACTCTCTAGATTTCCCTTGACTTCCACAGACTCCTGTGCTCTCCTTTCTTGGTGAATTTCTCACTGCATCAGAGGGGTTGTGATTTTTTTCACTTGACTTTCTCCTCTGCTTGACTCTCAGATCCTTCAGTATGTCAGATTTATCTCAGGACCCCATGTGCCTAGGATTTGGTAAGGGCTCATTTCCTATTTACCAAACACAAGTATGAGCAGAGATTGCAGTGGGAACCCCTAGCGGGTAGTGAGCGTGGCCTGGGTGGTTAGGACCGGTGCCTCTGAGCGATACCTAAGCCACATCTCAGTGAGGACTAGGATTGGGTCTCACTGAGAAGAAAGGAAGGAGGAACTCAGGCCAACAGGCTGAAGACATGGGAATGAGCAAGCAGATGGCCTGTTCAGGAAAGGGTGAGCCAATGGCATAGCCAGATATGGCGACTTCGAGGGTAAAGGTGAGAGCCAAGGCCGATCACTGACTCACAGACATGGTAAAAACCATGACTGCCAACACCACTTGCTAAACAATCCTGGGACCAAACCTGCCCCACATCTTCCATCCAGAGGTCAGATCATTATAATCAGTCTTCTCATCCTACTTCCACATTCATTCATTAGCTGGTCGTGAACCCCAGAGAACAGAGGTCATGGTGAGCAACAGGGACACCGCAGCTGTTCACATGGTAGACATTTGCTGTGATTTACACTAAGATGTGGTTGTAATTATCCTTATCAGAATCACTTTCCCTGGCAAATTTGTACATTAAGTCAATTTAAGTAATTTCCCCTCATTAAGTCACAGCATTTGGGGACTACAGTTTATCTCAGCCAAGAACTAGAGCTTGGAAGTAATAAAGGCAAAAGGAAAAAAAAAAAAAAAGACCTTAGGTTCTCAGCAGGAAGTGTGGGTGGTGACAACAGAGGCAGTATTTCAGAAGCCCAGCCTCCAGCAGCTCCATGACCATGTGCCTCTTGAATTTAGAGCAGCCCTAAAAATGTGGCCCTCCGCAGCTACTTCCTGCCTTGACATTTGGCAAACTGAGAATGTTGCATTCCGTGTAAGACCTGGAAGCAGACAGGGACATCTGGAAGAAGACATGTTCAGAGATGGAAGCAGGTACTTCAGAAAGGGGCTTTCCTACTGTGAATGAGAATAAAAATCAGTGTATGTGCTGGAACTCTCTGGGTACTTTCACACCCAGGCTCTCCTTGCACAAGCTGGGGGAGGCTGTGTGCATTTTCAGAGTGCCCATTTCTTTTCCTCCCTGAAATTTAAGACAAATCTAAGTAAATAACTGGCATGGAGAGTGAGGACATTGAATGTGTCACCTTACCTGTTACATCTTCAGCAGTTGTCATCGTGAGCTAAATGAAAGGCTGCTGACTGAACAATCTGTGAATAAGAGAATTTTCTCAAACCAGAGATTGAGAAAGAGATAGGAACTAACTGCAAAGATATTGGAAGACACCAGGCTGGTAAAATCTGGCTGAAACCTCATTGTAGGTAATAACACACCCAGAAAATAAGTGTATACCAGTTAAGACTCTTTGAGCTGCAGGTGAAAGAATGCTGACTCATAGCAGCTTAAAAATAAAAGAAGCAAGTTTTCTCACTGGCTTAATGAGGAAGTCTAATAGGGCTTAGGTCTGATAAGCTTATGGATTCAGAAGTTCAAATAATATCATTCGTGGCTCCAACTCTGTCTTGTGCTTAGGTTCTGCTTGTCTCTGTTGGTTCTATTCTTCAGGCAGTTTCTCAATATGGCAGCCTTCAGTAACCCCAGCCTTGCATCTTCTCAGTTTGGCCACCTGGGGGAATTTTTTTTTTTTCTCACCCAGTATATCAGTTATCTATTGGGGAGGAACAAAATATGCCAAAACTTATTGACTTCAAAGAACAACCATTTTTTTTCTCACAACTCTGGACCAGCATTTCAGGCAAGCCTTAGCTGGGCTGTCCTTTGGATTCACATGGTGTCTCCTGGACTCAGTCAGGCATTTGTGGCCAGGTGATGTCATCTGGGCGACTGGTCTCAACTGGCCTCATTGACACATCAGGGGCCTGGGCTGGGATGGCGGAGCAGCTGGAATGTCTTCTCTCCATGTGGTCTCAGATGAAGCTGAATCCCAGCTTGGCTTTCTCACAAGGCAGCGTGTCCTGATAGAGCAAGGAAGGCTCTGTATGGCCTCTCCAGGCCATAGATCAGAACTCACATGACACCTCTTCAGCTGCTCAAACCAAATCATGGACCAGCCCAAATTCAAGGGGAGGGGAAACAGACTCCAGCTCTTGAGGGAGCACATACCATCGGGTCACAAAGGGGCATAGGGGGTGAAAGGCATTATCATGGCCAGCTTTGCAAGCCATCTACCAGGCCCAGTGTCCAGGTGTCAACCTCCCAAGGATTCTGATTGGCCCTACCAGGTTACATGTTTTTCCCTGAGTGACAGTGGCCCGGGAGGACAAGTAGCTCTGGTTGGCCAGCCCAGTCTTGTATTCATCCCAGAAGTGTGGGCAATGGAGAGAGCAAGGAGCAGTGCAATCTCATCCATAACTCTTGCAGAGCCACCAGGATCTCAGCCAGCCAGAGAGGACAGAAGTGTGTTCAGAAGACAAAACCGCAGCCAGCACAGCCCAGGGCGAGCTCCAGTCTTCACCAAGGGACCATGGCCAGCTGTGGAAGCCTGAAGATGAAGCTCAGAACATCAAAGGGCACTGCCCATTGGCCCCACAAGGATGAGGATGCCCTGACCTGCAGCCTCCAGCTGTCTGATTGCTCATTTTAGAAATGAAAGCAAGACTCTCCAAGCCTGGTGCCAGAAGTCACAAACATTTACACCATTAGCTCATGTTCCTGTTTCTCGTTCCATAGTCCCTTGTCAATGGTCTGACTGCTATTTAGTTTCCTGCAAACTGGTCAAACCAACTTGAACTCTGATGTTCCCTAATAATTATATTATATATTATAATTATTATATTATATAATACATAATGTTACATAATTATAACATATTATAATTATATAATAATTATTAGGAAACATAATGTAATATAAATATAATATAAATATTAGGAATTATAATAATTACATTTTTATAGAAAATTATCATTATATATATATATATGTATATCAGTCCCTTGTGAGACTAGTAGCTATAAGTCATCTCCTAGTTTGACTCTTTCTCTGGTAATAAGACAGAACCACCCAATCTTCAACTTTCAACCTCCAAAACCATGAACTAAATAGACCCCTTTCCTTTATAAGTTATACAGCCTCAGGCATTTTGCTATAGCAACAGAAAACAGACAAATGTAGGTGGTCAGAGAATAATAATACAACAACATGAAAGTGTTACCCATGAGCTGAAACTATCCTCCAAGAGAACAGAATGACTGGACAAGATTACCTTCTCTTCATGCGTAAGTCCAGCTGGGGAGACCTGCTGATTCACACACCATGTGAATAAAGGACTTGATGGGTGCAGAAAGGTCAGCCTTCATAGATCAGGACGAGTTAAAACCATTAACAGTAACAGTTGCTCCTATAACTTATTGATACTCTGATAAGTGCCCAGAATGAATTGCCTCTAATCCTCATGACAGCCCAGCCAGTGTAGGCCTTAGTCTTACTATTTAACCCCAAGGAAACTGGGATTCCCTGAGGACTGAGATAACTCTTCCCATGATTAGATAAAAGGCAGAGCGCCGCGAGCCTCCCAGATGGAGTTAAGGCTGTTTGGAATTTGCCCGCTTTCCTTTCATTCTTCCTCCTCTATCTGGGCCACTCTACTCCCCACCACCCGACCCTTATTTATTTATTTATTTATTTATTTATTTATTTTGCAATAACACATGCAAGAGACTTGAGACCAGGCTCCCCGTGGTCAGCACCAGGCTCCCGTGGTCAGCACAGCATTTCCATTTGGATGGAAACTGCAAGTAGCCACCACAGCTGGCCCCATTCCCTGCAGCCTTACAAAGCAGGTGCTTTCCCAGCCACATCCCAACACAAAGGTCCCTCCAGCGAGCCTAGCCATGAGACAGCTGGGCTGGGGCAGCAATGTGGATACCCAAGGACTTCAGGTCTACCCACCCTGCCACCACCAGGCACCTTTAAGGCAGGGATATTTGCCCATTTATATGACTTAGAAGTCAAGCCCCAAGTCTGTGCCTTACCTGGATTTCCTGGCAGATGAGAGATAGCGTTTAGATTCCACACTGAATACTCCACCCCTGGGCTGATGTGCTGGTTACCATGCCACATTATCTCCAAAAATGAACAGCTTTTCCCACAGGGCAAATTAGAGTCATTCTCAGCAAGAAGCCCACAACCCCTCTTTTCAGTCGCATGACAGACCTTCCCAGAAAGACCAGTCGGCCCAGACACAAAGGCCCCCACTTTCAGAGCTCCAGTGAAAACCCTGGCATCAGGTACGAGAAGGAGACGATGCCTCTTAGGACAGGCCAGGCCGATGCGCTGGGGTTCATCTTTTGTGTCAATGGTCGCCTGCTGTTGTGGACAGCAGCCCTGACCCCAACCCAACAAGAGCTCCTCCCAGATCCACCCCGCTCACCTCAAAGGCATGCAGCACTCTCTCGGGGACTGGATTTATTAGGCTTCGTGCTGCACGTGGGAGATCTTTATTTGTGGGTGCAAGGCTCTAGAGGAAGAATTCTAAAGTTTCTTTGAAATGTGGAACCATTGCCAGGTGGGGTGGCCCACGCCTGTAATCCCAGCACCCCAGTAGGCTGAGGTAGGAAGATTGCAAGTTTGAAGCCAGGCACAGCCACTAAAGCAAGGCCATAAGTAACTTAGCAAGACCCTGTCTCAAAATAAAAAATAAAAAGGGCCAGGGATGTGGCTCAGTGGCTAAGCGCCCCTGAGTTCAATCCCCAGTACCAAAATAAACAAATAAATAAGGAACCATACTTACAATGTCAGGTTGTAAAGGAGGTGTAAAAGAAAGTACCTCATAGGCCGGACAGGACTCCCAATGTAGGAAACTGCTGGGGGGCTGGTAACAGCTGTGCCAAAGACTATTGCTCCAGCAGAAACCAGAGGCAAGCTCTGCCTCTCCTCCCGCCATCTTTCCATTAACTCCAAAACTGTGGTGGAAGAACTCAGCAGGGGGCAGCACTGGGGAGACTGGGCAAATCCAATGTGCTTGCTGTTAATGAACTCTAGTGAGAAAGGCAGCCAGGGAGCCCATTCAGTGGGGGCGAGTGTTGGCAGACAGTGGCATGTGCTGTGGCAGAGCCCCAAATCCACCAAGAGAATCGGAGATGGCTTCCTTCAGGAGGGGGCTCTCACTGGAGGAGACATTGATGAATGAGGGGGCCGGCTCCCTGAGCAAAGGGAAGAGAGCTGTGACCCAGGGGCTCCATGACAGACCACTGTGGTGGGCCACAGGGTGTTCTGTGGGTGGGAAGAATAGATCAACATTCTAGACTCAAGAAACAGGCAGGACCTTGAGCTCCCGTCTGAGGAATAAGGAAGGCGAGCTGTTCCTAAAGTACGCTCCCTGAATCCTGGCTCCCAGGAGCGCTGGGAGCGAGGGGACCGATGGTGACATGAGTCTGGGAAAAGCTTCACACCACCCAGCTCTCGCGGGAGTCTCAGGGCTCACTAGCACACCGCGAGCTGTGTGCCCTGCAGGGAAGAAAGCTGTCCGGCCTAGCTGCCCGCTTCCCAAGCCTAAGGATGGCCGCCGACCTTCCTGGCTGTCCCTCCGAACGCGGGGGAATCCCAGGGCCTTGGGAGGCTCGAGATGCTTTTGAAGCACAAGAATGGTGTGCCTGGGGTGTGTAGCAGAAAAATGTCCAGCACAAGGAAGTGGCCCTTCACTCACCAGCCGCTGGGTTTCCCCAGGCATCTTGCCAGTTGTACTTGCTGTGCATCAGTGACCTGAGCTTCTACAGTGTCCTCCTTCCTCACCAGCTGCAGTTGTTGCCCAAGGCACAGTTCAGAGGTCACCTCCTGGTGAGCTGTGACATCTCAGCCCCTGGGCCCACTCCCTCTCTGAGCACTCCTGCCCAGCCTCCTTGGCCAACCGTGGGCTCCATCTTCAGCCTCCAGCCTTTCTCACACGCGAATGCTGTCCCTAGACAAACAATTCTTCATGAAAGGGTCTCATTTCTACCATCTCTGCCTACACACTTGAGTCCAGGGCCATCATACCAAGAGCAGCCCCTTTGGCTGGCCACACCAGGTTTGACTCCAGCTCAGCCATTCTCTTATTATGGGATCAAAAGGAAGTGACTTGACTGAGTCTCTTGTGTGCAGAACGGGAATAGGGATACACGAGTGACAGGGAGAATTCAAGAATTGAAACAGTTCTCACTGATCCCCAGGAGGGGTTACTTGGTCCTGGGGGCTACCTCTGTCCTTGTGGGGTTCACTCTGTGGTGGGATGCCCTTGAGGGCAGAGGCTGGTTCTTCTCTGAATCCCTCATGATCTGGTCACCTTCTGGGAGCTCTTAGAGATGCTGGGCACCTCGGTAGACTGTATTACTATTGCACACCCACTGGAGTGGTGTACTTCCCCAGCTGCCCACGTTGGACTTAGTCACAGAATGAGCACCACGCCCAAGGAGGGACAAATGTCCTCTGTGGTTTACATGGCCTCTTGGAATGCTGTCCTCTATGTGAGATGATAATGCCTTGGATGGGCCCTCCTACTGCCCTGCTTCCTCGGATGAGCACAAGTGGAGCCGATATGCACCCAGCTCTCAGCCTCAGGTCTGGCTCATTGAAATCAAGCCAAGTCCAGCAGAGTCCAGCAAAGCCACAGATGACCCAGAATATGAGAACTTGTGTTTGTCGTCAGCACTGGGAGTGTGGGAATTTTTAATTATGCCTTATCTCACACACACACACACACACACACACACACACACACACACACACACAATGGCCACTCATTCAGGGCACGAAATATCTATCCAAAGAAGTGGACATATTAAAAAGGGGCAATGAGCTGGGGTGACATCCATCAATGTGTTTTATGGCTATTCCTTTCTCATTTCTCATAGAAGGATACAAATAACAAAACGCCTCTGCCTTTGGCACTTTCCAATTCATAACCCAACCCTATCACATTCATTATATCTAATCACAGCAGCCAGAAGCCCTAAATGAAATGGATAGATTGACATTTGGGGGCTAGGTAAAGAAACGATGCTCTTTACATAATGATTCTCATAGTGGTTGGTTATAAATAACCCATGAAGACAATTAGCTTTGTCTGGAAGAACCTAATGGCAGGCGATGTTGGGGAAATTTATGAGTAGATCTCCTCAAGTGTTCCAGAATTGGTCTCTTAGTCCTGAAGTGGCTTCTTATATTGTCACTCAGTTCTTTCATATAGTGCCATGGTGTTGAGTATTGTGTTTAGTTGTCTCCACTGTGGCTAGAGCTAAGAGAAACAATGAAATGGAAAAAACCAAAGTAACGCCATTTTGTTCTGACCTGACTCCACTGTGTGCTTGCTTGTAGTGTTTTCCATTCAGCCTCCTGAAGCTGGATCTGCATTGACAGTACAGTGGGATCTTCCCATGTCCCTAACTATGGTCCCGATGTATAACAGAAATGAGTCTGAAATGTGCAATCAAAACTATTATCTCATGTAATCAAAATATCTGTCTCAACAAGGTCTTTTCTGACCTACCTGTGCTCAATTGTCCTTGTGAGTTTTGTAGGTTTTGCCTTTATAAACTCTGTACTTCCAAAATTCAGGGCTGGGAGTTCTTTGAGGCGTTAGCCAGCTCCCAGGTACCACTTGCCTGGCATGCTTATTTTAAAAAACAACAACAAAAACAAAAAACTTGGCTCAATATCATGGTGGTTTGTAATTCTCGCACACGCCATAACAACAACAGGATCAAAATGGTGGGAACTTCTGTGGGCTCCAGGGTCTGGAGAAAGGACAGAACGGTGGAAGCCCTAGTCCTTGGTGACACCTGTCACAAGCAGGTAGTGGGATGCTACTCTTCAAACAGTCTGAACCAAACCTTCCAGGGTTCCTGGGAAAAAGGAAGATTACAAAGAGCTGCTCAGAGTAAATCAGCTAATAGGTAGCTAAGCCAAAATTCAACCCTGGTCTTCTTTCCTTCCTCCTAGCCATGAAGCTACTCCATCTGCCTGGATTGAAAGACCTCTTGGCCAAGGCAGAGTAGTCTGTGAAACTATAACCAGGAACACAACACTGAGCCTGAGGCACGACCTGAAGGAACTGAGTTAGCCATATTCGAGGCCACCCCAGGACCCAAGGAACAACCCTGGCATATTTGAGATTTCCTCACAAATTCCATCAACTAAAAACATAAATTCAACTAATTAGGTTTTAATCTGTTTCATTACAAATATTGATATGAATCATCAATAAGAAATAAAACTGGCAATCACAAAATTAAATAGAAAATTGCCAGAAAAAAACTCCCTTTCCACACACACAAAACAGCAGCAAATGGTGTGGATGAAATTGTATATTTGGGGTGGGGGTGATCAATACACCAAATCTTCATTGTAGAGTTTGAAAAGAAAAAAAAATGATTCAATAAGAATAAATATAGCAAGATAAAATCAGAAAATGACAAGTTGCCTAGAGAATGACTTGATTGCCCCAAAAAGAAAAATACTCAATAATCAATGTATTTAATTGACTCTGTGCCTTAACTCTGTGCCTTTTACCCCAGAAGGTATTTGTTGGGGGAAAACCACCCATATCGATATGCTTGCAGTTCACGTGTTCCTTCCAGAATCGGAACATCTTCCCTGTCCAAACACCCCTCCACCTGCTCCCGTGGCATATTCCTTTCAAGGGCTGGTATAACTATTACCATAGCTATAGACTATTCCTGAGGTCCCATCTGGGTGTGAATGCACCCTCTGAGCTTCCTACTTAGTCTTATCTCTGTGGCACCAAGGACTTTCAGCCTTGATTACAGTTAATAGAATCAAGCAATTGCCCTTCCTGCTGGAGTCTACACAACCTGCCCACCTCTGCAGTTCCAGAGCCAATTTAGAACGCCAGCACCTGAGAACAGACAGGGAATTACGGGGGAATACCAGGTGGACAGAAGTGCTGGCACTGATCACTGCACCAGTGTGAATTCAAGTCCACATACGATCCCTGAACAGGTCCGCCTCTTATGGGATAGACTCCCCGACACTTTGTTAGATGATTCCTGGAATATGAGGTCCACGAGGCAGACGTTACTGGAGACCAAGTTTCCGTCTTAGAAGATGAAATTCTCACCCAGAGGTAATGCATATATCACCAAGGCATCTGGTCAATCTTGTTCATGTATTCCTCTTCCCTTCTGGGATCTGAATGAACTAGGTCCCTTATGTTCATTAAAACCACAGAACAAGTTTTTGGAGAAAGACATAGCTGTGAGCAATGGGCATGGCCTGGGTAAATGCTTCAGAATGACAATGTTAAGGTCAGAAAGATGTTTTCAATAACCTTTAAATGACTGTTGACCCTTACATGCACTCAAGAAGGAACGGGGATTGACATCCCTGGATAGGATATTTGAGGGCCCTTTCTTGATTTCCAGGACTCAGGCCTAAGGCAGTATGAGTCACATGGCCACAAAAGGAATGGTTTAGTGGAAAGCGTGGGTACTGAATCTGGGTCTGAATCACAAATCCACTGCACATACCATGTGATCACACCCTCACCAAATCTGTTAACCAATTGTGTCACCTACAAAATGCTGACATTACTTGATAATGTTACCTACCCCCTAGATTTGTTGGGAACATTAATGGAGTTAATAGTTATGCAATGTTTAGTCAGAGCCTTTGCATGGAGCAAGCCCCCACATCCCCACCATCATGACCCTCTGCTCAGTGTGCTGTTTGGTTCCCCCAACACCCACCGAGGTCTCTAGGGACAGACAGCATAAGAATTCCATCGGTTCGTGCAGGGAACAAGACCTGGGACTGGGGCTTGCATTCGGACAGGCCAAGGCCTCCCTTGCCATGTCTGCCCAGGTGCCTCCTTCCCTGGGGTCTGTTTGATGGGTTAAGGCTGCAGACCCTCCTATTGCTTTGCAAACATCTTTTTCCTAAGGGTCCTTCAGACTGGCCATCACAAAAATGCTCCTAGCTCCCAGGAGAAAAATCTCCATGCTAAGTCCAGATGCCTTCAAATGAAGCAAAGTAAAGTCACCAGAGAGCACTTAGAAGACAGAGTGGCTCACACCAGAGGAGCCACAGGGGTTGAGGAGATTGATCCATGACTGGCCAAGTAGGGAAGCCCAGAAGGCCTTCCAAGAAGCCTCTTCCCTGAGGTTTTAGCTGTCACTTCCATGTGGTCGAGGAGCAAATTTCCTACCATGCCATGCTGCAGGGATAATACCAGCTCTGTCACAGCGTCATCGTGAGGACTGAGAGGGCTAAGACATGGGGACCTTTGCAGAGTGCCTGGTTCCATTGCAGCAGTACTGGTGATTATCTGTGGTGGTAGTGTTCCCCACGCAGACCTCTGGTCCTCACCTCACTAGCCCACCTGGGAGGCCACGTGCACCTTAAACCTGAGTCCAAAGCTGAATCAAAGCATCAGACCACTCTCTCACCACCCTCCTGCCACTGAGGGCTCCACTTACTACGACACTGGGTAGGTGGAAGCCAGGGAGATGCTGATCCATCTCTAATTCTAGGCCCCTAACACAAAACCACGCAGGGAACAATCAGTATGTTTTTGGAATGTATGGGTTTTGTTTTGATATGTAAAACTTTCCATGTGGAGTAGTGTCCAGCTAGATAGGAGTGGGTTTGAGCCCTTTGTCACACCTGACCTAGACTGGAGCTTGACCTCCTGACCCTCAGCACCCACAGCCGCCTAGTGCACATGAACAGAACCATTCAGCGGGCTGCTATAAAGGCTCAAGGAGGTCACTCTGTACAGGCCTAACGGGGCCCCTGGAGCAGAGTAAAGGCCAGTGTTCTTTGCATTAATAATGATCTTGCCCTATAAGCATGATAGATTTCAGTATTAGAGATGAGTGGCCGAAACTCAGAAACGTTGAGTTATCTACCTAAGCACAGGAATGGGACTCAAACACAAGCCCTCTGATGTTCATTCCTTGTTGCCTGAAATGTGCAAATTATTTTACAGAATGGAGAGGGAGAGTAGAAAGTTGCTTCAATTCCTGATTTCAGCTTAACAGCCTCTCGCCCTGCAGGAGAGCTCTCTGTAATAAAGGCCTGATGTCTTGAGTTTGGTTTTGATCCATTTTTAAAACCCTCTTTTCCCCTTAACTCTTCTTTGAACCTGGCTTCCTGCCACTTTGCACAGAAAGGCCTGCTGTCCCTCTCATCAAGCACAAAAAACAAACAAAGCCCAGGCCTTTGAAAGGCTGTTTTGGTCCCCTAAGAGCTAACATTTGCCTGTTATAATTATCACTCTCCAAGCCTCCTTCAATCGAGAATTAATCAGGGTCCTCAAGTCCCTGCACATCTGTATTTAATCCACCAACAACGGACCGGTGTTCCACCTTACCAGGGGATGCTGTGGGGAAAGCATAAATGCCATCGACTACTTGAACTTGGAAGGAGTACTCAGTATGAACTTGGTTTGCGCTCGTGATCTCCTTTGGAAATGCATTCCCAAGGACCAGGGGAACTCCCCACACCAGGGCTGCACAGAGCCACAGAAAGAGCAGGGACCGAGGAATCCAGAGACCAGGATTGGAGAACACACAAATTTTGCCTGGGGTACTCAGGCAAATCTTTCATCTTCTCTGGCCTTGTTTGTATATTCTGCAATGAAAGGAATGGAACAAAGTGACTTCTTAAGTCTCCTTGGGAGTCATCTCTTACCTGTGACTCCTACAATAAAATTCCTCCCGATCTGTGGGCCTGTGAAGCTGAGCAGACACAGGGCGACTCCATTCACCCAGCACACATAGGCGAGGCAGGCACGGGGTAGCTGCTGTGTTCTTTGCCTTCTTTCTCCATAGTTTTTTAACAAGTATTTTGATTTTATATTTCACCAATTCATTCGTTCAACAAATATTTATTAGGTATATACTATGTATTCCTCATCGTTTTGCATTCCCATTTTACCAATAAGAAATCTGAGAATCAGAGGCAAACTCTTACAGCTGGGTTCCCTGAACTATTTCCCCTTGAGTGAAAGGGTCCCTGGGTTCTCCATCCCTAAGATGTTTGAACCCCATTGGCAGTGAGCTTTGGGTGGGTTTGACTATTTAGATCATCAAGCCAAAGAGCAGCTGTTTGAATTCTTTAATGTGGCAGAATGTCTAGGAATAATTCAGGCCAGTAAGAGATGGAGAGTGTGGTCAGACATGGTCATTTCTAATAAAGGCATCATCCTGAAGCAAAATCACAGCTCCAAGCAGCGAGAGGGGACCAAGGCAGAGAGGTCTGAAAGGTGCCCGACGATACCGAGGACCAGCGGTGTTTGTCCGTTGTGGCCACACATTCAAGCACATTTGAATTTTTAAAACATCAAAAGTTGTTTAAAAAGTTGAAAAGAAATAGGCTTAGACCCTATTCCTCAGAAATTATGACTCAACTGATTTGGAGGGAGCCCAGACATCAGTATCTTAGCTCTCAGATGCCCGAGGGGATAAGGTTTCCAGAATGGCAAATGCGTGGAACTCATCACAGCACACGCAACGACCCACCTTCAGAGCCCCTGATGGACACTACTTCCCAGTCAGGTCCCTGGTTGCCATCTGAATGCAACCTGGGAGTCTCCTTGTCACAGGACCCCACGCAGGCACTACCATGAAGCCAAATGGACACATGAGCTGAACGTCCCTGCTATCTCCCACAAACCACTTTGGGCATAACTTTCCTACTCTAGAAGTTGTCCAGGGTGTGCAAAGGTAGGACAATGACCCATTGCTAAAGGGCCACGGGAAGAGCACAGAAGGGTCAGGGTGGAGAGAGAACTTACAAACCAGGCCTGGTGATAAGCACCCCAGGGGGTTTAGACTGGGAAGGACCCTCATGTGTGAAAGAGTCCATCTGGGTCTCTCCAAGGAGTTCTGTAAGTCCTGCAGGGAAAAGCTCTCTTCCAATCTCACTGTTGTCATCGGGAGGAAGCATGACCTTGCACAGAGTCCTGAACCCCCTGAGCCTCTGCCCTTCAAAATCTTTCCCATGAGGACGGTGGTGCTTACGTAACCTGCAGATGGCAGTGTTTGTATCGGAAGACCAACTTAAAACGCCACACAGAGTCTGTGTCAGCAGATGCCAGCTACCATCACCTGGAGTCTGCCACTGTTGGAGAGCTGGTCCCCGTCACTGAGAGCTCTGAGGGACTGGATGGGCCTAGAAGAGCAGAGAGCAGTGTTCTGTGTTTCCCCCTGGGCCCAGCACGGTGTAACACCCCACAAAGGGGACACAGGCGTCACCAGGCCCCAGACCAGGAGTGTCAAAAATGCGTCTTTTTAACCGGGTTAAAGCAGAAGGCCAATGACTCCGGCCCCTGCTGGTGAGTGGAAGTTCTCACGGTCCTTTCTTGTCCTTCACCAAACCAGCATAGAGACGTCGCAGGCCCAGACAGGCTTGAGAGCGCTCTCCTCTTCACCATGCCCACGAGTCGACCGTTTCCTCATTATCAAGCTCACCGCCTTCTCCTGTTTCTTCCTGTGCCTGGGACGGTCTTCTCTCCAGCCATCTAGCCTCTGCTAGATCTTGGCCCCCGAGGCGCTCCCTAAAATGAAGCACAGAAACACTGCAGGGAACAGAGAGGTCCTGCCCTGCACTCTCCGGCCTTCAGGGCACGTCACAGAGCTGACGGCTTCAGAGCCACCAGGAAGACGACCTTGAAGCCTCCCTTTGAGTGCTCCTTACACTTTCCACACGCATCATATCACACAGCCCTGACGATAAACCACTAGGCTAGTGACTCAACCACTTTAGTATGGGTGGGGAAAAACCCCGCAGGTAACGTAATCTCTTTGATTTCTAGGTCTCGTGAACTAGGAGGTCAGGGAGGCAGGGTTGAACCAGGCAGATGGTCATACAGAGTGTCTACCAGGTATCAAATGACCCCATGGGACTTGACTATGTCGTTAGCTGGACATAGACATGCACACAGGTGCTTGTGGGTTCGTACACATGCACATACAAACCTCTGTGTGTGTATATATACACAAGCATGTATTTCTCAGCTGTCTTTTGAGAAGGTCTAGCAATGGCCCAGAAGCAATGAATACCTTAGTGCCAAATCTTGATTTCTAAATACTTTTCTCTGCTAAAAAGAACCAGGGCTCCTCAGAGAAATGGCTGGCTGCAGGACTCAAGCAAAGAATATCCAAGATGGGCCTGCAACAACTTGTGTCAAAAAGTAGAAAACTGCTCAAAGAATGGGAACACATGTCAAAAAGACACAGGAGGTCATTTACAAGGGTTCCCACTGACCAAACCTTATAAACATCATAATAAACAGAGAGAGTAAAGGATTATAACCTAATGGAAAAATGAGGAATCCAAGAATCTACATTGAAATAAGCAAATAAATAAATGTTCTTCACAGGGAAAAACCAAGAATAAATTTAAGAGAGATGATGGAATTAAAAAACAAAATCCCTTGGCAGCCACAATAATAAATTATTTAGAAAAGGGTCATTAATGAGTGCTAGCACGGGTGGGGAAAGCGTAAGGATTAGTAGGGTATTTGCAGTCGTGTCTCTCCAAAGGGCACTTACTCATTTCTATGGGTAAAAGGGAAACTGGATCATGGACACCACAGTCACCTCCTGAGCAATGGGAACACTGCTCCTAATGGGCTAATTGACCACAGGGGTCTCCTGTGATGACATGGAGAGGGATCAGGGCAGCTTCTGTGGGAGTTCTGCTCCACATGCATGTCAGAATCTAACATGGACCAAATACCAGAGTCCAAGCTTGAAGACGACACCCTACCGGGTGACTGGTGAGGGACCGTTCACGAAGATCCATGTCATAAGACAAAGAGGCACCAACTGTTTCAGATTGAGCGTGGACGTCAACGCAACCCTCAGCCTTAGCTTGTTCTGCTGCCGGAGAGCTGAGTAAGGACTGCGGGTTAGACAGGGAGCGCCCTGGTTCTAGGCCCAAGAGGTGGCCGGCAAACAGGAGTCACGTCCTAGATGACGCGGAAGAGAGAAGTAAGTAAAATATCCACGTTTGAGGAATCTGGGTGAACAGATTCCTTGTACTATTCTGAATAAGGCATAGCATGAAGCATCTCCTCTGCCAATTCTTTGACCCTCTTCCCACAGACAGGTGAAGTCCAAGCCCCTCTCCCTTGAACTCTGTCACATGGTCTGGATTTGGTGACTCCTTCTAAAGAGTGAGTGTGGCCAGGGAGGCTAGGTCACAAAAGGAGACCCGTGTCCACCTGCTCCTCCTCTGCAGCACACACTTAGGAGCCCAGGGAGATTGTGCAGGAAGTTCCGTCACCATGACGCCACCAGACAATGAGACCACCTGGAACCTTCTCAAGGTGGAGATGCGGGGAGTCCCTGCCACTCCTGAGCGACAATGGTCCCCCCCAACAGTGGTCACACCTTGTCTCAGCAACTGGTCTCAGAACTTCTTCAAAGTGGTGGAGAGCTCGTTCCTGTCATCACTCACGACCAGGACTAGTCAGGCGAACAAGGCGGAAAAGCGGTAGGACGGGGGCAGAAGTGACGGGCATGCTCAAATTTAGTCTGGTGTCTCTGGAGGGGTGACTTTGGGGCGTCCCGGGGACCCTCCCCACCTCAACCAGCTCAACTCATCAGTGGGCGGGCGGCATGACCTCGCCCTGCACTTCCCTGGCTGTCAGACAGGCTCAGCCGCCTTCCGTGGAACTGTCAGCCCTGTGCATCCTCTTGGTCCCAGACCAGTGCCCGTCAGGCAGGCAAAGACCAAGTCTAATGGGACTCACTGCGCAAATCAGTGAGACCCACTCCTCACAGTACTGTGTGTTTGCTTGTGTGCACATGAGCATGCGCGCACACAGGAGACACACACATAGACAGATTTAGCACTCACTGAGCACTGCTCTGTGCCAGCACTGTTCCAAGCTGAGAAGACAGTGCTGGGCAAGGTAGATATCTTAGCCTGGAGGCAGCTCTACCCAGGCTAGGGGCCTTGAAGTCCTCAAGGCACAGAGCTCTCTAAAAGATGAGGATGTATTGACACAAATGTAACCTTGCATTACACGCGCTCTCTGGTGTTGATGTGCCCATCGTTCAGATAAAGAAGCAGAAGCTCAAAGAGGTGCCCAAATTCAGACAACCAATAAATGGTAGAGCTCAAATTCCAGCTCAGGACGGGGAGCTGCAAAGCCCAGGCAGGGTGGCCTTGGGCAGGCACTGGGATCTGGAGCCCCTCGGCCTGGCCGACGCCCCTCCACTGCCACACTTCGTGGCTTTGGGGCTAGATGACTCTGTTACAGGGGCTGTCCTGTGCACCGTGGACACTTAGCAGCCTCCCAGAACTCTGGCCACTAGACGGCAGGAGTACCCTCACCCAACGGTGACAGCCAGAATGTCTCCAGACGTACCCAGAAGTCACCATGAGAAAGGGCAAATCCTCAATTGCCCCCCGTTGAGAACCAGAGACCTAGATGTAAACCCTGACTCCACCGCTTATCCATGACCTTGGACAAGCAACATGACCTCTTGGGCCTCAGTGTCCCTGTCTGTAAAGTGGGAAGATAATAAGAACATGTGAGGTTAATGTGAAGGTCAGGTAAGCTCTAATGGGGTGGCCCCTCCATGTCAGGGCTTGCTCCATGGCTATTCCGCCCACTACCCTCAGCTGCCTTCCTTCAGGCCTAGGTCAGATGCACGGTGAAGGTCTGCTAGCAGGTACGTAGGAATGAATCCATTAGCCAGTTAATACAGGTGTGCAAAGGGCCAGATGTTGCAATCTGGGCATTAGCGTATCTGCTGATTCGGGAGGCCCTGGCAGCCTCTCTCACCACCGAAGGGCAGTCAGGATTTAAGAACCTGCTGCCGGGCTGCAGTCGAGCTCTGTCAGGTGACTGCCAGGTGACCTGCCAGTCTAGTTCTGCAGGGTGACCGCAGGCTTACGGTGCAGCCTCCTCATCTGTAAAATGGGTGACAATGGCCGGCTGCACGGAGTCATGCGGCTGGCCCCTGTGCAGGGCCTGAGCTGCGCAAGTGTCCCTGCTGCTGTCCTTTGCATTCACCCAGCACACTCCCCTTTCACTGGCCATGCAGGTCACCCTCCTCTTCTCTGTCTGTGCAAAGCACAAGCTGTTTCCAGGCTTGGCACCGCCTCCCCTCTCCCGGCTCCCTCAGCCTCCCGGACACCGCAGTGGCCCAAGCCAGACTTCGCCTGTCTTTCTTCGCCTTGCCCTCTGAGAGGCCCCCCAGCCACCCGTCACACAAGAGCAGCACCCACCCTGCTGGCTCCATCCCCTGGTCATCTCAGCAGTGACCGTGGCCTGACACTGCAGGACAACAGGTCCTGGATCCAGCAGCACAGGGTCGTGGGCCGGGCTCCCCACACCCAGAGAGGTTGATGAGAGGCCCGCCCAGCCTCCAGGGCAGCAGAGTACAAGGTGAAAGTAACTAGGGAGGTGAGGAGCACTAGCCCCAGAGGGAATCTCAAGTCCTCCCGGGTGCTTTCCCGTAACACAGAACTTAGTTAAACTGGGGCCCAGAAGGCAGTTGTCCCAAAGATTCTGCTTGTGACAATCTGTGCTTTAGAATAGGATGACTGCATGTTAGACATCTGCAGATCAAGTTCTTGAACTGTGGACCCCAGAGAAAGAGTGACAGGCATTCTACCAAACAAGGATTCGCAAAGTCAACGACGCTGGGAAACAGGCAGACTCCTCCCCGCTCGGGATTCATAATGCTCAGGAAAAGCTCTAAGGCTGCCTGTAAACAGACGCTGAACGTGGGCTTGCTGAATTTATTTCACTACAGGCACTACCCGTGAACGTTAGCATCACAAAGCACAATCCGGTAAATGTGATCTAAGAGGAGCCCCTCTTGCACACAGAAAGTGAGGCCCAGAAAGGTTAGCAGGCTCACTCGAGGTCACACAGCCATCTCCCGAATCCTAAAGCAGCGTTCCATTCGCTGGCCCTGATGTTGCTCTAATGCTCTGCTTAGCTATTGGTTCATAAAATGTCAAAAAACACACACAGAGTGCAGATTCCAGTATGAGTTTTATGAAATCAAATATGAAAATGAAGGTGCCACGTAGGATTTTGTTTTCAATCTCACTGTTCCAGAAATAGCTATTCATTCAACAAATATTTATTAAGCATTATGTGCCATGTACCACATATTCTGCAGTGACCGAGATGGTCACACAGAGGACTGACAACAAAATTATCCTTGAGGGGACCAGAACTGATTGGCCTGCCCTTGATAAGGCGGCTTCAAAGCAGGGACTTGTGAGAACCTCCACATTCCCTTCTGTCTGCTCCCCACATCAGTTTTCACATTTAGGTCTAATGGCAACGTCGTGCACTCCGTGGGAATGACCTTGAATGGAAGCTTTCCATCTGCACACCTCAGAGGGCAAGCACAGAGAGACTGGTGTGAATTGAGCTCTTTTATTGAGCACTCAACCTACAGATTTTCCAATTTCAAATTCATTCCAATGTCATCTCGGGCTTCCACATCTCAGTTAAAATGCATCCTCCTATTTACTATTGTCTGCAAGTAAAAGTGTCTGTTTAAAAGTGGGATTTCTTTTTATTTTTAAGTGTATTGACTCACACCTTTCAAAGCCCTTCAGAAAACAGTTTACCAAAAGCCACGTCATTCTGAAACACATCCTAGATTAGAGATGGAAAAAGACCATGCTGTTATTCTGGACAACCTCTTCAGTGAACTGACAGCCACCATCTAGGAATCAGGAGAACTGTCTCATATTCTTTTACATAGAAAATTCCAAGTGAGAAAAAGAAAAAGAAGCCAGAACCCCAGGCTTAAGAAGTCCATGTATCTAACACTGCAGCTATGAAACCAGCCTTCAATACATACTTGAGATGTGTTCATCTAATTAAAAAAAAAAAAATCCAAGAAATCAGAAGCTCTTCAAGGTCCTTTGTCCTGTGTGTTCATTTAAGGTCAAAATAAGCATGTGCTTCTAGACCCCGTGAACATCTTCAGGGCTTTTTAAGGGTGCACTCAAATCCCCAGTGCAGGGGAAGCTGAGGTTTGACATGACCTCTCCAGAGCAGTTCTGAAAACCAAGCTTGCCCGGCAAAGGGGACCACCCCAGAGTACACACGCCTTGTGTTTCCTAGACACCAGAAGCACTCAGGAAGACTCCTCAGCCTCAGTGAAGACCTGCAGGACCACAGAAGCAGCACACAGGCCCTCCACACCCCACCCCAACATCACCACTCACCCCCGGAACACGGTGTTTAAAACTCAACCAGTCGCTGAACAAGTCCTTTGTTTGCAAGGGGAAGGGAGAGTGTATTTAAAAGACCAAGCTGCACTTTCTCCTCTCGTAGGACCACCCCGTCCCTCTGTGCCAGGCTGGGTCTGTTTGACCAAGTTGATTCCCACTGCTTCTGCTCGTACTTTCAACTAAGAACCAGCAGGGCCGGGCTTCTACGCATGCGTGTGCGTGTGCTCATAGACGTCTGTGTGGTTGTGCAGTTCCATGAGGGCACTTCTTACGCAGTTTCATGCAATCCATTTGCTGTGAAAGGTGTTATTTTGCCTAACGAATTCTCCCCTTCGCAGTCTAGCTCCCAGATTTTGGCCGCAGGATCGCCACCTGGGGGCGTCTGAGAGGTCCCCAATGTGGGATGAAAAGGGCCCTCCTCTTCCTCCTCCTTCTCCTCCTCCTCTTCCTCATTGTCCACCTGCCTGTCTCCAGGCGACACCGCGTTGGGAATCATATGGATATAGGGCCCTACAACCTCCTTATGGAAGGCAGGGTCTTGGTTGTAGGAAACGAGCTCATTGCTGACGTTCACTGTCTCCACCGGGGTGCGGGAGCAAAGGTGGCTGCACCCCAGCAGCTGAGCAAACACCTTCCGGAAGTCGGCGTTGAAGGCGTAGATAATAGGGTTGAGTGAGGAGTTGGCCCAGCCAAACCAGACGAAGACGTCGAAGGTGGTCTCGCTGACGCAGGTGAAGCCGGCCCTCTGGTCTCCGCTGCAGAAGGGAACCATGCAGTTAAGGATGAAGAAAGGCAGCCAGCAGCACACGAACACCCCCATGATCACTGACAGGGTCTTGAAGACCTTGGTCTCCTTCTTGATGGAAGCCCGCAAGTTGGTGTCGGGCTCACCTGGGGCTCTGCTGCGGCAGCTCTGCGCATGCTCCGCGGCTCTCTCCAGGGAGGAGATCTTGCGGATCTGCACCTGCGCGATGCGGTAGATGCGCGAGTACGTCACGATCATGATGGCCACAGGGATGTAGAAGCTGATGAGCGAGGAGGAGATGGCATATGTTCGGTTCAGGCTGGAGTCACAGTTGTCTGCCTTCACAGCGCGCTCCCCGGTTTCCGTCCCGTTGGCCAGGTTGGATGGAAGGTCCTCTCGGCCCCAGGAGCCCGGCTTGTCTCTATGCCAGTTGAACTGGACAGGAATGAAGGAGATGAGGATGGACAAGGTCCAGGCCAGACCCACCATGACCAAGGCCACGCTCTGGGTCATCTTGCGCTCGTAGCGGAAGGGCCTGGAGATGGCCCAGTAGCGGTCCACGCTGATGATGCACAAGTTCAGGATGGAGGCGGTGGAGCACATGATGTCGAAGGCCACCCAGACGTCACAGAATGCCCCAAAAGGCCAGTAACCGGCCACCTCGGCGACCGCCTTCCAGGGCATGACCAGTAGTGCCACGAAGAGGTCGGACACTGCCAGAGACACGATGAAAACGTTGGTCATCTTCGCACGCAGGTGGCGGCTGCGCACGATGGCGGCACACACTAGCACGTTGCCAAACAAGGTCCAGACAATGAGTAATGCCAGGAGGCCGGCGGTGACCACCTGCACGGGCCCCAGCGGAGGCGCCCCGGCTGAGCCGCCCAAGGCGCCCCCCTGTGCCAGCTGCTGCTGCATCCCGAACCGCGCCCAGTACGCGGTGCCATTGTGCCCTGGAGGCAGCATGTCTGGCTTGGGGACAGTGGAAGGCTACGCGTGGTCTCAACTTCAGCCCTGAGGCCCCCAGGAGGCCCCATCGGGCACCCCAGGGACCCGCAGCCCAGAGACCCCCGAGCCCGGAGGAGCGCTCACCATGTACTGTGCCGGGACCCGGAGCGGTGGACGCCTGGAGCCCCTCGAGTCCCAGCGCTGGGGCAGCAAGCGTCCGGTGGCAAGGGCTGTTTCCAAGAGGCAGCAGCGCGCCGGTGCGCGGTGGCAGCAGCGTCTGTGTCTGGTTCGGAGCCGGGGATGGGAAAAGCGAGTCGCCACCGAGGGGGCGGGGGCCGGGAGCCACTGGCGCAGGGAGAGCGCTGGAGCTCTGCCGCCGTCCCGCGCCGCTCCGGGTGCCGCGCTCCCTCCCTGCTCCGCTGCGCTCCTCTCCGGCGCTCCCGCCCCACCTGTGCCCTGGCTTTCTAATTCTCTGCGCTCCGCTTGCCACGGCCTAGGGGCAACCCACACTCGTAGAGGTGCGCCAGGGCCGGACCCTCGCCCAAGCCAGGGAAGGTGCCTGTCCTGGCCCAGCCGTGCGGCCCTAGCCCTGGCCACGTTAGGAGGCAGAGAGGTGGGGGAGGGATGGGGAAGCCTCTAGGGTAAAGAAGGCTGCCCAGGATTTCTCACTGACTTGAGCTCCAAATCCTGACTTTATTCCTGGCTGCACGACCTTGAGCCCCACCTAACTTGGCCCGCCTTGGTTTCTTCATCTGCAAATGTGAGATAATTATTCCTACATCTCTGCACGTGTCAGGATCCAGGGACACCATTCAGGTAACACCTACAGCATCTACTGAAACCCCCCTGCTCCTCCCAGTCACCCTGAGACTGCTTCCCCTGACCCCTTGGAGGGAGCCCTTTCCCTACCACCTCCAATGTGTGAGCCATTTTTCCTTTTAGGAATAATTTTGACTGAACTCAGAAGAAACAAGGGAGAAAAGGACACCTCCCCGCACCCAGTTGGGCTCTGCCTCCTTGAGGGCACTTCACATTCTTTCTCCTATTTTACCTTGAGCAGGATTGATAAAAATCTGTGTTTCACAGGAGAGGAAACTGAAGCCTGGATAGGTGTGGGGGAAAGAAGGTGGGAAAGAGTGAAGAGAGACAGCGGGTGCCTGAGCCCTTAGTGCCCTCCCAGAGGACAAGTCCCATAGTGAGCCATTCCAGGCTGGCTGCTGGCGTGGCCTCAGCTGCAGGCCGCGGGGAGCAAGCTGGATGGGCAGCAGCCTGCTACACGCTCCACCTGGGACCCCCGCACCGGCCGCACGTGAGTCCACAAGCAGGGGTCCTCCCACCTGCCCACTGCACCCTGCCTCTGCCACTGGACCAGCACCTACAGGTACCCCACATCCTCAGACTCGGGGTGCTCAGCCTTAAACATGCAGCCCCCTCCCCTTCTGGTGCTTCCTGGTGCTGGACATGGCAAGACCCCCTGTCCCGGTGACGGAGCTGAAACTCAGAGCCGCACTTCTCCTCTCCAGCACTGCCACCTCCGCAAGACTGGGCCTTCTGTGGCCTGTACAGGGACAGCATCTTAGCCTCCAGGCTCTGCCCTGATCCTCTGCCCACCCATCCCTGAGCCACAGGCAGAGGGCTCTTTCTGAAATGTGGCCCAGCCCCGGGCCGGGCGTGCAGGATCTTCCATCGTCTTGCCCAGGCCTCTGCCCACAGCGCTTGCTTCCCTCCTGCCACTGCTCCACACAGAGCCTGCACTCAAGACAGTACCAGCAGTACCAACTGATGGCACACTGCCTTCCCCAAGTAGGTCCGGTGGTCCTTCCAGAACCTGAAATGACCTGTACCCCCCCCCATCTTCCTGGAGGACACCAACTTGTGGTGCAGGGAAGGAACTGGGACTTTTGAGACGGGTTTGAAGTTTGGCTATCCGTTATTGCATTCAGCACATGTTTACTGAGCACTTACTGTGTTTCGGATGCCATTTTACACACTGGATAGACAGAGAGAGAGGTATAGGTATGATTTTCCTTCCCTCTAAAAGCTTGCAATCCAATGCTAAAGATAGGTATTAACCTAAGAATCTTCCAAGGAAGTATACAATTTCAGCTGTGACGAGAGCTATGGGGGAAGTTTCACGTCTTATGGAAGTGGACAATAGGAGGGGGCTGGCAAGACAAGAGCTGAAAACGTCCCTGGAGAAGTTTCTCCCTGCATTTGAGTCCCAGGTCAAGTAGGTAAAGGACAAGACAAAGAAGGAAAGACATGGCAGGCAGGAAGAGCAGGTACTTCCCAGCTTTGAGGTGCTGGGAGATGACTTATCTCTCCTGGCCTCAGTGTTCTAATCTGGAAATGGGGAACAGTAGCAGTGGAAGCGGCAATGTGCTGAGACTGAAGGATGTGATGCACGGTGTCCTGAGCCTCCCTCCTTCCTCTCCCAGTGCCTGTGCCACACCTCGGCCCCGGATGCTCTCCAGGGCGGATTCTCCCCTGGCTTTCGTGATGGCAAGTCCCAGAGTGGATGCACTGTGGAGGCTGTAGGAGGAAGGAACGGTCCAGAAGGAAAGATGGTGTGTATCTTCACAGTCGAGACAGTGCCATGAGGAAAGGGGCAAAAAATGGGATGGCGTCTTCCAGGGAAGACTGTGGAAGAGGCAGGGAAATCGGAGCACAGGAGAAGGAGAGGAGGGATTCAGAGCTGGACTCCCCACTGCATCCACAGAAAGGCAGCAACCAGTTTGGGCTTGGAAATTACCCCTTGGCGCTGACACGACGCTGCTTGGAGACTGCGGTGGGATCGGGGCCCTGAACTGGGGGCTGGCTTACCTCCTGGCTTAGGTCACAGCAACCATGACACTGCATCTCACCACCCACTCCCATGGTGCCGGCCTGCTAGGCTCTAGACTCCTTGAATCAAGGAACTGTCTCACGCCTGGATTCTCTGTGCCACCAGAGTGGGTGCCTGACGAATCTTCCCTGGGGGAGGAGTAGAGAAGGGGAATCTGCCCAGGGCTGGGGAATCAACAGCACACATGCTCCATCCACCAGTCTACATGCACCTTCAGATGTGTCTGACCCGAATCCAGCCACTCATGGAACAAGCATTCATTGATGGGGGAGGGGGGCAGGATGGCATGTCCTGGAGGGTAGGTTTGCATAATGATTACGGGAAAGTAGGATAAAGCACACTGAGAAAGGGCTTTCTTTTTCCAACTAGCACAAAATCACTGTTGGTGTGGGGACGGAGCTGCAGCTCACAAACCCTGTCTTGGCCTTGGAGATACCAGGAGAACCCTGTAACAGCACATGCAAAGGCTCAGAGGCACGAGGCTGCACGGGGGGAAATACAAATTCCCAGAACTGTGATCCAGAAGACTATGCGTCTCGTCAGTTGTGGAGACAGCTTTCCCTCTGTGGAGGAGACTGTGCACACAGTGAGCATGCGCAGCCAGCCCAGTCACTGCCCGCACCTCTCCTCCCTGGAGGCTCTGCAAGCTGCAGGCCCACAGAGGCCATGGTTTCTCATCAGGGCTGGCTGCCCTGTCTTATCTGAGCCTCTAAAGAGTCTGGTAGACATAAGAGCAGCTGAAAGCCAGGGCACCTCTCCAGCCAGCCTCAGAGGCCAGCCTCCTCAGCTGAATTCTAACCAAGAGGGCTAATAAACCCCTTCTTCTGATAATCCCAGATCTCAGGGAACAGTGGTGGGAAACCATCCTTTCACACATTGGCTCCTGCCACTCTGGACTAAGAGGATTTTTGTAGAACATTTTAGCGCAAAGGTGGTTTTCCTAATCAGCAAATACTCTTCTTTTTGAATTCACTGATCCCCCTTTTTCTGAAGACATATTTTAAGTGGGGTTTACTTCCCTGAGTCAAATGACAAAATCAGCAGGGAAATGGCCAGGATTTTGCCGCTGCCACTGATGATGATGATCAAAAAACTCAACTCTGTTTTACATCAGGGAAAGCTTTGCTCCTCGGCCACAGGATACCCCTGAGCCCCCAGACCCCAGCCCTACCCATGCACCCAGTCTCAAAGGATGGAGGCTGGGCAGAAATGTGGGGAGAATCCTCCTGCATTGCCTTGAGCTCAGACCAGCTACAGTGGCCCTAACCCCCCTCTTCAAACCCCAGGGTCAGCCCCTGATCCTTCCTGTCCGCAGTGCAGGAGCAAGGTTCTCTGACAGGTAAACATGTCTCTCCCAGAAGTTGGGTCATTTGTGAGACACCACTGTGTAGGCAGATGGGAGGGTGGGGTTACAAGACAGTCCTGGGTTCAAATCCTTCTTCTCTGGCATTCTAGCTGGGGAAACTTGACCAAGTTACTGAACTCTTAGAGCTTCAGTTCCCAATAGTAAAGCGGTGATGATAGTTATTACACCATGCAGAGACAGAATAGAGGAATGAGAAGCTACGCTTAAGAAATCCAAGTGTGGTCTGCCGCAGTAGTGCACACCTGTAATCCCAGCAGCTTGGGAGGCTGAGGCAGGAGGATTGCAAGTTCAAAGCCAGACTCAGCAACTTAGCAAGGCCATAAGCAACTCAGCGAGACCCTGTCTTTTAATAAAATATAAAAAGGGGATGTGGCTCAGTGGTTAAATACCCCGGGTTCAATCTCCAGTACCAAAAAAAATTTACAAGAAAGAAATCCAAGTGTGAGCATCTGTCAGGTTTTGCTTCAATAATGCTGACTAACAAACAACCCCAGGATTTCAGCAGCTTAAAACAGCAACCAGTGATTTCTTGCTGGCAACTGCAGTAAGTTGGGAATCTTTGCCTCAACTGCAGGTCAGGTTCTGTTTGCTCCATGTCCCTCTCATTCCCAGGCCAGTGTCCTCAGGAGTTGCTCTTCTCCTGGTGCACATGGGAGCCAACAGGGCCACACAATCCCAGTTCACTCAGAGCCTCTGGTCAGGCAGGGTATGCATGAACTCAGTTCATGTCCCCTGCCCTAAGCTGGTCAGGCGACTCAGCAAGAAACATTCCCGATCCACAGGGAAGCCAGGCTATGTGGGGGCGCAGAGAAGCTGGGAAAATTGTGAGCTGATGATGGAGCTGTGCAGTCCCTGACCAACAGAAGCCTGCTGTCCCATCACTTCAGCATGCTTCCACAGCCACCCCTTCTCTCTGTCCCCTCTGCCACCCTCTAACTCAGATCCTCCTTGCTTCCAGCAGCCTCTGGGCATCGCTGTCTTCCCTCCCCCATGCAGCCAATGCTTTGCCACCACCAGTGTGATACCCTTCCTGTTTCCAGATTCATCCTAATCCACATTACTAATTATTAACCCAACTAATAGAAGTTAATTCATATGCATAATCCAAATGCCTTGGTGTGGCTCTGCACCACCTGCCACCACCTATTTGTCCGGCCCCTCCTCTGGCCACCCAAGCCTTCCTTCCCCACCACCCTGGGCCCCCTCTCCTCTCAGCCCAGCTCTTTCAGGCCCTGTGCCCTGCGTATGCCCTGTCCCCTGTCTGAAATGTCCTTCCCTCGCCTTTCTGAACTCCCACTCGCCTTTCAGCCTGCACCAGTGCGCGGTCCTCCCAGGACCCCAGGGAGGTGGCCGCCATCTTTGTGCTCCGGCTGCACACTCACCTCCAGCCCACCACCATGGTGTGAACATGCCCCCGCATGCATCAGTGTCATGCCCACAGCTACCTCACGAGCGCAGGGAGGAACTGGTTTGCCCTCAGGTCAGCACCAGCGAGGACGTGCTCACCATGTCTATTCAACAGAGTACTGGAATCATCGTCAGGAGCAATTAGACACGGAGAATCGGAAAGGAAGAAATAAGATTGCTTTCACCTGCAGGTGATGTGGTCTTGTGAAGAAGACCCCAAAGACTCCACACACACATACACACACACAAAGTTAGATCTAATAATTGAATTCAGTAAAATTTCAGGATATAAAATCGACATATAAAAACCTTTGACATTTCTATATACAAATAACTACCTACACATAAAAGACATCAAGAATGACAGTGAAGTTGTGACGGGCTGACAGATCTGGTGCAGTGGGGATGTTCTAGGCCAGACTACAAGGGAAATGACTGGACAGACTCCATTTTGCTGAGACTCCATGTTATGTAGGAAATGAGCTTCTCCCATGGGAACACCCCGCCTCTGTGCCCATCCTCGGTTGCTTAGTGTGACATGTTTAGCAATACAAAATGACAATTCTTATGTGATGAAAAATTTCTCTTTTGATTCCTATTGCTCCTAACCAATGTACCATGTGAACGGTGATTGTGTGGATGTTAGTGACCATTCTTTAGTTTGTACCTAGGTAAGGGTCATTCTGACCCACTTCCCCCTTTGTGGATGATCTCATGATGTTAGTCTGTAATTTTGAATCATAGCAACAGACACTTATGATTGATGTGATTTTTGGTATAAGAACCCCTACAACCCTATGGTAGGGGCTGTGTTCCCAACAGCCATTTTTGGGGGGCGTTGTGTGAGACAGTCAGCGGCCGGCTTAATAAAGACTCTCAAATTTGGATTCTCAGTGGCGATCGATCTGTTCTTAAGTAGCGCCCCATAACAGAGTGAAACAGACATTATCGCCTCATGTGCATGTATGACTGCATGACCCATGTGATCCTGCAGTATGAAAAGTGAGAGATTACACCCCATTTATGTACGATCTATCAAAATGCATAAGTGCATTCTACTGTCATGTGCAACTAATTAGAACACATAAAATAAAATGATTTTTAAAAAGAAAGAAAAGAACCCCATTTGTGATGGCATAAAAATTAAATAGGAATAAATTATCTAAGGAAGTGAAAGGCTTGTACATTGAAAACCATAAAACACTAAGGAAAAAATTGAGGAGAACAAAAATAAATTGAAAGATAAATCATACTAATGGGTCCAAAGGATTAATATTGTTCAAATGTCCATATGACCCAAAGTGACACACAGACACCATAGTCATACAGTCCCTGTCAAATCCCCAATGGCATTCTAGATAGAAATAGAAAAGACAATTCTAAAGCTCCTACAGAATCAGTCTTTCTCCCTCCCTCTCCCTACACACACACACACACACACACACACACACACACACACAACAGCCAAAGCAGTTCTGAGGGGAAATCCAAGGTGGCGCCTCCTGCTTCCTGATTTTGAATTGCGTTCCCATGGGCTGGGCTGCACACGTGCAAGGCCCTGGGTTCAATTCCCACCAGTAAACGTGTGTGTGAAAGTGAGTGTGTACACAGCCCTTCCAGGGCGTGGCTGGCCAACACCTCGCCTGGCACCCTCCCATGCCACCTCTGCACCCGCCTCCACCCTAGGAGGGTTCAGCGCACTTGGCTTAGACCCTCGGTCAGAGCTGGCACACAGGCGGCAGCCTCTGTTGTCAGAAAGACAGCACAAGTGCCACTTCCCTCCCCCGTGGGAGGAAGCCGCTGACTGCTGGCCACCCCCCAGGAGAGCAGAGCCACCCGCTGAGCTCCTGTGGGACTGTCTGCTGTCCCCTCCCTTCCAGGTCCCAGAGCAAGCAGAGGGGAGAAATTCCTGGTTCTTCTGGCCTGTCTTCACAGTCAGGCTTAAAGCGCCCTCTTGTGCCAAGGCCTCCAAGGCTGAAGAACCGGCAGTCCCGAGTGTCACGGTGTCCCCAGCACCTCTCCCCCCCAGTGGTACTCTCCTGCTAAGAAGGCAGTTCATGCAACTACAGGAGTGAGGCCCGGGAATGGAGAGCAAAGCCCCTCCCTCCTCATGGGGGCCAATCCTTCAGGTAGAGCAAGGCGGAGGCTGTGCCCGGACTGGGAAGGGCCAGGCGCAGTGCAACCACAGGGCTTCTGTGGGATACACGGCCAGGCCTCACTGCAGAGGAGAAAGAGCGGACCCAGCAGGAGATGCACCCCCCAGAGGGGCATGTGCAAAGGTCCCGCGGGGGCAGAGGTTGGGGAAGGCAGAGAAGGGAGCCACCTGTGGCTGCAGCAGGGCAGCGGGGAGGGTGCAGGGCAAGGGGCCTCAGAGGAGGAGTGCCCCGTGAGAAGATGGAGGAGCAAAGGCCAGATGAGGAGGGACCCAGTGACCCCAGTAGGAGTTCGCACTTCCTCTAAAGGCAGTGGAGGGCCACGGGAGGAGTTTCACTAGGTGGTTTGATTTGATTTACATTTTTTAGACAATTACCATTATTGTCATCAAGGTGGTTCCTGTGTTACTAATGTCACTAAAACAGAGATCCACTTTTCAGATTAAAACACTGTACCTTCCCTTCTCCATTCCCATCCCCATCCTCCCCGTAGGGTAGGCTCTTAGGAGGCGCTGATGTCCCTTTCATTCCCCAGGGGACCCAACAGAAGTGCACCCCCACCCCGACCCCATGCCCCCTCCCGGACTCAGTTCCACCCCGATCCCAGGCTGCTGAACCACACCCCACTGGGCCTTCCAAAGCCTCTTGACAGGGGCAGGGATGCCCCACAGGGAGTGGGGACAAGCAGGCCCCACTAGAGGGGACACCTGAGCTGAGACCCAGCTGGTCCCCGGCTTCCCTAAGAGATCGCGGAATCCCCAACCCCTCCCTTGTGGGCCAGTGGCAACGGTCGTCTGGGATCCAAGCCACAGGAGGCCTACATGGGGGGGCGTACAATGGGGGCTCCTGCGTCCGCCCCTCATCTGTGACCCCGGAGGCCAAGGCCCACCCACCCGCTCCTGGTCTGGGTTTGCGCGGAAAGCGCAGGAGATGAGGCGCGACAGGAAGGGCACCGGCGCCCGCTGCTGGCCACGCCGCTCCACAGCAGGCTCGGGTCCCCAAGGAAGAACCAACCGCGCTTCACTCTCAGCAAGGGCAGGATTTGTAACTGGGGAAAACGATCCATCGCGTCAGCTAACTGATCTTCCTGAACACCTACACCCCGAAATAGAGTCAGGGTTTGCTTTTTTATTTTTTTACTGTACTGATTTTCTTTTTAAGATGAAAAGGCTAATTGAGAAGAAAGAACCAGTGCAATGACGCATGCCTGTCATCTCAGCGATTCAGGAGGGCCCAGCAGGAGGATCACAAGTTCGAGGCCGGCCCGGGCAAATTACCAAGACCCTCAGAAGTTCACCAAGACCCTGTCTCAAAAAGGACACCCAGAGAATTCCTATGCACACTAAAAGGGCGAGGCTCAGGACCAAGGGTCCCAGAAAATACTCAAGAAGCACACTGGTGAGTTAAGAGGGGAAAAGCAGGTTACATACAAATTCAGTGCATGTGAAAATGAGCGCCCGCGCACATGTGTGTGTGTGTGTGTGTGTGCGCGCAGGCGCGCCCTAACAGGTGCCTATAACAGGTGCCTATAAACCCGATTGACGGTGACTACTTGCAGATCATGGTTCTGAACCTCAGCTCCATCGACATCTGGGGCCTGGTGATTCTGAGGGAGGAGGCTATCCTGGGCGTTGCGGGATGCTCAGCAGTGTCCCTGGTCTCCTCCACTAGAGGCCAGTAGCACCTTGCAGTGATGCCAATCAACAGACCCCACCCAAGGGACCCAAGGCTGGGATCCAGTGCTCCAGACAGAGCATTACAGCTGACCTTTCCCTGTTTTTAGTATGCGGGCCTACTCTTCAGTTAGTTAGTTTGTCTTTGCTTTTGTTGTTACAAACAATGTAAAGTATTTTACTCACATTAAAAATAAAAAATTTGGTGTTTCTCAATGGTCCATTACCTGTGCTGTCAAAAAAATAAAAAAAAAAAATCAGATGATAAGATATTCACATTGGTACTTGCAGTAAGTAAACCAATTTTATTAACATTTTAAAATAGTTATGGGAAAACATGCAAAGGTCTACCCAAAGGTCAATATCCCTTAGGAGACTTTACAATGTTTATAACCTTTGGGCTAGGCCTCTGGATTTGCAGCCTATAGTTGTCCTTTGGTATCCATCAGGTCTTGGTTCCAGAACCCTGTGAGGTTACCCAAATCTGAGGATGCTCAGGCTCAAGTACCATATACAAAATGGCCTGGTATTTACCTACGTCCTGTGCACATCATCTGAACACTTTGCCCTCTCTGGATTGCTGACACCCTAATAGAGTGTACACACTGTGTGCATAGCTGTAACATCCCAGTGTGCAGGTTAAACCCAGGTGCAGCTTTTCCTCAAATGTTTTCTATCCAAAGCTGGTTGAATCCAGAGAGGGAGCTGGAGGGGGGGACAGCTGGGCAGAGCCATCCAGGCGCCTTCAGCAATTCTAAGCACAGGGACTGCATTAAAGTGTTGGTTAAGGTTGCAGAGTTGCCTGTAAAATCAAGTCTAACTAAAATCATTCTAACTTTGACAACAGGAAGCAAAGTTAATCTGCTGCAGTTACGCGCTAGACTACAGCCCAGCATTAAATTATATTTATAAAGAGTGTGTAGCCACGCAGGGGGAGGGCCAAGCCCTACAGCTCAGTGAAAAAGCACTGGATACAAAATTGAAGATGGGGGATCATCACTGACCCACAGCACAATCAAAAGACTCCCTCGCATCTGCCTGGCAAAAGGAAATACATCAGGAAGGTAAAACGCAACTGTGTAACTGAACAAAGATGTCACAGGTGATTTTTTTTCTAATATTCTGAACTGTCCAACTTTTCTATAATAAACACGTGCACATTTGTAGTGGAATAAGGAAGAGTAAATTTTATTTTTAAACATACTTCAAAATGATCACAAAATTTCAGGTAAGGAATGTGTCTTTATAGTAACCTAAACACACATTTCCTTTCAGTTGGTAAAAGTAATTTCATTCAAAAATTAGACCTACTCAGAAACTAAAGTATTAACCCCATGTGTCTGTGGCTACATTCATTCAGCTCTGAGGATAGAATTGAAGTGGTTGCTCTCAGATGGTCGGTAAGAAGGCTGAGGGGATCACGTGATAAATCACAAGCAGGAAGTGCTTTCTATGAAAAACCAACTGTGAATTTTGTTTTGACAATTTTTTTTTCCCCCAAACTAAGATCACATTCTTCTAAGAGGGTTTCACTCAGAAGGAAATGAAATGATGTGGGTTTGATTAGAATTCACTAACCGAGGACAAATCTGGCCGCCTCGCGGGCTTTGATTTGATTGTTTGCCTGCAGGACTCAAAATCGCGGGGGACAAAGGTGCCTTCTCAGGTTGGCAGGCGATGTTTGCCCAGCCCTGCGGTCAGTCCCAGGTGGCCCCTAAGCGCTGCCCTGCCAGCTGGCTCCCACAGCCCGTGGGGACCGGACTAGATCTTACAATAGACCTCAAAGAGGGAGGCGGCCGCATGCATTCGGTAGAAGATGGAAAAAGGCATGGCCAGGTTGACCACAATTATCCAGGGTTCAAAGCCGAAGACCACTTCCTCCAGTCCGTTGTCGTACTCCGGGCGGCAGCCAAAGGCGGGAGGGACCCAAAGCTGCAAAGGAAGAGGGAGCCATCTGTCAAGGTGAGCGGCTTCCCAGCCTCCAGGAGGCCGCACAACCGCCAGGCACCAGGGGGGTACTGCCTGGCGCCTGGGTCATAGCTGGCGGGGTGCCGAGGAGTGTCTCCCGTCTCCGTGGAGACGGCCTCCACGACCTCCAGGAGCCAATCCTTCCTCACCCACAGTCCTCTGCAGGCAGGTGCCTGGAACTGTCCATCCTCTCCCTCCCCCCCAGCCCTACCCAGCCTCGGTTTCCTCATCTGAAATGGTGGAAGACTAAGGCCTCCGACCACCTCTTGAGAATAGAAGAACAAACTTGGTAACGCTTAAGGAAATAACCCGGGGACCGCCGGCGTCCCTTCTCGTCTGGCCAGGCTCCTTCCCGCCACACTGCCAGAGCCCAGTGCTTTCTCCTGCGGGCGCCTGGAGCTCAGCCTCTAGCATGGCCCCGTCCAGCTCCTGGGGTCGTGGCCGGTGTAGTCCCCCTGGAGTGTGGAGAGTCCACTGACTCGCTCTAACAGAACAGGGCATAAGCCCCCTCCGGAGTTAGAGTTGCCATCTGTGTCACCCACCCCCTTGCAAGAGAGCAGGCCAGAGTCCTAGCCTGTGCCAGGCTGA
Source organism: Sciurus vulgaris (assembly GCF_902686455.1). Taxonomy (NCBI): domain Eukaryota; kingdom Metazoa; phylum Chordata; class Mammalia; order Rodentia; family Sciuridae; genus Sciurus; species Sciurus vulgaris. Next base: position 140,241,732 of record NC_136469.1, read on the forward strand.
GCTGCCCTCTGGAGAGGCCCGAGTCCACAGCAGAGAAGGTCTCAAGCCAGTAGCTTGCAAGGAACCCAGGCCCTCAGTCTACGGCCCGAAAGGAGCAGAGTCCGGCCAGCAGGTGGGGCAGTGGGTTTGGGATCACCCCCAGAGGAGGCCTGGGCAGGGACACAACCTGCCACAGCTCACCACCTGGGACACCCCAGCAGACGCCAGCTGAGCTGCACTTGGCGTTGCTAAGCAGAGGAGCATGAGGGATAATTGTGGTGGGAGTCCTTAAGTTTGGGGCGACCTCTTACCTGGCAGAGGTAACTGATACGTGAGGCTTCTGATGTCCCCCTGGTGCCCTCCCCTCACCCGCCTGGCTTCCAAGCCTCTGAGGGGCTCTCCCCCGGCCACTTCGCTGGTTCTTCCCAGTCCCCCTGCTGGCTGCTCCGCTCAGACTCAGTGCTGGCAGGTCCCAGGCTCGTTCCTGGGTCCCCTGCCCTCTCTACACACGTGATCCAGCTCTGCCCTGTCCCTGGTTTAAAGACTGGCCGTCAGCCTCCCACCTCCATCCAACCTCGGCTCAGCCCCTCTGGAGAACTCCAGGCTCTTGTTGCGCACTGGCCACCTGGGTGTCCACAACATGTCCCAGCCTGCCTTGCCCGTTCCTTACTCCTCAGTGGTACTTCCTCCCCGGTGCTCAGCCCTAGCCCAGTGTACCCCCATTCCCCTCTTACCCCTGTTCCCCTCTTACCCACGTTCCCCTCTTACCCCACGTTCCCCTCTTACCTGCTTCACATCGCCAGCCACCCAGGCCGCCAGCCAGGCTCCACCTGTGCCCACAAAGTGCTGTCCTCGTCCCTCCATGTCCCCCATCCCCACTGCACAGCCCTCCTGATCTCACCTGGCCCTTTGAGGTCACCACCTGACTGTGTGTCCCCATGGTCCTTACTCCACTCAGCTGTCAGGTTACTTCTTATGGAAATTAGAACATGTCCCCAGTCTTCCCAGAATAACTGAAAGTAAAATGCTTGGCACCTCCTACGGGGGTGTGAAGCCCTCTGGTGACTGATCCCTCCTGCCCCACCTTCTGCCCACCCACTAGAATTAACTGACTTTAGAAGAATAGGACTGAAACATCCCACGTGGCACACGCAGCCCCAAGAAGGCAGCCGCTGTAGCTGCTGGTATCCACCGCCCCTCACCAGCGACCTTGCCTCACTACTATGCCCTGAGACAGTGCCTGGCATTCAGCAGGGTCTGCTAGATGAAGAAGAGGGTCTGCCTGGAGTCAGACTCTCAGAGGTGCTCGTAGCCACTGCTGGTCTGGAGGAGCCACAGCCCGAGGGACCCAAAGCGTGAGCAGGACGTCCCTGGAGACCGGCCATTCCTGCTTCAGTCCGACCCTACCAGTCCCATGGCCTCCGGGTAACAGTGCACCAACTGCAATTAGGGAAAGAGCTCCAAAGCCTCCGAGCTTGGGGACACATGGGTGGACTCGGTGACCTGGAGGCTGGGGTGGAGAGTGGACTCCCCCGAATGAGGGGCCAGGGCCTTCATGGGCGGGTCGCCCCCACGCCCCAGCCACCCGCTGCAGGGGCCTCCTGCGCTGGTCTCCTGTCTTGGCCGCCCTCTGCACCCTTCCTGCACACACTGCCTGGCTCTCACTCCAACACAATGCCAGAGCGCCCCCTGCCCTCGGCATGAAGGCTGGACTCCAGCCCAGGCGAGGAAGCCCACTCCCCAGAGCCCACCCCAACTTCCCACTCTGAAGTTCTGCTGCACGTAGACGTGGGCCATGCTTGGTGCTCCCAAGATAGGCTGCAGGGTCCTCTGTGTCTGCATCTTTGCACATTATGTGCCTTCTGCCCAAAATGCTTTTCCCTGACTTGACCACCTGGTGAACTTCCAACTGATCCCTGAGGCTAAGTCAAGCAACTTTGAGTGACTACACCTTCCCCATGATTGCCTTCCGTCACAGGGACTGGAACGCCTCCCTTGCAGCAAGGGGTGGCCATGGAAGAGACATTGCCCAGCATCAACCTGTCCCCTCTGTTTCCCATCTTGAGCCCAGACATGATGCCTGGTGCTACTGCAGTCACCTTAACACCATGTGGCAGCAAGTACCACGTGGGGTTTGGCGGAGAAGAAAGGTAAACTGTGCCTGCTGTTTAATGGCTTGATTCAGATGCCAGACCAAACCCAAGCAGATGATGTTCAGCAATCTGAGAGACAGTCAAATGTCATTAAGACATCAGCCTATTATTTGCAACCAAAGCATCCTGGCTAATACTGCACAGGGAAGTCCCCCCTGGAGCCGCCCTCTTGTATGTGGCAGACTCTGGTCTCAGTGCCTGGCATATTCATTGATTTTACCTTTTCCTTGTCTCCCTCCCAACTGTACGGCGACCTTTCCAAGGGAAGAGGGGGCTCTTCTCACCTGCCATCTGCAGCCCCAGCCCTGCTCCAGCACCTGGATTGGCAGGGCCAGGGCTACTTGTAACCTGGCGTTTAATTTTGGTACAACCTACCCCGGGGCCTTATTTGGCAAAGGTGAGGAAAGTAGATGGACTGATCAAAACCCATCCTAGGAGCTCCCGCAGATTACCGAGATGTTGCAGAGGAACAGGAAGGCGGCCACGTTCCGCAGGACGCTTCTCCTGGTGCCGCCCTGCAAGAAGCTCCGCGGGCCCGCGGGGCGTGGGGACCCCTCCGGGCCCCGCTCCTCATCCTCCTTGCCACGGTGCTGCAGCAGATTCCCCCTGACCACGCCTGGCGCCTCGCTGCCCTGGTCAGCCTCGGCCACCGCTCCGCTCCGGGCGCAGGAAGAGGCCGGGGAGGTGCCACCGCTGCAGACAGTGACCACGCGGAGCATCCGGACATCCTGGCAGGGCCGCTGGGGCTCGCGGTGGACGGACTCGATGATGAAGAGGTTCTGGACGTACTTCTCAGCGATCACCAGGATGGAGTAGGGCAGGTTGAACCAGGTGTACCGGGGCCGGGTGCTGGCACAGAGCATGGCCAGGATGGAGCCCCAGGAGATGAGCCAGGAGCCCGACGCCGTGCCCACCAGGAGGTCGGCGTCCAGTTTGCGGGCCGGGTTTTTGGACTCGCCGAGGGGCTTCTCGCCGAGGGGCTTCTCGTCGGTCCTGTAAATCCAGATCCCCAGCAGCCCCGCGGCGCCCATGAGCGCCAGCAGGGCGGTGGCCCACAGGTAGAAGAGGATGAGCGCAGACTCGCTCTTGGTCCTGGAGCGCCCGATGTGGACCAGGTACACCACCACCACCCCGATGGTGGAGGCCAGCACGCCCAGGCCCAGCGCTGCGCCCGCCAGCACCCTGCCGACGCCCAGCTGCATGCGGGGGCGCGCGGGGCAGTCCACCCGGCGGCCGACGTTCTTCCAGAGCACGTAGAGCGTGGTGGAGGCCAGGATCTGGTACTCTATGTTGAAGGGGTACAGGTAGTAGATGACGTGCGACACGGCCGAGCAGAGCCGCGGCGGCGTGCAGTTGCAGTGCGGCGTGTGGTCGTCCAGGACTGGGGGGACAGGCAGAGCGCAGGGCGTCAGCGCCGGGCACGGACGCCGCCCGCGGCCCGCAGCTCCGAGGCCCCGCGGACCCCGCCTTCCATTCGCCGCCGTTGCAAATGGCACGGCGCGGACTTGTCACCGCGCGGGCGCCCAGGGACGCTGTTGAGCTAGGCAGGCGGCCTCCAGGAGACTCTGCCTCCACTGCAAAACAGAGACCGCCAGAGACTCTGCCTCCACTGCGAAACAGAGACGCAGTGGAGAGCTACGGAGGCAGAGGAAGGAACTGCAACCACAGCCCTGGTTCTCTGGGGGCAAAAGTGACCGATTTATATTCCCTTCTAGGTTTTGCTTTTCTGTAGGTTAGATTCCCTTTGTGAATATGATTTATGTGTGTGGTTTTAAAAATTATTTTTTAATACTCTGTAGGGAATATGCCCCTCTAGTTAGCTGCAGACCAGCACTGGCCAGCATGGCATGGGATGGGCAGAAATTGGCACCACCCACTAGAAAATGGGGCCACAGAACAAAGGACCGTTTGACCCAGCTATCCCACTCCTAGGTTTATACCCAAAGTACTTAAAATCAGCATCCTACAGTGACACAGCCTCATTAATGTTTATAGCAGCTCAATTCACAATAGCTACGTTGTGGGACCAAACTAGATGCCCTTCAACAGATGAATGGATAAAGAAACTGTGGTTATATATATATACCTACACACAGACACACAATGGAATATATAACTCAGCCTTAAGAATGAAATTATGGCATTTGCCGGGGAATGGATGAATCTGGAGGCTATCATGCTAACTGAAACAAGCCAATCCCAAAAAAACAAAGGCCAAGTGTTCTCTCTGATATGTGGAAGCTAATTCACAATGTAGGGGGAGAAGAATAGAAATTCACTGGATTAGACAAAGGGGAATGAAGGGGAGGGAGGGGGATGGGAACAGGAAAGACAGTAGACTGGATGGGACATCACTTTCCTACGTTCATGAATACAGGCTAGTGTACCCCACCATGTACAACCTCAGGAATGGAATTTTAACTGGAACAAGATATACTCCATGTATGTATAACATGTCAAAATACACTCTACTGCCATGTACATCTATAAAGAATCAAGAAAGAAAAAGAAAGAAACCTTCCCAAAATAAATATCCAGGCAAAAAAAAAATATTTTACAATATTCATTTAGGGGCATATTCATGTTATCTTAGAAGATCTTAGAGTTAATTAAAATAATAGCCATAATCATTAAGTTAAAAAGTCAGGTCAGGCGTGGTGGCACGTGCCTGTAATCCCAGTGGTTTGGAAGGCTAAGGCAGGAGGACCACAAGTGCACAACTCGCCTCAGCAACTGAGTGAGGCCCTAAAAATAAATAATAATAAAAAAAGAGCTGGGGATGTGGCTCAGTGGTTAACCACCCCTGGGTTCAGTCCCTGGTATCAAAAAATAAAATAAAAATTAAAGCAAAATTTTTAAAAGTGTGTTTCTATTGATATTGGAAAATAATCATCTTACAATGACAGTGGAAAATGGTGTTTTCTAAGTGTGGGGTAAATCCATATTGGATTGTGAAATCAATTGAGAAGGAGCACCCAATATTTCTCTCAACCAAATGGAATTATAATGGATGGAACAGTCGGATAGAATGGAATGGAGTCGGGGCTGGGGAGATAGCTCAGTTGGTAGAGTGCTTGCCTTGCAAGCACAAAGCCCTGGGTTTGATCCCCAGCACCGCAAAAAAAAAAAAAAAAAAAAAAAAAGAATGGAATGGAGTCGATGCTCTGGGAGAGGGTGTGTCTGTGACAGGACAAGGTGGGCATCACTGCTGCGTGGATACCCAGGGGGACCAGCCTTCCCAGCTGGCCTCCAGCAGGGGCGGGAGATGTTACCACGTGCGCCTGGCTTTGTCGCCCTCACCCCAGTGGGAACAGGCTCAAGGCTGCTCTCGGGACTGGCCTGGGGCTGCACAGCCAGACCTGTAGCATGCCAGAGCAGGAAGGAGTCTTTGAAAGTACATGGCCCTCCAATTTACAAAGAGAAAAGGTGGGCTCAGAGAGGCCGCATGGCTTCCCAGGGTCACACAGCTCGGGCAGGATGAGAACAGAAGCAAAGCTCCCAGGACATTGTAGCCTCCTCACCCCAAATGTCCCTGGACAGAGGTGATGGATCATAAATGCTCAGGAATGCTGGAAGAAAATATGAAGATTAATTGTATAGGCTCTCAAATGGAACCAGGGAGAATACCGGTGGGCCAGGACCACGAGGCAAGCAGCTAACCGAGGACCTCCAGCAGACCCAAGCCCTCGAGCCTCCAGGCGCGAGGCCATGCCTTAGTAGGAAGGCCTCAGACTGCAGGCTTAATTAAAAACTCCAACAGGAGCAACCAGCAATCTTCCCTCCATGGAGGAAAACCAAGTCACTCATTTCTCTGGCGTCCAGACCTGGAGCGAGGGCAACCCGGAGGAGGACCCTGGGCCTGGGTCACGACAGCTGCTCATTATGCTCTGCAGGCCCTACTTAGAGGGTGGGGGCTTCCTGCCCGGCCAGGGCCTGCTGCCGATGGAACCCGCTGGGCCACCCGGTCACTCTGGGGCCCGCGAGCGGAGGCCCACTCACCAATGGTGATGTTCCCGAAGCCCAGGGTGAGCAGCCGCTCCTTGTGCTCGTTCAGCTGGTGCTTGGACTCATTCAGGACGCTGTTGGCCCACAGAAGCAGGTTGGTGAACACGGAGTGGATCACCCCGAACCTGGGGAGCACAGGACTCGGTTCTCCAGCAGCCTGGGGGAGCGCCAGGCCCCCTGGGGAAGGGGGACACACATGCACACGCATGCACACACACGCACACACACACGTGCACACCATGCATGTACATGCATGCACACACATGTGAGCCTCCTCCACTCTGGGTCCCTGGCCCCCTAGGCTCTGGGTGGGTCTGTCGGGCTGGGAGAGGCAGTTGCCGGGGACCTTCCAAAACCACAGCATTTTGGCGTTCTGCCTTCATCTTGAACTTGCCTGGACTCGACTCATTGTCTAGGGGACATCAAAGGAACTGTCCTGGAAGCTGGGCTCTGAGGACACCCCACCCACAGCCCAAACCTTCCCTCCAGAGGGAAGAAGAGGGAGGGGGAAACGAAAGGCGATCCTGGACACCTGGAGCGCGGGTCCACCCTCACTGCTGACACCTCGGCCTTCCCACCTACCTTCCCACACACCAGCACAAGCCAGAACCTTGCTGTCTGCCTCCCCTTGCAACTAGACTTAGCCATTCTGGTCAGTGGGGTGTGAGGTTCAGTCTATGGGGCACTACATAAAAGCATTTGCCTTTTTTGATGAAAGAGATAAGAATAAGGAAAGCCTAGTTATGGTCCCTCTTAAAACAGTCTTTAGTGTAGACACGAAGACTGGAGTCATGGCAGCTATCTTATGACCATGAGGCAACCAGCATGGGATCTTCATGCCAACTTGCTAAGGATGGCAGAGCAGAAACCTAGAAAAGCCTGCTCAGTGAGATAGTGTTGAGTTTCTGGAGCCTCACTGAGGTGCAGGACCTAGCCTGTGGTAGCCACACTGGCTGGACACGTCTCCAAACCCTCCACCAGCGAGACCAAGGCAGTGGTGGTGCGTTTCACTGAGGCAGCAGGCCCTGGAGACACACGTCCCAGAGCAGTGCTACCCAGGGAAACGATGATGCAGGACAGCATCGGAACCACACGCGTCACTCCAAAGCACCCAGTGGCCGTGCTTTACAAATGGTAAACAATAGTCAGCATAAGATGTCCTTAAACCGGATACTGTATACAGCTGGTGCTGTATCCTGGCAACTTATCATCAGAACCAGAAAACACGGCTGAGGGAGTCCCACCCTGTTTCATTCTAGTCTCTGAAATCTGGACTGGCCACTGTCTGGGGTTGGTCACCCTGAGTGGCCGGCAGCGGCTGCACGGCCCTGCACGGACCTGCCCCTGACTGACAGTCAACATGGCTGGAACAAGGGAGCGCCCTGCACCCAGCAGCCCCCGCGGCCACCACCCGCCTGCGACAGAGACACCCCGGTCCAGGGGAGCGGGATCCCCAGGCCAGCTGCGCGGGCTCCCCATGCAAGTCTCAGGGGCCACCACCCTGCAGTCCACCCCAGTGGCAAAGGCGATTCTTAAAAGCCACGGTGTCCTTCCAGGTTTACCTGGGCAGAAGATTCAGTGTTGAAGGACTGACTTTGTGGAGCTGAAGAAGCAAACCCCATGGTCTCAGAGGACCACAAAAGCCAGGCTCGAGCTGCAAGGGAGCCGGCATTGCTGAGAGAAGGGCAGGTGACCATGGGCACTCCCGTACCCAGCATGGGAAAGGGACACGCAGGACCAAAACCCAGGTGGCCTTGTGCTGGCCATCTGGGGCAGGTCTCCTGCCCACTGCTTTGCCCACCGCAGCCCAGGCAGGAGCTTCCTTCAGGCCGGCCTGTGCATGGACTGGGTGTGCAGTGCCCAGGATGGGGGAGTCTGTCCAGCTCTAAGGAGAACTGAGGTGTTCTCTGATGGCCTTGGGGTCCTGGACCTCACCATTCCACTCTGCCCCCACCCCAACAGGACGTGGGGCTTCAAGGGTAACAAAGACTGGGGTCAAAGTTCACCACCAAGGCCACCTCAGGGCCCACTGCTGCCTAAGGCCACCTAAGGTGCCCAGCCAAGGACCCTGGTGTCTTCTGGTCATCCCCACGACACACAGGAAGCTCCAAGATGCCCACGGTCTCAACACCCACCCTGCTCTGCACGTGAGGTGGGCACAGTCCGTTTCTGTTCGGGTCGCCTACTGAGAGAGCTGATCTGGGGCCCTGCACACATCTGTGGTTTGCCCTCACTGTCACCTGATGCCACCAAATGGTGGTGAAGGAGTCTCTCCTTCCTGGTGGAGTCTGTACGAGGGGTCACTCTCTACGCAGGCACCGGTGGCTCCCAGCGCCTGCGTGCGCACGGGCCTCCCCCACACTCCACAGGCAGCCCGCCCCGTCCACCTGGAGATGGCATCCTCGGACCTCACAGTCCCGGGAGAGCGCCAGGGACGCAGGTCACCACAGACCCCACTCACCCAGCTGCTGTGGTGACATGCCTCGCTCAGCGTCCAGAGGAAGGCGAGGGGTGTCCCCACTGACAGCTGGGGACCTGGCAGGCATGGCAGCGTGGAAAGCCACACCCACGCGACTACCTCCAGGCCGTCCCTGGACAGCCGAGGCGGGGCCTCTCCTGGCCGGGGAGGCCGTGCTCAGCGCGGAGCTGAGAGCTGGGGCAGGTGCCACGACCCAGCAGGAGGCAGGCGTGAGGTCTGCTTGTTCTAAAGAACCGAACCCAACGCATAAGGCATCCCCACCACGGTTACCTTTCCAGGGTTTTGAAAGACTGGATGATGTCCTTTGCGTGTCCCCAAAGAAAGTACACCTAGACGGAGATAGAGGGAAAGGAAGTTACCTCCGCGGGGAACTGCCGCCGTCTGCACACTGAGCAGCCATGAAACCTGGAGGAAAGGTCACGGAAAACGCGAGCCACTGAGCCACCTCCCGCCCCAGAGAGGCAAGTGGCTTTCCCCCTCTCAGGTGCCACACGGTGGCCCAGTGGGACAGTGGGCTGGGCACACAGAGCGAGAAGCAATGGGCCTCCCAGAGCCAGAGACGCTGCTGTGATCGGCGGGTGGTGCCTTCTCTGGATGCGGTGCTGCAGCGGCCGGCACGTCTGCTGCGGGAGGGGGACGGGAGGGGGACGCAGGCCTGCCTGTCTGCTGACACCACTTTGTCAGGCTTTATACGTCGAGCACTCTGGATGAAGAGCGGGTCATCTCACCCGCGCTCTCTAGCCCCAGCCACCTCCACGGGCAGGGTTGAGCTAGGGACGTCCCAGTGAGCCTCCCTTATCTAAAGCGTAGGGGCAACAGTGTTCCCAATTTCTTCAGATTTTGCAGTATTTGCATATATGCAATGAGAAGTCATGGGGATGGGACCCAGTCTGAACACAGATTCACTTTTTATTTTAAATACACCGCATACACACAGCCTAAAGGTAACTTTAGGCAACATTTTACATAATTTTATGCAGGAAACAGTTTCCTGGTTTTCCTGAATTTACCACTTGCGGCAGCATGTCAGTGCTCAGAAAGTTCCAGATTAGGGATATTCAAGCTGTATCAGACCTGTGGGCAAATCTGAGTCCCTCTTTGCCTGGCTTCAAGGCCACGGGCTAGCCTGGGAACCTTTTAACCGCTTCCCACCTCAAAATGGAGATGAGGGAACTTGCCTGGAGAGTCTTGTGAGCAAATAAAGGAAATAATCCATTTGATTACTTAAAACCGGCTCCTGGAATGTGAATATCTTCAGCAGATATTCACCTGTGCCTAGTCACTCACTAGTTATCATTGATTGAGCACCTCCTGTATACCAGGCATGATTAGCACTTCTCAAATGTCTGGGACTGATTGTACAAACAAACACATATTGAGCACCTACTACATGCAAAACACTGCTGAGCACTGTATATACGTCCCTCGTTCAATCTTAATTTCATAATTAAGATCCATAAAAAGAAAATCAGCACAAGGTAAAATACACACATCACCTCTTCCACATTGTTTTGCCTAGAATTTACTCTCTTGCTCAGAACAACATTTCTAGAACATCACACTCTAAAACGTTTGGCAATTTAAAAACCATTAGCTGTGACTCCTTGGTAATAGGGAAACAGTGAAGTGAATTAGTTGTAAATGGGTTTGAGATTAAATAGTCATTTGATGGATGCTTCATATGAAGACTACAGAGCAGCACAAAAAGCTTTTTTTTTTTTCTTTTTCTTTTTCTTTTTTTTTTTTTAGGTGCAAAACTTGGGATGGGAAATTCTGTACCCTCTGTGTAAAACCTTCTTTTCTTTTTTGGTACCAGGGATTGAAGCTGGGGCACTTAACCACTGAGCCACATCCCAGCCCTTTTTATTTTTTCATTTTGAGACAGAGTCTCCCTAAGGGCCTCCCTAAGGCTGGCTTTAAACTCACGATCCTCCTGCCTCGGCCTCCCGAGCCACAGGGATTATAGGCTTGTGCCACCACGCCGGGTCGGTGCAGAACTTGGGCAAGTCGGCTCCTTGAGTAGGAGGCCTGGGAGGAGGCAGGGAAGCAGCAGAAAGGCGGCTCTTTTCATTTTTTCCAGTAATGTTACACTATCTTTTAAAAATAGATGCTTTTTTAAATTTTCCACATACGGTCCAGCAATACCACATCTGGAAAAGCATCTGAAAGAACTGAAAGCGGGTCTCCAAAGATGTCTGTGCCCGTGTTCAGGGCAGCACTGTCCACAACGGCCAAGGTGGAAGCTGCTCACGTGCCCACTGAGCGTGATGGATGAGCACAGTGTGGTGTGGACATTGGGGGAATTTTATCAGCGTTAAAAAGGAGGAAGGAAGGACTGTATAGAGGGAAAAGAGGGGTGGGAGGGGTTGGGGGAAGGGGAAAAAAGAATGAATTAAACAACATTACCCTATGTAAATTTATGATTACACAAATGGTATGCCTTCACGCCATGTACAAACAGAAACAAGATGTATCCCATGTGTTTACAATAAAAAAAAAAAAGGACTGAAATACCAGCACATGCCATGCCATGCACAGAGCCTGGAGGACTGTCCTAAGAGAAATAAAGTCACAGGAGGACAAATGCTGCAGGACGGTACAACAGGAGATTCCTAGAATGTTCACACTCAGGTGGGTGCCAGGGCTGGGAGGAGGCCAGGAGTTAGTGTCAGTGGGGACAGTCTCAGCTCTGGATGTGGTGATGTAGCCGTGCTCAGCACTCCGGGACTGCATGTTGAGGACGCCCGCCACGGCAAAGGTAGGCTGTGTGCTTCACCACGATTTTAAAATAAATACATAAGACAGTGGCACGTGCCTGTAATCCCAGCGGCTCAGGAGGCTGAGACAGGAGGATGATGAATTCAAAGCCAGCCTCAGCAATGGTGAGGTGCTAAGCAACTCCGTGAGACCCTGTCTCTAAATAAAATACCAAATAGGGCTGGGGGTGTGGCTCAGTGACTGAGTGCCCGAGTTCAATCCCTGGTACAAAAAAATAAAAATAAAAATAAAAAAGTAAGATAAATGCATAAATACTGTATTTTTTAAAAACTATTTTCCATTCTCCAGTCACCTCATGCAGCAAAGGCACAGAGTACGTGTCCACTGGGTGTAGGGCGATTGCTTGGTGGCCGTGCATATGCCTGGAGCCAGGAGCTAGAGACCTCCTCTGCCTGCAGTGCTCCCCACGGCCCTCACCATGAGACCCCCGCACCAGCTGGACGCCGCCCGCCGTAAGCACTGGCTGAGCCCCACGCGGGGCAAAGGGCTTTCCGCACGCCAGCGCCTGTGACCTCCACCCATGCCCAGGAGGGAGGTGCTGACATTACTTCACAGGTGAGACCCGGGAGGCTCAGGCCGCTGGGGTAACCTGCTGGAGGTCACGCTGCTGACCTGAGCCAGGCAGGCAGTCTGGCCGGAGTCCAGACTCACAGACCCTAGGCCAAACCCCAGCCCCAGCCCGCGCCAGCAGCCCACGCAGGGCGCGGCCCCCTGGGAAGGCCACCCCCGCATCATCTCCAACAGGCTCCTCCCACCAGAGCGCAGGCTTCCCGCAGACGCCCAAGCAGGAGTGGCCCTCCTGGTGTGTGCCCCACCGCACCCGGGCCACTCGGACCACAGCGTGGAGCCACATGGTCACTGTCCGTCTCCGTGAATGCCCCCCAGGAGCTGACGCCTCCACAGGGCACCGCCGGGTTTCCACCCTGGTGCTCCTGGTACCCAGGCGGTGTTTGCCCAGAACCTACGAGTGGACTGAGTGAAGAATGAATGAATGACTGGCTCTCCGGCCTCGCGAGGCTTTCCTCAGGCCTCTGGCTTCCCTGGAGGACCTGCCGTCCTGGCATGGCCCAGAACCAACAGCCAGTCCACTCCGGCTCAGCCCGCCCAGCCCACCCACCACCACAACGGGCTCGGACTCTAGGGCTCTGGAGGCTGCAGCTCCGGGTGTCTGCAGGTGGGTTCCCGCTGGACCCTGGGGCGTCTCCTCCCTGTGTCCTCACGTGGTCAGCACTCTGTCTGTGTCCTGATCTCCTCTTCTTACAAGGACTCCAGTCATACTGGCTCAGGGTCCATCAGACTGACCTCCTTCACCCTTCATTTCCTTTTGAAGGCCCTGTCCCCAAATCATTCACGTCGTGAGGTGAGGATCAGGCTTCTCAACATGCAAATCCCCCTGACAGCCGTCAGATGCAAGCCGGCCCCTCAGACGAGCTCCCGGCCTATCCACCACCCCCAGAGCTGACCTGCCCCAGCTCCCTGGCCATCCTGTCAGCTGGCTTCACCTGGCCTCACCGGTGGACACTGTGCCTGCTGCCCGAGACTTTTGAGCCCTCTGGAGCTGTCTGCCAAGGCCACCAGGCACACAAACTGGAGGTGGCCTTGGACAAACGTCAGAGGTGAAAAGCGGCGTCCTTGTCTTTCCCGTGGTGGAGAGTCATTTCTGAAGGGCATTTTCAAACCAAGAATCCAGAAATATTTGAGCAATGACAGTGTCCCTGGACCAAGTCCGTGGTGTTGCCCAGTGGCTCAGGAGGCAGTGATGTCTGCCTCTTGGCTGCAACAAAGTCACACATCTTCCCTGAGTCCCAGCTTCTTCCTTAGAGTGACATGAGGCAAAGTCCTGCTTCCATGACCACATGGACGAACCTGGAGGACATTCTGCCAAGGGAAGTGAGCCTCGCACAGGAAGACACTGCAGTACCACATCTGAGACCCTAATACTGCACAGGAACAGAGTGGACCTGGGCTGAGGGGGAATGGATGTGGCCAAAGGCCAGGAGGGTGCCAACATGTGGGCCAATTAAGTCTAGGGATCTGGGGACAGCATGAGAAGCCGCAAACAGCATCTTATCATCTATGGGAAGCTGGCCCTGTGCTCCTGTCCCCAGAAAGAAAGGGAAAGAAGGGAGGGAGGGAGGCAGGAAGGAGGAAGCGAGGGGGGAAGGAAGGAGGGAGGGAAGGAATGTAGGAGGGAGGGAAGGAGGGAGGGAATGTGGGAGGGAGGGAAGGAGGGAGGAAAGGAAGGAAGAAGGGAGGAAAGGCAGGAAGAAGGGAGGGAAGGAAAGAGGGAGGGAGGAAGGGAAGGAGGGAGGGAAGGAAGGAGGATTTTATTCTCTACTTGTATGAGATGACCTTTCCGGCTTCCCCTGTGAAGGAGCACGCAGGGGCTGTCTTGCCTGGCTCATCCCACTTAACATAATGTCCTCCAGTTGCATCCATGTTGCTGCCCACCCAGGACTTCACTCTCTTCAAGGCTGAATGATATTCTGCTGCACAGCTGTGTCACATTCTCTTCATCCATTCATTCACCAACGGACACCTAGGTGGTTGAGTACCTGGCTACTGCAAAGAGCCCACACCCGCTCTGGAAGGGCTGCTGGAAGGGTCACACAGAGATGAGTGCAAAGCGCTTTGCTTATTCCAGAGTGCTCCCGGTGTTGATCGGCACTTTGGTGATTAGGGTCCTGGGATCTAACTGGAAGCTCTCACCAGGGAACTCTGCTATGCATGGAAGCCACACTGGGCCCCTCTAAGGTTCTTCCAACCACGAGACTTTCCTGACTGAGCTCTGCATTTAATCAGCCTAACAGATCCTGACTTCTCAGCCACAGCCAGTTCATCAGTGCTGAGAGAAGGAGCCTCGTGCATTACTGGAAGATTCGAACTTGTACGTGGGCCAAAGAAATGCATCTCAGTGACCCAGAGGCAAGACTGTACTGGCACAGGCTCCTTTGGGAGTGATGGAAATGTTCTAGAATTCACGGCAGTGAGGGTCACATGACTGAAAGAACTAAACCATCCCATCAGGCACTTAATATGGGTGAGTTACACAATAAGGGAATCAACTCAATAAAACCATATGTACCCAGAAAGTAACCCCCAGCCTTTTAGGTGAACTCTGGCTTGTTGGATGTCCTGACTCTTCATCATGAAGAGTTCTGCTTCACAAGATCCCCATGTATAAAGACAGGGGACAGAGTCTCCTTTATACAGTGGAGCCCACTGTGGTACTGAGCCTCAGAGAGAGACTCAAGCTCTCCTTGGGACTCGATGGGCAGGTCCGCAGCAGCTTGCAAGGTGTCTTGGTGGCCTGGGACTTCACACACCTTGAGACATGCTTGACAACACAAAAACCAGTGGTTTACCTGCAGCAGAGTATGCACCGCGTGTATGACGGGAAAAACTCCTTCCATGGCCGGTAGACATTCCGAAAACCCAATGAAGTAGCCAACTTTGAAGCATCCCAGGATGACGGTGATGATGGCGAACAACGAGATGCTTCCTAAACGGGCAGGCAGAAACACGCACACGATGCGTTAATATGCACTGACGTCGTTTCAAAACCAAGCACGTTCAGCCCTCATATGTGGGTCAAATGGCTTCTGCCAAGGGTGCCAAGACCATTCCACATACAGGGACAGTATTGTCAACACACGGTGCTGGGAGAACTGGGTAGCCACATGCAAAGGAATGAAGAAGGACCCTTGCCTTATGCTGCACACCCAAGCTAGCTTACAGTGACTCCAAGACCTAAACATCAAGGCTGAAAGTAAAAAACTATCAGAAGACAGCAGAGGGGAACCCTTCATGACATTATGGATTAGGTGGTGATTTCTTGGTCATAACAGCAAAAACAGACAATGAAAATAAAGATAGATAAACTGAACTACAGAAGAATTCTTGTGCATTACAGAACAAAACAAGTGAAGAGGAACCCAAAGAATAGGAGAAAATATTTGCAAATTATATGTAGATGATGTCATTAACATCCAAACATGCAAAGACACCTAAAGTTCAAAACATCAAAAACTTCAATAGGCAGGGACTTGCGTGAGCATTTCTCCAAAGAGGGTATGAAAACGGCCAGCAAGTTCACAAAAGGAAGATCGACATCACCAATTATCCAGGAAATGCAAACCTAAACCAAGAGACCACATCCCATCTGTTAGGACGGTTACTAAATAACACTAGCAACGCACGGTGGTGAGGATGTGCAGAAAGAAGCTGGAGCCTCTGGGCACGTGGGTGAGAGTGTAAAGTGGGGCAGCCACCCTGGACAACAGTATGGAACCTCCTCAAAAAATTATAACCTCAGCTCCTGTGTGACCCATGCATATACCAAAAGAACAGGAAGCAGCACCACGGGGGACAGCTCACTCCTATATCCGTATCTTAGCAACCTTGTGTGCAAAAGCCAACAGGTGGGAGCTGACCAGGCGCCTGCTGTGGGTGAGCCAGGACAGAAGGGAAATCTGTATGTCCGACACAGCGCCACCCAGCCTCGGAAAGGAAGGGAATCCTACACACCCGACACCCAGGCAAGCCTCGGGGACATCGTGGGAACACAGGAGCCACAGAGGACAAATGCTGCAGGGCTACACTGGCCTGAGCCACTGTTTCAGCTTGGATGTGTGGTGTCCCCCACAAGCTCACGGGCGAGACGATGCAGGAAGCTCCAGAGGAGAAGTGAAGGGGCTGCAAGAGCCTTAACCCAGTCAGTGAATGAGTCCCTGATGGGATTAACTAACTGATGGTGGGCGTGGCTGGGGAGGTGGCCTTGGGCGTGGCTTTGGCTACATGTCTGTATCTGGAGAGTGCAGTCTCTGCTTCCTGATCACCAGGTGAGCTGCTTCCTCTGCTGCCCGCTCCCACCATGATGTCCAGCCTCACTGGAGCCCTGAGGAATGGAGTCAGCCTTCTATGGACTGAGACCTCTGAAACCGTGAGCCCTCAGATAAACTCTCCTCCTCTGTAATTGTGCTGGTCGAGTCATTTAGTCAACAGTGAAAAAGCCGACTCAAGCAGCCACCATGAGCAGGCGACTCCACAGCGAGCAAGTGGGTGGGGGCGCGGGGGCTGGGAGGGGACGGGCAGGAGGGTCTAGAGGGCTGGGATGGGCAGGGCGATGCCAGCTCACTGAGCCAACGGAACCTCACACTTGAAGGGGGTCACGTTGGTCAATGTCATCGTGTACACACATGATCACAAATAAAAGATGTATGTTAATAAAATAAATTCTGTGTTGGATGGATAAGCGGGACCCGGAATGTCGGTGTGGTGTCCTCTTCATCACTGCCCCACCCTGCGGATGTCCCAGGCCTGACAAACAGTATGTACAGTGGACCCTGCGCACAGGCTTGGCTCCCGGACCCCCACAGCCACCAACGCCGAGGACCCTGGCGTGCCCCGTGCACAGTAGCAGACACGTCTCCCAGGCACTGCAACCAGCTGGAGGGTACTGAACACCGAACCCCACGAGGATCTGTGAGCCCGTCCTTGATCCGCACGAGTAGGAGCGATGTCTGGGAGGTCTGCACGCGTGCAGGGCAGACACAGGGTGTTCTCCAACATCTTCAGGGCGTGGCTGGCTGACCCCATGGACGGGGAGCCCACGGAAGCAGATTCAATCAGCGAAGGTGGGCTGAGCCAACAGAAAGCCTCCAGAAGCTTTTCCGAAGAGAGAGCAGTCTAAGAGCGCCGCTGGCCTGCTCCCAGATGTCCCCACGTGGACCCTAGGATCCTGCTCTGAAGTAGGCTGCAGGGCGTGCGGGCACAGGAACCACAGGATCCGAGGAAACTTTCTGTGCATCCAAAGCTTTTCTAAAATAGAAACTCACAGGTGAAGACCAAGAGATGAGCACAAGTGTGCCTGTGAGAATAGATGGGAAAGGAATACCCAAAATCCATCCAAGAGACCCTCGGGAAAAATGCAGGCAGGGGGAAGGGCAGCAACAGTGGCACTTGTGCCGTGCGGAAGCTCCTCATCCCTCCTGGGCCAACACTGACCCCATCACAACACTCTCCCATGCACAGGGGAAACTGGATCACAGGCTGTGCATGAGGGCACCGAGCAGCCAGCGGGAAGGGCTGAGCCATGAGAGATAGAGTTACAGCACCTCTGGTGACAAGTAATGCAACCCCTTGGCTCGCTTCCACTGCCCAAAGTCACCGAAACAACTCTAGCCCGTGTTTTGTTTTTTTTTAATCCTAGAAAAGCCAGAAACTATAGGAGTGGAGATCCGAGCTCAGGTCTTTGAAATGGTTTGACAAGTGCCAGGCTCGTTTACATTACAAAAAAGAAACAAGAACAGAGCAAGCCAGGCAGGCGGCCTGGCTGGGTGCACCAGCCCTGCAGCTCCAGCCTGGCAGATGGACGAAGGGATGGATGGATGGATGGATAGGTGGATGGACAGATGGATAAGAGGGTAGATGGAGAGATGACTGGATGGATGGACAGACAGATAGGTGGGTGGGTGGATGGATGGATGGATGGGAGAAGAGTCAAGTAGTCAGATAAATAAATTAAGAGGCATGAAAAGATGATAAGGGCTGGGGTTGTGGCTCAGTGGTAGAGTGCTTGCCTCACATGTGTGAGGCACTGGGTTCAGTCCTAAGCACCACATAAAAATAAGTAAATAAAATAAAGGTATCGCATCCATCTACAACTAAAAATATTTTTTAAAAAAGAAAGAAGATAAGTTAAATCTAAATGAATGAAGACAAACTGCCTGGGAGTGTATAATTCGCATGCTCCATAAAAGCCAATACAGAATAAATGTTCTAAGGGCAGATTCTCTTCAGTATTGAACTATATCTTCAAAACCTACAGGTCGAGATGGACGAGTGGGGAACGGAGAAGGGAAGCCTCCCAAGGTTTTGGGACAAGAAAAGGAAAGAACACAGGGAAGCAGGGGAAGAGGCACAAAGGTCTGCAGAAGGTCTTCCTCACTGGGCGGAGAGGAGGCGGGAGGAGGGAGCATCTCCGGCGGGAGGCCAGGTGTCTGGCTGGGGCAAATGTGATGGGCACCTGATCATAAGAGCACGGGAAGGGGGAAGATGGGCGTGAACGGAATAGAGACGCACAATAAAGGAGCCGGAGGCCCAAAAAAGGAAAGCATGCAGAAAGGAGAAAAGAAAGAAAAGGGGAAGATACGGCATTAGGATCTCCATAAAGAAAAAAATGGAAACAGCACAGTGGAGAATAGAACTCATGAGAACTTCGAAGGACCTGAACACCCCACCCATTAGCAAGCGAGCACAGGAAGAGCCAGTTAGACCAAAATGCAAGCACGCCCCAGATGTGAGTCACACTCAACCAGGATGAAAAAGTACGGGGACGAAGAGGAACCATCCGTGCCAACGAGAAGAGGGTGCAAGTGGCAACGCGAACGCCAGGTCGGGTGGACGTAAAGCTATTCATCAATGCGATAAAGAGCTCGTCAATTCTTATCAATTCATATCACAAAAAATAAGGGAAATAGAGCAGCCACATATGCACCCAAGTAAAATAGTTTTTGCTTTACATACTTAACTGCTCCTAATGAAACAATAAGAGTGGAAGTCTTCAGAACCAGAAAGCTCAAACAGACAAAGTGGAAGTGAGGTCGCGGAAAGAATCGAATCCCACAATTCATGAACTTGCTTTTCTCCCTGGATAATACCTTGCCCACCACTGTGGATGTCCATGGAACAGGATGGGCATCACGGACGCTCTAAAGCCAAGGAGGAAGTGGAGAAGTGAAGGTGACCGGCCAGTGCCACGTCCCACCTTCCACCACTTGCTGACCGACTGCCATGGGCAGTACCGAGCTCCCTGTGCCTCAGCTTCCTCATCTGCAAACTGCGGGTAATGACCATGATGCCTGTCTCCTGGGGAGTCATTGCATAGCGATCACAAGCCAAGTGTCCGACCCGGAAAGTCCTGTAAACCGGATGTTACCAGCACCACCACCACAGCATCACTGGAGCCCAAGGAGAGTTAGGTGAATGAGGACCCATTAGAAAGTTTACCGGCCACACTGTTGGAGACTAGTCCAAACACTGCCCGCGTGCCCAGCCAGTGTTGGCAGGGGAAGCACCTCCCTCTGCGTTGGCTCCAAGTCCCTCCACGGATCTAGATCTTGCACCAGAGGATCTTAGAGGCAGAGGGCCCCACAAAGCTAGGCCACATCTCCATCCCATGCAGGGATGCTTCCCAGGGCATTGCCTGGCCTCCACATGGACACGCGGGCCGGACGCTCCCCATCTCTCAAGGTGCACCTTCCCCGCCAGCTAGTGCTCACGTTGGAAAGTTCTTCCTTGTGCTGAACAACGTCGGCCCCCAGAGCTGTCATCCTGTTCCCTGGAGCTTCTGGCATTTTCCATGCACACATTCATCCATCCACCCAATCCATCCACAGTTCAATTACTCAGCAGACACCATTGGGCACCTATGTGGCGTTAGGTGTGACATCGGAGCTCAGGATGCCACAGAGAGCACACGTGGGCACGTCTGCATCCTTCAGGAGCTCACAGCCCGGTTACACCAGCAAAGGCTGCTGGATAATATACCCCTGCCACCCAGATGAGGGACACAAAGAACCTGCAGTGTGGGAGCTGCCCCTGGTCTGGTATCGGGAAAGGCCTCCTGGGACAAGTGGCTCTAAAAGCCCAAGGATGACCTGGAACTGATGGACGCCAGCTTGCAGCACTGTCTACCCTGCAGCCTCACCCTTCTGTCCTCTGGACCGATGTCCTTCACTCCCTCTGTGGCCACTGTCCAACAGGTGCCCAGGAGATACTGGGAGACAAGACCCTTCACATACAGGCTGGCTCCCCTTCCAGTGAACACCAGACCCATCAATAAAAAAACAACGTGTAAGAAAATGCGTGCAGTCTGGCGGCCCTCTCAGAGGGCGCTGCACGGGCACGGGGAGCGCTACCACCCTCCTGAGGACCTGCCCTCTGCAGGCAGATCTGCTCCTGCACCTCTAGGCTCGGTGCTCTGTGTCCTGTGCTCAGCAGTTTTAAAATCCAGGGCAGCTTCCCGGGAGCGTGGATATTCTAATTCCAATTGGTCCCTCACTGATCCCAGCCTCCTTTCTTAAACCCAGGACCCACCTGTAGGCAGAGCGATCACTCTGAAGTACAAATGCGATCACATCGTTCCCTTTCTTTAGAACCTTCAGTGGCTCCCATGACCCACCGGATGAAACCCAAGGCCAGCGCCTGCCCTGTAGATTCTACACACACGGATCCTGACAGCGTCCCTGAACTCCTCTCCAAACACCAGGAGAGACAGGAAGTCCTTCTCTGGGGACCTTTTCCTATCCCCCAGATCCTCATCTCCAGTCTCCCCATCTGCCCCTCACCCTGGTGTCACATAACTAATTTATTTCATGATAATAATGCGTTTCTCCTACTACGTGCCAGAAGCTGTCCCAAGTCCTGCATGTGAGGTCATGCCCCAATTCCCACGGCCACCCTATGTGATAGGTGGCAGCAGCATCCCCACTTTACAAATGAGGAAACTAAGGCAGACACATGGCACTCTGCCCTGCCCGGGGCCACGCTCCCAGCCACCATGCTCTGACACCTCATCGTCGGTCAGTCCTCGCCCCCCTTCCTGTCTGTACTGGGCCATGCCAGGGCATCCTTCCACCCCCAGAGCCCAGCAGTGCCCAGCAGGCAGAGTGGGCACCCAGTCCTGGCTGCTGGACAGAAGTGAACCTACAGGCACCGTCCAGCAACAATGCCCTCTGTGCAGGGCCCAGCTCCCTCCTCTGATGCCCTCTATAGATGTCAAGGGAGAAGACAGGCAAAGTGGAAATGAGACACTTCACCCCTCTGTCACCAGCCAATAGCATACATCTGCTCCCAAGCAAGGAGCTTATCCCCCATCTCTTTCTCCTTCCCCTGGAACATCTCCAGTAAGGGGGAGCTCGGACCTCCTCCTGGCCCTTTCTGCTTCCTCACCAGGTAGATGGAGTGGACGCCCCCTCCAGCCCTGCCAACCTCGAAGCCACGATGCTTAAGGGAACGAAGCCAGTGCAAAGGCCACGCATGGTGCCATTCTGTGCGTAGGAAGAGACCAGTACGGGGGCATCTTTAGGGCCAGGAAGTGAACCAGCAGTTGCTGGAGGTGAGTGGAGAGCAGGGGTCAGCGGGGCTGGTAGTGTGGGGAGGTCCTCTGGAGGTGGCGAGGATGTTCTAATGGTGGCTTTCTCTGGGTGCACACATCCATGCATGTCCTGAAGACCACTGGCTTTGAATGGGTGAACTGCTAAGTGTGCAAACTCTGTCTCCATCAAGCTGTGACCAGGGACAGACACAGAAGCCCAGAGAAGTGAGGTGTGTCTGGGAGGCTGACCACAGTTGTGGGAAGCTGTACAGTGGTGGGGGGGAGGGATCCATCCCCAGTAGGAAGAGCCAGGCAAAGCCAGGGCCATGTGCACAGGATCACGCATAGGGAGCCCCTGACCTTGCCTCCTCTCGGAGGCTCCATACCCCACCACAGGACCCACACGGACCCCCACCAGTCCTGGACCCCCAGGCTGTGAGCTCGCTGAGCACCAGGGCTGCAGGAAATTTCTCTATCTCTGCTCTAGTCTCTGCTCCTCCTCCTCTGCTCTTGACCACCATCCCTGATGGTGCACAGCCCTCTTCACACACACACACACACTACATGTGCTTGGACCCAACTTTCTCAGCCACCTTTACCTTCTCACCAGGCCACAGCCTCCTCCCAAAACAATCACCGTTGCATCCCCACCTTGATCTCCATGGCTGGCCGGCCACAGCTCACATCTGCGCCTGACTGCTAGGCCAAGGAGCATAGCACCATGAGCATAGTGCTCTGAGCAGCCACTCCCAGGGCAACCTGCAGTTGGCACGCTGGACAAGGTGAGCTGAGTCATAGGTAGGGACCAGCCTCGCTCTGAGGCCAGGTGAGGATCTGGGCTCATTAATGGAACAAATTTGAGGGTGACAATTCACACACAAAGCAGAAATACTTAGACAAATGACCAGACAATGCTTGTAATGAGCCCAGCATTCCAAACGCATTCAGCACGCCTCTGACTCCCAACATCGCTCACTGTTCCCACAACTCGCCTGGAAACACTTCTCTGGTCTTTGGACAAGACAGAAATAAGGGGGAAACGACTTCACTGTGCCATCTTCAGAGCGGAAATGAAGAGAAACGGGACCCTGGCAACTATGGGGGAGAGCGGCTGTTAGTTAGGTGTCCCAGCTCTGCACGCACGGCACACACCAGGTGTCTGGCTGCCATGACTTCTGGAAGCAACCGGTCCCTTGGCTTAGCAAGTGGAGGAACTGGGTTAATGAGCCACCATGGCCGCCGCTCTGTAAGTAGGTCAGTACTCTGTTCCAAAGAAAGTCTTCCCATCCTCACACCCATCAGGTGGAAGAGTCCTTCCTGCCCACAGGGATGTCGCAGCCCCGCCCAAGCCCAGAACCTCTAGCACCTCAGGACTTAGAAGACACTGGCACCAGAACAGGGCCAGGCCGAGTTCCTGAGCTGATCCTGTCTTCCCAGCTACGAATTCAGCAGAAACCTCAGCTCCTGCTGGGCCAGAAGTGCCTCCTCTTGGCACCAGGGTCCCCGGGGTTCGAAGTTGCGCCATGTTTCCTTGATGAATACTCAGTGTATCCGTAGGAGTGGCAAACTGCTTTCTCTCTACACCCCAGCTCCTTCCTAGAGACAGCAGCTATGGTTCTTTTTTTTTTTTTTTAACTTTATTTTGTGTATTTTTTAATGTGGTGCTGAGGATTGAACCCAGTGCATCACACTTGCTAGGCAAGTGCCCTCCTACCGAGCCAGCCCAGCCCAGCAGATGTGATTCTCTTCCTACTTATTGATGGGAACTCAGAGGTGCCAGGATGGGACAAAGACCTCAAGTCAAGCCTTCCAAGGCCAACCCCTTTCCCTGGTCTCGTGCCTCGCCTGGGTAGATGTCACTGTGGGACAACCTGCTGAGCACGAACAACCACCACTTACTGGACGCCTTCTCTGTGCTCTTTCAGTCTTACCTTCGTTTATTCCATCTCTACTTGATGTCAGAAAGACGTGTCCAATGGAGCAGGGCCACAAGGAGACGCTTGTTCTCTCCCTATCGTTCCCTCTGGCTGCCCAAGCCTGGAAATAGCACAGCCATTCCTGCCTGTGAGCCCCATGCCCTAAGTGAGCCCAGAGGAGAGAGAGATGGTGGGGGCGGAGACGGGGAGAGAGGAAGAACAGGGAGAGAAGGAGCAGGGAAGGAAGGGAGGGGGGGAGGGAGGAAGGAAAAAAGGAAGGAAGAAAGGGAGGGAGGGGCAAGGGAGGGAGAAAAGGAGGAATGAAGGAGGAGTGGAGGAAAGAGAGGGAAGAGGTTATGGGTGGGGAAGGATGGGCATGGAAGAAGGAGGAATGTGGAAGGAAGGAGGGATGAAGGAAGAAAGGGTGGAGAGACAGGAAGCAGAAGAGGGACAAAGAAAGGATCCTGCCCCACAGGAAAGAATAGGCAAATCCTGTGTGATTGATTTTCTAATCAATAACCTAAAACACCATCCATTCCACGTTCCACAGCTCGTGTGTGTCTGTCTGTTGTTCATGGCGATGGACTCACTGTCACTCACAAGAGTCATAAAACCATGAACTGTCCTGAAGCAGCCACTTTCAGAAGAGGAATTGGGGTTTCAGAAGAAAGTTGGAGTGGAGTCTAACTTTCCCAAGGGCAAGAACTAGACATGGTCCCTGTTAGAAACTGATGAGGAACTAAAGAGCCCCACAGAGAGCCCCGTGTGGCCAGGGGACTAAGGAGCGCCTCCTGCCAGGCACGAGGGTGGAGCCTGGCACAGGGGTCAGACCTCCAGAGGACCCGTGGGAAGGACAGTGGATAGTGCTGGGCACCCCATCCAGGGTGAGGGCTCTGTGTGCAGGGGCTGAGCCTGGGGCTCCCAGTGGGGGAGGCCACCAAGTCACTTGTCCTAGTTCAGGCATGCAAGGCAAGTGGGAGCCACACTCTAACAGAGATTTAAATTCCCATCCAGCGTGAGGCTCTGAGCAGAGATGTGTGAGGCGTCCAGACCATGTGGCGTAAAGGGCACTGGCCTCTGCGGGAGGTCTCTGCAAGCAGGCTCCCTCAGCGCCTCTGGCCTGCGAGAGGTCCATTTCCTTCAGCTGGCCGGACCGAAGAACAGCAGTGCTCAAGGAGGCCACAGTCCCCACCTCCGTGTCCTGAGCACCCAGCAAGCGCTCCTCTCCAGGCGAGTCTGCTCACTGGGTACTTCACCCCTTCCACCCGCCTCACTTCCTGAGCACCTGTTCCATGCCAGGCCCTAAAGTGGCTCTCTGCTGAGAAAACAGTGTCACAGAGCCTGGGGGAGGGTGGTGTGGAGGGAACAACAGTGACCCTCCCCCAGGCCACAGCCAGGGCTGGAGGGGCAAGGTCTGAACCACAAAGTGGGTGGTGGGGGAAACGCCCCTGGGGGAATGGGGGAGGCCTGCGTCCTGGCTGGGAAAGCAGAAGCGGGCAGGGGCGGGTGGAGAGGATTCCAGGACGAGCGGCGCCCGAAGGAGTGCAGTGCTGAGCCTGGAACACAGGAGGAGGGCAGGCTTCGGAATCCCCCAGGGCCTGGAAAGTCAGTGTGACCTGCACCCTGGGGTCAGTGACACCACTGCAGGACTCTGCTTAGGGAAGGCTGTGAGCCGTGTGTACAACTGTAACTTACTACCTAAGGCAAGAGCTGAGGACAGAGGGGACCCGGGCATGGGGCAGAGAGGGACCTCGGGAGGGGAGAGTCAGAAAAGAGGCCCAGAGAGAGAGAGGAGTGCGAGGAGAGGGCGCCCGCCTGCACTCACCGCGGAGCCAGCGCGCCCCGGCGTGGGCGTCCTTGGGGCGGACAAGGCGGCGCTGCGCGTAGCTGCGGCCCACGTACCACAGCATCCAGAGCACTTGCAGCAGCATGAGCGCCGTGAGGAAGCAGAGCAGGTCCCGCTTGCCCACGCCCGCGGCGTGCACCGCCCAGGCCAGCAGGAACAGCAGCCCCGCCACGAACACGTTCAGCCCGTACTGGCTGCTCAGCGTCTCCGCCAGCTTCTGCGGGACGCTGGCGCGGACCGCCACCCGTCGAGGGACTGCGGATTCCGGGGACCCCCGAGTCAGGAGCGGGGAAGGCGGGCAGTCTGGGGGCCCCGATGAGCCCCCGTCCGAGGTGCTCGCAGGTGCTCCAGGCGAGGCGGGCGCCCCAGAGCCCACGGGCATCTTCAGGAGACAGGGACCTAGTCTGGTCTCGCGCGGAGGTGTGTGAGGCCGTCCCCGCCTGTTGCTGCTGGCTTCTGGCCTTGCCTGGACACCCTCTGCCAACCAGCCCCTAGCCTGCTGCCACTCTGATCCCTGCCCTACCCGCTCCTGCCCCGTGTCCTCCGCCAAGGCACCTCCCGCCCGCCGCCCCAGGTGTCTAGAACTCCAGACGCCCACTGCCCGCGGCCCCTCTCAGCAGCCGCGCCCCCTGGGGTGCACCCAGGGCTCTCCAGGTTTCTGATCCCGTGCTCCAGGCCAGCCCTGCCCGACGCCCGCCCACCGTCACCCGCGCGCCCCGGAAACGCAGAGCAGCGAAGAGTTGCAGTTCGCCCGCGCCAGGAATTGGGAGTGTAGGGACAGGGGACACAGAGGGTCGCCCTGTGTCGACCCTAGGGGGTGGGGGGTGGGGCTGCGGTGGGGCTGAGGCTGTCCTCCGCAGTCCCCGAGGTGGGGCTAGCCTGCGGGTGTGCGTGCGCCCGCGCCCGTGCGTCTGTCTGTCCTGTCCCTGCGTATTTCTTCTACCTGTTGTTGCTGTGTGCGTCGCTCCTGTATCTGACGAGGGCTGGGGAAGAGCGCGCCCCTAGAAGAGAGGGACGGCCGTCCTTTTATGGGTCTCCTGTTTTGTTGGACTGCTGTGCCCTGTGATGGGGGCAAGATGCCCAGATACAGAACTGGACCCGAGCTACTTTCCCCAGAGAGAGAAGTGGGGACTGCCGCTGCTTCAGGACAGAGAGAGGCGGGGTGGGGCTCCACCAGGAGGCGTGGGTGCACCGAATCTGCCCACATCCCGCGACCCCAGCCCCCGGGGCTCCACTTCCAAAGTCTCAGCTGCACCTGGCACAGACCTCGCCCAGAAGCCACTGTTTCTTAAGGCACTCCACTGACAGAAATCCAGGCAGGTTTCCGCAAAAACAACGTCCTGAGGTCAGAGGTGACTAAGGTGAGGGGTGGGGACCCCAAATGCGAGAAAGAAGAGTGTAGAACCTGGGGTATCTGAACTTGGGAAGAGTGTAGAACCTGGGGTATCTGACAGAAGGAACCCCGCTTGCTTGCTTGTGCAGTACACAGGGTGGGCTCGCAGATGACCCCTACCCCTGTGGTTTAACATGGTTGTTAATTTTTTAACCAGGGGGCTGTTTCCAGTTTGTACTGGGTCCAGCAAATCACAATAACCTGTCCTGATCGCTACAGGGGTCAGAAAGCCCTACCCGCCCGCCCGTGCCTGCCTTTGAGCTACACACTCATCCACACTGAGGCTGTGTTCTAGGCACTGGGGATTCAGCAACAAAGCCTGCTGGTGTGGAGCAGCCGTGTAGATGGAGCTGGGCTCCACCTACAGACACCTGCTTCATAAGTGCTGGCTAGTGGGCTGACTTAGCTCTCCTCTTCCAGGAGCCCAGATCCCAGAGAGGGAGACAGGGCAGGCTGCCAGGAGGGCAGGGTTGGGAGGACCCCCCGTCTGCCAGGAAGGCCCAGAGGTTCAGGGAGGAGGCCACACCTGCACGGGCTTCATACCCAGGAGTACCTGGCCAGGTGGAGCCAGGAAGGGCACCCGGCATGTGCCAAGAGGAGTGTGGCACACATCCTGGACCAGGGCTGTTTCCACTAGGAGGCCTGGAGCTTGGCTTGTGTCCCCAGCTGTGCCCAGAGCCCAGCCAGAGTGCACACTCAGGGAGTAAACCAGTGGATTCAAGAAGGAACCACGGGGCTGGGGCTGGGGCTCAGTGGTAGAGCACTTGCCTGGCATGTGTGAGGCACTGGGTTCAATCCTCAGCACCACATAAAATAAATAAGTAAAATAAAGGTATTGTGTCCATCAACAACTGAAAAAAAATTAAAATTAAAAAAAAGAAGGAACCACTGCATGGGCATGTGACAGGCAGAGGAGGCCTGGGTCTCCTCACGGCCCCGTAGAGGGTGTAGGCCTGACTCCAGGTGAGGCGGCTTCCCCACCGCACCGTGCTCTGTCCGCTTACCTGGCTCTCCTCAGCAAGCATCTCTCTCTGGCGCTACAACAAAGGCTCCGTGGGGAGGACTTGGTCTTGCACATAGCAGGTGCTCAGCGAAGCTGTGTAGGATGGGTGGATGGACGGTGCTGAAACAGAAGGCTCTGCACTCAGCCTGCTCTCTGTGTTCCTGTGGGCCCGGCCCGTCCATCACATTCGCCTCTCACCAATCACAGCCACTGTCTGTGTTTTAACCCTTTCTGACTGGGCTCCCTAAAGACAGCATAAGTCTGGCTCCTGTCTGGCAAGCAGCATGTGCTTTTTTGTGATCCATGGAGAAAGACGCTGAGCACCTGCTGTGTGTAGGGTCCTGTGCCAGGTCTGGGACAGCAAGGTGAAATCCAAAGCTCGTGGCATGTTCCATGAGAACCTGGGAGAGGGAGAACCAGCGCTGGCAGAGGATGGGACCCCAGATCCAAGCCAAACCGCTTTTATTTTTCGTAACAGATTTACAAAACACATTCCCATTCACTATACTCAGGCTTTCTAGGAAGGCTTAATACTGTGGACAGACTATTCCCTCCAAATTCACCTGTGGGAATGCCAAGCCCAGGGGGTGCTATTAGGAGGCAGGGCCTCTGAGAGGTGATCAGGTCTAAGGGCAGAACCTCATGAAAGAAATCAGTGCCCTTATGAAAAAGACCCCAGAGCTCCCTCGGCTCTTCTGCCACATGAATTTGCAGTGAGAAGATGGCCAACGATGAAGAGGAGGCCCTCACCAGACATCAGGTATACTGACAG
This sequence comes from Sciurus vulgaris, assembly GCF_902686455.1. NCBI lineage: Eukaryota > Metazoa > Chordata > Mammalia > Rodentia > Sciuridae > Sciurus > Sciurus vulgaris. The sequence goes on from NC_136469.1 coordinate 140,270,155, forward strand.
CTTGATCCTGGGCTTCCTAGCCACAGGAACTGTGAAAAATAAATGTCTGTTGTCTATATGTCACCCAGCAGCCCAGACAGACTTAAACACTTGAATAGCCTGTGGTGACCCGAATGTATGTTAGCACACACAAAACACTCTGGCTTGCTGTTTCAGTGTTCTAAAATTCTGTGTGAGTGTTACCAGAATCCATAACATTCTTTCCCACCTCAAAGCGTAATGAACAAGTCAACATCCTTAAAAGCGTTTTTAAAAATGAAGAGCATTCGTCCTAATGGAGGGCACTGAAGAGGCTGTCAGATGACTCCGACCAACTGAGCCCGAGCCACTCCCCAAAGCCCGCCTGGTACTGCTCCTTACTCCGCGTCCTTCAGGCCCCGGCTTCCTTTCCAGTGCATTTCTCTTTTCCTCAAGTGTAGCCAGAGAATGGTTTTTGTTGCATAAGACAAAAATGGTCGGGAACTTTAAGTCCAATTTCAACTCCTCTAGAAAGGCCACTGTCTTTCAAGCTAGGTCCCAGTCACAGACTTGGGGGAACTCCAGCTGGGTTTCCACCCTAATGAACTAAGTTAGATGACGTTGTCCTTAGGTTCCTGGCTTCTGCAGACATATCTCCATCCAAACCGAGTGGAGAGGAGGGCAGTTCTCCAACCAGGCTGCACACTGGAATCACCCGCGGGGCTCTTCCAGCAAGATGAAAGCCTCGCCCAGCAGCAGGGTCAGAACCTGAGCACTGGCAGCCTGTCTGGATGGTCATGTAGGAGCACACGAGAACTCCTTCCACACTCCTGACTTGGACGTCAGGTTTACAGCTGCTGATCGGTCATCCGTCACTCTTAAAACTGGTGCTCCCCCACCAGCTTGTTCAGGGGCAGTAGGAAGACTTGACACAAGTTTTATGTAATAGTTACAAGAAAAATCAAAAAAGGCCCATAACTAAAATTCGTAAGTTATTTAATGGGAGCAGGGGCCAGGCACGATCCTGTTTAAACGGTGTATTAAAAGTTAACAAGGGACTGGGGATGTCACTCAGTTGGTAGAGGACTTGCCTTGCAAGCATAAGCCCTGGGTTCTAATCCCCAGCACCACACACCCACAAAAGTAAACAGAGGCATCTCCATACTATCCTAGTTGACTACAGTGTCAGCCATTAGCTAACTGGGTTTTAACAAATTGTGTTAAAATTCCAGCCTTAGATTTCTATCCAAGGGGTGAGGGGAAGATGGCACTTAGGATCTGGAATGTCCTCCAAAGGTTCATGTGTTGAAGACTTGGTCCCAGAGGGTGGCATCACTGGTAGGTGGTGGCAACTTCAGGAAGCATAGCCTAGTTGGAGGAAGTAGCTCAAAGGATGGGGGTGGCGTTGAAGGGCTTATTTAGTCCCCAGTCTTTCCTCTCTTTCTCCGCTTCCTGGCTGCAATGACGTGAATGGCCCTGCTCCCCCGACCCCCACCAGAGTGCTCTGCCTCACCACAGCCAAGAAACAGGAGCCAAGTGACCGTGGACTGAAACCCCCGAGAGCACGAGCCAAAACAATCCTTCCCTCATTTTCCTTTGGTATTTTGTCAAAGCAATGGAAAGGTCACTAACACAGAAAACTCGTACCAGGAGTGGGGTTGTTGATATGACTATACCTGACAATATGGTTCAGAAGCCTTTGGAACTAATACATGGGAGGAGTTGGGAAAGATTTGGAGATACAGGATGGAGAAGGCTTAGAATGTTTAAGCAGTTTAATGGATGATTCTGATGTGAACTGGAAGACCAGAACACTAATAAGAATGTAAAAACTATCCTTACCAGGTTTCAGATGGGAATGACAACTCCATGGGGAATGGAATAGAAGCTACTTGTCACATTCTAGCAAAGAACTTGTCTATATTTTGCCAATGTCCTGAGACTTTCAGTGAGGCTGAGTTTAAGGATAATGCACTAATTAGTATAATGGAAGAAATCTCAAGGCAGCACAGCATTCAAGAGGTAGAAAGGGAATTGCTAGATTTATTGTGAGAATCAAGAAGGAAAAAAAGAGCATGAAATTTGAAAACTTTGCAGTTTGGCCAAAAAAGAAGCCCATGCAAAGCTGGGGCTGCAGAAAGCATGGCTGCTGGAGAGATTAGAGTCATTAAAAAGAAGTCAAGTGCTTTACACTGGGACAGTAGGAAAGATGCCTTGGAGGAGTATCAAGAATTGGGCAGACTCCACCCACTGCAGGTTTAAGGGCATAGAAGTGTAAGCTTCTTTGAAAGATTTTGCTGTAAGGATAAAGTCCCTGGGCACCCTGCACACACAGGGCCGCCTAGGAAGTTGCTGCCCCAGGAATCATTTCACCATGTTCAAATGTCTAGGCATTCAGAGGCTCCACAGCTATAGTGCAAATGGGCCCAGTCACTGTTCCTGCTAGCAGCAGACCTTGGCATTGTCATTGGTGCTGTTTTGCAGGTATGGAGAATGCAAGAGCAATTGGGTAATGGAGGCTTCCACTGAGGTTTCAAAGGAGGTCTGGGAGGTCAGGCATTGTGTGACAAGGTCAAAATTACTCTGGGCAGACTCTGAGAAGGAAAGGTGTGAAACTGTAAAAGTGAAGTTGAAGCTACAATGGAACCCCAGGAATGCCGGGAATGTGCAACACCTGTCAAGGGCAGCTGCAGGCAGACTGGCCATGAAGCTGCAACCAGCAATGCCACAGGGGCAATGCTGCCCGAGCCCTTCAGGGCTCACATCATGCCACTACATGCCCCAGGTGTTTGAAGTGGAGCCACAGGACTTGATGCTGCCCTGCTGTGCTTTGGTCTGGCCTTTCTTGGTATTCTTTTGTTCTACCCTGTGCCATTGTATGCTAGAAGTGTGCAGCTTAGTTTTGTTCTGCCCTTTTTGTCATTTTAATAGGGGCTTACAGCTACCAGTTTGCTTTCAGTCTCAGATCTTTGGACTTGGGTTTTTGAGCAATGCTAGAACTGTTAAGACAATGGGAAGGTGAAGGTGGAGGTGGACTGGGTGAATTTTGAATTGTGAGATGGATAAGCCTCCAGGAGCCAGGGGCAAATGTTATAGTTTGAATCTGGAATGTCCCCCCAAAGTTTCGTTGTGTGGGAAGTCTGGTCCCCAGTTGGTGGTGCTACTGGAAAGCGGAGACCTTGGGAGGTGAGATCAAGTTGAAGAAGTAGCTCATGAGGGGGTGGGAAGGGAATGCCTTTGAAGGGTGTTCCCAGGCCCTTCCTTTCTCTTTTTCTGTGTCCTTGCTGCCATTGTACAGGGACAAATAGATGAGAATAGTGGGAGCACAAGGTTAAGAGAATAATTCTATAAAAAGAGCCCTCTGGGCTGACTCCCCACATGCTTTCTTTGCCAAAAAGCAATCTGCCTGCAGCCCCGCCTGACCTGATGGGACAAGAAATGTCACATTCCTCAACAAACTGAGGCAGTGGGTGGAAGGCCCAGCAGACAGTATAGATAATGAATGCAGGGGTGAAGATGAGGGCTGGTTATCAAAGAAGACGGGTTGCTCACTGTTCACCCAACACCTGCAGGGATCAGACTTCCCAACACTAGCAATTACCCCTGTGCTGCTCCTTCCTGCCCTTGGGCACACAGGAAAGAAAGAGAAGGTCAGGGATGGATTCTGGGGGCCTATAAAAAAGCAAGACATAACCTCTCCCACGGGCACCGGCTCTGGCCCCACTTCTCTCCAGGGAAGTCTCTATCTCTCTTAAATAAAACTTGTTTTCTACACTTGCCTCAGTGTTTCTCGGTGTTTGATCTCCAACATGGGGAAATGAGGACCAACCCTGATCTCCAAGACTGGTATCAACACAAGGTAAACAGCTCGGCCCCACCACACGCTCACCATGTGCTCTGCCTGCCACAGCTGAGAAACAATGGAGCCAAGTGACCATGGACTGCAACCTCTGAAACTGGGCCAAAATAAATCCTTCCTTCTCTAAGTTGAATTTTTCAGCTATTTTGTCACAGCACTGGAAAGCTAATACAGCCAGTGACCTGCAGCCCACTCAAGTTCCAAGTTCCCTCGGTGGGTCTGAGCTCTAACTCACAAGATCCGCAGCCTCAGGTCTGTACCCCTCACGTCACTGACCTGGTGACGCAGGTCTTTGCTGATCTTGCTATTTTAAATGACACCCTTTCAACATCCCTTCACATATGTGTGCATAGACCGGGTTGGATTCTGTTTACTGGCCACAACTGACTTGTCCCTCAGCAGACATCACCATTCAAGGTGATTATTCCTGTTCTTAGATTCCACTTTCTCTTCCTTTCCCTCTCCATCACCAATTAGTGAGTGAGTACCTACTGTGTGCCAGGTACTACAATAGGGGCTTTACAATATTATTTCTATCATCTACAACTCTGCAAGACAGATATTATTCCCAGCTCACAGGTGAAAAGTGAAGAATTACAACAAAGGTCTTGCAGTCAGTAAGGGACAGGGTATGCCCACCCCCCAGATACAAGTAGCAACTAGATTAGTCACTTCACAGGAAACTGAACTGATGTGTTACATGCTTATGACTTATGGTTACATCAGCAGGAAGTCAAAAGCTCCCAAACATTTAATGTAAGCACATCTGCAATGAACAGTGTAAATTATCTTCATGGGGTCATTTAAGAGCAGAGTAGCCTTCTCTGATGACCAGCCTTTGTAACTTGCATAGCTAACTTAAAGTGCTAACAGCTAGTTACAGAAGCTATTTCAAAGCATGCATTAACAAAATGCACAAAAAAGTTATAAAAATATTTTATTTAAGTGATAGAAGAAAAATTATACATACTTAAAAACGATTAAAAATCCATGCTAAAAAACGATTAAAAATGCTAAAAAATCAATAATTTATACAATGATAAAATCCAAAGTGATGGGAAAACACAAAATACTTCCATTTGTTCCTGCCACCCAATAAAACTATTATAAAAATGAGTTATATAGTAATTACTGGAGTTGGGTTAAAGGCACATGACAACATAATTCCAGTCACTTGATACAATGAACTGCTATCTCTTAAATTCGGGGGAGTTTATTTAAAATACTGGGAGCACATCCAAAGATTCAAACAGATTAACATTGCAAAACAGTTACTTTCTAATAAAACAGACTTAAAAATTCAGTCATCACTAGAGTTTGAGATTATGCAAGTGAAAGATAATTTATTCTGCTTTCAACAACAGATAGCCCAAGTTATAGCTTTTTCCAGCAGCCCACCTGCTTGGCAGGAACGAGGACACACTGCAGACCTTCCCACTATCCACCGGCAAGCTGGGCATCTAACTACTCACTTTAAATTTCCATGTCCTAAGATCTGAAAAAAAAAAAAAAAACCAGCATTTATGTCCCAGGTAAAACAACTTAAGTTCATGAACTTAACATTAAAAGCACAATGCAATCTATGGTGCTGCAACAGCACCCGCTCTCCCTGGCCACCAGCAGGGCATTGAAAGCTCACTCAAAACGAAATAGCCACTGAAGACCTCTGGGCAGCAGAAGGGGAGGGGTGGAGCTGGTGGGAAGAGAGGGTGTGCTGTGCCCCGGGAGTGACTCAGAGCTGCTCAAGGTGTGGCACAGCCACAGGGATGAGGGCCTCCGTGAGGTGCCCACTGGTCCCTCGACACGGCACGTCTGGGAGACACCGTTTACCTCACCAGTGGCATGGCACTAGCAATATTTTCAGACTGGCAACAAGGAGATTGATTATTCCATTTCTTCTTTATAAAACTTTTTCATATAAAATGGCCTCACATGTGAACTAATTTATATTGGAAAGTGCAAATGCCATCTTTATGAAGTCTTAGGCAGGTGCCTTCTCTAAAAGCAATCTTTTAGAACTAAATCTTACAAAAGCAAAGAGGTCTCAGTCCCTTTCATCAATGAGGAGACGCTCTGGCACAAACATGACTGGACTAATTCTCAAGTAGCCAGTTACAGAAGTGTCCACTGAAAACTGTCTTGAGAGACATACTCACAAGTTCATTGTCAGAAACAAGAGTCCAGAGAGCTTACCTTCTGAAGTCATCCAAGGAGTGAGATGAACATTACAACTCCCATAAACTGGGTAAACAATAAAAACGGAGTGAAAAATGACCACACATTCCATAAAGCAATGTTGAAGCTGGAAGGGACCAAAAAATAAAGAGTTGACAACAGTAACGACCATCTATACGAACATACATCACTCTAGGACGGGGAGCTGAGGAGCTCGGTCTGAGAGCACTCGTCCAGCCAGCAACCTCCTACAGCCATCCCCGGCTCCAGCTCCGACTGAGGCTCACTGGAAAGGAACGTCTACGTACACTCGGGAGCCTGCACGATTCCTTGAAGAAGTGCTTGGACCTAGAATCCCAAAGGCCTCCAGTGGGAGCTGCCACAGCTTATCAGAGACTGAAGGCCCTTAAGGCTGGTGTCCGCAGTGGACCATGACAAATTGTCTGTGGCCTGCTTTTATGACCTCACACACTACCAAACTATCACAATAAAAAAGACAGAAGTACAAAAATTAATCATTCATAAGAGGCTATCGAATCTTCACTGAGAAAAAAACATTATTTCTGTCACCAAAGTAAAAATGGAACATTTTCTAAGTGTAAATGATTTTCGTAACTGAATTTATAAGAGCAGATGTTAACAGGGAAAACTATACACAAATGAGTATTTCAGACAGTTATTGGTTTTAATGTGAAATACTTTCATAAATATGAATTTTAAATAACCATAATCCCACTGGTCTAAAAAGTAATTTAGCATTCCTTGGGATGCTCTTAGCCTCAGGATAAAAAGTAAAGTAACACACTGGAATGTCCACATCACCAAAGGGTTAATAACTGCCACATCACAATGCCAATTACTCTTAAACTCCAAATGAAATCAAGCCATAGAAAGAATATTTAAACTGAATATGTATAAAGGTGTATGACTTTGCCAAAATCAGAATTCAATTAATATAAAGAAAAAAGAAAACTAAAAAGGTCTACACCATACATGAAGAGCGGTTTTCTCCCTGACTGGAAGGATTATGGAATATATTTCTTTCTGGTTTTCTGTAATTTCTACATTTTCTAGATTTTTCTTCAATGGCCAAGTATTACTACTTTTAAACAGATTTAAAAAAAAAAAAAAAAAAAAACACTGCTTTTCATTGAGTACCTACCCATGAAGAAGGATATTCACTGTGGAGTTGAGAATAAAAATAACTAAGTGCCACAGCAGTGACCTGACTAAGAAGACCCTGTTTGGTCGTGCCATGGAAACCACATACCACCTAAAAGAAGACACCAGTGTGTATCACTATGGAAGAAATTCAAAGGGCCTGGTGCTACTGGAGAAAAAGCAGGAAAAGGACAGTTCCTCAGTTATCTGTGGGGAATCTGCTGAAGACCCCCAGGTACTCAAGTCCTTTTCATTAAATGGTTTAGAATTTACATATAACTAAACACAACCTCCCATATGCCTCAGATCATATCTCCAGGATTACTCAGAATACCTAAGGCTATGTAAGCGCTATGTACATAGTTGTTATACTATATCGTTTAGGGAATAATGCACTGTTTTCCAGTTAGACGCTGGTTGAAGCTGTGGATTGGGAATCTGTGGAACAGAGGGTAACTGTACACCACTTTGGAAAATAATTTGGCACTATTCACTGAAACTGGAGGAATATGTACCCCATGGTCCAACAATTTCATCCCTGAGTGCATACATATATACCTGACCTACGTGCAGGTGCCCCAAGAGATACAGACAAGAATGTTGCTTACAGCATCCTTCATAATGATCACAAATTGCAAACAATCTCAATACTGTCAACAGTGGAATAAATCAACTAGGATTTGATTATAAAATAGAACATTGAACAGCAATAAAAATTTAAAACTGTTATGAGCAACAATAAGAACGAACTATATATGATGCTACACACATGCAGTCAAATGTAAGAGTACATACTATATCAATTCATTTCTATACATTTAAAAAATTAGAGTGTTTAAGCCAGACACCATGGTGTATGCCTGTAATCCCAGCTACTTGAGGTTAAAGTAGGAAGGTTGTAAGTTCAAGGTCAGCCTCAGAAACTTAGTGAGACCCTGTTTTAAAATTTTTAAAAAGAGCTAGAGATAAAATTTTTAAAAAGAGTTAAAGGTGTGCGGCTCAGCAGCAGAGCGCTTGCCTAGCATGTGCAAAGCCTTCACAAAGGTGTGCAAAAGCAAGCAGTCGCATGAGGCTGGGAGAACACTCATCTGTGGCAGGAGATGGCAGTGACTGGGAGGGACAGGAAGCTGTGGCCAGGATGTGGCTCGTTCTTTCTTCACCTGGGTGTGGCTGACACCAATGCTTGTTTTGTGATTAATTTGCTCAGCTGTATGTTTGTTTTTCTACTTTTTTGTATATATTGTACATCACAATGAACAAGATTTAAAAAGCAAAATGGAGAATGTGTACAGAACATCACCATTTGTCTTAAAAAACTAGGTACATAAAGAGGGAAAGAGATGCTAAAGGCAGACAGCCTGAAGCACAGGAATGACCAAGAAATTATTTTCTATTAAACACTGGTTCCTCTTTTCGGTTTTGAAGTACACACATCATTATCTGATCAAAAAAATTGTTTTTCACTTATATCCATCATTTCAAAGTTAACTTACCAAATTCCTGCTGCGATAAAACTCACAGTTGTAACAGGTATCAGTGTTGGATACTTGACATCATACTCTTCAATTCCACGATACCACTCCAGGTAGACTATGCAGTAAAACGCAATTGACAAGCTCACAAGCAACAAGGCCCCACCAAAGAGAAACCAGCTGGGGGAGAAAAACAAGGCAAGGGTTGCCGACATTCAGCAAGTTAGCAGGCATCGAAACAGCTTCGCTAACAGTCTAAATGTCAGTTTCCAGAAGAAAGTCAGCCAGAGAAGGGTGCAGAGGGGCCTACCATTCCACAACCTTGGCTTTCAGAACGTCTCAAGTCACTGGGAGACGGAGAGAAATGAGACTCATGACTCATGGGTTAAAGAGTGAGAGTTTACACATACGCATTTATATGTATGAGGCCAGCCTGGGCAATTTAGCAAGATTGTGTCCTCAAAATAAAAAAAAGGCTGGGGTGTAGCTTGGTTGTAGAATACCCTGGGTTCAATTACCGGTACTAGGGGAAAAAAATACAGAAAAGATAGTAGTTTTCTGATTATTAATAAAGTTTCTCGATCAAGGAATACTTGAAGTCAACTAGGAAGATAATGAATTTGAGTGTTTCTCATAAAATATATCTAAGTTTAAAAACAAAATAAAAAAGCCTTCCTACAATGCTTTGGGAAATGAGTACGTCCCCAGAGGCCTGTGTGCTAGAATCTGGGCTGCTCTCCTGAAGACGTGGCAGAGTCCCAACTGCCCTGGGATCAATGACTTTCTTGCAGGTAAGTTCTTGCCCTCAGGATGGACTAGGTTACCTCCAGAGCAGGCAGCTATAAAACCCAGCACCTCCACTGGTCCATCTCTCACACTCCATCTTCTGCACACTCACTTCCCCTTCTACTTCTCCACCATGTAGAGACAGAGTCAGGGGGTACCAGGCTACTTGGAATCAAACACCAGTCACCAGAATTGCCAGTCAAATAAACTTCTTTTCTGCATACATCACCCAGCCTCAGGTATGTTGGTATAGCCACACAAAGCAAACTAAGAGATCTATCTCCGAATACCTGCTATTCTCCCCCAAAGGAGTATCTTTTTGCTCCCTGTCAATTCCACCTAAGATCTGACTCAGCCTGTGTGAGGCAGCCTTGACAGCCCTTCCTTCAAGCCCCTGGTCATAAGAGGAGGTCAGATTTAGAGAGTGAAAACCCTTTTCATCCCCCCAGCTCAATCCAAACCCCCACTATCCTTCGCTTGTGTATGGGAAGACTGGCAATCCATGTTGACGAGAGGGAGAGCAGATGGCTACAGTGGTTAACGTACCAAGGCACTGGGTGGGCTCCCAACAATGGCAAGCAAGGCCCCAGGCTTTGTCAGGGTCTTTTGTGATGGCACAGTTCTGGGATTCAGAATAAGAGCAGGCAGTCCAGTGCAGGGGTTCTGAGCAGACTTTGAAATCTGCCGGTCTGGGACTGAATCAGATCCAGCATGACAAGCGTTGTGACTCAGGCCAAAATGACTATCCTCCGTGAGCTGCAAGAATACTGACCACACTGAACTCATAAAACAGATAGGAGAGTTAAAGAAGGTGTTGCACAGAGCTCCTTGCACACCTAGCCCTCAGTGTGATTATTATTATTCCCTTTTCTTGTCTGTGAGAAAAACATTTCCACTTCCTCTTCAGAATGCTCAAAGGCATCTCTTCGTGGAATGCACACTCTCAAAGGGAGACTCCACCAAGTGAAGAAATCTGATCCTACTGCATACATAAAGCAGAGATAACCATACGGTACATAAGCAACTATTACTTCATCCATGGTACTAAACCACCACAGGGTAGAGGTACGATCAGGAAAAAGTATCTTGAAAAGGCTGCACCTGCGCGGTGGCACAAGGGCTGGAGCTTGGGCTTGGCAGCATCTCCTCTGCCCTCTGAATCCTTCCTCCACTCATTCACAGCCACCCTAGCGGGCTACTCTCTCCAGGTATGGTTAAAATAAATAAATAAATAAATAATAAAAAAACAGATTTCTAAAACTTCCTGAACAAAATCTAATACTGCAAGCCAGTGGTCCTAAATCTGGGCTGTACATCGGTCCCCTCTGCATATTCTAAAAGAAGCTATCTTGTTCCATTTCCAAAATTCTAGGTCTGAGCAAAGTTCAGAATACCTGGGATTTTAGTTTAAGTCAGGTTTCCATCTAACCCCACACCTGATTTTGACAAACACAACTACAGTTTAAAAAAAAAAAAAAAAAAAAAAAAAAAAAAACTGATTTCCAAAGCATCGTGAGTTTGGTTTAATATTGACCCATCTCTCTCGTTAGAATGTATGGTCTTCTGACCCTATGCAAACTTGAAGAATCCTAATGCCTCAATTCTGAACTAAGGCTAACACAGGGGGAAAAGAAATTAGCTCAGGTGTCAAGGAACAAGCCGCTTTGGAAAAGCAGAACTCCCCTGTACTGCCCCAAATGGCCTCTCATTCCACGGCTACTTGACTCTCCACTCCAAGTCCCGACCAAGGCCCAATGCTACTCAAAATCCTTAGCCTCCAGGCACGCATTAATGCCTTTTTCCTTCTAAGATGACACTTCAGTTGAGAAAAGGCCTGACTTCAACTTCCCTCCATCCACACACCCTGTTACCCACGTCTGTGTTGGCTCTGCCACATGACAGTACGTGGTTCCAGGCACTTCACTGAGGGCTACAGTTGCACTCAAACGTCTTATGGGTGTGGTCATTTCTCACCCTGCCATTTCTTTATAGAACTAAGAACACCTAATTTAAGGTTGCAAACAGAGAAGTTCTCCCATGTCTCCTCAATCCTCGAAAGCTCTACCTCCTGAGGTTGGGCCCACTAGGCCCTCCTAGGCACTCCCATGTATCCTGTGCACACGAGGCCTTTTCATTTGTCTGCTGCCACCTAGAATGGTTTGCTGGAGGACTGGAAGTGCAAGTTCATCACCAGCACCCACAGCCAAATTCTCTTCTAAAGTATTTTATGATTGAAGGAGCAGCTGCTACTAGTGGCATTTGAAGTACCCACCCTCTTTTCCCATCCTAAGTTGTAAACCAACTGAGATGAAGGACTCAAGTTGCTGAAGATCAAAATGTCATCTTTGTTACTGATGGAGCTGCAGGAAGCACAAGACTTTGGTAAGCAGTGACAAAGCCTTGCCTGATACTGAAACCCACAGACAGACTGACTAGGCCACAACGGAAACCTCAGGACCTCCTGCAGGGCTGCCTCCATAAAACCAGAGCACAGAAAGAAGACCAGAACCTGTGCTTCTGGAGCAGCCAACTCCCAAGAGGAGGAAGTGGCTGCACTACATCCATTCAGTTCTGTATTTCAAACCCAAGTGGGCAAGTCACGCCACCTCCCAGGAAGGAATGAGTGGAATGAAAGAGCAGGAAGACAGGAGTGTTTAAGGAAGACCCTTCTCATGGAAATATGGAGAGGAGCAAGCTCTCTCCTGCCAATCGTTGAGTGCCCTGGGTCCACGTCCCCCTCTCCACTTGCTCCCTCTCTCCCTTCCTCCTCCTCCAGCAGTCACTGGTCCTCCTGAGGCCTCTTGAGGGAATGTGTCCTACCATGACTGCACAAGACCACAGTCCTGTCTGCTTCTCTCCAGCCTCACTGGTACTCCCAGATAATGATCTTCACCTTCTAAGCCAGCCAGCCCTCCAATGCCAGCTGACACTCGCAGCGTCACACCCCTTCCTGCCATCCGGGCCCTCCACATCATTCCCGTGTTCAGGGGGGCCCTGGGGTGTGACTGCACGACCTTCCACTCCACTTCAATTCCTCAGATCACACTAAGGGGTCTCAGTTTCTGAGAATGAGGGGCTATTTGACATCTGACCTGGCCACAAAGCTCCTGGCTCCTCCCCCAGGCAACCTCTGCCATAGCTCTAACTCCGTCACACCCTCGACGTCCCTGCCAGCTGCTACCTACTCCCTGGAACGCACCCAAGACCTGGCTCTCATGCCCTTCTTCCAGTTCTCCTGCACTCTGTACTCAAGACCTTCAACCATTCTTCCTGACTCCTTTCTTCTCCAAATGGGTTTAAGGCCTTAAACTCGCTACCTTCCTCCTCCTTTAAAACGCACACTGAAACACTTCCCAGTTTCCGCCCACTAGCTGTGCGTGCCCAGAGCAACGACCCTCTTATTTGTTTTGTTTTGTTTTCCCTAGATTTTCCCTGAGGTAAAACTGACAAATTTAAAATTTGGGAGGGGGAATTGGAGTGTACTGGGAATTGAACTCATGGGCACTCTACCACTGAGCTATATCCTCAGCCCTTTTCTCTTATTTTACTGAGACAGAGTCTCACTAAGTTGCAAGGCTGGCCTTGAACCTGCAATCCTCCTGTCTCAACCTCCTGAGTAGCTGGGATTAAAAGTGCACCCCTCCCCAGCACCGCAAAAAAAAAAAAAAAAAAAGTGCACCCCTGACCCAACTGACAAATTTAAATTACATATATTCAAAGTATACAACATGAATTGATGTGTGTATGTTTGTGAAATGATTACTACAATCAAGTTAGCTGACACATCCATCACCTCACATAGTCTCCAGGGTGTATGTGCATGTGCTAAAGATACTCAAGAGCTACCCTCTAGCAAATTTTGATCATAAAACATATTATTATTAACCACAGTCATTATGCTATGCTAAATTCCCTGAACTTATCTGTTCATCTTATCATAGAAAATTTGTACCCTTTGACCAATATCTTTAATTCTTCTTTGTATCAGCACCTCCAACATAGAGACTAGGTGCTTATTGAACGTTTGAAGAATTCAACTGCCAAAATATAACATGAAAATTTAGAGAAGATTGCTGTTATGGTTTAGATATGTGTCTCCCAAAAGCTCATGTGTGACACAATGCAAGAATTTTCAAAGGTGAAATGATTAAAGATTATGAGAGCTACAACTTATTTGGTGGATTAACCCACTGATGTGGATTAACTGGGTTGTAACTGCAGGCAGGTAAAGCGTGGCTGGAGGAGGTATGTCACTGAGGTTTATATTTTGTCTATGATGAGCTGAACTCACTCTAGGCTTCCTTGCTACTCTGAGCTGACAGTTTTCCTCTGCCACAACCTTCTGCCATGATGTTGTGCTTCGTCTCAGTCTCAGAGCTATGGCGCCAGCCAACCATGGACTGAACCTTTGAAACCATGAGCCAAAATAAATGTTTCCTTCTTTAAGTTTTCTCCTCAGGTCTTCTGGTCACAGTGATACAAAGATAACTAAATCAGATGTTTAACTTGTGAAGTAATGAAGTTTTCTTACCCACTAGTGTGAAAGTTTTCTTTGAGGGTTTTAAAGAAATCAACATAATAGGTCACAATAATGGATGCCAAAATCCAGAACCCAGAATGGATATTAAGTCTTGGAAGAGGTTTCTCCCTTTTCTCGACAGCTGTAGAAATTCCTGGAAATAAGGGAGATTTCAACTTGTTACTATGGTTTTTATGAGGAAAAAGGTGACTATCACTAACCAAATAGTCATTTCCTAGCGGCTTCTAATAATCACAATCACTCCAATTACAGCACTGAATCCTTCTGTAAAATCAAGAAATGTGGTGTTTACAAAGAGTTAACAGACTACTATGGGTTCAAAATAGCCAGTTATTTTCTATAAATGAATTTTGAAATCGAACTAACATTCTCCTCATCTTTCAGATACAAAGCCACCCAGAAGCATAGGCATTTTAACATTGTGTTTCCCACCTTCTCAAGGAAAGCATCAGTCCCATTAATTAAGAAAAATGCCAAATGCAAATGTCAGAGTACAAAATGGACTTCCGATTTTTCAAGAAAACTGTTTATAACAAAGTATTGTACTTTAAACAACCACCACTTTTTGAGGCAACTCAACCATGAAAAGGTTACATCAGAGCTCCAGTCCCAGCACATCACTGTCCCACTGTCCCAAGAGGTGAGAGACAAGTGACTTCTCCCATCTGGGAACCAAAGTGAAAGGTGATTCTGACATGAACACTCTCTTAAGTTCATGTGAGAACCGCTGGTCCATATGTGAGATTCTGGGCAATCCCTGAGGTAGGGTGGGGTAGAGGGACTGATCCTAAAACATAGACTCTGGGAGTTATCCTCAAAACTTTTAAAGCATGCCTATGCATGACGAGATTTGTGATTGTTTAAAAAAGCTACTAAGTGGACAGCTTTTCAATGCACGACATAAGAGGATCCAAAAAGAACTCTGTTTCTCCCATCCTCATCCCCAGTCTGGCCAGAAGACCACCACTACCGACTCCTGCTGAATTCTTCCACGTCCTACGGGTGACCAGGCATCACCGGTTATCCGTTTCGTATCCAACTGGTGGTATACCACACACAGTTCTGCGCTTCCCCGGGAATATCATCCGCACGGTGCAGAAAAGGCTGCCTGGCGTACCAGGTACCCAAGCGCACTAACACAGGCAACCCAGGCCATCCCCTTCGCAGCCTGCGACAACAGAGAAGTGTGCACTGTGCGCACGCGTCCCTGTGTACTGGATCAAAGACGTTTCTCCGGTAAATTCTTAAGACTAAGAACCTGTGGGTAGTTTCAATTTTAACGGATATTTCCGAAAAGGGTTCCAGGGCATCCTGCGGCGCAGGTGGAGCACGGGAGGGCCACCGGACGTCTACGGAGCTTCCACGACACTGAACCCGCCGGCACAGGCGCTCGCTGTGCGGCGAAGTGGGGCGCGGAGCTCACCCCGCGCCGCGTCGCCCTCGCGGTCCAGCCGGGCCTCGGCGTCCCTCGGCAGCAGGTACCGCCGCCGCAGCTGCTCGCGGGCCTGCGCAACGTCCATCTTGGCGCCCGAACGCGGCGGAAGTGACGTCAGAGCACTTCCGGCGTCTGCCCCACCAGCGAGGCCGCCCGACGTCGGGCGTGGACACTGTGGTGTTGCAGTTTTCGCTGGCGAGAGGCCAAGGTGGAGTTGATGTCTTCGCCTCTGCGCTCAACTCCGCAGGCGTGATTTAAATTTCAAAACATTACTGAAGTAGTGATGGTCCCGGTGTCTAAACGGCTAGTTTCCTAGGTTTGCACGGATCTACGGAAGCCTCGAAGGCCCAAGCTTGCCGATGCCGCGGGATGCGAGGAGGGTGCGGCGCCTTCCCTGGCCCGCCAGTGCCCCAGCATGAAAAATGACAGTGCCCAGACCTCGACTCTGTTCCCCCGCAGCCCCCTCCCCGCCACACACACACATCCTTCCTTCTCCTGCTCCCCAGGAGCCTCCCTGCTGGACCTGAAAGGGTTGAAGGCAGCCCCAGGAGGACGAAAGGACCGCTGAACTGGACGCCGAGGAGTCAGGATGCTGCTGCCCCCTGGCCAGCGGCCTGCGAAAGCAGGATGCACACTGAACCGTTCAGCCCCTGGGTAAAGTGTTCTCCCGACAATGCCTTCAGATGGTTTTTCGGAAGTAATATTCCACAAGCTACCCTAAGGAGCATGAGTCAGTGACCTAGAGGCTAACTTTACTTCATTTTAATACTAAACTCTCCACCCAGGGCAGAACCAAAGCCTCATTTCCACAACATGGGAAGTGCTGTTAGCGGCCTGCACAGGATCTTCGTGCACGTGCAGGCCAGGGTGTCTTTGCCCCTCCTGCCCTTGCATTCCCTGCCAAAACAAGCTGCTCCCATCCTCGCCTGGCCTCTGCAGGCTCTTCCCCGTTCTCGTTATTTCCTGAAAATGAATTTTCCTCTGTGTAACAGCTGTGTTTGGTGTTCTGTTCCAATTTGGTTCCCACTAAGAGTTGGACCCATTGTGTCTGGGCAAACAGTGAACATCTCGGCTTGTTTCCTCTTCTGCTCAGTGGGGATTACACCTGCCTGTGGAATCCTTGTGGGGTTTGTAGCACCTATCTTGGTGCCTCTGAGCTCTCTTCTCCCTGCGTGGGAAAAATTGCCCCACCCATACTGTGGGAATTAAATAATTTTTCCAGAAAACTGCGTTTTCCCACCACTCAACACCCATAAACCATATTTCACTAGTTCACAACTTTTTCTCCGTCTGTAATCCTGTTCATTATTCTCCCACCCTTTTCCTCTAAGTTATGTGCTAAGAATTTTTATGCTTAACCTTTCAAATGTTTACCGAGCACCTGCCCAGAAAGTAAAATCTGAATTAGTAGGTATTCTTTAATATCTTCTATATGTTGTGGGTATTTCTAGAAAGAACTAAGAAAAGAGAGTTTGTTAATTTATTTTTGTTATTTCTCCAGTATATCCTTGCCCTTTGGAGCAAAGGATTTAATAGTTAGGCAGATCATACAGCCTTTCTAAATAATACCTCCTTTTTCCTGTTTTTCTTTTCTTTCTTTACTTTCCAGACTCCTAAAGAACTAGATAAATCTCTTCTTTGCCCTTCTTTCTTTCTTCCTCTTGTACAAGGTTAGAAGTCTTGTTAACAGGAAATAAATTCTTCCATCAAATACAGCCTTCTGTTGATTGTCTCTTGGAAAAAGGGTCAGTGCTGGGTCTCTCTTGTAACCAAGTAGTCCCAAGAGCATCACAGCAATTCCAAGGTTTCCATACATGGTATGCTCAGGTCAGATTAGATTTCCCATTCGGTGGTTTCAGGGCCTTTCTATTTAGATCTGAAATCCTTCCCGTCCCCCCCGCCCCTGAAATTTTAAATGGCATTATTTGCACACCATATTCATGATACTTAAAAGCAAATTGGAAAAAATCCAATTGTTAATGACCACATCTTCTTTGTTGGGGTCCATTAAATAAGATCTTCAGCGTGTGTATTGTGGCACCTTAATTATAGATATGTGATATCAGATTGCTACCAATGAAGAAATTTTCATTTTCAATGTGGGTTATTTGTGGGGAAAAATGAACTTGACTATGAACCTTGCTGACCTTGCCTTAGCAACGTGGTTAAGTCCTCAGTGTTCATAGACGATTGAATCCTCTCTGTCCCTGTGGATTCTTGGGCAGCTTATTTTCATTGTTCTAAGCATTGTTTCCTCATCTGTGAAATGGCAGGTACCAGAGTAAGGACAGACCTGTACAGATTGCTCGGGGCCCAGCCTAGAGTATGGGTCCAGGCAGTGGCAGCTCCATTCACTGCTCCTTAGCTGGCTTTCCAGGCCTCCAAGATCTGGAACCTGCTTTCTTCTTAATAGGCATTCCCTTGTCCTTGGACTCTAGCTGCTGTGTTCATGTCACTTCCAGAATTATCAAGCCTTATTGTGACTTTCCTTTGGTAGGAAAATGTCCTACTATCCTCTGTCATCTTCTTCCAGTTGACTGGAGGAACAAGCCTGTGTTAGCAAACCCCCCCCCCACCCCCCGCCCTGGGGCCTTGCAAACACTGGGCACGTAGCAGGAACTCCACTCCCTGCTTCTACTCTGGCCCTGGACAAAGGCTAGCTGGTCTTTATTATGGATATGCATGTGTCCACCCAGTATTCCTTCCCTCATGAAGACTCTTTTCCTCCTTTCTGCTCAGTTCTCAGGAGGCTGGCTCTGTCCTACAGGAGAGCAGAAAACCCAAACGTCACCCCTCATCCCTGAGACAGGCTGGTTATCAATACGACCTTCTCTGTTGCTTTGGTCTGGTGGACTGTGAGGGCGACACACATGGGGAGCCCACCTGTGAAGGGAACTCTGAGAGGCCAGGTACGGGTCTTGGTGGCACTGTTCCCACTCCTGGATCCCCCGCAGCCCTAGTCAACCATGTAAGAGCATGAGCTCGAGGCCCGTAGCAGTGCCGTACATTACTGGTCCTGCCATTCCTTTCCGCTCCAACCTTCTGCTCTCTTTCGCCTCAGCTGCCTCACTTGGAACATGGGTTTAGAATAGTCCTTCCTTAAAGGACTGGGTAGAGATCAAAGGCAGCAGAACATACAAAGTGCAATTCCGGGCCCCTAGAAAGCTCTCAAGTCTTAGCTTTTGTTTTAATCCATTGCTGAGTGTTCTCAGATTTTTTATCATGTCCCTCCTTCTCCCAAATGAATGTTAAGTGATTTTCTGTTACTTGCATAATTTAGGAAATTTTCTGTTGCTTGCCACCCTGAGACCAAATCAATAGAGCCCTGTTCTTTCATTGTGCTGTGTAGCTGCCACAGTGATCCCCAGCTAACTGTGAGCACCACCAGGATTTCAGACATGCAAAGCTCTTAGAAAAAGGTGGCAGTGAAAAGCACTCAGTATGTATGTCACCTGGGATACTGCCCTTCACACCGGAGAGAAAATCAGGTTCAAAAAACAAATTTTCATAAAAATGCAGTGAAACAGGTGAGTCTATTTATGCATAACTCTACATTATTTCCCTGACAAAAGCTGTAGCACTGGAATCACAAGGTCAAAGATGTGAGCATTATAAAGGTTTTTGAATCAGTATTTTCAAACAAGCTCCAGAAAGGGTTTACTTTACATTCCCACCAGCAGGGGGCAGAAGAAGCCATCTTTGGCATTTGTACCAAAATAGACTCAAATTCTGCAGAAATCTGACTTTAATATGCTTTGTTGTTGTTGTTAACAGAATTTTCATATATTGATTACAGATTTTTTTTTCCTTTTGCAATTTTTCATCTCTGCTTTTTTTTTTTTTTTTTTTTTTCCCGTTGCTGGGGACTGAACCCAGGGCCTTGTGCTGACGGGCAAACACTCTACGAACTGAGCTATATCCCCTGCTTATTTTTATAAACCAAGGATATCTTTAAAAATACAAGTGTATTTTTTCCAGTTTGTTGTTTTAATTTGATAATCTTATGTAAGTTTCGTTTTGCCCTTCACTTGTGAAGAGGGTTTGAATGGCTTGCTGATTCATTAGGAGTGAAGTGGAAAAGCATGGTGCCCCAAGAGCACTCAGACAGCATTAGTGGACAGAAGACCCCCTTAATCTGTGGCTTTGCTTTTGAGATTTTACTTACCTCTGGTCAATCATGGTCCAAAAATATTTATGGAAAATTCCAAAAGTAAGCAATTCACAACTGGTACATTGTAGCATCATCTAGCATCACCTTCCTCCTTCCCAGAATGTGAATCATCCCTTTGCCGGGAGTATCCACAGTGTATGCACTACCCACCCTGTGGCTGGAGAGAGAGAGAGTGGCCACAGCCACATAACTTTGATTACAATATATTGTTATAATTGTCCTATTTTATTATTAGCTATTGAGAATCCCTTACTATGCATAATTTATAAACTAAGCTTTATCATAGGCATATATACACAGGAAAAACATGGTGCATGTAGGTTGCAGTTCCAGACACCCCTGAAGGTCTTGGAGCATATGCTTGGCACATAAGGGTAGACTGCCTATATCATAGGGATGCACTGTGTAGCCGATGTCACTTGAACCCTCTTCCCAGCCAGTTAGCTGTACTGGGAGAGGCTATTTGGCCCACAACTGAAACCAACTTTGACCAGTGTAGGCAAAATAATAGCAACAATAATGACAACCATATTATCATGTTATGATAATTATGATAATGATTATTATCATTAAAATTATAAAAACATACATTTTTTTTCCCAAAAGGAATCTATTAGGATCCCTCTGAAGTATTTCATAATATTGAAAGAAAGATAGGATTTCAGTCAGGCCTGAGCAAGGGCAGCACTTAGGCCTGTGCAGGAACAGACTGGATCACCTTGAGAGCATTAAGTGTCTGTCATCTGTCATCTGTCTGTCGCAGATGGTGGCCCATCCTCCCTTGGCCTGCTAGTCCTACTTTTGACTCCACACCTGCGTCGCCTGGCCTGGGTCTTTCTGGGTGCACACTATTTAGGCAGTGAGGTGGAGAGAGTTCTCACAGAAGGGAAGTCAGCGTGTGCCTGGCAGACAGCTACATACAGCATTTGTGAGCAGCCCACGTGAAGTCCTGAGGTCGGGTAGTAAGACGTTGGGGAAGGGACAAGGGCTCCTCTGGCTGCCAGCGTGTCCAGCAGACAGCAGTGGCTGGTCTCAACTGAAAGACTGGGTGGGAAAGGACCACTCTGAAGCAGGGAGGAGAGGAGGAGGTGGGTCAGAGGGACTGGTCTAGAACTTTGAGGCCACGTGGGCCAGAACCCTCGACTATTTAAGTGTCCCCAAGCATTCCTGAGATTGGCTGTATGGTTGATCTGGGGGCCACATGTGGGTCCCCTGGGTTCTGTGGAGACAGTTTCTTTGCTACATCGCTGCTGTTTGAGTTGTGAGCCGCTCGCCGTCTGGCACACCTGAAGGAGAATGGAAGTGTCCTTTGGCTCCCCAGATGCCCAGGGTCCGGCTCTTCATGCCAGTCTTGTCATTGCATGTTGTAATTATTCCGTCCCTAGAGCTTGGCTGTCAATGGTGCATATTAGGACCAAATAAAATAATTGCATTTTTTCCCTTTTGATGAAACCCCATTTTTTGTGGTAGGGGGGATTGAACCCAGGGGTGTTTCACCACTGAGCTGCATCCCCAGCCCTTTTCATCTTTTATTCTGAGACAGTCTTGCTAAGTTGCTGAGGCTGGCCTTGAATTTATAATCCTTCCACCTGAGCGTCCCAAGTTGCTGGGGTTACAGGCTTACGTCACCATACCTGGCAATATATGACCCTATATTTTTGAATGCATATATTCTACACCTCATGTCATCATCCATAAAAATGTAAAAAGAGCCAGAGCTGTAGTCCAAGATTAGGGTGCATGCCCAGCATGTATGTGCAAGACCCTGGGCTCAATCCCCAGCACGCACGCGCACACACACACACACACACACACACACACACACACACACACAAAAGCAGGAAGAAGTGGGAAGCTTTCTGATCATATGACCCTGGCCTGGACATTTTTTTAAAAAGGAATATGTTTTTAATTAGAATTTAATTCATCAGTACTAAGAAAGACAAGTGGGAATAAGGAAGGGGGGTCCTGAACTAAGGAAAATTCTGGCCAGGATAAAAATTCTATGACACCAAGGAGACACCTGAGTTCAAACCAGTCTTGATTCTGCTACTTAATCTGTGACCTGGGGTGGGACTCTTGAGCTCTCTGCAGCTCCTTATGAAATGGGTCCCACCACATCCCCCTCCTGGAGTTTTACGAAAGGCTTCATGATCCACATAGTGGGCTCAGCACCCTGTGACATCCGGAGTGCTCTGGGGTAGGCACTTCTATTGTTACTACTAAGGTGGACTCTAGGCCATGGGGAAGGTAGCCCAAGAGAGTCCAGGTCAAAGCCATGGCCGCAGCAGCAGGTGGCAGCAAGGTGACCTCAAAGGCCTGAGGCTGGTGGCTGTGCCAGAAGGAGGAGATCAGAAAACAGTGAAGAGACAGAGCACTGAAAACCATGGCCCTCGCTTATCAAGCGCCTTGCCAGCATCAGCTCTTCAGCCCTCACGGTGACCTCATGATGTGTTACTGTTGTGATCCCACTTTATACACAAGGAAACAGGCACAAGCTTTTTATTACAGGACCTAAGTGATGAAATTGCCCCTTTGGTGGTCTAGCTGTAATTACTGAGTAAACGCAGAGTTTGTGAGTTTAAAGGTTTTTGCACCAGTCTCCCAACTGGTAGAGTGGTAGAACTGAGATTTGAAGCCCAGCTTCTAGCCGCCATGATAAGCTGCCTCTCCTGGCTCAGTGGTTCTCAGGACAAGGAGAAGGAAGTTAGAGAAGCTGGGACCATCCTTGCTAGATGCCCACTCCATGGTTCTGGACACCTCCATTAGATTAGAAGCCACAAGGGACTACACCGGTCCTTAGTGGCCTCCAGGGAATGGACCCCCCCGGTACCCAACTCTGAGGATGCTCAAGCCCCTGGAAGGAAATGGCATAGTGTCTGCAAACACATCCTCACCTCCCATGTGTGAGGTCATCTTCAGATCACTCCTCGCACCTGACATCAGTGCTATGCACGCCATCTTCCTACTGTATTGTGTAGGGACGATGGCAAAAGGAATGTGTCGTGTTCAGTACTGTGCATTTTCTTGAAATATTCTTGATCTCTAGTCAGCCTAATCCGTTGATGAGGAAGCTGCAGTATACAGAGGGCTGTATAAAGTGATCTGTGGCCCCCTTCTCAGCCAGACCCATAGCAGATGCTGCTCATCAATCCCAGCATGTCTTTCTAAGAGCCAGGTTAGGGCCTCAAAATCCTGAAAAAAATGGAAAATCAATACCAACTGACCAGAGCTGACAGGTCAGAGAAAACCTATTTCCTTGTTGGCTGGAGGGCTTAGGGATGGTGGACAGCAAAACAGAAATGCAGCAGTGGATGAAAGCAGGTTTGCTTTCATGCCATTAAGAATCTGTGCATTCCCTTGGGAGACTCACACCTGGCCATCTAGATGTTCTAGAAATCACAAGAGCGAGCGTGTGCACACACATGCACACACACATTTTGAAGATTCCTAAGGAATCCATGCCAACCTTAGAAAAATCCAAGTGTTACAAGTTGGCACTGAGGGACCAGTCCCCCCACCACACATGGGTCAATTGGACTGTGTACCTTCGGGCATCACCCCGATTTTATGGTCCTAGCCCAAGAATACTGCTGGCTTTCAAATTAAAGAGAAACAAAACAAGGGGGAGAAAACACCAGTCTGCACGTGGGCAGTGGTGAGCAGAGTGCCTGCCCTTGGGGCCAAGCATGACGGTCCCCTGAGCCCCAGCACCAGCGCCACGGTGCAGCTGGATGGAGTCCAAGGCTCTGGACAGAGGCCGAGTGAGGATCGGGAGCCAACACAGCGCCTGGCACAGAACCCTCAGGGCACAGTGGCTGCTACCCCCTTTTTTTTTTTTTTTTTTAATCTTTAAGACTTTTTTAGACTATTGACCACTACTAACTCAATGGAACATAGGCTCAGACAGCAGCGTGCCAGGTGCTTCTGTAAGATATGGATACACCAAGCAAAACATCACCAAGTGTACTGCAAGTCCACACCACCGCCCCTGGCTTCCCCACCAGAACTGTGTAGCAGCGCGTGCCCAGAGGCTCAGTTAGTTTTATGTGGGTACCCCTTAAAACTGACCAACTTCTATGACCTCCCCTTCTTTCTGAAACCTGCAAGAGAGACTGCTGATTCACACTGAGCTCTGTGAAGCCTCCCTTTCCATTCGGCACCCACCCGAGTGGGGCTCTCCCAGGACACTCCCGTTAGCCTCCTGATCCAAACTTGATGCCGAATTCCCACAGCAGTGCCGCTCACAACTGCCCAGCAGAGCGGGGTCTTTACCACCCTTTGATGTGCAACGAGGAAATCTAATATATGGCCTACTGTAGGCCTCCAGAAGTCGGCTTGAGGTCACCAGGAAGGGGGAAGGGAGCGTTTCACAGCTCACAATCGCTGCTCTGTGCCTCAACAAAGGCCTGACCTCCTGAGCCATGCCTGACCTTTAAACTCCCACAAACATATGTATTTACTCAGCAATTACAATCCAAACTACCAAAGGACAGTTTAATCACTCCTATTAAAGGGAAGAAATTAAAGCTTGCCAGGATCCCATAACAAAAAAGCCAAAGTAGCATTTACACTCAGAAGAAAACAAAGAGAAGCCTCTTTTCACCAGTCTATACACTTTTTTTCCATAAGTCCTCCTTGTTCTGTAAAGCGAGGGACAGTTCTAGTAAGGCCCAGCCCTAAATTACAGAAGCTGGAGAGTCCAACGAACGCAAGGTCTTGAACTTCTCTCATGTGAACACGGTGGCGGTAGCCTGACTTGGTGCATTCCACATGATAGGGCGTTGCAGTTGTCTTGTTTTTAACATCACTCAAGACTGAATTCTGCTGGGAGAACTTAAAAATACCATCTTCATCCCTTTTATAATGGTAATCCCCAGCAATTGCACTTGACAGCTTTGAAAAACAGCTGTTTTGAGAAGGTTGATACAGAGATGGATGTCTGAGGAATATTAGATTTGGGGAAAAAGTTGCCTCTTTATCTGGGAGTGACATTGCAAACTGGTAGAAAGCACTCAGCAAACACCAAATTTGATAAAGCTGAAATGTACCCTGTGACTCAGGGGTGCCATTCCTGGGCACACAGTGGCAATGTAAGCACATGTTCCAGGTGTGCCAAGACTTCCATTAGAAATGCAGCCACCTTGTTAAGAGCTGAGCACTTCAACAACTGAATGATCAGTACTAAGCAGCAAAAAAGCAAACATGGAGCTGGGTGCTGGAGCCAGGTATGGTGGCACACTATTGTGATCCCAGCTACTCAGGAGGCTGGGGCAGGAGGATTACAAGTTTGATACATAAATAATTAATTAAATAGAGCTGGGGACGCAGCTCAGTGGCAGAGCCCTCGCCTAGCATGTGTGAAGCCCTGCGTTCAAAGTCAGGTATTGCAAAAAAACAACAAAAAAAAAAAACCAAAAAAACAAAAAAACATGAACTCCTTCCTACTGCACAGAGCCAGGAGGATGGGTATCATGGGATGTTGAATGAAAGGAGCCAGACAAGCAAACATCTGCTTTATGATTCCATTTCCAGCGTCAAAACCAGGCAAAAACCATCCAGGTGGGTAAGTCAGGCTGTAGCTACGCTTAGGCCACGTAATCTAGTTCTTTGACTTAGTGGTAGTGACAGGTGTGTGCACTTTGGGAAGCCAACCGAGCAGCAAGCACATGGACCCTGGAAGGGTCTTTTCTTCAGTGTGTACATCAACTTCAACCGGTTTGCCTCAAAATATTAGCTCACATGTTTGGCTAGGTATGAAAACCTGTAACTATAAATTAGGTTGTCACTTCAAAGTTGAAGTGGATTTCCTTTAAACGAGGCCATGGTGCATGGTGTGGCCATATGGTTCTTTGCTGCAGCCAGGCCATTTGGAGAGTGCTAGGCAGGAAGCAGCAAGGGGCCAGGCCACTGGCTCATAGGATACAAAGCTCAGCCTGGCCTCACATCTAGGCTGGAATACGGTCCCATTCAGGGGCCATCACCTCATCCTGCCTCCCACATGGGGAGAGATGAAGTGACACAATATGGAAAAGACACCCTTGCACACCATGGAATTAATGAATAACCACTTACCTTTCCAGAATCATCCTGGTGGGCTGGCATAACCAGCACCATCCATCCCCACCCCTGGCAGAACCGACAGTCCCTCTCTGCCCACATCAAGACCATTCAACTTTCCCATCTGACTGGATGCTTGTCTTCCCTTCCCAGAGCTGTGTTCCCCAGTATGTGGCACAGACTTGGGCCCAGGGTAAGCAATCCGGAATGATCTGATTCATCCTGTGGCTTAGAATGGCTCCAATGACAAAGGGCTTCCCCCAGGGCACCAGAGGCCTCAGGAATCAACCTGTGTGATGAGGAAAAGCTCGGCTCAACGCACACAAGAAGACAGGGCCTCTTTGTGAACTCCCACCACACACCTGTGATCAGGGTCCCTCTTCTCAAACTGACAGGGGCGAGTGTTCTCATGTGTACCTGCTCTTTTGCCAAACTCGTTTACTGGAACGAGAACAGGGATTAACTATATGACCAAGCTCCTTTCCACGTGTAATTTAGGAATCACTATAAAATAACACTTTCTAATAAATGAGAAATGCAATATGCTCACCTTGGCTCAGCAAGTAGAGAATTTAGAAGGCCTATTTTAGCCACCTCTTAAATGCTTAATGGGAAGGAGGGATAAAGGCTGAATATATTCTGAGAAGGAGTGGTCACAAGGCACTGGTAGACACAGAGAATGTGCCTTCTTAGACAAGGACAATGAATGATCTCCAATTTCCTTCTACAAGTAAGGAATCTTGAGTGCTACCATGTCATGGTTCTGAATTCAGCTAAAATCAAAACCTACCATTATCTACTTCATGCTCAAGCCCAGGTTCATCCCTGAGACAAAAAGAATCCAGTGAGGAGGATCAGTTTTCAATGGACACAAAGAACACAGCTACACTACCAACAGCCTTAACTGATAGAGACGAATTGGATAGCACCAGTCTCTTTAAAACTTTCCTTACTCAACTGCAAGAATGTTGTCTTTGAGACACCTTCCACCCCACCTGAAAAATCCATTTTGGAAGGGGCAATCAGAAGCCAGTGAGGTTATTAAAGGAGATCATTTAAGACTACCTGTCAACTCAGGTTTCCACCGTGAAAGGAAATGTGATCATGAGAGCTTTTCAAGGTATTCATGAAACCTGCAGATATGCAAAAATGCTATTAATTTGGATGTTGTTTGTTCTCATAACTGCCCTGAGCTGGATCTAACCAGAGAACTGGGACTGGTGTTCTGCAAAAGCCACAGTTCCTTAGAGGAGACAAGTTACTCCACTAGGAGAGCGTGACTTTTGCAACTCTGAAGCCTTACCCGTAAAATGCCCCTCTGCGGCAGTCCCCACCTCTGCAGCGGCCGAGTCTGGAAGGGCAGTCTCATTTCCACTCTCCTGGCTCCTGCCCACTGTCTTCTCACCAGTGTGCAACGTGCCTCATGTGGCCCAAGAAGCCAGCATGCAAGTCACACACCTCCATCTTTTGGAGGCTGGTAAAGTCCATTTGCTCCCAAATCCTGCTTGTTAAGCAGTTCCATGACAAATGGCCAATACACACAGTGGATAAATATCAGGAATAGGAAAAAAAGAAGGAAAAAAAAAAAAAAAAAAAGCCATCAAGATTAGACCATGGGGTCAAAATGCATCCCTAGTAGGTTTGGGGGTTCCTGAATGCCAGTCCATCAGATCGGCCTAAGGACGAGGCAGAACATGGTAGCATCTGACTGGACATTCAACCAAGACACAAGGAAGCTGGGAACCTCAACACTGGTGGTTTCTAAGGACCCCTGATGCTTCATGATCATGCGTGTTAAATCCAAGTCATGCAGGCAACTTCCGAAAATTGAAGAGAGTGATCTCTGTCGCAAGGACCATGGTGCTGACCCATGGATCACGCAGTGCAGACCCGTCGGCCCTTCCTGCCACCAGGTGCAGACACACTTCATGACATGGACTGGCAGAATCACCATCGCCAGTCTTGCTTCTTCATCCCTGTGGATTGGAGGGAACTGAGGGGCACCTCCTCCAGGCTCCCTGGAGGGCCACTCTACCCAGGGACGTCCCTGCTCTAGACCTGGGTAACCACTGCAAAGAATGAGAGAAGGGCTGGGAAGATAGCTTCGTGGGTAGAGTGCTCGCCTTGCAAGCACAAGCCCTGGGTTCAATCTCCAGTACCACACACACAAAAAAAAAAATGACAGAGATGAGGATTTGACCACAAAGCACACATTTTAATTATCACATTTTCCAAACTTTGCCTCAAAGCCATCACAGTGATGACAAGTTTTGATGGAAAAACAAAAGTCTACCCACTTGAAAATACCATGGTGACTGAGCAGCACTGTGATCCTCTTGAGCCAGGTCACTGCACCTGCCCACCATGCTTCGAGGACAGTGGGCACACTTCTGCACCCGGGCACTACAGCAGGGGACGTCCAGGCTGGTCATGGCATTAGCTGTGTTGCGTGTTTGTCCCAAATGAGGCGTGTGGTCTGGGCCACCTTCTCTTCCTACTCCCTTTGCTTTCCATTCCTCAGCAGATTCTCATGGCTCAACCGCACTTCCCAGGACAGCAGTGATGGCAAACTGAATGGGTTTTAGGTTTGATGCTGTATTCATTCATTCATTCACTCACAACCCAAGGAACCTCTACAGCCTGTTGTCCAGATGATGAAAGCGAGGTTCAGCAACACTGGCCAGGAAAGGACAAAGCAGGACCCAACTGCAGGCCTGATTCTGCAGTCTACGTCCTTTTCAGACACAGAGCCCTGGGTTCACCCCGCACAGCAGCACATCCCCACTGAGAACTGGCTCAGCTGGCAGGTCTCGAGAGAAGCTGGCTCCCTGGGCTCATCTGACCACTCCACCTTACACCACTGTCCTCTCCTCCTGCAGCACTTGCTCTAGGTCCATCTTGCTGTCACCTGCAGGATGAGAACTGACAGTACTGGCTAAAGGGGTGGGTCTTACCAGAAGCACCAGGTTTGAAGGACGTGTGGGCAAAACCTACTCAACATCAAAAAGAGGTGGCACGCAGATCCCCTGCAGTGCAGAGCCAGGCCTCAGAACCACTCCAAAGCAGTGCAGTCTGCTGGGGGCACTGCAGCAGTGGTCAGCGCAGCAGCGCACTCGGTCTCAAATGACCATTTCCCTGCACTTACAGCTCCCGGCCACAGGCCACGCCCCTAAACAGGAGTCCATGCCAACTGTCCTTGGCTGAAGGCAACTGGCCACAGTGTGTATGGGCTACACTGCTACAGACCAGCTTCCTCTGAGGAGTGAACTTTTGGCTAAGGAAGGATCACCACACACAAAGACCACTGTCACAGCCATTCCTGGGTCAAAGACGGCCACTGACAGGACACTGTAACAACACGGAGAATCAAGCACACAAAAAGCCCTGATGGAAACGTGCAGAAATTATGTAGCTGACACGAGTCCTTTTCATTCTGATCACAGGAGAAATTACTTTTTGACTGCCACTGTAACGCATTTAAAAAATTTCCCACACAAAGTACTTTTCAAAGTACAATGACTTCTCCCACAATAGACTTGGAATTTTGGGCAAGAATATATTTTATTTTTTCATAAAAGTTCTAACAAAAATATATTTTTTCCTTAACTTAAAAATACAGCTTCAGAAAACAAGATTTCAGTTGTTATAATTCCCTCCGCATTTTAAAACAGCAGTAAGAGGAAGAAGCCAACAGCATGGGATCAGTTTCTAAGTGTGAAGTGCTCATTTCAGAAGCTTGACTTTGTCCTTTATTAACTTGAAGGTGGGGTTCTTGCTGACTTTCTTGTTGAAGATGACCAGGAGCTCCTCCTCACATCTGTGACGGTCGTTTGTCACCGTGTAATACTGAGCTAAAACCTTAGCAAAGAAAAGCAGAGGTCAAGGGGGCGTATGTGTCCTGGAAACTTACCTTAAGGTTTTCTTTAACCCAGCAGTGTGCCGCTTCACAGGTGTGCTCTACCTGGGAAAACCAGCAGCTGCCCGTGTTGGTGCCACAGTTGTGTGTCATAGACACAAAGCAAAAGAACACAGAAAACACTGCTTTGGAACAAGTAAAAGAGAGAAAAATATCCACAACAATCATTTTCAAACATAATAAAAATTAAATAAATGGAGGCTCTCTTCAATTTGACAGCAAGTCCAAAATCTAGGAGCTGTCCTGGCTGGAAGCTGTGTGATGGGTTTGGCTCAATTCCTGCCCCAGACAGGGACAAAGGAGCAGCTTAGAAACACACTCTTAGTATTCTGGGTTAAAACACACTGAAATGAAGGCTCCCCAGCTGTTGCTGGGTGTGTTTGGACCCCGCACCTTTTTTCTTAGCTTCTTGATCGACAGCTCGCCCTCTGGGGCCTGTCTCAGGACCGCTTTAATAGTTCCCTTCCAGTTGAATTTACCTGCAACACAAAGAATACGTAAGACATTTTGTTTTCTTGTATCACCAGAAGGGCAAAGAAACAATTTCTGCACAACCATTTGCTTCCTGGGAAATGACCTGCCCCTCCCATGCACCGAATACCAGGAGACAATTCCTCCTCAGTCCAAGCGAGAAGCACCAATGACCCCTCCGAGGATGACTCCGCAGTGAAAGGGCAGTCTGAGCACCAGCACCAGGACAAAGCCCTGTGAAAGGGGGACTTCTGGTTTTCTCTTTTTTTTGGTGATAAATAGGGATCCAACTCAGGGCCTTGCATGTGCTAGGTTTTTGTTTGATTTTAGGGTTTTTGCACTGCTGGGACTGAACCTAGGACCTCATGCATGCTAGGTAAGCGCTCTACTGAGAGCCCCAGGCCCGGCAGTGTCTTTGAAAAAGTAAACGTGTTACCACAAGATGGTGTACACAGCCCTACACTACTGGCCATCTACACAGGGTGACCAACTTATGCTCTTGCAAAACCTGCACATGAATGTTCACAGCAGCTGCACTTATAATAACCAAATGCTGGAAACAACCAGACAGCCTTCAAGGTGAACAGGAAAGAACTGTGGGGCATCTGTTGCGTGAGGTGTGACTTAGCAGAGCAAGGAATGGACCACTGATACTGCAGTGACCCTGACAAGTCGCCAGAGAAGAACGCTGGTAGAAGGAGACAATCAGAGTCACCTGTGACACGACCTCACTTACACGCCTTCCAGAAGTTTCAGAAATGGAGGACAGACTGAGGTGGGGAGTGATGTGGCAGGGGCATCCCGTGATGCAGCAATCTCTGCCCTGTGCCTGCCTCGATGCCCACGTCCGGGTTGACATGCACTATGGGCTGCAAGGTGTGGCCCACGGGCACATGAGCACGGTGGAGCCTCAATCACTTCTTACAATTGCATGTGAATCCACAATAGCTTTAAAATAAACCCTTGTTTTCCTCTTATGGGGCTGGGGATGAGGGCCAGGGCCTCACACACACTAGGCAAGCATTCTGCTCTTAAGCTATAACCCCAGTCCGACAGTCTGTTGTTCAAATGCCCAAAGTTAGGAGTGGGGCTCAGGCCCAGAGATCTAATCCAACGTGGCAGTTAGTGACCCCCACTAATAAAGCTGCAGTGCCCAGCTGAGTCCTTGGGCCCACTCCTGACTGACAGCATTGGGTGGGCAAAGCACACAGACTTCCCAGCAGGAGGGAAAGCCTCAGGCCCAAGCAAGCAGGTGCTTCCCACGTATGAGGCTGAGGTAACAGGAGCCTGGGAGGCCAGGGGCTGCATCTGAAGAGCACCTGTGGTGGCTGAGGGAGTGGGGTGCCCACGGAGCTCAGGTAAGGAGGCCCCAGGAACAGACTCGGAGCTAGGAAAGGGCAGTCGGGTCTGCCTGGACTTTGGGGTATTTCTGGACAACAGGAGGGGCCAGCGCTTACAGAACAACATGAAGGCAGGAGCCAACAGCATCTGGGAAAGCCATCCAGGTCCATCTTAAATTCCAAAGGCTGCTCTCATGTGGATCTGAAATTTGGAATGTTCCCTACAGGCCCATGTGTTAAAGGTTTAGGTCCCGGTGGGGAGCTACAGGGAGGCAGTGTAACCTTTTAAGAAGTGGGGCCTCCCGTGAGGTTTCCTGATCCCTGGGTCATGCCCTTGAAGGACACTGCAGGACCCAGTCTCTTCCTCTTCCTTTTACTTCCTGGCCATGGAAGTGAGCCACTCTGCTGTACCACACACTCCCCACCATAGGCCCAAAATAGCAGCCAACTAACCACAGACCAAGACCACTGAACCTGTGAGCCAAAATAAACCTTCTCTCTTCATAAATTGACTGTTTCAGGTATTTGGTATAGTAATGAAAATCTAACATACATATTTCCAATCCAGATTATTCTCCCTTTTTCCTCAGACGAGGGACAGAGGCACTATAATACAGACTCACAAACCCCAGAGCACTGATTTTTGCTTTAAATTCTTAGATGTGCCTCTGGAGGGCATGACCCTGCCCAAGTACCTGATCCACCCCTGGAAAGGGACATCTCTGTCAGCCCCTTCCCTAGCCTAAGTAGGGCGGTGCTTTTCAAATGATGGCAGATACCTTTTGTGGGAGCTTCATCGTCTTCTGGTTCTCCAGCCTCGGACTGTTCTGGGAACTTCATCTTTTTCATCTTAGAATCTGTTTCAGCTAAGTGTTCAGAAAACATTTTTTAAAAAGGTTTGCATTTGATAGCTGCTGCCACCCAAGGAGAGGCCTGCCACGCTCAACCGACAGGGCCAACCACCCTTATCTTCCAGCAGCCCAGGACCATGGGTTCTATCATCCTGCATCCTGGAGAGGGGGAGTGAGGTAGGAGGCACAGGTCAGCCTGACCCTCCCTGGTTCAAAGTGCAAGTTCATGCCTGACCACCCTGATGACACCCAGAGCACGGCCATGTACCTATCGAGAGCTTTCGCTTTCTTCTTCCTACAGCTGTCTTCATCTCAACCTTGCTGGGGTCCTCCTTGGGGCCCCCGACTCTGTTGGCTTCCTCTTCTCTTGCCTGCTTGCCCTGACCCCTCTTCTTCTTGCCCTTCTTCACTGCTGAGCCATTGGCCTTAGAGGCCTTCTGCCCTTCAGCCTCAACTTCAGCCTCCTGTCGTTTTTTACGTTTCTTGGGCTTCTGGCTCTTTGAAGTGTCTTGATGATGGTTTTCTAATTTCAGTTCTTTCTTTTCCCTTTTTCTGTTCTTCTGTCGTTCTTCCTTCCTTTCTCTTTTATTCTTCTTTGCCTCTGATTCCTTTTCCATGGAGTCATTAGCTTTAGAAGATGTTGGAACCTTGGTGGAGGCTTCTGAACGTGACTTTGCCACTTGGTTAGGAGGCTGTTGATCTTGCCCCTTACTGACCAGCTCCTGATTGTTAAGCAAAACCAAGAAACACGTCTGTGAGAAATCAGACATTCACATCATTACCTGCATCTACAAAATGAACTGTTCAAGAAAAATGCTTCTATCACTTACCATTTGATAGTTCCCAACAGTGAAAACATGGCGATAAAAATGTCAAGCGGCAAGAAAACTCCCCAGTCCATACCCCTCTCTGTGCTGAAGAGACCCTTTCATTCCACTTGAGATTGAAAGAACGAAGAACCCTTAATCACCTACGTCTGACCTTGATCTGTACTCACTCTTCATCTTTCATTCAGGTGGGAAAAGAGCACTCAGGTGGGGTGGAAATCATAGATCTACGTGTCTGTAGGCCTGGTTCAAGTTCCAGTTCTGTTTATTACTAGTCAGGTGACTAGTTAGGGCAAGTTATTTATCTGCTCCAAGCCTATTTCTTCATCTGAAAATAAAGGGTAATCACACTCACCCCACTGGGATGTGAATAAAATGAGGAAAGACACTGTGTGCCTTGTACCATGGGTGCTGGACCAGCCAACCCAACGTATGTGGAGAGTTCTGGAAACCATCAACGCTAGCCAAGGGAGTGCTACCACCATCGCTACCCAGATGGCCCTTAGAGAGACGGCCAGGGACCCCGCACAGAACATGAGGAGGCGAGCAGCAACCCTCCAGGTCTAGAAGTGACTGGCGTGTCCTTCACAGGCTGACAGGCTGCAAGCGTGGCAGCCTTGCAGTGGAGAACCTTTAAGAGGTAGGGATGGCGGAAGGTGATTAGGTCACTGGGGAGGCTGCCTGAGAAGGAAGCGATGCTGGTCTCTCCAGGTGAATTAGTTCTCTCTCTCTTTCTCTCTCTCTCGTTATAAAAGGAGCAAGCCTAGTCCTGTGAATTTCTCTGGCTTCCTGTCTTATCATGTGATCCCTTCCACAAATATGAAGCTATCTGCCATGCTCAGATGTAGCCAGGGGAGCACTCACCAGAGGCTGAACACATGGGATGCCTAATCTCGGCCTTTCAAACTCCAAAACTGTGAGCTAAATAAGACTCTTTTTCCTTTTTAAAGCACCCAGACTCAGGCATTTTGTTATAGCAACAGAAAATAGACCAATACAGAACGAAAGAAAACTAAATGGAATGAGACAGATCTTCTGTCTCCTGTGTTACCCAATGAAGATCAGCACACAGATCTACTTATAACATGACATTAGCACGGCTCAGCCCCATTCCCTGATGCACTCTGAGTTCCTCTCCCTTGGGAGATGAGCCAGGGCAATGAATCAGATGGCTCCAGGAGCCCTACCACCTGCAGAGGAAGGCAGGGGCCAACACTCAGCAGCAGGGATACATGCAAGTCCCACCCTGCTCCTCATCAGCTAGACAATGTGGGGCAGGTTATCTACAGTCTTCCGTGGAGGGCCAAATAAAGAAGGGCAGCTCTCACTAGAGTGCAAGCACTCAGACCTTACCACACCACACCTGCAAAGCAGCACTGGGAACTCAGCCATGTTCAGAGACAAAGGCTGTCAAGGATCATGGGGAAAGAGGCCAAGGATGGAAACAGACTCAGGAGGAAACTTCACATCTATCCTGCCTTTCTTTTCATATTTTCTGGTAAGGTATTATTATAATGTGTTAATCAGTTTCCCGTTATTGAAATAAAAATCCCTGAGGCAATTATTGTGGCTCAAGGTTCCAGAGGTTTGGTCCAAGATGGAGCCGCCCCATTGCTCAGAGCTGCAGGCAAGGATGACACTTCATGGCAGGAGTACATGGGGAAGCAAAGTACTCACCTTGTGAGCGAGGAAACAGAGGAAAGGGGTCAGGCCCCAATGTCCCCGTCAAGGGCACACACCTCCAGTGACCTTCCTCAGCGTTCCGCTGCACCCCAACAATGCCAGCTTGAGCACCAAGACACATGGCCCTTGGTTGGGGGGGTGGCCAAGTCACCAAGTGCTGAAGTCTTCAGCCTCCCTTCTCCCCAGTGCAGACCACACCTCTAGCTGGTGCCTCATCCCACGCCCACGCCAGTTCCAGCATGCGAGATGGGAGGTGCGCGTTCACCCACCTAGCAGCCGCTCGGTGCACAAGCAAACCAGTTCCTTCCCACTTTCTACTTCATTCCATGCTGTCCTGAGGCGCCTTGCCTGACTCTTCTGTTAACACAAAAGTCCTTCCCTCCCTGCCTTCTGTCTCTTCACCCACACTTCCTGGACCTGACATTACAAGGGAAGCCTCCAACCCATTAGAATGCAGTTCTGCAAGGCCCACGGCCTAATTACAGCTGCATGCGCAGGGACCATCGCCAACCACCACGGGGGAGAAAAAGGACAGAAAAGCCCCCAATGGCACAGAGTTCCGGGAGGACAGGCATTTGACTCATGGATGAATGAAGCCCCAGGACCTTTGGCTCTGTCCCACCAAACCAGGATGCACAGATCATCACTGGGCAAAGGCACCGGCAGCCACACCCAGCCACCACCGACAAAGATGAGGGTACCAGGGGCTGTCTACTACTTGACCACAATTTGTCACCAAAAACTATTCTCTGCATAAAGCAAACAACTCCTAAAAATTTGATTAGAATAAGACCAGTCAGAGCCCTGCTGTTTTTTGAAACTATTGATATGAGTCTCTAAGCAGCATATAAGCTTCAAACAGGAGCAAAGTATAACTGAATTAGTGAAAAAAACCTGTGAATTAACAGTGACCAATAACGTGGTTGAACTATATCCAACCAAACTCCCCTGTATGTGTATTCCACATTTGGGTCTCTCTTTCAAATCGTTTTCACCTAGCAGGTGGTTGATTGGGCTTATTGGAATAAGATTGGCTCTCCGCCAGAAAGGAGGAGACGGACGTTCACTAAAGACTGGGCATGCTGGTCTGCCTAACTCTCCCATGGCACCTTCATACCCTCACCCTGCGTCCAAAGGTCTACCGGCTGCTAGATCCTTGCCCTGTTTGGTTTCTCTTCATAGCACCACCACCACCTCCTGAGATGCTTTCTATTTTTGTTGAGGACCTGGCACACATCAGGCCCAGGTAAACAGGAATAAATGAATGAGCATTACTGTCACGTATTTTAGATTAGGAAACCAAGGCTCAGAGTTAAATAAAGTGCCCAGGATCGTACACCTGGCAAACAGCACAGCAGGGCTTTGAACCAGGGCTGTCAGAAGTTCAAACTCCTGTTCTTTCCAACACATCAACTGCCTGAAAGCTATGCCAGCCCTTACATGTCAGCTGGGACCGTTATCAAATATTAGGATTAAGTAACTTTCACTTTACAGTAAGGAACTCTTCCCTGCAGGGCATTCAGTTTATTCTTTTCCATAAATGAAGACACAGAGGCTCTCTGAAAAAGAAGGCTACCTTGACCTCCAAATATACACATTCCCATTTCATTATTACTAATTATTCCCACCACACTGCAAATCTAAAATTAGATCTAACTTACACTGCTGGAAGCTTCAGAAAAGATATTCCACACTTGCTCCAGAATGGATTCATTATGAACTTTTAAACTGTTCTTCATCCAATTCTGTAAAGGACAAAAAGAAAAAGAACCATTTATCCCACTCTGACAGGTACACACAAGTTCAGTCCCTATTGGGCTAAAAAGCCCCCATTCAGGAAGTCAGTCAAATCCATACCTGAAATTTGGCCTTTTTCCTGGGAACGTTGTCAAAAGCACTAATTTGCTTTAACAGTTCTCTCACTTTGGGGCTGACATTGGGTTTCTTTATTAATTCATTAATTTTCTACAAAAAAATAAAACAATAAATAACCAAACCATGAGTTTCATGAAAGCCAAACTAAAAGTCCTTGCCCTGGCCCAAGAGTTCACATCTGAAACCCAGATTCTATATCACTGCCTATGCTTTAAACTATATCAATTTCTATTTGACATGGAACTGAAGTCCTAGACAGAGCAGTTGACAAGAAAAAGAACAACAGCTTCCTAACTGGAAAGGACAAGGCAAAATCATCTCTGTTCACAGATGGCCTGTATGGAGAAATTGAGTTCTGCATACAAAAAACTCTACGCAGTCAACACCAACAACTGTTAGGACTCATAAACCAATTCAGCAAAGCTACAAGATATGGATTTACTCCAAAAACCAGGCTGGGTCAGGTGGGTAATCACACTTCACTCCCACTTAGCCAAGGGCCTCTGATTCACTCAGTTTGAGCAGTGTTCTGCCTTGAAGTTCATAGCAGATCATTTTAAGTTTTCTTTCCATTTGGTTTAAGTGAGAAGCAGTCCCTCAGTTTGTCCTTAGCAATAATATTGCCCAAGTATTTCATTTAGAAAAGAGTCAACAACCTCTGGAAAAGAGTTTTTAGAAAGTGAGGAAAACTGTGTTTTTCTTAGTTTTCTCAGGTGTATTTGAGAGGTAAAACACGGAAGTCAGTGTGATGTTCATGAGCTTTTACCTGGTCAAATATTTTAAAGAAAGTCATTTATTATAAATAAGCAATACCTTTTTAAAAAAGAGACCATTATTTCTGAAGTTCCTGCAATTTAGTAGGACCTGTAATTGACCCTAAACAAATTGCAAAGCCATACCGTTACACTCAGCAAGACAAAGGAGTGTCTTGGCTCTCTAAATTCTCATTTATATGCATTTCTCAGACTAGACCTTGTTAAAGAAGTTTCAACTCACCATGGTGCTGATGTATATGCTCTGAAACATTTTTTAATTTAAGACATTTTTTCCTGTTGTTCTGATATGTAATTGCTCTCCTCAAACAGGTCTCCTGATTGTCTCTGGCATTTCAAGCTATTCCAACTTTGAGTCCCATTCCTTCCTCCACTGGTGCCTTGTCCAAAGTTGGCTTAATCCAATTTAAAAGGTCAAGTCACAG
This sequence comes from Sciurus vulgaris, assembly GCF_902686455.1. Taxonomy (NCBI): domain Eukaryota; kingdom Metazoa; phylum Chordata; class Mammalia; order Rodentia; family Sciuridae; genus Sciurus; species Sciurus vulgaris. The sequence goes on from NC_136469.1 coordinate 140,307,933, forward strand.
TGCGAGGGATTATATTTAGCTGAGTATTAATATTCATAAGGAGTATTTTTCTCAGATGCAGCACGTCTGCCTCAATTCACTGTCTCAAATGTTGTGTTTAAAGGAAGCTCTAAGTTTGCTGTTGAAATTCTTTGTATCAGTAACTCAAAAACTTGTTATGCTACTTACTGAAGCATGTTACAAATGACTGCTTTATAGAGTGTTAATAATTTTAGATCTTTTCATTTATCCTAAAAAAAAAAAAAAAAAAATTGCACTCTTACCAAAAAACCCCTAATTAAAAAATGAGTAATGAACTAATTGAATAGACATTTCTCCTGAGAAGTACAAATGGTCAATTAAAACATGAAAAGAAGCTCAACATCACTCATCATAAGTGAAATACAATTCACACCCATTAGGATGGTTATTATGAAAAATAAAAACAAAATTAAAAGTGTTGATGAGAAATTGCAACCCTTATACATTATTGGTGGAAATGTAAAATGATGCAATTGCTACAGAAAACAGTATACAGTTGCCTCAAAAAAAAATGACCAAGAGAACTACCATAGGATCCAATGAGTCTACTGCAGGGACACGCCCCAAAGAAATGAAGGCAGGGATATGAACAGAACCAAGTGTCCATTGACAGGTAAATGGATGAACAGTGGAATGTGTTTCAGCCTCAAAGAGGAGAGAAACTGTGATAGATGCTACAACATGAGCAAACCCTGACATTATGCTAAGGGAAATAAGTCAGTCACAAAAGGACAAAGCATGCATGCTTCCACTCATGTGAGGTCCCTGGAACAGGCAAGCAGAGGCGGAAAGTAGAATGGAGGGGCTGGGGACGTGGCTCAATGATAGAGCACTTGCTGAGCTCCTGTGAGGCACTGGCTTCAATCTCCAGCACCACCAAAAAAAAAAAAAAAAAATACATGAAAGAAGAATGAAGTGGGTATGAAGAGTCAGTGTTTAGTGGGGACAGTGTTTCAGTTTGGGAGATGGACGTTCTGGAGAGGGACAGCAGCAATGGCTTAAGAATGATGTGAATGTACTTGAATGTAAGTACATTACAAAATGGTAAACATTTCTTCACCGGGGATGGGGGTATGCCTCCATGGTGAAGCACTTGCCTAGCACGTGTGAGGCACTGGGTTTGATCCTCAGCACCACATAAAAATAAATAAATAAAATAAAGGTATTAAAAGTATATATATTTTATTATGGCAAAAAAAGATAAAACCCTAAAAAATATATACACAAATCAAACATGATCAAAAGAGTCATAAAAAATAAATCGTACAGGGTATAAGTTGAGAACAGTAGTATTAAGATCTAATAAATAAACCTGAAATAGCAAGAGCAAATAAAACACTTCAGCAATCCCAATAAAGGCAGAGGAAATAATTACTGAGGTTAGACCTGTCAGCAGACAGGAGAGACAGTCACCAGTGAGCCAACTCAGATGGGCAATAAAGCTCATCAAATATGATACAGGAACGTGTCCCTGTATAAGAAAAAAGAATTTACACATAAACAGATCAGAAACTATGGAGACAGGGTCCTAAGACAGAGTTAGACAAAGCCACACGAGGCACCCAGGCAGCAACAACTAAGAGGCAAGGCAGACAGGAACAGGGCTAGCCCAACACCTGCTAGAGTGGCGCGCAGAAGACAATGGGGCACTGGTGACAAAGGCCAGAGGAAAACACCAGGCCCAGTGAGTGAGACGCTTCTCCAGGGTCCAAGTCTACACACTCAGGCACGTGGATACTGCCCAGCAAACTTGCACACACGCTGGGCCACTCTGGCTGACTGGTGTTTGGATCATGTGTTGTTTTCATCTCTGTGATTTTTCTGTTAATACTTGACTATTTTTTTGTTTTCCAAAAATTCAATAGCTACTTTTTTCTATTTAAACAAGAAAGTTACCAAAATTAACAGATAAAGAGAAGCAGAGCAGACTGCTGAAGATGAAATGGGCAAGGTCTGTGAGGCCAGCTGCAGACCGGATGGGACCCGGGGAGCGGCATTCCAGAGAGCGCCGAAGACAGCAAGTCTCCAAACCCACGGGCAGAGCCAGACGAAGACACAAGGAGCTGGGGGACAAAACGGTCAAGGCTGATCATGAAAGAAAAGGTCCCAGCACTTAGTAACATGGCTGCAGTGTGTAGAGAACAGGGATCCATCTGACTGGATTCCTTCATTCTATTTTTTTTAATGAGGGAAATAAAGGGAAAGAAGAGAACTCCAAACCCATGTCTGCAGGAACGGCCACAGCGCATCCTCCCGCTCAACACATCCTCTCACCCACCTGCGAAGAGCACGGGGCATGGGGTGGACCAGCAGCTCGGACAGAGCCAGTGAAGCTCCTGATCTACAAGAGGGCCACTGCAGCATAGAGCAAGAGTCAGCGAACCCCTCCTGTCGTGAACACTCAACACCCAGCTTCGCAGGTTCTGCCCCAAGTATGGCAGCCCTCGGAGCGTTAGTGTGGCCAAGATAACAAGCACAGATGCACGTGACTCTGCTCCACAGGGTCGCAGCTCACCCAGCCCTGCTTTCGAGGACTTCTTTTGAGTGTGAGGACAGCAGAGGTGGAATTACACTCGCCCCAGCACCCAGAAACGCCACCTGTTCTCAGGATAACAGAGGGACCGACCCAATGTCATAATTAAAACACAGGTTCACCAGCTCTTCAACCTGCCCTGGGCAGACACCACAAAGCCTTTGTTAACAGAATTATCATCTCAGGAGTATGCCACTTCAGAAAGTTAGTATCAGAAACTATTAATTTGGTTTTTAGGAAAAAATAAAATCTCCACATAGATAACATTGTCTTTATTCTCTATTTCCTTTCTAAATCTTCCCTCCTGCCTTTCATTCTGCAAAGGGTTATGCTTCTCAAATAGGGATTTCATTGCTTCAGCCACTTTTTATTGTACATATTTTTATTTTATTTAAGTAGGAAATTCCCTATACCTATCAAAGTGTCTATTTTGCCTGATCCTGACAGCAGACATGAGATTAACAAATGAGTTACAAAAGTCGCATTAACACTGCAAGAGAAAAATTAGAAAGTGTCTACTTAATTTTCTGGTCTAAAGAAAGCAGAGAGAATTCTCAAATGCTTTAGGAAGAAATGTGTAAAACACACAGATTAAAGATAAAACGCCTCCGAGTTGTATTAACAGTTAGAAAACAACTCTTTCAAGACGTTAAGTGGCCTTCAGCATGCTAAGACCTGATGCTTCCAGACTGGTCTACATGGATGAACACTTGCTCTTGGTCTCCTGGGCTTCTGAAGGAGGAGGAGGGGTCAGACAGGCCGCCGAGGGGATGGGAGCCGCACCTGGATCCAGGCCTGCTGCTTCACGTCGCCTTTGTGGGCTTTACCTTCGTAGCCCTTGCCTCCATACTTCTGATCTTCGCTTATGCACTTCACGTGGTTTTTATAGTCATCACCCCTTCAAAGAGAGCACGAGTCCCACCGTTAGAGTGACACAGGTCGGGGGCCCGGCTAGAGCCGGCATGCTACTCCCGCCGCGGCACTGCTCACACCTGTCCCCTGCACAAGCACTCTGCTTCCTTATCTCACTTCCTGGCTGCAGTTCTTCTCTTCTGTGGGAGGAGTTCAGCACAGCACTGCTCTAACAAACTGCTCTGAAGCCCCGAAACCTGGCTCTGAGCACCTGGGTACACACACCCCTGGGCCTGCTTACTGACGGCGGCAACGGCATAATCCGTAACATGCTTGGCTGCTCTAGTTCCCCTGCCCTTGGCCTCTTCTTTAAAACATCACTTTAAAAAGGATGTAGTTGCATAAGACTTTTTTTAAGAACCACACCAATTTTAGTCAGTGGGCTCTATGAAGTTTTTCTTTTCCCCCTCCCCTTAAGTTCCTTTTCTCAAATTTGCCTCTATTTTTCTAAGTTTTGTGGGACCAAAGCTTCAAATATTTTATGAACCTTCACTGATGAATTATGCAGAACTTACCAGAAGTCTTTACCGCAGTCAATGCAAGAAAGGCACTCACAGTTTCTGCAAACAGACACATGCTTTTCCACTTGTATTTTCTTCACTGATTCACCACATGCATTGCATGTAAAAAATACCATTTTTAGCTAAATGGTTAAATATTTTCTCTCTATCGGAGATAGGTTTTAACTCTTGTCCTAAAAAGAAAAAAAAAAAAGAAAAAAAAAAAAAGCTGAACTTCTAACAAATGATCCATACAACTAACTTGGTTTATTTGCAGTATTGGGAATTGAACTCAGGGGCCCTTTACCACTGAGCTACACTGCCAGCCCTTTTAACTTTTTAAATTTTGAGATAGGGTCCTGCTAAGTTGCCAAGGCTGACCTTAAACTTGTGATTCTCCTGCCACAACCTACCTGTAATTACTGATGTGTGCACCATGCTCTGAGTACAGTGAACTTTTTAACCTAATTTCACATGAAAAAAACAGATTCAAAGTTGATCAGCCATCTATGAACAACCCTATCACCCATGTAAGTAAACCATCACTAATGATAATTGCTAACATTTGTTGAATGTGCGCTTACCATGTACCAGGCTCTATTCTAACTGTTTACGTGCATCAGAGAAAGCAGCCCTCACACAAACCCCATGAGGAAAGAACTTTTATTGTTTAAAATTTACCCGGAAAGATTAAGAAACTTGCCCCAGGATACACAGTATCAGAAACAAATTTAACCTTGGCAGATTGGCAGAGCTTTGGGGGCAATAGTGATATATCTTGCTTTCTCTAATACCTTTAAGATCTCCTCCCTCCCATTCTCTCTATATAAAATATACACAATGAAACTTATAAAAAGGCCTTGCAATGTCAGTACACCCTGCAAACTATTCCAGATCCCAAACATAATAAGAACACAGTAGGGGAAAAACAGAGAGCTGCACAAGGGGAAAAGTCTAAAAATAAATCCTCGAGGTTCCAAAATCATTCACAGGTGATAAGCTTATATAAACTTTTAAGCATTAGCTGCTAAAAGAACATTGTTTTACATTATAAATCAGCAAAAATGTTGAGAACTGTTTAGCCCAGCCCTGTCTTCCTCATTATGAGAACAGAAGAGAGGATTCAAGTCAACACTGTTTACTTCGAGGTCAGACCCCACCCAAGAATCCTTCCACATAAAAGAGCTACCCTTGGTTTACAGGGATCCTCATGCATGAACTGCCATCTGCCCTCCACCGCCATGTTCCAGATCATAGCTGGTGAGGTCACACCTAACAAGGATGCTGAATGGCTGCTCACATCCTGATTCAGCCTTGAATGGAAATGTACACCCTGCCCACCTCTCCAGGGTTCGCAACGGCCCAGCTGGTCTCTTGAACATGCCTCTTGCCCCACAGACTTCTGTCAGACTTCAGGTCACCTTTTACACTAGGTCGAACAGCAGGCCCACTGACCCTGGGTGTGCTGGGTCCCCTCCACAGTTTGCTATTACTATCGCTTTACTAATCTTCCCTCATCAGTGCAGGCACATGGTCAGCTATGCCTGGCACCAAATCCCAAGGAACACAGACATTACAACCCTAGGGCACATGCTACTATCGTCCTCTTATCTGATTACTGTAAAGATGAGTGTTAGAGTCACAAGCTCCGGGAGCTGGGAACACATTGACCATGACCCAGTTCCCTCTAAGCTTACCATTCTGCATAAGGCAGATGGAGTTCAATAAATGTCAGGCAACAAAAACTGCCATTCTGCCTCATAAGGGAGAATGAGGGCTGGAACAAGGATCAACATCACACTCTCAGAGTCTGGGGGTGCAATTTTGGGTTAAGAACAAGAGAAGATCATTGGTTAGTCACCAGGAAATGAACTTCCATCACACACACACATGATAGAAGCCACTGCAACGAAATAAAACATCTACTGGAAAAGTTTAAAGCAACTTCATAAGGCAAACATCCCTGCAAACTTAAATATGGCTCAGAGCTTTACAACCTGTGCTGTGAGGATACTTTGTTTCTTGATTGCAACAGAGAAGAGTGGGGAGAAAAACTTCAGTGAACCTTAGGATTCAGTTCCCCACAAGAGTTGAACAGTTCTGTCATGGAAGATCAGGAATTAAGAGACCTGGGCAGGACAGCAGGAAACAAAATATACTGAAAGAAAGCTAATGGTATTGACAAAAAAGATGCTCAGAAGATTTATACATGTCATCCCTCTGGAAGTTATCCATACTGTGTGCACACCACTCAGAGGGCACAAGAATCGGATCACAGGTCCATTTGAAAAATCTCTCTCCAACCATTTTCACTGGGTCTTTTATTTTAAGGAAGAATGAATGGACTGCATGGAAGTCAGAACTCAGGCTCTGCCTGCCTTCCTTGGGATTTTTATACTTGCCATGAACTCAGAACAGTGTGTCTACCTGCTTGACCTATGAGGTAAGATGTGCAAGCTTACTCAGAGCCCTGAGGACACCCCAGCAACATCCAAAAGTCACCTTGACTATGCCTCAAATTGGACCTGGTCCCTAGGGAAAATACCTTTCATTTACCAAGTGAACACTTTGCATGAGCTGAAAACCAGCTCAACTGCCCAGCAGACAGGGTCCCAAGTCCCAGTGCAGGCTTAGCAGTTTCAGAAGTTTAATGTTATAAACTTCAACAGATATCATGTACTAACTAAAGACAGCAAACATGGCCTAAAAAAAACCTGTTATTCAAATTCCACAAGACAAGATAAATGTGAATGGAATTTAAATAATGAAACTTTCAAATGATATTTTTGGTAAGTTTTATGCATACCATTTATGCTTTTGAAGTTACAAAAGCTTAAAACTGCATGAAGACGACACACTTAAGGCTCAGATATTTATTTCAACTTTTAGCCCAAAGTATAAGAAGACAGCATTTTTTAACGGGGTTGGATCTCAATAAAAACCCCCTTTTGCCTCACTGACTCTAAACTCCCTGTGTACCTAATGCTGGATTCCAACAGTCACAGAGATTCCACATGCTCTTCTCTAGAGATGTGGCCATGCTGAAAGAGGAAGAAACAGAAAGCAGTGCTCTTGGACTGGTTGTGAGCATACTCTGGTTCTTGAGCCAGGTACATCTATGACTCAGTCCAGTGACATTTGTTGAATGCCAAGTGTGCAGTAAGGGTTATGCTACCAGGTACACTTCTGGCTTTGTGCGCTTCTGGCTGTCTATTCATGTGTCTGGTAAACATACTGAGCTTTCATGTGCCACATCCCAGAAAAATACGAGGGCGTGAGGACAGAATACAGGACTCTTGGCTCTCCACAAAGCCACTTCCCACTCAACGATCACGGGTGCACCCAACATGCACGTCAGCTGCGACAACCACTGACTGGAGAAAGAGCAAGCCTACGGAGGTTAAGTGATCTACCAAAGTCACAGCAAGTGGTCCAGACAGCCTGCAAGACAAGGCAGCAGGCCCCATTCCACCACTATCTTGCCTGTCACATCTTTGCCATTTGCTTGGCCATTACTCCGGGAACTTGAGATCCTCATCCAAAATGGGGGAAATAACATATTTTCCTTCATAAATATTAGAGCCCTAAATCTTAATTTTGAAGGCAGTGCAAACTGGACAAGGAGAACCACGACACAGGGGAAGTTGTCAGGTATTAGCGCGCTGAATTTGGGGGCAGCAGGCAGTGGCCAGGAAAGGGCTGGGAACTTGCGAAAAACTCTGGGCATCTTAGTCTTCTTTTAAAAAAACGGTGGTCATATTAGGTTGGACGGGGCCTGGGCTCAGGAAGGACCTGAGCTGAAGCCTGCATCTGCCGATGCATTTGTAAAATGGGTCTAATATCCATCTCAAAGCTTGTGTGGAAAGTCAAACAAAATACCAGTTGTGGAAGCTTCATCCCTACCCAACTACAGGAAGGTTTCCCTATGACCTGTTAATTTGTATATCAATGCTATTAAAGCCAGTCCTCCCCAAACCAATGTTCCTTTAAAAAGGACCCTCAATTCATCCATCTGTCTTCAGAAATGCACTCCAGAATACTGTGGTTCCTCAAGGGTCTATTCATCCACCCTGGTCCCTGAACACACGCTCCTAAGTTTGGTTCTGTATTTGCAGGGATTCTTTTTTTTAACATTCCTCCCACTACATTTGTTGTTTTTTATTTTCTTAAAAAATTGTATGTTAAAAACATTCTCCCCCCAACACACATACTGACCTATGCCCCATTACTACCACCAAAACCAGCCCATCTAAGGGGCCAGACTGGCAATTCAAGCGCAAAGCTCAGTGAGGATGCAAACTTCAACACTGCCCCTTCAAACTACAAAGTTCTAGCCAGACACGTGGTACACACCTGTGATCCCAGCTACTCAGGGGGCTGAGGCAGGAGGATCACAAGCTTGAGGCCAGTGGGAACAACTTAGCAAGACCCTGTCTCAGAATACAAAATAAAAAGGGATGGAGATGCAGAGCAGTCGTAAAGCAACCCTGAGTCCAATCCGCAACAAAAGGAAAAATAAACCCCCCAAATTTCAAGTTCTGCTGGCACAGTGGCCACACCTGCAGCCCCTGCTACACCAGGACTGAGGGAGGAGGACTGAGCTCACAAGTTCTAGACCAGTCTGGCCAACATAGCAAGACCCTGTGTCAAAAATACAAAACAAACAACAAACTCAACTTCAAGTTCTCCCCATTTGTAAAGCAAAGGGTTAAGCCAATAAGAAGAGACCCAAGTCCCTTCCAGGGGTAGAATTCCACGAAACCACAGGTATGGTCTGAAAGAACACCCAAGCACACCCTGTCCATTATTGCCACTAAACTTTTGCATGTGGGGGTGACAAGGGCTGCAATGTGAAGAACACCCAAGCACACCCTGTCCATTATTGCCACTAAACCTTTGCATGTGGGGTGCAAGGGCTGCAATGTGCTTTCAACCTCTCCTTTGACCCCTGCACAAGCACTTGGGAGTAGGTGCCCCTATTTCCACTTAACAGATGAGCCAAAGCAGGGCTCAGAGAACTTCAGCCAAGCCTCTGCCTCTCAGTTCCAGACTTTCTCACCCCACTCAGTACATCACCTGCACTGTCAAACAGCATTCTCTAACTTGAATGAATAGCACTTGTCAGAAACCATGCTAGACACAGGGAGGCCGGCCCAGTGTGAACAAGTCCCCACGGGGGGCCTTTTCTGCACAAAGGCTTCTAAGAGCACACGGCGCCTCTCTTCCCTCCCCTTCTCCTCAGAGGTAGGAGCTGCAAAATCTTCTGACATTTGCTGAGTACCAACCGTGTGTCAAGCCCTCTCATCGGTGGTTAACACGTTTCTACCCCAGTAACCCTCCGGACTCCCAAGTTAGATTCTACACCATTCTTCTTCATGCGTGACACAGGCACAAAGAGGTTAAGTGACTTGCACCAGGTCTCACGTCCAGTTAATGACAACCCCGACTGGCACGCGGGTCTTTCGTCGGTGCTCTCGACCACCGGTCCTAAGGCCTCTCCTTAGGAACCGAGCTCCCGAGACTCGCAGAGCCTTGTTCCCGGCGTGCAGCAAGCCAGATCCCAGCGCGGCGGGATGCAACCGACCCGGTTTGGTCAGGCCCGAGGGCCTCTGCGTTTTAAACCCGGGACGAAACGGCCACCCTAAGCCCGGGGCTCCTCAGTCCCGGGTGCGCAGTCTGAACGCAGGAGCCCGCCGAGGGCCCGACGGTGCAAACGCGGGTGCGGCCGCAGCCCTCCTCCTCGGAGACCCCTGGCCGCCGCCGCTCACCTCGGCCGGCGCCTGCCAACGGTTTCAACCGGCAGCCGGGAGCACGTGGAGCCGCCGCGGCCCGCCAGCGCCGCCGCAGCCTCTCGAACTTGCCGGGGCAGAACTCGCTTCGGAACCGCCCCGTGCGCCTGCGCGCCGCGGCCACGCCCCGGCGGAAGTGACGCCACCGGAAGCTGGGCGGCCGGCGGCGAGGGGGCGTGATTGGGAAGGTCCGGCGGCGCCTGCAGCCCGGCCGGGGCGCTGAGGGCCTGGGTGGCAGGTGAAGAGGCGGCCGCGGGGCGGGGAGCGGCCTCCGAGGGTAAGGTGCCGCCGGCCTCGCGAAGGCGACTGGGGCCCGCGCAGGCGGAGCGGCCCGGCGGGAGGCCGGGGCCCCCGAGCGCCTGGGCGCGCCGCCTCGGCGTCGGGGCCTGCGAGGGTGGACTCGGGCAGGCGGCCCGGCGCGGCTGGAACACGCCCGCTCCGCGCCCGCCGTGCCCGGCACCGCAGGCCGCTTCGGCACCCAGCGGGCCCGGGCCTGCGAGCCCGCCCCGTCCTGGCTGCCGGCCCCGCCCGGGTGCCGCCCTCACTTCCCGTCCCGTCCACGCCGAGGTTGGGGAGGTGCCTCAGACCACGGAAGTCACCGCCTGCCTCGGCCTCGCCGTTTTGCATCTGTAAAACGGGTATGGTCGCAGTCCTGCATCGTCCCATAGGACTACCGAGTTGGGAGCCCAGTCTCTGCCATTTAGTAGTTGCTCAATAAAGGTTAGCTGTTCTCCACCCTTACGGTAGGGTCTGCATATGGCGGTGGCCACTAAGTATTTGTTGCCTAAATAGGGGGATGAAAGTTGAATGAGGTATCAGCAAAGTGTTATGGAAAACATTAACCCCCGGGCGGTGTGTGGGTGATAGGAAGGCTTCTCGGAAGTGAGCGGGGTTGGTCCTGGAAGAGCAGACGCGGACTGCCGTAACAATACCAAGTGGCTGAGACTGCATTCATTTTCTCACAGTTCTAGAAGCCAGAAGACCAAGATCCAGGGGTGGCAGGTTTGCCTGTTCCCGAAGCCTGTCTCCTTGGCTTGCAGGCAGCGGTCTTTGTGCTTGTGCTCACATGGTCTCTCTTCTGTGCTCCTGCATCTCTTATGTCTGTCCAAATATCCTCTTCTGTAAGGACATCACTCAGACTGGAGTAGGGCCCACCCTCGTGGCCTGGGTTTTAACTTCCTTACCTCTTCAAGGCCTGATCTCCACACAGTCACATTTTGCGACACTAGGAACACAATTGAGCCCATAACAAGGAATTGGCCAGCAGGACAAGGAGGCGAATATTTGCCATCAGAAATGACAGAACGGCCAGGAGATTGAAAAGCAGGGTCCTCCAGGTGTTTTGGGTTTTTTGGTGGTGGTTTTGCACAGGGCACATATAAGTGTGTCATTCTTGTGCTGTCCTGCATTTTCTTTTGCATTTGACCCTGAAAATTCAAAGAGGATAACCCCTCTTCATTCTTGGTCTGACAAACTTAAGCCTCAAGTTCAGCACTGATGCCTCTTCCTTCAGAAAGCTTTCCTTGGGCCTCCCCTAACTCGTTTTCTTCCCCATTTAATCATGCTTACCAGTGCTGTACTTGTTTTCCCCACTAGACTGATGCTGCAGGAAGGTGTGGAGCCTGTCAGAGTTGCTCACCACTGTACCCTCAGCACCTGGCAGACAGTGGGTAAAATTAAGTAAATGATGGAAAACTGAGAGCCAAGCCTGTGGAGGCCAGGAAACAGACCCTGTTCAATTTGCCGGCACTCCATCCTCACAGGCATATCCTGTACATACTAGGCATACAATATCTGTTTAACTGAATTGATCTTCCAAGTATGACAGAGTCAACCTACAGCCAAGACAAGACTGAAGGCTTGTTTGCTTGAAACCAGGGCTTTTGTCACTGGGGTGGGGTGAGGGATTAGAAATAAGCCATTTGAAAGTGCTATGTATACATAATGGAGTTTTATTGAGCCATAAAGAAGAATGAAATATGTCATTTACAGGAAAATGAATGTGACTTGAGAGATTTGTATAAAGTAAAATAAGCCAAACTCAAAGGTCATATGTCTTCTTTCATAAATGAAAGGTAGATAGAGAAAGAGGGGCGATCTCATGAAATAGAAGGGAAACCAGTAGAGTAGAAGAAAGGAACCAGGGGGAGGGAGGAGGGGCAGGAAAGGGGAAATAATGGAGAATGAAATTGACCAAATTATATAACATGCATATACAAATATATCAGTGAAAATACCACATAGAATCTTCTGAGGAAAGCTTGGTATTAAGCTTTGGACATTAAACTTTGGACCCTTGGAGAAGGGTCCAAATCTATTAATGGCTCCACTGAAAAACTTTGACAAACTCTTCCATTTGTATTAGACCAACTGGTAGAATTGCACACCCGCCCCCCAACCCCCTGCAAACAAGGACTTTGCTGCAGGAGCTTTCTCTGCAGGTTAAAGTTCCATTCTTGTTCCCTTAGAAGCACTTTTTCATTCATATCCCACCCAAACTTTTTCTTCCATTTTTCTTTTTTCCCTTATTTCCATAGTTGATGTCATTCTGACAAAGGCAATTTTCTACCTTTATATTCCTGGTATAGATCTGTAGCTTTTAAAAAGAAAAAACCTTAGAGTCATCTAGTCCAAGGAGGGACCCCTCCATTTTTACAACTGAAGCAACTGAGGCCTAGAGTCTCCATCCATCTGAAAGCTACATGGTGAGCACTGCTAGGTACAAGACACTGCTGGGTACCAGAGGTACACTGATCTGTAACACAGATACGTTGTCCCTGCTTTTGCCACAGAAGACTTGGTCGTTGCTATGCTTTGTGTCTTATTTGTTCCCCAAAGGCCCACATGTTGAATACTTGTTACCTAGACTAATGCTGTTGGGCAGTGGTGAGAACAGGAGAGAGGGGCCTTATGGGAGGCCTCCAGGTCATTAGGGGTATGCCCTTGAAGAAAATGGGGGGCCCAACCTTCTTCCTCTACACTATGGTCATGAGGTGAGAAGTTGTACTCCATCATGGGTTCTTGCCAGGTTGTGCTGCTGTAAGCCCAAAGCAATGGGGCCAACCCATCATGAATTGAAACCTCTAAAACTGAGCCAAAGTGAACCTTTTCTCTTCGTAAGTTGATTATCTCAGGTACTTTCTATAGTAGCAGAAAGCTGACTGTCACACCAAGTTTGCAGTAAACATGGACGAAAACCCTGTGTGACACTTCGTCCTGAATTGGGCAGAGACTTCATGTAGTGCTTGTCTGTGGGATTACCTGAACAATCAGGGATAGGCAGTAAAGTGAAGAGGCATCTGATTTGGTCAAGGAAAGCTTTTGCTAGTGACTTTAAGAACTATTTTATCTCATAATTTGATGTTTCAGGAATTCAGGCAGATGTCAGCTGAGTAGTTCTTCAGTTCCATATGGTTTCATCTAGGACACTGGTGTTTAGCTGCAGGACAGGCTACCCTGGAGCCCCTCTCTCTCTCCAGGTGTTCTATCCAGATGGACATCCCACAGCTGACTGAGGCTTCCCAGAGCCAGTGTTCCAAAAAATGGGAAGTAAAAGCTGTCAGCTCATACGGCCTGGGCCTGGGAGTGAGCAGTATGTCCCATTGTCTAGCTGTCACTCTTTAGGTGCGTACTGTGCACTTACTTTGTTGTCCTCACTAGAATTTCAGCTTCATGAGGGTAGGGACCCAGTGTGTTTTTTTCTTTGCTATTAACCCATAGCCTATCACACAGTAGTCACTACAGTTGCCATATGATTAAATTTTCTGTATACACATAATGGTTTCCTATCTGTTGGTCAGCCTTTTGTTGTTGTGACAAAATATCTGAGAAAATCAACTTAAAGTAGGAAAGGTTTATTTTGGCTCACAGTGTCAGAGGTTTTAGGCCCAGGTCGTTTGGTTCCGTTGTTTCTGGGCCTGTGGTGAGGCAGAACACCATGGTGGGGCGGGTGTGTCAGAACAGAGTGGCAGGAAGCAGAGCAAGAGCGAGAGCAAGGCCAGGGACAAAGCATACTGTTCAAGGGGACCCTCTCAGTGACCTACTTCTCCCGTGGAGACCTTGCCTCCTGTTTCTACCACCAGCTGGAACACGCAAGCCTCTGCAGGACGTTCCAGATCCAGACTATAGCACTGTCTCATTGGGAGTCAGTCGGAGGTCTTAACAGGGCCTGTGAGGCTCAGCCTGGCCAGACGCCTGTCCCCTCTAGGATGCCATCTTTATCACTCAGTCACACTCTCCAGGCCCAGCGAGCTCCTGCCTCAGAGACCTGCTGCTTACTAGTCTGTCTAGATACCTAGATACCCTAGATACCTGCATGGCTCCTTCCCTTACTCCTCACGTCTCATCAGAGAGGCACAAAGGCCCAAGAGATCCAACACGCCACCTTGTGCTTCTTGTTGTCTGGCAGTGTTCTTTATTTTGACTTGCACCTCATTTCCCCAGACAGGCTCCTGATTTTCCCCAGCTTCCAATTCACTGACCCTTGTTAGGGGTTTGACAGATACGGGTTAGATCTTAACTCGTTGACTTCTTAAAACCTTTTATGGATATAGGTGTATTGTTTTATTTTTTAATTTAACATATTCCTAAGTAAACCAAGAGAGGTACACATAAAATCATAGTCCAGATTTACACTATCAAATACAGTGGCCATTAAAATACAAACTTGTAAGATGACGTTTCAGTTCCTCAGTGATGTTTCAAGGGAACAGTTGTCTCACGTTGCCAAAGGCTACTGTGTTGAGTGCCCAATAGAGAACATTTCCATCTGAGCAGCACTGTTCTAGATCATGCCAAATCACAGCTGGACGGGGTGTGTTCGGACTGCAGCTGAAGGAGCTTGCAACAGGGAAGTGCAGATGAGTGAGTGGCGGGGGCCGCCTCGTGCCCGTGTGGTGTTGAGTCTCCTCTCTGCTCCAGGTCTCATGGTTTAGCATGGACGCTGTTGCTGTCCACAGCTGCCATCTCCTGCAACAACTGCATGAGCAGCGCATTCAGGGCCTGCTTTGCGACTGCATGCTGGTGGTGAGAGGGGTCTGCTTCAAAGCACACAAGAACGTTCTGGCCGCCTTCAGCCAGTATTTCAGGTGCGTATCATGCTGTCTTCCAACTGTGGGGATGGCCCTTCTAGCGTGGAAGTGTTTTGATCACATTTTTCTGCCTTCTTGGGTTTGACTGTCCTTATCTTCTTATGCCACATGGGGGTTTGTGAGGGGTTTTTATTTTAATTTTTAGTTCAACTTAATGTGATTGCTGCTTTTGTGTTCCGAGTCACCCAAAGGAAAAACTGCTCTTAACTAAAAAGTGTATCTGAGATGATTGAAAGTCAGTCGGCACTTTGTCTTTCATTTTATACTTCCAATTAATTTCAGTCTTCTGCATATATCTTCCTTTCAGGATAAAATGATTGAGGAATTGAATTCCTGGTAAGAATTTTTCTGTGATAAGAAATCAGAGTTGGGGCCAGGTGAGGTGGTACATGACTGTAATCCCAGCTTCTTGGGAGGCTGAGGCAGGAGGATCACCAATTGGAGGCCAGCCTGGGCAACTTAGCAAGACCCTGTGTGAAAATAAAATTTTAAAAGGGCTGGGGACATAGCTCAGTGGTAAAGTGCTTGCCTAGCATACAGGAGACCCTGACGTTCAATCCCTAGTGCTATAAGGAAAAAAAAAAAAAATCAGTGGAAAAACATTCTGTGTGCTGTTTTCATTTTCCTTTTTTCATTTTTTTAATTTCTTATTTGAATGTTCTAAGAAAATCTTTGTTTTGAACTCAACTTATTTTTCCCTGTAATCATTTTTACTTATATGAAAGGTTTATTCATTAATACTGAATAACACCAAATAGTAGTTTCAGTGTATTTAACATTATTAAAGTTATGTATTTTACATAATTTAGTTTTCTGGTAAGCAGGTTTATCTCTCTTTAAACACAATAATTTCTTTTTTCTAAGTTTTTTTGGTTGTTAGCAGAATACGTACCATTTTACTGCTCTAGTAAGCAATATATGGAAAATGATTTGCTCTTTCCCTTATAAAAGCCTGAATCATGAATGAAGTCTATTACAGTCCACACACTACATATCCTAATGAACTAGCTCATGAAGCTGGGCAGCAGGTTTTGTTCATATGCAAAATGCCCCCAGACCCTTTTGCTTTGCCATCACCTGCTTCTTCTGTCTTCCCAGGAGGGGAAAAAGAAGAGTTAGGTCTCTCTGTTGTGTGGCTGTTTTGAGCTGAAGTAATTCAGAACTGAAGCATGTTTTAGGGAAACTTAACGTTTTGTATTGACAAAATGTCTTCAACAAGGTACAGGACAGTTTACTAACTCGTCTGATATTGTTGCACACAGTACCAGTTTCTTCACTGTGAACTTGGCTTGTACCCAGAAAAAAAGCCTGGGTTTTATAGTGTCCTTTTTTAAAATTCATTAACTTGTGCAGTGTTTCTTACTGTTGGCTTATGGACCATTGGGTTGCTGAAAAACTTATGTAATTTGGTCATTTACTGATTACAAAGTGAATGTGTACTAAGGGTTGTTTTAATATAGCTTTTTATTTTTAGAAATTTTTAAGGCACTTAGACGTGAAGATATTCGTGTATGTTTTATAGTCTGAAATATATAATTTGTCAAACTAAACATGTAATATTCAAAAGTATGAATTCTTTAGTTTTCTCTATTCGAATGTAATATATGGATAATTGCATTTTGAAAAGATATTCAGAGCATTCTTATCTACGTTAAGTGATCATGTTCAGAATGATTTTCAGATCTTTATTTCTAATTCACCAGCCATATTGCTATGTGTGGTTGTTTTTTAATTTGCAAATATATTTCAGAAATTTACTTTTGAGACATATTTTTGAAGATTGAATACCCAACACAGTAATTTAATTTGTCTGCATTGCTTAATTGGTTGGTTTGTCAAACTGGTATAGAGGATTGAGACATTTTTAGGATAAAAGTCTTGACATTCACAGGAGGATAGTATTTTTTAATATTAAATATGAATGTTATACAAAAAAGCAGATTGTAAGAGTAGTTCTCATCGTAAATGGATATCTTTTATTTTATTTTATTTTATTTTTAATCAGGAGCCTCTTTCAGAATTCTTCAAGCCAGAAGAATGATGTTTTTCACTTGGATATCAAAAATATCAGCGGCATAGGGCAGATCCTGGACTTCATGTACACTTCTCACCTAGATTTGAACCCAGACAATATACAAGTAATGCTGGACACAGCACAGTGTTTGCAAGTTCAGAATGTTCTGGATCTGTGCCACACGTTTTTAAAATCAGCCTCTGAACAGCCCCCTGGCATGCCTTGTGACAGTGCATTCTCCCTGCAAAGCACTCTGGCCCCGGATGCCACCTGTGTTATGAATGAAAACTACCCTCCTCACTTGCTACAAGAGTGTTCCGCAGGGGCCCAGCATGCGAAAGTTCTGGATGAACCGCATCCTCATGCTCCGTCAGTCAGTCTACATCATTCCACAGGTGAAATGGCCAAACAACCCCCCAGTGCTTTAGGCAGCAGCTGCACAGAGCTCCCTTGCAAACAGCCAAGCTACTATTATAAACTCAGAGACTTCTACAGTAAGCAGTGCTGTAAGCAAGCCGCTTGTGCCAACCATGAGCGAGGGACAGAGCAGCCTTTTGCCTTCACTTCCTCTGCAGAGCTCACTGTGGTGGAAAGCCAGTCTTGTGCTGTCAGTCATTCTGAGTGTCTCCTGGAGTCCTCCGAGCACTTGCCTTCAGCCTTCCTGGCCCAGCCACCCACTGACTCCACCCCAGACCCTGAGTCAGATGGCCCCTGCCAACAACCTACCAAACAGATGAGGCTCAAAAAGGCTATTCACCTGAAGAAACTCAATTTCCTAAAGTCCCAGAAATCAGCAGAGCAGGCATCTAAACCCAAGTTGGATTATGGTTTAACAAAGAGGACAGAATCTGCCAGTGAAAATACGGTAGAGGAAGCTGGCAGCCGAAGTACTGAAGAAAAAGAAAGCGAAGAACTCAGTTCCGAGAATTTTAATTGCATTGGTGCAGTGGAGCTATCCGAAGCCCCTGCCCCACTGGAAGACCAGTCCCAGAGTCTTCATTCACAGAGACAGTACGCTTGTGAATTGTGCGGGAAACCTTTTAAACACCCAAGCAATTTGGAGCTGCACAAACGGTCTCATACAGGTACACTGACCCGTACCCACAGGCACGGGGACGGAAGTAACGTGCATTGACACCCTGCCTTGTTTGTGTAAGAAGTTTTGCTCTTTTCTTGACAAGGTCATTGATATTCTTAAAACTCAAGAGACATTAGCTACACTTTACTTTACTTTTCTTTTTTTTTTTTTTTTTTTTTTTGTGTGTGTGTATATATATATTAGTTAGCAATATATATTAGTTATTTTATTTATTTATATGTGATGCTGAGAATCAAACCAGTGCCTTGCACGTGCTAGGCAAGTGCTCTGCCACTGAACCACGACCCCAGCCTTTACTTTTCATTTTTGGTAATGCCTCTTAAAGTTCTGCAAATGGTTTTATAGAGCCATTTTTTAAAAATAGCATACTTTTTATTTAGTTATAGTGTTATGTGACAAACTGTCCATTTCTAAAGAAGTATAGTCAGTTATTTTAATGCACTCAAAATTCCTAATTAATCTCAAAATAATCATGCTATATTTAGTTGTTTCTTTAGAATTAGATCAACTTTATTTTTACAAAGCATAATGTAGATTAATTGAAACAAAAATAACGTAGTTTGAATAATTCTAAAAAGTCTCTCAGAAGTAATTTGAATATCTGATTTGAAGAATTAAGATTTTGGAGACAGGAGGTAACAGTTTTAATGAGAATCAGTCTTAACGATTTGATATTTTCCAAAGAAAATTTCTTCATTTTTAACATTGAATTTTCAAGGTTTTATCAATTCATACCGTCTCCCCTTTCTCAAACTTTTAAAGGTGTTATACTGTATATTATTATAAATCACACATATAGTATACCATATACATATCACATTATGTAATACCTACATATAACTTTCCTTCCTATAATTAGACATGATGACTTTAATAACATTACAAATTAATGTACAATTAGAGTCATGAGACACAGCATGCACAGGAAGCTTCCAAAATAACCACACAGTGTTTGTGTCATTGCATTTTTTGACATAGTGTTCCCTTATCACTTGGGATTCCCAGTTTGCTTAGGAGATCACCACCTCACGAATATTTGGGAGACTTCAGTAATTGTGAAAGCCATTTATAAATTAGTGTATTTGAATATAAAGTGCTATTATTATTATTACTCTTAGTTCAAAATGACTCCATGTGTGGGCATCACAGACTCAATTTTGCCATGGCTTTTGCTTAAGTATCCTGCAACCTAATGATCACTGTGATTTTTTGAGAACTTAGCTATTTGGCTTTAAAGGAAACTAAATTACTTGTCTGAGAGAACATCTGTTGAGAAGGACAACAAAGTGGGAACCCTTTCAGGGACCTGCAATCCCCAAACTATTTTCAGAATAGCACAGGGTGTTGCTTGCCTTTTCATCTTCTCTCGCGAGCCTGCGGAGGAGCCTACCAGTGGCTGCGCGGTGTGACAATGTCCCATCCTGGTGGCCAGCGAAGTGCACTTGTACATCATGGACTTCATTCCCTTCATTTCTAATGAAGCACACGCTGATAGACACAGCCCACGTGCACAGAATGTCTTGGACCTGGGTTTTAACAGTGCAGGGATGCTGAGGCCAAAAAGTCTGCCACCCACTGGAGTGGGGTCATTAACCTTGGCCACTTAGCATCTTGGTGACCAGTGACCTCCCTTTTTTCAATATATCTTTTATGGGAATTTTAACTTGCCTATTATCCCGGTAATTTAATACATAACTCTTTCTTGGACTCCCAAAATACAGACTTAATGGATTATAATCATTTAGGGCCCAGGAAGCCATTAGGCATTTTCAGGGAAAGACAGAAGTGAGGCTGCCCAAAAACATAGCAGCGCCCCAGCACTGTGGTCAGGAGGGAGCACAGTGTCGTTATTTCTTGAAGAGGGTTTTAATGCAGCCATGTGATTTGAGTGGAATGGGGAAAGGGAGGGCTCTTGGCTCAGTCTGCTCTTTAGGTTGTGGGGACCCAGGTGGCAACTTGATGGACACCTTCTGCAGGTCCAAGTGTGCAGGCTGTGTGCACAGAGCTGTGGTTTCATGTAGCAGCATCCATTCTCCACAGCCTGTTCTGTCCCAGTGGGATTACTTAGAACTACTAAATGAGAGGTGACTAAAGACCACAGAGGAGCACCTCTCCTGCATGAAGCCTCTCTTTCTCCTGTGAGCATGTCCACCAAGGCTGGGAGGCAGCAGAGAGGGGCCATCTCTGTGTCCCATTGTGTTTCAGGAGGTCCCGCCCTGTTTGGGGATCCCGTGTTCACACCTCAGGAGGCGCACGTGGGCTGCCTGTCGTCTTAGGAGCCAGTGGTGAAGTGGAGTCAGGCTGAAGAACAGGGAGCAGGTTACCGCTGTTGAGCAGAACTCCCTCTGCTCTCCAGCAGGAGAGGAGCCTGCTGTGCAAATAGATACATTCAGCTTCACCACAGGTTTCTACGAAGGCCTTTTGATGATTTAGAGGAAAAGACGTAGAGACTTCACTGCACGTCATCTCTGTGAGAGCTAAGTGTGAGGACCAGAGATGCCGCTCTGGGGGAGAGTGTCCTGTTCCATGTGAAAAAGGATGGGATCATTTAAACATTTTAAATAATCGTCGTTCAAATGCTAGTACTGGTTTTACAAATTGTTGTGTTTTGTTTTGCTTTGTTTTAGGTGAGAAACCTTTTGAATGTAACATATGTGGGAAACATTTCTCTCAGGTGGGAATACTCTTATTTACTATTGATAATTGGAAACCTGAAATGCAGTCTTTATTTTTGTTATGAATAAGACACCCTCTTGTACTTGGAGTGAAGCCTCTGATAATATGTGACTTGAAGATTTCAGAATAAATCAGGAGATAGTTTTCAAGAACACGAACTTCTCATTCACAGGTGGGAGTGGGGGCACATTTTGTTCTGTGTGCAACTTCTCACCGTGCCTTTTCCTTTTCCCTACCAAGGATGGGTCCCATCCTAGACCATGCCTTTTCTTTGGTGAATGAAGTTCCTGTACACCACACAGAGTGTGGCTTCTGTGGAGCCTACAGATGATGTTCCACTAACAGTCTTCTTATTCTTAAGATGTTAAGATACTCTGGGGGAAAAAAATAGATTAAACCTTTGAGTGCGCTTGCGCACTCATGTGTGTTGCTGGGGGGGCACTGGGGATTAAACCCAGGGATGCTTCATCACTGAGCTATATCCCCAGCCCTTTTGGGGTTTTTATTTCGAAACAGGGTCTTGCTAAATTGCAGAGGCTGACCTTGAACCTGGAGTCCTCCCACCTCACCTTCCCAAGTAGCTGGGGTTACAGGTGTGCACCACTGTTCCCAGCCTAAATCATTTTTATTACCTGCTTTTACTGCTCTCTTTTAGCTGACCTCCATTAAGATCATTTGGATAGGTAGTTAATTCTCTCATTCAGAAAATTTTATTGTACCTTCTCGTGGGCAGGTACTGTGCTAGGCACTGGACACAAGCCTAGAGATTTAATGTTTTACTGAAAAGTTCTAGAAATACCTGACTTTTGGGCTCCTCTTTTCTCTTCATGACCAGGTGCGGAGTACTGGGCTTCCAGAGGGAAACCAGATGGCAGCTGCTCCTGGGGCCTGAGGGCAGATGCGTATAGCTGCTGCTCAGCTAGGAAAATAAGCGTGGGCTGTTCCCATTGGGAGGGGGAGACCCTTGGTGTGTAAGGGCTGGGAAGGGAGGCCTGCAGAGTGTGGAAGCAGAGTGCCGCCTTGTCCCACACAGTCAGCCTTTTAGTGTCCCCTTCATCACTGAGGGTGTGCACCCCCTTACCCACACACCCAGACCTGCCGACCTAGTTCCACTCCACTCCCTATCATTGACTGCCTGCTTGCAGTGACATCACAAGTCCAGCATTCTTCCTGTGTGTGACGACCCTGTCCTCCTGGATGTTGAGTTCCTCTGGCTGGACGGTGTGTGTATCATCCATTCAGGTGCTCCCCTGCAGGAAGTGGTGAGCTTGTGATGCGCAGAGTTGAGATGAGCAGAGTGCCCGTCCCTCCTTCAGGGTTCTAGTGGCGACCCTCACTTCCTCCTGCTTACTGGGCCCAAGGGTCCGAGCTTGGTCTCTAGAGCCCAGTGTTCTGGATTTGAAGCCTGCCTCTGTCAAGTCTCACTGCTGTGTGACATTGAGCAAGTGTATTTTCTTATCAGTAAAATAAGGAAAATAAAGTTGCTTACCCCAGCGGAGTGTGCAGGAGGGAGGGAGTTAGGCTAAGTTCTTAGCGTGGAGCCTGGCAGTAGCGAGTCACTCTCTCCTTTCCTGTTGCCGTCGCCCGCCTCCCTCACCAGCCCTCGCTGCTCTGGGTCCCATTCTTCCTGTGGGACCTCCCTGCCCCCACTTCCCACGCCTTTGGTGTTGTGGACAAGCCCAAGAACTGCATTCAAGGGTGTTGCTAATGAGCAATCACAACTTTCCTAGTTGTTTTTCTTCTTTTTTTGTATGTGTGTGTGTTTTTTTTTCTTTTTCATTTTCTTATTCTTACAATGGGAACACTACTACTTCATGGACACAGACTTGAAAGCCCTTTCTACATTTAAATTGCGATAATGCAGCATGCTTTGACATTCTGCTCAGAAGCCTTCCACAGCTCCCTCTGGGAGCCAAACAAAGCAAAGCCAGCATCCAGGCCTCCTTGCATTTGCCTTCCTTCTCTTCTGACCCTGACGCCTGGTGCCTACCCTCAGAGACGCTGATGCCCTGGTTTGGGTGGGCTCAAGTACTGTGGTTATTTAGAATACAGTGATTTTGCTGGGTAGACAAGTTTGACACCTGCTTCAGGTCCTGGCCTTCGCTTGCCCTTTTAAATCATAGCAAGGCAGTCCTGTCTGGGACTGACACCCTCCTCTTTTCTTCTGAGTTAGTGACTGTGTTTTTGTTAGGTTTCTATTTATTTTTAATTTTTGGTACCAGAGATGGAATCCAGAGGCATTTTATCACTGAGCTGATTCTCCAGCCCTTTTTGTTTTTTATTTTGAGGTAGGGCCTCACTAAGTTGCTGAGGCTAGCCTTGAACTTCAATTCCTCCTGCCTGAGCCTGTTGAGTTGCTGGGAATGCAGGTGTGCATCACCACACCAGATTTTGTTAGGTTTCTGTGAACATAGAATTATCTATAGCCACAGTCTTTAAATGTAGGTTGCAGTGTTTTTTTTTTTATGGCGAAATGATGAAATTTTTATGAACAAGAATTGTTTTAAAGACTTCATTCGCCAAGCGTTTATTGCAAGCCTGTCCATGAGCTTCGCTGCGGCTAGAGAGGACAAAAGTAAGGCCTCAAGAAGCTTATCGTTCAGAGGAAGAGGTAACCATTTGAACCATCAGGGACACTCACACGGAACGAGCTGTGCTGGAACGTGTAGGGGAACAGTGAGGGGAAAGGAGAGTGGTCCTTCTCCTGAGAGGTGTGGTGTGGGCAGGGCGAGGGCAACGGCTGCAGAGCACCCTTGGAGACAAGGTGTGCAATGCCAGAAGTCCCTGGCATTCCAGGGCGGGAGAGCAGCAGTGCTGTCTGCTTGGGGATGTAGGGCACATGAGGCCCACACCTGTCCTTCAGCTCTGCTCGTGAATGAGAATGCAGGTCTGTGGCTGCAGGGCATTGGCCTCCCCCATGTCGTTTGCCAGCGCGTTTTAGTAGCAGTGAGCGCCCAAAGATCTTTCCTTCTGAGAATTGGAAAGTTTTAAAAACACAAGAATTTCTTACCCTGTAAACTGAGGATTTAGTGTTTAGTACAGTTAGATTTTATTAAGAAGTTAACTGCAACTTCATTAATGAGCCAGCACACTCCGTGGCCTTCAGCTTGGGAAAGCTGGTATCATGTCTCATTGTGCACACACAACAGGTAACCTGCATGCTGCACCTCTCTGGGTCTTGCACAACAGACCCCACGTTGCTTTGGAGTGTGGCTGTGACTTTTCTGAGGTGCCATGTCTCCTGTGCAGTGCACACAGACATGTGGAGTACATTCAGGGCAGTGACGGAGCAGGAAATGTGGCACACTCAGCCGCCTTTGGAAAAGGAGCATTTGTTCTGTCCCTCAGGGAGGCAGAAAGAAAAGTGCTGGGCAGTCTCGCAGGTTGAGTCCTGAGAGCCAGGAGCGGGTGAGAGGCAGTGGTCTCCCCATATCCGTGTCTGAACTGGGTGACTCCCTCGGTCCCAATGCTCACGACACCCTCTAGGTGTCTGCTCAGACACAGAGATCCCAGGGTGCAGGACTAACCAGGGTGATCTTTTCCCCACTCCATGAAGAAAATGTCAAAAACGAGGACATCAAAATGAACTTCTGCAATTTATCTTTTTAATTTTACTACTTCATGAAATCCTAAGTCTTGATACTCCTGAACTAGATGACTTTTAAGGTTTCAGATCCCTTTTACCTCTAAGTTGAGATTCCTTGACTTGGTTATATCACTCAGCTGCCCTTGAGAGAACTCACGAAAGGGAATGGAAGCTGTTGTTCATGTTTAAACACTGATGTTCAAGACGGTGTCAGAAGAGTTCATTATAAAATCATTCAATTCAGGGGTTTCTTTTCTATGCAGATTTTCTGTTAAGTTTATCTTTATTTAAAGTGGTATTTACCTAAAAAAAATTGAAATTCCTTTACTGGTGATATTTTTATCATAGTTTTAACAGCATAAACTTTGGAGTCAGCACATAAATCTGAATTAGAGAATTCAATCCAAATTTTATGACCTGAAACCAATAATTTACCTCCCAGATTCCTCAGTTGACTTCTGTACAGAATATGATATGCTTTCTAAGACCCATGACAACTAGGAATGGTGGATGCACTTGTAATCCCAGCATTTGGGAGGCTGAAGTGGGAGGATCTCTTGACTTTATACAGGATCTGAAGACTGGCCTGGGCAACATAAAACCCATCTCAAAAAAAAAAAAAACAGTGGCAACTGAGTTAAATATTCTGTGCAACCACTTAGCAAAGGGCTTCATTCATGGTAAGGGCTTAATAAATGAAAGCTGTTAGCATTGTTACCATCTCATAGGGTTTTAATGAACACAAACAGAGATGGTTTTAACGTGGCCTGTGCACTCAGGAGGTCCTCTACGTGATAGTATGGCAGAAGCTTGCCAAGCATAAAACAAAGCTCAGGCCTTGCAGGCCCAAGTGTGCTGTATGACCTGTATTGATTATATTCAGAGAGTCATCTAAACAGAATGAATAGTTCTATTAGTTTTATTTAATCTACTTCTATAATATTTATCAGACTTACATGTGCTCCTTACTTTTGGTACACAGAATTGAACCCAAGGGTGTTCAACCACTGAGCCACATCCCCAGCCCTTTTTATGCTTAGACAGGGTCTCACTAAGTTGCCTAGGACCTCACTAAATTTCCGACTTTGAACTTGCAGTCTTTCTGCCTCAGCCTCCTGAGCCATGTGCACCACCGCACTTGGCCAAACGTGCTGATTTATCTGGCAGAAAGAATCGTCTTCATCGTATGTTTCCAGTAAGAAGTAGGTAAAGAAGCATGTGGAAGTTTTTTCCAAGTGCTAATTAAGAGGAAGACCATTTGATCATATTTGCTCTGAAAATAAATGATGTCTTTTTAAAAAGGGAAAGTCAAGCCTTACTGAAGCTTAACTTGGAGGCTTTCAGTTGTGGTACACAGTTCACAAAACGACTTGAAGCCGCAGGGTCCTGCTGGCCATTGAGTGGCAGTGCTGCTGTTCAGATTGTTCCAGGACTGATGTTAAAGCCACTAGTGATGTGTCACTCCCACTCTCCGTGGGCTGCTTCCTGTGTGCCAGGTGGACTGTTGTGTTGACTGCTCAGAACGTGCTGGCTTATTCAGGGTTTCTCCACAAGTGAGGAGTTTAGCCTCACACAGACCAGTGTTTATTTGCAGCCCAACCATGAAACTAGAGTAATTACGTTGTTCATCTGAATCTGTTTTCCATCTAGAAAATAGAAATGATATTAACAGATACCAGTGATGTGTGCATTTCAACAAATATGTATTGCTGTTGATATTTGTTGTGATTTTACTCTTCTTGTAGTTATTCTGTTAAAAACTGGATGTTTCCCAAAGTTTTGCCAAATTCTTTCTCTTCATTTGTTGAAAATAAACCTAAGTTCTCTTAAGCTGTATTTTTTAAAAATTTATTTTTATTGTAAACAAATGGGATACATGTTGTTTCTGTTTGTACGTGAAGTAGAGGCGTACCATTTGTGTAATCATACATTTACATAGGGTAATGATGTTTGATTCATTCAGTTATTTTTTTCCTTCCCCCCACCCCTCCCACCCCACTTTTCCCTCTATACAGTCCCTCCTTCCTCCATTCTTGCCCCCCTCCCACCCCCCCCCATTATGTGTCATCATCCACTTATCAGCAAGATCATTCGTCCTTTGGTTTTTTGAGATTGGCTTATCTCACTTAGCATGATATTCTCCAATTTCATCCATTTGCCTGCAAATGCCATAATTTTATTATTCTTTATGGCTGAGTAATATTCCATGGTATATATACCACAGTTTCTTTATCCATTCATCAACTGAAGGACATCTAGGTTGGCTCCACAATCTGGCTATTGTAAATTGAGCACCTATGAACATTGATGTGGCTGTATCTCTGCAGTATGCTGATTTTAAGTCCTTTGGATATAGGCCAAGGAGTGGGATAGCTGGGTCAAATGGTGGTTCCATCTCAAGCTTTCTGAGGAATCTCCACACTGCTTTCCACAGTGGCTGCAATAATTTGCAAACCCACCAGCAATGTAGTGTACCTTTTTCCCCACATTCTCGGTAACACCTATTGTTGCTTGTGTTCTTGATAATCACCATTCTAATTGGGGTGAGATGGAATCTTAGGGTAGTTTTGATTTGCATTTCTCTTATTACTGGAGATGTTGAACGTTTTTTCATATATCTGTTGATTGCTTGTAGATGATCTTCTGTGAAGTGTCTGTTCATATCGTTAGCCCATTTGTCGATTGGGTTATTTGTATTCTTGGTGTAGAGTTTTTTGAGTTCTTTATATATTCTGGAAATTAGTGCTCTGTCTGAAGTATGAGTGGCAAAGATATTCTCCCACTCTGTAGGTTCTATCTTCACATTGCTGATAGTTTCCTTTGCTGAGAGAAAGCTTTTTAGTGTGAATCTATCCCAGGTATTGATTCTTGCTTTTATTTCTTGTGCTATGGGAGTCCCGTTAAGGAAGTCTGATCCTACGCTGACATGTTGAAGATTTGGACCTACTTTTTCTTCTATAAGATGCAGGGTCTCTTGTTTGATTCCAAGGTCCTTAATCCATTTTGAGTTGAGTTTTGTGCAGGGTGAGAGATAGGGGTTTAGTTTCATTCTGTTGCATATGGTTTTCCAGTTTTCCCAGCACCATTTGTTGAAGAGGCTATCTTTTATCCATTGCATATTTTTGGTACCTTTGTCTAGTATGAGAAAATCATATTTATTTGGGTTTGTGTCCGTGTCCTCTATTCTGTACCATTGATCTACATATTTTGGTAACAATACCATGCCATTTTTGTTACTATTGCTTTGTAGTATAGTCAAAGTTCTGGTATTGTGATACCCCCTGTTTCATTCTTCCTACTAAGGATTGCTTAAGCTGTATTTATCTTAGTCTTAAATGTAAGCGTCTTACTTGGTGGTTCCCAGGGTGTGACAGACATCATGAACCTCCATGTCATATAGCCCACAAATTTTTTATACTAGTGTTTGCACTCACAGGTGGACATGACATTCATTTTAAGACCTATAACCATGAACCATCTGTGCATTTTACTTAAAGTATACTTTGCAAAATTAAAAAGCCAGTTTCTTGGTTGGATGCTGTTCATTCTCACACATTGTCTCTCTAGTACATCTTGCCTACACATTATTGCCCCTGGGCATCCTAGTTTGTGTGTTGTCTTTTGGTAACAGAGCACTATAAAAAATTAAATGGGGAAAACGACAGCTTGAGACTATTAAATTATGGCAGTATAAGGCACTGTCTCCAAAGCCTAATTCGAAATATTTCCGAGTAGTTTCTTTAAGATCTAAAGTGTTTGCAATTTTAATTTCACTGTACTTTAGGTAACTTGATATTGACTTCCCATTGATTAGTACTTGGAAATCTATTTGGTGATCTCCATTTCAGTGTAACTTTGCAGAGCCTTGCTAGTTTCAGAAATTAGGAACTCAGAAGGCTCCATGGTACCGCTGAGTTTCTCCTGATTTGCATTTTTGTACAAAGGTCAAAATGACAGGCCTGTCAGGCAAAAGCAACTGTGCTGCCCAGAAATACTTTAAAGAAATGCCGTCTCTTCCTTATGCACAAAGGCACCTTTTTAAAGAACGAAACAGTGAATACTGGGTAAGCATATACAAGTGGTGCTTGTTTTTCCAGGTTATGTTGCACATAGCTGTCCAAATAAAGTGCATCAGGTCTGTTTAAAATACTGACTGGGCATCAGAGCCACCTCCCAAGTGCTGGGTGAGTTAACAGAGGCGGCAAAGGCCATAGCCAGGGCTCCTGTGTGCTGCCAGTGGCTGCACCGCGGAAGCACCCGGCTGTCCTGACCTCCTTGCACATGGCTTCATATAAGTACCTCTCTAGTCCTCACTGGAAGTTGGGTTGAACCTGGCTGAATCTGTCAGTTTTCCTTTTGAATTTATAGAACTTTAAAAAAAAGAAACCTTCCATTATTAGTGTTTTTTGTTTTCCTCTCTTTGCAGGCAGGCAACTTGCAGACTCACTTACGCAGGCACTCTGGTGAAAAACCCTACATCTGCGAGATCTGTGGAAAGAGGTTTGTCCTGGGCTTGTCCTGCTTGCATGGAGGGTTCAGGGGACATGCTGGGTACCTTCGTTCAGTGTTGTGGTGGGTGAGCCTTCACTTCCCCACTGTGGAGCCTAGGGACGTTCACATCCTCTGACTTTTCATGTGACACAAAATTTAAAAGAAAGAAAATCTGGGGCAGGAGTCTTAGGAGGGAAATGGGACTTACATGAAACATCATTTTGTAGTAAAACTTTCATTCATGCAGAATGTCATGAACATAGACTAATGTCCCCAAGGAGGGCATGTCTAGTAGTGACGCGAGACTTGCTACCTGAGTGACTGAACTTCAGGGCAGGTGGCAGGAGGGTGATGCTAGGCCTCAGTGGGCAGGTAGCTTTTGCTCTGGGAAGTGAGAGCTGAGCTGGCTGTAGAGTATCTGATGCAGGTGGAATGAGGTGGGTAGCAGTTTTCTCTGCACAGTGTGGTGAAGAGGAGGGGCCCGTCCCCAGACGCAGGCCACAGCCTCCTTCCCTCACTTGGTTGTTTCAGGGATCTCCTACTCTGCCTCCCAGCTGTCGGGCTAAAATCACAGGTGTCAGCCAGGACTACTAGGCACAAGCCTGGGTAGATTTGTGAAATGCCTACTGTGTGCTCAGTGCCATAGTGGCAGCATAAAATTCAGCAGCACAGATTCTGTCTCTGACAAGTTCCTACTGAAGTGTCAGGGTCAGAGACTGGAGGGCTGGTGGAAGGCAGAGCCCCTAATTCTGTGGTGGCACCTGCTGTGGGAACAGCAGAGGCAGGAGCACCTCCTAATTCAGGATCAGGTACATCGTCTCCGTTGTTGGTAGAAAATGGGTCAGAATGAAAGCTGCCGAGCAGCCATGCCCCACTTTCTGCTGCAGCTGCCACAGCCATGGATTGTCGCCCTTGGCTCCTGAATGTCATCTTCTCCCAGTGTTTCTAGTCAGCAGTTTCTGAGTTCCATGTAGAGTCATCACCTCTGTGTGTAGCCCCTTCCCCAGAATGCAGGGTACTCCTATCAGATATGCCGGGAAGGGAGGAGCACAGACTTCCTGGATCAGGGTGCTGACCATGTGTGGACTCAGTCTTCCTGGCTCAACAGTGGGCTGAAAATGGGTGTGAGACAGTGCAAGGGGACAGTTATGAGGTATCTGGCCCGTCACCTGCACACAGCCCCTGCTCAGCAGAGACCAGTTGTTTCCATTCAGAGCCTTTCTTCCTCTGCTGTCGGATGCATGTGTGAGTCTCCATGTGACTCCAGGAGAGCTCGTTCCCTCATGGTCTGCAGGTGCGAGAGGCTGAGGCTTCTCAGAAGCCTTCCTTGCGCGCTGCCTCTTGGTTCTGACCTCACCTGAGTGGGGAGAGCCAGAGCTGCACTGGCCCAGGCTCTGCAGGACTAGGATCCACACAGAGGGCCTCACTGTGCTCCCAGCCAGGGCCCTTCTCCTCCTTTACGGCCCTGAGGAAGTGAGGCAGAGGCCTGCAGCGTCTGCTCCTGTGCTGGAAAGCAGAGGAAGGGAGTGAGGTGGAACCAGGCAGAGAAGGGGCAAAAACAAGACGTGGCATTATTTTTGCTTTCCTTAAGAAAGAGACCAGGAAAGAGAGTATGAATGCACATTTCAGGGAAGCCAGCAACTTCTGCTGCCACCCTGAGTCAGAGCGGGACGCATTGTCTTCTCCCTCAGCAGCTCGGTTACCAGGGTCCTCAGGAGTGCCGCCAGGCTCATCATGGAAGCCTCAAATTGCTTTGCAGGTTTGCAGCCTCCGGTGATGTCCAGCGTCACATTATCATTCACTCGGGAGAAAAGCCACACCTGTGCGACACCTGTGGCCGAGGTACAGCAGAGTGCCCTCCTTTACCTTGAAGATCTGCTCCAAGCCGTCCTGTCCTTCAGCTTACCGCCTATTGTGGTCTCCCTAGGGTTCAGCAACTTTAGTAACTTGAAGGAGCACAAAAAGACGCACACGGCCGACCAAGTCTTCACCTGTGACCAGTGCGGGAAGTCCTTCAACATGCAGAGGAAGCTGGTGAAGCACAGGGTCCGGCATACGGGGGAGCGACCCTACAGCTGCTCTGCCTGCGGTGAGCCCCTGCCTTGCCCCACAGAGGGCAGCCGGCTGCCCGTGGGGTGGAGGGCATGTCCTGCTCCACCTGAGCTGGTAGTCACTTGCTTCTTCCCAGGCGAGATGACAGTGACACACTTCTTTGCCACCTCACGTGGTCTCTCATTCCAGTGTTCAGGATGTGCTCACAGTGTGCCTGTGAGGTGCCAGGAACCATTGCCAGTGCTCGGGATGAAAAGATGGTCATGAGTCCCAGGCTCTGAAGGCCTGTGTCTAGGTGGGAAGGCGTGAGCTCTGGGGGTGCTGGAGACCAGGGTGTCTTGCTGGAGCCCTGGGAGCACGTGTTGGGGGCAGAAGGGTGGCCTTTGTGGGTCATGGTTTATATAGCAGAGGGCATGTCTGTGGCTTGGTGACATCAGCATAGCGGAGCATGAAAGCTGGCAGGCTCAGTGTGGGCACGTTGCTGCCCAGATGAGGATATAGAGACTGGGGCTGGGGAGCCTGTGAGTGCGTGGTGCTCAGCCCCCAGGAGAGATGTGTGTCCAGGACAGGCATCTGACCGTGCAGACTGACCCATGGGCGAATAGACGAGCAACATTGGTCTTCTTGACAATCGCTTTAGAACAAATGGGGACAATGCTCAGAGTCCGGCTGTGGGATTCTGGAGCAAGGTGCTGTTGAGAGTGTCTTGTTCTAATTGCGCTGGCATCTTAACTAGGGCAGGACTTCGGGGATGCAGCCAGAAGGCAGCTGTGTTTTCAGCTCCCCGTTCTAATTGTACACAAACCTAGGCAGCTCCGTGCCGCTTGAAGCCCTCTTAGAAAGTAAAGTTCCATCACTTTTAAATCATAGATCGGTCTCAGATCACTAATTTAAAATCTCACTTCTAAATAATTATCACAACTGTGGACTTGGTTCAAAGTGAAATTTTATCTTCCCTCCCCAGCTAGGACTGTTTCTGACTCACCAGGTCAACTCTGGGGAACAGAACAGAAGAGACATAAAAGGAACATGGATGTTCTTACAAGACAGGGGCCTCGAGATGGTGTTCCCATGCCATAGAATTCGCCTGTTTAAAGTGAATAGTCGGGGTCTTCATGGGTTCCCCCAGTTGTGCAGCCCACCATACTCTCAGTTTAGGACCTTTTCAAGACCCCAAAAGGAAAATCCTCACACCCATTAGCACTCGCTCCCGTTCCCACCCCAGCCACCAGCAGCCAGCTGTCTGCTGCTGTCTGCTTCTGTCTCCTTCTGTCTCCATGGATTGCCTGTTCCAGACAGTTCTGTAGTGGTTACACCCAGGGTCCTGGTCACCACCTTCTTTGACTCTTCCATATAGATATAGTACGTGTGCTGTGGACATCGAGGGACAGGTTTATGTGTGGATGTGTGTTTCACTTCCCAGGCATGTAGACAGCCTCTGACGGTGGCTCACATTCTGAGCTCTGCCCGTTGAGAACTGTTCTCTCTTGGGGTCACTGCTTGGTCCTGAAGACAGGCTTCCTGCTCCCGCCACACCTGACTGCTGTCAGATGCCGACGTGCTTTCCCTCGCCGTGGGCTTTGCTACAGCTGGTGCCTGGGAAGCTGTTCCTTGGTGTCTCCCAGCCTCCAGGCAACTCTTATAGGTGGACTCATGGCAGCTCAACTTGACTTCCATTGGTCAGTGGCTACACGCATGTTTGGTGCAGAACATGCCCTCAGTGCAGTGCCAACCCTCCTCTCTGCCGCCAGTGCAACTGCCACTTGCCTGGCCTTGCAGGAGAGAGGTGCCATCTGTCATGCTTCCTCACAGCAGGGACACAGGTGGAGCAGGCTCCTCTATGTGCATGAGGCATAAAGACTCCTCCATTCTTTCTGCTGTTGAGAGTTGTGAAGATTCTGTGCCCAGCGATGTGCCCAAGTTGTAGTATCCACACATAGGTAAACACGGGCACGGGCAGCATGGGCATGCAGCACAGCAGTAAGCTACAGCGCTGAGGCCTCTGATCACGAGCGCCCGGACCCGAGTGCACATGCATGGCATCGGGGCAGGGCAGAAAGTGCTTTCACTGTGTCCCATGGAGAGCCCAGTGCAGGGCAGATGGCAGCAATGGAAACAGGCAGTTACCATGGTGTGCTGATTGGATTTTCCGTGGAAAAGTGCCCAGCGTTTAAGGTGTGGATGGTTCCGTCAGGGTGCTTTGTGGATTCTCACGGTGCTTTTCCTTAGTACCTCACCTGTTGTGTGACTAGGGTGGACAGCAGGCGTGGGAGGAGAAGGGTGAGTGAGGAAGCAGGGTCTCCACACACACGGGTGCAGGGGTGCTGTGGATGTGACCTTGGTATTGGTTGACAGCTTCTTGCCTGTTTTGATTATGCAACTCCATCTCTTTCCTTTATCAAGGAAGTAGGCCAGAGAAGTCATATCTTCTTAGATATCTTGTTAGAAGCTGAGTACATAAATACCTTCAGGAAAGGTGTTTCTAGGTTACAGATTGTCGTATTGGACTTAGGAACATCAGGGACACTGACGAGGGGCACCCATGTGGGGCACGCTGGCCTGCAGGTGGCCCTCTGTGCAGGGGTCAGTGAGTCTCTGGAGGACTCTTGCTGAGACTCAGAACCCACACGCTGGTAGTGGGGACTGCAGCAGAAGTACTGCCCCAAAGTGACAGGTGCCATCAGGCCACCAGCTCTCCTTAAACATGGTCAGTCGGTATCTGGGGGTAAAGGAGATCCTTCCAGAATCCACTTCAAACCCATCTCCTCTCTGCAGGGAAGTGCTTTGGGGGCTCGGGCGACCTGCGCAGGCACGTCCGCACGCACACTGGGGAGAAGCCCTACACGTGTGAGGTCTGCAGCAAGTGCTTCACGCGCTCGGCCGTGCTGCGGCGGCACAAGAAGATGCACTGCCGGGCGGACGCCCAGAGCCCGGGCGTGCTGGAGGAGCTCAGTCGCGCCATGGAGACCTCGGACCTGGAGAAGTCTCAGGGCCCCGACTCCTTCTCCCAGGACGTGTCAGTCACACTGATGCCCGTGTCGGTCAAGCTCCCTGTCCCCCCAGAGGAAGACGCCACCACAGAATTTGAGAGCCACCCTACCGGCTCCTATTGTAAGTTACGCTCCATGATCCCCCCTCAGGGTGCCAGTGACCAGGAGAAACTGAGCTCGGATGCGGCTAAGCTGACCAAGCCCCAGGGGCCACAGGCCCAGCCCCAGGCCTACGCCTACCCAGACATGGGCAGCCCGCCCAGCAGCGAGCCCCTGCAGGCCGAGGGCACGGCCATGGTCCGCTCCTCTCTGGCTGCTTTGGACAATCACTGCGCTGATCCCCTGGGCGGTCGTGCGTCTTCCACAGCTTACAGGAACTCAGAGGGACAGTTCTTCTCCAGCATGACTCTCTGGGGACTGGCAATGAAGACACTGCAGAATGAAAGTGAGTTGGACCAGTGACCCCAGGTCAGCACCTCTTGCCCCGGGAGGTTTTCTCAGTGTGGCCACCTGGCCTCGAGGTCACGGTCCTCCCATCCTCCTGCACCTAGCCCCTGCCTCCCACCTGAGAATATTCAGATGGTTCCCCTCCTGACAGTGGCAGGTGGCCTGCTGACCCCCCATGGAGGCGGGCCTGGGAGTGGGGCTCCCAGAGCCCAGGGCAGGAGAGTCCATCTCGTCCCTTCAGCCGGTGAGAGAGCACATGCTTCTTGTCAGCTACTGCACACTTCGTGTCAAAGGAAAGATCTATGTATGATAATACAAACGTTATTTTTGCATTTTTACAAGATTGAAATTTTTAGCATCTTGTATTTTTATTTACAGATTCTATTTGTATATGAAACATAATTTAATTTGAATAAACAAAACTCGTTTTCTATGTATTATTTGTTTTCTCCAGCATTTTTAATAATATGAAGATCATAGTGGTATAAAAATAAATATCATTGTACAAGGCCCTGGGTTTGATCCTTGGCACTGACAAAAAATTAAAAATAACTGTTAGTGCAGACCTGGCAACAGGGAGGAGTACCAAGCCCGGTCTTTCTGCCATAGGGCGCGGGAACCCCAGAGCAATGAACAGCCTACTCCCCGCGGCCACACAGCCTCTGGATCCTCCCTGGTTTTCTTCTTCAGCATGAGGTAAATATCCCACCAGGCTCAGGGGATCTGCTCACCTGCTTGGAGGTGCTGCCCAGCCTCTGGCCCTTGGCCCAGCTTCCTGAACACGCACTTCCTCCTCGCCCTCCCAGAGGATGGCAGCCTGTGCTGTCACTGCGTTGTCACTGCACTGTCACTGTGGGATCACGAGGTGGAGGCGCCGCCCCTGCTCCAGACGGATGGTCTGCGGCTGGAGGGCCTGGAGCGCCGAGTCCTCGGTCAGCGGCTCTCACCCAGACATGTGCCGGCGAGAGCGCCTGGGGAGGCGCAGGAAGACAGTCGCAGGGCAGGCGTCCACAGCGAAGCCAGTGGCAGGCTCCCTTCCCGGGTTCCCAGCCATCCACAGCACAGCAGTCCACAAGGCCAGCACGGGGCTGGCCAGCGTCCCTGCCCTGCACGAGGAGCAGCGCAGCCTGGTGAGGACTCGGCGCCTTGCACAGGCCGTGCTGGGATGGACCTGGGGCTTGTTTCCATCCCCCACTGCCTGGGGCTCCTCCGCCGTCCTGACCCCGGCCGCCCTTCCTTCTGGCCCTGTCCCCCTGTGGATCCTCAGCCAGGCTCCTTCCACAGCCAGCACGCGTGGCTTCCGCCAGCCTCTCACATTCACCAGCAACCTCTGGCTCTGCCCTCTGCCTGGCAGGGCGAGCTGTGTGGGGCTGGCTCCTGGAAGGCAGGCGGGAGCCCTCGTCCTCGCAGCCCTCCTCCGACCCGGATCACCGCTCTTCCGCGTGACTCTCCTCCCACCCACTCGGCCTCCCGCCCTGCCCCTTCCTCTCCACCTTGCTCCCCACGGAACACAGAAGCAAACAGAGAGGAGCTCTGCTCAAGCTCCCACACCACCCCCTTCCTGGCGTCTGTCTGTGGACGGCACCTGTCCCAAACCGCAGCTCCCTGCCCCTCAGTGCCTCCTGCTGTCTCACTGGGCTTAGCACTGGGACCCACGGTGTGTTTGCATCCTGCTCCGGGATGCAAGCTCTGGGCTTTTGTCTCCTGTTCGCTGCTGTTGCTGGTGCCCAGAGCAGTTCCTGGCACTCAGCAAGTGCTCACTAAATAATCGCGGATCGGTGTTTGTGGAACACATCTTAGTTGGAGTGTTGGGCATCCTAGGTTGACGCATAAGCCCTGTTCGTTCCCCACTAGTCCATGCAAACGCCTCCTCAGGCCACTGACGACCACCTCTCCCTGGCTAAATCCAGTGACAAGTTTTCCATCCCCAACCTGGACGCCCCCGAGCAGGACCTGACTCCTCAGCCGGGAGCCACCCTAGAGGACCACCCTCCTTCCCACCTCCACAGGGCCACCTTGAGAGCCTCCTCTCTGCCCCTGCCCGCTCCCTGCTCTCCATGACGGAGGACCTGAGTGCTATTTGCCCGTGACCTCCACTTGGGCCTCTCCTGGGCCTCTCCCCAGAACTCCAGAATCATGCACCCTACTGCCACCAGCACCATCCTGCTGTTCCACTGACACCTCAAGCCCCCTGTCCTGTCCCCACCCTCTCCTCCCCTGCTCTCATCACGCGGCAAAGCGATTCTTCCGGTAGCTCGAGCTAAAGACCCGAAGAGCTACCCACTTCCCCCAGGACACACTGTGGGTGCTGCCTCCATGCCAGGGAGACTTGCCATCAGCTCAGAGGGCCTGACTCGCCTGGACTGGGCTGGCCAAGCTGAAGAAACCTGCTTGCTGGGACAGCAGTTTGAGCTTGTGAAATGAAACTGTAGGGAGAAACTAAGACCAGAGCTCTTTACACTTCCTAAGTCCTCTCTTTCTCCCTTTGCCACCTGCCCTAAAATCTTCCCCTAAATAAAGAAACATTGAGATGAGGTGAAAACACTTGGATTTGGGTAAACACATGCATGCCCAGAAAATCAGCTGGCGGTGGGTCGGGTTGTAACTGTGCTGCGCACGCAGCGTGGGCGACTCAGGAGCATGTGGGTGCTCGCACCCCCACGCACTCCCCATCCCAGCCAGGGGCCAGCTGTGTTCTCAGCTCTTCACTGGCCAGCACGTGACACTTGCCCTTCCCTCTCCAGTCTCAGTGTCCTGACTGTGGAGCAAGTGACTACAGAATTTTAATGCTATTGCTCTGTGACTCTCTGCAAATAGCCTGGGACGAGGAACCTATAAAACCTGCCAAGGCCAAGAGCTGCCTTTCATTATGAAATTAGCGGGCAGAGGCCCAGAGGCTGGACAGGTCATCAGAAAAAGAATGAGCTAGAAGGGACCTTAGGAATGACCTGCCAATTCCATGGTCTTCGCTTCCACGGTCTTCCAGAAGGCTCCTAGCCACGTGGGTGTTCACGAACGCTGACTCCTTAGGTCAGGGTCGAGGCCTGGTAGCTGCATCTTAGCAGGTGTTCCAGAAGGGAGGCAGACAGTGTGAGGACAGATTCTGACCTTGGCTAAACTGCCGTCCTATAGATGCCCTGGCACCCAACGCACGTGCTGCTTGATCTGCGTGCCTCTTCGTGGGGCACAAAGCCGTCATGAACCCCTTCCCTGGTCCGAGGATGTTGGCACCAACGTTCCGAATCCCTGTGTAGAGCTCCCCCCTCGCCCTGCCCCCGCTGAGGATGTGCCAGGGCGCCACAGAGTCCTGGGTGGGTAGCAGGTGCTGGAGGCCCCGCCACCAGGCTGTTCTGTGCGGGCTCCCTGCAGCCACCAGGTGGCAGCATCACCACACAGCGCGGACACGCAGCTGGGCTGGGCGACAGCTAAAGGCTGACAAGGCTCCTCCTGGCCGCGTGGCACTCCTGCAGCCCTGTGCAGGTGGCAGAGCCAGGGGCCTGTGGTGCCATGGCCGGCCCCTCGCCGGTTTGGAGGAACGTGTCCCAAGAAGGGAAGTCACCTGCCCGGTTGTCTCAGCCTTGCTGCGAGCCCTCTACACCCCAGACTCCAGTGTCGGCGCTGTGTCCGGTCAGCACGGTCCAGGCCCCTGCCCTCCCAGCGCTCGAGAGGGAAACCCACCTGCAACCGTGGGCATCTGGGCCTCATGACTCTGGCGATAAAAAGGGGTTGAAAAATAGCTCTAAGCCAGGCTGAAACGAAAACATCATGCCGCACGAGACGTGCCAGACACAAAGCCTTCTGTGACCTGTCCAGTGCAGGCCAGCCCGCAGACACAGGGACGGGGTGGGGTGGGGAATGACTGCTTCCTGCTACCAGGCTTTGGTTTGAGATGATGAGAACGTTCTGGAACCGGAGTGGTTGCTATGGATAGGATGTGCCCCTTGCCAGCCCTAAATGCTAAGCCCTCGTGGGGATGTATCTGGAGACAGGGCCTTTGAGGAGGTAAGTATGGTTAAATGGGTCATCAGGTTAAATGAGGTCATGGGCCCTGACCCAATATGACTGTCCTGGTAAGAAGCACCAGATCTCTTCCCCTCTCCACTTCCCCCTGCCTCCTCCCCCTGCCTCCTCCCTCTCCCTCTCCCCCTCCCCCCCTTCCTCTCTTCCTCTCCTTCTCTCTCCCTCCTCCCCCCTCTCTCCTTGTCCCCTCCACAAACCTGTGCATGAACCCAAGTCCACTGGAATGTGCTTCTTAATTTAAAAGGTGCATTTTATGTTGTGCACATTTTGTTACAATGAGGATGCTAACAGTGACCATGTCCCACAGGACAGTTGTGAGGCTGGAAAGGGCTTGTGTACCCACTGGCCACACCCCCACTGGATCCAGATCAAGTGTCAAGGGCCAAGGTGGGGCTCAGACTCCTATTTCTGCTTCTTGCTGAAGAAGCGGGAACAGGAACACAGGGTCAGGTGTTCTGGAACATTCTTCAGTCCAGTTCCACCTTGAACACTTACAATGTGGGTCCTGATTTTTGTTTAGGCAATGTGGTAACTGTAGGCATGGATTTAAACTGAGGTCAAATGGTGCTGATCCACAGGGGAGTTGACCCTGCTGTGACCTGGACTCTTCCTCAGTTTTCTCCCACACACAATGCAGGGAGGAGCCAGGCGTCATGGCACATGTCTGTAACCCCAGTTCCTGGAGAGGCTGAAGCAGGAGGATTGCAAGTTCAAGGCCAGCCTGGGCAACTGAGCAAGACCCTGTCTCAAAATAAAATGAAGGGATGAGGGTGTGGCTCAAGTGGAGCACCTGCCTTGCCAGTGTGAGGTCCTGGGTTCAAGCCCAGCACAGGGAGCGACATGTCCTCCTAGGGCTGCTCTGCGGTTGCTGAAGGAAATGGCTTACAAAGGGCCAGGCTGGAGCCCCAAGGAAGTGAAGGGACCTTTGTTACCATTCTCTATGGGGACAACCTCACCATTTGGTTCACTGTGATCTTTTCCTGCCTGGAGAGCGTCTGGCATGTAAGAGATAGCTGTGATGGAGAGCAGAGGATTTGCTATTAAACAACATAATCTCTTACCATTGTTCACACGACCAGTAATAATTTTACCTAAAATCCAAGCAAAGCTTAGTGACTGCTACGGGCTGAATTTTACCCTCCCGGAATTCAGATGCTGAAGTCCTACTTCAGGATGCCACACTGGAAATAGGGTCACTGCAGATGTCAGAGTTAAATGAGGTCGCGCTGGAGGGGTTCCCCATCCAATATGACTGGTGTCCTTATAAGAAGGGGGAATCGATCACAGAGTCATGCACACAGCAAGGACATCATCAGAGATGGGGCTGAAACAGTCACAGACAAAGCAGGGCCCTCAGAAGGAGCCAGCTCTGACCCCGCACCATCCCAGTGATCAGCGGCTGCTGTTGAAGCCTGAGTTTGTGGTACTTTGCTACAGCAGCCCTAGCAAAAGAGGTGAGTTACTCATGTTTGAAAGACTCCAAGTATCAAGGTCTCAAAATCTAATTCACACTACACTTGGGTGTGCAGATAATTATAATTTCTGGATTCTTTCTGAGGTGAGGCAGTACAGAAAAAGAAACAAAGCGTCTGATCCAGTTTGAAGCTTGGGCGTACATAACTTGGGGTTCCTGGAGGGTCTTGCCCTCTCAGCCCCCTTAGTGCCCTGCCAACCTGGACTGGGTACTGGGGACCTGTGGTTTACCCACACTGCTGGGTGGGAGGAGTCAGGGTCCCTGGGCCACATCCTGGCTACTCAGAAAGCTAATGCCCTGCTGACCCCTCGCAAGGGTCCCTCAGCTTGCTCAGATCCTGGGGACCAGGCCTGTCTGTTCCTAGGCCCCTCCCCCTACCGTCTGCTGGCCTTGGAGTTGGCCACGTCTTCCACCAGGCTGGCCTGTTGTAGCGCTGTACTCGTATCTCCAGCCTCCTCTCCAGGAACCACCCACATGGTCCACGACCTGAGAGCAGGGAGGGTCAGCCATCCTCTGCAGGCCCGACCTGGCCTCCTCCACAGTCACCAGGTGTAGGTAACTTGGGGATCAGGGGACCTGAGGCCTCCCTCTCCTCTGCTCATCAGGAAGTGGGGGCCTGAGTGCTCCTGAGTTAAAGCACCACAGGGGCCCCTGGAGTGGGGGAGAAGTGGCTCCTGTCCCAACCTCGTGCCCCACACCCTCTGTTCTCCTGCCTCAGGTCCCTGATCTCCCGTATCTTCCGGCAGCCTCTGGACTCCTGAGCCGGCTCTAGACTGGCAAGGGGCCTATGAGGTGCAAAAGGACAAGATAAAAGAATTTTTGAAAATCCTGTCTCTCCAACCAAATCCTGGCTTTCGAGTCTAGTGCCTTGTTTCAGGACCATCCTGCATGGCCCAGTAGGGCCAGTTCCTCGCTGCTCTCTGCATGCTTC
The DNA here is from genome assembly GCF_902686455.1 of Sciurus vulgaris. Classification (NCBI taxonomy): domain Eukaryota; kingdom Metazoa; phylum Chordata; class Mammalia; order Rodentia; family Sciuridae; genus Sciurus; species Sciurus vulgaris. The sequence goes on from NC_136469.1 coordinate 140,348,558, forward strand.
TGTGACGTTCCCAATCCCTGCCTGAGGCGGAGGCATCTCCAAGACCATGGAGAAGGCCCGGTACTCAAGCAGGCTGCGGGGAACAAGTTGGGATCTCCTCCACCGAACCTCGTAGGACAAGTGGAACCCGGTGCAGAACACAAGCCTGACAGCTGGGGTGACGGGCGACCCGTGGAGCAGGCGGAGCCTCAGCACTGTGACCTGGTGACACCGAGTGTCCTCATCCATAAAACAGGCACCATTAAACACATGTTCGCATGTCAGCACTGTTGTTCCGGCCTTTCTGGAAATACTATACATCTATTATAAATATTAACTCTGATAAGCCTTCGAATGATGATAAAAAATCTGATTTATCTCTGAAAATCAGCACAGTGCCATTTGTCGCTCAGGGTGGTTCTGTTCACAGAAGGTCTGGAGGGAACGCAGCTCCACCCCACTCTTCCTTCCTCCCTCTTTTCCTCATCCAGCTATTTAAAACTATGATTCTCTCTTACATTCCTGCCTGCAAATGGACGTAAATTATTTCAAGACCCCATGACACATACGTGTGCACGCATACCTACACGTGCTGCCTGTGCACCCTCATTTTATATATTTACACATACAAATAAGTTCGCATGCAAACACAGAGAGTGAAGATGAAATCTACGCGAGGAGAATGCACACGGAGTGCCTGGTCCTGAACTGGGCAGGTGACAGCCACTTAATAAATCACAGTTAGCGCCGCTATTTCTGCCTCCAGTAGGCACCTTTTGGAGGACAAAGAATGATTCAAAAGGGCACAGCCGAGCGCCAGCGGGGGACGGGAGTGCTCTGCTGAGGGGCTGTGTGGGACGGGCTCCCCAGGACGGCCACCGCAGGCGAGTGACAGCCCTCCCCACCGGCCTCCTCCAGCTGCAGCCAGGCACACGGGAGCTGGGTGGAGAGCCACGCCGTCCTCCCAGCTCCTTCCAGGCCGATTCCTGCCCACGGCCATTGATAAGTGGAAGGTCCCCAGTGGTGAAGAGGCGCTCGCCCTGGGCAAAGCCAGGCTGCCTCCTCTTCACCTTCATCCCCGCGTGGCCGTTCTGGGATTCTCCTTCATCCGGTTAGGACACCTGCCGCCTCCCCCACTGATTGACAAGCAGAATAAAATCTCCAACACGTTTGTTTTCATACAAGTAAGAGAGGCGTGATTTTACCCTTCTTGAAAATTATTTTCAACGCATCTCTGAAATTGAGGTTTGTCCAGATTTAGACAAAATCTTTCCTTCCTGTTTAGTTGATGGCTGAATTTGGTGGGTTCTCCATGGCGGACACACTGCTCACGCTTCCCAGAGCGCCACGGACGGAGGCCGTCAGAGCAGAGGGGTGCTGTCTCACGGCTCTGGAGGCCAGGCCTGCGGTCACGGCGTGGGCGGCTGCTCCTCCAAAGCAGTCCTCTTCCTGTGTCCTCACATGGTCCTTCCGTGTGTCTGTGGCCTAGTGTCTTATAAGGTTGGACAAGAGCCCACGCAAATGACCTCATTTTCCTTAACCGCCTCTCTAAAGGTCCTGTCTCCAAATACAGTCACTTTCTGTGGTCCTGGGGACTAGGACTTCAACATAGGAATTTGGGGGGGACACAACTCAGCCCACAAGATGGAGCTAGAAACAGGAGTGGTCAGCATGTGCGGCATGGAGGGACTCTTACATCTGTGGGGGAGCAGGTGGCTGGGAAGCCTGGGGGTGGCCCAAAGGTCAGCAGCACATGTACTCCATGACAGTATGCTCAGTGACCAGGTCATGGACCTGACGGTAATTCTCACAGAAGGCCGTGTCCATGCCAGGACGTAGGAAGCAGAAGGCCGTCCGTGTTCACCTGGGGACACAGGAAGCAGAAGGCCATGTCCTTCAAAACTTCACACGCTGATGTCCTAAGAACTCAGAATGTGGCCTCCCTCGGAAATTGGGTCATTTGGACATAATGAGGTTAAGATGAGGTCACACTGGAGCAGGGCGGGTCCCTAATCCGATATGCCCGATGTCCTCATAAAAAGGAGAAATGTGGACACAAACACACAGTGAAGGGTGTATGTAGTTCTGCTGCCACAGGCCAGGAAACCCTCAGAAGCTGGGAGAGGCTGGGAGCACAGCCTTCCGGGAAGCTCCAGAGCGCGGCCCTGCTGACGCCTTGATGGCAGACTTCTAGCCTCCAGAATATGAGATGATTTGCTTCTGTTGTTCAGTTTCCTCGGTTTATGGTGCTCTGTTACGGCAACCCGAGCAAGCTAGCACACACCGGTCCTGCCAGTGAACACACATGAGCTCCCTTGTTAACCATGAGATTCCTGGTGGCCAAAGCAGGAAGGGAATCTGTTAGTGGAACCTCCACATTTCATGAATGCTAAGCTGGCCACCTCACAGAGCTGACAGATCCAGGGGGGTTTTAGCGCAGCACCTGTCTCCCAGTAGTGCTTAAAAATTAAAATTACTTTTTTACTTATATATTTTTCTACCTTTTATTTTTTAACCACTGATTTTTTTTTTCCCATTAAATCATAATTTTGAAAAGCAGTAGACCAGAGACCAAGTTTCCCTCCTGCCCTGTGGTTTTAAGATTTCACAATCCTCTTACAGCAGCTGGGATTGGTTTTCATTCTAGAGAAGTAGCTGATCTGGAAATATGTGGACTGCGAGCTTCAGCCAAAACACGGGGCCAGGCCAGTCCTGTTTCCCAGGACCGTCCTGTTCCCCAGATGCTGCCAGCAAGGTGGCGAAGAAGCAGAAGGAAGCTGCACATGTACTCTGGATTCACTTGCCACTTGGCTGAGAGGCCAGCTGTGATTTCGTTCTTTCCCTTCTGCTCTGTGATCTCGGGGAAAGCATGTGATGTCTCTGGGCCTGGCCTGCTTCCTTTGTAAAAGCCTTCTTTCTTGTGCCCGCCCAGGACCTGCATCCCAGCAGTTCTCTCTGAGCTCAGCTGGGCTTCAGGACCCTCCAGGGCAAGGGAGGGACCAAGGCACCGGCTGCTACAGAGATCAGCGCAGCAGCTCCAAGCCCTGCAGGGGTCCACAGCACCCTGCCTTCTGCCGGCCTCCAGGCCTTGGTTCTCACACCCTTTGTGTTTTGTTCTCAAGCTGAGGGTCTCTGAGTTGGTTGCTCAACTCTTCCCTCTCTCTGGTTGTGGGTGTGGGTTGCGGATGTTACTGCTCACTCCCCATGCCGGGCGATGTCCACGAGGCCTGGGCCTCTCGGGGCAGAGGTGCAGCGAAGGGGCACTTTCTTGCCCTCGTGGTGAAACAGCCCAGGTTCCCCTCCTCTTGCTGCCGCTGGGCTCTGGGCATGGTCAGTGCGCAGAGTTATTGACCATGTGAGATGAAAACACCTCTGACCTCACATCCATTAGGAGGAGTTCTATCGAGAACAGACAGGAAATGGCCAGTGTTGGTAAGACAGAGAGGGGTTGGGACTGGTGTCCAGGGTCAGTGGGAACGACGCTGCTGCTGTGGGAAATGGAACAGAGACGCTGTGGACACTCTTTTAAATTAGAAATTAATTTTTAAAAATAACCGACACCAAGAATTAGAAATTCATGACCCTACGTACATATATATGTGTACATAACCCGTGTGATTCTGCGTCGTGTACAGCGTACAGCCATAGAATGAGAAGCTACACTCCATCTATGTAGGATGTGTCAGAATGCATTGTACTGTCAGATGTAACTAATTAGAACACATTTAAAAAACTTTAAAAGAATTAGAAATTGAACCAGCAGCTCCACTTCCAGGTACATACCCAGAAAATTTGAAGGTAGAGTTTGGACCCTCCCGTCTATAGCAGCCCTCCCCATTCACAATAGCAGAGGTGGACGGAACCACAGCCCCAGCGACAGACAAATGCACAAACCAAATGGGGAATACTCCTCACGTTCCCCCAGAGTTACACCTCGGGAAGGGGTCAAACACACAGAGCGGCCAGATTCACAGAGACGGGCAGTGGCGTGGAGGGTGCCAGAGCTGGGGACAGAGCTTCAGGTCGGGAAGTGGAAGATGCTCTGGAGACGGAGGCGGAGCCGTAGCTGCACAGGAGCGTGCATGCTGAACCTCGCTGCTCTGGGCTCTGTGGATGGCTCATGTGGTGATTTTTTGTCACTTTTTTTTTTAACCACAAATTTAAGAAAAAGAGAAATGAGCACACGTGAAATGAGCACATCTGGCCAGGCTGGGGTGGCAGGCTGGCGCATGCACACCTGTAATCCCAGCAGCTTGGGAGACTGAGGCAGGAGGACTGCAAGTTCAAGGCCAGCCTCAGCAACCGAGCCTAAGCAACTCAGCTAGACCCTGTCACTAAATAAAATATTAAAAGGGGCTGGGGATGTGGCTCAGTGGTTAAGTGCCCATGGGTTCAATTTCTGATAACAAACAAATAACAACAACAACAAAAAACAACAACAAAAAGCACCACATCTGGACTTGGGGGAGGAGAGACTACCAGGCAGGATTGTCGCGGGAGGCGGGAGGGAGGGGCCTGCATAGGAGCGGGCTCAGCGGGAGGGCTGTAGGCGTCCCAAAGCCAGAGGGGCTTTCCTTCTCCAGGGAGCCAGACAGGGCCAGAACCAGGCGTGGCACTGGGGTGGCAGGTGCAGCAGGGGAGAGGGGAGCAGAGTGTCCTGTGGTCAGCCAGTGTCCCTGGGAGGGACTTGGTGGGGGGGACTACAGACTGTCCCGGGCTGAAGGTGGGTCGAGGGGTAGAGCCCAGCGGGTGGAAGGAAGCTGGACTGGACCGTGGTGGAGTCAGATGGATGAGCTCTTCAAACAGAACCAAGGGCGCAGGCCATCACGGTCCTGCCCCCCAGGAGCCCTGACGCTTAAGGTCAGAGGAGGGAGGGGGTGGCCCGGAGCCAGCCAGAGACGCTCAAAGCCTGTGACAAGGGTCCAGGGCAAAGCCTCAGGCCTCAGAAAATGCCCTGGCCACCGACCAGGTCAAGGTGATGGACCAGGGTCAGAGGGAGCTTGGGATCCCACACGGTGGTGTTCCCTGGTTCCCGAGGTCTGGCCTGGAACAGCAGCGCTGTGCTACACGGGAAGTAGAAGCAGGTCACTCAGACTCCACTTCAGCCATGTCCCCGGCTCCCTGCGCCCCACTCGTCCCTGCAGACCCCGTTCCTATCCTCATCTGTTATGGACCCCCGGACTCGCCCCTCGCCTGTCCACACATGCCTCAGCCACCAGGGTGCCCACGCGGCCCTCCTCTTCCCGCCCAAGACCTGCCCCTGGAGGCAGCCTAGCACACAGTGCAAATGTGGCCAGCAGCGGCCCTGGCTCTCAGCCCTGCCGTGCTCCTGAGGCGAGTTTGCCCATCTTCCTCCACACACTGGGGGTGGGTGGACATGGGGTGGTCGTTCACAGGCTCACCTGCAGCCTGGTCCAGGGGGCCAGCGGACATGTGGACTTGCCACCCCACCTGGGCTTCCTGGTTCCCTTGCCTGGCCCGCCCACCCGACCACGAGACACCCAAGGGTTCACAGCATGCCCCCACCCAGTAGCTCCACGGAGCTAAATCAGTGTGCCTGCTGCCCGTCCATGCTTACAGAGACCTGTGTTCCAGAACATTCCAGACAAAGGCAGAAGAAGAACTGCTCTATGGGAGAGTCTTAGTCTCAGAGGCGCCTGCTCTCCTGTGGATCTCAAGCACCCGCCATGATGGGATGATTGGGCAGTGGACACCGTGGAGCCCGGCCCAGCCCAGGTGCTTTCCAGAACTCCCGGGAGAGGACCCAGAAGCTGACCCACCTGCCTGCGGGGCCAAGTGCTGAACGCTCCCTCCTCGAGGCCCAGGTGGCCCCTCTTGGAGAAAAGCCTCCTGGTGATCAGGCTGGTGAGATGAGCAGCCTCCGCCCCCATGCCAGCCAGAGACTCTTCCAGACAGAAGAACTAACTCGCTCGTGGGATCGCCGTCACTGCCAGGTCAGACTACGGCCAGGCCTGCCTGGGCCCGGGAGGGGAAGGGCTGTGCAGCCAGAGTGGAGCTGGAGGCATGTGAAGGTGACAGAAGCAAGCCCTTCCTTCTCACCTCCGCCCCTTAAACCCGGCCTGGGTGGGAGCCTGGCTGGCCCTGCTTCCTCCAGTTGCTCAGGCAACCGGAATGTGCCAGGACCCAGGCAGGGAACATCGGGTCGGGTCGTTGGCTGCCTGGGCTTCAGCCCCACACCTGAGACAGCTTCCAGTTCCGGTGTGGGGTGGGGCTGGGCTGGCTGGCCCCTCTCTCCCGCTCCCCCTCGCGGCCTCTCCTGGGGTCTAGGCTATGTGGCACTCCAGCACGCACGCCGTGGCCAGTCGCGGGTGGTGTAAGGAGGCGATCGCAGCCTCCATGGTGACGTGTGCTCTTGGCTGTATCTGGTCTGACCAAGGCCGACACCCAGCCTGCCATCCACCCCAGGGTTCTTTGCAGCCTGCCCCTCCCCACTGCCCGGTCACTGGAGAGCCCCTTGCCTCCCCCGTGGCAGGTGAGCTGCTGACAGCGCTGCTTAGTCCTGACTTCCCGCAGCCCTGCTGCATAGAGGCCTCTGTGAGGTCCCTGTGGTCAGCTGGACCAGGGCTGTCCAGGACTTGGTCCCTTGCCCCTGTGGAGGCACCTTGTATGGCAAAGGGGACTTTAGAGATGAGATAAAGTTAAGGATCCTGAGGTGGGGCTGTGATCCCAGATTACTTGGGTGAGTCCCAAGTGCAATCACCAGGGTCCTTATAAACAAGGGGCACAGAGAGATTCGATACAAAGGACATGGTGGGGAGGAAATATGGCTCTCTTCAGCTCTGGTTATGGTGCAGACATGAGGTGTCCCCTAGCAGAGCACCCATGAGACAGTGCAGGAATGTTCAGAGGGGCAGGGGCTGAACCGTGAGAGGCGCACCCTGATCAGGGAATCCATCACTGATACAGGTTAACTGGGCGGTAACTGTGTGGTCGGCCAAGCTATGTGTGCCTGGACCAGACACACCCCATTTTACCCTGAGACTCCATGTCACGTAAGACATGCTTCCCCCGTGTAAAAGCCCCACCCAGGCAGCCCACCTGCTAAGCACCTGTTTGGCAACGCATGACAGCCACAAACGTTTCTGTTCTTCTTATACAACGTAACATGTTCTCTTCCAGTTCCCAGGTTTCTTGGGCAGTGTACTGTGCCCTGAACTGGGTCATTCTGACCCACTTCCTATGGTGCTATGATTTTGACTTACTCATAGCTTGTGGTTTGGGGCTACAAAGGAGATACCCTACCCTCTGCAAGGGGTCGAGGTGGGCGGGGGAACTTGGTTGCTGTCCCTTGACGTGCTGGTGAATAAAGTTTCATGTCCTGCTTCAAGACGGAGCCTGTGATTGATTTCAAATGCACCCCAACAGCTATAGGCAGGTAGGGTGTGACTGGAGGAGGTGGGTCACCGGGGGTGTGAGTTTGGGGTCTATATTTTGTCTCTGTTGGACGGAGCGCTGTCTGCGCCGCGACTGTCAGGTTCCACGCTGCTCTCCTCCTCCATGCCCGCCCGCCATGATGTTCTGCTCACCTGGGGCCCAGAGCCGCGTGGAGTCAGTTGACCATGGACTGAACCTCTGAAATGGAGAGCAGAGTTGTTCTCTTCAGTTGTCTTGGTCACAGCAACAGAAAGTTAGTTAAGACAATCCTCAAAGTTCACAGCAGGGACCTAAAGTCAATTAACGAGAGAAGACCAAGTAGGCTCATTAGGGTGCGGTGTGTACCACAGTGGGGAACGGGGGCTGGCAGGAGGGAAGACAGGGGACTCCGTGGAGAGCTTGCCTCAGGCCCTTGGGCCTCAGCTTGAGGCGGGCGTAGGGAGGACAGAAAGACCTTCTCTCTTGTTGCTGTTTCTCGTCCTCAGCTCAAAACGGAGGCCACTGGGGTGCCGCGTTCTGGTTTCCTTCACAGGCACGGTGACGACAATGGCAGAGAGCTTCCAGGACACCAAGACGCTGCAGGCCAGGACTCTGGTCTCCCGGAGTCTGCATTCCAGCAGCAACGGGGTGCAGGCCGGCGGGAGGCCGCCTCCTGCAGACCAGGTGAGGCTGGCACGGGGCTCGGCCACCCATGAGGACCCAGGGCCTGTGCATTAGGCACCCCGGTGCCTGGGAGCCTGCTTCCAGGAGGAATACTGGCACCGAGCCAGGGAACGGGCAGACCCGGCCGGCCACCTCGGAGTCCTGGGGGCGTCCTGCCTTCCCAGGCCCGCCCACTTGTTCATCACTTCACTCACTTATTCAACAGGATCCTCTCCCGGGGCACCTGTGGGCCGTCGGTCTCCTCGTCAGAGGCTTCAGCACCCCAGCCCACCCCGCAGCTCCGCCGGCCCGCAGGACCGCTGTGACCAGCCGAGGCCCGGCCTGCGCTTGCGAGCCGGGCGGGAGGCGCCGGCTTGGCTCCTCTTCTGCCTGCGCTTCGCCGCTCCCGGGTTGTACAGGGCGCAGGCCAAGGGCCGGCGCTCTAGATTCACCACTGGCTTTGCACCCACTCAGGTCCCTCTGCCTCCTAAATCGCGGTCTCGCCACGAGTGGGGAAGACGCCAAAGGTGCCGCGCTGTCTCAGCCCCTCTCTTCGTTCCTTTGCTTTGCTTCCGTTTCTACCGGTGCAGGATCGTTACCCTCAGTGACGGAGACCGCTGCTCCCCCTCTGAACGCTCGCAAGTGTGACAACACAACGTGGTCGGTGTCATCCCAGCACCCCCCGCCCCTCGCTCTGTCCTTCGGGTCTCCCATCTCGTCACAAGCTCCTCTCCACCTCGCTTTCCCTCGTTCCTCTCCGGCATCCACGTAAAATACCCCTCGCCTTCCGAGTCGGGCTGACGTCCCCTAACACGACGCTCTCGGCTCATCCGCTGCATTGATCTCTCCACAGGCTCCTTTCACAAACCAGGAGACTGAGGCCAGCGAAGCCAGAGAGGCCTGCCGTGCCGGCCTGGAACCCAGGTGCCGCTGTGCATCAGGCTGGCGCCAGCGTCCCATTCCCTTCAGTCCACGCGACAGACAGACAGCCCGTGGGCTGCTTGTGACTCTCGTTCCCTTTCAGAAGGAAACTGAGGCGTGGAGAGGTGACTTCACTGGCCCAGACCCAGTCGATGCCGAGCATGACCTGGGATTGAGCGCCTGCCAATCTCGCGCACTGGGGGCTGGCGTCTCCCGGTGACCTGCCACAGCTCTAGCCCTGGACTAGTTTCCTGTGGCTTCCAGAACAAATGAGCACAAATAGGTGGCTTGAAACAACAAAAAGTTATTCTCTCAAGATTCTGGAGGCCGGAAATCCAAACCCAAGGTGTCCACAGAGCTGCTTCCCTCTGATGGCTTCGGGCATGATCCTTCTCTCTCTGCTGAACTCCTTAGACTCCTTGGCTTGCAGCCACATCTCGCCAGCTCTGCCTCAGTCATCACATGTCACAGGGCCTCCTCTGCCTTGTCTGTCCCTTCGTCTTTTTCCTCCTCTTAGGGACACCAGTCATATTGGATACAGGGCCCACCCTAGTCCAGCATGACCTCAACTGAATTAATAACATCTTCAATGACCCTGAACCAGAGAAGGTCACATCCTGAGGTTCAGAGTTTGGGGAGGACACCATTCAGTCCAACACAAGCCCTTCCTCTGCCTCATCAGCTCTTATCGCAGAACATGAAGACGAGGAGGCCCAGCAAGTCCCTGGTGGCCCCAACAGTGTCCGTGCTCTGCACTGAGTGGGGCTGGTGTACCCCATGATCCTGACAAGACAGGGATTTTGCTTCTGGTTGGCCAACTGTCCTTTCCTGAATTACCCACCAGGCCTTTCTCTCATCAGTGACCCATGCTCCCAAACTTCGCTATACTTTTAGGAGCTCCAGGAGCAGAGAATATGAAGAGGTGACCCACAGGAGGAGGTGCGACTAGTCAGCCAGTCTGGGCACGTTTCCACCCTGGCGACTGAACAAACACAAACCGCTCTTGCCCTTCAAATTAGATAAGCTTTTGTGCATTTTTTTTTTTTTTTTTTTTATAAAGCAGTAATCAGCATGCTGGAAGCTGTGTGTGGAAAACCACTCTCCTACATTGTTTGTGGCTTCTTTTGGGAAGTAATTTGATCATGTATCTCAACAACTGCCAAAGACTCATTCCATTTGATTCTGCGATTCCACTTCTAAAAATCTCTCCAAAGGAAATAATCAGAGATGTGGTCAAACTTTCTTTATGAAGATGTCATTACAACATTTTTAAAAATAGTGGTAAAAACAAACAAGAACTAGTTTCAATGTCTAACCATAAGAGATTGCTTAAATAAACAAAGGCGCATTGGCGGGTTCAAAAAATGTTCACAAAGAGTCTCACCAACTTAGAAGAATGCTTACGCTGCGAAAAAGAATACCCAACTGTAAACAGCAGGACTGCAGTGCACACAAAACGATGCAGGAGAAAAGGACTCCAGGTGCTCATTATAAAGACCTCATCCAAGAACACACATCTCCCTGGAAAAGAGGAGAAAAGCCAAGATGGTGGAAGGACCGTCTCCAGTGGGCCTACAATACAGCTCAGAATCCCCTTGTTCTTTGTCCTTGGTTTCTGTCACCTAGTTCCTAAGACCCTGGGGATGCCCCAGGTGATAGAAGTGGCTGTTGTTCATAATGACCCTTCACTCACACCTGGTTTGTGCTAACGGCAGAGCCTGCAGAGCCTCAGGACAGGACTGTGCCCAGAAAGACCAGGTGACTAGAAATCCCCCGCCCACTGCAGAGGAGCTTGCTCTCTATGAGCTTTTGGGAACAGTGGGACTTCATGAGCTGTCGAGGTGCTGAACTCAAGGTGGGCCTGGAGGGTGGCTGGCAAGCCCAGAGAGGACTTGGTGCTTGCCCCTGCCCCAGGCTGGTTCCGTGTGTCTCTTCACCTGCCTGCTCATCTGTGAGAGCCACCAGCACCAAAATGGGGGCACTTGTGTCAAAACCAAACTAAAGGAGCTCGGAACCCATGAGGGGAGGTCCTCATACATTTGCCTGATAACAGGAACTATTCCACAGACTCTGCCAGACCCCAAGCTTGCAGGTAAGTCCCCCTCTGTGAGGACATCTTTCCAGAAATAGCCAGTCCTGACCGCAGCCCAGCAGGTTGACTTGGGTCTTAGTCTGACTTCTGTTGCCATCACTCAGTAGGACAAACTTTATTAAGAATGAAGTTTTCTCCACCATGTTGCTCTGGAAGCTGGGGATGTAGGTCCAGGGTCACATCTGGTAAGTCTTCTTGCTGGTGGGGACTCTGCAGAGTCCCGAGGTAGCACAGGGTGTCTCACGGCAGGGGGAGCCTGTGAGAGCCAGTGTCAAGCTGGCTTTCCTAACAGAGCCCATCTCAGGAGACCCCACTAAGCCCCAGCCATGAGTGGATTTCTCCATCCAGGAGGGCCAAGCTCCATGACCTTCGAGGTCCCACCCGGCTCTACCTCTCAATGCCTTACAGTGGGAATGAATCGCCAGGCCAGTTTTGATGGGAACACTGTAACCGTGGACCTTTGCTCAACCAACCACACGTTTGCCGTCAGCATCTTCTTTCTTTAACCTTATGATGTTAAGTAGCTCACAGTTCTGCAGGTGGGAGAGCAGGAGCCAGATCGGCTCAGCTCTGGTGGGGGCCCCTTGACTGTGTCGCATCAAGGTGGGTGTGCGCTTGTGCAAAAGAGAGTTCATCACAAATCAGGAGGCTGAGAGCACGGGTAGAGGGCAGTCTGCTCTCTGTGGACAGCAGTCTATGCTGCTCAGAGTCACTTTGTGACAGATAGGACAGCAGCTTTCAGGCCTTGCAGCTCTGAGGTGCTCTGTTTTATAGAGAAGCAGTTAGCCCATTCTGAGCACAAGTGCCAAGGTAGACGACTCTATACTTGTTTGTACAAGTAAGCCACCACCATCTGCTCAGTACAATCGTAAGGCGCAAACTGAAAATTAGTGTCAATAAAATATTAACTTATCAAATTAAATCAGAAGCATATGGACTCTTGGGCATACCAAATTATAGTGCAAACACCAGACACATGAGCTCATTAACCTCACCAAATGTAAATCCCCACCTAATATTTATAAAAGGAGGCACATCCCCCCCCAAGACTGGACATGAAGCATGCTGACCCACTACCCAGTCTCCCATCCTGAGCCTTGCCCAGGAAAATCACCAGGTGATGAACTTCCGACTCCGCACCTAGGCTTCCGCTCAGCACGGTTCCTCCTGCCCATGACGCACAGCCCACCTCAAGCTGACGCTTCGAAGCGGCCTGCCTCCCAGAGCCTCTCCTTCCATAGTTCTTTGCCCTAAACAGTGCTACACCTTGAGCGAGTTCTTTGACTTGGTTCATTAAAGCCCTTATCTGACCATCCACAGTGACTCTTGGCATTTATACCTTCACTCTTGGCATGGCCTCTCAGAACTTGTGGCCTCCATAGCTTCTCATTAGCCTTCCTGTGAAGCCTCTGTGTGAGGTAGGATGTGTGATTTCAGTATTATACATATTAGTAAATAAGACTGGAATGAAAGAACTCGTGGTTGCCTTGCTCAAGAGAACCGTTACTCAGTGAATTAAAGCCAAAGGAATGTATGTAATTTTTGAATTTATTGTTATTTAATAAATGTTGACATTGTGGAAAGAAACAAATGTGTCTGGGCTGTGTTAACAGTAGGCTCACCGCTCCCCTCCAACCCCTCAGGAGGACGAATTCAGGTCCTGCAAGAGCCACGTAAATCCCTTCTGAGGGCTGCTTCCTCATCGACCCAGGGAAGTCCCCCTAGGTCCCACCTCTGAAGGCTCCACATCTCCCACACTGCCACACCGGGACCAAGCCTCCCACACTCGAGCCCTAGCATTCTGCCCCTGGACCCCAAGGTTCCTGTCCATCTCATAAGGCAGTCGCATCATCCCATGCCCAAGAGGCCCAGAGTCCTCCCTCCTCCTGCTGCTGCTCAGAAGTCCAAGCCCGAAGTCTCCTCTGAAGCTCCAGTCAGACTCTCCCAGCCATGAGCACCTCCAACATCAAAAAACAAGTGGGGTTCAAAAACAAGGGCAAGGGGCTGGGGAGACAGCTCAGTCGGTAGAGTGCTTGCCTTGCAAGCACAGGCCCTGGGTTCGATCCCCAGCACCACAAAAAAAAAAAAAAAAAAAAAAACAAGGGCAAGACAGGCACAGGGTGAACATTCCATTCCCAGAGGGACAAACAGACAAGAAGAAGGGAGAACCTGTGCAACAGGAGGCCCTGCAGACACGACGCCTCGGGGCTCTGAGTCCTGTGCCTCACGCACACTGCAGCAGCTGTGGCCTGGAGGACTCAGGGGGCCCTGCTTCTTGGCTCGGCTGGGGACATGTGGCTCATCTCTGGGGCTGCTCGCAGTTATTGGCAGCTCTCCTGGGCAGATGTGGAGGTCCCTGCTCTCTGCCTCCTGGAGTCCCTGCTGCCACTGCCTTCTCAGCCCCTCCAGGCATCGCATTTCAGGCACATCCTGAGGATCTGCGGCCTACTTGAACCCCCGCAGACCACTTTGCTGGAGTCAGAATCTTGAGGTGGCCCTGGACAGGTTCCTGTGGAGAGCAGCCCTGCCTGACCTCTGAAAGGAATTTGGACTTCTGGGTCTCTTGGCCTGTGATGGGACTGGTAGCCTCCAAGATTTCAAGACCCTTTAGGCCTTTTTACAATTGTCCTGCCAGTGATCATTCAGCCTCCTGTTCCAAACATGTATTGTCTTTTCTCCTTCCCTGACCAGGCCGGGAATTTTCCAAATCTTTCAGCTCTGCTTCCTTCTGCTCCAGAAGCTTACTACAAATCCAAACAAAAACAGCTAATAACATACATGTTGCAGCCTGAATGCTTTGTTATTTTGAAGTTTTTCCTGCCAGATAATTTAGTCCCTCACCTTTAGGTGTGGCCTTCTGTGATGTTTTATGGTTCAGTCACTAGGCAGACAAACTCTTTGCCATGGTAACAAGAATAGACCAGTCCAACTTTCAATATAGCCTTCATTAGCATGGCCTTTACTGCCCACATCCCTCTCAGCATTCCACTCACCATCACTTAGCCAATCTTTAAGATGCTTCAGCTCTTCCCTTGTCCCTCTGTCTGAGCCCATACCAGCATCACATATAGTGCCCCATTTATACATTGTAGGCTTTTCCTAGCCTCCAAATTCTTCCAACCTCTGCCCATTAGCCAATTTCAAAGTTGCCTCTATATTTTTAAGTATTATAATGACCCCACTCCTGGTACTAATTTCTGTATTAGTCCATTCTGCATTACTATAACAAAATACCTGAGGCAGGTTAACTTTATAAAGGAAAGGTGTTTATTTTGCTTAGTTTTTCAGGTTCAAGGGCATGGTACTGGCATTGGCTCAGCTCTCGTGGGCTCCCTTCGTTGCAGCATATCATGGTCAGTGCATGTGTGTAAGAAGATCACATCTCAAAACAAGAAGCGAGGGAGCACTGGGTGGGGCAGGCTTGCTCTTTTATCAACTGAGACCATTTCCATGTAGACATCTCCTTAGGAAGAGCCAGCACCATCCAGCCAGCAGGCACAAGATTCTGCAATGAGCAGAATGACCAATAATTTTGCTTCAGAAGAGCTGATGTGGTATTATGGTTTGGATCTGGAGTGTTGCTGAAAGGCGTGGTTCCTAAAGCAGCAGTGTTCAGAGGTGGGGGAGTTGGGAGGTGATTGGATCATGAGGGCTCTGACATCATCTGTGCACAATTTGATAGTGTTAGTGGGAGGTGGTGGGTACCGTTAGGAGGTACGGCCTTGTTGGAGGAAGCAGGTCACTGGGAGTGTGCCCTGGAAGGGTATGACTTGTTCCAACCTTTGCTCCTCCCTCTTTTCCTCTGCTTCCCAGCCACCGTGAGCTGAGTGGCTTTCTTCTGCCACCTCCTTCTGCCATGATGTTCTGCCTCACCTCAGGTCCAGAGCATTGGATCCAGTTGATCAGGGATGATGCTCTGAAATCTAAGCCAAAAATCTACCTTTTCACCTTTAAGTTGTTTATGTCAGATACTTTGATCACAGCAGCAAAAAACTGACTCTCACATGTGGACTTATCTTTATCCCTCTGAAAGTCTCCCCTTGCCTCAACCTCACTGAATATGCCTATGGTCCATCATAGCACATGTGTCCCAGATTATAGTCCCCACTTATTGTGGTTTGGATCTGGAATGTCCCCCCAAAGGATTGTGTGCTGAAGACTCGGTCCCCAGTGCAGCAATATTCACATGTGGGGATTTTAGGAAATGATAAGTTCACGCGGGCTGTGCTGTCATCAGTGGATTAGTCTGTTGATGGGTTCATACTTTGAGTGGACTACTGGGAGGTGGTGGAAACTGCAGGAGGTAGGAGCCAGCTGACCATGGACTGAAACCACTGAAGCCAAGAGCCCAAATATAATTATCCTCCTCTAGGTTGATTTTCCCAGGTGTTTCATCACAGCAATGAAAAGCTGACTACCACACGCTCATCACGGAATACGCTCACTGTTCTTTGGAGCGTCTCTTGTGTTGTCACTTAGGCTGCCCTCTGTACCCTTTATAATATTCTTTATAAAAAACCTGCACACATAGGCGAAACAGTTCCCTAGTTCTGTGAACTATTCTAGGAGAAGATCCCACCCAAGGAAAGGGTTGGGGCATTCCAGTTCATTCCAGCTGGTCAGAAGGACAGGCCACCCGCGAGGCTCACAGCTGGGGTCTGAAATGGAGGACATCTGTGGGACTGAGCCCTTAGCCTGTGGGACCTGAAACTGTCTCCAGGTGTCAGTGTCCTGGAGTCCAGTCAGAAGCCAGCCCAAAACAAAGGTCCATTTGCCATTTGTGGAGCCAAGATGGCACCTCTGACCCACACAGTCCCACAGCCTGCTTGTCAGAATGACTGTCCGAGTAGGAACCGGGAGGCCCAGAGGACACACGGGAAGCAGGCATGGGGCCTTGGGAGCTGGCCAAGGAGCCAGAGGCTGAGCTGGTGTCTGGGTTTTTTCCACTGCTGGGCATCAGTTTCCGCTGGATGCTCTAACAGGTCATTACAGACTCGATGGCCTAAGACAACAGAAATTTATTCTCTGACATATTCTGAGTCCAGGAATCAGAAACGAGGTTTGCTGGAGGGCTGGCCCCTCTGTGGTCTCCCTGTGAGACTCTTCTTTGCCTCTTCCCACTTCTGCTGGCTCCAGGCCTTTCTCTGCTGGTGCCTGCATGATTCCGGTCTCTGCCTCGCCTCCTCTTCTCTCTGTCTGTGTGTCTCTTATCAGGACACTGACACAGGACACAGGGTCCATGTGGATAATCTGGGATGGTCCACCTCAGATCCTTACTTATTCCAGATAAAGTCACATTCTCAAGTTGTGGGTCAGGGTGTGGGCAGCTCTGTTTGGAGGTCACCTTGCAACTCATCTCAGACACCCACAGTGGCTGTATTTATGATTCTTTTCAAGTCGCTTCATTGCTATTCATTGTATTTCATTTTAATCCAATTTACTTCAATCAATATTGATTTTACACCTGCTGTGTTACCAGGCCTGACAAGATTCCAGGGAGAGCTGGCGTGGGTGCCTGCTGGTGAAGGATTTCCACTCTAATGAGGGTGCCATTGTGGGGGAGCTGGTTCCCCCTCTAGGGCTGCAGTGGGGTTTCCAGAATGGTGCAGGGGCTTGAGGAGGGTGGTGGGTGAGGAGGGGCTGTTTTAGGAAACCAGAGGACCAGCCCTGCCCCCAGCAGAGCTTGGTGGTGGTCAGCCCACTGGAGCAGTGAGCCTGCAGTGGAGGATGCTGGGAGAGACACCAGGAGAGGCCCAGACATGGGGCATGCAGTCCCCAGGCCTGCTGGAGGCTGGGCTCTGTGGAGTGGCTGCTTGTTGACACATTGGGTCCTCCCCAGGGAACAAAGGTCGAGGCCCAGCCAAGGCAGGGCTCCCTACCTCTCAGGACCGTGGCCGCTGGTCCTGGCCCCACGTGAAGGAGATAATGTCTGCTTCCCAGGCCTGCTGTTCCTGGGTGCTGTGTTTAGGCGTCTTTCCATTCTTCTCCGTCCCTGAGCCTCTCAGGTTCAGAAAAGGCCTTCCAAGGGGACAGGGCAACACAAGTGCCCTCCCTGCCTCTCCACTCAGTCCCCCCTGAGCGTCGATCAGTCCTTCCCTGGACAGCCAGCTCCGTGTCCCCCATGTCCCCACCACCAGACACTGGGCTCTGGGCCTGATGCACGCTGGCCCCGCCAGAAGCAGCCCGGGGGCTTCCCGCACCTTTCAGGTCCCTGGGCCTCTCTAACTGAGACGGCGTGCTCGGCCCACACTGTGTGACCTGGGTACCGCACACCGTCTGTGCCTCCCTGGGCACAGCTGTAAAATGGGTGTAGTGATGGCTTTTACTCCACTGGGTTTTTTTTTTTTTTAATATTTATATATAAAATAAAATCTGCCCTTTAGCCATTTGCAGGGTGCAGCCCGTCGGCATCCATTGCCATCGCGATGTTGGGGATGGCACCCGCCACCCACTTTCAGCACCTTCCCCAGGCTCACGTGGGGACCCTACCCACCAGGCAGCAAGTCCCGTCCTCTCCCCACAACTGGAACCTCTACCTGCTGCCCGCCCCGTGCCTCGCGCCATCAGCCCTTTCCTGCCGCACGGCATGTCCTCAAGCCGTCCCTGCTGCAGCCGGCGGAGATCCCCTTCCCGTGCGGGCCGCCAGAGCTGCTCCTTGCCTGCTCACGTGGGGGACAGGGAGCTGCTCCCGCTCGGCCCTGGAGAGCGGCGGTAACCGGGCCACACGTCTCTCCCTCCGAGGCTCTGCTTTCGGCTGGGGGCGCCGCCCTGGAGTGGAATCGCTGATCCTGTGCGACACCACGCTTGGAAGTGGCCCGGGCTGCTCCTCGCTCACAGGGCCCTGCGGGAGAGGCGAACCGCCAGCGTCCACCCAGGACTCCGGAGCCGGCGGGTCCCTGAGGACAGGGCTGCCAGCCAGAGCAAGGACCAGGCCCCAGGTCCCGCCGCTTCCAGAGGCAGGGCTGGGAGGCAGCTGGAAGAGTGTTTGCTGGACCTGCAGGAAGCCGGTTGATCCTGCGCTGGGGACAGATGGCAGCCCCCCAGGAAAAGCAGGCACAGCGCAGCTCCCAGGAGCCAGGGGAATCCTTTCCCCAAAAGGGTGGGCCCTGGGGGAAGGGCGGATACTGAACGCTGGGCCCCAGTCTTGACCTTCCCCGTGGCCAATCCATCCTAAATGCAGGCACAGCAAATACTGAAACCCTGGAAACTACCGGTCCCAGAGAAAGTGAGACCCTGGGCGCGAGCCGAGTGCTCATCCCGGACCGGACGCCTATCTCCCCGACCAGGACGGGCTTCGACCTTCACCTCGTGACCTGTACAGCAGCCCGAACTGCCCAAACTGCACTTGCGCGGAACCCAATGATCAAACATCCTCACCGTGCCCTGTAAAACCAGAATCCCCTCTGTCACTGAGGCCTACTTTCACATGCGGAAAATGAGCCCCTGTGGCGCCTCACCACCTCGGGAGCACGTACATTTACTAACCCTACTTGAGAGAAGAGAAAGCCATCACAGAGAGGGTAATTAACTTGCCCAAGGCTACACAGCAAATGAATAGCAGAACCAAGACTTGAATGCTGGCTGGCTCCAGAGCCCACACTCCAACCATGATGAGGAAGCAGGCTCACAAGGGACCTCAAGAGCAGGGAGCTTAATTGCTGGAAGTGGGGAGCAGGGGGAAAAAGATATCTATGCATACCTACGTATAGGGCGGGGTGGGCCGTGCCTGTGCCTGTGTGTGCATCTACATATGCCCGTACATGCAGAAGGCTGGTGGGGTTGCTCAGTCTTTGTTGCTGTGCCAAAGTGCCCAGTGAAATCCAGCCCAGAGGAGGAGAGATGCCCTGTGGCTCACTGTTGCAGAAGTCCCAGTCTGTGGTCAGCTGGCCTCATGGTGCCGGGCCTGTGGCAAGGCAGAGTGTCACGGCGGAGGGGCAGGGCAGGGCAGAGCTGCCTGCCTCGTGGTGGCTGGGAAGCAGGGGAGGCAGGAAGAGGTGGGACCGATGTCCCCTTCCAGGGCATGCCCCCAGGATGGCAGACTCCCCTCAACTAGGCCCGCCACCTCCAGTGTCCACCACCTCCCATGTCCACACCTCCTGATAATGCCGTCAAATTGTGACCCTGTCAATGGATCAATCCACTGCTGAGGTAGGAGCATGACCTCCCTCATGACCCAGTCACCCCAGAGCCCCCGCTCCGCCGCACTGCTGCAGTGGGGACCCCGCCTTCCACAGAGGAGCCCTTGGGCCCGTTGCAGATGCACACCACAGCAGTTGGTGCGTGGGCTGTTTAGGGTGGGGACCTTCAAGCACATCAGAGCAGACTGGGCACCCCCAGGCCTCCCCCACCTCCTCCCCAAAGGCTTTCCTCACCTCGAGAGATGACCCCAAGCCACACGCTCCCCGGTCCACGCCCCTAGGGAGAGCCTCGTCCTTCTTCCCAGTGTCTGTGAACAGTCCCGTGCAGCGTTGGGGCCTGGAAGCGGGACACTGCCAGGGAGCCGGGCCCCCTGCCGCTGAGTGGGGCGAGCGGCCAGGGCCTGGCAGGGCTGGCTCGGCCTCCGTGTCTCCTGGTAGAGAAGTCAGGGCGGAAGGCAGTTAGCGAAGCATCGGGGTTGGGCGCTTACTGAGGGGGTGCACCCAGTCTTCTGGACTCCTTGGCGTAAATGTGCGTTTCCACTCGCGAGACGTTCTCAGGCCATGTGCGTGCGTGGCCACGTGCGGTCAGGGGCCGTCTTGCTGGATGCCGCGGAGCAGACCCTGGCTCTTTGGCTGGTTCTGCAGTTGGCTGGGCTGCTGAGAAACCTGTGTCTCCTACTTGCAAAGTGCTTTCCCGACATTGAGGGTAATGACCACGTCCAAATGCTCCGTCTCTCCTGGGACACAGGGGCACACTGCAGACCGGCCGTAGACGCCCCAGTGAGCACGCGCACCCTGCCAAGCCCTGCAGAGCCCCCCGAGCCAGTCAGTTCTGGGCTCAGGAGGGCGACCTGGAAGCGCTCTGGGACCCGGCCGCTGACCCCTCTCCGGTCTCAGTGCCCCCGCACCCAGGAGGGCCCTGACTCCAGCACCTCCGCTCTCCAGCAGGGGCTCTGCTCTGCTCCTGAGTCCACCACCCCTCGGCCCTCACAGGCAGTGTCCCCGGTGCCCTCTGACGACACACGCGGGAGAGCTGATCCCTGGCCTGCAAGCCCCGCTCTGGGCCCCTGGAAACAGTGCCTACCCTTGTCCGCTAGCCTCTGTGTCCCTGCTCTCCAGATGGGACCCTGGAGGCCTGGGTGACCTGGGGCTGAGGACATGGCGGGCGGCATGTGAGAGTCTGGGCGGCCCCACCTGCGCCTGGAGCCGGGCTCTGCCGTTGGAATGTAGCGATGCCACCTTGCCTGTGAGCCTCCGTCTTCCACTGAAGGACGGCCGCAGTGACCTTCCCCAGGTTGGGACTGAAGTGCCCAGCTCACTGCACGGTGCCGAGGAGGAGCGGGCCCTGCTGCACAGAGAAGGCGGAGGTGGCCCAGCACCAAGAAGGGTGAGGACGCAGGGTGGCGGCTGGGTCCCCATCACACCCTTGCTGTACGTCCTCTGGCGCAAAGCCTCTGAGCCTCCTTGCTTCTCAGCCTCTGAGCCTCCTTGCTTCTCAGTAACTTGGGCCATCGTGGCTCCTCCCCTGGGTCTGAGGACAGGCGATGACCACAGAGTGCCTGGCTCGAGGCAGCTCTGCCCAAGTGCTGCCCAGACGACGGGCCAGCAGGTCGTGTGCTGCAGTGGCCCCTGGTGCCCCTCCTTCGGGCACCTTTCTGTCCTGCTGAGGAATCTTGCCCAAGTCCCGTGGACTTCCCCGGCAGGCAGGGGAATGACCTCGGCGCCTCGTGACCAAGGTCGCTCTGTCTCAGCTCACAGGAGCAGGCCGGGCCCCTTGCGCGTGACTGGAGTCCAAATGCTGATTTTACGGTTTAAAGACCCTAATTTATTGTGTGCGAGGCAGTAACACCGCAGGACACTGCAGAGGGGGAGGACCTGCCTGGGAAGTGCAGGGAGAACCGCAGTGGGGGAGGCCAGGGGAGGCCAGGGGAGGCTGGGCTTTGACCACAGGACCACTATGCCACTGGCCATGCCCTCCTCCCCTCCACAGGGATTCACCTTCCCCCCAGCTGGGACCTTCGAGCTCTGTACAGTTGTCACCTTCTCCGTGACACGTCTTTGTCCACACCCCTTACGGCCCAACTTGAAGAGGAAAGGATCAACAGGTCAAAACCCACTTTCACTGCTTGTGGCTGAGTGGCCTTGGCTGAGTGGCCTCACCTTCTGAGTCACTTTCTTCTTCCTTCAATTGGGAATGGCACTACTTTCTGCAAAGGGACACTGAAAGCATTTGTGCGGTTCCTCCTGGGTCTCTGGCCCACGGCCTAGGTCATCGCCCATTCCACGTGAGCTGTGCGCCCGCCGCTGGCACAGGGGACCCCAGGTCAAGATTCAGCCAGTGCCAGCTTTGTGTCCCCAGTGCACCAGCTCCTGGAGCTGCCCAGTAAGTGCCCGCTGACGAAGTAGCTGCCCCGAGGGACTCACGACCTTCAGCACAAGCCCCTCCTGCACACGGTTGTCACAGTCCTTCAGCCAGAAGCAGCGACATCAAAGACAAGTGTGGGCCAGGAAGGTCAAGACGCGGACGACCCTGGTGAGAGGAGCGTGCGCTGGGCCACCGCAGCAGTGGGGCCAGACCCGGTAAAGGCAGGGAGGGCCACCGCAGCTCCGGGCTCCGTCCCCGAGGGGCCACAGCTGAGCTCACATGCGGGGCCGGCAGGGGCTGGCACCTGGCTCGGGAGGGGATGTGGAGGCCAGGAGGTGGGCACAGGAAGCAGAGCCTGGAGGGGCTGGGCTGACGGCCCTCAGACCTGTCCTCACACTAATCCTGGAGCCTCCGAATGCGACCTTCTCTGGCGGAAGGGTCTTTGCAGACCTGAAGGTTAAGGCCCTCCAGGCGAGAGGACCCTGGATTACCAGGTGGGCCTCAACCCAGCCACAAGTGCCCTCGTGCAGGATGGGAGGTGAGCAGGAGCCGTGAAGACGGAGGTGGAGGCTGGAGCCCCGTGGCCATGAACCAAGGAGGCCAGAGCTGGAAGAGGCGGGGAGGGCACCTGGAGCCGGAGGAGGACTCAGCCCTGCCCCCCTGGACCCTGGACTTCCTGCCTTCGGAACTGCGAGAGGATAAACTTCTGATGCGTTAAAGCACCCAGTTTGTGGTGTGTGTGGTGGCAGCCACAGAAAAGGAACGGTGAGCTTTGTGACTTGGTGAATGCCTACCCGTCGAACACGGGCTCACTCCCTTGGGGGCGCCCGACTTAAGGATCACCTGGAGGATTTAGTGGAAGCTCATGAAGCTGCCAGTCTATAAACCCAAGATGACAGGATTCTGGCAGTGTCCCTCGGTCAGCTGTCCCTTTGGACAGCAGCTAGAAGCATTCAGTACAAAGGAGGTGCTCAGCTAACCTGGGGACACACGCCCAGAGGGAGGAGAGATGACCCATTACCTGGTGCCGTTGGGACTGAGCTCTTGAAAGCAAGAGTGGTGTTCATGCCGGGCTCTGGGGGATGCAGAGAAGCGCCTGTCCGTAAGATGGGGCTCTGGGGCCTGAGGCAACCCGAGATGACCAGATAAGAAGAGGCGCGGAGATGGGGCGGGAGGGAAAGGCGGCTTTGGGAGGGGCAGAGGGAGCCTTCTGGGCAGGGGTGTAGGGTGAGTTATGTACCCAATGAGTACGGAGCCATCTGCGCTGCTCAGTCACCAAGGGGCATCTCTGCTGCGTCCCCTCACCACTGAGATTTTGATGAGACAGCTGAACACACCCTGCCCTGTATTAACCCTGCTCTCAGCTTCTGTGAACCTGACCCCCAACCTCTGCTGCACCCGCATGCACCGTTCTGCCTCGGCCCAGCAGCCCAGTAAACCTGGCCACCTCTCATGTCCCCCTGCCTCGTCACCCCGACCTGGTGGGCACACTTTGCAAATACAAACCAGTCCAGAAACCAACACGTCCTTTACCCGAGGCCACTCTGCACCCACCCGGATCACCCAGGCCACGCGTGAGACCATCAGAGACGGTCCTATGCCCCGAAGTCAGCAAAACTCCTCCCAACCAGCCGGAGCTCAGTGTGGGCCCTGCCTGGCTGCTCTCCCCTGCAGTCAGGGCTCTTGCCCTTGGTTCCCCTGCCCTCTGCCGCCTGCGTTCTGCTAGCAGGTCCTGCATCCCCCTGCAGAGGACAGGGCTGGCTCAGCGTTTGGTGTGGACACTCCTGATGAGTCTCAACTGCCAGGCTCGGGAGCTGCCGTGCATCTCCGAGGGCCTGGCATGTGTCCCTGGCTCAGTGAGACCCACGCACTTCTTGCTCCTGAGCCCACCAGCTCCTGGGTTCCCAGGCCCCACCATCCACTGGGAAAGCCTCCTGCTGGGTGCCTCGGTATTCCGAGCTTTGTTTGCCTTTCTTCCTCGCTGGCTCAGAGTGCAAGTGGGTAAATCCTTTCTTTTTTTTTTTAATTCCTAAGCCCCCCTGACCCTTCCTGTCTAGCCTCCCTGACATGGGTGAAGCCATTGTCAGCCATGAGCCCTTGGACCTGAAAAGGCCCATCCACTCTCAGAGTCCTTGAGGGCTGGCTGGGGCCTACAGGGAACCTCTGTGGACATCAGTGTCCTCACCTGTAGCTTGGGCACCCTGACATCCTCATAGAATGGGGGTAAGTCGGGGGTGATCTAACCAGCACTGAGCACAGCCCCTGCCCATCGGTGCTCAGTGCGGGCTGAGGCCTCACCGCTGCTCAGGGAAGCGACCACGCTTCCTCCGCGTCCCTGGTACACGAAGTGCTGGCTCCTTATCCTTCCAAACGGGTGGGGAGCCCTGGGGGTGGTTCAGGAGCAGTAAGGACCCTGAGGTGAGGAGGCAGCACCCTCCACACCTCCACCTCCACCTCCACCACCTCCATCACCTCCATCACCTCCATCACCTCCACCACCTCCACCTCCACCACCTCCACCTCCACCACCTCCATCACCTCCACCACCTCCACCTCCACCACCTCCACCTCCACCACCTCCACCACCTCCACCTCCACCACCTCCACCTCCATCACCTCCACCTCCACCCCCTCCACCTGCTCATAGGCCCCCTCTCCAGGTACATCACGCTGGGGGGTGGGCTTCCACCAATGAGATTTGGAAGGACACAGGCGTGCACTCGGCCACCCAGGGAAGGCCAAGCGTGTCCGCCCCTACTCTCCACATCCACACCTCAGGCAGGAGCGGGACTTGGGGTGGGACTAAGCTCAGGACCAGAGGAGGCGTCCTGGATGGCAGGTGAGCCTGGTGTCACTTTGAGAAAGAGCGGGAGGTTGGCGGAGGAAAGGGCCACTTGGCTGGGAATGGGACTCGGAGGGATGGGTTCTGAAGGCAGAGAAGGGGCCACACGCTGAGAACCATGGTGGCCTCCAGAGGGGAAAGGAGCCGGGGAGCCCGCCCGGGGACACGCTGCCCAGGAGTGACCTGAGGTTCCAGCTCTGCAACCATCGCAGGGCAGGTCCTGTTGTCCTCTGCCCCTCGGCGTGTGGTCATCTGTTACAGCCACCATAGGAAACAGAGAGAAAGCCCCCGACGTCAGCGGCTTCATCGAGAGTCGGGTCTGAGTCTGGGGGAGGTGGACACCAATCTGGAGTCTGCCCCAGGAAGTGCTTCCGGCTCCCAGCCACCCTCTCCTAGCTGGGCCCTGTCCTCCTGGTCCACGGTGGTACCCATGGGACAGGTGGCAGGAGGGACGAAGGGACGATGAAGATGGGGCAGGACTCTGGCCGGACTGTCCCCTGCGGAGGATCACTAGACGCCCTCACTCAGTTCTGCTCTTTTCCTACTTGCGGTGTGGTTTTTACGAAGCGCAGACACGGGCTGCAGGGAAAGTTTTCCCATTGTTTTAGGATTTGCTTTTGGTTACTCGTGCTAGTAGAGTGTATTCTGACACATGGTACACACAGGAGCAGGGCCTCCCAATCTTGTGGTGGTGTGTGGCGCGGGGTTTCACTGGTCGTGTGTTCATATAGAATGTGGGGAAGTGACGTCTGATTCATTCTATGTCTTTACCGTTCCCATCCCCAACCCTTCCCAGGAATTTTTACTATATGGAAGAAGGAAAGAACCAAAGATGGGGGCCAACGAGCGTCTCCACCACGATTAACAGGTCTGAGTCTCTGTCGCGGATGGTGCTCAGTTGCAAGGGACAGAATTCTGTCCCAGCTGGGCATAAGGAAGACGGCTTTGCTTTCCCTTAGAGCAAGAAGTGCCTGGTTGCTGGTACAGTGCAGGCGCTCAAAGATGATCATGATTTGTTTGTTTTGATATTTATTTTTGTACTGGAGATTGAAGCCAGGGGTGCTTTACCACTGAGCCACATCCCTAATACTTTTTGAGACAGGGTCGTCCTAGGTTGCTGAGGGTCTCACTAAGTTACCCAGGCTGGTCTTGAATTTGTGATCCCAGACTCCTGAGTCACTGGGATTATAGGCAGGTGCCGCCAGGCCTAGCAGATGACCGCACTTTGAAGGCTGGTTTCACCCTTGAGTTTGTAGCCTCATGGACTGAAGAAGGCTGCTGTGGCTCCAAACATCATTTTTGTATTTAAGGCAGAAGGAAGTGTGAACAGTTCTGCTAGTCTTGAGCTTTCCCATAGACACCCCCCAAACAGATAGTGCTCACTGGCTGGGACTGGGTCTCATGGTCCCCTAATCTGCAGTGGGTGGGCTGGAAAAATTAAGTAGCTTCCCAGCCTATTAGATAACAAACAGAGTCCCTTAGACTGCTAATTCCACAACACCAGCTCCGTTCCTGGGGACTCCCCCACCCATGGTTGCTGCCAAACCCCTGCGGACATATCCTCATCCCAGTGCCCTCATCCCTGTGAAAGGCCTGGAATCCAAGCGTCCTGCGGACGAGGGGCCAGTCCTCCAGGTTGGTCCCAGCCCCTTGGTTCTGTGATCTGAAAGAGAGAAGGGAACGCGCCCCCCACCCCAGGCTGATGGGGAAGGCCAGGCAAGGAGAGCCTGAGCGGCTCAGGCTGCTGCTCAGCCACTGGAAGGCGGGAGGTCCCATGCCTCCTCCACCCTGTCCTGTCTTCTACCTACAACAAAAACCAGCCCTGGACAAAGCGCTGGGCGCACCTTGTCAGGAAGGTCTCCGCTCAGTTCGCCTGTTAGATCTCAGGAAGGGGACTCCGCCCTCCAGTCTGAATGCTGGGCCCGTGTGGTCGGGTGACAGCGTGGGGCTGCACTGGCTTCGGGGCAGGCGGTTCTGGGTTCGAATCTGTAACTAGGTGACAGCCTCCTCATCTGTAAAATGGGGTGAAGATCCTGAACTTAAAGGCTTTTGTGGGGTTTCACGAGTATCCCCAGCACAACACTTGAAGCACAGGGGGCCCCAGACCCACGCCGGCTCTCTCACTGGGACGTCGGCGGGGGGAGCAGCACACCCCCCACCCGGAGGCGCAGGCTCCAGCAGAGAGGGCTCCGTGTGGCTGCCGCTCTGCTCCAGCTGGACGTCTCCCTGGCCCCAGGCCCGCAGGCTTCTGGCTAAAGGTGACCTAATTATCACTAAAGCTCCCGAGATGAGGGCTGAGACATCGCCTCCCTGAGCAGGCTCAGAAGGAGCAGATAATGGGACAATAAAATTAATCTTGTAGAAAAACACAATTAGCAGTATCATTTATAAATCTCCTCTCCCGGGCGGCAGAGGCGGGCGCCCCTGGAGCACGGCCGCTCTCCGCGCTGTCGCCCGTTGCCCGGGTGGGGATGGATGGATGGAGCACTGGGCAGGGAGAACGGTTCCATCTCACACACAGGGCTACTCTGGGAGTAAAAAGCAGTCCTCAGAAGTCAAATGACCCAGGGGACAAAGCAGCAGGCGAGGTCCCAGCCCCTTCAGGCCTGCCCGTCTCCAGTGGCCTCACTCACGGTGAGCACCACTCCCCAGAGCCAGCGCCAGGCCAGGGGAGCCGCAGGAGCCGCCGCCGGAGCTCAGGGGGCGCAGTGGAGCTGGCAGCACCGAGAACCGCAGGCAGACAGGCCAAGCCTGTCTTGACCTTGAGCAAGCGCCCGAGCCTCAGTTTCCCTAAAGCCACTGGTGCTGGGCGGGGGCAGCAAGACTACGAGAGACGGTCTGTGACAGTCTGCGGCGAGCCCGGCTCAGGACCAGCCGCGGGCTCGGTGTCTGCAGGTTTCCGAGCTGTCCAGTCCCCCTCATCCTGGCCCCTCTCTCAGCTCCCACCTCTGCCAGGGCTCCACTCTCCTTACCCTTAACCATCTTAAAAAACCGAGGCTTAATAATCCACACGCCCTAAAACGCAGCCTTTGGAGGCCCTCGTTCACGGGTTTCCCACGCAGACAGGCACGAGCCACCAACGCTGCCAGGGCTAGGCGCTTCTTCGCCCCCAGGAAAGCGCATCCTCGCCGGCAGAGCCTCCCATGCCCCGTGCCCCCAGCCCTGGGGATCAGCCAGCCTCACTTCTGCCTCCATGGCCTTCTCTCTGCTGGACATTTCCTAGGAACAGAATTGACACTGGGCTTTTGCGTCCGGCTCCTTCCACGGAGCGTGTTTTCGAGGTTAGTCCTGCGGTGGCATCGGAGCTGCCTCTCGTTCCACAGCTGACCCGATTCCATCGCACGGACAGGCACAGAGGTTGACCCACCCATTTGGTGGTGGGCATTTGGGTCATTTCCACTTTGGGGCTCTTAGGATTCAATGGTGCTATTCACTCTCTGTTCCATGAAGCCTTGTGTGAACACACACCTTGATCCTCTACAGTGCACACCTGGGGCAGAACTTGCTGACCACATGTCAGGCCTACGCTCAGCCTTGTGAGGGGCCGCCACGCTGGTTTCCACCGGGCTGCCCCACGTCCCGGCCCAGTGAGGACACTGACAGTTCCAGTTTCCGCACGTCATTATTGACACTACCAGCTGGTGTTTTGGTCCATGGGGATCTCCATGCCTCTCCCTCCTGTCCATCTCGTGGCCTTCCCCATTCTGCTGAGACCAGGGGACCACCAAGTGTCGAATTCCACCTGGAAGCCCGGCACCTTGGGATCCCAGTTTCCAGGTCCCCCCAGGGTAAACTTCTTGTCCTTTTCTTGAGTACCTGCAAAGCTTTCTGCCCTGTTTGGTAACCTGAGAAGTATGCCAGACATGGCCAGGGACATGGGCTCACGCCCTGGTGTGCTCCTCCGCATCCCACTGCAAAAAGAGGTAACGGAACAGATGTGGTCTCAAGCTCAAGTGCTGCAGGGCCAGGCAGGGAGGAAGCCTAGGGTGAGTGGGGCAGACACCCACCCAAGGCAGGCAAGGGGCAGCGGGCAGGAGGGGCAGCTGCTATCCTTAGGCAGCTGGGGTTTGCCACATGGCAATGTCTTTGTCGTCAGATTTCTTAAAAAAAAAAAAAAAAAAATTTCCAGTAAAGGCAATTTTAAAGAATTCAAACAAGTACAGCTTGGCCGGCAGAATTCTAGTTTGCAAACCTGGAACTGGTGATTCTGAAACTCAAGTGTGCACCAGAATTTCCCAGCGGGCTTGTTAAAAGATAACAGTTCTGACTGAGCAGGTCTGAGGCGGGGCCTGAGAATCTGCGTTTCTCAAGTTCCCAGGAAAGGCTGCCGCTGGTCCAGGGACCACTCCTGGAGAACGTCAGCCGTGGACTGATAATGCTCATCGAGTCCTCGCCCCTTCTAACACAGGCGGGTGACTCGAAAATGCAAAACAGAGGCCTGTGCTCATGGAGAAGCAGCACGGTCCCTGGACAGCCTGGGGACACAGCAAGCCGCGGTCCCGTCCTGTGCAGGCACCAGCTGAGGACAGCAGGACTGAGCCAGCCACACCTCCCTCTCCTGAGCTTTCATCATGAAACTCACTCCTGTGCCAGCGCCTGGAAAACTCAAAACAGTGCAAATGCTACCGGAACATGGAATATGTTAAAATATAACGTGAAAGCGTCAAAAGTGTAGAAGCTATTTGGGTCTCAGAGCCTCTGGATTGTCTCCTGAGACTATCGCAACAAGTTACCATGAGCTGCGCAGTTTAAATCGACACCAATCTGTTCTCTTAAAGCTCTGGAAGCTGAGTCCAAAGTCACGGTGTCACAGGCCATGCTTTCTCAGCAGCTCTGGGAAGAATCTGCCCTTTCCTGGCTTCTGGCGGCTCCCAGAAACCCTTGGCAGTCCTTGGCTCCTGGGGGTGTCACTCCAGTCTCTGCCTCTGCCATGGCCTTCCGTGTGGTGCGTCTCCCTCTGTTCCTTCTTATGAGGACACCAGTCGTTGGGTTCAGGGCCCCCCAAATCCAGGATGATCTTATCTCAAGATCCTTACCTTTTATACCTGCAAAGACTAATTTCCAAATGAGCTCACATTCTGAGGTTCCAGGTGGCACAAATTTTGGAGGGACGCCATTCAACCCACTGTATCCTCCTTACTGCCTTCTTCAGATGTGCGTCTAGCAAGTCTGACAGTCCGTCGTCTGTGCTTGTAGCAGATTGGAAAACACACACCAGGCAGAGGTGGTGGAGCAGCGAAGACTCTTGTGCCCTGATAGGGCAGAGGTCATGGGGGCAACAGGAGCAGACCCCAACAGTAACCAGGCCCCACAGCCTGGGGACATTCCGTGTGGGTGAGGGCCCAGCCCCTGCACCTGGCCCAGCTTGGGAGCTGGGTGCTCACAAAGCGAATCGATTCTCCAAGAAGTGCTCAAATTCTCTTCAAGGTCCTGTGTCTCGGAAGGCAGGACAACGCGCCTTGCATTTTAGAATGACTCTGTTCTAAAAGGAGAAAAAGTAAACTACATGGATCAAAATGCAATTGCTGGAAAGTCTGCTCCCAAGAAACCGACCCTGTTCCGCAGCTGGGCCTGAGAAACGAGGGGGGTCTGCCTGACAGAAGGTCGTGCACTATGGACGTTGGAAAGAAATGATCTCACCAGAATTCCAAGGACAACTTCAGGCCCTGGATCAGGGCTGTCCAGGGACGGGTGGGGGGCTCATTCCCTCCAGAGCAACCACGAAGGCCCCGGCCTCAGCTGTCCAGGGAGACGCTGGGGATGGAAAAGCCCCATGAGGTCATCCTGAGCCGCCCACAATGCAGCTCTGCCTGGGCCCTGAACCTCCAGCTTGCTCTGGGGACCCTGCACTCTCTGCACGCTCCAGGGACCCTGGCTCACCAAGCATGGAATGAATGGCATCCTCCATCCTCGGGCCTTTAAATATCCGTAATTAATCAAGGGTCGGGTGGTATCGTTTTTATTAGAACCTGGCCTTTCTGTGGTTCTTGACTTTGGCAATGTGCTTTTATAATCATTTACCGGCTAAATAATTTAAAACGAGTTATTGCAACAAGTTGGAAACCAGAACTCAGCTGCTGAGGTGATGCTGGGATGCTCAGGAGCGAGGCGGGAGGAGCCCAGAGTGCCGCGCCCTACGGTCCCTACAACGCATCCCAGGCCAGGGCAGGCGCTGTGGACCTGGCTCGCCCTCGGGCGTGGCGGCTCTGAGGTCTCTGCGGCCGTGGTTCCTGGAGCCGTGCACAACACAAGAGGGGGCTCTCCGGCTGGGGGCAGCCTCTCCTTCAGCCCCAACACCCCTCTTATGGGAGGCAAACGAGGTCTGGGAGGGAGGGCTTGCTCTCCCAGGGTGGGGGCACCTACTCAGGTTCAGGGGGACTCTCCTCCCCCATTGGGGGAACTTAAGAGTCAAGAAGGGGCCAGCCACTGAGCATAAGGCAGGTGGCGGCTGGGGAGGGGGCTGGGCTGCACCTCTGGTTGGAACTCACAGGGGACCAATTCTTGAAGCGTCTGCTCTTCTCCCTTCTGCTAACACCTCTGCCAGCACAGCCTTAATGACCTCCTGTCCCCCAGGCCTCGGTGACCTCACCTGGGACGCGGTGTCATTGCAGAGCCCACCTGCAGTGTGGACTGAGCGGCATGTGGCAGGCACGTGGCACTGTCGGCTCGCTGCGCGGTAGCTGTCCTTAGCCGCCGCATCAGCTATTGTTGTCCCTTATCTGCAAAATGGGGATGACAGTATCTGCCCTTCCCCTGCAGGATTTTTGTGAAGCTAATGAAAAAAGAAACTAAAAAGCAATCCAGGGCAATGGAACCACTGCCACTGCGTCACTGTCACCATCCCCCCTTCCCTGGAGGAGGGAGGGTTCCTGAGAGGGGTCCTTGGGAGAGACTGGGCTCCAACGTGCTGGGCGCAGAGAAGGCTTCCGGTGGCTGGAGCTCGGGGGTGCAGGAGGGGAGGGGAGAGGAGCTGGGAAGAAGTGGGCTGTCCTGGGGGGGGGGCCCAGGGACAGGGCTGGCCTGGTTGGCCAGGGGCACAGCTGTCCACTGAAACCAGCTATAGTCCCCATGGGCATCTGGTGTCCTAGGGAGAGGGTTGGGGGCCAGGGCAGATGCCCTGCACAGCACCATTTGGGCACCTGGGGCAGGGAGGGTGGGAGTGGGCAGCAGGACTCTGGCTTTCTGTGATGGGTGACTTCAGGTGCCAGCCTGGCTGGATCATGGAACATGGAACACCCAGGGATGGGAGTGTTCTTCCAGTCTGGGAGTGTCTGAGGAGAGGGACCTGTGGATCCGACCTGCGACCTGCGAGGGGGAGGATTTGCCCTCAGCTGATGGCGCCTCCAGTGTGCTGGGGCCCAGAGCACATCCAGAAAGAGGGAAGACTTTCCCCTTCGGGGGCGGGGCACTCTCCTTCTCCTGCCCTTGGACGTCAGAGCTCCGTTGGTCTGACCTTGGACTTCAGGATTGCCCCTGCAGCACCCGGTTCTCAGGCCTTTGGCCTCAGACTGGGAGTCATGCCATCAGCTTCCCCAAATCTGAGGCCTCTGATCTTGGACTAAGCTAGGCTGCAGGGTCTCCGACTCTCAGATGGCCTGTCAGGGGTCTCCTCTGCCTCCAGCATCACCTGGGCCAACTCCCCTTTCCCTCTCACACAGTCTGTCTGTCTCCTACGGGTTCTGTCTCTGGAGAACCCTGACCCTGCAGTCTGTGAGCTCACCTGCATTGCTCTCTGGATAAAGAAATTGCTGGGAGTTACAGGGCAGGCTCTGCCTCTCTGCTGGGTGGCCAGAGACAATGAACTCTGCTCCCTGCTGGCCCAGGCGTGAAATATAGGCCTGGAGTAAAGGATTCCTCACACTCTGCAAGACCCTTGCCCCTAGGAGACTGTTCCCTGGGTCTGCACTCCCCCAAGCAAATTGTGGGGCTTTGCCTTCTGAAGTTGACTTCCACCCCTAAAAATAAGGTATATCCAATGTGATGTGGACAGAAAATAGGAATTCAGAGCTCCCCAAACCTTGGAGATGAGCTTCTGCCAACCTTATGCCCATCAATCATGCGAAGTTGAAAACACTCTTGAGCTCAAGTCCAAAAATGGGAATCAAAATGGGGAGCATATGAAAATCATCTTGTCTTATATACCAAGTCTTGGAGCTGAAAATAAAAACAACTTCACGATCACACTCTCAATGTACAGAAAAGGAAACTGTGGTCCAGGGAGGACCACTCACCAGATTGTTTTCTTGCCCGCACACTCCCAAGGTGGGAAATGTGAACCCATCAGCAATGAGGACATTTACAGAAGAGGTGAATTCAGAAAGCAGATTGGGAGCCCCTGGGGTGGGAGGAGAGGAGGACAGGGAGGGTGACTTAGTGCCACAGGGCTTCTCCATGGGGTGATTAAGTGTCTAGGAAGGAGTGGTGTGGTGGCACAGCCTTGGGAATATTCTAGAACCAGTGGAGTGGACACTGTAAGGCGGTGCTGTCTCTAGCACAGGAGCTGTATCTCTGCTTCTAAAAGACACGTGGACGAAGCCTCCCTAGACCCGCATCACCAGGCTGTGGAGCAGGCAGAGCCTTCTCTGATCTTTGCAGCTGTCACCAAGCTTCTACCTGCTGCCGGTGCCCGGTGGCCGCCCTCACCACACCGTGTGCTCCTGTCCTGGGATCAGGCTGGCGGTGGAAGCCCAGAGCCTGCAGCCTGCCCCAGCTGTGCAGGAACCCGGTGCCCTGGAACCAGTCACGGCTCCTCTGAGCTATTAAGGCTCACAGGACTCTGGGGTGGAGCTCCCTCAGCCACTATGGACGCTGCACAACCATAGAAAATGCCCATCACCTGCCCCGACTCTAGGGTAGCAACTGAGAACAGAGACCCCACAGGTGCAGAGTCAGAAGGCAAAGCAGTAACAGCTAACGCAAGCACTGTTTTTTATAATAGCCATTTGATTCTTACAATACCGCCAGGGTGGAGATACCGCTACAGATGGGGAAGGTCAGACACAGGGAGGGTAATCTACTTGCCCAAAGTGACACGGTTTGGAAGAGGGAGGGACAAGGTTCCAAATCAGGATGTGGTGCTATGGTTTGGATGTGATTTGTCCCCCAAGGTTCATGGGTTGGGAGTCTGGTCCCTGGTGTGGTGATGTTAAGAGGAGGTGAGTGGCGCCTCGTGCAAGGTCACTGGGGCACTTCCCCTGGAATGAAGAGCTCTTGTGGGGCCCGAGTTGCTTTTCTCCTGCTCACTCTGGCTTCCCAGCTTCCTCTCACACTTGCTCCTCCATGATGCCAGCTCACCACAGGGTCCTCCCCAGAGCTGAGCTGTGCGGATACCATGCCCTTGAGCCCCCAGAACTAGGAGCTCCATGAACCCCTTTATAAGTTCCCAGCTCAGGCACTTCATTATCGTGATGGAAAACAGACTCATGCACGTGGCCTGCCACTGTCACGCTGCCTCTTGCAGTGAGGGTACGAACTTCAACCACTGGGACAAGGGAAGTTCCCAACAGCTTTGGACTCAGTAGAAACGGCAGGTTGGCTCTGAGTGTGAAACAGCAGCATCTGGAGGCCCTGGGAGGATGGCCAGGGTTCCCTTCAAAGATCCGAGCAGTGGGCATATCCCTCCGATGGGCAACCTTGAAGTACAGCAGAGGGTCATTTAGAAAAACCAAATTAAAAAAGATTCTTTGTGTCATTTGGAATTAGATGGTTGGTGCCAAAATGAAGCTGGGGTCCAGAGGGAGACAAAGGCCTGTTGGTGTCACTGATTTCTGGCTGTCCCTCAAACACATTGTAGCTTCAACCATCCCCACTTCTCTTCAACCTAATCCCTTGCCAAGTCCCTGACCAAGCAAGAGCCACCACAGCCCCTATAAATAATGGGATCTGTATGTCACCACACTTTTGCAGGAAAAATGCCTTACTGTCCGTGTCCTGATCCCGGGAGCCTGGAAGCAGGTAAGACAGTGGAGACCTGCAGGGCAGCAGATGATTCAGCTGAGGACCCCGAGGACCTCATCTTGGACCATCAGAGCAGGCCCTAAGGCCAAGGCAGAAGGAGACCTGTGGCTGGAGTAAGGAGAGTGCGGAGTCTGGAGTGACCAGGCCACCAGCCAACGAATGCCTGGGGCCTCCACATGGAAGAGCGAGGCGCAGCTTCTCCCCTGTCGCCTCCAGGAGTAGGGCCCTGCTGACCCTGGGCTTGGACTTCTGCCTCCAGAGCTGAGGGACTGCATCTAGTTTCTGTTGTTTTAAGCCCAGTTTGTGCTCCTTTGTTCCAGCAGCCACAGGAAGCTCGAGCTGCCCTGCACTGTTCCCTCCCTAGAAGGCCCTCCTCACTGCACACACCTCCCTCCTCTACCTCGCCCTGGGGCCTCCCCTGGGAACTGCACTCTTATCCACCTCCCGGCACCTTCCCTCCCAGAGGCTTGCAATTTGCTGCCCCATGTCCATGAGCTCCTTGTGGATGGCAGTGTGTCCTTGCACTTGGCGTTGCTTATGTCCTCCAGTAGGAAGAAACACAAAGGGCAATGGCAGCCAGCCCCAGCAAACACGCACCGCACTGGAGAGCTAGTGACAATCAGAAACGTCATTGTCTCTGGGACAACATGGGCCCTTCCTGACAGTCTTGGAGAGGGAAGAACCCCACTTTGTTGCCTCCTGTGTGGGACTCTAACCACAGTGTGTATGTGTGTCAGTGTGTGTGTGTGTGTGGGGGGGGTTCTGTAAGGTGTTTGGGGCCAAGATGGGGACAAGGTCCTCCCTTGAACAAGCCACATGTCGTCTCCTGACCCAGAGATGTCTTCATGGCTGGGGTGAGCTGGCACACACTCAGGAAGTGCCTGACATATTTCTAACTACTCTTCCTCACCGGCTCAGAAAGCATTCAAGAGGCAGAGGGGTGGCTTCGTGCTTCCCTGGGGCCTGTGGCAGAGGTGACCTGAAGTCCCCTGATGTCCCTGGGCTGGCCTCTGCTAAGAGCCTGGCTCCTCCAACAGACTGATCTTGCCCAAAGTCAGCTTCCATCTGCTGAGGCCTGGGCAGCTAGGAGGAGCTGCGGCCCCCCTGCCTAGGGCACTCCCCTGGGGATTTTGAAATTTCGGCCCATGGCAGGTTCCTAGACTGGGCCTGGGGCTCAAGGCCCGGAAACTCTTTCTTTGATCTATATTCATTCTCTGGACTTGGTGATTCTCAGGGCCCGAACCCTCAGTAACGCCTGGCGGTTGCCTGCCCTGCGTCCTAACCGCGTCCAGCGCGCGGTCACGGGTGCGGGTGAGAGCCGACGCTCCCGCAGCTGCAGTCACCCCGCTCCGGGCTCCACTCCCATTCTGGCCTCGTTCCCGCATCTCCGCAGTTTTTCATCGGGCGGGTGAGTCCTGCAGGCAGGGCTGTCACCCGGGCCGCGACAGCGCCCCGCTCCGGGAATGAGGGGTGCGGGTCAGGTGGGAACCGCTTTCCTTCCAGTTCGCCTCTTTCCTCTGGGCGACGGTTGCAGTGGGGGACCCTCACTTTCTCTTTCGACCAGACCAGAGAACCCTTTCTGCATCGCTCCAACGGTCGCACCAAGCTCGCTCTGTTCTGAATAACTGCCCTCCTGCTATCGAGGACAGTCCCCACCCCAGGCGCCCGTGCCCAGCCCTGGGAGAGCGACGCGCTGCACCCCGCACCGCGGAAAATCTGCCTCTTCCTTCCCGTCGTGCCCCTTTCCTCAGGGGCGCGCCCTCGTTCCCGCCCCTGCCCGACAAGACCTAAGGAACGCAGGGTCTCTGCCACCGCCCCGCGCCGCCCGGTCCTGGTCCTGGAGGCCGCAGTCCCGCGCGGCCGCAGCCCGCGCCCCGTCCACCGCCTCCCTTGGGGGCCCGCTCCATCCCTAGGCTCCCCTCCCCTTCCTCCTTCCCGGCCGCCGCCCGGTTGCGCAGCCCGCAGCCTCTGCCCCAGCGCTCGCGCCCAGGCGAGCCTCCCCTCAGGGCGCACAGCCGGCCTCCCCGGCGGGGCGGCGGGTCCCGGGGGAGGCTCCGCGCCCAGCCCGCGCTCCTTTGTGCTGCGGGCGCTGCGTCAGGGCGGAGGCGCGGCCGCGGCCACACGCACACTCACGCGCCAGCCCCCGGGGGCGGCGGAAGGCGGCGCGGAGGAGGGAGCCGCCGACCCAATCGCTGCGCCCCCGCCCGCCCGGCCGCGCCGCCTCCGCCATTGCTGCGCGCGGGAGCGGGCGACGCGGAGCTCGGAGCCGCTCGGAGCCCAGACCTGCGGAGCCGGGCGTGGGTGAGTGCGGGCCGCGCCGCGCCGAGGCGGGACCCTGCCCGCCGGGGAGCCGGGCTGGGCCCTCACCTGCCGGAGGAGGTGGGCGGGCGGGTCGTCGGGCTCGGCGGCCCCGGACGAGGACGCGTCCGGACGGGCCGGGCAGGGGCGGCGCCCGGGGCCGGGGCCGGCGAGGCGAGGCGGTAGGTAACGCCCTCGCCCGGCGCCTCAAGGCCGGCGGTGCCCGCGGCGGCCCGCGACCCTCCCCGGAGGCGAGGCGGGCCCGCGCCCCGCACGGCAGGTGGGTGAGCGCGCCCGCCTCCCTCGCCCCGCGCGGCTCGGGCCCGCCGTGACTCCCGCGCGGCCTTGGCTCCGCAGGCGGCAGCTTCGGGTCCTCGGAACGATGGTGAAGTTGGGGAACAATTTCGCGGAGAAGGGCACCAAGCAGCCGCTGCTGGAGGATGGCTTCGACACCATTCCCCTGATGACGCCCCTCGATGTCAATCAGCTGCAGTTCCCGCCCCCGGATAAGGTGAGCCCCCTCCCCGCCCGCCGGGATCCCCGCGCCGCCGAGTGCGCACCCCTAATTCTCCCCCGCGGCTGCAACAAAAGAAACGCCACGTGCGCTGGGACTCGAAGTGGGGGCGGGCTGGGCAGGCAGAGGAAGGCCGGGCCAGGACGCCGTGCCCGCGCGATTCTGGATGCGGCGGTGTTGGGAGCCCTGCCTTGGAGGACAGCCCCGTCCTGACAATGGAGCTCGAGCAGGGAAAGGTTCCTTGATTTTTGTGGGCGTCTTGTGAAGGGGGAAAGTCCCTGGCTCCACAGCTGCCCTTCTGTCTTGCCCCAGGCACTAGCCCGCTCTGGGTCTGGGCTGAGATCCGGGCCACCCGCCCTGTGCCTTCCCTTGTGCCATTTCACCCGACTTGGCCCCTTCAGGTGGGGTATTGCCGGATGTGCCTTCCCCAGGGGCTGCTGCCCCTGCTCGCTGGGTTTGCTAATCCCTACCAGGCTGGCGGGTTTGCCCTGGGTTTGCAGGGAGGGCGTTGCGCTCACACTGAGCCTTTTTCCTCTTTGTTACTGTTGTGAAATCTCCAAATTGGTGCCCAGGCTCACTCAGTGTTTGTGTAGCTGGGAACAATCCCTCGTCCACCTTTCCCCAGAGCATTGTTGCTGAATTTAAAGAATGTCCTCCTTTCTTGAATTCAGCATCCAATCTAGTAGTATCTCTTTATCCAATAAGGATAATATTTTGATGAGTTAACACTTAAAGGTTAATGGGATTTTTAAGTCTAGACAATTGGATTGCAAAACTCAAGCCTAAAATCATAAACAGCATCTATTCCAACCGTGCTGCTGCTCACACCCCACCCACCACCACGGAAGCTCTCCTGTTACCCGGAGTGCTTGTATTATCTCGTTTAGTCCCTGTTGAGGAGGCTGTGACTCAGGGCCTCAGGTCATTCTGTGACTGCTGACCACGGGGGTTGGGTGGGTGAGGAAGGCCCTAGAGTGGCCCTTACTGTGGAGGCTTCCTTTATTCCTTTATTCATGGCAGACCCTGGGAGCCTTGCCCAGCTCCCCAGAGTGACTTTGCCTCCCCGTGTTGCCTGTAAGGGGGAGGGCTGGCAGCAGGTGCTTCAGTTCCAGAAAGGGGATCCATTGGTTATGCTGTGTACCCCAGGCCACAGTAAGGCTACTCTGGGGTACTCATGGTCCAGGCTGGGCTTCACAGGGAGGGCAGGGCTTCCTGTGACCTCAGCTTCAGTTCTGCCCCTCCCTGTGCAGGGGCTACTTAGCAGAGTCTGGTCACAAGCCCCAGTGGCTCAGCCATGGGTGACCTGTGTCAGGAACAGTGACAGAGTGGCACCTCTGGGGCGACTCCCTCCACATGGTCTCTTTCATTCTCAGCCTGCTCCACTCCAGAACCCTCTGGCACAGTTGGCTTGTTACCTGGAGGAGGGTTTCAGGCAGGTATGGAACTCTGAGCAACCCAGTGGTTGCCCAGCGGTGGCCTATGCAGCCCTAAAAGGTGCTGTCCTGTCGCTGGGAGTGTTCAAACAAAGGAGCAACTGGCGGAGGAGCTGCAGAGAAGGGAGTCCCAGCAGGGACCGTAGTGGGTAAGAAGGCTTCCACAGTCACATAGGAGACAGAGGCTGGGGGAGTTTGCGGTACACAGCCAGGGTCACTCTGGAGAAGGCCGTAGCCCCCAGGGGCACAGGTTTCTGGCAGTTCCTTTTGCTGCACTCCACTTGTGGCACGACGTCTCCTGCTCTTGACCTTTCTCAACCCAAACGATGGCAAGGTGTTGCTCACAGTTAGCTTCCAGGTGGGCAGTGTCATCTACTCTTGGTGACTTGGCATTTGAGGGCCAGGTTGCACACAGTTTGCCCCAAGGAGGTGCACTAAGCAGGCACTGCAGTTACAACAGCAGTGGTAGTCACAGGGCTGGTGGCCATGTCAGGGACAGTCTCGCCGGACATTTGTTGGAGGCCTGTTCTGCCTACATTACAGGCTGGAATTCCTTAACGTGTTGACCCCACTGTGAGGTCCTGCCGTCAGTGCTACGGTTTACAGATGTGGAAATGAAGGCACAGAGTGTAAGGGACCTGCCCAGGGTCACCTGGCCTGTTCATGGCAGACATAGATTGGTGCAGATGCAGATTCCAGGTGGACAGAACCTTGACAGGGTACCCACAGATTTCCTGGTCTGCAGAGTCTCCCAGGGAGATGAGCCTTGTTCTTGGTTTGTAGGCAGATGAAGTGGCTCCAGGTAGCCAGGTGCATGATCAGGGTCACAGGGCTAGTCAGACGCAGCTGCGTTGTGAGGACAGCAGGGTGACACTCAAGTACTGATTCAAGAAGCGGGGTGGGCCCCTGGGCCAGTGCAAGGCTAGTGTGGCCTCCCTGTCCGTCGCAGGAGGGCTGCGTGCAGAGGAGTGCCCGGGGCAGGAGTGGGGCTGTGGGGCTCTTGGCTCTTGGGGTCACTCCCTGGCACTGGTCACTTTCTCCCTGTCCCTTCTTTCTGTGGCTGGCTCCAGGAGTTACAGCTCAGGCTGAGTCCCTTCAGCTGCCCACCTGGGACTGGTCATCTGAATTGCTCAATTCCCCTTGTTTGTCCAACTGCCACGCAGAGCAGGTGTCTCCCCAAAGTATGGACCTCCCAATGAAGGGACGTGTTCCCTCCAGAGGGGAGTGTGGGGTGGCCACATCTTGGCAGTCTGCAGCCACTGCCAGGCACCTGCTCTGGGGAGCAGGGCTTGGGGATTAGAGACGCGTAACCCCTGGTCCCATCTTAAACGTTTCCCCAGGGGTCCAGCGCGGGGCGTGAGGAAGGCAAGGCAGGGAGGTCGGGCTTAGGAGGTCCTGGGGAAGAGGCATGGGGTGCCAGGGTCACTCTGAGATGAAGCTGCTGGGGATGCCAGGGAGGGGTTTGTGCAGGGCAGGCAGGGCTGGTTTCTCGGATGGAAAAGCATCTCCTACCTTGCGGTAGAGGATTGAGCGGGTAAGAACAGGGCACGCTCTGGGGCCGTGCAGGGCAGGGGAGAGGGGTTGGTGGGCAGAGACCAGGAGCTGGCGGCGGGGAGGAAGGAGCCCTGGATTGGAGTCAGGTGTCCTGCTGCCCCTGCCCAGTCACCTGTCAGCGGCAGGACCTTGGCCAGTGAGCTCAACTCCTCTGCCCCTCGGTTACATCGTTTCCCTCCCAGGGCTGCTGAGGACGGTGAACGGGGAGTTCCTCGGAACATGCTGGCACAGAGGAGAGTTCCAGCAGGTGGTGGCTGTGCTCATTCTGTTCTGTGGAGATCTGGTGACTTTGAGCACGAGAGTTCCCAGACCCACCTTCTTTGGGCAAGGTGTCAGAGTGCACCGGGTCGCGCTGACCACTTGCTTCTCTGCTTTCTGGGTAAGGTGGTGGTGAAAACCAAGACCGAGTATGAACCTGAGCGCAAAAAAGGAAAAGCTCGTCCTCCCAAGATTGCCGAGTTCACCGTCAGCATCAGCGAGGGCGTCTCCGAGAGGTTTAAGGTGAGTGCGGAGCTGCGGAGAGGACCTGCAGAGGGCCCGTCACCAGGCGTGACACCCGGTACCTGGGCTGATGCCAGCTGTGCAGACCCGGCAGCTGGTGGCTGCCCACCAAGATGGTATCCTTGTGGCTGTTAAAATCTTTTTCTTCTTCTTCTTCCAAAGTGATCATGTATTATTTATTTTTATAGCAGGGAAAACCTACCTGTGAGCTTTCTTTAAGATAAAGGTTATAAACATAAAAAATCACTTCCAAACATTAAAATATTGATCTACCAGTTCCAGGAAGGAAGCGCACGGCACCCGCTATGTGGCAGACGGGGTGCTGAGCTCCTGGCCTGTGTGAGTTCGTCTAAGCCCCGCTTCGCGGGAGGCGAGTTCTGACTTCATCACCCATTTCACAGATGGGGAGGTGGCAGCAGAGTGCCCACAGCTGTGTGGCAGAGCCAGCATCCAGAGCCCATCTGGCTGCAGAGCCATGTGTCCATCTTCCGACCTTCTGTACCTTCAGAGGTGCTGGGGACTGCTGCCCCAGGTGTTGGGGTGTCGGCTGGGTGGGGTGAGGAGGGACCTTCCCGACATCTGGGTGGCCTCAAAGGCAGTACTGGTCGAGGAGCACATTGGGATATTGATGTTCTGGAAACAGGAAGCACACAAGAGAAGGTGGAAAGGAGGCACTCACCTAGATGTGGGGGGTGGACTGGAGATGTCCTGGGTCCCTTGGCCCTGACCCCAGCCCTGATGGCCCCCTGTGGATGTGCGAGCAGTTTGCTCAGGCTGGACACATGGCCTGCTGCCCGCAGGTTCTGGGCCCGCTTTGCATGTTGTCAGGTTTGAACTCAAGGATCGTGTGGATCGCAGCCTTTGGACAGTCCCCAGCTGATGGTGAAGGGCAGCCGAGGCAAAGTGGCTTCTCTAACCTGACTCTAAGCCCCTTCTTCCCATGGCGCACACTGCCTCTCAGGGCCTTGCCCTTTCCTGGGGCCCTGGTGGTGTTTTCTTGGGTCATTGTATCAAATCCTCCCACAGTGCCCTGCCTCCTGATGTGGGCTCTATTCTGATAACCCACTCTGCACAGAGGGCTGTGTCTGTGGGACCTGCTGTTGTGACAGGGCGTCGTGTGTGCTGAGATGTTCCTGGCTCAGCAGTCCACATGCCTGAGGTTTGTGGCCAGGATCAAGGTGGACTGACCTTGATCCCTCTCTTCTTTCTGGCCTGGGCCTTACCAGTGGGCACTTGCCCCTCTGCCCCGTCCCCACCTTGGGATCAGCTCCTTCCCCCTACTTGAGCAGGAGCGACCTCGGTGTCAAGGTCATGATATCTGGATGTCTAAGCGGTGTCTCCTCCTGCCTCATAGACCCCTCCCCCAGCCCTGTCATTGTAGGTCCCTGCAGGCCGGGAGCAGCGCGGCATCTGAACGGCTGAGTGTCCCTGTTGAGTGTCCCTATATGCCAGCGCTGTCCCCTCTGTTATCCTTGGCCTGCACTTTTCCCATAAGCTCACCTGTAGCAAGTCCCTAGGTCCCTTGCCTAAGGCGTGGGTGACGTACATTTGCCACCAGGGCTCTCGGCAGCCACGGCTGGGACTCTGTGTGATTACTCGGCTCCTGTTGCCCAGAACCTAAGGACTCAGAAGGCCTCACAGGGTTGGTGCCTGTCCCGGTGGACTGGCTCCTGGTGGCAGAAAGTCCTGCCTGGTCTCTGTTCCTGCCTCCCTGGCTGCCTGGAAGGTGATGGTAGGGGTGCCCAGGGTGCTGTGTGCCATGAGCCGCTAGCCTGGTTTCACACAGAGAGTGGCCGGTGTCCTCCTCTTGGGACCTCCTGCATGGTTCACACCAACTCGCCACCCTTTACAGACAGGGCGTTGGGTTCCGGCTGGTCGCAGGGCAGACAGGATTCCGAAGCCCGTGCCTTCCATCATGACCTCCTGTGGCCTTGCCCCGGCCCTGGCAGGAAGTGGCCTCATCCCAGACCCGTCCCCTTCCATCTCCTGGTGCCAGAGCCCTGGGCCCCTCCTGCCCTCTTCCTGGTCCACTGCCCTTTGTGATGAGGCTGTGCCAGCAGGGACGGTGCGGCCGGCACGCTCCCACGAACGAGGCTCTGGTTCAAGGTCATTATGCTTTTGTCTGTTCTCATCTACCTCGTGAAGTAGGCACCAGTATTATCTCTGTTTTACACTTGAGGGGAAACCGAGGCAGAGAGCCTGCACCCAGGCAGCCTGCTCTAGGCTGTGGCACGAGAGGTCACCTGGCTTTTCCTGTAACGGGTTTCTAGGGGAGTCTCAGCCCCAGGTCACCTGTGGCACTGGTGGGTGGGTTGTTTTCTACATCCCTTTCCTATCTTGATTCAAAACCCTTCCTGGACTTGGGAAGCTGAGGCAGGAGGATTGCAAGTTTAAGGTCAGCCTCAGCAACTTAGCGAGATCCTGTCTCAAAGTTTAAAAAGGGCGGAGGATGTGGCTCAGTGGCAGAGCAGCCCTTAGTTCAGTCCCCTGCATGGCAACAAACAACCCCCGAAATAAACACCAGCCTTCTTGGGAACTGTCACCTGTGGTTATGAATCTGCTTCCTTGAGCCACTGGACCCAGGTCTCCCCGCTCCTCCCCTCCCTGCAGCCCGGGCTCTGCGTGGGCTCGGGCACCCCAGGCTGCCCCATGCCAGCCGTTACCCTCGTGTCTCTGCTTTTCTCATGGCTTCCAGGTACCGTCCTCTGAGGGACTGGGTTGGCCCACGTCTCTAGGTGTGACCCTGTGATCCGTGTCCCTGCCAGGTCTAGAGGGGAAGCAAAAGTTCCCTCAACTGGAGTTTGTGACCTTGGAAAGGGAACCAGGCCGTAGAACCCCCTGGACAAGGATGTTGGCCCAGTGCTGAAGGTCCAGGGACTTCATGTGACAGGCTTGCTTAGGGGGCCATGCTGACACCGTGCAGGCACCTCGCCACTGTGTCTTCATGCACTCAGCAACAATTTGATAAGTATTCTGGTGGCTAAGTGCCTGGCCCTTGCGAAGGGCGGCTTGGGTGAGCTCCAGGGTCCCCCCAGGACCCGTGTGTTGGGTGAGCTCAGCGGCAGCTCTGAGTTCTGGGTGCGAGCTCCTCCAGGGTCATGCATCAGTCTTCACAGTGAGCAGGTGAACTGCCGAGGCCTCGGTCAGGCACAGGATCAGGGCCAGGAGCCTCCTGGGGCACAGCTGGACTGGCCTGCATACTGGGACACCCCGGCTGGGCTTTAGCAACCTAATCTGGCTTTCTAAGGACACCTCTTGCCTTCACCTGCTCTGAGATTGTCCCTGCTCCCTGCCACCTACTGTGGCTGATGTGCAAGGGCCACCTCCCAAGCCCGTTTCCCTGAGTGTGCCGGGGCTGCCTGCCTGGGGTCATCTGTCTCCGATCCTGGGAATGTGCATTGTAACTTGCTCTCCAAGCCATGCCAGCGTTCACTGGGTTTTGAACCTTGCTGGATGGGGACATAATCTGGTACAAGTGTAGGGAAGGCTCAGCAGACTAGTGCCTCTTGGAAATGCTGAGAGCGCCTACTCTTCTGGAACGTTCTCCCTGCCTTTTATTGCCCAGTGCTGCTTCTGTTGTCCCTGAATGTGAGCTTGTAGTGAGGTGGCTGCCCTGTGGGCTTCAACAGGCTTCTGAGGAGGGGCGGGGGTGGGAGCGGCACAGAGCCCTTCCCTCCCTGGCCTGTGTGAGCCCCCACGGGCTCCCCAGCGTGGGTGTCAGAACACCTTCCTGTTGCTGCTGGGCGGTTTCTGCGTGGCTGCTCAGCTCAGCCCTGGGCTTGGTTCTTCTCATCCCTGTGTGAACTGCCAGGAGGAGATCCTGCCTTTCAGACGTTCAAGTGACAAGTAAACAGCGTGTCCCCCTTTGTCTCTGATTTGTGCGAGCTGAGTCTTCACGTACCCTTGGATTGCATCCTTGAAACGGAATGTCTTTTTGGATGTTACTTTATGATTATCACTCAGGGATTGATCTCTTGGCTACGAGGTTGCTAGGCTGGTTGCTAGGTAACCGCTAGTGGGGAGGAGCTTGGAAAGACTGCCCCGGGGATGGCAGGATGAATCACCCAGGGCGGCGGGGCGGGGCTCCAGAGGTTGGGAGGAAAGCGTCCTTTAACGGTGGAGGTGTTTACAGTGAGGGAAGCGGGCGAGGTGCTTCTCCAGTACCTCGGCCTCCATGCTGTTCTGATTGCTCTTTCCGTCTGGCTGGTGCGGAGCCTGCGCCACACACCAGGGTGGGCGGCCGGCGGGCCCTCCTGGGGCAGGCTCGGGAAGGAGGAAGAGGGCGGCCTGGGCCCTGCACCTCTCCCGGGCC
The DNA here is from genome assembly GCF_902686455.1 of Sciurus vulgaris. Classification (NCBI taxonomy): domain Eukaryota; kingdom Metazoa; phylum Chordata; class Mammalia; order Rodentia; family Sciuridae; genus Sciurus; species Sciurus vulgaris. The sequence continues at coordinate 140,393,501 of NC_136469.1, forward strand.
TGCGGGCTAGGGTTTGGGTGACAAGCACCTTCTGGGCTCTAAGGGAGCCCGTGCCGGCCTTGCGCCCCAGCGGGCGGCAGTGTCGGGAGGCTTAGGCGAGGCCAAGTGTGGCGGACCCTCGGAGTCGGTGTTGGCCCGCGTGGTGCGGCCCCGGCACCCTGCCTCAGATGACCCTGTGGGCGGGGTGTCTTCGCCTGTCCTCAATGACCTTGAGCTTCCGTGTGCCAGTTTGTTCTCCACACTCTCCAATAATCCCCTGGCGTCTTAACCATTGTTAACCATTCATGAACGGGGACGTGTTCCCCTGGCCCTCGGCGGGGTGGGAGGTGGCGGCACCGCAGACCCCAGCCAGCCCCGTGCATGGCTCGTGCATGGCTCGTGGGATGTGGCCGCCCGTCCGCGCTTGCGGAACCCGGGCTCCTGGTCCAGCCGGGGCGGGGGCTTCCTCCAGGGCCGGAGGGGAGCGGCTGAGTGTGTCGGGAGGTGTCCATGCTCACTTCTGCGTGGGTGGCCTCCGGTGTTGAGTGCAGTGAACGCTCGAGGATGTCGGGACTGTCCTCCTCCAGGACTGGCGCTGGCCCGGCGTTACTCCGCAGAGGCGCGCTCCTTTCCCCTGCCCGACGGAGGGAGGACCGTGCGCCCAGGAGGAGCACCGCTGCCATCCACCAGCCTGCGCAGGCACACGTCCTGGCTGTTGCTCACTGCAGGCTGCCCTCCCTGTCCCCATTTTGTAGGTGGAGAATTAAGACCCGAGGGGTCAGGGAAGGGGCCCAGCCGCCCAGTGACGAGGAGTCAAGGTGGGATTTAGACCCACGTGCGTTTGACATGCGAAGCCCAGACGTCCTGTCCTGCGTGTCCGTGGGATCGTGGGTGACTCTCCTGCTGCAGGATCCCAGTCCCCAAACCCCTCAGCTGGGCACGGCCTTGGGAGGCCCCCAGCAGGCTGGGAGGCCCCGGAGCAGAGAACACAGTGGAGTCCGGTGCTGCTGAGTGTTCGTCTGCGGATCGGGGCTTTTCTAAGTCTTAGCAGGTGGCTGTGCCTTGTCACCTGAGCAGCTGCGTCACTCTCGCTGGAGCCAGGGCCCTTTTGTGAATGGCAGTGGATGCTGGGCAGTGGCCATGGGCTGGGAGGAGCGGGCACCTAGAGCGGTGCCCACCTCGCTCCCCGGCCCACAGGCTCTGTGCATTTATTCCTGGCTGTTGTTGCCAGAAAGCCTCCCGCAGACCCCTCTTGCTCTCAGGCAGGGCTGTTCTGGCTTGGGCCTGCCATGGCTCATCAGGACCCCAGCAGCCTGTCACTCCCATCTTCCTGCCTCTTCCCTCCAGCCCATGGGAAAAATTGTGTAAAGTTTACGTGCCCTAAGAGTTACCGTTTTAGAGCATACAGTTTATGACGTGTAACTTATTCACCATGTTACCCGACCATCATACAGTTCAGTTCCAGAACATTTTCCTTTCCCCAAAAGGAACCCCCATTCCCATAAAACTGTTATTCCCTTCCCCCTCCCCAGGCCCCTGACAACCACTAGTCTGTTTTCTGTCCCTGTTGGTTTCCCTGTGCTGGACTTGTCACATAAGTGGAATTGTGCCATATCGGGACCTTTGGTGTCTGGCTTCTTTCACTTAGTGAGCTGTTTTTAAGGTTCCTCCATGTTGTAGCAGGTATCAGTGTGTCATTCCTTTTTGTGGCTGAATAACATTCCATTGTATGCATGTACTCCATTTGTTTATTCTCTCATTGATTTTTGGATATGTGAGTGTTTTCCACCTCTTGGCTATTGTGAGTATTGCTGCTGTGAACATTCACGTACAAGTTTCCATTTGAACACCTGTTTTCAGTTATTTTGGGTATTTACCCAAGAGCAGGATGGATGGTCATGTGGTGATTTTATAATTAGCATGTTGTGGAACTGCCAAACGGTTCCCCACACATGCAGTGGCACCGGCTCACGTTCCCGTGGGTGGTGAATGAGGGCTTTGTCGCCAGCGCGTGTTGTGTTGTTTTGTATTGCAGCTGTGGTGGGGGATGTAAGTGGGTCTCACTGTGGCCTGGATTTGAGTTTCCCTGGTGCCTGACAGTGCTGCTCGCCTGTCGGCCATGCGTGGGTCTTCCTTGGAGGTGTCTGCTTTTAATTGGGGCGTTTGTCTTCTTGTTGTTGAGTTGTTGAGAGTCTGTATTTTAAAACCTTATGAGAAAAAGTTTTGCAGATATTTTCTGCCATCTGTGAGTTCTCTTTCCATGTTTTTGCTAGTTCCTTTGATGCACAAAGTTTAAAATTTTACGAAGTGCATTTTTTTTTCTTGGTTGCTTGTGCTTTTGGCATCGTACCTAAGACACCCTGGCAAACCCAAGGTCATGACGATTTATCTGTCTGTGCTTTCTTCTAAGAATTTCAGGGCTTAGCTTCTGTATTGGTTTTTATTAATTTTGAGTTAATTTCTGTATATGGCATAAGGGTCTAGGTTCTTTCTGTTGCATGTGGATGTCCAGTTTTCCCCGCACCTTTTGTTGAAGAGACTTCTTTTGCCCTATTAAGTGGTCTTGGTGTCCTTATTGAAAAGGACTTGGCCATGGACATTGTAGTTCTATGTCTGGATTTTCAGCTTAGCCTGTGGGTTTGTGTGTGTCTTGTGTCTGCGCTGTGCTATTTTGATGATTGTATCTTTGTAGTAAGTTTTGAAATTGAGTCTTAGTTTTGTTCTCTGATTTCAAGGCTGTTTAGCACTTCAGGTCCATGGCTTAAACAAAAAAGAAAAAGGCCACCAAGGCTGCCAGGGTTTTGCTGGCACTGCTCTGACTCTCTGGCTCCAGGGGCAGTCTTCCCATCTCGGAGTGGGAAGCCTGTCAAGTCATTTGCCTGGTCCTCCTCCTCCCCTCCAGCGATGCTGGGTTCTTTCCTGTGGGAGGTCCCTTCGCTTGTTCGTGCAGGCAGCAGACTACAGAGGGACGAGTGACACCTGAGCCTTCACAGGGGCTCTCAGGTCACCCACACTGTCACCAGAACCTTGGGGTAGGGTTTGGTCCTCTTGCCTTTGAAATTGGGTGTTTACGAGATCTTGTGTAGTGTGTTAATAACAGAGGACACGCATACCATAAAGTCATATTGCAGTACTTTGATTGCGGTGTTCGAATACCATGAGTTTTCTTTGTAAGTGTGTATATAGCATGTTAGGCACAGAAAACCTTCTAAGAAGGACCTGTGGCTTCACCTGGCTGCTGGAGAGGTATGTGCAGGCACGTGGCGAAGCTCACAACAGGCTCTGGGCAGCTCGAGGTTTTTCCTCCATAGGAAAGAGAAAAGAAAGACCATTGTCACTACCTGGGTCTAAAGGTGCCTGTAGTCCAGGCTGATTCCTCATTACATAGTCATTATTATTAATCATGTTTTTCCCTCTGAATTTCAAACAAAATGAAAGCAGAGCACTCCATGGGTCCCTGCAGCACTGTGGGCCCTGGGCCCTGCTTCTTGTGCCTGGGAGGCACAGGACCAAGGGAAGGGAAACGCTCCTCCCAGGCACAGGAAGTCTGGCCCTGACCTGCCTGGAGTCCACAGCCCATCGGAGTGTGTTCTGGGGAGCAGGGCTCTCCAGGCCTCCTGGGCAGGTGGAAGGAGCTGCCCTGGGTCCACCCCTTCCCATCCAAGGTCATTTACTTAACAAAACAAATTGATGGGTGCCCCCTGCAAACTCAGCTTGGGTTGTGTCCCATGTGTCTGGTGTAGATGTGGCCGAGGGATGCTCGGGAAGAACTCGCGGGGAGATGGATTGCCTGCTGTCTGGATTCCTTCCCCTTCCTCACTCCGCACATCAGGAGGACCCCCTTCTGTGCCAGACAGTGAGGCCCAGCCCTGCCCTGTGCTCATGGGGGGACCTGACAGAGAGGTCTGCTTTTCCTGGGCTGCTGTAACAAATCACCACCAGGTGGTGGCTTTGGAGAGCATGCAGGCTTCTCCCGCGGCCAGTTTCACTGGTCAGTACCAGGGGTCTACGGGGCCTGCTCCAGCCAGGGCTCAAGGGGATGTGTTTCTTTTCCTTTTCGGTCTCTGGACCTTCACTCCTCTCAGTCCTCGGTGCCACCTTCCGATCTGCAGCGTCACTTCTTCTAGTCTCTGTCCTTGCCTCCCTTCTCTGCAGGAGGATCTCCCTCTGCAGGGACACCTGCAATAGCGTGGAGGGCTCACTGGATAATCCGGGAGTCCCCATCTCATCCTGGGCCTGATCACATTGGCAAGTCTCAGTCCCTCCCCTGCTGCTAAACAGACTTCTGAGACTGGGAATCCCATAGAGGAACTCAGGATGAACAGGAGTTTGACTCATGATCCTGGAAGCCAGAAGTCCAGGATCAAGGGGCTGTCTCTGTCGAAGGCCTGCTTGCTGCGTCATCCATGGAGGGAGGCAGAGAGACCAGAGAGCACGGGAAGGGGGAGTGGGCCTGCCCTTTCAGGAACCGCTTCTGCGGGGGGGGTCGATGCATTCACAAGAGCAGAGCCCCGGAGTGCGGAGTGCATTCCTAGCTTTTCCAGAGCATGCCTTTCGGGGCCCACAGGTCCCAGCACAGGTATTGAGCTTTGGTGTCTTGGGGGTCATGTTCAGCCCCACAGCTGGCCTCTGGGTTTCAGTCGCAGGAGCGGTGGCTCAGGAGTCCTGCGGAGGAGTGGCAACACTGCTTACTCTGCCTGCTCTGTACAGGGCGGGGGACCAGTGCGGTGGCCCCAGGCCCCTGCCCAGCAGTGGCATCCTCCGTGCAGGCTGTGACACCTGCTTGGGCTGCACACAGGCCGCACCTGGGAGTTCTTGGCCATCGGCCGTCTGGGTCCCCGAGCAGATGTTCATGGTTCTGCTCTGGGTGGGCCAGAAGTTAGCATCTTCCAGGCTCCCAGGGGTTTGGCTTTCTCATGCGTAGTCCCAGTTGAGCTTGTTTTGTGCCCGCCATTTCTCCTTTGGCAGGTGTCCTGCTGGCCTGCGTGAGGGTGCCTCCTTTTTAGTGACTGGGCCTTCCTTCATCACACAGAGAAGTGTTGGCTTATGACCTTCGTCTTCCCTTCTGAGGCTGTGGCGTTGTGTGGGAGCAGGGCCTGCTGTGGCCCACCGTGTGCCTGGCATCAGTCCCCTGCCTGTCCCACCGCACACACAGGTACTGGGCCAGCACCCCCTTTCACAGGAGAGGGAGCCTGGGGCGGGGCAGTGGCCTCCCCACATCACTGTGTGGCTCAGAGGCCGCCTTGCTCTTATTCCGGGCAACCAAGGGCTAGTCCTTCTTCCGTCTTTGGGCTGCAGTCTTCTGAAGTCAATCAACAGATGTGGTGGCTGGCAGCTGGGGCTCTCCAGGACCTACAGAGCGTGGCGCATCAACGTAGTAACAGCCTCGGGAGCCTCAGGGCCTCGGGGGATCATGGGTGTCCGGCTCAGTGATTTTGCCCTGGGTTCCAGAATATGCCTTTTTTCCATGGGGGAGGGAGGGAGGTTTACTGATGTCTCCAAACTAGGACACAGTTTATTTCCGTTGAATCAGGAAAAAAAATGGATGCTTGAGTACTTGGTGCCTGCATGTATAATTGGTGACCACCGGGAAGCTGCATGTTCCAGAGCCTTCTGGACCTAGTTAGGGCTTTGGAGGATGAGGAGGGAGAAGGCAGCACAACCTGGTATGCAGGGGACAGGCCAGGTGACAGCAACAAGAGACATCTTCAGGGGAGACGAGCCAGTGCTGTGGAAGCCACTGTAGGCACCACAGAGCGGGGGTGCTCAGGCAATGGAAATGGCTTGGTTCTCGAGGCTGGAGGTCTGAATCAGGGTGTTGGCAGGGCCTTGCTCCTCCTGGACCTTCCAAAAGAGGACCCCCCCTTGCCTCACATAGCTTCTCGGGACCTGGCCGTGTGCTGGGCTTGTGGGTGCATCTTCTGGTCCTTGGCCTTCACGGTGGCCTCCCTGTGTGTGTTGTCTGTCCATGTTCCCTTTTGTGTGCGGACACAGTCAGGTTGGATCTGGGCCCTGACGGCCCTGTCTAACTGGATGGCATCTACCAAGGCCCGGTTTGCAGACACGGGCACACCTGCGGGTACCTGGGGTACTGCAGCTCTTTGGGGAACGCCCTTCAGCCCGTAAGGGCTCCAGATGCTCTCCCAGCCCGCCGGCCCTCGTCACTGCCTGATAAGTGTGTGAGGATGGAGGCACTGCTGTCCCTTCAGAGATGAGCTGTGGCCCGAGAGGCCAGGCCCTGCTCAGAGTCACAGTCTGTAGCTCGCAGAGTCAGGGTTGGCTCAGAGCACGTTGATGATGATTCTGGAAAGGCCCCTGGCTCACTCTCCCTTCTCAGGTCATGAAACTGCAGGGCCACCTGCCACTAGTGAACTTGCAGACCCCCAGGTGAGGAAGGGCCTCCCTGCCCCAGGATCTGCAGAACCTGGCGAGGTGGGTAGGGCTTGGGCCAGGGGCCTCTGAGGGGAAGCGGTGTTCTGAGCTTTGTTTCTGTGCCCTCTGTCCTCTGCTCCAGGCACTGTTCTGTGCTCATTTTTTGCTTTTGTGAATGCCTCGGCCATCAGGCCTGGGAATCCTGGAATAGAGCCCAGGCCGGGTTCCAGATGATGATCTAGAGGCAGAAGCGGGTTCCCACAGCCCTGCTGGGAGCTGGGGTCATTTTTAAACCTCAGTAAACTGTGAACCTGACTCCATGTGGCTTCCAAATCAAGGGGGCAAGTTGGCGATGGCCGGTGGCATTCCAGCAGGCTTCCTAGCCAGGGCGGGCACAGCCTCTTCCCGCCATTGCACAAGATGAAGTGGATCATGAAAGGTCATGAAGAGGCCAGGTGTGTGGAAAGCCAGTTCTCCCCACAGCCTGCCTTGTGGCAGCACTGCTGGTGGGGACCGTGGAGGGGCAGGTGACTCAGTCCCTGGCAGGTAGATTCGGGTGAGGCAGCACCTGGGGTGTGCAGGGCTGCCTGGGTGGAGAGCCCGCTCTGCCGTCTCTGTGACCCCAGGGGAGCCAGGAATGACAGTGGTGGCAGGAACAGCAGGAGGGACCACACTTCCTTCGTGTCCTGCACGCCTGGCACTGAGCTTACATCCTGGTACGCGTCCATTCCTTGACCTTACTCCCGTCATGGGAGGTGCCGTCCGTTTCCAGGCTGAGAGGGGCCCGGGCCCCGGCAGGGAGCTGGAGCTGCGGGTGTGCTCCGTGGGCTTGGCCGTCCTTCCTCCTCGGGCTCCACTCCCGGCCTCCTGGGCCTGTCACATGCTTGCCCGTGGACCGCAGCCACCGCCAGACCCTGGCCGGTGCCATCCCCCGTGGGTGCTGTGGGCCTTGAAAGCCGCCTGGCCCCATCCTATCCGCCCCTGTCAGGCATGGGCTCGGTATGTGTGTACGTGGTCCAGACCGGCTGGAGTCTTTGGGCCCTCAGGAGTGTGCAGATCCCAGGGAGGGGCGCAGAGGCACTGGGTGGGGAGGAGGAAGAGACCCGTGATGTGGAGATTTCCCGCTTCCCCGGGGTGGGAGGACACGGCAAGTGGTGGGCGTGGGAGTGGGAATCTGGCAGCCATGGGGGACATGGTGGCTGTGTAGGGAGAAGGGAAGGAGAAGCCGGGGTCCCGGGAGCCTCGGTGCTGTCCTGTTCGACCTGGGGAGCGTGGTGAGGACACGTGGAGGACTGGCCGAATCCAGCTGGACAGGGAGCAGTGTTGGTGTGGAGCTCCTGGGTAGAGCCAGCCTTGCGGAGGCCATGCCCCTCACTGGAGCCCCGCAGCAGACGCCTGTAGCCCGAAGCAGCCCCAGGACAGTTCTGGACCCTGGGGATTAGGAGCCCTGGGAAATGGAGGCAGGGGCTCCCATCGTAGGATGTCAGCTCACCGTGGGCATCTGTAGCCTCACAGTGACCGGAAGGCAGGGGACCCGGTATCCACGTCACAGGTCAGGAGACTGGCTCAGAGAGGTCCCAGGGCTGCTGGAGCAGCACAGCCACTGCAGAGCTGCAGGCAGGAATCATGCAGGAAGCACAGGTGCTACCCACAGGGACCTGCGTTCATGGCTGGGCAGGTGTCAGTCTTCCAAGTGACATGCCGCTGGCTTATAATGCTCCTTTCGGCACGTCTCTTCTCCTGTGACCCAGGACCCCACATTCCAGGGTTCCTGAGCTGGCAGGGTGCAGGGTGCTTTGCCGAGGGTCTACCCAGATGAGTTAGGGTTACACTTGGGTCCCTTCTGCAGCCTTGGGAAATAGCAGAGTCTGAGAACCTGGGAGCTGTGGGGCTGTGTGAGTGGCCAGAGGGAGGCGTGCTAGCCCCTGGCCGCTCCTGGCCCCTGGCCTGGGAGGGTGGAAAGCCAGTGTCTCATCCTGCTCACATGCTGGCCCCCTGCCTGCCTGTTCAGGGAACCTGATAGACAACTGCCCCTTTGCTTACCTGGGTGGGGGGAAGGGCATGTCAGACCCACAACCCGCTAGGCTCCCGGGCAGCCGCGTGAGCACCTTTCAGCTCCAGTGCAGGACCATCCTGTGACGTACCCCATGCCCGCCAGCCGGGGCAGGTGTCCCACCTCCACACCAGCTGATTGCCTGCTGTCCTGTTGGCTGGTAAACACTTGATGAGCACCTACTGCGTGTCGGGCCAGGCCCACCTAGGGGTCAGTGGCAGCAGTGAGAAGACCAAACCCGCATGGACACCGACTGGACCGCAGGAGACCAGAGGGCAGAGGTGATGGGGCTGTGGCGGGTCTGCCCTTCCTGCTCATCTGGTCCCAGTACAAGGGCAGCTTGGTGTCCAAGGGACCCTGTGCCAGCACTGAGCCCAGGGCTCAGGAGACATCTGTGGGGCATATGCTGTGCCAGTGGCTGATACCCCAGTTTGTGACTCGAGCCACGGGCACAGCGGTCTGGCCCACTTCTCTGAGCCATAGGAGTCATTTGAAGGCTTTGTCCTATTTGGACCAGAGTTCTCAGCACAGGGCTTCGGATACTAAAAACAACTAATTAGAACCAAAGGTGACATGGGGATATCGTGAAGCATTAATACGGCACAAGATGTTGTCCAGGGAAACGTGGTTCTGCTGACCCCGTCCCTGCTGCCCACCCCAGGTTCCTCGTCAGGGTCTGCACACGTGCTGCCAGCAGGTGACCAGCTGCCTGACGCCCTGCCTCTGCCCGCAGGTCTCTGTGCTGGTCCTCTTCGCCCTGGCCTTCCTCACCTGCGTCGTCTTCCTGGTTGTCTACAAGGTGTACAAGTACGACCGTGCCTGCCCTGATGGCTTCGTCCTCAAGGTAAAGCTCATCTCCCCGGAGGCCGCGGGGACACCCTTGTGCCTCTCCTCCTGCTGGCCTGAGGCTCCTCTTGCTGTCTCTCCCAGCTGGCCCGGGGACAGGCCTAGGGTGGCCCAGGCCTTGCGCTCTATACCCTCGACTGGGTGAGAGCCCAGCCTGGGCTGCTGGCAGGTGGCCAGAGGGTGTGGGTGGACCCGTAGGAGGGAGGTGCCCAGGGGACATTTCCGCCAGCCCCCCACGTGGGTGGTGGTTCAGCCAGCTGGGCTGTGCGGTGGGGCCGTGCCGGCGGCCAGGCTTCTGCACGCGTGGAGACGCTGGCTCCAGAACGCTTGCGGGTGGCGGGGACGCACACACAGTAAAGCAGGACTGAAGAAAGGACCAAAGTGAGGAAAGGGGGCGGGGAAGGCGGAGCCGGGGCGGCACACTGTGGGCTCCTGGTGCCCACGCACGGGGGTCTGGGCCCCGCCTCAGGTTCTGAACTTCCCAGAGCCAGCCTGGGTGGGCGCTCCCGCCCTTGCCCAGGTGCTGGGGTGCAGGCAGGAGCTGCTGGGGCAGACTCCTCCTTCCTGAAGCCCCCGAGATGTGGGAAGCCGGGAGTGGATCCTGAGGGAGGACGGGGCAGGGCCTGGGCATGTGGCCTGGGGCTGTTTCTACATAGGGGTCGCCATCGGTGCTGTCTCTGGGGAGTGCACCCAGCAGACAGAAGCCCTCACCCTTCACCCACGAGTCCCTGCGTGCTGGGCTGGCCAGAGTCGCAAGTGTTTTGGGGGCAGGTGAAGCCAGGCATGACTGTGGGGGCAGGCTGGCCCTGTGGGAGTCAGGCGCAGCGGGAAGGGGAGCCAGCCTGTGGCCAGCCTGTGTGGCAGCGTGAGCACCAGGCAGAGGCCCCCGGAGGAGGGGACGTGATCCCTCAGGTCACCTGGGGAGGCTGGAGATCGGGAGGGACAGGCAGTGTGATGACCGAGGAGGCTGCTGTGGTGGCCAGGGAAGAGAAGGTCTGCAAGGTTGGGATGCTTGGCACAGGGGAGACCAGTGCCACCCTGGGCTCAAAGGGTGACTAAAGCTGGGAGGCAGGGGAGGGCCAAACTGGAGGACCTGGCCCGGAGCCGGGCGACTCAGCTGATGTCAGGGAAAGGAAACAGAAGAGGCTTCTGCGCAGTTCCCCTCGCCCCTGCTCACGCCAGGTGGGCACCCCACGGAGTTGCCCCAGGGCTTCCTTCTCCCTGCTTCCCTCTGGGAGTGGGTCAAGTTCCCCAGGTGGAGGAGGGGCTGGCTGAAACTGCAGCCCCATTCTGCAAGCCCAGGTCCTGCCCAGAGTGGTCCAGGTGGGCAGTGGTCCAGGAGAGGAAGCCCTGGGCCAGTGGACTGCAGACCAGATCCATGGAATGCCCTGTGGGTGACAATCCTGACCCCATGTGGTTCTGGGGCCACACCACCCGGGGCTTGGGCACTTTGTGCTAGTGTCTAACGGAGAGGTCCTTTCTGGAGTACACAGCTGGGAGGGCTGGGGACATGTCTGTCCCACTGCCCGTGGCCAGCAGCTGTGCGGATGGCGAGGATGGCCCTCCCCTTGCCTACCTATTATTTTTGGTGTGCTCATCGCCCCACCCCTCACTGCATTCCCAGAAGCCCTCTGGGCAGGTGCCGTTAGCCCCCATTGCATCAGTGGGAAGGAGGGCCGAGGTCCTATCCTCCTGTTTCTTGACCTGGTCAGCACGTGCTCCTGCTGTGCCTGGCAGGACATGGGAATCCAGGGCTAGACAGGAGGCAGGCCTGCTGGGGTCCTGTGGAGCAGCCCTCCTGCCAGACACTGAGGTGGCCCCAAGCCGAGTGTGTGTGGGACGTCAGACAGAGGCTGGCGAGGGTGTGGGCTTCCACCTCCACGGATTTGCCAAGCCCTGAAGTTACACACCGTCTTTAAACATGATGGGGGCTGTCTCCCCAATTACCATCCTGTACTCCTTTGTATTGGTTGTTGTTCTTCCCAGCGGAACTCGGAGGTGACATTTAGCACTGGGCGTGGGCCAGGGTGGTTCAGCTGTGTTGAGAAACCTCTGTGTCTTCCCAGTGCCCTGTTTCACAGGTGAGTGGCTGAGGGCCAAAGAAGTTTGGAAGCTGCCAGGTTCAACAGGGGGCCCAGTTGTTCCTGCTTCTCCTCAGATGGAAGCTTCTGGGAGGCTTCCCTCCCTGCCTTCAAGGGCATAGCGAGGCCTGCCATCCTGCTCCCCTCCCTCCCAGAGCACTCTGGGAGCCTCCCGCTCCCTTCCCTAAAGTTCTTCCTGTAGCCTCAGTGCCTGGAGGCTCTGGGTCGGGGCCTACAGGGCAGGGGTATTTCTGAGCCACCTCAAGAAGTGGCTGCACAGAGGTCTTGGCTGCTCAGGGTGGCTTCAGGGCTCTGAGCTAGACGCCACTCGAGGCGCCCACACATTTCCCTGGGGCCGGCAAGGGTGAGGACAGAGTGAAGGCAGGTGGTACCGTAGCTGGAGGGAGCTGCATGGCTCCAGAGCCCCTTGCTGGCCAGGGCTCCTCCTGCCTTCTCTAAACGTGGCCAAGGTCCACTGGACACAGCGCCCTCCCTGCGCTCTCCAGAGAGGAGCCCTCATCAGCACTAGTGGAGAACACCCAAGTCCCAGTGGCCAGCATTGCTGGGCTGTGTGGCCTGGTGCAGCCCTGGCGGCTCCGGGCTGTCTCAGGATGCGCATGGTAAGAGGGCTGTGCCCAGCGGTGCCCTCGGGCCTTCTTTCCTGCCTGTGCCCCAGCTGCATCCTGGCTGCTGTCCTGAGCCATCTGCCAACTTCAGTCCTCACTGCCACCGGCCGTGTGACTCACTGGCCCCATTTTACAGACGAGGGGCTGAGGCCTTCCGAGGAAGGACTGGTCCAGTGACCCGGCTGCTGCAGTGGGCCCTCCTCCAGGCCGCATTGTCTGCAGCTGAGCTTCTGCCAGCACGAGTCCCAGGGGCATGGGGCCAGGCACGGTCCATTTCTTTTGTCATGTATCTTCTGACCCTAGCTCTGTGCTCAAGCCTGCTGGGATTTCTGATCTTTATTCTTCAGGGTCCAGGGAGCTGGTAAGAGACCACGGAGCAGGGTGCGTCCCATCTTTACTTTGTCACATAACTGGTGGCAACTGAGTGTGTCCCGTCTGAGAGGCAGTAGCGCCAGCAGCCCTGACAGGGTACGCGCTGCAGCACCACTGGAGCCCCGGGTCTGGCTCAAGGGTGTGCTGCCAGGGGTCACTGCTGTCCCACCCTTGCCACAACCCCCACAGATTCTGTAGTCACCCTTGAGCTCTGGCTGCCTTACCTGTCAGCAGGCCTGCAAAGCAGGCCTTACCTTCCTCTGCCGAGGACAACACAGCCATCCCTTGTGGAGTGGCCTGAGCTCAGGTTTTCTGAGTGAAGGCCCTAGCCAGGCAAGGGGACCAGCAGGGCTGGTGTAAGCAGTGCCTTGTGGCTGGGTATTGTGTCCTGGTGTCCTTGCTGCCCAGCACAGAAGAGGCTGAGCCTGCCTGCCACGCTCTCCCTGACGCTCCTCGCCCTAGCCATGGTGGGCACTCCAGAGGGCAGGAGCCACTCGTTCAGGCTGCACTTGGCCCTCCAGGTCTGCTCAGATGGGCACTTTTCATGACTAGCATGTCTCCATCCTTCAACATGCTTCATGCTTAGCCCTGTGACAGCAAGCACAGCCAGGTTATGTCAAATGAACCCACACTCAGAGGGTGGCGTTATAGCAGGAGGCCCCTGCTGGGTAAAGAGCACGTAGTGGAGACCACGGCTCAGGCAGTGATTCCCTTGCAGCAGAGCCCAGCCTCCCTGTGCTCAGATTCTCGTCTGTAAACAAGCACCCCTCCTCCCCCTTGAGGGCACCGAGGGGTGAGCCAGCAGCGCAGGGGAGCAAAACCCCCTGGCAGTGAGTACGGGTGGTCAGGTGCCTGGGGTGCATTCTCAGTCTGTGAGTTGTAGGCTGAACTGAAAGGATTGCCAGTAGTCAGTTCTGAATAAAAAACCAGCCTCTGACCTCTGGGTGGAACTTAGCATGAGGCCTAAGGCTCCTGACTTAACTGCTGGGTCTTACCATGCTTTCGCTGCTCAGAGACCAATCGGAGTTGCTCTGACCTGGTTTATGAGATTTGTAAGTCCAGGCTGGAAGTCAGAGAGGGATTTGTAAAGTCATCGATTTTCCTACACCTTGCTGTCCTCTGGCCCCCTGGGTTTTGTCCCCGGGGTGGCAGGAGGAGAAACAGGAACAGTGGAGGGCATGCAGCTTCCCTTTAGGGCCCTGCTCAGAACTAGCATCTGTTACATCCATTTAAATCCCATTGGCCTAAAGTTAGTCGCATGGCCTCACCTGGCTACAAGGCAGGCTGGGGAATGTAGTCATTGCTGGGGTGCCTCCTGCCCCGTTTAGCTCTCAGGGCCTCTACACACCTGCTACTTTATGACTGCTGTGTATCGTCTTCTTCCAAAACGCCACAAATCACCATAGGAGTTTTCAGCCATCTGAAACCCCATCTTGGATGCCCCAGTTTTGTGACCCATAGGGGCAGCTTCCCAGCCCCCACCACTCTGGAACTCCTCCATGCCTTCCTTGGGTAGGAAGGCACGCCTCCTCCTGGGACCTCCATGGCTGTGAGGCTGTCCCCTGCTCATTCTCTGCTCTGGCCTGATATTCCCTCAGCCTCCTGCCCCAGGTCCTCCCACGCATGCCCTTTTCTTTGCCTCAAGTGCTGGTCTGCCCAGGGAAACCTTTCTCAGTTCCCTTCAGTTGAATCCGTTGTTTCTGGACATGTCAGAATGGTCACTGTTTTCTGATAGTTTAAAAGTAAATGTCAACCAGTGCAAGATCTTTGGAGAAATTAAGCTTGTTGCAGAAGCTCAAATGCCAGTCCAACACGGCACCGTAAGGAGAGTCTACAAGTTTTAGTCAATGCCAGGCTTCCGTGTGCTCTTGCTCCCTGAGGGCAGGACCCGTGCCTGTCTTGGCCCATCCTGGTATTTATTCCTCCAGGCTCAGAGGTGCCCTCACACCTGTGGGGCACTGACCGGGGAGATACACTGGCACCCCGCCTGCACCCATGCATGGTCTTAGTGGCTTTTTGTCTTGCAGAATACCCAGTGCATCCCAGAAGGCTTGGAGAGCTACTATGCGGAGCAAGACTCCAGTGCCCGGGAGAAATTTTACACCGTCATAAACCACTACAACCTGGCCAAGCAGAGCATCACCCGCTCCGTGTCACCCTGGATGTCGGTTCTTTCGGAAGAGAAGCTGTCAGAGCAGGAGACTGAAGCAGCTGAGAAGTCGGCTTAGCGAGATGGGCAAGTTCCTTACGATGCGTCACTTGAAGATGATAAAGGGACTTTGAGGGACATTTCATTAAATATAATTACTGATAATTTAGAGGTTACTCATTTACGGTGCAATTGCTTCTGTTTGCTAATGCTGCTTTGCAAATAAAACCTGCTGCCGACCACCCATGGGTGTAAAACCAAGTGCATATCAGCGTTGCTTAAAGAGCTCTGGCGCCACTTTTTATGCTAAGGGTTCTTAATTTAGCCCCATCACTGGGATTTATTGGATGCTGTCAAAAAATAAATTTACCCTGGATGTGCAAGGGCTTTGGCCTTCAGACACACAGTGCATTTTGTGGAGTTGAATTTCAAAGCCACTTGCTGTCTGCAGACCTTACCCCACAGCCATATCTAGAGGGATCTCTTGCTTTGCTAAGAGCAAGTGCTACTTCAGTTTCCCCACCCGCATCAGGTGGTGCCACTGAGGACAAGAGCACCAGGTGGCAGATCTGCACCAGGGTATGCTCTTCTTACAGCTGCCCCCAGACTCTGGGTCCCCTCTGGGTCTGGTACAGTACGTGAGAGGTTCTCTCTAGAGTGCTTGGACTGGGGCAGAGGACCAGAGCGGGTGGGGAGGAGCTGGTCTTGGGGCTGCAGAACTGTCTTGAGGGTGGGCTGTCTGCTGGTGATGTGTTAAATAGGAAAGAAATGCCCTTTTGTTCATTTCATTATGAATCAATTTGCACGAACAGTCCTGTACGCAAGTTAATTTTTTTAAAAGTTCGCTGGGTGGGGAATGTGAAAATTTAATTGCTCATAAGCCAGGGCTACTTTAAGCTTTATTCTTGGACAGATATAATTCCTTGATGTAGCAAACAGCTGGGGGGGAGGCTGGTGTGGCACCCTGCAAACCTGACACTTCAATCCACAATCTTTGTAAGAAAATTATTTCAATTTGAATCTTGACATTATATGTTTACAAAATTGCCAGTTAGATAAACTATGTGTGTAAGACAATTAAATAGAAAAAAAGATATCCACAGATGTTGCTTCCATGTTATTTGTTGTTTCCGGTGGGCGTGTCAAGTGTCACTGGTTTTCAGCCCATCAGATAAATGGCAACGAGTGCAGGATCTTGCAAACAAGCATGGTGGTGAGCATCGCTGCATCGCTGCTTCCCGAGATGTGCTTCCAAGACAAGATGTGTCCAAAACAAAGACCCCGCTGTCCAAAGCATGGAGGGCATGCACCACAGTGGCCTGAGCTGTGTGGAATGCACGCAGGCACTGAACACTTGCCCTGCGTATACACCTCCCGACACACGATGCCCACGAAAGTACAGCACACAGGCACACCCATGTGTATTCTAGCAGACGTGTACTTTACTGACTGTAAATTGACTATAATTTCCTACATTTCACTCAATGCAATTAAAGAACTCAAGGGTACCTGTGCCACCCAACAACTGTCTGTGCACGTGTTTTGTCAGAGCAGTGTGAGCTGGCTCATCCCCACAGGGTGCCAGGATGACACGCCCACAGGCAGCATGTTTTCAGTTGCACACAGGTGATCCTGGTGACTCTTCTGTAGGCAGGTGTGCAGGCACGAGGGCAGCAGGCCCTGCTCTCCTAAGGCCCGCTTCTTTCTTTAAACGCATATTCCATACCTCAGCTCCTGCCCCGCCAGTAAAGTGTTGGGGGTGGCAGCTGGAGAAATGCCAGGCAGTCCCTGGACTGCCTCCGAGTTTGCCCCTCCCAGCAGGTGGTCGGCCACGGAATTGCCTAGTGTCTCCCGCTGGCAATGCAGGAAGGGGCTGCAGCTGTTTACAGCTTGACAAGGCCAGTGAGACTTCTGCAACACTGGGACTGTCAGTTGACTCGGGCGACCAGAAGCCACAAGAAATTGAGGCACCGATCATCTGTCAAGTCATCCTTAGCCATGTCTGTCCTGCCGCTGCTGGGATGAGCCCTGAGACAGTGCGGGGAGTGCGGCCTGCTGTTCGCGTCTGAGCTGCCCACCAGGCAGCTCAAGCTGGTGTCCCCATGCTGACTCCTGCCTTAGGGCCGGGAGCACACCACCCCCAAGTGTGCACTGCTTCCAGTTGCTGAACAGGCATGACGCCACTGGCTTGGTACCCCTTTTGTGACTTACATGTCTGTCTCAACCCCTTTGTCCTTCAAATAGTTTTGTGACAAAACCTGGTCCCAGCTGCATTCTGGCACCAGACACCTCAAGAGCACACGCTTGGTGTGTTGGAGGTGCCCATGCACATCCTCGTCCTGTGCACCTCGGCCAAGGCTGCAGACCCCGCAGGGGCTAGCTGTCGTACCAGTCCAGGAAGAGCAGGGAGAAGGAGCACATCACCAGGAAGAAGAGGATCCACACGCGGAAACCAGCGTTGTTCTTAATGGCCTGGGCAGGGCGAGAGCACTGGTGTCACCCCTCAGGCCTGCGCTTCCGAGCCCTGCAGTGCCCGCCACTCCCTGCTTCCACTCAGCAGGAACGGGGTGCTGCTTAGTCACCTTGGATGGGTGTTTAATTATGAAGTAAAGCCAACAAGTGGGGTGAATTCTGCAGAAGACAAGTGGGCTGTCCTTTTCTATTCTGCTTTGGTCTGGCAGTCCTGCCCACTGCCCCAGGAAAGAGCACCCCAGGAATTATGTCTCAGGGTTAAAGGTGCAGAGCAGTCTCAGCATGGCTTGTGTTTCCCAGTGATGCCAAGTCAGTGGGTGACCCAGTGTTCAGCCTGACCCTGAAGGTAGCTCAGAAAAGAAGGTCCACTCAACAGAGAGTGCCTGGGAGGTCATCCCCGAACAGTGACCAGGCACGGCCCCTCCACGGCACCCACTCCTGGATTCTGGAGGTTGCCTAACCACTCCTGGGGGGCTCACCCCACCCCAGACTGCTGCTTTGGAGGGTGGGAGCCACTGCATCTTGCCAACAAGCTGGAGGTGGCCAGTGGGGCTCATGAATACGTGGCTGGCTGGCACTGCCCAAAGCTCTTGGGCAGCCCTGTCAGTGAGACTTGGTACTGCTCCAGATCATACCCAAGGGGACGCAAGAGCACCTACCTCTCGTATGTCCTCATTGCCCTCCTTGATGTTTTCAGTTGCTCCTACAACTAACTGGTGGATGTTGTCAATCTCGGCTTCCTGTAGAAGGAAAGGGTGTTGGGTAAATATAGCCACCGCCTCCTCCCACAAGCAGACATTGTGCTGAAAACAGCAGCCTCCACTTGTCAAGGGACAGGGATTTACCTGTTGGCCCATGAATCCTCACAGCACCCTGAGAGGTGGGCACCACTCATTTTATGAAAGGGAAACAGGGCTTAGAGTTTACCAAGCCCACGTCATGCAGAAGCCCAGTGGCAGGGCTTGGATAAGACTCTCACCTTGTTGGAGTCTGCTCCCCTACTTGCCATCTCTCCCATGCCACTGGATAAGGGCAGAAACAAGAGCTGCTGTTTGTGGAATGGCCACTATGTGCCAGGGGACATTCTCTCCAATCCCTCATTTATTCTTTCTAAAGTCCAGAGAAGTAAGCTTCAAAATGTAGGTGCTTCTAAACAAACATGCTGGCTCCAAAAAAAGGTGCTTTGTCTTCCCATCAGCTTTCAGACAGGCTGAAACTCAAAATGGGATGCGGATGCTTGCAGGAAATGTTCCCTGCAAACAGCTGGAAAGCTCAGGAATATGGACCCTGGTCTCATGTGAACACTGCTCCTGAAGCAAGCTGGCCCACTCTGCGAGGCTGAAGTGATGGCCATGGGGGTGGGGTTGACACAGACCAGGCTTCTGTCACAGCATGGCACACATGTACCTAAGCAGATCCTGTAAGGTGCTACAGGAAAGGCAACTCCTATGACCCTGAACTTCCAAACTGTGGTTAGACTCTGTCTACCTCCTTCCTAGTGATATGACTCTGGCTGCTTGCTTTAGGGAAAGCCGTTTTGTGAGTGACCATGAGCCCAGTCTAACACACTGGAGAAAACAGGTTTTGTCTTTCAAACCCACAGTTTGTGGGTGCTAAACCCAAAAGGGCAGATTCATTGGTCTTTAAAAATTGTGCCAGTCATGGCTGGAAAAATCTCAGAATGTTAGGCTAGCAGAAATGACATGAAAATTCATGTAAAAAAACAAATCCTATTCCCCCCAAGGGTACTTGTGAAATGGCGCAGCCCGACATTTTGAGAGGGCTGTGTCTGAGCTGTAATGCTATCCCTATCAGGGACTGTGTGGGTGCCTCTGAACCTCACAGCAATCCTACAGATCACCTCACTTGGTGGACAGGGAATTGCTGTGCAGAGGAATCTCTAGCTTACCCCAGGGCAGCTAGAACCAAGAGCTGTCTGACTCTCAGACCTGGCCTGCCTCCTCCCATGTGCCACTATGTACTCCAGGGGACAGTCACTTGGTCCTGACCTGGTCCTCTGAGAAGCTGTTCTGGGGCCACCAGGATTTTGCTCAAGGAGCTCTGAGTGCCCACAGCTAACAGCAGCTCTGCTCACAGTGACAGGGCCTGGATGCCTGTGGGAGAAGCCCCAGGGCTTGGTGGGTTTCTCTTCTAAGCTAAAACTGAGAACCATGTTCTGTTTTTGTTTACCTGTTGCAAAACCTTTTCCGTGAATATCTCTTGCAGTCTGGAGATTTCGACCACTCTCCCTTCGATTTGCCTTCATAGAAAAAAGAATTCGTAGGTTACATATGAACTCTTAGCACTTGGTAATTTCACAGGAATGCCACACATTTCTAAGGAAACCATCTCAGCAGGGTGAAGGAGAGGAGGAGAGGGACAGGCCATGTCAGGTGGGGAAGAGGAGATGGCACTTAGTCCAGCACACGGGACTCCGCTGTGTAAACGGTCCCTCAGCCCCAAGAGGTGGGCATGCCATCCTACATTCTGTGCCAGTTTGTGGGAACTGGGGAGTGTAGAGTTATGCCCTAAACACAAAATGCAAAATCTCTGGTAAGCCCTGTGCCTAGCTTGGCCACCTTGTAATACACATTGGTGACTCAAGTGTCAGAACATGTTGAAGACCCAACTTAAAAAAAGGTGTGTTTCCCACTCAAACCAACTCCCTCTTGTATGGAAAAAAACAAACAAACAAACAAACCTCGATTTGAAAACATCCCACCTGGGTTTGGCAAATGAGGGCGACTCAGGCTATGAGTCCCTTGTCTGTTCTGCAGGAGCACAGGTGCCATGTGTGTGTCTAGAGGGAGCTGTACTGCCCACAGGCCAGGTAGCCCGGGAAGAAGCAGGCATCAGACTTGGGAGAAGACTCGGGAGGTGGGGCCAGGCCAGGCTGCGGCAGGCCCTGGGGAACGATTCCCTGCACCGAGGAAGCCTGCAGGCCGTGGTCCAGCACCGCGGCTCCAGTTGGAGGGTGTGCCCACAAAGCAACAGGCGCCCGGAACCAGGCTTCGCTACTTTGCGTGTTCCACACATTTCCACGTAACTCAGGTAACTGAGGCCTCAGTGCTTTCGCTGGAGGGCCAAGGAGGGTGTGTGCTTGGCCACTGGAGGCAGGTGTCCTTCAGGGCTGCCACTTCACTTCAGAGTGACTGCCAGAAACAGCCTCATGCTGCAGCTGGTGTCATGCACTCAGGGTGACCTGCAGCCACTCTCTGCTCCTCTCTGGAAGGGGCAGCACCTGGGAGCCTGATGGCCGAGGCAGTCAGTCACCACCCCAGGGTCAGGTGGGCTGCACAGGACTCCAGGACCACGTGGGATGTCTGGGCACCAAAAGACAGAATGTTCCAGTTCTTGGAAAGGCGGCGAGCAGCCCTCAGCTCCCACAGGAACCGTATACATACCTTACTTCGTCAAACAAGTTGTTCATTTCCCCAATGAGCCTCTGATTTTCTTGTTCAAACTGCGAAGAGACAAACATACTCGTGATGACATCCTGCTGAGCTAGGTGAGCATCGAAAGGAAACCACAGGCTGCCCTGCCTCCTCCCTGCCCAGTCCCTCCTCCCAGCATGGTGCCCGGCCTCACTGCCAGAGGACTGTGAGCAGCAGTGTGAAAAACACCCCTGCAAAGGAAGAAAGCGACACACAGCAGAACTGCTGTGCCGGCTGGCTCAGCATCCCCATCTCGTCGCCTGCGCTCCACGCATGCCGCAGACGTGCAGACTGCACAGGCACCTGAGGGCCGCCCGTACCCATCCCCATCTCCAGCCTCCAGGCTCACAACCCACCCAAGACCCGGGCACCCACAGCTGCTGCCTGCCTCAGGGAGAAGGATCTGGCGTGGGAGGACTGGGGAAGGAGGGAGGAAGCGAGGGGCAGAGGCCGACTGGGCCAGCAACAGGGAGAGGCCCAAGAGCCTGAGGAGCCACATGTCCTAGTGCTCAGGCTGGAAGTGGAGCGTCACCCACACACCCAGTGACCCTGGGGGCGTCTCAGAGCAGAGTAACCGAGGAGAACAGGCAGCTCCTCTCCTGGCCATTCCTGACAGCGTGTAACTGGCCAAAGGAAAGGAGGTGAACACGTGAGGTCACCCCGGAGGCTGAGCCATAGGTCCTCGGGCCCTACTCCAAGTCATTTCTATTTTTCTATCTTTGGCTGAGCATTTTTCTGTAAATACCTTAGGATATTAATAATGTTTTGCCTTATAGCAGAAATGGCACAATTTTGTGCATGTCTGAAACCCCGTGACTGACCTAACTGAGGGCAGAAACCTTCTGGAATCCAACTTTGAAAATTGTTCCAGTTGTTCCAGTTGTTCTTTCCTTCACATGTTAAAGCTGCCACCAAATCCACGAACGTTACAGTCTGGGGCTCTGTGCCTGGCAGGGCATGCGTGGAGCAGAGACCTAGTTCACGGCTGGCTTGGTGAGCCATCTCCAGCCTGCTCCCATCTGTCTTCCTCCCCTTGGTCAAATGCCTGTCACAGCAGACTGCTCCCTGCTGGCCCTGGCCCTTCACCCCAAACGGCAGGTCTCATTGCTCTCCATGATCTGGCCACTGCCTACCTCTGCACTGGAACCTCCTGCAGTCAGTGTCGGGCACAAGGGACCCATCACATCTCCTGCCTCCCTCTGCATGAGGCAGTTGTGTGGCCAGGGAGTTCCAGCTGGTCCTTCCACACCTAGCACAGGTACTGCTCCTGTGATCCAGCATCATGGCAGACCAAGCCACTCTCCCTACAGTCCCCCACACTTGTTCAGGGCCAGCAGGGCTGTCATTCTCCTCAGGCCCTGAGCCCAGCACAGGGCCTGTCACACTAGAGGACCTGGTTCTCAGTCCTGCTCCACCTCTGACCCGCCTGGTCAGGAAATGGGTGGGTTGGCAAAGCTCCTGGAAGGGTGGACGTGTGGGGCGACCCCTGCAGCACCACCTCACCGCAGCAGGGCCTCTCACTGCTGGTGGGTGCTATTCAGTCCCTTTTAATCAGGCATCTGAGAATGAAAGTTTCACTTTTGACTCTGAAAGTATGAGCTCTGTTAACTGTCAACTCAACAGTGACTTAAGAGTCCAGTATTTAAGGAAAACATGTAATTATTTCAGCTTTCAGGCGCTAATTTACTTTGACTTTATTCTCTCAGGTGCCACTCAGGATTTTCTGGGGTAGGCATTTTCTTTGAAATTTTCTAATGATAAAATATGGCCCTGCCCTTTTAAATCCGGTCCTTTTATGCTTTGAAACTGTTCCTTAACAAAATTAACTAGTGCTCTGAGGTGATTTATTACTGGAATGTTCCCTGGGAACAAAGCCTGTGTGTTTCCTCCCAGGCCCAGGGCATGTGGCACAGGCTGCACTTCCTGAGCCCCTCAGAAGCTGCTGCTGCTGAAAGCTTTGCAGTAGCCTCAGCACAGTCAGGACTGGGGGCAGATTCTGGCTCAGCTTTCCTTTGACCCCATTGGTTCTTCGTGCTACCTGAGCAAGAGGAGCAGATGCCTCGAGGGACCTGAGGTGATAGGGCTGAAGGGAGATCTGCCAAAGGCCAGGAGCTTTGGTGGAAGGCAGCTCCGTTCAGAGAGCAGGTCACAATGAAAGAAGCTTTTAAAAAGCCTGCTGCTGACAAATAAGTGCAAGGTCACCATTTAACAGGGGGCAGGTTCAGGCAGACAGGTAATGGCCAGAGCTGACATTAGTCACCTGTACAAGGATTCAGGGTAGTTCTCCATGCAGTCTGCATGGCATGGCGTATGCCTCACCTCCAGCTGTGGGCAGGGGTCAGGTGGATGTGGAAGTCAGTTCTATGGCCTCATGGGAATGCCTGGGTGACCCTGGGCCAGCCACTGGCTTCTGGGTGGCCTACCTGCTTCTTGATGGACAGGTGGTGAGTCTTACCCTTTCCTGCCTGTGCCTATGGTGTAGAGGTAGGCTGGAATTCCAGCTCCTTCACCTTCCAAGCTATATGACCTTGGGCAGGTAACCTAAGCTCTCTGGATCTCAGTCTTTATCAAAATGGAGAGAATGATGGTACTTAAGCAGTAGGGCCATCAGAAGGAACACGAATTACACCAAAGTGAGTAGTTTATCAAAGTGCACGGCAGACCGTAAGCTCTCCGAAGGCGTGGCTGTTACTCTCGTGGGAGACAGTTCTGGACGTGCAGAGTGAGGGGCTAGACACTTTAAGACCCCTCCCCCTGTCTGGTCTTAAGTTCTAGAGGTGCTGTGGCCCTTTCACTCAGGTACTGGGAAACACACACACACACACACACACACACACACACACACACATACACACACACAACCTCTTCTATTGTCCCTCTCTGTGTGGCCACGTCATATCCCCACACAGGTGGGGACTTTGGCAGCGTAGTGCTGAATGAAAGGCCTGGTCAGCACCACAGGCAGGGCGTTTATATGCCTCTGAAGAAGAACCTGGCCACAGTCTAAGAAATACTTCCTCCAGCTACGTAAGTAAGTAGAAGGAGGACAGGAGGCCTAGATGGGTTTTGGGGACAAGCAGGGCCCTCCAGCGTGACAGTGGCAGCCTGCTGTTCTGGGCTCCTGCCAGGGCCCACTTGCTCTGGACCATTCAGGTCTCCTACACAAACACAGTGCTTCACTCCAACCAGACACCCTCTACCCACTTCCTTCCAAATAGTGAGGCATTCCGCTTAGGGAACTAGGTGACCTTGGGCAGGTGATGTAGGCTCAGACGGGGCCACCAATGCCTGCTCCACCATGAGGCTGCATAAACCCACCTGTGCCATGCTGCTCAGCAGCGGCCAGCACAGTGCCAGACTTGGGAGGCGATACGCTGCCAAGCCGCCGCGTTCCACTTGGAGGCCGGCCAGCCCTCCAGCAGGGCTCTGCTAAAGGGGTTCTAATCTGGCTTCGAGTCCACGGCGCCACACTGTGGATATCATTACAGAAATCCCTTTCTAATCGAAACCTTGTCACTACAGATTTTAAAAGACAGTCTCTTCTACAAAGGCTTTGAGCATAGAATGAAAACGAAGCTGGAGAAAAATATTCACAAAGAGCAAAAGCAGCTAGGGGAGGAGGCCGGGCCTCCTGGATGCTGTCCGGCCCCTCAGCCGTGAAGCTCTCAGCCACAAGCGTCTCTGTGACAGGCCCTTCACCATGCCTGGCTCTGTGACCCTCCTCTGGACGCTCACGGGTGCCTTGGGAGCCTAGAGCCTCTCCAGGAGGTGTGAGCCACACAACTCCCATGTTCCTGAGCATGAAGTGAACTGGCCATCTGGGGCTTCATGGGTCAACTCAGAGGACACTCACTAGGGACACCTTTCATCCAGATCCAAGAGACAGAGGTCACATGTCTTTAAAAACTATCCCAAGGAATATATCAATAAATGCAGGTGGTTTTGCTTGAGTCAAATGAAGAAAAGGAGGACTTCTTGATACAACATTAGAAAACAGTTTGGTTCCACTTAGCCTGACCACAAAACATCTGCTGACTAACAGGTTCTCATATACCTGTACCAAGAGCCATAAATGAAAATGCACTGTGCACGTCATACTTTACAACCATTCTGGAACATGTGACCACTGTTCCTTTGGATGAAATAATGAATTAAGTTGCTAGTATTGGGCTTGACTCACCATTTTACCCTGAGGAAAAGTTCTGAAGGAGTGACTACGTGCCACACCACTTTCCAGTTTAGAAACCAGCAGTAAGGGATGTCTTTCTCTTTAGTTTTAAACTGGAGCTTTTTAATAGGATTTGGGTCAGTCACACTAAGATACGGTGCTTAGCTACAGGTCCCCGCAAGACAGAAGCCGCCAGACCTTAGCCTATCTCAGCAGCACTGCCCATCCACTCACGGTGACGCCTATGTCACCAAGTCCCCATGGCTCTAGTCACCGATGCCACAACACTGAAATGCCCAGGGTTGCTGGGAAGGGTCCCGGGCCACGTGAGCCTGTCCCAAGGCTGAAGACAGGAGCGAGTGGAAGCAGGGACTCCCGTCTCGAGGGAGGAGGAGCAGCCCCACACTGGCTGCACAGCACGCGTGGGAGGGCACGAGCACTGTGCGCCTGTGCACCCTCAGCCTGCCTGGCGTGAGGGGCGCATACCGAATCCAGGCTGCGTGCCCGCTCCTGCCGCGGGCCCCTCCAGGCGCCACTGCATCCCGCACTCACCACAATTCCAGGGGTATCCATTTTGACTGGGCTGAAGGCTGGCAAGGCTGATTTTCCTCCCTGAACTACACAGATCACAAGCGACAGGAGAGGGATTCCTAACAGACTGTCACCTGAGCCCCGTTCTCTCGTCTCCATGGGGCTGTGGCATCCGGTGAGGGCAGACGGATTGCTGCCAGCCTTCTTGGTGCCCTTCCACACAGCCAGACGCAGCGTGCCCATGAGTGCTTTCCTACCCATGCTGCTCACCGCTGCCCATGGGGGCAACACAAAGTCCTCTCACAAACAGCTACTGGATTGTTCTGGCTCTTTCCTCCATGAAGAACGGTGGAGCGTGCAGACAGCCCCTCACAGAACTTACACCCACCAAACCATGTGTGCTCTTTCTTAATGAAGGGTCAGGGTTGCACACCTTTGTCTCTGGCAAAGGGATGTGGTGACAGCATATTTGGGGGAACATAGCTCATCATTTCCACTAGTAAAATTATTTTATGTAAATGGATGAAAAACTTCAAGATCATAAAGAAGGGAATGTATCCCACAGGTCAGCTCCTGGCCTCAGCCTGCCTCCATGGCAGTGTGCCTGGTGCAAGGCCCAGCTCCTCTCCTTTCTCCCCTGGATGCTGTTTCTAAAGAACCTGCTCCAAGCCTCCCTTCACACTCCAGCCCTAAGATCAGCCTGTGCCCTGATCCCTCGGTGCACCAGAGAGCCCCTGCCACGTCCACAGGCCGTCTGAATTTTCCAGCGTAGAACCCATCAGCTCCTACTGCACCCATCTGCTCTCCTCCCATGTCCCCTTCTCCTGACTGCTTAAGTGAGAACGCGCAAGGCTCCTCCCTCCTCACTCGTCCCAAGGCCACCAAGGCGTCTGTCTCCAGCCCAGCATTTGCCTTTCTGCCTCTCCCTTCACTGCTGCTCCCTGGAGTCTTGCCGCAGTGTTCTCTAGCCACCCTTGACACCTAGACTCCACGAGGCTCCCAGGCACGTGCCCTACTGATATGGTGAGGGTCAGGCAAGGAAAGAAAGTCAGAGGGTGGACTCTGGAACCCAAGTGTCACTGGAAAGGAAGACAGAGGCTCAGGACACTGCCAGGTGTTTGAATTACTTCCTTAGCTCAGAATTATTTCTGTCTGTACAGTTCAAGGACAGCCTGCTTATAACTGCAAAGAAAGTAGCACAGGCAAGCCCCAGGAAGGTCTCGGTTAATGTACCATCACTGAATCAGTTTTAAGTTTCCAAGGTGAGGACGATAAAGCAGAGAGCCTAGCCATCTGGGTGGATAAGAGTGCATCAATCCACACCTGTATGTAAGGTGCACCAGAGCTCTAGCTGTCCCCATAGCCAAGTGTTCAAGAGGCAGACATGGACTGGCCATCCCCAGGGGCCCCAGGGGCTGTTTTGACTTCTCCGGCAGGCCACCTGTGGCACTCTGCTGTGCTAATTGTGTGCAGCCACATGCACCTAGGCCACCAGAACCCTCCAGGGACACAAGGGAGCTGTGATGCAGAATAGAGAGCACAGGGTCTGGAGGTGGGACTTATGGTCCAGAGCTGGGCTCCTGACCCTGGGTGCGGCTAGGGAGACTTCGTGCCTCTTTTCTACAGCTGTATTACAGTGACCATTTCTGCATCACTGATAATCATGAAGACTGAATGAGACAGCATGTGAAAGGCCTGGCAGATGGGCATTCACAGTACAGATAATCCCTTCCACGAGAAGACAACATTTGCATAGGAGCTCCTGACGACCCTCCTTTACCTTCTACAACAGCCTATGGCTTTCACATTGTGCTCCTCAGAGTCACTCACCCACCAACAAGTAATCCCCAACCCTGCTCAGGCTCTGGGAATTTGGCAATGAAAGCACAAGACCCCCCCTGTGTGGCACCTGCACTGCAGAGAGGCTGGGAAATAAAGTAGGGCAATGGGATTGTGATGGGCTGACAGATCTGACTCCATGAGACTGTTATGGGCCAGACTCTAAGGGAAATGACTAAACAGACTCCATTTTGCTCTGAGACCCCATGTTATGTAGGAAATAAGCTTCTCCCATGGGAACACCCCGCCTCCGTGCCCATCAGCAGTTACTTAGTGTGACATATTTAATAATATACAATGGCAACTCCTATGCAGTAAAGAATTGCTCTCTTTTGATTCCTATTGCTCCTAAACAATGAACCATGTAAACAGTGATTGTGTGGATGTCAGCAACCATTCTTTCAGTTTGTACCTAGGTAAGGGTCATTCTGACCCACTTCCCCCTCTGTCAATGATCTCATGATGCTAGTGTGTAATTTCGAATCATAGCAAGACACTTATGTTAATGTGATTTTTGGTATAAGAACCCCTACAACCCTGTGGTCGGGGCTGTTCTCTCAATAGCCATTTTTTGGGGCATTGTGTGAGACAGTCAGCTGGCCAGCTTAATAAAGACTCTCAAATTTGGACTTCTCAGTGGCGATCTGTCTGTTCTTCAGTTGCGCCCCATAACAATATGCTGGGCAAGTGCTCTACCACTGAGCCACAGTCCCAGTCCTAAATATGATTTTAATGCCGGTGAAAAGACACCTATTTTTAATTAAATTATCCCAAGGCAATTTCTTCTTTAATTATGCTATTGCAAATTTAAAACACATGAAAAGCATATAAGGAACTAGGAAATCAAGTAGGAAGATATATAGAAAATACATTTTTATAATTTTTAAACCTTAGTATAAAAATCAGGGAAAGGGCATTTAGGATAGACTACTAATCAATGAAATGGTCTTAGGATAACTGGTTAGAAATAAACGAGAGCTGGGCACAGTGGCACATGCCTATAATCCCAGTGGCTCAGAAGGCTGGGGCAGGAGGATTGCGAGTTCAAAGCCAGCCTCAGCAATGGTGAAGTGCTAAGCAACTCAGTGATACCCTGTCTCTAAATAAAATACAAAGTAGGGCTGGGGGAGTGGCTCAGTGGTCAAGTGTCCTGCGTTCAATCCCTGGTACCAACAAACAAACAAACAAAAATCAAATAAATAAAAAACGAGAATAGCATTACCATTTGTATTTCTTCTGGGGATAATTCATCTTCACCTTTGCCATCTCCCCAGGTTCCCAGCTGAGGTTCTGCTTCAGTCAGAATCTTTTCTGTTAAAAAATATAAAACAAAGAAACAACAAAAAAATGAAAACAGACAGAAGGCCAAATATTCATTTTAGCATAGGGTAACTCAGGATAAAGGTGTATTACAAACAGGAGACTCAATGCAATCTTGCAGCTTTGCCTACATTCATCTGTTGGTTAATATGCAGCAATGTTTAGGACTTAAATTGCGTGCGTGCGCATGCACACATGTAGATGTGTGGGGTAGGGCAGATGGGGGCAGTTTCAATATTGCACTGAATTCAGCAGTGGCTGCAGACTAAATGGACATTCTTCAGAACCAGTCTTTGTTAGTGCATTTCACTTTAAAAAACACTCTCACACTAGAATTCTTCCCCCGCTGTTAAGGGTTGCAATATATGAATGCTTTCATTGGGGAAAAATATATATACACACACACACATATTACAGAGGAAATGATATGCTGTTTCCCAATTCTATTCCTCTCTCCAGAGTCACTGCTTTGATGCAGCCTCTTTGACTTTATCTAAGTGTATTCATACAGATATGCGTTTCTTGCACACCCCCCACAACCAGAAATACACTCTCGTGTGTGGCAGTGGCTCACTCTTCACAGATATCAACAATAACATATTGTTCCCAAACCTGCTTTTCAGATTTATTAATGCATTTTGGTGATCACTTTGGATCAGTTCAAATAGCTTGACTTCAAACTGCTGCATAATATTCCATTGTAAGGATACAAGAGGTTTTTTTTTTTGTTTATTTTTACAGTTCTGGGGATTGAATCCAGGGCCTTTCATATGCTTGGCAAATGGTCTACCACTCAGGTACACCCCCAGCCCTTCTTATTTTGAGACAGGGTCTCACTAAATTGCCCAGGCTGGTCTCCAATTTGGGATCCTTCTGCCTTAGCCTCCTGAGTAGCTGGGGTTACAGGCACACACATCTGACTGGATACAGTTGAGGTCACTGTTAACTCCGCTGGTAAACCTTCAGTCAGGTCAGTTTTCACTAGTGCAATAGCACCATGTGCCCCCTGGAGTACTTCTCCAAGACAGGTGCCTGGCCACAGAAGTGCTGCATGGGAGGGATGCAGTCTGACCTAGAGAACTTTCTGATCATGGCTGGATAAGGAATGGCAGCTCCCTGACGAAGCTCAGTGAGGATGCAGGCTCCAAGAAAGGCCTGCCGCCAGCACGGCGCTGGAGAGATCTGCGTGGGTCATGAACGGGGCCAGCAGACAGCAGTGAAAGGGCAGGACTGCTCCTCTGTGGGGACAGACACGGGCCTATGCCTCCAAAGGCTACTGAGGGAGTCTCAGCAGTGCCTCTCGGCTTGCCATCAACTCCAAGGTACTACTTCCTTTCGCTTTCCTCCTCAACCTCAGTACATTTCCTGAAGCCGATCTCAGTCCCATGAGATGAACAGAAGGTCAGGGTCTTCTGACAGGAAAAGGACATCATAACAGCAGCAGGCTGGAGACAGCTGACCAGGCATGAAAGATGTGGTCGTCACTGGAAAGACATCTTCACAAAAAACCTCTACTTCCACCACGACAGTGCAGGAAAACCTGTTTTTGCCACACCTGTCATTACAGGAAAATGTATTTATAATGCCTTGCTGAAAGCACCTTCACACACTGAGCTACTGTTCCCCTGAGATGGCATCTTCTGGCAGGGGACCTGCCCTTTCCACCCACCCTGCTCCATCCCTAGGAACTTGCTGTCTCCTGCCTGTCTTCATCACAGTGTCCATTTCAAGTTTTGTTTTTTTTCCTTTAAAGTAAGAATACTAAAAGCAAAAACACATAAACCTTGTTCATATCTGCACCAAGCGTGGACTAGCTCTAAGCTAGGATGTGGTCAACAGAACCCACACTTAGAGCATGTTCGATCTGAAGGCTTGCCCTGCTGCTCCGTGGCACCCAGAGTGGAGCCGAGTATAGAAGCTTGGTCTAGTGTTCAAGGCCTGCTGCCGTTTGGCCCAGCCCACCATTCAACCTTAACGCCCCTGCTTTTGGTTTTCCCCATCCCCTCTTTCTCACAGATGTATCCAGGCTGGTGGCTACAAACTGCCTGTTTCTCGGGACACCACCCGCCCCCAAGTCCCCAGCCCTGAGCTTTTCCTGCTCACTCCAACGGACTCACAGATGTACTGTTTCCCCCGTGCATCCAATGGGCACCTTAGGAAGCATGCCGGCCACTGTTCTAGTTCATCCCCGCTCGCCTGAGCCTCACTGCCAAACCCCATCTCTAACCCCGCTCACTGCAGGCAGCAAGGCCACCTTCCACCTGCTGCTCCACCGTGGCCTCCCCAGTGGCTGACGCTATCTTGTGCCAGGGCTGCTGCAAGACTCTTGGCCCATCTGTCTGCCTCCATGTTAACAGCAGTCACAGGGCTTTGAGGACCTGACCCAGACCATGTCGTGCTCTAGCCTCAAACCCTCCAGCGGCTTCTTACCATGCTTCAATTCAAAGCCCGATTCTGCCACAGAACACGGGGTTCTGCTGGGCCCTGCTCTGCACTCTCCCGTGGTCCTGGCAGGTGTGAGGTGGGTCTTCGCTGTGGTTGTCATTTGCATTTCCCTGATAACTAAGCATGTTGAGCACCTCTTCATGTGCTTATTGGCCACCTGTAGATATTTCTTTAAGAAACGTAAAAACTTTTGCTGATTTTTAACCAGGTTGTCTTTGTAGTACTGAGTTGTAAAGAGTTCTTTCTACATTCTGGATATAAAAGCACCTTATCAGAGACATGATTTGCAAATACTTTAGCCCATTCTGTGGATTGTCTTTACTTTCTTGATGATGTCCTTTGAAGCATGAAAGATTTTAGCTCCAGTGACCACCACTAATCTCCCCCCGTTCCTGAAATGTGGGTACTACTATTCCCATTTTTAAACTGGGTAAACTGACGCTCGGAGTGCTGTCAGTGCTCTCCCTGAAGGCCAGGAGGGGTGGCTTAGACAGGAGGTGGCCTCATGCCGACACGGACTTGAAAGACAAAGCGTAAAGCATGAAGAGCAGCATTGTTCACTGTGACCACTTACTTCCTGCCACCCAGGGGCCTCTGATTCCCCTTTCGATCAGGAACACACTCCACAGTAAGGAAAAGCAGTCAGCTTCCAGACAAACTCACGCGTGTGTGCAGTTTTCCAAGCCATATTTACTGAGGCCTCCTGTGGCTGAGACTTACTCTGGTGCTAGGGGTACAGGAATGAGCAAGATGTAGATGCTCCTGCCCTTGGGGACTTCCGGGTTAGCAGGGGAGACAAGTAATAAGAACACAAAGAATACTGCTGGGAGGAAGAGCAGGGCAGACAGACAGGAAGTAGCAGGAAGAGGAAGTCCTTCCTTCTCTTCCTACTGACCTTCACTCCTTATGAATCCAGCCTGTCTCAAGGGACCAATGCTGTCTACATCCCTGTCCCTGCCCCTGGACTTGTGAGCCCAATTTCCTGCTCAATCTCTCCACCAGGCTTCCCACATCCACGTGCCCCTCACCAAGTTCCTGACCAATCCTGCTCTTCTAGAGTCCTCTGTGGCTCAGTGAGGGCAGTTGTTTTCTTCCAGATGCCGCCTCATGCCCCAGGTTCTTTCAAGACGCCTGGCATTCTACCACTCGTCCCAGGGCCCTGCCTCCATGCTCCGTGCTGCCCACCACTGCCTTGCGGCTGGTGGCTCTAGAAGCCTCCTAGCCACCTGTGTCTGTCCTTGCTGCCCAGCATTCCATATCAACAGGACAACCAGAGGAATCCAGTGAGATGTAGTCAAGTGTGACAATCCTCTGAGCAGATCTGCTCATGGCTTCCTGTCTGACTCAGCAAAAGTACAGTCTCTCTGTGCCCTACAGGCCCCCAGGGCCAAGTCCCCAGCACCTTCCTGGTCCATGTCCCTCTGCTCTCCTAGCTTCTCCAGCCCTGGGTGCTCAGCAGCCACACAAGACACACTCCCATTCTGGGGCCATAGGGCTCACTCCTCAGGTCCTAACTGAAATGTCAAGGTCTGCACCTCTGGGACAAGCCACACCACAGACCTGTTTCCACAGCATGCACATAATTTACAGTAGCCGCCATCTGCTTCCCACGGGGTTGAAGGAGAGGTGCTGATTTGGTGTTCCCTACTGTTTCCCTAACAGTATCCCCACACTGCTCACTCCCACGCCCCTAGACCCCAGAATGAATTGGCACCTCGCACAATAAGCAGCGTGGGCCTGGGGCCCAGCAGAGGCAGACGGGCTATAAGTCTGCATGGGCGGCCCGGGTCCCAAGTCTGTCTGCTTTCCTCACTCTCGCCTGTCCTCAGGGCATTTCTTGAATACGTGAGTGAAGAGTAGATGTGGATACTATGTGTGGCCTGAGTAAATTTAATAATGGCACCTGTATACACTATCTTTAGGGAAGCAGTGCCCATGATTTCGTGGGTGATGGTAGAGCAGGTGGAAACAGGAGGCACACTGAGCCCCGCCTGTGGAGTCAGGGCAGCTGCCACCCAGGAATGGGCTCAGGTCTGCAAACAGCGTGGCCCATGGAGAAGCCGGTGCTGCCCTTTCTTGGTGCTGGACAGTGTGTGAGTTATACAATCTCCTTCAACTCATTTCCTCACATCTGAAACACCTCAGAAGACCTAGTGCCAACCAGGTCTTCAACACGCCCAGCAAGTGCCTGCTACCTCAGGGGGCTCATGAATGCTCGTCCCCTGGCCAGTCCCTGCCAGAAGCTGTTCTGAACTAGAGAGGAACTGTGGCACTGTCCGGGCTTCTAGAGCCACGGTGTAGACTGAATGTTCTTACTTGTAAAAGCAAGGAATAAGTGAGTTGGAGAGGCAGCTTGCGTAACAGACCTGGGCACAAATCCTGCAGCTGCCAGTTACAAGCTCTTACCTTGGACAAGCCACCCAGCCTCTCTGTGCCTTTCAGGGGGCTACTCTGAAAAAAGAGAGGCTCACGGAACCCACCTGCAGAGGGTGGCTGTGAGGATGAGTCACGCCTGTACTCACCTCCCAAGACAGGGGACCATGACAGAGAAAGCAAAGGTGCCCGTCTCCTGGCCCCAGCATGCCCCTGCTTGTGAGTCACATGGGGTGGACACCTCTGTGATAGAGTGCACTAAACTGGTGTGCCCTGCACGGGCTGCGTGGGCTGGACACAGAATGAAGATGGCCACAACAACAGCATGTGTGTCCCTTAGTTACAGACTCCATGGGGTCTCCATAAAGCCTAAAAAGTCCCAGGGGCCCTAGTGTCCATGAAGACAAGAAGCACGGGAACCCACACTTGCACTTTTGTCTGCTGGCTGGACCGGCCATGGAAGCCCGAGAGCACACGCTCACCCCGGCAAGATGGTGCTGAGGACACAGGGCTCTGCTCTGGGGAGCAGCACCCCCGCCCCAGGCCCGTAGTAGAGCCCGGACAGTTGCCGGGTCCATTGCACCAGGCCCCTGGCAGTGCAGCTGCAGCAGGCCTTGCAGCTGGACGCCAGCTCCCAGGTGGACTGGATGGCTCCTCTCAGCCAACTGTGGACGGTCAGAAACCACCCCCAGTTCCGGCCTTCCTTTCTCCCACTTTCGCCAGCATCATGCGGGGGAGGCAGGCAAGGCTTTGATTCCAACTCATACCTGGATACTCTTCAGGGGCAAGTTTCTCTTCAGAGTCTTTTGAAGAATTCTGTGAAACTTTCTCAGGAGATGTTGATTCTCTTGTCTTGGTATTTGGTTCTGGTTCCAGCTTAGATCTGAAAACAATAATTGTTTTCTGTAAAGCCCACGTTACTCTTTTTAACAACAGAAGAGTCATGTGTGACCCCTGCACTTTTGCTCTGTGTCCGTCTGCTCAGAAGAGAGTCACACCTCATGGACCAGTGCTATCGGGACACACCTCTAGGGCACCTGTAGAGAGGTACAGGCATGGCTGCCTTGGGCAGGGGCTGTGCACCCTGCGTTCCCAGCCACAGCATGGGAGCAGCAGCAGCAGTGGGCTGCAGTCTGCAATGACCCCCTGATGGACACCACACTTAGTGACTGGGCAGTGAAGGCCTACCTTCAACAAACACAAAGCTGGATGTTCACTAATCCACTAGTTTTACACTAATTCAAAAGCCCTGCTGAATATACATATATACACAGACACATATATATGTGTCTGTGTGTATACAGTAGAAACATAATTTTGACCCATATTACACACAGGCATATAAGTAACACTTAAAATAATTATGAAAGTACAAGTCTTTTAGTACCTCCTAGATGGAACCGTCTTGTTTCAGGAACCAAGACCTCTGCACTTCCTTCTTGAACCTCTTCCCACAAGAGTCTAGACCTTTTCCACCCACAGGGCGCAGCCACACTAACCTACTGGAGAGGCCTTCCCTGCTACCTCAGGACCCTTCTCGCTCCTCTGCACCTGCCTGCTTCCTCCGAAGCAGGGATCAGTCTGTTGTGACTTTGTCATTTGCCTGATATCTGTGAGAGCAGCCCTTTGCCTCAACGAGTCACGTTTGCTGCTTAGCCCTGGATCCTCGCATTCAGTGCTCCCCGTGGTCTGCATGAGGGTCCCCCAAAGGCCTATGGGTCGAAGGCCTAATCCCCAGGCTGTAGCAGTGCTGAAAGATGTGGGAACCTCTAAAAGGTGAGACCTAGTGGGAAGCACTCAAGTCACTGGTACATGCACTTGAAGGGGATAGTGGGACCTTGGCTCCTTCCTGTTTCTCTTCACTTCCAGGCTGCCATGAGGTGAACAGACCTCCTCTGCCATCAGCTCCTGACGTGATGTACTGTGCCACCCATGCCCAAAGCAAGAGGGCTAAGTGACCAATACCTCTAAAACCATGAGCCAAAATAAACGTTTTCTCCTTTTAAATCGATTATCTCAGGTATTTTGTCATAGTAACAGAAAACTGATACAAGTATATGTTGAATAAGCGAATGTTTTTACAAATACCAGTAAATGGCTAGTAAGAGAAAACTTTTGGTTATGAAACAATAGGTCTTGCAACAACTTTATGTAACACTATGAAAATTACATGCAGAGTGCTAAGATGATCTGTGATGAATTCCATGTTGCCAGGCAGACTGCAAATAAGGGAACAACGGAAATGTGTGCGGGTCTTACTAATGCCGGCTAATGTTTACTGAAGGCTTATTATATACTGGTCATTTTTCTAACAAGCACTTTACATGGATAAATATATTCCATTCAAAAACATCTAAGCAAAGTACTTGTAATAATGACCTTTTCATAAAGAAGGAAACTGAGGCCTATGGAAATCTGGACACTCATATGGGTCACAAAGCAGATGGCTGGTTTGGGACAGGACCTCAGAGGACCTAATTTGGAGTTCACACTATGTCAATTCATTGAGAAAAAGAAAGTCTGTTTAACAAACATTGTTGGAATGAGTGGGTATTTGTAAAGAATAAAATAAGCTTCAACCCCATTTCACTCCATCAAAAAATTGATCTGACATACATGGGTAGACCTAAACATCCCACCAAGTCAGAAAGATTCTAGAAGAAAGCATAAAAGAATATTTTAGTGACCTCAGGGCAGACAAAACAAAAATTCCAAAAATTTGACTTTCTCAAAATTATGTTTCTACTTGCCCAAGATATCATTAAGAACATAAAGAGATAAACCACAGAACGGGAAAAAATATTTGGAGCACATATCTGACCAAGGACTTATACATACAATAGATAAGAACTCCTATACAAATCAACAAAAGGACAGATAATTCAATAAGAAATGGGTCAAATACTGCTACACATGGTGCATGTTTGTTAATCCCAGTGACTCAGGAGGCTCAGGCCAGCCCTAGCAACTTAGTGAGACACTGCCTCAAAGTTAAAAAACAAACAAACAAAAAAGACTAGGATGTGGTTCAGTGGTACAGCGCACCTGGGTTCAATCCCCAGTACCTCACCCCCCCCCCCAAAAAAAAGGAAAAGCTAAAAACGGGGAGCAGAGTGGGAAAGACAGATGCTTCAGGAAAAAAAAAAATGGTGGATAAACCATGAAAAGGTGAGCCAGTGAGAAAGCACTATGCGCCCACTGGGACCGCTTAACAATCAGCCCCTAGTCGTGGTGAGGACGCAGTGGACCTGGAGTATATGCAAGCGCACACTGCTAGAAGGTATGTAAAATGGTGTCACTGTTTTGGAAAATTTCTTAAATTTAAGAAACATCTCCACTGTGGCAGAGCAACACACTTTTAGGTTTTTATCCAAGAGAAATGAAAAGATGCATCCACATGGAGGTCTGCAAAAGAGTGTTCACGGCAGCCTTAGCCAAGAAATGGAAGTGACCCGGAGCTGCCAACAGGAGAAGGGCTGGGCGGCTGTGGCGCTGCACACCACGCAGCATTGCCAGCAGTGAAGGACAAGTTCCTGACAGGCAGCGGGACAAACCTAAGAGACACGACACGGCTCAGGCAAATCTGTTCAAGAACAAACAAGATTGAGTCCACAGTTCGTATTGTGTGTACATGTAATTACGATATTTAATACTTGTGACCTAAGAATTTACCTCAAACGTTGCTAAAAATAATTTAGCAACCTGACACATTAGCCAATTTTAAAACCGGCTTAAAATAAGACATCCATCAACCAGAATTTTCAAGGTTTTTCCCCCAGTTATTAAAGTGGCCTTACAGTTCTCTGCCTGTTTTCCCATCTGCAAAATGGGGCTTTAAGAGTATCTTTCTTGTCCAGTTACTTGTTCATTTGCAAGTGCTTCCTTAGCACAGTCAACCGCACGCAGTAAGAACTCAGAAGGTCAGGTATTACTGCTACTGTTACCTGCTGCAGCTGCCATCATCACTGTGGAGGAGAAACGGCAGAGTAGTTTGATAAAAACAAATTTCTTGTGAAGTTCTACAGCAATATGCATTGGCCACATACCCCTGTTGGCAAGGTGCAGACCATCAGAGGAAGAGAAGTGATGAAAGCCAGAAGAGCTGAGTGATCTGTACGAGCGACTCAGAAGGGTCTTCCACCCCTGGCCACACTAGCTGCTGACCCCTAGGCTGGTGCCACGGGGGCGAGATGTGGAGGAGTTTTGATAGACCAGCAGGGGAGAGGTGTGGGCATAGCCTTCTCCTTGGCCACGTTGCTCAGCAGCTGACCTGCTGCCCTTGAAGCCTGCCTTGGTCATCAGGTTCCTCCAGCAATTCCACAGACCCCCACACCTGGAGACTGGGTCCTTAAGCCACTGGCTAAGTGCCATGAAAAAGACAGATTTAGAAGAGGGGTTTGGGGACAACAAGGGCTTGATTCTAGCCTACCACTTGTCTGCTGTGTGACCCTGCTTCAATCCTCTTGCTCTGAGTTTTCTTCATCTGTAAAACCAAGAAAAGCCACCCTTCTCAAAGGGGTGTGCAAAGAGGAAACGAGATCACCCACGAGAAAGGGCCTCTGGCTCACCTCTCAGCGCTCAGCCTTGGTTTTCTCATCAGTAAAGTGGGGCTCACTGTGGCTTTCTCACATTAACTTCTTGACATTGAGAAACCTGCTTCTCGATAGCCTTCCACTTTCACTCTGCCACTCGAAGTTGTTGCAAAGACTAACACAGATTTTAATAGTACCATGTGAAATATAAGGGTTTTATAAACTCCTACTATTATTTCACAGCATAGAAATTATCTTCACTTAGTCAAGATTGTGAAAAAGGGATAAAATTTTCCTAGGCACGGGGCAGAAAGATCTTCTAGGCATAGGGAATCTAGGTGGTACGCTGGGTCACAGGGTAGCATTTAACTCTGGAGAACTGTGTGGCTCTTTCTAATACAGAATTACTTCATTTTCCTACTAGACACAAGAGAGTTCCAGCTGCTTCATGCCCTCCCCTTCAAGTATCATTTAAAATTTTTCCATTCTAATGTATGAAATGGTATTTTTTTGGTTCTTAAAAATTTCACTATGAAATAATTACATGCAGCAAGGAGGTACAGTACTTAGGGCCCCCTTTTTCCTGAACCCTCAAGGAATAGGCTGCCAACCTGTGTTTCTTTACTGTTAGCTATTTTTCCCCCAGTACTGGGCATCGGACATAAGGGTGTGTGCTACCATAGAGCTATACACATATCCCCCCCTTTTTTTTTTCTTTTTACTTAAAAAGGTTTTTTTTATTGGTTCTTTTTAGTTATACATGACAGTAGAATCCATTTTGATAAAATTATACAAACATGCCCCCCATTCCTTTTTATTTTTTATTCTGAAACAGTCTCGCTAAGTTGTCCAGGCTGGCCTTGAACTTGAGATCCTCCTGCCTCAGCCTCCAGAGTCCCTGGGACTAAAGGGACACACTACAGAATTACCTTTGACTATTGAATGTATTCCCTAAGAACAAGAACATTCTTTAATATAACCAGAGTACAGCACTCAAAATCAGAAAAGGAACATCAATATATGACTTCCATCTCTTCTTCAGGCCCCAGCCTATTTTGATGAATTAACTCAATAATTTCCTTTATAACAGAAGGATCCAGCTCAGAATCACATGTTGCATTTACCTACCATTTCTCTTCAGTCTCCTTCATTTGAACAGTTCTTTCAGTCTCTTTCTGAGTCCATGACTCGGACACACAATAATGTGCGGGTTATTCTATATGATGTCTCTGAATTTGAGTGTGAAGTTCCCTGGTGCCTGGAGTCAGGCTGACCCCTGGGCAGACAGCACAAGCACCACTGCAGTCTCACAGCAGCCTGTCAGGCTGCATGCTCTCACTGGGCCCACCACGAAGGTGGCAGTTGCACGTGTCCCATCACAAAGTTATTCTTTTCCCTTTTGTAATTAACAAGCATGGGGGGAGG
Source organism: Sciurus vulgaris (assembly GCF_902686455.1). Taxonomy (NCBI): domain Eukaryota; kingdom Metazoa; phylum Chordata; class Mammalia; order Rodentia; family Sciuridae; genus Sciurus; species Sciurus vulgaris. The sequence continues at coordinate 140,432,518 of NC_136469.1, forward strand.
GTGCTTTGACACCATATAATTATCTATTTCAAACTTTAATTAATCATCCACATCCAGATGGACCTATGATGTCTTATGAAATATTTCATAATCTGCTGTCATTTATTGTTTGCTCTGGCTGTCTCCAATTTGGCCAGGAGAAACCCCTTACCATTGTCCCTATCATTCTGAGTCCTTCCTTGCCTTCTGATACAAAGAAATGTTCCAGGCTCACTGCATGCTCTCCCTGCCTCAGTCATGTCTGCAAGAAGGGTTATTTCTTGACACTGAAACTCACAAACCCAGATCCACTTATTGCTACTGGGGTGTCACTGCCTCCAGGCCCTCCTGGGGGAGAGAATCTTTCACACATGTGCACACACACATACCGACAACCGCATGAGGAAGTGTGAACCACACTAGTGCCTTTCCTTCTATTCCGTGACTGCAGGCTTCATCCTGGCCTCTTCCCTCTCCCTTCTATAGTGAGAAACCTGGCTTTCTACATCCTTCTCTATTAATCCCGTGACCAACCTCTTACAGGCAGTCACCCCTCAACGCCTACAGCCGCCACTCCTCCTGGGGGGATGCACCGCACTCCTTGCTGGGCCTTTGACTGCCATGCTGACCATGCCACTCAGCATATTCCACTGGGAAAACTTGGGCTGCCCCCACTGCGGACACCCACCTCGCCCTACCTCACTTCATGGCTCCAGAACTGAGCTGTTTAGGAAGGGGAAAGGCATGACTGGCTTTTGAATAAAGGGTTCCTTTAGCACCTGCCATCTTTGTGTCAAGAGGATGGCAATGTACTGGTTTTCAATTTGAAATGAATTAAAGACTGCAGTGCAGTGGACCGAGACAAAGGGAGTGCCTTTTTCCTTTAACTGGTAAAAACAGATTCTAATTATACATAGAGTATCTACTGAGATCCTCAGGGAAATTACAAATCAACTATTAAAGGCAATTTGAAAACAGCCATTTTATGAGTTCTCAGGAGGATCAGCTTCTACCCCATCCTGACTGACACTGACCTTGCTAAGGCCACATGGACAGCTCCACTGACAGCCCATCCCTGGTCAACAGGCTTCCAGGCCCCCACTTGAGGATCTTAGGGTTCTGTTTAAAATTTTAAAAGAACAAAAAGAGACATGAAAAGGGGAGAGGGGGATGAAGGGAGAGAAATGTTTGGGGCTTTGAAACAAGAAAACACGTAGGAGAAGTTCTTTGTAAACCTTAAATAAGGTCCTATATAAATAATAGAAAGAAATGATTATTACTCCAGATTTAAGTTCTGCTCTTATGCTGTTTTCATGTACCCAACGTAGGCTTGGGTAGAATTGTGTTCCCGTCTGTCAGGACAGCCTACCATATCCAGTGTGGCTTCCGAAGGGCAAGGCTCCTGCTGCCTGGACAGGCTGCGCACCCTCACTCAGCCACTCATGCAAACCAGCTCCCTGGACCTCCACTACACAGTGATGGACTGCTTGAGGTGTGGCCACCGACCAGGGCCAGCCACACACCGCTCATGATGGCCTGCCACGGGACAAAGACAAGCAAGACAGGGAGCGTGAGCACCTGCAGTCTCTGACTTTGCCCTCTGATCAGTCGTTTCGTGTCACTAAGGAGGCTACAGATCAGCTCAAGCGTCACCAGCCTGCTGTGTTGGTCACTCACGGTATAACCTCAGAACATGCCACACACTGTAGAACACACACTGGTCCACGACAGACTACGAAATACTAAAAGCAAAGAAATGGTCCTGAAGGGCTCTGCTCTAAGCCAGGGTGGACAGAGATCTCTGGAAAGGGCCACATGGTAAATATTTTGGTCTTTGTAGATATATGTAGTATCTTTCTCATATTTTTTCTTCTTCTTATTTCACAAACCTTTAAAAATATACAAAACACTTTCCATTGGAGGGCTGTACAAATAAAACCAAGGTCTAGATTTGGCCCACAGGCCATAGTTGGTTGATCTTTCCCCTAGGTAATGATTAAGGCCCTGTTACAGATGGACTAGGATAAAGTTCCTGTCTTGGGTCTGCTGTCACAGGGCATCACTTCTTTTTGTTCCTTCTTCATCTTGATCACTGCCACTACCATCACCCCCAATTATTGGCAAAACTTACTGAGCTCTTACTAAGTGCAGGGTCCTGAGTTAGAGGTAATGGATATAAAGAGGTAAAAGAGGCAATCCTCTCCTTACCAATCTTAGAATCTGGAAGGGGTGAGAGGGCTAAGTTACAACAATATAAGGTGCATTCTTCAATTACCAGGTAAGTATTATGATATGTACTATAAATGGAGAAGAAATGCAGCAGAATGTTGATCTTTTGTACTGACATCAGGAAGCAATTAATAAATAACTCAAGATCTGCCTGGACATGGATCAAGGCAGTGTTTCCTGAGGTGCACTGGCCAACTGTCCGCACAGCCATGCCCCATGGCAGGCAGGGTGGGACAGGCCTCCTGCTCCCTAGGAAGATGTAATCAAGGCACAGTGTAAGAGGCAGCACGAGAACTCTGGACACTGTTTCTCAACCTGTCTGGCCATGGCAATAACTGAACCTACATAAGTTTTAGGTGAGACCTAACAAGTAACCCCTACAGAGGTCACCAGGGTCTCCCCAGAGCACCTGCCTTCCAGTCATAGTCCACGTGCTCCACACCAGCTCGGAGCCACACGATGGCCTCAGCAGCCGCTGCTGCACAAGCTGCTTGATGGTGGGAGAAACCGCCACCTCCCCTTCTCAGCAATCCCTTGACACGGGGAAAGCGGCCCGAAGTTCCCATGTCTAAGGACACTGGTGTACTAGTGCAAGGTCAGTGTTCGGAGGATGGGCCAAAAGAGCACACAAGACCCCCAAAATAGCGAGCAGTGTGACAGGTGCCACCATCCCTTCAGAAGTGAAATGCCTAGAGGAAGGAGGAAGTATCTACATCTATGGACGACGGCACTCACATTTAAAAACAGTCATGGTTGGAAAAATGCAGAAAGGTCAACTGACATTAGTTGTAGCTTAATGAACAAAGTACTTTCAACCAGTCTGGCAAGAGAGCCTTCTGGTATGGTAGATTAACACGATATCACCATCCTACGAAGATGATTTCAGCATGCAAAAATCTCTCTTCCTATAGAGTAAAAAAGATTAAATAACCACATGGTTCCTTAACCAACAAAAATGTTTTTCTTTCGCTGAAACTACAACAAACATAAGAGTAACAATAATGCCATAAAACATAAGCAGTCAGATTTCTCAAATCAATTTCATAAGAACAACTTTTTAAAACAACCAGTGACAATCAAAAGAAAATGAAAACAAAGAACCCACCAATGTGACTTGACAATGCACCAATTCCACTGCTGGCTTCCCAAGAGAACAGGCATTGTGCTGTAAAACGTGTGGCACAAGGACATACAAGCTAGTGGCAGCTGTTCAGAGACAATGTGCTGCAACTGACCATGACTAGCACACACGGCACCCACAAGAAGAGCCACAGCTCTGTCTGAGGAGTTGCGAGAGATCTGACAGAGCACACATTCTTTTCTGGGGCAAGAAGGATGAATAGGAGTTTGTTTGCCAGATGAATTGGGGTGGGGGTGTGGGAAACAGTGCACGTAAGCATGCATGAAAGGCACTCTGGGCAGAGAAACCAGCAAGCATTAAGGCCCAAGAGCCTCAAACAGCAAGGCCTCTTTAGAAAAAGAGTTGTGGCAGGGCCTGGCAGAGCATGTGGCACTGGGGACTGACTAAGAAACATAGCTCGGGTGCAGTTGTTGGGGATCCCAATGCCTGCTGTGCCTGGGCTGTGAGACACAGCAAGCAAGGGAGTGAGGGACCCACATGAGTGCTTCAGGCAGAGCCCATCTGCCTCAAAGTGAGGAGCCAGGGGAGAGGGCTGGACTGCACTGTGAAGGGGCACACAGCTTGTTCCCTCCAGGTCTTGGGCACAGAGTAACGGGCATAGGGCAGCAACCTGGCAGGAAACGGTGTTGCACGTCACTGTCTCCATGACAGTACTTCCCACCTAATTTTAATTTGTATTTTTAGTTGCAACCTCTGCCCAGAGCGGGTGGGGGAGCAGCAAAAGCCTCTTACTTATTCTCCTGCACCTATTGGGTCTCCACCTGGCACCGTGCAATGACATCTGCCGCTCCTCCCTGGTAGCGTGAGACAAGTGGTCACCTTCCCCCCTTGAGGGTCAATCTCACACCATCAGAGTCTGACCTGCTCCCCATGACTTGCTTGGGCAAACTGGTCTCTGCCTGGGATACTCTGCTCACCCGCCCCCCACCAAACCTGGACTGCCTGCTTCCTGGAATTCCCTACCTGGGCTAGTCACAGCCAACATGAATCCACTGCTTGAAAATCTGTCCAATTACTCAGGTTCAAACTGCAGTTCAGTGGGCAGCTAACCCAAATTTGCTGAGCCCCTGTTTCCTCATCTATAAAATGAGATACTAATATTTACTAATAAGGTGGTTGCAAGGATTACATGAAATAAATTAACATACTGCCTGGCAAGTGGTACAGGACAGTGCAAACTAACGTTTATTAACTCACTCCAAGTATTTTTCCTGTATCAACTCCTTTTCTTCCCACAATAACCCTACAAGAAGATAGGTACTATTAGTTTTCTCATGGTACAGGCAAGGTAACTAAGGTACAGAAAAATCAAGCAATCTGCTCCAAGTCACACAGCTGGAAAGTGCAGGAAGGACTCCAGCGCAGGCTGCCTGGTGGCACCTGGGGTCCTGGGCTCTGTGCTTACCACTCCACTGAGCCACTTCCCTCTCTGGACTCCCTGCTGGCCTCACTGATTCTGACACATCCTGATGAAATCAACTAATTTTTCAAGCTTTTTTTCCCACTATTGTAAACAAATGGGATACATGTTGTTTCTGTTTGTACATGGAGTATCAGCATACCATTTGCATATTCATACATTTACATAGAGTAATGATGTTTGATTCATTCCGCTATTTTTTCCTCCCCCCCCACCTCTCTTTTCCTTCTATACAGTCCCTCCTTCCTCCATTCTTGCCTCCCTCCCACCCCCCATTATGTGTCATCATCCACTTATCAGTGAGATCATTCACCTTTTGGATTTTTGAGATTGGCTTATCTCACTTAACATGATATTCTCCAATTTCATCCATTTGCCTCCAAATGCCATAATTTTATCATTCTTTATGGCCGAGTAATATTCCATTGTATATATATACCACAGTTTCTTTATCCATTCATCAATTGAAGGGCATCTAGGATGGTTCCACAGTCTGGCTATTGTGAATTGAGCAGCTATGAACATTGATGTGGCCGTATCTCTGTAGTGTGCTGATTTTAAGTCCTTTGGGTATAGGCCAAGGAGTGGGATAGCTGGGTCAAATGGTAGATCCATTCCAAGCTTTCTGAGGAATCTCGATACTGCTTTCCAGAGTGGCTGCACTAATTTGCAGACCCACCAGCAATGTATGAATGTACCTTTTTCCCCACATTCTCGCCAACAGCTATTGTTGCTTGTGTTCTTGATAATCGCCATTCTAATTGGGGTGAGATGGAATCTTAGTGTAGTTTTGATTTGCATTTCTCTTATTACTAAAGATGGTGAACATTTTTTCATATGTTTGTTGATTGCTTGTAGATCTTCTTCTGTGAAGTGTCTGTTCATATCCTTAGCCCATTTGTTGACTGGGTTATTTGTATTCTTGGTGTAGAGTTTTTTGAGTTCTTTATAGATTCTGGAAATTAGTGCTCTATCTGAAGTATGAGTGGCAAAGATATTCTTTTTCAAGCTTTTATAGCAGCCCAGCCTGCCTCTAAGCTCCCTGAGGGCAGAGACTCACTTATTTATTGCTTCTCTCAAACTGCCCTCTTGGTACATTACATAACAGGAACCAACTGCTGACAGATAACTTGCCTGATCTACTTCCTGTCATCCCCCAATGCATCTATCCATTGACATTTGCAATTCTGTTTGACAAGAGTGCATAGAGGAATTCACATGGGGGGCCTCAGACTGCCATCCTTGGAAGGACCTGCTTGCAAGGCTAGCCCTTGGTGGCATCAAAAGACTGGGTTTTCAGAGAGTTATACCATCCTAGATGAGAAGAGCAGCTCCTCGTGACTGAGCTGGGTGCAAATAATGTGCGCGGAAGGGGCTGTGCCGCCAACCCCTGCTTTCCTGCTGGGCATCTGGAGTTCTGATATTATTGCCAGGGAGAAGGTGCCATGTGACCAAGTGCCAATAAAATCCCTGGGCAGTGAGTTTGCGCATGAGCTTCCTTGGTAGAGGACACTTCACCCACTGTCACGCATCATGTGCTGTGACTCCATTAGGAAGTATCCTGGAAGCTCACCCCTGATCTCATAAGGATTTTGTCCCACAGGCCTCTCCCTCTGATGTTCCTCTCTATATCTATTCAGTGTGAGAAACCAGTCATGAGCAGAGCTGCAAGATAAGTCCTGTGGGTCCTCCCAGTGACTCACTGGACCAGAGAGCAGTATCAGGGGCCCCTGACACAATATGAGAAAATCTGTCCCAAAACCTTATGTCATACTGTCTTCTCAAAATGTCCTAGATATTTCCAAAGTTAGTTGAGAAAGCTCAAGATTTGGAGCACGGACACAGTACTCATCGATGTTTTCTCTTTTTCTTTCTTTCTTTTTTTTTGTACTGGAGATTGTTCCGGGGCATTCAACCACTGAGCTACACTCCCAGTTCTTTTTATTTTGAGACAGGGTCCTGCGACATTGCTGAGGCTGGCCTTGAACTTGCAATCCTTTTGCCTCAGTCTCCCTAGCCACTGAAATTATAGGCGTGCCACCACACCCAGCCCACGGATGTTTCTCAATCTCTACAGTGGGCGCAGCTGCTGCAATGGATATCCCCATGCAGGTGCTGCACTCCAGGAGGCCGTGTGCAGCCCACAAGGGAAGGTGGACAGATGCACACAGAAACACTGGTGCCTGGCTCTGCCGCTTCCTGGCTGTGTGGCCTCCCTCAGACAAGTCACTTAACTTGCCATGGCTTCAGTGTCTGCACCTGCAGAAGGGGGCTCAGAACAGTGCCTACATGAAACGGGTGCTGGGCTTAAAAGCAGGTGTGTGCTCAGGGCACATGGCATCTCATAAGTACGTGGCCAGACTGGCCTCACAGGCGAGTACTGGTCACTGTGCCAAGCTCCTCCCTTGGGAAAACCCGTACAGAGATAATAAGGAGGGTGCGGAGACAGACTAGGGTCAAATGGCTACAAGTGGCTGGCCTCACAGAACAATTAAGAAGAAAACTGGCAAGAGCACAAATTTCACATCAATCCCTGCTCAGCTACCTCCAGACTGTGGTGAGTCACCAACCTGCTCACCCTCAGCTGCGGACAGCAATAGTACCTGTGAGCCAACAGAGTGCCTAGTATAGTGCCTGGCACACAGTCAGCCCAAAGGAAGCACTAGCTATGTATTTTGTGAAGTAATCCAAGCTCAGCACACAGCACAGAGGAAGTGCTCTGTGAACCAGAGTTACCACAATTATCAGTAGTGTTAACTGGGAAACACCAGCAGAGGCCATACTTACAATCTCTTCTTATCCACCACTCGTTTAACTCGGATGGCTCTTTGTTCTGAGTAAAGTTTACACACTCCTGTTGAAAGGAAAATACCAGAACAGAGACCACTTAAAATGGCTTCTCAGGCAAAGGGATCATTAAATATAATGAGACACTACCGTCTTGAGCTAGCCAAGCTGAATACTGAATTCCTCTATTGTGAATGGCCACATTTGACCTTTAAGGGAAGATGAAATACTTTTTAAGTAATCTTGAATGAAATCCAGAACAGCAGTCCTGTGCTCCTTCACTTGCTGGGAATGTATCTCCTTGAGGGCTGTAACAGAAAAGAATAACATTCAGGCTTCTGTATGCAATGATCCTAAAAACAATGCATCAGATTCCTCTTCTTTATTAAAGGTATTTTTAAAAACAGCACCACAGAGCAAGCCTGTGTGAGACTGTTTTTAAGAGTAAGATTTATTAGGCTCTGCCAGATGAAAACTTAGAGCCATAGGAGAACTGTAGTCAAATAATTCAGGGCTTATGACAGCACTTAGGACGGACAGTCCCCAAGGCAGTCCCTTCTCAAGTGCTGACCCCGTGTGTACTGCCCCATCAGTGCCCTCACCGACCTTGAACTCGTGCCTAAACCAAGCCCACGTCTTAACACCCCTGTCGGGCCCACGCTGTTCTTCAGTTTGGAAGCCCCAGCTCTTCCCTGGCTCTCACTCCAAGGGCCCCTTAACGCTGAGGTGAACTGTTCTCTCCAGAAACAAGTCACAAAGATGCCTTTCCTGTGTGGACTGCCACACAGAAGTCTGGCAGAAAGACTTAGCAGACTGAAGTTTGTGTCCCTGAGTTTGGTTAAGACAACTGCCACTCCTGGAGAGGAGGAGTGCCTGCTGTGTGCACACTGAGCGAGCAGTCTACACTGCCACACTGTGCAGGGCCAGACTGCGATTCTGATTATATCCACTTTCACACGAAGAAACTCGGGTTCAGAGGTCATGAGGAGCCTCAGGTCCCATGGTTTTGTACTTGATTGCTGCTTTTATTATGTTCATATACATTTCCTAGATATCTCAATAAATGCATGTCCTTAAGGGCAGAGGCAAAGTTTATAAACATACCATAGGGCTGTAGACCCGAGACCCACATGAGGGATTCAGGGATTCTGTGGAACTGTGTAAAATTTGTGTGTATGTACATTTTCTTGAAATGTCTACTGCTTTCATCAGACTCCCCTGATGGCCCATCACCTCTATGGAAGCTTCCCCAACAGAAGTCTGTGTCATGAACGCATGGCATCTGGACACTTGGAACTCTATACCACTTCATGTACTCTATCTGTCTAAAAAATTTAAAAAGCAGTGGGAAGACAAATCTTGAGAAGTCATCTCAGTGTGCCTCGACCAGAATGAGACTCAGCAAGGATGAGGTGACAATGGCCCTCTGGTGCCACACTGGGCTCTAAGTATGCTACAGGAATCTAGCTCAGTTCTCACAGCAACAGAGATACTTCCTCTAATGATCTACATTTTACAGGGGAAGAAACTGAGGCCCACAAAGATTCAGTGACTTGTTTGAGGCCACACAGATCAAAGGTGACTGAGCTGGGATGCATTCCTCAGCAGCCATGGCTAAGAGCTTCCTCTTGACTGCAAAGCAGTGTAACACCAGTTTACTGTTGATAGGGCAGGCGGAGCTTGAACTACTCCTACTTTATTATACACATGCCATCCAACCTGCCCCGGTAACTGCCACACACCACAGCACTCACGTAAGTCACACACACACACACGCACGCTTGTACACATACAATCTGCCTTTTCTGACCCTGGCCCTTTAGTAAATTTCTGGTTCTGTTTGGAGAGGCCCATCCAAACATCTGTTTTAACCTGATTGGTGGCCTTTTTATGATTTTAAACGGGTTAGGTTAAAACAAACCGAGAAAAATTCTGGGGCTAGGGCTGTGGCTCAGTGTAGAGTGCTTCCCTAGCATGTGAGGCACTGGGTTCAATCCTCAGAACCACACAAAAATAAACAGAGGTATTGTGTTCATATACAACAACAACAAAAAATTTTAAAAAAGAAAAAATTTGAAGTTTTAAACCCTGAGTCTCAGTGAGCACCTAGGAGGGACTGTGAGTGGTTGCTCCTCACGGATCCTGTCACTAGCTGACTCAGGCATGGCTGCTGTGTGGCTTTCAGAGCACTTTACCTTCTGTCCTGAGTTGCTGAATCGCTTCTGAACAGGTCCTCATGAATATCTGGGCGTCCTGGTCTATCTGGTCTCGTTCCGCGTCTGTCATCCTCCCATATTCAGACATGATATGACTAAATAAGGAGAGAGGAAGAAAATAAGAGGGCAGCAGCAAATGACAACCCTGGGCAGTGTGGTCGGGGAAGGAAGAGCTTCTGTGATCCAGTGACACCGAGGCTGAGACCTGGAGGAGGAGGAGGAACGGGCTGAGCGGAGAGGAGGGGCGGAAGGACCTAGAGGGTGGAACATGAAGGCTGTGAGGTAGAAAAAGCTCCCACTGAACAGCCCCCACTGAAGCAGGCCAGTTGAGGGAGGGAGAGACAGAACATGGGGCGGTTTAGGTGGGCGCCACAGGGCTTGGAAAGAACGGAGAGCTTGACTTTGAGAACAATGGGGTGGCTCCAAGATGGCAGAGTGTAGATGGCAGTTCACCCTGGGTGCTGCCTGGAGAATAGGGCAGGAAATGGGTGAGGGGTTCTTGAAATACATGTGAGAAGCTGGTTTGGGCTGCAAATCTTCAATGTTGACAAGCAGTCTTCACAACTCACAATAAAAGCGCTTTTAGAAACAAATTTCATTTCCCTTGATATTAAATCACACCATCCTAGAATCACCACTTTCACTTATGCAGCACCTTCAAAACATGGTAGTTTCATCACACTGCTCATGGTTACAAGAGCTGGGCAGGAGTGGCAGCATCCTTAGTAACGGTGATGCTGCTCAGCCCAGTCGAACACTCTGGACTCCACAGCTGAAATCCAGAATCATAAAACGGTAAGTTAAAGGGACCTTACATACATATGTGTAGGTGCCAGCCACCAATTCTCTCTGAGGACAAGACAACAGTCCTGGTCATCCCATGCCTACCTATACCTCACTTTCTGCCGCTCACCCCCTCAGCCACTTCACACTGGCCACTTACTGAGCTGCATGCAGCAGGGCAAGCAGGCTCCTGCTTCATCGTGAACTGGGCCTCTGCTTGGATGGCTGCCCCCAGGCCAGTGTCCCTGACCGCTCCCCAGGTTCCCCACAGCACTCGTCCAACAACACTTTCCCACCTGTGCTGGCTAGATTACTGTCTCTCAGTGCCAAAGCTGCCCTCCACTTTCTCTGCTTTGTGATATGGAAGTTGGAACTCTGAAACCCTACTGGTACTTTACTACCACCTGTTCCTTATCCTAGTTTATTTTTCTTTGTTGTTTATTATTTCCTGAAATAGTAAGCATTCATGTCTCTCTACTCAGCAGAATGCAAGCTTCATAAAACAAGGACTGTGTGTGTCTGGTCTGCTTTTGTTTCCCTAACACCTAAAAAGGTGCCTGGCACACAGCGGGTGCATTAATGTGAGCCAAGTCCTTACTATATGCCACATGCTATTCTCAGTGTCTTAAAGGTATTTTATGTACATATTTAATTCTCACAATTTATTCATTCATTCACTTATATACTGAACCCACACATGTCAGGCACTGGGTCAGGGGCCAGGGGCTCTAAGCTGAGCAAGTCTCAGGACCAACCCCACAGAGAGTACTGAACTATAGGAGTGACTGACACAGAAACAGGGAGCGCAAGGAACTGTGGTGAGTGGCCCTAGTGTGGAAGTGAACGTGGAATCCAAAGTGGGAGTGGCCAGTTCATATGGGGAAAGGAAGGCACCCACAGAACACAGCAGCAAGGACCAGCTACAGAATTCCCAACCTTCAGGTGGTAGTCAGAATGACCATGTCACCTTGGCTCCACAGCAGAGCACATCTGAGTGAAGGGAAGGAGCAAACAGGCTGGTTCCACTGAAATCAAGCAATGGCGATGGACCTCTGTGGCACACAGGATCACTTCAAAGAGGCAGTACATCACATGCATGTGGTCACTATCTCTGCATCAAATGTGTCCAGCATTATGTTGACCCTGTTTTTCTAATGAATGTGGATGGTGTTATGATGAATAAGTATATATGTATTTAAAATTATTACTCTGTAATAGTTGTTACTCCAGTTATCAAGAGATTTTCCAAAAACAGTGATCATACAAAATACAAATACTCCACTGTCAACTGAATAGGCGTCCCTACAATACCAAAGCTGAGATCACTGGTGTAGTCATTGGGAACAGCCTCTGGAGGATTCTGAACAGGGGATTTTACTTTGCATGGTTCCTCTGTGGTGAGTGGCCTGGAGAAAGATGAAACTTGATGCCCTCAATTATGGTCTAAGAGACCACTTCTAGAATTCAGAAAGAGCTGAAGAAAGCCTGGGCCCAGACAGTGTCCGTGGGGAGTGAGGACAAATCTGAGGCCTGACTGCCTGGTACAGAGGCAGATGGGGGCAGCCTAGAGCGAGCTCTGGGTTTGCACGAGGACATACAAAGCCATGGGAAACAGAAGAGGACACAGGTTTGGAAGTAAAGACGTTAAGGTGCAGGGCCACACACAGGGACTCATACACAGGAGACAGGCTGGTGGGAAGAGGGATTCTAACTCAATGTTCCCATGATATTTAAAGAATAGCACTAGGCCTATGGTGGGCATTTGAAAACAGTCATCAAAGTAATGAATCTTCCTGATGATGTAGTTTCAAATTAAGTTCTAACAAAATTATTACTTTTTTAAAAAGGTTAAGTATCTGTCAAATATTTCCAAAAATATATCCTCATAGGATGTGCCCAGATAAATTTATCAAAGTTTAATTTTATTTCCTTTATTATGTACAGAGAGATAATTTTATTACAGATCTCAATTTCTCTAACTATTAGACTCAATTAAAGGGAACTATGTTAGGTATCAGTTTGGATTAGGCAATTTACTTCAGGGAGAGAGGAGGGAAAAAACTGGGTGGTAAAAGTTTATTCCCTGGTTCTGAAATTTAAAGGAACATTTATTTTTCTATTTCATTGATTAGTATGTTAAGAAAGGACAAGTTTAAAATAACAAAATACTATGAAGTTCTTCTGTCTATTAATTTAATGTACAACTTGACAGTTCCTGAGGATAGAGAAGAGAATGTTTTACACACTGTTGTGAAGGTTACTGAAAGGTATGGGTGGAAGTCATGCACTACAACCTTGTTTTTGCTATAGATATTAAATTAACAGATTAATTTCAAAATGCATATTGGGCATGTACTATGTATGTTATGAAATGAAATCTATCCATCCAATGTGCTTTATGAAATGACAGTTACTGTCTGGGACACAGGAACAAAATGTAGACCCTGCTTTCAATATACTGTACTACAACAGGTAACACCTAAGGTTGATATACATCTTCACACAGCATAACAAAGGCTGATGCTGTGGACACTACTCACCATCGACACTAGCTACTCTTCTAAGGGCTTCACGTACATTTGCCTCCTGCTTCCCCAAGTTCTACGAGGTAGGTACTACTGTAAATTCCCATTTTACACATGCAGCAACTAAGGGACAGAGAGGTTACACAACTTGCAAGGCTATCCAGCAGTCATCAGCAGAGCTGGGGTATGACCCAGGGCAGCCTACTCTGGATCTCAGATGTCACAACCCTCCCTAGGGCATCTCTCATGCCATAAAAGGCAGGAGGGTTTAGAAAAGTGTGTACGTACCCTCCTGGTTAACTGGGAACGAGACCACCTATGAACTCTTCTTGAAAGGCAGATGTGGCCGTGGGAGAAAAAAGCAGAGTCCTGAGTTTGAAGAACAGTGTGTGATTCAAACAGGTGGACACAGGACAGGTGGAAGGGATGAGCCCTTGGTGGCCTTCAGGGAGTCAAAGGAGTTTTATTCTGTGGCCAATGGAAAAGCTGAGCTTGTAAAGGTAAATGCAGGAATCCCAGGCCAGAGTATTACAATGTATTAAGGGGAAAGAAAAAAGTTACTGTGATATACAGTACAAGGGCCACAAACCTGAGCCTGGGCTGAAGAGAGTTCAGAATCATGGAAATGCTACCTAGGGCCTCATAAGCTCAAGTGAGGAAAGACTGGTGTTGGCAAAGACTGCAGAGCAGACTGTCTTCATTATTGAGTGCTCAGAAATACTTATCTGCTTGGGTCTTATTTAATTTATCTGATTCTTTTTGTTTTAATCTTCTCAGGGCTACCAGGCAAACCTGGCCCATGGAAGAAGGTTAGGAGTAGAGGCCACGAGAGAACAAACAGTTGGAGTCAGAGCTGATGTGGCCAGTAGCAGATAAGCAGCAGTGCTGAAAAGCTCTCCAGCAAGGTGAGTGTAGGTCAAGTGGGAATCAGACAGATGGAGATGCTGCCTTTACCACGGTCATGACCCTAAGTTGCTCCCCAATGGCACCTGCAATGATGCTGATGTCCCTTTGCTTGCCCCTCTCCTGGATGACCATCTCATATCACACCTCCAGTCCCCTCAACTTGCCCACATCTCCTTCCCCATCTTGTGTCAGTGACTAAGCGGCTTCCAGTTTTCTGAGAAGTCCCATAAGCTCCACCTCGCCCCCTCCTCTGGGCCCACAGACACCCCCTCTCCTGCTTCTATGGAAGCATCTCCTGGGGACAACCACTCCCTCCACCTGAGCTAGACCGACACTGGCACTTCTCCTTTCTCCTTCACCACTAAGCTTAGATGAATTGCTGTGTGCATCCAGTGCTTAGACTGTCTGGCACAGAGTGATCACTGTATGTATTTATTATTTACTAATATCAAAATATTCCTGCCTGCTGGATATTTCCTCCCTACTTACAAACATGGTGTTATTTTTTCCAACTTTAAAACCAAACCAAACCTCCAATTCCATTCTATCTCCCCTACTAGCTACTGCCCAGTTTTCTCCCTCTTTCAGTAAAATTTTTCTTAGCAATGCTTCCATTCTGGCTCCCCGCTTTCCTGGCCACTCTCTCTCGGACCTGACGCAATCAAGCTCTTAGCCTCCTTACTCTGGTGTCAGCAGTGATCACCAGCTACTGCCCAGTGCTCAGTACACACCTTACTTTCTTATTTTCCCATCGGTTCCCTCCTCCTCTTCGGCTGGTTTTCTTCTTCTGCCCTCATGACAGCACAGGGTCCCACCCTCCTCTCTCTCCAGTTGCTTGTTTTCAGCCCTCTTAACACCTGAAGTCCTGACCACTTTATGATGGGTGGTTCATGGCCCGGGTCCTGCACCTCTTCACTATCTACCTGCACTTGCCACCTTGGTGCATTCACTTGTCTCATGGCTTCACACTGACAAGTCCCAAGTGTCTATTTTCAATCTAGACCTTTCCTTGACCTTGAGAGACATGTATCCAACTGCTTGCCCAACATCTCCATTCAGATGTTCCATCTGTACTGCGAGTATGTCCAAATTTGAGCCTCTCCTTACACACTCCTCTAGCACCCTCCCCCTCGGTGCTGGAGGCAATTCCCACCTTTCCAGTTGCTCAGGACTCAAACCTTGGTGTCATCTGCAGCTCTTCTTTTTTTTCCCCAGTTCACATCTAACCCATCAGCATATCTTATTGGCTCTACCTTCAAAATATTCCCAGAACCTGCCCGTTCTTATCCACGGTCACATCCACTGCTGCCTCTGTAATGCATGCCACCAACGCCTCCCACTTGGACTGTAATGGTGGCCTCCTGTGGGGTCTGTGACGTCTGCCCCACTTCTCTTCAATCTGCTCTAATATACTGACCATGCTGATTCTGTTAAGAGAGTTAGTTGAATCCTATTAATCCTTTGCACAGACCTCACAGCAGCCTCTTACCCAAGAGTAAAATGCAAGGTCCTTACAAGATCCTTAAAATGAACTATAAGACCTGTGCCCTGCTGTGTCTCTGGCCTCTTCTTCACATCTGCTCCCACACTCTGGCTCCAGTCACACGGGTCCCCTCTAGTCCCTCAACCTTGCAGGCACGGTCCATCTCAGGACCTCAGTCTTGCTGGCTGTTTCCTCTTTCTGGGATGCTCTTTCCCCAGACACCCCAGAGATTGATTCCTCACTTCTTTTAGGCATTGAGTCAATGTTACCATTTTAATGAGGCCCTAACTCACCTTTACAAAACTGTATGTCTTCTGATCTTTTCTATGCCCTCCCCTCTCTCCTCCCCACACTGATACTTATCCCAA
Source organism: Sciurus vulgaris (assembly GCF_902686455.1). Lineage (NCBI taxonomy): Eukaryota > Metazoa > Chordata > Mammalia > Rodentia > Sciuridae > Sciurus > Sciurus vulgaris. The sequence goes on from NC_136469.1 coordinate 140,448,355, forward strand.
CATCCAATATTAGTCTAGGTCCCCTAACACCACAAAAAAATTTAAGCTCCACCTCCACAAAGGCAGGGACTATTGTCTGCCTGTTCACTGCTGTATCTGTATCACCAAAACAATGCAGGCTGATAAATCAATAATCAAATATTTTCTGAATGAACTAAATCAATAGATAAGGCCAAACTAGAGAATGTGGCTAATGTGTGGCTACAACCGTACTCTAGTTAAGACTCTTCTGAGCTGATTCCTCACCTCCAACCCCAATGCCTATTGACTCTGCCCATCCAGAGCCTCCTCTAGAACACTTAAGACACAGCAGAGAACACGCTCAGCCTGAGGACAGGTCCCTCTACAGGAGAAAAGGACGACCAAAGCACAGGGCTCTTCTCCCAGACCCCATCGGCATCCTCTCCTCCCTTGGCACGGACCCTTTCCCATTCCTACTCCACTTTCACATTTCTGGGGGGAGAACTAGGAGGAGAGGGGAAGTCCACAGTCTCTTGGGGAATTAATGTTCCTCTTCTCGGTGAACTTGAAGAGTGAGAGAAAAGCATTTCCCCATGCCAATGCTCCTTAGCGCCCTGATCTACTCACCTGTCTGTCTGAACAGGGTTAAGCCACATCTGCCCTTTCTTCTCAGGGGAATCAGAGTGGTAGCAGAGGCACCATAAGCCTCACACTGTCCCTCCTAGAAACCAGCTTGTCGGAAATAGAGGCTAAAGGGATCAGGGGCTCATAAATCAGAAGGGCACTCACTTCCAAGTGTACACACCCTGTGGATAGAGCAGACCTATATATGATTAATTCCAAGGACACTACATTAACATCCTCTTACTCTATTATTTTGATTTAATGGAAACTCAGTTCAGTGAAATTGAAAAGGTCCAAAGGTTAATTTGATAAAGCTTATTACTCAATTAAAAGGTGATGTTCCTTTAGGATATACACACACCCACACACATACACATACACACACACATATCTTTTAAATTGGAAATAGATAGTATTATTCTTCTTTCAATAGCAACAACAGAAACCAAGGAAGTTTTTCTCCTAATTGGTATGTTTTGTTGCCAGGATATTGTGGAAAAGGTACATCTACCAGAAGCGGAGAAACTATTTTTAATTAAGATCATTCAGAGATCCAGCCAGAGGCTACGTAGGTTGCATGCTGTTCTGCCTAGTAAAATGTCATTATTAAAAAAATTAAATGGGTCAATAAAGTCTGAGCTCTACATTCTGGAAAAAATTATAGCTTCCTAATTATGTCAAACTAACAAAGCCTCCTAGGTCTAAAGGCAATATTTCTACACATATTCTTTCCATTCCAGGATTAGACTCCAAATAAAACATACCTAGGAGCAGGTCAAGGCCAGCACATTGCACTGGGAGGAAGAGGCACTGAAAAAGAAAGGCTACAAACAGTCTGCCACCTGCAGAGAGTCTGATGGGAGGTCATGGGGTGGCCTCCCTCCCCCGGAGGGAAAGGGTCAGCAGTGGGAATGTTTCTGGTGTTTCTGTCTGGATCAGCTTCCCCAGAGTGACACCTCTCCCCTCCTCACTTCTCCCCAGGTGGAGAAGCAGAGACTTCTCTGGTGCTCAGGCCAGAGGAACTGGACACACACCTAGCCACCATTCCTTTCTCTCTGCTGCCACCTGTAGGCAGCAGAGATTCCGCTCTGTCCTCTCAAAGGCTACAAAAAGACAGCCTGCTGTCTTGGTTCCAGGAACTGTGACTGTTCAGTGGCACCAACAGTTGAGCAAGTCCACCCACCTGATGACCAACTGAGGATCACCTGAGGATCACAAGGCCACCCACCTGCAGACCTCAGATGTCTACCAACCAATGTTGAAGTTGGTAAAGATGTTGTTCTTCATCGTCTCTGACAAAGCTGATGTCACTGGTGTGACTTGCATCCTCAGTCTTTCCCTCCTCCCTCCTCTTTCTCTCCATTACCCCATCCCATAGGAAATGGTTCAATAACCCGCCTCCTCAAGTTCATGGGGTTCCAGCTTAATTACCATTCGTCAAGGGAGCACCATGAGCCAGGAGCTCTCACACACATCTCACCTAATCCTCACATCCAAGTTTTATCAGAAAGAAAACAAGCGCAAAGGTGTTGAACTGTATTCATTCATGTGACTAACACATGACAGAGGTGAGGCTGGAACTTAAGGTGTGGCTGCCACGAAGCCCATGCTCTTTCAGAGGGACCAAAGCCAGAGTAGAAGTGGAACTCAGAGCATGGGTTGTTAATGAAACGTGGCACCAAAAAAATGCACAGAAGACCGAGTTTCTGTAACAAGGCCATGGGCTGGTCAAGACAAAGAACGCTTTAAGAATTAGAGTTCTACGTGAAGCTCAAGGATGGGTAAGTGACGCGCTTGAGCCTTACAGTGAGGAGTGGAGAAGCTGGGATTGGTTCCTCCTGATCCCAGACCCATGGCTGCTCGTTCCTATTGCATCTGGGAAAGAGAAGGTTTGGGCCCTCGACCAGCTGGACTGAGACAACAGAACACGGAAATATAGTGTGGAGGGCAGAGCCCAGGTTTGAGGGTGCCTGCCTCCACACCACTGTTACAATCAAAACGCAATAGTGCAGTTATGAGGGTGCAGAGGTGCATGCCTGCAATTCCAGTGCTAGGAGGATCACAAGTTCAAAGCCAGCCTCAGCAACTTAGTGAGACCCTGTCTCAAAATTTAAAAAATAAAAATAAAAAAGGGCTAGGGGTGTGGTTCAGTGGTTAAGCACTTCTAGGTTCAATCCCTGGCACCAAAAAGCAAACAAGCAGCACAGCTGCAGAATCACACCCTAGCACAGTCACTTTTCCTCTCCTGAATTTCAATCACATCGTCTCCTCTGAACCTCTTGACTACTCCTAGTGAGTATCACTCCCCTTTTTGGTCCACTTTCTGAAAAGGCCAGATATAAATATATCAGACTTTGTGGGGCTTGGGTCTGCACAGATACTCAGCTCTGTAGTGGTGGTCCAAGTAGTCACAGACAAGACGCAAACGAATGGGGTGGTTATGTTCCAATAAAACCCTGCCTGGATACTCAAATTTGAATTTCATACAATTTCTGTGTGGTCAAGTCTTATTATTATTTTTCTCCAAGCATTTAACAATGTGAATCTACGCTCAGCCGACAGGCTGGACAGACACAGGCAGGGCTGGGCCCCATATGTGGCCCGCCAACCTCTGCTTAGAGGGAGATACTGCCGTTGGAAGACCAAATGGTCCTCTCAGATTCCCAGGCTTCCAACGGTGCCCCGAGCCAAGCCGACATTCACAGCATCCACCCTGCCTGACAGCTCTTCAAGGCAAAGGGAAGTTAACAATGGACTTGCATAAAAGGTCTCTACAGCTGCACCTTTAACCTAAGTTGTCAGATACTGAAGAAAGGAACTAGAAATTGACAGGTTTATAACAGTTCTGTAAAGTTTCCCAAAGTTGTTGTAGCTTCCATTTTAATGGCCCATCAAATTACTATTTAACATATATACACACCTTTAGAAATAAAATTTACACTGCCATCTATCAAATTACTATTTAACATATATACACATCTTTAGAAATAAAATTTACACTGCCATCTAGCGTTTAACAAATCTTTTAACTGAGAGGTTAAACGTAAGGTTCTCTTGGTTCTATGCATCAGAATAATTATTTTAGTGTGTTTCAAAATAATATAAATGAAAATTTCCTATGTGAAAAGCAATTAATTAAGTAGACAAAAGTATCAGGACTTAGCTACAATTCCCCTGGGGGACTGGGGCTGTAGCTCCTTGATAGATCACTTGCCTGTCATACACTAGGCCCTGGCTGATTTCCAGTGCTATAAAAAATAAAAACAAATAAAATAAAAATAAAATCACCTGAGATATAGTATTTTCTCTGTTGGAGTATTTATATGAAGCATTTCCATTTTTGCATCTATTGATGAAGTTAAGAAAATGCAGAAGTGTTTTTTATATTTTCAAAGTTTGTGAGAGAAAAGTTTTTGAAGTATAAAATACATTTTGTTTCATACAGATGAAATCCTAAAAAAGATGCTCCTAATGAGGTCGTCTCCTATATCAAACCCAATTCTTCCCCTACTCCACAAGACACACCTGGAAATGAGTTCCATGTTGAGATGCTGTGCTGGGCCAGGAGGAACGCAGAGGAGGGGAGAGCTGGGCTAGGGCCCCTCGCTGCAAAGCTGCTGTCCATGTGGAGACTTGGACTCTACCCCACAAGCCATTTTGGAAGTTGTGGTCAAAAGGCTTTCTCTTTTAAAATCGACCTCGTCTTTCCAAATGGCATTTTAGGAGGCTCACACCATTTCTCTACCTGTTCAATAAACAGTCACTGAGTGGGGAACTGCCTTTCACACCTCTGTTTCATAAGAGGGCAGACACTGTCTCCAAAGGTCTGCCTGTGGGCTACCTTGAACGGAATTCCCTTCCTTCCACTGGTTACCAGGATAACTCCCACTCCTCCCTGTATCAGCTCATGTAGCGCTTCTTCAAGGACCCTTTCCCTGACAAGGATGAATTCCTCAAAGTCACCTCCCCTCTATTTTTGCAGTTCCTGTCCTGTCTACAATGCTGCCTGTATTTATGAATCATTTCACAACTCTGTAAAGCTAAAGGAGTGCCATGTTTGCCTGTGCTATTTTATACTCCATGCCTGGCATGGTGTGTGGCACAGGGTAGACAGTAAAGATCTGCAGAATGAATCAAATGATGAATCAATGAACTGATCAGATCTCGACATTGTCAAACACACAGATGAACAAGAATTCCTCACCCAAGAAACGTGGTAGAAGAGAACATGGAGAAATAATTCTTATATGAGGCACAAGTGAGAAGCAGCCTAAGCAGCCTAAGCTGCTTCTGCTATACAGAAAAAGAGCTGTGAGAATTCAGAGGCAGGGGAGACAGCTTTCAAATAGGAAGGAAGGCCTGGGAAGCTCTGGAAGAAGGTGGTGGTTACAAGTGAGCCTTTCAGGATGGAGAGGTGGATGTGTGAGATGCATGCAGTGGAGCAAAGGGCAACAGGCAGACAAGTGGTGTGAGCGAAGGCCTGCATGCAGAACCAAGTGCCTCTGAATGCAGCCACAGGAGGAGGGGATGGACACATGGGCGAGGTGATGAAGTGCTGCTTATCTAAGAAGGATAGATGTGTCTGCAGGCAAAGAGAAGGGATCCGAGGAGGGGAACTGTATGACCACATCGATGATGGCTGCAGCCGTGCCTTCGGGACAAACGGGGAGAGGGAGGGACAAGGAGCAGGAGTTTGGAAAAAATAGAAGAGGCCAGTAACAAAGACTGCACTAAAGCACTCCAGAGTGACTGGTGAAGGTGGGACTGCCCACGCATTCTTGTAGGTAAGACAGTGGCAATGTGGAACTGAGGGAGTCTGTGGCTATGACATGCTTAAAGGCACAGTGGTGGGAGAGGACAAGAAAGGTAAGAATGTAGTGGTGAAGGGTCTGGTGCCAGGCCACTGGGCCCTGCAGAGCCACTGCCAGCTATGTGAAATTCAGCAGGTTCCTTCATATCTGTGTTTCAGTTTCCTTCCTGTCAAACAGGCCCAATGACAATGTCGCCCTCACAGGGCTGATGTGTGGGCCAAATGAGATAAAATACTGTTAGTGCTTAGCATAGTATCTAATACACAGTAAGTATTCAGGAGGGACAGGAGAGGGGCTGAGTGTGTTGGTAGGTAGGTAGATAAATGATAATGACAGGGTTTTTTTTGTAATGCAAAGTAGAGACAGATAAGACAAAAGGGTCACAAACAGCTCTGGAGTTCTTTTCAGATAGATGGAAGGACAAAGACTAAAAAAGGAGTAGTCAGAGGAACCCCCAAATACAATGGGTCCTCCTCCATATTTGTATATGCATTTACATAGAATTCGACCAACTGTGCATTGAAAATATTCAGATAAAAATAAGTGCATCATAAGTGCAATAGTGAACATGCACTGACTTGCTTCTAGTCATTCCCTACACAATGCAGTAACACAACTATTTACATATCATTTACATTGTATTAGGCACCATCAGTAATCCAGAGACAACCTAAGATAAACAGGAGGATGTGGGCAAGTTATAAGCAAACTCTATGCCGTTCTACCTAAGGTCTAGGGCATCCATGGATTTTGGTTTCCGTGTGTGATCCAGGAAGCAATCCTTTGCTGATACAGATGAACAAGTTATTGCATAACAGCAGTCAAGGGAATAAGGGATTTTACCAAACTGATGGTGGTCAGCAGGGTCGAAGGCTGTAGCACAGCGGAGTGCTGAAAAGGGCGGTCGAGGTCTGCACCGTCATTATCATTAGAGTCACACGTTTAAAACACAAGATGCTATTTATCAATAGTGCTTAAAATGAAAAGACCGTCCAACTAAATGTCAGCAAAGCTACAGAGCAACTGCAGCCCTACACACTGCTAATAAGGGAGCAACACCACTTTGCAAACTGGTAATTTATCACAAAGCTAAGCACACACCTGCTGTGTGTGTGTGACCCAGCAGTTTCATTCCTAGGTAGTTATTCCAGGGAAATACGTACATATATCCACAAAAATCCTTGCAGAAGCTGCTCACACACAGCAGCTTATTCATAATAGCCTGAAACTAGAAACAATCCAATTTTCCCTGTTAGATAAATGGATAAACAAACTGTGGTAATTTCAAACAATAGAGTATTTCAAAAAATAACAGTAATGGAAAAAAACAAACTAGTGGTATTCCCAGCAGCACCTCGTGTGAAAGAAGGTCAATACAGTGAGAGTGTACTATGTGACTCCACTTATACTAAGTTTGAGAAAAAGTCACCAACTTTGGTGATTGAAAGCATAGATGAGCTGCGGGAGAAAGTCTCAGAAAGTGATGAATTCCAAGCTCTACCTTCAGGATGAGGCAGAGTGAATGGTGAGGAAGCAAAGGATCAGGTACCAGGGGTCAGTGACGTATAGCCAGTGAGCCAGATCCAACCCACAGGCTTGATTCTATACAGTCAGATAAGGAGGACTTTTTACATGTTTCTAAGTCTGTAAAAAACAATAAACAAAACAAAAAAAAAGAAAACCAAGATGAGTATGTGATAGCATATGCAGCCCCCTGACCCTAATGCACTTCCTGTCTGGCCCTTTACAGGATGGTTATTCCTTGAGGTAGACTTTCTCCCCATGTTTGGCACTAGAATGAAACAGGAAGTGACAGTGTATGTGGCTTAAGGAGGAAGCGAGGTCAAGTGCATGAGCTGAAGGAAGATGAAAAATGAGCCTGATCGTCAAAACTAGAGGGGAATTGGGAATGCAGCAAGGTTCCAGAAGCGGAAGGGATGAGATGAGGAACCCAAGTAGGACAGTTCCCTCAGAAGCAGAAGAGAAATGTGTATGTACAGCAGGTGAAAAGAATGGAAGGAGCGGGGAGTCAGGAGCAAGAAGTCCCACCACATTCTGGACTTCAGAGGAACAGGCTGGGAGGCATCTCAGGGGGACCATCCTGATCCTTGCTAAAGACCACCCACCTTCCCCAGCAACCCCAGGCCCCAGGACCTCACTCCACTTTATCTGCTCCACAGGACCCAGTGCTTGTTTTTGTCCGCCCCCTAGAATGCAGGTTGCAGAGAAGCGATATTTGTATTTTTTATTCCCTTAGGTGCCCAAAGAATCTAGAATAGTACCAGGTACTGAGCATGCATTCAACAAATTCTTCTTGCGTGAGTAATTTAACTTGCATCGACCAAGGTGGCAAGGCTGACCTGGAGAACATCAACACAACTGACATTGTGAGCCAGATAATTCCTCCTTTGTCCTCAGACATTGCCAAGTGTCCCTCCAAACCACCTGTGATTGAGAAACACTGGGCTCATAATGGACTTTATTTAGTTCCAGGGATTGAACCCAGGGGTGTTTAGCTACCGAGTCACATCCCCAGCCCTTTTTTAATTTTCAGACAGGGTCTTGCTAAGTTGCTTAGGGCCTCACTAAGTTGCAGAGGCTGGTTTTGAACTTGTGATCCTCCTGCCTCAGCCTCCCAAGCCACTGAGATTACAGGCATGCACCACTGCACCCAGCTCATCATGGACTTTAGTAGGACCAGGAGGGATTAATTCATTAATTCACTGACATACATTTAGTGAGTGCCAAGTATGGGTAAGGCACTATGGAAACGAGAATGGAAAGCTGACAAGGTCTCCAGTCTCATGAAACTTAAAAATTGTTCACACAGATAGATAGTAAACTGTATTATTATTGTTGAATAATCACAAATCATGATTTGTTGAGAAAAAAATAGGGTACAGAAACAAACAAAAACTGAGAGATGTATTGGATAAAAGGTGGTCTGAGACACCCTCCCAGAAGACACAGCACTAAAGTGGAGCACTAACATTTGAAAAAAGACCACTGTGGGAAGAGGAAGAACACCAGCTGCCTATGCCCACAGCAGGAACAGGCAGGGAGCCTTCCAGGAAGGCTGGCATGCTAGGCACTACAACAGGAGGTGGTGGCCTGAGGGGCAGGGTGTGAAAGGGATGAGAAGAGGCAAGGCCATGGTGTGGAAGCTGCTGCTGACATTGAGAAGCAGTGGGGTATTCAAGCTGGGTCTACTCAGAGGGTGACATAATCCAGGGGACGATTTCAAAAGGCAATGGCTGCTGAATAGAAAAGGGACCTAGTCACAGCAGGAATGTGACCATGAGTTACATTAGAGGCTAAATAAAAGTACTTCTCAGACCTAAGAAACGAAGGCCAAGACTTGTTGATGTCTTTAGCAAGTGTCAGAAGCCTGGGAGAAGGACAAGGACAAGAACAAGGAGGTCAGGAGGACGAGACTGGAAATGGCAAGAGAGGCCCAACCCAGTGAAATGAAGGTGCAGGATGGAAATATGCTCACGGGGGTACCACTCAAACAGCAAAGTCAGTGTCATAGGCTAGGACAGCAAGATATAGGCAAAGAGAGCCAAGGAGCCTTAAAAACCTTGTCTCTCCACAGGTTCTGGTGATAGAAATACACATGCCCCAGTTTCATGCACTGCTCTGGTAAGAAATCAGAGTGTCATTTGCTAGGAGATAATGGCACCCACGGAGACACAAACAGACCAGAAGATACTGCTGTTGTGACATCATGACCATGGGGACGTGCAGCACCCTGGCTGTGAGTTTTCTTCTGTTCTGCAGATGCTCTTCCACTGCTATACTGATCTTCCTCATTACAGCTGAGTCGTCAAGTAAAAATGAGGACAAAAAGCTCAAAAGGAACTCGGGGGTTAGACGGGAACACAGCCATTCAAGCCCTAGCCCCCCCACCACCAAAAGAAAGCACTTACCTGTAAGCATTAATGTAATCTTTCCTGTGTTCCAGAAGAAAATCTCTCAGTTTGCCAATGTGAGAAATCTAAAATTAAAAAGAAAGAAAGAGAGCAGTTCTTATACATAGATTACACTAATGCCATGAAAATCAAATTAACAGAGACTGAATGCAGGCTGCAGAGAATGTGAAACTGTGAACTGAGCAATTTGGGATTTAGTCATGCAGCCACTGACCTGCTAACACTCGGCAGCCCGGCTCCTCTCTTGTGAAAGGTTCCTTCTACCTCTCACCGCTGTGTTCTACATGAGAACAGTGATCTCTATAAGGAATACAGAGACTAGCTGAGATAACGCCTGTCTAGCAACCAGAAGCAGCACCATCTGTGTGTCTTCTACCTACAATTTGACCCGCAGGCTTTCCTTCTCCCATGTGTTGCAGGAGACTGATTCTAGGGGTGAAGCTAAAGGTGTATAAGTAGGGCCCATGGTGCTGCAGAGTAAGAGAAAAGATCCAGGGGCATGGTTTATTTCTGAGCAGCAAATCTCTGCTTTCCCTCTGACTCGGCTAAGGAGGAGCAACAAGACACCAAGCACAGGTGCAGAGCTGTGTCGTGCTGGACGACTTCTAAAACAGAAACCCACTCTCACCATGTTCCACACTGTGTGTGGAGCTCAGGATTCAAAATTTCAAAAATTAAGAAAGAGAGGCAGGGAGAAACTGGGATCAGAGCTGCCAAGGACAGAAGTGTTTCCAGAAGGAGAGGGTGATAAACTGGAGGCCTGCTCTGTCCTCTGGCCACTGCTCGCTCCAGTCCCTACTCACATCCTCTGTACTCCTGCCAAACACGCATGCTCCAGCCTTGAAAGGCCTACTGAATTTTCTTTTCTTCCACATATAGAGTTTTGCTATCAAGGCCAACTCAAGCTAATTTTCACTTTGCTCTCAGCTTAAAAGGATTTCTGCAAACCACCCACTTGGCACACTCAATTATATGCATCTATGTACTTTGACTTCACTTTTATACACATTTCTCTTGGGACATTATGAATTCTGCAAGGAGAGGCTGTACAGTGTTCCCTGCAATTCTAGGCACAAGAACAGAAGGTGATCAATAAACATTTATGGAATGAGAATATGTCAAAATATAAAATTGCATTTGTCACACAAAAAAACCATTCTTGGTTTGTCTGGAGACAGGTCGAACTTGCAGGGGTTCAGTTAAATTTCCCACACGGTCTAGACTATTATAAATGCAGTTCAGACAGGTACCCTAAGAACACGGCCCAAAGAAAGAAAATAAGCATGGCTAAAATATTTTGTGCTATTTTGTGCTATTTAACAGATAAACATCATCCCCAGGCTCTGTCTCTTCCCAAGAGCCCTGCTGGTTATCCTGGTCTCATGAGCCAGTGTGGGAAGGCCAGCCTTACAGAAGCTGACTGACTGGTCCAGCTCATATACTTAGCGAGGAGTAGAGCTCGAATTCAAGCTCAGGACGTCCCAGCTGCCTTCTTCACAGTCTTGCTCCTATTTTCCATTTAAGCTACATCATGGAATCTGACTTTATAAGTTTGGGGAGAAAGTTAAGAGACATGCAAGCAATGTCTTACTGCACTACATACAAGATTTCATCAGGTGACTCTTCCATCTTAAAACCGTCAGTGATTTCTACCCCCTTACCTACAACCCCTGCTACCGGGGGTCAAAAACTCTTAGGGCCCCTGGCAGGGGACAGGTAAACCAAATAAAGGAGCGAGCAAGGGAGGCAGGTAGGTAGGATACATGGGGTGAGGTCTGCTTTCCAAATACATAGCAGCCAAAGAAGCAACTCTGCTGGCTGATTTGCTAAAGGGCCACCAAGGAAAAAACTCAAGGCTTAACTAAAGGCAGCAAGTCCATACAACCCCTCCGCCCCCAGCATTTAAGGCTCTTCACAGTTGTGTCCCAAAGTCCCCAGTGGTCTTGGCCCTGCCAGGCTCCCTGCCACACTCCAGGGTCCAAGTTCTAGGGCTCCTGACTCTCGCACATGGAGTGGTTCTCCACCCTGGGACAACTCATGCACCACTCTCTCCAGGGCAAACTCCTCCCCTTCAAGATTCTTGTCTCCTCTCCACACCCATGCCAATCCCAGCTACAGCTGATCCTACTCCATGATAAAACACAGCCAAGCATCTGTCTCTGCACCTAGAAGCTCCTGGAGGGAAAACGGTCCTCTCTCTCTCTCTCCCTAGACCTCATCAGGCATAGTTCCTGGTACAAAGCAGAGCCTCGAAAGCATTTACTGAACGTTAAATAAACAGTGGATACTGAATAATCTCAGGGGGATTATACCTATTATGAAAGACAGAATCATGTTTTTTTGGCCCCCCTCCTGAAAGAAGTCCAGCTCCTAATTCCTGGAAACTGAATACGTTACATGGCAAAAAGAATTAAGTAGCAGATGAATTGAGGTTGTTGGTCAACTGACCTTAAAATAAGATTATCCTGGATTATCCAGGTAGCAAGGTAATCACAAGGGTCCTTAAATGTGGACCATAAATGTGGAAGGAGGAGGCAGAAGAGATCACAGTAACATGACTCTAGACGCGGGGAGGGCTAGAGGACAGACCCTCCCCAGAGCCCCTAAGAAGAGAACAGACCTGGTAAAATCCAGATTTTAGCCCACGGAGTCACGTTTTGGACATCTGAACTACAGAAGTACAAGACAGTGACTCTGCATTGTCTTAAGCCACAAGTTTATGATGATTTGTTACAGTGGCAATAAGAAACAAATACATCTACTTAGAGCCTTAATCACCATAACAATTTTTTTATGAGTCATAAAGCTTTCCATAAAATGTTTAAAAAGGTCCAAAGAAATCTACTACATGGCTGGGTTGGCCCTCCTTTGCCCCTGCTCCCCATTTTTAGCTGGCTTTGGTCTGAAAACTAGCAGAACAAACGTGAAGGGGATGACTGCCAGGAACAGGAAGTCCCTCGGCATCTGACAAAACAAGTGGTTTCAGTTCAAGTCTAACAAATGTGATCCCAGCTCCAGGTGCTCTGTAATGGCAGATTTTTATAAAGTGAGTTTATTAAAATAGAGTGAAGGCTGTCTAGTATTACATGGTATTCTTGGTAAGTTAAGAGGTGTTAAGTAATTACTGACTTAATAATTACATCAGTACAATAACTCCAACTTAAAATAAGTATGCTGTATAAGATAATGTTTTAACATCAAGAATGAAAAGAACCATAGGAGCATTAAGATTTCTTTAGACATTTGAGAGCTCTGAATTTCTATTGAATTCCTAAACACAAGCACCAAAAAATCATAACAAATCAATAACAAAGAAATAAGCATCATAGATAAAGCACTTACCCCCCAAATTTATAAAGAACTTACAAAACTTTACACCAAAAATACAAAGAACCCAATCAATAAATGGGCCAAGGAACTGGACAGACACTATACAGAAGAAGACATACAGGCAATTAATAAATATATGAAAAAGTGTACAACATCTCTAGTAATTAGAGAAGTGCAAATTAAAACAACTCAGATTTCATCAACTCCAATTAGAATTGCTATCATCAAGAACACAAACAATAATAGATGTTCGTGTGGATGAGGGGGAAAAGGCACACTTTTACATTGCTGGTGGAGTTGCAAATTGATGCAGCCACTGTGGAAAGTAATGTGGAGAAACCTCAGAAAACTTGGAATGGACCCACCTTTTGACCCAGTTATCCCACTCCTCCGTTTGTATCCAAAGGAATTAAAATCAGCATACTACAGTGAGGCAGCCACATCAATGTTTACAGCAGTTCATTTCACAATATGGAACCAAACTAGATGTCCTTCAACAGATGAATGGATAAAGAAACTGTGGTATATATACACAATGGAATATTATTCAGCCATAAAGAAGAATAATATTATGGCCTTTGCAAATAAATGGATGGAACTGGAGAATATCATGCTAAGTGAAATAAGTCAATCCCAAAAAAACCAAAGACAGAATGTTTTCCCTGATAAGTAGAGAATGATATATAATGGGGGTGGAGGTGTGAGGAGTGAGAGAAGAATGGAGGAACTTTGGATTGTGTAGAAGGAAATGAGGGGGGGTATGAAAGATGGTAGAATGAGACAGACATCATTGCCCTATGTACATGTATGATTACACGAATGGTATGAGTCTACATCATGTACAAACATGGAGACGAAATGAGGTACCCCATTAGTGTATGGCAAATTAAGGTGCAGTCTGTAAAAAATTTAAAAAAGGAAAAAAAAAAAGAAATAAGCATCACATAATAGAGTTGTCTTTGCAAAACATGATTTGACAGTTTAATTGCACACCACCATCACCTTTACAGAGATCCTTGGCCAAGTTCTGATCTATGTACTGTTAGGCTTAGTCGTATATTTTAGAATGAACTGCTGAAGACACCATATTCTATTTTACACAATTCAGACAAACCCCTTACAATTTTCTAATTTTCAGAGAGGCAGAACACTTGTATGCTTTGATTTTTAATGATTCCATGTATAATGCTAATTTCAAGCCACTTATGATAAAGTAGAAATATGCATACACTTAAAGAGATTGCCTCTTTTAAAAGGAGAAAAATCATTCCAGTGGGATGTTTGGGGAGCGGATCAGAGAAAAAGGAAAGTACATTTGCCTTTTAAAACTAGTGTGCTGACAATTATGATACCAGAGATGAGAAAAAGGAAGGGACCGTGGTGAAGCTCGGTGGGACCAGGCAGCTGACAAGATGCCAGGGCTACCAACAGGGATGCTCACGGGCAGAGGACACCCCACTGCGCTGCGGCACACCTGTGACTGCTCTCCCCCTGCCTGGAGAGCCAAGCCCACTCCTTCGAGAGAAGCTTGCTCATCCTTGCAGTTTCACTCAAGTGCCACCTCCTCCTGATGGTTTCCTGAACACCTACTCAGTATTTGACAGACACCTGTTTGCACTGTCCAGGTGACATGAGAAGTATTTATCTGTGACCCTACCAGACTTTAGTCAGCTCCGTGAGGTCAGAATCCCTGACCTATGCATTCTTGTATCCCCAGCAGTGCCTAAGTGTTTAAAAAAAATAATAATAATAAATTTTAAAAAATAAAAGGGAAAAGAAAGGAAAGAAACCCAACAGAAAAGCCTCAAGATCTGATAAACCCTGATGCACTGTTGGGATCAAAAAGATCTGAAAGACACTACACATTCTGCATCCAGATACCTGAGTGAACAAGCAAATAAAGAGGGACAAGACACCTACTTGTGCAAATAAGTAGGTCTCCCCAGGTTTCAAGGGGTGTTCAGAAGGGCAGCTAGACCATGCAGAGTCTACTGCGGCCGTGGTCTGATGTGCTTCACAAAATGATCATGTGCCCCCATGAAGTGTGCCATTTTCCACCCGACTGACAGTCTCCTATGGAAAAGAGTTTTTATCACACCTATGGTTTGACTGCACTGCCAATTGATATTAACTATGCCACCACCAGACATAGGTGGTGACATAGTTAACAGTATGGGAATGGATAAGAATAGAGAATCCTGTATTTCTAGCACAAACTGCAGTTAAAGATAAAAATTCAACTGTAGCTAAAAGAGAAACATAAAAAGGAAAAGGAATGAACTATTTATTGTCTATCTCCTGTGCCAGTCACTGTTGAGTGGGTTGTTTCCTTTAGTCCCAGCAGACCTGTGGAAACAGATAATTTTCTTAATGGAAAAGAACCAGAGCCCTGAGAGGTGAGAGGATGTCAGGGCTGGAACTGGCCCACCTGTGCTGAGCTAGCGTGGGCTCTGTCAGTGCCGGCACCAACGATATGCTGGTGTTTTCTAGTTTCCTTTGGTACTAAAGTCATTTTAATGCCTGCTGTGTGTTATTGTCATTTCACTGGTCAAAGAATTTTCCACTTAATATTTAATAAGACTAAGAAATTATGAATTTTCATTTAGGTGTGAAAAGGTATTATGATTATGTTTTTACTTATCTTTTTGGCTTTAAATTCCTTCTCTTTTTGAGATAAATACTGAACAATTTACAAATGAAATCAGACTTGCTTCAACATAAGACGGATGCAACAGATGAAACAGGACCAGCTGTTTCAGTGATTTCAGTGAAGTCACTGAAGATGAGCACATGCAAACATGGAGGTTCTTTATACTAGTCTAAATTTTCCATAACAAAACACTGGTTTTCAAAATCATTCATGTAGAACCTTCTTCTTTTAGCATTTTTAGTCATTTTGAGGCATAGATTTTCTGCTATCAAACTAGTAACAATCCATATTTAAACCAACAACTAAATCCCAACAACTTGTAGTTACTTTATTTCTACATACTTGCAATCTTCGCTTACATTCTACAAAACAGGATCAATGTGACTTTAAAAACTCAATGACAACAAAACCTTTGGTTAGTTTACTCTGAGGCTGACAGAATTTCCAGAGCTCTGCACGTGTTAGATCATGTACTTCCTCCAGCAACCCCAGGGAGGTTAGTAATGTTATCATATCTGCTACACATGTGAGCAAACTGAGTCTGAGACACAAGTCCCTTGCTCAGGTACACTGGGCTGAAGTCTGGATTGAAGTCAGGCAGTCTTAAGTACCAGGCTTGAGTTCTCCAGTGCTATATTTGTAAGGAGCATGACTGGAACCTGGGGAAAGCAGAGCAATCTCAGGCTGCTTTCTTCCCCCAGCATCTACAGCCAGCCAGACCTTACACACTTGATCTACCCACGTTCCAGCCACAAGTATGCCAGGCAATGCATAAATTGCTCCACACACACACGATCACTTTCACCCCTCGTAACAATCTCATGGCTTAGACATGACCCACCATACTGCTTAGAAAATGAGGCCTACACAAGGTCACAAGGGCAGTAAGTGGGCAGAACTGGGACTGCAGGTCTAGATGGCCTAAGGGCAATGTCACTTATTCTATACTATGACATCAAAAGACTAATAAACTACTAATATATTACTTAACTAATTTTGAGGGGATTTTCATAGAAATATAAGCTGGGTTTCACGTGGAAGTATTTGTGCATTTTTTTTTTTTTTTTTAATTCTTCTTTTCTTGCCTTGCACAAGAGTCTGGGTTCAATCCATAGCAAAGGGAAAAAAACATGTTTTTAAATTACGATGGCTATAGAAAGATCTGCAATAAAGGTACGCCTTCACTCACCAAAACCATCTCCCAAATTGGCTACTGCTCCCTGTGTTTGCAACACAGACTCAGAATTGGCAAGGCCACAAGAATGCTGAGAAAGTCCACAAGATAATAGGATGGCCAGAAAAACTGGCAGGACAACTGTTGAAGCCAGAACAGGGAACAGGCAGTTAATGTAGAAATAGGGGATGGGGTCACATCAAGGAAATGGAGGCCAGGAGAGCCATCTGCCTCTGGAATTTGGAGACTGCCCCTGGGAGAATGGAATGTCAAGGATCTCCAGAGCCCATTGATTACCAAATTTACCTGCCCTTATCAAGGACTGCAGGGAAGGAGCTGCTACTGAATGCCCCGTGGGCCCTTGCCTGGCTGAATCACTTTGGTCCTCCCCTGCCCCATCTGCTTCTCACTTTGTACATCTCACCTGAAAAACCGGGCCTAGTCAAATAGAAAGGAAGGAGAGATAAGGGGGAGAGAACTGGAGAACAAAAGAGACCTCGGCCTATAAAAGATGTAGGTGCGCTCACTTCTTGGGATTCTAGAACATCAGCCATGGCCCCCTGCTCCCTCCCGGGAGAAGTCTGTGTTATTACTACTTTTAAATAAAACCTGCTTAATATGCTTGCCTTGGCGTGCTTCTCTAGTGTTCAAACTTCAACATTAGAGGAAGCAGAACTCGTCACCGGTAAACAGTAGTATTGCTGTGACCAGTTCACGTTGAATATCAATCATCAAGTTGCCTCCAAAGATGATTCTGACACGTAAGGAAAGCAAGGTACAGAACTGGCTTTCCCCCTAAAGTTGACCCAGATCTGACCTTTAGCCTGGGATTGCGTAAAGGGCAGAGAAGAAACACCAGGTAAAAGACTAGGTGGATCTTGGGACACTCAGGGCCAGAAGAGAAATGAGTAAGAAATACAGGGGAATGTGATCCCTGCTTGGCCACGCATGGAGGAAAGAGTCCTGATGCCCGTGCGGAGGGATCTGGGCTAGCCTTCTTCCTGGCCTATCTCCCAAACTTTCCTCACTCTCTTCCCGAGAAAGGGGCCAGAGGAGTGACTGCTGGGCCACCTGGAGAAGAGGATGAGCTGCTGCCCTCCCTTCCCCTCCTCGGATCAGCCCACAGCAGAGAGAGTGTACTCCAGCGTGCAGTCCCCCCAGGCTTGGCCAAAAATCTACAGCCAGGTTCTCCACTTGGCTTTTCCTCCTCACTCCTGTATTTTTCTTTCAGGTAGTTCCAACACCAGGCTGGGAAGAAAGGGCCATATTTTATAAGCTCCCCTAAATTTTGACAATTAAAATTTTGAGCAAATTGCTTAGTCTCCTTGAGCTTCACTACAAAAGGAAGGGATCAAAATTAGTTTAAAAAAGCAGTAGTAACAATAGCTAAATTGTGGAACCAACCTAGAAGTCCTTCAGTAGATGAATGAATAAAGAAACTGTGATGTATATACAAAATGGAATATTATTCAGCCTTAAAGAAGAATAAAATTACAGCATTTGCAGGGAATTATATTATTTGCCCATTCTAATGCCCCAAACCCTTACAGTTATGTATAGATATGACAATGGCTTTGGTATTTCAAAATTATGTTATCACTTTTAGTTGTTTGTATGCATCTTCACAAACTGATTTGCCTATATAATCCAATCACACAGGATTGTTGTATGCTTCAACAAAAGTAACTATAATTGTTATATTAGGTGAATAAATTGTGCTACAATGAAATTGAAAATTTTGAATCACAGGATGTAATTGCCATAAAATTCATATAGATAAATATAATGTTAAGAGAGATGGGGACATAAAAACTGCTTGTGTCCTTAAGTCAACTTTGCACAGATTTATCAAGTATTCAAATAATTAAGTGACATAAATATATTACTATCCAAATATTTCCTTTGCTATGTTCTTGCATGTGGATAGAGCAACTATGACTAAATGTGTAAGAATTTTTTCTTGAATGGTTTGGACTTACATTCTATATAATACTCTTAATAGGTTAAAAGAGAGTTAACCATGGTTTACAATGGTATTGTATTTGCTTTATGAATTTCAATTTGCTTCATAAAATATGTCATGCAAATAATATAAGGCGATAAAGTGTAAATGAGCCAAAAACAAAACAAAACAAAACAAAACAACATAATACTAGCCCAGAAGTTCATGTCGATTCCCTGAGCACTTCCTATGCAGCAGGCATCAATCTAAATATTAGGCATCTACTGCTCCTTTACTTCTCCAAACAACCACAGAAGGTAGGTCCCATGATCACTCCATTTTAGATGAGAATACGCTGAGGTAACTAATGTAACTAATGGTTCAAAATGAGTGGAGGACTGCCTGACTCCCACAGCATCCATGTTCCTTCAACCTCCACAGGTCTTCCCATGGAGGTGACCCTGCCGTTCAGCCCTAGCACGGTCACATCTTTAAGGACTGGTTTTACCAGAAGTGTAGACAGGAGGTATTGGGATCAACTGGTTCAGGTGAAAGGCAGGACAGAGCTGATGCCACACTAAGCAAGTTAAATACTATTCTAAAACTACAGGTTTTCATCCCCTTCTTTCTCTAGAGATAAATTAGGTTTACTTTTAACTGATAACATTTAAAAAAGGCTAATTCCCCAAAGCATCAAGACACTGAAATTCTCCACGAATTGATTATAAAATATAAGCAAATTGATTATAAAACAGCAGCAATTTGAGTTCTTCATTAAATACATTTAGCAAAAAAAAAAAAAAAAAAAAAAAAGACTCTCATATTTTGTCCTCACACAGAGAAAGGTTCTACTAGGCGAGTCCAAATAGAAGCAAACACCCTAAAGCGTATATGTGGGACATTTGGTCATGTGGGTGCATCTGCTGTTGACAAGAACTCAACACCAGGTACTACTGATATGGGCAGTTTCCCATAAACACACTGTTGGGTGAGGTCGAACCCAGATAGAAAGGAAACTGTCTACAGCTCTTTCCAAAGCATGGACTATATGATCCACTTGTGTACAATACATGACGTGCCTACTTAAAACTGAACACATACTTCTCAGAGCCCCCAGGATCTACTTCCTACTGCCTTCTCCAGATGCAAAGCCCTTGCCACTGCTAGCCCTAGGTTTCTGACTTGCTCCTGCTCATAATACTCTGCTTAAGGGTCACACTCCAAAAAGTTCCCGCCATTTCTAAGCCAAGTTAAGGACTCTCCTGCAAAAGTGTCTATTCCAGAGATGTCACACTCTTATCTGAATTGTTTTCATGTCTGCCAATGCTGCTCAAGCATGTGCCTAGCCCAAAGTGGTTCCTAAATTTTTGTGTTTTTTGAGACAGGGTCTCACTAAGTTGTCCCAGGCTGGCCTCAAACTGGGGATCCTCAGCCTCAGCCTCCCTAGTAGCTGGGACTGCATGTGCTACCACACCTGGTTCCTCAATAATTATTTAATGCTCCAGATGGATTTGATTTTCTAATCCCTTCAAGAATGAGTAAAATGGTAGACAGACTACAAGCTGGACCAATCAGCTGCACACCTTCCTCGATCCACTAGGTGGCAACACAAGAATTCAAGCAGCAGAGATGGATAACAGAAACTTGCTCAGAAATTCCACCACTTCCCCCCAAGGTTTTAACATTTCTCTGGCCCTTTCTTTTTGATCTAAAATCAAGGATTAATCAAGGTTAACTGTTCTGCACATGCTGAAGTTGAAGTGACCTAGTTTTACACATCCTTGTGCACTCTGGATGGGCCAGGAAGATTTAAAGCCTTGCACTCTATGCAGAGTCCACACAATGGGAGCTCCAGAGCAAGGCTGCCATCTGCCATTGCAGGCAGCAGGCCCAGCTGTGTTTATGTGTGTCACCCACACAACAGCCTGGCTAGCTGCTACTTCAGGGGTACTTTGTAAATTACCCAAAGCAAGATAAAGTGTAAAACAAAAGCCCTGTACAAAACAGTGGGATTCTTCTCAAAGAATGGCTGCATTTTAACTGTAGGGTGAGTTCAAAGCAGTTGACAAGTGTCCTTTGCTGATCACAGCAGTGGTCTGACTTGCACCCTCCTCCCCTTCCAGAGACGATAGGAATTCTGTTCTGCTGGCACTCACAACACTTCCAACAAAGACCTGATTGATCATGAAACACTAAGTATGATTTGCATAATTTGCCTCTGCAAGAAGCAAGCATTGTTCAAGATTAAAGAGACTCCAGTAGGTCCCTCTGGCATATTGTAAAAAGTTCCCTGTAACACAAAATCATTATTTTTTTCATTCAATCAGTGGACACAGCTTGCTGCTCAGTTTAGTATGCAGCCAAAGGCACAGCCAGAACAACCACTGCTGTACAAACGTTTGCCAACTACTGATAAGCTGATTTTTCACAAGGATCGTGTTCCTGAGTTTAATTTGGAGTCCACTAACTACATTCCAAATCCACTCCCTTCAGTCTTAATTGAAAAATGCATCAATACCAATTACTACAAGTCTGAATTCAAAGTTCAGAACTAACGTGCCTCTGGACCTGCTGAAGTCACCCTGGGAGGATGAGTCCTGTCCCTGAGACCATCACCCACAGAGAACCTGGCACAGTCACAGACATCCCACCGTGCTCCGGGCAGCAGTGCGTTAGGAACTCATATGTGAACCATTCCTCTCTTATTCTTCCTTTCTTTCAACATTTGTTTAGCAAGCAAGTTCTATGGGTTGGGCCCTCAGTGGACGTGGAGCCAGGAGGGGCGGCAGTGGCAGGGCCTCTGGCCAGTTTGCGTTCAGGGCCCCCCGGCACAGCTCTTCCACCCTCCTGAGGCACCAGCCCCCCTTGCCTTCCAGAATTCCGCCCTTCGCAGCTCCTCTCTTCAGCCTCTCCTTCCTGCATGGGTTTCTCTCCGGGGCTAACCTCTGAACTTTCTTTTGCAGGGTTCAGCCCTTGGCTCTCCCATTTCCGCTTCCTTGCTGCTCCCCTCTTTCCAATCCGGTGTTGTTTGCCATGTCCATAAACATCCACCCAGCCCCCATCTCTCGTCCATGCTCCAGCTGGGGCTGCTGGACATACCACTGTGGATCTCCCTGGTGCTTCCAAAACAGTGTGTCCCAGTGGGATACTAACACTACTGCTCACACTCCACTCTCTGGTGTCCTCTGTCCCTCCTGTCACCATTGGCACAAAGACAAAGCCTTGAGCCTTTCTTTCCAGATTTTCCAAGTCAGAAAATCAAACATTTTGACTTCTTCTTTTTCACCCACAAGTGAAGCCAGTCAGCCAGTCCTATTCATTCATCCTGTTAAACATCTGCTCACGGCCCCTCACCCAGCTCCTCCTCTGGTACTTTGGCACACACCTGCCTGTGGGTCACACCACAGCCTTTGGCTCGGCAAGCCTCCTCCTTTCTGCCCCTGTACTCTGGCATCTGCTCCTCTGCCTGGGTGTCTTCTTTCCCACTTACAACTTTACTCCAAGGTGCAGGGCCCAAGGAGGTTCTAAAATGCAGGCTTCTGGTTATTTCCTACCCTGCCTGCATGCAGTCTTCTAAGACTGGCTCTAAGTGTCTGATAAATGTTAGTTGAATATTTAAAGTATCTTATCCCATCAGTCTGGGAATCTTATTAGAAATATATAAGGCCACCTCGATCCAAGGAAAACTATTTATCAAGGAAAGCTAGTTATCAATAGCTAAATAACCTATTGTGCAATTTTGTTGAAAACCTATACTAATCTTATTGGACATCAAGTCCAAGACTATAGCATGTTTTTAAAGAAAAACAAAGAGAAAACGTGCACAAAAGAAGGCCAAGTTTTTGAGTTCCACCCCTTGGTTCTAATTTCAGAGAGTGTTGCATAGCAGATGATAGGGCTGGTTAAACCAAAGGGACAAGGCTGGTTAACACACAATAGATGGATGTGGTGGTCTAAGTTCTGATATTAGCAACTTTCTAAAACTGTGAAAAATACTGCTGTCTTTCTAATGCTAAGCTCCTACCCTCTTTAAAGAAATCCAGAAATTAGAAAATTAGAGGCTGGGCACAGTGGCACATGCTGTGATTCCAACGGCTTGGGAAGCTGGGGTAGAAGGATCACAAGTTCAAAAGGCAGTCTCAGCAATTTAGTGAGGCCCTAAGCAACTCAGCGAGACTCTGTCTCTAAGTAGAATATAAAAGAGGGCTGGGGATGTGGTTCAGTGGTTAAGTACCCCTGGGCTCAATCCCTGATACAGAAAAGAAGAAAAAAAAAAGAGAGAGAGAGAGAGAGAGAGAGAGAAAATTAAACCCTAGATTCTCAGTGTGATTGATAAGATGAAAGAACTCATGATACAGTCTTAAAAGCTGAGCAGTCCAAGACAGTGCTTACATGTCCCATGAAGCTCCTTTTAAAAATACAGCTTCCTTTTAAAAACTGGTCTAGGGTCCACCCACCTGAAGAAAAGGCAAATGCTCATTCCACATTCAACCCCTTTCCTCACCCCTTCTAGCCCAGCTTTCTCTTCATATTTTAATCCAGTTATATACTTGGATTCCCATTCTTCTAGTTCCCCAAACTGCATTTATTTGGCATTGCTCCACACAGTCCCTGCATTTCCAGAGTTCTGCCTGCTCCTAGTTTATCTGACCTTTCTATTTGCCTAACACAGGTTGGATGATGTGCAGAGTATAAAGCAAGTGACTGGCTGTCCCCCTGCCTTGGTTCTCCAGACCCCTTCCAGTGAAAAATCAGCTCTTCTAGTCACATGCACCCTAGCAGTCCATTTAAAAAATGTTTCCTTCACAGAAGTATCGTGAGAGACTTCGAGAACTACCACCTTCTGGAACTAAATACTCTCCACCCCTACCGGCCTAAAGGCACATGATAAGGAGGGAGGATGGGGCTGAGGCTTTGCAGGTCTGTGCTGGTCAATAATCACTCCTGTCTCTTCTGTGTGTTTGGATGCCTTTGTTTCATTTGTCCCTCTGATGACTATGCCAGGACCAGTACCGGCCAAGGGCGCTAAGGAAGGAGGTATAGAGAAGAGGGAGGGGAGGAGTGAGAGCAGGGTAGCTAGCTTGGGCTGGGTCTGCGGTGGCTTCACACTGCTGAACCTGGTCTCAAGGCTGTGGGTGGAGGGCAAGGGATGGACTGCCAGGCCAGAATGACCTGGTTCAGCTCCCAGCTGTGCCCCCGACTGGAGACATGGCTTTGTGCCTGTTTCCTTAGCCTCTTCCAGCCTTGTCTCAGGTATAAGCTTGGGTCGATAATGCTGCTGAAAGTGACAAGTCATTAACGAGAATAATGTCTGTAAAGCCTCTGACCCTGTGTCTGGTACAAGGTAGGTGCTCAGTCACTCTAAGTTTTCTTTTTTATCCTTTTATCTCTGAGTCTCACCCATGAGGCAAGCTGTACCTTGTGGCAAGCTAAACTGTCAGATGATGATGACTGACAAAATTACAACAAATTTAGTTACAGATGAAACTTGTTTGCC
This sequence comes from Sciurus vulgaris, assembly GCF_902686455.1. Taxonomy (NCBI): domain Eukaryota; kingdom Metazoa; phylum Chordata; class Mammalia; order Rodentia; family Sciuridae; genus Sciurus; species Sciurus vulgaris. Next base: position 140,472,276 of record NC_136469.1, read on the forward strand.
ATTTATGAAGAGGTAGCCTCCACTGTGCAAAATGAAATGAGAATCCCCAATGGTAACAGCAGAAAAGTGTGTTTCATAAGGTAGGCACAAGGAAACAGAACAAGAAAATAAGACGACCTGCTTGGTTAACATCAGAATGCTTCAGGTCATTTTCCTAAAAGGGTTAAAGCAGAGGGGACTTCCTTATTATACTCAGATAGACTGAAATCTCCTGTATAAAAGAAAAACTCATCTGCCTTAAAGTTTCAGTTTGCTTACGTGACATTAGCATGAGTGGCTCCATGTTGGTTTGATCTGGTCTGTTGAAGCCTATGCAGGGTCTCAGTCAAAATCAATGGCCTCACATAACTTTGATTAACAGAGTGTCACAGTGAACAGCAGACAAAACTCAAATGAAACTTGAAGTTCAAAGTACCTCGATGGTCCCCTTGTAGGAAAAGAGAACTGTTTGTTCAGTTGTTTATCAGAGCAAGTAGCTGGTTGGAGTTTAGAAATCAGGATGAGAGAGAAAATGCAGATTCTTAGATGCTCAAGTCATTAGCTTGTAAGACACTTACAAGAAGAGGCCCTGGGAAATAAAACTGGTTAAAGGGAATAGGGTTCTCCAGGCCCGCTGCACCCTCACCCCACAGCCCACATGTGTTTAGGGGGCAATGGACTCACTGCAAACAGGTACTTCTCTTCTGCCAGATTAACTCCTCCTCCTAGGAACTTCCTCTCACACTCCTCCGTATCCTTCCTCCTGCTCCTGACGCCTTTCTTCTTCCTACTGTGGGTCTCCACTCCACGGAAAAGTCTTCTCATTCATTACATGATTATTCTGGGATGGCTGCTCATACTTGAACTCCACAGGAGGCTGTTATCCCTTTTGCTCTCTTGAAATGAGAGTGGTGGATAGTCAGAGAGTACGCAGGCAGGAAGCCAGAATGCCACCTCTAGGCACAGGGTCACTCTGAGCCCAGCCGTTCTGGGGCCTCAAGAGTCCTGTTCTGTGCTGGGCTTTCTCATTCTCAAGCTGCCAAGGTCAGACGGGGAAGATCCCTGAGATGCTTTTCAGCTGAGGAATTCCAAGATAATGTTTGATGTTTCAACTAGAAAGCTCCTACAGCGAAACTCCGTTGCCTTCTTTCTACTCCTGTTTATGCTTCCCAAGTTTTCAGCATGACTCTAAAGCCCCTGCGTACTTAGGAGTCTCACTTGTTGAAGCTCTCTAGAGGACTCTGGAAAGTTTGACCATAAGAAATAAGTATTTTACAACTGCTCACATGTCAGTAAAGTTAGGACAAATAGGTAATAAAATAATAATCTAGACAAAGCATATAAGGCAACTAATCTGGAAAGACTATAAATGTTGCTGGCTGAATGTGCAACAGAAATGATGGTAGCAAACGCAGAGTTCACTAATGACAGGAAGAGTTTTAAGGGCTTTTTAAGGAAGCACTCCATTTAACAGTCCTCATTATCACCTTATGAGGCAGGTACCGTTATTTGGTCCCATTTGACAGACACTAGAAGCAAAGTAGCTGGCCCAATGTATCACTAGTAAGCAGCAGCACCATGTATGAAATCACAGTCTACTCTCCGAGCCTGACAACAGGGGTGAGATGAAAAACCATTTCACTTATAGTTGAGTTCATCCATTTAAAAATCTCAATTCTACTCTTAGAAATTATTTATATATCTTTAAAAATAGTGTACAATTCAAACTCAAGTCCCACTCTCTAGAAGGGGTTATATTTTTAATTTCTCAGAGCCTCTTGGCTCACTGAGCTCAGGTTAAGAAACTGATTACAAATGTGGCTCAACACACACGCAGCCTTTCTATTACGTGCCCCACCCAAGTACAAACTCAGCAGCTCAGCACTGAAGGCAGCTGGCAGCATCTGTGAAGCAACACTAACCAGCCACTCTAAGGGATGGGTGGGGCATGACAGTGCACGTGACAGCCATTCACACGTCAGTCTGACAGCACACAGAGGAGGAGAGAGATGGAGTCATAGGTCATGATAAATACTTAGTGTTCAACGTGTCAGGCACTGTATTAAGTCTATACACTGATTATCTCATTTAATTCTCATAACATCAGAAAACAGATGAGGAAACTCACTCAAGGACAAAGAGCTAATAAATTGGAAAGTCAGGGTCCACCGTCTGGAATAGCTTTCAGAATAGACTCCAGAGCGTGCTCTTAAATTCTTCGGTGTGTGCCTCCAAACCTGGGCTCTCTGAAGCTAAAACTTGAGGTGAAGGACCAGAACAGAGAGGAGTTAACAAATAGACTTCTACCACCTCCCACACCCTGAACTCGTGAAAATGAATCCATCAATTTTAAAAAAGCATTTGCTAAGTGTCTTCTAACTTCTCCCAGTGCATGGCAGAAAACCCTAAGCAAATGAGCACAATCGTACTCCACGACAGTGCCTCCCATGTCCCGGGGATGCATTCACTCCCTTTTGTGGTGAAGAATCAAAAGATTTTTTAAAATTCTAAGTCCAAAAAGAACTATGTCATATTTGTTTTGGATTCCCCCAAACTGGCACAGTTTCTAGCTCAAAAAATGTCTAGGAACATTCAACAAAGGAATGAGTGATTTATCAGGAATCTGTCATTCTAAAATGAACATTAGGGAACAGTGATACGTAAACACTGGTGGTTATGAAGTGTTAAAGATTTAAAACATGAAATTTTTCACATAGGTTTTTGCAAAGGCACACACACTCATAATAAGCAGTCAGCAACTTATGGTTCACAGTCGGCAGTTACTCCTCTGAGGCGAGTGCTTAGCAGGGCAGTATGAAGTTTGTGGTACTCTATCATTGCAGTTAAACATAAGCATTCAAAAACATGAAGCCCCCAAAGACTAAACACTGCCCCCAGAGATAATATTTTTTTCTTTGAATTATAGTATCAGATATAAGGAGGAAATGTTTGTGAAGACAGCAAGGCCTAGTACCAGTGGGGAAGCCACAAATAAAGATGACACACCAAAACTGCTCCCAATCTCACTCTCCTGGAATCCTGATCCCAGGTTAAAATTATGTACAAGGAGCAACACAAAAACGTTCTTTGCAAGCCAAGTATCAAGAATTACATCAGTGCAGACCAATTACCCAGTGCAGCAAGTACAAGTCCCATTCACTAGGTGGTGCTCTCCACCACACTGTTCCTCCAAGAGCAGTACAGTACGTCAAAATGACAACAGCCTGGTTTTAAGATGATTTGTCTCTTGAGGATATACATTTGGTTTAAGTTTCCACTGCAAAGTTAAAGTTCTTAAGATAGGTCATGCAGATCAATTGCTCCTGTAATCTGAAACTCAAAAGAGCAAGTAATATCTAAACAAGGGGAGGGGTGGCCTGAGCTTACAAGGGTCTCTAAAAGCCAGGAGACAGTCTGCCTGGCTACTTCTAATCTCACCATCAAAACGGTTACCTTGTTCAGTTTCTGCTTCACATCAGCCAGAGAACAGCAAAAGCAACTGCAAGTGGTACAAAGGGAGGACAGACCTTCAACTTCTATGCTGCTTGATAGACTCCAATAATTTACACTCAACAGAGCACACTGCTTTGATAACATTCAAGCCCAGAAGCAGTTTTGCTCTATTCAAACTTACTTTTTCTCTTTTAGTAAAAACAAAAGCAAAAAGAATGAACGTTCATTTTAACATGAACCTCTTAAGAAAAGGATTTGGTAACAAAATGCACGGCCTTGACTCCAAAGTCATCTTTCAACTGAGAGAATGGGAATAAAATGCAGAGTATGATCGCCTTGACCAGTAACACAAATGTTCAAATTCCAAGCAAAATCAGGGCGCTGTTCCATCATTCTCAGTCTGCAAAAGAAGGGGAAAAATATAGATAGATAGATAGATAGATAGATAGATAGATAGATAGATAGATAGATAGATAAATAGATAGATAGAGATTCCTTTCTCTCATTATGATCTCCTTTGGAGTAAATAAGGCATGAAACTTAAAGTACTTCAGTACACACACACACACACTCAGAAAATATTATTTCAAGGAATAAGTTACAAAACATTCTAACATCCTCTCTGCTTAAAAAAATGAAAATATAAAACTCGGTGGTTTCTAGAATTTAAAGAAACCATAGCAAATTACTAACAACTAAGCTATACAAAACAAGGACTTGCCTGATAAAACTTGTTGCTTATATGTTCAAAATAGCATATAATAATTAGTAACTAATGAAATAAATGCTAGAAAAAAGTGCCTTAATAAAAAAACCACTAGAAGAACAATGGTTAAGTCCTGAGCAATATATTATAGACCTTGAATTTGAGAATCAAATTATACATTTTCACTATACTTCTAAGAATAATTATTTTACTTGGACACAAAATATTTTAAGGTCCATATTTGAATTTTATATTCAGAACTCAGTTTGAAAGCTTTAAAAGTAAAATGAGTATATATAGTTTAAATTCCTTCAAACAGCTTTTCAGATCATTTACGAAGTAAAGCATCTGAAACACCACACATATAAAAACTTGCAATATCATAGTAATGAATTTCACCTAAAATCACATATTGATTTATAATCAATAAAATTATCATCAAAATTTAACACTAATTGCCTCCCCCACAAACAACAAATAGCCATACACTTTTAAGGGACACACACAGTTGTATACCAAAAAAAAGAAAGTCAAACTTTACAACATTTAAGAAATCCTTCAAAAGTTTTCCAACAGTCAGTATCTGATCAAATGATAACATTACTATTTCAAAATGCTTATGTGTAAAACTTGGCAAAGCAATATCTTCCTATACTTATAAGCAATTTCTACAATAGAAAACAGACAAATTTCTCCAAGAATTGGAACATAAGCAACTGAACACCAATTTGCTAATATGAAGCCAATCTTTTAACAAATTTCACATTAAAAACAAACCAGATTAAGGTTTTTAAATTTTATTTTTATCTAGTTTCTATATAGTTCTACATTTTAATAAGTAAACAAAACTATTTTTTTCCTTCATGCAAAACACAGAATCCCCATACATGCTTATGTTAAAAAAAAAAAGCTTAAATTTTTACCAAAAACTAAAAATTTTGTTTTTTAGATGGAATCTATAAATATATGTGATTTTGGTGCTCAAAATTGGAAAAGGCCATTTTTGGACACTTCTATAACAGTCACAAAAGCACAAACAAAAAAAAATCATCCATATTGAAAAATTCATAGTTAGCCTTTATTTTAAATTACAGTCAAATTCTTTGTTCCAAATCCACATAAATCACTGTTGCTCTGAGAATAAGTTTTATAGAAAACATTATTAAACATTACATCTGACTTTAATAGAGTTTCCCAATTTGCTTTTGCATGTTTATTATCAAACTCTAATCATGACTTTCCCAAACTTATTTATACTTTCACACAAACTTCCCAAGTTTTCCCAACTTAAATAAAAACCCACAAAAACTGTGGGAAACGTTTCGCTTGGAAGATAAAAGCAAATTGGTCCAAATGTACATTTGCAATAATCAGTGTTTACTTTTGTTGTTCAAACATTCTGCTTGCAGTACTTTCAATATCTACATTAAACTTAATTTTCTTGTCTCTTATTAAAAAAAAAAAAAAAAAAAAGGAGGGAAAGTAGCCTTCCTTTCCCCCATTTTGCTCTCAAAATATAAACTCATTTAATGCAAAGCATTCCTGGATCAGGCAGGCATGTTTTAACTACCAGCACATCGAGTCTCAATGGCATTCATATCACACATAAAATGCCATTTCTTTCAAAACTTTAGTCTGAATACTTTATAAGTCTAATTTTGCTTCTCCTAATGAGTAGATTTTACTACACAAGACCCAATTAAAATTTTAATAAGTGAAAAAGTATAAGAAATATTAATGTGGGAACAAGGATATTTCATTTACTAAAAAAGCTGAAGGCATTTCCTTGAAGTGTCTCTACCATAGATTTTGTACTACATTTATTAAAATATGACAAAGCTTTAACCTGGGAACAGTTTACCAGGCAGCATTATCTACTACTCAAAGAGGAAGTCTACTCTGGGTAAGTAAAACACTGGGAAGTACGCTGCTTAAAAAACTAGGCTACGTACTTTTAAAAATAATATTTAGAAACAATCTAAAGAGTATCTGTGATAATCCACAAATTAATCCACCTCTCTAGAGCCAGAAACTTGTCTCTCACAAGGAATTTAAGGCAACCATACAGTAAAATAAGCCAAAGGTAATGAAACTATAAAGAAATCTACCCTGATAGAATGAATATATTTTAAAGTCAATATGACTGACAACAGAAAAGATATCTTTCTCTTTTTTTTTTAATCATTAAAAAAAAAAAAAGTCTCCTGAAAAGAGATCTGGTTTGAAGTATGTCACACCATAGTTTGCCAGTCATGAATCCCAGTTCATTTTTAAAATGAGGTCTATTTCCTGTAATTTCAGATATTTTAGAGTACAATTATTTTACATTTTTATGATGCCTTTGGGGTATCATTACAAATATTTTTATGTGTTTAAATTTAGGAAAGTAAAATTAAGTAATAGCTTCTCTTAAAGGGAGCTGTCAACTCTCCCCTGAACAAAAGTCTTTGTTTTAAAGCAATCTAGAGATTTATATCCCTAGTAACCATAGAAATTAGTCTTAAGCTTTAGGGGAAAAAAATTGCATAAAATGGTCTTTATTTAATTAAAATCAGAGCTCTGCTCTTAGAAATAAGAACCTTCTTTTGAACAGAAGGAATTTTCCACGGAGTAAAATTGTTTTAACTCAAGGTAGCACTCTGTGATAAATTAATCAAACACGTTTAGCTGGCTCTTGAACTTGTGTGCACACAACGTTAAGCAAGAGTTTGCTCCGAGACTACAGCCACTGAAAACTTCGTAAGAAAAGAAAGTGAAACACACGCAGGACCCAAATAGTATTTGTAGATGATCTAAGTATGAGCAGAAAAAGAAGAGGCCAAGGAGACGATTGAACAGTAACAGTGAGGAGAGGCGCTCGGGGTGGAAGTGACTTTGTATTAGGAAACGGCATGCCTCATTCAGGGTCCCTTCCTGTGAAGACCCACCACGTGCCATTCTGGGGTTGGCTGTCACTTCCCGCTTCACATGTACTGCAGTGGAGACGTGCTCTTAATCCTGCTTACCACCCTGTGGCTAAAACAGGTTTATTTCTGATTTAAGACCCACCGAGCAGCACGGGGGACTCTGGGCACTCTCAAGCAGCACTCTCCGAGTGGCCCGCACGAGAGGGATGGTAAAGACAAACCCTCAAACATTTTCAAAATGTCAGTTTTCAAGGTTTATGAAATTCAGATGCTGAGGAAGTCTGCAGACTACCAAATGTAATTAATTTTCATGAGATTTAAAATCTGTAGCTTTGGGGTTTTCTCTGTATAATGAATAATTTTAAAAGTTAGTCACATTCTGATTCTCATTATATTTTTTTGAAACTGCCCATTTGGAAATGAAGCTATTGCTGATCATATCATAAAACAAATTTTAAATACCTGTGAAGTAGTCATTTTAACATATTATACACTCCAAGTAAATTCCAAACTACAAATATTTCTGCTTTTAGATAATCAAAATGTTTAAAGAGGCCAAAAAGAGGTATTTCTCCACAGAAGTTTATGCTGTGCTAAGAATGGGGAATATTTCTCATCTTCTGTGAGCAACACCACTTTTTGGGAAAAGTATGGGTGTTCGTTCCTCTTCTGCATATGGCCAGACTCACAGTCGACGGAGGGAAAATTCACCAAGCACTTAAGAAGATCAAGACATCTTGGTATATATAATGAGTTGCAGAAGGGGACAGAAAATGGTGAGGAATTTTAAATGGCAGGAGTAGGCAGTTTCCACTGTATTTAACAGACACCACAACATGTTCACTTGGATAGTCCAAAAAGCTATTCCTGGTCGGTCAAAAAGGCTTTTGTTTGGGTAGAGGGATAAGAATCAGGAATTCTGATTCAAATGACAGTTTTACTATCTTCATTGTAGTCTGTGCACTTTCACAGTAACTGTTTCCCAAATATATATATATATATATATATATTTCAAATATATACAATTCCTATATACAAGAATTTTCACTTTTAACTCAAACAATCAACAATGCTAGAAATATAAAATCTATGCTAGCATACCAATAAAAATTATCTGTGATAGTTTAAAATAATCTCAAAGCACAATGCCATGTTAAAGTTTTTACAATACCATGGCTGCAAAAGCAAAATGGCAGTGTTGGTAGCAGCAGCACTGCAGTGTCTTTGCCCTCCCCCAGGTCAGCCTACACAGGCAGGAGCTTATGAAAGATGCAAGAGCCCTAAGTTCACAAGGAACCAAGAACTGGAAAGCACTTCATGGGCTTTTGACTAAGTTTTTATAACTCTTCTTCCTCTCATGCAAGAAAAACCAACATGGTAAATATATATTCTTTCCTTATCTCTTCTTAACCCCATATATTCTGTGGTGGTCCCCTCTAAAATTTTATCTTGTAGACAAAGCCTTACACTGGGGTCAGGTAATCTAAGTCTGCAAAGCTGTACAAGAGTGCACTGAGTGACAGATAATGCAAACACTGTGAATAAAAGCTAGTAATAGTTACAGTAGTAAGAAAGTATTTATAACCACATATTTGTACATAGTATTGAATGAGTATTCTGCACAAGACTATATCTTGGCTTACAGTGTAACCTTATCAAATAACTTCTCTGAGCTTCAATTCTTGCATATAAAACAAAGGAACTGCATTCCCTGATCCCTAAGATCTACCGTAGCTCCAAAAATTCCATGGCTTCTTGCATTTGACTGAAAAATCAACAGTTTATTTTCAAGTGATTTTTTTATATTCACATCTTATGGGTACTATGCTCCACTTGCAAGAGAAAGAATTAACATTTCTTTACATCTACTATTTTACAAAGCATATTTCATACTTCTATATATCTCATTTAATGTTCACAACAATCCTCTTGGTATACCTTTCTCATTTCATGGGTAAGAAAACCAAACCTGGATCTGTCCACTTAACTTTCCATGCTCTTTCTAGACATTATGCAATCTGCCCTAATGCAAAGAAACAACATATTGAATCATACACTATAGAATTAACAATCAAGTCATGTTGTGTGTGCTGTGTTGGACACTATGCAAGACACAGAGGTAGGAAGCTTGTCCTTGTCTCCCCAGTGCCCATCTTAATGGGGCTAAACTATACAAGCTATATATATATGACCTTAACTGTAAAAGGTCACAGGAGCCCCATAATGCCATGAAACGAGGGGAAGAAGAGATTATAATGCACTAGAAAACAGAGGAAGTAACAATTGACCTCCAAAGCAGAAAAGGGAAGACTTGACTGGTTGCCTTGTAATATGCATTTCTCTCTCCCTGATCCCTCTCCAAATGACTCTGTATAAGCCAGGCTGAGAACAAGTGATGCAGGAGACACAGGAATGTGTCTGAGCATGGATCATGCAGTCTTGTCTGGATCCAATACCAGTTCTGACATTCATGAGCTGCACTGTCATTCCCAAATCACTCTGTCTTGGTCTCAGTATCCTCATCTGTAAAATGGGGTAAACAACAGGGCATACTTCATAAGGTATGTGGAATGCAAAGGGCCCAAGAAAACAGCTGGCATAGAGTAAGTACTGTGCAAATGCTGGAAGATTCAGTGAAGGAATTTTTGTAAGCCCATGGTGTTAAAATGTCCTTTTACAAATCATGGGGATAGAAGAAGGACATTTTCTTCTTTTATATTTAAATTGTATGGTTAAATGCAAAAACAAACAAAAAGATAATCTTATGTCAGTCCATCTCCAGCCCCCACAATTCCAGGTCAAATTTTCAAACACAAAAATGACAAAATGAAATTCAATTTTAGATAAATGAATTCTGCTAAATAAATCAGAACAGGTAAATTCTGTTTTTTTAAAAAGGAGGTTCTTACAGTATCCTAATGTAAAAAAATGGAAGAAGTTAAAATTCAAGGTAGATGACAAAGTTCTGTAGTATTATACTAGGGACTCTAAAAACTACCCACTTCTGAAATGTAAGGAAGGTAAATGAGAAAATCTGTGATTATCAGATGATTCAATGTTTTATCCTATTGTTTAATTACATTTCTTTATATAATGTTTCTTCATCAAGAGCTCTTTACCATATACACTTTCAAAAAAATAAGTATTTTTTTCACTTATTCTTTACATTCCAAGAAAGGTAAAGCAAGTAACATAACATGCTCCATTTAAACATGAAGAAACTGAGACTCAGAGGGACTTGCTCAGGTCACCATTAGCCAAAATGGGCACTGACTTCTTAAACAGCAGGGAGCTAAGTAGGAGGAAGGGTATGGGCAGTGAAAGGGTATCCAAAAATCACTGGGGCCTGTCTGGTCTTCCTGCGGTCTCTCTACTCAGCCAGTGCAATCCTGCAGCTGGAGTCCCTAGGCTACCCGCCCTCCTGGCTAGGAGACCTTATCTATCTGCTCAGGCTAAACTCCCCACTGTCTCCTGAACCAGTACCGCCAACCCATCACTGAGGCCTATAGGTCTTTTTAAGGGCTCAATTCCTTTCCCGCGGCGCATCGCTCAGTCTGGGCCTTGCACCTCTCTACTCTCCCAGTCAACGTCCCACTGAGCTTGCCCCACCCTTATGCTAGGGAGGAAAAGCTGAGGTCTGGGATATTTGTGTTATATTAAAATCAGCAGCTTCTGTGTGTCATTCCAACGATACTTATGATGCTACCCCACCCAATATGTACGTGTGTTGGGGATGGGGGTCCTACTAGTCACATGACACCATCCTGTCATCCAGGAGACTAAAATTTGGTAAGGCTTGAGCACTTAGGATGCCAAAAGGAAAAAAAAAAAAAAAAGGATCAGATGCTTAAAATAGCTCGACGCAGTGTGGGACACAGCTGACTTGGAAGCCCTCAGAAGGCAGGAGACCCCCTCACATACTGCCAAGACAGCCACCTCAACCTGAAAGGAGGCCTCATCCCAGTGCCTAGACAATGAAAGCACCAGCTGCTTCCTGTCGGACACATTCAAACTCCACAGGCCAGGGCCTCTATCAGAGCAGTTTCTGAGGACAGTGGCTCAGAATCTAGGCCCGAGATGGGCCACACAGAGGACATCTGCCAAACTGCCACTCAGGATCCAGAGCCAGGGGAGCAGTGAAGGCACGAGACTCCCGATTCCAGTACCTGCACAAGGCGGCCTTCTCGGGCTGGACCCAGCACAGCTTGATCTCCAACTTTAGGATCAGGCTAAATTCCCAGAATCGCTGATGATATGCCATTGAGGAGCACAGACTTCCATTTTCTAAGATGTTTACAGTGCACCATCAGTGAAGAAAAACTTGGGGGAAAATGTTGCCACTCAATTAATCAGCACTGAGTGAGTCAGAAATTATCTGTAATGTTACTTTTTATTATTATTTGGTAAAATCAATACCAAAAACATCAATAGCACTCGTGTGGCATTATGCACAAGCAATTTCATCCAGTCCTACAAATATTAACTCATTCAATTCTCATTAGTGACCTTGTGTGGTTGCTATTACTTTGCACATGAGGAAACTTATCATCTCTTATTTTATACAGGAGGGAAGTGAGACTTGGAAAGTTTGAATACTCTGCCCAAAGTGACTCGGCTGGTCAAAAAAGAAGCAGATCATAACCCAGCCAACCTGGGAATGGAATCTCTGCTCCTAGGTACTGTCTGTCCTGCCCGTCATGCTCCAGCTGTCAGGAAAGCAATCCATGAGCTCTGTCAAGGACAAATGTGGTCACTGGTTTCCTCTTCACACCTTCCTGAGATCTATCAACTACACTTAGAATGAAATCTGTCTTGTTCTTATGGAATTAAGCAAATATTAACTTTATCTTCTCAGATACAAAAATGTCAGGAGACAACAGGCTTTGGATCAGAGAATGTGTACTCACAGGTGTTTGAGTGGGAAGGTACATGGTTTCAGAGAGGCAGGGTTACTAACTGCCATAAGTGGGCAGATGTGTTTCCCTACTTACTAAGTAGGAAGCCACGTATGCCTCATAATAATATTCATTAGGAAACCCAAATTGAAACACTCTTTTTTAGAAAAGGGATTCTCATTCCACAGAACCTCCCTCCATGTGTACCAGTCTTCACTAGAAACTTGTAACTCGTTTCTATAGGTATTCCTTAAATTTGGAAGGTTTTTTTTTTTTTTTTTTTTCCTTTTTAAAGAATATCCTACCTCCCTGCTTCCACACACCCTGGGAGGCACTCTCAGCAAAAAGCAGCGAATAGATTTGAAGTAACTCTTTCACTTTTTTGCAAATAGTATTAGATAGTAAGACTAATAATAGTAATAATAACAATAACCCCCAAATAATGATAATATTACTGTCAATATGCCCTCAATCATCAGCATAAGGAATTGCACATGATAGCTATCCCATAAATATTTACTGAGTAAATAAAAGTAAGTACATGTATGTGGACTGTCTAAATCATTGATCCAAACCAAAATTTAAAATTTCATAAACTCCCCCAAGGAAAACAGTTCTGTGATACTAATTCACTGTCAGAACAAAATTATCAGTTAATATAATATAGGTAGTCAGGACACTTAAGGGGTATGATCACAGTTTCTACATGGACATAAATTAATACCCCCAAATATGAGGCAAAGAGGAAGAAATCTGAATTCTAAGAAAAAGCTCTAGATTTCAAATAAGGGATGACAGGGGAGAGGCCAAACACTGGGAAGACAATGGCATTTTCCACTCTGCAGGCCTTGAAGAATAAGACCTGGCCCACTTCATAAAGCCTCCGGAAGCCCTGCACACAGCAGGAGGTTCCCCTCCACAGCACCATCCAGCTGTAGAATCCCTTCATTAGAGCACAGGGGTCAAAATTTACAACTAGGCCAAAGAGACAAATGAAGAGCTAAAGGTGCCTCTTCATAGCAGGAAAGTAACAATCTAAGGCCATCACGAATTTACACAAGACAAACGCTTCAAAATTTTATCCAAGTGCCCAACAAACTTTCCTTAAAAGATCTTTCTTTCAAATTAAAAACAGTAGCTTTATTAATGCACGATCCATTTCAAATTTGAAACACAACTCTAAACCATACCTTGTGGAATGGAAAGCCATAATTGTAATGTGGAATGAGACCAACTGAAATCAATATAAGAAATTTGAAGTAAGTAAATACTTTTTTTCCTGGGGGTAGTATAAAACGTATGAAATTACAGTAGTAAGAAGTTATTAATTTGAAATTATAAAGTGGAATTGAGGACTTCAAAATATTCATAGATTTTTCAAAGAATCCTGAAAGTAAAGAAAACCACACCATACTCTGGAAAAGCTTACCTTTTAGAAAAACAACATTTAATTTACACAGCTGCTTGACCATGGCGCACAAGAAAGAAACAGCGATATGGACCCACCAACCCGGCACTGGCCAAAGCAGCATTTTCAGGTTCATGGGTATTCATGACTGGCTTCTACACAACTATTCATTATTTAATAGCTAACCCAACTTAATTATTAAACCTAAACTAGTTAGGAATAAGACCTGTGTCAAGTTACCTGTATAACAGAATACTCTGGCAAGCAGATTTATGAAAATCTCAACAATCACTGGGCAAAAAAATCACTAACAGCAGAAAATTACCTTTGAGTCAAAAAAACTAACCAGAGGCACTCAAAAATGCTTGTTAGATGAAAGAATAAAGGAGTGCTCATTCAACAGGGGGAAACGGCTTTTCAAAAAATTTCTTCCCAAATAAAGTGACTGTTGATTGAATCAATTATCCTGGATTTAACCCACGTTCCAAATGGATCAGTGTTTCACGCCAGCGGGATCTGCACACTGTGGATAGAGGTGGGGTGGCTGTGTGACTACCTAGGCATAGGTTTTAGGGACAGCATATCTATGATGCTATCTTCAGTGGGACCTTAAAATGACTTTTCTGCCACTTTGGGAAAAAAAAAAAAAAGCTTTACCTATTCAATTGAATTTTAAATTTTTATAACCTTATTTTCTGCATATAGTGGAGAATTTATAAAACACACAAAATATAAAGAAAATAAAATCAACCCATAATAACATCACCTTGAAATAAGCTCGTGTATTTTTATTCAGCTTATGCATATACTTTATATAAATGAAACCATCTTATGTATACAATTCTATATTCTACTTATTTTACTTAATACTCTAATGAGTACTTTCCCATGCAATTAAAAATTCTTCTAAAAGATTAGCTTTAATGGATAGCATTTCACTTTTTAGGTTATTATTAACGTTTATAGTAATTTAATTATTTCTCTGTTGTTGGACAACCAGGTTGTTTCTTTTAATTTTTCACAAGGACTTAATATGCTGCAAAGAACATCTACTTTGCTACACCAGAGTATTTCTGTACACAAAACCTTTGTCTGTTTTTGTAGTTCATTAAGAGAAAGACTGAAAAGAACAATTACAAAGTAAAAAGTGAGAAGCATTCTAAAATCCCGATGCATTTTGCTGAAGTGCTTCCTGTCCTATTTGCCTCAATCTTGGGCACAAGACAACTCTTCCAACCGTGCTGCCCACGCCTCCCCTTTGCTGTTCTGGATGGTTGCAGTGCAAAACAAATGTCTATCCAAACATGAGAAAATCCAACTCCTTTCACCTCATGTTAGTAACCATTTTATCTATGCAGGGCAAAATAAGACCTCAGTTTCCTCATCTGGAAAATGAGAGGAGTCAAATGAAATGACCTCTCAGGATGTTCTGAGTTCTAACATTTTATAATTCTTCTCTTGTGTAGACGTCACATGTTTAGGTTCACAGGACACTGGTAGAAGAACAAGACAGGACCTACTCACACAGAGTTGTCCAGCTGTCACTCAATCTGTTTCCCTTGGAGTAGATCACGAAGAATAACCTTTGCAAATTGGAAATAACTTATAAACAACTGCCACACTGTTTCATAAAAAGAAAGATAATATTCACTTCTGGGATTTAAATACATAACCTAGTTTTTGATTCTCAATTCAGACTCCATAAAACTAGATGCCACAGCTGGAAATTCTGATTCAAAATTATGACTTCACAGAAAACCAGATGCTATAGTGAAGATAAGGTTTCCTGGAGAAGTGTAGCATTTTAAAAGGCAATCGAAAATCTGTATTAGATTTTCTGCAGAAAAGCAGAAACCTCCAGGACACAACTAAGCATTAAGAATCTGAACACTAACAAAAAGATGAAGCTGCCAATCTGCAGTAAATATTTCTTAGCAGCAACAATGTACTTATTTGATGCACACAGAGACCTCTATGAAGTTAATGTACCAAAAATTACCTACCATGTACCTTAAAAGTACCATAGGCAGAAAGAAAACAAATGACAACACAATTTTTTAAAACTGTATAAAAACCACATTAGTATAAAAAATACTAAAAACACCCTAATGTTGTTTTAACAGAGAAATTGAATAGAATCTTGTTACTTGAAAAACAGTAAAAGTTACCTAAAACAAAATAGGTAGGAAAACAGAGAAAAGGAGTTTAGAAAGTAGCATTACTATTAAGTTAGCCAGAAGCTAAAGTGTCAACAAAAACTTTACTTGTAAAGGAACATTTTTGTTCTTGAAAATTAACCTCATAGCATAGAAGACTATTCAGGAATAAAATATTTTTCCTTTTATATCTTTTCAAAAGAAAATGAAAAGTTTATAGATTTGGAGTCAAATTTTACATAGAAAAGTTTTCCCCTGTATTTAATACCAGTGGGGAAAAAAAGGTTTTTTACTGAGCTCTCACTCAATGCCTCCAGTTGAGGAAATTGTGGTTTAAAAAAAAAAAAAAAAAAAATCCACAGCTCTTGGCCCTAGTGTAGCTTTCAGCAGCAGTACACAGAGCAGAGGGACAAACACCCCTGCAAGTAGCTCCTCAGTTGCTAAGTGTTTCTGGAACAAATAATTTTAAGGGAGCTGCAGTCTAGCGCCCCTCCTGCCCTGCATCCCTCCTCTCCCCAAGGTAGCTCTGCAGGGTGACTTTCCCACATCCCACACCCTCTCTCTCTCCCACTCCAGGAGGGACAGACAGCTCACACTAGCCCTGGCTTACTGTGCTCACTATCCTGGTCTAAACACGTTAGACAAAGGGACATGGGATACTCCTGGGCAAGGTGAGAAAAGGGGATGACTCCTATGACTGACATCTTTTCCCAAGTCCAAGGACTCCTGATTTCTTCCATTCAACAAAATAAATGGAAGATCTGAGTTGTCACCTGTACGATGATTAAGGAAAAAAAAAAAAAAAAGAGTGCATGGCAGTTTGGGCCTAGAACTCAAGAGGAAGTTCTCGGAGCTGAGTGGGCAACAGTGCTGTTAGAAAACTTGCAACTTTCATTCTCGTCTCCTTATTTATGCAAATAAGTCTTCTTGGTTCTAATGTCTGTAAGACAAGAAAACTAAGAGTACAATTGATATTGACCCCTTACACATTTCAAAAAAGTAATATTCATCTACTTGCAACTTAGAAAAACTTGCGAAGTTTTCTACTTAGAAAAACAAAATGAGTCTCTCCATTGCCTTCGGAGATTTTTCCCAACAAAATAAGGTATTTTTAATTTTTATTTTTTTGGTACTAGGGTTTGAACCCAGGGGTGCTTTACCACTGAGTCACATCCCAGTTCTTTTTTGTTAATTTTTTATTTTGAGATAGGTTGTCATTAAGTTCCTGAGGTCTCACTAGGTTGCTGAGGCTGGTCTCACACTTGAGATTCTCCTGTCTCAGCCTCCTGAGTTGCTGGGATTTCTGGTATGCACCACTATGCCTGGCTTGCATTTTTTGTTTTAATTCATGTGCACCAATAATAATCACAAAGGAAATTCAATACAGAACACTTGTAGTCTTTTGAGCATCAGTGGAAATTTATTTTTAAGTTAAATTTCAACTTGCACGCCTATTTTTGTTGCACAGAAGTATGACAGAATAATTAATGAAAAAATTTCCAAGCATAAACAGAGATGAGATATTATATAAGGAAAGCAAAAAGGAAATATTGGTTCCATGAGAAAAAGTGGTTAAAATTTACAACTGTATAAAAGTTTTCCCAGAGTTTTTTTTTTAACCAATGATAATGGCATTTGGATTCCATGGGCTACATTTAAAGGAATGATAAAAAGTTTCAATTTAAAATGTCAAGTTTCATTGTATGTTAGAAATTATATCCTTTGCAACTATTTAAGCTTATGAGGAAAAATTAAAGATGTCAGTTTAAAATATGTATGAGGGTTACCTGGTTTTTTGTTTTTTTTTTCAAAATTCTTTTGGGGGATACATGAACAAAAGTTTGAAAGCCACTGGCTTATAATCTGGTAGGGTGAAAAACACTAAGCATGCATTTACAAATAAAGCTGTGTGACACAAAAGCATCAGGATAGGATGAGAGCACGGAACACAGGTTGTCAACCTAGTCTGGGGAAGGAGTAGAGGTAAACCTCAGGAGAGGAGGACTGTGACTGTCTTGTTCGCTCTGGTAGTCCTGAGATCTAGAATAAATGAAAGGAATATTTGAGCTGAGAAATAAAATTTTAAAAGGAGCTGCCCCAGCAGAGCGTGTGTTGTGGGGAGGGGCTCATGAAAAGAGAGCAGATCTGCGAAGGCTGAGGCAGAGGCTCAACGCTCTAGGAATCAGGCTCTGCTCCACAAACTATGAAGGATTCTCTTGGGTTTTTTTGGGTTTTTTTTCCCCCCCTAAAGAGATAATTGGAAAGAAACATTTCAATCAAGAAGTGACCTATTCAGGTTCACGTTTCATATATTTATTATCTCTCAGAAAAAAACTTATTGCTAATCAGTCAGAAGAAGGAATTCATCCATCCATCCATCAGATATGAACTGAATATCTGTTTTGTGCTGGGTTCCCTATTAGGCACTAAGGGTACAGGGCTAAACAGAACCCAAAACCCACAACGTTTTGTTTTGTTTGTTGTTTTTGGCAGAGATGGGGATCAAACCCAGAACCTTCCACATGATAGGCAAGTGCTCTACCACTGAGTTGCACCGCCAGCCCAAGAATTATTTACTTTAAGAGAATAAAAAACAAGATTATTGGGAGCCTCTGAAAATATTTCAAATTACATGTATGATAAGGGACTTCTATCCAGCATACATAAAAATCTCTAAAGTTAAAATTAAGGAAAAACTCAGTTTAAAAGTAGGCAAAACCCTTGAACAGACAATTCACTAAAAATGGAAAACAGGCACATGAAAGATGTTCAACAAGCCGGGCACAGTGGTGCACACCTGTAATCCTACTGACTTGGGAGTCTGAGGCAGGAGAATCCCAAGTCTGAGGTCAGTCTGAGCAACTTGGTGAGGCCCTAAGTGACTAAGCAAGGAAGACGCTGTCTCAAAATAAGAAATTAAAAGGGGCTGGGGATGCAGCTCAGTGGTAAAGTGCCCCTGGGTTCAATCCCCAGGACCAAAAAAAAAAAGTACATATAAAAGATACTCAACATTATTAACCATTAGAGAAATGCTAATTAACAAAGAAATAGTACTACACACCTAGTAAAATAGCTAAAATTTTATTTTCCTGACAACATCAAATACTGGCAAGGATGTGGAGCAACTAGAACTCTCACACATTGCTGGTGGAAACAAAATGATATGGCACTTTGGGAAACAAGCTGGCAAGTTTTGTTGTTGTTTTAAATTACAGCCTTACCAAGATTTAATTCATGTAGACTCAGTAATAAAGGGGGAAAGAACTGCTGACACACAGATCTTTTTTTGGGGGGGGGGGGGCACTGAACTAGGGCTCTTTACCACTAAGCCCTTTTTATTGCCTTTTTTTTTTTTTTTTTTTTTTCATTTGTTTGTTTTGGTTTTTTGTTTTTTTTTTTTTGGTATGAGGGATTGAACTCAGGGCACTCAACCAATGAGCCACATCCCCAGCACTATTTTGTATTCTATTTACAGCCGGTCTCACTGAATTGCTTACTTTTGCTGAGGCTGGCTTTGAACTAGTGATCCTCTTGACTCAGTCTCTCCAGTTGCCAGGATTACCAGCATGAGTCACCACACCCAGTGACCCCAGCCCTTTTATGTTTTTTTTTTTTTTAATTTTGAAACAGGGTCTTACTAAGTTACTTAAGGCCTTGCTAAATTGCTAAGGCTGGCCTTGAACTTGCAATCCTCATGCCTCAGCCTCCTGGACCACTGAAATTATAGGCATGTGCCACCATGCCTGGCTGATAAACACACACATCTTGAAGGGAACTAAAAGAGATTATTCTTTCAGTTAAACAGAGTAGAAGTCAGTTGCAAAGGGTACATAATGTATCATTACATTTATATGAAAAACAAAATGACAGCAATGAAGAAGAGGGTAAAGAAAGCACATTCAATGGTCTAGACATGGTGGCCATGCCTGTAATTCCAGCAACTCAGAAGGTTGAGGCAGGAAGTTTGCAAGTTTGAGGCCAGCCTGGGTAGCTTAGTGAGACCCTGTCTCAAAATAAAGTAAAAAGGGTTGGGGGTGTGGGGTATGGCTCAGGAGGAGAGAGCTTGCTCTGCATGTGATGAGGCCCCGGGTAGACCCGCAGTACCACACACACAAAAAGTATACTCGATGGTGATACGTGTTAGTGGAGGGGAGCAAACGTTGAGCAAGGTAAGCAGAGTGCAGGAGAAGAGGAGAATGACAGTGTTAAGTAGAGTGGTCAGGAAGGTCTCACTGAGAAGATGGCAGGTGAGGGAATGCTTGGCAGAGAGCAGGTCAGAGTCCACCAGGCATGGATGTCTAGGCAGACACCTGGGGGAAAAGCATTCCAAATAGTGGGAACAGATGGGTGTGTACCTCGCACGAGTGATGACCAACAGAGACTTCACCAGACATGTCCAAGCAGACTCCAGGTACAGAGGCACTCATAGATGACAGATGTCCCTAAGTTAGAGTTTGAAAGAAAAGTCTGTGACAGACCCATAAACTTGGGTGTTACTGGACTACAGGTAATATTAGAGCCATGGGGCTGGATGAAATCACTATTCGTCACTTTATGGACAAACATTTAATGAGTATCTACTGTATGCCAACCATGTGCCAAGGAGAAAGAGGCAGAGGAAGAAACCCAATGTCTAATTTAACCAGAGTAATTAAGGAGGACAAGGAGAAGAGAAACTGAGGGAGAATCTGCACTCATGGCTTTAAAAAAATTTAGTTAGTTTTCAGAAAATTTCAAAAAGCTTTTGTGTAAAATGTCAGTAACCTTGACTCTGGTTCTTCTAGGTGATTAACTGCAGGCCCCCACTCAGTGGCTCAGATCTGCACTGTCCACTCATTCACTAACATTCTCTGCATCAATTTCTCTAAGAAATCCATGCTATGGCTTGAACATGACCTGGAAGGTGAATCAAAGGTACTCTGCACCCTGACAGTTTCAAAGAGGACGTCTGCTTGTGCAGCCCATGCTGAGGCAGCCCCTGGCAGCAAGGCTGACGAAGTGATGCTTTATCAAGGCTACTGAGAGAATGTTACATTCTGTTTCAGGTAGTTGAACACTTGACTTTACATCAGTTATTCCTAAAAACGGTGACTTAATTCCTTCTATGTGAATTGAATGTAGATATTAAATCATATGGCAACATAATTTGGATGTGATCCTACCAGCACTTTATGAATAGGCTTTATTTCAAAAGTTTTAAACTTTGGAGTGTATGTTATTCAGGTATCCAAGACAGACTATATATAAATATCTACCTGAACCAGAATGGCAGGCAAATCAAAAGTGATCTTAAACCTAGGTGATGGGAGATTTGCGTTTTAAGAAAGGTATGTGTTAGAAAATCTTAAAAGTGGAACTGACATGTATACCACACAACACTCCCAATTCATTCATGTGTACCTCTAGGTTAGCTAAGGTCCTACTGAACAGAAACTAATTCTAGCTAGCATTTCAAAGAAGTGGGAGGGGAGATTTGAGTGGATACTAAGGAATATATGAAGAATGAATTAAAATCAGAGTTTATCCACCTTGACTCTGTTGACACTTTGGGCTGAATAATTCTTTGTGTGGAAGTGGAGGATGTATTGTGGCAAAAGAATCTTGTACAGGATAGGATGTTGGGAGCATCCCTGGCCTCCACACCCTAGATGTCAGTGGCAGCCCCTATCCATGCCAGAAATGGTTCCAAATGCTGAAAAAGGCCCTGGAGGCAAAACCATCCCCAGCTAAGAACCTCTGGTTTAAATGATCCAAACAAGAGAAGGGCAAAAATACAGCTGAGCCTCTGAAACAAATGGAAGCAGATATTTAAACCTCTAGATCTCTCCTGATTTCTAGTCCTTATTTCCTCTGCATTTTAGCTTTAATTCTCTCACTACAGTTCAGCAATGATAAATGGCCACCAACAGCTCCTGAGTTGTGCTTTTTAAAATCCAGGTCACTAGACAGAGTGATTCTTTCTTAACTCCAATTGAAAAATATCCCAAGAAAGGATTCTGCAGGGCCTGATTTAAGTCCAGTACTAGGTCCGTGGCCTAGTGGGTAGAAAATGTTATTTGGGAACACAGTGGTTTCTGCTTGAACCACCTGGTTAAGGTCAGAGTTAGGGATCAGTTCCCAAAAGAAGGAAGGGCCACTGTTGACAGAAAGGTGGTTTGGGAACAAAGAACAATAGGTACCCATCCCAACCACTTAATACTGACTAGAAAGTACAACATCCAGCAAACATTTCAGTACCAACAGTCCTAATAATGAACTGGATCTGCTCTCTATACTCGAGGCATGATTGTGGGCTGGGTACTCTAGGATGCATTTGATTCCACTAGGAGACCACCATTAACTTTTGGACAAGTGGGCAAGAAGAGTAAATAATATCTATGGCTGGAGGTTTCAATCACTGATAAACCTTAAAATGATTTTTGGATGACACATTTAAGCAATCCACTGATGAAATTTGGGATTATTATTATTGTACGTTGCTCACAGTTAGACATGACAAAGGACTGACGGTTGGTATGCTTTGTGGGCTACTAACAAAATACACTTTCAACACGTGACTCTGCCTCAGTCAACAGAAGACCATAATTGAACAACCATTGCCCAATTTGTGGGCTAACAGAAAACCAAATGTTTGCCATGAAACTTTCCAACTGGGATCAAGAATAAAATTCAGGAATATGATGATATACATATCAAACAGACAGGAATGCAGCCAATTCATAATGTTAGGAAGGAAGCAATCTAAGTTTAAAAATTTTTAAACTTCCCTACATCAGAAGACAGGAGATAGGAAACTTTTTCTTGAATCTTTCATTATCAAATCCCAGCAATTATGTTCTATGTGAATTAAAGTGGCACCTGTACCTTTTGAGTAGAGCTCCAAAGAAAGTGGACTTTGACCTAGGTCTCCAGTTTCCGCTTTGCTTGAGCAAGCCAGCTTATAGGGGTCACCCATTCATTTGCTAACTTCCAATAGAAGTAGACTCCAAGACCTGAAGGAAACCTTATCCCAAAAATACTGCTTCCCATCTTAGGCCAAAGACAGAACCCTAGAAGTAAAGGAAAGTGGAGATTTCAGCCTGCCTTGTCATCTCGATCTGCTTTGTGGAAGTCTTGGGTCTAATGGCTATAACCTTCATTGTGTTGTTCCTGGATCTTATGGTGTTATGGTTGGTTTTAGGGGCCACATTCCCCAGTGAGCAGGTCACAGGAATAGCAATATTTTAAAATCCACAAGTGAAATTACTTAAATGTGGCACACTAAAAATTTCCCAAATCCCAAGGCTGGTAAAAATCACATTCCTACATCTTAATAGACAGCTGACAAAATGCAACCACCAATGAGATTCTTAACCCACTAAGCACATCCATCTGCCCAGCAAAGTCACAGGTCTGGAATATCTCCTTGCTGATACAGTAAGAACTGGCAGGTGATGGAATTAGACAACTAACAACATTTTTTCCCCCCAAAAAAAACTAATGTTCAATCATTGCTCTTAAAAATGATATGATTCCTTTCCCTTTCAACTGAGAATAGAGCTGAGATAAAGACATTGAGGTCCTGAGGGGGAAAGACGGGCCAATAAGAGTAGACTCTGGAGGGAAAGCGTGGGAGTCCACCTTCCGGAAGAGGATCCAGCCTCAAGGAGACTAGATCGCCAACCTCAGACTTCAAAACCCATGACACCAAGGACTTTATATGACTTCACTGCATTAAGGAGCAGTGAAGGAAGTAGCATAAGTTCAATCCTGTTTATCAGCTGATGACTTCTGCAAGGTCTCACTATGAATCAGGAAGAACTGTACAAATCAGAAAAAAGTTTGTCTTCTCACTGCCAATGGGGAAAGCAATTGCCCAAAATTATCATAAGTTAGGCAATAAATTTGTCAAGAACTGCAAGAGACAGCATAGATTCAACGGAAAACAGATTTCATGAATAAAATTCATTTTATCATTCTCATTTTTAAAAATTTAGAGTGGAACACCTAAAGTCCCAGCTACTATAATTGTTTAGAGGTATTTATTGGAAGTATAATTACATATTAGAGGGGAGGCTGTGACAGGAGGATCACAAAAACAGACTCAGCAAACTTAAAAAGATCCTGTCTCAAAATAACAAAAAAGCTGGGAATATAGCGCAGAGGTAAACTGTCCCTGAGTTCAGTCCCTAATACTATTAAAAAAAAAAAAAATCGGAGTGGAAATGTAAAGTTCTATCTTTCAGTTATTTGATTATAGCAAAAAAAGAGAAAGAGAGGGCCCTTAAGTGTTATTTAGATGTGATTTCTATTAACTTTTAAGGGTTCTTCAGTTTGACCAGGAACTCTGAATGGGTGATCCACTCTGTCCCCATCCAGTCAACAAGGGGTGAGTGGCTGCCATAAGCTAACGTTGTGTGTGAAGCTGGACTATGATGGGAGAACATAATGACCATCCAGGCTCTGATCTGAAGGAGCTTACGTCCAGCAGGAGAGGCATAAACAGGTTTAATAAAGCCACTGAGGGAGGTACTCACATATTAGGTAAGGAACACAGGAATGAGAGGGAGCTCTGGTCTGTGCGACAGGGTGGACAAAGAATCAAAAGCACTTTCTGTGGAGTAGATAAGAGGTGGCTGAGAGAGGGCCCTAAGGGTCTCTCCCACTACTAGTTAGGAAGGTTTATCTTTCATTTTCGTGAAGATCATAAGAAGCATTCAATGACCCTATGGCAGTAGGTAATAAAATACGGGCACAGGAAGGAGATAAAGAATCACATTCTCAAAGTGTTCTTAAGCAAACATCTCATGGAAACATTCAGCATAAGGTACTTGTAACTCTCTTTAAGTTTCATTTTCTCCATATACAATTCCCAGAACGTACATTCATACAACCACATAAAACTGCTTCTCTCCCTAATGACAGAGTCCTTAAAACTTTGTAAGTAGGATGAGACCTGAATGAATACAACTATTCAAAAATAACTAACATACTAGGAATGGTTGTAAAGTTTCTAGAAAAATTCATGATCTAATATGTAATGATACTTCCAAAAAATACCTCTAAACAATTATTTCCAATGCTAACTGAGATATGAATGACTGTGAATAATGGGGGAAAACAGTTTTGGTGCTACATAGGTGATTCTAAAACTTGTGGTCATCTTTTGTGTTATAAAAAACAAACAAACCAAAAACTTGAATTGCTACAGTTCCTGGATAAAATTTAAAAATCTGGAATTGCCATGGCAGTTCAAGTAAACTCTTAAATATTGATCCGATCGTAAATAGACTTTATTAAGAAACTGAAATGGATTCTGAATACTGTACAGTGTATCTTATAATGGATGCCAGTCTGACTAGCAAAAGCGATAAAAATTTGTAGGGAAAAAGATGTAAGACATTTGATAAAAGAGAGAAAAATATGCTTTAACAATCTGCATGTATTTTTAAAAACATCTTATTAAGCAGACAAAACAACCAATAATTAGCTAAACTACAGTTTTCTAAGCTAAGAGAAAATAAATTATTTTTGCCTAGCACATAAAAAAGCAACATTTTTAAAGGCTACTTGTAAAAAATACCATTCACAGTAAAATCCTGGGACTCCCCCATCCTATGCAGTTTTTTCTCCACCACAAATTACTGATTTGCAGGAAAAGGTATATATTCAGAAAACATCTGATTAAACGTAAGCTACAGCTGATACAAAAGCTTCTGTGATGCATAAAGGTAATATCTCACAACCAAGAAGGTAAAACACCAAGTAGCAAAATGAATCCTTTAAGAACTATCAAACCAAACAAAAAATAAAATTAGATATAAATTCAAGTTTTAGACTGTGGTCAATTGAGGTCTAGACAAAACCCTATGTTTGTTCACTGCCTAGTCTCCAGTCTGCTCCAAGTTTGAAAAGGTAATTGAACACAGTCTATAATTACTGGATTAGACACAGATGGGCTCTGTACATTTCAGGGGGAAAAAGCACTGTTTTGATTCATTTTATGATTGCCTGTAAGGTCAGACTTTTCAAAATGTACTTTCATCTGTTAAATGGTTTCTCAAATTCCCTGGGGTATATCTTCAATAACTGTGATGTTTTAAGCAATTTGGGTCTATCAGATCCTGTCTTTGAATGTAACTAGCTGCCCATTTTCTAGTATTATAAATGTGCATGTAGGTTAATTGCTACATCTCTTACATATTTTCTGAAGTTGCAGTTTTGGGGGAAAAAATTGAAAAACTGTGCCTCTTTTCCAGCAGGAATTAGCCATTCTGATGAAGATTTTCACATAAAAATGTTAGCTATTTGATGATAAATGATTCAGTGCCCTCTGAAGTCCATGAAAAAAATTACTGACTCAAGTAAAAAATAGAAACAAGGAAACACCAACATTCTGGATATAAGTCATGCAAAATAAAATTTAGTTATCTTCCAACTGAATAATTTATAAAGCATAATATTCTTGACTAAAATCCTATGCATTTTTATTCAATTGCTATAAATGACTAGGAAGTATTTTGTCGGTGCTAAAACAAAAAAGTAAAATTGTTCTCTAATCTAAAAAAGTGTCCTAAACATAGCATTCTCTGTCACTTACAATAATAATGACATCATTACATAGCTGTGTATAAGAAATTCATCATGGAAAATACCTAATTTGGAGAGCTCAGGATCTGTTCCCTTCATGTTGTGCCTATCCTATTTCCAAACATCCATATTATAACAATCCATTCCATAGTGCTCTACACAAAATTTTCAGTTATGAAAATCTGTAGCACACTCAACAGCACTGGTTAAAATGCTACAAAAAGTCTTCTTTGCTTAGCACACTTAGCCACTGAAAGTGT
The DNA here is from genome assembly GCF_902686455.1 of Sciurus vulgaris. Lineage (NCBI taxonomy): Eukaryota > Metazoa > Chordata > Mammalia > Rodentia > Sciuridae > Sciurus > Sciurus vulgaris. The sequence goes on from NC_136469.1 coordinate 140,498,608, forward strand.
GTTTTTAGCTAACACTGGTCAGCCTGGGGAATGCTGGACAAGCCCGGGCTGGTGGGCAGCCAAAGCAAGGCTGCTCCTGCACCACACAAGGCATTCAGCGCTGCTTACCCCCCAACCCTTTCCAATTATGGCTTCACTTTCTATTCCCCAAATTCACTTCAGTTAACTATTCTCTGACACTGACAGAACAGAAACATCCTAACATCACAGAAAGAGAGTGAGTGTGAACGAGTGTACAATAATAATCCCCAAAAGTTTCCATATTTTAGGAAGTTGATTTTTTGTATACTGTGTTTTTATACACAATGAAAAGAGGAATTTACAGTCATATAATAAAACCTAAGTTTATATTATTCATGAAGTCATATGCATACAGAAGTATTTATACTTAAAACAGAAAAAGATAACAGCCATGTTCAAGAAAATTTGGCAACTAACACTCTTGAACAGATGCATAAATGTGATCTACTTATAAGCTCTTCTTATCACAAAATGTTTTAAAGCACACAGATTATCTTGTGTTTTTAAAAACAGACTAACTTGAGTACAACATTTTGCAGAAGTTTGTACCACTATTTACATGATCAGCTATCATCATTTCATTTGTAAGTGTTCCTATATAATGTGGTTGCAAACATAATGATCTCATATGGACAAAGAAAGTGGCTTTTAAAATAAAATCTATTATAAATGTGTTATATCTTCATGCAAAATGAACTGCTCCAACTTTATATTTCAGATTTATATGAATTTTCTTAAAACATTTTTCTAAACATAAGACATAACTGTATTAAATGACTAGAAGCACAGAGAACCACGTAAATGCTGTAGAAAATCACTAACAATTTCCGTTCTTGCTCTCCATAGGGCTCATGCTCAAATCAAGATAGTATCAGGACGCAGCATTTGAACAAAAGCCACAACAGGACTTTGGCCTTGTTGCTGTGCTGTTTTATGCTTTCTCCATAGGTTGCACATAAACAGTGTGACAAGCCAGCAAACCTGCCAAGGGAGAAGAGTGTCTTCGCATAAAGTTATCTGTGAATTTAAATGTGACTGGTTACCAAAAATTATGTAGACTATAAACATACAACTACCTTATGGAGAACATCAAGAATTTTTTTTTTAAAAAAGATCTATGTGCTATTAACTCTTTCTTTTTCTTCAATTGCATTTCCTAAGTCTTAAAAGATTATAATATAATGAACTTCATGATTAGTTTTCATCAACACCCATTTTTGGCCTTTCTTGAGCTCACAACCATCTCTACTTACATATCTGTGTGCTTTGGTTTATGACTCTAATGCTCTAAATAAACTGTAAGCTAAAAATCATGAAACTGGCTCTAACAAACAAAAGAAAGCCTGGACTGATTTCTTCTTAGCCCTTCTCAGAAAAGGACTTTCCCTTTTTAAACAATTTACATGATGTTTTATGGTCCTTTTAGAAGAGAATTATAGTAAATGGCACTCCAAGTGGGTTGTGTGAGCCCACAAACCACTCCTCATAAAAGCTGCTATAATTTTCCAGGACAGGGACAATAAAATATCATACACAAGCCAATGCTAAATCATGGTGTGACCACAGTAACAAACACATTATTTTCATGAAAATTAAGCATGATAAAGCTAACAAAAAAATGACAAGGAAAAATCCTGATGGAGTTTTCTCAATCTACTTAGCACACAAGCATTCACAGAATTTTCCTCCATTTTTTTTAGAAAATGCACTTAGGTGGCTAGAAATGCATAAAGGTACTAATCTAGTCCCCACGTATTAATACACAGTTCATTTATTTTTCAGTTAAAATAGAAAATAAGTAATTTCAACTGAAGCTCAAAAAACACTTTAAATAGGACAATCAACCTACCTCAAATTATTAACATTTTTGTTTCCAAACAAATGTGAAGCTTTAAGGAAGGTTCTAGTACAATTTCCAAGGATGTATTTCCCATTTCAGACCACTAGGGACCAATACATGCCTTCCATTCCCAAATCTGTAAAGAACAGCTAACTGAACTAACACCTAGAAGGAAGGAGGAAAGCATCCCCTTCTCCCCAGCTGAACTGGATTCACTCTGTGGACCCACTAAGAGGATGTGAACACCAGCCAGAAAAACAATGACCATCACATAAGATTTTAAAAAGACTGAAGTCCATAGTGCGAATGGTAGTGTTTAATCATCAGAGACCCTGAAAATCTTCTACATTCCCTCTCCCCATGATAGAATTACTGAACACTGAAATTAAAAAAGAAAATTCTAAAACCATGCTTTTCTAACTTAAAGGTGGAAGAAAATGCACTATCACTGATACGGAAAATAAGGCCTTCCTAATACACTACCCTGTAGCCAATCATAGCAGCTTATTGCTAGATCAAGCATAATTCTGAAATTAGAACCTATGAGGCAACGCAAGCCAAAATACCTATAAACCAATATCATTTACAAAGAGTTCTCTTATGATGTCATAACAATGGTAAAGTGAAACAGCACTTTCTCCTTGAATCTGTTAATAATTACAAATTCTGGATAGAGAGAACTATTTAAAATATTCCCAACACTCCTTCTTAGCAAAATATTAGAAGAGAAATGGAATGAAATGATATGAGGCCTAGAAACAGCTAATGGATACAAACCAGACACATTTTACTGTCTTTCAGATTCTTAAATTAAAAAAGGATAGCTCCTAGCCAGGTGCGGTGGCACACACCTGTAATCCCAGCGGCTCGGCTTGGGAGGCTGACGCAGGAGGATCGAGAGTTCGATGCTAGCCTCAGCAACTCAGCAAGGTGCTAAGCAACTCAGTGAGACCCTGTCCCAAATAAAATACAAAATAAGGCTGGGGATGTGGCTCAGTGGATGAGTGCCCCTGAATTTAATACCTTGTACCAAACAAAACAAAACAAAACAAAACAAAAACAAATGGATGACTCCTTCTAGGAAACAATTTACACTGAACTTACACAGTATTTTTGCACATCCCTCAAAGGTCCCGACTCTTTCCAACAGGGTGCCACTGATTTGCAAGTCAAATTTCCTGGAGAATATGATGGTGATTTCATCAAATCTGCTAAGACATCACACACAAAAATTTTCTCTCCTTCCTTCCACACACACACAAAATATAAAATAAGAGTAATTTAAAACAAAAAGCTAGAGAACAAAAGCTGAAGACCTGAAAAGTATACTAGTCAAATTCTTTCATGTAAAATGCACTTCAAGCACTTCTGCTCTAAAGTAGAAGAAGCTATTCGTACTATTAGATTTAAAAGAACAAACAGACACATTTAAGTAGTGTGCTATTAAAAATGAATTCATTATTCTTGAGGTTAAATACAGTTTTGTATCATAAAATAGGTTGTTGTATTTGTTCAATGAGTGTTTATTAAGAATGCCTCTCAAAAAACCCAAATGCCTTTCTGCCCCAAAAAACAGAGCTTCCCAAACAGATTTGCAGAGAAAAAAATACCGATTCCAAAAAAGGACTGTGCAAACAATACATCTTTCCAAGGTCAATAAATCTATCTAAAACAACAAAATTGTTTGTCCAGATTAATCAAACCCTCCTGCCTAGTGAAATGTATCTTTCAGAAAACATAAGATGTTTACACGGCAAAGACATACAGCTAAAATGATCTCTAAATTCATCATTCTATCAGCCCAACACAACCATGTACAACTTATCTAGTTTTGCAAATGGATTTGAGGAATCTTTGAAGACACAAAATATTTTTCACCTCATCCCACAAATCCAACCTGACTCCTCCTGTTGCCAAAGCCTAGCCCCACCTAGCAGAAAAGAATACAAAGGTCTACCTATGGCAAAAACCTCGTAAGCAAAGAATTTCTTGCATCTCTTCTTGTTCCACAGCCTGGTTTCCTCCAGGTCCCCTCACTAACATTTCTTTGGCCCCACAGTGTGGGATACAGGCGATCTGCATGGCTGGCTATACACACACATTATGAAGCCTTTACAAGTGACCACACAAACACAATTCCACAATGTAGGTCAACTTGAGCACTCAAATGCCAAAGCAAAGCTTATATGGAAGGAAACTACAGACATAAATCTACACGGGTAGAATTCCACTCAATGATCCCAAAATTATTTCAAGGAATCAATCTCCAAGAATGTATCATGAAATCAGAAGAGCCCGGTTAAGCTTTAAGAGGGGGGGATGAGAAGAAAGAAAATGAAAGGCTTTAGAAGAGGCAGCAAAGGTTTCACCAGTCATTATCTCATTCAAGGGCTCAAACTACAGATGAAGTTAGATACAGAAGATTGGAGAAAGGGTATTTAAAATTATTAACTGATCAAAAATTTGTAGTTGTTATTAAAAAAAATACAACTTAGCAATTCAGTTCAGAAAGAAGAATATCCCCAGGAACATACACATCTGTTTAATATTACAAGCCAACTGTCAACATCCTAAGTGAAGTTTTAATTTAATATTTTTTCTTTCTTGATGTTTTACCTTTAATCAATGCCTCATGAGAGTATCAACTTTCTATAAGAAACTGTTAAATATAAAGAAATGTTATTGTAGCATGTTTATAAAATCATAGTTCGAGAACTTTTTATTTTTCCAAAGCCTGACCACAACTTAATTATCTGCAGGACATTCCAGGCTCACAATTGCAAGCTCCAGTTCCCAAGCAATTTTAAACAATATCTACTGTACAGGACAGAGGGTACACAAAAGACCGCAACATGGTTATATTTCCAAAAGTCAGCATTAGGCCCTTTAGACATGGTTTTTATTTTCATTAAACAATATTTGTTTCCTCACTAATCATTAAATGGTTTTCATCACTATCGCCTGCTTTCCTTTCACATGTCAGTTGTTAGCATCAGTGTTTGTGTTCATAATAAATAAAAAAGTGACCCACCCAGTTATTTAGAAATGAACACACACGATGTCTGGTTCATCCAGTGCAAGGGGTTCAGTGACATACTCACACCCTGAAGACTGTTCTAGTTTAATCTAGACTTGAAAAAACAATCGAGTAATAGACTCTGCACAGTACTCTCCTTTAAATCAGTTTTCAGCTTTGTGCTTGCTTATGTTATTGCGGGCACACAGATCTAATCAGTGGTTCAAGACATTTACTTGGGAAAATGGAAGAGGAAGAAGAAAAGAGAGCAAGTTCATATTTCTGACCATAATGGAGAGGAGTTGAAAATATTGCCAATTTCTGCAGAAGGATGAAGAAACTCGCCTGATTAAAAGTAATGTGCCAGAAACTGACTGAACTAACAGACAGAAAAACTACAGAGCATTCTACAATTTTAGCAATGATTCTGGGGAAGAAAATTTAAGAAGCAGAGATGAGAAAGAAGAGGAAATGAAAGCTGTATGCTACAAAGTACTAGGAACAATTTTAAAATATGTGAAATGTGGAGGAAATAAACCTGTATCTAAGTCAGGAGTAAAACTGTCAACCAACAGAAAAAAGAATTCAATAAATCACCCGGAAAATCTTCGAGTCAGACGCTTGCATTGTTACAATGGAACCATTAGTTTCCAGAAGAGCAAATCATTTAAGAGCAAATAAACTGAATTTTGGATTTCAGATGAACTGGTCAGCAGGCAGCAGAGTGCGGCAAACAGGCAGAAACACCACGCGGCACCTGCAGCCGTGGGCTTCTGTGCCAAGCACTTGCTGGGGGTTTGCTCACTTTAATCCTCCCAAGCAAGGTACTAGTTTCTCCCCGGGCTACAGAGGAGAAGATGGGGTTAAGTAGTTTGCCCACAGATAACCTGCTAGCAGGGAACAGAGCCCCAGAGTCCATGCTCTTAGCTGCCAGGCCACAAACCATCCCAGATGGCACTGCCTTTATCAAAGAACAACTCTGTTACTTGGAGGGAGCCACATGACTAACTTCTCCAGAGCATCCCCTAGCTTCCTACCCTCTGCCATCCTTCCAAACATTGTTTTCCCCAGGAACCCTAGGAGCCCTCTTTTCTTATCATCTGAAATTCCCCTGAGCAGCCTCACTTGCTGCAATGTTTCAACCTCTGTTCACACTCCCAGGTCTCCACAGTCTACACCCCTGGCTTAGAAACCCTGCCTGTGGTCCATTTCTATATTTACAACCACCTGATTAATAAGGGTACCTTGGTAGCTGAGCAGACACCTCGAGTAACTACAAAACTTGACTACCCACATCATCATCTGAGATTAAAACCTCAGTCACTGTAACCATGGTTTTCCTCTCCTACGCCCAACATGACTCAATTCCTGTTGAATGCACCTGGAATCTTCACTGTGTCCCTACAGTCTCCAGCTTAATTCCAGTGAGTGCTGACCTATACTGCACAGCCTGGCTGGTCATGCTGCTTGCTGCTCTTCCACTTCTCACCCTGCTGAACCCATCAGTGACCAGCAGAATGAGCTGAACATGCACACCTGATCCTGTCAGTCCCCTGGTGAAAGCTTTTTGTGGTTCACTGTGGCCTTCAGGCTGAGGTCATTCCTTTCCATTCTGGGGGAACCCCTCTTTACCCTTCAAGGCTCAGTTGAGAATGCACCTCTCCAGTGCACCCTCCCCCAACACTTCCTGCTGAGTTCTTCATTTCCACCTGTGTCTGCGCACACTTTGATAACAGTACTTATTACTATGTGCTTTAATTATTTGCCTGTAAATCTGCCTTTTCGCTAGACTATGAGCTTCTCAAAGTCTCAGGTTCCTCACTCATGTTTGTATGCTACTTACATGCCTGGCAAGTAGTGGATGCTCAAAAAACAGAGAGTGATGATGAATAAAAGAATAAGGAATTCATTCTCAGAGATACTCTCAATTCATAGTGATTAATCCCAGTGGCTCAGGAGGCTGAGGCAGGAGGATCGAAAGTTCAAAGTCAGACTCAGAAAGTTAGTGAGGCACTAAGCAACTCAGTTAGACCCCGTCTCTAAATAAATAAAATACAAAATAGGGCTGGGGATTGTGGCTCAGTGTTTGAGTGCCCCTGAGTTCAATCCTCAGTACCAAAACAATAATAATAATAGTAATAATCATCATCATCTGACTAGAGCAGAGTGAAGGGACACAACTTTGTATTCATATCTCTTATTGGCCACCCATATTATCCCCACTCTTCTGAGGAAGGAGCTCCCCAAATTTCCTTTGAAAACCATCCTTTCCCAACTCCCTGCCACATGTATTCAGGGGAAGTGACGCTGCTCCAGCTACAAGGCTGGGTCCACAGCGGACCCAGCTAGGCAGAATACCCTTTTCCTCTGGAGATGGGGTAGATTTCAGGATAAGCATATGACTCAATTTGAATCAGTGAAAATGAATGACCCCAAGATTTGGGTAAGCACTACAACCAAAGAGCAAGCCTCTCTCTCCCCCTGCTGGGGCAAAACCAGAAGGTGAGGCCTGCCAGCGACACAGCTCTTGGGCTACCACAAAGCAAGGGCTTGCAGTGCTCTAAAGGAGATGCCAACACTGGAAGGCAGACCAGGGGAACAAGGAAAACCAGGCGTTTGGTAACACTGTTTGGTCTACCAAATCCAGCCATGCTGAGGTAAACCCTACACAATACTTTTCACGATAAACTGATGAATCCTTTGATCATTTAAGCCAATTTGCACTGGGGTCTCTGGAACTTGTAACAATAAGACTCCCAATAAAAGCAAGTTCATGCTGTGGGAAGAAAATCAAGCTACATATTTGAAGAAATGCTTGAAAAAAAGGAAAGAAAAATGGAGAGAGTGAGAAAGCAGGTACTCAGTTAAATGTGATAGGCTATGAAGGGACGGAAAAAGCTAACAGCACACTTCAAAACCCAAACGGAATGAGACTCGAGGTGTGGAAAGACTGACGGCCATTCCAGACAGCATCAGTCAGGCCCTGACAGGGGCATCCTGTGGTACATTTATGAAAAGAATAAAGTTTTATAAAGAGCTAGAAAAATCAATTAAAAAATAATGAATGCTTCTTTTTTAAAAGGTCTTTATGAGAAAAAAGAAAAGACTTTGGGATAATTTAATCTGGAAAAGCAAGTCCTAAAGGCAATTTAACTTGTTGAAGGCTTATTTATAAGGAGGTGACTAAACAGTTGTTCTCCAATTTCACAGGGAAAACAACGAGGGGAAATTGACTTAAATTTCAGTTTGAAGCTGAAGGCAGGCAAAGGAGAAGTGCTTGAGGGAGAACCATTAATGATGAAAAAAAACTAAATGAAAACTGGATTTTTATGGCTTTCAGAAGATGGAAATTATCTCTGCTGATTCTTTCAGTTTTGGGTCAAACAACTGACCACCACGGGAGGAGTTCCTCCTGCGCACGTACTCCAATGCACGCCGGTCAAGGGCCAGGCTCTGGGCCAGGCTCGGCCATACCAAGATGAAAAAGATACAGGCCTGTCCTATCTAGAGGCAGCACCACTAGGTACAAAAGCCACTGCAGGGAACATAAACAAACAGCAGGATGGAGTCCTGCTCTCCTTTTCCATCCCCTGTGCCCCAGAGTAAACAATATCTCGTGGGAATCAACAGCAGCAGCACTCTTGCAACAGCATCAAGCCAGGCCATGGTAACCATTAAGTAACACACACAATAATGCAAAGGATGTTACGGGCCGTATATATTTCCTTACTTAATAAGTGATACAGCTGCAAATGGTCAGAATTCAGAAGGAGACTAGCATAGGCCAAGATATATCTTTCAAGATAAGAACTGGAGAAAGTGAGGGTAGCCAGCAGTCCAGGCAAGAGGAATAGCAAAAGTGAGGCAGCCCAGGCTACTGTTACTACAGCAGTCTGGTCAAAGATGGAGGGACAGACTCGGGAAGTGTGGGGTGGAACCCTGGAAGAGTGGGGATCCCAGCTTTATAAAGACCTCTGGACACCAAGCAGATGTCTGAGGATTAACTGTGTGGGAAACCAGCAGTACTGAAGGCTTTTGCAACCTTCTCTGCACGGCGGCTTGGGGAGAAGGAGGGCTGGGCGTTGCAGCACCAGCTCAGGCTCAGGACACCAGGGACCGGGCCCACATGGCTGCAGTGGGATAGATGGGAGAGGACACAGACACTTGCTCACTTAATTCACTTCCATAGACGTGCTGAACTATGCTTCAGGCTGCGGAGGAGTGAGACAAATTGTCTGTCCCCTTTAGCCTGGTCATTAGCTGGCAGGGTTGGTCAGGAAAAGGGAGAAAGACAGAAACAACTGCAAAAATGGCAGTCAGTGTGGAGGAGCCGATTCCCAGAATTTTATTTACACAAACTACAACAACATCAAAATGTCGAAATACAAACAGAAAAAACAATCCTTCCAGAATATCATTTCATGTACATCAAGGGAGATAATGACTTTATTGCCAGTGGATCAACAGAATACCCCAGAAGCAAATATGCCTGTGCTGATTGAACTCTACCAAATAATGACTACTAAGACTTCTAAAAATAAGGAAAGATCTTTTCAAGTACTGAAATGTTTCCAGATTTCATCTTTTGACATAACTAAGATATATTCACAGATTTCCAATCACTTACCCACAGGCAGTATTTAGAAGCTTTCAGAAAATTCATCACCTCTCCTTGATATCTTTTTTCCCCCCTTACTTCCCTTAATTTAATTTTGATTTAACTTCCTCTTGTCACTGCTTGCTTACAAATCAGGCTTGCGTCTGGAGTCAATTAGGGCTATAAAGTATCCCATCGTGCCTTCATCTGGGGACACATTCTTATATATATTTTCTTATTTCAAGAGGTAGAGCTAAAAGCCTGTAACTCCAAAGGTTTCCAATCAACCATCACATTCTATTCTTTGGAAAAGTACGCCTCTCTCCACAGTTAAGAAGAAGACAGCAAACTATGCATTTTGCAAGGATATTTCTTTTCTACCTGTATAAAGATGAATTGTGCTTTGGAAATTCATTTGCAAAAAAGTTTTGTGTGTGGGTAATAAAAGTTTAATAGCAATGACATTTAAAAAATTCTACCTCTTAAAATTAAATATAATTTTCTTATTATTTTAATAAGATCCCTTGAAGTATTTTAGTCTCTTTCATATCAAGAATACATTATATAATTCCCTTTTAATAGTTACATACACTGTCCACTGGATAGAATAAAAACACACATTTCCACTAAAACAAAAACTGGAGAAGGACACAGCAGCTTGATTCAGAATCTGATAATGGGTTACAGATTCCATTTCAGTTCAGATTTACAGTCAACATGCCACAGAGCCACTTACCACCTCTAACCTTTCAGGTCATATCTGGAAGAAAAATATGAACTGCCACATCACTGAGGAAAAGTATGTTGGAGCTTAAAATACTTGACTTTTCCCACTGCAAGGCTGAGCTAGAAAAGGGGGAGGAGAAATACAACTCATACAAAAACCACTCTAGATAGAAAGGCTGAGATAAACTGTCCAAAGTTCTGGCCACTGAAAGGATTTCCCTTTCTGTCTTCCAGGGTCACCTGAGATACAATGTAACCCTGTCCACTGCTGGCTGGTATAGGCCTACAGGCTAACTCATCCCAACCCAGAGGATGATTGACATACACAGGAGAGAAAAACCCTGGACACCAGAGTTGTGGGCTACAGATGCAAAGCTCTTCCCCATCCCCTGCTCTCCTGCTTGAATCTGCCACTGGTGAATCCAGGGGAAGCTGAAGGGCAACAAAACCCCACCATACAATCCATGAAGACCTGCCTCCTGGGAAACGAGCAGAGCCCAGAGGACACAGAGTGGGCCCAGAAGGGTAAAGGGACACTACATGGCATATGCCACTGCCTCCTCTCGTGCTCCTCCCACTAAGCTGGCTCCTCATTCTGTCTGAAAACCCCACCCTTTCCCACCCCCAGGGTCTCTGCCCCGTGTGCCTAGTTTGCCTCTCCCCTGGGTTCCCCCAAGTGGAAAAGGTATGGGTCTTCAGAGGCCCACTCAAATGCCACCTTTCCACCTCACCCAGAAGTGATCTCTCCACCTGAATTTCCAAGTTCCTCTTTTGAAGATCTCTATAGTTACTCATGGAAATCTTAGGCGTAGGAGTTAATTTATGAAACTGTCACTCCCTAAGTATGCTTATGTATACTTGCTTGCTATAAGTTTTCCATTAGATGGTAAATGTACGAAAGCAGAGGTTCTCTCTTATCTTTGCTCTATCCCTCAGAACCAAAACAAGCATACCCATACTAGATGCTCGATAAACATTTGCTAAATGGATACCCCCTTCCAGGCTCTAAGCATATCAACGGTCAGATCAAGGTCTGCCCCTTCTACAAAAAGAGCAACCAATTTAAGTGCCTTCCTTACTCATAGGTGGACACTCAACACACAGGTGATAATAAAGTGATTGCATTTCATGAGTATTAAAAACATACCAAATACAACACTGGCTGTTTTACAGAGAGCATTTCATTCAATCCTTACAACAATGCTAAAATGTAGTGTAGGGACCACACTTTCAGGACTGAGGCCTCTTCCACAAACTGCTAGTCTTCCTCCAACTGCTGGACCTAACTGCTGATAGCCCATAGCTGGTGTGTCTCAAGGCCCTGAGAAGGAAACTTCCTACTTTAGGGTTCTTCTCTGGGGGAAGCTGGTATTGAAAGACTGGCCAGTGCAGTAAAAAGGTCTGGCCCTTTGCCGTGACTGAGCAATTCTAAAAAGCCATCCCAACCCCAGAGCTCTCCATGGACCTGACTGTCCCAAAGGCAGAAAAGGGAATTATACTTTTTCAAATGACTATAATCTATAAATTGGGTCACCTTCCTTCTCAGTAGTTTTATTAACTAAAACCACAAACCATTTCCCTTTTCCCCAAAAGCATACCTCAACACAATCTATGCAAAATGTATTGTTGCTAAGTGATTGTTGATTAAAAAAAAAAAAAAAGGAAAAAGAGAAAGAAAGGAAGACAGAGACAAAGAAAATTTTGGTTTGGAGGCAAAAAGAAAAAAAAAAATGTTTGATTCAGAAATAGTAGTATTTTCCCAAAAGCTAATCAAGAACTTTCAATATGTGTGATTTATGTACCAAAATATGCCACTAAAAACAGCAGATGATATGACAACACACAAAGGAGCAGATGACCAGGGAACACCAAGCAGAGTGCAGTTCCACAGGCCTGGGACAGTGCTTGCCCAGGGCAAATCCGTGCATTTCCAAGAAACTGCAGTAGCGGTCAATCCAAGGAATAGGGCAAGTTCTCACTCATTGTACCAGGGACATCACCTGGGAAGGGCGCTTAACCTTCTGACCCTCAGTTTCTTCAGAAGTAATGGAACCTAACTTGTAAGGACAGTCAAATAAATTACAAAGCTGTCAGCACAGGGCCAGATAGAGTATGTGTTCAACAAGTGGTAGCGATTATTATCGTTTATTATTGTTAGAATGACAACCACAAAGCCAAGACATCAACCCAGCATTTGTGGATGATTTTCCTGTATAGGTTAACAAAGTCTGAATTGGAAATCCAGCTGAGTTACAGGAAAATTACTCCCTTTACAAAAGGTTTTACCACAGACTTCCTTTAAATAGGGTCTCCTCCATTGCACATTTGAAATATAATTAGATACTGCTTACTCGTGACATTTTTCTAATCAAAAGCTATTAATTCTTCTCCAGTTCCTACCACAAGTAAAAACTCGTCTGCTAAGAGCTTTACTTTTTGTTTTGCTTTTTGCCTCAAAAGTAGTATGTGTTCATTAAATAAATTCAGGATGACAGAAGAAGAAAAAAAGATTACCCATAGACCCAACACCCAGAAGTAGCCATGTTTGACATTTTGGTATATTTCCTTCTGGTGCTTCTTCGCCTGGAGATTTTTTTTCTTCTTTATTATTTGTTTTTGGTTTTGTATACATAATTTTAATTATAACTGGTGTTGATATTTACTTTTTTAGCCTAACATGATAATATAAGCAATTATTTTTGTGCCATGACATATTCTTTGGCAGGCCATATTTACCTAATAATTTCTCTATACCTGGGAAAATGCTAAGTTGCTGCGTGTGAAGCGACAGCTCTGCTAGCTGCCATCACAGTCACCACCATGACGATCACGAGGACCACTGCTACTAACTTTTACTCGGAGACCTTCCACTCCTACAACATAAGTCAACATTCCTTTTTCACTTTCTTCAGTCTTGCTTCTATAATTATAATCTCTAGCCCATTTATAAATTTATTTTCATATGCATCTTGTATGAGGTGAGGATGTAAAACAACCTCCCACCGCAAAGTGCCAACTGCCCCCAAACCGTCATTGAACACGTCTTTGGTAACTGATTTATGATGCCTTCTTCAATGTAAACAAAATTCACACACACACATACCCTGGCCTAATAGGTTTCACTGAGTAAGTCATATATGCATATATTTACTGTATTTTGGCTTTAAAATGTTCTTACATCTGATAAGGTTGGTGTCCCACTCCTACTTTTTTAAAGAAATCAATTAGATATTCTAAAATTCTTTTTTTCTGGATGAATTTCAGAGCTACATTTAGATTACTCAAAAAGTTTTGCAGGAGTTCTGATCCAAGCTGCATTAAATTTACTAATTAATTTAGGAACAGCTAATTCCCTTGCTACACTTTGCCTTCCATTCCAGGTAAACAATATGTGATTCTACTTGGTCAAGTCTTTGCATCTAAGAAGTTTCCCAGTTCAACTGGGTTGTTAACATTTCTTTTAAAGTTATTACTAGAAATTCTTTTTGTTACTATTGTAAATGTTTTGATTACATTTTAAACGGTCATTAAACAGATACAGGACCACCACTGAAGTATGTACACTTATTCTGCACCGAGGATCTCCAGGCCTTCTGTCGTCAGGCCTCCCCAAACTTACTGCCCAGAACTGAACAAGGGCACTGCTAGCCGGGAAAAGTGGGCTCACACTGGCCTCCCACCCCGCTGCGCTTGCTCTCCAGTCTCTGTTCCCACCTAGAAGTGCTCACTAGTCTGTCCCCAGCCACCCCTTTCCAATGTTCATCCAGCGTGCATACGTTGTAACACAATGAATACTTTCAAACAACTTAAGTGGTAATTTTCCTTACCTATGTTTATTCCATTGAAGAATAAACACAAAACAAACTGAATTTATATTTTCTGCCTTTTTATTTAAAGAGGTTATGAAAAATTTGAAACAAATTTGGTAAAAATAAAGTTTTGGGTTTTTTTTTTGTTTTGTTTTTTGGGTTTTTGTTTGTTTCTCTGCTTTTGTTTTTTGAGGTGCTGGGGATTGAACCTAGGGCCTTGTACTTGCAAGGCAAGCACTCTGCCAACTGAGCTATCTCCCCAGCCCTAAAGTTTTGTTTTAAATAGCAACAAACTGGAAGCAATTTAAAATATCTCTCAACAGGCATTCAGGTAAATCAATTATGTGATATTATTTTTAATGGCCAGGCAGCCAAATAAATTGATGGTACAGAGTAACATGTAGTGACACACAAAAAAATGTTCACAATAATATAGTGTTAAATGAACAAGAAAAGAAAAGCGTGTAAGAGGAGAGAGATTACATAATTCCACAAAAATCCTGTTTTTGTTTAATAGATAAAATGTTTGGAGACTTATACAGTAAAATTGTAACAATGGATAATTCTGGCTTATAGTACCAAATATGAACTTTATGTTCTTCCTTATTCTGTTTAATGAGCACTTAACTGCTTTTATAATCAGATTTAAAGACAGTCAACTTTGAAAATGTATCCTGCTGACAACAGTCCATTGTAAGAATATATAGTCAGTATTAAGTACATTTGTAAAAACATACTAAATGCCAACTTAAAAAAAAAAAAAGCCATGTTCTCATTTGGATGAAAAATTCTAAGTACACAGGGTCTCAGGGAGAATATCACAAGGCAAAGGGCAGTTATCACTGCAAAAAGCATTTAAAAAGATGCCTGGGAATTTCAGAAAGAAGAGTACTGATTACAGAGAGATCCTACTAGTCCTTAAGGACCACCTGATCAAATCCTCTCACTAAATAAGAAGAGTAAGCCTTAGAGGAGACGGGTGGTTCTTCAAGATTCCATCATTAACAAGTGCCAAACTGCAGAAGTACTTATAAGTCAAAACATACTCTTTAATTCCCTTCTCAACTGCTCTGAGTTAAGATATGTTGTCACCTGTCTCTGCTTCTTGGACTATAGGATTTGTTGCTGAAGAAAAACGTCCAAGAAAAGGTGAATGTTCATTTTACCAGCTTTCTTTTCATTTGGCTCTACATTGGGTAGAAATGTGTACAACACTGTGAAGTGAAAAGATTTCCTTTGTTAAACACAGTTTAAGTTCCATAAGAATGTTTTGACAAACAGACATATGTTAGACTGTGATCAGTAGGAGGTAGCAAATTCTAGTATTCCCAGACTTGAGAACTGGAAAGCCAGGTCTCTCTTTAAAGTCAATTTTAAACCTAATGTTTTGAACATAAACAGTTTTTCATATCTTAAAACTGTAATTAACATCTGTAGACTTCACTGATACTTTACCCACCAGAGGGAGCCAATGTGGATTTCCACAGAAGAAACTTTAAACACCAAATGAATTTACATGAATTCTAGAATCATTAATAAATCAATCAAAATTATATTTGTCCCCCCAAAATGGGAAAAAGTAAATGAGATCAGGCATATAACAGAGTTTCCAACTTATTGCAGATGCTCAAAAATGATTGATTTTCCAAAATTTGTATCCTTCTAAGTATTGGTTGTAGTGTTCAAAATAAATGGACAAACTGGTACAGTCATCCCTTTCCATATCTGTAGTGGATTGGTTCTGGACCCCTCTGGATACCAAAATCAACAGGTGCTCCAGTTCTTTATATAAAATGGCACAGCAGCTGTATATAACCTAAGCATATTGTCCTCTACTGTAAATCTAAATACGCCTACTAAAATGTAAATGCCATGTAAATAGTTGTTATATTGTTCAGGGATTCATGACAAGGAAAAAAAGTCTGTATGTGTTCAGTACAGATGCAATTTCTTAAAAAACTCTTTTTAGTCCTAGTTGGCTGAATTCACACAGCAGATGGCAGATAGAGAGGGCCAGCTGCTTTCTGAGTTACAAGCTGATGATGTAAGCTTGATTGATATCTGCCCTGATAGATAGTTCTATCTTAAAATGTAGACAAATCTGATTCTTGAGACTCCAATATGAAACCAGACTCTAAACAGGAAGAATTTCACTAAAAATGGCACACTGAGGAACCTACTTCAGCAGCTCTACCCTAACAGGTGATACACCGAATTCCTGGTACCTACCAACTAGAAGTGAGGAAAGGGGGAACTCCTTAACCCACCACAGACTCTACTTAGAATGAAGGAGGAAATCAGTTGACTATTCCCAAGAACCATGGTTCCCCAACATGTAATGCAAATACCTCCACCAAGATGAGTTTCTTTCAAGAAAAAAGTCAGTACAACTGAAAATACCTGGAAGAACCTGGCACCCACACAGCCCTCATGAGTCTCGATCCCCATCCACGCTCAGAGGAGACTGACTTGCCTAGGACTTCCTGCCATGACAAGCCAGGCCCAGTGCTGCTGGATTTGTAAGGCAGGTCTCCATCTCCTGCAGTAGGCTGGGCATATATATGGATTTGGAATATCTTCAGGACCTAAATATGGCAAAGCTGGAGGACCCTACTGGTGCCAGCTATGCTCTCCAACCCACATTTGCCAAAAAGCACTGCCACTGAGCAATCATCTACCACCTGCTTCTAAATAAAACTCCTAAGTCCTTTGGGCTCTTAGATCTATTCTCTCCTGTTTAGAACTGAGAAGGTATGAGTAACTGGCATCCAACTATAATTAAAAAAAAAAAAAAAAAGTAACTGGAATTTAATACCATTTAATTCTCCAATCTTTCTACCTCTTTCTCTAACTCCACTAATTAATCACTAAATTTGCTGAGTCTAGCTACTAGATACTAAACATATGTTAAGCATCCCTAATTCGAAAATCCAAAATTTGAAACATTTTGAGTACAGACACCACAGGTGGAAGATTCCACATGTGACTTATGAGTCAAAATGCAGGTATACTAAAAATATCCTAAAAAATCAACTTCTGACTATGTGTGTAAGGTGTATTTTGTTTTAGAATTAGGTTCTATCTCCAAGATATATCAGTATGTATATTCAAATATTCCCAAATCCAAGAATTCTGAAATCCTAAATACTTCTGGCCCTGAGCACTAGAGAGAAGGGAAACTTGACCTGCATTGACTTCATCTTCCCTTCCAGACTAATCTACTAACACCAGCTTCTCGGCTTTCACCTGACTTACTGCAACCACCTCCTAATCAGCTCTCTATGTCACACTCCAAAGTGATCATCAATAGTGTTGATTATTTTTAAACACAAATAATCCTTTAATGCCTCACTTTTACAGCTCAGAGCCTAACACCCAAACCCCTTACGCTGCTGAAGTGCTCTAACCCAAGGGCTGGCAAACTTCTTCTCTAAAGGGTCCCACAGTCCACGCACTCGGCTTTGCAGACCTTTGCAGGCTGCCACCTGCTGCTGCAGTACAAAGGCATCCATAGCCTGCACGTAAACAAATGAACAGGATCACATAATGATAGGACTTTATTTACAGGAACAGGCAGTGGGCTGGAAAAGTTTGCACCTTTCTCTAACCTAATCCAGAACAACCTCACCTCCTAGCCAGCACCTGAACCTGTCCCTGGCCTCCTCTAATAGACGGCTCTCATCACACCAGTCTTGCCTCAGTTCCCCCAGTCACCCGGCTGTGTGCATCACTGCCCTTGCTCACTCTTCCCTCTGCAAGAATGTGACTGATCCTTCCCAGGCCTGGTAGCAGGGTTCACATCCTTCAATGGCTCAGTTGGACCCTGCTCTCTCCAAGGTTTCTACTAATTCTTCTCAAGGAGATTTAGTTATCCTTTAAATGTATTTTCAAAAAGCTGGAACATGTATCTCATTGTTCTTTGTGACCTCACAGTGCCTGATACACATCAAATACTCAATATTACTGGATAAAGGAATGAACCAATTACTGAATAAATATAATTTCAAAAGGTGCAGTCCTCACAGTCCTGAGTAAAATTCAGAAGTACAAACTACACAAAGGGCTCACTATTACTGTCATGAAGTCTCCAGCACTGAGCTTGGCATATGGTATACACTCAGCTACTACAATCCATAAAAACAGATTCATGAAGCTAAAAAGGCCTTGGAGAGCACCAATGTGGCCAACTTTACACTCTGCCTCTGAGGCCTGTGGTTAGTTTCTCAAGAATGGGGGAAGGCAGGAGAAGAGTGGCTCATGAATACCTCCTTCCAAACCTTCCACCCCAGCTTCAACCAAAGCTACTTCTCCTCTTCACAAATAGGTCTCTGCCACATATATTTTTAAAATCTATGATTCTACACACTCATGCTCTGTTTGCAAACTGCATGCTGGACCTAAGTTGCTTCCCAATCTATTCCTGTTGCCTGGTCTATCTCGTCTTTCCTGCTTTTACTTACCCTTTCACCTGTTGCCAGGAGCTGCTGCTTTGAACCATGTTCCCTAACTGAAATCCCAGTTTAACTATGATTATATTCGATCCTTGGACAAAGTACATTTCCAGCTACCCTAGGTAACAATTCAGGAGGTCTCAACTCGCCCTTTGGGCCCCCAAATTAAGTCAACACTGCCCTGAGAATGAAATCGGGAGGACCTGAAAAGTCAATGCTAGGAGTTACACTTGTCAATCACACCTAATTTGCTGCACTATCTACGTCTGTTTCTCCCCCACTAGACTGTGAACTCTTTGAGGGAATAACTGAACCTTAGCAACAAAATTAAAGCTATATTTATGGAAAATCTACTCCATGGATACTGGACTAAGTGAAAATGTATACTGTGTAATATTCAGGCTCATGTTAGAACTGTATATTTGTGGGGGAGGATACCGGGGATTGAACTCAGGGTCACTCGACCAGTCATATCCCCAGTCCTATTTTGTATTTTAGGGTCTCACCAAGTTGTTTAGTGCCTCACTTTTCCTGAGGCTGGCTTTGAACTTGCAATCCTCCTCCTCACTGAGATTACAGGCTGCACCACCACACCTGGCAGGACTGTACATTTTTACAACTGGAAGGAGCCTTGGATAGAGATCATCTAGTGAAAGCTAAGAGATACAGATTAACACTTATCCACTAACTCAAGAAATAATGTATTGAGTACCTATACCCTGCACTAGAAGCTACAGATTCAGTGCAGACCACATATAGTCTTCATTTTCATGAAGCATATATTCTAGTAGACAAACAATGAATAAGTGGCTATATGTTAGGTATACAATAATAGAACATTGTAAGGAAAAGAAAACGGAAGTCAAGAAAGGCATTGACTGAAGAGACCTAAAGTTAACAGAGGTCAAGCCATGTGGAATCTGGGAAAAAGAGTGTTCCAGGTAGAAGCAACAAATGCCAAGGCTCTGAGGTTGGACTGTGCCTTGTGTAGGTGAAAGCAGCAAAGAAGCCACGAGAGTTAGAGTAGAATAAGCAAAAGGAGGGTGAAAAGAAAATGAGGTCAGAGAAGAAGTGGGACTAAATCATGTGGCTTTGGGCCACATTAAGAACCTTGGATTTCAGCCAGGAACTAAAGATCAATTCCTAAGAATAATATGAAATTTAGCTTTCACAAAAACAAGGCATAGTAAACAAAGAACAAACTCTCATCTGTATTGTCTGATCTGAACACAACATCTCCAACAACTCAGAATCACTATAATCTTATTTACAATCAAAACATCTTTGTTTTGCCAGAAATCCCTACTTAGCATGGCAACTGAAGCCCAGAAAGACTATGTGGCAGCCCACTTCATGGCATACCTGAGCTGACAGGTTTCCTGACTTCCTGCTCAGTGCTCTTCATGGACCCCTGCTGTCTCCAGATTTGCAGCTGGACTGTTCATAGGGGTCTTGCTTACCCGTGTGGCAGCTTCCCCTAGACCCTGAAACCTTTATAAATCAGTAAGAGCTTCCGCTACCATCTCAGGCCCATCCTTACTCCCAAAGGCTGTCATTATAAACACACCACTCTAGGTTCTCATTCCCCAAAAAGCTGAAGATAACGATGAGGTGAGATGAAGGCAAGTCAGGTACTGTGGCAGAACAGTAAGAGACGTTGTTGCTCGTTTGGTCTGTCTGCTGTCCTGTACTCCCTATTTCCCAACACAGCACTCCCTCTGCCATGGTACTATGAGTCTAGAACCACTGTCCTCAAGCCACCTATTGGCCACAGATTGAAAAGGACATATGATGACCTGACCAATTAAGAACTTACCCCTCTAGCCAGAGGTCTACTACAAGAGAGGATTCAGAATCAGAGCAGAACCAATTAAGAGTCTATTTCTGGAGTTTGATGCACAAGAGCTAGAGAAAGAAGCTCAGATCCTGGAGTTCCCAGTTATGTGAGTTTATGCAACCAAAAGAATCCAGACCCAGGCAGACAGCTGTATAGTTTTTCTCATTCCATCTGCCTAACAACCTTCCAAGGTTGCTACTAACCTATTTTAGAAATGAAGAAACTGAAGTTAGGTAACTTACCAAAGTTCACACAGGTAATAAGGAGTACTCAAATTCCAGTCTATGCCCCAAGTTCCATTCCCTATTAGCCCAAGAAGAAAGTGGAATTTTTTATTCATAAATCACAGTGGATACTTAGAGGGGGAAAATAACATCATCACACTGGTTCAACTGACTGGGTCAACTGACTTTTGGCTGTGCCCCATGACCTCAGCTACATGACTTTGAGCCAGCCATTTCACTTACTTACATGGGTGTTAGGCTTCACATCTATAAAAGGATAATCCTAGACAAGTTAAACTCAGGGTTCTTTTTTTGGGTGGGGTGGGAGGGGAGTACTATACTAGAAATTGAACCCAGGGTCTCACGCATGCTGGGTGAGCACTCTACCACGGAGCTGCATTCCCAGACCTTAAGATCCTTTTGTGAGTGTGTGTGTGTGTGTGTGTGTGTGCGTGCGCGCGCACACACGCACACACCAAGGTTTCCTTTTTTTTTTAAAGTCTGTGGTTCTGCTTCAGGTATACAATTAAGTTTTAACTATATGTCAAATAGGATGTCAGGCAGATTTCAATTGAATATCAAGTCCAACAATTGGTAAGGAATCCTAGGACACAAAGTCATGGGATCCACTGGGAAATCAGCACTGGGAAGAAAGAGAGGAACAGTTGCATACTCACCACATATTTACCAAGGCTGACAGAGTTTCACCGTGGCTCAGAAATGCCTTTATGGGTGCAAACAGTACTTTTGCTCTACTACAGGTACTGTCTGCACCTGCACAAGACTTCACTCACTCCTTCATGCACTTTCTAGGCTTTCCTTTACAAGCAAGCAATGAAAGTACAAGACAGCTAAGTGGTTTTGGAGACTATAGCTTGGAGCCACTGAAGAAAACATTTCTAAATGGCCTACATAGGGAGGCGGGAGTTAGTGCTGGGGAACAAGAATAATCAGTATCCTTCCTTATAATATATTCATAATCTCATGAGATTCCAAAAATGAGTTTGTGATTTAAGTACAATAAAATCAAGTCCTTTTTTATAGAAGTGAGACTCAGACAATAGAGCCTGCCCAAATTCACCCACACCTAAGTAGCAGAATCCAGATTTGAATCCAAGCCCCAATTCTATTGGTAATCCCATGATCCTAATTAGTCCCATGCTCCAAGTGAGTTAACTGATCACTGCAAAGTGGTATATTCATCATTATACAGAGCTGTTCAAATAATATAAGTTCCTCTCCCCAAATCTAAAATGTCATTACTCTTGGTTTGTAATTTAATGGGCTGGCATGCATTTCAGTCCCAATTACTGATATAAATTATGCAAAACATAAATTAAATTTATATCAGCAAATTTAGCAAAACTGAACATAAAAGTTAAACATTTAAAGGAATGATGGAGAAGAAACCAGCCTGAGGGAGGGGAAAAGATCTAATTTCAACACATGTTAAACTTAATATACTTTCTACAAGGATTCAGTGAGATGGAAATCTGAAATCAGGCATGTTCTGTCTGAAATGAGGAACAGAACTGAAATTGAAGTAGGTAAAAAGTATCCTAGAGACAGCAGCAATGCTTCAAGGAAGGCATGTAGCAAAGGGCCTTATTATAACTTGCTACATTTCCTTATGTCTGACAATCAGAGCTAAACCCAAAACAGAATATGTACTCCTAGTACCAACCAGACCTTTATGTATAGGGAATCCAAGCCAAACAAAATGCCAACCACACTTTTGACACATCTGATTGTGGCGAAAGCACAGGAACTCCATCACTGACTATCGTAATTTCCACAAGGAAACAAGGAAGAGCTGCAAGAAGAAAAATGCACAAAACAGCTGCAATGTCAAATTGAAATTCCTCAAAAGAAAGCAAGAAGTCAAGAAGGGAAGTGGCCCTAAATACAGCCCATGTCCTAATTAACAGAATCTCAAGCCCTGACATTTTCCCACTTCATTAAAGAACTTAAACTTCCAGTGACGTGCAGTTCAACCTTGTGACAAAGGCACAAAGTTCTCAAATATTTCTGACAAGCAGTCATCCTTCTGTATAATTTCCCCCAAAGACGGAATTCCAGCATCTTAGTGCCCCATTACTATCCCTGAGGCCCATTTACTCAAAATAGTCACCAGCACACTCTCACCATTCAGGGAAAGATCCAAATGATCACAGGGCTCTCCACAGGGCTCACCAAGCCAACTGTGCTTTTCACCTCTACCGTTCTCAATTCTACACCTGATCAGGACCCAAAATTAGCACAGTATTAATAAACCAGTTTTTTCAGAAAGGACTTCCAAAAACCAAAACTGTGATCTTCATACCACAGTTCAATTAGAGGAACTCAGGATCAGCTTGGACCAAACTGGGAACCAAAATGCCCTCCTTTCCCTTCCTCTTATTTCAACCTGGGAAGTTCCCCTTTGAGATACCTATCATATCTCTCTCCCTCTCTTTTTCTCTCTCTTACACATGCACATGCACAAAAGCAATGCATTTTTGTAAGTCTTCTATTAAAGAGGAAAAAAAAGACCTTCTTACAGATAAATAAACTGAAATCATAAAATTTGCTTAATAAGATCCTATGACGAATAGCTGCTGGGTTAAGACAAAATCTGGTCTATTGGGCCTTCTCTTGTTCTTGCATGGACCACAAAACAACTGACTGCCTGTAGGGCAAAGCTCAAACTCCACAGAGTGATCTCTAAGGTCCTTCAAGATCTCTCCACCCCACCCACCTGTTACTCCACTCCAATTTTTCTGAGTGTGCAAATTCCACCCACATTCAAATGTTTATCAAACTAACTTAGGTCAGCCTGTTACCTACCTCCTACCTTTGTCATACTACTCCCTCAGCCCAAGATGCCCTTCCCCACTTTTTCTGCATTGGAACCGACTACTCCTCTTCTAGATTTTGTTTCAGACATCATTGCCTCTATAAACACTTCCCAGGTTCTCAGGCAGAGCTGACCACTTTCTTTTGTGTGCCCTCCACAATACCTGCAAGGCTTACTGCACTTGTTTTGTTTCTATGGCTGTGTCCTCCACTGAACCTTTTTTATCATATTACTCTAAGATGGTACTGGTCTGGACCAAAGGTAGATATTCAATAGATATTTATTGATGGACTGTATTTATTTACCTAGTCCAATCCCCCTTCTGATCATTGAACATCCTTTACAAAAATGCCATTAATTCATGCATACATATATTTATTTAAAAAATAAGTGCCCAAAAAGTGCCAAGCATTGGACTATGTGCCAAGCAGAGGTGAATTTACTGTGAAATTAATGAACCTTAAGCTTCAGAGGCCCCTCATTTGTACCCTGCAAAGCTATGGACCTTTTTATGTGATTTTGTATGTTTATTTGTTAAAGAGGGAAGCCAGAACTGTACAAGCTTTAGACGCCACAAAAACTAGCGCTACCCTTGGTGCCAAAGATACAAAACTATATAAGACAAAATTAGTTCTCCCCTTATGAGTTTTCTGTTCAGTGGGGGAAAACAGACAACCATTTGTTCATCCATTCATTCAAGGAACGTTTACTAAGCAATGTCATGAGTCACGCGTTCTAAGATGAAGCCAGCACGGTCCCTGCCCTTGAGGAGGAGGTTCCTGCTGTCAGGAAGAAGAACGAAAGCCTGCTGTGTTCAGGGAACAGAAACAGTTTGCAGGACTGTGTGACAGTGTTTGTCAAAGGCCATCCCAGCCTCAGGAGGTACTGGGTCCTACCTACCGAGGGAGGCAAAGGGGAGGGAAAGTTCAGCTGAAATGGGTTTGAAATCAAGGGGAGTCAGGAGGAGGCAGACAAGGAACGGAGGAGGCCAAGCGCTGCGACGGGAAGAGGACGGTGGGACGTGTCCTGGCTCCAGCGCCCCGTGACGGCGAGCCCGCGCGGGGAGCCGCGTGCTTCCCGGGTTCGGGGCGGCCCTCCCCTCCTCAGAACCAGCCCGCCCCCTTCCGAGGCCGCGGCCGGCCCTCGGAGCCAACCCCTGACCCGGGCCTCTTCCTCGCACAACGCTAACGCGGCCGGGACTGCGGCGGGGTCTGGGGTCCGGGTCGCCGGTCCGCCCGCTCCCGCCCGCCGTTTCCATAACAACCAGCTCACCACTTCGCGGGCGCGGCTGGAGAAGTCGCCCTTGGGCCGCGGGCTCCGACGGAACAGCTCGTCGCGGCTGCCCTCCGCCCCGCCGCCCACCGCCACGCCCAGCGCCTTGTTCCGCGTCTTCACGGTCTTGACACTCGCCCGGAACAGCAGGGTGATGTCCACCGCCATGGTGACCCGCACCCGCGGCCCCAAGCGGGCCGGCCCACGTCAGCAGCCGGCGACCGCAGCGCGAACCCTGCCGCGGGAGGACTGTTCCGTTTCCGTACACCTCCCCCGGCAACGGCGACGCGAGAAGAAAGGTTCCGGCCTCCGCGCGGAGCCCACAGCGGAAGGAAAAAAGTTCCTGCCGTGGCCCGAGCGCGCGGAGAAGCGCGGACTCGCGGCGCGCGCGCACCTCCCTCCTCCCCCAAAACTCGGCGCGCCTGGCCGCGCACAGACTTCCCGGAGCTCTCGGGTGCCCCGGGAGCAGGAGGGCTCACTCTCATGTCGTGGTCCCCTGACCGACTGAGCCCAGGCGCTTCACTTGCGGGCACGCGGAGGAGCGCCACCCTTGACCTTTGGCTTCTGGGACTCACCTGAGCAGGACAGAGGCAGAGAGCGATGACAGCCGGCTGCAGGGAGAGCTAGCACAGGTGTACAAGAAAGTGCACAAGAAGCAAGTGTGTACAAGAACCACTCAGCGCTTCCGTAAAACGAAGCCAACACCTTCCTCCGAGGGTACTGAGAACTAACTTGGAAGACGCGCGTAAAGCGTTTCTTAGCTCCTAGTAAGTGGCCAGTAATGCTAGTTACCGTGTCGATAATATGATATTCTCAGTCTTATTACTGTGCAAGAGACTATAAAGAAGGTGTCCCTGAGCAGAGAGTTGAGGATGAGTAGAAATTTGTCCGATGCAAAGGGCATAAATCCCTGGTGTGCATCCCTACTCTACCGGTTTTAAACGTACCATCTTGAGTTATCGTTATTTAAATTGAATACAGGTTAGCCAATGAGGTTTTTTTGCATTTTTGGTTCATGACTCTGTTTTAATTCAAGATCTCGTTGAGTTCAAAGTTTTTCGTTTTTATTTTCCTTGTCCTTGAAGAGGAAGTACAACTAGAATGTGCATTAAAACTGGTTTTAATGGCCAGCAAGATTAAGTTATTTTCCTAATAATACTAAGATGCTTTTCACTCTCATTTTCTCAGGAGTTGTGTAGCTGAGTTTTCCAGAATCTGATCTTTCAACAGACTAAATACAGAGCAGCTGTCTTCTATTAAGTTAGATTTCAGAGAGATTTGCAGAAATACAAATACCATTCTTACCAAGTTTTGTTGTTTTGGAAAATGTATTTTTTTTCAGAAAAGGATACCATTTATGTTAATATGTAATAGACTTATTAATTTTAGATGAATAAAGACAAGTTTTTATTTTATTTCAGTATGGTAAATATCAGTAGATAAAATCCATATAAACAAAAATTGCTTAGGGCCCTGAATAATTTTTTAATGTAAAAGAGTTCTGAGATCAAAAGAGTGAGAACCACTGTGTTGAACAAATAAGTTTATAAGAAAGAGATGTCAAGAAAATATGCATTTACCAGATAGCAGGAAGAAAAAGAATATTAAAATCCAGATCGTAGTCTCTTCATCCTATCTGTACGAAGAAAATAAATTTCCATATGGCTTTCTTCCATCGATGAGGAAGAAAGAAAGAGTAAGAAAGAAATTGCAAAATCTCTGCCAACAACAATTCCGTCTTGCATAAATGGCCCTTTGTTTTATGGAGACATTAATGAGTCTTTGGCTATGCAGAGGTAGGCCTGCGGCAGAGTTGAAGGAAAGAGAGTTAAATTGCTCTGCATAATGAACTGAGAGGGATTGAATTAGGGGAGAGTGGGGAGCCAGAACCCAAGGAGTGGGCCAGAAAGTCGAAAATAGGTAATTGGGAAGGGGGGCAATTTTGCATGGGAGGAAGGCTGAGCTTCATCAAACCTTCAGTAAGTGGTGTCTTGTGTGAATAGTGTGTTTGGTGTGGTGGAATTTGGGGGCAGAAAGGCAGGGACAAATATTTAAATGTTTTTTTTTTTTTTGGTCTGGATCTTTAAAAACATAGAAGATAATGGTAGAAATGAGACATAAGTAAACTCAAAACATCAGGTTATAAAACCTCAAGTGACCACAAGTACATAAGATTCCCAGAAAATGCACAAACAAAAGGTATCTTGCCCCAACCCACTAGCCTGTTTCATCCTGCTTTCTATTCTCCCACTCTGCAGTGAGCCAGATATTGGCCCCTCCAGAGCTAAGTCCACCTCCAGGTTCCTAGAACATGTGAATGTTAACATATCTGCATATATAACAGTCAAGGTTCTTGCAATGAGCAGTGATCCAAATCCAGTAAGTGTCCTTATGAGATAGGAATTTAAGGATACAGAGAAAGGTAGACTGAGTTTAACAAGAAAAGAGCCCATGTGTGTTGGAATGCAGGAAATGCCCATAACATTTGAAATGCAAAAAAAGTGTTCCTGAGCCACCCAGTCCCAGTCTTTGACCTGCAACCTTAGGCCATGCCCTTGCCTGCAGAATGTAACATGAACCTGTGGAGGTGCACACCTTAGTCCCGGCAGCTCTCCTGATGCAGGAGGATCTGGGACAATCTCAAGTTTGAGGCCAGCCTCAATACTTAGTGAGGCTCTGTCTCAAAATAAAAAGGGCTATGGATTTGCCTCAGTGATTGAGCGCTCCAGGATTCAATCCCTGTACCCCTCCCTGCCCCCTCAAAAAACAGTAACTTCAGGACAATGCGCAAGTGCTGGAAAAACTGGCACAAAATTGTGTGACTCTGCCCCTCACTCCTGAAGTCCAGCCCTTCCACTGTCCCTCTATAAATAATACCCTACATCAGGGGTTGCTGTTTCTCCCTCTGGAGATGGCCCACGTTCTCCCTTGAATGTGTATTCTTTGCTTTACCCCAAAAGCTTCTCACTGTTGAGGCAGCCGTCATTCTCCCTTGAATGTGTATTTCTTTATCCCCCAAAATGTCTCTTCCCTGAGCCCACATTCTCTCTAGAATGTGCTTGCCTTGAATAAATCTGTGTCTTCAAGTGACACGTGCTGAAATCCTTTCTCTCATGTCTGCCAGGGACCCCACTTGTCCTGAGTCAAGGTCGCCCTCTCTGGGAACTCCTCTGACTTCCCGGAACACTTAGAACAAAGAAAAGAGAAGGTCCTGTAAAGACACAGAGATTGCTGACAGCCATCAAAAGCTGGAGGAAACAAGGAACATTTCTCCCCCAAGAGCCTCTGAAGGAAGTGTGGCCCTGCCAGCACTTGGATCTCAGGCTTCACCCTGCAGGACTATGAGAGATAAACTTCTGTTGTTTTAACTAACAAAGTTTGTTGTCCCCTGAAAACCACAGGCAACTAATGCACACCATGATTCCCTTCCTCCCATCCTTCCTTCTCAGTTTGGCCTTCAGTTGGTCCTCAGTCCCTGTTTGGGCTTTTATTGCCTTCACAAAAGCTACCTTCATGGCCTTAATCTTTCTGGATGTTCATCAAGCCCTACAACTGCCCTTCCTTTTGTTCTTTCGTGCCCCATCTCTTCTTTGATCACCCCACCACCCTCCATCCTTGGAGAATCATATCTGACCAGGTCCCGTATGCTCTACAGAAAGCTAGAGACCAGAACTGAGTCTGACCAAAGGGAGTGCCAACAAGAGCTCCTTTTATAAAATCTGCACCAAGAAGGATGTCCAGTGGCATGCAGCAAATGCTTCCCTGTCAACCAGTTACTCAGAAGGGGTGGGGGGCACTCCGCTTTTGTTTCCAGTCTTCTTCATAATCAGCTGTTCAAGTGCAAAAGGTGGGAGGGAGCTTGTTCCTCCAGAGTGGTCCTGGTCCATCTGGAAAGGCGCTCCACTTTGAGAAGTTCAAGTGTGGGGAAAGAAAGGGGATGCTTGCCACACAGGCAAATCCACCCTGGGTGTCAGTGAATGAAAAGGTCCCATTAGAACCAGGTGACTAGGAAGCAAGCCAATCCCAAAGAAGGCACAGGATGAAAGAATAAGGATCCACTTGACAGTAAGAGTCTCACACAGGGACAAAACTGATCCCAAGCTTTTAAGGATTCAACTTCTGTCTTCCTGGATCTATGTGACTGAATTTCAAGAGATGGAAAGAGCAAAGGTGGCAGGACATTATCTGTGGTTTGAATTCTGCCAATCATATCTCAGGCAATCACCATAGGAGCTTGACTTATTCAGAAAACTATCTGAAGACTGTCTATGCTGATTTTTCATAAGTGTGGTGAGATGCAAGAGTGAACTGACCTGTTTTCAGTGGGTAGTATTTCCTGCCATCAGCAGTGGCCATGAGAAATAACCCCTCTTCTGCTCCCAGGAACTCCTATTATCACCTGCTACCAGCATGTACCAAGCCTAGCAAGGGCAGGAAGCTCAGTGTGCCATGCACACCCCTCAGCACACCCTGAGAGTTCAGCTCTGTGGCAGCCATATCTCAGCAGGGAGACTCACCACCAGCATCCCTTACTCTGACTCTGCAAGGTGGTCCTAGACTCTACCAAAATTGAAGCTGAGAGTCAATTTGGGAATTGCAGCCTAGACAGCGGACAAGACCAAACCCAGGGGGTGTTGAACATCTGTTGTCTGCTGGCATCCACTCCCCAGAAGCCACACAGATGTGGATACTGGGAAACAGAAGCCCTCAGGGGAGAGAGGGGAAAGTCATTGCTCAGCACCGTTAGCTGTCCCTGGCCTGTAGCCTCTGGACACTGAGGTCTGTGCAGCTTCAAGTGCATCACACATTCGCTTTTCTCTTCTCTGACAATGGCAGCCTTTTGTATTTTCATACCTAAGAAATTTTTGAAAGTTATCTAAGGGACGTTTTTCAGACCTTTGAGCTCCTTCTATTGAAACAAAGTCCAGGAAGCAATTACTAGAGGATGACTAATAAGAGAAACCCCACACAAAAACAGCTTGGGTTTGAATTCCACCCTTCCTACTAACCATGACTTTGGGCAAATGACATCATCTCCTGGAGCCTCTGTCCAAAAAATGCCAATTACGCTCCTGATTCCCTGAGCAGAGGCTTCCCCTGGACGGCCTGGGCCTCTCGGCGGAGGTCGGCCCTGGTTGTCCAGGCAGCACCAGGAGTGTGCAGTTTTCACTTGGTCGAAATGAACCTTTCAGCAGTTCTGAGCCGAGGACAGTTGTTCTGCCTGCACCTGACTGAGGAGTGTATTCTGCAGACTTGCACTTTGACCCGGGGAGAACCAGGACACTAGGGGACTGTCTCGGCCTCAGTGTAGCGTTTCCGCTTCTCTGTTCTGTGACTGAACCCAGGCTCTCCTCAATTCCTGGTTTAGACGGTGTGCTTCCAGTCAGTTAACTTATCAGTTCCAAATCCCAGTCCTGAGGCTGCAGAACATGCTGTGTATCTCGATCTTAATCATGTCCTGCAGCTGCTTGACCCACGTGGTTCTCTGGTCCAGTTAGCTGTGGCTCAGCATCCAGGGCCAGCTGGGCCCTGTGGAGTCTGGGAGCATTGGATGTGAGTTTCCTATTGCTTCCCTGACGAGTCACCACACTGCAGTGGCTTAAGACAGCACAGATCTGTTGTCCTAAGTTCTAGAGGTCAGAAGTCTAATGTGGGCTTCTCTGGGCTAGAATCAAGGAGCTGGCAGGGCTGTGTTCTGTTCTGGAGGCTTCGGGTAGCATCCATTTCCTCCTCTTCCCCAGCTCTGGAGACTGCCTGCATGCCTAAGCCAGGAAGGCGGGGCTAGTGCTCACCTGGCCCCTTGGTTCTCTCCTCCACATTTCAGAAGCTTCCTCATTCATTCGGCCCACTCAATAGTCCAGGAGGGGTGCCTCTCTGAAGGCCAACTGCTCTGTGTACATCTGGAATGACCCCAGAGTCCCCTTTGTTAAAGGCTTGATCCCAAGGTGACACTGTTGGGAGGTGGTGGAAACTTTCAGAGGAGGGGCCTAGTGAGTGGTCTTCAGGTCACTGGGGTGTGTCCTCTAAGGGGATTGTGCCACCTGCCTCTTCCCTGTCCTCTCTCTGCTTCCTAGCCATAAGGGGAGCAGGTTGCTCTACTACTTCTTTCAACATGATGTGCAGCCTCACTACAGGCCCGAAACAGTGGACCAGCTAATCATGGACCAGCAGCTCTAACACTGGGAGCCAAGAAAACCTTTTCTCTTCATAAGTTGTTTATATCAGTTATTTGTTATAGTAACAGAAAGCCAGCTAAGGCACACCCTGATCATCCAACCTCAGTCCCCCATGCCATGGAGCGTACATACTCACTTAAGGATCAAGACTCAGACATCTTAGGTGGACATTATTCTGCTATAACAGGGAGGTAACCTAATATAAAGGAAGGGTGATCACCAGCTGGGCGGATACCCCTAGCGTGTCTTCCTGGGTGAAGAGGAGATCCACCGGTTCTTTTCCATTTCTCAGACACTGCTTGTGGCCTGCTTCTAGCAACACCCAGACCCTACAGAAGCAAGGAAATGGACTCTTTGCCCTTGCAGGGTCTGACCTAGTGGACTCTGTAATAGTCAAAGCACAAGGCGCCGTTCTTTTGAGATCTTGCCCTGACCACCTCCTAAGGGACTCACCCCACTCTGCGTCCCCGCCTTAGAGGACCCAGTTTGTAACAATGTCATCAAGCCACTGGAGTTGGAGTCCTCTCTCCCTGCCCCCTCAGGTTTGCAAGTTTGTTGCAACTTCTTCCCTGCACTTTCTTCCTCCACCCAGGAGTTTCATAAATCACCTCATAAAAAATCATTTACTGGTTTCCCCAACATAATGGCAGAAATAAACTGCTCAATACACACTTGGAAACTCCCTCTAGAAAACCTGTGCTCTGTTCTGTTGGCCTGCATCTCAGTTTCCAGCTTGAATTTCCACCACCTTTGCTTTTCGACAGTATCTTCCCTAATTAAGACAGCTGAATCCTCTACTTTTATTGAGTTGGACGGCAAATCACAGAACAAATGCTTTCCCTTGCACTTTAAAAGGATTTAATAGGAAAATATTTTTCCTACATCCTGTTTCAAGGGGAAAATGTGATTTTAGGGGACATTTTATAGTTCACAACAGGATATTGAAGGGCATTTGGTTTTGCTTAGTTTATTATGACTGTGTTTCTCCGGCATGAAGTAGTGTTTTTTGTGATTATTTAGATAAGTCTATAGATAGCCACAGAATTATGGAAATTCAGGACAGAAAGGGCCTTAAATATCATCGAGGCCAACTCTCTTCATCCTTCAGATGAAAAAGCAGGTGACTTGTCCAAGATCACACCTTGAGTGGGTGGGGAAATGAGATTAGATCCTTCACCTCCCACTGTCCACGCCCCACACAGCTGCATGTTGGAAGCAGGGCTGGGGCACGGCATTTATACAAAGGGGCAAGGATCTGCGAGTGCTTTTGAACTTAAGAATTGGAGTTTATTAAGTGTGTCCATGCAGCCAGCCAGCCAGCACGTCATATTCTAGATGTTTCTAGTGTCCACTCAGTAGATGTCTCCTGTGTCTACTGCACTGGGTGCAGAAGACACAAAACAAAGCTAAAACTCCTGCCTTGGAACAGGTCAAGGACTACCGGACAGTGTGTACAAAGACCATCACAGTTAAGCACAGGTGTGATAAGGGTGTGTCCAATACCTTTTCTGTCTCCAGGTAGAATGCCGGAGGGGCTCCGTGGTGGAGCGCTGGCCTCGCATGCTTGAGGCCCTGGGCTCACTCCCCAGAACCACAAAACAGCAACAAAACGATCTGAGAATGGACACTTACAAAGGTTTATTCAGCTCACAGTTGTGGATGCTGGGAGGGTCCAGGGGCCACATCTGGTGATCCTTCTTGCCGATGGGGACTCTTCCATAGAGTCCTGAGGCTGTGCAGGGCTTCCCAGGACGAGGGCCCTTCACAAGAGACAGAGCCCAGCTGGCTTTTCTGTGGCAGAGCCACTGTCTAGACACCCATGGACTCATTAATGCATTACTCCCCAGGCACTCCTGAATTCACCAGGGCAGAGCTCTCCTGGCCTAATCACCTCTTAAAGATCTTGTCTGTCCCCTGTCCCCACCCCTGAGTGCCATACAATGAGGATTAAATTCCAGTGTGGGTTTTGTTGGGGACATCCAAACCATAGCGTGAAGTTGGTTGGGTTTTGTGGAGTCGAGGAGCAGTACTGGGGACCACACCCAGGGCCTGTGCATGCTGAGCAAGCACTCTGCCACCGAGCCACCTCCCCAGCCCTTTGAGGTCAGGCTGGCTTTGAACTTGCCATCCGCCACCTCAGCTTCCCAAGGTGCTGAGAGCACAGTGTACACCATGAAGCCGACGTGGATTTTAAGGACATCTCTAAAGAATGAAATAAACATGCTTTATGCAACATCAGCCTACTCTGTGTGGATAGGAAAAGGTCAGCAAAAATTAGAAGGAAGTGTCACTCCAGAAATTGAACTGCAGAGGGTCTCCTCTTGGGGTCTGTTTCTGGCCATTTCTGTGACTCAGTCTTGATGGGAATCTGCAGAGCAAGAACCATGTTTTAGCCTGACAGGAACCTGGGCTGGGTCAGATGGCTCTGGGTTCAAACCCAGTCACTTGTTAGTAGTGAGATCTTCTGAAGTTATTTCTTCACCTCTGAATTTTAAAACACCGACACGCCAGGCTGTTGTTGGAGTTAACTGAGATGGTCCAAACAAAGTGTGAAACAGTGTCTGGTGTGGAGTGAGAAACAAGATACCTCATGACCCTGGTGACCAAGCGGGTGTCCAGAGTGACGACGGACAACTTCAGCCACGGTCGCTGGGGCAGCTGAAGGAGGTGGAGCCTTCCTTAGATGTTGGGAGGAGGTAGGGTGACTTCCAGGCCTCCGTGTTGCCCAAATGTGTGTTGTTCGAGAACGAAGACTGTGACAGTGCGGGGGTTAACCTCTGGATTGAAAGGAAGCATTTAGGAAGTCATCGGCCTTGGTTTGGGCAAGTCTCGGGGTGTTTCTGAGATCTAGAATATTTATTCTGGGGAAAAGAAGATTTAGGATATGGGTGAAATGAAAGTCCTCAAGTATGTGAGCCAGTGATGGAGAACAGCTGTTCCCTATTTCTGTTTTGAACAGAATGAGAAATAATGAGTCACATTGAAGCGTGAAGGATTTAGGCTAAACATTAAGAAGAATTTCCTGAACGTGGGTGTTGTTGGACTTCAGAATGAGTTACCGAGGTGTTTAAAATAGGGACAGTGTCTCCTGGCTGCAGACCTCCAAGGGTGGACGCGTCTGTGTGGAGGGAGATGCTTCCACTCTCCAGCTCTTCTCCCTCCGGGAAGTCCCAACTGCAGGCCTTCCACTGAGGACTGCCTCAGCCACCCCACGCCATGTCCCAGTCCTCCACAGTGAGAAGGGACCTCAACACTGGCTGGATGATCGCCTCAGGCCATCTGCAGCCTGACATTCCACAAATACCGCAGTTGCTTATGTAGGCTACTCCAGAGACCAAACATCTCCCCTCTTTGAAATTTATTAAGAAAATCTCTGTAGGGCTTCTTTCACCAAAAGTGCATTTAATAAAGCTTGGAATTTCCTCGCAACACACTCATTCGTGTCGCTGTATTTTTAGGTCTCCCTCATTACTCGTCTCCATCTCTCTTTGCTCTGCAGGCACGAAGCAGGCCAGCACGGCAGGGTTGCAAAGTTGCCCTCAGCGGGCACTGACCACGCTGGGTTCTCCCCGGCCTCCCAGGGCGGCCACGTTTCCAGTGGCGAATTAGAAAGCCTTCAATCCAGTGACTGGTTTTCATGATCATTCATCAAAAAGGCAGGCAGCACATCTAAGTTCAAACCGGACTATAAAAGGATCACAGGAAATAATTTTGGGTCCCCCACATCACCACCAAAGTAGTCCATGATGGCTTAGGTGTTTATTTCAAAATCAATTTAAAGTTGAATGGCGGCCACGTACAAGAGACTTTTCACAAAGAACCCATTTATTGGCAGCTAGCAAATATACCCCTATGTGCCCCAAATCATCGTGTCCAAAATGTCTCATTTACTATCATTTCATTTATAAAGCCCCTAATTGTGATCAAAGGACTTCATGTGTCTCCTGCCTCCTGGGGGACACCTGTGATCACACACGAGCCAGGGGCTGCCCCCAGACAGCTCCTGGCCTGGGGCCGGCTCCCCCCAAGCCCGGGCGCCCTGCCTGAGTGTCTCCTCCCTCAGCCCCTTCCTCTGCCTCCCTTCCTCCCAGGCCTCTTCCCCCTGGGAGGTCCCCAGGGCCAACTCTCTCTTGAATTGTCCCTTGCCTTTGCTGCTACTACATGTGGGGGGCAGAGGGGCATCTGCTCTGCCCGCTGGTGCCACCACTGGGCAGATGGGTCCAGTGACAGGCGGCCTCTGGCTCGGGCTCCCCGTGTGCTGTCGGCCTCCTCCTTCCTCTCCCGTCAGGGAGGAGGGGTAGAGTGGAAAGGCCACTCTCCACAGGAGAGTCAACTGACCTCTCCAACTGGGTGACTGGCTGTCATTACAGAGGCAACCATGAAGAGGGCGGCTGAGAATCCTGGGCACACTCTCCAGATGCGGGGCTCCTGATAGAGCCCTTCACCAGTCCTGTGGGTGGGCGCTGGGGGTCCTGTTGTGCAGGGAAGAACATCAAGGCAGAGGGTCATATAGCTCCCGTGCAGCCGGCCCAAGTCTGAGAGGCCTCTCAGGAGAGTTCCCCAGGGCCAGGGCCTGACAGGTGGCCACGCAGAGCATGTGCAGGGACTGTGGCCCCGCCGAGCCACCCGACCTGCCCAGGTGTCTCCAGGCTTGGTCCTCGCTTCCTGCCCTCAGTCACCCCTGGGCCGTGATTTCTGTCGCGGAGGGTCCTGGAAGCTCGCCTCCAGCTGCAGCCCCTCCTGGCCGCCCCTGAGCAGGCAGCCTTTCCCCAGGGGAGGCTTTCCTCCACCCTGCCTGCCGGGCCACGGAGCAGGGAAGCACAAAAGGGCGGGTATAATCTACATAAAATAGTTCTAAATTTGTAAGGGAGCAGACAGCAAAAGGAAACCCTCAATGAAGGGATGCTTGCATGCCTTTGCTGTCATCTTCCTGAGTCAGCGAGGCTGGCCAGGGCTGCAGCTCAGGAGCGGGCTCCAGATTCAGGCCTCAGAGGTGGGAGGGGCGGGATCCGAAGGGAAGAGCCGCGTGTGCCAAGGATGTGTGGCAGTGGGCTTGCACTGTAGGTGCAGGCCCGGGAGGGAGGCTGGGGAGGGAGGCCCGGCGTAGGGAGTGAGCCGTCCATGGCGTCCGCTACCCGTCATCCTCTACCACATTTCTGACGTTTTATCCCTCGTCCATTTAGTACTTGATCCATCACGTCCTGAAAGATCTCGGAGGCAGTTTGCCAGAGATCTGGAATCAGGAATGACCAGGAGAAGAAAGGCAGGGCCCCGCGTGGCCAGGAGAAAGCCTTGGGTCAGGGTCCGGGCGAGATCCTGGGTCCTGCCTCACTCACTGCTGGGCGCCAGTTCAGGATTCCCCTTAACCACGGGGGTGTGGGTGGGCCAGCTAGTGACATTGGCGATGTGCTCGGTATGAGACACCTGCTTCCCGTGAGGCAGGCCCCAGTCTATTCATTCTCTCAGTCGTTTCTCAGCACCTACCGTGTGTGCGCTGCTCTGGCTGCAGGCACTGTGACGGGGCCAGAGAGCCCTGGCCTCGTTCACATCCCTCCGGTTCCCACGAAGCTTTCAGCCTCTTACACAAGCTGAGTAAGTGCCAGAGTGTTGGGGCCCAGAAGTTCAGGACAGGTGTGCAGGTGAACTTGCACGGAAAGGAAGCCCACAGCAAGTAACCAGAGGTTTGCTTGGTTTATTTTTATTTTATTTTATTTTATTTTTTCACAAAACCTGTAAGCTGCTTATGGAAAAGAAAAGGTGGGTGAGACCCTCCGTTCCAGCTTCAGCCACATTACCCCGGGCGCTGTGGAAACCTGCAGGGTGGTGCTTACTTCTCCAGGGGTCTTTTCCCACCGTGCCAGCCTAGCAAGCCTGTCGCGGACAGAGCGGGAGTCGCGGTGTTCACTCCTCTGTCCAATCGCTCATCCGCAAATGCCATCGACAGGTCGGTTCACCAACACTGTGTGTCAGGCACAAAATGGCTCCAAACACACACGGGTACAGAGACAGTCACCCGGTACCAGAGAGGGCTCCGATGAGTCACACACAGGGCAGTAGGCCCCCGCAAAGGTGGGAAGGTGGGACCGGCTCTGGGCACTAATGGCCCTTCCGCTGTTCACCCTCCCTCTTTCCTTTCAGTCTCCCTCCCTCCCTTTTCTTTGGAAATCACTCATAAAGAGCATGGGATGCCTGAGACTTGAACACGGTGAAGTCTGTGATCGCTGGCTTCGTAAATAAGATTCTTGGGATTGGACGGAAGTTCACATCTGTTCCTAAATCCACACTGGGTACCTGGAGCTCCTCCAGAACACCAATAGGAAGCTGTCTATTTTGTGCTTGAATGCCATCATGGATGGGAAACTCACTCCTTTACCGAAGGCCCTTTATACCTTGGGAACATCTCAATTGGTTGGTTCGGCGGGTCTTTACAGGACCCCAAACATGTCCCAGCCACTGGGAACACCCAGGTGAATGGGACCCAAGCCGCCCTACAGCTGTGCCCGGCATCAGCCTGTGAGACCACCTCTTCTCTCCTGCCCTGCCTGTCCACCCATGCTCTCTGCAGTCATGTGGCTTTTGATGGTGTCACAGTCTGCCTGCGTATCTTTTCAGAACAGAGCCCCAAACTGCAGGTGTGGTCTGACTCATGTCCCTGTTGGGTCCCTCGCTCTGAGGACTGTGCTTGTGTTAACAGGAGCCTGTTATGATTTTGGCAGCCAGGCCTCCTTCCGAGGCACAGGAGCTGGCGACCTGCTCAGAGCACCCCCATCTTTGCACACTGCCATGGCTGAGCCCCACCTCCTCCACAGGCTACGTCCATAGCCTAACACCTGCCCTTGTTAAACTTGATCTGGCTACATTAGTTCCCTTGTTCTAGCTTTGTGAACATTGTGAGTATTGCTCCTGTTACCCGAGAAGACCCGGAAAGCACCACATTTCCTCTTCAAGTGTGTGTGTGTGTTTGCATGCACACCCCCGGGTGCAGCTCTGAGGAGGCCACCCGTGTGTCTCGTTCATGAATACAGCTCATTCACACACACGTTTATTCTTTCTGCAACACTAATCCAGCGTCATCCAACAAAACGTTGGCTCCTCCGAACGAGCCAGGGGTGTTTGCTTCTTAAATGGGTTCTGGGACACCAAACAGCAATGCCAGCAGTAGGGGAGGCTCACTGAAGAGCTTCATTCAGCTACCGGCACAGCCTGAGAGCTGCTGCCCCAAGATCTGCACCTGTCTGGAGACAACACCGAACACCGTCCAGCACCGAGCCCAGACATGCCCTGGAGAACTCGCAACCCCAAGACCCCAGGCCTGGAGCCCAGCTCAAAACTTTCTCCCTCAATTTCAGGAGGGAGCGGAAGACCTTGACTCAAATCTCTCAACTCTTGTCCAGACGGTACCCAGACAAAGCAAAACTCCAACTTAATCTGATGGGACAGAATAGCAGAGTTTTAATCAGATCCAACCCCTGGAAAAAACTTTAATGTGACTATAATACCATTTTCCAGAGGATTATTAGAAAGGTCAGATGGCATGAGGGCTATAAATGCTTCACACAGTGCCAGGCCTGTGGTGAGTGCTCATAAATGCTAGCTATTGTATTAGCTAGGAAACTAAGAAGCACAAAGCATGGCCCCCAACACAGAGCCCTCCTTCTGGAGCTTCCATGGAGAAGGGCCGATCGTCCTCATACGGGAAGATGCTTAGAGGTAGGTGGTTGCAGTCATCGTTCAAAGGTGGGGGGCCACTGTTGACAAAGTGCCTCAGGCCATCCCCTCATAAGTGCAAGAGGGCTGTCAGCACTCCAGCAATCGCATCTTGCATAAAACCAGAAAGGCGGCAAGACAGCTCTAACCACATCTGTCATCATTCATCACAGAAGAAAGGGCTTTCCTAGAAATCTATGAGAACCTTTCTGTTCAGGTCTCAAGGGCCAGAACCGAGTCACAAAGCTGCTCTCTCACTGCCAAGAGAATAATCATGATTGGCACACCAGGGAAAGTAAGGGGTTGAGAAACAGACAGTGATTACCATAGCAATCATACCAGCCCGTGTGCCTCTCTATCTATCCTCTTCCCTCGGCAGCTGATTATCAAGGGGCCTCCTGCGGGTTATAAACACGGTTGAATGTACTGCCCAGTTACCTGCAATAACCTTTCTCTACCGGGATAATGTTCCTATTGTTCCTTTCTCCAGGAAGTTCTTTGTAGCAGTCACTATTGCTGATGGGCACCGATGAGTGCAGATAATGGACACAGGAGACTGACCTGGGTGAGGACTGGCTTCTAAGGCCTTGCATGGAGACATGATCACAGAAACTGGATGCAGTGAGGACAGCACCGTGTGGAAATCTCCAAGCAAAGAAAATAGTGAGTGCAAAGGCTCAGAGGCAGGTGCACACTGGGCACATTCCAGAAACATCCAAGAGGCCATATGTCTGAAACAGGAGGCACAGAGACATGGGAAGGAGGTGGACCAGGTCATGGGTCAGACTCTGGATCAAGGTTAGGACTCTACATTTATTTAAAAGATGATGGGTAAGCATAGGGGCTGAGCAGGGTAGTATATGCGTATACCTTTTACATGATCCCAAATTTACAGAAAATTTGCAGGTGTAGTACAAAGAATTTTCTTTTCCCGAATCATCTGAAAGTGGGTTGCCACTGAACTACATCTGAACTACATCTCCAACCCTTTATTTCAAAAAATTGAGACAGGTTTTTGCTCAATTACTGATGCTGGCCTCCAACTTTTCATCCTCTAGTCTCAGCCTCCTGGGTAGCTGGGATTACAAGTGTGTGTCACTGCATCTGGCCAGGTCAGTGATTTCCCTCATTCTGGATTTGTGTGAGATTTAGGACATGCATCAGTGACAGAAATTACAGAAGTGACACTGTTCTCCCTGTTGTGTCCTCCAGGGAGGCACAAGAATTCAGCGTGTCCCACTACTGATGCTGTGCACTTGATCATTATGTAGGGGACACCTGCATGCTGTCCGCTGGGAAGGTACTATTTTCACTGTTTTTCTCTCGGTAGTTGATAGTTATCTTTATGTAAAGCTCTGTTCCTCGTCAAACTTTCCATTTGTTCTGATATTTATAACACTCTGAACTCCTGGTTTCCTACTTTATGTTTTGGGATATAACTCTCCTTATTTACTCACATCAAAATTACTCCAGAAATGGCCAGATGTGGCTTAGTTGTTCTTTCCAACATCTCTGAGCGTGTACTTTCGGGATAACAAGGAGTTTCAGGCTCACTGCTGCCTTCTCCAAGGGTCCCTTCTTCATTTTAGTTGAAAATGGTAACTAGAAGCCAAACTCTGGCACTATGGGTGCTGAGTGCATCGG
The DNA here is from genome assembly GCF_902686455.1 of Sciurus vulgaris. Taxonomy (NCBI): domain Eukaryota; kingdom Metazoa; phylum Chordata; class Mammalia; order Rodentia; family Sciuridae; genus Sciurus; species Sciurus vulgaris. The sequence continues at coordinate 140,538,764 of NC_136469.1, forward strand.
CACATCTGCTCTCAGGTTCTCTGAGCAGAAACCCTGAGGAGCACATGTGTCTGAACACCCAGCTCAGGCACGTGTCTGCAGCTGCACTTTCACCTACGTGTGTTTCGAGACCCACTTACACACCAGCCCCCGAGAGTCCCCTCAACACCTGCGAGAACAATGCCACCCACGGGCTCTCCCAGCCTTCTCTTTTCCCATGCAGGCGGCTTGATTCCCCTACTGTGAGTTATCATCCTCCTTTGTCTTTCATAGATCCGCTGACCTGACCAACTACCTGTGCGGGCTCAGCCATCAGCTCCACTGCACTCCTCCCTGACAAGGAGGCAGTCCTTACTCCATGGCAGCTGTCAGCCTCTGCAGCCTTCGTGGGTGGATGCCCTCCTGCTCTGCCTGGCTCTGACAACCCTGGGGGTCACTTCCTCACCTCGGATCAAACCCTGCACTGAGCTCCCCTTTGGCTGGAGGTTTCCTCCTCTTCTCCCAGCCAGGCAGCCCTCCCAGGTGGCCGGTGTCCTTGGGTTCTGAAATCCCACTGCAGGCCCCTGAGTGGCCATTCCCTTCACATCACTTGTCCCACTTACAACTGAAAATGGACAACACAGGCCAGATCTGTCCAGGGTCAGTGTGGGCTCCTCCTTTTGGAAAGGTGTGTCTGGGTTCACAGGCTGTGGCTCTGCCTTTTCAAAGGCTATGGAGAAATCAGGGCACAGGGTGAAAACCACACATTTAATTATTTGCTGAAATCATCGTATCATCACTCAGGTTCCCTGTGTGATACCAGAGCTCTGTGGACCCTATTCCCAGGACCTACTTACATCTTCCTGCTCCTCAATGGATTTTTTTGTAGTGAATGGTCTTTTTAGTGTGTGTTGAAGTTGGTTTGCTAGTGTTCTGATGAGGATTTTTTTGCATTTATGCTCATCGGGGATCTTGGCCTGTAACTTTCTTTTCTTTTTTCTTTTTTTTTTTTTTGCTGTGTCTTGTCTGGCTTTGGTATTAGGGTAATGATGAGCTTGGAAGTTTGCTCTCCTGTTCAATTGTCTTGATCGGTTTGAGAAGAGTTGGGATTTGTTCTTCTTTACAGGTTGGGTAGAGTTCACCAGTGAAACCATCAGGTCCTGGGCTTTTCTTGGATGGGAGACTTCATTACTGATTCAATTGCCTTTTGTTATCAGTCTGTTCTAGTGTTCTAGTTCCTCATTATTCAATCTTGGCAGGTTGTATATGTCCAGAAACATCCATTCCTTTGAGGTTGTTGGTATATGCAGTTGTTCACAACAGCCTCCTATGACCCTTTCTATTCTGTTATTTGTTGTAATGGCTCCTTTTTCACCTGATTTTATTCAAGTCCTCTCTCTCTCTCTCTTTTAACCTAGCTAAAGTTGTGTTGATTTTATCTTTTCCAGTAATCAGTTTTCCATTCCATTGATTCTTGCATTGTGTCTAGGGTCTCCATTTCATTTGTTCCTGCTCCGACTTTTATTTCCTTCCTTTCAGTAATTCTGGGCTTAGTTTGTTGGTTTTTCTAGTTCTTTGAGGGGCATTACTGGGCTGTTTGTGAGTTTTCTCTTTTGATGTCGGTGTTTATTGCAATGAACTCCCCTCTGAGCTGCTTTTACCATATCCTAAAGGTTTGGGTATGTCGTGTTTCCATTTTCATTTGTTTCAAGAATTTTTTCGATTTCCCCTTTGATTTCTTCATTGACCCTTTAATTGTTAGGAGATGTTGTTTAATTGCTATGTTTCTGAATTTCCTACCACTGTTGATTCCTAGTTTTGTAACATTGTGGTCAGAAAAGATACTCAAAGTGCTTTCGACCTTAAATTGGTTACGGCTGTTTTGTGGTCTCACATAGGATCTGCCCTGGAGCGTGTTCTGTGTAGATGAGGAGGTGGTGTATCCTCAGCTGTTGGGTGGAATGTTCTGTAGGTCTGTTAAGTCACACCTCTTTGCTTTTGTGAAAGTGTTGCAAGAGCAGGGAATATGGTCCCTGCTAGTCTTTTTCCTTTTTTTTCTTCTAACGATCATGATGATAGGCGCAGAGATGCTAATATTCCCCAAAAATGCCTGCCAAGGACTTACTATGTGTTGAACACCTGGCTAAAGTGCTTGTCATTGGCCTCAGATGATCTTTAGTTTACACTCAGATAAGCACAGGTCCATAATTGCCTAACTAATTTCAAAATCCAAGAAGTTCTAAAAACAATCTGAATCTAAACCATCATCATCATTAACATCATTGCCCATAAAAACCCACCCTGACCTGTATTTGTTTAAATTTATTTGGTTGGCAAAGCCTCACAAAGTAATGAGGTTATTTATGGTCCTATATTTGCCCTATTTAGTGTAATTATTTGCTTCTCTGACCCACTGCAGAATCATATGATTATCAATTTGGTTGGCTGCAGGGTCTGCTCTGGATGCTGCTGGGGTACCATACGCAGGTATGAGAACCATACTTTATCATTTTGAAATCAGGAAGATGCAGTATTCTGAAATATCTTCCCCAGGGGTTTTCACCAGGAAACTATGGGCCGTACTATTATTTCATCCCTTCCCATATGAGGAAGCAGGCCCACAGAAGCCAAGGGACTTGGTGGACCCTGATTCCCATCCGGGCCTTCTTCAGTGCCTTATTCCATGCTCAGCATCTTGACTGAGAACCTGCTCCGTTATGAGGGCCATGGGCAGCAGGAGGAATACAGCACTGTCCTTGCCCCAGGGGCTGCTTGTTTACTGGCAGGGTGGACACATATATGAAAAGAGTGTGTTCTGGGCCATGACCTAGTGCCCAGGCCACCCAGACCCCTGGATGCTTCTGTGTTCTGCATGCCTGTCCTCCAAGCTTCTGTGCGCTCCACTCCTAAGACGCAGACATGAGCCTTCTTCAGGGGTCTACCTGGGCTGTGGAGCCACCGCTGCACTGGCCTGAGAGACAGCTGTTCCTCAAGGTTGTGTCTTGATTGCATCTGCAAGCACAAGGATGGTAGCCAGTTCTTTTACTTTTGGGAGCTCCCCGAGGCTGGACCTTATCGGGACAGGACCCTTGCTTGGCCTCTCACCCTTTCAGGCTCTGCTTCCCACACCTGCCCTGGCTCTCTCCTGGGAGCCCATCCTTGACTCCCACACTCTCAGCTGAGGGACAGCACATGGAAGATCTGGGGCAAGGCCCTGCATGCAGGACACCTGTGTACCCTCCGCCTTGCTCACTGAGCAGGTACAGGCTCAGTCCAGAATTCCAACCAGCAGAGACCCAGCACATAGCCAAGAAAGGGGCCAGGAGGGACAGACTTTTCAGTGAGGGGGGTTGGACAGGACCTTAGGGGAAGGTGGGAATCCACTAGGTAGGAAGGAGGTAATGGCCGCCAAGCAGGGGGACAGGGCCAGCCCCATGGGGATCAGGAGGTCAGGGTGGCAGGGAAAGGAGACTGGAAAAGAAAGTTGGTGAGTGCTGGTGCAGACTCCTACTGGCCTTTCACCTTTCCCTCCGCAGAGCCTTTGAGAATGGCCTCCCCTCCCCGGGTGTCTCTCTCCCTCTCTCTCTCTCTCTCTCTCACACACACACACACACACACACACACACACCCCGAATCAATCTGCCAGGCCCACACATTTGGGCAGTGATTTTGTGCCTCCCCTGTAACTCCTGGTCAGCCTCAAGGATTCCTTTGGTCTCGGAAATAGCCAAGGGGTAGGAATGGGTGCTTGTAGGAACCGACTCCAGTACTAAACAATTGATGAGAATTACGCAATCGGCTTGACCTTGAAGTGTACAAAAATAGTTCATTATTGTTCGCTTTTGGTAAAGGCGCTCCCCACCCCACCGGAGGATCCCAAGTGAACCCGAGTCCCACACCCGCGCCTCCTACGTGTGCGGGACCCCGCGGGGCAGGGCCTGGCCCCACGGCTGCGCCGGCCCGCTCTCCCGGATGGTCGAATGGTCGTAGGAGACCGACGGTCGCGCACACTTTGAAGTGCGGCCGCCTAATGAAGGGCTTGCTGGGCGGCGGGATCGAGTGTCAGTGCCGCTCAGTGCCGCCCAGCGCCGCCCAACGCTGCTGGGCAGACAAAGGGCGCGGCACTGGCGGCGCTGGGAGGAGCGCGGCCCGCAGCGCGGATCCGGATAAAAGCGGAGACGGGCGCGCGGTGGGGACCCTCAGGCTTTCCCCGACCCCCGAGAGCCTCCCCAAGGGGGGCTCAGGGCCACGACTCCCACGCGGCCCCTGGAATGCACCAGTGCTACGCCCCCGAACGTAATTTCGTTGATGACATTGTGACCTCGGTTTGCTCCAACAATGTGTGATGTTCCCGCTGGGTGTGAAAGTTTTCTTGCACCAAAAGAGTTGTCTGGGAGTCTTAAAGCGCCTCTTGCACAGCTCAGGCGCTCTCCTAACCCATTCAGCTTCCATCCATCTTCTTCCGAGAACTTGGAGCGAGGTGCGATGCTTAGTCCCACTGTGCAGGTGCAGGAAGCGAGGCCCAGACCTGGCACCAGAGCACAGGACCAGAAGCGATGCCCCCAGGCCGGTGACCCCAGAGCCCAAGAGCCCAGACGAAGCCCACTTTCATTTTTGGCTTTCATTTATCGTGCGTGTGTGTGTGAGTGTGTGTGTGAGTGTGTGTGTGTGTGTGTGTGTGTGTGTGTAATTTTCCATCTATTTTGATTATTTTAAAAAGAGTGCATTAAACAGCGATGCACTCATGACAACCTGCCATCAAGCGCATTATAGGACCGTGGACGCGTTAAGATTTAACAGAGCCGAAAAATTCCTGTCGCCCAGCAATGCAGCAGCTGTCTGTCCTAACGCAGCGCTCAGGTGGTGTGGCTACGATGGTCTAAGCAGACCTGCCCTGCCTGTGGCACCCCACCCATGGTACCGCGCACCGAGCAATGCTTGTGACAGCGAACGACTGTGTTCCTCGTCAATGTACTTACTCACTCCACTTCTGTCGTTACTTCGGAATGTGCTGAAAAAGAGATGCTCGCTGCGAACAGCACGAAGCGTTAGTGGGCAGGAGCCCCGAAGGTCCCATCTACCTTGTCTCTTGATGGCTTCACTCGTCCAGTGCTTCATTTTAGTCCCAGGCTGTTTTGTGTGTTATTATGCCTGCCATATAATACACAATAGTCTGGATAATATAGAATATAGTTTCTATAATATATAATAGTCTCTCTAAGTCCTCCTGCCGGGACGCATGCTGACTATTCCATCTATGTGTGTGTAAGTCCATTCTGACGTTCACTTGACAAAATCATCCCAGGATGTGCTGTCTCAGAACCTTCTCTGGTTGTTAATAACAGGGACTGTGTTATTTGTCCCTGTTATTGAGTTCTTAGTGCCTTCTTTAAAGTTGCACGGTCTATCTCCGGCCTCCCTCCCCTGGCACCTGAGCCGTGGAGCCTCACTACAAGTTCAGGCAGTTTGGGCTACTGATCCTGGATGTTTGGAAATGGGAAAAACTAAAGCTCCGACTAAGTGACTGTGGATGACCTCCAGAGAGCTAGCTGGACAACAGCCCTGAGCTAGTTAAGGTTTGGAGTTATGGTATTTTGGAGGCCCGCGGATACCCTGTTCTGGGGGTCCAGCCCCAGCCCTCATAATAGCAAACTCTTAAAAACACAGCAACATCACACACGTTACCTATAGGCTTTTTATTACAAGATTTCTGAAAGGATTTTTTATATTTTGCTTTTGCTTTTACTTGGCTACAAGGCACTAATTTACAATGGCTGTGATTTCTTAGGAATGATTGGGCGTACTGGGAAATTCTTGCAAAGTGAGAAAATCTAAATCGTTTTCACCTGTAATGAGATTTTCAGGAATAATTAATTGAGCAATTTAATGATGTTGACACGGTGCTACCTTCTGTGGACATTTAATTAAACATTTATTAGTTTTGACTTTGCAGTTTGCTTTTCTCCTGGTGGAGCCAAAAATTAGTTTTCCAGGTCTCCAACATTTTTGTTGGAAAGTCCTCCTAGCAGCTTGGGAGTCCTAGGAACTTTGCCTAGGTACCGAGCCCCTAGAATGGCCCTGCCCCCTCCAGGCCCCACCCACAGGGGGGCCTCTGATTGGCCAGCGTTTGACTTAAGTGAGCAGAAGGTCTTGACTCCGCCCTTCCTGCCCAAGGAGCTTCTCCCTGAGGGACTGTAATTGTAACGGTGGCTCAGTCTCTCATCTCACCTCAAAGGGAGGACACTTGTCGATGTGGGTTGATTTGTGACTTTCCTGTGGGGGAGCGCGGAAGGCACAGGAGACACAAGTGAAGCAGAGAAAGGGCAAGGAGTCCTAGTGTTTCTCAGTCACCTAAGGCTGCCATCCCGGATCGCCATAGCCTGGGTGGCTTAGGCGGCAGACATTTATTTCTCACAGTTTGAAGACCAAGACCCAGGTACACACGGATTCTGTGTCTGCTGAGGACTCATGTCCTGGCTTGCAGACTGCGGCCTTCTCTGCTATGTCTTCATATGGCAGAGAGAGCGAGTCAGCTCTCGGTCCATCATGAGAACCGCCCGTCCCCATCCCCGCAGCCATGACCGAGTTATTTCTAAAGGCCTCAACTCCAAATAGCATCCCATTGAGGGTTCGAACAGCAACATATGGATTTGGAAGGACACCTAAGGATTCAGTCCACAATGTGGTACTACTTCTAATGCCGTGTGTCTTTAAGGAAGTCTCTTTCCCTCCCTGGTCCTGTTTCCCCTTCAGGGGAATAAAGACAGAGCAGGAGATTTCCATTTAATGCCCCTTCAGTCCTATTATTTTCTGACTGTTTTGGGTTCGTGAAAGAAGCAATTTGTTTTCACCTGAATGAACATTTTGAAAGTAGGTTTCCAGCAGCAGTAACTTGTCATTGTTGGTGACTTTTCTGGGTTAGGTCCCCTGTCGCTCTTATTCTGGAATCCTCAACAGACGGTGCCATGGCCTTCCTGTGCCTCCGCCTTTGTGGCACATGACCACCAGGCACCAGTCTGGCAGCTGGTCTGTGCTTAATGTGTAGTTGATGGAGAGGTGTAGTTTTTCCAGATGAGGAAACTGAGGCACAGAGCCTGTGGCATGGCAAACACAACCATCTACTCCGATGCTTTGGCAAGCCTTCCCTGGAAGAGGAGAGACTTTATGTCTGCATATTGGGTACACGTTCCCCTTTCCTGTACCCAAACCACGAGCTGAATGAGTCATCACTGAGCACTGTTTTCTACCAGAACTGAGGACAGAAGACTGAGAACTCTCCCAAGTGCAGACTGTTCCTTCTCAAGCCATTTTGCCCAAAGGCTTCTGACTGAAGGCAGTTGAGCTGGGGTGCTGGTTCCAGCTGCCGTGCAAACATGCTTTAGACTCTGAGTCAGTTCCTCACCCTCTCTGAGCCTTTATTTCCTCACCAGAAAACCAGAAAGTGGAAGTAGAGCAGAGATTCTCAATAGGATCCTGTTGAAATGCAGAGTCTGACCTAGGTGTGGGAGGCCCGCAAGGGTGCATTTCTAAGGAGCTCTCAGGTGAGGCACTTGCTGGGGTTTGTGGACCATCTTTGAGTAGCCAGAACCCAGAGGACTTCTCAGGTTACTCCTTGCTCTGGAGGGCTAGATTTTGAGCCATGGCAATGGCCACAGGGAGAGTAGTCAAGAAAGATTTGCCCAGACTGGGTCAGCTAGGGCAGTGCAGAATGTGAAGTGATTCCAGAGGACTCCTTTCAACTACAGGTTACAGAAATCGTGACTGTCATCCTCAGAGTCACCGTCATCCTCAGATATTTGTGCAGTGCTTTTTGCTGTCCAGAGCAGCTGTCACATCCTTGAACCCAGATGACCCCGACAGGCACCCTGGTGGCAGAGGAGGACATGGCTGGGGAATCTATTCAGTCCCAGCCTGAGGATGGGGCCAGAGCACAATAGGCCCCTAAACTATTGTTTTCTGCCTGCCCTTTGATTTTCTTAGTGTTTTTTGATGCCTGCTCTCTGACCCCTTCCTTCTTTGTCTCCTAATGCACCCTCTCCCTGTCCTGATTCTCCCCTCCCCCAACACACACACAGGGTCCACGGGAGAAAACCAGTGTATCCACCCCCAGATTTCTCACTTTTGATCCTCTCCTCTCTGATCAAACAGAACCCAGCTTCAGGGACCAGATTCTTGGCTCGTTTGGGGCAACCTGGGGCAAATCACTGCATCTTTTCTCATTTGAAACAATGGCAATTTCTCTTGAAGTGACGTTTGTGGAGGATTGATGTTGACCAGGTCATTATATGCTCTGTTGATTTCATCCTCACCACCCCAGGGAGGTGGGAACCACAACTATCTGCACATCATTGACAAGGAAACAGACTTTAGGGTGTTGACCTGCCCAAGGTCACCCAGTTGGTAAGTGATGGAGTCAAGACATCACCTGACCTTGGCTGACTCACATCAGAGATCATGCTGATTCATACACAGTTGTAGGACATAGTACAGAGAGAACTTTACAACCTCTATCCATTTTCTCCTATGGGAACATCTTGCAAAAATATAGTACAGTATCAAAATCAGGATGTGGACACTGATACAATCCACACATCTTATTCAGGTTTCCTCCTTTTCTTGTACTCATGAGTGTGTTTGTTGGTCCAGTCAAGATACAGAGTAGCTCCATCACCCCAAGGATCCCTCAGGATGCCCATTTATAACCACATCGACTTCTCTCTCTGTACCCCGCATCCCTTGTAACCACTAAATCTTCTGATGTACTTAGCTAGAATTTTGTCATTTCAAGAATATTCTAGGGCAGGGGATATAGCTTAGTGACTCAGTGGTAGAGCACTTGCCTGGCATGTGCAAGGCCCTGAGTTTGAGTCGTAGCACTGAAAAAAAAAAAAAGGAATATTTCTATAAATGGAATTATACAAAAGTAGATGCTTTATCACTCATCATACATTCTTTGAGATTTACTCAAGTTATTGCATATACCAGTGGTATTTTTTTTCTGAGTAGTATCCCATAGTATGGAAGATCCAAAGTTTGTTTAACCATTTACCCACTAAAGGACATTTGAGTTCCCAGCTTCTGGCCATTGTGAACAATGCTGCTAGAAACATTCATGCAGAGGTGTTTGTGTGAAGTGTTTATTTTTCTGGGACAAATGCCCAAGAGACATTAATGGAGGTTTACCTATCCCAAGCTCATAAAAATCATTTTTAATCTTCCAAAAATATTGTTTTGGCCTTCCCATTTAGATCTATGATCATCTAGAAAGAATTTGTGTGTGGTGTGAGGTAGGGGTCAAAGCATTCATTGATTTTTCTATGAATTTTCAATTTATTGATGCCAATATTAAAAAAAATGCATTTATACCCCCACTGCATTATAGTGGTAATTTTGTTTTAAGTCATGTGCCCTAATATACATGACTCTTTTTCTAAACTCTTTTCTTTTGATTGTTTTATTTATCATTGCATAATTACCAAGATATTTCAGTTACAGTAGTTTCATTGAGAATGCTTGTTATTTGATACCATGAGTTGTCTGATTTTGTACTTATTTGTCAAGATTGTCTTCATTGTTACTAATTGGATTTCCATAAGAAGTTTAGAACTTGTTACTAATTGGATTTCCATAAGAAGTTTAGAACCTTGTAGTTCCATAAGAAGTTAGAACTACAATAAAACATGGTTTTGGACCTGAAGGTTTAGATCAGAGGTTGGCAAGCTTTTTCAGTGACTCTTCCAGGCGCAGCAGCCGAGGTGGTCCTTTACAACTGTCCGGTTGAGTTTAGAGTGAGGAGTAGCCAGGGTAATGCAAACCGAGCGGGTGCGGCCCAGCTCCACCTGACGCCTGGAAATGACGTCCGGATTGAGTTGCCAGCTGCAGTTTGATAGTCCTCGTTTAGGTAAGGGATTTTTAGCTTTTCTTCTTTTCCAATATTTGTAAGTTTCTCTTTATAGTCTGAATTAGCTGTATCTTACAGGTTTTCATGTGTCATATTTTTGTTATCATTTAACTTGAAATATCTTTAAATTTCTACTATGGTTTCCTTTTTCATTCCTGAATTATTTAGGTTCTCTCTTCATTTCCAAACATTAAGGATTTCCCAGTTATGTTGTTATTTGTTTCCAGCTTCATTTCCCTGTGTTCAGAGGACATGGCTTTGTGATAGTGCCTTTTCAGATCTGTGAGCCTGTGACACAGCATATAGTCTGTAAGCATTCCCTGCACCCTTTGAAAAGAGCAGCACGCTGGGCTGTTGGTTACATTGCTGTCTGTTTTTCATTGGCTCAAGTTTGTTAATCATACTAAGATGCCCCATATCTTTACTAAACTGTGGTCTGCTTTTGCTTTCAATAACAGAGTGGTATATTATAATCTCAGCTATGCTCCTGGATTTGATTTTTCCCTTTCACTCATTTTTGTCTTATTTTTGAGGTTGTTTTTTAGCTGGATAAACATTTTTATTGTCTTGTTAAATGACTTGAATATTATGAAATATCTCTAGTAATAAATCTTGCCTTTAAAAATATATTTATATGTTGTTAAAATTATGTGTTAGAGGATGTAGTTCAGTGATGTGCTTGCCTAGCATGCATAAGGTTCTGGGCTCAATCCTCAGAACCACAAAAACAAAACAGCTATGTGTTTTAAATATGTATGTGTAGTTATAATTATATGTAGTTAAATATGTATGTGTAGTTATAATTATATTATTATTTTATGTCTTTGTGTTAGTCAGCAGTCTGTTAATATAACAAAATGTCTGAGATGAACAACTTAGAAAGAGAAATAGTTTATTTTGGCTCACAATTTTCAAGGTTTCAGTCCAAAGTCAGTTGCTTTTGGGTCTGTGGCACCCACTACATCATGGTAGGAGCCCCTGGGGGAGGAAGCCCTTTCATCTCATGGCCAGGAGTCAAAGAGAGCAGAAGATACTGAGGTCCACAGTCACCTTCAAGGCATGTCCTCTTCCCACTACGTTTCACCTCTTAAAAGGTTCCACTGCCTTCTAATAGTGCCATGCTGGGGAATAAGTCTTTAGCATGTGGACCTTTGAAGAACATTCCAGATCCAAACTATAGCAATGTTGATAAAATCATGCCAGCATTTCCTATTAATTTATTTTTAATGTTTCAATCTCTTTCTATTTAAGGTACATGTTTCTTATAATTGCAGTATAATTGGATATTTAAAACATATAACAATTTTTGGATTAATAAAAGTAAAAAAGTAAAAAGTTCCATTTCCTTCCTGCTGACTTGTTAGCTAGTTAGCTATGTCTTGTGGCATTGTTTCTGTGCTGGTTCTCCTAGAGAACAGAAACTTATCTCTGACTTACTGCATCTACCTTAGTTTGGGATTTTCCATTATCTAGACAAGGCAAAGTTCTAACAACACTTTTTTTTTTTTTTTTTTTTTTTGGTGCTGGGCCTTGTGCTTACGAGGCAAGCACTCTACCAACTGAGCTATCTCCCCAGCCCTCTAACAACACTTTAAGCAAATTTATTCTTTTCTGTGCTTGGTGCTTATGTTGTCGTGTATTTAATGGTGCATGTGTGTTTTACCTCCCTGAGTACCATGCAGGTTTTGTTGTAAGTAGTCAGTACAGTGTCCTTTGTTATATGTGAGGGATTGTTTTCAGGATAACTGGTAGACCAAAGTTCATGGATGTCAAGTCCCTTATATTAAATGGTATAGCACTTAATGGTATAGCATATAAGCCGTGCACATTCTCCCATGGACTTTAAACCACTTCTAGTTTACTTATAATACCAGTATAATGTAGATGCTATGTAAATCCTTAGTACACTCTATTTGCTAGGGAATAATGATGAGAAAAAAGATCAGTGCATATTCAGCACAGACATAGCAGTTGTGGGTCTAACTACATTTTCCACCTACAATTGGTTGAACACAGGTGCAGAACCCACAGGTAAGGAGGCCAACTCTATCATTTGCATTCACCTATATGTTTACCATTCCCATTACTCTTCACTTCTTCCTTCCTTTTCATACTTCTATCTTGATTTAATTGCCTTTAATACTTCTTTTAATGCTAGTCTGATGGCAACAAATATCTTGTCTGATATATTTTAAATAATATTTTATTGGTGCCTTATAATTACAGTAATGGGATTTGTTATGCTGTATTCATACGTGCGTATACCATAAGTTGATCAATCTTATTCCAAGTATCTTCCCTCGTGCTCCCTTCCTTCCTCCCCCTAATCTGCTTACCATATTCTACTGGGACAATGACTTTAAAAAATTTTTCTTATTTGTTTTAATTAGTCATATATGACAGTAGAATGCACTTTGATACATCACATATAATGGAATATAATTTCTCATTCTTCTGCATATCTTGTTTAATATATTTTTGTTTTATCTTCATTTTATTTGATTTTTAATTAAAAATAAGAATTATATATATTTATTGGATACAATGCTATGTTCTAATGCATGTTTACATTGTAGAATGATTCAATCAAGCTAACTAACAAATCCATTACTTCACGTATTTATTGTTTTGTTTTGGTGAAGTCATTTAAAATCTTTCAGCAATTCTGAAACACAACGCATTGTTATTTATTATGGTCCCCTGTGCAGGGCTCACTACAGCATATTCCTCTTGTCTGATGGAAACTTCATACCATTTGATCGATGTCTCTCCTTTTTACATCCACCTCCCTCTTCCAATCGTCCTTTAAAATAAGATGGTTTTTACTGAATGTAATTCTGATTGGGGGCTTCAGAGATGCCATTCCATTGTATGGCTTCCTTTATTTCTGTTAAGAAGTCTGCAGTCAGTCTTTATTATTGCTCTTTTGAATATGAAATACCTTTTAAAGATTATTTTCTTTGTTCTTTGTTTTTAGTGGTTGGGCTGTGGTTTGCTGTAATCAAGATCTTGACTGCATGGTTTTCTACTTGAGGCTAATAGCTTTCAAGTCTGTTCCTCCTCTTCTTGTCCCACATCTAGGCTTTACCCTCCTGGTCTAGTCACCTCCCAAGAACTCTGTCTCCCAATGCCATCACCTTAGGGGTGGGCTCTCCACATAGGAATTTCATGTGTGTATGTGTGTGGGGGGTTACACATTCAGAACATAGCACCACATAAAACGTCACCCTAATCTAGTTAAGTTGACACATGAAATTAACCATCTAATGCTCCATTCTTTCTCTCCTCTGTTCTTGGGACCTCAGTTATATCTGCCTGAATATTTTTCATCTGGTCCCAAATGCCTCTGTGTCAGTGACCAAGATACCCAACGAGAGCAACTTAGAGGAGGAAAAGTAGATTTTGGCTCATGATTTCAGAGGTTTGGTTCATGGTCAGCTGAATCCAATGCTCTGGGCCTGCGATGAGGCAGAACACCATGGTAAGAGGGTGTGGCAGAGGAAAGCTGTCCAGCTCGTGGTGTCCAGAGAGCAGAGTGAGGAACCTGGGAGAAAATATAATTCCCAAAGCTGCCTCCAGTGCCCTGCTTCCTCCAGCCATGCCTCATCGCCTACAGTCACCATCCAGTCATCCATTCAAATTGTTAACCCATCAAGTGGATTAAACCACTGATCAGATTATAGCTCTTTCATAATCTAACCATTTCACCTCTGATCACTCTGCATTGTCACCTGAACTTTTGGACAAATATTTCATATCCTGTATATCTAATATTCTGTTTTTTAATCCTTTTTTCTCTCTTCTTTAGTCTGAACATTTTATGACCCTATTTCTGGTTCACTAGTTTTCTCTGAACTAGCCATTGAAAATCTACTTGCTATTACATAACTTTCAAAGTTAGGATTTCCAATTGACTATCTTTTAATAGGTGTCAGTTTCTGGTGGTTTCCCCCTATCGTTTCTCTATTTTTGGTATAAATCACTGTTATTTTGAAATCTATCACTGAAAACCACTATGTTTCTCTGAAGTCTGCTTTTCCAATCTGTTTTTCTCTTGACTATCAGCACCTGATCCTGTACGCTTTAGTGCATGCTGAGTGTTACACTTTGAACATTGTAGAGTTTGTGGGTGACATCCTGTTCTTTCAGAAGGGGTTCAGCTTTCTTCTTCTTGGTAGCGTGTAGCCCAGTCACCTTCATCTGGTCACAGCTGAACTGTGTCACACTTACTCTCATTCTTAGCCTTTTGAGAGTCTCGGTGGAAAGCGTGAGGTGCTTATTAGGAGTATTCATCACTGATTTGCTCTGGAGAGCTTTTGTTTCTGTAAATCAGTGAGACTGCCAAATCCTCTGCTTAACTTTTAGCTTCTTAGCAGTTGCTTTCTAGACGGGTCCTCGGGCCCCTTCCTGTGGTTGCGTAGTCCAGGGCGGGTCCTCGGGCCCCTTCCTGTGGCTGCGTAGTCCAGGGCACAGTGTGTTCCTCGTGGAGAGATTGAGTGTAGGCGTAGGATCGCTTCTCTGTGGCTCCCACTCTTTCTATCTAGTCCCCTGAGTCATGCTGCTTGTCACCTCTGAGCTGTGACTTTTCCAGTATGTGACTGGAAGGAGGGCACTCGCTAGAACCCACCATGCTGGTGCACTGATCCCAGACCTCTAGAACTGTGAGGAGTGAGTTTCTGCCTGACGTGGTGGTGCAAACCCACAATCTCAGCAACCCGGGAGCCTGAGGCAGGAAGACTGCAAGCTCTAGGCCAGCCTCAGTGACTTAGTGAGGTCCGCATCAATTTAGAGAAATCCTATCTCAAAGTAAAAGTAAAAAGCACTGGGATGTAGCGCCACAGTAAACTGTCCCTAGGTTCAATACCCAGTACCAGGAGAAAAAAAAAAAAAAAGAAAAAGAAAAAGAAAAAGAAATTTCTATTGTTTATAAATCACAGAAATTGTCTCTGGAATTCTGTAACAGCAGTCTAAACAGATGAAGATCAGAATTGGTATGGGGAAGTGGAGGTGATGCTGTAACCTAAAAATATGGAAGCGTGTTTGGGTAATGGGTAGAAGTTGGAAGACTTTTGAAGCACGTACTAGATGAAGTTGAGATTGTCATGAAAGGACTGTCAAGGGGTATTCTGGTGGAGGCTCCAAGAGGAAATAGTAGAGTATGTACGGAGAAATCTTCCATCTTCTTGGAGAATGCATAAATGATCGTGTACAGAATGTGGGTACCAATAGGGATGGTGAGGCCACGGTGAAGTCTCTGATGGCTTCGAAGGACGTGTCATTGGACAAGGGGAAATACTCATTATTAAGTGGCAAAGAACCTGGCTGAACTGTGGCCATGTTCTAGCGTTTTGTAGAAGGTCGAACTTGTGAGCGATGGAATTAGGGATCTAGCTGAGGAGCCACGGAGGCAGAGCACGGAAGGAGAGGCTTGCTTCTTCCTGACTGCTCATGGGAAACCAGGAGAAGAGGGAGACCACCAGAAGATGGAAGGATTAGGCAAAGAGGAGCTAGATCTTAAAAATTTGGAAAATTCTCAAGTTATCCATACTGCAAAATAATAGGAAGTATATTCAGAAAAGAACAGTAAAGACGTGGCTGTGTGACCATTTGATAAGGTGCTGTAGCCCGAACCACAGCTTACTTAGATGCCCCAGAGGGAAAACTGTCAGTGTGGACTGCGGGGAAGGTGATGAGGAGTGAAGGAAGCCTGCTGGACCCTTGGGTTCTACGGGGTGTGGTGACAGGATCTCTCGGCTTCGAGACAAGTGAAGAATTACCCCAGAGGCAAGGCACAGATCACGAGAGCGGCCTCTGGTTTCAAGGGCACTGACTGCTTTCAACACAGATGATCTCCTGCCAAGATTGTGAGGGCACAGCACCTGCAGAGCCTGGGGGTGCAGCCATCCTAGCTGAACCTGAAGGGCCAAGGTTACTTCCGAGTAGACCTGGAAAGTAGGAGGTATCTGGAAGGCGGAAGTGCTGCCCCAGTGGGCCTGAGGGGCAGGCCATGGAGACAGAGAGGCTTATTCCAGCCTTCAGAGCTCATGGCGTTTGACTTGCTAGCGACCTCTCCTTCCTTTCTTCTCTTCTCTTTCTCCCTTTTGAAATAGAATGTCCTTCCTATGCCTGCACCACCAAAGCATTCTGAGAGCATATCATGTGTCTGTGTTCACAGGTTCACAGCTGGAAAGAAACTGTCTTGGGAGGAATAATATCTTGAGTCTCACCCATAGCCATTTTAGATGATATTCAGATCAGACTTTTGACTTTAGACTCTAGAGCTGATGCTGAAATGAACTAAAACTCTTGGGACTTTGAAGATGAAGTCAATATTTCATTTATTTGAAAAGGGCATGGATTTTGAGGGCTTTGAGGCAGAATGTAATGGACTGAATGTTCATGTTCCCTCGAGATTCACATGCTGAAGCCTTAATCCAGATGAATGGCATTTGGAGGTGACGCCTTTGATGTAATGTCCCCAAAGCAGAGCTCTCACTAATGGGGTGAGCACACTAGCTCTCTGGCATGTTAGGCTGCTCTAAGAAACCACCATATGCAACCCAGAAGAGGGGCCTCCCCAGAACCCAACCAGGCCGACACTGATCTCAAACTTCCAGCTTTCAGAACAGAGAGAAATACCTGTTGGCATCTAGAAGCCAGCCAGTCTTGGATTTCTGTTAAAGCAGCCTGTTTTAGTCAGGTTTGTTTTTTTGTTTTTTGTTCGTTTTTTGCTGCTGTCACCTAAGACCTGACAAGAAAAATTTTAGAGGAGGAAAAGTTTATTTGGGGCTGCGGTTTCAGAGGTCTCAGTTCATAGACTACTGACTCCATTGCTCTGGGCCTGAGAGAGGCAGAACATTGTGGTAGCTCAGGACATGGCACCAGGAAGCAGAGAGAGAGATCCACTCACCAGAAACAGCATATAAACCCCAAAGGCATGCCTCTAGGGACCCACTTTGTCCAGCTACACTCTACCTGCGTACAGTTACCGCCGGCTAATCCCTATCAGCATTAATCAGTGATTGGTTTGAGGCTCTCATGACCCAGTCACTTCTCCTCTAAACTGTCTTGCCTTGTCTCACACATGAGCTTTTGGGGGACACCTCACATCTACATGATAACAGCCCAGACAGACTGAGATGATTCTTCTTATCTCAGGAAGATGCTGCCTTGTGCTCTAGATGATTGCTTCAACCTGGCCTCTGTGACCTACACTCTGAAATACACCCCAAGGGATATGTCTTAGTCTTTTCTGTGCTGTTATAACAGAGTTCTTGAGACTAGATGATTTGTAACATACGGAACTTTGACTCACAGTTCTGGAGGTTGGAAAGTCCCAGGGCATGGTGCTGGCTTTCCTCTGCACTTGGGGAGGGACTTCTTGGTGTGTCATCCCATGGCAGAAGGCAAGAAGTCAAGAGATCAAGCTGGCAGCCTACAGTGCTTCAATGACTGGCACTCACCCAGTCAAGAGGGGGGGCCTGGTGACGCAAGCACCTCCCGTTAGGCCCCACCCCACACCATTGCATTGGCAAGTCAGTTTCAACACATGCTTTTTGAGGGACACAACATGGAGACCATTAGCCTATAGGGGATGCAGCACTCATGCCAACATGCTTCTCTAGGGTCTTAATCCCTCCAGTTCAGCCTGCTTGGGATTTGCTCTGAAGCCTTCAGGTAGCCTTTTAAAAAAATTTCACATTTTATAGTTATTTTCAGCGGAAAGTTAAGTCCAATACCAGCTACTTATCTTTAGGAGAGGCAGGAGTCTTGACTCAGTTTAGCATGAGACTTGGCATTTAGAACATTTCTAACTCATGTGGGTTCTCGTCCCTGATGGGCGAGATAATTACTCCTCTGGACAGTGAGGGAGAGACCCTAGAGTTCTTGGATTGTTTTAGTCAACTTTCTGTTACTGTAACAAACACCTGAGGTGATAAGTCTACTTTGGTTCATGATTTTGGAGGTTGCAGTCCACAATCATGCACACCTATTGCTTCCAGGTCTTGGAGGGGTGGCAGCACATCACAGCAGGAGCACATGATGAAAAAAGCCATTCCCCTCATGGGCAGGAAATGAAAAAAAGAGAGGACAAGAAAGGGCTGGGGTCCCGCTTGACACACCCCAGTGATCTAAAACCTCCCACGAGGCCCCACTCTGAAGGTCCCACCACCTGCCAATGGCACCAAGCTGGGACCAAGCCTTTAGCACACGGGCCTCTGGGGGACGTTCAAGACTCAAACTACAGCCCTGATTTTTAAGGCACACAACTATCCCACTGCCTCCAGAGGAAGCTCCCACTTGAGAGCAATGGGGAGAGTTCAGTCCCATCTGTGTTCGGTGCGTCTTGCCTAGGACCAGGGTGGGGACACACTGAGATTGACAGCTGAGTTCAAGGATGCAAGTGAGTTGACTGTCTTCACAGACACTTTCCCAGACACCTGAAGTGTCCCTGGAGAGAACGGCCAAGGCAGGCGATGTGATGGGAGGAGCTGAGGCACCCGAGAGAGGAGGGGTGCCAGCTGCCCTCCTTGTCCTTGCAGGCCTTTCCTCTGTGCCATGCGGGGAGCCCTCTGGTCTCTTCTCACCAGGATTCCAGGTCTGTGGAGTGGACCCCGCCCTTACGACCTCCTCTAACCTTCACTACCAGCCGAAAGCTCTGACTCCAGTTAGAGTCACGACCGAGGTCCCGGGGGCAGGGCTCGGCTTATGAATTCTGGGGGACCACACGACCCATAGCAAAAGAGCTATCGGAGCTCATGGTTAGTGACAGTCTGAGACTGAAGATGGGACGCCCTCACTGCCTTCCTGGCCCCCAAGAATGAGCTCCTCCGTGCAGGACATGTCCTCTCATAGCTGCAGCTTCTGTGCCTACACAGTATGTGCTTAGTGAATAGCTTAAGGAGTCCAGTAAACCCAGGGGTCCTGACGGCCATCTCTTCTCAGGGAGCCACATAACTTTTCCCTTCCCTAAATGTAAGGCCGAGGCCCGGCTGAGCCAGTGGCATCCCCGTGACCACACAGTGAGCTGGTGGTGAGGGTGGGCTGCAGCTGGCTCCAACTCAGGGCACGCCCACCACCCTGGCTGGCTTCCTCCACTCCTTGCTAACACCCAAGAAAAAGGAGCAGATCTGGGAGGCAGGAGTCAGCACCAACTCATTTCCCCTTCCAGGATACTTGTGTTTAAAAGGCGGTGGCCGGCTGAGGAAGAGAAGTCATGGTAACCCGGAGGGCTGGGCAGGCCGTGGGAAGGGGCCACGTGGGACGGCCGCTTTCCTGCGTCCTTCCACCTCCCTTCCCTTTGTGATGCTGGTGTGTGGGGGTTTTCACAGAAAACTTGAAGGCTTGAAAAACTTGAAACAACTGGACCGAGCCTCTGCGGTTAACGCTGTTGTTTTCCGACCCTCAATCCCCAGTGCAAGGGCCAGATAAGCTCACGTCCTCATTTCTGAGTTAGAATTCAGAATTCAAATGAGAGTGCAATCTCTGTAAGAGTAGAGTTTACAACAATCCTGCTGCAAGCTCAGCATTGCGGGCCGGACTTCTGTCTGCGCTGGTTTGCTAGCAGGGAGGGACCCAGGGGGGCGGATGTTCCCTACCTGCTGACCCTGCCCCAGGCACAGCAGCATTTGACCTTCAGGCTGCCTTCTACCTGGGTATCAGTCCCCGCAGTGGAGCGGGCAGTGGGGCTCCTGAGGTGCTCAGCTCAGGAGCCCAAGAGCACCAGCAGGCCTCAGAGTCCACTGCTTTGAGCCAGGAGAGCCAGACCCTGAACACCTCTCTGCCTGCTTCCTTGGCTGTAAAGGGAACGGCGAGAGACCAGAATGTGTTGCCCCATCGTGAAGCATCACTGAGCCAAAGGCAATGAAGAAAGGCAGAGGCAGCGAGCTCTCTCACCTGCCCACTCTATTTACCCGGAAGCAGGACAGAGGCTGACAAAGACAGAAGGCACCCCGGCCCGTGGGGAGCAGAGGTTGACCATGAGGACAACTTCAGGCCTCCTGGGCTGGCAGTGCACCCGAGGAACTGACACAGCG
This sequence comes from Sciurus vulgaris, assembly GCF_902686455.1. NCBI lineage: Eukaryota > Metazoa > Chordata > Mammalia > Rodentia > Sciuridae > Sciurus > Sciurus vulgaris. The sequence continues at coordinate 140,558,660 of NC_136469.1, forward strand.
GGCCTCACTGACAGCCTTGGTCTGCCATTCACTCGCCTTCCCACAAGTCCTGCTCCGGGAGACTCAGAGTCCCTTTCCTTGGTCTTGTCACTTCTCTAAAAAGTAGTGGTTCTTGCTTTCTGCCCGTGGACGCCGCCGAGAAAGCATCGTTGAAGTCTCTGTTCCTGCTGCCGTCATGTCTAAATCAGAGTCCTCTAAAGAGCCCGAACAGCTGCGGAAGCTATTCATTGGAGGGCTGAGCTTTGAAACAACTGATGAGAGTCTGAGAAGCCATTTTGAGCAATGGGGAACACTCACGGACTGTGTGGTAATGAGAGACCCAAACACCAAGCGTTCCAGGGGCTTTGGGTTTGTCACTTATGCCACTGTGGAGGAAGTGGATGCAGCCATGAATGCAAGACCTCACAAGGTGGATGGAAGGTTGTGGAACCAAAGAGAGAGGTCTCAAGAGAAGATTCTCAGAGACCAGGGGCCCACTTAACTGTGAAAAAGATCTTTGTTGGTGGCATTAAAGAAGACACTGAAGAACATCATCTACGAGATTATTTTGAACAGCATGGGAAAATTGAAGTTATTGAAATCATGACTGACAGAGGCAGCGGAAAGAAGAGGGGCTTTGCTTTCGTAACTTTTGACGACCATGACTCTGTGGATAAGATTGTCATTCAGAAATACCATCCTGTGAATGGCCACAACTGTGAAGTGAGGAAAGCCCTGTCAAAGCAAGAGATGGCTAGTGCTTCATCTAGTCAAAGAGGTCGAAGTGGTTCTGGAAACTTTGGTGGTGGTCGTGGAGGTGGTTTTGGTGGAAATGACAATTTTGGTCGTGGAGGAAACTTCAGTGGTCGTGGTGGCTTTGGTGGCAGCCGTGGTGGTGGTGGATATGGTGGCAGCGGGGATGGCTACAATGGATTTGGTAATGATGGAAGCAATTTTGGAGGTGGTGGAAGCTACAATGATTTTGGCAATTGCAACAATCAGTCATCAAATTTTGGACCCATGAAGGGTGGAAACTTTGGAGGCAGAAGCTCTGGACCTTACGGTGGTGGAGGCCAATACTTTGCCAAACCACGAAACCAAGGTGGCTATGGCGGTTCCAGCAGCAGCAGTAGCTATGGCAGTGGCAGAAGGTTTTAATATTGCCAGGAAACAAAGCTTAGCAGGAGAGGAGAGCCGGAGAAGTGACAGGGAAGCTACAGGTTACAACAGATTTGTGAACTCAGCCAAGCACAGTGGTGGCAGGGCCTAGCTGCTACAAAGAAGACATGGTTTAGACAATACTCATGTGTATGGGCAAAAAAACTCAAGGACTGTATTTGTGACTAATTGTATAACAGGTTATTTTAGTTTCTGTTCTGTGGAAAGTGTAAAGCATTCCAACAAAGGGTTTTAATGTAGACTTTTTTTTTTTTCTTTTTTCTTTTTTTTTTTTTTTTGCACCCATGCTGTTGGTTGCTAAATGTAATAGTCTGATCATGACGCTGAATAAATGTGTCTTTTAAAAAAAAAAAAAAAAAAAAAGTAGTGGTTCTTTGCTGAAGATGCCACGTAAGCTGCAATTCCTGAGCTCTCCCAGGCATACACGGAATATACACATGAATACACTTCTGCTTTTCTCCTGTTTGTCTGTTGTTGTGGGGGTCCGTCTGTTGTGGTCATTGCAACTAAAACACTTGAGGGTTGAACAAAATCATCACTTTTCTTTTTTCTAGGAAGCCACCATGGTACCACCTTCAGGTGTTGCTGAGGGAGTAGATTAATGAAGCTCTGGTGCTTTGTTAAGTTGGTGAGGTTGGTACCTGGCACACAGTAAGCACTGAATTCCCGTCAGCCATCAGGCCTGCACTGCGGAAGGGTGGAGGCAAGGCCCTGTGGGACAAGCGACTAACACTGAGTGGCCAACATACACAGGGCAAGCTCTGGGAAGGCACCAACACAGTTCTCGGCCTTGAGGGAAGGGCTGAGGAGCAGCTCTGAAGGACAGGAACTGGGGTGCCTACGGGAAGAGCAGCGACTCTCAGGTGCTCAAAGCCAGTGCTCATACAGCTGGCTCCAGCTTCTCTCCCGCAGTGCATCCTTCAGCTCAAGAAGCCCAGGGGAGGCAGAGAACGGCTGTCTGGGTGGGTGTGGTTGCTATGACAAATTGCCACCAGCCAGGGACTTGTGGCATCACAAAGCTGGGTGTGGTGGTCTGTGTCTTTAGTCCCAGCGACTCGGGAGGCTGAAGAAGGAGGTTCACAAGTTCAAATCCAGCCTCAGCAATCGAGTAAGGCACTCAACAACTTATGAGACCCGGTCTCAAAATAAAAAATAAAAAGGGCTAGGGGTGTGACTCAGTGGTAGAGCGCCCCTGGGTTCAATTCCCAGTACCCGCCCCTGCAAGTCCTTTTGCCATGTAATTTATTTGCAGGGTCCTGGGACCAGGAAATAAACATCTTTGGAAGTTATTGTGTAGAGGATAGTGGCCACTGAGTGATTTAGTTCACATATCCAGTTCTGGCACGGGCCTTGTCAGAACCAGGAGGGTTTATGGAAATGCCAGTCGCTGGGTCCTCACCTGAGACTTCCAACGCACAGGTCTTGGAAGGGGCCTGAGAATTTGCATTTCTTACTCATTCCAAGGTGATGTAGGTGCTGCCGGTCTGGAATCATGGTTTGAGGTCCACTGGGCTGGGAGAAGTTAGACTGCTTTGACCAGTTGTTGCACAGAGCCTATATACTTAGGGGAACAGAAATTTCAGGATGCAGAAACCAGGAGACAAGGAACAGCAGCAAATGGTGGAGACTCTAGGTTTTGGGGTCCCTGTTCTGGAAAAGTGTCTGATCCACCCACGAGGAAGGCACCCTCAGAGGGAACACAGGAAGACAGAGAGGCTGGCAGGGACCTGGTCATCGGACCCGTGGACCGAGGGATGCTAAGAGCTGGCTGAGTGTCTGGGGGTCTGGCCACAAAGGCGTCCAGGGGGGTACAGGACTCTGCACCACGCGGCCCCAGTGGCGCCCCTGTTGAGACAATTTTACCTGGACTTTGGAACCAGAGAATGAGCCAGAGGGAGAATCTGCTTTTAATTCTCAGAATCAAGGAGGCTGATCAAATGACCCAGGGGGACCAGCTGACCGACCAGCCTGCCATCCTATGAGCTTGAGTCCCAAAGCTAATGATGTCATAGCCCTGGGCTGCGTCGATCTGTGTAGTTAGGCTGATGGGATTAATCAGCTCATGTTAACACGCTGATGATCATGAAATAAAGACGACCATTTCAATAGGATACTCGGGGCTGAGGGACCAAAGTGAAATCATTTGGACTGCTACAGAGGTTACGGTTGAATTATCACAAAACTTCCTTTACTTGAAGCAGATGCTTATTAAGATTAATTTAGTGTGAAAAGTGAACCAGGCTGAGTATAAAGGACATTGTCTCCTCAATTATGTAATAAGACACCTCCTCATTGTCCTCGACTCACTGAAGATGATTGCGCATTTCCTCGGGGACATTTCAGCGCACAGAGCCCAGCCGCCCGCCATCCCTCTTTGGGGATGTTGAATGAAGCCTCAGTGTTCACACAAAGACAGAGCGGCAGAGACAAAGGCAGAACCAGCTGGGGAGGGAAAATGGGGCCGGAGCAGACAGAGCCCATCTTTCTGCTAAAACCACGCATTCAGCGTTTTCTAGAGATGAGCCCTGTCGGAGGACAAGAGACTGAAGCGCAAGGAAGGTGCGTGCTTGTGACGGCCCTCGTGACAGTCTGGCCTTAACGGACTGGCCCGGGCCTCGTCTGTTGGAGGCACAGAGGGTCTCATCTTCCTTCTGGACCCCTGCAGCGCTGGCCATCTTCTCCATGTCTTGTCTGGTCTTGGTCTTTCTTTCCAATAAATCAGTTCTATTCCTTGCTGTGTCTGTTAAAATGCTGTCTTAAGACCCTTTTCCCTTTGCCTCTGAGGCCGTCCTCTGAGGCCTTCCCACCTCCTGGCCCCTTCTCCAGTCCCTTTCCCTGGCTCCTCTCTCAGGGCAGACTCCTCGCCTGCTACTGTCCCAGGACTCCAGCCCCCCTCCGTTTCTACTCACTGGAAACACGTTTCGTGAAGTTGATCTGGACACTCGCACGGTTTCTGCTGGTCCCATAAACCTGGAGCTCCGGGCAAGCAGTGCCACCTGCCTTGACGGATTAAGCCAGATTAGTACCGAGGTAAGAACTGAACAATCTTTCTTCGGGTTTCTGGCTTTCTAACGCACCCCTCTGGGGCATGTCAAAATGGTCTGCTTTTCCTGTAGATGTCGACTTACTAAGGGTGAACAAAATCTTTCCCCTAGTTTTCTTGAAGTGTAGTTGAGAGGGGACGGAGTATTCTTAATCTGTTGCTACATAGAAAGGAAAACAAAAACAGAAAAGCACAATGAAAGCAGAAAAGGTAGACCACTTGGCCTATCAGCGTGAACTGATAAAGCTGCTATCAGTTGCCGCGAAACACATTTCCCCAAAATATAGCATGTAACACCATCGGTTGTCATTCTCACGGTTTCCACAAGTCAGTTCAGGAAGGCATCATTTGTGTGCTTCTCACCTGAGATTTTACAGTCGCACTCCTACGTCCATGCCTGTCTGAGCCACAGTACAGTAGGTTGGCAGAGCAGGCTGTCTCATGAATTGGCTGTGTAAGGGGTCAGCTTCCTTTCCTGGGACTACACTTCCTGGACAATGAGAACCTGCATACACCATCATGAGGTCCCTTTAACTTCTCATGTTCAGGATGTTGGGCAAGTCCCTTTGATTCTGTCAGCATTTATGAGAGGTCTACTATGCAACATCCTTTCACAGGCTGTGTCAGTCTGCTTTCTGTGGCTGTAACAAAATACCTGAGAAAACCAAAGGAGGAGATTTTGGCTCATGTTCACTTAGTTCCATTATTTCTGGGCCTGCAGAGAGGCAGAACATCATGGCAGGCAGCACATGGTAGAGGAAGCTGCTCATCTCTTGGGGGCCAGGAATCAGAAAGAGAGAAAGATGAGAGGAAGGGGTGGGGGACAATATACATCCTTCCAAGGTGTACCTACTTCCTCCAACTAAGTCCCACCTTCTACAATTTCCACTACCTGCCATTAGTCATTAAGTCATGAAACTCATCAGTGAATTCATGCTTAAGCCAGAGCCCTCATGAGCCAATCGCCTCCCACTTCTGAGCACCACTCTTTGGGGCCATGCCTTCAGCACATGAGCTTTTTGGGCACATACCAGATCCAATCCATCGCAGAGGCACAAGTGCACCCTGATTGACTGAGGTTCCACTCACGCTCTTAAATTGAGGATAATCCAAAAGCAATACGCTCTCAATAGAAGCCACCCTTCGGATTTAGAATCTGGATCTTTTCCCAGGCATGTGTTAAGCAGAGGTCCTTTCTCTCCATGCTGGATCCTTCTTACCTGGTCAGCAAGGACAGGGTGACAACCCACACTCTACGGTGTCCCAGTTGCCAGTGTAGTTTGGATACAGGTGTTCAGTGAGATATATGAGACACTCGCCATTTAATCACGCAGCAGCCTGTGTGTTAGAGGACTGTGCCCCACCCGTAGGCTGCCCTGAGTGGTCAGGCTAGCTAGGCCATGGCCTGCCGTAGGTAGGGGCAGCCAACACACTTTTGAGTTATGACCTGTTTGATTTAGATGGGCTTATCCAGATGCAACCCCATTGTAAGTCAAGAAGCATCTTATAAACCTGGCACTCATTTGCTATAGGGGACTTAGTGAGTACTTTGCCTATTACTGCTCATTTTGCAGATGAAGTCATGGAGACCCATGGTGACGGGGGACTTCTGAACCCAGGCAGCCACTAGTGATGGAGCTGGGGCAAGATCCGACAGTTTCTGCTTCTTGAACATTTAATCTCAGGGCTCTGGTCCTCCCCGTTCCCGCCTTGCAGAATGAGGACACACTGCAGCCACGGAGGCCCAGCAGGGATGGGCCAGGGTGAAATCATACTCCGGCCGGGGAACTTGCTGGCGAAATGACTCTGCCTTCCACCTGCTCCTGCTCAGGCTCCTTCAGGCCCACACCCGATTTTGAACTGTAGCCTCAAACACACGTGGTTTTTGTCAGGACAGACAAGGAGTCACATGAAGTAGGAAGCAGTGGCTATATGAGGCACAGGCGGAGAGCTGGGCTTGGTTGGGACAGGGAGCCACCCTGGGGTTGAGTGCAGGAGCAGGAGGGGCAAGGACCATGCCAGAGTGCCAGCAGTTGCCAAGCCCAAAGGAGCAGCTGTCACTTCTGTTCCCTCTCTGGCTCCCGAAGCCACTAGCCTGCTTGCTTTCTCTAGAGGTCTGCCTGTCCTGGGTGTTTTATACAAATAGAAGCAAACGATACGTGACGCTGTGCACCCGGTTGCTTTGCTCTGGTAGGAGGAGTGGCCGGGCTCAGCCCTCGGGCTGTGTGCAGTGGAGTCGCCCAAGTTCTCCCCGGGGGGCTGGGCAGTGGGTTGGGCTGACCACAGCTGGTGGACTGGAAGAAGAGCAGCTGCCATCGTAAGGCTTCGGTGAGAATCAGGAAGAGGAGACTCTTGGTCTGGGCCCAAGCAGCCGTACTGAGACACGTGGTTTGGGCACTGAGTGTGGACTGAGGTCCAGACTCCTGAGTGGTTCCTGTTGGGCAACGCACAGCCTAGACAACCACACACGGGCCTCGACTAAAAGGCTTTAGTCTAACAAGGTGCTTTTCTCACTGTTGTGTAATTCCCGACTTCCCCTCAGTGCCTGGGAAGAGGCACCCGTATTTAGAATGCAACTCCACAATTCAGTCACATTCAGCACATCCACAATGTACTGGAGGTGACCACCCACTCCATCCAGCTCTGGCACGTTGCATTACCCCACTGGAAACGCACTGGGCAGTCACTTCTCTTCCCGCTCCTCTGGCTCCCAAAACCACTGGCCTGCTTGCATTCCTTTGAGATTTGCCTGTCCTGGGTATTTTATACAAACACAAGGAAGCAGTACATGACGCTTTGTACCTGAGTTCTTTGATCTGGCCTAATGTCAGGAACCCCCTGTGCTGTGGCAGGTGTCAGCACCTCATTCCTTTTTATGGCTGAATAGTACTCCAGTGCATATGTGTCCCACCTTTTGTCTGTCCCTTCACGTGTTGATGGATAGCTGGGCTTTTTCCACCTTTGGCTATTGTGAAGAGAGCTGCTATCAATATGTGTATATAAACTTTTCTTGAATACCTGTTATCAATTGATTGAATACACACTTAGGAGCAAAATGGCCGAGTCTTGTGAAGTCACTACTAAATGCTTAACTGAGGAGCTGCCAGACATCCCCCGCAGCGGCACTGTTTTCTATTCCTATCAGCAAGACAGGAGGGTGCTGTCTTCCCCACATTCTTGCTGACACTTCTTTTCCATATTTTTGATGACAGCCATCTTCGTGGGTGTGAGGTGGCCTCATGATGATTAATGATGTGCAGGTGTTCAGCTGTTGTTGGCATTTATACATCTCAAACAATGTCGATCCAAGCCCCTCGCCCGTTTTAGAGTCGGGTTTTCTGTCCTGCTGAGTTGCTCGAGCTCGGTCTGTGTTCTGGGTGCTGCCTGACTTGAGTCCCTTAAGTGAAGGTGCTTCCGCCTCCCGTGGCGATGACAGGAGCAGGAACGGACCGGCAAACGCTAACTCTCTCCTTCCCGCCCTGGGAACGTCACCGGCTCCTGAGCACCTCTGTTCCTCAGTTTCCTTGCCTGTGAAGCAAGGGTGCCTCCCAGGTGTTCTGCCTCCGAGGGCGGCTCTGAGGAGACCTGAGCCGTGGGAAGAGCTGCGGGAGGTGCCGGGTGCGCAGTGTGGGGTCCCCGCGAGGCTGGGCTGCTGCGCGGCACGGCACACTAGCACGATCGTGCTGACCACGCGTTCACGCCGGGTCCTGGGGCTAGGAGGCTGAGGGAAGAGGCTCGCTGGCAAGGTCCTGTGATGCCATAGTCACTTTTCTTATGAGGAAAGGGGGCTCAGGGAGGTGAGTGACATAAGAGCCACGGCTTGGAGCAGGACGCACGTGGATGTCCGGCCCTCTATGTTGCCAGCAAAGGCCTTGCTGCTCTGGTTGCTGCCAGCACACCCATAGATCCTTAGGGACATGCCTTGCTGAGGCCCCATGCCTTCCTGGGCAGCCTGTATCCACCTGACCATGGCCACGGTGCCCAGGCCTTGCTGGCGTGACCTGGGGAAAGACCACAGTGAAAGGCCTTCCAGTTCCAGAGGCAGCCCCTGGAGCTGCACAAGGTCACCACTGGGCCTGCACTGAAGTCCCTCCTCCTGCCTGGTCCTGACTCCATCCCCTCCCTCTGGCCTGAGATCCTTCTCATTCCCCTGCACATGTGGAGCAGACCCACGACTTTCCAGGGCCACAGGACTTCCAGTGCATACACTGGGAACGTTGTGGTCCACCTGGGTGGACTGTTCACCTCTGCACGGGAAACTCCATCCGAGCTGCTTCTGGCAGAGCCCTCCTGGGCCCAGGGCTCAAAGCCAGCCCAGAAGTCTCGGCAGCCTCGTCTGATCCAGGCTGCTCCCGGCTCCCAACACACCCCAGAGGTGGGTGGGAGTAAAGAGTCAGCCATGGTGATTGCCGTCCACCTGCCCCTGACGCCTTCTAACTCAGGACAAACTGAGCTGCGGGCACATGGTGAGGCTGAGGAACTCCCACAGAAGGAACACCTCTCCTGGCTCACCACGGCCAAGACCAGGGAGCAGGAGGCACCAGCAGTGCAGCCCACAGAGCAGCCCCCTGCCTCACTGCTGTGCCCCCCGTGTGGGCTGGAGAACCCAACACAGCTGGGACATCTCTGTGTGTCCAGCCAGACCGCCGGACAGAGCCGCCCGCTGGCTGAGCAGCTTCCTCCAGAAACGTGGATCAGACCCACTGTGGCTTGGTGCTCTTCTCTCTCTCTCCTTCGGGTCCTGCTTTTGTCTTCGTTCTCTGGCCCTGGTCCAGGGCCGTCTCCTTCCTGCCGGGTGCAGCAGTCGGTGTTCTCCAGGGAGGCATGATGCTATCAGAGGACGGAAAATGGGCGATGATGTATCACATTCATACGTTTTACATACGTATTAAACACGGGGCCTGGCGCATACAATCACCGGGGGGCTGAACGTCCAGGCCCAGGAGAGCAGTGGCCCAGCTCCAGACTGGTGGGACGCCCGAGAACCAGGGAACCAATGGTGGAAGTTCCTGTTCAAGTCTGAGTCTGAAGAACAGAGAAGACCAACATTCCAGCTCAAAGACAGAGAGAGTATTCTTCTTTCATTCTACTGAGTCCTTTGATGGGTCAAGGCCCACCCAGGTGACAGGGTAGCCACCTGCTTTACTCAGTCTACTGGTTCAGATGCTAATCTCACCCAGAAATACCCTTACAGACGCATCCAGAAACCATGTTTGATCAAATATCTGGGGCCCCTGTAACCCAGTTAAGTTGACACGTAACTTATGTGTGGGTGTCTGGTCTAATGCCGTGGCTACCCTTTGGCCATGCTCAGTGGACAGTGACCCGCTGCAAAACTAGTGAACAATTGCTCAAAGGGACAGTTTTATCTGACAGCAGGTGCTTTTGGGATGTGGGATTTGGGGTGGACAATCTCAGGGTGGGTTGAGAGTAACTAGGGTCACAGAAACTTGGGTATGTCACTAGGATGAGTAGCGTACCCTAGAAATCCAGGTCCATCCAGAACCTCAGAACAAGATCTTATTTGGAAATAGGGTCTTGCAGAGGTTACTACATGAGATTATCCTGGACTAGGCTGGGTCCTACCTTGTGATGGCATCCTAACAAGAAGTGGCTGCCCACTTGCTGCCCAGGGGTTCATTGCTATGGGTACCTCCTTCCTTTGACACTCCCTTGTTGCTGGGCATCTAGGTTAGGGTGTGCAGGAAGGAAGGAAAGAGACTTCCCTGGCTGAGGATGAAGGGTGGAATTCCAGCTTTGAACCCGTCTGTTGAATCCCTTTTTCTTTTGACTGTTCAAGATATTCTGTGTGAGGACCCAAGTTCCTGCTGTAGGAATGAATGAGTGACAGCTGTTGGGGGGATAGACTCTCTTAGGAGAGTCCTCGGGTGAGCTTTGCTTTGTGGGACTTTCCTCCACTCAATCCCAGAGGCCTTCAGGAGCTCTCAGGAGGTGGTCCCCCAGGAGCATCCACTCAGATGTCCCTGTGTGTTCCGCTGGCTGATGGGCAGAGGGGTGGGGCAGTATCTGGACCCTGGAGCCCATGGCCAGAGTTGAAACCACAGCTCTGCTTGCCAGTCCAACACCCCCATTCTGGATCGCCGCTGTTTCCCATTGAATTAGGTCCCTGTGACTGCTACAACAGGTGATCACACTTGGGGGCCTTCGCACAACAGAGATGTGTTCTCTCGTGGTTGAGCGAGATAGAGATCCACAATCAAGATGTGAGCAGGGTGTGTGCCTGCTGAGGCCCAGGGGCGGCCTTCCTGCCTCTTCCAGGTCTGGGGCTGCTGCACCCTGGGGGTTCTTCAGCACGTAGCGGGTCGCTCCAGCTTCTGCCTCTGTTGTGTGGCTTCCTTGCCTTTGTGTGTCTCTGTGTCCAGATCTCCTCCTTTGGTATAAAAACACAGGAGTCATTGGATTTGGGGTTCACCCCAACCTCCTCTGACTCCGCCTTTCCTGGATTATATCTCCTAATCCCTATTTCCAAATAAGGTCACATTTTGAGGTCTGAGTAGAAATAAGCTTGGGGATGTTGGGCACTTCCTGAACCCACTGCACCCCTCCTTCAGGAGGAGAATGCAACGTGGGGAACTAGCTAAAACAATAGAACCCTTAGAACAGCAAGGGCCTGGCGAGGCCCTCAGGGGCGCCCGTGGTTCTGTCAGAGCTTTGAGGGGTTCAGAGAAGAGCGGGTGTGCCATGGAGCAGGCGCCCTGCCCCCCCCCACCCCACTTTGAGTTTTTAATGTCTCGTATACCAGAATATCAAGTTTTCCTCTTGCAATCCTTCCATTAAAGAATGGTTTATCTGGCCATTTGTTTATGTGTGGAAAATGCATAAAAATTTATAAAATAAACCCATTTACTTCCAGACGTAAGTTAGTGTTTTGCCTGCAGTGAATTTTTGTGGCTGAGTTATAAAATTCTGAAAATAAGGGTTTCTAATGAAACTGCGCTACCCTTTAATGAATATCACCACCCTTGCTATAATAAAGAATGTACAATATTTGGCATGATGCACTCTGGAAAAACCACCTAATGTGTAATATGAGTGATCGCTCTCTTTGTGAGCCAAGTACTGTTTTCATTTTGTGGGGATAATTCAACTCAACAAATATTTATTGAGGGCCTACTAAGTCTCAATCACTGTGCTGGGCAGTGAGGACCCCCACAAAATTGGTGGGGGGTATGGTTTTGTATATAATAATGAGCTCTTGAATGGATGCATGCTGGGCGCCATTCTAAGACCTTGGTATGCATTAGCCCATATAATCCTAACAGGGTCCCAGGAGGAGGCCCGCTCTCGGTATCCCCGTTTACTGTTGGGGCACGGAGAGGTCAGAGCAATCTGCTCACCATTATGCAGCCAGCAAGCAGAGAGTCAGGGCTCCAATCCGGCAGCTGGGTTCCAGAGTTCATGTCCTCAAGCTCCGTCCTGGGCAGCCTCAGAAGATTTACAGTGTGTGTCGGGGAGGCGAGTTCAGCGCTGCAGGAGGGCGCAGGGAGGGGCGCCCACAGGAGGGGCACCTGCTGCATGGTCTGGGAGGCTCTGGCTGGAGTGTGGTCATGGGGAGTCAGAGCAGGGGCTGGTGAGGGAGCGAGGAATGAGGGGCTTGCCCCTGAGCTTACGGAGCTGTGGTTCTCGTGCAGACATGCCGCGGTGTACCCTGGTGCCGGGTATGCTGGATCCCACATCTAGTGGAGGAGGGGGAGAGAGGAATCCAGACATGTGAGCAGGCTCAGCGTGAGGAACATCTCGGATGCTGCAGGGGAACACCCGCAGTCCAGGAGTCCTAGGAGAATGGCAAGGCCAGTCAGCCCGTTGGAAAGACCTAGGTAGCTATCTCAGAATTCCATCCCACCTGTTATCTTTCTCTCTCATTAAATATTTTAAATATTTTTGCATCACCTCATCTTTCAGTCCCAAAGGTCTGAGTTTTTGTTTTTTGTTTTTTGTTTTTTTTTTTTGGTCAGATTTTTGCTAAGAGCAGGATGGATCTTCCAGCTGATGTAACAACAACAATAACAACAACAACGACTAACATTTCCGAATGCTTATGGGCATTCAAATATGTTGCATGCTGTGAACATCTTACAATGTTTGATTCATTTGATCCTTTCCAGGTCTGTATGAGGTAGATACTATTGGTATCCTCGTATCTAGATGGGGAAACCTAAAGTGCCCCAGCATCACAATTGGAAGGGGTTGAGCCAGTAAGTTAGTCAGATGTTTGGAAAATACTTGAGCAGGACAACTTAGAGCAGGAGGAGTTTATTTTGGGCTCATGGTTTCAGAGGTTCAGTGCATGGTAGGCTGAATTCGTTGCTTTGGACATGAGGTGAGGCAGAACATTATGGTACAAGAATGCAGTGGGGGGAAGATACTCAGCTCATGGCAACCTGGAAGCAGAGAGAAAGAGAGATGGGCCGAGGACAAGATGTAGTCCAAGGCCGCACCCCAGTGCCCTGCTTCCTGCAGCCTTGCCTCACATGCCTACAGATTTCACCCAGTAGTCCATTCAAATGACTGTCCATCAAAAGATTCAATCCACTGATGAGGTTATAGCTCTCATCACTCAATCTTTTTTGTGGGGGTACTGGGGATGGAACCCAGAAGGTGCCTAACCACTGAGGCACATTCCCAGCCCTTTTTTTAATTTTTTATTTTGAAACAGAGTCTTGCCAAGTTGCCTAGGGCCTTGCTAAGTCTGAGGCTGGCCTTGAACTTGCGATCCTTCTGTCTCAGCCTTCTGAGTTGCTGGGATTATAGGCATGTGCCACCGCGTCTGGTACAATCCAATTCTTTGACCTCTGAACATTGCTACGTTGCCTAGAACACAAGCTCTTTGGGGACAAACCCTAACAGCCAGGATTTGAATCCTGCTGGTCCACCATCCAGGGCCTTCATTCTGCTCCTATCCAGTTACCCCACAGGCAAGTCATGCCACTCAGGCCCATTGCCAGCAGTCCTTGCAGAAGCTCTATAGGAATTATCTCCTTCCAGAATTCCATGTTGATGAGTGTGCAGGTGGAACCTTTGGGAAGTGATGAGTTTTAGATGAGGTGTAGGAGGGGGTCCTTAGGATGAGATTAGTGCCCTTACAAAGAGAGATACCAGAGAACTTGCTTCCTCTCCACCCCATATGAAGACCTAGAGAGAAGGTGGCCATCTGCAACCAGGGGGAGATCCTCACCAGGACCCGAACATGCTGGCAGCCTGGCCTTGGACTTCCAGCCTCCAGGACTGTGAGAAAATGTCTGTTGCTTCAGCCACCCCCTCTGTCGTACTTTATTATGGCAGCCAGAGCAGAGTAAGAAGAGTTGTGTCAAGATGCTGAGCTGATAGCCCTTGGAGGGAGCCGAGACGCAGGCCGCCAGTTGCTTCTGGCAGAAGCAGCCTCAGAGGTGACTGCACGAGCCGCTCGGTAAGATGTGTGAGTGATCCAGCCTGCTTTGTGACAGACTGCTGTTGAGACTGACACATGGACTGAGAGGTGCGCAGCTTGGGACAGATCTTCAGAGTCAGTGCTGCCATTCACGGGCCTGGTTAACCTCTCTGGACCTGGGTCTTCTTGTTACGAGATGCGGTTGATGATACCTAGATCTTAGCATTGGTGTGACTTTCACTTGAGATACTCTGGGTAAAGTGCCCAATAACTAGTGAAGAAATGGTGGGTTTTCATGTTACTCTCATAAAATTTGCCTTTTAATCCCCAGTTGCTGTATCCCCTCACTGAAGAACCCTCCTTGGCTCCCCACTGAATCTCCCTGGGCTTCCCATGTGACTCTGACTCTTTGTGTTGAGCTCAGGAGACTTGCTGGAAGGCCTTTCCAGAAAGAGGTGCAGAGTTGCACTGGGCCAGAGGTTGGGAGGAGAGCGAGAAGGGCAGGCAGGGATGCTGGGAGATTGCGTGGTGTTTAGGATGAGCAGGTCGTGGCGAGCTGGGCTCTGTCCTGAGGGCACACATTACCTCCTCAGGCGCTGCAGCAGAGAGCTACTAGCAGGGAGTGGGTTGCTCAGCTTGACTGCAGCATGGAGAGGCACCCTCATGGGTGAGTCTGGAGGTGAAGGAGACCAGGTGATGTCAAAGTGAATCTGGAGGGATGCTGACCTGGCAGGGGCTGTCCCTGACCTGCGTGCCCTGGGGTCTGTGGACACAACTGTCTGCTGATGCAGAGGTCTAAGGGGCGGATGAGGGTTGTCAGCAGTCCTCACAGGTGGCCAGTTAGGTCCCTGGCCACTTTTCACAGGATTCAGCCCTTCTCTCCCATCCCCAAGAGTGAGGTAGGGCATCCCAGCTGAGTGTGGAGGTTTCCTTCCATTTTTTTGTCCGTGATCATTAGGCCTACTGATAAGGGAGGATTATCAATTAGAGGAAAGAGCGTCTGCTTCCAAGGGTGATTACCATTGCTGTAAATCAGACTTAATGGCTGCAGAAATTCATTAGGGATTCATTTCCTAATGATAATGAATTGGTTTGAGCAGATGTCAGAGGCAGCCGTGACTATAATTCTAATTCCAGGCTCAAAGAGTGAGGAGTGTCCCCTCCCCAAGCTGGGCCTGTTCTGAGGAATCAGAGTGACTTTCTCAGAAATTTAGGCCTCAGAGTGTGTCCAGTGCCCAGTGGCCACGAGTTCACGGCCTCCTCTGGGGGAGCTCAGGCCTTCACTCTTGCTTTGCCTTTGCTGGCATGTCCCTGTTGCCTCTTCTGTTGACACTCACTTCCTGACATCTTCCCATGTGGCACAGGCTGGTTCAAGGACCTGTCAGCGCCCCTGAAGCCTGGAGCACATTGTAGCATCACTGTCTGCCCCTCTCTAGACTCCATTTGAGGCAGGCACTGGCTTAGCTCTATTTTGCTAGTGCCAGGCACACATTTGGAGCTCTGGATAATGGCAGACTCCAGATGTTTGAACTCATGGGTGTTTAGCTGGGCCTCCTGTGTGACTGAACCTTCAGCAGTGGAATGACTACACTTGGAATTTGGGGTCCAGCCTGGGACAGATGGGGTTGTTATAGTTTAGATGTGATGTGTCCCCTAGAAGCTCATGTGTGAGACAATACAAGAAGGTTCAGAGGAGAAATTATTGAGTTATGAAAGCCTGAACCCAATCAGTGAATTAATCCCTGATGGGATTAACTGAGTGGATACTGAAGGCAGGCAGGGTGTGATTGGAAGAGGTAGGTCCCTGGGGCTGTGCTTTTGGGATATATATATTTGTATATGGAGAGTGGAGTCTCTCTCTGTTCCTAATCATCATGTGAGCTGCTTCCCTCTGTCACATTCTTCTGCCATGATGTTCTGCCTCACCTTGAGCCGTAAGGAATGGGGCCTGCTGTCCATGTACTGAGACCTCTGAAACTGTAAGCCCCCAAATAAACTTTTTCTCCTCTACAATTGTTCTGGTCAGATCTTTTAGTCACAGCAGCAAAAAAGCTGATTAAGACAGAAATTGGTACCAGGAGTTGGGTAGTTGCTGTGGCTAACCTGACCATGTGGTTTAGAAGCTTTTGGAGCTTTTTGAAATTGGTGGGAGGAATTTTGAGATGTTTAGCAGTGCAAGCTGGAAATGTTTTAGATTGTTGTAAGGAGAGCTTAATGGGCAATTCTGGTGGGAACTCAGAAGACCAGAGTGCCAATAGGACTGTAACACAGTAAAGACTGGGCTCATGAGGTTTTAGAAGAAAAGGAGGGTGATATTGATAATTGAATTAGAGGCCATTCCTGTTATGTTGTGGCTGAGAACATTTTGTCTGTGTCCTGAGATTTTCTGTGAGACTGCTTTTAAAAGCGATGGACTTCTTAATCTGGTGGAAGAAATTTCTAGATTGCATAGCATTTAGGAGGTGGCATGGATATTGCTGGCAGTTTTTAGCCAAATTTATTGTGATAATCAGTAGCAGAAAGATTTGAAAAACTTGGACTTAAAAGGTGGAAGTAAAACTGGGATTAAAGAACCTGCAGTTGGTAAAGATATTACTGCTGCTAAAGAAATCCTGAAGACTTTGCCCAGAGACAATATGAAAGATGGCTTGAAGGTATCTTAGGAATTAGCAAGATCATATCCATCTCAGACTCAAGGAAGTAAAAGTAAAAATTATCTTGAGAAGAGACCAGTGGGGCACCCTTCTTGCACAAGGGAGCCTAGGAAGTTTTTTTAACATGCTTAGCTACTCAGGTACTCAGAGGCTGGTGCAGCCAGGGCCCCTGGAGGCTTGGCTACTCCAAGATGGCAGCAGATCTTGGTGTCAACCACATGGTGCTGGTTCTGCAGGAATGCAGGATGCTGGAGTTAGGGGTTCATGGAGGCTTCTACTAGGATTTCAAAGGAAGGTCCTGGAGGCCAGGCAAAGTACGGCAGGATTGGAGTCCCTGTGGGCACCCCCTGATAAGTCAAAGTGTGGAGATGTGAGGAGGAAGCCAAAGCTGTAGTGGAGACCCCTAAGATTAAGAAATACCAGTAACATGGGACAGCATCCTAGGAAAGCTGCAGGAATTGAGCAGAGACCAATCAACAGAAAGGCCAATTGAGCTGCAACTAACAAGGCCACAGGGGGAGATCTACACCATCTCTTTGGAAAGAATATCACAATGCCATGTACTCCTAATGCCAGAAGTGGAGCTACAGGACTTGTTTGCCCAGTTGGATTTCAGTCTTGCTTTGGTCCTATCTCTTTTCTCTATACCCTTATTTTTCTGAATGAAAATGTTTATTCTGTACCTTTATATATTGAATACTTGTGAATTACTTTTGCTTTTTTTAGGAGATCATGATGTGAGCTTGTCCTGAACCTTAGAGAAGATTTGGACTTGAACTTTGGGGACAATCTTGGAACTGTTAAGACTATGGGAACTCTTGGAAATGACAAAATCTATTTTGCATTGTGAGATGGTCATGAGCTTTGGGGCCCAGGGTGGAATGTTATGGTTTGGATTTGAGGTGCCCCAAAAGCTTATGTATGAGACAATGCAAGAAGTTCAGAGGAGAAATGATTGGGTTATGAGAGTGAATTAATCCCAGATGAGATTAACTGAGTGGATACTGAAGGCGGGTAAGTTACGGCTAGAGGAGGTAGGTCCCTGGGGGTGTGCCTTTGGGGTATATATTTTGTATCAGGAGAGTGGAGTCTCTCTTTCTCTCTGCTTCCTAATCATCATGTGAGCTGCTTCCCTCTGCCACGCTCTTCCGCCATGATGTCCCGCCTTACCTTGAGCCCTGAGGAATGAAGCCGGCCTTCCGTGGACTGAGACCTCTGAAACCGTGAGCCCCTGGATAAACCCTCCCTCCTCTACAATTGTTCTGGTCAGATCTTTTAGTCACAGAAGCAAAAAAGCTGACTGAAACAGGGTGACCCCAGATTGCCTAGAACACAAGGCCCAGTTCAACCCAGCCTCCCAGGTGAGCTCAGGTGCTCTGACTAGGCAGGTCCTGGGTCTTGGGAAATCCAGGGGAGATTGACTGGAGCTTTTGGGGGCTAACGAATGACATGCCATCCGCTGAGCCTGGGGTCCTTACCTATGAAGTGGGACTGCAGTGGTTTCTTTGAGGAGCAGATGAACGAGTGCCTGTCAGAGCTAGCTCAGAGTCTGGCACACAGCAAGCATTCAACAAGTACACCTGGGGCAGAGGCACCAACTCTGTGGCCTGGCAGAGTGTGGCTGAGGACCGTGTTCAGGCACAGGTGCGATGGGAAAGGGGAAGGAAAGACCGTGGGACACCCGGCCTCCTGCAGGGCAGGGCCAGCTGAGCTGGTGTGGAAGTAGGGTGGACAGGCCGAACCCAGCCCATACGTCACCATGTGGCCTGAGCTGCCCACTGCCTGGCCTCAGCAGCCCTCCACACTCCGACCAGGGTTTGATTGCAGCAGACAGAATAACCCTTCCCAGTGTGTGACATGAGTCTGGCCTTCTGTGTCTGCTCTCTCTGGACAAGTGCTTGAAGGGTGGGCTGGGCCGGGTTAGGCCTTCTGGGGATGAGATCCGGCTCTGTGAGGTCGAGGTCAGGTGATGTCACAGGCACTCAGTCGAGCCCGAGACCCGGCCCCGGCCGCCATGCCTGAGCCCACCTCTCCCCAGGGCTGGCTGGCTTTGTGAATCATGCAGCCGGGAATGTCCTATCTGATATGGCATTTTACTCGTGGGACCAAGATTCAGTGCCTGGGTCCTTGTGAATTGCCAAAGCCTCTCGGGAATGGAGTCTGCAAGTGTCTATTAACATTTTAAATACACATTCCCTTTGATCCAGCAAGCTGGCTTCTGGGAATCCATCCCTCGGAAATGAAAACCCTAGAACGCAAGGACATAGAAGCAGGATGTTTATTGCCACACTGTGGTGGCAAAAACCTGGAAGCAATCTGAGGGTCTGTTGGGACTGGGAAGGAATGAGTTGTACTTGCTTTTTTGGAATATCTTTTAAAAATCAGATTTCTGTGCAATTATCTGAAGGGCTGTTTTTACATATTAAGTAAAACAAAAAAGCTACTCTCTAGTTTGGCCAGCAAAATGAATTATATGGTGGTATTTAAGAAAAGGAGTTTTATATGCATATTATATTTTTAATTTTGTAGAGAAAAAGGAAAGGAGGCAAACATTATTTCTGGATGGGGATGGAAGAATTAGTAATCCACTTCTGAATTTGTTTTGTTCATTATGGTGAGAACGCTATTATTTCATGCATCTGCAAACCCAGTGAAATAAATTCCTATACATACTGAACTCCTTGGAGTCTAGAGATTCCTCTACCATGCAGTGTAAAGTGGAGTGGTATTCGCCAGTTGCCTTCCTCCAGGGGTAAGAACTGGGTCTCTGCCTGTACTCGGTCAACGCGGTGCTCTGTGCTTGGTGGGTGCAAAGAGTTTGTTCCAGAGAACAATTAATTGCCTTGCCCTGCAGGGAGCACTGCTTGATGAGGGGGACAGAGCAGCATGGTTTGGCCACCCCTCACACGGCCAGTGCAGCCAGCTGCCAGAATACCAGGACAGTGCACTCTACTTCCTAACCACTGCAAGACTTTTAAACACCCGAATCCCCAGAACCTGGCTTTCGCTGCTGGAGGATGGAGCCGACCACCTGACGGCGACTACCTCACAGGGACTCCCAGTGCTTGGGCTTTCATGGAACGTCTCATGATTTCTCTATCTCTTCTTCCATCTGTTCACTGAGCTCTGAGCGAGCAGCTGCCATGTCTTGGTCCTGGAATGCTCAGGAAGGCTCTGAGACAATGAAGATTCTAGAACTTTGCAGCTGTGCCTTCCCTGACCACAGAGCGGAAGGAGGAGTGCTGTTGAGACTGAAGTCAGAGAGGGCTTTCTGGAGGAGATGACGCAGAAGCTGGGACTTGGAGAAGGAGGGGCTCTCACCAGGTGCAGGAATAGGGCGCAGACTTGCATTCTGAGCTCAGGGATGAGCAGAGCAGAAGCGTGGCCTCGAGAGGTGCAATATAGTTTGGACCTGGGAGAATCTTGGCGTTGCTGAATTTGGGCGCCTTCATATGACTGGGAAGTCTTAGGAGATGAGGTGGGGGCGGGCTGTGTAGACCCTGACACTGGTAAGTAGGACGAGGGGAGAGGACAGGCCAGCAGCTGCTCAGAGGCCTTTCACATCTAACCCCCATGTGCTTTCAGACAGTTCAGTGAGCTAGTATCAGCCATTGCACAGGGTGGACATTGAGGCAAGGAGGGGTGAAGGAGGTGCCAAGGGTGGCCAGCCAGCTAACTGGAGAATGAGAATCCCAAGCCGTGCTGGGCCTGTGGTGCCGCTGTTTCTGCACCAAGGAATTGGCAGCTTCTCTCGGGCAACCTCGCCTGGGTTTTTCAAGCCCCGTGACAGTAGATGCTACCTCCGTTGTGTTTTTGTGGGATCCCTAGAACCTACACAGAGGTTCGCAGAGGCTCGCTCCATTCTTCAGACCGGGAAAAAGGGATGAACTGAGATAGGAAGGGGCACCCGCCATTTAACAACGAGGAAACCGAGGTTTGGGAGAGGAACGCCTGCCCAAGGCCACCCAGGACGCCATGCCCAGCATTTCTCCACTCCCCCGTGCTAGGTCTCGGAGCAAGCCCGGAAGGTTGATGGCCTCTGCCCTTCCCAGAGGCGGAAGTGGAAGGAAGCCTGAGAAGTTGGGGGCCGCGAGAATCTCACGGTCGCCTGTGGGGAGCCAGTGCTCCAGCTGGGGTCCTGTTGTTCTCCAGATTCATCTGGCCCCGCTGGGGAAGGCCCCTGGTTGGAGCATTTCCTGCGAGCGCCTTTGCGGAGGCTTGGAATGGAATGCTCCCTGCCTGGCAGGCCCCCGCGAGGTGCCAGGGCGGTGTATGTTGGACAAAGGATGGCTTGGCCCCTGGGCTGGGGCACCGGGATCGCCTAGCTCTGCCTACAGTGGTGTGCAATTCAAAACTCTCAGGTTGTTTACTTCTGGAATTTTCTACTTGACCACTTTGGGCTGCTGTGGCGCCCTGGTGAGTGGAGCTGTAGGAAGCTCAGTCTGGTGGGAAGCTTGGTCTCAATCTGGCCTTCCTCGGCTGTCTGCGTGGCCTCCGCCTGGGCCTGGGGCCTGGGCCACTCCTCTTCTGGACCATCGGGCGTGCTGGTCTCAGTGCCTCTGAGCTCTGTTCCCCAAGCCTCCTCGCTCCTCCAGATTTTCTTAAACCTCAAAAACCTCCGGAGTTTCCTGCTTGAGACACCACGGTGTCTTCATTGGGTTTGGGAGAAAATCCAGTCCATCAGCTCCGCTTCTGTTCTGCAGGTGGAGTTTTTACAGCGAGTTGCCACAGGAGCCTACCCTCAGAGAGAGACTTTGCGATAGACAGGTGAAGACAAGTCAGAACAGTGATCTTAGGATGTTATAGGATAAAGCAGTGCTAACAACAGGTAGAATGGGACCACACACCTGTTCTGGCTCCTGGCAGGTACAAAAGTGAAGCTCTGTCTTCCACAGTGACCTAACCTGTGCTCTTGGGCAGCTGTGGAAAGAGGAGAGGGACATGACTCCATGGTTGTGGTGCCTCCGTCTCTCACAATGAAGCATCTCCTTAAGGAACAGGGTCACTTTCAGGTACGTACTCAGACTTGCAGAGCGCTCCTCTTCTGCAACATGGTGACCATGGGGAGGGGGAGCGAGGTTCCCCTCACCCCACAGAGGCAGGAGACCAGGAGCAGCACCTGGGCCTGCAGGTGGTTGGGCTGTCCCTGCATTTCCTTGGCTCTGTTGTGGCATGTCCAATTTGGAGTGATCTGGTCTCTGTGCCCGCTTGGAGCCCAGGGAGGGTCAGCTGGGCTACACTGGCCTTCTGGGGCATCATCTGGGCCCTCACCGAAAACCTCCATGGCTGTCAGCTTCTGCCTTCAAAGCCCAAGCATTCTGGGCCTCCTGCCTTTTGACCTGGGTCCTGCTGACCCTCTGGTCCTCTCTCATGTTGCTAGGGCATTTGGAAGACTTCAAATGCTTGTTGATCATGGGAAAAGAGGAGCACCTCCAGAGGGCCTGCAAATAGACATTCCCTCTGCCGAAGTTGTGCCATTGCTCTTGGCCGCCATATTGAATACTGCACGAGGTACAGTGTGCAGCTTCTCCTGTGCATAAGTGGGGTGGGTCAGCTGGGAGCTAGAGATCTAATTTTGAGACGGCTCATTCACATGGCTGGCAAGCTGCCGGTTTTTGGTGGGGACTGTGCTGTGTGCCAAGGACTTGGTTCCTCTCCATGTGTCCCTCTCCGTGGGCTGCCTGGACTTTCCCACAGTATGGTGGCAACCATCTCCTGAGAACCAGAGGGAAACTGTATTATGCTTTATGACCTACCTTCTAGAAGTCACACTGAGTTCTTCAGCCACAGAATAGTCTGCTCAAATTCAAAGGGAGGTTCTAGACTCCTCACCTCTTAACAGGAGTGTCCAAGTCATACGCAGACGCTCCTGAAGTTATGATGGGGTTAGATCCTGATAAACCCATTGTAAGATGAAAATGGTCAAAAACACAATCCACATGCCTAACCTATCAAATATCCCGCAGCACAGGACACTGGGAACGTTGGCTGTTTGTGCTTATCTCGTGACTGACTGGGAGCTGCGGGTCCCTGACACTGTCTAACATTGCCAACACATTGGAGCCTGGAAACAGATCAAAATCCAAAACCAAAGTGTCGTTAGTACTGTGCTTCACAAGGAGAAACTCCTGAGCGCTCATCTCTTCTGCTCCATCATGCAGCCAAGAAATTTTAAGTTGAACCGCTACAATCAGGATCGTTGATAGTCAGAAGAGCATGCGGGATGGGAGAGGGATGCTGGAACAGCTATTTCTGGAAAGTACACTCTGATGCACAGCTTTCCTCTTAATAGGCAGTAACAAGGCTGATGGGAACGCTAGATTTAGCTTGAACCTACCCAGATTTTTCAGGGAGGCAATGGGGTAGGCCCTGGAGGAAAGGGGCAGCAGCAGCCAGCAGCCCGAGGCATCAGCTTACAGAGCTGCTTAGTGCACAATTGATGATGTTGTCATTGGCCACCAAGTTCTAAGGCCAGGTGGAAATACTGAGAATCCTCTGTGTGGCCAGGAAGAGAGAAAATCTTCCGGAAAGTTTTTTTGAGGGCAACTGGACAAGTTATACTGATCTTTCTCTGGGAGCCCTGCCTCATGGTGACCTATCTTCAGGGCTTGACCTTTGCCCATGCTGGAGGATAACATTCTGTTGGCATGGAACATTCCAGCAGGACAAGTCAGTGGCCAGCCGTCCTTTCCTGAGGCCAGACTGCCGTTGTTCCTCCACGTCTGTTTTCCTTGTAGCTGTTTTGGGGTGTTAGAAAATTGGATTAAGCTTCAATCGCATTTCCTCCTAAACACAAAAGTCCAAAATTAGTCGCACATTTCCAACAGACCTCACTTAAAGCCACATCCAATTAAATAGGATCGTTTAAAAATGGACCCTCCTGTGTATATACGGTGCGGCAGAGATTGGAAAGGTTTATGAAGTGAGGTATGTTTGTAAATAATGGAAAGCTCAAAATTGTTTTGACCTTGTGATATTTGAACCATGTTCTTGTAAATTGTATTCAACTTGGAATTGACATCCTGTGGATTTACAGCCCGTATCCCGCCTACATATTGCTTTGGAATTTTATTACAAGCTCACTTGATGATGATTTGTTTTTACAAACCTTGATGATATCTGAATTTGCATGGCATCAAAGGATCCTGGGGGGGGAAGCCTTCTTTGAGAGCTCCTACTTAGCCACCAGAATCCTCTCATCATGGAGATGGATAAACCGGGGCTCAAAGAGGTAAAATAAATTCATTAAAGCCACCTAGAGTGACGGCATCTGAGCTGGGAGTTGACTACAAGGCTCCTAAAGCAGAATGGGGACAGGAATGGAAGCATGCCTGGAAGGGACATGGGCAGACCAGAGATTGTCCCAAGCTACCTCTCTAGCTGTGTGACTTTGGTTATGTTGCTGACCTCTCTGGGCCTTAATTTTCCCTGCCTATGATGTTTGGCCACGTGTCCTTACCGTGGGGTGGTTGCAAGAGTTAGATGAGGTCACGGGTGTGAAGCACACCTGGTCCAGGGCCTATGTTAGTAGGAGCTTAGACAAGGCCTCTGTGTTAGTCCTCTTGGGCTGCTGTAATAAAAATATCGTTTCCTGGGCAGCTTATGGAGGCAGACGTTTATTTCTCTTGGTCCAGAGGCTCGAATCCAAGGCTGAGGCCCCAGCTGATTGGGTGCCCAGGAGTCCTGCTTCCTGGTTCATGGTGGCAGCTTTGTGCTGTGTCCTCTTGTGGCGGAAGTTGTGAGGTGGCCATCAGGCCTCTTGAGAAGGGTGCTAATGCATCCATGAGGGTCCCCCTCCCACGACCTAGTCACCTCCCTTTCCAAAGTCCCCACCTCCAGGTGCCATGGCCTTGGGGGCAAAGACTTCAGCACATAGACCTGGGGAATGCAAGCCTCAGCCTCTCCTTCCCGCTCTTGCCCTTCCCAGGGAGGCCTGGCGTAGCGCATGTGCGCTCACACAGGCCAGGCTGAGGTCACCCGGCAGCAGTGCGGGGACGCTGTGCGGGAAGCTGATGGCCGTGCGGTTGGCTGAAGTCCAGGCTCTTGATCTCAGCCGAGGTGAAGTGCAGCACTGCACGTGACCGTCCTCAGGGCACTGGCCCTGGCCTTTGCCTGCGAGGTGCTTGGACTCCCTCATTCCTCGAGACCCAGCCCGAACACCAGCATGGAGTCTCCTCATCCCCTGAGCTCCCCGAGCGCTGAGCGGGTCAGGGCTGGGGCTGGCTGCCTCGGGAGCAGAAGCGCCTTCCCTGGCGGGCCCAAACCTCATGCTGTCCGCCACAGCCGCGAGTGGCCTTCCTGAGCCGTGCCGCAGCTCCATGGAGCTCTGGACGCGGCCGCTCCTCCAGCTCTAGCACCATGGACATGGCCACTTCCGGGCTGGAAGACGAAGTTCTACCCCAGCCTCCAATTTGAATTGTAGGAAGAGAAAGAAGGAAAGCACAGCAAAGGACGTCCCGGTGAAGCTCCACACCATGCACAACCACAGGATGGGAAGTTATATTCCATGTGTGTAATATGTCAAAGTACACTCTACTGTCATGTATATCTAAACAGGAGAAAGAGTATAAAATAGAAAACTGAAAAAAAAAAAAAAGACTGTAACTAGCTTCCTAGGAATCCCCACCAAACTTTACTTACATGCAATAGTAGGTTAAAGATGGCCACTGCCATTAATGAGGGGTAAGGCCTATGTCCTCTCCCCTTGGATATGGGTGAACCCAGTGACTGCTTGGCCAATAAAATACAACAGAAAGGAGGCTGTAGTAGTCAGCTTCATGCTACTACAATAAAATATCTGAGACAATTAACTTATAGAGATAAAAGGTTTATCTATCTCACATTTGGAGGCTTTAGTTCTAAGACCGAGCGGTTCCCATTGCTTTCACCTGGATGCATGTCAGAGCTAACTGCTGACTTCACGAGAAGGAAAGTGAGAGATGCTGGAGTCTTTCAGGGCATGCCCCAGTGACCTAGGAGCCTCTCCCCAGACCTCACCTCTTGAAGATCCACAGCACCTCCCTGGGGACCAAGCCCTTAACACCTGGGCTCTGGGAGACACTCTCCAAGCTCATCCATAGCAGATGCTCTGCCAGCCTCCAGGTTGGAGTTTCAGCAGAGTAACAGCATCTGCCTCCTCACCCGGAACCCTCCTTCTTGGAACTCTGAAACCATGGCAAGGAAGCCGAGTCACCCTGTGGAGAGGAGCAGAGGACCAGCCTGCAGTGCTGGCACCAAGCTGCCAGCCCTGAGAGGGAAGAGCCTTGGAGACGCAGCCGCCATCCCGGCTGAGTGGCCCCAGTGGCTGCCACCATGGAGCCACGATGCTCCCGAGCACAGCCTGTCCCTGAGCCCTGCCACATCCAGCTCTGGGAAGCAAACAAGAGGGACTGCTGCCCAATCACCAGGCCTGGGGCTGGTCTGTCGGCATGTAACGGACAGCACGATGCATGTCAGGGTCAGCCGTGCCCTGTGGTGACCTCCGCAGCCCAGGGAAAGCAGAGTCCTCTGAGTAGAGGAGAGACTGGGTCGGAGGCCACAGGCCTTACTCAGCCGCACCTGACTCTTCTCTGCATTCGTTATTGACAGGTCTTGAAGCCTCTGTGGCTGTCGTCTCCAGCTTAAAAACTAATTGTCTACCTAATAAAAGATTTGGCATGTACTCCACATATTTACCTATGACTTTTCTATTTATAATGCACTTATGTATACTAACTACAAATATGCCATGAATGTTACAAACCTCGTGCAAAAACCAATTTCAAAGAGGACTTATAAAAATATTAAACGAGATTGTTTAATCTTGTATTTTGTCCTTCTGAAGAAGTGTTTTGGAGGCTTCCTTTTTTGGTGGTGCTGGGGATCGAACCCAGGGCTTTGTGCTTGTGACGCAAGCACTCTACCAACTGAGCTATATCCCCAGCCCCGGCTTTTTTTAAAAAGATATTTCGTTTCACATAAACTTTAACTTTTATCTCCAGCGCCGTTTGTAAACACGTATGAAGCTGTTGCTAATGAGTGGGTGCAAATCCATATTGTGCTTCTGTTTTTGGTACCAGGGATTGAATCAGGGGTGCTCAACCACTGAGTCACATCCCCAACCTGGTTTTTGCTTGTTTGTTTGTTTCTTTTGAGACAGAGTCTCATTAAGTTGCTGAGGGTCTCACTAAGTTGCTGAGGCTGGCCTCAAACTTGCAATCCTCCTGCCTCAGCCTCCCAAATCTCTGGGATTACAGGCATGCACCACTGTGCCTGGTGTGCTCCTTTTTATGACGAATTCTTCTCTCTCTCTTGACTGTTGTTGCCTCTGATCAGATTGTTGGGGTTTTATCCATGGGATGGCCATGAGCTCACATTTGGACAAGTGACAGATCTGGTATACTCTTCTTGTCTCTGGCTTCCATGTTTGCTATTATCTTCAACTTCCACCATTGCTGCTTTGCAGGAATTCTGTTCAGCCGTGGGTCCAGAGGGAGTTCTGTAACTAATCACATGATATCGTTTCCAACTCACGTTGCTGGACCCAGATCGCTGCACTTGGCTGAACAGGCTGATGGCAGGTGCCATCACTGCCACGTCCCCCAGCCTGGGTGTGAGGCTCTGATTCGTCACTTGAACTCGCCACACATGGTGGGGTCTTGGACGCTGCCGTCAACCCACATAGTAAATACAGCAGGACCAAAGTTCCCCACTCCTGCTGCTTGTTGGACACAAATAGACTCCAGCCCTCAGCTCCAGGCACATGGGCACTGTGGGTCACACTGGCAGACAGCAGAAGAGGACGTTGATAGGGCGGGCTATGCTGAGACCGGGTCAGTCTTTCAGCCGATCAGTGGGTGTGGTGTCTGGTGCATGTGGCTTCAGCCTCAGTGGAAGGAGGGAATAATAACCACGTCCACTTCAGGGGTTAAAGTATAAACTCAGCCATGCCTCGATCCACTGGGGAGGGTCCCCAAATCCTCCGCAGACACACGGTGGACGCTCAGGCCTCTTGTAGAAAGTGGCACGATGCTTGCCCAGAACCTACGCGCATTCTCTGCTGTCCTGAGTCACCTTGAGGTTACTTAGAACTCCTGACACAACGTGAGCACTCTGCGAACCATTGTCATACTGTAGAATTTAGGTAATAAAACACGTTTGGTACACGCACAATATTTTTTCCAAATATTTCAATCCACAGTTGGTTGACGGTGGAAGAGGAGCCCACAGATATAGAGGGAGGGCTGACAGCATGTGTCAGGGTGACGGAATGTGTGGCCGCTTCTGTGGCATGAAGAGCCGTGTGGGTGCTGCGTGCCCTGAGGAGCCACCCCACCCTCAGTCCCAACCTCTCATGCCTGGGCCTCCCGTGCCAGGAAGTCCAGCCCTGCCCACCAGGCCCGAGACACAGGTAGGGCACACTGTGAGCAGGGCTGACTCGGCAGCCCCAGGGAGGACAGGCCAGCTTAGGGAAACAGGCCAGTGCACTGAGCTCAGCCGGGCTCCTGGCCACTCCTGGGAGGCCAGCGGGGGCCTTACCAGCTGGGAGCCCACTAGGCCCCCAGGCCTAGGGCCTACGCAGAGCATCAGCAAGGAGGCGTCCTCCTGGGCCTCCCGTCCTCCTGTCTTCTAAAGGAGACGGACAGCAGGCAGAGAGCCCCCGTCTGGCCCTGGCCCAGCACAGCAGTGGAGTGAAGCTTATTGGGAGGTTTTGCTGGTTGGTGTTTGTTTAGGAGAAACATGTTCTGCGTGAACAAGTTGGGGGTTGCTCCTGATTGGCTAGCGAGGAGACTAGAATCTGAGCACAGCGGGACCTTGACCTCGGAGGAGCAAGAATCAGAGGGCTCTGCATCTCCTCGTGATTGCTCTCAGTTGAGCTTTAGTTCCTGCCTCCACACTCGGGAGTGCACAGTGGTCTGGGGCTTATTCCCTGCATTAGAGGCCCTGAGCCTGGAGGCCTTGGGAAGAGGGATCCTTGAAGGAGCAAAGGCTGAGTGTGTGTGTGAGTGTGTGTGTGTGTGTGTGCGCGCGCGCGTGTGCGCGCGCGTATGTGTGTGTGAGTGTGTGTGTGCACGCGCATGTGAGTGTGTGTGTGCGCGCGTGTGCTTTACTGGGGATTGAACTCTACCACCGAGTAACACCATCCGTCCCTTCTATGCTTTATTTTGAGACAGGGCCTTGCTAAGTTGCCCAGGCTGGCTACTCACCTGCCTCGGCCTCCAACTGGTGGGGTCACAGGCGGGCGCCACCACACCCAGCGAGGTCTGGGATTTCTTTACAGTCTGAGTGTCAGGCCCTCAGCAGCTGGATGATCTGCAGTCTCCTCTCTATTCTGTGGGATTCACTTTGCTTTCTTTCTCATGTCCTTTGATGTAGAACAAGCTTCAAATTCTGGTGCCATTCAACTTACCTATTTTTTTCCTTTGGTTAAATTTATTCCTAAGTATTTTATTCTTTTGATGGTGTTGGAGAGGGAGGGCAGAGTCGGTTGGCAGAGGCAGAGAGCGGGGCCTCACACCTGGCTCTGCCCCCCCATCCCCCGGGCAGGCAGAGGGGCCAGGCCTGCTTCGCTGGAGTGGCCATGAGGGGCCGTCTGGCAAGCCTCCTGGCCTGGCTCTCTTCACCATCTCCTCCCGCCTCCCGCCAGAGGTCAGAGCCCAGGGCGACGGTGACAGTCACCTTGGAGTGACAGAGGGTCCTTCAGCTGAGCTCCTGAACGAGGCCGTGGAAGAGGCAGGGGGCAGGCGAGCTACAGGGCACTGGTAAGAGTGAGCCGCTAGAGTTGGGGGCTAACTTATCACAGCAAACATTACCCCCGACTAAGGCGTCTGGTCTTCCTTCAGTCTCGGGGCTCAGGGGAGAGGCGCCCAGCGTGCTTCCTGAGTGTGCCCGACGCCTCCTGGGCCTGCGGCTCCCGCGGGGTCCTGAGCGTCCTCTTTGCCACCCAGTGAACTGATTCAGGCCAGCATCACCTGGAGCACAGCAGAGCAGTACTGGGGGTGCATCGAAAGGACGCTGGAGGCGGCAGCAGGCTCCTCTCCATTCAAGGAGCCTCTCAGGGCGAGCTGGGAGGCCGCCCTTGCTCCCAGAGACCTGCAGGGACTAGGGACGCCGGCTGCCAATGGCACTGGCGAGGACATGAGGACCCAGGTGTGCAGGAACTGCGTCACACCCTCATGGCTGCAAGTGGAGGAGGCCGGTGTGGACACAGGCGAGAGGACCCAGGCCCTCGGGTCCTTCCACCGCCTCCTGCCTCTGGGCCTGGGCTGCTCCTGCACTGCCTTCCTGGGCCTGGTCCCTGTCCCTGCGTGTGCTGCTCCTGCGCCCAGGACCCCTTCCCTCCCTTGGGTCTCTCCTGTGCCTCCACGCAGCTCATGGGCTCCTGGAAGCCTCCCGGTGGCGCTTCCTGCCCAGGCTGGGCCAGCTGCCTTCTCAGAGTTGTGCGGTGCTTCCCGTGTAGGGAGCGTCACCAGCACAGGTGACATCGTGGAACCCAGGGGGCCCTCCTCGGCTGTCTGATGGGGATGGTCCTCGGAGGACCTGGCTTGTCTATTTGTCAGGATGAGGCAGGCACAGTCCTGGGGACAGGGCCCGCACGTGCCAGTGCCCAGGAAGCGGAGGCTCTTCTTCAGGACACAAGGTCTGTTCACGCGCCTTCCCTGACCAGACTGCGGCTCCTTGAGGCAGGGACTTGGCAGAAAGCCGGGCTCAGGAGATGTCCGTCCCATCCAGCGAGCAATCGCAAAGTGAGCAGAGCTGCCTCCCAGTGTCCTGGGCAGCTGCGGAGACACAGGAGAGAGCCCGCGCCTTGTCCCCATCCCGTGAAAATGGGCCTGACTGCGATCGTTAGGAAAAGTCAGTGTCCCTGAGCCACGGCTGACAGCGCCATGTCCCTTGAGTGTGAGTAAGCATTGATTTCCTGGAAATGATCTTCTCAAAGGCTGAAATAGAAACGAAAAACCAACCCGTGGATTCAACTTCGGTTAAAATGAAAAGATGTCACAACTTAATTAGATCCGCCTGGGACAGAAGAATTCGATTATAATAAGCCCTTTCCAATTTCCAAGCGTCTTGCTGGTAAGGTGAGGCTGTTTACATACCAGGGCCGCAGGAGCGCAGAGCTGGAGCCCTTCCCTAGACGCGGGAAAGCCAGGCGGGGGAGGGTCGGCTAGAATTCAATTTCACAGAAACCCTGTGGGGTCTATTTTCTGAGATGGAGCAAAACTTGCTGGTCCATTCCTTCCGACTGTCATTCATAAATGGAATTCCTTCTGAATGTCTCCAGAGTGTCGCTGTCACCCTCAAATCTTGTTCATCGTGGCACATTAAACCATCAGCTGTTGTAGCTCCAGATGCAGCTTGCTCAGCTACACGGAAGGCAGGCACACTAGTCCTGAATCAATCGCACGTCCACGGCTCAGGGTCTCCTGGGAAAGCTGGACCCCCGCCAGCTAGTTTTCTCCTGAAGAGCTGCAGAGACTGCAAAGTAACACCTCCAGCACACCAAGGCCAAGCCCAGGGCCCACCTATTTCTTTGAAGTCCAAAACTTTTGGGAAATCTTTTTTTTTTTTTTTTTTTCTATCAGAAAAGATTAAGCCCCTCAGCTGGGGGTGTGCCCTCCATGAGCCCAGGACCTGCTCCGCAGCCAGAGGTCGTGGGACAGATGCTGCCGGGGGCTCGGCGGGATGAAGTCTCGGTCTCCTCTCTGACGGACCGGCCGGGGCTCTTCTGCCTCCCGGCTCACAGGGGAAGACAGCTGAGGCTGTGGTGGCTGAGGCCTTTCTCAGCTGGCTCACATATTCTTTACTTCATCGGCTCCTTCATGCGTAAAGTATTTAGGAATATCCAGCACATTGTTCTGGGTGCTGTGCCAGGTAGTGGGGAAATAGCAACCAACTCCATGGGCCAGAAATCCCCACCGCCAAGGTGCTGGCTGTGAAGTGGCGGGGAATGGAAGCAGAAAACAAGCCAAAGCCAGAGCAACACTATATGAGGGGGTGGTAAGTGCCACAAGGATAAACACAGCAGAGACGGCCAGGGGTGAGGGCGCAGGTAGGCCAGGGGTGAGGGCACAGGGTAGGCAGGGCAGGTTTCTCTCTGGAGAGGCTGTTTGCAGTTGAGTAGAACCAGGAATGAAGCCAGAGGGTGAGTTCTGGGCCAAGAACATTCCAGGCAGGGGGTGTAGCAAATGCAAAGGCCCTGAGGTAGGTGTGTGCCTGGGATCTGGGAGGAAGGACAGGGAGGGAGAGGTGCTGATGGGCAGTGAGCAAGAAGCTGGATGTCACCAGGGCCAGACAAATTCAGCTGTCTCCTGTCTAGATCCTGGGGGAAGTAAGGGAGCATGGGGGTCTCTCATCTCCATCAGCACCTCCGATTGGATTTCAGACATCCCTGCCCGGAAACTGGACATGTGGAAGCAGGAGCACTGGGTCTGGGTCTCTGCTCCCCCCACCCACTGTCCCATGGGGGCAGTGAGAACCTTTCCCAGCCAGCTGCTCCACGTGCACGATGGACATGGTCACAGCTGCTGGACAGTGGTGGGCACGGCTGGTCTTTGCCCAGTAGTTCTGGTGTCCATCCTGGGGCTGGGAGGCCGCTGAAGGCCATGGCCACAGAGATGCCCCCCAGAACCTGAGAATCGGCAGAGCTTCACGCCACAGCAGATTCTCCTAGCAGGGAGGGAGTATGTGTTCATGATCACCGATCGATAGTTTTCTGTTTCATAACTGAGGAAACCGAGGCCCAGGGACTTGACACGAGTCACTCAGCGGCCAAGGGAGGAGCAGATCTGTGGGGACTCGGAGACCCGGGTGCCTGGTCTTCTCTTTCTGATTTCTACGTGTGACTTAGCTTTCCCTCACACTGTGACGTGTGTCCCTGGGCTGGTCTGGCTTTGCTCTTTCCTGGCGGGCGTCAGGGAAAGGTGCCCTGCCTCCACATCCCATTAAACAGACCCTGGAGAGAGGCTATGGGCTGCAGGCAGCGCTGGGTGGGAGCCTGAGATCTGGGGGCCAAGAGCCCCTCCCCTGCAGGTGACAGCTGCAGAGTGGCCACAGTAGCTGGCTAGGCTGCGAGCGGTGATGGATGGACCTGAAATCTCAGGGCACATCACTGCAGTGGGCCTACCCTCCCCTGCCTCCCACACTCCGCTCTCCTGGGGGTGGCGACTTCGGGATCCAGGCTTCCTCCACCTCGGGGTATCATTCTCTTAAACACCTGCCTGCCGAGGTCACCCTGGAAGGAGAAGGAGAGGCCCCAGTCAACCAGGATGACTTTTAAAGACCAGGGAGGTGAGTGGCTCACACCCCTTCTTCCCTGTTCCACTGCCTATGACCGTCCTTCGGTCCCCAACCTACCCGCCTGGGACATTTAGGTCAGGGAACGTCTGGGAAGAGAGCATTAGTGGTGGACCCACAGCCCCGACTAGCCTGGGTTGTCACGAGTCCAGTGGCCAGGTGTGCTCTGGAGGGCACGGGCGGGTTTTGCAGTTGGTATTTTGGGACATGCCAGCCCCACAGTCACTGTTGAGACTTCGTTTTCCCGTTGATAAAATAGGAGGTTGTTTCCAACCTGCGGGCCCTGAATTTGGCGAAGAGGGCAGGCGAGGAAGCTGTGAAATTATCACATGTCTTAGAACCCCCAGCGAACGGAGCTGGGGATGGGCTCAGAGGCAGAGTGCTCGCCAGCGTGCACAGCCCTGGCTCCAATCCCCGGGGTGGGTCGGGGGATCCCAGCCCAGCCTAGACTGTTGTAGATGGCAGGACTCAGACGCCTCTGGGACTAAGGTGACCTTTCTATTTCTGTCATAGATATTCTTGATTTCCATAAAGAGGGAAATACAATTTCTATCAGGTGAAGAATTGTGTGATTCTTTTGAGGTCCTTGTGATAAAAATGTCTGGAACCACAGAATTATTCATGGGGACACAGAGAAAGGGCAACTATCCCAGCTGAGGACTCTCAGAGAAATCCTCCTGGAAGAGGTGGCTCTTAAACGTAAGAGCAAAGAGGATTTAGCCAGATACGAGGTAAAAGAAGAGCATTTCGGGATGAGGGAACAGGTAAAAATCTAATTGGGTTGGGGATGTAGCTTAGCTGGTGGGGCCCTTGCCTAGCATGTACAAGGCCCAGGGTTCAACCCCCACATGGCAAAATTAGTCAGTCAATTAAAAAATAAAATTAAGAAAAAGAGGTGACAAAGTGAAAAAATAAGCTGCACTACATCAAAATTAAATGCTTCCGGCTATCCAAGGACACTGTCAGCACAATGAAAATGCAATCGCTGAATGGGAGAAAATATTTGCAAATCACATATCTGATAAGGATCTGGTATCCAGAATATATAAAGAGCTTCTACATTCAACAACAACAAAAAAACCAAGTAACAAATGGGCAAAGACTTTGCATAGATATTTCTCCAAAGAAGACACACGAATAGTCCAAAGGCACTTGAAAAGATGCCCATACCTCCAATGACAGGAAAACGCAAGTCGAAACTTTGGCGAGATGCCATTTTACATCCCTGGGTGTCCCAGGGCATTAACGAAAACACGGACAACAGCAGGTGTTGGTGAGGATGTGGAGAAACGGACACCCTGTGTCACCCGTGGGAACCTCACATTGCATAGCTGCTGGGGAAACAGCATGGCGTGTCCCCAGACAAAGACAATCACCCTGCGATCCAGCAACTCCTCTTCTGGGTCTGCACCCGCAGCAACGGGAAGCGGGTGGGCAAGCTCCTGTCACCACAGCAACATTTATGCCAGCCGGGGGCGGGGGTGGGGGGGGAATGACCCAGTGCCTATGGCAGAGGAATGGATAAACAGTGCCATCTGTACCCGCGTGGAAGTGCTCAGCCTCAACGGGAAAGGGATCCCGGCAGGATGGACCCGGGGGCATTATGCTGTGTGAAGTAAGCCACATACCAAGGGACGTACGCAAGGAGCTCCAAATGAGTGTAGAGCCGCAGCACAGAGACCACAGTGGACAGGGGGTGCCAGGGCCACAGGGGAGGGAGCGGTAAAGGCAGTTTGAAAAGATGAAAGTGCTCTCAGGTGCGGGTGGGAGTGTCACTCAGCAAGGAAAGCCGGCTTGCCCACCAAAGGGACCTTCAACATGAGTCCAAACAGCCGGTGAGCTTTATGTTTATTTTGCCACTCTGCACAGAGCATGGCGGCCAGGGCTGTCCTCTGGAGCAGAGTGCGCGGGCTGCAGAGGGTGATGCCAGACACTGCGACCTTGTGGCCTCTGGGACTCAATATTCCACTGGCTCCTGCTGAGGCTGCAGGGCCAGCTGGGCAGCCTGGGGTGTCAAAGGCATTTCTGAAATGTTTCCCTCTGGAGGGCCCGTCCCTGGGAGTGACCTCTTTGGCTGGCTCCCCCGTCTGGTGCCAGCATCATCTGGAACCTCTAAAGAGTTCATTTAGTGCAAAGGCTGAGGCTGTGGCATTTGGGGTCTGCCCCTAACGGGAGACCAAACTGCCCTTTAAAAGAGGAACTAATACAAAATAGTCCTTGGGGTCTTTAACAAACAAATCATTAATACACATGTTTCAAAAACGTCTCAATGATTACAATTTCGGGAGGTTCTGCAAATCTCCCCATTGCAAATGGACGGATTGCCTGAGATGAAAAGGGATGGAATGGGGTCTGAGGACCACTCCTGCTTCCAGCAGGAACTGGCTGGCCCCGATGCTGGAGGGGGTGTCTACTGCAGGGGTTTTCCTTTCATTTCCCTTTGTGTGTCTTCTGGCTTCAGAGCCGGAAGCAAGAGGTCGAAACCCAGGAAGAGCGAGGCTGCCCTTGTGCTTTTTCAGCCCACTGAAAACAGAAAAATATGGTGCATCTGCAGACTTGTAGCCTCCAGGTTTTGCCTGGGACTCTTCATTGCATCAGAGAATGGGGTCTGAATGCTGGGCCACAGGGCTGCGTGGTCTTACAGACTTAGGCCTGGGGAGGACCAGAAAGGTTGAGCAACTTAGTGCCCCCAGCCAGGGAATTGTCTTCTGCTGCCCGAACTTCCTGGCAAGAGAGGCTGTGGAGACTGGAGAGACACGCATCCCTGAGTGAAAACGTGCTGAGTTCCAATCCTGGAGGCTCCTGGGAGAGAGGAGGAGCTTCCTGAACTTGCACAGTTGACCGCCGGAGTTCTGGTCAGCGTGCCTGGGGCCCTGCTCTCTGGGAGGCTTGCTATTTCTCACTCCTCCAGCTCTCCAGATTGTCCGTCACCTTTGGCAGTTTAAGATGTGCAGATAACATTTCCACTTCAGGGGGGCAGCAGGGTGGGACCTTCGTGACTCTGGCACCCAGGTCTTTGAGGTGCACAAACAAGCTGGCCTCTCCTCCAACCCAGCCGCTGCCACCCCCATCCCTTCCAGGACCGACTGGGTGTCTCTCAGCAATTTCCGTCCCCTAATCTGGTAGTGACAGTCCACCAAGGCCTTCTTTCTCCCTCCCTGTCCCCCTCCAAGCTGGGGCCTTCTCAACCTTAAGGCCAATAGGGTCTTGTCACAAAGTCTGGCTGGAATAGAGTGAAGAGAGACAGAAACTGATAAAATTTTCCTTTGATCTCGGATTTGCAAAGTCACCGGGGGTGGGGGAACCAACCAAAAAAAAAAAAAATCAGCAGTGAGCATTTGGCGTGGGTCAGAGCCAACGAGCCAGGATGGGTTCTTCTGCACCCACCGGTCCTGGGTTCCCGGCTCGGCTCTGTTCGTTACTTATCACAAGCAGGGGTCCCCTGCCTGAGAACCAGGCAAGGAACCTAATTAGGTGAAAATCATTTAAATGGTTTTCAAGGCACTGCTTGATTTAAGGCATTTATCACCACCTAACGCATGATTAACAGCAGGACAAACGACTGAACAAAAGCTCTTCTACTCAGAGGGATCATGTTAATTTCCATTAATCTTATATATTACCATCTCTCCACAAATGAATGTTATCTTAAAGGCCCAAATGCTTCTTTTGATCTTGGGGGGAGAGGGGAGATGCTAAGTTGTATGCTTTGGAAATGAGGTTTTCACGCAAGCAGGCCCGAGGCAGGCGGGATCAGAAGTTTCCGGTCTCTGGAGTTAGTTAATCCAGCCACGAAAGAAGAAATTCTGCGGGGAGGCATGAGGTGCTGAGCTGTCCCCAGAGTGCAGGAAGATCCTGTACTGCAGAGGGGCCTCTGCTCCGTGTCCCCCTGAGAGCGTAGCTTGGTTCCCAGATGGCCTTCTGCCACCCGCCCTGCAGGGTGGAGATCCCCACAGCCCTTCCCTTGGCCCAGCCCAGAGTTCCTTAGGGACCTTTGGTAAAAACCACCAGCGAAGGGCCTCCCGCTGGATGGGAGGAGCGTCTGACTTGCCGTTAGGGCAGCCCATGCTCCTGGGCTCTCCCAGTGTCTCATTCTGTGTCTCTGTCCCACCATCCAGTCCCTGCTGCAACCTGACCGTCTTCCCACTGGTGACCCAGGGGATGAGGCAACTCAGTCAGCATGGGGACGCTTGCATTGCATCCTCAGGGCCCATG
Organism: Sciurus vulgaris; assembly: GCF_902686455.1. Taxonomy (NCBI): domain Eukaryota; kingdom Metazoa; phylum Chordata; class Mammalia; order Rodentia; family Sciuridae; genus Sciurus; species Sciurus vulgaris. The sequence continues at coordinate 140,595,393 of NC_136469.1, forward strand.
CCCTTGACCGCTAGGCAACCGGCTCCCATGTGGTCAGGCCATCTCCAGCAGCTGTCTTGGTCTCTGCGCCTACTTCTTAATCAGGGCATTGGTCTTTGCCCTGGACCAACAGCTCAAAGGGCTGGCCATGTGCGGTGCCGTTTCCCCATTTGACAGACGGGAAAACATCGCAGGGGGCCTGCCTCCTGGCTGTGGGCCATCACGCTGGGTCTGAACCCTGCTGAGCTGATCCCGAGCCCCTTCCTACCCTCTGTACCATGCAGACTGGTCAAACTAGGGTAGGGTGGAATTCAGTGGTGGGGTGCCTGCCCTCCATGCGGAGGCCCTGGCCTCCATCCCAGTGCACACACGCACACGCGCAAAACCACACGAGGCTGCATACAGGCTTCACAGTCCTGGGAGCCACTCTAAGGGGCCTGGTGGGCTGGACCTGTTCTGCACCTTGACTACAGGTCTGTGAGACCACAAGGCAATGAGATTCTGCAGACTTGAGTCCCCAGCCAAATGCACAGATGAGTGAAGGCAAATGGGGAGAGCTACGAGCTCAGTGGGCTGTGTCAACGTCCACGTGCTTGCTGTGACATCCCGCTATAGTTTTGCAAAACATTCCCATTGGGTGAAGCACGCAAAACACAGAAGGCACCTCTGTGACATCTCACAAGTGCACACAAGTCAACCACGATTCCAGTAAAAAGGCCAATTAAAAGTAGCAATGAACTAAAAAAGCGAGAGGATTCCCTCTGCAAACACCCTGAGTAGCTTTGCTGTGTGTTTGTGATGAGGTGGGAATAAGTGGTTCGTAACACAGGATTCTTGCCTCAAGGGAGTGTGACGAATTAGTTATAATCATAGTCGTAATTTAAAAAGTGCTCCAGTGTTTAAAATGTCACATAAGTTCGGCGCTCCTGCACTGCGTCAGTCTCGTGAACACGCCCCGTCTCCGCAGCGACCGCGGCGATCCTGTGATCACTGCTGCCAATGTCTTCATCTCCACTCGCCGGTGAGGAGACCAGGGCTCAGACTGGGGAGACTTGAGGAGCCGCCAGGTCTGGTGCAGGCCTCCCAGCCCACAGGGCCGGGCGGGGGCTCAGAGTAGGCCTCAAAGAAGGGCCTGGACGTGCCCTGGCAAAAGGCAGGCCCCAGATAAGCCCAAGTGGGTTCCAGAGCTGTGCCGGGTGTGGGGGCTGGAGCTGTTTACTCAGCCTTCGGAAAGATCGCACCCAGGCCTGGCGGTGATAAAGCCGCTCTGTTTTCAAACTAAACATGGCCTCTCCTTGGAGGGCTCGGGAGGATATTGCACGTCCCTCCTGTAGATCTTTCCAGCCATATCACCAACCCAATATCTCACTGGACTCTTGGGGGAAAGTTGAATGAGCTCCCCAAGAGATTCAAACCACCATGGGCAACTCAGAGGATGTTCTCCAGGAAGCTGAGGTTTAAAAAGTCAGCCACGGGCCTCCTAAGACACACGTGGCTGGTGTGGACTCCTGGCCCTGACCCTGACCAAGGGCCTCACGGGGCTGCAGCCATGTCTGCAGAGAGGCCTGGCTTTAATTCAGCCCAGGACACAGGTCTGAGGACTTTCCGTGTGTTCTCTCGAGTTCAGACTCACCACAGCCCTGGACGGAAGAAGCCTCCCCAGGTCACAAATCAGAGGAGACGGGAAGGGCCTCATTCAAGGCCTCTCGGCTGGTAAGATCTGAGATTTGTCATCTTTGAAGCCTGGAGCAGTTGGTCAGGATGATCGAGAGCTGGACGAGGGGCCGGTGGCTGTTCCGCGGGGCAGATGGTGTTTGCTAACGAGTGCAGCGACGGTGGCTCTCACGCCAGGTGTGGGAGCTCAGGCGTCCTGCTCGCAGGGGCCACGTACGCACAGCTCACAGAGCAGCTGGGTCTCTGCGGACAGGCAGCGCGGCATGGGCTAAGGTCCTCACCTGAGGATGGTGCCTGTGCCAGGCCACCCTTTGGCTCAGGCTCCTTGCTGGGTCCCCGATGCCAGGAACAGAGACACACTCCGTGCAGCCCTGGCCCAAGAACCACGGGTGTGCTGAAGTGGCTGTGTCGCACGCACACCGGGGCTCAGGGCTCACCCTGCGCTCAGCGACGGTAGCTGGGACAAACCCAGCCACCTGCAACAGGTGCTACCGTGACTGAACGCCTGCTGCAGGCTCAGCACTGTGACTGGCGCTCACAGAGTCAGAGTGCAGGGTTCAAGGATCTGGTCCAGCCATTCGCAGTCCTGGGGTTTAAACCTGGTTTCCAGGCTCGCCCTCGACCCGCATGCCTTCAGGAAGCCCCACGTACCCACGTGGAGAGGCGTGTGCGCTGGCCAAGCCCCGCTGAGCCCCCGCCGGCAGGAAGCATCGGCTGCATGGCGTCAAGCTCTGGGTCTCATGGCCTCGAGTTCACTGGCCAAGGTCGGGACAGGCTGAACCCAGAAGGATCAGGCCCACGGACTCAGCTCAGTGCAGCAGATGTTACGTCCGCCCTTGCCTGTGCCGGTGCTGAGCAGGCAGAGCACATGCCGCAGACGACAGGGCAGGAATGCAGAGGGGCCGCTGGGGCCCTTTCCAGGCGTGCAGGCACTTCCCGGTGCCCTCTCCTCTCTCCCTTTCCTCCTTTCCCCTGCCCTCCCTCCCCTTCCCTGGACATAGGGATCCAGAGTAAGTAACTTGCCTAAATTATCCTGCTGGGAAGAGACTGAGCCAGGATCTAAGCCCAGGGCCGCCTGCCTGCCAACTCCTGCCCTGCCAACTCCTGCCTTGCCGCCTCCTGGAGTAAGATAAGAGCTGGGTGCTGTGGGAGAGCCCCAGGAGGTGCACGTGAACGTGCAGAGCAGCTCTACTGTCCAGCTGCGGAAGGCCGTTTCGTCTCCCACCATCTCCCATCCTCTCCTTTCTTAGTGATGGGTGTATTACTACACCCACCAGTCTCTTTTGCAAATTTGTGGCCAGTGAGCACGTTCTGGCTAAGCAGATGTAGACATAAGTCTTGTGCAGGACTTCTTGGAAGCCTCCTGAAAGAGAGAACATATACTAAGTCCCCCTCACTCTCAGAAACCTTCTGTCAGAAATGTGGATGTGATGCCTGGAGCTCTGGCAACTACCTTAGATTATGAGGCACTCTACAAATGTGTTCTCCACAAACTGCAGAGGAAAGCCAGAAGCAGTCTGGGTGCCCGTTGGCTGAAGAGCTACCAGCCCCTGAATCATCTCCCTCTGGTCATCTTTCACGCAAGAGAAAATAGGTTCTAAGCTATTTATGTCACGTTACATTAGGTCTTGTTTCTTCCCGGTTGAATCTGATCCTAAGTGATACAGGGAGCAGCTGAGGTGTCTTTGAGGCAGAGGATGAACTCGGGCTGTGTTTGAAAGATGAGTAGGACTGAGACTGCAGAGAGAGGCAGAGGCTCCACACAGGTGCTGGGGTAGCCGGTGAGGAGAGCCCTCGAGGTGTGCAGCAGGCCGGGGGCTTGGAGCTTGCTCAGTGAGAGAGCTGGGTGCCACGGCCAAGGACTCGGCCTCCACGGAGGTCTAGTCAGCTGGGGAGAGGCGGAGGCTGGGCTGGGATTGGGGTGGGGGAACTGACTGGGCAGGAGCTGGAGGCCAGCTTTCCGGCGACCGGGAACCGCTGACAGGTTGAGTGACGGTGGGGACGCCTGCGCCACGCAGCAGCCCTGGTGGAAATGTGCCAGGAGGAGCGATGACCGGGGCATGGCGGTGAGAACAGGACCCGTGGTGCCTGCAGGAGGGCAGCCTGAGAGCCGAGCGGAGGCTTGGAAGCAGCGAGCCCAGGGAGGCCGGCCTCTCCTCTGGGCTCTCCGCCTGCTCCTTCTGCTCACTGCTTCCACACTGGGGCGACGCGGCGGGAGGCAGTGCCGTGCTGCCATGTGGGGACTCAGAGGCCTGGGCCAGGGGAGGGAGGCGCAGCTGGCGTGGACAGCGGGCGGCAGGTGGGAGGGGCTCCCGCCCGGAGTTGCTCCTCGTTGGAAGGAGACAGACCAGGGCAGGCAGCTTGTTCAGGACGGCCGGGTGGGTGCAGGACTTGAACCCAGAGCCATCTCTCCGGCGGTCTTTCTCTGCCACACACACCAGCACAGGACTGGGGGGTCCGGGAGCCCTTGCCCCCTGGCTCCTTTACCTGCCCTCTCCACCCAGGCGGAGTTGCTTCCGACCTCCAGGTCAGCATTAAGCTTTCACCTGCCCTGTCGGGGGGCTGGGCTCCCTCCCTTGGCCCTGGACCCACCAGGTGGCACCCGGGCTCTGCCCTGAGCTGGCCAGTCAGCCTGGCCGCTGGCCTTCCAGCCCTCCTTCCTCGCCTCCAAGGCCAGCCCACCGAGCCCCCTGAGGCCAGCCCTGCGAGACAGGCCCCTCAGGCCGGCGCGGCCCCAGTTCCCTGGGACTTGATCTCTCATTGCTTCAGTTTATCACAAATGGTTTTCCAAGCCAGTGGATTTAATGACATTACACTCAGGGAAATTGGTGCCATTCCTTAATTACTTTGAGAGTTGAAAAGCAATCACTTAGCGACCACGGGATGAGTTTCTGGGGCTTCCTGGAGTCCGTAGCCTTAGAAACTCCGTGGAGAGCCAAGTCCCTTGGAAGAGGTCAGTGGCCCTGGGCGGGCTGGAACCGGGGGAGCTGGGCTCGAGGGTGGAATTGGATAAAGTGGAGATTTTTCTGTATCGTGATCCACCTGGTTGCTTAAGCCAGACCCTGCTGGCACCTGCGGCCTCTCCCTCTTTCTGGTCTCTGCACCTTGTCATTGGTGAAGTGCTGTGATTCCACCTGCTGATAGCACTGAGTCCTGCCCGCTAGGCCAGGCCACCAACATCATGCACCTGGGTGATAGCGGATCTCCCCGTGGGGTCCCCTGCCCCTGCTCCCTGTGGGGGGAATACTACCTATAACCTGTGATGTGACCTTATTTGTAAAAGGACCTTCACAGATGTAATTATACTAAGGACCTTAAAATGAGACCATCCTGGATTACCCAGGTGGGGCCCGAATCCAGTAAAAACTGTCCTCACAAGGGAAGCAAAGAGGACACAGTGGGGGAGGCCACAGGAAGAGGAGGCTGAGGCTGGGGGGACACGTCTACAAGCCAAGGAACAGCAGCGACCCGCCGGAAATCACCAGAATCCAGGAGAGGGCCCTGGGGCGGATCCTGCCTCAGAGCGTCCAGGAGGCACTGCCCAGCCTGCCCCTTGATTCGGGGTCCTGGCTCCCAGCACCGTGAGAATCCATTTCTGTCATTTTGAGCTTGCAGACGTTTTCACAGCAGCTCTTCAAAACTCAGGCAGCCCCTCCGGTTCCCGCCACTTGCTGCTCCTGAGCTCAAAGCCCCGTGGCCTGCACTTCACGTAGACTAAAGTCTGGGCTCCCTGACAGTCTCAGGGCCACCTCTCCTTGCTTAGCAGCTGCCTGCTCTGGCTGCTTGGTTTCCTTGTTCTTCCTTAAACACAGCCAACCGACTCCACCTCAGGACCTTGGCATGTGCCACCTGTCTACCTGGGATGACCACTCCCAGAAACCCACTGCTCACTGCGACCCAAGCCACAGCCCCAGAGCACCCCTCCTGGCCACTGGGTGTGACCCCCACGCCTTGATCCTGCACACCCGTGTCACGTGTCACATGCCGTGTTCCACGTGCTCCCTGTCCTCTGGGGGTCCCTCTCCACTAGGATGGCAGCTCCTGGGCACACGGCCCTGCTGCAGGGTCAACCCTGCTCCCACTGCCCCTGAAATAGCACCTGGAGTGGATCATCACAGCACATCTGATGAGCGAGAGAGGGGCCTCGGCCGAAGAGCCAAGAGGGATGCTGGCCCTGCCACCCTTGAGTGGGGGTGGCTGATGTGGGGTCTCCTGTGTCCCCAGATGTCCCATCCCCTCCACACGCCTGGCGAGGCAGAACAGGCACCGTGTGGACTAGGGGACACGCCTTGACGGGGCCAGGCAGCCCTGGGCTGGAACCCAGCGGCCCCAGCGACCGCTGGGCCTCTGGATCCTGAAGGTCCCTGATTCCTTAGGGAATCCCAAGGTGGGAGAAGGGCTCTGCGCCTGCCTGGAAGAGGAGGTGCCGCGTGGCAGGGCCAGGACCTCGCAGACACTGCAAACAGGAAGGGAGCTCTGGGCCGCGAAGGGTAGACCTGCCACCACCCACCACCTGACTCCTCACCAGCAGGCCCAGCTGTCCTCGCCTGGTCCTCGGTACGCGGTAGGCACAGTAAGGCGGAGCTTTTTATTTAGATGAAATGTGGCTAATAGACGCACATGTCAGAAGGGCGCAGTTCCGGCCCCTCCCCGGAACGTGGCCCACCCTCGCCTCTGACCACACACAGGCTTCGCCCACTGTTAGGCTTTCACGTCTTGGATCGCCCGGCATGTTCTCTTGTCTGCTTCTTTCACTCAACGGTGCGTTTGTGAGATTCCACTCCTTGTCTTATGTCCTCCTGGTCCTTGGTTCTTGTCGTGTAGAGTTCCAGTGTCGGGACCCATCCGTTCACCCTGTTGTTGCAGGTTATGAGGGGAGTCCCCAGAGGGGGCTGATACAATATTGATTCTGTGAACATTCTAGCACACCTTTGGGGTGAACAGATGTATACCTCTGTGTTGGGTACAGAACTCAGAATAGGGATGCCAGATTTAGCAAAGATAAATTGGGACATTCACTAAAAATAGCATTTGTCCTTTATCTGAAATTCTAATTTAAGTCGGATGCCTTGGATTTAATCTGGCAGCTCTATTAATGAGTAGACTTGCAGGGTGCTTGACTCTGTGTCCACTCAGCTTTAGATTATTGCTCAACATTTCCCCAAAGGGTTTGACCCATTTATACTTCCACAAGCAGCATGTGAGGGACCTGGGAACTCTGCATTCCTGCCCACACTTGGTATTATGTATCTTTTTCAATTTTATTGTGCTGGTGGGTGTGATTGTAACAAGTAGTGACTTCTACTTGCATTTTCCTAATGACTGATATCAAATTGCAGCTCTGTTTTTTATTAATATTTTTTACAGGCTGCATTTTGATTCATTGTACACAAATGGGGTACATCTTTTCATTTCTATGGTTGTGAACCATGTAGACTCATACCATTCATGTAATCATACATGTACATAGGGTAATCATTTCTGTCTCATTCCACCATCTTTCATACCCCCCCCATTTCCCTACATAATCTAAAGTTCCTCCATTCTATCAGCTTGTTGAATATCTCCTTTTGTGTTTCTGTTCATCTTTTGTCCATTTGAGTCATGTTGGTCCTTTTCTCATTGGTTTATACGAGTTCTTTATATATTCTGTATACTAATCCTTTGTCCAGTGTATGTCTGGGAATATCTTCTGTGGGTTGCCTCTACATTCTCTTAATGGTGGTTTTGGGTGGATAGAATTCTTCATTTTAATATATTCCATTTAACTAATTTTTAAATCATATGGTTTTTGTGTCCTGTTGAAGAAATCTCTTCTCACTCGTGTTTCCTCTGAGCTGTTGTTGTTTACCTCTCACATTGAGATCTGCAGTCCATCCAGGATTGACTTTTGTGCATGGTGTGGGTGGAGTCCAGCTCTGGCTTTCCCCGCTTGGACATCTGATCAACTGCATTGCCATTGTTCACATGTGTAGGTGACCATATATGTTCGGGTATCTTAACTGGTTTTTAAGTTAATCCTGTGCTTCTGGAAGCTCAGTTCCAAGGCTGTGGTAAGCTTGTGTTGACAGGAGGGCACCAAACCTTAGCCCTGGGCTATGGGGGTGATGAGGAGGAGGTGAGGAGAGGCCCTGGGCCCCTGTCCCCTGACAAGAGAGTGGCTGGGTTCCTATTTGGTTAAACTAAACAACCCACTTAGGGAATGGCTGGTCCCATGTTCCTGCTGCACTGTTGCCTCTATCATAAGAAAAGTCACTCTCAGCCCACAGGTGGCTAGACATGAGCCTGGTGCGTGCCTGACTCGAGGCCGCAGCCTCTGGGGCGGCAGCTAGAGCAGTGACTCCTCTACTGGAAGCAGAAGGGGGTGTGACAGACAGCTGCTCACAAGGGTGTCATTTGACCTGGGCGTTGAGAGATGCATAGGAGTTTTCAAGTAAAAAAACGGCACGGTGGGAGCTCCAGGGAGCAGCATGAGCGAAGGCAGGCCGTGCGGAAGGTCCCTGCCACAGAAGCAACTGGACTTTCCAGGGATTCAGGGAAGAGAAGGAGAAATGCCATGAATGTGGGTCTTAGTGAAGCCACTTATCTGGCCTTCGAAGGTGTTGTGGTCAAAATGTGGCCGCTGCATTTCCTGTCAAAGCCTAATCGCCAATGGCTGGTGCTGCGAGGCGGGCTGTCAGGAGGAGGCTGGGTCATGAGGACTCCCTCCCCCTCACCAACGGCATCGAGGCCCTTATAAATGACGTTCCACACAGTTCACCCCTTTGGCCTTTATCCCTTCTGCCACATGGGAACACATGTTCCTTTCCTCCAGAGGACACAGCACGAGGCACCGTCTTGGAAGCAGAGAACCGTTCTCTCCAGACACCGAAGCTGCCGGTGCCTGGATCTCAGACTCCCAGCCTCCAGACTGCGAAAGGTAAGTTTCTGGTCTTTATAAATGACCCCCTCTCAGGCATTTTGTTACAGCAGCACTAATGGACCAAGACAGAAGGTTTAGAAGGAGCACGCCCATTCCTCTCTGATGCTCTTGCCTTCTGTGGAAGCCACACTATCAATAACAGCAGTCTACTCTGGGGTCATGGGAGGGAAGGGACACGCCCATCCAGGCAGCAAAGCCACAGCCTGCGGCAGCCAGGGCAGTAAGGGGACAGGCTCCCTGGTGTGGAACCTGCAGGGTGGGAAGTGGAGGGAGATGGAGGAAAATAGAGTAGCCTCACGGGAGAGGCACAGTCCTGTGACGGAGGGGCTGCCCGCCCTCCAGCGCCCTGGTCACTTTCCCTTAGTACAGAACCTATGAACCCAGGGCAGCAAAGGGCCAGCTGAAGGACTATTTCCTAGGCTGTCCTGCAGGTCGGTGTGATCGTGTGGCTCTGTCTGCCCAATGAAACGGAAGAGCAAGTGCCAGGGGACTGCAGAAGGACCTCCTGAAGGAAGCCGGGAGGCCCGCCGCCGCCTACTGCGTCCTCCTTCCTCCTCCCAGGTGCTAGAACGCAGGTGTGACCTCTGGGGCTCTAGCGACTCTCCCACACCCCAGACCACTGAGCTGGGGAGCCACAGGCTGAGATGGTGGAGGAGTGTGACGGAAGGCATCAGGGACGCGCAGGAATGTCCCTACTTGCCTTCCATGTGATCCCCAAATGGTGTCGTTGTCCCCAAATTTAAGAGAGCAGGTTCCTAACCCCCAAAGGGAGACTCAGATCCATTTTGTCTTATTTCAAAACCCCCACTTGTATGGATATAATTTCGTGCGGAATAAATGGATTTATTTTTCTCATGTAACAAGAGACCTGAAGGTCGGGGTAGATTTGGCAGTCAAGGGAGCGGGACCGGCACGGCTGCTTTTCTATGGTCCACTTCTCATGGTTGCAAGATGGCTACTGTGGCTCTGGCCATCACATCCTTGTTCAAGGAAGAAGGGGGCAAGTAGACAGCACTGCCACTAGAAGTCTCAGCCTTCCCAGAATCCCCGGAAGCCTTCGCTTGGCCGGGTGTGGCCCCTTGTGTTTTCTGAAGTTGATCACGGTGTTTCCCGCGTGCTCTGCTCCACCGTGCCCTGGCCTCTAGGATGTTGAGGATCTGAGGCTCTTTTCCATACTCTTGAACCTGGGCAGACCCTGCCTGCGCTCCAACTCCAACAGGCTGCCAGTTCCACCTCCTGCCTCTGCCACTTAGGTCAGATTATCCAGAGGCCAACATGTCACCAGAAACCCCGGGATGGAGGAGCCACTTCCAACGAGCGGCCACAGGGGCTCCAAGGCTCCAGACATAGAGGTGGCACTGAGCCAGGGCCACTGGGAGCAGAGAAGCTGCCAGTTAGTTCTCCCTATTGTCTGACCACAGAATGGTCAGCAAAATCATGCAGCTGCCTCAGCCTGAGAAGTCGTGGGGCAGGTTGCTGTGCGTGGGCAGGTAAGAAACCTCTGCTCTGGCCAGAAGCAAGTCACGAGGCTGTGCCTGGCTCCAGGGAGATCAAAGAAACAAGCGCTTATTTTTTCTAGCTCCAAAATAAATGGAGACAAAGAGGAGCTGTTTCCACCAGGTTGCCCTCTCACCTTTACAGCACCTGTGGGGCCTGACCTGGGGCAGCTACACGTAGGGGATGGCAGTCACTGGTTCCATCTTTCTTTCTTTTTTATTAAACACATTCTTTAGATGTTGATAGGCCTTTATTTTTACTCACTTACTTATATGCAGTGCTGAGAATCGAGCCCAGTGCCCCACGCCTGCTGGCCAAGCGCTGTACCACTGAGCCACAGCCCAGCCCCAGTGGCCCCATCGTTCACACGGAAAGACCAGGCTTGGCGAGGCCCAGCAAGGATGGTCCAGCTAGTGGGCAGTAGAGCTGGACTCTGACCTGTGACACTCAGCTCCTGAGGCCACCCTGAGAGGAGCAGACCAAGAAAGCCAGGAAGAGCAGTTGCAGAAGGAACGCCTGGAGCAGAGGGTCAGAGACGAGGACATGGCAGAGCCGCGCGGGGAGGGCGGGGATTGTGCAGGTTGAGGGCAGAGACCGGGCTGTTCTGCAGCCTCGAAAGCCTGGACTTGATCCCGGAAGCACTAAGGAGCCATTGCTGGTTCTGTTGCTTCATTTGAGAAATTTGAGTCACAGTGCAGTCGCATGACAAAGAAAGCAACGCCCATAAGAAGCAAATGGTGGAGTCTCCTCATCTGCTCCTGCACTGTTCGTGTCTCAGGTTAGTTTCTGTGCCTTTCAGGGCTCAAGTGAGGCAATTTGGATAAAGATTCTCATTTTTTCTCTTTATGAAAATATTATGGCAATGTTCTACAATTGGCTTATTTCATTTAGGCAAAAGTCACCTTTGTAAAGTGTATTATTTAGTCTTTTTTAGTATGGTGATGGTGGTGATGGAGATGATGGTGATGATGGAGGTGATGTGATAATAGTGGTGATGATGGTGATGATGGAGGTGATAGTGACAATGGTGATGGAGATGATGGTGATGATGGAGGTGATGTGACAATAGTGGTGATGATGGTGGTGATGGAGATTGTGGTGATGATGGTGATGGTGATGATGGTAATATTGATGGTGGTGATGGAGATGATGGTGATGATGGAGGTGATGGTGGTGACGGAGACGATGGTGATGAGGGTGATGATGGTGGTGGAGATGATGGTGACGATGGTGATGGTGATGGTGGTTTGGGGCACCCTTGTTGCGTTCAGATGACTCTGTGTGGTCTTCTGTGTCTCTTCTGTGCCACTGGTCTGTGTGTCCTACTGGATCTGGAAGGTCTTTTCATGTGGGAACATAGAGGACTGCCTCTTCTTTTCCCTTTTTTTGCTTTTGAGTAGTGGAGAGGGCCTCAGCGTTCGTGTGCTGGGCCCATTCGCATCCCCTGAGCGGGCACTGGCCTGCTCTGGCGGCTCCCACTGGGAGCAGTGCTGCCGTGGGTAGCGCCCACCACAGCCCGGAGCAGAACTTCTCCTCCCCTGACCATGTGGTGGGCTGCAGGGATGGAGCCCAGGGACGAAATCGCTGGGACAGGCTGTGGATTTGCCATTTTGATGTGGATTTCCAGGTTGCCCCATAGGGTTGTCCCACGTGGACACTCAGATGTGGAGAGCAGCTGGAGGCGGGTGGGGTGGTCGCGGCATCAGCGGCCGGGTTGAGGGAGGAGAGCAACGTACACCTGGGAGGTTCAACTCAAAGGAGGAGGACACGGTAACGGGTCAGAGAAATGTCTGAGGGAGAGTCAGAGCCACTCAGGGCGACCCCGGGGGGAGCAGAGGGGCCCTGTCCCTGGTTTCCACACGCATCTTCCTACACAGTAATGACGTCACTGGGCACGTGACTGCCACCAGCGACCATTTCCCAGACTCCCTTCAGCCGGTGTGGCTTTCTGGCAAGTCCTGTCCCATGAGTGGTGAGCAGAAGTGATGCGGGTAGCTGCAGGGCCTCCTTCCGCTGCCTCCTTTCTCCCCACTGGCTGAAGTTCGGATGGGAGGGCGGTTGCTGGAGGGACTGTCTTGGGCCATGAAGTAGAAATTTCCTATTAAGGTGAAGCAAGAAGATCAAGGGAGCCTGGATCCCCGAGGAGAGAAAAATAGGTCTTTTCCTTGTTAAACCACTCATGTCCAGGTCCCTTAGAGTGCCACCCCCAGTGGCTGGTGACCCTTCATGTCCGCTCTTCTGCCAGCCTGTGTGCTTCACCAAGACAGGTGCTGCGAGGAGGCAGCAGAGCCGTGGCCCCCTGGCCATGGAACCCAATCCATGGCAGGAATGGCATGGACAGGGCAAATAAGAACACCTCTCCTGGGACCCGTGCCTACAGCCGGGGTCCTGAGGAGGGTCCTCAGAAGGGCTGGACTGCTAGGCGTTCACTCAGTGCACAGCCCGGCTTCAGGAGCCAGCAGAGAGCTGTGTCCCTGGGGGCCGCTCACGGAGGCTCATGCCCTCAGGCGCTGTAGTGACACAGTCGTCCCTCCGTATGGGGGACAGGTTCCAGAACCCCTTCAGACAGCCTCTGTGGGTGCCCCATCCCTCAGCCACCACGATGTGGCGTCCACACACAACCTAGGCACAGCCTCCTGTGGTGTGACATCACCTCTAGATCACACAAGCCCCCCACGAGGGACGGTTGTCTCACTGCATCACTTAGGGAATAATGACAAGAGGAGGAAAGTACACGCTCAGACAGATGCAGGCGTCTGGACCCGACGACTATGTCCCTCTGCAGTGGGTTCACTCATGGGTCTCTGCTCTGTGCATGGACAACGACAGTGCAGCGTGACAGCAGGGAGGGGGACGTGGGGACACGGTGAAGCTGGCCAGGCTGGACAAGGTCCAGGAAGTGCTCCCAGGGTCTTGGAGGAAAGACCCTTTGGCTGGGTCCTCCAGGCTCGGTGAAGCTGGCCGTCCACGCATGAGCCACGGGCTAGACCTGCAGGGCCTGGGCAGCAGGGCAGTAGGGCAGCAGGGCAGTCCAGCCCAGCTCGGGACCTGCGAAGATTCAGTGCAGCTGAGGCGCTGAGGCGCCGCGGTGGCCACAGCAGCAGCTCTGAGCCTGGGTGGGCGCCGGCCAGGCTGCAGCCTGACAGCTGCCGAGCACATGCAGGTGGCACTGCTCACGCTGAAGTCGTGCTGGGGGCCACTGACCAGGCCAGGAGCTGTGGAAGGCACGGCTCTGTGTGGACAGGGGACAGCATGTCCTTTGCCACGAGGCAGCTTGGAAACTGGGAGGACAGCAGAGCTGGGAGGTCTGTCGCGCCTCTCCCACTTCTCTGTGAGGCCTGCCACAAGATGATTCTCCAACCTAGCTCCTGCGCTGGGACAGGTCACGAGGCCCTCGCGTGGCAGGTGTGCTGCCTCGTGCCCAGAGGACGGGAGCGAAGGCGCGGAGGCCCTGGAAGAATCTGAACACGCAGGCCTGGTGGAGGCTGCCAAGCTTGCTGCTAGTAGATCAGGCCTCGGGCTCAAGCAGGCCCCATAGAGCCCGCTCCCCGCGCCTCAGGCTCCACCCAAGACTTGCGTGGCGTCAACGTGCTGCGCGTCTCTTGCTAACCTGGCTTCTGTTATAGGGGCGTCTGCCGTGACCCTCACGACGGGTCAGGAGACTATTATTTTCTCTCCCCTGCAAGGCTCACCGTGGAGCTGGGCCAACAGGAGCAGGTGGTTTCTGCGGGGGTTTGAGGAGGCGCCCCTTTCCTGCGGCTGCCGTGCGCGGCTTCAACAGCAATGGATTCTGTGGACTCCAGAGCCTCAACTCTAGGTGCCGGGGCCCCTCTTGCTCTGGAAGGGCAAACACTCCTTCACCGCCTCTAGCTTCCGCCATTGCTGTAACCCCTGGCGCATGTGCTTCTCTCTTCCTCCTCTGTCTTCAGGCATCCCGCTTCCCTGTGTCTCTGTTGAGATGTCCCTCTTCCCACAGATGGCAGTCACTGAACAAGGGCCACCTCCCCTAACACGACCTCACTCCACCTCGAATATGTCTGCGTAGGCCCCATTTCCAAGTAGGATACCCTTCACAGGTGCCGCAGGTAGGCACTGGGGCATGCCTTCTCGGAGGACCCTGTTGGGCCCCCTTAGGGTGCTGATTATATAACCTCTTCTCTGAATCCACAGGAGCTCTAAATCCACTGAAATCAGGTGGGCAGACTCCAGTCTTGAGCTTCATTGCTTAGAAAAGCCACTGTTGAGCAGCGCGTCATTCACAGTTGCCTGTACAGACACCCTGTCTCCTGCTTGGCTCTGCCTTGAGCTTGGGGCTGTGACACACCCTGCAACCCAATGGGAAAAGCTACCCCACACGCTCTTGCGCTGGGAAAGCAGGTGCGGTGGTGGTATCAGAGATTGAACCCTAACCCTCCTGAGTGGCTGGGATTGCAGGCATGCAGCTGGCTCAGAATTTCAAGGTTTTAAGGAAGGTGACAATGGCATCAACACTGCACAGTACCTGACATCCCCAGGGGGCCTGAGGCAGCACCAGGCAATCAAGCACACCACACAGACCTGGATGAGTCTTCAAACAGCCAGAAAAATCAAGATGAGACTGATCTCCTATCCCTCGAGGAAGTTCTACTGCAAACCTGGTTATGCAAAAACATGATTTTCTGAGGCCTTTGGATTGATGATCATAAATAAACGATTGTGCACAAGGAAAAAAAAGAGAGAGAGAGAGACAGAAGCCACTGTCGGGAAATGCATCCTGCTTGTGCTGTACCAGTGGGCTGCCTTTGGGTGTCTCCCGGGGCTGCACGGAATCACTTCCCAACTCAAGCCACCCTGCCCTGCAGAAGGGAGGGAGAAGTCACTCTAAGGGGTCAGGAAGCACAAGGACAGGGAAAGAAGCTGCCTGACAGGAAGATCCCAATGGCAAGGGTGGGCATGCCAGGTGCAGAAGGCATGCAGAACAGGACGGATCTCCCGATCACCCGTCGGGTGATCGAAGGGGTCCAAGAAGGAAGAATTTAGGTTGGGACAGATTGGCAGGTGCCAGAGGGAGAAGCAGGTTCAGAAGACTTGGGAGAAAGTCTGTAGTGGGCTGCCAGCCGGTAGGAAGGGCCCCGTTCTACCTCCCAGATAAATTTCTCTCAAGGTCTCAAAACACTGAGTCCGTGGAAAGGAGGCAACCATGCGTTTTGATCAGTAGCCCATCCAAAACCAAACCCAGCAGCCCTTGGTCCCCTGGGGACCAGCTAGTCCAGACCACTCCTGCATTTAATGGCTTCTGGACTGGCTGTCTGGGCCCTGCCCTCACCCCAGGAGGCGGACTCACTGAAGTCGCCTGTGCTTCAGTGTTCGGCTGTTTGCATTTCTTGACAAAGGAAATTTGTTGGGCTTAAGTTGCCAAGGGTCTGCATCTGGATCCTATGATGCTTGGCTTCGGGAGGGCGGTGCACAGAACCGGCTCTGGGGCCTCCACCAGCCTCCATGTAATGAACTTAAGTGCTCCGAAGATGAAAGCTTATTTGCCTGATCCCGGATTACGGGAGCGCCGCGAAGGTAGGCCGAGCAGACTGTGCAAGTTATCTCCCGCCATTGAAGTTTCCAAAGATAGCAGCGGTGGACGGTGGAAGGCAGGAAGTTTGGCCATGTTGGAATTTATTAAATTTGCAGTTAAAAAAAAAAAAAAAAAAAAAAAAAAAGATGAGTTCTGGACGCCAGTGCAGAGAGGTCAAGTGGAAACATAACTTTACGTAATGAAGTGGTTAATCATATTCTGCTTTAGAAACACTAATATCATAAATTGGCCTCGTCCTTCCGTGCTTCCAGCTTCAACAATAGAGCAGAGACATTAATTTCCGGGTTTGGTCTAACTCCTGGGATCCTCCTCCTCCTGCTCCCGCCCTCCTCCTGCTCTCCCCTCAGCTGGAGTGAGGAAGAGTGTGCTTTGATCCCCTGTGCTCTGGGGTCTGCAGGAGGCGGTGGCGGGGGAGGATTCCTACAGGTGACTTTTAGGCCTGAATTCCATTGTGACAGCAATGATTTATTTTAACTACTAACCCAGGAAAGCAGGCGCCACCAGGATGAGTACCTCCACTAGCCCTAGCAGACTAATTTTACTGTTTATGAATCACTAATATGTTTAGGGCGGGGGGGGCTCACCCTCGCAGATAACTAAAAGGAAGACTGAGAAGAGACCTCGTGGCGCTCAAACAGTTCCACATGGCCGCGATGCCCTCGCTCCCAGATAGAGAACACATGGGGTCCAGATAGCTGCCCCCCACCTCCGCAGCCGGCAGAGGCTACTGGCAGATGAAACACTTTCATCTCTCCCAGGGAGATAAACAGGCCAGTCTGGATGGGCCTCTTTATTTACAAAAGAAAATGAAATCCGCTTTAACACTCGCGCCCTTCATGGGAAACACATGTTGCCTGGTAATTGTTTTGAACTCACTTCCAGCGGCCGGCTCCACGTTGGGCTGCTCTTGTGTTTTCGCACTGGCTAGGGATGGCCGCAGAATTGGTGAGGAATTTCTTCCCAATTCCAGAGGCTCCAGGAAGGGGGCATTCCTGGGCTGAGCTGGCAGAAGATCGCGGTTCTGTTTCCTGCCTCCTGGAGGGCAGCGCTTTGCCCTTTGGGGAGAGGCCTGCCCCCAGCGCCCCTGGCCCTGCGTCCTTATCGGGAGATTGGAAGGGATCAAAGGGACTCGCAGCTCTAATTGAGCCCAACAGGCTTCCCTCCCGCCTGGGAGTTTTCGCAGAAAGAGAAATGAAAGTCGGTGATTTTCCCAAGAGTTCCTGATAGTTTCACGGCTGCAGGGAGGTGTTGCTCAGAGTCCAGGTGGCTCCCAGCCTGAGGGCTGCGCTTTCACATGTTAATGTGCACGCGGACGCCCGGGGGTCTTGCTAAATGCAGATTCCGATTCGAAGGTCCGGATGGGACCTGAGCTTCAGTATTTCTAACCTCTCTCTGGGGATGCTCATTGTGCTGACACCCGCCCGCATCAGACCTGGGGTAGGAAATAACTCACCGGGGCTGCAGATTCCCCGGGCCCCAAGCCCAGAGGTCCTGATTCCACAGGTCTGGAGTGGAACCTGGAAATCTGCATCTCTAGCAAGCCCCCTGGTCATGATGATGCTGTTGGTTTGGGGAGGACACTTCGAAACTCATATTGTGCTGTAGACACGCTAATATTATGAACTGCACTCTCATGCTTCCAGTTTCAGCAGTAGAGCAGAGACACTGATTTCCCGGCTTGGTAAAATTTCTGGAACTGTCTTCTTCTCCTTCTTCTCACCCTCCCCTTTGAAAACTGCCATGCAGAACCAACGCCTTTGGAAACCGAGGCTTGGTGGGACCTTCCCCTCCTGAAGTCACATGACTCATGGGTAGCAGCACCTGAGTCAGCAGCCCGTCCACTGTGGCCCTTCCCTGCCCCCCTGCCAGTGCTGGGGCTGGAACCCAGGTGCTTGCACAAGTGAGGCAAGTGCTTCGGCATGGAGTCACATAGCCACCTCCCAGCCCTGGTGCCTGCTCTTCTCTGCACAGTCCGGAGGCAGGACCCTGAGAAGGGAGCCAGTCTTCATGTCCCTGTCAAGGGTGTGGCTGTAGGGCTGCTGCTCCCCTGGCTGTTCGCCCCAGCTCTTCCCGGCCCTGGATGCCTTCTTGTGCTCCTTCTCTGAGTTACTTCCTGCTCACTCTCTCAGCTGAGCTTTGCTGTTGCCGCCTCCTCCAGGCAGCCTGCCTTTCCTCCCTTTTTGCATCTTGCATCTCTGCAGGATTGCTTATTCCCCTCTGGAACCTCAGAAATCAGGACAGAGAAAGTGTAAGAAGGCATTTCTTACAAGACTGAATAAATAACTCTCCAGGGCATCTTTGCCTGCCAGGTGTCCTTGACACATTACTGCACTTCTCTGAGGCTCAGTTTCCCCATCTGAAAAGTGAAAGTTTACCCTACACAGTACACTGAACGCATCCAATATAAGTGAATGAGGGAAATAAAGGGTAGATTTTGTTATTTTTAAATATATTTATTGCTCTCAAGGTTAATGTTTTCTATTATTTTACAATTTACTTGTTTTGTTTTTAATCGTAGGTATCTATGGAGTGCAGCGTGATGACCCAATGCCTGGGGACAGGAGTAACATCAAATCTAGGTTCTTGGCATTTCCATCTCCTGGGACATTTAGCCTTTCTTTTTGCTGGAAAACTGGATTCCTCTCGAGTTCTTGAAGGAGTTCTTTAAGCGTCTTTCCTGTCCCTACCTGGCTGAGGTTCTGTCCTCCCATGGGGCCTCAGGTGGAAAGCACCTGTCCATATCTAAGCCATTGCTGGCTAAGACGCTCATGTGTCTCCCACTTTACAGTTTCCCTGACAACGTTCCCTCCTGAGGACCCGGCGAGGGAGGTGCCTTGGGTCCGGCTCGGCCTGTCAGTCATCCGCCCACAGCCAGGGCAGCCGCTGGGCGGGGTGTGGTCAGCTTCCGAGGACCGCAGGGCGGGTTTCTTTTGAGCTCAGGAAATGGCCCCTGCGAGCGTGGCGGGGAGCCATCTCCTTTGCTTCCGAGTAGGCTTCACCCTGGATGCGCTCTCCGCCTCCAACACGCGGCAGATCCGTCCCTGTCCTCGGCCCTCAGCGCGCCCCAGCCGGTCTGGAGCTCCGCGCTGGGTGCAGCAGCCCAGGACGCCTGCTGCGCGCTCTTCCTGCCATCCGCGCTCTTCTTCCCCTTCTGGGCACTGGCGGCCGCGGAGAGCACCGAGCACCGTGGGGTCCCGGCTCTGCTCCCGCTTTGGCCCTCCAGCGGCCCGCGGGCTCCTCTTGGGATGCTTTGGGACTGCCCTTCTCTCTGCCCCGAACCCCCACCTCCCACTCCTCACCCCCTGTCGATCCCCTCCAGTGCCCTCTGACAGAGGCCCTCCCTGGTCACCTTCCAGGACATGCGACCCTGGCCTGCCTGGCTTCCTTGGCGGGGCTCATCGCCCTCCGCAGGCAGACCCCCATTTTCCTTTCTGCTGTCTAACTGTGCAGTTCCACGCAGGCACCCCAGGCTGGACAGTCAGCGAGCTGCTCTTAGCTGTTTTCCCAGAGCCCAGCGCCAGCCTGTTCTCTGGCAGCCACTCAGTAGACACTGTGGATGGAATGGATGGACCCGTGGAGGAAGGAGGCCAGATTGGCCATGTGGGCGCCACTCAGCATCTTCCCTGCTGGCGCACCTGGCACCCAGAGCTGAGGGCTGGCTCCTTCCAGGCCTAGGCTTGAGGCCTTCCACCACTGAGGCCTGCAGGGCGGAAGTGTACCCCTGTGACCGTGATGGCCGCTGCATTTGAGAGGCAGGGAACTCATAACTGTGAGAAGCCCAGGGGGGACCTGGCTTCCCCTCTGACCAGCCTCCCAGCCTCCAGGCCTCAGCCAACTGCTCTAGTGTCCTGAGTCCCAGACTCTCATCACTAAAAGGTTGTAAGAAGAGTACCCTGAACAGTTGTTGGGGTGGGTAGCAATCAGGTGTGTACATTGTCTGGTGTGCGGTGGCCACGGTGCTGCAGAAATGGACGGAGAGGGCTGGATCCGAACTTGGTTATGCCTTGGGCAATGGCTGGGAAAGACCTGAGAGGAGAGGAAGCTTGAACTTGAGCTGAAAGTGTCCCCAGGTAGATGCGGCAGAAGTTGAAACTATAACCAGAGACCAAGGGTGCGGGCATTAGAGCCAGAGTACCTGGGTTCAAATCCTGGTTCTGCCACTGATCAGCCACGGGACCTTGGGTGAGTTGCTTCAGCTCACCGAGCCTCAGTGGCCTGGTTTGCACTTGGGGGGTTTCTAGTGAACATATGATAAATTAACGCTCAGTGGACCTCACAGCTGTCATCGTGGCGAGGGCCAAGAGTGTTCAACAGCAGAGGCAGCTTCCAGGAACCTCAGCTGTCAGCTGGAGCAGAGCTTACCCTGGCTTTAGGATGGGCATGTGGCAGGTAGCCCACCCAACCACAAAGTGATCCTCCCTCTTAGAAGCAGGTAGAAAGCACTCTTGATTCCCCAAGGGAACCTTGTTCATCCACAGGAGTGAGCCTTGTACTTGGTCACTCGAGGACTTTTGACTTCTAATCTGTCCATGAACTGTCCCTTTTAGCTCTTTAAACCATCAGGAGGCCACAGTGTCTTGTTTTAGAATCGGGGAAACCTCCCAACAGTGGCAGGAGTAAATTCCATGTCACCCCCCCGGGCTGGGTCAGAAAGGAGTATCCCTGGCTCCCTGGAAGCCCACCCCACTCCTTCCACCATAATTTGCATACGTTTTCATAGAGGGTGCGATCTCGAGGAAGGTCAGAGCCTGGCTTACGAAGTGGGACGGAAGCCCCAAGGTGGAGGATCTGTGCACTGCCTGGGTTTATCTTTATGGAAGTTTGCGTGTTCGGGGCTGTAGAATATCGATTCCTTCCTTCCTGAGCCTTCCCCTTTGGAAAGGTATTTCCCTTTGGAAGCATGGAATGATATTTGCTTTTCCTACTCGACATGCAAGAGAAAGCTCAAGGACATTGTTGTGTCCATTTGATGGATGAGGAGATGGACTTGGGGATGGCCAGCCCCTTTGGGCATTGCCATTGAAGGGCCTACTGAAATAGAGGCTGCTGACTCTGCCTTGGGCTCTTTCTTTCACTCCACACCAGCTCCTTAGTTCTGAGGCACTTCTCAATAAGTGACAACTTGGTTGAAAAGTCAAACAGATGTGACCTTGACAACTGACACTCAGGACCTCAGTTTCCTCATCTGTAAATGGGACAATATCAGGTTGTTTTGAAGATGAGACAATCTGTACAACTACCAGACACAGGTTGGCATTTAGCAAGCATCCAGCAAACAGCAACAAGAAGAATCATTGGTATTAACGATAATAACTCTCTCGCACGGGCAGGAAAAGGTGGTGTGGTGTTAAGTCTCACCATGTTCAGCTAGAAAGCCTTGGCCTCTGTTTAGCAAAATCTCTGTCCTCAGGGTTAGCCATCTTGTACTCTGGGGTTCCAGACACAAGTGCCAATGGGGACCAGGCCATAAGGATCTGCGGATGAGGCTAGGCAAGGAGACTGTGTCTGAGGCAGACAGCTACTACCCAGAGGGAATGTGACCCAGCGAGGCTGTGACTTCTCACTTGAGAAAATGGAAATCTGGATTTCTACTTGCAATCTCCCAATTTAAAAACATTAGCCCACCATGCAAGTTTGCCAAGGTGCTTACCACAGTAGCCAAGATGGGGTGGTTTAAACTACAGACAGGTTCTGCCTCATGGTTCTGGAGGCAAGGAACTCAAGAAGACCAAGGTGTGGCAGGCTGGTTTCTGGGGGGCATCTCCTTGGCTTGCACAT
The DNA here is from genome assembly GCF_902686455.1 of Sciurus vulgaris. NCBI lineage: Eukaryota > Metazoa > Chordata > Mammalia > Rodentia > Sciuridae > Sciurus > Sciurus vulgaris. The sequence goes on from NC_136469.1 coordinate 140,616,812, forward strand.
GGCTGTCTTCTCCCTGTGTCCTCCTCTGGTCTTCTCTCTGTGTGTCTCCATGCCCTGATCTCTCCTTCTCCTTGTCCTTTGTACTCGGGATTGAACCAGGGAATGCCTTACTCACACCCCGGACCATTTTTATTTTGAGTCAGGATCTTGCTAAGTTGCCCAGGCTGGCCTCAAACTTGCTATCCTCCTGCCTCAGCCTCCCACGTCACCGGGATCACAGCTGTGTGTACCCATGCCGGGCTCCCAATCTCTTCTTCTTCTAAAGCAGAACTTGACTACCACTTTAAGGCCCTGTCTCCAAACATAGTCACCCTGTGAGGTGCCTAGATGAGCACGTCAACATGGGAGTTTGGGTAACAGCCCTGACTCAAACGCGCTCACACCCCTGCCTGAGCCACACGGTGGCCTGAGGCTCCTGGGGAACACGGTGCCTGCACGAGCTGGCTTGTCCTTCGTGCCTCCCCACTCTCTCCTAGCCATCAGACCTGGGCTCAGGTTCTGCTCTAGCTGGGTTCCACCTCTTGTCCTGTCTGATGTGCAGAAGCCCTGTTGAGGACCGCCCGTTGGGCTGTCCTCCTGTTCCAGCCGGTGCCCTGGCCTCAGATCACCATACTATGATGCCACAGCCTGCATTCAGGTCAGTGGCCTTCATGAAGCCATCTGCAAAGGTCCTGCCAGAGGTCTCCAGCTGAGGGTGTGCCTGTGCATTTCCCCACTGACCAGTCCCGGAATTCTGGAAGGAGAATGAAGTCTCCGTATCTGTTGTGGGGATGGAGGAGGCAGGCTGCTCCTCTGCTGGGGGGGGTGCTGAGGCAGCAGAGCCTCCTGCTGCCCCCACTCCACGGGAGGCCCGAGGTGTGGCAAAGTCTGGCACACAGGAAGTGCTCGGGGGCCTGGGTCTTTCCCTTCCTGGGGAAATGTGGCTTTCAGGACATCAGGTGGGGTAGCTGCTGAAGAAGGACAGCTGAGCCCTGTTATGGGCTGAATTGGTCCCCCCAAATCCACATGTTGAAGAGCCAACCCCCAGCACCATAGACCATGTGACTGGCTTTGAATACAGAGCCTTAACATGGGTCACTAAGGTCAAATGAGGACTTTAGGAGGGGCCCTGGCCCAGAATCACTGGGGTCCTCATAAGGGATTAGGACACAGACACACAAGACAGAGGCCACATGAGGACACAGAGGGGACACACCGTGCTAAGCCAGAGAGGCCTCCGGGAGACACAGGCTGCCACACCTGGGTCTGAGGTTTGAGCTTCCCGATTTTAGGAACTGGGTTCTGACAGCTACAGACACTGATTCCCATTGTACCAATGAAGACCCTGAGGCTGAGGAATGTGAGGGAACGTGTTCTGTACCCCCCAGGTGTCTCCTGAGCCCCCTCCCAGCTCCCCAAACCCAAGCTCTCTGCACTACCGAGGACATGCTGGAGCTCGGAGCCAAAGGAGGACCTGCAGAATAAGAAGCCCTGCTGAGGAGTCGACAGGGAGGCCCAAGCTCAGAGAAGTCGCCTCCTTGGAGTAAAAGCATCCATCCCAGAGGGAGCCTGTGGCTGCAAGGACCTCTGAGAAGGGGCAGAGGGCAGGTGGGCTTCTCCCAGCAGCCGCAGCAGAGGCCACCGCAGGCCGTCTGTCTGGGCCTCACCGTTGCTCTGAAGCCAGCACTCCTGGGAGCACGGCAGGAATAAACCCTGAAGATGCTTAGAAAATTCCAGGCTCGACTTACTGCCTCCTCCAAACGGCATCTTGCTTTGCCAGCCTTGGGGTCCTGAGGAGGGAGAAAGCACCTCCCGGCTCAGAGCAGAGGCACGAATAGCTCTTGCTGCCAGCCAGAGAGGGCGGGGCTTCCTGTGGTGGGGTGGGGCCAGGTGTCTGCTGGGCTCCAGGACCTTCCAGACCCCTTCGGAGCACTGGACTCTGCTCCTGCCAAGTCCCTCTGCTATGGCATTTAAACCCAACCAGCACCCGGGACTACACCAGGTCCCGGATTTATTGACAGCAATTTGTAAAACTGTGGGGAGCACCCACAAACAAAGCCAGTTAGAAGGGACCTCTCTGACTTTAATGATGTACAAGGGCCATCTCAGGCACCAACGTGAGTCGCCGGGGCCACAAACGTCTGATTCCTGGAATATCTTCTGGGTTATATTTGTAGTAAGAGAACTTGCTGGCTGAGTGGTAGAAGGAGTGGACAGAGCAGGACTTCTGCTCTGACTCCCTAGGTGTCAGGTGGGCAGTGGCTGGGCACAGAACTGGCTCGCTCGGGTGTGTGTCTGGGTGTGTCCAATGTGAAGGGGGAGTGCCTGGCACTTGCCAGCAAGTCCTCCCACTGGCCAGCCCCTCCTTCCTGGTACAGTTTTCTCTCTAGAACCATTTTTCCACCTCCCAGTCAATAATTGATTGCATTCATTCACTGACCTTTGGAAACATCCATTTATTTGGTGAGAGGCTACCATGTGCCTGCCTTATGCTGCACACTGCTTTAGACTGTGGGCAGTGTGCTAAGCCATGGGGTATGCAGATGGAAGGTGGCCTCAGGAGACACGCCTGAGTTCCTCATTCCTGAGTGGAATAGCTCAGCACCGATTCTGCAGGGACGGGCTTTTGCCCATTTGGCGAGGGATCTGGTCCGAGAGGCTTCATAGGAGGTGCTGGAACTATCTGTCCAGTTAACGGGTAAAGCTGTACCTCCCCGGCAGCTTTCATTTTTCTTTTTGGTACTGGGGATCAAACCCAAGGGCGCTTTACCACTGAGCCATAACCCCAGCCCTTCTTACTTTTTAGAGACAGGGTCTTGCCGAGTTGCTTCAGGGCTTTCTAAGTTGCTGAGGCTGGCTTGAACCTACCATCCTCCTTCCTCAGCCTCCGGAGTTGCTGGGATTACAGGTGTGTGCGCTTCTGGATGAGAAGGCTTGTGTCTGTCCTCCAGAACAGCTGCTCCCACTCTGTCCTGTCTCCTCAGCACAGAAAGCCCCATGGGTTATTGAAAATACATAACATTCTGGCTCTGCACTTCTCCCTAGTGAGCCCGAGACCCCGGGTCTTCTCCTGAATTCTCTCAGGATGGTCTCCAAACGCCAATCTTCACTGTTGTCTCAAACTAAGAAACCCAAACTGCCTCCTGCCCCAAGGCAGGCGGATGCATCGGCCTCTCTGGGCTTGCTGAAGGGTTCAAAGGAACAACAAGAAGCAAGTGAACATGTGGATGAAGAACAGAATGAAACAGACAAACTGAATGAAAAAGCCAGTGAGGAGACATTGAAAGCAGAACAGAAATATAACAAACTCCACCATTTTTTCAGAAGAGGTCAGAATTGATCCCCAAAATCTCACATTTTTGGGTAACAACATTTGTCAACCATCCACAAGTGTCTGCACTATTTGGGGAGGAAGAGGAAGAGATGCTGCGTTATTTGACCAGAGTTGAAGTGGCAGAATTTGAAGATATCAAGTCAGGTTTCAAAATAGATTTTTATTTTGATGAAAATCCTTTCTTCAAAAATAAAGTTCTCTCTAAATAATTTTATCTGAATGAGAGTAGTGATCCAGCTTCAAAGACCCTGAAATCAAATAGAAATCTGGAAAGGTTTTGGTGAAACGTTCAAGTGAAACACAGAAGGAAGCCAGCAGGAAGAGGCAGCCTGAACAGAGAGCTTCTTTACCTGGTGCACTGAGCATCTGATGCAGGTGCAGGTGAGTTAGGAGCGGTCTCAGAGACGATATTTGGCCAAATCCATTGCAGTGCTGCTTAGTGCCTGATATGGATGATGAAGAAGGAGAAGGAGAAGAAGAAGATGATGATGATGAAGAAGAAAGATTGGAACATATTGATGAAGAAGGGCATGAGGATGAAGGTGAAGAAGATGAAGATGATGATGAAGGGGAGGAAGGAGCAGAGGATGAGGGAGAAGATGACTCATTGAATATCGATGTATTCCTTCCCTTTTTTCTTTCTTTTTTGTTTCCTTCCTTCCTTCCTTCCTTCCTTCCCTCCCTCCCTCCCGCCTTCCTTCCTTCCTTCCTTCCTTCCTTCCTTCCTTCCTTCCTTCCTTCCTTCCTTCCTTCCTTCCTTCCTTCCTTCCTTCCTTCCTTCCACTTTCCAGTCCCTGGGACAAAATTGCAGTCTTTTTCTTTCTTTCTTTCTTTCTTTTTTCTCCCTCCCTCCCACCTTGTGCTCAGTCACCCTGTTCTTGAGATCTTTTTCTCAAATCGTGGTTCCCAATTTATTTGGCAGGGGGGAATACCTTGAGCAGAGTATAATGGGAAAAGAATCTACACCCTTCTGTTCTGAATCATTTTTATCCTTTCCTATCTCAAAACAAAAAACTGTATGGAATCAACACCACTGTGCTCTGTGGGAAAAAAGAAAAACCTGCTCCCTTCTCTCTGCTGGAGCTGGAGGGTGCTAGGCCCTGTGTAGCAGTGCACAGAATTCCAGCTTTTCCCTCCTTTCTCTGTATATTGGACTCAGAGATTACACTGTGTCTCTATGTGAATATGGACAGTTAGCATTTACTGACAGTATCTGTCTACTTTTTCTTCTTTAAAAAAATAAAAAATAAATAAAAACGGGGTTATAGAAGATCAGCAAAAGGTGGGTTTGAGATGTTTGGGTGGGTTAAGTGGGCATTTTGACAACACAGCTTCTCCTTTGGCATGTTTAATTGTGATGTTTAACGACATCCTTGCAGTTTAAGATGATACTTTTAAAGTAAAGTTGCTCCTAATGATGACTTGAGCCCTGCCCCTTGATGGGAAAATCAGCAGAACCTGTAGGATCTTATTTGAAATTGACATTCTCTATTGTAATTTTGTTTGTTTATTTTTAAATTTTCTTTTTTGTTTTCACTGGAAAAAAAGAGATGATGCTCAGTTTTAAACATTAAAAGTGTACAAGTTGCTTTGTTACAATAAAACTAAATGTGTACACACACACAAAGTAAAATAAAATACATATTATTCTGAAAAGCTCTTCGCCTCTGAGTCAGTTCGTTGACCTTCCATAAACCAACCACAACGCTGTTCACTACAAGAAGAAGGAATCAAAGAGCATCCTTCCTCTGAGGGCTGCCTGAGCTAAAGCTCGTATTAGGAGTTTGGCACGGACCACACCCATCCCCTCCTCTGGCCTCTCCCTGGTCTTCCTGACCACGCCCACCACTATGACCACGCCCATCACTTCCTGGCCGCTCCCATTCTTCCTTTGTGACCACGCCCACCTCATCTTCCATTTAGGGGCTCCCAGAACCTGTGTGGACTCTTGGGGAAGCCTCCCTTCTGGTTGTAGCCAATGACCTTCTCGGCACAAACAGTTCCCTTGCTGATTCAGACCAAGTTCCTTCTTCACCAAGTTAATTTGAAAATGACTTTGTTCAGCAGATTCCCTACTGTCTTCCTCCCCTCTAATTACTTCACTCCACCCATCACCAGAGGACCACATGCATATTGTGGGGAACTTAGAACATGAAATTATAAAAGGCAGAAAAGCTACTATTCATTATCCCACTACTCAGAGGATGGGAGTTATATTTTAACTTATTTCCAATAGTCTATTTTTTTCTTTATGACTTTATTAATAGTTTATACATGCGATTTTGTGTCTTGATCTTAGAATTTAAAGAGAGGTTACTTGTTATTCATTTCTTTAAGGCAGTTTTGTAAACCTCACTTTTAGTAGTTGCAAAATAGCTTGTGGTATGGATGAACATCTTTTCCTAACAAGTTCCCAACTTGGAGCACTAAGGTTTTCAGTGAGCAACTGGGTGATGGACATAATTGTATTCCGTTCTCTCTCTGCATGTTTTTTTCTTTTTTTGGTACTGGGGATTGAACCCAGAGGTGCTTTGCCACCGAGCTGCATCCCCAACCCTTTTAAATATTTTATTTAGAGACAGAGTCTTGCTGAGTTGCTTAGGGCCTCGCTAAGTTGCTAAGGCTGTCCTTGAACTCTTGATCCTTCTGCCTCAGCCTCCAAGCCACTGGGATTACAGGTGTGTCCACCACCCCCAGTTCTCTCTGCATTTTGAGGATGTCCTAAGGATGGATTCCTCTAGGTAGCATTACAAGAGGTCAGAGCACCAATCATTTTCTTCCTTTTTTCCACTGTGGACCTATATCATAAAAGTTACCAATCTAACATTTTTCAGTGCATAGCTCTTGGCATTAAGCATATTCTTATTGTTGCATAAGCATCGCCGCCATCTATCTCCAGGATATACTCATCTTCCCAAACTGAAACTCTGTGACACTAACCTCTGATTACCCTCTATGCCAGCCCCCAGTACTCCATTCAACTTTTATGTATGAATTTACTATTCTAGGGACACCATATGAGTGCACTCATACAGTATGTGTCCTTTTGTGGCTGGTTTGTATCACTTAGCATCATGTTCTCAAAGTTTATTTGTGTTGTAGCATGTGCCAGAATTTCCTTCTAAATCAAGGCTGAATGATAAGGCTGAAAAAATAATGATATTACTATGTTGTTTATCCATTCACCTGTCCATAAGCTTTTGGGCTATTGTGAATAATGCTGCTATCAACATTGGTATGTACCAATTTTTTAAAATTTTTGATAAGCTTTAACATCCAGAAAGGTCGTACCAAGTTACATTCCTACTTGTCAGTGGATGTATGAATTTTTACTGTGGTTATCACTTCACAGCAATGTTTAAAATGAAAGACCTGTCAATGTTGAAGGGGAAATGTGTAATAAAATCAGGAAATTTTTATTTTGTTTACCTACCAATTCACTCATCTAGATATTCGCCCACCTACCCATTTTTCCATTCACCTATCCACCTATTTATCTACCTGTTTGTTCACTCGCCCTTCCTTTTGTCCGCCCTCTCATATACCTATCCACCTAGTCGCCGTCCTACTCATTTACTCACCTGCATACCTTTCAGTCACCCATCTACTGGTCTCTCCCTCCCGCTCAACCCTCCATCCAATCCCCCAACATCCATCCATCCATCCATCCATCCATCCATCCATCCATCCATCCATCCATCCATCCACTTAAGTGTTCATCCACTTATCCATCCATCTACTTGTCCATTCATGCATCCATGCATCCATCCATCTATCCAAATTCCATCTGCTTATCCATCCATCCACTCATCCATCCATCTACCTGTCCATCCAGCCACTCATTCATCCATCCACCTGTCCATCTATGCATCCATGCATCCATCCATCCATCTACTGTCCATCCACTTATCCATCCAGTCACTCACCCACCCATCCATCCACCGGTCCATCCATGCAGCCATCCATCCACTCACCCGTCATCCACCCATTCTTTCTACATTTCCAGTTCCAGTTTCCTTGGAGCTGCTCACATGTTTGTTTACAATATAGCAGAATAAAAAGATTAGTATACGGTGACTCCCTCTACCTCTTATCCCTCCAGAGGCCTCTTGACACTTCATTCAGTCTTTATGTCAGTCTCCATGTCACCCATGGAGTCTCCATGCTCCCCACCCCAGGGCTCCCGCTTTTGGAAGTTTCTCCAGTGAATCAGTCTTTCAATGGAGAGCAAACTTGCCGCCCTCGTTCGGCCCTAGTTTGCACCAAGTTATGAAAACACTTCCAATTGTCACTGTGAAGTTTTAGTTCCCCTAACGTGCTGCTTCTGCTTTGGTTTGTTGCTCTGCAGATGATGTGGTTGCCTGTGATCCTTATGGTTTTGGGGTGTTGCTTGGAGAGGGGGCATCCTGAACTCTGAAATCTCTCCCTTTTCAGATAGCATCTTGGGTCTGGAGCAAAGAGAATTAGGAGTCATGTACAATGACCTACAGCTAATTTTGCATGATTTGGCATTCTCACATTTTCTTGGAGTTTGTAAGGGAAGATTTGGAGGTTGTGTGTGTGTTTTAATATAAGTATAAGTGATAGTCATATTATATGGGGACATTCAGATGGGAAAAACAGAAAACAATTATAATATTTATCTGTATGTGTTCCCTAGAAACCTCTTTAAAATAGGCATAAGAAGAGAGACTATCTCGAGTAAATAAAATAAATAATAGGAGGGGGGGAAAGCATTTTAGCTCTAAATGGTATCCAAAGTAAGGTCAGAGGTCAGAAGCCGGCCCCAACATTGACTTAACAAATTATTGGATCTTTTAAAAACCAGTTTCTCAGCTAAAAACAAAATGAAGAGAAAAGTTTACTGTCACAGAGTGGGTGTTCATGTTCCCAAGTCAACACGTTCAAAGACTGCTGGAGGTCGGGCCGCCCCAACAGCTCCATCCCCTGAAGCGTGGATCCTGGGGAGGACTCCAAAGGCTCCTACACACTGGGTGCCTCCGGCCACCATGTTCTACAGGCAGCACCGGCTGCCCCTGGGTTTGCTTTGAGGGCGTTTTCAGTATCAGTCCAATGGGCACTTAGAAGCCCTTAGAGAGGTTGACTTAGGACCAAGCCGGAAATGCTGCTCCCAGGAAGAGCCAGAGGTGGGAACACTAGCAGTTGTTTGTACCCACGGACAAGCGTTTGGCTTCCAGCTGCCATGGGGGGCTTGTGGCTAATTCCCCTGACTCCCAAGACACAGGAATCCATGGCCAGCAGCATCACGAGGTTGAACAGGACACCTCTGACCACTGCCTGTTGCTCCCTTGCTGAAGAACTCTCTTGTTCTGGGCGGTTTCAGTTCCTCAGAGCTCTGACCAGCATAAGTTACCTGGACACGGCCAGCAGGGGAGGCACACTCCTGGAATCCCAGCTGCTCCAGAAGCTGAGGCAGGAGGGTCACAAGTTCAAGGCCAGCCTGTGCAACTTAGCAAGACCCTGCCTGGAGAATAAAATCAAACAAGGGCTGGGGATCTAACCCGGTGCTAGAGCACTTGAGGCCGGGTTTTAATCCTCAGTACCCCAGCCCCAACGAGCTTAGCTAATTTCAGTTTTCCTTTCAGATGACATTTGGAGGAAAGAAGATGGGGTCAAGGCAGGCCAGTGCCTGCCCTCTGAGAGCCTACAGCTTCCCCTAACCCACAGGGTAGAGTCAGCTTCAGGGAAACATTTCCAGAACTTTTCAGAGGGGTGCTCGGCTCGACCCTCAGAGGGCGGTTGGAACTCCGTCTTCTCTGGGAAGCAGACCTCTTTCCCAAAGCTGGGGTCACGCGTCTCCGGTGGGTGCCAGGGTCACCGCCATCCTCAGGCAGGGGGCCTCCTGAGGGTGGACTACTGAGGTCAGGCTCGTCCACCCTGCTCACCATCTTACTTCCTTCTCTATCTTCCCCATGCTTTCTCAAGTTTGTTCCTCCATGTCTTTTTTTTTTTTAAAAAAACTCTTTTCTCTTGTTTCCTAGTCTTAAATAAATAACATTCCTGGCAATTATGGACTTTTTTTTTTTTTTTTTTTTTTTTTTTTGTACTGGGGATTTAACCCAGGAGCACTTAACCATGAGTTACACACCCATTCCCTTTTTATATTTCATTTAGAGACAGGGCCTTGCTAGTGGCTGAGACTGGCTTTGAACTCACAATCCTCCTGCCTCAGCCTCCCTAGCCACTGGGATTGCAGGCGTGTGTCACTGTGCCCAGACAATTATGGATTCTTTATGACTAGGCTCCTGTTTGTCCTAAGTCTTTCCAGTGGTCTTGTCTTCCTCCTGTCCTGGGAAGCATGGTTCATCAGGCAGGACGGCAGGATGTCCAGGCAGGACGGGGCCTCTGACCCAGCCGGGCTTGCAAGCAGGCCCTGGGTTTGGGTGCGGGCATCTTCTGGGGGCTCAAGATTTAAATGACCTCAGCAGGCAAGAGATCAGTAGAAGGGCCTTATCTTCCTTGTTAAAGCCTCTGTGTTGAGATTAGTTCTTCTGAGTCATGAGCAGTAAAGTCTGCAGATTGGATTTCAGAGGCAGAAGTCTCCAGGAGAAATTTCAATGCCATACCGGCGTGCGCCGGGTTTCTGAAAACCAAGATGTGAAATGAAGTTGCAGATTATTCCAAATACCTTTATTAGTCTTGGAAAAAAATTCTGCTGAATTCTTTACATTCTCAGGCAAAAATGTCTGTGCTTCGTGAGGGCTTCCCCACCCCCCAGCTCAGTCACTCAACCCAGGGTGTCATCTCTTTTCCTTAAAGAGGAAAGGGGCCGAGTAGGGGGTGCAGCCCAGCAATGGAGCTGGGATAGGAGCCCTGGGTTTGATCCCCAGCTCCAGCAGAAAACAGGCAAAGCAAAACGCTCAGGAGAGTCTTCCTCCGTCCCTCCAGGCTGGCAGTGAGGGAAGGGGTCACTGCTGAAAATATCATTGTTGGTACTGTGGACACGCTATTTGTCACAGGGGAGTGTATGTTCCCCTGGGAGCCCACATCTTCCCTGGTCCCATACGGTACAGACTGCTTCAGCAGGACAGTTCCAGAGCTTTCCAGAGAGGGCCTTGCTAACCCTCTACAGGGCTCCTAGGTCAGTGTCTAGCAATATGTCAGCACCGCCCTTTGTCAGGTGACTTCTCCCACACCCATGAACATCCAGTGGCTAGTACCTGTGAACCATTCAGTGTTGAGTTTGATGTGCTTGTGACTGATAACAAAAGAGGAGGTTTTAGGAAACGTTTTTTCCAAACATGACTCCCTTTCCAAGACTTGGTGATGTCGACTGTGGTGGAGGTGTAGTTCCCAGGTTCTACACAAGAGGGCGCTGTGGCACCCCAAAGCCCAAGACTCGGGATCTCAGAATGTTGTAGGGGGTGAAGTTTCTAAAAGTATTTCATTCCAAATGCCTGCTTGCTCTTGGCAAAGCTACTTCTGTCTACACAATTAAGAAAAGAGAATTTATATTTGTGCACATTCCTGGTTTTACTTGTATGCCCAATTTGCATGGATGACTTAGTGTCTTTGGGCTAGTACCTTCTAAAAAAAGAATACACGGTATCCAACTGGGGCTGTATACTTTTTACAACCATGTTCAAAGACTGTCCTTTAAAGTTAGCCCATGTCCAAATGTGACCAGGGGCTCAGGTTCCCAGATGAACTCTGCCCCCTTTCTGTTCCTCATCCTTATCTCGTTAAGACTGCGATCTTCTCACTTCCTAGGCCCCAGACCTAGCGTCTGAGATAGAGCTAAACCAGGCTCGAGGGACAGACCCCCAATAAGTTTGAACTAGCCCCCACCCAGATGTGAACTGACTTCCCCACTCCTACTTCACCCTGGAGTAGCCACACTGAGGCCTTCCCAGGGTCTGTAGCCTCTGGAGAGAGGTCGGCATCAGCAGTCACACAGATATGTGTGGGTTAGGAGTGTTGTCCTCCGGAGTTCTGTCCTCCACACTGTTGGGCACGTGTTAGGGTCCCACCGCCCCACCATCCTGGAAGTTGGGCATGGCCACGACTTGTTTAGTAGTGAAATGGAGCATAAGGGTCACGTGTGTCCGTGATGTGTGGGGGCTGCGCAAGCCAGCACACGTGGCCACATTTCCTTCCCCTGCTGCAGAAGAGGGTGGTGCGCGGAAGCATGTCAGGATGAAGTCTGCTGGGCCTGGGTTCCAGAGCACTCTGGTGAATGACCCTCGCCTGTCTTCCTGCATTGCTCCACAGACATGTGGCAGGTAGGAGAAACAGACCTCTGGGAGCCACTGGGACTTGAGGCGTGCTTGTTACTGCAGCAGAATGTGGACTACCCTGACGTGGCGGTACAGATCGGGGGGTGCCTGTGCTGTGATGGTGTGTGCTAGGGGAAGTGGCTGGGCAGGGGAGGTTTGGGAGATGTCTTTGAAGATGTGACAGCTGAGCCGAGGACTGAAGGAGACAGGGAGAGGGCCCTGAGGAGGAGCTTCCACGTTATGAACCAGTAGGTGCAAGTGTAGAAGAGAACCGGATGGAGCAACCTCTCAGGGCTGAGAAATCTGTTGGGAGGCGAGGCAATGAAGGAGGGAGGCACCCAGCCTGCAGCCTGGTATGCAGTAGGTGCTCAGTGCACAGCAATAGCTCATCACGTGTGCCAGCTCCTGTGGGCGTGCTGTGCACACTCACTCAACCCTCACGGCTCTGACTTAGATACAGTATCATCCAGACCAGTAACTGGGGAACCGAGAGGTTAGGTCACTCGCCCAAGGTCACCCAGGCGGTGAGTGTAAAGTGAACTCAGAGTCTGTGCCTTCCACCGGCTGTGCTGCCTGGCTTCTGATTCTGACCGTGGTTTAGCCAGGAAGGAGGGCTCCTCTTCTCTCCTAGGCCACAGCGGGAGTGATGGCTGCCTTGGGAAGCCCTGTGTGCTGATGTGCAGCCGCTTCCCAGGCCGCTGGGTGTCCCGTGTGGGTCGACTGCCCGAGGCTGATGCACAGCAAGCGCTGCGCAGTCCCAGGCATCGACACCCAGCCAGCCATGGGCTCCTCGGCTCCGCGGGAGCACATTCCGGGCTCCCGTGGATGCTCTGACTCCAGCCGTCCAGCCGGGCTGGGCTGGTGGCCCTGCCCCCTGCACACTCACTCACAGGCATCGCTGAGGGAACGCCGCTCCTCTGGATTCTTCTCAGGCGTGCCAGGAGTGCGTGCAGAGCAGAGGGGCCGCGGCACCCCTTCCGCCTGGCGGGAGGCTGTAGGGCTTGCTCAGGGCGGCAGGGCCAGGCCTGCGTGGCTGTGTCCCGCCACGTCTGTCGGACCCCGCCGCTGCCCAAGACTCCGTGGCGGCGTCCTGTTCCGGATGGAGTGGAGTGTGACTCGCAGAGTGGCCCGACGTGGTGACATTATAACACTTATGTGTGTCTGTGTTTCTTAAGATCGCTGGAATTGAAAGTATCTGGGAGCGTCCGAGAGGGCGGCCGGGAGAGCCCTGTGGACAGAGCACGCCCTTGGGGGTCTCACACTGGCCACCTCCACTGGGTCCAGGAGACTGTGCTACGGTTATAGGCTAGAAAGTTGTTTCTGCCCCAAAACTGACCACTGGGTGACCCTGGGCCAGTCACTAAAATAATACCTCATTCAGCACCTGCTGTGTGCCGGGGTGCCTGGTGCTTTATACGTATGACTCATACTCTTCGCATCGGCCCTGTGAAGGAAGCTGCTGTTTCTCGCTCCATTTTACAGTCCAGGAAACAAAGGCATAGAGAGGTTAAGCAAGTGTCCAAGGTCACACAGCGGCTAGTGGCAGAGCTGGCTGGGAGCTTATAGTGGTCTGCTCAGGCCGCTGTAACAAAACGCCACAGACTGGGCTGTTTAAACAACAGAAATGTATTGTCCCACAATTCCGAAGGCTGGAAGTTCAGTCAAGATTCTTCTGAGGGCTCTTGCCTTGCCTTGCAGATGGCTGCCTCCTCTGTGGACTCATATGGCCTCCCCTCAGGGATGTGCCGTGTCCTCTCATCAGGACACTAGTCCTATTGGACCGGGGACCCACCCTTAGGGGCTCATTCAACCTTAATCACCTCTCCGGGCACTACATTGGCATGTACTCGCACTGGTATAGGGCTGCAGCGTAGTTTTGAGGGGACACGAGTTGGTCCCTAAGAGGACACATGCTGTCCACTCCAGGTTCTGGCCTTTGCTCCCCACCCCCCATTTCAATTTCAGTCTCAGTTTTGTGTGAAAGAACAGTAGTAATGACGCCTCTGTCAGGGGCTGTCTGGGGGGAAGCAGGACCCTGCCTCCAAGTGCAAGGGCTTCTTAATGTAGAGCACACCGAGATGGGAGCGACTGAAGGCCCGGCCCCCGGGCCAGGCTGTGGCTGCACTGGGACCACAGTGGCCGGCTGGTAGGAAAGACCGTCCTACTGTCTCCTGGTGAAGCGCTCGCCTGACCCTCTCTGGAACCCCCGTCTCCCCGTGCCCTCCTCCCATCACCTTCCCCTGGAGCTCCTGGTCACCTGCAAAGGAGGCTTCACTGGACGCTCCTGGACTGAGTGATCGCCCTGGTTTCCCCACAGCCTGTCCCCACCCCTCTGGCTCACCCCCAGGATGACAGCCTCTTGCCCAATGAGAGCTCCCACGAGGGTGCGTGGACCCTGGTGGACGCACTGGCCACTGGGCGGGTGGCACGCAGGCTGAGAGCGTGTGGCCCGTGACAGGTTTAGGGACGTGGACTCCATTCCTACTTCATGTGCTTCTCTGTTCTCTTTTTCCGGCTTTTGTCCCTGACCCTCATTTTTCGTTCCTCATTGCTAAACGCTTCTCTCTGATCTCAGCATAGCACGCTCCCCCGAAAGCAGGACACATTTGGGAAAAACGAACTGCACACGTGTAAAAGGCAAGCGGAAGCTGCTCCTCTGCCACCTGCTCTCCCGGCCGGCGGACTTCCCGCCACTCCTTTTCCTGGGCACATCTATACTGTTTTTGACGGCGCGGGGCGGGGGTGGGGGGAAGCCAGGGCTGGTCCTGCTGGGCAAGCCCTTCCCGCGGAGCCGGCCCGCAGCCTGCGTGGCATCTCTGGTGATCATGACTCTGACAGTCCTGCATCTTGCTTCACCTGCCATGGGTCATGTTCTCAGGCCTTTAAAGCTGCTTTGCGCACCCCGTTTCTGTGGGGTTCTGCGGCTCTGTGGCCGTGCGTCCGTCTGCAGGTCGCCTTTGTGACCCGTGGGCCCTGTCCTTCCCCTCCGCCCTGGCTCCTTTCAAGCCAGTACACCCTCTTCCTGTAGCTCACACGTTGGTCAGGCTGCTTTGTTCTCAGAGAACCAGGGACTCGCGTGCACGGTTTCTCTCCTGCTGGGGCTCTGGGAGGCCTGTGGAGGAGGGCAGGCCTCCTTGCTCAGCCCCCTGGCCTGGGAACCCGGCCGTTCCCTCAGGCGGGTGGGTGTCCAACACCGTTGGCCCATTTACAGACAGGGGACTGGACGCGGGGCACTGGCTCCTCCTGGGGGAACATGCTGACTCCCTGCCCTTCAGGCCATGTCCTTGTCTGGGAAGGTCCTTAAGGATAACACTGCTTTTAATTGTGTTTTCCCCAGTGTAGACAAAGACTAAAATAAGGTACCCCCACCCCCGCAACCCTGCGTTTTTAATCCAGATTCCAGAAGGTCAGAGGGTGCTCACCTGCAGAGGCCAGTCCCTCCTGAATCTCTGGGATCTGCTTGCTGGTCTGTCATCCGCAGCCCCCCAGCCTTTGCCCATGGCTCTGCCTGGTGTCTGTCCCCCTCTTCTCCTGACTCCCTGTGGAAGCCTTTGGGCATCTCCAGGCTGGAGGGCAGAGCGGCCCTGCCCCTCTGACCATCCGCGGCTGTGGCCACCTGAGTTCCAGGAGGCCTTGGTTCAGGCCGCGTCTTGCTCACCAGCTATTCCAGTGCCGAGCGCTGGGCCTGGGGCACCGTCAGCCTGGGCGGCACAGGCTCCTCCGTCACGACTGCCCAGCACAGAGGTCCAGCTTATAACACAGGAGAGGAGATGAGGGGAGGCCAAAATTCGAGGAGAAAAGGCAAAATCAAACCAAACTGAGACGACAGACACCTGAGGCCATTGCCCACCCACTGGACCGTCCAGGCTCTTTCTCCACCCCTCCCATGTTCGTGGGACCGACAGAGTGCTCCCGAGAGCTAGGACAAGTGAGCGTGGCACGTGTGGTGATTCTGTCACCAGGAGGGCCACCCCAAGGAAGGACTGGCCTGGGCCCAGCGTCCAGGGAGGAGGAAGCAGGAAACATGGTGTGTGGACCCTGGAGATGACAAATCAGGGCTCCTCAGAGAAACAGACCCACACCTGTGCGTGCGCACACACACACAGAGACACAGAGCTTGTCCCTCACTAGCCGAGGGTCACTTCTGGAGTGTCCACTTGTGGGCACTTCTGACTTTTATCCCATGTACCAAACCAAACCTGCCCTGCAGCCAGAGAGAAGGGAGCCTGTGGCTTCTCTGGGAGCCCTCAGCTGTGACCTGGGCTGGGGTCATGAGGGAGGCCTGGGCGCCTTGGCTCCAGGGAGGCCTCTGGCGTCCTCCAGGCTGGCCGCCTCCCCCTTGCTGTGGCCAACCTGTGGGACACCTCCTCCGCCTGTGGGGAGCGTAAGCATGCTCAGTCCTTCCCGCGGGGGCCCTCCAGTGGCATTTGGAAGTCCTTCTGTGGCCAGCAGCAGGAATGGTGCAGACAGGAAAGGACTCACGGGCGCTAAATCGACAGACCTGGATTTAGATTCTGAACTCCCTCCTCGAGCGCCCCGAGATTGGACAGCTGCCCTGCCCTCTGGGGCCCAAGGTCCTCAAGCACAAGATGGGGCAGCCACAGCGCCCAGCCTGCAGGGGATCTGGTGTGGAGCTCCAGCAGACCCACTGTCCCCGGAGGAGTCTGGGAACGGCCACGGGCACCATGGACTCTGCAGACTCAGTGGCTCCCTCCTGGCCTTGGCCGGGGCGCCCCAGCTCCCAGCTCCTGCTCACGCCCAGCTCCCGCACTCGGCTTGGGGTGAGGCAGCTCTTCCAGGCCACAGAGCCAAGGTCAGGCCAGCGTCGTCCAGGTGTGCCGGCTGTCAGTTCCCGCCACGCGGTGTGCTCTTGACTCGGCTCCTGGAACAGCAGGCCTGAGGCGGGGCCACGGTGGAGGGCATCTTGGCTTCGTGGCCTCTCCTGTTACCTGTGGCCTGGGTGCCTCCACCTGCCGCTGCTGGCGGAGTTCCCTCCTCTGCACGGAAGCTCTATGGGCCAGGCTCTCCGGGGGCACCAAGGCTCCGCCCCTGTGGCTAGGCGGCTCCTCCTGGAAGGCCTTTCCTGCACACCTGCTGACAGGCATCTAGCCCCCAGGGTGGCTTTGGAAAACCTTTGGTTTGTAATCTCATGTGCCAACCGTACCCCAAAGGACAGAACGGCCCTCATGTTTAGGAGGACAGAGAGGTCAGGCAACTCTCCTCAACTTGCACAGCTGGCGAGTGAGGTAACTAGGCTTGCCGACTTCACATCTGCCAGCATCGGGTTGCTCGGGAGAGCTGTGGAGTGCAGGTGGGCAGGCCGCCCCTGAACCCACCTTCCCACCTTGCTGAGGGTTCACCAGATGAAGACCGCGGAGGCACCGCCCAAGCTCAGGCCAGACATGGGGGCGCTCCCTCCCTCCCTGTCCCCCACACTCCTGAGCGCAGGACAGAGAATGCGGGCTGAATAATCCAGGTTCTCCGCTTCAGGTTAAGCAAGCAACAAATGGTGTCAGGAAGCTTACAGGGGGTGGTGCGTGGGGCACAGTAATAAGGCCCGGAGCCCTCAGCTCGGGCCTAATGAACCGCGTGTTCTTGAGAAGGTCACTTTCCTGCCTTCAGGCCTCTGGTCACTTGAAGAGAAGGGGGTAGACTGAGCTGCCAGATGCTTACAGTTCTGGAATTCTGTCCATCCACCCAGCTGGCCATCTCCCTACCCACCCTTCCATATCCATCCAGGCATGTGTCCAGCAACCTTGCAGGCAGGTAACTGTTCATCCGTCCAGCCTTTCGCCCACCTTCCCATCCATCCAACCAGCACCACCCATCCTACATGCCAGGCCCTGGGCTGCACCAGAGAACAATGGAGGCCTGTAGCCAGGGCCCCGCCCCGCAGGAACTCATGGGCCTTTCCAAGGCCCTGCCACTCGTCGGTGGCCAGGCTTCCGTCCTGGGCTAGCTGACCTCCAAAGCTAGCAGGATCACTCTTTCTTTTTTTAATGTCTATAATTAATCACAATTTTAAAGTAAGGAATGGGTCAGACAAAAACCACCACAATTACTCTCTTTATATTATCAAGAGTATTGGCACTATTGCAAAATTACAGCTTTTACACAATTTGGAATTTTCACTGGTATCAAGATGTGAAGATGTGAACAAGAGAGAATCAGCTTGCTATTAACAAAGTAATTCTGATCATATATGTAGATTTTGTGTCTGCCATTTTCTTTTTTGCCATTTATTTATTTTTTTTAATTTGAGGAATTTAAATATCTGTGCATTATTGGCAAATATACTTAAATTTTTATGATGGAAATATTTTTCCTTGGATCAAACAGTTGAAATAGTAGGTGTTCAAGCATTTTTTGTGAGAGCCCCTAACCCATATGATCGAAGTTTTTAATTTATTCTAATTGGTTATACATAATAGTAGAATGCATTGACATGTCATACCTCATACATAAATGGAGTATAACTTCTCTTTCTTCTGGTTGTACATGATGAAGAATCACACACGTCGTGTAATCACATATGCACACAGGGTTGTAAAGTCCGATTCATTCAACTGTCCTTCCCACCTCCATACCCACTCCCCTCCCTTCACTCCTGTCTACTCCAAAGTACCTCTATTCTTCCCTAGTCCCCCCATTGTGAATTAGCATCTGCATATGAGAGAAAGCATTTGGTCTTTGGTTCTTTGGGATTGGCTTATTTCACTTAGCATGATATTCTCCAGCACCATCCATTGACCAGCAAATGCCATAATTTCATTCTTCTTTAAGGCTGAGTACTATTCCATTGTATGTATATACCACAATTTATTTATCCATTCATCTGTTGAAGGACATCTAGGTTGGTTCCATAGTTTAGCTATTATGAATTGAGCTGCTATAAACATTGATGTGGCTGTGTCACTGTAGTGTGCTGATTTTAAATCCTTGAGTATAAACGAGGAGTGGGATAGCTGGGTCAAGTAGTGGTTCCATTCCAGGTTTTCTAAGGAATCTCCATACTGCTTTCCATAGTGGTTGAGCCAATTTGCAGTCCCACCAGCACTGCATGAGTGTGCCTTTCCCCACGTCCCCACGTCCTCGCCAACGCTTACTGTGGCTTGTGTTCTTGATGACTTCCATTCTGACTGAGGCGGGATGGATTCTAGTGTAGTTTTGATTTGCATTTCTCTAATCGCTACAGATGCTGAACATTTTTTCATGTATTTGTTGCCCAGTTGCATTTCTTCTGTGAAGTGCCTGTTCGGTTTCTCAGCCCATTCATTGGTTGGGGTGGTTGTAAGTTTTTGAGTTCTGGGCTCACTGGGCTCGCTGCTCCTTGACCTTGAGGGTCTCCCCTTCCGTGAGCTGTTGAACCCCGAGCACTGTGAGTGGAAACCGTTCTTCTGCGCGTCTCTGAGGTCGTGCTGATCCCCACTCCATATGCGCTTCCGACTCTCGTCCTCAGGGCAGTCTCGGGGGCCAGGGCTTCCCATGCCCACGTGACAGAGGATGGGACACAGAGCTTGCCAGGCCTCCTCTGTGACATCATCCGCCCCGCCCTCCTGTGCCTGCTGCACGTGAGGCCCGGGTCACAATCAGGCGCCGCATCTTGGGAACAGCTCTCCTGGGTCTCTGCTTCCTCCTGGGCGTAGGAATAGCCCCTTTCTGATAAGATTTGTGTTGGTGTCACCTGGTAAGATGCCTGTGAATGGCACGGGTAAACCTCAAACATTGGGCATTGTCCTTTTATACCCCTTACAGGCTGCCTGTCAAGGTCAGGCAGGTAGAGGGGAGATTTTTAAAGGAGAACTGACTGCCCAGTAAGCTTCAGATGGATAGACAGACAGATGAAGGAGGAGGCTGCAGTCAAGGCCAGCTCATTGAGAGCTTGAAACCGGGAACACGTTGGCAGACCCCAAGCAGGGGAAGAGCGGGCACCCCAAGTGCAGGTCCTGAAGCCCCCCAGGGCGCGAGGCCTGGCCACTCAATCTCTGAACCTCTGCTCACTCTTCTGTGAAGTATTGATAAGAATAGATTCCATCCCCTTGACCTGGTAAAACAGCTGTGGCAATGTAATCAACCCAGGGACAGTAGGTGGTGAAAGAAATCATGTTCTGCTGAATCTCTAGAACATTGATAAGACCAGGTTACTTTTATTAGAGTTCTGCAGTGTTTTTCTCTTTCTCTCTTTCAACATTTATTGAGCACTTTGTGTATGCAGGCACTGTTTTAGGTATCAGGGACAAAGGAACGAAACTCCTGCCTGGAGCTTACAGTGTAATAGAGAAAACAGATAATAAGGTGAATAAAGAAGACACAGAGATACTTAGGTAAGTGATAGGGAGACATGTGTGCCTTTGGGGAGCATGGGATGCTCTTGGCTGGGAGTGTAAATGGTGAGCTCTAACGGTAGTGAGACCTGGGGGAGGCAAGTCTCCCAGCTGGAGAAGCCACTGGGGAATTTTGATCAGAGAGAGACATGATTGGATTGTGTTTTAATAGGACCACTCAGGTCTCCAAGCTGACAGCTCACTGCAGTGAGGACCAGGGTAGAAGCAGCGATCCCAGCTGGCGGGGCTGGTGACACAGACCACTGTGGTGAGGGACAGCAGAGGACGACTGTTCTGTTACTTGTGCTTGGTTAAGTCTGCTGACCAATCCCATGGTGGTGTAGTGGTGGACTGTGAGCCCCACTCATTTCCAGGGAATGCACTCTGCAGCTGGGTCTGAGGGTTGTATTTTCAAGGAGAGTTTGTATGTGTTTTTCCAGACACCCCAGATTTCCACCCTCATCCACATGGAGGTGAAAGTTTGAATAAAGGTAATGTCCCCCAAAGCTTCAACATGTTAAAGGCTTGGTCCCCGGGGTGGTGATATTGGAAGGTGTTGTGCACTTTTTAAAAGAATTTCGTTCTATTTAGTTACACATGACTGCAGACTGCATTTTGATTCATTATACACAAATGGGGTACAACTATTCATTTCTCTGGTTGTACACGATGTACAGTCACATCATTCATGCAGTCATACACGTACATAGGGTGATGACGTCTGTCTCATTACACTGTCTTTCTAAACCCCCTATCTCCTCCCCTCTTGACATTCGCCTCTAGCCAATCCAAAGTTCCCCCATTCTTCTTCCCTTACCTCCTTCCCACCACCGTGATGTATCAGCATCCACTTATCAGAGAAAACATTTGGCCTTTGGTTTTTTGGGATTGGCTTATCTCACTTACCATGATATTCTCCAATTTCATCCATTTGCCTGCAAATGCCATAATTTTATTATTCTTTATAGCTGAGTAATATTCCACTGTGTATATATACCACAGTCTCTTTATCCATTCATCTATTTAAGGGCACCTAGGTTGGTTCCATAGTTTAGCTATTGTGAATTGAGCTGCTATGAACATTGATGTGGCTGCATCACTGTAGTATGCTGATTTTAAGGCCTTTGGGTATAGGCCAAGGAGTGGGATAGCTGGATCAAATGGTAGGTCCATTCCAAGTTTTCTGGGGAATCTCCATACTGCTTTCCAGAGTGGCTGCACTAATTTGCAACCCCACCAGCAGTGTATGAGTGTACCTTTTCCCCCACATCCTCTCCAACACCTATAGTTGCTTGTATTCTTGATAATAGCCATTCTAATTGGGGTGAGATGAAATCTTAGAGTAGTTTTGATTTTGCATTTCTCTAAGTACTAGGGATGTTGAACATTTTTTCATATATCTGTTGATCACTTGTAGATCTTCTGTGAAGTGTCTGCTCATTTCCTCAGCCCATATATTGATTGGGTTCTTTATATTTTTGGTGCTAAGTCTTTTGAGTTCTTTATAAATCCTGAAGATTAGTGCTCTATCTGAAATGTGTGTGGTAAAGATTTTTTCCTACTCTGTAGACTCTCTCTTCACATTATTGTTTCCTTTGCTGAGAAAAAAACTGTTTAGTTTGATTTCATCCCAGTCATTGATTCTTGATTTTATTTTTTGCACTTTAAGAGCCTTGTTAAGGAAGTCAGGTCTTAAGCTGACCAAATGAAGATTTGGGCCCACTTTTTCTTCTATTTGGTGCATAGTCTCTGGTCTAATTCCTAAGTCCTTGATTCATTTTGAATTAAGTTTTGTACAGAGTGAGAGAAAGGAGTTTAATTTCATTTTGTTACATATGGATTTCCAGTTTTCCCAGCACCATTTATTGAAGAGGCTATCTTTTCTCTATTGTATGTTTTTGGCACCTTTGTCTACTATGAGATAACTGTATTTATGTGGGTTTGTCTCTGTGTCCTCTGTTCCATATCATTGGTCTACCTGTCTATTTTGGTGCCAATACCATGCCGTTTTTGTTATTATTGCTCTGTAGTATAGTTGAAGGTCTGGTATTGTGATGCCTCCTGCTTCACCCTTCTTGCTAAGTATTGCTTTGGTTATTCTGGGTCTCTTGTTTTTCCGGATAAAATTCATGATTGCTTCATCTATTTCTATGAGGAAAGACATTGGAATTTTAATTGGAATTGCTTTGAATCTGCATAATGCTTTTTGACAATAGTAACTTTGCCTATCCAAGAACATAGGAGATCTTTTAATCTTCTAAGGTTTTCTTTAATTTCTTTCTTTAGTATTCTTTAGTTTTCATTGTAGAGGTTGTTAGATTGATTCCCAAGTTTTTTTTTTTGAGGCTACAGTGAATGGAGTGGTTTTCCTAATTTCTTTTTCAGTGGATTCATGCTTTTGTGTAGAAATGCTTTTGATTTATGGGTATTGATTTTATATCCTGCTACTTTGCTAAAGTCATTTATTAGTTCTAGAAGTTGTCTGATGGAATTTTTTGAATCCTCTAAATATATAATCATATTGTTGGCAAATAGTGATAGCTTGAGTTCTTTTCCTATTCATATCCCTTTAATTTTTCATCTGATTGTGCTAACTAGAGTTTCAAGGACAATGTTGAATAGAAGTGGTGAAAGAGTGCATCCCTGTCTTGTTCCAGTTTTTAGAGGAAATGCTTTCAGTTTTTCTCCATTTAGAATGATGTCGGCCGTGGGCTTAGCATAGACAGCCTTTACAATGTTCCTACTATTCCTATTTTTTCTAGTGTTTTGAACATGAAGGGGTGCTGTATTTTATCAAATGCTTTTCTACATCTATTGAAATGATCATATGATTCTTAACTTTAAGTCTGTTGATGTGATAAATTACATTTATTGATTTCTGGATTTTTTTTTTTTTTGGTTGCTGGGGATTGAACCCAGGGCCTTGTGCTTACAAAGCAAGCACTCTACCGACTGAGCTGTCTCCCCAGCCCCTGATTTCTGGATATTGAACCAACGTTGCATCCCTGGGATCAAACCCACTTGATCATGATGCACTATCTTTTTAATCTGTTTTTGTATGCAGTTTTCCAGAATTTTGTTAAGAATTTTTACAACAATATTCATCAGGAATATTGGTCTGAAGTTTTCTTTCCTTGGTGAGTTTGGAAGGGTTCCCTCCTTTTTTATTTTGTGGACTACTTTGAGAAGTATTGGTGTTAAGTTCTTCTTCGAAGGTCTTGTGGAACTCAGCTGAGAATCCGTCTGGCCCCAGGCTTTTCTTGGTTGGAAGGCTTTTGATGGCTTATTCTCTTTCTTGAAATCATCTGTTTAGATTGTGTATGTCCTCCTGATTCAGTTTGGGTAGATGTCTCTAGAAATTTGCAGATGCCGTTGAGATTTTATGTTTTGTTGGACTCTCAAAATAGCTTCTAATTATCTTTTGTATTTCAATAGTGTCCATCATGAAATTTTCTTTTTGATCATGAATTTTAGTAATTTGAGTTTTCTTTCTCCTCTTCTAGTGCGGCTAAGGCTTTATCAATTTTGTTTACTTTTTCAAAGAACCAACATTTTGTTTTGCCAATTTTTTGAACCGTTCCTTTTGTTTCAATTTCATTGATTTCAGCTCTGATTTTAATTATTTCTTGTCTTCTGCTATTTTAGCATTGATCTCTTCTTTTTATAGGAATTTGAGGTGTAACATTAGGTCATTTATTTGTTGACTTTTTATTCTTTTAGTGAATGAGCTCAATACAATAAATTTTCCTCTTAGTACTGCTTTCACAGCATCCCAGGGATTTGAATATATTGTATCATCATTCTCATTCACCTCTAAGAATTTTTTAACTTCTCCCTGATGTCTCCTGTTATCCATGTGTCATTCAGTAACATATTATTTTGTCCCCAGGTGTTGGAGTAGCTTCTATTTTTTTATTTTATACTTGATTTCTAATTTTATTCCATTATGATTTGATAGAATGCAGGGTAGTATCTCTATTTTTTATTTGTGCTAAGAGTTGCTTTGTGGCAGAACATGTGGTCTATTTTAGAGAAGGATCCATGTGCTGAGAAGAAAGTGTGTTTGCTCATTAATGGATGGATTATTCTATATATGTCTGTTAAGTCTAAATTATTGATTGTATTACTGAGTTCTATGATTTCTTTGTTCAATTTTTGTTTGGAAGATATATCCAGTGTTGAGAGAGGTGTGTTAAAGTCACCCAGTATTATTGTATTGTGGTCTGCTTGATTCCTGAAATTGAGAAGGGTTTGTTTGGTGTACATAGATGCTCCATTGTTTGGGGCATAGATATTTATAATTGTTATGTCTTATTGATGTATGGTTCCCTTAAGCAAAATTCAATGTCCTTCTTCATCTCTTCTGACTGACTTTGGCTTGAAGTCCACTTTATCTGATATGAGGCTGGATATCCCCACTTTTTTACTGGGTCCATGTGCGTGGTAGGTGTTTTCCCATCCTTTCACCTTCAGTCTGTGGTTGTCTTTTTCTATGTGATGAGTCTCTTGCAGGCAGCATGTTGTTGGGTCTTTTTAATCCAATCTGCCAGTCTTTTGATTAATGAGTTTAGGCCATTAACATTCAGGGTTATTGCTGAGATGTGATTTGTATTCCTAGTCATTTTTGCTTATTTTTGAGTTTTAACTTGTCTTGGTTTCTCCTTTGATTGGCTTCTCCTTTAGGATAGTTCTTCCCTTTGCTGAGTTTCATTGTTATTTTTCATTTCCTCCTTATGGAATATTTTACTGAGAATGCAGACTTTCTATTTGTATATTCTTTTAACTTTCATTTATCATGGAAGGTTTTTATTTTGTCATCAAATCTGAAGCTTAGTTTTGTTGGATGTAATATTCTTGGTTGGCATTAACTGTCTTTCAGAGCTTGATATATATTGTTCCAGGACCTCCTAGCTTTTAGGGTCTGGGCTGAGAAATCTGCTGACATCTGAATTGATTTTTCCCTATGTGTTACCTGATGCTCTTCTCTTACAGCCTTTAAATTCTATCCTTATTTTGTATGCTGGGCATTTGTGCCCTGGTGTGGATCTGTTTTAATTTTGTACATTTGATGTCCTGTAAGCCTCTTGTATTTGATTTTCCATTTTTTTCCATTTCATTCTTCAGGTTTGGGAAATTTTATGGTATTATCTCATTAAATACATTGTGCATTACTTTGGTTTGTATTCCTGTGCCTTCCTCAAGCCCAATAATTCTTAAATTTGGTCTTTTCATGCTATCCCATAATTCTTGGAGGTTCTATTCATGACTTCTTACCATTTTCTTTGTGTGGTCAACTTTATTTTCAAGATTAAATATCTTGTCTTCATTGTCTGACATTCTAGCTTCCAAGTGATCTAGTCTATTGGTGATGATTTCTATTGAGTTTTTAATTTGGTTTATTGTTTCCTTCATTTTGAGGATTTCTGGGTTTTTTTTTTTTTTTTCCAGAATCTCTGTGTCTTTGTTGAAATAATCTTTTGCTTCCTGCATTTGCCCTTTTAACTCTTTATACAAGTGATCTTTTGTTGCCTGCATTTGCTCTCTTATCTCATTCCTTACTTCACAGATCATTTTAGTTATGTGCATTCTGAACTCCTGTGATATTTCTTCTACTGCTCTGTTAATGGATTCTATTAATATAGCATCTTGGTTTGGGGCATTTTCTTCCCTTGACTTTTCATGTTGTTCATATGTCTTCCCATCTAGCAGAGTGGACTTGAGGTATTTCAGTCTTCACCCTACAGATTTATAGTTATATTAACAGTACCCAATGCAAATGTTATGCAGCCTTAAAAAAATAGCCCTTATTAAGACATTAACAGTTTTGTTGCAAAAAAAACTGAGATAGTATGTTTGATTATTATCTACAACATAAACATTAGGTTTGTAATAAGATCTACAATTTCTAATGGTGGACAGAGAGAGAAAGGGGGAGGGATCTAGGATGTGGTGTTAATGAGGTGGGAGGTGGGAAAATAGAGGTGTTAGATCACAGGAAGAGTGAACCAGGAATCAAAAGAAATTTGTTGTTAGCAGGAGAAAAGAGAGAAAGAGACTCCAAGGGAACAGATAAATAAGAAGAAAATAGAGCAGTTAAAAAAAAGAAAAGAAAAGAAGAAAAACATGTTAAAAAAAAAAAAAAAAGAATATACAACCAAAGTGTAATACCTAGTCAAACCTCCCAGTCCGCAGTAGCCTGATGCTTGAAAAGTACTTGATTTCATAAGTGTTGGGATGAGCATAAGTGAAAGCAGGGGGCGAAAAAAGAAAAAATAGGGGAACTCCCAGTCTTGAAGGAAAATCGGACAACTGTTTCTGTTGAAGTTCAGTATCTTAGGTGGGCTTGTCTGGAGTGTACTGGTAAGTCCACCTCAGGATGGTGACAGTTACCAAGGTGGGAGGATTAGCCTTGGAGGCAGGACTCTTGGAGGCAGGGAATGGCACTTCCCAGTCCCTCTGGAAGACTGTGCCCTGAGACTCTCCTTTGGAGTCCTCTAGTGTGATGCAGGAGCCTGGCCTTAGCCCCTTACCTCACTTCTGGGCCACAATACCTGGCCTCTAATTTAGTCTCTGAGCTATATCTCTCCTATTCCCACCCTCCCAACTTCCCAGTCAGGAACCTCTCCCTCTGGAGGTCCTGGGGGCTGAGCTCTGGGACCTGTGCACCTGTGGAGGAAAGTTCTGTACTGGCAGATCAGGGCCTGGTACTGAGAGCTGCACGCAGGGCACATAGCTGCAAGCACTGGGCCGAGTTGGTGGCTAGGGGGTGGTTGGGAGACTGGGGATTGAGGAGCCGAGGGCCCTGCTGATTGCTAAACTGGTAAGACAAGGTAGTCGGTGGGTGCTGTACTGGGGAGAGAGTTGTGGACCAGGCTGATGTCGGGTCCCAGCAAGCACTGCCCGAGTTGTCTCTGGGATCCTGTTGAGTGCCAGGCTGGTTGGCCAGGATCAAGATGCCCTCACACTCTCTTCCACGCTACCCACCCCTTGCAAGACTCTCTCCTGCCTCTGCAGCAGTATGGTGGCTATTAAGCACACCTAGAAGGGACACCTCAGACGGAGCCAAGCCTGCGGGGACCTGGGTGAGGTTCTTTCAGGCCCTGGCTGTTATCCCTAGATGAAAGTGGCCGTGTCCTCGGTTGTGGTGGTGGCAGTGACTAACCTGTAGGTACATTGATATTGGGTTTCCAATCTCCTATTGGTGTCCCAAGATGGACACTGCCCCAACTAAAGATGGTGACGGTGGCAGCGGAGATAACACAAGATGGTGGCAGAGGTGTCCCAAGATGGAGGCCACCGCTCTCAGAAATGTGGAAGTGAGAGTGGGCCGTGCAGTGGCGTTGGGCAGCCTGTTTGGAGATGCAGTGCTGTAGCAGGAGGTGTGTGGCAGGTGGCTGTCTCCAGGCCCTGTCATGTTTCCCAAGGTGGAGGCTGCCACGTAGAGGGGAGGTGTGGAGGCTGCTGCCGTGTCCCAGGAGGGAAGTTGCCATGCATTGGTAGATGGAGGTGCACGGGTGCTGTGGGGTGGCATCTGTGCGGGTGCGCACAGTGGGGGTAAGAGGATTGCAGGACCCTGCTTCTCTTCTCTCTGCTCTGGTTGGAGAGGTGACGTCTTGCTGCAACGTGAGCCCTCACCATTGCTGTCCACCATCCTCAGCAGAAGCCACACCAAAGGGGCCCACCCAATCTTGGCCTTTGAGCCTCTAAACTTTTCTCTTTATATAAACCTTGTCTCTTTATCCAGTTGTTGACTCAGGTATTTTGTTGTAGTAACTTGCAGCTGACTAATATCCTTGTCCACTAACTTAATTTCTAAAACAAAATATTTGTTCCAGAAGACAGCTTGGCCATTCAGGGTAATATCTGCTACAAAGTTCTCCAACCACATATAAATGCTAGTATTGTATATGGATGCAGACAAGCCATGGATGTGAATTCCTAAAGAACCCTGTGGTTGAGAGAGACTAGCTTGCTGGTCAGCTCCTGGGGCTGGTGGGACAATTTTTCTTATCCCCTCTTCTCTGAGGTTGTGGCCTGTTGGGGGTCCCTGCTTGCAGGTGGGGTCCTCTTACTCCACTCAGTCTGGGCCTAAGGCTGTGTCTTGTGACTGCTGCCAGCTCACTGACATCACAGCCTCTGAGCCACCAAAACTTGTCCTCCACTGCTCCCCCAGGGCAACATGGGTCCCTTGCTCTGGTTGTCACTTCCTGCCTCTTCTTCGGGCCCCAGAGATTTCCTTTATCTGACTTTATGAGCCTGCTCTGCATTTCACTAAGTTTGGGGAGGGTGTTGAGGTTGTCCCCCACACTGCTGCTGGAGAGCCACCCGATTCCCTGTCATCTTTCGACAGGACTAATACAGGGCCCATTGGCATCAAGTCCCTTGAGAATGTGTAATAAATAGAACACACATTCCCTGGCTTTACCCAGAACTCCCAGATCAGACCTTGATGCGAAGCCCAAGGTGATTCTGATGTGCGTGGCGAGAACCTCCCCGCCTGGGGTTCAAGTTCCTCAGTAACCCAGCTCACGTCCACCAGGTACCTACTCTATGCCAGGCCCCCCAGAGCCTCGTGGGACGCAGAAGCAAATAAGATTTTTCTTTCCTCAATGGGTCTATAGCATAGTTCAGGGGTGGCAGGACTTTTTCTGCCAAGGGACAGATAGTATTTGAAGTTTTGCGGGTCCTATGGCCTCCTTTCAAAAGTCCATAGAGGACATGTAAATACGTAGGTATTTTCTGAACTTTAATATATGAAAATAAGTGGAGAGCTGGCCCACGGTGCTTTGCTGAAGGCTGATGTAGTTAAAAAAGAAATGTTACTGAAGAAAGAATCCTGATGCAAGCCCTTGCTGCAGCATCCGCCCCCCGTGGGAGAGGCGTGGGACAGAAGGAGGTCCCCCGAGCGCTGGGGGTGGAGACCAGACGGCCCTGGGGCAGGCGGCCCTTGGACGTTCAGGTTGTCTTCTTTTTGCTGTTAAAGAGGTCGCAACAGCCACCGTGGGCTCAGAGGCTCCCCTGATCTTCCCCTAGGATAAAGGCTCACTTTGGGCTTTGGTGACACATTCCCAGGATTGTTTCTGGAAAGTTCTTATCAACTTCGACTCTTCCAGGAGACAACACGAGGCTGTTCCACCCTCTTCAGTGCTAGCTACTGATTTCTAAAACTACTGACAAATAATCAATTTGTGGTCCAAGTCTGTCTGGTTTTTAATCACAGGACTACAGACTGGGCT
The DNA here is from genome assembly GCF_902686455.1 of Sciurus vulgaris. Taxonomy (NCBI): domain Eukaryota; kingdom Metazoa; phylum Chordata; class Mammalia; order Rodentia; family Sciuridae; genus Sciurus; species Sciurus vulgaris. Next base: position 140,645,922 of record NC_136469.1, read on the forward strand.
GACTCGGCCAGGTTTCCCTTGTGCTTCTGAGTACTGGGAGGTGTGGGGTACGGTGCTGGCTGCTCCACGTCTTCCCTGGTGTGGGCGTGATCCCTGGGCCCACGTGGGAAGGTGGCAACCCGCTCTTCTGCTGGCACGTGGTGCAGGCCGCCAGGCCCACTGTGCGCGGCACCAGCCTTTTCCACCATGGCTAACGCGCCTCCACATCAGTGGAAAGGAGGCCCAGGGAGCGTGTTTGATCTCAGAGGAAAGCTGGCCCGGGCTGGCGTTTTGACATTTGGAAACAGTGAATGCAATTACCCATCTGTGGACCAAAAGGGTTTTCTTCCTCCTTTAAGGGAACCGAAGGTATTTTGCCCGTGGGGGTCTCTCTGAGAGCCCCTTCTGACTTGAGCAGCGTGGAGAATCCTCCCCCAGACTCACTTCAGGAACGAGCCGCTCCGGGAGGGGACAGGCCAGTACCTGCAGCTCCTCCTCCCCAGAGCCGACCCTCGGTCAGGGAAGGCTGGACGCAGGACTTTACAGTTTGCTCTGCAGAGGTCCTTACCCTGCCCCTCACCCCAGGCTGGGAGGACGGGTGCTTGTTTCATGATTCACAAGTGAAGTCCAGGAGATCAGACGTCAGCGATGGCTTGAGGTCCCTCAGCCAGCCGGTGGCAGAGCTGGTGCAGGAGCTCGGGTTTCCCGACTTCAGATTAGTTCTTTCCCAAGCTGTGGCTCTCAAAATCCCTGTGGTCAAACCCTGACGTCCAGTACCCCAGAATGCGACCTTATTTGGAAGTAGGTTTGTTGAGGATGTGATCACTTAGGATGAGGCCACACTGGAGTAGGTGGGTCCTAGGTCCAGTGACAGATGTCCTTATTTTTTAAAAAGGCCAACATAGAGACAGACTGGCTTATGAAGAGAAGACGGCCTGGAGCAGCCTGCCCTGCCCACACCTTGATTTCAGACTCCCGGCCCCCAGCACTGGCCATGATGGTCCCTGTTGCTGAAGGCCCCTGGGCTGTGGTACTCTCTTAGAGTGGCACCAGGAAATGGATATACCACTCATCCTGGCAAAGCCTACTGTCGTTCTTGAAGCAACAGAAGTCATCGCGGTGGGTTTAGTCCTCCGATTCCCGTATATACTCTACCTCTGTTTAATAGAAATACCCTCCCTGAATAGCCAGAGGCTGCACCTCCCAGGTTCCCTTGCAGTGCACGGCCACAGGACTGTGCTCTCACCCGTGGAATGTGCTGTGCGCCCGCCAAGGAGATTGCTGGCCCTCCTCGTTCTTGTTCTTTCCCCTGGTTGCAGGCTGCAGTGAGGTCCTGGGTAGCCATGGAGGGTCAACTTCCACTGTGCAGGTCCAGAGCGACAGCAGAGGGAAGGCGGCTGGGGTCCTGAGTGCCTTTGTGAGCCCATCCTGGTCTACCTGCCCTCCTCTGAACTCTCATGAGCCCATCCTGGTCTACCTGCCCTCCTCTGAACTCTCATGAGCCCATCCTGGTCTACCTGCCCTCCTCTGAACTCTCATGAGACTGAAAGAAAATTCTGGTTTGTTTGAGCCACCGTGTTTTAGGAAGCTTGGGTTATCACAGCCTAGTCCCAGATTCTCACAGATGTGTTTGCCTTTTGTTGCTTTTGGAGAGGGTTGTAAGCCTGAGAGCAGAAGTCACCTCCTGGAATACCCGTTTTGTTGATGTATAATTGATATACAATAAAGTGCAAATACTTAAACTGCACCATCTGACAAGTTTTGCCATATGTATATATCAGAGAAACTGCCACGTAAAGATAATGAACGTGCTTGTCACTGTGGAAGTTTTCACTCACTGTTCATTGTGTTGTTGTTGCTCAGAAGCCTGAACTCTGATGGAAGTGAGTGGTTTTGAAAGCAGCAGGAAGGATCCCTGCCTCTGAGAACAGAGCAGAGGTAGTGGACCCCCAAAGACCAGGTCTCGGCCTCCTGCCTTGCTGATACCCACAGGGCGATGCTCCTGTGGAACAAGACATGACCTCCTGCCATTGCACCTGGTAAACCAAGGACAATGAGAGCTGGGGCCATGGTGTCGGTCGGTGAAGAGTCAGCTGAGGGTGTGTTCCTGGACCTGATTAGAGAAAGGGGTGACAGCTTGCGGTTTATGGTCTTCTACCTTCCACCTTGGCCACCATTACGAGCTCACCTCCGTCAAGAGCTGTCAGGGGCTGAGATTCCATCTCCACACAGAGCCTGTCACAGACCCAGATGCTGGTGGAAGGCTGAGGCTCTGGGAGCAGAGACAAAGGACAGTGTATTATCAACAGCAATAGCAGGATCCAGACCATCCTTATGTTCTTGTGCGGTTTCCCAAACCCTGAGTCCCACAGGGTGACGTGACGAGGGACGGGAGATGCCGGTGCACACAGTAGGTTGCATTCTGGGAGAGAAGCCCTGAGCTTAGGGAAATGAAATCTTCTAAAATGTGCACTAATTTTGCCTCTCCTTTGCTCTGGGAGGAAATATTATCTGTCTTTTGGGATCAGAGACGAATGGTTCTAGCAGATGACCGTCTACCTTCTGAGGCTGCTGCTCTACCACCATCACTGACAGTGTAATCCGGAGCAACAGGACAACGGCACCTCTCTGTCAGGATAATCATGAAGATTGTCTCCCAGCAGTCTACGACCAGGGGCCAGAGTCAAGTGGACACTCTCATACTGGAGGAAGAATTGATTTTGGGGGCCCTCCTTCCCCCAAAGTTGCATAGTATTATATCAGGAACCTTAGGAAATGGGAAGGGGCACTCAGAAAAGGCTGTTGAAGTGATATTTCAAAGCAGGGTTAAGGAAATGAGCAAGATGTGATGGGGCACCCCAGACTAGCAATACTGGGGAAAATCCCGCCAGAGCAGAAGCAGTTGCTGGACCCAGTGGTAACTGTGGCCAAAGCTCTGGGAAGGGGCCATGTGACATGAGCTGTGTGCTTCCAAGCAGGACCCCAGTTCTTGTCCACAGGTGGACATAAGGGGAAGCGGAACAGGGGGCTTCTTCCTCCTCCTCTCATGTCTCCTTCATGTCTGCTGTTAGCTACTAACCCAACCAGAAGCCTGAGGACAAACAGACTCCACTGATAGAGACAACCTGCAGGTTACCTCCTGGGTGTGGAGCAGCTTGGCGGAGGTAAAAGTGTATACAGAGGGCCACTGCAGCCCATAGAGCACAAGTCTCAGAGGACTTAGCACCTAGAGGCAGATGTGGACACTTACCCCAAAAGACCTGCACACATTTGGGCTTTGACCCGTAAATGCGAAGGCCGGAGGAACAGAGGGAGGAAGGACAGGAGGCATTAACCCCTTGCGGAAGTGGTGCTCTTGGAGGATGGGGTACACCCAGTCTTACTGGGTAGTGGAGGAGGGAGGGGAGCTGGGGCTGGGGCCGCCATGAGAGCCCTCCTTGCAGAGGGAGCCTATGGAGAGGCCAGAGGCATGAGCACACAGAACATCGAGGGACCAGCAGGTGGGCTAGAATGGTTTTACCACGAAGTTTGATGAGGTATCCAGTGTGTTGGGATTCACTTCTGTCAGTAAGCTTTCTGTTGCTGTGGCCAAAATACCTGACAAGAACAACTGAGAGGAGAAATGGGTTATTTTAGCTCAGTTTCCAAGGTCTCAGTTCACAGTTGGTTGGCTCCATTGCTCTGGGCCTGAGGTGAGGCAGAACGTCATGGTGGAAGGATGTGGGGGAGGAAAGCAGCTCAGCTCATGGTGTCCAGGAAGCAGGGAGAAAGAAAGAGGAGGGGGCTGTGAGCAAGAAATACCCTTCCAGGCATGTCCCCCACTTCCTCCACCCAGGTCCCTCCCTGAGTTGTCCGTTCACTGTCAAGGGATTACTATCAGCTAAGGGAGTCAGAGCCCTCACGACTCAGTGATGGCTGAGGGGCCCCACCTCTGAGCCTTGCTGCCTTGGGGACCATGGTCTCGACATGAGGCTCTGGGACACCTTCCAGATCCAATCATAACAGAGCTCTTGAACAAAAAGGAGGTAATCTAAGAAGCTCTCCCCGTTTCCTTTCTGACCTATCTCAGCTAAGTGAGGGGTGCCAGAAGGAAACCCTCCAAGTCCTCTCTCATATTCTACTAGAGAAACATGAACCAAGCCTCTTAACTCCAAGTGACCATAGCACTGGGGAGGATGATTTCCACACCAATCAGAATAAAGGGACTCTACCAATCCCCAAAGCCAGGGAGGAGGACTTCAGCCACGGGGAGAGCCGGGCTCCTTGGGCTGGTGGGATATGTGCTGACCCTCTTTTTCCTTTTCATTTTCTCGTGGAACTCTGTTAATTTAAGTGCAACTCAGGACCGAGCCCTGTGGCCTGCCATATTGGTAGACTTGCTGTAGAACCTCAGGGCAGGAAGGAACTCCTGGAGCCCGGTTCCCTGGTGCTGAGTGGACGGCTTGAGGGAGACTCTGGAAAGCCTGAGAAAGCTCAGGTTGGGGGCCTTATATTTGAAAGTTGAGACTCAGGAGTGGGGGCGAGGTCTGGAAATTCCGATTCTTGAGAAGTTCTGAAAGTGCTTCCAGTACAGTTAGGTCCGGGAAAAGCTGGTCTTGAGCCTTTCGTTGGAAGAGGCCCGGAGCCCAGGGCACGCCAGGCTTCAGTTCTGCAGGCCGCACTCTCTCCACACATCCATGTGGCTTTCCTAAACAGAGTATTAACTTTATGTTCTACAAAGAAAACAAGGAGAAAAACTGTTATTCTTCTGATTAACAGGGAAGTTGTCCAACTGGCTACACATGAATTATATCCCCTGAATATCAAACTCAGACTTCTTTAGTTCTCATTTATTTTATTGGATTGTATGGGGATATTTTCAAAGAGGAAAGTGGGGGGGGGGGGTAGGATTCTGGGATGGGGGCCATTTTCACCACTTGCAGAAGGCTGTTACTGCTTCCAGAAGACTCGAGGAGACACAGGAGTCCTTCACTGAGAGGAAAGGATTCTATTCTATTTTTTTTTTTTTTTTCAGAGAATATCTGGGTCCATGCTTTATAGCCTGCCGAGGGCTCTTCTGGTTCCCTGCTGGAAAACAGATTCCTGGCCACGCAGTTCCCACACAAAAGCTTCCCTCAGTGGCAGTGTGATCGCCTGCAATATAAACTCTTAGAGGAACTGCCAAAGTCCACAGGCACTTATGTTCTCTGTCCCTCTTAAAACGTTGTGATTCTCAATAAATAACCCACAGTCAAAGTGTGATGTTTTGTTTTGATTTGTCACAAAGAATTTTCCAGTCTCTTTTTCTTGTTCCAAAATGAGGGCCCCTCGGTGTTGGAGAGTGGCCTCTTGCAAGTCAGCTTCCGTGCGTGAACTGCAGGCTCTGCTTGGTGAGGAGCTCTGGCCCCTGCGGCCATGTGGCTCTGGCAAAGTCAGTTCTGGGGGCGATCTTCAAGCAAGGAGTCACAGCGCACAGGACCAGCCACCAGCTGGGTATCCAGCGCTCTACCTGGCCAGGTCACCCTTGGGAGAGGACTAAGGGTCGCTGCCTGCCGGTGGCCGCGACGTGAGAGTGGGAGCTTCCCTTGCACACCAGCCTGTTGGAAGGAGCAGCTGAGCTCCACAGCTCTGCCCTAGTGTCCCACTGCTGCTGCCAGCACAGACCACACAGGCGACCAGCCGCTGGGACTTCCGGGCTGTCATCCCCACAGCCAAGGGACACCAGGACCCTGGCCTTGTTTGGCAAGGGAATGGCCTCACTTCTGGGCTCTCTGGGCTCAGGATGCAGGCAAGGACAGGACCTTTTAACGCTCTTGAGGCCAACTCTTGCTGGCTAGGGGTGGAGTGGCAGAGAGGACTCACGGGACTTGTCCCAAATCACACAGTGCCCCTGAAAGTTTCCCAGGCTTCAGCGTCCAGCGAAGGGCCCACTGCCACCACTCCAGAAGCTGTATTTCTAGTCCTGGGTTTTCCTCTGAACTCACGATGAGAGGGTTGGTTTGTTCTAAATTTGTGAAATGTAATCTATTTTTCTTCCTTCTTGAAGTTTTACTTTTATCAAAATTTTACGTGTAATCAACTTACGGGATCAAATAATTTCCAGGGCCTTCTGTGAAAACCAGGGGCTCATCTTCCCCTCCCTGCCCCTGTCCCCAGCGCTCGCAACTTCCAGCTCTGTCCTGTGGTTTTATTTTCATCTGGGGCGGTATCGATCTTCATGCTGTCAAGTGGCATGCTTGTGCCCCACTTCCTGAAGGCAGTTTCCACGCTGCCATGGACATGAGGTGTGATCTCCTGCCATCTTTGCCCCCCTGTCTGCCCGCAATGCATCTCTGCAGCTTCCCCGCGTGGTTCTGCCCTGCTTTGGCTCAGGTTGGCCTCTGCCTTACCTGACCGTCATAGTGTAAAAGCCACCTCAGGGAGTGCGTGGTTTCATTCCTGAAGACACCTCTCCCGGAGGCTTCTGACTGGCTCCAGTCGGGGGAATCCTGCTAGTCGGCTTTCCACCGCTAGTGTGAATGCCGGAGATGAACCACTTACAGAGAGAAAGGGTTTACTTCGGCTCAAGGCTTTGGAGGTTTCAGACCATGACAGATTGACCCAATTCGCCTTGGGCCTGCTGTAAGGCAGCACAGAGTGGCAGAGTGTGTGGCAGAGCAAGGTCCCCTCTGGCTGGCTGGAAAGTGAGAGGGCGAAGAGAGGGGCTCACAGTCTCCTTACAGGGCATGCCCTGATGGCCCCAAGTCTTCCATGAAACCCAGCTCTTAAAGCTTCTGCCATCTCCCAATAGTGCACAGACTGGAAACCAAGCCTCAAACACCTGGTCCCTTGGGGGATGCTCGATCCCAGCTGTAGTAATAATGCAGTTACAGTCCAGGCCCCCTCTGCATTGCCTGGGTTTCCCATTGCCTCCTTCCTGTGCTGGATCCTGTTTTCTTCTTAATTTTTTTAAAAAATTTGCTCTAATACTTGACAGTAAAGTGCATTTATGCATTTTGATAAATCATACATAAATGGAGTATAATTTCTCACTATCCTGATTGTTACATATTGTAGAATCCCATCGGTCATGCAGTCATATAAGTACATGGTTATGCCTGTTTCACTCTATTTTCCTTCCTACCCCGTACCCCCTTCCGGGCCCTGTTTTCTCATACACCACATTTTCCTCTGACTCAGTCTATTCTTTTAAACATAATGTACAGCCTCTTGTAGTTTTCTGAGAAAAAGCACACGGGGGATAAATATTTGGAGAACTTGCAGGTCTGGAGATATTCTATGCTCACCCTTGATAGAAACCTTGGCTGGAAGTAGAGTTCTAGTTTCAAGGTGACTTTCCCTCAGTCACCAAGGTACTGCCCCCTGCTGTCCAGGTGTGGTATGTGCTGTTAGAGGTGACTGCTTCGTCACCCTTTTCATGGAACTCTTTTCCTCTGGAAGATTGTGGCATCTTCTCTCTGTCTTCAGTGTCTGAAATCTCACGAAAACGTACCTTGTAGTGAATCCCTTTTTTGTCCAGGGTGTTGGACACTCAGCAGAACCTTTTAGTCTGAAAACACATGCCTCCATGTCTGGAAAACATTCCTGAATTTTCTCTTTGAAGATTCTCTCTCCTCTTTGGTTTATGCCTCTTTGGTGACTTCTGCTACCCATGTAGAGTACTTCCTGAAAACAGCTTTCATTCGATCTTTTCTCTCCCTTTCTTCCATTTTTTTTTCTTTGCCATTTTTTCTCTATTTTCTAGAATAATTTCTCAAATTTATCTTTCACATCTTTAATTTTATTTTTCTGCAATTATATTCTAAATTCCAAGACAAATTTTTTTGTGCAGTGGGGGAGGAAATTTTTTCTGTCTTTTTATATAGCAACCTATTCTTATTTCATGAATGCAACAGCTTTACTTTTTCTTTCACAGTCCATGTTCTCCAAGCTCCATTTCCCCCTCATCTGCATCGCTGCCTTTCATCTTAGAGGGTTCCTTAAATGCCTTGTGGTTTCCTCCTACTCTCTCTCTCTTCTGCCTGCATGTTTATCATTGTCTCTGAGCTGATCTCTCAACTTTGATCTTTTCCATCTTCCAGTTCTTTGGGCATAATCCCATGCAACCAGTCTTTCTTAATCACCTGATTCAATATATATATTGAATAAAAAAAAATATATATATATATATTTTTTTTTTTTTGGTGAGGAAGATTTCCATTGAAGTCCCCATATTTCCCCTTCACCAGACCTAAACTTTGTTATTTTTAACATTTTCTAACTCTCACCATGTTCACAGTATGCACATCTCTTGACTCAGAATATGGATACTCTTATGTGGTCAGAGTAGGAGACTAGGTAATACTACAAACAAGAGTAATAGTAACCAATGAGAAGGACTTTAAACATTTTATTCACATATACTATTGACTTGTCCTGCCCACCCACATCATCATGTCCATCTTCCAGGTAAAAAAATGCCAACTCAAACAGGGCAGCGGCCACCCAAAGAACACAGCTGGTACAAGCAGAGCAGGGATTTCCATTGGGTCTTAGTTCACCTGGAGGTCTGTCCGCCATGTTTTCTACTGATGGACTCAGATAACTCACCTGGTGACAAGGCTTCTTCAAGACCACCTGCTGGTAAGTGGCAGGCCAGATCCACAGAGCAGAACCTCCCTCGTTTTTTGGCCAAGCCTCAGCTCCTCTCCTCACACACACTGGTCTGTGGTGTACACGTTGTGCCTCTCTCACGAGCGTGTGAAAAGTCTTAGCTATTCTGGTGCCAGTCTTCAAGGACAATCAGACTTGGCCTCCTGCCTTCTTTCCATATAATCTTTAATAAACCCAGAATATCTCTCCAAGCACTGCAGACCTCTGGCTTGGACCAAGAAACCTGGAATTGTTTAAGAGAACATTAATTTCCTTGGAGCTGGGATTTCAGGCCGTCAAGAACTCCTTAATGAACAGCCACACTGCTTTTTGAAGTGTTTATGGACTTGCCAACAGAGGCTTGAAGGTTACGCCATGACTGCGCGTCCTCTTTCTGGAAGTTGGGGTCTTCTGGAAGCTGAGCAGTGACAGAGGCCTGGTGCTCTGTCATTTTTGGGTGAGACCTCTGGACTGCTTTCTTCACCTTGCTCTCTCACATATGCTTCCCTGACGTCTTTTTTATTTTGTGTTTTGGGGAACTGAATCTCTTGAAGACTCAATCCCTCCACTTCATTGAAGATGAAATCAAGTTCCAACCTGGAACCTGGCTTTCTTTGATTTTTCAGTCTTTTCCCCTGGGCTGCACTAGTGGGGAAACACTTGCGTAAAACCCAGAAAGACCAGTTCAGAGCTGATGCTGACGGCCTGGGTGATGTGGGAAGGTCACAGCTCCTCTGGACCTGAGTCTCGGCTGAGGGTCGAAGTGGCCATCCCTGACCAGCTCTGGCATTCTGCCCGTTGAGCATACTTGGTTCTGATTTCACAGTTTCCACAGAATCAGAGCATGGAAATGGCCATGAGCTTCCCTTGATATGTCCTTAGGTCTCCAAATTTGAACTGTGATGAGGACCCTATTGGGACTTTTCAACAGCCCCCTTTTCAGGGAAGAATGTTTTGCAAGAGAAACTTTTTGATTTTTACCTCCTGATTTCAAGCATAGAGGTTCTGCTAAGCTGCACTTTCTTTTTTTGCTGTGAAAATAATTTTGTGAGAAAATGTAAACCAGTGCAATTATACCGAGCTTTCATAAGATGAAATGTTAATAAAATGGATGTCTGACCAATAAAATACTTGATTCCAAATTAAATGGGCCTGAAGGGAATTCTCTTTGGAGCAAACTCCATGGGAAACAGGATGAAAAAGAAAATAATATTTTGAGCTACTATACGAATTTCCTGAGAAATAAAAATATATAACTTGCAACATCTTTGACTTGCCTGGAGGGATTAAGGCCATGGCCAAAGACATGGATTCTAAGCACAGATTTCTTAGGTTCTAATCCCAGCTTTGTGAATTCTTGTCTGCTGTCCCCAGGCCAGCAGACAGGCAGATAAGTCTTGACTTCTTTGTGCCTCAGCTTCTTGGTCTGTAAATTGGGGCTGCAGGCCATGTTTTCCCCCATAGTATTGCTGTGAGCATTGAGCTTGTATGGGGGGGGGCGGGTGCAGAATGAGCTCCAGGTCACAGGAAATAGATTAGATTGCTTGCAACCAATGGATGTCCAACTAGCTGTCCCTCCTGGGAAACAGCCTGAAATCACGTGGCTCCTGAGGATTATCTGTCCACATCCCTGCTCTGGGGCACAGGTGTGTGCTTCCCTTTTTTCTGACATGCATTTAGGGTCTTGAAGGCTTTTTCTAAGACCACATGTCTGGTCTGCATGGGAAGCAAGGGATATAAGGCCTAGCATGAGCGACCTACATAATCCACAGTGACTGCCCCCCTGTGGAGCCACACACGGGTAAGTATCCAGAATGCTCAGGAAGAAACATGTTGGCTACTTTAATCTTCTAGTCAGCAGAGCCAGGAGAGTAGGTTAGGGTAACGGCTGCAAGAAAGGCTGAAAGGAAGATAAATGGGAAGTTCACAGCTTTCAGAAAATGAGGCAACTACAAAACATCAAAAAAACTTTAAGGAAATTTAGAAAATTCAAGTAATAATGCAAATGAACATCAATGCAAGTGGATGCAGCTAAAGGTGTACTTTGAGGGGATGCTTAGCATGAAGTACTGCATTGCTCCAAGTCTCGCCCTCCCGACCGAAGCCCGCAGCCTCGGGTGCGGGGAGTGCGGAGTGTTGAATCTCGGGCATGCTGCCCTTGACTGACGAGGGCCACTTTGCCAAAGCTACATTGTCTTCTTGGAGATACCACATCCAATAGCTGGTTGGTGGAGAAATAAAGACCTGACTCCTGCTTTGACCATACCTGAAGGGTTTTAAGTGACCCAGGTGACTGATCAGCAGCACAGACAGGCTCATGCCACTGAAGCTTTTCGTTACTTATGCTTCTTAAGAGGAGGGGGCACGCCAGGTGTCAGCACCTTTCTGTCACTGTCTCATTCTCGGGAATATCTACACATCCCATGAAGGAGAAAGATACAATAGCAAGAACGCCATGAGCTATCTGCAGTGCACACACCGGAGCAGGCATATTACCCAAATATATTTGGGTAATCGGAACCTAGTGATGAATGAATGGAACGATGGATTCGCCGATTTGTGGGCCCGATTGTGTATTGAAAGAGTCTAGAACTGTATGATAAATACATAGTTTTTAAAGAACAAATTCAGTCTCCTGACACTCGACCCAGACTTCTCTCCTGTGAACAGCACTGCCCCTTCCCTTTGCTTGTCTTGCAAGCACAAGGTCCTGAGTTCAATCCCCAGCACCACAAAAAAAGAAAAAACAACAACAAGAACTTTCTACACTTACCAACGAGTGGACGGTAATGTTGAGCTCCTTTGCAGCTTCAAGAGGTTCCCGCTGCTCCCCTGAATTGTCACGATTGTCCTGTGGAGTAGAAACAGGACCCCGTAGAACACGGGTGTCAACGGGCTTAGAGACAGGCTGTCCAAGGTCCCCAGCCATGCATGTGCTGGCGCCGAGGTCTGAACCGTGGAGTCCGCGCCCGCACGCCAAGGATTCAGACTCAGAGGTGTGTAATATGGCTGGGGCCTGCCACCATGCCCTGCCCTGGGACACGTGAGGAGGGCCCCGTGGTCCTTGCGCCACAGGCCACCATCAGGTGGGTGCTGACCCTGACCTCTGAGGGAAGCAGAGTGCGTTAAGGTTCGATTTGGGGGGATTTGTGCGAATTTTCTGTGGATGCTGTAACAGACCACCACAAACTGGCAGTGGCTTAATAAAGAACAGAACCTTATTCTCTCTTGGTCTTGGAGTGCAGAGGCCCTGCATTGGGGACGTCAGGAGGCGTGGAGCTGCAGGGTGGCCTTCTTGCTCTCCCAGCTCTGGTGGCTGCCAGCTGCCCTGGTGTGTGATCCGCACCGAGGTCTCCGTCTTCACATGGCTTCTCCTGTGTGTGTCGGATCTTCCTCTCTCTCTGTTAGCAAAGATACTTGACACTAGATTTTGGGCCTACCTGGATAATCCAGTGTAAGTTTTTCCTCTAAAATCATTAAACACATCATTTGCCAAATAAAACGAATACTATTCCCTCCTTTGCCCTATCAGGTGATATTCACAGGTCCTAAGGAAGAGGACATGGGCAGACTGTGGGAGAGGGAGCACCTTCCAGCCCATGGCACTGTGGCCAAGCTGAGCCTGGCAGTGCTCAGTAAGTCCACGGAGGTCACAAAGTGGAGCAGAGTCCAGCATACTGCCAGAAGAGACTCTGCAAAGCCTGCCCTCAATGGCTGAGTACCATCCCTGATCCTCTGAGCTCAGCTGGTGCCATGGCCGACGATTCCAGAAATGTCTAGCTTCCCACCTCAGCACAGAGGTGCTCCATTTCTATGCCACAGCCTTTGAGGTGCCTGACAACTGGCCTGTCCACCTGTCCATCTTTGGAATGCCAGGGTTAGTGCCCCCATGAAAGGCAGGCTTGGACAGGTAAATACCACAACCTGGCTTGTTGTCATACTTTCAGGAAGGCTGGCTCTGGATCCTCAGAGGGGCCCTGTCGGGCTGAGCCAGGTGCCCCTAGCAGAGAACACTGCAGCTCCTTCATGTCCTGTCTCGCCCACCCTGCCTCAGCCAGCTTCCCAGGACCACCGCCAAATCCACCATTTGCTTCCAGGGGATCCCAAACCAAGCTCCCTCCCACTCACACCCCTGTCTGCATCTCCTTGCTGACTCGCAGTAGTGTGAACTGGATGAGCGCCGGGCACATGCTAGCTTTCCATCACTTTGACAAAATACAACAAGTCAGTCAACTGAATGAAGAAAAGGTTTTTTTGGCTCATGGTTTCCGAGGTTTCTGTTCAGGGTTTGTTGGCCCTGTTGCTTTGAACCCAGGGCCTTGTGCCTCCCAGGCAAGGGCTCTACCTCTGAGCTACATCCTCAGTCTGCAGCTTTTGGGTGTGAGAGGGAGAACAGGTTGGAGGGCATAGTTGAAGGAGCTGCTGACCTCATGGCAGCTGAGAAGCCAAGGAGAGGAGGGGGCCGGAGTCCCCCTGTTCCCTTCAGTGACCCGACTCCCTCCCTGTAGGCCCCACTCCTGAAGGTCCCCACCGCCCCACAGCTGGAGCCCAGGCATACGCGGGGAGGGCAAGTGGGGTGGCTGCCGTCTTGTCTCCTTCGGGAGCATCTCCGGGCTCCACAGTTCTGAAGGACACCCCAGGACAGCAAGAGCGGGTTGAGGCTGCACCAGGGAGTAGAGCACTTCTCCACCCTGGGCCTGCAGGCCCCATCTGTGACTGAGCAAGCTGAGCAGAGGCCCTGCCTCCCTTGCTGCTTCCGATGTCCAAACGAGGGCATCTGCTCCTTAGTGACACCTCACTAAGTGACACCTCTGGGCTTGGGGTCCTCATGCATAAAACAGGAAGGAGGGCAGCTGCTTCCGGCCAGGTTCACACAGACTCTTCGCTTTTTTTCTCCCCCAGCCCATGCGGCTGTGGCTGCCCCGGCTCCGCTCCTGCATGCTCTGCCGGGGCTGCACACTCCGGACTTTGCGCTGCCTCCCCGTGTCTGGAGCACCCTGACGTCCACTGGGCCGCTTCCCAGTTGTGAGTTGGATGGTGAACTTCTTGGCCACTAAGAGTAGAAGCCTTAACCCTGGCTCCTGTGACTACAAATGACCTCATTCGGAAATAGGGTCTTTGCTGAAGTGATCAAGTTCAGATGAGGCCCTCCTGGATCAGGGTGTGAGTCTTAAATGAAGGGCAAGTGAAGACACAGGGACACAGAGACCCAGGGAGAATGGCACGTGAGAAGAGGGAGACACTGGGGAGCATGGAGCCTGGAGGACTGGCAGTAACTGGAGAGCTGCTCAGACTCTCCTCAGAGCCCGCAGGAGGAGCCAGCCCTGTCGACACCTTGATTTTGGATTTCTAACCTCCAGAATGGTGGGTGAGAAAATTAAATTCTGTTGCATTAAGCCACCAAGTTTGTGGTACTTTATTCCAGCAACCCTAGGAAACATACACCCCTTACTAACTCCTCCAGGAACCCCACCCAACCACTGGAACACACTGCAAGCTGCCCCACGCCCCACCAGCCTCCCAAGCCTCCCACTCCGCCGTGGTTTATTTCAGCTTCTGCAGCCAGGAGAGGCTGCATAATTGGCAGGGCCCAGAGCAAAATAAAATCAGGGGTCAAATGTGTTTAGGTTTGCAAGATGGAGACCAGGAGTGTCAGACCAGGTGGGGTGGCAGCTGCATGGGGCCCTTTGCAACTGCCCAGGTCACTGGCTGGAGCACTCACCACCCTCTGATAGCAGGTGGGACTTACTTCCTTCTGAGGCTCGGTGGGTGATGGACATCAGCTCTCACAGGAGTGATCTTTGTCTCATTCGCTGTCTTTTGGAACAGCTGGGGTGCACAGTAGCCTCTTGAAAATGCAGCCATGGTCTGTGGCACTGGTCTCCCCCATGCCCGGGGACTGAAGCCCAGGTCCTTTCCTCCTGTCTACCAGCTGGGTGCAGAACCACAATTAAGCAGACAAGGAATATTTGTGGTGTATTTTCAAAGCATAGAGCTACTTAGCATTCTTGCCCTCAGTTTCCTCATCTGGAAAATGGGGTGATCGTAAGCTCCGCCTCTTGCGAGCACTGGCCATGTGACTGATGTAAGGCACGTCCTCAGGACGGTGCCTGGAGACCTGGGCTTCAGGGCTGCTGCAGCTGTGGATGGAGGGGGCCGGGAGGCAGGGTGGCCACTGGAGGGTGCAGAGGTGGGTTTGCTCAGTGTTTTATTGGGGGAGCGAGTGGGGTGATTACAAGAGAAAAAGGAGAGGACGGAGCGTAACAGAAGTCCAGGAAGTGCCGCCGCGGGGCGCAGATGCGCGGCCGTGAACTTGTAAGCATGTGTCGGAATGACAACAAAGGGGACGTCCGCCCCTGCCCCGCAGGGCCCTCTGTTATGACTTAGAGGACGTGTTTTGAAGACTCCAGCGAAAAGCTGAATAATTGATTTTGAAATATTTGAATTCTGGAACATGAAATGAAACCCGTTAAGCTTTCCACGTCTCTTCCTCTCTTCCATAACAACATGGGGCTTATTTCAAACTCTAGAAACAAGCAGGAGCGGGGACCACCCCTCAGGCTCACTCCAGCTGCCGATGAAAGCAGCAGCATCGAGTTCACCAGGGGCGGAAAGGATTCTAGGAAGCGGCTTTCCCAGCGTGGAGAGGCGACAGAGCCTCTGTTTGCACAGGGATCGGGCCCTGGCCTTGGAGGGAGCGCAGAGCTCCTGTTCATTTAACCAGAAAGCTGCTGGAAGCATTTCCAAGAGGCCTTGAAACGTTTTAAAACAACGCGAAGTTCTCGAACAAAATGACTGGTCAGCAAGACTTTCTTTTTTAAAAAAATTAATGTGCTTTGCTTTTTAGAGCAGTTCTACGCAGTTATTATGGAAAGTGCAGACGGGCCCCGGTCGCCCCCGCCCGCCCAGTCTCCCTGATTCTCCATATCTTATGTGAACGGCGAGGCGGTGACCGTTGACGAGAGCCCATGTGGTCACTTCATTTTAACTTAAAGTGCGCAGTTCACATGAGGGCTTTTCCTTTATATTGTACAATGTGTACGTGTGGATGAATGTGTGACGGTGCGTGCTCGACTGGAGTCCTCAGAGCTGCCCCAAGGTCCCCTGTCTCCACCTCTCCGCCCCTCCTCTCTCCTTCCCATCCCCAACATTTCACAACCATTGATTTTTTTGATCATCTCTACAAGTTTTGCTGTAGGTAATTTATTGGATCATAAAACAAAAATAGGACCTGCAGTGAATTTATAAAGAAATCAATCGATACATACTAATGGTGCAAATTTGTTTTTCGAAATTAAGAAAAAATAAATTGGAGAAGAGCTGACAACCAAACAACTTTATATGGGAGTGCCGAAGCTTACACTTTAAACTGAAAAGTCGTCTTTTGAGAATATGCATTATTTTATGACATAAAATGTTATATGAAGGGGTGCACTTTTGAACTTGCAAAGTACCTTTGCCTCCATATTCCCATTGGACTCTCCGCGGGGGGCGAAAGTCAGGAGGCGTTGGCCTCGGTTTCCAGTTTCCATGGCGAAGGTCACACAGACACCCACCTGCAGCCTGTCTCCCCTCCGCCCCCTCTCTCTTCCCCCATCTCACCGCCCTGCCATTCCATCGTGGGGTAAATATGTTTTTGCTGATTCAAACCGACTCAGTCACTCAGGTGTAGAACACAGCCTCTTTGGGGCTACTGTCCATTTACTCTGGATTCTTCTCTCGCTACCAGGTTCTTCCCCCACCACCTGGGCTGATGTGGGTTCTGGGCTTGGGTTGCATGGGTCAGGTCCCGTGTTGCATGGTCAAGGAGTCCCCCAGGGTTCAGCAGCATCCTGTGCTCACGTAAGTGTTCCACAGCTGCCTTTTAGGTGTCGGCTCCCCATGTTTGAAAGTGGACGATGGTCCTCCCTGGCCCTGGCCATTGGCCTGCTCTCCAGAGCTTCCTATTCAAGAACCTCGTCAGCATCTGCCCAGCTGCTCAAGCCACAAATCGGAAGTCACCCTTCCCAGGTGGTCCCTGGGTCCTGTGCATCTTGTTTTCGCTGTGTGCTCTTGATGTTTGCCAAATCTATGGGCTACCGCGGAATACAAGCTCTCACTGGCAGGCAGCTCACAGGACGGTAACAATAGCCATCTGTGCGGCCTAAGAGTTCATCGTTTTTTTTTGCAAGTCTGTTTATGCAGGAGCCAGCGTCTGGTGTAGGAGACGAGCGTCTGGATGTTGGAGATGGTGGCTGGCTGGTGCTCACCCTGGCCACATCTGGGGAACCGAGAGGGCAGGGGCAGGCTTAGAGGAGGAATCCGACTCTGTCAGTCCAGTGATGTCTCAGCTGCCCTTCTCAAGTCCTGTCCCCCAGGGCTCAGGGAAGAACCCATGAGCCCAAGTGCTCGCGGTCAGTTGCTTTCCTGGGTTCTCGGCTGCAAGGGCTGCTGCTGGCAACACCAGGGCCACTCTCTCCTGGACATGGCTGCCCCAGATCCAGGCCCACTGGCCACGCTTCTTTCCCTTTTCCTCCCCGCCCCTTTCCCCGCCCCTTTCCCTGGAAGATTTTAAGGTGTGTGGGCCCAGGTGCTGGGAGGGACCCTCGTGGACCTGGAAAATGGATCTTAAGCGTTCCTCTGTGCCAGTTCTTCCTGGGCCTTCTAGAGAAGCATGTCTCGTGCTCTGGGGGGTGGGGGGCTTGCCGGGTTTCTACGGGCAGCACACATGAGCCGGGGCCAGAAGCAGCAGGGCTTAGGCCAGGCGCTAACTCTGCCCTTCTGGGGCTCACCAGATGAAGCGCCTCTGGATGAGTGGCACCGAGCTGCGAGAGGCCTGCGTGGTGGAGCTCAGGGAGTGTGGCAGCCTGGCTTCCGGGCGCCTCTGGGCCAAGCGCTCTGCGGCTTGCTTGCTCTGGAAGCTGTCCTGCACGTCCCCCAGTAGGCCTTGGCCAGCCTTACCATCTCTACTCACCTCGGTAGAAAACGCGGAAGAGGAGATGCCGAGGTATCACCTGAGGCCAGGATTTTGTAGCCCATGGTCTCAAGCCAGGAGTGGATGTCAGACCTTATAAATGCTGTGGCTGTGAAGGCGTTGCAGCGTTGGACAGGGCCTGTACCCTCCAAGTAGACTTTGGCCCCTGGCTGGACCCCATAGAGGGGCGTTTGCAGAACCAGAGGCAGATGGAAGGGCAGACTTGGAAGGGGTTTTGGAGATGTCTCAATCTCACTGAGACTTGGAAAGGTGAAGTGCGGTCCCCAAGGCCGTCTGTGGGGCTCAAGGTAGACGGACCCCAAGGACTTGGAAGACAGTCACCGAGCTTGTTTTCCCATAGCACCAGATGGAGTAAACTCTGAGCTCCCCATAAACTTAACTCAAGTACAAGAAAGGCAGAACAGAGAAAATTATTATTTTTCCCATCTGGAAGAAACATGGCAATTAGGATTTCTGGGCTCCCGTCCACTTTTCTTGACGGGATGATGGGGAAAATATGATAAATAATAGATATTATCGAGCTTTTGTTTCAGCATTGCGGTCAGCTTGCGCGGGAAGCTGATGGTGTAGAGCGCACTCCCTAGAAGCTGTTTTGTTCCTGGATAATCAATCTAAAAATGGTTTTAAAAGTCTGGAGTGTAGTATGGCCCCAAAATAGCTAAAACAGGCTGAAGGCTGAGGCACAAAGCCAATTTTACTTTTCTATTAAAAAATCGCCCTCTTACAATATTATTTGAACTATGAGGGGCGAATCGGCTCTGCCACCAGCTAGCTGGCTGCGTGACCTGGAGTGGTGACTCACCTGCTGTCCTCACCTGGCTCTAAACCCTGCCTCTCAGGTGAGCAGTCCTGATTCAAGTCCTGAGAACATGTGGGTGTGGGTGCATGGAGTGAACCCTGAGCCTCCATCTGGAATGGCCAGGTTGCAAGAGCGGGCCTCGGAGTCTCGGCCCTGTGTGGGGAGATCGGCTGTGCAGGGAAGGATCCTCCGAGGGGCCTGGCTTGGTCTGTCGGTATGAGAAAATGAACCTTATGTTTTCAGCTATTGTAGAGGAAGCCACCACTGTGTGTGCAGAATGGGGAAATCGAGGCACAGTGACATATCACAAATCCCACAGGTGCCGGAACCTGGGGAGGGCATGAGCCCCCATGCTGAAGCCAACCCCTGAATTCTGTGGGCACTTCCTTAGAAGCCCAGGAATGTCCCCTCACCCCTCCAGAACTCTTTGGCAAGTGTACAGTATTTTTTTCCACCACAGCAATTTGTCTTGAGGATTTTTTCTCTGAGGCAAGTGGAGGAACATGGGTATGATCATTTTTCATGGCTCAGTTACCCCGCAATCTGCAATTACGAGAGGGCGGGAACATCCCCGACTCTGTGCCGAGGAGAGCAGATCCTGGGCTTCTCTCTGAGGACCAGGCTCAGAGGCAGAAAAGAGGCCCATCCACCTCCCCTTGCCTCGGGCCCGCTGAGAGGGTCTCATCCCGCAGAATCCCACAGAAGTACCACACCACCCCTGAGCTCGTCTTGGGAAGAAAATGCCTTCAATTTTGGGGTAGGTTCCTCATACTAAAATCACCAAACTGCTTCCCACCCTTCGTAAATGTTTCTTTAAAAATTTTCTCCCCAGTACAATCTTATTCTCATGAGGTCATGCTGGCATAGGCTTTGGGGACAGATGTCCTTGAGTCAAAAGCCTGACCAGATGGGGCGCGTCCCGCCACCTCTTGAGCCTCAGCTTCCTCGTCTGTGAAAGTGGCTGTACCATCTCCGGTGGCGCGGCTCTGGGGCTGACTGCGTTCCCGGGGTGACCATCGGTAAGACGCAGGGAGCGGAACTCAGGCGCAGCACTGCCTTCGTAGTTACGATGCACAGACCTTAGGAGGACACAGGCACCTCGCTGGCTGGAGCTGAGCGCCCCTTGCCACAGGCTCTGGTCTGGCAGGTGTGTGGAGGGGGGGCTGAGAATCCCAGTCCCCTGGCTAAGCCCAGGCTGGCCCCGGGGGAGGGGGTGCCAAGGCTCAGTGCATGGCCTCCACAGCCAGCCTCCACATTCAGTTCCTGCCCTTCCATTTTCCAGTGGCCAGACATTGGGCAGTAGATTCTGACCAGTGGGCTCCTCATCAGCCCTAAGGAGGAAGAGCTACAACAGGCAAAGTGAGAAGTGCCTGTCTTGGCACATGGGATATGTTGAGAGGGCTGGAACTTGCGCAGCCCTTTTTGGAGGTATACATCCAGTGTAGCTACTGCCCCCGTCCACCCGCAGGGACAGGCCACCCACTTTGGGACAGTCATGACGACTACAGAGCAGAGCCCACCCTTTCCTGCTACCCCTGCTCTGGAAGCCTCCCCTGGCACCCACAGGTGTGTGCCCAGCTATCAGAGGACTCAGAGCAGTGTCCCTGGGGATCAAACTCAACAGGGGAACACTGAACACTTGGTGCCACTTGGGAGCATCCCGCACCTGTGCCTGTCCTGCCTCAGGTCCCATACAGTTCCCTCTCCAGGGCTCCTGAGAAACCCCTTCGCTCTTACTACCTACCGCTCCCTGAGACCTGGATTCCAGGCACGGCAGGAGTCTCATTTTGGTGCCCAGCCCTGTAGGACAGGGTGTACTTCAGCCTTAGGCGGGGTGGGCACCTGAGCTCTTCCCTGCTTGGCCCCCAGGGCGCCCTCTTCTCAGTGAGGCTAAACACGGACCAATGAACCTGAGCTTCCACTTCCATTTCCCTCCTGTGAGCCACAGGCTCGCCATTTCTGTGAGCCACCTCTAAGAGATGGGTGCTGTCTGGTAGGGTGTCTCCAAGGACTATTTCCATGTGAGAAGAGATGATTTCTTCTGTGAGTAAGGCGGGGACCAGTCCTTGGGGACAAGGGTCTCATCAACCTAACAAGGAGCGTTAGTTAGCACTTCTAGAATCTTCCGTTGGTGCTGGTGCGGAGAGAGGAGCTGGTGACCCACCAACAACTGCTCTCCCTGGAGGCTAGCTCCTCCTTCTCCTCTGCACTTCCTCCGAGGACAAAGTGCCACCATCCAACCCCTTTTCAAGCCATCATCCTGCTGCCACACTGAGTCTTCCTCCTCCTACACACCCTACATCCAGTCGTCGGTGGGTCCCTGCGTCTGTCCCTAAGTCAGTCATCTACTACCTGGACCGCGTCCAGCCATGTGCCTGGCGCTGTGCTGGGCACAGAGAGCATGGCAGCCCTGTGCTGGGAGCTCCTATCTGGAGCGATCACTGTGGGTAGGTGGGAGGAAGCGCCAGGGCTGGGTTCCTCCCCAGCACAGAAAAAGACAAAAAGAGAAAGTCACAGGTGTCATCCACAGAGCCCTGTGGCCAGTGGCACTTGAAATCTTGTCTGCCCCTGGACTGCGGTAGGTCCAGGGGACTCGAGGGAGGGTGGGGCTCTTCCCTGCCTCACAGGGGTGGGCTCAGCTGTCCCACGGGCTGCTCCGGCTCCACGTTCCCTGGCTGGGATTAAATGCTCATTTAGGATGGGGTCTGCTGAAGGCATCTCTGGTTGCAGCCGCGAGGCAGATCTCTCTGGAATCTCAGCGGAATGAAGCAGAGGTCTGCTTTGGCAGCCGGCATCTGAGCCTTAACCAGGGAAAGATGACAATTTATGCTGCGTCGGGAACGATCGCTTTCTTGTTCCGTTGCCAGAAGAACACCGTGGGGTAGAGGTCTGGAGACAGAAAACCAAGCTGTGTCGGCTGGAAAACTTGTTTTTATTTATGAGACTGATTTGTATATGTTAAGGCCAATTGCTAGAAATTGGTCCATTTGCAAATTGGCAGACAAAGGAAAATCTTGATTTAGGACTAAAAGCAACAAAGCTAAGGCAATAAAAAGAGAATCACTTTTATTAAGTTGAAAAAGCAGACGCCTGCTCAAGTCTTGTTTTTTTTCTTTTTCTTCTGAAATTCTTCTCTCATTATGAAAGAGTTTGGGATAATTTACTGAGACACAATATAGTAGGATGAAAATAAATAGATTTAAGAAACCAAGGAGAAGAGAAAATAAAGGTAGAATAATGGAACAAAGCCAGAGAAAAGATGATCTGTGGAAATATACAGAAACTCTTGGGGACATACATGATAGTCTAGGGGATATTAAAATTGTTAATTTTTAAAGATTAAAATTGAGGTGCAGCATGCACATATTTTGAGGGGGCCATCTTAAGTGCACAGCTCAGCTTGGATTTTCACCAGGTAACCAGCACCGATGAAGACACAGGGCCCTTGCCAGACGCTACCACTGTCCTCCTCCCGCTAGTACCTCCCTGAGAGCTAACGCGATTTGGACATTTCCCACCACACATTCATTCTATGGCCTTGAAGAAAATGGAATCGTGCAGAAAGTGCGCTTTAATGCCCGGCCTCACTGAATCTGTGAGATCCGTCCACAGTGGTACCAGTGACTTCTCTGCTCCCGTCACTGCTGTGTGGTGCTTCCCCAGAGGGACGCCCTGAGACACAAAGGACATGTCCGTCCTACTGTTGTGCTGGCTAGCCTCGTTGCTGTGATCAACACGCATGACAAGAGCAACTTAGAGGAGGGAAGATTCATTCTGGGCTCATGGATTCAGAGGTTTCAGTCTATGGTCAACGGGCTCCATTGCTCTGGGCCTGAATTGAGGTAGAAAATATGGCAGAAGGGAGTGGCAGAGGAAAGCTGCTCAGTCACGAGAGGAGGGTGAGAGGAAGGAAGAAAGCGATAAGGGACACAGAAGGGGTGGAAGAGGCTGTGGACAAGAAATACCCTTCCAGGGCATTCCCCAGGGACTTACCTTCTCCAACTAGGTCACATTCCCCAGTGATCCATTCAGCTTCCAGTGGATCTGACACTGATGAGGGCAGAGTCCTCATGATGTGATCATTACCTAAAAGGCCCACCTCTGAACCTCACTGTTTTGGGGACCATGCTTTCCACAACAAGGCTTTGGGGGACCCTGCAGGTCCAAACAGTAACAACTGGTGGTGGGTATTTGGGTCATTTCTACTTTATGGCTATCATGCAAAAAGCTGCCATAGACACTCTTGATCTCTCCTGTGGGGACATAAGCACTCACTTTAGCTGGGTATGTGCCCAGAGACAGCGCTGGATTGGGTAGACAATACGTATAGTTTTTGTATAATTGGCATTGCACCCTCTCAAACCTCCAGCAGCAGCACGGGACAGCTCCTGTTGCTCCACATCCTTGTCACCCCTGTGGTGCTAGCCAATCCCACGGGGTGTGGTGTTTCCCGGAGACTTCCCCCTCCGCAGGAGTCACCGCCCCTTCTTTGGGCCAAGGCACTGGTTTCCAATGGCATCCACCATTCACAAGCTGTCAGGAGGGTCACCTGGACCAGGCCTTGGTCAATCAATGCATCCCTTTGCCTTGGCTCCCGTGAGCTGCCCAGATGGATTCCTGAGCAGGTCCAATGAGAACGAAGCCCTTTGCTGGAATGTGGGCGGGCCGGCAGGTGGCTGCAACCATCCCTGAAGAGCTGGCCCAAGAATCAAGTGGGCACAAAGGAGTGAACCCAGACAGGACAGAGCAAGGCAGCTCTGAAGACCCTGTCTGCACTCAGATCACAGCTGTGTCTGGAACTGCATCCACCTGCGGGGGCCGTTTTCCCTTGTGTGCGTAAGACAGGTCCAATCAGGTTTTCAATTATTTGTGACTCAGAGTCCTACTCAGTGCCTGTGAGTCCTCCAGCCCCACGCGGACACTGCCGGGACGCAGCTCAAGGCATCCCTGGGATCTTGTTTGCCCTCAGAGCCTCCGCAGGGGCCACACCCTCTCCTAGGGATAGCCTTTCTCTGTGCGGCTGGATCCTGCCATTCCTGTAGGCTGCCTCTTCAACGTCCTCTCAGTTATGCACACCACGTGTACCGTTCTTTCTGTTTCTTTTGTTATCGCTTATTGACGGACTCCCCTGTCTGTCTGTGATTTCCATGCCATCCGGGCTAACCGATCTGTTCTCACAGAGACCCTGTATCTACAGCAAGGTGGATCCATCAGAGGTGTACGATCAATGCTGCTGAATGAACGTGTCCTAACCCTGGTCTGGGCGCCCGCTGACCTGGCACTGGAGGACACAGCATCAGCCCCTCCTTGCATGCCTTAGTCTGGATTCTTCCAGAGGCAGAATCCGAGACTCCGACTGGAGAGAAGATGGTCATGACGAACGTGTCACGGAGCAGGTTCTGGCTCCTGTCTGCCGGGAACTCTGGGAAGGCACACAGACAGTCCTCTGGGGTGGGGGCTGGGGTATCTATGCCCCGATGCCCCTGAGCCGCCACCGGCCGCGGGCTGGTCCGCGGGGCATGGGCTCCCAGCACTTCCGTGGTGGTCAGAGAAGGCCACCAGGCGGGAACCTGAAGGTGCTGGCCTCTGCCCACTCCCTGCTGCCCCCAGGGCGCTACCTAGAGGGACAAAGCGTCTCTCGCATGGCTGTGAATGGCGAGGAGGGCGTCACCACCCCCCACCACCCAGGGCTGGGGCAGGGAGCCACCCTGCAGGCGTGCTGCAGGGCGCAGTCTGGAGGGCCGCAGGCCCTGCTGGGCCCGTGCCGTGCCCGAGGGTGCCCCCCAAGGCTGGCACCCTACTTCCTTCCCTCCAGAACTGGGTACAGCGAGTCTGCAGTGAGCCTTTAAGAGCCACCAGCTCCTGAGCGGGTCATCTCCACACTCTCGGAACTGTGTTCCTTTGGTCCCGGGGTTTCGCCAGGTGGTAGAGCACTCGCCTGGCACGCACCAGGCCCTGGGCTCCATCGCTAGCACCACACAGAGCTGTGCTTCCTGAGGATGCACCTCCCCACTTATGAGCACTGGGTTGGCGGCGGGGGTGGCTGCTGGCCAAGAGGACCAGCCTGCCCCAGGGAAGTCCTGAGCAGAAGGGTAAGTAGCTGCGTGCCTGAGGCAGCCTGGAGAAGGCCTTTCCAGGTCAGTTCCAAACAGCCCCTAGCTGTGCACCCACAGCCCCAGGCCAGACTGACGCGCAGAGACCCTGACTAGGCTAACCCTTGGGTCCCAGCGGAAGATGGTTTGGAACACCCAGGGACTTCTCCATAGCCAAGAAGGACAGAATCACCAGGACTCGCGCAGGGCTCCAGCTTCTGCTTTGGTCCTTGAAGCCATCCTTACTATGACCAGGCCTCATCATACCCACTTTATCAGCAAGCAAGGGAGATGCAGAGAGGGAGAGCAACTAATCGGGCGTCACACAGCAAGACCCAGCAGAGCCAGAATGGGAACCCCACCTGCTGACTCCATGCGGGGGCCGTTCCCCAGCACAGCCCTCTGCACCCCAATATCAAACCCTGAAGTCCTGAAGGGAGGCCACCCGTCCCTTCCTGCCTTTTAAAGAGACCGCTCTTCTTGTCCCCACCCCCTTCTTCTTTAGTAAGTAGAACCATTAGTTTTTATTGACGGGACTAATGCTTTTCATTTAGGGCCAATTACAATAGGAAGGGAGACGCTTAAGGGTAACTGGGTGATGAAAGGCCCCCATTAGGGAACAAGCTCGGGAGCTGCTGTTTCCCATTTGTAATGCTGGTTGCACATGCGAGTCATATTTAAGCCATAAACGTTGGCGCCCAGGGAGCACTCGCGGATCGCCTTGAGAAACCCAATACTTTTATCAAATCGCCAGATGGCCCTGTATTAGAGAAACCATTTATTTATTTTCTCCCTTCAGAGCTGCTTAGCTTCTCAGAAGCTGGCTCTACCTAACCCCACAGACCTTCCAGTAGCATCTCTGCTCCTGCTTGAAATAATTGCCCTTTAGGTTTTATTGGCGCCCCAATGGCTGCTTGTAAACTCTTGCTCATTTCTTTTCTTTTCAATTTTGTTCAATTGGTGGAGAAATGAATACGCACTCAGGGTCTTCCCAGCCCTGGTGAGGGTCTTTATCTTTCATTTGTCTGAAATTATTCGTCCCTGCAGATGGTCAGCTGTGCCCATTTCACAGATGAGAAAATGAAGGCCAACAGTGACCACCAGGCTGCCTCAGCCCAGAGGCAGGAGAGGAGGGATGCCAACCCAGGGTTCCTACCTCTTTTCAGGGCTGCAAATAATTTGGAACCTGCCCTGAAAATTCCTAATAGCCTGATATATTGTATATTTACATAGTATTTCCCCTCTTTAAACCAGAAACTTGGCAAGGCCTGTGGTTACGTAGCGGATCCCCAGATGATTATGGTGTCTGGGCTCCGTGGAAGCTTCTGGCTTTCACGGCTGCTTTTTTTTTTTTTTTTTCTTAAGGTTTGTGAAAGTAAACTGGTGCTTGCCCCAAGGGGCTGGGCGGACGGGGGTGGGAGCTGTGGTATGGCTGGGGTCTGGGAGGGAGGCGAACATCCACCGAGAAACCTAAGCAGAAAGTTGGCCCAGGACAGGGGCAGAGAGTGAGGGATGGGCAGGAAGGGAAGGCTATCTGGGGTGGGCGGAAAGTGAGGGAGGGCAGTGGAGTCTGCTTGTCCTGCCCACGGAGGGACTTCAGGAGGCGGGGAAACGCAGGGTGCAGGGGGAGTCCTCGGCCACCCGCGTGTGCGTGACCCCTAGAGCAGGAACAGAGTCCTTCACCCCTTGGTGAGAGGAGCCCCAGTCAAGCCCAGGAACTGCAAAGACAAACGTGCCGAATTCTGGAGTCGAGTGTGGGGAAGTCACAGCCACGCACTCAGTGAGTTCCCGGGTCACAGCGGGTGGCCATCCGTCTGCGCAGCACCACTGCCACGTTGCGGTACAGCACCAGTCTCGTTTCAGAGATGAGAACGCGCGGAGTTCCTACGGGACTCTCCAAGTAACGGGGGGCTGGAATCTGACCCAGGATGCAGGGCCAGAACCCTCCCAGCACTGCACAGGGCTCCCCCAGTAGAAGGCAGGCGGTAGAGAAGATGCCACCAAGCGGGGAAGGCACAGCTCCACTCCTCCAATAGGGCAGAGGGTGCTGGATGACCCACGAAGGAAGGGCCCCGCAAAGCTGGAGGCCCACCGGGTGTATTCGGGGACCTGACCAGAATTTGGTGAGACAGAGGCAGCGAAGGTTCTCGGGGGTGGAGCAGGGAGGAGCACCTGCAGTCCCTGCCTGTCACCCAGTTTGGTTGAGGTGAACTCCCAATTTCCCCTTGAAAGGGACAATGGAGCAGGTCACCAACAGGGCAGAAGCACACAGGGTGTCACCACTTCCTGGTGGTCCCTTTTGCATAGAGCACCTGGGTGGCCCTGGGGACCCAAATAAAAATGGGAACTTTGATGAGATTTCAGTGAGACTCAGGTCCAAGGTAAGCATGCTGCATCTCAGACAGGATGGGGCCCTGGGGGTCCCTGAGAGCCGCACTTTCAGCTCCAACTGGAATTGGCCTGGAATGTGGAAAGAAGACATGGTATTCTAAGAAAAGCCACCCAGCCATCACCTTGCTTTCCCATGTGGCTTCCCAGTGTGAGCCCCAAGGGTGGCAGAGGTGGCAGAGGAGGGACGAGGCAGCCCGGGTGAGTTTCTTCTCCTCTCAGCCCCAGAGTAGGGTGGAGCGCTGCAGAGCCAGGCGGAGACTGGAAACGGCTGTGGTGCCTGGGCCCTTCTGGTAGGAAGGCCAGCTGTGCAGGGACCGGAGGTGCAGGTGCAGTTCCCGCCATGCCCCTGAGTTCAGTGCTCTTGTAGGTGCGTTTAAAACTGGCAGCACACACGATGATGAACCCTGAGACTCAAGCCAATACCGTGAAATTTAATTTAAAAACCCAGACCGTTGAATAGTGAAAGTCGTCGAGCGGCCAGTGAGAAAGCGTCAGGTCCCATTCCTGCGTAGGCCGCACCTCTAGTGGCCCAGCACCGCGGCCGTTCACCGTCCAGTCATTCCTTGGGCTGCCCGGAGAGAGCGTCCAGCCCGGACCTCCCTCCCGCGTGGTTAAAATGAAGGGAGCGCAGGGGCGGGGACGAGGCTCGACTTGGTCAGGCAGATCTGGGGGTGGAATCCTGCTTCTGCCAGCTCATCGTGGTGGCCTTGGATCTGTCCTTTAACTCTGGGCACTTTGACGTCTTCATCTAAAGGACCACGACGATGCTAACCTTGCTGTGCGACTGTGGGCATGCGACAGGGGAGGGTGCTGAGTTTGGCAGCAAGTCGCCTTAGTTCAGCTCAATTTCTTCACCTGGAAGACGAGGGCGATGACACTCATGCGCCAGGCTCAGCACTGCAGATGGCACAGTACTGAATAAGTGGCCGCTCTAGTTTAAAGTCACCGCTGCGGCGCATGCGCACAGTGGGTGCACAGTCGCGGCGACCACCCTGCCTTTTATCTGCCGGGTCACCGCTTGGAGCAGCTCGCCTCTGCTTGCAGAAAGGTTCCCCGGAAACACGCGGTTTCCAGAGGCAGTCTTTGCCACGTGACTCCTCTTCCTCCGTTACTGATTGGTCCAAGAGTGTCCCATGCCCAAGCCTGGCCAATCAGGGGCCTCCACCAGGTTTTCTTAAATTGCAACCTGGACTTTAGTTTTTCTTGTGGTCTCCAATTCAAGAGGCAAGGCCCGGAGGCTTCCGAGGCTGAGTTTCCTGTCTTCATTGGAACTCTTCACAGGAGGATGGTGTGGGGAGCACAGACGAGGGCAGAAGGGAGCCCGCCCCGCAGCACAGCCCCCAGCTCTAGCCGCTCTGCCTGTTCAGGGCCCCGAGATGCCTCTCCTTGGGCTCCGGTTGCTTGTAACGCAGAGTGCTGCCAAAGCTACCTAATAATGCCCCTTTTACTCCTAGCAGAGGTGTTGGGCAGCTTTCCACCCCTCCGGGAGGGCGTGGCCTGGAGTGGACGCTGGAGTCCCACTTTTCCAGGGGGCAGGGTCTGCAGGAGCTGCGGCCAGTGCAGCCGGCACAGCCGATTCTTCTCCACTCCGGTGGAGTGCAGCGCCGCCTCTTTTAATGCCGGCTGTGCCCCCCCACCCCCCACAGGCCTCAGCAGCTCACTGCCAAGATCTCCTTTCTGGGTTCGTGTCTTGCACCCTTGAAGAATGGAATCCGCATACAACGAAGAGTGAGTGTTGAAGAGTAGGGTTTATCCAAGTGGGAGGAAAAGAGGTAAAACTCTCAGGTGAGAGGGGACCCAGTAGCAGCTTGCTAGGTATGGGGGAATGTGCTAGGTAGGGGTTTATAGGCTCTTTGGTGAATGCTAGGGGTCCAGATTGATGCTACTAGGTTTTGGAAAAGTGCCAGGGCTATTGGTTAGCTCTGAGTGATTTTTCTGCGGTGCTCCCACTTCTGTTCTTACCCCACATCAGGCCCAGGCCAGGCCCCTACAGGTGACAGATCAGTGTGCCCTGCTGGCCTGGGCTCTGGTTTGGGGTACCCAGGGCCTGTGCTGGCATGCAGGCTTTGCTCAGGCACACCGTGCTGTGGTGGCTCTCTGTACTCCTGCCTGCCAGCTCCACCCTACTCCTCAGTGGGGTTAGCAGGCTGGCTGCATGGCTTGGCGGCTGTGGAGCTGTGTTGGCCAGGACACAGGCTTCGATTCAGAAGGAGGCATGGGATGCTCTTCGGATTCACCTAGGAGGCCCCCCGGGGGCAGGCAGCTGCCCAGGAGCTGCCTCAGGTATCGGCTCTTGCCCGAGCCCCTCAGTACTCTGGGGAGAGTGGTGGGGTGACTTATTAATCCGCTATTTCCGGCAGGGCTTGGGGTGCAGCTAGTGTGTTCTCTTCCCACCTCCCGCCTCGTCCTCTACTCCTGCGTGCCATGACAGGACATCCTTAGGCTAAAGCTCTGGGACAGTTCTCAGTGAGGGAGAACCCTGTGCTTGCCCTGGAGACGCCACCCAGCCCATGATCCAGGTAGCCGTTAAGCACTGGAAGGGTCCGTGTGCAGCCACAGGATCGTCCCTCCACTTGTTCCTTTACGTTCCAGATGCTGTCCTGGGGTGGCAGGTTTTACAAGGTCCCCGTCCCAAAGGAACTGACACAACACAGATGGATGAACCATTGTAACTAACATTCCTTGGACACTTTGAAGTTCAAATTCACTTTCACTGTCATTTCCTCATTTTGTGGCTCTGTGTGAGGCAAATATTGCCCTCCCCATTTTAAGATAAGGAAATGGAGTCAGACTGTTGAGTGACTCATACAGATGATTCAAGCTTATCTCAATGGTTATCATTCAGTCACTGTGTACTCCATTCAGCAAGGCTGGCTGATGAGATGGAAGAGATTTGCTCAGAGAAACAGTAAAAATTTTTACTCACCCTGGTGATAGAGGTGTGAGTAAAATTTCCCCCCAATACTCCAATGTATGTGCCTACACACACCCTGCCTCTAGTCTTCAACAGCAGTTGTGATGTCTGAATCTCAAGCAACCATCTTGTGACTCTTAGGCAACAAGCAGGAGGATGCAAAGTCAACAGGCTGGGAATAGCAGAGAAGATCAAGGGCACCTTTGAGTTGCTGTATTAACCCTAAGCTGCTCTCTACAGGCTTCCTCCTATGGGAGACAACTCAGAGTCCATACTGCTTAAACTTATATTGGGTATTCTGTAACGTGCAGCCCGCTACACTTATATCGGATCCAAACTCCTAGAACTTGAGCGCAGGGAGTGAGCTTGTCATGGCCATCTGTGTCATCCTGAAGTAGCAGCCCCGCTCCCCCCCACAGCCATGGGACTGCAAGTCTGTCCGTCTGTGTGCCTGTTTCTTCATGTGTGCGAAGCTCACCAGTGATTCTTCTGGCATAGACTTGGTAGAACTGGGTAATTTTGTACCTGAAAAAATTGAGACAGTTTCAGTGACCTTGGCGTGACGGGAACAGCTGGCCTCACTACAATGCATCGACAATGGCCAAGAACTAACATCATCCTTGATGGACGAAGAGGAAGCAGGTGACTCCCTGCCAAGGCCTGGAGGAGGGGGCTGCTCTCACCACTCCCACGTCATGCCCGCTGTCCACTGCGGCTAGTGAAGTGAAGACAGAGGACTGAAGGACATCCGTACTCCAAAGGAAGTATCGAGACTCTCACTGTCTTAGATAACACAGTCGTCTACACAGAAAGTTCTATGGAATCTATGCAGAAGCTGCTAGAACTAGAGCTAAGTTTGGCAAGTGTTATGAGCTGGATCTGGAATGTCTCCAGTGACTTTGTGTTGGAGGCCTGGTCCCCAAGGCAGCAGGGTTCAGAGATGGGCTCTTAGGCAGTGATTGGCCCCTGAGGGATACGACCTCGTCAGTGGATTCATCCACTGAGAGCTGAATGGATTTGGAAACTGGATGTAGGCGGGTATGGTTGGAGGAAGCCGGTCCCTGGGGCCTGCCTTTGGGGACTATGTCTTGTCTCTGGTCTCTTCCCCGTGGCCTCTCTGCTTCCCAGCTGCACAAGCTGAGCAGCTTTCCTCCGCCATGCCATTCTGCCTTGATGTTCTGCCCCACCTCAGGTCCAAAGCCTGTGCCGAAGCCTCTAAGGCCGTGAGCCAAAATAAAGTTGTAGAGGTGTTTGTTCAGAGCAGCGAAAAGCCAAGTAGCTGGCACAGCAAGTTGTTGGTTACAAGATGAATAGCAGCAATATATTATATTCCTATATGCTAGCAGTGAACAACGGGACCTTGAAATGACAAGGCAATGCCATGTACCAGCTGTCAGCAAACCGTTTTTTATGAAGGGCCAGATAGTAAAATACACAGATGTGTGGCCCAATGCAGTGTCTGTCACAGCCATTCAGTTCTGCTGCACTAGGGCTGAAGCAGCTCTGGATAGGACTTAAATGAATGGACACTCTTGTGTTCGAATAAAACTTTATTTTCAAAAACAGACAGTGAAACAAATATAGCCAATTGTCCATGGTTTGCCACCCCTTGGCATATGTAATAGCAAGCAAATACGACATTGCTAGGAATATATTTGGCAAAAAGTGTACAAGGCCTATTCATTAAAAACCACAACACAGCATTAAGGGAAGTGAAAGAAGAGAGAAATGAATGGAGAGAGAGAGACTTATGTTCATGGACTGGAAGATGCCCTATTTCTGGGGTATTGGTTGTTCCCATATTGCTCTACAGATTCGTGCATGCCCAGTCAAAAATCCTAGGAGACATTTTTGTAGAAGGTAACAAGTTGATTCTAAAATTCACACAGAATTGCAAAGGCTCTTGACTTGCTAAAACAACTTTTTAAAAAAGATTGCATGGTTTCAATGATTATTATAAAGATACTGCAATAAAAGAGTGTGTTATCAGCCTGGAATGGACTAAAAGATGAAACAAACCCAAAGCAGTAGACTATAGAGAGTATAAATAGACCATTAGAGACTAAATGTTTATGTCCCCAGAATTCGCATATTAAAGCTCAACCCCCCAACATGAAGATATTTGGAGGTGGGACACTTGGGAGGTAATTAGTTGAGCTTGGGCCGTGAGGATGGGCTCCTCCGGGTGAGATTGGTGCCCTTCTAGGAAGAGGAAGAGAGAATGTTCTCCTTTCTCTCTTCACATGTGCCCACAAAGGGAAGGTTGCATGAATGCAGACAGGGAAAGCTTGTCTATAGCTACGAAAGTGCTGGTCAAGCGTCCCTGAACCTGCCGGCACCCTGCTTCGGCCTCCAGTCGTGTGAGAAATAAATGTCTGCTGTGTAAGCCATTCAGTCTATGGTATTTTGTTATAATAGCCTGAATCACTTAAGACATAGACGTACCCATGATTCCCATGTGGGGTCAACTGATTTTCAACCCAGGTGTAAAGGCAACCCACTGTCACCAAATGGGACTGGAAAACTGGATTTCCAGATGCAAATATTTAACCTCAATTTCTTCCCTCCACCATGTAGAAGACTTGATTCAAAATGGGTCACAGACTTGAATGTAAAATTGAAAATGATAAAACGTCTAGAAGAAAATATCATGGAAAATCTTTGTGGCCTTGATGTAGGCAAAGACTCTTAGTTACAACATGGAACTCGCAATTCACAAAGAATGAATTGATCCATTGCACTTGATTAAAATGATCCACTTCTGTTCTTCATGACCTCCAAGACACTGGTGAGAAATTGAAAAGATAAGGAAGTGATTGAGAGAAAGTATTTGTAAATCCCATATTGGCAAGGGTCTTGTATGCAGAATACGTAAAAACTCTCCAGTGATAAGAAAATAACTTAAAAAAATTGGGCAGAATATTTGAACAGACACTTCATCCAAGAAAATATTCTGATGGAAAAAACAAGCATATTAAAAGATGTTCCCCATTATTTAATCATTAAAGAAACACAAATTAAACCACAAGGAGATATTACTGCATCCTGCCTAGAATGACTAGAATTAAGAAGCTAGTAGAGTAAAAGAGACATTATCACCTCATGTGCATGTATGATGTGATCCTGCAAGATGTGCAGCCAGAAGCGGGGAGATTACACTCTATTTATGTGTGATCTATCAGAATGTATGAATGCATTCTACTGTCATGTACAACTAATCAGAACAAATAAAATTTAAAAATTGAAAGAAGAAGAAGGGGGAGGAGGAAGAAGAGGAGGAGGAGGGGGAGGGAAGGAGGAGAGGAGGGCGAGGGGAAGGGGGAGGGGGAGGAAAGACCATACCCAGCCCTGGTGAGGACATGAAGTAGCTGCAGCTCTCATGCACTTCTGATAGGAAGGTGAAAGGGCACGGTTGTCCTGCAGACACTTGTTTAAAAAGTTAGGCACATGCCTGCTGCTGCTTTGGGGATATGTATTCCCCAGGGGCCCATGTATAAAACTTGGTCCCCAAGGTGGTGGTACTGGGAGGTGCTGTGGGTCTTTAAGAGGCAGGGTCTAGTGAGAGGTCCATAGGTCATTGGGAATGCTGCCCTTGAAGGGGACCATGGAACCCCAGCCTGTCCTCTCCCTCTCTGTTTCCTCGATCAAGACCTATGTGAGCTCTTACTGCATGATGTTGTGCCCTTGCCAAACGGAACTGCCTGATCTTGGACTTGATTCTCCAAAACTGTGAACCAAAATAAACCGTTTTTTCCCTTCATGCATCAGATATTTTGTTATAGTGGCAAGAAGCTGACAAATATACCTGCCATGTCACCCACTCATTCTACTCCTGGGTCCATCCAAGAAGATCAGGGTACACCAAGATTGTTATGGAGAACTCATAGCAGCTTTCTTTGTAATTGCTGGAATCGAACACAACCCAAGTTGCATCAGCAGGAGACGCTCAAGCTGTGGTCCATCCATAAATGGAATCTGCTCGGCGACAGAAAGGAAGGAATGAGTGATACTCATAACACGTGGACAAACCTCAAAAGCATCGTGCCACGTGAAAGTAGCCAGATTAAAAATAGCCTGTATGTGTGGTCTCATCGAGGTAAAATCCTAGAAAATGTGCACTAATCTATGGAAACACAAAGCAGCTCAGTGGTTGCCCGAGTTGGGGGAGGGGAGAGGGAACGGGGTTGGAGGCGCTGGAACCACACTAAACACAGTGACTGTCCAGGGTCCCTGGTGTGCCCACTGAGACCTGTGGACAGACAGTGATCTCACTGTCCACCACTCCTCCATTTAGCCTTTCACCCCACCCCCATACTTCTTACGCACATGCTGTGTCCTGGCCCCAGTGTAGGAGCCTGGGGTGCAAAGTGACTGAGAAACCACTCTCCCTGTCCACACCTCACAGAGGCCGGCAGTGGCTTCTCAGCATTTTGGGGACTCAGTGGCCTTGATGGGACATGCACAGACAGGGTCATCCGTGAGACCTGGGGCGCTCCTCGCCTCCCCTGCTCTTTGGTGACGCCAGGGGCAGCTCCCCCGGCTCCTGTCAGCTGGCTCCCAGCGGGGTCCACTGATGGGCAGCTCCAGGAGCTACAGGAGGTGTGGGAGGAGCTGCAGGGTGTCCCGTCCAGGTGAGGGGTCAGCTCACCTCCAGCCTCCGGGCGCCCCGCCTCTCCGCTCCTCTCCGCTGCTGCGCACATTCACTTCCCGTTGAGTCTGAAGGCGGCTGCTACTTTCCTGGCTAAGCCTTCACGACACAAATCACCTCCAAATTCCCTTCCAGATTGAAAAGGTAAAAATCAAGTGTGGACTCCCGGGCATGGCGGCAGGCCAGCAGGCAGATACTCGTTGACACGGAGACTGTGACGCACATGAGACCCTGTCCTGGGGACAGGGCCCACTCCCGTCTAGAGCTGAGGAAAGCCGTTGGTGGGGTCACTTGGGTCTCCATCTGGGCCCAACAGGGATGGAAGCAGGTGGCTGCACAGTGCTCCGTTCTAGGTGAGCCAGGGTGCCTCGAAAGGACCTGCTGGGACCAGCCTGGAATGGGGGTTTCAAGTGGGTCCGCTGCCGTGTCTTGGCACGTGTGTGTCTGTGCACGGATGTGTGTATCCTCAGGGCTAGGAATCCTGGGTGCCCACCACTGGACACACACGAGCCTTTGCTTCTTTCCTCCCAAGGAAAGCCGCTGCCGAACCCAGGAAACTGTTGTCACCGGGGCTGCCTTAGCATTGAGGGAACACAGGCCTGCCTGCCCGCAGGACCCCAGGCCAGGGAACATTCTCCTGGGAGGGCCCTCTTGCTTTTAATACCCACATTTTAAAGGCCATGTATACATGATGCCAGTCTGTTTTTTTAACCAGTATTTAAGAAAATATTAAAATTATGTCCAAATAACTCAGTATTATTTTTCCCCTAAATAAAATAAGTAGAAACACTCTCCAATTACATTTCAAATCAAATCCACTGACTGTCAAGTCCATGTGGGTCAGCAGAGGGAGGGTGCCTCTTGTTGATGTCAGTCCCAAGGAGGCCTCACCCTTCCTCCTGTGATCCATCTGCTGCCCCTGCGCATCTGCAGTGCTGTTCAGACTGAGCCCTTGATCCTGCCTGGAGCTGCCCAGCAGAAAACCACACCAAGAAAGGCAAGCCTGGTGGAAGGAAGGATCCTGCTGCATGAGGAGTGCATCAGTCAGCTACTGCTGCGTGACAAGTCGCCCCCAAATCCAGTGACTTCAAATAGCATGGGGGACTGGAGGCTAGCTGACAGAGCTGGTGTCTGCTAAGATGGAGAAGATACTGGAAATAACAGGCTGGGCCAGGTGCTTCTGAGGCTGAGTCAAAGTTCTGGTGAGTTGAGAGAGGGGCATCTCCCAGACCAGGTGTCAAGTGAGAAGTTGCGCCATTGAGCCTGGGCCTCAGTGGGAGGAGCAGGCCTGAGCCAAGCCTGGGAAGCATCCTGGTGTTCAAGATGGGTTGGAATGCAATCGGCCAGGCTGTGACTGTGGACAAGGAGGGAAGGTGCCTGCGCCTAGGCGGGACCAGGATATGGGTGCAGCGTGGGCATGTCCAAGGGCAGCAAGAAGCCCCGAACCAGTGCTGCCTCCGGCTCAAGGTGGGGGCCATGCGCTGTGAAGTGGACTAGACAAGCTGTAAGCCCAGCCACTCAGGAGGCAGAGGCAGGTGGATTGCATGGTTGATCCAGCCTCAAAATTTTACTGAAACCCTCAGTAACTTAGCGAACCCCCAGGAATGAGAATGTAGCTTAGTGGCAAGGTGCCCCTGGGTTCAATCCCCAGCATGATTGATAGATAGATAGATAGATAGACGAATGGATGGATGGATGGATAGATGGATGGTTAGATGGATGGATACATGGATGGATAGATAAATGGATGGGTA
Source organism: Sciurus vulgaris (assembly GCF_902686455.1). NCBI lineage: Eukaryota > Metazoa > Chordata > Mammalia > Rodentia > Sciuridae > Sciurus > Sciurus vulgaris. The sequence goes on from NC_136469.1 coordinate 140,682,083, forward strand.
GTAGGCAGATAGATAAGTAGATGATGGAAGGATGGAAGGATGGATGGATAGATGGATAGATGGATGATAGGTAGATAAATAGATGAATGGATAGATGGATGGATGGATGGATAGATGATAGATAGATAGATAGATAGATAGATAGATAGATAGATAGATAGATAAATAGCCCAAACATGCATTTTGTTTTTCAAAAAAACGTTTTTAGTGACCAAAACTCAAACACTCCCACCAAGTAGTCTCTTTTGGAGCTTCTCATGGCAACCAGGAGCTCTGGCCGTGCTGGGCTTGTGTTTCTGCCTGGCTACCCTGGCCAGGACTGAGAGTCCCCGCCATACCTGCCTCATGCCCGTTCCCTGCTCAGCTTCCGTTTCCTGCCTGGGTCCCGGGGCTCTTGGGTCTGCACGTCCTGCTTGGCCTTCTCCACAGTCCTACCTCACTGCCCCAGGCCTCCTGTCCTTGACAAGATGTACTGTTCTGGGACCTGCCCTGTGGCCTCTGGACACCCCATAGCCTTCTACCCCTGGTGTTTGGAGCCCGGGTTGGCCCCAAGGGCCTGGAGGACAGGGCCGTGTGTGAGAGACGGGAGCTCCGGTTGCGGCCACGGGTGGGCCACGGGTGGGCCCCGGCTAGAGTCCATGTGGACCAGCTGGCCCAGAGGCCTCTGGGGAATGAAGAAGGAGCACGGTGAGGAAGGGAGGGCTTTCTCCGACGGGGCCTGCCCTCTGCAGGTCCGCCAGCCTTCCCCTGGGCACAGGCCTGCTTGGGGCACCAGGGTCTTGAATGACCACAGCAGAGAAGCACAAAGCCAGCGGTCTTCCCCAGCCACGGCCCTCGAGGCGCGGAGCAGTTCTCAGCGACTCTGGGCTGTGCACTCGGCAGCATTTGAAGCACTAAATACAGCACAGAACTGAGCGGCTGCAACCTCAGAGCTGTGCTGGCGGCTCCCGGTCTGGAGGTGCAGTGCAGCAGGAGCCGCCCAGTTTGGACCATCCATTGGCACCGTGCAGGAGAAGGGGCAGCAGAGGAGGACGGTCTTCTGGGGCTCAGACCCAAGGTGGTTGAGGCACAGCACTGCAGGCACAGGCAGGCCACTCTGCTTTTTTGGACCTCAGTTTTCTCATCTCTGAAATGGGAAAGGGGTTGCACTTGGCAACAATTCATTGCAATGACTCAAGAAAGCTTTTCCAAGAGGATTCCCACCTTGGTTCTCAACGCAGGGCTGATATGGGGAGGAGCAGAGCTTAGGAGGGGCAGGACAGGCTGCATGAGACAGCAGTCAGGCTGCCGCCACCACTTGTGGGCTGTGTGGCCTTGGGCAAGTAACTTGACTTCTCTGTGCCTCAGTTTCTCCATCTGTAAAATAGGGATGACCATGATCCCTGCCATTTAGGCTGGTGGTGAGGCTTGCTGCTACTGTAGTAATGAGAAAGTGCGTGCTCACTGTGTCCTGGGCCCTGTTCTCTGTGTTCCAAATTTGTGGGGTTAGAGCCTGCTGAGTGGTCAGCACGGCCTAACCAGACCAGATGTGCCTGAGGCTTGCTGGCCATGGTGCTGGGATGAGTAGGGTCCCCTAGAATTCACGTCTGCCAGAGCCTCAGAACATGAGGAAAGGATTTGGAGACAGGGTTTCTGTGGATGAAATGAGTTCAGACCAAGTCTTCCTCATGGAAGACGCAGGGAGAAGACAGGCAGAAGCTGGAGGAGGCAGGGGCTCCTCCCAGAGCCTGCAGAGAGCGCAGCCCTGCCAGCGGCTACTGTCCACCCATAGACGTGAGGAGAGGTTTCAGCAGTGTTAAGCCACCAGGCTGTGGCGCTCTGTTACAGCAGCTCTGTGACACAACACAGCTGTGCTTGTTGCTTTACGGCTGCAGAGAGGGTGATCAGAGGTGGGATGGGGCGCGGCGGGTGGGATAAACCTCAGGACGGGCGCCGATGGGGCCACTCCTACCCCAGGCCCTGCTCTGAAGCTGATTTTACTTTCAGAACTGACGCCCTTTGAAAACACTGAAGCAGACGCTTCTGCAGGCTCCTGGTAAACACCAGGGACACGAGCGAGGTTCAGGAGTCCACAGAAGCACGCGCACAAAGCCACACTAGCAGGACCGCCAAGGGATTCTGAGCCCAGGTTCTGCCCACCTGCTCTCTGCCTCCAAAGCCAAGGGGGGCACATTTCAGCAGTGGGTGTGGATTCGCTGCACAAAGCATTTCACTCACAAGTGCCCACCACTGCCAGTGGAACACCTTCAAACACAGGCCCAGCCGTCACAGCAATGCCTGGCTAACCAGAGGCGCAAGAGGGTTTTTTGTTTTTGATCTTTTTCTTAAGTCTGCACAAAATCCAGCCACGCTGGCCCCCCAGGTCACAGCAGGTTTGCGGCCCCTTTTGGCTGCTGAGATCTGGGTGCTATTGACTTGAGTGTGTGCTGTTTTTTTTCCATCGTATGAAAACATTGGAATATGAAATGAACATCTGAAAAACTCCTAAAAAGCAGTTTAGGATGACACGTGGAGGCTTCCCCAGGGTCTCTCCCAGCTCGGACCCCTGCAATGAGGCGTCTCGTTTACTGCCACCATGGCAGGAGGCAACCAGCCTTCCCGGCCCTGGGGCCTTCAAACAAATACACATTTCTTTTTCTCATGAGTAGGTTGGTGACTTAGACTGGGCTCAGCTGGCCGTTTCTTCTGGTCTCACGGAGGTCACTGTCATTTCTGGTGGCTGGTGACAGGCTGGCTGATCTAGCTAGAATGGTCCCCACTGAGAAGGCTGGCCAGGTGTGCTGATGGTGAAGGGCCAGGGACTCTGGAGGAGGAGCCTGTGGTGTTAGCCCACCCTTGTCACATCCACTCCTGTCCCTTTGGTCAAAGCAAGGCACGTGGGTGGATCTGGACCTGGGGTCAGCTGCTCCAGGGCGAGAAACCAGAGGCCACTTGGCCACATGTGTTTCCCCTTCCCAAGTCCCCACCCTGGCCCATCAGGAGAGGAAGATTGGACGGCTCCTCCAGGGGCTGGGGGTGGCTTTGCTGGGGTGTCCAAAACGAAGTACCACAGAGTGGGGCTCCAATCACAGAGCTAAGTTCCTCAGTCCCGGAGACGGGAAGTTCAAGGTCAGGGTTTCCACAGGGCTGGTTCCCACTGGGGCCACTCTCCCTGTCTTGCTGAGGGCCAGCTGCTCCCGTGGCCTCACAGGGTCACCCCTCTGCGTGTCTGGGTCCTAATGTCCTTTTCTTGAGGATGCTAGGCATGTTGGCTGCGGGCCAACCCTATGAGCCCTGGTGAGTAGTGACCTTTGAAGACCTGTCTTCGGGCATGGTGGTATTGAGGAGCTGGGGGCAGGACCTCAGCTTGGGAGTGGACCCAACTCGTCCTCAACATGGGGCGGAGACCCGTGTCTTCCTTCTCCTCCTGGGAGGCTCTCTTCTCTCTGACCCAGCAAGCCCGTGGAGCTCTGCGTCCGTTATCTGAGCGGCTGGGATCTTCCACCCCACCAAGCGGGCTCCTGGCCTCTCCAGAAGGCCTGGCCTCAGCCACAGTGGACTCCTCTCCACTTCCTGCCTCTAGGGGAGAAGCCTCTGTGGGGCCTCCCACCAGGCCAGGAGCAGGTCCCTCCAGCTTCCTAGCCTGTGAAAACAAGGTCCAGGAGGACGGTCAGCCACGTCAGGCCCCACAGGCTTCAGGTGAAAGCAGCCGCCTCCCCACCTGTTCTCGGGTCCCATAGCCTGCGCCTTAACCAGGAGTCGCTCAGTCCTTCACGCAGCTCCTGCTGGCAGACCGGAAGGGTGGCCGACAGCCGCTCTAATCTGTGACAGTTCCAGGACTTTCATTGAGAAGGAAGCCCCTGGAACGGGTCAGGGCGGGCTGCCCAGGGCCTCTGGGCGGTCGGCGAGGCCGGGTTTCTTTCTCCTGTGACGACGGCTGCAAGCCCTGGCCTAACTCCTGCCGGGCCACTGAGAGCCACCCCAGGCTCCCTCCAGCCCCTGCTGCTGCCGGGACCAGACGAGGAGGGCTGGAAGAGGCCATGGGACGTGCCAGCACGGAGTCGCGTTGCTAAGGGACGCCATCTTCATCTGTTAATAAGAGGGAGGACAGAGGGAAAGCCTGGGGATGACCAAGATCTTTCTGGGATCTTAGTGGCATTTGAAGGCTGAGGTGGAAGGCGCACAACTCCCTCAGGAGGACCAAGGGCTCTGGAGCTCCGGACCCCAGTGCTGCAGCACGGCTCTAGAAATCTTTAGAAAGGGGCGAATGGGCGGAGGAGGGGGCAGACGCAGGGCGGGAGGGTTCAGCCGACTCATTTACATTCTGTCCTTTGCAGCCTCCTGCCTCGCATTAAAAAGGATTCGAGACATCGCACTGGATACATTTAGGGCAGCGAGGAATGGGGAGAGGAGGGCATTTGGGCCCAAGTGGGAACAGGGGTAGGAACATAAATGGGGGCAAGGCTAGATCTGGGGAGGCACCGGAGGTGTGAATTTGCCCAGCCCAGCTGCCAATTTGACTCTGGGCTTCCTTGTGGCCAACATGAAAAGGTAAACACCCTCAGGGAGAGATTCCCAGGGTCTGAAAGACAAAAATGGGCATTTGCTGGAGGAATGCGGTTCCCAGAACTTCCCGCAGGTGGTCCTGGGGTGCAGTCACCCAGGACAAAAGCTGGAGGGGGTGAGGAAGGCCCAAGGGAAGCAGAAGTCTTTGATCTTGGAAGGTCGCAGTGGCCAGGACAGGCCTGGGCAGTTACCAGATCTGCACTGTGCTGTGCTCCAAATCCATCTGGACTCCCCAAGAGACCAAGAGTGGCCGAAGCCTACCACAGGCTCTTGAAGGTGGCGCCCAGAGGAGGCAGGCTCCCCAACTTCTTCATCCTTGGTGTCCCCCTGAGGCCCCCGGTGTCTGGGGTTTTCTTGCCAGCTGAGGCCCCTGGCTCTGTCGGAGTCAGCTGCCATGTTGTCTCTGAGTGACATCTCTCGGATCCTCTTCCTGCTCTTCCGGACCCCACCTCCGCAGCATGCCCCTCGCCGAAGTGCAGGCTTGTCCTGGTGAAACGCCTCCCATTCCCCTAGGACTCCTGAGCTCTGCTTTCCCAGCTGACCCTGGCGGGTGCCATGCAAGCCCCTCCCTGGGGGGTCGTGCTTGTGGGCTTCACCACCCTCTTCACTGACCCAGGCAGCCAGGCCACGCTGGTCAGGTCTCCCCCGCAGCGGCTCCTGCCCTGATGGGCAAGCCCCACGTTGGCTCCCGGCTCTTGTTTGCTGAGTCTCCCTCAAGCCACAAGGTCCCCAGGCTCCTCCTGGAGCGGTCAGGCTGCACTCTTGCCTCTGCTTCCCAGGGCTGTCCTGGTGTCCCACATGACGGACATCCCGAGCAAGGCTCAAGCAGCCCATAGCAGAGGGGACAGGCACCACGCCAGCGTGGCACCTCCTGGCTCGGGCTGAGCTTGTCCTTCCATGAAGACAGCCCTGGCCAAAGACAAACGACGGGCTGGATCTATGGCTGTTGGTGAACGGCAGCGCGGCAGGACCTCCTCCGGGCATGTCCGTGCTGCCGCCCGAGGTTGCTGCTGCCCCGGCACACCCTAGCGTCTCCAGCCGCTCCCGAGGGCTGCCGGGGTGCGCGGGGTGCGCAGGCTGCACGGCAGCCCTCACCCCCTTTGGGGCTAGAGAGAGGAGGAAAGCAAGCAGAGTCACTTGTGTGGAAAAGCCAGGACCGATCAGTTCCCAAAGGCCGTATTTTATTTGCACGGTTTCCTTCCAGTCTGTGGCCCAGGCAGGCAAGGAGCAATATATCAGCTCCGTGGGTTTAACTGGACAGCAGCATGAGCTTGTAATAAGGATGTGGTAATACACACGAGGAGCTGTAGGCCCATAAAACTTGACCTTATAAATCTCCAAGTGCATCAATTCCATACAGCAGCCGCTCCCTGCACTGGAAGTCCCAGCCTTATAAAGAGGCCCTGAGACTAGAACGCCACCCCAGCTCCACCTCCCTTCATTCAAAGTCCCCACGACCAACTAATCAGGGCCCATTAATGCTTTATTTTTAAAACAGGAATTGCCATATCGAAACACCTCAGACCCAAACTGGATTCTGAGATCAGGGAATAGGGTCCTAAGGGGACTGAGCTCATTAAAAATTGGAATAAAATGTTCCCTGGGCAACTTCCCTCTTCCCCCTGCATTTCTTCAGCCCCTTTGGGGCCCGAGGGTGCTACTGCCCTCTTACTCTAAATTAGGTTTTGCAAACGTCTGTAAAGGGCTTCTCAGGCCATGGGGTTTTGTCCCAACTACCAACTTTGTTGTTATAGGGCAAAAATGGCACAGACAATATATTAACCAATAAAACTTTATTTACAAAAATGGGTGGTCTGGACTTGACCCCCAGACCAGAGCTCGTCAGCCCCTGCTCTAATGGCACACCCCGTCCCCGAGTGTCTGCGCCAGCAGCTTGCCTGAGCAGCGGGTTGGCGGGCTCAGAGGACACAGGTTGGCACCTGGGAGCCCCTGCCAGGGGTCTTCCTTTCTAGCAGTGTGCAGCCCCTCACCATCTCTGGACCCCAGCAGAAAAGTGCTGCTCCCCCTCCCGTTCCCAGGGGCTCAGTGGCTTCCCAAGTCCTAAGACCTGCACACAGAGGTAGATCTGAGCCAGCAGTTCTGGGTTCAGTGCCCAGGAGAAGAACAGGGAGGTGGCAGTGACCATATTCTGGGCACTATGGTGACAGGTTTGCACGTGCCATCCCTGCTCTGTTCGAGTTGCTAGTCTGGTCCCCTGGCTGTGTGGCCTTGGGCAAGTGACTAGACCTCTCTACCTCATCTGCTGGGCACTGAAGAGACTTCCTGGAGGATCGTCACAAGATTAAATAAACATGCTGGAGGCTTCTTGGGAGACTCTAAAATGCTGAGTAAATGTTAGTTCATTTAATTTTCCTAAACAGTCCAGGCAAACGATGGGACAGATGTCTTTTCTGAATTAAAAATCTCTAAGTTGGCATCTCCTTCTGCGGTCCCTGATTTTGTCAAGACTTCCACAGGTGGAGCTGAATGTGAATTTGATTAAAGTCCCCAACCCTAAGCTCAAAGTGGATGTGAGCTTTGCTGGCCCCGCTGCCCCAAAGGGAAGGACTTTGAACCCACAGGAACAGGCCGAGGAGCAGGGCAGCTCCCTGCCGGCCCTTTAGCCCAGGCTCCAGCAGCATGGGGTCCTATTTAGGGAAGCCGTTTCCCTGTCTGGGCAGATGGCCTGCAGGAACGGGGGCTCGGCCGATCTGGTTTCAACTAATTCTATTAAACGAAAAGTTCTGTAGAGCAGATTCCTTACCAAGCCTCTGTCCACATGGCAATTTAATCGAGTAAATTAAAACATCCTTGCTTTCTGTCCGCATTGCGCTTTCTGCGGTGGCCTCGTAGGGAACGTGGCGGGGGTGGGTAGGGGAAGTCTGGATTTGTAGGGGCTTTGGCCCAAGGGGCACTGTCGGGAGCCCCTGGAACAGAGGCGGGGCTTGGAGAAGGTGGCAAGGGGCCACAGGAAGGGGGCATTGTGAACGAAGTGGTGTGCCAGCGTCACAGGATGCTCCAGTCACCCAGTCCTCCCTCATGACGCAGAGGGAGAAACTGAGGCTGGAGAGAGAAAGGGGTTCATCGCAGGAGACCTGCGAACCCGGGAATCTAGCAGGTTAGAGAAACGGCCCTCTGTGGAGCCTCAGGGGTCCACATGGCTTGTTCACATCCTGGGAAAATGGGATTTTCTTTTTGGTTTTTTACTTAGCAAGGAGCTTGGCGTCTCCCTCTGCTGACCCCTCCGCGGCGGGCCTGCCTGCCCTGCCTGGGGCAATTCAGGGGGTCTGTCTTCTCAGTAAGGCTGCAGAGGCTGTGCTGTGACTTGGGGGACATCTGTGTCAAGGACTAGAACCTCCTCGTGCTAAAATCTCACCTCTATAAGGCAGAGGGAGCAGAGCTGGGCTGCGCCTGATCCTCTCTTCCCGCCACCCCATGGCAGCTCCCAGGTCTCCCTGGCTCCTCCAGCTCCTCGGAGCTCAGGGAAAGCCACTGTGTGTGGAAGAGTACCTAACCCTGGGCTAGCCGGCTCCTCGACCTCACGCCGGGAGCCCAGCGCAGGCTGCTGCCTTCAGTCTCGGGTTCCGCAGTGCGGCTGATGACACTGTGCACCGCCGGCCGGCAGGGCTTCAACCGCGCCGCCCGCCCACCGCCTCCTGTCCCACTCCCATGAGACAGATACTGAGGCTGGCACTAGGGTCACCACACTGCATGGACGAGGAAGCCGAGACTTGCGATTGCCAGCCCGCTGGCCAATGAGCTTGACGTCGCCCTGGTTACGTTGTCTTCTGAGCTCATTGAAAGCAGCCAGGGACAGAGCAGCTTGAAGGGGCTCAAGGCACAGAATAGGCCTGGGCGCGAGATTCAGGATAGGGTCGACCCTAGACAAATACAGCTAAGAAGATGTGGGTTTCTGTGACCTTCATCTAAGTGTGGTCCCTGCCAAGTTGTCCATGGGGTTGGTTGATAGCCAGGCTGCTGGTGGTGGCTGAGAAGGCTGTAGCCAGACTGGAGGTAGGACTTCCTGCCTAGTGAGGGCAGTGATGCCCAACCACAGCAGGCAAAGCTCTGCCCACTGGGGCAGTGTCCACTTGGGGAAACCGGCCAGCCAGTTATTCTCCGGCCCCTTTCCTCCTCCTGGTTGCCATGAACATGTGAGAACGTACTGGCCTGCAGCTCCAGGGGTCCTGTGGGGTGCTGGTCTCTGAGGTGCTCTGAACAGGCTGCCCGTGCCCCTCCTGCAGGGTTTAACAAGGACTTGCCCAACGAACGGGTGCAGTGACCTCCTTCCACCCTCACACCCTAAAGGGTGCTTTGATCTTGCTTATTGTCATTACAGGGTCACCTGGGTCACCTGGACAGATGCCAATCTTGCTCAGCCCACAGCCGCCACTCGACCTGGCATTCAGCAACTCTGTTCTGTACAGTAGTAAAGACGTCTTTTTAATTGCATGTGTGATTTTTGTGATGCTGCGTGAGGAACCCAGGGCCTGGCGCGTGCTCGGCGGGCCCTCCACTCCTGACCCCGTGTTCAGTATGAACAGGCCATTGCGTGCACCAAGCACCAAGCGGGGTCTCAGCATGGGCCCGCAGCATCCCCCTGGGGCAGACCCCTCTGGGTGTGTCTGGCTGGTCGTGTGTGAACACACCATGTTCCGTGTCTGGGCAGCTCCAGGCCTGCTGAACAGAGGCAGATCCGGAGGGAACAGGCTGGGACATGTGATTTGCTTGTGAACTTCTGGCACTTGGGAAAAAATTACCTAGTAACAAAGCCAGTCACCAGAGTGACTGGGCTCCGAGGACAGCCTCGCTCAAATCCATCCCTGAGACAGGCCCCCCCTTGCGGGTCAAGGCAGAAGACGGCTTCAGGACAGGGACGGCCCCCTGCCCATGCTGTCCTGGAGCAGCAGCCAGGAGGGGAGAGAGGGCTGTCCCAGGAGGCAGAGGCACACTGGGAGTGGGGACCAGCCACAACCTTGGGGAGGGGAGGAGTCACAACCACAGGAGAGGCCAGGCAGGTGTGGGAAATGGGCTTTTCTAGTGCCAGAGGAGAGGACTTGACTCTGAGGCTACCCCAGAGGCTGTCTGGCCGGTCCCTTTGGAGGATAAGGGGACGAGACTCTGAGGGGCCTGCTTGGCTGGAGAGGAGGGAAGTGACCCCTGAGAGTGAATGATGGTATAAGCCCTGGTCCCCAGCATGGAACCTGGAGGGAACTGAGCCTCTAGATGGCCAGGCCGGGGCCAGGTCTGCACAGGGGCGTGGTGGCTGATCCGTGGACCGTGGGCGTCTGGTGAAGCCTTCACTGCAGACACCTTCACACGGGACTCTTAGCACCGCCACGGACATGTGTGCACGGAGGAGCCACCCGAGGTGGCAGTCAGAGCTATGGACCTTCAAGCCAGAAAAACACGGGTTGGCCTTGAGTTGCCACTGGTCACTGTGCGGACTTGAGTGAGTCCTCCCCGCCCCTCGTCCACAGCACAGGGAGGTACAGGGACAAACAAGAGCCTTGGAGGGAGGCGTGGCGGGAAGGCAGAGCCTCTCTTGCTCCCTAGAGGCAGCGCTGGATTTCGCCCGGGACTATGTGGCACTTTCGTCATGTGTGACCTCTACATCCTAGCAATGAATCTGGATGAACTGTCACTCAAAAGGCACAGTGTCCTTTGTTACCGGAAGTGCTCTGTTCAGATCTCTCCTGGGCTGAAGCAGGCTGCACCTCACGCTTCTGGCCCTGACACGAGCAAACAGAAAACTGATCGTGTCTGTTGGTGTCACCAAGCACAGCTAGTCCACGGTTAGCGGGGCAGGTCTGGCCCTCCCAGGTGCGGGCGGTGCAGGCTGGGAGGCGGGCCCCCTGCTGCTGCTCTCACCCGGCTGCTGGGAGACGCAGAAGAGCGTAAGGGCCCCCCCCCCCCACCCCAAGCACCCTTCCTTCATGGGTCCCCCTCTGGGGAGCACCAGAGCTACTTCTGCAGTCTGCACCGGGTGTTCACCCAGCGCCAACGACGAGCTAAGCAAGTGCAACCAAGTCAAGACCTTGCCCTGCGAGGGCCTCAGTGTACAGCTGCCCCTGCAGACCCGCCCGTGTGCCCCTGCCCATGTTCAAAGCATGGTTCCTCTGAAGACCTGACATGGCCCTTGCCAGCTGGCCTGGCCCATCCGGGCCACCATGGAAAGCTATAGGTGATGCTGCCCAGGGCCGCCCTGAGCTTCGCTTCTGGTGAGAGAAGCAGCCGGAAGGTGGGCCATGGAAGCAAGCGGCCTCGTGGTCCTGCTCTGCCCCTTTAAAGTTCTGCTTCAAGCTGCAAAACTTCTCCGTCTGTCAAATTGCAAGCACGAAACGTACTCCACATACTTTCGGAGACGCGTGTTTTATCCGCTTTTAATGAACTCATTTGGAAGCTTTCATACGTGCCCTCGAAATATTTTATTGGCATTTCGTTGCCATTGTTGTCCTTGGGAAGGCTGCGGTGCTGCGGACGAGGTCACCCAGCAACACGGCCTGGCATTCCAGCACGCTTTTGTCTCCTCCCCGACAGGCTCGCGGGGCCCTTGCGTTTACTGTTAAAATATCACAGGGGCCCACACCGAACCACCGCCATCCTGGTGCTAGGCTGTCTCTAATTGATTTAATTATTCATAATTGCTCAGCTGGGTCTATGCATACTTGTGCATGATTATGGTGAACAGGAGGGGCTGTGGCAGTGGCATGTCCCCTCCTGGTTAGCAGGAGGATCATGGAGTCACTGCAGCCCTCGTGTGGCCCGGGGAATTGCTAATCCAGCCCTGGGATAGGACTGACATACTCGGGGGTGGGGGTGGGAACAAACCTGCCAATATCTGGGTGAATGCAGGGGAGGCCAGAGGGATGCAGAAGCAAATTCCATCACAAGGAGACGAGATGTCATCAGCCCAAGGGCCTCTAATTGTCCCCATACGCGTCTTCTTAATTAATTCAAGACAAGTAAATGATACGAGGCCCTGTGTGCTTCGTGGGGCGGCTTTCTGGAGACTAATATTGGAGGCAATAAAAGGAGCCGGTGCCTTCTTGTTTCTTAAAGGTCCCCAGTCGTCCCCACCCTTGACTCTGCTCAATCGGCCCGGCCTCTCGTACTTGCTTCAGAAAGTGGCCTGGCTGGACTTTGGGACAGGTCAGCCATTCTGGCCATTTGTAAAGAGCCTTACCCTTGCCAACGCTTGTGTCAAATCAGGAAAAGCCAGGAGATGGGGCAGGAGGAGCATTAGTCCCATCCACAGCGAGGAGACTGAGGTCCTGGGAGGCCAGTGACTGGGTGGAGACCTGCAAAGGAGAAGGGAGGACGTGATTCCAGGCCAGGGGCCCCTTGCCTTCCATCGCTCACCCCCTCTGAGAGAAGTTTCCGAGCCCCCAAAGTGTCCGCTTCTGGGTCTGTGTTCCTAGGGAAGGATGGTGGCCTCCCAAGCAAGCAGACCCTCTGACAGGAGGAGGAGGGCGAGGAGGAGGCAGCCTCCAGCCTCCAAGGTGCCTTCCTGCTCCCCTGCTCTTCCCAGGCCAGGCCCCATGGTCCCGTCTCCCTAAGTCAGAGCCCTGTAACGCTGTGGTGTGCATAGAGGAGTCCTGGGCTGCGCCTGGGGAAACCGAGGTGGGGAGAGCGGGCACTGCCTTGGGGGCCTGGACCCCGCAGCAGCCGCGGCACTGACACCACCCACTCCGCCCCTGCCCCCACCAGGGTCTCTCCAGCAGCAGTTTAACCTGAAGCAGATCCTAAAGCATCCTCGCCAGGATGAGCGATCCCAGCAGCCCCGACCTGCCCTCCGGGGCCTGGCTGGACCTTTTCTAACAACAACACAGAAATGGCTATTACAAGCCAACGGGTGGACTTTGAGAGGGGTGGACAGGCGGCCGCAGCCTCTGCAGACCACAACGTGCTATCGGAAGAACGCGATGGCAAGGATGGCAAGGATTTACGTGCACTGATTCTGAACCAGAGAATCGAGAATCACGAGGACCAGGAAGGCGTTGGGGCCCAGGAGAGACGAGAGAGAAGAGAGAAGAGAAAAGCTAGCAAGAAAAAGGCTTCAAAACTCTGACAATGAGCAATTCTTCACGGAACAAAACTGTTACAATAGCCAGCCTTTGATCCTGCCGGCTCCTGTTGCCAATTGTATTTTGTCACCAATGGGCTGTCACCCGCGAGGGAGCACTTTTGAATTAAGCAGTCTGCAGCAATTTAGTCCGCCCTGGCTTTGAAGTGCCAACATCAGTCAGGCCAGGGCTAACTTTTTTCATTAAAAATTTTTCAACTTCTCTAAGGGGGCTTTTTGCCTTTTTTTTTTTTAAGCCTGCCGGGGCATTTAGATAAGTTGAACCTCCAACCCGTGGCCCCAAGACATCAAAAGGCACTTGGCCCAGTAACGCTGGAGGCAGCCATCATTAAGCCCTAATGGAGTGCTTCATTAAGGTCGCTTCAAAGGCCCCGTTTACAGACTCGGAGATTGACTAATTTACACATTGTGGGAAAATTGCTACCAGGTCTGCCCACACCCCAGCGGGGGGACTGACGCCCTCTTTCTTTGAAAGGCGGGAACTGCAAACTGACCCTCTAATTGCAGAATGGTCTTTTCAAGGCAACGAGGCCAGGCGCTGCCCCAGATTTTAGATCTGGCTGCCTGAGCCCTCAGCGCCTGCTGTGCACCTCTGGTCCCAGGTGTCTGTCCAGAGGACGGACAGACAGACAGAAGCTGGTAACCTGGAGCTAGACACTCCTCATGCACCTGGGTCTGGTCCTACTGGCAGGGAGATGGAGCAGCAAGTGACATAACCTTTCTGGGCTTCAGTTGTCCTCACCTGAAAATGGGTGTGATCCACTGAGGCGGAAGGAGGGGTAGCCATGTGGACCCTTCTGACCTCGGAATAAATGTAACCCTGGGCCCTGAGCCTGCAACCCTGTCTCCACATGCACATCCCCTCAGATAACTGACCTATTGGAACATGTCTGCACACGGATGGGGCACGGAGCCCACAAGGAACGGGCTTGCTGCTGTGCGTCAGGCCAGGATTTCCTGAGAACCTGCTGCTGGAAGCTGGGGCCGCCCCTAGTGGCATCTGCCTGTGGACGTCCCCCCTGGTTGTAGAAGCAACTTGGGAAGAGCGTCAGGAAGTGCCTGTCTCTGGGAACTTCCATGCAAGTTCGTGGCCAGTTACAGAAAGCTGGTCCCCAGAGCCTGGGAGCGCATGAGCCGGGCACGGAGGTCCCCTCCCAGGCCGCTCTGCCTCCGACTGCTGGGCGATGCCAGTCACACTGCCCACCCTCTCTGGTCAGCAGAATCCTCCCAAGCCTGAGCGGAGATGGGTGGATGCCTTTTTTTTTTTTTTTTTTAAGCCTGGTGCTGGGGGTCCTCCCTGCTCTTACGGCACCCTGTCTCTGGGGCCCTGTAAGAAATGCAGAGTCTCAGGCCACTCTGTCCTCTGAATGAGCATCTGCATGTTCACATGGTAATGCGGGCACGCAGTAGCGTCTGGGAGCTCTCTTCTGCTCCTGCGTGGCCCAGGGAGACCCAGTGACAGGGCTTCCCCACGGGGGCCAGCCTGGTGACTTCGACCCAGGCAGTCCAGATTCACGGCCGCGTCCCTTGCCACATCAGCTTTACATCACTTGTACTCCCCAAGGGCGTCTGGGAACGAAGGAAGGAAGAGGAAATGGTCACTCATTGAGCATCTAGTGCACGCCAGGCACCCCCATGCGTGTCAGTAGTGAGGCTGAGGGCGATCCTACTGAGCACGGGAGGTTCAGTGACCCGCCCACAGCCACACAGCCGATAGGTGGCACTCTCCAAGGGTCCCGTGCCCCTCACCACTCTGGGCTGCACAGGAAGCCCAGGTGCCCTATTTCTGGAGATGCTCCAAGGAGGCTGGGAGGAGGGGACCCCAGCGACGGGTGAGCTGCCAGGGCCCTGGCACAGTCCCGCCCCTCCTCCACTTTCTATTTGCCGATCTTCCTAATTAAAGAAAAAAAATTTCTAGAGTCACTTCCTCTGCTCAACCTTTCACTTAAAAAATTCCCCTCACAGCCCTGGGTTCCCAGCCTCCAGGGAAGCCGCCCTGGCCACGGGCAAGATCGCAGCAAGCCACTTAGCAAACCGCAGATTTCAGAGGCCTCGTCCCATCTGCGTTTTATCAGCTTTTTCCGGATAGTATTACCCCGAGCAATTGTCTGCAGACCGGCCGACAGCTGAGACGCTCAAGCCTGAATTACGGAGAGAGGGCCGGAGATAAAGCCCAGCACATGTAACCCATCAAAGTAATGAAAGCCGCCCGCCAGGCCGCCCTGCCGCCTCCTTCCGAGCTGCCCAGCCGCTCCGCAGGAAGGCTGATTAACCCTTGCTAGGTGAGGCGGGGAAGAAGAGCAGGGGTCATTCAATACCCAGGCTAATCACAGCCCCCAACAACTGGAGTGGGGGGCCGGAAGGAACAGCCGCTGCAGAGGGCCACTCTGACCTCAGGATCAGCCCTGCTGCATTTCCTGTGGCGGGATTTGTGGGATGGGGTTGGGGGTGGGGTGGGGTAAGTACAGCTCCCAGCCCAGGCAGGAGGGAGACTGCAGGAACCACAAAAGGGTAAATGAATAAGGAACTTGGTGCCCACACCATCTTGGGGGAACTGCCCGGGTATGCTGCCAGCCCAGGGAAGCCAGGCAAGGCTTTCCTGCACACGTGCTCGGACTTTCTGTGGAGGTCATGTTTGCAGTGACCAGTTCCCTGAGCACCTACTGCAGGCAGGCCACCTTCCCTCCCTGAGCTTCCTGTCCCACATGGTGAGGTGTGCTTGGAACTCCCTCCCTGACTGCTAGTGTCTCCTAGAGAGGTGTCCCCAGTCCCCACTCACATGACCACTGCCACTCAGGCATCTGTGTCCTGTCCCCTGGGACAACTGTGCTGGCATTTACCCCTCACCCTGGGTGGAGACTCAGGGGCCTGGGGTGTGCCCGGCCCACCCTCTCTCTGTGCTGACCAGCGGCGTACAGTGCATGAGCAGCCCGGCTCCGCGGGACGTTTGGCCAGCGTCGGCCTTGTGCTGGTGGAAGCGCGCCTTTCTCGCGGTGAGCGGAGCGTGCTATCTCCTGGCCACTGAGGCCGCTCTTCTGCCTTTTCACTCCCTGTTTTCCCATCAGGCCTTTATTTTCTTTTGTCTTTCTTTCTATGTTTGGTACTGAGGATGGAACCCAGGGCCTCGTGTATGCTAAACAAGCACCCGGCCACTGAGCTACAACCCCAGACTCTTTTTTAATTTTTTTGAGACAGGGCCTCGCTAGTTGCTGAGACTGGACTTGAACTTGCTATCCTCCTGCCTCAGCCTCCTGAGCGGCTAGGAATATAGGCGTCACCCTGCTGGGAGTCCCGATTTCTGGATGTAGCCAAAGCCAATCTATTTTTTCCCATCTGCTCTCTGCAGTTAGGGTCTTTCGGAGTAAAATCATTCCTTTCTCAGGCATAAAGACAGCTTTTTGTCTTCTGGGATTAACTTTATAATTTTAACATCCATGTATGGTGAGGGCGTGGGGCCCACTTTGGGGGAAGCTTCAGATGGCCGACTCTCACTGAAGGAAGACAGCGCCCTCTGATGCCCGCGTTGCTGGCTGAAGCGGCCCTTTTCCTTGGCAGGGACCGTGATGAGTTGTGGGGTCCTGCCCTGCACCCCACGTGTCTGGCAGCCCCTCGGGGAAGGGAGTGTAGATTAAAGCCTTATTTCCCACGCTCTCCCCTCCTTACTTCCACGCCCTCGAGCTCGGCCACCTCTGTGTTTGGATAAAATCACCAGGAACAAAGAAAAGGAGGCGGAAATGATGGGAAGGGTTGAGGGACGTGCCTGCTCCAGCAGTGGTGTCCTCCAGCGGCCGCGGCCTGTCTGCACGGAGGGCAGGACCCACCTCCAGGCAGCGTCCTCAATGTGTCTGCTTGGGTTCTGCAGGGCGTCGCCCCACACCCACCTTGGCTCAGCCTCAGCAGCAGTGGGCCCACGGCCAGGGGCGGCCTTTCCATCTGATTGGCGGCTCCTCCCTCGAGGTTCAGCTCTTGGTCTGCCCACCTGCGCATGGAACGTCGGAGGTGCCAGCTCCACCCGAGCCCTTGGGAAGCTAGCCATGGAAATGGACTCTGGAGGCCTTACGTAGCAAGGGGCGGCTAGTTCCAAGACTGGGGACAAAGGACACCAGACCTGGCTCCACGGGAGCTGTGGCTCTGGGTCTGTGGGTGGGAGGAAGTAGGAAGAGCTCAGGACAAGCTGGCGTCAGCTCTTACCGCCGGGGGTCACCCTGTGGTCCCATAGGGGGTCGCTGCTCGGCCCTGTCCAGGTCCGGCGCTCAGTTCATGGCCAGATGGAGTCAGAAACCACAGCCGACTTGCCACCAAGGCGTGCCACGGGGGCTCTCCCGGAGGAGAGCTCGGTGGGAAGCTTCCGCAGGGCCAGCGCCCGCCGTCCCTGATGGGCACTCTGTCCCAGACGTGGCCCCCAGGAGTGCGGGACCCCGACGCGGACCCGGCGGAGAAGGCTGCTGAAATGGACAGTGCTGTGACGAGGGCCCTGGCGGCACACGGAGGAGCCCGAGGCCAGGTGGGCCAGCCCAGGCTTGCCGGAGGCAGGGCGCATGCGCAGTCTGCGCAGGTGCGCAGGAACCCGCTGAGGAGGAGGGAGGGGACGGGTGTTCCGGGCAGCGCGTTCAGGAGCAAAGACCGAGGGACACGAGGGACTCCTCCTGAGAAGCAGAGGGGGCCTGGAATGTTCCACAGGGCTGCAGACCGGGGCTGTGGAGGTGGACTGGAGAGGCCTCGGGCCAGGCAGGAGGGACCCTCCCTGCTCTGGTCTGGCTCCAGGGCTTCTTGATGTCCTGGAAGGCAAGGCCCGGCTGGGGCGCCGCTCTGTCTTAGGACATCTTAGGGCCCCAAACGGCTGAGGGGTGGGCAGGGCCTGTCCTTCCGTCGGTGGATTCTGGCACCTTGGATGAGTGCCTCCAATAGCTCAGCTGTCCTGCCCCGGGACCCAAGGGGACAGTCCCACTCGAGTGACAAATGTCTCTTCCCTCTGACGTTCCCCCAGGCTTCATTTGAGAAGCACAACGCAGTCAGGTTACAGAGGGGGAACAGGTGCAGAGGGGAACCCCAATGGCCACCCTCGTTGAGCTTGCGGAGGATCAACCCCGGCTTGTGGGAAGTGATACTTTGGGGCTTCATTTGAAAACCACACCTCTCCCTAGTCACCCCCGCGAGGATGGCCGCAAGCAAAAACGGAGAATGACTGTTGACTGAGGAATTGGGACCCTGGTGTCCTATCGGAGGGAAAGTCAAGCAGTTCTACGACTTCTCCACAAGTCACCGTAGGGTCCCCACAGGCCGCGCCCTCCCTCCCGGGGTGCGCAAAGCCAAAGGAGAGGGGTCCACACGATGCCTGCCCACAGATGCTGAGAGTTGCACACTGAGGGCCAGGAGGTGGAACAGTCCCCAAGGTCACGGGCTGGTGAGTGGGGACCGCGACAGGTCCCTCTGCATGCCGGGTTGACTCCACGGAAAGCAGGTCCACGGAGCTGGAGAGCAGGTGAGCCCGGCCAGGGTTGGGGAACACAGGAGTGGGTGTGAGGGCTGGGGTGTGGGGCTTCCTCGCAGGCCAGGGAAAGGTCTGGAAACCAGGTGGAGGTGGCGGCCGCACAGCCCGTGGCGGGACTAGATGCCCTTGAGCTGTGCACTTCACAGTGGTTCATTTTATGCCACGTGAGTTCAGCCTCAGTCAAAATGAAACCACCCCGGTTATGTCTGAAGGGCTTTGGAAGAACGCTGGGAGCCTGTGCTGACGGAGGTCCGAGTGCTTGGTCACATACCAGCTGCTTTAGGGAGGACGCTGGTGAGCACTCGACCTCTCCTGCAGTGCTCAGAGCCACATTGCACTGAGTTGTCCTTGACACGGCCATTTCACAGATGGGAAAACTGAGGCCCGGATGGTGGCGTGATAGCCCTGGGTCAGACGCAGAGGGCTGAGGCTGGGGTTCTGGTTCAGGCAGTTCCGCTCCAGAGCCCGGGAGCCAAGCCCTCAGAGCCACTCTGGCTTCGTGAGGCTCTGGGTGTGTTGTTGGTGGGGTGGGAGGAGAGGTGCTCCCTGAGGGGACCCTGGGTCACAGCACCAGTGCCACCATTCCACACAGGTGCCTTTCTTGGACTTGTGCCTTGGGCATCACCTTGGGTATCACCTTGGGTATCCCAGCCCTGCGGGTTCCCTGTTAGTGACAGGGCCATGATTACCAAGGGCCGGTCTTGACAGCCAGCCCTGGAATTTCCCGCCCCTCCTGCCAGCCCTCTGCTGGATGGGGGGCTGCGGATTCCTTTATGACTTCTATCAGGCACTGTGCAGAGATGGACAGATAGGGAGGCCAAGTCCCAGAGTGGATTTATAAGCGGAAATCCGGGGATAAGGGGGTTGGAGAGCTGACTACATCCACTGCTAAATCTCAGGTTCCATGAAGGGTTTAATTTGTAAGGCTAGATGCGGGAAAACTTTGCATCAGCCATGGTCACCTGAGTGTCTCTCTAAAACCACTCATGAAATTGTACATCAGTCCAGCATCGTCCCCCAGGTGGGCAGGCAGGTCACTACCCGGTTGTGCTTTCACTGGGAAAGGCAATGTGGTCGCTGGAACAGGCAGGTTTCTTCAACTCTGAATGTTCGTTTTCCATCCTGTGGGTGCTGAGCCTTTCTTGAACCAAGCTGTATGTAGCTCAGCCATAAACTGAAAGGCCTGCTGACAGAGCATCAGCCTCCTCCGTGCCCAGCCCAGGCCGGCCCATGTGGGTATCACAGGAATCTGGAAAGTAGATATTTTTGCAGGTGGGTAGCTGAGGCCCTGGGAGGTGTAGTGCCATGTGCAGGGTCACAGAGCAACTTGGATTGAGATCCCCAAACCAGCCCCCTCTGTGAACCGAACTGTGAGTTCCTTCTGCTCCACCGGGGTTCCAAAGCAGGCTGCATGGTGCTGGGAGCTGCTCAGACCCAGGCTGGCCACTCCCTGTTCCCCCTCGAGCCCACCAGCTGCTTGGATGGATGAGCAGCCGTCCCTGCATTTCGGCCCTGGTGTTTCTCAGTTGCACGCGGATGCTTCTCACCAACACATGCAGAAGATGCTTCCTGCACTGGAGGGTAGAAAGGTGCCACCACTGAGGTACTGGGTGAAATCTGAACAAGGACTACGGACCAGATAATAACATTATGCCAACGCTGAGTTTCCGAACTTTCAAAACTGTACTGTGGCTCTCTTTTAAGAAATGCATGCAGGAGTTCTTGGGGATTGCTCCAGTATCTCTTAGCACCCAAAGACCGCAGCTTAAAAGGGCAATGCTTCATTGGTCCTCACCCTGCTGTGAGCCCTGAGCTGACCAGGCTCAGCGGGGTGGCTCTTCTGCTCCGTGGCTGCTCACATGGCCACCCTCAGCTGGCAGCCAGAATGTTGCGGCAGCCTCGTTCACCTGGTAGTGACTGACCAGCCTGGGCCTCACTGTCACCCTGTGGCCCTGCAGGTCTCAGTCTCAGAGCTGCTTTACATGGTGCCTGGATCCCAGGGGGACAAACAGAAGCTGCCAGTGCTCTAAAAACCTGACAGGAGGACTGGCCCGGTGCCGCCTCTGCCACACTTTATCTGTCACAACAAATCATCGTTCCCTCATCTTTCAGGGCTGGAAAGTAGATGTCACATCTTAGTGGCACACTTGGAGAGGATGAGAGCAAGTGGTGGTGGCCCTCTTGGCAGACAATCTGCCATGGAGCCCAGGTGGGAAGGACAAGATGTTTGCCACTCGCTCCCAAAGCATCCCACCACGAGCACGGGAGGAGATAGTGTAGGCGGGCAGAGCTGTGAACGTGGCCAGCTGCAGGGGTGCAAGACCATTCCCAGGATCTTCTGGAAGTTGGAAGTTATTTTTAAAAAGCAAGATTTACTGCTTTCAGATTTGTGCCTTCTTGATCAGGGAAGACCGGGGTAGCCACTGTGTGGGTGTAGGTGCTTCTTGGCCTCCAAGGTGGTGAGTCTCAGGTTTACCAGGCACTTCCTCTGCTCTGCAGCTCCATGTGCATCACACCCGCATGCAATTCAGGGTGGGCTCTCTCAGCCCATTTCAAGGCTGGGAACCAAAGCAGAAGATGAAGTCACTTCTCAGTGGATACATGCTAACGAGTGGCAGTGCCAGGATTTGGAGCTGGGTGCCTGAGCCTCATCTGCTCCCCCCAGGCTCTTGTGGCCTCTGTCACAAGGCTCAGTGCACGAAAGACAGAGCCACCCCTTTTCCCCAAAGGGCCCTCTGGTGCCCAGCTGCCTCTCAGCCCTCCCAGGTCCACAGTAGGGGACTCTCCAGAGGTGATGATCTGCAGCCTTCAGGGGCTCCAGTGCCTGGGAACCACCCCTGAGCACAATCCCACTCAATGGGGGGCTTCTTGTCCCATCCCTTCCCTTTTCTGAAACTAAGAGAAGACTGCATCCCAGCCACAACCCAGCTGTGGGCCCTGGGCAAGTATCTGAGTGTCTGGACTCCATTTCCTTACCTGTAAACTGGGCATACCTTGAAGGTATTACCTCTCATCAAATGTGTTGACACGCTCATCACAGCACTTAGCGTCATTCCTGTGTGTTCTCAAAAAATTGCCATTGCAATTATAGCTATTATCAAGAATACAACAATAATAAGTGTTGGTGAGGATGAGGGGAAAAGGCACACTCGTACATTGCTGGTGGGACTGCAGATTGGTGCAACCACTTTGGAAAGCAGTGTGGAGATTCCTCAAAACACTTGGAATGGAACCACCATTTGACCCAGCTATCCTACTCCTCGGTTTATGCCCCAAGGACTTAAAATCAGCATACTACAGAGATGCAGCCACATCAATGTTCACAGCTGCTCAATTCACAATAGCTAAGCTATGGAACCAGCCTAGGTGCCCTACAACAGATGAATGGATAAAGAAAATGTGGCATATGTACACAATGGAATATTACTCAGCCTTCATGAAGAATCAATTTATGGCATTTGCAGATAAATGGATGGAGCTGGAGAATATCATGCTAAGTGAAATAAGCCAATCCCAAAAAATCAAAGTCCGGATGTTTTCTCTGATAAGTGGATGCTGATCCATGGGGTGTGGGTAGGGAAGAGTGAGGAACTTTGGATCATGCAGAGGGGAGCGAGGGGTGGGGTGGAGCCGGTGGGGATGGGAAGGATGGTAGACTGACAGACATTATTACCCTAAAAACATGAATGAAAAAAGTTTTTTTTAAAGTCTATTGCTGTCAAAAAATGATAACAAAAAAATAAATAAAAGTTAAAAAAAAATTACAGCCCTCATTGCCATCACCCTCGTCACTGACATGGATCACCCTCGTCATCATCACCCGCCACCAGCATGGTCACCGTAGCTACCGTCACCATCACTATAGTTACCATCACTGCCATCAGTCTGCCACCACCACCGTCACTATGGTCACACCATTGTCACTATGGTCGTCCTCATCCCCGTCACCACCACCGCCGTCACTGTAGCTACCATGACATCATCGCCGAGACTCCACCAGCATCACCGTGGGTGTCAGCGCCGTCTTCATTCCTGCATCAGCAGTGTCGCCACCGCGGCTGTCACCGCCATCGCCGTCACCGCCGTCACCGCCACCAGATGGGCTGCTGGAGTCTCCCCGTGACAAAGCTCCGCTGGGGAGTCTGCTGGACGGTTTTAGGACTTGGAGTTGATTTTCTCTGGCTTGTGGTGGTTAAAACTACCACCCTGGCATTCTTTCCACTGTTTATTGTTTTAGAAAATCAACTAGAAAATTGCTTTCTTCCCAATATGGTTCTCACACTCGGCATCGGGATTTCCGCTGGCGTCCTGGAATGTTCTCATGGAAATCCCCCTAAAGGCATGGTTCTCGAGGCGGGTCTAACTCACATCGCCTGCGCTTGCCCGGTGCCGTCCAGCTAATGAAGGCCTTTGGAACCAGGCGAGCTGGCAGCCCAGGGACTTGGCAGGAGGAGGGCGCGGGAGGCTGTGTTCGAGGGCTCGAGTCCCCGTAGCAAACCCACAGACTGGGCGGCCTGAGCACACACTGTTCTCCTCGTCTGGAGGTTGGAAGGACATCAACAGGTACTGGGAACTTGGTCCCTGGTGAGGGGCCCTGGCTTGAAGATGCTGCCTGCTCACTAGGGGCGAGGGCCTGACCTCTGACCTCACTTGACCTCCAGCACCGCCATCTTTACCTACAGTCCTCTGAGGGGTTCGGCTTCAACATATGGATTTTGGGGGACATAATTCAGTCCACAAAGGGAAGAGTCACATTTACAAGGCACCCACGTGCGGCAGGTTTAACACCAAGCACTTTTACAGATGTCTTTCCATGTGACTCCCAAGATGACTCTGAGAGCAGGTCACAAAGTCCCCATTTTATGGATGGGGAAACTGGGGCTCAGGTGGATTAAGCCAGTGGCTCAGTATCACACAGCTGCTGTGACCTGGAATTCTAGCTCACATCTGACCTCGAATACATTTTTCTTAATATTGGTGATTTTTAAAGAATGGCCCGGGACCTCCGGGGATTCCCTGAGGTCTGTCAAGTATGATCTGTGTTCACACTAATACTAATATCAGTAGTGCATGCTAATAGTATCCTAATGTTAGTATGAATACTAGAACTACTGATTTGTATTTCTCTTGGTTGACATTTCACTGGAAAATCAACAAGACTGGAGGCACTGGCCCTGAACTCTGAACCTCGCTGTATTGTTCGCTGCTGTGCACCTGGTAAAAAGTACATTATCCTGGGCAAAGCAAGATTCTACTAAATGAGATTTTACTAAATCTCTACCCTTGATTCCATGCTTTGTTTTGGGTACTGGGTACTGAACTCTGGGGCACTTTACCACTGAGTTACATCCCTGCTCTGTTTGTGTTTTTGTTTGAGGGTCTCCATTGCTGAGGCTGGCCTCAAACTTGTGACCCTCCTGCCCAGCCTCACAAGTAGCTGGGGAGTCTATGTCTTTTTAATATTCTGGTGACAAAAAGGGAAGTCTCTGTAAAGCACTCTGCTACTGACTAGAGTATTGTGGCCACCCAGGAAAGTACCTGTGCAATTGTTTAAATTGTGCTGTTATGCACCTCAGGTAGAGCATTAATCTCCAGGATATGTAAAGAACTGAAAAATCTTAACACAAATAAAATAACTCAACCAATAAATGGGCAAAGGAACTGAACAGACACTTCGGAGAGGAAGAAACACGATCAGTCAACAAATATATGAAAAAGTGTTCAATATCTCTAGCAATTAGAGAAACGCAAACAAAAACTACTCTAAGATTTCATCTCACTCCAGTCAAGATGGCGATTATCAAGAATACGAGCAGCAATAAATGTTGGTGAGGATGTGGGGAAAAAGGTACACTCATACATTGCTGGTGGGAATGCAGATTGGTGCAGCCACTCTGGAAAGCAGTATGGAGATTCCTCAGAAAACTTGGAATGGACCCACCATCTGACCCAGCTATCCCACTCCTCGGTCTATTCCCAAAAGACTTAAAATCAGCATCCTGCAGGGACACAGCCACATCAATGTTTATAGCAGCTCAATTCACAATAGCTACATTGTGGAACCAACCTAGATGCCCTTCAACAGATGACACTTTACAGTCATTTATATCTAAAAATAACATATAAAATTTTTAAAAATATTGCTATTGTGGTGTGTGTCCCCCAAAGGTTCACATGCATGGTGATGTTGAGAGTGGGACCTTTAAGAGGTGGGCTGGGGAAGGAGGGTATGTGGTGGGCCCTGGAAGGGATTGACGGCTTCTCAGGGCACTGGTTAGTTCTCAGGAGAACAGTTGTCATGAAAGAGTCGGCCAGGCCTCCCTCTTCATGAGATGGCTCAGCACGTGCTCCACCATTGTGGTGGTATCCACCACAGCCCTCACCAGAGACCAGCAAGAGGAGGCTGCCTGACTTTGGATTTTCTGCCTTTAAAACTTAGAGCTCTTTTCTTCATAAAGTACCTGGTCTCAGTTTTCTTATTACAGCAGCAGAAAATGGATTACTATGAGCTGGAAGCTGAACAAACTGCTTTTTCATGGAGCATCATTTCTGGCTGAATGACTAACTGGTTAATGCTGTTCAGACATGTTCTGCACATTTTTTGAATGTAAGCAAAGTCAGCCTCCCTCTTTGAACAACTCACAGCACTTGCTGCCTACAAGATTTAAGCCTTTAACAAGATTTAGAATTTTAGAAAACTTGTATCCATCATGGTGAGTTTGCATCCAGAGATTTAAAGACTTTTTTGGTGGTGATATAACAAGTATGATTTTTTTCATGTTGTAGAATTCAGTGTGTTCACAATTGGCAGATCTCATAAATCTGTATGTCAGTATTCTTTAATGTGTGATATTTCAAAACCACTTAGGCAAATGGTCCATTCAAAGTGCAAGACAGACCAATGGATTTTAATAAAACAACAAAATGTTCATTGGTACATTTTCATATTCTACATGGTGACTACCTGCTAAACTACTACCACGTGTCAAATTTAGTCAACCTCAAGAGATGACCTGAACAGGCTGTTAAAATACTACCCGCTTGCCCAACCGGAGGTGAGGCCAGGTTCTGGTCGTGTGGTTCACCTGAAAGGCCTCTTTCAACAGGCTGCAGAGGTGGAGCCGAGAACACAGGAGTTATTGAACCAGGTGGGAAAGGGCTTTGCAGAAATAGAAGACAATGTCCCTCCTCTCACAGAGTTTTTTTGGAGCATTTTTTGAAGATGAAAAGATTATTTATGCAAGAGGCTTGTTATTATTTTTAATGAATTAATAAACATTTTAAATATTTTTATTTACATTTCTAAATATCAGTAATTTAGAAAAGAAACAAGAGCTCTTTGAGGACCTCAATAATTTTTAAGAGAGCAAAGCTGTCCTGAGACAAAAGTGTGAAAGAGGCCTCCTGCACGCTAATCAGTCTCGGCCTCCAGGGGGTTCCCTGGGACACCGTGAGCATGCAGACTAGGGACCCCAGACCCTGGCAGAGTGACACTTAGAGCCTTGTCCCATCTGAGATTCACAGGCAAGTGCACATCGTCAGCCCAGCGGCTGGCTGACTGACAGCAGCACGGAGGAAGCCACACACAGTCTAGCAGCCTTGGTGCAAGTGGGCATTTT
The DNA here is from genome assembly GCF_902686455.1 of Sciurus vulgaris. Classification (NCBI taxonomy): domain Eukaryota; kingdom Metazoa; phylum Chordata; class Mammalia; order Rodentia; family Sciuridae; genus Sciurus; species Sciurus vulgaris. Next base: position 140,707,824 of record NC_136469.1, read on the forward strand.
GGAGGAAAGAGAGTCGCGGAACGCTTGCCCGAAGGGGACAGGGTCGCCCCAAGCCTTCCTTTGCACACACACTACTGGCCAGGTGTTTTTCCAGGCCCCAGAAGAAGGGGCTCCAGACAGATCCCAAGGACTCTGACCCTCCCCTGGGAGCCCCTGCCTCTGTTCTCCTGCTCCCCAACCTCCGCCTGGAGTTTGGGGTGTGGCTTCAGAAACCTTTCTCTGGTAAATGACCCCTTCTCATGATCCTCTCTGCCTCGGTTTCCCTGTGTGTGAGGTTGGGATGGTGGTGCTCTTTCCTGCTGAAGTTGCTGGGGGAACAAAGGGCACAGAGGGACACCGTGGGTGGCGTCCCCTGTTATGAAACTCCTCTGTGTGCTGGAGGCCTGGCCTGCATGCAGGAGGCGGCTTCGGCTGGTCTGTGATGCACTGGGAAGGGTGTCCTGGACCGAGGCCCAGGCCTGGGTAGAGTGCGCCTGGATTTTTCTACAGATGTTCTCTGGCATCTGCTCTGCCCAGGGTCGTGTGAAGTCCCTGAGAAGAGACGTGGCCCCGCTGCAGAGCTCAGGTGCTGTGCTGAAGGCCACGTCGAGTGGAACACCTGCATCACCGTGGTCGCCTGCTGCCAACTGGGGAGGGAGAGGAGGGCCCAACCGGGCTGCGCACAGGCCCACCTGGAGCTCAAGGGGGTGCAGACGGAGTCGAGGCTGCCGAGGACCAGGACCAGCACTGGCCCCTGAACGCAGGGGGGATTCAGACCCCGCTCCTCTGGTGGCACTTCATCAAGACCACAGCCCACCTGCGGCTGGGCTTGAGGGTTCGCGGTCAAGAACAGAGCAATCAGAAGAGCAGCCTGGAGCCTACACTGCCGGTCACTCTCAGTCCGTCAACGAGGTGAGACAGGTGAGCTGAGCTCTCCAAACCACCTGGTCACGGGGAGAAGTGATCAAGACCAGGATCCCAGTCCTCAGGGCAGGGCAGGTCTGTGCAGTCCCCCTGCAGGCCCAAGTGCCCCAGCATTTCCCAGACACGGGTCCGTGCTGCCCTGCTTGCACGCCTCTGGGACGGTGAGCTCACCACCTGCCTGGGTGACCCCTGACTCCCTGGTGTGCTGTCTGCTCCTGTGCTGGCTGAGACCTTCCCTGGCTGAGGGTCGTTCTCTTGGCTTTCCTGGGTTGGGGGCAACCTGCTTCCTCTGGGACTTTCTCTGCATCCCCTGCCATTTCCCTCCTCCTCCCTCTGGAGTCGTGTCTTTCTCCCTCCGGACACCTCCTGATCTAACCTGCTCAGTCACCCTCCTGAGCCTCCCCTCTTGCCAACCTAGGGTGAGGGGTCAATCCTTACTTTCATGCAGCTGCAGTGGGGCCTGGCCACAGGGCATAGCAGTTGGAGGGCACAGGGGCACACCACGTACCCACCCAGGAGACCAGGGACACGGGCCCAGCATGGACACAGGACTTACACCCAGGTCTGAGTGTGAGCGAGCCCCAACTCCGGGCTGTGCGCTCCAGTGACTGCAGGTGCCCCACTGTGTCCTCATCTGGGAAGCGGGTGCAGCCCGCTCTCCCTCTCAGGCCTGAGTGGGGAGGAAGCACCATCAGTGCCTGGGCCCCTGGCATGGAGTGGGTTAAGGTCAGATGTTACCCACTGTGCCGTCAGCAGAGGTCTGCCCAGCGACCACCTGCCAGCTCCCCACAGCCCTCGACTGGTCCAGAGGGCAGGGCAAGTGGTGGCAGCTGCCCTCTCAGGGACCCAGGGAGGAGTCACAGCCGGCACAGAGGTGGCCAGGCTCACCTGGAGCTCACAGGAGGGAGGGCCATGAGCTTCCATCTGCAGGCCAGGGTGGGCGCCACTCTCGTTCCACTCTGCAGGGTGGGATGGGGGTCTGTGCTGCCTGCTCAGGGTGAGTATCCCCCGCTAACCTCTTCACCGAGGGGTAATAAGAGGGTGGAGACTCAGTCCAGCTACCGTATTTGGAGGAGGGACCTTTGGGAAGTAACAAAGGTTAATGGAGGCCCAGTGGGTCCCAATGGGGATGTGGCTTTTTAAGAAGAGAGGAGACCTGGACCAGGTATCCTGTCTCACTCTGTGATGCCCTGTGCAGCCTCAGGACTGCAGGGTCCCCACCTCTAAGAAGGCCCTTGCCAGGCGCAGCCCTTGACCTTGGAACTCCAGAGCCAAGAGTGGAGCAGACCTCTGTTCTTTACAAGAATCTGTGGCGTTCAGTGACAGAAACTAGGCCCTCATGGGCTCAGCTGGATTTGGACCTTTCTAGTTATGATTCTCTGGGCAAGACAGGTCGCCTCCCCGGTCTCAGCTCCACTGCTGTAAAATGGAGCACAAAGCATTGTGGGAAGGTTGAAAGGCGGCAGAGACGCCAAGTGCCACGCAGGAGGCAGTTTGGAAACGTGGTCATCGTGGTGATTCTCCCCTCTAGGTCATGGCCAGGGATGGAGCTGAGCAATATTGGATCTCTCGCCCACAGGAAATGGCAAAGGTTGATCAGGACCCACCCTCTGGCTGGCAGAGGCTCTGGCGGGTGGAAGGGGCTCAGCTCGCGTTGTGAAGGAAGGAGTAAGCAGTGGTCTCCACTTTCACTGTGCAGGAAGCCCGTGCAGCTGAGAGGCGGACCAAGGAGGGAAAGGTGGAAGGAGGCCAGCTCAGGGCAGGGGTCTCTTCCTGCAGCCCAGACAGTTCAAAGGTAGAATCAGGCCCAGGGGAGTGAGCTTCCCGTCCCCGTGCTATGCAAACCTGGTTGGAAGCATGGTGGCGGGAGTGTTTAAGCCCCTGTGCAGGGTGGGACCTTGACTCTGAGATGACCACCGTCCTTTCCAACCCTGGGAGACTTTGACTCCAGGAGAGGCTCAGTCTTCAAACTCCTGGACTAGTTATGTAGCTCAACACCATGGCAGACTGACCCTCCCCAGGCCTGGCCGTGGAAGTGTATCTGCGCTCAACGCAGGCGCCTGCCCCCGGCCTTCCTCCAGGTGCTGACTCAGACACCCAGGATCCTTCCACCTTGGGCCTCCGGCTCCCTAGAGCCTCTGGATTCTTTGCTGCATGCTCTGTTCTGGCTGGACACTGGGTGGGAGACAGGGAGGCACACAAGGTCTTTATGAACCACTCTCAGAACGCACTGTCTCCCCATATTCTGTTGCTCAGGACTGCACGGGAGGCTGGGAAACGTGCCCAGGAGGAAGAGGAAGTGGGCTTGCTGAGCAGGGAGTCAGTCGCTGCCACAGGACTCGGGGGCTCTTTCATTCAGTGACACTTAGTGGCACTTAGTGGCACTAGTGTGTGGCACGTGTGTGGTGGGATACAGACATGATCAGCCCAGTCCTACTTTCTGGGAGCCCAGAGCCTTGTGCTCACAGTCTGGATGCATCAGGAAGCTAGGGCCACGCAGTGTGGCAGGGGCACAGAGGCCTCAGGTAGGGGGCAGGTGGCCTCCACCATAGCTCCTTCACACGGAAGCCACGTCTCCCGCAAAGTCCTCCAATAGAGCGAGTGTTCTCAACAATAAGGCTGTGTCCCCAGTGTGCTCTGTCCTTGCACTGGTTAGCAGTTGTGGGCACCACCAGGCAGTGAGGGCAATTCTGTCACCTGCCAGGTAGGTAGGAGGAGCATTTGACCAGGGATGGAGGACAGTGCCCGCCCTCGAGTCCAAGCCACAGGCTGTAATCCCTCTGCCCTTGCACAGAGTAGCTGGAACAGAGGGCCAGCTCTGGACACTTCAGGACAGAAAAACTGAGGATCAGAACGGGTTAGCAACTTTCCTGTAGTCACAGAGCTGGGTGGAAGGGCAGGAATTCCAGCCCAAGTTGGCCTGATTCCTATCACCGTTAGGGTCGTGACAGTAAACCTCACCAGGGAGACGCGAGCTCAAGCTCAGCCATCTTGTCCCCTGTGTGAGCATTGGGTGCCCTCTCTGAAAAGAGGTGTGACAGAAAGATCTGCCCAGCTGGATGGATCAGTGACAATGGTCTCCACAAGAGTTTGGCTTCAGTCCTGGCACATAGAAGAGACCGAAGTGGAAGGTGTGGCCGTGTGCTGCTCAGGGGCAAGGACTCCAAGAGCCAGGCGGCACCCCGGAGCAGCTGCAGCTCCTGGAGCAGATCCTTCTCCGTGCCTCAGTTTACCCGCCTGCTAAGCAGGGATAATGAAGTAGCTGGTAAGTACCTGTTAAGCATACCTGTGTCACTATCTGCTGAGCTGCCCACTCTGGAAAGAGATACAGAGAAGGCACCTCAGGTCAGGCTTTTGAGGTGTTGCCTGGAAATATAGTCCCCAACCTCCAGGCTGGAAGGTTCTGCTGAGAGGAGACTGATTCAGGACCCCAAGTACCTTCCTTTTACACACGGGGAAACCGAGGCCCAGGCAAGAGAAGGGGTTTACCCACAGCTTCCCACACACTCTGTCTTCCTGCTTTAGGAAACAGCAGGCGGCTTTGGTTCACCCACGTGGGCACCTGCAGAGGTTGGGGAGCAGACCTGCTGTGGCTGGGCCCTCCTTGTCTTCAGGCCGTGGCCGGGCTTTGCACTTCTCTCTGACCTACGCCCCACGGGTCCCCTCTCAGACGGAGGCAAGTGACTCCGAGAATTTTAGCCACACCTTCCCGTGGCAGCCAGGGGTCCTAGATAACACATCTCAATTCCACACGTGTTTACCAAGTTCCGGGCCCTGAACTAAGAGGATCCAGCTGTAAAGGAAGAGGACGTGGTTTCTGTGCTGGGAGTTGCACAGGAAAGAGATGGCCAACACGCATGCTCCAGCAGGCCTCGCCGGCCTGCACAGGCCGAGTGACCTTGGGGCTTCTTCCCAGGCCTCCGATTCTTTACTGGCAGAGCAGGATGAGGGGCAAGAGCTTCCCGGAGCTGACACAGGAGAGATGTGCCTGCCCATGAGCACATGTCCTGGCCAGGAGTTCTTTTCTGCTTTGCCCTAATTGGAGATGGGAAATGCACTTGGGTTTCTCAGTCTCCTTCAGAGCTAAAGAAGAGGGGACCATAAAAATAAATAGGAGGGTATGCCAGGCTGGGCCGGGGCCTCTCAGCGTGGTAATTCCATTAGGCCTGAGAAGTTAAAAGCAAAGGTTATTGGCTGATAATGCACCACTGAGCCCGTCCATTCTCCAGATAATCCAGTTTATGCATCTGATAAAGTGGATGGAAATCAGGAACACATTCCCAAGTGCAGTTGGAAATGACCTTGCTCTCCCTCCAGAGCCTTTTACAGCTGCAAAATTGTTGTGGCTCGCTAATGTTTCACGTGACTGACCCCGAAACAGCAGCAGGAGCCCCGCTGTGCGGGTTCCCATGCCAGCGCAGACTCTGGCGCCCCCACTGTAGGCTGGGTAGCCTCCGGTCAGTGCAGCTCTCGTGAGCCTTGGTTTCCTCATCTGGGAGAGTGGAAATAACCCTGAGTGCTGAGCAATGGTGGCGGCAGGTGACTGAAGTTCCAAGGGAAACTCTGGATGCGAGTTTGCCACAGAAAGGACTGGTCTCCTTCTCCAGGGCTCTGCAGAGCTTGAACCAGTGCCCAGAACATAGCAGGTGCTCATTAAGCGTTCATTGGGTAAACAGCACTGAGAAGCTGCCCAACAAATATTTGTAGAATGAATCATTGAATAAATATGGGTCTGTACTTATGTCTGCCCAGGCTCACAGCATGTCCTGGTCTTTTGGTTTCTCGGTAGCAGAGACATTTGGTCTTGGAGCGTTTAAGCAACATCCTGGCTCACACACCTGGAGGCCCAACTTGTGTTTGGTCCCAGGTGCCTTGTGCCTCCATGGTGTCTGGACATTTCCCAGAAGCCTTATCAGGAATGCTCTCAGCAGTGACTTAAGCAATAGAGACAGAGGGGTAGGCGGCAGCTCAGATCCAGAGCATCAACGGAGTGTCAGCCGTTTCTATCTTTCCGCTCTGTTGTCCTCAGCCAGTTGGCTTTCTGTCCTAATGTTGGTTGGTTTATGGTCATAAATGGCTGCTACAGCTCCAGGCATCACAACCCAGCTCAAAGGCAGGAAGGAACGAGGGAGGGATGTTTTTGGAGTGTGTTCTTATATTGGCAAAGTGAAAGGCCCCCAGAGGCAGATATCCTGACAAGCTTCCCATTACACTTCACTAGTTAGAGTGACTGGCTGCCAGGAAAACGGTGGCTGCAAGGGAAGCTGGGAAGTAGGTGTTCACAAGGGCTGATGGACAGCCAGGCTGACCCACGCCACTGGCGGTTGTAGAATGAGGGTGGGTTCACGGCCACTCCGAGCAAAATCTGGAGAGTGAAGGGAAGGAGGGAGACGGCTGGAGAAGGTGCCCCACGCCTCTGCAAAGCCCAGTCCTGAAGAGACGGCCACACTGTCGCTAAGAAGCGAGGAGACAGAGTCCTCGTGGACCAGCTTGCTTCCAGCTCTTCCACTTCCATCTTGGGGACACTGGAGTGTAGCCTGGGTGTGCAAACGAGGAAGCCTGCAGAACAAGCCCAAGCTAACCGTGGGAGTCCGCACGCCATCGAGGTTTAGAGAGTGCAATTGCGTCAATGCGGAACTTCCTGAGGGACGCGCGTCACTGCGCATACGGAAGAGCGTGTCCTTGTCACAGGAGACAGGCTGATGTAGCCATCCATTATCACCATGTTTGCAAATGGGTCTGAAAGAGGCAAATGCCTGTGTACACTCATGTGCCCCACGTGTGAATGCACACACATGTGTGTATATGCGGGTTTACGGTTATTAATACACATGCATGTGTAATAGACAACAAACATGCATGTGAATGGGGACAGAGCGCACGCGTACATGTTGACCCTGGTGAATCCAGACTCTAAGAAAGGGTGTGCTGGTGTTCACTGAACTCATGCAATATTTTTAGTAGGTTTGATTTTTTTTTTAAATAAAAAGTTGGAAAAATAATACAATACAATTTTTACAAGAAAGGAATTTTTTTTTTTAAAAAAGCAAATATGCAAGTGTTAACAGGGGTCAAGCTGACTGGCAAACTCTGTCAGGTGGTCCCCCAAGCCGACGTGGGAGCCTCCATGACAGTGGGGGCAATTTCTGGCGTCAGGTGGCCAAGGCTGAGCCCACCCGTGTGCACTGGGACAACACTGGTGACACCCTTGCAGGAACGTGGTGGGAATTTCTGAGGTGACTCTCAGAGTGCTGGGTGCAAAGCCTGACGGAAGCTGGGTCACCGGGAGGGCCGCCCTGGAGGGCACCTGGTAAGTGGCCCTGGGCAGCCCAGGTGGGCCACTGAGAAGGGCGTGTAGGCCACTGGAGATCCAACTGTGACCTCACTGAGTCCCTCCTGAGTGGGATGTCCAGGGACTGAAGGCACAAAGATGCCTGTCCACCCCGACACACGCAAGTGTGCGCACACACACACGCACACAGAGTTGGGGCTGCCTGGCCTCCCTGATTTGGAATGGGACTAATTCCATTTTCTGGACTCTGTGTCCCTCCAAGAGCCAGGACCCGCTGCTCTGGCCAGTGTCCAGCGCCTGGCAGCCCCAGGCTCTGTCCTGGGCGTGCTAATCCCGTTACCCACAAATGAAGATGTTGCCATCCTTTTTAGGACCTGCGGTTCCTCTTCTTTAGGAGAGATAGAGAGGGTGATGTTTGGCCACTGACTTCCGAGGCTCTCGCAGGGAGGAGGGAACACAGAAGCCACCTATAGCCCCCCAGCTTGGCAGGGCCAGACGGCAGCGTGTGGAGGCTGGTGGGCCTGGGGAGTGGTGGCCAGCAGCAGGCCAGCCGCCTGGCTCCCCCCACCTGCTCTGTCAGGCCCGGGGCTCTGGGAGTCTGCGACCTGTGGCTTCCCAGGGCTGGAGAGGCCTTGCCCGCCTGCTGGTTGAGCGGCCATGTGGGGTGGAGTGTGTGAGGTGGCACACAATGTGCAAGGACAGGTCAGTGTTAGCCATGTGCCCTGGGAGTGGCACAAACCCTCCTGGGCAGCCCTTGTGACTGGCACGTTCCTACGATCCCCTTGGCAGATAAGGAAACTGAGGCCCAGAGAGGCCCGGTGGCGTGTTCGGTAGTGGGACTGGTCAGGGTGACAGATTTCACTGGCCAGCCAGAGCAGGAAGGCCACGCTATCAGTCGCTTTGAACTGGGGGTGCTTTCCAGCACAGGCTGTGCTCTCTGGCCAGTAGCAGAGAGCCCAGCTGCCTCACGCAGCCTCCTCAGCCTCCGACCTGCCCTTCTAGGCCAGCAGAGGTTCTGAGAATGGGTGTGTCCGAGGCCTGGAGGGCGGGATGTGGCTTTGGAGCTAAGAGTGTTCTCGGGTGCCCAGGCCCAGGCTCCACGGGACCCTCGCTGCCCTGTGCTAACCACGATTGCCATCTCTGACTGCACGGGAAGTCCCTTGTGCTGGGTGTCACCTGTGTGTACCACAGACAGTAGCCAGAGGCGTGCAGGCCTCTGTCCAGCAACCAGCTCTTAGCAGGAGACCCGACCTGCAGAATATTCGGGTTTCCACTGGCAAATTCCCCCACTTCCCAGCACGGCCGATACCAAGGGGAAGGTCATGGCAGGTGTCAGGAAGGCCGGTGCGCAGCTGGTTCCCGCGAGTGGCTCCATCGCACCAGCGAGTGTCCTCGAGGGCTGGTCTGGAGGTTCCAGCAGAGGAGCCCAGCTCCTCAGAGACCCTCGGCCAAAGGTGGTCCTGCTCTCTCAGGGAAGGCCGTCCTGGTCAACCAAGCGCACAGCTTCAAGAGGGAGGCCCGTGGAGCAGGGAGGGCGGAGGGGGACACCTGCCCAGCCACCTGGACCTGACGACTCCCACCTCGAGGGGAAACAGTGCTGCGGCCCCAGTGTAGACCAGGGAACTGGGGCACCAAAGCTTAAGTCGGGTGCGTCCAGATCACCCGCCAGACAGCAGCTCCCACCATCTTCCCCTGGGGGAGCTGGGGAAGGCCAGGTCTGGTTTTCTCAGGGACGAATCCACACACACAAGGCCACGACCCTGCAAAGGCCCAGAGACTGGCACCTCGCACCAGCGCCGGACCCAGGCGGGAAGCAGGAGAGTTGCCAGGAGTCACGGAGCCATCCACTGCAGCCGAATTGACCCCTGGCCAAGGTCACCTGGGGAGCCCGGGACCGGAACTCAGGCCGCTGGCTTTGGGGGGCGAGACCCCAGCTGCTACTTCTGTGTCAGCTCTGAGGTCGCCACTGCAAGGAAACAGGGAGGTCGAGAGCTCCGGCGCCCCCGGGCAGGAGCCGAGGGCCCTCCTGGGGCGGGGGCTGCACATTTCAAGCAGCTTTGCCCCTTCGTTTTGTTTCCACTGTCCAGAGAAGCGGCGCCTGCGGCTTCTGTGTGGAAGCCGGGCAAGACCCAGGGCACCGAGCGTGAGGCCCTGAGACTTGGGGACTGCTTTTCTGGTCTCGGGGTTTTGTCACTTGCATGACGCTCTGGACCGAAGGTTTGTGGCCCCTCGAGTTTTGCTTGCTAGAGTCCTAGTCCCTGCTGGGATGGGGGTGGAGGGGGCAGTGGGAGGCAGTGAAGGCCGGATGAGGTCTTGGAGGCAGCCCCCACGTGGAGGTAAAAAGAAGGGTCACGAAAGGACGGGGGGTGGACGAACATCACTACCCCGTGTACACGTGTGATCACACCTCGGTGAGACTGCTGCGTGTACAACCAGAGAAACGGAAGTTTACCCCGTTTGTGTACAACAAACCAAAATAATGATAATAATAATGATAACAATAATAGTAATAATAAAACAAAAGAAAAACCCAAAGTGGCCTGAAAGCTCTCTCTGGCAGAAGACAGTCTGCAGGCCCAGAAGAGGCCTCGCCAGACGGCGAACCTGCTGGCGTGTTGCTCTTGGGCTTCCCAGCCTCCAGAACTGAACAGTCGCGGTTTGTCATTAAGCCACCCGGCCTGTGTCATTTTGTCAAAGCACCTGGAACAGATTAAGACATGGATGTCGGGTCCCTTGAGGTAGCATTCCTCCGTGGGCAGCCGGGATGACATCAGTGGTGCATGAATCAACCTTTCAAAACATTCCTACTTATGCTTTTGTTTTCATACTTCAATTTTTTTTTTCTAGCGCATTATGTTGGGAGCAGGTTTCATTGCAAAACATCATCGAAAACAACAGCACTGAAAGCCAGTGACATCAGCAAGAATGTTTGTTGCTTCTTTGCTGGAATTCAAGGGCTCGTCTGGAATTCCACAAGATCAGGGCCCCACCTCCTTCCATCTGGTTGCTCAGCTGCACAGGACTTCCATCCTAAGGTCACTCAGAGTCTAACCTGGCTGCTATAGCTCCAACCATCATGCCCACATCCCAGAAAGCAGGAAGGAGAACAGGGAGGGAGAAAGGCACATCCCTTTCCTTTCATTCACATTTCCTGATGGTCAGCATAAGTTGTAAAACCACCCTAGTCTCGAGAGAAGTCAATTGGGAAGTTTTTATACTGACCAGCGCCTAGGCCCGTAATGAAACCAGGGCCTCTTCCACAGTGAAGGAGAGAAAGGCTACCTTGGGGAAGACATTGCCACACACGCCCAGAGTGATTCCACTGATATGATTGCTCAGGTTAAGATTAAAGTATTTACAAAGTGAGGCACGTGACGAGACGCACTAAGGAACCAAGTCCAACGGGCCCACGTGCGTGCCGGCAATCAGCACAGTGACCCTGGCGCAGCTGGCGTGAGTCGGGGCTTCTCTGGGACTTGGAGGTCACTAAGGTCAGGCCCCACTTCCTCCCTCTGTACAGGAGGCCGGGCCAGGGCTCCCTGTTTCCTCAGGGCCCTCCCTCAGGATCCGGCAGCCCTTGACGGAAAGCCCCAGCGGCACCTGCTTCTCCCCGTGGCCGCCCTGCAGAGACGCACGCCTGCTCTTTTGAGTGCTGGGACTGTGTTGAAGTTCACCTGTCGTCACAGGGGCACTGAGAGGTGGCGCCTGTGGAATGGGCTCACGGAATCTCTTGGGAATGGGTTCAATAGCTAAAAGGCTGAATCTGCCGGGTCGTCCAGCCTCAGGCTTGCTTGCCCTTCCTCGTTGTTGTGGTGCAGCTTGGACACGCCTGCGTGGTGTCATGGACTACCCAGTCTCCAGAACCACATAGACTTCTATCGTTTATAAATTACCCCATCTCAGGTATTCTGTTACAGCAACAGACAGACCAAGCCACTCCCTTTCCAGCCTCCCTTTCTATCTGGGGTGACCCCGCAACCCCGTTCTGGCCAGTGAGGTGTAACTATTAAAACCATAAAGCAAGGAAAGCATATTGGTTCCTGACTATCAATGATACTGATGCCACCTCTTGAGTGGCAAGAGGCAAAGTGCCGATGGCACAGAGTGAGCACTTAGTGCTTGGTAATGAGCAGAACTGTTCCACCTGAGCGTCTTCCACCTGACTGTCTGGCATCAGATGTGTCCCAGGTGTGAAAAGCCTTTGACAGTTGCTTGCACGTGAAACAGGCTTCCTGAGCGTAAGCTGCCACACGGTGATCGTCGACGCCTGGTGGAGATCGCAAGCGCCAGCTGCACCCTTACGTGTGCCAGGCACTGCTTGGCAGTGTAGTAGTGGCAGAGGGTCTGCCCACTGGGAACGCAGACCTGAAGTGACCTGTCCCACACTTAATGAGTCAGGCTGTGATGCAGGCCAGTGAGGGAGGCTTCCAGCGAGGGCTGAGCACAGCCCAGTGTCCCTGAGGAGCAGCTATGTGAGCTGAGTCCCCGGGAACAAGCTGGAGTCCACCCAGTGGAGTGGGAAAGGAGTTACAGGCTCCCACAATGTCTCCAGGGTTGCTCAGCAGACTGGGCTCGAGGACAGCCAAGGGCACTGGGGCAGCCCACGGGAACCGGCTCGCCAGGCCTCTGCTCCCAGGCCGGAGCTTGGGACAGGGCCAGGTTGGCTCCAGGCACTGGCAGAGCTGTGTGCAGGCAGCTGGATGGGCTGCTGCGGCCCCCTGCCTTCCCAGGCTCCTCTGTTGTGTGACAGCACTGCCCCCATGCTGGGCCCTTGGGGTCCAACTTCTGGAGGCTGAGTCACCAAACGCAGAGTATTGTCCCAAAACAGCAGGCCCTGGGGGCTCAGTGCAAACCAAGTCCCGCAGGTGTCGTGTTGCAGCCTGAAAAGAATTGTTACCTCGGCAGAGGGTCAGCCATGGGCCCAGACCCAGGGCTCCTGAGTGACTCAGGCTTAATTAACGATTTGGAGAATGTCCTCTGGCCAGGGCTCCCAGGGCGGGGGCCGGGTGGATTCACAGCCTAAAGGCTTCACTGCTGACCCTGCATGGAGCCGCGGGCTGCGTGACAGGGCAGAGCCAGAACGTCTCGCCTCTGCAGGCACCTCTGGAGCAGCAGCCTGAGCCACGTGCTTGGGGTGACTTCTCGCTGCCTGGAGAGACGTGTCCTTACCATCCCTTGACAACGTGACCCCCAGGATGGGACCTGCTCACCCACTAGTCGTGAGACTCTTCGGATTATGTTCCCAGAGAATTCTGCGTGATTTCTTGGAGTCCTCTCTGTGGTGACTCAGAAAATTTAGTGAAAGTTCTGTGAACGTTTTGTAGGGATTTTGTTAGCAGGCCACAGGGTTAGTTAAGAATCCCAGGAAGGCAGGGGTGTTCCACGTGAGAGCGCTCACACATCTTCCTCGGAAGAACCATTTTTCTGCGAGAATCTATGAGGGTCCTGTGGCGACTCAGGGAGGTCTTCATGACGATATTCCCTGAGAATCCCAGCTCTTCTGTGAACATTCTGGAACACTTGTGAAACAGTTCCATGGGAAAGCAGCACAGCTTATACGGAAACTCTGGGAACAGCCCAAGAGAGCACAGCAGGGCCTCTGGGAGAGCTCATAAAATATTCTGAGGATCCTCTGCAGGGATTCCATGCACACTGTTCAGGAATTCTGTAGGAGTTCTTGGGAAGCACAGTGAATCTTCCAGAGGGATTGCCACCTCTTTCCCTGCATGTTCACACACAGCAGAACTCCAGCTGCTAATCACTGCTCAGGGAGGCTTCAGGAAAAACAGGTTCCTGATTTTTTTCTTTGTTTCATTTAAATTTTCTTTCCACTAAAAAAAAAGAAAAAGAAAGAAAAAGCAACGGAGGAGCTTGTCAGAGACATCCTCACCCTGAGTCCCACAGAGGGTCTGAGCCCCAGATAACTGGCCACAGACACAGCACAGGAGTCCGCCCTGCGTGGAGGAGGGTCTGCTGGCTCCCTCCACCCCCAGGCCCGTGAA